>NC_082710.1:42054044-47054044 GCF_030144855.1 Hypanus sabinus
CCTGGTAACCCTGTTAAACATTGAGCATTGAGATGTCCCTACCTTTACTGTATCCCATGTTATCCTGATTTGACTTGCTCTCAATGGCTACTGCTTTATTCCATGATTTAATCCTGTTCAGTCCCATCCCTTCAAATCTAGTTTAAACCCTCCCTGTAGCACGATAAATGCTTTACGCACACAAGAAGTCCATTTTTGGCTTTTAGCTCTGTGAAAAACTTTGTATTAGTAAGTCTACAGATTACCATCGAATAACCCATGTATTCCTGCCTTAACATGTTTCTGGCCTTTGATCACACTGAAGTCAAAGCCAGTCACAGACCCTAAAGAGAACAAACAGACTGGGTCATTTTCAACCTTTCCAACATTCAATGTTTCTGTTTCAGATTATCTGGATTGACAATTTCTTTTATGTTCTTTAATGTGTGTTAATTTTTTATATTAAACCAGAGGACATAGATGGCACTGCCAAGGCAAGCTTTGATTGTCCACCCATAAATGGCCCCTTAATGAGCTGCCCGGCCTGCTTTAGAAGTCAGTCAATAATCAACCACATTATGGTTGCAAATACTCCATAAAGGCCTTTTGTGAATCAGGTGAACTTTTTTAAACTTGTTATTACTTAGACTAACATTTTATTCTAGGCCCATTTAATTACTAAAATTTAAATTCCCCTGTTGCCATTGTGGGTTTGGAATACAAATCTTTGTTTCAGCAATCCAGACCACTGTATGTCTAGCCTGGTAACTTATTCATGTCAGGTTCAGTACTATAGTGCAGAAGTACTTGCTGATTGGTTTAACATTGCTTTCTCTACTACACACAATATGCAAATACTTTGTTAAAACATCAAGACATCTGAAACTATGACAGTTGATCTAACATCTGCTCTGGGAAAGGGCTAGTTGGTACTTTTTCTTAATATGGAGTAAAAAGGAGGACTACAATGAGATCTGTGTTGGTTTGGTAAATTTTGCACTGGCATTAAGAGTCATTGTGAGTGATGTTACTTTCTCTTTGCTTAATACTCTTAGGGTCCAAACTACATTTCTCAGAAAAAGAAACTTCAGGAAGTACTTTAGGAAAGCAATAAACTCAATGGAAAGTGTATCCAGCTTCCTGTGCTTTGCAGCAGAGGTCAGTTTGGATGTCTTCCTCTCTGATGTTTCAACTAAAGTATATGAAACAGTGGGGTAGGCTTGACGATCCTGGTGGTCTACTTCTGCTCTTCTCAAATACTCTAATACATAATCACAGGCAATTTTCTTCACTGGCACCAATTTTAACTCGTATACACTTGAATTTAGAAGGATGAGAGGGGATCTGATTGAAACATATAAGATTATTAAGGGATTGGACAGGCTAGAGGCAGGAAACATGTTCCCGATGTTGGGGGAGTCCAGAACCACAGTTTAAGAATAAGGGGTAGGCCATTTAGAACGGAGTTCAGGAAAAACTTTTTCAGCCAGAGAGTTGTGGATCTATGGAATGCTCTGCCTCAGAAGGCAGTGGAGGCCAATTCTCTGGATGCTTTCAAGAAAGAGTTAGATAGAGCTCTTAAAGATAGCGGAGTCAAGGGATATGGCGAGAAGGCAGGAACGGGGTACTGATTGTGGATGATCAGACATGATCACATTGAATGGTGGTGCTGGCTCAAAGGGCTGAATGATCTACTCCTGCACCTATTGTCTATTGTCTATTAACCTTTGACATGGCAGTGTGTTAAATACTTACCACCCTCTAGAGTAGGTTTCCCGATCTTTCCTATGCCATGGACCCTACCGTTAACCCTCCATGGACCCCAGGTTGGGAACTTCTGCTCTAGTGTCTAGAGGGTGTTGCAAATGTGGAACAAAAAGTCAACAAATGTGGTAAGTTCTGATCTATTGGAATTTTTAAGAGAAGTTTGGATAGGTACATACATGGATAGGAGGGGTTTGGGGGATATGATATGGCCGCAGGTAGATGGGACTAGGCAGAAGATTGGGTCAGCATGGACTAGATAGGCTAAAGGGCCTCCTCTGTTCCATAGTACTCTATGACTCTAAAGAAGGCTCAAGCAACTTTATCTTCAGTTGAATCCAGCCAGCTAATTTCCCACCTGCAATGGGAGGCAATATATCTAATCTTGAATGCATCCAAGGGTTTAAACTTCTCCACTCACCCAGAAAGATAACTTTATGTGTTCAGAAAACCTACCATAAGGAAACACTTTAGTCTTTTTGTCTTAAAATGCCGATTCATTACTTTGACAAGTACTTCCCTTATCTTGAAGAAGTGAATTGAGATTAAATAGCCATTTAATACTCATCTATTTACTAAGTGCATTCCAGGTCAATCTTTTCCCTCATCTTTTGTTTTAGGTTCTGAAACAAAAAATATAGATAAAAAATATCAATGCTAGGAACACAATAGCTAAGGCAGAATCAGTGAAGAAAGGAACAGTTTATTTGTCAGGTAGATAACCATTCATCACAATATTTCCAGAATCTCTGGTTTTATTTCGGGTTTCTAGCACTTATAGATTTTGCCTTTACATTTTCTGATTTCAAATTAGCCACTTACAATGGATAGGGAGGTGCAAGACAGCCATCAAACATAAAACTGCCAGAAGAGGAAAAGTGTTATGTCCAGAATTTTGAAAAATATGAATTTTGACATAGCAACACTTCAATTTAATTTATTAATTCTGATTTATTTAAAAAATGAATGACAGATCGAGAATGAAAAACCGACCCTGGCTCACATCCGATTCTTGTCACAGACCTTTGCTTTCACTGGCAGTCTGACAGCAAGATTCATTTAGAGTAGAATGATCACTATCTTGCATGACTACTGTTGCCATGGCACCTCAGGGACTTTTAACATAATTGGAGCAGTTCCGTAAACTTGAAGTTGCTGTGTGAAATTTTGGTGGTTTCAACAATCTACACTCTGGATTAGGAAATGGAAAATGTAGAGATGATGAGATAAATCTGCAACTCTGCCAAATCTCTGATAGCAGTTCATTTAACTTGTACCTTTTTATTTCTGTCCATGATTCCAATAGCAAATCCTGTTAACCATTGTGGTGAATTTCAGTATTGTTAGAAAACACACAAAGATGGTGAAAGAAATGAAAACTTAGCATGGAAACAATGCAGTGATAAAAAAAACAGAAAGTGCTGTAAATACAAGTCAGACTGCGTCCGTGGGACGAAAAACAGAATTTACATTTCAGATTGACGACTTTTTGTCAGAACTGGGAAGGAGAGAGAAAAGAATTGCTAAGCAGTGGAGAGGCTGGGAGAGAGAAGGTGCCCCTGAAGGGTAAAACCATGATCACCATGCGATAGGCCATAAGCAAGATTACCTGGTCAATAAGTCAATAGGAGTGGCCAGAGAGTGAGAACATGGATGAAAGAATGTAAAAGTCACAAAATGCCAAACAGGTGAACATGCCAGGCAAGTCAGACTGGCCAGGTCTTCCACTTCTGGAGAAACAGAGAGCAAACAAGCTGGGCCAATATCACAGATGGACACTGATAAAGGCAGAGAAATTAATTTACCTTCAGTTGTAGAATCCAATATTGAGCCCAGGAGGCTGGAACATCTGTAGATGCTGTTTCTCAGGTTATATTGAGCCTAATTGTAACAGAGCAGGAGAGGGAGTGGAACGGTGAATTAAAGTGACAGGTAGCTGGCAGCTCAGCATCGGCCCCGCAGACTGAACACCGACACTCTGCTAACCAATCTGCATTTGTGTTCTCCAGTGCATGGGAGACCACGGTGTGAATACCTAACACTGTACAGCAGACTGGAAGAAGTGAGGGGGATCACTGATTCACCTGGAAAAACTGGGTCTATGGATAGTGGGAAGGGAAAATGGTGGTGGCAAGTGCTACTGGTCATCCCCAGAAATCTCCAGGACAGCCCTGACTCTGTGAAGACAATGGTCATCTTTTGGGGTGGGAGAGAAGCAAATATTTTGCCAGGATTAAAGCAGAGGTCCTTTCATTTAAATTGATTAAGAGCCACTGATGTAGAGTAACAGTAATATTAGAAAATGTCTGTACATCATGGTGATTATCAGCTGCTGCTGAAATTATACATTTCCATCTGTGGGCTTCTGAAAATTAACTGTGGAAGGAAACAATTATTCTTGAAAAATCATTATTAAAACATTTCCTTTTGCTGCTGTTAGATTTAAATTACATAAGGCAAATTATTACTATGTAATTCAACCACTGATTGCTTTTAGAGAAGTCATTTGCTTTACTGAGATTAAAATCAGCATGCCGATTCTTTTTTCTTTGGATTGAAATCTGTGCATCTCTTTCATGGGTCTAGACTCCAAATGGGAGGTTGATTGTAATCATTTCTAGTATCAGAATTAAAGGGATGAAGAGAATGGGCAGATCAGATTATATAACCATATAACCATATAACAATCACAGCACGGAAACAGGCCATCTTGGCCCTCCTAGTCCGTGCCGAACCCTTAATCTCACCTAGTCCCACCTATCCGCACTCAGCCCATAACCCTCCACTCCTTTCCTGTCCATATACCTATCCAATTTTACCTTAAATGACACAACTGAACTGGCCTCTACTACTTCTACAGGAAGCTCATTCCACACAGCTATCACTCTTTGAGTAAAGAAATACTCCCTCGTGTTTCCCTTAAACTTCTGCCCTCTAACTCTCAAATCATGTCCTCTAGTTTGAATCTCCCCTACTCTCAATGGAAACAGCCTGTTCACGTCAACTCTATCTATCCCTCTCTAAATTTTAAATACCTTGATCAAATCCCCCCTCAATCTTCTACGCTCCAATGAATAGAGACCTAACTTGTTCAACCTTTCTTTGTAACTTAATTGCTGAAACCCAGGTAACATCCTAGTAAATCGTCTCTGCACTCTCTCTAATTTATTGATATCTTTCCTATAATTCGGTGACCAGAACTGCACACAATATTCCAAATTTGGCCTTACCAATGCCTTGTACAACTTTAGCATTACATCCCAACTTCTGTACTCAATGCTTTGATTTATAAAGGCCAGCATTCCAAAAGCCCTCTTCACCACCCTATCTACATGAGACTCCACTTTCAGGGAACTATGCACAGTTATTCCTAGATCTCTCTGTTCCTCTGCATTCCTCAATGCCCTACCATTTACTCTGTATGTTCTATTTGGATTATTCCTGCCAAAATGTAGAACCTCACACTTCTTAGCATTAAACTCCATCTGCCAACATTCAGCCCATTCTTCTAACCGGCATAAATCTCCCTGCAAGCTTTGAAAATCCACCTCATTATCCACAACACCTCCTACCTTAGTATCATCGGCATACTTACTAATCCAATTTACCACCCCATCATCCAGATCATTTATGTATATTACAAACAACATTGGGCCCAAAACAGATCCCTGAGGCACCCCGCTAGTCACCGGCCTCCATCCCGATAAACAATTATCTACCACTACTCTCTGGCATCTCCCATCTAGCCACTGTTGAATCCATTTTATTACTCCAGCATTAATACCTAGCGACTGAACCTTCTTAACTAACCTTCCATGTGGAACTTTGTCAAAGGCTTTGCTGAAGTCTATATAGACTACATCCACTGCCTTACCCTCGTCAACATTCCTCGTAACTTCTTCAAAAAATTCAATAAGGTTTGTCAAACATGACCTTCCACTCACAAATCCATGCTGGCGACTTCTAATCAGATCCCGTCTATCCAGATAATTATAAATACTATCTCTAAGAATACTTTCCATTAATTTACCCACCACTGATGTCAAACTGATAGGTCTATAATTGCTAGGCTTCCTTCTAGAACCCTTTTTAAACAATGGAACCACATGAGCAATACGCCAATCCTCCGGCACAATCCCCGTTTCTAATGACATATTAAAGATCTCCGTCAGAGCTCCTGCTATTTCTACACAAACTTCCCTCAAGGTCCTGGGGAATATCCTGTCAGGACCCGGAGATTTATCCACTTTTAAATTTCTTAAAAGCGCCAGTACCTCCACCTCTTTAATTGTCATAGGTTCCATAACTTCCTTACTTGTTTCCCACACCTTAGACAATTCAATATCCTTCTCCTTAGTGAATACCGAAGAGAAGAAATCATTTAAAATCTCTCCCATCTCCTTCGGTTCCACACATAGCTGACCACTCTGATTCTCTAAGGGGCCAATTTTATCCCTCACTATCCTCTTGCTTTTAATATAACTGTAGAAACCTTTCGGATTTACTTTCACCTTATTTGCCAAACCAACCTCGTATCTTTTAGCTTTTCTAATCTCTTTCTTAAGATTCCTTTTACATTCTTTATATTCCTCGAGCAATTCCTTTACTCCATGCTGCCTATATCTATTGTAGACATCCCTCTTTTTCTGAACCAAATTTCTAATATCCCTTGAAAACCATGGTGCTCTCAAACCTTTAACCTTTCCTTTCACCCTAACAGGAACATAAAGATTCTGTACCCTCATAATTTCACCCTTAAATGACCTCCATTTCTCTATTACATCCTTCCCATAAAACAACTTGACCCAATCCACTCTCTCTAAATCCCTTCTCATCCCCTCAAAGTTAGCCTTTCTCCAATCAAAAATCTCAACTCTAGGTCCAGTCCTGTCCTTCTCCATAATTATATTGAAGCTAATGCTATTGTGATCACTGGACCCGAAGTGCTCCCCAACACATACATCTGTCAGCTGACCTATCGCATTCCCTAACAGGAGATCCAACACTGCCCCATCTCTAGTCGGTACTTCTATGTATTGTTGCAAAAAACCATCCTGCACACATTTCACAAACTCTAAACCATCCAGCCCTTTTACAGAATGAGCTTCCCAGTCTACGTGTGGAAAATTAAAATCTCCCATAATCACCACCTTGTGTTTACTACAAATATCTGCTATCTCCTTACACATTTGCTCTTCCAACTCACGCGCCCCATTAGGTGGCCTATAATACACTCCTATCAGTGTTACTGCACCTTTCCCATTCTTCAATTCCACCCAAATGGCCTCCCTAGAGGAGCTCTCTAATCTATCCTTCCAAAGCACCGCCAAAAGATTTTCTCGGACAAGCAATGCAACACCTCCTCCTCTGGCCCCTCCTACTCTATCACACCTGAAGCAACTAAATCCAGGAATATTTAGTTGCCAATCACACCCTTCCTGCAACCATGTTTCACTAATAGCTACAACATCATAATTCCAGGTATCAATCCACACTTTAAGCTCATCCACCTTTTTTACAATGCTCCTAGCATTAAAATAGATACATTTAAGATTCTCTCCATCTCCTCCTCTCTTTCCATCCCTAACAATGCATTCAAATTTATTATCCTTTTCTTTCTTCTCCCCTACATCTTCGGGCTGAGCGCATCCCTTCTCCATCACCTGCCTTTCCTCCCTCACACACTGTCTATTTACTACTAGAATGCTTGTTGGAATGTGCTTTCTTTTCTCAACATCACACGTGCAGTTGCTTGTAAGATGGAGACAGAGAACTGGCAACCATAATTTCACAATCAAGAGAACATCTGCGGATGCTGGAAATCCAAGCAACACACACAAAACCCTGGCAGAGCTCATCAGGCTAGGCAGCATCTATGGAAAAGAGTATAGTCAATGTTTCGGGCTGAGACCTTTCATCAGTCCTGTGTGTGTTACCATAATTTCACCATCTGGATTCATGCACAAAGATCTACGGAAATGCTAATACTGGAGCACAACCATTCACCAATCTTTCAACATGCTGATGAAGCCTGAACTTCTTCCATCCAGAGCAACTCATACAAAATGCGAGGAACTCAGCAGGTCAGGCAGCATCTATGGAAAGGGACAAAGAGTCAATGTTTCAGACAGAGAACCCTTATCCAAAGACCTTTGTATGATAATGGTCAAATCATTGAAACAGAATATTTCCTTGAGAGGGCAATTTTAATTGCCTGACAAGCAGCAAGAAGGAATTATTTCCATATGATTAACAGCAAATAAACTTTACTGAGATAATGACAGACCAAACAAAGAGGGGGCATTCCAATTGAACTGTTGCAGGTGTAATCTTTATATAATAAAGCAATGACTGTTCAGGGCAACATTTAGCAAATTGCAAGAAAATATCTAGAGTTAAAGAGAGCAGGACATTATATGATGAGTGAACAGTGTATCAAACAGAATATTAGACTAATATATGTGTAGTATTAGAATTACAGTAAACTATTAAAAGAACATTCTGAACCATTTTTTTAAACTTTTTATTGCATTTTTCAGTAGTTACAAAGTAAAGTATGAAAAAACAATGTATATAACCCTTACCACCTCCCCTTAACCCCTCCCCCCTAACTGCCCTATAGAAAAAAAAGAGAAAGAAAGAAAAAAAAAGAAAGAAAGAAAGAATGCCTGGTTGTTGGAAGATCTCCACATGCTCCATGGAATTCGTAGTAACTTTAATATGTATATTTATTTCTTTCCCCTAATAACCAATTGTTTCATCTTCAGAGCATCTATATATTTAATCCTGTCTTTTGTAAATAAGGGCTCCAAATTTTCAGAAATGTTTCATATTTATCTCTTAAATCATCAGTAATTTTTTCTAATGGAATACAGCCACAACATTCTGAACCTTGAACAGATTTACACAGATTGGTTCAAATCCAATTGATATTATCTCTAAAGTACCTGAGGAAGATCACCTCACAGATGAGAATCAGATTTATTATCACTGGTGAAATTTGTTGTTTTTGACAGCAGTACCATACAAAGACATAAAATATAGTTCAAGGAAAGGAATAAGAAGGTAGTGTTCATTGGTTCATTGACCACTCGGAAATCTGATGGCAGAGGGGAAGAAGCTGTTCTTAAATCACAGAGGATGGGCCTTCCCCCCTGTTGGTCGTAATGAGGAGAGAGCCTGTCTGAATGGTGAGGGTCCTTAATGATGCAGGCTGTCTCCTGGGAAACCAAATCTGAAGATATTTTCGATGATGGAGGAAGTTGTTCCTGTGATGGAGCTGGCTGATCCTATGTGTTGGAAGCTCTGTACTGAGCAATGATGCAACCAGCCAGAATGGTCTCCACCATATATCTGTAGAAACTTGCTCAAATTCAAGTTTTTCTTAGTTCTCCTTATGTGGAGAGATGTTACCCCACCCACTCATGCTCAATGGCTTAATGATATTATGTCCTGTTTAGACCTTGAAAAAATTCATTATTCACTTCACAATTCGGACATGAAATTTCAAAAGGTGTGGAGACATTTTCTTGAATACTTTCGTAACTCCCCTTTAGATTAGATTAAGTTTATTCTTTTTAATCCCTTACTTTCAGCTTTTTTTCTCTCTGTAAGTTTTCTTTTTGATGGTAATTACATTATAGTTTTGGTAGTAGACATTATTATTTTAAAATTTATATTTACAGTTTTGTGGGGTCGTAAGTTCCGATTAATTTTTTTTACATATTGTTATGGTTGGCCTGAAGTTTCCTAGTGGGAGGAAGGGGAGGATATTAACTTTACATGATTTTATTCTGGGTGCTGTAATCTTATTGCAATGAATTATAAAATTGATATGTTTATTTTGCACTGTATTAATCTTCACTTTGTTGTTGGGTTTTTTTGTTTGTAGTCGGTTTGTAAAAATGCATAAAAAAATTAATTTTAAAAAACTTCAAATTTAATTTCCATTCAACCAGACACATGTATACGGACAAACAAAACTGTGATCCTCTGAGGCCAAGGTGCAAAAACACAATGCCGCAGGCCCACGTTGAAACAGTGAACTCACCATGAATTCTGAGCAGGAGAAGATAAAAGCAAGTGTATCAGTATTAGAGTGGAGTAAAGGCAATTCAGAGGCATGAGACAAGAGGTAGCCACAATTGATTGTAAAAGAACACTGGCAGGGATGATGGCAGAGCAGCAACGGCTGGAATTTCTGGAGGCAATTTGGAAGGCACAGGATATATACATCCGAAAGAGACAGAAGTATTCTAAAGGCAAGATGACACAACTGAGGCTAACAAGAGAAGTCGAAAGCCAAAGTCAAGAGCAAAAATTAGTGGGAAGTTAGAGGATTGAGAAGCTTTCAAATACCAACAAAAGGCAACTAAAAAGTCATTAAGAAGGTAAAGGTGGAGTACAGAATTAAGCTAGCTAATAATATTAAAGAGAATACAAAAGATTCTTCAGATACATAAAGTGTAAAGAGAGGCAAGAGTGGATATTGGACTGCTGGAAAACTATGTTGGAGAGGTAGTACTGGGGGACAAGGAAATGGCAGATGAACTGAATAAGCATTTTGCATCAGTCTTCACTGTAGAAGACACTAACAGTATGGTGGAAGTTCCAGGTGTCAGAGGTCATAAAGTATGTGAAGTTATCATGACTAGCGAGAAGGTTCTTGGGAAACTGAATAGTCTGAAGTTAGATAAGTCAGCTGGACAGGATGGTGTACACCCCAGGGTTCTGAAAGAGGTGGCTGAGGAGATTGTGGAGGCATTAGTAATGGTCCTTAAAGAATCACTAGATTCTGGAATGGTTACGGAAGACTGGAGAGTCAGTCCACTCTTCAACAAGGGAGAGAGGTAGAAGAAAGGAAGTTATAGGCCAGTTAGTCTGACCTCACTGGTTAGGAGATGTTGGAGTCCATTATTAAGGTCATTATTATAGGTCAGTTAGTCTGACCTCACTGGTTAGGAGATGTTGGAGTCCATTATTAAGGTCATTATTATAGGTCAGTTAGTCTGACCTCTGTGGTGAACTATGTGTGCCTGTCTGGACACGCCCTCTGCTGACTGCTCCTGTGGCTCCTCCCACAGGCCCCTGTATAAAGGCGATCAAGGCCTGATGCTCGGCCTCAGTCTCCAGGATGTAGTGTGGTGGTCACTCGCTGCTGATTCCTTCTTCCAGTCAATAAAAGCCGATATCTCGCCTTTACGTCTCAGAGTGAGTTATTGATGGTGCAGGAACCTCACTGGTTAGGAGATGTTGGAGTCCATTATTAAGGATGTGGTTTCAGGGTGTTTGAGGCACATGATAAAATAGGACATAGTCAGCATGGTTACCTCAAGGGCAAGCCTTGCCTGATAAATCTATTGGAACTTCTTGAAGAAATACCAAGCAGGGGAGACAACAGAGAATTGGTCGATGTTGTGTGTTAGGACTTTCAGGAGCCCTTTGACAACGTGCCACAAATGAGGCTGATTAACAAGCTATGAGCCCACGGTACTTCAGGGAACATTCTAACATGGATAAAATAGTGGCTGACTGCCAGGAGGCAAAGAGGGGGAATGAAAGAGCCCTTTTCTGCTTGGCTGCCAGTGACGCGTGGTGTTCCACAGGGGTCTGTGTTGGGACTGATTCCTTTTATGTCAAATTTTAATGATTTGGATGATGGAATTGATGGTTTTGCTGCAAGGTTTGCAGACAATATGAAGATAGGTGGAGGGGCAGGTAGTTTTGAGGAAGTGGAAAGGCTACCGAAAGACCTAGACAGATTGGGGAAATGGGTACAGAGGTAGCAGATGGAATCCAGTGTCAGGAAGTGTATGGTCATGAACTTTGGTAGCAGAAATGAAAGGGTTGACTATTTCTAAATAGAGAGAAAATACAAAAAGCTGAGGTGTAAAGGGATTTGGGAGTCCTCATGCAGGATTCTTTAAAGGTTATTTTGCAGCTTGAGTCTGTGGTGTGAAAGGCAAATGCAATATTAGCATTCATTTCAAGAGGACTAGAACAAAAAAACAAGAACGTAATGTTGAAACTTTAGAAAGCACTAGTGAAGTATTGAAGTATACTAGTAAAGTATTGTGAGCAGTTTTGTGCCCAATGTCTTAGAAAGGATGTGCTGAAACTGGAAAGGGTTCAACAGGGGTCCACAAAAATGATTCCAGTATCTAACCAGTCGTCATATGAAGAGTGTTTGATGGCTCTGGGCTTGTGTTCACCGGAATTCAAAAGAATGAGGGGTGATCTCATTGAAACCAACTGAACGCTGAAAGGCCTTGACAGAGTAATTGTGGAGAGGATGTTTCCTATGGCAGAGGAGTCTAAGACCAGAGGACACAGCCTCAGATTAGAAGGGTGTCCCTTTAGAACAGAGATGAGGAACAATTCCTTTAGCTAGAGAGTGGTGAATCTCTGGAATTTGTTGCCACAAGCAGCTGATGAGGCAAGTCTGTATGTATATTTAAGGCAGAGGTTGATAAATTCTTGATTGGTCAAAAATGAAGGAGTAGGGGAGATGGCAGGAGTCTGGGGCTGAGAGGAGAAATATATCAGTCATGATGAAATGGCAGAGCAGAGTCGATGGGCCAAATGGCCTAATTCTACTCCTAGGTATTATGATCTTATTGTCACAGTTAGTCGTCGCTTAGGTCATAGGTTGCCAGTCAAGAGAGAGATGACAAAGGCAATCTTGTCTCTTTCTGTAAGATACATAGATGGCTGGAGCCCAAATTATAAAATGCACTGGGACAGAAAGTTGTGGAATGGGGTTGAGGATCCATTAAATCATTCAGGTACCTGAACCCAGGGCTGCAAGGGAGAGGGTTGACTGGTATGGGGTTGATGTGGTTGAGAAATGGGTAATGGTTTCCTTCTGCTTCTGAATCGTGTGCTCATGTCAATGGACAGCTATCTTCAGGCCAAGCAAACTCTGCTGAGCCAATCATTGAGTTTGTCCATCTTGTCAGGAACTGTAGATGATGATTTATTCAAAAGCAGAATAGCAGGGATGATTTAGCAGTAAATGATTGTTTACTAATTAACTGGAAAGTAGCAAGCCAAGAGGGGCCACAAAACAAGGAGAACAGATAGTATGACAGTCAACAAGGCAGCTGAAGGTTAGGTGTGACTGGTTGAGGCTGGCTGGTTTGATGAGTGAACAAGGACTGTGGATGAGAGCTGGGTTTAAAAAGACTGCACGTGATGAGTTGGAAATGAGTGGTGGGTGCCTCCTGTTAGCTGGGTGGTGACTAGAAGGTGTCTGCCTGACTCTGAGTGCACAGTGAATGGAATTGCAGATGTAGTTGCCAACCCAACTGTGTTTCCAGTATCATATGTTGTCTGTTTAGAGTCCATGTTTGTTTGTACTTCGTTGACAGAGTTTCAGGCAACTCTTTTACCAAGTGAGGATTTAGATCAGTACAGGAAGATGTTCAAGTGTGATCCCACACTGAGAAGGATGTTGCAAGTAGTTGGAAGAAATAAAGAAAGGTATGTTAGAATGAGCCTTCACTTTGTGTATGTAGCAGTCAGGTTAAGGCTTACTTTAAGATTTAAGATTCTTAGCTAAGGAACTACAGAAATTTGCAGAATCAGATGAGGACAGACAATGCAGGTGACTTCAAGGCTTGAAGGGGAAATGATGCACAAATCATAATCTTGGCCTCCATAGGATTTGTAAACAATATGACCAGAATACAGGAATAAAGTATCTGGAAAGAATTGGATGAGCAAAAGAAGAAGTGGGATTAAGTTTTGTATTCCATGTTTTTTATTGATGAATATTATTATCTCCCACGTATAGGAGGCTCAGCTCTGTGGTTAATGACTCAGAGACCTATAAGAGCATGAGTGCATTGTTAATACCTGTTCCAAGTCAAAGACAGAAAGAGGCAGTAACTCAAACAGATTTATGAAAGTACACAAATGACACTGGAATTCCATACTCAAGTTGCAGAAAACATCAAAGCATTAGAATGAATCTGGAGACATACAGGAATGGAAGATATAAAGTCAGGTGATAGCAAGAAATAATTTGCAGATAGGAACACCTGTACATTGAAATGCTGTTCGTTAAGGAAAAAGCCAACCCAAAAGTGTAGCCTGCATTGCCACCTAGAATGCAAACATGGCTTCACATCAGTCGAAGTAACTTGTACAAATCACAGAGTAAGCAATGGAACTGTGATGAGCATCGTAGAGTGGTACACAACTGATGGTAATGTGCTGATGGCAATACAGCTGCAACATGCAAGCAAGATGAAACAGAAATACCAGGACCTCATAGGAAAGGAGAGAGCCCAAGGGTGCTAGCTTAGAGGACTGAAATATACCTTGAGGAGTCCAGATCCCTAGTGTACAAATATACATTTTGCAAATGTTATTCCTTTCTTCTGCTTAAAGTTTTATAAGCAGGAAAATGGGGACTGGATATGAACAAAGAAATGATTCTGTGTTTCTTTAAGAAGTTCATGTGGATATGAGAAGTGTTTAACATTTCAGTCATCTTTTCTTTATTATTGAATGTAATGAATGCTAAAATTTTATCTCACACTTTAGATAAAAATAAACTTTGCTGTGTTTGAAGTTATTTACAGAGTTCAACAGCAAAGAAAGCCAGTATAAATCTTGTACATTTCTGTTTTAAACATCTTTTGTATCCTTTTCCTTTTATTTTAATGCTCATGTTTGTATTTTTATCTGAACTATTGGAAGAAGCGGAGACCTGAATTCCACAATGGTCTGTGTAGATCTGGCTGTTGTTGTACGTTATGTAATCATTTTAATTCTGGGTACTACTTTCTCACAGAATAAAAAATGGCAATTTTGGATTGGTATTTTGGGAATGGGACTGACAAAATTTTGGGATAATTTGTTTTCCTTAACATGAATGGATCTTTACCCAAAATGTGCTTGTGCTTTTTGTAGTTCTAGCTGATTATCTGGATCTTGTAAAACTTATGTGAACTTCAAAAGGCCACTCAAAGGAAAGATAAAATATTAATGGATCAAAGATTTTTTAAAAATCCATTCTGTTTTAACTTTAACTGTTTGCATATTCACTCTGTTGAAGGATGTGAATTCTATATGAAATGAAAGAAAATTCAATTGTTTTATTTTAACAAAAGGCATCTTTTTTTGTAACATTTAAGTACTTGTGACTGATCTGCGAATCGCTTAACCAAAACTAAAATATTCTTTGTTTTGATTAAGTTGTAACTATCAATTATTTCTGAGTTGTAGAATGAAAATTAAAGCTAATTGTTCTTTATAGCACCAATCGAAACACTACACCAAAATCTAGCTTAGTTACTGAGTTTTCATTATTTAAGAGTAATCAACATTATACATTACTCTGTGTGTAAAGTAAAATCTTTCATGTATGGAATTAACAATATGTACAACTACTCTATCAGCATTTTGTATTGAGCTTGCTCATGTAGTATTGATAAGATACAGAATCCTAAAGCTCTTATGCTCAGAACAAGAAAATAGTATTGATGTATCTGATTGACATTCCTCTTCGAACAAGGAAAGATATGTTACCGAGCTGGCTCTGATATTGATGTGCTTGAGCTAGAGGTCAGGTTGAAATACAGATGAGATCTTGCTGTAACTCACATGTATTGTGGGAATTAAAACAAAAGCAAAGTGAAGTGGAAAGGCACACAAATCATCAGCTTTGTCTCACGGTGGCAGCAATTACTGAACTGAGAAATTACAACTGCGGTAAATCCGAGGATTTACCACATGGATTGCACGCGGTCCTGTTGCTCACTATGATTTGCTTGCTCCAACCACCAGGGAGAGAAATGCCAGTTAGGGGAAGTAATTAAGGTTGGTGTCTGAAGTCTTTGTTCAGCAAGAAAAGGAGTGGATCTGAAAGCGAATGATTCCCTCAGAAGTCAAGATATGTCATTTAGGGGAAGACACACACAACCAAACCGAAGTATGTATTTAACTTAAAATAAATCAACATTAAAGGAGTCAGGTAGCTGTACCGTAAAGATAGTTTTAATGTTATCACAAAAATCTTTTAAAAAGCTACATATTCCAACATGCTGTTGTTTTACAAGTAGCCTTTAAAATTGGCTGTGACCTGCAGGAAATGCTGGAGGAACAATCCATTCCGAGATACAGATGGACCACGTACAGATCCTTCCCAGCTTACATGCGCCCAACATGTGTGCAGCCTGAATGTAGAACGAGTGTTTGGGAGGCAGTTGAGATGTATTTGCTGGTTGCTAAGGGGCTGCATCTATCTCCTACTGCCTGGGAACTTAGTTCACAGCTGCGCTTCTGACTTGTAAACTGTTGGGGTTACAAATATTTCAGACGAATGGAACTCTGCTGTAAATTGGGGACAAGCTGTGTTGATTTGTGCTTGTTGAAATTTTAACTGTTGGTTTTCTTCTCTAAAGCCCTATGGTTCATCTCTTTATCCAAAAGAGATCTGCTGAGAATAACCTGGGTTCCGCCTTATGGATTCACCCTCGAAAAACTTTGAAATTGTAATGCTAAAATGTCATGCTAGAATGAATCTTGTTGATGAACCCAAAACTCACCCATCCAGATGTGTTTGTCATGTTAAACAGGATGAAGTTTCCTTGAAAGAGGAATAGAAACAGGACTGAGAGGAGATCATTTATACAGACCTTTAGCAAACAGACAAGATTAAGATAAAATGGTCAAATCAATAAGAAAGGTGATTTACTCCAATTAAGTTGTTACAGATACAACTTCTATATCACACTAGGAGAGTTCAGGGCAAACTTCAGCAACTTATTGGGGATTGATCCCTTGTACACATGGGGACTGACACCTATAAGTGTTTGTTTGAAACTGTGCTATTCAAAACATGTAGAGTTTAAATGAATTGTACATGTGAGGAATGTTTAAAGTTAAAAGAGAACAGTTTGTTAAAGGAAATAGTGGACTACTATACTTACAAAGGTTAAACTGCTAAAGTAATATTTGGCTGTAATGCAATATCAGCCTTGCAAGGAATTGCTGGTGTGGTTTTGGTTATTGACATAGAGAAATAGAGCACAGCCTTTCAGCCCAATCTATTCCTCTGGCTAGTCCCATTGACCTGCACTCTTTATCCCTCCCATCCACGTACTTATCCAAACTTCAAGTTCAAGTTTACTGTCGTCTGACTGTACATACATAATCAAATGAAACAGACAGACAGACATATCTCATTGAGGGAAATTGGATTTTATTACAGCTGCACCAATCAAGAATAGTGAAGAAATATAGCAATATAAAACCATAAATAATTAAATAATAATAAGTTAATCATGCCAAATGGAAATAAGTCCAGGACCAGCCTATTGGCTCACGGTGTCTGACACTCCGAGGGAGGAGTTGTAAAGTTTGATGGCCACAGGTAGGAATGACTTCCTATGACGCTCAGTGTTACATCTCGGTGGAATGAGTCTCTGGCAAAATTTACTCCTGTGCCTAACCAGCACATTATGGAGTGGTTGGGAGTCATTGTCCAAGATGGCATGCAACTTGGACGGCATCCTCTTTTCAGACACCACCCTCAGAGAGTCCAGTTCCACCCCCACAACATCACTGGCCTTACAAATGAGTTTGTTGATTCTGTTGGTGTCTGCTACCCTCAGCCTGCTGCCCCAGCACACAACAGCAAACATGATAGCACTGGCCACCACAGTCTCCCGGACTACGGTGCACACACAAAACATATAACACGCACAGCACACTTCTCTTAAAAGCCGAGTTCAGGAATTATAGCTCCAGAGGCTAGAAAGGATTCGTTGCTGCAAAACTTCAGGCCAGAGAAAGCTACTTCAGTAATTGTTCATGACTTCATACTGTCTGAAAACAGGAAACAGATTTTGGCTTGGATGTTAACAGAAAGTTAGGCAAAAGCATGAAACATTGTATTCTTTTGTAGTTTGAGTTATGAGATGTATCTAAATGCATCCTGTACAATATCCAGGACATTTGATTGTGCAGATAAGAAATAAATCTGTATACATTCAAATGCAAAATACAAAATGCTTAAAATAAAATCAAATTGAAAAGCGTGTAGCAATGACACCACCTGCAAGGTGATGCCAGGTATATCACAAATCTTCATTCTTGGCTGACTTCTTTCACTTTCATGCGACTTCTTTCACTTTTGTGCATATTGTGAATGGAGAGGGAACTTTCCACATCCAACAAAATCCAGTTCTACCAATCCTCCTCTACCTCAGACACCAGAAATTTATCAAACTGAGAGGAAAATTCTCCCGTGTGAATCTGGGCTCTTCTAATCCAGTTGATCAGACCAAGTCTTTGATGTAGAAACCCAGTGTCCTCGTTCAATGAAGAGCAGATTGGGACAATGCCAAAACTACTTTTCATTATTTGTTTCCCTTACACCACTGCCAAACTGCTTGCTGCTGGTTTCATCTTGAATTCAGTCTCATTGACTAGTTTAGGGATTATTTTTCAACTACTCAAACTGATTTCTTTGATCTGTAAAAAAAAATGTTTTGGAACTGCACTGCAGCAACTAACAGGAGACAGACAGAATTATTGTTTCAGATCAATGACCTATTTTTAGAATCTTTAGTTATTTCATTTGCTTTTACATAAAAATGCAAATGGAACTCCTGCCCCTGAAGGTATGTTCTAGGGTTCCACTCTCACCCAATTCCACTCCTCACCCACTAACCCCTTGGCTCCCAAATCCATGGCAGCACCAACTGTGCTGATAATCTGACTAAGTCAGTTCCTGGGGAGAAGAAAAATGAAAAGCTGTGAAAATGATATTCGAGTAGACATGCCTAACATAAGTTTGCAAAAATTAAAAAACATTTTGCTAAAGCTTTTTAGCACACTGTTACCAGCATGTGTGGTATTAACATATTATTTTGTTAACACTACTGCTTCTCAAACTTATGAATTTAATGAGAATACATTTAAATGATATTATACTCTTGAGCTGTTTATGTGTTTTAAAACAGCACATTTGGGTCCATGCCACCGATGTTGTCCAAGGGAAGGGCAGGGCTGATACAGCTTGGCACCAGTGATGTCGCAGGAATTGCCAGAGTGAGGTTGAAGACAACGTTGGACTGCCTTAGGGACTCCAGCTCGGGATTTGTCCTCAGGGTTTACTCCCGAAGCCTTTCCCATAAGTGGGTATGGCCACAAGGCAGCCAAAGTATAAAACCAGAGTTTTCCCTCTCTTAGATGGACTGCCTTCCCAGGCTGACGAGCTCTATTGACCCAAATAATAATAAACAATAGTTGTCAAGATCATGAGATGAAGAGTCCTTGAAAGTGAATCCATAGTTCGTGGTAATATTTCAGTGATGGGGCAAGTGAAACTGAGTGAATTATCCCCACTGCTTCAAGATCCTGACGGTTGAGGGGCAATAATTATTCCTGTTGGTGTGGGTCCTAAGGCTCCTGTACCTTCTTCCTAATGGCAGCAGCGAGAAGAGAGCGTGGCCTGGGTGGTGAGGGTTCCTAATGATGGAAGCTGCTTTCCTGCAACAGCATTCCATGTAGATGTGCTCAATGGTGCCATGACAGAGTGATCTAGGAATAAAACAGAGTGATCTAGGAATAATGGTGTATGGTTTTCTGAAGGTGGAATCTCATGTGGATAGGGTGGTGAAGAAAGCTTTTGGTATGTTGGCCTTTATAAATCAGAGCATTGAGTATAGGAGTTGGGATGTAATGTTAAAATTGTACAAGGCATTGGTGAGGCCGAATTTGGAGTATTGTGTACAGTTCTGGTCACCGAATTATAGGAAAGGTCAATAAAATAGAGAGAGTACAGAGAAGATTTACTAGAATGTTACTTGGGTTTCAGCACCTAAATTACAGGGAAAGGTTGAACAAGTTAGGTCTTTATTCTTTGGAGCGTAGATGGTTGAGGGGGGACTTGATAGAGGTATTTAAAATTATGAGGGGGATAGATAGAGTTGACGTGGATAGACTTTTTCCATTGAGAGCAGGGGAGATTCAAACAAGAGGACATGATTTGAGAGTTAGGGGGCAAAAGTTTAAGGGTAACACGAGGGGGAATTTCTTTACTCAGAGAGTGGTAGCTGTGTGGAATGAGCTTCCAGTAGAAGTGGTAGAGGCAGTTTTGGTATTGTCATTTAAAGTAAAATTGGAGAGGTATATGGACAGGAGAGGAATGGAGGGTTATGGGCTGAGTGCAGGCCAGTGGGACTAGGTGAGTGGAAGCGTCGGCATGGACTAGAAGGGCCGAGATGGCCTGTTTCCGTGCTGTAATTGTTATATGGTTATATGATGGACTTGACTGTATCCACTATTTTTGTAGGCAGTTCCATTCAAATGCATTAGGTATTTCTATACCAGACCATGATGCAACTAGTCAATATGCTCTCCCCCGCACATCTATAGAAATGTATCAAATTTTAGACGACGAGTTGAACCTTCACAAACTTCAAAGAAAGTATAAGTGTTGCTGTGCTTTTTCATAATGACACTTAGATGCTGGACCTAGGACAGGTCCTCTGAAATGATAATGGAGGAATTTAAACGTGCTGACCCTCTCCACCTCTGATTCCCCAATGAGAACTGGATCTGGCTTCCTTCTCCTGAAGCTGATAATCAGCTCCTTGGTCTTGCTGACACCGAGTGCAAGGTTGTTGCTGCGGCACCACTCAGCCAGCTTGTCAAT
The DNA here is from genome assembly GCF_030144855.1 of Hypanus sabinus. Classification (NCBI taxonomy): domain Eukaryota; kingdom Metazoa; phylum Chordata; class Chondrichthyes; order Myliobatiformes; family Dasyatidae; genus Hypanus; species Hypanus sabinus. The sequence goes on from NC_082710.1 coordinate 42,074,461, forward strand.
CTCCCTCCTATATGCTGATTCGTCACCATCTTTGATGAACCTTTGATTCTGCCAATGACAGAGGTGCCATCTGCAAACTTAAATATGGCATTGGTGCTGTGCTTAGCTACACAGTCATGGGCATAAAACAAGTAGAGCACGGACTAAGGACACAGCCTTGTGATGCACATGTGCTGATGGAGTTTGTGCAGGGGCTATTGTTGCCAATCTAAATTGACTGGGATTTGCAAGTGAGGAAATTGAGGATCCAGTTGCACAAGGAGGTATTGAGGCTTAGATCTTGAAGTTGGTTGATTAGTTTTGAGGGTTTTCATCTTCCCTGTCCAGATGTTCCAGGGTTGAGTGAAGAGCCAATGAAATTTCATCTGTTTTCTATCTGTTGTGACAATAGGCAAACTGGAGTGGATCCAAGTGGCTTGTCAGGCATTAGTTGATATGTTTCATTACCAACCTCACAGATTACTACATCACAGTGGATGTAAGTGTTACTGGACAAGTCATTAAGGCAAGCTACTATGTTCTTCTTCGGAACCGGTATAATTAAAGTCTGCTTGGATCAGCTGGGTACTTCAGATTGTCAAAGTGAGAGGTTAAAGATATTGGGGAACACTCCAGCCAGTTGATCAGTTAAGTGAATTATATTATAACACAAAATTGCAAAGTGGCCAGAAAATTGTTTGAATTTTGTGAATGCACAATCTAAATTATAAAGTCAAGGAGACTGATTAAAGAATTAAGACAATCCAAGTTTCACTCTTAGGGATTGGGAGGGGGCTTAAGAGGACCTTCAAAATGTAATATTAGGAATCAATACTTGTACGTCAAAGTACTTTCCTGGAATATAACATATGATACTGATAATACTGTAACAGGATCAATGAATTTGTTACAGACCAACAAAAATTGGAGCATATTGGAAACCTAGTTTAGAAGACATCATAGTTTTATATATTATTAACAATAGAAACCTCAAGAATGAAAAGTGCAGCTGAAAAATCCAAATACCCGGAGAGCAATTATATTTGGAATACAAGATATTCACTTGTTTTCCCTTCATTCTCTGCACCATATTTTCAGACCTTTGGAATTACATATGAAGCTTGGACTACCAAATTAGTGCTGATACATTTAAAGTATGCAAGTCAATAAAATCTATACAGAAATAATTAACTGCATTAGAAGAGAAATACAGTATATTGAAGTGCCCCCATTGGCTCTGCTCTGTCCTTATGGGAAGGTTGACATGCACAAATGGTCACAAATCATTCAAAATACATGCCCCATGCACTGGATGCAGTAACATGAAGCATATTGAAATGAATGTTATTCAATTGCTTTCTCAAGACAAATGATTCATTTTCTTATCCTCCAATAGTGACAACCTTCCAAAAAACTTAACTTTTCTAATTCTCCATCCAAGTTTGAAAAATATGTATAAATAGAACTAAGTATTAAAGCCATTGAAATATTTACAATAAAACATAAATACATTTTATGATATTTAAATTAGTCAGACTCTAATGGATACTATATAATGATGGCAACTATTTACTTTAACAGTAACATTCTCTGAATGCAATTCATGAATATACCTTGATACTTAAATAGAACATTAAGCAAGTTATGTCCATTGTCCATTTAACAATTTTTTAATTTAAATTATGGCATATTTTATGCTTTCAAATAAATCCATCCCATAGAATGTATTGGAGGTACCAATTTTGCTATGAATTGTAAAACAATACCTTTGATCATTAATAATTTAATTCATCCCATCATATCTCGCTACCTTCTGAATATTGCAGCATTATGTAGGTTTTAAATCTTTCATGGTATTTGTTAGGAATGCATCTACTTGGTAAAATGTATTCGCACATTTAAAAGGATGAGCTATGGAAGCCAAATACCTTCAGTAAGTTGCTAAATGCAACTTATCAATAAAGATCACAATGGTTTACAATTGTGAAATTAAGAATGACATATACAGTCATGTTTGCTGAGATTAACCAGGTGACTGTACAGTATTACATACACATGTGGTTATAATAGACAGTGTATGTACAAACTGAATGATATTGCATAAATACAATGATCCTGCTCACTATTAGTGCACAGCAGTATTAATAAGGATGCAGCAGAAATGCTGCCTATTCACTTGGTTGGTCATTCCAATTATGCTTCATTAAATTTCCACATACAGCACAGTCCATCAGAATTTATTATTCACTTCATTTCCAAAGTTCCCCTTTTACATATGTGCATAAAAATATCCCATGACATGATTCTGAAAAGCGAGGGAGCTCTCCCAGAACTTAGCTAGTATTTGTCCCTTGAATAGCAGCACAGGACAGAAGCTCCAGAATTTCCAATCAAAATAACAATGAAGATCAAGGTGCTTGCAATTATTAGTAACCAAATCTTGGGCAAGGAATCACTGGAGGATTCAGCTGCTACAGTCCTTTGATACTGACTACATACTGATTATCACTGAAACATGGCTTATATAATTTTCTTTTAATTAAGTATCTTTAATTGATGACACAAAGGTTAGGGGTGTTGTGGTAGAGTGGAAGACAGTCAGAGGTTACAGCGGGACATTGATAGGATGCAAAACTGGGCTGAGAAGTGGCAGATGGAGTTCAACCCAGAGAAATGTGAAGTGGTTCATTTTGGTAGGTCAAATACGATGGCTGAATATAGTATTAATGGTAAGACTCTTGGCAGTGTGGAGGATCAGCGAGATCTTGGTGTCTGAGTCCATAAGACACTCAAAGCAGCTGTGCAGGTTGACTCTGTGGTTAAGAAGGCATACAGTGTATTGGCCTTCATCGATCGTGGGATTGAATTTAGGAGCTGAGAGGTAATGTTGCAGCTGTATAGGATCCTGGTCAGACCCCACTTGGAGTACTGTGCTCAGTTCTGGTTGCCTCACTACAGGAAGGATGTAGAAACCATAGAAAGGGTGCAGAGGAGACTTAAAAGGATGTTGCCTGAACTGGGAAGCACGCCTTATCAAAACAGATTGAGTGAACTCGGCCTTCTCTCCTTGGAGCGACAGAGGATGAGAGGTGACCTGATAGAGCTGTATAAGATGATGAGAGGCCTTGATCGTGTGGATAGTCAGAGGCTTTATCCCAGGGCTGAAATGACTGCCACAGGAGGGCACAGATTTAAGGTGCTGGGGAGTAGGTACAGCGGTGATGTCAGGGGGAAGTTTTTTACACAGGGAGTGGTGAGTATGTTGAATGGGCTGCTGGCAAAGGTGGTGGAGGCGGATACGATAGGGTCTTTTAAGAGACTTTTGGATAGGTACATGGAGCTTAGAAAAATAGAGGGCTATAGGTAAGCCTTGTAATTTCTAAGGTAGGGACATGTTCGGTATGACTTTGTAGGCTGAAGGACCTGTATTGTGCTGTAGGTTTTCTATGTTTCTCTGTAAGTATCTACATAAAAGACTATGCTACAAACATGGGATATATGTTTCAAACTCACCACAGTCAGATTTAGTTCATGACAGCAGATGTACCATTATAACGGGGTGGATTTTCCACAGAGAAGCAACCTGACCAAGCTCAAGCCCACCAAACCTCACTTATCTGGAGTGGACTTTCAAGCATAATCTTCCTCAAGGCTTTTGTCTGACCCCAGGAGCCCAGCATGGAATAGACAAATCCCACACCTGTCTCAATCGCCAATTAGGTCAGGCCCCTAGGTTTACTGATTAGAAAGAGTTTGAATGCTTGCAAATGCTTTCTTCAATTTTTTTCTGGAGGGGGATGTGGCCATTGCTGGAATGGCCAGTATTTAAATCCAATTCCTAGATGTCTTAGGAAGGAAGTAGTGAACCAGCATCATGAGCTACTGCAATCCTTCTGGGAAATATACTCCGAAAGTGCTGTTGCACAGGGAGCTGCAAGGTGTAGAACAAGTAGTGTAGTCAGGACACTATGCAGTTTGGAGATGCAACCTCAAAGTGGAAGTTATGGCATTCACAAACTATAGTCATAAAATGCTTTCATCCTTAAAAATAAATGTGCTTAAATTGAGTGTTTTTAAAGATGCAAATATGGAAGACATTTACCCTTTATACTGGCACCGAGTTGCAGTCTCCATTGAGATTGTGGCTCAATCCTAGTTTTTTTTAAGTTCATGGGATGGTTTTTGGGACAGAGATGGGAGTTAAGGATCAGGTTAGAGTTTAGTCAGGGATGTTGGGGAGTTAAGAGGTCAGGGAAAGGAACGTGGAGAAATTAGAGGTCAGGCCACCACTCTGTGCTCCAAGTCCAGCAATGTGGATGGGTGATGAAGGACGTCCATAGACATTGACTAACCCAGGTTGGTGGGACCCGGGATTGAACACCTGTGAAAGCAGGAAGCATGAGGAAGCGCATGGGCCAGGCCGTCGGTGATCCTGGAGGCTGAGGTCCTGTCACCGTCGAGTCCAGGGTCAATACTGAAGATCGAAGCCCAAAGGTTAATTGGAAGTCTGGAAGTCAAAGCCAAATGGCCCAAGACTAGATTCTGGAGGCCTGTATTGAAGTTGGAAGACTGTCCATGTGTGTGGGTGGGAGGGAGGAAAGGGGCTTGCTTTTGCTGTTGTTTTGTTGCTTCTTGCAATCTGCTCTGCTGAACGTTGTGGGTATGCTATGTTGTGCCAGAATGTGTGCTACCCTCACATGTTTTGGTTGTTAACATAAATGACTCATTTCACTGTGTTTCCACATGCATATATGCGGTAAGCAAATCTGACCCTAAAACCCTCAATGGCATTCTTCTCCTTTCAAATGAATAGACTTGCCACTTTGTGTTAGGCCCAACCTGGTACAGGAACGGTAGGAAGGATTTCTAGTGCTACAGCTAAGAAACAACTGATGACCCAAGTACAAGAGTTGTTAATTTCAGCCTTTGATGGCAGGTTCTTGTGGAAAGCACAGCAGAAGATATGGCTATGTGAATACATAGTCTTTGTTGCTGGATACCCGTAACCCTCAGCACTACTTTATTCAATGGTAGAGTCTTGTGCTACTGGTTACAAGTGTTTTGAGATTTTGGAATCTAACTTCAAGAGAAAAACGGGGCAATCTGAATCACCCATTGTTGTTCATGGAACCAGGTATACATTTCTTAAAACCGAACAATTTGTATGTTTCAAACATAATTTATTCCTTTTCAAATACATGGGGACACTTTAAAATCATAAAAGGTGCCATGAAAGTAGCATTGTGAAATAAATAGAGAAAACTATTGTCAGACATTGCTGACACTTGACTAGCCTTTGCACAAAAATCCAAAACCATTTACAGAAATTTTACACAAATAGATTTTGACCCTCTGAAGTGTGGACCAATCTCAAAGCACTTAGGAGTTGACATGTGCAGATATGCAGCTACAGATTAGGAACCCTAAATCTGCATTGGAATGTAACCATTGTTGTACAGTGAACATAGCAGAGTACAGACCTGTTAAATATCTTCATTGTATCAGCCTCTACCACCACTTCAGGCAGTGCATCCCAGGCACTTGACACTTTCTATGTTAAAAAACCTACCTCTGACCTATCTCCCCTAATTTTTCCCCCACTCACCTTAGAAGGATGCCCTCTGGTGTTGCCCATTGCCACTTTGGGGCAAGTCCACTCTATCTGTGCTTCTCATAATCTCATCTCTATGAAGTTGCCTTTCATCCTCCATTATTCCACAGAGAAAAGCCATTGCTTGCTCAACCTTTCCTCATAAGATATATTCTCTAATCCAGGCAGCATCCTGGTAAGTGTCTTCTGCACCCTCTTTAAAACTTCACATCCTTCTTATAGTGAGGTAACTGGAAATGAACACAATATTCCAAGTGTGGTCTGAAAGTTTTAAAGAGCTGCAACATTACCTCACAGTGCCCTGATTAATGAGAGCCACACACCATCTGAAGAACAACCTTCAAATGCTCCCCATTATCCATTGTCTGTAGCTCCAAGCATATTCTCACTTTTATAAATTAACTATTGTAAATATTTCAAATCATCACTAAGACAGTCACAATAACATTATAATTGCTTCATTGTTATATATACTTATTATAATTTAGTTGTTATTATGTATTGCAAGTACTGCTGCTGCAAAACAACAAATTTCATGACATATGCCAGTGATATTAAACCTGATTCTGATCTGCACGCTACACTTCAGATTTTATTGTATGCCTCATTGTTGACACCAATAATTTATCCAAGGACCTGAGTTTCTTCAACCAAAATTAAATATATATGCTGAATGAACTAGCATTTGTTTGATTATAGCTATTAGGTTTAAAAAGTTCACTTTGTGGTCATGTGCTTCAATTCAATCATGCAGCTAATGAGCTACCAGTATAGGAAACCAATTGCACGGTTAGGTCCAATGGCTAGTGCCTGAGGTCAATGCCCTGCACAGTGGGCTCCCTGCTGATGATAGTGTATATTCAAATGCTGCCATTTGTGCACAGAGAGGAAAATGTACCGACATGCACATGCACTACACAATACAAAACCTTTAATTCATAGTCTGAAAATCAAAATTACATTGTTTCATTATCAATGAGAAGCCACTTACCATGGACTGTACATAGAGGCTACACATCAACATTGTAGATAATATAGGTTATGTACTAATTAAATACAATAAAAGCCAGCTATTAATTTTTATGTGATTCAGAGCAAAGTGCAACTTATTTTTTCAACAAGTTAGATACAGTTCAAATCGATGTAACAGTAACAGTATTATTGAAATATTTAAACCTTGTAGCTGAAGCAGCATACTTTATTTCAAGCAATTCTGGAATCATGTGTCTGATACAATTAAAATAAAAAGAGAAATAAATACATACATACATCATTGGAAGTTGCAGCAGACAACCTATAACCAACTTCTCCACAATATTTTCAAATTATTACTGGTACATATCTTAAAAAACAATTTGTGCGTACAAACACAATGAAGGGAAGCAAATAAAATAGTGTACGAAACCAGTGGGAACAATAATTTAGCCATGCAGCTGCCTTTTCCGGAAGTAAAAGCAGCAGAGCAGCATCTCCTGACTTACTGTTTAGAAATGCACCTGGAGTCAATGTTAAATAACACACAGTTCCATTTTCCAATGTTATCAGCAGTATATTTATTTTTTAATTTAGCCAATATGACTGAGTAGCTATCTCTTACTCAAGGCAGATATTTTAACCCTGATTTGTTTTCTTTGATTGACTATAAGATATTTTTCCAGCCTCTTTGGTGATTTACAACTTAAAGAAGGCCGTCTCTCTTTGGGATGTCAGAATCGGAAAGTTGCTCCTCCTGTGTACTCGCATCGAAGTACTGTGGGTCAAAGTCTGCTGTCTCATTCAGATCAACGTCCTGCTCGTCACTGCTCTCAGCACTGTAATCAACCTCTTCAAGGCAACGTGGTTCATCCTCATCAAGGACTTGTGTTGTAGGACTGGATAGGGGGGAAAAAACATTTAAAGCACAAATCAAAAAGTGTGGCTGAAACCATCAACCTCCAATAAAATGCATTTGCAGGATTTGGTTATTTGTGGTCTGTACTAAAACACAAAAAGGATTATTTTTCTAATAAGAAAATTCAGGTCACCAACTTTAACAAGCACAACAGATGGTGCCATTTCATATCAAAACTGAATAGATTTGACTTGCACCATAAAAAGCCAAAGGGACAACTTCAACAACAGCCCAAATATTCTTGCCTCTTTTTACTGCAAAGACGCTGCTTAAACAAGAAGAACCGGCTGAACAAAAGCACTCAGAAATGTTCCATAATAATCAATATTTTATCATTTGATTGCCACAGAAAACATTCTACTTGGTCTCTAAGGTTCCAATGTATCAATGAACCAAAGAATTCTATTTTAGTGATAAATTATAATGCAACAATTAACACAGACTGTTTTGGATTTGTCAAAAGATATTTTTAAAAAAATAGAGAGAGACACTTTTTGATAAACAGAAAATTGAAACCAATGCTTCTGATGATATAATGCTCCGAAAAGAGAACAGTGAGTAGCCACCTGGAAAGCAGGGCATTATATAATGATCCAAAATAGTGACTTCAATCTTTTTAAAACCAGAAACTCAAGCCTTTGTCATAGAATGTGATCTGCAGAACAATAAAACTTACTTCATTCCCCAAAGAGTAAAAGAGCACACACGTGTACATGATTTAGATTTTTTTTGAAGAAAATCATCAATATTTGCACGACATTTCATAAGCATTTAAAAAGGGAATTGTGCTGTAGCTATCCTTGCAGACATGAAGAACCATGTGATAGTCTGAATGACCCAGCTGTGTGTGGGCTTCAGGGTTAGGATTACAAAGTGCTTTCTTTGTATTTCCACTTAGGGGCTGAGCCCAGGGCAGGTAATCCCGAGGAATTTAAAGCTGCTGACCCTCTCCGCCTCTGATCCTCAATGAGGACTGGCTCATGGACCTAGGACAGGTTCTCCGAAATAACAGCACTGAGGAATTTAAATTTGCTGATCCTCTCCATCTCCGATCATCCAATGAGGACTGGCTCATGGACCTCTTGATTTCCTCCTCCTGAAGTCAACAATCAGCTCTTTGACTTATAGCACCACTCAGCCAGATTTTCAATCTCCCTTCTATATGCTGACTCATTATCACCTTTGATTTGGCCTACGACAGTGGCGTCATCAGTAACTTTGAATATTGCATTGGAGCTGTGCTTAGCGAGTAGAGCAGGGAGCCAAGCACACAGCCTTGTGGTGCTACTGTGCTGATGGAGCTGTTGTTGCCAATTCGAACTGACTTGGGTCTACAAGTGAGGATCCAAATGCACAAGGAGGTATTGAGACCAAGGTCTAGTTTTGAGGTGAACATACGAGCTGTTTGCAGATATTGAACAGGCCATCTAGATCTGTTTGCTTCTCAGAGCTCTACAGTTTCTCACCATTTAGATAATATACCTTGTTTCTCATCTAATTAAGAGCATTTTTTTCCATTTTCCTACATTATTTCCTATTTTGCATCCCCTTATCCTAGCTACATCTCTTGGAATTTCTTTATCTTCTCTTTATAATTTACTTTCTCACCCACCTTTGCACTATCAGTAAATTTAGCAACATACCTTAGTACCTTGATCCAAGTCATTGATATAAATTGTTAAATGATTAAACCGCAACACTGATCACTGCAGCAAACCACTCGTCACAGTTTGCTGACCCAAAAATGGCTCAAATATGCCTACTCTCCATTTCTGATTAGTCAGCAAGGATTCAACGTATTCTATCACAAACAGCTGGAAGACTTCAGATGCTGGAAATCCAAAGGAGCACACACAAAATGCTGGAGGAACTCAGCAGGTTAGGCAGTATCTACGGAAAAGAGTAAACAATCGACGTTTTCTGTTGAGACCCTTCTGAGAAGGAAGGGTGAAGGTGCTGGAATAAAAAGGTGGAGGGGTGCAGGAAAGGGGTTGGTTGGAAGGTGATAGATTAAGCCAGGCGGGTGGGAAAGCTCAGGGACTGGGGAATAAAGAATCCGATAGGAGAGAAGAGTACACTATTGGAGAAAAGAAAGGAGGAGGGGACCTGGGAGAAGCAATGGATAGTTGCGAGGAAGTAAAAGGTCAGAGTGTGTTCTAACTTGTTACTTATTGTAATTAACACATTCCCTACATCATAGCTATTATTTTCTGTAAAAAAAAACCTTTGATGCACTCTTCATTAAATTCCTTCTGGAAAGTAAAGCTTAGTACAATCACCAGTTCCTCAGGACTCTAGTTGGGGCTGCGGGGGTATGAGCAGAGCACATAAAATGATGTCATCATGTGACCCCTGCATTAGGGAAGAGTTGTCAAGCTATCCCTTGCAACACAGCCAACATTAATAAACCTCCTTTCGTAGAGAGCTTTAGGAGGAAGGCATCTAATGCTGCAGGAGAGATGCAAGGCTTTTGATACTTCAGAATACAGGTCAAATCTTGAATATTTTTCTCGTATCTACAGCTGTCGGAAAACAACACTTTGATTATATAAATGTAGATTACTCCCACAAGTTATACATACTCAACCTTTTAATGAAATAGCCTAATTAACTAAAATTAAGGCATGATTAGTTTTCCATACAGTTCCATGGAGTCAGATTTGTGTGGCACCAAATTGAGCACTAGAATTCGCCAGGTTCACGCCGAGCTTTTTGCCCGTCTGTCCCCAGTTACATTCTGTACAGTCAAATATGTACAAGTGAAACTTTGCTTAAAATTGCTTCTGATTTTCTCAAACTTTATTAGGCAGGGTGAGGCTCTGCACATCAATAAACTTTCACACCCAACCTTGGCAGTAGCATTAAGAATATTCATAACAAAGATGAGAGCATCAAATGTTAGGTCTCAATATCTCATACTAACAAAACTCAATTTTCTTTTATGTATCTCCAAGACACAAAGGTAATGCAGAAGCATGTAATGGCTCAGAGGCATTCTAATTGGTCCTTCCAGCAAAGTGATAAAACACTTTTGAAGAGCCTAAACTGATTATCAGCCATTAGTGAAAATGCAGAGGTTTGAGAAACAAGATTCCTGTTAAGACACCCTAAGCTACTTGGGACAGAAGCAAAAAAAAATACCCCGAGTTTCACTGGTCCCTCCTGGGAACTGCTAAAGATATTGGTTGGCTGCACTAAGTGCTTTTTAATATTTCATTAGGCAAGTATAGTGGTTCAAAATTCGGCCTAAGTTGGCATTAAGGTCTACAACTTCTCAGTTTTACATTGTAATCAAATGAAACAAGATTCACATTAATTTTTGAAAGCAAATCACATGCCAAGAAGAGCAATTTTATTTTAAAACATAATTAGACAGACCTACTTCAACTTCTATTTATTTATTTATTTATTTATTTATTTAAATTTATTTTATTTTATTTCCTACATCCAAGGGAGTAAAAATCTTTAATGTTGCATCTCCATCGCAACGTACAAGCAATAAAGTGGAAGGATATTGCCCAAACACTAAAATTGTACACACAATCAGATCAATATAGTCAGATGTATCACAATCAAAAGGTATAAAGCCCTCTTTGAATAACATCTTTTTATACTTTTTTTTGTTTTACCTGTTAATTGTGAAAAATTATGAAGGTTTATTTCAGGTTGGCTACACAGAAGTGGTTGAAGTCCTGAACTTTGACCTCTCTGCAGAAGCACAGGTGCAAGGCCTCGTCTGATAAATGCATAATGTTGGAGTCAGATTTCAGCGCAATTCAATGTAGATTGAAGATTAATGAAAAAACTGCACTAAGAATTTAACAGATGAAACTGATGAGATGTGAAGTCTGTCCAGAAAAGGCTTCCTGCAGTGATTGTAATCTTTCTAGACTCACCAGCTCTGCAAATTTTATGAAGGAACTTAAATTTAATTTAAATATATTGACTGCACATTTTAACTCAATAATATTTAACAAGATGCAGGATATTTGGTCATACAATATTTGGTCATACAAAACATCAATTCTTTTGTCTTTAACAACCTTTGCATAAAAATATTTGAAGACGTAGATTTATTTCTCCTCTTATTACAGCAAGGCACAACTTAAATAACAACCCTGTTACATTTCTTTTTCAGAGCTGCATAGAATCTTCATTTGGACACAAAATTATCACTTTTACTCAAAATAAGTTAGATTATCAAAACTTTTCTTACTACACGTACACTTTAAAAACCTACCGGAAGTTTAAAGGAATACTAGAGTAAATATACCGATGAAACTAAAAACATATGCAACATATCAAACCCTCGCGCTGGGGCTATACGGCGTTGTGGCGCGTGCCCTGGGGGGTGGATGGGGGATCCCTCGTGTGAGGGATGCAGCGGATAATATGGAAGAAAGTGCTGTGAACCAACATAGTCTAGGACAGGGGTCAGCAACCTTTACCACTGAAAGAGCCACTTGGACCCGTTTCCCACAGAAAAGAAAACACTGGGAGCCGCAAAACCCGTTTGACATTTAAAATGAAATAACACTGCATACAACGTTTTTTTTGCCTTTATGCTATGTATAAACAAACTATAATGTGTTGCATTTATGAAATTGATGAACTCCTGCAGAGAAAACGAAATTACATTTCTGCATGCAACAAAAACATTTTGAACTCCGAAAAAAAGACGTTGGGTTGAAAGTTACTTTTAAGTAAAATATTCAATGTCTATTTGAGTCCTTCTTGTATTTATGAAAAACGCCGAACTTAAATTTTCCGCCAGCAGCAAACCAAAAATAACGTCAGCCAGCTGTCATCCTGAAAAATGAAAGGACTATTTCACTGAACAATGAAAAAATATGAATATAAGTAAAATAATAGGCAATTAAAATATTTATCATACTTGGTTAATGGGATTTCTGCTCCTGGACCTCAGCGCACAGCGTCTGCACATCAGGGCTGTATGATGTCACCTTCATCTTTACACAGGATCGCAAGCTGTCATCTGTGAGGTTTTCAATATCACTCCATTTGTGTTTCTGAGCAAGAACGGCCTTCTGACGGGCAACATCTTCAAGGTCTGCTGTCAAGCGTCTAAACTTGGACACCCATATGTCTTTGTCGGCTATGTCGGCCAGTTCCATCTCAAGATCAGGTTGACTCACACCTGCCAATGCAGTCGTATTCAGTAGGGAAGGATCGATGCTTAAGGGAGTGACCGGGAAGGATAATGTGTTTTTTTCCTCTCTGAACTCACAGAAGCGTTTCCCAAACGATGTTTGCATTGCGATGATTGCAGAATGTAAATACTCCGAAATTATCATGTCGTGACCTTGTTTGAACTCTCTCAAATTGGGGAAGTGAGACAAAGTGCCTTTCTGTAAATCTCTGGCAAGCACTGTCAACTTGCGCTTGAATGCCAAAACATCCTCCAACATGTGCAGGGCTGTACGTCCTTTCCCCTGAAGAGCTGTGTTCAGCGTGTTCAGGTGCGCTGTCATGTCTACCATGAAGTGTAGCTTTTCCAGCCACTCTGGCTGTTCCAGCTCAGGAAAGGTGAGCCCTTTGCTGCCCAGGAAAGTTTTCACTTCTTCCAGACACGCGACAAAGCGTTTCAGCACCTTCCGTCTGGACAGCCAGCGATAAAAACACGTTGTAGCGGTGTCAGTAAACTGCAGTCAAAGATAGCTTTATTCGAACTAAACAGCCTTGCTTTTCGGCTTCCCTCAACCCAGCCACCATGGACGCAGATGCTGCAAAAGACGCGTACTCACAAACCCCCGTAGGCTATCTCCCTTAGCCGGAATGCTGGCTAATTGTGAGCCGTTTTATGATGTGGCAGGAAATGTGTCGCTACACTTAGGTTGTACAAGATCACCATAATTACATTTCAAAAGCTAACAAACTAACATAAAATACATTTTAATTAAATACTGACCAATTATTTCCCAAAGCCACAGGGAGCCGCAGCACAGAGGTGAAAGAGCCACAAATGGCTCGGGAGCCGCAGGTTGCCGACCCCCGGTCTAGGAGAAGGAACTCCAATTCCAAACCCGGGTAGATAGGACTCGTTAGCCTTGGATGGCAGCCTATCTAGGAGAGGGTAAACTCTGATTTCAAACCCGGGCAGGTGGAGCTCGTTAGCATGGAAATGCCATGGCATAGGGGAAGGTGACCCCAACAGAAAACCCTTGGTCCTCCGGGTTGGGGGTTGTGCAATGGGCTAACAACCCGTTCACGTAAAACAAGCAATTGTTACAGAAACCGTCAACAGATTGTCAACCACTAATCCAGATCTCGGGAAAAGCAGGGCCCCATTCAGGAGGCTGATGACACGCTGCAACCAAACCCGTCAGGAAGCTGCAGGGCTGACAACCCTCCTTCACCCAAGGAAAACCATAATGGAGTTCCAAACCTGTTCTCACAGAAGAAATCTATCCTAATCGGAACATGGAATGTGAGATTGCTTTGGGAGACAGGTAGGTGCGCACAGGCAGTGAAGGAAATGAACCGATACCACCTCACACTCCTGGACATGCGTGAAGCAAGGTGGAATACTTTTGGTGAGACCAAACTGCAGACGGGAGAAACTCTGCTCTATTCTGGCAAAGAAAAAGAGGAAGACCCGCATGAGTCTGGTGTGGCCCTGATGTTGTCCAAAGAAGCAGCCAGAAGCTTGATAGAATGGGAACCAGTGTCTGACTGTATCATCACAGCCAGGTTCGAGTCCAGATTCCAGAAGGTATCCATTATCCTGTGCTAAACACCAACTAACAATGCAGAGGAAGAAGGAAAAGATCTCTTCTACACCCAGCTTCAAGCAGTAGTTGGAAAGGTACCTAAGCAAGATATGTTGATCGTCACGGGAGATCTGAATGCCAAAGTATGCAGCAATAACACTGGCAGGGAGAGAGAGATGGGCCAGAATGGTTTGGGGAATATGAATGAAAATGGAGAACTCCTTACTCCTTCTGTGCCTTCAACGAACTGACCATTGGAGGTACCCTCTTTTCCCACCGACGCTGTCACAAGATAACCTGGGTCTCGTCTGACCATCAAACAGAGAACTAGATTGATCACGTCATAGTCCGCCAGTGCTGGAGAAGTTCATTGCAAGGCGTGAGAGCCAAAAGAGGAGCAGATATTGGATCTGACCACCATTTGGTTGTTGCAAAGCTGAAGATGAAGCTGTCAAACAATAGGAAGCAACAGAACACGCGAATAAAGTTTGATGTTAGAAAACTACAGACGGAAGAGAACAACAAAGATTTCCAGAGCAAACACGAGGAAATCTGCAGATGCTGGAAATTCAAACAACACACACAAAATGCTGGTGGAACACAGCAGGCCAGGCAGCATGTATAGGGAGAAGCGCTGTTGACGTTTCGGGCTGAGACCCTTCGTCAGGACTAACCGAAAGGAAAGATAGTAAGAAGATTTCCACATCGTCTTGCAAAACCGTTTTGGGGCTCTTCAAATAGAGGAACAAGATGAGAGAACAGTGGAACATGCCTGGATTACCTTCAAGCAGGCCACTATAGGAGCCTGCGAAGAAGTACAGGGAAGACCACCAGTCAACAGTAAACCTTGGATCAGGGACGAGACATGGCAGGAGGTGGAGGAGAGGAAAAAGCTCAAACAGGAGTTGAATCAGACCAGAACCCGGCAACAGAAACAAATCGCCACCAACAGGTACAGTGTGATGGCCAAGGAGGTGAAGAAACAGCAGCCAGTAAAGGGGACCTCAAGGCACTCTACACGACAACTAAACTTTTGAGAGGGAAGAAAAGCAATTTCAACAGACCTGTTAGAGACATGACAGACCATCTGCTCACTTCGGTTGAAGATCAGCTGGCGAGATGGAAGGAACACTTCCAGGAAGTATTGAATAGACTACCACCACAGAACCCACCTGACCTGGAGCCTGGAGACCCACTCAACATCAATATAGGTGAAATCACCAAGCAAAAAATTCAAAAAGCCCTGAAAAGCCTGAAGAACAGCAAGGCTGCTGGAGAAGACAACATTCCTGCAGAAGCACTGAAAGAGGGTGGAAAGGTTATGGTGGACCATCTGCATATACTACTGAATTTGATATGGAGAACAGGAGAGATCCCATCAGATTGGAAAAAGGGCCTCCTTGTGAAGCTGCCAAAATCTGGAGATCTTTCACTGTGTGGCAAGTGGAGGGGGATCATCTTGTTGTCCATTCCTAGCAAAGTTCTCACCAGGGTCATCTTGGAGTGGATGAAAGACGCCATTGACCAGAGACTTAGAGATGAGCAGGCAGGGTTCAGGAAAGAGAGATCATGCATTGACCAGACACTTAGAGTCATTGTGGAGCAGACAAAAGAATGGCAAACTCCACTATATGTGTGTTTTATTGATTTTGAGAAGGCATTTGACAGCCTGGACAGAAAGTCAATGTGGAGCACCTTACGACTCTATGGTGTACTGGGAGAGATGGTGAATATCATCAAGCAGCTTTATGATGGCTTCTCATGCAGGGTCATCCACGATGGGAGACTGTCCAAAGAGTTCCTGGTCACTACTGGAGTCAGACAGGGATGCCTGCTGTCGCCTCTACTTTTTCTTATGGTACTCGACTATGCTGGCTCAGAGAGAGGCATCCAGTGGACGTTAACAGGGAAATTGGAAGACCTGGCATTTGCAGATGATCTCGCTCTTCTCTCACACCGGCTTCAAGATATGCAGAAGAAAGTAGATTCCTTGGGAGAGACCTCACAGCGAGTAGTCCTTACGATCAGTCAGGAGAAGACCAAAGTTCTATGCATTAATAACAAACAAGAGGAGCCATTACGGATTGAAGGACAAATAGTTGAAGATGTAGACAAATTCATCTACCTCGGAAGCAAAATCAGTAAATCAGGAAGTAAAGGTGAGGACATCAGAGCAAGGATCGGAAAAGCCCAACATGCCTTCACAACCCTGTGACCTGTTTGGAGATCTACGGTCATCTCTGTCAAAATGTATATTCAGCTCCAATGTGAAAGCTATCCTGTTATATGGATCCAAAACATGGAGAATCACTAACACCAGCTGCAACAAGATCCAGACCTTTCTCAACAAATGCCTCCGGCAGATCCTCCGCCTCAAGTGGTACGACAGAGTGTCAAACCTAGACCTATGGAAGAGAGTAAACCAAGAGCCCATTGTATTCCAGATAAGGAGGAGGAAGTGGAGATGGGTCGACCACACCTTGAGGAAGAGCCAGTCGAATGTCACTCGACAATCACTCGAATGGAATCCACAAGGGAAGAGAAGAAGAGGTCGCCCAAAGCAAACCTGGAGGCGTAGGCTTTTGGATGAACTGAAAGCCGCCGGCCAAACTTAGGAGACTGCAAAAACATCTGCTAGAGATCGCAAGAGATGGAGGACTTTTGTTGAGGCCCTATGGTCCATAAGGTGCGAAAAGGATTAAAGAACATATCAAACAAATTATTTGCAAAAAAAAAATTCATACTCGTATCCAAACTAGTTTGATTGCATATTGCTCAACAGCATTACTGCCAAGAATCCGACTGTTTTTTTAATCTGCAGCGTCCAACAGACATCTCCATTAAGAAACCTAGCAAAAGAACAAGGAGGAAACTGACACCCTTGACATGAGCAATGTTCTATTTATCAGTCAGCAGGAGAAACTATAATATAATCTACACAAAAAAATCCAAATTTTCTCTCAAACTCACATCAAATAAAATCAGCTAGGGGAGAAATAGGAAAGTGCAGTCATTAATTCTGGCATATTTCCAGAATAAAGTAGGCTGCCTTTCAGACAAGTCTGCAAGTACATGCATTACAATACTAATAGGTAGTTTAATAGAGAAATCAAGATTCTAACCAGGAAACTAAGACTGAAAATGTTTCTTAATTGTTTTTCAACAGGGACCAGATTTTTTTAGATTAAAATTATAACTAGGGCATAGTTATAATTTTCTTGAAGTATGTTTTACACAGCAAAGGTTGACATATAAAATAACTTGAACATTTGACATTTTACATGAAATATGAACCATATTATCCAGTGTGGTTACTGAAAATTGTTATATGATGCATTTGTTGTAAAAGATCAATTGTTGCTTTAAAGCTGTTTGTTACAAGCTTTAAGCACTCTCAAGTACTCTTCCTCAGATGCTGCAGAAATCAATATATCCTCTTGATTACAGACACAACGAATAATGTACCTAACATTTTAGGGCCAATATTACACTGTATATTCATTTAACGCATGCAGACAAATGAAGCATTGGTTTGCACTGCCAACATTCAGCTGGGCGTAGATGTAGAACAAATTCTTGCTGCTAAAAAGAGAAACTTTGTCCACCCATCTCTGCATCTAGATTCTGGAATTGGAGAGTACTCTTCATCATCCTACATTCTGCTCAGTGTTGTCACAGGGATGGAATGGCTTGTTAGACTTTGGAATGACAACTATTGGCAACATGTCACCTTGTCTTCACCAACATGCCATGGTTTTCCAACTTCTTGAGCTCCTATTTTAGTCTTGAAAGCTTCGGCAGTGATGTATCTGTGCAATTTATTGGTTTCGTATCTTGTCATTCAAAACATAGGTACTATGCCCTTCCATGCAGGTTTACATATTGAAAAAGAACCTTGGCCAGCCTCAAATGTGTGGTACTGTGACTATATAGCTAGATCCAGTTGAATTTAAGTCTTCAGCCAATCTCTGTCCAGTATCATTAATCAACAAGTGTAGCTTGCAATGATCATTTGCAAGTTGGTTTCCTGATCCCTATGAAGAAGAGTGCACATCAACTGCCTTGCTGTCTTTAGCACTTCATCTCAAGTAGGCCAATCAGATGGAATTTAATCCTGACAAGTGCAAGCTGGTGCATTTTAGTAAGTGAAAAATGGGGGTTGGGAACTAAGGAATGTTGATGAACAGGCAAATGTACTGATCCAACTTCATTGCTACCCGTAAGTGACAACACAGGTTCATATAGGTACGCTTCCCATCGTAGGTCAAAACACTGAATGTAGGATTTAGGACATTATGTTGCAATACAGAACACTGGTTAGACAGCATTGTGTTATGTGCAGTTCAGACCATCATGTTACAAGTACGCTATGATTGTGCTGGATTTGCAGGGAGAGACTAGATTGTGATTTGATCAAATTAGATCAATTTGATTCCTCCTTGGTATACCTAAAATGTGTAATGAAACGGAAGCTTGTCAGGCAAAATGGTATCAGTTTGGAATGTGGGGATGGACTAGTCCACAGCCATGCTTTCAGAACTTAGTGTGAGTAGCAGGCTACAGCCTTGAGAGTACAGAATGGTGAAAAACAGGCTTGTCTAGGAAAGTATTAGAATTAAGCATTTTGATGGATATAAAAGGGGGCAATTTATTCATGCGAATGGGAATCTTCTCAGTTGCAACTAATGCTAAGAGCTGGAAATCAAGACAGAGATATCAAGAGGGAGAGAGGGACCGGAAAAACTGCTGGACACTTGCAGTTCCCTCTGACAGTATATTGGGTGGCCTGGTTTAGGACTGGTTGATAAGTATTTAATATTTTATTAACCATTTGTTTTCTTTCTGTATTTTATTTTTTATACTGCATAACTCTAACAAAACAATTTCTTATAACCTTTAAACATATGTACAGTGCCTTCTTTGCTTAGTTGCTGAATAAGTAAAGAACAAGGAATTCATTTTAAACTATTTTTGTTACAGCTGGGCTTATTTTTCCTGGAAGAAAGAATACTGAAGAATAACCTAATAGAAACATATACATTTATGGGAAGTAATGGACAGGGTAGATAGTCAAAACTTTTCCCCCAGTAGGCTAATCAAAAACAAGAGGTTTAAGGAGAGAGAACAGAGATTTAAATGGAACTTGTATGGAAAGTTTTAATTTTAAAGAAGGCAGTAGTTGATGTCAGGAATTTGCTGCCAGAGGTGGAGGAGAAATCAGGTACAATTATAATATTTAAGAGGCATTTAGACATACATTTAAATAGGAAAGATAGGAGGTTATGATCCTACTGCAGCCAAATAATGCTAGTGTAGATGGATAAAAAATTCGGATAGACACAGTAGAACAAAAGTAGTTTTTCTTCATTGTAGGACTTCATGCATGTGTCTCACTCCATAAGTGAGCACCTGTGGTCCATATTTACTTCCAGAACTTGGCCTTTAACTCTGATGGTGGCTTTTGTTTTTGCTATCTATTTAAAGTCCTTTTGCCACAGTTGTCATTCAGTCCAGTGCTGCACAGAGCGCCTTCTGCCCAGAGACAAGTCAATCCCTCTCACTGCGCATTCCTGGAACATATCAAAATTACTTTGCTGTGACAAGTTCTTCAACTAAACAAAATTATTGAAAATTACTCCTCCAGGGTTTTGTCTGTGATAGTGGATTTATAGCTTTCAAATGTTTCTAAGACTGTTGGGTTAGTGGTGATGACGATATTGTTGACTATAACATCGATTGTCCTGTGAGCTATCAATAAATTAACTAGCATTATATACATATCCCAATTTTTTTTGTACTAAAGTAGTCTTCCACTTGCAGAAGATTTCTACTTGTTCATTAGTTTCTTTCCATTACTTGCATAAGATGATTATCATGGAATAACATTCATTCATTCCAGCTACAGCTATCTGCTATTTTCTTGTCTTAGCAACTTAATCTTCAGCTACATCAATTCTGAGCTGAGTCTGTCATTTTGCCCAAAGCTCTACTTCCACCCCAATTTCTAACTCAGTTAATTCTAGGTCTGTCATTTGGAGTTTTCTCGCTTTGACTGCAATGCTCCCAATTTCACACAGGTTCGCTTGCTGCTATGTGACACTTTGCAGAATGAAATTACATCATCATTGTAGTACCTAGTTCTGTTTCAGTGTAAAGTGCTGGTCCATTAAGACACAAGAGCTCCCATAAACATGACTACTCATTATAATGGCTTCACGAGATTAAGCAGAAAGTTGCTGCAAAAAAGCGTTGGAACCCAGAGAACAGTCAATCGTTTAATACTCTATTTAAAGATGTAACAATCTACCAGTAATGATGAACCTCCAACAATCGTGGCTACAAATATTAAAATAACTTTATACATACTGCTGAGATGGTGCCTTTAGACATTAAAGACTGTGAGAGTATGATTGCATGTGCAAGAAATACTTCTAAAAAGTTGTCAGTTTTGGCAAAGCAGTTGGTTTAGAAATTCTGCACTGCATAACACCTGCCAAAATGGACCACATAATTATTGTGTTTCATGATGTGCCAAGATTTGTATACAAGCAATGTGCATCGTGAGATTCATTGCTCTAGCTTTGTGTTGGAACTCTGTTTATTTTCTGATCCTTAGGGTTCATCTGGGAGTCAAGAATCGGAGCAGTTTTAATTCTTAATGACTGTTAATTTTAAAATACAAACATACAAATACTAAGCAAATTAAATAAAGATCTGAGAAATGAAGCAGAGGTGAATGAAAAGTTAACACAGCAAAAATAAAAGATGGCACCTCTGAAAAATCCATCACCTCTACGATTGAGTTAAGAGAAATTCTTTAGATAAACTAAACCAATCAATGGTTACACAATTACATCATGTGGATAATGTGCTTGTGAAGGACCAGGGTAGCATAAAACTAGGAGAGCAGGTAAAGGTGAAAACAAAAATAGGGGTTTCATATACCCAAAATGTTTACAAACTTAACAGAACTGTTCTAGAGTCCAAACTTGAAACAGTTAAACAAAACAGACCTTTGTTACAACAACATTGTAAATACTCCTCAAACCAAGAGACACCACTCATCTCTTGATTGTGGGTTTATATTCGATGCTGGGCAGTCCATAGTAAATTGCAGGGGAGAAAAAACATTCCTCTCCTAAAAAGATACGGCATAAATGAATCAGTTCCCTCTGGCTGTAGCAGAATGGCACAATCCAATTATCCAACCCCATCTACTTAGGCTGGTGTAATGCAACAGCTCAGTCATTTGCCAGATTATCAGGAGGATGGCCGGCTACAGGACACTTTAATGATGATGCGGCTGGTAATTGCAGCCGCCACAGTGCTAATACCTAGCCAATGAAAAATGAGGAAGGTGATAAACCATTAGTTTAACTGCTATACACCGCGTTCTGCCAGTAAATGGGGATGAGCCACCACATACTGTGAAAAATACATGGGTGTGTTAAAAAGTAAAAATAATTAAAATACAACTTTGGTCTTACATTAATTTATCGTATAAACAGTGGTTTCCAACATTTGGTTGACTCAGGGCAATGAAGCCATCTCTACAATGTTCTGCCATGTCAATCTGAATAATAACTGGAAGTAATTGAGCAGCCTGCAGTCACCTGTTACGAAGAAAACTGAGGTAGAGACTGGAGCAGGCACACTGTTTCTCCAACACTGTATAATGAGGCGTCAAAGGTAGAAACCTGGGGAGATGATTATTGCACTGCCTACAAAATACTGTAAATGGCCTCTTTCCTGCCAAAAGCTCA
The DNA here is from genome assembly GCF_030144855.1 of Hypanus sabinus. Lineage (NCBI taxonomy): Eukaryota > Metazoa > Chordata > Chondrichthyes > Myliobatiformes > Dasyatidae > Hypanus > Hypanus sabinus. The sequence goes on from NC_082710.1 coordinate 42,096,436, forward strand.
GAAATCTGCTCCATCACTGCATCTAAGTTGGAATCATATTTGTCTTCTGTTACAGAGTTTTCAACAAGGACAACTTCAAGATTTGCTTCTACTAACAGCATTTTAGATATTCTTTCTTCTGAAGGTCACTGCCTTACAGTCTGTGAAGCAGTTTATTTCTTACTCAATTATCTGAGTGACATACAATGGCTGACATCACTATTGAATAGGCACATCATGCCAATGGTTCCAGTCATATATTAAACCATGCACTAAAACTAGGGAATGATTGAATTTCTACAGCCTGTTTTAATTAGGTAGCATAATTGAAATGCTTTGGAATGAAAATTCGTTCTTGAAGTGAAATTATTGCATCTTAACTAAAGTACAGCAGACTGAAACAACATTTAAACATCATTAAGACTTCTGAAGGAGAACCTTTACACAATCAAGCTTGCTATATAATGGAAAATTATGGTTAGTGTTCTTGAAGGTACGTACGTACTTAATATGTTTTAAGAAAATTCATCTATGAGCAAGGAAGCTTAAATATTTATCTTAATGCACACGTGGAAATTATGAATATTTGTCATAAATGTTCTATTCATGTTTTTCCTTAAATTGACCTTTATTAAAATTATTTTAAAAATTATTCATATTATTTAACAAGAATTACACTTCCATTTAAACCAGGTATAATGAGAGGAAATCTGCTCCTAAGTAGAAATCCACAGAATTAAATGTTTGTGTGATAGCTCAAAGCAACTCAAGCAATTTCTGCAATAGTAAGTAGAACTGGTATAAATTTGAATGCTGGCTTGCCATCGACCATTTTATTATACAGCCCAGGACCAAATACATCCTGTGATTTGTAGCCAATGGGAGTAAATTCCATTTTGCACACACGTGTAAGAACCCCCAAGTACAGCCAGAGGAGGAAAAGAGGTTGGAGATGCTAGATTCTACATCATTTAAATTAATTATTTTAAAATAAATTGGGTCCTTTAATAATTGTCTAATTCAATTTTCCTGCATTCCTTTATACTCTGTAGTTAAGTGAGTCTTCACTTAATTCAATACTAAAATGCTTTCCAAAATATGTAAAATTTCCAATGAGTGCACCAGATGTTTTATCTGTGCCAAATGCACTGAGGTGCAGCTCCTGAGAGACCGTGTTAGGGATGTGGAGCTGTGGTTCATGACCTACAACTTATTAGGACAAGTGAACAGAAGATAGATAGGAGCTACAAGGAGTTAGTCACCCTGAGGCTGCAGGAGTTAGATAAGTGGGTGACTGTCAGGGAAGGGATGGGAAGAGCTCAGATAGTAGAGAGCGCCCCTTGGCCCTCCCCCTCATTATCTCGTTTTGGATGCTGTTGAGGGGGTGACCTGACAGAAGACGACCATGGCGATCAGGACTCTGGCACTGAGCCTGGTTTCGTGGTGCAGAAGGGAGAGATGATGATGAGGAATGTGGTAGTCATAGGGGATTCCATAGTGAGAGGAACAGACAGGAGGTTCTGTCAACCTGACAGAGATACCTGCATGGTGTGTTGCCTCCCAAGTGCCAGTGTATGGGATGTCTCGGATCGGGTGCAGAATATTCTGAAGGGAGAGGGTGAACAGCCAGAAGTCTTGATGCACGTTGGTACCAATGACATAGGTAGAAAAAGGGAGGAAGTCCTGAAGAGAGAATTCAGGGAGTTAGGTAGGAAGCTGAAAAGCAGGACCTCCAGGGTAGTAATCTCGGGGACTGCTGCCTGTGCCACGTGCTAACGAGCCCAAGAATAGCATGATCAGGCATATTAATGCATGGCTGAGAGACTGGTATAGGGGGCAGGGCTTTTGGTTCCTGGATCATTGGGGCATCTTCTGGGGGAGGTACAACCTGTACAAAGAAGACAGATTACACCTGAACCCAAAGAGGTCCGATATCCTAGCAGGCAGGTTTAATAGAGCTGTTAGGAAGGGTTTAAACTAATTTGGCAGAGGGATGGGAACCGGAGTGATGGGGCTGTGGAAGGGGAAAACAGAAATAAATCAAAGATAGCGTGCAACAAAGATGATAGAAAAGACAGCCAGGAGATGGGGCATAATCACAGCCATTGGGATGAGTTACAGGGCAACTGAGGCGTGATGCAGTTAAAACAGAAAGCAAAAAATACTGGACTGAAAGTGTTGTATTTGAAAGCACGCAGCATAAGAAATAAAATGGGCAATCTTGAAATTCAGCTACAGATTGGCTAGTATGATATTGTGGCCATCTCTGAAACTTGGCTGCCATTGGGAGTTGAATGTCCAAGAATATATGGTGTAGCAGGAAGATAGGTTAGTAGGAAGTGGGGGTGGTGTGGCCCTGTGTATAAGAAATAATATTAAGTCATTAGAAAGGGATGACATAGGATCAGAATGTGTAGAGCCTCTATGGGTTGAGTTAAGAAATGGCAAGGGTAATAGGATCCTAATGGCAGCTGTATACAGGCCTCCAAACAGCAGCTGGGATATGGATTACAAATTACAGCAGGAGATAGAAAAGGCTTGTTAGAAGGGCAAGGCCATGGTAATCGTTGGGGATTTTCACATGAAAGTGAATTGGGAAAACCAGGCCAACACCGGACTTCAAGAATGAGAACTTGTAGAATGTCTGAGGGATGGCTTTTTAGAACAGCTTGTTGATGAGCCCACTAGGAGATAAGCTGTGCTGATTTGGGTGTTGTGCAATGATCCAGAGGTAATAAGAGAATTTAAGGTTAAGGAACCCTTAGGGAACAGTGATCACAATATGATTAAGTTCACTTTGAAATTTAAGGAGAAACTAAATTCCAATCTGTTGGTATTTTAGCGGAATAAAGGAAATTACAATGGCATGAGAGGGGAACCGGCCAAGGTTGACTGGAAAGGGACACCAGCAGGAATGACAGCAGAGCAGCAATGGATGGAGTTTCTGTGAAAAATGAGGGAAGTGCAAGACAGATATATTCCAATTAAGAAGACATTTTTAAATGGAGAAGGACACTACTGAGGCTGACAAGTGAAGTCAGAGCCAAAGTAAAAGCAAAAGAGAGGGCATACAAGGAAGCCAAAGCAAGTGGGAAGATAGAGGATTGGGACGCTTTTAAAAACTTGCAACAGGAAACTAAGGTCATTAGGAAGGAAAAGAATTGTGAAAGGAAGCTGACAACTAATATCAAAGAAGATACTAAAAACTTTTTTAAGTATATAAAGAGTAGAAGAGAGTTGAGGGTAGATATAGGACCAATAGAAAATAACGCTGGAGATATTGTAATGAGAGACACAGAGATGGCAGAGGAACTGAATGCGTATTTTGCATCAGTCTTCACAGTGGAAGACATCTGCAGTATACCAGACATTCAAGAGTGTCAGGGAAGTGAAGTATGTGAAGTGAAAATGATGACTGAGAAGGTGCTCAAGAAGCTTAATGGTCTGAGGGTGGATAAATCTCCTGGACCTGATGGAATGCACCCTCGGTTTCTGAAGGAAGTAGCTGGAGAGATTGCAGAGGGATTAACAATGATCTTTCAAAAATCAATAGATTCTGGCATTGTACCAGGTAACTGAAAATTGCAAACGTTATTCCGCTATTTAATAAGGGTGGGAGGCAGCAGAAAGGAAACTATAGATCTGTTAGCCTGACATCAGTGGTTGGGAAGTTGTTGGAATCAATTGTTAGGGATGAGATTACAGAATACCTGGAGGCGCATGACAAGATAGGGCAAAGCCAGCATGGTTCCCTGAAAGGAAAATCCTGCCTGACTAACCTACTGCAACTTTTTGAGGGAATTACAAACAGGGTAGACAAAGGAGATGCAGTACATGTGTTGTACTTGGATTTTCAAAAGGCCGTTGAAAAGATGCTGTACATGAGGATGCTTAGCAAGATAAGAGCCCATGGAATTACAGGGGAGTTATTAACATGGGTGGAGCATTGGCTGATCAGCAGAAAACAGAGGGTGGGAATAAAGGGATCCTATTCTGGCTGCCTGCCAGTTACCAGTGGAGTTCCACAGGGGTTGGTGTGAGGACCACTGCTTTTTTCAATGTATGTCAATGATTTGGACTATGGGATTAATGGAGTTGTGGCTAAATTTGCTGATGATACAAAGACAGGTGGAGGATCGGATAGTGTTGAGGAAACAGAGAGCCTGCAGTGAGACTTAAATAGTTTAGGGGAATGGGCAATGAAGTGGCAAATGAAATACAATGTTGGAAAGTGTATGGCCATGCACTTTGGTGGAAGAAATAAATGGGAAGACTATTATTTAGATGGGGAGAGAATTCAAAATGCAGAGGCACAAAGGGACTTGGGAGTCCTCGTGCAGGATACCCTAAAGGCTAATCTCCAGGTTGAATCAGTGGTGCAGAAGGTGAATGCAATGTTAGCATTTATTTCTAGAATGAAGTATTGGAGTATTGTGTGCAGATTTGGACTCCTTATTTTTGAAAGGATATACTGACATCGGAGAGAGTTCAGAGAAGATTCACAATGATGAAAGGGTTACCATATGAGGAACGTCTGGTAGCTCTTGGGCTGTATTTCCTGGAGTTCAGGAGAATGAGAGGGGAATCTCATAGAAACATTCCAAATGTTAAAAGGCCTGAACAGAAGAGATATGGCAAAGTTATTTCCCATGGTAGGGGAGTCTAAGACGAGAGGGCACAACTTCAGGATTGAAGGACAAAGATTAGAACAAAGATGCGGAGAAATTACTTTAGTCAGAGGGTGGTAAATCTGTGGAATTTGTTGCCACAAGCAGCTGTGGAGGCCAAATCATTGGGTGCATTTAAGGCAGAGATAGATATGATCTTGATTAGCCAGGACATCAAAGGGTATAAGGAGAAGGCAGGGGAGTGGGGATGACTGGATGAATTGGACCAGCCCATGACTAAACAGCAGAGCAGACTCGATGGGCTGAATGGCCTACTTCTGCTCCTGCATCTTATGGTCTCATATATTATATGCTTCAATGGTATTTAACTAACTAGCGATGGGGCATTTTGGCTCACTCCTTCATTTGAATCGTTGAAATTAGTTCAGAAGTAATAATAATCCGTCCCAATGTTTGGGTTACTGAATGCAAAGGTCAGTAGTTTGGCAAGGATGCCTAAGGGTTCAATATCTGACCTGTGGGAGCTTGGCAATCACCTGACCATCTCTATGTGTGCAGCACAGGTAGCTGTGGCAGAAGAGAGAAAAAAAATGGTCAGGCAACACACACAAAATGCTAGAAGAACTCAGCAGGCCAGGCTGCATCTACAGAAAAGAGTACAGTCAATGTTTCGGGTCGAGACTCTTCGGGGTTCCTTTTTCAGATTGGCTTGAATAATACTGAAAGGAAAACTTTGCCTGAACTCACAGCTCATGGTTGTTGTGTAGGCCTCAGGTAATAAACTTCCATGTTCTGTGTTTTCTCTTTGATCTTTTGATAGTCCACTGCTCTTTTAGTCAATGATATGTCTCCATTTAAATACTGTTTAAATATACTCAAATGTTTGAAAATTAATTCATAGTATTTCAATTCCTAAAAATTAACTTAAAAAAACACATTCAAGTGAATGTGTTTGCCCTGCTGCTGTGAAGCCAAGGGGCTAGATCACTTTGGTCCCTCAGTCCACAACTATATTTACTGCTGGATTCTCAGAGTTGCAGGTCAGAAACTCAGCTTGTTCCCAGTTTCAGAGCTTCTTAAAGTCAGAGATGTGCTGATTCAGGAGGAAAACAATACTGAAGATTTTAGACCTAGTAGAGGAAATCTGAACGATGGTTATCCTTTCAGGATAGAAAGCTGGTCCCCTCCATGATTGGATAATGTGCTGGCACTCATGACCTTCACTCATACACAAAGAATCTGCACTTCTGTTCTTTTTTTTAAACTGAAAAGGATTTTTTTAAATATAGATTAGAAAGGATGCTGTAGTTAATTGCAAAAGATCCTCAGCAGAACTGGAGAGGAGTGAGATATAAATGCAACAGGAAAGTCGGATGCATTGACAGAGAAAGATGATCACACCTCTTTGACCCACTAATTTTTATTATACTTCTCTCACTCTCCTATTAATTCTCTCTTGCTCTCTTCCCTCCCCCATATGGAGGGACTAATCCACAGTTCAGAGATTCTCAGTGCAAGCTCTACTCCTAGGCCTTCATCTAGGGGTGATTTGCTGATTTTTGGAAGGCATGTTATAAAGCATTGCATTACATTTTGCTAATGCCAGTTTTCCCTTAAACTTTGAAGCCCATATGGTGATGGGCTTCAGGATCCATAATGTCACTATTCTTGGTTGGTTTTTCATGTAGATGTAGGTAACTTTGTGTCGTGTTCACCACAAAATGCAATGCGAGAGGGTCATAACTATATTTAAGCAACAGTGAGATGGATGTTTGGAAAAACATTTTTAGCAATAACGAAACAGTGTACACCAAGGCATTTCTGGCTGGGACAAAGTTAAAGGGAAATATTTAAAAATGTTTTTCCAAACATCCGTCTCACTGTTGCTTAAATATAGTTATGACCCCCTCTCAATACAATTCAGGCAGTACTGAGGGAAAAGGGAAGGAATATTATAATTGATGGAGGTAGGAAGAGAACAGTGGCATGCAAAAGATTGGACACCCTTGGTCAAAATTTCTGTTACGGTGAATAGTTAAGTGAGTAGAAGAAGAACTGATTTCCAAAAGTCTTAAAGTTAAATATGAAACGTTCTTTTCAACATTTTAAGCAAGATTAGTGTATTATTTTTGTTTTGTACAATTTTAGAGTGAAAAAAAGGAAAGGAGCACCATGCAAAAGTTTGGGCACCCCAAGAGATTTGAGCTCTCAGATAACTTTTACCAAGGTCTCAGACTTTAATTAGCTTGTTAAGGCTATGGCTTGTTTACAGTCATTGTTAGGAAAGACCAGATGATGCAAATTTCAAAGCTTTATAAATACCCTGACTCCTCAAACCTTGTCCCAACAATCAGCAGCCATGGGCTCCTCTAAGCAGCTGCCCAGCACTCTGAGAATTAAAATAAATGATGCCCACAAAGCAGAACGCTATAAGAAGATAGTAAAGCGTTTTCAGGTAGCCATTTCCTCAGTTCATAATGTAATTAAGAAATGGCAGTTAACAGGAACGGTAGAGGTCAGGTTGAGGTCTGGAAGACCAAGAAAACTTTCTGAGATAACTGCTCGTAGGATTGCTAGAAAGGCAAATCAAAACCCCTGTTTGACTGCAGAAGACCTTCAGGAAGACTTAGCAGACTCTGGAGTGGTGGTGCACTGTTCTACTGTGGATAGACCTCAAGAGAGCAGTGCATGCAAGACGGCCCAAGAATCTCACAGAACTAGAAGTCTTTTGCAAGGATGAATGGGTGAAAATCCCCCAAACAAGAATTGAAGGACTCTTAGCTGGCTACAGAAAGCGTTTGCAAGCTGTGATACTTGCCAAAGGGGGTGTTACTAAGTACTGACAATGCAGGGTGCCCAAACTTTTGCTTCAAGCCCTTTTCCCTTTTTTGTTATTTTGAAACTGTAAAAGATAGAAATAAAAATGTAAACTTGCTTAAAATATTAAAGAAATGTGTCATCTTTAACTTTATGCCTTTTGGAAATCAGGTCATCTTTTACTCGCTTAGCTATCCTCAGTAACAGAAATTTTGACGGGGGTGCCCAAACGTTTGCTTGCCACTGTAGACTTCGGTTCATTGGCCAAGCACAACGTACCAAAGCTCAAGAATTTAACTAGGCAACAAGGACATTAGACGATTTATCCTTTGAAAAGTTATGGGAACTACTTACACATTGTTGAGATGAAAATTGTGCATTGGAAGCAACAACAGTATTTCCTGTTATTTTTTTCTTCTAGTATTTTCTATGGGATCACTGAAAGATTTTGTTGGTTACTCTTAGATCAGCAGGTAAATGGAAAAAAATGTAAATACTCTGGGTTTTGAAATTTAAGATCTGCAAACATATTCCTAAGTACTTAATGCAACACACTATCATAAAAGCAACAGGAGAAAATAGTAATCTAGAATACTGCATATGCTTTTACTTGGGATAGTAATAGTTGACACTAAATGGATAGGCTTTTTCCTTGTGGAAATTTGATTATATTCTTGGACCAAACTATTAAGTATAAAAGGATGAAAGTCAGTTGATGTTTAGAAAGCAGTACTGACTATAGCCTACCAACATCCACAGACAATGGGTGGTCTACCCCCAAAGTGTGGCTGTGATAAAAATTACACACTGATATCTTGCAACTTTTTCAAAGGAACATCTTTGCAGCATGAAATAGAGATTTTGGTCATGCTGTGAACATATAGTTCCTTCAATATTATTAACAACTGGAATATAGGCTGTAGTTGACAACAACCCCAATGTACCTCCCCTGACTGAACATTACTAGAAAAAGATTTGCTGGAGAAATAAATACACAAAATCAGAAATTAATATTTGTCACATGTCTGAAACATGCATTACAATAGAGGCTTCTGAAATTTATTTTAAAGTTAGGAAATGCTGTCTGATAAATATCCCAAGACTCAAAAAGTGAATTGCATTAAGATGCTGATGAGGAACCTTTCAATGAGTTAACAGATTAATGAATTTCAAATAAAGGGATAACATTAAACATAAATGATTAATTAAAGAAAAACAAACACTATCTCAAAATCCTGAAACTGGAGGTACTGGTGATCCTCCTGATCTACCCAGTTACTCCAACAATTACCCCAGACTTCCCTATTACCCTATTTCTTTCTGCTCCGTCTACCCATCACCCACACACTCCACTCACTCTTCTAAACTGTCCAGCCCACCTCCCTTATTTGGTCTATGCTCCTCCTTCCTTTCCAATCATCTGCAACCCTTTGTTGCCCCTACATATCATCACTCAGTGTTGCCATTATCTACCCAATGCTTACCTGCTCTTGGCCCAGCCCTTCTCCTCAGCACTTTATACTGGTTATTTCCTGTTACATACCTGTGGGTATCTTGTGCCTGTCACATGACCATGATGTAATTGAGGCTATGCTGGGCATGATGTAATGGTCTTGTGATGGTGGAGTGACGTAATTTTCCCGCCAGTGAGCGGTCATGTGATAGTTTTTTTCCAACAGGGTATAAAAGAAGAACCCCTCTCTGTGACGCAGGGCAGTTCGTGTTTGAATTCGTTCAGTGACTCCGTTCTGCTGCATATTCGATGTTATGACTTAGTTTTGTTTTAAAGTGGAGTTTTACTTTCTGCCCTAAGTCTCAAAGGTTACTGCCAGCAGCTTTGCTACAATACTGCCAGTTAAAGTCCAGTCGGAGAGTGAAAATTTATCCAAGCTCAGGAAGCTGAAGGATCGAGGAAAGTTGATGTCGGCGGTAAAACAGGTTCGACCTTTATTTAATCTTCGTACAAGGAATTAGTAACTTGTGTCCAAGCTAACTCCTGCTTTGCCAGAAGAGTAGAAAGAGTTGGATGCAGAGTTTCGCCAAGGAAAGGTCAGTGCCTTTAAGCCATTTTATTTCCTTCAACCGTAAATCCCTCAGCAAAGCATAATTCGGCTGGGATCAGCAGTAACATCGCGAAAAAGGATTTTATTACTCCAAGGAAAGTCTCTCCTAACCGACTCTGTAAACCATTTTGGACTTTTTGCAATACTACTTTAAAGAACTGAGTTCGCATTTCTCACTTTAAGAACTGTTCGAGCTGCCGTATAGCAGTCCACTTCCAGTTAAGTTAGTCATTTGTTTACTTTTGGGTTTTTTTTTTAAAGCAGTGTTTAATAAATGTTTTATTTGTTATAAAAAACCTATGTCAATTATATATTTATTGTTGCTGGATCGTAACAATTGGGGGCTCGTGCGATCTGAATTCATTTTTGAGTTTAAATGGTTGTTTAATTTTCAATCGGTGTTTTGGAAAAGGGGAATATCTGATTCTTTTGTTTGATTGGCTTATAAGTGGTATTCGGCAGCAATGAATATTGCCGACTTCCTGGCATCGCCAGACATGGAGTTATTAGTGAAGGAGAAAAAGAGTGACGTATTTGAGATTGCTAGCAGGATAGATCTTGAGGGTATTTTGAAAGATACAACAAAGCCTGTAATTCAGAGGAAAATCGCGGAACACTACATAGAGTCGGGTGTCTTCAATGTATCGATTTTAGATAAGTTTCCTGTGAGTAAAGCAGCAATTCAGTTACACCTGGAACAAGTAGCATTAGAAAAGCTTAAAATAGAAGCTGAATTAAAACAGAAGGAATTGGAAGCTAACTTGGAACTAAGTTGGTTAGAAGCTGCAAATAAACGGAGGGAATTTGAACTTACGATGGCAGAATTAAAGTCTGAGAATCAGTCTTCTGGTTCTAGAAAAATGTTTGTTGTTAGTCAGGAAATTAAATTGGTCCCTCCGTTTAGTGAAACAGAAATAGAGAAATGTTTTCAATATTTTGGAACTGTTGCTCTGATTTCAGAGTGGCCGAAAGAGAAATGGTCAGTGCTGTTACAGAGTGTAATTAAAGGCAAAGCACCACAGGTTTATACAGCTTTAACTGCTGAGCAAGCACTTGATTATGATACTGTGAAACTGCACATATTGAAGGCATATGAGTTAGTTCTGGAAGCATATAGAGAAAGATTCAGAAATTTGAAAAAATCTGTGGAAGAAACTTACGTGGAATTTGTCTACAATAAAGCTGTGTGTTTTGAGAGATGGGTTTCCTCTAAAAATGTAAATGGGGACTATAATAAATTGAAAGAGCTGATTTTAATGGAGGAATTTAAAAGGAGCATCCCTGTTGAAGTAAGGACATACTTAAATGAGAGAGACACTGCTACATTGCAGGACTCTGCTAAATTAGCTGATGAATATGCTTTAATCCATAAGAATAAGTTTCCTCAAGGCAGAACTTTTAAAAGGAAAAATAACATAGAAACTCAAGGTAAACCAGAAATTAAATCAGAAGTTAGTGAGAAAGGTAAGGAGGAAGGAAAACCTGTGAAGGAAAGACAGTTTGGTCCCATTTGTAATTATTGTAAGAAACCTGGTCATGTAATAGCTAACTGTTTCCGATTGAAAAAGGAGAAGGAAGCAGATGCTTGTGTGCAACATACTGAAACACCTGTAAATTCACAGGATTCGATGGACACAAATGAAGTTTTGTTACAGTCTGACCAAATTAGGAAGGGATATGATCATTTTATAACTGAAGGGTTTATATCCTTGAAAGAAGGATCTACTCCGGTGCCAATAAAAATCCTTAGGGATACTGGAGCTTCTCAATCACTGATGTTAAACAGTGTGTTAAAGTTTAATGAAGAGTCTGACACTGGTGAGGTAAATTATATACGGGGTGTTGGGAGTGCCCTTATGCCTGTACATTTGCTTGGAGTAAATTTAAAATCAGGGTTAGTTACAGGACTTGTTAAAATAGGACTACAACCTAGCTTAGCTGTGAAGGGTATTTCTTTATTGGTAGGTAAGGACTTTGCAGGTGGACAAGTTTTTCCTGAAGTGCATTTGACAATAGAGTCAGTGAAACCAGAGATGAATTCTAACACAGATTCTTCCTGTGATGTAACTTGAGCTATTGCTAAGAAGATTGATGTGCAGAATGAGGTTGTTACCCATGACGGTTCAACTCAGGATTCGAGTTTTGAGGATATGTCAGAAACTTTTTTACCTTCATTGTTTGAACAAGATTCTTAGAGTAAGTCTGACCATGAAGGTTTGTCTCTGTCTCAGAAGAAGATGATGCTAGCAGAGCAGAGTAGGGACCCTCAGATTATCAAATTAAAAGAACAAGCTCTTCCGGATAGTGAAATTGATAAGGTGCCAGTAGGATATTATTTTGAAAAAGGAGTATTGATGAGGAAGTGGAGACCACCTACAATTCCCGCAAGTGATGAATGGAATATTGTTTACCAGGTAGTTGTCCCTAAAATTTATCGAAATGAGATTTTGACTTTAGCTCATAGTGTGCCCTTGGGTGGACATCAGGGGTAAGGAAAACTGTGGACAAGATTTTAAAACATTTTTACTGGCCTGGTCTAAGAAAAGATGTGGCGACATTTTGCAGAACGTGTCGTACTTGCCAAATTGTGGGTAAACCAAATCAAGTTACTCCAGTGGCTCCACTGCAACCCATTCCAGCATTTGGTGAACCATTTTCTAAAGTTATTATAGATTGTGTAGGTCCATTACAAAAAAACAAAAACTGGTGATCAGTACTTGCTGACTATCATGTGCACTGTGTCTAGGTTTCCAGAAGCAGTACCACTTAGGAATATAACAACTAAAACTATAACAAAGGCTCTCATAAAATTCTTTACTTATTTTGGGTTGCCTAAGGAAATACAATCTGATCAAGGCAGTAATTTTATGTCTGGATTGTTTCAGCAGATAGTTTATAAATCGGGAGCTAAGCAAATCACTTCGTCTGCATACCATCCAGAATCGCAAGGTGTCTTGGAGAGGTTTCATTCTACCCTCAAGACTATGATTAGGACGTATTGTGTGGAAAATGAAAGTGATTGGGATGAGGGTATACACTTACTTCTATTTGCAGTAAGGGAGTTGGTACAGGAATCATTAGGTTTCAATCCATTTGAACTTGTATTTGGGCATAGAGTTAGAGGAACCTTAGCCTTATTAAAAGAACAATGGATTAATGAAGAGGTACACACTAATTTGTTGGACTATGTTTTAAAATTTAAAGACAGATTACATAAAGCTTGTAGTTTAACCAGGGAAAATTTAAAATTGGCTCAGGAGGAAATGAAAACCTGGTACGATAAAGCAGCTAGAATGAGGACGTTTTAAGCCTGAAGATAAGGTGCTGGTTCTTTTCCCAGTGCAAACGAATCCTTTACAAGCTAAATTTCATGGTTCTTATGAAATTGTGTCTAAAATCAATGATGTGGATTACATGATTAAAAACTCCAGATCGTAGAAGGCCAACTCAACTTTGCCATATAAATATGATAAAACCATATTATGAGAAACAGTCTGCTACTGTGACTGTTGTGGTCAATAATAATGAGTCTGATCTCATTAGGAATATAATAGATGATTCATCTGAAACTCATTCTAAACCCAATGTTGTTTCTGTCGGATTACCAAACTCAACCATTTAGAAAATATTGATGAGAAATTAGCACATTTACAGCCAGAGCAGAAGCAGCAGATGAAGCAATTAATTTTTAAATATAAGGATTTATTTCCAGACGTTCCTAGAAGAACCATGGTAGTTTCACATGATATAGATGTTGGAGATGCCAAACCCATTAAACAACATCCACATAAGATGAACATGGAAAAATGTGAACTTGCTAAGAAAGAAATTAAATATATGCTTGAGAATATTATTATTAGACCTTCTAACTCAAATTGGAGTTCACCTTGTGTTATGGCGCCCAACTCAGACGGTAGTATTAGGTTTTGTACGGACTACAGGAAGGTGAATGCTGTGATGAAAACAGATGCATATCCAATTCCTAGAGTAGATGATTGTGTAGATAAAGTTGGAAAAGCAAAGTTCCTTACAAAGATTGATTTATTGAAAGGGTATTGGTATATTCCATTAACGGATAGAAGTAGAGAGATTTCTGCATTTGTAACTCCACCTGGGTTATATGAATATAATGTTCATCCATTTGGGATGAAGAATGCCCCAGGTACTTTCCAGCAGACGATTAACTCTGTGATTCAGGGATTGAAAGATACAGATGCTTATATTGATGATTTAGTTACAGGAAATAATACTTGGGAAGCACACATTACTGCAGTGGAGAAATTATTTGGAAGGCTTTCAAAAGCTAACTTTAACTATTAACTTAGCTAAAAGTGAATTCAGACATGTTGCTGTAACTTACTTTGGTTATGTTGTGGGTCAAGGTAAGGTTGCTCCTGTTCAGGCAAAAGTTCGGGCATTTTAGAGATTCCCACTCCAACTGGGAAAAAAAAACTCTCAGAAGATTCCTGGGAATGGTAGGATATTACCGAAAATTTTATAAGAATTTTGCTAACCGTAAATCCCTCGGCAAAGCATACATCAGCTGGGATCAGCAGTAACATCGCGAAAAAGGATTTTATTACTCCAAGGAAAGTCTCTCCTAACTGACTCTGTAAACCACTGCAACATTACTTTAAAGAACTGTGTTTGCATTTCTCACTTTAAGAACTGTTCGAGCTGCCGTATAGCAGTCCACTTCCAATTAAGTTAGTCGTTTGTTTACTTTTGTTTTTTTTTAAGCAGTGTTTAATACCATAAATTCCGGACTATAAGCCGCCACTTTTTTCCCATGCTTTGAACACTGCGGCCTATACTACGGTGCGGCTAATGCATGTTTTTTTTTCATGCCGCCAAAAACATTTTGCCTCGTAACAGTAGACCAATAAAATTGATGAGTAGTTCACAGAGGTCCAATGAAATTGTACGATAAATCAAGTGCACTTTCACAATTAAATTATTGTAAATCAGTCATTTGTACTCACCCTCATCAACATGGAAAACACTCGAAGAAAAGCATATGATGCAGCTTTTAAGTTACAGGCGATCAATCTGGCGGTTGAAGAAGGAAATCGAGCTGCTGCACATAATCTTGGCATAAATGAATCGATGTTGAGACGGTGGAGACGCCAGCTTGAAGAACTGAGTCAATGCAAAAAGACGACAAAAGCTTTCAGAGGTAATCATAGCAGATGGCCCGAACTTGAAAACTTTCTTGAAGACTGGGTTAACACACAGAGAGCAGGCGGCCGCGGTGTTTCCACCGTGCAGATCAGACTGAAGGCTAAAGCAATCGCCACCAAAATGAAAATCGAAGATTTTAAAGGTGGGCCATCGTCGTGTTTTAGATTTATGAGACAAAAAGGCCTGTCCGTCAGGGTACGCACGACTCTGTGTCAGCAGCTCCCTCCCGACCACGAGGAAAAACTTGCTAACTTCCGCACATTCACTCAAACAAAGATAGCGGAGAATTCCATCGGGCCAGATGATATCATAAATATGGATGAAGTACCTTTGACGTTTGACCTGCCTCTCACTCGGACTGTTAATAAAAAAGGTGACTCGTCCATCACACTGAAAGCAAGTGGCCATGAGAGAACGCATTTTACTTGTGTTCTGAGCTGCACAGCATCCGGACCAAAGCTTCCACCGATGGTGATTTTTTAAGCGGCTGACAATGAAAGTTCAGTGAAAGCTGCCATCAAAAGTACAAACTCAATTCCAGCTGTGATTCCTGGGGGCACCACGAAGTATTTGCAGCCACTGGACATCAGCGTGAACCGGGCATTTAAAGTGGCGCTGCGCGTTGAGTGGAAGGCTTGGATGACGGGCGGCGAGAAATCTTTTACCAAAACAGGACGCATGCGAAGAGCATCTTTAACTCAAGTCTGCCAGTGGATCCTAAATGCGTGGAGCCGTGTCACAACATCCACCATCACCAGCGGGTTTCGAAAGGCTGGACTGCTGCGTGATGAAGAGGACCGCATGCGCTCAAGTGAGAGCGACAACGAAGAGACTGAAGTGAATGATGAAATCCTGAGGTTTTATTCAATTCGGACACTGAAGAAGAGGACTTTGATGGTTTTAGTGCGCAGGAGGAAGATGAAGAAGGCGATCAATAACTTTTCCTGGTAGGCTGCAGTATATATATTTTTTTCTACCAGTCGTTAGGAGATATTGGAATGTTGTTCGTGCACTGTTCAGTAAAAAAGTATACACAACGTAATTTGTGTGTTACCGATACGTATGTATATTTAAAAGTAGCTGTGTTACAGGCACTGTTCGAAAAAAAGCATTTGCAATATATATTTGTTTATGTTACCATACGGATTTAATTAAAAGTTAAAAAATCCTCACGTGTAATATCTTTCTGTGTAAATATCTCATATTACAACATGGGACACCTGCGGCTTAAAATCCGGTGCGGCCTGTACAAGTACAAAATTGATTTTCTTTCTAAAATTAGAGCATGCGGCTTTTAATCAGGTGCGCTCTGTAGTCCGGAATCTACGGTAAATGGTTTATTTGTTATAAAAAAAACCTGTCTCAATTATATATTCGTTGTTGCTGTTTAGTAACACTCCCCTCTATATTTCAGTCCAGATGAAGGGTCTTGACCCAAAATATCAACTGTCCATGTCCTTCCACAAACGCTGCCTGGCCCATTGAGGTCTTCCACCTTTTTGTTTGTTTCTACAAAACTAAACTGCCTTTCAGAAGCTGACTAGAATCTCCACCAACAAGGACTTGTACCCAATATTTGCATACTGTTCTGCACCCTGACACACTTTGCAAGGGTGCAAATTTCATTCCCAACCACCACTGGAAGAATGATTATGTTTGAGTAGGTACAAAATAGACCTGCAATATGCTGTCAGGACTGACTAACTTTAACTTTGAGCTGTGTTCCTCTGGACAAGAAAAGGAACATGAGATTTATTAAAGATGTAGAAAATTAAGGAGGGTCTGAAAAGTGTGAGAGGCAAAAGGACTTCTGCAGTTGGTGAGACCACACCCGGAGTATTGTGTTCAGTTTTAGTCTCCAAATTTGAGGAAGGACATTCTTGCTATTGAGGGAGTGCAGTGTAGGTTCATGAGGTTAATTCCCGGGATAGCGGGACTGTCATATGTTGAAAGATTGGAGCCACTGGGCTTGTATACACTGGAACTTAGAAGGATGAGAGGGGATCTGATTGAAACATATAAGGTAATTAAGGGATTGGACATGTTAGAGGCAGGAAACATGTTCCCGATGTTAGGGGAGTCCAGAACCAGAGGCCACAGTTTAAGAATAAGGGGAAGGTCATTTAGAATGGAGTTCAGAAAAAACTTTTTCACCCAGAGAGTTGTAGATCTATGGAATGCTCTGCCTCAGAAGGCAGTGGAGGCCAATTCTCTGGATGCTTTCAAGAAAAAGTTAGATAGAGTCTTAAAAATAGCAGAGCAGAGGGATATGGGGAGAAGACAGGAACAGGGTACTGACTGTGGATGATCAGCTATGATCACATTGAATGGCAGTGCTGGCTCAGAGGGCCGAATGGCCTACTCCTACACCTATTGTCTGTTGACATATTTAACTTAGCAGATCAGCAAAGAACAATTAGGCAAGATGGCTCTTTTACTGACACAATAAAAACATAATGTGACAAATACCCTATTCCTGTGCTGATGGCTTGAATGATTCAAACCTCGTTGCCTTCAAATACTGCCAGCTAATTAACCTTGACAGCAACATCACCCAAAGATGCTGCAAGAAACAAATCCTTCTTTGCACTCTATCCAGCCCCCTCATAATTTTATGCTTCGCGATAAAATCTTTCCTCAACTGCCTCCACTTTACATAAATTCTGCTGCATCAGTCTTTTCCCATAATTAAATTTTTGCTTTCTTATCAACTTTCGTCTGATTTGAACTACCATACCACTCATATTATGTGGTGACTGAGACTGCATTACCCTCGCTGTGACCTGCAGTTTTCACATGCCTTCTCAACTCATACATATATTCAAAGCTTAGTAGAAAATATAACAAAAATTGTCACAGAATCACAGAAAAATCAGGACACAGGAAGCAGCAATTAATCCTTGTGTGATCACAGAATTGACCTCCTAATCCTAACAAACTTTCCAGTTCTTGATCCACACCTCTAGAGGTCATAGCTCTTTTAACTGTACTGAGCATTTCTGACTCTACCAAACTTTCAATCAATGAGTTCCAGACCCCTGCAACTCTCTGGGTGAATCAGCTTGTGCTTTGGTCAGAAAAGCATGTTGTGCCTTATGTATTGACTTGCACTGACTTCTTCAGGGATAGTTGGGACATACATTCTTAGTTTTATTTTGTTTCTGTCAATGACTCAGTATCCTATCAATGATTAGGCTAGATCACATGCAATTTAGCCAACTTCTCCTGTTTGCCACTCATGTTATTTTAACTTTGTGTAACCTGCTGGTCCATCTGAACTCCAGGCCTCACCACTGCAGCCATCCTTTGGAGTGAAATAATCCACAACATGGTCTGGACAGTGGATCCCGAGGCCCTGCACTCCCCAGATTGTCTAAATAGCCTTTTGGCAGCTCTTCCATCACATTAAAACAAATAGCTGAAATAGAGTTAAATCTTACCTTTAAGACACTAAAATTTAAAAATAAATGTACTTAAAACATTAAATAGTAAGAAACTGAAAGTTTAGATTTAATCAAATAAAATCTAGTCCACTTCTCTACTGAACAGCTGCTGTGTTCGGGGCAGTGACACATTAACATCAGTGCATATCTGGGCAACAGTTCTGATGTCTTTCTTTTGAATCAAGGTTGACAACTGCAGCACGTTCTTCATTCAGCTCAATGCCAAACCTACAACGGAGTCAGAAATCAGAGACACTAGAACTGGCACAGAAGAGGAATTCAAACTGAATTGCAGTCTAGCAGTTAGCAATCAATAAGCAGTCTCCCAACATGTATTCCCTTATCTAGACTCACCTAAACAGACACCAAGTTGTAGTCCATTTACCATTTTTTGTCTCTTTTACTTAAGAGCTCCATGCATTTCAGATGCATGCCAAGATCAACAGTCTAAAATAGCTTCAAGCATGCTAACGATGGTAAACTATCTGAAAAACATCTAAGATAGCAACTTCATGTTAAAATACCAAATAGCTGATTATTGCTTTTTCTAATCACATGATGTTATAACACAAAATATCTTCATAAAGGTTATAACAAGGGCTTCCCATCACATAGATGAAACATTTTCAAAGGCCAATAATCATGCTAGCCAGCTCCAAAAGATGCAAGGGTTTGCATCTGCAGCTGGTGTAAAGTAACATCAGTTAGGGGCTTGGAGATACATAAGGGTAGGATGAAGTGCTTGAAGGAGACAAGACTGGGACCGTGCATCGACCAGTATTTCTTGAGGGAAAGGACGAGTAAGTCAAATGAAGTTCAGCGGCAGGATGGAACCCAAAGTTCACAGTAACCCAGGCGCAATCTCAGAAGAGTACACCAGCACTGAAGACCACTGCTCACAGGAAAGACAAAGCCAGCCAGTAGGAAGTAAGCTGCAGGTGAAGAAGCCATGTGTGAAGTGACTGCAACAAGAAAGAGTGGGCAATGGTCAATGAGGATCTATGCGGACTCCTCAGAGGTCTAAAGGGGATGGTTGAGAAGAGAATTGAAAGGATGGGCAACCTCATACACAACTACGGAGCAGAAATATTTGGAGTGGGAGAAATAATTAAGAAACTGCCAGCACAGCCCAAATCAAGAAGACAAAAGGAGATAGTGGGCCTCATTAAGGAGAGACAGCAACTGAAGAAACAATGGAGAAAATTAACACTGGAGGAAAGAGAAGGAATCAACATCCTGCAGGCAAAACTAAATGCATATCTGTCAACTCTAAGGAGGGCAGAAAACTTCAGGCTTGGAAGAAAGAAGAACAAACACACTCGGACATGATCTATAAGGACCCCTAAAAGTTAGTGAAAAGCATTTTCACCAAGTAGATGAACTTATAGTTGACCTGCCTTCGCTTGACTACAGAAATGCTCCTAGACTTCTTTGTTTTCATCATCATTCGGGCCCATTTGATGTTTGAATGGAGTTTCTCAAGCAACTGTTTGGTATGTGGGATGGTAGTTGTCATGATGGTTAAATCATCCATAAATGCCCAGATTAGTGGTAGGTGTAGTCCTGACTTCAGTCATTCTCCTCCTACTACCCATACAAACTCTACAAAAATGCACCAGGAATCCTGAACTTCCTATGGAAAGAGATGACGGGGGTCTGGAAGAATAAACTTATTCCTAGAGAATGGTGGCGGCAGGAGGAATTCTAATTCCTAAAGAAAAAGATTCCTCAGAAATTGGACAGTTTTGACAAATAAATCCTTTAAATGTTGAAGGGAAAATATTTTTGTGTCATAGCACAAAGGTTGTCTGCTTACCTGGAGCAAAACAACTGCCTCGACACACATGTGCAGAAAGCAGGGATGCCGGGTTTCTCTGGCTGCTTGGAACACACAGGTATAATTTGGCATCAAATACAACTGCTAAAAGGGAAAGAAGAGACCTCCACGTCTTGTTCTTGGACCTAGCCAATACCTTTGGGTCAGTTTCACATAACCTCCAGTGGTCTTCATTTGAATTCATCAGTGTACCAGGATGTGTTACAACCCTGGTCAAAGCCTACTTTCGAGATCTTCAGTTCTCATTAACAACTGCATAGTACAACACAGCCTGGCAGCCTGTGCAGGTTACACCACCTCTCTGCTGGCCTTTACCATGGCAATGGAAGTAATCATTAGAGCTTCTAAATGGGTAGTAGGAGGAGAATGACTGAAGTCAGGACTACACCTACCACTAATCTGGGCATTTATGGATGATTTAACCATCATGACAACTACCATCCCACATACCAAACAGTTGCTTGAGAAACTCCATTCAAACATCAAATGGGCCCGAATGATGATGAAAACAAAGAAGTCTAGGAGCATTTCTGTAGTCAAGCGAAGGCAGGTCGACTATAAGTTCCATGTGGATGGGAAAGTAATTTCTTCTGTGTCGGAAATGCCAGGTAAAAGCTTGGGGTGTTGGTACAATGTAAACTTCAGTGACACAAATCAAGTGAAACTGATTTGAGAGAAGAAGTCAGCAAAAGGCTTAAAGCCTTCGATAAGACCTTGCTGCCAAGAAACCTCAAGCTCTGGTGCCTTCAATTTAGATTGCTCCCTCAGGTGCTGTGGCCACTGACTCTATATGAAGCCCCCATCACTCATGTTAAAAAGCTGGAGAGGACAGTTAGTTCCTTCATTAAGAATTGAATGTGCCTACCAAGGTGGCTAAGTAACATCTAAATGTATGGCACAGGAGCTCTGGAGTTGCCTGTCATGAAGCTGACTGAAGAGTTCAAGTGTGCCAAGGTGAGGCTTGAGATGACTCCTTTGGAATCTTATGACAGTATTGTCCAGGATACTGCACCCAGGACCTTAACAGGGAGAAAGTGGTGTCCAGCAGAGTCAGTGAAACAGGCAAGAGCAGCACTCAGGTTTGCAGACATAGTGGCCAGGTGCAATCTAGAAGAAGGGGCCTTGACACAACACAAAAGCAAAGGCGAGCTATGCTGGTGGAGGAAATACGGAGACAGGAGGAGCAGATGAGGTATGCAAGAGCAGAGTCTCAGGCAAAACAGGGTCAGTGGACAAGGTGGGAAAACATTAAGAAAAGGCAATTCAGCTGGGAAGACTTAAGAGAAAAGGAAGGAAGAAAGATTAGCTTCCTTATAAGAGATGTTTATGATGTTCTCCCAACTACCAAAAATCTGAACCAGTGATCCGGTCAAGACCCAGCTTGTCTGCTCTGTGGAAGAACAGCAAACCTCAAGCACATCCTCTCATCTTGCAAAGTAAGCCTCACTCAGGGAAGATACACATGGAGGCATAAACAGGTCCTCAGATATTTGGCATCCATTTATAGAAAAGCTAAGGCTGAATAACAATTCTAAGCCCCATATGATCGGAAGAGCCACCATCCCCTTTGTCCAGCAAGGACAGACAGTGCTACCCTCAGTGACACGGTTGGTGTCAGGAATACTGGGGCCTGCTCATGACTGGAACATGGCTATCAACCTTGGTAAAAGGCTAACATGTACCCTGGTGAAAGCCACTACCACCCTCAGACTAGACTAGGTGTGTGCTCCAGTAATCTGAAGGCTGTAGCGATCTCAGAGCTCACAGTGCCCTGGGAAGATGCAGTCTGTGAGGTGTACGAATGGAAACATGTAAGATTCACGGAGCTGGCAACAGATGCTAAGCAGTGTGGATGGAAGGTGCAGATTATCTCAGTAGAGGTTGGCTGCAGAGGATTTGTAGCTACTTCCACGATCAGGTTGCTGAAGGGACTGGGAGTCCGAGGCCAGAGCCAGCAGCAAGCTAGAAAAGACCTCTCAGAGGTAGCCAAGTGAAGCAGCCACAAGTTATGGATGAAGAGTAGTGACAGCAGCTGGGCCCTGAAATGACCAGATGTGAAGGGGGATGCACCTGGGATGCCAGGTCGCACTGTTGAGCCCTTTGGAGATGTAGTGGGCTTAAATTGACGAAAGATCTAAGAAGGGGCAGGGGCGCCCACCTGATGACCCCTGAGAAGCATCTGCCACTCACCAAGCCCCGCCTCAAGATTTCTATGCTATGACCCAAGTTAGGACTTGCCTATCAAAGGAACTGAAACACCTAGTCCTCTGAGCTTGAACAAAATATGCATGCCAACATCAATACTCTAAAATCGTATCAATCATCCTAATGATGGTAGATTATTAAGAATATCTAAGATAGCAACTTCATGTTTAAATACTAAACAGCTGAATATTGTTTTTTCCTAGTCAGATGATGCTATAACATAAAATATCTTCACAAAGGTTATAACAAGAGCTTCCCAACATATAGAAGAAACATTTTCAAAGGCCAATATTCATGCTAGCCAGCTCCAACGGGTGGAAGGATTTCCAGTGGAATTACTATTTGCACAAGTTCGCTTGAGATCTCAATGGCAAACACAAAGAGAAAACAACCAAACATCCACCACATGAAGGATATGAATAGTCAAATCCGTATTTTATGCCATCCCATTGGTCCATACAAAGGATACTGTGTAAAGTAAGACTGTCATACTTTTAAAAACATGAAAACTGATTCTAATTGCTGTTTAAATGTCAATTTATTAATTTGTTCTATGTAAGAAAGTTGTATATTAATGTTACATTCTAGCAAATAACTAAGGGCCTGATTAGAGGTATTGCATCACAAAATAGATGTCTGGACAATATAAAAGTACCCACATTATGAAAAATCTTACTTTACTGGTTAGCATTCTTTCCTCAACCAAAACCTACAACTTAATTTTTCATTCATCCTGTAAATTATGTACTATTTCAACACAAATTATAGACTTTCAAAAAGAAACTCATAAGTTTGAGGACATGAAAGGCAGTTTAATTCAAAAAAATTTCTTTTATGGACATCATAGTATTAAACACTCTGTCAATACATACACAACAGACATTTTCTAGAATGGGTGCAGTATTATATGAAACTAGCAGCTGGGTTTAGTAATCCTATTTGACAGTTATCACAGAAAATGGGCAATCATTCACTTAGATTAGACCAGCATGCAGCAGAGCCAACTTGTTGATGGCCGCAGCTGTTATTCAGGAAAGCAGGAAGACTGACTTGTAGACACTCCATAAGTGATTTGAGGGGAAAGGATTCTTTCCAGAACAGAAAGGAATTGGTCAAGATCTGTATTAAGTTCTAAAAATTTTGGAGATTTGAGGACACCAGTTAACAAACTTGGCATTTAACAAATTACAAGGAAGTATAGATTTGAAATTCTATTTTTATACAAAAACTTTTTACTTCACCTTCCTAAATTACTAGCATTTACTTTTGCTAACAAATAAATTAGAAGCTGAAGACATGAACTGTTAAGAATGGAATTAGTAGTGAGTGCCTTTACCCCACTAACTTGAAAACCTCAAGGTGAAACTCCTGAAGGAGAGAAGGTCACAATAAGAGATTTATTGAAGCTATGGCACAGCAGCTATAACAAGACAGTATCAGCAGAGATGAGTCTCCAAGATCCCTACTGCATAGTCAGGAATTAGTTCTGTGTAATCATACCAAATGATTTGGTCAAGTTTTTTGTACAAGTTTGTGAATTGACTTATCGTAGATGCTAAACTATTACATTCTCAAGAACCATGAAACATGATGGCAAGCTACCCAAGATTCGAAGAACCAGCACAGGAACAAAATGTGTAATGACACAGAGGATTCAATACAGTTGGATGTGCAAGTTTATTTTCATTCGAAGAATCTGAATTTGATTTTCTGCAAAAACTGATTATTTTTGCAAAGACTTTGATGAGTTACTGAATGAGATTTACTTTGTTTAAAAGTTGTGATGTTGGAGAATTGTCATGAAAGGAGTTAAAAATGTACATATAATTTTTGAATTTGAATTTAAATTTGTAGATATACTGCCTGGAACTGAAACTGAAGTTAACTATAATACTTGAGAATAGGAATTATATTTGGTTTTCTAACTAGGGATAAGTATAAAGGAAAGTTTAGTTTGTAAACTTTTAAGTAGGGAATAATCCTAGATCTAATTAGTTAGTGAAATTAGAGAAATAAAGGAATCTTACTGATTCTAATTAAAAAGCAATTTGCTTTGGTTTGATATCTAAGATTTGGAACCTAAAAAGAATGTTGGAATTTTGAATTGTTCTTGCTCATGTAAGTACTTTGTACATATTGTTTTTTTCTTATGAACAAAACTTACCTCCAGAAGTGTGTGGTTTCTATTCACTGCCTCCTTCAG
Organism: Hypanus sabinus; assembly: GCF_030144855.1. NCBI lineage: Eukaryota > Metazoa > Chordata > Chondrichthyes > Myliobatiformes > Dasyatidae > Hypanus > Hypanus sabinus. The sequence continues at coordinate 42,120,792 of NC_082710.1, forward strand.
ATAACTGGAGTGTTCTGATGGTCTACTAGCACCTAGTCAAACACGACAAGACCGGTGCTACACAGGTGTTACATTTACTTTAAATTTTATGTTGGCATGCTACATATCAAAACACAACATCTAGAAGTTAATAACTAATTCCAAAGCTATTACCATTGATATTCTACTTAACCGATTTCTCTGATCAATACTATATTAAAGCACTGATTGACATTTGTTTAAAGAAGATATTTCATTACCATTTAGCATGATGAAACACTGTCAAGGTCAATAAGTATTGATTATATTGTTTTCAAACAGCTGAATTGCAAATGATCACTTTATCAGTTCGGCTAAATGGTGTTTGACCACTGCTCCACAATCTAGATGATGAAAACCCCTTAGTGCTGTATCAGTGTCAATCTCTACTCACTTTAATTGAAGATCAATTAAAATTATTCTGTCATCTACTTTACACTGATCTACTACGAGACCAATCCAGACCAAAGAATTTGCACAACAAAGAAGTAATTCATTTTAAAATCAAATCAAAATGGAGATTCAAACTTTGCATTCTAGATTAGATGTGCTACTTTATGTAAAAGTTTTTCCATTGTTTTTATTTTATTCGGTCAGTGAGAATTTGCAAGATTTAAGGATGCGCTCAAAGCCTCCTTTAATAAAATGCAACATCTTCATTGACTCCTGGGAATATATGGCTCCTAACCAATTGGAAAGGGAAGGTGCAGTCCGGTGGTGCTGTGGATCTCAAGTCCATACATCAGGAGCACACTCTAGTCTTGCATACGTGCTGAAAGGAATGGACCATTTTACAGATTATCATTGCCACCTCCATGAGACATCTCCTGCCCATCTTTATAAGATTCTGTGGTTCCCACAATGGTGTTATTAGTCACCTTAGAACACACAAAACAGAATGGGAAGGGAGTCATTCTCAATCCCAAGGGACTGCCTAAGAAGATCTAGTTATTAAAATTAATTCCTACATGTTTAAAATAAAACCAGATTTAAACATAGATAGCTGTAAGCTTATATGCTACAGAGAGGGCAAATGTATGGTTATGAAAAGATCTTGCACAGCATGCTTCTTTTAAATACAACCATAGTGTAGTCAGCAATTAAGTAGGACTTGACCTCCTGTTCTCTTGTTTTCATCTCCTTTGGGTTCCACACAGTATGAGCTTAAAAAACCTTGCTTTTAAGCTCACAGTGTGTGGAATACAAAGGAGTTACTAAAAATGCACAACATTATACAGCAACAGTGTGCCACTTAAGTTGAAATATAATGAAGTGATTACACAAAGGGTGTGGTCGAAAGATCAGTCAGTGTAGATGAAGGGGAATGGCTAAAAAGCTTACTGTATGTCATAATTTAAAACTGAAAAGCAGCTGGCCTTTATTTACATACTGGAGTTCTTTTCCTCCAAGTTTTATTCAAGATGCTAAGCCAAGTTTATGAACAATAATCTTCAAAATCCAAAGTCCCAGATGTAAAATTTATAAGCAAAAATATCAGTGGGAATATGTTTCCTTATATGATCTGTGCCTTCTTGATTTTGTTATGTTTCTATGGCAACATCAATATTATTAAAAACTCTGGACAGACATACAAATTAAAATATTGAAAGTGACTGGGAGGAGACAATTTAATATGATACATTATAAAATCTTTGTTTGATCAATGAGCTTACTTTCCTTTACCTTACTCCCCCCTCCTCCTCTCCTCAGACCTGAAGCTTAAATACACAAACAGATATTGTGACATCGTTCATCTTGCTATCAAATTCAAGGTTACCAAAGCTTCTCGTGATGCTGCCTTATATTCTGCAGATTAAATTATTTGTATTTGTGAATTCATATTCAGAAAAATTTAAACCATCTAAAGTTATAAAGTATTTTCCATTTTATAGGCTGAACATGTAAGATGATATGAAAATCTTCAAGTTATGTTACATCCATACTACTTATTTTACTGTGACATATGGTTGATTAAATGGTACTAAAATTTTACAAGAGAAGTGCCAATATTTTTAACAGTTAAATGTGCAGTACTATATTTAATTCCCAACTCCCTACCTACAGCTGTTTGCATTTAGTAAAAGAATAATACATCTTTTTTCACTTTATGTGAATCACTGCTGCAAACAGGTATACAAAAATTAAGTTTCCATTTCAGGAATGCAAACCTACAGATCAACACTAATTCCATCATGAAGTCACCCAAGGGAAGTGGGGAAAAAACGTGAATGGAGATAAAAATCATTTGCTTGCTAAACATTTAGCTACACAAGAACTTCCTGAAAAGAATGCCAGTAACTATTCAGTATTTCATTCATCATCAAGAGGAGTGATAGTGAAATCAGTATTAGGGAAGAGAATCAAAATATACATTGGGAATTGAAGCAATAGCTTCAAAAGAACTGGAAACAGCTGTATAATTTTGTAATTTGTAGGTCAATCACTGACATGCTATGGAATCTCCAACATCTGTCCTGAATAGGCTAATACAGTCTTGCAAATTGGTTAATGAAAACCCATCAAACCCTAATCTGTTTTGAATTATGCACATCACTGCCAATAGAGTTCAAAAGTTATTTAGCGATTTGGCAGCATTTCTTCCAAAAAGTTTAGTTTTACAAATTTCTTAGCTTTCTTTTGCTAAATCTTTGTAGGAGCCCCCTATAGGAATTTATGCTCATTGTCAAACAATAGCCTCACGAATTTATTTATGGAAAACAAAACTGTTAATTCTAATCATTGTTTCACAGCAAGTATTCATCTTTTCAATCTAAACAGGAAATAATTTACCCTTGTGCTGGGCTTTTTATTTTCATTGCATTTAACCATCTTCACAATTTTGCTGTTCTGAAAGCAAGTTTGATTATTCTAACTAAAACTTTAAAGATTTGCTTTGAATACTTAATTATAATTACTTCTTAAGTAACTTATGATTACGTGAAAGGGAATAATAGGAAGTAGTAGTGCAAGGAGCAAATGTGTCATAAAGAAAAAAATCAGGGCATTTCAATAGTTTTTTATGGTGGTCACTAACTGCAATGAATAGAATTTTATGTGGATTTGGGATTTTTGACATGTGAGATTATAGGGTGAAACCTGGTGGTTTGCTATTTAAGAATTCCACATAATTTCATAGTACTTCCTTTCAATATCTATAAATATCTGATCGTTTCCTTCTTTTAAATGTCTACTGCTTTATTCACCAAACAACTCATTCCTATACCAAATCCTGAAGAAGGATCTCGGCCTGAAATGCCGACTATTTATTAATTTCCATAGATGTTGCCTGATCTGCTGAGTTCCTCCAGCATTTTGTGTGTGTTGCTTTGGATTTCTAACATCTGCAGACTTTTTCGTGGTTACTCCTATGCATCCTAACTTTTTCATTCCCACTAGATGCATATTGAGCTTTCCAACATACTCTGTGATCCGGGATATCTTTCCAACACACAAGAAATTCAAGTTGTTGCTTTTAAATAGAATGTACGAAAGATCTCCTTTTCTCACACACGCTGAGCATAATCCAAGGAAGAAGTCCAGTATTTTCCCAGATAAAGTTTGGCATAAATATGGCCAGATCTATAATGGGAATATAGACAAAGAGAAAATATGTTCTTGCTCCCATGTCCCTACAGCAGGACAGGTATCTGCCAGAGATCTTTTCCCATCTGTTAAACAGTATTCTGTCTTGTTGAGTATCTGCCTTTAAGTCAATGGACTCTATTTTATGGACATAGGTTCCCACCACATTTTCCTTGACTGAATGCAGAAGGCTTATCTTACTGGGAGGGAGGGAGGGATGGATGGATGGATGGATAGATACAGTGTGGAATAGGACCTTCCAGCCCAATGAACTGTGTCATCTACAACCCACCCACATTTAATCCTAGCTTAATGAAAGGATCATTTACAATGACCAGTTAACATACTAACCAGTATGTCTTTGGACTGTGGGAGGAAACTGGAGCACCTGGAGGAAACTCGCATAGCCACCAAGGAAGAACTCTTTACAGACAGTGAACTGCAGTACTCTGAGCTGTAATAGTGTCGAGCTAACCGCTACACTATCGTGGCAGCTCCAAAAGTGATCATGTTCATAAGCCATAAAACAAACAATAACATTAAAGGCCTGTTAAGAGCTCATGATTTTCAAGGAGGCCAGTTCCTTTCCAACATTTCACACTCAGAGTGGTGTTGCCCTGCTTAATTAGCAATGTCAGCATGGTCTTGCAATATACACTGCAAATTCTGTGCATAAATGTTTGACAATGAATCCAAGTCCCAAACTTGCTGGCATTTACAAGTATGCTTGTCAGCAGTTCAAAGCAGAACAACATGCTTTTACCAGAAATATCCAGGCCAACATTTCTTTTTTGAAGTTCAATTTCAACAAAACAACTTGTATAGCTCTTGCAGAAATTTCTTTTGGGCTCATTATCAAACATTTTTCCTAGTGGTCTGGTAAATAAATACTATATTCCTGAGAGAATGATTTCTTGTGGCTTCGTCTCATTAGGGTTTGTGCACTGTGTATGCACTGTATTAGTTTCAGTCAAACAGCTTTTTTGTTCCATCCCCCCCCCATTTGTTTTCCATTTGGCATAGCTTCTGAAAAGTATGATTAAATGAAACACAGAATAAATTGCTCTTAAGAATTTGAGCTGGCATTTCATTACATTTATGCCCTCTGCAAATAAGTCAATTCTGCGAATGTCACCATTTATTTTGCGCAAATTGTTGGAAATGAAGGGTAGGAACCAATCCATAGGTCTCATCAACACACAATGCTGAAACACAAATGCACAACTGTCAGCATAAGTATGTCTGATCCTAGTCTTCCCTTTAGAAGTACAGTGTGACTAGAAGCCACTTGCTATGGAACATTAGTTGGAGCGTATTCTGTGGTATTCCAGCAGGCATCTCAGAAATAAAGCTTTATTGATCAACTTCATTCCCAATGAATACAACAAAACAGGATGAATTCTCTTTTTGCTTATTTTGCTGCGACTGGAGCGAGAGCCATGCTCCAGTTCTTACACTACACCAGTAATGCACAGGAACAGCATTCACTGAAGGATGAGCGAAGAACACTTATTTCTCCTTATCAAGTGAGACTTGCTGAAGGACTGACAGTGGGAAAAAAGAAAGTGTATGGATAGACAGATAATATATAATTACCAGAATTGAAATGTTTCAAATTCTGATTCTCTGAAAGCCTCAAATTTCTTTGTTTTATGCCTATTGTATAGAAATGTGCTCACCATACCTATGCTATCAAACCTCTATTTACACTGATAACATTTTACCTGACTTGGTCCACTACCTACTACGCCTTGGTAACTCAAGTGTTTCTTGAATTTCCTCTTAAATATTGTGCGAAGACTTGATTTTACCACTCAATCAGGCAACGTGTTCGACTATCAGTTCTTCCTCAGCCTCCCGAGTTATAGGGAGAGTTTGAGCAGGCTAGGACTTCATTGCTGTGCTGTAGAAGATTGAGGAATGATCTTATAGAAGTGTATAAAATCATGAGAGACTTAAATAGTGTGAATGCACATAGTTTTCTTTCCAGACAAGGGGAACTAAAAACAACAGAGCGCAAGTTTAAGGTGAGAGGTTAAAGATTTCAAAAAGACCTCGGGGGCAACTTCTTCACACAGAAGGTGATACATACAACCTTGTATATGGAATAAACTGCCAGAAAAGAGTGGTTGTAGCAGGTACAATATAAGCATTCAGAAGGCTTTTGGATAAGTACATAAATAGGAGGGGTTTAGAGGGCAATGTGATTGGTGGACACCATGGTCAGAATAATGTGATGGGCCAAAGGGCCTGTTTCCATGCTGTATTATTCTACGACTCCTCTAAAACAACTCCAGGTTACTCATAAGTGTAAAACTCCATCTTAGACAACATCTTAGTCCTTCCTAATAGCATGGTGACTAGAAGTGCACACAGTACTCCAGCAGTGGCCTAATCAATGTTTTATAAAACTGCTCAATGACATCTCTCCCCTTGTGTCCTATGTTCCATGTAATGAAGGCAAGCACCTCATACACCTTTTCACCATCTTATCAAATTGACACTTTCAGGGATCCTTGTACACCAAGCTCCCTCTGTTTCACAATACTCTGTAGGTCCCTATCATTCATTCTCCATGTCCTGGCCTTATTAGTCCTCCTAGTGTGTATTACCCTGGCACTTAGAAGGACTAAGTTCCAATTTTACCAACTGATCTGTAACCCAGCACCATTTTCCTCACTGCTAAAAGCACTAACAATCTTTGTGTCATTTGCAAGCGTACTAATCATACTCCAACAATCATATCCAGATTGTTAATGTATGTATACACTATACATTACTCACAGAGCAAGGGTCTCAGCACAATGCCTGTGGGTACATCACTGGTCACAAACTTCCAATCACAAAAACAAACCCAGTCTTCACCCTGTGTGCCTGCTCAGTTCCTCCAGCATTTTGTGTGTGTTGCTTGAATTCTAGCACCTGCGGATTTTCTCTTGTTTGTGATGGTCTTGCTATCACCAAGCCAGTTTTGGTTCCTATGATTCCAACTTATTGGACCAGCCTTCCATATGGGACCTTATAAAAAACTAGCTGACTCCCAGGTAGCCTACAACAACAGCCCTTATCAATAGTTTTTTTTTTACCTCTTCAGAAATGCAATCAAATTGGTCAGAAAGGGTCTCATCATAACAAACCATGTTATGTTTAAATAATCACTGCCTTTTCAAATGCAGTTTAATTGTGTCTGTCGGGGCCTTTCCCCAATAACTTCCCTATCATGGTTTTCAGACTGATTGGCCAGTAATAACCAGCCTATCCCTCTGGCACTTCTTAAATATAGCCATCACTTTAGTTATTCTCTAATCATTTGGCATCACTTGTTGGCAGTGAAATTTAAAAAATCTGTTACATTCCAGAACAGTCCAGGATACATAGATTCATGCCCAGAAAATTATCCCCCAATAAGGCTGAAGATACCCAATAACTTCCTCTTTCTTAATACTAATCAGTTCTAATATTTTCCAGCTACAATGTCCTCCTTCTTCATCAATACAGCGAAGTAATCATCTATGACCTCACCGACTGTTATTTCCTTTGGCTCCAAATGCAGCTGTGAGTTTGTTTCCTTGGTTGTGTTTTTGCCCTTAACATACTTAAAAATTGCCTCAGAATTTTTCTTAAAATTGTTGCATCATGACAGTTCATGTCCCTTTACCCTCCTGTTCCTTTTTTTTAAGCACACTCTATATTTTACATACTTCCAAGGATCTCCCTGTTTTCAATTCTCTAGGGTGATTATATACTTGAGTTTTTTTGGCATTTTTTTTCCTCATCCAGCCCGCATTATTCCTTGAAGATCAGAGTTCCATGCATCTTTGTCATTTCCTTTTACTCTTATAGGAACACATTAGCACTGAAATCTTACCATGAATTTCTCATCTGAATGTTTTGCACTTGTTGGCTGTTGATCTACCTGCAAGTAGCTGCTCCAACTCTACTGTTCCCTGGTCCTATACTACGACTGAAAAAAGAGAATGGTCTTCACTCGGTTCAGGACTAGATTATCGTAAGTCCATTCTGTAACTACCTTGAAATTTACATGGTTATGGTCACCAATTCAGAATTGCTCTCTTACCAAAATTCTAACCGCTTGTCCAGCTAACATTTCCTAAAATTAGGTTCAATATCACCCCTTCACTCATTGGACTATCTACGTATTATCTCAAACAGCTCTCCTGGATACACTTAAAGGACAGTCAGAGGCTGTTTCCCAGGGCTGAAATGGCTAGCACAAGAGGGCACTGTTTTAAGGTGCTTGGAAGTTGGTTTAGAGGAGATGTCAGGGGTAAGTTTTTTACGTAGAGAGTGGGGATTGCGTGGAATGGGCTGCCAGCGACGGTGGTGGAGGCAGATACGATAGGGTCTTTAAGAGACTCCTGGACAGGTACATGGAGCTCAGAAAAATAGAGGGCTATGGGGTAACTCTAGATAATTCCTAAAGTAACTTCAGGTTCCTTGGAACCACCATCTCTCAGGATCTAAAGTGGGAGCACAGAACATCAGCTCCATCCTGAAGAAGGCCCAGCAGCGGATGTACTTCCTGCGACTCTTGAGGAAATATGGTCTGCCTCAGGAATTGCTGCTGCAGTTCTACACTGCAGTCATTGAGTCTGTCCTGTGCACCTCCATCACTGTGTGGTTTGGAGCCGCCACCAAGCAGGATAGAACCAGACTACAGCACACAGTGAGGACTGCCAAGCGCATCACTGGAGCCTCCCTGGCCTCTATTGTGGACCTGTACTCTTCCAGGTTGAAGAAGAGGGCGGGGAACATCATAAAGGACTCCTTCCATCCTGCGCACGGACTGTTTGAACTGCTTCCGTCTGGTAGGTGCTTCAGATCCCTCCAGACTAAGACTAATAGGCACTGGAGAAGTTTTTTCCCTACTGCGGTCACTTTGCTGAACAGTTAACTGCCGGTTAACTGTCGGCTAACTATTACTTGGATTGCACTACCTGTATGTATAATCTATATTTTCATTTATATTTATCATTATTATTGTTATGAGCAGAGAGACAACATCTGCTGGAAGTAAATTCCTTGTATGTGCACAGGTACTTGGCGATTAAAGTCTGATTCTGATTCTGATTCTAAGGACATGTTTGGCACAGCTTTCTGTGCCGAAGGGCCTGTATTGTTTTCTGTGTTTCTATGTTTCTAATATCAGATCCTCTGAGCTTTTCACACTAAAATGTGAAAGTTAACATTAAGGAAGTTGAAATTCTTTTGCAAATTCTTTTTTGTTGTTGTTCCTTTTCACATTGGACAGCACTTTTTTCCATTTCCTTAGTATTGTCTGTTTTTTTATGAGGCTCAACCCAGCATGGACAGAAAGCAAGCAAGAGGCTGGCCAGATCTGAACCAGGACCATTCGATTCAAAATGCGATGCTGATGACATTACACCATCAGCTGGCTATTACTTTATGTTTCTTGGTAATTTGCCTCCTTTTGCTCCACCATGTCATGTTGACAGTAGGAGGCATGTTGCATAGCCACAGCAAAATTATCACCCACTTGTCTTTCTTGTTACTCACTTGTTATAAGGTCTACCCATATACATAGCTTCATTTGAAGAGCTTTCTAAGATATCCCTCCTTATTATCCTTAATAACTATAAATATTGTTTTCTACCAATGTATTTTAGTGGGTTCTGCACATTTGTGAAAAAGAGTAACTAAAAGAGTAACTCACCCTGCTCTGCTGGGTGAGAAGCTGACAGTGATGCAGGTGGATGTTTCCCTGGTGTCGTGGATTATTGATTACCTGACTGGCAGACCACAGTACGTGCGCTTGCAACACTGTGTGTCAGACAGAGTGGTCAGTAGCACTGGGGCTCCACAGGGGACTGTCCTGCTCCCTTTCTCTTCACCATCTACATCTCGGACTTCAACTACTGCACAGAGTCTTGCCATCTTCAGAAGTTTTCTGATGACTCAGCCATAGTTGGATGAATCAAGCTGAGGGTAGCAGACACCAACAGAATCAACAAACTCATTCGTAAGGCCAGTGATGTTGTGGGGGTGGAACTGGACTCTCTGACGGTGGTGTCTGAAAAGAGGATGCTGTCCAAGTTGCATGCTATCTTGGACAATAACCCATCCACTCCATAATGTACTGGTTGGGCACAGGAGTACATTCAGCCAGAGACTCATTCCACCAAGATGTAACACTGAGCGTCATAGTAAGTCATTCCTGTCTTTGGCCATCAAACTTCACAACTCCTCCCTCGGAGTGTCAGACACCCTGAGCCAATAGACTGGTCCTGGACTTATTTCCACTTAGCATGATTAACTTATTATTTAATTATTTATGGTTTTACATTGCTATATTTCTTCACAATTCTTGGTTGGTGCAGCTGTAACGAAACCTAATTTCCCTCAGGATCAATAAAGTATGTCTGTTTGTCAGTCTGTAAAAGTCAACATCCCTAGAACTTCATCATTTAGAAAATATCCATCATAAATAGGTCAAAAGTGGAAGATTCTATGTGGATGGGATTTTTTTGAGAAAGCAATGATAAAATAATGGCAAAGTAACTATATATATTTCACCATGATAACCGTAACATTTCAAAGTTTAAAATGACAGGGAGGAGGAATAATTCAGGGTTGAAATCAACCTATATAAAAATAAAATTAACCCTTATGCACCCTTACTTGTAAAACCTTATGATTCCAATTTAAAATGGTGCTACTAAAGACATGTGGCAGCTTACTGGTAGTTTGAAAGCAAAGTAATTTGATTAAAAACATTATTAATAACACTTTTTAAATTAAATTGTGGTAAATTATCACTGCAAATAATGAAGAAGCAGATGAAGGCGAAGCAAATTTGTGAGATGTGCTCTGCTGGAGCACTGCAGAATCGACACTCTTGGAGTTGGAGTAGTGCTGGTTGGAGTGGATGATTCGAAGGTGAGAAGATGGGACAGAAGAGTTCTGATAGACATCCAACTAACCCGGGTACAAGAGCAGATCACTCTAAGCGTCAAGCCAATTTGGAGAGGTCAAGAATGACTTCTTCGGCAGCAAGATCTTGGTCCAAAGTGAATGGTTGGGTGGCGTGTTCAAGGACTGGAGCAATTCCCCATGGTGAGACCAGGGTCCTAATTCAAGGTACAATCTGCTGTTTGGACAATCTAAATGCTGGCCCAGACAGACTGGAAGGCAAGGTATCAGGCAAGGTTGCATTGCTCTGGGCCAAGCCGACTTGGAGAGGTCAAAAATAGTTTCTTCAGCAGTGAAATCTAGACCAAGAGTGATTGGCCAAAGTGGGGCCGGGTCCCAGTGCAACATCTGGACAATTTAAAAGCCAGCCCAGATATTCTGGGGCTCCTCTCTCCACAACACTAAGGCTGTGAGACTGCCCCGGCTGCTGTGCTTTCTGTTTGCAAACTTTGCGCTGATTTGCCCCGCTAATATAGTGAACTGAATACCAGGGCTTTGGGCCTACTCCTGGCAGCTCTGGGGATTTGGATCTAAGGACTCAACTTAGTTCAGAATGCTGTTGTTGATTGTTTCTGTTGCTTGGAGGATCTGTTTTGTGTTTTTTTCCCTCTTTCTCTGCGGGCAGTGGGGGTTCGTCTTAATTTTTTTTGGAACTGGATTCTTTCAGGTTCCTTGCTTTACAACTGCCTGAAAACAAACTAATCTCAAGGTTGTATAATTTGTACATTCTTTGATAATAAATGCACTTCAAATCTTTGAGATATTAAAGTTGGATCATTTCACTCTCATCATTAACAATGATATTCAATGTAGATATTCACACCAATATTGTCATAACATTTAAAATCCTCCCTTTAAACAACTTTCTCAGAAGGCTGTAATGCATTTTTCTATCTTAACTATAATAATTAATTTACTGTGAACAAAGAGAGGAAAATATGACATAATCCCCAAATTGACTGCACAGAAACATTAATAAAAGATCATTCAAAAATATTCTTTTCCATTGACACTAAAGTAAAAATTGTTTCACATCTTCTTCTCTAGACAGCAATGGCTGGGATCAAGTTAACACAGTGAGACAAACTCACTGAACCTCCAAATAAAAGAGAGAACTACAAAAGTATGAATGATGTTTCTTATAGAGGACCATAGTAAATGCCCAAAAGTTGATCGGATATTGGGCTTTGTATTGTAATGCCCTGGGACAGGTTTCACCGCTAATGTAATGGCTTCTCTGTAGCAGGAGTGTTTGGGTTATGACTGGAGGTAATGAGAGCTTTGGAAAGTACGCTGTCCAACAAAGGGAGCAGTTTATCTTTCTTGTGTGCCAAAGAGCGAGGCATTCGTGGTCTTTTGTTCGGTGGAAGATGGAGAGAGAAGATGCCAGAATGGAGAGGTCGTAGACTGCAGGACGGAGTGGATGCGGAATGGGGCCAGGAATCGATGCCACCCAGGGATATTCAAAGGAGAACGAATGGCTGGGAAAATCGTGAGCTCCAACATGCGCATTAAGCTGTTTCATTAAAATGGGCCCTTTTTGTTTCTTTACTAACCCTCTAACCAAATTAAGAATTATAAAGCTAAATCGTTTAATTACAAATGGTGTACTGTCTGTTATTTTGTGGTACTGATTTGTAACAGGGGAAGAGATCACGCAGCATCCACACAAACAAACGGTTTTACACCTCAGATTTCACACATTTGGCGGAGCCAGAGATGGTCTTCCATAGACTAAAGCTGCTGGCTGAACCCGAGGGTTATGGTATCATTAGTTTTCACAGACAAATTTAAAATAGCTAAATACAACAAAATGGGATGACAAAATGTATACCTTTAATAATAGACTTGAAGACTTACACTTTTATTTTATACTTCCTACATTGAAATTTACACTTTGAGTAGCAACCCCTGATCCAGATAACTCAACATAACTGTTGGACATCCCAGATAGAGTAGACATCCTTTGCGTCAAAACTTGCAGATTTATTCTATATATGCCTTACTGAAAAGGTTTGAGGTAAATGCCTTCAACTTATTTTGTGTAGAGTGAGAAAGCTTTACAAAACAAATAGAATGAACTCAACAGAGCAACTGCAGAACAGGTACAAGGCTGAAGGTTATGAACCATTGTGCAAAAAGGAGGAAAGTGTGCTGAAAGCACTGGGAAACAAGTTGTTAAATGAGCATTAGCCTGAAGTAAGTTAGACTTGCTGCCAAATAGTTAAAGTAAATAACAAAATACATTTAACTGTACTGCTAAAGGAACTGCTGTCAGGTAGGGAACAAATGAAACCTAAGTGTGTTATCTAAATCTTTGAAGTAAATAAATAGATGAAGATGACAAAGCTCAGTACTCTGACTTTGCACAGTTTCAGAATTCTCCCAAAATTCTTAAAAAAAAAGACAAACTCAATTAGTTCCCTCCCTGGCTCAGTTTGGCTGGCAAACAGTTTAATTGTATAGAACAGCTGAATGGAAGACCTGGAATGACAGTCTTTCAGGTCTCTATTAGGTTGTATCTGGCTTAGTGATTAAAATCGCTGCATACTTATTTGGGTTAAGGGTGTCTTACACCAGTGTTGAAACTTACAAGATTGTAACAACAGATTTCAAACCTTCTGCAATAATGAGGAATGGAAAATCAATGAATATTTGCACCTGGATCACTATGCTGTTATTGCTGAAATGCATGTCTGTATGCATTGATTAGTGAGGACAAAAAAATAGCAGCTCAGCCTTCTCAGACCAATATCTTGGTATGCTTCAGACTAAATGTTTCAAAGTCGATGCTTACAAAACCAATCCAGTTTAATTTATCATTCCACAGTCCACTACCAACCATACCTGGTCACATTGCATCTAGTATCAATCAAATCATTTTCCACATCCAGGAGGCTGGGCGGCAGCCGACATTCCACAGATGTCATCTTTTTCAGGCGCAGTAGACTAATGCAGAATTTAGCTCCCATCTCTTCTAACTGTCTTGTTCCTATCTGTTGGCCCTTTAGAGTAGATGAAATAAAGAACATGTGTTACAAGATATATTGCTGCTGGTGAAATGCTCATAACTTTTAATTCATATTTTTTCATACATCTTTGATTTGGTTTGTTCTGGTATGTACTAGAGTTAATGAGCAAAAGATTCTAGCAATTTTTGAGTGTGAATGCTCCAAGTATTTTAATGGTACATTGTGCTTCTTACACACTGCATATTGTCAACATTCATCTTATCCTGAAATGATCCAGAAGCAATTAGCATGGACTCCACTTGAAGAACAAGACCCCCAGATGTTGAGCACAGGTTCTGAGTACGCTCATGGGGTTAGTCAGGAAAAAGTGGATAACCAAAAAAAAAAATGGAGGGAAAGGAATAAATTGCAGATGTTGGAAAGACGAAAGAGAAACAGATCAGAAACATTAACCTGTGAAGTTAAGATTTCATGTCAATGTCCTTTAATCAGGACAAAGGCAAGTTAGAACACAAACACTTAACATTACAGAGCAGTGATCCAAAAATCGCAGTATTCACAACATATGGGATAAATGTGACAAAATCGATACTGTGATTATTTACTTCTATGGTAATTTCTTTTTGGAAAAAAGGATAAACCCAGTAAAACTTCTGTCTTGTCATATTATTATTCTGACAATGGGCATATTACCCAGAGTAAACTCTAATTCTATCTTGAGAAAAGCTTGGCGACAGGAAACACCTATGGCCAAAATACAGTATCTTGGTGTCAGGGAAAAGGCAGAATTAAAGGATTGAAAATGCATAACGTTTGACACCAATTGTGCTTTAATTCAAAAATAAAAACTGAAAACTCTGTAAACACTTAGAGGGTGGGCAGCACTTGTGAAAGGAGAAACAGTTCATGTTTCAGGACTAAAACCTTTGTCTGGTCCACAGATGCTGCCTGACCCACTGAGTACTTTTCCAGTATTTTCTGCTTTCATTTCAGATTTCCAGCATGTTTAATTTTCATTACTGCTTTTATTCAGGCTGGTGATATATGGGGGAGTTCGAGTGGATTTGTTCTCTGTGGAGGCTTGAGCGTAGCGAGTCAGGTGAATGAGTTCAGTTATCCACAGACGGGACTTGTCAGATCATGTAGGATAAAGAACAGGGGGTGGTACAGTGCTCACTGACTAAAAGTGTAACTACATTTTTTAACAAAAATGCATTGCTTATAATATCAATTGATCTCTGAAGTAGAAATCATACAAAAAAAATCTAGATGTTACAGTCCTCAAACACTCATTTGCATTAAGATTAAATTGTTGTGGTCTCTTAAATCCATGCCTGCATTACCTTGCACTCAACTTCATCTATACTGTGTAGAAACCCAGCACACCTTTCTATTCTATGCTTATCTAATGCACAAGGTGCTGCATCTCCCAATGAAATACCAAGAATGGAGCTGCTCTCTTCGGACCCTAACACAAATTCTGCACATTCACCCTTGATTCCATTGTACTATCAATTGTCCTAGGCGAAATCAGACGATGTGAAATCTCAATGTCATAGTCAGCCCATTGCTCAGCCCTATATTCTTCTTTATCAGACAGTCTGAGCCCTTCTACAGCTTCAAAAATGTCCATTCATTGCTTGAACCCTTTTTATATAACCAGATTCAACTACTGCAATACTCTCTGCCTAACCTCATACCATTCACCTTCCGCACACTGGACCTCATCAAAAATTCTTATTTTCCTAAACAATATACACACCTTAAGCTGATCTATATTGGCAAGAGATAATGAAACCACTCAATCTGCATTTAAATGCCTCTGAGATTGAACATCTTGTTACATTCAATCCTAACTTCTGTAGAATTCTTCCTCCAATTCTTCTTCCTCACTGACAGTTGTGCATCAGATAGCTGTCCCCAGCACTTGAATGCCCTCCCTATACTTTTCTGCCATTCTACCTCCTTCTACTCCATCGAAATCCTACTTAAAATCTATCCCTTTGAGCTTTTAGTCATCTCTATTTACAAAGCTTTGTCTCAGCAAGATTTGTGGTCTGATTGTGACAATATGAAGCAGATATGTAACATCTTTTCATAAACTAACTGCTTGGATTGATAGTCATCGAACACATTTTATTCACTGGAAAGTAATTTCAAATTCTCAATGATCAAATTCAGACTTATAAATTACTTGAAGGTTACTGGCTGCTTATTTAAAATAGAGTTTCAATATAGGGCAATAGCCGAAACCCTCCTCACAATTGTCTCGGGTGTGATAGATAATTCCAATGATAATAAAAACAAAGATTAGGGATTCCGCAGCAGATGGCCTTGAGTAGTCACACAAGGTTCAAAGATAGTATTAATTTGTATTAATGATGGCATGAATATGTGGCTCAAACTCAGTTGAGGTTAAACATAACTCTATGGTTACATACACTGTGGAGACAAAATAAGATGCAGAAGATGAAGCTAAAAGGACTCCATATAAAATGTGGTGACCAGAAATGTTAACTGTCCATTTCCCTCCACAGATGCTGCCTGACCCCACTGAATTCTTTCTGAAGCTTGTTTGTTCTTACACATGAAGTGCTTTAGTTTCAGACAGAAGGCAGACTTTGGGATGGAATCTGTGGTTTGACAGCGTTCTGCAACTGCATTCCTTCTGTGACAAATAGCTGAACATAAACATCTAGTCCAAATCTATGGAGGGCAAAATTCCTCCTGGCAATGGATTTTAAGAAACTACAGAATTCAGCATATCATAAACACAAGGGATTCTGTGGATGCTGGAAATCTTGAATGACACACACAAAATGCTGGAAAATCTAGTAAGTCGAGCAGCATCAATGGAAGGCAATAAACAGTCAATGTTTCGGGCCAAGGCCCTTCTCAGGACTGGAAAGGAACAGGGCAGGAACTGGCAGGTGATAGGTGACAACAGGTGAGAGAGAAGGTGGAAGGTGATAAGTTAAGTAGGTAAAGGGCTGAAGGAGGAGGAATCTGATAGGAGAGGAGAGTGGACTATGGAAAAAAGGGAGGACAGACTGTCATCAGGCCTTCAGTCCTTGGCATTGGACTTGAGGATATTGGATCCCCAATTACCCCAGGATTTCCCGGTAGCAGTACTTTGACCTTGATTTTCTGACTCACACAGACCTCCAACCCAGATAACCACACACCAGGGGATCACCAGTCTTTGGAAGCAAAGTTGATGAAATTGACGAGATCATTACGGGTGCAGGAAGCAAGCCAATGCAGTTGTCGATATAGCATAGGAAAGAGTTAGGGTGCAATACAAGTGTAGGTTTGGAACATGGACTGTTGTATGTAGCCAACAAAAAGGTATGCAGATCTGGGGCCCCTATGGGAGCCCATGGCTACACCATGAGTTTAGAGAAACTGGGAGGAGCCAAAAGACAAACTGTTGAGGGCGAGAACAAAGGGGGAAGGTGCCAAACAGAGCGGTAGTAGTGTATTGGGACTGGACGTCCATTGTGAAAATGAGGCATTCAAAACCAGGGAACGATTGAGTTTAAGTGTCATGGAAGTAAGTAGAAAGGGACTGAACCAAGGGGGACAAAATGAAGTTGAGGAATGCAAACACGAGTTCAGTGGGGCAATGGCAGCCAGAATCATTGAGCCTATCAGGAGAGTCAGGCTTATAGATCTTGAGTAGGAGGTAGAAACGAGCAGTGCAGGGTACAGCATTATTACAATCGTTTATTCCAACCTCTGGAACTTCTGAACATTTATAAAAGTGTCTGTATCAATTCCACAATGTTATAAGATAAATGCATAAAAAGGATTTCAGAACTGTAATCTCATCTGTGTGTTCCAATGATAGATGCTTTTTTTCACTTAAAATGTGCATGTGAGCCTTTGAATAAGATTATTGTCCTTAGTAACTCCAAAGTAGCTACTATCATGTTTCATGAATAAAGGCTAGCTTCTTCGAATGACTGTATCCACCGAGGGCTTTTCCCCCCAAAGGGCACTGTTGCAAAAATAACCAACCCCTTTTTAAATCACAGAAGTAATATCTATTTCCTGTTAATTTCATTCTATTTTATTATTTTACATCTTTCTTCTTCAGAGTAATATTGCAAGTAGAAGAAATTTAACATACTTAAAAAAAGCTCATGACCTAATTTCTTACAAAGTGCTTAAAATGCTAATCTTATCAGTTTGGACCATTCAGTGTAGATTGAATTCATGGGAGACAATATGCAATTTGGAATAGTTTGAAGTTAAAATATGGATGATGCAAAATATAGCTAGGACCAAGCTTGCAAGTACACAAAAGCAACTTAAAGCAGCAGTATTAGTACTTGGAAGCAGACCAAAGTACACACAGTGACCACTTTATTAGGTACACAAATGGAATTGGTGTGGTCCCCTGCTGTTGTAGCACATCCACTCCAAGATTCAATGTGTTGCACGTAGAGATGCACACCACTGTTGTAACATATGATTACTTGAGCTGCTGTTGCCTTCTTGCCAGCTTGAACCAATCTAACCATTCTCCTCTGACCTCTCTGAATAACAAGACATTTTCCTTCACAGAACTGCTGCTCACTGGATGTTTTTTGCATCATTCTCTGCAAACTCTAGAGACTATTGTGCATGAAAATCCTGGGAGATCAGCAGTTTCTGAGATACTCAAACCACCCTGTCTGGCACCAATAATCATTCCAGTCATATTCACTTAGATCACATTTCTTTCCCCATTTTAATGTTTGGTGTCAAGAACAACTGAACCTCTTAGCCATGTCTGCATGCTTTTTGCATCGAGTTGTTACAACGATTGGCTGATTAGATATTTACATTAACGGCAGTCTATTGGTTAGCATAAGACTATTACAGTTCAGGGCATTGGAGTTTGGAGTTTGAGTCTCCTCCCCATGTTTCCTTGCATGTTCCAAAGATGTACCAGTTAGTAGGTTAATTAGTCATTGTAAAATATCCTATGATTAAGCTAGTGTTATAGGTGGGCTGCTGGGCAGTACGACTTGTTGGGTTGGAAGGGCCTGTTCTATATTGTATCCCTAAATAAAATTAAAATTAACATGCAGGCGTACAATTGTACCTAATAACGTGGCCATTGAGTGTATATTGGTCATTCTTTGGTGTTCTGAGAAGCTTTGTTTGTGATCCTTAATATTCATTTTTGAAGTAATTAGGTTGCTATGCCACTTCAGAGAGCAGCTCAGTGAAGTGTCACATCTAAGCCAGTCCAAGAAAGGAAAAGAAATATGCATCCATAAGTAACATTAGTAAACCAGTTATATTGCTACAGTCTCCCAGTTTCATCTATCATCTGCTACCTTGTATTTCTTCCTCCCCTCCCCCCACCTTCTTACTCTGACTTCTCATTTCTTTCCTCCAGTCCCAATGAAGGGTCTTGGTCCGAAATGTTGACTGTTTACTCTTTTCCAAAGATGCTGCCTGGCCTGCTAAGTTCCACCAACATTTTGTTTATGTTGCTTGAATTTCCAGCATCTGCAGATTTTCTCTTGTTTGATATTGCTACCAACAGCTTGAAACCTATTCTTTCTTCATAACATTTTTATTGTAACTTAGGAGATTTCTTCATTCTTGCATTGTTCTGGTCCACAAAATGACCAATTTCATGACTATGTCAGTGACAATAAATCTGATTTTGATTGAGATTCTCAAGTTGTTTGGTTCAGCCTGCACTCAATGAAAAAATATTGGTTGATGTGTTTCTCAAAGAACAATGGTAAACACAGTGGAGGTCACTGTTATCTACAAGTAAAATCAGTGAACAGCTCCAGAATGTAATCATGAACATGTTGACCATGGATTTCAGAAAACAGGACTTTGAATTGTTCTGCTCCACTGCCATGCCAATAAGTCAGCAAAGAACAATCACAAATAGAAAGGTGAGATTTATCATTATGTGTAATAACAGATACTCCCCAAACAAGAAGTTTGCAGAGAGTTTTCAAAGTTTGCAGAGAGATTTAGGCCAGTTAGAAGAGTGGGCTGAATGATGGCAGATGGAGATTAATGCTGATAAGTGTGAGGTGCTACATTTTGGTAGGAATAATCCGAATAGGACATACATGGTAAATGGTAGGGCATTGAAGAATGCAGTAGATCAGAGTGATCTAGGAATAAATGTGCAAAGTTCCCTGAAGGTGGAATCTCATGTGGATAGGGTGGTGAAGAAAGCTTTTGGTATGTTGGCCTTTATAAATCAGAGCATTGAGTATAGGAGATGGGATGTAATATTAAAATTGTACAAGGCATTGGTAAGGCCGAACTTGGAGTATCATGTACAGTTCTGGTCACCGAATTATAGGAAAGATGTCAACAAAATAGAGAGAGTACAGAGAAGATTTACTAGAATATTACCTGGGTTTCAGCACCTAAGTTACAGGGAAAGGCTGAACAAGTTGGAGCGTAGAAGATTGATGGGGGACTTGATAGAGGTATTTAAAATTATGAGGGGGATAGATCGAGTTGATGTGGATAGGCTTTTTCCATTGAGAGTAGGGGAGATTCAAACAAGAGGACATGATTTGAGAGTTAGGGGGCAAAAGTTTAAGGGTAACATAAGAGGGAATTTCTTTACTCAGAGAGTGGTAGCTGCGTGGAATGAGCTTCCAGTAGAAGTGGTAGAGGCAGGTTCGGTATTGTCATTTAAAGTAAAATTGGATAGGTATATGGACAGAAAAGGAATGGAGGGTTATGGGCTCAGTGCGGGTCAGTGGGACTAGGTGAGCGTAAGCGTTCGGCACAGACTAGAAGGGCCGAGATGGCCTGTTTCTGTGCTGTAGTTGTTATATGGTTATAAGAAGGGAAAAGCTATGACTTCTTCATTCAAATTGGTATCAGTTCAGTTCAAGTTTTATTATCATTCAACCAAACAGGAATACAGTCAAATGAAACAGAGTTTAAAATATGGTTTATAAATGTGCTAAATATAAATAACCAAGCAAAATCCCTGAAATCAAAATATCATTACAGTTAAAAATTCATAAAATGAAAGAATTGAAATACCCTTAATATAATTTTAACCTAATCCTATTCACTCATTCTTTACTTAATGTTCTATACACCATTTGGCATTGAATTCAATATCCTGACTCTTCCTAATTGGGTGGTGGGGTGAGGAGGGGAAGAGGGAGGAGCTAAATCTTGGTAAGATCTTCAAGCTGACTGGCAGTTCACTGACATCTTTAGAGAACTAGCTGGGAGGTGCAATTTCCCTTGAGATCTTTAATAGATTGTAAACCACAATAAAAAGTCCACAGAAAGCCTCTGAGCAAATGCAAATATGATGAACGAATAACACTGTTAGTTTGATGTGGACTGCAAAACACCTGCAGATTTTCCATTACAGATAGAAATGCAAGTTAATAACTTAGGCTGCTATCAACATTATGGGTTATCACAAAAGCTTTTCAGAGGCACAATTAAGTGAATATCTTTCTCAACAAAGCTGGACCAGTAACCTACACCTGCCTAGATGAACAATTAATCATAATTACTGGCTTTTTAGGAACAATGAAGCTTTGTCGCTGAAGCAGGTTTCTATTTCAAAATAAACAAGTAGTATAACTGGACAGCAGCTCTGCAACACTTCAGTTATTCTATTCCATTACTTCATTACGTATAGAATGGGCAGTTAGTTAGTTAGTATCAAAGCCTTTACAGGGTCTGAAGATTGACTTACATCTTGGATTACATTATCTTAAAGGCAAGAAATACAAAGTTTTAAATGCAGCTGCTTTAGTCTTTGGATATTTTAGGTACTACCTAAGCATCAGGTAGCAAGTATTTTATTACTTAATTAACTGTTTTACCTTGAGCAAAATGGATTGACAACACATTGTCTTTCTACTGAACTAAAAGAACTTAAGTATGTGGGCTACCGATACTGAACTCAGAAGGAAGCAAGTTATCAAGTGAAACTAAAATGGAGATAAGCAATAAAGAAATCAGGAAGAATGGAAGCTACAGACAATTTACAAAAATCAGATCACATAGGGGATGGAGTTAATTACTTGGTTCAAATGGCTGCCAACAGATACCATCAAAGTATAAAATAATCAAAAAAATCAGCTGACAAATTATAAGTAAACAAATTTTCTTTAATTATTTTGTACTAAACTGATTTCTTCATTCAAAAAATTGTTACAAATGAGAAAAGAGAAAGAAATAAAGCTAAAGAATACAAATAACCTGTTATGAACTCTTCTGCTAAACACACTGATCGTTGTTATTTTCTGAGAAAAAGATATACAGTGGATTTCAGCTAATTGGTCCATCGGTTAATTGGGGCATCCGCTTATTTGGCAACTCATAAAGAACAAAAACTAGTGGAGAGAACAGCAGGATTTCCTTTGTTTATTGGAAACACTATGCCACTTAACTAAGACAGGACTCTGTTGCTGATGTCTCTAAATAACGCCACTGTGCCCATTAGACTCTACACTGTGCTTACGGCAAACAGTTTTTAGATAGCATCAGCTGCGTGTTTGTGTTCAGAAAACAATGATATTTGTCACTGCTAGTTGGCAAAAAATAAGCAGAATGACAATTTAGGACTGTTTTGCTTACTGCACTTCCAAGCATTCAAGCTTGGAGATGCTAGAAACAGCTGGGAGTGAAAATGAAATTATTACACCACTTCAGCAAGTTAAGCACTATGAAAGATTTGAATTGATAATTGACAATCATCTTGAATATTACAATGAAAATGAAGATTTGGAGGACGCAATCAGTGAAAGCATTGTACAAAATCAATCGATTATCTGCACTACGTGTCTATGCTGACTTTGTTTATTTACAGTCAACCAAAAGGACAAGGGAGCGTACACAGGATGAATTCCTCTGTCAATAACTACAAAGGATTAATATAGTACTATAGTAGTATTGGTAGCTATAACTTGTTCAGTATATCATTTAAATGCATAACTTGTTACTCAGTTAAATGGTAATTTGTCTATTTTATACCTTTTAATGAATTCCATGTATTTCGCCTAACTGGGGCAGCCACTTAACTGGGTCAAAATGTTCATCACTCTGCCTGTTCTCCATCTCCCTCTGGTGCTCCCCTCCCCCTTTCTTTCTCCCGAGGCCTCCCGTCCCATGATCCTTTCTCTTCCCCAGCTCTCTATCACTTTCGCCAATCATCTTTACAGCTCTTAGCTTCATCCCACCCTCTCCAGTCTTCTCCTATCATTTTGCATTTCCCCTCCCCCCACTACTTTCAAATCTCTTAGTATCTTTCCTTTCAGTTAGTCCTGACAAAGGGTCTTGGCCTGAAATGTCAACAGTGCTTCTCCTTATAGATGCTGCCTGGCCTGCCGTGTTCCACCAGCATTCTGTGTGTGTTGTTTGAATTTCCAGCATCTGCAGATTTCCTCGTATGTACTGGTTCCAATGTGTTTCTATTAACTGAAATCCACTGTATATTGTACATTAAGTTACAAGTTGGAGGAAGATCAAAATCAGCATAACAGATGGAAACATTTAGTAAAATAGCGTAAAATACATTTTTTCAGCTCGGATGCTGAAGTAAGTTCTATAGTTAAAAGGAAGATAATCTATTTTTTTAAACAATGACCAGAAATGTTAACTCTGTTTCTCTTTTTGAACCTGTCTGAACTATGTTGTTTTAGCCTATAGTTTTCTCTTTTGAGTTTTGAATACTGGGAGTTTTGGTGTCAGACTTTACGTATTTCCTTCTATTCGGTCTGTTCCTTGGCATCAATATATTACACCCATACCAGGTACTTTCATGGCAATATTAGAAGTTGCTCTGGTTAATATGTCATTTCCTTTATATCTTGTTTGATATGAACATATTTCAGGAATATTTAAAGAGAAGTAAATTACTATCAAGTACTATGAATCCCTCAGTTACTGAAAATCATTTCTAAACGGGGGAGGATGGAGTTGAATATTGTAAAAAAAAATGTAAAGTTTTAATCATTCTTCCATGTAATGGAATGTTTCTTCTGACTCAAGGTATTAAAAAAGATTAAAGATCCTGGGAGCCACTCTGAAGTTTACTACTTGAAGAGCAATGAACTGAACTGGATCCCACACTTACAAGCTTGAAAAAGAAACAGATTCTACAACTTAGCGATTGGGCAGCAAAATTTAAAACAATGCAATTTATTTATAATATTTCTGAATGAAATTTAAAATTTTATTTTACCTTGTACTTTCCCTGATCACAGCCACAGTACGTGCTTTCCATTGTATAGCTCCTCGTTACACCAACCTCACGCCACACTACGACCCGTGCAGTGGATTCCTTGGACTTTTCCACCACAAAACTACAGCTGCTCATGCAGAAGGCGGGTGCAATTTGGTTCAATACTTTTGGCAAAGTCTAAATAGTCAGATGTCAAGAAAATAAAATTAGCTTCATGGAACAGAAGTTTCTAAATGGAAATGATATTTTACTTTAGAACACTAAAGATAAATTTGTATGTTCTGTCAGTTGTGGCACTGGAAAAGAAACTGGAAGCACATGATAAAATCGGTCATAGTTAGCATGGTTTCCTCAATGGAAAATCCTACCTGATAAATCTGTTGGAATTCTTTGAAGAAATAACAAGCAGGATAGAAAAAGGAGAATCAGTTTATGATATATACTTGAATTTTCAGAAGGCCTTAGACAACGTACCACACATGAGACTGCTTAACAAGGTAAGAGCCCATGGTATTACAGGAAAGATACTTGCATGGGTAAAGTAGTTGCTGATTGGCAGGAGGCGAAGAAAGGGAGCCTTTCCTGGTTGGCTGCTGGTGACTAGAGGTGTTCCACAGGGGTTTGTGTTGAGACCACTTCTTTTTACATGAAATGTCAGTGACTTGGATAATGGAATTGATGGCTTTGTTGCAAAGTTTGTGGACAATACGAAGATAGGTGGAAGGCAAGAAGTATTAAGGAAGGAGGGAATCTAGAAGGACTTAGATAGATTAGGAAAACGGACAAAGAAATGGCAGATGGAATACTGTGTCAGGAAGTATATGGTCATGCACTTTGGTAGAATCAGAATCAGGTTTATTATCACCAGCATGTGACGTGAAATTTGTGAACTTAGCAGCAGCAGTTCAATGCAATACATAATCTAGCAGAGACAGAGAGAAAAAAAACATAATAATAAATAAACAAGTAAATCAATTAGGTATATTGAATGGATTATTGAAAAATGTGCAAAAACAGAAATACTGTATATTAAAAAAGTGAGGTAGTGTCCAAAGCTTCAAAGTCCATTCAGGAATTGGACGGCAGAGGGGAAGAAGCTGTTCCTGAATCGCTGAGTGTGTGCCTTCAGGCTTCTGTATCTTCTACCTGATGGTAACAGTGAGAAAAGTGCATGCTCTGGGTGTTGGAGGTCTTTAATAATTGACGCTGCCTTTCTGAGACACTGCTTCCCAAAGGTGTCAGCGAAGAGGATATGTGATAAATAAAAGGATAGACTGTTTTCTAAATGGAGAGAAAATTAAAAAATCTGAGGTGCAAGGGGACTGGGAGTCCTTGTGCAGGATTCCCTAAAGGTTAGTTTGCTGGTTGTGTTTGTGGTAAAGAAGATAAATGTGATGTTAGCATTCATTTCAAGAGGATAAGAATATAAAGCATGGATGTAATTTTGAGGCTTTATAAAGTACTGGCGAAGCCTCACTTGGAGCATTGTGAGCAGTTTTTGGCCCCTTGTCAAAGAAAGGATGCGCTAACATTGTAAAGAGTTCAAAGGAGGTTTTCACGAAAATGATTCCAGGATTGAACAGCTTTTCAATGAAGAGTGTTTGAAGGCTCTGGGCCTGTATTCACGAGGGTTCAGAAGAATGAGGAGTGACCTAATTGAAACCTATTGAATAATGAAAGGCTTTGATAGAGTAGATGCAGAGAGGCTGTCTCCTATGGTGGGAGAGTCTAGGACCAGAGGACACAGCATCAGAACAGAGGGGCATCCTTTTAGAACGGATATGAGGAGGAATTTCTTTAGCCAAAGAGTGGTGAATCTATGGAATTCATTGCCACAATAGCTGTAGAGGCCAAGTCTTTATGTATATTTAGTGCAGAGGTTGATAGATTTTTGACTAGTCAGAGCATGAAAGGATATGGGAAGAAGGCACGAGATTGGGGCTGAGAGGAAAAACCATCAACCGTGATGAAATGGCAGAGCAGACTCAATGAGCCAAATGGTCTAAATCTCCTACATTTTATAGTCTTGTGGTCTAAAATCAGCTATCAGCAATAGTGACAGTGACAATTATGTTAAAAAGTTCTTTCAGAACATATGTGGGCATCATTTCGTGATCTTGCCTAAGCATCCAGACCTACTAATATGGTTCATTCTCAAATGATCAGAGGGAATTTAGAATGAAAAATACTGTAAATACTAGCTTACTCAGCGATACTGAAATTATTTAAAAGTAAGACTGCAAATATTTTGTTTAAGGGCTTCATTTTAAAGAGGGCAGCGTTTAGTGAACAAATCTCAGAATGCGCAGTTTATCAAAGATCCATGGTAAAATCGTTAAATTCAGCATGAGCAGAAAGCTCAAGATATTGTGAGTATTCAGATGCCAACTTTGGTCAGAAAACAAAAGTTAATGGGTGAATAGGACACAAGATAAAGATAAAATACAAGAGCAGAATTTTAGGTGACTTGGCTTTTATTGAAAAAGGGTAGTTCAAGGAAGATCAGTCAGGAGTGCAATTAGAAAGTCATAATAAAGTTATGCTTCAAGATTCCAGTAACAAATGACTGAGGTAGCTACAACATTAAAGAGGATATATTAATAAAAGATCTTTAAAGCAGTTCTGAATGTTTTCTCTACCCTGAAAACTACTGAGAACTGAATATTGGGTAAGTGCATGTGAATTAGAAAACATAGCATGAGAAAGTAACAATAATCAGAAAATGAAATAATAAAGTAAGATTGAAACATTAAAGTAAAATATTACAAAAACAAGCTATTCTTGTTGAATACAATTTCAATCTTAGCTACTGAACTGCTAATAGTAAAAATAATTACTTGTCTTGGAAATTTCCTATATAATATTGAAGTGGACACATAGCACATGCAGTACACACCCTATAGCCAAGGTCTTCCTGTAAGTCACAAGAGGCAGCACTAATGTCAGTCTGCCACACCGTCTCCTTTATGCTGCAGCCATACATGAAGACATTTTTCTTCCGAGAATGGCCATGATAGTCACAAAAAACCTGTTGAAACAATGGACAAAATAACTGTTATTAATTTCTAATTTAAAAGTTCAAAGTAAATTTATTACTAAACTACTTGTATGTCACCATATACAACTCAAGAGGTTTATTTGTTTCTGGGCATACTCAATAAATCTGTAGAATAAGAATCAATGAAAGACTAGGATGTTCAATCAGTGTGCAAAAGACACAAACTGCAAATACAAACAGAAAAAAATAATAATAAATAAATTAGCAATAAATATTGAGAACATGAGATGAAGTCCTTGGAAATAAGGCCATAGACTGTGGGAACTTTTAAGTTGAGTGAAGTTAACCCCTTTGGAAATAAGAGCCTGATGGTTGAGGCGTAATAACTGTTCCTGAACCTGGTGGTGTGAGTCCTGAGACTGCTGTACCACCTTCCTGATGGCAGCAGCAAGAAGAGAGCATGTCCTGGATGGTGGGGGGGTCCCTGATGATTGGTGCTGCTTTCCTGTGACAATGTTTCATGTTGATCTACTCAGTGGTGGGGAGGGCTTTACCCGTGATGGACTGGGCCATATCCACTACTTTTTGCCAGTTTTCCATTCAAAGGCATTGGCATTTCCGTACCAGGATATGATGCAGCCAGTCAATATACTCTGTACCACTCATCGATAGAAGTTAGTCAATTTTTATTCATTACATTCAAATGCAGCACCTGTTTGAATGATAAACCATGCCACAGTTTTTATGCCAATGCTTCCTTCCATAGAAATACCTATGCTTATGATGGAAAAGCCCAAGGTAAACAGTTACACCAACATTACCTAATTAAACCACTAACTGGCTGCCAGCTAATTTGATAACAAGTTTTTCTCAAGTTTGGATGTCAACTTGATTCTTCCAGAAGCTCTGTTGCCTGGAATTTGTTTCATTTTGCTGCACTTCACATTGTTTGCTCTAGCTTCTTAAATGATTATTTGTCAGCTTTGAACCCCAAACTCTCAGTCAAAACAAAGGTAGCCGCATACAATGCTTGTGTCACCAGCACACTGCTATACAGCAGTGAGACTTGGACAACCTACACTAAACAAGAGAAAAGGCATAGCACCTTCCATTAAGGTGCCTTCATCACATTTTGAGCATCTCCTGGATAGACAGAGTACCCAAGCAGAGATTCCCTCCTTGCCAGCCTCCCTAGCATGTACACCCTGGACAGGCACCGTAGGCAGTTCTAGCTGGGCCACGTCTGCCACATGTAAGTTGGCCGCATCCCAAAATATATCCTTGACAGTGAGCTAGCTGACTGCACCAGGTGGAGAATCACTCTGAAATAACACCTGAAGTCGGATGAGTAAAAAGTCCTCCCTCAATACAGGAAACGTCCTTTCCACATCTACTCTAGGCTTTTCATTATTCATTAGGTTTCAATGAGATCTCCCCTCATCCTTCTAAACTCTAGCGAGTACAGGCTCAGAGTCATCAAATGCTCCTCATAAGTCACCTGTTTCATTTCCGAAATTATTTTCATAAACCTCCTATGGACCCTCACCAATGTCAGCACATCTTTTCTTAGATAAGGGACCCAAAACCGCTCACGATACTCCAAAATTTATTATCAGAATGCATATGTGTACTACATGCAACCCTGAGATTCTTTTTTCTATTGATTGGAAGTTGACTGGAAGTATCCCTACCAGTCAACTTTGACCAGCTCCTCTCTCATGCCTCTTTAATTTCCTTTACTTCATTGCAGTACTGATACAGCTGACTTTACCTTCTCCCTCTCAAAGTGGAGGGGTGAATTCTATATTATGATCACTGCATCCTATGGTCTCTTTTACCTTGAAATTCCTAATCAAATATGGTTCTTTACACAACACCCAGTCCAGAACTGCCTTTGCCCTAGTGGGTCATCTTGTAGGCACTCTAAAAATTCTCTCTCGGGATTCAGCACTAACCTGATTTTCCCAATCTACTTGCATATTGAAATTCCCCTTGAATATTGTAACATTGCTCTTTACACATGCCCTTTCTATCTCTCATCTCAGTCTATATCCCACATCCTGGCTACTGTTTGGAGGCCTGTAAATAACTCCCATCAGGTCTTTTTACCCTTGCAGTTTCTTAATTCTAACCACAAGGATTCTACATCTTCTGGTCCTATGTCACCTCTTTCTAAAGATTAGATTTCATTTTTTGCCAACAGGGCAACCCATCCCCTCTGCCTACCTGCCTATTCTTTGGATACAACATGTATCTTTGGATGCTAAGATCACACTTATGATCTCCTTTCAGGCACAAGCCAGTGATGCCCACAGTGTCACATCTGCCAATCTCTAACTGCGCTTAAAAGATTATCTACCTTATTCCGTATACTGTGTGCATTCAAATATAACACCTACAGTCCTGTATTCATCACCTTTTCCATTTTTGCCTCCATGTTATACTTCAACTCATCCCACTGACTGCAATTTTGCCCATCATCTCCCTGTCCTTCCCCAGTCTCACTAAACACTGCATCTACTTATATACCAACTGCCCTATTCTCCATTTCCCAACAATTTAACTGTTGCAAAAAGAAACTAGCACTTGTACCCCTTTTTTTTTACAAAAAAATTACACATGCACACAAATTTTGGAACAAATCTGAAACACTTAAGGAAAAGAAAACTGGCAGCAGTCTTCAAAATATACCAAAGGAAAATAAAATATACCAAAGGAAAGTAAAATATACCAAAGGAAAGTAAGTATTTTAATTTTCCAAATAATTAAATGTGGGTTCTGGTTAGTTAGAATTTAGACTTTACAACCTTCAACCATTTCAATAGAAAAATAAATCTGACCTGGTCTATGACCTGGCAATTAATTTTAAGAACAACCACAATTAGGAATAGATAGTGCATTGCAAAGGTTACTTTATGTATGTGTGTACTTCATCTTAGTCACAAAAAGGGAAGACACCCATGTTAGAGTATTGTTCATTGACTGCAGCTTCACCTTTAATACTATCACTCCACAAAAATTCATCACTAAACCCCAAGATCTGGAAGAGAACACTTTCTTTTGCAACTGGTTCCCTGGCTTCCTGACCCATAGACTGCAATCTATAAGGATAGACAGCAATACCAACACCACCATCATTCTGAATGCTAATACTCCATAAGGTTGATCATCAGCAGCCTACTCTACTCCCTGTACACTTCTAACTGCATGGCCAGATTTCATTCTATTGCTATCTATCAGTTTGTAGATGATACCACTCAAATAACAGTAAGTCAGAGTACAGGAACCTCAGTGTCACGGTGTCATGTCAACAACCTTTCCCTTAATGTCTGCAAAATAAACAGCTGGTCATTGACTTGAAGAAAGTGGGTAGTGCACATGCTGTTGTCTTCATCAGAAGCGCTGAAGTTGAATGGGATGACAGTTTAAGGATCCTAGGAGTGAACATTAACAGTAGACTGTCCAATTCCAACTACATTGATGACATGGCCAACAAAGCTCACCAATGCCTCTACTTCCTCAGGAGCCTAGAGGAATTACACAAGTAGTAATTCTTAATGGTGCATCCTCTCGGGATGCATCACGGCTTGGTATGTCAACTGCTCAGCCCATGACTGCAAGAAGCCACAGAGGTTATTTGATTTAGACATTGTGTACTTAAATGTATCATCTTCAGATGCTTGGCAGTGGTGTAGTATTATCACTGGCAGATGGATGTCATTGCAGCAAAACAAGTTTATAAAAGGTATTGTTCTGATAAATGCAGATATAAGAATCTATAATGTAAATATAAAGTGAAATAAGGTACGACACTGAAATACAGATACGATTGAGTTGATGTGAATATGTACAGATCCAAATGAATATAACGCTTCTGTAAACTGATCAGCTAACATTTCATTGCAGTATTTATAAATTAGACATGTTATGAAAAATTCAGTGTGAATTGTTCAAAACAGGAGTTTTTATTGTGGCAAGAAACCACAGATCACACTTAACAATAATTCTGAAAGTTCAACTTAATAGTATTAAGGAAAATTATGGATTACACCTGTGCTGTTACAGCATGAAAAGCATGGCAGAGAAAGGCACCTCAAGATTGCATTTTCTAATAAATTATTTTAAAATGTTGCTTAAGAAATAGAAGTTTAAATGCCTGAAACAAATGCTCCATTTAGAACTCCTCATGGTAATCTATGAATTGAACACAAATACATGCGATATACAGCAATAAACATAAAATGGAGCTTTCTGACTTTGTATCCAAATTTTAAAGTAGATGTGTGTTTAAATGGCAGTGCAACTAAAGTTATTTTGCCTACCAATTGGATGATTTGCTTGATGCGTATGGAATTTGAAACAGAACAATCCAATATGGTTTCCAACTCCTTTTCTACATACCAGAGGGGTACGTTGTATACTGGCCAGGTACTGCAGTAAGCCCTTGGTATGGTAAATTGTTGGATGAAGTTCAGGATGAGGGTTTGACCACTGACGATTGAGATCTTCTCCACTTAATGAGCAACGATGGCTGCAAAACAAAATTTAGAAGCATGAAAATACTTCTTAGTAACTGTACCTTCTTAGATTTAGCATTCATCTCTTCACCTCTCATCACCATTAAGTATTCTACAAGGTGCTAATATAAAGGCTAAAATATCAGCCGCAATCCCAATTATAATCAAATGTTAGCATAATTTTAAAAATATAATTTTTGCTATCTTAATCTAGTGATTTTGTCTACAGTTAATGTAAATGCACGTTTTCCTTGAAATACTTGACTGAATATCATCTGAAACAAAACTTTGTTGAATCCATCTGGTTTCTCAATTGTCATACAGTACTTGCAGACTTGTTATTGTTTTGGGGCACTTTTTTTTCCTGTACTCAGCTTCCAAATAAACTCATGAATCTCACAGAAACAAAGATTAAACTCTCAAAGATGAGTACTAAAAAAGCTGGAGGAAGTGTTTCATACTGTGCTCAGTCTATAGCCTGTGCTGGTAAATGTCTGTAAAATACACAAATATCCAAATTCATCTTAGGTGCCTCTAGCTTGGTCCTAGCATGGGATGGATAGCAGTTTGAAAAATTAAATTACCACTCAAAAGTGACCAGAAAGTATGATGAAAGCAAGTCACTGAATTTTTAAAAAATAATGCAGCGAAGATCACATTAACGTATCATAAACCTTTCTGAGAGCCCTGAGAAACAATTCTATTCAACTAAATTTAAATACAGATATTTTAGGCATAGATAAGAAGACACCAGTTTGTTAAGAGCTTAATTTTTGTTAACATTCGTACAATGTATCACTGATTCTCTGTGTAAAAAGGAGAAAACTATGACTGTGCTTATAGGTGTTTTGGGCTGGTGTAGGTAGTCCCTGATGAAGTACTTATTTACTTAAGAGACACAGCACAGTAACAGGTCCTGATAGCCCAACAAGCCCACACCACCCAGTTACACTCATGTGACCAATTAACCTACTAACCTGTACGTTTTTAGAATGTGGGAGGAAACCGGAGCACCCAGAGGAAACCCGAGTGGTTACAGGGAGAATGTACAAAATCCTTATAGACAGTGGTGGTATTTGAACTCAGTTCACTGGTACTATGAAGTGCTATGCTAACCATTATGCTACCATGCCACTCTTAATAAAATTGTCCAGTTTAATTAAAATGTTTTGAAAATTTTCATTTAAAACCAAGGAGCTCAGTGTTGGCTTAAGCCTAGCCCTAAGAAGACCTTGACCACATCCCTGAAGATTACTGCTGCACCCAATCTAAGAATTCCATAAAATCACTTTAACAGCTCTTACAGATACGGAAAACTTATTAACAACCTGGGTTTTGATCCAGCTGCCACGTTTTCTTTGGTTACAAAATTAAATTAAAATAATAAAAAATACAATCCATAAAGTACAATCCATTGGAATAGCGTCTCGCCCTGTAAAAACTATGCAAATTCTTTCCTGGTCAGTTAAACCACAAAACATAACTCATTTAGAAGAAGCACAAGGCAACGAGACTGTCCGCTTAAAAAAAAATATTCCACTACTGGGGGACCTTGTAGCTACTTGTTAAATAAAACCCCTCAACAATCTAAATAATTGTAGTTATTGAAATATATAGGGATTCTCTTACAGTGAACCTCTGTAATTCTTCACTCAGAGACTTAAGAGATACTTAAAGAGGATGTAGATAATTTTTTCTAAGTTTGTAGAATTGCAGCTTTTTGGATCTCTAATAGACGTGGAGATGAATCTTGGGGTAAATCAGCTATGATCATGTTGAAAGGTGGCCTACTCCTGCTCCAGTTTTCCAGTGTGAATTACTGTGCAGATAACTCTACCTTTAATCTATCTGCGATGAAACAGTTTTCCGCATTTTATCTCTAGAAGATAATCTTCGAAAACAGAACATTTGCTTCCTTTACAAACTTGGTTCAAAACTCTCCTGCCCAAATCTCATTCACTCAACACATTTTGGGAAATGGTACTGCAGCATAAGAGCCAGGACCAACAGGCTCCAGGACAGCTTCTTCCACCAGGCCATCAGTCTGATTAATTCATGCTAACACAATTATATTTCTATGTTATACTGACTGTCCCATTGTACGTACTATTTATTATAAATTACCATAAATTGCACATTTAGACAGAGACGTAACAAAGATTTTTATTCCTCATGTATATGAAGGATCTAAGTAATAAAGTCGATTGAAATTCAATTCAATTTGGCTCTCCAATTTTCAATAAGTTCTGATGAAGCAGTGTGTAGATTTTAAAACTCTCATTCTTTCTATCAAATCCAAGTTCTCAAACTTCTTTAGCCCTACAACCCTTTGAGAAATGACTGTTCCTTTATGCTTTAAATCATTATGTCATATCTCTTGATACAAAAACTTTAAACATCACTGCTTTAAAATACTCCTCCATCCTAGATGAAGTTGCTGGTCATCTATAAATTGGCATATCAAATTTTGTTGACAATCCGACTGCAAAATATCTTGGTCTGTTTTGCAAGTTTAAAAGTACAATATAAATGCACAGGAATGTTGGTATTAAAGTCCAGGGTACCCAAACTCCAAGAGGCAAATTAACCCATATCTGTAAACTGCTTATACAATGTGATTCGATATTGGTAACCCATTTCCTAGGTCTAAACAGAAATTCTTAATAGCTCGTATTGTTAACAGTATATTTAATATCTTTCTTCCCAATATTTATCCCAACTAACAGATTTAAATTTTGTTTTTGGGTATGCATTTAAGAACTGTCTTTTGTGGTTGGAACGTTCTCAGCAATATAACATTTAGTA
Organism: Hypanus sabinus; assembly: GCF_030144855.1. Lineage (NCBI taxonomy): Eukaryota > Metazoa > Chordata > Chondrichthyes > Myliobatiformes > Dasyatidae > Hypanus > Hypanus sabinus. Next base: position 42,154,836 of record NC_082710.1, read on the forward strand.
CTTACCTTAGTCTCCCGATTCATTTTTGGTATAAAAGTTTCCTTATACCATCTCCCTGCTTTCTTATTGCAAGAGTATAATTCTTAAGGGGCTTGACAGAGTAGATGGAAAGCTGAAGTTACTCCTGGCTGGGAGACTTAAAACCAGGGTCACTCTCTCAAGATAAAGGATCAGCCACTCTGAGGACTAGCGAATCTTTGAAAATCATCTTCAGGAGAGTTGCAGAGGTTCAGCTCATGAATATATTAAAGGCAATAATTTTCAGATATAAAGAATCAAAGGAAAACAGAAAAGAAGCACTGAATTCTTTTAGTCATGATGTTACTTAATTCCAGAACAGAACAAGGAGCAGAATATTCTTCTTCTGTTTCTATTTCTTATGATTTATTTTAGAAACCTGGGTTGCAGGCTATAAAATCTAGAAAAATAAAGAAAAAGAAAAATAAAGAAACAGAAAATGGTGGAAGTATTCGACAGGTGAGGATGCTGCTGTGGAAAGAAAATCAGAGCTAAATTTAATCTTGACGATCATTGTCAGAAAACATGCAGATGTGATGTGTCAGCTCTGTTTTGCTTCCCAAAGATGCAGCCTGACCTATTGAGTATTTCCACCTGTTTGTGGTATTGTCTTTTCCTCTCCATCATTGTCCATACAACATGTGTGCATATTTTTATAATTTCAAACAAGTACATTGAAAGGAGGGATAGGTGTTCAGAGGAAGGAGGTGACAGAAAAGTCCTAACAGAATTTGTTTTTTAAATTATAAAAATGAAGCGCGTTAGAAATATATTTCAGTAGTGATTGACCGCCACTTACTCATCAAACAGCAATATTATTCTAAACTTAAAATGTAGAAAATTATCATCTCACCTTCCATTAATGACTCCATCTGGGTTCAGCATTGGGACTATTTTAAAAATATATGAGTCCCGCAAGCTTTGAGCGGTCAAATTATTACCCATTAAATATTCCAAAGTTCCTTTCATTACCCAGCTGGAGTTACTTTCCCCAGGATGAACGCGAGATGTTAAGAAAATGTAAGGTCGATTTCCTGCAAGAAATATTTATACATTATATTTTTAAAACATTGCTTGACTTACTTGTGATTATTTAGTATATTTAATGACAGAAAACAGGGATGTTCCAAAAAGTTTCAGCATCCCAAAGCAGCTTTGATAGACGATCATTTCAGAAAAATTGTGTAAGTGACCAGAAAACATGAAATAATATGGCAACATGATTCATAATGAAAAATCTGAAAATACAGTATGCTTTAATTTTATTAAACTACAAGAGGAGTCTCAGTACACATTTGTCTGGAGGTTTTGTCTGATTTAGTACTTGACATTTAAACAAGGTGATCTTGTGGCCATTTGATGTCATAGCAAATCGGATACACTGATAGTTTTCCCATTGTCAGGGATCCAACCAAAGTAAGTATAATATCATTTAATTCTCATGCTACTGTAGATATAATCACATTCTGCAGAGAGTTTCTATTTAATCCCTTTGTACATTTGATAAAATATTTGATTGCATAAGTAACTAGACAAAAACTTGCACTGAGGTTTTTTTTTAATTCTTTCTTTTCATATAACCATATTATAACAACAGCACGGAAACAGGCCATCTCGGCCCTCCTAGTCCGTGCCAAACTCTTAATCTCACCTAGTCCCACCTACCCGCACTCAGCCCATAACCCTCCACTCCTTTCCTATCCATATACCTATCCAATTTTACTTTAAATGACACAACTGAACTGGCCTCTACTACTTCTACAGGAAGCTCATTCCACACAGCTATCACTCTTTGAGTAAAGAAATACCCCCTCGTGTTCCCCTTAAACTTCTGCCCCCTAACTCTCAAATCATGACCTCTCGTTTCAATTTCCCCTAATCTCAATGGAAACAGCCTATTCACGTCAACTCTATCTATCCCTCTCAAAATTTTAAATACCTTGATCAAATCCCCCCTCAACCTTCTACGCTCCAATGAATAGAGACCTAACTTGTTCAACCTTTCTCTGTAACTTAAGTGCTGAAACCCAGGTAACATCCTAGTAAATCGTCTCTGCACTCTCTCTAATTTATTGATATCTTTCCTATAATTCGGTGACCAGAACTGTACACAATATTCCAAATTTGGCCTTACCAATGCCTTGTACAATTTTAACATTTCATCCCAACTTCTGTACTCAATGCTCTGATTTATAAAGGTCAGTGTTCCAAAAGCCTTCTTCACCACCCTATCTACATGAGACTTCACCTTCAGGGAACTATGTACTGTTATTTCTAGATCTCTCTGTTCCACTGCATTCCTCAATGCCCTACCATTTACCCTGTATGTTCTATTTGGATTATTCCTGCCAAAATGTAGAACCTCACACTTCTCAGCATTAAACTCCATCTGCCAACGTTCAGCCCATTCTTCTAACCGGCATGAATCTCCCTGCAAGCTTTGAAAACCCACCTCATTATCCACAACACCTCCTACCTTAGTATCATCGGCATACTTACTAATCCAATTTACCACCCCATCATCCAGATCATTTATGTATATTACAAACAACATTGGGCCCAAAACAGATCCCTGAGGCACCCCGCTAGTCACTGGCCTCCATCCCGATAAACAATTATCCACCACTACTCTCTGGCATCTCCCATCTAGCCACTGTTGAATCCATTTTATTACTCCAGCATTAATACCTAATGACTGAACCTTCTTAACTAACCTTCCATGTGGAACTTTGTCAAAGGCTTTGCTGAAGTCCATATAGACTACATCCACTGCCTTACCCTCGTCAACATTCCTCGTAACTTCTTCAAAAAATTCTCTAAGGATTGTCAAACATGACCTTCCACGCACAAATCCATGCTGGCTACTCCTAATCAGATCCTGTCTATCCAGATAATTATTAATACTATCTCTAAGAATACTTTCCATTAATTTACCTACCACTGATGTCAAACTGACAGGTCTATAATTGCTAGGCTTACTTCTAGAACCCTTTTTAAACAATGGAACCACATGAGCAATACGCCAATCCTCCGGCACAATCCCCATTCCTAATGACATCTGAAAGATCTCTGTCAGAGCTCCTGCTATCTTTACACAAACTTCCCTCAAGGTCCTGGGGAATATCCTGTCAGGACCCGGAGATTTATCCACTTTTAAATTTCTTAAAAGCGCCAGTACTTTTAATTGTCATAGGTTCCATAACTTCTTTACTTGTTTCCCTCACCTTACACAATTTAATATCCTTCTCCTTAGTGAATAAGGAATTTTGAATTTTGAATCGGGAGCAAGTTACAGCTTGTGATTCAACTGGGAGCTCAGAGAATTCGACGGTTGTAGGTAGGATAAGCCTACCTGGTCAATACCTGTGGAGGAGGGGGAACTGCGCAGGCGCGAGTGACGTCAGCGTCGAGCACGCACTTTAAAAGGCAGGACTTCTTGTCAGAGCGGGCAGCGGAGTCCGTGGAAGCAGAGTCCTGGGCTTTGGCTAAGTGGGCTTCGGCGTAAGGGGACTTCGGTAAGCTTGTGTGATTGCTCGCTGAGGGGAAGAAGGTAAGGTCGCTAGGTGCTTTTTAGACTTATTCTATCAATCCAGTTCAGGTATGGGGGAGACTGTCAGAGCAGTGGTGTGCTCCGTATGCAGTATGTGGGAGGTCAGGGTCAACACAGTTGTCCCTGATGACCACACCTGCAAAAGGTGCGTCCAGCTGCAGCTCCTATCAGACCGAGTTAGGGAGTTGGAGCAGGAGCTGGATGAACTACGGATCATTCGGGAGGTGGAGGCAGAGATAGATAGGAGTTATCAGGAGGTAGTCACACCAAAAAACCAAGATTTAGGCAGATGGGTGACGGTCCAGAGAGGCAGGGGGAGCAGGCAGAGAGAGCAGAGCACCCCTGCGGCCATTCCCATTAACAATAAGTATACCGTACTGGATACTGTTGATGGGGATGACCTACCAGGAATGAGTTGTAGTGGTCCTGCCTCTGGCACAGAGGTTGAACCCTCAACTAGAAAGGGGAGGAGGGAAGAGAAGAGAGCGATAGTTTTAGGGGACTCTATAGTTAGGGGGGCAGATAGGAGATTTTGTGGGGCAGATCGGGAGTCTCGGATGGTATGTTGCCTCCCTGGTGCCAGGGTCCGGGACATCTCAGATCGGGTGCAGGCTATTCTTGAGAGTGAGGGCATGAACCCAGATGTAGTGGTCCATGTAGGGACCAATGATGTAGGTAAGGTGAGTGAAGGGGTCCTGCTTAGAGAGTTCAGGGAGTTAGGAGTGAAGCTGAAAGGCAGGACCTCCAGGGTGACAATCTCGGGATTGCTACCTGTGCCACGTGCGAGTGAGGCGAAGAATAGAATGATTATGCACCTTAATACGAGGCTGAGAGCATGGTGCAGGAAGGAAGGGTTCAGGTTTTTGGATAATTGGTCTTTGTTCCAGGGACATTGGGATCTGTTTCGAAGGGATGGTCTACATCTGAACCGGAGGGGTACTAACATTCTTGCAGGAGTATTTGCCAGTGCTGCTCGGGGGGGTTTAAACTAGATGTGCAGGGGGCAGGGATCCAGATCCAGAGGGTTGGTCAGAAGGTGCATGGAGTTAAATGTGTACAAGGTTTGGGTGATCTTGAGAAGGTCATCAAAATTCAGGGTGCAATTTGCCTGATGGAAGTTCAAGGAACTGGGTTAGGTACAGTAGACAGTGTTTTAAGCAAAGAGAGGAGGAATGGGCTAAGAATTCTATACTTGAATGCGCGTAGTGTCAGAAATAAGACAGTTGAGCTTGAAGCTCAGATGAAAATGGGGAACTACGATATTGTTGGGATAACGGAGACATGGCTGCAAGGGGATCAGGCCTGGGAATTGAGTGTACCAGGGTATACGTGCTATCGTAGAGACAGAAATATGGGAAGAGGGGGTGGGGTGGCCCTGTTGGTGAGGAATGAGATTCAGTCCTTAGCAAGAGGTGACTTGGGAACAGGGGAAGTAGAGTCTGTGTGGATTGAGCTGAGGAACAGTAAGGGTAAAAAGACCCTAATGGGTGTTGTGTACAGGCCCCCAAACAGTAGCGTGGATATTGGGTACAAGTTGATTAGGGAGTTAACATTGGCATGTGCTAAAGGTAATGCAGTCGTTATGGGAGATTTCAACATGCAGGTGGACTGGGAGAATCAGGTAGGTGCTGGACCCCAGGATAGGGAGTTTGTGGAGTGTCTAAGGGATGTATTTTTGGAACAGCTTGTGCTTGAGCCAACCAGGAAGGAAGCTATTTTGGACTTGGTGATGTGTAATGAACAGGAATTGATAAGTGATCTTGAAGTAAAGGAGCCATTAGGAAGTAGTGATCATAACATGATGTTTTTATCTACAATTTGAGAGGGATAGGGGCAGATCAGAGGTGTCAGTGTTGCAATTAAATAAAGGAGACTACGGAGCCATGAGGGATGAGCTGGCCAAAGTTAAATGGGCGGATGCCCTGGCAGGAAAGACAGTGGATCAGCAGTGGCAGATATTCTTGGGCATAATACAAAAGATGCAAATGCAGTTCATTCCAATGAGAAGGAAGGATTCAAAGAGGGGGAAGGGGCCACAGTGGTTGACAAAGGAAGTCAGAGATTGTATAGCATTAAAGAAAAAGAAGTATGACAGGGCTAAGATGAGTGTGAATACAGATGATTGGGAAAGTTTTAAGGAACAGCAGATCTTAACTAAAAAAGCAATACTGAGAGAAAAAATCAGGTATGAGCTCAGTCTAGCCAGGAATATAAAAGGGGATAGCAAAAGCTTTTTTAGCTATGTGAAGAGAAAGAAGATAGTTAAGAACAATGTTGGCCCCTTGAAGAATGAATTGGGAGAAATTGTTATGGGAAACAGGGAAATGGCAACAGAATTTAATGCATACTTTAGATCTGTCTTCACCAGGGAGGACACAAGCAATCTCCCAGATGTATGGATGGGCCAGGGTCATAAGATATCAGAGGAATTGAGACAGATTGACATTAGGAAAGAAACTGTGATGAGTAGACTGGTAGGACTGAAGGCTAATAAATCCCCGGGTCCAGATGGTCTGCATCCGAGGGTTCTAAAAGAGGTGGCTCAGGAAATTGCGGATGCATTGGTAATCATTTTCCAATGTTCCTTAGATTCAGAATCAGTTCCTGAAGATTGGAGAGTGGCTAAGATTGTCCCACTTTTCAAGAAGGGAGGGAAGGAGAAAACGGAGAACTATCGCCCTGTTAGCCTAACGTCAGTCGTGGGGAAGATGCTTGAGCCCATTATTAAGGACGAAATAGTGGCACATCTAGATGGCAGAAGTAGGATTAGGCCGAGCCAGCATGGATTTACCAAGGGCAAATCATGCTTGACTAATCTGTTGGGAGTTTTTTGAGGGTGTAACAAGGATGTTAGATGAGGGTAAGCCAGTAGATGTTGTGTACCTAGATTTTCAGAAGGCATTCGATAAGGTGCCACATAGGAGATTGGTGAGTAAAATCAGAGCTCATGGCATTGGGGGCAGGGTTTCAACATGGATAGAAAACTGGTTGGCAGATAGAAAGCAAAGGATAGCAGTGAATGGGTGTTTCTCAGACTGGCTGGAGGTGAATAGTGGGGTACCACAGGGCTCTGTATTGGGACCATAGCTCTTTACGATTTATGTCAATGATTTAGATGAGGGCATTGAAAACTGTATCAGCAAGTTCGCTGACGATACTAAACTGGGTGGCAGTGTGACATGCGAAGAGGACGTTAGGAGAATACAGGGAGACTTGGATAGGCTGAGTGAGTGGGCAGATACTTGGCAGATGTCATTCAATGTGAATAAATGTGAAGTTATCCACTTTGGAAGCAGGAACAAGAGGGCAGAGTATTGTCTGAACGGTGTCGAGTTAGGTAAGGGAGAAATGCAAAGAGACCTAGGAGTCCTAGTTCACCAGTCAATGAAGGTGAATGAGCAAGTGCAACAGGCAGTGAAGAGGGCAAATGGAATGTTGGCCTTTGTTACAAGGGGAATTGAGTACAAGAGCAAGGATGTTCTTTTGCATTTGTACAGGGCCCTGGTGAGACCACACCTGGAATATTGTGTACAGTTTTGGTCTCCAGGTTTAAGGAAGGACATTCTGGCAATTGAGGAAGTGCAGCGTAGATTCGCTAGGTTGATTCCTGGGATGGCAGGGCTGTCTTACGCAGAGAGATTGGAGAGATTGGGCTTGTACACGCTGGAATTGAGGAGATTGAGAGGGGATCTGATTGAAACGTTTAAGATAATTAAAGGATTTGATAGGATTGACGCAGGAAATATGTTCCAGATGTTGGGAGAGTCCAGTACCAGAGGGCATGGATTGAGAATAAGAGGTCAGTTATTTAAAACAGAGTTGAGGAAGAGCTTCTTCTCCCAGAGAGTTGTGGAGGTGTGGAATGCACTGCCTTGGAAGACGGTGGAGGCCAATTCTCTGGATGCTTTCAAGAAGGAGCTGGATAGATATCTGATGGATAGGGGAATCAAGGGATATGGGGACAAGGCAGGGACTGGGTATTGATAGTGAATGATCAGCCATGATCTCAGAATGGCGGTGTAGACTCGAGGGGCCGAATGGTCTACTTCTGCACCTATTGTCTATTGTCTATTGAATACCGAAGAGATCATTCCAAATCTCTCTCATCTCCCTCGGCTCCACACATAGCTGACCACCCTGATTCTCTAAGGGGCCAATTTTATCCCTCACTATCCTCTTGCTTTTAATATAACTGTAGAAACCTTTCGGATTTACTTTCACCTTATTTGCCAAACCAATCTCATATCTTCTTTTAGCTTTTCTAATCTCTTTCTTAAGATTCCTTTTACATTCTTTATACTCCTCAAGCAATTCCTTTACTCCATGCTGCCTATATCTATTGTAGACATCCCTCTTTTTCTGAACCAAGTTTCTAATATCCCTTGAAAACCATGGTGCTTTCAAACCTTTAACCTTTCCTTTCAACCTAACAGGAACGTAAAGATTCTGTACCCTCATAATTTCACCCTTAAATGACCTCCATTTCTCTATTACATCCTTCCCATAGAACAACTTGACCCAATCCACTCTCTCTAAATCCCTTCGCATCTCCTCAAAGTTAGCCTTTCTCCAATCAAAAATCTCAACTCTAGGTCCAGTCCTGTCCTTCTCCATAATTATATTGAAGCTAATGCTATTGTGATCACTGGACCCGAAGTGCTCCCCAACACATACATCTGTCAGCTGACCTATCGCATTCCCTAACAGGAGATCCAACACTGCCCCATCTCTAGTCGGTACTTCTATGTATTGTTGCAAAAAACTATCCTGCACACATTTCACAAACTCTAAACCATCCAGCCCTTTTACAGAATGAGCTTCCCAATCTATGTGTGGAAAATTAAAATCTCCCACAATCACCACCTTGTGTTTACTACAAATATCTGCTATCTCCTTACACATTTGCTCTTCCAACTCACGCTCCCCATTAGGTGGCCTATAAAACACTCCTATCAGTGTCACTACACCTTTCCCATTCCTCAATTCCACCCAAATAGCCTCCTTAGAGGAGCTCTCTAATCTATCCTTCCAAAGCACCGCCACAAGATTTTCTCGGACAAGCAATGCAACACCTCCTCCTCTGGCCCCTCCTACTCTATCACACCTGAAGCAACTAAATCCTAAATCATGTAAACCTTTGCACATACAAATAGGGGAAAAATATGACTACAGAAGAATATCTTTATTTAATACTGAGTAAAGACTATGCCCGTACCTTGGGTTTTACCAGCTTGAGCTGAGAAAAATAAAAATGTAATAATAATAATAATAAATAAGCAATACATAGACAACAGGAGATAACGAGCCCTTGAAAGTGAGTCCTTGTGGGAATAAATCAGTGATGGGATGAGTGAAGTTGAGTTAAGTTATTTCTTCTGCATCAAGACCCTGATTGTTGAGGGATAATAACTGCTCCTGGACCTGGTGATGTGGGTCCTGAGGCTCATGTACCTTCTTCCTGATGGCAGCAGTGAGAGAAGAGCATGTTCTGGATGATGATGTTTAAGGTTCCAAATTTAACTTTAGTTTTAGAAGTAATAAGCAGGCAATGCTTAAGGCTGGTAGTAGAAGGTTGGCAGGTATGCACACAACCAAATAGGAAACTTAGCCTATGTAATACTGTTGATCTGTTAGTGATCATAGGGACAGTCAGTATGGGAATAGACCTTTTACCCAGATAGTAAATGCAGAACATCAGTCAATCATTTTCATGCTAATCCTACCTTAACCCATTCTATTCTGCACACAGTCCTATCAACTCCACTATCATTCATCTACATAACAGCAGCAATTTACAGTGGCTAATTAATCTAGCAACCCATGGCTGGGATGCAGAATGATACCCAAGCGATCACGGGGACAACATGCAAACTCCCACAGACAGCACTGGAGATCAGGGCTGAACCCAGATCACTCCAGCAATTCCAGCAGCCGTGTAACTGTGCTGTTTTGTTCATTTAAAATGGCAAGATCACAGGACTGTTACAAATGGGCATAAGCAGAAGGAGGAAACCATTAATCCTACTTCCCATTGACAATAATTACAATAATCATTCCTAGAATATGCACATGCCAAAGAGGGAACAGAAGTGGACTTGGCTACACTAACCTATAGGTACTGTAAGATTGGTTAAGATTTCTACTGCTATGCTGTGAGGTATTTCCTTTTAGTAGTTTTCTGTAAAAGCAGTGTACCCTGCTAGTAAAATATTTTGGTTTCAGCTAAAGATAAGGGCCCATGTTGTTCAATTCAGGAATGTTGTGTCAGCCAATCAGGATGATGGGATCGGGAGAAGATTCTGGAGAGAGCTGGCGGAGAGAGATTTGTGACAGACAGTGGTGGAGTTCTTGGTCTTGGCAGGTGATGTGGCAAAGAGAAGATCAGGAGAAGCGCTCGTAGGATTTAATCGGATGGGAAAACGCGATTACAAGGAGTGTTTTGTGAGACGAAGGAGTCCAAAGTATGAACCTCGACCAGTGATTGGAGAAGACAATTCAGCGCCATAAGTAATGGTTGTACCTAGCTTTTGGAAAAGATAAACTTTAATGGTCATGTGCATATTTAGACTGGTCTAATTGTAATGGGCCCTTTATTTTTTTCCCCTTTCTTTTCTTTCTCTTAATAACTGATGAAGTTGAAATTGGTAAATATACTTTATTTATAATTTTATACTGGCGTTTGATTTGCCATTTCTTGGCGACTGGTAATTCAGTATGGGCAGTACTTACACAGCATTAGCTCAAACCAAGGTTCCATTAATCTGAACATCTCAACTTTCCTGTTTGGTTGAATCCCAAACCATTCTGTCCCGAGACACGTATTGTTATAAAGGTGGCCTTCTCTCTGCTGAGTCACGTGGCTGTTAGCAGAGTTAGCATCAGAGCTCATCAGTCTGATGGCCTGGTGGAAGAAGTTGTCCCAGAGCCTGTTGGTCCTGGCTTTAACGCAGCGGTTCCGCTTCCCGGATGGTAGCAGCTGGAACTGATTGTGTTTGGGGTGACTTGGGTCCCCAATGATCCTATGGGCCTTTTTTTTATACACCTGTCCGTGTAAACGTCCTGAATCATGGGAAGTTCACAACTACAGATGTGCTGGCTGTCCGCACCACTCTCTGCAGAGTCCGGCAATTAAGGGAGGTACAGTTCCCATACCAGGCAGTGATGCAGCCAGTCAGGATGCTCACAATATGTCCCTGTAGAAATTTCTCAGGATTTGGGGGCCCATATCAAACTTCCTCAACTGTCTGAGATGAAAGAAGTGCTGTTGTGCCTTATTCACCACACAGCTGGTATGTACAGACCACGTGAGGTCCTCAGTGATGTGGATGCCGAGAAACTTGAAGCAGTTTACCCTCTCAACCCCAGATCCGTTGATGTCAGTAGGGGTTAGCCTGTCTCCACAGCTCCTGTAATCCACAACCAGCTCCTTTGTTTCTGCAATACTGAGGGATAGGTTGTTTTCTTGACAGCACTGTGTCAGAGAGATGACTTCTTCCCTGTAGGCCACCTTGTTATTGTTTGGGATAAGGTCAGTCAATGTAGTGTCGTCGACAAATATAATTAGCAGATTGGAGCTGTGGGTGGTGATACAGTCATAGGTATGCAGGGAGTAAAGGAGGGGACTCAGTACACAGCCCTGAGGGGCTCCTGTATGGAGAGTCAGAGGGTTGGACGTGAGGGAGCCCACTCTTACAACCTGCTGGCGATCTGACAGGAAGTCCAGGATCCAGATGCACAAGGCAGGGTAAAGTCCGAGTTCTCTGAACTTCTTGTCGAGCCTGGATGGAACTATAGTGTTTTATGTTGAACTGTAGTCCAAGAATAGCATTCTCACATAAGTATCCTTCTTCTCCAGATGTGTAAGGACAGTATGTAGAACAGTGGCTATTGTGTCATTTGTTGATTGGTTGTGTCAGTAAGCGAATTGTAGGGGGTCCAGTTTGGGTGGTAGCAAGCTGCTGATGTAATCCTTGACCAGCTTCTCAAAGCATTTGCTTATTATTGAGGTGAGTGTGACAGGCTGCCAGTCATTCAGGCATGTTACCTTGGTCTTTTTTGGTACAGGGACAATGGTGGATAATTTGAAGCAGGAGGGCACTCTACACTGGGAGAGGGAAAGATTACAAATGTCTGTAACACACCTGCCAGTTGTGCTGTGCACATCCTGAGTGCTCGCCCTGGGATGCCGTCCGGTCCCGCAGCCTTGTGACTGTCCACTCGGTGGAAACATCTGCGTACCTCAGCCTCTGAGATGACCAGGTTGCAGGTTGTAGTGGTGGCTTTCCTCGGAGGCTCAGAGTTAGCGACATTGAACCGAGCATAAAAGTGGTTGAGAGACCACAATGTTGGTGGCACCACAACGTTTGGCTTTGAAGTCTGTGATGGTTTGCAGCCCTCGCCACGTCACGTGTGCTATTTGTTGTGAATCTTGACTGAATCTTGTCCCTATATTGTTATTTCGCAGCCTTGATAGCTTTGCATGCAGTAGAACAGAGTGATCTAGGAATAATGGTGCATAGCTCCCTGAAGGTGGAATCTCATGTGGATAGGGTGGTGAAGAAAGCTTATGGTAAGCTGGCCTTTATAAATCAGAGCATTGAGTATAGGAACAACAGACACAAAATGCTGGTGGAACACAGCAGGCCAGGCAGCATCTATAAGGAGAAGCACTGTCGATGTTTTAGGCCGAGACCCTTATAGATGCTGCCTGGCCTGCTGTGTTCCTCCAGCATTTTGTGTCTGTTGTTTGAATTTCCAGCATCTGCAGATTTCCTCGTGATTGAGTATAGGAGTTGGGATGTTAAAATTGTACAAGGTATTTTAAGGCCAAATTTGGAGTACTGTGTACAGTTCTGATCACCAAATTATAGGAAAGATGTCAACAAAATAGAGAGAGTACAGAGAAGATTCACTGGAATGTTACCTAGGTTTCAGCACCTACGTTACAGAGAAAGGTTGAACAAGTTAGGTCTTTATTCTTTGGAGCGTAGAAGGTTGAAGGGGGACTTGATAGAGGTATTTAAAAAATGAGGGGGATAGAGTTGACGTGGATAGGCTTTTTTCCACTGAGAGTAGGGGAGATTCAAACAAGAGGACATGAGTTGAGAGTTAGGGGGCAAAAGTTTAGGGGTAACTCGAGGGGGAACTTCTTTACTCAGAGTCGTAGATGTGTGGAACGAGCTTCCAGTAGAAGAGGTAGAGGCAGGTTCGATATTGTCATTTAAAGTAAAATTGGATAGGTATATGGACAGGAAAGGAATGGAGGGTTATGGGCTGAGTGCAGGTTGGTGGGACTAAGTGAGAGTAAGCGTTCGGCACGGACTAGAAGAGCTGAGATGGCCTGTTTCCCTGCTGTAATTGTTATATGGTTATAACTGCTTTTCTTGAGCTCTAGTTGATTGCCAGCGATGTAAGCTCAATGTTGCGCTCGAAGTGTTGCTCGCAAAGAACTATTGATCCAGGGTTTCTGGTTCAGATGACCCACCGACTTCTGGGGGACAACGTTGTTGATGCACTTCCAGATGAAGTACATGACTTCATCAGTGAACTTGGAGACATCCTCATCATGGAAAACATTCCAGTCGACATCATCAAAGCAGTCCTGCAGCTTGGAGGCCAAGTCAACTGGTACTTAGGTGAGGTATCATAGTAAACTGGTACTTGAGTGAAGTACCATACTTCCGGAAAGATGGCAGCACGTATACAGACAGCGGCCTCTCAGCAGTCAACCAAAGGTGCTTTTTTTTATTTGTTAAATGTGTTTTTATACACACTAAGACTATTCCTGACTTCAATAACTACATGTACAGCAGGTCTACTACATCAGTGAGCTGCTCATTGTTCGGAATAGCCAGCTGGTTGTTCACAGAAGGTGAGTTGGGCCACTGGGTTGAGGGATTTGAATTGGGCCTTTGGACTGAGGCATTCGAGTCAGACCGTCAGGCCACAGGCTGGACTAAATTTGGGAGAGCTGACCTAGGTGTAGACCATGCTGCTGCCTGCTATCTGGAGGTTGGTGCCTTTGAGCTGGCCCAAAGGCGGCGTGTAGTAAAACCAGGAGTGACTCTCTTGGATATGTCTTTTGTGATCACAAGATCCTGTTGGACATTGATTGCCGCAGGCCTGCTTCCCTTATTTTGTGGTGAGATAGGCAGTGAGGCAGCAATGTTGCCTCATTTGTAACAAGCACTAAGCCTCAAGCCGTGGACTACCATTAAAGTGTGGCGTCCATGGTCAGTTGGAAGTGGCTCTCTTGTTGGTGCTTCCCTCCAGTGTTGGATCAATGGAATTACAAGCTGGACTGACAGGAATCATCAATTTGCTCAGGGTCTTGGACTAAAAGTGTGTTTCCTTACGTGACTATTGCCACCCCACCCCCCCCGCCATTTTGAATGAGTTTGTATGTTTTTGCAGCTTGATCCCAGAGAAATGGTGTCTCGTTCAGTTGTACCCATGTATGGTTTAAATGACAATTAAACTTGATTTGATTTGAATGTCTGTGGAATGAAACTCCTGGATGGTGAATGGATCTTCCTTTACACTGACTTAAGATATAACAAGATTGTAACTAAGATCAAATTCAAAATTCATTTACAGCAAAACTGAATAAACTGTAACGGTGAACTTGAGATTATATATACAAATTACTTACTGAACTGGTACAGGTTTTCCCAGGACTTGGACTCTGGCATGGATGTAATGGTCAGTACAGGGCAAGGATTACCTCCCAAAGTATCACATATTGAATCCCGACGAAAATAAATTTGCTGAGCGTCATGTAGTGTCTCCAGTTTTTGAATATGCATCTTTGTTAGAAAGGAAAGAAAATTCTTACAATCATTTTATTCTTTTATCTTACATTTCTATTCCGAATTGTCAATTCTTACTGCTGACGTTGTACTCATCAGGATAGACTGCATATAGATGGGAGGAATACAGGTTTATCATTTTACAAAATGAAAACCCCAAGCAGGTTTCAGAAGGGAAAATGTGTACAATAAAATTCATGACTTTAATGTAAATCACAATTTAATATATTATCAAATTACCTAAGCTCAACACTAAAATATCAAACCCAGACATTATGCATGCTTTGTAGAGTTCTGAAGAAAGTAACTTCCTGAAACAAAATTCTGAGTGAGCATGCCAGGAGGTGGCTGTGAAGTCTTTCTCCTTGTGGAGGAGTCCAGAGCAATAGGATAATGAGACAAGAGGGAACTATTCCCAAAGAGGATTGCAAATCTTTTCAAATTTTCTGCACCAAGCAGCAAATGACAATTTTTTTAAGATATGGAAGACCAAGACTGAGAAAAGAATCAAGGATTATGGGGAAATAAGAAAGTGGAGTGGAGGACCAAAGATTAGTCCAATTATGATCTTACTGAATATCATGACAGACTTGAGGGTCTGGAAGGCTGTTCCTGATTCTTATGTTTGTTACAAAAGAATCTAAGTCACAGATTTTGTACATCTTAATTGATATTAGATAATAAATAAGTTTATTTCATAACATCAATGTAAGATAATACACTTAATGTACTTAATATGCTTAATGTAGTGTATCTGGATTTCAGCAAGGCATTTGATAAGGTACCTCATGCAAGGCTTATTGAGAAAGTAAGGAGGCATGTGATCCAAGGGGACATTGCTTTGTAGATCCAGAACTGGCTTGCCCACAGAAGGCAAAGAGTGGTTGTAAGCAGGTCATATTCTGCATGGAGGTCAGTAACCAGTGGTGTGCCTCAAGGATCTGTTCTGGGACCCTTACTCTTCATGATTTTTATAAATTACCTGGATGAGGAAGTGGAGGGATGGGTTAGTAAGTATGCTGATGACACAAAACTTGGGGGTGTTGTGGATAGTGTGGAGGGCTGTCAGAGGTTACAGCAGGACATTGATAGGATGCGAAACTGGGCTGAGAAGTGGCAGATGAAGTTCAACCCAGATAAGTGTGAAGTGGTTCATTTTGGTAGGTCAAATATGATGGCAGAATATAGTATTAATGGTAAGACTCTTGGGAGTGTGGAGGATCAGAGGGATCTTGGGGTTTGAGTCCGCAGGATGCTCAAAGCAGCTGCTCAGGTTGACTGTGGTTAAGAAGGCATACGGTGCACTGGCCTTCATCAATCATGGGATCGGGTTTAGGAGCCAAGAGGTAATGGTGCAGCTATATAGGATTCTGGTCAGACCCCTCTTGGAGTACTGTGCTCAGTTCTGGTCGCCTCACTACAAGAAGGATATGGGAACCATAGAAAGGGTGCAGAGGAGATTTACAAAGATGTTGTCTGGATTGGGGAGCATGCATTATGAAAGCAGGTTGACTGAACTTGGGCTTTTCTCCTTGGAGTGATGGAGGATGAGAAGTGACCTGATAGAGGTGTATGAGATGATGAGAGGCATTGATCATGTGGATAGTCAGAGGCTTTATCCCAGGGCTGAAATGGCTGCCACAAGAGGGCACAGGTTTAAGGTGCTTGAGAGTAGATACAGAGGAAATGTCAGGGATAAGTTGTTTTTTTTTTACACAAAGAGTGGTGAGTGCGTGAAATGGGCTGCTGGCAACTGTGGTGGAGGCGAATACGATAGGGTCTTTTAAGGACTACTGGATAGGTACATGGAGCTTAGAAAAATAGAGGGCTATGGGTAACCCTAGTAATTTCTAAGGTAGGGACGTGTTCGGCACAAGTTTGTGGACAGCAGAGCCTGTACAGGCAGTCCCCGGGTTATGAATGAGTTCCATTCCTGCATCCATCTTTAAGTCGGATTTGTATGTAAGTCGGAACAAGTACATCTGGTATTATTTAGTGTCAGTTAGTCAAACGTTTGTCTTAGTATAGTATATATTTTACCTTTCTATGCATATAAAACACTTAAGAAACATTTGTATTGCAATAATTAAACCACTGCGTTGCTTAGTAATAATTGTAGCTTTCATCGGGGCAGGGCCTTTCACATACTCCATTCTCACTTCATCCTTTAAAATTGTTGTGATTGACTGACTGTAGCCTAACACTTTTCCAATGACCGATGGCGTTTCACCTCTTTCCAAACGCTTTATTACTTCCACTTCATTTTCAATTGCGATTGCTTTCCATCAACGGATCAGAAACACTGCGGGCGGCGGGTCCCAACCTCCACTGGGTCCTAATGACCACCGCACTGAATTCCCCAGGTCCTAAAGTCCACCGCACTGAAACAGGTTAAATGGGACAATTGGGGGCTGTGCTGGGTTTGGGTATTTGATCCTCCACAATATTCCGCATGGGAATTTAAACTGGAGGTGACTGTTTTTTTTTACAAGGTCAAGTTGCAAGCTCGACATCAACCCGGCACAGATGGTATGGGAGTCACTGGATCAACAGCAACCTGGCACGGGAGAGGTCTGTCACTGGATTGAATTCGGGAACCTCTTGAGCCTGGCGCTGATCTCACTGTGCCACCAGCCGACCGGAACGGGGGGGGGGGTGGTCAGGGAGAATCTTGCTAAGAAAATTTTAAGCCAAATACAAAGTTACACACTCAACTCAGTGTCAACGGTAACGACTTAAGATGTTGGACGGCGTTGCGATCCGACTTAAAATGGCGGACGGCGTTCTCCTTCCTCGGTTCGTAAGTACGAGTTGTCCATAAGTCAGACATTCGTAACTTGGGGACTACCTGTATACTGCTGTAGGTTTTCTATGTTTCTACTTTCAGCATCTGCAAATCAAGAAAAACTAAACAAACTTCCAACATCGAGCTAACACTTCTTTTAGGACTTAAGAATTGTATTTAGATTTTGGAGGCAGCAATGTATAACCACCACGCACTATACAACATGCAGGTAACGGCTGCATTATCTATTTTACAATTAACAATTGCAATTCAACATTTTATACACATTACCTGCAAGGTAGAGTACGTATATGGATAGTGATAAGCGAAGTAGCACACATCATCCTTATGAGTAAAAGTCATTGTAAATGTCAGTGTGTAATACGATTTTCCTTTCTGACCACCAGCTGCAATTGAGCTTCTGGAGAAATGATTCCTAGAAAGGAAAGGAATAACTTATGTTAAAATATTTCGCAATTTGCACTTTTCAGTGCATTGACTGCAGATAGATAGCTAGATCATTGATTAAGTTTTAGTTGGATAACAATTCATTATTTACCATGTTTGGTTCAATTGGAACAGATTACATAATCAATTCACTCATATCAGATTGAAATCTAATTTTCAGAAAGCTATTTCAGTTTCCTGATTAACATCTTGCACTAAATAAGTTACTTGCTCCTTTTTATTAAAACATATTTCCCTCGGCCTTGCAAAACTTCAGAAAAGTTACCTTTTTCTGTTGGATTTTCTTAAGACTTTAGCTTATAAACTGGCTAGGGAACGTAGCAATAAGGAACTATGGCAACTTACTGGTGTTTTGTCTTTAAAGTAAAACTGGAAAAAACACTTCACACCACTGATTAGTGAATAAATCGCTGCCAATGGAAGCAGGAAGTCATGATAGGAGCAAAAATCAGTGCATTTTAAAGGGCTGGCATCTTCTGATGTGTTGGGGTAATGATCTTTTTTCCAGTATTAATTCATTAATGGGTTCTACTTCTACCACTCTTTCACAGAGAGTTCCAGAGCCCTTGCCCCTTTACTGATATACAGCAGCTCTACTGATTCTTCCTAATACACAAAAATTCCCTGTTCTGACAACACCCTTGTATATATTCTTGGCAATATCTAAGAAGCTGGGAACTACAAGGTGGAATAACGTAAACACACATTTGACAAATTTAGAGACTGTTTCCAAGTAAATGAAAGGATGACAACTAGCAATAGCCTTGCGATGTCCCAAAGCATCAAATATTTTGTGAGTTTAAATCACCAACAATCATGAAAATGTTACAGTCAATTTGCCCACAAGAAGATCAAAAAGTTGAAATGTGGTAACACCAGACAATTAGCTAACTGAAGCTCTAGGAACCTTCCTCTCCTTCAGAACCTATACAGCCTTTTAAGTTCACCATGATGGTAAAAGAAGTTTTAGCTTAATAACTCATCTAAAGGAACATTGGTATTTCAGCCTATATATTTGTGTTGAATTTATTGGAAAATGGAGAACGTAATTATCATTGGAAGAATTGACATGTAGCCAGGGGGTAAATATGATTAAAATAAATCCTGGTAAACAGGAGATATGCAGCATTTTATTATAAATAATGGATACACTAGTGCACTAGAAAGGCAGGTTAATAATTATATTTTCTTTAATCATTACTAATACCACGTATGTTAACAATATACCAGCAAAATAGAAACCGTAGAATCCAAACAAAAACTAATTGTGCTAAATTGAGCAGTTCAAACCACAAACAATTTATAATAAATTAGATACTGTGCTTCAGATAAAATTTGTGGTCAGTTGGAAAATGCTGTGCCCAAGGTGGTTTTTTTTTGGCTATAAACCTCCTCTAACGTATTGTTGTGAACAGAAGATTAAAGTTCAGGTGATAATGTTGTACAGCTCCCATGCCAATTATATATGCTATCTAATTCTGAAGGTCTGGCTGTTGGACTTTTACTATCTCGAAGGGGAATACAATTCAACTCGTACTGAGAAAGACAGAAGAGCAATTTTAATACGTGTAACACCAATTTACTATTTTGAGGAATATGATTCCACAGTTAAAACTGATTTGACTGTGGTCTGCAGAGGTTGTTAATGGAGAAAACAGATATGATTAAAAAGATAATTGTGCTGTTAAGTATTAGCCTTAAACCGAGTTGAAGAGAAAATCTGAGGACTAGGTGCACAAGTTCTTACAAATGAAACACTATATCTTTAATCAGATACTTTGAAAAAAACAAGGGAGGTGGATCCTTTCTCATGGAAGATTAAAGGTCCCAAGTGTTAAAAGCATTTCTAGAAGCACAGATATTGCCTGATCTGCTAAGAGTTCCTCATGTGCTTCTTATCATTTTCTAATCCTCCTCAATATTAAGTTAAATCAACTTGATTATTGAAAGTGAAAAGACTCTAATGCAAGTATATCCTCTTAAGAAGAGTGGATAATGTTTACATCAGTCAATTATTGTCAACAATGATTAATCTAAACAGAATAGTTAAGCCTGTATGTGCTTGTGGATCTTAAATCATTGGAACTGGAATGTTGGTGACTAGTATTCTGCTAAAATAAAAGCAATTTTGCTATTAACTGTAATAAGGGCAATGGAGTCATAAGAGAGACCACAGACCACAGATGCTGGAAATCTGGAGTGACACAAGAAATGCTGGAGGAATTCAGTAGATTAGGCAGCAAATATGGAGGGAAATGGACAGTTGATAATTTGGGTCGAGACCTTTCATCAGGACTGGAAGGAAAGAGGTGAGACAGCCAGTATGAAAGGTGGGCGAAAGGTGAATCCAGATGATGGGAATGACAAGCAGACGTGGGAGGGAAAGAGTGCGAATGATGTAAAAAGCTGGGAGATGATAAGTGGAAGTGACAAAGTGACAAAAGCCTAAAGAAGATGAAACCTGACAGGACAGAGTAGTGACCATAGAATAAGCAGAAGGAGGTGAGGAGGGGAACCAGAGGGTGGAATTCGTGTGTGATGGCTAGATCAAGAGGATGGGGAAGGGGAAAGTGGTGATGGGACCTCTGGGATAAGGGAAAGGAAGAAGCTCACAGAGTGTAGTGGAATTTAGAGAAACTAATGTTCATGCCGTCAGATTGCGGACTACCAAGAAGGAAAGTGAGGTTCTGTTTCTCTTATCGGTGTCTAGCCTCAACTTGGTAATAGATGCGGCTGTGGACGGACATGTTGGCGTGGGCATGGGTAGTGGAATTAAAATTGCTGGCCACCGACAGAGCCTGGCTATTACAGTAGACAAGCAAAGGTGCTTGATGAAACAATCTCCCAATCTGTATCTGGTTTCACTGATACAAAGGAAACCACACTAGGAACACCAGATGCAATAAATTATACCAATGGACTGACATGTGATTACCACACTTGGAAGAAATGTTTAGGGCCCTGAATGGTGGTGAGGCAGGTGTAACGTTCAGTGCAGTTATAGGGATCAGTGCTTTGAGGGGGATTGGCAGGGTAAGTCAAACAAATAAAATCATGGAGAGAGTGATCACTATGGAAAATGGAGAGGGGATGGAAGAGAGTGGAAACTTATGCCGAGTGGGGATAGTGGAACTAGTAAAGAATGAGATGCTGGATGTGAAGGCTTATAGGCTGGTAGGTGAGGACAAGGGAACCTCTATCCATGCAATGTCTGGTGAGGATAGTATGGGGTGAGGACAGAAGAGGAGGAAATAAATGTGATGCAGGTTGACTGATAACAGTTGGGGGGTGGGGGGTGCCTGTTTTCTGTAAAAAGAGGAAATCTGAAATATCCTGGAGTGGATAGCCTCATCACAAGAATAGATGCAACAGAAATGTCAGAACTGACAGTAGGAAAATGTATTCTTGCAAACACAATGGACTCCTAAGATTAAGTAAACAATTTTATAATCAGAATTAGAATAAAGTTAAATTATCACTGATATCTTCTTCTTCGGCTGTCCATCGATTTCAATGTTGACTGTGCTGAGAGTCTAGTCTCTGCAGGCACGTTTATGGGCCACAAGACCAGACAAGCACTGGATCGGCACTGTCTCCCACATCGGTTGCATTTGTGATTTGACTGGTCTAGCACCGAATGTCTGCGTTCATGACCTACTTCATATTTCTTCTGTCTTTTCTCCTCAATAGCTGGGATTGACTTCTTGACAATGCAGCACCAACTTCTTCTGTCCAAAGCTTCTTCCTCCCAGGTGTTAACATCCATGTCAGTGTTCTTCATTTGGATCTTGAGCACATCTTTGTAGCTCAGTTTCTGACCACCATGCTTCCTCTTTCCTTCACGTAGCTCGCCACAGAAAACAGCTTTGGGTAAACGATCATCGCTCATTCTTGTGACATGACCAGTCCAACACAGCTGAGAAGTTGTGTTGAGAGATTCTGCACTGACTGTCCCAGCATGTTTGAGCACCTCCAAATCTGGTACCCTCTCTTGCCACTTGATGTGTAATATTTGGCGTAAATGCCTGAGTTGTGTCTCTGTCAATTTCTTAATGTGTTTCTGATACAATGTCATCACTTCAGTTGAATAAAGCAGAGATTGTAAACAGCTGCGTTATACACTTTGACCTTGGTTGCAATTTTAATGTTGTGGCAAGACCGAAGTTGCTTCTGCAAAGCTTCTGCTTTTGTAGCTGATTGAATTCTCCTCTCAACTTCCTGATCTGATCAGTTGGTGTTGTGAAATTTGTTGTTTTGTGCAGCAGTTCATTGCAACACATAAAAAACTATAAATTACCATGTAATATAGTAAAAAAAACTAAATAAGTAGTGCAAAAAGGGAGCAGAAAAATACTGAGAGAGTGTTCATGGGTTTATTATCCTTCTAGAAATCTGATGGCAGAGAGGAAGAAGCTGTTCCTGAAATGTTCAGTGTGTGTCTTCAGGTTCCTGTACCTCCTCGATAGTAGCAACGTGAACGATGGTGCCGAGTGGCCTCCTCTTCAAGCTCATCTGCAGAAACAGCTTAAATTCCTCTCTTTATTATGCCTTTTCTAGGTGGTTAGGGTTCGAGTGAGGTCCTGATCTGCAACGCCACTCAAACTGCATTTTTTTTTTATGGCAGTTGAGTTCCTGCTCCTGAATCTCACTGGCCGGCCATTTTCTGACTTTCTCTGGACGGGTTGCAGATAACAGCACCTCCAGGGTGCGACTGGTTCCAGGCCAATGTTGCCGACTGAGGTGTTGCAGGAGAAGGAACATCAGGACTTCACTGTGGCAGATGTGTGGACAGAGGTCTTTGTAGTCGAGCGATTGTACTCTCTCTCTCTCAATGGTGGGGAGAAATTGTTGCCGATTCTTGAGTAGGAGAATCTCAGAATAACAAGAGACGCAGCAGATTGTAGCAGCATAACAGTGACTGTAAGTCTACCCCTTTGCTGTGAAATGGGTGACATCTCTGTCCATTGTTAGTGAGAGAGAGCCTGTGGCATGTCGAACTGTCCGGTAAACAATAGATTTTGTTGACTGCAGATCATGCACTCTCTTTGGTGCTTTGCTATTGTTTGATGGGTGGTGGGCACTGACGCTTTTTGCTGAAATGAGCAAGAGGGAGGGGGTGGTTAATGTGTTGAAGCTTGCTGCTGCTTGCGTGGGGGGGGGGGAGAGGGAACTTTGGAGTTCAAATACTTTTCTGTCATTCATTCTTTTGGGCTTTTTCTGTTTTTCATAGATGTCTGCCAAGACTAAATATTTCAGGTTGTATACTGTATACATTTTCTGATAATAAACAGAACCATTTCAAAGGAGAAGAGGGGATGCCCTGGGTGATGGGGGTCCTTAATGATGGATGCTGCCATTTTGAGGCATCGCCTTTTGAAGGCATCTTCAATGGTAGAAAGGCCGGTGCCCATGATGGAGCTGACTGAGTATATAACCTCCTACTGCTTTTTCCAATCCTTTGCAGTGGCCACTGCATACCAGACAGCGATGCAGCTTTGGTCTCCTCAAACTCATCGTGAAGTTTAGCCACTGTGGTGCCTTGTTTGCAATTGCATCATGTGGGCACAGGAACATCTACCTTTTTATCACTGGTGAGTACACTCTGCACAGAGACAGGAGATTGCCTTTTCATTGCTGGTGCTACAAAGAGGGAGAATGCTGGGCAGATTTTCTGCGTTTTTGATGTAGACTTGGACTGTCAACCTTTTTTCAGTCTTGTGGTTTTTTTATATTCTGTGTTTTTCACCCGATTTTTCTCTTTTTTTGTGTGTGGGGGAGGGGGATTTGGGGATCAATGTGCCTGTAGGTTTTAGTTCATTTTTTTTCTGCAGGGAGGAGGGATTTTGGGGTTCATGCCTTTTGTGATACCTTTCTTTTCTTTTTTGGGTTTGTGGCTATCTGGAGAAGAAGAATTTCAGAGTTGTATACTTTGATAATAAATGAACCTTTGAATTAAATTAATTGTAAACTCCAGGTAACACAGAAAATGCCACAAAATATAGTTTAATATACACCTACACGCAGCAAACAGCCTAAATTCTACAAATTTTGTCAGTGAACTCTTAGTTAGATTCTAACAGGGTTTTTCAGCTAATTCTTGCTTTCCTTTTTCTAATTAAATTAAATGCAAGGTGTATTATCCCTAAGAACCCGAAGGCTAGAAGGGAAGAATCCTCATCTTATCTGAAATCCTGAAGCTTCAGAAAGCTGAGATGAACCAAAAATGAAAATATTGTCAAGTTTTTGTTATATTAATGAATGTGGCAGTGATTGTAAAATCGAGCCATGAGCTTCACCAAGAGAGTGAACTGCAGATAAAATAACTATTTCTTGCTTGCAAGGAAGGCAAAATTAAACTAAATAAACTAAAAATCTATAATTTCATGGTTAAGAAAGGAACAAATTACAGTGAGTCAGCAGTAAACTGAAAATAAAATAATGCAATGAAATATAGTCATGTATATATACTGAACGACGAACACACACACACACACTTACTTGTAGTAACAGATGTCTATTCCAGTTCGAACCCACCGTGGCCTTCCAAGCATGGCTTCTTGGACTGAATACATTAGGGGATGCATACCTTTCAAAAGAAAATGTGACTTCAGTGTACTTATGAATAGAAGTATAAATACCATTGCCCCTCAGTGCACTTCATAAATTGAACAATGTGAGATTTTCCTGTACTTTCTATTCTGTTGATTTTGTCACAACAATAAGACTAAACCACAAAGAGAAATTTCTGATGGTGTTCAGAGCAGCTTGTGAACTGTATATTTTTGGTCCATCAAGAAAGAAGTTGGATCTGGTTCTGCGGAATGTAAGGGCCAAATGAAGCAAATGTCAGTGGGAAAATAATTAGGGAACATACTCTCATAAGGTTTAGATAGTAATAGAGATAGGTAAGAGGAATTTAAAGATGAACTGCAATGAAAAATGTAGCTAGCTAGTATCATGTGCAACTATGGATTGGCAAGTAAAATAGAACAGATGATCTATGAAAGATTGCTTCAAGTACAGAGTAATTGTATTTCCATAATGATAGAAGGTGTAGGAAATAACATTAGAACTCACTGGACGGCAAAGTAGAAGAAACAAGGAATGGGTAATTTTGAATAACACTTTTCAAATAAAAAAAACTCATATGAAACCAACAAAGCGGCCCAGAAGAAAGCAGAAAAGAAACAGGAAGGCAGTTAGCACGCATTGGGATCAATTATGTTGCACAGGTATGGATATAACAAGTAGATATTAGAAAGAGCGATAGGGTCAGAGGTTGGTTGATAAACCTACAAGACTTCCCCAGCTTATGTAACCTGACTAATGTGTAACACTCATACATATAAACAACTGGCTGGATGGAATAGCCAACTGCTGCAGGGCTATAGGAATCTTCTACCATGTGGAAACTTGATTTGTGATCGAA
This sequence comes from Hypanus sabinus, assembly GCF_030144855.1. NCBI lineage: Eukaryota > Metazoa > Chordata > Chondrichthyes > Myliobatiformes > Dasyatidae > Hypanus > Hypanus sabinus. Next base: position 42,179,894 of record NC_082710.1, read on the forward strand.
TTTCTGCTATGTGAACTGTTCAGATAACACACAGTTCACAGAAACAGAACCCTACCAAAACATGCAGAGGGCCTGTAATGAGCACTTTTTAAAATCAGTTTTCACTGAGGAACTTAATGCTGTAAAGATTTCAGCAGAAATGGAGACAGTTCAGATAACAGACAGGACATATAATTATAAGAGGAACATACTAGATAGGTAGCCAATGCTTAATGACACTTACACTGGATGGAGTACATCCATGGTTGCTGAAGGAAACAGAAAATTGTAGACAGGCCTGTCATTATTTTCACTGTTCCTTACATACATGGAAGTGCTAACAACCAGCAAACATGACACTCTTGATTAAAAAATGTGCAACTATCGTCTGATCAGTATAATTTAATAGTGGTTAAGATCTTAGGAACATCAATCAGGGAAAAAGTGGAAATATTGAGCAAATAAAAGAGAGTCCACACAGATTTGTAAAATACAAATTGTGTTTAACAGTCCTCCTGCAAATTTTTGATGTGATAACTGAGAAGGCTGAATAGCTAGTCAACAAAATTGAAGACCAGGAATGAAAGTATCAATGGCAGCATGGATAATGAAGTAGCTAAAGAGCAGAAGGCAGAGTTGTAAACTACTTTGTTTCCTTCTGGAGGGGCCGGCAGTCAGATCAGTTTTTTTAATGCTTATTAATAACCTGAACATGGATTGTGCAGGGTAAAATTTCCAAACTTGAGATATAGATTGACAGGCAGAATTGGCAAGCACGCAGCAGATGAAAGTTAATAGTGACAAGTGTGAGGTGATGCAGCTCAGCAGAAAGACCAAGAGTTAATAAAGCATAAATGACGCAGTTCTGAATGGTGTGAAGGTACATGGTGAGCTGGATATGTGCATCCTTTTTTAAAGTAGCAGTATATATTGAAAGCACAGTTTGTAAAGCGTCAGAAAAAACATAAAAGCAGGAAGGTTATGTGGAGCCTTTGTGAAACATAGTCATAGACTAATACAGCACTAAAACAGCCCTTCATCACAACTCGTCCATGCTAACTACCACATAGTCTCTTATAGCCCCAGAAACTCCAAGCTCCTTCCCTTCATGTATTTATCCAATTAACTCTTAAATGCTGCAATTGTACCCACCACAACCACTAGCTCTGGCAGCTCATTCTTGCTACTCACTACCCTTTGAGTAAAGAAATTGCCGCTCAGGTCTTTTTTAAATCTTGTCCCTCTTGTATCTGTGTATTCTTGTTTAGGACTCCCCAACAATGAGATGAAGTCTATGACCTTCCACCTCAACCATAGCTCTCATGACTTTATAAATTTTGTTAAGATCCGACCTCATTTTCCAAGCAATGAAGCCCCAGCATGGTCAACCGCTCCTTAAAACTCAGACCCTCTAGTCCAGTTAGCTTCCTCATAAATCTCTTCTGAACCCTCTCCAACTTGAAGCATTTTTCCTGTAAATAAACTGTACACAAACTTAGTGCAACCTCACCAACAACTTACATAATTGCGCAAAACATCTCTACTCCTAAACTCAATGTTCTGACTGATGAAGGCCAGCATGCTAAATGCCTTCTTCACCGTCCTACCTACTGTGCAGCCTTCTTCAGTGAACTGTGCACTTGTACACCCAGTCTTGCTGTTCCACCAACACACCTGGCCATTCATTCTATAAATTCTCTGTTTTGACTATCAAAAAAAGTACATCATCTCACTGTTATCTAAGATTAAATCCATTTGCCATTCCTCAGTCCATCTTCCCAACTCATCAAGATCTCTTTGCAATTCATTGTAATCTGCTTCACCATTGACAAGGCCTCCTAATTTAGCATCATCAGCAAATGTGCTAATTATGCCATGTACATTCATATCCAAATAATTTAACATACAACATGAATAACAAAGGTTTCATCACTGACCTTTTCTTCCAACCATTGAGCAAATTCTGAATTCACCTTGCTATCTTCCCCTGAATCCCACGCAACCTAACCTTCCAGATCAGTCTGAAGGCAATCCGTGCCTTAGTTTTTCTATCGTACCTGTTCAGGTACGTGCATTGAAACAGATGCAATTTAAACCAGTGGTTCTACCTGCCCTTTTTATGTAAATGTCATTATCATGATTCTTAGGCTTACACACTTAGGTTGTAGCACAAACCCCTATATTCTCATTGATTTCACTATCTCATCCGACCCCCTGCAAATCTTGTTTAAGCCCTTCCTCATGGGAAAAGCAAATTTCCTTGCTAAGATATTGATCCTAATGCCCCTCTTGTACAGGGTGCCTCTACTGCAAAAGAAATCCCAATGATACAGGAACCTGAATATCTGCCTCTTGCACTAACTCTTCAGCCACACATTCATTCGGCCTAATGTTGTACTCTGGACTCACTAGCATATGGCACCAAAACTAATCAGAGATTACAACTCTCGTGGTCCTACAATCTATGGATCTAGGGTAGTGCACCCAATATTAGTTACCACACTTGAGAAAACACCTGAAGACACAAGAATAATTTCAGCTAAAAGGCTCAGCTGGGGAATATGGGCTGCTCTCCTTTTAGCAAAGGCTAACAGGCATTTTGATAGAAATGTACAAGATCAAGAAAGGTTTAGAGAAGCCAATGTACAGAATTGCAAGGAGGATGGACCAGTGCACAGATTTTAAGTGATGGAAAAAAGATGCAGGGCTAGGTAGAAGAGCAGAAAATGGGGGAAGAACCTTTTTTTGCTGCATACAGAGAGTGATTATAATCTGGAATTCTATGTTTTTATATTAACTTGTGGCCTAATGTTACATGCAAAATAAAGATGAACTACACTATCTCTTAAATGCACTGCTACATGTAGGTTGGAGAGGTCTAGAATAAATATTTTGAGAATGTGTGCGCAGTACAGAACGTTGCTGTGACAAGTGTGAATTAGTAAATGGGGCTGCTGGCAGTATATTATAGTTTATGCCCTCTAAACTTATTTCAATAAATATGATAGGTATTAAAAACCTCAAGGCAGTTATGACAGACATGGGATTCTGCTGACACTGGATATCTTGATCAGGTTTTGAAGCTGATAATGATATCCTTGTATGAAAACAGTGGGATTTTCCAGATTTAGATACTTGACAAATTTACTTTGCTGAGGATGTAAGTGGATGGAGATCCAAACATTGGACAGCCATGGCAAAATAGTTGTTCCACTATTTAACAGCCATTTGAAATTCCTCAGAAAAAAGATATTAACTGATTTTGTTCTGACACAACCTGAGTCAAATCAACTACTTCCAAGGTGTAAAGAGAATCCACAATTGTTGGAAATCCAGAGTAACACATACAAAATGATAGAAGAAGTCAGCAGGTCAGGCAGCATCTATGGAAAGGAATAAACAGTTGATGTGTGCCAGGAGGGGCAGGAAGGAGTGATCCCTGTGGAAAGTGGAGAGATGCAGGGAGGTAAACATGAGTTTGGTGAAAGATCTCATTGAAGATGGCAGAAATTGTGGAGAATAATGTGCTGGATTCTGAGGCTCATGTAGTGGTAATTAAGTACTGGAGAAACTCTATCCCTGTTGAGGAGGCCGGGAGATGATACTTCCAAGGATATTTAAGAAACAAAATCATTAAATCAAAAAACCTATATATATATTAAGTTAAATTTTTAAATACCCTCATGCAGTATTTGGCAACAATAACTGTACAAACACAAATAAAAAGGTTTGGTTGGGATTTAGCAACTAGAATGATTTGAATCAATCATCTTTGAATACTGACAAAAATGTTCTAAGATCTCATACGAATTTAATATCACTGACAATTGTGAAGAGTACAGATTTCAGATTCTATATTCTATACATCCGCTGATATTAAATGAACCTTTGAAACAGTTACCGAGGAATATTTAACTGCAGTTCAGTTCAATGTCACAAGAAAAATTAATATGCTTAAAATATGAACTGGAAAACCTAATCCAAAATACAAGAAAGTAATTGCAGTGATTAAGAGATTGCTTATTATCTATCACCATGTAGGCGTAAAATAAAATTGTGGCATAATCTGAATCTCCTATCTAAACAGTGACTGAATGCTTTAAAAAATGAACCTTGTTCAAATTTGCCAGGTCTGCATTTTGACCAAAAAGATAATTAAGTATTTATAACATAGTTAGCTACCAATAATTTAAAAATGTAATATCTTACCATAGTTGAATTGACTATTAGATTTTTCACAGTTGATAATATTGAATCGATAAGGAATAGCATTCCTCATCCCACTCACTTCAAAATAAAACCATTGGTGATGATGATTGCTGTTTATATCAGAATTAAGGATCAGATCATATTCAAACCTAGAAACAGACAGAGGAAATTGAATAAATTTACCTAGCAAGCTTCAGACAAAAGAGACATCAAGGGAAAGAAATGAGTGTGAAATGAGCTCACAATTTCTCAGATTCAATTGTCCTTTATACAGGAACACGAGAAAGTCTACAGATGCTGGAAATCCCAAGCAACACACACAAAATGCAGGAGGACTTTACATTGTCATATCATGCTTCCAATTCTTAGATTAATTAGAAAATGTACTTCGAAGTATATTTTACTGAAAAGCATTTTCAAATATCCTATGTCATGAATGTCAACTATACCCATTCAGGACTGCATTACTTGACTCAAGAAGGAGCTCCAGTGAGTATGATGTGCAACTGCCAGTCACAAAAGAGAATGGAAGATGAATTACAAACATAAACAAAAGAATTAGGGTTAGAAGTGGAGAAAATGGTGTGACAGTGCTACTGGTAGAGGGGGGTTCAAAGATCTTAGGGTTTGGAAGAAAAAATGCCCAGATTCACTGAAGGGGAAACCTTCAGTTGGGTTCTAGCTAGTAATTTCAAAGGAGTATCATATTAATTCTGAATACTATCTTACTCAAATATTATGGTTTTCCCCACTAATGGAGAATCAATGCTGCAGGTAGATTAAAGAAAAGTTTACACTGTAGCAATTGGAGTTGAGAAGGGAAATGGGGCAAAATGAAACCCCAATGACTGCGTATTTTAAAACGAAGATTTTATTCCATTGTCTCTCACTCATCACCATAAATATTCTGTCCGTTCCTTAACCTTGCTGATTCTAAATACCTCAGCTTTAGAATTTAGTTTTATATCTTTTGGAGCTTCCTCTGATCATGTTGAGTGTAGTACAAGTGATCAAAACAGTTATTGTTATCTCCTCACTTATTGTAGAGAAGCTGACCATAAAGGAACAGCAGGATTAGTTTTAGGACCAGAATTAACAAACAATGATTTACTTTAATTGAAGAAATATATAAAAAAGATTAGTTTGATTAATCCCCTTTTAAATAATGAACTGGCAACTCATATTTAACATATCCAAAATCAAAAGAAATAGAGAATGGGGAAGAAAATTAGACAGGATATTAGTACACAGTGTGATATACAGCTTTTGACAAATTTCCACATAAAATTATCAAATAAACTTCAGGATTGTGGAACTTCAGAGAATATCATGTAAAGGGAAAATAGCTTTTGCCAACTAAGTTAATCACAGCATTTTACATAGAGCTTTTAAGTTACTTTAAAAAAAGCAAGTAGAACAATAGATTGCTGAATTTTAGAGCAAGACCATGTCGAATGTAAAAAAGTACCAGTTTCCTGGTTACATCGGAAACACTGATCCGATAAATTTGGATTTAATTTTTTTATTTTTTGTGGTGTAATATATAATTGATGTAGAAAATTATACTGCACTAATCTTAACCGAACATTTATTGTATTTGTCATACTATCAAGACATAGTCTTGACCAATTTGTTTCTTCAATTTTAATATTCAAATCACTTTCCCATTTTTGTCTTGACTTATGGACTCCTTGTTTAATTGCCTGTCTTTGAATCAAATTATACATACAAGATATAAATTTTTTAATATTTCCTTTTTGAAATAAAATTTCTATTTCATTAGATTTCGGCAATAACGTTGTTTGACCTAATTTTTCTCTTAAATAAGCCCTTAATTGAAAGTAACAAAATAAAGTGTTATTTGATATTTTATCTTTATTCTTTAATTGATCAAATGACATTAATATACCTCCTTCAAAACAATTCCCTATATATCTAATCCCTTTTTGAATCCAATTATATAAAAGTTGATTGTCCATTGTGAAAGGAATAAGTCTATTTTGAATTAAAGATCTCTTTGCTAATAAAGATATTTTTGTCTCATCATCAACATTTATTTTATTCCATAAGTCAATCAAATGTTTTAATATAGGAGATTCTTTCTTTTCCCGTATCCATTTAGATTCCCATTTGTATATAAAATCTTCTGGTACGTTTTCTCCTATTTTATCTAATTCTATTCTAATCCATGCCGGTTTATCTTTCTCGAAAAAAGATGGAACAAATTACAGGAACACAATTTCCTCATAATCCAATATTACTTTTACTAGGTGATATTGAAGGGATAAAACCGAAACTCAAACTAAATAAATATCAGAAAGAATTTATAAAAATTGCACTGGCAGTAGCCAAAAAAGCTATTGCAGTTACTTGGAAATCGGATACATATTTAAGTATAGACTCTTGGAAGAAAGAAATCTATGGCTGTATTCCATTAGAAAAAATTACTTATAATTTAAGAGATAAATATGAAACATTTCTGAAAATTTGGAGCCCTGATTTACAAAAGACAGGATTAAATATATAGATGCTCTGAAGGTGAAACAATTGGTTATTAGGGGAAAGAAATAAATATACATATTAAAGTTATTACGAATTCCATGGAGCATGTGGAGATCTTCCAACAACCAGGCATTCTTTCTTTCTTTCTTTTTTTTCTTTCCTTCTCTTTTTTTTCTATAGGGCAGTTAGGGGGGAGGGGTTAAGGGGAGGGGGTAAGGGTTATATACATTTTTTTTCATACTTTACTTTGTAACTATTTAAAAATGCAATAAAAAAAGTTTTCAAAAAAAAACAATAGATTGCTCACATCATAAACGGAGACCTCAAATTGTGGTGTTGCCAATTTCACTACAATATTTGAAGTAGTTTTGGTGGGTGACAGTAAAGGAAATAGAGGGAAAAATTTTCGAAGGGCTAGCTGTCTTAAAGCTAGCCCTTCTAACATCAATCACAAACTATGAGATATCTGAGAGCAAATGTCATCTCCAGATTCAGTACTGCAAATCCCTAAAAGAACAATTACATCAAATTATTTTAAAAAGTATATAATTCAATATTTAGAAATATCCTAGTTATTTCAAATGACTGAATTTGTTTCTGCCAGCTCCCAAATCAAAATCATCATTCTTACTTTCTAATTTGAACTGCTTTTCGAAGATTTCCAGACTCGAATTGTGAATTGAACCTCAGAGTTTCTCCATTTTCGGGTATAGGATAGCTAAGGGAAAAAGGACAATAAGACAGCATCTACTTAGTAAAATTATTAGTGAACGTTAAACTACATATTTGAAAACTCACAAGCTTTATTGAACTCACCTTAGAAAATCAAGATCATACACAGTTTTGTCAATAATGTCATTTGCATGAATTAGTCTCTCAATATCCTGGAATATTTTTGTTCTGTAGAAAAATAATAGTTATATGCAATTTTTGCACTTAATTGTTATCAGCTTCTTTTTAAAAGAGTATTGTTTTAACTGATTATTCAGTTTAAAATAAAGAGAATTAGGAAAAGTATTCAAACAAATTCAAGCATTTTCAAAAGCATCCCATGGATCTAAGTTATTTATTTAGTTTGAAGTTTAAATAACTAGGGCACTTCTTTTAATAAATACAAATAACTAATGCAGTTCATAACAATTAATAAAAAGTTAATGAATTACAATTCATCTTCTAAGAACGTTGTATGAATGACAATTTTCTGTGTTTAATCTTGGCCTTCACTTTATGATTAAGAGACTTAAGAATTAAACTAGATTTGAAGATAACTGATATCCATATTTTATCTTTTAAGAAGAAAGATTTATACTGATAATTCTGTGTATGACCAGTAATATAATTATTCTAATATATGTATATTTTGCATTCTTGAGAGCTATAAATTATATTACGCTCTATTTATTATCTATAGAAGAATTTGTGTGCATTACATCATACCAAGTCTTTAAAGATGAGACAACTTCAATCTCAAAATTTTTCTATTCTTCCAATTTAATGCTAAAATACAGGACTGTTAACTTTTCCAAAAATCCAGCTAGTGATCACTTTAAATATAACCATACTTTCCTTTCAGTCTTCCCCTCTTTTTAGAGCATACTGACATATGAATCCATATTTTACATTGAGATTGCCTGATTTATCATTTTTCTTCTCCTTTCAATGAGGTTTCTCAATGCAATGCTTTGAGATAGTACTTGCAATAGTGATATGATAGTGATATGCAATCACTTGCATGCTCACCTTTGAACACCGTAGGGTCTTTCTATGAGAGGTTCCTTGAATGGAGGTGGAATATGGCCAAAATAATCAGGATAAGCCACTTCACCATATTCGGGAACAGATTTAGTCTTTTTAACAATTTCAATATAAAGATCAGGGTCATGAAGTGGTTGCAAGACCCCTGGCTCCGGTAACTCTGAAAATCCTGGTTCTTCAGAACTTAAAGAGGAGTCATCCTCGGCATCAGTGTCAAAGCCAGAACAGCACAATTGACCTAGCTGGGTACCAACCTGTTGCCAAGATGGAGGCTGACCAAATGATGAAACAAATAAAGACTTTCCACACCCTGAGATCTGCTGACAAGTTTTGCTGCAAGTTTCTCCTAGGGTCAAAAATCTGGGTTTGTTCTCAACTCCACTCTCACACCCAGGTTTGCAACATTTAACATCTTCAGAAGCATTATTACAGTGCAGTGACATACTGTTGAAGCCTTTGGTAATCTCACGGTTTAGGCATTCCGCAGGTGGATGCCCATTTTGTTTAGAATACTGACAGTTGACATTGTTTTTGCTTTTCTCAGTACTGTGCTGATCCATGTGTGTTACAGGTTTATGATCCTGTCCAGCTCCTTGATATACTTTAGGTAGAAAGTGCTGGTTTTGTTTAATATCATTTTCTTTAACACTTGCTCTAACTGTATTACTATTTGATGATGGCTCCTCGGCTGTGGGCACAATAATGGGTCCTGTCCGCTTAACATCAATTGCTGATTGATTGATGTTGCTTTTTTCAGCAAAATTATATGCCTAAAACAAAAAATAAACAAAAATTAATATTCATTCAACTGAATTGGAGAATTGTTTCAATATAAAATTTGTAGACCATAAAACTGGGTAAAACTAAGGTAAGTCATGACTGAACATGCCTCTATTTAAATCTATTTTTAATTGTATATATATCCCACGTTAACAGTAATGCCAACTTTTCTTTGATCTATCTGAAACACTGGTGGAGTAAACTATAATATTTGGTTTAATGGAAAGCAAGAATGTGGATTTCTCCAGACTCTATAAAATCCCCTGACCATCAGGTAGTTTTGCATCTAACAAACAGCTTTTTTAAGATATATTTTTACGTTGCAGCCTATTCCAAAAACTAAACTGTAAAACAAGGTTCTAGAAGGAGCAAATGAAAGAATAACCAGTTTCTGATAAATCCTGTGTTGCAGCTGCTCATATTATAGAAATTTGTCCTTACAGGATCACAAATCACTACACAAAATTTTGAGATAGAGAATAAAATTCACTCTCATTGAAAGTGTGGAAAAAATTAAGTAAATCAACTCTAAAGTTTCTTTGGGGATCTCTCTAAAAATAAAACTGGTTAAAGTTGCATTGGTGGCTAGAGTTTGAGGTACAATTTTTGTTCTTTTCAAATAATGTCAAAAGAAATTCACACAGCAGACAGGGCTATAATTTGATAGTACTGAAGGCCTTTAGTACAGGGAAAGCCCTATTAACTAGATATTGTATTACTACACAAAACTGTCTGTCTAGCAATTTCCCATTACATGACTGCACAACTATCAAGAAATGAGAGTTTTCCTATTTCTGAATTCATAAGGGCAAATTTCCATTATCTGGACTGCTGTATTCAGATATAGGGTTGCCTGTAAACTGTTTGACACTGAACAACTTCTCCACTTCCATCCTTCAAATAAAAGCTGTTTCTGCAGTAACCCACGTATGCTTGATTCGTTCAAGGATATATAGAGAATTCTTTATTCCTCTTTCATCTGTTTTCTAATAAACTGATAACAGTATTTGTACTACATTCTACTTTTGCCCTAAATCAGAAAATTTCATCAACTTTGCTCCCAGTTTCCACCTTTACCTCATCTTCATGAGGTTCATCAGTGAGATTGACTCTTTCTTACCTTGACTACGCTAAGTGAATAATCAGCAGCAACACACATTTCAGCTGAGCACAGCACGAGGGAAGTGAAAGCATGAGGGAATTTCACCTATTTTCGGCTCAATAATCACTTGATTGTTTAATGTTGAGGACCACAGAAAATAACCTGCTAATTCAATATGTTTCAATACATACATTTTATGTCAGAGAAATGTATACAATATACATCCTGAATTTTATTTCATTGCAATTCTTAATTCATTAGTTTTATCATCCAGTGAAAACAATGCTTACGTTCCTGCCGTGGATTTACTTGGCAACCACTACAAAGAATGCTAGACAATAATGGTTCACTAAACTTCAGCTTATGTGAACTAAATAGATGTTAGAGGTAATCAAGCAGTATTGGCAATAATAATGGGTCAAACAGAGTGTTTCGAGTTTTCTCTCTCTCTCTCTCTCTCTCTCTCTCTCAAGGACTTTAAGATCATTTTATTCATTATTATTTGGAAAAAATAATAGAAACACCAGGAGATTAAAAAGGAAACCATCGCTCACATTTTCTGTTCTTTAATAGTCTATAATTATTTTTGGAAATTATTATTTTGTCCTTTCAGATTTTGTTTGACCCTACAGGGTATTATGCAAGAAGCAGATAAGAGAGAACAATAATCAAAGGCACAAGCATATTAAAAAAAATCCCCCTGGAAGCTAATCATTGATGTCAGTAAAGCCAAACATTAAACCTTACATCAACAATCACTACATCAAAACAAGTCAACAAGAATACCATGCAGAACTCTGGACCTATTCACATTAGATCACCCAGCCTATACAAGTGGTCAACTTTTATTGTCATTTCGACCATAACTGCTGGTACAGTGCATTGTAAAAATGAGGCAACGTTTTTCAGGACCATGGTGTTACATGACACAGTACAAAAAACTAGACCAAACTACGTAATAAAAAAAACAACAGAGAAAGCTACGCTAGACTACAGACCTACACTGGACTGCATAAAGTGCACAAAAGCAGTGCAGGCATTACAATAAATAATAAACAGGACAGTAGGGCAAGGTGTCAGTCCAGGCTTCGGGTATTGAGGAGTCTGATAGCTTAGGGGAAGAAACTGTTACATAGTCTGGTCCTGAGAGCCCGAATGCTTCGGAGCCTTTTCCCAGACAGCAGGAGGGAGGAGAGATTGTATGAGGGGTGCATGGGGTTCTTCATAATGCTGTTTCCTTTGCGGATGCAGTGTGTAGTGTAAATGTCCGTAATGGCAGGAAGAGTGACCCTGATGATCTTCTCAGCTGACCTTACTATCCATTGCAGGGTCTTGTGATCCGAGATGGTGCAACTTCCGAACCAGGTGGTAATGCAGCTGCTCAGGATGCTCTCAATACAACCCCTGTAGAATGTGATGAGGATGGGGGAAAGGGGTGGGAGATGGACTTTCCTCAGCCTTCGCAAAAAGTAGAGATGCTACTGGGCTTTCCTTGCTATGGAGCCAGTGTTGAGGGACCAGGTGAGATTCTCTGGTAGGTGAACACCAAGAAATTTGGTGCTCTTTATGATCTCTACCAAGGAGTCGTAGATGTTCAGCGGGGAGTGGTCGCTCTGTGCCCTCCTGAAGTCAACAACCATCTCTTTTGTTTTGTTCACATTAAGAGACAGGTTGTTGGCTCTGCACCTGTCTGTTAGCTGCTGCACCTCCTCTCTGTAAGCTGACTCGTCGTTCTTGCTGATGAGACCCACCACGGTCATGTCATCAGCGAACTTAATGATGTGGTTCGAGCTGTGTGTTGCAGCACAGTCGTGGGTCAGCAGAGTGAACAGCAGTGGACTGAGCATGCAACTCTGGGGAGCCCCCCTGCTCAGTGTGATGGTGTTGGAGATGCTGCTCCCAATCCAGACTGACTGAGGTCTCCCAGTCAGGAAGTTTAGGATCCAGTTGCAGAGGGAGGTGTTCAGGCCCAGTAAGCTCAGCTTTCCAATCAGTTTCTGAGGGATGGTTGTGTTGAATCCTGAACTGAAGTCTATGAACAGCATCTGAATATATGTGTCTTTTTTGTCCAGGTGGGTTAGGGCCAGGTGGAGAGTGGTGGCAATGGCGTCATCTGTTGAGCGGTTGGGATGGTATGCAAACTAATTCTGGGCTAAACATGGTCAACATGATTTTAAAATAGAAGTCATACTTTTACTCATTAACTAATGATATGGCTCGTTACCTTAGTTCTGCATTTCAATTCCAGTACCCAAGCATGGACCAAAGCTCCAAAAACACCTGGAACAAGTGCTCCTGAAGGCAGCCACCCAGATCATCATGTAACATAGTATTGATTAAATGGTACTTGATATTATTATTGACACAGGAGATAAACGTATGTACTGGAAGTCCAGAGAAACTCAAACAAAATGCTGAACTCAGCAGGTCAAGCAGCACGTATGGAGAGGAATAAACAATCAATGTTCAGGCTGAGACCCTTCATCAGGGCACACTAATAACAACTCATTTCATCACACATAATGGTTGAACTTTGGGATGGAACTGTTTTGCTTTCAATAGACGGGACACTGGTGCAAGTTCACACATTGCTACATAGATTCCAGTATGATAATTCATAGAAACTCTTTAGCTAGGAATCCAACTAGTTTAGGAGCACAGAAGGTCATCACGGGAGCTAGGATTTCAAGGGGCCATGACCTAATCTATACAGACAGACAGACATACTTTATTGATCCCGAGGGATATAGGGTTTCGTTACAGCCACACCAACCAAGAATAGTGAAGAAATATAGCAATATAAAACCATAAATAATTAAATAATAAGAAGTTAATCATGCCAAGTGCAAATAAGTCTAGGACCAGCCTATTGGCTCAGGGTGTCTGACACTCCGAGGAAGGAGTTGTAAAGTTTGATGGCCACAGGTAGGAATGACTTCCTATGACGCTCAGTGTTACATCTCAGTGGAATGCCCACATATTTGAGGATGGCTGGGTTAAATCTATTTTTATTCTGTTGCAGCATTTATAATGGTGGTTCTAACCCATAGGCCTCATGGAACTTGATATAAGTTTATCATTTTCACTAAATGCTGCAGGTCAGATATGGCAGATATGGGTTAACATCAAGCAAGGAGCATGCTGCAGAAACAAGCAGCACAAATATAAACTAATTCTTCCATTATCTAATCCTCGTGCTCATGTCCTCAGTTCCTGAAATGTGTGCCACATACATCTGACTGAAAATATCAAGCTGCTAAAGTTTACTAAAGACACTTACAAGATCTGCTTAGACAACTGTTCTCAGTCATTTCTGATAGTTTTACGTTCAGCTCCCAACACCAGGAATTAACATCAAGGAAAATGCATCCTCAAAGTAGCATTATCCTGATCATTTTCATCTCTCTGCCACATCATTCAGTGTAGAATATAATGAACTGTAGCTTTACTCAATAGGTGCAGGTGTCGCTGGCTGCTCTAATGGAAAACAAAGACTGACGCATGCATTGCTGCCTAGTTCTGAAATGTTTAACAGAGAAGTGCCCAAAGCAGAAAGGGTTGTTTTTACCTGAAAGTCCTCCATGAGCTCTGGGAAAAACTGCTTGTACATTTCCAATTCTTCTACTGGCCGCCCTAAATCTTGCACTGGCTTTAACTTGCTAAGGTCAGTTTCAATATCATCGTTCTGGGTAAAAAGTGCAAGAAGCATGATTTATTTCTTATATTAATAGAGCTACAAATGTTTCTGCAGTCAAACAATGCTCATTTTTTTTATATCTAACTTAAATACTTTTGCACCTTGTATGCATCCTGTTTAACTAATGTTTCTGGAAATATTTATCAAAATGATTGCTCCCCCCCCCACATATTCTGAGTCATTAAGTAATATGTTTTATAAACAGTGCTTAAAGAATGTGGTTAAAATCATCCACCAAAATTTAAAATCTCTAAGGAATGTGACCGAAGAATTCAATCTAGAAATTCCATCAAACTATCTTCAAGAGTGTTATCTTGCATTGGAAATAAGTTGCTTCCTTTGGAATAAGGACAATGACAAAAGTAGAAATTCTGAAAGCTGTAGATTATACTTTAACAAAACAGTTCACCAAATGATTTGAAATACAAAAAAAAACTAACTTCATTACAGGTTATACCACGAGAAACGTTAATGGATACGAGTATAATAAGAATTGTAAAATATTCACATTTGTCAGAAGAGGTGCATTCAGAACTAGATTTCTGTAAAAAAAAGTCTGCTTTCACTACCTTCTATCATTGCAGCTAAAGCTGACAGTGAAATAGGCTTTTCTGACACAAGTACAAGTTAACAACGAAAACATGTTCTTGTAATACTAAAAATAGATAACTCTCTACTATAAATCAAGGGAAAGAGTTAAATGGATGAAAAATTGAAGAACTTATGAACTTAACATCCCTACAAAGTTTCTTGTCAATACAAACCATTGCTCTGTGAGGTCTAGGTAACACTTTCCATGTTTGCTTAGCACAACCTCTGAACTCAGAAATACAAATGTATATATACATATTATCAACACCAAACATCTCAAAAGATTATTTTAAGAAATAATATGATGTTTCTACATTAATCCCATGCATATGCACGAACCATTAATTTCAATAAAATGTTAAAAAGACAATTTAAAATTTGAGCTGCTTCCTTCCTGATTGTAAGAATCCTTCAATGAAATTGGAAGCTCTATGAGCTTGATGTATGATTTTACATTTGAAATATTTCCCACTTTCATTTATTTAATTCATTATCACCACACATCAGTATGGAAAATTTTATTTTTGTGTCAACTTTCGAATCAGTTCATCTTGTAAAATGTTGCTCGAGTACCTTCTGGTTTTCATTTGCTTCTTCTTCAGTTTCATTGTCTATTTCCACTTCAGTTTCATCAGTATCATCACTTTCATCTACAACATCATCAACTAAAATAGAAGAATTCTTATAAATACATATACTTTCAAATACATTTCCAGTTACTTTTATTTTAAGGCTGAAGAAAGGTGTTGCAAATAGTGAAAACCTACCTTCAGGAGCTAAATTATAGATCTGTGCGACAGGACCATTTATTGGGATCACTGGCAACTGGAACTGGTAAACACTTTTAATAGTTGGAATGGGAAGACGATTTTTAGGGAAACATTTTCTCATAATGAGGCTAGAGATATTGACCAAAGGGTCTAGGGTTCTCACTGAAAGACAATCCTGAAAAACAAAATAATGCATCAGTCAACTCTCTCTTTAACTGTATTATAATCCCAGAGTGCAGTTATTAATTCATAAAACAAAACGCTAACACATTTCTTTAGTGTGACTGTTAAATGCATTAGTGATAAAAATAACCTTCAATATGAAACATTTAAATTATAAATTGCTTTACTTTTCAAAAGTTCATGCAGTAAGCCTACGTGTAACACTGGAAAGTAATACCTCAGTGTTACTACAGAAAAAAAAAATCATGATCAAAATAAACCGTCCTCGTCAATATCTAACTCTCCATTGACCGGCAATCTCTTTAACCAACATAAAATGGATCCCTCAGCTTTCATGTACAGACTTACAAGGTACTAATTCAGAAAATGAGGTTGCAGGAATTGGTCAAGTTGCCAGCTTGAAACCAGGGTCCAGAGAGAATTAAGCTCAGCACCCGTTTATTAAAACTGAATAAAAAATAATTGAAGGTAACATACTTTATTGAAAGGCCAACTTTAGTTGAAAAGCCTGTTAATCTTTACTGATTGGGGACATTATTTATGAACATTAAGAACATTATTTATGTAAGGTCTCCACCATCCAAGAAATCATGAGGTGGCACAGTAGCATAGTAGTTAGCACAGTACAGGTGCTCTAGGTTCTTTTCCCAACGCTGCCTGCTTGCATGTACTATACGTGACCTTGTGGCTTTTCTCTGGTTGCTCCATCCAGAAAAATATACCGTTTGGTAGGTTAATTGGTGACTGTAACTTGTCCCAAGATCAGACTAGCGTTAAATTGGTGGGTTGCTGTGTGGCATGGCTTGAAAGGCCAAAAGGGCCTACTCCACACTGTATACCAATAAATAAATATGCAGGTTTGAGACATTGTGATTTGCTCTTCGGCCATCCTTCAGATTCAAAGATAATTGTTTCAAAAAAATGCTTTATATAATTGACAATTTGTTTTTATTTTCTAATCTATGCCCTTTCTACACTAATATGTGTCCAAGCAATTTCCATGGTAGTCAATACTCTCCCTTCAATTTCCAAACTCAGGGTCTTCTCTGGTTTAGAAGATGCTTTTTTCCAATTTAAATATCTGTGCAGTCAATATAAATTGCAAGGAAATGTGTCTTAAATCCTGAATCTTCTTGTACACCTTACATCAGCTCACTGCTTTCTGTTCTACATCCACCTGGATATCTATTCTATTATTTATCTCCCTTAACTCCAATTGCATGCATTCCTCACATAGTACATTATCAAAGGCTTTTTGCAATCTTCGAAAATTTGCATTTGCTGCATTACACAGAAATGAGCAGGATCTATGGAAATGAATAAACAATAGATGTTTCAAGCCGAGAACCTTCTCTGACCCAAAACATTGACTGCTAACTTATTTCCATAGATGCTGTCTGATTTGCTGAGTTTCTCTAGCATTTTGTGTGTATTGGTTTGGTTTTCCAGCATCTGCAGAATTTCTTGTGTTTAATTTACTTCATTATCCTGAATGCTCTCTGTTATTTTTTTTTAACAAATTAATGAATTTGGTTCAGCATGACCTTCATATCCATTTTGGTTATTCATTTTTTTTCCCCAAAGTTTCCAAATCATTGCTATTTTTTTCTTTTTGTAGGGATTTTTGTTCTAGAACTAACATTAGACAGACTCATCTTCGGTCATTGGCCATCTTCTTGGAGCACCAGCACAATGTTAGGCATGCAAGGCATACAGGTCTAATTTTATTTTCTTTCCAAAATTACATGGAAGATTGCTTTAATATCTACATGCATTAGAAGAGTGCTGGAAATTATGTCACAGATTACTTACTGATGGGTTCTTTAGTCACCAAAGATTTCATTATGGCAGCACGTGAAAGATTTTATGTTCACCGTTTAATAAGTTTAAAATTTCTAGACATATTTGATATATGTTTATTACTGTATTTTAAGACCATAAAATCTATGAGCAGAATTCACTGCCTTCCAGATACATCTGTGACTAGTACCTCAGCCAGGGCTCTTAGCAATTTCATCCCTAGCCTCCGGCACTTTTCTTGGATATACCTGGTAAAGCCCTGGATATGTGTGTACTTCATATATTTTAAGATGTCAGCACCTCCTCTCTGTACTATAAACTATCCGTAGAACACCATTAACTTTCCTGAGTTTTAATGTATTCAGGTCTTTCTCCACTGTAAGAAAGGAGGAGAAATATTCATTGAACACCTTGCCCATTTCTTGCAGCTCCGTACAAAGATGTCCACATTGGCTTCTCAGGGGCCCTTTCTCTCTGTAGTGACTCCTTTCCCCAGATGAGCTCAATACCTTTTATGCATGCCTTGACATTCTATGACATGACACACAAGCCCATATACTTCCAGTTGACCCTGTAATTTCAGTCTTCTCTAAGGCTGATGCTCGGGTGTCCTTCAAGAGGATGAACCCATAAAAGGTGTCTGGTCCAGACAGCATATCCAGTTGAGTGCTATAGATCTGTGCAAACCAATTGGCTGAGTACTTACAGACGTGCATAATTTCTCACTCCTGCATTCGAATGTTCCCATCTGCTTCAAAAAGACATCTGAAGTACCAGTGCCCAAGGAAAGTGTGATGATGTTTCTCAATGACCACAGTCCAGCACTGCTAATATCAACCACAACAAAATGTTTTCAGAGTTTTGTTATAGCGCGAATCATGATGGCAACCATAGGTCACACCTGGATTTCTTGTAGGGTTCTGGATCTCAAATGTCTGGTCTTAACTTCCACAGGTCTAACCCTCAGCAGACTGTGAACCTACTGGTTCATCCGAGGCTTCTGGTTTGGGAAACCCTGGTTATGTTCTCAAAGGCACACACTCATCCCTGCAGCTCTTGATGAAGTTGCTGATGGCCATGACATATTCATTCAGATTCCAAGATGAGTTCTTGAAGATGGTCCAGTCCACAATTCAAAGCAGTATTGCAAGCACTCCTCTGCCTCCCTTGACCATGCCCTTACTGTCCTCAGCACTGGTGCTGCAATCCTTAGTCTCTGCCTGTATACGTGGAGCAGAAGCACAGCTGGGTGATCAAACCTGCCAAAGTGTGGGCATGGGATGGCATGGTAAGCATCCTTAGTGGTGGTGTAACAGCAACCAAGTGTGTTGGCTCCTCTGGTCAAAGTTCCTTTGATGATCGGGAAGGCATCACAGTACACTGTCTTGTGACTGTTGATCACAGTGCTTAGCTCCTCCTTATGACAGCTTGGCATTTTCTACGGGTGAAATGTACACTGTTATCAATACAACAGTGGACATTTCCTCAGCACATAGACACTTGACCACCAGATGTTCCAAGTCAAGGGAGCAGGACTGAGTTAGAAATGCCACATCTGTACAGCTCTATGCATTAATCATGAAGCAACCACTGGTGCCTCTGCCTTTACCCGATACTACTGTCAAGTCCAGGTGGTGGGTGGTGAAATCCTTAGGGAGCAGTTCTGTGTCCGAAGTTCAAATTCAGATTTATTTATTTATCAAATGTACATCGAAAGATATAATGAAATGTGCCATTTGTATTAATAACCAAGACAACCCAAGGATGTGCTTGGGGCAGCCCACAAGTGTCACCACACATTCACCAGCCAACATAGGATGCCTACAATGCTCAGCAAAACACAGAACACAAGAAGCAACAAAACAACAAGAAAATGACCCCCTTTCCTTCCACCCACACACTGACGCATCCACTCACATACACAGATAGTCCTTTAACCTCAGAACCGGGCTCCAAGCCTCTAGCTTCCAGTGGTCTTACAGACAACAGGCCTCTCAGACTCGTAGTTCTAGGGCTTTCACCACCAGGCTTTGACTTGCGGACTTCCAATCAAATTTATGTCATGTCCCCCTATTGGCTCTAGTTCAGGGTTGTCGGGGAAACAACATAAAAGCAAGTTCACCCTTAGTGTAGTGTGTTGTTCGTGCTGGGGAAAGGACAAGGCAGACGAAGGCAGTCCTACTTGTAGTATAATTACATTACTGGCAGACACACCGTCTTAGTCCATGAGTTAGTATTATTTTTGTTGTAAAGTTGAGACAAGTTCGTTCCTGTGGGTTGGGGTGTTACGTGCATGCGCTGTGTGCCCATGTGCGATTCCAGTTCTAGCCAATGACAGGACCTCACATTCCAGGCCTTAACACAACAACTCACATACTAGGGGTCATCAGCCCTCATGCCTCCTGCTCACAGGACATCCAATCCCAGGACCCACCAACCTGGTGGGCCAACAGACCTTGAACTCACTGGTGCTCGTCCACAATGCCTGAAATCTATGGACGTCTTTTGTCACACATTCTGGTCTAGCCTTTGACAACAGAGCAGAGGCCTCGACTCTGGATGTCCTTTGTCACATCATTGGGTTTTGAGCACAGAGCAAAGGTCTAGAATCCAGGGATCCTTTGTCACCTGTGGATGTCGTTGGCCGTGATGTCCCTTTGATCTGGTTATGAGGTCTTCTGTTTTATTTTCCTGAGACAGATGTTAGGAAGGGGAGGTTTTAGGACTGTGTTGCAGTTTTACCTGGAGCCTCTCCTGGCAGCCACGTTTCCCGACACAATGGAGAGGATCTCTGAGCTTCCAGCTGCTTTCCTCACTCCTAGATAGTCTACAGTTCCAGAGTCTGTCAGGTTTGACAACTGCTAGCTCTCTTACATGACCTGAAACAATGTTACTTACTGCTGACTCCGTGACTACAGATTTCAGCTGTAGCTGTTGTAAATGGAAGCACTGATAACTCCCTTGACAGCTGCACACAAGTTCGCCACTCTCCAGCGCTATCTTGTAGACCTTACAGCCCCCTTTGCAGTCCTGTACACTTTATAAACAACCAGAACAGCAATGTCAAGTGTAACTTTGCTGACCAATGGTGGTGATGAGTCAGAGTATGGGAACGAGGTAGGAACTTGATTAAGTGGTGCCACAACAGCCTCTCACTCATTGTCAGTAAAACTAAAGATTTCAAAAAAAAGGAGGGAGAAGATGTGCCAGTCTACATTGAGGGTCACCAGTGGTGGAGAATCAGCAGCTTTAAATTAAAACATCAGATGACCAGTTCTGGGCCACAAACTTTGATGTAAACACAGATAAAGCAAACTAGAACCTTTACATCTGTAGAAGTTTGTTACTCTCAGAAAGTACTGCTGAAAGTATTCTGACTGACTGTCCCATATTCCGACATGGCAATTTGTATGTGCAGGGGCATAACAAACTGCAGAGAATAGTGGACTCTGCCCAATATGTTATATGCCAAGCCTTATCCTCCATCATTAATACCTGCATGTTCTAACAGTGTTCTTTCTCATAAAAATTATTTATAATTTATATTATATTAATTATGTTATATGGAGCAGTGTCTCAGAAAGTCAGCGTCCATTATTAAAGACCCCCATCACTCAGGGCTTGCCCTTTTCTCACTGTTACCATCAGGTAGTTGATACAGAAGCCTGAAGGCACACACTCAGTGACTCAGGAACAGCTTCTTCCCCTCTGCCATCTGATTCCTAAATGGACATTGAACCCATGAACACTACCTCACTTTTTAAAATATTATTTCAATTTTTGCATGATCTTTAATCGATTCAATATACATATACTGTAATTGATTGATTTATTTCTTCTATATTATGTACTGCATTGTACTGCTGCTGCTACGTCAACAAATTTCATGCCACATGCCGGTGATAATAAACCTGACTCTGATTCTGATTTATGTTTTCCTTGTGAATGCTGCTTATAAGATGCTATGTTTAAAACTAGTCCGCAGATCCGAACCCTGGAACAGCCCAGGGTTGGCTCAAAACCTCGCTTATGAGTTCATCACATCAGCAGACACGGAGGACAGCAGCCGGGGCAGTCTTCATATCCTCAGCGCCATTACTGAGAACGAGCAAAATCAGCTCTCGTCCTGACCAACACCCTGTCTTTTCAGTCTATGTGGGCCGTATTTAAACTGACCCAACAATGGGACAGGGAAAGGCTCCAGCACCCTGGAGAGAGGAGTGAAGATCATGGATTACAAGCGAAATCAGCTCTTGCCTCTGATCTGGACTGGCGTTTAAACTGTCTAAACAGTGCATTGTACCTAGCACTTGGACCCAGACACCCAGGCCACGTGCCTGTGATGCTGCTGCATGTAGGTTTTTCATTGCATACATGTACTTGTGTGCAAAACAATAAAATCAACTTTGATATACTTAAAAACTCTTTGGATTCTCCCTAATCTTCTCTGCCAAAGCTATCTCGTGCTCTCTTTATACCCTCCTGATTTCCTTCTTGAAAATACTTATATTATACATGCATACATTAGATTAAAACATGCAAGTGTTAAATTAAGCAAGGTAAAATAGACTGAAAAATTAATAATTCTTTCATTTACTGGTTCAAAATATTTTATATAGGACTTTTAAATATTAACTTTAAATAGCTGGTGATTGTAATGACAACCATTTAAAATGTAACATAAACTCTTGTATTCAAAGACTTATTAAGAGATGCTATCTACTTTTCATCACAGCACTCTAAGGTTTGCATTAGCTCATCATCCATCAAGGTACTTACCTGAGATGTATTATACAAGATTTTTATCCCTTCTGCATCTACAAAAGCTTTCCTTCCCAACTTAATACTTGTCACATTTTTGATGCAGGTTAAAATTCCTTTACGAATCAGCATATGCCGATGTCTTGTGTCATGCCTATGCCAATCGATATATATTGTAATAAGAACAGGAAGGTACCCCCTCTCCACTGATCTCCTGGCATTGGTTTCTACAATAATAAAAACACATATTTACAAAATCTTACCTGCCAGTAAGGAAATGCATGAATGCTGTTTCTTAACTATGTGTACTGATTTGTTGTGATTATGCAAAGAGCAGAAAAAAGTACAGAAACCATCTTCTGAAAAAAATTTTGTAACCTTAATTGGAGAGATTTCTCATATTTGGATATTGAGATAGATGAGGTTAAAATGATTTTTAAAGTATATTCTGCAGAAAACTGCATAGTGTTTCTCCAAAGGTGCCCCTTTTAAGGTTTACTATTACAAAATCTAACACATGAATCAGTTCTTGATTTATATGGCTTCATAATGCTGTCAACTTAAATTCATATAGCAGTTTTGTGCAGCTACATGTGGTTTGTTTACATGGCAACTGCAAATGTTCCAAACTATTTCATCATCATGTTATTATCTGCAATATCTGAAGTTGGACGATTGCTTATAATTAACAGATGTTTTAGAACAAGAATTTGCATATTTGGCCTGCTATAAGAGAATGAAACAAACTTGATAAAGGGCCATTACTTCATCCCAATATCAAGCATTAAGGCACTAAATTATCCATGAATACAACTGAAATCAAAGATTTCACTTCAAAGAAAATATTCCACCATAACCTGACCCCCATTAGCAGAATTTTGATATTGCCCAGGAATGAAACAAATCAAATGTACAATAATTATGAAAGTGGTTGGGATGGGTCAGTCGGATCATGCAAGTGCTGAAGCTAGAATGTGAAGTACATCAGGTGGAATCAGATCAGATGTAGTTGTTACTTAACAGCTTGGAGCAGAAGTCAAAACCGACAGGATCTGGCTTGTTTAGGAGTGTAACCGCAAAGGTGAAAAACAACAGTACATTAGGTCAATGTTTAAAAGGGAGTTTTAGCACTGTAGAATTATGTGCTTGAGATGAAAAGGACAATAAGAGAAATTGTACAGTCACACTGTAATCAAAGAAAACACCTATTTTTAACAATTAAATTACATAAGCATCTAAAACACTTACTCGATTTTAACAATGCTGCCAGCGTGTCTAATGCGACCCTGTGGAAATAACAGAGTTGATAAGATGCAACCATTAACAAATTGCTGCAAGAATTAAAGAAAAAAAACCTTCAAAAACCTTTCATTTATGCTAATGAGGAAACAGATACAACGGATTAAAAACATACATTTGTTATTTTACAATAAACTTTAGATCTGCTTCTGTTGATGAATGAAGCTGACAATGTAGTCTATTTGATAGTATAAAAAGCTGAAAATTTGCATGTTGAATTGAATTGGATTGACTTTATTTCTTACATCCTTCACATACATGAGGAGTAAAAATCTTTATGTTAGGTCTCCCTCTAAATGTGCAATCGTAGTAATTTATAATAAATAGAACAAGATAAGGTAATATAGAGCACACTCAAGTCAGCATGAGTTAATCAGTCTGATGACCTGTTGGAAGAAGCGGTCCCAGAGCCTGTTGGTCCTGACTTTTATGCTGCTGTACCGCTTCCCAGATGGTAGCAGCTGGAATAGATTGTGGTTGGGATGACTTGGGTCCCCAATGATTCTACAGGCCCTTTTCACACACCTGTCTTTGTAAATGTCCTGAATCATGGGAAGTTCACAACTACAGATATGCTTGGCTGTCTGTACCACTCTCTGCAGAGTCCTGTGATTAAGGGAGGTACAGTTCCCATACCAGGCAGTGGTTGTCTTAATTATGCCCTGTAGAAAGTTCTTAGGATTTAGGGGCCCATACCAAAATTCCTTAACTGTCTGAAGTGAAAGAGGTGCTGTTGTGTTTTTTTCACCACACAGCTGGTGTGTACAGACCACGTGAGGTCCTTGGTGATGTGGATGCTGAGGAACTTGAAGCTGTTTACCCCCTCAAGCCCAGATCCATTGATGTCAATAGGGGTTAGCCCGTCTCCATTCCTCCTGTAGTCCACGAACAGCTCCTTTGTTTTTGTAACATTGAGGGAGAGGTTGTTTACTTGATACCACCATGTCAGCGAGATGATTTCTTCCCTGTAGGCCACCTCGTTATTGTTTGAGATAAGGCCTAACAAAGTAGCGTCATCAGCAAATTTAATTAGCAGTTTAGAGCTATGGGTAGCGACACAGTCATGGGTATACAGGGAGTAAAGGAGGGGACTTAGTACTTTGCCCTGAGGGCTCCTGTATTGAGAGTCAGAGGGTTGAGAGGTAAGGGAGCCCACTCTCACTTGATGCAATCTATTTAAACAAACTGGAAATTTTACTTGCAGACCTTGCTCAACCAAACCTTGTACATTAACCTCTTTTGCATGCAACACACAAAATGAGACCCTTCGGCAGGTCTTGGTCCAAAATGCCAACTGTACTCTTTTCCATATATGTTGCCTGTCCTGCTGAGCTCCTCCAGCACATTGTGTGTGTTGCTTGGATACATAAAATGCTGGAGAAACTCAGCAGGTCAGGCAGCATCTATGGAAGAGTACTCTTCATCTCACCCTGAAATGTTTATTCTTTCCGTAGATGCTCCCTGGCCTGCTGAGTTTCTCCAGCATTTTGTGTGTGTTGCTTGGATTTCCAGCATCTGTAAGTTTTCTCATTTTTAATTAGATAACCACATTGTCACATTGGCATTAAAATTGGAAACTTATTAAATTATCTAATAATGAATAGACTAACTTACAATATCAAGCCGATAACAAAATGGACAGAAACCATTTGGTACAATAATCTGAAAAGTTTGCAGCTTCAATCCTGTGGTTTATTTATTGGCCTTCTCTGCATAGGTGAGACTGGACAGACTGGGTAAGCACCTTTGCTCCCTCAGCAAACGTCTCCCAGTGGCTAGCCACTTCAATTCCACTTCCCATTCCCACATCGACACATCTGCCCATAGCCTCTTCCACTGTCAGGTCGAGGAACCTCATTCCGTGCAGGCAGTCTCCAATCTTGTGCCATGAACATCAAATTCTCAGACTTTTGATAGCTTTGTTCCTTTTACCCTCTTTTACTTACTGTCTTCTTTTGACCCCCATCATCCTAACTCTTTCTCTTCTCTCACCTTTTCCATCTGTCCATCACTCAGTCTCCTCCCACTGGTTTTCTTCCCCACCCCCCACACTTAGTTCATGCTCTACCTTCCTTTCCATCACATTCAGCCCTCTGTCTTTTCTATCTGTTACTTCATAGCTTCTATCATTTCCACTCTCCCGACTCCTCATCTACCTATTGCCTCCCTCGCCTGGATCCACCTATTACAGTCAGCTCTTGTGCCACCTCTTCCTTCTACCATATTATACTGGCTATCGCTCCCCTCTCTTTTAGTCCAGATGAAGGGTTACAACTTGAAACATAGATTATCCATTTCCCCCAATAGATGCTTCTTGACCTCCTGGATTCCTCCAGCACTCATGTGTGTTGCTTTGTATTACAAATATGCTCCCTTGATCAAGTAAATATGAACTTCTCTTTTAACCACCAAATTAATTGACGCTATAGTCTTGGTATTAAGGAAAATTGTGATTCCTGGGCTAATTAAAAGGTCTTAAAGAATTAAACAACACAAAAGTAACTTGGAAAATGGGTATTAACAAAGTGTTGCTTATTTATATTTGCATAAGAACATGTAGAAAATAAACATTCAATTTCATTTAATAATTGTAAAAAGATGCTGAGGTGAACACCATAATAAAGAATGCACTTAATTTCATAGCTTAAGCTGATTGTAATGTTTTACTTGGGAAGCAAGTAAGAAATGGAATCTGACAAATAAAATTTAACCAATTTAACCACTATTGATTTAGAAAAGCGGTGGCAAAATCCTGAGGCTAGTTTAGGAAAACAATGTGAAAACAACATGTTCTGAACTTCCACTGACTCATTTGCACATCTCTGAACAAGAAACTGGACATCAATCAGTACATGACGGCAATGTTTCAGAAAACAAATTTGGAAAAAAAAACTTTGGATTCAATATTTAACCTTGATAATAATGAAAAACTGTGGCTTCATGCAGTTTTATTTTGCTGAAAATGGATTTATCATAAAAATGTATTTTTAATGGTAATCTCTACTCCAAAGCAAGAGAAAACTCATTTATTACTATAATGGCTATAAAATATTGAACTATTCCATTTCGGAGTTATGATTGTGTATACTAGTTAATTTCTTAGATTAAGAACAGAATCATTTAAAACATTTCTTTTATAATGTATGGGGGGAGGGGGAGGGAGAGGGAGGAGGGAGTGGGAAGAAGGGAGGAGGGAGATAATTCCATGATGAAAATAAATTCAATAAACAAGTTCACAATAAAAAGTTCATACCTATATAAGATAAAAATAACTAGTCACTTGTAATAGAAAATGGAAATAAAAATAACTCCAGGAAAAATGCTTGGCACATTTAAGGATAATTGTACAACTATGTATATCAAAGTTTGTCCCATAAATTTCAACATGCCACTCAGGTACAAATTGTTTGTCATACGCTAATGCTTGGATGATTATTGTGCTGTAATAGCCTAAAACAAAATATGCTTATTCAGAATATAGATGTCTTAGCAAAATGTCATTTGTTGGCTTTTGTTAATTTCTTCTTGAACTATCATACAGCCAATATAGCAAAGACACTCCAGAGCAAAGGAGGGGAAACTTGATGAAAGAACTACCCAGTACTTGTTGCCCCAGAGTTTCACCCACATTAATCTCTACATACTTCATTCGAATCTACCCATTGACATCTTTATTCACTTACCATCTGATAATTCCAATATTGTTCAACAGGGCCACTCAGATCCTTAATAACCAAACGTTCAGTACAAATGCATTCACCCAAATGCTCCGTATTCACTAATCTACAATCAACTCCCTGCCAGGGAACTCATGGTTAAAATTCACATACTTGTTTTCAATTCAAAATACAGCCTGCGCACCATACCTCTCCATCCAAACAATACAATCTTTGTAACTTCTTCCAGCCATAAATATTCTGAGTAGTCTGCACATCTTCAATTCTGTCTTTTTAATCTTACCAGATCTTAAAATCAATCCACCTTTGCAGATGAAACTGTTGGGCCAAAGCTCTGGGCTTAACCTCCTGAAATCCAGTGTGGAAACAATATTGTCTTAAAAGTATAACTGTGTCACTAACACTAACAATTTTACTCATTTATATTGGTTGCATTGAGCACTTCCTTACTGGCCTGTTCTGCCTAAACCTCTCGATTTTGCATCTCCTTCTTTAAGGTATTTTAAAACGGTAAAGATTCTATCTAAATCGTGTTACTAATGCGGAGACAAAAGGTGTGGAAGTTGATGTAGAAGCAAGTCTGAAATTTTGCGATAGTCAGAATCTCGGGTGAAAGTTAAAGCAAGTGCAGTTTAAAATGGCCATGGTAATTCCTGGATTTCTCCCAGCCAGAGCAAAGATAAGTTTTCTTTTATCCTCATCTTCTAATTCAACAGATTCAACAAGTCTCCACATTCAACAGATCATCCTCTGTACTTCTGGCACCTTCAATAGGATTCCAGAAGATACATCTTCCCCTTTCCTAATTTTTTCAGCATTCCAAAGAGAACGTTTCCAATTCATTCTTCCCTCTGCACCAATCAGTGCCTTTCTCACAGTCCTTTACCAAGCTGCTGCAAGAGGTGCATACCAGCCCTTTTTCATCTTCCATTTCTATCCATCCAAGTCCAAATCCTTGTATGTGAAGCAGTGCAACACTTGCATTTCTTCCAAATTCGTGTTTTACATTTGGCATTCTCCTCAATATTTGGGAAACTAAACACGGAATGGATGACTGTTCTGTGAAAACAGCTCTGCCTAGTCAAGCTTCCAGCCATCTATCACTTTAATTATTCTTCCCATTTCTATTTTGATTTCTCTGTTTCAATCAACCCCAGTGCAAGTTCAAGCAATAACAATTCATCTTCCATCTCAAGACTCATTCTTAATTCAATGATCAGCCATTCCCATTGTGCCAGAGCTGACCATTTCTGAGGTAAGGTCATCCAGCTGCAATATTATCCGCTTTTCCCTTGCCACCAGATACACATAATTGCTGAGTGTTTCCAGTATTTGCTACTGGTTTAGTTTCCAGCAACCACTGTGCTGTGTATCTCATGGTTCCAGCATGATTTTTTTCCTTTGTCTTCATTGCCCTTACTCATCTTCCTCCTCCAGACAGATCAGCCATGATTAACGTCTGTTAGCCAATAATCAGTTGATACAGCCCAGATGGCAAAAAAAAATCCAGCTCTGCAACTCCATAAATTAATAAATCAATCTCTGATCCTATCACTTAAAAGGTTTATCAAGTTTCTACTTCATCAAGAATGCAGCCCCACCATGGAGGTGTTAACATTAGGTAAATTAAGAGCCCACTGAATACTGCAGGTGACTAGTCAACACTGCAGCAAATGAGGCCATGAGTAATAAACATCTGATGTTAAACAGATTAGCAAAACAAATCAACTTTAATTTGGAGGTCACATGCAACCATTGCAGAATAACATATGATATTCAGCTGTTACAATTCACATAATTTTGAATATTCATCAAAAATATTATGAAACAATGTGTTTCAAATCAGAGTCCAATATGTAACCTGCCAATTTATAAGTCAAATCAGAGTAAAGTTTATTATCAGAGTACATGAATACGTGTCACCACATACAATCCTGAGATTCTTTTTCTGTGGGCAAATCTATAGAACAGTAACTGTAAGCAGGGTCAATGGACAACAAACTGTTTAAATACAAATATAAATAGCAATAAATAACGAGCATGAAGTAACAAGTTAAGAGTCCTTAAATCAGTGTAGTTATATCCTTTTGTTCAAGAGCCTGATGGTTAGGGGGGTAGTAACTGTTCTTGAACCTGGTGGTGCAAGTCCTGAGGCTCTTGTACCTTCTACCTGAGGGCAGCAGCAAGAAAAGAACATGTGGTGAGGATCTTTGATAATGGATGCTGCTTTCCTACAGCAATGTATCATGTAGACATACTCAATGGGAGGGTTTTATCCGTGATTTACTGGGCTGAATCCTCTATCTTTTGTAGGATTTTCTGCTCAAATAATGCAACCAGTTAACACACTTTCCCCCACACACCTGTAGAAGTTTGCCGAGGTTTTTGATGACATGCCAAGTCTCCGCAGACTCCTGAGGAAGTAGAGGTGCAGTTGTGCTTTCTTCACAATTATATTTATATGATAGATCCAGGACAGGTCTTCTGAGATAGTGACACCAGGAAATTTAATGGTACTGACCCTCTCCAACTGTGAGCATCAGGGACCAAGGACCTCTGATTTACCTCTCCTGAAGTCTACTATCAGTTCCTTGGTCTTATTGACATTGAGTGAGAAGTTGTTATCACACCACTCAGCCAAATTTTCTATCTCCCTCCTGTATGTTGATTCATCACCACCTTTGATACAACCCACAACAGTCGGGTCATCAGCAAACTTGTATACGGTGTTGGAGCTGTACTTAGCCACTGAATCATGGGTGTGAAGTGAATAGAGCAGGGTCTAGTACACAGCCTTGAGGTGGTCCTGAGCTGATGGAGATTGTGGAGGAGATTTTTTTTGCTAATCCGGACTGACTGGGGTCTACAAGGGAGGAAAGCCAGGATCCAATTGCACATGGGGTTATTAAGGCCCAGGTCCTGGAGTTCACTGATTGGTTTTGAAAGAATGATGGTGTTAAATGCTGAGTGGTAATCGATAAAAAGCAACCTGATATATGCACCTTTACTGTCCAGATGTTCCAGGGTTGTGTGAAAAGCCAATGAGGTAGTATCTGCTGTAGACTTGTTGCTTCTTATATATATAAAAAAAAGCTCTTGCAAAATAAATAAATATTGGCACTTTCATAAAATGTGCACTTCTTCATACTTATTTGAAATATTTTAATATTTCCTTTCATCACATGCAGAAATCTGGAACAGTACTTTGAAGTTCCAACTACAGAGATGATGATTACTTGGATAGAAGATTATCTGCAATTACAGACAAAATTCTGAACATAAATCTCTGCTTCAGTTTTAGAAGACTAAAATTTTAAAAATATAGTACTGTGCAAAAGTCTTAGGCACATGTAAAAAAATCTGTATAAGCTAAGATGCTTTCAAAAACAATGAAATGAAAAATTTCTAAACATCAAAAAAATTACTATAAAGAGCAGTAAATAGTAAAAAACATCAAATCAATATTTGGTGTGACCATCCTTTGCCTTTAAAACAGCATCAATTCTCTTAGGTACACTGCCATGCAGTTTTATAAGAAAATCAGCTGGCTGGCTGCTCCAAACATCTTGGAGAACTTACCACAGCTCTTCTGCAGACTTTGGCTATCTTGCCTGCTTCTCTCTCCCAGGTAATTCCAGACAGCCTCAATGATGTTGAGATCAGGGTACAAGGGCGGCTGTACCATCTGTTGCTGAAGATAGTTCTTTATGACCTTGGCTGTATGTTTGGGGTCATTGCCCTGCAGCAGAATGGAGTTGGAACTGATCAGATGCCTTCGTGATGATATTGCATGAGGATGAGAATCAGCTTGTACTTCTCAACATTCACGATTCCATTAATGTTACCAGAT
Organism: Hypanus sabinus; assembly: GCF_030144855.1. NCBI lineage: Eukaryota > Metazoa > Chordata > Chondrichthyes > Myliobatiformes > Dasyatidae > Hypanus > Hypanus sabinus. The sequence goes on from NC_082710.1 coordinate 42,210,849, forward strand.
TAACAAATCCATTTACAAAAATGCAGCCCTTAACCTGCAGAGAACCTCCGCTGTGCTTCACTGTTGGCTACAGGCACTCATCCGTGTAGTGATCTCCAGCGCTTCTACAAACTACTTCCAGTTTGAGCCTAAAATTTAAAAATTTGACTCGTCAGTCCAAAGTACTTGCTGCCACTGTTCAGTACCCCATTCCTTGAGTTTTTGTGCCTAGGTGACATTGTTGGCTTTATTTCCACTTCAGAGAAACATTTTTAGGTAGTAACTCTTCCATGAAAACCATTTCTGCCAAGACTTCTCCAGACTGTGCAGGGGTGTACTTGAGTTTCAGTTCAGAGCTGAAAGCAGTGTTGTACTTCTTCTGATTTAGAAGGGACATACGTCAGTTTGATGTATTTCGTTTGCTGCACACAATTTCCATGGCCAACCACTGGATTTCTCATCCTCAACCTTGTCCGTTTCTTTGTGGTTCTTCAGAAGAGCTTGGACAGCACATCTTGAAACTCCTATACCTGCCGCAAAATTTCTGCTTGGGAGAGACCTTGCTAAAGCAGGATGACCACCTTGTGTCTTGTTGCTATGCTCACTTCGGCCATGATGTAAGATTTGATGATTTGAAGGTTAAGGTGTCACATCTGCCACACTCTCACCTTTTAGTTTGGTTGTCCTTCTCTCAGTTTTTATTCCTTCAACACCTAGTCCTGTTTCAGTTAACCAGCTTAGTTCATTCAACTCAATATGTCATTGATCATTAGCATGTTTGTTACCTTTGTTTAATCATGCACCGGGCTATATACTTACAAAGCTTCTTTAACAAAATTCAAAAATATTTCTGTAACATTTAATATTTTGGAAAATGAATGTTTGAAAATCTAGAATTTGCTCATTTTCATTGATACACGGATGCAGAAGACAAAAATAAACACTTAAAACAAAACTTACATTGAAGTTCAGAATGCCTTAGACTTTTGCAATAATCTGCATTATTAACTCATTCAATCATCCTAATTAAATCACCCAACTTACATTTAAGCAAAGACAAATTTAACCCATGTAACATATTCTTTTGAAGTTGTTCTATAATTGTTTGCTGAGGTACAATGCTCATAAGTAAATTCAGAACTTAGATATTGTCACAAAGTATTTCTGTATGCTGCAGCACAATTTCCATCCTTGGTTCTCCAGCCCTAGGGACTAGGCTAACATCCAATTAACCTTTAATATTGCTTTACGCATATGCACACCAACATTTAATCATCTCTAATGTGAACTCCAAACTCTCCTGCTAATACACAGTACATATCTCCATGAACTTTTGAAAATACTATGATTCATCTTAAGTCCTGAAATCAAAAAATCGGTACACATACAATATGTTTCAGGTGATCTACATGGAAGTTTGAAATGACTTTCAAAACCTACCACAAGGAATATAAATGCTGCAAAACAGTGCAGCACTTCAAAAGTTACTTCTACTTTCAGTGCATTTATGCATAAACCTTACTTATATTTTCAATGTATTTATGCCTAAACTATACATTAATTATAAGTACCTACTTTACAAGGCTTGTGTTCTTCTTACTGAAAGGACCAATAATCTTGAACATAAGTTCCACAACACCATTTTTGCCCAAGGAAACAGCATTGACAGCTAAAAACACAAGTGGCAAAATGAAGAATACAAAATCATACATTGGTTACAAGATTTAAGCAAATTCCAGAAATGTTTCAAAAGCAAGCATAACAAGGCATACAGTATATTTTGAAAGATGATTTTGGAACAACTTAGATTTTCTTTAATCTACTTCAAATAGTTTACATTGAAGGTAGGTGAGCTTACATTAATATTTCTACCTGAGCCAATTCCAACCATAAATCAAAAGAAAAAATATTTTATAGCCCTCTCCCTCCAAAAAATGCAGCTGTTTTCAAAATTAAGAGTTATTAATGTAATTGCCTTAATATTATTATTTTACTTAATGTGTATTTATCGATCATTTTTAATAGTTAAAACCTAGTTAATATCTGAATGAGAACTTGCAAACATGAATGTTACCAAAGTCAGCCCAAGAACCCTTCAGTGAAATGAATTTGACAAGTGCCCTACTCAGTACTTACCATTGTTAGAATACACTCGCAACAGATGCAAACAAGGTAAAATTAGCTTGAAATTCTGCAAATTTTGTTTCACTAAATTCAAGGTAATGCCCAAGGCTCCATTAATCCTGGCTTTGACTCCAAACTTTTTGTCTAGTAAAGAAAATAAAAAGAATGATGTAATGTGAACTTTCGCGCATTCAGCTGAGATTCTCCCAGTTCTTTTCAACAGATTTCTGACTGACTTTTCACTACTTTCTAATGCACTTATCATTCAAATGTATTAAAATATAATATTTAAGAATAATTTCAAATTAACATTCAAAGTATGATGTTGTTCACTTCACTTCTCATGTATGCAGGCAATTCCCTCCCCACCATTGCGACATCTACATGAAATGCTGTTGCAGGAAAGCAGCATCTGGAATCATGGATCCCCACAACCCAGGACAGGCTCTCTTTGTGTTGTTGTTATCAGGAAAAAGGTGTAGGAGCCTCAGGACTCACACCATCAGGTTCAGGAACAGTTATTGCCCCTAAGTCAGCTGGCTCTTGAACAAAAGGTAATAACTTCATTTGCCCCATCACTGAAAAGTTCCCACAACCCATTGATTCACTTTCAAGGTCTCTTCATCTCATGTTCTCAACATTTATTGGTTATTTATTTATTATTATTATTTATTTCTTTTTGTCGTTGCACAGTTCGTTGTCCTTTGCACACTGGTTGAGTATCCAAGTTGGTGTGGCTTGTTATGATTAATTATTTTATAGAGTATGGTCACAAGACTATGAATCTCAGGGTTGTACTTCATTTTCTATGACCACCTCCAAGTTGCTTTTATTGTACGCACAAAACATACATTCTTTCCAGTACCACAATACATTGGTAGGGAAGGAAGTTAATGGGAAAAAAAAATCAGGTACCTCTCAATGTTTTTCTTCCTAATATTATGTTTCTTTTCATGTTTTTGTAGTGCAAATAATCCTTTTTCTCTTCAGTCATACTTCAAAGAGATTGACTTATTCTGCTCTCAGCCAAATGCCACAAAAATTATAAATTTATTTATATTTAAAAGTGCTACATATAAAAATACTGTAACACTGATGTCAATAAAGTGTGTGCATGAAATTGCAGAATAATAAAATTCAAAATGGCTGAGCAATATCTTTAGAAGGAAGTCTACCATCCTTATCTAGTCTGGAATAATGCAACTTTGGCTTATGATAAGAGATTTTAGCACAAAAATACTGCAGTTCAACTCCAGTGCAGAGTTTGAGAGAGCTGAACTGTCAGAAGTGCTGTTATTTAGATGGGGTATTAAAATTAGGCCATTTTCTCTCTCTCTTTCTCTATGATGGTTATACAGATTGAGAAACAGAAAATCTAATTGTCTATTTAAGAAAGGAGGGAGACAAGGGTACTGAAAAGTGCAATATCATTTACATGATAAAAAGGAAAGTGGAAAAGCAAGTTGAGAGAACAATCCAAAGAGACTTGAAGAGGATACAGAAAATTTAGCTACGTTAAGTGAATGGGGGATAAGAATAGTAATTGGAATATAATTTCGGAAAATGTGAAATTATTGACCTTGGAAGAAAGCAGAATATTGTTTAATTGGGAACACACTAAAGAATTCTGCTACACAGAGAGTTAACAATGAAGAAGGCAAATGGAATAAAGATATTGACCTTGTTTACAAAGGGATTTGAATACAAAATTACAGAATTCTTTATCTGATGCTGGAGAGACTGTTCCTTGTATAATGTGTACAGCTAGAGAGAGTTATCAGGTTGATCCCTCCAATAATGATAGGTTGAACAAGCTGGCTCAGCACTTGAATTGAGTGGTGAATGTACAGAAAGCTGTGAGGGAACTTGGTAAATAGGAAAGGACCATGTCTGTTTCATGAGTGATCGAAAAACTGCTTGCATACTTTCTTACTGAAGGATCACACATTAAGGGCTGACATGAGGAAAAAATTTCTCTTAGGGTTGTGAATTTTTGGAATTTTAAATTGTGAGATTTCACCATTTAATATATTCCAGTCTTAGTTAGATAAACATGTTTGGAAAAAACAACAGGTGCTGGAAATTTAACAAGAATAAATTGGAAACAATCAGGTTAGACAGCATCTGCAGAAAGAGGAACACTGTTAATGGTTCGGGTCCAAGACTTTTGTCAGATCTTCTGTTATTATCGAAGTTGACAATCCTGAAGAACTGCCACCAACATAACTGATCCTAATGAATGGTGGGAGGATCAAGGCCTACTCCTTCTCCCAGCACTTTTGTTTCTGCATGTTTCAAAAGCAAATTGTTAGCAGCAATAAAAAGTTTCATTTTGGACAATATTTGATGAAAGCAAACTGCATTTTAACATATAATAATCACTTTACAGGGCATATACAGTACTGTGCAAAAGTCTTAGGTACATATAAATAGCTACAGTGCCGAAGTCATTTGCACACTACCATAGTAACTTCACATATTGTACTGTACTGCTGCTGTAAAAACAAAAACAAATCTCATGACATATGTGAGTGATGATAAACCTGATTCTGATGTGGGTCTTTATTGTGGACTGAGTGTGGGAAGGGAGGAGATAGAGGGGATTCATGGTTGGGAAAAGGGGAAGGGAGAGGGGAGGGTGTGGGAAGCACCAGAGAATGTAATGATCTATAAACCAATTATTTGGAATCAAGTGATCTTGCTTGGTGTCTCAGGGCAGCATTTTTCTACACCTGTGCCACTCCGCACCGCTAGCACTCCTGCCCCACAGCTCTCCTGTGGCGCTCTACTCTCACCATTCCCAACATCATTTCCTCGCACCAGATTTAAAAACTCGCTCTCCACTCCATGTTGTCAAATACTGTACTGTGCAAATACCTTCAGCACTGTGGCTATATATATGTGCATAATGCTTTTGCACATAACTATAGTAGTATAGGGAAATAGTTACCTATTTAAACCCCTAATTGAACTTGTACGGTGACTTTAGCTTCCAGCACATTTTGATAATGCTTAACAGGGGAAAATCTGTTTGATGCTTTTTGACAATCACAGGTGTATGTGTAACTTTATGCAGAGTACACAGCAAGCTAGGTTGTAGCAAGAATGGAACATCATATTGGCTTTTCCTGCCCATTGTATTTGTTTTTCAATAAGAATTGATTTTCTGCAGGATTGTTCCATATTTAGCATTCAATCTGCAAGCATATGATAATGAAGTACAAGATCATTGTATCTAAGTCTACTCTGCCCACATTTAAAGTTCATGAACATACGTTACAATATTGACTGATGTTTCCTTGCAAACACAAGGACACTAAAGCCAAGTGTAAATCATTAGATCAAGCCTTGGGCAGTATTTATCTATTTGCCTCAACTATTGGGCATTTAAACTAGCCATTAATATCATAATTTAATTATGATAAACTATTTGCTAATTTCCCTTAATCTTGAAAGAGTTGACATTTGCATGCCTGTGGTTTAAGATATTGATTTTCAGAGAAAAGTCGTCCCACTGACACCATGTGTAAAAAAGAACCATAAACAAGTCAAAAGTACATTGATGCAGAATCACCATTATCCAAAATTACAAAATCAATGTTCCATTTTGTATGACGAATGTATTTCACTAAAATATTAATCAGCACAAAAGATGTGCTGACCTCAATAATGTATTTTTTATAGATTCACGCTCCTTCGCAAATTCTTTGCATTGCATGCTTGAATTGTAAAAGAAACCTTCAAACAAAATTTCACGAGTTCTATAAAAAAGGCAATAAACTTAGATTTAAACATCCCTGTGTATAAAAGGCATTTATTGCACATAAAGAGAAAATAAAGCATCTTATTAAAGAAAAAGTTACATGGAAAATATGTTTGATTGAATAACCCATGGGACAGCATGACAATAATCAGCTAAATAGTTGGACTAAATGAGTACAGCTTTGCTCATTATATAGCTCTATTTATATACAAATCATGCCCTGATCTAAAACTAAAATACAGTATTTTGTTTACCATATGCTAAAGAATAAATTATGCTAATTAAATACTTTACAAATACATTATGAGTTTAGATTACTTTATACCAAGAGAAATTAATTTTGGCATCTTGTCATTGAGTAAATCTTTTTTTTAAGTTGAATTTTCAAATAGGCTACAGAAGGAAAAAAAATTATCAACCCTTCCCCCCTCCCCCCTAACATATCCCTATAGAAAAAAAAGAGAAGAAAAAAGAAAGAAGGAAAGAATGTCTGGATATCAGAAGATCCCCATGTGCTCCTTGGAGTTCATAATAGCTTTAATATGTATATTTCTTTCTTTCCCCAGATAACCAACGATTTTATCTTCGGAGCACCTATATATTTAATTCTATCTTTTGTAAATAAGGGTGCCAAATTTTCAGAAATATTTCATATTTATCTCTTAAATTATAAGTAATTTTTTCAAGTGGAATGGAGCTAAAAATTTCATTCTCGCAATAATCTATACTTAAGTATGAATCCGATTTCCAAGTAACTGCAATAGCCTTTTTGGCTACTGCCAATGCAATTTTTATGAATTCTTTCTGATATTTATTCAATTTGGAATTCGATTTTATCCCTTCAATATCGCCTAGTAAAAATAATGTTGGATTATGTGGAAGATGTATTCCAATAATTTGTTCCAGTAAAACTCTTAAATTTGTCCAAAAAGGTTGAATTTTAAAACAAGACCAAGTAGAGTGTAAAAAAGTACCAACTTCTTGATTACATCGAAAACATTGATCAAATAAATTTGAGTTTAATCTATTTATTTTTTGTGGTGCATTTGATGTACAAAGTTATATTGTACTAATCTTAGTCGAACATTTATTGTATTTGTCATACTGTCAAAACATAATCTTGACCAAATTGTTTCATCAATTTTAATATTCAAATCAGTTTCCCATTTTTGTCTTGACTTATGAATTCCTTGTTTAATTGCCTGTTTTTGAATCAAATTATACATACCAGAAATAATTTTTTTAAATTTTTCCTTTATGAATTAAAGTTTCTATTTCATTAGGTTTCGGCAATAACATTGTTTGACCCAGTTTATCTCTTAAATAAGCCCTTAATTGGAAATAACATAAAAGAGTGTTACTTGATATTTTATATTTATTCTTTAATCGGTCAAATGACATTAATATACCTCCTTCAAAACAGTCTCCTATATATCTAATCCCTTTGTGAAACCAGTTATATAAAAGTTGATTATCCATTGTAAAAGGGATAAGTTTATTTTGAACTAAAGGTCTCTTTGCTAATAAAGATTTCTTTATCTCATCAACAACATTTATCTTATTCCATAAATGAATCAGATGTTTTAGTATAGGAGATTCTTTCTTTTCCCATATCCATTTAGATTCCCATTTATATATAAAATCTTCTGGTATATTTTCTCCTATTTTATCTAATTCTATTCTAATCCATGCCGGTTTATATTCATCAAAAAAAGATGCAATAAATCTAAGTTGATTTGCTTTGTAATAATTCTTAAAATTTGTTAATTGTAACCCTCCTAGGTCAAATTTCCATGTCAGTTTTTCCAACGGTATTCTTGACATCTTGCCTTTCCAAAGGAATTTCCTCATACATTTATTTAACTCTTGAAAGAACTTCTGCGGTAATTGTATTGGTAGTGTTTGGAATAAATATTGTAATCTAGGGAATATATTCATTTTTACAGCATTGACTCTACCTATTAATGTTATTGGTAACATCATCCATTTATCGAGATCCTCTTGAATTTTTTTCAATAATGGCAAATAATTTTGTTTATATAAATTCTTTATATCATTATCAACTCTTATACCTAAATACTTTATACCATTTATTGGCCATCTAAACTGAGTTAGTAATCAACATTGACTATAATCTCCTTTAGTAAGGGTTAGAATTTCACTTTTATCCCAATTTATTTTGTACCCTGATATTTTCCCATATTTTTCCAATCTAGAAGATAATTTACACAACAAATGCGATGGGTTAGTTAGATAAATCAGAACATCATCAGCAAATAAGTTAATCTTATATTCTTCCTGATTAACTCTGAAACCCATAATATGAGTCATTTCTAATTAATTCAGCTAATGGTTCTATCGCCAACACAAATAAAGCAGGTGATAATGGACAACCTTGTCTAGTTGACCTTGTTAACTGAAATGATGTTGAAATTTGGTCATTTGTCACCACTTTAGCTTTCGGGTTAGTATTTAAGGTTTTAATCCATTTTATAAAAGATACTCCTAATCCATATTTTTCCAATACCTTAAATAAAAAATCCCATTCCAATCTATCAAATGCTTTTTCTGCATCCAAAGCAACTGCCACACTCATTTCTTCCTTCTTTTGTGCCAAATGAATTATGCTAAGTAACCGAGTTAAATTATCTGCCGATTGTCTATTTTTAATAAATCCTGTTTGTTCTGTGTGTATTAATTTTGATAAGTATTTAGATAATCTATTAGATAAAATCTTTGCTGTTATTTTATAGTCTGTGTTCAACAAAGAAATAGGTCTATATGATGTTGGCTTTAAAAGATCTCTACCTTTTTTTGGCAATACTATTAAAATTGCCATCGAAAAAGATTCTGGAAGTTTATGCGTTCTTTCCGCTTGGTGTATTAGCTCCATAAAAGGAGGAATTAATAAATCTTTAAACTTTTTGTAAAATTCAGGCAGAAAACCATCTTCTCCTGGAGATTTATTACTCTGAAGTGATCCTAGAGCTTTTTCGACCTCTTTTAATGTAAAAGGCACATCTAATCCTTTCTGTTCTGAATTCAATTTTGGGAGAGTTATTTGTGATAAAAACCTTTCTATCTCAACAATATCATTTTGTGATTCTGGTTGATACAGTTCAGAATAAAAAACTTTAAAAGTTGCATTGATTTCTAAAGGTTTATAAGTAATTTTATTTACACTTGTTCTAATTGCAGTTATCGTTTTGGAAGCCTGGTCTGTTTTTAACTGCCAAGCAAGAATCTTGTGTGATCCTTCACCTAGTTCATAATATCTCTGTTTAGTTCCCATAATTGCTTTTTCTGTTCAGTATGTCTGAAGTGCATTATATTATAGTTTCTTATTAACAAGTTGTCTTTGTTTTTCTTCTGTCATACATCTTTGAGATTCTTTTTCTAATTTTGTAATCTCTTTTTCCAATTGATCTATTTCTACCATATATTCCTTCTTAATTTTAGAAGTATAACTTATTATCTGGCCTCTCAAATATGCCTTCATCGCTTCCCATAATATAAATTTATCATCAACTGAATGTGAGTTTGTATCTAAAAGAAACAATCTGTTTTTTCATAAAATCACAAAAATCTTGACGTTTTAATTATATTGAATTAAATCTCCATCTGTAAATCGATTCCTCCTTATCCATCATTATCTTTCTTTTTTCAATCTTTTTATTGAATTTCATATATTAAAAAAACATATTGTGAAATTAAATAGGCTATAGGTACATTAGACTTAATTAAATTAGTAATAGAATAACAATATCTTATTAAAATATCAGCAAAAGAAAAATAGTACATTAATCAATGTAACCTATATTAATTATACATGAAAAAAACAAGAATAATCATCAAAAGAATAAAAAAAATTAAAAAATGCAAGAAAAAAAAATATATATTAAAAAAAATAACCTAAACTAAACTAACATGGGCAATAATAACAGTTTATGTATATATGATAGTGTCAAAAACTCTGGAACTCCATACCAGAACAAGAATAAAAAGAGAAAAGGTCTGGAAGAGATCAAATTAGTTCATATGAAAATGTCGAATGAACGGTCCCCAAGTTTCTTCAAATTTAACTGATGAATCAAAAATAGTACTTCTAATTTTTTCTAAGCTCAGACAAGAAATAGTTTGAGAGAACCACTGAAACGTGGTAGGAGGGTTTACTTCTTTCCAATTTTGTAATATAGATCTTCTGGCCATTAATGTTGCAAAGGCGATCATTCGTCTAATTGAAGGGGAAAACCGGTTACCATCCTCATTTGGTATACCAAAAATTGCAGTAATAAAATGAGGTTGTAAATCGATATTCCAAATTGAGGAAATAATAGCAAATATGTTCTTCCAATAGTCATGTAAAGTGGGACATGACCAAAACATGTGGGTCAATGAGGCCACATCTAAATGACATCTGTCACATTGAGGGTTAATATGAGAATAGAATCGAGCAAGTTTATCTTTAGACATATGGGCTCTATGTACAACCTTAAATTGTATTAAAGCATGTTTAGCACATATAGAAGAAGAATTAACCATTTGTAAAATTTTTTCCCCTTTTTCTGTTGATATATTGTATTGAAGTTCTTTTTCCCATTCTTGTTTAATTCTACCTGATATTTCTGGTTGTATTTTCATAATCATATTATAAATAAGAGCCACTAATCCCTTCTGACAAGGATTCAAGGTAAAAATCATATCTGAAAAGTCTATCAAAGTTGAATTGGGGAAGGATGGTAGAACTTTATGTAAAAAATTTCTGATTTGTAAGTATCTAAAAAAATTAGATTTAGGTAACTTAAATTTGTTGGAAAGTTGGTCGAAAGACATCAAACTACCTTCAAAAAAAAGATCTCGAAAACATATTATACCTTTCCTTTTCCATATGCTAAAAGAAGGTTTAAAAAAGAAGTTAAGTAAGATAGGGCTATCTAGAACAAAGTTTTTCAGAGTAAAAAACTTACGAAATTGAAACCAAATTCGTAATGTGTGCTTGACAATAGGATTGGATAACTGTTTATTGAATTTAACTAAATCAGTAGGAAGAGAAGAACCAAGAACAGAGAATAGAGACTATCATTGTGCATCATTGCATTCTAAATTTACCCACTGTGGGCACAATGGTGAATCCAAATCTAATTTCCAATATATTAAATTTCGAATATTATTCCCCCAATAGTAAAATCTAAAGTTAGGTAAAGCTAAACCACCATCTTTTTTAGATTTTTGTAACTGCCTTTTACTTAACCTGGGGTTTTTATTTTGCCACACAAATGAGGAAATTTTAAAATCAATGTTATCAAAAAAAGATTTAGGAATAAAAATTGGTAAGGCTTGAAATAAATATAAAAATTTCGGTAAAATCATCATTTTAATAGCATTAATCTGGCCAACTAATGATAAAGATAAAGGAGACCATCTTGTAGTAAGTTGTTGAATCTGATGAAGCATAGGTAAAAAATTCAATCTGAATAAATCTTTATATTTCTTGGTAATTTTTATACCTAAATAAATAAAGTTATCAGTAACAACTTTAAATGGTATCCTGTCATTCAATAAAGTTTGCGCATTTAAAGGGAATAATTCGCTCTTTTCCAAGTTTAGTTTATAACCAGAAAAACTACCAAATTGAGTCAATAAGGATAAAATAGCGGGAATAGACCTGTCAGGATCGGAAATATATAACAACAAGTCATCAGCATAAAGTGATAACTTGTATAACTTCTCATTACGGGTAATACCAAAAATATTAGAGGATTCACAAATAGCAAATGGCTAAAGGTTCTAATGCAATATTAAATAATAAAGGACTGAATGGACAACCTTGTCTCGTACCACGAGATAATTGAAAAAAAGGGGATCTGTAATTATTTGTAAGAACAGAAGCAACAGGTTTATAATAAATTAATTTAATCCATGATATAAAACTAGGACTAAAATTAAAATTTCTCAAGGCATTAAATAAGTATGTCCATTCAACTCTATCAAAAGCTTTTTCAGCATCTAATGAAATAACACATTCTGGGGTTGTGGGTGAAGAAGTGTAAATTATATTAATCAATTTTCTAACATTAAAAAAGGAATACCGGTTCCTAATAAAACCAGTTTGGTCTTCTGAAATAATTTGTGATAGTAACTTTTCTAATCTAATAGCTAAAATTTTTGTAAGAATCATAGAGTCTACATTTAATAGCGATACAGGGTGATAAGATGCACATAGAGTAGGATCCATATCTTTTTTAAGAATTAGAGAGATAGTAGCTTCATAAAAAGACTGGGGTAGTCTCTTCTTAGTAAATGCATCATTAAAGATTCCACATAACCAAGGGGAAAGCAAAGAAGAAAAAGTTTTAAAGAATTCTATAATATAACCATCAGGACCAGGAGCTTTCCCTGAATTCATTGATGAGATAGCCTCTCCTATTTCAGCCATAGAAATAGGAGCATCGAACAAGCTCTGATCTTCATCTGTCAATTTAGGAATATTCAAATTGTTAAAAAAATTATCCATCATGGATAGATCGCCATCAAATTCTGATTGATATAAAGATTTATAAAAATCTTGGAAAGTATTATTTATTTCTTTATGATCAGTAGTCAGATTACCGTCTTGTTTACGAATTTTAATAATTTGTCGCTTAGTCGAAATAGCTTTTAATTGGTTAGCTAACAATTTACCAGTTCGATCACTATGAATATAAAATTGAGCCCTAGTCTTAATTAATTGATTCTCAATTGAAGAAGATAATAGTAAACTATGTTCCATTTGAAGCTCAACTCTCTTCTTATAGAGTTCTTTGGTAGGAGTCATGGAATAAATCTTACCAATTTCTTTAATTTTATCCACTAATAAAGCAATATCTAAATATCTTTGTTTTCTTTTACCGACAGAGTATGAGATAATTTGTCCACGGATAAAAGCCTTAAATGAGTCTCAAAGTATTCCTCTGTCAATCGCTTCGGTATAGTTCGTTGAAAAAAACAAGTCAATTTGTTGTTTTATGAAGGTGATAAATTCTGGATCTTGAAACAAAGTAGCGTTAAGTCTCCAAGATCTAATATTATTGAAAGAGTCCGAAATCTTGATAGATAACTTCAAAGGTGCATGATCCGAAATGGCAATAGAGTCATATTTACAAACAGTAACATCTGTTAATAAACGATGATCAATAAGGAAATAATGAATTCTAGAATAACTGTGATAAACATGTGAGAAAAACGAAAATTCTTTATCTTTAGGGTTCAAAAACCGCCATATTTCAGTAATTCCCGAATCAACCATAAAGGAATTAATAAGTAAGGCTGATCTATTCGGAAGAATTCGAATAGGTTTAGATCTATCCATCGAAGGATTCAGACAACATTTGAAATCTCCATCCATTATCAGCATATATTCATTTAGATTAGGGAGGGAAGTAAATAACCGTTTAAAAAATTCAGGGCAGTCAAAGTTTGGAGCATAAATATTAACTAGAGCCACTTTTCCATTGAAAAGTGAGCCAGTAATCAACAAAAATCTGCCCTGTGGATCAGAAATAATTTCATGATGCGTAAACGAAATTGAGGGGGTCTATAAAAATAGACACACCCCTAATTTTGGCGGTACAATTCGAGTGAAATTGTTGACCCTTCCAGAACCGAAAAAAGCGTTGATTATCCTCCCTCCTAATATGGGTCTCCTGTACAAAAATAATATTAGCATTTAGTCTATGGAATACTTTAAATATTTTTTTTACGTTTAATTGGGTGATTTAAACCATTGGTATTCCAAGAGATAAAATTAATAGACTTATCCATCATGCCAATACTAATTGTATATATCATAAAAGGTTAAAAAATTACATAACCCATAATTCAGGAAGAAGGAAAAATGATTCAGGAGCAACCGGAGAACATGACACTTCAACAATATTAATAATCTAAAGTTGGCCCATAAACTAAAAGCAAAAAAATAAAAAGCAAAAGCGTGAAAAAAGATCCCTACCCCCTCCCCCAACCCCACGAAAAAAAGCCAAGCGGCAGGCGCACAAACTAATACTAATATTACCCCCATTTCAAGATGGCAACTTCATTAAAAGAAAGAAAAAAGACTATATAACACCCAGATATAAATAAAGGGTTGTAAAAAGAAAGAATATATCAATCAAAATGAAAAAAATAATATAACAAAGCAAAAAAACATTAGTAAAAAAGGATAAACATTAAAGTTTAAAATAGTGTAATATACCTTTAAGAAAAGATTCCATATTCAGATACAAGAAAATGACGTTTCAAAAACAGAGACTTATGGGAAGAAGAAACGACATTTTGAAAAAACCATATTACAAAATATAAATGTAAATTCACCAATCTATTAAAAAAGTCATCAAAATAGGATTAAAAAAAGGTGATCAAAAAAGGATCAAAAAAAAAGGATTCAAAAATCACTACAATGTATATATATAAAAAAAAGGTCCAAAACATTCGTCGCATTTTCAAGTACAAGCAACTAAATGCTTACAGAAAGCTAAGTCTTATGGGAAGAAGAATCGACATCTTAAAAAATAAATCATTATTACAGAGTATTAACATATATATCCAGTTCAGAAGGAAAGAATTAAAAAAGAAAGAAAACATTATAGTAAAATTAGAAGAGCTTCTGTAAACCATGATAATAAAAAAAGACCAGGTCTACAGACCAAAATAAAAAGCTATACCGCAGTTTCATAAGTTAAAGCCCAAAACAAAATAGCATCTTCTCTCCAAAAATTCTTCAACATAACACATAGTTCAACTTGTACTAGAAGACCGATATTCTTCGACGAATTTCTTCGCTTCTTCGGGAGTATTAAAGAAACGCTGACTGTTGTCACTCAACGTAATTCTGAGATTCGCTGGGTATCTTAAAGCTTGTTTAAGTCCAATCGAATGAATCTCTGCCATGACTGGTTTAAAAGCGATTCTCGCCTTCATCACATCAAATGAATAATCTTCAACAATTCGAAAGTGGTTGTTTCTGTAAGAAATCATACCTTTCTGACGAGCTAATCGGATTAAAAGCTCTTTCTCCCGAGGATAATGGAGGCGAACAATCACAGCTCGTGGTTTATCTCTCGAGATCGAAAATCTTGAAACTCTGTGAGCACGATCGATAGTAAGTTTAACCCGCAAAGCGTCCTCACCGAAAATTTCCCACAATAAGTTAGAGAAATATTCAGTTAAGTCACCAGACTCAACATTTTCGGGAAATCCGATAATACGCAAGTTTTGTCTGCGAGATCGGTTTTCAAGATCGGTGATTTTAAACTTACTCTGCTCCACTATTTTAACGGTCGACCGTAACTTCTCCTCCAAAGTTTCAATAGTACGTATTTTTTCACAAATTAACTTGTCAAGTGCTGCAAACTTTTCTTCATGCTGTTCAATATCTGCTGCCTGCGATTGAAGCTTGGTATCAAACGATCTAACGACTTCTTCAAGCTCAGACATTTTCGCAGTAAGCTTATTTTCCAGACTTGCAAATTTAGTATCCAGTCTAGTATCCGGAAGACTGGAGATTGCGTCAAGAGATGGAGGGTCTTTAGAGGATTTCTTAGATACAGACATTTTAAGTTTGAAAACATTAAATCAAGTATTATTTTAAAAAAGAAGTAAATCCTGAGTATCAACCCATGTAATTAAGTACGAAAAGATTTGATTAAAGGGTGATTATAGTTTAAAAAATGAAGAGCGCCCGAAGGCAGATGTCTACATCACCATCTTGAAACTCCACCCCCCCCCCCCCATCATTATCATTGTCATTATCAAAGGGGAATGATCTGACAATATTCTTGCTTTATATTCCATATTTTTCACTCTGTCTTGAATATTCGCTGATAGTATGAAAATATCTATCCTTGAATAAGTTTTATGCCAATTTGAATAAAATGAATAATCTCTTTCTCTTGGGTTAATTCATATATCAATTAAATTTAAATCTTTCATCAATGATAAAGTTAATTTTGCTACTTTTGGTTTTGTAACAACCTTTGTTGATCTATCGAAAACTGGGTCTAGACAAAAGTTAAAGTCTCCACCTATTAATATTTTATCGTGTGTGTCAGCCAAATTCAAAAAAGCCTTGTATAAATTTTGCATCATTTTCATTTGGTGCATAAATATTCATAAGAGTCCATAGTTCTGAAAAGATATGACAATGTACAGTTACATATCTTCCCACAGAATCAATTAATACATTTTGTATTTTAATTGGTAAAGTTTTGTTGACCAAAATTGCAACTCCCCTCACTTTTGAATTAAATGAAGCTGCTATAACATTTCCAACCCAATCTCTCTTTAATTTCTGATGTTCTATCTCTGTTAAATGTGTTTCTTGTATAAAAGCTATATCTATTTTCATTTTCTTAATGTATGTTAAAATTATTTTTCTTTTCACCGGTCCATTAAGCCCATTAACATTATAACTTTAAAAATTTAGTAAATTAGTCATTATTTTTAAACGAGGTTACTCCAGTCTATAATGATACATAATATTTCAACTCTCATAGTACCTTGGGGAATTATTTTAAAATTCTCCATGTTGCTATGTGTCTCACCTCTAATCATCCAGGCAAAGTAAGAAAGATAAAAGAAAAATAGATATAAAGAAAAAATAACAAAAAACCCCCCTGCTAATGTTGTGAATGAAAAAAAACACAACATTACCCCCCTCCATTGTGCGGGTCATGGCAAACGCCATGATTACACACGTGAATCCCGTAGCGATCGATCTGAAGTTCCCCCAGCTCTCCCGTAACATGAAAAAAGTATATATAAGAAAAAATAATATCACTACTCTCGATTAATATTTCTCAAATTTTTACCTTTCTCCCCCGTATCATATAATTAAAAGTATAGTTAAATATCCTGTCCTTAATGTCCATCAACTCACTTCACTGTCCCCATCTTCATCTTTAATCTGTTTCACTGTTAAAGATTTACTGTGTCTAGCAAATATTTGGGAGTTCTTGTGCAAACTCCTCTGCATCCCGATGATCAGTAAAAAATCTTCTTTTTCTGTCATCCAAAAAAATTATCAGTGTTGCTGGGTGGCGCAATATAAATTTATAACCCTTTTCTCATAAAACTTTTTTCACTGGATTAAAATCCTTCTTTCTCTTCAAAAGGTCATAACTTATATCAGGATAGAAAAGAACTGCTTTCTCTTCTATCATCAATGGCTCATTTCTCTTTCTGGCACACTGGGCAGCCGCCTTCAGGATCTTTTCTTTATCTTGATATTTTAAGCATTTTATCAAGATTGGTCGTGGGTTTTGATCAGGTTGAGGTTTTGGTATTAAGTCTCTGTGGACCCTTTCGATTTCAATCAACTGGGTTCCTTCTTCCATTTCCAAATTTTCCAGGATCCATTTTTGAAAAAATTTTATTGGATCCTCTCCCTCTATCCCTTCTTTAAGACCAACAATTTCAATATTATTTCTTCTACTAAAATTTTCAAGCACGTCTATTTTTTCCAACAGTTGTATTCTTCCTGATGTCCAGGCAAGAATATTATCTTCCATTTTATTCACTCTATCAATAGTTACTCCCGTTATTTCTTCCAGCTTTTTAACTTTCTTGTCCATTTTCTCCTGTTTTTTCACCATCTTATCAAACAGTCTTCATATTTTTAACATCTACTTTTATTATTTTTAATTCTTTTAATTCATGCATTATTTGCGCCAAAGCTTCTCTTATGTTGTCTCCAGAATATCTTCCACCTCCAACCTCTTCCTGTTGTTCTTCTTTTACCTCATCTTCAACTGTATGTTCCAGAGTATCCGAATCTACCTCGGATTCATTCTCACTTCCACTTCCAATCGTAGCTGGGATTTGTAGTTCAAGTTGCTCATGTTTGCACATGCCCTTTCCTTCACGCATGCACAGTTCCTGTTGTTCCTTCTTGGAGGCTATTGATGTTGCTGCCGATTCCTGTTCTGTATCGCCGGAGGTGAGATGCACTTGAGTCCGAGGCTTCTTCATGGTGGCCAGCCCAGCTTGTACTGTCTGCAAAGTAGTAGTTTTCTTCTGTGTCTGTTTAGGAGGCATATCTAAGGAAAATCCTGAGTAGTTTAGACGTAGTTTTTAGAAAATATTTACTAACTTTTCTTCACTTAAATATTAATTTATTGGATTTTTACGGGAGAGCTGGATTTCCACGTCTCGATCCTACGTCATCACGTGACGTCCCCCATTGAGTAAATCCTCTAAAAAACATTTGTCATGTTAACAATGTGAATCAGAATTGAAGGGTGTCTGAGATCATCATGGTGAAACAACATATTAAAAAATTGAACAATTTATCCACAATCCAGAGAATAGACATGGAAATTCAAGATGGAATTGGCAATCGTTTGTTTGGATCCATTTATGTTATCACACTATCACCCAATCTTTCATCTAAAACATAATGGAGAAAAGGATTACAGTTTTTTTTTAACTTTCAAATTAAATTATCAATGAACTTCATTGACAGAACTTTCAAACAGCACTTAAAAGAAACCTTAAATAACCTTTTCAATCATACGATGACAATTCTTGATCTAATTACTGTAGGTCTTCAAATAAATCAACGTGACAATACTGTGTGGAAAATGAAAGGGCTTGTATGGTGCAAAAACATAGAATGCAGATAGAAGACAAGGATTAAAAGAGTGCAGAGCTTGGTAAGTGAAGCTGGGGAGTGGGGATGTATGGGAGATGCTGGGGGAATTATAGTATTAGAAGAGGTCTAGAATTTGGGAATATTGTGGCCCAGTGGGGAGGGGGGGGGAATTAATCATAAATATTAGGGAGTAAACAGCTAATTCGGAGTAGTGGACATAGTATATGCCAGAATACAATCAATCAAGGTTATAAGTTAATTGCTAGAAGATGGAAGATGCAAAGCTTGGAAAAGACAGAATTAACAACAGATACTGTTACTACATCCGATCTGCTGAAGCAGAAGTGAAATTGAAAATGATGTAGTCAGACGCTGGAGAAAAAGTGCTCAACTCAAAGAGTAAATGACACCAAGGTGGAAAAGAGTCTCAATTAGCCCAAGATAGTGTCACAGAGACATGAATGCTGATACAGAATACAGCAACAACTTTCTTCTGATAGTTACTAGAAGCTGCAGCTCATTGTTTTCCTGATGGTGAAAACAAGCAGCAATGTAAAACAGCCAGTATCATTTGTGACTGGCTTTCTTTTACCAATATTGTGGGAGGTCCTGACCTAAATGAAAAGAGTTCATGCTAGAGGTGGGCAGAGATCTTAAGGCAGCATAATTAATAAATTGAAATGTTCTTTAAGACCACGGGTATTTTTACAAGAGGCTAGTTCCTTTAACATAGGGATTAATTTACAACTTCAATTAGCAAGGGAAGATGAATGGGCAGCAGTACAGATAATATAACTAGGGGAGCAAGAAGAAAACTTCAGGCTAGTGACACAGAAACAGAAAATAGTGACACAGAAACCAACAAACTCCTGGCATTTGCAACAAAGGCAGAAAAAGCAGTGAAATGCGGATAATGGGAAAATCTGTAGCTCACAATAAAATAGCAAAGTTATCTTTGTCTCTTAAAGCAAGCCAAAGTCCTCAACAATTTTAAAAGAGGTTTAATTGCATACCATAAAATGTGATGTGATTCATGGCCAAACCACTTGTGCAGCCAAAGGTTCATGTGCACTTTGACCACAAGGTCAAAGACAGAAGCCATAAAAAAATAACCAAGATCTTCTAGGGACAAGAAGCATCAGAAATGGACGTTAGTGAGAGACTGAGTAAATCAGTGCCTGCAGGTGGTTTTTTTATTAGTAATGTCTTCAATGTGGCACTTAGCCAATAAAGAGATTTTTTTTTACACTTTATATAAAACAGGACACATTTCAAATGGAAAACTTGGCTGCCCTCCAAAGTTCATCAACCTCATACGCCTCTTCCATAACAACATGACTGGAGAGATTCTCTCAGCTGACGAACCTAGCGAGAAACTTGACATCTCCAACGGCGTTAAACAGGGCTGAGTGCTTGCACCAGTACTTTTCAACCTTTTCTTCACTCAAGTACTAATGCATGCTGTCAAAGACCTAAACCTGGGCATTTATATCAAATACCGCCTGGACAGGTCACTCTTTGATCTACGTTGCCTTGCAACACACACAAAAACCCTCTGAAAGCTGTTCATAGAAGCGCTCTTTGTAGATGACTGCGCACTCATGGCACACCAAGAGGACCACATACAAACAATGGTCAGCAGATTCTCCGCCACATCTAAATTGTTCGGCTTGACAATCAGCCTCAGTAAAACAGAAGTCCTCCTGCAGCGCCCCACCACAGCCACGCATCACCATCGATGACACACAACTACGGAACGTTGACAACTTCAAATACCTGGGGAGTACCATCTCCAGCGACGGTGTCCTTGATAAAGAAATCACGTCAAGGATCCCGAAAGCAAGCCTGGCACTCAGAAGGCTCCGGGTCAAAGTTCTGTAGCACAAAGACATTCGCCTCTCCACTAAACTGAAGGTTTACAATGCTGTTGTGGTCTCATCACTTCTACATGGCTGTGAAACCTGGACACTGTATCGCAGACATGTCAAACAGCTTGAACAATTCCACAATCGCGCTCTGCGACCAATCATGCAAATCCGCTGGCAAGACCGTATCTCCAACCTGACGGTCCTGGACCGAGCCAATTCCACAAGCATTGAAGTCAAGGTTTTGAAGGCTCAGCTCAAATGGACTGGCCATGTGATCCGCATGGATGAGTCCAGAATGCCGCGTCAGTTGTTCTACGGAGAACTGGAGCAAGGCAACTGTGCCCAAGGTCACCCAAGGAAGAGGTACAAGCCCTGTGATCTCGAACACACTGCTGCTGATTGGTCCAAGTGGTGCAATCTATGCTCCAAGGCAGCAAACAACTTCCAAGCCAACTGGCGTATGCAGCACCTCAAGGCAAGTCAAGAAAGACACAGGAAGGCATCCACTCCTGCCCCAACAGGTGGTGCTCCTTGCCCCATCTGCAACCGTATCTGCGCTTCGGAGTTCGGCCTCAGAAGTCACATGCGTGCCCACAGATGTTGACTGCGCAACACATTCATGTTCCTCGGACTGCGAGAGACTACTACTAATGTCTTCAATGTGGCACTTGGCCAATAAAGAGATTTTTTTTTACACTTTATATAAAAAACAGGACACATTTCAAATGGACCACAGAAAAAGGTGCTAAAAAACCCACAAAAATAATCAGCATGATTTTAGTACGTTCTTTTTTCATTTGAAAATAAAACACATTTTCCCCAGAACAATTGTAGACCAAGCAGTAACACTGCTTACCAACACTGAACAAGCAGATTGTTACATTTTTTATTTATCTGTAATGTCAGTTTTCTATGAAAATTTGGACGTTTTGATGGAGTTGAAAGGTTGAGTGATTTGCAGTGTACCAAGTCTGACATGGTTACATGATGCAAAATGAAATAATGGATATGTGCACACAGGCAGCCTTCCATGACAGTGCACACTAAATTAAATGTTTTCACTAATACATCATAAAACATAGAATTCATTCTGTGCTGTTCAGGGAAAAGCATACTGGCTCTAGACAATTTCAACATTTTTCTTTAATAAACATGATATGTAATGTATGTTAGAGATTATAGATACAGTGCCTATAAGTAGTATTCACCGCCCCCCCCCCCCCCGGAAGTTTTGCTGTTTTATTGTTTTACCACATTGAACCTCAGTGGATTTAATTTGGCTTTTTGACACTGATCAACAGAAAAAGTCTCTTTCGAGTCAAACCGAAAACAGAACTCTACAAAATGATGTAAATAAATTACAAATACAAAACACAAAACAATTGATTGCATAAAAATTCACCCCCTTCACGTCAGTACTTAATCGATGCAGCTTTGGTCTGTGTGGATAGGCCTCCATTAACTTTGCACATCTGGATACTGCAATTTTTCCCCATTCTTCTTTACGAAAATGCTGAAACTCTGTCAGATTACAGGGGATCATGAGTGAACAGCACACCACAAATCCTCAATTAGGTTGTGGTCTGAACTCTGATCTGGCCACTCCAGGACATAAAATTTGATGTTTCTAAGCCATTCCTGTGTAGCTTTGCTTTATGCTTGAAGTCACTGTCTTGCTGTAAAACAAATCTTCTCCCAAGTCACAGTTCTCTTGCAGACTGCATCAGGTTTTCCTCCAGGATTTCCCTGTATTTTGTTGCATTCATTTTACCCTCTACCTTCAGAAGCCTTTCAGGGCCTGCTGCAGCGAAGCATCCCCACAGCATGATGCAGCCACCACCATGCTTCATGGCAGGGATGGGGGGTGTGTTTTTGATGATCTGTGGGGTATGGATTCCGCCAAACATAGCTTTTAATCTGATGGCCAAAAAGCTCAATTTTAATTTGATCAGACCATAGAACCTTCTTTCAGTGGACTTCAGAATCTTGCACATGCCTCCTGGCAAACTCTAGCCGAGATTTATTGCAAGTTTTTATTCAAACAGTGGTTTTCTCTTTGCCACTATCCCATAAAGCTGTGACTGGTGAAGCACATGGGCAACAGTTGTTAAAGTCATATCCTATGTGCGTGTGCTTTAATTTAATATACATATAGTTGTACACAGACACAGCAAATTGGTGATGAGCACGAACCTGTATGTCAGTGAGTATCACAAATGGCACTGGTAGTTATGGGATGAAAGTTAAACAGCACAGAGAAAGCAGATGGATGCCTGAGTAACAGTGAAAGACACGCTGAATTTAAAGTGAAAATAATGTGGCGATGGCTTCAGTCAGGAAAGTTGATGTATTTGATAGTGCGAAATGAAGGCCGGGAGTCGTATATCAAGAGGGTTGAACTATATTGTAACACGAACAATGTGGAGGAGCAAAAGAAAACCACTACACATACGACTGGCCAAAATTACTGATTTAAACTTATACCCTATGATTAACCAGTCATTACAAAATTGGTTCCAGTTTTGTAATGTGTTTAATCTCAAAAAATTTAAACTTTTTAGTTTACTTTATCAAAATTATTTATTTAAACCTTCATTAAGTGATCCTACCTTTCTTCTTTGGAGAAATAAAGGAGTTTATTCCTTCACAGATCTGTTCCAAGATGGTCGATTGATGTCTTTTGAGAAATTAGTAACTAAATACTCTCTCTTGTATTCACTTTTCCTGCAATATCTTCAAGTCAGACACTTCCTAGAAAAATACTTAAGTAATTTTCCATATATACAGGATTCTGACCTGTTAGGTATTATTTTAAAAATGAATCCTTTAGTGAAGAGTTTTATTGGGAAAATATATAATTTATTGTTACAACAGCACAATTACCCTTCACTTAAGATTAAGCAAGATTGGGAGAGAGCGTTTAACATGACCTTGATAACAGAAGAGTGGTTGCGGATTTTGAAGTTGGTTAACTCTTCTTCGATCTGTGCCAGTCACTCTTTATTTCAATTTAAAATTGTACATTGTTACTATTTGACAAAGGAGAGACTGTCTAAAATGTTTCTTAATGTTCATAGTCAGTGTGACAGATGTAAGACCAAGACAGCCACATTGCCATATATGTTTTGGTCGTGTTCTGTACTGAAACATTTTTGGAAGTCTATTTTCTCTACAATTTCTAAAGTTTTAAAAATTAATTTACAACCTAATAAATTGACAGTTTTATTTGGTAAAATCCCTCAATATATTCATGGTATTTCTCCATCAGACCAACATGTAATTGCATTCGTTACATTATTGGCCAGAAGGGCTATTTTGTTGAAATGGGAAAAATGCTTCTGTTCCTACTTTGATACAATGATTTTCTCAGATGATGCTATGTCTTAGTATGGAGAAAATCAGAAGTCAAACTTTTGATCCTCAATTTGATTTTGAGAAAAGGTGGGGTTCCTTCGCCCACTACTATCATCTGATTTGAGTTAATTAATATGGTTTCCTTCCAATTTTTCTTTAAGTGGATTTGAGTCAGCGGATTGATGTTTCCTTATGGAAGCTTGTTTGATGTATAGCTCCGGGGTTATGCTCCCAATGGGTTTTTTTTTGGGGTTTTTTTCGGTTACTAGGGGTTCTTTCTTTTCCTTCCTTTTCCTTTCAAAAAAAATTCTTAACACTTTATTTTTTTGTTATTATTGATATATTGCTTAGCTTTGTTAATCAGTTATTTGCTAATTTAATTCTTTATTGTACATCATGACATGTTGACTTAATGTATCTTTTTTTGGTTGATCTTCAATAATAATTAATGAAAAAGATTTTAGAATGAAAGCCCCCTACACTTCTTAGCTTAATGGGTGCAAGGACATACAATCTCTTACACAACTTAGTAATCTCTGAAAAGCCAGCAAGCAAGATGTTCAATGAAATTGTTACAATTTTACAAAATCACTTGAGTCCTAAACTGCTGGTAATAGCTGAGAGATTTAGATTTTACAAAAGGAACCAGTCAAAAGATAAAAGCTTTTCTGAATACATTGAGAACCACACAAACTTTCTGAGTACTGTGACTTTAGAAATGGAATTTCTGAAGCATCAAGGGACAGGTTTGTATATGGAATGCATAGTCAAAGCACTCAAAAGAGGCTACTGTCCAAAAGAGACCTAACCTTAGAACGGGCATTGACCATTGCAATATTGTTAGAGACTAGCAAAGGATGCAGCAGAACTACAGGAAAGGAAGTTAGAATGTAAAATACACAAGATGTCCCTGAATAGTGCAAAAAGCCAAAAATGTTATTGATGCAGGAAATCCTTCCATGGTGCAAAGAAAAAGTCTGCAGAAAATATCAGAGACAAGGTCACATGGAGACAGTGTACAAGACAGACAAAAATCACAAGCTAGTGAAAAGTCTCAAGTACAAAACTAAGCAAATACATAAAGTTATTGAATGTAAATCAGAATTAGACCACACAGAGTCTGACAAAGGTGAACAGTCATACCTAGAACTGCATAGAATTACCGAAGCAGATCGCAGTATGATATGGATGACACTAGATGTGTCTGGCATAAAGACAGAAAATGGAGCTGGATACAGGGTCAGCTGTGTCTATAATTCCAGAGGCTGACTACAACACATTGTTTTCTGAGATCTCATTAGAGAAGACCTCAGTGATGCTGACACAGGTGAAAAATTGTCTTCCAAAGGTAAACTGAAGGTGAAAGTGATGTGTGGAATACAAAAACAGCATTTAGAACTTTACGTATTATAAAGTAGAGGGCCAGCACTTTCTGGATGTGAATGGTTGAGAAATATCCAACTGGACTGGCACTTAATCAGTATGGCATCAACAGGCAACTGCAGTCCAAATGGTAGCACTAAACAGAGGCTGTCATAGCTGTTTAATGCTAATCAGAAGGTGCTTGAGAAGGAAACAGATAAATAGATCGAAGACTTGGCTGAAAGCTGATTGGGGTGCCAAGAAGATCAACATGCATCCCCACAGGCAGTGTTACACCCATTGGCTGTCTTCACCATGACAAAGAGTACATATTGACTCTGCTGGGCATTTCATGGACTCCATGTTCCTGATTGCTGTGGATGCTCACTCAAAGTGGTTGGAGGCCATACCAATGAAGCAAAGACTGTCTGAGGACTATCTTCATCAGAAAGGGCTTACCAAAACAAATTATGAGTGACAATGGACTACAGTACATGTCAGAAGAATTCCGACTGTTCATGAAGAAAAATGGCAAAAGACTTTCAAGTCAGCTCCTCACCACCCAGCAACCAATGGGTTAGCTGAAAGGTTTAATCAAACATTCAGAAAGTCGATTAAAGCAATGGACAAGGAGGACATTTCTCTACAGCACATGGTGGAGAACGTTTTTGTGTATCGGAACTCTTTTCGTGTGACAACAAGTCAAACACCTGTAGTGCTGTTAAACGAACAGGAATCTGAGATCTCATGTAGACCTCCTGAAACCAGATCTGTGGAGGGAAGTGCAGAATAAACAGTTCAGCCAGTTTCCAAGTGAAGGAGCAAGGAGCTTTGAGATTGGATTGGAAGTCCAAGCATGTGATTACCAAGAAGGTAAGTAGACACCCAGTAGAATAGCTACAAGAATTGGACCGCTGATGCACATAGCAGATGTTGGAGATCAGGCATGGGGATGTCTGTGAACCAGCTACTGGATGCACAACCGAAACACACACTGAGTTTTGAGTTAACTGCATCCAACAAGACAAACACATTACAGTCACTGGACTTACCTGTCAGTGATTGTGTCACTGACAGCAATGTGACACAGGAAACCGAGAACGTTGTCTTAGACAAGACACGTACCAAACCCGACATCACCCCACAGGTCCAGGGGTGTAACAAAAATGTTACTGTTGACAAGACACCTGCTAAACTTGACGACACTCCACAGGTCCAGAGGCACTATCCTGAAAGAAACAGAGCGCCACCCAAAAGACTGAATCTTTAGAAATCTGAAGTTAGTTATGTGCTGTTATTGTGAAAGCGTGTTTATTTGGAATATGGGTTTATGAAAGGGAAATGGAATGCTTTGTACATATACAGTTTTATGTTGCATTAATCCAAAGGGCGGGGGGAAGTGTAATGTATGGATCTATTTTTTTGAGAGCAATGGCACCCCCCACCACCTTAGTACTACATATTGATTTGTTGTCTGTGCATGCACTATTGTCTCTGCATGTGCATTACTCTCTCTCTCTCACTGCAATGTGAATACACCCATTAAAGCCATCTCCCGTGTGCATGCTTTTATGTAATATACATGTAGTTGCGCACAGACACAACAAAAACTTCCAAGGGGGTTTGAATACTTTCTATAGGCACTGTATAATGCACTGTGTGTTAAATGGAACCTGAACATGATTCATAACTACATAATACTTCAAGTGAAATGCACTTTCAAATAATTTAATGTGACTGACTCTTGATATCAGCAGAGTCCCACAAATACCTGAAATTCCTGACTAAACCATGTTTTACCAACTTTGTATCGACCTGGCACCATGGTAGTTTTAAAGTGACTGGATCAGTCCCACTTCAAGATTGGAAGACATGAACTTCACACCTGAAAACTTTGCATTGTTAAAATCACCATGGAATACAGCATGCAAACAGGCCCTTCAGCTCAACTCATCCAAAGATGCGTATCTAAGCTAATTCTATTTATCTACATTTGGCCCATATCCCTCCAAACCTTTCCTATCCATGTACCTTCCCAAATGCCAATACAGGTAGTCCCTGAGTTACGAACGTCCGACTTACGGACAACTCATACTTACAAACCAAGGAAGAAGAACACTGTCCACTATTTTAAGTCGGATCGTGAAGCCATCTGCCATTTTAAGTCATTGCCATTGACACTGCGTTGAGTGTTTAACTTTGTATTTGGCTTAAATTTTTCTTAGTAAGATTCCCCCTGGCTCCGGCACCTCCCCCCCTCCCCCCCGTTCTGGTCGGATGATGGCGCAGTGAGATCAGCGCCGGGCTGGAGAATGGAGTTTCCCAAGTTTGATGCAGTGATAGACTGTTCCCGTGCCGGGTTGACGTCAATCTAGTGACTCCATACCATCTGTGCTGGGTTGATGCTCGCAACTCGACCTCATAAAAAAAAAACCCACTGCCACCTCCAGTTTAAATTTACACACGGAATATTGTGGATGATCAAATACCCAAACCCAGCACAGCCCCCACTTGTCCCATTTAGCCTGTCTCAATGCGGTAGTCCCTAGGACCCAGCGGACCTTGGGAGCCAGCAAAGATCGGGAGCCGCCACCCACAGTGCTTCTGTTCCATTGATGGGAAGCGATCGCGATTGAAAATAAAGTGGAAATGATAAAGCATTTGGAAAGAGGTGAAACACCATCAGTCATTGGAAAAGCATTAGGCTACAGTCTGTCAATGATCGGAACAATTTTAAAGGATAACGGATAAAGTGAGAATAATGGAGCATTTGAAAGGCGCTGCCCGGATGAAAGCTACAGTTTATTACTAAGCAATGCAGTGGTTTAATTATTGGAATACATACGTTTTAAGTGTTTTATACACATAGAAAGGTAAAACATATACTATATACTAAGACAAATGTTTGACTAAGTGACACTAAATAAAACCAAATGTACTTGTTCCGACTTCCGTACAAATCCGACTTAGAGACGGACTCAGGAACGGAACTCGTATATAACCCGGGGGCTGACTGTACCATCTCCTCGGGCTGCTCATTCCATATATGCACTTCCCATTGTGTGGAAACTCTTGTCCCTCAGATCCCCTATAAATCCCTCTCCTCTCACCATAAACCTATGGCTACTTGTTTGCGTCTCCCATAGGCCCACCTACCTTTACCTATTCTGTTGCAATACTAGATGAGCTCAAATATTTTTTGTCTCACAATCAAGATTTTGTACGTGAGATTTTGCTGCGTTAGAAGTCACTGCCCCCCTTGACTACATAATAGTGAACACATCAAAACAATTAACCAGCAATGCATCACTTCAGAAAACTTGAAAACATAATGCCATTGTGGAATACGTGCAGACTGTTTCAGTAGATTCCCTTCCCTCAGAGTCTTTACAGATTTGGCTGGATTTCAGTTACAATGCTGCAGCTTGAATGGATTTCCTAAGCTATAATCAGCAAGCAAAATAGATAATTTATTCAGTTCACTTTTGTAGCATATCACATGATTTTGATTGTGTTACCACTACAGAATCACCTTTGTGCAGAGGATCCAAAGATAAGTACTAATTCTGGTACCACAGTAATCACTGAAATAATAATTAGGTTAGTTCCACAACTGAAAGGCATTCTGTTTTACTAGTTTACCAGTGTCTGGTGCTCTACAGGCCAATATGCAAGAAGGCCAAGGAGCTAGTTAATTATCCAGATGTATACTGCAACGAACATAGTGTTTTTTAAAAGATCACAATCAACACTTAATAAAGGAAACACTGTGTCAAAAATATACTTTCTTTGAGCAACTGATCTTCAAGTTTGGTTCAATGATTTAAAAAAAAACAAACCTTTTGGTCCAATCTTTGCCAGAATAGAATGTAGTTGTACCATAATCTCTTCATTTGGTGGAAATTCCTTACTGGCACTAAACAGCAATTGAAGCAGAATCTGACTCCCTCCTTTGGAGACCAAAATGCTACACCTGCGCCCTCCACCTGGAAAATATACATTACTTTCAGAAAGTAATTAATCTATATGGAGCATGTTGCAAATAAAACCTCGATGTATGTGTTATTTTATGAATGGCAGGAATCTAATTTTCTGGATGTTGGCCTGGATTTCATTACACAATTATTTTAACACAAAGATGTTTGTTTCTATCAATAACATTAAAAATTACAACAAACATAAAACACCATCATGATATCCAAAATAAGAGTCTTTGTTACTTGTTGTTAATGTTCTTCTGCAGAATTAACAACATCTGTAAAAAATTTTCTAAAATTCTATTTCACACCAGGAGTGGCCCATCACTTCTTCCTCAAACAGAGACCTAACCAGATCCTCTCCACCAATGCAGTCACTCACCTGGCTGAATTTGACCGCATGTTGAATAACAATTCCTCCTACTCACTTTTCACAGATCAAAGATATATCTACAGGCACTTAAATGGACCCAAGCTACGTTGTTTTTTTGTTTTAAAAGGTCCAACATTCGCAACTCTTTTTATGGTACATCAACAACAGCAATGGTACTGCTTCCTTCATTTCATTTTATTGTCAAAGCACACATATTCCCTTCAGTTGGAGGTACCAATTATAGATATTAATGAGTTTTATCCCCCCCCCCATAATTCCATTTGAATTCCCAATCAAACAATTGGTCTATGGAGGTTTATTGAAATGCCAAACATGAACTTCTTCACTTTTCACTTGGCTTTCCACCCCTACTCCACTGTTTTGTTACAAGTGCTGACATGGATATCAAACACTGTTGGAGTGCTGATATTGAATGGATCAGACTAGAGAGATAACTAGTGTAGCTTTGCTTTTGTGTGGTGTCTTACTGAGACTTAAAGCAATGGCATTACACAATTATTAAGATACTTTAATAAGAGATACATTTTTGTTCTCAATTTTTACATTAATCTCTAAACACCAAGTTCACGCTGAGCAAGCAGCACCTTTCTGCTCTTAAATGGAAAAAACAAGCAAAATTGTCAACTGATAGTTTTAGATCTCTTAAAACCCTAGTTCAGCCAATCTAATGCCAAAAACCTATTAAGAAATTAATTGGAAGTTGCATTTTCTCCTTGTGACTATTTGTTCAGGCCCTCTGGCTTCCTCCCACATCTCAAGGGCATGCTGTTTCATTTGCTTCTGTGAACTGCCCGTGGTGTAGGTGGTGCCACAAGAATCAGAGAGATTGATGGGGATGAGAGAAAGAATAGCTTATAAAGAAATGCGCAAGAGAATGAGATTGATTAGAATACTCAAGAAGCTAACAGAGTCAATGCAGTTCTCCTATACATTAAGAAAAAACATCAAACAGGAATTTAAAAAATCACTTTTTTCACTTTAATAGACTGACATTATTGTATAAACATACATCAATGTGGGATTAGCTTGTATTAAAAAATTTAGTTAGAATGATTGACGAAGGAAAGCTAGCAATTCTGCAATGAAGAGAACTGTTTTAGAAAAGTTTTTCTTCATTGCGCCCCCATATAGAAATACAAAGGAAGTGAGCAAAGTTATTGATCCTAATACAGCTTTGATATCCTACATCTGCATATGCATGTAAACCTATTTATCATAGTTCAGAGTACATTACAGGAATTCTGCTCACTTTGACTTCATCCCAGAACAATACATTATATTTCCTTCTTGATGGTGTTTTTTTAACTACCTGTTCATTCAAATTTCAAGACAGAAAAACATGATTTAATTTAAGATGATTCAGGGAGTCAAAACATTAACATTGGGAAATTGGTAGAATAACCAGATTTTTTAAAACTTGTAAATACTCATAGCAATACAAGTATCATATATCACTATAAAACAACACCATATCCAACTGTGGGGTAAGGCACTTTGAGAAGTCAAGTTCTGGAAGAACATGTAGAGCAAATGGGAAATAACACTGAGAAATTGGGGTGCAATTCCATAGCTCCATGAATGCAGAGGTAGAAATGCATAGAATAACTATGTAATTTGGTAAGCTTACTTTCATGAGCCAAGATATTGTATAAAAGAGTTAGAAATTCATCTTGCAGCTGTATAAAATCTTCAATAAAAGAGCCTTGGAGTATTACATACAGTTCTGGTTGCCACTCCAGAGGAAGGATGTGGTAGCAACAGAGAAAATGCAGTAGAGATTCATCAGGCTGTTATCTGGAATGGAGGGTGGTAGTTATAAGGCAAAACTATATGGAAACACAGAAAACCTACAGCGTAATGCAGGTCATTTGGCCACAATGCTGTGCTGAACACTAAAGTTACCCATAGCCCTCTATTTTTCTAAACACCATGTACCTATCCAGGAGTCTCTTAAAAGACCCTATTGTATCTGCCTCCACGACCATCGCCAGCAGCCCATTCCACTCACTCACCACTCTGCATAAAAAACTTACCCGACATCTCCTCTGTACCTACCTCCAAGCACCTTAAAAATGTGCCCTCTCGTGCTAGCCACTTCAGCCCTGGGAAAAAGCCTCTGACTATCTACACGATCAATGCCTCTCATCATCTTATACACCTTTATCAGGTCACATCTCATTCTCGATTCACTCAACCTATTCTCATAAGGCATGCTCCCCAATCCAGGCAATATCCTTGTAAATCTCCTCTGCACCCTTTCTATAGTTTCCATATTCTTCCTGTAGTGAGGTGACCAGAACTGAGCACTGTATTCCAAGTGGGGCCTGACCAGGGTCACAGAAACATAGAAAACCTACAGCACAATACAGGCCCTTCAACCCACAAAGTTGTGCCGAACATGTCCCTACCTTAGAAATTACTAGGCTTACCTGTAGCACTGTCTTTTCCTAAGATCCATGTACCTATCCAAAAGTCTCTTAAGAGACCCTATCGTATCCGCCTCCACCACCGTTGCCGGCAGCCCATTCCACGCACTCACCACTCTCTGAGTAAAAAACTTAGCCCTGACATCTCTGTACCTACTCCCTAGTACTTTAAACCTGTGTCCTCTTGTGGCAACCATTTCAGCCCTGGGAAAAAGCCTCTGACTATCCACATGATCAAGGCCTCTCATCATCTTTTACACCTCTATCAGGTCACCTCTCATCCTCTGTTGCCCCAAGGAGAAAAGGCCAAATTCACTCAACCTATTTTCATAAGACATGCTCCCCAATCCGGGCAACATTTTTGTAAATCCCCTCTGCAGCCTTTCTATGGCTTCCACATCATTCCTGTAGTGAGGCAACCAGAACTGAGCACAGTATTCCAAGTGGAGTCTGACCAGGGTCCTATATAGCTGCAATATTACCTCTCGTCCCCTAAATTCAATTCCACGATTGATGAAGGCCAATGCCTTCTTAACCACAGAGTCAACCTGCACAGCAGCTTTAAAGTGTCCGATGGACTTGGACCCCAAGATTCCTCTTATCCTCCACAATGCCAAGAATCTTATTTTGCCATTATATTTGACCTACCAAAATGATCCACCTCACACTTACCTGAGCTGAACTCCATTTGCTACTTCTCAGCCCAGTTTTGCATCCTATTGATGTCCCACTGTAAACTCTGACAGCCCTCCACACAATCTACAACACCCCCAACCTTTGTGTCATCAGCAAATTTATTAACCCATCCCTCCACTACCTCATCCAGGTCATTTATAAAAATCACAAAGAGAAGGGGTCCCAGAACAGATCCCTGCAGCACACCACTGGTCACCAATCTCCATGCAGAATATGACCCATCTACAACCACTCTTTGCCTTCTGTGAGCAAGCCGATTCTGAATCCACAAAGCAATGTCTTCTTGGATCCCATGCCTCCTTACTTTCTCTTACTTGCACGGGGTATCTTATCAAATGGCTTGCTGAAATCCATATACACTACATCTACTGCTCTACTTTCATTAACATATCTAGTCACATGTTCAAAAAATTCTATCAGGCTCATAAGGCACGACCTGCCTTTGAAAAAGCCATGCTAACTATTCCTATTCATACTATGCCTCTTCAAATGCTCATAAATCCTGCCTCTCAGGATCTTTTCCATCAACTTACTAACCACTGAAGTAAGACTCACTGGTCTATAATTTCCTGGGCTATCTCTATTTCCTTTCTTGAATAAGGGACATCTGCAACCCTCCAATCCTCCAGAACCTCCCCCGTCCCCATTGACAATGCAAAGATCATCACCAGAGGCTCAGCAATCTGCTCCCTCACCTCCCACAGTAGTCTGGGGTACACCTCATCCAGTTCCGGACACTTATCCAACTTGATGTTTTCCAAAAGCTCCAGCACATATTCTTTCTTAATGTCTACATGTTCAAGCTTTTCAATCTGCTGTAAGTCATCTCTACGATCACCAAGATCCTTTTCCGTAGTGAATACTGAAGCAAAGTATTCATTAAGTATCTCTGCTATCTCCTCCAGTCCAATATACACTATTCCACTGTCACACTTTTGATCCTATTTTCTCTTGTTTATCCTCTTGCTCTTCATATACTTGTAGAATATCTTGGGGTTTTCCTTAATCCTGCTCGCCAAGGCCTTCTCATGGCCTCTTCTGGCTCTCCTAATTTCATTCTTAAACTCCTTCCTGCTAGCCTTATAATCTTCTAGATCTCTATCATTACCTAGTTTTTTGAACCTTTCATAAGCTTTTCTTTTCTTCTTGACTAGATTTTCAACAGCCTTTGTATACCATGATTCCTGTACCCTACCATCCTTTCCTGGTCTCACTGGAACATGCCTATGCAGAACGCCACGAAAATATCACCTGAACATTTGCCACATTTCTGCTATACATTTCCCTGAGAACATCTGTTCCCAATTTATGTTTCCAAGTTCTTGTCTGATAGCTTCATATTTCCCCTTACTCCAATTAAGTACTTTCCTAACTTGTTTGTTCCTATCCCTCTCCAACGCTATGGAAAATGAGATAGAATTGTGATCACTATCTCCAAAATGCTCTCCCACTGAGAGACCTGACTCCTAACCAGGTCCATTTTCCAATGCCAGATCAAGTACAGCCTCTCCTCTTGTAGGCTTATCTGCATACTGTCAGGGAACCTTCCTGAACACACCTAACAAACTTTACCCTGTCTAAACCCCTCGCTCTAGGGAGATGCCAATCAATATTTGGGAAATTAAAATCTCCCACCATGACAACCTTGTTATTATTACACCTTTCCAGAGTCTGTCTTCCCTATCTGCTCCTCTATGTCCCTGTTACTATTAGGTGGTCTATAAAAAGACATCCAGTAGAGTTACTGACCCTTTCCTGTTTCTAACTTCCACCCACAGAGACTCAGTAGACAATCCCTCCACGACTTCCACTTTTTCTGCAACTGTGACACTATCGCTGATCAACCGTTCCATGCCCTACTACCTCTTTTGCCTCCCTCCCTGTCCTTTCTAAAACATCGAAACCCTGGCACTCTAAGTAGCCATTCCTGCCCCTGAGCCATCCAAGTCTCTGTAATGGCCACAACATCATAGCTCCAAGTACTGATTCACGCTCTAAGCTCATTTGTTTAGGTATAGGCCAGGTTTACTCTCACTGGCACATAGCAGGCTGAGTGATGACCTTATGGATTTTCTTAATATCATCAGGAGCATAGGATAGAAGTCTGAAGTCCGTTCCCCAGTGTAGTAAAGCTGAAAATTACAGATCACAGGTGTAGGGTTATTATGGGAAGAACTTTAAAGAATATCCAAGGAAGTTTTCTGACACAGGGTGACCAATAACTGGAATGGAGGTGGTAGAGACTGATACTGTTAAAATAATTAAAAGGCTTTTGTACAGGTGCTTAAAAAGGAACATTTGGATATGAGTCTAAAATAGGCCAATGAGATTAGCCCAGATACGCATCATTGTTTGAATGGACAATGCAACCTGTTTCGGCGCTTTATGATTGAATGATTCTATGAAAGTCTGAAAATATAATTTTTCTGTGATTTTAATTCCATTGTTTAAGCTACCATCTCCCAATTAGGTTTAGTTTCTCTTGCAAGGTCCTCCTGAAAGAATACCCAAGGTAGGTCTGGAGATTATTCAGAATCATCAGTGACCTTGCACATCCTCAACAATTATAACTGATGAAAAAGGATTGAGTGTTTTCCTGGCATATATGACGAATAAACTATTCTCGGGTTTCCAGCCAGATACAGATATCAATTTTAACTTACATTTCGATGACAAACTCATCTTCATTATGGATTATGTCTACTCTGTTTATTTTTTTTAAATAAGCCGTAAGATATAGGAGCAGAAGTAGGTCATTCGGCCCATTGAGTCTGCTCCACCATTCAGTCATGGCAGATTCAATTCATCCAGTCATCCCTACTCACCTGCCTCTCCCCATATCCCTTGATGACCTGGCTAATCAAGAACCTATCTATCTCTGCCTTAAATGCACTCAATAACTTGGCCTCCACAGTCGCTCCTGGGAATAAATTTCACAAATTTACCACCATCTGACTAAAGTAATCTCTCAGCATCTCTGCCCTAAGTGGATGTCTTTTAATCATGAAGTTGTGCCCTCTTGTCCTAGAATCCCCTACCATGGGAAATAACTATGCCACATCTAATCTCTTCAGGCCTTTTAATATTTGGAATGTTTCTATGAGATCCGCTCTCATTCTCCTGAACTCCAGGGAATACAGCCCAAGAGCTGTCAGACGTTCCTCATACAGTAACCCTTTCAATCCCAGAATCATTCTTGTGAATCTTCTCAGAACCTTCTCCAATGTCGGTACACCCTATCCTTGTTACATGCGGGAGATATGCACCTCACAGTCGACGCATAATGTGAATAATTATTTAAATGGAGGAAATAGGGATGCATTCTGGAGGGCTTCCGAACTATATTTTATCTGTAATTTATTCACATTTTCATACCGATACGACACAAAAGCAGTACCACAAGGCAACATTTGTATTATATTTCATCAATTTAAGGTAAAATTTAATGTAATAAATCATAGAAAGTTAACATACTAGGGTGTACAGCATTCACCAACAGTGGCAGGTGTGTTCGCTCCTGGAGATGAGAGGTTGTTGTGGTGTCAGGCAGCTTTACACGGATGAGGTGGATGGTTGTGTGTTGTCAGGATCATCAAGGAGCGAAGGAAGACACAGAACTCTCAGTACTGCCGGCAGCAGGAGATGACACCGGTTTGAAGAAAGTGGTGAGGGTTGTTTGCCTGGCAGCATTTTTGTTTTTCAGCATAAATTTGCTTGTAGGGAAGAAGACTCGACTGCAGGGAGTGACTGAAATGCGGACTCCATTCTAAACTTGGGTCGACAGCCATCTCCATTTGTGCCAAGTGTTCCGCAGCCTTAAGAAATTCTGCCAGTTGCTTCATCGTAAAATTCTTCCCCTGCAACTCGACACTTTCTTCTTCATCGTTATCACCATCAGTCTGAGTTAAACGCATCCACACTTAATTCTTCAGCATGAGAATCCAGGAGTTCTACCATGTCAGCAGTCTCGAGATCTGAGAATCCTTCCCCACCAATTTTACAGCCCAAGGCCACACAATCCTGGAGAGCTGCAGTGAAGGCAGGAAACCCCATGAGAGTGTGCACACACTCCGCCCAAATTGATTTCCATGCTTCATTGAGAATGGAAGACCTGACCTCTTTCCAGGATTCATCAATGTTGTTGATGGCATGTCTGATGTTGAAGGACTTCCACCATTCCCTCACCATTGGTAAACTCCCTGGATTTTCAAAATCATCTGTTGCTTGCAGCATCTGAGAGATAGTTTGCTGTAAAAAATACACCTT
This sequence comes from Hypanus sabinus, assembly GCF_030144855.1. Taxonomy (NCBI): domain Eukaryota; kingdom Metazoa; phylum Chordata; class Chondrichthyes; order Myliobatiformes; family Dasyatidae; genus Hypanus; species Hypanus sabinus. Next base: position 42,247,683 of record NC_082710.1, read on the forward strand.
GAATGTGGATACCTTAACCTGACACCGCCCTGTTTATAATTTCCAACTTTTTTTCAAGTGTTAAAGTGGTTCTCTGCCGCTTGGCTGATGGCCCAGGACTTGACATTGGACACTTAGGAGGCATAGTTAAATATTTCAAGCACAAAATCACTGCATTGCAGAGAACAGAAGTTTAAGAGCACAAGATCACATATCCATACATTGCCAAAACCAATGCGAGACTGGCGGGGGTGAGACTGAGGCGTGCACACATGACTTGTATTGGTGGGAAAGCAGTGTTCCTCGCATAACTGTGAGTTTTGGACACATGTAAGGAGAAGTTGGTAGAAATAGGCTCTTCCCATAACTGTGAATCCGCATTATCTGAAGACACATATAACCAGGATAGGGTATATATCCTTTCTAAAATAAGGAGCCCAAAACTGCACACAATACAATACTCCAAGTGTGCTCTCACCACTGCCTTACAGAGCTTCAACATCACATCCCTGCTCTTATATTCTATTCTATACCTCTAGAAATAAATGCTAACATTGCATTCACCTTTTTCACCACTAATACAACCTGGAGGTTAACCTTTAGGGTATCCTGTACAATGACTCCCAAGTCCCTTTGCATCTCTGCATTTTGAATTCTCTCACCATCTAAATAATAGTCTGCCTGTTTATTTCTTCCACCAAAGTGTATGAACATACAGTTTCCAACATTGCATTTCATTTGCCACTTCTTTGCCCATTCCTCTAAACTATTTAAGTCTCGCTTCAGGCTCCCTGTTTCCTCAACACTACTTGTTCCTCCATCTATCTTTGTATCATCGGCAAATTTAGCCACAAATCCATTAATCTCATAGTCCAAATCATTGACATGCATTGTAAAAAGCAGCGGTCCCAACACTGACCACTGTGGAACTCCACTGTTAACTGGCAGCCAGCCAGAATAGGATCCCTTTATTCCCACTCTCTGTTTTCTGCCAATAAGCCAATGCCCCACCCATGCTAGTAACTTCCCTGTTATACATACACACCCAGAGTTATACCATCTCACAAACCCGGAAAGAAGCTCAAATTACAGCTTATGTGGGTTAAAGATGACCTGGGACTCAAGACAGCTGGCTTTTACAGGATTCCCTATGAATACGGAGCAGGGTATATCGGACGAACAGGGCGCAAGGTAGAAACCTGCATTTAGGAGCACAGGAGAGGTATCCATTTGGGTTACTTGGAGAAATCGGTGGTAGCTGAATATTGCATTCACAATGGCTGTAGGATTGACTTCGACAGCACAAACTACTGTCCCACACCAATGGGTTTTGGGACCACCTGGTGAAGGAAGCCATTGAAATAAAACTAGAGGGAAAGAATTTTAACAAAGATGAAGGTTTCGCTCCAAGTAAGAACTGGAATTCGATTGTAAACAAAGCGGGGCAGCGGAACCTATATTGGATGAGGACTAACCAATCAGGCGGGATAGATGACGGGGGCTATTTATATCACAAGACTAGAAATGAAATCCGGACGAGCAGGAACTTGCAAGGAAAACCAAACCCAATTTCTAAACAGTTATTGGGAGAGGGTCGTTTAAAAACAGAATAAAAATGACAACAAATATATATTTTCAGACTTTCATAGAATTATTCATCATATAGCACTGAAACGGGTTGCACTGTCCATACAAACAGTGATCCTTATCTGTCCTGATCCCATTGGCCTATGTTAGACTCGTTTATTCATTAATTCTGACGCTTACAATTCAAAACTCTTCAATATTTTTCAGTTGACGATAAAAGTAACTTCCAATAAGTTATTTTAATTTTTTTTTTCTTTCACTGAGAATATTATTCACTTCAGTGTAAATTTGTGAACAGTAGATTAAGTAACTTCTTTTCAGATGATGAATTTGCTGCTTTTAAACACTAGGTGGCATTAGGAGTTTTTAGAATGCTTCAGATTTTTGATATTTCAAAATTGTCTTTAGGTAGCACAGCAAATGAGGTGGAAAAGGAAAAAAAATCCAAACTCTGTTGTTATTTTATTTGGAATATACTGTTTATTTATTATTGTTCCTAAAGAGTTCATACTGGTTTAGGTTCAGGAACAGTTATAACCCCTCAATCATCAGGCTCCTGAACTAGTGGGATAACTTCATTCAATATCACTCGCCCCATCACTGAACTGTTCCCACAACCTATGGACTCATTTTCAAGGACTCCTCAACTCATGTTCTTGATATGTATTGCATATTTATTTATTTTCAAGATCTCTCACCCCATTACCTCGTCCCACCCCATTACTTGTAAAAATGCCATCCCCTACTTTCAATTCCTCTGTCTGTGCTGCATCCGCTCTCAGAATGAGGCTTTTCATTCCAGATGAAGGAAATGTCCTCCTTTTTCAAAGAAAGGGCCTTCCCTTGCTCCACCATCAACACTGCCCTCAACCGCATTGCTTCCATTTCATGAACATCTGTTCTTATCCCATTCTCACACCATCCTACCAGGGATAGGGTTCCTCTTGTCCTCACCTACCACCCCACCAGCCTCTGCATCCAGCAACATAATTCTCCGGATCCCACCACCAGACACATCTTCCCCCCTCCCCCCCACCCCACTTTCAGTTTTCCTACGTGACTCACTTGTCCATTCATCCCTCCTCACTGATCTTACAACTGACACTTATCCTTGCAAGTGGAACAAGTGCTACACCTGCCCCTACACCTTCTCCCTCACTACCATTCAGGGCCCCAATAAGTCCTTCCAGGTGAGGTGACACTTCATCTGTTGGGGTCATATATTGTATTGGGTGCTCCCGGTGTGGTCTTCTGTAAATCGGTGAGACCTGACATAGATTGGGAGACAATTTCACCAAGCAGTTACACTCTGCCTATCAAAAGAAGCAAGATTTCCCAGCAGCCACCCACCTTAATTACACTTCCCATTCCCATGTCAATCTTTGGCCTCCTCTACTGTTGCAATGAGGCCACACTCAAGTTGGAGAAACACCTCCTTATATTCCCTCTGGGTAGCTACCAACCTGATGGCATGCACATTGATTTCTCAAACTTCCGGTAAAGGCCCACACGCCCTTCACCATTCCTCATACTCTTTTCCCTCTCTCACCTTATCTCCATACCTGCCCATAGCCTCCCTCTGGTGCTGCTCCCCTTTTTCTTTCTTGCATGGTCTTCTGTTCTCTTCTATCAGACTCCCCCTTTCCACTACTTCACCAATTAACTTCCCAGCTCTTTATTTCAACCCTCCCCCTCCCGGTTTCTCCTATCACCTTGTTTCTCTCTCCATTCCCCCACCTTTTAAATCTACTCATCTTTTTTTTCTCCAGTCCTGCTGAAGGGTCTCGACCCGAAACATCGACTGTACTTTTTTTTTCATAGATGCTGCCTGGTTTGCGGAGCTCCTCCAGCATTTTGTGTGTGACAATAGACCCACCCCTGCTCTCCATGTATAAGAGCTGCCATTATTTTATATGGGAAAAATTTTCATAAAAGCAAAAACCCTCTTTGTAATGCGAAAACAGGTTACTAATGTAGGTCTTCTGTAAAACTGAAGTGGTGTAAAGCGAACATTCGTAAAGCGAGGGACACCTGTATATCTGGAATCATTGTGAAGTAATTTTTACTGAACAAGCTCCCTTTCCCAGACACTTTTAACATCCAGGTAAAAATGGCATCACATGAGGACAACTTAAATTCAAAAACAAAAAATATGTTCTTGTACACACTCACCCACTGAAACCAATTCATTAAGTATGTTGAGAATATTCAATGTAATTTGCAGGTCACGAGTGTTCTGAAAAACAAATTTAAGTTTTCTTCACCATCAGTCAAAAGCATCGAACTGTGTAACAGCAGTTTCTTTTATTTTTAGAAGAATTCTTAAGTATGCTATAAAAGACCAGTCATGACATAATTGTCTTTAACTCTAATAGTTCCATGGGAGAACACTATTTTGTAAAAAAAAGTGGAGTTAAGATTTTTTAATAATTTATTTCATGGAGAATTGTATAGCATAAATGTCCCAAGGTTCCTCACAGGAACATTACTAAATGGATTGGGACATTAATCCCCATAAGATAATAGATAGTGAAATCCCTGGTCTAGGAAGTAAGTTTAACAGAGCAATATAAAAACAGGGTTAAAATAATGACACAGAGAGATTAAGAAATTTCCGTGCTGTCAGGTAGGACTCAAGGTTGGCTGGCACAGTGAGTGTAAGTCATTTTAGGGACTGTCTTGATCCTGTAGTCTTTCTCACCCTCTCCTGTTAGATGCATTTGAAGTTGCTATCTCCCTTTCATATACTTCGACTGCACAGCTCTCTGCAGTCATTAATCCATTGAGAAAGACATTCCAGATTCAAGATCAATTATTGTATTATTATTATTATTATTATTATTATTATATTGAAAGGAAAACAATGCATAGTTACAGAGCAAAGTCTCAATCAGAACTTGAATACACGTTTTTAGTTGACAGGTTGACACTAAAGGAGATCTTGCTTGGTTCAGCATTTAATGAGATAGTAAACAGATACCCTGTTTTAGCAGTCCAAACATTTCAGACTGAAATTGCCACTGGAACCAAGGTTTAATTCAAAATATCCAGAAGTATTTTACTTTTGAAGGGACAGGAAGAAAACAGAAACAGGAATGGTAGGGGCAACGTTGATAGTAAAAGCAGTAGTGAGGAATGATTTTGCTTAGTGAAAGTAATTAGACTCAATTTAACAGAGACAAGAACTGACAAAATTATTAAAAACACTGCTCATGGCAACTTATAGGCAATCTTACCACATCAGGAAAAAGATTATGCAGCAAAGGTAATACAATTAACTTTAAATCTGTCGAGCAACTGGCCCAATCAATCTGAAAAAGCCTGAAGGATGATTTCATAGAATGATTGAGGCAGCTTCCTAAAGCAATATGTCATTTTAAACTTAGTCTTGAGTAATAAGTGAGGAGGATTAATATATACCAAGGATCTTATGAAACATGACAGAATCCAATACCGAGTGGCACAATTTAAAACCAAAAATTATCCAAAATAGGTGTATAGAGGATCAGAGAGCTAAAGTATATTGGGAAATTAGTTTTAAAAATCTGCAAAAAAAAAAAATAAGGAACATTTAATATTTTTCAAGTAACAGACATTCCATTGAAGATAAAAATTCAACAAAAAAAATCTACCCATGTCTGATAGAGAATAAATATTAGGAAAAAAATTTGATTGAGGAACTAATTATCAGGCAAATAATACCAAATTGGTTAATATAGTAGTCTTGTATTTTCAAAAGATGTGAAAAATATTGATATTAAACAGGGCTGTCGAGATTGAGATAAAATATAATGGTTTGAAAATTGATTAAAAGATGGGAACCAGAAATTAATATATAGACCTTTTACACGTTGGAAGCTTTTATTAGTGGGGTTTCAGAAAGATCGACATACATGAAAAAGTGTGGTGTGGTGTACTGATAATTGCTGACAATACAGAACATGGGAAGACGAGTTATGAATAGGAATCAATCAGCTTCAAAGTGATGTATACAGGATACACAATTGATACAAACATGCAACATGGCATAGACTGATACAGCACAGAAAAGGGCCCTTTGGCCCATTGGCTCATGCTGGCCAAGATTCCCATCTAAACCAGTCTCATTTGTCCCTCTCAGCCTTTGCTATCCATGTACTTGTCCAAGTACCTTTTAAATGTTGCTATTGTACCTACCTCAGCCACTTCCATGCACTGAACACCCTCTGGGTGAAAAACTTGCCTTTCAGTTCCTGTAATCTCCCCCTTCTCACCCTAAACCTACTCCATCTTCTTCTTTATTCCTCAACCCTGCCAAACAAGACTGCCAGCATTGCCTGCATCTATGCTTCCCATGATTTTATACACCTCCATAGGATCATTCTATCCTCTCCTACTCTCCAATGAAGAAAGTCCAACTTGTTCAACATTTCTATAACTTCAGCCATCTTTAGTTAAAGGATTATATTCGCTCTTTAGATGCTCCGTTTCCCTTAACATACTTACAGAATTGCTTTGGATTCTCCTTAATATTCATATTAAAAGATACCTTATGGCCCCTTTCTACCCTTCTGACTTTCTTCTTGAATATACTTCTGCATCTCTTGTATTCCTCCAGGAATTCACTTCATTGCAGCTGCCTGTATCTGATCCACGTCTCCTTCTTTTCTCTGACCAAAGGTTTAATATCTTTTGTCCTTGGTTCCCTACTCCTGCCAGCCTCGTCATTAACTACAACAGAAACATGAAGCTCCTGAACTCTTGATATCTTACTTTTAAAGCCTCTCACTTGCAATTTGCTTTAGAACAACCTACTCCAATAAACTTTTGCAAGCTCCTGTCAGATACCAACAAAACTTTCCTTATCCTAATTTAGTAGTTTAACTTGTGGACCAGATGTCCCTTTCCATAACAAATTTAAAACTAATAGAACTATGGTCTCTGTTCCCAAAGTGCTCCCGACTGTCATCTCAGTCACCTGTTCTGCCCTATTTCTCAAGATTAGGTCAAGCTTTGTCTTTTCATTTGAAGGGTCTTTGATAGATTGCTTGAAGATAATCCTCGGGCAAAATGTGAGAAGTTAAGTTTGGTAGAAGAAAATAAAAGTTATTTTTAAATCATGAGAATTGGCAGTTATTTGAGAGATTAGGATGTGGTGTTGTGCAGACAGTTAAAGTATAGGTACAGAGTAATTACTACAAGGGCATTGGAGTACAAAGGATGAGTCTAATATGTTGGGTGGGGGCGGGCAAGCGTACATATAGTGTGTGCATTTATTGCCTCTGTATCTAACGAAGAATAGAAGATACCTTGGAGTGGTGCATTGTAAAATTACTAGATTTAATCTTGGGTTGGGCTAGCCTACATTTTCTGCAATTTAGAAGAATGGTAGGTGACTTCATTGAACTGTAGGATTTTAAAGGAACTGATAGAATAATTGCTGAAGTACTGTTTTTACCCGGCTAGAGCGCATAGAATTTGGTATCGGCTATTTCAATAGAGGGTTGTGAATACCTATTTCTAATTTTTACATTTGTCTGTGTAGGGAGTAGAGAAAGAAATTTTGATAGTGTGACATAAACAACTCTTCCAATAGAATCTAAACAGTATTAATTATTAACCAAAGTAGTTGAAGGAATAAGAAAGGTTATCTGTACCTCAAGTGCTGATAATATTATTTCCATTCCAGTTGAACCTTTGCCCATTATATCTTTCTTTGTTCTTTCTGCAAATTCAATAATGAAATATTTTAAAAACTCATAACATAGCTGTAACAGGAAGTGTACTTTTGCTTATAAGCTTTGATAAGAAAGCAATCATTTGTTTATTTACTTGGACATTAGTTTTTCCATTAAATACAAACATACATGGATTATTTAATGTAATATTATATTGTAACTAATAATTTAGCTTAATAAATCCTATATATTAACAAATTTTTAAAAACTAGAAATCAAATACGATCCCAAAAGTACTGACTGTTGTTCTATATAAATAAGAATTTTGGCAATCCATTTTTTTGTTTGACCTTGGATGAGAATTTAATTATAATTCTTTGGAAAAGAGAAACCATAATTTGAATTCCTTACCTTTGAGCAAAGATTAGAACATACATAACCTATAATAAGGATAGCTGGAGAACACAACAAATCTTGCAGAATACAAAAGTAATTCTTACAAAATGTTACAACTGACAACCAAAATACTATGGTCCTGAATACAGTATTAACAATAACAGTGGGGGATCAGAATTCACTGTTAAGAAATAAATGGATAGCAACTTACAGTGGCTGCAAATGTGTACAAAATCTGAAGGCTGCTGTCCAGCTTTATTTTTATTTAGGAATACCGCACAGTAGCAGGCCCTTCCTCTCAATGAAGCTGTGCTGCCCGATTACACCTGTGTGACCAAATAACCTAACGTGTATGTCTTTGGAATGAGAGAAGAAACTGGAACATCCACAGGGAATCCATGTGATCACAGGGAGAATGTACAAACTCCTTACAAATGGTGGTGGAATTGAACTTGGCTCACTAGCACTATAATAACATTACCACACTGCGCTAATTTGAAACGTGACTGCTTTTTCTTGTCAAAAAACCTGAGAAGTTTAATTTAAAGTTCAGGTTTAGTTATCATACAAATATACATGAATATAGTCAAATGAAACAGCATTCCTCAGGGGCCAAGGTGTAAAACACATTACCAACAGCACACTGCACATAGTACGTAGCATAAATAGCATACACGGTAATGATTTCAGAAAAAAAGCATACAGTCACAAAGAAAAAAGATAATATAGCTTAAGTCCGAGTGGCAGGATTGTAGATTGATGGTATGTTGTCCTGGGCCATCTTGTTCTTCCTCCAAGCAAGCACTGGAGGGCAGCAATGAGCAATCGCTAAGTTGGGCGGGGGGGGCAGTGAACTGCACCGAACAAACACCAGACAGGAGGGGCCAGTCCCCAACCCAGTACAGATTCCAGTGCGCCCACAGAGGTTCCTGCTCTCTCCCACACCACCTCTGGTATCTCCACCCCTGGGCAACTGCAACATGGTAGTGTAATGGCTGGCACAATGCTTTTCAAAACCAATGGCCCTGGTTCAATTCCCAACACAGTCCGTAAGGAGCTTGTACGTTCTCCCTGTGACCACAAATGTTTCCCCCAGCTGCTCCAGTTTCCTCCCACAGTCAAAAAGCTATGTAGGCCAATTGAATACTGTAAACTGACCCATGATTAGGCTACAGTTAAATTGGGAGTTGCTGGGTGGCATGGTTTGAAGGGCCAGAATTCAGGCAATAACACAACAACAAGACGCATTAAGTCCAGGCCAATCACTATTGAGTAACTCGCTAATGGGATAGTCTTGCAGTACTTGATGTTCTTGGTACCCAGCACTGACTTGTGCTCGCAAAAAAACACAGGTAAGAACAAACAGTACACCTTTGATTTGACCTGGAGTGGCCACTGTGTCCAAAAGCACCACCATCTTACCAGAAAACAAGTCTTGGTTTGTAACAGTTATCTGTGGGACACCCAGTACAAAAACCTGTTAAGATCTATTCCTTTCAGTTCAGCAGAATTTTTGGCAATGTGGTTGGTATACCTTAATTATTGTCAAGCAAACTCTCTAAGAAAGAGAAGTGTAGAGTCTCATTGCTTTAAATGGGTATAAGACAAAACTAACTTGAACATTTCATTTAGCCATTGAGCTGATCAGATCATGGCTGATGAATGACCCATCTGCAAATTCTGGGCTTCACAACTCAATAATCTTGATTAACAAATTCATCTAAACTTTAGTATGCTTCAATAACCTTTAATCTCACCACGGGGAGTAAAAGAATTTAAGATTGCAAAGAGTTAGATGTGGTTAAATCTAACAAGATTATGCATGAGAATTTTCAACAGAAATACAGTACATCATTGCAGACTTGCTCCAACATTTCAGGTATAGTAAAAACTCTGCTTTCTGGTGTTTCATTGTTTGACTCCATTTTAGAGGGAGGGACTGGGGTGATAAAGGGACAGTCCCAAAGGAGTGACTAGACTGACACTGATATATTTGTCATTGCAGCAACTGTCATGAATGCACTAACACTGGGTTAACTGGTATATTTGATCAACTTGTCAAGCTCAACACCAGATGACTAGCTGAGCTTTAATAGTTTACTGTATACTTTTCTACTCTCTATACTTATGACTGTGGCTGGACACAGCTCAAATGCGATATAGAGGATTTACCACTAAAGTTTCTTCTGACTGAGAGCAATGATACTGGCCAGAAAACACACATCTCCTAGAGGTAAAGAGGTTAACAAGCAGGCACTTTGGTACACTGGAGTCCCAGAAGCTTTTGTAATGCTATCCCAGCACTCTGTCTTTCAAATGTCTGCTCTCTTACAAATAAAATAGATGAGTTAGGACTCATCAGGACTAACAAGGATTATATCCGTATTTCTGCCCTTTGTTTTGTTGAAATGTGGCTTAACCCGGACACAGCAGACAACTTTGTTAAATGCCTATACCAGCTACTTAGAGCGGATTGCAATAGTGCACTATGTGGTGGTGGCTCGTGTAGGTTTATAAGTAACAGGCAGTGCAGGGACGAGGCAGTCATTCTTTCTTTTTCCTCTGCTGACTTAGAGGCTCTTTTCAGTTACTGTAAACCATTCTACCTACCCAGGGAATTTCACTCTGTTATCCTAGCTGGTACCTACATTACCACTGAGGCAAATGCTCAATCTGCACAATGACTGTTGGGTGGCAATATCTAAGATTTGGAAAATAAATTTCCCAATACTGTCATTTTCATTATGGGGGGATTTTAACTATTGTAAGATGAAATTATGACCACCCCAAACCCCACCAGATGACTAGCTGCCCCACACGTGAGGACAGAACTTTGGAAGACTTCTATACCAACATTAAAAGGGCATTGTGCTCCCTTCCCCCAAGAACCTCTTGCTTGTTCCCAGCAAGAATAAAAACATGGAACTGTCTAAAGCAAACAGGATCATCAGATGGCAATGAACTCCTGAGTCCGTTGCACAGCTGAGAGGCTGCTCAGGCTCCATGGACTGAAAGGCCATGGAATGCTGGCGTTGTCACAAAGATAAATATACTGACACAGTCCGTCAGTGAAGATGCGAGTCTTCCTAAAAAGATCATTGTGAGGTATAACAATGACAAGCCATGGTTCACCAAGGAGTTGAGGACTCTCAAATCTGAAAAGGATCATGCCTACAGGTGTGGAAATAGACAGGGACATAGCTCTGCAAAATGGTAGTTTAATAAAGAATAGGCTAGAGAAAGACTTTAACAACAATGGCCAGACAAGTATGGTGTTCCTCACAAAGTCTTACCAAATTCAAATAGAAGTGCTCCCAAGTCTCCCACTCCCTTACCTTGGCCAATCAGCTCAATCCATTTTATTGCTGGTTTGATAAGGACAATCAACATCTATCTCTTCTCACAGCTGATCCTCATATGCTGATGACTCACAAGCACACCAATGTCACCATCCTCCCTTCATCCCAGCTCTATTTGTCTTCTTCAGTCCCCACACCCCTCTTGCTCCCTCCCTCCATCTCACCCTAAGCTTTCTGTGAAGCAAGAAGACATTTGCAAACTATCTGGAAAACAGAACATTAGGAAAGCTGCAGGCCCTGATGGTGTCTCACCTGTACTCTAAAGCACTGGGTGAATCAGCTAGCACCTGAGATATTTAACTACTCCCGACAACTGTGCAGGGTTCTGGACTGCTATAAAGCTGCTTCACTTGTTCCAGTTCCCAAGAAAGACAAGATTACTGGACTTAATGATTATAAACGAGTCATTTTGACTTCTGTGGTTATGAAAACCTTTGAACACCTGACGTTGGCCTTTTTAGCTCCATTACTGATGCCCTTCTTGTCCCACTACAGTTTGCTTATAGAGCAAATCAACTGAGGATACAGTTAACTTGTGCCTTCATTACGTTCTTTAACATTTTGACTCCCCCAAAACCTATGTGATGATCTTGTTTGTGGGTTTTAATTCCACCTTCAACACTATTGTTTGGGAGTTTCTCCACAGCAAGCTAACACAGCTAGCTGTATTCCATAGTACCTGGAATTACTAACTTCCTGATAGGAAGGAAGGCTGGGCTCCTACTTATCTAATCCAATGTCTATAAGTACAGGCTCTCCCCAGAGATGTAGTCTTTCATCCCTCCAATTCTAATATAAATTTTATAAATTCCAATTTTATATAAATGACTGCACCTCCACAGACAAATCTACTAAAATCCTAAAGTTTGCAGATGACACGAGTGTAGTCATCTAGTGTAGGGTGTACAAGTGTAGGGTGAGGAGCCAGAGGTCGTGGTACATGTAGGTACCAATGACATAGGTAGGAAAGGGAAAGAGGTCCTAAAACGAGAGTATAGGGAGTTAGGAAGGCAGTTAAGAAGAAGGACCGCAAAGGTAGTAATCTCGGGATTACTGCCTGTGCCACGCGACAGTGAGAGTAGGAATGGAATTAGGTGGAGGATGAATGCGTGGCTGTGGGATGGGGGCAGGGATTCAAGCTTCTGGATCATTGGGACCTCTTCTGGGGCAGGCGTGACCTGTTCAAAAAGGACGGGTTACACTAGAATCCTGGGGGGACCAATATCCTGCGGGGAGGTTTTCTAGGGCTACAGGGCAGACTTTAAACTAGTAAGATGGGGGGGGGGGGGGGGGGTAGGAATCAATTTGAGGAAACTATGAGAAAGGAGGTTAGTTCACCAGTAGAGCAAGTAAATAGACAGTGTGTGAGGGAGGAAAGGCAGGTGATGGAGAAGGGATGCGCTCAGCCCAAAGATGTAGGGGAGAAGAAAGAAAAGGATAATAAATTTGAATGCATTCTCAGGGATGAAAAGAGAGGAGGAGGTGGAGAGTATCTTAAATATATCTATTTTAATGCTAGTAGCATTGTAAGAAAGGTGAATGAGCTTAAAGCGTGGATTGATACCTGGAATTATGATGTTGTAGCTATTAGTGAAACATGGTTGCAGGAAGGGTGTGATTGGCAACTAAGTATTCCTGGATTTAGTTGCTTCAGGTGTGATAGAGTAGGAGGGGCCAGAGAAGGAGGTGTTGCATTGCTTGTCCGAGAAAATCTTATGGCAGTGCTTTGGAAGGATAGATTAGAAAGCTCCTCTAGGGAGGCCATTTGGGTGAAATTGAGGAATGGGAAAGGTGCAGTAACACTGATAGGAGTGTATTATAGGCCACCTAATGGGGAGCGTGAGTTGGAAGAGCAAATGTGTAAGGAGATAGCAGATATTTGTAGTAAACACAAGGTGGTGATTGTGGGAGATTTTAATTTTCCACACGTAGACTGGGAAGCTCATTCTGTAAAAGGGCTGGATGGTTTAGAGTTTGTGAAATGTGTGCAGGATAGTTTTTTGCAACAATACATAGAAGTACCGACTAGAGATGGGGCAGTGTTGGATCTCCTGTTAGGGAATGCGATAGGTCAGTTCACAGATCTATGTGTTGGGGAGCACTTCGGGTCCAGTGATCACAATAGCATTAACTTCAATATAATTATGGAGAAGGACAGGACTGGACCTAGAGTTGAGATTTTTGATTGGAGAAAGGCTAACTTTGAGGAGATGTGAAGGGATTTAGAGAGAGTGGATTGGGTCAAGTTGTTTTATGGGAAGGATGTAATAGAGAAATGGTCATTTAAGGGTGAAATTATGAGGGTACAGAATCTTTACGTTCCTGTTAGGATGAAAGGAAAGGTTGAAGGTTTGAAAGCACCATGGTTTTCAAGGGATATTAGAAATTTGGTTCGGAAAAAGAGGGATGTCTACAATAGATATAGGCAGCATGGAGTAAAGGAATTGCTTGAGGAATATAAAGAATGTAAAAGGAATCTTAAGAAAGAGATTAGAAAAGCTAAAAGAAGATACGAGGTTGGTTTGGCAAATAAGGAGAAAGTAAATCCGAAAGGTTTCTACAGTTATATTAAAAGCAAGAGGATAGTGAGGGATAAAATTGGCCCCTTAGAGAATCACAGCGGTCAGCTATGTGTGGAGCCGAGGGAGATGGGAAAGATTTTGAACGATTTCTTCTCTTCGGTATTCACTAAGGAGAAGGATATTGAATTGTGTAAGGTGTGGGAAACAAGTAAGGAAGTTATGGAACCTATGACAATTAAAGAGGTGGAAGTACTGGCGCTTTTAAGAAATTTAAAAGTGGATAAATTTCCGGGTCCTGACAGGATATTCCCCAGGACCTTGAGGGAAGTTTGTGTAGAAATAGCAGGAGCTCTGATGGAGAGCTTTAAGATGTCATTAGAAACGGGGATTGTGCCGGAGGATTGGCGTATTGCTCATGTGGTTCCATTGTTTAAAAAGGGTTCTAGAAGTAAGCCTAGCAATTATAGACCTGTCAGTTTGACATCAGTGGTAGGTAAATTAATGGAAAGTATTCTTAGAGATAGTATTAATAACTATCTGGATAGACAGGATCTGATTAGGAGTAGCCAGTATGGATTTGTGCGTGGAAGGTCATGTTTGACAAACCTTATTGAATTTTTTGAAGAAGTTACGAGGAATGTTGACGAGGGTAAGGCAGTGGATGTAGTCTATATGGACTTCAGCAAAGCCTTTGACAAAGTTCCACATGGAAGGTTAGTTAAGAAGGTTCAGTCATTAGGTATTAATGCTGGAGTAATAAAATGGATTCAACAGTGGCTAGATGGGAGATGCCAGAGAGTAGTGGTGGATAATTGTTTATCGGGATGGAGGCCGGTGACTAGCGGGGTGCCTCAGGGATCTGTTTTGGGCCCAATGTTGATGTAATATACATAAATGATCTGGATGATGGGGTGGTAAATTGGATTAGTAAGTATGCCGATGATACTAAGGTAGGAGGTGTTGTGGATAATGAGGTGGGTTTTCAAAGCTTGCAGGGAGATTTATGCCAGTTAGAAGAATGGGCTGAACGTTGGCAGATGGAGTTTAATGCTGAGAAGTGTGAGGTTCTACATTTTGGCAGGAATAATCCAAATAGAACATACAGGGTAAATGGTAGGGCATTGAGGAATGCAGAGGAACAGAGAGATCTAGGAATAACAGTGCACAGTTCCCTGAAGGTGGAGTCTCATGTAGATAGGGTGGTGAAGAAGGCTTTTGGAATGCTGGCCTTTATAAATCAAAGCATTGAGTACAGAAGTTGGGATGTAATGTTAAAATTGTACAAGGCATTGGTATTGTGTACAGTTCTGGTCACCGAATTATAGGAAAGATATCAATAAATTAGAGAGAGTGCAGAGACGATTTACTAGAACGTTACCTGGGTTTCAGCACTTAAGTTACAGAGAAAGGTTGAACAAGTTAGGTCTCTATTCATTGGAGCGTAGAAGGTTGAGGGCGGATTTGATCGAGGTATTTAAAATTTTGAGAGGGATAGATAGAGTTGACGTGAATAGGCTGTTTCCATTGAGAGTAGGGGAGATTCAAACAAGAGGACATGATTTGAGAGTTAGGGGGCAGAAGTTTAAGGGAAACACGAGGGGGTATTTCTTTACTCAAAGAGTGATAGCTGTGTGGAATGAGCTTCCTGTAGAAGTAGTAGAGGCCAGTTCAGTTGTGTCATTTAAGGTAAAATTGGATAGGTATATGGACAGGAAAGGAGTGGAGGGTTATGGGCTGAGTGCGGGTAGGTGGGACTAGGTGAGATTAAGAGTTCAGCACGGACTAGGAGGGCCGAGATGGCCTGTTTCCATGCTGTGATTGTTATATGGTTATAGTTGGTCTCATCCCTAATAATGATGTGACCTACCATCAAGAAGAGGGAGATATCCTCCTAGCATGGTGGGCGCTTAATAACTTGGAGCTTAATGGTATCAAGCCAGTGGAAATGAGGATTAATTTCCACCAACAATGTCCTACCTGAATCCCCTTAGAAGTTAATGGTCAGGTTTTATATGTGGTTGACTCATTTAAATTCCTGGGGACCACCATTACCAATACATTGAAGCGAGACAAGCACATTATGTTCCTCACTAGGAAAGCACAACAGAGGCTGGTCTTCCTACGTCACCCTAGGAAACTTAACATCTCAGGGCATACCCTGATGAATTTTCACTCAGCTATCATTGAGAGTGTTGTGACCGCTGTATCAATGTTTGGTTTCCCAGTGCTTCATCCCTCTCCAAGTCTAGGTTGCAGCAAGTGGTCCACTCTGTGGAGAAGATCATTGGCTGTCAGCTACCAATAATGAAAGAGCTGTTCATTGCCCAAGCAAAGAAAAGAGCTGAAAAAATTACTACTGGCTCCATCCACTCTAGTAGTCACCAATTCACCGAATTGCCATCAGGGAGATGCTACAAGTCCATCACCACCAGGACTACATGTCATCTCTGAAGTTCCTTTCCTGTAGCTGTCCAGCTCCTCAACAGAACTCATGCAGATGTAATACCCCAAATGTCCCCGCACAACGTCTGTTAAATGGTCTTTTCTGCTCTCCTTGTTCTGTTGATAATTACTGAATCTGTTCATATGCTCATTTATTTAAGTTTGATTATTGACATTTGCACATGACCGTTCTGCTGACTGTTGATTGCTCATGGCTGTTTGTGCTACTGTCTTATAAATTGCTGGTTGCTATTGCGTTGTCTGTTATGGCATTGTCCCAAGTTTTACACTTGGCACTGAATCACAATTAATTCCAGTATGTATCACATACTGGCAATAAAGTGATTCTGATCACCATGTGCTATGTCTAAAAAAAACACTCCCCAATTTATTCTATCTAAATATTCTATACTTCAGAACAACTATTAAATCTTGCCTGAATATTCCACTAGATGGAAAATTTCTAGCCTCTCAATGATTCTAAAAATGTGTTTCTACAAACACTATGTAACAACCTACAAAGACATGAACAATTGATATTAATTTGGTAAATTTTATCACTCTCACCTTGAGCAGAAAATGCAACAGTGCTGTTCTGAAAACTATGGTACACTGGTACCATATTTGATAAAAACTTTCTAACAGTTCCAATGGATTTGGCACATATAATGGAATTAGTGAAAAAAAAGTTCTCCTGCTGTCTTATATAACATTTCAAATGCTAGCCCTAAAGATACTTTAATTAGTTTATTTGCAGTTAATAAGGCATTCATCCATGCAGATTGCCAACATAATGGAAATGTACTTTTAAACAATCACATATGAATCTGTTTGAGGAAGTTTGGGAGTATGAAAGATGCTGCATAGCTGTATTTAGGTAGTACTTTTACCATTGTTCTTTTGGACATTCCATTCCATTCCTAATTTACAAACTGCACAATTTTACATGTTTTAAAGAATGAAATATTAGTCATCAAACCTTCACAACTAAATACAAGATCCCACCTTAAAAAATAAGTCAAGAATGCAACATGAAGAGAAATGTAATGGTGAAAGAAAGACTAGGTCCCACAACATACTGTGTTAAAATGTGGAGAAAGGGAGAAAGACCAAAATTGTTGGTATATTTCTTTTCATCAACAGACAAAAGAAACAAACCACAGAACATTAAAGTTGAAATGTGAAAAATAAGAAATATACAAGGAGTTGTCCATATCAAACACAGGTGTTCAAGGTAAAATTATTTAGGTGATTCCAGTATACAAATAGTACGTTTCAGCTAACACAGACAGTCTTGTAAAGAATTAAGGTGATATGGTCAGGTGGGTGGAACAGATGGATACGTGGATAGGGAAATCTCATGCTGAGAAATGGCAGAGCATCAAAAACTATAAGGCACAGAATGAGAATCCTTGGCAGAAATATCAAAGCTCTAGTACAGTGAATGATTAGGTTTTGGAATGCACTGCCAAGTGGTAGTAGTGAGAGCTAATTCAATTGCAGCATTCAAAAGACAGCTGATTAAATATTGAAGAGGAAAGAATTTGCAGTGCTAAGGGGAGAGGGACTAACTTTTGTAGAGACAGTACAGACTCGATGTTTTATTCTGCACTGTAAACATAGTGATTTTGAAATATGCTCATGGCTACATTTACTTGTAAACTCAACATTCCCTTTAGAATGTCCTGTAAGGTGTAGGGTTAGCACCTTTAGAAATAAAGACACAATAAGCTGCAAACACTCAGCATGTCAGATAATACATGCGGAAAGAGAATTATTAAATGACCTATTTAAATGGAGTCTGAGGATGCAGCTGCCAGGAGAAATGTAAGCAGTGCAGGAAGCAACATTCTTCTTCAACCACACAAAAGCCCATAATTCCATCAACCACAGAGAATTATGAAGGATCCTTCTCAAACTTGGCTACCCACAAATATCACTCTGCTCTGTTATGACATGCAAGCCACGATCCGTACCAATGGATTCATCAAATATCCAAATCCAGTTCAGCTTAGGGTCCAACAAGGCTGCGTGAAGACAACATCTTCCTCGCCTTACCAAATCTGCTGAATTTACAGCAGAAATTATTCAAACCTCATTACCTCTACTCCAAAACTAAGATCGCATCTATTTCAGACACCAAAGTACAAATATGTATTTGCACACTTAGAAAGCAAATTCTAAACCATTCTTGACTTCTTTGCTGAAGTGTTAAGAGAGGCCTGCTATTAAACATCTATAAGAACATGGTCCTACTGCAAAATTCATCTCTACTTATCAAGAATCCTGATGTAACCTTGGTCAAAGTGGATTTTTGCCATATCTCAGGAGCCAACCAGATTGGAGCAGATATAACTGCTGAATTATACCAGTGCTAATGTGCCAATACAGTTACCACTGCCTGTAGAAAAGAACATTTGAAGATCAGTGTATCCAACTGACACCAAGCTATGCTGTACAGTCAGCAATGCCCCCACCCTCCTGTATTAGAGACACAATAAACTTCAGGCAATCATATTAGAGCACTTGAGAAGTATCATTAATGTTGCATCTACAAAATCCTCCAAAATCAGCAACAGAATAAGCAAATAAAACCAATGTCTTCTCCCAACTATCATCAGCACCACTGAGGTGCTGATCGCACTGTCAACTGGCTTGACACCTTACTCCTGGAATTCGGCATAAATATCCAAAAGGACATAAAAAAATGATTCAAAGTCACCCTTCTTGAAAATTGTAACAGCTTTGCTGATCTATGGAAACCCCTGGTCCAAGACTGCTCAAACTGGAAAAGAAATGAGTACTTTGCATCCATATGCTCTCTTCAGATATGCTCAAACACAAACAACGCACACAAGTTTCAACACCTAAAGCACCTACAGCACCTGTAGCAAAGCCTAGTGATCCCAAAAAGAACTTAACTAATTCAGTGTGCTAGGAATGTAGCTGTCTTCAGCAGGAGAAATTTAGGGCATCAAATGAACAGGGTTCAACAGAGTCATTTTTTTTAATGGAACATATAAGAATAAGAGTCAAGCATTAATTTAGTTTTAATTCTTACAAATAAAATTGGCATTGGAAAGGTACACATAATATTGATTTTTCATTTATAAGAAGAATATAAGCCAGCAGGAACCTTTAAGTAATTTAATGAAGCTAGGTTATAAATATCAGTTGATTAGCACTCGGGACCAGGCAAGATTTTTGCAATGTCACAACAAATGGCTGAAAAATTATTAGCTGGAACTGTAAAAAAATCTAAGTTGCTGGATGTGGTAAACTATGTATACCTGTTTGGACATGCCCCTCTGCTGACTGCTCCTGTGGCTCCTCCCACAGACCCCTGTATAAAGGCGACTGGGGCACTGCTCCCCCCACTCAGTCTTCGACATGTTGTGCTCCCTTTTCGCTGCTAATTAAAGCCTATCGTTCACTTCCAGTCTCCTAGAGTTATTGATGGTGCATCACTGGACAAATATTGAAATGAGACTTAATAGTTGAACTGCTTTTGATGCAAGAGGATAAAATACATTACGTTTCAATGCTGTTTAAAGATATAGACCCTGACAATTTATTCTAGAACTTGAACCTGTAGGAGGTGCTATTAATTCCTCTTCTATTCTAAGGAAGTATTAACCCTGAAAAGAATGTATATACTTGTGCTTAAGCCCTTTCCCAATGTAATGTGCAGCTTCGCACCATTTGTAAAGAAATCATGACACTCAGCGACAGAAATGTCACAATGCTGTATATGTGTTGCAAATAAACTTCAAAAGTTTTGTAAAAAATAGGAGCAGCTGATCAGAACAAAACAATATATAAACTAGGAGCAGGAATAGGCCATTCAGCAGCTCAAGCCTGCTCCGCTGTTTAATAAGAGCATAGCTGATTTATTTGTAACTTCAACTCTGCATTCTCACTTTTTCCTGCTCATTTATTACTTTGCTCATCAATAATCTATCAAATGCTGCCATTAAAACATTCAAAACAGTGTTCCCACTGCAGTTTGAGGGAAGTCAGTTCCAAAAACTCCTTGAGAGAAAAATAAACATTTACCTCATAGAATGTGGAACACTATGGCACAGTAAAGGCCTTTCATCCCTGTCTTAATTGGACAATCGCTTATTTTTAAACAATGAGCTT
The DNA here is from genome assembly GCF_030144855.1 of Hypanus sabinus. Lineage (NCBI taxonomy): Eukaryota > Metazoa > Chordata > Chondrichthyes > Myliobatiformes > Dasyatidae > Hypanus > Hypanus sabinus. Next base: position 42,267,768 of record NC_082710.1, read on the forward strand.
GCTTCTAGATTCAAGAGGAAAAATCCTCTCCATATTCAACTTCAAGATCTTATGCTCCAATTAAGTCACATATTTTTTTCAAAACAGCAAGAGTCAAGGCAAGCTTTCCTGGAAAAAACACAATTTTTCAATATTTTTACAGATGCGATAAAGATCAAGATTCTCATGTGGGATTAAAGTAAAACTCAAATGTTCTATGCATTGAAAGCAGATTTTCTTAAAATGCAATTGGTGCTATTCTGAGGAAATTACACTATATGCATGCATACTTAAATTTTTATGACCAGAGAAGTTTGTTCAGCAGTAATTATCCCATTTAACAAGGCACAACCTCTTCTGCTTCGTTTTAAAAGTCAGTGTGAAATTGGGTGTAACAGGTTGAATTCCCTTTCAATCAATGATTCTGTGCTGCAGAGCAGCAGAATATCAGTGACATGTGCTTCTGGATTTCAACTTTTACTATGCATGTGCAGATGCCAGGATTTGCTGTGTTACGTATAAAAACCACTGGAAAAACAAGGGTTAAGCCATTGTTGTTACCATAGATTCACAACAATATCTGATGGAGAGTTCGATTAAAAGCAATCTATCCAAACCCTCTAGATCAAAAACTTCGGGAATTAACAATATCATTACTGTACAAGTACTGTGTAAAGATCAGTAAATGTACAGGGCCAAAGCTCCCTTCAAAAATAAAATGTATACTAATGAACAAAGTGATTCTCCACAACTTAAAGATATTATATATTTATGTTGTTGCATGGAGGTGCCGGGTCTACTTGATGTTTTTCTAAGTTCTTCGTTAATTTTCATTTCAGTAATTCAAGCTCATACTGTATGGTATTGTACCAACTGAGCATGCAATAATAAATAAAGGAAATCAACTTCATTTATCCAGAAAGGGAAAAATCTAAATCACTGAAGATTATACCTGTATGTAATGTTCATTCCTTGTTTTGCTATTTAAATATAATCTTCTCAAATAAGATGAATTTTACAATTCAAATATAAACTTTTTCCCCATCTTCCTTCACTCCTTGAAATCTATTTCATTCCATATACAAACTGACTCTTAAGACACCCACTCCAGTTCTTCCTTCTCTTCCAACAGTACTGTAAAATTCTCATTTCTTAAATTTCATTCAAGATTTTCACGTTTTAGTCCCATGATTCACAAATGCCTTGTTGCCCTCAGTCACAATGTTTTTCTTCAAACAAATTACTTTCAAATCGATGAGGAGGGAACAAGTCCAAAGATCAAGATGCTCTATTCTAGCAAGATTTGTCTCACACTCACAGCTTTTCCCCACTTCATATTAAAGCTAAGAACATGTAAAATTTGAGCTGGATTTCTTGAGAAGTAACTTAGCATTTAGCAGATGAGAGGGTCTGCCAACTAGATGTTGTTCTTTGCCTGCAGAATTATTTCAGAACTTCATCTCCAATTGGATTATCTCTAGTTTCATGACTGTGATCTCCTAGTCCAAAGCTTCCTATTGAATACTGAAGTCATTATGTTTGCATCAACTGTTACAATCTCCACTGACTTTATAGTTACCATTGCTCCATTACCATTCCAGACTACTTCCTTTGCTCCAGTTTAACACACCATTTGAACATAATTTATCCTAATCTAAGTTTCTGATCATGCATCTTCACAAAGTGTCCATTACTTTAGCATCAACTACTGCTGCTGCTAGATTATACTTACTTTAATGAAATCTTCAACTATCCCATTTTAAAACTTTTCCAATGCTCCCCAGCCATCTTCCATGCTCTCACTCTTCAGTGCCTGTAACCCACTTGCATACTCCCTGTCAGCTATATTAACATGGTCTCTGAACTACAAAACCAAGCAATTAAAAGTTTTCTTCACTTTGAGAACTCTACTGCAACTCTGGGCTCTATCTGTGATTAATTAAAGCATTTCCCACCACAGATCATGGTATGAAGGATTTTACTTGATATTTAACTGATAGGCATTAAACAGTAGCTCCTTACTCAGATTGAACCTAGTTCCTTCTGTTGTATAAACAATTGAACCAACAGCTTAGAAATTGCCACACAACAATCAAATCATGCTAGTTTCTAAGAACCATGATAACATTAAGGAATCTAAATTACAGATTTTGCTCATAGATCAATGATTACTAATCATGTTCCTCAACTCACTGGTGGAAAGTATTTTATTAAACATAGGTAGTACACCCTGCACCCAGTACCTTTTGATTTTGCATTACTGAAATGTTATAGCACTTTAAAACATAAACATGGAATGATGATGTTAATGTACATGAAAAAGGCAATGACAGCAAACCATAAACACAACATGTAATAACTTTACAGTTGCTTAAGTTAAATTCTGCACCCCAGTATAAGCATTTAATGACAATATTAAGAATTTCACAAATTTAGCAACATTTAAAATTTTAAGACCATTAATTGCTGTAATATTTGCTATATCATGCAACACTAAATGTACAAGTGAAACTATTAAGTTCAGTGATTTCAAAAGCAGCAAAGCCATGCAATGGTCAAAAATTACTGGGGGGTTGGCAGACTACAAGTAACAAACAAGTGACCACTACATTTTTGTGATTTGGGTATCAGAAATTCACCCATACAGAATTTGCAAATCACTACCCAACAATTTACGATACAAAATATACTCCTCCAAAACTTCTGTGAAAAAAGTAAATAGATAAATACGAAGCTTATTTTTCCCCTCAACATTTGTTGCTCGACATCTGCGTGAATGACGCAGCTTTATATTTATGGAAAATCACAGTACTGACAGTTTTGTATAATGCAGGGGCCCCCTGTACCCAGAAAATGCTAGAAACAAGACAGCAAATCATGAAGCATTTCTAGAGAGGAAAATAAGTTAAAATTTTGAGGATTATGTCTTGATAAAAAGTTTTGATGAAAAGCTCAAAACTCAAAATGCTCCAAACTTGAAATGCTCTCCTGCATAGTTTTATAGTATTTTATGCTTTTATTTCAGAGTTCCAGCATGTGCAGCTTCTTTTAAATATTCAAGCATTCAATTCACTCATTGTGTGATAATTTAAGCAAAATAAAGCTTAACATAATCTTTTTTGCCTGACACTCAACATTTTATTTTCCATTTTTCTATGTCAAGAGCCTGCACCTATCCAATTAATCTCAAATGGCACAGCGTATCACCAATTCAATTTTCTCATTCCCAAATTTAAAATTAATGTTATATTAAATATAGTGAAACTATAATACCAGGTAGTACCATAATCCTGATGCTATGCAATCACTAAAATTAATTCCAAAACAGAATCCTACCTGACACTTGTAGGACTGAGAAAGGGAATTCTGCTGGACAAAACATAAGCAGATTAAAAAGTGTCATTGCTTTTTCTGAATGCAACACTGCCTGAAAAATGTATTGACTAGAAGTTATTCTGAATTAACATTTTCAATGCAGAAAGGATTAATGTATATAACATAAGTGGGAGTTGGGGGACTATACTGAAACTATACTCCATAGTTTAAAAATTGTTCAACTATTTCCTAACAGATAAGATTAAGAATGTAAGTACACCCACTAATTCACGTTGAACCTCTTACATCAGTCTTCTAGCACTATGTGTATTTTAAGAGTACGTTTTGAAATGATTATTAAAAATAATTTAATTAACTCCACACCAAATAATATCAAATGGCTAAAATAAGAGCATACCCTACATTAAATATAGCTAACAATCTACTATATATAGCTTCTATTTCATATTCCCTACAATGTAAATAAACTCAAGCTGTGGGACACGAGAACCAGCAAGCTATCTTAACCGCATCTCCATGTTGGAAACAAGATGGATATCTTCTCTTAAACACTATTTAGACAGTACAATTATTTAAAACCCATTATTTCGTTGGTCAATTCAGTCATTTGACTCAACCAATGACCTTTGAAACATTATGGAACTTTTTAAAATGTTACACCATCAGGATAACTCCAGCTTTTTTGCTACCAAAAGCTGGTTTGCACATTTAGAATTGAAATGTGTCATAGTGACGCCTAATAAAAACACCCAAACAACAAGTAGAAATGCCAATTAACAGAAAATTTAATAAAGTTTTTCTCTATAAACTCTTACTATACCAGTTTGCAGAGTATCAACTAACTCTAGACTTTCTTAGCCATGTTCTTCTCCAAGGAATAAAGACAGCAGTTCAATTTTGTAAAAGTTGACACCTAATACATCAAAGGAGAAAACACTTTTCTCTCTTTGAACTCTGTCATTGCCCTAAGATGTAAATCGAGGGTGGACTATTCTTCATGCTCTATTTCTCTGCAACTATGCTTCAACAACAAGCAGCAAGCAAGCCATGGTGATTTGTAGGAGGAGAAAATGTGTGAGAAGAGACCAAAAGGCTTGGTCAATAATAATCTCACAATATTTTTTTCCACAATGTAAAGATTTAAGTCAGAGAGATTTAGGAAGTGAATTCCAGAGAATTGTTGTTGAAGTACATCCTTGGGATGTGGGTTCTGGGTTTCCTCCTACTGAGTGCCTGGAGGAAACCCACATAATCACAGAAAGAACATCAAAACGTCACACAAACACCACCTAAGGTAAGACTTGAACCATTCTCTGGCACTGAGGCAGCAACTCCACTAGCTGCAGCATTGTGCTATCTGTCTGACAATTTTTTCTTACTCCAATCAGTTGTTAGGACATGATTTGATTTTGCTTCAACTGCTGTCTCTCCAATTTATCCTCCAATATAGGCTGTAAGAAACTTGAGCATATTTGAAGACTGCAAGCCATCATAAGCTCTCTGATAAGCGAATCTTATCATAGAATATGCTTTGCACAGTATATAAATTCAGGCAAAGATCTACGTCTAAGCTTCAAAAGCCTCTATTCAAGGCTTCCCTGAGAATACATACAAACACTTTGACTCTAAATTTTCCAAAAGTCAATCTCAGTTTCCCAATTGTAGAGATTATTGTAGCATATGATCCAACATGATTCAATCTACTTTGAATGAGGGTTGATAAAAACTAAAATCTCTGGCTTTCTGCCAAAGGTTGATACTTATTTTGTTTAAAAAAAGTCATTTTGGCCATTCTCATGGCTGAACAGGTGTCAGCGATATATTTCTTCTGGACCATAATTATTAGCACTGCAACATAACAACACACCTTTTATATTTTTGACAATCTTTTCTTCAACCTTTTTAGTGAAAAGAACAATCAGCTGGATGAACTCAGCCAACTGAGTAGCATCTATGGGAGAAAGGAATTGTTCATCAAGACCTGTGGATGAGTGAGTGCTTTTGAGACATACCCAAACCAAGAGCTATGGATGAACCAAGAGATTCACAATCTGCCGAGGGCTAGATCACTGGCATTCAAAACCCATGATCCCACAACTATACAATAAGTCCAGATACGACTTACGGAAAACTATTTTAAGAGTGATAAAGCAATTCCGATTGAAGTTAGAGAGGGAATCGTCTACTCAGGCAGGGTTTGCAACCATTACTTTGTACAAGGCAAAACCAAACATCATGAATGGCTCTGATGCTTCACTCCCAGATGAGCTCAATGCCTTTTATGCATGATTGAAAGAGGGAATAAAACTACACCTATGCAAATCCTTGCAACATCTAGTGATCTCAGAGGCCAGCATCAGAACATCTTTCAAGGGGGTGAATCCCAGCAAGGTGTCAAGCCCTGATGGAGTACCTGAAAAGGCACTGAAAAGCTGTGCCAACCAACTGGTGGGGAGTGTTCAAGAACATCTCCAATCTCTCACCACCAAACATATCTCTACCTCTCGCCCCCACTTTGCTTTCTGCAGAGGTTATCCCTCTGTTATTCTCTTGTCCATTCATTCCACTAATCTCCCTCCTAGCACATACCCCTGCAAGCTGCCAAAATGCTACACTTGCCTATTCGCCTCCTCCCTCACCTCCATTCAGGGTACCAAACAGTCCTTCAAAGTGAGGCAACACTTCACCTGTGAATCTGCTGGGGTCGTCTATTACATCCAGTACTCCTGATGTGTACATTGGTGAGACCCATCATAAATTGGGGACCACTTTGTCGAACACCTCTGCTCCATGTGTCAAAAATGGAACTTCTCAGTGGTCAAACATTTTAATTTCAATTCCCATTCATGTTCCGACTTTTTGGCCCATGGCCACCTTCTTCAAAAAGGTAACAGAAGAAGAGCAGGATGAGCTGCCTCAATAGCTATTGCCCAGTTGCACTTATATCTACTCTGATTAAGTGCTCTGAGAGGATGGTCATAGCAAGAATCAGCTCCTGCCTAACCAAGGACCTGGACCCACTGCAATTTGCCTATCGCTGCAACTGGTCTACAGCAGGTGTAATCTTTTCTGTCTCTCCACTCAGCCTTGGATCACTTGGAAAAAAGCAATACCTGCGCTAGGCTGCTGTTTACTGATTACACCTCAGCATTCAACACCATCATATCTTCAGTACTAATTAACAAGCTCCAAAACCTGGGCCTCTGTACCTCCCTCTGCAACCGGATCCTTGACTTCCTCATTGGAAGACCACAGTTAGTGTGGATCAGAAATAACATCTCTTCCTCACTGACAATCAACACTGTCACACCTCAAGGATGTGTGCTTAGACCACTACTTTACTCTCTCTGCACCCATGTCATTGTGGCTAGGCACAGCTCAAATGCCTTCTATAAATTTGCCAATGACACAACTGCTCTTGGTAGAATTTCAGATAGCGATGTGGAGGCATATAACGGTGAGATGGATCACCTGGTTGAGTGGTGTCGCAAGAAACAATCTTGAACTCAATGTCAGTAAAACCAAAGAATTGATTGCATCAGGAAGAGGAAGTCAAGGTTACACACAACAGTCCTCATCAACGGAGTAACAGTGGAAATGGTGAGCAGTTTTAAGTTCCTGGGTCCAGCATTTGATCCAATTACTAAAAAGGCATGACAGTGGCTATATTTCATAAGGAGCTTGGGGAGACTTGGTATGTCACCAAAAGTTCTTGCAAATTTCTACAGATATATTGTGGAGAGCATTCTAATCGGTTACATCACAATCTACCATGGAGGGCCTACTGCACTGGATCAGTAAAAGTTGCAGACTGTTGTAAACTCAGCCAGCTCCATCATTGGTGCTTATCTCCCCATCCAGGGCACCTATAAAAGGCAATGGTTCAAAATGTGATATCCATCATTAAGGGCCCCTATCACTCTGGACATGCCCCCTTCTCTTTGCTACCATCAAAAAGGAAGTAATATTTTAGGAACAGCTTCTCTCTGCCATCATATTTCTGTATGGACAATGAACCCACAAACACTACCTTGGCAACACACACACAAAATGTAACACTACCCTGGCACTTTTTCACTTTTATTTGCTCTCTTTATGTACTACTTCTTTAAATTTTTAAAATGTATTTCTTACTGGAATTTATAGTTTTATTATTACTGCAATGTACTGCTGCCACAAAACAACAAATTTCATGATAAATGTCAGTGATAATAAACCTGATTCTGATTTTCAGTTCCAAGCTCTGCATCAAGACTACTGCAGACTCTTATGTCTTCTTTATAAGTTGTTAGATTGGCTTCAGATTTATGTTCCCTTATAGCCAGTAATGAGAGTACAATTACTGTATCCTTAAAAATATAGAACAATAAAACAGAGGAAAAGCCCTTCAGACCACAATATTGTGCTGAGCTAAGACTTGTTCACTTTTCCACAAAGCACCTCCAAGCATAATTTCATCATCCCCATGAGGCTACTATTTTTTTCTAATGACTTTACATTTTCTTAGCCCAACCTTATCTACTAATGCTGGTAGATGGGGGCAGTTAGCTAAAGCTATTGGCACTTCTAATTATTTGCCACCATAACAATGTTCAATATTTGCTCCTGCTAACTTTAGTACTTCAAGCTGAGTATATCTTAAGATTAACTGTACTCTAGCACATGTAGATGGCCAAGACTTCTTTTGTAAACATGATAGAACATCCCACAGCTCTTTCTATTGATCTCTTTTTAAGACCTTGTTATTTCCTGTCATTTGTGGTGCAGAAACTTTGATTTAGCTTCATAATTCTGCATATTCCACCACTACTGAACAAAGTTCATCTGTGAAGAGATGCATCTATAGGACTTTTCTGGTTAGCCTCTGAGTTCAGATTCCATAACTCTACGTCCCTTCTTCTGACAAACATAACACTTTTCTTCCTTAAAGGAATGGAGCTGGGGTGAATGGCCTCTCATATTTGTTAACAAGAATTCATATCATTTGCACACCTATAATGCTAGCTTTACTTCTGAAATGAAGCTTTCACTGCTGTCTTTGTACCTGATGCTACAATTATTTTTTGAAATTCAATTTTAGAAGGTAATTGTTTTTCACGAGGACTGAATTTATTGTGCACTGGCTTCTTCTTCAAAATCCTCTTGTTATCTTGTACACCTCTATCAAGTCTCCTCTCATCCTCCTTCACTCCAAAATCATAAGCACCAAATTGAACGATATCTCTTACTAGAAAACTATTTACATGTCCATAGTAGCTCAAACAGAAAAGTAAACAAGATTTTTGCACTATTCTTTCATTACATAACATTTATTATTTTGCATTATTTCATGACCTGATGAGATAGATGGCTCAAAATTAGCAGTCTTTATCTTGTTCATCGCACATAATGTATGTATTTAACAGTAAAAATGATTACATACAATATAATGAAAATATAATGTGTGCAGTGTCACAAAAGGAGCACAGCAGCATCAAGAAAGAATACCCGAATCACCTCTTGAACAACACAAACAATGGCAGGCTTTTAGTCTCCACCTACAATGCCATGTTTTGATTAAAAAGTTACAGTACACTGTATTTTAATTGTACTTTTTTTTCAGGTTTTACATAAGGTATAAAAACAATCATCATAGACTTGTTCTGGTGCTAAATTTTTGTGATCAGCAGACATGTTAAAATGTAATGCCATGCTTTTTCTTAAATTTCTGCAACCAGCCTGCTGAATATTCACAAATACCTTCAATTTTCAGTTCATTGTTATAGATCTTTATTTTGTTTCATGATCAGCATACCGCTAAGTGACGTATGTTCACTCCAACACTGACAAATCCACTCCTTCAAAACACAAGATCTTCATTTTTCGCTTAAAAACACTGCATAGTGTTTTTTTATTTTTCATTAATTTCTGTCCATTACATATGTGAGGTCGCCTCTCATAACCATCTGTACATGCAGAGACCTGTGCATTGCTTGGAACCTTCCCAGTGTCTTGCGAAATTTTCCACTTGTGACATCACGTCAATGCTCAAAATAAATTCAGATTTCGGAGGTTTTCTGATTTTGGAATTTCAGATAGGGTACTCAACCTGAATAAGAAAATGCAAGTTCTCAAGGATCCAACATTAATCTGGGACATACTTTCCTGCAGAGTACAACCGTGGATGAGGTAACTTTCTGTCCACAGAGCTGGCCATCGCTGTTGTAGACTGTCAGTTAATTTTGTAGGTGCACACAAGTAACAATTGCTGAAAATTTCATTTTATAGATTATCAAAAGCACAGCAGAGGTCAGAAAATATCTTAGCACATTTAAGAAGTTGAAGAAATAAAGATGACCCTGTAAATTATTGTATATGAGCAGTTGACTCAACAAATTATATTTCCAACTTGCTTGTCATGTCATGGTGCCAGAAGTGTTATGTTTTGCAATGCCAAGACATAAAAACTAACTGAAAGCAAAACAGAAGAGTTGGGAGATAAGTTGTGTACATTTTTACGTTAGCGAGGTGCGCATATATTATGTGGTAGCATTATGACATATGCAAATTCATTTATTTTTACATAAAATCATAATGAATTATTTAAACAAAGAATGCTTAATCAACATATCCACAAGAGTACTGAAATATTACTGAAATATTAAATATACATCAAGAAGAATTTGAAATAAGAACATGCAGAGACTATCACAATACACATGCGCGCACACACACACACCACATTTGATGCGGTAATTAGCAGTTCTGGGCTTGGTATTCCACATACATTTTACTCAGTATCAGAATTCTTCAAAACTGAAGTCAAACCTGACAGAGAGAGAGAAAAAGCATTCACAGCTGTCAAGTTAATGAACAATGGTATTTTCATTTGAGGCAATATTACTGCATCCACCACTGCCACTATAGTTGCTCCCCAATACCTTACAAAGCACAGGACAATTGATAAAGTTAAAAATACTGAAAAAGGAACCTGCCAAACAAGCCACCTAAAGTCTATAGCAACACATACAGAATGCTGGAGGAACTCAGCGAGTCAGGCTGCAATCTATGGAAGGAAATAAAAACAGTTGATGCTTTGAGCCGAGACTCTTCATCAGCAATTATGCTTGAAATGTCTATAATTTAGTCTCTGCCATTAACAAACAAAACGGTTTAAAATTGGAAAGCAGTATAGCTAAACAGGCAAAAATAAATACCTTTAACCAGAAATAAGACATACCATGAACGTAGAACATAAAACAGTATAGGCCCTTCAGCTCATGATGTGTCAACCCTTTAACCTACCCGAAGATTAATGCATCTCTTCCCAGCTCTCCATTTTTCTTTCATTCATGTGCCTAAGAATCTCATAAATGCCCCTAATGTATCTGCATCTACCACCACCACCACTGGCAGCTTGTTCCACACACCTACCACTCTCTGTGTAAAAACCCTACCTCTGACATCCACCCTATACTTTCCATCAAACACATTTTCACACTCTTCTGGATTGAATTCCATCTGCCACTTTTCAGTGTCCTATCAAATTCCTACTGTAACCTACAACAATATTCAACACTATCCTCAACACTACCAACCTTCATGACATCTGCAAACTTTTGTTATCCATGTCAAAGAACAAGGAACTCTGAACATATCCCTGTGGAGCAACACTGGTCACTGACCTCCAGTCAGAATATGTTCCATCTATATTGCCCTCTGCAGTACGTGCAAGCCAATTCTGAATCCATGCAGCCAAGTTTCCCTGGATGCCATGCCTGGCATGGGAAATCTTGACAAATGCCTCACTGATATCCATATACACCATATCCGCTGCTCTGTCTTCATTAATTTGTTTTGACACTTCCTCAAAGAATTCAATCGGGCTTGTGAGTGATGACCTGCCTCTGACAAAGCCATGTTGACTATCCCTAATCAGACTAGGAGGTGATTGCCAAAGGCACTGCAATCTCTTCTCTCACTCTGCATAGTATCTTGCAGTATATCTTAACTGGCCTGATAACCAATCTATCCTAATGTTTTACAAAAGTTCCAGAACAGACCAAGTTCCCAGTCCTGCTACATCTAGTTGTAAATGGCAGTGGATAATTAATCAGCTAATAGGAGAAAAATGCGAGAATAGCTCCATTAGTGAAGAAACAATCCAACGTGTAAGTTCTTGAGTCAACACTGAAGCAGTAACAATGATCTTCAGCAGTTAAGAAGCAACTACGAGATTCATTTCCACTTCCGCCTAAAATCCCTTCAGCATGGAAGTTAGTCTTCAACCAATTCAATTAACTACAAGTCACTGCATGAAATGGATGAGAGTTCTGAATACAACAAAGGGTACAGCACCTGAAAAGTCTAACTATACTACTGAAGACTGGCTTCCACAATTTATAAAACTGGCAATATGGAAAATTGATTAAGTATTCACTGTCACAAAAAGAAAGACAAATCCAATCTCATTAATTTCCGCTGAATCAGGCTACTCAATTGCAAGTGTTGGAAGGTGTCAAAAGCAGTGCTATCATGGGGCACTTACCCACCAACATCAATACCACATCTGGGGTTTGCTGGAACCATTCAGTCCAAACGCCATCAAAGCAGTGGTCCAAACATGGATAAAGAGCTGAATTCTTGGCATGAGAGAGTAATACCAATTGATAGCAAGGCACTATTTGGCCAAATATAGCATAAGGCAGCCCTGGTAAATTGAAGTAATTGAGCAGTAAGTGAAAAATATTCTAATGGATGCAGTCATACTTGAGGAAAGGGAGATAATTATGGTCATTAGAGGCCCCAGTAAATGAATACAGGAGTTTCTCAGGGTAGTGCCTTAGGCTCAGACAAACTCAGCTGCTTTATTAATTACCTTCCTTCCCTAAGAAGTAAAAAAAGTAACAGGAGAAGGTGAATCAAAGACCAAGTCTGACCTTGAGAAACCAAATCCAGTATCAAATAACCAATGAAGTAAAATTAGATGTGAGGATCTACGATTTCCATCACGTAACATCACTAGGTAGATACAATTTTTTAACAGAAGTTACTCTATAACACTCAGCAACTAATGATGCCAGTCCAAAGAAACCTCCAAAGAGTGACCTGATAAAAGTACAGTGGATTCTAGTTAATTGGGACACATTAGGGCCAGTACATTTTGGCCCAATAAGCCAAAGTTTCATGGAAGTAGGTAAAAGGTATATTTTTTAAAAAACTGAATAACAAATTATGTATTAATTGAAATACAAAACATATTAGAACACTACCAATAGTGGTACAAAACTGATAGTACTATAAAATTCTATAATAGGTATTGACAAGAATTCATTCAGCGTATGCAATGAAAAAAAATCAGTGCAGACATTGAGTGTGCTAACAGACTGTCTTCATACAATTGCATGACATATACGATTGCATCCTCCAAATCTTCATTTTCATTGTAATATTAAAGATGATGGCCAGTGCCTAAATTCTTTTTAGTTCCTTACTTGTTGAAGTAGTGAAATTGTTTCATTTTCATTCCTGGTCATTTCTGTCATCTCCGAGCCTGAATGCTTGAAACCTCAGAGAGCAAACAGTTCTGAACTGCCTTACTGCTTATTTCTCACCAACGATTAGCGACAAAAATCACTGTGTTTTGAACAGTGTGGAAGAAAATTAAGCCTGAGAATTAATGGTTAACAAAATCATGAGAATAGCAGGGTAAGAAGCAAATGGGATCTGTTTACTTGTACTAATTAGGAATAAATCCTGTTAGAAATAAATAACTGATAATGCACAGATGTAATAAGTCCTGTTGAAAATAAAGAACTGATAACGCACTGATATAGTGTGTAAGGAGGAGCCCTTACCTCTCAAGGCTATGTTATTGATGACTTAGTTTTCTAATAATCAATGGGGAGAAACTATTGGCCTTCAAGACCATATGACTAACGGCTTGGTTTCTTCAAATTACTGGGGAACTGATTGTGTATGTGGGAAGCCTACATCTAATTCTGTATAAGAAATGGAAGCATCTGGAACATTGCTGGTAAGGTCTAATCAGGAAGTCTTTACCCCTGAAAACTGTTGAATTGCATGTATTTTAAGGTATAAAAGACCATGCTTGTGCTTGCCTTAGCAGAGTCATTGCTGGTTCTCCATGATCGTACCAGGGCCTGGGCCTTCGTATAAGTCTAACTGGCGACAGTAATTTTCTCTAACAAACAAACACGTGCAACTGATGCTATTTAAAACCTGTTCACTCTAAGCATGGTTAGCTTCTAACGGAGACATAGCTACAAATGCACCCGACTGATGCTAGTTAGAACCTGTTCAGCAACAGTCTCCTGCCCAATTAAGTAGCATAGTGTCCCAGATAAATGAGGGATATCCCGGGAATTTCCTCCATTAGTTTTTGTTCTTTAAGAGTTGTCCGAAATAAGCAGCTGAACCGATTAACCAATGGTCTAATTTAATGAAATCCACTGAATTTAAAATTATGAGAGCCATAGATAGGGTAGATAATCCTTTTTTTTTCGGTGTTAAAATGTCAGCTACTAAAAGCATAGTTTGAAAGTAAGATTTAAAGATTTAAGAGGCAAGTTCTTTTTATATATACACAAGAGAGCGGCAGGTGCCTGGAACATATTACCAGGAACGAAGGTGGAAGGTGATACAACAGCAGCATTTAAGAAACATTTAGACAAACATATGAAAATGTAATGAAGGATATACAGAACATGTGGTATTTAAATTAGTAACATGAACCACACAGATATCGTTAGTAGAAGGGACTGGTCCTGTGTTGTACTATGTTCTATAAAAGGGAACTTTTAATTTTATTCCTAAAAGCATGCAATCATTTTTTTTCCCAAAATAATTCAAATTCAATCCCAGAAGCAAATTTAAGCAAAATCAATGCACATTTTCCCCACACTATCCACTTGGCATCAAACATTTTCCCCATTCCATCCCAAGAAATACAATAGAGTCAAGCATTTTGAAACTAAAGCATAAAACAGTACAGTGCAATACAGGCCATTCAGCCCACAATGTTCTGCTGACCTTTTAATCTCCTCCAAATTCAGTCTACTCCTTCCCTCCCACATAGCCCTCCATTTTTTCCTTTATGCATTTCCTAAAAGTTTCTTAAATGTCCCTAACATTTACCACTATTCCCAGCAGTGTGTTCCATGCACTTACCATTCTTGTGTGTAATAAAAAACACCTATCACTGATATCCTCCATATACTTTCCTCCAATCAGCTTAAAATATGCCCTCTCATATTAGCCACTGCTGCCCTGGGAAAAATCTACCAGTTATCCATTCTATCTATGCCTCTTATACACCTCTATCAAGTCACCTCTCATCCTCTGATCAAAAGAGAAAAACAAATGAGGTGACCAGAACTGAACATAATACCCCCAAGTGTGGCCTAGCCAGTTTTATAAAGCTTCAACATTACCTCACAGCTCCTGAGCGCAATCATTTCTGTTAACCGAGTTCATAAACATCTTTGCAGCAGTACATTTAATCTATAGGCAGGAAATGTACATAACCATATCCAAACAGTTTATCTCGCATTGTGTAAAACAAGGTTGTGATCAATTTTCCAATTTTTGATGAACAATTATATTATGAGCAAGATTTCAAAAGTTATATGTGTATTAACATTGGGTCAATTTATATAAGAACTGTAGGAGCTTAAAATGTGCTACTTGCTACGGCTTTGAGTATCTAGAAATTTTAATTCTCATAACCAAAAAATCTTTAAGCCTGAATTTTATTATATAATTCAGACATATTAAATTTGTCAAAGACCAATTCCTTTCCAATTCTGTGTTGCAAGTTTTACTACTTCTTGAAAACTATATATTGAAAGAATATTCCATTCAGCATATACTAAAAGGGATGTCACATTAATTAGGAACAATCTGACTGATATCCTCCAAAGGATTTGCCATTGACTATTTTCAGCAGAAAGCAATTTCTTGCAATATGAGGAAATGTCCGCACTGTAACTAATACATTATCTCTAACCACTAAAGTTTATATTTATTTACCAGTTTTAAATACAGAATATAATTCTAGTGTTTTGCATACGTGTATTAGATGTAAGGAGAGGTCAAACAAACTTGGATTGTTTTATATGGAATATCAGTAGCAGATTGGCAATCTGGCAAAATTTAATACAATTATGAGAGGTGCTGATAGGACAGATAAGAGTTTTTTCCCCCCATATGTCAAATATTTTGAGGACACAGCTTTAATAGAAAGTTTAAAGTAGACTAAAAGGAATAAAAAAACCAGAGTGGCAGGTATTTGAAATCTGCTATAGGGAAGGTGAGAGAAGCAGATATAATTGCAGCATTAAAAAAATCATTTGGACAGACTCATGAATAGACTGTGATAAGATAGGAGCATGTGCATGCAGATGGGATTAGTTATACTGACATCACTGTCAGTACAGACATGGTGGGACAAAGGCCTCATCATTGAGGTGTACTATTCTATGTTCTAATCCGAGCAATAAATTTACTTCCACTGGAAAACTTTTCGAAATTGAAAATGTACATTTTATAGCTGAAGCTCAAAATTCTGCCACTAAAGTACCTCTGCAAGCCTTCTAGCAAGTAGGGTGAGGTGAGTTTTATTTTCTGATACAAACTGATACTTTAGATAGCACTGTTACCAATTTAATTACTCTACCACTGATTTTGCCATGTGGAACCAGGACTCCGGGCCAAAGAACCAACCATCATGCACGTTTTGCCCAAAAGGCATCACTTACTCAAATAAAATAACTCTGAACTGAGGCTTCAAAGGGAATATTTATGAGCTCACTGTAGTATGCACCTGGCAACAGTTATCCAGTGGTACCTGGAGCAAAATAGTTCTTCATCTATGCAGTACTCCATGTGCTGTGACTTAAACACGAGATAACAGAGGCTTAATCCCTTTGCTTGAAATTTAATGATTCATCATTGGTTGAGGTCAACAGTATTCGGGCCTGAAAAAAATTACCTAGAATCCCTCCAAATACTGAGAGAGTAACTGTGGAAAGAAGGGAACCAGCAACACAAAATAAATTGGCGATATGTGCAAGACCAGGAATGGACTGAGAAAAAGAGGAAAGCAGGAATGGAAGATAGAAGAGAGAAGCAAAACGGAATTGGAGAAAGTGATAGGTCAATACTGCACAAAAGAAACTCAAAAACTGAAATGGACGTTTTCAGCAAAAAGCTACTATACTCAAAAGATCCCCCTTTTCAATTTTGTCTACTGCCCATGCTTGCAAATGATTAGTCCACCTCATTCAATTCCCCTTCCCCAATACTCTGTTTCAAACCTACTTTGAAGAGAAAAGTTGGTGCAAGTGATTTGTTAGCATTGCCACCCAGTGGTATGACAGTAAATTCCAGCTGAAAAGTTTACTTTTGATATCATTCATAAATATTGTGTAGAATTTAGAACAGAAAGAATTTATGATAAAGCATTAGAAACATGATAAATGACTGTTCCTTACATTACATAACAGTATATAAAATAAATAATTGATTGGTCCCTTTCATGCCACTTTCATTCTAGTTTATACACGTTCTGGAGAAGTGTACAAGAAAAAGGTTGTAAAAAGAATTAAGTACTTGTAACTCCTAAATGAAAAGGTATCAGTGACTTTCAACTCTATCCTAAAACATAAAAGTAGTTCAGCTAGGCAATTAACAAGAAAATTTGAGCAGCCACAAGACTACTCTCATGTGTACTCTCATGAAATGGGCCAGAAATTAGCTTACTTGTTGCAGTTCTATGTAATGCAATGTAACCCATTCAGTTTAACAGTTTTTTAAAAACATCAAATTGTATCATTGGCTAATAAAGCAGGCAAAAACAGTGAAATCTGGTCCTTGCATTAGAAAGATGATGTAAAAGGTAGATAGGATTGTAAAAAAAGCTTTTGGCACATTGGCCTTCATAAATCAATGTACTGAGTACAGCAGTTGGGATGTTATAAGTTGTGTAAGGCATTGGTGAGACCTAATCTGGAGTACTGTGTAGAGTTTTGGTCACCTACCTACAGGAAAGATGTAAAGAAGGTTCAAAGAGTGCAGAGAATATTTAAAAGGATGTTGCCAGGACTTGAGGAGCTGAGTTATAGAAAAAAGTTGAATACATTAGGACATTATTCCCTAAAACATAAAAGACTGAGGAGAAATTTGATAAAATTATGAGGAATATAGATAGGGTAAAAGTAAGCAGGCTTTTTCCACTGAGGTTAGGCAAGCCTAGAACTAGAGATAGGGGTTAAGGGGGAAAGGTGAAATGTTTAAGGGGGAACATGAGGGGGAATTGCTTCACTCAGAGGGTGGTGAGGGTGTGAAATGAGCCGCCAGTACAAATGGCAGATGTGGGGTTGATTTCAAAATTTAAGTGAAATTTGGACAAGTACACGGATGGGAGCGGTATGGACGGCTATGGTCCAGGTGCAGGTTGATGGGTCTAGGCAGATTAATAGTTCAGCACAAACTAGATAGGTCTGAAGGCCCGTTTCTGAGCTATACATGCAAGGTTAAACACAGATCAGAATTGGACTAGCACAGTCTGCCGCACAAATTAGATTTGAGACTGCTTATTTGACTACTTGGAAATGCAATTGTTTTGCACCTGGCTCCCAGTGCCTTTCACAGACTGAGGTCCCAATTCCTGCGCTGCCCTGAAACTCATCCTGCTCCGTTTCCTATGCTCCCCTGAAAGTTACCAGTGCCTCCTTTGCCCCACTCTCTTTAAACTTACTGAGTTCACTGGAAAAGGTGTCATTCGATGACACGATATTTGTTAAGAAGTAAATTAAAAGCATGTTGAATATTAACATCCAATAATATATAAAATTAGCTACTTTAGAACCTCCAAGTTCCAAGCTACCTAATTAATAGGCCTTGATTCTATGTCTATGTGACAGAGAACAATGACTGTTCATTTTCATTTACAATAGACTCTCTGACAGTGGTGTCTGAAAAGAGGATGCTGTCCAAGTTGCATGCCATCTTGGACAATGTCCCCCATCCACTCCATAATGTACTGGTTAGGCACCGGTGTACGTTCAGCTAGATACTCATTCCACCGAGATGCAACACTGAGCGTCATGGGAAGTCATTCCTGCCTGTGGCCATCAAACTTTACAACTCCTCCCTCGGAGCGTCAGACACCCTGTGCCAATAGGCTGGTCCTGGACTTATTTCCATTTGGAATAATTTACTTATTATTATTTAATTATTTATGGTTTTGTATTGCTATATTTCTACACTATTCTTAGTTGGTGCGACTGTAATGAAATCCAATTTCCCTCGGGATTAATAAAGTATGTCTGTCTGTCTGTAGACACCAAGGTGGGTAGTTATTGTATGTATACAATTTTCGCTACTTTTTAACCAATGAAAGGCAGTATTTCTTAATAAATTGTACTCCATTTAAAGATTATAAATTTTAATAATCTTACAATATTACCTTGAGTCTGAGCCAGATGCAGAAGTTTGGAAGTAACGTAACGGCCATTCTCCACATCCTGCAATGACCCTTCTGAAGTAAGCTTCTCCAGCTGGGTTAACAGACCATGGATACGAGAATTCCTGAGAGCAAGACACAAATAATTTGTTAAAACAGGGGTTACAGACCTTTAGTATAGGCCATTTTTAATAGTCTTAGTTCTGCACTCTGTACTTTAAAAGGTAAGTAAAATTGATTAAAAGATTAAAATTCACATGAGCAATTCCCAACTATGATTTGGAAACTCCGCATTTTTCAGCTGCCATATGTAGATAGTGTTTGAGGTATACCATCTGCTTCTAGTAGCAGAAATTATGCACAATTTTAAGAGCCTTGGCTTCTTTCCATCATGATAGCCATTGAATAATTCTGAACTGTAAAATTTCCATGCTAAAAAATTACTAAATTATCTGCAAATTTTACTGTACATCTCATCATGTCCTGCCCTGTTGTCCTCCATCTACCAAGAGTATTCCTCAAATAACCAAACAAGGACAGCTCATCTATCATACTTCTGTGGAAAAATAAGACCAATAGAAAATTAGTTTTTTATCTCCATTGTAATGACATCACAAAGACAAACTACATCACAAAACTACTTCACACTATTGCTTAGGGTTACACATTTATAACAATAAAATCAATGTATTTTCCCTAAATTTAATCCCTATTATAAATGAAATGGTCCTTGTACATCTGTTACAAAAAGAACAATTTGAGTTTTGAATGATGACATCCTAATTAGGAGAATCTTATGGAGGCTTGTACTATTCAATAATACCAGAAAATTAAATGTTAAGGGGTTCACCAGATCAAATAACACTAATAACCCAAATACCTTTCCCTTCTCTGTAACCCGTCTGTTCATACAGAATATCCAACATGCCTCAAGTGGCTAAAAAGCTGTTCCAAATAAATTGAATTTATTGAATCTTTAATTGAAAAAGTTAAAAACTTCAAATGTTTGATATCCAAAAAGAAACCAGAACTTTCAGCACTTAGTTTTATATTGGACTCATACCCATGCACTCTATAAATAATACTTTTCTCATTCACCCACCCCTCGAAACAATTTAACTCAAAGTGGTTTGTAAGAAAAAGGTTATAAGAAATATCTACTAGATTCACAGAAACATGAAAAAATGAATATCTCGTGGTTACTCTGATAACAGAATTTGGCTACAATCCAGCCAAATTCACTTATGTATTACAGTGAATAAAGAAGGAGCTAGAACAAGGAAGAGTAAGCTCCAAGAACAGTTTTGCCCTTGATAATAGCAGACACCAACACACAGGTGTCAAAACAGAAGGCTGAAGCATTGGCAGCTTTAGCCAGAAATTATGAATGGATGATCCAGCTCATCTCCTCCCAAGATCCCATTCATCACTGAAATTGGTCTCTAATCAATGTTGTCCCTTATGATGTCACAGTAGAGTGTACAGGCAGAGAGAGAATGGGTAACCAATATAGTGGAAACAGCAGACATGAATTGAAGTACAACTACCTGAGAAAATCTCATTTACCATCAATAACTTCACTTTTGGAATACCATTAGGCTGATGGCTCCACAGGGAAGTATTGTCCAAGTTAGGACCATTAAAAAAATCTTAGTTGCATGGGATAGGAGTGATAGTAACAATGGTAGGGGATGCAGAAGGGAAGAAACAGACACCATTTTTTGTGGCTGAAGAATTGACTCCCAGATTGCATGTTGCCTCTCTGGTGCAAGAGAACCAAGGACGTCACTGAACAACTGCAAAAGCTTATAAGGAAATCTTGAGGATTATAAAGAAGCCAGTAAAGACCTCAAGAAGGGAATAAAAGAAAGCCAGAAGGGGCCATGAAAAGTCCTGGGCAAGTATTATCAAAGAAAATCCCAAGGCTTTCAATGCGTACATCAGAACAACAGGATTACGAGGGAATGGGTAGAATGACTCAAGAATAAAGTTTCTCTTCCAAATACTCCAGTTTCTTCCCACATTCCAAAGATGTACAAGTCAAAATTAGTAAGTTTTGGGCATGCCATATCAGTGCTGGAAACATGATGACACCTGCAGGCTACTCCCAGCATATCCTCAAATTGTGTTGGTCTTTGGTGCAAATGATACATTTCATTGTGTTTCGATGCACGTGTAACAAATCCTTAAATCACTGAAGGAGGAAACATGTGCTTGGAGGCAGAGCATGTGTATGAGGTCCTAAATAAGTAGTTTGTATCAGTATTTACTAAAGAGAAGAACATGAAGGGTAAGGAGATCATTGCAGGCCATATTGAGATAAAGAAGGAGGTAGGAAGATGGGGAGATCAGTATAGGACATTTTGAGATAAAGAAGGATGTAGTGTTGAGTCCCTTAAAGAACATTAAGCTACGGAAGTCCTTAGGGCTTAATGGAATATGCCGCAGGTTATTGAGAGAGGCAAGAGATGAGACTGCTGGGGCTTTGACCAATGTATTTGTGTCTTCTCTAGCCAGAGCTAAGCTCCTGAGGACTGGCAAGTAGCTGATATTATTCTACAAGTAGGAAAATAGGGATAATCCTGGAAAGTAAGCTGGTGTCTCACACCAGTGGTAGGGAAGTTATTGGAAAAGATCCTTAGGGATAGGATTTAAAGGTTAACTTTATTTGTCTCATTTACATCAAAACATAGTGAAATGAGTCGTTTGCATCAATGACTGAGAAAGTGCCAACATGGCATGCTTACTAATCATATACATCTTTGGAATGTGGGAGGAAACTGGAACACCCAGAGAAAACCCACACATCATAGGGAGAATGTACAAACTCCTTACAGACAACAGAGGATTTGTACCCTGACTACTGGCATTGTAATGTATCATGTCAACTGCTGATTATCATGCCATCCAATGAGCATTTGCTAATCCATGGCCTTATCGGGGGCAGTCAGCATGGCTTTATGCAGGGCCGATTCTTATCTTACAAACTTGATTGAGTTTCCTGGGAAGGTAAGATGAAGGTAGAGCTGTGGATGTTGTCTACATTGATTTTAGTAAGTTGATTGACAAGGTTCCTCATTGGAAGCTCATCAGAAGATCAAGATGCATTGGATCCATAGTGTACTGGCCATTTGGCTTCAGAACTGACTTGTCCGTAGAAGACAGCGCATAGTGGACAATGGCACCTATTCTCTCCGGAGGTCTGTGTTTTGTGGTGTTCAGCAGGGATCTATATTGGGACCTCTGCTGTATGCATATAAATGACCTGCTTAAAAATGTTATGGATGGTTTAGTAAGTTTGCAGATGATCCAATATTGGTGGTGTTGTACAAGACAGGCAGAGGATACAGCAGGACATAGATCAGTTGCAAACATGGGTGAAGAAAAGGCAGATAGAATTTAACCAGGCCAAAAATGAAGTGTTGCACCTTGGCAGATCAAATGTCATAAGATAATACATAATTAATGGTAAGACCCTTAACAATGTTGATGCGCAGTGGGACCTTGGGGTTGACGTTCTTAGCTCTCTAAAAGTGGCCACAAAGGTTGATAAGATGGTAATAAAGGTATATGGCATGCTTGCTTTTATTAGTCAAGGAAATGAGTTTAAGAGTTGAAGTTAATTTGCGGTTTTATAAATCTCAGGTTAGACTGCATCTGGTGTATTACATTCAGTCTGGATGCCCCATTATAAAATAGTTGTAGCTACAGAGAGAGTGCAGAAGAGGTTTAACAGGATGCTGCAAGGATTAGAGGACATGTGCTATAGGGAGATGATAAACAAGCTTAGGTTGCTTTTCTCTGAAGCAGTAGAGGCAAAGGGGAGATCTGATAGAGGTTTATAAGATTATGAAGGACATACACAGATAGCATTTTTCTATCAGGTTTGAAATGTCTAATACAAGAGGGCATGCACTTATAGAGAGGGGTTAGATTCAAAAGAGATGTGTGGACCAATTTGATGTTACAAAGAGTGATAGGTGTCTAAAATGTGCTGCCTGCAGTGGTGGTTAAAGTAAATGAAATGGAGGCATTCAAGAGGCTCTTAGACAGGTACATATATGTGCAGAATTGGAAGGATTACAGATATTGTGTAAGCAGAAAGGGTTGGTTTAGTTGGGCATTTTATTATTAATTTACAGGCAGTCCCCAAGTTACGAACGTCCAACTTATGGACAACTAGTACTTCGAACCGAGGGCGGAAAACGCCATCCTCCATTTTATGTTGTTGCCGATAACACTGTGTTGAGTGTGTAACTTTGTATTTGGCTTAAGTACTTCTTAGCACGATTCATCCTGACTCCGCCTAACCTTTTCTAGTCAGCACACCGCCCCCCCCCCCCCCCACTTGTCCCAGTTAACCTGTCTCAGCGTGGGTGGACTCTAGGACCCGGAAATTAACCCGCTACCCACGGCTGCTGCTGTATTTTTTTTTATTAAGTGCGTTCGTGAAAAATAGCCAGATCAGAAATGCTGATCAAGTCAACTAGTTCCTAAAGAGAACTCTGATAGGCCAATCAGACAGTTCACTGCAGTTTTCTGATCCGTTGACGGAAAATAATCATGATTGAAAATTAAGTGGAAATAATAAAGCGATTGGAAAGAGGTGAAACACCATCAGTCATTGGAAAAGCTTTAGGCTACAGTCGGTCAACGATTGGAACAACTTTAAAGGATACAGGTAAAGGATAAAGTGAGAATAATGGAGTATATGAAAGGCCCTGCCCGGATGAAAGCTACAATTATTACTAAGCAATGCAGTGGTTTAATTATTGAAATACATACGTTTCTTAAGTGTTTTATATGTATAGAAAGGTAAAATATATACTATATACTAAGACAAACGTTTGACTAACTGACACTAAATAACACTAGATGTACCTGTTTTGACTTACGTACAAATCTGACTTAAGGATGGACTCAGGAACGGAATTCGCTCATAACCCGGGGACACCCTGTAATTAGTTTGGCACAACATTGTGGTCCAAACAGCCTATTCCTGTGCTGAACTCCTGTGTCCTATTGTCTAAAACTACAAAAGTCAATAGCCAGAGGATTTGGTCCATATTGGTAGCAAGGTGCATAAAAAATACAAAAATGGCATAATTAAAGGCATTACAGTGGATTCCAGTTAACTGGGACACATCATGACCAATACATTTTGGCCCAATTAAGCATATGTCCCAATTAGCTGAAGATTTATGGAAATAGATAAAAAGGTATAAAAAAAAGACAATTGTTTAACTGAGTAACAAATTATGCATTTAAATGAAATACGGAACAGATTAGAACACCAGCAAAACTACTGCAGTACTATAAAATTGCATATTAGTTCTCAAGTTATCAATGGAGGAATTAATCTAGTGTAAACTGCCGGGTTCTTCAGATTGACTGTACATGAACATAATCAGCAGATATCTAGTGCATATTATAGGCTGCCTTCATTTTCTTCTGGCATAAAGTCAAAATAAAAAAAACAAAATGATCAAAAATCACTGATTTTTGAATTGGTGTCTGTTGGCTCCAATGGATAACAATGCATGAGCACATGCAACAGACGCTATCTAAAAGCTATTCATTTTAATGCCCACACAAGTACATGCAGTTGGTGCTAGTTGGGCAACCGGCTGCTGTCCCAATTAAGAGACATAGTGCCCCAAATAAATGAAAGGAATCCCGGCTATTTTTTTGAGGAGTTTTGTTCTTAAGAGCTGTCCTGAATAAGTGGTTGCCCTGATTAATGGATGGCCTAATTAACCAGAATCCACTGTATATATATCAAACATTGACTTGATAATTAAAGCACTACTTTTCTCCCCCCCCCCATTGTAATGTATTCTTAAGAGGTTCTAATTTTGTATTATTAAGAAATCTATTTAATTACTATTTGTAACTGAAAGTCTAATCATTGAAATATACAATCTTTATTTCAGCTTCTTGAACATCTGAGTCTGATGTAGTGGCAAAGTGGCATTAGAAGGTTACAACTTACACAATATAATCCAGCTCACTTCAATTATTTCTTCCACCACACACATCCCCCACCCACATTATTCCCACCCAATTTCAGTTTCGCTTTCATGGCAAACAGTGAAAAGAAAATCAGGCCTGACTAATCCAGTCAGATATTTGAGGAGACCATAAGCAGTCTCAGGAACACTTCTTCGTAAAGCATGACAAAAATTTGAAATATAACACGTATATCATAATTGCCACTGAAAATGATATACTGTATATTTTCAACACATTTTTTGCCAAATTATACAATCAAAGTCTCTGAATTGTACAATCAAAACTAATTAAATAGACTTGAGATAGAGATTTGATTGTATGCAGGAACAGGTAAAAGGGGTTGTTGGGTTGTTGCCAGGGGTTATGTCCAAAGAACCTTTACATTTGCAGTTTTAAGTGTACAGATGTTTTAATAATTTGCACCAAGAATGAACACAAAATAAACTCACAACATAAGATGTCTTTAAAATTCTACTTTGTGTCCTCCTTTTATATACTTACCCTTTTTCTGTTGACACTTTCACTTTGTTCATCTTGACTGAAGTTCCTTTTTTACTTTGCCATTTCAAATAATCTGGAAATATTTCATAAAACATAAATCAGAACAACAAATAATGTAGAGTTTATGGCAACTTCATGTATATATGAACATACAGAGTAATAACAGGAGTTTGTCATTCAGCCATTCATGCCTCCTTTACCATTTCATAAAATTATAACTAATCTAATTGTTAACTTAACTGGGCATTCTCATCTTTAACACTAATTTTTCACAATCCATCCAACTATTCTTTAAATATATCCAATTCCACATCCATAATAATGAAGAATATATGACTGGTTCACAGGTTAGGGTTCAGGGCATGTTTTGAAGCCATTAAGTGGAATCTTGCAATGATTGGTGAGCAAGATTGTTTGTAGGGAAAGTATGCCAAATGGGCATGTCAGGAGTTCAGAGCTTACATGTTCCTGTTAGGGTGGAGGGCAATGCTGGCATGTGTCAGAAATCCTGGTTGATGAGAGTTATTGAGCTTCTAGTTAAGACAAAGAGGGTGCTGCCTGTTATGGACTTTAGCAAGACCTTTGAGGAGGTCCCTCATGGCACCTCATCATTTGTCAGAATACATAATGTAACTAAGTAGTTTGTTTGATCCACTACATAGCAGAGTCCCCAATTTATCCATTCCAAATAACACAGTTCTCTGGGTCGCAATAATGCATTTGGGATACACCTTTGGATAAATACTTAAAGTTAATATAGCTGGCACAACCAATTCCCAAATCTCAACTTACTGGCTTGTCTGTATCAGTTTAGACCATTAATCTATAAGACATGGGACAAAACTGAGCCTTTTGGCCCATCCAGTCTGCTCCGCCACCCCATCGTGGCTGACTTATTATCTCTCTCAATCCCATTCTCCTACCTTCTCCCCATTACTTTTCAAGAGCCTCTCAACCTTAGTTTTAAATTTACCCAATGTCTTAGCCTCCAGAGCCATCTGATTCAATAGATTCACCATTTCCTGGACAAAGAAATTCCAGTGAATACAGGCCTAGAGCCATCAAATGCTCCTCATACATTATTCCTTTCATTCCCAGAATCATTCTCATGAACCCGGTCTGGACCCTCTCCAATGCCAGCACATCTTTTCTCAGATAATGAGTCCAAAACTGCTCACAATACTCAAAATGTGGTCTGACCAATGCCTTATAAAGCTTCAGCAGTACCCCCTTCATTTTTATTCCCGGCCTCTCAAAATGAATGCTAACATTGCATTTGTTTTCCTTATCACCATCTCAACAAGATAATTAACCTTCAGGGAATCCTGCACGACAACTCCCAAGACCCTTCGCTGCTCTGATTTCTGAATTTTCCCCTCATTTAGAAAATAGTCTATGCCCTTACTCCTTCTACCTAAGTGCATAACCATACACTTCCCTACGCTATATTCCACTTGCCACTTCTCTGATCGTTCTCCCAATCCACGTCTTTCTGCAGACTCACTGCTTCCTCAACACTACATGCCCCTCCACCTGTCTCCGTGTCATCTGCAAATTTGGCCACAAAGCCATCAATTCTGTCAATTAAATCACTGACATGCTGTATAATGGGAAAAGGAGCAGTCCCAACACTGCAGAACACCAACAGCTACTGGCAGCCAACCAGAGAAGGGCCACACTTTTCCACACTTAGCCTCCTGGCAGTCAGCAAATCTTGTATCCATGCTGGTACTTTTCCTAGCATGGGCTAATAACTTCTTGAACAGCTTCGTGTCTGAGAGCTTGTCAAAGGCCTTCTAAAAATCCATGTAAACAACGTCCACTGACTCTCCTTTGTCTATTTTGTCTGTTATTTCCTCAAATAATCCCAACAGATCTATTTATTTATTACTGAGATACAGTACAGAATATGCCCTTCTGGAATTCTGAGCTGCTCTGCTCAGCGACCCCTGATTTAATCCTAACCTGATCAAGTGACAATTTACAATGGCTAATTAACCTACACAGGACATATTTGGACTGAGAGAGGAATCCAGAGGACCTGGAGAAAAACCCATGCATTCCATGCAACGTACTGAGACTCCTTACAGAGGATGCCAGGACTGAACGCCGAACTCCGACACCCCAAGCTATAATAGCATTGCACTAACCACTACACTAATTCTCAGGCAAAATTTCAGGCTACGCTGTCTTTTGCCGATTTTATCACGTGTCTCCAAGTATCCCAAAGCATCATTCTGAATAATGGACTCCAACATCCTTCCAACCACTGAAGAAAGGCTAACTAGCCTATAATTTACTGTCTTTGCCTTCCTCCTTTCTTATAGAATGGAATGACATTTGTAATTTTTCAGTCCTTCTGAACCATTATAGAATCTAGCGATTACTTAAAGATTGCTACTAATGCCTCCACAATCTCTTCAGCTAC
The DNA here is from genome assembly GCF_030144855.1 of Hypanus sabinus. Taxonomy (NCBI): domain Eukaryota; kingdom Metazoa; phylum Chordata; class Chondrichthyes; order Myliobatiformes; family Dasyatidae; genus Hypanus; species Hypanus sabinus. The sequence goes on from NC_082710.1 coordinate 42,295,490, forward strand.
TGCTTTCAGAACCCTGTGGCATAGTCTTTCTGATCCAGATAATTTATCTTTCAGCTTCCCAAGCACCCTCTCCTTTGTAATAGCAACTGCAGTCACTTCTGCCCCCTGACACTCTTGAACTTCTGGCAACTGTTTGTGTCTTCCACAGTGGGGATTGATGGGAAATACTTAATAAGTTTTCTTACCATATCTTTTCCCACCATTACTACCTCTCCAGCGTCATTTTCCAGTGGGCTGATATTTACTCTCAACCCTCTTTTATTCCTTATATAGTGGGTAAAAAAAAAACTTTTGTTATCCTCTTTTATATGATTAACTTCGTAATTACTCTTTTCTCTCCTTATTGCTGTTTAGTTGGTTTTTAAAAGCTTCCTAATACTCTAACTTCCCTCTAATTTTTGCCACATTATATGACCTCTCTTTTGTTTTATGCTGTCTTTGACTTCCCTTGTTAGCCACAGTTGCCTCTTCTTCCCTTTAGAATACTTCTTCTTTGGGATGCATCTATCCTGTGCCTTCCATATTGCTCCCAGAAACTCCAGACATTGCTGTTTTGCTAGTGTCCCTTCCAATCAACTTTGGCCAGCTCCTCTTTTGCTCATACCACTTTAGTTCCCTTTACTCCAATGTAATGCAGATAAATCTGATTTTAGCTTCTCCCACTCAAACTGCAGCATGAATTCGATCATATTATGATCACTGCCTCCCAATGGTTCCTTTACCTTAAACTCACTAATCAAATCTAGTTCTTCATGCAACATCCAATCCAATAGTTTTTCCCCAGTGGGCTCAACCACAAGCTGCTCCAAAAAGCTATCTCATAGGCATTCTACAAACTCCTTCTCTTGGAATCCAGCATCAACCTGACTTTCCCAATCCACCTGCTTATTGAAATACCCTATGACTATGATAACATTGCCCTATTAAGTGCCTTCTATATCTCCCATTTTCTTACTATTAATTCGGGTCTCAGACCCAGGAAATGAGAGATAATGCAATGGTTTTGACCATTGCTCTTAGAGACACCTGTGTGAATTGCAACTCCGTGCTACGTGCCAGCTACCAGGGACACAGACACCCTCGGGCAATGTGGGGGTGGGGATTGCATCACCCTACTTTGATGGACATCTACAACTCCGCAAGTCAAGATAAAAGGGGACTGCAGGAGGCGGTACCCCAGCGATGCACCAGAAGGACGCACCATCGCTCAGCGCTCCAGTGCTAGTGGGGAGCCATTTAAAGCCAATTGCGTCCCGTTCTCCTTTGCCTAGGGAGCGGGTGGCTGATAACACCAAAAAGGACTTCGAACTAACCAACGTTCCCGATTCAATGGATTTGCTTCATAAACGACTGGGCAAGTTTCTTTTTTCACAAGTCTCTCTTTCTAACAAGTGAAACCCAGCGGTCCCCAAAAGGCTGAAGCCTGCAGACTTCTGAGTGACTTTTATATTTCCATCGGACTCAGTATCATCCCCTAGACAAACGATAGAACTATTTCTTACTGATGATTATTACTATACCCGCGCTTGAGATGGAGCATTAACGACGTATATTATCTGAATGTTTGCATTAACCTTACTTTTGTGTCCCTTTATAAAATAAAGGCTTTTAAAAATAGTACCATCAGACTTCAACGGACCTCTCTATCTTTGCTGGTAAGTGATCCAGTTACGGGATACGTAACACTGGTCCTCTGTCAGAAATGCTTTTCTCATTTTTTATGTCCATGACTTGCATGAGTTTTAACAGTGAGTGAGTACAGCAAGCCAATATTAAGCTGAACCAAATCCTTTGGCCATCCAGTGTCCAAATGTATACAAACACAGGAAAATCTGCAGATGCTGGAAATCCAACCAAAATGCACAAAATGCTGGAGGAACTCAGCAGACCAGGCAGCATCTATGGAAAAGAATAAACATTTCAGGCTAAGATGAAGGGTCTCAGCTCAAAATGTTGACTGTTCACTCTTTTCCATTGATGCTGCCTGGCCTGCTGAGTTGCATGTGTTGTTCCAAATGTGTACTTTAATCTTAAATTGCTTTTCCTAATTTAATGGCTTTATATTCAGGTGATAATTATAGTTCCACAGCAACAGCCACGGCTGAAATAAGTTCACTCAACTTAGCATACTCATGGGCTCTATGGCACTGGACCCAAGTGTACCAGCCATTCAGTAGAAACTTACTTTATTCACTTGCACATAGGGCTTCAGTGCAAACTTCAGAGGAGCAGCAAGTTTTATGGGATAGAACTTCATAGTTTGGCTCTAAATTCATGGATTACAGCTATTTTCTGTGAAAAATTAGTCTGTTTTCAATAAATAGATCATTCAATTTCAATAAACATCAATCAATAATCATCAGGGACATTTTAACAAAATGATAATTTAGTGACATAGCATCTGGAGAAAAAGAGATTTAATTCCAAGAAAGAGTCAGCTCCACTATAGCAGAGGGAGAAGTAATTAAATTCATCTGATATTAAAACTAGCGTCAACAACGTTGGCCATGAAACTACTGCATTGTCACAAAAAACCATCAAGCTTATGAAGGTCATTAGGGAAAGTAATCTGCCGTGTTCAACTAGTCTGTCTACAAGTGACTCTGGACCTGCCAATATGGTTAAAACTTAACTGCATCCTCAGTTCTGGTGCAACAACAAATGGACAATGTAAACACAGCATACCCATTTAAAGGAAAGCAAGTACTCACAGAGTTCATTTTATGTTAATTTTAATGTTCCCCAGTAGTCAGATTGTCTTGGTTTACCATCCTTCCTCTTATTAAGAGAATTTTCAAACATGTGGGACCACTTCATAATCCATTACACTACAGAAATAAAATTGTTGCCCTTTACTCAGAGTCACTGGCATATACCTCTATAGACCATTGCAAAGTAAAAGGATAAACTCATTGAAATAGCAGTAATAATAAAATTTGACTATGTCACAGTGAAATGAATACCCACTACTGAATGCATTATTTAGACCAATATTCCAGAAGGGAAAGGATAATTCAATAGCAATATTTCCATGTCAAGGTATTTGGGCTGCATAACAATAAATAATAGGCATTAACGATGGCTGCTTGCTTTGTCTTGGTCAAATTGGAATAAGGAAACAAGCAAATTTCTTGATGGCTCATATGCAGAAGTTCAGAAAATAATTGTGTTAGTTTGAAAAATCAAACTGATTTAGGAAGGTAAATTTAACATTTAGTATTTCTGCAACTAGGGTATCAATAGATACAGAGATATGCTTGACAACATGTTTCCAAATCGTCATTTATCCTCATATTACAAGCCTGTTCAAAGATTTACTCATGGAGTTACACAGCACACAAATAAACCCAAGTTATCTTGACCAGAATAGAATAGTATTTGGCATAGCTGAAATCCCCTCTATAAATTTGTTGATGATACAACTATTGTTGGTAGAATCTCAGATGGAGACAAGAGGGCATACAGGAGCGAGATATGCCAACTAGTGGAGTGGTGTCGCAGCGAAAATCTTGTACTCAACGTCAGTAAGACAAAAGAGCTGATTGTGGACTTCAGGAAGGGAAAGACAAAGGAACACATACCAATCTTCATAGAGGGATCAGAAGTGGAGAGGGTGAGAAGTTTCAAGATCCTGGGGGGGGGGTCAAGATTTCTGCAGACCTAGCCTGGTCCCAACATATTGATGCAGTTACAAAGAAGGCAAGACAGCATCTATACTTCATTAGGAGCTTGAAGAGATTTGGTATATCAACAAAAACACTCAAAAACTTCTATATATGTACGTGGAGAACATTCTGAGAGGCTGCATCACTGTCTGGTATGGAGGGGGCAGGGGGAATTGCACAGGACCAAAAGAAGCTGCAGAGGGTCGTAAATTTGGGTTCTAGGCTATAAAGTATCTAGGACATCTTCAAGGAGCAGTATCTCAGAAAGGCAGCATCCATTATTAAGGACCTCCAGCCTTTTTCTCACTGTTACCATCAGGTAGGAGGTAGAGAAGCCTGAAGATACACATTCAGCGATTCAGGAACAGCTTCTTTCCCTCTATCACCCAATCCCTAAATAGACATTGATCCCGTGAACACTACCTCACTTTTTTAATATATATTATCTCTGTTTTTGCACAATTTCATTATACGTATACTGTCATTGATTTACTTAATTTCTTCTATATTATGTATTGCATTGAACTGCTGCTAAGTTAACAAATTTCACAACATATGCCAGTGATAATAAACATGATTCTGATTCCATTTGCCTACATTTGACCCAAATCCTTCTAAACCTTTCCTATCCACATACCTGTCCAAATGTCATGATCATCTCCTCTAGCTGCTCATCCATACGCCCATCACCCATTGTGTGGAAACGCTTGCCCCTCAGATAGCCTTTAAATCCTTCTTTTCTCACCTTAAGGCTTTGCCCTCTTGACTGAGATTCACTTCTCTGGGAAAACTATCCCTACACTTCATAATTTTATAAACCTCTTAGGTCAAACCTCTGTCTCATGTGTTCCAGAGAAAACAATCAATAACCCTAACTTATTCAGGTCTCTTGTCATAACTCAAGCCCTCCTGTCCAGAATGTCAGCTAAATGGATAAGTACACTCAGTGGTTACTTTATTAGGTAAACCTGTACACCTGTGCGTTAATGGAACTATTTAATCAGCTAATTGTGTAGCAGAAACTCAATGCATAAAAACATGCAAACATGGTCAAGAAGTTAGATGTTGTACAAACCAAACATCAGAATGGGGAAGAAATGTGATCTAAGTGACATTGACTGTGGAAAGATTGTTAGTGCCTGACAGGGTGATCTGAGCATCTCAGAAACTGCTGATCTCCTAGGATTTTCACAAACAACAGTCTCTAAAGTTTATAGATGATGGTGCGCAAAACAAAAAACCATTCAGTAAACAACAGAGGAGAATGCCAGGTTGGTTCAAGCTGACAGGAAGGTGACGTGAACTCAAATAACCACGCATTACACCAATAGTGTGCAGAAGAGCATCTCTAAACGTAGAAGGTGTTGGACCTTGAAGTGGATGGGCTACTGCAGCAGAAGACCATGAACATACTGTGTGTAGTTATACTTTAGACTCTATCCTAGGTTTAGTATGATCAGCAAACTTAAGTTATCATGTGGTGGCAATAAAATATCAGAAGTTCTGAAAACATATTCACAATTCCTTCCTACTGGTTAGTTTTAGTAAAGGAAATATATAATTTATAAATCTGATCATGTTTATTTTTCCATTATTCACTATCTATGTGATTACCATAACACTCAAGTCATAAGTGATAGTAACAAGGGTTCCCGTTCAACTCCTGCACTCCCCTACAATATTGATGAGTGTATATTCAATGGAGCAAGGCAGAGAACAGTCGAAAGATACAACAAATGGGTTGTAATTGTGTACTTAATTCAGGTATGTATTTCCAGGAATCAATTCCATTAACATGGCAGTTAAAAAAAAATAATTTGCTTCAAGAAAGCATGACTGCACTTGTGATTAATTAACTTTGGGACTTAACGTTCATGAGCTTATGTCACTAAAACTGAAAGCAGTCTAATGAATTATTCATCTGCTACAATAAAATATTTTACCTCAAACATAATGCTTCTCATTACAGTTTTAAATAAAGCAAATGGGATTGGAAATACTGTAACAATGGATAGTACTATACCAGCATATTTCTATAATTCCATCAGTATAGTTGGAAAAATGGCAAATGGAATTTAATTCAGACAAGTGTGAGAAGGTCTTGCACTTTGGGAGAACAAACTAGAGTAGGACTTACAGTCAGCAGTAGGGCACTGAGGAATGTGGTAGAACAGAGGAATCTGAGAAGATGATCACAAGACATAGAAGCAGAATTAGGCCATTCAGCCCATCAAGTCTGCTCCAACTAAGTAATTCCTCAAAAGTGACACCACAGGTACACTGGGTCAAAAACACAGCTTTTGGTACACTGGCCTTCCTAATTTAGAGTATTGTGTACAGTTTTGGTCACCTAGCTACAGGTAAGATGTCAGTAAGATTGAAAGAGTACAGAGTACAGAGAAATTTCGTAAGGATGTTGCCAGGACTAGAGGATCTGAGTTATAGGGAAAGATTGAATAAGTTAGGGCTTTATTTCCTAGAAGAATGAAGGAAGATTTGACTGAGGCATACAAAATTATTGGGGGTGGTATCAATGGGGTAAATGCAAGAAGGCTTTTTCCACTGAGGTGGGTGAGACTAAAATTAGAAGTTATGGGTTAAACGTGAAAGGTGAAATGCTTAAGGAGAACATGAGCGGGAATTTCTTCACTCAGAGGGTGATGGGTGCGTGGAACAAGTTGCCAGCTGAAGTGGGGGGTGTCAGTTCAACTTCAAGATTTACGATTAATTTGGATGGGTACACGGATGGGTTGGACATGGAGAGCTATGGCCCGGGTTGATAGGACGAGCATACAACAGCTTCCTATGTTACTCTGAAGTTGTGCAATATTTTAAGCATTTTCTTAATATTGTCCATTCCCCTCAATGGTTTCTAATCCTCATCTTTACATGCAAAATTACATCCAACATTTGGCTAAAAACTTAAGAAGGGACATGGAATTTATCTAGAGAATTTGGAATTTATCTAGAGAATTTTAGACAACACATCTTAAAATTGATATTAGGAAAGGCAGCAGATATCCAACATAAAAAATGACAAAATACAAATTAGAGAGTTTTTTAACAGTGAGCACGGTTTTCAAAAGGATAATTATTTGAGCAATTTGTAGAGGCGAAGACAGAACTAACAGACAAGGACAATACTAATATTCTTATTTTAAAAAGGCATTTTAATAAGATCTTCCTCTCTACCCAGTCACTTGGGGTTGAGGAGGACTTGCTTCCAAATCCAGTTTTGTAGGTTCCAGAAGTGGTTAATGAGGCCAGTTTGGAAACTGCAAGTTCTTCCATAAGCAAGTCAAGGGGTGTCACCTCTTAGGCAAGCAGGTACTTTGAGAGATGCTACCTAAGCAGGGCTTCTTTGTACTTCCACTACATCCTTCAACATATTTAATATCATCCAAAATGCTCCTTCTCCACCTAGAGTGATTGGGAGTCAGTGGGCATTGAGCACATCTTTGAACATTCTTCCTTATACACCCGGTAATCTCCTCTCATAGGGAGCTAGAATAGAATGGTCTGAATGGGTAATCTGGCACCAAGCATTTCAACAATGCAATTTGATAGGTATTGCCAGCTACAGATACTGGGCCATAGTGCTGAGAACATTGGGACCATGACCTAAGAGAGAATCCCGACACTGGTTTATTTATGCTTCCAGCAGTTTGAAAGATTTTTGCAGAGACATCACTGGTGATATTTTCCAGTGTCTTGAGATACCTCATGTAGGTGGTCCAAATTTCAGAAACATATGCCCGGATGACCATGAGTTTGTACCAGGTTACCAGGTCTGAAGTTTTGATCCTTTATTTCCCTCATTTAGACAAAAGGCTAACCTAACAAATATCCTCATTAACGTCTGCTTTCCACAAGAGGTAGCTCCAGAAACATGAGAAGTATCTTGCTGCACCCCTTTGCTGTCTGAGAACAGCGTGGTGCAGTTGGGTCAGGTTGGTAGAGGCTTCCCAGTCTTGTGGACAAGGACCTAGCTTTTCACATGCATTGGTAAACAAATTGACAAATTGCAACTCAATCTCTGAACCAGTAAGATACCACGTATTAGACAAATATTTATCAGATAGATAGAGTCAACTGAACTGAACAGGGCAGAAGAGATGACCCTGATTTTCTGTCCGGTTGAAAGACAGAAAAAAAGTGTATAGGCAGAATTTACAAATTCAAACAGAGGAAAAATGTGCAACAGATTCTCATAAATAGGGCCACAGATATTTCCAGGTAACAAGTTAAATATGTGGAACAAAAAAGCATTTCTACTATAAATGTCAAATTGGGAGTAATATTCAATAATGAAGAAAACAGCAAAATATTTCTAAATAATGGTGCAGAACATGTTGCCAGTCTACTGATCATGCTGCTGATCTAAATGGCAACTTTTGATGATCGAACACTGAACTGGCACTCAAAAACTATCCCAGAACTAAATCACTCTCCTTTGGGTGATGGGTATACAAAAGGGTTCAGGACAAGCCCGGCCTCCAAAGAAGTTAGACAAATCACTGATGACGATGAGTCAGCTTACTGGAGGAAAACAGGACACCTGATTGAGTGGTGCCGCAAAAAGCGGTGCCCCACTCTCCTAAATTTTAATGTTATAAATACAGCTGCTGATTTGGGAAAGTATCGCAGAAGATCTAATATGTACATTCAGATTTGATACAAAAGGCAGAAAACTTTTCACTTTATTTAGCACTTCTTCCAGAGAATATTCATTAGTCATCTCATTCAGTGATAATAGCCACTAAACTAAACTTAAACTTATACAATGACAGCAGTCAGTAAGCTGCATTCCATCATCAAAATGTGAAGTCTGTTTCCTTCATCAATGTATCATAAAAACAAGACTGAGTATATAGACACAGTCCTGTTGCATTAAAGAATGGAGAAGTAAAGGTCCTTGCAGATCTTTTATCATAGCTCCATCTGCCTCTCACAAAATCCATAAGAATAAGATTCAAGTTGCTTCAAGCATTCAAGCCTGAGAGGAAGATTATTTTTTTCAACTAATTGAACAATAAAATTCCACCAGCAACACACAAAAAGCTGGAGGAGCTCAGCAGGTCAGGCAGCATTTTTGGAGGGAGATGGACACAGCCATTATAACAAGTTGGAGGGAAGAGCTAGCAGGCAACAGGTAGATCCAGGTGAGGAAGGTGATAAGTAAACAAGCAAGGGGAGACTGGAGACAGCACCAGGAGCTGAGAGGCAATAGGTGGAGATGACAAAGGGCTGAAGCTGATGGAATCAAATAGGATGGTAGAGAATGGAATCAAGAAATGGAGTTGGGGATAGCAGATGATGTTTAAGCGTAAAATACAAATGTGTCATATAACGACTTTCAGCAGCTCTCATGCAACTGGCATCCCTTGTTTATGATCCATTGGTTAAATGGTGCAGACGCTTATTTGGGACAACTTTTAAAGAACAAAATCAAGAAAATATCCAGGATTCATTTCATTTATTTGGGACACTATGCTAATTAATTGGGAAAAGAAATTGTTCCCAAACAATTTCTAAGTAGCATCCACCATGTGAACCATTGGACACTTCACCATGCCTAGAGTGAATAGTTTTTAAATAGCTTGAGTTGCATGAGCTTATGTTCAAAAAGTAGTGAATTTTGTCACTGATAGTTGGTGAGAAATAAGCAAGAGACAATTTAGAATTGTTTGCTCACTACAGTTTCAAACATTCAGACTTGGAGACACCAGAAACAGTTGGGAGTGAAAATGAAACAATTTTGCTACTTCAACATGTTAGGAACAATGAAGAATTAAAGTATCCACAATCATCTTGAATGTTACAATGAAAATGAATATTTGGAGGAAACAATCATTGAAAGCTTTTAATGAAGGCAGTCCACTATCTCATTAGGTGTAAATTTTATCCATTTACTGTCAATCAAAAGAACTTGGCAGCATGTTGGTTGTCTATCTTATCCAACAATCACAGTAAAACCTGTGTGGCAGAGTTTTTAAAATGAAAAAAGCCGTTCCAGTTCCACTTTCTTGACCATGTAATTCCAGGTCAAGTGATACAAGTAGTTGTCACAAACTGGGGTGTTCCTTGGTTGCAGTGGATAAACATGTCTTCTTCTGAGCCTCGTCAAATAGCTACTTGGAATCACAGATGAGAGCTGAGATTCTGGTGTGGACCAATGATGAGTGAGCTGCCTCAGAATGGACATGATAAGCCCCTTCACCTACCCCTCCATGGACAACCCATACACAGTGCTGTAAAATGGATGAATTCTTCTATTGGTAACTATTAGGAACTAATACGCACTTCTATAGTACTGTAGTAGCATTAGTAGTGTTCTAATTTGTTCTGTATTTCATTTAAATACATGTAACACCCTGGGAAAGGTTTCACTGCTAATGTAATAGTCTTTCTGTAGAAGCAGTGTTTGGGTTATGGTTAGAGATAACGGGTGCTTTGGAATGTGAGCCATCCCATGATGTTTTCGTGCTGTGTGCCTGATACCAGGGTGATCAGGTCTTTTGTTCAGCAGGAGATGAAGAGGGAAGATGTCGGAGTGGAGCCATGACCTGACGAAGGCCAGGGGGGAATGAAGGAGAATCAGCGAAGGGCAAACTGGAAGTTCCAACTTGTGCACATCAGACTGTTTCATTAAAATGGGCCCTTTTCTTTTTTTGCTTTTTCTTCACTAACCCCATAGTCAAATTAAGAATTATAAAGCTAAATCGTTTAATTGTATGCATCGTACTGTTTGTTATTTCATGGTACTGATTTGTAATGGTAACAAACCATGCAGCGTCCACACAAATGGATGGGTTTCGGGGTGGACTCTCATCTCAATCTCACCCGTTTGGCAGGGCCAGAGATTGTCTTCCGTAGACTTAGGCAGCCAACAAAACCTGAGGGTTACATACAGAATGTGTTATTCTGTTAAACAGTAGTTTATCTTTTCTATTTATACCTTTTTAACTATATCCATGAGACTTCAGCTAATTGAGGCAGTTGTTTAATTGTTCCAAAATGTACTGGTCCTGATGTATAACCATAATACAATCACAGCACAGAAACAGGCCATCTCGGCCCTCCTAGTCCGTGCCGAACTCTTAATCTCACCTAGTCCCACCTACCCACACTCAGCCCATAACCCTCCACTCTTTTCCTGTCCATATACCTATCCAATTTTACCTTAAATGACACAACTGAACTGGCCTCTACTACTTCTACTTCTCCCAATTAACTGGAATCCACTATATCTACTAGGAAAGAACATGGCATGAGACCTCAATCTCCTTTGAACTGACAGAAGCATTGCAAAAGGCGATGCCTGCACCCATCATTAAGCACCATCACCACCTAGGTCACATGCTGTCTTCTCACTACCACCATCAGGGAGGAGGTACAGATGCCTGTACACCCATACTTGGCATTTTAGGAACAGCTTCTTTCCCTATGCCATCAGATTTCTGAACAGTCCATGACCCCATAAACACAATTTTACTATTCCTCTTCTGCATTATTTATTTTTTGTTATTTATAGCATTTTTATGCCTTGCGCTGTACTCCTGCCACCAAACAATAAATTTTATGACATACTGTATTTCAGTAATAATAAATCTGACACTGATTCTTATGAAGACTGTTTTTCATCTTCACCTGGAAAACCAGACATGGCAGGCAGACAGCATGGTATAATTACATAAATTCTATTTATTTTGTAAGCAACTGTGAATTTCCATCGTTTAATAAATCCAAGATCAGATATTTGCATTTTACACACTATCACCTTCTGTTCTTTCCTGCTCTTACACATTTCTTGATATATTAAAACTTGCTATCTCTATTTTTTCCAGAACTAAAAAAAGGTTGATGATCCAAAATGCTAATTTTATTTCTACTTCCACAAGCACTGTATGTATGCCCTAGTGAGTATGTTGCTTTCTTTAAAATATATAGTTGTTGCAGTTTGCTGGCCACTTGGCACTTTTTGACACTTTTGAAAAGCTATTATAAGATGATGAGAGGCATTGATCATGTGGATAGCCAGAGGTTTTGCCCCAGGGCTGAAATGGCTAACACGAGGGGGCATAGTTTTAAGGTGCTTGAAAATGGGTACTGAGGGGATGGCAGAGGTAGGTTTTTCACACAGATAGTGGTGGGTGGGTAGAATTCACTGCCAGCGGCGGTGGTGGAAGCAGATACAATATGGTCTTTTAAGAGCTTCTTAGACAGGTACATGGAGCTTAGAAAAATAGAGGGCTAAGCACTCAGGAAATTCTAGGTAGTTTGTTGACTAGGTTACATGATCGGCATTACATCGTGGACCAAAGGGCTGGTAACGTGCTATAGATTTCTACGTTCTGTGTAAACATGAGCGGCAGGAGAACTTGAAGTGTGTGGCAAAATAATTATTTGTCATGATCCAAAAAGAAACCAATTAAATAGTCAGTTAAAAAGAAGGGGGATTGCACTGAAGAGTCACAAGCAGCTTAGGTACAAATTATTGTACAGTCACGTACCCATAATCTCTATCTGTGTTACATACAAACCAGAAATGGATAAATTCAAAGCACATTCGCTGCGTGATAGATGGTATGGTTATAATCCATGGACCATCGGCACCAGTACTGGGAAAGAGGGAGTAGCACTGCTAGGAAGATTCCACTAGAATGGCGCTGGAAACAGTCTCCTAGTGAATAAAAGACAAGCTTTTAAACTAAATAAGGAAGTAGGGGAGAAGAGATGGGCTCACTTAAGACACAATTTTAAAGATTAAAGGAAAACGACAGCTCAAAAGGTATAAATCACCAAATGACCAACAATAACCGGATCCTGTCCACCATAAATTACCCCAAATGGGGGTGAGTGGCAGGAGAATTAGAAGGAATTAATAGGCACGTGAAAGGTAAAAGGTTACAGGAAAATAAGTAGGGGAAGGGGGATCAATTGGAATGCTCTGGGAGAGAGTACAGATTCAATGGCCTCCTTCCACATTGCCAGAAAATATGAGAAATGCAGGGGAAAATGGTCCAAACACAAAACTGAAGGCTCTTTATCCTTTAACAGGATAAGCAAAACTAGGGCTCTAAGAGAAATAAATAAGCATGGCAGAATTGCAATTATGCCTCTTTAATGGCTAAGCAGTCAAAATTCAAGGAAAATTTATTAACAAATTTCATATACATCAACATATACAACCCCAAGATCCATTGTCTTTTGGGCACGCTTAATAAATCCATAGAATAATAACCATAACAGAATCAAAGATTAAAACATCTGATTAAAAACATTATTAATAAATGCTTTTTTGAAGTAAAATGTGGTTAAATTTATACATTCTTTGATAATACATGCACTTTGAATCTTGAATCTCAGTGAAAGACAGCACCAACCTGGCCGTTCAACCAGTGTGCAAAAGACAACAAATTGTAGATATATAAAAAAAACAAAATAATAATAATAATAAATGTAACACCCTGGTTAAGATTTTTACTGCAATGCTGCAGATATTTCACTTTAGCAGTTCTGTAAGAGCAGTCTGCTCTGCTTTCAGGCTGTTTCTTTCCGCCTGTTTGGGTTTGAACTGAGATGAAAGGCTTTGTTGTTCAATTTAGGAATGTGGTGTCAGCCAGTTAGGATGGTGGAATTTGGAGAAAGTTCTGGAGAATGCTGGGTTGAGAGGTTTTCTGAGGGAAACTGGTGTGGGTCGAGGTTTTTTTTGGCAGAAGCTGGGAGAAGAGGTCTTCTCAGAATAGCTCAGGATGCCGTCCCTGTTGCACAAGGCGCTCCGTGCAAATGAATCGCTTCAAAGGGGAAGGACCAACACTTTCATGGGAGACCCGTTGTTTGAGATAGATTTCAAGCAACATTTGGAAGGTGGTGTGTGTTTTCCAGCACATGTGTTACAGACATGTTCAAGATGAGCTCCAATTTAAGTGTACTTTTGACTGTTTAAAATAATGGGCGTCAGAGGTTGCTGGAAAAAGCCGATATCTCGCCTTACGTCTCAGAGTGAGTTATTGATGGTGCATCAATTTTATTGACTGGAAGAAGGAACAGGCAGTGAGTGACCACCATACTACATCCTGGAGACTGAGAGGCCGGGCTCAGGCCTTGATCGCCTTTATACAGGGGTCTGTGGGAGGAGCCACAGGAGCAGTCAGCAGGGGGCGTGTCCAGACAGGTATATGTAGTTCACCACATTCACCCCCTCCCTCCCCCTTTGTTTTAAAAGAGTCATGGCAGAACAGCATGCGGAGCTGCTAGTACGAGACGCCTTTGTGACAGGACTGAGGTCAGTGTACGTGCGTCAGAGGTTGCTGGAAAAAGCCGATATCTCGCCTTACATCTCAGAGTGAGTTATTGATGGTGCATCAAAGTGCACATGCGCTGAGCCCACAATAGGTCCTCTGAAATAACAACACTGAAGACCCTCCCTACCATTGATCCTCCAATGAAGACTGGCTCGTGGACCTCTGGTTTCCTTCCCCTTGTCAATAATCAGCTCCTTGGTCTTGTTGACATTCAGTAAGAGGTTGTTGCCACGGCACCACTCAGCCAGATTTTCACAGCCTTGTGATGCACCTGTGCTGATGGAGATCATGGAGGAGATGTTTTGTCAAGGTTATTTCTTCAGTGGCTTGATTGGGGCACCACTGCGCAAGCGCATGGACGTCTGCCAGGTAGAACAGGAGTTTAAAAGGAAGCAGCTTTATAGAGCGGGTGACAGAGTAGAGGGAGAACAGAATAGCAAAGCTTTGGCTGAACAGGGCTTCAGCGATAACGAGTCGAGGTGAGGTAGGTTGCCTGTGTAGAATACAGACAGGAAGTATGTGTTTGAGGCCGGCGTTCTGTGCTTCATGTCAGATGTGGGAAGTCCAAGAGACTCTAAGCCTCTCAGACAGCCACATCTGTCCCAGGTGAGTCTAGCTGCAGCTCCTTTGGGACGGGGTTAGAGATCTGGAGATGAGCTCGATGACCTTCGCCTGCCACGGAGAATGAGGAGGTGATAGATAGGAGCTATAGGCAGGTAGTCACACTATGTCCTTGCAAGACAGATAAGTGGGTAACAGTCAGGAGAGGGAAGGGCAAGAGTCAGATATTAGAGAGTACCCCTGTGGCTGCCCCCTTAACAATAAGTACTCCTGTTTGAGTACTGTGGGGGGGGAGAACAACCTACCTGGGGGAACAGTGGCCGTGCCTCTGGCACAGAGTCTGGCCTTGCGGTTCAGAAGGGTAAGGAAGGGAAGACGATGGCAGCATTGATAGTGGACTCTACAGTTAGGGGGTCAAACAGGTGATTCTGTGGGCGCAGGAAAGAAATGTGGATGGTAGTTTGCCTCCCAGGTGCCAGGGTCCACAATGTTTCTGATCGCATCCACGATATCCTGCAGTGGGAAAGAGAACAGCCAGAGGTCGTGGTACATATTGGTACCAACAACATAGGTAGGAAAAGGGAGGAGGTCCTGAAAACAGACTACAGGGAATTAGGAAGGAAGTTGAGAAGCAGGACCTCGAAGGTAGTAATCTCGGGATTACTGCCCATTCCATGTGACAGTGAGAATAGGAATAGAATGAGGTGGAGGATAAATGCGTGGCTGAGAGAATGGAGCAGAAGGCAGGGATTCAGATTTCTGGATCATTGGGACCTCTTTTGGGGCAGGCATGACCTGTACAAAAAGGATGGGTTGCACTTGAATCCCAGAGGGATCAATATCCCGGCGGGAAGGTTTGCAAAGGAGAGAGTTTAAACTAGAATTGCTGAGGGGTGGGAACTGAACTGAAGAAATGGAGGAAGAGGCAGTTGGCTCACAAATAGAGATAGCTTGTAGACAGTGCAAGAAGGAGGGTAGGCAGGTGATAGAGAAGGGACATGCTCAGACTGCTTTGAGATGTGTCTATTTTAATGCCAGGAGTATTATCAACAAAGCAGACGAGCTTAGAGTGTGGATCTGTACTTGGAGCTATGATGTTGTGGCCATTACAGAGACGTGGATGGCTCAGGGACAGGAATGGTTACTTCAAGTGCCAGGCTATGAATGTTTCAGAAAGGACATGGAGGGAGGCAAAAGAGGTGGGGGCGTGGAACTGTTGATCAGACATAGATAGTGTCACGGCTGCAGAAAAGGAGTAAGTCATGGAGGGATTGTCTACGGAGTCTCTGTGGGTGGGGGTTAGGAACAGGAAGGGGTCATTAATTTTACTGGGTGTTTTTATAGACCACCCAATAGTAACAGAGACATTGAAGAGCAGATAGGGAGACAGATTCTGGAAAGCTGTAACAACAACAACAGGGTTGTTGTGGTGGGAGATTTTAATTTCCCAAATATCAATTAGCCTCTCCCTAGAGCAAGGGGTTTAGATGGGGTGGAGTTTGTTAGGTGTGTTCAGGAAGGTTTCTTAACACAATATGTAAATAAGCCTACAAGAGGTGAGACTGTACTTGATCTAGTATTGGGAAATGAACCTGGACAGGTGTCAAATCTCTCAGTGGGAAAGCATTTTGGAGATAGTGATCATAATTCTATCTCCTTTACCATAGCATTGGAGAGGGATAGGAACAGACAAGTTAGGAAAGCGTTTAATTGGTGTAAGGGGAAATATGAAGCTATCAGGTAGGAACTTAGAAGCATGAAGTAAGGGAAATATGAGGATATCAGGCAAGAACTTGGAAGCATAAATTGAAAACAGATGTTTTCAGCAAAACATATGGCAGAAATGTGGCAAATGTTTGGGGTTATTTGTGTGGAGTTCTGCATAGGTATGTTCCAATGAGACAGGGAAAAGATGGTAAGGTACAGGAACTGTGGTGTACAAAGGCTATTGTAAATCTTGTCAAGAAAAGATGCGCTTACAAAAGCTTCAAAAAAAACTAGGTAATGATAGAGATCTAGAAGATTATAAGGCTAGCAAGACAGAGCTAAGAATGAAATTAGGAGAGCAAGAAGGGGCCATGAGTAGGCCTTGGCAGACAGGATTAAGGAAAACCCCAAGGTATTCTACAAATATGTGAAGAGCAAGAAGATAAGATGTGAGAGAATAGGACCAATCAAGTGTAACAGTGGGAAAGTGCATATGGAACCGGAGGAAATAGCAGAGGTACTTAATGAATACTTTGTTTCAGTATTCACTATGGAAAAGGATATTGGCGATTGTCGGGGTGACTTACAGCAGACTGAAATGCTTGAGCATGTAGATATTAAGGAAGAGGATGTGCTGGAGCTTTTGGAAAGCATGAAGTTGAATAAGTCACCGGGACTGGACAAGATGTACCCTAAGCTACTGTGGGAGGCCAGGGAGGAGATTGCTGAGCCTCTGGTGATGATCTTTGCATTGTCAATGGGGACGGGAAAGGTTCTGGAGGATTGGAGGGTTGCGGATGTTGTTCCATTATTCAAGAAAGGGAGTAGAGATAGCCCAGGAAATTATAGACCAATGAGTCTTACTTCAGTGGTTGGTAAGTTGATGGAGAAGATCCTGAGAGGCAGGATTTATGAACATTCGGAAAGGCATAATATGCTTAGGAATAGTCAGCGTGGCTTTGTCAAAGGCAGGTCGCGCCTTATGAGCCTGACTGAATTTTTTTTAGGATGTGACTAAAAACATTGCTGAAGGTAGAGCAGTAGATGTAGTGTATATGAATTTCAGCACAGCATTTGATAAGGTATCCCATGCAAGACTTATTGAGAAAGTAAGGAGGCATGGGATCCAAGGGGACATTGCTCTGTGGATCTACAACTGGCTTACCCACAGAAGGCAAATAGTGGTTGTAGATGGGTCATATTCTGCATGGAGATCAGTGACCAGTTTGTGCCTCAGGGATCTGTTCTGGGACTCCTACTCTTTGAGATTTTTATAAATAACCTGGATGGGGCAATGGAGGGATGGGTCAGTAAATTTGCTGATGACACAAAGATTGGGGCTGTTGTGTATAGTGTGGAGGGCTGTCAGGGGTGGCAGATTGAGTTCAACCCAGAGAAGTGTGAAGTGGTTCATTTTGGTAGGTCAAATATGATGGCCGAATATAGTATTAATGGTAAGAATCTTGGCAGTGTGGAGGATCAGAGGGATCTTGGGTTCCAAGTCCATAGGACACAGGACACTCAAAGCTGGTTGACTCTGTGGTTAAGAAGGCATATGGTGCAATGGCCTTCATCAATTGTGGGATCGAGTTTAGGAGCCAAAAGGTAATGGTGCAGCTATATAGGATCCTGGTTAGACCCCACTTGGAGTACTGTGCTCAGTTCTGGTCGCCTCACTACAGGAAGGATGTGGAAACCATAGAAAGGGTGCAGAGTTGATATACAAGGATGTTGCCTGGATTGGGGAACATGCCTTATGAGAATACGCTGAGTGAAGTCAGCCTTTTGTCCTTGGAGCGACAGAGGATGACTTGATAGAGATGTACAAGATAACGAGAGGCATTGATTGTGTAGATAGACAAAGGCTTTTCCCAGGGCTGAAATGGCTAGCATGAGAGAGCACAGTTTTAAGGTACAGAGGAGATGTTAGGGGTAAGATTTATTTGCCTATTTATTTGTTTGTTTGTTTGTTTGTTTATTTATTTATTTATTTTTAAGTGCAGAGAGTGGTGATTGCGTGGAATAGGCTGCCAGAGATGGTGGTGGAGGTGGATATGATAGGGTCTTTTAAGAGACTTCTGGATACGTACATGGAGCTTAGAAGAACAGAGGGCTATGAGTAACCCAAGGTAATTTCTAAGTTTCTTTCTTTTTCAATCTTTTTATTGAATTTCATATATAAAAAAAACATAACATAATAATGAATAGGTTATAAATGCATGACTTGAAATTGAATTAATAGTAGGATAACAATATCCTATTAGAACATCAACAGAAAAACATAGTACATTATCAATCTAGTCTATAATAATTATATGAAAAAAAATAATAATCATCAAAAGAAAAAAAGAAAAAATTATAAAAATACAAGCAAAAAGTATATATTAAGAAAAAAAATACTAAACTAAACTAACATGGGCAATAATAACAGTTTATTTGTATATGATAGTGCCAAAAACTCCGGAACTCCATACAAGAACAAGAATAGGCAGAGAGAAGGTCTGGGAGAGGTCAAATTAATTCATATGAAAATGTCGAATGAACGGTCCCCAAGTTTCTTCAAATTTAACTGATGAGTCAAAAATAGTGCTTCTAATTTTTTCCAAGCTCAGATAAGAAATAGTTTGAGAGAGCCACTGAAATGTGGTAGGAGGATTTACTTCTTTCCAATTTTGCAATATAGACCTTCTGGCCATTAATGTTACAAAAGCAATCATTCGTCTAATTGAAGGGGAAAACTGATTACCATCCTCATTTGGTATACCAAAAATTGCAATAATAAAATGAGGTTGTAAATTGATATTCCAAATTGAGGAAATGGTAGCAAATATGTCCTTCCAATAATTATATAAGGTGGGACATGACCAAAACATATGGGTCAATGAAGCCACATCTGAATGACATCTGTCACATTGAGGGTTAATATGAGAGTAGAATCGAGTAAGTTTATCTTTAGACATATGACAAATTGTATTAAAGCATGTTTAGCACATATAGAAGAAGAATTAACCATTTATAAAAATTTTTCCCATTTTTCTATTGATATATTATATTGAAGTTCTTTTTCCCATTCTTGTTTAATTCTACCTGATATTTCTGGTTGTATCTTCATAATCATATTGTAAATAAAAGCCACTAATCCCTTCTGATAGGGATTTAAGGTAAAAATCATACCTAAAAAGTCCATTGAAGTTGAATTGGGGAAGGATGGTAGAATTTTATGTAAAAAATTTCTAATGTGTAGATATCTAAAAAAGTTAGATTTAGGGAACTCAAATTTGTTGGAAAGTTGGTCGAAAGACATCAAACTACCTTCAAAGAAGAGATCACGAAAGCATTTTATACCTTTCCTTTTCCATATGCTAAAAGCTTGATCTGTCAAAGAAGGTTTGAAAAAAAATTAAGTAAAATAGGGCTATCAAGAACAAAGTTTTTCAGAGTAAAAAATTTACGAAATTGAAACCAAATTCGTAATGTATGTTTGACAACAGGGTTGGATATCTGTTTATTGAATTTAACTAAATCGGCAGAAAGAGAAGAACCCAGAACGGAGAATAGGGAATATCCCTGTGCCTCATTGCATTCTAAATTTACCCACTGTGGGCACAATGGTGAATCCAAATCTGATTTCCAATAAATTAAGTTACGAATATTATTCGCCCAATAGTAAAATCTAAAGTTAGGTAGAGCTAAACCACCATCTTTTTTAGATTTTTGTAATTGCCTTGTACTTAACCTAGGATTTTTATTTTGCCACACAAATGAAGAAATTTTTGAGTCAATGTTATCAAAAAAAGATTTAGGAATAAAAATTGGTAAAGCTTGAAATAAATATAAAAATTTCGGTAGAATCATCATTTTAATAGCATTAATCCGACCAACTAATGATAAGGATAAGGGAGACCATCTTGTAGTAAGTTGTTGAATTTGATAAAGCATAGGTAAAAAATTCAATGTAAATAAATTTTTATATTTCTTGGTAATTTTTATACCTAAATAGATAAAGTTATCATCAACAACTTTAAATGGTATCCTTTCATTCAATAAAGTTTGCGCGTTTAAAGGGAATAAATCACTCTTATCCAGGTTTAGTTTATAACCAGAAAAACTACCAAATTGAGCCAACAAGGATAAAATAGCGGGAGTAGACCTGTCAGGATCAGAAATATATAACAACAAGTCATCAGCATAAAGTGATAACTTGTATAATTTCTCATTGCGGGTAACACCAAAAATATTGGGAGATTCACGAATAGCAATGGCTAAAGGTTCTAATGCAATATTAAACAATAGAGGACTTGTCTCGTACCACAAGATAATTGAAAAAAAGAAGATCTGTAATTATTTGTAAGAACAGAAGCAACAGGTTTATGATATATTAGTTTAATCCATGATATAAAATTAGGACTAAAATTAAAATATCTCAAAGTGTTAAATAAGTATACCCATTCAACTCTATCAAAAGCTTTTTCAGCATCTAGTGAAATAACACATTCTGGAATTGTGGGTGATGAAGTATAAATTATATTAATCAATTTTCTAATATTAAAAAAGGAATATCGATTCCTAATAAAACCAGTTTGGTCTTCTGAAATAATCTGTGATCCTTATCTTTTTTAAGAATTAGAGAGATAGTAGCTTCATAAAAAGACTGAGGTAATCTCTTCTTTACAAATGCATCATTAAAAATTTCACATAACCAAGGGGAAAGCAAAGAAGAAAAAGTTTTTAAAAATTCTATAATATAACCATCAGGACCAGGAGCTTTCCCTGAATTCATTGATGAGATAGCCTCTCCTATTTCGGCCAAAGAGATAGGAGCATCAAACAAGCTACGATCTTCATCTGTCAGTTTGGGAATATTTAAATTGTTAAAAAAGTTATCCATCATGGACAGATCGCCATCAAATTCTGATTGATATAAAGATTTATAAAAATCTTGAAAAGTGTTATTGATTTCTTTATGATCAGTAGTCAGATTGCCGTCTTGTTCACGAATTTTAATAATTTGTTGTTTAGTCGAGATAGCTTTTAATTGGTTAGCTAACAATTTGCCAGTTCGATCACTATGGATATAAAATTGAGCCCTGGTCCTGATTAATTGATTCTCAATTGAAGAAGATAATAATAAGCTATGCTCCATTTGAAGCTCAACTCTCTTCTTATAAAGTTCTTTGGTTGGAGTCACGGAATAAATCTTATCAATTTTTTTAATTTTATCCACTAATAAAGCGATATCTAAATATCTTTGTTTTCTTTTACCGACGGAATATGAGATAATTTGTCCACGGATAAAAGCCTTAAAAGTGTCCCAAAGTATTCCTCTGTCAATCTCTTCTGTGTAGTTCGTTGAAAAAAACAAGTCAATTTGCTGTTTTATGTAGGTGATGAATTCTGGATCTTGAAGCAAAGTAGCGTTAAGTCTCCAAGATCTAGTATTATTAGAAAAGTCCGAAATCTTGATAGATAACTTCAAAGGTGCATGATCCGAAATAGCAATAGAATCATACTTACAATCAATAACATCTGCTAATAAACGATGATCAATAAGGAAATAATCAATTCTAGAATAACTGTGATATACATGTGAAAAAAACGAAAATTTTTTATCTTTAGGGTTCAAAAACCGCCATATTTCAGTAATTCCCGAATCAACCATAAAAGAATTAATAAGTAAGGCTGATCTATTCGGAAGAATTCGAATAGGTTTAGATCTATCCATTGAAGGATTCAAACAACAATTGAAATCTCCACCCATTATCAACATATATTCATTTAGATTAGGAAGGGAAGTAAATAAACGTTTAAAGAATTCAGGGCAGTCAAAGTTTGGAGCATAAATATTAACTAGAACCACTTTTCGATTAAAAAGTGAACCAGTTATCAACAAAAATCTGCCCTGTGGATCAGAAATAATTTCATGATGTGTAAATGAAATTGAGGGGTCTATAAAAATAGACACACCCCTAATTTTGGCGGTACAATTCGAGTGAAATTGTTGACCCTTCCAGAACCTAAAAAAGCATTGATTATCCTCCCTCCTAATATGGGTCTCCTGTGCAAAAATAATATTAGCATTTAGTCTATGGAATACTTTAAATATTTTTTTACGTTTAATTGGATGATTTAAACCATTAGTATTCCAGGAGATAAAGTTAATAGACTTATCCATCATGCCAATATTAATTGTGTATATCATAAAAGGTTAAAAAGACACATAACCCATAATTCAGGAAGAAGGAAAAATGATTCAGGAGCAACCGGAGAACATGACACCTCAACAATATTAATAATTTAAAGTCGGCCCATAAACTAAAAGCAAAAAAATAAAAAGCAAAAGCGTGAAAGAAGATCCCTACCCCCTCCCCCACGGAAAAAAGCCAAGCGGCAGGTGCACAAACTAACACTAATATTAGCCCCATTTTCAAGATGGCGACTTCATGAAAAGAAAGAAAAGAGAAACTATATAACACCCAGGTATAAATACAGGGTTGTAAACAGAAAGAATATATATCAATCAAAATGAAAAAATAATATAAAAAAGCAAAAAATCATTAAGAAAAAAAGGATAACCATTGAAGTTTAAAATAGTGTAATATGCCTTTAAAAAAAAATTCCATATTCAAATATAAGGAAATGACGTTTCAAAAACAAAGACTTATGGGAAGAAGAAATGACATTTTGAAAGGACCATATTACAAAATATAGATGTAAATTCACCAATCTTTTTTTAAAAAAAAAGGTTATCAAAATAGAATTTAAAAAGGGTTCAATAACCACTACAATATATATATTAAAAAAAGGTTCAAAAATTCAAAACATTCGTCCCATTCTCAAATACAGGCCAATAAACGCTTACAGAAAGCAAAGTCTTATGGGAAGAAGAAACGACATCTTAAAAAATAAATCATTATTACAAAGTCTTAACATGTATATCTAATCCAGAGGGAAAAAAATTAATTAAGAAAAAAGACATTATAATAAAGTTAAAAAAGCATCTGTAAATCATGATAATAAAAAAAAACAGGTCTACAGACCAAAATAAAAAGCTATACCGCAGCTTCATAAGTTAAAGCCTAAAACGGAATGGCGTCTTCTCTCCAAAAGTTCTTCTCCATAACACTAGTTCAAGTTGGACTAGAAGAGCGATATTCTTCAACGAATTTCTTCGCTTCTTCCGGAGTATTAAAGAAACGCTGACTGTTGTCACTCAACGTAATTCTGAGATTCGCTGGATATCTTAAAGCTTCTTTAAGTCCAATCGAATGAACCTCCGCCATCACCGGTTTAAAAGCAATTCTCGCCCTCATTACCTCGAATGTATAGTCCTCCACAATACGAAACTTCTTGTTTTTGTGAGAAATCATACCTTTCTGACGAGCTAATCGAATTAAAAGCTCTTTCTCCTGAGGATAATGGAGACGGACAATCACAGCTCGTGGCTTGTCTTTCGCAGCCGAAAATCTCGAAACTCTGTGGGCACGATCAATAGTAGGTTTAACCCGCAAAGCGTCCTCGCCAAAAATTTCCCACAATAAATTAGAGAAATATTCAGTTAAGTCACCAGACTCGAGATTTTCGGGAAATCCAATAATACGCAAATTCTGTCTGCGAGACCGGTTTTCAAGATCGGTGATTTTAAACTTATACTGCTCCACTATTTTAGCGGTCGACCGTACCTTCTCCTCCAAAGTTTCGATTGTACGTATTTTTTCACAAATTATCTTGTCAAGAGCCGCAAACTTTTCTTCATGGCGTTCAATATCTGCTGCCTGCGATTGAAGCTTGATATCAAATGATTTAACGACTTCTTCAAGCTCCGACATTTTCGCAGTAAGTTTGTTTTCCAGACTTGCAAGTTTAGTATCCAGTTTAGTATCCAGAAGACTGGAGATTGTATCGAGAGTTATAGGGTCTTTAGACGATCTCTTAGGTACAGACATTTTAAGTTTGAAAAAATTAAATCCAGTGTTATTTTTAAAAAGAGAGATAAATCGTAAATATCAACCCATGTAATTAAGTACGAAAAGATTTGATTAAAGGGTGATTATAGCTTAAAAAATGAAGAGCGCCTAAAAGGCAGATATCTACGTCACCATCTTGAAACTCCACCCCCCGGTAATTTCTAAGTTAAAGACATGTTCGGCACAACCTTGTAGGCCAAAGAGCCGGTATTGTGCTGTAGGTTTTTCTATGTTTCTAATCCAAAATGACCAGGGTCTGCAAGTGAGGAAATTGAGGATCCAATTGCACAAGGAGGTATTGAGGCCAAGGTCATGGAGCTTATTGATTAGTATTGAGGGGATGATAGTATTGAATGCTGAGCTGTAGTCGATAAAAAGCATTCTGATGTATGCATCTTTGCTGTCCAGATGTCCAGGGTTGAGTGAAGATGGCTTCTGATGCGGACCTGTTGCTCCAATAGGCAAATTAGAGCAGGTCCAAGTCACTTCTCAAGCAGAAGTCGATATATTTGTTCACCAACCTCTCAAAACATTTCATCAGTACTACTGGACAACAATCACTAAAGCAGGTCACCGCATTATTTTTAGGTACCAGTATAACTGAAGTTATTGGAGTATAAAAGTTGCATTGTTTGCTGTGTAACCAAAACTATGTAGTCAGCTTTGAGCTTGCTATTTGCTATGCATGTATTCAATTTAGCAGGAGAATGAAATCTTAAGAATGTAGAAGACAATGGTGTGTTAATGAGAGGCTAGCTAAGAGATGTAGATTAGAACATGATTAAGTCAATGGGTAGAAACAATAGTGGCCGATGTACATGTGATACGCAACTATAGACAGATTGGATATGCTAATGCAACTAAACCAGGGGATTGCTATATAAAAAATGCTATGTACAAGGATCGGTGGGCAATCAGCGACTAGCTCAATGACTGTCTCAGCTTTGATTTGCAAATTAAAGTTTAATACTTCTTGAAGAATCTTCTGCGTCTCCTGGTCGTTTGTGGGGCACAAGAAACCACGACAAAATTGGCGACCGCGACAGGACCAGAAAGAGACCCGCGGAAAGGAAACGGCAGATTGGGGACACTTCCCAGTCCTCTAGGGTCCCCCACAAGGCTAACAGAATTAAGGGTGCACCCAAACAAAAGATAAGCACTTTTTGCGACAATTTGGACTAAGAATTCTGTTGGTTTTGGGGAGGTCTTGGAGTCCCAGAAGTGTGCAACCACTGCCGAAGGGTCTCTCAGGTCCAAAGAATCTGGCAGAATTGGGGGTTAACAGGAGGCTCAGAGGATTGATCAAGAACAGTGCAGTGAGGGTAAGTACAAATAAGCTAATAAGAGTTAAGTGAAGAAAAGTTCCATGTGGTGTTGGTTAGTCCCTGTGGATAGAGCTTCGTATAAAACGAAGGTCTGAATAGGCAGGGAAAGGGAAAATAGAGAAAATCCTCGTGGATACCGCCTTAAAAGATAAGGGTCTGAATAGACGAGGTGCAAAGAGAAAAGTTTTGTGGATACCACTCTGAATAGAGGTCTGTACGGGCAGAACAGAATAGGAAACAAGGACAGTCCAATATATAGTTTAAAGCGCTGGTAGACAGACGATATACTAGTCTTAGAATTAGAGTAAATAATATTATCCAGTAAACGAACTGTGAATCTCTGAAATACCTTAAAAAGAGAGAACAACATGACAGGTAAAGGAACGGCAGTAGAGATTCTGAGCAAAAAAATCCCGGTAAATAAATATGATATCACAAAAACTTTAGAAAAATGGGAAAAGAGAACCAAAAACCTGGTCACAAAATGGCCAAGAGAAGGAACGTTTGATGTAAGCTTGTGCAAAGAAATGGAGGCACTAATTAAAAATTACAAACCAAAAGATAAATCTAAGAAAAGAGGGCAAAAAAGAGAGCAAGAAATGGAAGTGCTAAAACTCTTCAGAACAGAGGGAGAAAGGCTGAGGACAGGTAGAATATTGATTACAAGCGAGGAAGACACTAAGGTGCTGGAGAAACAGCCTGTTAGAGAGAGAGGAAGGTACAGTGAGAAGCTGGCTTCAGCTCGGTACCCGGATGCGAAAGAAACAGAAAAGCCCCCTCCCTATACTCCCTATAATGAGGAAGGAACCCCTAAGCAGTGCCCCCTGCTGACGGGAACAGTAAACATGCAGGGAGAAGTACAAGTTTGGGATCATGAGGAGGAAAAAAGACAATACGAGAAGGAAGAAATGGCGATATGGAAGGGGATACAGGCAGAAAGGATAAAGATGGAACAGGCAAAGAGAGAAATGAAAGAAGAGATTGAACGGATGAAATACTTGAGAGAGGAAAAGGAGTATGAGGAGTATCGGTTATACCAGAGAAATAAACAGACTAGAAAAGAAAGTAGCTCATCAGGGCAGGAAGAGATGAGGCATTCAAGAGGAAGTGGAAAAAGGATAGGAGATGAGAGTCTTGGAGAAACACAAGAGAGAAGGGAATCAAACACGAGTAAAGATCATGAGGAGTCCCTGCTACAGGTGTACAGACACAGACAGGAAGAAAGAGAAGGTAACTCATTGGAGGAGCAAGAGTTAAGTGGAGAGAGAGAGAGAGAGAGAGAGAGAGAGAGAGAGAGGATGCGAGAATTTGTGGGGAAGAGGTAAGAGGCAGGAGCCTAGAAGAGCAGAAGGAGGCGGTAGGGAAGCGGCTTGCGGAAGTAGAGAGAGAGCTAGATAAGTTACTGAGAGGGGATTGCCAGAGGAAATGCGAAAAATACTCCAGGGGCCAACCAAGTATTGAATCAGGACAGAAAGGAAGGACTCCATAGGGAGACCGAGGGAAGAAGAGGACCCCGGAGAAATTTGTGTGGGAGGCCGTAAAGACAGATGGAGTCAGGCGAGTTGGAGAGCCAGGGCAGGTGGGAAGAAGGAGGAAGAATGATGCCGTTGTTAATTAAAGGATCAGGACAAGTGCAGTACATCCCTTGGGGATCCCAGGGCCTAGAAGGGCTGAAAAACACTCTGCCCAGTCTACATGAAGGAGCAGGGAAATGGATTAGAAACTTTGAAGAAGAAATGGCAGGACAATTATTGGCTATGGGAGATTTGAAGGCACTATTGATAAGGTTGATGGGAACCTCCAAATTTAATGAACTAATGGAAATGGTTGGCATAGTAAACTCGAACGACCAAAGAACTGATGGAGACGGGTTTGACAGAGTGAGGCAGAGGGTATGGCAGGCCCTCAGGAAGCTTTATCCACCCAAAGTGGACCCCAAAGCCTTAAAGGGGGATCCACTGGGAGACACTGAAAACCCAGCAGCCTACGTAGAAAACCAGTTGAAAAGGTGGAGACTGGAGACTGAGCAAGAGGTGGAAAATAGCTTATTTATCACCACTGTTCCGACATAGCATTTTGGATGCAATGCCTCCACAAGTAAAATCCAAAC
Organism: Hypanus sabinus; assembly: GCF_030144855.1. Lineage (NCBI taxonomy): Eukaryota > Metazoa > Chordata > Chondrichthyes > Myliobatiformes > Dasyatidae > Hypanus > Hypanus sabinus. The sequence goes on from NC_082710.1 coordinate 42,323,129, forward strand.
TGGAGGAAGTGGTTGGGCTGACATCAATGACCCCACAAGAATTTAGAGACCACGTAGTCCAGGCATGGGCAAACTACGGCCCGCGGGCCATATGCGGCCCGTTAAGCTTTTTAATCCAGCCCGCAGAACTTGATGAAATTATATTAATAAACCTTGTTAATGTTTTTTCCCCGCAATTCTGGCGTTTTCCCAATAGATGACGCACTCTATATACATTGACCTTTGTTGAGGTGCAGCGTATTACTCCACATTTGCGCTTTACTCTTTGTTCGGCTCGACCTATGTAACCCCCTGGGTCGCCTCAGGCTCGCTCAGCTCGTTCTCGTCTAGGGGGAGCAGCCTTCGGCCCCGCCAAACTGGGTAATCAGCCGGTGTGGATGCTGTGTGATGTCCCCACCTCGCCCAAAAACAGACAGTACACCATATGCGATTAAATGAGTACAATTTATAAAGGTTACTATAACTAAGTGATTAATAACGATACAGTATATATGAAGAGCAAATTAAAGAAAAGGCGCCAAACTTATCAAAGTCCAAACCACTTCGTGCACAGCCGTTGGAGCTCAATTACTGAAGTCTTCTGGCCACCATTCGATCCCCTCCAAAATCCTCGACTCGCAGCTCAGGACCCTCCGAGTGGTCAACCAAGCACATCTAGCTTCATCCCACCCCCCTCCTCGGAGAATCTCCCGGCCTCGGACCCCCCTTTGGGGTCCGATCCTCACCCAGCTTAGAGCATTGCGTCCTCTCTCTCAACCCGCTCGCGCCGATCGGCCCAAAAGCCCGTCAACAAAAGCTTACAGACTCAGAAGAAAGAACATTAATCCCCATTTGGTTTACAAAGGAATACCATTCTCGTTATCAGTAAATTAGCATTCCTGCTAGTTAACAAAAGGAAACCCTTTCCCAACAGTAACAAAGAGAAAAAAGAAACCCCCTTTACACCTATTTGTGTGAACAGGCGTTCAGCATCATGAACATCAACAAAGCCAGCCACAGATCCAAGTTAACTGACCAACACCTCAGATCCATCCTGAGAATCGCCACAACAAAACTAAATCCAGACTTTGATGCGCTGGCTAAAAAGGGAGACCAACAACACTGTTCCCACTGAAATTAAAAATGTTTCTTCGTTGTGTTATGTAAAAAATGCATTTGAAAATATTTTTTTCAATAAGCCTTACATGTTACATGTCATTTCTGTTAAGTGATGGACATGAGTAGTGCGCAGGTGCACGTACGTTCTCAAAATAAAAAATGCGCTCCAGATCAAATAACACACTCCGCATACTGGCGCGCTCTCACTGTTCTGTCTTTGTGCTGGTCGTTGTTGAGTTTTGGCACAGGGGACAATTGAATAAGAAGGAGCAGGACAAGTAGACCTGCATCTCCTACCGTTTTTGAAATAAAGACAGTCAGGAGGAGAGTGATGATGATAATATCTTGAAGGATAACAGAATTTTCAGTGTTTTAAAATAATAACTGTTACTATTAAAAAAAAGCTGTATTTTATTCATTTAATTTTCAGTGTTTTAAAAGTCATTTCAATAAATAGCTAAATACCATGGGACTTCAAAGACATATTTTGTTGTAATGCATTTGTTCATTTTCAATTGAAATTAAAGCACATGTTTTCTACATATCCCATGATATTTTATTTTCTCTTATGAGGTGTATTACCAAAACACTCCGTCCATCTGCTCCTGGTCCGGCCTCCCTGTCAAATTTTAGAACCCTTTGTGGCCCACAAGTCAAAAAGTTTGCCCAGCCCTGACGTAGTCCATGCAGTTGAGAAATACCGGAAAGACAAACGAAGGTTGGCTGAGCAGCAGGAAGAGGTGCAAAGAAAGTTAATACAAATGCAGCTCGAAGAACTCAAAAAGAAGGAAAAAGAGAAAAGCAAAATGATGCTGCCAGCAATCACAGGTCCGAGTACAGCCATCGAACTGGATGAAGCACCGCTATATGGAGGAACTGATCATACTGTAAAACAAGGGCCAGAAAACCCCATGCCAATAATCAACGTCTTTGGAGGAACATTCCCACAAATGCCCTATCAGGAACAGACTAAATTCCAACAGCCCAGACAGGACTGGAAGTCCCAAGGAGGGGGACAGAGGAGCTATGGGCAGAGGGAACCAGTGAGGAAACAGGGGAAAAGAGAGGTAGAGAGATTGTGCTGGGGATGTGATCAGCCAGGTCACATGAGAAGAGATCGTCCGTTTACACCATGGCCTGTCACACACCAGCAGGAACCGATAAGAAGGGAACTAAAGTTTAGCCAAGGACCAGCCCCCACAGGCCCATGCGGCCCTGTGAACCCCTACGCGAGGTATTAGGGGTGCCCCGAGAACTCAAGTGGGAAGGGACATTACCCAATGATAACAAGGGAGGCAGACGAGGAACCCGTTGTTCAGGTTATGTTAGAAGGGCAACTGACACTAATGATGATAGATACTGGAGCCATGTACACTTGTGTACAGCTACAGTATGCCCTTCACCTTCCCATGTTAGAAAAGTTTATTAAGATGGTAGGGTTCTCAGGGAAAACACAGTTGACTCAGTACACTGCTCCAGTGCAGTTGAGAATGGGAAGTAAAGGAATTGTTTTGCCAGTGCTAGTATTTAAGAGAACTCCGATTAATTTGTTAGGCAGAGATGCCTTATTGAAACTGGAATTAAAATTAGAATGCACCAGAAATGGGCTGAGTGTGGAAAGAGCAGGGGCTCAACTGATAGTGCGAGATGAAGGCTAATGTCTTTTGGATAGGAGACATCGCAGATCAGATTCAGGAAACCTGGGAGAAATGGAAAAAGGGCACGCAGGCTATATTACCCAGGGCTGTAATGCCCAAATCTGAGCTACATTGTACAGTGAGTTTTGACGAGACTCAGAACAGGGAGTTAGGAGAGATGGCACCTGGAGGCATGTACCCGACAGCACCTGGAAGGGAAGGCTGTGATAATTGGAAAGCAAGGGGCAGCTTTACAAGTTAAGTGGAACACCTTTTTAGAAAAATGGTACAGGATACCAGAGGCTGCGCCCCACATAACGTTGTTGGTAAACAAGGGATATCAGTCTAAAGACTTAGGACCCTTAGTTAAGAGTGCTGAAACCGTAACAGTATGGAGGAAAATCACGCCAGAGGTGTGGATATCAGAAGACAATTAAAATAATGCTAAGTGTAGATATGGTAGGGACAGTGAGAGAGATCGAAATAACTCCCCAACCACACATGCCATTGCTGGGAAAGGAAAGAGGCCAGCAGAAAGAAAGAAGGTTAGATGAGTTGCCATCTATTCTGTGGTCACAGCATGACATGGACGTAGGGAAAATAAAAACTGCTAGTCCGGTGGAAATAAGGCTGAAAAGGGGAGCAATTCCACCCAGGAGACCACAATACCCTCTAAGACCAGAAGCAGAAGAGGGAATAGCATCGACAGTGCAGGGGTTGCTTGAAATAGGAGTGCTTAAAAGAACAAACAGTCCATGCAATACCCCATTGCTGCCGGTCTTAAAAGCAGATAAATCTAAGTGGAGATCGGTGCATGATTTGCGAGTGGTAAATGATGTGGTAGAGGACTGGCCAGCGGTAGTCCGCAACCCACACACGCTTTTGACTAATGTTCCACCAGAAGCAAGTTACTTTTCAGTGATTGATTTGTGTTCGGCTTTCTTCAGCATTCCTCTGGCCGACCAGTGTCAGTATTTGTTTGCATTTACTTACAGAGGTGCTCAGTATACCTATATTAGAATGCCGCAAGGGTTTAAACATTCACCACATGTTTTTAATCAGGTGCTGAAGGAGACCTAGAGGGCATACCATTGGAAGGTACATTATTACAGTATGTGGATGACCTGTTGATTTGCTCCCACAGTAAGGAACAGTGTGAGCAGGACACAATAACTCTGTTAGAGAAGCTGGGGCACGGAGGACATAAAGTATCCAAAAAGAAACTGCAATTTTGCATGCAGCAAGTGGAATACTTAGGCAGGGGAATATCCAAGGGAGTGAAGGCAATAGCACCAGATCAGATTGAGGCAATAACTAAGGCCCCAAAACCCCAGACTGTAAGGCAGATAATGACATTTTTGGGAATGGCAGGGTACAGCTCAGATAGGAGAATATGGTGAGATTGTGGCACCTTTGAGAAAGATAATGAAAGAAGCAGGACATACAAATTTGAAGAACAGCTTATAGTGGAATGGAGAGGTGGAGATAGCTTTCAATACTATTAAGCAGGAATTGCAGTCAGCACCAGCATTAGCTTTGCCTGACTACGAGAGGGTTTTTCATTTGTATGTATCCAACCGACAGGAGGGTTATGTCACAGCAGTTCTAACACAAGAAACAGGCACAGGAAAAGCAAAGCAGCCGTTAGCATACTACAGTACGAGACTAGATGAGGTGGCTCAGGGGTATCCACCCTGTTATCAGGGATTGGCGGCGCTGTACTATGCATATAAAAAGGCATCATCTGTAACCCTGGGCTACCCTATGACTGTACACACACCACAAAGTAGCAGAATTGCTGGAAAGAGGGAAACTTGTGCTGACGCCAGCCAGGATAGCAGCGTATCAGATGCTACTGACATTTCCTGACATAACTATACAGAGATGCACTACCAGTAATATAGCCGATTTTGTCCCTTTGGGCTATGAAGGAGAACCCCATGATTGTGTAAGGAAGACGATGGCATTTGCCAAATTAAGAGCAGATTTACAGTCAGAACCACTAGAGGATGCAGATTGAAATGTTCTGTTCATAGATGGCTCTTGTTATAGGGATTATGATGGAAATCATGCAGGGTTCTCAGTAGTGCAGCAGGATCAGTCGAGCTATAAGGTTATTAGGATGGAGTCCTGTCCCCAACCGTGTTCCGCCCAACTAGCGGAAATCAAAGCTGACAGCTGCGTGTGAAATGATGGAAGGTGAGAAAGTAGACATCTATACTGATTTGGCATATGCTCATGGAGTATGCCATTTGTTCGGGGCAGTGTGGAAACAGAGAGGTTTTAAAAAAAGCAGTGGAGATCCCATACAAAATTGTCAGCAAATTCTAGACTTAATAAAAGCCATAATGAAACCTAAAGCATTGGCTATAGTAAAATGCCAGGCACATAAAGAGGGAAATGAAGTAATAACAAAGGGAAATCAAGCTGCGGACAAGGCAGCCAGAACAGCGTCTGGATGTACATCAGCTGTCATTGCCCCCCAGGTAAGCCTAACTCCAGAACCTGTGGTAGCGGACCAAATTGAAATACAAGGTAAGGCAACTTTGGCAGAACAGACAATGTGGAGACGAAGGGGGGCCAAGCAGAACCCAGAAGGCTTGTGGAGCATGGAAGACAGTTTGTTGGTAGCACCCACCCCTCTACTGATGATTCTGTTTTCAGAAGCGCATGGGATTGACCATTGTGCAAGGGGGGAAGTGATAAAGAAAATAAAGAAGGATGGGGAGCATGGCTGACTAAAATGGCAATTACTGTCAGTATTGTATTGTTGAGCTGTGGGCTTGTGCTATGCTGTTTTCTTCCTTGTCTCAAGTCTCTTGTAGTGCGTGCTGCAACCAAATAATTTCCGATGCTCGTGGCAATTACTGAAGCAAGCTTAGCGGAGAAAGAAACACCGAAAACGTATTGTTACAGCCTACAACACCTGCAGGACGAACAAGAGCAAAACGACAGTGTGGGAGTAGATTGTAAGGGCTTCCAAGTTTTTTTTCCCCCGTCTCAGGTACAAAGGGACAGGTTTTTGGCTCAGCGGCCCAGGGTAACAAGGAGAGAATACTTTGAGGTCTTGGCACAGAAAATTATTGTTTAACCCGAGATTTGGGAATAAGTGCTTGAGTTTACTGGGGCTTTTGTGTGTGGACTCTTAGTCTTCTTTCTCTGTGTGAAAACCTATGGGTCTCAAAGGGGGAATATATTGGATATAAAAGTTGCATTGTTTGCTGTGTAACCAAAACTATGTAGTCAGCTTTGAGCTTGCTATTTGCTATGCATGTATCCAATTTAGTAGGAGAATGAAATCTTAAGAATGTAGAAGACAATGGTGTGTTAATGAGAGGTAGCTAAGAGATGTAGATTAGAACATGATTAAGTCAATGGGTAGAAACAATAGTGGTGGATGTACTTGTGATATGCAACTGTAGACCGATTGGATATGCTAATACAACTAAACCAGGGGATTGCTATAAAAAAATGCTATGTACAAGGATCGGTGGGCAATCAGCGACTAGCTCAATAACTGCCTCAGTTTTGATTTGCAAATTAAAGTTTAATACTTCTTGAAGAATCTTCTGCATCTCCTGGTCATTTGTGGGGCATGAGAAACAACGACAAAGTCAAGAGATTGCCAAATAGAAGCACTAGGAGAGCCCTGGTAGTAAACAATGGGATAAAGATAATAAACCAGTCATGGTGATGTAGTGTATAATATAAATAAAGAAAATTGCTCTGCATACAGTAAGAGCAATGCAGTAATTACAGGGGTAATTAATTGTACATATAGACTGCTGAAACCAGTTAGGAGATTAAATTCTTGAGCAGGTGAATTCACAAAGTGTACAAGAGATTGTTTTCTGGATCATCATGTTTCAGAATCAACAAGGAAAGAGCCTATTGAATAAATAAAGCAAATTATGAAGGCACAAGTTGGAGGTGACATTAAATGATAACAAGCAATAGCAAACATTTAAAGAATTAAAACCTGGCTTATGACATATATCTTCAAGATATTAAAACAGGTGAAAAGTTCCAATATGCCTATTGTTAAATTAGCACTAGACCTAGGGGAAGGGCCTATACTGCTGCCAAAAATACAGTAAAGCCTGAGGAATGAGAAACTTTCAGAACACAGTAAATTAATATTTAGATAATGATAGGGGAAAAAATATTACTCTATGATACCAGGGAACCAAAAGAAATAAAAGCAAATGAAAAATATTTTAATACGTAAAAAAGGAAAAGATTGGCTAAAGTCAATGTTGGTCTTTTATAGACTGAGATAAGGGAAATTATAATGAAGAATAAAGAAGTGACACACAAATTAACCAAATATTCATCTCTCTTCACAGAAGATGAAGCAAAAAAATCTCCCAAAGTTGTCTATTGTAAATGAGAGGCTCAGAATGATTAACATTTGTAAAAAAAAATGTACTGGTTTACCTAAAAGGGCAGAATTATGATAAGTCCTCAGGATCTGATGACATGCATCCCAGAGTTCTGAAAGAGGTAGCTATGAAGAAAATGAAAGCACTGGTTGTCATATTTCAAAATTTCCAAAATTCTGGAGTAGCACCCGCATACTGCGAAAGGGCAAAAGTAATCCTATCACTTAGAAAGAAGAGAAAAAAGACCAAAAATTGTGATATCAGTAGTAAAATGATAAGCAAATAATAAATCAGGGTAACGTCAATGTTGATTATGAAAGGAAAATCATATTAAGTTTTGTTGTGAGACAGTAACTAGCAGAACAGCTAAGCAGGGCATCAGCTGCCATCTACTTGACCTTCAAAAAACTTTTGATAGAAGTACCAAGCAGCCTGTTTAAAAACTAGAGTGCACTGTACTGGGGTTAATATATTGCCACAGACTGAAGATTGAATAAGAGACAGAAACGAGCTGGTCATGTTTGGGTTGAAGAATTTAGCTGGTAAATGCCACAGGAATCATACTAGGCTTCTAGTGTTTACTACCTAAAGCAATAATTTGAAAAATAGGATCAAAAGTAATATACGCAGGTTATATCAGACTGTTGCTACAAATCTGGGTGGCACTGTTGACTCTGAAAAGATTGAAAGAAGCTTCGAGCGATAAATGTTACATGATCATTGTGCTGTCTTTACGACAGTTATTTAGTTTATAATATTTTCGCTTAGTAATTCATTCAATAGTATTTTCTAGTTAGAATTAGAAGTGTTTAAAGTATATTCATTACATGTAAAATATATCGGCATGCGATGACGTCACATCCGGTTTCGCCGCGTCTTGTGGGAAAATACCGGTTTGAAATTAGCGCGAGGGTGGGGGCTCACCACGAGGCTCACCTGAGCAGAAGTTGTTTGCAGGCATGAGAAATCACAGTGAGAGCAACGCTGTAAGTTAATAGATAATCGATATATTGAACTAAGATGTTAATGCCGATCCTGTTAGAAGTAACGACGGTAGATAATGTTTATGCTTTCGTTAGTTAAAGAGTCGCGGATAGTTTGCATGGAAGTGTATTTAAAGTAGTCAATGGAGCAGGTAAACTCTCCCTGTATACTGCACCTTAGTGTAATGTAGTTATAGTCACCTTTGCAAGTATTTACACTTGAAATGTGATATTAAGGAAGGAACAAATACTGTATCAATCTTGTATTGTTTTATCAACAGTTTTCACCATATGTTAATGTGAAGAGTGAACAGTAAATGGTTAATCTTACTGCGATCTGGTTCTTATTAACTGGTTTATCTCGACGTTGAATTCGGCGTTATTAGTACACGCGAAGGAGAATGTTACAATCATGCATGAACACTTTAGATGCAATGTAGTTTCTTAAAATGAGATCATCCAGTTTGGAAAAAGTGAGATTACTTTTGTTTAAACTGGTAGAAGACAGAGAGGTGTGCTCAAAGGAAGCTGGGTGTCCTTTTATATAAACCAAAGAAAAGTTGCAAGAAAACCAAGCACCAGGAAAGCAAACATTATATTGGCCATTATTCAAGGAGGAACTAAGAACAAGAGCAGAAACATCCCATTACAATTACATTAGGTTCTGGTGAAACCACAACTGAAATGTCATGTACACCAACAGACTCACCATTTGAGGCAGAATATAAAGTGATTCACCATATTCCATAAAATGATGATATAGGAGCATAATTAGGCTATTTGGCCCATCAAGTTTGTTCTGCCACATCATCATGGCTGATTCATTTTCCCTCTCAGACCCAATCTCCCGTCTTCTCCACATATTTTTTCATGCCCTGACCAGTCAAGAACTTATCAACCTCATTCCTGGAATGGTTGGCTGTTTTATGAGGAAAGACCTAGCAGAATGAACACCTGAGTTCAGAATAGTAAGTTTCACTAAACATCTAAAATTTTTACCAAGACTTCACAAGGTAAATGTGGAGGTAATATTTCTCCCTGGCTAAGCTGGTTAGAACCAAGGGTCACAGACTCAAGATAAAGAATTGAATATTCAGGAATGAAATGAGAAGAATTTCTTTTACCTAGACGATAGCAATTTTTTTTTAGTTAAAAAAGTGTTCTCTACCTAAGGGCGGTATAGAAGCTTAGTTACTCAGGAGAGTACAGAAATTGATAGATTTTTAAATATTGTAGGAATGAAGGAATATGATGCCAAGGTAAAAAAAAACAGCCAAACTGCAACTGCTGCTTCTGTTTTTATATAATTATGTATAAAGTTCATATTTCTTCTTCCTGATTATATACACAGTAGAAGAGATTCTAATGAGATTTTGATGAGCTTTTCTGACTATCTTAGTCTTAGTTAATTTTAAGTCAGTCAGGTAGTTATAGCATCGTCTTTTGAGACAACAATTGAAAAGGAGAAAGAAGGGACATATTTTCAAAACAAGTCAATACAAACAAATCTAATTTATGCAATTCTCCAACACTTACGGTACTCAAACATGGTTTTCATTCATTTCACCCACACACTATAGATTTTATTTTCCCCCTTAACAGAAGGAAGGGTTTTTGCTTATTTGTATTACAGGTATACAAGATTAGCCATTAAATTGCAATTTTCATCACTGCCTGATCTGTCCCTTTTCGCTCCTCTTTTTGCCTCTGCCTACAGAGAAACATAATTATCGACTGCCATAAACTTCAATCATTCCCATGTGCAAACTGCATTCATTAAACTGCCATACTGTTCCTTCAAGGTGCTCTATAAATTATGCTGTTTACTGAGAAAACAAGGTTCAAAGTACATCTACTATCAAAGTGTGTAAAAATTATACAAACTTGAGATTCTTCTTCTTACTGGCAGCCACAAAACAAGAAACCGAAAGAACACATTTAAAAAAGACTAACAAACACCCAATGGGCAGAGAGAGGAAAAGACACAAATCGTGCAAACAATAAAAGCAAGTAACAGCATTCAGAACTATGGTGAGTCCATAGACACAAAGCCCAGAGTAGCTGGAGTCGGCCTAAACCCTCAGCCTCAGTTCAAATTGTCTTTTAGGAACCTATCACTTTTAGGATAAAAACAGAAATTGACCTATCATTTTGCTCATTTGTATAACCTAGTCCAACAGGTTTTTGTTCTCTTATCTTTTTGAATTTCATCTCCAATGTACACTTTCTTCGTAAGTACCTTTAGCACTCTCCACTCATACAATCAGCAACATGCACATTTTCATCACTTATTCTTCTCTCATCTCCAGTGTCACAGATATTGCCATTTTATTTCCTCCTCTGTACTACAACCATTGCAGTCTTATCACATTACATTTCATTCTGTGCAACATAAAGCTCATGTCATTTCTAACTTTCCTAACTATGATGAAAGGTAACTGACTGTGGTGAACTATGTGCCTGTCTGGACACGCCCCCTGCTGACTGCTCCTGTGGCTCCTCCCACAGGCCCCTGTATAAAGGCGATCGAGGTCTGATCCTCTGCCTCATTCTCCAGGATGTAATATGATGGTCACTTACTGCTGGTTCCTTCTTCAGTCAATAAAAGCCGATATCTCGCCTTACGTCTCAGAGTGAGTTATTGATGGTGCATCAATTTTATTGACTGAAAAAGTTTTAAAACATGGAAACCGTTTTACGTCCAGAAAGGTTGGATTTGGACCCTCAAGACCCTGAAGCAGCTCTTGCTTTTGAACACTGGCTTGCATGCTTCCAATCATACTTGGCGGAGCTTCGTGCGACTGACCCTGCCGTTATGTACAGAATTCTCCTCTCAAGGGTCACCCCAAAAGTTTATTCCATTATCCGGGACCTGCCGACCTACGAAGGGGCACTGGACGCCCTCAAAAGACAGTACCTGCGGCCGGTGAACACTGTCTACGCAAGACATCGTTTAGCTACCCGGCGACAGCGGCCTGGAGAATCGAGCACCGAGTTTCTCTGAGCACTACAGACACTCGTCCAAGCTTGTGACTGCAAGACGCTCACGGCAGAACAGCATGCGGAGCTGCTGGTGCGAGATGCCTTTGTGACGGGACTGAGGTCAGTGTACATGCGCCAGCGGCTGCTGGAACACTCCGATCTTACCTTACGCTCGGTAATCGAGACGGCCAACGCTCTGGAAGCTGCACTGCACTACACCGACGCTGTCCAGTCGCGCGATTCCCCGCCGGTTCCATGGACTCCTCAGACCCCGCCACTGCCAGCTCCTGCGAGCGAAATTGCCGCTGCCAGTCGCGATTCCACGAGCTCTCCGAACCCGACCACAGTGGTGGCCCGTCAGAAGCCTGTGCTTTGTTATTTCTGTGGCCACAAAAAGGACTCTCGACAACGCTGTCCAGCGCGAGAAGCGACCTGCTCCAGCTGCGGAAAGCGGGGCCATTTCGCCGAGGTCTGTAAGTCTAAACTGCGAGCGGAGTGCGGCGCTGCGGGTGAAACGTGGGGGCCGCCATCTTGCATGCCCCGATGTGGACGGCCATCTTTGTCGGCGTCAGCACGCCCCGCCCCCGACCCTCCGATGCTTACCGGGTACCCCGAATGTGGGCAGCCATCTTTGTCGACGTCAGCATGCCCCACCCCCGACCCTCCGATGCTTACCGGGTACCCCGGATGTGGGCGGCCATCTTTGTTGGCGTCAGCATGCCCCGCCCCCGACCCTCCGATGCTTACCGGGTACCCCGACGGCGATTCAATTCTGGCCACTGTAACTCTCGACCAAAGCGCCCCACACCCGCTTGCAAGGTCCATGATGGACATCCGGGTGGAGGGGCGCAGGACTAGATGCCTGTTTGACACGGGCAGCACTAAGAGTTTTATTCACCCGGACACAGTGCAACGCTGCGGACTCGCAACACGGCCAGTAAGTCAGAAGATCAATTTGGCTTCTGGGTCGCATTCCACAGACATCCGGGGGGGGGTTGTGTAGCGACATTGGTGATGCAAGGCACAGAATATCGGAACTTTGCGCTACTGGTCATGCCTAATCTGTGCGCACCTGTGCTATTGGGGCTGGACTTCCAGAGCCACCTCAAAAGTGTGACTATGGCATATGACGGGCCCCTCCCACCACTCACTGTCCGGAATCCTCAGTTCTGTGGGACTTCATCACTACTGACCACACACACACAGCGACACACACATCCCATCCAACATGACAGTTGTGCTACCGACACTACTTGCAGTCTCTCCACTCTCAAGGTCCCTCCCCCGCCACTTGTCGCCAACCTGACCCCGACTGTAAACCGGTGGCGACTAAAAGCGGGAGGTACAGTGCCGGGGACAGGGCCTTCATTCAGTCAGAGGTGCAGTGGCTGCTCAGGGAGGGGATCATTGAGCCAAGCACAAGCCCTTGGAGGGCCCAGGTGGTCGGATGGTGGCAACCACCCCCCCCCCCCCCCCCACGAACTCCTATTCTCTTTTCCCAGGAAGTCTGTCACTCTACCAGTTTGGCTGATGTCCCCGGAGCCAGTGCTGCTCCGGAAACATGTCAGGAGCAATAAATACTCCCCACTGGTCGAGAGGGTTCACCTTCTGCATGCGAACCCCCAGTATGCTTACGTGGTCTTACCTGATGGGCGGGAGGACACGGTCTCCATCCGCGACCTGGCGCCCGCAGGTGCAGCAGACCACTACCCTGAACACTCTCCGGTAACTATGAATCCTGTACCCGAGGTGACACCGCGCTCACCAGGCCCTACATGGACTCCTCATGACACTTATATACCAGATGCCTCGCACATGCATGAGCTGGAACCAGCAAAACCTCCGTCTCCTGTGCAATCACCAATGTTGCCGGCATCGGTGCAATCACAGCCGGTGCTATGTAGATCACAGCGATAGATTCGACCACCTGATAGACTTGACCTGTAAGAAACTTCGCCACATGGGGACTCTTTCAAACAAAGGGGGGGTGAATGTGGTGAACTATGTGCCTATCTGGACACGCCCCCTGCTGACTGCTCCTGTGGCTCCTCCCACAGGCCCCTGTATAAAGGCGATCGAGGTCTGATCCTCTGCCTCATTCTCCAGGATGTAATATGATGGTCACTTACTGCTGGTTCCTTCTTCAGTCAATAAAAGCCGATATCTCGCCTTACGTCTCAGAGTGAGTTATTGATGGTGCATCACTGACTGAAATATTAACTTTCTTTTTCTCTTTCCTGTACCTTACACAAATATTACTTGCCCTGTTGAACATTTACTGGTTTAATCCAGATTTTCCAGCAACTACAGTATATTATTTTGGCATTCCACTTTGCTCTTTAGATGGATAAAACAGGTTTAATCAAATCCAATATTCCCTCAAAATGCACTGAATTCCCAGAGATATTACAACTTTAATATCACCTCCTAGTACACAGAAGGTCTTGAAATAGAAAGTCATCCATGTGTGAAAACTGATTTTGTTTGGTGTACCAAAACATTACAAATACATCAGTTTTATTCTAGACTTGGAGTTTAAAATTATATTTCAGCAGTAACATCATTGATGTTATTTCGAAAGCAATTAAATATATAACACACATACATATTATAAAATATGTAGCATACATATTATAAAAATAAGGTCACATTTTATCTGCAATTTTATCATATTCCTTCATTCCTACAAAATCTAATTGCAAGTACAGTGGATTCTAGTTAATTGGGACACATCTGACCAGCACATTTTGGCCCAATAAAACAGCTGTTCCAATTAGCCAAAGTTTCATGTAAATGGTTAAAAAGATAAAAATAAATAATGTATTTAAATGAAATTCAGAACAAATTAGAACACTACCAGCACTGTTACAGTGCTATAACACTGTGTGTTAGTTCCTAATAGTTATCGACAGAGGAATTCATCCAGCGTATGCTTCCATGTTCTTTTGATTGGTTGTAAATGAGTAAAAATCTGTGCAGACTCCTCATACAGTTAATAGACTGTCTATATACAATGCTTTTGATGATTGCCTCCTTCAACTCTTCATTTTCATTGTACCATTCAAGATGATTGTCATTACCTTCAAATTCTCCATAATTCCTAACTAGTTCCTAAATGAACTAATATAATTCCTAAATGAACTAACGTAATTCCTAAATGAAATTCCTTCATTTTCACTCCCAGCCCTTTCTGGCATGAATACTTGAAACTGCAATGAGCAAAACAGCTCTGAATTGTCTTACTGCTTATTTCTTGCCAATTATCAGTGACAAAAATCACTGTTTTTTTTAAAAACACAAGCACATGCAACTGACAAATGCTACTTAAAACTGTTCACTCTAAGGACGGCGTGGTGTCTCACGACCACACAAATTGCATGAGACTTATGCCATTTATAAACTGTTTGGCAACAGTCTCCTGTCCTAATTAAGCGTCATTGTATCCCAAATAAACGTAGGGAATCCTGGCTATTTTCTAGATTAGCTGCCCCGGTTAACTGATGGCCCAATGAACTGGAATTTGCTGTATTTCCAACTGTTCTAGTCGTTGGAATTTTACTTAGCACTTTGCTTATAAGCCAGTGGACCCAACCACGAGCCACGGACCGGTACCGGGCTGCGAGGAAACTATAAGATCTGGTGATATGAAACGATATGAGTCAGCTGCATCTTTCCTCATTCCCTTTCACACCCACTGTTGAACTTGAATGTACGCGAGGTCATTAACCACGCAAAGTCATTACCCACTTGAGGCCATCAAGTCACCTAAACATAGTGATACCCTTGCACCAGGGATCACCGGTTGGCGTCAGGTAACCAGCCGCCTTGCAAAGTCAGCGAGAAGTGTGCTACTGGCCTGGAGCACGGACAGATGGGCGCCGCCTCTAAACCTGTTTAGCACACTGAATGTTCATGGGGAACTCAGTGCTAAAATATTCACAGACGACCTAATTCGGGTTCAGGATTTCGTAAGTAGCAGAGCAGCTACCTCGCTGCGATCTACTGAGAGTCATCCCTCGAGCCAAACTTTTGTTGGCCGATAGATCCTACTTACCTACGGGGGGGAGGCGGGCATGTGCCCTGTCACACTCCTCACTCAGTTAGTTGCTCTCTCCGGACTGCAACTGCCATGGTCCCGGTACGGGGACCTCCGGACCTTACCTTGTCCTCTCACTGGTGTGTTGCAATGATTTTTTATGTTCATGTGAGGAAAATATGTGCTGTGTGTTTAATATTAAATTTGTTAGATAAACCATTTTAGAAACGAAATTGAGTGTATTAGCCACCTATAAGTGACTTATAGTTGACCTATCACCTATATTCCAGTTGTGATTAACACCACCACCCCCCCAAAATCGGCCGGTCCACAAGAATATTGTCAATATTAAACTGGTCCGCGATGCAAAAAAGGACAGTGACCCCTGTTAAAAGCGACTGGTAGTTTTTTTTTTAAATCGCACCTTCCTTTTCTGAATGAATTGCTAGTTCAGATGGAAAGTCTGTTATACTGGGTGGGATTTTGTTGGAAAATGACAACCATTCCACGCTAAAGTGTTGCATTTACTCCATAAGTACCAGTAGATTTGGACATAAATTTCATACACGGATAGTCTAAAGTGGTTAGTAAGTTCCTCCTGACATTTCATTACTATGGAATGCAATGGCTGAGCACAAATTCTCCAGGAACTACATTGGAAGAGTTTGATTTACTTTTTTAAAAAACAGTTGAGTCGGCTTTAATGTTTTTCAGCACTTAAGAGTGTTGAGTGATTTAAATCGACACATTTAAATAATTAATAATGTTGATATATGCAACAATTGATTATATTTAATAATTGTGACAATTATAGTCAATGCCTGTAACAGCTTTGACAGTAAGCAAAACCCACAGAGCCTAGCTTAATTGCTGTCACAAATTTTGCAGCAATATTTGTTCTGATCACTGTCCCACTCGATCCCACATTTCAACCCCAACTACATAATATAGTACTGCTCAAAGTCCTGCCGCCAAAATGGCCTTACTACTTTCAACTAGAATAGTATTAATCAGTAAGTAAACAATGGTGGCTCCCGAAAGTCCACAAATGTCAGTAGCAAGCACAGCCTGCCAGTAACTTTCCTTCATTCACTCTACAGATGCTGCTTGCCTTCCTGTGCACTTTTTTTTAAAGCATAAAAATCATTTAAATTAACATAGCTGTTAATACATCACTGCAAAAATTGAATTTCTTAAGGAATATCTAGCAGATAACAGGAAAAAAAGAAAATTACTTATTTTTAAAAAGGTAAGTGTTGAATTTCAAAAATGCTGAATCATACCTTTAATATGCGGTGTCTTGAAAAGCAGCAGAGACTATGGCTAACCCTGAAAACAAAGAAACAAAATTAAAATTATATCTACTGAATGTAGAAACATTATGATAGCTCAAAGTACATAAAACTTTCTAAACTCAATTCAGATCAAAATTACTTTGCCATTACTTACCCATTCTATTTCTCATCTCCGAATTGGCTTTTAGGAGCATAGAAAAAAACAATGTCAATTTGGCTATCTACATAGTTCTTGATCCCTTCACTACTTTAGATGCAGACACAGTGCAACATTCAGTATTGGATGAACAGAAATTAACTCTATCATAAAGACTGAAATGTTCATCTTTATGCTTTGTCAGAAACTCCATCCCTTTAGCCACTGGCAATTATCTTGTAGTAAATCACACTATTTGCAATAATATTGTCATATTTGAACCCAAGTTGAGTTTACTACCTTATATTAATACCAGACTAAAATTGGCAATATCCATCTTCATCACAGTCTCCATCCTGCCTCCAATTATTTGCTGCAGAAATTGTGACTCTTAGCTGCATTTTCTCTAGGCTTTGAGGTATTACTGCAGCAATACTTCGTTCTGCTCTTGCTAAACTTGATATTAAATAAAACTCTTCTACCCTTGCCCCTACATGATTCATCATCCATCATCCTTCTGTTTGTTGATCTATAAGGCTCTATGTTAAGCAATTCTACTGATTCAAAATCTTCATCCATGCTTTCAAAGTTCTCCACTGTCTTCACTCCCAATATCTAATCTTCTTCAACCTCATACCTCAAATGTACCTGCTCTCCTCCAACTCTGATCTATTGTATATCTCTAAATGGAGTACTCCACTACTGTAAATCATGCCGATAGTTGTAAAAGTCCTTTGTTCTTGAATCCTCTTTCACAACATACCTGGCTCACTTTTTTTCCTTAAAATTCTACCCACACTTTTGGTCAACTGCCTCAATGTTGTTCCACATCATTTTTTTTTGATAAAGCTTGTGACAATCAGTTCAGGGCCTTCTTACTAATGCTATACATGTTAGAGAATGCAAGTTGTACCATTAAAGTTCTAATAAAAGCCACTGACAGACATCATTTCCACTTTTTAACTTCAGATTTCCAGCAAAAGGCTCCAGTTTTTGTTTAGAACATTACTGGAGAAGCCACGCCTTTGCTTGCCCTCTTTTTGTAAACCCCAATCTCACACTCCTTTTCATGGAGTTGCAAATTATATTTAGTCTGCAGATAAATGCATAATGCCCTTAATGATTCAAATTCTGAAGGAATATTTTCCAAAAAGTACTTTATTAAAATATATGCTTAAAGCAGTAGTATCTTGGGTACCCTGCACTATTCTGTTACACAGATATTAGTATAAAAAGCAAATATCCCCAAGCACTGTATTTACAATTAATTCAATTAAAACTCTTTGGTCTTCATGCAGATACATTTTAGCTGTAATAGATATGGTAGATTTTTGTTGGTGTTCACAATTCCATTTCAAGATTGCATTCTTGCACTTAATAAAAAAAAATCACAAATCGCAATGAATTAAGAGTCAATGGATTTTAATTAAAAGCTAATATCACACTATCTTCACTGTGAGAAATACACTCTGTGGGTGGCAGTTAAGCTATTTGTTGACAAAAATGTATATCCACTTCTTTAAATGTCTTTGCACCTTTAATTGGGTAAATGGGGAGGGAGGGAAGGGAGGAAGGAAGCTCCAGCAGAACATAAAACCTCATAATGCTATGGACTGAGTAACTGGTTTCTAAGCTGTACATTTTTTATGAATCCATACATTGGGAGCTTGAAACAATAGTCTGCTGAGGTTGTCTTTTTTTGAAGTGGGCAGAAAAATAATGTTTTATTTACTACATTTCACACATCAGGGTGGTTCTCTGACATAGTACTTCTAATGCATGAGCGTGCAGATTTTAGCTCAGAACAGACTCAACTTCCTTATTGAAACAGCAATTTTTGCTATTTAGCTTGCTGAATACAAACCAATTGCACAAGTTAAAGCTTTCAGATTGTATAACAAATTACATTTTAAAAGTCATTATTTTATTGAAATTTCTTTACAATCAGTGCATTAAGGTTTTCTCTGTTAAAGACATCGTCTGCGAGAACAATCGATTGCCAAAGGAATTCTCATTCTTTCCTACAAATTCAAATTCCTACAAATTTACTTAGTTTTTAACAATAGGAAACACGCAATTTTCTGATTTATTAGCTTTTAATAAATCATAGAACCATTCTTAATTCCAGGTCTTCAGTTATTGCGGGAAACAAAATCCTGACTGCCTGTTCAAATGGCTACAATACCCACTGCAATAAATTCAAGGAAGTTCGGTCTTCAGACATTTTTTGCAGACCACCTTATTCTTATGTGCACATTACACTCGCTTGCAATCCCCAGGGTGGAAAAACTCCAACTGCGCTCTCCCCGCAGTGCGATCCGCAATGGTATACGATAAGGAAATATTTTGACAAATGTGAAACTAGTCTTTGGTTTATATTACATGTCATTTATCTCCAATGTTTAGGAAGTATGCTTCTGCTATTGAAATGACTAATAAATTGCCGTCCACGTTGATTCCGGGTTTGCTATGACATTACAACGAAGCTCAGACAAGTGAACGGACACTACTCCAAAGGAAAATGAGGCCTGCCACTGACCTCCAGTCAGCATATTTTTAAAATCATTGCCCAGCATTATGTAGAGGGATATTGATTTTACCGGGAGTATATAACACTAAGATGGTTCATTCAAAAATCAGTCCATGCAAACATTTGAGTTCTAATCAAGGAGCTTCCAGCTGATCTTATCTAACTCAACCTTATTCTCTTCTTACATTTATCTGTTATCTTTTAATGCACCTGCACTATTTGCCAAGTTCTGACAGACATCAATAATTGTTAAAGCAATCGAAAAGGCTACTAGAATTCGGTTAAGTACATCCCTACCGTACATTAAAAGAAAAGATTGCTGCCGTCTTCCTGCCGTGCGTTACTGTACCAGAATGTATGCGACGGAACGCGGCTGTTTTGATACAAACGCCTCCTAGCGCGGATCTACTTAAACGTCATCTCGCATCTGCGTCAACATCCTCCCAGTAGTGAAGCCCTCCGTCCCTAGAGCGAGGATACTATTGGTATTATACATTGTCTTGACCAACCTGTTCTGGATATTGGATGATTTTGGTCTGGCGCCTTTTTGAAGAAAATCTGAAATTCCACTCTTCGTATTTCGTGTGTGTGTGTGAGTGTGAGTGTGAGTGTGAGTGTGAGTGTGAGTGTGAGTGTGAGTGTGAGTGTGAGTGTGAGTGTGAGTGTGAGTGTGAGTGTGAGTGTGAGTGTGAGTGTGAGTGTGAGTGTGAGTGTGAGTGTGAGTGTGTGTGTGTGAGTGTGAGTGTGTGTGTGTGTGTGTGTGTGTGTGTGTGTGTGTGTGTGTGTGTGTGTGTGTGTGTGTGTGTGTGTGTATTTGTTAACTTAATATGCTAAAGTTCCAAAGCTCTTACCTGCTTTGGGGCGACAGGACGCTCTAATAGGTTATATAGTCATTACCATCACCAAGCTAGGCAATCCCTGGTCATGTCTGACAGTTAAAGGAATCTGGCTAATTTCTCTTCGGTATTAATTAAATCAAAAGTTTCATGATCTCTAATAATCTAGTAGTGTTTTCTGGTTTTTAAAATGGATATTGCATTTTACAAATTGCAGCATTTGCAAGAATTTACAGCATTTATTGCCTGTTCCAGTTTACTCCAAGAACATCTGTAACAGATGTCGCAGAACAACCGGGGGTCCCGGTTCCACAAACATAAACTCGCCTTTCATTCAGAATGACTGAGCAGAAATTCAGTTTATTAAATATTAGCATTGTATTTGCTCTTTGCCACAAGCTCCATTTCCCACATATAATCTTCACCACTCATCTTGGTAATCTCCAAGCTTAAGTTGCCAAATAAGGCACAAAATCCTTATCCCTTCATTATTGCTAGTCAAAATCCTGAAACTCCTAACAAAATTTTATGCCAGGAAAGCATACATCAGAAAAACTGCAACAATGTAAGGATCACCATCATTTTCTCAAAGACAACAAAGGGAAGGTAGCTGATACTCTCATCCCCCAACTAACCTTTCTGAAAATAGAATCACATTGACAGATGAATTTACCTGAGTCATTGGTTGCTCAACTACTATAAATGACAATGTAACAGTTGTGACAACTCTGGATTGAACTTGATCTTGACTTCCTACATTGTCCGTAAACCATTTGCACATTTTCTTCATGACCATCTGGGTTTCTATTTGATGATCTAAGTTCCTCTTGTATCCCAAAGATGAGGTTGAAAATTAATTGACTAATATAACTTAACCTTTAGTGTAAGGAGGTGTTAAAAAGAATCACAAAAAGGAGATGATGAATATGTGAGACAGAATGGATTGCAGGAAGAAGGCAAAAGGGACTGCTCTGGGATTGCTCTGCTGGGAGCCAGCATGGCAATAATGGACTGACTGGACTCCTCTGAGCTATAAGTATATGGGAAAATACTTGCACCTGGAAGAGTAGCTTTGAAGTGAACTAAGATACTTTCAAACTCTTCCAAATCTGCCATGCTCTTAAAACTTAGCACCCATTGGAAAGTTGCGCTCCCTGCATTTCTTTAAAAAAAAGATTCAATTAGCAAAGTCTTTCTCAAATACAAAAAAAACAATGTAGTAGTTTGAAATGTAACAATTCAGGCTTTTGAACCTTCACTATTTTGAATTTTGGACTCAAAATTCAAGACAGTGGTTGTTTGGTATTTAAGATGTGGAAGAGATGCAGGACTAGGTTATTAAACCCAGAGTCCTTGATCGCCTATTCAATAAGATCATTGCTGACCTGATGTTGGCACTTGCTCCATGTCTGATCCAGATCATCTTAAACCTTGCAAAAAAATATTTTGCCTTGGTCTTAAAATTCACATTCATCTAGGGTAGAGAATTCCAAAGAGTCACAGCCATCCTCATCTCACTCTTAGATGGGCGAGTACTTATTCTGAAATTGTGCCTCTTGATAGGGTAAAATTCACAATATTTACCTTATCAATTCCTTATTAGAGCACCTCTACTCTTCTAAACGAGAGTAACTATAGGTCAAAAAGACAACTCCTTCATCCCAGAAAGAACCTAGTAAACCTTTTGTGAGCACTTTCCAGTGAAAGTATACACATCTACACTGTAAGCTGTATTCCTAGTGCAATTTCACCAATTCTTTATCCATTTTGGAGAAACACTTGCCTGCTTTGATACTCTGTCCCACTGAAATAAAGACCAACTTTCCATTTGCATTCCCAATTACTTGTACTTGCACATCAATTTTCTGTGCATCATGTATGGGCATATCCAGACACCTTCATGCATAAAGGTTCTGTAATCTCTCTCCGAGTATACAATATCTGCTTTTGTATTCTTCCTTCAGGGTGGTTAACATCAAGGTGGCTAATATGCCAATTATTTACCCAATTGCTTAACCTACTTAGCAATTTTTGCTTAGTTTATAAAACTATGAATTCTTTCCATTGATAGTGCCTTTGTTCGGGTCTAAAATCTATTAATATCAGCAAAACAAGTTTAAAAAATTTTTAAAGATTTATATGTGACCTAAGTTGGAAGCTGATCTTAGAGTCAATCAAACAGTTTCATTCAACCTCCAACAGTTACCAGGATGAGACATGAAGATTATGTGTGGAAAATGGATCTTGTGGCAAAAGCAAATGCAATGCTAATATTTAATGAATTTCTGCTCATCCATTCAGAATGAAAGGGAAGTAGTGCAACAATTTAGAAACAACTGAGAGACGAGTTAGAATTGAATGTGGCTTTTGACTTTCAAACAACAATGTGTAAATATGAAACAGGAAGGCTGCTACAGGAGTTAACAGTGCAATGGATTTGGATAGATAATCATGAAATTATCTGGACAGCAGCCAACAGCTTTTTGAGGACAGAGTAGTTGAAAGCTACAGATTGAGAAAGATTTCCAGGTCCAGGAAGTGAAAGTTACTTCTCAATAATAAAGTTCAAAGTAAAATAATTTTTAAGGGAGAAATTTAATAATAGCTCTGTTCTATGTCAAGATTTGAATTCCCAACTCTAATTAATACTTATCATGGAGGTTTGACCACAAAGTAATTTAATTATTTTTTTTTTTGCAGAATGCATACTACTGTGCTGATCAGTTTTTTTAAATAATAAAATTATCACATTATTGTGTCACATTGAATGCTACTGTTGGTATTTTAGCAAATATTTATTATGTTGCTCCTGCAAAGAGTTCTTGAAATTTGACTAAAATTCACAGTTTTGTATATTTAAGATTCATTGCAATAACAGATTCCCTTCCTTTTGTTATTTCCTTTCTGACTTAGTATTCTCTTTCCAAAATTCTCCAGCTAAACTATGTGAAATAAACAAGCATCACATTTGGTTAATTTGTAACAATACAAACAAGATCTCACTGTTCCATGACCTAAGGAGATCGAACTGTACGATGTCACACAACAGATCAAAATGGACTGTTGAAAACATGCTTAACTAAGAGACTGTGTACTTTACAAGCACAAGTACACTTGCATTGCCACAGGGCTATGGGTTAAGCCGCACCCGGGGCCCACAATGCTTGGCATCTGAATGGACTGTATTGGCACTTTGGCAGCAAAATGGATTATAATCATGTAAAAAGCCAAGTATAAAATACAATTTATCTGCAAAATTATAATAATGCCTTTCCAAATGGACACAATAAGCAAAATAATTTCTTCTAATCTCCTCCTGCATGGGAAGGTGGTAAAGAAGGTTCAGTTGCTTGGCATTCAGGGTGAAGTAGGAAATTGGATTTGACATTAGCTTTACGGGAGAAGCTAGAGAGTGGTAGTAAGTAGTTGCCTCTCTAACTGGAAAGTGATATGCCGCAGGGGTTGGTTTTGGGTCATTGTTTGTTACCAATATCAACAATCAGGATGATATTGTGGTATTTGAGGATCTGAGCTATAGGGAAAGATTGAATAGTTAAGACTTTGTTCCTTGGAGTGTAGAAGAATCATGAGTGGTATAGATAGGGTTGATGCCAACAGGCTTTTGTCACAGAGGTTGGGTGAGACTAGAACTAGAGGTCACGCCTTAAGGGGGGAAAACATGAAATGTTTAAGGGGAACATGAAGGGAAAGCTCTTCACTCAGAGGGAGGCGGGAGTGTGGAATGAGCTGCCAGCAGATGTGGCAGAATGCATGTTTGATTTCAACTTTTAGAAGAAGGTTGGATAAGTATATGGGCAGAAAGGGAATTGAGGGCTATGGTCCAGGTGTAGGTCAATGGGACAAGGCTTGGTATAGACTGGAATGGGCAATGGGCCTGGGGTTTTTGGGCTGTAGTGCTGTATGACTTTAATCAATCCATTTCTATTCTAATGTTTCTCTGGTGTATTATTTTTATTATTTTAAACAGACCTATGGTTACAGAAGTCGATGAACACACAAAAATGAAATCCACCCTCCTTTCCTAATGGATCAAAGCAGAATTCTGAACCAAAATTCACTATTTTGCTTTCTCTTTTGCACTATTCATATATTTTATATATTTCTTATCATAATTCATAGTAATTTTTAGGTATTGCACTGTATTGCTGCTGTAAAACAAGTTTGCTACTGCTACACGGGAGCGGGGGGGGGGGGGGTTAAGCTTGAGTTGCAGGGGGACGGGAACCAGAGTGCAAGAACAGATAGCTGAGTGGTTATGGACAAATATGTTGTTAACCTACATACAAAGTCAGGGATCAAAAGGTTGAGTATGGTAGGACTAATGTTCTAAGCTGCATATATTTCAATGCAAGGAGTATTGTAGGTAAGACCGATGAGGTGAGGACATGGGTCACCATGTGGAATTATGACATTGTAGTCATTAGTGAGAACTGGTTGCAGGAGGGACAAGAATGGCAGCTCAGTGTTCCAGGGTTCCATTGTTAGACATAATAGAGCGAGAGTGATTAAAGGGGAAGTAGTGGCATTACTACACAGGGAAAATGTCAAGGGAGTTCTCAGTCAGGATAGACTAGAGAGTTCACCTAGGGAAACTTTATAGGTAGAACTGAAGAATAAGAAAGGAATGATCATGCTAATGGTATTATATTATAGATCACACAACAGTTTGCAGGATTCAGAGGAGCAAATCTGTCGAGAGGTTGCAGACTACTGCAAGAAACACAACGTTGTGATAGTAGGTGATTTAAACTTCCAACATATTGACTGGGACTCCCATACTATAAAAGTACTAGATGGGAAAGAGTTTGTCAGATGTGTTCAGGGAAGTTTCCTTTGTCACTGCATGGAGATCCTAACTAAAGAGAATGCAATAATAGATCTCCTATTAGGGAATGAGACAAGGCAGATGACAGAAGTTTATGTAGGCACAATGCTATCAGTTTCAAGATAGTTATTGAAAAAGATAGGACTGGTCCTCAGGTTGAGATTCTGAATTGGGGAAAGACCAATTTGATGCCATCAGAAAAGATCTAGCAAAGGTATATTTGCTAAGTGGGATACCTTCCAAAATTAAATTTTGAGAGCACAGAGTTTGTACGTTCCTGTCAGAATAAAAGGCAAGGATAACATGTTTATGAAACCTTGGCTTTCAAGCGATATTGAGGCCCTGGTTAAAAAGGAGGTGCATAGCAGGTATATGCAGGCAGGAAAAAATGAGATACTTGAGTAGTAAGTAGTAGCAAGAGAACACTTAAGAATGAACTCAGGAGGGCTAAAAGAAGACAGGAGGTTGATCTAGCAGACAAGCTGAAGAAGAATCCTAAGGGCTTCTACAGATATATTAAAAGCAAAAGGATAGCAAAGGAGAAAACCTTCTAATGGACCAAAGGTTAGAGTGGTAATCTATGCATGGAGCCAAAAGAGATGGGGGAGAGGTTAAATGGATTTTTTGCATCTGTATTTACTCTGGAGATGGACATAAAGTCTATTGAAGTGAGATAATGCACCTTATACAGATTACAGCAGAGGAGTGCATGCTGTCTTGATTCAAATTAGGGTTGATAAATCTCTGGTGCTGTCAGTGTTTCCGCAAACCCAGAGAGGCTAGTCCAGAAGTTGCAAGGGCCCTAGCATGGATACTTAAAACATCCTTAGCCATGGTAAGGTGCTAGAGGATGTTGTTCCATTGTTTAAAAAAGCCTCTAAGAATAAGCCAGGAAATTATAGACCAGTGAGCCTGACATCAGGTAGGAAATTTAATGGAAGGTATTCTAAGGGACTAAATGAATAAGTATTTGGATAGACAGTGACTGATGGGGATCGTCAACGTGGCTTTATATGTGATAGGTTGTGTCTAGCCGGTCTTATAGTTTTAAGAAAGTTACTTGGAAGGTTGCCGAAGGCAAGACAGTGGATGTTATCTACATGGACTTTAGGCAAGGCTTTTGACAAGGTCCCACATTGGATTCGTGGAAGAAGCCAGAGAATGATTGTAGGTGGTTGCTTCTCTGACTGGAGGCCTGTGACTAGTGGTGTGCCGCAGAGACTGGTGCTGCATTTGTTGTTGCTGGTTAACTATATCAACAATCTGGATGATAATGTGGTAAACTGGATCAGCAGATTTACAAATGACACCAAGTTTTGGGGGTGTGGTGGACTGCAAGGTAAACTATCAAGGCTTACAGTAGGATCTGGACCAACTGGTGAAGTAAAATGGCTGATGGAATTTATTACAATTTATTGTGAGGTGTTGCACTTTGGGAAGACTAACCAGGGTAGGACTTACACGGTGAGCTGCAGAGCATTGAGGTGCATGGTAGAAGAAAGGGATCGGGAAATACAGATCTGTAATTCCTTGAAAGTGGCATCACAGGTAGATAGGGTGGTAAAGAAAGCTTTTGGGACATAAGTCTTCATAAATCAATGCACTGAGTACAGGATTTGGGGTGTTACGTTGAAATTGTACATTTATGAGCAATAATTTAGAGTTTGTGTCCAGTTTTGGTCAACAGAAAAGTTGTTAATAGAAACAGAACAGTTGTAAACAAGATTGAAAGTGTAGAGAACTTATAGGATGTTTCCGGGTTTTGGTGACCTGATTTATAGGAAAAGGTTGAATGGGTTAGGACTTTATTCCTCAGAATGCAGAAGACTGAGGGGAGATTTGGTAGAGGTATACAAAATTATGAGTAGTATAGGATAAATGCAAGCAGGCTTTTTCCACTGATACTGAATGAAACTGAACTCTAGGCCTAGGTCAAGGCTTAAGTGTGAAAGGTGAAATGTTTAAGGGGAACATGAAAGGAAACTTCTTCACTCAGAGTGTGAACGAGCTGCTAGCACAATTGGTGGATGCAGGGGATAGGTACATGGATGTGAGGGGTATGGTCCGGGTGCAGGTCGATGGGACTAGGCAGATTAATATTTCTTCATGCACTAGGTGGGGTGAAGGTCCTCTTTGTGTGCTGTGCAATATATTGATGCAGCTATAAAGAAGGCAAGACAGTGGCAATATTTCATTGAGCGTTTGAGGAGATTTGGTTTGTCAACTAAAACACTTGAAAACTTCTACAAATCTTTCTCCGTGTAGAGCATTCTGATTGGTTGCATCACAGTCTAGTATGGGGGGATGGGGGGGGGGGGGGGTTCTCCTGCACAAGATTGAAGTAAGTTGCAGAAACTTGTAAAATTAGTCAGCTCCATCATAGGTACTAGTCATCTTCAAGGAGTGGCGTCTCAGGACAGTGGCGCATTATCATTAAGGATCCCCACCACCCACGACATGCCCTTTTCTCATTGTTCGTTAGGAAGGAGGTACAGAAGCCTGAAGGCACACACTAAACAATTCAGGAGCAGCCTCTTGCCTCTGCCATCCGATTTCTAAACGGACATCGAACCCATGAACACTATCTCACTGTGTTTTATTTGTTTTTTTACTACTTTTAATTAAACAATTTAATATATAGTAATTATTTTTTCTTTATATTTATCATGCATTTCATTGAACTGCTGACGTAAAGTTAACGAATCTCATTACATATACCGGTGATATTAAACCTGGTTCTGATTCTTCAGAATACCGGCTACTTCTTGAAATTGCTGCATAGTCCTTGAGCTGTATGAATAATACTATTTTAAAACGTTATGTGCAAATACAATAGCAAAGCAGCATAGAAGGCTAGAGTAGTTCAACAGTGAGACACAGTAACTTCCAGCGGTAAGTTCATGGTTCTGTAAACCACAAGCCGTTGCCATTGTTACCGCAAGTTTCAACAGCTGTGAAGCACTTTTAGACAACGTTATTAAAACGCTATTTATTTTTCTTTCATACTTATACCAATGAATATTTAATCTCTACAAACTATATTCCATCAATTCCCAAAATAAGGAAGGCTTAAATCGAATATATACATTAACCAACCTCATACTCGCTCAACAGCAACAACTTCCGTTGCTACAGGAAAACGGCAGAGCTCGCGATAAATGCTGACAATTACCTGCGATGATATAGCCTGATGGGATTTGCTGTTCTCGTAAGACTTGCCCAGGTTTGACAATAGGGGCCGGCGCTTATAACAAGACTACAATTCCCTGCGAACAGAGTGAGCCTTGTCGATTGGGAGTAGGTTGACCTCAACATGGTTTCAGCTGATTGTACATGCTGATGAACTCAAAGCAGCTTCTCTGTAAGGTAAATTCAATTTAAATGGGTGTTATTGGTGTACGATTTGAAATTATTCGGCCACATCTCCCGAGTGAAACCTCTTCTGCATAGACATTTAGTTGGCTTCTGACATTTTATTCGACCTTTAGCTTTATACCTAGGCCTATGTGGTGGAGCAGTGATGACATGAGTATGCTTTAATTTATAAAATATCCTACTTTATAAATTACCACCAGGTAAAAGGAAGAAAATATACATTCTGCAATAGAAAATGGTTCAGTTTAATGTTTAATTATAAACAATTTGCTGCTATAAATTTCAGTTAATTTTCAAATTTAGTATGACTGACTGCCCATTATTTATGAGCACGAGCCACAGTTTTATTAAAAATTGATTTCTGGATTAAATTAATGTAGCAATAAGTGTTTAAGCAGGAGCATTGACCCTGCTCCCCATTCAGCAAAGAGGCACCATCCATCATTAAAGACCCCCCCCCCCCCCCCCACCATCCTTCTCATTCCTACTATCAGAGAGCAGGTACAGGAGCCTGAAGTTCCAGCTTTTTAGGAACACCACCTTCCACCATAAGATTTATGAATGGACAATGAGTCTATGAAGACTGCCTCACTATTTTTTTTTGAATCTCTGGTTTAATGTTTATATATATATATAAATATTTTTTTTTGTTACTTTAATTTGTACTATATTCTGTGTATTGCATTGTAGTTCTGCCATAAAACAACAATACCACAGCATATGTCAATAATAATAAACCTGATTCTGAAATTTTGGCTGAATGTCAGCCTTAGATCTTTGCCCTATACCCCTATCCCTTGATTCCTCTATCACAGGGGTTACCAACCATTTTTATGCTATGGATCATGACCATTAACTGAGCGGTCCATGACCCTTGGTGGGGAACCCCAGCTCTAACATTAAGAAATCCTTTCATTCAACTCTCAAATCTATTTGCTCTATTATGAATGCAACCATAGACTTATTCTCTTCTCCTCATTTCAGTCTGTTAAATGGTTTAATCCTTATTTTGAGTTTGTAATACCACTCTTCCTCTCCTCTCCCTCTAGACTCTTCAGATGAGAGTAACATGGTCCAATACCTGCCCCATCAAGCCTTAGGGGAATTTTATATTTTTCAATGACTCTGCCTTTTTCTTCTAAACGTTCAAAGTATAAGAACCTCGACAATACACTCTGTATTGTTCCCTTCCCAGTCATGAATTAGGTGGCTTTTCACTGTTCTCCCGTTGTGTAAAGTGACCAAATTTGTACTCAATAATTCAGGTGTGGTTATACCAAAGATGAGTATAATTCCAATGAGATGTATCTTATAGAAGTTAGGCCATTATCATAATTTTGCACAGAAACTACACTGTGTCTATTACATCTCTTTTGAAAATATCAAATCATTTGTGAATGCCTCACATGATGTATAATATTGTAGATTTTAAATATAGAATTTTATAAGATTGATAATTCCAGTCACAGAGAAACAAAATGCTATCGGAAATAGGATATACCCATAACTATTGAGAAGAGTTAAAGATTGAATATAAAGCCAAGGATTTATATTTTTCTAAAAAGTAATGGATGACAGTATGTAAGGGGGGAGAAAAAAGACAAGATTGGGAGAAGTAAACATTATTCCTTTATAATTTCTCCTTTCTCTACCTCTAAAGAGAAATAAAGAAATGGCCATGTATATTGATACTTAGTTCATTGTAGTGGATGGCAAACAAGAAATTGCTGTAAACCAAAGATCTATTGACTCTGAAGCATTTGAAGTAATTAAAATTAGTGGGGTAAAGGTGGTAGAGAAACTTAAAGCACTCAAACGTGACAGACTCTCCAAATGAGTAAACCCGAGAATTTAAGGAGAAGAGCACAGAGATGTATTTGATTTTGTTTGTCTGTACATCCTAGATTCTGAAGAAGTCATTGTGGATTAGATGAGCATCAAAGTAACCACACTTTCAGTAAAGGTGGGAGTGTAGCAGTGTGCTACATGCAGCGCTAAAATTACGACACAGAGTCGGTAACTGCAGTCGAAGGAAAAAACTTTATTCGAAATCCTCAGCCTCACTTTTAAGCCTCCCTCAACCGGCCCCCCATGGCGCAGAGGCTCCAAAGCTCTGTGCTCGCAAACCCCCGTAGGCTATCTAATTGTGAGTCGGTTCGGATGTGCCAGGAAATGGGTCGCCACAGGAGAGCCAAAAAGTGAATCATGGGGCAGTTAGATTGATACCATTAGGGAAACACTACTATTGACTTCATTTAGGATTTAATGACAGCACATATGAAAATAACATCAGTTCAGCTGTTGTAATGCTATGAAAAATGTTGTAGACTATGAAACTGTAATATTATGATTACACTGTGAAACCACCAATATAAGCATAAAGGTAGGACAAAGTCAATCAGCCTCTCAAACCTGCTCTACCATTCAGTTTGATGATGGCTGACCTTTCAACTTTGTGTGACTCTCCTGTGTTTATCACTTTTCCCTTGATATCTCCCCCCCCCCCCACCCACCCTGATCCAACAATAAACGTCCAATTTCTGTGAGCTGACTGGAATGCATAGTTGAAATTCCAATCAGATCAGCTATTAACTTATTAAATAGTGGAGTAGGCTTGGAAGTGCTGAGTGGCCATCTATTCCTAATTTATCGTTTGCTTTTTGAAGTCCATGTTTTCACAATTAAAACACATCTGACGCATCATCCTCCACAACTTCCGTCATTACCAAAGGTATCCTACCACTAAACATATATCTACCTTCCCCAACCCCACTCTTTCCATATAGGTCTCCCCCTCCACAAATCCCATCTATTCGCCCCCCCCCCCCCCCCACTAATCTCCCTCCTGGCACTTCTCCCTGCAAGTGGTCTTCGTGCTACACCTGCCCATTCACCTCCTCCTCACCTCCATTAAAGGCCCAAATAGTCCTTCCAGGTGAGGCAACACTTTGCCTGTGAATCTGCTGGAATCATCTGTTGTATCCAGTGCTCCCAAAGCAGCCTCCTACATTGGTGAGAGTCATTGTAATTTGGGGGATTGCATTGTCGAGCCCCTTCACTCCATCCACTACAAACGGAACTTCCCAGTGGCCAAGCATTTTAATTCCGATTCCCATTCTGAGATGTCATTCCATGACTTCCTCTTGTGCCAAATGAGGCCACCCTCAGTGTGGCGGAGCAGCACATTGTATTCTGTCTGGGTAGTCTCCAACCTGATGGCATTGAATATCAATCTCTTTCCGGTTTAAAAAAAACTTTCCCTCCTTCCATTTCCCACTCAGACCTTTTATTTCTTCTCACCTGCCTATTACTTCCTCTTGAGTCCCCTCCTCCTTCCCTTTCTCCTACAGTCCACTCTCCTCTCCTATCAGATTCCTTCTTCTCCAGCCCTTGAGCTTCCCCACCCACCTGACTTCACCTATCACCTTCCAGCTATCCTCCATCCCCTCCCCCCCCCCCCCCTTCCCATCTTTTTAGTCTGGCATCTTTCCCCTTCCTTCGCAGTCCTGAAGCAGGGTCTCGGCCCAAATGTTGACTGTTTATTCATTTCCAGAGATACTACCTGACCTGCTGAGTTCCTCCATGATTTTTTTTTCAAGGTTGTAAACTGTAGGGTGGACAAGGACAGTGTATATTTGTCTAGCTTAACTTTATAATAAAGCTAGTCTTTAACAAGAGATGCTGGAAATCTTGAGCAACACACAACACTCAGAAGTCGGGCAGCATCTATGGAGGAGAATGAACAGTAACTTTGGTCTCCTGTTACTACCATGCAGTTTTTAAACCACTGATGAAGATTTATTCTAATTTCTTTGTGGATTAAGAATTTTGACTGCATGCTATCACATGCTA
This sequence comes from Hypanus sabinus, assembly GCF_030144855.1. Taxonomy (NCBI): domain Eukaryota; kingdom Metazoa; phylum Chordata; class Chondrichthyes; order Myliobatiformes; family Dasyatidae; genus Hypanus; species Hypanus sabinus. The sequence goes on from NC_082710.1 coordinate 42,355,117, forward strand.
CCCTATAGTTTTTCAATAAAATAATTTACTGTCTTTTTTTTAAAAACTTGTTGCCTGTTTTAACATTATTTAACTATCTCAATCAGTTTTGCTTCTTTTACATTAGACTAAGTTTTTACTGTCATTGATCTGTGTTTGATCTTGCGTTATGCTGTATTACATTGCAACATTCATGTACATTTATTTTGCAGATTTACAAATTACTGCCAATTCTGATTACAAAATGCTAATCAAATGTCATGATCACTTTTGTATGAAGTCATTGGTGCACTTTAGTGTGAATTGGAATCGGGTTAATTACTATCACTGAAATTTGTGGTTTTGCAGCAGCATATAGTGCAAGATGTAAGAATTATGAAAAGTGGCAAAATAAATAAAGGAATAGTACAAAAGGGAAGAATGAGGTGTTCATAGGTCTATTAGACCGTTCAGAAATCTAATTGTATAGGGAAAGAAGCTGTTCTAAAATGCTGAGCGTGTGTCTTCAGGTTCCTCTACCCCCTCCCTGAGTAGTAACGAGAAGAAGGCGATTCCTGGGATGAGGGTTTTTAATGACGGATACTGCTTTCTTGGGGCACAACCTCTAGAAATGTCCTCAGTAGCAGGGTGGTTGTGCCGCTAATTGAAACGAGTGTACGTTCCTTTGTGACCTCCTCTGATCCTATGCTTGGGAAGCTCCATACTAGGCTGTGATGTAACCAGTCAGAATATCTGTAGACATTTGCAAGATTCTTTGATGATATGCCAAATCTCCTTGATCTTGTAATGAAGTAAAGCTGCTGGTGTACCCTCATCATTATTATATCAATGTGTTGGGCCTAGGATAAGATTTTTAAGATGTTGTTGGCACCCAGGAAATTGAAGCTGTACCACCTTCTCTGCCTGTGACCCCTCAATGAGGACTGATATGTGCTCTCCTGACTTCTCCTTAAATTGGCATTGAGTGTGCGATAATTGACTTTGAAGACTTCAGTAAATTTAGATACAGGGAAGTAAATTGAACAAATCTAAATTGAGTAATTTGTAAAATTGTAACTGAGGGATTATTACACATGGAAGCAGCAGTCATGAGCCATTTTTGTAGAATTCTGGTGTTGTTCTCCTTTTCCCTTGTGAATGTGCTTGGAGTACCTGCCATTAGAGCCTCACTTGGTTTCACTAGGCAAATATGTGAATATAGGAAGTGTGTACTTGCACACAAAGGGTTACCTAAGCAGTACGATTTCCAATGAGGTGTCATGGGGTCAGGGCTTTGGTGAGAACACATCTAAGTAGTCTGTGCATTCTTGTTCTTAAGACCATAAGACATAGGAGCAGAATTAGGCCATTTGGCCGATGGAGTCTACTCTCCGATTTAGTCATGGCTGATCCTTTTATCCCCTCAGCAGCCCCGCACCCAGCCTTCTCCCAGTTACCTTTGTTGTTGTATCCAATCAAGAACCTTTCAAGCTCTGCCTTAAATACACCCAACGACCTGGCCTGCGTAGCTGTCTGTGGTAATAAATTCCACAAATTCACCACCTTCTGGCTAAAGAAATTTCTCTGCATCTGTTTTAAATAGACACCCCTCTATCCTGAGACTGTGCTCTCATGTCCTAGACCAGGGGTGGGCAAACTTTTTGACTTGAGGGCCACAAAGGGTTCTAAAATTTGACAGGGGGGCTGGACCAGGAGCAGATGGATGGAGTGTTTAGGTAATACACCTCATAAGAGAAAATAAAATATCATGGGATATGTAGAAAACATGTGCTTTAATTTCAATTGAAAATGAACAAATGCATTACTGCAAATATCTGTCTTTGAAGTCCCATGGTATTTAGCTATTTATTGAAATGACTTTTAAAACACTGAAAATTAAATGAATAAAATACAGCTTCTTTTTTAATAGTAACAGTTATTATTTTAAAGCACTGAAAATTCTGTTATCCTTCAAGATATTATCATCATCATCACTCTCCTCCTGACTGTCTTTATTTCAAAAACGGTAGGAGATGCAGGTCTACTTGTCCTGCTCCTTCTTATTCAATTGTCCCCTGTGCCAAAACTCAACAACGACCCGCACAATAACAGAACAGTGAGAGCGTGCCAGTATGTGGAGCGCGTTATTTGATCTGGAGCGCATTTTTTATTTTGAGAACGTATGCGCACTACTCATGTCCATCACTTAACAGAAATGACATGTAACATGTAAGGCTTATTGAAAAAAATATTTTCAAATGCATTTTTTACATAACACAACGAAGAAACTTATTTTTAATTTCAGTGGGAACAGTGTTGTTGGTCTCCCTTTTTAGCCAGCGCATCAAAGTCTGGATTTAGTTTTGTTGTGGCGATTCTCAGGATGGATCTGAGGTGTTGGTCAGTTAACTTGGATCTGTGGCTGGCTTTGTTGATGTTCATGACGCTGAACGCCTGTTCACACAAATAGGTCGAGCCGAACAAAGAGTAAAGCGCAAATGTGGAGTAATACGCTGCACCTCAACAAAGGTCAAAGTGTAGCGGTGTGCTACATGCAGCACTAAAATTACGACACGGAGTCGGTAACTGCAGTCGAAGAAAAAAACTTTATTCGAAATCCCCAGCCTCACTTTTAAGCCTCCCTCAACCTGCCCCCCTGCGCAGAGGCTCCAAAGCTCTGTGCTCGCAAATCCCCGCAGGCTATCTCCCTTAGCCGGAACGCTGGCTAATTGTGAGCCCGTTCGGATGTGCCAGGAAATGGGTCGCCACAAATGTATATAGAGTGTGTCATCTATTGGGAAAACACCAGAATTGCGGAGAAAAAATGTTAACAAGGTTTATTAATATAATTTCATCAAGTTCTGCGGGCCGGATTAAAAAGCTTAACGGGCCGCATATGGCCCGCGGGCCGTAGTTTGCCCATGCCTGTCCTAGACCATGAAAAACATCCTTTCCACATCTACTCTGTTCAAGCCTTTCAACATTTGAAAGGTTTCAATAAGATTCTTCCTTATCATAAATTCCAGTGAGTACAGATCCAGAGCAGCAAACATTCCTCGTATGATAACCCTTTCATTCCTGGAATCATTCTTGTGAACCTCCTCTGAACCTTTTCCAATCAATGCCAGCACATCTTTTCTTAGATGAGGGGCCCAAAACTTCACAATTCTCAAGGTGATGCCTCATCAGTGCTTTATAAACCCTCAGCATCATATCCCTTTTGTTGTTTTAGACCTCTTGAAATGAATGCTAACATTGCATTTGCCTTCCTCACTACTGGCTCCACCTACAAGTTAACCTTTAGGGTTTTATGCACAAGGACCCCCAAGTCCCTTTGCATCTCAGATTTATTGATTTACTTTTTTTATGAATCATATGCAGTGCAAAGAGAGTGGGATTAAAGCTAAAATCAGATCAACAATATGGCCACTTCAGCTGCTTTGTTCTATTATTCTTTTTACTTACCTTACTTACTTAATATGCTCTTTGTTTCCCTGGCCCAGATTCACTGAGGCCAATTATTGTATCCTTACTGCAATTTAAAAGTGAGACCTCAAATTCAGCATGGATAAGGAATTATGTTTGTGATCCAGTATATTTTTGCAGCTGAGAATGAAGTCCCCCAATTCACTTTGGGGAATCCATAAAAGTTTTAAGTAGTTTATTTAAATCTTTTTAAGAGTGCTATTAGCTACCTTAAAAAGAACAAGTTAATCACTTCCTACCTTTGGTTCAAGTCAAAGTGATTTTTCTTTTGGCAATAATTTGATCTGTTTCTCATCAGCTATCTGTATGATTTAATGCAGGTAAAATTTGTAGAAATGTTGGAATAGCTTTGTGCAGTAACTCCCAAACCTGCAGAAATTGAGAAAATTTCATCTAATTCGCTTTCTTACACATATCATTAAATAAGACATCATTTTAAGACGGAAAGACAAATGAAGATGCTGGAAGTAAAAGGAACATTATGGTGAGACTAAACAAATCAACATGACAATTAGAATCAGATTACCATTGTTTGTATTATGGGTTGCAGATGGTCTCTTTCCTTTATGCATTCCAGGGACACAGGCAGTTTTTCCAGTTAAAGCAGGTATTTACCTGCACTTCCAATCTAATCTACAGCATTTGCTATTCACAATATGGCCTCCCCTGCTTTAGAGATGCCAAATGCAGAAGTGGGGAGGTGGAGTTTGTTTCATGCGACATGTGCATTTACTTCACAGGAGTGACTGTGTTTCCTGTCACCTGCCATTTTAATTCTTTATCCTGATCCTACTTTGACACAACTATGATTTACCAGTATTTCCCATAGCCTTGTATTAACAGCACAAAGCAAAGACAAGGAAGCATAATGTGATTCTAGAATGACCTCTGTCCCACTGTAATAAGACCACTGAACAGTTCCTTAGTATGATGAGACTTCACAATCTACAGTCGGCCCTCCTTATCCGCGGATTCTGCATGCACAGATTCAACCAACCGCAGATCGGGAAAACCTGCAAGTTCTCTCTCCAACACTCGTTGTTTGAGCATGTACAGACTATTTTTTCTTGTCGTTATTCCCTAAACTATACAGTATACCAACTATTTACGTAGCATTTACATTGTATTAGGTATTATAAGTAATCCAGAAATGACTTAAAAGTACAGACAGTCCCCGGGTGATGATTGAGTTCCGTTCCTGACTCCGTCTTTAAGTCAGATTTGAAGTCGGAACAGGTACATCTGGTATTATTTAGCGTCAGTTAGTCAAACGTTTTTCTTGGTATGTAGTATATATTTTACCTTTCTATGCATATAAAACACTTAAGAAACATAAGTATTTCAATTATTAAACCACTGCATTGCTTAGTAATAATTGTAGCTTTCATCGGGGCAGGGCCTTTCAAATGCTCCATTAAAATTGTTCCGATCTTTGACCAACTGTAGCCTAACGCTTTTCCAATGACCGATGGCGTTTCACCTCTTTTCGATCACTTTATTACTTCCACCTTATTTTCAATCGTGATTGTGATTATTTTCGTGAACAGAAACACTGCGGATTCAGAGCTACGCCACCGGGTCCTAATGTCCACCACACTGAGACATGTTAAATAAAGTCCGGGGTTCCACTGGGTCCTAAAGACAACTGCACTACTTCAGGTTAAATAAGGGACTTGAGCATCTGCGATTTTTGGTATCCGTGGGGGAGGGGGGTCTTGGAACTAATCCCCCGCGGATAAGGAGGGCCAACTGTACTTTGATATGACCTTGCACCTTACTGTCTGCCTGCACTGTATTTTCTCTGGAACCATAAGACTTTATTCTGAAAGCATGTACCAGCAGGTTCAAGGTCAGCTTCTATCCCACTGTTATCGAGCTCTTGAATAAACCTCTATGATAAAGTGGACCTTTTGCCTCACAATCTACTTCTTTATGACTTTTCACTTTTATCAATTACCTGCACTGCACTACCTCAAAGCATTTGCTTATTATTGAGGTGATGCCAGGATGCCAGTTGTTCAGACATATTACCTTGATCTTTTTAGGTACAGGGACAATGGTGGATGTTTTGAAGCAGGAGGGCACTCCATACTGGGGGAGAGAGAGAGAGATTAAAAGTGTCTGTAAACACACCAGCCAGTTGTGCCATGCACTCTCTGAGTATCAGCCCTGGGAAGCCATCTGGTCCTGCAGCTTCAAAACATCCACCATTGTCCCTGTATCTAAAAAGGCCAAGGTATCATGTTTGAATGACGGGCGTCCTGTCACACTCATCTCAATAATAAGCAAATGCTGTGAGAGTCTGGTCAAGGTCGACATCTGCAGCTTGCTAACACCCACACTGGACCCCCTATAGTTCACCTACCAACACAGCCAATTGACAGATGATACAATAGCCACAGCTCTACGTACCACCCTTAAACACCTAAAAGGAAGGATGCTTATGTGAGAATGCTGTTCTTAGACTAGTTCAGCATTCAACACTGTAATTCCCTCTGGGCTTGACCAGCAGCTCAGAGACCTCAGCTTTCACCCTGCCTTCTGCAGCTGGGTCTTGGACTTCCTGTCAGATTGCCAGCAGGTGGTAAGAATGGGCTCCCTCACCTCTGCCCCTCTGACCCTCAACATTGGTGCCCCTCAGGGCTGTGTCCTAAGCCCCCTGCTTTACTCTCTGCACACCCATGACTGTGTCACCACCCACAGCTCCAATCTGCTAATCTGCCTACGATACATTGATTGGCCTTACCTCAAATAATAACGAGGCAGCCTTCAGAGAAGAAGTCATTACCCTGACGGTGTCAAAAAACTAACTCAATGTCGCAAAAACAAAAGAGTTGGTTGTGGACTACGGTAGGAATGGAGACAGGCTTACCCTCTCGACATCAATGGATCTGTGGTCGAGAGGGTGGACAACTTCAAGCTCCTCAGTATACACATCACCGAGGGCCTCACGTGGTCTGTTCATACCGGCTGTGTGGTGAAAAGGGCACAACAGCACGTCTTTCACCTCAGACGTTTGAAGAAGTTCAGCACGAATCCCCAAATCCTAAGGACTTTATAGAAGGGCACAATTCAGAACATCCTGTCTGGCTGTATCACTGCCTGGTATGGGAACTGTGCTTCCCTCAATCGCATGGCTCTGCAAGAGAGTGGAGCCGTCAGCCCACTGCATCTGTGGATATGAACTTCCCACTGTTCAGGATGTTTACAGCAACAGGTGCATAAAAAGGGCCCGAAAGATCGTTGGAGACCTGTCACCCCAATCACAAACTGTTCCAGCTGTTACCATCTGGGAAGCAGTACCATAGCATAAAAGTCAGGACCAACGGGCTGTGGGACAGCTTCTTCCACCAGGCCAACAGACTGACTAATTCACACTGACACAATTGTATTTCTAAGCTATATTGACTGCTGTGTTGTATATCTTACTGTACATATATTTATTGCAAATTACTATAATTTGCACATTCAAACAGAGATGTAATGTAAAGATTTTTACTCCTCACTGTATGTGAAGGAAGTAGGGAATAAAGTCAATTCAATTAAGTAGCTTTTACATTTAATTGTGCATTGTTATTGCTTTACCTTACTCTAGCTCTTTTCCCTGTGTCTTGGTAATATACAGTAATAAACCAATACACTGATATAGTTTTACCTTGGACTTCCTTACTACACTGTTGAAATGAATTGATCTATAAACAGTGTGCAAGACAGATTTTTCCACTGAACCTCAATACATATGACAATAATAAACTAATTTGCTGCCATGTGAATTCATTAGCTCTCACCCTTTCAGACAAATTCTCTTTGTTCTCCCCATCCCTTATCTTTTATGCTACTCTTTTCACAATTCTGATGACAATTTTTAAACTGAAATATTAACCATTTCCCTTTTCAAGGGTGCTGCCTGACCTGCCGAGTGTCCCAGCATTTTGTTTTATTTCTGTTGCTTGGATTCAGAACCAGGGCCTAGATTTGTAAGAGTACTGCTAGCTTCCTGTTTCACTCCATCGAGAGTTCAATATATATTAACATTTGAAGATTAGCACTTAACTATTATTTTTCTGTTAGATAATAAAATAGATGTTGTTTATCTTCATAGTTGACAGTCCCTCTGGAAATGTCAGTAAAAAAATTTACAGCTTTTCACTTGGTATGTAATGAAGTAAAGTTTTCAGCTTGAGTGGGATAATTTGAGGAAATGGGAACAGTGCTCTTTGTTGAACAGCTTAATTTATCTTGCACTTAGGTAATTTCATTCCTTAGCTATTATGGTCACTAAAGCAACTTTGGATGAAGACGATGTTGGCTGGGGGCTTGGCATCTCAGAAAAGATGGAAAAAAGTAATGCAAACTGGGTAGACATTACCAAGGAATTCAAAGATTGCTGTAAAGGTATGTTTCTGTCTTAAGTGATTTCTGTAATCAAATGTGGCAATCTGTTGTAATATGAAAAGTACAGCAAATCCATATTTTATATTTTCTTCATGAAATTTAATAATATTCTGTTTTTGATCATCTAACCATGGTCCTGAAAGCTTACACCTTTTTGAAAAAGGCATAATGCTGCTGAAAAATTACAAGCCACGATATTTAATGCTGAAAATTAATATCCTTGTCTTAAATTTGCTTTTTTCTCTTCCTCTTCTAAATAAGCAAGGATGTATGTATTAAAACTTGGGTTAAAAGTAATCCCACTAATTTATAGGTACATTTATTTATTTGGTTTTGAATTTCTTGAACTTTACAGCTGACCTTTTTGTCTGTCTTAATAATATTTAGGAAGACATGTAACTGTTCATTATGATCTGCCCAGCAGTGTATTTAAGCAGCACACACAAAATGCTGGAGGAACTCAGCAGGCCAGGCAGCGTCTATGGAAAAGAGTACAGTCGACGTTTAGGCCCGAAGCATCAACTGTACTCTACTCCATACACATTGCTTGGCCTGCTGACTTCCTCCAGCATTTTGTGTGTGTTGCTTGGATATCCAGCATCTGCAGATTTTCTTTTGTCAGCAGTGTATTTAGTAAGGCTCATTACATTTTAATTTATGTACAGTTTGTTAAGAGAATAAACTTAAAGACAGTTATAAATTATATGTCATTGAATTTAAAATTGTGCAATAATATTACTCCTGAAATTTTAAAAGGATGTAAGTCTTGTCTCGTTGTAGATTGTTAGACTGTTCCATAAAGTCAGTGCGCAGTTTTAGTGAAGTTCCTGCTGAAAGATTTGGGATTCTCACCCACTGGGGGGAAAAAAAGATTTTTCATTTTTTGTTGACATGGAGTAGTGTGAAGGATCCTATACTTCATCATACACCTACTTGGAAGGTCTGATGATTGCATCTTGAATCTAAAGGGTTTAGGGAGGGAGGGAATCACCTTGAAAAACAATTAGAAAAATAAGTTGTAAGAAGTTTGAAGTTTTTATCAGCTTGGTTTCAGAATTAAAATGCAAAGTGTTCCCTGCCACGGGTGGCAGATGACATGTATGAGTAGAGATTGAGTGAGCTAGGTCTGTTAGAAATTTAATGAACGAAAGGCAACGTTATTGAACATCTTGCTTAAACTACAACAGTAAATCGTTATTCCTAAAGCATAATTATTTCCCACAGAATTCATGTTAGACAATGTGTAGTGTCTATCAGAGTTGTTTCACGTTCACAACAAAGGTATCAAAAAACTTTTGTGAATGTATAAGCCATTTCTGATGTGGAATAAGAAACCTCCTGTAGAGTATTGTTTGCTTTGCTCTGGAGTCAGGACAGGTCCTGATTGTGGACTTGAGCTGATTTCACATCATAACAACATCAATGTGAAATAAAACCAGTTCACTTTACTTTGCTGTTAAGTTCAGCAGCATAAGTCATTGATGCTAAATTTAGATTGATCTGTGCATCATAATAAAGATGTAATGATAATAAATAATTGTTTTTGTAAAGTTGCTACTATGTTTAGTTAATCATATTAAACAAATGAGTGAAATGCAAAAATTAATTTCAAATCTGTTTTACTATAGAACTTAAGCTGGGTGAATTACTTCATGACAAACTGTAAGTATTACAGTGATTTCATTGAAAATAATTTTAATTCTTGGAACGTCTTCTGAGTCTTAATGAATCCAATCCACATAATTGCAACATTTACAACATTGCTTTTAAAATTGCTTGAATACCATTCGACTGGTGTTTTCTCGTTTGCTAGAGTTTAATAGAATTTACTCCTGCTATGTAGTGGAAATTGTAAACTGTGTTTCACAGAATTGTAATTCAATGTATTTAAAATAATTCTTTCAGCTTCGGCCTATTTGAAGCTATGTCTGCAATTGAGATGATGGATCCAAAGATGGATGCGGGAATGATTGGTAACCAAGTTAATCGCAAGGTGTTCAACTTCGAGCAGGCAGTCAAGGTTTGGCACTTTTATTTTAAAATAAAACTTAATCTTATTCAAGGCCATTAATGAGATCCTCATGAAATTGAAAGTTTAAAAAAAATGCAGGTGCTGGTATTTCCCACAAAAGCAAAATATACTGGAAACATTCAACAGGTCAGGCCGATACATTAATTCTGATTTTTTTTTCTATGGAAGCTGTCTGATCTGCAAAGTGTTTCTATCAGTTTACACTTCTGTGCCACTCTCATGGTTGCTGTAGAGAAGTTCCAAATGAACATTTTGTAAAATTTTGAAAAATGAAATGATTCACACAAAGAATTAAGTAATATCTTGTAAATGGATTCTGGATTTGTTGAAGTGGGGGAGGGGGGGCAAATAGTTGAAATCAGAGGAAGTATCAGGCTGAAATTTTATGTAGTTTACAAAAATGGAAAAGTTAATTTTCTATGTTTTTATCCTAAGGCTTAACGAATTCTAGCAGCATTCAGATATGCAACTTTCCTATTTTAAACAGTGTTGATTTATTGAACCATCATAATCTATTCGGGTTAAAATTGTGTTGTATAAAATCTAAGTCATTTGTGTGTTTTTGCAGTCACTTCCCACAATATGAGATTTATTGGCAGAAGAATTTTATTGCTTTCTTTAATCTACATTTCATAAATTTGAATTTTTTTTAATCACAAATGTCTGATGGGATGGGGTTAGGCGAGAGGGTTAAGAATCTGCAGGTCAGTATGAAAGCAAGATGGGTTACAAATGTGAGGTTTTCATCCCTAAAAATACTAGTAACTTATTTATTTGGCTGATTGGTCTACAGTAATCTGGCTGCATGTTGTGCACCTTTGTACAAAATGATGTGCACCATTTTTTATTTCAAGATTTTTAAAAATAAATTCAATTTCATTCTTTCATAATTGGTCACAAACTACTGTTCTGTCTTTGTAGTGCTACTGGATTATTAATCCAAGAATAAATCTGTTATACGACAATATAATGTAAATCTACATTTGAATTGGAGTGGGGAATATGGTGCTCTTACCTCCTGAGCTAGCTTCACCATTTAATAATCACCTGGCTGTTCTGATGTCACCTTGGTTCTTCAACCCCATTTCCTAATAGTAATTCACTGCTGTGCTGATCAAGTACTATACCTTAAAATTATTGAAAAATACTGCTTTAATTATCCTGAAAGAAGCAAGTTTCAGAGACTTGTGACACTCTTGAGGAACTTTACTTCTTTTGTGTCTTACATGGATGGTGCTTTATTTTTAACCACTGATTCTGCAGTTCATCTTATCAATATCTTGTGGGATTGTAAATGTTTCAATCAATTCCCATCTCATTCTTATGCTATGGCAGATGCAATTCTAAACTGTCCAACCTTTCCAGGTAGTTAAATATCCTGTGAGGTGATGCAGCAAAACTACTTGGTTTCAAGGATTCTTGCCACCACCATCAAGGGGAATTAGTGAATTGCCTTGCAGCAAGGCCCAGATCCTATAGTGATGAATACAATTTTTAAATAAGTGGTCTGAGTACTCTCCTACACTGGTAGTCCCCTTCCATTTCTGAGAACTGTGCAACAACTGATAGCTCCTTAAGTGAAAAAAAATTCTATATTAAACCATATTTTTTAGCTTTAAATATACTTGCTGTAATTACTCTTAACACATTAGCATTAATGAAATATATATAATATAATGAAATATGTTATTACAAGCTGGAAAATGCTCAAGGTGCAAGGGAGAAATTGTATGCAATAGGGTTTTCTTACAGTCAAATTGTTCATAAATGTACAGGAACTGAGTTATTATTCAGTTTTCTTTGCAATAAACAGTTACATTGTGTTAGCTTTCCAAATTACTTGCTGTTCCTATGTCCAGTGCATTAGAACATCCAGATTCTTTTGTATTTCACAACTCTGTAGCTTCCCACCATTTAGATATATTGTTTTTAATTATTCTACCAAAACGAATAATTTCACATATTCCCACTTTACTGGGAAGATTGATCACATCTTTTCCCACGAACTTTGCTTACTCACCCCCTTCAGTATGGGGCCTGTTTAAAACTTCATTTAAAACTCCTTGACAATTTAATTTGATTTGGTTATGAGTTAAGCATGTGCAAGCTTGCTTAAAACAGTCAAGACTAGAATTAACTGACCTAAATTTCAACATCAAAAAGAAAGACAAAGAGATGGGGAGAAGTGACTTGATTAATAATTTAGAGATAACAGAGTGTCTAATGAGTGGTAAGCAAGCAGTGTACCTTTCTGTGAAGACTAAAGAAATAGAACATTGTATTTGAGATTGTGTGAGAGCTGCTTTCAATTCTTCCAGTACCATTTTACTCCTAATTCAAGAGAAATTCTAGTTTTCTTACTTCTAATTTGTCTTCACTTTTAACTAATATATTTCACTTTTCAGAATCCATGAAAGTAAAGCATTTATACTGTTTTCAATATTATTTGAATGTTCATCAGTTCTAAAATGCTTAGCTTTAAAAGTCTGAGATAGTATTTTTTGCGGTGGATAAAGTTTATACTTTTAGTACAGCATTCTTTGTTTCTCACTGAAGGATGGAACGATTGCAATCAAGGGTCTAACATTGCCTGAACTTATAGGTGTAATGGACACGTGCTTCTGTTGCTTGGTGAGTTTGATTCTGTTTATTTTGCCTTTACCTTGGTTTTTATTTTGGTCCCCTTGCTGCTTTTTTTTCCAGGAAGCTATTCTATTCCCTTTTGCACTTGGTTCCCATCAGTTTCAGTGATTATCTAAAATTTGTTCATTCTGATTTCATTATTCCTGATCCCTGAATTTCAATGATTTACCTTCAACTTTAAGATTTGTAAGGTTCCCCTACAGTGCAAAAATCTATCCAACTTTGTCTTAATTATATTTACAGAGGTAGCCGCCACTGCTTCGTTGGGCAGAGAATTCCACAGACTCACCACCCTCTAGGAAAAGTAGTTCCTCCTCATCTCCATCCTAAATCTACTCCCCTGAATCTTGAGGTTATGTTTTTAAAAGAAGCAAGTCGTTCCTCTGTTAGCCTGCATTTATTTTTATAACTTGTGCTTATCTAGCCCCAGTCATGTCTTCATTGAGTAAAGGAAGGGCTTCTTGTGGTGTGAAAAAACTACAGTGGTGTGTATGTGAAAAGTATATGTGACGTGTGTAACATTGGCTTTTCCACAGTTTATGATATAAAGAACCAGAAGGTAAAGTTGCTCCAGTTTTTTTGCTGACAGTGAATCGACAAAACAGATGTGCATAAGGAAAACAATGGAAGTTGGAAGATGTTCACAACTAGACAAAGTTCTCATAAAGTGGTTTAAACTCTGCATCAACCAAAGTATAGAACTGTCAGGAGAGGTGATGACGGAACAAGCAAAATTATTTCATGAAGAATTAGGATTGGATTATGAGTGTGATTGCAGTGAAAAGTAGCTTCAACATTTCAAACAGCGACATGGCATAAAATTTCATCCAGTGTGTGGTGAAAAGCAGTTGGCAGACAAGGAAGCGAATGCTTAGTTTGTTATGTTAGTTTCTGATGAAAATTTAAGTCCTGACAGGTCTATAATCTACAATGCAGATGAAACCACTTCATACTGGCATTGTACTCCAAGATGAACACTGACTATAGAGGATGCTGAGTCACCAGCAGGTTCTCAAGCATCAAAAGATCATGTAACTGTGTTGAGCTGCTTTAATGCTGCAGCAACCCACAGGTGTAAATTGTTAGTTATTGGCAAAAGTTTATATCATAGTGCTTTCAAAGGTATGAAGCAGTTTCCAGTAATTTATCATGCCAACAAAAAAATGATCGATTACAACTGACACTGTGTTGGAATGGTTTGAATATTACTTTCTTCCAGGAGTGAGAGCTCATGGTGACTGTTGATCTGGACAAAAATTGTAAGATAATGCTGATTTTAGATAACTGCTCTGTGCATCCAAAAGCAGAGCTGTTGGTGAACAATAATGTTTACAGTATCTACCTGCCACCTAACTGTATGTCATTAATTCAACTCCTGGATAATGGCATGTTAGCTAAATATTGCTCCCCGTTTATGAAGCAGCTACTGAGTGTAGTTGATTCCAGCAGAGCAGTACGGGAATTTGTGAAACAATTGCTTTTCATTTGTCTTTTATTTTTTCTTTATTATCCAAGGGTGAGGTGATCATCAAGTGGTGTTTATTTATTTAATCCTAACCTAACCATCTGCAGTTTGGCGAACTCACTAATCCAGAATTGCACAGATCCCAAACTTTCCAGATTTATGGTGGTCAAGCTATATTTTGATCTGTACATATATACAATATTTTGTTCATTCAATGTTGTGTTCTTTCTCTTTGGCCAACCACTTACTGAATATTAGACAGGTCTGTTAGTTTGAATGAGGAATATACATTTCCTACAAGGACTACTCAGTTCCTACATTTCCTACTCAATGTGGTGATATTGTTGGAAGCATTAAATATCATTTTAAATTGAAATCTTAACCCATGACTTCTTCCAACAGATAACGTGGCTAGAAGGACATTCTTTGGCCCAGACGGTTTTTACATGCCTTTATGTTCATAATCCAGATTTAATTGAGGATTCTGCAATGAAAGCCTTTGCACTTGGCATCTTAAAGATCTGTGACATTGCCAGAGAGAAAGTAAACAAAGCAGCTGTTTTTGAAGAGGTAAGCACGGAAATGGCTGCCACAGGATAGTTTTTAACAAATAAATTTCACCTCCAGGTGGAAAGATTTTAGTGTCCATTATTAAGGATGAAATTTCGAACATGACAAAATATAATGAAGTCAGCACAGTTTCGTTAAGAGGAGCACTTGCCTGAAAAATCTTTTATAATTCTTTGAGGAGGTAACAAGCAGGTTAGATGAAGGAGAGTCACAGAATGTTATTTACTTGGATTCTCAGAAGGCCTTTGACAAGGTGTTGCTCATGAGGAAGCCAAACAAAATGGGAGCCCCAATAAAGATTGGCTGACTGGCAGAAGTCAGAGAATGGGGATGAAAGGGTCCTTTTCAGGATGGTTTCCAGTGACCAGTGAAGTTCTGTGGGGGGTCATTGTTGGCACCACAACTTTTCACTTTGTGTGTAAATGATTTGGATGAAGGTGACATAGTGGCCAGGTTTGTAGGTGGTACAAAGATAGATGGAAGGATGGTAGTGTTGTGGAAATGGGGAATTTGCAAAAAGATCTAAACAAATTAGGAGAGTGGGCACTGAAGTGAAAGATGGAATAAAGAGTAACAAAAAGTGGGGTTGTGAACTTTGTTAGGAAAAGATAAAGGTAAACTATTTTCTAAATGGGGACAGAATTCAGAAATTGGAAGTACAAAGGGATATGTGTCCTAATTTATAATTCCATTAAGGTTAACTTGCAAGTTGAGCTGGTAGTAAGAAAGGTAATTGCAAAATTAGCATTCATTTTAAGAAGCCTTATATAAGTAAGATTATATTGGAGAGGATTTAAAAGGCATTGGTCAGATTGCACTTAGAAATTATGAAGAGCTTTGGGTCCCTTTTTCTGAGGGATGGAAACGTGTAAGAACGATCATGGTAATGCCGGGAAGGAAGGGTGTAATGTACGAGGATTACTTGGCACTGGGCCTGTGCTCAGTGGAGTTCAGTAGGATAGTGAGGTAGTGGGGAAGAATCTCATTTAAAATCTACCAAATAACCGAAAGGCTGGATAAGGAGAGGATGTTTCCATTAGTAGGAGAGTCTCGGATCAGAGGACACAACAGCAGAATAAAACTGAAAGTAGGAAGAGTTTTGTTGTCCAGACAGTGGTAAATTTGTTGTTACTGAGAGCTGTGGAGGCCAGGTGATTAGATGTATCTGAGGTAGAGATTGATAGGTTCTTGATTGGTAAAGATTATGGGGAGAAGGTGGGAAAATATAGCTTGAAGAGAAGAAATGGATTTGGGCCCATTGGTGAGCCTTTGTTTAAAGCTTGATTAAGGTTACTTAATCATTTAGAACTTGAAATTAATGAATACATTCTTAGAAATAAGTGATATAAAAAGGTCTGAACTATCAAAAAAGATAAGAAAAATTGATGGATAAGCACATCTTTTTGAGGTTAGTTTGCTTATTTGTTATATATTTTAATCAATGTTTATTGACAATATAGTTACTGGTTTATTACAGTCACAAATACCAAAATACAGTGAAAAACTTGTTTTGCATACTGTTGACACAGATTAAATCATTACATGGTGCATTGTGCAAGAAAAAGGTAAAAATAATAACGTAGAATAAAGTGCAAAAACTACCAAAAACAGAACAGTGCAGATAAACGATAAAGTGTAAAATCATAAGGAGGTAGGTTGTGAGCCCAGGGGTCAATATTGTGTCTGACAACAAATTGTAGATGTGGCTGGTCATAATACTTGCCCATCAAAACAGTCAAATTACTTTTTTTAAAAAAAAAGAAATCCAAGGACAGATAAAACATCAATTTCCAATCACTGGTCACATTCTCGAATCTAAAGTACCCCTGTGGCTAGTAAACTTCTCAGAAGTAGACATATATTACGTTTTCCTACAGCAGAGTTTGACCCAGCACATGTTGGATAAACAGTAGGGAGGCACAGCAAACCAGGTTTCCTTCTCCTTCATCATTGTGATCTTTTTCATACCATTAAAGCTTTCCTCCGGCCAGTAGAAGAATATATTGTGAATAGCCTAGCATTAGTGAAATATTGTTTTTTTTTAAGTTTGAGAGCTCAGACATTAGTTATTCAATAGGCGTGGGCCTTGCCACCCTCTTAGTTGGTGCCAGTTCTTGTTTTAATTTATCACTCCTGATTTCCAAGTCATGTACTCCTTTTTCTGCATGTTCTAACTCTCCCCTTTTCCTCATCTTAACACTTCCTTTATTTATAATTTATTCCAGCTCTGATGGGAGGTTATCAGCTTAAAGCATTAAACTATTTGCCTCCACTGATAGTACCTAATCTGCTGAATGGTTTCAGCATTTACTGATTTTATTCTACTAAAAAAGTTAATTAAGTGGTGAGTGCAATTCTCACTGAAGGGAGAAGAATAAAATGAAAATAGAAATTCACAGGAGGGAGAAAGTAGAGTAATGCATATCGCTGGAATCTGTTAGTTGGAGGCATACCCCATATCACTGTACCTTGATACATGTGACAATAATAATAAACCAAGTTACCAACTTTTACTTTTATTTGTATTTTCAGGAGGATTTTCAGTCAATGACTTATGGTTTTAAAATGGCCAATAATGTCACAGATCTAAGGGTTACAGGTGAGCATTTTTTGACAGAATTTAAAATGCCTCTTCAGACATAGGATACTTAGGATCAAATACCTTGCTTTTCTGAACATCCGACAAGTCCATTAGATATCTTCCTGATGAAGTAGTAGAGGCCAGTTCAGTTGTGTCATTTAAGGTAAAATTGGATAGGTATATGGACAGGAAAGGAGTGGAGGGTTATGGGCTGAGTGCGGGTAGGTGGGACTAGGTGAGATTAAGGGTTCGGCACGGACTAGGAGGGCCAAGATGGCCTGTTTCCATGCTGTGATTGTTATATGGTTATATATGTCTACAGCTATCAACATTACCCCTATGTCTGTATTATCTGCAAATGTTTAAAATATGGCTGCTGTGTTTAAGTCTAATGCTATTATCTGAAGTTTGAATAATTGTTTCTATTTAGAGTTAAAAGATTATCCTAATTATTAAAGCTCTTCGAAATCTAGTTTTATGTCAAAAGGTTTTGTATAATTGGGGGAGGAGAATAGTGAAAACCATAAATCAATTATTGTTATAGAACTGATTTAAGCCATATGTAACCTACCGTAAATTCTGGTGTATAAACCGAGAATTTGGCCCTAAATTTTGGTCCTAAAATTAGGGAGTTGGCTTATACAGAGGGTGCCAACTTTGGAAAAACAAATACACAGAAGACAGGTCGTATTTATTGGCTGTTTTTGAGTCAAATTCGTTCCACTGTCTTTGCATGAATTTTTTCAATAACTTGTTTAAACTCGCTTCTAGTGGCTGGAGCACAGACATCAAACCACCGGGGATGACTGCAACGTCCATATTTTCAGCTTTCAATGTTGCTTTTGTCTAAGCTGACAAGTGCGCTTTGAACATGTCCCAGAAAGTAGCGACTTTTCCTTCCTGAAACCTTCGGGACATTGACGCCACACCTCTTTAACCTACTTCAAGCAACCCTCTTTGTCCACCCAGCAGCGTTCTTGAATGTAAACAACAACACCCTGCGGAAATTTTCTGAGCAATCTTTTGTTTTTTCTCTCAACACAAGATCACATTTATTCATGAATCGGGTGCACCAGCTTCACATAGCTTTGAAATTTTCGCTGATCTAATGGTATTTTTCATCCCATTTCAACGCTTGAACTCGAATAGTTTCTCTGGTAGCAATGTATCCAGATGATCGCTGGTGATTCACTTTTACTTCCAGTTCTGGCCACTGGCATGTTTTCCCATGGTTTGCACATTTCATCTTTGGCATTTCCCTCAGCGTGTCCTCTACTTTTCTCCACTCTCTCACTTGTTTCTTATTTACACTAAACTACTCATCAGCAGCAGAATTATTCGTTCCTTTAGCAAAATCAACAACCTTCAGCTTGAAGCCAGAATCATATTGCATTCGTTTCAATCTTTTGTACATGGCGGTTGCAAACTCAATACTGAGTACACGTACTGATCCCACCACCCCGTGTTATGTTTTAATGAGATTACGATGGGCACTAAATGGTTTCATGAGTGTTACATTTCAGAGGATTCTTTTCTATTGGAAACCTAATCCAATATTTCCCTCCCTGATTTATTTATTAAGAATTTGCTTATAATGCTCTACAATGTGTAGGCCTGTTTCCTTAGCAGGTACTGGTTCACAAAATTTCCAGGTTCTGGATCTGGCAAAGCTGAGTACCGGCA
This sequence comes from Hypanus sabinus, assembly GCF_030144855.1. NCBI lineage: Eukaryota > Metazoa > Chordata > Chondrichthyes > Myliobatiformes > Dasyatidae > Hypanus > Hypanus sabinus. The sequence continues at coordinate 42,373,930 of NC_082710.1, forward strand.
TGTGAGATCTTGTGATCTTTTCTGGTTAAATCAGAAGCCTCTACAAAAGGGGTCGGCTTATACAAAGGTGACATGAAAAAGTCACTTTTTTAACCTTGGAAATGGGAGTTCGTCTTATACTCCAGGTTGGCTTATACACCGGAATTTACAGTAGTTATGTTCATTATATGCCATATCATGTGGCGTGTCAATCATAATCTCTCCATGACCATGATGGTTCTTGGCAAATTCTTGTACAGAAGTGGTTTGCCTTTGTTTTCTTCTGGACAGTGTCTTTACAAGATGGGTGACCTAGCCAGTAAAGACACTTTTCAGAGCTCGTCTGACTGGCATCAGTAGCAATCATAACCGATACTTGTGATATCCACCAGCTGCTACTATGACCATTCACCTCCTGCTCCCATGGCTTCTTGTAACCCTGATTTTGGGGTGGGGGGGTGGTAAGCAGATGGTACGCCTTGACCTGAAGACTAGCCGAGGGAAGAAGTGCCTTACAGGGTAGAGATGTATCCTACCCCGCCACCCAAGTGCACCAACCCAGTGTAGACTGTACTTTAACCTGAACTTTTTCCTTTCATTTCTGAAAGTGGTAACTTTTCTAAATTGCAGATTTATAAATGGTTCAATTTCTCACTTTGTATTTTTTTCATGCGTCATCATATAAGTATATTGTTGCAATGTGTCAGACTCCTGCTGTCCTTGAAGGCATTGAACAAGATTATTAAAATAGCATTTGAGCCCTGAGGAGCAAGAGTTTTAAAAAGAGGGCAAAGACAATCAATATTTGCTTAATTAGCACACCAGGAAGAGTGGTCAGTGATATAAGTAATCTATTTAAATTAAATTGCACTATTATAAAGATGCTAAATTTATTAGGTCAATTATAATTATTTTAGATGTAGATTAGCTTTAGTTGTCATAGTGAAATGCATCATTTGTGTCAAATCAAATCAGCGAGAATTGTGCTGGGCAGCCCGCAAGTGTTGCCACACTTATGGTGCCAACATAGCATGCTCACAACTCACTAAACCTAGCCTGTCTGTGTTTGGAATGTGGGAGGAAGCTGGTACATCCAGATGCGACCCATGCACTCACAGGGAGAACGTACAAAATCTTTACAGGCAGCACTGGAATCAAAGCCTGACCTTCTAACTACTGCTGTAATGCATTGCGCTAACAGCAATGTTACCGTGTCTCGGAGGATGGATAGCAATGCAGTTGATTTGCATCTGCAGCCTTTTGGAATTTGTGAGATCATCACCACTTTGAAAATCCTCATCTGTAGTAATACCTACAGCTCGAGGAACTTGAGTGCACAGTTATTGAGCTGGAGTCCTAGGTACAGACACCATGAGGAATGGGCATAAGATATAAAAGCAGAATTAGGCTATTTTACCCATTGAGGCTGCTCTGCCATTTTGTCATGGCTGATCCATTTTCCTTCTTAGCCCCAGACTCTTGCCTTTTCCCCGTAAGACTTCATGCAGGAATCTGTCAACCTCTGCCTTAAATATACCTAAAAACTTGGCAACAAATTTCACAGATTCACCACTCTTTGAATCGTTAAGTTAGTTACATTCCTTAAATTAGGTCGTATTTGTAGTCATAAGTGGCTCCAGTGTGGTTAGTGGTCAGAGGCAGGAAGATGCTACTTGGAAGCAGCCAGCATAGGGATTCTCAGAGGTTCATTATTTGAGTTACTTGTTTCATGCCACCCATGGGTATAAGAGCAAAGCCTACAGGGTGAACAACCAACGCAACATGATATAAATGTAAAGAGGACTGTGCTCATAGTAGCAGTTGATGTGGTTGGTTAGATAATTACTTTTCTCCCCAGATGCAACCAGGATTTCTAAAGGTAGTATTGTTTACCGGTTGCTAGAGTTTAAATCTTCTTTCTGTGACTGCAGAAGAATTTGGAGTGAAGGGATAAGATCCATTTGTTGGCATTGACACAGTTATGATTGAGATATTGCCGAGAGGTCAGTGAGCTCGAGCAGGTATGAAAACTCAAATGGAAATGAAAATGCAATTATAGTTCTGATAGTTAACTAACCCTCAAACTAGCACGGGGTCAAGATGATGAGATGGTTAAAGAAGTTGCAAAAAGGGTGGCGTGAATAGTAAGGGGTTTGATTCATAGAGTAACGGCATCTGTATCAGGGGATGAGAGATCAGTTCCATTGGGGAAGATTTCTCTTAAACTTCTTTGGGAGTATATGCTGAGTCCGGTGGTGACAAAGGTAGATTTGGGATGGTTTTGAGATGATTCAGGAATTACTGAATGTTAATGCAGTAAGAACTATTAAAGATTAGGGAGTAGAATAACAGTCTGAGTGAAATTAATGGATGAATTAAAAATGCAAAGCTTGAGAGAGGGTAATTGGGTATTAGTAAGTGTGATATAAGAAAATCACACCTCTTTGTATATATTTTTGTGCAAACCTATTATGATAAAACAGACACATTAACAACATAATGAAAATTGGCTTGACTTGATATATAATATAGGGAAGTGGTTGATTGCTAAATTTTCCAAGATGTTAGACTTCACAGGACTATTAGAAACGAGGGATACAGTGGAAAGAAAACAGTAACTATCACCCTCATAATAAAGTAACAGTTGTAAGAAGTAGAGATGAAGAATGAAAGGGTGATGAAGAAGTTTATGAAAGGAGACAAAACACAGAGTGAGATAACAAGCAATAAAACTTTTTTAACACCTCTGCACTAGTTTTTACAGAGATCAGCAAATATAAATGTTCAAAATTATTATCAAGGTACATATATGTCACCATATACGGCCAACCCTGAGATTTGTTTTCCTGCAGACATGCTCAACAAATCCAATAACCATAATGTTGTTCTTTTTCACACCTTGTGGCACATTGGGCAGCATTTGACTTTTTTATGAGGCCAAGTTGCTAGCTCATTGCTCAACCCAGCACAGATGGAAAACGTGCAAGGAGGCAGCAGATTCAAACTAGGGATCATTTGCCTAAAAGTCCAGTGCTGATGCTACTACACCACCACACTACTGGCCAGCTTAATAATAACCATGATAGAGTCACTGAAAGAACACATCCAACAGGGCAGACACCCAGTATATAATTTTAATAAATAAGCAATAACTATCGAGAACATGAGATAAAGATTCCTTGAAATGAGTCCATAGGTTGTGGGAAGAGTTCAGTGATGGGGCAAATGAAGTTGAGTGAAGTTATCCCCTCTGATTCAAGAGCTTGATTGTTGAAGGGCTATAACTATTCCGGATCAACACGTACAAACAAACTGAATGAACTCAGCAGGTCGGGCAGCATCCGTTGAAATGAGCAGTCAACGTTTTGGGCCAAGACCCTTCGCTAGGACTGAAGGTGGGGGGAGGGTGGAGGGCCCCTGCTGAGTTCATCCAGCTTGTTTGTACATGTTGATTGACCACAGCATCTGTAGTGTACTTTGTGTTAACTATTCCAGAACCTGGTGGTGTTGGTCCTGAGGCTCTTGTACCTTCCTGTTAGGTCCTGTACCTTCTTCTTGATGGCAGTAGCAAGAAGAGATCATGATCTGGGTGCTGGGGGTCCCTGATGATGGATGCCACTTTCCTGCAGCAGCTCTCTGTGTAGATGTGTGCAATGGTGGGAAGGGCTTTACCCTTGTATTTTCTGTTCAAGGCCATTGGTATTTCCTTAACAGGCTGTGATGGAGCCAATCAATATGCTCTCCACCACACATCTGTAGAAGTTTTGGATGTCATGCCGAAGCTTCACAAACTACTAAGGAAATAGAGGCACTGTCAAGTTTTCCTCGTAATTGCATTTGTGTTCTGGGCCAGGATGGGTCCTCTGAAATTATAACATCAAGGAATTTAAAGTTGCAGTTCTTTTCCCACTTCTGATCCTCACGAAGACTAGCGTGAGGACCTCTGGTTTCCTCCTCCCGAAGTCAATCATCTGCTCCTTGGTCTTGCTGACATTGAGAATGAGGTGGTTGTTGTGGCACCACTCAGCCAGATTTTCAATTTATTGAGTCCCTCACAGGCAGATATGGAGGAAGTACAGTTAGAATAAAGTTGGAATACAGTTGGCAAAGAAATAAGTGATGCATATCATCCAATTACTTTAAAGATACTGGTATTTTTATAATATCCCACCTTTGGAAATGAAAATGCATCAAAATGAAATCTTGTAATTAATTGTATTAAATACTGAAAAAGATTGGTATATTATTTTCCTCATTATCCCTAAAGAAATTTCAAAGAGGAAGATGTCATATAGAACAAAGTATTTTTAAACCATCAACAATCCTTGTGGGATTATTGTTCCTGTGGTGTGATTTATGACTGAGGATTTTTAATCTTCAAAATATGGTATAAGATAATGTTTTTCAACATTTATTAAATTCTATTTCCAGGCATGTTGAAAGATGTAGAAGATGATTTGCAAAGAAGAGTGAAGGTACTTCATCATTTCAGAGTGTGAAGCATACATTTTACTTCAGTATTCCTATAGAATACATAATTGGGTAGATTAAGAACTAGTTTAATGATAAAGCAAGCAAATAAATATTCATAATTTACAATAAATGCTTTTATGAAACAAAACTTTATACATAAGATCAAGCCGTTGGTCAAAATAAATTAAAGATTAGTGTCAATTAATGAGAAGAGTATTACATTTTGCCATGTAGTGTATCATCACCCAGAAGTGTGAATGGGACACTTACTCAGAATCCACCTCCACCACTGCTACAAGCTGCCCACTAGCATCAGCAATGCCTCAAAGGAAAACAAGTGGAGCGAGTGACTGTGGAAAAACTAAATGTGTCATTGAATGACAGGGCTGAGCAGAGGAGCTGAGGCGAGTGCCGTGCCACCTTCACCCCATCGCGGGGATGGATGTGCTGCCACTGGCCGACGCCACTAGCTCCTGTTTGCCTGCATCAGGTTTCTTTTTTTCTTTTAGCCAACCTTTTAAAACCATCTGACGCTGCACCTTTTCTGGCTGTCTGTGTGTTGGAGGGGTCATGACTGTCATGTGATAGCACTGCCCATTACCTGGTCGAAAGACACACCACCTGCCAATCAAGGTTTGACCCCCTCCCTGCCCATCAATGCACACCTAATCATTGGCCCTTTTAATCAGCCTTGCACTTGACCTCAGGTGATTGGCCTTTGTAATCAGCTTAACCCTGCTGACACCGAACTGTTGGCTTCCCTGTGAATCAGCTGGGCTTCCAGCCCTACTGCACTATAAAGAAAGCCACCTGTGCTTGACCCGCTCTCTTTTTTGCTATCACCGAGGGACCACTCTGCTGTTGGTGAGTTGTGCATTGAGTAGGGTTGGGAGTGTGAGTATTGTCCCTAAGCAGAAGAGCCGTGCCTGCACAGAGTCAAAGGGTGGCAGGTATCGTATTGACTTTTACCTTGGTTGTACATGTGGATGCGTGTACTTAGTTCCCACGCTATTTTATTGTCTGCATGTGTTTTATTGCTGATCCGACTACCGTAAATTGTGTGCATGTGTATGTTGCTCCTGTTGCCATTTTCCCACGTTTGCCTTCTGTAAATAAAATCCTTTACTACCAAGGCTGTGTGTCCAGAGTCCTTGTCCGTGAGACCTATCGAATCTGCTTCCTCACTTACAACAGCCTGCCACAGTAGCGTAGCGGTTAGTGCAATGCTATTACAGCTCGGGGCATCAGAGTTCAGAGTTTACTCCTGGAGTCCTCTAAAGAGTCTCTATACGTCCTCCCTGTGGAACGGGTGGGTTTTCTTCTGGTCCTTCGATTTCCTCCGAAAGTCCAAAGATGTACTGAGTAGGTTAATTGGTCATTGTAAATTGTCCCGTGATTAGTTTAGAGTTAAATTTGGAGTTGTCAGAAGTGGCTAGGTGATGCAGCTCAAAGGACCAGAAGGGCCTATTCAACGATGTGTCTTTAAATTAAATAAATAAATCTACAAAGAATATATAAACTTAATGCTATGAATGCTTTCTCGGAGGTGAGAAGGAAGACTTGAGAAAGGTGAAATGTATCTTTCTGAAGGGAAGTGGAAATCAAAATTTGTGATACCATCTTTTGACTGTATGCTATAAATAGTGCCCCAGAGTAGAACTCACTTCCTAACTATTCTACCACAGAAAATTTTTTCTGCTGAAGTCAGGTCAGTGTGGAAAACAAAAGCAAAATACTTCCTCTATTTTCAAGTAAGTTATTTTGTATATTAAATATTTCATGATTAAAACTTGAAGTCTAAGGATGTACTCAGAATCAGGTTTATTATCACTGACATATGTTGTGGAATTTGTTTCCTTTGTGGCAGCAGTACAGTACAAAAACATTAAAATTACTCTAAATCACAAAATAAATTAGTGAAAAAAAGAAATAATGGGGTTATGTTCACAGACTGTTCAGAAATTTGGTGGTAGAGGGAAGAAGTTGTTTCTGAATCATGGAACGTGGGTCTTCTGGCTTTTGTGCTTCTCCCCTAATAGTAATAACAGGAAAAGTGCATGTACTGGATTTTGAGGGTCTTTAGCAATGGATGCTACCTTCTTGAGGTACCACCTTTTTTGAAGCTTTCCTCTGATTGGGGGATTATGCTCGTGATGGAGCTTGTTGAGTCTACAGCCCTCTCTTTCAGTCCTGTCCATTGGAGTTTCCATTCCATGTTGTGATGCAACCAGTTCCAATAATCTCCACTGTACATTCATAGAAATTTGCTAGAGTCTGGTGATATCCTAAAGCCCTTTTGCCATCTCTGACCCCCTCAGTGAGGTTCTCTTGCAGCCTAAGAGTGGAATTTTATGAATTTACTTTTAGTAAGTGGCAGTTTTTGAAGATCTTCGTACTATTCTGAATCTCTGCATGCTTCAGGAAATGTGGGATACCTTTGTTGATACAGATTTTAAAACAAACAAAAGAAATGTTTCTCCAATCCTTTTAGTGTGTTTGTCTTTTTTCTGGCAGAGCACGAGGAGTCGACAAGGAGAAGAGCGCAATCCAGAGGTTGAGCTTGAAGTGAGTATATGTCAATTCTGAAGATCAAATCAGTGCGTGTGTATGTGTATATATATATATTGTTTTTGTACAATGGGTAGTGTTCAGGATTTGGGAGCAAATGAAATGCATTGCTTAAAGATTCAATGCGTTAACAGCATAATGTTCTGTGATTTCTGTTCATACTCTTAGTATAGGTACTCAAGTACAGGTTTCACTCAGTGGCACACAAAGGCTTTACCAACTTGAGAAAGTACTGGAACACTTTCTTAATATGCATTAAAACAGTTATTCAAGGTTCTGGGGAGACTGTTAAATGTTTCCAAGCTTGCACAATAAAGTCCTTTTCAGACAAAGCAGCAAGGAGAAAGACTCAAGTTAGCTAAGTGCTTTTTGGAAGGGAAACAAGAATCAAGTGCCATGACTGATCTCTTGATTTCTGGGAAGCTGAGGGTGAGGGAGGAGGGTTATTTTTCTGATTAGAAGTCTGTGACCAGTAGTGCACCATGAGGATTTGTGCTGAGACCTTTGTGATGTGCATTAATAATGTGAATGTGAACTTGGGAGATATGATAAGTAAGTTTGTTGATGATATGAAAGTTGGTGGTGTCACAGATGGTGACTAAGGTCTAAGGCTGCACCATGATATAGATCAGCTGGAAAGTTGAGAGGAGCAAGGACAAATGAAATGTTAATTGTGACCGGTGTAAGGTCTGCCATTTGGGAGAGCAAATGAAGCCAGGATGTACATAGTAAATGGTAAAGCTCTTGTAAACAAAGATTCCTTGGAGTACAAGTCTATAGGTTCTTAAAAATAACACATTGGTGCATAAAGTGATGAAGAATGCATGTGTTGACCATGGCCAAATATAAGAGCTAGGATATAGTGTTACTACTTGATTAGGCCATATCTGCAGTATTGAGTGCAGTTCTGGTCACCACACTGTAAGAAGGATGTGATATGCTGGAGAGGATACAAAGATAATTCAGCCATTTATTGCTTAGGATAGAATGTATCTCTTGTAAGTGTAACCCCCTGGGTCACCTCAGGCTCAACCAGCTCGTTCTCGTCTAGGGGGAGCAGCCTTCGGCCCCGCCAAACTGGTGTGGATGCTGTGTGATGTCCCCACCTCGCCCAAAAACAGACAGTGCACCATAAGCGATTAAATGAGTACAATTTATAAAGGTTACTATAACTAAGTGATTAATAACAATACATTATATATGAAGGAAAAAAAAATAAAGAAAAGGCGCCAAACTTATCAAAGTCCAAACCACTTCGTGCACAACCGTTGGAGCTCAATTACTGAAGTCTTCTGGCCACCATTCGATCCCCTCCGAACTCCTCGACTCGCAGCTCAGGACCCTCCGAGTGGTCAACCAAGCACATCTAGCTTCATCCCCCCCCTCCTCGGAGTACCTCCTGGCCTCGGGCCCCCGCTTGGGGTCCGTTCCTCGCCCAGCTTACAGCATTGCGTCCTCTCTCTCAACCCCCTCGCGCCGATCTGCCCTAAAGCCCGTCAACAAAAGCTTACAGACTCAGAAGAAAGAACATTAATCCCCATTTGGTTTACAAAGGAATACAATTCTCGTTATCAGTAAATTTTAACCCAAACAAGCTTCCAGCACTCTCTGGCAACAAAGAAGCATTCCTGCTAGTTAACAAAATAAAGCCCTTTTGATTACATACACAGTAACAAAGAAAAAAGAAGAAACCCCCCTTTACATAAGGAAAGAGATATAGAAACATAGAAAATATACAGCACATTACAGGCCCTTCGACCCTCAAAGCCATGCCAAACATGTCCTTACCTTAGAAATTACCTAGGTTACCCATACTCTCTTTTTCTAAGCTCCATGTACCTATCCAGGAGTCTCTTAAAGAACGCTATCATATCCGCCTCCACCACCGACACCAACAGCCCATTCAATGCACTCACCACTCTATGCATAAAAAGACTGATCCCTGATATCTCCTCTGTACCTACTTCCAAGCACCTTAAACCTGTGTCCTCTTGTGGCAACCATTTCAGCCCTGGGAAAAAGCCTCTGACTATCCACACGATCAATGCCTCTCATCATCTTGTACACCTCTATCAAGTCAGTTCTCATCCTCTGTCGCTCCAAGGAGGAAAGGCTGAGTTCACTCAACCTATTCTCATAAGGCATGTTCCCCAATCCAGGCAACATCCTTGTAAATCTCCTCTGCACCCTTTCTATTTCTTTCCACATCCTTCCTGTAGTGAGGCAACCAGAACTGAGCACAGTACTCCAAGTGGGATCTGACCAGGTCCTATATAGCTGCAACATTACCTCTTGGCTCCTAAACTCAATCCCACAATTGATGAAGGCCAATACACCATATCCTTCTTAACCACAGAGTCAAGCTGCACAACAGCTTTGAATGTCCAATGGACTCGGACCTCAAGATCCCTCTGATTCTCCACACTGCCAAGAGTCTTGTATTAATACTATATTCTGCCACCATATTTGATCTACCAAAATTAACTACCTCACACTTAGCTGGGTTGAACTCCATCTGCCACTTCTCAGCGCAGTTTTGCATCCTATCAATATCCCACTGTAACATCTGACAGCCCTCCACGCTATCCACAACATACCCAATCTTTGTGTCATCAGCAAATTTACTAACCCATCCTTCCACTTCCTCATCCAGGTCATTTATAAAAATCACGAAGAGTAGGGGTCCCAGAACAGATCCCTGAGGCACACCACTGGTCACTGACCTCCATGCAGAATATGACATATCTACAACCACTCTTTGGCTTCTGTGAGCAAGCCAGTTCTGGATTCACAAAGCAAAAATCCCTTTGGATCCCATGCCTCCTTACTTTCTCAATAAGCCTTGCATGGGGTACCTTATCAAATGCCTTGCTGAAATCCATATGCACTACATCTACTGCTCTAACTTTATCGATGTGTTTAGTCACATCCTCAGAAAATTCAATCAAGCTTGTAAGGCACAACCTGCCTTTGGTCAGCATGGCTTTGTCATTCCTAATCATATTATGTCTCTCCAAATGTTCATAAATCCTGTCTCTGAGGATCTTTTCCATCAACTTACCAACCACTGAAGTAAGTCTCACTGGTCTATAATTTCATGGGCTATCTCTACTACCTTTCTTGAATAAGGGAACAACATCCACAATCCTCCAATCATCTGCAACCTCTCACGTCCCCATTGATGATGCAAAGATCATCGCCAGAGGCTCAGCAATATCGTCCCTTGCCTCCCACAGTAGCCTGGGGTACATATTCTCCAGTCGTGGTGACTTACCCAACTTAATGCTTTCCAAAAGCTCCAGCACATCTTCTTCCTTAATATCTACATGCTCAAGCTATTCTCTCCGCTGTAAGTCATCCCTACAATCACCAAGGTCCTTTTCCGTAGTGAATACTGAGGCAAAATATTCATTATGTACTTCTGCTATCTCTTCCGGTTCCATACACACTTTTCCACTGTCACACTTGATTGGTCCCATTCTCTCACATCTTATCCTCTTGCTCTTTACATACTTGTAGAATGCCTTGGGGTTTTTCTCAATCCTGTCCGCCTTCTCATGGCCCTTCTGGCTTTCCTAAGCTCCTTCTTGCTAGCCTTATAATCCTCTAGATCTCTATGATTACCTAGTTTTTTTTTTGAAGCTTTTGTAAGCTCATCTTTTCTTCTTGTCTAGATTTACAACAGCCTTTGTACGCCATGGTTGCTGTACCCTACCATCCTTTCTATGCAGAACTCCACGCAAATATTCCCTGAACATTTGCCACATTTCTTCCATATGTTTCCTTGAGAACATCTGTTTCCAATTCATGCTTTTAAGTTCCTACCTGATAGCTTCATATTTCCCCTTACACCAATTAAATGCTTTCCTAACTTGTCTGTTCCTATCCCTCTCCAATGCTATGGTAAAAGAGATAGAATTGTGATCACTATCACCAAAATGCTCTCCCACTGAGAGATCTGACACCTGTCCAGGTTCATTTCCCAATGCCAAATCAAGTACAGCCTTTCCGCTTGTAGGCTTATCTACATATTGTGCCAAGAAACCTTCCTGAACACACCTGACAATCTCCACCCCATCTAAACCCTTTGCTCTAGGGAGATGCCAATCGATATTTGGGAAATTAAAATCACTCACCACAACAACCCAGTTATTATTACAGCTTTCCAGAATCTGTCTCCCTATCTGCTCCTCAATGTCCCTGTTACTCTTGGGTGGTCTATATTTTAAAAAAAAAACACCCAGTAATGTTATTGACCCTTTCCTGTTCCTAACTTCCACCGACAGAGACTCCGTAGACAATCCCTCCATGACTTCCTCCTTTTCTGCAACCGTGACACTATCTATGTCTGATCAACTGTGCCACACCCCCACCTCTTTTGTCTCCCTCCCTGTCCTTTCTGAAGCCTGGCACTCATAGTAACCATTCCTGTCCCTGAGCCATCCAGGTCTCTGTAATGGCCACAACATCATAGCTCCAAGTGCTGATCCACACTCTAAGCTCATCTGCTTTGTTTACAATACTCCTTGCATTAAAATAGACACATCTCAAACCATCAGTCTGAGTGTATCCCTTCTCTATCACCTGCCTATCCTCCCTCTCGCACTGTCTTCCAGCTTTCTCTATTTGTGAGCCAACCACCTCTTCCTTTGTCTCATAATTTCAGTTCCCACCACCCCCCAGCAATTTTAGTTTAAAATCTCCTCAATAGCCTTTGCAAACCTTCCCACCAGGATACTGGTCACCCTCAGATTCAAATGCAACCTGTCCTTTTTGTACAGGTCACATCTGCCCCAAAAGAAGTCCCAAAGATCCAGGAATCTGAATCCTTGCCCCCTGCTCCAATCCCTCAGCCACGCATTTATCCTCCACCTCATTCTATTCCTATACTCACTGTCACGTGGCACTGGTAGTAATCTCGAGATTACTACCTTTTGTGGTACCGCTTCTCAGCTTCCTTCCTAACTCCCTGTAGTCTGCTTTCAGGGCCTCCTCCCTTTTCCTACCTATGTCTTTTGTCCCAATGTGTACTACGACTTCAGTCTGTTCTCTTTCCCACTGCAGGATATCTTGGACGCGATCAGAAACATCCCAGACCCTTGCACCTGGGAGGCAAACTACCATCTGTGTTTCTTTTCTGCACGCACAGAATCACCTATCTGACCCCCTAACTGTAGAGTCCCCTATCAGTGCTGCCATCCCCTTCCTTACCCTTCTGAGCCACAGGGACGGTCTCTGTGCCAGAGGCTGTGGCCGCCGTTGCTTCCCCCAGGTAGGCCATCTCCCCCCCACCCCCAACAGTACTCAAGCAGGAGTACTTATTGGTTATGGGGACAGCCACAGGGGTACTCTTTAGCCTCTGACTCCTACCCTTCCCTCTTACGACTGTTACCCACTTACCTGTCTGCTGAGGCCCCGGTGTGACTACCTGCGTATAGCTCCTCTCTTAACACCTCCTCACTCTCCCTGACCAGGCGAAGGTCATCGAGCTGCATCTCGACACACGAGTTCCCTAACAAGTTCCCTAAGGAGCTGCAGCTCGACGCACCTGGCACAGATGTGGCCGTCCGGGAGTCTCCAGGATTTCCCACATCTGACACCGAGCACAGAACACTGGCCTCACACACATACTTCCTGTCTTTATTCTTCACAGATAACCTACCTGACCTCGACCCATTACTGCCGAAGCCCCGTTGAGCCAAAGCCTTGCTACTCTGTCTCCCTCTACTCTCTCACCCGCTCCTTTATGCCCACTCTATAAAGCTGTCTCCTTTTAAACTCTTCTCACTGTTCTACTTGGCTGAAGTGCACACGCTTGCGCAGTTGTGCCCTGATCTAAACCTGGATAAGCTGGGATTGGTTTCCATGGAGTAGTGGAGGCTGCTGAGTGATATATAAAGTTATGATTGGGATAAGTAGGATAAATAGTGAAAAATCTTCTTCCAGTTGCCAGGTGCCTAAGGTAAGAAGGTGCATAGGTTTAATGTGAAAGGAAGGAAGATACAAGGAAGGGATTATTCACACAGAGGTTGGTTGGTGTCTGGGATGTGCTGCTTGAAGGTTGTGTGCACAGGTACTCTCTTAACGTTTACTTTAAAAAGATCTGGACAATACTTGCATTGTCAAAACATAAAAAGACTATGAACATATTGTGGGTAGATGGGATTTGTAAAAGGGTACAATTGGCGGCTTGGATATAGTGAACCAAAGGGCCTGTTTCTGTGCTGTCTGATTCTGTGACATCATGGAAGGCAGCTTGTTGTAGCGCACTAGCCGTGCCTACAGTACTGCAGGAAATAGAATTTATTTAAGCAAATTTGTGAGTGGAGTAAATCTAAATGAAATGAGAGCACATACTTTAAACATCATTAAAGCTAATTTGTGTTTTGCATATTGAATTAGCCATTTACAACCATTTTAACAAAAAAAGGGTAAAATTTAAAGACAAAAGAAGAGCCAAATAGTAGAAAAACATTGCAAGATGGAATTTAATATAATCCATTATGCAAATTTTGTGGTGGAGTTGTGTTCTGTGGAGGAGTTATTTGTTTGCAGCACCATTCATAAACAGAATTCAGTGAATAATGTTTGATAATGAAAGAGCACATAGATTTAAGAAGACCGTTCCTTTAACATAGAAATTATGGTTTACATTCTAATGAGATTTCCCCTTAATATTTCAGCATCAGCAATGCACAGCAGTGTTCAGCAGGATGAAGTTTACTCGATTGTTACTGACTGCCCTGATTGCTTTCACAAAGAAAGAGGTACCATCAGAAACAATAAACCTGTTTCTGGAATGATTTTCCAAATTGACTTTGGTTATTATTTGTGAAGTCATCAAAGAACTTGAATGGCAGTAAAGGATTTCTGTTTTGGAACTTTTGATGCAGATTTTGCAGTGTTCTGTTTTTGTCTTGTGTTCAATGTGTTCAGTTTTTCAAAGTTTTCAATAACTTCATTGCTTTCAGTCTCTCAAATTTGTTTAGTTTTAGTTGGGGGAAACTAGCAAAAAGTGTAGCTTCAAACTAAAATATAACATTTTAATAATAGAAATTTACAAGTATTTGATGGAGCTAATTACAATAATATATACAGTAAAAATGAGAAGATTAAAGAAAGCAACTTCATAATTTTTTCACTGTTTTTTCAGGGTACTTTTCGTTAAGTAATATCGCTACATTGGAGTATAAATCGTGGAAGCTTAGCGGACATACAAATCAAAAATATAATTGTATAGAAGTTCAGGCACTACAAAATTTATTCCAAATTTGTTGTTAATTTTAGTTGCAGTGGTTGTCCTAGAATTTCAGCAAAGTAGGGATCTATATTTTAAGCTGAGTAACAGTAGGTTTAAGTACTGTTAATTATGAAGAATGCACTGGCTCTGAATATATTTGTACAAATGTGTTTTATGTAACATATCTGGACTATTGTTGAAGTAAAATGAACAGAAATGTAACAGTTTTGTGTCAGCGGAGATCCAAGAGTGCAGATGCTGGAATCTGAAACAAAACGCAAGCTGCTGGTTAACACCCTGCATCAGGACCAGTTTTTCTGTCAGCTGTCAGTAGAGTCTGTGGTAGATTAAGTTGGGAGGCAGTAAATAATGAATTTACAAGTTGGTCAAAGAGAAGCAAACGGACGTTGCACAGTGAGCATGGATATTGAAGATTAAAAGCCAAGTTTTTTTTTTACTACTGCCAATCAACTGCATAATGGTGTAGGTAGAATTATGTTAGTAGGCTGACTTCCTTCATTGATGCGCACTTTATAAATTAGGAGAGTTCAGTGATATCAGAAGCACTGCTTGAAAAGAAGAGAATGATTACAAACTAAAAACTGATTTTTGTTAATTTGCCAGATGTGTGCAGTAAGTGAAGCTCAGAAGCTTATGACCCAAGCTGCTGATCTCCTACCTGCTATACAGAACTCTATCCATCATGGTATTCAGGCCCAAAATGATACAACAAAAGGAGGTGACAACATTTTCTGAATTTTCTTAAAACTATTTATATTTTTTTGCTAAGAAAGTTATCAAAATACTAGTCTATTGAGTGAAATGGGACTTTTTCCTGTTTTGTTTCAGCTTCAGTACTAAGAATAATGTTAAACCAATCATGTCCATTTTTCATTGCCTGAATCAGAAACTGGAAGACTTGGTTAATTTTTTTTAAACATTAAACGCATTTACGGGTGTTCTGTGCTCCTGATGTAAAATTACTTCTTCGGTGTGTACTATGTTGTATAGTGGACCATTATTTGGCTGTAAGGTTTGAATTGTATGCCATGTACAAATGTGCATATGTCACACCGTACTGTTCCTAACTCACCGTGGTATGCAAGTTTGCCTCAAATGATTAAAGCCTCCTTGCTTGGTGCTAAAGAATAATATCTTAGCCTGGATTTACAGATCACTGTAATTTTCTGTTTTTAAGGCTTCAATATTTATTTTCAAACTATGACTTTTGTTTGATAGATCACCCTATAATGATGGGATTTGAACCTCTGGTCAATCAGAGATTGCTACCTCCAACATTTCCTCGCTATGCAAAGATTATAAAAAGGGAAGATATGGTTAACTATTTTTCAGAACTTATAGAGCGAATTAAAATGGTTTGTGAAGTTGTCAGCTTGGCAAATCTACATAATATTTTGGTAAGTATGTGATTTTTATTGTATACAGTTTGCTAATTATTGTCTATTTGTTTAAGAACAGAATGATATTGTTTCAAAGTATGTATCACATTCAAAGCTCATGTTTATATCATTGAATTCATCATGATAGTATTTATCAGTTTGCTACAGTATCATAGTTCTTTTACGTGGGACTAACCAGAGGCTATCATGGGTTGAATTATAATGTGACTGCATAGATACAGACCCAAACACATACAATTTCACTTGCTCCCTAAGAATCTTTATTCCATTTTTATCATGAAGAGTGAGGACAGGCATTATATGTTGCAGTTTTTCTGTAAAAGTTTTAGTCAAAAATGAACTGCATGAAAATCTGCAGTAAATTTCTATATGTGTGGCAAATTTTTAAGCTGCAGTACAGTTTTATATATGAAAGTTAAAGTCCATTAAAGCCAATATCATTCAATGGGAAGGGAAGAAAAAAGAAATTTCAAAGAAAATGCTACACCAAAGTGTATGAACTCTGTTTAATTTTCTTCCTTTATCCCATTTGTTAGCAAGTATTTTTTTTCATGAATCACCTTTATAAAATAACCCAACATGCTTATTCTTTTTCAATTTTTACTTGGGTATCCTTTTATCCCTTGCGTGTCCCATAAGACCATTCTTTCAGTAATGGTGGCCCACAGACTGCACCACAACATGGCACCTGTTAGTAGAATACACAGTAACTTCTACTTTAGATCGCACTCTTAAAATTTTTGCTTTTAAATTAATATCTTTTCTCTTCACATATACTTCATGAACTCCAGTTGATGTCCAGTGTTTTTATGGTAGACTAAATATTGTTTTAAAATTAATGGAAATAATATCAATCAAGTTCTTTGTAAGAATTATGTGTTTTTCAGAAGGATATTCCATAATATGCTATTAAAATATTCTTAAAATATATCATTTTTAAGTTACAGTTTATCAGGCTATCAGTGCTTTTAAAAACTTTATTTTGTAGGACTTCTTCTGTGAATTTAGTGAACAGTCACCTTGTGTTCTTTCAAGATCTCTGTTGCAGGTATGCAAGTTTTTTAGCTTGGGACAGTCTTACTGATATTTTTTCCTTTGTACTTACTGAATATAAATTATCAATGAAGGCTTCTGATAAATTTCTTCGAAGTGCAGAATGTCAATTCCAGGCACATAATATACAACTTTCTCCACTGAACTTTTTCTTTAGGAATAGACAACCTAAGTACCCTTTAAAACTAAGAATGATTATGGTTGATATTAGTAAACTTAGGTACAGTCAAAATGTTTATTTTACAGGCAACTTTCTTAGTGGATAACAAGAAGGTATTTGGTACACATTTAATGCAGGACATGATAAAAGATGCTCTGAGATACTTTGTCAGTCCTCCTGTGCTTTCACCCAAGTGAGTATATAAAATATTGTAACTTGTTTTAAAAGAGCAGTATTTTTCACTCTGTAGCATCGGTTGAACAAATACATTATTTCATCATCTATTGATTTCACAAACACAATAAAATAAACAATTGCATAAGCTGCATTTTAATCTTTGGAGCAACAGAAAAAGGCTGATACAGCAGTCAGGTAGTTTCTGTGGACAGGGAAACAGAGTTAACATTGCAAGTGGAAGACACATGTCAGAATGCTGAGTATTTCAGAATTCCAGCATCTGCATTTTTATTAATTCGTACCAGCCTTGCAGTATTGTTTTATTCCTTGTCATCTCCCATTAAAGAAAGGTTGATTTGATCCTTGGTATGTAGATAGGTTCACTTTTCATTGTTTTTTAAAAAATCGCTGATGCTGGAATTCAGAAATGCTTAATTCTGACTAGCCTTAGGAAGAATTCATTAACTCAGAATGTTAACTCTTTTTCTCTCTTTGAGGTTGCTGCTTTTCCAGCATATTCTCCCTTTTTAGATCAAATTTCTAGTATATGCTTATGCCATTCAACTTGGCATTTCTGCTTGGAATAACAAATTTCATCAAAGTCAATATTTCTCTAGTTTCACTTTCCTATTTTCAGCAGAAAATGTTAATTACATCAATGCCAACAAATGGAACAGATGTGCTCCAATATAAAATAATTCATGTGTAAAAACAAATGTTTTTTTAAATGCTGAAAGCAAAAATCATACACTATGTTACCAGCTTCATTTGGAGTGTTATCTTGGAATATGCTCATTTGCCCCGTAGCATGATTCTTACTGTCCCCCCCCCCCCCCCCCACCTTATCATTTTCTCAGGCTAAAGGCTAAATATACCTGGATATAAATACAAACAAATTTTGTTTGTACACAATTTTTGGTGCTGCATTAATCAGATTTTTGTATAGTTGTGGATTTTTTTTCTGCGGAGATGAGGTTTTATTTTCACTTGAGACATTTATTTCCTGCAAAGGATTTATCTTCAATGTGTACTATTTCACAGATTATTTTCCCCAATTAATACTAATGGCTTTTGCAATATTAATAAATTTTGCAGCTTCATGCATTCTGCGGCAATTGTTTTATTTCATATAGCAGCAGGTGATAAGGATATTAAACTTGAGCCAATCAGTGTAAATAGAAAAAAAACATAGAAAACCTACAGCACAATTCTGGCCCTTCGGCCCACAAAGCTGCTAACGTTCTAGGTATTGATCTATCTAGTCACTGGAGAGAAGTGAACCATACATTTCTTTCAGCATGACTCAATGTGATTAGCAGAATTTTAAATTCCCAGTATCTGGCTGCAAAGAGATATAATTCTAGTCCATAAAAGAACAAACTACTTGAGGCTACAATTTTTTTTTAAAGAAGTCCTTTTTCAGTGACACAAATATTGAACATATACTTTTAAAAAAATTACTGTGCTGACCTGACCGAACCTGAGGAACTGTACTTAATCACTGCATCCTGCCTCTGCAATAGGAGAAAAGGAAAAAGTAGTCTCATATTTGAAAGGTTCTAAAATTGTGGCTATTTTAAGTACAAGAGTGGTATTAACAGTTTAGCATAGGCTATCAAAACTCTGAAATGAGGTGCTGCAATTTTGATATGTAAATGGTCTTTTTATTTAGCGGTAGGTGGGTGAATTTCGTGAAATTGCTAGTATGACTGGAAGGTAGCTGCAACCTAGAGACCTTATTTCATTAAAGGTCAGACAAAGCTGGTTGGGGCCACTTTCAGATGAAGGATTGGCATTTTAATTATACTAAATTAGGTTGGAGGACTCTGATTTGATCTGCGTTGCAGATTTACTGTGCACAAGCAGAATTTCCTAGGCCTTGGGGAAGCCAGCAGCTGCAATGAGGCAAGAACAATGTGGGGTGAAGGTAAGTGCTTCATAGAATTCGTTGTGAGCCAGGAGGAGCAGGAGTCCTACTTCCCATCCTGCACAGTGTCCCTAGCTCCTGCATCTTCAGACCTCTCCCTACCTTGAGATTAGGCATCCAAACTTCCTGATCCTATTGCAATTAACAGAATGCCAAGATTTTAATCAAACCGCGAGCCATCTAGGGAACCTGCCAAAGCACAAGGACCCTCGCTTAAAACTCCAGCCTGTTGTCATCTGCATCAGTATGATTGACCCCAGTTAATATGGGCTTTAGTATCTGGGGCTGCACTTGATAAATGCTAATATATGAAGTAATATGCAACAGAAATCCAACTAGGTATCATCTTCTAACTGGAGGATTTATAGAATAATTGTCCTAAACTATTAAGTAATATTTTAATAATTCAACAGTATAAGTACTTATCAGACTCCATGATTGTTTACAGGCACTGTGTCTAGCTAGTAAGACTATTGAATAAAATTTAAAACAAAAAGAATAATGTTATTTTAACATCTGATGAGCAACGATTTAGGACAATATAGCCGAACAATTTCTGAATGTTAAAAAATTAGATATTCTAAATAAGTTGAAACTTAATATTTTTAAAAATTTTTGAATGTTAACTTTTCATTAAGATGATTGTAGGTTTAACAGCCACATCAAGTAAAGTTTTCATTGAACTTTTGAATCACTACTCTAAGTACTTGTATATCTTGATTTGAGAAAACATGACACTAATCTTGCCTCATTGTGGTAATTTCAGATGTTGTCTTTATAATAATCATCAAGCTAAGGATTACATCGACTCATTTGTTACCCACTGTGTACGGGTAAGCAAATCATGTTACTTTGAATGCTTAAGAATATATTTACTTGAAATAGCAGATTTTCAATTTTGCAGATTATTTCTAGATTCATATTTTTCACAGTAAGACATCTTCGTTCTGTTGCTGCTGCTTTTCCCTTCTCTTTTTTTTCTTAAATATTGAAGGCCTTTCGCCTTTACGCAAGCAGCTTTATTCATCTACAAGACAGGGCTGAACGTTGAATATCAATGAACCATTTTATTGTGTACAGACGGATCTATGTGTGTGACATTCAAGGGAAGTGTGGGTGGTCTCATTCTAAATCTAAATTTCACATTTGGTTATCCAGTAGGCAACTGTACAGATAGGTGTAAAAAGCAACATCTGAGCACTTTCTTCAACCTAAGAAAGTTAAAGTTTCCCATGGCTGTCTGTACTTCAAGTTGAGATCACCTTGCATTCATCAATTGAATGCATTTACCTAGTCAGCTCTCATTTTTGTATCCTTTAAAACATGAGGCACCAGCATTCAGTGAAATAATTTAACAGGTACAGCAAACAATATCAATTTTTATTTTATGGCAGTTGGGAAATTTGTGTTATTAAGAACATTGCCAATTTTTATGAACAATGAAGTCAATCTCCCCCATTTTTTTAGTATGCAGTGGAAAGAAAAGACAAAGTTTAGTTATTCTTTTCTAGGTTATGGCATCTGTGAACATAGACATTCAAAATGGAGGTACATC
Source organism: Hypanus sabinus (assembly GCF_030144855.1). Classification (NCBI taxonomy): domain Eukaryota; kingdom Metazoa; phylum Chordata; class Chondrichthyes; order Myliobatiformes; family Dasyatidae; genus Hypanus; species Hypanus sabinus. The sequence goes on from NC_082710.1 coordinate 42,394,483, forward strand.
CCATATTATTTTTATGAACAGGAATATTCTGTTATTTCATTAAGGCTATTTTTCTACCTAGATGTATACAAATCTATCCATAATTGTTTTATTAGAGATTAGTCATGTGCTTATTGGAAATGGTGTTTGATAACAAATATCATGGCAGGCTGCATTGATTTTGTAGCACAAAGCTGTCAATTTTTAGTTCTTGCTTGTGATTTTCAGTAAAGCAGTTTCATTCTACATTAGCTACAAAGTACTAGGCAAAGGTGAGAAATTCGCCCTTACGAGAACTCTTTAAAACCTGTTATGCACTGATGTTTTGTGCAAAGATTATGTGGATAGGTCAGTAGAGTTCTATTTGTTCTTTCCATCTCTTCAATGGAGGTGGTTTTATTGCAGAAAAAAAATAATCAACATAGTAAGTATAAACTTCTAACAGAGCAATTTTAACTTACTGTCTTTATTATAAAAGGTGGCTTGAGAAAGCAAGCCTCTGCCATTTATCATGATTTGAAATGCTCAGATTCCAAAAGATGTGATGCCAAAAGTATGATGGTGTCTGCTCTGAATAAATTCCATCAATTTATTGTTTGTTTTTCTTTTTGTTTGCAGCCATTTTGTAGTTTGATCCAGATTCATGGACACAACAGAGCTCGGCAGAGAGATAAGCTAGGTCACATTCTGGAGGAATTTGCCACTCTCCAAGATGAGGTATTTTCCTGAACAATGAAAAGGGGATGAAAACATGAAGACTTTCATGACACATGGATATTTCAAAGCATGCTGGTGTCATTGTAAAGCAATGTAATGGCCAATGTTCCTATAGCCAGACCCCATAAGTAGCACTTAAGTAAATAATTAGTTAATCGACATTTAGTAGATTTACTAGAATGTTACCTGAGTTTCAGCACCTAAGTTACAGCGAAAGGTTGAACAATTAGGTCTTTATCCTTTGGAGTGTAGAAGGTTGAGGGGGGACTTGATAGAGGTATTTAAACTTATGAAGGGGGAAGATAGAGTTGACGTGGATAGGCTTTTTCCATTGAGAGTAGGGGAGATTCAAACAAAAGGACATGAGTTGAGAGTTAGGGGGCAAAAGTTTAAGGGTAACATGAGGGGGAATTTCTTTATTCAGAGAGTGGTAGTTGTGTGGAACGAGCTTCTAGTAGAAGTGGTAGAGGCAGGTTTGGTATTGTTATTTAAAGTAAAATTGGATAGGTATATGGACAGGAAAGGAATAGAGGGTTATGGGCTGAGTGCAGGCCAGTGGGACTAGGTGAGAGTAAGCGTTCGGCACGGAGTAGAAGGGCCGAGATGGCCTGTTTCAGTGCTGTAATGTTATATAGTAATATTTGATGAATAACTATTCCTCAGAATGATGTTACGATTTTTATTTTACTTTCAATTGACTATACTTAAAGGGTAATAGTTAAATATCTCATCTAAAGTTATGGCTATTTCTCAGCTTTAGGTGGTGACAAGATCACACTTAGTATATGTGAAAGTGAATTTCATCTTAACTGCTCTCTGAGTATCAGTCAGCAAATGAATAGTGTTTCTGTTTACATCTAATATGTTATTTTTCTTAAACGAATACAAGGAATGAAAATCTCCGACGTTGAACACTATTAAATTTGCAATTTTTACTAACGATTACTAAACTCTTGCTTGCAGGCTGAGAAGGTGGATGCAGCACTCCATAGCATGTTATTGAAGCAGGAGCCACAAAGACAACATCTTGCATGTTTAGGCACCTGGATCCTCTACCATAACCTTCGGATCATGATTCAGTACCTGTTGAGTGGTTTTGAGCTGGAACTTTACAGCATGCATGAGTACTACTATGTGTATTGGTATGAAAAATTAACTACTATATTTAAATTGTACAATTGTAGGTGGTACTTTCCAACTGCTTTAGGTGGTGCTGTGATCTGGACTTTGATTTAAAAAATATATAATGGCTATTCAATCTATTGATTTTTTTTTCACCTGGTAGTTGTGAACAGAGTAGAGTTAAAAAGCTTTGATTTGCATGTTGAGGAAAAACATGGTAGATTTTGCTTCATTAGTATAGTGTCACTATTTTTCTTTGATTGTTCTGAACTATGTATAGAATAGAATTAACAGAATTGCTGTTGCAGTCTCTGGCCTGTTTGGTTCACATGTGACTTAAAAAAAAACTGTAGGGGACAGTTAGGCATAAAACCAAAGAAAATAAATATCTTTTAAAATCACTGGTTTTTACAATTGATTTTTATTTTTAATTAAATGTTTCAAATTTTTAAGATGTATGTAAATTAGTTTATTCGGGTGACATTGAAGGAATTGATAATGAGGTGTGATTTTGTTTTTGCCCCCATATTTGTCATTGATTTTAAATCTTTGCAATATTTTATATTATGATAACATTGCATTCTTCCCACATTCATGAAGAATCCAGGAATAATGCTGCATTGTTTTCATCTGAAGTTTACATTATCATCAGCTGGCTAAAGTGGCTTATTATAATGTGAAATGCATGCAACATTAGCTGCTTTGATACAGTTGCTGTTTGGTTTTGGTCTTTCCTTTGTAACATGTTCTTTTAAAATCCATCGACAGTTGCTTGGTTTTGGCTGAGTATACAAAAGGTACTATACGATATGCATCTTTGATTATTTTCTGGTGCATGCTGCTCTACAGGTACCTTTCAGAATTCCTGTATGCTTGGTTGATATCGACACTGAGCCGTGCTGATTCCTCACAAATGGCAGAAGAACGAATTGTAGAAGAACAGCAGAAAGGTCGGAGCAGCAAAAAGACAAAGAAAAAGAAGAAAGGTGTTTACAATAAACCCCAATTATGTCTTCATTTGGGTGTAGTACTGCAGTGGGTTAATGCAAAAGTGAGCTTTATTAGAAATATCTTGCCTGTCAGTTTGGGAAATAAGCTGTGGAATGTAATATAATATGTAAATACATTTATAGTGTAATTGTTAAACTAATTTTGAAGCTTTAATGTGTTTTTAAGAAATGAATAATTGCATTTTCATTGGACTTTAAATTGGCCTTTCTTTGTCTTAAATACAGTTCGACCTCTAAGCAAAGAAATCACTTTGAGCCAAGCTTATCATAATATGTGTGCTGGAATGTATAAGGTGAGGGCTTCTTTGTAAATCTCAATATTGTTGGGCTGTTATAATTCAGTAAAGAAGAACGGTCTTGTGAGTGCACATTAGAAAAGATGAGAATAATATAGACACAAAGAAGAAAATAGTTCTGCCCAAAAAATTAGTTTTTCACAGGAAAATTGTTCCTGCACATCAATCACGGAGTTTGTTTGCCCAAATGCCAAGATGTAAACAGTGGAGATAATTTTTAGCTTGAGCAGAAAATGTATATTATAATGCTTCTGTCTTACTGGAACTCAATTGGTTTGGATTTTGCTGACTTCAGTGCTGAGGATGAGCAAAGTTTAAACTTTAGCAATTTCCCAAGCTCTTACCAGCAGGGTTAGGTCTTGCTGAAATGGACTTTCCTGACTATCTAAAGTTTACTTGGGCCTGCATACGTCAATCTTAATAAGTCAGCTCTTGCCTTGTTGTTACTCAAAGCCTCATAGTTTGACTCGAGTTTAGTCAACTGAACTAAATGTATGTTAAAAGTTATTGTCTTTAAATCTATGTTAAACTTTTTGTCAGATCTGCTTTCTGTCACTCTTAATTAAAACAGCAGCAAATTACAACTGAAGTATAATAAGTACAACGGAGCATATAAATCAAAAGCAAGGGTAAAGCATTGAGAGTGCTATCATCATGGAAACTGCAAGATGTGTGTGAAATTAAACAATCCTGAAAGATCAGTCAGGAATATGTGCCAGTCAAAGCAAGGAGGAGGAAAACAAACCTAATCAGTCTCAGTTTTTCCTGACATATTTCTTCCTTTGTTCAACTTAACCATATTTTCAGCAGCCCATCTTTCACATCTGGACTATTAATAATGTTTCATCTTTATCTGCAAATTCAAACATCATTGGGATTGGGGAGTGGTCTTGTGATAACCGGTTTATGGATAAAATTGACGTGGATTTTAATTTTGAAAATGGAACCCATTGTTATAGGGATTATATAAATATTTAATTATAACAAGTAAATATATTAGACCACAAGACCTATTGTTAGCAAATACAATTTTAAAGGCATTTTACAATTAAAACCAGCTTCAGAACTGTGATATCCAGGATCACTGTGTCTTACAATTGACAACAGTTCCTCCCAATTCTGAGATATTCTCATTTCTGCATCATCTGAGGTGTGGATCCAAATTTCACCTTAAACTGTCTTAGACCTCCTAGGTATTGGTCTAGAATGTAGCTCCTGCAGCATTGAAAAATAAGTGATTAACTGCAAAAGCATTTTCAAAAAATGTTTGTCTAAAAGTGTTGGCAAGTTGATAAGTTGATGGAGAAAGGAGAATTTGACCCAGATAATGACTCATCCAAGGCTTTAGAGCTGAAGGAAGTTCCAAACAGTGAAGGAGGCAAGGCTATGATTTTTTTAAAAATCCAGTCAAGAATTTTTTAAAATGTAATTTGTCTAGCAAGAACCAATTTAAACCGCCAATGATTGAAATGATAAGATATGGATATAATGTAAGAGGGTAGAATAAGCCAAAAGTTAAAAAGGGTAAAGGATGTTAAACAGACCAAATGAGTACTGAAATCGGCTGGCACATTAACAAAGGTACACGTTTTACCAAAAGTTTGATTGGGTAGCGAACCAAGGCAGACTATGTATAGAGGCTGTCTACAATTGTAGGGATATGAAATGTCTGAAAATCTAATAAGAACACTGATAATAAGTAGCCAAATTTAACCATATGGTGACTGGAATTGGAGCTGTAAACATGTAATTTATAACCAGCAACAGAGGTGGCGGTTTTATTATTCACAGTGTGTGGTTAGTGAAATTATCTCTCATTCACATACTGATGGAAAGAAAGATTGAGTGTTTTTATTATAGAGGAAGAGAGGGTCATTTGTTTTCAGTGCAGAAGAAGTTGTTCCTTTTTCTATATGAGGTAATTGACAGAGGCAATGAAGTAATTAAAGAACTAAGGAGAAAATATCATCTGACTGTATGACAGATTGTATGACAGATTATCGCTTTGTTACTGCAACTAAAGAAAAACAACTCTGGGCTGAAGTCAATATAAAATATAAAATAAATACGTGAGTAATTCTGCAAGTAATGATTGTCTTAGTCATTTAATTTAGTATTTCATGCGTCAATATATAATGTTTAAACCACTGTTGGAATAAGTATTATGAATTAAAATTTTGTATATTCAGTCATGATGTGATGCTACTAAATGCTAATATATACAGTGAGTGTGTGCATGTGTATATCAATTCTTATTTACCAGATGGTATGCCATATAATACATTAAATGCAAAAAGTAAATTCCTTCCTGTTTTTCATAGTCTTAAAAAGTTGGTTCTGTTCAGTCAGTTTTAAATCTTAATTACTTGCATTTTACCCTCTCTCATTCTGCTGTAGACAATGATAGCCTTTGATATGGATGGAAAAGTGAGAAAGCCAAAATTTGAGTTGGATAGTGAACAAGTTCGATATGAACATAGATTTGCTCCTTTCAATGGTGTTCTTACTCCACCACCAGTGCACTACCTACAGTTTAAGGCAAGTTGTTTGGAATTCATGATTAATTATTTTTTGTTCAGAAGTGAAGAATGGTAACAGGCCCTTCTCATCCCACAAGCCCATCCCAGCCAATTACACCCATGCGACTAATTGCACCGCTAACCTGCATGACTGTGCAATATGGGAGGAATGTGCAAATTCCTTACAGACAGTGACACAATTGAACCCATTTTGCTGGGACTGTAATAGCATTACGCTAACTGCTGCGCGACCATACAGGTCCACAGTCACTTACCGGAAATTCTGGAATCAAAAAAGCTAAGAAAACCAGAGGTTTTTTAGCCAACAGCTGACGTCACTCAGGTGTGCTGTGGCAGCACCAGCAGAGGCCGCCAGACGTCAGTTGTGGCTCGGCGCTCGTACTGGTTATACGTACATTTGCTGTTGGCTGATATTTTGTGTTCACTGTTGACTTTGTGTTTAATTTCACTGTGAAAATGTCAAAAAGAGCTGCAGATACCCCTATGGGTAACAATGAGAAAAAGAGAAGGAAGCATCTATCATCAATATCGCAGAAAGTGGAGTTATTGTAGAAACTTGTTCATGCTGTGTCTTACTGAAGAATAAGGTGTCAGAACTGCCATTGTGTATCATTTAAAGAAACAGGAAGACAAGTTACTTAAGTTTTATAGTGACAGTGACGTTCTACATTTATTCCAGTAAGTCATTTACCATGTGTTTGATTCGGTTCGTTTGAAGCTGTATATTTTTTGTTTTATTGTAAGTTTTTGTTGGAAATATTTTTCTTGTCATTATTCCCTAAACAATACAGTTTAAGAACTATTTACATAGCATTTACATTGTATTAGGTATTATAAGTAATCTAGAGATGATTTTAAGCATAAGAGGGGATGTGCATAGGTCTGGTGCTCCGCAGGGTCCTAAAGACCACTGGCACTTAGACAAGTTAAATAAGGGACTTGTGCATACTTGTTTTTTTTTGTATCCGTGGGGGTCCCAGAACCAATAAGGAAATCCGAAAAATTCTGAATTCCGAAATGCAACTGGCCCCAAGGATTTTGGATAAGGGATTGTGGACCTGTACTACATGACCTGTCTTTGAATTGCAGAAATAGTAAAAACATTTGTCTTGGTTATTACTCAAGAAGCACCACTAAAGCCATTATATTAAGGCTGTATATATTCAAGTTTTTAAGGGTTTTGTTAACTTTTTTATGTAGATTTTATTTTTATTTTTCTATTTTCTTTCACCTGGCATGATGGTTTCTTTTTCTTCTGCTCCATGTCATTTGCAATTCCTGGGATGGAGAGGTGCAATGATATGGTTGAATTCAATTTACTACATACATTATCAAGCTTTGCCATCTTCTGCACTGTTGTTCATACTTGTATCCCCTCCCCTCCTTTGATCTCTAGATAAAGCACATGTATATGTTTTTGTAACATTTTTAATATAGCTGAATGCATTTTTTGCTTTTAAATGTTTGTTTAAAAATGAAAAATTACTACTTTATCTTCTTCAAATTCTGGGTTGGCCAGGCATAAGACTGAAGAGATTAGTTAAATCCAGCAACATCAGGTTCCACCACTGGAGTCCATGTGGAGTGGATCAGCACCCAGCTCATCCATCCTTATTGCAGTGCTTCATTAAGTCCAGGATTTAATTTACTTGCCATTAATTTGCCTTATGCTCATTAAGCTGTCTTGTGTCAGAGATTGATAGACCTTGTCTTAATGAACAACATTAATAAAACAGTTTTATTTTAGTTAAATGTCATCACCTTGAAATATTTTAAAATTCTGCCAAATAGGAAATGTCTGACCTGAACAAGTACACTCCACCACCTCAGTCTTCTGATCTGTACATAGCTGCCAGTAAGCATTTCCAACAGGCTAAAATGATATTGGAAAACATCCCGAGTCCAGACAATGAGGTATGGGACACTAGAGCATGTTTAAAATATGAAGTACTTAATGTTTTTGAATTAAAAAAAAAATACTTGTGTTAAATGTGTTGAGAGTCTAAAAAATACATAGTTTGTGTTCTGCTTCATCTTGCTTTCGATTTCTGGGATCATAAGGGCTAAACTTTGCAGAGCTCAATAAATGGCCTGTTTGTGCTTTATACTGATTGTGCTTGTTAATTGTTTTCCACCTATATTATATCATCTTTTCAGTCACTTACGGAATTTCACTTTTCAGGTAAAGAGAATTCTAAAGGTTGCAAAACCTAATATAGTAGTGATGAAATTGCTTGCAGGAGGCCACAAGAAAGAATCTAAGGTAAATAATAATACTATGATAACTGCATTGAGAATTAAAGTTGTATAAATGTTCTAAAATTGAAGAGATGTTAATTAGAATTTATAAATACCCTTCAACTTCAAACAGAATTATTTACCGAAACTAGATTGTCCAGGCCTGAAATTAAAAACTGAAAAGAAATTGAAGATCTGAAATGGGAATACAAAATGCTAGAAACACTCAGCAATTCAAGCAATATCTGCAGAAGAGAAACGGGCAAGGTTTTGGGTCAGATATCCTTCTGATTGTTTTATATTCTAATTAATAAGATTGTTAATTTCTCTACACCAAAATCTTCTAGCGCTTCATACAGTTCAACCAGGATGTTATTTGGTCCTGATTATTTCCCCTTTCACATTTTCTTCATAGCATGTTCCACTTCTTTCAGTATTGCTGGGCCCTCGTTGTTGTTGCCAATATCAAAGTTGTCCTGTCGGTCATTTGTCGTTGTATAGGTCTTTGATGTATTCTGACCATCTTTGCATTATTTTTCCTTTTTCCATAATTGTAGATCAGTCTTTTGCTTTTATACATCCTGTTGTTGCCCCACTTTTCTTCTGATCTTATTGAATAGAATATACAACAGTGGCAAAGTACCAAAAGATCTTTTAAAGGCAGTATGCATTGCACTGCCAAAGAAACCAGGTGCAACAGAGTGTGGACAACACAGAACAATTAGTTTAATGAGCCACCTCACAACAATTCTACTTAGAAACAAATGTAAACCAGAGATCAGTGAAGAACAGTGCGGCTTTGTCGAAGGCAAGGGAACGTCAAACACAACTTATATTCTCAGGAATATTATTGAAAGGTCAATAGAAGTACAACAAGAACTATACTTCTGTTTCATTGACTACACAAAAGCGTTTGACACAGTGAAACACCAAGTCATCATGAAAATGCTTAAAGATATTAATATCAATGGAAAAGATCTTAGAATAATCAGGAATCTCTACTGGCAAGAAAGTGCAGCCATACGGATGGACAACGAAATTGGTGAATAACAGCCAATAAAGTGAGGAGTCAGACAGGGTTGTGTTCTATCATCAGACCTGTTCTCCCTGTACAGTCAAAAGATCATGAGAACCATACAAGACTTACCTGGAATAAGTATAGGAGGATACAATACCAACAACTTCCACTATGCGGATGATACAGTCCTGATAGCAAACAGTGACATAAATTTACTGAAACTAGTATCTACTGTCCACACAGAGAGCAAAAGACTTGCCCTAACCTTAAACAAAAAGAAAGCTGAAGTAATGGTCATATCAAAGAAACCTGATATCCCAAACTGTAGTATCGTATCGGGAAATGAAATCCTGAAATATGTTCACAACTTCAAGTACCTTGGATCATGGGTAACATCTGATGGCAAATGCGGAACAGACATAAAAGCAAGAATAGTATGGCAAGAACAGCATTTACAGAAATGAGAAACATCCTAACAAACAAGAAAATAGCAATTGACATCTGCCTTAGAACTCTCAGCTGCTACATTCTTCCTATATTGATGTATGGCTGTGAATCATGGACCATCACAAATGCAATGGAAAAAAGAATCAATGCAGCAGAGATGTGGTTCCTCAGAAGAATGCTATGCATATCATATACAGATGGGATAACCAACAAAGAAGTTCTACAGAGAACAAAAACAAAATGTACATTACTTTAAAAAATCAGAAAACAGCAATCCAAATTCTTTGGACACATCATGCGAAGAGAGACATTAGAACATTTAGTTACAACTGGAAAGCTGGAAGGAAAAAGAAGCAAAGGCAAACAGTGAATGAAAATGATAGATGGATTAACATCATGGTTAGAAACAGGGTAAGCATCTACAATTTGGAGGGTCAGGGATCGTGATGGATGGAGAGACGTGATCGCCCACACCGAACAGCAAGGCACCTGAACTGATCGTCCTGACCTGAAGCCTTAACTCTGTTTCTCTTTCCACAGCTACCATCCAATCTGCTGAGTGTTTGTAGCACATTCTGTGTATGAGGTACTACAACTGACTGTGGCCCTCGTGTGGAATGCGAGGCTCCAGATCACTGTAATGGAATCTTGCTGTTGGTAGCATGCGTATACAGCATTGACTTCTGCCTGACAAGCCTTTTGGTTAAACAACCATGTGTAGGTTCTCTAATAGAGTGATAACCTGTAATACAATGGCTTCAACAGTCTGTATCCATTCCAACTTTATTCAGAAAGAACTTATCCATTTTAGCTTATCAATGCCTATCAGATCATGATGTGATTTTTTTTAAAAATTTATGCTGTCCTTCCATCTCTTTGAGGAATCCATAAACAAAAATTGTTGGATTTTGGAGAGACACAAGCATGTACAGCATTCATACCTGCAGTGTATTATAAAATCAGTCTTTCATGGCATGCTCTGATACTCAATTCCTGGGTCGCTACCAATACAGTGAGGGGTGTCTCTTTGCTGTCCATCACAAAACTCAAGCAGATGAAGCCTTAACAAAAGTCAAATTCCTGGCTTCCTTAATGTATCTGCTTATGTTAGGCAAAATAATAATTCCATTTGTATCAGCCTTCTGCCTTGAAATGATTGCAGAAGTTCACGTTCAAATTTATTGTTGTGTGTGTGTACAACAAAACAAAACTTTCCTCCAGACCACAGCACACTCATAGATGACATATTACCATAAATAAGTTAATAAATTGTCATTCAAAAACACATGCAGTGTGCAACACAGGTAAATAGTAACCTCCTAGTGAAGAGACCTTGGAGGTAGCAGGACATTCATTAGTCTCACAACCTGAGGAAAGAAGCTGTTGCCCAGTCTGGCTGTCCTAGTTCTGATGCTCCTGTACCTCCTTCCTGATGGTAGTGGATCAAAGAGATTGTGGAATGGGTGGCAGGGATCCTCAACAATTCTCCAGGCCCTTCGTCTACAATACTTTCAGTAATGATCACAAATGGTGGGGGGGGGGGGGGAGAAGAAGACCCCGGTGATCCTCTCTGTGCTTCTTACTCCTCTGTAGGGTTTGCAGTCCTATGCCATGCAGTGTTCAAATGACACAATAATGCAGCCAGACAGGACACTCTTGATGCTTCTGTAGAAAGTTGTTAGAATAGAGGCAGGAAGTTTTGCGTGCTTCAAACTCCTCAAAGTGTAGACGCTGCTGTGCCTTCTTGATTAATGAGGAGATGATCTACTTGGGCCCACATCTTTTTTGACCCTCTTACCATCAGAAAGGAGGTACAGGAGCATCTGGACCAAGACTGCCATATTGGATAACAGCTTCTTCGTCCCTCAGGATGTGAAACTAATGAATACCCTGCCACCACCAACATCTCATCACTTAAAACAGTGAGCTGTGTACTGTTTACTGTTTCCTCATACTGCGCACTGCATGCATTTTGAATTGTATTTTATTAACTTGTTTATGGTAATATTTTATGTGCTGTGTGTGATATGTTTTGATTGGTTGTATACATGTAGAGTCAGATGAAAATAAATCTGAACTTTAATTTGAAGTCAGTGCCACTGGGTGGTAATTGCTGCTCTCTTGGCCACCGGAATGATAGTGGCTGCCTTGAAGCCATTAGGTACAGTGGATTGTTTCAAAAAGAAATTAACGATGTCCATTAAGACCTCGGTTAGCTGGGCCACATAATTCCTCAGCACCTGACCAGGTGCGTTTACCCTGACTAGGAGCCTCCTTATGTCAGTTGCAGCACACAAGTTGCCTGTCCCTCGGAGAGTGGGTGCTTTCCTCGCTGTCACATCATCCATTGCATCAAATCATGCATAGAAGGCATTCAGACTATCAGGAAGGGAGCATGGGAGAGCGTGGCTCTTGCTAATATCTGAAGGCAGCATCCCAGTCCCTAATCGGTGCACGACCTTCTGCAATAAGCCACGGTGTCTGGTTTGCCCTGGCATTGTAGTGTTTAATCACAGTAAAGTCCTCAATGTATTTTCACCGATCCCACACAATGTTGACGTGATGATCTTAGGTAGCCACCTCCCTGAATGTACTCCAGTCACGCTTTTGAAACAGTCCTGCAGCGCTGAGGTGGCACCCTCTGGCCAGGTCCTGACTTCCCTGTTAACTGGTTTGACTCATTTAACCAGTGGTCTGTATGCAGGGATTCCTTAAGGTTTTTATAGCCAGGGGTGATAATGGGGACAAGTTCCCACTACCTATTAAATGCTCCCAATGGTGTGCACCTTAATAGCCTCTGAGAACTAAGTCCAGCTCCTGGCCTTCACTTGTGGCTTAGCTACTAAGCCTGGCAGAACCACTTATACTGACAGAAGGGGCAAAGGTGGGTTACATGTGCCTTAAAACCAGTCGCTTCAGGCAGATGGGTCTCATCAGCTTTGTTTGGCAGCTCATCTAGAAGGAAAACTCTGATCTCAAACCTCTGCTTCCTTACGAAGGTCCTTACGAACCTGTTCATGGGGAAGGGTTCAGGAGTAAACCCTGGGGGGAAAAATACATTGAGCTTAATGCTGTCTGGCAACTCCTGAAATGCTGCTGGTACCAAACTATCGGTCTCTGCTATTCCTTTGGGTTCATCAGTTGCATGGAGAGGGGGAGCTTGCTACATGGGCAGCTGCTTGCTCTCCATATCGTGCTGCCCAGGCTTGCGTATCTAGGCAGCTAGGACATAATATCCACGGTCAGCTCTGACCAACGGAGGCATCAGACAGACTATGCAGTGATTAGTAAAATGGATATACGGTTTGAGTACCTAAGGCGAGGACAAAATGGATTTGTAGTCTGAGTGTTCGAGTTAAGAAAAATCTTTAGTATGATTTGAGTTACCAGTAGTCATTCCAGGCTAGATATGACACAACTTAGTCACGTCTTTCTCTAAAACCCAAAGGACTATGAAAATAGCAGGTTGAGCAGTATTTGTGATGAGAGGGGCCAACAGGTGATTGGCCAAGATTAATTGAATAAACTATTGACTTTAAGCTCCATCAGACTCTGAAAGAAAGTGTTTAGGGGCCAAATCAAGCTGGCTGTAGCTAGTGATTCTGATGGGAACATTTGCTTTTAGGTAAGATCTGTCACACTGCAGAAATATGACCTCTGAGCTTTTTGTATTGTTAATTATATATAATTAATCCAAAAATCCTTGCATGACCAAAGTTCCTTGCTGACATAATGGAGGGCTGAGGAAAAAAAAAATGACAAGCTTTAAAATAAAACACAACCTTGGATCATTACAAATTACTGCTGTCCCTTTGTTCTTGCATGTTTGAAATACCAATTTTGTCTCCTGGAGTTTAACACAGGCACAAACCATATGACCAATACAAAGTATGTGGAATGTTTCCCCTGCCACTGTGCCCTCAGGTACAGAACCTAGCAGAGCAGAGAAACTGAAGATGCTACAATCCAGAGCAACAGGAAGAACTCTGCAGGTCAAGCAGCATGTGGAGAGAGTGTGGCTGGGGAAGAACTGTCAGTGCTCTAGCTTGCAGAGCACCTCCCTGCAAAAAAATGCTACGTGACCTGCTGAGTTCCTTCAGAATATTTTGTTGTTACAGAATTTAACCTCTTGTTGTAAATATATGACATTGTACAGGAAAGAATAAAGCACATTTTCAAATGTTGTTTTGATATTTTTTTAAAATAAAGGGTTAGTCTTATTTTGGAGCTGCTATTGCTTATTATATACAATGCCATTTCAAATTTTACATTTGCTTACAAGCCATACTGACTGAAACACTCGTTGCTTTAGTTTTTCTTCAATACGTTTGGCATGCAGAACAGGCTACTTGTAGGTAGAGATGGCAGACTGAAGGTTGTTTACAGTACCCAGTGGACATGTCCTGTCAGTTTGACTAAAGAGAACTTTTGAGGAAGGGTTTTTCAAACTATATTAACATACATTCTGATCCTGTCAAAATTATGCAGTAACAAATGATGTTTCATGTACAGAACTGTTTTCACTACTCAAGACTCGAGTGTCCTTGTTAAACTTCTGCAATTACCAAACATTTTCTATAAAGTTGAAGGGGTCTGGATCAAAGATAAAGGTTTAGTTTATTAAGAACATCAGTGGTTCAAAGACTTCATCCATAATTGGCTGGATTTTTAAGATTATTTTCTCAATTCTGCTGAATTGGCCAAAACAATACAAGGTTAATTTCAGTATACTGGAAAAGAAGGGGTAACTAGTAAAGGGCCCTTTTGAAATTTGTGTGGGTGTTGCAGTGATCCTTTAAGACTGAAATTTGTTCCAAATCTCTGTCAAGGATCACATTTAAAAATGTGGCCTTACCAGAAAGTAGTTCTGCTCAGCAGAGATGGCAGCTGCAGAAGCTGCCATTAATACACTTCTCAACAGCTGGTCATCATAACATTCTAATCTGTCAATCCTACCTCCATAGCTTACAGATCAAAATTGTTTACAAAGCATTGAATTGGAATTATAGATAGTAGGGTCATTTGTTCAGAAATCCATATTTGTAAACAATCTAAGTGGTCCAGAAATCTAAAGGCAGGAGTTGAGTCCCACTGATTAGTTGGTATAAAAGTCAAATCAAACAATATTTCAATCATCATATGCATAAATTACACAAGTTGTTCTTATCAAGAGGCAATTTTGCAAATCCACATCCACAGCATTATGGATCACTCTAGTACCATTAAACTTGGCCAATCAGCAATAGTTCAATCCCAGTTCCTTATAGCTGATTAGGGATGTTGGATTAATCAATCCTAGAAATAGTGCCTATGATTAATGTTCTGGGCTTCCAAAGATTTTTTTTAAATGGTTGGCATTAGGGGAAGCCAGAAGGGCAAGCAAAGTAACGCAATTTGTGATGGGAAGCTTAGTCATTCAGGCTGATGGGCAGGTTACATTGTTGAAGAGTAGCTGACATGAGAAAGCTTACAAAACAGTTCTAGAGGTTGAACAAGTGATTGATAATTCATGTAGAAATAAACTTTTTTTTTTAAATTTCAGGTTCCTCCAGAATTTGATTTTTCTGTTCACAAATATTTTCCGGTCGTCAAGTTAATCTGATTCTGGTGTGCCCATGGATCCCTTTGTTTAATAACTGATTAAATAAATAAATTGGTATTGTTTCAATGCGTCTTAGGTGCTCCAGAGAACTAGAAATGATTAAACTTCAGAGCCATGAGACACATTCTTTGTATATGCTGCTGTATTGTGTTAATACTGTGACCCAAATAAAAATATAACTTTTTAAAATGTTTGTTGGTATCATTCATAGTAGCACAGAAACTGTTCCACTCACCAACACTCAATATCTATGTAATGAATGTTTGAAATCTTTGAATTAAAATCAAACTTATTTTACCTTCCCCAATATAGAAAGAAAAATATTTAAACAATTAATGTCAGGACAGCTGAGCTTGAATGGCCTGCCTGTTAATATTGAAGGACATTAAATTCAGCAGTGGGAACAATCACTGTATAGATTGATTGTTTGCTAATTCACAGTAAATGCTTTGTAAGGCAGGCTACCACTTAGTATTGCTCATCAGGGAACTCCATTTAGTGTTTTAATTATCAAATAACTCCCATCTGTGTGGTGCAAGAGAAAGTCTAAAGTTCTAGTCTTTTTTTCTAGTATCTTTATGATGGGAGAGTTGTAAAACAGGTGCAATATTAATCAAGAAGTACAATGCTGTAGCAAGGAGGGAAGGTGGCTAAAGGTTCTACAAATGGGGCGATATAGGTAGAGTTCAAAGACAGAAGTAGAGCTACTACTGCCTGGGATGTACTGCCAGCTTCCAAATAGTCGAGGAAGATAAAGTAAATATGTAGGTAAATCAGATGTGCAAACAGCATAAATTATAGGGGATTTCAACTTACCAGTGTTGAGACTGCCTGTGGAAAAGGCATAGAAGAGACAGAATGCATGCAAGCAACTGCAATACTGGATCTAGTCATAGCCAAGTTAATACAGGATGTGTGATACTTTCCAGGTTGATTTAGAGAAGGACACAGCTAGGCTTCTACAAATACCAGGATGCAGTCTTCTCTATGTGAATGAGGCTACTGTTACCTCATAAGGTATCTGGAGAATGCACCCTAACAGGTGTATGTAACAAGTGTAGAAATAAAATATAAGCAAAGAAACATCAAATGAAACAATTGTTTTTTATTATTTTGAAGTAAGTATTTTGGTTAGACAGAGAACATTAAAGGATGTTAGCTCTTGCTCAGTAGAATACATACACCCAAGCTGGTAAATTGCATTTTTTTCCCCAGCAGACAGATATGGAATATGTCCAACTATGACATTCTCATTTCTATATTAAAAATTAAGTACATCATAAATCATAACCAACATCAAAACAAAATCCAGTCCCAGCCGTTCAGACACAGTATAAATTGTATTAACTTACTTTACATTAAATGAGAAACCAAACCATATTTAGAATTACTGCTCAAAAGATAATTAAATTGATTTAGTGAGTACAAACAATTATTCAATAAAATTACTTCTCTTAAAAACCCAATGAAGACTGTTAATCTGCAGAAAGAAAGTTAGACATCTTGTCTTTCAGAACCAGTTTTAAAACAAAAATGTCTTTAAAAAATTCATAAAAATGTCTATATATTAGAATTGTAAAAAACTGCAAAAATCATTGCATTCTGCAATGAGGCTGCCACTTATGAGCATGGCATGTAATAATGCCTGGCTAAGAATCATTACAGTGAAATAATCACATTTTAAAACAATTATCTAGAGTATCCATTTTCAAAATGTTTTAATTATGCACTCATCAACATTTTCTGTATGAATTAAACACAGTTACTTAATAGTTTATTATTTAATTTTGTACAATTTGTAAGTCACCTGTCCTTTTGTTTTCTAAACTACAGACCACGTAGAAATGGTCCTTGATACAAATTCAGCCTACCTTGATGGAGATCCACAGAATTCTGATTACATCTCATTGTAGGCATCAGCACATTGTTCATTCAACCAAAAAAGTGCAATATCAACAAGTAAATCTATTCAAACTACTACTTTCAAGTGGTCTCCTTCACAGCATTTGTTTCATGGTCTGGTTTTCATTGTTCAAGAATTCTTTCCATAGCTGCTTTAAGTCAAGCTAAATGTTTAGAAATACACAGGATTCATGTAAACTATAAGCAAAGAGAACTAAAACAATGAGTAGAAAAATCTATAAAATTATGTTTTGAAATACATTTCTATATGGAGACTCAACTTCGTCAAAACAGCGAGACCAACAGTTCAACATTCACTAATTTAAATATAAAGCATATAATAAATAAACCACGAGTTGTATGCTATTCTCCACAATCTAATTTTGAAGCTAAAAGTTCTTTTAAAATGAAACATTGAGAAACTGAATGTGCCCTAAAGTACATTTTAGAAAGCACCACTTTTTCCAGATATGATGGATGTGCATGTTTCAAAACTTGGCAAGACAGTAACACATACTGCACTTCCACTGATGACTGAGAAAGGTATGGAAATCTTTTCCAACACGTGATATAAACAGAAGTCACACTAGTTCCTAATATAAGGTAATCTATTAAAAGTCCCATCGGTCAGTGATGTAGGCTGATCTACAAAGTGGTGGTGGGATTGTAATACAAAAAATTACGGAGAACTACTGAAAAATACCATCAATAACTGAATTAACCATAAGCAGATGATAACAGGAGTACCACACACCACTTAATTGTCCAAATAGAAAAAACATTTGGAAATTTGGAAGAATATTCTGCAATATTTCAGAAAAGAAGCATGTTAGCCGAAGTCTTGGAATGGTGTTTGAAGAGTGTTTCATAGCTCTGGGCCTGTACTTACTGGAATTCAGAAGAATAAGGGGTAAGCTCATTAAAACCTTTCGAATGTTGAAAGGCTGATGTGGAGAGGATGCTTCCTATGCTGGGGGAGCCCAAGACCTAAGGTCACAGCCTCAGAATCCTTTTAGAACAGATATGAGGAATTTTAGCCAGAGAATGGTGAATCTATAGAATTTGTTGCCACAAGCAGCTATGAAGGCCAAGTCACTGAATATATTTAAGGCAGAGGTTGACAAGATTCTTGATCAGTCAGGGCATGAAGGGATACCGGGAGAAGGCAGGGGACTGGGTCTGAGGGGGAAAACTGATCACCTCCGATGAAATGGCAAGCAGACTCAATGGGCCAAATGGCCTAATTCTGCTCCGATATCTTATGATCTTACAGAAATTAAGAATGTGTCTATTGAGAACAACAAAAGCAAATTAGGCCGAGGGTAACTGGGCTGGGATGTCTGCTGACAGTTACAGTTATTTTATACACAAAATAAACTTCTACAGGCAGCAAGAGCTTTCCTAATATGAACAACTACACAACTAGCCAATAATGACAGGAAAATTTGCTGTGGTTCTTGAATAAGATTTATGTAGAGCATTGGTTGCAGAAAACATTTACTCAGCAATCATACATATATGAATGGAGAAACGAGATTTCATACCATGCACAATTTTTTAAAGAAAAAGAACTTTGGCTACATACCTTCTGTGTCATTCATAATTGTTGAATTGCTGTTTTTTTCATTTTCTTCCACATTACTGGCATCATTAATCTTATCAGTATTTCCCTCCCTTGTTGAGTTCAAGTGATGTTGATCATTTTCAACACCTTAAATTTTTAAGGAAGAGAAAATGCAAACTAAAATTTCTGAGGTTCAGTTATCAAGAAAGACAAAACACTGTAATATCAATGATAATAACTGCACTGGATGCCCAAGAAAGAGGAGTAGAAAAACTGGTGCATAGCACAAATGAATGGTGCAGGAAATAAAAAACACAAAATGCTGGCAGAACTCAGCAGGCTGTCTGGCCTGCTGAGTTCTGCCAGCATTTTGTGTTTTTTATTTATTTCCAGCATCTGCAGATTCACACGTGTTGCCTTTGAATGGTGCAGGAGACAGGGTTTAAAGTTACTGGATTACTGGTACCTTTTCTGTGGAAGGGGGTGACCTGTATACTGGAACTGGAGAGGAACCAATATCCTGGCCAGGAGGTTTGCCGATGCTACCTGGGAGAGTTTAAACTAGTTTGGCAAGTGGCTGGGAACTGGAGCCCCAATCAGTAAGGGAAGAATCGGACCAAAAGGCAGATGTGAAGGAAAGTATTGAAAGGCAAAATCGAAATATGTATGATGGTTCAGATAGTTTGAAGTGTGTATATTTTAATGCTAGGAGTATTATGGGCAAGGGTAATGAACTTAAAGCTTAGATCAGTACATGGAACTATGATAGTGAAGGGTGATAGATTAGGGATAAGATACATGAGCAATTGGAAATCCTGGCCTGATTAGGGGGAGCCAGCATGGCTTTGTGTGAGGAAGATCATGTCTTACCACCTTGATTTTTTTAGACAAGGTGATGAGAAAGATCGATAAAATTAGAGCAGTGGATGTTGCCTACATAAGGTGTTTGACAAAGTCCCTCGTGGACAAAATCCAGGAGACTAGGATGCATGGGGTCCGCAGCAAATTGGCTGTTTAGATTCAGAACTGGCTGGTGCATAGAAGACAGAGGGTAATAGATGAAGTGGCTTATTCAAGCTGTAGGTCTGTAATTAGTGGTGGTCTACAGGGATCTGTGCTGGGACTTCTGTTGTTTGTAATGTATAGAAATGACCTGGATGAAAATGTAGTTGGGTGGGTCAGTAAATTTGGGGATGATACCAAGATCAGTGGAGTCGTAGATCGAGTAGAAAACTGGCAAAGAATACAGCACAATATAGATCAGTTCCAGATATGGGCTGAGAAATGGCAGATGGAGTTTCGCCCAGATAAATGTGAGGTAGGGCGAATGCAAAGAGGTAACACACTGTTATGGGCATGATCCTTAACATTGTTGCTGAACAGAGAGATCTCAAGATCCAAGATCATTGCTCCTTGAAAGTGGCTACACAGGTCGATAAGATGGTTAAGTAGGTTTATGGAATTCTTGCTTCTATTAGTCGAAACATTGAGTCCAAAAGTCAAGAGGTTTACCAGGATGATGCCTGGTTTAGAGGGCATGTGCTCTCACAAGAGGCTGGATAAACTAGGGTTGTTTTCTCTGGAGTGCCAGAGGCTGAGGGTAGATATGATAGATTATGAGAGGAAAAGATTGGACAGGAAGTATCTCTTGACCAGGATTAAAATGTTTAATACCAGAGGGCATGCATTGAAGGAGAGAGGAGGTAGGTTCGAGAGGGATGTGGGGGGTAAGTTTTGTACTCAGAGTCATGGATGCCTGGAATGCACTGCCTGGTATGGTGGTAAAGGCAAATACATTAGAGGCTTTTAATAGTCACTTGGATAGGCACATGGATGTAAAGAAGATGAAGGGATATGGACATGCTGGAGGAAGGAGGAATTAGCATTTGAGTGATTTTGATTTGCTGGTTCAGCACAACATTGTGGGCCAAATGGCCTATTCCTGTGCAGTACTCATCTGTTCTATTTCATTCTCAGTAGGCCATTCACCACTTTCTCACAATTCGCTCTTGAAAAGATCTGGCTGATCTTTTATCTTAGTACCACTTTCTTGGACTATTCCCTTAATACCCAATGGGCTATTCATCTCCATTCTGAATAGAGTCAAAGGCAGAACCTCCACAGCCCCCTTCAGTGAAGAAACATCATCTCCACCCTGAATGGCCAACCTCATTTTGAGTCTGTCCCCTCAGTTCCAAACGCGTCAGGCATGGGAACAACATGTTGCATCTACCCTTCAAGCCCTCGAACAATATCATTTCAACAAGATCAATTCTCAATCAGGTCCAATCTTTCTTTCATAGGTCAATTTATAATCCTATCCATCCTCAGTGTTTCATAAATATAGAACAGACAGCCTCTTTATATGATGTCAATTATCTTATAATTGTAAGATATGTACAGTATCTTTATATTTTTAATATAAATCCAAGGGCAGCTTTGGTCATAATAAATTGTAAATATACCATTTCATAAATTAATCAAATTGCAAAAGAAACATAATTTAAAGAATCAGGCCTACTCCCACCATAAAACATGATGACTGATTCTGCCTTGTCAACTTTTAACTTGCTCCATTTGGAGAAAATAAAGGTTAACCTCACCCTTCCTATTAAAAGAATTTGGCATGAACCAAGACTACTTAGTATGGCAGAGAATTATAAAGATTACCAACTTTGATAATCTTTGTAATTCTCTACCACACTAGAAATTTCTCTTTATCTTGTATCTCTCAAATCCCTCCCTTACCCATACCATCAAGGCTTACGCCTTCCAGTTATAAATTCTTACAACTACAGGGAACATTATTCTAGCTTCTATTGGGTCCATCCTCCTCGAAACTTGATATTTCTTGCAATCTTCTAATCATGTATGAAAATACACCTTCTTCAAAATGAAGTCTCACCAAAGTCTTGTAATATCAAGATTTCCTTACTTTAGTGCTCCTGCTCGCCCCCTTGCAACAAAAGCAAACTATTTGCTTTCTTATCGGCTTACCTCATCCAGATTTTGCTTTTCATGTCATATGAAAGAGTGGAAGAACCCTGAATAGACTACTTCCCATAATATGGAAAATATTCATTTATGCTATGAAAATGCATGATGTCATGTTTCCCAGCATCATATTCTATCTGTCATCTTCCTAATTCTGTCCCTAAGGAGGCTGTGATCTTCTACAGAACCCACTTTCCCATTGAAATGATCTACTCAAATACACATAGATTAACAGAGGATTAAAAAATGCATAGTTTTACTTAATTAAGTGTACATTATAAACACTTTAATGTTTATGTCATGTTTACTCAAGGAAAATTAATTTGAAAGAATAAATGGTTCCTTCTCAGAATGGCAGAATTGAAAAGAGTAACATGTGCATTCCATGCAGAACCACAAGTTGGATAGATTGATCTAGAATTGGTTACAGCATGGGCATACCTCAAGTGATAACAAACCCTAATGCATGGTAACAATGGAAAGACATATAACTATTTCACAGATTACAATTTTCAAGCCTATCTGTAACAAATAAAGAGAAAGTTTAAAAAGACAAATCTTGTAGTAACAAATTATTTCAAAACACATTATCATTAATGAGATCATTTAGCACCATAACGGAGATTATGTAAGCAACACATCAAAAATCTTTGTGTATTCAAGGTGCATGAACATGCATGGATGATTGCAACTTGATAGATAAAGGAAAGTATATTTTTTAGCCAAATCAGAAATTCACTGTTCTGCCTCAAATATTATGAAGGAATCATCAATATCACTAAAGGAATAACTCTGTGCTCATTTACACCTCAGATGATCTGTGTATTGGTAAGAATTTGGTATTTTCTCTGTATGTACTAATGTAGTAGCCTACATTTCACAAATGTCTGAATCTGCAACCTTCTAAATTAAATGCAAAAGTACTAGAAGCCAAGCTTATACCAAAAATAGTACATCTGATTAAAGTGGGACCTGACCAGCATACAAGGCACTACCATGCTTCATGTACAACATTACTAATAGATGGTCTCTTTCTCCTTAGAATCCTACACAGAATTTATGCAAAATATTATACCATAAATGGGTAATTATACTAAACCTGGATTCACGTTGCTTTTTATTTCATTGTCAGCAATAGTTCCAGTTATTTTTTTAACGACACCTGAAAAACAGACTCATGTTAACTCAATGATCAACACTTGAGACATTTGTGAACTTACAGCAATATGGCAAAGGGACACTCATTTCTAGATGCAAAATCAGTTAAACCACAGCAACATAAAAAAAATGAGAAATTACTGAATTAGTTTTATTTTTAAAAATTAAATCCCATTCATTAGCAGATCAGAACTGATATATATCATATATATCAGGACATATATCAGAACTGATTCCATTCTCCTAGCATGGCAACCATGCACTAGAAGGATCAAAAAGACACTGAAGAATCACACCTTCTGTAACAAGATATATTTTACAATTTTTTCCAGCAGTTGTTTTAAGAGAAAAGCATTAATTTGTTTTAGCCTAAACAAACAGTTAGGGAAACAAATTCAGGAGTCAGTTTTATTCAAAATATTTCAATCATAAGAAAATATGAATGCTTATTGTTACAACTCTAACTGAAGCAATGGAGTATTTGAACTGCAGGTTTAAAAATTCTTACTTGTATTGGGCAACTTGTCACTTTCATGTTCCTGTACATTGTTGGCAGAGACAGCAAGTTCATTTGTGTTACTTTCCAAATGGTTTGTGTGATCATTATTTTCTTTTGAAGACCGGGATGCATTTGATGGTTTAGCGACCCTTTGATTTTCTGTTGGCTTGGGCTCGTTCTGCTAACAACAGACAAATCAGAGATTTACTCAAATTTAAAGAAATTAGCAACTTTCACAGTTGCCACATTCTATTGTTTCTGAAGTTGTTTTGTAGCCACATAAAAGAGCATGAGAATTCGTAATTTTGTATTAAAAAATAAATTAAATTTTTCTAATGATTTAATTATTGCTATTCAATCATCTACTCTAAATCAATCCATGTCTAAAAATATGACAACTTTTATGGTGTATATTTGTCTTCATTAGGAAAATAAATCTGCAAATATTATGAAGGCAAATGCATTCTGTAGACAACACATCAGTGTGAAGAATAAACTTATTTCATAATATACATTTTAGGAAAAAAATTGAATTCTGAATAAAAGAAATGCGAATCTACTCTACTTTGATATCAAGCCATCCTTGTTGTCCACTAACCTTGCTGTCATCCACAAATTTGCTGATCCAGTTTACCACATTATCATCCAGATCATTAATATAGATTAACAACCAACAACGCACCCAGCACCAATCATTGTGGCACACCACTAGTCACAAGCGTCCAGTCAGAGAGGCAACCATCTAGCACCACTCTCTGGCTGCTCCCACAAAGCTGATGTATAATCCAATTTACCACCTCATCTTGAATGCCAAGCGAATGAACTGTCACCTCCCATCGACCCGCACTGGGACCACAGCCCTCCATTCTCCTCCCATCTATTTACCTATCCAAACTTCTCTCAAATGCTGAAATCGAGCTCACATGCACCATTTGCGCTAACAGCTTGTACCATACGCTGATGACCCTCTGAGTAAAGAAGTTCCCCTTAGGCTACGTCCACACTAGACTGGGATAAATCTGTACCGAAGCTTTTTCTCTGTTTTGACTCTCCGTCCACACTGAAACGGGGTTTTCCTCCCCTGAAAACGGAGCTTTTCTAAAACGCCCTCCAGAGGGTGTAAACTTGAAAACGCCGGATTGGCAGAGTCGTGTGGACGGGGTAACCGGAGATTTTTGAAAATGCTGTCGTGATGTGCCAGAATAGATGGCGGCATTTGTTTTCTTCAACGCAAGCCCCACACAACCTAACAATTTCAGAACAGATGCCAACGAGACCGAAGCCAGAAGAATTAGAAATGTACTCATCAAATACTTTGACCATAACTTACTGAATAAATAAGTATACTCACTTTGCCCTATTTTCTATCCTTACTCGTATGAAGGTGGTTTACCTATTTATGCAAGTACTTCTCTGACAAAAGATGTGTAACAGCCTAATGTAACATTGTATGGAAGTACAAGATAACACTGATGCAGACATGATTTATACATTTAACAAGGTGCTTTATCAATGCAACAGAGTTAGTCAGTTTTTCCAATGTTCGTCGTCAGATGGGTCAATCTGTCCGTGAACTCCCGTCGGTTGCCTCCATACGCTCCAGTATTTGTTTTTTTTAGTTTTAAGTCCTCCTGCGCGAGAGCCAACAGCTGTCCGTCGTTTGGCAATTAAGTTTTTCTAGTCTGTAACTGCACAAACGTGCATATTCACAGCGAGATTCAACACCAAACATGATGCTTATTTTCTGTAGATGTGTCCTGCGCATGCCCAGGAGGAGGAGATTCGCCCAAATACCCGTTTTAATGTGGATGAAGGTATTTTCAAAAATGCTTGGTATGGAAGCCTAACGCAAAACCGGCGTTTTCAAATTTATCCGGTCTCGTGTGGATGTAGCCTTAAACTTTATCACCTTTCACCCTTAACCATGGCCTCTAGCTATATAGTCCCACCTAACTCAGTGGAAAAAGATTGCCTGCATTTACCCTATCTATACCCCTCATAATTTTGTATGCCTCTATCAAATCTTCTCTCAACCATCTACCTTCCAAGGATTAAAGTCCTAACCTACTCAATCAACACACACAAAATGCTGGAGGAACTCAGCAGGCCAGCCAGAATCTATGGGAAAAAGCACAGTCCACGTTTCGGGCTGAAACCCTTCAGCACGACTGGGGGAAAGAAAGCTGAGGGGGTAGATTTGAATGGTTGGGGGAGAGGAGAAACTTGGCAGGGAAAACTTGGAGGGAGAGGGATGAAGCAAAGAACTAGGAAGTTGATTGGTGAAAGAGACAGAAGGCCACGGATGAAAGAAAAAGTGGGGAGTGGTAGGAGCTCCAGAGGGAGGCAATGGGTGGGCAAGAAGATAACGAGAGATGAAGGGTGGGGGGGGCAGAGGCATTACTGGAAGTCCGAGAAATCGATGTTCATGCCATTACGTTGGAAGCTATCCAAACAGAATATAAAGCGCTGTTCCTCCAACCCTAAGTGTGGCCTTATCACGACAGTGGACGAGGCCATGGATGGGCATATTGGAATGGGGAATGGAAAGTGGAAGAGATGGAGGAAGGGGCAGTTGGCTTACAAATCGAGAAATTTTGTAGACGGTGTGAGGGAGATTAGGCAGGTGATAGAGAAGGGATGCGCTCAGACAGGTGGTTTGAAATCTGTCTATTTTAATGTGAGGAGTATCATAAACAAAGTGGGTGAGCTTAGAGAGTGGATCAGTACTTGGAGATATGATGCTGTGGCCAACACAGAGACTTGGATGGCTCAGGGCACAAATGGCTACTTAGCCAGGCTTTAGATGTTTCAGGAGACAGTGAGGGAGGCAAATGAGGTGGGGGCATGGCATTACTGATCAGAGATAGTGACACGGCTGCAGAAAAGGAGGAAGTCATGGAGGGATTGCCTATGGAGTCTCTATGGGTGGAAGTTAGAAACAGGACGGGGTCAATAACTCGACTGAGTGTTTTTTTATAGACCACCCAATAGTAACAGGAACATCAAGGAGCAGATAGGGAGACAGTGCAGTAATAACAGGGTTGTCGTGATGGGAGATTTTAATTTCCCCAATATTGATTGGCATCTCCCTAGACAAAGGGGTTTAGATGGAGTGGAGTTTGTCAGGTGTGTTCAGGAAGGTTTTCTGACACTATGTAAATAAACCTACAAGAGGAGAGGCTGTACTTGATCTGATATGGGGAAATGAACCTAGTCAGGTCTCTCAGTGGGAGAGCATGTTAGAGATAGTGATCACAATTCTATCTCTATTGGAGAGGGATAGGAGCAGACAAATTAGGAAAACATTTATTTGGAGTAAAGGGAAATATGAAGCTATCAGACAGGAACTTGGAAGCATAAATTGGGATCAGATGTTGTCAGGGAAATGTATGGCAGAAATGTGGCAAATGTTCAGAGGATATTTGTGTGGTGTTCTATATAGGTACATTCCAATTAGACGGGAAGGATGGCAGGGTACAGGAACCATGGTGTACAAAGGCCGTTGAAAATCTAGTCAAGTAAGAAAGCTTATGAAAGGTTCAAAAAACTAGATAATGATAGAGAACTAGATAATTATAAGGCCAGCAGGAAAGAGCTTAAGAATGAAATTAGGAGAACCAGGAGTGTTGTGAGAAGGTCTTGGCGAGCAGGATCAAGGAAAACCCCAAGGCATTCTACAAGTATGTGAAGAGCAAGAGGATAAGATGTGAGAGAATAGGACCAATCAAGAGTAACAGCGGAAAAGTGTATATGGAACCGTTGGAGTTAGCGGAGGTACTTAATGAATACTTTGCTTCAGTATTCACTACGGTAAAGGACCTTGGTGATTGCAGGGATAACTTACAGCAGACTGAAAAGCTTGAGCATACAGACATTAAAAAAGAGGATGTGCTGGAGCTTTTGGAAAGTATTAATTGGATAAGTCACCAGGACCATATGAAATGTACCCCAGGGTACTGTGGGAGGCGAGGGAGGAGATTGCTGAGCCTCTGGCAAAGATCTTTGCATCTTCAATGGGGATGGGAAAGGTTCCGAAGGATTGGAGGGTTGCAGATGTTGTTATCCTTATTCAAGACAGGGAGTAGAGATTGCCCGGAAATTATAGACCAGTGAGACTTACTTCAGTGGTTGGTAAGTTGACGGAGAAGATCCTAAGAGGCAGGATTTATGAACATTTGGAGAGACATAATATGATTAGGAATAATCAACATGGCTTTGTCAAAGGCAGGTCGTGCCTTACGAGCGTGATTGAATATTTTGAGGATATGACTAAACACATTGCTGAAGGTAGAGCAGTAGATGAAGTGTATATGGATTTCAGCAAGGAATTTGACAAGGTACCCCATGCAATGCTTATTAAGAAAGTAAGGAGGCATGGGGTCCAAGGGGACCTTGCTTTGTGGATCCAGAATTGGCTTGCCCACTGAAAGCAAAGAATGGTTGTTGAAAGGTCATATTCTGCATTGAGGTCGGTGACCAGTGGTGGGCCTCAGGGATCTGTTCTGCGACCCTTTCTCTTCGTGAGTTTTATAAATGACCTGGATGAGGAAGTGAAGGGATGGGTCAGTAAATTTGCTGATGACACAGAGATTGGGGGTGTTGTGGATAGTGTGGAGGGCTGTCAGAGGTTACAGCGGGAGGTCTATAGGATGCAAAACTGGGCTGAGAAGTGGCAGATGGAGTTCAGCCCAGGTAAGTGTGAGGTGGTTCATTTTGGTAGGTCAAATATTATGGCAAAATAAGACTCTTGGCAGTGTGGAGGATCAGAGGGATCTTGGGGTCCGAGTCCATCGGACACTCAAAGCTGCTACGCAGGTTGACTCTGTGGTTCAGAAGGCATACAGTGCATTGGCCTTCATTAACCTTCATTAACCCTTCTTGAACCGCGTTCAAGAACTGAGAGGTAATGTTACAGCTATATAGAACCCTGGTCAGACCCCACTTGGAATACTGTGCTCAGTTCTGGTCACCTCACTACAGGATGATGGGGTAACTATAGAAAGGGTGCAGAGGAGATTTACAAGGATGTTGCCTGGATTGGGGAGCATGCCCTATAAGAATATGTTGAGTGAACTTGGCCTTTCTCCTTAGAGCGACGGAAGATGAGAGGTGAGCTTATAGAGGTGTATAAGATGATGAGAGGCATTGATCATCTGGATAGTCACAGGCTTTTTCCCAGGGCTGTAATGGCTAGCACAAGAGCGCACAGTTTTAAGGGGCTTGGAAATAGGTCCAGAGGAGATGTCAGGTGTAATTTTTTTTATGCAGAGAGTGGTGAGTGCGTGGAATGGGCTGCCAGCAACGGTGGTGGAGGCAGATAGGATAGGGTCTTTTCAGAGACTCCTGGATAGGCACATGGAGCGTAGGAAAATAGAGGGCTAAAGTAAGGACATGTTTGGCACAGCATTGTGGGCCAAAGGGCCTGTATTGTGCTGTAGGTTTTCTATGTTTCTAAAATGGGGGGCCACTGGAGGATCCCACATGTTCTGACATATGTGTAGATGCTCAGCGAAGCAGTCTCCCAACCTGCGCCGAGTCTCACCAATATACAGGAGGCCACACACATATACAGGGAGCACCGAACACAGTACATGACCCTAACAGACTCACAGGTGAAGTGTCGCCTCACCTGGAAGGTCTGTTTGGGGCACTGAATGGTAATGGAGGAGGAGGTTTAGGGGCAGGTGTAGCACTTGTTCCGCTTGCAAGGTTAAGTGCCAGGAGGGAGAACAGTGGGGAGAGACGAATGAACAAGGGAGTTGTGTGGGGACAGATTCCTGCAGAAAGCAGAAAGTGGAGGTGGGGCACGAGGAGGGAGAGTTCAGTGGTGGAATCCAGTTGGAGGTGGTTGGAAAATTATATACTGGACGTGGAGGCTGGTGGGGTGCTATGTGAGGACCTATTCAATATTTCCTAGTAACTCAGGTTCTCCAGTCAGAGTGCAAATGGATAAAATTTAGGTCGTGTTAGAAATATCAGTATCAGAGACTACAGCTTTAAAGTGAGAACGAGAGTTTAAAATGGATTTATGAGGTACATTTTTCTGAACAGTGTGGTTGATGCCTGAGAAGTACTGCCAAGGGGGGTGGCAGAAGCAGATATGATGACAATATTGAAGAGACATTTAGACAGGCACATGAATATGGAGGGATATAGATAAACCATGTGCAGGCAGAAGGGATTAGTTTAGTTTGGCATCATGTTCGCACAGTTGGCTAAAGGGATTGTTCCTGTGCAGCAGTGTTCTATATATTGATAAGGTTTATGTACATGTTATACAATGCGAACTATTTAGTACAATACAGGAAACCAAGTACACAGCTCAAGTGCTGAGTCATTAATTCTAAGCTTTTTACAAACATGAATATTGCTTTAATCTCAGCACTGTCACAGTTCTTATCATGTCTAACCAAAGAGTGATACAAAACATGAATTTCACCAAGCCCTAAGCTTTCCGTTAATAGTGCAAACCCAAAGTTGGAAGAGCAGAGATAAGTAAGCTGCTAAATGCTTTAGGAAGGAAGACCACAAAGTTGTGCCACTCAGCACTTACTGTTTTAATAGTATCAGTCTCCACCAGCAATTAATCCATAGGGTAACTAAAATACCCTCACATTCACTGAAATACATGCATCTCAGTTAGTTTTTTAGGCACTAAAATGTCTGTTGAATATACAAAGGTACTGGAATATATTTTCACTTTTTCAGCCATTTAATGTAAACTATACCAATCTAATTCAAACAAGGTAAAGTAATAGCCCTGATTTCCCACTAAAACATTGAGGAAAAAGGGCAGAGGAAAAAGTAAAGAATCACCATCCACACCTTCATCCCAATTTTTTTTTAAATAGGCAAGAATATAATACATGGACAAACAATGATGTTGTTACCAATTTATTTTGATCAGTTGCTTCAGAGTTTCTTTTTCCAACCTGGGACTTTGTGGCATCAACAAGTTTCTTGTATAGCGCCTTAATCTGTTCTTCATACATCTCTTTTTGATCTTTTATTTGATTACTGCACTGAGTACTAAATGGTCAAATAAAAAGAAAATTAGATACTTTTACTAGTTGTTGAAACTGAATCCCAATTAAATTATATTTTCTTGGAAATAAAAAAGTAATTTATTTGGACATACAACATATGCGGAAATGTCAACTTTGGGTAGGGTGGGGTAAGAGGGAGAAAAATATTCAAGTACGAAGATGTTTGCTGTTCTATATTTCTACACAATGCTTTTGAGATTTTTCCACTATTTGAGTAAACTCTGGTCATGAAACAAGAAGACTGAAATGTCTTTGTTACACCAATTTTTCTGTTAGCCTTTTATGGAGAGGGTTCAGGAGGTTTTCCAAATTGGAGATGTTACAGAAATGATTTCATTTCTTCTTCTATTTCACTGTGCTGTCTTTTATACTTGAGGATTATACACTTACATGTCATAGTTTAACTTTTTCTGGAGCTCCTGCAACTTCTGATTTAATTGGCTATATCCCATTTGCAATTGTTGAAATTGTTCTATGGAGAAAAGCATAAAACAATACAAGCAACAGGAAAGCCGCACCTTTTAATCATTTTAACACAGCAGATAAAATTACACATTCACATTTTTGTAAATAAATTTCCCCAAAGCATTTAGACCAATTTTATTATTGATAACACTTTACCGCACACAAAACTATTAAAATTATTGTAAGTGTTGTCATCCAATATTCAGATTTTAACCACCTACAGGTGTCCTTTCTTACACACGTCCATGAATTTAAGTAATCAAGAGATAGAATCACAAAACTAAAGAACTTAATCCAACATTAAAGATGGTACAATAGCTACTCACTTGATCATGAATTTCAACTGATATATACTGATATAAAATTGTGTAACATGCCAATACAAATGATGGAAAATAGTATTTATATTAATTTAGAAAGCCAAAAACTTCCTCCCTTATCCAAGTACAAAAGCTTACCGTGAGAAAAATCTACAATTTCCCATTGTAAATTCCAATCCAGTTAACAAATTGCATTACAAGCATTTCACCCAGGCAACAAATTATTGAATATGGTAAGCTTCTCTAATATAATGCCTAATAAAGTACCAATTTGAAAAGAGATGTCCATTTTAAGCACTTCAGAGGATGAAAGAAAATTTTATTGGACAGCTAATTGATAAATGTGCATTTTTCTCATTTAGATGTATGCTACGGCATTTGCCAACTTAATTAGCATTGCACTTATACTTGAATCCTATTTTTTTTACTTACTAAACGCACTCCATACAATAGTCATATAAATATTCATTTACATAATGATCAATATAAAAGCTTCTTTCATCCATAAAATTCTAAATGCCACATCAACTTCAACCAAACTATTGGCCTTTCCCAATGAAGTTATTCTTCTTAGGTGGTGAGACATCCTCACTCTGAATATTGTTATTCATGAAGAACTGACTTACCTTGCAGTGTATGTATAATCATTGTGCTACTTGTAATGTTCCTATTCAGAGCATCCTTTTAAAAGAAATGATAAATTAGGAATTTTAAGTACTTGAATTAACACATAATTCTCTCACACACACACACACACACACAAACCCCACTCCCGTGCTTCTACATGGATTCCAGTTAATTGGGCCATTGATTAATCAGGGCAGCCACTTATTTGGGACAAGTCTTAAACAACAAATCCTAATTGAGAAAATAACCAGGATTCCCTTTGTTTAATTAGGACACTGTGCAATTTAACTGGGGCAGCAAACTGTTACCAAGCAATTTCTAACTATCATCAGTGGAGTGCACTTGCATGACCATTGGACACTACATCATGCTTCAACAGCTTTTAAATAGCATCAGTTGAATGTGCTTGTGTTCAAAAGGCAGCAAATTTTGTCGCTGATGTTGGTAAAATAAGCAGCAAGACAATTCAGATCTGTTTTGCTCACTGTGGTTTCAAGCATTCAGAGATGCCAGAAATGACTGCGAGTGAAAATATTTCCTTGCAGAGAGGAGTAAATAAGGTTCAGAAGGAGGAACATTAATGGTTTTTCTAATCTTACAATGGAACGTTAGAAGCTGCTAGTTAATGGTCAAGAGTTTAAGAAATTTAGTGTAGATTTACCAAATAAACCTGCTGTTAAATGTGTACAGGAAAGCTGGCTATTGAAATCTTGTCTAAGTTTTAAGATACAAGGCTATATTGATTTAAGACACAATCAGAAAATGGTTAATGGAAGAGGAGTGGCTTCCTTTGTCAACAATGGGATAGCACAGAGTTTCTGGAGATTGAAGGTTGTTTATGAGTCAATTTTGATTGAAATTTGAGGAAAGAACAGGAAAGTACAGATAATAAATTCTTATACCCCTTGCAAAACGATAATATTGGAAAGTGTGGGGGGAAATAAAATAAGGTTATATGGTGTGAAGATTATAATGCTCATGTGAGGTTGTAGTGACACATCTGAATGGGACAGAGGTGGAAAACCTTCTGGAAGCGTTTGGTGTGCTTGAATGCTGGTAGGTGCACAAGGATAAATCTATTTAACAACACTGTTTCTGCTACAGACCTTACGCTGATTCTGAGGACAGCAAATGTGTGTAACTGGGAAGTGTATAATAATACAATGGGGAGTAATCATTTCCTTGTTACCTGTACAATGGGAACAGATGTACATATTCCCAGATGAAATTTTATAAAAGCAAATTGGGATGTACTTGAGGATTTATGTGAAAGCAAATTTCTTGATCATTTGCTTTTGGAAGCAAGTTAAGTAACAATACCTTGTGCTCTGTGTTCAACTCAATAGCTAAGGAATCAATTCCCAGATTGTTGGGAGATAATAAAGGGAAAGCTATTTCCTGGTGAATGGATGAATGTGAAAGAACTGTGAAGGAGTGGAAAGTTAGGCAGTATTCCTCCTATTCATCTTTCATACAATATAAAATAACCCAAAAAATAGTGAGAAAGGAAAAGCCTGTGAAGAGCGTACTGTGAAAGCATTTGGAAAGACCTGATAGCATTCAGTTCAAACGGTCCTTCCTGGTGAGGCAACCCTTCACCTGTGAATCTGCTGGGGTTGTCTATTGTGTGTGGTACTGCCGATGCAGCCTCCTCTACATTGCTGAAAACCATCATAAACTGGGGGACCACTTTGTCGAGCACCTCCGATC
This sequence comes from Hypanus sabinus, assembly GCF_030144855.1. NCBI lineage: Eukaryota > Metazoa > Chordata > Chondrichthyes > Myliobatiformes > Dasyatidae > Hypanus > Hypanus sabinus. The sequence continues at coordinate 42,427,737 of NC_082710.1, forward strand.
CAGCCAACAAAAGTGGAACTTCCCAGTGGCCAAATACTTTAATTCTGATTCAATTCCCATTCTGGCATGGCAAGATAAGGCCACTCTCAGGGTGGAGGTACAACACCTTATATTCCATCTGGGTAGCCTCCAACCTGATGGCATGAGTACTGATTTCTCTTTTTTCCCTCTTTTCCTATTCCCTACCTTGGCATCTTACCGCTCCTCAGCTGCCTATCACCTCTTCCTGGGACCCCTTCTCCTATGGTTCACTCTCCTCTCCTATCAGACTCCTTCTACTCGGGCCCATTATATTTCCAACTCGCCTGGCTTTACCCAACATCTCCAAGCTATCCTCCTTCCCCTCTCCCACCTTTTTTATTCTGGCGTCTTCCCCTTACTTTTCAGACCTGAAAAAGGGTCTCGGCTGAAACATTGATTGTTTATTCATTTCCACATATGTTGCCTGACTTGCTGAGTTCCTTCAGCATTTTGTGTGTGTTGATTGAGAGAGAAACCCAGGTTGGGGAAGTTTGGGGTATGATACAGGAAACGGGGAATTAGAAAACTTCATGCATTACTGGTTTTGTGTGGTGGGAAGAAGGTTGCAGTTACTGACAGGCAAAGCAGAATCATTAGCAGAGGGGTAGCGGCAGCTGTAAATAACACCAGGGCAACTGCTTGAAACGTCTTATATGCATGACAGTTTGTAAGGTCTAAATTCCCAGACGTCATTACCAAATTACACTGAAAATATGCATCAAAATCTATGCCGGCTTTTCTAACACACTGAAATTAATTCTACTTCCTTATGTACCAGCTTTAAATGCATTTTTAAGTGCCAAAGCAATAAAGGGACACAAACAATGAGGCCTTAAGAAACTATGCTAAATTCAGAGTACAAGTCATTCCTCTGAACAGACAGAAATGGGAAGCCAGTTTTTCTGGCCTGATTACTTAAATCAGTTGTTGCTAATTTGTCAGCATTTGGGGTTCTTCTTCTTCTTAAACTTACAAATTCTACAAATGTTACAAGGCACCAAGAAACTGATTACCACCTGATATCAGTGCCAATGCCCCTGGACAGGAGACAAGAGGGGTCAACTCCTGACAAAACTAACAAAATGGAAGTGCTTCTCTACAGTCAACTGCAGAAACATCATTTGAAATCTCAACAATCTTTGGTAAGAAAAAGTGGCAACATTTGTATTCGGATAGGGACAGGTTGCATGCAGCCACTGATGTTCAAGATGAGGAGAAGCTTTCAAAAAGTTAATCATTAAATACAGTGTTTCTTTCTTGTAAAAGTCCCGCATGATTTATGTTTGTTTTTCTTCAGAATGCTGCTTATGTGGTGCCATCTGACTCCGACGCTGCTTTAAGAGTTTTAAAGCAACAGTCGATGAGAAATTAGGCTTTGATTTTGCGACCTGCTCCCCATCGCGAACGTGCGACCAAGGGTCCTTACCTTCTCCTCGGTGCAGTCTCTAGCCGCGGACTGGAGCAGCTCCTGGCGTTGCTGCCCCAGCTGCTCGAGCTCCTCCCGGTGGCTCTCCAGCTGGGTCTGCAGCTGCACCTGAAGCTGCTGCTTCCGCAGCTGGGCGACGCTGAGTTCGGCGGCGCTGTGCCGGACCTCGCTGTCCAGGGCGGCGAGCCGCGACTCCAGCTCGGAGCCGCGCGAGCTCGACACCCAGTAGCTGAGCGCGAGGAAGGCCAGGCACGCGCCCAGCGCCACCAGCAGGAACAGGAGCGGCGTGGACCGCGCGCCGCGCCGGCCCACCATCGCCCCGCACTGCGGCGGCGGAGCACCGGCCGTTCGGGCCTCACTCGCGGGCCGCGGCCCGGCTCGACGCAAGGGAAGCTCCTTTCGGTAACCGTCCAATCCTTGAAGGAAAGTTCTTGGGCGAGGCGAAACTTGAGGGGATCTCTGTGAGAAATGGCCGGCGAAGAAGACGAATCTCGAATGAAACGATAAACGCGCATTGAATTGACAACCTGCTACGTAAGGCGGGTCGAGCCGAGCACCTGCGACACCCAGAGGGGCGGTGTATGCAGCCACCCAGTGCAGCTATGCCAAGTACAGTGCAAGATAGTTTCTGATGGTACACGCCCCAAAGATTGGTTTTGATATACGAAGAGGAAGATCTAAACGAGTTGAGTTACTTTCAAATAAAAACACAAAATGCTGGCAGAACTCAGCAGGCCAGACAGCATCTATGGGAGGAGGTAGTGACGACGTTTCGGGCCGAAACCACCTTGCCAGCTTTACGACTGTCGGTACAAAGTACGTCGATTCAGCTCCCGTGTATTGAATTTCCGATACGTTCTTTAAAAGCCTGCGCTGCTTTTTTTCTAAAAGTAGAGAATTTAAGACAGCTATTATTTCCCAAATGAGCTGTTTTCCAGATAGGTTCGTTCCATCAACAATGATGTTAAACCAAAATTATGCAAAATAAAACTCAAGGAAAAAGTTTTTTTTAAAGGTATTGCAGTGCCCACCGGATGTTGCCAACGTGCAGAAAACCTCTCTAATAGCATTAAATAAAAGTTTTATAAATATCCTTAGGAGGAAGTGCTAAGGATGTCGACTATTTGCAACAAACACAAAATGCTAGGGCAACTCATCAGGCCAGGCAGCATCTATGGAAAAGAGTAAATACTGTAGTTGACGTTTCCCTTCGGCCCGAAACGTCGACTGTACTCTTTTCCATGGATGCTGCCTGACCTGCTGAGTTCCCCCAGCATTGTGTGTGTGTGGTGCTTTGGATCGCCGGCGTTAGCAGATTTTCTTGTGTTCGTGACGTGGACTGTTTACTCCTTTCCATTGATGCTGCCTAACCTGCTGAGATCCTCCAGCATGTTGTGTGTTGCGTAAGAGGAAGTGCTCCTGGCCCTCGGTCGCACCCTGCCATTGTCCTGATCGTGGTTAAAAATAACATGTTAGAGTGCCTCGTTCAATTTACCATTATTTATGTGCGAGTATAATTATTTCCATTGTATCATTTGGGGCATAACTAAAACGGTAACGTTTTGCTTTTAAGGTCACTAATATCAACGCTAGATATTGCTGTTAATGTTTTGTACCTCTAAAATAAGGGATGTCAGACAGTCTATTCTTCATTACAGAAATTTTCCCACAGATGCAAAATATTATTCTTACCAGGAAGCAGTTATAGATGTAAAATAGGAAAATGTGTCTATAAATCCTGTTCAATGAAATACTAACTAAATGTTACCCCTCCATGAGACTTCAGTACTGTGTAGCTTTAATGGCAACGTAGCACAGCTAATATAATTTCTGAAATACAAAGTGCTGGAAACACTCAAGTTAGGCAACAACTGTGGAAGGAGGCGCTGAATTAATGTTTCATGTCAAACTCATAATCCAGATGTCAACAAATTGAAACCACTCTCTCCTATCAATAGCAGTTCTCCAAACAAAACTGGATCTGAAGCTTTAACACTGTTCTCCTTCCACTGATATTCAGAAAATTATCAATTAATACTTAATGAACATTAGACATACCCTTGATACACTAGCTGTTTCTGTCATGTCCAGTGTAGAATGAGAGGTTTAGCTTTCAAATTGCTGGTACAACATGAAAATGTAGTGCTGAAAAGATATTTAAATTGCTAATTCCCAGATATATCTTTTTGTGGAATTTTTAGTTGGAGATAATTGAGATGTTCCTTTAAGGCTCCAGGTGGATCAGTGTAAATCAGGTGGTAATGTGGTAATAAAGGCCACATCAACATTGTCTAATCTCTTATACACTGAAAAATATCTTACTTTTGTTTTGGATGATCTCAAAATTTCCCACATTACATTTCTTCTATCATGTTACTGCACATTCAGTTAGTTTGTCTATATTCCTTTGAAGCCTCTTTACATCCTCCTCTGTATCTGCAATCTCCAGTATCATCAGTAAACTTACAAAAAAATTACACTTCATACCAATGTCAAATCTTTAATATACAGTAGATCTTGGATAACTATGGGCCTGTAGCGGTGTGCTACACGCAGCGCTAAAATAATGACATGGAGTCGGTAAACTGCAATTAAAGATGATTTTATTCGAACTTCACAGCCTTGCTTTAAAGCCTCCCTCATCCCGCCCTCTCCGGGCGCGGATGCTGTAAGGAACACGTACTCACAAACCCCCGCAGGCTTTCCCTTTGTTGCGGACCTGGCCTTTGTGCTGGAGCGCTGGCTATTTGTGAGCCGGTTCGAGTGTGCTAGGAAGTGGGTCGCCACATAACCCCCCCCCCCAGAACCGGCTGGATTCTGCGGCCGGGCCTGGACTGGTTTGCTGCTGGGAGCATGGCCTGGTGATCTGTGCGATGGACGCCTCACTCACCTTCTTGGCGTTCCACAGCAAGTCCGCCCGGGCTGCCACCTTCCGGGGGTCGCTGAAATCCGCGTCGGACAGCAACAGGCGTATGTCCTCGGGCAGCTGCTCCAGGAATGCCTGCTCAAGCATGAGGCAGGGCTTGTGTCCTCTGGCCAGAGACAACATCTCATTCATTAAAGCCGATGGACGTCTGTCTCCCAAGCCATCCAGGTGCAGTAAGCGGGCAGCCCGCTCGTGCCGTGAGAGTCCGAAAGTCCTTAGGAGCAGGGCTTTGAATCCCGTGTACTTGTCGTCTGCCGGGGGAGACTGTACGAAATCCGCAACCTGGGCCGCTGTGTCCTGGTCGAGGGAGCTCACCACGTAGTAGTAACGGGTGTCCTCTGAGGTTATCTGCCGAACGTGGAATTGGGCTTCTGCTTGCTGGAACCATAGGTGAGGTCGCAGCGCCCAGAAGCTTGGCAGTTTCAACGAAACCGCATGAACAGATGCTGCATCGGTCATCTCCGGTCCAAAAATCGTTTGGACCGTCAGGGTCACCAATTGTAGCGGTGTGCTACACACAGCGCTAAAATAACAACACGGAGTCGGTAAACTGCAAATAAAGATGATTTTATTCGAACTTCACAGCCTTGCTTTAAAGCCTCACTCATCCCGCCCTCCCCGGGCGCGGATGCTGTAAGGAACACGTACTCACAAACCCCCGCAGGCTTTTTCCCTTTGTTGCGGACCTGGCCTTTGTGCCGGCGCGCTATTTGTGAGCTGGTTCGAGTGCGCTAGGAAGTGGGTCACCACAGGCCAACTTTTAATGATACCTTTCAAGTCAAAGCCTGCCAGTTTGAGAGCCCAGAAACCAATTGTTAATCAGTGTACATCACTCCTAATCAATGTGCCCAGACTTTATTAAACTTCTTTAAGGATTAAACTTAAAGGCCTCCTTTAAGCCAAATAAACTAAATATATTTATCCCTATTCATTTAATTTACCAGTCATATCCTCTGACCCTCAGTAAAATATACAAATACAAGTTTATTATCATAAATCCATGTTGATTCTGCCATATCCTATTATTCATTCCAACACGTTCTATTGTGATATCCTTCACTACAGATTCCAGAATTATTTTTTAGACAATCAATGCTGGGACTAATGTCTGGCTTCCACCATTTACAAAAGGTCCAGATTTTGAGATTAGCAATGCCTTCTATAACCCCCTGGGTCGCCTCAGGCTCGCTCAGCTCGTTCTCGTCTAGGGGGAGCAGCCTTCGGCCCTGCCAAACTGGGTAATCAGTTTGTGTGGATGCTGTGTGATGTCCCCACCTCGCCAAAGAACAAACAGGACACCATATGCGATTAAATGATTACAGTTTATGAAGATTACTATAACTAAGTAATTAATAACGATACAGTATACATGAAGGAAAAGAAAATAAAGAAAAGGCCCCAAACTTATCAAAGACCAAACCACTTCGTGCACAACCGTTGGAGCTCAATTACTGAAGTCTTCTGGCCACCCTTCAATCCCCTCCGAACTCCTCGTCTCGAAGCTCAAGATCACCCGAAGTGGTCAACCAAGCACATCTATCTTTGTCTCCTCTCCTCGGGGTACCTCCTGGCCTAGGACCCCTGCTTGGGGTCCATTCCTTGCTCAGTTTACAGCATCACGTCCTCTCTCTCTCAGCCCCTCGCACCAATCTCCCCAAAAGCCCGCCAACAATAGCTTACAGACTCAGAAGAAAGAACAACATTAATCCCAATTGGTTTACAAAGGAATACAATTCTCGTTATCAGTAAATTTTAACCCAAACAAGCTTCCAGCACTCTCTTGCAACAAAGAAGCATTCCTACTTTTAACAAAACAAAAAGCCATTTTGATTAACATACGCAGTAACAAAGAAAAAGAAGAAACCCCCCCCCCCCTTTACACTACTATACAATTTTCTGATAATCATCCCGGCTCCCAGATGCACAAGAAAGAACAATATCCTGCTCATTGGCTAACATGCCCCATTATCTCTAGTCATAACCCAAACATTGCTGCTACAGAGAAATCATTAACTCAGCAGTGGAACATTACAGAGAGCCATTACGTTAGCAGTGAAACCTTACAGCATGTTGCATTCTCCCTCCCACCAGATTTAGTCATGTCCTCATGATGTTCAGATAACTCACCAACCCTTCCTGCAAAATACAAAGTCCAATCCAGGTGCAAAAGGCAGTGACATAGCTCCCCAAAATGGTACAGGTCACACTCTGCTCCCCTAATTCTACGTAAACCAGCCTATCCGGTGTTCTCTGATTTCTCTTGAGACCTCTGCACCCCCTGACCTAACTCTTAAGGTTCCGACACTACTTGCGGTCTACCTAGCAAGGCCTCCCCCAACCTATCACTCGTGCCCACCTGCAACTCGGACCCCTCTGTCCCGTGATCGAACCCCGCTTCCTCCCCTGCAAAGCCCTGCTGCAACCTAGGCTGCCCACAGATAGCCCCCCCCCACTTCACCACTTCAGCAGGAGAAGGGCAAGTAGTCTCTTCCTCAATCAATTGGGAGTTAGCAAAAGGCAGCATATACCATACATCCAGGTCCTCATTCTCTGAATCAGTATCCCTTTCAGGGATGGGGGCCGGCCTAAGTTCGCCTGCTCTGGGCCCTGCAGTCGGCAGGGTCCTCTTACTAGGTGTAGGCTCCGAGTCTGCCTCTGGGTCTAACTGCACCTCTTGTCCAGGGGCAACAGGTAGTTCCGATGGAGAATCTTGACAGGCCCATTCCCATCCTCTGGTTTCACCCAGAAAACTTGTATGTTTGGCATCTGACTCCCACCCAGCGTTCAGCCAACTTATGCTTTTCAGGTGGCCCCAAATTCCTTATGAGGACTCGGTCTCCTGGCAGGAGTTGGGAGAACCTCACTTTTTGATTGTACTCTTATTTCCTTGATTCTGCTTGGCAGCCACGAACCCGGCTAACTCATAAGCCCTTTTCAGCACTCTGCTCATGTCAGACACATACTTCAGATAAGTCTTCGGTGGTAAGTCACCCTCGTCAGTCCCAAAACTAAGGTCAATGGGCAACCTCACCTTGCACCCAAGCATCAGATAATATGGCAGGTACCCAGTAGCTTAATTTCATGTACAGTTATAACTGTACACCAGCTGCCCAATATGTTAACTCCATTTGCTCTTCTTGCTGATCTCCAGAGTTCCAAGCATGTCTAGCAAGGTCCAATTAAACCTCTCTGGCTGGGAATCACCCAACGGGTGATAGGGTGTGGTCCTTGACTTCTTGACTCCAGGCGTGCCCAGTAGCTCATGGATGAGTCTGCTCTCGAAATCTCGACTCTGACCACTATGTATCCACCTGGGAAGGCCATAATACATGAAATACTTTTCCCGTAAACATTTTTGCCACCATAGACGCCCTCTGGTCTTTGATGGGAAAAGCCTGAGCATATCTGGTGTAGTGGTCTGTGATGACTAAGACATTCGCCATGTTGCTGGTATCTGGTTCTATTGACAGGAAATCCACGCACAGCAGGTCCAGAGGCCCTGCACTCTGCAAGTGGGACAAGGGAGTTGCCCGTGTAGGCAGCGTCTTCCGCCATATGCATTGAATGCACGACTTGCAGTATTCTTCAACCTCTGACTTTATCTGGGGCCAGTAAAACTGGTCTCTGAGCAATCCATAGGTCTTTTCCACCCCCAAATGTCCAGAATCATCATGAAGTGACTTCAACGCAATCCTCCGATACTTCTCAGGCAGAACCAGCTGGCAATGCCAAGGCTGGTCTGGGGCTGACGTAACCCAGTATATGATCTGGTTCTTCAACTCCAACCTAGGCCATTCTCGCAGTAATGGAGGCATTGACGCATGTTTCATCTCCTCCGGCTAAGCCACATCTCTCTTTTCGACCACTTCTCAAATGGTACCAATGGCCGGATCATCTTGCTGAGCAGCTGCCACTTCCCCAGAACTCAATTCCGGCAGCTGATCTGTCTTCAGAGCAGTCAGGTTAAAGTAAACTTGGGGAATGGTGTCATCAGAAGCTTCCAATTGATCCACCACTTGATCCTGCCCTTCCTTTCCCTATGCCTTCATGGTGATGGCAAACTGACACAAGGCCTTCACCCCTGGGGCAGGAACATTCTCCCACTCCTTCTCCCTGACCAGTCCCTCATGTGCCCGTTGGTACAAAGCATCAGCACCAATTTTCCTTCTTCCCAGCCGGTACTTCAGGCTGAAATCATAGGCAGACAACGCCGCCAACCACTGATGACCTGTGGCATCCAGTTTTGCCAAGGCCAGAATATAAGTTAGGGGGTTTTTGTCCTTCCTCACCTCAAACTTGGCCCCAAAGAGGTAGTCACTCAGCTTATCCACCACCACCCATTTCAACACCGGAAATTCCAAGTTGTGCATGGGATAGTTCTTCTCGGAGGGCAATCAACTCCGGCTGACAAACGCAACAGGCCTCGACCCAGTTCAGCCTCAATCAGAAGCTAATTCAACAGGTGACTCACTTTCGTGTAGCCTTTCAGAAACCTCTGATAGTAACCACAGAACCCAAGAAACGAGCACAGAACACTCACAGTCTGGGATCTTGGCCAAGTGATAACTTCCTCTATCTTAGCTGGATCTGTAGCTACTACATACCATGAGACTATGTGCCCAACATAGCTAACAGATGTTTGGCAGAGCTGGTACTTGTGCAGTGAATGTTTTAACCCTTAAGCTCTGAGGCAGACCAGCACCTTCAGCAGCCTCGCTTCATATTCTTCCAAGGTGGATCCAAATACTGTGAGGTCATCCAGATACACCGATACCTCAAGCAAGTTCATATACCCCACCGTCTTCTCCATGACCCGCTGGAAGGATTCAGGTGTTCCCGAGATGCCCTGGGACATCCTTTCAAACTGGAAAAATCCCAGAGAACATATAAATGCCGTCTTTTCTTTGTCAGCCTCACTCATCGGGATCTGGTAATATCCACTCCTCAAGTCTAGCACACTGAAACACTTTGCACCACTCAGGCAGGCCAGCACGTCTTCAATCCTCGGGACAGTATACTGGTCAGGGATGGTGCACCTGTTCAGAGTCCTATAGTCTCCACACATCTGTACCTTCCCATTATTCTTTCGGGCCACTACTATTGGGGACAGATAGGGACTTTGGGACTCGGTGATGATCCCAGCTTCCTTCAACTTACATAAATGCTGCCTCTGCAGGGGCCAGTTGCCGCGACCTTTCTCTGAACAGGGTATTCTCAGTCATCTGGATAGTGTGACGAGTGCTCTTGGAACAACCCACATCAAACTTGTCAGTGGAAAAGATACCTTCTAGCTTCAACATCTTCTCTATCAACCTCCTCTTCCAATCTGCAGGAACCGGGAAATCCCCAAAGTTGAATAATTCTGCGGTCAACTTTCCCCCCTTTTCCAATAGTTTCTCCCTGGCTTGTCTAGCACTTCTTACTACCACTAAGCCCCCAGATCTCCAGTGCCCTGAATGGGGTTAAGGGTAAATGCTTCAGATACCAATTGTAAAATGAATGTTACAACCATGTGACCTGTGACCCAGTGTCAAGTATGACTTTGGCATAAGTACCCTCTGTCTGTAGCAACACACTGGAGCATGGTCCCAATAAGCTTTCAGGAATTGGGCCTTTCGCTTTTTGAGGGTTCCTTGGCACATCACTGGGAACGTGTTCCTCCAGAGACACCAGGCCATTCACTCACTGGATCCCCTCTTAGTTTTCCCAATGACTCTCTCTGCTTAGCTACCTGGGGGCTCACTCTCCTAGCATGACACCTGCTGCCAGCAGCCCTCTGCACTGTTCATCCCCTTGAGGGATCCGCACCCCCCCCCCCCATCAGCTCCATCATATGGGAGGGTCACACCCGCTGATAACAGCTGACATATTCCTGTTCTCAACTCTGCTGCAAGCGCCTCTACCACTCCCCAGGGAAGGCTATCTGTGGTCACTTCACCGCAGAGGACCACTACCAAGGACTGTACCCTGTTGATGGAGCCCTCCTGCTCCTCTAATGCATTCTCCTCTTCCCGTACCTCAACAAAAGATGGAGGGGGCCCCTCTGCGCTGCAAGCAATTCAGCTGCTTCTCTAGCCAAAAAATAAAAGTGGCAAGTTCCTCCCCTTCTCCTGACACATGTTCTGAAACTCCACCATGAGCTCCATTTGGCTTCCTGTCAGGCCAAAGCAGCTTTCCAGTGCTCGCAGCTAATCACTCACGGTTGCTAGGGGATACTCCAACCTGAAGGCTCTCACAATGTCAGTAGCCCGCCATTCAAACTTTCAACCAATCTCTACCACTCATCTGACAACTGAGAGGTCTGCTCTGCCCAAGCTTCATACTCCTCCTCCCCTTTATAGGTGTGCATTATTCTAGAGAATAGGCAGAGCCTACCATTGCAGGGACTTTGAACCTGATTTTTCCATTTATTCGCCAGAGAGGTAAAGGCAGATACTAACTCAGTATTCTCACTCTCCCCAGGGGACGTGGACTAATTAGACATTTCAAATCCGACCACTCCTTCCCCTCACTCCTCAGAAATGATACAATACTGTCTTTGAAATCTCTGCCCCTAGCTACCCTACATCAATGCTAATCTGCATTAAAACAAGAGCCATTTCATCAAACCTCCACCCACAATATCAACTTAAAAAGTACTTAAAAGGCAAATTAACAATTCATCCAGTACGAATATCTACCCCACTGGTTCAATGCTCAGGGTAATCACAGATGAGCCCCCACAATTGTAATTCTCGCTTCAGCTAGCAGCTTAATATAGGGGATGATAGCCCCTGGACCAGCCAAACTTAAGAAATCTTGTTTGGGCGGATGCTGCGCGATGTGTTTCCTGTTACAAATCAGTACCATGAAATAACAAGATATGTGATTAAATGATTGAGCTTTATAATTCTTAATTTGACTATATGGTTAGTAAAGAAAACAAAAAAGAAAATTGGCCCATTCTCATGGAACAGTCTATTGCGCAATGTTGGAATTCACTGATAAGGCCATTCATCCACCATCGACCTCCTCTGTTCATCACTGACCTTTGGACCCTCGCTCCAAGTCCACTCCGTCCAAGGTCTACCAACTCTCTCCATTCACGTCTTCTCTCCTCATCTCCCCGGCAAAAGACCTGTGAATTCCTGGCTCCCAGACACACAAAAAAGAACAACATCCTGCTCATTGGCTAGCATACCCCATTATCTCTAGTCATAACCCAAACTTGCTGCTACAGAGAAACCATTATGTCAGCAGTGGAACATTACAGAGAAGCAATTACATTAGCAGTGAAACCTTACGGTGTGTTACAATATTATCAAATTAGTTGAACTCAGAATTCCCACAGCCACCAAGCTAACAAATAAAAAGCACAAATTAATACAATATGAAATATCAATATTATTAAAGTAAGAATTATTTTGATGTCTATTTGGAGTAGTTTTCTGAGGTAATTTAAATGAATGTTTAAGCTGTCTTGATTACTCTGGAAAAATATGTTCCTCTGAGGAAGGAATTTTGGAAGATAAAAATGATATTACCTATAGCACGTAAAGACATTTCTCAGATTGAATGACTATTACTGATGACTAATTCTCATCGGTTTCCTAAACTCTGTTTTCAGGAAGCTAAGTCTAACCAGATGAGCTGAAGAAGGTAAAACTGAAAGATCTCGTGTAAGTATTCCCAGAGTCAGCAATCTAGATAATTCAGGAGCTTTCATGCCAAATATTAACACATAGGAAATATTAATGCTGGGCATGACAAGTAAAATAACTCAGTGAATAAGTGCACTTTGTCTTTTATCTCAATTGCAAATTCCTGTCATCTACACAGTAATTGAAAATGTTTAAATGTTGTTATAATTTCCAATTCCAGCCCATGTTCTATTTGCTGTGTATAATGTCCACAATTTCTTGATTATCATATGTTGATTGAACATCTCACTGTAAGCATATTGTGTGGGCAGCACCATGTCTGTGTTTCTTCAAAATCAAAATTGACACATTGTCATATCCACAAACCATATTAGCTGCACTCATGGATGTCTAATACGAAAATGGAAGGTAATATTTCAGATATTTTGGGAGACTTGTACTGCAGATCCACAAAATTTATACTCCAATGCAGAATCCCTTCCAAATCAATTTGGAAATATATCACCAATTCTTCATTATGCTGGCTCTAAATCTAAGAACATTTTACTTAAAAACACTGTGAGAGTACTTTCACTAGAAGAACTACAGTAGTTCAATGTTGCAGCACACCATCATCTTGTCAAAGTCCAAATGGTACAATGGAAATAGTCAGTTGTAGCTAGCTTTTCAGTGGAGCCCAGAATGACCATATATTTTTTAAAAAGCAATGCATTGTAAATAATGAACACAAACACACACACACACACACACAAACATATTTAATTTGGGTACTGTTGAATTTCCCACTCATTATTTTTACTTTGATTTCTATGAGAAAATTTTAGATAGTTTTTTAAAAACTAATCAAGTAAAATTAATAATAATTGAAAATGCAGTAGAATACATTTTAAAATGAATTGTTTCAGATTTGTATGTTGGGAAAATTTATGACATTTGGTTCTGGTGAAATTAATATCATAAGCAATATCACAATTCTATAAAAAGGAACAAGTTGGTTTCAACCATTCATAGAAATGGAAAATCACATGAAAAGCTATTATCACTTGTTAGTGACATGTATTTTTAATTAAACTGCCACTCCTTGATCACTAAAGAGCAAATATTAAACCAGGCATACTTGAGCAAAATAGTAAAAACAAAAAGAAGACTGTTCACTCATTGAGCCTAATCTGCCATTAAATACCACTAGGCCTGATCCTCTATCTCAGCAGTATAGTCTTGTGCTCTTCCCATACCCCTTAATGATTTTTGTGCTTGGAAATCAATATATATGTATCCTATAAATTGATATCCACCACCTTTGGTAGCAGGGAAATCCACAGGCTTACCACCCTCTCAATGAAGCATTTTGTCTTTATCTCAATTATAAATATCTCACTCATGTCCTGAGACTGTGACCCCATAATTCTATATGTCTCACACAATGGAAACATCCTGCATCCAGTCTATTCAGCCCTGCAAGAAAATTGCATGATTCAAGAGATCTCCACTCTTTCCTAGACTTCAGTGAATACTGCCCTAGGTGGAACAGTGAACAGTTAACCCAATCTCTTGTTTATATGACAGTCTCACTATTTCAGAAATTAGTCTGGAGAATCTTTGTTGCACTCTTCAATGGCAAACACATCCTTTCTATGGATGCTTTTATGCTTTTATCCAAGATAACCAGTATTTGTAGATCTTTTTTTGTTTCTGCATTATTGATGTTTGCCTCAATTTTAGTATCAAGAAGCCAATGAAAGTGATTAGAGTGGTGTAAAACATTAAATCTACAGTTTTGTTATAAGATACTTAAGGAGCGAGGTAAGGAGTCTGTTTTTTTTTGGGGGGTCCTGTATTATACTCCATCTGATTGCACAGTGATTTGTTAAAATTAAGTTAAAATTGGTGCTTTAAACGAGAAGGAAAATAGAAATATATGTAGTTTTGAACATTGCAGCTGAAATAGACCCCATAATGACAACCTGCATCACTGGATAAAGATGAATTGCAAGCACCTAGGCCAATTTTATCTTTCCAAGTTGAAGAAGAGCATAGGAGAATGAGGGATGATCTTATACAGGTGCATAAAATTATGAAAGGCATAGACCGGGTGAATGCACAATATTTTTCCTAGGATTGGACGAACATGTGCTGCAGCCAATCAATATACTCTCCACTACACATCTAGAGAAGTCTGTCAAAGTTTTAGATGTCATGCTGAATCTTCACAAACTCCTAATGAGGTAGAGGTGCTGCTGTGCTTTCTTCCTACCTCCGTATTCCAGAAATATGGTACAACAGACAACAGTGTGAAATGTTCCTTGGTTTAAAATAAGAAATTTACAAGACAATTCAGATTTTCAAATAACTGTAGTTTATTAATTGATCAAATAAAAGGAAAGAGATCAGGTGAAATGTGCACTTTAGAACTTTTCTATATATTTATTGCCTTTACAAATCAAAGGAACCCGAAGAGCTTCTTTATCCTGTCTCCCTATTGGGATGGGTTGTAATACATATTGATGTTTTTCTGCTACCATTTCAGAAGCTCTTTTGTTCAAAGGTTTTTTGAATAGCTGCATCTGCAAATCTTCTAAATCAATAAATGGGTCATGACGTGGTGCTCCTGAAAGTAAACGCAGACACCATTGTTTAGGGAATGACTCTGGGCTTTTCCTCTATGATCACTCAATTGAATAGAATAATTTGGCTGAAAGATCAACTGAAAAGTAATTTTATGTATCCAGGTTCCCTCTAGTCTTGCGTTGAAGTTATGTCAGTCAATTTGAAAACTCCAAACTAAAACTTCAAAATGAAAGCTGAGACATTCAGGAATTCACATTACAAAAAATGAAATGCTAGTATTTTTGAAATGCATAAAAGCGGACAAATCCCTGAGGCCTGACCAAATGTATCCTAGGACATTTGGGAAAGTGGGAGAAAAATCACTAGAACCCTGCCAGAGATATTTCTCAGGTGAGGTGCCATAAGAAAGAAGGGAAGATATTATAGTGGATTCTGGCCATTGAATAGGCCATTAGTTAATCGAGACACCTGCTTATTTGGGACACCGCTAACAAAAACTAATCAAGAAAATAATTGAGATTCCCTTCTACTTGGGACTCCATGCTGCTTATTTGGGACAGGGGACTGTTGCCAAACAGTTTCTAACTTGCATCAGTTACATGCATTTATGTGGCTGTTAGACACTACTCCATGTTTGGAGTGAATAGCTTTTTAAGTAGTGTTGGTTGCGAGTATTTGTGTTCAAAAAACAATGATTTATGTCACTGATAGTTGATGAGAAATAAGCAACAAGACAATTCAGAACTGTTTTGTTCACTACGTTTTCAAGCATTCAAGATTACAGATTCCAGAAAAAGCCAGCAGTGAAAATGAAACAATTTCGCTACTTCAATAAGTTAGGAACTATGAAGAATTTGAAGGTATCGACAATCATCTTGAATGTTACAATGAAATTGAACATTTAGAGGATGCATCATACGAAGTCCATTATCTGCACTAGGTGTCTGCACTGATTCTGTTCATTTACTGTCAATCAGAAGAACACACAGGAACCTACACCGGATGAACTCGTCCATTGATAAACATTAGGACCTAATACACAGTTTTATAGTACTGTAGTGGTATTGCCAATGTTTTAATTTGTTCTGTATTTCATTTAAATACATAATTTGTTACTCAGTTAAACAGTAGTTTGTCTTTTTTATACTTTTAAAACATTCCCATTAAACTTTGGCTGGTTGGGGCAAAATGTACCAATTAACTGGAATCCTCTGTATTGTGCTTTTATTTTAGGAGGGCTACAGGGACAAGCAGGAAACTACCATCAGGGATGGGAAAATTACTGGAGAGAATTCTGAGAGACAAGATCTACCTGAATTTGGAAAGGCAATGGCTAATAAGTGATTGTTAGCTTGGGCTTTTGTGTGGTACCTTGTCTAGCACAATGCCAAAGACCAAGAGGATTGACAAGAGCGAAGCAGTAGATGCTGTCTACTTGGGCTTTGACATTGTGTTTGACAAGGTCCCACATGGTAGGCTAGTCCAGAAGGTTAGACAATGTGGAATCCAGGATCGGCTTACCAATTGAATACAAAATTGATTTGGTGGAAAGACTCAGATAGTGTTTTGAGGAGGCAAACACGAGGAAATCTGCAGATGCTGTAAATTCAAGCAACACACACAAAATAAGATTGTAGTTGGCATGGTTTGCAAGTCTGCAGACGACTACAAAATTGGTGGTATAATGAAGAGTGAAAGAGGTTATTTATGATTACAATAGTATATGGATCATCTGGGAAACTGAGCCAAAGAATGGAGATGGAATTTAATTTGGACAAGTGCAAAGTCTTGCATTTTCAGAAGTTAAAGCAGGACAGGATTAAGCAGTAAATGGCAGAATATTTTAGAACAGAGAGACCTAGGAATACAAGTACTTAGTTTCATAAAAATGGGAATATAGATCAATAGGATGCTGAAAAAGGTGTTTGGCACTTCCATCGTTCAGGGCACTGAGTACAAGAATTGGTACATTACGCTACAACTACATGAGAGGTGGGTAAGACCAGATTTACTGTGTGCAGTTCTGGTCATCTAGATTTAAGAAGGATGTGCAGAAAAGATTCACAAGGTTCTTTGCTAGACTGGAAGGTTTGAATTATAAAGATAGGCTGTTTTTCACACACACTCCCCCCGGCATGTAAGAAACAATGGTAGCCAGATAGATCTATGGTATATAAAACCATGAGGAGTATAGATAAGGGAAATAAGTTCACAATCCTTTTCCTAGGATAGGGGAATCTATAGGCATATATTTATCGTGAAATGGGAGAGATTTAAAGAGATTCTAATGGACAACTTTTTCACACAGTGAGTGGTATGTATGTGGAAAGAAGTACCAGAAGAAGTGGTTGACAGAGGTACAATTACATTTAAATGACCTTTGCAACAGGAACATGGATAGAAAAATTTTATAGGGATATGGGCCAAATGCAGGCAAATGGGACTAGCTCAGGAAGGTAACTTGCTTAACCTACTTGGACAAATTGGACAGAGGGCCTGCTTCCATGCTGTGTAAGTCTATGATCCTAACTCCACGCTTACCTGCTAGTGTTGACCGTTGAATATGTAGATGGAACAAAGATGATTTGCTGTTTAACACGGAGCTTCGAACTGGATATGTTTTGTCAAGTGATACCCTTCTTTTCTTCATTTTTTTTTGTGAAAATAGTATTGAGAGGGATTGTGGCGTCTGTTCACGTATCATAAATTTTTTCTTTGATTGCCTAATCCCTCGATCAAATTGGTTATCAAGTTTTGTGAGCCAATCATATCGCAGTTTGGGTTTTTGTGTAGCCTGTGGATTTTTATACATTTTGAGTCTGGTCATGTTGCATTCAAAAGTGTTTCGTGGAGGGCACTTTATAAGCATAGTTCTTTTGGGTGAAATATTTCCAGCAGTTCTGTTTCCCAGTGATTTTTTATCTTTGGTAAGTTGACTTTGATGGGTAGTTTGTTTCTCTGTAGTGAGTAGTAGGACCTTTTCTCCTTTTGTTACTTTTCCTACATGTCTCTGTTCACTGTAAGGCTTTGGTTGTCCTGCAGTTAACCGTTCAATGGCAAGTAATAATTCTGACACCTAAAGAAAAATATGAATTGGGTTTCCATTGACTGAAATCTTGAAGAGATCAACTTTCCTGATATTGTCATGTTAACAACTGTTGTATTACAAAGAAACACTATTATATTTTAGGTTACCTAGCAACAAATCTAACTACAACAGATAAGAAACTTCACACCAACTGCTTAAGTTTCTGAAAGATATGCATTTGTTATACATTTTGTTCCCATGCTCTACAATTTGCATCTTAAATCCAATTGATTAATTACATCATACTCTCTTACGCCCTTAAACCTTCTTTGGTTTAATGTCAAACTTTGTGTAATTAAGTTTAAAAAGTAAACAGAAGTATAAAATGTTTAGTTAAATATATTTCAACTGAACAGGACTTTGTCTGTCCAGTTTAGTGAGAACTATGAGTTACTCAATGATCCTTAAATGGAGGTAAAGACAAAGCATCTTCACTTCTTGTGTGACCTGTAGTAATGTGGTACATTCATATCTATCTGTGGCATTTTTCTCTATGACTGTGGACCATATTTTAAGCCTGGATTTATAAAAACTCATTTAAGATGTTTGCTCAGAATGGTCTATGAACAAACTGAATGCCAGGATCAATTCTAGCTGACACAAAATAAACAAACGTCATTTGCCTGTGATAATACATAAGCCATCAAAAACAATAGGCATGGTGATGACATATTAAGTTGGAAATTAAAACATTGGCCTAGAAACTTGATTATGTTCTGGGAACAATGTGAAATCAATTTGACTTTCATTAAAATCCAGGTAGGACTAGTACAAATAACAATTTAAAGGAAGACTTGCTGTATTGCTGAAGTTTTAGAGATTTATTTGGTGGTCACTTTACTAGGTATAGGTGTTTGTTTGTGGTCTTCTGCTGCTAGTCCATCCACTTCAAGGTTCAACATGTGCACACCACTGATGTAACGTGTGGTTATTTGAGTTAGTGTCGCCTTCCAGTTTGGCTATTCTCTCATTAACAAGGCATTCCCTCACTGAATGTTATTTTTGATTTTCGCTCCTTTCTCTGTAAACTCTGGAGATCCCTGTGTGTGAAAACCCCAGGAGATCAGCAGTTCCTGAGATGCTCAAGCCACTCCCTCTGGCACCAACAATCATTCCACGATCAAAGTCACTTAGATCACATTTCTTCCCCATTCTAATGTTTAGTCTGAATAACTGAACCTCTTGACCATGCCTACATTGAGTTGCTGCCACATGATTGGCTGATTAGATATTTGCATTAATAAGCAGGTGTACAAGTATACATAAGGACATGGCCACTGAGTGTACATTGTGATTATATCTTTATTTAGAACTAAACATAGTAATTTGTGTTCTAATTCTCTAGTCATTTTATAGACGGCCCGTAAAACAAAACATGATATTGAGATTTGGGCTGTGTTCTAATGTAACAAACTTAATAACAAACAATTTTCTGGAGGAAATCACCAGTTATTATTTCATTTAATGTTTCCACATCCAGTTTACATCTTATGCAAAAACTCTAATGTCCTTCAAACTATGTTCTTCTCTGTTAAACTTGTCAAAAGTACCACCCATCTCCAGTTACCAATGTCTAAAGATGCTTCATCTTAACATGCTTCATTATTAAGTTTACAGTTATGGAGTTCTATCCATACATTACCAAAATGTTAAAATCTGACAGAATGAAATGTTTTAATATTCAACATTCAAAAACTTCTTTGCTCCAGGTCTCTTTGATTAACTTCCCAAAAAGACATTTATGGCAATTATGTTTCATGACAGTTCTATAACTGGAAATGGTTTAGCGGTACTCCAGTATATCAATCATTACATAGACTTCCTGCAGTTAAATTTCATTGTCCTTATTCATAAGATGGTGTTATAGTACAGTTGAATTTCGTATAGAGCATAAACTTCCTTACTGCTTGGCCTACTCAATTGCTTCAGTAGAACTTCAGTAGAAGTTCAGCAGAAACTCTGTTGATGTATACAGATAGTTCATTGTTCTACTAAAGTTAGACATACAGAAGTCCCATGGACATTCAGTGTGAAGAATCTAACATTTAAACTTTTATTCCCATTTAATTGAGAGGCACACTTAAAAAAAACAACTTCCAAAATGATAAATTACATTCAGAATGTATTTCAGCTTAACTTTGCATTGATTTTTTTCTTCTTCACTTCACTGCTGTAATTGTTGATGAGGAGATTTTCCATGACACATATTTTAGTATCATTATATATTTTTTTTGTAAGTGAGTTGTTGTCTCCCTTCATTTGTTTATTACATTAGTGCTTCATGTTTGAGGGTTATGACTGGAACTGTACTTTAAAAAGTGTGTATTAGGCCTCAGGTAGACCTAGTTTTCATTCAGGATGGTCATTTATTGCAAATGGGATTTCAGACTCCCACTGGATTTCTTATTTTGAGATATTAATTTGTCATTTGCTATTTGATTTGACATGCATATGCTTGATTAGAAAATCAGTGCCAATGTCTTTATAATCTATGATATGACTGTAAATACAAAGGGTACATTACATTTCATCAGCCTTAACATTAATATCCTTTGAAATCAACTACACAAATAAGGACAGTGAAAAAAATTAGATGCCACAGTTTGCAGAGCCCACTTTTATATTTTGAATACTATTATGACAGGGTGATGGTAAAATTATTGGTTTGTAACATATTTCATTTTGGGTATCAATTTGACATCAATGATGTGCATTGATTTTTTTTTTATCACTAGTCAAACTCACTTTAACTAGATATCCCATGGATTAAATAAAGAAGCAACCCTCCTTCCATCACCTTCAACTCCCTAAAACTAGATGTTTACAAGTTGATAATGTAGGACCAGGTTAGAGCCTCAGAGATCTTGACACGATGTAGTTATAAAGAAGGCAAGACAGCGGCTATACTTAATGAGGAGTTTGAAGAGATTTGGTATGTCAACAAATTACTCAAAAACTTTTATAGATATCAGTGGGACTACGCAGAAAAATGGTTCGGCACAGCCAAGAAGGGCCAAAAGGCCTGTTACTGTTCTATGGTTCTATAAAAAAAAGGGGTGAATACTTATTTCAGTGATAGGGCCAGGGCACCAGTTTTTGACTACACCAATATACTGGCACAGGCTTCTGATTTGCAATGAGTGTGCAGGTTTTATCTATTGTATTGGAGATATAAATGCTGCCATGGCGTTCTAAACAAGGTGATACATTTCTAGGTTGGAGTCCTTCAATTAACTGAATAGGGTGACTGTCTTTTTCTCATGACTCCACCTGTTTTATCCAACAAGGAAGTAAACTATTTGTTATCTGAATGCATAATGTACATCTAGTGCTGTGTTATTGCTCTTTTTTAAAGTTCCTGTGAAACTGATTTCTCTGGGTAATTTTCCACTTTCCACTCTACAACAGTATAACTGAAGTGAGGCTGCTGTTTGAGAAAGAATTATAAAATGGAGGCATAGGTATATTGCCCAAGCAAAAATTATAACGTATGCAAAACACAAATTAATAGGTCAAAAGTTACTTAATATTAGTTAATTAAGTATATATTTGGCCCCTTCCTTAATAGATTTCTTACCCTAAACGAAGAATATTCATTTTCTGTGTTCTTTTTGTTGATTTCTTCTTCTTCGTTTTCCTTCATTCCAAAATTCTTCAAGTATTCAGTAATTAGCTGTTCCTTCAGCAAGCAAACAATATAAAATTAGTACAACATAATGAAAATTAGCAGGCAAACCTGCTTTTAATAATTGAATTACTATAAATTTTACACTTACTATAATTTGCTACATAGCTATTTTATTAGCAATACAAATGAAAATGAGGCTTTAGTTTCCTTTATTTGGCAGCATTGTTTATTGATAACTACAAATAATGACAAAAGAACTATGTTCAATAAAGAATTCAAAATGATATGAATTTATATAGTATGGTTTAATTAACGAAAAGCAACTAATTAAAATGTAAATAGTTGTAACTTTAACATTACATAACAAATTCTCACTGTTTGTGAGAATTACTTGGGGCTTTATAAGGCACTGGTGAGGCCTCACTTGGAGTATTATGACGAGTTTTGGGCCCCTCATCTAAGAAAGGACTGGCTGACATTGGAGAAGGTTCAAAAAAAGTTCATGAAATGATTGCAGGATTGAGAGGATTATCATACGAGGAACCTTTGATGGCTGTGGGCATGTACTCCCTGAATTCCGTGGGGGGGTGGGTTTTGTTGAAACTTATTGACTATTGAAAGGTCCCAATAGAATGAATGTGGAGAGGATGTTTCCCATAATGGTGCAGTCTAAGACCAGAGGACACAGCCTCAGAATAAGGGATGTCCATTTAGAACAGAGGAGGAATTTCTTTAGCCAGTGTGTGGTAAATCTGTGGAATTCATTGCCACAGGCAGCTGTGAGGACCAAGTCATTGGGTATATTTAAGGCAGAGGTTAATAGGTTCTTGATTAGTCAGGGTGTGAACGATTTTGGAGAGAAGGCAGGAGATTGGAGCTGAGAGGGAAATGGATCAATCATGATGAAATGATATGAAATCACCCAGAAACATGGAACATTAATAACTGGTTGTAAGCTATAAATTTCAGTTGTAATAGCCTGTAATCACCCACTTTTACATTAATTCTACCCATACACATTTTATTCTTCCCACCTTCCTATCAACTTCCCCCAGATTCTAGCACTCACCTACACACTAAGAGCAATTTACAGTGCCAACCCACAGATTTTTGGGATGTGGGTGGAAATCTATTCAGTAACGAGGAGAACATACAACACCACACATGAGGTCAAGATTCTGCTATCTACACCACTACTCTGCCAGATAAGTGATCATAACATGTCTCTTGATATACACATCTCATCTGTGAAACAACTTCAGCCTTATATCTAACACACACTTACCTAGCACAGTACGAGGAAATGTATGAGTAGGTTATCCAAGCTTTTCAAGCCTCTAGGTCCTACATGTAACAGGATAGGCTTTGTTAAATAAACTCATTACATCCTTTATAACAAATGCTTGCTGGTCTACTTCTTACTGCATGCCTACCCGGTTAGGAGAGCGCATTCCAGAGGCTACATAGTCCTGTGACTTTATATATTATAGTTACTACTTCCTATCATTACATTCCTGAGCTACAGCTTTGTTGTGAACAACCTTTGATATACAGTATCATCTTTCATACTCCAGTAAACTCCTATTCTTTCAATACCCCCTGCTGTGATGAAACAGCTCAAACCAAACAACTCTGACACTATTAACATAATCTTTGTAAGCCTGTTTTTACAGAAAACTGTGCTTTTCATTCTGGAATTCTCCCTTTTCAATGTGGTCAGTAGCAATGAGGGAAAAAGATAACTTTGGAAACAGTTTGAACCAATGCAGTGTGTATTGTGTTTTGTGTTCGATAGTCTTTCAAGTTCAATGTTCAAGGTCTTTACCATAACTGGATCCTGTGTACCTTGCCATTAATAAGATATCAAGCCAGCACTGATTGTTGCAGAACACCACTGGTCACTGACCTCTAAACAGAATAATACAGTTCCACTATTACCCACTGTTTTCTATGGGCAAGCTAATTCTGAATCCAAACTACCAAGTCACAGTTGATCCCTTGCATCATAATTTTTTTGGAACCTACCATGAAGGACTTGACAAGTGCCTTACTGAAATCCATGTAGACAGCACCCATTGTGCTAGCCTCATCAATCATTTCCATCACCTCCTCAAAACAATCAAGTTTCTAGGACATGACCTGCCTTGCACAAAGCAATTCAAAAGTTTGTAAATCTTAATCCTGTGAATCCTCCCCAGTTTTTCTGACGCTGATGTGAGGCTCACTGGTCTATCATTTTCTATTATCATTCCCATTTCCCTGCTTGAACAGCATTGGCTATTTTCCATTTTCAAGTGAGGATTCAAAAATTGTAATCACACTACCAATAATTTCTTCTTTTGTTTCTTTCATTAACATGGGATATGTCCCATCAGGCCTTGGGACATAAATCCTGATGCTCTTCAAAATACCAAATGATACTTCCTTCCTGATCTCAAAATGCCCTAGCATATTAGCATGCTCCATACTTCCCTCACTAACCTTCATATTCTTCTCCTTAGTGAATACTGATGCAATACTGATCATTTAGTACTTCACCCATATTCTGACTCCATGCATGAATTCCCTCCTTTCTCTGCAGATAAAGAGGCAGCACTTCAGTATAGTAGTTAGCACAACATTATTAAGCGCCAGTGACCAGTTTCAATTCTGCTGCTGTCTGTAAGGAATTTGTGCATTTTCTGGGTGATCCAGTTTCCCCCCACGTTCCAAAGATGTACAAGTTAGAAGGTTAATTGGTCACGTGGGTGCAATTGGGCAGTGCGGACTCACTGAGCCCAAAGGCCCTGTTACTGTGCCGTCTCTCTAAACAATAAAATATAAAGCTTGAGTCTTCTTACCTAGTTATCCTCTTGATTTTAATGTAAGTTTAAAATACCATGGTATTTTCTTTAATGCTGCTTGCCAAGGACGTGTTATGGTCCCATTTGGGCATCCTAATAATATGCTTGAGCTCTTTCCTGCAAACTCTATATTGCTCTAGGACCCGGTCTTCTTTTTGCATCATAAGCCTTACATACATTTCCTTTTTAAGTAGGTTCATAACTTCTCTCATCAGCCAAGATACCCCTACCTGGCTACTTTCATTGTCCTTCCTGCTTACTGGAACATGCCAGTTTTAAACTTTGATTATCTAGTCTTTAATTAACTCCCACATGTCATACATGGACTTGCTTGATAATGGCAGCTCCCAATCAACTCTCCCAGTTGCTGTCTTCTTTCTTCCTTTATCAATCTTTTTATTAATTAAAAAAGTACATGTAGTGTTCTCGCTCAGGTGTAACGGAACGCCAAACTAAACACCGAGATAAACTGTTGTCAATGAAAACAAGGTCGCAGTAAGATTAACCATTTACTGTTCACTCTTCCACATTAAGGTATGGTGAAAACTGTTGATAAAACAATACAAGATTTGTACAGCATTTGTTTCCTTCTTGATATTACATTTACATCGTAAATACTTGCAAGAGTAAAACTACAACAACTACATTACGTTAAAGTGCAGCATACAGTCAGAATCTACCTACGCCATTGACTGCTTTGAATACACTTCAACACAAACTATCCGCAACTCTTTAACTAACGAAAACATAAACCTTATCAACCGTCATTACTTTTAACAGGATCAGCGTTAACATTTTCATTCAACATATCGATTACCTCATGACTTACAGCGTTGTTTTCACTATGTTCCTAGTGCATAGAGAGACACTTTTCTTGCGCTGGACTCGCACATCTGGCCCCCACCTTCCTGTTTCTCCAAACCGGTATTTTCCCGCAAGACGCGGCGAAACCGGATGTGACATCATAGCATGCCACGATATATCACGGACCAACGAATTTACTTTAAACAATCCTAACTTTAACTAGAATGCTAACAAACGAATTACTAAAGCGAAAATATTATAAAATAAATAACTGCCATAAAGGCAACACACTCCCCGCTTGACATTCGTAAGATCACAATGAACATAATACAAAACTTTAGTCTCTAATCAGTCCTTAGGTAGAAGTAGAATGACTTCTGTAACAGGCCTTTGGTAAATTTTTACATCACCTTGGTTGGTAGTTTTCAACTCAACCTTCCAGACATGTTCATCCCTACTAGGGAATGTAGCAGAGATTCTGGCCATTGGCCAGCAGTTGCGGGTGATTTGCTTGTCCCTATGCAGGACTAAATCTCCAACTTGAAGATTCCTGCAGGGTTCTGTCCACTTTTGTCTGTGTTGCAACAAAGGTAGATATTCCTGTCTCCAACGAGACCAGAACCGATTTGCCAGAGCCTGGACCTGTCTCCACTGCTTTAAGTACAAATCCTTATCAGAGAAGTCCCCTGGTGGAGGGGGAGCTCCTGCCTTCTGCATAAGGAGCATTGATAGCAAGAGTATGAAGGGGTTTTCCGGGTCGGAAGACACGGGTAGAAGTGGTCGTTCATTTATAATGGCTGTGACCTCTGCCATTAGCGTGCACAGTACCTCGTGGGTCAATCAGGTGCTTTGCTGCATCTTAGGTTTCCTTTTCAGGGTTTTTTGCAAGGGTGTGAACCATTTGACTGCCTGCTCTTTGTTGTTTGGCAAGCACTGGCGTGGTTCTCTGAAAGCAGTGGGGCAACCCCATTATTTGCTTCATCTCTGAAGACCCTGGTGTCCTTTGTTTTTAAAAAAATGGCATATTGAGCTGATTGAGCAAGTTTATTATCATGCTCAGTTTGAGTGAAGACTGACTGACCCAGCATCTCGTCAGTTACTTTACGTTTGTTAAAGCCTTGTCGTGCTTCCTTAATACACGTGACACTTGTGCAGGGTTGAAAAATTGAATGGCGGCCACTCTCTAGCACATTGGCCTTGAGTGTGCTAACCGTCGGTTTGTGTACATTGCCAGGGCACACCTCTCCTATCACCACCCAGCCTAGATCCAGGCGTTGCGCAAAGGGGACGTCATGTGGTCCATTGACCTGCTGCCTAACCTTGTGCACCCGGATAACTTCTCTTCCTAATAGCAGGAGTATTTCTGCTTTTGGATCCAGTTCTGGGATGTGTTTGGCGATGTGGCAGAGATGTGGCTGGAGTAGCACTGCACTTGGCGTCGGGATCTCAGTGCGGTTATTCAAAATTTCATTGCACTCTAAGAGTGGAGGGAGACAGATGACGACTTTACCATCCAGGGACTTGAGCTGGAAGCCTTCTGCCTTCCTTTCATGAGTTTCCACATTGCCTGAGCAAGTTCTAAGGTAGTATGGGAACTGCTCACTTTCAATGTTGAACAATTTAAAGACTAGTGAGTTCTGGACTTCTGTAATTCTGGACTGACTAGTGAGCGATTGCTCTGATCGTCCAGAATACATAGGCCAGGGGTGTCAAACTCAAATACACAGTGCGCCAAAATTAAAAAATCGGTACAAGTCGAGGGCCGGACTGGTTCAGCGTTTATTGCAAAACTTATTGAAATGAATTTATTACACATATTAACCTGGAACTAACAAAGCTTAGGTTATTGCCTAAAAAAACAACATTGAACATTAAATAAATAAAAATCAGTTGCATTTATTTCTTATGCCTTTATCTGCAGCTTTTCCGGAGTAATTTCTAATGAAAACATTTTTCCACAGGCCAGCACTCTGTGATTCTCACTAGTTTAAGCCAGATACTTGGCATCTCATCTTGGATGCAAGTTCATCAATGTTTGGAGTCAGGCTCTGAGCTGAGAAAATCCTCAGAATTGAGTGAAGGTGTTCATCAGAAAGACAACTCCTGTGTGATGTTTTGTTTATCTTCATCAAAGAGAACAGTTGTTCACACAGATATGTGCTGCCAAACATAGAGAGCATTTGAGCAGCTTGGGTACGCAGCTGGGGCATTGTGTCAGGAATGAAACGTAGAAACTGTGCAGCGCCCACCGAGTCATACTTTGCCTTGAGTGTGTCACTACATTGGAGTTCAATCAGCTCCATTTGTATGTTGGTTGGTGCGCTTTCCACGTCAGCTGCAAATGGATTACTGAGCAGTTCAAACCTGGTTTTTTGGGCTTCAAAGATGGCAAATCGCCATGTGAAGTCGGCACCAAGTATGCTAAGTTTTTCAGCAAACTTTGCACATAGGAACACTGCGGTAGAAACCTGCTCTTTCATAGTTTGGCAACACGGAAAATGGCTCAAGTTTTCTTGCTGCATCTGCGTCTCCCACAGGCGCAGCTTGGTTTTAAAAGCCCTCACTACAGCATACATGTCTGTGATCACATGACCCCACCCCTGAAGCTGCAGGTTGAGCGCATTGAGATGGCTCATGATGTCACACAGAAACGCCATTTCACAAAGCAACTTTTTATCCCGGAACTCTGTTGTGTTTTTCCCTTTGCTTTCCATGAACTGACAGATCTCCTCACGCAACTCGAAACATCTTTTCAGCACTTTTCCTTGGCTTAACCATCGCACCTCTGTGTGATAGGGCAAATCATTATATTCTGAACCCAACTCCTCCAGAAACAACTTGAACTCGCGGTGATTTAAACCTTTGGCTCTTATGAAGTTAATTGCTCATGTTATGGTGCTCATTATATGTTCCATTTTCAAGGCTTTGCCACACAACGATTCCTGGTGTATGATGCAGTGATAAGCTATCAGCTCACCTGCGCCGTTTTCCTCCCGCATCTTCTCCCGGATCCTGCCCACCAATCCACTCTTTTGACCGCACATCGCGGGCTTCTGTTTCTTGTCCAGATGCTTGTATTTGTCATGGTGTTTCGTTTCATAGTGTCGTCTTACATTATATTCTTTAATTACAGCCACACCGTCTCCACACACAAGACAAACAGGTTTGCCCTTTATATCTGCGAACATATACTCTGCCTCCCACCTGCCTTGAAAACCCGTTTTCAAAGTCCACCTTTCGATCAGCCATTTTTGGGGTGAGGGATAGCTGAAAGTTGACCACTGATGAGAGAGTAAGGCAAGTGCGAGCAATGCACTGGCAGTGCATTGTGGGATTTGTAGTATTAGTGGTGCATGCAATATACCGGCCGGCCAGCTCTAATAGAAAAAAAAATTTATTCATTAATGATATTCAGGAAATAAACCAGGGAAACCGAATAAACACTAAAAACCCTGAAAACCTGGTACCTGAATAAACTCAGCATTAGCCATATCATACGCCATAGGCGCTTCGATTACTGGGGCCAGCTTTAATAGTAATTAGATATTATCTCGCGGGCCAAAGATAATTCCACCGCGGGCCGGATTTGGCCCGCAGGCCTTGAGTTTGACATATATGACATAGGCTTTGATGGCCTTGACTTTGGCTCCTTTAGGGTACACCTTAGTGAGGCAGATCTTTGAACAAGAACGGCTTGACTGAGCTTGACCGCAAACTTCTGTACAGCTCGAGCTGACAACAGTTGTCCTGGAGTAAGCCTTTCCCTCCCCGCCGTCCTGTTGTGGGGGTGAAGGAGCGTTGTCGGTTTGCAGTAACAGGCCGGGATGTATGGCCCCATCGTGATTAGTGCTATTACATTCCTGGCACTTCACGACGATCGTACACTCTCTAGCAAGGTGAGAGGTAGAGGAACAGCATTTAAAACATATTATTTTCTCCTTGAGAAGGGCCATCCTCTCTTCAAGGGGTTTTTCCCTAAACGTTCTGCATTTTCTGAGGGGGTGGGGTTTGTTATGCAATAGACAATTCTTGCTAGGGTCGTGGTTGGTTGTAAAGGCTTCAGTCTTAAGCACTGAGACGGGTTTATTAATGTTGAAATTATTCAAAGAGGATTTATCTGGCTTGGTGTAAATTGTACTGCTTCCTTGACCCATGATGCTAGGGTCGTTTCGCTTCTTCTTCGCTTCTTGCACACAAACCTAGTGAAATACTCAAAGGGAGGAAATCGACCATTGTGGTCTTCTTTGTACTCTGAGGCAACAGACACCCACCTGTCCTGCAGCCCAAATGGAAGTTTGTCCACGATTTGTCTAATCCCGGATGGAGTATCTAGATATACTAGACCAGTTGAGTAGCCACCTTCTTTGGCGCCTTGAAAATCCATGAGTAAATCTCCGAGCTCCCTTAACTTAATGTGGTCCTTGGCTGACACGTTAGGAAAATTTTCCAGACGTCGGTATAGTGCCGCTTCAATAATTTCGGGGGCCGCATAGCTCTCCCGAAGTCTCTCCCATGCTTTGCTTAAGGCTAGCTCGGGGTTGTTGATGTACACGGAACGTATGCGTCTCACTTGTTCGCATGATTCTTTCCCCAGCCATTTCGCCATAAGATCCAACTCTTGGGTTGCTCTGAGCTGGATTCCGTCTATAGCGTTGGTGAATGTGGAGTACCATGCACAGTAATTTTCAGGTTTGTCGTTGAACTGGTATAGTTCTGAAGTTTCAAGATCTCGTCGTGCTAAATACTGTGCCAGGGGTTCAATTGCAAGTGGCATGCGGCCTGGGGAAGTATGTCGGCGGGTATATGACCGAGGGCATACATCTGTTATGGAATTTGCTGTTCTGAATTTGGTCTTTGCCTCTCTTCTCCCCAAATCTGGTAAGTTTGGTGTCAAGAAGTACTTGTCATGAGCCCTTTCATTCTTGACTTCATCGCGGAATTGCAAGGGTATATTGTCTTACTTGGATGGATATGATGCAATTGGGCCTGTCTGAAGCTCCTCATGACGTGGGGCGTTATCGTATAAGTATGGAGAGGAAGAACGAATCTCCCAGTCTATTTGAGATTGGACATAGTTGCTTGTGCGTTCCAATTTGGTCTTTTCTGAAGTAGATTTTACTTCAAACAGATCGTGCATTTCTTCAGCATCTTCTATTAACTCTGCTTCCACCCTGGCAGCTTCTTCTTCTCGTTCCAGTGTCAGCACTTCTAACTCTGCCACCATCCTTGCCCTTTCCAACTGGTTTTTGGTTTTTCTGGCAGCCTTTTCCATTTCTCTGGCAGCCGCTTCCTTCTGGTTTTCGGCTTCTCTGGCAGCCGCTTCCATTTTCAATTTTGCTTCTCGTTTGGCGTAGCGCACTCGCACCTTGGCAGATTCTGCTTTAGCTCTTGCGTGGGCGGCCTTACTTGATGATGCCCTACTGTCCCTGTCGCTGGGTGGCAACGACTTGATGCTGGATTGAGTTGTCATTGCAGCACTTGAAACACCTGATAATGCCGCTTTTTCACTACGGGTGTAACGGAACACCGAACTAAACACCAAGATAAACCGTTGTCAATGAAAACAAGGTCGCAGTAAGATTAACCATTTACTGTTCACTCTTCCACATTAACGTATGGTGAAAACTGTTGATAAAACAATACAAGATTTGTACAGCATTTGTTTCCTTCTTGATATTACATTTAAATCATAAATATTTGCAAGAGTAAAACTACAACAACTACATTACGTTAAAGTGCAGCATACAGTCAGAATCTACCTACGCCATTGACTGCTTTGAATACACTTCAACACAAACTATCTGCAACTCTTTAACTAACGAAAACATAAACCTTATCAACCGTCATTACTTTTAACAGGATCGGCGTTAACATTTTCATTCAACATATCGATTATCTCATGACTTACAGCGTTGTTTTCACTATGTTCCTAGTGCGTAGAGAGACACTTTTCTTGCGCTGGACTCGCACATCTGGCCCCCACCTTCCCGTTTCTCCAAACCGGTATTTTCCCGCAAGATGTGGCGAAACCGGATGTGACGTCATCACATGCCGCGATATATCACGGACAACGAATTTACTTTAAACAATCCTAACTTTAACTAGAATGCTAACAAACGAATTACTAAAGTGAAAATATTATAAACTAAATAACTGCCATAAAGGCAACACAGTATGTATATATAAGCAAGAGGAGAATTATCTCAAATATCTTTATCGATAACAATTCATGTAAAAGGTAAAATAAACATTATCAAGATCATACATAGTATTAATCTAATAGTATATAGTAAAAAATAAGATAATCAATTCTCCTCTTATCATTCCATGAAAAGAAGAAAAAAGATAAAGAAACTTTTATAATTTTTATATACATAAAAACCCCCACTAAACAAAAAAAAGGAGAAAAAAAGGGGACTGGGCAGCCCATATTGAGAGTAAAAGCAAGAAAAAAGAGAAACTTTCTGATCAAATCCAAAATTTCGAGAAATTAACTGGAAGAACAATAATTCAAACCATATGAAAATATTGAATAAAAAGTTGTCAGGTTTCTTCAAATTTAAAGGATGTATCAAATGTCCGAATTCTTATTTTCTCTAAACTTAGACAGGACATAATGGAGGTAAGCCAATAAAAGACAGTAGGTGAATTAGAATCCTTCCATTTAAGCAAAATGGCCCTCCTAGCCAATAAAGTTGTAAAAGCTATCATCCATTGAGCAGAAACAGAAATATATCCTGCTTCCGGTGGAGTGGTCCCAAAAATTGCTGTAAATAAATTCAACTGTAGGTCCAAATTCCAGACTTTTCATAAAGTTTTAAAGACTTCTTTCTAAAAATTATCTATTTTGATACAAGACCAAAACATATGAGTTAAAGTAGCCACCTCAATATTACATCTGTTGGAAATAGGATTAATATTGGGAAAGATACGGGCTAATTTATCCTTTGATATACGTGCCTGATGTACTACCTTGAACTGTATCAAGGAACGACGGGCACAAATAGGTGAAGTATTTACCAAATGAAAAATTTTATCCCGTTGATTATCTGAAAGTGACTCCCAAAATTCCAATTCCCACGCATTTTTTATTTTATCATTAGATACCTTTCGCAAATTCAATAACCATTTATAAATTACTTATTTATAAATTACTAACTGATATAGCTATCAGTTCTTTTTGAAATGGTTTAACCCGAAAAAGAGTATCTGAAATATTGGGTGAATAAGCAGAGGGAAAATTTGGAAGTAAACTACGTAAAAAATTCCTAATTTGTAAGTATCTAAACAAGTGTGCATTAGATAAGTCATATTTGTCCACTAACTAAGTGAAAGACAATCCCCCATAAACAAGTCTAAAAAAGTTATTATTCCTTTGGTTTTCCAAATTAAAAAGGTCTGATTGGAAATTGATGGTTTAAAAATAATTAAGATGGATTTTACTAGAAAGAACAAAGTTATTAAACTCAAAAAATCTACGAAACTGAAACCAAATTCTTAATGTATGTTTAATAATGGGATTGAGGTCTCAACTACCAATCTTAGAAAGCAAAAAAGGAAGAGAAGCTCCTAGTAAAGAGGTCAAAGAATACTCCTTCACCAAGTTTTTGTCCAGGTCCATCCATAAAGGACAGTCATGTATGTCTGAATAATAAATCCAAAACGAAATATATATTGAATATTAATTGCCCAGTAATACATTCTAAAATTTGGCAAAGCTATACCACCATGCTTTTTTAATTTCTGCAATAGAGGTTTACTCAATCTAGGATTGTTATTATTCCAAATATAAGATAAAATTTTAGCGTCTATTCTATCAAAAGGCAGTTTAGGAACAAAGTAAGGGATTGCTTGGAATACATATAAGAACTTCGGTAACACTATCATTTTAATAGCATTAATTTGACCAATTAGTGATAACATCATAGGAGACCATTTAGAAAGTATTTGTTGTGTGTATTCAATTAATGGAAGAATGTTATATTTATACAGGTCCTTAAAATTTTTGGTAATTTTAATACCAAGATAAGTAAAGTTATATTTAGCAATGCTAAAAGGAATTTGATCATATTGATTCAAGTAGTTATTAATAGGAAATAACTTTCACTTTTATGCAAATTTAATTTATATCCAGAAAAAATACTAAATTTAGAAAGTATAGATAACGTAGGAGAAATAGATTTCTTAGGATCTGAAATATAAACTAACAAGTCACCTGCATACTACAAAACCTTATGCATTTTATCTTCTCTCTTAATACCTTGAACATTGTTGGAGTCTCAAAGAGCAATAGCAAGAGGTTCTAAAGCCAGGTTGAATAACAGTGGACTAAGAGGACAACCCTGCCGGGTACCTCTGTATAGCCTAAAATAAGGAGATTTTTGATTGTTAGTTATAACTGCCACCATAGGAGCTTGGTAGATCAGCTTAATCCAGGAAATTAAATCTTTCTAAAACCTCAAATAAATAAGACCATTCTATCCTATCAAAGGCTTTCTCTGAATCAAGGGAAACATCACATTCAGATTCTTTAGATGGTGAGGAATGAATAATGTTAAATAATCACAGAATATTAAAATATGAATATCTATTCTCAATAAATCCAGTTTGATCCTTAGAAATAACCTTAGGTAAAATTTTCTCAAGCCTGTTAACCAAAATCTTAGAAAGAATTTTAGAATCCATATTTAATAAGGAAATTGGTCTGTAAGAGGCACATTCAGCTAAATCTTTTTCTTTTTTGGGAATTAATGAAATTGATGACTCATAGAAAGTTTTTGGGAGGGTCCCAGAGGATATAGAATCGGTGAAAATTTGGCATAAATGAGCTGTAAGTATTTCAGTAAATGTCTTAAAAAATTCTACTGTAAATCCATTCGGTTCCAGAGCTATACCTGATTGAAAAGAGGATATAGCCCTTGCTATTTCTTCTCGTTTAATAGGTGCATCTAATGTATTCATATCTTGAATAGAAATTTTGGGTATATTCAATCCTTGCAAGAATCTATTCAGAAAAGTAGTGCTGTCTGGAAAATCAGATTTATAAAGCTTAGAGTAAAAATCCAAAAATAGCTTATTAATTTCCTGACAATTTGACATTTCAGTTCTATCAGTTCTTTGTACTTTCAAAATCTGCCTTCTAGCCATAGTTGCTTTAAGTTGACTGGCCAACAATTTACCTGACTTATTCCCATGTATTTAAAATTGACTTCCAGATGTCAAAAGTTGCTGCTCAATGAGAAAAGTCAAAAGCAGATCATGCTGTGTTTGAAGTTCCACCCTTTCCTTATATAGATCTTCTAGGTGTTACTGAATAAACTTTATCTATTTCTTTAATTCTGTTAGTAATCATTAAAAGCTCCGCTTTAGTTTTCCTTCTTAAAGCTACTGAATATGAGATTATCTGTCCCCTAAGAAAAGATTTCATCGCATCCCAAATAAACAAATTTGACATACCCTCAGTTGTATTTAACACAAAAAAATTGAGAAATTTGCTCTGTAATAAAACTTACAAATGCTGAATCATGCAGCAGTGTAGCACTAAATCTCCACTGAGATGCATTCCGTATATTATCAGGGAATTTCAGTATTAGTTTTGTGGGCGCATAATCCGACAACACAATAGCGTCATACGCACAGTCAGCAACAAAAGCCATCAATCGCGTATCCAACAAAAAAATCAATTCTTGAATATTTATGATGTACATGTGGAAAAAAAGAAAAATCCTTATCTTTAGGATGGAGAAATATCCAAATATCGACCAAACCGTATTCTAGTAAAAAAGAATACGGTTGGCAGCCTTATTCAGAAGCCACGGATTGGTTGATGACCTATCAATCAAAGGATTGAGACAACAGTTAAAGTCACCACCCATGATCAACTTATATTCATTTAAGTTTGGCAATGCAAAGAATAACCTCTTAAAAAATTCAGAGCTATCTACATTAGGTGCATACACACACACCAAAGCCACCTTTTGACCACATAACAAACCAGTAACAATTAAGTATCTTCCAATTGAATCAGTGACAGTATTAAAATGTACAAAGGGGATTTTAAAATTAATTGTCAGGGTCCGGTCCGGTCCGGAATCCGCGTTCCGGGTCTCGATCCGGTCCGAGTATTCCGGACTCCGGGTCTTGCAGCTGTCCCTCCCGGCCCCTTTGAGCCTGTTAAGATCATCCTGGATCAAGGAGGCACACCTGTAGCCAATTCGGCTGCAGGTGTTTATAAGGGGCCGTGGGACAGAGACCGGGCGTGTGGTCGTTTTGTTCTGTATCCTGTCTGCTCCGAAGCCAGTTTAACCTGCTCTATACCTGGTTCATTTGCTCCGAATCCTACTCCATATCCTGCCCTTTGATTGTTCTGCAACCGGCTCTGTACCTGTTTTACCTGGTTCATCATGCTTTTCCTGCTGCTCTCGGGTGCGCTGGTCCCGCTGTTCTGTCTTATTTGGCTTGCCCGCGCTTTTGGTTGCCTTTACCAATGTACCCGTTGGATCACTGTAGTTCTGCCCCTTCCTACTCGTTGCCTCTGTCAGGTGGGTCCGGCCGGACTGCCGCTGCCCAGTGGGGGTTCTGCCCCTTCCTACCCATTGCCTCCGTCGGGTGGGTCCGGCTGGACTGCCGTTGCCCGGCAAGGGTTCTGCCCCCCCCACCCATTGCTTCCATTGGGCGGATCCGGCCGGACTGCCGCTGCCTGGCGGGGGTTCTGCCCCTTCCACCTATTGCTCCCTAAGGGTTGTGCCCTGCACCTGCCCAGGTGTCCGCGACTGGCCCAGGCCTCTGTGTTTCCTGCCTGGGAGGCGGCCCTGCCCAGGGTCCCTGCGGCCCACCATGAGGAATCTGCCTGCCTGCCCCGAACTGTGGGATCTGCCTGCCTGCCCTGAACTCTGGGATCCTCCTGCCTGCCTGCCTCGTCTGAACTCTTGGATCCAGCCCCGCCTGCATTAACCCTTTAATGCCATGGCATCCCCATCCTGTCCTCCCCCAGTACTTCAGTGTCCGCGTCCTGCGTTTGGGTCCATCCGGCCCCCATTCCTGACATTAATATAAATGGATACCCCTGTAATTTTATTTACTGATGACGAGTGAAACTGAGAGTCCCTCCAAAACTAAAAAAAAGGTTTTCATCCTCCCTACAAATATGGGTCTCTTGCACAAAAATAATGTCAGCTTGGAGTGTTTTTAATTTCTTGAAGATCTTTCTATGCTTAATAGGTTGGTTCAAGCCATTCAGGTTCCAAGAGATTATATTAATTTTATTAACATCCATAATAAGGCTTTAATTTAAGATTTTATAAAATAAGTTAGTGCGCCGGCACAGACCAAACCTGTAGGGAAGAACAAATTGTGGATTCGATCAGAGAGAAAAAAAACAAACATGATTGACAGGAAAACCTCTCGATTGACAGGAAAACCCAGTCGAAAAAGCCTAAACTAATAGCCCCACCCCTCTCCCCCCCAAAGCCCAAAAACCATCCAATAGGCAGACAGCATGCTAAACTGAAATCCCTAAACCCCCTGTCTCCAACAGGCAGACTCTTTTTAAAAAGTTATAGGCTAACACTGCTGACTGAAGACACAACAACCGATACATAAAGAAATAAACAAATTCCAAATACTTTGTTATTATTTCTAATAGAGGTTAGAATGTAGTTAACAGTGGCCATCTTAAATTAATTTAATAAAAATTGATCATATATTCCAAAAAGATAGATTCAACCAAATAAAATGTTATGACTAGTGTTAAACTCTTACAAATCCTAAAGGAAAAAATAAAACAGCCAAAACAATGGCTGGGCAGACATAAAATGTAGATTGAACTTTCAACGATCCAGCTACAAACAACTCCCAGCTAAGGATTAAGCGTTTAAGTTGCTTGCAAGACAAGCTTAAACTTCTTCATAAATTTCTAAGTCTCTTCTAGGGAGTCAAACCGTTTTGGGCGAGTGTTAGGCAGGGAGATTCTCAAATGAGCTGGATAACACAAAGCGGGATGACAGTTCTTCTTATAAAGTTCAGCCATCACTTCCCAATATTTAATTCTTTCTGCATAAACCTCTGGGGAAAAATCTTTAACTATACGAATCTCTACTCCGTTATAAATTAGCTTCCCCTGCTTCTTAGCATCTCTAAGAATTGCTTCTTTAGTAACAAAGTAATGCAAACATAAAATCACCAGGCGAGGCTTCATCTCCACCGAAGGCTTCGGGCAGAGGATTCAGTGAGCTCAATCTATCATTGGAGGAGCTTCGAGTATCTCACTAAAAAGTGAGTATAGCATATTCATAAAAAACTTTAGTGGCTCACCAGTTTCCATGTTTTCAGACAAGCCCAGTATGTGTAAATTCATCCTACAACTTCTGCTTTCCAGATAATTTTTTTTTCTTAATTCTTAATAATTCCGAAGAAACATCAACAATTTTCTTTTCCATTGTAGATACCTTTAATTCTTGTTCTTTAATCACCTGATTCACTGTCTCCCGTTCTCTTCCGATTCTATTAGTGTCCTTTTTTAAGTGTCTGATATTGAAATTCCAGATTCCTGGACAGCAGAGATGGTTTTTTCAAGCTTTTTATTAGCATTCGTCAGTTTATCAATCTTAGTGTCCACCATTCCAATCTTGTTGTAAATACCTTACATCAAAGAAAACATTCTTTCTGAAGTAGAGACTTCCTCTGCCTCCTTTGTTTGTTGATCTTTGGAAACAATTTTGCCACCTCTTAATTCGATTCCAGTTTGGGTTCCAGCCATCGTAATTAAATCGTAAATCCTTCACTGAAAGTAATAAATCTTCAAAGTTTAGACAAAACTAGCAGTGGAAAGTAAGTTGTAAGAGGAAGGAGTAGCACCAACACGCGTCTTACTCCAAAGACTGCTGAGAGGAGACTCCAGTTGCTGTCAAACAGTGTCATAATTTGCCCTCTCCCAATTTAGTACTTTGCCAACAGGAATACACTATCCTTATTCATAACTATTTTAAAACTTAAGGAGTAATGATCAATATTCTTAAAATAATGTCCCACTGAAAGGCCAATCACCTGTCCAGGCTAATTTCTCAAAATAAATTCTAATATAGGCTTTCCTCTAGTTGAACTACTCATGTACAGTTTCAAGAAACTCTCTTCAATGTAGTGAAAACTTCTGGCCTATCTAAGCCTCTTGTTAAGGTAATTCCAGTCAATATTGGGGAAGTTTGGTCACCTACCATAATAACCATGTTGATTTTACATCTTTCCACAATATGCTTTTATATATGTGTGTGTGTGCCTCTCTAACCCCTAGTGATTACTGGGAGGCTGATTATATAACCCATCTGAGTTATTACACTTTCTTATTCTTGAGTTCTATCCACTTTATCTCAGTGAATAAACCCTTCAGTATGTCCTCTTTGGGTGCAACTGAAAGATTATCCTAGATTAGTAATTCAACTCCTCCATTCCCTTAACCTTCCTGTCCATCTTGTTGAAAACATTGAAAAACGAATGTACTGCCAGTCCTGTTGCTCTCATAACCAATTCTCTGTTATGGCTACAACATCAGAATTTCACACTCTGATCTATGTTCTGCATTTAACTACCTTACCCATAATACTCCTTGTACTAAAATAAAAACACATGTACATGTTCATTAACCTGGTTCTGACATTTAAACTTCATCTTCATAATAGCTATCTTCCCCTCAGCCTCTCCACCTATTGCCCCCTGCTCTTTCCTTACCACCCTGTCACTCTAGTTTAAACCCTGAGTTGTACTACTAAATTTCCCGATAATTATATTTGTTTTCCTCTGGTTCAGGTACAACCCCTCCCTCTTGTACAGGTCCCACCTGCCCAATAATCTATGTACCTAAACCTCTCCATCTTGCATCAGCTCCTTCAAGATATTGAAATACACTATATTTTTATTCTTGCTCACTATTGTATAGTACAAGTGAGATTACAACCCTGGAAATCCTTTATAATTTACTACACAACATGCTAAAATCAGTTTGCAGGGCATTATCTCCTTCCTGCTCATGACACTGGTACCCATATGGACCACAATCTCTGGCTGCACACTGTCCAGTTTCTGAATGTCCTCTACACACCCAGAGACATTCTTGTCCCTGCAACACACCACACTGAAGTGTCTCTTGTCTCCTAACTGTGCTTCTAACTATCAAGTATCATTATCACTCTGTCTGAATTCACTTCTCCCTGCTGAGTCTCAGAGGGGCCATTGTGCCAATGACCTTGCTGCTGCCGTTCTCTGAAAAGCCATTCCCCTTCCCCTACAATATACAGGGATAAAATTCAAGTTCCAATATTACAGACAGAAAATGAAGCACTGTCCTCCAGTGTGCCTAGAGCAACATTAGAGCAAGTGTACTCTAATAAAATAAAGAAAAGTATAAGTGGTGACTTAAAGTGCCAGGCAGCTGAAAGTCTGCGGTCACCCTTGTTGGTAGAATTTAAGTTCTCTACAAAGCGGTCAACCAATCTGTGTTTGGTTTCTCCAAAGTCGAGGAAACCGACTGTGAGCACTGAATGCAATAGATTAAACTAGAAAAAGTGCAAGTGAATTGCTAAAGCACGTGGAATGATTGTTTGAATGCATGGATAATGTAAGGGATGAGGTAAACTGACAGGTGTTGCCACTGTTGTGGGTGCTCAGGAGTGGTTGCCTTTCCAGAGTTTAATTACCAGTCACTTTAATTCTCAGACTGCTCCTATTCTATCTTCTCTGCCTTTGACCCTTAGGGTGCTGCGGCAATCCCCATATGGGCACTTTGCAGCCCATAGTCCTCTATTTTACTAAGCTCCATGTACCTATCTAAAAGCCTCTTAAAAGACCCATTCCATGCACTCACCACTCTCTGAGTAAAGAACTTATCCCTGGCATTTCCTCTGTACCTACTCCCTAGCACCTTAAACCTGTGTCCTCTTGTGGCAACCATTTCAGCCCTGGGAAAAAGCCTCTGACTATCCACATGATCAATGTCTCTCATCATCTTATACACCTCTATCAGGTCACCTCTTATCCTCCTTCGCTCCAAGGAGCAAAGGCCGAGTTCACTCAACCTATTCTCATACGGCGTGCTCCCCAACCCAGGCAACATCCTTGTAAATCTCCTCTGCACCCTTTCTGTGGCTTCCACATCCTTCCTGTAGTGAGGCAACCAGAACTGAGCACAGTACTCCAAGTGGTATCTGACCGGGGTCCTATATAGCTGCAACATTACCTCTCGGCTCCTAAATTCAATTCCACGATTAATGAAGGCCAATACACCATACACCTTTTTAACCACAGAGTCAACCTGCGCAGCTGCTTTGAGCGTCCTATGGATTTGACCCCAATATCCCTCTGATCCTCCACACTGCCAAGAGTCTTACCATTAATACTATATTGTGGCATCATATTTGACCTACCAAAATGAACCACTTCACACTTAACTGGGTTGAACTCCATCTGCCACTTCTCAGCCCAGTTTTGCATCCTATCAATGTCCCGCTGTAACCTCTGACAGCCCTCCACACTATCCACAACACCTCCAACCTTTGTGTCATCAGCAAAATTACTAACGCATCCTTCCACTTCCTCATCTAGGTCATTTATAAAAATCACAAAGAGTAAGGATCCCAGAACAGATCTCTGAGGCACTCCACTGGTGACTGAACTCCATGCAGAGTATGACCCGTCTACAGCCACTTCTGTGGGCAAGCCAGTTCTGGATCCACAAAGCAATGTCCCCTTAGATGCCAAGCCTCCTTACTTTCTCAATAAGCCTTGCATGGGGTACCTTATCAAATGCCTTGCTGAAATCCATATATACTGTACAGTATATCTATTGCTCTTCCTTCATCTATGTGTTTAGTCACTTCCTCAAGAAATTCAATCAGGCTCGTAAGGCACAACCTGCCCTTTACACAGCCATGTTGACTACTCCTAATCATATTATACCTCTCCAAATGTTCCTAAATCCTGTGTCTCAGGATCTTCTCCATCAACTTACCAACCACTGAGGTAAGACCCACAGGCCTATAATTTCCTGGGCTTGAATAAAGGAACAACATCCGCAACCCTCCAATCCTCGGGAACCTCTCCCGTCCCCATTGATGATGCAAAGATCATCGCCAGAGGCTCAGCAATCTCCTCTCTCGCCTCCCACAGTAGCCTGGGGTACATTTCATCCAGTCCGGGTGACTTATCCAACTTGATGCTTTTCAAAAGCTCCAGCACATCCTCTTACTTAATATCTATATGCTCAAGCTTTTCAGTCTGCTGCAAGTCATCACTACAATCACTAAGATCCTTTTCCATAGTGAATACTGAAGTAAAGTGTTCATTAAGTACCTCTGCAACTTCCTCCGGTTCCATACACATTTTCCCACTGTCACATTTGATAGGTCCTATTCTTTCACATCTTATCCTCTTGCTCTTCACATCCTTGTAGAATGCCTCGGGGTTTTCCTTAATTCTGTCCGCCAAGGCCTTCTCATGGTCCCTTCTGGCTCTCCTAATTTCCTTTTTAAGCTCCTTCCTAGTAGCCTTATAATATTATAGATCTCTAACATTACCTAGCCTTCTGAACCTTTTGTAAGCTTTTCGATTCTTCTTGACTAGATTTATTACAGCCCTTGTACATCACGGTTCCTGTACCCTGCCATAACTTGCCTATAGGGAGAAGCGCTGTCGACGTTTTGGGCCGAGACACTTCGTCAGGAAGGGTTGAAATGTCGACAGCACTTCTCCCTATAGATGCTGCCTGGCCTGCTGTGTTCCACCAGCATTTTGTGTGTGTTGTTGTACCACGACCTCTAGCTGTTCTCCCTCCCACCGCAGGGTATCTTGGACGCGATCAGAAACATCCTGAACCCTGGCACCTGGGAGGCAAACTACCATCCGAGTTTCTTTCCTTCATCCACAGAATCGCCTGCCTGACCCTCTGACTATTTATAGAGTCCCCTATCATTACTGTACTTCCTTCACCTTCCTTTAAAATTTTAAAGACAAATTTAGTGTCTACCCTAATACAACTATTTCCTATGTACCCTTCACCTTTCCCTCTACCTGCAGCTTAAAACCTGGTAGTTTTCATGAACTTTTCCAGTTCTGATGAAGAGTCATTAATCTGAAACGTTTGACTGTTTCTCTCTCCGAGGACTGCTGCTGACCTACTGAATGCTCTTGGTATTTTCTGTTTTACAAGAACTGTGACACAAATCTAGTAATTTAGCAAATATATATCTATTTTATTAGCAGCTCACAAAAGTCAATTCGGATTGCACATATTCACATAGTGACATTGAGGTCTTTTACATGCACCTGTGAGGAAAGTTGGTGCTATGAGATACAGTGACTCCAAATTTTAAAAGATTATTTCAAATTAAGGATGTTTGTTGCAAAAAAGGCAAGCTGCAGCTAGTTAATTCAAATACAGTACTACTGATCTTCCTGTAATTGAACAGATACATTGTCTTATCCACCCCCTTGTTCAATCTCTTCCCACCTATGTTCGTGACACTTCTCATGCTTTGAATTTTTTCAATGATTTTAAGTTCCCTGGCCCCCTGTCTTATTTTCACCATGGACGTCCAGTCCCTATATACCTCCATCCCCCACCGAGATGGTCTCGAAGCTCTTTGATTTTTTTTGGATTCCAGACCTAACCAAATCCCCTCTACCACCACTTTCCTCTGTCTAGCGGAATTAGTTCTTACTCTCAATAATTTCTCCTTTGGCTCCTCCCACTTCCTCCAAACCAAGGGTGTAGCCATGGGCACCCGTTTGGGTCCCAGTTATGCCTGCCTTTTTGTTGGCTTTGTGGAACAGTCCATGTTCCAAGGCTATACCGGTATCCATATCCCTCTTTTCCTTCGCTACATCGACGACTGCATTGGCGCTGCCTGTTGCATGTGTGCTGAGCTCGTCGACTTCATTAACTTTGCCTCCAACTTTCACCCTGCCCTCAAATTTACCTGGTCCATTTCCGACACCTCCCTCCCCTTTCTTGATCTTTCTGTCTCCATCTCTGGAGACGGCCTATCTACTGATATCTACTATAAACCTACAGACTCTCACAGCTACCTGGACTATTCCTCTTCCCACCCTGTCTCTTGCAAAAAGGCTATCCCCTTCTCACAATTCCTCCATCTCCACCGCATCTGCTCTCAGGATGAGGCTTTTCCTTCCAGGACGAAGGAGATGTCTTCCTTTTTTAAGCAAAGGGGCTTCCCTTTGTCCACCATCAACTGCTCTCAAACGCATCTCTCCCATTTCCCGCACATCTGCCCTCACCCCATCCACCCACCACCCCACTCGGGATAGGGTTCCCCTTGTCCTTACCTACCACCCCACCAGCCTCCAGGTCCAATATATAATTCTCTGTAACTTCCGCCACTGCCAACGGGATCCCACTACCAAGCACATTTTTCCCTCCCCCCCCCTTCTGCTTTTC
The DNA here is from genome assembly GCF_030144855.1 of Hypanus sabinus. Taxonomy (NCBI): domain Eukaryota; kingdom Metazoa; phylum Chordata; class Chondrichthyes; order Myliobatiformes; family Dasyatidae; genus Hypanus; species Hypanus sabinus. The sequence goes on from NC_082710.1 coordinate 42,471,123, forward strand.
GCAGGGATAGCTCCCTACACAACTCCCTTGTCCACTCGTTCCCCTCATCCCTTCCCACCGATCTCCCTCCTGGCATTTATCCTTGTAAATGGAACAAGTGCTACACCTGCCCTTACACTTCCTCCCTCACCACCATTCAGGGCCCCAGACAGTCCTTCCAGGTGAGGCGACACTTCACCTGTGAGTCAACTGGTGTGGTATACTGCGTCCGGTGCTCCCGGTGTGAACTTTTATATATTGGCGAGACCCGACGCAGACTGGGAGACAATTTCGTGAAACACCTACGCTCGGTCCGCCAGGAAAAGCAGGATCTCCCAGTGGCCACACATTTTAATTTCACGTCCCATTTCCATTCTGATATGTCTATCCATGGCCTCCTCTATTGTCAAAATTAATCCAAACTCAGGTTTGAGGAACAACACCTTACATACCGGCTGGGTAGCTTCCAACCTGAAGGCATGAACATTGACTTCTCTAACTTCAGTTAATGCCCCTCCTCCCCTTCTTACCCCATCCCTGACATATTTAGTTGTTTGCCTGTTCTCCATCTCCCTCTGGTGCTCCCCCCCCCCCTTTCTCCTGAGGCCTTCCCTTCTCCAGCTCTGTATCACTTTCGCCAATCACCTTTCCAGCTCTTAGCTTCATCCCACCCCCTCCGGTCTACTATCATTTCGCATTTCCCCCTCCCCACCCCCACTTTCAAATCTCTTACTATCTTTCCTTTCGGTTAGTCCTGACGAAGGGTCTCGCCCGAAACGTCGACAGCGCTTCTCCCTATCGATGCTGCCTAGCCTGCTGTGTTCTACCAGCATTTTGTGTGTTGTTTGAATTTCCAGCATCTGCAGATTTCCTCGTGTTTGCTCATTGTTTTAAGGATACCGCTTTACAGCACATAATCACTGGAGATTTGTTTTGCAAATGAACAAGGCAAATCTCCCCTAGTTAGACTTTCAAAATAATTTATCAATGAAAAGAGTTTTGTTGAAGCTATATGACACTATATGGTCGCACAAGGTGTGTTGTATGCAGTTCTGATCGGGTGTGGAGATTGGAAACGGCGCTGAGAGATTTACCGCGATTCGACCTAGATTTGAGGGTATGAACTATATGTGGGGCAAATATGAGTCGTTTTCCTAGACATTGAAGCCTGACAGGAGAATTAAAATTATGAAAGGCATAGATAACGTAGACAGAATCTTTTTCACAGGGTAAAATGTTTTCAAGGCGGGGTGGGTAAGCTTTTTTAAGCCAAGAGTGATAGGTATGGGTTATCACGGTAATTGTAGAAGCAAGCAGTTTGGTCGAGTTTAAGACGCTTTCAGATACACACATGAAGTAAATGGAGGGATATGGATGATACACAGGAGATGTAGTATAAATTGGCATCAAGATCAACACAACATGGGCCGAATTCTTAGTGCTGTACCGCTCTATGTTCCGTTTTGTTCTAGTGATACTTAAAGCCCTTTGAAACTCGCCAATAGAATATAAATTCGAGAGCCTCGCAGAAATAGTTTTAACTGTTCTGATGGGAAAATAGACAAGTAAAATACTTTTTAAAAAGTAACGGGAAGCATTCATGGGGAAAAGAAAACTCATTTTCTTTGACACAGCATTTTACAACGTGTAAGTGGCACTGATATCGTTCCCGTCTTACCTTTTCTTTGTCCCACACTCCAAATAACAGAAGTTACTGGTTCTACTCATCGTCACAAACAACAAACGTCATCAATCAAGCCGTTCACGCCCTGGAATCCGTTCTCGCCAACCAAGTCAGACCTGATTGTTTCTGGCGGGGTCGTAGCTCGCGGCTACTGGTTCATTTATCTTCCCTCACTGTGGGTTCGCGAAAAAGGTGTGAGGGAGGATGGAAGGGATGGTGTCAAGATTCATGCCCAGCAGCTGCGTAACTGAGGACTCCCTGATTTACGGACTGTTCCCGGGGGGGGAGACACAGAGACTGATGCTGCTGGCAGATCATCAACTCGGTGAAGGACACTTTTTGGTCAGCCCGAAACTTGATGGTCTACCAGCACATGGATGAGTCCGGTGGATGAGTGCTGAGGGATGCACTCAGGCTTAGTGCAGCCACCGCGAAGGCCCGTTGGGGAAGGGCCACAGTTTAAGGTTCATCACCCGCGGGAGTGGGGGGGGGCGGGTCAGGTGGGGAGGAGAATGGCATCAGCGGTATGGATAGATGAGTCAACATGGTGCCCCAGGAGAAGCTGGAAATGTATAGACCGTAAAGGGACTCCGGTAAAGGAATGAGAGTCAACACCTGAATGTTTATTGTTAAAAGTTTTATTTTATTGTAAATAAGTCTTTAATCCTTGCCTAAACTTTGAGAGTCAATGAATGGTTTATTGTAAACATCTTTAATTTGAATAGGAACAGAGAGCCAACGCATAATTTATTGTAAATAACTTTATTAATTGTATAAGAATTCAGATTTAGCGAATGGTTTTCTCTATGTAAATAACTTTATTTTGTAATATTCCTGAATAAAGTATTTTTGGAGAAAAAAATTATCTCCCCTTTGTCGATATAACTTGACCCTATGCAGTTCACATATTCCTTTCAATTTCGGCGGTAAAAATAATTCAAGCATGGGCCGAAGCTGTCTCATTAGGGATTCTGCATGGAATAATTGTTTTTTTTGCAAAACGTGTAACCTTGTAACATTCAATTTTTTTTAAAAAAAGTAACGACTTAGTTATAGTTTTAATATAGCTAATGAATTAAACTGATATAATTAAAATGTATGCTTAAAAAAATAGAATGTATGCTTTATTCAATAAATCATTAGCTTTTTAGATTGATTAGTTTGTTGTCATATACACCAGAGTGCAATGAAGTTCCTTGACACCAAATTTTGTAAACTCTAGAAACCGTTGTATGTGTGAATCCCAGGAGATCAGCTCAAGCCACCCTGTTCTTAGATCCCATTTCTTCTCCATTCTGATAGTTGGTTTGATCAACTGAATCTCTTGACTATGATTGCACGATTTTATGCATTAAGTTGCTGCCACATGATGGGCTGATTAGATATTTGCATTAAAGAACAGATGCGCCTAATAAAGTGGGCACTGAGTGTATATGGTAATAATAAACATGTTAAGCACTAGAGTAGGACAGTGCAAAGATTGGCAAATAAAACAATAGCTTGTAACTGTATTCAATAATTAAAGCCATGTGAGGTCTTGTTTTAAAGGATTCATGGAGAAAATGTCAAAATCAAAGCAGTGGCATTTGGCCACCCTTCTATTCTGAAGTTGTCTCTTGAAAAGGATACATTCTTTGGCCAGCGACCAATCAGAGAGATCAGAAGCTTGATGTAATTCACTCAGGTTTGCTGATTGACTATTAAAGGCAGTAACTTATGGCAGTTTTTGGAGCTTTGACCAATGGGTATTTGTGATTGATTCGCAAGAACAAATTAAAGCAAGGGCCAGCAGAATGGCCATCTTTTCAGCAGCCATTGTCAGAGTGGAGATTGTGAGGCTTTAGCTCTTCGAGCCTACAGCAAAAAGAGGCTTCAGTCAGAGAAGGCAAAAACAAAAAGCTGTAGTTAAAGGTTCCCTTCTTTATATTTGCTCAGTTAGGACAGTAAAGATGACAGGCAGGATAGTGGAAGGCAGAAAGACCTCCAGTGTCCCTAACAAATACACCCGCATCCAGCTGCAACTTCTAACAATCCATGTTAAGGAGCTGGAGCTGGATGAGCTCTGGATCATTCTGGAGGCTGAGGACAAAAAGAAAGGCAGATAGATGCATAGATAGGACATGTAAAGAGGTAGTTACACCCAGGGAGCAGGGCACAGAAAACTGGTGACAGACTAGAAGGAGAAAGGAGGCATTATGGGCAGAACTGCGAAATGAGAAAGACATGACCACGTTAATCAGGCTATATTACAGACCATCCAACAGTCTGAGGATTTTAAAGGATCAATTTTGTAGAAATCACAAGACTGTTGCAAGAAACATAAGATTGTTATAGCAGGTGATTTTAACTTTCCACATACTGACTGGGAAACACGTACTGTCAAATGTGTTCAGGAAAGTTTCCTTAATCAGTACATAGAAGTCCCAACAAGAGAGCGTGCAATACTGGATCTGCTATAAGGTAATGAGCCAGGGCAGGTGATAGAAGTTTGTGTAGGAGAACAGTTTGCATTGAGTGACCACAATGCCATTAGTTTTAAAGTAAATATGCAAAAAGATAGCTCTGGTCTGCAGGCTGAGACTTTAAATTGAAGAAAGGCCAATTTTGATGGTATTAGAAATGATCTGGCATGTGTGGATTGGGACAGGTTGTTTTCTGGTAAAGCAGTACTTGGTAGGTGGGAGGCCTTTAAAATCAAAGTTTTGAGACTGCAAAGCTTGTATGTATTGGTTGAATTTGATTCAACAATGGAAGATCAATGTAATGTAGAGGTTAACAGAAAACACTGTAGTGAATACCTCCACTGGCACACAGGACAAGTCAGTACAGAGTTAAATTTAAGGAGGCCAGTTCATAAAGATACATATACCAAGATAACCTTGGAGGCCAGATTCCATTTGTTTTCCTGAATTATTTTCTCTTTGCACCAGTAACCTCACACCACAGAATATTCTCACATCCTAACATCCTAAAAGTTAAAAAAAAATGCAGATGCTGGAAATATATAGCAGGTCAGGTCCCATTTGTGGGTAGAGAAAACAAGTTAATAGTTCAGGTCACTGACCCTTCATCAGAGGACATCATAAAAAATGTTATCAGTGCTTTGATTTTGAAGTTTTCTCATGGTTCCTTTCAAAGAAAATCTTGTAAGGATTTAATTATTAATTGTCTCAACAGTGCACAAGTGATATCATTATTTCTTCACATCAAATCCTTCTTTGGGTTACTCATTTATCTCACTCTGAAGTCATGTATCATTGCAGAAAGCTTATGGATATTACCACAATGGCTATCAAGAAGTAGTTATCAAACTCCAAACTATGAGGTTTAGAGGATGACCCCCATTCTGTGAAACAGAGCCAGCTGTAAATACCAATGAACATTTTCATAACATCGTATCATGGTGGCAGCACCAAACTTTTTAATGGAAATCAGAATGAAGGCAGCTTGTTTGCAAAGCCCAGTGTTAGACCATAAGACATACGAGCAGAATTAGGCCATATGGCCTATCAGGTCTGCTGTGCCATTCGATCATGGCTAATTTATTATCTATCTCTACCCCATTCTCCTGCCTTCTCCCCATGACCTTCGATGCCCAACTAATCAAGAACCTATCAACCACCACCTTTAAATACACAAAATGACTTGGCCTTTAGAGATGTCTGTGGCATTGAATTCCACCGATTCACCACTCTCTGGCTAAAGAAATTCCTCCCCATCTCTGTTCTGAATGGATTGCTTCTATTCTGAGACTGTGCACTCTGGTTCTAGACTCCCCCACTATGGGAAAGATCCTCTCTATGTCCACTATCTCAGCCTTTCAATATTTGATAGGCTTCTGAGAACCCTTTTCATTTTTCTTAACTCCAGCAATTACAGGCCCAGAGCCATCATACATATACACTTTCAATCCCAGGATCTTTCTTGTGAACCTCAATTGGACCTCTGAAATGCCAGCACATCCTTTATTATACAAGGGGCCCAAAACTGCTCACAATATTCCACACTGCCTCACAAAACTTCACTATTACATCCTTGCTCTTATATTCTATGTTCTCTCAAAATTATGTTAACATTGCATTTTCATTCCTTACCACTGATTCAACCTGAAACTTAGCCTTTAGGGAATCCTGCTCAAGGACTTCAGAGTCCTTTTACAGTGGTTGTTATAGCCAGGGGTGGTAATGGGGACAAGCTCCCCAATAGTACCAATATTACCAGTATTCTACCAATAGTATGCATCTCAAAGACCTCTGACAACCAAGTCCAGCTCCTGGCTTTCATGTGCAGATCAGCTACTAAGCCCAGCAGAACACTTTCAACTGACAGGAGAAAGGGCAAAGGTGGGTTACTGACGCCTTTAAATGTCGCTTCAGGCAGATGGAACTCATCAGCTGTGGTTGGCAGCTCATCTTGGAGAAGGAAAACCAATCCCTCATCCATATAGTTATCTGCCAAATCATCCTATTCTTATCCTCACTGGCTTGTAGCACAAGCAGTAATCCAGAGATTGCTTCTTGTGAGGTCCTGCTTTTCAGCTTTTTATGTAACCCCACCCCCTATAATTATCTCTTCAGGACTTCATCCCTTTTCTTACCTGTCAATGCTAGAAATATGTACTGAGACTTCCAGCTATTCACCCTGCCCCTTCCCCTTTAGAATGATGTCAATCAGAGAATCAGAGACGGACTCTGACCCTGGAATCTGAGAGGCAACATAACATTCAGGAATCTTTTTTACATCCACAGAATCTCCTGTCTGCTCCTCTAAATATGGAATCCCCTATCATTACTGTCAATGTATTCCATTTCCCTACCTGACAGACACACATTGACCTGCTCCTGCAACTTCGGGCAACTCCCTTCCTGTAACTCCTATCTATCACCTCTTCATTCACCCGTATGAGCCAAAGGTCATCCATCTGCAGCTCAAGTTTCCCAGAACGGTTTGTAAAGAGCTGCAGCTGGATGCACCTCATGCAGATGTAGTTATCAAGGAGACTGGAGGTCCCACATCTCATAGGGAGGACATACTACAGACAACTAGACTTATTCTCACTGCAGTAGCTTTCTATGCCCACCAAAAGGTCCAAAAAGCCCCTGAGTTCTTTTTAAATTTTGCACTGCCTCACCACAAGTTAAGTAAGGGTCATAAGACTGGATTCCAGGAAAATATTCAGTATCATTTACAGTGTAATTTTTCTATAGTCATACTCTTTTTTTCCCAGCAATATTTGTATTGTTTTTTTAAAATCAAGAAAGCACAGAACAAAGGAGGTTTGTGCAGTACATAACAAATGTACAATTCACACCTATGAAAGAGATGCACCCATAGTACAATCAGGCTTTGGTTGCCTCCCTGCCCTGACCTACCCCTCCCAATTCCCATTTCCAAGCCACCATTGCATTAGCAAAAAGGGTTAAACAGAACCTTTATCCCCACAGAGCTGCATTGGTATAGAGAAGGTGTATTTTCCTAACACATAAACAGTTGTACGTTTACAAGTCTGAGTTTGTAGAATTTTACCGGAGAAGAGCAGAGGAAAGGAAGAAGGGGTGAACCTTTAGTTTGGCTGGGAATTCTGAAAATATTCAAGAAAGGGTCCCCACACCTTTTGGAGCTTTATGTCCGAATTGAGAGTTGAATAATGGATCTTCTCAAGGTATAGACTGGACATGATGTCCCTAAGCCACTGAGCATGGGTGGGTGGGGCAGCATCCCTCCACCTGAGTAAGACTGCACGCCTGGCCAAAAGAGAGGCAAAATACAGTATGCGACGTTTGGTCAGACTTAGGTGCTTGTCCCCCTCTCTGGAAGTGCGAAAAAGAGCGATCAAAGGGTTAGGTTCCAGATTGTAATGAAGTATTTGGGATAGAATTTGGAAAACATCTTTCCAGTATTTTTCCCAGCTAGGGCATGTCTAGTACACATGAATAAGGGAAGCCTCGCCCCTTTTACATTTGTCGCAGCAGGGATTAACATCTGGGTAAATGTGAGATAATTTAGTTTTAGACATATGGGCCCTGTGTACGACTTTGAACACTAATAGGCAGTGGTGGGCACACAAAGAGGTTGAGAACTTACTTGAGAACTGAATCCCATACCTCGTCTGACAGTGAAAAATTTAAACTTTGCTCCCAGGCAGTTTTAATTTTGTAAAGGGGGGCTTGCCTCAGAACACAATCGTCACAAATAGTACATATTAGACCTTTGCGCAATGGATTCATGCAGAGAAATATGTCAACGACGTTTGTGTCAGGTGCCTCGGAAGTTTGATAACAAAGGGCTGATAAAATGTCTAATTTGCAAATATCTGAAGAAATGAGTGTTGGGTAAGTTAAACCTCGCATACAGTTCAAATGATGCAAAGCAGTTCTCTGTAAAAAGATCTTTAAAGCACCTGATGCCCTTTCTATACCAGTCTTGAAATGTTGAATCATGTATAGAAGGCTGGAAGAGGTGATTATGTAGATTAGGACTTGAAAGAGAGAAGCCATAGAGAATACTATACTTTCTGAACTGAACCCATACTCTTAGGGTGTACCTGATAACAGGATTAGCAATTGGTTTTGGCATAAGAAAAGGGAGTAGGGATCCAAGAAGTGCAGAAATAGAGAAATTCTCAACAGAGTTCAGCTCCATTGCCACCCATATTGGGCAGTCAGATTGGTTGTGGAAATGAGATCAAAAGATGAGATAGCATATGTTAGCTGCCCAGTAATATAAGCGGAAATTGGGCAGAGCCATGCCCCCAACACTGGAAGGCCAGGAAGAATTATAGACAGGACAACTGGAGCATGGTCTTATATCACTATGCTTCGATAAACACAGGAACGGACCGATGGAATCAACTGATTATCAATTAGAGAGAAGTCAATTCTAGAAAAGGTGTGATGGACCTGTGAGAAGAAAGAATATTCTCTCTTATTTCAGTGGAGAAAGCACCATACATCAGAGATGCCATAGTTGGAGAGGAAGGACTGAATTAATGAGGCAGATTTGCTTAGTACTCATGGAATAGGAGACAATCAATCCAGCACTAGATCTAACTAACAGTTGAAGTCTCTGCCTAGTATGAGAGAGTATGAACTCAAATCTGGCAGTGCAGAAAAAAAATGTTCAAAAAGGTCCAAATCATCTGAGTTAGGAGCATATGTTAGCCAACACTACCAGTGTGTTATATAATTTCCCCAAGACAATGACAAAACAACCGTTTGTATCTGATATTTAGTTCTGGAGCTCAAAGGGAACATTCTGATTTATGGGAATTGAGACCCCTCCCCCCCCAGCTTTAGCCTGAAAAGTGGAGTGAAAGTGCTGCCCCGCCCATCGTGACATAAGACAGGAATTATCAGAACTGCAAATGTGTGTATATTGTGGAAATGCAATTGCTGTGTTAAACTGTTTGAGATGCGAGACCTTCCTTCTTTTAACAGGATGATTCAGCCCCTTGACATTCCAGCTCACAAAATTTAATGGACTAACTATTCTGCTTTAAAAAGGATACAGGTTGATAGACATAAGTGGTGTCACATTTTCGGGTATCAGCTCTAAGGCAGAAGTAATACAAAGAGAAACAGGGCAGAAGTAAATCCTGTAATATAAGGACTTCTAAGGGTTCTTAAAACAAAACTGGCATTGGAGTACCCTCCCCTTCTCTCCCAACCCACAAGACAGCTGCCAGAGAACCTAGCAGCAAGCTCTTAAGAACAATAATCATCCCACAGTTGCACTTTCTGTCACGTGTAGTGACTTCAACCCCGTTATTGTTAGTTAAAGGAAACAGTAGGCATTCGACACTCCTAAACTGACAATGTGCTTAGTGAGAGATAAAACAATTCCCCCAAGGTTTATTAGACATGGCAGTAAAAAATTGAACCATAAAACAGAAATATAAACTGATATTTAAAAAAAAAGACTTTACCCAGTGCTCTTCCTGCAAAAAATTGCAGAGTTCACTGAATTGGTCAAAGGGAGAGAGGGAGAGAGAGAGAGAGAAAAGAAAAAGAAAAAGAATCCAGTGTAGTGGGGAGGCTATCGATGTATTTCCGTGCTTCATCTACCGAGCGTAGCCACTTCTTGTCGCCGCTGGTAAGTGTAATGCAGAGCCGTGCAGGGTATAGGAGGAAGGCCTGAATCCTCAGTTATATAACTTCATCATTAACTCCATCATCTCTGTACTCGGCTCGCAGGCTCAAAACTTCCAGAGTATAGTCCTCCACAACCCGAATCTGCTGGCCAAGGTATTCTAACTTCCCTCTCCGCCGGGCCTCCGTAACCAGGAGATCTTTAATCTGGTAGTGGTGAAGTCAAAGAATAACCGGGTGTGATCTCTGTCCTGGGGCTGGTTTAGCTGCTTGTGAACGGTGGGCTCTATCAATCTCCGGCAGGGATGGGAGCATCTCCTTGCCAAAGATCTCACAAAGCAGACTGGAAAAAAATTCAGTAGGACACCTGCCTTCAATAGATTCGGGCAGCCCAGGATTCAGGTTCTGTCATCTGCTCCAGCCCTCCAAGTTAGTAACTTTAGCCATTAGCTGGAAACTGGAGCAGATGTTTTCCAGCTCACTGACGCGCTGGTTCAGGTCGTCCATAGCGAGCTCGAGAGAGAGGGTAAGCGATGGCCATGGTCCTCCACTTTGCATTGGATTTGATCAAGTTTTGTTTCCAGCAGGCTGAAAGAAGATTTAAGTTCAGCCACTAACACCACGCGGTGTTGGTCTAGTAGACTGGAGATAGCCTCTACTGTCAGGCCAGCTGCCGAATCGTCTTTTTTCCCAGATTTAGTACTCTTTGAGGTCATTGTGGAGCGAGTAAAGTAGCAGGCAGGGGGAAGAGTAAAAAAATCCAACAGTTTAGTAGGAGAAAAGGGGGAAGAAGGGGTGTGAAAATAGAAAGTAGGACGGAGCGCACGTTCTCTGCGACTACTCCATTTGGCTGCCAACCAGAACAGAATAACTTCTAAATTGTTCAAAGCGCTGCCAACTCTGCATGATCACCATGAATTTTCATAAATGTAATATTTTTAGTAACATTTTTCCTATGACATGTTGCAGCTTTATAAAATTCTGGTTAGACCCCATCACGATTATTACATTCACTTCTGGTCATGTTACAGGAAGGATGTGGAGGCTTAGAAGAGAGTACAGAAGAGATTTACCACCGTGTTACCTGGATTAGAAGGCATGAAGGTTGTTCTCCCTCGAACAGTAGAAGCTGATGAGACGCCTTAGATAAGCTTTCATGAAGGGTCTCAGCCCAAAACATCGACTCTTTATTCCTTTCCATAGATGCTGCCTAATTTGCTGAATTCCTCCAGTATTCTGTATGTGGTTACCTTGATATATGTTTGTAAGATTGTGAAAGACATAGCTAGACAATAGTCATCTTTTAAAATTAGGGTTGAAATGTCTAGAGGGAATATATTTAAAGTGAGGGGGAGAGTTCAAAGAAATGGTGGGTGGGTAGCTAGAATGCTCTGCAATATCTGGTGGCAATATGATATAGGCATTTAACAGACCCTTAGGCACCTAAATATACAGAGAATGGAGGGAGAGAGAGACCATGTATGGGCAGAAGAGATTAGTTTAATTTGCTGTCATTATCTTAATTTGTTCAGCACAGCATCTGGAGCCCTTTTCCTAAACTGCTAACCATGCTGTATATTTAAGAAGTAGGAGCAGGAATAGTTTATCTGGCCCATGGAGCCTGCACCATTCAATAAGATTATGGCTGATCTGACCATGGACTTACCTCCACCTGCAGGCCTTTTCCTCATTAACTCTTAATTCTCCTACTATGCAAAGATCTATCCAACCTTGTCTTAAATATATTTACTGAGGTAGCCTCCACTGCTTCATTGGGCAGAGAATTCCACATATTCACCACTCTTTGGGAAAAGCAGTTCCTCATCTCCATCCTAAATTTACTCCCCCAAATCTTGAGGCTATGTCCCCTAGTTCAAATCTCACCTACGAGTGGAAACAACTTACCTGCCTCTACCTTTTCTATCCCTTTCATAATTTTCTATGTTTCTATAAGATCTCCTGTCATCCTTCTGAATTCCAGCAAGTACAGTCCCAGGCGACTCAATCTCCCCTCATAGTCTACCCCCCTCATCTCTGGAATCAACCTGGTGAACCTCCTCTGCACTGCTTCCAAAGCCAGTATATCCTTCCTCTAGTAAGGAGACTAGCATGCAGCACTCCAGGTGCGGTCTTACCAGTACCCTGTAAAGTTGCAGCATAACCTCCCTGCTCTTAAATTCACTCCCTCTAGCAATGAAGGCCAACATCCCATTTGCCTTCTTGATAGCCTGCTGCACCTGCAAACCAATCTTTTGTGGTTCATGCACAAGTCCTTCTGCACAGCAGCATGCTCCAATCTTTTACCATTTAAATAATAATCTGATCTTTCATTTTTCCTTCCAAAGTGGATGACTTCACATTTACCAACAGTGTACTCCATCTGCCAGACCCTTGCCCACTCACTTAAGCTATCTATATCGCTCTGCAGACTCTCTGTATCCCCTGCACAATTTGTATTTCTGCTCATTTTAGTGTCATCAGCAAACTTCGATACACTACCTCCCTGTAATTAATAATTAATTATGGTTTTGTGCTAGTTGTGGGAACAAGTAATGATACATTCATCAAACACCAATTTTAAGTTATATCTGGATAATCAGAATGCTTTCACAGCTAGGGTCTCTTTTGTGCTAAAATTATTACAATGGAGCCCTGCTAACTACAATGAAAATTTCATATATTGACTAATTTTATGTAAATAAATTCTGTTCATTGTTCTGAAAGCAGGTAATGGTACTTACTGATTTTCCATACTAAAATCAGTTCAGATTGTGAAGTTGCAAGTATCTGCTTTTCTATTTTCCTTATTGATTTTTAATTTAAGTTAAAATGACATTTGAATGTCAGACATTTTTATACAGCAATCAGAATGAATTCTAATGTAAAGGAAACCAATGTAATGGGATATTCTTTCTAATTTTTATTTCAGTAGAAAATAAAGCTACTTCATTTTACGTAAAATAACACTGAAGATATGTCAATATCTCACTTTGTTAGATTTCCTTATCGGCATCGAAACTATTTTACTGCAATTCAAAACTTCCATGTGAAATAATAATATTAAATTCCCACACAAATTAAAAGCTTACAGAGGACCAAAAGATTAAAGATTTTTAAAATACTTAGATACAAAATTAAGTGGTTCACATGATAAAGATGAAAACAAGGTAGTTACAGTGCCTTGAAAAAGTATTCAGCCCCCAGCCCTTTGTTCACATAAATGAGTATTATAACCGGGAATTTTGATCAATTTAACTGGGAATTTTTATTTGTGAATCACATGCTCCTTTCTTCCCCATAGTAGAGCCCTAAAAACGGAAATTTATAAAGCATAAAAAACTAATAACGCAAAAACTAAAATGTCAATAGTTCAAAAGTATTCATCTCCCTTTGCGCAGTACTTGGCAGAACCACCTCTTACAGCTATTACAGCCAGTAGTCTTTTTTGAATGAGTCTCTTTTAGCTTTGCACTATCTGATGCAGCAAGATTTGCCCATTCTTCCTTGCAAAATTGCTCAAGCTATGCCAGCTTATTTGGAGAGCAATGGTGGATGGCAAAGTTGAGGCCTTGACAGTGATGTTCGATCGGGTTAAGGTCAGGACTCTGACTGGGCCACTCAATTTTCTTCATTTGAAGCCACTCTGGCAGTGTGCTTTGGGTCATTTGTCCAGCTGAAACATGAACTATTTATTCAACTAAATACTTTAAAATTCAGAGATTTTGTAGATTTTAAAATAAAACAAATTATGTATAAAGTAAAAAATGGACAGTTACCACAAAGTATCCAAAGATTGTTTAAAATGAGAGAAAGTCAACATGATTTGAGAGGAACATGGATATTTCAAAAACAAAGGATAAAAACAAATGTAAAAAATCATTGTATTTCAGTCAGAGGAACAGTTGTAGTAAGAATTTAAAAACATGCACCACACTTAACAAGTTTAAAAAATTATTTAAAAATAATTTCATGAACAAATATAAATTACATGATTTGAAATGAATGGGAATAATGTAAATAAATGATACTTGGAACTGTATTTTGTGTTAAAAGATTATAAATTTTTTGTTTTGATGTGATGATTGACGCCAAATACGTTTTTGTATAAAATAAGGGCGGGGTAGGCATAATAAGCTGTAGCTTCAGCCTACACCCTTTCAGTCTGTTTTAAAGATTTTTATTATTTAATTTTGTCTTATGAAATCATCATTGAAAATTATGCTTTTTGTTATGTTTGTACTGACCAAAATAAAATGTTATTAATTAATTAACGCATTCATTCAACTTCCTCCCTAGTTTAAGCTTTCTGGCAGAGGCTAGTGGGTTTTTATCCAGGATTTCTCTGTATTTAGCAACATTCATATTCTCTTCAGTCCTGACCAGATTTCCAATCCCTGCTGCTGAAAAGCATCTCCATATCATCATGCTACCTCCACCATACTTTACAGTCGGATGGTGTGATCTGGGCTGATGCACAGTATTAAATGTATGCCAAAAGTATCGCTTAAGCGTTCAGCCCAAGAAGTTCCACTTTGGTCTCAATAGACCATGACATCTTCCACGTCTTTACAGTATCTTCTAAGTGATGCATGGCAAAATGTTTTTGTGCAAGGCCATAAGAGATTGTGGAGCCATGAACTTCATCTCCAGTTGCAGCCACTAACTTATGCAACTCACTCCGATTGCTGTTGGTGTCACAATAGCCTCTCCTACAAGCGGCATTCTTCTCCAGCAGCTAAGTTTAGAGGGACAGCCTGACCTAGGCAGTACGGCTGGGATTTCATATTTTTTCCACTTTTTCATGATGGACTGCATTTGAGGTGGTCTTGTAACCTTCCCCAGATTTGTGCTTCTCCATGATCATTTCTTTGACTTATCTGGAATGCTCTTTTGTCTTCATTTTGGTTTGTTCTATTGAAAATTTACCATACTGTTGGACTTTACAAAGAGAGAGTGTATTCAATTATTCATTGAAAACAGGAGATCCTCCAAATTTCTATATCAGCAAATCCGGATGAGTTGGAAAGGTAATAGTTTATTGCACCTAAGTATTTGAGGATACTTAGTGTACAAAGTATCACTTTGTACCTGAGGATACAAAGGGGGTGAATAATTTTTCAACCTCACAATTTTGGTTTTTAATTTTTAGTGAATTGTTGACAGGCTTTGAATTTTTCCTTTTGATTTGACATGATGTACTATGTTTTGTAGATTAGCTCAAAAATCCTACTTCAATACATTTAAAGTTTAGAAAATGAGACAGTAAAATCTGAAAATAGTTGTGGGGGTTGATTACAGTTTCCAAGACACTTTATCTTGTTTACAGGAAAGATAGAAGTGCAGACAAAAGATTGGCTGCCTGACAGAAGGTGAATAGTGGGAATAAAGGCGGTCTACTGTGGATGGCTGCCAGTGATTAGTGGTGCTTTGCACGGGTCAGTATGGGAGTACTTGTGCAGGGTTTCCTAAAGATTAACTTGCAGGTTGAATCAGTGATATTTCAATGTTAGCACTAATTTCGGGAGAACTAGAATATAAGAGCAAGAAAGTCATGCTGAGGCTTTGTAAGATATTGGTCACACCACACTTGGGAGTATTGAGATTAGCTTTGGCCCCCTTATTTAAGAAAAAGATGTGCTGGCATTGGAGAGGGTCCAGAGGAATGTCACGAGAATGACTCCGGGAGTGAAAGGGTTAACATATGAGGAGCTTTTTTTGGGCTCTAGACCCGTACTTGCTGGAACTTAGAAGAATGATGGAGGATCACATTGAATTCTATCAAATATTAAAAAGCTAAGATAGAGTGGATGTTCAGAGGATGTTTCCTATAGTGGGTGAGTCTGGACTATGTGGCACAGCCTCAGAATATGAGTGTATCTGTAGAATTCATTGCCATGGACAGCTTTGGAGGCCAAGTCATTAGCTTATTTAAAGTGGAGTTTGTAGATTGACTCGTCAGGACGTCAAAGGTTACAGGGAGAAGGCAGAAGAATGGGGTTGAGAGTGATACAAATAAGCCATGATGGAATATTGGAGAAAACTTGTGGAGGCCAAATGGCCAATTTCTACTCCCATGTCTTATGGGCTTATCCCATTAACTTTAAAGCATTATCAGCTAGATTTAAATGACCATACCTTGTCTGCATTCCAAATTTACCTGAACAGAATTTTTAAAAAGTGATAAAGAATATGGAGCAAAGGAGGAGGAAAGTGGAGGCTAATATTAAGGGGTTTATGAGGAGAACAATGAGGTAGGTAATAGTTGATCCAGTTGGCCTACTGCCAAGAAAATGAAAATACATTTTCCTTCAAACAGATGAAATTTAGAAAATACTTCATTGTAAATGTATTAAACACATTTCATCATTAACATTTCACAATGTATCAATCTTTTAATTGGTAAGAGTTTCAGTTCCTTTCATAAAATATATCCCATTAGTTATAACTTTGTTTTAAATTTTTCCAAACTACAATCCTCCAATTTAACTAGAAAACAAAGTAAAATAATCTTCCAAAGGAAAATCTCACATTTTGTACAGTACTGAAGAGTACTGGAAACCAAGAACTATAGATATTGGAACAATGCACATAAAATGCTGGAGGAACTCAGCAGGTCAGGCAACATCTATAGAAATGAATAAACAGTTAATATTTCAGGCTGAAACTCTTCTTCAGGACTGGAAAAGAAGTGGGAAGACACCAAAATAAAAAGGTAGGGGGAGGGGAAGGGAGAACTAGCTTGGTGATAGGTGAAGCCAGGTAGGTGGGAAAGGTAAAGGTTTAAGAAGGAATTTGAAAAGAGAGGAAAGTGGGCCATAGGAAAAAGGGAATGAGGAGGGGTACTGGGGGAGGTGAGGAAGAGAGTTAAGTAATCAGAGTGGGGAATAAGAAAAGAGGGAAGGAGGAAGGAAAAAAATACAGTAAGGAGAAATCAATATTCATGCCATCAGGTTGGAGGTTACCTAAACAGAATATGAGATGTTGCTCCTTCACCCTGAGAGTGGCCTCATTGTGGCAAATGAGACAGCCATGGATCAACATGTGGGAATGGGGATGGGGATAGGAATTTAAATGGTTGGCCACTGGGCAACTCTGCTTTTGGTGGATGCCTCAGAGGTGCTCGAAAAAGCTGTCCCCCAATTTAAGTTGGGTCTCACCAATATAGAGGAGACCATATCAGGAGTACAGGATACAATAGATGACCCCTACAGATTTGCAGGTGAAGTGTTACCTCACCCAGAAGAATTGTTGGTGGTCCTGAATGGAGGTAGGACAGTAATGAATGGGCAAATGTAGTAGTTCTGTTGTTTGCAGGGATATGCACCAGGAGGGAGAGGAATGAGCAAGGGTGAATGGACAAGGGAATGTAGGAAGTGGAGAGCGGGGTCTGGAGGTAAAGATGTGTTTGGTAGGTTTCCCGTTGAAGGCGGCAAACATTGTGGAGAATGATATGTTAGATGCAGGGGCTCATGGAATGATAGGTAAAGACAAGAGAAATTCTATCCCTGTTAAGGTGGTGGGAAGATGGGATGAGCATGGATGTTAAGGAATGGAAGAGATGTGAGTAAGGGTGGCATCAATGGAGGAGGAAGGGTAACCACATTCTTTGAAGGAGAAGGACATCTCTGATATCCTGGAAAGGAAAACCTCATCCTGGGAATATGGCAGAGATGAAGGAACTAAGAAAAGGGAATAGCATTCTTACAGGCAACAGAGTGGGAAGAGGTGTAGTCAAGATAGCCATGGGAGTTGGTAGGTTTATAAAAGATGTCGGTAAACTGTTTGTCTCCATATATGGAGACTTAGAGATTGTGAAAGGGGAAAGAGAGGAGTCAGAAATGAATGAAGTAAATTTAAAGGCAGGGTGGAAGTTGGAGGTAAGGATGATGATATTGATAAGCTCAGTGAGGATGCATGTGGTAGTACCAATGCATTTGTCAATGTAATGCAAGAAAGGTTGGGGAGCATTACAGGGAAAGCTTGAATATGAACTGTTCTATGTAGCTAGGGCCCACGCGGATGTCCCTGGTCATCCCTTGAGCTTGGAGAAAGTGGGAGGAGCTTAAGGAGAATTTGTTGAGGATGAGGATTAGTGCTGCCAGAGGGTGATGCTGGTGGAGGAGGGGAACTAGTTTGGTCTTTTGTTGAGAAAGAAGCTGAGAGCTTTAAGGCCTTCTTCTTGGGGGGGATAGAAGTATATAGGGACTAGGCATCCATGATGAAAATAAGGTGGTCAGGGCAAGGAAACTGAAAATTGTTGAAGAGATTGTAGCCATGTGAAGTGTCGAATGTAGGTGGGAAGGGATTGAACCAAAAGGGATAGAACAGAGACAAGGTATGCAGATACAAGCTCATTGGGGTAGGAGCAGGAAGTGGAGTCCTGAAAATAAAAATAGAAAATATTGGAAATATTCAACAGGTCATAAATGTATAGAATGAGAAACAGGTCAGACCTGGGAGAGAAAAAAAAGTTCTCACCTGCAGTGATACAGTGTAAGTGTGGAGGGGGTGGAGGAGAAGAAAGAAAAAGAGAAACTCTTTGATATAGCAAAACCAAGTAAGTTATTGTGGAAATGAAACAGGCAGATTTTGCTTCTTTGCCCATATTGTGTTGCTATCGGCACATCTATAGAACATGTCCAACAGGCCAAGCTATAGGAATAGAAAGAAAAAGACTGGGACAAAACAACACCATAAATTATCAGTTCTGGTACAGACAGAGTGAATATATATATATATATATATATATAATAGAGGAGAATTCATTATATTGCTCTTCAGTATTTCCAAGTTTAAAAAAAATGAGGTGTGTTGTTCCTGGAGAGTGCAAAAGACCTTGTTTAATGGTGCAGGAGTCCTCAGACAGAAAGGTCAGTTTAGGATTGTTAATTAAAGTGGCAGGCAATAGGGTCACTCTTGCAGACTGTTCTTTACAACTGTAAAGAGTGGTTTAATGCTGTAATTTCTGTAATTTTGTAACTCCTCTATCTTATTTATATGCAGTTCACTTTATTAAACTAACGTATTGGTCTGCTTCTAGTATTACCTGCCGTTTTACTAACCTGCACACAATCTGCCTTCAATTTTGGTTACATCAGCATGTTTTGGGATTGAAAGCAGCATTATTTTCAACATCAAACTTGACTTTTGCCAATTCATTAAGTTTTGTGGTAATGGCTATTTCTACAAATATACTTTATAAACATGAATTTTTGTTTAGTCCTAGGATTTCCAGCTGATCCAGTATGTCATTAAAGATATTTCTGGAAAAACTCAATTCTTCAATTCATTGCCACAATTTGTGACAGTGAAGGAGAGAGGCTGAAGGTCAGAACCTCAAGCCCAGCACAATTCACAGTCTACCCGCAGCAGTGATTCTTGCCTTCCTATATGTTCCTGAGACTTGGTCTGACATAAGCAGTCATCTCAAGGCACTGGAGAGATACTGCCAGTGCTGCCTCCACAATGTTCTCCAAATCCACTGGCAGGATTAGTGAAGCAATGCTAGTGCCTCTCCCAGAGAAACATCACCATAATCGAGGCTCTGATTATACCTAGTCATCACCAGGCAAGTTAAAATCACTCACGTGTCTTACACCAGACTCCAAAGAGCGATTTCTTGTGCAGGCACGAGGAAATCTGCAGAAGCTAGAAATTCAAACAACACACACAAAATGCTGGTGGAACACAGCAGGCCAGGCAGCATCTATAAGGAGAAGCACCGTCAACGTTTCGGGCTGAGACCCTTCATCAGGACAAAGAGAATCTCTTAGTACCTCTCCTTTCAGTTAGTCCTGTCGAAGGATCTCGGCCCGAAACATCAACAGTGCTTCTCCTTATAGATGCTGCCTTGCCTGCTGTGTTCCACCGGCATTTTGTGTGTGTCTCTTGTGCAGGAATAGATTACCATGAAAATAAAAGAACAGATTAAAGTATATGTTTAAAACCTCCTTGGGAAAGATATTCAACAACCTTACTGACTCCTAAGAATCCCTGGTCCACAGACACACAAAGGTCAGAGGGAGCATTCCTAATAGATCCTTGAGCCCATGCTACTAGTTCTCACAGGTGGTTAGCATAAGTGGTGGAATCCGGGCAACTTGAACTACCAACCTCTTCATTCCCCTCAAGCACCTACTATCCCAAACGTGAAAGAGTCTGCGGATCCACAAAGGCATTATCATCTACTCCAGAATCTAAAGAACTGGAAGGGAAGTTAGACATCAATTCCAAGGTACCATCTAAGAATATGAGTGATGGCAATTTCAATATGATTTGTAAGCAACCTTCAAATTTCTAAGTTCCAGGTTACAGTTTGGCTGTTACAGCAGTGTTTCCTTCTGCAAAGCAGGGAAGATTATGCCACAAAAAGTGCATGTCCAGCAACATAAATGATTAGCATTGCCTATCTTTCTGTCTGAAAGCCAACTGCACACTTAGTCCACAAAAATAACATTACATCTACGGATCTTTCCAATGAGTCACCTTCATTACGTGCCATATCGTATGACGTGGGTGATCATGGTCTTGACCATGATTGTTCTTGGCAAATTTTTCTACCAAGGTGGTTTGCCATTGAGTTCTTCTGGGCAGTATCTTTACAGGATGGGTGATCCCAGCCATTATCAGAACTCTTTAGTGATTGTTTGCCTGGCATCAGTGGTTGCATAACTAGCACTTGTGATATGCACCAGCTGCTCACATGACCATCTACCACCTGCTCCCATGGCTTCACGTGACCCTGATTGGGGGGCTAAGCAAGTGCTACAGCTTGCTGAAGGATGACCTGCAGACTTGTGGAAAGATGAAGCATTTTACACCTACTTTGAGTAAAATGCTTGAATCATAAATAAAATTCACATGAAAACCCTCTAAAAATGCATATGCAGACACTGATTTATGATGTTACAGAATTTGTTTCACAATGTAAGTGGGCCAAATTTCAAAAATAAAAACATGAAATATGATATATGAGTCAATGGAAATTTAACACTTAAATGCGGGCACACCTAAATGGTTTAACCTAAATTAATGGATAATTTGTCTTAGTTTACCAACATTGACAATTTTTTCCTGCTCCATCAGTCAGTCAGATCCACATTAAACTTCAGATGCTACACAATGCTACCAACAGAAGACTTCCACTTCAGAAAATACGAACTTAAAAATAATAAACAAAATATGAATCAACACATTACAAAAACTCATGACAAAAATTATAATGTGCGCATTAAGGTACAAAATAATTAAATTTTCAATTATTTAAAAATACACTTTATACAAATTCTCATTGATTTACAGTCCTCTACTAGGAAGAACATAATATTTGACCTTCTTGGTCATGAGATTTAAATAACAAAGCAGATAGTCTTACTGTAATATCTTCATCTCACATGCGTTTTTACCTGATTTAAAAAAAAACTTTCCAGTTCTGAACAACTCCGATAGCTTCTAGGAACAATCTTGAATTTTGATTTGGTGGCGATGTTGTGCAGGCAAAGTACAACATAGATACTAAACTTGGGTTCCAACGTCAAATTTATATTCTTGCACATTCTTAGTAGTTGGTAGTGGAGAGCAAAATTTCCAAACATCACTAACAGTCTGGAGACTTTTGTACCAGGATCTTAAAAAAAAAGTGAACTTTAGGCTTTGTTACCAAATACACCTCCTTCTATAAAAAGAAAAAATGACTTGTGGAACTTGAAAAAGAAACAGCAACATGGAGCTAATCGTAGCCTATGAGAATTCAGAATCTACATTAATAAAGCTGAATGATAAACCAATTCTATTTTTCTAAATATCTGACTATGACATAGTGTACATTTGATAATACCAAATAAAAGATTTTCTTTTTTCAGATGAAAAGCAGTTGTATTTATCTGATCCAGGCAGTTCACTCATTGCACAGTTAATAAAGTTAACACTACCATGGTTTGACAATTGAACAAAAAAAATAGTATCTTATTCAACACAATAACTCCTTGTGCAAAGTTTCCCCTCAAGAGAAAGATCCACTGTTAGTGGCTACATACCATCAGGGATGCAATTCAGTTTCTTCTCCCTTGAAGTTACAATAAAGATTTAGCTACACTCAATGGCCTAAAATGGAATATCAGTGCCTCACCACACACAATGCCCACAATAATGTTCAAGAAAAATTGTTGGTTCCCATTAAACATGAAAACTTTCTCCACAACCACAGGTTCCTTTTATGTTGGGATTGTGAAAGACAAATTCACTTGCAAGTTTATTTTCTGTGTAGTCCATTTCTGTTCCTAGGAGTGTCAACTGCGCTTTCTTTTCAATGAATATTCGTACACCTCAAAAGAGAAAATTAAAGCATTATATGACTGCCATGGGAAAAGTTCAAATGTACATTTAGTTTTTTGTATACAGTACAACAGAATTACCACTAGAATCCCCACACACCCCAGGATCAAGTTTTGACAAGTCTGAATAGTTATCCATATGCTGCCCCCTGGAGGCATCATCTGAGTATCAAACCAGGTCCCAGCTATAAAGCTGTCCATGGCAAATCTCAATACAGGTGGCTCCCGTTTTTCAAACGTTTGCTTTTATGACACCTCGCTGTTTTGAAAGACCTACATTAATACCCGTCTTTGCTGACCGAAAGAGGATTTTTGCTGTTATGAAAAAAAGACACCCGCCTTAAATGTGTATTCACCCCAAGAAAGACTACCATGACCAGTGAAGCCTTGCGCAGGCAGGTGTGCGCGCATACGTTTACGTTCGTATGTGTGTATGTGCCAATTTTTTCCTACAAATCAGTTTTGGCTCGTCTTGCTGATTCTGGTAAGTGAAACCACACTGTACATACAATATTTCTAATTCATATAGGCTATGTATTTATCATATCATTCCTGCTTTTACTATATGTTCGTGTTATTTTAGATTTTATGTGTTATTTGGTATGATTTGGTAGCGTTTTTTTTGGGTCTGGGAACGCTCAAAATTTTTCTCCATATAAATTAATGGTAATTGCTTCTTCACTTTACAACATTTCGGCTTACGAATGGATTCATAGGAACGCTCTACCTTCGGATAGCGGGGGGAAACCTGGACCAGGAAGGAGTGTTGCCATGATTTCAAGGTAACTGTTTACATTTGAGTTTTATTTCTAAATGCTCAGTTTTTAGGTCATTTTAATAGATTCTAAAAACTCCACCAAAGCTACAAGAAGAAGCAAACGACAGTTTCTTTGACAATATCTATTAATTCCTTAGCAGCATTTGTCAGATTTTGAAAATGTGAGGAAATGTGATCCAGATCAAATGTGCAGTGTATGCTAAAGTATTTACAAAGTATCACAATACACAACCAATGTAACAAAATTGATGGAAAATATTTTAAGAAATGTACATAATAAGATTACTTACCATCCTGGATTACTTCTTCATCTGAATCTCTTTTCTCCTTTGTGTATTCCAAAGTATAGGACAGACCATTACAACCCCTGGTTCGCACTCCAATCTTCAACCCAATCTATCACAGAAGATAAATGTTTTTTTTGTTCAAACTTTTCAACATTTTCAGTTCTATAGAAAATATTTAAACATGCTTAAGATATATTTCAATAGCATATTTTAACACACTCTTGTAAATGGGTTATTACAAATTCAGCTTTAGTAACAGCAATTTTCTACACAATTAAATAATATTTCTAAAAAATTTCTTAACTCCTTTTTCAATTTTTTTAAAATGGATATACTTAAAATAGGAATACTTAAAATGAATGTTTATTCCAACGATCAATGTAGAATTTATGATAAAATCTAATTTCTGAAACAACAGCTTTAACTATTTCTGACAATACATTATGCCCGATGATACTTACATATTCAGGCTTTTCCCGAAGCAGTTGCTTAACTTTATTAACAGCCAGAGGGGTCTGGGTAAGGAGAGAAAACAATAATTCAATGTAGGTTTTAATTTTACTGTATTTCCGATACAATTGAAGAGCTTCATTACTATGTTTCCATTTAAGCTGGTAACTATAATATCCCTCTTTTTAGGCTATGCACTGTGGAAATTCGCTTGTTCAAATGATGACTAGAACTTTTTTTAAGCTAGCTCCCAATTATTTTCTCAAAGTATGTGCTGTAGCTGTAATTACTGTCTCATTGTAAAAACACTGATGACTAATAGGATAGAAACAAACTTTCAGAATAGATATATGAAATTTCTTTATGCTATTCAAGTATTTATAAGGTAACTACAAAAAAGTAATTACAGATTTAGAACTTATATTTGTTAATAATGTGTGTGTAATGCAGCAGAGACATAACATCAAATGCATTTGAGTCCACAAGTATTAGCTACAGATTGATTGAACCAATGACTTAGAAACTAATAAGAATGTAATTAATATAAATGTAACTCCAAGTTGAATTCAGTTGAAGGTTCTAGTCAGTTTCCCAAAGCTTAACTAGTTCTTCACAAGACTACTGGTTTGTTGCTTTAAGAGCAATGGAGAGACTGGGTTCATCATGGCCTAATATGGGAACACCAATGCCCTCAAACAGAAAAGCCTACAGAAAGTAGTGGATTGTCCATTGTGGGTAAAGACCTCCCCACCATTGAGTGCATCTACATTGAGCACTGTTGCAGGAAAGCAACACCCATCAAGGTCCTCCTGCATCCAGGCCATGCTCTCTTCTCACTGCTGTCATTGGGATGGAGGCACAAGAGCCTCAGAACCCACACCACCAGATTTAGGAACAGTTATTATACTTCAAACCAGAGGGGATAACTTCACTCACTCCCATTAATGAACTGTTTCCACAATCTAAGGACTTACTTTCAAGAACTTTTCATCACATTTTCTCAATATTGTTTGTTTATTAGTTGATTTATTATTTCTTTTTTGTATTTACAATTTGCTGTCTTTTGCACACTTGTCTATCCTGCTGGTGTGGTTTTTCATTGATTCTATTGTGTTTACTGTGAATACTCATAAGAAAATTAATCACAGGGTTGCATATGATGATGTACTTGTACTTTGATAATAAATTTACTTTGAACTTATTAAGGCTCACAAAGGAACAGTTCTGGTCTCCAGTGACCAGTTTACCACTTATGGCTCTCAGTTCAATTTAATTTCTCTGGCAAATCTATGAACTACATCCTGGAGTAAGGCAGGTCCCTCTGAA
Source organism: Hypanus sabinus (assembly GCF_030144855.1). Classification (NCBI taxonomy): domain Eukaryota; kingdom Metazoa; phylum Chordata; class Chondrichthyes; order Myliobatiformes; family Dasyatidae; genus Hypanus; species Hypanus sabinus. The sequence continues at coordinate 42,496,046 of NC_082710.1, forward strand.
TCAAGTTATCAGATAATATCAAAGACTAATGATTTTGCATCCATATAAGAGATTATCTTTGGGAGCTAGTTTAAAAGAGTAGCTATGCTGATGATGAGGCTGAACTTGAATCACAATTTGAAACTGTATCAGAATTTGTATTCACTTGTTAGCTGCTCATGAGTTGATTAATAAGACTGTATTTGAGCAATTTCTAGGCCAGAAGGTACACAACTTAGCACAAAACAGAACTGTGAATAGCATGGCCAGTCATTCTATGCATGAATGCAGAGTCACCTCAGCTGACTACAGAATGGATGCATATTATATTCCACAAGACAGCAGTCCCCCCCCACGCTGCATTTGCAAAATCTATTTTCTTCTCAAGCCCATTGATTTAACAAGGTTCTGAGCTCTGGATACGGGCTGAACACTCCAAACCTAACCTTTAGATAATACTTTCAAAGTCAAAGTCATGCCAGCTTAAGTGTTTTTAAAAATTTTTTAATTCAAAATCTTGCAATTTCAATAGCAAGATACGTTACTAAAATATTATATTGTTAGATTAAGTCGCAATAAATTTTTTTTTCATAGTTAGTGCTTATTTTGGACCTGAAATCACCTATGCTTGGGCCTCACCTAATAGTTAGATACATGCACATTCACCAACTATAATGTGACACTAAAATCCCAATTTTTCTCAATCCTCAATGAAGCAAAGGTGCACAGCTGCAGATTCAAACTAGGATGAGGAATCATCCCTGCATCACTCAATAGGTGTAGATACCAAATCACCTGTGATCTCTGTCTCAAAGGTTGATGATAGACTGTATTTAAAGAGAGTGAACCCTCGCAAGGCAGAAGGTCCTGATGGAGTACCTGGTAAGGCTCTGAAAACCTGTGCCAACCAACCAGCAGGAGTATTCAAGAGAATTTTCAACCTCTCACTGCTACAGGCAGAAGTTCCCACTTACTTCAAAAAGGCAACAATTATACCAGTGCCCAAGAAGAATAACGTGGGCTGCCTTAATGATTATCACCTTTTGAGAGGTTGGTTACGACTGGACTGAACTCCTGCCTCAACAAGGACCTGGACCCATTGCAATTTGCCTACCGCCACAATAGGTCAATGGCAGATGCAATCTCAATGGCTCTCCACACACCTACGTCAGGATGCTGTTCATTGACTATAGCTCAGCATTTAATACCATCATTCCCACAATCCTGATTGAGAAGTTGCAGAAATTGGGCCTCTGTAATTCCCTCTGCAATTGGATCCTTGACTTCCTAACCGAAAGACCACAATCTGTATGGATTGGTGATAACATTTCCTTCTTGCTGACGATCAACACTGGGGCACCTCAGGGGTGTGTGCTTAGCCCTCTGCTCTACTCTCTCTATACCCATGACTGTGCGGCTAGGCATAGTTCAAATATCATCTATAAATTTACTGATGATACAACCATCTCAGTAGAATCTCAGGTGGTGGCAAGGGGGCGTACAGGCATAAGATATGCCAACTAGTGAAATGGTGCCACAGCACAACCTGGCACCCAATGTCAGTAAGACAAAAGAGCTAGCTGATTGTGGACTTCAGGAAGGGTAAGACAAAGGAGCACATACCAATCCTCATAGAAGGATCAGAAATGGAGAGAATGGGCAGCTTCAAGTTCCTCGGTGTCAAGATCTCTGAGGATCTAACCTGATCCGAACATATCGATCTAGTCATAAAGAAGGCGAGACAGCGGCTATACTTCATTAGGAGTTTGAAGAGATTTGGCATATCAACAAATACACTCAAGAACTTCTATAGTTGCACTATGGACAGCATTCTGACAGGCTGCATCACTGTCTGGTATGGAGGGGCTATTGCACAGGACTGAAAGAAGCTGCAGAAGGCTGTAAATCTAGTCAGCTCCATCTTGGGCACTAGCCTACAAAGTACCCAGGACATCTTTAGGGAGCGGTGTCTCAGAAAGGCAGCATCAATTATCAAGGACCTCCAGCACCCAGGACATGCCCTTTTCTCACTGTTACCATCAGGCAGGAGATACAGAAGCCTGAAGGCACACACTCAGCGATTCAGGAACAGCTTCTTCCCTTCTGCCATCAGATTCCTAAATGGACATTGAAGCTTTGGACACTACCTCACTTTTTAAAAATACAGTATTTTTGTTTTTTGCACATTTTTTAAAAATCTGTTCAATATACATAATTGGTTTATTTATTATAATGTTTTTTTTTCCTCTCTGCTAGATTATGTATTGCATTGAACTGCTGCTGCTAAGTTAACAAATTTCATGTCACATGCCAGTGATAATAAACCTGATTCTGATTCGGCTGTTAACCCAAATATTAAAGTTACATTTGTTGCTTTGAGGATTAGGCCAAGTAACTCTTTGAGCTGGATCTGCCATTCAGTATTGATAGGTAACCTAGCTGCTGGAATCATTTCTACTTCCAGTTAACCTCCAAAACCCTTTAATCACTGAAAGACCAAAAATTAAGTTTGACCTTGGATATATTCCACAATTCAGCATCCCAAGGTCTTCTAAAAATTCATGATATTCAGAAGAAAAAATTCCTAATTTTTGCCTTTAGCGAGAAATCCTTAATCCAGAGACCATGCCATGAGTTAGTAAACCCATACTAACTCAATCTCTGACCCTTAAACAGCCATATCATGCAAGAATTTGCCTTGTGGGCCTTCTCCACATTGCTTTCAAGGCAAGTATTATCTTCCTTATAAGAATAGTACAGTGCTCCAGGTGTGGTCCAACAAAAACTCTATACAGCTTCTGCAAGACTCTACTACTTTCATACTGCAACCTTACTTACCATTAAGGTCAACATGCTATCTGTCCTTAATTACTACTGTAGCAACATGCTATTTGTGTTTACAGTACAAGGTCATCTAACAGCTTTCATTAGTTTCACAAATTTAAGTAACCTCTCTGCAAAAGTGAATATCCTCACATTCCCCCATTGGAACAGTATATCCTACTCACCCTCATTCTACACACTCACCTACAATATTATTGCAGACTTAGTCTCCTCACAAACTACTTCTCTTATGTTGGAGGACTAATTGATAAGTTTCTGAACGGAGTTGACATAGTTGTGTCCAGAGCAAGAAATTTAGTCAAGACTACAATTAATGATGTGCAGACTTTAGCTAGCTAAATCAACAGTTTTGCAACTGCAATGCTGATCTGTGCTAAAAATTTCAGAATGTGGTTAAGTGGATTTGATGCTCAGAAAACTGACTGTATGCAGGTCAAAACTGAACTAAACAAAGAAAAATAACACTGCAGCACAATCACATTACTTCAGATCATCTCAAAGAATCCCATAATTTGACACAGCACTGACAGCAATACAAGTTCTGCAGAGTTAAGCAGCTTTAGAATACAACAGTTTCAAATCCTTAATAGAGGAGCATATAGATTTTATATTCCTCCCTCGGGTCCCCAAGCCCTAACCCCAACTAGGCTGGCCCCTCCACCAGAACACTGTTCCTGTTATGCCCCCAGCAGACCCCCATCACCACCACTCCCAAATACCCATCTCCAATAGCTCCATCCACCATAATATCCCTCCTTCCTTCTCTCCCCCACAAGAACAAATATCCAAAATCATCTCCCTACAAGTTTCCACCCCCATACTGTGAAATAGAGCTGTCACCTGGAAATCTGCTGTCCAGGGTGAAGTTAGAGTTATGCAGCACGGAAAGAGACCCCATACCCAATTCATCCATGCAGACCAAGGTGCTTACTGAGCAAGTCCCATATGCATGCATTTGGCTTGTATACCTCTAAATCTTTCCTATCTACTTATCTAAATGTATTTTAGATATTGTAATTTTACCCACCTTTATCCCTTTCCCCCTTGAAGCTCATTTCATATACCCAACACCCTCTGTGGAAAAGTTGTATCTCAGGTCCTCTATCGTAGAGCAAAAAAAAACTACAACCTTTTATCTATGGCCCTCATTATTTTATAAACCTCTAACTGGCCACCCTTCCACCTCCTTGCTCCAGGGAAAAAAGCCCCAACTTATCCTTGTAGTTCAGCTGCCTAATCCAGGTTAACATCCTTGTGAATCATTTCAGCATTCTTTCCCATTTAAGGATATTCCTCCAATTGCTGTGCAACCAGAACTACACACAACACACAAAGTAGTCTTACTGACCTCTTGTACAGTTGTAATATCCTAACCCTTATATTCATTGCCCTGACTAATGGAAGTATATATGTCAGACGCCTCCTTCATCACCCTATTTGTGTCGCCAATTTCAGGGAACTACTCACTTGCGTTACTCTGTTCTACTTTCCAAGGCCCTTTGCATTTACTGTTCAAGTCCTGCCCTGGTTTCCCTTTTCAAAATGCAACACTTTGCACTTGTCCAAGTTAAATTCCAGCTGTTAAGTCTTTACCTCACTTTCCCAGTTGGTCTGGATACTGTTGTAATCTTAGGTAACCTTCTCTGTTCATTAAGCTATCAATTTTGATGTTATTTGCAAAGTTACTAATCATGCTACAGTTACATTCTCACCCAAATCATTAATACAGGTAGACAATGAACCCAGCACTGATCCCTGTAGTAATAGGCCTCCACTCTGAAAACAACTCTCTATTATCACTCCCTGCCTCCTACCACCAAGCCTAATTTGTATCCAATTGGCTTGTTAACCCTGGATCCCATGTGATCTAATCTACCACGTGGGACCTTATCAAAAGCCTTTCTAAAATCCACATATAAAATCTCTACTACAATGCCCTCATCAATCTTCTTTTCAAAAAAAAACTCAAATTTGTGAGATATGATGGTCCGTGCACAAAGCCCCTACTGACTATCCTTATCAGTCCTTGCTTTTCCAAGTGTAATTAGATCCTGTCCCTTAGAATCCACTCAAGCAACTTTCCCACCTCTGATCTGTGGTTCCCTGACTTGTCCTCATAGCCCCTCTTAAATAATAGTTTAATATTTGCTACCATCCAGTCTTCCACTTCCCCTATGGCTTGCAATAATACAAATATCTCTGCCAAGGACCAGCAACTTCTTCCCTGGATTCCCACTTGGTAAGTTAGTGAGTTAGTTACTGCTTGTTACACAGCTAAGTTTTTTTTATGACCAGTCAGGGTTGTTAGCAATGAACTGAAACCACAAAACACGACTGAAGGACTAGTGGAACACTCTTCGTCTGGTCTCTACCCTTTGATCTGTCTGACATGGGTGAGCCTACCAAGAGCCAAAACACAAGGCCCTGACTACGTCAACATAATTCTCCAGCTCATTGAGGCATGCAAGCCTCCAAACCCTGCCAAGAAGGCTGTGGTCCTCTTGGAGGCCACTTGGTAGGGCCCCTGGAAATTATTCACTGTAAAACCGCCAACACCTCCTCGCGTATCAAGGCGTCACTATTCCCTCTTGAACTCGCCAGCTTCTGTGACCTTCTCCACATTAAATACATACGAGATATATTTACTTATGGCCTCCACACACATAGGACCACATTGATCCTTAAGCAGACTCATTTTCTTCCTAGATACCCTTTTGTTCTTAATACACTTATAGAATATTTAAAGATCAGATTATCTGTTAAAGCTGTCTCATGTCCTCGTTTTGTCCTGCTGATTTCCCTTTTAAAAGTACTCCTATGACTCTTAAAGCTCCTTGGGGGATCCTCCTGATCCCAGTAATCTTTTATTCCCAAACACAGCATTAATATCCTTTGTCAGCCTGATTTCCCTAATCTCTCCAGTCTTGTTCTTCTATCTAATAGAAACATGTTGGCCCTATACCCTCCTGAACTTGCAATTAAAAGATTCCCACTCACCAAATGTCCCTTCACCTGCAAAACAGCTTTTCCCAAACAACATTTGCAAGTTCCCTTGTGATGCCATTAAAATTAGCCATTCCCCAATTTAGAACTTTAACTTGTGCACCAGTTCTAAAAGTAATAGAGTTACTAGCACTGGTCACAAATAGTTGTGCAATTTGAGTACCCCTTATCTGAAATGGATGGGGCCGGAAGTGTTTCGGATTTTGAAATATATAACGAGTTAAGCTTAAGATCGCCATCATTTCTGACTCTGAGTTATGTGTACTGGTTAGCCATCTTTGTCTTACACTTGTTTGTAATGCATATGGACTGATACAGCCATTCAGCCTGTTACGATTTTCATCAGTGATGATCTTAGCAAACTCATCAATAATTTCTCTGCTGCTTTGTGATCAGATGTGTTATTACCATAAATCTTTAAAAATTCAATGCTGTGCCTTTTCTTAAACTCCTGCAATTAGCCTGCTGAATATTCACAATTATCTTCAATTTTCAGTTTGTCATGATAGTTCTTGGCTTGTTTCATGCTCAGGATATCATTAAGCAGCATATATTCACTCTGATGAATCCACTCTTTCAATACACAATCAAGATATTCATTTTTCACTTTATATGGTGATTTTCTATTTTTCATTAACTTCTCTTCATTACATATGTGAGGTCACTTCTCAGACTGTCTGTGATGTGTAGGGACCTGCACATTGCCTGTGAACATTATGTCAGTGCTCCAAAAAGTTGTATTTTGGAGGTATTTGGATAAGGGGTACTCAACCTGTATAACCACCTTAAAACTAATAGAATTACTGGCACTGAAAAAGCAACTGACACTTCACTTCCCCTTTGAAGGCTAGAGCTGTAGCTTTTAGGTCCGGGGATATCAGTCGCTACATGGAATCCAGGTGCGAACTCCGGAAAGTCATTAAGGGTACCAAGAGGCAATATTGAGCCAAGTTGGAAGCCCAGGCTAACCAGAGGGATGCCAGTAGACTATGGCAAAGTCTAAATGAGATCGCTGGGCGCAAAGAAAAGGCTGGGAATATCAATAACTGTAGTGCTTCTCTTCCTGACGAACTTAATGTATTCTATGCAAGATTCGAACAGAAGAGGAGTGTCCCGCCCCCCCTGGATGAACCAGACCTGGTGGCTTCAAGATTGATTGTCACCGAGGAAGACGTTAGAAGAGCCTTCCTGAAGATAAATCCAAGGAAGGCGATGGGCCCAGATGGCGTCCCGGGACGGGTTCTCCGGGCCTGTGCAAGCAAGCTAGCTGGAGCGTTTGCTGACATCTTCAACTGCTCCCTGCTTCAGTCTAAGATCCCCTCGTGTTTTAAGAAGGCAATGATAATCCCGGTGCCGAAGAAAAGCAAGGTGGTATGCCTGAATGACTACCGATCTGTGGCCCTAACATCAATTGCTATGAAGTGCTTTGAGCGATTGGTTATGGCACACATCAACCATAGCTTACCGGTCAACCTCGACACTTTGCAATTCACCTACCAGAGCAACAGGTCAATGGCAGATGCCATCTCTCTGGCACTACATTCCTCCTTAGAACACCTGGAGAATAAAGACGCATATGTAAAGCTCCTTTTCATTGACTACAGCTCTGCCTTTAATACCATCATTCCAAATAAACTGATTACTAAGCTCCGGAACCTGGGTCTTAGCACTCAGATCTGCAGCTGGATCTTCAACTTCCTCACAGACAGGACCCAGGCTGTAAAAATAGGGGACAAGCTCTCCCCTACAATCACTCTGAGCACCGGTGCCCCACAAGGCTGTGTACTCAGCCCCCTGCTGTACTCACTGTACACCCATGATTGGGTAGGCAAGTTTCCACTGAACTCAATATATAAGTTTGCTGATGACACCACAATTGTAGGCCGTATCTTGGGTAATGATGAGTCTGAGTGCAGAGAGGAAATTAAGAACCTGGTGGCATAGTGCAAAGACAATAACCTGTCCCTCAACATCAGGAAGATGAAGGAATTGGTTGTTGACTTCAGAAGGAGTAGCGGACCGCACAACCCCATCTACATTGGTGGTGCGCAGGTGGAACAGGTCAAAAGCTTTCTCAGGGTGAATATCACAAATGACCTGACTAGGTCTAACCAAGCAGAGTCCACTGCCAAGAAGGCCCACCAGCGCCTTTACTTCCTGAGAAAGCTGAAGAAATTTGGCCTGTCCCCTAAAACCCTTTATAGGTGCACGGTAGAAAGCATTCTTCTAGGGTGCACCACACCCTGGTATGGAAGTTGTCCTGTCCAAGACCGGAAGAAGCTGCAGAAGATGGTGAACACAAACACAAACCAATCTTCCATCCTTGGGCTCACTTTACACCGCAGACTGTCCGAGCAGTGCTGCCAGGATAATCAAGGACACGACCCACCCAGCCAACACACTTTTTGTCCAAAAAAGCTGGATGAACTCAGCAGGTCGGGCAGCATCCGTTGAATGTCAACGGATGCTGCCCGACCTGCTGAGTTCATCCAGCATTTTTGTACGTCTTGATTTCACCACAGCATCTGCAGTGTATTTTGTGTTTACACTTTTTGTCCCTCTTTCCTCCGGGAGAAGGTTCGGGAGCATGAAGATTCGTACGGCCAGATTTGGGAACAGCTTTCCAACTGTGATAAGACTGCTGAACAGATCCTGACCTGGATCTGGGCCGTACCTTCCAAGTATCCGGACCTGACTTGCACTACCTCGCTTCCCCTTTTCTATTTATGATTTATAATTTAAATTTTTATTATATTTAATTCGATTTGTACTTCAGGGAGCGCGAAGCGCAGAATCAAATATCGCTGTGATGATCGTACGCTCTAGTATCAATTGTTTGGTGACAATAATGTAGTCACCTATTCTGTCTCATTTCCCAACAAATGGCCATGTATTGACACCTTGGTGCTTGTGAAAACTTTACTAGACACCCGCAACACATTCGGCCTCATTTAGTCCCAACCAATGTTAGGGAAGATGTCACTATTATCACCCTATTACTCCAACGTCAATTTATTTTCTCCCTACACATTTGCTCCTTTAACTCATGCTCATCCACATCTCATTTCTGAGTTCCACCCAGAAAGCTACACCAGATCATCGTACAAAAGGTTTTGAAAGCATAGCAGTTCGTGACAAAAGGAGTCGCTCTCAACGTAAACAAACCCAGCTCCTGTGACGAACTAGCACTAACATCCTCGTTGACACCCATCCTAGCAATTGGTTCAAAGGAGTTGCTCTCACGTAAACAAACCCAGCTCCTGTGACGAACAGCCAGCAAACAAATACTGGCTGACACCCCTCCAGGAGTCCAACATTGCTTCCGTTCAGTCCCAGCTCTCTTTCCCAATCTATGGAAAACCCAACGCCCCCGCCCCCGCTCGTCTACTTATTCAGCACTGAATACAACCCCACACCGCCTGTTTAGTCCCGGGCTTCCAATCTGAAAACAGGGAGATTTAAATCCAGGGAGGCGTCTCCGAACTCACCAGCGTTAGCGCTGCTCTGGTCGGAACCAGGCGTCTCCTGGCACTCACGGCTTTGATAGATGCTCTCAATATGGAGCCAGACATACTGCTGAGAGCAGCAGAAGGTCTGGAGAGAGAAATGGGGGAAGAGGGGAAGAAGGGATGAGGGGAGGCCTGGGTGCGAGGAGCAAGACCTCGGCCCCGAGAGCATCCGACAAACTGATTGGTAGTGCCGATAATCAGCCTCGGGCTCAACCTATGAGGAAACTTGATAGGAAGACGTCTCCAGATTACAGAGCTAACGATTTTCAGCATCGAGTCCGGCGACAGCGCAAGCTGGAGGCGGCACCGAACCTGCGGCAGGAACGTCATGCTTGACACGCACGTCAATCATTATTTAGGCTGTCAAAAATCAACAATATATTATCACCCCGCAAGGTTAATACATTTAAATTAACTTAATTACATCAAATGTCAGCTGAAAAATCATCCACGATATTAAAAATGTTAAAAAACTGCACGTGTTAAACTACCCTAACACTACCCTTTACGTGCACGTGTTAAAACAAATGCTCCCTCTCTATAGGGCTGGACGAACCAAGTGTTTCCAATATTTTTGCACTGTATTTCAAATGCCCGTTTTTTAAAAATTTTATTTCAGATTTGTACTATTTTGCTAGTGTGAAAAACACAATAGTGACAATTGGTTTCTCCCATCGGTTGTTTGTCCTTTTGTGCTTTTCATTGATTCTATTGTGTTTGTGTCTCATGCGCATGCCCGCAAGAAAATGAATCTCGGGGTAGTACGGTACAAGGATAGAGTAGTGTTTAGCACAAGGTGTTACAGTACAGCAGCTCGTGTTCGATTCCCACTGTGGCTCATTTCCTCCCAGTTATAAACTTCACTCTTCTTTCAAACTGTGCAATATCTATTGCATTTTACCCGAGTGTCCTCACTAGATTTATGTACAAGATAATCAGTCATTATTTAAAAGAAATTAAAAAGAGCCTCTTGGCCCTAAACGATAATGGCAGATCATTAAAAAAATTTTAAAATTGTTTTCACACCTTACATCTTTAACCTTTAGGATGAGAATGCTGGGGTTACAGCTCAGAAATATATACAATACAATCTTAAGTGTTTTCCAGCTGCAAGTCTGAAGGAAAAAGGTAAGTTGATGTTTTGGGTGAGAACCTTTGACAGACCAGAGATCTACAGGCTGTACAAATAAGATAGGTTGTTTACTGTAAATAAGCAAATAAATACTTTTCCTTAATAAGTATGGGTCAGTAGGTTTGGAGGCAGGCCAAGAGATAGATGGAAGGACCATAGGATTAAAGTGCTAATGTATTAAATACTAGTTTGGAGCGCCGTGGTCTCCTTTTAACACACATACCATGCCTTTCACTTGAACATTCTGTAACAGCTTTCCATTATTTCAATGGACTTGGAAACACAAAGTTAACATGACATTAATTTGCATAAGAGTAATTAGAAAACTTAAAGGTTCCAAACAGAAATACTCCAAAGACAGAATTTCTGTGGTGCAATTAATAACTGCTGGACCTACTTAACATGGTTTTGTGGCAGACCAGTTGAAGTTTATGGGAGATTTGTCTCCCCAACCCAAAAAATGTTTGTTCACTGTTTGTAGGGCTGAGTTACGGCCTTTACCCATCTAGAATAGTGGAACATCCATTCTAGAAATAAAATGTGTTTATGCATTAATTGTTCATTATTTTTAAATTTTGTTTAGAACAAAAGTGAATACAATTCAAATTATATTTCCCTTTTCTCGCAAAACAATTGTTTACATTTTTCTAAGAATTTTATTTTTCTTCACAAGACTTTACACACAGCAGTTGATTGAATGTACATTTACCACATATATACAAACACAAGGTACCTGTCCACATTTCCTTTATACAAGCATTCTTTCAACATCTGAGTAACTAAAGCAGCAAATCCTCAAAAACATATCTATACCAAAGCAACAAATCACAAATATCACAATCCAACAGTTTCAAGCAGATTCATGATTCCTTTCTTTTGTTATGCCACATCAGTGGATTACACAAAATGTGTCACTGTATAATGTTCTCGGATAATACTACACCTCTCCAAAAAAAAGCCAACAGCACAAAAATATCATTGATAAAATAATTCAAATTAGATATTTTTTGGCTCTAATTTGTGGGTCAAGCTAATAAACAGAAATCCATTAATTTGGTCTTGCCAAAGCAGCAGAATTTAAGTTTAATTTCTTAATAAACAATGATGCATTTATTCATTGTAATTCAATGCAAATTAAAGGACTATTGACTAACTGTTGTGATATTTGTGTTTTTATAATTGTACCAAAAGGACTTTCTGTATAAACTGCCCCTCCTTCTCCATTACAAGGATTTATAAATATGGCACTACAAAACAAAGACAATAAAATCCTGAAAATTTGATGTTTTCATGGAACAAAATGCATATTTTCTGGACTATGTTATTACATCAATTGTTCTGAAATAATTTAAAAGTTAAAGTGCCAAATTATCTGTTTTACTTGAACAAAGATTAGTAAAGTTGATGATTTACAGAGAAGGCATTAGGTCAAACAATTAAAATAATGCTCAATAATTACACTATGTTTCACAACAAAATATTTTGAACAGAATATGGTCTAATTAAAAACATTTAAACTTAATAAGATTAGGGACATGTGACACATTTCATTAAACATAAAATCACTTTATTCTTTCAAGAACAAGCATAAAACCTTCATTAGGTTTTCTTAACTATGGGAGAATTTAGGAGGATTTGCACAAAGTTGACAGTTTATTATCAAACTAAAATACAATTTAAATCAATTTTCAGCATCCTTTAATATTCTTTCTGATTGCATCTTTTTCTGTGGAGATCTTCCCTGAGTTGAATTTGTAGACACTTCGCTAGAGAGACCTGTAAATAAATTTACTTATAAAAATATGATAAATTTAAACAAATAATTATTGCATCAAGCTGTTACCCAAAACAAAATCCAGTTATTTTGAGTAAAGAATGTGGAATTTGCTGATCAGAACACATCTCATCAAAAGACAAGGGAGGGATAGAGGTTACAAATACCAACTTACAATATCTTAAAAAGTGGACATTTCAGCTAAGTACAAGAAAGTCATTATTTAAAACACTGCTTCTGGTCCATTCTATGTGGCAAAGCAGAGCTAGAGGTACACTTTCTCAAAACACACCACCTAGGAATGAGTATTTTTACATAACTCCTCAGTACAAATGCTCTGTCTGCATCCTGTTGGCTGGGTTAGAGAGCATTAGCTGTAGCAGATTGGACAAACTTTGTTTTTAGAGTGTCAGAAGCTGAGGGGTGACTTAATAGAGGTTATGCGAAACACAGAAAAGGTAGAGAGTTTTTTCTACCCCCCAGGGTGAAAATGTCAAATATTATAGATCACAGTTTTATGAATAAAGAATGTTCATGGGAAATTTATGAGGTAAGTCTTTTTTTTAAATGTGAACACAGGGGAATAGGTACATATATATCCCTGTGTATATGAGAAGTGCTGAGGTGGAGATGTTTGAGAGATTCTTAAGTGTCAACACAACAGCTTGCACTGTTCCAACCATAGCCTTTATGACCAAGTACACCACCTCTACTCCCCAAAAGACAAAGGAAATTCTGCATGTCCCGAATAACACTCACCAATTTTTATATGCACCATAGAGATAATTCTATCCAAATGCACCACAGCTTATGGCAATTGCTCTGGCCAAGAACATAGAAATTGAAAGAGTTGTGAACACAACCCATGGAAACCAGCCTCTCCTCCAATGAAGATGTCCACACTTCCTGCTGCCCAGGAAAGCAATCAACACAATTAAAGACCCCTCCCAGTCTAACCATCCTCCCTTTACCCCCACCTTCCATCAGGGAGATGATATAAAGTATGAAAATATATTCCATCAAGCTAAAATAAAGCTTCTGTTAGAGTCATAGAAAACTACAGCACAGAAACAGGCCCTTTGGCCCATCTAGTCAATGCTAAACTATTTAAATTGCCTGGTCCTATCAGCCTGCACCAAGATCATTGCCCTCCATACCATTCCCATGTACCTATTCAAACTTCTCTTAAACGATGACATCCACCACTTGCGTGGCAACTCATTCCACACTCTCACCACCATCTGAGAGAAGTAGATTCTTTCCACGTACCTTTTAGAAAACTCCGTCTCACCTCTAACCCATGATCTCTAGTCGTAGTCTCAACCTCAGTGGAAAAAGCCCACTTGCATTTATCCTATCTATACTCCTCAATTTTGTTTACCTCTATCAATTTTTTCCTCAATCTTCTACAATCTAGGGAATAAAGTTGTAACCTATTCAATCTTTTCCTATAACTCAGGTCCTCCAGTCCCAGCAACGTCTTTGTAAATTTTCTCTCTGCTCTTTCAATACCATTTACACATTTCCTGTAGATAAATGATCAAAACTGCACGCATTCTCCAAATTAGGCCTAACCAATGTCTTACACAACTTCAACATAACATCCCAACTCGTGCACTCAATACTTTGATCAATGAATGTCAATGTGCCAAAAGCTTTCTGCACGACCTTATCTACCTGTGAGGCCTCTTACAACAAATTATGGACCCGAATTCCAAGATCTTTGTTCTATCGCACACCTACTGCCCTGCTGTCCACTGTGTAAGACCCACTCTGGTTAGTCCTCCCAAAGTGCAACACCTCACACTCATCTGCCTTAAATTCCACCTGCCATTTTTCCAGTTTTGATAGTCCTCCTCGCTATTCACAATATCCCTAATCTTGGTGTCATCTGTAAATTTACAAATCCAGTTAACCACATTGTAATCCAGATCGCTGACCTAGATGACATACAACTGACCCAGCACCGATCCCTGTGGCACTCACAGACCTCCAGTCGCTAGCTTCTCCTGCAAAGCTGATGTCTAATTTAACTTACTACCTCATCTTGAATACTGAGCTATCGAACCTTCTTGATCAACCTCCCATGCATGACCTTGTCAAATGCCTTGCTGAAGTCCATGTAGCCAACATTCACTGCCTTGTCTTCAACTTTCCTGGTAACTTCTTTGAAAAACTCATTTAAGATTGGTCAGACATGATCTACCATACACAAAGCCATGCTGACTATCCCTAATCAGTACCTTTCTATCCAAATACTCATATCTGGTCCATTAGAATACTTTCCTACTCTCTATGTCAGGCTCACCGGCCTATAATTTCCTTGTTCATTCTTAGAACCTTTCTTAAACAGTGGAACAACATTAGCTATCCTCCAGTACCTCACCGGTCATTAAGGTTATTTAAATATCTCTGCTACAACCCCTCCAATTTCTGTACTTGTCCCCTCAGACCCTGTGGGAGACATCATGTATGGACCTGGGGATCTGTCCACCTTTTTTGCCTCAAGACATCAAACACCTTCTCCTCTGTAATCTCTATAGAGTCCGTGACCTCGCTACTGCTTGACCTCACTTCTACAGACTCAGAATAAAAACAGATGCAAGACATTCATTTAAGATCTTCCCCATTTCTTCTGGCTCCATGCATAAATTCATATTCTGCTTTTCCAGTGGACCAAATTTGTCCTTTGCAATCCTTTTGTTCATAGCATATTTGTGGAATCCCTTAGGATTTTCCTTCACCTTGTCAGCTAGAACAACCCCATACCTTCTTTTAGCTCTGATTTCTTTCACGTGTTTTCTTGCATTTCTTATACTCAAGTACCTCTTTTTTCTTCCAACCTGCCTATACCTGCTATGCACTTAACTTTTTTTCCCTTAACCAGAGCCTCAATATCCCTAGAAAACTAAGGTTCCCCAAGCCTGTTACCCCGCCTTTTATTCTGACACACATACAAGCTTTGCACTCTCAAAATTTCACTTAAGGCCTCCCACTTACCAAGTACACTTTGACAAAAAACAACCTGTCCCAATCCACACTTCCCAGATCCTTTTCTAATGCCATCAAAATTGGCCCCTCTCCAATTCAGAATCTCATCCAGAGGACTAGATGTATCCTTTTCCACAATTAATTTGAAACTAATGTCACTATGATCACCAAATGCAAAGTGTTTCCCTCCGCAAACTTCTGTCACCGGCCATCTCACTCCCTTGATAGGAGATCAAGTACTGCACAAGTTCTATTCCACCTAGTTCTTTTACAGTATGAGAGTCCCATCAATATGTAGAAAGTTAAAATAATCTATCACAAAATTCTGTTTCTTGCAACAGGCTGTGATCTCTCTACAAATTTGTTCCTTTAAATCCTGCCGACTGTTGGGTTTTCTATTAATGTGATCATACCTTTCTTATTCCTCAGTTCCACCCACAAAGCCTCACTATATGAGTTCTCCAGTCTGTCCTGACTGAGCACTGCCATGACATTTTCCCAGACTGGTAATGCCACCTCTCCTCCTTCAATCCTTTCGGCTCTATCACGTCAAAAAAATGAAACCGTGCAATAGTGAGGTACCAGCCCTGCCCTCCTGCAACCAAGTCTCACTAAAGGCTACAATATCATAATTCCATAAGACCATAAGATATAGGAGCAGAAGTGGGCCGTTTGGCCCATTGAGTCTGCTCCACCGTTCAATCATGGGCTGATTGAATATTTCCAGTCATCCCCACTCCCCTGCTTTCACCCCATACCCTTTGACGCCCTGGCTAATCAAGAGCCTATCTATCTCTGCCTTAAGTACACCCAATGACTTGGGCTCCACAGCCACCTATGGCAACAAATTCCAGATTTACCAATCTACTTTGATTTTACCAAAGACTGAAGTAATTTCTCCTCATCTCAGTTCTAAAAAGACATCCTTCAATCCTGAAGTCATGCCCTCTTGTCCTAGAATTCCCTACCATGGGAAATAACTTTGCCATATCTAATCTGTTCAGGCCTTTTGACATTCAGAATGTTTCTATGAGATCCCCCCTCATTCTCCTGAACTCCAGGAAATACAGCCCAAGAGCTGCCAGACATTCCTCATATAGTAACTCTTTCATTCCTGAAGTAATTTTTGTGAATCTTCTCTGAACCCTCTTCCATGTGTTGATCCATGCCCTGAGCTCATTTTCCTTTTGCATTGAAATTTATGCAACCTACATTAGTGACACCATGCTCAACCTTTTGATTCCTGATCTTAACAACCTGTCTCCACAACCTCTCCACTATCTGTCCTAGTACTCTAGTTCTCATCCCGCTTAAGCCCTCCCCCCACCCCATGCAGCATTAGCAAACCTTCCCGCTGGGATATTAAACCCCTCCAGCTCAGGTGCAAACCATCTTTTTTGTACTGTTCCCACCTTCCCTAGAAGGCGGCCAAATGATCCAAAAAATTGATCACCTCCCACACCACTCCTTATCCACATGTTAAACCATAGGATCTTACTAGTTCTGGCCTCACTAGCACCTGATACGGGTAGCAACCCTGACATCACAACCCTGGGGATCCTGTCCTTTTAACTTAGCGCCCAACTCTCTGAACTCAATTTGCAGAGCCTTGTCCCTCTTCCTACCCATGTCTTTGGTAACTCTGGCTGATCACCCTCTCATCCAAGATCTGAGACGTCCCAGACTTTGGCATCTGAGAGACAACACACCATCCAGGAATCTTATTCTCGTCCACAGAACCTCCTTTCTGTTCCCCTATCACCACAGTTCACCTCTTCTACCCCGTTACTTCTGAGCTACAGAGCCAGGCTCCGTGCCAAAGACCTGACTGATACGACCTTCTTCTGCCAGTTGCAAGACTGTTGAATGGATTTCTTGTACGATAAAGATGAACTTTTGATCTCTCAACCTACTTCATCATAGCTCTTACAGTTTGTGTCTCACTGCTCTTTTCTTTAATTGTACCACAATATTCTGTATTGTTACTGGTTTTCCCCTTTGACTACCTTGATATACTTATGCTTGGAACTATTTGTCTGGATGGCACATAAACAGTTTTCCACTGTTTCTCAGTACATGTGACAATATTAAACCAATTATCAATTAGGTGCCCAGAACTCACTAATAAGCAAGGGCAGTGCAGGCTCGAAGGGCCAAATGGTCTACTTCTGCACCTATTGTCTATTGTAATGAAACAGGAGCAGCAACATTGGAGGCATTTAACCAGGCATGGAATGGAAGGATATACAGTACATGAAGGCAGATGATACTAGTTTAAATGGATATCATGTTCGGTGCATTCAGTGGGCTGAAAAGCCTGCTCCTGTCCTGTTCCATGTTGTGTGTAGCAGCCACTTTGTGCACAAGGATGTCTCACAAACAGAATATGAAAGAGGATTGAAAAGAAATGCAAATACTATGCAAATTAGGCAACTTCTGAGCAACAGAACAAATGCTGTTTGGCTTGCATTACCAACAGTTGGTTTTTATTTCAGGTTTCCAGCATCTGCAGACTTTTGATTTCCATTTACAACGTTTTACTAAGATTTAAGTCATCATCCTTATGTATTATGTATCCTTAGTATGTATCGTTACAAAACCAAAGCTAACTGTCAATATAGAATAGCTATGTTCAAATACAGAATTCCATGACTTTAATGAAGATTTTTTAACATTAATTTTATCATTATTACCATAGTTGTATATGGTGAAATTATTTACATTGTGTAGCAAATTAAAACCACAAAAATAATGATCTGGACTAAATTTCGAGTGTTGAACTTTACAGACATGCACAAGAGAAAAACAAAATAATTTAAATTTTGAAAAGTAGTCAAGAATATAAGTTAGTTATCCAGTTGAAAGTCTGAAAGAGAAAGATAAGTTAATGCTTTGGGTGAGAACCCTTAGTGGACTAGAGAAGCACAGCCTGTATGAATGAGATAAATTGTTGATTATGAATAAGCTAATAATTACTCATGCCCTCTTATTTTAACTTGACACACACTTCTTGCACAATAATGTCCACATCTACTCTGCCAAGGTTTCTCAGGATGTTACATGTTTTAATCAAGTCACTTCTCTCTCATATGCATTAACACCTTATTGTAAATAAAAAACCAATACTGTACACAGTATTCCAGGTATAATTTTACCAACTCTATAGATAAAGCATAACACCCCACTCTTGTATTCAACTCCCCAGTAATTAACAATAGCATTCTGTTCACCTTCCATCATACTTACTGCATCTACATACTCTGCTTTCTCAAGCCATGAAATAACCTATCCAAATCCCTCTACATCTGAGTTCTACAAGTCTATTCTATTTAAATAATATACTTATAATGCACTTATTTAAGGTACGTATTTTTCTTTCCAAAATAGAAATTAGCAATTTTTATCTCACTTTATTCTCTAGCTGTAGCATTTTGACGCTAAGGAAGGGGGAATAAATGAATGAAAATGCTTGATAATGAAATTCAGCGACCGGTCATCTGTAACTTAAGGTGCACATAATCGTATTACACATGTTGATACAAGTATATACACTTTGTATTAAAAATGAAATGTCCTAACCTGATTGGGAATTTCCTTTCTGTTTTTTCTTCTGCAAAGAAAGTAACAAAAAAAGTTATTGACAGTTAAGCTTTTCTTTCCAAGCTTCACCAAATCTTCTCCCTTCTTAAGAATTTCGAACTCACATACATCTGGTATCAAATGTCGACATAACTTTTGCATTAGTCTACTACCAGTGTTTCCTCTGTTGCTTACCACATTTCCTTTGGTGTTCTCATTTCCAAGGTTAGATATTGAGGGGGATGCATTTACAGCAAATTCTGTACTTTTTTCTCCTGTAGCAAAGCAGACAAATATTGAATACAAGGATGTTAGTCCTGTAATACGACATTATGACAAAAAGTCTCAAATACAAGATTATATTCATTTATAATCATTTAAATAGGTTGGAAAATTATTTCAAGAAAGGCAGATAGCAATGCTGCAATACTAATGAGGCAGTGTTATTTTCTCCAGAAACAGTGACCCTCGTTAAAAGTGAATTACTGCAGTGCTTCAAGTAACCTCTTTCAATGACAGTGTAAATACAGCAAGCTGCTACAATCTTTTCTAACATTTAGTCAACACAGTGGCTACACTTTCCAAAAGTCATGTAGATCTACCATTGTTTGGTAGGTAAAACAATGTTGTATTATGTGACTATAGAAATGAATATGGAAATATATTTAATCACTGGAACTGAATCTCATTGGTTATCTGGCCATCAATGGAATCACTAATAAAGGGACAGGCATTCTAATTTCATGTGGGTTAATTAAATAAATTTGGAAAAAAAACACAGCACTAGTCAAAGTGACAGATTGTTGTACAAACCCAGTTTAGTTCATTAATGTCCTATGGAGAAAGGAAATCTACCATATTTGATCAAGTATGTATGTATACACGCAGAAAAATAAAACATTCTTACAAGCCAGTTTTGTGAAGTGATTACTATTAAGCATAAAACATGGCATCAAACTGAACAGTAAACTTGATAGAGACATACCAAGTCAAACTGATCCTGATCACTGGCATCATTCCAAAAATGTTCCAAAGTCTACTGAAGCAACTGATGCACTGTACTCAATCCCAGTTTAATTTTCTTAACGCCTGCAGCAGCATTCTGTTCCATAGCAAGACAGACCAAACAAGGGTGATATACAATTTTTTTTTGAAGAGTGAGTCCCATATTCACTGAGGACAATTTCCTAACATGCTATTGTGCTAAATGGCAAACTCAAAGATAAATGCCACAACCACAAATGAATTCCCTTCCAAGACACATCATTCTGACTTGGATAAATATTGTCAGTGGGTTAAAACCCTGTAGCTCAATGACAAAAAGCACTGAAGAAAGTACACTTAGTACCTTAAAATGGCAAAAATACTGGCCTTTTCGCAAGGCCGAAAAACAATCCCATCAAGGTTTAAACAATAACATTATATGCATACCTTTGTGCCAAGGACATTCTTTTTTGATGTGACCTTCTTTACCACAGATAAAACAAATTCTCTCCTCCTGTTTTCTCCTTTGTTCGGGATACTGCCTGGGAGCTCTGTCCCTGAGTATCTCATTTGCTGCTCTTTCTTCCTTTGACTTCCTAAGTGTACGAATCTCTGATGTCTCTATTTTTCCTGGAGAATCTTTTAAACTTTGCCGATACAGCTTTGGCACTTCCTTTTTTGGAGAATCTTTCTCAATCATTCTTCTTGCCTTTTCCAAGAGTTTTTCCGATTTGCCAGCATTTATATAATGGGTATTGTGATCGACATTTTGCTGTTGCCTTGCTTTACTGCTAAATTTTAAAAAAATTACAAAGCAATTATCTTTGGAAATTGAATGAAAGTTACTTTTGCAAGATCAGTGATAATGTAGACTTTTGTCTGAGCAACACAAAGATTGGGAACTGCTATCAGGAACAAGATCGCATGGGCAAAACTCCTCAACTTACTACTGAGTGGGTAAAGAAAAAACTTACTACAGCAACGCTTAAGCTAATCCCATATGCAAGAATATGAATGAAGAACATTTTAAACAGCAATTGTAAATGCATTTCCATAAGCTTCCTCCAAGGCAGAGAATAATAATTTAATTGTAACAGACACTGGAGTTATTCTATTCACTCTCATCAATTTTGGTAATTTTGTCTTGATTATTTCTCCTCCCTTAAAACACCTGTTTATAATAGACTGAATCACACACTTTCTTGTAGTTTGCTGAAATATCCTTTTCTTTTAAATCTCTGCTGGCACTTTGACCAATACCATCTTTTTCCACTATAAGATAGTATTTTAAAAGTCAAATGAATAAGAAAACTTTTAGAGGCAGATATAAATATCTACGTTGAGTGCAGCGGCTGCCAATTTTTACTTTGAGCTTCAATTTGAAGCAATTATTAAGATAACATAAGAAATGAGAGGAATAGGCAACCTGACCCAATGAGTCTACTCAGCCTTTCATAAAGACCATGACTGATTTTCTCTCTTAGCAACATTTTTCTGCACTATACTCATATCCCTCATTTTCTTAAATTAATTTGTATTATTTCAATCTGTAAAAAACTACTGACCTGTGTTTTGAATGATCACCTGAAATAGGCCTGCGTAATCCTCTGGACAAAGAATTTCAAAAATCCACACCCTCTGAATGAAGTCATTTTCCCCTACCTCAGTACCAAATAGTCTATCTCCTATTGTGACTGTGATCACGGGTTCTAAATTCCACTTCTTACCAGGTCCTATAAAAAGTTTCAATTAGATTTCTTGTAACCATTCTAAACTTATTTTCTCACTCTGCAGATCCACCTTCCTCAGAATCAAAATCAAATCTATTGTATGTGTACAAGTACACCCCTTACGGCAAGAACATTTCTCCTTAGGTAAGGCAATCAGTCTCACCAAAGTACTGAACAACTGCAGCATGGCTCCCTTATTCTGTACAGAGCATTCAAATGTAGTCTAACCAAAATTCAAAATATTAGATAAGAGTTCTCCACTTCTACCCCACTAAGATTAAAATCTATTGCTTTTGATTTGGCATCATTTACTAATGCAACAGATTTTAGAAGGGTTTCGGCCCAAAACGTCGTCACTACCTCCTCCCATAGCTGTCTGGCCTGCTGAGTTCTGCCAGCATTTTGTGTTTTTATGAGATTTTAGAAGTTCACTCATTTACACTCCCAGTTTCCTGTGCTCTTACACTTCATTTTAAATGCTTATTTTCTAACTACTTCTAGTAAGGCATCACTAATTGGATACAAATTTGATTAATTTTAAAAGGATGTCACAGAAATGGCAATATCAAGGTGACACTGCTGATAGAGCTGCAGCATCACAACTCCAACATTCTAGGTTCAATGAATTCTGACCTCTGCTGCTGTCTGTGTAGAACTTGCACTTTCTACCTGTTACTGCATGAGTTTCCTCTAGGTGTCTGGTTTCTCCAACATCCTAAAGATGTGTGCGTTATTGGGCCACTGCAAATTGCCTCTGGTACATCGATGAATAGTAGAATCTGGAGGGAGGGTGAATAAATTGGAAATTTGTGTAGGATTAATGAAACTGGGTGCTCGATTATCATCCCAGAGTTAGTGGCTGAAGGGTCTATTTCTTTTCTGTTAACTCATGGCATTCTCTATGATACTAAGAAAGGGACTTTCTGTCATGAATAGAGACTAGAGAAATAGGGACTGTGAACAAAACAGACAGGATTAATGTAGAAAATAGGTGTACAGCTTTATGCTCACTGCTAATTCAGAACTGGATAATAATCCAGTGTACACAAATTCAAATTGCAGCATGATGCTTTGAAGATGTGAATTCAGTTTAAATAAACTGAAAACAAATTCAAATTATAGCAAGGTGCTTTAAAGACGTGAATTCAGTTTAAATAAAACTGAATATTTTAAAAAAGGAATCAGTAAAAATAAACAAGGAACTAGTGGATTCTGGAAGAATCTTAATGAATTTACAATGCCCATGAGTGAAGGAAACATGCCATTCTTCCTACATTCAGTATTCAATTCCAATTCATTACTAGCATTGTTAACTCTTAATTGTCCTAAACAACAATCTAACTAATCATTCCATTCGTTACAACACAATATGTTCAATAGCCATACATGCCTACTTAGAACAGAGGTATGAATTGTGTACTTGTCCACATTTGAGGAATATTTATTTTAGAAATGTTTCAAGGAATTTCTCTTTTGTTGGTAGCACAAGATGTTCAAGTCATAAACAAAAAATACAGAGAATGGTTAGATATATTGTATATTGAAGCACAAAAATATGTACTCATTAAATGAAAGTTTCAAATGGAAGCTCAAAGTGTTGACAAATATCAAATATTTTCCTTTTTAAAATGAAAGTACTGAGAGAATTCAGTGACCAGGATTAACTATGATGGATCAAACAGTAATTTTTTTCTGGCTGCAAAATTCTTTCTGATTTGTAAGATCAGCCGTTACTCACTGAAACATAACAATTGAAATCAAATGAACTAAGGTAGAATTTTGAAGAATTCATTAATAACAAATGTGTACAACTCCATTGTAAAGTAAAACAATTTATTTCTCTTACCCTCTCCGCATTGGACAATCTTTCATAAAATGTCCAATTTTTCCACAAATTCTACAGCATCTGTCATTTGGAGCTCCTTTCCCCTCAGTCAGAATTTCTGGATCAAAGAAATACTCCTCGAATATATAAAAAAAATTCAGTCAGTTACTCATACAAATAGTCATAGCATCTGTAAAACTGGAAGTATGTTTGATAACAGTGATATTGGTAAAGGCCAAAATGAAACTATTTATAACTTAACACAATAAACTAAAAATTTCAAACATTTTCCTGCATATCAGATAGGCTCTGTTTTAAGAAAAGCTTTATAGTATGCTCATGCTTGATATTCTTGGAGCTGTTGCCATGATTACCAAAATGTAATACCATTCAAATGTATTGCAATTCAATACATTCAGGTGGATTTGAGTATTACAACCCAGTTCCTGTCTATCTTGCAAACGTTTAGTCACTGCTTAGATTCTGACCAGCATCAGGATTTATTTACCTTCATGAGAGCAATGAAGTGATGGCAATTTAAAACTAAGATGACTTAAGCTTGAATATAAGCAAGGGACATTTCCAGCATGCAGACATTTAAATACACAAACGCCCATGAGCTCTCATGTAAAAAAAACTGTCGGCTGTTGTCCAACATTAGACTACACTGTTTCCTTTTAAACATTTCACAGAATTAAATATTACTCAAATCCCTGTATCATTTTAGGCCAACTGTACCTCAAGGCTGATTTCCCTTCTAAGGCTGAACTCTTGCTGAGGTTAAACTCCATACTCTTAGCCTTTTGCACTTCCTTGGTCTCTCGCTGCTCAATGGCGAAAGGCTGGTGGCATACCAGATGGCACTAATTAAAAATTAGGATATTAGAAATAAGAAGGGAAATGGAATGTCTAGCAGATTTGTGCACTTGGTTACCAAGGAAGGCCACTAAATCACATACTGCATAGAGCTTATGGAAAAGGGATACGATCAATTTTGTAAACCAAGCTGATCAATCAAAAAAGATACACATGATGGTTTTCAATAGCTTACAGATCTTTGTATTTCTTCTGATGCTAATGATAAATACACAGCTGGAATTTTGGACCTGGATTCGTTTGTTTCATTTTTAAATTGATCTCGAAGAATAGGCAGTGAGAGTATAAAGAACTGCTTTTTGGAATAAAATGACTTTTTGAATTAATCAATGCTTATCTTTTTCAAAATAAAAATAACTTAATTATTCATTTTAAAATAGAAATCTTTTATCTTCTTTTATCTTATACTTAGATAAATCTCATTAATATGGAACAAATTTACTCCATAACAAAAGCAGGTGATGTTCAAAAAAGTAAATATAATTATTTTCAAACACAAATATATACCATAATCATAGGATACTGCACTGGGATGGATTTAACTGGTGTTCCAAAAACTTTCCTCCCATTAACGAAAGCTTTCATGATAAAATTTGTCACTGAAAAACAAAACAATTATTTTTACAAAGAGACATCACTGGAAGTGTAAATAAATTTGATGAAATGCAAAATGAAACTTACTCTTTCGGGATAATCCAGCTCCAAGATTATGGTTGAGGTCAAACGGATCTATTTCAAACAAAATCTATCAATTACACTTCAAGAAAACTACTTGGACTTTATAATTAAAATTACCTCTAGATTTTAAAAGATCTATATGCTGAAGAACTGTTCAAATAAATTGAAAAAAGGTCAAAACAACTTAGCACTCATGGAAAAATAGAACAAAAGGAAGAGGAGAGATTAAAGGATATACAGCCCATCTCAAAAATAACAAAGACCTCTCAAGAGATAGAGAGACAGAGACAGCAAGGAAAAGGGTGCTTTGGCCACTGGTCTACGCCAACCAACATTCCCATTTAAGAGCAGGAAACACATCTAGTGGGTCCCATCCAAAGTTGAATAGCAGCATGATAATTCAAATATCTACAAGAACCAAGAAACACCATCTTGAAGTCATTACCCAGAACAAGCTTGCCTATCTGACTGCTGTGACCTTGCTGTGCCACATCCATTTCAGCATCTCACTGGTGAGACGGAGGGGTGTGGTGCAGCAACTTTGCAGTAAGTGAACTATTTTGCCAACCTGCATAAAATGGCAAATTAGTTGTGCTCAAGTCTAAAAATCATGGATTCCAGCACTAGTATATTTCCTAACTAATAGCATTACTGCAATTCCCTTAGCACTTGGGTTCAATTCCACAGTGGATCAGTATTTGTAAACATAGGCAGTCTGCTCCATCCAACTCAACTGTTGGTTCTGGGATCGACTTTGAATTGCTTGGTATAAATCCAACAAGAAGGCAGCATGCAGATAATTTATTTTTCTAAATTGTGTTTATTTGCCATGGTGCTTTAGAAATAGTATTTCCATTTGTATTAACTGGGTATGTTAATAGCTATTAAATTATAACTTTACGTTTAATTTACTTTCCCAGTGCTGTTTGAATAAGATTATCATCCATAACTTTTTCCAGTCCATTTGCTCCTCAATGAACTGTCTTTTATCAAAGTTCTGACCAACTAGTCTAATTAAAACCCCTTATGGAACCTCACAAAATGACAATAAATTTATACTTGTAAGACTTACCTTCTATAACAATATACTTAGATGTCCATTGCTTTTTAAAGGTTGTGAGTAGAGACTTCCGTCTGATACTAATGACATGTTCTTTAAAGTCAAACTCCTCTGTGTAGAACCTGAGAAGTCCCAGCCATAGCTCTCCAAGGGACTCCTTATTCTTTCCATAGTCTGGCCACACATTTTTCTACAAATTTTAAGTAATAGGACACCATAAATTTTCAGCCATCCAATGGCTTCTTATAGCATGAGCTTAACAATAAGCCCAACCAAAAAAAAAGTTAGATATCACTATACAGAAACACTGAGTGAAAAGAAGAATTCTGTAAAAATAAGCCTGCTTTAAGGGTGACTCACCAGTTCATCCAATTTATCAAAATAATAAACATTCCAACCATCAACAAAGTGCTCTGGCTTTTTTATCCCGGGATATATCTGAAAATTAATGAAATATTTAATTGTTATCATTCTATGCAACAAAATGAGTTTCCTGATAGGAATTCATCATTACATTAGACTTAACATTTAATGAGCAGCGTCTGATAGTTACTTAAAACAATTTCAAATATCCAAACTATATTCTTTTGTACTCACAACAAGACTATTTGTTCCACTGGACACACGTAATCCCATCACTCCCACTACTCCCTCCTTATTTCACTTTTTGCAAAAGGGCTGTTTTGGAATCTATATGGGTCCAAGTGATACCCGTCTTTCATTCTTTGTTTCACTCCTATTCAGATTGTGCCCTTCATTTTACATCTGTATTGACAGTGTTTTCTGTTTTAGTCCCAAATAGAAAATTTTACCAACTTTGCTTCTAATTTTCACTTTTCAAATAGCTAAGAGAAGGAGGGAATAATCAGAGATGGACTCATTCTTATTCTGGGATTAGCCATTCATCAAATCTGCCATTAGTGTTGAGGAAGCAAATAGGATGCAGAGGACTTAAAGACAGATTAGGAGAATGGGCAAGAAAGTGGCAGATGAAATACTATGTTGGAAAATGCATAGTCACATACTTTGGTAGTAGAAATAAATGTGCGGACTGTTTTCTAAATGGGGAGAAAATCCGGAAATCTGAGATGCAAAGGGACTTGGGAGTCCTTGTGCAGAACAAACTGAAGGTTAACTTGCAGGTTGAGTTGGTGGGGAGGAAGGCAGGTGCCATGTTGGCATTCATTTCAAGAGGTCTAAAATACAAGAGCAGGGATGTGATGCTGAGGCTTCATAAGACACTGGTGAGGCCTCACCTTGAGTATTGTGAACAGTTTTCGACCCATCTTGGAGAGGATGTGTTGGCTTTAGAGATGGTCTAGAGTAGGTTCACAGATTATTCCAGGAATGAAAAGGTTATCATACAAGGAACATATGATGGCGCTGGCTCTGCACTCGCTGGAATTCGGAGGGATGGGGGGGGGGGGGGGGATCTCATTGAAACCTTTCAAATGTTGAAAGGCCTAGACAGAGTGGATGTAGAAAGGAGGTTTCCCATGGTGGGAGAGTCTCAGACAAGAGGTTATAGCATCAGAATCGAGGGGCTCCCTTTCCAAATAGAGATGCGGAGAAATTTCTTTGGGCAAAGGTGGTGAATTTGTGGTCACAGGTTGTTGGGTGCATTTAAGGCAAAGATTGAAAGGTTCCTGATTGGACATGGTATCAAAGGTCAGGGGGAGGCCAGGAACTGGGGCTGAGGATGAGATAGGAAAAAAGGATCAGCCATGATTGAGTGACGGAGCAGACGATGGGCCAAATGGCCTAATTCTGCTCCTATGTCCTATGGTCTTAAATCCATGGAGTCTCCTATCTATCTTCTATCTTCCCAGCTTTCCCCATGGACTCAATTTAATTCTCTCAGTTTTACTGTGTCCTTCATATCAGATCTGCCCAAGCTGCCTTCCAGACCAGTGTCTTTCATGTCTTAACCTTATTCAAACAAAATATTCCCCTTCACCATGGACAGTAATGGTTACATCTCAAAGCATTTCTAATTTTATTCCTTTCCCTTCTTCCCATAACCACAATAATTTATTCCACAATACTCAGATGCCCTCTCCAATCACCCCTAAAAATCCCTTCCCTTTCCATGCAAGCACGGAAGCTGCAAGACCCAAATATCCCAGTGCCAGCTGAAACCGCAATTTACTGTACTTCTTTTATTTGCTGCTTAAATGCCTTTCCTACAAATTAGGAAGACCAAACATAAATGGACTAGATTACAAAATTACCATTAGAGCCCATTCACCTAGAACTTTAGTAAAGTATGTTCTTCTCATCCTGACAACCTCTAGTCCTAAGTCTACTAAATTTTTCCAAATCTGAATATAGCCTTGGGAAAACAGCTTCCTAACAGAAGTACAAACAAGAGAAAATTTGTAGATACTGGAAATCAAAGCGATACACACAAAGTGCTGGAGGAACTCAACAGGCCAGGCAGCATCTATGGAAAACAGTCACTGGCCTGAAATAGTCACTCTTCTTCTCTCTTAAGGCTGCCAAGCTTGCCATCTGCTTCCAACATTTCTCTGTTTAACCTTACCATTTTTTTTAAAACTTGCTTTATCATTTCTTTTGTTTGGTGATTTCTCTTGCAAACTACTGCATTACAGTTCTTTCTTCACTTCATCTGGACTTCATACCTACTTAAGATTCAACTTGTGTCTTACATTCAAATATTATCCCCTTAAATGTCAACTTCTTTCTCAACTGACTAACCTGTTCTGTATTTCCAGAATAACCTGTACATATTAACGAATTCCTATTGTATACACAATTCAGCTTTGCTCTAATATATAAAAATACAAGATGTTCACACAGTAAAACTAGTGACACCTACAATAAACAAAGTGCATTCCCCATACAACAGCTTGTAGCAAAAAATGTCTAAAACGCAAACACAAAATTGCTCCTTTCAGAAATAAGTTCATTTATATGTACCTCTTGGAGGACAGGAATTACTGGTGGCTTCCGTTGCTGTAGGTAGTAAAGTGCCATTAAAGTATATGCATATGATGACAAGCTGCCTCTCGATGCATCACCAATATCGCAGACCTACATAAAATGAGAAAAGATTTCTTGTACATTACATGCATCTTCTGACACCAAAAACAGTTGCTCCAAGAGAAATATAATGGTGATCTGCAGACAATATGCAATTCAATTGTCCACAGATTCCACTTATATATTTATGGAATATGGGCATTACTAGCATGGTCAGAATTTATTAATGGAGACCAAAGAGACTGCAGTTGCTGGAACCTGAAGCAAAATAAATGAGAAGGAACTTGATGGGTTGAGCAGCATTTGTAGGAGGAAAGGAATTTTGGGTTGAAAGCTTGCATCAGGAACCTGTTGTAGTCCTTAAACTACAACATCTTGATAATTAGTCACATAAATCCTTTGACCTTCTCACTGAAACATAGTTCTTCTTAAGCCCAACTCCCTTATTGGGGCATAGGCCACCAACAGCAGATCACCAGAGTCTTCTGTCCTGGGCCACTCTTTCCAAGTTTTCCCATCTCCTTAACATATCCTTCCTCTCCCAGGGATGAGATCTTTTGAGCTTCTGTTGGCACTTCTGTACCGCTGAATTTTTACAGGATGGGGTTTCTCCCCATACCCAACCCTCCTCCATTCGCAGCCAGGCCTGGGACTGTCCATGATAGAGCTGACACATTTATTTCAATTGAATAAATGATGCCAGTAGATTATTTGTACTAATAGTACAGGTCATGATTCTGGCAAGCAGCAGTAGTGAATAACTACAGAGCATTTTGCAAATTGTGAACACTGCAAAATGCTCTGTGCATGAGGGAGTTAATATTTTCAAAGCCAATTAACTATTTTCCCTGGATGATAAGCTGACGATATTTAATCAACTGCAAGTCAACTACTCAGCCTTTGAACTTCTCTTGCAGTTGTTAGACCATAGCCTTCTGCTAATTAGCGACACAAATGCTTCGGCCTTATCACCGACACTTATTTTTGTTTTTAGAAATTTTTTTGCATTGGACTTAAAATATTTACACAGAATATTATACTAAATAACTATTTTAAAGCACAGATATGTTAAATGATATAAAGTCTAAAAACTCCATCTATAAAACCTCATAACATTTTAATCAGTTCTGATATGCAAAAAAAAAGTTACCTTGGCGAAAACCTTCATAGTGTAGCCTATATATTTCACCCTTTTATCAATTGCTGCATAACAATCTAACAGTCCAGTGTTGTGTAAGGCCTGCAGAAAGAACATACATTTGTTTTGTTCAATTAAGTTAATGAGACTGCAATCAATTAAGATTGCCTCAAACATAGCAAATATGAATGTACATTCTACAAAGATGCACAAACTTAGTTTCTGTCCTAAAATAATGCCAATGGTGAAAATAATTAAAATCTCAAATCTATTTTAATTTGCAAACACGAGGAAATCTGCAGATGCTGGAAATTCAAAAGGCTGGTAGAACACAGCAGGCTAAGCAGCATCTACAGGGAGAAGCGCTGTCGACGTTTCGGGCTGAGACCCTTCGTCAGGACTAACCGAAAGGAAGGATAGTAAGAGATTCTACTTACTATCTTTGCTCTATTTTAATTTAATAGTCTTTGACGAATATCCAAACATCAAATGAACAAAAATATAGCATTTAAATCTTTAAAGGACTATATAATAATATAATAAGCATGTAATTGAAGTGTCACATTTCTTACCAGAATGTTATACAAACTGATGTCTCCTTCAAGGCCACTTCTTACATGGAGAAACTTAACAATTGGAACTTTGGCAGTTGTAATGGGCAAAATGTTCTTTAAATCTAGGGTTACAAAATGGAATTAGATCTCAGTATCAAAAAGGCAAGCAAAGTGATTATGATCATAAATGATAAAGGTACCAAAAAGCTAACAGTGATTTAAAACTGATCAAAAGCAGAGATATTAGAACTATACAGAATACAGTGCAGAAAACAAGTAGCACCTACAGTAACCAACCAGTCTAGTTCACAAGTGTATCTGTGATGGGTAAGTACAATTGACTGAGATGAGATTCCTGGTTGTAGATGAACATGCAAGTAGAATCCCTAATTGGCTAGGATCATTCGAACTATCAAATGACATACTTTAGCAAGATGCACGCTTTTAGAAAGCTGAACTACAAATTGCTCAGAGGCAACATACAAACAAGTTAATGGTATTGAGACTTCAAAGTGAGGGGACCAGATTTAGGGAGCTTAAAGAAGCTGCGCTATTCAGCTTGGAAGAGGGAAACCTTTGGAATAAAGTGCCAGAGTTTAAAAGTAATAAACATACTGACGAGTTCAAATTTAAAGGACAATGTCAAGCATTAACAGCACTAAGAACATTCTATGAAGGCATTTCTTTGTTTCATTCCTTTGTTTTTGTTTTGAACAGAATATTTGATGAACAATTTCTGCATTAATATATTTAAGATAGAGATTCTGGCCCCAATCCAATACAATTTGGGGGAACAAAGTGAGATTAGATTTGTTCTAATTACCCGACAAGACTACACTTGAACTACAGAAATTTAGCTACAATGAAATGAAAGACATTTCACTTTCTAATACAGAGCTCTTTCACATGGATGAATAAACTTTGCTTATTGAAAACAGCACTTTAAATGATATTGACAGGAGGTTTAATACCTGGATTCTTTCTGAGCACTCTTGCCAAATTCTCAATGATCTTGATACAATTTAATCCCTGCAAGATATTAAACAATAAACACAAGAAAATTGCAGACGCTGGAAATCTACATATATCATTATTAAACAAAATCAGTTTTCAGTTTGCTAATGTTCTTATGTTTTATTTCATAACTGTTAATAACACGGTACTCGGATATTCAAAATTAGGGATTAAGAGCTATGTGGAGTCATGTAAGTAGTAAAAGGTTCAATTAACAACCAGCTAATGAGCCAAAATAAATAATAAGAAAATGCAAAGCAATTCAGGTAATTGGCTTTGTGATGTAAATGTCATTAGTAGAGAGCATGAAATCAAAATCTAAAATAGACAGCTACCCAACATGCAAATAAAGCAAGAGCTTATAAATATTTTGGATAATGCTTCACTGCAGTACAATACATAAAACAAAAATTTCAAGTTACACTAGCAGAATAAAATACAAAGCCAAATATAACGTTATTGGACAATGCTCTGGTCGCAACCTATCAAAACTGTCTAAATTTCTGGCCAATTAACTCCTGAGTCAACACAATCCATCTTTGGGAGGCATCACAATGAATTTCATTATCCTCATGGTGAGAAATCAATTCTGAGCAAAGTTTAGTGAAGCTTGACTTGTTCTCTTTGGAAGATCCAAACATTCAAAATGATATACTAGAGTTTAAAATTTTGGAAGAGATCAATAAAATTCAACTTTAAAAAGGATAAAGTTTAACATTAAGGGGGAAATTAGAACTTTTCAGCAAGGCAACTATTATAAGTGCACTTTTAATTTAAGAAAACCAGTAATAAACATACCTCTGCTGTTTCCCGGTCTTCAAACGTCATACAAATGTCAAGATCACTTTGCCTAAAACCAAACCCATTCTTGGAAGACCCAAACAAGCAGAGTTTTGCCTTAGCTGTAAAATAATAAATTGCACTAAATTTTCATAATACTTGGAAAACTGAGAGTAAACTCTACTTGTACGATGTCAAGCATAATGCAAAACAATGAGGACAGTTTCTGCTTTCAGCAAAATTCATCAAGCATTACTTTTAAATAGTATAAACACACTTCAATAATACAATTCAACTGAGCTTTATTTGATTGAAAGCCAATTTCTAAGTCTTATTCTAAGAAGGGATTCTCATCTTCAGAATATATGCACGGGCCAAATTTGTAAGCTCATTCATCAAGGGAATTTGGAAAACTGGAAAGGCACAGTTTTCAAAAGGAACAAGTCAGATGTAGCCATCTTTATAAGCACAAAAGCTTTTGCAGATGCTATACACACTCAATGACCAGGTTCTTGTAGGATGATTGTGTCCTCATCTTCTTCTTTGCTGAGAGTCCTGGAGTACATCCAGACAACAAACCACCAGAATTTTGCATTTCAATCAGTCTCAATGTCAGAGATTGAAGACAAACGTGTGTTGGGATTGCCCTATAGCATTCAAAACAACGTGCTTTATGGAAATAAGCTTTGAACGTTCCTCTTTGAGTCAGTAGCCAGAAAGAACGGACAAGAAAATTAAAAGCAGTTGTCTTTAAAAAGGTTGACAGTTTTCATGAGATCACATGTTTTTACTGTAGCAAACATTATGATTCCTGGTATATCATTAAAAGTTGTATTTCATAATATTTTCCAGCTTTGCCTAATATTTTCTGAAGGGTAATTGAAACTTATCTGAATCAGGCTTCCCAATTCCAGTCCACTAACTGAAACATTTGCTGATGAAATTTGGCCTGTATTACATTATTTGCCTCATATATAGCACTTTGTGAATAAATGAATAAAACAAATGATACCATTAAGTTCCCTCTTGATAAACGACTGTAGATCCACAAGAATGTGCTCACGTGCTTGAATTTCCAGACGATCTGGAGAAAAGTCAGCTGCAATGAAAAAGGAAGAAATTTAGTTTCAGTTAATTATTTAATGCCTTGAGCAATATCTTTCAACTTCCAGTTTATCAATTAAAGGTGCATTACACACCTGATACCTTTTAAACATCCAATTGTTCTATCAACATTTACTCTTCTTATTTTGGGGAGGAAATTATGTTCAGCCAATGATAGTCCTGCTTGGCAAAATGATACAACTCATAAACACAAAGATCTTCTATTATTTTTCACAAATCATGATCGTCACTATGATCTTATAATGCACAGATGTTGTTTGGATAAAGTTCTTATTGCTTTACATTTTAGGGTGCTGATAAAATTCATCCCATTCATAAAGAAAAATTACAACTAAAACAGGTGAGGTTGATTAATGCCTCTTTCTAAACACACAGTCAAGCTAGGGATCAACTCATTTTCAATGATGAGAAAAGCAATACAAAACTTTAGTTAGGCCACATTTGGAATTGTGTGTGCAGCTCTGATTGTCTAATTACAGGAAGGATGCAGAGGCTTCAGAGAATACACAGAATTTCACCAGGATGTTTCTTGGATTATGGAATATTAATGGTAAGGAGAAGTCCCTTAAACTTGGATTGTTTTGTCTAGAGCATCAGAGGCTGAAGGGTGACCTGATCAAAGTATATAAAATCATGAAAGGCAAAGACAAGATAGAATCTTTTTTCCCCAGGATGGAAACGTCAAATACTAGACAGCACCTTTTTAAGGTAAGAGGGAGAAAATACAAATACTGTATTTTTTTGGTTTGTGTTTTTTTTTTAAAAATATACAGTGATTGGTGTCTCAAACACACTGCCACAGGTAGTTATCAAAGCATTTATGACCATAACATTTAAGAACCATTTAGATAGGCACATCAACAAGCAGGAAACAGAGGGATACAGATCACATACAGAATTAGTTTAAATTGGCATCATGATCAGTGCTGACATATTGGCCTGAAGGGCTTTTGCCATAGTCTACTGTTCAATATTTTGAGTGCAGCTTATACCCGTAACAGCATTACAATCAAAGGGTCAACCTGCAATACTAGATTATACAAAAGTGTTGTTTTTCTGACAGTTTACTACAGAGTAAAGCTATTCTGAAACCAAAGGTTCAGATCAAGACTCTGCAGTGAAATAGCTAATGGGAGCAGAAAGAGCGCACTGGCTCTGCGTATACACTATTATTCTCTGCCTGATAGCATATCCATTATTATCAAAACTAATATTTTCCAACCACCATTATCAAGCCAATGGTTCCCCATTTTTTCACTTATTTTATAAAAAATGAAATGTTTGCACTTGCTACTTTCAAGTGTCCCAGAAACTACTGAATTCTGGAGTGTGATAACCAAAGAATCCTCTATCTTTATAGCTACCTCTTTCAAATATCTTAGGTAAATCAGGTGGTTCCAAGGATTTATCAGCATCAGGTTCATTAACTTCTTTATTATTCCTAGCATCACGTAACTTTTTGAGTAGGACATTTGGCTCTAGGTATTGTCCAGCAGAGATACTTCTTATCTCCTTAACAACAAACTAATTTTTCTCACTTGTGAAACTTCCTACTCTAATCACAGGATGTACAAATGTTTCCATCAACTGTTGATAAACATACCTTGCTATATTTATATCGAACACATTCCCTTGCAATCTACAACTTCGCATTTTTTTTTAAACTATGAAAATTTTATTAAAGGGAAGCAGTGTCAGTGTGTACTTTCACTTGCTTACTCCAATCAAAATAATCACTTTGATAATGCACCCTAATCACTTCTCCACTCCAGTGGCCTTTAAAACCGCATTACACTGTTAAACATTCTGACCTGCTGCTTGCCCAATGCATTCAGATTTTGCTACAGATATATCCATCTCTAGCATTATATCGAATGACTCCTTGCACTCCTGATTTAAATCAACATCCCATGCCTTGTCTGCAGTAAACTTGATGCTCTCCTATCTTCCTAAAACATCTCCATCTGTGCAAAGCTGGCCATCTACATTCATAGCAATAATCTTTATCCTGCCACTTTCTATAGCAGCTAACATCACATATTCCTTGTGTCACTCATCATACCACTTCCACTTTTGGACTCAACTTTTTTCAGCATCCATGCATGCAAAATCCTCTCCAATTTAACTACTAACATGTAAAACTCTTAATCTACTTGCAGAGTAGGTCTAGCTATTTGTGTGTTCCCTTATCTCTACGGCTTGCTTTAATGGAATTTTAGATCCAGTGCAGGGCCTCCTACATGGTTTCAGTGGGCAGGGAAGCGATAACAAGACCACTTAACTAAAGAATCATCACATCAGATTTTGTCAAACTATATGGATGCTTTTGTTGCATTTAACAATATGAAGTACTTAACTGTTGAAATAATCTGTCCAAACCACAGTGTATAATTTAAATAAGAACAATAAGCAAGACTGTTTTATGAAAAACAGAGACAAAATAAAAATAAACCTCTTCAAAAAAAAAATCTTGACAACTATACACAATTCTAATAAAATTTTGTTTTTTTTTTAATAAGGCCAAAGAGGAATTATTTTAAGTATCAATTATAATGCCATTAAAAACTCACTTCCTTCCAAAAACACTAAACTCATTATGATTCTCTGTCAAATCTAGACACTTGTTGACACATTGCATTGATTTTAGTGCAGTCGTTTGGTGAAGACAGTTATAGCTTACCTCAGAAAATGCAAGTTACTCCCGGCAGCTGCTCCTGGAATTTCAAGGTTAAATATGCAAATCATAATGCCAGAGATGATGCCCAACACACATCATGACAAGTGCTTTAAGTATCATCACCATAACTGATATAAAATTTAATTCTTAAACTTAATGTTTATTGCTTTTCAATATAGCTTTTCAGTTAATCTCAATTATTAGACAGACTTTGTATTTTACCTAGGATATTATATTCTGTTCAAAAGTCTGAACTTTTCAGTACAAGTTTTTTTTCTCTTAAATAAAATTAGTATGCTCAATTAGAACAGATATACAAAGCCAATCCAGAAGGCTAAATGGCACTACGAAATTAAAGATCTTACATACAATAGGCAATTTGTGAGGACTGTACTCTGGCTTTAGAATTATACAATTGTTATTCAATAGGAGGTGGTCATTCAGTTCAGAGTTAATGCTGGCTTATTTTGAAGGAGGGTGACAACATTTTGATAGCATGGTAAACTTGCCTCCAGCTCTGGCAACCCAGGTTCAATTGCAACCTATGGTGTTTGCATATTCACCCTTAGACCACATGGCTGTGTGCTGGCTGCTCCAGTTTCCTGCCATTTCTCTAGATGAAATGGCTGTTCGTTAAAATGCCCCAGTGAAGATGGATAATAGGAGATGTGGGGTGGGCAAGAGTTGCGGTCACAGGGGTAGAGAAGAGGTTAAGGGAAAAGCTGAAAGAAAGAGAGAAGTAAACAGGGGACTGGGATTATTCTGAGAGTGGTATGGACTTGACTTCCTACTGTACGAGAAATAAAACAAGAGATAATGCTTTTCACACACAAAATTGTGGCAACTTAAAATATGAAGATTACTTCCATGAATTATTTATCCACAATAAACAAGTAGACCTGTTACAGGATGATGGTAGTACAACAAAAATAATGGTGCACAACTTTAAAATGGAACATTTTTTAAATGACAATCTGATTTTTAAAATTTTGAAAATATTTCAAAATGTGGGGAATAAACAAAATATTATATACTTACAGAAACACTGGATACAAACTCTGTTAAGTTCTTCCAGAAATTTTGGTGTCATTTGCGGCAACGGATCAAGATCAACTTTTTTGAAGTCTTCTGGACAATCATGCTTTAAGTGACCTTCTCGCTTGCATAAGCTGCACACAATTATAGATGCCTATTTAGGAGAAAGTTGACAGTCTTTTAGACAAATATTTTACACTGCTACTTCAGCATAGTTTATACTAAGCTTAACCAAATGGTGAAGGTTTATCCAAATTATTTTCCATGTTCTAACTCCTCTGATGTGATTAATTTCAAGTTGTGATTAGAATACAGCAGTTTTGAGAACAATAAAAATCTATAGATGTCATTACCTTTCCCTTTGTAAAGGACAATTTACTGAATACATAAAGCATGTTGTCCTCAATCTGTGATTCACATCCATGCAAGGTAGGGTCAGTCTTTCCAACAGTAACTTCCTTGTGTTTTTCATTTTGAGCTTCCTGCTTTTCAATCTTGCTTGGAGCATGTTTGTTTGCTTGAGAAGTCACATCACTATGACTTCTAAGTACATGTTCTTCCCAGTTTCGCAATTCAATTATTTCATCTTCTTCAGACTGATTATCTTCCTCACTAGACTCTGTTGATAAAGTCACAAATTCCTCTTCAGCTGTAAGACTGTCAAGATGAGCTCGAGGTGTGATATTCAGATCCAACTCATCAATATCGATGTCATCTTCCTCTTCATCCTCTTCATTCCTGTTTGAAGTCCTTTTCTCATGCTGCATTGCCTTTTTAGAGAAACTGTGCAGTTCCTCGGTACTGTCAGAGCTTTCTCTAACTTCATTTAATGTGACTTCATCAACTTTCATTTCCAGTTGATTAGAATCTTCAATGTCAACATCAGCACCTTCTATATTCTGAGAATTCAGAAAACTCTCAGAATCTGAAAGACTTTCTGAATTAAAATGATCTCTGTAACAAATTCTGTGTTTCACACAAGACTCAATTTCATCATCACTGGAGATCTCATTATCTGCTTCTAATGACTGTGCAAATCTATCTTCATTTAATATCCTGCCAGCAAGTGTTGAATTGTCTTTCTGTTGTCCAGATATATTAAACAGTTCTTTATGATTTGCACTTTCCAAGAGTTCATTACCATCTTTACCTTCACTTTCTGATTGATTTTCATCACCTTCCGATAAGTTATCTCCAGTGATTCTGAACTTTTGCATTTCAGGTATCATCTCCTCCTCTGTGATGCTTTCACCCTCACACTCTTGTAATGTTTCGGAATTTCTGTAGGAATTTTTCAAAGGTAGTTTTTCACTATCATTACATGGAGCACCATCGTGGATCTGTTGCCATTCTCCATTAGGAAGTTCTGCTGAACTGGCAGTTGTCATTTCTGGTAGCTTCACCGCTGAAGTACAACAGTCAAGCAAATCCTGCTGGTGTGCCATAAAAGCAGACTCTGCTTTAGAAACAATTTTTTCATTGTTTCTTTTGTTGAATCTTGCTGACTTGTATCGAGGTATTGCAAAGTACTTGTATGTTGCTCGCAAACAATGAATGAAATAGTCAAATACCATTTGACTACTTAAGGTACGTGCAACATTCCTCTTTACAGCGTATGGATCTAGAGAAAAGTACACAATTACAATTTTTCATAAAATAACACTGTATCCGTTATACAACGTTAAATAAGTTTTTTGTAGACTGAGATTATTACATTTAGGTAGGGGGAAAAGAAAGCCTTCTCAAAGTCCAAATTGGACATCTATGTGCTGTGCTACAGGAGATAGGCAAGGTATTAATGAATATTTCCCATTAGAGGGATATGAGCCAAACACAGGTAAATATGAAAAGCTTAGATGGGTATCTTGCCAAAGACCCTGTTTGCACTACAGCTCTACGTTCAACACTGAAAAAACCACTTATCAATAAGCTCCAAAACCTAGGTCTTAATGCTCCTCCTGCAACTGGATCCCTGATTTCTACACTTAAGACACCCATCAATTTGACTCGGCAACAACATCTCTTCCACAATTAAAACTATGTTCTTAGCCCTCTGCTCTAATCGTATTATACTTATGACGATGAGACTAACGAAGTACAACTCCAATGCCATATTTAAGTTTGCTGACAACATCATTGGTGTGGGCTGAATCAAAGGTGGTGATGAATCAGCATGTAGGAGAGAGACTGAACATTGTCGAGTGGTGCCACAACCACACCTCTTACTCAACACTAGCAAAGAGATGCATGTTGATTATAGGAAAGAGAAACTGAAGGTCCATAAGCCAATCCTGAAGGGATCAGAGCTGGAGAGGATCATTTCAGAGGATCTAATGTGGGTGCAGCATTACAATGATGGCATGGGAGTGCCACGACTTTAGAAGTTTGCAAAGATTTGGCAAGTAATCTAAAACTCTGACAAACTTTGATAGATGCACGGTGGAGAGTATACTGACTGGTTACAACACAGCCTGGTATGGAAACACCAAAGGAAAACCTACAATTTACAACCCAGTCCATCACAGGTAAAGCTCTCCCCACCACCGAGTGCAACCTCAAGGAGCACTGCATCAGAGCAGCAGTATCCATCATCAAGGACTCCCACCATCAGGCCACACTCTCTTCTCACTTCTGCCATCAGAACAAAGGTACAGGAGCTGTCGGTCATACACCTCAACCATCAGACTCCTGAATCAGAATTGATAACTTCACTCATCTCAACACCGAACTGATTCAACAACCACTGTCCAGGAGTCTACAACTCATGTTCTCAATATTTGGTACTTATTTTATTTTCTCCTCCTTTTGTATTTGCACAATATGTTGTCTTTTGCTTGTCCGTCTTTCTTTGTGTGCAGTTTTTAACTGATTCTACTGTGTTTCTTTTGTAGTTACTGTGAATGCACACAAGAATCTCAGGAATGTATATGGTGATATATATGTATGTACTTTGATAATAAATTTACTTTGAACTTTGTGTGTGGGGAGGAGGGGGATTTGGGGGTTGATAATCATGCTGCTGTTGTTTTCTTTCTTGGTTTTGCAGCTATCTGGAGAAGAACTTCAGAGTTGTATACTTTGACAATAAATGAACCTTTGAACAAAATTCCTCCATTCAAAGCTGCTCATGCCAGTCTTTAGCAAAACCAACATAATATACAGGTCCAGAAATAAATACTAATCATGCCCCCCAATTCCCACTATTTTCAAAGTAATTACTACATGTAACAAGAGGTGGCAACTACTGACGCCTTGAATAGGCAAGCACAACTGGTTCAGGACCGAATGTCAACTAGCTTCTGATCAGACAGATTATGGGAGTAAGAGTCCTTACCTGGTCTCTGCCTCCACAGAGGTCCCATATACAGGGTATTTTTATTTAAGTGAACAATAGGTTATATTTTAATTTTAAATCCACATTTAGCAGGTTTCTGATAAGTAAGGGGAAAAGGTAAATATGAAATTAGCCATCACAGAAGAGTTAGGAGCTCCAAATGGTGCATTTCTAACCACACCTGGAGTACTCAGTTAGGACCAGTCTACCATTTAACATACATTAAAAGTACCATCCTAACTATTCTTTTGTACAGAGCAACAATTTACAGAAACGTATGTTATATAATTAATCATTTCTTTTCTTTCACAGACATGTCTGAAAGCCATATAACAGTACAAGAAATTTACATTTCCTACCAATTCCATTTTTATGGGAGAGCTGGGAACTGGTAATAATGTGAAGGAAAAACTATGTTTAGGCTCATAAAGAACTTCAAAATTTGTATTTCTATGCAGACCTTCCACGGCAATTCTCCTGTTGGGCCAGTCTTTAGCTTCTCGAGAAAGTGGTTCTCCGATGCGTATATTAATAACGAAATAAGTCAATGTAAATTCAATTGCATAAAATCGAAGTAGTTCAAGCCACAGCTGTCCTACAGGTAGAGAACTTTGTTGATCAAAGACAAGTGGAACCTACAAAAGGGAACATGTTCGATAAAACAGTCAACAATTTGATTGTTTGCCAGAATAAAATTAATGAAATCCATTTACGCCAGAGAAACATACCTTCCCTTCATATGAAACATCACCCTCACTTGATTTAAATGCCCAGATAACCTCATTGTTTTCTACTCTTTTAAGATAGAAGTCGGTCAAGTTATCCATCATAAATCCTTCAATCTTTAAAAAAAGATAAACAATTTCTATTAAATAATTATTATGGTGCTTCTACATTCCAAAAACCCTACCAACAATTATAATGAATGTCCAAATTTTAGTGCACCACACAGGACCAGTTTTTTTTTCCTTTAAAAAGCACAGGCTGGATTGCCCTGAAAATATATTTATACAGCACTCTTTAAATAGAAGATAAAATGAATCAAATTAGACATTAATACAGCACTTATTTCCATATATCAAATGTTTCTTGTAATTATGTTGATTCGCCAGAGAAGCAATCCTCCAAGAGGACCACAACTTTGTCGTGGTTCGGATGTTTGTGTGCCTCAATGGTCTGGAGGGCTATGTTGTTGGATTCAGGTTTTTATGCTTTGGCTCCTGGTATGGACATCTATGCAAAACTGGTTAAAGGGTAGAGGCTAGACTAAGGGTGTTCCACCAGTCCTTCAGGTTTGGGGGTTCAGCTCAGGGACAACAACCCTGACTGGTCAAACAAAACTGTAACAGAAACAGCAATGGAGAGTCATTCTACAATGGAGTGGCAAACGACAGTTAGGACCTTCATTGCTGCCCTAAACACCAGCAGTGTAACAGGCAGTAATTAAGTACCAGAGGAGCAAATAGGAAATAATAAAACTCAAGCAGATATCTTACCCATAATCCAAGATACACAGGTAGCACACATTCTGTCCTTTGTTGAAGAAAGAATATTACCATTAAAGCAAAAGCATAGGGTGGCATCCCTCCTTCTTCTGGGCAATCAAGATGACAAAGCTGAAAACATTAAGAAGTTGGTTTGATTTTTTATTAAGTCCTAGGTTATTATAAAATCAGTTAAACAGTGCAGAGAAGGAACCTATTTAGCCCACCATGTCTGAGCTGTTCTTTGAAAGTTCCATGTTCTTTTTACATGTGACCTTATAAAACAGCTATTCTTCAATTATTTCTTCAACTTTCATCATTATAGGTAGAGGTTCATAAACCCCTGCAACCTTAGTCGAAACAGAGAAATTTGTAATCTCCCATCTAGATATTTGGCAGGTGATTTTAAACTTATGAAGCCTGTTATTACTCCAGTTACCAAGAAGTTTAATACAGACTGCTACATCAAAACCTCACTTCATCCTGAAAAGTTCTCAGGTCACTTCTCAA
Organism: Hypanus sabinus; assembly: GCF_030144855.1. Classification (NCBI taxonomy): domain Eukaryota; kingdom Metazoa; phylum Chordata; class Chondrichthyes; order Myliobatiformes; family Dasyatidae; genus Hypanus; species Hypanus sabinus. Next base: position 42,538,664 of record NC_082710.1, read on the forward strand.
CCATCTGTTTGTCAAAGTTAAGAATACTGAATCAGAATCAGGCTTAACATCACTGGCACATGTTGTGACATTTTTTCCAGAAGCTGTACATTACAATTAGAATAAATTACAGTAAGAAATACATACAAATTAAATAAATGCAAAAAGAGTAAAATAAAAAGCAAGTTAGTGTACATAATATCATTGTTCAGTCAGAAATCTGATGGTGGATAGGAATCTGTTCCTGAAACCTTGAATATCTATCTTCAGGCTCCTGTGTATCCTCCTCTAGCAAAGAGAAGAGGGAATGCCCTAGGTGATGGGGTTCCTTAATGATAAATATCACCTTTTGGGACATCGCCGTTTGAAGGTGACCACAATGTTCGGAAGGCTACTGTCCATGATGGCTGACTGAATTTACAACTTTCTGCAGCATTTTCCGATCTTGTGCAGAGGCCCCTCCATACCAGACAGTGATACAACCAGTTGTAATGCTCATTGCAAGAGTCTTTGGTGACATCACCAAATCTCCTAATATAGCCGCTGTCATGCCTTCTTTGTAAATTTATCAATATGTTGGACCCAGGATAGATCCTCAGATAAGTTGGCACCCAGGAACATGAAAATGCTTAGCCTTTCCATTGCAGATCCCTCAATGAGGGCTGATGTATGTTCCCTCAATTTCCCCTTCCTGAAGGCCACTATCAATTCCTTGGTTGTCATTGTGATACTACTCAACTAGCTGATCCATCTCACTCCTATACACCTCCTCATCACCAAATGAACTTCTGCCAACAATAGTTGTGTCATCAGCAAATTTATAGATGGTGCTTGAGCTGTGCCTAACCACACAGATGGGTGTAGAGAGAGTAGGGCAGTGGGCTAAGTACACATCTTTGAGGTGCACCAGTGTTGATTGTCAGAGAGGAGCGGATATTATTTCCAACTCTCACTGACTGTAGTCTCCCGACAAAGAAGTGAAAGATTCAGTTGCAGAGGACTTCTGGAGCGTGTTAAATGGTACTGAGAAGATGATTGCATTGAATGGTCAACAGCAATCAATAAACAGCAAGCAGTAGGTATTGCTATTGTCCAAGTGACCCAAGGCTGAGTGGAGAGCGAGTGAGCTTGCACCTGCTGTAGACCTATTGTGGTGATAGGCAAATTGCAGCGAGTTGGAAGTAGGCACTTGAAAGCAGGTACAGAGATGTCAGGAGTAAGTTTGTTTGCTTTTTTTTAAAAAAAAAGATGATGTTGCTTACTGGAGTACCCATGGTTGTGACTGTGGATTTCAGCTATTGTAGTCCTAAACAGGAATATCTGATGAATCCCATCGGAGCTTCATACAAAGAGTAGCTACTTATTGCTGCCATCTTGGTGCTATCTTTGCTGAAGAGTGTAGCTTTCTTAAGCTGCTTCATGATATTCTATTTACATTTTTTTTAAATGAAAGCCTTTATATGCAAAAACAATTAACATATCTCTGTACATCAATTTACCAACCTACTATCCACCTTTAAGGAGTTACCAAGATTTCCCTGCTCACTAAAACACAGGAATCATAATTCAGGAAATGCAGTATTTCCATGTTAAGCTTCCCAAAAGCATTTCTTCAGTCATATCCTACTTTTATAAATTGAACACCACTCATTGCATTTCTCATTTAAACATCTTACCAAACTTTAAGTTCAAGTTTCAAATCAGTTATAAGCTTGCTTCACTTTTGACTTGAAACAGAATCAGAAAAACATGACATTTATGAAAAGCCATTGTAAATTATCTCCCAGCCTGAAAATAATCTCTACACCTGCCCCTTCATTCCTGTTTATAGACTAATTGTACAATTTTAATCATAAATCTCCTATAAAATATTGCTCTTTGATGTGGCAAAATGGCATACAGGGCAAGACCAGATGGTAAGCATTTTCTCAATAGATCTTCAACATTTTTATTCACCCATCTCTAGAAAGGAATAAAAGACTACTGGATAAATTTGTTGTCTTGCTGGATACATGGTTATTAACTATAGTATCAGGACTGCACAATTCAGTTTTCACTATAATGGTAATTGGAAGTTGTTTTGGTGTGATATATGCAACACATTTTAAAAAATTACAGCAAAAACTCTAAAGATCCTAGCCATGCAATGAATGCAAAATCTGATAGTTTAAAACCAGCTGATTGCTGTAATGATAGAAAAATACTTTATGTAAATTGTTCTTCGGCCCTGAGTTCATCTTTCATTCAGTTTTCCATTTGGTTGAGCAACAGTTTCTAAATATGTAGGTATTGATCCTCCTCTTTACAGTAAAACCTACAGTAAAAAATCAACTACACAATTGACTAGTAGTTCTTTGAAGCCTGTTGCCACTCAATGAGATCATGTTTAATCCTCCATGTCAAGAACACTTCCTTGTCTGATCCCCATACCTTTGGATTCCCTTCAAGATCAAACATCATTATTCACCTTGAGTTAATGACTGAGTAACCAGTCAGCTGGACTGGAAAATTTCAAAAGATTCACAGTCCACATACATACCATTTTCACTTCTCCTTTCTATAGTTGTAATTTAACTACATACTTGACATGCAAGGTTAACCATAAAATGAATGCCAACATGTATATCTTTATATCATGAAATATCACGTATATCCTTATATCATGAAAATATTAAAAAAATTTAAAACTCCCATTCAGTTTAGCAACATCTGTTTTATTCTCAGTCTACAATTTCCTAAAAATCAGATTCACTTTTCTCTAGTTTGAGCAAAACTCCCCAATATAAGACACCATTAGCTTGATTCTGTCATTTCCAAGATGCCATCCGACCTCATTCTCTTCAAAGTTGAATTTGCCCTCTTCACTTCTTACCCTTCTCCTTTTCACCCTGCTTTTGTTCATCTCTCAGTAAAACATTGGGAATGTTCTATTATGTGAATGATAACATACATAAAAAAATCACAGGATTCCCCCAGGTAACAAACAGGTTCCATTCTTACAAGTTGAAAAATCAAAAATCTAAAAAAGATTCAACATGGTAACAGTATTAGACTGAATGGAATTGAAAGTGCATGAGATAATAACTACCAGCACCAAAATTGGAGAGTAAGGGAAAAGTGGTTCTGTTGGTTGTAGGAATGGATGTAATCAAATGCACAGCCTTCTGAGTTTAATAATACAATGGGAGCTAGTTTGTGTGTACAAATGTCCATCATTTGGGTATTCATAGTCTGACGATGTCATGCATTGTTTTTAATGATGGAGATTATTATTGAATTTTAATTTCAAATTTAATTTCAGTGGTTTGACCACTTCATAACCACTGACATAAAAAATATGCCAGTTACCTGAAAATTCTTACTCTGAGGTATATTATTCAAAATGAAGTCAAAAGCAAACAAAATACAAAGTTTCAAGGAGAAGCAGTTGTCAAAATAAAGAATAAAATTGCTAACAAGTACTGACAATGAAACATATAAACTTGTACTTAATAACTATTTAATTTCAGAATAAAAACTGAATTTCTTACCTTTGCCCAAGACCTAAAGGCAATAACCAGTGGAGTAAGAGAAGGTTCAAACTTTGCCAAGGCAGCTAAGTGACAAGTTGTGAGCCATGCATTTTCATTGCCTGCACTTACTTTACATAAAAGGCCACTGAAAAAGAGTATAGGATGAAGATTAAAAAATTATATAGGTTAATTCACAACTGTACAATGCTCTCAGAAAAGTTTATACACTAATTAATACATGGCCTCTTTTTTTCCCTGAACAAGGCTAATATACTCCTGATGCTCAGCAAGCCAAGCAGCATCTATGGAAAAGAGTACAGTCGACATTTCAGGCCAGACCCTTCAGCAGGACTGAAAAAAAAAAGAGTAGATTTTAAATTCCTATCTTTTAAATCTATTCATCTTTTTTTCTCCAGTCCTACTGAAGGGCTTTGGCCTGAAATGTCAACAGTACTCTTTTCCATAGATGCTGCTTGGCCTGCTGAGTTCCTCCACCATTTTGTGTGTGTTGCTTGGATTGCCAGCATCTGCAGATTTTCTCTTGTTTGCGATTGGAATACCCCTGATTCTGTTCGCTATATTCTGCATATAACAGACATTAGAATATTGACATCATAAAGACATCAATATTTCAGAAACACTTTGCCTTGCACAATTTGCCTGTTGCAGTTGCAGACTGATAAGGGAATTTTGTAACAGGCCATTCAACGAAATTGTGATCTATCCATGAATAAAGAGTATCAATACAATTTGCAATTCTACTGAATCTGAGAGTCTTACTGGGATAGTGATCCTGACTGACATACGTGCCCTTGTAAACACTTGGCACAGGGGCACATCCAATTGGTAATATCTTTTAAGTGACAGCTCTCTGCAATTAGGATTTAAGACTGATGCTTGCTTGCAAGTCAATTTGAAGCAATTAGGATTATTAACATGCAGAATCCCCAGCAAAAAGTCAATGACCTTCACAAAGGATGATTTTATTTAATACAAGAAAGGTATCCATTCTGTTTTACAACAGAAAGGGATACAACTACAGAAGCATAATATCTATACAGAGTAGTATTTCTTGATGCAGTTAATGTTGTAATTCAATAGATAACTAGTCTCCTTATATCTTTGTTTGATAATGTTAAGGTCACATATACTCTATCGTAGTCCACAGGCATTCAGCCATCGATTCTACTCCATCATTCAATCAGGGCTGATTCATTTTCCCTCTCAACCCCATTCACCTACTTTCTACCTGCAACCTTTGAGCCCCTGACTAATCAAGAACCTATCAACCTCCACTTTAAATATACCCAATGACTCAGCCTCCTCAGTTGTCTATGGAAATGGATTCCACAGATTCACCACACTGTGGATAAAGAAATTCTTCCTCATCTCTTTTGTAACATGATGTTCTTCAATTCTGAGGCTGTGCCCTCAGGTCCTAGATTCACTGCAATTGGACAACCTCTGCATATCCAGTCTATCTAGGCCTTTCAATATTCAATAGGTTTCAATGAGATCCATCTCTCCTCTCCCACCAAATGTCTATAGTATAGTGGTTCCCAGCCAATACCATTAAGTAAGGGGTCCATGGACTCCAGGTTGTACTCACTATAGTATTGTTTCTGTACTATAGTGAGTGCAGGGCCAGAGCCATTAAACACCCCTCATATATTAAACTTTTCATTCTTGTGCAGCTCCCCTGAACCCTCTCCAATGCCAGAACATCCTTTCTAAGGATATGGGGCCAAAATCTGCTCACAATATTCCAGATGTAGTCTAACTTCATCACCATTATGTGCCATGTTGTATTACCTGGCCGATCATGGCCTATCCATGACCATGATTGCTCTTGACAAATTTTTCTACAGAAGTGGTTTGCCAGTGCCTTCTTCTGTGCCGTGTCTTTACAAGACGGGTGACCCCAGCCATTATCAATACTCAGAGATAGTCTGTCTGGCATCAATATAACCAGGACGTGATCTGCACCAGCTACTCATGACTGCTACTAGCTGCTCCCATGACTTCATGTGACCCTGATTAGGGGGCTAAGTAGGTAAATCATCTTGCCCACGGGAGACCTGCAGGTTAGCAGAGGGAAGAAGCACCTTACACCTTCTTTGGTAGAGACACATCTCCATACCACCACTTAACTAATGCCTTATAAAGCCTCCAGCATTTGATTCTTGCTCTTACCTTCTCATGAAATGAATGCTAACACTGTATTTGCCTTCCTTACTACCGATTCAACCTACAAGTTGACCTTCAGGGGATCTTGCACCCAGAATCCCAAAAGTAATTGCATTGCCGATTACTAAATTCAATACCCATTTTGAAAAATAGTCAACACCTTTATTCCTTCTATCAAAGTGCATTTTGATACTATTTTCTACTATTATTCCATCTCCTAATCTGTCCAAGACCTTCTGCAGACCCCCTGCTTCCTCAACACTACCTGCCTCTCCACCAATCTTTTATCATCTACAAATCTGGCCTCAAAGTCATCAATTCTATCATTCATATGATTAACATTAAGATGAAAAGGACCTTATCTACTCTTTGTCTCCTGCCAGTCAGCCAGTCTTTTACCTATACGAGAGAAAATCTGCATTTGCTAGAAATCCATGATGCTGCCTGGCCTGTTCAGTTCCTCTAGCATTTGCTTTGCTTTTATCCATACAAGTCTTTCCTGTAACACCAGGGGCTCCTATCTTGTTTAGCAGCCTCATGTGCAGCACCTTGAAAAAGGCCTTTTAAAAATAAAAGCAAGCAACATCCACTGACTCGCTTTTGTCTATCCCACCTGTTATTTTTTCAAAGAATTCCAACAGATTTGTCAGGAAAGATTTCTCCTTAAGGAAAACATGCTCACTTCAACCCATTTTATCATGTGTCACCAACTTCCCCGAAACCTCATCCTTAATAAAGGACTCTAACATCTTGCCAACTACTAGGCTAACTTGTCTCTAATTTCCTGTCTTTTGCCTTTCTTCCTTCTTATAGGGTGGAGTGGTATCTGCAATTTTCCAGTGCTCTGAAACCCTTCTAGGTTCTAATGAATTTTGAAAGATTGCTGCTAATGCCTCCACAATTTCTTCAGCATTCACACTTCCCAAGAACACACAAAGATATACTCTAGCTCAATGGAAAGGAGTTTGCTTATCAGCAGGGCTGATAATTTACTGTCTGAAATCCTCAAAACATTTGGTTAGTCCTGGAAGGGTCTCGGCCCAAAACGTCGACAGTGCTTCTCCCTATAGATGCTGCCTAGCCTGCTGTGTTCTACCAGCATTTTGTGTGTGTTGTTGTTTAAAATTTAAAACAGCCTTTTACTGAAAAATATAAAAATTGACATTTATTGCTAAAAGCATGACAATTTTTTAATGTTTCTACTTTCTTGTATGACACTTCAAAAGAACAAAGATTCACAGGTATAATATCTCAAAAGATCAACACATATGTCACAGATTTTGATTCTCCACTGTAAAGGAAACTGAGAAAGTGCACATCAACTTATTAAACAGCTACTATTAAGCTAAATAAGTTTATAACAATGCAGGAAAATCATTAACACTAATAAATTGTAAATTTGTACAAGTGAAGGAAATTACATTGAATTTAAAAAGGTTATGTTCATAAACAAAAATGAATCAAAATCAACTGGAATATTTCTTTTAATCCCATGAAATATTGCAACGAATGCAAGAGTGTGGATTTTTATATCTGTTTAAATTGCAAGCATAAATATACTGTATTAAGACTGGTACCGGTTAAGGGAAATAATGCAGCCGTGTGCTTTTATCCCCTCTCCTATCAGTTAATTGCTTATCATGTGCTGTGACATTTAATCATGAACAAGAGAAGAAATTATGTACTGTCACTGATCGTGAGTCTTCCTACGTATCAGCTCAAAATTTATAAGTTTCTATGTTAAACCCTCATTTCAGAGGGCAGGGGGAGAGGATGGGGGTAAAAAAGGATTAAATACACCAAAATGTTAAAAGGAAATGAAGTTAGCTTAATATTTGATATGTTGAAAAATATTCAGATTAACTAGCAAACAATGGTTGTTTCATCTTTTATAAAAATCTCAATGCACGTTACATATGGTAATTACTGTACATTCAGCTGAAGAAAAAGTACCAACGTACCTTTGCTTGTCTCTGCATAGTATGACAGGCACTCTGGCATGGAACTCCGCCTCAACATCAATGAAAGAAACTGAATAAATTTGGGAAGAGCAAAAAAATCTATTTAACAATTCTTCTGTCTATTATTACTATTCTTTCTGCTCATCATTGGAAGCGATGGGGTTAGAAGGATTGGCTCAGAGGGTTAATACTTTTGAATCAAGCCACAACTAAACTAATCTGAACAGCTCAGGGCTGTACAGGTACAGGTATCCCCCGCTTTTTGAAAGTTCGCTTTACGCCACTTCACCTTCACGAAAGACCTACATTAGCACCTGATTGGAACAGAAAGAAATCCGAAGAAGATTTTTGGTTTTACGAAAAAGGGCAAAAAGCGAAAATAGCATTCAGCGTTTGTTTTGCAGCGAACCATTATAGAGGCTGCGTGCACCCCGAGCAGCAAGAGTGGTGTCGCCAATTTTAATATCTGTTTGCTTTATTAATATTTTAATTAAATTTAAATTAAAATGTATTAATATTTTAATATTTTCATATTTTAATATCTGTCTGCTTTGAGGCAAAATGTGAGTAAAATCATTTCAAAAATTGAGATGCAAACTGACTGCATAATTGTAGTTACATTCTTGTATTACATGAGGCAACGTCTAGAATAAAGAGGGCCTTAAAGACAGTACAGGCTAATTATGCATGAAAAACTGAATCCCACATAATTTGAAAAACTTACTGCTATTCCTGAGGCTTTCCTGAACTTGCACCAGCACATCTGGTTGATTCATCTGAGGAACAAAAAAAATCTAACTTATGAAACAAATTCATTTATAATGTTTTCAAACAAACGCTACTTTCTTGTTTGTTTACATTATTTAAAAATTGTGCTATTACTCCAATTTTTAAAAACATCTGGCTGTTTGCAACTATAACTTTTATATGTGTTTGCAATATACTAGTCCTAAGGCAGTTGTAGCTACATATTAAATGTCTTCATTTTTTGTGAACTTTACAGGATTTAATCAAAACTATTCATTTTTTTTTAAAGTTATTCCAAAATTGTAGATGATCACAGCTTTTGTTTTTTTTATTTATATATATGTGTGTGCAGTTTGAATCCTGGCAGAACTGTTTTTAAGGGAGATTAAATATAGATTATAAATAGGTGTGTGGAGCAAGTGAGTGAATGTAAAATGTTTGACACAAGGCTAATACAGCTGCAACAACTAAGTCTTTTGTTGCATTTGTGCATATGCCAATAAACTCAACTTTGGAAAAACAAACAATCCCTGCTATCTATTAAACATATAGTGGTGCTAGAAAGTTTGTGAACCCTGTAGAATTTTCTCTATTTCTGCTTAAATATGACTTAAGATTATACTTGTTCATTTATTAAGAAAAACGTTCCAATATTACATGTATTTGTTGGAAAATGTACGAGTCTTTGTTTTCAGTACTCATGTGACCCCTTGTGTTGTTGTTCGTCCTTCAGAATCGAAGACGACCATGACTTCTGTCAGGTGGAGGGTTTGTGACTGTGATTCCGGAGGTGACTGGTGAAGCCAATCCAGGCCCTGAAAGCTCGCCCACATGTGGGACACATGAGGGTAGGTGCTGCAGTGGAAGTGGAGGTAGCTCGAGCCTTGCGCGCAGCGCGTTTCCTCTGAGCCGCTGCGGTGCGTCTGATTTTTGCTGCATACGCTCCTTTAGTGGTCCTGCTCCACCAGGTTGGGCGGTCCAGAGCAAGTGATTCCCAGCTACTGGGATTGATGTAGAGGTCTTTGAGGGACACTTTGAGGCAGTCTTTAAAACGTTTCTTCTGCCCTCCAACTGAGCGCTTGCTCTGGCTCAGCTCTCCATACAGCAGCTGTTTTGGTAGTCGACTATCAGACATCCTGCCGACATGGCCAGCCCATCTGGCTTGGGTTTTCTGTAGGAGGGTGTAGACGCTGTGGGTGCTAGCCCGCTCCAGGACCTCCGTGTCTGGAACTTTGCCCTGCCATCGTACGTGGAGAAGTCTGCGGAGGCAGCTCAAGTGGAAGTGATTGAGCTGTTTAGCGTGTCTGCTGTAGACAGTCCAGGTCTCGCTGGCATAGAGGAGGGTGGTGAGAACCACTGCTCAGTAGACCTTCAACTTGGTGGTAAGGCTGAGTCCTCTCCGCTCCCATACATTCTCACGGAGTCTCCCAAAGGCGGCACTGGCTTTGGCAATTCTTTTGCTGATCTCTGCATCAGATGATAGAGTACTGCCCAGATAAATAAGGCTGTCGACTGCCAGTAGCTTCTGCCCCTTTACTGAGATGTGTGGTTCCTGGTAGGGCTTTCCAGGTGTGAGCTAGTATATAACTTTGGTCTTTTTGGTGCTGATTGTAAGTTCAAAGTTGTCACAGGCTCGTGAGAAGCTGTGACACCTTGTACAGCAATAACTTCAACCAAACATTTCCAGTAACTGTTGATCAGTTCCACGCATTGGCTTGGAGAAATTTTAGGCCATTCCTCCTTTCAAAACTGCTTCAACTCTGAGATGTTGGTGGGTTTCCTTCCACGAACTGCTTGCTTCAGGTCCTTCCACAACATTTCTATAGGACTAACATCAGGACTTTGACTCGGCCATTCCAAAACACAACTTCTTTATAAACCATTCTGTGCTTTTGATTTATTCTTGTCTTTCAGATCATTGTCTTGTTACATTATTCAACTTCCATTAAGCTTCAGGTGATAGACAACTATCCAGACATTCTCCTATAAAAGGACTTGATACAATTTTGAATTCATTGTTCCCTCAACAATTGCATGCTGTCCAGGCCCTGCTGCAGCAAAGCAGTCCCAAACCATGATGCTCCTCTCACCATGCTTCACAGTTGAGATGAGGTATTGGTGTTGGTGTGCAGTGCCCTTTTTCCTCCAAACATAACAATGTGCATTTCTGCTAAAAAGTTCAACTTTTATCTCATCTGTCCACATATTGTCCAAGAAATGATGTACAACATCCAGGTGGTCTTTTGCTAACTTCAGACATGCAGGAAATGTTTTTTTTTGGAGAGCAGTGGTTTCCTCTGTCGTATCCTTCCATGAACTCCATTCTTCTTCAGTGTTTTTCCTTATAGTGGACACATGAACAGAGACTTGAGCAAGTTCTAGAGATTTCTGCAGGACTTTTGCTGTTACCCTTGGGTTCTTTTTCACCTCCTTCAGCATTGCACATTGTGTTCTTGGTGTCATCTTTGCAGATGCCCACTCCTAGGGAGAGTAGCAACAGTACTGAGCTTTCCCCATTTGTAGACAATTTCTCTTACTGTGGACTGATGAACACTTAGATCTTTAGAAATACTTTGGTAGCCTTTTCCAGCTTCTTGTATCTCTACAATTTTTCTTCCAAGGACTTCTGAAAGTTTTGATCTGTTTTGATCTGGGCATGGTGCACATAAACAGATCTTACTTGAAAAGAGCAGGTGTTTTGAGTAACCTAACTTTGAGTGTCTTTTTGATAGGGCAGGCACCTCTACAACAGACACCTCCAATCTCATCTCATTGACTGAAACACTTGACTCCAAATAGCTTTTGTAGAAGGCATTACTCCAGAAATTCACATTTTCCAACAAATATATGTAATATTGGATCATTTTTTCCTCAATGAATAAATGAACAAGTATAATGCTTTTGTGTTATTATTTATTTTTTTCTTTATCTGGTTTAATTAGGACTTACATGAAGATCTGATCACATTTTGGTCATATTTATGCAGAAATAGAGAAAATTCTACAGGGTTCACAAACTTTCTAGCACCATTGTATATGCTGTTAGACTCTGTAACTGAGATCAGAAGCCCATGTTTTGGTGACAAGGCAAGCCTGCCTTACAGAATCAGAAATTCACAAAATATATCAGATGAAGTGCAGATCTGAAATTGTGTGCATATTTTGCAAATGAAGAATTTAAGATTCAAACGGTTAAATACTAAGGAATGCTACTAATGTTATATTGTCCAAACTTTAACAGTTTACAGGTATTTAAAATCTGATTGTGCGTGTGTGTGTGTGTGTGTGTGTGTGTGTGTGTGTGTGCACGCACGCGTGTATAAGTGTGTGTGCGTGTATGTATAAGTTTTTTTCCCCCCAAATCTATAACAACTTACATGAGCTGGAAATTGAATATCAATGTTAAGGTCAGAATCTCTAAAGCCAAATCCTGTGCAAGAAGAGCCATAGAGTCTCAGTGAGCAGTCTGGATGATTAAAAAAAAAGAAACACCAATATATAAATATCATACAAATGTTTATTTAAAAGTACTATTACAATGTGAAATAAAATCAGTATTATGGTATATTCGTATAGAAAAGGATTTTATAGTAAGCCTGAAAAAAAAAATGTAAAACTGAAATTAGGTAACCTGTGCCCTTTTCACATTCACTGAGAACATGGGCTATTTTTAAGCTGTAACCTCATATCCCTTGAATCCACTAATATGTAAAAATCTACTGAACTCTTTATTGAATATATTCAGTGACTGAGCTTCCAAATGGCCATCTATAAATTCAGTAATTTGTGTGCAAACCTTACACCACCTTTCTTATCTTTCTACCAAAATGGATGACTACTTTTCTACATTATATTCCATGTTGTCACCCAATTACTGAGCTTATCACATGAAACCTTTCTGTATCCTCCTTACAAAATACACTTCATATCATTATGTTAGTAAATCAATGAACTTGGATAAATTAAACCCGGCCCTACCATCCATATTCATTGATACACAGACGTCCTAGTACCAATCGCTGTGATCTCGCTGGTCACAACTTCTCAATCACTGACTCAATGCCTGCTGACCAATCACCAATCTTCAACTTCACTATATTGCCCCAAGTAACATGCTTTATAATTTTGCTAAGTGACACCTTAAAGGCATTTTGAAAGTTCAGATACTCAACATCATGTCAACATTATATACTTTGTTGGCTACAACCTCAAAAAAACTAAGACTTTTCAGACATGAGTTTTTTTTTCCAAGTGCCCTGATACCAATTCCTTAACAAATATTCCAGCAATTTCCCTTCTGCTAATGTCAGATCAGCTGATCAACAATTTCTCTTTCCTACTAAAGAAAAGCCCCAAGTAACAAAACATCTTTTTCTAGAAAAATACTGTACCTGGCAATAAATGCTGCAGAACACTTTCCATTTTTCTTGTAATTTCATGTCTCTTTTTCACATCATCTTCAGTTAGACCATTCGCCTGAACAACCTCATCAATGGCAGCTTCAATTGCTTTGATTTGTGAGGGACTTGGACGTGGAATAGAAGCGAGCGTATTTTTTTCTTCAAAATCCTAACAGCAAAAACTCCAAATTAACTTACAAAATTTTAATTATTCCAAATGCCATGTTACCTTCTCTTTATTCAAGAACCTTTCAGAATGACTTCTTAAAATGATTCATATTTTAAATAAACTTTTAACTTCCAATAATTTTATTATACTGAGCTAGTTTTCTTTTTATTTATAATTTTTTTTCAGGCTAATAGGCTTCCTGGTAAAGACTGCATTTATTGTCTACCCCTAGTTATCTTTGGGAAGATTACAGTGAGCCACCTTCTTGAACAGCTGCAATTCTCCTGGTTAAGGTGCTCCTATAAAAATTCCAAGTAGGTAACAAGTTCCAGAAAACACAATGAAGGAACAATGCAGTTGCGTGTCAACAAAGTATGCAAATTGGAGGAGAATCTGCAGGTTTTAGTATTCCCATGTGCATGTTGCCCTTGTCCTTTTTAGTGGTAAAGGTCGAAACGTGGGAGATGCTGTCAGTGTAGCCAAGGTAAGTAACTGAAATGTATTTTGTATGTGGTATGCCACAGCAACGGTGTATCAGCAGCAGCACAATAACATGTAAGATGGTGAACTTCATGCCAATCAAGCATCTGAAATCTTTTCAGAGCCACACTCTTGCAGGCAAATGGTGAATATTCCATTATAATCATGCTTTGTTGATGCTATTAGGAGGCAAATCACTTGTGGAAGATATCCAGCATGACCTACTTGCTTTTGTATCTCATACCTTCAACTAAAGCATAAGCATACACACGTTGATACCAAATTCCCTTTACTTGTGATCCTTTTTCTCCCTCTCTTGCTAGTTTTTACTGCAAGGGAATTTACAGGCATATTGGTGGTTAATGATCCACTTTATTTTTAAAAGAACCACTTTAAAGATTTCAATTATGTAATAGCAGTATTCAATGGGTATATTGAAACTGAAATTATAGAACAGCCTTACTTATGCTGCCATAATCCAATTTAAAAATGTCATCTTGTACCTCCCATCATTCTTATTGCCTCCACACATAATCCACCAGTAACAAGAAGTTATTTTTCTTTACTCTATATGCCCTTTACTCTATAGCAATGATTAGGTATTATCATAGGTAGAGTGGATGTGAAGAGGATGTTTCCTTTAGTAGGGAAGTCTAGGACCAACCACAAAATAGAGGGGTGTCCGTATGAACGGACATGAGCAGGAAATTCTTTAGACATCTGTGGAATTCATTGCCACAGGCAGCTGTGGAGGCCAGGTTACTGGGTGCATTTAAAGCAGAGGTTGACATGTTCTTGATTAGGGACGGCATGAAAGGTTACGGGGAAAAGGCAGGAGAATGGGGTTGTGAGGAAGATTGACCAGCCATGATGAAATGGCAGATTAACTCGATGGGCCGAACGGTCTACTTCTGCTCCATGGCTAATGGTCTATTATGTTTATTATGGTTAACTTTATCACAATACAATGCTGCTAATGTGTTTTCCTTGAAAATATTTTAGTAATAACCCTATGATTCATAAAACAGTTTTCTAACTCACTCCCACTTCCAGTTGTATGCCGTAAATATCCAAGTAGGCAACAAAATATAAATCAGCATGGACTCACCTTCAGGCACTTCTTGTGTCTTTTCTCCTTAATGTGTTTATAGCCAGATGACACAGATTCGATCAACACACTACAAAGTTTGCATTCGTACTTTGCAGTTGGACAACTTCGGACCCGCTGGAAAACAAAAAGACTTAAAAATAAGAAAAGATACAGCAGTCTGTATCAAACTGGGACTGCAAAGAATTTCAACCGACCAATTCTGGATGGGCTAGCTTAATATACTTAATGTACAGATATTAATGTGATAATTAATATCCCTGGGACCTGGGACCAATGAGCTGTGCTGGAAAACTTTCAAAGAGGTGGCTACAGAGAGAGCTGAGGCTCTAGCAGTCATCTTCCAAAGTTCCACAGCTTCTACAACAGTTCCCAAAGTGGAATGCAGCATATTGAATGCCACCATTTAAAAGGCAGAGAAAAAGTATAGGGTATACATCAGTAAGAAAAGAGTGGTAGGGAAAATGCTAGAATCAATTATGTTAGTGATAACAAAGCAATTGGAAAACACTAATAGAATTGGGGAGAATCAATAGATTTAAGAAACATCATATTTGACAAATCTGAAATGAGTGTTATTTGAGGCTATAATTATCACATTAATAGTTGATATGATGTATTTAGACAAAGAATGCCATCAATGAAGAAGCATACAAGAATTTATTGAACAGAATTTGAGCATTTGGAATTGGGAGCAACATCCTGATGTGATTTGAGAAACAGCTAATGAACAGGAAACAGATCATAGGAATAAAAAAATCTTTTTTGGGTTGGGGTGTAGATGAGAAGGCATACAGAATTGCTCTGTTCCACCTGGCTTGAGACTATATATTTCTTATATATCACTACTTAAAACAGCATCTTTGCTTAACCAAAATTCCAATATTTTAAGTATATTAATTCCATCATACAATCTACAAAAATAGCCATCATTGTACCTTTTCGAACCTGAAGATCAAATCTTCTTTGAGCCTTTCTTCGGCCAGATTTAGTTGAGCTTCTTTTGTTAATTTGGATTCATCGATAACTGACGTTTTAGAGTTTTGCATTTGTTCATTTCTTTTCATTCTCTTTAATTTCTTTTGGCCTTCAAATAAATATAGACTTTAATCATTCTCATTGTATTGAGGTAGCTTACATGGTTATAAATAACTAGAACACAGACCACAAGATGTAAAATTAGGTCATTCGGCCCAACGAGTCTGCCCCACCAACTATTTTCCCTCTTAACCCCATTCTACCTTCTCCTTGTAACCTTAGACACCCTTGTTAATCAAAACCTACCAACCACTGCTTTAAATATACCCAATGACTTGTCTCCAAAGCTTTCTGCGGCAATGATGATTTCCAGAGATTCACCACCCTCTGACTAAAGAAATTCCTCATCTCTGTCCTAAAGGGAAATACTTCTACTCTTAGGCAGTGCCTTCTGATCCAGAACTCTCTCACTATTGGGAACATTCTCTACTTGTCCACTCTAACCAGACTTTTCAATATTTGGTGAGTTCTAATAAGATTCCCCCTCATTCTTCTAGATACCAGAAACTATAGGCTCCGAGCCAGTAGACAATCCTCATATAATAAGCCTTTCATTCCTGGCATCAATCTAGTAAATCCCCATGGACCTTCTCCAATGTCAGCATATCCTTCTTTAGATATGGGGTCTAAAACTGCTCAAAATACTCCATATGTGGTCGATAATGTCTTATAAAGCCTCAGCATTACATCATTGCTTTTATATTCTAGTCCTCTCAAAACAAATGATAACAATGCATTTGCCTTCCTTACTATTGACTCAAACTGCAAGTTAACCTTTAGAGAATACTTCACCAGGACTTTGAAATAGTACCTTTGCATCTCCAATTTCTGAAATTTTCTCCCCGCTTAGAAAATATCTTTGTCTTTATTCCTTCTAACAAAGTGTAAGACCAGACTTCCCTATGCAGTATTCTATTGGCTACTTCTTTTCCTAGTCTCCTAATCTATCCAAGCCCTTCTCCATACCTCCTGCTTCCTCAATGCTACCTGCCTCTCCACCTACCTTTGTATCATATGCAAACTTGGCCAGAAAGTCAATTCCATCATCTAGATCACTGACATATAACATGAAAAGTAGACGACCCAAAACAGACCCGTGCAGAACACCACTACTCACCGACAGCCAACCAGAAAAAGACTGGTTTACTCCCATGCTTTAGTTTCTGCCAGTCAATAATCTTTCCTGCAACACCATGGGGTTTTATCCTGTTCAGCAGCCTCATGTGTGCCACTTGGTCAAAAGACTTCTCAAAATCCAAGTAAACAACACCCACTGGCTCTCCTTTGTCTATCCTGCCTGGTATTTCCTCAAAGAAATCAACAGATTTCTGTCAAGATTTCACCCTTCAAGAAGCCATGTTGTTCTTGGTCCATTTTAACATGCGCTTCCAGGTACCCTGAAACGGCATCCTTAATGGACTCTTAACAACCACTGAAGTCAGGCTAACTGGCCTATAATTTCCTTTCTTTTGCCTCTCTCCCTGCCTCCCTCAGTGACATTTGCGACTTTCCAGTTCATTGGAACCAATCCAGATCAAATAACTCTTGAAAGGTCACTACTAATGCCTTCACAATCTCTCCAACTACCTCATTCTGAACCCTAGGGTGCTATCTATCTTGCCCAGGTGACTTATCTATCTTCAGATCTTTCAAAGCACTACACAGGGTTGATCAGCATGTTGCACAGGTTCCAAATCTGTCACTAATGTTGTAGTTAACAAGTTCAGTTTGAAAATATGCTATTAATTGTGACTCAGTGATCAAGGTCTGTACCTGCTGCTGGAAGCTACGGTACAGCAAGATGCAGACGGCCGCCAGACATGGAGAAGTGCTTGCCTGGTTGACAAGTTGACCACATTTTAATAGCTTCTATGCAACACATGAAGCTGGAATCTACAAGCTTTTCCATTGGACAAAGTTCCTAACATTCCAAGATCCTGCAGGGTAAATATTTCTCAGCACAACTGGACCACTAAGTGGCAAGCAGCCTCTACCCAAGTGAGAGCTCTGCCTCTGCCAAGTCTCTGACTCACTCCTGTTCTCCTGGGTGAGAAGTGTCAGGCAAATTAATTTGGTTAACAATGCCAAAAAAGTTGTTCACTCAAAAAGAAAATAATGGAATTTTTTTTAAACTCTTAAAGCATTTTTCAAATTGTCATTTCCTTCCAGATGACTGAAATGTAAACCAATGTGATATTTCTCATCTCTCTCCTCCTTAGAGTGGGGGCTGGACTCAAAAAAAATTATTCATGAAACCTTTCCAAGTCAACTGCTTTTGAAACAAAGAAAGCTACATCATCAGGATATTTCTGTCAGGCGTTCAATAGGCCTATCACCAGACAGCAAACAGAACATGTTGCAACTCTAAACTACCAGGAAGTTGTCGGCAGAATTCCAGTCAGATAATCTAGTCAAATGGAATGGGCAACAGCTTTCTGGGCAAGGGAAACATGCAAAAAAAAATATGGAGCAAGATTTGTAGCGCAGTAATCTTAACAGCCATACAATAACAAATCCTATTGCTATTAATGTGAGCATCAAATTTGGAAGTGACCACTCAAGCCATGTCAAAATAAGACTTACTGCCAAAGCACTTAAATGAAAAATCAAATACTACTAAAGCTTCATGAACTGAGTAGGTTTTGCTGCAATGATTTAAAGCACATTGTTATAAATGTACCACAGCTCTGAGGGGCCGAAGGTTTCGGGGTAGCCCCCTCCTTTGTGAGAATCGCAAGATCACTATTGAGTCCGTTCAGGAGACCCAGGAAATGACAGAAAGACATGCAGAATTCACAAAGATTGGAATGTGACCTGGCCTCCGAGAGGCAGACCCATTGATACTGGCTATTGTCTCTTGGAACCGGACTTGTGTATTGCATCCTGTACAATGCATCGAAGCCCCCAGGCAATGCACCGAGGGGGAGGTTGGTGGAGAGATTGCATCATCTCAACCTGATTGACATCTGAGACCCTGTGAGTCAGGATAAAAGAGGGTCTGTGGGAACAGCCCCTCAGACGCACCAGAAGAAACGCTAGTGATCCAGTAATAGCGGAAGCGGGTGGGTGAGGCCACGTGCTTTCGGTTCCATTTGCCCCAGAACCAGTGTCCTTTACCACGGAAGAATGGCTTTTAGCTAACAACGGGGAAACCAACTCCCAATGACTCTCGAAGGACTGACATCATAAAAGGACTGGGCAAGTTTTAACCTGTCTTTCTCTTAAACCAAAACGCTGCAGCTTGAACGAACTAACAGTGACTTTGATATTTCCATCGGACAATACATTATCCCCTAGACAACGATAGAGCTATTTCTTATTGATTATTATTATACCTGCACTTTTAGATTTAGTATTGATGACATATATTAGCTGTATGTTTGCATTGATATTATTTTGTGTATTTTTATCAATAAATACTGTTAAAATAGTACCATCAGACTTCAACGGACCTCTCTATCTTTGCTGGTAAGTGACCCAGTTACGGGGTTCTTAACAACATGAAGTACAAATGTGGATGGATTTTTAAAGACATGGACAACAATGAGAGAGCTGATTGAATACTGGAACACTCACACTCAGAAATGGGAGGAGTCCAAATGTCACAGAGGGTGTTATATCTTTAGGGATAGGGATTAGAGTTATAGGGATAAAGGTAAGTGAGAATTATACATACATGTGCTCTTTAACTGATAGTCAGTGCCGATGAGCAGTTACACGTTTGAACGGTTAGTAAAAACAAATATTTTTCAAAGACAACACTGAAAGAGGCACATATAACAGACAAACATAACTCTGTCCCTATAAAAGTGTCACCTTTTTCAGATGTTTTCAATGCATTACCCCTCTAGGCCAATCTCTCTATCCTATTTTGTCCTCTTCATCATACATGATGTTTACTGTTCCATCATTAATGGTCATAACTCTGTCAAGTTTCTTTTCTCCTTTAAGACCAGCTTTTCTCGCCAAACTCCTAATCATCTACTCTTGATAGCTGCTTAAAATATGGATCCCTGTTAAGGAAAATGTAGTAAAATCAATAACTAGAAAGTGTAGATTTAAAGTTATGGGAAAAGAAACCAAGGGAGATAGAAAATATTTTTAAAACATCTAATCTATTCAATTGTATTCTTCAATGGGAAATTATTAACTTAAATTAACAATTGAGGGATAGTATGAAAGAGGAAATCAATCCAAATGGTGACTCTTAAAAAGAAATGGAGCAGTTTAAACTGGACAATTAGGTCTCTATGACTTAACAAAAATTATCCATAAATTTACATACCTTCTGTTTGTTTTCCAAATAGTTCATTATTTATATATTCCTTCTGTAGCTGTCTTCGAGTGTGCCGGACTTTACTGCCATTACTTTGAGACCTGGTCCATTCTGTTTTACCGTGCTCTGTGCCTTTAGGCAGAGGCTTATTTTTCAACTCAGAAGCATTCACCTTCTCTTTCCTCTCCTTCTGAACTACCGAACCCTGTTCCACATCACATACCCACTTCTTACTTTTTTCCTTGCGCCTATCTTTGGACCTAGTCCCCGGGCTGTAACCAGCTCCCGTGAGTGCATTTGAATTATTTGTGAAGACTCGAGCATATTTCTTTGTACTAGGACCATTGCTCTCCCTTTGCTTTTGGCTTTCTGTCTTTTTGCTAAAATGCTTTGAGTGGCTTCCAGGTGCAAAATGATTTTCTTGGTGCACAGTATTCCTCCAATTAGTTTCTTCTTTGCCAATGACCAGCTCCTTGTTCCTTTTGGGAAAATTGGGCTTTTCTTCCATTTCACTTCATTAAGTGCAGGAGCCTATAA
This sequence comes from Hypanus sabinus, assembly GCF_030144855.1. Lineage (NCBI taxonomy): Eukaryota > Metazoa > Chordata > Chondrichthyes > Myliobatiformes > Dasyatidae > Hypanus > Hypanus sabinus. The sequence continues at coordinate 42,559,057 of NC_082710.1, forward strand.
ATGAAGAAAGGAAATAAAAGCAGTTTTCTGTAGCATTAACTTGTACAGTAGCTTCTAGAGTAATTGATAGTAAGCAATTCTCACAGCAGAGCCGTTGAAAACTTGAAGCCTTTAGAAGTCCTCAACAAAGACCGATCACAATTAAAGACTGCCCAAATTTTTTCTCTCTCTAGTTAGCCTGCTGATATCAATTGTGAAACAAACCTTTTACAAATCACATAAATTCAAACGTAATTTGTAAAAGGTATCAAAAATTTGATAGGTTCTTGATTAATAAGAGCAAAGGTTACAGGAAGAAGGCAGGAGAATGGGGTCGAGGGGGAAAATAAATCATCCATAATCAAACAGCAGAGAAGACTCAGTAGGCCAAATGGCCTAATTTTGCTGGTCTTACATATTACATATAATGATGGAACTTTATACTTGGAACATTATTCATTCCCTTAAACCAAAATCACAGAGCTGACAGCTTTGTGGAAGGTCAGGTAGTGTCGAGGAAGCAGGTCTGTCAAAGGACTTGGACAAATTAGGAGAATGGGCAAAAGATACAGATGGGATTCATGTAGGAAAGGGCATGGTCATGCAATTTAGTAGAAGGAATACAGGTGTAGACTATTTTCTAAACAGAGCGAATTCAAAAACAGAGGTGTCAAGTGACTTAGCGCAGGGTTCCCTAAAAGTTAAGGAAGACAAATGTACTGCTAACTTTCATCTTGAGGACTAGAATACAAAAGTAAGGATGTATTACTGAGGCTTTATAAGGCATTGGTCAGATCACATTTGGAATATTGTGAGCAGTATTGGGCCCTACATCTAAGAAAGGATGTGCTGGCATTGGAGATGATCCAGAGGAGAAGACGTTGATAAGAATGATACCAGGAATGAAAGGGTTAATAACACTTGCTGGCTCTGGGCCTATATTCACAGGAGTCTGAAAGAATCGGGTGAGATCTCACTGAAAAGTACCAAATACTGAAAGGCTTAGACTGGTGCAGAACAGTGGGAGAGTCTAGGTCCAGAGGACAGTTTCAGAATACAGGGGTGTCCGTCTAAAACAGCGATGAGGAGTAATTTCTTTAGCCCGAGGGTAGTGAAGTTGTTGAAATCATTGCCACAGATGGCTTGAATGCCAAGTATTTGGGCATATTTAAAGTGCAGTATGATAGTTTCTTGATTAGTAAGGGTATCAAAGGCTATGGGGTGAAGATAGGAGAATGGGGTTGAGAATGAAAATAAATAAGGCATGATCGAATGACTCAATGGCTTGAATGGCCTAATTCTGCTCTACATTTCAAATTTAATGAACATAATAAATTTTAACGATGACTGACCTTTATTGCAATATACTAGGAACATGGGAAATCCAAGTTATTCATTTCCTTCAACTTTTCACACCGTTCACTTAAATTATAGCAGATCTGCATTTTAACTTCAGTTATCTGCCTTAGTTTCACAATATATAAGCTCTATAAATATCTATCTAGTTTACAAATTTCTCTATTTTTCGATTCTCTTAGAACTTTAGGAAAATGTTCTGGGTATTTACCACACTAAGGCCACATCCACACTACGCCAGATAAATCCGTAACCGAAGCTTTTTCTCTTCGTTTTTACCCTCCGTCCACACTAAAACAGTGTTTTCGTCTCCTGAAACCGAAGTTTTTCAAAAACGCTTTCCAAGGTGGATATTTTTAAAAACACTGCTCGGGCAGATCAGTGTGGACGGGGTAATTGGAGACTTCTGAAAACGTTATCGGACTGCAGCACGCTATTTCATTGTTTTCTTGAATGCAACCTAACAATTTCAGAACAGACGGCAACCAGACTGAAGCCAGTAGAGTTAGAAATGTACTCACCAAATACTTTGACCCATAACTTACTGAATAAATAAGTATACTGTACTCACTTTGTCGTTTTCTGCCCTTACTCGTATGAAGGTGGATTACCTATTTATGCAAGTACTTCTCTGACAATAGATGTGTAACAGCCTAATGTAATATTGTATGGAAATACAAGATAACACTGTTGCAGACATGTGTTATACATTTAACAAGGTGTTTTATTAATGCAACAGAGTTAGTCAGTTTTTCAATGTTCGTCGTCAGCCGGGTCAATCTCTCCGTGAACTCCCTGTCAGTTGCTGCTGTATGCTCCAGCATTTGTTTTTTTTAGTTTTAAGTTCTTCTGCGCGAGAGCCAACAGCTGTCTGTCGTTTTAAGTTTTTCTAGTCTGTAACTACACAAACGCACACTTTTACGGCGAGATTCAACACCAAACATGTCGCTTGTTTTCAGTAGATGTGTCCTGCACATGCCCAGTAGGAGGAGATTCGCTGAAATCTCCGTTTCCGTGTGGATAGAGATATTTTCAAAAGCACATAGTGTGGACGCCTATCATTTTTACGCGAAACTGGCGTTTTCAAAATTATCCGGTCAAGTGTGGATGTAGCCTTAATGAAAATACACTTCCAAACATCATCCATAAATAGTTTACTCTATCCTACCAACTGTCTTTGTTTCTATTTCTCTAGTTTTTACTTCAATGTTATCTCAATCTTTTCAGCTTTTCCTGCTATCTTCAGACTAATTTAAATACAGCCCACACATTTCTATTTCAGCACATTTTTAAAGTATTCTATTTTCGTTAAATTACTTTGTCTCTCCTCATTCTTTCCACTGAAATGTATCACTTTATACTATTTTTTGAAGTTGATCAGCCATGTCCAAATTAACTGGGTGTGTTAATACTTACAATTTTTATCCCTTAAACCAAGTAAAAGGGAAAATGTACACTTCAGGCAAACACTTCAATTATATCACTTTTCTTTAAAGCATCGGCAAACACTTGTTCTCATTAATGATTTGCATTTGCAACTTCTCCTTAAGTCGGCAGTATATTCTACTTGATAACTTATCAATACAATTGTAATGACAGCACTAAAATCTATCATCCATCAGCCAACATTTTCTTTTTAACCTACATTAGAAAGCAAAAGCATGAGAATCATAGAAAAGTACAGCACAGAAAGAGGCCATTTGGCCCATTTAGTCCATGCAGAACCATTCAAACAGCCTACTTCCACTGACCTGTACTGGGACCATAGCCCTCCATACCCTTATTATCCATGTACCAATCCAAACTTCTCTTAGATGTTGAAATCGAGCTCACGTGCACCACTTGTGCTGGCAGTTTGTTCCACACTCTGAGTGAAGAAGTTTACCTCTCATGTTCCCCTTAAAATTTTCACCTTTCACCCTTAACCCATGACCTCTGGTTGTAGTCCCACCAAACCTTAGTATAAAACCTTTGCATTTACACTATCTATACTCATAATTTTGTACACCACTATCAAATATCCCCTAAACCTTTGAATTTCCAAGGAATAAAGTCCTAATCTATTCTATTTTTTTATATAATCCAGGTCCTTCAGACTTGGTAACATCCTTGAAAATTTTCTCAGTACTTCTTCAACCTTATTTACACATTTCCTATAGGTAAGTGACCAAACACTACACACAATACCCCAAATCAGACCTCACCAATGTCCTATACAACTTCAACATAACATCCCATCTCCTGTACTCAGTACTTTGATCTATGAAGGCCAATGTGCCAAAAGCTTTCTTTATGAACCCATTTACCAGTAATGCCACTTTCAATGAATAATGGACCTGGATTCCCAGACCCCTTTGTTCTACTGCACTCCTCATATTCGTTGTGTATGACCTACCCTCGTTTGTCCAACCAAAGTACAACACCTTGCACTTGTCTGCATTGAATTCCATCTGCCATTTTTCAGTCCACTTTTCCAGCTGATGCAGATTCTGCTGCAAACCATGATGCCTTCCCCTATGTTCACTAGACCCCCAACCTTGATGTTATCCACAAATTTGCTGATCCAGTTTACCACATTATCATTCCGATCATTGATATAGATGACAAACAACAACGGAGCTAGCACAAATCCCTACAGCACTCCACTAGTCACAGGCCTCCAGTTAAAGAGGCAACCCTCTACTACCACTCTCCAGGCTAGTCCCACAAAGCCAATATCTAATCCATTTTACTACCTCATCCTGAATGCCAAGAACCTGAACCTTCTTGACCAACCTTCCGTGCAGGACCTTGTAAAATGCCTTGCTAAAGTCCACAGAGATAACATCTACTGCCTTGCCTTCATCTACTTTCCTGGTAAATTAGAGGTAATTAATTTCAAGAAAATAGTCACAGCACATTCTTCAGACAAGCTATGAACCAGGAGAGCTTTTCTGTGCTTTACCATTGCCAATGGAGACCTTGAACTACAACATTGCTTTGCAATTTTTACACATAATTATTTTCATCATGAGTGTAACATCACAAAATTGATGAATGAAAATCTGTAAAGTCATTGTCATATTATTACTGCTACTTTGCAGAACAATTTGCCCAACACATACTTTGGAGTGTGCTATAATCTTATGAACTAGACACTGCCTATTTACATACCAAAAGTAAATAATAATGCAAGGAAACACTTCTGTGAATCATCGTGTTTATCTATTGAACAGGCTTATTTTACTCATAATAATATTAGGTCTAATCATAAATTAGTACCTACTTAGCTGATCTCAGCCTGTGTAAATGAGAGAATTGGTTTTGGCAACAATAAGGGAAAAAAGAAACAATAATAAATAAATAAGCAAGCAATAAGTAGATAACATGAGCAGCGAGTCAAGTTCAGTTATGGGGCAAGTGAAGTTATCCCCTATGGTTCAAAAGCCTGATGGCTGAGGGGTACTAACTGCCCCTGAACCTAGTGGTGCAGGTCCTGAAGCTCTTGTACCTTCTTCCTGATTGCATTAGTGGGAAGAGAGCATGGCCTGGATGGCGGTCCTCGATGGAGGAAGCTGTTTTTCTGAGACAGCGCTCTAGCTTGAAATCCTCAGCTTAAGGAAGAGAATCCATCAGAACCAGTTTGTGACTACTAAGCTTTCAGCAGTATTCTGTGTTTAACAAAATTTTTATGTTTTGAGGGGAGAATTATGGTTGGCTATTATATTTCTACATTGCAAATTATCTGTTGATATGAACTCAAAACTCATACTTGAAAATTGGCCTTGACTGCATATCTGAGTGCACTTGTACCTACTCCGTTCTGACTCAGAAGTAGAGTCAAGTTCACTGATAAGCTAACCAATAGGCAAAGCTCAGTATCAAAAAGCATAGTTTACAGACAACCAAAATGTATGGAATTTCAATCTAAAGAAACTGGCCATATGAATATGGATAACTTTTATTCAATAATTGTCAAGTTCATAAACAAAGTCTCTACCAAAACTGCTTTTACTAGTGAGAAATTCCAAGACCTTAATTTCTACAGTTATATCCAATCCTGTGATCTCTATAAAAAGGCCAGGGTTTCAGATGCATAGAGTCACACCACCTGCTGATTCCCCTCCTACTTACACATTAATCTGACTTGGAAGGATATCACAGTTCTTTCTTTGTGACTGGGTCTCAACCCTGGAATTCCCCTTCCACCATTATTTTGTTAGTGCATTCTACAGCAGCTGATGGCACATTGGCCCACAGTCGCCAAATGAAGGGAGGGAACCAGAGAGCATTATCTTCACAGAGGCCAAAAGCATGATTTTCAGAAAGAAAAGCAGCAACATAACTGATTGTTGGATAGTTTGTCAAGAATCTAAAATCAGGGTAAGGTCCCCACTCCTAAAGTGGTAAAGGTTAATATAAACTAATACAATTACCGTAATCAACTAACTAATAGTGACACAAGCTTCAATTAATCATTGGTCACTCGAGAAGCTTTGGCTCAGATCAATGAGGTGGAGTCCAAATTCCAAACACTACAACTCATCCGGAAGGGCTTAATTACCTAACAGGGTGCTTCAGAAAGCAGTCACAGCACTGAGATTAACAACCTCTAAATTATCAAATGATAAGGGACAAGATGGTGTGACTGCCTAAGAGGCAGGTAGGGGGATCCAGCGAATAGTTCTGGAGGAGGTTCAGCCTTTACCCTTGCTCCCTGTCAGGTTGAGGATGTGCAAACTGTCGATAGCATTATGACATGGGAAGCCAGTGGTGCGAGGAGAAAAGAAAACACAATGTTATGAAGGCAAAAGGCACTTCGGTCTCAATTACAAAAGGATTGCAATTTACAAATAGGGAGATTTTGTTGCAATTGTTATTGAGGGCTCACCTGGAATATTATGTACAGTTTAGCTCCCCTTGTAAAAAACAGTACTCCTGGAGGCAGCACAAAGGAAATATACCAGAGTAATTCCTGGCATGTCCTACCAAGGAAGATTAAATAGTTTCTAAGAATGAGGATGACCTTACTTAAATAGAGGGAAAATTGCTTTTTTGTTTTTTTTTTAAAACAACCACACAGACCAACCATTGCTCCAAGCGGGAAATTTTTACATGGCCTGAAAACTGTGCGGCACATTATATAGAAGGAAATTCTTACATAGGTGGGAGCATTTCAGTTACTGTGTGCAGCAGTACACCCCCACAGCTCAGAGGGAAGTGCAACCAAGATCCTAAAGAGGTTAACAGGGTAGATTTGGAATGTTTTCTCCACTGTTAAACAAAGGGGCACAACTACAAGATAAGGATCCAGTCATTTAATAATGAGGGACAAAGAAATTTTTCTGTGAGAGGATGGTGAATTTCTGGAATTCTCTGCCACAGAGGATGATGGAAGCTGGATCATTAGAAGGATTTAAAGTGCAACTGGATAAATAGTTTATAAATTGAGGGATTGTTCGGTATGGAGTAATGACAAAGAAAGAGTTGAGGCTGGCATGGAGTAACCGTGATCATATTAAATGTTGGGCAGATTGAAAGGTCTGACAACCCTGCCAGTACAGCAATACAGATAGGAATCGCAAAGATAACATTGCCCACCAAATAAGGAGAACGTTAGCACGTAACATTGATAATTAGGCTGAGTCAAAAAGCATGTAACACCAAATTGACAATAGTTCTACTACATTCAGTTCAATGATCCTCCAACCTTGCACATTAACCTTGTACTACTAAAAAATGTCTTCAATTGTACAAAGCAATTCCAACTAGCTCAACAAAAATGAATCATTTCTATTGAGTGCTGATTCAATTTTATTTGTGCTTGATACTTCCAAATGTCTTTAAAATTCCTTTGTTTTATGGGGACAAAAATGACATTTAGAAAGTTCCTATTGATAGATCGAGGGATAGCTCAGTATGGAGTAATGACAAAGAAAGAGTTGAGGCCGGCGTGGACTAGGCGTGATTATATTAAATGTTGCACTGTCCGAAGAGCACTATATGAGTTCATTCTTACTCTTGGCCATTAGGCTCTATAAGTCAACCTATAGCTGGGGAGTGATGACCCCCTCCTGTTAGACTGTGGTAACTTTTAAAAAATTCTTTCTACTTCTCTTCTAATATTTATATCTGTGCACTTGTAATGCTACTGTAACACTAATTTCCCTTCAGATCAATAGAGTATCTATCTATATTAACTTTGTCTCCTACAAAACTATATCTGTCATCCTTAAATAACTTAGTTCTTTCCAAACTGTAACCTTATTCCAGAACATTCTTTTTAAGTTATCGACCGATGCCATTGTTTAGACAATACAGAATCTCCTAATTGATGACAGCAGCTTATCAATTTTTTGTTTAAATAGTTGGAAATTAAATCATAGAAAATTTATGATAGAGGAGGCCATTCAGCCCACCTAGTCTATGCCAGTTAAAAACAAGCAAAAATGTTGTTTTGACAGAAGATCTTTTACCTGAAAAGTGAACTGCTTCTCTCCAAAGATGCTGTCTGACCTGCTGAATGTTTTCAACATTTTCTGGTATTACTTTAGATTTCCAATATTTAGTTTTTTTTCCATTTTCAAAAACATTTACAACCTGGCCTAATCCCACCTTCCAGCATTTGGTCACTAGCCATGCACATTACAGTTCTTCTCACACACATAATTGTACCTTTCAAATTCCATAAGACTTGTGTCTTTACCAATCCATCAGGAAATAGGTTCCAGAACTCTACCACTCTCTGCTCAAAGTAGTTTTCTCATCTTCACTTAAACCTTCACCAAATTATTTTAAGACTGTGGTCCCTGAATTTTTATACGGAACAATTGTAATTGTATTTAAGAATTGTGCTCAAACTGTATCAGTTAAGGTTTATGATCAATGAGAGGTACAAAAAACTCATTCATATAGCTTACTTCAATATTGCTACTAGTATTCTGACCCCATTATTTACTTTTAATCTAAACAAATAAACTTGGTAACGTGGATTTATCCACTGAGTAAACAGTCTGTTGGAGGAACTCAGTAGGTCTCTGATGCAGAATTTCAACCGGAAACGTCGACACTTCTTTTCATCCTACAGATGATGTTTGACAGAGTTCCTTTAGCAGACAAGTGTGTTAATCCAAGTTCCTGCATCTGCAGCCTGTGTGCCTTCATTATCCACAAAGATCACAATGTATCAAACACACAAAATGCTGGTGGAACACAGCAGGCCAGGCAGCATCTATAGGGAGAAGCGCTGTCGACGTTTCGGGCCGAGACCCTTTGTCAGGACTAACTGAAGGGAAAGATAGTAAGAGATTTGAAAGTAATGGGGGGAGGGGGCAGTGAGAAATGATAGCAGAAGATCGGAGAGGGTGGGATGAAGTTAAGAGCTGGAAAGGTGATTGGCGAAAGTGATACAGAGCTGGAGAAGGGAAAGTATCATGGGACAGGAGGACTCGGGAGAAGGGGGGGGGGGGGGGAAGAGAACACCAGAGGGAGATGGAGAACAGGCAAACAACTAACTATGTCAGGGATGGAGTAAGAAGGGGAGGAGGGACATTAACGGAAGTTAAAGTCAATGTTCATGCCATCAGGTTGGAGGCTACCCAGCCGCCAGTATAAGGTGGTGTTCCTCCAACCTGAGTTTGGATTCATTTTGACAATAGAGGAGGCCATGGATAGACATATCAGAATGGGAATGGGACGTGGTATTAAAATGTGTGGCCACTGGGAGATCCTGCTTTTTCTGGCAGACCGAGTGTAGATGTTCAGCGAAAAATCAGCTTCGACCCCACTGGACCAGCTCAAATTGCCAAACTCTTACAAGTGGCCCCACCAGACGTAAAACGAAGGCAAATCTAAATCCGGACGATCTTACTGCAAAAATGTGCTGGTGAAAAAGAAGAAATGCTTGTAGAAAGCGACTGAGGACACAATTGGATTTTAGTTGCGATGCCCTAGCCTTCTTCTTCACCCACGAAGTTTAGTTGGTACAAACAATCAACAGCGGGCGCCTTGAGAACTTGTACCCTTTTCAAATAATGAAAACAAAAATAAAAGACAACGGAAACTGGCATAATACCATAGCCAACACCAAACCTTTAATCGCTGCCTCCCTGCCAAATAATTAAACACAGAGGACAGCCTTCCCTCTCAGAAAGTAATATGACATTAAACATATCGAAACAACCAAAAGATAACCCATTACCAATGAAACTAAACGATCGCAATTCCCGTTCATCTGTGCCGATATCATTCAATGGGATGGAATACCGAAGGTAACTTCCTTGACCCTCTTACTACCCATAAACGATAAACCTTCCACTCTTTCGTGAGACAGTTTCCATTTGGCTCTGTTCAGCGCTCTTACTGAGCCACGTGGGAAAACCGTTTTTAATCCGCGTCGGCAGAAGTGAAAAGCACAGAACGGGCTGGCGCGCCAAGTGTGAGCAGTTCGCCGCCCGGGGATCGAGGGCCCGGGCCTAGCGCCCGCACCGCGGTAACCGGCCTGCGGTTTGAATCAGCCGCCCGCACCCTCCCGTAGTTGGGGTCGCCGCAGCGCTGGTTAGGAGCCCGGGCGCTAACCTGCAACTCGGGTCCTGACGTGCCGTCCACTCCTCCGGCGGCGCACACTCCACAGAACCCCCTGCTGACAGGCAGGACAGCGTCTGGGGAAGAGCTTTCCTTCAGCGCCAACCTCCGGGCAGGCTGTCCCTGCAGGCCGCCCGCCGAACTACAGTGACCGTGGCGAGCGGCTCGCGGCTGACGTGAGGGCTGCCCCCCATGACCTCGGCTCATTTCCTTTTGGTATTTACATCCACTGGCATCATTCATTTTGGACCTTCAGAATTGTGTACTCTTGCATTCGAACACACGTGCAATTCGTGATGAAATATTTTTTGATAGTTGGATGAGTTCTCAGTTCCATTAGCTCTAAATATTTATGATTTTTTTTGAAAAATAACGTTTTGCATAGTCAGAGCAGAAAAGGTGAATGTTGAAAGTGCATGTTATCGACAATGACTGCTAATTAATAACGTCAGCTACCAGTAGTATATTGCTCCATTGCAATGCGAGAGTTTGCAAGTGACAAGAAGCAATCGACTTGCCGGTAGCTGATTGCAGTTGCCACATTCACAGAAGACGGATTTGTTCGTTCAGCCAGCACACCGCCTCTACCTAGTGCGAAATCTACGCTGTGTGGTTTTCAGCCGACACCGATCAATTTACCTTGGTTCCATCCTCACACGGGCCTCCCCTGTTATCTTCATCATACTTCAAACCCCTTTGACTGTAACATGAAATCTATTTCATTTCTAATTTTTTCCAAGTGTGATGAAATGTTACCAACCTAAAGAAACATTAGCCTCACTTCCTCTCTGCACAGACTGGATGTCTGACCTGCAGCATTTACTGGTTTCATTACGGAACAGGCGGAATGGAGTGGACACTTCTGGGTGAAAGGGAGCAGTTGAGGACGTCGCAGGTATTAAGAAAAATTATACGTCGACTTAATTTATAGTTGACTGTATCTGTAAATATTCAACCTGTTGGGGTGCATGAATATAAATTTTAATAGACATTTAATGTTAGTAGGGTTTGTTAATTCTTTTAAAGGGAAGCTATTATACATGATTGTATTTATACCATTAAGAAACTACTACGTGGTACATTTTTTGATATTTTGTTACATCAGTCATTGCTGCTAGTAGAACATTGACTTCCTTTAACAAGATACATGTTATCTATGTTACTAAATACAACACAAAAGAGCTGATGGAATTCATGAACATGGCCAATGTTGACATTGCAGGAGGAAAACAAGAACTCAATGATCAAATACAGTGGATTCTGGTTAATTGGGAGACATTAGGACCAGTACATTTTGTTCTTTCTTTCTTTTTAAATCTTTTTATTATCATTATTAATAACAACAAAATAAAGTTGGTACATAGATATTACAAATGTACATATTTCAACTATAAAAGATTACAAAAACAATGATTACAGTATAAATGAATATTCCCACATTGTTGAAAATACAATATACAAATAAACAAGGCAAACCTAGGTGTATCATAGTATAAAATAAAAAGGAAAAAAGAAAAAAAATTTATTATGCAAAAACTAATCTAATAGAACTAATCTAATAACTAATAGAAGAAAAAAAACAAAAAAGAAAAAAGAGAAAATAAAAAAGAGAGAAAAGAGAAAAAAAAGGGCTGTTTATAATATCTCACAAAAATACAAAATCATCAGTGTCGTCAACTCCGATCCTCTTGACATATATGAAAGCAAAACTGGAAAATCAAATAGGCCTGGAACAGGGTCCTATTACATCATATGAAAATATTGAATAAATGGTCTCCATATCTTTTCAAATTTAGTAGAAGTGTCAAATACACCACTTCTAATTTTTTCTAAACTTAAACATAACATAGTTTGAGAAAACCAATGAAATACAGTAGGAGGATTAATTTCCTTCCAATTCAACAAAATAGATCTTCTAGCCATTAGTGTAAGAAATGCAATCATTCGATAGGCGGAAGAAGATAAATGAAGTGAGTCCATCATTGGTAAACCAAAAATTGCGGTAATAGGATGAGGTTGTAAATCAATGTTCAATACCGCAGAGGTAATATCAAAAATATTTTTCCAATATTTTTTCAAAAGCGGACATGACCAGAACATATGAGTTAAAGACGCTATTTCAGATTGACATCTATCACAAATAGGATTTATATAGGAATAAAAATGAGCCAATTTATCCTTGGACATATGGGCCCTATGTACGACCTTAAACTGTATTAATGAATGTTTGGCACATATAGATGATGTATTAACTAATTGAAGAATTCTATCCCAATTCTCAATAGGAATACCAAGGTTAAGCTCTCTTTCCCAATCATTTTTTGTCTTATAAAGGGGCTCTGAATGTATCTTCATAATTATATTATAAAGTTTTGATATAAGCCCTTTCTGAAAGGAGTTTAATTCAAACAAATTCTCCAAAATACCTGAAGACAAAATTTGGAAAAGTAGGAAGTACAGTATTTAAAAAATTCCTAATCTGTAAATATCTAAAAAAAATGAAACCTAGGCAAATTATGTTTATTAGATAATTGCTCAAAAGACATAAAACAATTATCCAAAAATAAATCAGAAAATCATAGTAATCCCTTAGTCTTCCAAGCCGAATAAGCTTGGTCTATAATTGAAGGGTGGAAAAAACAATTGGATACAATAGGAACATTTAAAACAAACTGAGTCAACCCAAAAAATTTCTGAAATTGAAACCATATACGTAAAGTATGTTTAACTATCGGGTTGTCAATTTGTTTCGGCAATTTAGAAAGAGCAAAAGGGAGAGAAGTCCCCAAAATAGAACCCAGTACAAAACCTGGTACCGATTTAAATTCCAGGCTCATCCAATGAGGGCTAAAAGCTCCATCCCAATCTTTCAACCAACATATCAAATATCTAATATTAACTGCCCAATAATAAAACCTAAAATTAGGCAATGCTAATCCTCCTTCCTTCTTTGCCTTCTGTAAATATATTTTACCTAACCTGGGATTTTTATTCTGGGATTTTATTTCTGAGGAAATTTTTGAATCAACATTAGTAAAAAAAGATTTCAGAATAAAAATTGGTACCGCTTGAAAAATATATAAGAACTTAGGTAAAATAACAATCTTAATAGTATTAATCCTACCTATCAGAGATAAAGATAATGGTGACCACTTAGTAAACAAGCATTTAATCTGATCAATTAAGGGTACAAAATTAACCTTAAATAAGTCTTTATGGTTTTTTTGTGATTTTAATCCCTAAGTAAATAAAAGAGTCATTAACTAATTTAAAAGGTAAGTTTCCATAAATTGGGACCTGTCTATTTAAAGGAAACAATTCACTCTTATTAAGATTTAATTTATACCCAGAAAAATCACTAAATTGAGCCAACAATGATAAAACTACTGGAATGGATTTCTCAGGATTAGAAATAAATAATAAATTACATTTTGGACATATAAGTATCAGCTCCAATAAGCTGAAGTTTCATGGAAATATTTAAGAGGTATAAAAGAGATAAAAGGTATAAAAAAGACACTACCATTTAACTGAGTAACAATTTATGTATTTAAATGAAATACAGAACACTACTGATACTGCTAGAGTACTATAAAGCTGTGTTTTAGTTCCTCATAGTTATCAAAGGAGGAATTTTTCTGCCATGTTCTTATGATTGTCCATAAATGAACAAAATCAGTGCAGACATCTAGACAGGTGCTTTCTTCAAATCTTAATTTTCATTGTAACATTCAAGATATCTTCAAATTCTTCATAGTTCCTGGCTTGCTGAAGTAGTGAAATTGCTTCGTTTTCACTCCTGGCCGTTTCTGGTATCTCCAACCCTGAATGCTTGAAACCACAGTGAACAAAACTGTTCCGAATTGCCTTACTACTTACTTCTCACCAACTATCAGTGACAAAAATCACTACTTTTTGAACACAAACACACACAACTGAAGCTATTTAACAGATCACTCTAAGTGTGGTGTAGTGCCTAACAGCCATGCAAGTGCACACAACTGATGGTAGTTAGAAATTGGCAACATTCTCTTGTCCCAGTTAAGTACCATAGTATCGCAAACTAATAAAGAGAATTCTGTTTTTTTATTATTTAGTTTTTGTTCTATAAGTGTTGTCTCAAATAAATGGCTGCCCTGATTAACTGAAGTCCCAATTAAACAAATCCACTGTATTTATGAAATGTTGGTGATCTTTTAAAATTTTGTGATCGAAAGCCAAGATCTTTTCCTTTTTCTCTAAATGTTAAAAGTGCAGTTGCTGCCAGTCTCTATACTCACCAGTTTGTAATTTTCCAGTTCAAACTTGATTTCCTTACCTCAGTGACCCTTTCCAAGCTTGCTGTCTTTCTCCATATGCCCTTACTAGCTTTCCAAGATGTTTACTGTCTGAAATTATAGACTCTGTATTGAATAAACTAAACAAAGGATGGATGATTGCTTTGAGGAGCATTTACATTCATTTCACAGGAGTGATCTTCACATTACCTGCCATTTTGACTCTTCATCTCACTCCCACTGACTGTGAGGTCCAGCAGTATAACAACACTCAACGTGAGTTTGAGGAACAATAGCTCATCTCTTGCCTGGGTATCTGCAGCCTTCCAGACTCTAGATTGAATTCTCTAACTTTGGCTTTCACTGGCCGAAACAGAATTGGCCATTTCTGCAGTGAGTCTGCAATATTGCTTAAATTTTCCTTTCCCCATTATTGCTGCCTGACCTTTTAGACATGTCCTACAGAATTGCTACTAGCAACACATAACAGAGACAAAAAAAAGTGTAATCAGCATTCAACTGCCTACATGTATTACCCCATTTAACCTTGTTTCACCTTAAAACAGTTATTCCCTTTGTCCTACTCAGCATAGCCAACTTCATCATCTCTAAACTTAAAACTAACTTTCCTGAGTGAGAATTAAGTGAGGTTGAGAGCAGAGCGTGAACCTATGATTGGGTTCTTCACTCCTCACTGATTAAAGCGTCAGGCAAGAATGAAATTGAAGAGGATGAGAGCAGAAAGTGAGCGGGTGTTCAGTGCTGTTTGCCTGCATTTGACAGGTCTCCCTCTGCCTCGCACTTGCTGCTGCTGGAGGAAGGTGCAGGAGTCTTCCTCACGCTACAGGATTTGATCAAT
Organism: Hypanus sabinus; assembly: GCF_030144855.1. Classification (NCBI taxonomy): domain Eukaryota; kingdom Metazoa; phylum Chordata; class Chondrichthyes; order Myliobatiformes; family Dasyatidae; genus Hypanus; species Hypanus sabinus. Next base: position 42,574,090 of record NC_082710.1, read on the forward strand.
GTGGATCCTGGCTGTGGACTCATTTTGGAGAACTCTGTAGTTCATGTTACATGTGTTTATGACTTATGGTTACATTTTTTTGCCAATTTTACACGATTTAATCGGGGCACTTCAGTGCAGACTGGAGCACTTTGGCCTGCAGTCAACAAATGACACAGCGCTAAACTTGATTGAACTGCGCCAAACTGAACACTCCTAGACCACTTCAAGGAATCTGCGGTTTGATATTTAATATTCTGTGTGTTATTTGCTTGCTTTTTGCCATTTGTGCGGTTTGATCGTGTTTGATATTTTCTTTGAATGGGTTCCATGGAGTTTCTTTGTTTTTTGGCTGTATGTGGGAGGATGAAACTCAGGGTTCTATGCTGTATACTTTGATGATAAATGTACTTTGAATCTCTGAACTGTGAACCTTGTCTCCTGCAGAGAGGATTCTAACTTCAGAGTATGTTTATTTCTTTTCTTCAGCAGGGTTATTGCCAGATCAATGGGTTTGGCTTGTATTGGAGAGCAAACACTGCAGAAAAGGCAATAAAGCAAATATTAAAGGCCACATTTGAGAATTCTTGAGAGGCTTCTATCTCTCAATATGATCTTAAGGCTGGAATGGTGGAAGTTGGGTACAATGTAGAGGATTGTTGGATGAGTATGGGTACTAAGAGGAGATCATGATAGAACGTTCTTAGTGGTGGGGTGACGGTGGTTGGGAAGTCTTAGCAAGGTGGCTCCTGACCACCAGGAGGTCAATCAGAAGGCTTGCAAACTTCAACCCAGCTTTGGTAGACCCAAGGAAGTTATGTAAATTTATTTATTTCTTCCATGTAATCTTACTCTTTAGTTATCATGTTTCAAGATGCTCCAGAAGCTAAATAATTAAACATCGAAGTAATGAGAGTACCATTAAAATGTCTGTAATAATCTGCTCTAAACGAGTTAGTTACCAACCCTCATTCCATTCCAGTAAAAGGTAATGGAACTGTGGATTCAATTTTGAAATTAGGAACATAGAATCATAGAAACATAGAAAACCTATAGCACAATACAGGCCCTTCAGCCCACAAAGCTGTGCTGAACATGTCCCTACCTTAGAACTACCTAGGTTTACCCATAGCCCTCTACTTTCTGAGCTCCATGTATTCATCCAGGAGTCTCTTAAAAGACCCTATTGTTTCCACCTCCACCACCTCCGCCAGCAGCCTATTCCACGTACTCGCCACTCTTGGTGTAAAAACTTACCCTGACAACTCCTCTGTACCTACTTCCAAGCACCTTAAAACTGTACTCTCTCATGCTAGCCATTTCAGCCTTGGGAAAAAGCCTCTGACTATCCACATGTTCAATGCCTCTCATTATTATACACCTCTATCAGGTCACCTCTCATCCTCCATTGCTCCAAAGAGAAAAGGCTGAGTTCACTCAACCTATTCTCATAAGGCATGCTCCCCAATCCAGGCAACATCCTTGTAAATCTCCTCTGTGCCCTTTCTATGGTTTCAATGTCCATCCAGCAGTGAGGCAACCAGAATTGAGCACAGTACTCCAAGTGGGGTCTGACCAGGGTCCTATATAGCTGCAACGTTATTTTTCAGCTCTTAAACTCAATCCCACAATGGATGAAGGCCAATACACCGTATCCTTCTTAACCACAGAGTCAACCTGCGTAGCAACTTTGAGTGTCCTATGGACTCAGACCCCAAGATCCCTCTAATTCTCCACACTGCCAAGTGTCTTGCCATTAATGCTATATTCTGCTATCATATTTGACCTACCAAAATGAACCACTTCACATTTATCTGGGTTGAACTCCATCTGCCATTCTCAGCCCAGTTTTGCATCCTATCAATGTCCCTTTGTAACCTCTGACAGCCTTCCACATTATCCACAGCATCCCCAATCTTTTTGTCATCAGAAAAATTTATTAACCCATCCCTGCACTTCCTCATCCAGGTCATTTATGAGAACCACGAAGAGTCAGGGTCCCAGAACTGAGCCACACCACTAGTCACCAACCTCCATGCAGAATATGACCCGTCTACAGCCACTCTTTGCCTTCTGAGGGCAAGCCATTTCTGGATCCAATTGTTAGTTTTAATAGTTCAAGTCTACCTGTTTAGGCATTAAACATTACTCTGAGAACATTAAAGATTTCTCAATGTGTTAGAAAACCAGAAATATGTGACTTTATATCTGAAATTATATTTGTCATTTCAAAGCACCATTTCCGAGACTCAAGCTTCAGCTGAGCAAATTAATTTAGAAGGATTCATACCATAGGCGCAGGTCGGGGACTGGTGAACTGTAACTTGGCACTAGGCTTAAGAGGCTTATTCGAAGGTGAGAAGCCACATTAACATATTACCCCTGAGGATTCATGGGAGTGGCAAGTTTGGATGCTTCCATGACAAGCTGATGCACACTGATTTGGTGAGCACATTGCTAGGCTGCCCGGCCAAGTGCAAGAAATGACAGAAGAGATTCTCAGGGCAGGTTGTGCACAATCTGGAAACCACTCTGGAGGTCAAGTCCACTTAATTTTAAGGGTTCTGTAATAGTACCATGACACAGAACCTACTGGAGTAGGTGGAAGCTGTCATGGAAGCACAGAGATACTTAAAATCTTCTCTGTTTCAGTGTAGTCTGATTCTGATCTAGCTGCAGTTCTGGTTTCTGGCACGGGGCACTTGGAGGTTTAAGCAAAGAAACATAGGCAAGAGTTCATTGTGAAACAAGATGCAATCCATAAGCAAGTTTGAGTAAGATAAACTACAGGCTTAGACTAAGCAAGGAGTGAATGGGAATAAAATAATTAATCTTTGGAACCTGTAGGCTAATTGATCTTTTATGACAGTACAAAAAATAGAACAAAAATTGCAGATGATACTAAAATAAATGGTATTGTATAGAGTGAAGAAGGTTATCGGAAATTATGGGAATAGGATTCTAATCAGCTAGGGAAATGAGCAGAAGACTGGCAAGCGGTTTTGAATTCAGTTATCTGTAATGTGATTAATGTTGGAAAGTCCAACCAGGATAGGACTTGTACAGTGAATGGTGGGCCCTGCAGTGTGTTGTCGGTGGTCACGAATCAGCAAATAGGGAGATTGAAAATTTGGTTGAGTAGTACCACAGCAACAGCCTCTCACTCAATGTCAGCAAGACCAAGGAGATGATTTTTGTCCTCAGGAGGAGGGAACAAGAGACAGCCCTCATCAGGGGAATCAAAGGTAGAGAGTGTCAGTAATGTAAAAATTTCTCGGTGTTATCATTTCAGAGGATCTGTCCTGGGTCCAGCAAATAAATGTCATTATGAAGAAGGCACGGCAGCACCTCTACTTTTTTTTTAGAAATTTGCAAAGTTTTGGCATGTCATTTAAAACTTCAACAAACAATTATAGATGTATGATAGAGAGTATATTGATTGATTGCATCACAGCCTAGCATGGAAGCACCAATGCCCTTGAATGGAAAAGCCTACAAAAGTAAGGGATATGGCCTAACCTTAATGGGTAAAGCCCTCCCTACCAATGAGCACATCTATATGAAGCGCTGTCACAGAAAAGCAGCATCCATCATCAAGGAGACCTACCACCTAGGCCATGCTCTCTTCTCACTGCTGCCATCAGGAGGAAAGTACAGGAGCCTTAAGATTCACTCCACCAAGTTCAGGATCAGTTATTCCCCCTCAACCATCAGGCTCTTGAACCAGAGGGGATAAATTCTCTTTACTTCACTTACCCAATCTCATGTTCTCAAAATGTATTGCTTATTTCTTTATATATTATTTCTTTCTTTCTCTCTTTCTTTTTGTATATTCACAATTTTTTATTTTGCACATCAGTTGTTTGTCCATCCTGCCGTGTGCAGTCTCTCATTGACTCTATAGTCTTTCTTGTAATTACTGTGATTGCCCAGACCACACAAAACAAAAGAATCTCAGGGTCATATATGTACATCGACAATCAATTTACTTTGAACTTTGAACCTGCAAATTAGAACAGAGATCTAGGAGGACAAGTATGTAGTTTGCTGAAAGCAGTTTTACAAGTGGACAGGATGCTGAAGAAGGCATTTAGTGTGTGGAACTTCAACACTTAGGGTATCAAGTACAGGAGTTGTGTCACATTTGTACAACATGTTGGTGACAGTGCACTTGGAGTACTGTGTACAGTTTTGGTGACCATGCTCTTGGAAAAACATCATTAAGCTAGAGAGTGCAGGCAGGAATTAGAAGAATGTTGTAAGGACTCAAGTGTCTGAGTTACAGGTAGAGGTTGGGCAGGCTAGGACTTTATTCCTTGGAGCACAGGAGACTGAGGAGCAGATATATAGAAACATGCAGTAGGTTAATGTTGAAGGGGAAATTAAAAACTAGAGTGCATAGACATAAGATGATGGCTGGAAGACTTAAAGGGGATTTGAGAGGCAATTACTTCACAGAAAGGGTGATTTGTATATGGAACATATGGGAGGGAGATTGAAAATCCACAACAACAACTTCTCACTCAACGTCAGCAAAAACCAAAAAGCTGATTATTGACTACAGGAAGGAGACATTGGAGGTCAAAGAGCCAGTCAGTCTCATTAGGGAAAGGGAGGTGGAAAGCGTCGATAACTTTAAATTCCATGGTGTTCCCATCTGTCCCGGGTCCCGGGTCCAACACATAAACGGCATCACAAAGTATCTCCACTTTCTTAGAAGTTTGCGCAGATTCAACACGTCATCAAAAACTTTGACCAAGTTCTATAGAAACACAATGGAGAGTATCCTGACTGCTTGCATCATGGTCTGGTATGGAAACAACAATGCCCAAGAATGGAAAAGCCTACCAAAAGTGATGGATACAGCCCAGTCCAACACATGCAACCCCCCCCCCCCCCCAACAATGAGCACATCTACAGGGAACACTGTCACAAGAAAGCAGCATCCATCATCAAGGACCCTCACCATCCAGGCCGAGCTCTCTTCTTGCTGCTGCTATCAGGCAGGATCTTTAGATCTCACCAGGTTCCACCAGGTTCAGGAACAGTTATCACTCTTCAAACGCCAAACTCCAGACCCAGCGTAGATAACTTTAATCACCTCAATTTTGCTGTGATTCCACAACTTATGAACTAACTTTACAACTCATGTTCTCAGAATTTTTTTTTAAACTTAATTATTTATTTGCACCATTTCTCTTCCTTTGCACATTAGTTGTTTATCAGTCTTTGTGCAATTTTTCATTTATTTTACTGTATTTTTGTTCTGCTGTGAATTGCTGCAAGTAAATGAACCTCAAGAGAGTAAATATTGACAATATTTACATTGATAATGAATTTTACTTTGAACTTTGAACTTTGGAATGAGCTACCAGAGAATGTGATTGAAGCAGATCCAGTAACAACATTCAAAAGACATTTGGATTAATAATCGGACAGTGGACATTTAGAGGAATATGGACGTATTGCAGTCAAATGAGATTAGTATGGCAGGCACCATGGTTAACATGGACAAGTTGGGCCAAAAGGTCTTCTTCCATGCTGTAGTCTATGGTACCACGATAAGATCATTGCTCTCAATAAATGCAGAGCTGCAACTGTGAGCAGGTTACAGTTTTTCAGGAACAAGAGGGTGCTGTGCATCAGTAGATTGCTTACATTGTTAGTGAAGATATTGTACATGGACATACAGTGGATTCTGGTTAATTGGGCCAATGGTTAGTCAGGGAAGCCACTTATTTGGGACAATTCTTAAAGAACAGAAACTAATCGAGAAAATTGCTGGATTCCCTGCATTTATTTGAGATACTATGCCGCTTAAATGGGGCAGGAGACTGTTGCTGAACAGTTCCTAACCAGCATCAGTCATGTGGACTTATTGTGGCCACTAGACACTACGCTGTGTTTAGAACGAACAGTTTTAAATAGCGTCAGCTGAGTGTGTTTGTATTCAAAAAGCAGTGATTATTGTCACTGATAGTTGGCGAAAAATAAGCAGTAATACAATTTAGAATTGTTTTGCTCACTGCAGTTTCAAGCATTTAGGCTTGGAGATGCCAGAAACTGTTGGGAGTGAAAATGAAACAATTTCACTTCATCAACAAGTTTTGAAGATATCAACAATCATCGTAATGTTGCAATAAAAATGAAGATCTGGAGGATGTAATTGTCAATTGCATTGTATGAAAGTAAACAATTATCTGCACTAGGTGTCTGTGCTGATATGGTTCATTGTGTAGACTGGATAAATTCTGTTGATAACTATTAGGATCTAATACACAGTTTTCTAGTACTTTTGGTAAGATGGCGGCACAATTGATCACAGCAGCTTCTATGAGATCAACAAAAGGTGCTACTGTCCTAATTAAACACACTTCTGCTGAATGCAAGGTCCTCCTATTCATTAAGAACTTAAAGCACTGCAGGTCAGCTCCATCAGCGAGTTGTTTGCCGGCAGAGGTAATGAAAGAGCTGCACAATGTGCTGCTGCGTGAGTTGATGGAGGTTTCCAGTCAAGCCATCATTGTTGCTTTTCTTGTGATTGTAAGACCCCTTTAGACATGATTAATCTGGAATGCCGCAAGTTCTATTCACTGATTTATTGGATGAGATCAGGGGTGGAAGGCATGAGAGCTTCCTGGCCTCCGTTATAGCAAAGACTAGGCCTCAGGCCTGAGTGTTTACAACCTCCCGAAGAGAGGGGATGAAGCCATCGCACTTTACTGGGGTCAGTGTGGCACAGCATCCAGAACGGAGTCGGTGCTGCCTCTCCAGGGCTTTGCTCGACAGAAGACAAGTTCTGTTGTGGATGACTGCAGTTTTTTTTTTGGCTGCTCTCAATGGACTCGGGGCCTCAAGCCACGGGGTTGCCTGCTTTACAGCTGCCAGGGGAGAGGCATCCGAACTGGTGGACTCAACTGGGAGTAGTGTAACATAGTTGTGGTTTACTGAAGATTTCAAACAGATAGTGGTCTGGACTATATACAATAGTCTCTTTGTCCTTAAATTGCAAAAAAAAGTGTGTTTCATAATCAGCTTCTTTCACATAGGAAGAAAATATGCACACTCACAGTACTATGTGAAAGTCTTTGGAACATATCGATAGCTAAGGTGCCTAAGACTCTTGCACAGAACTGTACTGCTGCAAAATATGTGAGTGATGAAAAACCTGATTTTGATATGGGTCTCTACTGTGGACTGAGAGTAGGAAGGGGTCAGGGAGAGGGGAATGTTACTATTGTCATGTAAGATAGTCAGAATCCCACTCCATTCAGAGGTTTCATGGCACATTTTATCTACATTTTGTTGGTCAAAGTGTGCAATAGTCCTCTGTAGTTTAAAGACTAATACATGGAAATTCTGACACTTTATTTTGTAACTCCTCCAGCTTTTTAATTATGTTATTAAAAGTGGCTCGGCAAGTTGAGATAGCAGCTGAAAAAAGCATGGAGCACTCTGCCTTTTAAAAATAGAGACAGAGATTACTAAAGCAACAAGTCATGCCAATCACATACAAAGGGCTGGTTTGGACATAACTGGAATATTTTATCCACTTCAGGAGAAAACACTTTAGGAAAGATGGGAAGGCCTTAGAGTGGATGAAGAAGCAAGTTAAGAGGCTGATTCCTGTAGTTCTGGAGAGCTGATTTTGTTCTCTTTAAAATGAACTCGGTTGAGAGGACTTCCATTAGAGATATTTGTGATCATGAAGGCCTGGATAGAGCAGGTCGAAAGAAACAGTCCCCATTGGTGAAGTGGGATGGATGTAAGAGACAGAGAACATTGAATGACAGTAATTGGTAAATTAATGTGATGAAAGTTTGATTTATGCAGTGGATGATAGGTTTGGGAAGGCACTGGTGGGGCAGCAGTGAAGCAGATTCAACCATGGATTTCATAAGAGAATTGGATAAATGTCTGAAGGAAAAATCGCAAGGCCATGGGGAGAAAGTGGGAGAGTGAGACTACTTGGATTGCTCCTGCGTAAATAAGGCTTGTACAGAATTGTTGAGACAAGTGGCCTTCTTTGGTACTTTAATCATCACTTTTTATTACTGTCTATTAATTGATTGCCATAATGTGCAAAATAAGCCCTTCCAGCCCTTTGAGCCTCGGTGCCCAGTAGCCTCCATAGATGCTGCCCTACCTGCTGAGTTCCGCCACTGTTTTGTGTGTGCTGCTCAATTGGTTTGTCTCCTTTGTAAGTTCACCTGTGTGAGGGACGTACATTTATCTTTGCTAATCTTTTTCAGTTTTTGCATATTTGTTGAATCTTTTACGATGTGTTTGTGTGTTCACAGCATCGGTCCGCAATATTTGTGACTTTGTGACTTACTAACCTATTTCCTCATCCAAACTAATATCACAAAGAGCAGGCGTCCCTGTACAGATATTTGTGGAACACTACTGGCCACCAACCTCCAGGCAAAATGCCCACCATCTACTCCCACCCTTTGCCTTCTGTAGACAGGCCAATTCTGTATCCATACTGCCAAGATTCCCCAGATCCCATGTCTCCTGACTTTCTGAATAAGCCTACCTTGGCAAACACCTAACTAAAACCCATATACAGCACATCCAGTGCACTACCTTCATCAATTTGTTATGTGGCTTTATCAAGGTATTCAATCTGGCTCTTGGAGCATAACCAGCTCCTCACAAAGCCATGCTGACTACTCTAATCAGACCATGCTTCTTCAAATGCTTGTAAATCCCTAAGACACAAAGATCATTGCCAAAGGTGCAGCCAACTTTTCCCTTGCCTTCTGTGATAACCTAAGTTTAAACCATCTGGCCACAGGGACTTATCTACTTTCATGTTTTCCATGGTTCCAGCACATCCCCTTTCTTAACATTGACATGCTCCAGCATATGAGCTTGTTTTACATAGTCCCCACATTCATCGGGGTCCCTCTTACTGGTGAATACTGAAGCAAAGTATTCATGAAGGACCAGTATGCATATCTACAATGTTAGAATACTTACATGTGCCACCAATTCCAGTTTAAGATGGTGATATTGAAGTTCAAAGACAGCTTACTGGTAGTTCAGATGGAAACAGAATAAGACTAAAATATATTCAAACTTTCCTTATAACTCAGGTTCTCCAGACTCAGTAACATCCTTGTGAATTTTCTCCATACTCTTTCAACCTTGTTTACAACTTTCCTGCAGGCAGATGATGAAAACTACACACAATACTCCAAATTAAGCCTCACCAACGTCTAATACAACTTCAACATAACATCCCCTCTCCTGTACTCAATCCTTCGATTTATGGAAGCTAATGTGAAAAAAGCTTTTTTTGTGACCCTATAAGACACAAGACACAGGAGCAGAATTAGTCCATTCAGCCCATTGAGTCATCTCCACCATTCCATCATGGCTGATCCTGGATCCCACTCAACCCCATACACCTGCCCTCTCGCCATATCCTTTGATGCCTTGACCAATCAGGGAATAATCAACTTTCGCCTTAAATATACACATGGACTTGGCCTCCGCCACAGTCTGTGGCAGAGCATTCCACAGATTCACTACTCTCTAGCTAAAATAATTCTTCTTTACTTCTGGTCTACAAGGCCACCCATCAATTTTCAGGCTGTGCCTCTAGTTCTGGATGCCTTCCACCATAGGAACCACCCTCTCCACATCCATTTTATCTAGTCCTTTCAACATTTGGTAGGTTTCAATGAGATCCCCCTGCATTTTTCTAAATTTCAGCAAGTACAGGCCCAAAACTGCCAACATTCCTCATATATTAACCCCTTCATTCGCAGACCTCCAGAGAGGCAACTATCTCCTACCACTTTCTGGCTAATGTCTAATTCAATTTACTACCTCATCCTGAATGCCGAGCAAAGAAACTTTCTTGACCAGCCTCCTATGTGGGACCTTGTCAAACGCCTTAGTAAAGTCCACGTAGACAACATCCACTGCCTTACCTTTATCCACTTTCTTGGTAACTTCCTCGAAAAACTCTGTAAAATTGGTTTAACATGATCTACCACACTTGAAGCCTTAATCAGTCCATGTCTATCCAAACACTTACACTGTATATCCAAGCAACATACACAATGCTGGAGGATCTCAGCAGGCCTGGCAGCATCTATGGAAGTGAGTGAACAGTCAGTGTTTCGGGCCGAGACCCTTCATCAGGAACTGAGTTCCCCTACATAAAAATTGTCACCTGCCCTGCCTCATTCCTTAATAGTAGATCCAGTATTGCACCTCTCTCGTTGGGATTTCTACATACTGATACTCTCCTGAACAGATTTGAGAAACTCCACCCCATCTTGTTCTTTTACAGTATGGAATTTCCAGTCAGTATGTGAAAAGTTAAAAACACCCACCTTAACAACCTTATGTTTCTTTCAACAGTCTATGATCTCGTTACTAATTTGCTCCTCTAAGGACTGTTGGGCAGTCATAGCTTTCTTATTTTTCAGTTCCACTGATAATGCCTCAATAGTCGAGTTCTCCGGTCTGTCTTGATGGGCCACTGCTGTGATGTTTTCCTTGACTAGTAATGCCACCCTCCTCCATTAATTTGTCCCACTCTTACACGCCTAAAACAACGGAACCCCGTAATAGTGAGCTGCCAGTCCTGCCCCTCCAGCAAACAGGTCTCACTAATGGCTACAGCGTCATACTTCCAGGTGTTGACCCATTCCCTGAGCTCATCCACCTTTCCTACGATACTTCTTGCATTGAAATATAAACAGCTCAGGACACTAGTTGCACTGTGCACCAACTTTTGATTCCAGACATTTTCTCTGGTATTACAAACATTTGCCAACACAACCTAAACGTTCTGGCACTCTGGTTGCAATCCTCTTGAAACTCGAGTTTAAACCCAACCATGCAGCATTAAAACACCTTCCCACTAGGATATGTCCCCTTCCAGTTCAGGTGCAAGCCATCCCATCTGTACAGGTTTCACCTTCCCTGGAAGAGAGCCCAGTGATCTAGTATCCTCTCTCCTACACCAACTTCGTAGCCACATGTTAAACTGTATTATCTTCCTAGTTCTAGCCTCACTAGCACATGGCATGGGTAGCAATCCTGAGATCACAACCTGAGAGGTCCTGTCTTTTAACTTAGCACCTAACTCCCTAAACTCCCTGTGCAGAACCTCACTTGTCCTACCCATGTCATTGGTGCCTGCATGGACCATGACCTCTGACTGTTCACCCTCCCACTTAAGCATGCTGAGGACCTGATCCGAGATGTCCCAGACCCTGGCATCTGGGATGTAACATCCAATATGGGAATCTCGTTCTTGCCCACAGTCCCTCCTGTCCTAAATAACAAATCACCTATTATCACACCGTGCCCCTTCTCTCCCCTGAGTCACAATGCTGCACACCCAACTGCTGAGACTTTCCTCTGTTAGGTCATCCCCCTAATAGTATCCAAAGCGATATACCTGTTGTTGAGGTGAATGGCTACAGGACTACAGGAAGGCGAAGTGGACTCGAGGGATGTACCTTGCTAGTGCGATGCAAAATTGAAGTGTAATGTGTTTGAGCCAGGATCGCAGATAGAGTTGGTGTCGTTGTCAGAGATGGAGCTGGAGCGAGCAATCTGTAGAGGAGTTGTGATAGAGGAGTCTAAGACCCTGAGCGAGGTTATATCGCTCTCAGCATGAAGCTGATTTGAAAAGGTTGAGAATGGCCTCAGGCCAGGCAGTGCAGTCTAGGCCCAGAGTGTATCGCTGTGGCAGGGCCCGGGTCCTAATGCGAGGCACAATCTGGTGTTTGGATGATTTAAATGCTAGCCCCGATTGACTAGAAAGGCAAGGTTTTGGCACCAGAGATAAGGGTTGGGCTGATTCTGCTCGCCCTTCCACGATGTTCATTCCTCTCTCTGTGGCACCGAGGTCTTCAGCCTGCTCCAGCTGCTACACGCTTCATGCCTGAGAGCTTCGCGGCGACTTGCCCCACTATATGATGAACTTGAGACTGACGCTATGGACCTACTTCGGCTGCTCCAGCTCCGGGTCGAAGGACTCAATTTGTTTCGGATTTTTTTAAAGTTGGGTTCTTTCGTGTTTCTTGCTTTATGGCTGCCTGTAAGCAGATGAATCTTAAGGTTGTATAATTTATACATTCCTTGATAATAAATGTACTTTGAACTTGAACTTGAATTTAATTTATTGAGACTGAATAATTAATTTTAGTTGGAATTGTGAAGCATCAATGGTTATATTTAGTTGTAAGTTAATACTTTCACTTTGCATGTACCATTTATACTGCAGCATCCTCAATTGTAACTGAGAACAACCACAATTATTCAGTGTTTACATGTATTTGTGTTTTTACAATCATGCAATCATAGAAGAAAACAACATCCCTTGCATTTATTAAGAGTATCCATCATGATCTCAGGATGTCCTGAAGAGTTTCCTGGGCAATGAAATGCTTTTGAAGCATAATCACTGTTTGAAATGTAGGAATTGTTTGCCATGCCCACAAAACCACAAAGTGAGTATTGTTTATTTAGATAGCTGCACAAGCAATAATTATATAGAATTAAAAGATTTTTTTCCCATTTAGATGTTGTACCAGGAGGTATCTAGATCTTAAACAACAAACTGATAGTTAGAGGCTGAATGTTCCTGTAGTGCCTAGTCATTAGTTTAGTTGGAGGTATTCATTTTAGTCACATGCATATCATTGGTATATGTTTAATCTGACCAGACGATGTTCAGACTAATGCCAAAAAGTTACACACTGCAGTGTACAACATTTTGATAATATCCATCAGTCTCATTAGAACAGTAGTACTTTCCTTCAAGGATATATATGAATGCTCATTGTATTATTAAATTCTTTAAATTGCTGATTTATAAAAGACCATAAGACTGTAAAATATAGGAACAGAATTAGGCTACTTGGCCATTGAATCTGGTCCACCATTCACAATTCATGGCTGATTTATTATCCCTCTGAACCCCATTCTCCTGCCATCAGCTGTAACCTTTGACGCCCTGACTAACCAAGAACCTATCAACCTCCACTTTAAATGTACTCAATGGCTTGACCTATGCAGCAATCTGTGTCAATGAATTCCACAGATTCACCACCCTCTAGCTAAAAAATAAAATCCCCCCTCATCTGTTCTAAATGGATGTTCCTCTATTCTGAGCTATGCCCATTGGTCCTGGACTCTCCCATCCCTGGAAATATCCTCTCCACATCCACTCTATCTAGGCCCTTCAATATTTGATAGGTTTCAATGAGATTCCCCCTCATTCTTCTAAACTCCAGTGAGTACAGGCCCAGAACAATCAAATGCTCCTTATACATTAAGTTTCATTCTCAGAATCATTCTCGTGAACCTCCTCTGGACCCTCTCCAATGTCAGCACAACTTTTCTAGGGATCCAAAACTGCTCACAATACTTCAAGTGCAGTTTGATCAATGCCGTATAAAGCTTCAGTATCACCTTGTTGCTCTTATATTCTAGTCCTCTCAAAATGAATACTAACATTGCATTTGCCTTCCTTACCACCCACTCAACCTGCAAGTTAACCTTTAGGAAATTCTTCACTAAGATTCCCAGTCCTTTTGAAACTCTGAATTTTGTATTTTCTCCCTGATTAGAAAATAATTTAAGCCTTTATTCTTTCTACCAAAGTGATGGCCATATACCTCCCTACATTATATTCCACCTGTCACTTCTTTGCCCATTCTCTCAATCTGTCTAAGTCTTTCAGCAGTCTCTTTGCTTCTCTAAAACTACCTGTTCCTCCAACAATCTTTGTATTGTCTGCTTGATCACAAAGCCATCAATTTCATCATCAAAATGATAGACATGGTCGGTTAGTTGGCCTCAATGGGTGATGATGATCATCACAAGCCAGGGCGGAAGGTACGGAGATCCTGAGATGCCCAGTTGTCAAGATCTCCCTCTCGGCCTCACCAGTGTAGTCCAAAGGAAAGCAAATGAAGCAATATGTTTGGCAGCAGCTTGGCTGCAAGAGCTGCCAGAAGGATGTTCACTGATGTCCAGCCGCATTAGGTGCTCCACTCCGGATTTGCTGTCTGGGTTTACTCCTGTAGCCTTCATCTCCCGAGGCTGCCCACAAGGCAGTGTGGCTATTAACCATAGCTGGCGATTTGGTCATAAGCCCCAGGGTGTGTTCACACACCGGTGGGCCTGCTTGCTACATGTGCAGGGGCTAGACCTCCTCCCCAGCCTATGTAGTTCAGCCTGAGTTCAAAAGGAGTTGAGTTTCACCAGCGAGGAGCCCGTATACGAGGCTTGCTGTTAGAGAGGTTAAGTACTGGCAGGGAGAGACTTACACATTCAGCTGTCCTTTTTACGAGACTGCTGCCAGCGGTGGAAGCTGAAAGTGAGAGCAACAAGCACTACCCACTACCCTACCACACTAGACATGACACAACAACCATTTTGACTTCACCATACTATGACACGAAAAGAAACGGTCTAATACTGACCATTGTGGAAGATTACTAAATGCTATTTGACCCGGCCAGTCCTGACAAAGGGTCTCGACCCAAAGCATTGGCTGTCCATTTCCCTCTACAGACCCACTGCATCTGGCCAGCTCCTTTGTGTGTTACTCCAGACTTCCAGCATCTGCAATCTTTTGTGTCCCCAGTTTTCTGATAGCTTTTCAGATTAAGTTTGTGACTTCTGTTCTCAACATTGATGAGGTTGCTTTCTAATTTGAATGGGAGGTCTGGGAGGTTATCTTGGTATCTCCTCACCTTGAGAATTTTGTATGGATGAAAACTTCAATTTTAACTTTCAGGAGATGAACAATATTGTGTATTTCTTTCGTACCTTGAAGTAGTGTCACTTCACAAAGCACATCTCTGTTCTATCAAACAAAATCTGACTGAGAAATATAAAAAAAACTTACAGAAAGAAGAAGTGAAGGGACACAGGGTTTTAGAGAAGTGCCTTGATTGCTTTGGAGGCTTGGCTGTTGAAGCACATCTGCTGGTGTGGAATAATTAATTATGGAGGTAATTAAGAAGAAAGAATTAGAAAAGAATTGGATGTTTGTGAAACTGAAGAAGATTACAGAAAAAGGGAGGAAAAAAGTCATGGTGGTATTTGAAAAGAAGGATGAAAGATTAATGTATAATCAAGTACCATGCTTGAAGGATGAACTGTATTCTACAAGATTTTGCATGCTTATGGAGGGTGGGGTAGAAAGGATAGCTAAGACTATATTCATAGTCAAATCTTAAGATAACAAAGGTATTGATAACTTTTTCAGCAACTGTTGATCTGAAGCGATGTTGAAATGGGTAAGATTTCAGAAAGGTTAACTAGGATTACTTTGAGTTGATAAAGTTTTTTAATTCACCCTTCAACAGATGCCTTAGTTTTGCCTCCGTGGAATTCCATGAGTTCGTCCAACAGAACGTGTAAAGACTTATATTACTAGATATTTGTGTCTGGGTAGTATGAGGAGTTGTGTGATGGACAAATATGACTGAAGTAATCCAATCTTCATGGTTTCAACAGGTACATTTTGTTACGAATGCGCCACAATTCTGAGGGGCCGAAGGGTACAACGTAGCCCCCTCCTTTTTGAGAATCGCCAGATCACTATTAAGTCAGTTCAGGAGACCCAGGAAATGAGAGAAAGACATGCAGAATGCACAAAGAGTTTGGAATGTGTCCTGGCCTCCGAAAGGCGGGACCATTGATACCGGCTATTGTCTCTTGGAGACGGAATTGTGTATTGAATCCTGTACGATGCATCGAAGCCCCAGGCAATGAATCGGGGGGGGGGGGGGGTTGGTGGAGGGATTGCATCATCCCAACCTGATTGACATCTGAGACCCTGTGAGTCAGGATAAAAGAGGGTCTGGGGAACAGCCCCTCAGACGCACCAGAAGAAACGCTAGCGATCCCGTAATAGCGAAAGCCGGTGGGAAGGCCACGTGCGTCCGTTTCCATTTGCCCTGGAATCAGTGGGCCTTTACCACGGAAGAACGGTTTTTAGCTAACAACGGGGAAATCAACTCCCAACGACTCTCGAAGGATTGACATCATAAAAGGAATGGGCCAGTTTTAACCCGTCTTTCTCTCAACCAAAAAGCTGCAGCTTGAATGAACTAAAGTGACTTTTATATTTCCATCGGATAATACATTATCCCCTAGACAACGACAGAGCTATTCCTTATTGATTATTATTATACCCGCACTTTTAGATTTAGTATTGATGATGTATATTATCTGTATGTTTGCATTGATATTATTTTTGTGTATTTTTATCAATAAATACTGTTAAACATAGTACCATCAGACTTCAACGGACCTCTCTATCTTTGCTGGTAAGTGACCTGGTTACGGGGTACGTAACAATTTAATGTCAGGGAAATGCATAAAATATACATCCTGAAATTCTTTTTCTTTGCAAACATCCACAAAAACAGAGAATGAATGACAGTTAAATGTTAGAACCCCAAAGTCCCCCCAACTTCCCCTTCCCACAAATAAGCAGTAGCAAAGCAATGACCCTCCCTTCCCCACCAGCAAAAAAGTATCTGCACCCTGCACCGAACACTCAAGCGTACAGCAAAACATCAGTAAAGACAAAGACTTGCAGTACCCCAAAGACTACTCACTCACCTGGTATTCGACATACCACAGGCTCCCTCTCTAGCCTGTTGTATCACTTTTTCTGAACTCTGTGCCCAAAGAACTTGGGTCTCTGGGCACACAGCCAACAGCCAGCTCACTGCTTTTGATCTTCTGTGGACTCCCATGACACATCGGGCAGTGGCACCAGCCTCAAAGCAGCCCATCTCTACAGCCACAAAAATCCGGCACCCTGAAGGCGCACTAGTCTTCCAGGCTGTGTCCTTGGCATATTGAAATGCGGCTGGTCATGAGGCCCTGAGAATGGGTTCATTTTCCACAAAGAAATGAAATCAGCATTAACATCTCCGAATTATAGGGAAGATATCAACAAAATAGAGAGAGTACAGAGAAGATTTGCTAGAATGTTTCCTGGGTTTCAACACCTAAGTTACAGGGAAAGACTGAACAAGTTAGGTCTTTATTCTTTGGAGCATAGAAGGTTGAGGGGGGACTTGATAGGGGTATTTAAAATTATAAGGGGGATAGATAGAGTTGACGTAGATAGACTTTTTCCATTGAGAGAAGGGGAGATTCAAACAAGAGGACATGAGTTGAGAGTTAGGGGGCAAAAGTTTAAGGGTAACATGAGGGGGAACTTCTTTACTCAGAGACTGGTAGCTGTGTGGAACGAGCTTCCAGTAGAAGTGGTAGAGGCAGGTTCGGTATTGTCATTTAAAGTAAAATTGGATAGGTATATGGACAGGAAAGGAATGGAGGGTTATGGGCTAAGTGCGGGCCAGTGGGACTATGTGAGAGTAAGTGTTTGGCACAGACTAGAAGTGCCGAGATGGCCTGTTTCCGTGCTGTAATGTTATATGGTTATATAACTGCAGGTCAGGGTCTTCAAAAGAACCCTGAAAAGGGAAAAAAGAGATCTTAAAGATAGAAATAGAGCTGTTTCCGAAGGTGCAAGCAAAGGAGTCGCCCTTAGGCTCATCATCCAAAGGTCCACCCTTCCGTATTCAAAGCATCCCTGCATTGACCTTCTTTCTCTTTCCTTTTCAATTCTGTATTGAAATAAGGGACTACAGCCAACCACATTAATTTTAAATTGGTTGCACTTCCAAGTTTGGTGATATCCAACATTTAATAAAAAATCTAGGTTGGAGGAGGGATGCATTTTTTCACCTCCAGTCCATTATGGTGATATGCAGGATGATCAGGGTTTCAGAACAATCACCTTTTGCAACTGTTATCTCTCGGCAATGATCACTCTACATTCTGGGAAGGTGGGAAAATTACTGGAGGGACCTCTGAGGTATAGGTTTTACCAGCATTTGGATAGACCAAGTCTGATTAGAAGAAGTTAGCATAGCTTTGTGCCTGGAAAGTCATGTTTCATGAATCTTTAATGAATCTGTCCCCGAGGCTGATGCTAGACTTTATCTAAAGAGAGTGAACCCTCGCAAGGTGTAAGGTCCTGATGGAGTACTTGGTAAGGCTCTGAAAACCTGTGCCAACCAACCAGCAGGAGTATTCATGGACATTTTCAACCTCTCACTGCCACAGGCAGAAGTTCCCACTTGATTCAAAAAGGCAACAATCATACCAGTGCCTAAGAAGAATAATGTGGGCTGCCTTAATGACTATCACCCAGTAGCACTCATGTCGACAGTGATGAAAAGCTTTGAGAAGTTGGTTATGACCAGACTGAACTCTTGCCTCAACAAGGACCTGGACCCACTGCAATTTGCCTACTGCCACAATAGCTCAACAGCAGACACAATCTCAATGGCTCTCCACATGGCTTTAGACCATCTAGACAACACAAGTACCTACGTTAGGATGCTGTTAATCAACTATAGCTCAGCATTTAATACCATCATTCCTACAGTACTGATTGAGAAGTTGCAGAACCTGGGCCTCTGTACCTCCCTCTGTAATCGGATCCTCGACTTCCTAACCAGAAGACCACAGTCTGTGCAGATTGGTGATAACATATCCTCCTCGTTGACGATCAACACTGGTGCACCTCAGGAGTGTGTGCTTAGCCCACTGCTCTACTCTCTATATACACACGGCTAGGCATACCTCAAATACCATCTATAAATTTGCTGACGATACAACCATTATTGGTATAATCTCAGGTGGTGACGAGAGGGCATACAGGAGTGAGATAAGCCAACTTGTGGTATAGTGCCGCAGCAACAAACTGGCACTCAACGTCAGTAAGATGAAAGAGCTGATTGTGGACTTCAGGAAGTGTAAGATGAAGGAACACATACCAATCCTCATAGTGGGATCAGAAGTGGAGAGAGTGAGCAGCTTCAAGTTCCTGGGTGTCAAGATCTCTGAGGATGTAACCTGGTCCCAACATATCGATGTAGTTATAAAGAAGGCAAGATAGTGACTATATTAGGAGGTTGAAGAGATTTGGCATGTCAACAAATGCACTCAAAAACTTCTATTGTTGTACCATGGACAGCATTCTGACAGGCTACATCACTGTCTGGTATGGAGGGGCTACTGAACAGGACAAAAGAAGCTGCAGAAGGTTGTAAGTCTAGTCAGCTCCATCTTGGGCACTAGCCTACAAAGTACCCAGGACACCTTTGGAGAACGGTGTCTCAGAAAGGCAGCGTCCATTATTAAGGACCTCCAGCATCAGGGCATGCCCTTTTCTCACTGTTACCATCAGGTAGGAGACACAGAAGCCTGAAGGCACACACTCAGTGATTCAGGAACAGCTTCTTCCCTTCTGCCATCTGATTCCTAAATGGTCTTTGAAGCTTTGGACACTACCTCACTTTTTTTAATATACTGTATTTCTGATTTGCACATTTAAAAAAATCTATTCAATATACATAATTGATTTACTTGTTTATTTATTGTTATGTTTTAATTATTATTATTATTTTTTCTCTCTCTGCTAGATACGTGTTGCATTGAACTGCTGCTGCTAAGTTAACAAATTTCCCGTCACATGCCAGTGATAATAAACCTGATTCTGATTCTGTTTTTGTAACCAAGAGAAAGAAGGTAGAAGAGGGTAGGGTAGTGTATATTGTCTATTCAGACTTTAGCAAGGCTTTTGACAACGTCCTTCAAGGTAGGGTAGTCTGCAAGGTTAGTTCCCATGGAATCCAGGGAGACGTAGTTGGATGGATTCAATATTGGCTAGGAAGTAGGAAGCAGAGGATGGTGGTTGAAGGTTGTTTCTAGGAATGGAGGCTAGTGACTCATGGTATGCCACAAGTCAGTGTGGGGACCCTTGTTATTTATTATTTATATACATAAATGATTTTGATATGAATACACAAGGTTTGCAGATTGCACAAAATTGGGAGGTTGATAGTGAGAAAGGTTATGATAGAGTATAAGGGATCATCATCAGTTAGAGAAGTGGACTGTGGACTGGTGTGTGAATTTCAGCACAGGTAAGTATGAGGCGATGCATTTTGGAAAGTATAAGGCCAATGCTACGAGTGTTAGATACTAGGGAGTATTATGGAACAGGGAGACCTAGGAGTGTATAGTTCATTGATAGTAGGGTCAAGGTGATGAAAAAGATAATTAGCATGCTGACCTTCAATAATCAGGACTCTGTATGTGGGAGATGGGACATTATATGCAGTTATATAGGTAACTGGTGAGCCCCACGCTTGGAATATTGTGTACAGCTTTGGTCACCATGTTACAAGAAATATATTGTTAAACTGGAAAGAGTTCAAAAATAGAATTACAAGGACTAGAGGGCCTGAGTTACAGGGAGAACTTCGCCAGGTTGCGTCTTTATTGCTTGGAATGCTGGAAAACCTTATAGAAATGTTTAAGGTTATGAGAGGCATTCTAAAGTGGGTCATAACAGTCTTTTATCCAGGGCAGGGAGTCAAAACTATGGGGTCATAGGTTTAGAGTGAGAAGGGAAAGATTTAAAAGAGACCCGAGGGGTAAATTTCTCATGCAGCGTGGACTAAGCTGTCAGAGGAAGTGTTTAAGGCAGGGGCAACATTATCATTTAAAAAACATTTGGATAAGCACATGGAGAGGCAGAGCTTGGTGGGATATGGGCCAAATGCAGGAAATTAGGGTTAACTGGGTGAGCAGCATGGTTAGGCATGAACCAGCTAGGCTGAATGGCCTGAATGTTCGTATTGCACTATGACTAATACTAACATGCAGCTCAGTGTACTGATATCACAAATTCTATGCATATATCTAAATTTCAGGTTTTGTTTAATACCCGTAGCAGTCAAATACCTGGAAACTGGAGTTCATTCCTTTTTGATGAGCTTAAATGTGTGCCCCTTGTAGTCTTCCAAAAACTGGGATGGTGTGGAAAACCCAATTGAACTACTTGCTTCTTCTGAGCAAAAAAGGTGTGCAGGTTTTGCAATGGCAGCCTCAGAGTTCATATCTGCCATTTATTGCTGCACCCTCCTCTGGCAGTGAGTCAGCACATCAAAAAAATTCAATGGCAGCCACATAACAAACAGCATGCCACAGAAATCAGGGAAACTGGGGGCAGAGTGGTATGTATGGTGCTCATCCGTGCCTCAGTGCACCCCTTACACAAGGACCTGATTCTATGAGCCCCAGTGCTGGAAGTGTTTGAAAATCAGGAAATTAAAGAGGTTAAACATTGAGAAAGCCTGCAGATGCTGGAAATCTAAAGTAACACGGACAAAATGCTCAAAGAATTCAACACGTCAGGGAACATCTATGGAAATGAATAGACAGTCGACGTTTCGGGCTGGTCCCTTTCTTCAGGCCCAGAAAGAGCAGCAGTTGCATTGAGCTACACCATATAGAGACGTTGTGATCTTTGCCATTGATGCTTGCTGATAAAAGCAGAGCGTAGAAAAATACGCTAGACAAAGGCTTTAGCTAGTGTCTATTTGCTGTGACTGAAAAACATCAGTTGATTTTCACTCAGCAAAAGGATACAGATTTACTCTAACAGCCAATTTCTGCTGTTAAATGCAGAAATGACCACTGCACACCTGATGACATCATTATATCTAGGACTAATACTGTACAAGCATCAGATGCACTAAAGTGAGTGATTCCAATTGTAGCAAGGCAAATTTCCTAACAGTTATTAATTTACCTGCAAATAATTGCTTGGATGAACCTATGATTTTTATGTTTAAATTACATATAAAAAGACATGCACAAGTAGGTTCATTCTCGAGGCAGAGGTACAAATTCTGATGATATCCACTAGATGGCAGTAAATAAAAACACATAAAGTGCATTACACTTCAGAATCAGAATCAGGTTTAGTATCACCGTGAAATTTGTTAACTTAGCAGCAGCAGTTCAATAATCCAGCAGAGAGAGAAAAAAATAATAATAAACAAAATAAAACATAATAATAAATAAACAAGTAAATCAATTACATATATTGAATAGATTATTAAAAATGTGCAAAAACAGAAATACTCTGTATTAAAAAAGTGAGGTAGTGTCCAAAGCTTCAATGTCGATTTATGAATTGAATGGCAGAGGGGAAGAAGCTGTTTCCTGAACTGCTGAGTGTGTGCCTTCAGGTATCTGTATCTCCTACCTGATGGTAATAGTGAGAAAAGGGCAAGCCCTAGGTGATGGAGGCCTTTAATAATGGATGCTGCCTTTCTGAGACACCACTCCCTAAAGATGTCCTGGGTACTTTGTAGGCTAGTGCCCAAGATGGATCTGACTAGAGTTACAACCTTCTGCAGCTTCTTTCGGTCCTTTGCAGTAGCCCCTCCATACCAGACAGTGAAGCAGCCTGTCAGAATGCTCTTCATGGTCTTCATAGAAGTTTTTGAGTGTAGTTGTTGACATGCCAAATCTTTTCAAACTCCTAATAAAATATAGCTGCTGTCTTGCCTTCTTTATAACTACATCAATATGTTGGGACCAGGTTATTTCCTTAGAGATCTTGACACCCAGGAACTTGAAGCTGCTCACTCTCTCCACGTCTGATCCTTCTATGAGGATTGGTATGTGCTCCTTTGTCTTACCCTTTCTGAAGTTCACAATCAGCTCTTTCAACTTACTGATGTTGAGGGTTAGGTTGTTGCTGTGACACCACTCCACTAGTTGGCATATCTCATTCCTGTACGCCCGCGAGAGAGTTTACCAACAACGGTTCTATCGTCAGCAAATTTGTAGATGGTATTTGAGCTATTGCCGGTGTAGTGGCATCAGTGCCGGACTTCGGAGCGAAGGCTCCCGAGTTTGAATCCAGCTGGCTCCCTTGCATGCTTTCCATCTGTTCTGGCTTGAGCGTTGAGCTGGCAATTCAGCCTCGTAAAAACAAGAAAGCCTGCTAAAAGAATGCCGTCATGACGGCGTCCCGATGACTCCACTCAGAGTTAAGGGCTTATTTCTTCTTCTTCATTTGAGCTACGCCTAGCCACAGAGTCATGTGAATATAGAGAGTAGAGCAGTGGGCTAAGCACACACCCCTGAGGTGAGCCAGTGTTGATCGTCAGCGAAGAGGATATGTTATCACCAATCTGCACAGACTGTGGTCTTCCAGTTAGTAAGTCAAGAATCCAGTTACAGAGGAAGGTACAGAAGTCCAGATTCAGCAACTTCTCAATCAGGATTGTGGGAATGATGGTACTAAATGCTGAGCTATAGTCGATGAGCACTTGTTCTCTTTTCTTTGATTTTTTCTGTTTTTAAATCGTTTTTACAACTATAGAATGCACTGTCAGTTTAATACACCCAAGAAGCTATGCAAGGAAAAAAAATTGAAGTGTGGATGTGGAAACAAAGGCGATATTAAAGGAGCTGGTCAAAGAGATGGGTAGAAAAGTGAGTCCTCATGAAAATAGAAAGCTTTAAAGGTGGTGGAAGTTACAGAGATGCTCTAGTAGCATCTATTAGGTGGATGAAAAGAGGGGAATAAGCCAGACCTAAATGAATGGAACATTTCAGATTATTATTTACAAAGATCATAAAAACTGAGGCCATGAAGAAGTTTAAAGTCAAAGATGAAGGTTTATAATGGGTTAATTGACAACATGATCATTAAGGGACTTTCAAAGTAGAATGGTTATTAAATGATAAGATAGTATATCAAGATCAAAAGTGATTTAGTTCAATTTTAAACAGGATTTATAGATCTAAACACAGCAAAAATGTACTTAGGGAATGAACTGGTAGATGAAAAAAACACCAGTGGTTAAAAATTAAATAAATAATACTAGTCTACAACAGGCCCTTTTAAGACACTAAAACCCTCTTGGAGAAATGGCCCAATCATTGCTAACTGGTTAAAATAGTATTCAAAATTAAAAGATAGTATAGAACAAAAAATAATTTTAAAATTTTGCCAAACAGAACAATAAATATGAAGACTGGCTAAATTTCAGATTTCATAAAAAGAGGTCAAAGGCATTGATAATGAAAGGAAAAATAGAATTCAAGTGTAAACTTGTGAAGAACAGTAAAAAGAGACCATAAATGTTTCAGTTATGCAAAAAAGAACATAGGTTATTGGGCACCCTTTGTGGTACTGTAGTACCACAAACTATAGTTGTGGTAATAATATACTAACTAAAAATCGCCTGGAAATAGTAAGGGTAAATGTCCAGGAGGACATTTATCCAGGAGAAATGTCCAGGGTAAGTGAGAAGATGAAAGAAGTTTACATTAATAAAATGACAGAGGATAAATTAATGGGAGATTTGGAAGATAGTGGCAATGGAAATAATGTATGCATCTTCCAAAATTTCATACTATTACAGTTGGGAAAAAGTCACCGGCACTGACTATCTAACATCAGCCAAGATTTCATTGAATGGTAGAGCAGGTCCATGTGGCTAAATGGCCAACACCCGCATTGATTTATATTCTAATGCTGTTGTGTTTCAGAGATGGCACAAGGCAGTCTTTGAGTTATAATGAAAGATCTTGGAGCTATAATGATAATTCTGTTTCCACAGATGCTGCCTGACTTACTGTTTCCAGGATTTTCTGTTGTAATTTCACTTTTCCTGTTCCTAATATTTTCAATTTATTAGCAACTGCATTTCAAATGCGCAGTCCAACAGCGTAATGCCGTAGAAAATGAAGAAACGTAATGGAGATATCCCATGTATTAACTGTGTTCTCTGTGAAGCTGGCTCCTTTTGGGTAGATTATGTTACTAAAAAGAAGCGGGTAAATAAGGCAGAATTATCAGCAGGCAATGTGTATTGATTCAACTGATAAAATTGAAATTATATAAACACAAATTAAATGACACATGAAGGAAATGCAGCTCGTCTTACATCTTCTCTTTTGCCATTATTAGTTAGTTCCTGTTGCGCAGCCGCCATTTAGGGTAGCGACAAAGGATAGGATTCTTCATTACTGTTTCCGTAATAAGCTTTTTTGACTAGTCAGGGCTGCCGGCTCAGAGCTGAACCCCCGAAACTGAAAAACCGGTAGATCACTCTTAGTCTGGCCTCTACCCTTCGATCTGTTTGGCATTGGTGACCCTTTGACCCAAGAGTCAAAGCACAAGGTCCTGACTCCAGCCAACATAGCTCTCCAGGTCACTGGGGCACGCAAGCCTCCAAACCCTATGACAAAGTTGTGGTCCTCTTGGAGATGTCATTAACTTAAGTTTGTATTTTTTGCTTACTAGCCTTCCTGCCTTGGGAATAATTTCTCCTAACTTACTTGATCAAGTCTCATTTTGACTTTGCATGCTTTTATCAAAATCCATTGTAATTATCCCTGCTTTATAGAGAATGATGCAGCCTCCTAGTTCCACAATATAACTGAAATCCTTTGTTCATAATGGCAGTCTAATGCATTTTCTCCACAACTTCTAGATAAATGACTGACTATCAGGAGAGGGATGGGAGAACATCAGGTAGTGTGGCAATTCCCCCCAACAGTAAGTACTTCATTTGAGTACTGTTAGAGGTGGGGACCAACCTGGGGGAAGCAACAATGGCTGTGACTCTGGCAATGAGTCTCATCCTGTGGCTTAGAAGGGTAGGAAACTGAAGAGGATGACAACCATAATAGGGGGCTCTATAGTGAGGAGGACAAACAGACGATTTTGTGGACACGAAAAGAAAACATAGAATGTGCCAGGGTCTGCAATGTTTCTGAATGTGTCCTCAGTATCCTGAAAATGAGGGTGAGCAGCCAGAAGTCATGGTACATATTGGTACCAATGACATAGGAAAAAAAAGGAGGAATTTGTGAAAACAGAATACAGGGAGTTGGGAAGGAAGCTGAGAGGCAGGACCTCAAGGGTAGTAATCTCAGGATTGCTCCTGTGCCATGTGACAGTGAGGATAGGAGTAAAATGAGGTAGTGGATAGATGTGTGGCTGAAGAATTGGAGCGGGGTGCAGGGATTCAGATTTCTGGATCAATAGGGACAGGTTGTGATCTGTACAAAAGGGAAAGGTTGTACACGAATCCGAGGGGAACAGTATCCTTGCGGGCAGGTTTGTTAGAGCTGTTGGGAGTTGTTTAAATGAATATAGCAGAGGGATAGGAACCAGGATGATAGAGCTGAGGAGCCAGCAGGTTTACAAGAAGATGGTGGGTATAACATGAATGTAAGTAAGGACCAGCCAATGACTGGGTACAACTGTAGACAGAGCAAAGAGTTAAAGCTCTACCACAGAGGCAAAATTCATAAGGGCAAGGAATGCAGGACTGAAGGTGTTGCATTTAAATGCACGTTGCACTTGTGGTGCAATTAGACATTTATCGGTATGAAATTCTGGGTATAGTTGAGTCGTGGCTGAAAGAAGTTCATAGTTGGGAATTTAAAGTCAAAGGATATACTTTGTATCATAAGGACTGGCAGGAGGGCATAGGTGCTGGTGTGGCTCTGTGGGTAAGGGACACCTTTAGAAAGAGGTGACATAGGGTAAGAGAATGCAAAATCTTTGTGTGTGGAATTAAGAAACTGCTAAGTTAAAAAAAAAACCATTATGGGAATCATATAAAGGCCTACAAATAGTAGCCAGGATATGGGATTGAGATTGAAAAGGGAGCTGAAAAAGGCACGTAATAAGGGTAATGTCACAATTGTAATGGGGGATTTCAATATGCAAAGGGATTGGGAAAATCAGGTTGGTGTCAGATCAAAAGAGAGGGAACGTGGAATGCCTATGAGGTGGCTTTTTAGAGCAGCTTGTGCTCAGGCCTATGCTGGGAAAGACTATCTTAGGTTATGTAATAACCCAGATCTTAATAGGGAGTAGAATGTAAAGGAACCCTATGGAGGCAGTGATCATAATATGACTGAATTCATACTGCAATCTGAGAGGGAGAAGCATAACTCACATGTATCAGTATTGCAACAGAGTAAAGAGAGACATGAGAGAGGAGCTCGCCCAGGTGGATTGGAGGAGGATACTGGCAGGGATAACGACAGAGCAGAGATGGCTGAAGTTTCTGGGAATAGTTCTCAAGGCACAGGTCATATCTGCCCCACAGAAAAAATTGTTCTCAAATGACAGGGCTAGGCAAACGTGGCTGACAAGGGAAGTTAAGGACTCCATAAAGGCCAAAGGAAGGGCATAACCGAATTAGAAGTTGGATGATTGGGAAGTTTTTTAAAATCCAACGTAGCGGTGAATGCAGTTTTAACATTTAACATTAAGAATTTTTAAACTTGGACAGGTACATGGATGAGAGGGGTATGGAGGGATATGGTCCAGGTGCAGGTCAGTGGGACTAGGCAGAAAAATGGTTTGGCACAGCCAAGAAGAGCCAAAAGGCCTATTTCTGTGCTGTAATGTTCTATGGTTCTCTGGTTCTAAAAGGCAACTAAAAATGCTATAAGAAGGGAAAAGATGAAATATGAGGGCAATCTAGCCAATAATATGAAGTAGGATACTAACATTTTTCTCAATTATATAGTGAATAAAAGGGAGGTGAGAGTTGATACTGATTGAAAATGAGTTGAAAATGATGTTAGTGGGGTAGTAATAGGGGCAAAGAAATGGCAGATGAACTGAATTAGTACATTACTTCAGTTTTTACTGTGGAATACATTAGCTGTATGCCAGAGGTCTGTAAGTGTCAGAGAGAAGGTGTGAGTGCCATTGCTATTACAAAAGAAAAAGTGCAAGGCAAACTCAAAGGACTTAAGGTGGATAAGTCATCTGAACTTGATGGACTACATCCCAGAGTCCTGAGAGAGGTTGCTGATGAGACAAGGGATGCATTGCTCATGATTTTTTGAGAATCACTTGATTCTGGCGTTGTCTGAGAGGACTGGAAAATTGCAAATGTCACTCCACTCTTTAAGAAGGGAGGAAGGCAAAAGGGAGGAAATTATAGGCCAGTTAGCCTAACCTCAGTGGTTGGGAAAGTGTTGGAGTTCATTATAAGGGACATAGTTTTGGTCTACCTGGAGTCTAATGATAAAATAAGTGAAAGTCAGTTGGGATTCTTGCTGAAAAATCTGTTAGAGTTCTTCGAGGAAGTAATAATCAGGATTGTCAAAGGAGAGGCAATAGACGTCATTTACTTAGATTTTCAGAAGGCATTTGGTAAGATGCCTCACATGAGGCTGCTTAACAAGATGAAATCCTATGATGTTACAGGAAATATACTGGCATGGGTAGAGGTATGGCTGACAGGCAGCAGGCAGAGAGTGAGAATAAAGGTGCCTTTTCTGGTTGGCAGCTAGTGACTAATGCTGTTCGTCAGTGGACAATATTGGGACTATTACTTTTCACATTGCTTGACAATGATTTAGATAGTGGAATTGGTGGCTTTGTGGCAAAGTTTGCAGATGATACGAAGTTAGGTGGAGGGGCAGGTAGTGCTGAGGAAGCAATGCGATTGCAGCAGGACTTAGACAGGTTGGAAGAATGGGCAAAAAAGTAGCAGATGGAATACAGTGTTGGGAAATGTATGATATATTTTGGTAAAAGGAACAAAAGTGCAGACTATTATCTAAATGGGGAGAAAATTCAAACATCAGAGGTGCAAGGGGACTTAGGAATCCTCGTGCAAGACTCTCAGAAGGTTAATTCACAGGTTTAGTGTGTGGTAAAGAAGGCAAATGCAATGTTGGCATTTATTTCAAGGGGAATAGAATATATTCCTTTATAAGACACTAGTCAGGCCAGACTTGGAGTACTGTCAACTGTTTTGGGCTCCATATTTCAGAAAGGATGTATTGTCATTGGAGAGAGTCCAGAGGAGGTTCACGAGCATGATTCCAGGACTGAAGGGGTTAACGTATGAGGAGTGTTTGGCTGCTTAGGGCCTGTAGTCACTGGAATTTAGAAGAATGCGTGGGATCTCATTGAAACCTACCGAATGTTGAAAGGACTAGATAGAGTGGATGTGGAGAGGGTGGTTCCTCTGGTGGGGGTATCCAGAACTAGAGGGCACAGCCTAAGAATGGAAAGGCAACCTTTTAGAACAGAAGTAAGGAGGAATTTTTTAACCAAAGCGTGGTGAACTTATGGAATGTTCTGCCACAGACATCAGTTGAGGCCAAGTCTGTGGGTGTATTTAAAGCAGAAGTTGATAGATTCCTGATTGGTCAGGGCATCAAGGGATATGGTGGGAGGGCAGGTGAATGGGGCTGGATGGGATCTGGGATCAGCCATAATGGAATGGCGAAGCAGATTCAATGGGCTGAATAGCCTAATACTGCTCTTGTATCTTCTGGTCTTATGGTCTTCCTGATGTGTAACATTGCAGGGAGTGCCCCAGCTGACAATAAAGCCGAGCTTTCTAATAGCTTCCCTGCTCTTGTATTATTGTATCTGTTAACGTTTAATGTTTGAAATAATTGGGGATGAAACTGGAAGATCTAAGTATCCTAAGAAAGTTAGCATGCTTTAACATGGCTCAGAGGTGAAGTGGGGAGAAGAGGCGATAGGGGATGCATTGGTCAGGGGAACAGTCAGGAGGTTCTGTCCTTGAGAATAAGATTGCCAGATGGCATGTTTCCTCCTGGGTACAAGGGTCGGAGACATCTTGGATCAAGTCCATAGTATTCTTAAGTGGGATGGTGAGCAGCCTGACATTGTGGTCCACATTGATACCAATGACATGGGTAGGATGGGTGACGAGGTCCTGCAAAATGAGTTCTGGGCGTTAGGAGCTACGTTAAAAGACAGGGCCTCCAGAATCATGATCTCAAGATTGCTACCCATGCCACATGC
The DNA here is from genome assembly GCF_030144855.1 of Hypanus sabinus. NCBI lineage: Eukaryota > Metazoa > Chordata > Chondrichthyes > Myliobatiformes > Dasyatidae > Hypanus > Hypanus sabinus. The sequence goes on from NC_082710.1 coordinate 42,603,788, forward strand.
TAGTGAAGCCAGAAATACAAAGACCATACAGTTTAACACATGGCTAAGAGGTGGTGCAGGAGGCTGGGCTTCAAATATTTGGATCATTGGGCTCTCTTCCTGGGAAGGTGGAACCTGCACAAAAGGGATGGTTTACACCTGAACTGGAGGGGTACTGATATCCTTGCAAAACATTTTGTTGGTGTTGCCTGGAGGTGAGGTAGCAGAGGTTTAAACTAGAGCTGAAGGGTATGGGAACCAGAGTGCCAGAGAAAATAGTGAAATGGTTGTGAAGAACGATGTTGTTGAACCTATATACAAGGTCAGGTATCAAAAGATTGTGCGTGGGTGGGACTCATGTTCTAAGTTGTATATATTTCAACGTAAGGAGAACTGTAGGAAAGAGCTTAGGGCGTGGATCAGCACGTGAAGGTATGACATTGTAGCCATTAGTGAGACTTGGTTGCAGGAGGGATAAGACTGGTAGCTCACTGTTCCAGGGTTTCATTGCTTACGACGTGATAGAATGGGAGGGATTTAAGGGGAAGGGTGGCATCAGTAGTCAGGAAAAATATTACGGTGGTGCTCAGACAGGGCAGACTGGAATGCTCGTTTGCTGAGGCTATATGGGTGCAAATGAGGAATAAGAAATTTTGTGTCTAGTGCTGATGCCATTAATTTCAAGATAATTATGGAGAAGGATTTGTCTGGTCCTTGGGTTGAGAATATAAATTGGAAAAAGGCCAATTTTGATGGTATCGGGAAGTGTGGATTGGAACAGGTTGTTTTCTGGCAAAGTTATATCTGGTAAGTGGAAGGCCTTCAAAAATGAAATTTAGGAAACCTTGGTTTTCGACTGATATTGAGGCCCTGGTTAAGAAAAAGGACGTACATACAAGGCATTAGCAAGACGAACAAATTAGGAATTGAAGAGTATAAGAAATGCACTTAAAGAAATCTGGAGGCTGTAAGAAGCCATGAGGTTTTTCTAGTGACATGGTGAAGGAGAATGCCAAGGGCTTCTTAAGAGTAAAAGGATAGCGAAGGACAAAATTGATCCTCTGGAAGAACTGAGTGGTCACCAATGCATAATTTTGTCATGCATAATAAAACCATGGAAAAGATTAGAGGGAATTTTGCTCAAATGCCTAATAACACTATTCGTCAGTTATCGTATGCTACTGATCATGATTTATAGGAGTAGAATTAGGCCATTCAGCCCATTGAGTCTGCCCTGCCATTCAGTCATAGCTGCTTTAGTATCCTTCTCAACCCCATCCTCCTGCCTTCTCCGCATAACCTTTGACACCCTTACTAATCAAGAACCTATCAACATCCGGTTTAAATATCCCCAATGATTCTCCTCCATAGTTGTGGCAATGAATGCCACAGATTCAACACCCTCTAACTAAAGAAATTCCTCCTCATCTGTGAGCTAAGGGAGCCTCCTTCTGTTCTGAGGCTGTGCCCACTGGACCAAGGCCCTCCCACTGTTTGAAACCTCTCTATGTAAGCCTTCAGTAGGTTTTAATGAGATCCTCCTTCATTCTTCTAAACTGCAGCAAGTACAGGCCCAGGGCCATCATAGTGATAGAAGAGGGAACTTTCCTGCTCTGAGTATAGTTAAGAGAGAACCATTAGATTGATCCCCTATGTTGGAGGGCTGAAGTGTGAGGGAAATGGGAGAAATTCAGAGTTTTCATATTTGAAAGAGATAGCAGATATGTTGGAAAGTCTTTGAACAACTAATCTGGAAAAATACATCAAATACTTCTTTGCAACATTTGACATTTTGAGATTCCACTTTTTACCGATTCTCACAATAGCGAAAAGTGAATCTCAGAATGTCTTGAGGCTTTCAAAATAAGTAATATACATCTGTATAGAGTAAAAGTGACGTAATTGTAAACTACAAGTGGAGAAAGGGAAATAGAAAGAAGGGTTTATCAATGAAAAAAATGGTTACCTCAAATCTTATTTGCACTCTTATGTTTATCTGGACGACATAGACATTGAATAACCTTCTTGTGCAGATAAATGTTGCAAGGTTAATAAGATGTAACAAGAACTTTCAGCAAATGAGGGTAAGTACTGGCCTGTGTATGGAATAATAAATTGCTTGGCTGATAAGTTTCACTTTCTCAGCAACAAACAATCTGCTGGCGAAGATCAGCAGGTCTAGCAGCATCCATGGGAGGAAAGGGACTGTTGACATTTTGCTTTGAAATCCTGCATCAGGACATGTACACAGTTGTGACTTACCTGCGGAGAACCTCCAGCAGTTTGTGCATTGCTCCATAGTTGGACATCTGCAGTCTCCACCTTCTCAGACTTGTAAAGACAGAAAATCAGCTGGAGGGCACAGTGTGGCACCAGAATAGTTAATGGAGCCTATTCAGAGAGATGTAAGCAGAATCAGATTAAATAATGGATAAATACAAATCATAATTTGCATCCAAATTATTTATGTACTTTCTCCCTCAAAATTCAATTTTCCTTCTTTTGAGTCCTTTTTAACTTGACTTTTTTGAAGAAGTACATTTAAGCATTAGGAATTGTAATGGTGGTTCGCATTGCCCACTTAATAGCATATTTCAAATCTTAATGACACCCTGCCATGCTCCTATTCCCTCAGCTGCAATAGTCACAGTGAGAACCATGGCAACCTTCCCAAATAAACCTCTGGCGCAAGGAAAGATTTGTAGGTTTGCAATTAAGGAACTCTACAGCATGAGTATTTCAGCAACTACCAGATGTTTATAACATATAAGTAATATACAGGATGGAGCAGAGTTGGATAGATGCCAGGCAAACATCATACCAAAAGATTTTTTTTATTAGGGAATGGAAATTGTGTCTTGGGCTGTTATTTGTCAGACAACAATAACCATTATTGCAGACTCCCTGAACCTTCTTGAGAAACTCTGATTCCACTGCAAAGATCTGGATTGCAGTCTTTCAGTAGTGTTTTGATTACTTTGTTCTGAAATCAAACAAGCCATTTTGTTTCTCAGGATAATTGTGGACGAGCTGCCAGAACAAAGCTGTATTCCCTATGAGCCAACTTGCCCATCTGGCCTTGGGAAATTGGGCTGGAGCAGCCAAGTTTGAAGTTTTTGCAGCAGTTCTTCGCAGAGAAGACTGGAAACATGGGACTAAAAGGAAACAATCTCAGCAGATGACATTTTTGCACGACTACAGCAGCAGTCATTAAACGTGGATGCCTTAATAGCTTAAATCCTGTAAGGGGACTGCAGTAAAAATAAGTGCCAAACCAATGTTTCAGCTTTCATTAATCATTAAAAAGACTCTCTTTTTAATTACTAATAAAAATATCTGTCCTCATATGTGTACAACCAACCTCTGCTGGGCAGATCAGCAACTAAGTGAGGAGGGATGGAAAATATCAGGAGGGACTGAACTGTTCGATTGCTTCTGGCAGGATCTCTGATTACCTGGAGAGTAGCACAACCTTGTCCTGGGCAGGCACTCACCATAAATAACCATTTCTGTTGAGTTAATACTTTGACCCAGTAACCACAAGAAGCAGCATCCTGAGTAAGAGGAAGAATCATAAGCATGAGAGATCCTGCAGATGGTGGAAATCCAGAGCAACACATACAAAGTGCTGGAGGAACCAAGCAGGTCAGGCAGCTTCTGTGGAGATGAATAAACAGAGGATGTTTCGGGCCGAGACACTTCATCAGGACTGAAAAGAAAGGGGAAGAAGCCTGAATAAGAAGGTGGGGAGAAGGGGAAGAATCATCCTCACAGTTCTTTACAGATTTACCAGTGCCAGTTCCTTCCAATTCATAGACCACATCCACTTTTGCCGTTGCAGCCCAAGTTATTGCTCAGTACTTTCGCATGGTGCAGAGATTGATGCACCATCAATAACTCACTCTGAGACGTAAAGGCGAGATACCGGCTTTTATTGACTGGAAGAAGGAACCAGCAGTGAGTGACCACCATACTACATCCTGGAGACTGAGAGGCCGGGCTCAGGCCTCAATCGCCTTTATACCGTGGTCTGTGGGAGGAGCCACAGGAGCAGTCAGCAGGGGGCGTGTCCAGACAGGCACACATAGTTCACCACAGAGATACAGCACGGCTGGCAAGGCAGGGTGTGCAGATGTCCACCTACAAACAAGCCTATGTCCACTGCGCTGCTGAACCTCTCGCCTTAGTGGAGAAGGGGAGAGAAGCAGAGTGTTTCCCTGCTGGTTTGACAGGAGAGTGGCAAAGACCTGTTCCTAGAATTCCTTCCCAGTGACGGACACAATGCGAGACTCAGAAACTAAGATCTCATGGCTCCAGATGGTGCACAGTTGGGAGAGATCAAAGGGAAAAAGTGAGGGGGAAAAATTAAAAGTTAAACATCAGAAACAAAAGAAAAAACTCTTGCATTCCTTTGTTCCTCAGAGATTAGCTGATAAACTGAAAACTGGAGTCATGCACAAATTACTTTCATATGTCCTCGTGGAATGAAGGGCCCCAAATGTGCTATTTGTGCCGGTTGCTGATTTTACATTGTAATCTGGTGAAGTGCTGCATTTTCGTCTTTACGTGAAGTTCTCCACAGAATTTTAAAACCTGTATACTGTATTTATAACATTAAGTGGGGGTGAGGGATTTGCACACAGCAATTAATCACTGTTCACAGCTTCAGAAATAAGACCCAGCAAAACTTGGAAGGCATCCTTTCTTGCATCCATCTGAAATGTCCAACTGTCTAATACAAAAAGTTTCTTTGTGTGTGATATCCATATAGTGCCAACTTTATGTCATGGTCTGTGACTCAAATGAGTTGGCTGAGAAGACTCAAAACTAATTTTCCAACTGATTTATAGTGGCCATAATTACAGTCCTAAGGCAGGAACAGGGGATTAGTGTAGATGAGCAAAAATGCTGGCACAGATATGCTGGGGCAAAGGGCATGGTTCTGTGCTGTGGAACCGCAGAACCCTGTGAGAGGTATAATATTTGCACCTGCATTTCCTCTGTCACCACCATCCGGGTCCCAAAACAGCCTTTCCATGCAAGGCAGTCTTTCATATGAACACCCCCACCCCCAGGATCTGTTGTGTCCTCCTTCCCAGTGGGACCAGATGCAAACCTGACATTGCCCAACCTTCCTTTTCTATCAAATTCCATTATCTTCAGCCCTTTGACACGTCCAGCCATCTCCTCCCAGCTTCTCACCCCTCATCACTTGGGTCCCACTCTCACCTGCCAGATCTTGCTCCATCCCCTCTTTCCACCTTTTCATAATGGCTATCATCCCTCTATTTTTCAGTCCAGATCAATGGTCTGGAACTAAAACATCGATTGTGTATGGATCCTCCCTGATGTGCTAAGTTCCTCCAGCATTTTGTGTGTTGCACCAGATACCAGCATCAGTAGTCTCTTGTGTCCCCATGATTGTATGGTCCTGGCTCATTTGGCCAGCATAAAGAGGACAGCCTTTCTCCATTGGTCTGAGTGACAGTGAGATCAATGGAATGGAAATTCTGACAGTTTTTCGCATTCACCCACTGTCCAATACAGGGCGGAGTGAAGTGATGGTAGCGCTGAACAGTGACTCCTTTTCTTGCATCTTCAGAAACAGTTCTACTTCTCTTTGATATCTCTTTTTTCATTTTCCAGCTTCTTTTGAAGACCCTGACCTGGATTTACACTGACTTTGGTTCTTTGTGGGAATGGGACCCACTCTCAGGGCCTCACGACCAGCTGCTTTTTGATATCCCAAGGATGCAACCTGGAAGACTAGTGCATCTTCAGGGTGCCAGATTTTCGTGGCTCTGGAGATGGGCTGATTCAAGGCCGTTACCCCTGACTGAGGCATTGAGGGAGAACACAGAACATCAGGAGCAGTGGGTTAGCTGTCGTTGGCAGAGACCTGAGCCTTTTTGGGGCCGACTCTCTGGGCGTAGAGCTCGGACAAAGCAATGAAACAGACTTTTAACATCACGAGTTGTTTGTTATGTCTCCCCTTTCGCTGTGAAATGGGGACACCTCTTTTACCCTTATTGGGGGAGATAGAGCATGTGGTATGTTGAATTACTGGGTGAATGAATAGTTTTTGGGGTACTGCAAGTCTGTGTCTTTACTGATACTTCACTGCATGCTTGAGTGCTCGGTTGTGGGGGGGGGGCGCTGATGCTTTTTGCTGGTGGGGGTAAGGGGTTGTTGCCTTGTTGCTGCTTGTGCATGGGGAGGGAGAGTTGGGGGGGTTTTGGGGTTCTAACATTTTAACTGTCATTCATTTTTTGGGGCACTCCTCTAACGATTTTTATATGCTGCTTAACAAACTCTGAAAAGTTGAGGCAACAATTTATAAGTTGGAAATTATGAAAAAAAGTAAAAGACTATCAATAAATCTATTTAAAATCAATTACAAACAGTTCAAATATTTAAATAAGTAAAAATAATTAATAAAAAAGGAACAAACCTTCTTTATTCTACTACTTGGACATTCCACAATCCCCATTGAACTCAACAGGATCACAGATTCTAAAGAAAATAGAGGCAATTATCTATGTAAACGCTGTGTACTTTCAGTTAAGTAAGCTCCATTGGTTGGGAACAGGTGGGTTTCCAACAGTGAAGCACGCTAACAGATTTCAAGTTCTGAATCTGTCATTAACTTTGGGACCTGTGTTTTAACATGCATCTATTTCTAATTGAACAGATCAAATGCCAATAGCTCTGTTCAGAATTGCCAGCACTTTCCAGCAAGATTCAGGTCATGGGTTTTGTTTATAAGAGCTTTTAATGTTTTAGCATGGTATACAGAACACCTCTAGTCACAGTGCACTGACACTTAGTAGGGAAAGTGCCATGTAGAACTAACCAGGTATCTGACTTTGTACCTATATCATGTGGCATCGGATTTAACTCAACGGCTTTCAAATGTTCATGGACGAGGGAAGTTCATCTTTTCTGCTGCTCTGCACTACTTGGTTTCTGCTTCCATACTGCTCATTCGAGGTCTCTCACTTCTTTCCCATAAGAAAACCCATATTGAACAGTCTTTGTGAAGCCTAGAAAATGTTGTTTTTTTAATTTCTAGGTCCATAAACATGAAATGGCAGTTATTCTCAACTGCTAATTGGCCCTGAATCAAGGTAATCCAGTGCCACCCTCGTGAGTAGTGTGGAGTTGTATATCATGTAAGTCTAATAAGTAAGCATGACAGGTTTCCTTATCTGAAGGGGTTAGTCAGCTAGTTAGGTTTTATTACAATTCAGTCACTTTATGGTTACCAATTTGAAGAAGTTCCTTCTTTTAAACGAGACTTGAAACTGAAGTCTCATCTGTCCAATCACACTGATCCCAGCCCAGTAAAGAACTCTTCTGGTACCAGGTCCAATTTAGATCCCTTTATCATTATTACTAAAGCACATTACCCCATCATTTATCTCAGGGAAGCCTGTGGGACTTTATGGTGTGGTCATTAGTTTTCCACCAGGATTATTTTGAACTTCTCCAGGCATGTGATAGAAAGTATCCTAATGGGTTGTGTCTCAATGACTCTGGTCTGGGCTGACAGAGTCCCAGCGGATCATGAACATAGTTCAGTCAAACATTTCAAAGGTTTCAGAAGTTTCAAAGGTACATTTAATGTCAGAGAAATGTATAAAATATACATCCTGAAATTCTTTTTCTTCTCAACCATCCACGAAAAACAGAGGAGTGCCCTCAAAGAATGAATGACAGATAAATGTTAGAACCCCAAAGTCCCCCCAAGCTCCCCCCGTGTGTAAGTGGCAGCAAGCAACAATCCCCCTCCCTCCATGAACAAAAGAAGCATTGGCACCCACCACCAAGCACTCAAGTGTGAGCAAAGCAACAGCAAAGACACAGACTTGCAGTTACCCCAAAGACTATTTGTTCACCGGGTACTTGACATACCACAGGCTCTCTGTCTCTCTCCCTAATAAGGGAGAAAGAGATGTCTCCATTTCACAACAAGAGGAGAGACATAACAGACAAATCACTGGTTTGCGATGTTAAAAGTCCGTTGTGTCGCTTTTTCCGAGCTCTGTGCCCAAAGATCTCAGGTCTCTGGGCACACAGCCTTAGATTTTCTATCTCCCACGACACACCGATCTCCTGCCTGGACACCGACTTTCGATCCGCCCGTCTCCAGAGCCACGAGATCTCGGCTGTCCGAAGGCGAGCTGAGACCTTAGGCCGAGCCCTTGGCGAGCTGAATAATGGCCAGTCGTGAAACTCTGAGAATGGATCCTATTCCTGCAAAGAACCGTAGTCAGCGTGTAACTCCAGGTCAGGGTCTTCTGAAGAACCTGAAAGTGAAAAATAGAGATATTAAAGACAGAAATAGAGCTGTTTCCAAAGATGCAAGCAAAGGAGTCGCCATTAGGCGCCATTAACCCTCCTAAGCTCCTCCTCCTCACTGGTTTGCCACTACCTTCCATCTTCATAAGGCTGAAGTTGCTTCAGGAAGGTTAATAGTATCATCAAGGATGCTTGCCACCACAACAATTCCCTTTCTTCTAAGTACAGGCGCCTGAAACACCAGATGACTAGACTCAAGAAAAGCTGCTGTCAGCATTCTGAACCAATCCCTTTCACATCCCCCTTTCCAGTGTTGCTACTGTCTTCCTGGTCTCTGAATTCCAATTCTTAGTTATTTAATTACTGCCTTTTTAGCACTGTTCTACACTACATTATCTGGGACAATTCTTACACATTTCAATGTGCTTTGCACCGCTCTATCATGTTTGTCACTGTGTTTATTGTATTTGTTATTAGTGTGTACTGTCTGTTCTGAAAGCTTCATGTGAGCAAGGAATTTCATGTATATGCATACATCTTCATGTATACTGTACAAAATAAACTATCCTGAATCTGGTTGCTTCTATTGCCTACAAAGTAATTCAGTTCAAAAGCAATTTATTTTGTATAAGTTTTGTTTTCAACAGCCTAAGGACAAGAAAACTGTTGTAAATGTGAATAAATTTTACTTTAAATTGGCTTCATTGTATGCATATTTTGAGGTTTTAAGGACTGTTGCTGGGAAATGTATGTAGCACTCCTACATAAATAACACTTGCTGCATTATATAATAAGTTATAAAATAGACTCTAATAATCATGGGTCAGTACTTAGCAAACATAATCCTCAAATTAATGCTTTGCATTCCGCCCTTTTGTGTGGATCAACCAGTTATACTGTAAGAATTCAATGTTCCTTGGTGAAAATGCACACAAAACAGTACTGAATAATGTTAGCCTGATGAGCCTTTGTGATTCAGAACAGTCTGGAATATGTGATACTAATTAACTTATTATACTTCAACATTTTATATAGTTAAAAATCTTCCTAAAGGCAGAACATGCCTAATTGCAAAAATGAAACAAACTAAACTGAGGGAATGTTACTTAATTGCTTACAGTGTTTGCATTCACACAGCTACCTGAGGAAAAGAAAGTAGATTCTATTTAACTGCACCAAGGGTGAAACTAAAGTAAACAGCCAATTTATTTATGGTGTCCCAGACTATATATATGGCATATAAAGCCATCACTGGTTAATTGAAGTCTCTCTTTTGTAATCTGTCACTGGTGAACATATGGAATTCTTTTAGTCCTAGTTTTACTGCCAAGCCTCCCCACACATATCTTTCACAAGACATCTCTCTGGTTATAATTCAAACCTGGAGTCTGAGAGAAGTTAACAACCGTCATGCCAAAGTTCACAGTGACCAATATTCACAGTTTGATGGGTTCATACTTCTAGCATATTTCAGAAATTGAAAAATGCCTGGGACAAGCCAAATGCAGATTGAAAATGCAAGGGGAGCTGAATTGATATATTTAACGACTGGCTGACCTGATTTTTAACTCCATTTTTAAATGACTCTCATACACCAGTGGGTTTTGCTCTCATTGTTTAGAAGAAATCTGAGGTGCAATCAAATAGCCAGTTCTTCCTTTCACTTCTCCAACCAATCAAAATGCTGGAAGCCTCGCAGATGAGTATCTATGGATAACAACAATGTAGGCTTTCAAAAAATATTTGATGAAGTTTCTAATAAGAACAAAGTTAAAGTTCATAGAAATTAAGACACACTGTCAACTTGCTTAGGAAATACTACATAAGTGCAGCAGCTGGAGTTTATGCAGTTAAGTCCACTCTTGCATGTGAGTGATATAAAAGCTCAGATAAACTAATGATAAATGCTTGTCTGGTGATGGGGCACACTGAGAGGATGTGACTCGATCTGTGTTTAGAAGTTAACGTATCACCATAATTATAAGACAAGCTAGAAAGATGCTGATACTACAATTCTAACGACACTTCAGCTCACCTTTGCAGTCATTGTATTCTCACCTTCTTGAAACTACATCTATAAATCCTCTCTGCTTACAAATTCTGCCTCAAAGTCTTCTGTTTTGACTGTGGTCTTGTCCCAAATTTGCAGTCTGTCTTTAACTATTATAGTGCCCATTCTTTGCATTGAAATATTTCCATATAAGAGAAAAGCATTGAATTTGTCACTGTAGCAGGGGTTCCTAACCTTTTTTATGCCTTAGACCAATACTATTACGAATGGGGTCGTGGATCCCAGGCTGGGGACCCTGTGTAATGGTTTTATGCTTTAGTGGCACTTTATTAATTGTAATCCTATTATTCATTCTCTGGTCTGCAAGAACTTGATGTGAGATAAAAGAGATGTTGATCAGTGTTTGCATTTGCCCATAATTTCCCAGAGGAAATTGGCTAAGCAGATGTCCTGAACTTGCTGCTGATATAACATAATTATTTGTGCCTTTGTTTACCCATCAAATCCTAAAAGTTAGTTGGTAAATTAATAGTGACAGATATGAAATAACAGGCTTTCTAACGTCATGCATTCCCAAAGTTATGTGACATACATGAATTGGCTAATAATCTGACACAGTCAACAAACCTCTTTATATAAACATTTCTATTCTTTGTTTGACTTAACTAGAATTAAAAACCAAATAAAAGGTATTGCTAAGCCCTTGTAAAAACAGTTACTGCTGGATAACAGACTTGACAAACTGTAGTCCCAAGGTGACTGCACTCAAATGTGAACTCCTGGATTCTCACGTATGATTGGGCACGTGTCAAAATTAGCAGGCCTGTACTAAAGGACAAATAGACCCTTAAAACTACAGTTCAGCAGAATTGATGGAACAACCACCCTTAAAACATGATTAATGCAAAATTAAGAATTTAAATTAATATAACTTGTATTTATCAAGGATTGTTAAACATATGCATTGCATGGTAAAAGTAAAATTGTCCCAAAGCATCCTTTGTGAGATTAATTTACCAGACCACCACAAGGTGGCAACATAATAAAACACTTACTCTATGGCAGTTTAAATATATCAAAAAGTACTTTTTAAATTATGCATTTACATAATTCACATTCACATTCACATTCCTTTTTTCACATGAGTTATACTTTAATGGCTCTTCTATGAATGATACTGGCTTTTAACTTTAAGGGGCTTGTTTATCCTTCATGCTGCATATCTAGTTTGAAACGTATCCTGCTCCAATCGAGAAACCAACAGTTCTCTTGTGTATATTGGAGACATTGGTGATCAAAGGAACTCATTCAGTTACATAAAGAAATGTACATAGCATAAATCTTAATAAATTAACAAGCAATGCATTGGAATTTTGGAAACAATCAATACTATAAAATATTTTAGAGCTGCAAGAAAGTTTGCAGATACTAGAAGTCAATCGCAACACACAAAATGTGATGGAGAAACCCAGCAGGTCAGGTAGCATCTATGGAAATAAATGAATAGTCAACATTTTGGGTGAGGTCCTCCCTTCAGAACTGCAAAGAAAGAGAGCAGAAGCTAGAATAAAAAGGAAGGAGCGGAAGGCATATGAATTGAATTGACTTTATTTCTTACATCCTTCACATACATGAGGAGTACAAATCTTTATGTTACGTCTCCATTTAAATGTGCAATCTGCATTCATAATAATTTATAATCATAACAAATAGAACAGTCAATGTAATATAGAGTACACTCAAATCAGTGCAAGTTAATCAGTCTGATGGCCTGGTGGAAGAAGCTGTCCCAGAGCCTATTGGTCCTGGCTTTAACACTGCGGTACCATTTCCTGGATGGTAGCAGCTGGAATAGATTGCGGTTGAGTGACTCAGGTCCCCAGTGATCTTACGGGCCCTTTTCACACACCTGTCCTTGTAAATGTCCTGAATCATGGGAAACTCACAACTACAGATGTGCTGGGCTGTCCGCACCGCTCTCTACAGAGTCCTGCGATTAAGGGAAGTACAGTTCCCATACCAGGCAGTGATGCAGCCAGTAAGGATGCTGTCAATTGTGCTCTGTAGAATGTTTTTAGGATCTGGGGGTCTATACCAAACTTCCTCAACCATTTGAGATGAAAGAGGCGTTGTTGTGCCTTTTTCACCCACACAGCTAAGGTCCTCGATGAGGTGGATGCCAAGGAACTTGAAGCTGTTCACCCTCTCAACCCCAGATCCATTGATGCCAATAGGGGTTAGCCCATCTCCATTCCTCCTGTAGTCCACAATCCGCTCCTTTCTTTTTGTGACATTGAGGGAGAGGTTGTTTTCTTGACACCACTGTGTCAGAGAGATGACTTCTTCCCTGTATGTCACCTTGTTGTTTGAGATTAAGCCAATGAATGTAGTGTCACAGGCAAATTTAATTAGCAGATTGGAGCTGTGAGTGGTGACACAGTCATGGTATACAGAGAGTAAAGGAGGGGGCTTAGTACACAGCCCTGAGGGGCACCTGTGTTGAGGGTCAGAGGGGCAGAGGTGAGGGAGCCCACTCTTACCACCTGCTGGCAATCTGACAGGAAGTCCAGGATCCAGCTGCACAAGGCAGGGTCAAGGCCGAGGTCTCTGAGCTTCTTGTTGAGCCTGGATGGAATTATGGTGTTGAATGCTGAACTGTAGTCCAAGAACAGTATTCTGACATGAGCATCCTTCTTCTCCAGATGTATCAGGATGGTATGCAGAGCAGTGGCTATTGTGTCAACTGTCAATCGGTTGTGTTGGTAAGCAAATTGTAAGGGGGCCAGTATGGGTGGTAGAAAGCTGCAGATGTAATCCTTGACCATCCTCTCAAAGCATCTGAAGTGAGTGCGGTGAGTGTGACAGGCTGCCAGTCATTCAGGCATGTTACCTTGGTCTTTTTTGGTACAGGGACGATGGTGGATAATTTGAAGCAGGAGGGCACTCTACACTGTGAGAGGGAGAGATTAAAAATGTCTGCAAACACATCTGCCTGTTGAGCTGTGCACATCCTGAGCACTTGCCCTGGGATGCCGTCCGGTCCCACAGCCTTGCATCTGTCCACTGGATAGGCTAATCCAGGTGAGAGGGGAAAGGGAGGAAGTGGGATTGATGTGAGAAGCTGGGAGGTGATAGGTGGGAGAGGCAATGGTTTGAAGAAGGTGGAATCTGATAAATGAGGGCAAGTAAAACATAAAATAAAGGATAACGGAGGGAGGAAGGTGTGAGTGATGGGCAGGTTATGAAGTTGGTGAGTGGGAGAGGTAATGGGGATTAGGAGAATAAGGAAAAACAAAGGAGAGAGGGAGAGAATAGAGGAGAATAGTTATCAGAAGAGAAATTGATGTTGATGCCATTTGGCTGGAGCCTACCAAGACTGAATATGAGATGTTGCTCCTCTAATCCGCGTCCAGCCTCAACCTGACAGTAGAGGATGCTGTGGACCGCAGCACATATGTGAATCCATTTACTCCTCCCTACTTCAATGAGACCTGACACTGATTAGGTAATTGCTATCTCAAGCACCATTGCTCTATCCACTGTAGCAGCAGGATCTCACGGTGACCAGCTATTTTAATTCCATTTCCCATGGACATGACTGTCCACGGCCTCCTTTACTACCAGGCACAGATTAGGGGAACATCAGCTCACATTCAGTTTTAGTAGACTCCAACCTGGCACCATCAACGTCAATTTTTCATACTTCCAGTAACCATTCCCCTCTGCGGCTCTGCCCCCCCCCCTTAATTCCATGGCCCACTGTCTCCTCCTTAGATTTCATCTTCTTTGACCTTTTGCATCTTCCAAATGTCACTTAAGGCTTCTCACATCATACACACTACATCCCTCCTCCACCTACCCATCTTCCCCCTCTCACCTGGATTCACCTATCACCCCCTAGCTAATGCTCCTCCTCCTCACCCCACCCTTTTATTCTAGTGTCTGTCCTCTTTCTTTCCATTCCTGATGAAAGTCTTGATCTAAAATATCAACTGTTCATTTCCCTCTATGTCACATTTCCCTCCTTCAGCAATTTGTGAGTGTGGTATAAAATATATTAATAAATTTCCCTCCTTTGTAATGTTCTTCATTGAAAACTGTAGGAAAAATTGCATCAATGCAAGTAGGAATGAAAGTGCAGGGACCATGTTTCCGATTTAAAGTTAGAGTGCTCCCTCCCTCGTATTTTCCAAAGTTGGGACTTTGAAAAGCAGAGGCAAATGTCTTACAATATCTCCAGGTATGTTATGCATGGTTTGTAAATGTTGGTTCAGAATAGCCCCACTGGTGTTATTGTATTTGTAACCCTTGTAAATTTGTTTTCATCATGGAATCCAAAGCGAACTCCTTAACAGAAGCAGCTTGCCTGTGGTGAATGCTTTAGCAGAGGCATCAACTGATGTAGCACAAAAGTTAGGTTAAAAAAAGTTGAGGCAAAAAAAAAATCGGCATCATTCACAGCATTGGAGGCCTGTGCAAGAGGGCAACTGCAACTCAATTCAAAGTATTTCCACATATTTTCATTACGCTTGGTAAAGAGAATTAACTTCAGGAATCCAACCTCACTATTTTTTTTTTTGATGGCATTAGGTTTATAATTCAAAAAATAATCACGACAAGGTCATGATGACAAAGACACAACAAACGATAACGCTGTATTTGGCAGATGACTGACATATCATAAACCGTTCGGAGAGGTTTTGCTTGCAAACTGGAGATAGATCCCTAACTACAATGCAAAACTCGCTGGGCTTGCGTTTATTTACCCTACTACTTGAGCGGATTGAATGCAAGTGAAAGACTCCTTGCTCACGACCCACCATCCAGGGTTAGAATTATACCGCCAATTCCCTCCAGGTGAGGAAGCAGGCCGGGGACGGGGATCTCGGTCTGGCACAGGGAAGGCCGCGAGGTTTGTACAGCGGCTGGGGCCTTGGGTACCTGGTCCTTTCCCTCGCCCACCCTTACCCTTACCCCTAGCTGCCGCTGACTCCACGGCAGGGCGGGCCGAGACCCACTAGGGCCCGCTGTCGCTAGCGGAACGCATCAGGGCCCAGACACTTACCGGCCTGACTCAGGTGGCCGCCCTGCCCACTCTCATCCCCCGGCGACGTGCAGCGGGCGGCCGAACCCTTCCGCGAAGCCACAGAACCACCGTGAATAGATCCACACGGACGGCCCGTTCCCCGGCGCCGTCAACACAGCCTCCTAACCTCACTATTATTACATAATTAGTTTTATTGTGTAAGGAGAGCACCTACAGATTACCCAAGCCAGATATACATTGGTAATTACTTTAAACACAACCCGTTGCAGCCTTTCTTTGGGTGATGTTTTTCTCCTGCTGTAAATCACCACTTGCATCAATTTCATTCCCTGATGCCATATTTATTTCCGCATCTTCTCCAAAGCTTCCATATTCTTCCTATGACGGGGTGCCCAAACTGAATGTAATTTTCCAGATGTATCCAAACTGGAGTTTTATATTGCCGCAATGTAGCTTCCTGAAGTTTGAACTTAGTTCCTCAACTAATGAAGGCAAGCATGTCATACACCTTCTTCATTTCCTATCAAATTCTATATTTCAGGGAGTCATAGATTTGGACTCCAAGATCCTTCCATACATCAACGATGTCAAGGTTCTTGTCTTAACTGTGTACTTCCCATTACATTTGATTGCCCAAAGTGCAATACTGTACACATGCCTGGATTAAACCGCATCTGCCATACTCTGCAGCTGATTAAAACCCCAATGAAACTTACAATCTTCTACACTAATCACATGCTACCAATCTTTGGAAACCTCAAACTTATTAACACACCAATTCACGTTGCCATTCCAGTTATTATATATGTATCAAACAACAGAGGTCGAAGTGCAGATCCCAGCAGAGTCTCCGACCTCCATCCATAATAATAGAAATTAACAATTGACAATAATAATTGGCATTATCTTCCATCTCCTACGGATAAGCCAGATCTGAATCTAAGTCACATAGATCCCTTGCAACTTAATCTTCTGAATGAGTCCACACCAGCTTATAGCAGCAATTGTTAACATATAAGTTGCAATCAGCACGTGGCAGGCAATCTCTGACTAGTAATCTTTATCAAATGAAATGTCAGCCCCCTTATGATTTTCAAAAATAGTCCCCACTTGAGCGGCTAGAAGAGGAGAAAATGTCTGGTGTGCATTTTTGAAAGCACGTTTTAATGATGGGATATGTTATATTTGAATCAAGATTTTCTGCTTAAATATTTTACTTGGATATCACTTGAGTACAACTGGGACTGAGAATAAGAATGTACAGGAAATGGGTTGTTATCATGAAATTCCACATTTGGATTAGGTAGGTTTGTACTTGTTGACAGAATAAAACTTGCACATGTGTAACACCCTTGCGGCCTCATGCACAACTGAACTATTTTTGCCATGAAGCACTTTTGGAATGTAGGAAATATGGCTACTAATTTTTACAAAGCAAAGTCCCATAAATATCAATGATATAAAAATGAAATGGCTTATTTCATTGTTGGTACTTGAATGATATGTATTGACAAGGACACCAAAGAGAAATCCCCCTAGTTCTTCAACTCTCTGAGAGATATTTTACGATAATCTAGGATGCACTGTGTCAGCTGACAGTACTCCCTTAGATCTGTACTAAAACATCATTGTTCATTTTGTGGAGCAAGCTTTGAAGACATACCTTGACAGAGTTAAGAGCGCTATCACAGAACCACAAGAGTCTGTAGCTAAAATTGTCAGGGTAATTTCAGGAGCAGTATGTTCATGAATTGCTTACATTGTTGTTTTAGCATATTACTTAAATTGTAAAGCAGAAGCTGTGAAGTTAAATAAACACACAGCATTGATTGTAAAATGTAGTCATGTTTTGATGGCTGTTGTACTTTCAGTGCTAAGGGAGTATGAACAATTCAGCAATTTGCATTGTTCAGCCCATTTTTCTGATGTTCATAGATTTAGGATGCAGTAAATAGATCAGGCAGTCTACATAGCATCAACTTTGGCAAATCTTACTGCTCTTTAGTGCTGCCCTGAGAATCACACTGATGAGGCAATCCCTTATCTCACAAATTATTTTTATATTTCATAGAATAGACTCGGATTTTTCAAATAAAGTTATTTGTATAACAGTTTCAAAAGTCTTAAGATTGCACTGAACTTTGAACTTAGTGCAGCTGGTAGGACTGCAGCCTCATGGTGCCAGAGACACGGGTTCAGTTCTGACCTTGGGTGCCACCTGTGCAGTTTCACATTTTCTCTGTGACTGAGACTTTGGAGCAAGGAAAGGTAAATGAGGAGGTCTTGGGCAAAGTTCACATTATAGTACAGGAAGTGCTGAATAACTTAAAAGGCATGACAGCCATCAAATCTTCAGGGGCTAACTGTAGACAGTACATACCAGAGCACTATTGGAGGGTAGAGAAGAAATTGCAGGTGCTGTGGCTGAGGTACTCATCGTGGATGAGGAGCTAAAGAATAGGAGGGCTACAAGTGTTGTGTTTTTATTTCGGAAGGATAACAAAGAAGACCTGGGAACTATAGAACAGTAAGCCCGGCATCTGTTGTAGGCAACTAACTGTAGAGGATTCTGAAGGATAAGATAAACGTACATCTGGAGAGACAGGGGCTGATGGGGGATTGAAAACTCACTCATGTTCTTAAGACATGACCTACATGGCTTTGTACATGGGCAATCATGTCCTACGAGCTGGATTGAGTTCTTCGTGAGATGATCAAAAAGGTTACGAGGGCAGTGCGCTAGACATCATCAAGGCCTTTGAGAAGGTTCCACATGGTAGATTGTAGTGGAAGATTAGATTGCACAGAATCTGGGGATGGGGCTGGGGGAGCAAGCTAACTGCATACCCAGTTGTCATTATAATAGAGAGCAGTGGGCGATGGTGTAAGGTTTTTATCTCAGACAGCAGTTGAAATTTTTCCCAATTAATAAAGAAACACAAGAATAAACATTTCATGATCTCCCTTTTAAAGTAGTCCATAATCAATTTACTTATCTTGGAATTACAGTCACAAGGAAGTTTAAAGATCTCTTTCGTGAAAACTTTGCCAATCTTTCATATACTATAAAACAGAGTCTGGTACAATGGTCACCTCTATCAATATCTTTGGTAGGTCATATTAATGTTGTTAAAATGTATGTTCTCCCCAAATTTTTATACTTATTTCAATCTATCCCAATTTTTATTCCTAAATCCTTTTTTGACTCATTAGACTCTATTATTTTGTCATATCTGTGGAAGAATAAGCGCTCTAGAATTAGTAAAATCCATCTCCAAAAACCTAAAAAAGAGGGTGGCATGGCTTTACCTAACTTTCGTTTATATTATTAGGCAGCTAATATATGTTGTGCTACCTTTTGGTCTTTTTTCCATGGCCAACCCGAGTGCCCTAATTGGGTGGCAATGGAGTTGAGCGCCACTAAAGAATTATCTATCTCTGCACTTCTTGGCTCTGCACTCCCTAGTAGTCTGTCCAGATTAATAGCTAATCCTCTTGTTAGACACACTTTGCGTATATGGGCTCAGTTTAGGAAATGCTATGGTTTCCATGGTTTTTCTGTTTCCAGCCCTGTCGTACATAATCACCTTTTTCTACCTACTATGTACGATTCAGCATTCCAGGTTTGGTATAGGAAGGGCATTAGACGTTTTGAAGATCTTTTCATTGATAATCACTTCGCTTCTTTTCAGCAGCTCTCTGTTAAGTTCAATCTGCCCAATGCTCATTTTTTTAGTTATCTCCAAATTAGACACTTTATTGCTCCTTTAATTCCTAACTTTCCTGAAGTGCCTGCAAAAAATGCTATGGACTTATTTCTTTCCATTAATCCACTGGGTAAAGGTTTAATATCAATTATTCGAGATAAGTTAGCAGCCTTATGACGGGCCCCTGTGGATAAAATTAAAATGGCATGGGAGCAGGATTTAAATATTTCCTTATCTGATGAGAGTTGGGACTCGATTCTCAAATCGGTTAACTCAACCTCTCTTTGTGCTCGCCATTGCCTTTTACAGTTTAAGATTGTTCATAGAGCCCATATGTCTAAATCTAAACTATCTCGATTCTACCCTAACATTAGTCCGCTTTGTGATAAATGCAAGAGGGGCGAGGCCTCTCTCATTCATATGTACTGGTTCTGTCCTAGCTTGGAGAAATTTTGGAAAGATGTCTTTACTACGTTATCGTATATTCTGAATCAGCACCTAGAACCAAACCCCTTAATTGCTTTGTTCAGTTTCTGGGGTGAGACAGATTTACGTCTGAGTCCGACCAAATGCCGAATATTATCCTTTGCCTCTCTCCTGGCTAGATGCCTGATCCTCCTTAGATGGAGAGTTGTTGCCCCGCCTACTCATGCTCAATGGCTTAACGACATTATGGCCTGCTTGGACCTCAAAAAAATCCATTATTCAGTTCTTAATTCGGATTTAAAGTTCCATAAGGTCTGGGGACCTTTTATCGAGAACTTTCATAACCTTCCTCTTGACTAGGGTTTTTTTTTCTTTTTTTCGGTCCCTTGCTTTCAGCTCCCTTTTTTTTTCTGGTAGTAGGCATTATTATCCTCTGTTGCTAAGTGTATTCACAGTCTGGGAGTTTGATTGTCCTGATTTATATTCTCTATACTGTGTTGTGATTGGTCTGGAGTTTTTTTTGTGTTGTGGGGCTGGGAGAGGATACTAAGTTTACTTGTCTTCAATTTAGGTTCTTTTTTTTAAATTCTCTTTCTTTGTATCATATTGTCATTGTATGCTTAATTTTGCACTGTATTAATGTTCCTCATTTTGATTTGGAGTTTCTTTAATTTGTAAAATGTATAAAAAAACTAATAAAAAATAAAAAAAATAAAAAAAGACAGCAGTTGAATGACTAGTGGTGTTCCTCAGGGGTTGGTGCTGGGCCTATCCTTTTTGGCCACTTTATTGACAACTTATTTAAGAATGTATGGGCAATGCCGGTAAGTTTGGAGACGACACTAGCACCACAAGGCTGTGTGCTTAGCCCCCGCTCTACTCGCTTTACACTTATGACTGTGAGGCTAAGCACAGCTCCAATGCCATATTTAAGTTTGCTGATGACATCTTTGCTGTAGGCTGAATCAAAGGTGGTGATGAATCAGCATTTAGGAGAGAGACTGAAAATCTGGCTGAATGGTGCCACAGCAACAACCTCTCACTCAATATCAGAAAGACTACAGTGCTGATTATTGATTTCAGGAGGAGAAAACGAGAGATCCATCAGCTAGTTCTCTTCAGAGATGGAGAGGGTCAGCAATTTTAAATTCCTCAGTATCTGTCCTGGGCCCATACACCAGGGCCATTACGAAGAAAGTACGACCATGCGTCTGCTTCCTTAGAAATTTGCGAAGATTCAGAATGACATCTAAAACTTTGATAAACTTCTATAGAAGTATGATGGAGAGTATATTGACTGGTTGCATCATACCCTGGCATGGAAACTCCAATGCCCTTGAATGGAAAATCCTACAAAGTGTAGTGGCTACAGCCCAGTTCATCATGGGTAAAGGCCTCCCCACAACTGAGCACATTTAAATGGAGTGCTGTCGCAGGAAATCAGCATCCATCACCAACACCCAGCACCCAGGCCATGCCCTCTTCTCACAGCTGCCATGAAGGTACAGAAGCCTCAGGACCCACAATACCAGGTTCAGGAACTGTTATTATCCCTCAGCTAACAGGCTCTTGAATCAGAGGGGATAACTTCGCTCAACTTCACTCGCCCCAACAGCAAACCTTTTCCACCACCCATGGACTCATTTTCAGTAACTCCTCATCTCATGTTCTGGATGTTTATTGCTTATTATTTATCATTATTGTTATTTTTTCTTTTGTATTTGCACATTTTTTTGTCTTTTGTACATTGCTGTTGTCCATCCCGTTGGGTGTTGTCTTTCATTGATTCTATTGAGTTTCTTCGATTTACTGTGTATGCTCACAAGAAAAAGAATCTCAGGATAGTATATGGTGACATATAGGCACTTGGATAATAAATTTATTTAGAACTTTGAGCTTTGAAAATAGGTAGAATCGTGGGCAATGAAGAAGGTTATCAATGAAGAAGGGGACCTTGATCATCTGGGGAAGTGAGCTGAGGAATGGCAAATTGAGTTTAATTCAGACGTTTTTGGCAGTTTGGCCTTCATAAATCAAAGTATTCGGTACAGGAGATGGGATGTTATGTTGACGTGGTATAAAATATTGATCAGGCCTAATTTGGAGTATTGTGTGTAGTTTTGGTCACCTACCTAGACGAAAGATGTAAATCATGTTGAAAGAGTACAGAGGATATTTACAAAGATGCCTTTGGATCCGGAGGACCTGAGTTATAAGGAAAGATTGCATAAGTTAGCACCTTATTCCTTGCAATGTAGAAAATTGAGAGGAGATTTGACAGAGGTATATAAAATCATGAGGGATCTAGATTGGGTATGTGCAAGCAGGCTCTTTCCAATGAGGTGGGCTACAACTAGAGGTCATGGGTTAAGGGGAACATGAGAGGAAACTTCATCAATCAGAAGTGTGTGAGAGTATGGAGCAAACTGCCAGCATAAGAGTTGCAAGTGAACTTGATGTCAACGTTTAAGAGAAGTTTGGATAGGTATGTGGATGATAGAGATATAGAGGGCTATGCTCCTGGTGCAGATCAATGGGGGTGGGCAATTCAAATGGTTCGGCATGGACTTGATGGGCCAAAGGGCCTGTTTCTGTGCTGTACTTTTCTATGACTTTTAGTGTGAGGAATTGCATTTAGAAAGTCAAATAAATGCAAGCAGGCAGAACCCTGCGAACTGTTGTAGAAGTGAGGGGCTTTGGAGTCATATGTAGACAGGATGAGGAAAAATACTTTTGGCAAGCTGGCCTTCGTAGGTCAAGACATTGAGTATAAAAGTTGGGAGGTCATAGTGCAACTGTGCGGGATGCTGGTGGGGCAGCACTTGGAGTATTGGGTTCACTTATAGTCACCTTTCTGAACACTGCAAAGAGTGCAGAAAGGATTTACAAAGATCCTGAGGGATTGAGTTAAAGGGAGAAATTGGATAGGCAAGGTCTTTACTCCTGAGAGCATAGGGGATTTAGAGGTAATCTCACAGAGGTATATCAAATCATGAGGGGCATAGATAAGGTGAATGTATCAAGTCTTTTTTGCAGGGTTGGAAAATTAGGAACTAAAAGGTATTGATTTATGGTGACGGGGAAAGACTTAATAGAAATTTAAGGGCAACTCTTTTTTTATACAAGTGGTAATATTTATGAGGAATGAACTGCTGGAGGACGTGATTTAGGCAGGTACTATAAAAAGTCCTTAAAAACAGTTGGATAGGTACATGGACTGGAAAGGTTTAGAATGTTGTGGGTCAAAGACTGGCAAATGGGACGAGCTTGGATGGGACATCTTGATCAGCATGGACCAGTTGGGCCAAAGGGCCTGTTTCCATGCTGTACGACTCTATGAGTCTGTGACAGCAAGTGTTTCTTTCAGCTGCTCCAAATTCCCAAAGGTGTGCCGGTTGGAAGGCTAATCGGACGCTATGAACTGATCCGAGTTTGTGAGTGAGTGGGGAGGTGAGAGGGTAGCTGATGAGAATGCGGGAAGAGTAATAAATGGATTAATGTAGAATTAATGTAAATTAGTGTTTGATGTTTGGTGGGGACTCCATGGGCCAAAGGACCATATCCATGCTGTGTTTCTCTACGAATCTAAAATAAACTAGTTTTTGGTGTGATAGCATGGAGGATTTTACCTTCAGCTGATCGTGCGTAGTAATCTCATTGAAAGGGTATAATGCTTGGTTCTGGATCTTCACTCTGAGTTTTAAAAATGTACTGTGATCTATCATTTTCTGTTCCCAAACCTTTGTATTTTCCACACAGTCTGAAGGCTTCCTTTTCCTTTTCTATACAAAGTTAGCCAACTAGTTTAGTGTGAATGTAATACAAAAAAGTTCCACTTCTAGTCAGTCTGGCTTGAGTAATTGCAAGTCCAGAATTCTATTCACTATTTAGATTTCGCAAGAAACCTGGCAAACTGCACTGGCAGCTGCTTGTAATGATTTCTATGGTAACTTGATCCAGTTTTTTGGCATTACTTTAAGGGGATTAATTACTTGCACTAGAGATTATGTGAGTGAAGCTGAAGCATCTCTGTTCCCAGGGCAGTCCTGGCATGGCATTTCCTGAACTGAAACAGTAATAACACTAGTGGAAGGAAAATGGAAAAGTGGGTCTCCCTTCTTCAGATCACGATGGACAAGAATTTGATTCAGCCCTCCCTCCCTAAAGATCAAAGATTAAATTATTTAAGATTACAAGAACAGGAAAAATAAGGTGACAATGTACTACAAAGCTGAAGAAAGAGGAAGATAGAAAGCAATGAAGATTATGAAAAGCACAAAGAAAATGTAATGCAGTTGGCAATTTTGCTCAGGGTTACAAAATGTCAATTCTAGGTAAGAGAAAAACCAATTTCTAATTTACATTTGAAAGAGATATTGTCTTTGAAAATGCAATAAACTTGCTTTGCATTGCGCCTTCCCCGATGATCATCGTCAATCAAGATTTTCCATTCCACTTCATTGCTTTCTTCATTATTATTGGCCACAGTTGCACAATCACACCTGCAGTGGTAGGTATTTTATTGCCAGTATGAATTATATTGCTTCATTAGATCTCAGAAAGGTTTTACTGATTCTTTTAATAACTTAAATTCTTTTCAATTATGTTTCTAGATTTTTAGAGGATTTGCACCCGTCAGGCACAGGAAAAAATATTCAAACACTTTTCACTCAGGCTTCATATTTTCGAGGTGCGATGATTATTCTATCCCCTTTCTCATTTATTTCCAGGCCGTAGGCTCCTTCAATACTCAGTCTATTTTATATATCCATATATTTAAACACAGAATAGGCATGCAACATGAAGAGTGAGTGAAAAGTGTTTGGATATTTTTCATCCTGCACTGTAGGTGAAAACTCCCAATAATTATGACTGTCCAACTTCTCGTGGAAACAAATCAAGAGTATCGAAGTTAATTTAATGCTAAATCAATATTCCTGCAGGTAACACAAAGCTAACTCCATGTCAAAACATGGACGCAACTTCATGAGCTTCCACAGCCCCCGATGACCCTGTGATTTCAGTCTCTGAGGCTGAAGTGAGAGCATTGTTCAGCAGGGTGAACCCTGGCCAAGTATTATAAAACCTGTGCAGATCGGCTGGCTGCGGTGTTCAGTGATATCTCACTTTGGCAGTCTGAGCTACCCACCTGCTCTGAGCAGGCTTCAATTGTATTGGTGCCTAAGAAGAGCATGGTAACCTGCCTCAGTGACTGTTGTCCAGGAGCACTTGTCCACAGTGATAAAGTGCTTTGAGAGGTTGGTAATGAAAAATATCAACTCCTGTCTAAGAAATTACTTGGATCTGTTCCAATTTGCCTCCCGGCCCAGTAGGTCTTTGGCAGATGCCATTTCGTTGGCTCTTCGCTCAACCCTGGAACATCTGAATAGCGAAGATGCATACATCAGGATGCTCTTCACTGATTTCAGCCATCATTCAACACTATCATTCCCTCAAAGCTAATCAATAAGCCTCAGACCTTGATCTCAATGCCTCCTTGTGCAACTGGATCCTTGATATCCTCACCTGCAGACCTCAGTCAATTCGGATTGGCAACAGTATCTCCCCCACAATCTCCATCAGCACAGGTGCACCACAAGGCTGTGTGCTTAACCCCTGCTCTACTCACTTTGTACTGATGATTGTGAGGTTAAGCACAGCTCCAATACCATATTTAAGTTTGCTGATGACACTACCCTTGTTCGCCGAGTGAAAGATCGTGTCAAATCTGTATACAGGAGGGAGAGTGAAAATCCGGCTGAGTGGTGCCAAAACAGCAACCTCTCACTGAATGTCAGCAAGATCAAGGAGCTGGTTATCGCCTGCAGGAGAAGGCAGTCAGAGGTCCATGAGCCAGTCATCTTCAGAGGATCTGAGGTGGAGAGTGTGGTAACCATAATTTCTTCCCGTTATCATTTCAGAGGATCTGTTCCGGGCCAAGCAAATAACTGCAATTATGGAGAAGCATGGTAGTGCCTTTACTTCCTTAGAAATTTGTGAAGATTTGACATGACAACTAAAACTTTGACAAACTTCTATAGATATGTGATGGAGAGTTTATTGGCTGTTTGCATCATTGCTTGGCACCAATGCCCTTGAATGGTAAATCAAATAAAAAATCCACATTGGGTAAAGGCCTCGCCATCATTGAGCACATTTGCATGAAACACGGTCTTAGCAAAGCAGCATTAATCATCCCAGGACCCCCACCACCCAGGGCATGCCATTAGGAGCAACACACACAAAATGCTGGGAGAATTCAGCAGGCCAGGCAGCTTCTATGAAAAAAAATATAGTCAACGTTTTGGGCTGAAACCCTTCAGCAGGATTCATACCATTGGGAAGAAGGTATAGGAGCTCCAGGAGTCACCCTACCAGGTTTGGGAACAATTATTATCCCTCAACAATCAGGCTCCTGAACCAGAGGGGATAACTTCTCTCATCCCATCACTAAACTGTTCCCACTATCTAGGCACTCACTTTGAAGGACTCTTCATCTCCTGTTCTTGATATTTATTGATCATTATTACTTATTCATTGTTATTATTTTAAAGTTTTTTCCTCTTTCGTATTTGCAGCTTGTTGTCCTTTGCACATTTATTGCTTAACCATCCTGTTGGGTGCTGTCTTTTATTGATTCGATTGTGTTTTTTGGGTTGTTTACCATGACATATATGTACCTCAATAATAACTTTTCTTTGAACTTTGAAAACTTACATAAAATAGGAACATCTCCTTTGCATTAAGATGTATTTACTTGTTAGAGGATTTCACTTTGCTGAGAAATGTAAAAGAAGCTTTACCCAGCATTCTTTTAATGATTGACAGCCGTACAAATATAACTAATTTCCTTATTAAAACTAGTGATACATTCTTACCAATTTGTATAGAGCTCTGTGTACCTTTATTTCCTGATGTTTTACAGATTCATTACTCTAAGCATATCAACCTCTTCTACTTTCCTATCGACAACCACAAATTTCAAGTTTTCACACTAGCCTATAAATCTCTCTGTACTTCACCCCACAATTTCTTTAGTTTCTTTGGCATTGGATGAATTTTCTGATTGTTCTATTACACACCCCATTTCTCTGTAATTCCATGGTTTCAAAATTCTCATCAGCAATTTTCTTTCTGGCAATATATTTTGTCAACTCTTCTAAATGTTTTCTTTGTGATAGCTTTTCTATGAAGTCATCTGGGCTATATCTAACTTCAAAGTAACTGCAGTGAAATCACGTAAAATCAATTGACTCCAAAAATTGTTAGAATTGCCCTATCAGCAGTATCTTCAATGAAGATAATTATTTTTTTATGGTGCAATCAAACTTAATATTGCACAGTTTGAATGGCTAGAGGGCTGACTCCTGTTCTTTGTTCTTGGCTTCTAGCTGCATGATTAACAGAGTTATGAAGGGAAACACAGTGGCCAAAGTTCAAAAGCTGCCTACTTCTTCAATTAGGTTTCACTGTATGTACTTGCATATGCTCACAATGAATAGGTCCAAAGAGAAAACTTTGTAAATAAAGCTGTTAATTTTATTGAAAACTAATTATTTACAGTAATCAATAATTTTGTGACAGTATGGAAAGAGCTATAAATTTGCTTACAAAACTATCAAATAAATTCTGTGCTGTTACTAACCTGTTAGCCCAGAGAAGTGAATATTTGCACATATTTCTGACTTAATCTTCATTTGGAAATTAAGCACATCTTTTGGTATATTTTTTCTACCTAGTACAGTGTACCCCTGCAATGGGACATTCTGAGCAATGGAGATTTGCTCATTCAGAATTCACAATTCACTACCATAAATGTGAAATATGGAATTAAAATATGCTCTAATTGAATTTATGTGAGGAAAAATAACTACTTAAGCACAAACTACTAAAGAAACAACATTTTGTGAACATTTTTGTCAAGGATCACTCCACTCTTTAAGAAGGAAGGAAGGCAAAAGAAAGGAATTTATAGGAGCCTAACCTCAGTGGTTGGGAAAGCGTTGGAGTCTTTCATTAAGGATGAGGTTTCAAGATATTTGGAGACTAATGATAAAATAAGTCAAAGTCAGCATGGTTTCTGTAAAAGGAAATATTGTCTGACAAATCTTTTAGAGTTCTTTAAGGACATAACGAGCAATGCGGACAATGGTGAGGCAGTGGATGTTACTTACTTGGATTTCTAGAAGGAGCTTGATAAGGTGAGTGGGAATAAAAGGGGCTTTTTCTGGCTGACTGCCTGTGACTAGTGGTGTTCCTCGGGGTCAGTATTGGGACTGCTACTTTTCACATTGTTTGTCAATGATTTAGATAATGGAATTGATGGGTTTGTGGCAAAGTTTGCGGATGATATGAAGATAGGTGGAGGGGTAGGTAGTGCTGAGGAAGCAATGCAATTGCAGCAGGACTTAGACAAATTGGAAGACTAGGCAAAAATGTTGCAGATGGAACGCAGTGTTAGGAGATCTATGACAATGCATTTATGTAAAAGGAACAGTAGTGCAGACTATTATCTAATTGGGGAGAAGGTTCAATCATCAGAGGTGCAGTAGGAGTTCCTGTGCAAGACTCCCAGAGGTTAATTTACAGGTTGAGTCTGTGATAAAGAAGGCAAATGCAATGTTGGTATTTATTTCAAGTGGTATAGAATATAAAAGCAACAAGATAATTCTGAGCATTTATAGGACAGTAGTCATGCTGCACTTGGAGTACTGTCAACAGTTTTGAGCCCCATATCTCAGAAAAAGTGTGTTGTCATTGGAGAGGTTTCAGAGGAGGTTCACAAGGATGATTCCAGGAATGAAGGGGTTAAAATATTAGGAGTGTTTGGCAACTTTGGGCCTGTACTCACTGGAATTTAGAAGAATGCGTGGGGATCTCACTGAAACCTACAGAATGTTGAAAGGGCTAGATAGGGTGGATGTGGGGAGAATGTTTCCTATGGTGGGGGCATCCAGAACTTGAGGGCACAGCCTCAGAATTGAGGGGTTCCCCTTTTAGAACAGAGGTAAGGAGGAATTATTTTAGCCAGAGAGTAGTAAATCTGTGGAATGCTCTGCCACAGACTGTGGTGGAGGCCAATCCATGCATATATTTAAGGCGGAAGTTGATCGTTTTCTGACTGGTCAGGACATCAAAGGATATAGTGAGAAGGCAGGTGTATGGGTTTAGTGGGATCCAGGATCAGTCATGATGGAACGACAGAGCAGACTCAATGGGCTGAATGGCCTAAGTCCGCTCCTATGCCTTATGGTTTTATGGTCTTATAGGTTTCCATAACTGAATGGACAGGTTTCTATGGGGGCAACCCTTCCATATTGTGGTGTACCTACTTGCTTACTAGTGAATGACCTCACAGTATTAACAATTGTGCCAAATTCAATAAATAATCTACCCAAATCTTAAAGCTCACTAAACTGAAAAATTGCATTTCTTGATTTTTTACGGATCAGCCAGGTTTTACTAATCCCATGTCCAATCACATTAAGAACCATGTTGCTTAAAGGTCCAGTCTTCAAGCTGCATACTTTCTCTTCACTGAGATCTCTGACTTTTTAATGACAGCAAGTGCATTCCTGGTCTGCTTTGCCTGTTGAAGCTCAAGTTCTCATACACAAAATGCCGGTGGAATGCAGCAGGCCAAGCAGCATCTATAGGAAGAAGTACATCTAACCATTCCTGACGAAGGGTCTCAGCCCGAAACATCGACTGTACTTCTTCCTATAGATGCTGCCTGGCCTGCTGCACTCCACCAGCATTTTGTGTGTGTTGCCTGAATTTCCAGCATCTGCAGATTTCCTCATGAAGCTCAAGTTCTCGTCACTTTCAGGTTTCTCGTCGCAGGGACGTTCCAGATTCCTGCTCACCTCTGCCACATCTCAGTGTATGCTGCTTATGCTGCACTCAAGAGATTATTCCAACTCTCTTCAACTAATTTTCCTCAGTGTATAGAAACACGGAGAGCTGTTGTAATCTTCCCAAAAGGGCAGGCAATCAGGGACTGTATTTATGTCTCAGAGCATGCCCATGACCCCAGACACAAAGATCATGCATCCTACAGGCACTGCTCTTCATCATGGTTAGCTCCCTCTGAATTCTTTGGAGTCCACTCCCACCTCTCTCATGCATCTGTTCAGTATCAACACTCCCTAGTAGTTGGAAGAGTGTACTTACACTATAATATGTCCTTTCAAAAGCTGCCTGCACAGATCATTCCTGCTGAGTTAACTGGCAACAGGTGCAGGAACATGCCAGCTCATCAGCAGAGAACACTGCACAGAGACCAAAGATATTTTTAGTGCAGTATTATCCAGAAACCAAACAACACCTTTCTGTGCAAACAGTGTGTCTTGTAATTGAAATTTTTGCTCCAACTACATGTAATGTCAAGGGTGACTCAAAAGAGTGTTGAACACCGTCATAATTACAAATACCAGCTTCTAGGCTGAAGTGAAACATATTATTTTCATTTGAAATGAGCACTTTAAAATTTGAAATGAAAATATACAAGTTAATACAACAAAAAATGTTAGTTTGTACAACTTGCAACAGAAATTATTATATTACTAAACAATACTTGAACTTTAATTAGAAAGACAAGATTTTGAATTGAGATTAATTCCTGAAATATATGTTTAGTCATTGTAGATATGTTGAATTTAAAGATAACAGCAAAACAAGACACGTTTGTTGCTAATTTTGGCCTAATAATTAGACTTTATCCTTTTTCATGAAGGATTCACATGCTGAATTCATCAATCTCTAACATGGAGTAACCTGGCCAGAAAATCTTCAATGATGTTTAAGACATTGACTGAGCCTCAAAGAGTTAATGGTTAACTCCTGGCTATTAGCAACCTGGGAGAAAAATCTTCGATGATGTTCAAATCATTGGCACTCTTTGTTACTTTCTATTTCATTCATTGGTTAAAACAACTCATAAATGGAACCCAGGTTGTTTGATATACGATACATGAATCAAACAGTTGGTTTTATGAGAAACTTATTGTTTTTCCAACTGATGTGGAGACACAGTGTGTCACAAGGATATCCATCCTGTAACATCCTGGACTGTGTGGGATAATGAATTCAAAGTGAAAAATCATGTAGTAAAGCATCCACAAATACATTGGCAGCAATTCTGGCATAGTGGCCTCCCTCAGTGAGCATCATTTTATGGGTCCACAGAGTGAATCTCCAAAGTGAGAATGTGAGTAAAATCGGGCTGTACCTACTAGTAGCAAGGACAAGGTGACAGGATGGAAGCAGTCCTTGAAGAACAAGAAATTCCACACAGAGCCGTTCTCAGACAATGGGCCTCCTAAAAGCAAGATAATTCCTTTAAAAATAAGATGTCTTTAACAGTGTATTGGATAGTTACACAAAGGCCCAGTTTTCCAAATTCTGCCACAGTAACTCCTTAGTTGCAGCCTTTAAGTGATGACAAATTGCTAAATCAAAAGGAATTTCTGTACAAGTGTCCTAACAATAACGGTATTTATGAAATTTGAATGTTTTTTCAATTTCTAGCACTTTCACAGAAGTTCATCTGCCATCTATGCTTTATACAGGTCAGATCTCAGCAAGCCTGGTTCATTTCCAGCAAGCTCCTGGAGAATGGGCTCACATAAACCCATCTGCCATGACAGACGACAACATTTTTGTCTGAATGTTAAGACACCTATTAATTTACAAGATTCATTTCATTTATCATTAATTTCCAAACTCAGGAACTCAGCTGCCAAATTCAAAAAAACCACAGATGCCACAAGAATGACAGATAATTTAATTCATTTTAGTTTTTCAGTTTGCACAGACAAGTAACTCTGATTCTGTTCCAGAGATCCTTATATGTGTCAGAGATACTCATTCTCTTAATGTTTCCCATGGCTTGTCACTCAGCCCCTTTGTAATGATCTGTTTGCATAGAACAGAAAAAATGTATTTTTGTGTATCTAGTACTTGTGACTCCCAAATACCAATTTGACTTTAAACCACATCAATGTTTCTTCCAAAGAATTAAAATTTTCATGAGTGACGTGAGTGTAAATGTAAGTAACTCAGAAACTAACCTGTTGCAAAAACTAAAATATAAACAATGTACAAAGCCCCTGCGATTTTGTTTAGCCCATTTTGACTTATTGAGCAGCAAACCTCACTTTTGTGCAAAAGAAGTAGTTGGACCTTGTTTCATTACACGTATGCATAATAAATCCGCAGACAGCAGTTAAGACAGCATTTATATGAATTTAAAAGTCTGACCTGACTAAAACAAACCATCTGCATTATTGGTATGCTCAACAAATCATTTTGAAATGTATGCTCTGCTGAACCACACATCTCCCATAAATGTTCCACGTGTAAAACAGCTTTGAGTTACCGAAGTATGAAGATTGACTCATACTGTGATTCAATATCACATGTATTTATGAATTTTGAAGTAGTCTATGATTTTTGCTGTAAATGGAAATTACTTTAAGCCTTCCTATCTGATTGGCTGGAATACTTTAGATTGCTAGAAGAAGAAAGTTTTCAACTTAATATGAGTGGGAAATGGTGTTCCAAAAATATATATTAAGATCATGCATTACTGATTACTGTATGTTTTACTTTCTGTAAGATGGAGTGATTTTTTATATTCATTTGATTATAGTCTAGAAGATAATGGAGAGTGGAAGAAATTAGTGCATAACAGAAATTATAACTGAAGGTTATTTTCCAAACAAATTTTTGGAAGGTTATCTTTGTTGTTTGTCACTTAAACCAAAATTGAATAAAGAGCACTTTATGAACTTCCTACCTCTTTGAATTCCATAGAGCCTTTGTGCAGAGTAACAGTCCTTGAATACGCCAGAATGCTATTAGTGTTAAAAATTGTTTTCTATACTATTTATATGATTCATTTTCTTCTGAAGTGAATGCAAATTTACATTGTTCATAGCAAATAGCTTCAATCTGTGAGTGTCAGTGTGCTGATACTGGGTGAGCTCTCTTGACACTTTATCATTGACTTGATGATGTTAGCTGTCGTGTTCAGTTAAGTGGTATTCTGTTTAAAATTCAGAGTCACAGGAAAGTTGACATTCTAAACCTGCCACTGGTAAAGGCAGGTTTACCAGATTTACCAAAGGTAAAGAACAGAAAGTTGTTCTATCACTGAAGACCCACATGGTTCCTTAGATTCTCTGTTGTTCTAGAAACTGGTGATGTTGAACAATTGTAGTGAGAGAAAATTGTCCTTGCCATTGCAAACCCAGAGAAAGTAACAGATGATTCAAAGAGTTATCGGTCAATATTGCTGCTTTGCATTGCCCACAAGCTCAAGGAATGGCTTATTTTCAAAACTTGACCCATGGCCTATGATTCTTAGACCCCCTCCCCCCTCCACTGCCAACCCCTACCTGTGAGTGTGCTGGCTACTGCTCTGCCCCTGTCCCCATAAATTTGAGGCAACCAATATCTTGGGTTGATGATGAATATTGAAATTTGATTCCACTGGAGTCGTAAGACAGGGGATGCAATCAACAGCCCATCATCGGGCTATATCATGTTGTATCATGCAAGGGCTCAGGGCCAAGCTATCCAGGTTGCTGCTATGTACAAATTGATCCAGCTACTGTCAATGTTTTTAAGAAACTGAGAAACAAGGGTTTACTTGTGGGATAAGACCAGCAAGTATTGAACCCTCAGCCATGTACCTCCACCAAGGGAGTATCTTTGCCCATAAGCACAGTATAGTTTGGTTGCCACCATGTTTAATTTATTTACCTACACTGACAAGGTGACATTTGTGATCTAGGCTAAAACCTCCGGGAATCTGGAGGATACTATAGGCACGCCGATTTAATGGCTGAATACTTCGAGATGTGGAGTTGAGTCCAAACCATAGTCTGTCAGTTTGGTTTTTTTCTCAGTTTGTGAAATAAAATAGAGCTTTTTGACTTTATTCCTTGAAAAACCAGATGACCTCATCCCAAACTATTTAACAAAGTAAATTGCAAAATAGTAAGTCCTGTGACTAAAAATATTTCTAAGCATCTGACATTAACTAATGAAACTTCAACATTCTTTGCTCCTCTAAAAACAAATTTGGATTTGTTTTGTCCAAAAGTGGTGATAATGATGATGTATAAGTGGAATAAACATATAAGTCCAGAACTTCACAGTCTGGATTTGTGCTCCTCAATCACTTCTCTACAGATCAGAGGGTCTTGAATAAGAACTAATTTACAGGATTCTGGTTAATAATATTTATAATATTGATTGCTGTTTGATATCAGCATACTGTTTGTGATGTACAGGCGAACTCCTGGCTTTGAAAAAGAAAGACTTTCAATGCCAAGGAGTATCTACGTTGCAGCATTGTACTGTGCTCGAATATGCCCTTTTGTGTCTTTAGATCCTGCACAGATCAGTTGATGGGCATTTTCTGCCATTTATAACTTCTCCCTACTCCAATCTGAGCTTCCCACCTGCTTTAAGAAGACCGCTACCATCCCAGTACCTATAAAAAATGAGAGAATATGCCTTAATGACTGCCACCCCAAAGTGGATGAGCAGCCACTCAGTAAAAGGCTCTCTGGTTACAAATAATCTGACTTTTGGAAGCCCAATTTAACACAGATTCTCCAACACATTCTTAAAGTATTTTTCAAGCTAGCTGTAGTAACAAAATGTTTTGTGATATTTATTAACAACAGCACGCACTATATATTTGGGATCGCTTGCTGACAGTGAATGCCGAACTGAACTGAATATGGGCCCTTTCAATTTTTGTTTTATATTCTGTGTTTTCCCTTGTTCTTTCTTGAGCATGTTCATCTCATTTGCCGTTTGCACTTTTTGTTTTTTGCACGTGGGGGGATGGTGGTTTGATGTTCTTGTTGCCATTCTGTTTGACTTGTCTTTCTTTGAGTATGGGGGTTAATGTTTTTCTTTGAGTGGATTCCATGGTTTTCTTTGTTTTGTGGCCAATTGTGGAGAAGATGAATCTCAGAGCTGAATACTGCATGCATTCTTTGATAATAAATGTACTATGAATCCTTTAAATATTTCATTAGTTTAAATATTGGTAGTATCGGGATGATTATTCAATGAAGAATGTGGAGGTTTTGGACAGGGTGCAGAAGAGATTTACCAGGTTTCTGCTGTAAGGAGAATTTGAACAAACTTCAGTCATTTTCTTTAAAGCATCAGGGGTTGTGGGGAAACCTGTTAGAAGTTCATAAATTTATGAGAGCACAGTTAAGATAGACAGAATAATTTTTCAAGGATAGAAATGTTAAGTACAAGAAGTATGTGTTTATGGTTAGTGGGAGAAAGTTTAAAGGAGATGTGTAGGATAGTTTGTTTTCAAATGAGAATTGTAGCTATCTGGAATGGGCTGCCAGCAGTAGTGGCATTTTAAGAAATTGTTCAGTGAACATATAACTATGTGGGGAATGAAAGACATCGATCATATAATGGAGAAGTAATTAAATTTAATTTAATATGGTGTTTCGCAGACTTCATGGGCTGAAGGCTCATGCCTGTATTCTATACTCTTGTTTTTAGGCATGGATGCAAACATTTCAGTGACCAGAACAGTTTATGTATCACCTTTAAAGCACAAGTTGTTTGAAATTTTTTTCACAATAAACTAGCTTGAATAAAAGGTTCCAAACCTTGCGAGAAACTTCAGGGAGAGTAGCAGAAGGCCAGGTTGTAATTTTGTAGTTTTCAGTAGCTAGGTGACTAAGGGATAAACGTCTGCATGCAACAGGTTTTTCTGAGTTGGAATAGACTTCCTGAAAATTTGATGGATACAGACTCAAGCGAAGTAAATTCTTGAAGACTGAAAATTTTTTGTTGCTGTGGGGGTCAAGTGGTGGGAGAAGACTGACCTAGTTTCCCTACAAAGGACTAAATAGGCTCCCTCTGTGATATATCTTTGACTCTATATAGGTGACAGAGAGAACAATTTGTGGTCGGCGCTGACAACATTAAAAAAAAGTCTTGACAGATTCATCCAATACCTGGTTTTGGGCAAATAGTCTAACAGTACAAAGGTGGTTGTTCATTTGAGAGGAGCAATAGAGGCCTCAGCAGATGGATGTTGAAGCCATGCCTAAAGATGATGGAAATTTCATCTCTGATGGCATTCTGAATGTCATCATGAACTTATATCTAGGTCGCAGTGACCTTTTAAGGAACATAGTGAAAATCCCCAGGGCTCTGGCCTCTTGGAGACATCATCATCATGAAAAACCATTGCAATCAGATAAGAGTACTTCATCAAGATGCTACTGAAAGAGCAACAAAGACTCATTTATCTTCAGAAACTGGAATGACACACTGAAGCAGATTAGCTGAAACAGTAGAAGGTTTATCTGTTTAAGCAACAACACCATTAACTTTTGGATGAATAGATGATTGATTATAAAAAGAATTTTTCCTCCTTTCTATGTTCTAAAATATTAAAGTGATCTACTTCTTTGAATCAACACAAGCATACTGGTGAAACAGTAAGCATTAGAGGAGACTGCACATTATTTATATTACTGTGAGTGATTGTATCATTTATGGAAACTAGAATATCTTAATAAATGGGGCATTCCTAATTCAGCACACATATTGGTTACCTAGAGGTGTTTTCTCTCCATACGCAACCTGTTTGAGGTGCTAGGAAAGTTAGAACCCATTGGTAAAATCTTACAGAAAATGAGACTAATGACAAATTACATGCTCTCTGCTTCTGGGAATGATGGATGATAACCAAGCAACAGGGGGGAGTAATATGTTTGCATTTCAACTACTGCTTTAATCTGCCTTGAAAATTCTCCATAAATCCGTTGAAAGTTGAACTGGTCACAAGACGGCGAGGTAGAACAGTAAAGGGGCACTCGCCATCGGGATATCGAATAGTGTTACCTGTGATGCAGAAAGCTCCTACTGACCGTACAATATTTATCCTGTGGTGTTTTACCTATCCACTAGTTAATGCCGCATCTAAAAGGAATTTTAGCATTAACAGCTGTCATCGGCTACCTCAGTAAGTGTGTAGATGATGTTAAGACCGGCTATCTCATGATGCAACCAGAGGCCCTGGCTGAGCTGCACTCCCTACTGAAAACTCAGGATGCTGCTTCAAGCCCGGTGATGGAACAGCTCTCAGAGCAGCCAGAAGAAACCTCATCTTGGGCATCAAGAGGGCAAAGATGGCCTACACTCAGAAAATCCAGGAACAGCTGTCTGATAACGATCCCCTGTGCATCGACAGCACCAACTGTGCTCTAAACAACTTTTATGCATGCTCCAAGGCATGCAACACAGCGCCAGCCACAAAGCTAACCCTCTCCCAGGTGAGCAGCCGCTGGCTGTGACAGCAGCAGACATGAGAAAGACTCCACAAAGAGTCAGCCTCCGTAAGGCAGCCAGGCCTGACAACACCCCTGGCTGAGTACTTGGGGAGTGTGCACACCAGCTCTCTGATGTCTTCATAGAGATCTTCAACACTTTGCTCATCGAGGCTGCAATCCCTGCATGTATCAAATCAGCCACCGTCATTCCTGTACCAAAGAACTCTACACCTTCAGAACGAAGTGACTACCGTCTGGGTGACACTGACACCAATCGTTGTGCAGTGCTCTAAATGGCTGGTTATGGCACATTTGGAGATCAAAAACTCCATTCCTGCCACTCTGAACACTCACTGATAGGCTAACCGACAGAACCTCTCAACGACAGATGCCATAGCACCAGTCATGCACCTGGCCGTGCCACAACGGGAAAACAAGGACACTCATGTCAGAATGCTGTTTCTGGGATTTCAGTTCAGCACTCAACACTATTGTCTCACAGACTTTGTTGAACATTGATCGTGTGGATAGCCAGAGGCTTTTTCCCAGTGCTGAAATAGCTAACACGAGGGAGCATAGTTTTAAGGTGCTCAGAAATAGGTACCGAGGGGATGTCAGGGATAAATTTTTCACACAGAGAGTGGTGGGTGTGTGGAATGCACTGCCGGCAGCAGTGGTAGAGGTGGATACAATAGGGTCTTTCAAGAGCCTCTTAGAGCTTAGAGCTTAGAAAAATAGAGGACTATATGCTAGGGAAATTCTAGGCAGTCTGTAGAGTAGGTTACATGGTCAGCATTGTGGGCTGAAGGGCCTGTAATGTGCTGTAAATTTCTATGTTCTAGTTGGATTTCCTGTATCCAGATGAAGGTAAGTTGATATTAGATAAACTCAAAACCAAGATGGTTTTTACTTCCCTTCATGAATGAATCGTTGGTGCTTGCTGAAGATCATTGCCGTCTGCTACTCCCCTGCAAGCCACGGTCTCCAGAGCAAAAGGTGTAAAAAAAATCAGAGAATAAATAAATGGTCTAAATTTCAGTATATATCACAAAACCGGTGCATGGAATGCAAAGAAATGTTTTCATTAAATACCGCATAGATCTTTTTTCACACTGGTCAATTCTAATAGCAGGCAGTTAAAGAGATTGCAAACTGTACAGAGTTTAACCAGGATATTCTGTAGAGTAATTGATCTAGTTGACAATGGGCAGACCACATTTGTACACATAAGTCTGGATCCTATTGGACATTGTTGGAAAGATTAGATGTACTACAAAAAACAGATGGAAGGAAGTTGTGTACCAAAAACAAAGTAATTTTCATTACAATTTGTTTGAAATATGAGTGCATTGGGCTTGAAATTGGTATTAGAGTGTATGTACTGTTCATTCTTTGGACTAACATGTTTCACTTTGTTGATGAGAAGGGAATTCAACCAGATGCTTCCATTAAACTTATTCTAGAGTAGAGGATAAGTTGGCAAAGGTTGAGTGAACTGTGAGCAATAATTCATATCGGATAATGAAATTTCTTTTTTAACATCACAACTACAGGCACTGAATAATTAAAATAATGATTTCTTCCAGATCTCTTTCTAAGTAAAAAAGAGAAAATAAAGTTAACAGAAATGCAAAACAGATTTATTAGTATGATAAGAAATAAAGAAGATATTTGCATTATCAAAGCTTGATTCGAGCTCAGATTCCAGGAGTGCATCATCACCTTACTCATACCAGGAACAAAACCAGATAAAGGTAACTTTGCAATAGACTGGATGTCAGAATCAGTTTTAATATCATTGCCATATGTCATGGAATTTATTGTTTTGTGACATTTACATGGTAGGTGTGCGTGCAGCCGGGAGATAGTCATTGAGTCAGCTCAGCCTGCTCTTCCTGGGCAGAGGCATGAAGCAGGTGTGAACCTCCAACTGCACCAAAAAGAGAACGAAAATGTTCTTGAACCCTCCCTTCAGTTGGTTGGCACAGGTTTTCAATATCATACAGGTACACAATCAGCCCCTGACACATTGTGAAGGTTCACCCTTGCTATGTTTTGCAACTCCAAAACATAAAGCTAGTTGAAAGAGAAACAAGGTCCCAGGGGTAACTCGTCTACATTTAGTTCTTACTGTTAGTGAGGTGCACGCTTATGACGTGGTGGCCTGATGACATATGCCATTCATGTACTTTTACAAATAACCCCTAATGAATTATGTAAACAAAAAAAATGCTTAATCAAACAATATATTTATAAAATTAATCAAATATTACTGAAATATTAAATACACATTCCTGTCTGCTTAGCTCTGTAAACTCCAACTCAATATAGAATGTATCTCAACTCAAATATATAACACATTGCTCTCTAGTCATCTTATATACACAGTATACTATATAATACAATTACTATATAGACATCCACAGCCATAGTAAATTTTAAATTGTCCCACTCACACCTATAGATTTAATCGCTGTGGAAGATTTCTTATTCTTGTGAGATAAAATCTTTCCAGACAAGGTGGAGTCACTCTGCTTGGCAGGTGAGACTTGTGACTGTGAAACAATCTCAGGTTCTGGGACTTCCTCCATGGTGATTGTAGGAGTTGACTCTGGGACTGCAGGAAGTGATTCTAGCAGCTCTGACCATCTTCTTTCACTATCAATTGACTTTGTTCCGTTCAGCTGATCAATGTATTATTTCCAGATGACATCAGACACAATCTCCACCACGCAGGAGGGCGGTCCAGTTCTGTCCTTAATCTTTCCAAGTACCTACTTTTGATCACCTCCAGTCATTTACCAGCACTGCTTATCCAGGAGTGAAACACTGAGCCTCCTTGTTTGTGAAGGCCTCAATTTGTCTCAACTGTTTATTTTGTATACTCCTTCTGAGATTGGATTTGAGGAGATCCAAGCGTCATGGCAAGGGACGACCCAGGAATAGTAGGAAATTGGTGAGGTTCTGATTCGGTGTCAATGTAGTGTGTTCTGCTGACATTGGTCACAGCGCTAAGTTTAGAAAATGGACAGACCCTTCCAGCTGAGTGGTATGGTACAGATGTATATTTTTGGGAATGACTGAAACTCTTCCACAACAAACTGTGATCCATTGTCACTAACTAGGTGTTCTGGAACACCCGTCCTTGAGAAGAGGCTTCTCAATAGAACAACAGTACGGGGGTGTAGTGTAGGCTGTTGGGAGCACACCTCTGTCTACGTTGTAGCTGTTTCCACAACTACCAAGAAATTTATGCCCATGAACGGTCTGGCGCGATCCCCATGAATCCTCTGCCACAGCAAACAGGCCATTCCCAGGGATGGAGAGGCACAAGGCTAGCAGCTCAATCTGCTGATCTAACCCAGGCTATTAAACAAAGTTTTGAGCCAATGCTTTCATTTTGACCACACCTAGATGACCAGCCTGTAGCTCCTCCAACAGTTTAGCTCTCAATTTTGATTTTACAACTCTCAATCCTCCATCAAGGGCAAATTCATCCCAGCGCTGATGCTGCATATTCCAGTCTTTTGGATTGCAATGTAAACCTGAGACTGTGTGGGGTCTTTTCTGGTTTCCCTTTGGATCATCTCTGGTGTGATAGGAAGACTTATGATTTTTTTTAAGTCAAGTGGACTGTCCTCTTTTATAAATGTTTCTGGTATTTCCTTTTCCAAGCATAAACAGGACAATCCATCAGCATTTCCCTGATTAGTCACCCTCTTGAATTCAATCTTGTAATTGAATCCTCCAAGATACAGAGCCTACCTCTGAACTCGTACTGCTTCTGTTAGTAGGACACCCTTCTTGGATTGAAAATGGACACCAGTGGTCAGTAACCATAGTAAACTCTCTTCCATTCAAGTACTAGCTGAAAAGTTTTACTCCCCAAACCAGACTCAAGGCCTCTCTGTCAATGTGTGCATAGTTTTTCTCGGGAATGGTAAGGGGGTGTGATGCAAACGTTATGGAACATTCACTTCCATCACTCATAACGTGACATGACTGCACCTATACCATAAAGTGATTCATCACAGGCAAGCTTCATTGGATAATTTGGCTCAAAATGTGTGAATGCAATGTTGATGCTATCATTTCCTTTGCATTTTGGAAAGCCATCTCACACTGATTTTTCCATTGCTATTTCCTTCCAATCCATAGTAATGAGTTCAAGGGGTGGAGAACAGCAGTCAGGTTTGGCTGGAACCTGCTATAGTAATTGACAAAACCTGAAAAGGAAAACAACTGTGACACATCCTTTGGCCTTGGGACACCCACCACTGCTTGAATTTTCTCAGCAAACTTGGGTAATTCTTGTGCGCCAATGGTGTGACCACAGTAGGTAATGCTTGGTTTAAAGAATTCACACTTGCTGCATTGTGCTCTGAGCTATAAGCTTCTAATTTATTTACACTGTCCTGAGAGTTTGCAGAGGTTCCTTGTCATTGTCACTGGTAACAATGATTTCATCCAGATAACTAACGCTGAGTGCTTGGGCAATCTTGCAGCACCTGGTCCATAGCTTTCTGCTGAAGTGCAGGTGCAGATGCTATCCCCAGAATAAGCCTTTATAGTGATAAAGCCCTTTATGAGTGTTTATGGTGAGAAAAATTTTGGACTCTTCTTCCATCACTATCTGTAGGTAGACCTCAGCTAAGTCCACTTTGCTGAAGTGATTTCTTCCAGAACGGTTTGCAAAGACATCCTCTATCCTAGGTGAAGAGTATTCTACTTTCAGTACTGGGTTGATGGTGACCTTAAAATCACCACAGGTCCTGACAATTCTTCTTGGCTACTGGGACCACTGATGTTGTCATGGGCTCCACTCGGTGTTGAAAAGAATTCCTTTAGCTTCCATGCGAGCTAGCTCACTGACTATTTTATCACGGGTAGTATAAGGAACCTGAAGGGCTTGGCAAAATGTTTTTATTTAACACTATTTTACCATTGATATGTTTGTTTTCCAATGCCATCCTTGAAAGCTACTGTTCCTTTCTTAATCTGCTTTCAGTTGACTTTATTGCAGCAGATAAAGCTTGCAACTTGTGAATTGATCCCCAATCAAGTTGTAGTTGTCTCACTCAATCGTGTCCTCACTATACTGGCCCTTCTGTTTTTACCACATACAAGCCCTATCTGGCTTGTTGGTTGTTGTAGTTCCCTGTTAAAGATGTCATTCCCACAGGAGTTACCTTTTCTCCAGTATAAGTTCTTAGTTGGATATCTTCAGGCTTCCATTCAGTATCTTTGAAATGCTATTCAAGCTCGTTTGTGTTATGACTGAAACAACTAAGTAGTGTCCAGTTCCATTTCAATTGATTTCCACTCACTTCTAGTGTAATTCAAATTGCTTATGTATTGTTAGTTTTCATATTGTAAATCTTAAGGCTACATAGTCCTGTATCACTCTTATCATTATCAGATTTTTCATCAACAGCAACAAATTAGTGCTCCTTTTGAAACTGCAACTTGACTTTTTATCTTTTTCTCTTCCCTGTGCAGTCTGTTTATTTTTGTCTTCCCTGCATGCTCTTTACATGTGTCCTAGTTTGTTGCATTTTCTGCAAGTTTCACCTTTGAACCTGCTTTGGTCTGATGTATGTGAGACAGGCTATTTGTTGATTACTCTTGCTCCTCCTGGCTAAAAAACACCAGTGGAAAAGCAATTCAGCTTGGAAAATCTGCCTGTCTTCAGTTTAAAATAGAATAATTTGAAATGAAGTCATGCATATCAATAATAATACAATAACCAAACTGCTTCCCGGATGTGGTTCCTCATTCCTCCACCACTGGAACTGGAAGTAGGTGTCATTCCTATTCATCTGATTAATTTTAACTAATGTCACCCCTTTTGTCACAAATATATGAGATCCAGCTACGATCTCTGGAAAGCCAACTGATGTGCAAATTGGTAATTCTGGGACAAACTTGAATCACTGATGGATGCTTGTCAGCTGAGGCAGGGCTTGAATGCTATCACCTCCTACAAATTGAAACCAAGCGACATATGTGACAAAAGTGTTTCACTTCCAGATGAGCTCAGTGTCTTTTATGCTCACTTTGACTAACAAAGCATGGAGGCACCTTCTCGACCTCCCAAAGTCCCTGATGGATCCTTCCTGAGGCCAACGGGAGAGCATCTTTCAGGAGGGTGAACGCACAGAAAGCATCTGGTCCAGATGGGGTACCGGACCGAGCACTAAAGACCTGTTCTGATCAATTGGCTGGACTGTTCACCGATATTTTAACGTCTCGATTTGTCACTCTGAGGTACCCACCTGCTTCAAGCAGGCTTCAATTATACCAGTGTCTAAGAAGAACGTGGTAGCACTTACATCCACTGTGATGAATGCTTTGAGACGCTGGTGATGTAATATATCAACTACTGGCTGAGAAGTGACTTGGATCCACTCAAATTCTCCTACTATCACAGCAGGTCACCAGTAGATGCCATTTCATTGGCTCTTCACTCAATCATGGGACATCTGGACAGCAAAGATGCATACATCAGGATGCTCTTCATTGACTACAACTCAACATTCAATACTACCGTCCCCTCAAAACTAATCCTTAAGCTTCAAAACCTAAGTTTTAACATCTCTTTGTGCAACTGGATCCTCAATTCCCTCACCTGCAAACCCCAGTTATTTCGAACTGGTTTAACATCTCCTCCAGAATTTCCATCAGCCCAGCTGCACCACAAGCCTATGTGCTTATCCCCCTATTATATTCACTTTGTACTTATGACTGTGAGGCTAAGCACAGCTCCAATGCCTTATTTAAGTTTGCTGATGACACTACTGTTGCATCAAAGGTGGTGACGAATCAGCAGATAGAAAGGAGATTGAAAACCTGGCTGAGAGGTGCCACACCAACTTCTCACTCAATGTCAGCAAGACCGAAAAGCTGATTATTGACTTCAGAAGGAGGAAACTAATGGTCTATGATCAAATCCTTATTGGGGAATCAGAGGTGGAGAGGGTCAGGAACTTTAAATTCCTTGGTGTTATCATTTCAGAGGATGGGCCCAGCATGTAAGTGCCATTATGAAGAATGTGCAAAAGTGCCTCTACTTTCCTGGAAGCTTGCGAAGACTCAGCATTTCACCTAAAACTCTGACAAAATTCTATAGATGTGCAGTGGTAAGTATATTGACTGATTTAATCATGACCTGGTATGGAAACACCAATGCCCTTCAACGGAACAGCCAACAAAAAGTAGTGGATATGGCCAAACCCGTTATGGGTAAAGCCCTCCCCACCACTGAGCTTGCCTATGTGGAGTGCTGTTGCAGGAAAGCAGCATCCAGCATCAAAGCCCCTCACCATTCAGACCATGCTCTCTTCTCACTGCTGCCATCTGGAAGAAGGTACAGAACCCTTAGGACCCACACCATCATATTTCAGACCATTTCTTCACTTGCCCCATCACTGACCTCTTTCCACAACCTATGGACTCACTTTCAGGTAGTCTACAATTATACTATCATTTTCTTGATACTTATTTATCTATCTGTTTGTTTATTTATTTGTTTGTTCATTTGTTTGTTATTTATTATTTTGTTTTTCCCTCTCATTTTTGCATTCGTTCAGTTTGTTGTCTTTTGCACATTGGTTGTT
This sequence comes from Hypanus sabinus, assembly GCF_030144855.1. Lineage (NCBI taxonomy): Eukaryota > Metazoa > Chordata > Chondrichthyes > Myliobatiformes > Dasyatidae > Hypanus > Hypanus sabinus. Next base: position 42,648,211 of record NC_082710.1, read on the forward strand.
TGTCTCACTGCAGGCAGGTCTTTCATTGTGTTTCTGGTATTTACTGTGAATGCCCACAAGAAAATGAATCTCAGGGCTGTATATGGGTGACTGTGCTGTCTTTACGACAGTTATTTAGTTTATAATATTTTCGCTTAGTAATTCATTCAATAGTATTTTCTAGTTAGAATTAGAAGTGTTTAAAGTATATTCATTGCATGTAAAATATATCGGCATGCGATGACGTCACATCCGGTTTCGCCGTGTCTTGTGGGAAAGTACCGGTTTGAAATTAGCGCGAGGGTGGGGGCTTACCACGAGGCAGACCCGAGCAGAAGTTGTTTTGCAGGCATGAGAAATCACAGTGAGAGCAACGCTGTAAGTTAATAGATAATCGATATATTGAACTAAGATGTTAATGCTGATCCTGTTAGAAGTAACGACGGTAGATAATGTTTATGCTTTCGTTAGTTAAAGAGTCGCGGATAGTTTGCATGGAAGTGTATTTAAAGTAGTCAATGGAGCAGGTAAACTCTCCCTGTATACTGCACCTTAGTGTAATGTAGTTATAGTCACCTTTGCAAGTATTTACACTTGAAATGTGATATTAAGGAAGGAACAAATACTGTATCAATCTTGTATTGTTTTATCAACAGTTTTCACCATATGTTAATGTGAAGAGTGAACAGTAAATGGTTAATCTTGCTGCGATCTGGTTCTTATTAACTGTGGTTTATCTCGACGTTAAATTCGGTGTTCGTGACACGCGAAGGAGAACGTAACAGTGAAAAAGCGGCATTATCAGGTGTTTCAAGTGCTGCAATGTCAGCTCGATCCAGCATCAAGTTGACGCCGCCCAGCGACAAGGGCGGTAAACCGACACCAAGTAAGCCCACCCAGGCGTCATCAGGTGTTCCAAGTGCTGCAATGTCAGCTCGATCCGGGATCAAGTCGATGGCGCCCAGCGACAAGGGCAGTAGAACGACATCAAGTAAGTCCACACAGGCAAGAGCCAAGGCAGAAGCCGCCAAGGTGCGACTGCGTTACGCCAGACAAGAAGCAGTTTTGAAAATGAAACAGGCCACCAGAGAAGCCGAAATCCAGAAAGAAAGGGCCGCCAGAGAAGCCGAAATCCAGAAAGAAAGGGCCGCCAGACAAGGAGAAGAGGCTGCCAGAGAAGCCGAAATCCAGAGAGAAGGGGCCGCCAGAGAAGCCGAAAAGGCCGCCAGAGAAGCCGAAACCCAGTTGGAAATGGCAAAAATATCGACAGAGTTGCAAGTGCTGCAGCTAGAAAGAGAAGAAGAAGCTGCCATGGCGGAAGCAGAGTACATAGAAGAACCTGAAGGGTCGCGTGATCTGACCGAAGTAAGATCTACTTTAGAAAGGACCAGACTGGAACGCACAAGCGACTATGTACAATATCAAACAGACTGGCAGGCTCGTCTCCCCTCTCCATACGTATTCGATAACTTCCCCAGCTACGAGGAACCTCAGAGAGTCACGATTGCATCACATCCATACGAGGAAGGAAATTTACCCTCACGGCTCCGTGATGAAGTCAAGAATGAAAGAACCGACAACGCTCCTTCACCCCCACAACAGGACGGCGGGGAGGGAGAGGTTCACTCCAGGACAACAATTGTCAGCTTGAACTGTACAGAAGTTTGCGGTCAAACTCAGTCAAGCCGTTCTTGTTCCGAGATCTGCCTCACTGAGGTGTACCCTAAAGAAGCACAACAAGACATTACCAAGCGTAAAGTAACCGACGAGACGCTAGGTCAGTCAGTTTTCGTTCAAACCGAGCACGGAAACAAACTTGCACAATCAGCTCAAGATATCATTTCTTTAAAACCCAAAGACACCAAGGTCTTCAGAGATGAAGCAAATAATGGGGTTGCCCCATTGCCTTTCAGAGAACCACGCCAGTGCTCACCAGATAACAAAGAGCAGGCAGTCAAACGGTTCACGTCCTTACGGAAAACCCAGAAAAGGAAACCTGAGATGCAGCAACGCACCCGATTGGCCCACGAGGTACTGTGCACCCTAATGGCAGAGGTCACAGCCATTATAAATGCACAATCATTCCTACCTGTGTCTTCTGACCCAGAAAACCCCTTTATACTTTCGCCATCAACGCTCCTTACGCAGAAGGCAGGAGCACCTCCTCCACCAGGAGACTTTTCAGACAAGGATTTGTACACAAAGCAATGGAGACAAGTCCAGGCTCTGGCAAATCAGTTCTGGCCTCGCTGGAGACAAAAATATCTACCTTTGTTGCAACAGAGACAAAAGTGGACAGAACCCCACAGGAATCTTCAAGTTGGAGACTTAGTCCTGCTCAGGGACAAGCAAATCGCCCGCAACAGCTGGCCAACGGCCAGAATCACTGCTACATTCCCTAGCGGGGATGGACATGTCAGGAAGATCGAATTGAAGACTACCGACCAAGGCGATGTGAAAATTTACCAAGGGCCAGTTACAGAAGTTATTCTACTTCTACCCAATGACTGATTAAGAGACTAAGTTTTGTACTCTGCTCATTGTGACCTTACGAAGGTCAAGCGGGGAGTGTGCTGTTTTTACGACAGTTATTTAGTTTATAATATTTTCGCTTGGTAATTCATTCGATAGTATTTTCTAGTTAGAATTAGAAGTGTTTAAAGTATATTCATTGCATGTAAAATATATCGGCATGCGATGACGTCACATCCAGTTTCGCCGTGTCTTGTGGGAAAATACCGGTTTGAAATTAGCGCGAGGGTGGGGGCTTACCACGAGGCAGACCCGAGCAGAAGTTGTTTTGCAGGCATGAGAAATCACAGTGAGAGCAACGCTGTAAGTTAATAGATAATCGATATATTGAACTAAGATGTTAATGCCGATCCTGTTAGAAGTAACGACGGTAGATAATGTTTATGCTTTCGTTAGTTAAAGAGTCGCGGATAGTTTGCATGGAAGTGTATTTAAAGTAGTCAATGGAGCAGGTAAACTCTCCCTGTATACTGCACCTTAGTGTAATGTAGTTATAGTCACCTTTGCAAGTATTTACACTTGAAATGTGATATTAAGGAAGGAACAAATACTGTATCAATCTTGTATTGTTTTATCAACAGTTTTCACCATATGTTAATGTGAAGAGTGAACAGTAAATGGTTAATCTTGCTGCGATCTGGTTCTTATTAACTAGTTTATCTCGACGTTAAATTCGGTGTTCGTGACACACGAAGGAGAACGTAACAGTGACATATATGTTTTTTTGATAATAAAATTACTTTGAAGTTTGAACTTTAAATACTTCAATCTAGCTGTTCAGATCCAGTGAGAGTCAAAATTTCATCGGAATTAGAAACAGCTTTGGAAGTCTTGCTTGTCAACAAGTAAGAAACTTTGGTCTAAAGGAATGTTGAGCAAAAGATTCTAATGAAAAGTTACCCAGCCTTTCCAACTTGGACGTTGAATGGATTGCTATACTTTTACATCTGCTTGAGTTGTACTCTGAAGTCGATCAATTTAGAGTGCATTTCACAAGTCACATATTTGTGGGTTCAGATCTGACTCTACTGAAATAATAACAAATACCTCTGCTGACAATCCAGTTCAGGACTCATCGGACTGTTGTTTTTAACTGACGCTACATCAGTACAATGCAATTTGAAAAGGAGTACAGTCCTTATCTGTCATTTAAAACCAATGAATATCATATTTGCAGCTTGCTATTTTGAAGTAGATTGCCATAATTGCTAAATAGTTCCTGCAAAAATGAATATACTTTATTGTAGAAAAAAAAGACAAAATAATTTAAAATTATGAAAGACATTGGCATCCTGGTACTAAGATCACATAAGACTACAACAGGCAGTTAGGAAAGTAAATAGTTAAATCACAAACAAAAGAAAATCTGCAGATGCTGGAAATCCAAGTAACACACGCAAAATGCTGAAGGAACTCAACAGGCCAAGCAGTTTCTAGGGATAAGAATAAACTGTTGACATTTTGGGCCAAGACCCTTCATCAGAAAACTAGTTAATTGGCATTTAGTAAGTGTAAGAGGCAGTGGCTCTGGTGAGGCTGCATCAGCAAAGCTGCTTGCAAGTCCCGTCTCCCTACCTAATGAAGTATGCACTTGAGCAAGTGCAACTGAAGTTTACTAGATTGACTTCTGCGTTGGCGAGTTTGTTGAACAGCGGAAGATTAAGTGACTTTCTCCCGTTTAGAAGAAGAACAGGTTTTGTGATTGAAAAGCCAAAAATTCTATGGAGCCTGACAGGTCAATGTAGGGATGATATAGCACGTAGGGATGATATAACAGGTCTGCCGTTCAGAACAGAGATAAGAGCAGATCCCCAGACAGTAGTGAATCTTTGGTATTCTCTGTCCGGAGGGCTGTGTCACCAAATGCATCCAACATACAGAGATCAAAGTGGATGGAGCTATGGGGTTAGTTCAGGAATGTGTTGAAAGACTAGAAATGATCATATTGAATGGTAGAGCAGGCATGAAGGGTTAATTGCCTACTCCTGCTTCTATTCCTTATGTTTTTAAGTACTGCTATAGTTGTGAAGCTCTTTTGGACAAGCATTAGTGTCAGTGGGAGACACAGCACAGTAAAAGGTTCTTTGGCCCACCCAGTCAATGTGGACCATTAACTACATACTTATATTAATCCTACATTAATCCCATTATTAATCCCAGAGTCCTGCTGAAGGGTCTCAGCCAAATAGTCGACTGTACTTTTTCTATAAATACTGCCTGGCCTGCTGAGTTCCTCCAGTATTTTATGAGTATTGCTTTAATCCCATTATTTTAATTTTTTCCACATTCTCAACAATTCTCCCCGTATTCTACCACTCACCTTCTCCCTAGTAACCTTCAGGTTCAGTGCAATTTACAGTGGTCAATTAACCTATGAACCTCTGTGCGAAGAAACTGGAGCACTCAGAGGATCACAGGGAAAATGTTTCTCCAAGCAGATAGCACGCAAAGGCAGAATTGAACCCAGTCTCCTGTGATAGGAGGCCATTGCTCTATGCACTTCACTGCCCTATGTAAAGAAATGTTTTATCAAGATTCCCATCAAGCTCTGAAAATAGTCAGTCCTGAAAATACTCATCAGTTGAGCAGAGAGAGAAAGAGAGTAAATATTTCAGATCAATGTGACTTAAGATGTTTTCATCTGACATTTTACCTATATTAAGTTTGGATAAAGATTCCTTGTCCCTGAGCAAAGGGTCTCCATTTATGGTCATAATTTGTCTCATTGTTGAATTGAGGTTGATTTAATCAAGGCTATTTATGGATCTGCAGAGTGTTATGCAGTTTCTCTAAATGCGACAGATTATGGAACTTCTCAGACTAAACTGATTTCAACTTCACACCTTTGAAAAATATTTTTGAACTCAGGGACATATAAATTAAAGGCAGGTGGTTAAGATCTCTGTGCATGTCATAACATTAAATGGAAGGAATGCCAAAGCATTTCTCTGCTGGTTCTCTTCAACTTCATAGATTGCTTGAAATGCTGTTCGCCAAACATTCCCAATCACTTTCTTCCATGTCCTCTTTCCATAAAGTTAGGTCTTCGTTACGGGAACGAAAAGAAATACAGTTCAACATTCTTCTGTGACCTTAGATGGAACCACTAAATTATAGTCAAACTTATAACATTTCATAAAAATCTGTTGTGCAATACTGATTTCAAAAGTAAAAGGTCAAAATGATCTCATAAAAAAGTTATGTTTTGTGATTCCAAAACATAAAACAGATTGAAAGAAAAACAGAGTCAAGGATATGTCATGTACGTTTTATTTTTACTTTAGTGAGGCACACAGATATAACATGGTGAAGAGAAGAACTATGCCATTGATGTACTTTTACATATAACCCAAAATGAATTATTAAAATAACCAATGCTTAATCAAACAATATATTTACAATATTATTCAAATATTACTGAAATATTAAACACACCACAAAAGTGAAATAACATCTCATAACATTTAAATAGTCCAAGTAAAAATGAAAGTACAGTTAGTGCTGGATTCCCCAAAAAAGACCTATTCTCTTTTCATTGAAGGTTATTCCTTCCATCATGAAGACTGTTGACTTTCTCACCTATAACTTCTCCCTCCTCTATAACTTCTCTACAACTCCTCTATAACTTCCTCACCTATAACTTGGCCCTCCTCTGTGGCCATATCGTACCATCTGCTAACAAAATTCTAAGTGATGAATTTGCATTTCTACTGTTGGTCATTCCAACACTCTACTGGATGGACTGCTATCCTCCAGGCTTTGTAAAGACAACCAAAGCTCCTTTTCCACTCCAGGATAATAATTGAAATCTAGTGCTCCTGGAAAGAATGTATTAGTTCCATATTTCTCACATTGACTCCATGTGTGGCAGAGCTCAAAATTTTCATCTGTGCAGAAGTGCTGTTTGCCCTCTAGTCTTGTTCTTGTTGAACTGTGAAGGCTCTTAGTTTCCTAAACATTTATACTGTTATTTTCTGGACTTGGTTCTCCCAGTCTCTCTTTCCACCTTTAGACCATGAGAACATAAGACACAGCAGCAGAATCAGGTCACTTGGCCTATCCAGTCTGCTCCACCATTCCATCACGGCTGATTGCTCAACTCCATTCTCTGCCTTCTACTCATAACCTTTGAAGTCCTGATTTATCAACCCCACATTAAATTTATCCAGTGACCTGGCCTCCACAGCCACCCATGGCAATGAATTCCACAGATTCACTACCCTCTGGGTAAGGAAATTCCTCCTTTCTCTGTTCTAAATAGTCCTCTACTCTGAGGCTGTGCCCTTTGATCCTAGACCACTGTACAGCTGCACTACCTTTCAATGTTCAATAGGTTTCAATGAGGTCTTCCTCATTCTTCTAAGCTCCATCGTACAGGTCCAGAACCATTAAGCGTTCCTCATATGTTAATACTCTCATTCTCAGAATCATTCCCATGTATCTCCTCTGGACCCTCGCCATCTTTTCTTAGATAAGAGGCCCAAAACAGCTCACAGTACTCCAAGTGCAGTCTGACTAAATGCCTTATAAAGCCTCAACATTACATCCTTTCTCTTATACTCTGGTCCTCTTGAAATGAATGCTAATATCTCACTTGCCTTCCTTACCACTGACTCCATCCTAAAAGTCAATCTTTAGGGAATCCTACACAAGAACTTCCAAGTCCCTTTGCACCTCTAATTTTTGAATTTTCTCTCCATTTAGCAAAGAGTCTATGCCATTATTCATTCTACCAAAGTGCATGACTATACACTTCCCTACACTGTAGGAAATTTGCTGGAAATTTCTGGAAATTTGCTCTTCAGTTCATATTTTCAAATGTAATAATCATGTTATTAATTCACCAACTGACATTCTGAAAGAAATAGACTTAGTTATGTTTCCATTGTCAGAAAAGGTGCCTAAATTGTGGCTAGTTGTTCCTCCGGCCACTTCCATCTGCCACTTCCTAGCCCACTTTCCCAATCTGTCTGCCCTTCTGCAGATTCCCTGCTTTCTCAACACTACCTGCCCCTCTACCTATCTTCATATCGTCCCCAAACTTTGCCATAAAGTCATCAAGTAGTTCAATAAATCTTCTCCTGAACATTCAGTCAGCATTCATCACACTGCCAGTTCCTTTGGTATACGTTTCTGACTCAATTGTAAACCATTGCATTTCTTCTTCTTTTTAAAATCCACCTCTTCAGCAAAAATGGTGTACAGCAGAATTTGTGTCTCTTTGTGCCTTACCAGTAGGAAAGTGCTCGGCGGTGCAAATAAAACCCTCAGCAAAATTTAAGGAATGCTTGCAGAAAAATGGAATTAAATTTTATAAGGCTTTATATTTCTGGGAAGCCTGCAACGTTTGCAAGTCCACAAACTAATCTGCTTCATCATGTGTGCTGAAGGAAAATTAAATGAAGCTTCTTTGTGTATTGAAAGTCATTGATTTCCTCAATAGAACAGCAAACTGTGAAACTAAATACAGGCTGCTGGAGGAGCACAGCAGATCAGGAAGGAAATAGACAGTCAATGTTTAGGGCCAAAGTTGTTCATCTGGACTGTCTATTTATTTCTACAGATCCTGTCTGACCAGCTGCTCTCCTCCAGCACCTTGTTTTATACTCAACAACCCATCATCTGCAGTCTCTTGTGTCTCTGACCAAGTGTGAAATATGACAATGTTCAGTAACAATTGCCCGGAGTGGTCCTACAGCTGGGAGCTTGAAAGAATTGGCTTTCTTTTCTGTGAGAACAGCCTAGCTGATGGAAGAGTCTGTACTTGAGGTCACAGATCTCCAAGGGTACTAGTTCAGTGGAACATGACCAGTGTAGAGATTGTTCTACAGTCATGTCACCTGTTACTTTCCTATCAGAGTCACCTTGAATGCAATGGAAAAAGAGAGAAGGGAGAGTGGGTAGAGAGTATTGGAAGTTAGAGAAATCAACTTCAATAGGTTAGAATATGAGATGTTGCTGCTGAGGCAGAAATTGAGGCTCTGCTTCGATGTGCATTGCTCTGGAATTCCAGCATCTGTTGAAACTTCTGTGTTTATGATTAACAACAGTTGCTTTTTTTCTGTGTGTAAGCAAAGTCTGTTGATCTTCAGATCAGTGGATTTCATGCTGGAAGCATGTTTCTGGCAATAAAAATTTCAACATCAAGCTGGGCTTTCAATTTCCAGTCAGATGTTATATGGATGTAATTTTAGTCTCCCTGGTTAAACCTCGTTTTTAACAGCATTACACCAGGTTCTTTCAGAGAAAGAATTTGTAGATCTTGGTGTCCCAGAAAGGATCACCAGATGAAAGTGGAGAATTGAGACTGGGGATAGTGGGGACAAGGTTCCTGGTATAAACAGGAGAGCTTTCTGCTAAGCATGGTGAAATCAGGTAGATTATCGCAACAAATGCCTGTACCAAATTAGAGAGAACCTCTGAAAAAAAATTGGAAGATTATTCAAAATGTAAATTATTGTAATGCTGAAGATATATCAAAGAAAGGAGTTGGTCTCTGCAGCGAATCGTCTTCTTTCTTACAAAATCAGCCTAATCACTGTTTCTTTCTCTATCTCATACACACACGATACCTTAATTATACAGATAGTTCCTTAAAACAAAAGATCTTTCTGGCAATTTGCTCTTCAGTTCATATTTTCAAATGTAATAATCATGTTATTAATTCACCAACCGACATTCTGAAAGAAATAGACTTAGTTATGTTTCCTTTGTCAGAAAAGGTGCCTAAATTGTGGCTAGTTGTTCCTCCGGCTTGTTACAGGTTCAGTGGTTCTTTTGCTACATTCTCATCAGGACTGCCTGATTTATCTACCAGTAACTCTCAAAAAAAAAAATGAGCAAAGTGATTATCAGAACCATTAGCAGAACAATAGTAAACCTGGAAACACTGGCTAAATTTAAGCGTCTTCACATTACTGACTCCAGCTTCTCATTCCCATTTAGCTTCCTTGTAGGTCATCTGTAATCATCAGGACCTTTGGTTGAATCATATTATCAGATGCTTGTGAACACAGATGAATTGTGAAATGCCCATGAGCATAATACAACAATACTTAATCCAACTTAATGAAGAATAACTTCGGCTGCAGTACATTAACAATGCAGCCAAGCCATGTACTGTATTCCCTCAGGTTTTGGTAATTGTTTTGATTACTCTTATTAAATTGTTATAAAGGTTAAGTAATTCCACAGCCATGCTGTGTGGAACATGATGATCTGCACTGTATATGGTAAGGGGACAGTTGTGAGGGCAAATTTCATGAAGTTGTGAAGATGGGTGGGTGGGTGGTAGCATGTGATGTTTTCTTTTCCTTCTGGAGCCGTTTATTTTAGACACGATGTAGGAGGTTTATGTAGCTGATGGTGCCCACAGATCACTTGCTGCATGGGACTGATGAAGGCAGCCTGACAGCTGAATAAATCACTGCTAGATGCCAGCAAAACATTGCTGCATAAAATCCACGTGGGACCACCCATGCAGATGGGAGAGCTGGTTTGGAGCCTCGCATATGAATAGCAGCAGAGACATATTTGGAGTTAACTCCTTGCCGTCTAATCAAATATTTTATTTCCCAGCTTTCAATAAGCACTTTAGACCCTCTCCCTACCGAAATCCAGGCACAAGTGAGGTTGTGGAGTGTCAGGGCCCACAATAATGTCATGCAAAGACAGTTGCAAGTTTCTGAGTTTGCATACCATGTAGAATTTGTGTGTGTGGATATGTCTACAAGACAGAGAGAGAAAAGGGGAGGAAAACAGGAAGGGAGAGTTTGAATGCAGAAAAAAATGAGTGAATGATGGTGTTCTCACGTTAGTTATGTTTGTGATCCTAATCTCAAATACACAGGCATGAATATTCTTACTGCTTTAGACCAGAGTTCCCTATTAAAAACAGCATGGAGTCAAAGCAGAATTTGTTTTGAGGATACCTTGAAGCTGGAACATCTCCAGAGAATGGGAGCCAGCTGGAAAAACTGCTTTGGCTGGTGGGATCTTACAGGCTGACAAGTCTCCCACTTCATCCAACTTCTCTGCCCTGAATGAACTGGCGACTGGAGCAGCATACACCAGGTCAGTGGTGATGCCAGCGAGTGATGGTGGGCCTGGAGCAATGGAGGAGATTGTAGGCAACCACAGTAAAATCTCATCATTTCAGTCCTGCCTCAGAGCTGATGTTTAAATTAGATTTATTTTCTGTTTACTACAAAATCCACGGATATCATACACCCCCATTGTCTGCATATTCAGCAGATGCTAAACAGATTACACATTTTAGCATTTTTAAATGATAATTATAATTGAATTATGTTAATGGAAGCCTTCAAGGAAAATATTCTACTGTAAGGACTAAGTGCAAGTGAAAATGAGAAAACACAACTTAATTGAAGTTTGAATTAGGTGAGTTAAAGCATGAATCACCAATCATAAATATCTTCTTTATATTTAATGGTAATTTAAAAACTGGACAATTGCGGATTTTCATGAACATTTTAAAGATTCCAGCCCAGTATGTAATTTTAAACTATGCTATTTTAGTTTGAATTCTTCAGATGGTGTTTGGAGTTGGTTCTCAGTACTTATGCTGCTAAATCAGGCTGTCATGTTCCAGAGCCAAACCCATGGTTGGCAAAGGCCCCAAAGTGGTTGACGTTGTTCAGCCACATCTGGCAGTGGATGGCCAAGTGAACTGTGTGCCAGATGCATTCCAATCAACATGCTTTGGATTATGAGGTTGATGGGAAACTCTGTTGCCCTCTGTCAAGTTATTGCAGAGAAACTCCTGTTTGTGTTCCTGCTCCTCCGCCATCAATTCTGGAATACTTTATGTTTGTGTGACTGACCCTGCCTTCAACTTCTATGTGTTGTTTCTTATAGATATCAATCAAAGCACTACGTCAGCTTCACACATTGACACACCACATCCAGCTCTATCGCTCCTGAATTCTCTATTACTTCCAATTTATCTTTGTGCTGTGATTGAGCAGTGTTTTATTCACATGTTTGAGAGGCAATACAGTGTTTCTCTATTTAATTTACAAGCGTTGCCCAACAGGATGATTACGTGTGGGGCTGGCAGGACTGGAAATGGGTAAATTAGAACATCCTGGGATGGAGATCAGTGACGGAGGAACAGAATGAATCAAGGCTGCTGTCTGTAAGGAATCCTTAAGAAAATGGCAGCTGATGTGAAGAGGTTAGTTGTAAACCAATTAGTCCAGGACTCCAGCCTGGAGTAGCAAGGCGGAGAAACACTGATGTGTTAAGTTAGGGCATGGGGAGGAGGTGGATGGAGCGAAAGAAATGATCGTGATAGATTTGGAACCAAGAAGGAGGAACATGAGTCAGAGAGAGGCCAAGGGAAAAATTAACAGAGACAACAAGAGTGGGCCTTGGTCTGGAGATGCAGCCAAGACATCAACATAAAATAGAAAATTAGTTTATAAAATGTATACAATGATTAAAAGACATGAGCCAAGTTATAAGTATGGTGCCTTACTCTAAGTGCCTTATACTGAATGGGTAAAGGTAAATTTGAGATGTAAGGTGGCGTACGTTTAGTTATCTGAGAAGTACTCAATAGGAATACAGTTTATGGTTCCAGCCCCATACTTCAGATTGTTTGTTTCACCCAGAGGCCAAAGCAAACAAAGGAAATGAGTATTCATTGATTAGTTTTATTTTGTAAGGCTTTGGAAAGTTGTTAAAATAGGAACATAGAGTCAAATTCTTGCAATGACGTGACATAGGAAAACAGAACAGATATAGTATAAGGCAACTGATGATAAGATTTTGAAGGAGTTACAGTATGTTTTAAGAATTACATAATGTCCCCTGTATATGGGGTTGCTTGAGAAAATCATTTAAAACATTTTGGAGACAACAAAAACTTATCAATGTTTGCATTTCATTAAGTTCTATCAAAGTAAAATCTTACCATTCTCAGCCATTTTATAATTGACTCAAAATAAATAGTTTGCAGATACATTTTGCAAACTCTATTTCAATCTGATTTTTGATCATTTGGTGAGGGTTTAAAATGGCTGAATACCATGTGAAGTCATTTTTCTCAGCAAGTGCTTCCACGGGAAAGCTGACATAATCTGAAGAAATGGGTATGTAAGCCAGACAGTTTTTTTTTAAACTTGGTGATTTCTTATGTTCTCATTGAATCCATTAAGTAGTTCTGAGTACTGAGCTTCATTTGCACATATAAATGAACAAAACAAACATGGAATTTCTGACATGGTTTGTCTAGAGTCCAAGTGGGGACAGAATCAGATGCATGCCGATTCTGGCAGGGTTTGTAGGCCGTTACTTCACACAAAGCGAAACTTTCACTCCCAGATGAGCTCATTGCCTTTAATGCTCGCTCTAAAGGGAGAATAAAACCACAGCTATGAAGATCCCTGCAACATTGGCTAACCCTGTGATCTCTATCTCGGGGGCCGGAGGAAGATTGCTGTTCAATAGGGTGAACTCTCGCAAGGTGACAGGCCCCGATGGAGCACCTGGCAGGGCTCTGAAAACTTGTGCTAACAAACTGGCGAGTGAGCTCAAAGACATTTTCAATATCTCATTGGTATAGTTGGAATCTCCCACCTGCTTCAAACGGGCAACAATCGTACCAGTGCCCAGGAAGATCAGGGTGAGCTGCCTTAATGGCTATCATGCAGTAGCACTCACATCTACAGTGATGAAGTCCCTTGAGAGGGTGATCATGGCTAGAATTAACTCCAGTCTCAGCAAAGAACTGGACCCACTGCAATTTTCCTATCACCGCAATAGACCTATGGTGGATGTGATCTCATTGGCTCTTCACGCAGTTTTGGCTATTTATGCTGTTTATTGACTACAGTTCAGAAATTAACACAATCATTCCAACAGTTCTTATTGAAAGCCTTCAAAACCTGGGTGTCTGTATTTCCCTCTGCAACTGGATCCTTGACTTCCTAACAGGAAGACCGTGATCTGTGCAGATTGGAAATAACACTTCCACCTCATTGACAATCAGCACTGGTGCACCTCAGGGATGTGTGCTTAGCCCACAGCTCTACTCTCTCCACACCCATGACTGTGTGGCTGGGCACAGCTATAAGTTTGGTGACAACACAACCGTTGGCAGAATTTCAGACGGTGATAAGAGGGCGTACAGGAGTGAGATAGATCAGCTAATTGAGTGGTGTCACAGCAACAGCCTTTCACTCAGCATCATTAGGACCAAATAACTGATGGTGGACTTCAGAAAGGACAAGATGAGGGAACACACATCAGTCTTCATCAAGGATCAAAAGTGGAAAGGTTGAGCAATTTCAAGTTCCTGGCTGTCAACATCTCTGATGATCTATCCTGGGCCCAACGTATCGATGCAGCTACAAAGAAGGCACGACAGTGGCTAAATTTCATTTGGAGTTTAAGGAGATTTGGAATGTCACCAAAGACACTTTCAGAGTTCTACAGGTGTACTGTGGAGGATATTCTAATTGGCTGCATCACCATCTGGTATGAGGAGCGGCTGCTGTGCAGGGTCAAAATAAGCTGCAGAGAGTTGTAAGCTTAGTCATCTCCATCATGCGTACTAGCCTTCATGATATCCAGGACATTTTCAAGAAGGGATGCCTCAGAAAGGTGGTATCCATGAATAAGGACGCCTATCACCAAGGACAAGACTTGTTCTCAATGCTTCCTTTAGGAAGGTGTTACAGGAGCCTGAAAGCACACGCTCAATGATTTAGCAATAGCTTCTTCTCTTCGGCCATCTGATTTCTGAATGGACATTGAACCCATGAACACTACCTCCCTACTTCTTAAATTTAAAAAATTTTTGCACTACTTATTTAAATTAACAAATTAACGTGTACACACTTACTGTGATTGACAGCTTTTTCTCTATTATTATGTATTACAATGTACTGCTGCTGCAAAGACGAGACATTTCACAATACATGCTGGTGTTATTAAACCTGATTCTGATTCTGAGTTGTCATTATTGTAGTGTAGCAATTATTTTTCTGAACTGCATTGATAGTTTTACTACATTGAAAGTGCTTTTTAAATGCAACCCAATGAATTTGCTGTGACAGTATAGCTCATATTCCGTGTCTTGCTCTCTGTTAACATTTAAAGACTTCTGCTAACATTGTCTGATCCCCTCCAGCTGGTTGCAGACCTGTGTGCAGCCATGGATCATTTCACACAAGCACTGAGTTATATTGTGTGGCAAGATACACTTTTCTCAAGTCTGACAGATGCCACCAATATATCTTGGCTCCTCCCATCTTTCTGTGGAACGTGTCAAAGCCAGTGATACTGGAGCTGATTTTTGGTTGTTGATAAGCACTGTTGCTACATTGAAGAGCATACTTGGACTAATTTACGATGAGCCTGATAAAGTTCAATCATGAGTGAATAATGAGTAGTGGTATAACTGAACCATGGAAACAAACTTTGGATCTTGTGCTATGAATGGGCATAGATAGATCACATACCCCATCTAGTCTGGGTGTGGCACGGGTGGTGGTGAAGTTGGGAAGTGATGAACTGTAAGTTAAATTCAGGGTGTGGTAATGTATTTTTGAAAAACTACTCTTGTATGCCTTCCCTCCTCCTCCCCCTGCTTGGCTTTACAGTCTGGAACATTTCTCCAAAATTATCCTGCTTCACAAAATCTCTCCTCCATCTAAATTGATTTGAAAACCTACGTTTTTGCCGACTTGTTTGATTAACACCTTTGACGTGACTGCTTATGATTTAGTTCTTTCAGTGAACATTACATTTATGATAATTAGCTGTCTTAACTACATTTTAAGATAAAATAATAAATGGGCTTCGTTTAGGTTCACTGTAATTCCATCTTGTTATTAATAAAACCACAGATCTTGTGTTCTTTCTCAAAACTTCAACTTGTCCTACCATCTTCACACGTTCTCTAGAAACTCAGTGTCTGCACCTGCTTTCAATGCAGTTCCAAGTTTCTGGAATAACTTCTGTTATGTTTCTTGCTTATCATATCGTGACTGTCTGCTCTTTGCTTTCTGATAAAATAATTCATGCAAGGGGTTGATAAAAGAAGAAAGGGCAATCTCTGAAATGTAGCAAATTAGCTTACTGAAGATATGACAGCTGAGACGGAGCTTCTTTTACTGCCTTTAGATTAGATTACATCCTTGTATTTTGTGTGAGATCAGAAGTATCTTGGTGCAAGTGATAATCATTTGTTAAATTATTTCTTGTTATAAACTATGTTAACCTGATTCACAACAGCTAAATTTGGTCAACTATTAATATGTATGTTCCAAACACAACAAGGGTTGATAATGATAAAGATGTGATAATGAAAGACATGCAGAAAAAGGCTCAGTGAGCTGAATTGTTTATTGAAATGTGAAAGTAATCACTAAAAATCCATTAGTACTGATATTTGTCATGTGTTCAATTCCATAAAACTCAACTTAAAATTAATCTTATTTTCTCAATTATAACAAATTCAGCTGAATTTTTTCAAGCAGTTTATTGTCAAAAGAGTATATTAACATTTTTTTCACTGTAGCATTTGAATTTTTGTTTTCATGCATGGGATACTGGCTTGGCTGATATTTCCTGCCATTCCTCAGTCTGAGAAAACCATTTGTGGCTCCCTTTCTAATCATTCCAGTCATATTTTCTGTAATAACTTCTTTTAATCCTTCTGATGATTTGCCAAGCTAAATCAGATGTTAATTAAGACTCAGTTACATTTGCACGGGGTGAAACTACATACTGGGTGAGGACAGAAAAATTCCTTCCTTAAATGATATTAATTTCAGTACAAAAACTCGTACATTTTCCTAAGTGTACAGTATAGTAATTTTGTTATTATGGGTCCCAATAAAATTTTCAGACCAGGGATACCATTTTTTAAAGATTGTATTTTATTTGTGTAAATAAATAAAGATTTCACTGCTGATGTAATGGTCTTTCTGTAGAAGCAGTGTTTGGCTTATGGTTAGAGATAACGGGTGCTTTGGAATGTGAGCTGGGTCTTTTGTTCAGCAGGAGATGAAAAGAGAAGATTCTGGAGATAACCAATAGTAGGATTCGACCCGGTAGGGTCCGTGATTTGGTGGAGCAAGGTGCCACAGTCGACTGAGGATCGGTGAATATTACTTTGGACGAGTTGAGCTTCAACTTGTGCGCATTTGACTGTTTAATTATAATGGGCCCTTTTTGTTCTTGTTCTTTCTTTTCTTTACTAACCCTTTAGTTAAGATTCATAAATATATTTCCTTTAATTGTATGTTGTGTGCTGTCTGTTATTTGTTGGCAATGAGTTGTAACAGTGTAGCAAATCACACAGCATCCTCACAAACGGGGTTTGGGGTGGGTGAGCTGTCTCAATCTCACGGATTTGGCAGGACTGGAATGTGTCTTCCCTAGACTTACATGGCCAAGGAAAGCAGTGGGGTTTCATCCGTATATCTTAATATTTTTCTGAAGCTTCTTGAGTAGAAGTGCAGCTGGTCAGTAACTCTCCCCTTTGCCAAGGCTCACCTAGTATGGAGAGGAAAGAGTTATCTCTTAAATTAGCAAGAAAAGTGAGGTGCAATAGCAAATAAATATCAAAAAACTGCAGGTGCTGGAAACCTAAAATAAAAACAGAAGCACTGGAAGAACTTATTTTATGTGTTCACCAGTTTTAGTAGCTGTGGCTTTGTAATGTGGCAATAAACAAGCAAATAGAAGGCTGATTTACTTTGTCATATTGGAAGAGTAAATGTCTGGATTAGCAGAATGGAAAAAAAAAACCACAGAGCTTGGTTTTAGCCACGAGGGTACAGGAAAGCCATTTTTCATTTTTACTGATCCTGATATTGAGTTTTTCTGATAGAAGCTGTCAAAAAAAAAATAACTCTAGAGACCAGACTTCAAGCTGTAATATCTTTATTTAGCATGATATCATGGAGAGCCTGCAGAACAATACAAGACTCGGAGCTACAGAGCAATTTCTTCTTAGTGCCTAGAAATAGTATTCACCTCCTTTGGAAGTTTTCATGTTTTATTGTTTTACAACATTGAATCATGGTGGATTTAATTTGGCTTTTTTGACTCCTATCAACAGAAAATACTCTTTCATGTCAAAGTGAAAACAAATTTTTTACAAATTGGTCTAAATTTATTACAATTATTAAACCCAAAATAATTGCATAATTACTCACACCCTTCAATAGTTAGATGCACTTCTGGCAGCAATTACAGCCTTGAGTCTGTGTGGATAGGTCTCTATCAGCTTTGTACATCTGGACACTGCAATTTTTCCCCATTCTTCTTTACAAAGCTGCTCAAGCTCTGTCAGATTGCATGAGTGAACAGCCTTTTCCATGTCTAGCTATAAATTCTCTATTGGATTGAGGTCTGGATTCTGACTTTGCCCCTCCAGGAGGACATTAACTTTGTTGCTTTCAAGCCACTCCTGTGTGGCTTTGGCTTTATGCTTGCTAGAAAACATATCTGCCAAGTTACAGTTGTCTTGCAGACTACATCAGGTTTTCCTCCAGGATTTCCCTGTATATTGCTGCATTACCTTCACAAGCCTTCCAGGGCCTGCTGCAGTAAAGCATCCCCACAGCACGATACAGCCTCCACCATGCTTCACAGTAGGAATTCTGTTTTTCTGATGATGTGTGCTGTTTGGCTTCTGCCAAACATAACGTTTAATCTGATTGCCAAAAAGCTCAATTTTGGTTTCATAAGACCATAGAACCTTTGTCCAACTGACTTCAGAGTCTCCCACATGCCACTGGCAAACTCCAGCCGAGATTTCATGTGAGCTTTTTTGCAATAGTGGCTTTCTCTTTGCCACTCTCTCATGAAGCTGTGACTGGTGAAGCACCCAGGCAACAGTTGTTGTATGCACAGTCTCTCCCATCTCAGCTACTGAAGCTTGTAATTTCTCCAGAGTTGTCATGGGTCTCTTGGTGGCCTCCCTTATTAGTGCCCTTCTTACACAGTCACTCAGGTTTTGAAGATGGCCTGCTCTAGGCAGCTGTGCCATATTCTTTCCATTTCTTGATGATGGAGTTAACTGTACTCCAAGGGATATTCAGTGACTTGGAAATATTCTTGTATCCATCATCTGACTTGTCCTTTTTCAATAATCTTTTCGTGGAGTTGGTTGGAGTGTTCTTTTGTCTTCATGGTGTAGTTTTTGCCAGGATACTGACTCACCAGCAGTTGGACCTTCCAGATGCAGGTGTATTTTTTCTACAATCAATTGAAACACCTTAACTGCATTCAGGTCTCCAAAAGCAGATCTCTGTATAACTAATTATGTGATGTCTAAATCCAATTGGCTGCACCAGTGATGATTTGGTGTGTCATATGAAGGGGGTGAACACTTATGCAATCAGTTATTTTGTGTTTTATATTTGTAGATCACTTTATAGAGATCTGTTTTCTGAAAGAATTTTTCTGATGATCAGTGTCAAAAGAAGCCAAAATAAATTCGCCATGATTCAATGTTGTAAAACAATGAAACATGAAAATTTCCAAGGGGGTGAATACTTTTTACAAGCACTGTAAACTTAAACTCATAAATAAACAAATGTGCATGACTAGTGTAATGAATAGATCTATTTCTTTTAGAGCAATAACTCCCACACTGCCCCCCATCACCAGCACTACATACTGATCTGTACGACAACAAACACTTCTTAGCATTATGGGTTGGTTCAAGGACGTACAGTCTCTTACACAACTGAGTAGCTGATGAAAAGCCGACAAGCAAGACGTTCGGCGAAATTGTTACAATTTTACAAAATCACTTGAGCCCTAACCTGCTGGCAACAGCTGAGAGATTTAGATTTTACATTACATTAACCCTTTTGCTGATTTTCCTTCCACAGAAGCAAACTTCCTCAACAAAGATGCATCCGTATGATACTTATCCCAATGAAAGTCAGTGCTAAGAGCTTCAAAGGAACTCTATCCCGGGGATGTGTGAAATACAGTACTGTGCAACAGTCTTAGGAACATATCTATAGCTAGGGTGCCTAAGACTTTTGCACCATACTGTAACTTCAATTAACTACTTGCAATTTACAATTTACATTAAGATGTGAAGACTGTTTTTTGCTTCTATTAATACCTTTTATATTCACATAACTCCAGAGCATCCCCTGACTGCAAACATAAAAAGCTAATCAGGGAGCAAACTTCATTGCCATTTATAGTACTGAGGAAAAGTCTTAGGCTCCCTACCTACATGCATGTGCCTAAGACGTTTGCACAGTACAATCAATATTTCCTGGGTTTTAGTGACTGCTTATTCAAACCAGAAAAATGCACCAACTATGATCTAAAAAATGAATGATTCAGTCAATGTCACTTAAATTTGAATTATTTCCAGCATTTTCTGTTTTATATTTGAGAATTATTCATGAATCTCAAAGTAGTATATGGTGACACATACATACCTTGATAATAAATTTGCTTTGAACTTTAAAAGAGTTGTTTTCTGTTTTTGATTTCAGTATCTGCCCTCGATGTTAAATGGCTGCTCCTCAAGCCAATGCAGCAGGAGGAGAAATCTGAATGGTTGTACCGTAATGGAGAAGACAAGAAAGAGATATCCATGAAAGAGAATCTGCAATGAAGATTTGCCAAGCTAATTTCTGGGAAGGCAAGATTACCAAATGAGGAAAGATTAAGCATAATGAACTGTAAATCTTCTGTGTTTTGAAGAAGAGATGATCTCATTGAAAAGTATAAGATTCTTGTAACAATATATGTGCAGTTTATGTTTCCACTAGCTGGGCTGTCTGGAAACAAAGAGCACAGTCTCCAAGAAGAAGTCAGCCGTTCTGTGGGTAGTGGGTAGTGCATTTTTGGAAATCTCAAGTCACAAACTGTGGAAGTTCAGTGGGTGAGCACATCCAAGCTAAGTATCCATAAATTTTCAGACATCAAGGTTTCAAGTGATCGGGGATTAATATAGGAATTTAGTGCTGAGATACAATAGATATTCAGCTGTCAATAAATATAGAAACACTGGGAAACAGTGCAGGAGTAAGATATTTATTCTCTTGATTCTGGCTTGCTGTTCACAGAATACAGATCATAGAACAGAACTGACTCTTTGCCCCGTGATGCTTGTGCTGACCATGATGACAAATTTGTATGATCATAGCTGTTTCCCTGTTCTCTACCCATTCCTCTTGATGCTTTTGTGTCCAGAAATCAGTATACTTCCTTATGATATGTAATCAATGTATTGGCCCCATATCCTCTTTTGGAATTGAATTCTATAGGCTTACCAACCTCTGAATGAAGAAATTTCTTCTCATCTCAGTCCTAAATTTTTAGCCCTGTGACCTCCCAGCCAGGAGTAATATCTTCCCTACATCTAACCTACTAATTCACGTTAAACATGTATGTTTCATTGAGATGTCATCTAATTGTTTAAAATTCTAGTGAATGTAGATTTGTCAATCCCATTCCTCATCATATGGCAATCCTACTATCCAGTATCTTTGTTCAAATCTCCCTAAGACATGTATATCCTTTCTTAGGCAAAAGACCAAAAGTGCATAGAATGCGGGGTTTCTGAGGCTCTGTATAATTGCAATTTTTCCTATGCTCATAACCTCTGGAAAATGAGGCTAAAGTTTTATTTTGCCTTCATAACTGCTTGGTTCACCAGGACGTCTGTTTTCAGCTATTGGTAAACAAGAAACCCAGATTCTTTGCATATCAACATTTTTCAATCTATCACTATACAAATAATAGCCTGTCTTTCTGATTTTCATTATGGGAGAGGATAGTGTAACTCAACATCTATCCAGTTATGTTGCATTTGCCTTTTAGTTGCATCTCCTTCATCTTAATGCTATCATCCTGAAGCCTCACTGCATCCACCTCACAACCCATAATTCCACCCAGTTTATTGTCATTGGCAATCAGCAGAATTAGAAATATTATATTTGGTTTCCCCCTGCAAATTGTTGATACAAACGGCATACAGCCAGTCTACTGCCCTTGCAGTGTGGATATAAAAAGCTATGCAGTGAATTAAACACCTTCTCAAAAACCGAGACAGAGGCTTTCTTCACGGTTTTAAATGAGATCTTTCTTGCAAAGAGATATTGCTGCTTCAAGGGGAAATAAAGAGAGGATAGATGAATGGAGATGGATATGCTTCGAAATGAAATCCAAATGCACCTGGCAGGAAATGACATAAAAACCAGCTTACGCACAGGAAATAGTGTTCATTCTATCTAGTCTGCAGTCCCCTGTTCAGTCTTGCCGTCCTCCTTATAAAAGAAGGTGGAGTTAAGTCTGCTGTCCTCCGACTTGCGGGGATTATTCCATGCTCGAGAGAATTCTGGAAGGGGACAACCAACGCATTCACTATTTGCACTGCCTTTTAGTATTCTGTGAGGCAGAATACAGGTCCTGGAGATTAGATTGGTATCAATCCTATTAATATCTCAGTGGTTTGTTGGAAAGCAGATGACAAAATTGCTTTCCAGAACTTATCAATCATTTAAACTTGTTACCAAGTCTGCATGTCTCTAATTTCAGTGTAGATTTTAATTTAGTGATTGCAAAAGGGTTTTCCTAAGTTCAGGAGACCCACAGCTGCAGGGAGATGCATCCAGCTGGCACTGAGTGCCTTCCTAGAATGAGGGTTTGGATGAGATGTCACATCCAGCCCACAATACAAGGGATTTCTCACCATGAGATTAACCTCTCTCCCACCCCAACCCACAGGCCCCGAAGTCCAACCAAGTGAAAACTGGTTATTTCCAGAGTGGAGCACGACTGAAACAATTTCCAGATTGAACTGTGCCACTGAAACTTTGACCTGACACTTCCAGTTACAAGTTGTGCGTACAGTGTGTTGATGAAGCGCGGGATTCACATCATATCCCAAAGACTGCTCCTTCAGAATGATCCCTGGAAATTGAGGTTACATTGTTCCAGGGTGGTCCTATGAGCAAGCACTTCCAGAACAAACAGGTTTCAGAGGCACTGCACGACCTAACGGAGGCTTCACGGCCTAAAACCCAAAACGCCATTAATCTAGAAGGTCTCCCTTAATGCATCTCAGGCCTTGCCCCAGAGTACACCTCTTTCCTAAAAATATGGACCATCTTACCCAACCCAGGTCATAACCCACAAGCTCCTAGCTGCCAGATCCTAGTCACCCAATTGAATTGACTTTATTTCTTCCATCCTTCACATACATGAGGAGTAAAAACCTTTACATTACTTCTCTGTCTGAACGTGCAACATGCCATTTATAGTAATTTGTAAAAAATAGTATGTACAACAGGACAGTCAATATAGCATAGGAATACCGTTGGCCCTGGCTTTAATACTGTAGTACCATTTTCCAGATGGTAGCAGCTGGAACAGTTTGTGGTTGGTGTGACATGGGCACACAATGATCCTTTGGGTGTTTTTTACACACCCGTCTCTGTAAATGTCCTGAATAGTGGGAAGTTCACATCTACAGATTCGCTAGGCTGTTCACACCACTCTCCGCACAGTCCTGTGATTGAGGGAAGTACCGTTCCCATACCAGGCAGTGATGCAGCCAGTCAGGATGCTCTCAATTTTGCCCCTGTAGAAAGTCCTTATGATTTGGGGACTTGTGCCAAACTTCTTCAACTGTCTGAGGTGAAAGAGGTGCTGTTGTGCTTTCTTCACCACACAGCCAGAATGTACAGACCACGTGAGATCCTGGGTGATGTGTATGTCGAACAACTTAAAGCTGTTCACCCTCTCAACCCTGGATCCATTGATGTCAATAGGGGTTAGACTATCTCCATTCCTCCTGTCGTCCACAACCAGCTCCTTTGTTTTTTGTGACTTTGAGCAAGAGGTTGTTTTCTTGACACCACAGTATCAGGGCGATGACTTCTTCTCTGTAGTCTGCCTCGTTACTATTTGAGATAAGGCCAATCAATGTATTATCACCTGCAAACTTAATTAGCAGATTGCTCCATTAGATGGAAATCTAAATGTCAGGAATCAACAATGGCCCACTCGATATATCCCAGGCTCAATCTATATGGAGTAATGTCACCTTCCCCAGAAACATACCTAGTTCACTTCTGAACATCTGTATCAAATCTGCACCCAGCCTGAGCTGACAGCCTGTTTCAAAAGTCAGTGATTCTCCAGGGAAGAAAAAGACTCTTGTTGCCTAACCTATTCCTGCACACCTCATCAATCTCCCCAACACACAGCATCGAAATGAGATGTTCTTTCCTCCAGAGTACTTTTTGAAATTTGAAATGCACTAACCAGACTTTATTGATCTGATAAGATCAAAGGAATTCAAGACATTAGTGCCAAACATAATTTGTGTGTTTTTATGCCATAAATTATCAGTGAAATAGACAGTGACATCACTAGTATTTATCATCCCTTGTGTTTTGTGCCTAATTAATGTATGAGATTTCTCTGGGTAATTAGAGCTGGCATCTTACAGTACGAGAGACCAGTGTTCAGTCCTGAATTTGGCTCCTGTCTGTGTAGAGCTTGCATACTTTCTCTGTGATTGAGTTTCCTCCTATGTCCCAAAGACGTGTGGAGTGATAAGTTAACTGGCTGCTGTACACTTCGCTTTGTACGTAGTTGAGTGGAAGGACCCGGGGAGAGCCGATAGGATAGTATTGAGATGGTTAGCACGGTAATGCTATTACAGAGCCGGTGATCTCAGTCCAATTCCAGCACTGTCTACGTTCTCCACATGACCATGTGAGTTTCCTCCCAATACTCAGGTTTCCTCCCACATTCCAGCAGCTTACGGGCTAGTATGTTAATTGATTGCAGAGGTGTAACCGGGCAGTGTGGGCAGTGTGGGCTGGAAAAACCTGTTACCAAGTTGTATAGCTGAAATAAATAAATAAAATGGAATCAATGCACGATAAGTGTAAGTAGGTATTTGATGGTCAGTATGGCTTTGCGGGGCCGAATGGCCTTTGCTGCATCCTTTTATGACTTTATGAATGCTTTTCAATGTGTTGAGAAGAATCAGATGCATTTGAATTCAGTCAAACCTTGAAAGTGATTCCACAGAGGTGGGTACACTCAGGAGCCTACATTCGTATATGTTATTAGCTCCAGCAACCAAAGACAGATTCCACTCCCATCATGTCTACAAAAACATTATGTAAAATCTGTTCAATTTGTTCACCCAAACCATTCAAATGTACATTCATGCATCTCTCTTTTCTCTGCTCTAATGCTTCCTTCAGTGTACCCTCCTTATCCCCTCATCCTACAGGAGCAGGAAGTCACAATGTGATGAAATGCCAGGAATACTGTCAGTTCTCTGTCACCTTTCCGTGGCAGCTGCCTTCCACTTTGAACCTGGGTAGAGAACATCTAACGAGACGGATTTTAGGGGACACCAAGTCAACCTCCACACAAAGGCCAGCCAGTAGAGGTCACCAAATAGCAGTTAGAATATTTCACCTTCAAGCTGTGGGATATTGAGGTTGCTTTTACTGCCCATGGATACTGATGTCATCAAGACAACTTTTGAACTTTGACCAAATGCTTTGAAAATTATGGATTTTTATACCTGAATTAGAATCAGGTTTAACATCACTGGCATATGTCATGAAATATATTGTTTTTTTCCAGCAGCTGTACATTGCTACACATAATAATAAAAACTTTAGATTACAATAAGAAATTTGTAAAAATATATACAGTATATAATTAATTAAATAAGTAGTGCTAAAAGAGAGGAAAGACATTGAGGATATAGTAAAGTTCCATTATCAAGCACACAAGTTTCTTGGATGGTACTGGGCTAGTAGATCTTCTACAAAATTGGATATCATTCATAATAATATACACTTTTTCTTTGTGGATATTATACAGTAGAAAAATAAATTTTCCAGTGAGCCCAGTAAAAGGAGCAGGGGAAACAAGTTCCTTGTAAGTTTCTAGAGACACAAGAGATCAAAATAGCTGAGTTTCAAGAGTACAAGAGGTTCTGCAGGTACTGGAAATCCAGAGCAACAAACACAAAATGGAGGGGGAGCTTCAAACTGAGTTTCAAGGAGGACTAGGAAATAGAGGCAGGTGGCTTTAAATGGAGTGCGGGAACAGGGGCACTGGCAACTTTAGAAGCAGGGCCCTGATGGCCTCAAAGAAGGTGCATGAACTGTGGCCGAGGTATCTAAAAGGGAGCAGAGGAACCAGGTCCATGGTGTGTTAAATAGAGTAGAGGAACTGGAATAAAATGAACGTGGTGGGGGGAAGGCAGAGAATCAGCTCCCAGTGAGTCGTTTGCTTTTGAATATCTGTGACTTAGGCCCAAATACCTCTTACTGGAAGGAGGGATTATCACAAAAACAGTGGGCCAAAAGGCCATATCCTACATTGCAAATGCTCTGGACTGCAGTCACTCAAGCTATTCTACTTCTCAATGAGATTGGGTCTGATCTCTGTTTGCCTTGAGCTCCGGATCCTTTTGGGATTTTTGAATAATTGGATAGTGAATTGTTGAATTTTATTATATAAGAAAATAGGAAATCTTTAGGCCATAAGACATAGGAACAGAATTATGCCATTCAGCCCATCAAGTCTGCTATGCCATCCCATCATGGCTGGTTAATTATCCATAACCCCATTCTCCTGCCTTCTCCCCGTAACCTATGAAACCCTTATTAATCAAGAACTTATCAACCTCTACTTTAAATATACTCAATGACTTGGCCTCTACATTTGTCTGTGGCAATGAATTCCACAGATTCACTGCCCCCAGGCTAAAGAAATTCCTCCTCATCTCTGTTCTAAAGGGATGCACTTCTATTCTGAGAATGTGCCCTCTAGTCTTAGACTCCCCCACTATTGCAACCTCTCCACTTCCACTCTATCTAGGTCTTTCAATAGTCGATAGGTTGAGACCCTCCTCTCAATCTTTTAAACTCTAGTGAGCATATGCCTAGAGCCACCAGACACTCCTCATACATGAACCCTTTCATTCCTGGGGTAATTCTTGTGAACCTCTTCTGGAAGTTCTCCAGTGCCAGAACAATCTTTCTTAGATAAGGGGCCCAAAACTGCTCATGACTCTCCAAGTGTGGTCTGACCAATGTCTTATAAAGCACCAGCATTACGTCCTTGCTTTTAAATTCTAGTCTGCTTGAAATGAATGCTAACATTCCATTCTTGTTATGTATGAAGCAAGAGTTAAATGTTATAAGGTGATGTTTGCGGGCAGCTCATAAAAACTACTAGGTATACTTCTGTGTGATGGTCACTGCAATTCACAGACTGCTCTTTCCTTTTAGGAAGTGTACTCTTGAACCATGATGATTTTCCAAACTCCTGAAGGATACGGTGAACTTGACTGTTGAGAATGCTGTTATGGATTTTGCTTGCTCGACCATCACTGACCCTGCATCGAGGCCACAGAGAGGGAAACAAATCCGTGCTCAGCTCCATTAACCGTGCTGGTTAAAGCATTGAACCAGATCAAAACAGAGTGGGAATCAAGCTGGTGTTCTTCTCCATCCCTGCCAGCCAAGATCCTCCATCTAAGCTCATCTGTCTTTCTGCATTTGACCTGCTTCCCTCGGGAGGCGCAGGCGCCTAGGGTTCCACTCCGCCAGGTTCAGAACCAGTTGTTGCCCTGGACTGCTTTCACTCGCCTCCATGCTAGACTGACTCCGCAGCTGTGGGCTCACTCTCGGGGACTCGACATTCATGTTCCCTGTCATGTTTGTTTTTTTTCACTATTTGTGCAATTTGTCCTCTTTTGCAAGATGCATTTCAAGGTTGTATATAGTATACATTTGAAAAATAAATTTGAACTTTGAACTTGGAAGAAAATATGCCTGTATTTTGTTTCAATGAATACTGCAGATATTCAGTTTCACTTTAAGAGATGGACCATCTGTCTTTTTGATTCTTATTATCAGCTTCAGTACCTACTGAGGCAATAATGAGCTGACACAGAGAGAAAGCTCGTCTCAGACTCTTCAGACCATGATACTTACATAGTTTCATCACAGTGTTAATCCCCAGTGTCTGTTGACGAATTCAGTCTTCTGTTGGCTACTTACTAGCTTGTTTTGTTTGTCACTAAGCTCCCACTTCACCTGATATACCTGTAGTTCCTCCTGCGGTCAGAAGGTAAGGTGGGAGCCCCTGCCGTTTGCTTAGACAGAATTCACTCGCATGGGCCACTGAGAGCGGTAATTTAACCAGATAATTATATACAGTCCATCAAGCAGGCCATTCTCTTTCAAATCACCATGCCCCTCTTGAGTTATTTACTTCTGGAACCAAACAGAACTAAAACAAATGAATATGTCAGATAAACATAACAGGAAAATCTTCACTAAGTTTTCAAGCTATTGGTTGTTATGTTGAAACTGGAAACTGTTTATTTTTTGCAGATCTCGTCAGTCAAATGATTCTGTTCTTGATTTGAGACCAGGACCATAAGGCCATAACACAAAAGAGCAGAATTAGGCCATTCAGCCCATCAAATCTGCTCCGCCATTCCATCATGTATGATTTATTATCGCTGTCAACACCTTTCTCCTGTCTTCTTCCTCTGACCTTTGACACCCTTACTAATCAGAACCTAACAACCTTTGTTTTAAATATACCCAATGACTTGGCCTCCACAGCTGTCTGTGGCATAGAATTCCACAGATTCACCACCTTCTGGTTAAGGAAATTCCTCTTCATCTCTGTTCTAAAGGGACATCCCTCTGCTTTAAGGCTTTGCCCTCTGGTCCTAGACTCACCCACTATAGGAAAAATCCACTCCACATCCATTCTATCCATGCTTTTCATACGCCTTTTCTATCTCCCATTGTAATTTGAACCCCACATCTTAGCTGCAGTTCAGTGGATTGTATAAAAGTCCCATCAGTGTTTTTTACCCTTACAGTTTCTTAATTCTACCCATAAAAGCTCTACATCTTTCAATCTTACGTCATGTCTTTCTAAGGACTTGACTTTAGTGTTTACCAACACAGCCAGCCCTACCCCCTCTGCCTGCATGTCCTTTCCCTACAATGCGTATCAGTGGATGTTAATTGTTTGTGCCACAAATTTTCTGAGCAAGGCCTGATACATATTGGGTCTAGACCTTCATCTGTATAACAGTGGGTGTGAGTCAAATGTTCAGATGCAATATGTAGTTGGAACCCAAAGACACTTGTTTCACTTTGGTGGAGAGGATGCCTCCAAGTTCAATCTGGAAGTGCTTGAGGGGTGAGGGCTAGATGGCACTTCACAGGTTGAGTTAGAGAAATCTCAGGGAACAATAATGTACAGCTGATGGCTTTGTTCTGGCACCAGAAGCTGCAGTCCTCCTCCTTCTGACCCCAGACTGACGTATGTGAACAAAAACTGCTATCTCTGAAATATCTGCTGTTTCTAAATAGTCCTCTGAGGAACTGGAAAATCTCTGTTGACCAAGTTCAGCTATGAGGGTTGGACAGAAAGAGCAGGGAAAGCGCAGGAAACCAGAGCTAGTGTGAAGGATATGAACCAAGCTGTTTCGTCAGATGGTTAACCAGTCTGTCAGACACAGAGATATTCACATACTGAGCGAACTATAAGGTCAGTCAATCAGCCAAACAGGCCATCACATAACTACCAAGCCTGTGCTCTACACAATCAGTTTATCAGCCACATATCCAGGGCAGGCACACAACTACCTCACTGTCCACAAAAGAGGCTAAAGATGCTGGAAATATGGAACATCACACACAACATGCTGGAAGAACTTAGCAGGTCAGGCAGCATCTATGGAGGAAAATGAACAGTCGACATTTCGGTCCGAGACCTGATGAACATCAACTGTTCATTTCCCTCCATAGATGCTGCTTGACTTGCTGGATTCCTCCAGTACTTTGCATGTTTTCTCTGTATCCACACAGTGAGGCTACGTCCACACTACACCGGATAAATCCGAAACCGAAGATTTTTCTCTTCGTTTTTACCCTCCGTCCACATTAAAACGGCATTTTCATCCCCTGAAACTGGAACTTTTCAGAAGCACTGTCCAGGGTGTGTAATTTTGAAAACACCGCTTGGGCAGATCAGTGGATGGGGTAACCGGAGATTTCTGAAAACGCTGTCAGACGGCAGCGCGCCATTTCATTGTTTTCTTGAACGCAACCTAACAATTTCAGAACAGACGGCAATGAGACTGAAGCCAGAAGAGTTAGAAATGTACTCACCGAATACTTTGACCCATAACTTACTGAATAAATAAGTATACTCACTTTGCAATGTTTTCTGTCCTTGCTTGTATGAAGGTGGTTTACCTATTTATGCAAGTACTTCTGACAATAGATGTGTAACAGCCTAATGTAACATTGTATGGAAATACAAGATAACACAGATGCAGACATGTTTTATACATTTAACAAGATGCTTTATTAATGCAACAGAGTTAGTCAGTTTTTCAATGTTCGTCGTCAGCCGGGTCATACTGTCCGTGAACTCCCTGCCAGTTGCCCCCATACACTTCAGTATTTGTTTTTTTTAACTTTTAAGTCCTCTTGCACAAGAGCCAACAGCTGTTCGTTGTTTAAGTTTTTCTTGTCTGTGACTGAACAAATGCGCAGCAAGTCTTTCACAGTGAGATTTGACAGCAAACATGTCCCTTGTTTTCGGTAGATGTGTCCTGCGCATGCACAGTAGGAGGAGATTCACTGAAATATCCATTTCAATGTGGACAGAGATAGTTTTAAAAATGCATAGTGTGGACGCCTATCATTTTTACGCAAAACCAGCGTTTTCAAAATTATCCGGTCTAGAATGGATGTAGCCTTAGTTACAGGCATGATTAGTCAGATAGCTTGTTATAATCACTAGGTGAGGAAGTACAATGTGAGCATAGTAATCTCCCACATCATACAGTGCGATAATTATCAGATAATCAGTTTTAATTATGTTGATTGTCAGATAATGGGTGGGCCCATTAAAAATCCTAAAATGTTTGAAATAATGCTATGGAATGTTTCACAGCCATTCCCCAATTTACAAAAAAAAGGTTTCTGGAGAACATTTTGTAAATAAAATTTTATAAATCAAAAAGATTGGGAAAAATAAATAATGGCAATTTTTGTATATCTATTTCTGTGCAGAGCATGATGTGCCATTTGCTGTAATATCAAGTAGCATAAATCGAAGATTAATAAAGCCAATTGTGTTTTAGTAAACTTAAGTAAATTGAATATTCATAAATAGAGAACCACCTGTCCGTCCAACTGAAAGGCTTAACAGTGACCCATTTCAATATTTCATCCAGAAAGCATAAATAATAACATTTTCTGACTTGAAGCATTGTGGAAATTGTACACTGAGAATCTTAAAGTTGATCTTTTGTAAAGCAATATTTTAATGCAAGGCAGAATAAGATTGGAATCATAAATAAACAACAGTGGCTCTTGGGTTCAAAACGTAAATAATCAACAGGGGCTCATGGGTTCAAAACAACCCTGACAGTTCATACGATCATTTCATTGAGAGATGTTAGGTGAAGGTAATTCACCTCAGAAATTCTGCTGACAGTAAAGACGGCATGTAGTAACTGCCAGCTGTCTACAATGTTACTATGGTATTCTCGTGCACTAAGACTTAAAATGACCCCAAATCCCCAAATGGTCTGCTCAGCTATCTATGACATATGTCTTTATCAGTAAAGTGTTTTTGACAAAATATTTTGACAATTTGTATCTAGTTTACAATGGTATGGTTATTCTAAAATGCAGCCCTAATTTTGCAGAAATTGCTGGGGAAGATTGTCACCGCTGAGACTCCCTAGAAGATTACATATAATTTCCTGCCCAACTGACACTTAAAATGCTTTTAAGTATAACTCAATAAAACTATGCTGAATTAAATTAACCAGCTATGCACAATGAATAGCTTTACGTGCCTCTAGGCACCTGTCATGCCTTGGTCTTGTTAGCTTCCTCTTTAGCTCAGCTAACGATGAATGGCCTTAAAGCTTCCCTTACTCCCCATTTATGCTTAATCCTTTGTGTTGCTTTTGTGTTGCTAAAATGTTTGCTTAAACCTGGCAGAAACTGTCTGAAGTAGGATCCATTCATATTTGGGGTAACGTCAAAGGACAGTTCTACATTGAAAACATTAGAATACCACTATTCTTTGAAGGATTAAACAGGAATCATTTCCTACAAATGGTGCCCCACCCACAAAGCCATACTGAGCAGAAATAAATACCCTTTCTCTCACCACCTGTCCCTTCAGTTCTCAGTGTTCTCATTTGGCCACATGTCTCCTACGCAGTTTTGGATGGGAATTGATTCTGGCTTCTCCGGTTTTATGTTTGAAGTTGCTTTGCCTTGTTTGGTTGTGAATGGTTACCCACGCTCACAGAATTTTACTATTAACAATGGAAAATGCTCTCGCATTGACTTTCCTTTGGGAAGTCTTCACTGCTGTGCCTTCCACCTATTATGTAAGTGAAAACTGATACCACCATAATCAGTAGCCATTTGTGCTCATTTTAATCATCACCTTGAATAAAAGCAAACTTGTGAAGTTATTGCCGGTAAAGGGAACTAGATCAGTGTAAGATCATAAGAAATAGGAGCAGTAGTTTGGTCATTTAGCACTTTGATCCTGCTCTGCAATTTGACAAGGTCATGGCTGATTTTCTACCGGTGCCATTATCTAGACCTATCCCATTTTCCCAGTTCCACAAATATCAAAAATCTGTTGCAACACACACAAAGTGCTGGAGGAACTCAGCAGGCCTGCAGCAATGGAAAGGAATAAGCAGGCAATGTTTTATGCCCAGACCTGTATTCTATTGGTCTGTGTTTTGAGTGAACTAAATGACTGCTCCTCCATATCCCTCTGGCATAGAGAATTGTAAAGGTTCACTGTCCACAGCAGGAAGGCAGCTCAGCTCAGCCCTCCTGTGTCCTATGCTTCTGGGTCCCTCAACCAGGGGATACCTCCTGCCTGCACAGAGCCTCTCAATTCGTATGCTTCAATGAGGACTCCCCTCAATCTTCTAAACCCCAGTAAGTACAGGCCTAAACTTCCCAATCTCTGCACCTACAGCAAAACTACAAGTCGTGGAGCAACTCAAATGAATTTTCACTGCAGTCTCCCTGCGTTATAGGTATCTCTCTTTAGGTAAGGAGAACTAAACCGTAAGCAATTCTCCGGGAGCGGTTTCACCAAGATGCACCTAATAGCAGGAAGACATCATTGCTCTTACTCAAACCAATGTGAAGGTCAATAGAGCATTTGCTCTTGTTATTGTTTGCATGGTAGAGAGCTATTAGGGCAAGATAATCAGAGATTACGAGAGCTAGGGTGTTACTCTTTGGAGAGAAGGAGGATGAGAGGAGACATGATAGAGGTAACAAGATATTAAGAGGAATAGATAGAGTGGACAGCCAGCGCCTCTTCCGCAGGGCACCACTGCTCAGTACAAGAAGACATGGCTTTAAGGTAAGGGGTGGGAAGTTCAAGGGGTATATTAGAGAAAGGTTTTTTACTCAGAGAGTGGTTGGTGTGTGGAATGCACTGCCTGAGTCAGTGGTGGAGGCAGATACACTAGTGAAGTTTAAGAGACTACTAGACAGGTATATGGAAGAATTTAAGGTGGGGGGGGGTTATATGGGAGGCAGAGTTTAAGGGTCGGCAGAACATTGTGGGCTGAAGGGCCTGTACTGTGCTGTACTATTCTAATTTCTATGTTCTATAAGGTGGGTAGTTGATTGTAAAGCTTGCCTCTGCATTGTAATATCGACTGTATTCTCAGTTATCCTGGAAGTTTGTGCCCAAGTTTTCTCATACGCCATAGGTTTTCAGGTACTGGTGAAATGTTCAGCAAGCCTACACAGACTTGAAAGCTATCCCAAGGTGTTTTTCATGTGCAAAGGAAGAGACTAGACTGTGGAATGCTCCTCCTGCATAATCAGGGAAGTTAGTGAACCTCACTGGCTCCCTGATGACTGCATCCCCAGGAAGTGTAGCCGGGAACAGTATCTTACAGACAAGGTCAAGAAACGGGAGCTGGCTCTGGAGGTACTCAGGACTGTCCAGGGATCATATACGAGACTTCTACTAAAGTGGTCAGATAGATGGGTGACCACCAGAGGAAGTAAGGGGAGCAGGCAGTCAGTGCAGGATTCCCCCAACTACTAGTTATAAACCCTCAGCTACTGTTGAGGGTACGTTCTTACAGGGTACAGTAGCAGTGGTCATATTTCTGGCACTATGGCCAGATTTGAGGCTCAGAGGGAAAGGGTGCATTCAGTTAGCGTTAGGAGGCCGACAGACAAGAGACTCTGTGGCCTCAGATGAGATGCCAGGATGGTGTGTTGCCTCCCAGGTGCCAGGGTCAAGGACGTCTCTGGAGAATATTTTCAAGGGGGAGGGTGAACAGCCAGAGATCATTGTCCATGTTGGTCCAAACAACATGGTTAGATTGAGGGATGAAGGCTTGCAGAACGAGTATAGAGAGTAAGGTTAAGACAATAACATTCAGGACCTCAGGGCTAATGATTTCCAGATTACTCTTTGTAAAATCAAAAGTATCTAGTCTGGTATTGTTATCCTTGATTCAGATTTGTATTTTAAATCCCACAGAAAGAAAGTGACCAGAGCAGCATTTCTACTCTTAAGAAATATTGCAAAGGCATGTTTGCTTCTGTCACATAACGCTGTTGTGTTGTTGGACCGGGGTATCTCACAGAATCATTTTCGTTTTATACTCCCACTCAGGATCTCAGGACTTCTTCGGCTGGTTTCTTAAATTTAAACAAATCTCCCTCAAAGGATAGTTGGCAGGTCAGTTTTTGTGAATCACTCTCCTAAACTGTGGAATTCAATACCTAAAACTATAAGGGATGCAGACTCAGTTAACACCTTTAAACACCAGCTCTAAACCTATTTACCATGCTTTTAGCTAACAACTTTTTGTCTTTTATTTTCACACTTATTTTTATTTTTATTTAATGTATATGTCCATACCTTTATCCCAATGTGAAGTACTTTGAACTACATCACCTGTATAAAAAGTGCTCAATAAATAAAGTTATTATTATTGCTCCTGGTGCCTTGTGCTAGTGAGTCCAGGAACAGAAATGCAGACTGAATGAATGTGTGACTGAAGAGCTGGTGCAGGGGCAAGGGCTTAGTTTCCTAGATTAGTGGGATCTCTTCTGGGCTAGAGGCAACCTATCCAAGAGAGGTAGGTTGCACTTAAGCCAGAGGGGAAACCAAAGAAAGAAGAGTAATAAGTAGTGAGGTCTTAAACCATGTACATATTGTGAGGAAGTGTTGGAGATCATGACTGACAAATCTTTTGGAGCTTGTCTAAGTGGTAACTAAGGAGATAACTGAAGGTAGGTCGTAGATGCTGTCTATAAAGGTTTTTGACAAGGTCCTTCATGGCAGGCTTAGCTGGAAGTTTAGGTCCATTTTTAACAGTGAACATAGGCAAATCCCCAGGGCCTGACCAACCCCGAAACTTATGGGAGGCCAGCGAAGGAATTGTAGAGGAGCTTGAAGAGAAATTTTGTCTTTAGTCACTGGTGAAATTCCAGAAGACTGGAGGGTGGCTAATGTGGTTCCATTGTTCAAGACAGGTAACTTTGACAGGCCAGGGAACTACAGGCAGGTGAGTCTGACTTCAGTTGCCGGGAATTTACCAAAAAGCATTCTGAGGGACAAGATCAACCATTACATGAATAATCAAGACCTGATCAAGAAGAGTCAGCATGGAGATAATGTCTGATGAACCTTCAGGAGTTTTTTTGAAGTGGTAACTTAGGGGATAAATAAAGGTAGGTATTGACATTATTAAAGGTTTTGACAAGGTCGTGGATGGCCGGCTGATCTGAAAAGTTTGGTCCCATGGGGCTCAAGGGACGATTCAGGATTTGACCGATGATATGAAGCAAGAGGTGATGGTTGAAGATCAATTCTCTGATGGGAGGTTTGTGATTAGTGGGGTGTCCCAGGGGTCAGTGTTACAACCTCCATTCATCATTTATGAAACTAATCTGGCAATGAGTGTACATGGTATGATGAACAAGTTCACCGATGATACTGAATTAGGGGTTTTATTGATAGCTGCCAATGATCTGCAAGGAGATCCTGATCAATTACAGAGATGAGCTGAGAAACAGCAAATGGGTTTCAACTAGGTAAGTGTGAGATGATGCATTTTGGACAGTCAAGCGAAGGCAGGATTCATAGAGCGAATGATAGGGTACTGATGAGTGTTGGAGGAACAGAGGGACCAGGGAGGATGTGTACAGTTTGTAAAAAGTGGTAGCACAAGTAGACAAGGTGATGAAAGACACTTAGCATGCGGGCCTATACCAGTCAGGGCAATGAGTTTAGGATTCGGGACACTATGTTGCAGTTATATGTAGTTAGTCATTGGTAAGGAAACACTTGGAGGTTTGTGTACAGTTTTGGTCACTCTGTTATAGGAAAGACATTGTCAAGTTGGACATGTGCCTGGACTACAGGATGGGAATTATAAGGGAGAATTTAGTAACGCTGGCTCTTTATTCACTCAAGAGCAAGAGGGGTGACATTAAAGAAGAGCATAGAATCGTGAGGGGTATGGATAAGGTGGACATTCATAGTCTTTTCCCCAGGGTTGGGAGTCCAAAACTAGAGGGCACATACAAAATAAAAGGGGAGAGATTTAAAAGAGGCCTGAGAGGTAGTAAGTACCTAGAAGGAGGTGCCAGAGGACATGCTCAAGATGTGTCCAATTATAACTTTAATAAACACTTGGATAAGTGCGTGGAGGGATGGTCTTAGAGGGTAGTGGGCTGAATGTGCACAACTGGAACTAGCAGGGAGGATATAGTGCACTGTATGGACCAGTTGGGCTCAGGGCCTGTTTCTGTGCTCTATTTTGCTAAGATTGAATTATTGCAGGGGCTCTGATGAGATTTTTGAAACAGGTGGAAGTATCAGAAAACTGGAGAGCAACTATTGCTCCCATATTCAAGAAGAGCAGTTGGGTTAAGACAGGAAACTACATGCCAATGAACCTTATGAAAGAAACTATTGAAAAAATTCTTAAAGATGGGATTCATAATCAATTGGGAAGGCAGGAAATGACTAAGGGGAGTGAGCATAGTTTTATGCATGTGAAAGCCTGCCTCAAAAATCTGAATCATTTTTTTGAGTAGGTTACTGAGAAAATTGAAGAAAACAGGGCATTAAACATGTCTTACTTTAGCAAGGCTTTTGACAACATCTGACATGGAAGGCCTGCCCAGAAAGATTAAGAATATCCAACGTATTCCTGCAAACTTGACTGATCTACAGTTGGCTTCCTGATAAGAGGCAGAAGGTAAGACAAGAGGGGGTGGGGGGTTGGGGGGTGGTGTTGCTCTTCTGACTGGAATTCTATACCTAGTGGTGTACAGAAGGGATTGGTGCTGGGATCTTCATTGTTGGTCATGTATATAAGCTATTAGGATGAGACTGTCTGTGTAGATGACATGAAGATTGGTGGAGTTGTAGATGGTGCGGATTTTTGCCTAAAGATAGATTGGATGGTAAGTCATGTGGAGAAGTATCGGCTGGAATTTGATCCAAACAAGTGTGAGGTTATATATGTGGGACCATTTAACACCTGCAGGACATGCACAGTAAATGGCAGAGACCTCAAAAGCTTTGAACAGGGAGAGCTTCATCCTTGTAAGTGGTGACACAGGTGGAAAAAGTAGTGTAGAAGGTGCCTTCACTGTGTAAGAGTTGGGACAATCATGTTACAGCTGTACAAGCCATTGGTTATGCTGCAGTCGGAGAGTTGTGTGTATTTTTGGTCACAACACTATCAAAATGATGCAGTAGCAGGAGAGATTCACAAGGAATGAAGGCTTTAGAAACAACAGGTGATGAAATGCTTTGAGAGGTTAGTTATGACTAGACTGAACTCCTGCCTCAGCAAGGACCTGGACCCATTGCAATTTGCCTACCACCACAATAGGTCAACGGCAGACGCAATCTCAATGGCTCTCCAAAAGGCTTTAGACCACCTAGACAACACAAACACCTACATCAGGATGCTGTTCATCGACTATAGCTCAGCATTTAATACCATCATTCCCACAGTACAGATTGAGAAGCTGCAGAACCTGGGCCTCTGTACCTCCCTCTGCAATTGGATCCTTGGCTTCCTAACCGAAGACCACAGTCTGTGTGGATTGGTGATAACATCTCCTTCTCGCTGACGATCAACACTGGCTCACCTCAGGGGTGTGTGCTTAGCCCACTGCTCTACTCTCTGTATACACAAATGTGTGGTTAGGCATAGCTCAAATACCATCTACAAATTTCCTGCAAATACAACCATTGTTGGTAGAATCTCAGGTAGTGATGAGAAGGTGTACAAGAGTGAGATATGCCAACTAGTGGAGTGATACCACGCAACAACTTGGCATTCAACATCAGTAAGACGAAAGAGCTGATTGTGGACTTCAGGAAGGGTATGACGAAGGAACACATACCAATCCTCATAGAGGGATCAGAAGTGGAGAGAGTGAGCAGCTTCAAGTTCCTTAGTGTCAAGATCTTTGAGGATCTAACCTGGTCCCAATATACTGATGTAGTCATAAAGAAGGCAAGACAGCGGCTATACTTTATTAGGAGTTTGAAGAGATTTGGCATGTCAACAAATACACTCAAAAACTTCTATAGTTG
Source organism: Hypanus sabinus (assembly GCF_030144855.1). Lineage (NCBI taxonomy): Eukaryota > Metazoa > Chordata > Chondrichthyes > Myliobatiformes > Dasyatidae > Hypanus > Hypanus sabinus. Next base: position 42,686,422 of record NC_082710.1, read on the forward strand.
TGCCATGGAGAGCATTCTGACAGGCTGCACATCACTGTCTGGTATGGAGGGACTACTGCACAGGACCGAAAGAAGATTCAGAAGGTTGTAAATCTAGTCAGCTCCATCTTGGGCTCTAGCCTACAAAGTACTTAGGACATCTTTAGGCAATGGTGTCTCAGAAAGGCAGCGTCCATTAGTAAGGACCTCCAGCACCCAGGGCATGCCCTTTTCTCACTGTTACCATCAGGTAGGAGGTACAGAAGCCTGAAGGCGCACACTTAGCGATTCAGGAACAGCTTCTTCCCCTCTGCCATCCGATTCCTAAATGGACATTGAAGTTTTGGACACTACCTCACTTTTTGTAATATACAGTATTTCTGTTTTTGCACATTTTAAAAAAAATCTATTCAATATTCATAATTTATTTACTTGTTTATTTATTATTATGTTTTATTTTTAATTATTTTTTTCTCTCTCTGCTAGATTATGTATTGCATTGAACTGCTGCTGCTAAGTTAACAAGTTTCACGTCACATGCCAGTGATAATAAACCTGATTCTGATTCTGATACTGAGGTGATGGGATGGGCTGGGGCAACACACAACAATGCTGGAGGAACTCAGCAGGCCAGGCATCATCTATGGAAAAGAATAAAGAGTCAATGTTTAGGGCCAAAACCCAGATAGGCTGAGTTTGTTCTCATGTTTCTCACAGGCAGCTGAGGGCTGACCTTACAGAGGCTTATGAAATTATGAGGGGTATAGATAAGATATGTAGTCACAATCCTTTACTCTGGCTGGAGGAGTCTAAAACAAGGATCTTGGTTTCAGGTGAGAGGGGAAATATTTAACAGAAATCTATAAGGCAAGCTTTTCATTCAGTGGGCTGTTGGTATATGAAATAAACTGCTAGAAGAGATGGTGTGGACATTCACCATTCCAGTAGTATATGGAGGCAGTTTAAAAATTGTACTAACAGGAAAGGATGGAGGGGTCTGGGCCAAATGCAGGCAAATGGGATTAGTATAGATAGATATCTTAGTCTGCATGGCCAAGTTAAGCCAAAGGTGCTCTTCCCCTTCTGTATGACTCTGTGACTACATGACCCTATAATCACAGCTACTGTATGTGTGATGAGATCCCAGATAGTACCTCATTTATTTCCCGGTTACTTGAGTGAGTGTGGCAGCTGTGATGAGATGACAATGCTGGACAGCAGTCAAGCATCATCTTTCTGCTCTCCAGAGGCTGATGTCACTGACAAGGTCCATGGTGCAGCTGAATAGCTTTCTGCCTCGGGTCAAAGGAGAAGGCAAGTGTCAACCATTTTAGGTGTCGGACTGGAATCACAAAAAGGCTGAAATGTGTAAAGGCCTCTTTGAAATATTCAGTAGGGTTGCCATTTTCACTAATATGAGCGATTCAATGTCAGGTTTATTTCATCTGATTTTGAATGTAAAAAAATGGCATGGCTGGATTTAAACTCATATTCTACTGGATTATGACTTCAGTTTGGTGCCCGATGATGTAACCAAAGCATTACCTTATTCAGCTTTTCAAAGGGAATCATAGTTTGTGGCTGATGAGTTGAAGGCATTGGAAAATCCATGCAGTATTATGCACAGCTATATTCACGGGATAGGACACAACCATTGTGCTTAGAGTCCTGACTCAGAAATTTCTAAACACATAAACTGACTACTGTACTGGTAAATGAGCTGATCCTAACCCTTTACAAAGCAATAGGGAATCCATGTTGGCTATAGTAACCAAGCAGATTCGGCTCAATTCTCCCTGGTGTGGCTGTTTTGCATTAAGCCCCACAAAAAAACACAAGAATTTAAATTCAAATCACATCAGCTTGGACTTGAGCTAAATTACATAAGCCTAATGTGGCACAGTCTTCAAAGTGCCATGGCCGCCATCCACTCTTTTCTTTCAACCTTGATGTCGACATTAAACAGAAACAACATGATGTATCAGGGAGGCTTAAAAAGCTCACAGGGATTGAAGCTTTGGAAACATTTGGCTCTTCTCCCAGGAACATTAAAGTCCAATCTCAGATACATTTTTAGGCTTGGTGAGTGTTTGTAAAATATCTTGAATAAATTTGCGTTCAGCAGTGAGTTAGTCAAAGTTAGTTTCAAAGTCTAGAAAAAAAATCTTCGTAACTATTGTTACCAAGACTGACAAACTAACAAACCAATATCCTTGTTCTGACATACCCCGTTGTTTGGGTGAAAATTGTCACTATGTTAATGTTGAGGTTTTTGGCTCATGGTGCCGCTCAACAACTTATTGTGCCATAAAGTGACACTGACGCCATTTCATTTTGATCTGAAATATTCCACTGGGTTTCATATGCTTGCTGTTTAGACAAACTGAACACTGACTATAAATCAAAATATTAATATTTATGCTTCTGTGGAATGTGATAAATACATTTCGATGATGGTGCACTTATTTGGTGCTGCTCACAGAGTGTTTACATGACTAATTTTTAACATTGAATGCACTGTACTGCAATTAAACAATTTTGAGAGGGAAGAGAGAAACCTGTTCCTGTTGCTCTGTGAAGTTAATGAATCTTTTGATGTATTGATGAAGTTACTTTCAAGAGAAGTTTTAACATACTTAACATTAATTTTTCATGAGCAATATTTAACATATTGTTTTTAACCTTTAATTGCCACAGCAAATTTCAACAACACCAATGTGAAAATGGCTGGGTAATTTGTCTTAAAAGTGTTGTATAGGACAGAGAGAGCATAGGGATAACTGTCCTGTTCTTCTTCAGATTGGTCCTAAGGGATCCTTCACAACTAATTTAATAAAAAGCAGAGATCAGCACCATCTGAAAGACATAATTTTCTCCTACGTAGTGCTATCTCAATATTGCCCAGGAGTGTCAGCCCGGTTATTTGTGCTGAAGTCACCAGAGTGATACTTGAATCCAAGGTATATGGACATCCTTCGAGCAAAATTATTGTGATTTCAGCCTTGCATGTATAATATTTAGAATAAGAACACAGACAGCATTGGCTTTCTTGTAATCTGCTAGTTACTGAATCAGTTGTTTGTAGATTTAATCTGAGTTCTAAGACTTCACTCACAAGAGAAAATCTGCAGATGCTGGAAATCTGAGCAACACACACAAGATGCTGGAGGAGCTCCACAGGCCAGGCAGCATCCATGGAAAAGAGTACAGTTGACGCTTCAGGCCGAAACCCTTGAGACAAAAGGCCATACTGAAGTCCCAACTAACCTCTCTAGTGAAATATAAGACAGCATTACTCAAGGAGGAACTTGGGAGGGCAGTTGAAGAAGGTATCTGATCAATACCATCTCGAGGCCCAGGTCACCACCCTATTGTCATATTACTACTTTCTCAGGCAAAATTATTTTTTATAATGATGTTCATCATCTGTTATCATCAGGATTCTCTTTTACTTTAAGAGATCTAGGCTGGCTCCAGCTATAAGTGGTGCTTGTCAATCACGTGATTGGCAACCTGATGATAGTTGTAACCAGTGTGATTAATGTTACTTACACGCATCGATTATGTAAATAAGCAGGCAGCTTGATATTAGCACATGTTATTTGTGTAAGACGATCCCTGGATGTTCATGGATCGATCAAATTTAGATCTCTAAATGTTTGTATTTCTTGGAATTGATGGATGTGGTGTTAAGTGTAGGAAAAAAGGTATAGAATCAGCCAAAATCTTATGGAATGACAGCATTGAAATAACCCTTTTTATATTCTATCTGGAATGCTTTAATACAATCATGGGGACCAAAGAATACATTAAATTCTCTGCTGTCTTTAAATATTGACTAATTTGGTATTGTTCTACACTTGGACATCATTTTGGTCTTGCAATTAGTTTGACTTACAAAGTTATTTTTACTTATTACTTCCAAATGCAAGCCACAAGAATAGCTTTGTCCTTGAATTGCTGGTGCATATTCTTTTCTGTAAATGGTTGAGAAAGCTGATAGTGAAAAGCCAAGGGCAGCAGTGCAATACTTTGGCAGTTGCTGGCTGATGACAAGTGGGCTCATTGTTTTGCTACTTTATCTTGAATATATTACCCCTTCAAAGGTTCTAATTTTAAATAAGCCACTTACGAACTAGTGCTAAGTTACCAAAAAGAGAGTTCTGCTTTTCCAGCTCTTCCATTAGGTTTCAAGAAAGAAAGGGAATGAATTTAAATACAATTACTGCCCCCCACCCCATCTGTGGAATTTTAACCTCTTTGTAATGTTTACCAAGGACACATCAGCACCAGTTTTAAATGATGGATCTACATAGCTGTTGCCAATAAAGCCCAGTAAGAAATTTTGCAAGCAGACCGGGTATTTTTCCTGTAATTTGTAATGTGGAATGGGCCTGCAATAAAGATGTGAAAGTAATTTTCTTTTAGCTTTACAAACAAGAGAAAGTCTGCAGATACTGGAAATCCAAGCAACACACACAAAATGCTGGAGGAACTCAGCAGGCCAGGCAGCATCTATGGAGAAAAGTACAGATGATGCTTCGGGCCGAGACCCTTTGACAGCACCTCATCTCTGTGGTCTTTTTCAATTAGGCTACAATAGTCACTCTGCAAGTGTGGTGACACATCTTCATTGGTAATGTGAACGATGCAATGCATTCCACAAAGATGCCTTGTTGTTCATTTTCGAGTGATTTTGCAATGAGATAATGAAAATCCACACCTTTTGAAAATCCTGCAGAGTGTCTCCTCCTCCATTTGTGAGCATGTTACTTTTGTTGTGCTTCAGGCTCATTTGGGATGTTTGCATCACTCTCAGAGATTACCTACATGCGTGTGGGGTTTAGTCACCAAACACACACAATCTGCCCCTCTCCTTTCTCTGCAACCTAATGTGTTTTCATTATTTATCACAAAGGTTGAGTTTCCTTGTTTCTGCAGACATTAAATATGCAACTGCCTGATGATCAGTTCCCCTGAGTGCTTATTAGTTCAGAAAGAACACCTTATGATCCTTTCCCCAACTACCAGCCTTTCTGTCCAGAGATATTTGTTCCAATAAAATGAAAATGATTAGCACTCTTGGGAGATCACCAGCAGCAAAACAGAGAGGCCAGGAGATGGGAACATGGATGAATCGAGCTTGGAGAAGTCACTGAATAAGGTCTCTGAAAAGGGAGAGAAGAGACTAAGGAGAGCCTGACTGAGGTATACAAAATTTTAAAAGGCATAGTTCAGGTGGACACAAGAAGATATTTCTCCACAGCAAAGTTGCCCAAAACTTGAGAATGTCAGTTTAGGGTAAAAAGAAAGAGACTGAGAGGGAATTTGAAAAGAATGTTTACATCGGAGAGAGTTTGGAATCTAGAACACATTGCCTGAAGTGGTTTGTAGAAGTAGGCACTCTTGCAATGTTTAAAATGCATTTAAATTGCCAAAGCATAGAAACCAGTGTTATGAAGGTACCACAGCTCTGAGGGGCCGAAGGGACGGGAGCAGCCCCCTCCTTCCGGAGAATTGCAAGATCGCTATTAATTCGGGTCTCGGAAGTGAAAGACAATGCAACGGTTTTGGCCATTGTTCTTAGAGGCACCTGTGTGACGTGCATGTCCCTGCTACGTGACAGCTACCATGGACATGGACACCCTTGGGCAATGTGGGGGTGGAGATTGCATCACCCTACTTTGATGGACATCTACAACTCTGCAGGTCAAGATAAAAGGGGACTGCAGGAGGCAGTACCCCAGCGACGCACCAGAAGGACACCATCGCTCAACGCTCCCGTGATAGCTGGAAGCCGCTCAACGCCATATGTGCTCCTAACTCCTTTGCCTGGGGCGCGGGTGGCTGATAATACCGAGAAGGACTTCGAACTAACAACGGGGAAACAACGCTCCCCTGATTCAATAGAGTGGCTTCATAAAGACCCGGGCAAGTTTTTCCATTTTTCACCGATCCCTCTAAAACACGTGAAACCCAGCGATTCCCCGAAAGGCTAAAGTCTGCAGACTTCTGAGTGACTTGTATATTTCCAACGGACAATATATTATCCCCTAGACAACAGTCGAGATTACTTCTTAATGATGAACATTACTATACCCACGTTTTAGATTGAGTATTGATGATGTGCATTATCTGAATGTTTGTATTAACTTTACTTTTGTGCCCCTTTATAAATAAAAACGTTTGAAAATAGTGACATCAGACTTCAACGGACCTCTCTATCTTTGCTGGTAAGTTATCCAGTTATGGGATACGTAACACCAGCAGACCAAGTGCTGGCAAATGAGATGAATGATAATGGTTAGTCGATGGTCAGCATGTAAATGGTGCGCTGAAGGGTTTGTGTCTGTACTCCCGGACTCTATGACTCCCTCTAGGATTTGAGCTCAGATATAGAGCTGAGGTGAATTTTAGATGTGTGGTCTAGTGACTAACAGTTGTCAGATAAACTGAGTGATACAAATCTTATTGACAAAGATTGTACAATACATTAGTGAGGCTGTGTTTGGAATATCTTTCAGTTTTGGTTATCTGCTATAGGAAAGATGCTATTAAGCTGGAAGGAGGGCAGAGGAGATTTGCCAGGATCTTGATGGAACTCGGGACTGATTTATGGAGAAAGGTTGAGCAGCTTGAGATTTTATTCATTAGAGTGTAGGAGAATAAGGAGTGATCTTACAGAGGTAAATAAAATCCTGAGAGGCGCAGATAGAGTGAAAGTTGAGAGTCTCTTTCCCTGGGTTGGGGAATGAAGAACTAGAGGATGTAACTCTAGGTTGAGAGTGGAGAGATTTAATAAGAACCGAAGGGGCAAATTTTACCCAGAGGGTCCACTGTATATGGAATGAGCTGCCAGAGGTCGTGATTGAAGAAGATAGGATGTGTAGGTAGGTGTTGGAGAATGAATATGGAGTTGGTGGATATGTGAGAGAAAATGGGTTCCAGTGAAAATGGTGGCAAAAGGGATTTCTGGGACTGCTCAGAGAGTTGACGTGGACTTGATGAGCCGAAAAGCCTCCTTGTATGTCATAAGAAAGTACGAAAGCAAACATGAGAATGGAGGAGATAGGAGAGGGGATTTAAGAAAAAAAGTTTGCACTAAAGAAAGGAAGTCAGTCCAGGGAATGGATGGCCTGAGCTTTTCATGGGAACAAGGGCATCTAGCATGCAGATAAGGATTTGACTAGCTGCTAGGTAGAAGGCTAAATCATGGAAAATTTTGAAACTCAAACGTGAGAAATAAATCTATTTTGGAAGGAAGTCAGACTGGGAGAAGCAAAGGATTTCACTGATGTGGGAGAGGGTCGCTGGACAGTCATTAGAAACTGTAGTTGATATTTCTTAAACTTTCTAAGTCTGGAGCTGATGCGACTAATTAGTGTGGATCCATCACCAATGCCCTCTTTTCCACTAACACACTGAGCATAAAAAATTGACCTTTGCCCTTTCTGATAAATACCACAAGCTGGAATAATATCTTACTGAGCACAAGTGTGCCTTTTCCTGCATTATGATTGTTACAACACTTCATCAGTTGTGATGTGCTGTGGGCATCCTGAACTCACGAAAGGTGCCTCGCTCTTTAAATGTAATCTCTTCCACTGACAGTTGTTGTGATGCAGGATCATGAGATTAGCTTGGAATTGAATACAATTTCTTTCAGGTTGAATATTTTTGAAGCTCCATTGCAATAAAACAAACTATTGAATCAACTGGAAGAGTAAGTCAGCCAAATACCAGCTTGGGCAAGGATTTTAGGTAAATGAAAAGGAAGACCATTTAAGAAGGAAATCGCACTTCTGATCTCTTTTTACACAGAATTTATTTCTTTACAAAGCAATTACTTGCTTAGAAATTAACTGGATGTGTTGTGCTTTAGACAAAACCTGTTCACAATGTGGCCATACACCAGAATTCATGCCAAGTCACTGTTAAAGCAGAACTATTTGACCATTTGCATTTTGTAATATTCTGAGGCTGCCGAGTGCATTATCTAGATGCGAGTTATTTTCGTCATTATATCAGTTTGAGATGCACCATTAAAGTAGATGGGTCTCCAGAATTCCATTATATGGGGTCGATATTACGGAATACTAAATAAATCTGTAACACAATTAAGTGTAGTAAATATGCAGTATAGTCACAGGATCATGAGACATTGGAGCAGAATTAGGCCACTTGGCCAATCATGTCTGCTCTACCATTCCATCATGGCTGATTTATTTTCCCTCTCAACCCCCATTCTCCTGAATTCTCCCCATATCCTTTGACACTCTTACTAATCAGGAACCTATGAAGCTCCGCTTTAAATACACCCAGTGACTTGGCCTCCATGGCTGTTGTGGCACCGTCCAGCTAAAGAAGTTCATCTCTGTTCTGAGGGGTTTTCTTTCTATTCCGAGGCTGTGCCTTCTGGTCCTGGATCTCTGACTAATTACAACATTCTCACCACGTACATTCTGTTTTGGCTTTTCAATATTCGACAGGTTACAATGAGATCACCTCTCAATCTTCTGAACTCCAGTGGGTAAAGGTCCAGAGTTAACAAAGATCTCCTCATATGGTAAACCTTTCATTCCTGGGATGATTTTCGTGAACCTGCTCTGGACCCTCTCCAGTGCTGGCATATCCTTTTTTAGATAAGGGACCCAAAACTGCTCTAAATGTGATCTGATCAGCATCTTATAAAATCTCGGCTATGATGAATATGTACTAAGTTATTGCAAAACCGTAATCTGGTTCACTCATGTCCTTTTGGATGATAGATCTATTGTTGGTTCCTGGTTGATTCTGGATCAAACTCCAGATTCACTGAGATCTCTCCATCACAATCAGCTTGGACTGTAATAAGATAATCTAGAAACAGGTCTTCACAGCGGGTATGGCACTGTCATTTTTGATTTCATTCTGTGCAATTGTTACTCTGGTAACAGAGTGACAACTGAGATCCAGCAGTGATTTGTGCCCTTGAATGTGCTGGAGTGACAAAGATTATCTTTAAGTTTAAAATCTCTGATTACTTTCTGTGCCAGTATGAGCACATCTGAGCTGTAGGTATGAAACAAGAGAGGAATGTCTCCTCATCTTTGAAGAGGCAGCTTATTATTTCTTCAGAACTATTGTTGTGTTTTCTGGGATGGTCCAGGCTGAATTCTATTCCTGGGTGTCCTTTGGTATCATATGAAGGCACAGAGCCAAATATCTGGGATGGAGGGACTTCTAATAAGTGCTCCACAACCTACTATTCCTGCTTCCTTTTCCAGATTTTCAGAGTTTCTACAAATTATAGCCTCCAATACAAACACCACTATATAATTTCAGATCCCACCTCAGTTCCACGGCAACCAAACCTTCCCAGTCTTCTTTGTCAGTCGATCTTTTTTGACGGAATTAACAACATACAACGGTGAGCCATACTAAACTAAGTTGTAATTGGCAGCAGGACTGTTTCGGAGCTTTTGAATTTCTCTGCTTGAGCAGTACACCTAGATATTCTTTTACTCCATTCCACTGGACAATTTTTGTCCATGTAGCTCCTGCACTGAAGCCATTCAAGTAATTTATGTTCACCCTTATAGAATTGAGAACTCATAATCCCAAAATCTGAAATATGGAATAAAATATTCCCTTACAGACCTTATGTGAAAACAATAAAAAGCAAATAAATAAACTTTTTTTAAAGCTCCTGTTTCTCGATGCACGCATGGATGATGCACCTTCCATTTATGGACCATTTTCTGGGAAAGCAACCACTCTGTGTTACATGCGTCACTCACTTGTAATCATTTAAAAACGTAATAGTAGATTCAAAGTGTCTGCTAAGCAATCATCCCATTAGGTATAATTTCATTGTGGGGGGTAAGGGCTCTACTTTAGACTTGAGTTCTTTACTATATTTCTTTCTTAGCTGACTAAGACTATTTAACTAGGAATAGTAATGATTTAGGAGCAAAACTGGCATCTAAGAGCAATAGGAAGGCAGATCCAGTCTGTAAGTTTACATTCTTCATAAGTTAGTGTAAAGGGGGGTTTCTTCTTTTTCTTTGTTACTGCGTATGTTAATCAAAATGGCTTCTTTGTTTTGTTAAAAGTAGGAATGCTTCTTTGTTGCGAGAGAGTGCTGGAAGCTTGTTTGGGTTAAAATTTACTGATAATGAGAATTGTATTCCTTTGTAAACCAATTGGGATTAATGTTGTTCTTTCTTCTGAGTCTGTAAACTATTGTTGGCGGGCTTTTGGGGAGATCGGCACGAGGGGTTGAGAGAGAGGACGCAATGCTGTAAACTGGGCAAGGAACAGACCCCGAGTGGGGGTCCAAGGCCAGGAGGTACCCCGAGGAGAAGAGACAAAGCTAGATGTGCTTGGTTGATCACTTCGGGTGGTCCTGAGCTGCGAGTCAAGGAGTTCAGAGGGGATCGAAGGGTGGCCAGAAGACTTCAGTAATTGAGCTCCAATGGTTGTGCACGAAGTGGTTTGGACTTTGAAAAGTTTGGCGCCTTTTCTTTATTTTCTTTTCCTTCATATATACTGTATGGTTATTAATCAGTTATAGTAATCTTTACTAATTGTAATCATTTAATCGCATATGGTGTCCTGTTTGTTCTTTGGCGAGGCTGGGACATCACACAGCATCCACACAAGCTGATTACCCAGTTTGGCGGGGCCGAAGGCTGCTCCCCCTAGACGAGAACGAGCTGAGCGAGCCTGAGGTGACCCGGGGGGTTACATTAATAACTGGAAAACTTTTGCAAATGAATGCACTATAAGTACAAAGCAATATCTCAGTATATTGAGTAACACTGTTGGTAAGATCTCTGTAATCTCACAAATAAATGGACACTACAAGGAAATGGAGAATTCAGTCTGGAATAAAAGAAGGAGACACTCCAGGGGATTGTTAGCCTAGACAAAGATGTACTAGACGATATGGGACTTAAACTAAGGGAGAATGCCTCTTAGTTAATTGATTTGAATTTAATTTGTGCTAAACTCGTTTGTCTCTATGAGCCTTACCTCAAAGGCAAGTTAAGGCAGACATCATCTTGGAGATTTCATTGGTTTAAAATGTTTGGCACAAAGTCGCCCAAGCAATCAGCCCTCCTCTGTCAATGTTTCAGTGGTAATGGAACGTCTATTCCCGCTGCCAAAAATCTGAAATCAGGCAATGCTGAGAGTACAGTGTGCTTGCAGAGAGAAACAAGATGAGCTGCTAACTCCTCTCGTTGCTTGAAAGCACTTAACCAGCAGGCTCAAGTACAGCTTCTATCCTGTTGAATGATCCCCTAGTATGATAAGATAGACTCTTGACCTCACAATCCACCTTACTGTCTGTCTGCACTGCAGTTTCTCTGTGAATATTACACCTTGCCCTGTATTCTGTTACTGTTTTTCATTGTTTTACCTCAATGAACTGTTGTAATGAAATGATTTCCATGGATGGCAAGGAAGAGATGTTTTCACTGTACAATAAACCAATCCCAATTTTATTCTTTATTCCAACACTAATGCTGTTCAGAAAACTTGTCACAGTTTAAGCATGTAATAATATACGATCTCTATCTTCCTTCAGTGGGTTGTCCTCTGTGTTACATTGTGTTGCAGCAATAAGATCTTTCAGTGATTTCAATTTCTAATACTGATTCAATTTTTTTTCAAAATCATTGGCAGGACTTTTTTCCCACTCCTTTCCATGTTCCAGTCCACAGGTTAATTAGAAAATTCCAGCTAATAAAAGATATGCAATTCTGAGGTGATATCTCCTTTCAACAAGCCACAGTAGTGGAAACAAACACAGCAATTTAAAAACAAATTGGGAAGGAGGCTTGACAACACATATTTAAAGTACTAATTAAGGGGGAGGTGAAGTGCGGAAGAGCATGCAAGACAGATTTTCTATTGAGAGCAGAAAGTCCATAGAAAGCATATAATTTAACCTCATGGCTCTGTGTATTGAAAAATCTGATTAGAATGGGTTTAATTGCAGGCTGCTACGGCCGTGAGGAAGGGTCCAGCGGAGCACCCCAGCCCCTGGCACGGGATTATGACTTCAAACACTGGAAAACCCTTCCAGTCTGACCTCGGAAGGCATTAGTCTGTAGCAGAGTTCTCACTGACAGCTATTCAGGGGCTGTGACATGATGTCAGATTAAAAAGATTCCCCCCACCCCAGGCCTCTTTTACTACAGCACACTGACTAAATGATCAGTGCATTATATATTGTTCTACTTATAAAAAGATGGGCACCCACTGGCAACTTTATGATAATAATGGAACTAAAACGGATTCCTCATTTAAATAATTGTTCAAAGCATGGGATACATAAATCTACTATCGATGAAGTAAACTTGCAACTGAATCTGGCACATCTGGGGGGAGCAATGTGGAAGACCAATGTCACTTGAGTTTCATGTCTCTGCAAGTGAAAGTGAAGGTATATCACTCTGGCAAATGATTCATGCATGCTGTGTACCTATTGTCAAATGAAGGTAGGACAGCAAACTGATGGCATTCCTAAAAATGTATAAATGTTAAGCCAGTTTGAATCTTAATCACAGTCTGCCCTGCTTTTAGTGGCAGTGCATGAGGCATACATTCCAGGGTGATCAAGAGCCTGGGTAGGCCGATTAGTCATAGTTGGCCACATGCCATAAGCCGTTCCTGGTATACCCCTTGGCAAAAGTCATAATGAACTGTCTCCTCGGCGGCGAAGCAGATGGTGTGCAGTGTTAGCTGTAACTATTCAATGAGCTGGTACATCCAGTGACGGGAATGGTTAACTGTGGCCAACATATGTTACCAATAAAGCTGAATGACAAATGGGCATCACTGTGAATCTGACACTCTGTGAGTTAATATCCCCACGACTGCAGCTAGGAAATAAAAGCTGCATGCGTTCCATTCATTGCAACTGATTCATACCTCCACTCCGCATTTGCTTCTCTTCCACGTTTGCCTTTCACTTCACTTCAGGTTCCCAGGAATGCCTGCAAGAAAATGAATCGCAAGGTGGCATATGGCAACATAAACAAAATCTGATGATAACTGTACTTTGAACTTTGGGTTCTTCAGGCTTCGGAAAAGCTGCTAAGATGAATTGCTTCAGATTTTTTTCAACAGTTGTTTTTGCCTCCACGCATTAATTTTCTCTTACAATTTTTCTCCTCTAAATCTGCATCTGTCACGATTTCCTGTCCCTACATCTGTAAACATGTTAGGAGTCATGTGCTTCTAACACCTATAAAATCTGCACAAAAATATTGCATGTTAACAGTTAATTTCCCTTTCTCTGTAAAACCTGATGACAGCATGCCGGTGTCAATGACACCATTCACCTTTCTGACAGGTTCGTTATGGAGCCGGGCTGGACCATCCATCTGTCTTCGTTTGGCACCTCCCTCTGAACTCCATGTTGGGGTCGAATGACAAATATTCCAGGGGGTAAAGAGCAGGTTAGTCATATTTCTTGAAGGGAATTGCTGCATAAGAAGTTGAAGAAAATCTTGAAGAGATTTTATCACGGCTATGTGAAACATAAGTATTCCTCCTGTGACATTTTTAACCAGCTATTACCCTGTTTCCCACTCTTAAAGTCAATATTCTAAGGACCCTTCCCCCACCTCACCACACCTGCCATCCCACTGTGAACACCAGGCATTAACCTACTCGGATCTCCTTAGGAGCTGCTGCAGTACACATTACGCCAACCTGATAAGTTGCCTTGTTGCAGGTTTTCCATATCGAATTCATCATAAGTCCAAATCATTTCTGTTTCAGAGCAACCACTGCGAATCCTCGGGGCTGAATTTTGATACTGGTGCGGTGAAGGGGCTGGGGTTAGTTTGAAACCATCAACTTTCCACCCCATTTAACTCATAAATACCATCTGCAACAGCATGTGTTCTCTTATGTACCAGAAACAGTGTAAGTTTTGAGATGTTGCTTGGATTGGGTCTATTTTATTAGAGCAGCCTTACTCCAAAAGTGTGGAAATTGCTCTGGGAAAATATACAAGAAAGGAATACATAGAGAAGGATCTCAAGGTAATTTAACTGAGATAGCCAGAGGTTGCTCCAAGATTCCAGGGCAGGATAGGAGAAATATCTTGGTGTATCACAGTTGCTGTCTGTCACCCATGCCAATGATCTGACTGCCATCTGCACGATGAAGAACTTCCTTCACAGATCTGTGTGATTCCAATTAGCAATTCTACTCCATTCCTGTGTGCTAATCAAGTCTTGCTTGAGACCCAATTACTTGACCAACCGGCAAACAGGAGATTTCTCCTTCAGCAGTGCTGCCATTTACCTCACTACCTTGTTTAGAATTCAGTGGGGTCATTTTTAATTTAAGCGATATCAAGATGGTGGTGAATGTTCAAATTCTGTTGCCCAGGCAACCTCCCTTGTATAAGGTCAACAAGGGGTGAAAGTGGCTCCATTGTTTGCAAACACGCGAAAATCTGCATTTGCTGGAGATCCAAAGCAACACAGACAAAATGCTGAAGGAATTCAGCAGGTCAGGCAGCATCTATGGAAAAGAGTAAACAGTCAAAACAGGACCTTGATGAAGTGCCGCGGACTGAAAAGTCGACTGTGAACTCTTTTCCATAGCTGCTGCCTGGCCTGCTGAGTTCCTCCAGCATTTTGTGTGTGTCGCTCAGATTTCCAGCATCCGCAGATTTCCTCGTGTTTGTGATTCTACTGCTCTGGTGCAAATTCTCTTTGAGGAATGCCTACCCTGAAGTTTAAATCTTCCCCGACGAGAGTTCAGTGATACTCTTTCTCTCACTGCCCCCACTCTGTGATCTCGGCGGGCCTCCATCATTTTCAGGCCAGCTGAGAAATTTTGCCTTCTCACCACGCTGGACTTAACAGGTGACAAATGAAGGAGGCAGAGGGGAGGGGAAGAAGAATGAACTATGAAAATTATCACAGCTGGGTTATGAGCTGGTAACACAAGATTTTTTTTAATGCTCTAGTAAAATTGTGGGAAAAATTACGACTCACCTGAGGACATGTAGTCACTACCTCAGTATTTTTTCCTCTCTTTTTGCACTAATTATTTAATTTAAAAACTATATGTACTGTATGAATTCCTATTGTGTTTATAATTTTTATAGTTATGTACTTCATTGTACTGCTACTGCAAAACAGAAATTTCCATGACATATGCCGGTGATATTAGACCTGATTTGACCTGACAAGCTTATTGCCCATGTACCTGATGATGAAGCATGCACAGTGGTGGTGTAGGGCAGTATGCACCAAGCCACTCTCTTTCAGGCTCAAACTCGAAGGCTATAAACTCCAAAGAAAACCCAACCCATACCATTAAAAAATTTAGGAACCAGGCAGCAGATTTCCTATTGAGATATTACTTTGGAAACATGCCTAATTCAACTTTATACTATAAAGAGTAACATTTATGCATTATAGTATTCAGTCTCCAATGACATTCATTGTTAGTAATTACAGTTCTTGCTATTTTCCAAATACACACCAATTAAATATTAACATTAGGTTAAGGAATTAAAAAAACTAAGTTATCCAAGAAATTTGCTAACTACTATTGATAACAGAAACTAAACTGCACCTGAGAGGTTAAGGCAAAATGCCACGAAGAACAGCAATAATGTCCAATTACTGACCTTGGAGGAGTCAACATTCCAGAGATTAAAGTCACTGGGAATCTGCTTCAGAAACTCACTTCTCATAATTTAGACAGGCATTAATCTGGATTTAGTCAGTCAGCAAATAAGATATGACGAGAAGCAAAAGGATTGTGTGCAGGAATAGAAGCTGAATTGCTAATTGGAATCATGTTGCTGTGTTGAGAAAGCACTGCCGACAGTGGAATCTGTAAGCCCACACCCCTCGTTGCGGTGTGACGGGAGGTGAAATTTGGATCTCTTAATGAGAAGGGGGTTTTATTAACAAAGACATGGTACTGCTTTTAACCTGGTGCAGTGTAATTCATGAGAAAAGTTAGAAAAGTATGGCAAGTACGAATTATTTAGGTTACAAAATCCCACTGTAAACACACAGTGGTACTCTTCAGAAAATCCCATTTCTCATTATTATATTTTTCTCCAATTACGCTCAGTTTAGTTCACCAAATAAAAAAATCCCATCAAACATTAATCATTTTGAGTTGTAATTTCTGGATGACTGCAAAGTCTATAGTTTAATTACCTTTCATTCCATCTCTTACAATTTTTAACAACTAACTTCAAAGCTCCGTGTTTATTTTAATTAGGTACTTTTACTTCTAAGATCCCCTAATATTATACATTTAAGAAAGCATGAAAGTAGAAATTAGTCGTAATTATCCAATCAATGGGTAAAAGTGGTGCCCAGAGTCGTGTATTTGGAACCAACTGGGCCATAAAGGATTTGTGCTGTTGACTGCTCTCACCAAGTGTTGATGAGCTCAGCCTCAATGACCTCATTAGGAACGAGGCACAACTAACACCCATGGAACTTCAATGTGAGTCAACTCCTTCAAGGTAGAGGGATAAAAATTATGTAATTACTTTTTTTAAGGACTGCCAGGCACTGTTTAATATCACTTAGAAGGTAATAAATAATCAGAAGTGAGATTCTTGCTCCCCCTATGCACACAATCCATTTTAAAATCTGTGTTATTTTGCAGAGACACTTCTCAAGTTGTTCCATTTCAAATCAATCAGAATAAGTTGCTTTAACATGCTTGATCTCTGTTATTTTTTAGCCCCGCAATTTATCAGGTCCTGTCTGTGTTCTGGCAGGACAGAGAAGCAAGGCAACGGATATTAACTTCAGCTGAAGTTTACCGTTTCACAGGAACGAAACTGGTTCTGAAAACCTGATCTGTCCTTTTGAGTTTCACATTGCCTGTATCTTATTTTAAAAAATGATCTGAAAAGAATTGATTCAGTTGGACTTTGGTTAAGTGCATATCATATAATGTAGCCATTCAAAAAGAAGCGTGTGTGTTGCTAGATGAAGCAACTAGACTCAATTAAGAGGAGCAGTACAGTGGAGTTCAATTTACTAGGCCGTTGGTTAATCGGGGTAACAGCTTATTTGGGACAACTCTTAAAGAACAAAAACAAATCAAAGAAGGAGGGATTAAATTGAGACACTATGCCACTTAATTTGGGCTTGAGACTGTTGCCGAACAGTTTCAAACTAGCGTCAGCCATGTACATGTTGTGATGACTGTTAGACACTACACCATGCTTAGAACGATCAATTTTAAATAGCATCAGTTGTGTATGTTTGTGTTCAAAAGCAGTGATTTTTGTCAGCAATAGTTGGCAAGTAATAAACAGTAAGATAATTCAGAACTGTTTTGCTCACTGCAGTTTCAAACATACTAGCTTGGATATGCCTGAAACGGCCAGAGGTGAAAATGGAACAATTTTACTACTTCAACAAGTTTGGAATTACATACAAAAATTTGAAGTTATCAAAAATCATTTTGAATGTTACAATGAAAATGAAGATTTGGAGGATGCAATCATTGATAGCATTGTATGAAGGCAGTCCATTATGTGCAGTAGTTGTCTGGGCTGATTTCATTCATTTACAGTCAAAGGAAAGTAGCAGTGTACACTGGATGAATTCTTCCATCGATAACTGTTAGGAATAATACAGTGTTGTAGTGCTGTAGTAGTATTGGTAGTATTCTAACTTGTTATGTATGTCATTTAAATACATAATTTGTTACTCAGTTAAATGGTAGCTTATCTTTTTTATATTTTTTTATCTATATTCATGGAATGTTGGCTAATTGGGGCAGCTGCTTAATCTGCCAGGATATATAGGTCCCAATGAGTCCCAATTAACCAGAATCCACTGTGTAAAAAATCCTATAGACTAAAGAATAGTGCCTCTAATAAGTTTTTGAAAAAGTAAATAACCTCAAAGTTTATCATATTAACATTTCATTTTAAAGGCTACTAGTTTAAATGTGAGTATATATGAGCGGACTTTCTTTAACTTCATCTGTAAACAGAGCGGTATTAGTTATGGAATATTATGAACAATGCAATATGTTGCAGAAGACCTCAGCTCAATAATGTGTTAATGTCTAGAAGTGCTTATTTCCAGGAAAAGTGGTACAAGTTTAAAGTTACCTTTGTTTATGTAGATATTGCAATAGCTGCTGTCCCAAATAAACCTGAGGTAAGATAATCCTGAAAAAGAATTAAATATTGACTGCCTTCATATCTTATTACAGGATACCCTGATACCAATGTATTGATTTTCTGGTTACAGGACTGCTGTGGTGAAGTCACGAAGAATGAAATCGAAGTGAGGTCAATAACAAACCTCTCAGGCTAAAATCACCATGGCAGTTGTGAAATCTCAGCTGTATCAAACATGAGCAATCCATAAGGCAAGCTTAATAATATATCGCTCCAGTACAATATAAATTGAATGTTCAGTCAAAATAATTCAAACAAGAAATAAACTAATTCATAACAGAGGCTTTCTATTCAGGGTGGCACTTGAAATATATGAAGCACCAGTATTTCCAATCAGGAGTGTTAATAGCATTTGAGCTCCTGGTCAACAGGTGCTCTGTAAAAACATTCATCCAAGGACATCAAACCTCTTTCCTTATATTCACCAACCAGCATGCCATTTCCCTTCTTCACCACCCTATCTTCAAATCCTAAAACACAGGACCCACTTACCATGAATTAAGAAAGTAGCATGTGGAAATGAAATACTGTGGATTCCAGTTAATTGGCACACACCAGGACCGGCACATTTAGGCCCAATTAAGTGGTTCCTCCAGTTAGCTGAAGTTTCATGACAAATTATGTATTTAAATGAAGTACAGAACAAATTAGAACACTACAAATAGCATTATAGTGCTATAAAACTGTATATTAGTTCCTACTAGTTGTTCATGGAAGAATTCATCCAGTGTGTGCAATGAAAAAAAGTAGCAAAGATAATGGGTTGCCTTTCTATAATGCGATTGACAACTGCACCCTCCAAATCTTCATTCTCATTGTAACATTCAAGATGATTGTTGATATCTTCAAATTTTTTGTAGTCCCTAATTTGTTGAAGGAATGTAATTGTTTAATTTTCACCCTGACCATTTTTGGCATCTCCAAGCCTGAATGGTTGAAACCACAGTGAGCAAAACATTTCTGAATTGTCTTACTGCTTATTTCTTGCAACTATCGGTGACAAAAATTACTCTTTTTTGAACACAAACACTTACAACTGATGCTATTTAAAAACTGTTCACTCTAAGCACACTGTAGTAACTAACGGCCATACAAGTGCAAGCGACTGACGATGGTTAGTATCTGTTTAGAAACAGTCTCCTGCCTCAATTAAGTGGCATGGTGTTCCATATAAATGGAGGGAATCCTGGCAATTTTCTCCATTAGTTTTTGTACTTTAAGGGTTATTCCAAATAAGCAGCTGCCACAATTAACTGATGACCCAATTAACTGGATTCCAGTGTATTTAAATGTGCTGTCTGTCCATCTAGAATGAATTGGATTTTAATCTTGATGTGCTTTTAATATTTGAGTAACACTGTAAATAAAGATTAAACATTCTTTATTTGTTCAAATAATTCATTAGGGGTTATATATAGAAATACGTGAATTGTATACATCTGTGCCTCGCCTAAAGTGAAAGCGACCACACTCGAATTACAAAACATAAACAAAAGTTCCTCCAGCATTTTGAGTGTGCCTCTTGTTTATGATCAAACACTTAGGAAGATGTTTTAAAATATCCATACACTGGCCTTGAAATTGGATTTCACTCTATACCAGTGTATTAAAGTGTTGGATGTAGTATAATCATCTCTATGGGCTGCTCAAAAAATTCACGGTATTAGGAAAACTTAATTTCAAAAATTCAGTTTCTTTTTACTTTGTTTGTTCTTTAAAGATGTATTTGCACCTTCCCAATGGTAGCTACCTGCAGAGATTACAGTCAGTCTGTTCTGAATTGCTGATAGGTGTTCTGCCTGTCACATCGATAATCAGAAGTGTCAGCAGCATTATGTCATGGGGAATATCAAATCAACCAATCATTGGATGCCATGACTGACATCACTCTCCATTGACTTTTAGTGAAAAAAAAAAGAATTGAATGAGATTTCATTTATGGCATGTTGCTTACAAAAATATAAATGAAATAATGTCAGCTGTTACGGATTCAAACAACAATAAATATATGAGCTAGGCAGGGGTTTTTATAACAAATAACATGTTTATTAAACACTGAAACAAACCCCCAAAAGTAAACAAATCACTAACATAACCGGAAATCAGCTAATATGCGGCAGCTTAAACAGTTCTTAAAGCAAGGAAGCTTAAACAGTTCTTAAAGCGATGTTGTAAAAACAGTTCTTCAAAGTAGTATTGCAAAAGTTCAAAATGCTTACAGTCCATTTAAGGGAGAGACTTTTTAAGATGATTTAAATTCTCTTTCATGTCGTGTTGCTTCGGTTCCCAAATCGAACTTTTCCCACGAAGAATTTAGGAAGAATGAAACGGCTTGAAGGCACTGACCTTTCCTTTACAAAACTGTTCCCAATCCTTTCTGCTATTCACAGGGATTAACACGAGAACAGTCAACGAATTCCTTCCGAATGAGGATCAAACAAGGTCGAACCTGTTGCACCATCGAAATCGATTCTCCTCGATCTTTTAACTCCCGAACTCCAGTCTTCACTCTCCACTGATTCTCAACTAGCAGTGTTATAAAGAAACTGCTGGCAAATACCTTTTAAACTTTAGGCATTAGATAAAACTTCATCTTTCAACTAAACTGCGTCATAACATTAAATCACGCAGTGGCATGAAGTCAACATGGCAAATCCAGCCACGAACTGCCCCTCCTCATGGGGAGGGGTCCTCCTTTTATACCCTGTAAAAAAAACCTGTCACATGACCTCTACTGGTGGGAAAATGATGTCACTCCACCATCACAAGACCATTACCTCAAGTCCAGTATAGCTTCAACCCCAATCACGTGACAAGGGTACCACTGTCACGTGTCACGGTTACGTAACAACTCCCTCCAAAATAAAAATTTTGTCTGTCAAGAACAAAAATTTTAACAATTATTTACAAGAAAAACAAATGTATAAATTTTATAACATACACTATATACAATACAGTATCATCATATAGCATCTTACAATACAGTAGGAGTGTTACAATTGTAAAAAAAAACTCCATAAAAAAATTACATTGTACATTCAACATCGAGATAGACAATCAGCAACAACATTATCTTTACCTTTAATATGAGTTATCACAATATTGTTCTCTTGTAACATCAAACTCCAATTTAATAACCTTCTGTTTTTGTTTTTCATCTTACTCAGAAACATTAACGGATTATGATCAGTGTAAACAATAAGTGGTTTTTGAGTTGTACCGACATATACCTCAAAATATTCTAAAGCTAAAACAAGAGAAAACAATTCCTTCTCTATTGTCAAATAGTTTCCTTGATGCTTATTAAATTTCTTAGAAAAGTAAGCTACTGGATGATCAACCTCATCACCCTCATTCCTTTGCATTAATACTGCTCCTGCAGCCTCATCACTAGCATCCACAGCCAATGAAAAAGGTTTTTCAAAGTCAGGTGCCTTAAGAACAGGTTGTTGACATATCATTGTTTTCAATTTTTCAAATGCTTCTTGACAAGGCACTGTCCACACAAACTTCACATTCTTCTGCAAAAAGTTAGTTAATAGAGGGCAACATTAGCAAAATTCTTACAAAATTTTCGATAATATCCTGCCATTCCCAAGAATCTTCTGAGAGTTTTTTTTTCCCCATTGGAGTGGGAATCTCTAAAATTGCCCGAACTTTTGCCAGAACAGGAGCTACCTTACCTTGACCCACAACATAACCAAGGTAAGTCACAGTGGCATGTCCAAATTCACTCCTAGTCAAATTAATAGTTAAGTTAGCTTTTGAAAGCTTTTCAAACAATTTCTCCACCGCAATAATGTGTGCTTCCCAAGTATCATTTCCTGTCACTAAATCATCAATATAAGCATCAGTACCTTTCAATCCCTGAATCACAGAGTTAAGCATCCTCTGGAAAGTACCTGGGGCATTCTTCATCCCAAATGGAAGAACATTATATTCATATAATCCAGATGGAGTTACAAATGCAGAAATCTTTCTACCTCTGTCCGTTAATGGAACACACCAGTACCCTTCCAATAAATCAATCTTTGTAAGGAACTTTACTTTTCCAACTTTATCTACACAATCATCTACTCTAGGAATTGGATATACATCTGTTTTCATTACAGCATTCACCTTCCTATAGTCCGTACAAAACCTAATACTACCATCTGGTTTTGGCACCATAACACAGGGTGAACTCCAATTCGAGTTAGAATGCCTAATAATATTATTCTCTAACATATATTTAATTTCTTTCTCAGCAAGTTCACATTTTTCTATGTTCATCCTATATGGGTGTTGTTTAATAGGTTTGGCATCTTCAACATCTACATCATGTGAAGCTATAGTAGTCCTTCTTGGAACATCTGGAAACAAATCCTTATATTTTAAAATTAATTCCTTCATCTGCTGTTTCTGCTCTAGCTGTAAATGTGCTAGCTTCTCATCAATATTTTCCAGAATGGTTGAATTTGGTAACCTAACAGAAACAATGTTGGATTTAGAATGAAATTCAGATGAATCATCTATCATGTTCCTCGTTAAGTCAAACTCATTCTCACTAACCACAACAGTCACAGTATCAGATTATCATATTTATATGGCAAAGTTGTGTTGACCTTCTACGATCTGGAGTTTTTATCACATAATCCACATCATTGATTTTAGACACAATTACATAAGGACCATGGAATCTAGCTTGTAAAGGATTCATTTGCACTGGGAAAAGAACCAACACCTTATCTCCAGGCTTAAACATCCTCATCCTACCTTCTTTATCATACCAAATTTTCATTTTCTCCTGAGCCAATTTTAAATTTTCCTTGGCTAAGCTACAAGCTTTATGTAACCTGTCCTTAAATTTCAAAACATAGTCCAACAAATTAGAGTGTATTTCCTTACTAATCCACTGTTCTTTTAATAAAGCTAAAGGTCCTCTAACTCTATGCCCAAATACAAGTTCAAATGGACTAAAACCTAAAGATTCTTGTACCGATTCCCTTACTGCAAATAGAAGTAAGTTTATACCCTCATCCCAGTCACTTTCATTTTCCACACAATATGTCTTAATCATATTCTTGAGGGTAGAATGCAACCTCTCCAAGGCACCTTGCAACTCTGGATGGTATGCAGACGAAGTGATTTGCTTAGCTCCCAATTTATAAACTATCTGTTGAAACAATCCAGACATAAAATTACTGCCTTGATCAGTTTGTATTTCCTTAGGTAATCCAAAATAAGTAAAGAATTTTATAAGAGCCTTTGTCACAGTTTTAGCTTTTATATTCCTAAGTGGTACTGCCTCTGGAAACCTAGACGAAGTACACATGATAGTCAACAAGTACTGATAACCAGTTTTTGTCTTTGGTAATGGACCAACACAATCTACAATAACTTTAGAAAATGGTTCACCAAATGCTGGAATACGTTGTAATGGAGCCACTGGTGTAACTTGATTTGGTTTACCCACAATTTGACAAGTATGGCACGTTTTACAAAACATCGCCACATCTTTTCTTAGACCAGGCCAGTAAAAATGTTTTAAAATCTTGTCCACAGTTTTCCTTACCCCTTGATGTCCATCTAAAGGTACACTATGAGCTAAAGTCAAAATCTCAGTTCGATAAACTTTAGGGACAACTACCTGGTAAACAATATTCCATTCCTCACTTGCAGGAATTGTAGGTGATCTCCACTTCCTCATCAACACTCCTTTTTCCAAGTAATATCCTACTGGCACCTTCTCAATTTCACTATCTAGTAGAGCTTGTTCTCTTAAATTTTATAATCTCAGGGTCTCTATTCTGCTCTGCTATCATCTCCTTCTGAGACAGAGATAAATCTTCATAGTCAGACTTACTCCAAGAATCTTGTCCAAACAACAAAGGTAAGAAAGTCTCTGACACATCTTCAAAACTCAAATCCTGAGTTGAACAGTCATGAGTAACAACCTCATTCTGCACATCAATCTTTTTAGCCATAGCTCTAGTCACAACACAGGAAGAATCTGTATTAGAATTCATCTCTGGTTCTTCTGACTCCATTGTCAAATGCACTTCAGGAAAAACTTGTCCACCTGCCAAGTCATTACCTAACAATAAAGAAATATCCTTCACAGGTAAGCTATGCTGTAATCCTACTTTAACAAATCCTGTCACTGACCCTGACTTTAAATTTACTTTATGTAAATGTACAGGCATAAAATCACTCCCAACACCTCTTATATAATTTACCTCACCAGTATCAGACTCTTCATTAAACTTCAATACACTGTCTAACATCAGTGATTGAGAAGCTCCAGTATCCCTAAGGATTTTTATTGGCACCAGAGTAGATTCTTCTTTCAAGGATACAAACCCTTCAGTTATAAAATGATCATATCCCTTTTTAACTTGGTCAGACTCTAACAAAACCTCATTTGTGTTTATCAAACCCTATAATTTTACAGGTGCTTCGGTATGTTGCACACAAGTATCTGGAACTGCTTCCTTCTCTTACTTTTTCAATCTGAAACAGTTAGCTATTTCATGGCCAGGCTTCCTACAATAGTTACAAATAAGACCAAACTGTCTTTCCTTCACAGGTTTTCCTTCCTCCTTACCTTTCTCATTAACTTCTGATTTAATTTCTGAATTACCTTGAGTCTCCGTGTTATTTTTCCTCTTAAAAATTCTGCCCTGAGGAAATTTATTCTTATGGATTAAAACATACTCATCAGCTAATCTAGCACAGTCCTGCAATTTATCAGTATCCCTCTCATTTAAGTAGGTCCTTACTTCAACAGGAATGCTTCTTTTAAATTCTTCCATTAAAATCAGCTCTTTCAGTGTATCATAGTCCCCATTTACATTTTTAGAAGAAACCCATCTCTCAAAACACACAGCTTTATCATAGGCAAATTCCACATAAGTTTTTTCTACAGACTTCTTCAAACTTCTGAATCTTTCTCTATACGCTTCTGAGACTAATTCGTATACTTTTAAAATATGCTTTTTCACAATACCATAATCAAGTGCTTGCGCAGCAGTTAAAGCTGTATAAACTTGTTGTGCTTTACCTTTAATTACACTTTGTAACAACACTGACCATTTATCTTTTGGCCACTCTGAAATCTGAGCAATCGTTTCAAAATGTTGGAAATATCATTCCACTTCAGTTTCACTAAATGGTGGAACCAATTTAATTTCTTGACTAGCAACAAACGGTTTTCTAGAACCAGAAGACTGATTCCCAGACCTTAATTCCGTCATTGCATATTCAAAATCCCTTTTTTTCTGATCAGCTTCTAACCTACAACGCTCCAATTCTGCTTTACTTTGTTCCAACTTCATTTGTTCGATTTGCAACTGCATCTCTATATTACTTATTGGAAACGACTGTAAAATCGATTCCTCAAAATCACTCGAACCCACATAGTGTGACATGATTTTTCTCTGTATTAGAGCCTTTGATGTGGTTTTCAAAATACCTTTAAGTTGCAATCTACTAGCTATCTTAGACACCTCAGTTTTTTTCGCCTTCGCTAACAACTCTGCGTCTGGCGAAGCCAGAAACTCAGCAATGTTCATTGTTGTCAAATACCACTCACAAGCCAATCAAACAAAAGAGTCGAGTATTCCCCTTTTCCAAAACACCGATTTAAAATTTAACAAGCATTTAAACACAAATGATCCAATCCCGGATGAGCCCCCATATTTATGTTACGGATTCAAGCAACTATAAATATATGAGTTAGGCAGGGGTTTTTATAACAAATAACACATTTATTAAACACTGAAAACAAACTCCCAAAAGTAAACAAATCACTGACGTAACCGGAAATCAGCTGCTGTGCGGCAGCTTAAACAGTTCTTAAGGCGATGTTGTAAAAACAGTTCTTCAAAGTAGTATTGCAAAAGTTCAAAATGCTTACAGTCCATTTAAGGGAGAGACTTTTTAAGATGATTTAAATTCTCTTTCACATCGTGTTGCTTCAGTTCCCAAATTGAACTTTTCCCACAAAGAATTTAGGAAGAATGAAACGGCTTGAAGGCACTGACCTTTCCT
This sequence comes from Hypanus sabinus, assembly GCF_030144855.1. NCBI lineage: Eukaryota > Metazoa > Chordata > Chondrichthyes > Myliobatiformes > Dasyatidae > Hypanus > Hypanus sabinus. The sequence goes on from NC_082710.1 coordinate 42,712,625, forward strand.
TTACAAAACTGTTCCCAATCCTTTCTGCTATTCACAGGGATTAACATGCGAACAGTCAACGAATTCCTTCCGAATGAGGATCAAACAAGGTCGAACCTGTTGCACCATCGAAATCGATTCTCCTCGATCTTTTAACTCCCGAACTCCAATCTTCACTCTCCACTGATTCTCAACTAGCAGTGTTATAAAGAAACTGCTGGCAAATACCTTTTAAACTTTAGGCATTAGATAAAACTTCATCTTTCAACTAAACTGCGTCATAACATTAAATCACGCAGTGGCATGAAGTCAACATGGCAAATCCAGCCACGAACTGCCCCTCCTCATGGGGAGGGGTCCTCCTTTTATACCCTGTAAAAAAAACCTGTCACATGACCTCTACTGGTGGGAAAATGATGTCACTCCACCATCACAAGACCATTACCTCAAGTCCAGTATAGCTTCAACCCCAGTCACGTGACAAGGTTACCACTGTCATGTGTCATGGGTACATAACACAGCAAATGCTGGAAATACTTAGAGAATATCCAGCATCTGTCAAAAGAGAACCAGAGTAACAATTCAGGTTGGAAACCCTTCATCAGTTAAAGGCTTCTGATGAAGAGTTTATGAGCTGAAATGTTAACCCCATTTCTCCTTCCATAAAATCATCCTCATTCTGCTATGCTCTAATGAATAAGGTCCCAGCTGCTCAAACTCTCTCCTTAACCCAGTCCCACAACTCTCAGCAACATCCTAGTAAATCTCCTTTGGACTCTCTGCATCCTAATGAGTCATCTTTCCTATAGCAGTGCAACTAAACCTGAATGCAATCTTCCAAATGTGGCCTCGCCAACATCTTGTACATCTTATAATGATAGAGCAGGCGTCTCAAAGCTCTTGTGTGTTATCATCAAAGCTATCATGTCAAACATTTCCAAAACCATTGGAAGATTAAGTGAATCAATGTTAGCATCCTCTTCCAGGCCAACATCTCCAGCATTGAGGCCCCAATTACACTCAATGGTCTTTAAAGGACAGACCAAGTTACTTGCAGGCACCAGCTTCCAAAATAGATAGTTCTGTTTCAAACTCTATCATGGGGAGTGAGTATCATCTGGTCAAAGGAAAAGATTCAAGAATATTCTCAAAGCCTTCTTGAAGTAGTGTGACATCACTATCGACCTGAAGGAATTCTTGGCCCAATATCCAAAATGGAAAAAGAGTACTCAGGGAAACATAGAGAATCTTGAATGCATTTAACAGGAGTACACAGAAGCTTATCATAAATGGTGGTGAGACTCTATTACTTTCCAAGCTGCCCTCTCCTGATGGCCCCATCATGTGCCTTCAGCCCAACTTCCACAGTCACCATTACACTGGAGTGGAAGCAAATTGTCCTAGCATCTGCAGATTTTCTCTTCTTTAGAAGAAAACCATCTTCATTCATGAGGACTGGCCTAAGAACAATGAATTCTGAATCAGCCACTGTGTTCATATGGCCTGAATGGTTTCAATGCTATTACAAGCTTTCAAACATATACCAATGTATGTTGACAATATGCAGGATCCCAACAACAGACCATCAATTTAGTTTCTGAGGTACAGTAGATGCAGCTGCAAAGGTCCAGAGGCATTCACCAGAATGGTCCTGGGAATGATGGGGTTAACATCTGAGACTCGTTTGATGGTGTTGAGCCTGCCTTCACTGGAATTTAGTAGAATGAGGGTTGTGGGATCTCCTTAAAACATGTCAATTATTGAAAGGCCTGGATAGAGTGGATGTGGCGAAAATGTTTCTGATAGTTGGGGAGTCTCAGCGCAGAGGGCACAGGCTCAGAATACAAGGACCTCCCATTAGAACAGAGATGACGAGGAACTTCTTCAGCCAGAGAGTGGTGATTCTGTGGACTTCATTGCTGCAGATGGCTATGGAAGCCAAGTTAATGTGTATTTTTAAAGGGAGTTTGACAGGTTCTTGATTAGTAAGGGTATCAAAGGTTACAAGGAGAAGGCAGGAGAATGGAGTTGAGAGTAATAATAAATAAGCCATGATGGAATGATGGAGCAGACTCGATGGGCTGAATGGCCTACATCTGCTTCTACTTTTTATTACCCATGGTCTAACATACATGGAAGCATTGCGACCATAAAGAGATTGTATGAGGTAAGTGGTTTGAACCTTAGTTACTGAGAAAAATGAAGCATGTCAAGCAGGCCTTTTGTTGGTGTGTATTTTCAGTTCTGGGAGTAATTGCATCAATGTAAAAGGGGGGGGGACCACATCATCTTTCTACACAGCATACTTTGGGCGTGGTTTTCTAATGTACTCTTAACTTCCAACAACCATCCCCACATCAAAAAAGAATTCGTTAATTTTAGAATGAGTCATAACCTTCAGATGGTTAAAAAAAACAAGAAAAACATGAACATGTAGGAAAGACTTAAACATTCTCAGCAAGTTTTATTACGGCAGTAATTAGGCCTTCGGGGTGAGGTGAGACTCTAGGAACAGTCAAAACTCCTTTCAGATTTATGATGCCATGAGAATCTCTTCAATGCACTTACTGCCTTGTAGCATGCTGCTAGTCATTTATCATCCTTCAGAAACAGCCACGCAAGTACACCACAACTTTGTTTAACTTCTTTGTTTTCAGTGAGATAGGGGATTTGCCACAGATTCAGCTCTTGAATAAAGATAGTGTAAATGACAATTGAAGTAATAACTCCAGCATTGAAGGCCAGTTTAAGAGTCAGTCATGGATTTCAAGCTGGTTACGTTGGACTAAAGCCAGTGTAAATGTTGCCTGTAGACTCCAGACTATGCACTGCCAGGTTTTTCTGTTGCCTAGTGAGGCTAATACAAGCAGGCTGATATCAGTGATGCATGACCACCGGTCTCTTGGCACCAGGTTATTTTATAATTTAATTCAGGTGTGTGCAGTTCAACATTGTTCTGCTGTGACTACAGCATCAGGGCAACTATATGGTAACTCAGTGTCAAGCTTGCTAGAAATTCATCCCTGGAATTTGACCAACTTTGCAGCCTGCATTGTTTCAGTTCAACATAGTACACTTAGATTAATTTGCGGAGTGTTTGTAAAGTTCTCGGACGAGGTGAGAAAATAAGACTTGCTTTCCAGAAGGTACTGACAGATTTGCTGTAGAATTCCCCAAGGGAATTACTTTAGACTATTTTGTATTGGTTTTGACTTGTTTGCATGGTTACACAATAGCTTTTTCAATGCATAACACAAAACCTAGTGCGAAAATCCAGAACAGGCTTATTTCTGAATGCTCACATTCTCTATAGGCAGCTGTAATGCCTGCTGACAAACTCGCATAGATGGTTATAGAGCATCTACTGTCGGTAGCAGTGAAGGGAGTTGTTGCTCAGAGTCATCTTGGCACTCCGATTAAGAAAGACAATTCTAAATGTCTACAAATCTTCAAAGACAACAATGAACAGTTCTTAAAGAACTGGTGGCCACTTGATACCAGTTTTACAGGAATTATTTGACTGAAAATCTTCAGTGATATATAGAAACATAGAAAATAGGTGCAGGAGTAGGCCATTCGGCCCTTCGATCGTGGCTGATCATCCAACTCAGAACCTTGTACCTGCTTTCTCTCCATACCCCATAATCCCTTTAGCGACAAGGGCCATATCTAACTTCCTCTTAAATATAGCCAATGAACTGGCCTCAACTGTTTCCTGTGGCAGAGAATTCCACAGATTCACCACTCTCTGTGTGAAGAAGTTTTTCCTCATCTCGGTCCTAAAAGGCTTCCCCTTTATTCTTAAACTGTGAGCCCTTGTTCTGGACTTCCCCAACATTGGAAACAATCTTCCTGCATCTAGTCTGTCCAATCCCTTTAGAATTTCATACGTTTCAATAAGATCCCCCTTCAATCTTCTAAATTCCAGTGAGTATAAGCCTAGTCGATCCAGTCTTTATTCATATGAAAGTCCTGCCATCCCAGGAATCAATCTGGTGAACCTTCTCTGTACTCCCTCTATGGCAAGAATGTCTTTCCTCAGATTAGGGGACCAAAACTGCACACAATATTCCAGGTGCGGTCTCACCAAGGTCTTGTACAACTGCAGTAGAACCTCCCTGCTCCTGTACTCAAATCCTTTTGTTACATACCATTTGCCTTTTTCACCGCCTGCTGTACCTGCACGCCCACCTTCAATGACTGGTGTACAATGACACCCAGGTCTCGTTGCATCTCCCCTTTTCCTAATCGGCCACCATTCAGATAATAATCTGTTTTCCTGTTCTTGCAACCAAAGTGGATAACCTCACATTTATCCACATTAAATTGCATCTGCCATGAATTTGCCCACTCACCTAAACTATCCAAGTCACCCTGCATCCTCTTAGCATCCTCCTCACAGCTAACACCGCCGCCCAGCTTCGTGTCATCCGCAAACTTGGAGATGCTGCATTTAATTCCCTCATCTAAATCATTAATATATATTGTAAACAACTGGGGTCCCAGCACTGAGCCTTGCAGTACCCCACTAGTCACTGCCTGCCATTCTGAAAAGGTCCTGTTTACTCCCACTCTTTGCTTCCTGTCTGCCAACCAATTCTCTGTCCACATCAATACCATACCCCCAATACCATGTGCTTTAAGTTTGCACACTAATCTCCTGTCAAACCTCGTCAAAAGCCTTTTAAAAATCTAAATATACCACATCCACTGGCTCTCCCCTATCCACTCTACTAGTTACATCTTCAAAAAATTCTATAAGATTCGCCAGACATGATTTTCCTTTCACAAATCCATGCTGACTTTGTCTGATGATTTCACCTTTTTCCAAATGTGCTGTTATCACATCTTTGATAACCGACTCTAGCATTTTCCCAACCACCGATGTCAGACTAACCGGTTTATAATTCACTGGTCTCTCTCTCCCTCCTTTTTTAAAAAGTGGGGTTACATTAGCCATCCTGCAATCCTCAGGAGCTCATCCAGAATTTAAGGAGTTTTGAAAAATTGTCACTAATGCATCCACTATTTCTTGGGCTACTTCCTTAAGCACTCTGGGATGTACACCATCTGACCCTGGGGATTTATCTGCCTTTAATCCCTTCAATTTACCTAACACCACTTCCCTACTAACATGTATTTCCCTCAGCTCCTCCATCTCACTAGACCCTCGGTCCCTTCTATTTCCGGAAGATTATTTATGTCCTCCTTAGTGAAGACAGAAACAAAGTAGTTATTCAATTGGTCTGCCATGTCTTTGTTCCCTATGATCAATTCACCTGTTTCTGACTGTAAAGGACCTACATTTGTCTTGACCAATCTTTTTCTTTTCACGTATCTATAAAAGCTTTTACAGTCAGTTTTTATGTTCCCTGCCAGCTTTCTCTCATAATCTTTTTTCCCTTTCCTAATTAAGCCCTTTGTCCTCCTCTGCTGGTCTCGGAATTTCTCCCAGTCCTCAGGTGTGCCGCTTTTATTTTGCTAATTTATATGTTTCTTCTTTGGACTTGATACTATCCCTAATTTCCCTTGTCAACCACGGGTGCACTACCTTCCTTGGTTTATTCTTTTGCCAAACTGGGATGAACAATTGTTGTAGTTCATCCATGCGCTCTTTAAATGCTTGCCATTGCATATCCACCGTCAACCCTTTAAGTATCATTTGCCAGTCTATCTTAGCTAATTCACGTCTCTTACCTTCAAAGTTACCCTTCTTTAAGTTCAGAAACTTTGTTTCTGAATTAACTATGTCACTCTCCATCTTAATGAAGAATTCCACCATGTTATGGTCACTCTTACCCAAGGGGCCTCGCATGACAAAATTGCTAACTAACCCTTCCTCATTGCTCAATACCCAATCTAGAATGGCCTGCTCTCTAGTTGGTTCCTTGACATGTTGGTTCAGAAAACCATTCCGCATACATTCCAAGAAATCCTCTTCCTCAGCACCCTTACCAATTTGGTTCACCCAATCTATATGTAGATTGAAGTCACCCATTATATCTACTGTTCCTTTATTGCACACATTTCTAATTTCCTGTTTAATGCCATCCCCAACCTCACTACTACTGTTAGGTGGCCTGTACACAACTCCCACCAGCGTTTTCTGCCCCTTAGTGTTATGCAGCTCTACCCATATCGATTCCACATCCTCCAGGCTAATGTCCTTCCTTTCTATTGCGTTAATCTCCTCTCTAACCAGCAATGCTACCCCACCTCCTTTTCTTTCCTGTCTATCCCTCCTGAATATTGAATATCCCTGGATGTTGAGCTCCCATCCTTGGTCATCCTGGAGCCATGTCTCTGTGATCCCAGCTATATCATATTCATTAATAACTATCTGCACATTCAATTCATCTGCCTTGTTACGAATGCTCCTCGCATTGACACACAAAGCCTTCAGGTTTGTTTTTACAATACTCTTAGTCCTTATACAATTATGTTGAAAAGTGGCCCTTTTTAGTTTCTGCCCCGGATTTGCCTGCCTGCCACTTTTACTTTTCACCTTACTACTTTTTGCTTCTACCCTCATTTTACACCCCTCTGTCTCGCTGCACTTGTTCCCATCCCCCTGCCACATTAGTTTAAATCCTCCTGAACAGCAGTAGCAAACGCTCCCCCTAGGACATTGGTTCCAGTTCAGCCCAGGTGCAGACTGTCCTGTTTATACCGGTCCCACCTCCCCCAGAACTGGTTCCAATGCCCCAGAAATTTGAATCCCTCCCCCTTGCACCATTTTTCAAGCCACGTATTCATCTGAAATATCCTCCTATTTCTACTCTGACTAGCACGTGGCACTGGTAGTAATCCAGAGATTATTACCTTTGTGGTCCTATTTTTCAGTTTATCTCCTAACTCCCTAAATTCACCTTGTAGGACCTCATCCCATTTTTTACCTATATCGTTGGTACCTATGTGCACCACAACCACTGGCTCTTCACTCTCCCATTCCAGATTGTCCTGCAGCCGCTCAGAGACATCCTTGACCCTTGCACCAGGGAGGCAACATACCATCCTGGAGTCTCGTTTGCGGCCGCGGAAACGCCTATCTATTCCCCTTACAATCGAATCCCCTATCACTATAGCTCTCCCACTCCTTTTCCTTTGCTCCTGTGCCGCAGAGCCACCCATGGTGCTATGAACTTGGCTACTGCTGCCTTCCCCTGATGAGACATCTCCCCCAACAGTATCCAAAACAGTATATCTGTTTAGGAGGGAGATGATCTCAGGGGACTCCTGCACTACCTGCCTAATATATGTGGCAATGTAAGCATTACATTTTCTTCAGGTGTCCTTTTATCTCTGCAGATCAGCCTGAAGCCCTCAGATTCTCCAGATAGCGAGAATTTAGCCCAAAGTACCAGCATAACCTGCAAGTTCTCCATCACGACTCTCTCATGTGCTATTCAGGAATCTAGCCTTACAAGAATTGTGGATCCAGGTCTTGATGGCCAACACATACAATCCTGATCTAACAGAGTAACAATTACAAAATTGTTCAGACTAGTGACTGGCTTAATGCTACTCAAATCTTACTGCAACGCCAATAACTTATTTAGGAAATATAATCCATGTGCAAAGTAATTTGAAAGTGTGGTTACTGCTGCAGGGCAGGAAATGCTGTGGTCAATCTCCCACACATAACAAAGTGATAACAACCTACAACACGGTTCTGTTTCTCCACATTGACCAGTTTTCCACATATTCTGCCACCTTCAATGGAATCCTACCACTAAACACATCTTTCCCTCTCCCCCGCCCCCACTCCTGATCTCCACTTTCCGCAGGAATCACGCTTTCTGTGATGCCCTTCCCCATGCATCTGTTTCCCCATTGATCTCCCTCTTGGCCCTTACCCCCGCAAGTGGGACAGGCGCTATACCTGCCCCTTCAGCTCCTCCCTCACCGCTGTTCAGGGCCCCAAACAGTCCTTCCAGGTGAGGCAACAGTCTCACATGTGAATCTGTCAGGGTCAGCTAGTGTATCTGGTCCTCCTGGATCGGTGAGAACCGAAGTATAATGAGAGACCACTTTGTCCAGCACCTTTGCTCCATCTGCCACAACAGGCGGGATTTCCCAATGGCTACCCATTTTAATTCTATTTCCCATTTCCATTCTGTCATGTGAGTCCATGGCCTCAGTTGCCGCGATGAGTCTATGCTCAGGTTGGAGGAGAAACAACTCACATTCCAGCTTGATGGCATGACCATTGATTTCTCTAGCTTGTGGTAATTTCTCCCCCTTCTCCTTTCTCTTTTGCAACTCCCCATTCTAGCTCCCATCTTACCCCTTCCTGTCTCAACTGCCCATCACCTCCCTCTGGTACCCCTTCTCCTTCCCTTTCTCCATTGGTCCACTCTCCTCTCCTATCAGAATCTGTCTTCATCAGCTTTTACCTTTTCCACCTATCACTTCCCAGCTTCTTACTTCTTTCCCCCTCAGCCACCTTTTCCCTCACCTGCCAGCTTGTTCTCCTCCTCTACCCCCAGCCTTCTTAGTTTGGCTTCTTCCCCTTCCTTTCCAGCACCGATGAAGAATCTCATCCTGATACATCACCCGTTGATACCCCTCCAAAGATATTGCCTGACCTACTGACATTATTTGTTTTGTTTCTTTCTACATTAGTGTACAAGGTCATCATTTTAGAGTGTTTGTGCTCAGTTTTCTTACGCTGAGAAAAAAAGACTTTATTAGTATATTTATAACAATGAATTTAATGTTATCTCAGAGGACCTGTCCTGGACCCATCATATACATATAATTGTGAAGAAAGCGCGACTGCATCTCTGCTTCCTCAGGAGTCTGCGTAGATTCGGTATGTCACCAAAAACCTTGGTAAACTTCTATAAATGTGTGGTGGGAAGTCTGCTGACTGGCTGAATTGTGGCCTGGTACGGGGACACCAATGCCTTTGAATAGAAAATCTTACTAAATGTCATGGATTCAGTCCAGTACCTCATGGATAAAGCTCTCCGAACCATTGACAACATCTACCAGAAACATTGCTGTAGGAAAGCAGCATCCATTTTCAAAGAACCTCACCACCCAGGCCATGCCATTTTTTTTCTGCTGCCATCAGGTAGAGGGTACAAATACCTCAGGACTCACACCACTAGGTTCAAGAACCGTAACTACCTCTCTTGAATGAAAAGGGATAGCTACACTCATTTAAGGACTCTTTTATCTTGTTATTTCATGCTTGTTATTTATTGCTATTAATTATATCTGCATTTGCACGGTTTGTTGTCCATTAATCCTGTTTACAGTTGGTGTTCCATAGATTTGCTAGGTATACCCACAGAAAAAAAATAAATCTCAGAGTTGTATGTGGTGACATGTATGTACTCTGATAAAATTTTTACATCACTTTGACAACAGTATGGTAAGTCCCAGAGATGGAAGCAAAGCAAATAATTTAGATATATGTACAATATGTAATCAGCACTATCCCCTGTGTAATTTTCATACAGAAATTATTTTCTTCTTTGTCATGGGATGTGAATTATCACCTGGATGCATCTCTGAGAAGAAATTTGGATGCAGGCTGTTGTGTACCTGAAACAGATATTGATTGAAATGTTGTCTATTGAAATAGAAGAAAGATTATCAGGATTCCAACCTGAAGCTTGAACTCAACCTTATCCACCAGGTAGATAGGATATTGAAGAAGGCATTGGTCACGTTTACCTTCATCGGTCAGGTCACTGGGTATAGTAGTTGGAATTTCATCAGTCACGTCACTGGGTATAGTAGTTGGGATTTCATCGGTCAGGTGGTTGAGTAAAATAGTTGAGATTTCATCAGTCAGGTCACAAGTATAGTAGTTGGGATTTCATCAGTCAGGTCACTGGGTATAGTAGTTGGGATTTCATCAGTCAGGTCACTGGGTATAGTAGTTGGGATTTCATCAGTCAGGTCGCTGGGTATAGTAGTTGAGATTTCATCAGTCAGGTCACAAGTATAGTAGTTGGGATTTCATCAGTCAGGTCACTGGGTATAGTAGTTGGGATTTCATCAGTCAGGTCGCTGGGTATAGTAGTTGGGATTTCATCGGTCAGGTCACTGGGTATAGTAGTTGGGATTTCATCAGTCAGGTCACTGGGTATAGTAGTTGGAATTTCATCGGTCTGGTGGTTGAGTAAAATAGTTGGGATTTCATCAGTCACGTCACTGGGTATAGTAGTTGAGATTTCATCGGTCAGGTCACGAGTATAGTAGTTGGGATTTCATCAGTCAGGTCACTGGGTATAGTAGTTGAGATTTCATTGGTCAGGTCACGAGTATAGTAGTTGGGATTTCATCAGTCAGGTCACTGGGTATAGTAGTTGAGATTTCATCAGTCAGGTCACAAGTATAATAGTTGGGATTTCATCGGTCAGGTCACTGGGTATAGTAGTTGGGATTTCATCAGTCAGGTCGCTGGGTATAGTAGTTGGGATTTCATCAGTCAGGTCACTGGGTATAGTAGTTGAGATTTCATCGGTCAGGTCACGAGTATAGTAGTTGGGATTTCATCAGTCACGTCACTGGGTATAGTAGTTGGGATTTCATCGGTCAGGTCACGAGTATAGTAGTTGGGATTTCATCAGTCAGGTCACTGGGTATAGTAGTTGAGATTTCATCAGTCAGGTCACAAGTATAATAGTTGGGATTTCATCGGTCAGGTCACTGGGTATAGTAGTTGGGATTTCATCAGTCAGGTCGCTGGGTATAGTAGTTGGGATTTCATCAGTCAGGTCACTGGGTATAGTAGTTGAGATTTCATCGGTCAGGTCACGAGTATAGTAGTTGGGATTTCATCAGTCACGTCACTGGGTATAGTAGTTGGGATTTCATCGGTCAGGTCACGAGTATAATAGTTGGGATTTCATCGGTCAGGTCACTGGGTATAGTAGTTGGGATTTCATCAGTCAGGTCGCTGGGTATAGTAGTTGAGATTTCATCGGTCAGGTCACTGGGTATAGTAGTTGGGATTTCATCAGTCAGGTCACTGGGTATAGTAGTTGAGATTTCATCAGTCAGGTCACAAGTATAATAGTTGGGATTTCATCGGTCAGGTCACTGGGTATAGTAGTTGGGATTTCATCGGTCAGGTCACTGGGTATAGTAGTTGGGATTTAATTGGTCAGGTCACAAGTATAGTAGTTGGGATTTCATCGGTCAGGTCACGAGTATAGTAGTTGAGATTTCATCAGTCAGGTCACAAGTATAATAGTTGGGATTTCATCGGTCAGGTCACTGGGTATAGTAGTTGGGATTTAATTGGTCAGGTCACTGGGTATAGTAGTTGGGATTTCATCGGTCAGGTCACTGGGTATAGTAGTTGGGATTTAATTGGTCAGGTCACTGGGTATAGTAGTTGGGATTTCATCGGTCAGGTCACTGGGTATAGTAGTTGGGATTTCATCGGTCAGGTCACTGGGTATAGTAGTTGGGATTTAATTGGTCAGGTCACTGGGTATAGTAGTTGGGATTTCATCGGTCAGGACACTGGGTATAGTAGTTGGGATTTCATCGGTCAGGTCACGAGTATAGTAGTTGAGATTTCATCAGTCAGGTCACTGGGTATAGTAGTTGAGATTTCATCGGTCAGGTCACTGGGTATAGTAGTTGGGATTTCATCAGTCAGGTCACTGGGTATAGTAGTTGGGATCTCATCGGTCAGGTCACTGGGTATAGTAGTTGGGATTTCATTGTTCAGGTCACGAGTATAGTAGTTGGGATTTCATCGGTCAGGTCACTGGGTATAGTAGTTGGGATTTCATCGGTCAGGTCACTGGGTATAGTAGTTGGGACTTCATCTATAGTAGTTGGGATTTCATCAGTCAGGTGATTGAGTAAAGTAGTTGAGATGTGATGTATCTGTACAAGTTGTTGGTGAAACCAAACTTGGAATATTATGTGCAGTTCTGGTAGCCCAGCTTTAAGAAGGAGGTCATTAAGTTGGAAAGGGTGAGTAAAGATTCATAAGGTTGTTACAGAGTTGGGGAGGCTTCATTGTGAAATAGAAGCTGAAAAAGCTGAGGCTTCTTTTTCCCCTTGAAGGCTGAGGTGTGACCTGATAAAGGTATATAAAATTCATGAGGAGTGTAGATAGGATTGCCCACAGTCAACTTCCAGGGTAGAGAAGGGTAAAACAAGAGCTGATGGAGTTAATGTGAGAGAGCACAGATTTAAAAAGGATCTAAAAGGAGATGTTTTCACAGGGAATAGTAAGTATGTGGAACGAGCTACCAGAAGAAGCCATAGACACAATTGTAATTTTACTGTTTAAAGGACATTTTGATGGGTACATGGATATGAAAGGTTTAGAGGAATAAGAGCCAAAAGCATGCTTCATTCACCTCAACACTGAACTGCTTCCACATCTTAAGGACTCATGTTCAAGTACGCTACATTTCATTTTCTCAGTATTATTTACTTACTTATTTATTATTATTATTATTATTATTATTATTATTATTATTGTTGTTGTTGTTGTTGTTGTTATTATTATTATTATTATTATTATTATTATTATTATCATCATCGTCATTATTTGTTTTTGTTGTTTTTGCACCTTGGTTGTTTGTCAGTCTTTATGCGTAGTTTTTCATTGATTCCATTGTATTGCTTTGTGAACGCCTGCAGAAAATGAAACTCAAGGTAACATGTGGTGACGTGTGCGTACTTTGATAATAAATTTACTTTGAATTTTGCAATAGGACTAGTTTGGATACATATCTTGGTTGGCATGGCAAGTCAGGCTGAATGGCCTGTTCATATGCTGTATAGTTTTATGAATCTACTTTGCACATTAACAATTTGGTGAATCACTCCCCACATAAATGAATGGAGCTACAGCTCTCAGAAAACTTGGCATGATCCTGATCAAACCAGCCTTAAGTAATTGCCACTTCAACCATCCATGCAATGCAGTCGCAGGGTCTATGGGTGCTAGATGCACTGCAGCAACATGCCAGCATTACTTTGACAGCACCTCTTAATGCACCGACTTCCACCCATCTAGGTAAACAGTAGCAGGGGAGACTACTCTCTCACGGGTCACAACACCATGAAGTCTTCATCACTGTTGCATCAAATTCTGGAGCATATTTTGGGGAAATAACTCGAAGACTGATGAGTCCTGAGGTTGACACCTAGATGTTTGCGAGTGTAATAATCCATGTCCAAACACTGGAGGCCAGGAGATGGCCTGTACTGTGGTTAGAGGCCTATCTGTGTGTGTGAATGAGTGGGTGGGTGGGTTAGAAGGTGGTAAAAGGGCTTGTTTTTCTGTGATTGTCGTGTTATTTTGTTGCTGTTGTTCAGCTGAACATTGAGGGAATGTTATATTATCACTGCGATGTGTGGCTTATGGCTGCCCTCAATACATCCTTGGGCGTGTCGTTTGTTAATATAAACAATACATTCCCCAGTTTGTTTTGATGTACATGTGGCAAATAAATCTAAATTCTGAACTCCCTGTAACTTTTCAAGGGCAATGGACATGGGCAATAAATGTTTGTCTTGTCCCTGTGTCAGCAATGGCTCCTGCTGGTAACAAGCTCACATTTTGTTCACTGCTAACATGGCTGTAAATTTCTGCTTGTACTCATGCTACTTAAATCCACTTCATCCAAATCTTTCATTACGCAGACAGTTAGCTTGTTGTAGCCAAATCTAACCCATGTAATTGCTTTAGTTTGGGTTATTTTATGGAGCGGCGATTTCATCCTGTCATTACGCAGCTGAGGAACTCGAAGCGCTACAACAATTTCTGTCAAAAGTTGGATGAAACTTCCAGGGTTATTCTGCTATAAATGATCAATTGAAAGTCAAGTTTTGATTTTTAAGGGGAAAAAAAATTTGGGCACTCCCAGGCTCCTTTACGAAACAAAAGTTGATTCAATCATCAGCCTAAAAATCTGATCAAATGAGCCTCTTAAAGTGAAATTTTAAACAGCCTGAACACATTGTTTAGTGAACCTCCGGTTCTGTCAAGCACTGCCTGCAAATCACACATCTGAGCACAGATGTTAAGCCACAGTACTCAGGCACTGGAAATAGTGTATATATGACCTTGACACCATTGGCAGCACTTCAGAAGCATTGAGACCTCAAAAATTACACCCACATTCTTTTGAAAGTTGAACTAGTAGTCTGAAAAGTCTTACATGAGTAAACAGTTGTTGCATGTATCATTGGATTCAGATCCCAGATCAACCTTAGAGTTACTGAGGGCAAATCTAAAATAAAATTTCCTGTTGGTGAAGCAGGTCAAAGGCAATGAGGGCAAAGTGTCTATGAATGTTATCCTGAGAAAAGAAGTGTCCTGATCATGATGGATGTACAGAATTCAAATCTGTCCTCTCTCCTGTACCCTGTCCAAAGAACCATTTTGGAACAAGACTTGTAACAAATAATAGCATTTGATTCATCGTAGTACCAATGAATAATTTCGAGAAGTGATTCACGCTTGACAGACATTGTTATAATGTGGGTGTAATGCCCCGGTTCATATTTTTACTGTTATGCTGTATGTGTTAAATTTTGGCAGCTCTATAAGAGCAGCCTGTTCTGTTTTCATGCTTGTTTGGGACTGTTGAAGATAAGAGATGACGAGAAATGTGTGCCATCCAATTGGGATGGTCTGATTCAGGGGAGGTTTCTCTGGTGAGCGACACTAAGGTTGGTCTTGGAGCTTTTGCTCGAGAGGAGATGAAGAGAGAAGATGCTGGGGAGAACCAGTTGTAGCATACGATCTGGTGGGAGACCTGTTTGTTCAAGATGGATTGCAAGCGACGTTCGGAAGGTGGCGTGGGCATTCAGGCTGACTGAGGGCCCAGTGCATGAGTGACAGAGAAGTTCAAAATGAGCTCCAACTTGTGCACATTTGACTGTTTAATTAGAATGGGCCCTTTTCTTTCTGTTGTTCTTTACTAACCCTTTAGTTAAGATTCACAAATATAATTCCTTTAATTGTATGCAGAGCACTGTTTGTTACTTCATGGCATTAAGTTGTAGCAGGGAAGCAAATTACACAACATCGACACATACAGGGGTTTGGGATGGGAGAGTGGTTTAATCTCACGAGTTTGGCTGGCGTTGGATGTTGTCTTCCCTGGATTTACGCAGCCAAGGAAACCAGGGTGTTTCATGGACAATTGATTGTATGGCAAAATAAAAATGTGAAGTTCCTGTGCCTTTAAAACACATTAACAAGAACAAAGTCAATTGTGCAAAAAATAAAGGAATAGTGTTAACATCAGAATCCGATTAATTATCACTGTCTCATATGATGTGAAATTTGTTGTTTTGTGGCTGCAGTACAGAGCAAAGACATAAAATTACAATAAATTGAAAAATAATAAATGTAAATAATGCAGATAAAAAAAGGAATAATGAGGTGTTGTTCATGGACCATTTGGGAATCTGATGGTGGAGGGGAAGAATCATTGAATGTGGGTCTTCATTCAGCCTCCTGTCCATCCTCTCAGAATAGGAGGTCATGTTCTGGATGGTGAAGCTTCTTAATGATAGATATCCCCACCTTAAGGCACTACCTCTTGAAGATGTCCTTGATGGTGGGGAGGATTGTACCCACGGTGGAGCTGGCTGAGTTTACAACCCTCTGCAGCTTTCTGTGACCCTCTGCATTGGAGGCTCCACACTAGGCTGTGAACCAACCAGTCAGAATACTCTCCAGCTTACACCTGTAGAAATATACAAGAGCCTTTGGTGACACCCCAAATTTTCTCAAATTCCTAACAAGCTAGAGCTGCTGGCGTGCCTGTTTTGTTATTGCATCAATGTTTTGGACCAAGGATATATTCTCTGAGCCACTCATGAACTTGAAGGTACTTACCATTTCCACTATTAACCCTCACTGAGATCTGGTGTGTGTTCTACTGACTTCCCCTTCCTGAAATCCATGATCAGTTCCTTGGTCTTGCTGACAATGAGTGCAAGGTTATTGCAATACCTCTCAACCAGCCGATCTAACTCACTCTTGTACACTTCCTTGTCACCACCTGAGATTTTACGGACTTATCACTTTATGAATTATCTGCAGATTTATAAATGGTAGTGAGTTGTGCTTAGCCACACAGTCCTGAGTGTAGAGAGAGTAGAGCACTGGGCTAAGCATGCATCCTTGAGGTGTGCCTATGGTGATTATTAGTGAGGTGGAGATGTTATTACTGATCTGTACTGACTGGTCTCTCAATAGCAGAGGACATTCAATGCAGAGGAAACATAATGCAATATTGCGACAATTTATTTTATTTCGCCGTTTTTGAATCTCAGAAATTGCTTTAACTTTATATAACCAGAATTCATCTCAGATACCTTAAATATATATTTTTATGCTTACATTATACTGGTATTAGATTGTGAATTTTTAGAATAACTTTTATTATCCAAAAATCCAGTTCCACTGTTCCAAAGGGTTAAACATGTTAACTAGACCACATGCTAAAATGTTTACACATCCCAAATATAAATCTGCCATTGGATAGTTTATACCATACTTTTATTTCACTGCTTCGTATTTGAAATAAAAGATTATTTCTTACATTGTACAACAACAAATATAAATTCATATATTTTTACCTGGTGGATACAGACTACTCCCTTAAGCCACATTACCCTCATGGTCCTTCAGGTCTTCAAAGGTTTAGTATTTCCAGGCCTATGAATAATCATGCACTGTCATGTGAGAGGTCAATGTTTCTGTTTGATTTTTTTTAAGTTATTTATGAGGATCTTTAAAAAAATGAAAACATTGGAAATAAGCAACATGCTTATCAATCTTTGCAATTGAAAAGCACACATTTGTAAAGTACAGGTCAGTGTTCTGAATCAAACAGATGAAGGTTGACACACTTGAAACATCAAAATATCTCTTTCATCTGGCTCACTGACTTACTACATATTTATAATATTTTCACTTTTACTTCAGATTGGATTGTGCTTTGATACTTATTAATCTATGCTCCTGATGTTTCGTTCTGTTGTTGAGAGTGAAATAAATTGCAGTATTAAATCCAGTCCCCTTCCCTGGTAGAAGACTGATAAATGCAATTTATTTATTTCTATAAGGAAATGCTAAATGGTGCCAATTAATGTATAATACTAATTAGTAGTTGTTCTTATTTTGCACAGATTTAAACTGTCTTTCTCTACCAGAAAAGAAGTTATAATGTCAACTTGATTCTAATTACATCAGTGATGACAAATAGCAAGAAGAGTGTAGACAACAAAGAGTTCTTCTCTTTTAGATCTGTCAATAAAAAGAGCTTCATCCCATCAGAAGAGCTAACAAAACAGTCCTTTAATGGCAATGTCCTTTATTACAAACAGCAGCTTGTAAAAGGGATTTGTCACAATTATTGCTTTTCGAAAGAATAAAGGGCTAAAAAAATCGGAAATGAATTATTTACCTCTCTTTATTACAAACGACAACAAGCAATTTTCAGGAATTGAAAATAAAGATTTGAAATGAAAGAGAGGTCACCAGACTGACATATTTAAAGAGTCCAATCCTAGAACTAAAAGTATTATTTTATTTTTAGAAACGACTTTATTCATAACCAAAGTATATATAAAGGAAGAAAAGGTGCAAAAAGCTTGGGCATTTGTGGTCGATGCATTCAGCAGTGTAAACTTATTTATTAAAAAGAAAAGAAATCTACGTAGCACCATGCCACTCCTGTGGCCCCACGGGAGAATCTACTCTTTTTATTGTTCGAGATGCTTCTCCAGCAAACTCTGCCCCTCCATGTGCAGGAGCTGAAGGAGCCTACACTGTGGGACTTCCCCATGGTGTTGTCTGCACGAACCCTCAGTGCATCCCTCAGTATGGAGCCCTGCAGCCTGGACTGTGCCCATCTGCAGAATTCCTATATAGATATTCTGCTGTGCTGAAAGACCAACAAATTTCAGGCAAACCAAAGTGCATTTTTCACTGTATTGGTGACTTTCTGTCAGTACTTGCTGTCTATCATGCTATGTTTCCGGGAACAGCCCGTAGATCAGAGAGTCTCGGTAATGTAACCACTGGTCTTGAAGCGGGTCACATCCCTTGTATTCATCTCCTCATATTCTTTGCATGTATGTTTGGCATTTATTAGTCTCGTGAGACCATGGATCTGTGCCTCGAAAGTCTTCTCCAGGGCTCAGGCCTGGGCAAGGTCGTATGGAAGACCGGCTGTTGCCCATGCAGCAAGTCTCCCCTCTCCACGCCACCGATGTTGTCAAGGGAAGGGCAAGGGCCGTTTACAGCTTGGTACCAGTGTCGTCGCAGGAGTTGCCAGAACGAGGTTGAAGGCAACGTCGGACTGCCTTAGGGTCTCCAGCTCCAGATTTGTCCTCAGGGTTTACTCCCGAAGCCTTTCCCATGAGTGGGTATGGCCGCAAGGCAGCGGAGGTTTGAAATCAGAGTTTTCCCTCTCTCAGATGGACTGCCTTCCCAGGCTGACGAGCTCCATCTACCCGATATTCTTTGCAAATCCACAATTTGGAAAGAGGTGGCTGACCATCTCTTCCCCACTACAGCCACCCCAAGAGGACAATAGGTCCCCTCTCACCACCAGTCAGTCTGCAATTTATTACTTCTCTCTGCCATTTGTTCTCCCTTTTTTTTCTCCCTGAAGGTGATAATCTGTACTGAACTCTGGATTCTCAAACATCAAGTGGCCATAGCACCAGATCATGAAACTAATTAAACAAAATTTGTTCTTGTGGAAGAGCATGGTAACCGGTCCAATTAACTTCTGATATCCACACATTTGCACAATAATTAGAAACAAGTTCGGGATCTGTGAGGTTAATTAGCAGACTGCTACAGTATACAAGCTGACAGCTTGTTGTTTGCATGAGCAAGTCCACACCGTACATTTACTGAGGCATTAAAGAAGCCTTGTCCTTGAAGTTTTCAAATTAAAAAAGTACAAGCCCTTATTTTCCACTAAGTCATGCATATGTTAGACTCCCTAAAGCATGGTTATGAAAATCTGATATCAGCAGTGTATCTTAACTCCCTGGATTGGAATCCATGGGATTAGATAGAATGCATTTTTATTTTGTATCCATCCAGTGAATATGAATGGAAAGTTTAAAAAAAAGTAAAATTTGACAGAGCCTTCAATTGGTAGTGTAGCGGTGAGCGTAAAACTATCAAAGAGCCAGAGATCTGGGTTCAATTCTGTTGCTGACTAGAAGAAGTTTCTACATTCTCCCTTTGGGTGTTCCAATTTCTTCCCATAATGTAGGTTAAACCATAACCACATGTAACCCCCTGGGTCGCCTCAGGCTGGCTCAGCTCATTTCGTCTAGGGGAGGCAGCCTTCGGCCCCACCAAACTGGGTAATCAGCTGGTGTGGATGCTGTGTGATGTCCCCGCCTCGCCCAAAAACAGACAGTACACCATATGCGATTAAATGAGTACAATTTATAAAGGTTACTATAACTAAGTGATTAATAACGATACAGTATATATGAAGAGAAAATTAAAGAAAAGGTGCCAAACTTATCAAAGTCCAAACCACTTCGTGCACAGCCGTTGGAGCTCAATTACTGAAGTCTTCTGGCCACCATTCGATCCCCTCCGAACTCCTCGACTCGCAGCTCAGGACCCTCCGAACTCCTCGACTCTCCAAACAGCTCAGGACCCTCCGAGTGGTCAACCAAGCACATCTAGCTTCATCTCCCCCCCCCTCCTCGGAGAATCTCCCGGCCTCGGACCCCCGCTTGGGGTCCGATCCTCGCCCAGCTTAGAGCATTGCGTCCTCTCTCTCGTCCCCCTCGCGCCAATCTGCCCAAAAGCCCGTCAACAAAAGCTTACAGACTCAGAAGAAAGAACATTAATCCCCATTTGGTTTACAAAGGAATACCATTCTCGTTATCAGTAAATGAGCATTCCTGCTAGTTAAGAAAAAGAAACCCTTTCCCAACAATAACAAAGAAAAAAGAAGAAACCCCCTTTACACACAAATACGACGATAGAATGCCATATCAGAAAATTAAAATTGTGAAAACTGTCAAAACATAATGGTTGAATCTGAGTGTCAGAAATGTTCTACTACTTTTAAAGATTAATTGGAATGTTAAAATAGTCAAAAATTATTTAAATATTTCAAAAAGCGTAGAAGGTTGAGGGGGACTTGATAGAGGTATTTAAAATTATGATAGAGTTGACGTGGATAGGCTTTTTCCATTGAGAGTAGGGGAGATTCAATCAAGAGGACATGAGTTGAGAGTTAAGGGGCAAAAGTTTAGGGGTGACATGAGGGGGAATTTCTTTACTCAGAGAGTGGTAGCTGTGTGGAACGAGCTTCCAGTAGAAGTGGTAGAGGCAGGTTCGATTTTGTCATTTTAAAAAAATAGGATAGGTATATGGACAGGAAAGGAATGAAGTGTTACGGGCTGAATGCAGATAGGTGCGACTAGGTGAGAGTAAGCGTTGGGCACGGACTAGAAGGGCCGAGATGGCTTGTTTCCATGCTGTAATTGTTATATGGTTATATATGGTCATAAAATCATCATAACTAAATGCATACAAGTATTTTTGAAACAATTAAATAAACTCAAACAATTCAAAAAATCTAAAAACGCTATCATATTAAATCCTTTGATCTCCACTACAGAAATCGCTGGAAAACTTCACAGTCGGAGGTTCAATGGGTACCTCAGCAAATGTAAGTGTTGGAGAATTGGTGGCGCTCGGTGCTTTGACTCTGGTCTCTGTGATGTTCACATGTGCACAGAAATTCCAAAAATGTTCGCACCTACTTACAGGACTGCAACTGCTGGTATTTCACTGCCAAATCCAATTATGTTCTATTGCAAATGCCATCTTCTTCCCATTCTTTTATAATATACATTAAATGTTTCTTGCTAAAAGTCCTTCTTTCTCCCAATGATGTACCTTCAGTTCTAGCTTTCCTAGACATGTGGAAGGTACAGTAGCACAGTAATTAAGTTTCCAGACTAACGTCCAGAGATCAGGATTATTGACCTGGCAAAATGTGTCATATCGCAGTGTGGCAGGATAATTTCAACCAGGATGACCTTGAAACTACTGAATTGTCATTAAACCCCAACTGCTTCAATAATATCTTTCCAGAAAGGAAATCTGCTGTCCTTACCCAGTGTGACTTATTGTGACTTCACACCCGTCTATGTGGTTGAGTCTCACTTCAGGAATGCATCGGGATGGAAAAAATGTGTCTGCCTTGCCATTGATGTCCAAATCCTGTGAACTACTAAAAATCTATGCCCCCTCCAAATATATATATGTATATATATGGGGCCTCAATGGTGATGCACAATTGCGGAGTGGTTTTAGCTACCTAGGAGGTCGCGCAGCCTGCTGATTCCACATGTAAGAACAATCAATCCATTCGCAAACCCCTGCACTTGCCTCTTAGCCCAGAGAATGCTCTCCTTTCAGATCCTTTTTCTCCTATTCAATGCTACAATTGAATCTCCCTCCTCTACAGGAAGTGGCTGGGCTATACAAAAACAAGATTCCTCATATCAATTTCAGTTCTTTTGGTAAACACCTTCATTCAAGCCCTTCTGTTTATTCTCATATTCTTTCAGAGAACTGTGTCAGCCCTCTATGCATTTGTTGTTTCCTTTCATGATTCAAAATACCTTTGTCAGACATCCTCTCAATTTCCAATGTTCTAAGTAAAACAACACCAGGTTCTCCTGACTATCCACATAATCAAAATTGTTTATCCTAAGAATCATTTAACTAGTCCTCTTCAAAAAGTGGCTGTCATCAGCCCTGACCTGCAAACTGTGTTGGACACTCAGTAACAAAAATAGCAGGGCAAGTTGAGAAAGTAAAGCTACAGGACTTGAATAGCTACATGAATGTAGGAAATTGGGATTAGCTAGGTGGACAACATGTTCGGCAATAACCCATTGGGCCAAAAACCCTGCATCCATGCTGACTTGCTCAATGAATCTATGACTCCATAACATTTCTTCTCACTTTCTACAACACTTACATTTTTCCTAATATTTGGTGTCCAAAACTGGGTGTAATACTCCAGTTCTGGACATAAAAGGTTCATGATAATTTCCTTGTCCTTTTATTTCATTCCATTATTTATAAAGCCCAGGATCCTGCTTGCTTTTTGAACCATCTTCTCAACTAGCCTTACCACTTTCACCTTTGATACCCAAGGCAGTTTACAGATCAGCCCTCATGACAGCCACTTGTTGAAATGGATGAAGCTTCAGCTGGTGAATCAACCTTGTTCCATTTTATACTTGGCATTCATAAATTCTTGTTGTTCATGTATAGTGTTGTGCAAAAGTCTGAGGCACATATCTATATAGCTAGGATACCTAAGACTTTTGCCCAGTACTGTATTTGTTATGTGGAGTGGAGAGCGAGTTTGTAAATCAGGTGGGAGCAAAGGATGTCAGCAATGGTGAGGGTGGAGTGCTGCGGGAGGGGTGTGGGGCATGTGGCAGAGACAGAGTGCCAGGAGCGGGCACTCGTCCCTGAGACACCAGTGAAGGTAATATGTTTTCAAATAATAGTTTTATTCGTCATTACAGAACTTCTCTCTGGTGCTCTCTGCCTCCCCCTTTTTCCCCACCATGATTCCCCTATCCTTGCTCCCTTCCCAGAGTCTGTCCATAATAGAGACCCATTTCAGAATCATGTTTATCACCACTCATCTATGTCAGGAATTTTTTTACAGCAGCAGTACAGTGCAATACATACAATTACCACAGGACTGTGTATAAGTCTGAGGCACCTTAGCTCTCTCTGTCTGTCTATCTATCTATCTATCTATCTATATACACACACAAACATACATACATATATATATACACCTAAGACTTCTGCATAGTACTGTGTTCCTGCAATAATACTTATAACCCAAACTTACTGTCAGTCATCTTATCTATGACTGAACTTTCTGTGAACTGACAGCTGAGAAATTAATCATCCTTAAGCAAGGTGGATGACCGTAAAAGGAGGATGAATAGTAACTTTAGCAATATATGGTTCACAGAAACCCACAGATGACTCATATGTAATGGAATTAAACACAACTTTCCTTAACATAGGAGACACAAGACACTGCAGAAGTTGGAATCACTAACTACACAAAAAGAACTAGAGGAACTTAGTAACATCTATGGTGGGAATGAACAGTTGGTGTTTCAGGCTGAGGCCTTTCATCTGGACTGGAGATAACCAGAATAACCAGAATAAAAATGAAGCGACAAGGTGGAGCAAGAGCAAAGAGGTGATAGGTAGATTCAGGTGAGCAAGGATGTTGCTGCTTGCTTGCATTTATCACTCGAATACAATACTTTTAGTTTTAGTTTTGTGTTTGACCTGAATTCTGCCTAATTCCATCTTGTCTTGTTGGAAGCCATAAAACTCTGCAATAAGGTAGGTGCTGTTGATTTGAAAGACCTTCCATCTGAAGTAAGCTGGAGTTCAATCCACTCCATTAGATCTCTGATAATCTTCATAAGTTACTGGAAACCTTAAGCTCCCGGGTGAGTGACTGAGTAATCCAGAAGGAAACATAAAGTGGAGAATGTGAATGTGTTCCCAGTCCACTGGCACACCTTCGCATTCTATAAAGATATGCCAACACAACAATATCAAAGTGCATTTATCTTGCACTTTAAATCATAATTGAAGTGTCCTTGCATAAACAGTTTAAGAAGTGTCTTCCTGAGCTTGGTTATGTTCGTATCACTTACATGTTTGGTTTTCACTGGTCCACTGTTGAATAAAGCAGATGTCCAGACTGGTGTAGTGACAGAAACATCATGGATGGGAGTGTCTACCAGCATTAGCTATCTGTCAACTTGAATCAGGCCCTTACCTGCAAATATCTGCAGGTAGATAGAAATAGGATGTTCAGAGTACTTTGAGAGGATTGCGAACAAGCAGTTATTTCTTCATGTTACTATTCTTCATACTAGAACCTGCCATTTGTGCCCAAGTTTTCTTATCATTATATCTCCAAAGGATAGATATAAAGAAACTTAGCATGGAAGGAATCTGCAACAACCTTCACTTACAAGCGTTTCACTTGCTAAAGGTTTTGTGTGATTGGTGATGATATATTAAAATGCTAAGGCTGGAGAATTGTGGGCAGATACGAGTGCATATTTCCAGCCAGACAAATGGAGAAAAGACAAAAAACATTTCCTTTGATCCATGTGATTGTCCATCACTGTGAAGCCCGACTCAAGCCTAACCCCTGACTAAGGCTTTAGCTCCCAATTTCAGATCCAGGCCCCAACCTCTCACCTCCGACCGAGGTCCCTGGGCTTCGTCCCTAAACTAGGACCTGTGTCCCGACCTTGACCAACAAACTCATCTCAATCCCTGGCTGACTGTAGACAGTGTCTATGTGAGGGCTGCAGCGAGTGGAGCTGCTGGCACACTGCTCCAGTGACTTGGACATTCAGTGCTGTCTTTGTGGGGTTTGTATCGTTCATGGAACTGCACAGGTTTCCTCTGGCTGCTCCGGTTTCTTTCCACATCCCAAATTTGTGCATCTTGCTAAATTAATTAACCATTGTAAATTGTCCCAAGTAAATTCTGAGGAGAGTTGATGGGAATGTGGGGAGGGGGAGGTGGGTATAGGACACAGGGAAAACTAATGGGGATGGGATTGTTCTATCAATGGGTGATAGGGCTCTCTTCAACTTTCAAGATTCAAATTTATTGATTATGTGTATATTGAAATATGGTGTTTGCACGAACAAACAGCATACCTGAGGGCTTGCTTGAGGCAGCTCAGAAGTGTTGTTCCACATTCCATCGCCAACATAGCACGCGCACATTGCTTGGCAGAACAACACAGAGCACAACAAAACAAGATTGTTATGTTTCGTAATTCAAAAATATTAAACTATTGAAAGGAAACAGAGAGCCAGAAATACGTGTCTTAGTTTAGTTGTCATTTTAAGTAAGGAATGCACAAATGACATGGTGACATGATGATGTATGCCATTCATGAACTTTTACATATAACCCACAATAAATAATTTAAACAAGAATACTTAAACAAAGACTATAGTATATTTACAATAATATTCAAATATTACTGAAATATTAAATACACAACACTCCTCCCTGCTTAGCTATAAACTACAACTCGACATAGAATGCTTGTCAACTTACACAATCTCAGGTTCTGGGTCCTCCTCCATGATGATTGTAGAAGTTGACTCTGCAGCTGCAGGAAGTGGTTCTGACAGCTCTGGCTACCTCTCCTCCGGACATGTTGTCATCTGGAACAGTGCATGGCAAGCTTCTCTGGCCGATGTGGAACATAATATGTGAGTACAGTGTTTGATGTCACCATTTCCTTTACCTTTTGGAAAGCCACTTTGCATTTCTTTGTCCATTGGCTTTTCTTTCTGATCTGTAATGAGTTCCAGTAATGAGCTCAAAGGTAAGCATGGTAGCCAGGATTGGCAGGAAGTAATTGACAAATCCTAAAGTTGGCCTCAACTGTGACATGTTCTTTAGCCTTGGGACATCCACTACTGCTTGAATCTTCTCAGCGCACTTGTGTGCTACTGGTGTGACCACAATAAGTGATGCCCATTCTTCTTGGCTACTGGGACCACTGGTGTTACTCATAGGCTCCACTCAACCTTGGAAAGAATTCCTTCAGCTTCCATGTGATTTAGCTCACTAGCTACTTTATCACAGATGGTATAAGAAACTGGGTGGGCTTTATAAACCTTGGGCATGGCATTTTCATTTAACACTATTTTACCCTTGATATATTTCAGTTTTCCAACGTCATTCTCAAACTTTGCTATGGCCTCATCCAGTATCTTTCTTAATTATCTTTCAGTTGACTCCATTGCAGGGGATAAGGCAGGCAAAAGGCTGATAGGTTTCCTATCAAGTTGTAGTCATCTCAGCCACTCACAGCCCCACAATGCTGGCCCTCCTGTTTTTACCACCTCCAAGCCCAATGTGACTTGTTGATTGTCTTATTTCACAGTTACGCATGTCATTCCCACAGGAATTCCCTTTTCTCCAGTATAAGCTCTTAGTTGGATATTTGCATACTTCTGTTCAGTATTTTTGAAATGCTGCTCAAACCTGTTTTGTGGAGTGACTGAAACAACTGAGCCAGCATTCAATTCCAATTTAATTAATTTGCCGTTCTCTTCTGGTTTAACCCATATTGCTTGTTTCTTGTTAGTTTTCACATTGTAAATCTCAAGGCTACTCAGTCCTGTATCACTCTCATCATTATCAGATATTTTATCAGCAACATGCAGGTTAGTGCTCTTTTTGAAACTACAACTTAACTTTTTATCTTTTTCTCTTCCCTGTACAGTCCACTTATTTTTGTCTGTCACCACGCTGACAGTTTGTTCAGCTAAGCTGGTTTCTGTTTAGATGTTGCAATTTTGTTCATGGTCACTTTCATTCCTGCCTGCAACTCAATTGCACCTCTACTGTTTCCATTGACGCAGCCATTTCAACTGCTCTTTTAAATGTAAGGGGCCTTTTTTGAATGCTTTCTTGGAAGATTCCACAATCTAAATGATCCCTCAGTGCATCCCTAACTGACAATACTTGGGCAACTTCTTCAGTTCAGCTACATACATTGAAATGGACTCCTCTTCTCTTCATAAGTGGACTTTCAATTATGAAACATTAGGCTTTCTGAACTCAACATTGGTCTTGGTACTAAATGTTCCTGTATTACTTTCATGATATCAGCAAAGCTCACTTTGGTTGGTTTGGTTGGAGCAGTCAATGCACTCAGTAAAACTGACACTCACTTTTAATGGACTATATTGTTTGCTTCCAAATACTACTCAGTTTGCTCAGTAGACAATAACCAGTTATCTCTTGTGTAGTCAAAAGTGTCTGTCTTTCTGATGCAGCCACCAATCTCTGCTTTTTAAAATTTGTGATTACTATAACCCAGTACTCACTATTATACCCATGAATTTGTTTATTTTCATCCTTTTTTTTAACTCAGATGTCTCTGTTCTCTTGCAAAGAAAACAAATGCGCTGTGACATTTTTTTACTCGAACGCCTTGTTGTGGTTCAACAGGTAGGCAGTCAACTCAGGTTCATTTAAAACTACCTTGTTTGCTGCTTTTATGTTTTGTAATTCCACAACATTAAACTAATTGAAAGGAAACACAGAGCTGGAATGTATGCCTTAGTTTTGTTTTTACTTTAATCAAGGTGCGCACATATGACATGATGGCTGATGACATATGCCATTCATGTACAACTCTTAATTAATTATTGAAACAAACAAGAATGCTTAATCAAACAATGTATTTACAATATTACTCAAACATTACTGAAATATTAAATGGACAACAATGACAAGCAACAAAGCAAAACAAACTCTGTTCCTCCCTCCCATCCAGTTACATAGACAGTCCTGCAACCCTAGAACAGACTGACTTCTTCGGCCTCCAGTCTCTATCGGACTTGGATTTGAATTCAGACTTGCAGATATTAGGCCTTCAACTACCCCAGCAGACTCACAGATATTCACCGACATTGGGTGGAAGCATGGAATGCGTAATACGAAAATTCTGGCTGTCTCTTCAGAGGTGGTGTCTGGTAACAGCATGGAAATTAATTACAAGATGCACTACACTGTTCCTATACCAGTCTTCTCTCACTCCCCTTGCACTTCCAAAAATGCTCACAACCTGGTTTCTGTCCTATTTATTCCCTGTTCCCTGGAGGACTCCCAAGTTGGTAGTGTACCTTCAACTACATGTTGACAGGTTGAAATATTTTTGTTTGGCTAAATGACAGAACTAGATGCACGTTGCTTTTGAAGAAGATGATCTCTGTCTTAAAAACTTGTTTGAGTATTATGATAATTGTGGTTTAAAATCATTGCTTCAGGTGATGGTTGTGGAGGAAGAAATCTTGTACTTGGCACAGGCAGCTGAGCAGATATCCATGTCAATGGTTATTCTCATTGTCACCAAACCATAGAGGTAGGTGCTTAGCAGCTCTGCTGTGGAAACCACAGAAATTCCACGGCAAACCACATATGTACAACACTAAGACAGTATACCCTCCTTCACATTTGGTGTGTATTCTCTTTCACAAGCAATTTAACATGATTTATGGGAATACAGAGTTCACTATACATTTCCCAGTAACAATGGGCAACCTTTTGTTTTCAGAGTTATAGAACTGTTTAAAATGTCACTCCAGCAGGAATGCAGGTACAGGAATACAGGTTATTAATCAGAAATAATGGCAGAAAAGAATTCAGCAAAAATGGTTCTCACATTCTCATGTTACATCCAAACATCACTGCCAGAACTTTTTCTTTAACTGGCCAAGCAACATACTTCAATTAACTTTCTAAAAATTGCTTCCTTGTAATAAAGTGTGTAAGTGGGGTTGATTGCAGCTCATTTTCAGCTCCACCTCTACCAGTGACAGTCAACACTCTCATTTATTATTTCCTGTACTCGTCAGTAATGTAACATTTTTTCTTTCCTTCAGATTTTTCTCCCTCTGGTCTTTGTGTTTCTGTTCCACACACTATTTATTCATTTGAAAAGGGAAACATCCGCAAAGTAAGAGAAAATTCTCCTTTTTTGTTTATCTGCTATTGTCTGTGGTTCCATATCTTTTAATTTTATATTTTAGTCTTATTTTCTATTATTTGATTTGTTTCTCCTTTTCCATTTTATTTCACTGTTTCATTTTTAATCATTGACTTTGTTCTCTAATTCAAGACAATATCACTGTCTATTCTTTTTAATGTATGATTTCCTAGAGAGCCATAGCTGAAAGGGTCTCATTCAAGCACTGAAAAATCCATTAGCCTCTCTAAAACAGGAAATATTGGGGCCAGAGCAGGCAAAAATAAAATATCCAATTCACAACCACAGGAAATCCTGGCACTGGTTTCTGAAAAAGTTGTACAAGTTTGATTTCCTTACCTGAAGAAGGAAATACATGGAGTGCAGTGAAGTTACACTGGGCTGGTTCCAGCAACGGCAGGCTTAATGAGAAATTGAGTTGACTGGGACTGTGTTCTTCAGAGCTTGGTAGGTTGAGAGGAAATCTCACCAAAACTTATATAATTCTTCTGGGGCATGACTAGTTGTATCCAGGGAGGAATCTTTATTTACCTGTCTGAAGAGTCCAATCCAAGGGCAATGACTTCAGAACAGGGGTAGGCTATTTAGGAGTGAGATGAAAACTTTCCTAGAGGGCAGTGAACCTTCACAATTCTGAGGGCTGTGGAAGAGGAGTCACCATATTCCTTTCAAACATCGATCACCAAGTGAAACTGTTATGAATGTACCACAGCTCTGAGGGGCCGAAGGGGCAGGAGCAGCCCCCTCCTTCCAGAGATCACTATTAATTCGGGTCTCAGACCCAGGAAATGAGAGACAATGCAACGGTTTTGACCATTGTTCTTAGAGACACCTGTGTGAATTGCCTGTCCCTGCTACGTGACAGCTACCATGGACATGGACACCCTCGGGCAATGTGGGGGTGGGGATTGCATCACCCTACTTTGATGGACATCTACAACTCTGCAAGTCAAGATAAAAGGGGACTGCAGGAGGCGGTACCCCAGCGACGCACCAGAAGGACACCATCGCTCAGCGCTCCCGTGTTAGCGGGAAGCCATACAAAGCCACGTGCGTTCCGCTTCTCCTTTGCCTGGGGAGCGGGTGGCTGATAACACCGAAAAGGACTTCGAACTAACAACGGGGAACCAACGCTCTCCTGATTCAACGGAGTTGCTTCATAAAGACCCGGGCAAGTTTTTTCCTTTTCTCACCAATCTCTCTAAAACACGTGAAACCCAGCGATTCCCCAAAAGGCTGAAGTCTGCAGACTTCTGAGTGACTTTTATATTCCCAGGGGACAATATATTATCCCCTAGACAACAGTCGAGATTATTTCTTAATGATGATTATTACTATACCTGCGCTTTAGATTGAGTATTGACGACATGCATTATCTGAATGTTTGTATTAACCTTACTTTTGTGCCCCTTTATAAATAAAAATGTTTGAAAATAGTGACATCAGACTTCAATGGATCTCTCTAACTTTGCTGGTAAGTTATCCAGTTACGGGATACGTAACAAAACCAAGGATAGAACTGGAAAATGGTACTGAGGTAATGGTAATGGGGTAGCAGATCAGCTAAGATCTTGATGAATGGCAGAACCTCTTTGAAGGCCGGATGTTCACTACTGGTCCTATTTCTTATGCTCTTTCGATATGAAAAGAATACCTTCCGAACAGGAGGGAAAGCTTCTTGGCTCAGAAGAAAGCAGTGAGTAATTTCAAAACACGAGAGGTTTTGCAGACGCTGGAAACCTTGAACAACACATGCACAAAATGCTGGAAAACTGAGCAAGTCAGGCAGTACCTATGGATGTTTCGGCCCTTGACCCTTCATCTGGACATTAAATTCTAAATCAGGATTCTAAACAGTTAATTCCAGAACAGCTCTCCTCCATCCCTATTAACTGCCTATCCATGCTACCTTAAGTGCTAGCTATCTGAATGACAGTATTGAAACTTCCCTGCCTAGGAGAGACAGCCCTAACCCTGTTGGAGACATAGAAATGAAAGTAGCAATGATAGTGAACTAAGTCACAGTGACAGTATCCAGAGTGATATCCCACCAATATCTGGGTACAATTCCCATGAGACATACCGTTGGGTCCTGACATTATCTGCTGTCCTCAACAGTTGATGTACACAAGCCAATCGAAGTCAGCAGTCTGAGATCTGAAGCGCCTGAAGTGGGACGCACATGCAGGTGTGAGTCCACAGTCCTGGAGACTTGGCATTGTGATGATTTGTTGAAGATTCCTAATCAAATCCATAAAGTTTACAGCTGAGCACTATTTTTGACTCATCAATTAAATTTGAAGAAACTTGGAGACCGTTTATTCGACATTTTCATATGAATTAATTTGGCCTTTTCCAGACCTTCTTTCTGCTTATTCATGTTCAGGTATGGAGTTCCGGAGTTCTTTGACACTATCATATACTTGTAAACTGTTATTATTGCCCATGTTAGTTTAGTTTAGTGTTTTATTTTTTTTAATATATACTTTTTTTTCACATATTTTCAATTTTTTTTCTTTTTTAATGGTTATTTTTGTTTTTTTTCATATAATCATATGGACTTGATTGATTAAGGTATTTTCTTCTGTTGATGTTTAGTAGGATATTGTTATCTTATTATCAATGTGATTTCAAGTCTATTGTATTCATAATTTACTTATTATTATGTTATTTTTTTTTGTGTATATATGAAAATCAATAAAAAGATTGAAAAAAAAAAGTTTACAGGTATTGTCCCACTTCATAGCCAACCTTATGCTCACTAAACACAGTTGTTTGTATTAAATAATTTCCATCATTACATGCTTAAATCAAATATTTTTGAATATTCAATAAAACACATGAAATTCAAACATGAGAAAATCTGCAGATGCTGGAAATCCAAGCAATGCACACAAAATGCTGGAAGGGCCTCAGCCCAAAACGTAGACTGTTTATTCTTTTCCATAGACGCTGCCTGGCCTGCTGAGTTCCTCCAGCATTTTGTGTGTGAAGCACATGAAATTGTTTTGAAATAAACTGCAAAGAATAACAAAGTTTAAAAACACTGGCTTTGCTCTTTAATCAGTGCAAATAACATAACCACGATGGACCCAGAAAGGCAGGAAGAATCAAATGGACTAGGAATCTCTTTTGAGGTTGCTAAATATGTTCTGATATTTTATGATGTGCTCATTTAATACAAAAGCTTAAAGATGTGCCAACATGGCAAAGGCTTTTGAATGGAATTTCTTTGCAATGTTAACAGAAATGTTAATCTTCTTTGAAGTAATTCTTTCTGCCAAACCTGCAGACAATGTTGTTTGTACAAATGCAATAGACATATGTACGTACTTCCATTCTGAAACACACACTGAACACATCATCAAATCCTTCAATAGCCAAAAAAGCTTCAAACAAGGTCTAAATGCATATGCATTTCAGGTACATTGTGAATGGGGACAAAGCAAGTTAGCTCAGATGATTGAGAAGCAAGTTTGGACCTTGGGACGTCGAAATCTCAAAAGTTTTGTGCAAGATATCAGCAAAATAAAGATGCTATTGGCAGGACATAGGGTTAGAACTAGGTCAATAACAAAGTATAGTTATTGTATCTCTC
Organism: Hypanus sabinus; assembly: GCF_030144855.1. NCBI lineage: Eukaryota > Metazoa > Chordata > Chondrichthyes > Myliobatiformes > Dasyatidae > Hypanus > Hypanus sabinus. Next base: position 42,744,818 of record NC_082710.1, read on the forward strand.
AGTAATTAATCAGTGCAACATTTAATGGATACTTCATACCTAATGGAGACTGACCTCCCCCAGATAATCTGTCCTTTCATCAGGTTTGTATGTTAAGTATATCTTTTACATCTATTTTTTCCCACAGAACTACAAGACTGAGTTCAAAATTATAGGGCTTTTGTGTTTAACTGCCCTTATTATTAAATACTGTGCAGTTAAAAGCATCTGGTACCAATAAAAGCTGACTCGTCAGGTAACCAGCACTGCAAGGATTACAGCCTACTCTGATTAATCATGATTTATAGCCAATTATGGGTCAATATATTAATAGTTCGATCATTGCCATTTTTATGGATATTTGCTTCTTGAGTTCCCGAAAGAAACACTTTGGAGGGGAAATAATCCCATAAACTGAATGCTGTCTCTTAATTGGACTTGAGTTGTGAAGGAAAGTAAGGAAAGGCCTGAGTGAAAGTTCAGGTAATGATTTTGACACATGACTAGCGTCTCCCAGTAACTTTCAGACTTCAAAGACCGAGACAGGCAGTTGTTCAAGATTTCAAAAAGTGGTCTTCATTAGACAAAGCAGGGAAAATGTGAAACAGATGATTGATTATTACAGCACTGCCCTTGAAATGCCTACTACACTGTGTATAAGGAATTCCACATGTTCAGGAGCTTTACAGCCAGTAGAGCAGTGTGTACAACCTACTCCCATTAAGCATAATGTGCGTTGCCAACAGCTTCAGAAAGAAAAAAAATCCAAATCATTCTTAGCATGGAAGGGGGCCACTATTTCCTCTCTCACTCTCCTCTGCCCTTTTAATCCTTGCAAAGGCAAGACCTCTGGGTCTTAAGTGAATTCTTCACCATATAAGAATGCTTATGGTTGGTTTGCACATTTACCCTGGTAAAAGGTAATTGGCTGTGAGAATCACAATTTAGGGGTCTTTTCAGAGATGGATCTCAAAGCAGGAACAAAGTATGAAACAAAAAGTATTTATTATGGGAAACACTGCAGCACATTTGCAGTGATTTATTCTATTTGAACGTGCTTGGTTTCTGACAAACTCATTTGGGAAAATGCTCAGAAATACTCGGGAGCAAATATGAACACTTTAAAGTCTGTTGTGAATTTGAAATAGGCTGTAGGACGAGCAGTGTTTGTGAGCACAGTAAAAATAAATTAAGAAGAATGGTCAAGGGAAAAGTTAAGAAACCGTAGAAAGATTTTGTATCAATAGGGGAATAACTTTCCCTTGTGAACATAAAGAGAAAATGCTGGAAACATTCAATCTGCCAGGCACATCTGTAGAAAATGAATTGGAGTTAATGCTTCCGGTTTGAGGCCATTCATCAGAATTCCAGCATCTACAGCTTTTTTTTTGTTTTTGTCATTTCAATGGATGGCTGGAAGTTTCATTCAGCTGTTCTGACTGGGATGTTGATTTATAAGAACAATGTTATGTCTGACTAATTTGAACTTTTTGTGGAGTTCATATGAATGGCCGTTAAGAGGAGGATATTTGATGCGGTCCATGAGGAATTTACCAAGTATATGATGCATCACAGGCAGATTGATCAGAAAAAAAAAGATTCCATGTAAAAGGTAAAAAGTTGGATGCAAGATGGCCCAGTGGGAAGAAACATAAGCGAACTAATGATTGACTGGTGTTTTAGTGATGGGAAGACAGTTTGCAGCTCAATTCTGCTGGGCACTGATTGCTTTTCATGCATATATCAATGACATAGTTGGAGGCATGATTTTAAAAAAATGCAGTTGATGCAAACACAGGCCAATGAGACCTATAAACTGCAGGAAGGAACTAATGGATTGGTGAAGTGGACAGAGAAATGATAAATGGAATTCAGTCTGGAACTCAATGTGCTTTTGGGGACCAAACAGGGTAAGAGAATATACAATAAAAATAGAACACTCAGAAAAGCAAAGGATTAGGCAGATCTTGGAGTACATAATCATAGATCTCTGATAGTGGCAGGCATGTAGATACAATGGTTAAATATATATGGAATACATTTCTATATTATTTGTGTCATAGAATATAAGACCCAAAGGCTGCAGTAATACAATGCAAAGCAATAATAACACTGCAAGTGGACTATTGTGTTTTATTTTGTTTGAACTGGAAGAATTCATAGTACCAAAGAGAGTGCAAGTGGAGGTTCAAGAAGAATGGGGGGGGGTGGGGGGGGAGACAGGAGAAATTTAATTATGAAAAAAAGATTAGCTAAATTAAGGTGGTTTTATTCAAAACAATGGAAGCTGACAGATATACATTGAATCGAAAGACACCCTTCCTGCAGTGAGATACGGATTTCAGGTATATGATAGCAGAGTTTGAGAGAAGTTAAGATAAGGATACAAAACTCTATGCTCGATGGGTGGTGAAACCGGAAACTTTCATCACATTTACATGCACTGTGCTGTAACCTGGAAGAGATTAGCAGTATTTCCAACTGGCTTGGAAAGAGGGGCTGAATTTTTATTCTGCTGTGCCATCGTTCAGTTGATTCACAGGGGGAGGAAATGTCAAATCCTTCCAGCTTAATCCGGTACCTTGCCTGAAAGGCTTGTTTTGATAGCCATTTGTTACATATCTACTGAGTGTTGGCACGTGGCCTAGTGGATGAAGGCATTGGTCTAGTGATCTGAAGGTCACTGGTTCAAGCCTCAGCTGAGGCAATGTGTTGTGTCCTTGAGCAAGGCACTTAACAACACATTGCTCTGTGATGACACCAGTGCCAAGCTGCTTGGGACCTAGTGCCCTTCCCTTGGACAACATCGGTGGCGTGGAGAGAGAGGGGAAGGCTTGCAGCTTGGGCAACTGCCGGTCTCCCATACAACCCTGCCCAGGTCTGCACCTTGGAAACCTGGTCTCACGAGACTAACGGATGCCTATATATATGTCTACTGACACAGGAGTGGTTGGGTGTTGAAAATCAAGACGCCTGCGTTGAGATTCCCGATCTCAGAGGAGTGTAACTGGTTTTGCCAGGTACAATCAGGTTTGCTTGGAAGCAAAGATGTATTTTTAAGGAACAGTAGCCTCATAGAAGGGCTATGAGATGAATTGTCACTAAGTTATCACTACCATCTCAAATCCCAGAGCCAGCAGGCTATATGTACATAATTAATGGAATATAGCTAATGAGCATAAAAGAAAGGAAAATTTAATGCAATTTTACAGGACACTGTTGAAGCTACACCTGGAGTAATGAGTACACTAGGGGTCGCCGTATGTCAGCACTGGCATGCCAAGGGTCCAGCCTGAGAGTCCGGCTCAGATTTGGAAGTCTAAGATCTTGGGGCTCTGAAGACGAGTAGATCGAGGGTCGGTGTCATGGCAGAAGACCCATGTGTCATCGAGGGATTTGGAAAATCTTCTGCTGTGTGCCTAATGACCCAGGATCTTTGAGATCTTTGGGAACAGAGCTCGGAAGAAGCGACATAACGGACTTTTGTCATTATAAACGAGCGAGTCGTTTCTAATGTCTCCCCGCTCGCTGGGGAAAACCGAGATACCTCCTTCTCCCTTATTAAGGAGAGAGAGAGAGAGCCTGTGGTATGTTGAATGCCAGGTGAAACGTGAAGTCTTTGGGATAACTGCAAGTCTGTGTCTTTGCTATCGCTTTGCTCTTGCTTGAGTGCTTGGTGGTGGGTGCTGATGCTATTTTTTGCCGGTGGGGGGAGGGGGGATTGTTGCTTGCTGCCGCTTATGCATGGGAGGGAGGGGAGCTGGGGAGACTTTGGGGTTCTTATGTTTAACTGTCGTTCATTTTTTGGGTCACCCTTCAGTTTTTGTGGATGTTTGCAAAGAAAAAGCATTTCAGGATGTATATTGTATACATTTCTCTCACATTAAATTCAACCTTTGAACCTTTGAAAAAATATAACTTAAACATAAATTATACAATTTTTATTAGATTGAACACACTTAGAACAAAAGAAGTCCATTTTAGTGCAAAGTATCAAAATGGTCAAAATGTGGCTAAATTATAGTGATTAGGGTTCATGATCTGATTGGTTGAAGAGAAGATGTCCTTGAACCTTGTGGTGCGTGACTTCAGGCTTTTGTACTTTGATGATAAACATTGCCTTCTTGAGGCAATGCCTCGTGTAGATTTAATGTTAATAAGATATGTAACTCCTTGGGTCGCCTCAGGCTCGCTCAGCTCATTCTCGTCTAGGGGGAGCAGCCTTCGGCCCCGCCAAACTGGGTAATCAGCTGGTGTGGATGCTGTGTGATGTCCCTGCCTCGCCCAAAAACAGACAGTACACCATATGCGATTAAATGAGTACAATTTATACTATAACTAAGTGATTAATAACGATACAGTATATATGAAGAGAAAATTAAAGAAAAGGCGCCAAACTTATCAAAGTCCAAACCACTTCGTGCACAGCCGTTAGAGCTCAATTTCTGAAGTCTTCTGGCCACCATTCGATCCCCTCCGAACTCCTCGACTCGCAGCTCAGGACCCTCTGAGTGGTCAACCAAGCACATCTAGCTTCATCCCCCCCCTCCTCGGAGAATCTCCCGCTTGGGGTCCGATCCTCGCCCAGCTTAGAGCATTGCGTCCTCTCTCTCGACCCCCTCGCGCCAATCTGCCCAAAAGCCCGTCAACAAAAGCTTACAGACTCAGAAGAAAGAACATTAATCCCCATTTGGTTTACAAAGGAATACCATTCTCGTTATCAGTAAATTAGCATTCCTGCTAGTTAACAAAAGGAAACCCTTTCCCAACAGTAACAAAGAAAAAAAAAGAAACCCCCTTTACAGATATATAGTTCCAAAAGGGTTGAAGACACAGATGTTGAAAGGATGTTTTCTCTTATAGGTTATCAGGAAATAATGGATATTGTTTCACAATAAGTGTAATTGATTTAAGATGGAGAAAATGAGGAAATTCTTCTACAGAGAGTAGTAACAGGGCCCTTCATCCCATTAGGTCTGTGCTAATTGCGATGCTAATTTATACTAATCCCATCTGCTGTCCCATGTTCCACATCCCTCTATTCCCTGGCTGCTGATGTATCTGTCTAAATTCATCTTGGATGTTGATATTGTACAGAGCCTACCACCTCCTTTGAACTTTCCTCCCTCATGTTAAACCGATGCCCTCTAGTACTGACATTTCCTCACCGACTTTATGAAAATGACTCTATTTACACTTATCTGTACCTCTCAATTTTAGATTCTTCTATCAGCCTTCGATGTATCAAGAAAAGCAATCCAAATTCATTCACCCTCTCCTAATAGCTAATATACTCCAATTCAGGCAACATCCTGTTGAAACTCTTCTGCACCTCTCTAAAGCCTCCATGTCCTATCTGTAATGGGGCAACTGAACTGTGCATTATACGCTAAACTTTTACAGAGTTGCAAAATGTCTTGCAAGCTTTTGACCTGACCAATGAAGGCAAACAATTGTTGTGCCTTCTTTACCACTGAATCCACTTGGGTTGCTATTTTCAGGGAGCTATGGACTTGCACCCCTAATCCGTCAATGCTCATCATTCCTCCGAAAGAATCAGAATCAGGATCAGGTTTATTATCACTGACACGGTTTCTGGTTTAAGGTGGCACTGCTGAAGCTCAGCGACCACTTTTTGGCTGCAAACAAAACAAAGGAAGCAACTAAATATTTATTAATTACACCTCGAGAGCAAGGAAAGACATGATTGATTTCAGTGCTGGACCGAACTGGAAAGGCCGCGTACGGGCCGAATCGTGTTGGCGGAGTCCAGATCCCAGAGTGTATTGAAGCAAGAGTGAGGAATGACCCAGTGTTTGGATGAAATAAGCACTGTACTGTCAACCTGTAACTGTTACCTGCTCAGTTGAGGAAAAACACCAGAGACACAAAATTACCTCTGAAATGGTTTTTATTCAGAGAGGAGTTCGCAGCCCCACCCACTTTGGGCGTAGGGTAGCCAACTCCCAATTTGTTGGTTTACAAAGGTCATAATTATACCCAAAAGCAGGGTACTACATTCGCAAATATGGTTACCGATTCAAATCCATCAATTGATTGGCTATTGCATAGCTAAGCACGCGAAATACTCAGAATTAGCAAAGGTTCAAGCGTAATACTTGAAAGCACTTCAAAACACTTGAAATAGGTATGACTCAGAGTACTTTGCAAAACACATTGTCTTGTGGTTGCAGGTTCAATTTTCCTTGTGGTCTCCACATCTGGCCTGACACCTTATTTTACCTACCTCTCCTTACTTCCCCAATGACATACCTCTCTCTTGTCCTGTCTACATATTTTGCTACACTTACCCCTCGCCCACCCCATCTACATGTATCCCTTTCCCTCTTCACATTCTCAGTACCAGATGGAAAAGGTCAGGGTGGCAGGACAGGAAGCGAGGGATGGGCCAATTCAGTTTGCTGCTCCTTGACATTTATTTGGCTCTGCGCTGAACGGAGGCTCTGGCTCTGTGTGTGGGGATGATCTCACTTTCACAAACTTCAGTTCTGAATGCTATTTGCTGACTTTTATTGTTTGATCGATTTGGTTTTATTCTTTCTGCACATTGAGTGTTTGACAATCATTGGAGTAGTCTGAGTCAGAGTATTAAGGCTTTGGCTCAACAAGGTTTCAATGAGAACAGGCAAAGTATGTAGGTAAGTTCATTCATTATTTCTTATTTCTTTTTTTCTGAATTAACTCTTGAGAGAAAAGGGGATATGTCTACAGAGCCAGTATTCTGTTCTGGGTGTTAGATGTAGGATTTCAGGGAGACTCACAGCCTCCCCGATAGCCACATCTGAACCAGGTGCATCAAGATGCAGCTCCTTAGAGACCGTGTTAGGGATCTGGAGCTGCAGCTTGATGACCTTCAGCTTGTTAGGCAAATTAAAGAGGTGATAGACAGGGGCTACAAGGAGGTAGTCACCCCAAGACTACAGGAGGTAAATGGGTGACTGTCAGGAGAGGGAAGGGAGAACGTCAGATAGTAAAGAGCACCCCTGTGGCAATTCCTCTCAGCAATAAGTACTCCATTTTGAGTACTGTTAGGGAGACCTACTGGGGGAAGCAACAGCGGCTGTGCCTCTGGCACTGAGTCTGGCCCTGTGACTCAGAAGGCCAGGGAACTGAAGAGGATGGCAGCAGTAATAGGGGACTCTATAGTTAGGGGGACTGATAGGCAATTCTGTGGATGTGAAGAAGAAACATGGATGGCAGCTTCCCTCCCAGGTGCCAGGGTCCACGATGTTTCTGAACACGTCCACAATATCCTGAAAAGGGATTGGAAGCAGCTAGAAGTTGTGCTATATATTGGTACCAACAACATAGGTAGAAAAAGGGAGGAGGTCCTGAAAAGAGAATACAGGGAGTTAGGAAGGAAGCTGAGAAGCAGGGCCTCAAGGGTAGTAATCTTGGGATTGCTGCCTTAGCTACACGACAGCGAGAATAGCAATAGAATGAGGTGGCAGATAAATGTGTGGCTGAAGAATTGGAGCGGGGGAGATAGGGATTCAGATTTATGGATCATTGGGACCTTTTCTCGGGTAGATATGATCTGTAGAAAAGGGACAGTTTGCATTTGAATCTGAGGGGTACCAATATGCTTGCGGGCAGGTTTGCTGGAGCTGTTAGGAGTCGTTTTATTGACTATGACAGGAGGTGGGAACCAGCATAATAAAGCTGAGGATGAGCCTGCAGGGTTACAAGAAGAGGATGTAATATGTTTTATGAATGTAGGAAGGACAAGCCAATGATTGGGTACCACTTCAGATAGAGCAAAGGTTAAATTATACCACAGACACAAAATTTATAAGGGTGAAGAATGCAGGTAGAACTTGGAATAAAGTGGATGAACTCATGCCACAATTAGAGATTGGACATTGTGGGCATCACTGAGTGATGGCTGATGGAAGGTCATAGTTGGGAGTTTAACATCAAAGGATATACTTTGCATCAAAAAGACAGGCAGGAGGGCATAGACGCTGGTGTGGCTTCAATGGTAAGATTGAATTACATCTTTAGAAAGAGGTGACATAGGGTCAGAGAATGTGGAATCTTTGTGGGTGGAGTTAAGAAACTGCAAGTGTGTCAAAAAACATCATGGGAATCATATATAGGCCTCCAAGTAGTAGCCAAGATGTGGGATTGAGATTGCAAAGGGAGCTGGAAAGGGCATGTAATAAGGGTAACGTTATGATAGGGGATTTCAATATACAGGCAGATTGAAAAAAATAGGTTGGTGTTGGATCACAAGAGAGGGAATTTGTTGAATGCCTATGAGACGGCCTTTTAGAGCAGCTTGTGCTAGAGCCTACTCTTGGAAGGGCTATTTAAGACTGGGTGTTGTGTAATAACACTGATCTTATTAGTCAGCTTAACATAAAGGGACCCTTAGGAGGCAGTGATCATAATATGTCTACTGCAATTTGCGAGGGTGAAGCATAAGTCACATGTATCAGTATCACAATGGAATAAAGAGAATTACAGAGGCATGAGAGAGGAGGCATGGACTGCAGGAAACTCTGGGGGAGGGGGATGACAGCAGAGCAGAGGTGGCTGAAGTTTCTGGGAATAGTTCACAAGGCGCAGGATTGATATGTCCTATAGAAAAAGAAGCTCACAGATGGCAGGGGTAGGCAACCATAGCTGACAAGGGAAGTTAAGGACTGCATAGAAGCCAAGGAAAGAGCATATAAGGCAGCAAAAGTGAATGGGAAGTTAGATGATTGGGAAGCTTTTAAAATCCAACAAAAGGCAACTAAAAAAACTATAAGAAGGGAAAAAATAAAATATGAGAACAAACTAGCCAATAATATAAAGCAGGATACTAGAAGAGTTTTCAGTTATATAAAGAATAAAGGGGAGTTGAGAGTTGATATTGGATCACTGGAAAATGATGCTGGTGAGGTAGTAATGGGGGGGATGAAGAAATGGCAGATGAACTTAATAAGTACTTTTCTTCAGCCTTTACCATGGAAGACACTAGTAGTGTGCCAGAAGTCCATGAGTGTCAGAGAGCAGGAATGGGTGCCATTGCTATTAAAAAGGAAAAAAAATGTTAGGTAAACTGAAAGGTCTTAAGGTGAATAAGTCACCTGGACCAGATGGACTACATCCCAGAGTCCTAAAAGAGGTTGTTGAAGAGATAACGTATATATTAGTCATGATTCCTCAAGAATCACTTGATTCTGATATGGTTCTGGAGAATGGAAAATTGCAAATGTCACTCCACTCTTAAAGAAGGGAGGAAAACAAAAGAGAGGAAATTATACACCAGTTAGCCTAACCTCGGTGGTTGAGAAAGAGTTGGAGTCCATTATTAAGGACAAGGTTTGTGGTGCTTGGAGACTAATGATAAAATAATTTGAAGTCAGTATGGTTTCTGTCAAGGGAAATCTTGCCTGACAAATCTGTTAGAATTCTTTGAGGAAGTAACATGCAGGGTGGACAAAGGAGAAGCAGTGGATTTCATTTACTTAGATTTTCAGAAGGCATTTGATATGGTCCCTCACGAGGCTGCTTAACAAGATAAAATTCTATGGTGTTTGTTACAGGAAGTATACTGGCATGGATAGAAGAATGGCTGACAGGTAGGAAGCAGCGTGTGGGAATAAAAAGAGTCTTTTCTGGTTGGCTGCCAGTGACTAGTAGTTCTCTCAGGGGTCGGTATTGGGACCACTACTTTTCAGATTGTTTGTCAATGATTCAGATTGTGGAATTGATCGCTTTTTGGCAAAGTTTGTGGATGATACAAAGCTAGGTGGAGGGGTGGGTGGTGCTGAGGAAGCAATATGATTGTAGCATGACTGAGACAGATTGGAAGAATGGGCAAAAAAGTGGCAGATGGAATACAGTGTTGGGAAATGTATGATAATGCATGTTGGTAAAAGGGTGAATGGTGCAGACTATTATCTAAATGAGGAGAAAATACAAACATTAGAGGTGCAAAGGGACATAGAAATCCTTTTGCAAGATTCCCAGAAGATTAATTCATAGGTTGAGTCTATGGTAAAGAAGGCAAACATAATGTTGGCATTTATTTCAAGGGGAATAGAATGTAAAAACCAGTAAATAATGCTGAAGCTTTATAAGACACTAGTCAGGAGTATTGTAAACAGTTTTGGGCCCCTTATCTCTGAATGGATGAATTGTCTTTGGAGGGAGTCCAGAGGAGATTCACGAGGATGATTCTGGGAATGAAGGGGTTAGCATATGAGGAGCTTGTGGCAGCTTTGTGTTTGTACTCACTAGAATTTAGAAGAATGCTGGAGATCTCATTGAAACCTACCAAATGTTGAAGGCACTAGATAGAGAGGATGTGGAGAGGATGTTCCCTATGATGGGGGTATCTAGAACTAGAGGGCTCAGCCTCAAAATCGGGGGGTGACCTTTTAGAACAGTAGTAAGGAGGAATTTTTTAGCCAGGGAATCTGTGGAATGCTCTACCACAGACTGTGGTGGAGGCCAAGTCCGTGGGCATATTCAAAGCAGAATTTGATTGATTTCTGATTGGTTGGGGCATCAATGGATATGGTGCGAGGAGAAGTGTATGGGTTTGAATGGGATCTGGGATCAGTCTTGATGAAATGGTGAGCAGTCCTGATGGGCTGAATGGCCTAATTCAGCTCCTATGTCTTATGGTCTTATGAGTTTCTTTGTTTTGTGGTAGCAGTACAGTGCAATACCTAAAATACACTATAAATTTAAATAATTTTATATATATATATATATATTTAAATATGTAGTACAAATAGAGAACAAAAATAGTGTGGTTGTATTCATGGGTTCATTGTCCATTCAAAAATGCAATGACAGTGGGAAAGAAACTATCCCTAAAAAATTGCCTTTAGGCTCCTGTACCACCCCTCTGATGGTAATAATGGGAAGAGGCGATGTCCTGTGTTGTGGGAGTCTATAACAATGGATGCTGCCTTTTTGAGGCATTGCCTTTTGAAGATGTCCTTGATGCAGGGGAGGATAGTGCCCATGATGCAGCTGGCTGAGATTATAACCTTTTGTGGCTTTTCTGATCATGTGCAATAACCCCTGCATACCAGCTAGAATTTTCCCCACAATATATCTGTAGAAATTTACTAGAGTTGTTCAAGAGATACCAGATCTCCTCAAACTCCTATAGCCAATGACATGCATTCTTCATAATTGCAGCAATATATTGGGACCAGGATAAGTTTTCAAAGATGTTGATACCCAGGAACTTGAAACTGCTCACCTTTTCCACTGCTGACCCTCGATGAGGACTAGTATTTGTTCCCTTGCCTCTTCCTTCCTGAAACCCAGAATCAGTTCCCAGTTCTTACCTTGCAATACCTCTCAACTGCTCAACTGGCCAGCTCATCTGTCTCACTCCTCTATGCCTCCTCGTCATCAACTGAGATTCTGCTGACAACAGTTTTGGCATCGGCAAATTTATAGCTGGCATTTGTCCTACGTCTAGCCACATAGTCGTGGGTATAGAGAGAATGGGGCAGCAAGCTAAGCACTCATCCTTGGGGTGCACCAGTGTTGATTGTCAGCAAGGAGGAGAAGTTAAATCATCTGGATCCTTGACTTTCTCATTGGGATACCACCGTCAATGGATCCAGTTGCAGATGGACTTGCCAATTACTGTACACAATTTAACACACACAGAATGCTGGAGGATCTTCATAGGTCAGGCAGCATCTGTGGAAGTGAATAAGCAGTGGACATTTCGGGCTGAGACCCTTCTTGAGGACTGATAAGGAAGGGGAGAGATACTAGAATAAAAAGGTGGGTGAGTGGAAGGAGGTTCGCTGGAAGGTGATAGGTGAAGCCAGGTGGGTGGGAAAGGTCAAGGGCTGGAGAAGAAGCAATTAGATAGAGAGAGGAGAGTGGACCACAGGAGAAAGGACAAGAGGAGGGGACGCAGGAGGAAGTGATAAGCAGGTGAGAAGAGGTTAAAGGTTAGAGTGGGGAATAGAGGAAGGAGGGGGGGGTTTACTGGAAGGAGAAACCAATATTCATGCTATCAGAGTGGAGGCAACCCAGACGGAATATAAGGTGCTGCTTCTCCACCTTGAGGGTGGCCTCATCTTGGTACAAGAGCAGGTCATGGAATGGGAATTGGAATTAAAGTGTTTAGCCATCAGGAAGTTCTACTTGTGGTGGATGGGATGGAGGTGCTTCTTAAGCAGCCCCCCAGTTGTATACAGTTGCTGTTACTAGTACCTATTCAGCAGTCCCGGTGGAGGGTTTCCACTTGAAACATTGACCGTCCTCCCCCACCCTCCCACAGATACCACTTGACCTGCTGAGTTCCTCCACCTCGTTATTGGTTGCTCTGGATTCCAGCGTCTGCAGTCTCTTGTGTTTCCGGATAACAAGATAATATTTCCTTACCCTGAGCACACATGCCAGGACTTACTGTTTAGCTATCAAACTGAAGGCCAGGCTTTAAAATAAAATAGTCTATTTGGAGCCAACCCCAACCCCTTAAAAATCTAAAGAATGTTACAACAAGCCCTGTTTTCCAACCTATAACCCTGCTCCACTAAACCTTTCAGAAGGAATTTTTCAGAATACCTTCTAAGGCCGTGCTATGTAGCTGGTCAAAAAACAGATCAGAATCTAACACATGTGGAAGTGTTTGAAAGGGGACAGAACTACTCACAAAACTATGAACTTCCGGCACACCTTCATGTCCTTGCAAGTTTTATCCATTGTAAAACTATTTAATCCTGTCATTGTAAAACTAGTTACATTGTAAAACAAGATACTCCACGTGATGAGATTTCCAACAGATCCTTCCCACTAACTCTGCAAATGGGAAGAAGGATATTTGTGGATGCATTCCAGTGTAGTTAATAGGACCATTGGATCAGGGCAGCTCTGCTCCACCAGTATGGTGTGCTATGGCATAATGGGACATAAATGTGCCTTAAGCTCTTTAAATGATAGGTGCCTGATCTAGCACTTCTTTGCAGAGAAAGATCATGTTGGAGAGAAGTAAAGCCCACTAAGAATAAAAGATATATCTAAAGAGAGTTACTGCAGGCTCCTTTTATGTGCCTCCTTTTGTAGATTGGCAGCAGCAGAGGCAAAGGAAGAAAGCAAGTCTGACTAAGCAGGAGATATTGACAGAATGAGGCAGCCAAAATCATTTAAAAAGCAACCCTTCCCCATGTGCTAAAAAGGTGCCTCAGGCACATCCACACCACAGCACATTTTTAATTGTCTCTAGCTTTCCAGCTGAATTATAGCTGGTTTTGTGGCACATACATGACGAATGATTCAAATTCTCTGCTGTGATTATTTTGATGGCAGCTCTTGACTTGTTATTGACAACTGAGCAGCTGAGAGTATTAGTCAGTGCTTGCCAAAGTAAGTAACTACTCTGCTTTCAGACAAAACTTCTCAGCCTTTGGCGAGGTTTGGATTTTATTTGGCAAACTGGATTGAGCAGGAAAGCTTTCCAGAAAACTGAGCTGCTCACAGTGAAATCATTGCATCTTTCTGTGTGGTGAGACATTAAAGCCCAAATAATGCTGATTGGACTTTTCATGAACTGGAGATAATTCAATATTCCCAGACGTTTCTTCAATTTTTCTGTATTTCTGATTTATCCGATGATCTATGTATAATAAAAGTTGAACACTTGTTACAATATTTATTTAAGTTAAATGTTGAAAAGAAAAGAATTTCAATAATGAATTGGATTGAAATGGTCTCATCTTTACCAGTTAGGGAGAGTGATTCACCTAGTTGCAATAATTAACTGTTTTCTCATTTGCTTTTGGGATATTTTCTGATTGATAATAATAGGAAAAGATAGTTGGCGTGAGGAGGAGAGACAAATGGGGTGGTCGAGGACTGGATTTTAAACAAGGAACTAGGAATTCTAAGTTTCCAAAGAGGAACCATTGACTTTAATGATAGAAGCCATATTTTTTTCTTGAGGGGTTTTCAGCCATCCATAATAGTAGGCTGGATGTTTAGCAGATAGGATATAATCATCAGATATGAGTGTTTAATATCAATGAGAGAGTGGTGCAAGAAATGTACGGAGTCAGATGGGGGAGAGAGGTGGATTGAATGGGCGATCATGTCAGGATCAGCAGAGAGTCAGTCTAAGGTTATTTCTGTTTGGTTCATTTGCTAACACCTATCAATCCATCCATTCTATGATGTTTAAATTCTGTTTCTCAGCATATTGAATCTTGCACATGGGAACTTTTCAAATTTTGAAAAGAAACATAAAAATAAGTAAAAACCTGAAATATTAGAGATAATAGGTGGGAGAAGATCAGCTGGAGAGCGAAATGGAGCTAACATTTCAGCTGACTGATTCTTCATCAGAACGGACTAACAGGCTTGGTGTTGTTGCTTCTGAGAGAACGAAATAATGTAAATGAAAATCACAAACTGCAGGTACTCAAAACCTTAAATAAAGGCAGAAAATGCTGGCAGCATTCTGCAGCTCTGGTAGAAAAACAGAATTAACACTTCAGGTCTGAAAACGTTCATCAAAACTGCAAAAGGGAAAACTGTTTAGTTTTCACATGCAGAGAAGGTAGGGAAAGAGTGGTTAGAACAAAGACAATATTTCTAATGTGAGATCAAATGGGATAGTATTGTGAGCTTTTCTCCTTCTATTTGTGCAAGGGATTGGGAAGACCACATTTGGAGTATGGTTCACTTTGTCATAGGAAATATATTATTCACTGGAAGGAGCACAGAGAAGATTTACAAAAATGTTATAGAGTCATAAAGTCATAGAAAAGTACGGCACAGAAACAGGCCCTTCGGCCTACGTAGTCTATGCTAAAATTAGTTAAACTGACTACTCCCAGCTACCTGCACCGGGACCACAGCCCTCCTTATCTCCACTATTGATGTACCTATTCAAACTTCTCTTAAACATTGAAATCAAACTTGCATGCACCACTTGTGCTGGTAGCTCATTCCATACTCCCACAACCCTCTGAGTGAAGAGGTTTCCCCTCAGTTCCCCTCAAACTTCCTCAGCCATCACCCTTAATCCATGAACTCTGGTTGTAGTCCTACCAAACCTCAGTGGAAAAATGCATGCTTGCATTTACCCTATCTATACCCCTCATAATTTTGTAAACCTTTATCAAATCTCCTCTCAATCTTCTACACTCTAAAGAATAGAGTCCTAATGTAATCAATCTTTCCTTATAACTCAGGTTCTCCAGACCCTGCAACATCCTTGAAAATTTTTTCTGCACTCTTTCAACCTTATTTACATCTTTTCTGTAGGTAGATGACCATAACTGCACATGATACTCCAAATTAGGCCTCACCAATGTCTTATACAACTTCAATGTAACATCCCATCTTCTGTACTCAGTACATTGATTTACAAAGGCTAGTATGCCAAAAGCTTGCTTTACGACCCTACCAGCAACTTCTTTTTCAATGGATTATGGGCCAGTGTTCCCAGATCCCTTTATTGAACCACACACCTCAGTACCCTATCGTTCACTGCGTAAATTCCATCTGCCATTTTTAAGCCCACTTTTCCAGCTGGTCCACATTCAGCTGCAAACTATTTCTTGTTGTCCACTGCACTTCCAATCTTGGTGTCATCTGTAAATTTGCTGATTCAGTTTACCACATTATCATCCAGATCATTGATATAGATGGCAAGCAACAATGGACCCAGCAACATGTACAACACGCTGGAGGAACTCAGCAGGTCGGGCAGCATCCGTGGAAGTGAGCAGTCAATGTTTCGGGCTGAGACCCTTCTTCAGGACTGAAACATTGACTGCTCGTTTCCACGGATGCTGCCGGACCTGCTGGGTTCCTCCAGCATGTTGTATGTGTTGCTTTGACCACAGCATCTGCAGTGTACTTTGTGTTAACAATGGACCCAGAACTAATGCCTGTGGCACACCACTAGCCACAGGTCTCCAGTCAGAAAGGCAACCCTCTACTATCTATCTCTGATTTCTCCCACAAAGCCAATGTCTAAATCCAATTTATTACCTCATCCTGAATGCTGAGCAACTGAACCTTGTTGACCAGCCTCCCATTTGGGACCTTGTCAAATGCCTTACTATGTAGACAACATCCACTGCCTTGCCTTCATCAACTTTCCTGGTAACTTCCTTGGAAAACTCTATAAGATTTGTTAGACATGAC
Organism: Hypanus sabinus; assembly: GCF_030144855.1. Taxonomy (NCBI): domain Eukaryota; kingdom Metazoa; phylum Chordata; class Chondrichthyes; order Myliobatiformes; family Dasyatidae; genus Hypanus; species Hypanus sabinus. The sequence goes on from NC_082710.1 coordinate 42,760,946, forward strand.
CTACCATGCACAAAGCCATACTGACTATCCTTAATCAGTCCATGTCTATCCAAATACTTACTGTACATATTCGATCCTTCAGAATACCTTCCAATAACTTTCCCAGAGCTGATGTCAGACTCACTGGCTTATAATTTCCTGATTTCTGTTTAGAGCCTTTTTGAAACAGTGGAACAACATTGGCTCCTCCAATCCTGTGGCTAAGGATATTTTAAATATCTCTGTTAGGGTTCCAGTAATCTCTGCACTTGGATCCTGTAGGGTCCAAGGGAACACCTTGTTAGGCCATGGGGATTTATCCACCCTGACTTGCCTCAGGAGAGCAAACACCTCCTCCTCTGTAATCTGTACAGGGTCCATGAAGTTGACGCCACTTTGCCTCACTTCTATAGACTCTGCATCCATCCCGAGTAAATAGAGATGCAAAAATGTATTTAAGATCTCACCCATCTGTTTCAACTCCACACATGCATTTACCTTTCTGGTCTTCCAGAGGGCCAATTTTGTTGCTTGCAATCCTCTTGCTGTTAACTATCTGTAGAATCCCTTCGGATTTTCCTTCACCTTGCAACTTTGTGCCTTCTTTTAGCCTTACTGATTTCTTTCTTATGTTCCATAAGCACCTCATTTGTTCCTACCTGCCTTCACCTGCTATGCATCTTCTTTTTTTTGTCTTAACTAGGGCTTCAATATCCCTTGAAAACCAAGGTGATCTCCACTTGTTATCTCAAAATTCTCAAAATTTCATTTTTGAAGGCCTCCTATTTTCCAAGTACATATTTGCCAGAAAACAGCCTGTCCCAATCCATATTTGCCAGATCATTTCTGATACCATCAAAATTGGCCTTTCTCCAATTGAGAATCTCAACCCGCAGACTAGTCCTATTTTTTTACATACTTACTTTGAAATTATTGGCATTGTGCATTGTGCTGGATGGCAAGTGGATGAAGGAAATTTTCCTGAGCAGATTTGACAAACTCTATCCCGTTTAGTCCTATTACAGTATGCGATTCCCAGTCAATATATAGAAAGTTAAAATGGCCTACCATAACAACCTTATGTTTCTTGCAACAGTCTGCGATCTCTCTACAAACTTGTTCCTCTAAGTCCCTCGGACTGTTGGGTGGTCTGAAATATAGCCCCATTAACTTTCTTATTTCTCAGTTCCTCCCACAATGCCTCACTAGTCGTGTTCTCCAGTCTGTCCTGACGAAGCACTGCTGTGACATTTTCCTTGACTAGTGACACTACCCCTCCTCCTTTAATCCCTTCTGCTCTGTCACATCTAGAACAACAGAACCCCATAATATCAGTCTGCCAGTCCTGCCCCTCCTGCAACCAAGTCTCTCTGTTGGCTACAACATCATAATCCCTGGTGTTGATCCATGCCTTGAGCTCATCCATCTTTCCTATGATACTTCTTGCATTGAAGTATACACAGCTCAGGACAATAGTCGCACCGTGCTCCACCTTTTGATTCCTGACTTTGTCTGAGGTCTTACCAACATCTGTCTCCACAACCTCTCCACTAACTGTTTTGGCACTCAGGTTCCCATCCTCCTGTAACTCTAGTTTAAACTCCACCACAAAGCATTAACAAACTTTCCCACTAGGATATTAGTCCCCCTCCAGTTTAGGTGCAGTGTACAGGTCCCACCTTCTCTGGACGAGAGCCCAATGATCTAAAAATCTTACGCCCTCCCTCCTACACCAATTTCTTAGTCACGCGTTAAACTGTATAATCTTCCTAGCTCTGGTCTCTCTAGCATGTGGTGCAGGTAACAGTCCTGAGATCACAGCCCTGGAGATCCAACGATGCTAGGTGTTAAGGGCCTGATTTAGAGGGAGAATTTGTGCAAGGACTTTATTTCTTTGCAGCATAGGAGATGGGGTGGGGTGTGTGACCTTAGAGAGATGTACAAAATCAAATGGGACACGGGTGAATAAGAGTGAATGCAGATTCCATTTTCCCAGGGAAAGGGGTTCAGAAAGTAGAGGACATAGGCCTATGGTGAGAGGGGAAAAGATTTAAAAGTGACCTGAAAGGCAACTCCTTCACAAGTATGGAACAAGCTACCAAAAGAAGTACTGTAGTTAAGGCAGATACAATAATTTAATACAATACTACATTTAAGATATACGTACATGGATAGGAAATCCTATGTGTCAAACATGTGTCAAACATGGGAAAATAGGACTAGCTTAGCTGAACACCATCAGACTCTGTCAAGGTTGCAGCTCAGATTTAGTTGAACTTTCATTGTGTTTTTTGGTCCCATAGGGATCGTTTTGGGGACAGTGAGGGGAGTTAGTGGTCAGGTTAGCTGGCAAAAAGTTGCCAGCTGCTTTTCCAATGCACACATTAAATTCTTTATTAAGATAAATCTTTTCTCACACAAGTTCTCTTGCATGCTTTTATTGGATTGTTCCTGGTGTGGAGATGCAAGGCTTTGCTCCGTAGCTACAGTAATGGGAATGGGCCACACGGGGACTATCTGAGGATGGGAAAGTAACTCCACAAAAATAACATTTAAAACCCTTTTTATGATATTATTTATAGTAGACTGTGAAATCATTTAAAGGATTATATACTTTGAATGCTGTATACTCAAATTTCCCATGGCATGAGATTTAAATGAAAATTACAAAGGAATTAAGGGCTCATTATTTTCCATAGTGGTGATTTTTACAGGTATGTTTTCAAGAGCCAGGGGCCTTGGGCTCATCATTTCCAATAAAGACTACTCTTTCCCTTTAGTTCTCGTCTCGAAAGACACTGTAGTCTTCCTCTGTTTAATCCGACATTTTTAACACTGTTTCAGAAAGCTTCCTGCAGAACATTAGGTACAAATATTGATTGATCTATCACGGCTAGGTACTCTATTGAAGTGCACTTGCATCCTTTCATGTTTCTGCATCATTTCAACAGAATACGAAAGGCGCATAATCCATTCCATCTGGTTTTACACTAACTGAAGGAGCTCAGTAAACAAACACTCTTTGAAATGGGTAATGTGTTAAAGCCTGCTGCTTTAAGGGATTGGTTACAAAGAATATGGCTTTCAGTTTACTGTGGCCAGTAACACTGCGCACACACATGTAATCTCTCTTAATTACCGTGAAATGAATACCTGAACTGAAACAGATTTTGGCAAAAAATCAACAATTCCTCAGCAACGAAATTCATTGTTCATCTGCCATTAAATTTAGATGATCCACGTTTTCCATCTATTTACTAGGATTGTTTTTTTCCCTTTTCTTATCTGATCTGCTTTTCTATTTTCACACATGGAGAGGCAAGAAATATATGTTTCATTGGGATAAATGCAAAAGTGGACCTGAAATTGTTGACCTGAAATTCACTATAAAATAGGGCATTCTCTTCTCCATTCAGCTGTAAAATGAATGATTTCAATGCAGATACGACGAGGAAATCTGCAGATGCTGGAAATTCAAGCAACACACACAAAATGCTGGCGGAACGCAGCAGGCCAGGCAGCATCTATAGGAAGAAGCACTGTCGACGTTTTGGGCTGAGACCCTTCGTCAGGACTAACTGAAAGAAAAGATAGTAAGAGATTTGAAAGTGGGGGGGAGGGGAATCCGAAATGATAGGAGAAGACCAGAGGGGGTGGGGTGAAGCTAAGAGCTGGAAAGGTGATTGGCAAAAGGGATACAGAGCTGGAGAAAGGAAAGGATCATGGGACAGGAGGCCTAGGGAGAAAGAAAGGGGGAGGGGAGCACCAGAGGGAGATAGAGAACAGGGAAAGAGTGATGGGCAGAGAGAGAAAAAAAAGGGGAGGAGGAAAAATAAATAAATCTGGGATGGGGTAAGAAGGGGAGGAGGGGCATTAACAGAAGTTAGAGAAATCAATGTTCATGCCATCAAGTTGGAGGCTACCCAGACGGAATATAAGGTAGCCTCCATAGGACATGTATGGCATATTGGCTAAATTTATGAAGAAAAATGGATCATGGGCATTTGATGCGGAACAAAGTAGCATGGACATTTAAACAAGTACGAACCAGCCCACCAATCATAAACTATAGCAACTCGTAGAGCCACACCATGCTCCTATTTGAAAAGACTCATTTTAAAGCATAAGCATAATTACCCTCAAAATCGTAAGGGCTGATTATCAACAAAGGTTAATTATAAGTGTATGGTCATGCACTTTGGTGGAAGAAATAAACAGGCCGACTATTACTTAGATGGAGAGAGAATTCAAAATGTAGAGATGCAAAGGGACTTTGTTGTCCTTGTGCATGATATCCCAAAGGTTAACCTCCAGGTTGAGTTGCCAGTGAAGAAGGCGAATGCACTCATTTCTAGAGGTATAGAATTCAAGAACAGGGATGTGATGTTGAGTTTCTATAAGGCACCTGTGAGAACACATTTGGAGTACAGTGTGCAGTTTTGGGCTCGTTATTTTAGAAAGGATATACTGACGTTGGAGAGGGTTCAGAGAAGATTCACAAGAGTGATTTCAGGAGTGAAAGGGTTACCATATGAGGAACATCTGACAGCTCTTGGGCTGTATTCCCTGGAGTTCAGGAGAATGAGGGCGGATCTCATAGAAACATTCCAAATATTAAAAGGCCTGAACAGATTAGATATGGTAAAGTTATTTCCCATGGTAGGGGAGTCTAAGAAAAGAGGGCATGACTTCAGGATTGAAGGACGTTCATTTAGAACTGAGATGCGGAGAAATTACTTTAGTCAGAGGGTGGTAAATCTGTGGAATTTGTTGCCACGAGCGGCTGTGGAGGCCAAGTCATTGGGTGTATTTAAGGCAGAGATAGATAGGTTCTTGATTAGCCAGAGCATCAAAGGATATGGGGAGAAGGCAGGGGAATGGGGATGACTGGAAGAATTGGATCAGTCATGATTGAAAGGTGGAACAGACTCGATGGGCCAAATGGCTTACTTCTGCTCCTATATCTTATGGTCTTAAGTTTGGATTTTCATTAACTTTAAGACTTGTGCACTTTGAGCTATGTCTAAAAACTGTACAGGGGCAATACCACTTTTGGAGCATCTGCAAGTTCCCAATACTCAGAGAGTCTCGAGTCATCCCTATGCCAGTGTGCACTGAGACATACGAAGGCACAGCAACTCTTGTGTATGTGTAGGAGCCTGAATCAACGGATGCTTAAAACTCTTCTTGATTTGAAGCAAGCCAGAACTGCCCTAGATTCACAAGGTTGAAGTGATGATGAAATGTGCCAAAGCAAGAACATAAACGGTGGCTTTTTCCAAAGACAACAGAGAATTTTAGGAAAACCACAGGCACTGAGTTAGACCAGTCGGAAACCTGCCTGGATTCCAGGAATGAAGACAGTCACATTAGTTAAAAACCAATTGTCACCTTTGTAAACACATTACTTTGGGAACTTATGGAGAACTTGCACATCCAATTAATTTATGTCCATAATACAGAGGAGCAGAATTAGGCCATTTGGCCCATTGAGCCTGCTGTACCACTCCATCAGGGCTGATTTATTATCCCCCTCAATCCCGTTCTCCTGCCTTCTCCCTGTAACCTTTGATACCCTTACTAATCAAGAACCTATCAGCCTCCACTTTAAATATACCCAGTGTCTGGGCTTCTATAGACACCTATGGCAATGAATTCCACAGATTCATGACCATCTGGCTCAAGGCATTCCTCCTCATCTCTGTCCTAAAGAGAGGCCCTTCTTTCTGAGGCTGTGTCCTCTGGTAGTAGACTCTCCTACTTTCAGGAACATTCTCTCCACATCCGCTCAATCTAGGCCTTTCAATATTTAATAGGTTTCAATTAGATCCGCCCCTCATTCTTCTAAGCTCCAGTGAGTACAGTCCCAGAGCCATAAATCACTTGTCATACATTTACCCTTTCATTTCCGGAATCAATCTTGTGAACCCCCTCCTGACCCTCTTCAACGCCAGCACATTTTTTCTTAGTTAAGGGGCCCAAAACTGCTGTCTATACTTCGTGTGGTCTGACCAGTGCCTTATAAAGTTTCAGCATTACATCCTTACTTTTATATTCTAGTCTTCTCGAAATGAATACTAACATTGCATTTGTCTTCCTTACCAGCGACTATACCTGCTACTTTAGGGGATCCCTTTGCACCTCTCATTTCTGAACTTTCTCCCTATTTAAAAAATAGCCTATACCTTATTTTCTTCTGTCAAAGTGTCTGACCATACACTTCCCTACACTATATTCCACCTACCACTTCTTGCCTATTCTCCCAATCCATCAAGTCCTTCTGAAAACTTCCTACTTCTTCAACTCTACCTGCCCCTCTACCTAACCTCGTATTGTCCGCAGCTTGGCCACAAAGCTATCGATACTGTTATCCAGATCATTGACATATAAAGGGAAAAGAGGCCGATCAATGATCACTGCAGACCACCACCAGCCAACTGGAAAAGGTCCCCTTTATTCCCATTCTTTACCTCCTGACAGTTAGCCAATCTTCTATCTATGCTAGTATCTTTCCTGTAATACCATTATCTCTTACCTTGTTTAGCAGCCTCATGTGTGGTACTTCATCAAAGATCTTCTGAAAATCCAAGTAAAGAACATTCACTGACTCTCCTTTGTCTACTCTGCCCGCTATTTCCTCAAAGAATTCCAACATATTTGTCAGGCAAGATTTCCCCTTAAGGAAACCATGCTGACTTTGGCCCACGTTATCATGTCACTCTTCCTGTCTTGTGGATTTCAAATCTGTGTCCTCTTAACCCTGTTACATATTCTCGTTCATTTTTCCATTCTTTCCTCTTCTTCTTCATTTTCCGTTTGAAGCTATGACTTCTTCCATGCTCTCTTTCTGAAATGTTTTCCTTCAGCCTCTGCCTTCACCGACACACGTCAATCGCCATGCTCTGTTGACAAACATATTGTTGATGCCAGTTTTCCTGTGGACTAGATTATGAAGAACTTGCTGGACTTCTGTTTTGCCTGCGGCTTCTTCCTGTAATTGAATGTTCACAAACCAAATGTTCCAGGGCACCACTGGTCAGTCAAACATGACAAATAAATGGAATACTAGGAGGCAATGTCCTTTTTCTTTTGACTGCTCAATCACCCATCAGTTTCATTTACACTATGGTTTTCTTTGTGCTCTGGCTCAGAATATTCACTTCCTCCCAATCCTGTCTGTAGTACCAACACCAGCACTGCCTTTATTCCCGGAGTCCAGGCACGTATAAGACCATCTGACTCATTACTGGTTGTTTTCATAAAATTCTATGCTTATTTTGTCAAATTCCACTGTTCACATTCTTCCTTTGGTACATGTCATGATTATCACAACCTTGCAAAGCCTGGCCTGCTTCCAATCAAGAAGGGCCTGTTTGTAAATATTAGTTATAGTGATCCTTAGGGATTGGTTACAGGCTTTCTAAAATCATGTGAATTCCTCCTGTGGCTCATCTTGTCCTGCTCAGGTTTCCAGTTCAGGAATAGTTATTGCCCCTCAACCATTAGGTCCACAACCTATGGACTCACTTTCAAGGACTCTTCGTCTCATGTTCTCAATATTATTGCTTATTTATTTATTATTATTATTTTTTTCTTGTTGTATTTACACAGTTCATTTGCAGACTAGTTGTCTCTCCATCTTGTTGGGTGTGGTCTTTCAGTGATTCTGTTGTTCTTGTATTTACTGCGAATGCCCTCAAGAAAATGAATCTCAGCATTGTATATGGTGACATATATGTACTAAACTTTGAACTTTAGATATCCTTGCAAGTTCATATTCTATCTGTCAAAGGTGAATGACACTCCATCATAAACATTTCAAAGCGTTAGACCAGTTTCAGGCTTGCTGTCTCATCTGCAATAAGTATCCTCAAATCTTGCCATGTTTTTCATATGTCAGTCCAGTCCTCAAAATCAGTTTATTTATTGGCATACAGAGTGGAACAGGCCCTTCTGGCTCAATAAGTCACGTTGCCCAGCAACCCCTAATTTAACCCTAGCCTAATCACAGGACAATTTACAATGACCAACTAACCTATTCTACCAGTACATCTTAGGCTGTGGGAGGAAACTGGAGCATCTAGAGGAAGCCCATGTGGTCATGGGGAGAACATACAAACTGCTTACAGTCGGCAGTGGGAATTGACTCTGAATCAGTTAAGTGTGGTGCTCACTATTACACTACCATGGCTTCTGGATCTTAGGTCAATTCTCTCTATTCATTTCATTCCCAAATTCAACAAGTGCTGCACCCTGAGATCATGCAACAATCTGCGAGACCTAATTTCTAATGCTTTTAGTGCTTTTCAATTTTTTCTCATGATTCTTGCAAAAATCTAATTCTGCAACCCCTTCCTGTCTTGCCTTCCCTGTTATCTGCACCTACCACCTTCTTTCAAATGTGGATTTTGTACCTTCTTCTCAAGTCCCTCTCTGTCATTGCATTTTCCTATTGCTGGGATTTTTTTTTAACTCCTGTGATAGATTCTAATTTCCCCATTATTTGGTCTATTGCTGTTGCTCTGTCTGGTGATTTTAATCTCTTAAATAACTTTCAAAACTTCATCTTCTGTTTCAGTATCATTTCATTCAGGTAACAGATGCCCTGCCTTCAATAACTTCTGTAACTCTTGCCTGACTGGCTGTCTCTTGCCCTATCTCCTTGGCATTGCTCAGGTTTGTCATGGCTATAAGATTACCATTGGTCCAGGCCGACCCTCCTGCTCCTTCCGCTGGCTATGTTACAGTACCTGGCAGTCTCACACTGTCTGGTTCCTGGATATCTGCTTGACGGTGACAGATTCAGAAGCAAAATCCATACCTGTGCAATAGGGGCCACCTGGATGTCTGTTCTCAGTGATTAGAATGGAAAGCATGAACAAAATATTCTGCATCCCGTTAACTACAGTCTGGGTATAGCTTGCTACAATTACTGGCAGCCCCCACCCCTTCAATACCTTGCCAAGGTACAATTCTCCCAGTGCTGTAGACAACTTCTCCTAACTTCTCTGTGCATATCGCCTTACTCTCTACTAGAAAAGCATGGTGCCTGTGAGGTCTGCTATCACTATAAAATCCTGACAACTGCTGGTGACCTTGCTGCAAGGTTTTGTCCTGTTGCTATCCATGCCACAGATACAACTGAATGTGCATTCTTTTTGTATCTTTTTCAGTGTCAGCAGTATTCAGAGCATCTCTCTGGGGGAAATCAGTGGGCATATTCCTTGCCCTATGCAAACTGTGGACGGCAGTTCTCTCTTTCAACCATGTTCTGTTTTCTTCCTCCAAACTGATGCCAGATGTCCAATTTTATTACAACAGTGGTCTGCTTTAAATACGCAAATGGAAATCACATGGCTTCCCTGACATCAGTAACAGGGCCTTCTGCCTTTTGATTGTGTGAACTTAGTGATACAGGAGCTAGTTGTTTAGGTTAGATAGAAACCAATGTTTTAGTTCTTGTTTCTCTCAAGTCCTTTTCAAAATTTATGGAACTTACAACAATAAAAATGAAAATATGAACTTATTGATGACTGGAAATCACCGGTTTGGAAATCTAACATTTTCCCTTTTAACACCTGCTTTGCATGTCTTTCAAGCTATCGATAATGCACTAAATCTAAACCAACCAACTTTTCTTAGGTTAGCTGCAAGTCAGACTCTTGAGACTACTTTAACCCCTGTAGTTACTGAAACGTGAGATGAATATGGGGAAAGTAGTGCACAGAACTCTTGCCACATTGAAGATGCGCCGAGACCCTAGAAAGGAGGAAATCCTTGGCCAAGCTATGAAGGAAGGTTTACATCATTTAGAACAACAAAGCTCTGGGTTATATTCAGCTCCATGGGGAACACCAAAGGATTCCTGCACAATAAAGTGGAATTGGCTTACCACTTGGATCAAATCCCATTAAGACAAAACTCATCTGTATTTTGCAAGGTTATTTTTCCATCACTTCCATTATTTGTGTTGTAAAGAAGAAAGATATTTTCATTGCGAGGAAATAAAGGAAAATGATCAGGTTGAAAGCATTGGGACAGTTCAAAGTTTTCGAAAAATGATGAGTGATGCTGTGAGTGGACAAGTCCATTATATTTGCTTCAGTAACTTTTCCCAGTGAACCTTAATGAAATGAAGGTAGATCCTACAAATTCACCATCTTTCAAGGCACTCCAGCCACAATCCAGGTGGAAAAGCAGCAAAAGGTCAGGAATTACTCTGGTTTACATTTATATATTGTCACTTCCATGGGTGCTTTTTTTTGCTGTTGAAGATCCACCTTTCTCAAAGAGAAATATTCCAATTAGAGGAACAATAGCCAGTTCCCAGGCCCGCAGTTGATTCATCTTCCAGCTTTTGTCATTACGCCAGGTGAGAAGGAAAGCATAGGCTGCTTAGCTGGTAGAAGTGGGTTCAGCAAGGTCCAGGCCTAGGTCTTAAAGGAATAAATGAAGCCTATTGTTCTCAGTCAGAAGACCTCTGGCTCTAGCACTTCATTCTGCCAGATCTCCACGACTATTTGCTTTCCCTGCTAAATAGCTGCCCAGGGTGTGCCTCTGGTACTAATGTAGGCATGAATGCCTTGATGCAATTTGGAAAAGGTGATAGGTTTACAGTTAAGCTAAGTCATTTTGTGGAGCCTCTTGTTTATGCCCCTGCAGAGTCTTTGTGACCCTTCAGATCCAGTGAGGTCCATGGGATAAGCATGGGGATCCAAAACGGGCACAGGTATGTCCTAATAATCATTCAAAACAAAAATTGCAACAAGTATTTGTTGCAATTTCTCTCTAAAAGAGATCAGCTTTAAGTCCCACTGCAGTCCCGGGTTAATGTTGATGGTGGATGGTCTTGTGTAGCACTTTTGCCAAGTTGTTCACCTCACTTTTTCATGGAAAACATCTTGAACTTGCAGCTTAAGTAGGCAGGGTGAATGATGTTCCCAAGCTTCCCGTCAAATAGTTTATTTGGATCCTTTAGATTTATTGATCACTCTGACAGTGACCGTGTGTAACCTTAATGCTGTAATATGTCTGACAGTACAAATATACCTTACTGTCAAAAATCTAATGTTACCAGCAGACATTCACTCAACACCTAAATATCTGTGTTACATGCTGCAGGCGACATCATGCCTGCACATTGCTTTCGCTATGAATGGTTGGCACCAGATTGGCATTGTGGGCACTCGTTCACATATTTCAGCTTCACATTTGCTGTAATATTTTCCTGCCACAAATAATTTCTGAAAGGAAGTGTCTGGATTGAATTGTTGTGGAAAGATTCAGAGCCATGCATCAAATCTGGCATTCCACTTCCAACTGAGTGTCCAGACAGTCAGGAAGTCTTACAGCAGCCACGAAGAGAGTAAATTGAATTATGTCTTCCACTGATTTAGTTCTCTCAATTCCTATTTTCTAGCCACCAAGAAATTACCGGTGAAACAATGAAATTGATTAAAGCAGCATTTATAGAACATCCTTAAAATGATACATAATTGTTCTGGTTTCACATCACATAAAGGTGTGGCAGTGGGATCATCGGATTAGCCATAATATTTTGGAAATAAGGGTATGAAACTGATGAAGAGCTCACATGAATTTGTCTTTTTATAAGCCATGTATGCTCATTGGCCACCTATACCAAATAAAGTGGCTATTGCTCTTCTGCACACCACCGGTGTGCTTGGTTGTCTGAGTTACTGCCACCTCCTCGTCAGTTTGTATCAGTCTGGCCATTCTCCTCTGACCTTTCTCATTAACAAGGCATTTTCACCCACAGAACTGCTGCTCACTGATTTTTTTTTGTTTAACACCATTCTCTGTAAACTCTGTTGTGTGTGAAAATTCCAGCAGTTTTGGTGATACTCAAACCACCCCATCTACCACCAACAATTATTCAGTGGTTAAAGTCACACAGATCACACTTCTTCTGCGTTCTGAAGTCTGAACAACAACTGAACCTCATGACCATGTCTGCATGCTTTTATGCATTGAGTTGCTGCCAAGTGGCTTATTAGATATTTTTATTAACAAAACAGGTGTACAGGTGTACCTAAGAATGGCTACATAGTGTATAATTACAGCCACTTTAATAATATTTAAATTTTCACTCAGTTTAAAAAACGTGGATAAATAACATATTAAGAAGTTCAACTTCAACTCCAGGTAAACTGGATGAGCAGGGTGCATTCAGTAAAGAGTGCACTCGGTAGTGGAGATACGATATATACGGCCTCCAGGATCATCTCTGCAACTAGAAGAATCCAATGTTCCACCTTCTGATACCCTTCTATTTCTCACTTCTAGAGCTATGAGCTCATAACACAATCCCTCATCTTTAATGGGTGATTCAATAAACTGAGGGGAAATGGTACTAGTATTGATTATTCATTTGCACTGGACTCAGGTGATTATAGCAATTTGCTTCTGCTTCTGAATGATTTGCCACAAATAAGAAACATTTCATGGAAAGGCAATCCTGAGGGATGAATGCTTCAATGAGTTGTGTCAGCTCCATCTTAACATACTGGCTTTACCAAAACATTGCCATGTGAGCTAGACCATAAGATATTGGAGTAGGAAAAGGCCATTCAGCCCATTGAGTCTTCTCCACCATTGAATCATGGCTGATTTTTTTCAATTCATTGTTCCACTTTCTTCTCAAAGTCCTTAACCCTCTTTCCAGTCAAGAGTCAATTGATCTCTGTCTCAAATATACCAAATAATGCCAATGAAGTCCACAGATTCAACACCATCTGGCTCCTGAAATTCCTCTTCGTCCAATTATTCTGAGGCTGTCCCCTTGGTTTCTAGACTCTCATACCAATGGACACATCCTTTCCATATCCATTCTACCTTGGCCTTTCAGTATCTGGTAGATCTCAATGAGATCCCACCGTTACCCTTCTGATTTTCATTGAGTGCAGGCCCAGAGACATCAAGAGCTGGGGAAGGGAAAGGATCATGGGATAGGAGGCCTAGGGAGAAAGAAGGGGAGAGGGGAGCACCAGAGGGAGATGGAGAACATGCAAAGAGTGATGGGCAGAGAGAGAAAAAAAAGGAGGGGGGAGGGGGAGAGTAAATAAATAAGGGATGGGGAAAGAAGGGGAAGAGGGGCATTAACGGAAGGTAAAGAAATCAATGGTCAAATCACCTTTCCAGCTCTTAGCTTCACCCCACCACCTCCTGTCTTCTCCTATCATTTTGAATTTCCCCCACCCCCCCTACTTTCGAATCTCTTACTATCTTTTCTTTCATTTAGTCCTGATGAAGGGTCTCGGTCTGAAATGTCTTCTGCGCTTCTCCCTATAGATGCTGCCTGGCCTGCTGCATTCCACCAGCATTTTGTGTGTGTTGTCAGTGTACTTGAAATGTGGTCTGACCAATGCTTTATAAGGCCCCAGCAGTATGACATTCTTTTATACTCTGGACCTCTTGAAATGAATGGTAACATTGCACTTGCCTTCTTCACTACTGACTCACCCAACAAGTTAACCTTGAGGGAATCCTGAACCACCAAGTCCATTGGTAGTTCTGATTTCCGAACTTTTCTCCTCATTTATAAAGCAGTCTACATCTTCATTTTCCCTTCTAATGTTCATGGCTCCACAGTTTCTCCACACTGTGTTCCGTCTGCTACTTCTTTGTCCAAGCCCTCCTGCGGAAGCCTGGGCAATGATTATGGTCTGCTGGTGTGTAGAACTGGGCCACCAGTCTCCAAGCCAACAAAATGGAAAAGCAATTCTCAAGTGAAAGGCCATCAACCTGAAATATTAATTGTTTCTTTTTCCACAGATGCTGCCAGAGTATTTCCAGCATCTACATACATCCTACTTGTACCAACATAAAGAGCAGCCAAGTGCTCACAGAATTTGTTGGAATATTATCAACCAAACCACAGAGTTTATTGAAGCTGCTTCCTGTTGCTTGCCAACAACGACCGCCCTGCCTTCTGGGTCTTTGGGTTTCAGAGTAATCCAGAGCCGAGAGGAAATGGTTCCAGGCTCCAGTGATCCCACTGCACTTCTCCAGCTCCCACGAGTGAGCCAGGCGAATCAGTGATTCAGCAATTAAAAGACATTTTCAGAAGAATGAAAAATATGGAAAAATATACAGCAAAAACACAAGTATTGTTAGCTAAAAAATCTGAGTAATTAATTCCTCTAAGACCTTTCACCTATTTTATTAAAGGTTCTGAACCAGGCTACCATGAATTTCTTGTTCCTTCTCCAAAATCAGCAGATCTGTTGTATGCTTTCAGTTTCTGCCATTCATTTTGAATGTCCTACTCTCTTCATTGTCCTGAAATACTGAGAAACAACCAAATCATTACTAAAATAAAATAAAAATTGAAAATGCTGGAAACGGATCAGGCAGAATCAGAGTAAAGAGGAATGATTAATGCTTCCAGGTATGGGATCCTTTACCTTCAGTGGGCTTGATGCAATACTACTTCACTAGTTGCTTTGCTGGTTAAGGGTATTTTCAGGCAAAGTTATCAAGGATGTGGCGCAAAGGTGGATGGATAGAATTTGACAAAAGCATGCACCTACAATAGCAGAAGCACAATGCACTTGCTTCCAAGTTTTAGTTATGTTGATGGTTTTGGAAGTGAATTTCAGAAGCAGAACACAACATCTAGCTGCATTGTCTGGAGACCGTGAATTCTTAGTGTCGGGGCAGTTCAGCCATAATTTAATGGAAGGTAGAGGTGAATAAATGTGTCCTACTTCTGTGTAGTAATTATGATTTTTGGAGACAATTTGACAAAACAGCCAGTCAAACTGAGTACCTTTCAATTCATGGGTAGCATGGTTTTGTAGCATTAGCATCTGGTCTAAACATTTCTAAACAGTTTAGAATATTTGTCAGATGCCCACCTGCTAACAATGTGTTGGTTGGCAGAATAACTGGTGTGGTACATTGCCCCGGTGTATGCGGGTGGCAGCAGAATTTGGAGTTAATGGAAATGTGAGAGAAAAGGTAGGGTAAGTGTAACAGGGTGTTTGTTGGTCAGCATAGTGGGCTGAAGGGCCTGTTTCTATGGAGCTCGGGGAGTACTTCAAAATTTGTTCTACCTTTTATATATATATTTTCCTCATATTTAAATTTCTGAATCCTTCCCTTAAGAACTCTGACTATCTTACATTTAAAGGCAAAGGTAAAATGCACATAGTGTCCAATATTTAATAATAATATCGGAAGAGGTGATGACAATAGACAATAGACAATAGGTTCAGAAGTAGACCATTCGGCCCTCCGAGCCTGCACCGCCATCTTGAGATCATGGCTGATCAACTACTATCAATACCCGGTTCCTGCCTTGTCCCCATATCCCTTGATTCCCCTATCCATAAGATACCTATCTAGCTCCTTCTTGAAAGCATCCAGAGAATTGGCCTTCACTACCTTCTGAGGCAGTGCATTCCAGACCCCCACAACTCTCTGGGAGAAGAAGTTTTTCCTTAACTCTGTCCTAAATTACCTATCCCTTATTCTCAAACCATGCCCTCTGGTACTGGACTCTCCTAGCATCTGGAACATATTTCCTGCCTCTATCTTGTCCAATCCCTTAATAATCTTATCAGATCCCCTCTCAATCTCCTTAATTCCAGCGTGTTCAAGCCCAGTCTCTCTAACCTCTCTGCATCCAGACATCCCAGGAATTAACCTCGTGAATCTACGCTGCACTTCCTCTACAGCCAGGATGTCCTTCCTTAACCCTGGAGAACAAAACTGTACACAATACTCCAGGTGTGGTCTCACCAGGGCTCTGTACAAATGCAAGAGGATTTCCTTGCTCTTGTACTCAATTCCCTTTGTAATAAAGGCCAACATTCCATTAGCCTTCTTCACTGCCTGCTGCACTTGCTCATTCACCTTCAGTGACTGATGAACAAGGACTCCTAGATCTCTTTGTATTTCTCCCTTACCTAACTCTACACTGTTCAGATAATAATCTGCCTTCCTGTTCAGCAGGATCCAGGTGTAAAGGAATAATTCAACTCACACTAGTTCATTTGTTTGGATGGGAAAACATCACTGAATTGGTAGATTCCAGATAAGTTACCAATACAGTTCTCATTAGGTTTATGAAATTCTCTGTAAGTGGGGAGTAGCAAAGGGTGTTTACTGCATCTCCATCGCAACTGCTCTCAGGATGAGGTTTTTCATTCCAGAATTAAGGAGATTGAAACATAGAAACACAGAAAACTTACGGCCCAATACAGGCCCTTCGGCCCACAATGCTGAGCCGAACATGTACTTACTTTAGGAATTACTTAGGGTTACCCATAGCCCTCTGTTTTTCTAAGATGTCTTCCTTCTTCAAAGAAAGGGCTCGCCTTCCTCCACCATCAACGCTGCCCTTAACCGCACCTCTTCCATTTCGCGCGTGTCTGCCCTCGCCCCATCCTCCAGCCACCCCAACAAGGATTATGTTTCCTCTTGTCCTCACCTACCACCCCACCAGCCTCCACTTCCAGCAAATAGTTCTCCATAACTTCCACCATCTCCTACGAGATCCCACCACCAGTCACGTTTTTCTTTATCCCCAGTCCTGATGAAGAGTCTCGGCCCCAAACGTTGACTGTTTATTCTTTTCAATAGATGCTGCCTGGCCTGCTGAGCTCCTCCAGCAATGTGTGTGTCTTTTCTTACAGGTACATGGTATTATTCATGGTAAATATTCATAAACCCTTGAAAGCTTTACATAGAAAAGCCATACTAATGCAGCTAGCTGTACAGCACATTGGTTAGGCTCCAGTTGGAAAGTTGTGTGCAGTTCTGCTTAGCACACTATAGAAAGGAAATGGTGGCATTAAATGAATGCATAAGATATTCACCAGGATGTTGCCTGGAATGGAGGGCTTTAGATACAAAGAGAGACTGAGTAGGCTGGGACTGTTCTCACTGGAGCACACGAGGCTGAGGGGACAGCCTTATAGAGGTTTATAACATGAGGGAATTTGAATAGGTTAGATATTCACAGTCATTCTCCAAGGGTAGAGCTGTCTTAAATTAGAGGACATAGGATTAAGGTGAATGGGGGACTGTTCAAAGGAGTGAGGGGACAGTTTTTCACAGAGGATGCTGGGTATATAATTCAAAGCCACCAGAGGAGGTGGTAGAGGCAGGTGCAATCATCTTGTTTAAAAAACATTTGGACACGTACGTGGATCGGAAAGGATAAGAAGGATGTGGGCCAAATGCAGGAAAATCAGATGAGCACAGATAGGCATCTCAATGTGCGTGGACAAGTCAGATACAAGGATCGGATTCCATGCTGTATGACTCTATGACGATTTCAGAACAGGAAAGGGTTTGCTTATACAATGTGCAATCAGGCATCTCTGATAGTGTCAGCTGTGGCTCAATTGGAATCACTCTCATTTTTAAGATGGAAATCATGGGTTCAAATCTCACTCCCGAAGTTTAAGCAAAATAAAATCTAGTGCAAATCTGCAGGAACTTTTATCTTTCATCCAGGTGATCTCTTGAAGTGAACTCCACAGCACTATTTGAGTAAGAGCAGGAAATTTATCCCCAATTCCCAAACAATATTTGTCACACTCTCTACTTCACCAAAACTGGTTATAATATCATTATCACATTGATGTTTGTGGCACCTTGTCCACAAGAGGACACCCAAGTTTCCTACAATAGTGATCACAATTTAAACAATATCTTATTTGGTACGAATTGCTTTGATTTCCTACCCCAATTGAATAGAGTTCTGACCCTACAAATTTGCAGTGGAGTCCAATAAAGATAACTAAGCAATCACCCTGTTAAATCAGGTCCTGTTGTTTGTTCTCAATCATATAAATTACAAATAGTAAAGGTTATGATACATGTCTTTCTAATCTTATGCTCCACTGACACTAGTGGTCAGTTGTGTTATTTTGGTTCCTCTGGTTAGATGTAACACTTTGCAGTTGATCTTTTAAAATTTTAATTTATGTCCATCCATCCATCACTGGCTGTCATGAGCCCTGTGGCTTGCCATAGAACATTGAGCTTCTATGGTTTTGAGCACCTGTATTTTCAAGTCATTATCTTAACTAGAGTTTTTAATCCCTTGTGCTTTCAGTTTAATCTTGTGTTTGGCACACATTTCCCACAGTCCATGTCGGTACCTCAGCTGGGGTTAATGTGTTGGAGAGGGTGAATTCTCATGGTGTTGTTAGGTGCCCCCCCCCCCAAAAAAATCTCTGTTGGTATCCCTGTGCCTAACCCTTTGTTTTGGTCTCCTCCTGTGGATTCTGCCGTTCTTCCACTCCTGGCTCGAGCTGTGAGCCTGCTGTCCCCTGCTCCTGGTCTCAAGTCATTGCCTGCACTTCCCGTGACTGAGAGCCTGCTGTTCTCCGCACTTGGGCCCAGCCCCGCCGTTAGTGAGCCTATCCGCCAGTATTTATTGCCAGTCCCCAAAAACACTCGATCTGGGGAGGAAGTTAAACATCAACCACTGTGATAGATTTGAAGTTCCACACAGAGTAAGGATGCCAGATTTCCTTCCCTGAAGGACCAGGGTGAATCGGGTGGATTCTTATTACGACCTAATAGTTTCAAGGCTGCTGTTAATACATTTACTTAATTACTTGATTAAAATCCCACAACGACTATGATAGCATCTGAACAGGTCTCTGGAGATGAATGTTCCTGAAATTTTGCTGCAAGCCTAGGATACTGTTATACTACCAGTAAGAGACGTGAAAGTCACAATATATATGTAAGTCTTTCCCTTCCTTCAGATTGAAATCACAGAATGATGTCAGCTTCTGGCATTAGTCCACAATTATCAAAGCCCCAATCCTTCTTTTGCTCTGTGTAGACAGCCAGGTATCAGTTTAACTGCTTAATCTATGCCTTAAGCAAACATGTCAAGAGACCTTTTCGAAGCATGAAGAGATCCTGGGGAGAACTGCAACAAGAACCAGGCTTCATCCAACAATCCAATCAAATAAATGATTGTTAGTCCGTGATGCAGCTTCGTCAGATAATCTAAATGAAACCTAAGGCCTAATTATAGGCTGCCTTGGGTTATGTGGTTCACTTTCATGCCATGATTGCATTTCCATTTTTATGACAGAAGCTTGGAACCAGTATCTCTGGCTGATATAATTTGGATAAAATACTTGCCTCAACATGAAGAACGAGACAGGAGTTTAAGTATGTTTGTTGCTGATCAGCAGTTTATTTTACTTTGTACAGGATTTTCTTTTCTGCAGAACTCACAATCAAATTGTTTCTGGCAAAGATCGGCTTCACAACACTCTGGCTCCATTGTTATTTTTGTGCAAAAATTAAACAAATGTCCATTGTAAGCGGCATAAACTCACTTAGAAATGTATGTAAAATTGGCTGATGATGTGGTTGTGTGTTCCTTATCAGCCTTTTGAGCATTTTGCTCTTGAGATCAAAGGTCAGTTATTTTAGAACATAGAATGTAACTTGTAACGTTGAACAGGTCCATAATTCATTGAAAGTGGTGCCAAGGGTAGATAGGTTCATAAAGAAAGCTTTGGCACATTGGCCTTCATAAATCAAAGTACTGAGTACAGGAGATCGGATTTTATGTAGAAATTGTGTAAGATATTGACGAGACCTAATTTGGAGTATTGTGTGCAGTTTTGGACACCTACCTACAGGACAGATTTAAACATGTTGAAGGAGTGCAGAGAAATTTTACAAGGATGTTTTATTTTCTGGAGGACCTGAGTGATAAGTTTGATGATGAACTTCAATAAAAATAAATTAGAGAAAAAGAAAAATGCAATAGACTAGGACTGTGTTCTTTAGAATGTGGAAGATTGAGAGGAAATTTGATAGAGTTATACAGAATTATGAGGTGTACAGATAGGGTAAATGCAAGAATCCTTTTTCCACTGAGGCTGGGTGGGACTACAATCAGAGGTCATGGGTTAAAGGTGAAAGGTGAGGTTTAAGGGGAATATGAGGGGAAACGTCTTCACTCAGAGGGTCATGAGAATGTGGATTGAGTTGCCAGCACAAGTGGTGCATGTGAACTTGATTTCAACGTTTTAAGAGAAGTTTAGATAGGTACATGGATAGTGTGTAAATACCTACCTCTGACATATCCCCTAAACTTTCCTCCAAACACATTAAAAATTAAAAATATATCCTCTCTTATTAGCTATTGCTGCCCTGGGATAAAGGTGCTGCCTTCCACTCTATCTATGCCTCCTATCTTTTATACACTCCTATCATGGTGCCTCTAATCTTTTTTCACTTTTAGGGGAAAAGCCTTAGCTTGCTCAATCTTTCCTCATAAGTCATGGTCTTTAATCCAGGCAACATCCTGGTAAATCCTGGTAAATGTCCTCTGCACCTTCTCTAAAGCTTCCAGATCCTTCCTATAATGAGGAACACAATACTCCAAATGTGGTCTAACTCTGTCTATGGACATGGACCCCAAGACTTTTGTTCCCCCACCCTGTTAAGGACCCTGCCATTAATCCTGTACTTTGCCTCCAAGTTCAACTTTCCCAAGTGTATGACTTCTCAGCCGAGCTCTGCATCCTGTCAATGTGCCATTCTAAGCTATGACAGCCTTCTGCACTATCCACATCAGTTTTCATGTTATAATATTAAAAATGATAATAATAAATTTATTTATTTAACACCTTTCATACACTAAGATGTAGGTTCAAAGCACTTTACATAGATTGTAAAGATAAATCAATACAGTCTTAAAATAAGAGACAAAGTTAAAAATTCATAAGTAAAGACAAACATTATCTAGAATAAAATGTAATTTAATATACCAAATTATATAAATGTAATCAATGTCAGCAGGCATGAATTACTCCTATAAGTAGGCCAAATTTTAAAAAGTAGGTTGTAAGAGGTGTTTTTGAAACATTGCATATTACAAGCCTGGTAGAGAATTCCAGATTTTTGGCACATAAGAGCAAAAGGCCGCATCACCAGTTCTTATATGCTTGACTCAAGGAACACTAAGCAAACCAGTATTCGCAGATCTAAGAT
Organism: Hypanus sabinus; assembly: GCF_030144855.1. Taxonomy (NCBI): domain Eukaryota; kingdom Metazoa; phylum Chordata; class Chondrichthyes; order Myliobatiformes; family Dasyatidae; genus Hypanus; species Hypanus sabinus. The sequence continues at coordinate 42,781,934 of NC_082710.1, forward strand.
TACAATTATGGATGTAAGGAGATAGATACTCCAAAATACATGCAGGAGCTAGATTATTCAGAGCCTTATATATAGTTAAGAATATTTTAAAATTGATCCTAAATGACACAGGCAGCCAGTGTAATGATGACAAAACTGGTGAACTGTGCTCAGATTTTCTTCTTTTGGTTAAGATTCTTGCTGCTGCATTTTGAACAAGCAGCAGCTGATTTATATCTTTCTTCAGAAATCCTGAAAAGGGTGCATTACAGAAGTCCAACTGGCTAAGAGCAAAAGCACGTTTTATTTTTCTGCATCCTGAGATATTATAAGAAATCAAACTCTTGCAATGTTCCTTAAATGAAAGAATGCAGTCTTAGTAAAATGATTAATATGTGACTTAAAATTTAGCTCAGAGTCAATAATAATGCCTAAATTCTTTACCTCTGGCTCACTTTGTAAGGTCAGAAGGTTAAGTTTATTTCTAAGATTCGCACTCATCTGCAAACTTATTAACGCAGCTTCCACTTCCTCATCTAACTCATTTATAAAAATCACAAAGAGCAGGGGTCCCAGAACAGATCCCTGCAGAACACCACCAGTACCGGACCTCTACCTGTAGTAGATGATGCTCCATTTACTACCGTGCGGTTCCTTCTGTGTGCAAACCAGTTCTGAATGCACACAGCCACAGTTCCCTGGATCCCTTGCCTCCTGGCTTTCTGAATGAGTATACCACGGGGAGTCTTATTAAATGCCTTACTAAAATCTACGTACACCACATCCACTGCTTTACTTTTATCAATATGTATTATCACTCTCTAAAAAACGTCAGTCAAGTTCATGAGGCATGTCTTCCCTTCATAAAGCCATGTTGACTACCCCTGATCAGACTATAATATGGAGCAGTAAATGGAATAAGGTAGATGAGCTTGCAGGACAGTTGCAAAATGGCAAATATAATGGAATCATGGCTGAAAGATTATAGCTGAGGGCTTAATGTGTAAGGATACACATTGTATCAAAAGGATAGGCAGGAAGGCAGAGGGGGGCATTGCTCTGTTGGTAAAAAATGAAATCAAATTATTAGAAAGAGGAGACATAGGGTCAGAAGGTGTTGAATCATTGTGGGTAGAGCTAAGGAACTGCAAGGGTAAAAATACCCTGATGGAGTTGTATTCAGACCCCCAAGCATTAATGCCTACAAATTACAATGGAAAATGCATGCCAAAAGGGCAATATTACAATAGTCATGAGGGACTTCAATATGCAGGTAGATTGGGAAAAACAGTTTGGTGCTGGATTGCAGGAGCGGAAATTTCTAGACTCCTATGAAATCGCTTTTTAGAGCAGCTCATGGTTGAACCCACCAGAATTGATTAGAGAGCTTAAGGTAAAAGAACCCTAAGGGGAAAGTCATAATAATATGATCAAAGTCATCCTGAAATTTGAGGAAGAGAAGCTAAAGTCAGATGTATCAGTAGTGCAGTGGAGTAAAGGGAATTACAGAGGCATGAGAGAGCAGTTGCCAGAATTGATTGGAAAAGAACACTGGCAGGATGACAGCAGAGCAGCATCAGCTGGAATTTCTGGAAGTAATTCAGAAGGCTCAAGATATATACATTCCAAAGAGGAAGAAGTATTTGAAAGGAAGGATGACACAACTGTGGCTAACAAGAGAAGTTAAAGCCAACATAAAAGCCAAAGAGAGGGCATGTAATAGAACAAAAAATACTGGGAAGTTAGAGGATTGGGAAGCTTTCAAATAACAACAGAAGACAACTAAAAAGTCATTAGGAGGATTAAGATGGAATATGAATGTATGCTAGCCAATAATATTAAAGAGGATACCAAAACTTTCTTCAGATACATGAAGTACAAAAGAGAGTTGAGAGTGAATATTGGACCACTGGAAAACTATGCTGTAGAGGTAGTAATGAGGGAAAAATGAAACGGCGGACAACTAAATAAGTATTTTATGTCAGTCTTCACTGTGGAAGACACTAGAAGTATGGTAGAAGTTCTAGATGTCAGGGGGCATGAATTGTGTGACGTTACCATAACTAAAGAGAAGGTTCTTGGGAAACTGAGAAGCCTGAAGGTGGATAAGACACCTGGACCTGATGGTAACTGTATCCAGAGATACCAGTCACATGACAGACACACTTGCCCCCTGGCTGGTCGGAGGACACACCACACGCCAACTAATCAATGCGCACCTAAATTATTGGTCACCTTAATTGGATTATCTCGCCCAGCCCCATGCTATAAAAGGTGAGACTTGTGCCTGGCTCGGTCTCTCTTACAGACCACCTCATTGAAGGTAAGTGCATTGATTTATGTTTGGGAAGGTCTATCGTTTGTCCTGGTAAGGGAGCCGCAGGAATCCAAGGTCAAGGGGGATAGCTGTCGTAGTGCTTTTCCCTTGTTCTTTGTATGTGTAACTATACCCTGTCCCCACACCGCTTTCTGTGTATTGTACAGCCAACCCGACCTTCCCCACACATGTTAACCCTAAGCATTTTTTGTTAGAATATTGTAGTTGCTTGTGTTGACCCAACTTCCTCTTGTAAATAAATTCCTTATTATTAAAACTGTGTGTGTCCAGGCCTCTACTGTTGAGACTCAAAGAACCAGTTATTTTCCATCACAACATTTGGTGCTGCGGAGCAGGGTCTCGTAGGTTTTGGCTGGACACAAGCACAGGGGATGATGTTCTGGAATAAGGGGAAGAAAGCCAGTGCAGGCACCCAGGATAAGATCCCTGGGTGGGCTGATGAAAGGGAGGGATTTGAGAGTCTGGCAGATCACGGAAAACCAGTGGACTGGTCTGAGCAGTTAGAGCCCCGTGGAGAGAAGCTGGGCCATCATGTGGTCTCCCTCCTGAAGGAATCAGGGTTCCCCAAAGCCAAGGGGAGTCAAAGGGGTGCCTTCTGGTTGTTTGCGTCCCTGCTGAGACGCCAGGTTAGAATTACTGATCACCTGCAGCACTTGTGTGGTCAGAAGGACAGGGGAATTGAAGACCTCAGTCAGCGTTGTTGCACGCTGAAGGAAACAGCACAGGCTGCCCAGGCCCGAGCCAACGGCCTTGAAGTTAGGGGAACTGAACTTGCCTGTTGCCTCATAAAACTCCAGCAGGCCAGGGCAACCCGGCGGTCTGGCTGGCAGCCGGACCCATTAAAGATTCGATCCTTAGTCCAGTGTGGCGACAAGCTGGACGCATGGCTGGGGGGTGGGGACATCTGGCTGGATAGTGACAGCGGGGGGGTGCCCGAGGAGCCAAGGTCCAAGAACAACCCTTCCCCCTTCTCACCCGACCCGTCACCACACAGTCCCAGGTTCACCGTAGGGAGTAAGGGAACGAGGGGGAGACGCTCGGACCTTCCCCTAGTCACTCCAAGACCACGGAGACCTGGGACTTCTCCCCCAAGGAGCTGACCCAACTGGCGGATCAGTACCACCAACGACCAGGCGAGCACCTCGCCGCCTGGCTGCTCCGGCTGTGGGACGAGGGGGGGCCCAACCTCAGCCTCTCCCATCAGGAGGCAAGCACCCTGGGAAGCCTCTCTGAATAGCAGAGCATAAACAATGCGCTGCGGGTGCCACAAGCAGAAATCCGCGACAGCACAACCCTGTGGGATCAGGTAGTGACCGCGGTACGAGCTCGCTATCCCACACTTCTGGAGTGGCATCTACGCAGGCGCCCGCAATGGGTACGGTCAGTCACGGCACCCAGATTATCAGGGAATGGGCACTGGTCAACGGCATCTATCAAGGTGCCTGTGACCGTAACTTCCTTGAAAACACACAAGTGACCGGTGCCCTAGCGGGATACTTGTTCACTACCGCGCGCCCCGATCTGAAGTCTGTAATCCTGCCCCTCATGGCACCAGCCAGCGGTAGGACCGTACGGGATGCCATCACCCTCCTGGAGGGATTAGAATATATGCAGGGGAGGCACCTACGCAGGTCCAGAAGACCGAGACAAGGGCCCTAGACACTATCCCTCTCAGATATACACGCAGGCAGCTGTACACAGACCTGCTGTGTGCAGGGGTGGATCGTAACCTGATAGATGGCATCCCCACCCCCAACCTATATGCCCTGTGGAAGGAGCATTGCAGGGGGAAGACTATTTACAAAAAGACCATGCCCACACCGAGCCACCCTCCGCGCCTCCCTTACCTGAAACTGTCTCGAAGGCCCTCAAAGCAAAACTCAGACAGCTTGTCAGACAGGAAATGTCCCACCTCCACCAGCAAAGTGCCTCACCCCCGGCGTGGCAGCCCTCTTCCCCCCTCCCATAGGATGAAGGCCAGGGCCCCCGGCGCATTTGCTCTCTCACCCTTTCCTGCCCGGGGGACCTGAGGCTATGTATACCCGTCACAGTACATTGGGGAAAGGGAAACACACAGAGGTGGATGGTGCTTGTTGACACAGGCGCCCAGCACACGATTATCCCAGGCAATCCTGCTTTATGAAGGGGTACAGACATGCAGATAGAGGGATTGGGGGGGCTCCCTTTTACCCGCCAGGGAGGTCACACTTTGCCTAGCCATAGGCAACTATTCCCCCAGACATGTACAAGTCTTTATTGCCTCCTCCCCGGAATGTATCCTCGGGATCAATGTTTTAAAGGGACAATCATTTGAAACAAACAGGGGCAAGTTCACCTTCAGCATCGCACGAGCCACTATTGTCGTCGGGGCGGCTAAGGGGCAACTGAGAAGGCTGAAGGTAAATAAGACTCCTGGACCTGATGGTAACACCCCAGCATTCGGAAAGAGGAGGCTGAAGAGATCGTGGAGGCATCTGTAGTGATCTTTCAAGAATCCCTAGATTCTAGAATGGTTCTGGAAGACTGGAAAATTAGAAATGTTGCTCCATTCTTCAAGAAAGGTGAGAGGCTGAAGAAAGGAAATTATAAGCTAGTTAGTCTGAATGAGGTCTCAGTGTACAGGGAGGCACATGTTAAAATAGGCCATAGTCAGCATGCTCTCCTCAAGGAAAAATCTTGCCTGAGAAATCTTTCAGAATTCTTTGAAGAAATAACAAGCAGAACAGACAAAGGAGAATCGGTTCATGTCATGTACTTGGATTCTCAGAAGGCCTTTAAGAAGATATCACACATAAGGCTGCTTAACAAGCTATGAGCCCATGGTATTACAGGAAAGATTCTAGCATGGATAAAGCAGTGGCTGATTGGCAGGAGGCAAAGAGTGGGAATAGAGGAAGCCTTTTCTGTCTGGCTGCCAGTGACTAGTGGCGTTTCACAGGGGTCTTTGATGGAACTGATTCTTCTTACATTATATTTCAATGATTTGGATGATGGAATTGATGGCTTTCTTGGAAAGTTTGCAGACAATATGAAGGCAGGTAGAAGGGCAGGTAGTTTTGAAAAAAATAAAGAAATCAAAGGGGTGACTATTTTCTAAATTGAGAAAAAAATACAAAAAACAGAGGTGCAAAGGGACTTGGGAGTCCTTGTGCTGGATTCCCTAAAGGCTAATTTGCAGGTTGAGTCTGTGGTGAGAAAGGCAAATGCAATGTTAGCATTCATTTCAAGATGACTAGAATATAAAAGCAAGGATTTAATATAGAAGCGTTATAAAGCACTGGTGAGGCCTCACTTGGAGTATTGAGAGCAGGTTTGGGCCCCTTAGCTGAGAAAGGATGTGTTGAAACTGGAGAAGTTTCAAAGGAGATTCACAAAAATGATTGAATGGCTTGTCATGTGAAGTACGTTTGATGGATATGGGCCTGTATTCACTAGAATTCAGAAGAATGAGGGATGACCTCATGGAAACCTGCCAAACGGTGAAAGGTCTTGATAGAGTGGAGGTGGTGAGGATGTTTCCTATGGTGGGAGATTCTAAGACCAGAGGACACAGCCTCAGAACAGAGATGAAGAGGAATTTTTTTAGCCAGAGAGTGGTGAACATGTGGAGTTCATTGCCACAGGCAACTGTGAAGGCCCAGTCTTTATGTATACTTAAGGAAAAGTTTGAGGGATTCTTGATTAGTCAGGACATGAAGAGATATGGGGAGAAGGCAAAGCAACTGGGGCTGAGAGGTAAATTGGATCAGCCATGATGAAATGTTGGAGCAGACTCAATGGGCCAAATGGCCTAATTCTGTTCCTATAGCTTATGTTCTTAGTGCCTTATTGTACAAATGTTTGTAAATCCTATCTCTAAGAACCCTCTCCAATAGTTTGCCCATCACTGATGTAAGGCTCATTGTCCTATACTTCACAGGATTACCCTGTTACCTTTTTGAACGAAGAAATAACACTGCCATCCTCCAGCCTTCTGGTATGCTATTCTTGTAGCCAGTAAGGGTGGAAAGATCATCTCCAATGGCATAGCAATCTCTTCCCTCACTTCCTGTAGTTACCTGGGGTATATCTCGTCTGGCCTCATGGACTTATCTCTCCAAATGTTTTTCAAATATTCCAACACATCCTCTTTCTCAACCTCAACATGTTCCAGCACATTAGCTTGTTTTATGCTGAACTTACATTTGTCAACGTTCCTCTTGCTGGTGAATACTGAAGCAGAGTATTTATTAAGGACGTCCCCCACCTCCTCCGACTCCAGGCATACTTCCTGTTTTATCTCTCTTTTATTTTGTTAAATTTCTCACTGTGTGGTAAGAGATATAGATGAATTTATCCTTGCATCTCCTTCAGCAGACTCAGGATCGAGAATCCTTACTTCCATTCATGTTTTGGGGGTCTGACGTGCCACTCAATGAGCAACAACAGACTTCACTGCCGTTAGCCGGGAGACACCTGATGAATCAGACATGGCAGGTAGATTTCAGAGTGGAAGGGCTAGTCCTTCCTCCTCTGAATTTTCAACCTGAGCAGATTAATGATTGGTCTAGCAGAGTTACATGTACATTGTAATATAGTGGATGAACAAGAAGATGAGAAACAGCGTAAACAAAGAGTGAAGAAGATTTTGAACAGATGCCTTTGGAACACTTAGACAGATTGGGAGAATGGACAAACAAACAGTTGATGAAATATAGTGTTATAAAAGTCATGCATTTTGGTAGAAGGCATAAAGGCCTAGAGTATTTTCTAAATGGAAAGAAAATTCAGGAATCAGAGGTGCAAAGGGCCTCGGTAGTCCTCGTGCAGGATTCCCTAAAGGAGAATCGAGCTGGGTCAGTGGTAAGGAAGTCAAATACAATGTCAATTCATTTCAAGAGGACAAGGATGTAATGCTGAGGCTTTTTAAGTTGTTGGTCAGACCGCACTTGTAATATTGTAAGCAGTTCTGGATTCCTTATCTAAGAAAAGATGAGCTGACAATGGAGAGGGTCCAGAGGAGGTTCATGAGAATGATTCTGGGAATGAAAGGGTTAATGTATGAGGCACTTTCTTGATGGCTCTGGATCTGTACTCGCTGAAGTTTAAAGAATGCAAGGGGATCTCATTGAATTCTATTGAATATTAAAATGCCTAGATAGAGTGAATATGAAGAGGATATTTCCAATAGTGGGGGAGTCTAGGACCAGAGGGCACTTCCTCAAAATAGAGGGATGTCCCTTTAGAATGGAGATGAGGAATTTCTTTATCAAAAGGAAGTTGAAACTGTGGAATCCATTGTCAAAGATGGCATCTGTCAGGTGTGTTTAAAGACATTTTCAATCTCTCATTGCTATTTGGAATATTAACCACCTGCTTCAAAACGGCAATGATCATACCAGTGCCCAAAAAGAGCAGCGTGAGCTGCCTTAATGACTATTGTCCTGTAGCACAGATGATGAAATGCCTTGAGTGGTTGGTCATGGCTCCTGCCTCAGTGAGGACCTGGACCCGCTGCAATTTGCCTATCGCCACAATAGGTCTACAGCCCCTGCAATCTCATTGGCTCTTCATGTGGCCTTGGATCACCTGGACAATACTAATACCTATGCCAGGCTGCTGTTTATTATCTACAGCTCAACGTTTAACACAAACATTCCTACAGGTCTGATCGGAAAAGTCCAAAACCTGGGCTTCTGTCCCTCCCTCTGCAGATGGATCCTTGATGTCCTAACTGGAAGACCACAGTCTGTGAGGATCAGAAATATCGGCTAGTTGAGTGGAACTGCAGCAACATCCTTGCTCTCAATGTCAGTAAGACCAAAGTATTGATTGTGGACTTCAGAAAGGGTAAAACGAGGAACACACACCAGTTCTCATAGTGGAAAGAGTGTGCAATTTCAACTTTCTTGGTATCAACATCTCTGAAGATCTATCCTGGGCCCAACATATTGACGTACTTACAAAGAAGACAAAACAGTGGCCATACTTCATTAGGAGTTTAAAAAGGTTCAGTATGTCACCAAAGACACAAATTTCTACAGGTACACCATGGAAAGCATTATAACTGGCTGCATCACCATCTGGTATGGGGCGGGGGGGGGGGGGGGGGAGGTGCTGAACAGGATTGAAATAAGGTGCAGAAAGTTGTGAAGCCAGTCAACTCCACCATGCTAGCTTCCCCAGCATCCTGGACATCCTCAGGGAGCGATGCCTCTAGAAGGTGGCATCCACCATTAAAGACTACATCACCCAAGGTATGCCCTCTTCTCATTGCTACAATCAGGGAAGAGGTACATGAGCCTGAAAGTAAATACCCAACAATTCAGGAACAGCTTCTTCCCCTCTGTTTCTAAATGGACATTGAACCCATGAACACTAGCTCACTTTCCCTCCCTTTTTTTGCACTACCTATTCAATTTAACTTTATATACTGTAATTCACACTCTTTGTTACTATGTAATGCAATTTACAGCTGATTAACAACAAATTTCATAACATATGCCAGTGATATTAAACCTGATTCTGATTCTGATTCTGACATTGCTGTGGAGGCCAAGTCATCGGGTATATTTAAAGCAAAGGTTGATAGATTCTTGACTAGTAAGGGAGTGAAAGGTCGTGGGGAGAAGGCAGGAGCATGGGGTTGAGGGGGATAATAATTCAGCCATGATAGGCCAAAAGGCCTATTTCTGCTTCTATGTCTTATGGACTTTGAAGGAGATGAGGGCACAGGATGACATGCACCCAATCATTATGCTCAGTCACCTGTATTGGTCAGGTCATGTCATTCGCTCATCTGACAACTGACACCTGTAAGCTCGGACAAGGGAACAGATTACTAAGCCAACTGAGTCCTGGAAATCCCTGGACCGTGACTTCTTAAAATGGGGAGCAGGGATGCAAGCTGATACTGAGAACCTCGAGTCCATATATTAAAAGCACCGAGAAACCTTATGTAAACTTGGAAGGAACACGTATTTCAGGCATCACATGCCCATCCCATGAGGCACTTTCCATCTCACCTGTGAAAGAACTTTCAGTTCCCACAATGGCCTCATTGGTCACCTCAGTGCCCATAAAATCAGAGTGGAAGCAAATCATCCTCCACCCCAGGGGACAGTCTCTGAAGAAGGAGAGCATATTTAATCCATAACAGGTGGATTGGCCCATGGAAGTGCAATTCAAGCATTAACTAACATAATACCCATAGTACTTTGAAAACTATTACTCAGACATCAGTCAAGGCTTGCTTGATTTGTAGAGAGAATAAATGAATATCATCAAGTGTAGGTCATCACAGGATGATTCCAGAAAAGATAGAATTAATTGGTATAAACTTAACATTTTTCACTATTATTTTATGATCTTAGAATTTACAGAAATTATGTCACAACACAATTCAACAGATTTCTGGAATAAATAATTGGTTGCTGAAAAAATTCCTTAAAAGAACAATCCAGTCAAACAATACTAGATATAAGCATGTTGTGTGATTTGAAGTAGGTGTCTCTAGGGTAGATTTTTGAATTAATTATGCTATTATTAAAGTAATACATGCATCTTGTTTCTGTTTTTAAGGGGATATATTATCCAACCATGCCTGAACAATTAATTTATGTAGGACCAGATATTATAGAGTACTGCCTGGATCCTTTATATTGAAATTTCTAAGAATTGTTGGTTAGGCAGAATTAATTTAGTGAGATGACAAAAAATAAAGACCTTTTGAAAAAGTTGGAATTTGTAAACTTTTAAAAAATTTTCTAGCTTTCATTTCTCTCCCTCCTTTGCAGTCAATAGCTTCAGTTGTTGGAGTATTTGTCGAAGGAAAACTATAACCTTCTCTTGCTTAAGATCGGAAACACCTACGTCATTGGAGGAGAAATCCACTTCTGGTCATTGGCTTTAAATATGTGCTTGAAAATTGGTTGTGATGACACTAATTGCTGCGCGCTCAGCTCTACTAAGTTACTGGAATCAGCACAGAGAATAGCTTTGATCCAAAGCATTAACTTTGTGTTATGTTACTGACTCCTTCTACCTCTTCAGCCTCCTCCTCAGGGACAGATCTGCTTGCTATTACATCTTGTGTAAGCTACTGACTCTAATCCTCTCCACACCAGCAAACATCTGGTAGACCATAAGTTATAGGAGCAGAGTTAGGCCATTTGGCCCATCGAGTCTGCTCCATCATCTCAACATGGCTGATCCATTTTTCCACTCAGCCCCAATCTCCTGCCTCCTCTCTGTACCCCTTCATGCCCTGACCAATCAAGAATCTATCAACCTCTGCCTTAACTACACATTAAGACTTGGTCTCCACAGCCACTTGTGGCAGCAAATTCCACAGATTCACCACTCTCTGGCTAAGGAAATTCCTCTTCATCTCCATTCTAGAAGGATGCCCTTCTTTTCTGAGGCTGTGTCCGCTGGTCTTAAGGCTCTCCCATGACATGAAACATCCAATCTACCAAGGCCTTTCACCACTCGTTAGATTTCAATTAGGTCACCCCATTGCTCTGAACTCTGTAAATGTAGGCCCAGAGCCATCAAATACTCTTCATATGACAAACCATTCAATCCTGGAATCATTTTCGTAAACGTCCTTTGAACCGTCTCCAGTTTCAGCACATCCTTTCTAAGATAAGGGGCCCAAAACTGCTCACAATACTCCAAGAGAGGCCTCGCTGGTGGTTTATAAAGTTTCATCATTACATCTTTGTTTTCATGTTTCAGTCCTCTTGAAGTGAATACTACTTCCACACATATATCAAGTGTCTCAGCTGATTGCTGCTGAGGTTATGAGTCTATTCACAAGAGTAGGAAGGAGAATACAATAAATCTGGCAGTTTGTGCACTGGCACAAGAGAACACAATGATAGAAGTTGCCAAATTGCTGTAAAAACACGGCTTGTTTACTAATATCCTTCAGAGAAGACTTTTTCCACTCCAGCCTGGTCTTGCTTACTGACTTTCTATGGCTTCAGGTCATCCAAGGAAGTGCAATAAATATTAACCCAACAGCTTTGTCCATATTCATTAAAAAAAAGAGGCCTAGTAGAAACGATGATGACTGTGGAAGTATTATTTGATGGTTGAAGCCATCCTTATGTCATTAATATATCACAAGCCATAACAATAAAAAATGTGAAAAGCAACAGCTGTATGTAAAAATGATCCTTTACTTCTTGTTGTTAGCGGGATCCTTGTATTTGTTAATGGGTTCAGCATGTGGCTGATCAAAGGAAAGATCTGGGGAAAGGGTGGTTTGAGGTAGTTTGTGATATACTGATAGTGTGTATGTATTAACCCTTTGAAGCTAATGAAGAGGATGAGCAGAATGTTCAGACCTCTCTGTTTAGGATGCATTTTTTAAGATATTGGCCCCACTTAGAATGGACTTAATAACACAGGCTGTGTACAAGTACAGCCTTTTCTATGCAGCTTCACCATTGGATGTGGGGAAACTCTGGAGAGCTAATACAGATTGCTTTTTCGTTGTTCACCAGTAAGGCAAATTAAAGGGACACTTCTGAATTGGAGGCCCCAGATACTATTTTGCTTAAACCTGCCCCTTTAAGGGCCTCACAACAGCAAAAGTATAAATTCTTGTCCCACTCCTAGTCCCAGTCCCACGATCAGTCCATTTTTAACGGTGGGAACCATACGTTAATCCTTAAAGTAGTTATTCACTTGATTAATTTACAAAAAGCGTTTCTAATGAAAAATAATCAGGTCAATAAATATTTCAAGTTAGCAGACAGAAATATCCCCATTGCTCTGTGTCAGTTCTCCAGTTTTAAAAAATGAGCAAGAAGTGTGTGAGGTGAAGTCTGCTTCTAACAGGTTAAGTGAAAATCAAGAGGGTCTTCAGCTGTTTGCAGCACTTGCCAACAGTGCCAGACATGCGGTAACTCATTGAGAAAAATCAATTGACTACAGAATCCGTTGTCTGGTCCTCTGCACCAACTAACCCCAAACAGCTGCATTTTAAAGCAGTTGGAAAAAGAAAGACGTGCTGCTGTTTTCCCCAGCTGTTTCAGCACAATCCCATTCTGGCTTTTGCTTTTTGCATAAAGGTTCAATGTGCAATTATTGCACAACATTATTACACAAGGCCCCAAAGCCATGAATAAGCAAGATGCTCTTTATCTTGTTTGATTAACTAATTGCTGAGAACTCAGCTGCATGGATGTAACATTTGTTTCTCGTGCCGGCAATTTTTATATCTTCTCTGGTTGTCAAATTGCATACAGCACCAAATTGTAGGCACATTCTCCTTTGAGATCACAGCTTTGTTATTGCCCATTTTAATTGGCCATGGCAGACTCTTCTCACATCAGCTTCTTTACACCTAACAGAGAGCAAACCTCCAAAACATCATTTGGGCTGCACTCAGGTCTAAGTGGCACAGATAAAAGGGCATTAATGTTACAATCAAGTACCAGCTTCATAAACATTTTAAGTTGACATTTCAGACCCCTGGGCTGTTGCAAATTATTTTGCACCAAAATGTGGGAATATTGAATGCAGTTTTTGCTTTCATATTGAAGAAAAGATTGATGTACTTGTATTGGAGACAGTGCAGAGAAGTTTCACTTGATTGTTTTCCAGAATGAATTTCACCAGATTGATTCCTGGAATGGCAGGACTTTCACATGAAGAAAGACTGGATCGACTGGGCTTATACTTGCTGGAATTTAGAAGATTGAGGGGGGGATCTTATTGAAACATATAAAAATCTAAAGGGATTGGACAGGCTAGATGCAGAAAGATTGTTCCCAATGTTGGGGAAGTCCAGAACGAGGGGTCACAGTTTAAGGATAAAGGGGAAGCCTTTTAGGACCGAGATTAGGAGAAACTTCTTCACACAGAGAGTGGTGAATCTGTGGAATTCTCTGCCACAGGAAACAGTTGAGGCCGGTTCATTGGCTATATTTAAGAGGGAGTTAGATTAGGCCCTTGTGGCTAAAGGGATCGGGGGTATGGAGAGAAAGCAGGTACAGGATTCTGAGTTGGATGATCAGCCATGATCATACTGAATGATGGTGCAGGCTCGAAGGGCCGAATGGTGTACTCCTGCACCTATTTTCTATGTTTCTATGAAGTGGTTAATGTGCAAAGAGAAGTTGAGCTAGTTGAACCTATAGACATAAAAGTTCAGAAGAGTTGGAAGTGATACTCTGCCAACAAACTGGTTGGAACATTTAAGGGCATCTTCGGTCTCTCAGTAGTACGGTTAGATGATCCCATCTGCTCCAAGACAACCATATCAGTGTGGAAGAAGAGCAGGGTGAGCTACTTCAATGACTATCACCCAGCTGCACTCTCATCTACTGGCGCTTTTAAAGAATATGAAAGTGAATATATCTCCGGGTCCTAACAGGATATTCCCTAGGACCTTGAGGGAAGTTAGTGTAGAAATAGCAGGGGCTCTGACAAAAATATTTCAAATGTCATTAGAGACAGGGATGGTGCCGGAGGATTGGTGTATTGCTCATGTGGTTTCATTGTTTAAAAAAGGTTCTAAGAGTAAACCTAGCAATTATCGGCCTGTAAATTTGATGTCAGTAGTAGGTAAATTAATGGGAAGTATTCTTAGAGATGGTATATATAATTATCTGGATAGACAGGGTCTGATTAGGAACAGTCAAAATGGATTTGTGCGTGGCAGGTCATGTTTGACAAGTCTTATTGAATTTTTTGAAGAGGTTACTAGGAAAGTTGATGGGGGCAAAGCAGTGGATGTTGTCTATATGGACTTCAGTAAGACCTTTGACAAAGTTCCACATGGAAGGTTAGTTAGGAAGGTTCAATCATTAGGTATTAATAGTGAAGTAGTAAAATGGATTCAACAGTGGCTGGGTGGGAGATGCCAGAGAGTAGTGGTGGATAACTGTTTGTCAGGTTGGAGGCCAGTGACTAGTGGTGTGCCTCAGGGATCAGTACTGGGTCCAAAGTAATTTGTCATATACATTAATGATCTGGATGATGGGGTGGTAAATTGGATTAGTAAGTATGCAGATGGTACTAAGATAGGTGGTGTTATGGATAATGAAGTAGGTTTTCAAAGCTTGCAGAGAGATTTAGGCCAGTTAGAAGAGTGGGCTGAAAGATGGCAGAATTTCAGGTGGTGACAAGAAGGCGTATAGGAGAGAGATAGACCAGCTGGTTGAGTGGTGTTGCAACATCAAACTTCCACTCAACATCAGTGAGACCGAAGAATTGATTGTACATTTCAGGAAGGGGAAGATGAAGGAAAACACACCAATCCTTAATCAGGGATCAGTCGTGGAAAGGGTGAGCAGTTTCAAGTGGCTCGGTCAAGTCAAGTCACTTTTTATTGTAATTTCAACCATAACTGCTGGTACAGTACACAGTAAAAGTGAGACAACATTTTTCAGGACCATGGTGCTACATGAACAATACAAAACCTACACTGAATTACGTTAACCAACACAAAAACTACACTAGACTACAGACCTACCCAGGACAGCATAAAGTAACACAGAACTGTGTTAATAATAAACAGTTATAAATAATAAACAAGACAATAGGCACAGCAGAGGGCAGTAGGTTGGTAGTCCAATGGCTTGGGGGGAAATCTGTTACATAAATAATCAGCTGAATGGCTGCGTCCGGGAATCCATCCATTTCTGTACTCCGGCCGAGTATTTTGTTGCTACAGATGTAGTCCAATTTTCCTAAGCTCATGTACCTGTCCAGGAGTCTTTTAAAAGATCCTATCATATCCGCCTCCACCACCATTGCTGGCAGCCTATTCTACGCACTCACCACTCTCTGTGTAAAAAACTTATCTCTGACATCTCCTCTGCACCTCCTTCCAAGCACTTTAAAACTGTGCCTTCTCATGCTAGCCATTTCAGTCCTGGGAAAAAGCTTCTGACTAACCATACGATCAATACCTCTCATCATCTTATACACCTCTGTCAGGTCACCTCTCATCCTCCATCGCTCCAAGAGAAAAAGGCCAATTTCACTGAACCTATTCTCATGAGGCATGCTCCCCAATCCAGGCAACATCCTTTTAAATCTCCTCTGCACCCTCTCTATGGTTTCCACATCCTTCCTGTAGTGAGGCAACCAGAACTGAGCACAGTACTCCAAGCAGGGTCTGACCAGAGTCCTATTTAGCTGCAACATTACCTCTCAGTTCTTAAACTCAATTCCACAATTGATGAAGGCCAATGCACTGTATGCCTTCTTAACCACAGAGTCAACCTGCACAGCAGCTTTGAATGTCCTATGGACTCAGACCCCAAGATCCCTCTGATCCTCCACACAGCCAAGAGTCTTACCATTAATGCTATATTCTGCTATCATATTTGACCTACCAAAATGAACCACCTCACACATATCCGGGTTGAACTCCATCTGCCACTTCCCAGCCCAGTTTTGCATCCTACCAATGTTCTGCTGTAACCTTTGACAGCCCTCCACACTATCCACAACACCCCCAAACCTTTGTGTCATCAGCAAATTTACTAACCCATCCCTCCACTTCCTCATCCAGGTCATTTATAACAATCACGAAGAGAAGGGGTCCCAGAACAGATCCCTGAGGCACACCACTGGTCACCGACCTCCGTGCAGAATATGACCCATCTACAACCACTCTTTGCCTCCTGTTGGCAAGCCTGTTCTGGATCCACAAAACAAAATCCCCTTGGATCCCATGACTCCTGACTTTCTCAATAAGCCTTGCATGGGGTATCTTGTCAAATGCCTTGCTGAAATCCATATACACTACATCTACTGCTCTACCTTCATCAATGTGTTTAGCCACTTCCTCAAAAAATTCAATTAAGCTCGTAAGGCATGACCTGCCTTTCAGAAAGCCATGCTGAGTATAAATCCTGCCTCTCAGGATCTTCTCCATCAACTTACCAACCACTCAAGTAAGACTCACTGGTCTATAATTTCCTGGGCTATCTCTACTCCCTTTCTTGTATAATGGAACAACATCCACAACCCTCCAATCCTCCAGAACCTCTCCTGTCCCCATTGATGATCCAAAGATCATTGCCAGAGGCTCAGCAATCTCCTCCCTCGCCTCCCACAGTAGCCTGGGGTACATCTTGTCTGGTCTCGGTGATTTATCCAACTTGATGTTTTCCAAAATCTCCAGTACATCCCCTTTCTTAATATTTACATGCTCAAGATTTTCAGTCCGCTGTAAGTCATCCCTACAATTGCCAGGATCCCTTTCTGTAGTGAATACTGAAGCAAAGTACTCACTAAGTACCTCTGCTATCCGGTTCCAAACACACTTTTCCACTGTCACACTTGATTGGTCCTATTCTCTCATATCTTATCCTCTTGCTCTTCACATCATATTTCTCCTTACTCCAATGAAACGCTTTCCTAACTTGCCTGTTCCTATCCCTCTCCAATGCTATGATAGAGTAGATAGCATTGTGAGCACTATCTCCAAAATGCTCTCCCTCTAAGAGATCTGACACTTGACCAGGTTTATTTCCCAATACCAGATCAAGTACAGCCTCTCCTCTTGTAGGCTTATCTACATTTTGTGTCAAGAAACCTTCCTGAACACACCTAACAAACTCCACCCCATCTAAACCCCTCGCTCTAGGGACATGCCAATCAATATTTGGGAAATTAAAATCTCCTAACACGACAACCCTGTTATTATTACAGCTTTCCAGAATCTGTCTCCCTATCTGCTCTTCAAAGTCTCTGTCACTTTTGGATGGTCTATAAAAAACACCCAGTAGAGTTATTGACCCCTTCCTGTTCCTAACTTCCACCCACAAAGACTCAGTAGACAATCTCTCCACGTCTTCCTCCTTTTCTGCAGACACTATCTGATCAACTGTGCCATGCCCCCACCTCTTTTGCCTCCCTCACTGTCCTTTTTGAAACAGCTAAAGCCTGGCACTCAAAGTAACCAGTCCTGCCCCTGAGCTATCCAAGTCTCTGAAATGGCCACAACATCATAGCTCCAGGTACTGATCCACGCTCTAAGATCTGTTTTTTTCATAATACTCCTTGCATTAAAATAGACGCATCTCAAACTGTGCCTCACTTCTTTATCACCTGCCTATCCTCCCTCTCGCATTGTCTCTAAGTTATCTCTATTTGTGAGCCAACCTCTTCTTCCTCCATTTCTTCATTTTGGTTCCCACCCCTCTGTGTCCTTGTTTAAACTTTCCCCAGTAGCCTTAACAAACCTTTCCACCAGGTTATTGGTCCCCCGGGATTCAAGTGCAACATGTCCTATTTGGACAGGTCACTGCTCCCCAAAAAGAGGTCCGAATGATCCAGAAATCTGAATCCCTGCCCCCTACTCCAATTCTTCAGCCACGCATTTGTTCTGCACCTGACTCTATTCCTATATACACTGTCACGTGGCACTGGCAGTAATCCCAAGATTACTACCTTTGTGGTCCTCCTTTTCAACTTCCTTGCTAACTCCCTGTAGTGTACTTTCAGGACCTCCTCCCTTTTCCTGCCTATATTAGTACCAATATGTACCACGATCTCTGGCTCTTCTTCTTCCCACTTCAGGATATCGGGGACGCGATCAGAAACACCCTGGACCCTGGCACCTGGGAGGCAAACTACCGTCCCTGCTTCTGTCCTACAGCCACAGAATCCCCTGTCTGAACCTCTAACTGTAGAGTCTCCTATCACTGCTGTCATCCTCTTCCTTTCCCTACCCTTCTGAGCCACAGGGCCAGACTCTGTGCCAGAGGAACAAATCTGTAGAGAGATTTCAGACAATACGTGGAAGGTTAAAGTCACTTACTATAACAAACATAATATTGTTATTGTGGGTAACTTTAACTTCCCACATATTGACTGTGACTCCCATATTGTATAAGATCCAGATGGGATAGAGTTAGTCAAATGTGTTCAGGAAAGTTACTTTAATAAATACATAGAAGTCCCAATGACAGTGCGTGCAATACTTGATCTCCTATTAAGGAATGAGATGAGGCAGGTGACAGAATTTTATGTGGGGGAACACTTTGCATCTGGTGATCATAAAACTATTAGTTTCAAAGTAAATATGGAAAAAGATAGGTCTGGTCTACAGGTTGATATCCTAAATTGTAGAAAAGCCGATTTTGATGGCATCAGAAAGGAAAGTGGGAGGCAAGAGCAGAAATTGCAGTGGCCCTAGCACAGTGTCTAAGAGTTTATATCATTCTTAGACACAGGTGAGGTACTGGAAATTTGGAGGATAGTTAATGTTGTTTTACTGTTTTAGAAAGGCTCTAAACGTAAACTAGGAAATTACAGGCTGATGAGCCTGACATCAGTAGTGGGAAAGTTATTGGAAGGTATTCTCAGGGATCGGATATGTGAGCATTTGGATGGACGTGGACTGGTTAGGGATAGTCAGCATGGTATTGTGCGTGGCAGGTCACGTCTAACCAATCTAATAGAATTTTTCAAGGAAATTACCAGGAAAATTCATGATGGCAAGGCAGTGGATGCTGTCTACATGGACTTCATTTGACATTTGACAAGGTCCTGAACGGGAGGCTGGTGAAGAAGGTTCAGTTGATTGGCTTAAAAAATGAGGTAGTACATCGGATTAGACGCTGGCTTTGTGGGAGAAGCCAGACAGTGGTAATAAATAGTTGCCCGTCTGACCAGAGGTCGGTGACTAGTGGAGTGCCGCAGGGACTGGTGCTGGGTCCGTTGTTGTTTGTCATCTATATCAATGATCTGGATAATAATGTGGTAAACTGGATCAGCAGATTTGCAGATGAGACCAAGACTGGGAGTGTAGTGGACAGCAAAGAAGACTATTAGAGCTTATACCCAGATCTGGACCAACTGGAAAATGGGCTAAAAAATGTCAGACAGAATTTAGTGCAGGTAAGTTTAGACCAACCAGGTTAGGTCTTACACAGTGAACAGTGGGGTACTGAGGAGTGCGATAGGACAAAGAGATCCGGGAACACATGTCCATAATTCATCGAAAGTGGGGTTATGGTAGGTAGGGTCATAAAGAAAGCTTTTGGCACATTGGCCTTCATAAATCAAGGAAATGAGCATAGGAGATGGAATGTTATGCTGAAGTTTTATAACACATCGGTGAGGCCCAGTTTGGAGTACTGTGTGTAGTTTTGATCACCCACCTACAGGAAATCATCAGGAATGGGGCCGGATGGACCCAAACGCAGGACGCAGACACTGGAGTAATAGGGGGAGGACAGGATGGGGATGCCATGGCATTTAAGGGTAGAGCTGGGGTTCAGGTAGATAGAGTGTCGGGCAGGCAGAGTGGAGCAGGCTCCCGGAGTTCAAGTTCAGGTAGACAGGCTCCCGGGGTTCAGGCAGGCAGGCAGGTCCCTGGGGTTCAGGCAGGCAGACAGGTCTAGGTGGCTAGATAAGCTGGCGGAGAGCCCTCCCTGGGCAGGCCACATATGTCCCGGGTAGGGCCACCTCCCAGGTGGAAACACCAGAGGCCTGGGCACAACGCGGACCCCTAGGCAGGTGCGGGGCACAATCCCAGGGTTTGGGCGGAAGAGGAGGACGGGGCAGAACCCCTGCCAGGCAGCGGCAGACTGGCTGGACCCGCCCGATGGAGGCAAGGGATAGGAATGGGCAGAACCACCGCCGGGCAGCGGCAGGTTGGCCGGGCCTGCCCGACAGAGGCAAGGGATAGGAACGGGCAGAACCACCGCCGGGCAGCGGCAGGTCGACTGAGCCTGCCTGACGGAGGCAAGGGGTAGGAACGGGCAGAACCACCACCGGGCAGCAGCAGGTCGACTGAGCCTGCCTGACGGAGGCAAGGGGTAGGAATGGGCAGAACCACCGCCGGGCAGCGGCAGGTCGGCCGGGCCTGCCCGACAGAGGCAAGGGGTAGGAACAGGCATAGGTCCAGGGTGACCAACACAACAGTCATGATAACAGGAAAATCGGGAAAGGCCGGCAGGCAGCGCGACCGCGCGAACAACACAAACGAGCGGAGAAGCGGGACCAGCGCATGGGAAGAAAGGTGGGGGAGAGGACCAACCTGGCAGTACTGGTACGGGGCAGAGAAGCCTGATGAGGAGTGGATCTGAGCCCGGGCGGGATAACAGAATGCAGAGAAGAGGTCGGAGCCATCGGAGAAACGGGAAACAGAACAAAACAACCACTGTCCTGGTCCCAGTCCCAAGGCCCCTTATAAATACCTGCAGCTCAATGAGTCACAGGTGTGCCTCCTTGAGCCAGGAGGGTCCTAACTAGTTCACGGGTGACGGGAGGGGCAACTGCAGGACTCGGAGTCCAGAGCCCTCGGACCGGACCGGACCCTGACAGAAATATATAAATAAGGTTGAAAGAAAACAGAAAATTTACAATGATGTTGCCAGGACTGGAGGACCTGAGTTATAAGGAAAGATTGAATAGGTTAGGACTTTATTCCTTGGAATGTAGAAGATTGTGGGGAGATTTGATAGAGGTATACAAAATTATGAGGGGTATAGATAGGGTAAATGCAAGCAGGCTTTTCCACTGAGATTGGATGAGACTACAAATATAAGTCATGAGTTAAAATTGAAAGGTGAAAGGTTTAAGGGGAACATGAGGCAAAACATCGTCACTCAGAGGGTTGTGAGTGTGTGGAATGAACTGCCTGCATGAGTGGTGCATTTCAATGTTTGAGAGAAGTTTGAATAGATGGATGACAGATGGCTATGGTCCTGGTGCAGGTCGATGGGACTAGGCAGGTTAAATGATTCGACGTGGGATAGATGGGCAGAAGGGCCTGTTTCTGTGTTGTA
Organism: Hypanus sabinus; assembly: GCF_030144855.1. NCBI lineage: Eukaryota > Metazoa > Chordata > Chondrichthyes > Myliobatiformes > Dasyatidae > Hypanus > Hypanus sabinus. The sequence goes on from NC_082710.1 coordinate 42,803,000, forward strand.
CTTTTCTATGATGCTATGACTATGACTCAAAATGGGGGAATGGGATCAATGGGATTGCTCAGAGAACTGACATAGACTCAGTGTGCTGAACAACCTCACCCTACAACAAAGGAAATAAGAAAAAAAAAGATGTTTAATTTTGATTGATAATAGTTCTGGGATGTCACTACTGAGGTGGAGGATTATACAAGTCCTAGGATTATCCAATAATGCATGTTGCTCGTTGCAATAATAGAAACAAGAGAGCAGTTTGGATAACTGGAAAACCTGTCCAGTGATGGCAACATATACTGACAAAATCGCAGAGGGGAACCCAGAGAAACAAAGCAAATGGTAATTACAGGGTAGAAAAAGAATAACAAAAGAAAAGTGCAGAGAGAAGGAAGCAGTACCGGAGATATGGCAAGGCTGACATCTCTATATTATAAATTGTTTGCTGTTCGTGTCGCCTATTACGAAAAATTAATAAAAGCAGAAAATTAATCCAAAAGAAAGGAAGAAAAATAAAGGACAAATAAACTGACAAAAAGAAGAAAACATTGAGTCCACAGATAGTATCAAACTCATTTCTTAATTGAGTACACCAGTATCGCAAATATTTTAGTAGGTGAACTGAATATTTATAGTGCTGCAAATAACTTGTACTTAAAAATGTGTTCGCTTATTTTTCTCAAATATACTTGAGGATCTGCCAGATTTTGCTACTTTACATGGAAAATATTGGCTATTCCAGAAATGCATCTCCCTCCAGATTTAGGCCACTCATCCTGTGTTTCATTTGAATGGAACTAGAGAAGAGCCTTTTCTCAGCCTGGCCCTGGGATTTTACATTGGCTCCTAAAGACAGATAGCTAGCTGGCACCCTCTGTCATGATTCACTAATGAATAGCCATCATTTGTGAAAAGTCTTAGACAACAACAATCTATCCCAGGAGAACTCATAGGGCCATCTTGTTTTTCTAATAGAGACGCATATGTTGTGTGAGAATGACAAAGAGATAAATAAGGGAAAAAATCATTGCAAATAAACATTCTTTTTAACGTGCTATTATCATATGGCAAAATACGCAATAGAAAAGTTGTGCATTCATAGCAATACTACATTCCAAATCTACTCTTAAGCATGACATCTGACAAACTGATTGGTCATTGCTGCTAGAAAATCAATAAATAAATCTGCGTAGCAAAGCCAAATACCAAAATGACTAAATCATGAAATTATCACAGCATTGGTGAAATGATTCAGCCCATTGAATCAATGGCAGTGACCATCAAAATAGCCTGATGGTGTTGGCCATTGGATAAAGGATACTTGTTAGTCAGGACACGAGGAGACTCCTTGCTATACCTCAAATGGTTCCATTGGATCTATTATCAACTGACTAGACAATTGGAACCCCTGCTTAAGAACACCTTCATTAATGGAATACCCACTCAACATGAGAATGTCAGTGATCATGGGCAATATCCCATGAGTTGAAATCTGATCTTCATGACAGGATTATTGTGCTCACTGGTACCATCAATGCTGGCCTCATCAAATACCATGGGTCAATGGATGCCTTTGCCAGTACCTTGGAATTTAGGATGTCTTTGCGCACAAAAGCACTGCAAAACGTGGCCTCAGTAGCCACAGTTTTGGGAAAATGTAAAGTTCCTTCACTCACTGATAGTGAGGATGTGATCCTGCTGATTTTTCCATTCAAGTCAAGCTAATTCTGTCAATAATTTGGAATAAGACTGGCAATATTTTATAAAGCATGTTTTCAATATAGTAGTTTGTACTTCATGACAAAATCGATGTTATTCTCGATTAGCTTGTTGCTTTGTAAGACGACACCATTATAAAGTGGCAGTGAGATTTAAATGGACAGATAGAAAGATAACCAAGCAGCAATCTTCCTCCAAAACATTCCCTCACTGACAATCACTGGATGAAAATTACAGCTGTGGAGCAAATGTCTATGGTTTTTGTCAGAACACACAAGGTGTCATAAAATTTATTTTTATGTCTTGAAAGTAAATAAATGAAAATAAAGATCGGCCTTTATAGACTACTTTCCATAACACTGGGATTCTCCAATACACTCTTCTGCTAATGAAGCAGTTCTGAAGTGCAGTCAGTGCTGTAACATTGGGAGGTTTCAATGCACACCATACAGTACAAATGGGTGCCTGTCCTGGCTGGAACGAGACAATAGGGAGATTTGCTCCACACCATCCACCACAAGCATGACTTCCCGGTGGGCAAGCGCTTTAACTCCAAATCCCATTCCTGTCCTGACATGTTGATCCATGGCCTCTTCAAGTGCCAAAATGAGGCCACCCTCAGGGTGGAAGAGTAATACCTTATATTCTGTCTGGGTATCCTCTAACCCAGGGGTGGGCAAACTTTTTGACTTGTGGGCCACAACGGGTTCTAAAATTTGACAGGGGGGCCGGACCAGGAGCAGATGGACGGAGTGTTTAGGTAATACACCTCATAAGAGAAAATAAAATATCATGGGATATGTAGAAAACATGTGCTTTAATTTCAATTGAAAATGAACAAATGCATTACAACAAAATATCTGTCTTTGAAGTCCCATGGTATTTAGCTATTTATTGAAATGACTTTTAAAACACTGAAAATTAAATGAATAAAATACAGCTTTTTTTAATAGTAACAGTTATTATTTTAAAGCACTGAAAATTCTGTTATCCTTCAAGATATTATCATCATCACTCTCCTCCTGACTGTCTTTATTTCAAAAACGGTAGGAGATGCAGGTCTACTTGTCCTGCTCCTTCTTATTCAATTGTCCCCTGTGCCAAAACGCAACAACGACCAGCATAAAGACAGAACAATGACAGAGTGCCAGTATGTGGAGCGCGTTATTTGATCTGGAGAGCATTTTTTATTTTGAGAACATACATGCACCTGCGCACTACTCATGTCCATCACTTAACAGAAATGACATGTAACATGTAAGGCTTATTGAAAAAAATATTTTCAAATGCATTTTTTACATAACACAACGAAGAAACTTATTTTTAATTTCAGTGGGAACAGTGTTGTTGGTCTCCCTTTTTAGCCAGCGCATCAAAGTCTGGATTTAGTTTTGTTGTGGCGATTCTCAGGATGGATCAGAAGTGTTGGTCAGTTAACTTGGATCTGTGGCTGGCTTTGTTGATGTTCATGACGCTGAACGCCTGTTCACACAAATAGGTCGAGCCGAACAAAGAGTAAAGCGCAAATGTGGAGTAATACGCTGCACCTCAACAAAGGTCAATGTATATAGAGTGCGTCATCTATTGGGAAAAAAAGTTAACAAGGTTTATTAATATAATTTTATCAAGTTCTGCGGGCCGGATTAAAAAGCTTAACAGGCTGCATATGGCCCGCGGGCCGTAGTTTGCCCATGCCTGCTCTAACCTGATGGTATGAATATCGATTTCTCCTTCCGGTGAATGAAACCCTTCTCTCCCCTTCTTGTATTCCTTGTTCTGATTTTTTTACTTCTTCTCAACTGCCTATTACTTCCCCTTGAGTCCCTGCCTCTTTCCCTTTCTCCTATGGTCCACTCTCCTCTCCAATCAGATTCCTTCTTCTCCCACCCTTGACCTTCCCCGCCCACCTGGCTTCACCTATCACCTTCTGGCTAGCCTCTTTCCCCTTTCCCCACCATTTAATTCAGGCATCTCCCCCCTTTCTTCTCAGTCCTGAAGAAGGATCTCAGCCTGAAGCATCAACATTTTTATAGATGCTGCCTGACATGCTGTTCCAACAATATTTTGTGTGCGTGTTGCTTTTGATGATATTTTTCTGTTTGAAACTGTAAGCACTCAGTCAGTTAAATTGAAGCCCTAGTCTATCTGCATGCTGTAAAAACCAGAAGATGCCTATTAAAATAAAATCTGCCGAATCAGTGCGAGGAATCCATCAAATAACAGAGGAACAATGTTTTTTATAATTTAGTATCCCTACATTTCTATAGGTTGAGAAAATTGCGTTTCATCTTTGCCGTGACAGTCACTTGTGTTTATTTCTGGAATCTGACAGTTCTGTTAGAGGTAGTCTTTCACTTGCAATAGCTTTGTTCTTATACCTGACATAAGTAACTGTAGTTCGATGTAGTACAGAAAGTAGCACCTGAAATTCGAGGAATAGGAGAATGCTAAAACGAAAAGACTAAAGCCAGCACCCGATGCCAATTAAGCTGGCAGAGTTATTGCCAACCTGGTACCCTGGGTGGGCTGTAGATTGTCTGCTTACTACCAATATATTAAAAAACCTTACATATCAGCAGACATCAATGGACTTGAACAAAAATTTGTTGCAGCTTCACACCAGCTGACATCCTTCTGCAAAGCAGCATGATCGCAGGCTCTTAATCAGTTTAGTTCAGAAGGAACCATAGGAGTGCTTTTATTTTAAATTGTGAAAGTCTATGAATTTTCAGAATCAGAATCAGAATCTGGTTTATTATCACCGGCATTTGTCGTGAAATTTGTTAACTTAGCAGCAGCAGTTCAATACATAATATTGATTAAAAATCAATCAATCAAATCAATCAATTCAGTATATGTATACTGAATAGATTAAAAATCATGCAAATAGCAGAAATAATATATATTAAAAAAGTGAGGTAGGGCTCATGGGTTCAATGTCCATTTAGGAATCAGATGGCAGAGGGGAAGGAGCTGTTTCTGAATCGCTGAGTGTGTTCCTTCAGACTTCTGTACCTCCTACCTGATGGTACCAGTGAAAAAAGGGCATGCTCTGGGTGCTGGAAGTCCTAAGTAATGGATGCTACCTTTCTGAGACACTGCTCCTTGAAGATGTCCTGGGTACTTTGTAGGCTAGTATCCAAGATGGAGCTGACTAGATTTGCAACGAAATTTCTTTCAGTCCTGTGCAGTAGCACCCACCCCGCCCCCCCCCCCCCCCCCATACCAGACAGTGATGCAGCCTGTCAGAATCCTCTCCACGGTACAACTATAGAAGTTCTTGAGTATATTTGTTGACGTACCAAATCTCTTCAAGCTCCTAATGAAGTATAGTCACTGTCTTGCCTTCTTTAGAGCTACACCGATGCCATGGGAAGAGGTTAGATCCTTAGAGATCATGACACCTAGGAACTTGAAACTGCTTATTCTCTCTACTTCTGATCCCTATATGATGATTGGTATGTGTTTCTTTGTCTTACCCTTTCTGAAGTCCACAATCAGCTCTTTCGTCTTACTTGACATTGAGTACAAGGTTGTTGCTGTGACTCCACTCCACTAGTTGGCATATCTCGCTCCTGTACGCCCTCTCATCTCCATCTGAGATTCTAACAACAATAACTGTATCATCAGCAAATTTGTAGATGGCATTTGAGCTATGCCTAGCCACACAGTCATGTGTATATAGAGAGTAGAGCAGTGGGCTAAGCACACACCCTGGAGGTGCACCAGTGTTGATCGTCAGTGAGGAGGAGTTTTATCACCAATCAGCACAGATTGTGGTCTACCAGTTAGGATATTGAGGATCCATTGCAGAGGGAGATACAGAGGTCTAGGTTCTGTAACTTCTCAATCAAGATTGTGGGAATTATGGTGTTAAATGCTGAGCTCTAGTTGATGAACAGCATCCTGACACAGGTGTTTGTGTTGTTCAGGTGGTCTAAGTCAGTGTGAAGAGCCATTGAGATTGCATCTGCTGTTGACCTATTGTGGGTCCAGGTCCTTGCTGAGGCGGGAGTTCAGTCTAGTCATGTTGTTCACTGCATTCCAAATGACAGGTTTCATCTTTCATTCCTATTCACAGGCACATTAATGTACATGTATACACATGTGCTGATGCATTTGCGTATCTACACGAGTATAAGGTATACTTCCTGAAAATTCTGCTGTAAATGTCAAAAAGAAAGACCTGTTCCAATGAAATCTTAAAGAAAGGAAAGCAAAAGCATGCAGCACATAGTATGTGGAAAACCAGCTTCATTCAGTCTTCTGAAGGATCAAAGATTGTTTTGTATCATCAGTGTGCAGTATTCGGCATGGACTAGAAGGGCCAAGATGGCCTGTTTCCGTGCTGTAATTGTTATATAGTTATATGGTTATAATATTGCTGTATCTTATAATATTTGACCTCCTCAAAATCATCTTCAAATTTTTCACCAGGCTATCAGATCTTTTATTAAAACGCCCAGAATTATGACAGTAAATTGTGCACACCAAAACTAAAGGCAAGATAGCTGACAATGGAAAACCTGGCACAAGAGAATCAAATTTTCTTCCAAGCTATTCTGCACTAGCATTAGAATAGAGCAATATTCACAACACGGCGTGGACAAGATAATCAGGCATCGCCTAACCTGATTCATGTCCCGTTAGGTGTAGTCAAGGGCTTTTGCAAACATCCGTGGATGTGTCAATGTCATGCCTTTGTAATAATGCAGAGCAGCTTTGCTATGGTGTTTCACCTGGCTTGATTAGAATGAGATTGCATTCAAACTGCAGCTCTGGGTTATTTGTATATTATAATAAAAATGAGAAAACCGTGTGAAAACAGAGCAGCTTACAGATATATAAGCTTACATTCATTCACTGTAATAACAGTAAAAAACCAATTCTGGCACCATTTACCATTTTCACAGACCACATCCAAACACGTCTTTTCATATGGGTCGGAACAGTAGAAGAATGCAGGAGAAATGCAGTGCTATAGGTTACAGCACATACATCTCAGAATTGACAGATCAGCTGCTTAAGTGATATTCTTATGCACAGTGAGTCAAATTTAGAAGCATTCAGCTGTTAAAATCAAAGGATATTAAAGATGAAGAATACATAGATTATTCTGTTCATAAGTGACTGGTGATACCATTTCACTTTATTTTTATAACATTTTAAACAAATTTTTATTCGATATTTTGTAAATAAATAGTGCAGAAAGAGGCCAAAATAAGGAGGTACTGTTCACGGTCCATTGACTGTTCGGAAATCTGATGGCGGAGGGGAAGCAGCTGCTCCTGAGATGTTGAGTGTGCACTCTTAGGCACCAGTACCTTCTGATGGCGATTATAAGAAGAGGGCATGTCCTGAAAGGCCAGGGTCTTTAATGATGGAAGCTACCTTCTTGAGGTGCTGGCTTTTCAAGATGTCCCCAACAGTGGGGGCGGCTAGTTCTCATGATGGAGCAGGCTGAGATTACAGTCTGCCTTAATTGTTCTCTTCCAGTAGCACTCACAACAACTGTGATGAAGTGCTTTGAGAGGTTGATCATGAAGCATGTCAACTCCTGCCTGAGGAGTGATTTGGATCCATACCGGTTTGCCTACTGTCACAACAGGTCAACAGCAGATGCCATTTTATTGGCTTTTCGCTCGGTACCGGAACATCTAGACAGTGAAGATGCATACATCGGGATGATTTTTCTTGACTACAGCTCAGTATTTAACACTATCGTCCCCTCAAAGCTAATCAATAATCTCCAAGACCTAGGCTTCAATTCCCCATTGTGCAGCTGGATCCTTGAATTCCTCATTTGCAGACCCCAGTCAGTAGGCGTAGGCAAAAGCAACTCCTCCATTATCACCATCAGGACAGGAGCACCATGTTGTGGTAATTAATGGGTTAAGAACATAAGAACATAAGAAATAGGTGCAAGAGTAGGCCATCCGGCCCATCGAGCCTACCCCGCCATTCAATAAGATCATGGCTGATCTGTCCGTAAACTCAGCTCCGTCTACCTGCTTTTTCCCCATAACCCTTATTTCCCTTACTATGTAAAAACCTATCTAATTGTTTCTTAAATATATTTAGTGAAGAAGCCTCAGCTGCTTCCCTGGGCAGAGAATTCCACAGATTCACCACTCTCTGGGAAAAACAGTTTCTCCTCATCTCCGTCCTAAATCTTCTCCCCTGAATCTTGAGGCAATGTCCCATAGTTCTGGTCTCACCTTCCAATGGAAACAACTTTCCTACTTCTATCTTATCTATCCCTTTCAAAAGGTTGTATGTTTCTGTAAGATCCCATCTCATTCTACTGACTTCCAGAGAGTATAGTCCCAGGCGACTCAATTGCGCCTCATAGGTTAACCCGCTCATCCCTGGAATCAATCTGGTGAACCTCTTCTGCACTGCCTCCAAAGCCAGTATATCCTTCTTCAAGTTTGGAGACCAGAACTGCACACAGTACTCCAAGTGCTGTATAGTATATCGGTACCCTATATAGTTGCAGCATGACCTCCCTGCTCTTGAATTCAATCCCTCTAGTAATGAAGGCCAACATTCCTTTTGCCTTCTTAATAACCTGTTGTACCTGCAAGCCAAATTTTTGCAATTCATGAACAAGCACTCCCAAGTCCCTCTGCCCAACAACATGTTGCGATCTTTCACCATTATTCCTTTCGAAGTGGATGAACTTGTATTTACTAATGTTGTATTCCATCTGCCAGACCTTGGACCACTCACTTAACCTATCTATATCCCTCTGCAGAATCTCCACATCCTCTGTACAATTTGATTAGTTTAGTGTCATCAGCAAATTTTGCTACGCTACACTCAGTCCCCTCTTCCAAATCTTCAATGTAAATTGTAAACAGCTGCGGGCCCAGCACCGAGCCCTGCAGCACCCTGCTTACTACTAACTGCCAGCCGGAGAAACACCCATTTATACCAACTCTCTGCCTTCTATCAGTTAACCAATCCACTATCCATGCCAATACAGTTCCTCTGACTCCATACATCCGTATCTTATTTATAAGTCTCTTGTGCGGCACCTTATCGAACGCCTTCTGAAAATCCAAGTATACAACATCCACCTGTTCCCTTCTATCCACTGCACTCATTATGTCCTCAAAGAACTCCAGTAAGTTTGTCAAACAGGAACTTCCCTTTCTGAATCCATACTGCATCTAATGGAACGACTCCTTTCTAAACGTTTCACTATTTCTTCCTTAATGACAGCTTCAAGCATTTTCCTGACTACAGATGTAAAGCTAACTGGCCCGTCTTTTGCCTACATCCTTTTTCAAAAAGTGTCATGACATTTGCTGTCTTCCAATCCACCGGGACCTGCCCAGAGTCCAGAGAGTTTTGGTAAATGATTACCAACATGTCTACTATAACCTCCATCAATTCCTTCAGCACCCTGGGATGCATCCCATCAGGACCAGAGGACTTATCTACCTTCAGGGCCTTGAGTTTGCTCATCACTATCACTTTAGTGACAGTGATTTTATCGAGGTCCTCACCTCCCATTTCGTCCATAACATCCTTCTTTGGCATATTAGACATGTCCTCCACCATGAAGACTGACGCAAAATAGTTATTCAATGCCTCAGCCATTTCCTTATCAGCCAATATCAATTTCCCCTTATTGTCTTCCAAGGGACCTACTTTGACTTTAGCCACCCTCTTCTGCTTTATATATTTATAAAATCTTTTGCCATCTGTTTTTATATTTCGTGCTAATTTACTTTCATACTCTATCTTCCCTTTCCTTATTTCTTGTTTAGTTGTTCTCTGTTGCTTTTTAAAGTTTTCCCAATCCTCCAGTCTCCCATTACTCTTTGTGACTTTGTACACATGAGCTTTTAATTTGATACTATCTTTTATTTCCTTAGTTATCCAAGGCTGGCTCTCCCCACACTTCCTGCACTTACTTATGACTGGAATATACTTCTGTTGAGCACTGTGAAAAATCTCTGAAAGTATTCCACTATTCTTCAACTGTCCTATCAAATAGCCTGTGTTCCCAATCCACATTAGCCAACTCCTCCCTCACCCCAAAGTAGTCTCCCTTGTTCAAGCATAATACACTAGTTTTAGATCTGACTATATCATCCTCCATCTAAACGCGAAATTCAATCATACTATGATCACTCTTTCCAAGAGGATCCCTGACTACAAGATCATTAATCTTACCTGTTACATTGCACAGGACTAGATCTAAGATACCATTTACCTTGTAGGTTCACTAACACGCTGCTCAAGAAAGCCATCACGGATGCATTCTATGAAGTCCTCCTCAAGACTTCCATGACCAACCTGATTCACCCAATCTATGATGAAGTTAAAATCCCCCATGACAACTGCCGTTCTGTTCTCACAAGTCTCAGTTATTTCTTGGTTAATTCAGTTATTTCTCTGCTACTGCAATATTTTTATTAGGTGGCCTATAGACACCACCCACCAGTGATTTTTTTCCTGTTTACTATTCTTAATCTTGACCCAGATGGACTCAACATTCTGCTCTGTGGATCTTATATCATCTCTCACAATCACCCTGATCTCATCCCTAATCAAGAGTGCCACCCCACCTCCTCTGCCTTCCTGCCTATCTTTCCATATTACCTGATCCCCTTGGATATTTATTTCCCAGTCATCTCCACCTTGCAACCAGGTTTCGGTAATGGCCACTAAATCATATGCCTTGGTACTGGTCTGTGCCACAAGTTCACTAACCTTGTTTCTAATACTACGGTCATTTAGATAAAGTGCCCTTATACTCATTGTCCTCTTAGAATCCTGTGGCCTATGCGATTTATGCTTTTTTACTTTTATGCATTCTGCTCTTACTTTTTTCTTCACTAACTCTAGCTTTGGTCTCTGCATCAATTCCCGCTTCTTTTCTGTGTGGGTTCCCCTCCCCCTGTTAGTTTAAAGCCTTCCCAACAGCACTAGTAAACAATCTCCCTAGGACACTGATCCCAGCCCTGCCCAGATGTAGACCGATCAGACGGTACTGGTCCCACCTCCCCCAGAAGTGATTCCAATGCCCCAAGAATCTGAAAACCCTCCCTCCTGCACCACCGCTCAAACCACATATTCATTCTAGCTATCCCAATATTCCAACTCTGGCTAGCATGTGGCACTGGTAATAATCCTGAGATTATTACCTTTGAGGTCCTACTCTTTAATTTATCTGTTAGCTCCCTAAATTCAGCTTGTAGGACCTCATCCCACTTTCTTCCTATATCGTTATTACCTACATGCACCACGACAGCCGGCTGCTCACCCTCCCCTTTCAGAATGCCCTGCAGCCTCTCTGAGACATCACTGACCCTTGCACCCCAGAGGTAACTCACCATACGGGAGTCCCGTTTGCAGCCACAGAAGCTCCTCTCTATTCCCCTTACCATGGAATCCTCTACCACCACAGCTCCGCCACTTTTTTTCTTGCCCTCGTGCGCAGCAGAGCCACCCACAGTGCCATGATCCTGGCTACTGCTACCTTCACATGATGAGCCATCTCCCCCAACAGACTCCAAAGCAGTATGTCTGTTTTGGAGGGAAATGGCCGCAGGAGACTCCTGTACTACCTTTCTGTTACTATTCTTCCTGTTGGACACCCATTCCCTATCTTTCCTTTGATCCTTAAACTGCGGTGTGAACTAAATGTGCTGTCCACCACATTCTCAGCACCTCGGGTGCTCCGACGTGAGTCTATGCACAGCTCCAGTGCCCCCATGCGGTCTATCAGGAGCTGTAGCTGGACACACTTCCTGCACACATAGTCTTCAGGGGAACTGTCAGCCTCCCTGAGTTCCCACATGGCACAGGTCTGAGCTCACCTGCCATGTCAGAGCAGTGGGTGAAAGGGAAAGGGAAGAGCCCGCTGAGGAAGTCAAAGACTGTTATCCGTGAATCTCTGCGAATCAGTTCTTTGCCTTGACCCTTCATCGCCGAAGCCCCATTTGAGCCAAAGCCCGCTCACTCCGCTGCCTGCTGTATATGACGGACTTCTTTTTAAACTCTTCCCGCTCTCTACTGGCTGACGTCACGCGCCTGCGCAGTCTTGCCTCTCTTTACCCTGAGTAGTAAAATGCCTTCGCTCTGAAAATCCCTTCAGACGTTCCACTGGCAGCCTTCTTGCTTCGAACCATGTTAGTCCAATGCCACTCAGTCAGAAGCTCCACACATGCAAGGAGTTCACGTATTGTACAAGCAGTGTTATCAGTAAAGTTCAGTTGAGAAGACTGCATGGTCTCTGCATTCTCCCTCAATATCAAACACAACATGGTGTCTGAAGTGATCGATTGTTGATGAAATCAGGCTACAGACCAAAGGAGATCACCAACAAGAAAAAATTTATGGTAAGACTCTTCTTGTTTGTATATATCAATGGAAAGCATCCAGAGTCTTATCAACCTACACTGCCTATGCAAGTTGCTAAATTTTGTGCATTAGCTGAGACTTGACTAGTGTTGCTCGGCAACATCACTGAGCTGCACCCAGAAGTGGATACATTATAATAATTTGTGGGCCACTAGCCTGGGGAAGTGCACAGATACAGACACAGCAGAGAAGTCAGAGAAGTCACTCAAGCTCTCGGGGAGAGAGAAAAAAAGATTTTTGTAGTCCAAATAAATAAAATAGTAGACAAGCAACCTAAAAAATGGCACATATACTTGCAGTACCTATATCTACTTATCTAATAAAGCCCCCCAAGACATTTGATTCTCTAAACCAGAAGACTTCGAGTGAGAGCTCAGACACTTTGAGAGATTTAGGGTTGCAAGCAATTTCACTCAGGCTTCAGAAGAAAAGCAAGAAAGCACACTGATATACTCAATGGGGAACAAAGCAGAGGACATCATGGGTGGATTAGGACTGATAGATGCTCAGGAAAAGGAGCACAAACATTGCAGGACAAATTCAAAGAATATCTCACAAGGAAGTGAAATGTGATATATGAGAGGGCAAAGTTCAGCTCCAGAAAACAGGAGCCAGATGAAGGTGTAAATGACTTCATCACAACATTGTATGTCCTGTCAGACAACAGTACACATGGAAATCTGAGAGATGAGCTCATTAGAGACAGGAATGTTGTCAGACTATGAAACACCAAATTGTCAGTTGCAGGCAAATCTCACACTAGAGACGGCTATTACTGTGATCAGGCAGAGTGAGAATGTTTGTCAGCAACAGGCAGAACTCAGGCTTGGAACAATGCTGAGGTGGAGGTAGAAGCTGTACAAAAAGGATAGAAACAAGGTGCAAACAGCTCAGCTCAAACAAACCAGACAAGTGAAACAAAGAGCAAGTAAAATGTCCAACTCCAGGAGATGAGGCAAGACTCCATTCCACATCAAAGAGCTCTGTCCAGCAAAAGAAGTGAATTGCCAAAAATGCAATAGAGTTGGACATTAGTCAAGTCAAGTCAAGTCAAGTCAAGTCACTTTTTATTGTCATTTCGACCATAACTGCTGGTACAGTACACTGTAAAAATGAGACAACGTCTTTCAGGACCATGGTGTTACATGATGCAGTACAAAAAACTAGACTGAACTACGTAAAAAACAACACAGAAAAAAACTATACTAGACTACAGACCTACCCAGGATTGCATAAAGTGCACAAAACAGTGCAGGCATTACAATAAATAATAAACAAGACAATAGGACAGTAATGTGTCAGTCCAGGCTCTGGGTATTGAGGAGTCTGATAGCTTGGGGGAAGAAACTGTTACATAGTCTGGTCGTGAGAGCCCGAATGCTTCTGTGCCTTTTCCCAGACGGCAGGAGGGAGAAGAGATTGTATGAGGGGTGCATGGGGTCCTTCATAATGCTGTTTCCTCTGCGGATGCAGCGTGTAGTGTAAACGTCCGTAATGGCGGGAAGAGAAACCCCGATGATCTTCTCAGTGGACCTCACTATTCTGAGCTGCTGAATTGTGGACTGTTCTTTGACATAAGTATCGTTGCTAGACCATGGCAAGTGAATACAACTTTCAGGTGCTGTATAACTGCTGCTGAGGATGTAGAGGATGGCTTGGACACCTCAGCGTTGAATAGTATCCCACAGTGAGAAGATATTTATCCACTTTCAGCATGAAAATGTCTGTGCCTGCAATTTTCCATGGAAAATCTGGGAATTCTTTGGGACAGAGAGGTTCTGCATGATTCTGTGCTGTTTTCTGCATGCTTCACATTGCTTTACATAATCTCCAGCTACATGCTCAGACCACCACAAGGATTGTCTTGCTCTCAGGCAAAATTTTTTGATGCCTTGATGTCCTTGGTGGATTTGCCTGTTGATCCTGACGTGCATAGAAGCAGGGATGATGAGTCTGGAGCAAACCATGTCTCTTTCAAGCCAGTAAGGTTTGAGTTGGTGAGATCCTTTTGGAACATCTGGCCACCCATGCTCATGGTATTGTATGAGCTTGCTGCAGGTTTGTTCCTTTTTCAACTCTGCTTGACTTTTGTCCAGCGTACTCTGTGATGCAGGAAAGCTTTCACGTACCTGAGCTAAGCAGATGTTGGTATCTTCCATGAGGGTGGAGTCAGCTTCCATCCACTCACTTTTTCATGGCATCCTCGATCGAGTGTCTGGTGTTGCGGAAGATTTGCCAGGGACATGTTCAATGTCAAAATAGTATCGTATAAGCCTCATCCTGAATCTTTGCAGATGTGGAGGTAAGACATCCAAGTGATTTGAGCTGAGGACGCAGACATGTGGTCTGTTTCCAGTAGGAATTTAGTGCCTATCAAGAAGCAGCTGAAGCTTTCACAAGCCCACATGAGAACCAGCATCTCCTTTTCGATTTGGGCATAAAGCTGTTCAGTAGGAGCCAGTCCTCTTGATGCATATACCACCGATCTCCATACACCACTGCAGTTTTGCATGAGCACTGCCCTAGGTCACAGGAAGAGGCATCTCCTGAGACCTTGGTTGCTTTGTTCGGATCAAAGTACGCCAATGAATTCAGAGTCACTGGTAGGAACTATGAGTTTGAAGAGCAGACAAGCAGCCCACAGTTCCCACAGGCTAATAGAAAAACAGAAAGAGAGGTGCACACTGTTAATAGTCTCCTACTGAAGGCAAAAGACCCCTGCAAAGCACAGCTGGCTTACCACTCCACACCTCTTGCAAGTGGCCATGTCCATCAGAGCTGTCAATGGGCCAGGGACTGAGAACAAGCCTGTCCATTCTTCCTTCCCTCCTCCGACTCACTGACTGGATTTAGACAATGTTCTGAGGCAACACAATGTGAGAAAAAGATAAGCGTTCATGTTCTCAGTCACAGACCAAAACTTTTGTCACCGCTCAGGAGTGGTGAAGCTATTTAGATCTCAGACCAATCCACCAAAGGAACAATAGTCTGGCATCACGTGCCACGATCATTGGTGATCAGAACATCACAAGGTAAAATCGAGTAGAACAGACGTGTGCTCATGCCCCTTAAAAGTCCACAAAAAATAGAGAAAGAAATAGATTGGCCTGATCCTTTTGATGAGGACCACTTACCTGAGGTGGATGGACCTGTTCAGGAATCTCCATCTGCTCTAACACTTCCAGAGCCTATACCAGATCCAGTTGTTTACCTATTTTCAAATCTCTTACTATCTTTCCTTTCGGTTAGTCCTGACGAAGGGTCTCGGCCCGAAACGTCAACAGCGCTTCTCCCTATAGATACTGCCTGGCCTGCTGCGTTCCACCAGCATTTTGTGGGTGTTGCTTGAACTTCCAGCATCTGAAGATATCCTCGTGTTTGCCAGTTGTGTATATCTGTTCTGCCACAGAGATAGTTTAAGGCAAGTGACTAAAGAGGAAGAATAAATCCTCTCACTTTACCAGAGTGCTCTGGTAGTGTACTCTGACCTCCATTAGGTTTCGTGTTCTTTTTAAAGAGTTTTCATGTTAAAACATTTCACAAAATGCACATTCTTTTAAAAAAAAAAGAATTATTGGAAAAAAAGGAGGAAAACAAAAAAAGACAGTTATAATTTTGGCAGTTCTTTTTATACAAAGACAGTGAGAGACAATTAAACAAAGAGAAAGATAGTTATAATATTGGCAAATCCTTTTTATGTTTATGTAAGGAGTATAAGTTACATGTTATAGGTAAAGTGAACTGAATTGCTCCATTTCAGTGACTATAATTTCAATGAATTTCTACAGAAAAGAAGTACATACCTAATTTTTCCTGTGTGCTACTCACTTTATACTGATAACTGTGATGCTAAGTACAGCTCCAACATCATATTTAAGTTTGCTGATGACATCACTGTTGTTGGCCGAATTAAAGGTGGTCACCAGGTGACATATAGGAGAGAGATTGAAAATCTGGTTGAGTGGTGCCACAACAATAACCTCTCGCTCAACATCAGTAAAGTCATAGAGCTGATTACTGAGTACAGAAGAAAGAATTTGGGCAATGCTCATTAGGGGATTAGAGATGGAGAGGATTGGTAGCAGTAAATTCCTGGGTGTTATCATATTCGAGGATCTGTCCTGTGACTAGCACGCAAATGCCAATTCAAAGAAAATACAGCAGCGGCTCTACTTTCTTTGAAGCTTGCACAGATTTGGTATGTCATCTAAAACTTTGACAAACTTCTATAGATGCACAATGGAGGGTATCCTGACTGGTTGCCTCACAGCCTGGTATAGAAACACCAATCCCAAAGAGTGGAAAAGCCGGCAAGAAGTGGTGGATACAGCCTAGTTCACTGCAGGAAATGCACTCCCCACTACTGAGCACATCTACAAAGAGCACAGCCACAAGAAAGCAGCATCCATCATCGAGGGCCTGCACCATCCGGACCATGTACTCTTCTCACTATTGCCATCAGGAAGAAAGTATAGAGACTTCAGGTCCCATACCATGAGGTTCAGGAACAGTTATTACCCTTCAACCATTAGGCTTCTGAACCATCACTTACCACAACATTGAATTGATCATTGCACACAAACCATGGACTCACTTTCAAGGATTCTACAACTTACGTTCTCCATTTTTAATCGATGTATTTATTACTTCTTTTTAGTATTTGCACAGTTCGTCTTCTTTTACACATTGGTTGTTTCTCCATCTTTGTGTGTAGTTTTTCTTTGATTGTCCTACTGTGAGTAGCTGCAAGAAAATGAATCCCAGGACAATATTTGGTGACACATGTGTGCTTTGATAACAAATCTACTTTGCACTTTGAACCTTCTGCAGCATTTTTTGATCCTGTGCACTGGAGCCTCCACACCAGGTGGAGATGCAACCAACCAGTCGGCTCCCCAAGGTACATTTATAGAAATTTGCTAGAATTTGTCTGCTGAAGAAGAATAGCAATGCCTTCCACCATGAGGTATCAGGAGGTGATGAAGTTACCCCACCAGATTACATTCTGGTTTTTACATTCTGTATTCTGTAGACCTGTGTAGACTGTGATACATTTTATTATTTACAGTAATCCTATGTCTTTGCAAACTAAAATTGTCAGGTCACATAAGACAGTGATTCAGATTCATATTCTGATTATATTAGGGATAGTAATGGGAGAACTTTTGGTAAATCGTTCAAAGGGGAGCTGGATACATTCTGTAGCTAAAAGGAAAGATCATGCAAAGCAGTGAGAAACAAGCTAGGGAATGGGGCCCACAGAATTACTTTTGCAGGGAACTAAAATGCACTTATTTACCTTGTGATGCATTCATTCTGTGATTCCGTGATCCTGAAGAGAAGTTTTCCTGAAAACCAATTGATAAATGATAATGAAACAATAATCTCACTCAGCCTAGGCAATGGTGGTGTATGTTAGAAAACAGCAATGATTGAAAACTACTGAAGCCCAGCCATACCTCACCACTCTCCCGAAAATCACCATTTGAAAAATGCACTCGTAATTACAGGAAGTGCTTTCTTAGCGTTTTCAGGAGCAGAGAAGATGAAAAGCACAAATTGTACAAAGATAGGTGCAAAAAGTTTGGAAGAGTGAAAAGGTAATCAGGTAGGAATATATGGTTAAAATTGTTGTATACTTTGTCATGCATGACATTTTGCATGGTGCGATGGCATGCTGGGAATTGGGACATCTAAAATGGATGTGGCTTGTTTTCCTGAAAGCAAAAGATGAACTGACTCAGGCTGTTCTTATCAAAAGTATTTTCTTATCGGTCTTGTTAGATCTAATTTTCAGTATAAAGACAGCCACAAGGCACAATTTTTAGTCTTCCTTTGCCTTTCTTTTTTCTTTCATACTTACAGTAGAGTGAGATGTTTACTGTTATTTCTTTCTTATGAATATCTAATAAAATGACCGTAACCACATGATTTATGCCTCATTTTTAACTCCCAAAGAACCTTCTGCACACTAATACCTTCAAATCCAAAATAGCCAATCCTCACCAATCTCCAACTCCCATTAGCTGACTCAAGCATAGCTTTGTTAAAGCCCAGCCTTGCATTTGACATAGAGAAACAACAGTACAGCAGAAAGTTAGCGTGCACATGATCAAAACAAAATGTACAGACAATTTAAAGTATGTGGCAAAGTGTAAATCCAGCCAGCTACAGCATGTTGCTGTTAAACTTAACCAGTCCAGTCTGGTAAATATTCAAACGGTCATATAATTAAAGAAAGTGGTTGTTTGGCATCCATTTGTCTTGAGAACAATGGGTGATGATGGTGATCGTCATCACAAGCCTGGGCAGAAGGTATGGAGATCCTGAGATGCCCAGTCTTTAGGTCCCTCTCTTGGCCTCACCAGTGTATTCCAAAGCAAAGCTTATGAGGCAATATGCTTGGCACCAGCTTGGCCACAATAGCCACCGGTAGGATGTTCAATGAGTCCAGCTGCTTTAGGGGCTCCACTCCGGATTTACAGTCTGGATTTACTCCCGTAGCCTTCATCTCTCCCAAGGCTGCCCACAAAGCAGTGGGGCTATTTACCCATAGCTGGGGATGTGGTACACGAGCACCAGGGCATGTCCTGGTGGGCCTGCATGCTACGTGACCTCCTCCCCGTCCTCTGTACTTCAGCCTCAGCCCGAATGGAGTTCAGTTTCCGTGTGTTGCCAGTGAGGAGGCACTACATGGGGCTTGCTGTTGAGAGGCTCTGTACTGGCAGGGAGAGGCTTACACATTCAGCATTTCTTTTCGTAAGACTGTTAGCCAGTGATGGAAGCTGAAAGTGAGAGCGACAAGCACTACTCACCATATTAGATGCATCACAGCAACCATTTTGACATCAAGGAATATAAGCTTTCTTCAATAAAGAAAAGAATGGTGTAGGCGAAACATCCTCAAATATGAGGATGTTATTCAACATCTGAGACAGTCAGATATATGATTATGAATTGGTATTATTTAACCATCATTTTCTGGCAAGGTTCTTGCTATCATTTTTTTAAAAACTCAGCTGCCAAACCAGCCTTTGACCAGCCCATCTCAGAAAACTGCATTTTGGCATTTACCATATAGCTTATATTCTGCTACATTGTTTCTTATTCATGTCTTTTCCCTTCAATAAATTTCCTTGCCATCATTGTAAAATTCTTTTTAAAAAACAGTGGGAGGACCATATTCCTCTCAAGCATGAAACTGGTTTTCAAGTATTTTCATACTTAGATGAGATACTGATTGGGGATCAGATAAAACATCATAAAACCTAATACCGGAGCAATGGCTAGGAACACTCACTTTTAAATTTGTAATAGAAGGGCTTTAATATTTCACTCTGGCTTGAATATGGTATTAAAATGCTAAAGTATAAAAAGAACATAAGAAATAAGAGCAGGAGTAGCCCAGATGGCTCCTGAAAGCGCACTCTGCCATTTATTAAAAACATGGCTGATCCTATCTTGGCCCCAACTCCAGATTCCTGTCTGTTCTTCATAATCTTTTACTCCCATTTAGTCCAACAATCTGTCAATCTTGGGAGAAAGAATTGCAGAGACTCTCAAGAGCAGAGCGTCTTTCTTGTCTACCTCTTAAAGAGGCAATAGCTTATTTTGAAACTGTGTCCCCAGGATCTGGTTTCCCCAGTCTTTCCCCTTCTTCTCAAAAACTTATTTGTTTCAATCGAATTATCTCTGATCCTTCTATACTCCTGCTCATACAAGTTCAAATTTGCTCAACCTTTTCTCCACCCCCCCCCCCCCACCCCACACCAGGAAGCAACCCAGTGAAGCTTCTTGCGACTACATTTAATGCAAGAATATACCTCCTTAATTATTCCACCAAAACTTGGTGCTGCTTTCAAAGTGTGATCTTATTAGTTCCTGAACAGTTGTAGCTGGACTTTCCCCTTTTATACTCTATTTCCCTTGCAGCAAGGAACAAAAATTGAATTCAGTTATCACAGAATCCTAACATTTTACATTCTGTGCACAGATCTGTCCATTCAATGGAATTCTATAGTTCAACTGTCTGTCTTTTACCCATTTTCTTAACTTGTTTTTATCACTTTACAGACTCCTTGTGTTTTTCCTCCAGATTGTTTTCCCAAACAAATAAAAGTAGAAAATGCTGGCGATAGTCAGCAAATCAAGCAGGACCTGTGGAGAGAGAAAAACGAAGCTTCAAGCCAATGGCGCTCATCATAATTGTATTTTCTGTTTTTATTTCAAATTACCAGTAACCACAGATATTTTCTTTTTGCAGTTCAGTTGTTTCAGAACTATCTTTGCACTGTCAGCAAATCAGGATGCAATATATCTGAACCTTGGAATTGGATTTACCATTTTTTTTAGTGCAGTAAAACTGTTATTACCTTAAGCGCTAATGCCCATGCTGATACTTAAATAAAACTGGATGAAATTGGCCAAGAGGATAGGTAAATTTGGATGGTTTATATCCAGAAGCATGTGCTAGAACAGGACATGTGGTTCCCAGTGAAACTACACTGAATTCACTGCCGTTTCAGTCTGTTTTCTGGCTACCATTTTGAGAAGAAGGTCTCCAAGATAGCAGCTTACAGACTTCAAAAGGAATTGCAAATCCTTATCAACAAGATATGTGCCAGCAGAGAGTTTCTGTGTGCCAGGGAGCCTAGAAAACTCTCCAGTGCCAACATAAGAAGATCTTTGCAAAAACTGTTTACATTGTCTCTTCCAGATGTGAGAATCCTCACTTAATTGACCAAAGCACAGATAAATTTCATGCCTTCACGAAAAAAATATCAGAGTGAGCTCCAGACAACTCGGATATAATGTTAGAATCTTGATAGGGACTGAATCATAAATAATGAAGTTCAAAAGTTCAAAGGTTCATTTATTATCTAAATATACAACTCTGAAATTCTTCTTCTCCAGATAGCCACAAAACCAAGGCATAAAAGAACGGCAGCACAATTATCAAACCCCAGATCCCCCCACCCTATACAAAGAATGAACAAAAATGGAACAGGTACATTGACGCCCCAAATTCATCCCCGCCCCTACATACACAAAAAGACAAGAAAGATCAGAAAAAAAAACACAGAGTATAAAAGACTATAAGACTGACAAAGGTCTATAGTCCCAGTTCATACCAAAACACAGAAAAGCTGGGTAACATTCTCCGGGCACAGCAGCGGGCCTTTCCTTCTCCACAGCAATCAATCGGCAGTCTCCCCTCTCTGGCAGCAGAGCGATCCCCCAGGGATAAAAAGGCAGGCAGCTGGCGCTCACCTTCCATACTTGTCTCGATGTTTCAATCTCCCTCGTCGCTTTCATCAGTGAAATGGAGTTGAACATGGACTCACATGCCACCCCCCCACCAACAACCTTCTCACCACAAGATTCACGCACATTTGCTCTGCCTCCTGAAATCCTCTTGGAGACTGTAGAGTTCAGAAACACCCAAACAATCTCCAAACTACAAACCCCAGGCTCCAACAGTTCTGGAATCACATTCAAGATGAAAAACAAATGTAAAAGACATAAAATAAATGGAATATATGGTTTCATAATTTATCGAGAAGATGCCGACCGAAAGGATGTTGTACGCAGACTGGAATTCATCTATAGGGTTTATTAATGACTATCAATGGGAGTGAATATCCACTACTTTCAGACTTGCTGTTATTAGTGGCCATGATTGCAATGTGGAGACAGACTTTAGATTTGCTATGAGATCTATGATTTTGCAGCCTTGCCTCCCAACTGCAAGAGTCCCTCTATAATGGAGACCCATAACCCCTGTGGCCAAAGCCTCCCTCAACTATTCAGCTGTGAAATGAGGGCTGGATGACATCCATTGATCACCTTCTTCTTCCTTCTGCTCTTCTTACTCTTCACCATCTGACTCATGGAGCTCACCTTGACATTTCTCCTCAGGCACCTGCTGTAGTCTTCTATTTTCCAGATTGTGCATCTTGCAACACCCAGGCTGATGCAGGCAACAGAATCTCATTTTTTAGAGGAACAACTGTACTGTCAATTCACTCTTGCTATATCTGTGCTGTGATTGGAGAGTTTGCTGATGGGCCAGGAGCCCAAGATACATCTTTGCATATTGTGCTGGTCATTGTAAATATCCAGTTGCAGGTCTCCATACAAAGTATGGAGTAGGCATATGAGCTGTCAACTATGAAGCACCATGTGTGGTTTCAACAAGGGAGATTCTGCTGACACAGAAAAAGAAATCTTCCCTATTGGTGAATAGGTGCAGATGTTAATCTTTAATCGGGCTGTCTGCTTTTAACCTCAAAGCCACCCCTTCTGTGTCATGCATCAATGAAATGCAAATTGAAAATCAAAATCTACTTCATCTATGGTCCCCTTTGATCTGTTTTCTTATATTTGCAAAGGACTCCAATACACTTGTTAAACATGATTCCTATTTCACTAAATCATTGTGTTTGAATGTGCTGTTATTTTCCAAATGTCTTGTGATTATTAATGGATCTACTATTCTCCTAATGTCAGATGGAAGGTTAACTCACCTGGAATTTCTTGCCACCTGTCTCTCTTTTTTTGCTGAATAGAGGTATTGCACTTACGGATTTGCAATTTTTTGAGAGCTTGCCAGAATCTTCGCAGTTTGAAAGATCACCACTAATGCATCCTTCATCTCTGTATCCACTTTTTTAAAGATACATTTACTAGATTAGTGGAGAGGCAGGTAGTATTGAGGAAACAGGTAGGTTGTCGAAGGTCATGGACAGATTACGAAAATGGGCAAGAGAGTGGCAAATGAAATACAATGTTGGAAAATGCATGGTCATGCACTTTGGTAGAAGAAATAAATGTGCAGACTATTTTCTAAATGGGGAAAAAATCCTGGAATCTGAGATGCAGAGGGACTTGGGAGTCCTTGTGCAGAACACCCTAAAGGTTAACTTGCAGTAGAGTCAGTGGTGAGGAAGGCAAATGCAATGTTAGCATTCATTTCCAGAGGTCTAGAATACAAGAGCGAGGATGTGATGCTGAGGCTTTATAATGCTCTGGTGAGGCCTCACCTTGAGTATTGTGAACATTTTTGGGCCTCATCTTAGAAAAGATGTGCTGGCATTGGAGAGAGTCCTTCATCCTTCCCAAGGATGATTCCAGGAATGAAAGGGAGGAACATTTGATGGCTCTGGGTCTGTACTCGCTGGAATTTATTAGAAGGATGAGGGGAGAACCTCATTGAAACCTTTCAAATGTTGAAAGGCTTAGACAGTAGATGTGGAAAGGATGTTTCCCATGTGAGGGAGTCCTAAGACAGGAGGGCACAGACTCAGGATAGAGGGGCATCCATTTAAAACAGAGTTAAGTTAAAAGTTAAAGTCTGTCCCGAACCTTATAGGCTCATCAGGCCGGTGCTTACGTCAGTTTCTGTGGCGTGAAGCGACTGAGAGTACGAGCCTCCCCCCCCCCACCCCGCCCGCCCCGATAGGATGGCAGTCTATCGCGAGGTTAACCCCCATCATTTTGCCGGTACTCGTTTCAGCTGGGTGGACTGGAGCAGTGTGTGGTTAAGTGCCTTGCTCAAGGACACAACACGTTGGCTCGGCTGGGGCGCACACTCACGACCTTCAGATCGCTAGTCCAACACCTTAACCACTTGGCCACGCATCATACATTTAAAACAGATATGGAGAAATTTCTTTAGCCAGAGGGTGGTGAATTTGTGGAATTTATTACCACAGGCAGCTGTGTAAGCCAGGTCATTGGGTGTATTTAAGGCACCTTGGTTGGTTCTTGATTGGACATGGCATCAAAGGATATGGGGAGAAGGCCAGGGAGTGAGACTGAAGAGAGGGAAAAAGGATCAGCCATGATTGAATGTTGGAACTGACTTGATGGGCCAAATGGCCTAATTCTGCTCCTATGTCTTATGGTCTTATGGTCTAAATCAATAACAATGGTGTTCTGAGCTTTTAATTGTGATATATGTGGGGTAAGTATCTAGAGTGACATGCTACTTCGGATTGCCTTAGCCATCACTTTGGAATGATCTACAAGCAGGTGAAGCAAATTTGTTTCATAGAAGTTCAAGCCAACCAAATTCAAAGGCCATCTTTCTTGAAAATGGTTTTGTATTCTCATGGAAATAGAATGTTGGCATTTAGTAAAAGATATGTATACATTAATCTAACGTCTGCCATATGCGTGCATAGCTGTACTCTTCGACTGAATCACTTATGTTCAGAGTAGGCTTTGAAGTTTATCAGAACTTCATAAAACTCTTGGCAACTGACCAGTCTGCATTAGCTCCCAGACCATGTAATGCATTGCAGATCTTCTCCAGCCTCTTAAATTAGGGTCAGTTGGGAATATATTCTTACAAGCAGTCTGTTTCAGTTCCCTTTTCCAAAAGATCAGTTAAAGTGGTCTTTTTTCAAAAAGCATGACGTGAAGGAGAACATGAATTCCAGCTGGTGCAGATGGCAGTATGCTCTGACAGGCATAAAAACTGTCCTAATTTCCCAAAAGAATGCAAGAATCTTACATTTTTACATGTAACAGTCCTGGAAATGTATTTAATTTTGAGAATTCCTGCTATCTCCACAGATCACTGCGTCAGAAATGCTTTGAAGATTACTTGAGAGTCTGTGATCATTAGCAAATTACATCTTATAAAAAACAGCCTCAATCACATTGTTTAGCATAACAGTGTGTGTTAAAATATAATAAATGAAAGTAATCATTACTTATTTCTTTGTTTCACACCAGTACTCAGTCAACATCAGTCTATGTTAAATCAGTCTATGATTAAAAGTTAAACATTGGAACAGCATTGTTTATTTCCCTGATCACACATAGCAATATTTTATCTAAATAGGCATCCTGCACTCAAAAAGGAAGTTCTGGCTTCCTTGTATAATTAAAGAATTAAAGGCTGTATAATTTAAGAGAATCTTATGCAATGACGGATTATTCATAAAGAAAAAAATGAAAGAAACAATGAACTTAATGATTCGTAGAAAGAAATAAGCATCATTTTGGAACAACTAGTTATCATATCATTTTATCACTGACAATATATTTTTTAAAATATCATGACATATGTGTATCTGCATCAGTTTATGTTTAGATTATCCTCTGGCTTTGTCTACTCCCAATTATCTCATTCAAATCACATAGTCTCAATGAAGCATAGACTGGTTACCCTTGAGTACCTAAGTACCTCCCACAGGCATCCAGCTAGTCAGGTTGCATTCCACAATATGACTGGAGGACCTTTGAGTAAGTTTTTCAAGCATGCCAATGATATGTGGAATAATCCTTGCAGCCTTTTTGTTTTTACTTTTGAATGGACCGTTTCTTTCTGCCAAGATGTTCAACGTTGTGAGCGGGGTTTCAGAGCAGCAGTAGATGTGAGAAAATCAGTTATTCAAGGCCATTGCTCCTCCTGTACATTTGGTCCCTTCCATTCACCTTTAGAAACAAATTAAACTCAAGAGAGATTGATCTCAAGAGAGCAAAGAAACACATGTGCGATTGACTTCTTCCACCAGGGAGAAGTTTCCCAATGAATGAGAATGTGAGAAAGCATTTAAACAACCAGAGAAATACATGTGATAACTAACTCCATGTGAGGCCTTGGGCCAAGGACTCAAACAGTATCATGTAAGGGCAGACAAAAATACATTCAAAATCAAATCAGAAAACATGTGACAATATTGTTCTCCTAAAACACTTGTGTGTTGAAATTGATGTGGGATAGGCTGGGGTTTTCACCTTATCAGGAGATCTGCTTAGGTGACTGAGGTTTAAAGAGAGCTGCAATTTCTGAGAAAAGTTTTCTGAAGCAGCATAGCTGTACACAAGGTCTAGTCCCCATACCAGACGTTGCCATCTATCTACCCTTTCTATGCCTCTCATGATTTTATATACTTCTACCAATTCTCCAATGCTTCAGAGAAGGCCAAGTTTGTCCAGCTTCCTCTTATGCACTGCAACACCCCAGTGAACCCGCTCCAGAGCTTTCATATCCTTCTATAGAGCTACAGAGTCAAGAGCACAGAACACATAAGACCTAGAAAGAGGCCATTAAGCCCATCATATAGAATTGAACTGAATTGACTTTATTACTTACATCCTTCATATACATGAGGAATAATAATCTGTACATTGCATCTCTGTCTAAATGTGCAATGTGCATTTCATAGTAATTTATAATAAATAGTCTGTAAACAGGATAGTCAGTATAACACAGAAATACATTTTGGTCAGCATGAGTTAGTCAGTCTGATGACCTGGTGGAAGAAGCTGTCCCAGAGCCTGTTAGTCCTGCCTTTTATGCTGCTGTACCAATTCCTGGAGGGTAGCGGTTGGAACAGTTTGTGGTTGGGGTGACTCTGATCCCCAATGATCCTTCGGGCCCCTTTTTATGCACTTGATTTTGTAAATGTCCTGAATAGTGGGAAGTTCACATCTCCAGATGCGCTGGGCTGTGCACACCACTCTCTGCAGAATCCTGCGATTAAGGGAGGTACAGTTCCCATACCAGGCAGTGATGCAGCCAGTCAGGATGCTCTCAATTGTGCCCCTATAGAAAGTTCTTAGGACCTGGGGGCCCACAACAAACTTCTTTAACCATCTGAGGTGAAAGGGGCGCTGCTGTGCCTTTTCCACCACACAGCCAGTACTTACAGACCATGTGAGATCCTCAGTGATGTTTATGCTTAGGAACTTAAAGCTGTTCACCCTCTCAACCCCAGATCCAGTGGTGTCAATAGGGGTTAGCCCATCTTCATTCCTCCTGTCATTCACAACCAACTCCTTTGTTTTTACGACATTGAGGGAGAGGTTGTTTTCTTGACACCACTGTGTCAGGGTAATGATTTCTTCTCTGTCAGCTGCCTCATCATTATTTGAGATTTGGCCAATCGGTGTAGTGTTGTCAGCAAATTTAACAAGCAGATTGGAGTTGTAGGTGGCAACACAAACATGGGTATACAGAGAGTAAAGGAGGAGCCATAGTACACAGCCCTGAGGGGCAGAGGTGAGGGAGCCCACTCTTACCACCTGTCGGTGATCTACCGGGAAGTCCAGGATCCAGCTACAGAAGGCAGGGCGAAAGCCAAGGTCTCTGTGTTTCTTGTCGAGCCTGGAAGGAATTATGGTTGGCCAGTCATGAAAGAACTGCCCAATCTCCTTTCATCACTTGTTCCACAGCCCTGTAGATTACAGCTATCAATGTATATGTGTAAATAATGTTTAAATGTGATGAATATGTCTGTCTGTACGATGCTTTCAGGCAACAAGTTTCATCCCCTTTCACCCTCTGGGTGAAAACTATTTTCTTCGTAAGGAAGTAGAAGGACAGGCTAGTAAGTTTGCAGACGACACAAGGATTGGTGGTCTTTTGGATAGTGTAGAAGGTTGCTGTGGGTTACAATGGGAGATTGACAGGATGCCAAGCTGGGCTGAGAATGATAAACAGAATTCAATCTGGAGAAGTGTGAAGTGGTTCTCTTTGGAGAGTCGAACTCAGAATTCAGAATCAGAATCCATCTATAAATTTGCTGACTATACAATCTGGTAGAATCTCAGGTGGTGATGAGAGGGCGTACAGGAGTGAGATAAGCCAACAAGTGGAATGGTGCCACAGCAACAACCTGGCACAACGTCAGTAAGACGAAAGAGCTGATTGTGGACTTCAGAAAGGGTAAGATGAAGGAACACATACCAATCCTCAAAGAGGGATCAGAAGAGGAGAGAATGAGCAGTTTTAAGTTCCTGTGCATCAAGATCACTGAGGATCTAATCTGGTCCCGACATATCGATGTAGCTATGAAGAAGGCTAGACAGTGGCTATACTTTATTAGGAGTTTGAAGAGATTTGGCATGTCAACAAATACACTCAAAAACTTCTATAGTTGTACTGTGGAGAGCATTCTGACAGTCTGCATCACTGTCTGGTATGGAGGGGCTACTGCACAGGACCGAAAGAAGCTGCAGAAGGTTGTAAATCTAGTCAGCTCCATCTTGGGCACTAGCCTACAAAGTACCCAGGACGTCTTTAGGGAGCGGTGTCTCAGAAAGGCAGCGTCCATTGTTAAGGCAGAGAACAAGGTTAGCGGCAGGATTCTTAAAGGAATAGAGGGATCCTGGATCATTCCCCTTAGAGAGGATGGTCAAGAAGGCACACAGTGTGTTGGCCTGCATCAGTAGGGGGATTGAGTTAATTTTTCAGCTCTGTAAACCTGGTTAGACCACACTTGGAGTATTGTAATTTACCAGGATGTTGCCTAGATGAGGAAACATGACTTATAATGAAAGGCTGAGCAAGCTCGGCTTTTCTCTTTAGAGCGAAAGAGGCTGAGAGGCAATTTGATACGGTTGTATAAGATAGAGTTTACAGGCACCACGATTTTCCAAGGGTGGCAATGGCTAGTACCAGAGGACATACTTTTAAAATGATTGAAGGGAAGTATTAAAAATGGCAGATGGAATTTAAAGCAGACAAGTGCAAGGTTTTGCACTTCGGTTGGACAACCAGGGTAGGTCTTACACAATAAATGGTAGGGCACTGAGGAGTGTGGTAGAACAAAGGGATCTAGTAATACAGGCATATAATCCATGGACTTCATAGACTTGGGTTCAGCATTCAACACAATTATCCCTCAGAAACTGATTGGAAAGCTGAGCCTACTGGGCCTGAACACCTCCCTCTGCAACTGGATCCTAGACTTCCTGACTGGGAGACCTCAGTCAGTCTGGATCAGGAACAGCATCTCCAAAACCATCACACTGAGCATGGGGTCCCCCAGGACTGTGTGCTCAGTCCACTGCTGTTCACTCTGCTGACCCACGACTGTGCTGCAACACACAGCTTGAACCACATCATCAAGTTCGCCGATGACACGACCGTGGTGGGTCTCATCAGTAAGAACGACGAGTCAGCTTACAGAGAGGAGGTGCAGTGGCTAATGGACTGGTGCAGAACCAACAATCTGTCTCTGAACGTGAACAAAACAAAAGAGATAGTTGTTGACTTCAGGAGGGCACAGAGTGACCACTCCCCGCTGAACATCGACGGCTCCTTGGTAGAGATCGTTAAGAGCACCAAATTTCTTGGTGTTCATCTGGCAGAGAATCTCACCTGGTCCCTCAACACCAGCTCCATAGCAAAGAAAGCCAAGCAGGGTCTCTACTTTCTATGAAGGCTGAGGAAAGTCCATCTCCCACCCTCCATCCTCATCACTTTCTACAGGGGTTGTATTGAGAGCATCCTGAGCAGCTGCATCACTGCCGGGTTTGGAAATTGCACCATCTTGGATCACAAGACCCTGCAGCGGATATTGAGGTCAGCTGAGAAGTTTATCGGGGTCTCTCTTCCTGCCATTACAGACATTTACTCTACATGCTGCATCCGCAAAGCAAACAGAATTATGAAGGACCCCATGCACCCCTCATACAAACTCTTCTCCCTCCTGCCATCTGGCAAAAGGCACTGAAGCATTTGGGCTCTCACAACAAGACTATATAACAGTTTCTTCCCCCAAACTATCAGACTCCTCAATATCCAGAGCCTGGACGGACACATTACTGCCCTATTGTCTTGTTTATTATTTATTGCAATGCCTGCACTGTTTTGTGCACTTTATGCAGTCCTGGGTAGGTCTGTAGTCTGGTGTAGTTTTTTTCTGTGTTTTTTTTTACGTAGTTCAGTCTAGTTTTTATACTGTGTCATGTAACACCATGGTCCTGAAAAACATCTCGTTTTTACTATGTACTGTACCAGCAGTTATGGTCGAAATGACAATAAAAAGTGACTTGACTTGATTGAAAGTAGCATCACAGTTAGATAGGGTTGTAAAGAAAGCTTTTGGTACATTGGTCTTCATAATATAGAGTACAGAAGATGGGGTGTTATGATTGAGAACAATTGAGAGCACCCTGACTGGCTGCATCACTGCCTGGTATGGGAACTGTGCCTCCCTTAATCGCAGGACTCTGCAGAGAGTGGTGCGGACAGCCCAGCGCATCTGTAGTTGTGAACTGCCCAGATTCAGAACATTTATAAGGACAGGTGTGTGAAAAGGATCACTGGGGATCCAAGTCACCCCAACCACAATCTATTCCAGCTGCTACCATCCGGGAAATGGTACCGCAGCATGAAAGCCAGAACCAACAGAATTCGAGAATTCGGGACAACCACCAGGCCATCAGATTGATGAACTCACGCTGATTTGAGTGTACTCTATATTACATTGACTGTTCTGTTTATCATAAATTATTATAAATTACTATGATTACATATTGCACATTCAGATGGAGACGTAATGCAAAGATTTTTACTCCTCATGTACGTAGGATGTAAGAAAGAAAGTCAATTCAATTAAATGTTGAAGCGGTATAAGATGCAGTGAGGCCTAATATGGAGTATTGTGTGCAGTTTTGGTCAGCTGTTTGCAGGAAAGATAGAAGCAAGTTTGAAAGAGTGCAGAGAAAATTTACAAGGATGTTACTAGGTCTAGAGGATCTGACTTATAAGTAAAGATTGAATAGGTTAGGACTGTATCCTTTAGAACATAGATTAAGAGGAGATTTGATAGAGGTATACAAAATTGAGGGGTATAAATAGAGTAAATGCAAGCAGGCTTTTGCCTCTGAGGTTCAGTGGGACTACAATGAGAGGTCATGGGTTAAGGGTGAAAGGTGAGAAGTTTAAGGGGAACATGAGGGAAAACTTCTTCACTTGGAAGTTTGTGAGAGGGTGGAATGAGCTGCCAGCACAAATGGTGCATCCAAGCTCAATTTCAATGTTTAGGAGAAGTTTGGATAGTAGGGATGTGGAGAGTTATGGTCCCAGTGCAGGTCAAGGGGAGCAGGCAGTTGTAATAGTTTCGGCATGGACTAGATGGGCTGAAGGGCCTGTTTCTGTGCTGTACTTCTCCATGGGGGAATATCAGAGGTAGGTTTTTTACACAGAGAGTGGTCAGTGCATGGAGCACACTGATGCAGATGGTGCCAGTGAACAACGCGACCAACAGCGATATTCTGCGGGGCTCATGAAACTCCTTCTTTTCCTTCTTCTTTCAGATATGATACGCTAATAAGCTGCATGTGATTGCAACCTGTAATTTACATTTTGCTGGTCTGTTTTTAGACCGATTGAGAGATCTGGCACTGTGCTGTCTCTGAGGGAGTCCGGTGAGTTTTGAAGTAGAGTGTGTGACGTGGAGCCTGGATGCCCGGAGACGGGGTGTGAGCCCATGATCAACTCCATTGCATTGCTCTGATTGGGGTGGCAAGCAAGGTTGAACTCGGTGTGGCCCAAGTGGAGGACGGGTGAGTGTTCGCGCCACCTTCCTGCTTTTGGCTGGTCTTCCTCTACTTATCACTAGCTGCTGTCGGAAGAAAGTCTTGGGAATCATGTTGCAAGGATTTATTGGAGAGGCTGAGGACTCATTTCAGGGGACCTTGGGGTTCATGTTGCAAGGGCTTACTCATCAGGTTGCTGTTTTTGAGCAGTTTGTCAATGCAGCCTGAGGCGCTTCCGCAAAGAATACTTTGCCCTGCAGCCTAAAGTGGGGTAACGGCACGATGCTGAACTAAACTGAACCGAATGCTACCAGATTCCTGGTTTGAAGTCTGATATTCCATGTGTTATCCACTTGCTTCTTGCCATTTGCACAATTTGGGTTTTTCATGCGTTAGGTGTTTGATGTTTACTTTGGATAGGTTCCATGGTGTTTCTTTGTTTCATAGCTGCCTGAGGGAGGACAAATCTCAGAGTTGTATTCCGTATACGTACTTCGATAATAAATGTCTTTTGAATCTTTGATTCTTAGATAGGGACATGAAAAAAAGAAAAATGGAGAGCTACAAGGGGTGAGTGATAAGTTCATGGCCTAAGAAAGAAGGAGATGAGTTAGTAACTCCAAACTTTCTGCATAATCACTCAAAGAGTTGAACTGCATGTGCATGTAACAGGAGCTGTATAACTCGTATGTGGGAGCGAAGGGTTAGATTGAAATATGTGATAAGGCCAGCAAGACATTGTGGGCCAAAGAGCCTGTACTGTTTTATGTTCTCTTATCCTTACATCAGTTATGTTTAATCAATATTTTTAGCCCCTTTTCTGAAGGAAATTGCTTGTTCCTATTTGAACCATAGAGGCCCCTTAGAATTACAGTACTCTATGTTCTCCTTGTCAGTCTCCCATTTGCCCAGCAGTTCCCAATCTGGGGTCCGCAGTTAGCCTCATTTGTTCCTGAAAAAGAGCACTCTACTTTAAACAAACTCCTCTCAAAGCTAACAGTTTCTGATACAGACAATACCTTTGTGAGTCTCCACTCTACCTTTCCGGGTACAAACACATCTTTCCATAACAAGCTGATTAGATCTGTTTGTGGTTCTCAAACTGCAGACTAATTAATATTGTATACAGTTATAGCATTAGCACCCCAGTCATATATTCCACATCTCAAGCAATAAAATAACACATCCTGGAAGCCTTTTTAACAACTTAATTGATCCATTCTGCTTCCTTTAATTATTCAAAGTACAAGATTATTTAATGTCATTCCAGTACCCAAGTGTAAAGGAGAACAAAATAATGTTACTCTGGATCTGATGCAGCACCAAAAAAACGCAATAAATATAAATACATAAGATAGCTTATCTACAGTGCCTTGTAAAAGTATTCAGCCCCCAACCCTTTGTTCACATAAATGAATATACAACCAGGGATTTTGATCCATTTAACTGAGAATTTTTATTTGTGAATCATTGGCTTTTTTTTTTCCACACAGAAGAGCCGAAAACAAAGAAAAATCTAAACCGAGACAAACTAAAAATTCAAAAACTGAAATGTCCACAGTCCAGAAGTATTCATTCGTCTTTGCTCAGAACTTAGTTGAACCACCTCTCACAGCTATTACAGCCAGTCGTCTTTTTGGATAAGCCTCTATTAGCTTTGTGCAATGTGACAGAGCAAGATTACTTCTTGCAAACTTGCTCCAGCTGTGCTGGTTATTTAAGGAGCAGTGGTGGACAGCAATCTTGAGGTCTTGCCAGTGATGTTTGATTGGGTTAAGGTCAGTGCTCTGATTGGTCCACTCAAAGGCATCAATTTTCTTCATTTGAAGCCATTCCATGGTTAATCTGGCAATGTTCTTGAGTCATTGTCCTGCTAAAAGATGAAATTCCTCCCCAGTAGAAGCAGAGGCTAACAGGTTTTTATCCAGGATCTCTGCATTTAGCAGCATTCATCCTCCATCAATCCTGACCAGACTTCCAGTCCCTACTGCTGAAAAGCATCCCCATAGCATGATGCTAGCTTCACCATACTTGACAGTAGGGATGGTGTTACCTGGCTGATGCGCAGTACTAGATTTACGCCTGATGTGCTGCTTAATGTTGAGGCCAAAGTGTTCCCCTTTAGTCTCATACATCTACAAAACCTTCTGACTCATTTTTTAAGCATCTTCGAATTGATGCTTTGCAAAGTATTTACGGGCAAGGATATGATTTGTTTTTTTGCCAGGGCTTCTTCCTTGTCACTCTTTCATAAATAACCTTTTTGTGCAAGGCCTTAGAGATTGTGGAGCCATGAACTTCATCTCCAGCTGCAGCTCACTCACAGTGACTGTTGGCATCACAGTACCATCCTGTACACACTCTTACAACTGCCATTCTTCTTCACCAACAAAGTTTAAAGGAGCGGTCTGACCTAGGAAGTGTGCTGTTGGTTTCATATTTTTTCCAGTTTTTCATGATGGACTGCACTGAGCTCCAAGGTATGTTCAGTGCCTTTGAGATGGTCTTGCACCCTTCCCCAGATTGGTGCTTCTCTATTATCATTTCGCTGTCTTGTCTTGAATGCTCTTTTGTCTTCATTTTGTTTTGGTCTGTTGAAAATCTACCGTACTGTTGGACCTTACAGAGAAAGGGGATATTTATTGTTATGAATTCATTGAAAGCAGGTGATCGTCCAGTTATCTAAATCAAGGGCAGGTGGTGCCTGTAATGTATTATGTGAGTATTCATAGGTCAGAGTGCGTATGACGTCAGAACGCGGGGTTTTGTAAAATGGAAGTCTGGTGAATAAACGTGTGTGTTTAATACTGCGCTGTCCGAGTCACATTAACGCTACATGGTGTCAGAAATGGGATTGCAAATCAAGGTTTCTGGCAGATCAGCTGGATGAAGAAAGTTCCAAATTATGCACTTTCAACACGCCCATAGGGAGATATCGTTTCCTGCGTCTACCCTTTGGGATTTCTTCTGCATCAGAGGTATTCCAGAGGTCAGTGGCACAAATGATTGAAGGCCTGGGTGGAGTGGTCAGTATCATTGATGATTTGCTGATATGGGGCGACACCATTGAAGAGCATGATCAGAGATTGAGGAAGCTACTAGAGAGCAACATTGAATGGCAATGGGAAGATGAACAAAAGAAAAACTTTGACACATTGAAGCAGTTGGTTACCAATGCACCAGCACTCAAGTTCTCTGATGTCAATAAACCGGTGATGATGTCTGTGGATGCCAGTTCGGAGGGAGTAGGAGCTGTTATACTGCAGGATGGGAGGCCTGTGGCGTATGGATCCCGAGCACTTACAGACTGTCAACGCCGATATGCTCAAATCGAGAAGGAATTACTCGCTATATTTTATGGGTGTGAGAAGTTCCACCCGTATGTACATGGCAAAGAAATCCAGGTTGAGAGTGATCACAAACCACTTGAGAGCATCTTCAAAAAGCCACTTCATCAAGCTCCAATGAGGCTGCAAAGGATGCTTCTCGGGCTACAGAGGTACACTCTCACAGTCACCATAAGCCAGGAAAAGAACTGCACATTGCTGATGCTTTGAGCTGTGCTTACCTCAAAGAGCAAAAGGAAGAGTTGCTAGGAAGAGAGCTGGAGGTCAACTGGGTTACACCTCAGCTACCCATCTCTGAGGAGAAGTTGAACATGTTCAGGAAAGCGACTGCAGAAAATCCTGAAATGCAAATGCTAAGCAACATTACAATGAATGGATGGCCAACAGAAAGAAAAGATGTTCCAAAAGAAATACAGAAGTACTGGACATTTAAAGAGGAAATTAGCTATGCATCAGGACTAATGTTCAAAGCAGCAAAACTCATAGTACCGAATCAAATGAGACAGGAATTGCTGAACAGAATTCATGAGTCACGCCTGGGGATAGTGACATGTAAAGAAAGGGCAAAGAACATTCCCTATTGGCCAGGTATGTCAACTCAGATAGAGGACATTGTGTCTCAGTGTGCTGTTTGTAATGAAAACAAAAACAGCAATCCAAGAGAGCCTTTGCTTCCCCATCCACTACCAGGAAGACCACGGGAGAAGCTTGGCACAGATCGCTTTCGCTACAATGGTGCAGAATATCTGCTTTGTGTGGACTACTATTCAAAATATCCGGAGATCACCAAGTTAAATAACACGTCCAGTCAAGGTGTCATTACCGCAATGAAGTCGACATTCGCAAGACATGGTATTGCAGATATTGTCGTCAGTGACAATGGTCCACAATATGCCAGTGGTGAGTTTAGAGGGTTCTCAGAAAGCTGGGAATTTCAACATGTTACTTCCAGCCCTGGGCACGCTTAGTCTAATGGACGAGCAGAGAGAACTGTACAAACTGTCAAGAACATGCTCAAGAAGGCACACAGCAGCAACAGTGACCCGTACATTGCTCTGCTTGAATAC
This sequence comes from Hypanus sabinus, assembly GCF_030144855.1. NCBI lineage: Eukaryota > Metazoa > Chordata > Chondrichthyes > Myliobatiformes > Dasyatidae > Hypanus > Hypanus sabinus. Next base: position 42,838,788 of record NC_082710.1, read on the forward strand.
CGCAACACACCGATTGAGGGTGTGGGGTTCTCTCCTGTGCAGCTGTTGATGGGACATCGTCTGAACTGCCAACATCCGCAACTCCACTGACTCCTGAAAGTAATGCTCAAGTACATGACAAGCTAAAGTACGAGCAAATAAAGCAAAAGAGCTACTATGACAGACATACAAGACAGTTGCCAGATCTGCATATAGGTGAAAATGTCAGAATACAGAGAGGAGACATTTGTCAGCCAGCTGTGGTTGTGAACAGGCATCAGCAACCAACATCCTTCATAGTTCACACGCCGGATGGAAGAGTCTACAAGAGGAACAGGAAGCATCTGCTGAAGACAGGCGAGAGGGAGTTTCCACGTACAGATACACAGGACATTTCCACAGATACAGACATGGAAACAAACAATACCAAGAGTGAGGGGCGTGACAAAACTCCATGATGCAATGACAGTGAAAGTTCGGCGCAGACAGACCGAGGTGGAAATGCAGACACAGAGGTTACTCGAGAGACTGACTCTGAAGGACAAGCACAGTCACAGTTCTGTCGCACAAGGTCTGGGAGACAAGACAAACTTCCAGCTAGATACAGAGACTAGATCTACCTGCAGTCTCTCACAGTTTGAGACAAAATCACACATGTTAAAAGTTCCAAGGTGTGAAATAAAAGGTTTATTAGTCTATGGTAGTAAAAGAAAATATACTGCTGTTAGTATTGTAAGATACAATGTAGAATACAGTATAAAAAGTTAAGATTTTTATTAGTTTATGTCATGGCTGTTGTAATGTTAAAAAGTCATACCTAGAGGCATTGTTTTGGTAATTCACGGTATTGTTAAAAAAAACTTGAGAAGGGGGATGTAATGTATTATGTGAGTATTCGTAGGTCAGAGTGCGTATGACGTCAGAACGCGGGGTTTTGTAAAATGGAAGTCTGGTGAATAAACGTGTATGTTTAATACTGCGGTGTCCAAGTCACATTAACGCTACAGTGCCTTACGAGCCTAATTGAATTATTTGAGGATGTAACAAGTCATATTGATGAAGGCAGAGCAGTAGATGTAGTGTATATGGATTTCAATAAGGCATTTGATAAGGTTCACTATGCAAGGCTCATTCAGAAAGTAAGGAGGCATGGGATCCAAGGAAACCTTGCTTTGTGGATCCAGAATTGGCTTGCCCACAGAAGGGAAAGGTTAGTTGTAGATGGTTCATATTCTGCATGGAAGTTGGTGACCTGTGGTGTTCCACAGGGATTTGTTCCAGGACCTCTTCTCTTCATGATTTTTATGAATGACCTGGATGAGGAAGTAGAAGGGTGGGTTAGTAAGTTTGCACAAAGGTTGGGGGTGTTGTGGATCGTCTGGAGGGTTGTCAAAGATTACAGTGGGACATCGATAGGATGCAGAACTGGGCTGAGAAGTGACAGATGGAGTTCAACCCAGATAAGTGTGAAGTGGTTTATTTTGGTAGGTCAAATTTCAAGACAGAATATGATATTAATGGTAAGACTCTTGGCAAAGTGGATGATCTTGGAGATCTTGGGGTCCATGTCCATAGAACACTCAAAGCTGCTGCGCACATTGACAGTGTTGGTAAGAAGGCGTATGGTGTGTTGGCCTTCATCAACTGTGGGATTTCAGGAGCCATGAGGTAATGTTACAGCTATATAAGGCCTTAGTTAGATCTCACTTGGAGAACTGTGTTCAGTTCTGATCACCTCACTATAGAGAGAGTGCAGAGGAGATTTACAAGGATGTTGCCTGGATTGGAGAGTGGGTCTTATGAGAATAGGTTGAATAAACTCGGCCTTTTCTCCTTGGAGAGATGGAGGATGCGAGATGACCTGTTAGGTTTATATAAGATGATGAAAGGCTTTGATCATGTGGATAGTCAGAGGCTTTTTCCCAGGGCTGAAATAGCTGACACATGTTCAAACCGAGTGATATTGCACCTGAGGACGGTTAGTGTAGTAATTACAAAGGGGATGAATTCTTTTACAGCCTCACAATTCCAGTGTCCTCTCACAGTCCAAAGATGCACCCTGTAGAGTAATTGGACTTTGTAAATTGTCCCGTGATTAGGTGGGGTTAATTCGGATTGTTAGGGGTTGCCAGGGAAACATGGCTCAAAGGGCTGGAAGGGCCTACTCTGCACAAATAAATACAGACTGGTAAGGTGTTGTGTATTGTGTGGGGTGCAAGAAATTGATCAAAGATGGTTTTGTTGGCATTCTTAGTGATAGAACCTAGAAATGTTTCAGTCCAGTAAAAGCAATTGGGGTTTTTCTGTTGCAACTAGTTTGTAATTGAGGTCACCCTCAGCATCGTTCCGAGCTGCTGCCGTCACACCTCACAGCAAAACCACATCATTTCAGGAAGCTCTTGCACATTTCTGAACTATTTGGTGGGGGTTTAATTGTCTCAGCACGTTTTCCTGGCCTAAGTCTCCCCAGCTAGCTTTGCTATTACAGCACTAAAACACTATCTTTGTCGTGAGTTTGTTTCTCCCTGGTTTGGAAATGAGCAGTTCTTATTTACTCACAGGACAGCTAGCATTGACTGGCCTTCCTTCTGAATAGCCAACACTTGGACTACATTTTCAATGGTTACTCTCAGCACTTGTTAACTCCAGTACTTGTGCTGCCCCTGAAGGGGAGTGTCACTGCCACTCTCAGCTTCCTAACCTCAGGCTCATTCCATGTTGTTGTTGCTGGGTTTGAGTTGTCACACAAACTGTATATTCAAGGACCGAAGGCCTTAGTGAATTTCCCCTCAACTCAGAGGAGTGTGCTAGATGAGCACAGATATCTCTCTGCTGGCAATTTTCCCCGAAGTGAAGGCATTCACTAGCTGTGCTCATATATAATTTACCTCACAGAGGCTCCCTGGTAACCTCCAGTGAGGAGCACTTGGCACAAGCTCCAGCGAGCTTCCATAACTCCCTTTCACAGATTACGGACCAGCAATTCGTCCAGATCCCCCTGACTCCCTGGTAACACTCTCTCACTCACAACTCACTACTTTAGCATCCTTTCATTAGGCAGCAATGTACAATGTACAGCACCCTTCCAGCCCAACAAGCCATCACCACCCATGTGACCAATTAACCTCCTAACCCATAACTCTATGGCATTTGGAATGAAACTGGAACACCTGGAGGAAACTCATCTGGTCACGGAGAGAACATCCTTACAGACAGCAGAGGGAAGTGAACCCGGCTCACTGAAGCTGTAATGTCAGCGCTAGCCTCTCTGTCACTGTGCCACGCCAAATACCTTCCAATCATAAGGGTAGTATATTCTTGAGTCAGAAAGTTGTACAACAGAGAAATGAGCTATTCAGGCACAAATCTTCACGTTTTGGCCATCGCCACTAATCTGATCTTCCCATGTTAGGACCATCTCCCCCTGTGCTCTATGCTTGTCTGTCTAAGTTGGTTGGGTGGTGTCACAACAACAACCTTTGCACTCAACATCAGTGAGACCAAGGAAGTGATTGAGGACAACTGGAAGGGGGAGTTGAGGGAACACACAGCAGTCCTCATCGAGGGATGAGCCATGGAAAAGGTGAACTGTTTCAAGTTCCTTCGGGTCAACACTTCTGAAGATCTATCCTGGATGCAACATTTTGATGCATTTCCAAAGAAGGCACAATGGCAGCTATATTTCACTCAGAGTCTGAAGAGAATTTGTATGTCACCAAATTTCTACAGATATACTATAGAGAGTATTTTAACTGGTTACGTCATCAGCTGATATGGAGGGGCCACTGCACACAATCGGAAAAAGCACCGGCCAGTTGTAACCTCAGCCAGCTCCATCATAGGAATTAGCCTCCCAGCTTTGAGGACACCTGGTGTTTCTCTCTCCCCTCCCTCACCTTTTATATCTACTACTCAGTTTGTCTCCAGTCCTGATGAAGTGTCGCCTCACCTGGAAGGACTGTCTTGGGCCCTGAATGGTGGTGAGGGAGTCCAAGACAGTCCTTCCAGGTGAGGTGGCACTTCACCTGTCAGTCAGCTGGTGTGGTATATTGCGTCCGGTGCTCCCGTTGAGGCCTTTTATATATTGGTGTGACCCGACACAGACTGGGAGACCATTTTGCTGAACACCTGCGCTCGATCCACCAGAGAAAGCAGGACCTCCCAGTGGCCACACATTTTAATTCCACGTCCCATTCCCATTCTGATATGTCTATCCATGGCCTCCTCTACTGTCAAGATGAAGTCACACTCAGGTTGGAGGAACAACACCTTATATTCTGTCCAGGTAGCCTCCAACCTGATGGCATGAACATCGATTTCTCTAATTTCCGTTAATGCCCCTCCTCTCCTTCTTACCCCATCCCTGATTTATTTATTTTCCCTCCTTTCCTTTTTTTTCCTCTCTCTCTGCCTATCACTCTTTGCCTGTTCTCCATCTCTCTCTGGTGCTTCACTCCCCCTTTCTTTCTCCCTAGGCCTCCCGTCCCATGATCCTTTCCAACTCTGCATGCCTTTTGCCAATCACCTTTCCAGCTCTCAGCTTGATCCCATCCCCTCCTGTCTTCTCCTATCATTTTGGATTTCCCCCTCCCCCTTCTACTTTCAAATATCTTACTGTCTTTTCTTTCAGTTAGTCCTGACGAAGGGTCTCGGCCCAAAACATCAACAGTACTTCTTCCTATAGACGCTGCCTGGTCTGCTGCGTTCCATCAGCATTTTGTGTGTGTTGCTTGAATTTCCAGCATCTGCAGATTTCCTCGTGTTTTCGGTCCTTTTTCCTTTGTTTCTCACTAAAATATGAATGCAATGAATGTTCTTTGTTAGTTAACAACTGTGGGCTTTATTAGCTTCATGCATTAACTGCAAGCAACTGCAGACCAAAATCAGTTTCTACGCTGGGATTCTCACTACCTAACAATGGAAGGAAAGCAGTAGTCATCTTCTCAGACGGTGATTATCAGGCACTAGCCAAGCTGTTACACAGGGAGGAGGAGTTGTGTTGTGTACTTAAGTTGATGCACCTGAAAAATCGATGTCCCTGAAATGCAACTGCTGATTAATGTCAATCCTCTCTACTGTCAGTTCTTATACAAAAATAGTCAGCACATTCTTTGTACTTTTTTTCATTCTCTCTTGCCTGTATTTAAGGTAAATCTGCAAGATATTGAGGATGAAACTCCATTCCACCTAGTCCTGGGAAAATTGAAGTCCTGTATTTTTCTTAAAGTGATACACATCAAATTCCCTGAGGATATTGCTTTTTTGTTCTGAATGGAGAACAAAGAACCTTTGCTTTGCTTCACTGTGACACTGTGTTCCTAAGGCCTAACATTCTTTGGTTGGTAATGCAGTGCTTTGAAATTTAAAGTATGGCACACCTTCAGCAATGGACAGCAAGATGAATGAATTCCTGTTGTCTTCTGATTGAGATGCTGACTTTATCTGTGACTTCAAGCTAAACACCTAAACTCATCTCTTTTCTCCAAGAATGTTTCACATAGGTTTTACTTTCTGTAAAGCAAGTGGAGCAGGCACCTGCTCGCGAAGCACAGGGATGGCATTTCTCCGTGTGTCAATTAATCTGACCATCAGGGTGCCAAAGGGGCAGAACGAATGCTTTCTCAACAATGATATCACCAGTGAAGATTACAGCAGAAATGGAACAGATACTGACAAAGAGAAAGAACAAAGGTCAATATCTGATTCTTTAATGTGAATCTCTCGTCATCTTTTCACATTTGTTTCTCAGGAAAAACAATCACTTTGATCAGAACATTGAATCACCGCTGATTTGCTTTAAGAGTGTTCGTGCATTATTGCAATGATTTCTGCAATGTGCATGACTCCAGCCAATGAGAATATTACCAGCCTTGATTCCATTCAGCTTCCCAGTGGGTTAATAAAAAAAAAACACTTTTACCCACAGGAATTTAGTACTGGAAAGTCCGTTGATATTAAAAATAAAGATAACAAAAGATCTGCACTGAAAAAGTAAATAAACCAGTTTATTGAAAGTCAATAAAATGAAATGGCCTAGTACTGGTGAGAGCAGAATTCACAAAGACCACATCTCCTGCTGTGCTTGTTTCACTTCATGCCCCAGTCTGCAGTTTTCCATCACATTGGAAAAGGCATTGCTCCTTACACACCCACTCAGGTCCAAACTCTCGTCTGACCAACAGAATGGGTTTGAGGGATTGGTCACCTTATGGCCTTGCAATCAGCAGATTACTTGAAATTATCTTATTTCCCCATTGCTCAAGATGTTTTGCAGCTTGAATTTCAAGTATCACATTACTCTAAACCAATATTATGCTTCAGGAATACAATGGCTCCGTGAAGCAAGTCCTTCATGATCTCTATCCTGAGGGGTTTTGAGGAAACACTGTATCAGATGGCTATGAGAAGGGAGTGAGAAACAGGTGAATGACTGGTGAAGAACTTTGTGGCCCTGAAGGAATGGGAGGATAGGCGAGCTAGAGGATTTGATGGCTTTGAGGATCAAGGAGTTGGAGACAGGTTGGGGGAGTCCTGTGACAAGCAGCAGAAGGGAGGTCTTATGAAAGATTTACAGCAATCCCAATCCAACAGAGCAATATTATATAAGAACATAAAATACTGTTTCACTGCAGTTAACCGATCCTTTTGTAATGTATGCTGCCTGACTAACTATTTCTATCAATTTCTGATTTTATTGCAGAATTACATCAACAGCAGTATTTTGATTTGTATCAATACTATTAAAATCTAGTTGTTCCGAGAGTTATCAATGAGGGTTGCACCTGTTCCATGTTAGCATCCTATGGGCGTAACATGGTCTCATCCTGTTACATGACAGGCACCCAAATCAAGTCAGGTTGAATTAACACTGGGAGCTAAATTTTCAAGGTAAAACAAATAACCCACAAATTCGAGGAAATCTGCAGATGCTGGAAATTCAAACAACACACGCAAAATGCTGGTGGAACACAGCAGGCCAAGCAGCATCTATAGGGAGAAGCGCCGTCAACGTTTCGGGCTGCCACCCTTCGTCAGGACTAACCGAAAGGAAAATTGTAAGAGATTTGAAAGTAGTGGGGGGGAGGGGGAAATGCGAAATGATAGGAAAAGACCGGAGGGGGTGGGATGAAGCTAACAGCTGGAAAGGTGATTGGCGAAAGTGATACAGAGCTGGAGAAGGGAAAGGATCATGGGACGGGAGGCCTCAGGAGAAAGAAAGGTGGGGGGAGCACCAGAGGGAGATGGAGATCAGGCAAACAACTAAATATGTCATGGATGGGGTAAGAAGGGGAGGAGGGGCATTAATGGAAATGGCCACAAATTGTCCAGTATTGCATTTATTAAAATCAACTTTTATTTGCATAATGCTAAAATAAACAGTGCCATATGATTAGTAAATATACTGAAAATTTACTTCTCTGCTCTTTCCAAATAAAAGAGAAGTTAGAATGTTCTAAATCATTGTTGTTAATAAAAGTATATTAAGAAACAACTAGAGCTTTAAAAAGAACAACATTGTTTTATAATTACTCTCAATCTAACAGAAAATGACATAACGGGTATTTATGGCAGCAAAAATCAACTAAAATTGAAGATGCTAGCAATCAGCAAGTGGTTAGGCTAAGTTTGAGAAGAGGTTTGAGTTAAGTTATGGACTCGAGAAAAGAGGAAAATTAAATGTAAATCACCTGTCTTCTTGGACTTTTTCTTATTTTACGTCCTCTTTGAGCAAAGTTAGCCTGATTGTTAAGATCGTTTCCTTGTTCCCTGTTAACCATTTATAATATCATTAAATTAATGTCTATAAGTGTAACAAAGGAACCCATGATAACTTGCAAAAGATTCTCTTGTCTGTTTAGCAGAACATGGAAAATTTACAGTGCAAGACAATGGGTTTGGTCCAGATTAGGCAAGTGACCACTTGCATTAATTGCCTGTTTGGGCATAGGGCTAAGAAGACACAAGAGAATGGGATGCTGGAATCTGCAGCAATAAGCATTCTGCTGAAAGAACTCAGTGAGTCAAGCAGCATCTGTGGAAGGAAGGAAATTGTTGACATTTCAGGGTTTTGACCCAAAATGTCAACAAATCCTTTCCGCCCACGGATGCCGCTTGACCAGATGAGTTCTTCCAGTAAATTTTTCATTGTTCCCACTGGACTAACATTGGACCTACGCATCAGTTGAACTTAAAAAAATGTATTTAATTTTTGAAGTTTATGAAAATAAGCTTCCGCATGTGAAATGAAAACTGGTTCTGAAATCCAACATGGGGAGGGGGAGCTATGATTTTGGAACCTTTGTCAGGAATAAGAATGTAGAACATTATTCAGCACATCTCAACCCCAGACAGCACAAAACATATTTACAACCAATGAAAATATTGTCACCTTGAATTCGACATAATACTGTTTGCAGCTAATATGCACATAGCAACTTCCCAGTAAGAGAGGTTGGTGATGACCAAATAATCTCTTTTTATGATTTTAATTAAGGAATGACCATTGGCCAGAATGCCATGGCCAATTCCTTTGCTTTTCTTCTAAATTATATCCGGGGATTTATTACTGCCTCCTGAGGTGGCAGCTCAGCATAAAGCTTGTACAAAAGACTGAATGGTGCAGTTAGATTTTCATGACCTGACTCAGAGCCATGTTTGCTATCAACGGAGACAAACCTGGTTCCTTGCTGTTTCTTCATAAATAATAAACCGAGGAGCTATTTCTAATCTATCTAATTTAATCTATTTGTGGACACAGCCAACCCAGGAGGAATGTTTGCATTCAAAGGAACTGGGCAAACCAAATAACTGTTCTGAGGAATAGATCTTAGCATATTGATAAATTTAGCCATGCACATGAAACAGGAAACATATGAAATGTGTACACATCAATTGTGCCTGGTAGTAAGGATGGAAAAAGAAATGGATTTCAGTGTGATTATTAGGTATTTACAACAAAGCATTCAGTTATTATGAAGCTGTCATCAACAAAAGTAATCTAGATGAGACAGTGTTTTATTCTAAGTAAATCCACTTTAAGTTAACCTTCCGTAACTCTCTATTTTAGCCGTTAACAAATGGCAAATCTGTATGTATTGTTACCAGGCTCTGAGGAACTTAACTAATAATTAACCCTCCACTTACCTGTCAATAACTTCAAAATGTTACTATATGTGGAACAAAATATTTGCTTAAGTTATATCAACTTGACCCTTGCAAAATATAACCTGCTGAAATAGAACATAGAACATAGAATAGTACAGCACATTACAGGCCCCTCAGCCCACAATGTTGTGCTGACCCTCAAATCCTGCCTCACATATAACTCCCACCTTAAATTCCTCCATATACTTGTCTAGTAGTCTCTTAAACTTCACTAGTGTGTCTGCCTCCACCACTGACTCAGGCAGTGCATTCCACGCACCAACCACTCTCTGAGTGAAAAACCTTCCTCTAATATCCCCCTTGAACTTACCTCCCCTTAACTTAAAGCCATGTCCTCTTGTACTGAGCAGTGGTGCCCTGGGGAAGAGGTGCTGGCTGTCCACTCTGTCTATTCCTCTTAATATCTTGTACACCTCTATCATGTCTCCTCTCATCCTCCTTCTCACCAAAGAGTAAAGCCCTAGCTCCCTTAATCTCTTATCATAATCTATACTCTCTAAACCAGGCAACATCCTGGTAAATCTCCTCTGTACCCTTTCCAATGCTTCCACATCCTTCCTGTAGTGAAGCAACCAGAACTGGACACAATACTCCAAGTGTGGCCTAACTAGAGTTTTATAGAGCTGTATCATTACATCGCGTCTCTTAAACTCTATCCCTCGACTTATGAAAGCTAACACCCCATAAGCTTTCTTAACTACCCTATCTACCTGTGAGGCAACTTTCAGGGATCCGTGGACATGTACCCCCAGATCCCTCTGCTCCTCCACACTACCAAGTATCCTGCCATTTACTTTGTACTCTGCCTTGGAGTTTGTCCTTCCGAAGTGTACCACCTCACACTTCTCCGGGTTGAACTCCATCTGCCACTTCTCAGCCCACTGCATCCTATCAATGTCTCTCTGCAATCTTCGACAATCCTCTACACTATCTGCAACACCACCAACCTTTGTGTCGTCTGTAAACTTGCCAACCCACCCTTCCACCCCCACATCCAGGTCGTTAATAAAAATCACGTTAATAAAAATCAGATGTAATGATGAGTCCGTAGCATGATCTGCTGTACTGTTTTCCATATCATTTCCACAATCAATCCTTATTCTTCCCATCTACTTCCTCCACTTAGCTTCCATTCTTTGTTCCATGTCCATAGACAAGCACCTCATTAACTTGCATGTCAATGGACTGATATTCAATGAACATGGGGGCATGGAAGTTTTTTGATCTAGTGCGGGGGTCGGCAACCCGCGGCTCCGGAGCCACATGTGGCTCTTTTACGTCTGTGCTGCGGCTCCCTGTTGCTTTGGGAAATAATTGGTTGTGGCGACCCTTTTCCTGGCACATCCGAACCGACTCACAATAAGATAGCCTACGGGGGTTTGCGAGCACAGAGCTTTGGAGCCTCTGCGCCATGGGGGGGGGGGCAGGTTGAGGGAGGCTTAAAAGTGAGGCTGAAGATTTCGAATAAAGTTTTTTTCCTTCGACTGCAGTTACCGACTCCGTGTCGTAATTTTAGCGCTGCGTGTAGCACACCGCTACATGGTCAGTATTTAATTAATATGTATTTTATGTTAGTTTGTTAGTTTTTGAAATGTAAATCTAAATTTGAAGATTATGGTGATCTTGTACAATCTAAATAAGACGTTGTGGCGACCCATTTCCTGACACATCCGAACTGGCTCACAATTAGCCAGCGTTCAGGCTAAGGGAGATAGCCTACGGGGGTTTGTGAGTACGTGTCTTTTGCAGCATTCGCGCCCATGGGGGGCGGGTTGAGGGAGGCTTAAAAGCAAGGCTGTTTAGTTCGAATAAAGCTATCTTTGACTGCAGTTTACTGACTGCGTGTAGCAACCGCTACAACGTGTTTTTATCGCTGGCTGTCCAGAGGGGAGGTGCTGAAACGCTTTGTCGCGCATCTGGAAGAAGTGAAAACTTTCCTGGGCAGCAAAGGGCTCAACTTTCCTGAGCTGGAACAGCCAGAGTGGCTGGAAAAGCTACACTTCATGGTAGACATGACAGCGCACCTGAACACGCTGAACACAGCTCTTCAACGGGGTAAGGACGTACAGCCCTGCACATGTTGGAGGATGTTTTGCATTCGAGCGCAAGTTGACGTTGCTTGCCAGAGATTTACAGAAAGGCACATTGTCTCACTTCCCCAATTTGAGAGAGTTCAAACAATGTCACGACATGATAAATTCGGAGTATTTACATTCTGCAATCATCGCAATGCAAACATCGTTTGGGAAACGCTTCTGTGAGTTCAGAGAGGAAAAAAACACATTATCCTTCCTGGTCACTCCCCTAAGCATCGATCCATCCCTACTGAATACGACTGCATTGTCAGGTGTGAGTCAACCTGAAGAAGTATGATAAATATTTTAATTGCGTATTATTTTACGTATATTCATATGTTTTCATTGTTCAGTGAAATAGTCCTTTTATTTTTCAGGTTGACAGCTGGCTGACGTTATTTTTGGTTTGCTGCTGGCGGCAAATTTAAGTTTGGCGTTTTTCATAAATACAAGAAGGACTCAAATAGACGTTGAGTATTTTACTTAAAAGTAACCTTCAACCCAACGTCTTTTTTTCGGAGTTCAAAATGTTTTTGTTGCATGCAGAAATGTAATTTAGTTTTCTCTGCAGGAGTTCATCAATTTCATAAATGCAACACATTATAGTTTATTTATACATAGCATAAAGGCAAAACAAAACGTTGTATGCAGTGTTATTTCATTTTAAATGTCAAACGGGTTTTGCGGCTCCCAGTGTTTTCTTTTCTGTGGGAAACGGGTCCAAGTGGCTCTTTCAGTGGTAAAGGTTGCTGACCCCTGATCTAGTGGCTTATACAGTAATTGTTAGGCCTGTAAATATGGTGCACTTCAAATAAATTAGGCATTTTTTTACGTATGTGCCTATTTTACTTGCCATTCACGTAAATAGATGGTCAAGAAGTGATGTGGGCAGCCAATCCAATCCCATTTTGACCTTTTTTGGGGAGAAAGGAGATGATTGGAATAATAATTACTCACCTTTCTGCATGTCATTTGTCTGCAGAATGACGTGTTATGGTGGAGCTCTAGAACAACCTTTATAAGTAGCTATGCCTTGGTTGCTATGCTAGGTTCTGAGCAGCCACCTGGAGGTCCTGTGATTAACCGTGAGAGTCAATGAGGTTAACTACTGGTGGCATGAATTCCGCCTTTGAATATTGGTCCAAGTGAGCTCTGGGTGCATCAGTTTTACAAGAAGGGTTATGCAGGAAGACCAGTGTGGCAAGATATAACAAGCTTGGTTGTTGGATAAATTCATCCAGAATTTACCCACCCCAGCAGGAGGAAGGACCCCATTCTGAAAGGCAGCACATGATGGGCAGAGACCAACTTGATTAAAATTATCTTCACCTGAAAGGGTATAATGAGAGCCAGACGCACAGTCAGCATAGCTACAACATCCCTTAAATCCCTGAAATTTGATAGATATGCTTGTGTTCTCACATTGGCTTTCTAATAGGCATCTGGCTGAACTACCAAATCCTCCAAGAGGACCACAATCTTGTCATAGGGTTTGGAGGCTTGCATGCTTCAGTGACCCGGACAACTATGTTGGCTGGAGTGTTAGGTACACCTAGGGTTCATATTTTCTGTGGACAACCACTTTAAAATATCAGGAGAATGAGACTGGCTTTTGGACACTGTTAGTGCTGCTAATGAAGGAGAGAGAAGAAGAGAGGGGCGGCACCCAGCGCAGATGTGAGGGAGAGAGAGACAAAGATTTAAAGTTATGGCTCCATGGCTGATTATTTACTGTTGGCTCCAAGGACACTTTCTTTGCCTGCTTGTAAGATTCTTGCTGAGACAGCAAGGTGGGACCAGGTGATGGACGGCTGGTGCCTAGCAAGTGATGATAAAAAAAATCAGGTCTGCTAAGACACAGGCAGACACACCATGGGACACTGAAAGAGCATTGTGCACCCACAGGAAGGTGGGGGTTTGGAGGATTGATTTGGGGGAATCGATCAGTGGCTCACAATGTGTGAAGGCAGACCGGTGGGGGCTTGTTTGTCTGTCCACCCTTGCCTGGGTGACAGGCTCACCACTGAAGAATGGTTGTGCCGGAGGGGTCACAGTCGGTGACCACAACAGGACAAGAAGACAACAGAAGGTTTGACGGCAACTGCATCACCTCTCTCTCTCCCTCTCCCTCTCCCTCCCTCCCTTCCCCCTCCAATGGTACACCAACAACTACCTCGACCTAAACTAAACTGAACTGAACTCTGAATCATCGCAAGACTATTCATTTACCCCTGGATTTTGAAAGAGCTTGTTTTTGATTCCTATTTCCACACTTCTGTATATATCATTGCTAACCTGTTCTATATATATTTGCATTTTATAGTACCGTATTACTTTTAAACACTATTAGTTACAGTAATACCAGATTCCAACGTGTATTCCATTTCTGCTGGTTCGGTAACCCGGTCAAGGGGTCTGTGACAGGAGTCAGGGCCATGTACTTTGGCTCATAGCACAGTCACTCATGTCAAGCAGTTCAAAGGCTAGAGGTCAAACTAATAGTGGTCCACCGGTCGTCCAGGTTCAGGGGCTCAGCTCAGGGCTAACAACCTGGGCTGGTCAAAAAAATTGTAATGGAAGCAACAATGAAGAACTTCTTATACAGAAAAAGGTGAAGGGCCTTCATTGTTGCCCTAATCAGCAACAGCATAATAGGCAGATATAAGTAAACTACCAGAAATCCGTTTCACAGAAGGTCCTGCTGATGCTGGAGATCTTGAGCAACACATACAAAATGTTAGAGGAACTCAGCAAGTCAGGCAGCATCCATGAAGGGGAATAAAGACAGTTTATCCCCACCATAGATAGCTGCCTTATTTGCCTGAGTTCCTCCAGCATTGTGCGTGTGTTGCTCAAAAGTCAGGCTGTGGTTTTGTATAGAAGGATTCACAGGATCCTGCTGGAGACAGAGCATTTCATCTTCCAAAGAGGCCTTTTGTGATAATGCACAGATGTGAGGTGCTTATATGCTGAATCCTGGATGCATGATATGGTTTACAGCTCTGATAGCTGACTCTTATGCCTGAGAAGTATAAGGCTACAATATGGAAAGAGTTCATTACAAACACCTCCCTAACAAGGTCATGTTCTAATGCTAGCATTCCCAGTCATCTATCCAACGGCTCCCGTCTTCTACAGAGGTAGCCTCTGGAGGTTGAGGATGACTGGCTTCTACTCCAGTTCCGCAACCTTTGTCACAAGTGGGGCAGGCGGTTTTTATGTCCTCGGAGGTTGTGATTTCTTCCTGTGGTTTGCACTTGGTCGCTAAAATAGACTTGAGGCGCTTAGGGCTTCCCAACCCCATGTGCAGTGGTCATGGACCAGGGATTCTCAGAAGCCGGTGGGAAGGGTACATTTCCTGAAGGAGCCTTTGAGGATGTAAATGAAGAATTTTCTCTATCTTCTGGTAATTTGGTGTGATAGAGTCAAGACTAGGGTGCTTATGTGTGGAGTTCTTTTGTCATGCACAGAGGGAGATGTTTCTGGCCCACCATTCACTGGCTCAGCATTGCTCTTACAGTCCCAAAGAAGTAATTCTTAAACAGTTACAAGGTCATTCAGAATTATTACCAGAGGAAGCCACATTCCATTATTATTACTTCTTGGAATCAACTTTTTAATATTTCGTCAGGTGAAGCAGATAAAAATCACAGTTTAACAACTTAGTCGGAGAAGTAGTCTCTACAGTGGAACATTAAACCAGTAATGCACTGCAAAGGAAGTCTGAGATCAGGAATATCAGAATATTAAAAATGGGGAAAGAAGTATGCCAGACAGTTTTGCACTCACGGGATTTTGATTGCGATCCACCAATCACTGAGATTCTGATCCCAAATTACATTCTGCCAGATCTCCATGTCCTGAAGGTACCAATATCTAAAAACCTATTACTGTAAATCTCAAGGGTACACAACAAGCTACCAACTACTCCATGATAGAGAATCCAAAGATTTATATTTCTCTGAGTAAAGATATTTCTCCTTGTCTTAGTCCTAAATGGCTAACTTTTCCCACAGCGACCATACGACACTAAGATACGTATTCATCACTTGCCCTGTCTTCTTCTGAACTACAGTGATACTAGGCCAAGTTTTGTCAGTCTTCACTTAAGCTAAGTTGCCAGGACCAAGGTATGTCACAAAATTCCCAATTAAGATGGTGTTTCTTTTTTTACAGCATCTGTTCTGGAGTAACAATTATTTCATTCTCCTTTACACTTGGGTGCTGGAGATGACATGAATTAGAATTTGATTTGAGATCCATATGTTAGTTATGATTTTGTACAATAACATTGAGCCTGATTAACTCCTCTTACATTGAAATCAATGGAAATAAGCAAGTGAGCAAGAGAGACTGCTTCCAATTGTGTTTGACTCTGTCATACTTACACACCATGTGCATTGAGAGGATAAATTAAACAGTACCAAAATGCACACGCACACTAGCAAAACACAATGCCAGAAATACTTCTTATATGTTCAGTAAGGAAAAACTTCTCTAAAGAGAAGTCCTAAATTGATGAAATATGTCCTAATGCAGGGCTATATCTACTTTCAGCTATATCCCGTGGCCTGTTTGCCTTTTCACTTTCCACAGAGATTGTCGAAAAAGCATGCCAAAAAAACACAGTAAGTCAGGATCCCTCAAGAAGGAAACAGTTTTCGCACATTAATCAGGTTCTGTGTAAGTGCGGTAAATGTCTGCCAGCAATGAGCGAACGATAGCTGTGAACAATTCCAATTACAAGGTCTGAACTGCATTTCATAACTCAAGAGGACAGTCTGAAAAATAGGGGTACAGGAAGTTCTTTCCGTATCTCACTTGTGCTGAATATCTATGGATCTGATGGAAAAGGTGGAGAAATAGCTTAACCATCACAATAGCAACAAGCGAGTTTAGTTAACACTGGGGTGCCACTGATAGGTACACTGCATATGATGTAACCAGGCGATACTGATCAAGTATTCCAAGTGTGATCCTCGCTCTGTATGGAGATAGGTGATCTCAACTGAACAGTGGCAGAAGCCGACAAATGGTCAGTGCCTTGAGGCCAAAAAGGTAAAAAAAAACGTCAGCCAGAGACCCAATGCTCTGTACAGCTTCTGGAATCACACTACAAATTGCATGTGTGAATGAAAGTCAGTTTTTCAGTTCACCCCATGCAAATAATTTTGTCATCATTATCTAAGATTTTGAAAAAATACCAATCATTTGAGAAATAAAACAATTACCTAATTTTACTTGTTTTGTTATTAAAATACCGTAGTCATATTGTCTCTTATGAATTGTCAGATGGCTCTGTTTTGAAATATATCAGCTTTGAGAGCAGCGGCAGCATTCTACTTCTATTGCCAATTACTTCTCCAGGACTGAAAAAAAAAACAGTTTGAAAGAAAATATTCACTTTATGCACACTATGTGGAAGTTATCAAAGTCAACACAATTTTTTATGATGTGATATTTATGTAATAAAAAGGTTTGTATTTACATTATATAACCACCTTTCATGACTTAAGGATAATTCAAAATGCTTTATGCTCATTTTGAAATGTAGTTACTGTGCCCTTGTGTGTGAATTACTGCAGGTTAATAAGCACGTACATGCAGGGCAAGTAATTAGGGAGGCCTACTATTGACCTTAAATGCATGAAGATGTTTTTTATTAACAAAATATACTTTATTCAAAAGTAAAATTATGTACAGTAAACCATTCAATGACTCTCAATCCTTTGCCGACATTTCCACTATATTCTGTACATTTCTGCACTTTTGCCACTCACATGGCACTATGCTGGTTATCTTTACACACCATATGAAAGTGAGGGTGGAGACATCTTGCTTCATTTATATGCAAGCATTAATGTGCACAAACCAGTCTTCCTATCAAAGGATGCACTTATCTGTGACTGTGAGTGTGCAACAGAAGTCTACCAGGGGCTGATTCCAAGGAAGGCAGGTTTATAATACAGTACAAGGACCTATTTAAAAGATTGAGCTATAATCTCTAGATTTTATAAGAGTGAGAGCTGATCTCGTTAAAACATGTAAATGTATTGAGGAGATTGATTGTGTTGATGCCAACTTGATGCTCCTCCTTGGTAGGGCTGTGTGGAACTGCAGAAACATCGAAAAATAAGAATACTCCATCCTTCCCTTCAAGTTTACACCAGCATTCAACATGGCTGATACTCTATGTCAAACTGTAGTAAGACATTCTTGTCCCTGTACCTCGAACCTATTGCACTGAAGAGCAACTCACTGTTCACCTGAACGACTTACTACACTTACACGTTTGCTTTCAGTAACTGGTGGACAAAACCATGCTGTTTGCTTTGGATGCCTCCTTCTCCCAATCTCTCCTTATTTAAATAGTTCCCCTCCTTTCTGTTTCACTTACATTTAAGAGAGAGATCAATAGATTCTTACATATCAGGGATATACGCTCAGTGTCTACTTTATTAGGTAAACGTCTAGTCAGGCAGTCATGTGACAGCAACTCAGTGCATAAAAGCATGCAGGCAAGATCAAGAGGTTCAGTTGCTGTTCAGAACAAACATCAGAATGGGGAAGAAATGTGATCTAACTGACTCAGACTGTGAAATGGTTGTTGGTGCCAGACAGGATGGTTTGAGTAGCACAGAAACTGCTGATCACCTGGGATTTTCTCACAAACAGTCTCTGGAGTTTGCAGAGAATGGTTCGAAAACAAAAAGTACATCTGATGAGTGGCAGTTCTGTCGGTGGGGAATGCCTTGTTAATGAGAGAGGTTAGAAGAGAGTGGCCAGACTGGTTCCAGCTGACAGGAAGGTGGAGAGAATAAAACGGGGAGAATAAAACTCAATACACCAAACCACAAAGATACTGGTGGCTTCAGTTACAGGCCTATAGTTAACACTAAAAGAACGTGGACAGCAAGAACTTGCAGAAATAAAAATAGCGGTCTAATATCTTCAAGATGCCTCAACATAATTGACTACTTTAGCGATATCACAAAGCTCCTTGAGACTATAATGATTATTTTGGGCACAAGGTGAAATTTTCTTAGCAATATCTATTCCATTCTGTAAACCCAACCAATTTTGCTTTCATTTTTTTAGTCCCATTTCCTTGACAGAACTTGACTGCACAGGATGTAGAATGGTAATATTTTATTCAGTTATTACAAAGAATAATACTAACTATAAGACCATAAGACCAAAAGACATAGGTGCAGAATTAAACCATTCGATCCATCGTCTGCTCCGCCATTCCATCACGGTTGGTTTATTATCCCTCTCAAACCCACTTTTCTGCCTTCTCCCATTAAACTTTGGCACCTTCACTAACCAAGAACGTATCAACCTTCATTTTAAATATACTCAATGATTTGTTTTCCACAGCTGTTTATAAGTGAATTCTCCAGATTCACCATTCTCTGGCTAAAGGAATTCCTCTGTTCTAAAGTGATGTCCCTCTATTCCGAGGCTGTGCACTCTGGTCCTAGTCTCTCCCATTATAGGAAACATCCTTTCCACATAAACTCTATATAGGTTTTTCAATATTTAATAGGCTTCAATGAGATATCCCCCCCCCCATTCTTCTAATCTCCAGTGAATACAGGCCCAGAACCATCAAACACTCTTCATACATTAACCCTTACATTCCCAGAATCATTCTCATGAACCTCCTTTGGATCTTCTCCAATACCAGCACGTCCTTTCTTAGATGAGGGGTCCAAAACTGCTCGCAATACTTTGTGCAGTCTGACCAATGTGTTATAAAACCTCAGCATTACATCTTTGCTTTTATATTCTAGTCTTCTTGAAATTAATGCTAACATTCCACTTGCCTTCCTTACCAGTGAGTCAACCTACAAGTAACCTTTAGGAAATTCTACACAAGGACTCCCAAGTCCCTTTACAACTCTGATTTCTGAATTTTCTCCCTGTTTAGAAAATATTCTATGCTTTTATTTCTTCTACCGAAGTAAATAACCATGCACTTCCCTACATTATATTCCATATGCCATTTGTTTGCCCAATCACCTAATCTGTCTAGGTCCTTACAAAGGCTCTTGTTTGAAATCTTCTTCACTCTTTTAGTCTTCTTGTCCATCCACTATATTATAACGCGTGTGCAACTCTGCTAGACCAATCACTAATTCACACCCATATCCTGTTGTGATGTACTCCCACTCTTTTTGTATTTATTCTCCCAAATGTTGGACTGTTGTTGCCACCACACAAACAGCATTAATATGCTTAGGTTGAAAATTCACAGAGGTGGAAAGAGTAACCCCTTGTCAGCCACAGTTGCCTCTTCTTCCCTTTAGAATATTTCTTCATCTTTGGTATGTATCTATTCTGCACTTTCTGAATTGCCCACAGAAACTTCAATGTTAGCGAAATCCCCTCTCATGCCTCTGTAATTTCTGTTACTCCACTACAATACTAATACATCTGATTTTAGCTTCCCTCTCTCAAACTGCAGGGTGAATTCAATCACATTATGATCACTGCCTCCTAAAGGTTCTTTTACCTTAAGCTCCCTAGTCAAATCTGATTCATTACATAGCATGCAATCCAGAATTGCCTTTTCCTTAGTAAACTCAATCACAAGCTGCTCTAAAAAGCCGTCTCATGGGCATTCTATAAGTTCCTCTCTTGGGATCCAACACCATTCTGATTTTCCCAATCTACCTGCTTATTGAAATCTTTAATGACTATTGTAATATTGCCCTTTTTACATGCCTTTTCTATCTCACATTGTAATTTGTACCCTATATCCTGGCTACAGTTTGGAGGCCTGTATATAGCTTCAATAGGGTCTTTTTCACCCATGCTGTTTCTTAACTCTACCCACAAGGATTCTACGAATTCTGGTCCTATGTCACTTCTTTCTAAGGATTTTATTTTATTTTTTGCTGTCAGGGCCACCCTAGACCCTCTGCCTGCCTACCTGCCTGCCCTTTCAATACAATGTGTGCACTTGGATGTTAAGCTCCCAACTATGATCATCTTTCAACCATGACTCAAAATCATACCTGCTAATCTCTAACTGAGGTACACAAACATATACCTTATTCTGTATTTTGCATGCATTCAATCCTGTATTCATCACCCTGTTTGATTTTGCCCCCATGTTACACTTCACCTCATCTCATTGATGGCAAATTTGCCCTATCATCTACCTGCCCTTCCTTACAGCTTCACTACTCCCTGCATCTACTTCTATACCAATTACCCCTTCCTCTCCTCTCTCACTCTGGTTCCTATCCTCACTGCCAAATTAGTTTAAATCCTCCCCAACAGCTCTAGCAAACCTGTCCACAAGGATTTTGGTCCCCCTCAAATTCAAATGTAAACCATCCTTTTTGTACAGGTCCTTCCTTCCCCAAAACACATCCCAGTGATCCAGAAATCTGAGGCTCTGCCCCCGTACCAATTCCTCAGCCAGGCATTCATTAGCCAAATCATCCTATTCTTACCCTCACTTTTGCTTGACATAGGTAGAAATCCAGAGATCTTGAGAACCTGCTTTCCAGTGTTCTACTTAAATTCCTATATTGTCTCTTTAGGACCTCCTCCCTTTTCCTATCTATGTCATTGGTATCAATATATACCATGACTTCTGGCTGTTTACTGTCCCCCTTTAGAATGCTCTGAACCTGATCTGAAACATCCTTGACCATGGCACCTAGGAGACAACATATGATCAGAGTGTCCCTTTCATGTCCACAAAATTTCCTGTTTGCTCCTCTAACTATGGAATCTCCTATCACTACTGCACTCCTCTTCTCCCTCCTTCCCTTCTGAGCCACAGAGCCAGACTCAGTGCTAGGGACATGTGACTCCAACAGTGGACAGATAGTATGGCCACAGACTACTCAGTGTTTATCTAATGAAAGCGCTGGCTTTGTCCCAGTTCTAAAACATAGTTTTTCAACCGAAGCACTAACTTCATTTCTTTCTCGAAAGTTTTGCTTCATCTGCTGAATTTCTGATTTCCAAGATCACCAGCTTATCCACTCAGATACTTCACAGGCAGTGGTTTAGCTTGGCAATGGCCTCAGACTGAAACGTAATCGGCAAAGAGGCAAGGCCAAGTTTTGGTAACTGAGGTCATATTTACAGGTGGTAACCAAATGGTAATTTATGGAAAATATAAATCTTCTGAGGTTGAAAGTTTGAGAAAAATAATTGCATAAGGTTAATGGAAAGTTCTGATGGGAAAGATGGGATCAACCAGCTTTTGGATAAGGTGTGATCAGGCAGAATCAGCATGGCTTTGTGTTTCAGAATTCAAAAGGAAGATGAGGATAGGGCAGTGAATATTGTCTTTTTAGAGTTTAGCAAGGCCTTCAACAAGGCCCCATATGGTTGGCTGGTCTGGAAAGTTATGTCCTGTGGAATCCAGAAGGAGCCATTTAGGTGGATTCAAAATTGGGCTGGAGGTAGGAAGCTGAAGGTCGTTTCTTGAAATGGAGGCTGGTCATCATTGGGGTCCTGCAAGCATTAGTGTTGAGCCCCCTATTATTAGTTATTTATGTAAATAACTTGGATGCAAATCACAGGCTTGAACACAAAGTGTGTGGATGACTCAAAACTAGGAAGTGTTGTTGATAGCGAGGAAGATTGTTGAAGATCACAAGGGGCCTTGGTGAATTAGAGAGGTAGACTGAGAAATGGGAACTGGATTTTAATAGAGATATGCTTGAGGCGATGCATCTTAGAAAACTAAAACAGCACAGGACTTATACATACTATGAATGGCAGGGAATGTAATGGAACAGAAAGACTAGGGATACAAGTGCATAATTCATTGAAAGCATCAAGGATAGACAGAATGGTGAAAAAGGCCCTTACAAACTGATCTTTATCAGTCAGGGTGCTGAGTATAGAAGCTGAGACGTTATATTGCACTTGTATTCGTCATTGGTGAGGCCACAGTTGGAGTACTGTGTGCAGTTCCGGTGACTCTGTTATAGGAAAGACATGGTTAAATTGGAAAGAGTGCAGAAGATTTACAAGGATGTTGCCAGGACTAGAGGGCCAGAGCTTGGGGAGAGGTTGGTCAGGCTAGGAATGTAGGAGAATGCAGAGGCGATCTTATAGAAATGTTTAAAATTATGAGAGCATAGATAAGGGGGATTGGTGACAGTCTTTTCCCAAGGATAGTAGAGACCAAAACCAGGTAGCATATATTTGGGGTGAGAGGGGGAAAAATTAGACAGACTGAAGGGCAACTTTTTCACAGAGTGGTGAACATACAGAAAGAGCTTCCAAAAGTCTGTGCAGGTATTTGGCCTGTTAATGAGGAGTGTTTTGTGTTTCTTTCAGCATGTGTACTATGACTCTACACTTGGATAGTTTAGAGTCCCAACTATAGTCCCATTGCTGTCAATAGGGGCTAGCCTATCTCTGTTCCTTCTGGTCAAAAGTCCAACTTATCATACCCGAGGTCTTGTCATCAAGAGTCTGATAACAGTGGGACAGAAGCCACCCCTGAGCCAGGTGGTGCATGTTTTCAGTTGAGGCAGACACGATATTATCATTGAAGAAACACTTGGACAAGTAGTTAGAGGGGTCAGGCTTAGAGGTATATGGGCTGAAAACAGAACATTGGGACTAGCTGGGTGGGCACCATGGTCGACATGGGCTCATTAGGCCAAATGGCCTGTAACTCTGCTGTATTGTTGAATGACTCTGTTACTATAAGAGGGCAAAAAAACAAAATATTGTTGCAGTTGTGGTGGCGCTGGGTTTGATGGCACTGTAAATGTGAGTCAGTGGTTCAGTGATGTTCGATCATTGGGAAGCATTCTGGAGAAGGAAAAAGTGAGGGAGACATTATCAAGGATGTTGCTCAGCCTTGCCTTTGATGACCATACTAGGGTAGTGCAGTGAGCAAGAATGAAATGCTACTAAAAGGAATTGAGGGTGTAAAGCAGGAGTTCCCAGCCTGATCCCCTTCCTTAATGGTATTAACCATTGGATAAAAAAGTTTGGGAGCCCCTGGTGTAATGGTTGAAATGCCTGGCGCCCTACAACGATAATTCATTTAAAACCTTTTGAGAGGACTTCAGAGTTTGAGAATGAGAAATGAGTGAAAAGATGTTTAAAACTGAAAAAAATAACATTTTGGTAACAAGTCAAACAAAAGAAGGAACTCCAAACTTGGGAGGTTTCTGGCCAAACCAAATGCTGAAATTCATGTAAATCTCAAACCAAGCCTTAGGATTAAAAATGCCTTCGAAATGCTGAACATTAAACTATTTGCCATACGATACTGTGCAAAAGCTTGAAGAAATGTGATACTCTTCAATAAATGACCACAATAATATGTTTGAGTGTAGGAGAAAGAGACACCTGGCATAAAACTGGTTTTGAGTGGAAATAAACAAGGTTGTGAGGTTTGTAATGTCTTGATTAAAATAGTTTTTCCTTGTCCTAATTTCCAGTTCTCTCATCAGGTGAATCTTCGGAAGCCAGTCACAAAGCTGATAATTATCTCTGATTACTTTCCTATCTTTCATCAGATCCCTTAATGAAGGACAGTGAGTTGAGCCCTGATCTTGGATGTATAATGGAATCTGTCTGAAGCTGAAAGCTGACACCATTGCTAAAGCAAAGCTGTGGCAAAGGATGTAACCATGACAACTTGTTTTTCTCTCTCTATGATGTACTTTAAAGATCAAGGAAGAAATACTGTGACTACAGCTGTTGAAGTGTTGTATAACTTCCAGTCTTGGTATTATTAAAAGATAGAATAATTTGCAATGCCAAGCTTCTAATAAATTACAAATAGTTAGCCTGTGGGAAGTCTACCTGAATAATTATTGCACTTACGCAACCTAACACAAAGGAGCAAAACACTCTTGTCAGGAGCAACATCAATTCATTTGTAAATACTCAATTCTTTTCAGCAAATGCGGCTTGAATTTCATTGCATTGTTAGTGTATATTCAATCAGTATTTTATGATCCCAACAAGATTTTTACATCTTTGTTGTTATTCATTATTTAGTTCTTAGAATTAAGCAATTGTAAAAAGGATTAAAGGGGAATTGAAAAAAAGAGATTTCATCCGATGAGAAGGTTGTGGAACACACTGACTGGAAAACAGTGCAGGTAGAAGCCAACATTATATTTTAAAGTACCAGTAAACAACATGGATATTATGAAACCATAAGATATAGGAGCAGAATTAGGCCATTCGGCCCATCAAGTTTGTTCCGCTATTCCACCACAGCTGATTTGTTATCCCCTCAACCCCATTCTCCTGCCATCTCCATGTAACTTTTGATGCCCTGAACCTATCAACCTCATGGCTTGGCTTTCACAGCCGTCTGTGACAATAAATTCCACAGATTCACTGCCCTCTGACTAAAGAAATTTTTCCTCATCTCTGTTCTAAATGGACATCCCTCATATCTAAGGCTGTGCCCTCTGGTCCTTGACTCCCCACTATAGGAAGCATCCACTCTCTCTAGGCCTCTCAATATTCTATAGGTATCAATGATATCCCTTCTAAACTCCAGCAAATACAGGCCCAGAACCATCAAACACACCCTTTCATTCCTGGAATAATTCTTGTGAACGCCCTCTGGACCCTATCCGATGCCAGCACATCTTTTCTTAGATAAGGGGCCCAAAACTGCTTGCAATACACCAAGTGCAGTCTGACCAATGCTTTATAAAGTCTCAGAATTGCTTTTGTATTCTAGTCCTCCTGAAAGGAACGCTACATTTGCCTTCCTTACCATTGACTCAACCTGCAAGTTCACCTTTAGGGAATCTTGCACGCGCACTCTCAAATCCTTTCAAATTTTTTGAATTTTCTCCCCATTTGAAAGTAGTCCGTGTCTTCATTCCTCCAACCAAAGTGCATGACTGCACTTTGTGGATTGGTGTGAAAAGAACAGCCTAGCCTGAACTTGGAGCAGATAAAGGAAATCACTGTGAACGATGGCTCGTTCGTAGAGGGAGTTAAGTGCACTAAGTTCCTGGGAGTGCACATCATAGCTTACCTCACCCAGTCCCTTAATACCACCTCCATGAACAGGAAGGCACAGCAGCCTCTCCACTTCCCAAGAAAGTTGAGGCAAGCAAGGCTCCCACCCCTCCCCCATCTTAACTGCGTTTTACAGGAGCACCATTGAGCGCATCCTAACAAGTTGCATTTCCATCCAGTATGGGAGCAGTTGAGCATCAGACCTGAAGTTCCTACAAAGGACTGTGAGAAGAGTTGAGAGGATCATAGGGGTCTCCCTACCATCCACCGGGGACATGTATCAGGAGCATTGCATACACAGGGCCCTTAGTGTCATCAATTACCCACCCATCTATCCAGCATCCTCTTTGACTTTCAATGAATAAAAACAAGCATGGTCAGAATGAGAAACAGTTTCTTCCCCCAGGCCATTAGTCTTCTGAACTCTCAGCCACATTGTATTCGAAGTGCCATTGGTTAATCTATTCTGTACCTTACAATATTTAATATTAATGCACTTTAGCTTGTTATTTATTTGTGATTCATCTGTAAATTTTATCCTTACCTTCATAAGTTATTGTATGTTATGTGCTTTACACCCTGGTTTCCATATTCTCATTTCCATATACATTATATACATGTATGTAGTTAAATGACAATAAACTTCACTTGTCTTAACTCTACACTTCCCTACAATATATTCTATCTGCCATATTTTTTGCCCATTCTCCCAATCTGTCTAAGTCCTGCAAACACTCTGCTTTCTCAACACTGCCCGTCCCTCCACCTATCTTCATATCATCCGCAAACTTTGCCACAGAGCTGTCAATCCCTTTGTCTAAATCATTGCAACATAACGTGAAGGTACTGAAAAACACTTAATGGAGTAAGAATCTAACTTGTTCTTTCTTGGCCAATGTGCACATAATGGATTAAATGATCTCCTTCAAAGCCATTGAATGCAATGACGCAAGCAATTTGCAGGACTGTACCATGTGATTTATATCAGAGAATTATATTGTATACATTGGAATATAGTGTATGATAAAACACATGTTTATTTACAATAATATAACAATTTAGATAGAACTGAAAGTTTATTATCAAAGCATGTATGGTGTATGTCACCATATTACCTTGAGATTCATTTTCTTGGAGGCATTCACAGTAGAACAAAGAAATACAATAGAACTAATGAAATCTACACATTAGAAATCAATCAATGTACAAAAGAAAACAAACTGCAAATACAGAAAAATTAATAATAATAAATATTAAATACGTACAAAATTAAGTAAATAATCCAGAGAACTCGAGTTGTAGAGTCTTTAAAAGTGAGTCCATAGGTTGCAGAATCAGACCAGTGTTGAGCTGAGTGCAGTTATTTACTCTGATTCAGGAGCATGTTACTTGAAAGGTAATAACTGTCCTGAACTTAGTGCTGTGGGACTTAATGCTCCTGTACCTCCTTCCCGATGGCAGCATACAAAACAGACAGACAGGCTTTATTGATCCCAAGGGAAATTGGGTTTCGTTACAGCCGCACCAACCAAGAATAGTGAAGAAACATAGCAATATAAAACCATAAATAACTAAATAATAATAAGTTAATCATGCCAAGTTGAAATAAGTCCAGGACCAGCCTATTGACTCAGGGTGTCTGACACTCCGAGGGAGGAGTTGTAAAGTTTGATGGCCACAGGTAGGAATGACTTCCTATGACGCTCAGTGTTACATCTCGGTGGAATGAATCTCTGGCTGAATGTACTCCTGTGCCCAACCAGTACATTATGGAGTGGATGGGAGTTATTGTCCAAGATGGCATGCAACTTGGACAGCATCCTCCTTTCAGTTCCACCCACACAACATCACTGGCCTTACGAATGAGTTTGTTGATTCTGTTGGTGTCTGCTACCCTCAGCCTGCTGCCCCAGCACACAACAGATCATACAAGGGAGTATGCCCTGGATGGTGGGGATTATTGTAGCAGCACTCCTTGTACTGTAGCTGGTAGGGAGGGGTTTTCCTGTGATGGACTGGGCAGTATCCACTAAATTTTAGGTTTTTCCATTCAAGGGCAATGGTGTTTCCATGGCATGCCATGATACAACCTTTAAGGATACTCTCCACTTTGCATCCATAGAAGTTTGTCAAAGTTTAAGATGACATGCCGATTCTGCATGAAGCTCTAAGGTGCCGCCTATAGTGTTAACTATAAACATGAGACTCTGCAGATGCTTGAAATCCAGAGCAACATATACAAAATGCTGGAGGAAATTAGAGGTCATCTATGGAGAGGAATAAATAGTCAACATTTTGGGCCAAAACCCATCATTAATACTACACCTTTACTTATTTGTTATATATTCCATGTCCTTGCTGATATTAACTTTTCAGATCTAGTTAGCAATCGGAATGTGTAAGAGCTGAACTGAGAACTAGGCATAATATTCAAAACCACTCAAAGCACCCATAATTTTCAAAAGTAATGTTAGAAATTTTTCATTCAGAATAAAAACATTGGCAGTGCATTGTGCATGGTCAAGCATTGAATTCTGTTGCTTTCTGAATGGAATAATGTCAAATATTGCATTATGTAAAGAAAACTACATGCAGAAGTTCTATTGTTGGCTTCTCTTTCTAGATTTCATGTAAAGTAAGTTTACATCAATTGAATATACGTAGCAATAAAAACATTAGTGAACAAATGAGACAAAACCCAATGAATCCTCATGAAGAATCATCAGCCAAATCTACCCTTTACCTGTTGTTGTATAACGAAAACACCAGCCTTTCCTAATTCCTTTATCCCTAATTGCAAAGCTACTTTCGATATCATTGCACCATATTGATAACATAATGTTAGCTAATCACTTGATAATCCAAGATCGTGGCCAGTACAGTGCCTGTTACAGTACTACACCCTTAAGTTATCATGTTAAGCCTACTAACTAATCTATAACTCAAGATACAGATTGAGAATAATTGGTAGCTACATTTAAAGCACTACATTTTCCAATCATTAATAACTAGTTTTGTTATGTCAATTTGCTTCTTGTTGTACAAATATTGAGGCAGACCACTGATCTCTGACCATGATCTGGAGTTTCTTTCCATTTGACAAGTCAAGTTTGCCCATCATCTATCTGAAACAATTTAGAACTGCAGTTGGATAAGAGCTCGTTTGGAGTCAGGGGTTTGTCAAAAATGTGGTAAAGAAGGGAACAGAATGAACTGGGAAGATAAAGGATGCAGTCGGTCAGTGAGAGGAAGAGAAAGCAGAGAAGGTGGTAGTAATTAAGAGCATTAGTGGAGGAAAGGGAGCAGTGAAAAGACGTATGACAAATCTTATTTTATCACAATATGGACAAAGCCGTCTTCAGGAAATAGAGTGACTGCCTTTTTTTTCCTGAATAGGGAGGGAAAAAATTACAGTACCTTTACTCATTGTTGAAGAATATGGAGTAGAGAGTGTGGGGAGAAGTGTTTAGATGAATTCTGATAAGTGTATGGGAACTTAAATATTGATTCATTTTGAAGTGGGTCAAGTTGATAAGGATGGGAAAGGCGATTTCTTTCCAGTAGGATTTCTGAATGATCTCAGAGAAAAGTGTCAACCTACCGAATACTGCTGTGATTTATTCTTAATTGGAGAAGACAGAGTGTGATTGTTCCAATTATTTCTGCTTGGTGGCTGGAAAAGAATGGCCGTATTTCTGTTCATTTGTAGATGATGATGTGGGGGTGGTGGGAGTGGGAGAGTTGTGGTGAGAAATTTATAAATATACGTAAAATTTATAGCTTAATGAAATGTGAAGGAAAATAATTGCTGCTTGCAAATGGGCATCACTGTGGCTTGAACTGTGTTGAGATTGCATGTGGGGAATAGTTTGATAAGGGGAAGTTGTATGAACTAAATTATTACCCATGTTGTGAGGTAAATATGTATTTTAATGATTACATAATTGTTATTATTACATAATTCATTAGAAAGCTAGTCAGGTTTATGTAGCACTTTGAGTTTCCTAAATAATTACACACAAAGATCTTCAAGGTCATTACCAATATTGATTGATTCCTACAAAAGGAGAACAAATGGAGGAGGACCTATTTTGTCTGCAAGTGTCAGTCATGAGATCTTGTTGCACAGGGTCTTGTTGCTGCAGACTAGTGGAAGAAGAAGACTCTGATTTCTTTCTTCCAAAACTCTGTCGGCACTTTTAGTTTTATCCTGTTTTTTTTTCTGAAGAATGACACCACCCAGAGTTTATTTCCTTTAATGTCAGCAACCACTAACTTCTCATCAACGAAGGTATTATTTAGGGTTAAAGACGACCATTAGGCATTGTCATGCTCTGAACTAATAAAACAATGGGTGGGAAGGAAAATAAACTTGTCCATTCCTGATCTACGTGGATACCCTCCAGCAAGACTCATTGGCTGGTGATCAGGAAAAGGAATCAAGGAGATTTTCAGTGCCTCTTTTTATCCAGGAACATTGTGACCAACTAAATGACTAAAACTCAGGAATAAGCATTGAATGTTACTGATCTTTATACATCAGTATAACACCATCTTAAGCATCCCTTCAGCACATCAAGACTTTTGCTGTGGTGTTTAGTATCTCTTAGATATACCGCATAAATTTCACATGGGATCTGACATCCATATATCCTATGCCCTCCATTACCTATGTCGACATAAGCTTCAGGAACATAAAAAACAATATCACCTCCACGTCTATCTGCAAGTCACAGACTTCAGCTTCAAAATGCTTTGCAATTCCTTCTCCTTCATTGGGCTATAGCTATACTTCTAACATGCTATGTTGTCTTGTATGTCTTTTTTAAAAAATTGCAATGCTGGATACTAAGAAGATCAAATACACCACACATCAGCATGTTGCTTGATAGTGATGGAGCTGGACATATTGCGTACCATTCTTGTGTTGTTACCTGAACTTGTTCTATACTGTCCCATTTGTGCTGAGAAGGTACAAGGTGCAATATCTTAAGCATTGTTATTGGGATGGCAAGGCCCTGATGGACATTGGTAACATAGAAAACTGCAAGTCCAGTTCACTGGTTCATTGATGAGACTGATGGCAGGAAGCTGTGTTGCCTCAGCTGTGGCAAGGACTAGGCGTAGGCTGAGGCTGCTGGGTTGTCTGTGTCAGTCGTCCAGGGGAGGAGATGCCATGGTGGTGCTTCCCACCAGTGTTCACTCGGTGCTGCTCTCCAGTGTTTGCTTGGTGGAAAACCAAGCTGGACCAGGACAATTTACCAAAAATCTAGCCACCCAATGGCTTAAGCTATATAATTTTTTCTCTTTGTGACTGCATGTTTTTTTTTTCTGAAATTGTAACCATGAGTGCTCTGTGCAGTGTGTTGTGTGCTGTTGGTAATGTGTTTTGTACCTTGGGCCCAGAGAAACACTGTTTGATTTGGCTCTTTTTAAGTGTAGTTGAATGATAGCTAACCTGAAATTGAACTTGAAGAGTAATTTCACTATACTGCCTACAGCCAATCACACAGAAGGATCAGCACTACCTTTTCAAAACTAACTACAGCTGAGTATTAAATGCTTTTATTGCCAGCACTGTCCTCATCCTAGGACCAATCATTAAGAAGACTGTGTTATAAATTTATTTTAAGAGTGTTTTACTATTTTTGTTAGAGCTTTGCTTCACGCTGCTTCTTATTTATGTTTGATGCTACTAAATTCTGACCAAAAAGATCCTGGCCCAAGATTTTATTGTGACCTGTATGGCTAAATACATAAACATTTCCTTTATTGCTTGATGTTCTGATCATTCCTCTTGCACCTAGTTATTAACTGCAGCTCTTTATAGCACTCATTCATATGATGCCTCTTTCAAGATGCGGTACAGACTGATTGATCACCAATATTTTGAAGTTATTCTTGATGTGTGTAGATTAGATGACTGCCCAGTTTAAACATAACACCAAGAATAGTGAGATTTTCTTGCTACTTTACCTTTGTCTTTTTTTTAATCAAAATGTTTCCTTCTGTCTTAAATCAGAATATCTGCTGATTCAATTTGCTCATATTTTCTGGAGTCATAGAGAAATACAGCACAGAGATAGGTCCATTGGCCCATCTAGTCCATGCCAAAAACCATTTAAGCTGCCTACTCCCAACTACCGGCACGGGGACCCTAGCCCCCCGTATCCCTACAATCCATGTACCTACCCAAACCTCCCTTAAACATTGAAATTGAGCTTGCATGCACTACTTGCGTTTGCAGCTCATTCCATACTCCCACAACCCTCTGAGTGAAGACATTTTCCCTCATGTTCCCCTAAAACTTTTTACCTTTCACCTTTAACCCAGGGCCTCTGGTTAGTCCCATGCAACCTCAATGGAAAAAGCCTGCTTGCATTTACCTTACCTATACCACTCATATTTTGTATATCTCTATCAAATCTCCTCTCTTCTATACTCTAAAGAATACAATGCTAACCTATTCAATCTTTTCTTATAACTCGAGTCATCCAGATCCAGCAACATCCTTGTAAATTTTCTCTGCGCTCTTTCAAAATTGTCTCCATCTTTCCTGTAGGTAGGTGACCAAAACTGTACACAATACTACAGATTAGGCCTCACCAACATCTTATACAACAAGGTAACATCCCATTTTCTTAATTCATGCATTGATTTATGAGGCCAATATGCCAAAAGCTGTCCTTATGACCCTATCTACCTGTGATGCCACTCAATAAATTATGTACCTGTATTCCCAGATCCCTTTGTTCTACGACACTCCTCAGTGCTTTACCATTTACTGTGTAAGACCTACTCTAGTTGGTCCTACCAAAACCTTGCACTTGTCTGCATTAAATTCCATTTGTTATGTTTCAGACATTTTTCTAGTGGATGCAAATTCTTCTACAACTCATGATAGCCATCCTCACTCATCCACTTCACCCCTAATCTTGTTGTCATTGGAAATTTTGCTGATCCGGTTAACCACATTATTATCCAGATCTTTGATTTGGATGACAACCAACAAAGGACCTAGAACTGATCCCTAAAGCACTCCACTAGTCAGAGGCCTCTAATCAGAGAGGCAACCTTCCATAACCACTTTCTGGCTTTTCCCACAAAGCCAATGTCTAATCCAATTTACTACCTTCATCTGAATGCTGAGCGACTGAACCTTCTTGACCAGCCTCCCATGCAGAACTTCATCCAATGCCTTACTAAAGTCCATGTAGAAAACTTCTATTGCCTTGCCTTTATCCTCTTTCCTGGCACATGACCTACCATGCACAAAGCCATGTTGATTAGTCTAAATCAGTCCACATCTATCCAAATGTTTATATATCCAGTCGCGTAGAATACCTTCAAATAACTTACCCACAACTGAGGTCAGACTCAGCAGCCTATAATTTTGTGGTTTCTATTTAGAGTCTTTTATAAACAGCAGAACAACCTTAGCTCTCCTCCTAACCTCTGGTACCTCTCCTGTTGCTAAGCATGTTTCAGCTATCTCCACTAGGGCCCCGGCAATTTTTGCACTTGCCTCCCATAGGGTCCAATGGAACAACTTGCCAGACCCTGGGGATTTATCCATCCTGATTTGCTTCGAGGTAGCAAACACCTCGTCCCCTGTATTTTGTACAGGGTCCTTGAAGCCGAAGCCACTTTTCCTCTCTCCCAGAGACTCTGTACCTGTTTCTCGAGTAAATACAGATGCAAAGAATGCACTTGAAATCTCTCCCAATTGTTTTGTCTCCAGACATGCATTACCATTCTGGACTTCCAGAGGACCAGTTTTGTCGGCTGGTGGCACAGCGACATCAGCGCCAGACTCCGGAACAGAAGTTCCAGGGTTCAAATCCAATCGGGCCATTCCTGAGTATGCTTTCTAGCTGTGCTAGGTTGAGTGTTAAGCTTGCAATTCGACCCCCTAAAATGAAGAAAAATACTGCAAAATGTCTGCGTGATGACTGGCGTGCCACACAGTCTTGCGTTCCGCGCATTGTAAGGCATGAAAATGCCCGACACTTGCCTCTCAGACCTGAGTCGACATCATCATCATTGTCATCAATTTTGTTCCTAGTAATCCTTTCGCTCTTTACTTACCTGATTCTCTTTCACCTCATCTGCCAAAGCAACTTCGTGCCTTCTTTTAGCCTTACTGATTTCTTTCTTCTCTTGTATTTCTTCCACTCCATTAGCACCTCATTTGTTCCTACCTGCTATGCACCTCCTTTTTTCTCTTAACCTGGGCGTCAATATCTCTTGAAAAGCAAGTTTCCCTGCAATTTTATCTTTACCTTTTATTCTGACATGCACATAGAAGCTTTGTCCTCTCAAAATTTCAATTTGGAGGCCTCCCACTTTGACAGAAAATAGTCTGTCCCAATCATTTCTGATACCATCAAAGTTGGACTTGCTCCAGTTTAGAATCTCAACCTGTGGACTAGACCTATTTCTTTGCATATTTACTTTCAAAATGATGGCATTGTCGTCACTGGATTCAAAATGTTCCTCTACACAAACTTTAGTGGTGTGCCCTGTCTCATTCCCTAATAGCGCATCCAGTGTCATACCCTCTCTGGCTGGGATTTCAGTGTACTGATGCAGGAAACCTTCCTGAACACATTTGACAAATTCTATCCCATAGTCCTTTGACAGTATGGGAGTCCCAGTCAATATGTGGAAATTTAAAATCACTTACTATAACAACCTTTATGTTTCTTGCATGTCTGAACAATATGGTATTTTAAGTATTTAAGAAAAGAAATGTGAAATGTCTTTTAAGAAAAGAAACACTCCAAATTTGGAGTATTGTGTACAGTTCTGGTCACTGAATTATAGGAAAGATGTCAACAAAATAGAGAGAGTACAGAGGAGATTTACTAGAATGTTACCTGAGTTTCAGCACCTAAGTTACAGGGAAAGGCTGAACAAGTTAGGTCTTTATTCTTTGGAGCATAGAAGGTTGAGGGGGGACTTGATAGAGGTATTTGAAATTATGAGGGGGATAGATAGAGTTGACGTGGATAGGCTTTTTCCATTGAGAGTAGGGGAGATTCAAACAAGAGGGCATGAGTTGAGAGTTAAGGGGCAAAAGTTTAGGCGTAATACGAGGGGGAACTTCTTACTCAGAGAGTGGTAGCTGTGTGGAACTAGCTTCCAGTAGAAGTGGTAGAGGCAGGTTTGATATTGTCATTTTAAAAAAATTGGATAGGTATATGGACAGGAAAGGAATGGAGGGTTATGGGCTGAGTGTGGGTCAGTGGGACCAGGTGAGAGTAAGCTTTCGGCATGGACTAGAAGGGCTGAGATGGCCTGTTTCCATGCTGTAATTGTTATATGGTTATATGAAATATGCTGCATTTCCTGTTTAAGAATTGCAGATTTCAAGTGTCATTCTGATCCAGAAAAATATTGTAACTGGCTGCAAACCACTTGTAATAATTTGAAATGATAAAAACATTAACATTGTGCAATTTTAAATATACACAGTTCACCATATACATTGCCCTGTTTCATTGTAATACTAATTATAAGGATCAATATTAAAGCTTTTTTCAAAGATTGACCGTTGATAATTTTGGTGTAATTCACTTTCTCCCCAACTCCCCCCCCCCCCGCCTTGTTTTATCAGTTCCCTTTCACCTGCTCGCCACTCTCCTGTTATTCTTTTTCCAGTCTTCTTTCTCCCCTTTTTCTGACCCTAATCCTAACCCAGTGACCCTTTCTAAACTTAACACCGTGACTTTTACACTTGATTTATGGCGCGCCTGGTTTTAATGCTAAGTTATTATCACTACTAATGTCTTTATTGGGCTACTGTGTTTCCAACACAGGAAGTTGACATTAAAAATGTTACTTTTTAAATGGTGTTATATGTTTATACTGTTGTTAATAATTGGGAGAAGTCTTAAGTCGAGGATTCATTGCCTGCTGAGGAGAGAGAAAAAAATACACAAGTCTTTCTTAGAATGTGCTATTTTACATAAGGCTATTAGAATTTAACAAGGGCGTGCAGGTCCAGGGAAGATTTTAGGAACTGCTGGCTTGAAATAACCGCACAACACAACTTCAAGTATCTGTTCTGTGTATTGTGATAAAACTTCCAAAATAGTTTATTTCCAAAATATAGTCCAGTTCTCTACGGAAATTCCAATGTCCTGCAAGCAAATTGTCTCACTAATAATTCAATAACCCAGGTGATCAATGCACTAATTTGAAAACTTTTGGAACTGTGTTTAAAAGTTTACTATCTTCCATTCCACAGCGACTGCGATTTCAACAGTTCCATGTGCACTCACTTCGGGATGCTAAACATTTCTTACAAAAGAGAGAACTACCTTTTCCCCCTTTTTGGACTCCTTCCCTTGCTCTGTTTCTTATTCATTAATTACTCTAAGGGTCTATTTATGTAGTTTACAAAGCCACTTAAACTGCGCACCAATTTAACATATTTATGACCCCGTTTTTCTTTCTTTTCTTGGAGACTGTACGGTGATTGTTCTCCGGACCCGACGACCCCGGAGCGGCGTAAATGATGAAAGAAGACACATAAAGAAGGAAATGAATGTGTGAATAATGAATACCTTCGAGAAACAACTGGCGCAATTTGGCCCATGGCCCTGGGGGGTCACTTTAATAGAGTCTCGCCTCAGCCCATTGAGTGCATGAGAGACTATTAAAAAACAAGAGATCATCGGCGTAGGTTGATCACTCTAGATCTCGTTTTCTTTCATCCGCGTCCAGGCAAAATTATAACGATCACATCTGTAAAAGGAACTGGGAGATTGTTGCAAGATTCTGTATTTTTTTTTTGATGCCGGCTCATAAATCGTGGAGATTGAGTCCCTTTCAAAAGCTCTCCATGGTCTAGTTTCGCTTCTGGGTCACTAAAGGCATTGAAGTTTTAATGGCATGCCACGGCAGATTACACGATACAGCTGTCCCGGCACCGTGAAAATTAAGTTATGCCCCGTGTCAGCAAGTTTTTATTGGCAAAGCGCTGAGAAGTGCGCATCGAGGAGTGGAGACAGCGCTCTGAGTGCTTACTCACTGTCAGCAATGGAGATGATGGGGGAATCCGAGAGAAATGTGCTCTTTGTTCTGCTCTCACCCCGTAGACTTTCTACTATAGATCCAGCCTCTTTATTAAAACACTTCACTCCATCTTCAAGCCACTATACACTTCACGGAACAATCGCCCAGAATCTGGCTCTTCACATCCAGCTGCATTTTCAGACTTGCCTGCTGACCATGATTTCTGTCTCAAAGCACTCCCCCTACTTAAAGTCTCCTTATTCATTACAAGTTTCCCATTTTTCTGGGGAGACCAGATCTTTTCAGTGTGTTCTGAAAATCAGCATCAAGGTCATTTTGTTAGGCCGGCGAGTGCGTCTCCCGGTACATTTCTGCGGGTATGTCGGAACGTTGTAACTGTAGCTATACGGTTGTTTGTGGTTGTGTGTGTGTGTGTGTTCCGGCAGAGGAACTTGACCAAGGAAAGAAGATCCAAATTTCTGAAAGTTGTATTTTGCGTCCCCTGCTTGATTCCGATCCTTGCTCAGTCATCGGATTGCTTCAGTTCAATAAACCTAAACAACACTCCACAATAGAGAATGTCAGAGCACAGCAATGTCAAAGTAGCCAGGCTGTGAAATCATTGTTCTGTGCATGGGTGAAACAATGTTTTATTAATCAAGGGCGCTCGGCATAAACGCTAGGAACACCTCTGGGGATTGGCATTAATCATTGCAGAACTCCCATCAGTTCCCTTCTTTCTTCTTACACAGAATTAAAATGTATTTCCCCCGACCCTAGACAGTTTACATATCTACATAAATAGTGGCTCCGAACATGTAAATTTGTATAAATGAAAATCCAGTGATCCTTTATACAAAAAAACTTCTGTCTTCTTCAAGTTAGTTTTCATCTTCAGCGTGCTTGGCGCAATTAGCATATTGTTTCAAGTCTCACGTCTCATCCACTCTGTCGTTAGTTGCTCTTGTCTGAAACGTTCATAAACAAATGCAATGTATACATGAGGAGGTCATTTCAAAATAAAGCTTGCTCGGAACCCTCTATTACTGGAGAAAATTCATTAGTGTTTCGTGCTGTCAAATGACCATCATTTATCTTCACTTAAAGATAAACAAACAGAGAGGTACAAGGACAAGGACTCCCAAATAAATCTCCCCCTCCTTCAACCTTGACGTCTTCTCCTCCCAGGAGAACAACTGGATCAACATATTTGGGAAAGACACTCAATAAGCGAAAGCCTGGCCCGGAATTTATAGCACATAATACCTGTCTGCTTGCCCCCTGAACTCATTTCACAGGTCACAGAGCAGCAAAATGACCAATTTGAGAAGAGTTGGGGACCGAAATGTGCTCAATAATTTGATGCACTGGAGACCTCTAACCTCCCGGTCACAAAATTAAAATGTTTATCAGTGTTGTTAGAAACATGAGTGCGTTTGCCAATCTGTTTTCAGTAAAGAGAGGGAAATTATCAACATATTGGGAAAAGAAAACATCTCGCCAATGTGTGTGTGTGTGTGTGTACACTTGTAACATATTGTTTGAGAGAATAGTGGTTGGAACATCGTCTTGAGAATTTTGAAAAAAAGTAATTAGAATTTAATGCCATGAAAGGGGATTATGGTCCCAACACTTATCAAAATGAGAGCATTGAAATAACTTGCAATTACCGGCCCAAAGGACCATCTTTTATCATATTTTTGCAGTGTAGGGCACTCTGCAAATAAAGATTGCTTTGAATGTGGCGGCTGGGAATAAACGTAACGAAGCGGTTTACTCATCTGTCAAAATAGTTGTAAAACAGTGACGGAAATAAATTATAGAAAACACAATGAACAATAACACAGGCCTGAACAAGTGAAGGACTTACGGAAACACACAAGAAGACTTCAAGGAAATGCCCGTGAACAATGTGAATTATCGATACTACTTTACCTCTGTTTTACGTGGATTTGTCAATTGGCAAATATCCATAAGAGCATGTTCATCATAAACTTCATCAAACTTGGGTTTATAATGGACAAATGTCCACAGCAATGATTCGTAGATTTTATTCTCGGATTTCAAATCATTGTTAAAGCTTGAAATGAAACGTTTTTTAGCCAATCTATAATCCCCAACCCCCCACCCACGCCACTGTCTCTTGCTCCAGAAAGTGGAATGCTCTCAGGACACGGGGAGCCGGACACCAACCATTCTAACTGGATTAAAAAAATCTTTTCTCGTTTCAAAGGTTTGATCTTAGCATGTTTTAGCTGTGATTAAATCAAAGTGGCAGCTTTGACTTAAAAATGGATTCAAAAGAGAAAATTTTTGTGTCAGTAAGACAAATGCTTATGCTGGGATTTCTTCTTAAGATAATTTATGTTTCGATAGTCAATATGTTTACTTGGTACCTGTTTTATATGTATAACAGGAGAGAAATCTTCACTACAAACCAGAAACTTAATAGTCACACAGTCTCTCTGCCGGGAAACAAGACCCCGAATACAGTATTGCAATTGTCGCCCGCCCGGCCTGGGTATTTGTTGGCTTGACCAGTCCAGCTCAGTAGGCAGGAGAAATGGCGAGAGAACTTTATAGGACAAGAAACAAAAACACGCTGTTGATGAGTTCAGTTGGGGCAGAGGGAAGAGAGAGGATAGAGGAGGTAAAAAGTTGAGGAAAGGTAGGGAAGGAGATCCTTCTGACAGGCCTAATCTTTCAAAATGTGAACCTTAGATTCGTGTAATTTCGTAATTCTGCACAAATCGCAATTAATTCAATTTTTTGAACATGAGTGAACTTTAACCCTATGTTTACTTTCAGTTCGCTAATATTTATCTCCTTTGTTAATTGACAAAATAAAGCAACTAAATCGTCAACTTGGGGAGATACTGGGTGAGATTAAGCGTTAATAAATTTTGACATTAAAAAAATCGTATCTGTTGAAAACAGTAAGAAAGAAACTGTAGGAATCTAACGGTATCGAGGGCATTAATAGTCATAGCTATTGAAATGCCAGAAGTTCGAATATTGTCAGTGACAAGCATTTAATCACTGAATGTCTCGGCCAAAGCAAACTTTGTTCATATCTCATCAAATCATTAGTCACTGCAAATCCCCAAGAGTCGCTTCGTCCCAGTAATCAATAAAGGACTTAAACGCTGGACAGAAATCGTTGAATTATTATGCGCTTTTGAAATGAAATTCCTCTCCTGCTGAGATCTTCCCTGCCGCTTTTCCATATTTCAGCCTGGGAAACGTTTGGCTCTCTCCTGCAGTTGCCAAACGTTAATTGAAAACATTTCTGGAAAGTCAGATTGAGTCGTGCATTGAGAGTTCAATTTAGAGCTGAATTCTTGTCCCGTCGAAGACTTAGGGCATCAACCACACAAGTGCATACAAAGTGAGCCTTGATTTCTTAAAGGAGCAGCCTTTAACCCCGTGTGCTATTGAAAGAAGTGGCAGGGTT
Organism: Hypanus sabinus; assembly: GCF_030144855.1. Taxonomy (NCBI): domain Eukaryota; kingdom Metazoa; phylum Chordata; class Chondrichthyes; order Myliobatiformes; family Dasyatidae; genus Hypanus; species Hypanus sabinus. Next base: position 42,878,475 of record NC_082710.1, read on the forward strand.
ATTTACTCAGATATATTCATCACCTACAACCACAAACAAATAGGTTTGGGTATCTTGGCAATTGAGTTAAAGTCTTGATAAGGGGTTCACCTACTTCGTTTTATTACAGTAAAGCAATCTAACCCAAACTATACTTAATTGTGATGGGGAAATAGAAAAGAGACCTCAAGAAATTGTCGCTAATGACTGTGACTAGGTCTTCACTTAGCTACTGTTTAGTATAATTTTTTTCAAACACTTGCCTTTCTCCCCTCCTCCTCCAATCCCTAGCCAAACTGTGAAAATGGTTTGTTATAGATTTATTCCCGTTGTTTGATTTGGGATATGCGACAAGGCCTCCATTTAATGGCCATATCTAATCGCCCTAGGTAGTGCTGGCAAACTGGAACTGCTGCACTCCTTCAGACTTTGTGAGAGAAGTTTCAGGACGTAGTGAACTGAGACAAGCTGTCATATTTTTCCAAGTCTACATGAGGAGTATCTAGGAGAAGAGAAGTTTGTAGCCTGCAGATGACACCTGCAGTATTTGTTCTTTGTGGTGAAGCTCATAAATTTAGAACGTGCTGTCAAATAAAAACAACCTGAGCAACTGCAGTCTTTTTACTTGCTGGAACAATGTCACATAAGGCATCAAGAGGTGTGATGGAGAATTTAAGAATATGTTATATCACTGTATTAGGTACACTTGTACACCTGCTTGTTAATGCAAATATCTAATCAGCCAATCACGTAGCAACAATTTAATGCATAAAGGCATGCTGACATAGTCAAGAGATTCAGTTGCTGTTCAGACTAAACATCAGAATGGGGAATCTAAATACAATCTAAGTGACTTTGACCGTGGAATGATTGTTGGTGCCAGATGGGGTGGCTTGCGTATTATAGGAACTGTTAATATCTTGGGATTTTCATGCACAGCAGTCTCTAGAGTTTACAGAGAATGGTGCAAGAAGCAGAAAACATTCAGTGAGCAGCAGTTTTATGGGTGAAAATATTTTGTTTTTGTGAGGGGACGGTGGAGAATGGCCAAACTGTTCAAGCTGATGGGAAGATAACTCAAACAATTGCGTGTTCAAACAATGATGTGCACAACAGCGCCTTTGAATGCACAACATGTCAAACTTTGGGAGACTGGGCTACAGCAGCAGATGAGCACACTAGGTTCCACTCCTTACCTATACAACTGAGTGTACATTGGAATAGAAAATTAACCATAATTGTATTGAATGGTAGAGCAGGCTTGCAATGCTGAATGGCCTATCCCCGGTCCTATAATGTTATGTCTTCCTGTGGTATGTACTGTACTGCAAAATCATGCAAGTCTAACTATGTCAGCCCTGAATTGGGAATCAAGATGCAAGTGAGATTCGATACAGAATGGTGTGAGGTGACATAGTTTGGAAGAAATATTGAGAGGTAATGGAGTTTAATCATGAATCTAGAGATTCAAACACATTGAGAGATAAAATCTAGGGATAAAATATTTTAAGACTGTAGAAAAGTTGAGAAATATACTGACAGATCATAAAGGACATAATTATGGCACACAAGAAAGTCTTCAGAAATTAATATTTACTCCTCAGCTCGTGTATTGACCTCTCAAGATACCCGAGGAAGCAAATTAAGAAGAAAATTAAATTTTCTTGTCAAGCTTGACAAAATAAGTTTTGCTCAAGATTTGGGTCATGAGGGTGACAGGATAAAATGCAGATGCTGCCTTGCTTGGGCTAGCTAACAACAGCTAGAAATAGATCATGCCGGTGAAGTGGTATTGTTAACCTTTGTCCATGATTCTCTAGCTAATAGAGGAACTGACTGCAGATGTGCAATTCTAATTCTGTGTATCGCATGAGAACATTTGTAGACTTACCGATTCTTGAATTCGCTGACCAAGTATATTGCCCAAAATTTTAGATGTAACCTGACATTGGCGGAGTCATAAGACAATGCTCCCCACGATCATATATTAAAGTGTTAATCTTATACTTTATTTCCATTCCCTAACAGAGCAGAGTCTGTTACAGTAAATTAGTGATGAAATTCTTTTACAGTAAAAAAAATGGTAAATCAGGATAAATTCTTTGACAATCCATTTGGGGAGGCAAAATATGATTAGGAATAGTCAGCATGGCTTTTTCAAAGGCAGGTCATGCCTTACAAGTCTGATGGAATTTTTTGAGGATGTGACTAAACACATTGATGAAGATAGAGCAGTTAGATGTAATGCATATGGATTTCAGCAATTTATTTGATAAGGTACCCCATGGAAGGCTTACTGAGAAAGTAAGGAGGCTTGGGATCCAAGGGGACATCGTTTTGTGGATCCAGAACTGGCTTGCTCACAGAAGGCAAAGAGTGGTTGTAGATGGGTTATATTCTGCATGGAGGTCGGTGACCAGTGGTGTGCCTCAGGGATCTGTTCTGGGACCCCTTCTCTTTGTGATTTTTATAAATGACCTGAATGAGGAAGTGGAAGGATGGGTTAGCAAATTTGCTGATGACACAAAGGTTGGGGGTGCTGTAGATTGTGTGGCGGGCTGTCAGAGATTACAGTGGGACATTAATAGGATGCAAAACTGGGCTGAGACAAGGCAGATGGAGTTCAACCCAGATAAATGTGAGTTGGTTCGTTTTGGTAGGTCAAGTATGATGGCAGAATATACTGTTAATGGTAAGACTCCTGGGAGTGTGGAAGATCAGAGGGATCTTAGGGTCTGAGTCCATAGGACGCTCAAAACAGCTGTGCAGGTTGATTCTACGGTTAAGAAGGCAGACTGTGTATTGGCCTTCATCAACTGTGGGATTGAGTTCAAGAGTCAAGAGGTGATTTTACAGCTATAAAGGACCCTAGTCAAAGCTACCCACTTGGAGTAGCTCAATTCTGGTCACCTCATTACAGGAAGAATGTGAAAACCATAGAAAGGGTGCAGAGGAGATTTACAAGGATGTTGCCTGGATTGGGGAGCATGCCTTATGAGAATAGGCTGAGTGAACTCAGCCTTTCCTCCTTGGAGTGACAAAAGATGAGAGGTGACCTGATAGAGGTGTACAAGATGATCGGAGGCTTTGATCAGAGGCTTTTTTCCGGGGCTGAAATGGCTAGTGTGAGAGGGCACAGTTTTAAGGTGCTTGGAAGTAGGTACAGAGGGGGTTTCAGGGGTAAGCTTTTACGCAGAGAGTGGTGAGTGTGTGGAATGGGCTGCCAACGACAGTGGTGGAGGTGGACATGATAGGATCTTTTAAGAGTCTACCTATCTTGGATAGGTACATGAGCTCAGAAAAATAGAGGGCTATGGGTAACCCTAGGTAATTTCTAAAGTCAGTACATGTTCAGCACAGCATTGTGGGCCAAAGGGCCTGTATTGTGCTATGGGTCTTTCTGTGTTTCTAATACTTCACTTCAGAGGACTGAATTACAAAAATCCAGGCTTGTACTTCATGTAGTACCTCAAAAGCAGAATTACTGACCTGTATCATCGGACTTATTATTTTGTGGGAGCAGTACAGTCCAAATGATTAAATTTACTCTGTTGCAATAAATGAATAAATAGTGTCAAAGAGGAATAGCGAGGATATATTCATGGGTTCATGGACCATTCAGAATTCCAAGGCAGAGAAACTGTTTCTAAGATGTTGAGTGTGGGTCTTTAGGCTCCTGTACCTCCTCCCCAGTGGTAGTAATGAGAAGAGGGCATGTCCCAGATGGTAAGGATCCACAATGATGGATGACACCTTTATGAGACACCACCAATTGAAGATGCTTTTTATGGTGTAACTATGATAGAACTGATGGAGTCTGCCGTCCTCTGCAGCCTCATTCAATCCTGCTCATCTTGGAGCCTCCATACCTGGTGGAGATGCAACCAGTCAGAAAGCTCTCTGTCATAGATCCAGAGAAATTTGCTTTAAGTCTCTGCTGACATACCAAATTTTCTTGTATTTCTAATGATGTATAGCTGCTCACCTGCCTTTTTCATGTGTTGGGCCCAGGATGGTTCCTCTGAGATGTTGATGACCTGGAACTTGGAGCTGCTCACCTTTTGAACTGCTGACCCTTCAATAAGGAACTTTGTGTGTTCACCCTGACTTCCCTTCCACAATCAATTATTCGGTTTTGCTGACACTGAGTGGAAATTTGTTGTTATGATATCACTCAACCAACTGATCTAATTCACTTCTGTACACATCCATGTCACTATCTAAGACTCCACCAACAACAGTGCTGCCACTGGAAAAACTTTCAGTTATGTTTGACCTGTGCTCAGCCACACAGTCATGAGAAAATATAGAGTGGGGCAGCGGGCTAAGCACGTATCCTTGAGGTGCACCTCTGTTGACTGTCAGAGAGATGGACATGGTTATACCAATTTACAGTGACTGATCTCCCAGAGAAGAAGATGAGGATCCAGTTACAGAGGGAAGTTCAGGGGTCCAGGTTTTGAAGCTTGTTGATTAGTACTTATGCGACGATTGTGTTTAACACTAAGCTATAATCATTAGCCAGCAACCTGGCATATCTATTGCTCCATCAAGGTGATCCAAAACTGAATGGAGAGACAGTGAGATTGCATTTGCTGTTGACCAGCTGTGATGTTAGGTAAATTGCAGTGGATCCAGGTCCTTAATCAGAGAGCAGTTAGTTCTAACCAACTTCTCAAAGCACTTCATCACAGTAGAAGTAAGTACCACTGAGTGGTAGTTATTGTGGCAACTCACCCTGCTCTTCTTGGTGTAATTAATGCCCTTCTGAAGCAAGTGAGAACTCTGAACTACAGTGAGAAGCTGAAGATATCACTGAATGCTCCAGTCAATTGATCGGAGCAAGTACGCTGCCATGTATACCACTGGGCCTGATGACTTGCAAGGGTTCGTCCTCTTGAAGGATGTTCTTGCATCATCCTCCAAGACAGAGATCATAGAGTCACCAGATGCTGTGGGGATTTACACTGATGTAACATTTTTCTCCCTTTCAGAGTGTGCATAAAAGACATTGCGTACGTTAGGGAAACATCGCTGCCATTTATGATGTTAGGTTCCAACACTGAATTGAATTGAATGATCTTTATTATCTTTATACATAGGTACAATGAAACTCTGTTTGGCTTCCTCTCAGGCAATTAAATAAAGCAGTAGATAAAAACAAGACAGTAATAGAAAAATAGTATTAAATAGTAGCAGAAAATAAGTTGCAGCAGCACCAGAATATCACAGTAATGCACAAATTGCCATTAGTGCCCTTGCGTGTGCATGTGTGCGCTCACAGTTTCAGTCATTGTTCTGTGGGAGTGGTGTGATGGAGGCCACAGCTCTGGGGTAGAAGCTGTTCCTCAGTCTATTTGTTCTGGCTTTTAGTGTCCTGAACCTTTTGCTGGACGGCAGCGGTTCAAACAGGGAGTGGCCGGGGTGTGTGGTGTCTCTGGTTATGCTGATTGCTTTCCTCCTGAGTCTGCTGGAATAGATGGTGCCCAGCCCTGGGAGCTCCAACCTGACAATTCGCTGGGCCGCTTTCACCAAGCAATGCAGGTCTTGTCACTCAGCGGCTGTGCAGCTAGCAGACCACACTGTGGTGTTGTTGGTCAGGATGGTTTCAATTGTGCTTCTGTAGAAGTTAAGCAACAGCTTTTGTGGGAGTTTGGCCTGTTTCAGCTTTCTGAGGAAGAGGAGTCTTTGTTCTGCTTTTTTTACAAGCAGCGAGGTGTTGGTGATCCATGTCAGCGAGGTGTTGGTGGTCCATGTCAGCTAGGTGTTGCTGGTCCATGTCAGCGAGTTGTTGGTGGTCCATGTCAGCAAGGTGTTGGTGGTCCATGTCAGTGAGGTGTTGGTGGTCCATGTCAGTGAGGTGTTGGTGGTCCATGTCAGCGAGGTGTTGGTGGTCCATGTCAGTGAGGTGTTGGTGATCCATGTCAGCGAGGTGTTGGTGGTCCATGTCAGCGAGGTGTTGGTGGTCCATGTCAGCGAGGTGTTGGTGATCCATGTCAGTGAGGTGTTGGTGATCCATGTCAGCGAGGTGTTGGTGATCCATGTCAGTGAGGTGTTGGTGATCCATGTCAGCTGCTTTGACCACATAACTCCAAGGAACTTCAGGTTTTCCACACTTTCCACGACCTCTCCATGTATATGGAGTGGGGTGTGTACTCTGTCCTTTGATTTCCTGAAGTCATCTCTTTTGTTTTAGAAGTGTTAAGGACCAGGTGGTTTTCTTTACACTACTCCGTCAAATGATCCACCTCAAGCCTGTAGGCTGTTTCATCCTGGTCCAAGATCAGGCCAACCAGTGTAGTATCGTCCGCAAATGGCATGCAGACCCTGCCACAGGTATCCTGCATCTGATTGTGATTGATCAGTTTCATTGCCAGAGGTGTATCTGTCAGGTGTAAGGTTAAACTATGGATCCATTTACTCTCTTAGGTGGTCAGAAAAGATCCCATGATATTGCTTCGAAGAATATTGTCGCTGCTTTGGCCAAAATTTGTCCTTTAATCATAATTATATAAAAATATAGGTTCAGAATTTGTGCAACATTACTGGCTGTTTTGTGCAGAAAGTTCTGAATATTTTTCACCAAATTCACTTAAGCTAGGCAGTCGCTGTCCCCAATTTCCTGACTGCTCCTGCATTGGATTCTTCATGCAGTTCAGCAATGAAGCTGCATCATTCCCCTCACAGTTACACTGAATCAGAATCAGCATCAGGTTTATTATCACTGTCCTAAATGACGTGAAACTTGCTGTTCTGTACAATGGAAAACCGCTAAATTACAGTTAATTACAAAATAAATAAACATTGCAAAAAAACCGGAGTAGTGCGGTAGTGTCCATGGACTTCTGGACAGTTCCGAAATGTGATGTCCAAAGGAAAGAAGCAGCTCCTGAATTGTTGAGTGTGGGTCTTCTGACTCCTATATCTACTCCATGATGGTAGTAATGAAAAGAAGGCTTGTCTTAGATAGTGAAGGTCTTTAATAAAGGAAGCTGCCTACCTGAGGCATCACCGCTTAAAGATGGCTTTGATTGTGGAGAGTATTGGGCCTGTGCTGGAGTTGGCCGAGTTTACAACCCTCTGTAGACTCTTGCAATCTTACATATTGGAGCCTCCAGACCAGATGATACAACCTGTCAGACGCTCTCCACTTTACATCCATGGAAATTTGCAGAAGTCGGTGCTGACATACCAAATCTCTTCTCATTCTTAACCACTTCGGTGTCTTCTTTATCAACTTTGTGAGTTCAGGACAGATCTTCAGGACAGTTTACCTGTTTATTTTTGCACTCTGCAGTGATAAGGCTCCAAAACTTAAAGGTGTTTTTCAGTGTGAAGTGTGTATGTTACACACAATGCTTCTTCCCTCACAAGATAGTTGTTGGTTAATTGCACACCAACATGTCAACGTGACTTTCTGTGAATCAAAGAATTCCTAGGCCATAGAATTTGAAGCTCAGGAACTTAATCAATCTTACTAAATTTATTATCAAAGTACATGTATGTTTATACTACTCTGAGATTCATTTTCTTGCAAGCATTCAGAGTAGATCAAAAAATACAATAGAATCAATGAAAAATTGCACACAAATATGGACAAATAACCAATGGGTAAAAGAAGACAAATTGTGCAAATACAAAAAAAATAGTAAATAGAAAGGTAGGTAGATAGATAGATAGATAGATAGATAGATAGATAGATAGATAGATAGATAATACTGAGAACATGAGTTGTAGAGTCCTTGAAAATGAGTCTGTGAGTTGTGAAATCAGTTCAGTGTCAAGGTGAGCGAAGTTATCCATGCAGTTTCCAGAGCCTGCAGGTTGAAGGGTAGTAACTGTTCCTGAACCTGGTGTTTTGGGACATAAGGCCCTTGTACCATCTTCCCTGTTGCAGAAGTGTGAAGAGAGCATGACCTGGATGGTAGGGGATACTACTTTCTTCTGGCGGTTCTCTTTGTAGATGTCCTCAATAGTGGGGAGTGCGGTGATGGGCCAAGCTGTATTCACTCCTTTTTATAGGCTTTTCAGTTCTTGGCATTGGTGTCTCTATACCAGGAAGTCTTTCTCACCAACGATGCCTGCGTAGTACTTTTGAAGTAGGAGAGAACAACTAGTACACTTTCCGCACCACCAGATCAGTAAACAGAGAACATGAGGAGAACCACAGTATAAATGGTGTCACTGTATACATTACAGTATACACTGTATGTGCATTAATGAAATAACTATGGTGAGATGAAGAGAAAAGAAATATACAAATGAAAATCCAGAATGGCAGAGTGATGAATACTGCACACTGCAGCAGATAGATAGTAAAAAGCAGGAAATATTCAATAAGAAAGCTAACAAATTACCCCGTGTAATAAATGCTATGATGATTAATACTATTATAAATGAAGAACCCACATAGCACAATCATGTTTTAGATCAAAAGCAAAGCAGCTATAACAATTTAAATTAACAACTTACACATTAAAGTTATACAGAGGCAAGTAGTGAGAGGAACTGAGTGCATGCAATGCACCAGATGAAAACAATCTGTGTACATTGTGCTCACAAATAATAGTGTTGTTATCCTTGCATGAGAAACTCAGCTCACACACATGGTAAGGGCAATGCTGTGCAAACACTGAGCTCATGAGGTCTGGTCAGAAGTAGTTGCCACAGAAGAAGCTGGTGGATTTTGGCTGGATTTCCAGCAACGCAGTGCTCATCTGGTACAGGAGGGATCATACATCGAGAAACGTTAATCAACAAAATACGGAAGTGCTGCATCATAATCGCAACCTCCAACTATGCATCTGCCCATAACATGCCTACAAAATGGGGAAAAGTTAATGCTTCAAATTCAGAGATACACTGGGGACAAGAGTATGCAACGGATCAGAACCAGAACTCACATTACAGCATTACATCAGCATACTTCTCAAACATACACTAAAGCCAAAAGACAGACAGACCACCATTATGTAGAAAATTAAGAACAATGTTTCTGTTAAATGTTGTGAAGGCCAAGCAGCAGGTTCAATGTTAAAGGAATTATGTTTTATTAATAGTTTTATATTTTGCTTGCTGTTAGGCTTTAAGCTGTCACATAAATCATCGCTGACCCGAAGTAACTAGAGGTGAAAGTTTCTTAAATTTCATACTGGTACAGCCATGTCACTAACAATGCCAATTTAACCCATTTGGACCTACTTCTTACTAATATACCTTACTGACCCATACAAGTTGGCTTATTTTGTAAAACGATGCACATAGCAATATGGATGGGTGGAAGGTGATGTAGGTGCTATTGAAGATATATCTGGAGAAAGTACTGCAAAAGCATTACAGGGAACTTACATACCTCAACCATTCTTTAAATGTCACAAGTGCCTTCTCACTGAGTTTCTGGAGCATGTACCTTGAGTGGTTAAATTCCACTAAACTGCCAGAGTTCTGTTAGAGATGCCAGGCAGATGCAACAGCAGTTTGCTTTCTTAAGGCACGTTTAATACAGTAAAATATTATGGGATTGCTTAAAGAAATGTTATAAAACATGACATTGGACTACTTAATAAGATTTTAGGTTAGATGATAAAAGCTTTGTCAGAGAAGTAGTTGTTAAAGAGTATCTTAAGATGGAGTGTGAAGCTGAGAGGCAGAAAGGTTGGGAAAATAATTCCCAAGTCGACTGGATACCATTCTCAAAGTGATGAAAGTCAGCAAAAAAGCAAGAAACCTGAAAGGAGAACAGACACAGCATTGGATGATAATGCTGGACTAAGTTGGTAAAAGGATAGGCAAAAAAGGATGAAGACATTAAATGGACGCATTGCTGAATCAGCAGCCAGTGCAGATCACTGGACTTGGTGTGAGACTGGATACATGTGAGGTGACTTGAAACAGCTTAAGATTCTAGGGAGTGCAAGATGTGATGCATCCCAGGAGGGCAATGAATAATTATTGTAACTTTGAAGGTTAAAAAGGAACGTTTGACGGGTGCCTTTGTTGTTTTGGGAGGGGATATGGTTAAATTCAGCTACAAATAAGCTCGTTACTATTTGGTCCATGTCAACTCCCACAAGAGCCATCCCAACAGTCCAAGAACATGGAACAGTGAATATTACAGCATAGTCCAAGCCCTTCATTTCATGATGTTGTGCCAACTTTTTAACCTATTCTAAGATCAATGAAGCCCTTCCCTCCCACATAGCCCTCCATTTTTCTATCATTTATGTGCCCATCTAAGACTCTTAACTTCCCTAATGTATCTTTCTTTATCATCACACCTTTCGCAAATTTCTGTGTAAGTACCCTATACTTTGCTCCAATCATCTTAAATTTGTGCCTCCTTGAGTTAGCTATTTCTGCACTGGGAAAAAAATGTCTCTGGCTCTCTACTCAATTTATGCTTCTTATGTACAAAATGACACCACTACCAAGTCACCTCTCATCCTCCAATCTCTCTCTTCTTAATACTCTTCAAATACGAACCCTTATTAGTTAGCCAAGGGGGCATTTACAGTAGCTAGTTGAACTACCAGCATACAGTATGATTGGCATTTGAGAGAAAACCAGAAATGCACACTGACACAAGGAGAACATGTAGACGCCACACAGATAGCACCCATGTTCACGATTGACCCAGGTTCCTGGATCAATGACATAGAAGCACCAATTGCTCCCTCACTGTGCTACTTGCTAGCTGACATCTGGGTGGAGACCATGGATACTGTAGTGGTAGAAGCAGATGATCCTGGCGATGGAAATATGTAGATAAATTGAGAAATATGTTCTCTTAAAAGCAATGTGATCAAATATCAATGCTCTACAAAAAATGGAGCATGAATAACTGTATTGGAATGTGTTCACTACCAAAAAATGCGTGGTTTTCATTTGTTACAAATTATTTGCATGTTTATGAAACATTACACCCTATTGTTAAAAAACCAAATGAACGACATTCATAATGTAGTCAGATTAAAAATGAAATTTCTGTGCCTTAGGGATTAAAATTGTGAAGCATGTATTTGCACCTTGTCAAATGATGTAATAGTATGCATTGATATTTGCATTTTACAGAGTTTAACTGCAAAATTTTGTTTTGCAACAGTATATGGTAGTTCATCTGGTATGTAAATTTCTTCTGCAGAAAGATTCTGTGATGTTGAAACGGAAAATGTTTGTGAGGCTTACTGAGAATGGCACATTAGACATGAGAAGACTGGATATATGAGATATCATATCTTAATAATAAACTCTATTTTCTATCTTGGTTTCCTTAGCCAGTAACGTTAGTTAATAACATCATCGATTTTCCACTCTGGAGAAAGGATCAATCTTGGTTATCTACCTGTTCGGAAAATTTCTGTTTATTACTGTCATTGATTAATGTACCAATTAAACCATCAAAAGTGCTGTTGGCTGCAGAGAAGGAAACATGCTTCAATGTTTGAGCAGCTGTTCCATACAAATTCCCCAACTTTCTTCATTCCTCCAAGCCTAAACTCAAATTGCACACAATATGCCCACAATTTCCAGGTGTATACTGTACGTGTGACAACATTTGACTTTTGATAGCATAATCAGCTTCTCAGAAATTATTTCAAGTTAAGGAAAGTTATAGTGGTAAGTTTTTCAGATAGAGAGATCTTGCCCACAAAGATAAACTGTTGAGTGGGAAATGTTTGAAATGAGTGACAGCTGGGGAATAGCAGGAATTTCATTTTAATACTAAGTACGGTCATTTTCTTAATTGCATTGACTAAATCATTATTAAGGATTTGGATTACATTCTTTAACTATTATCAACAATTAAAATGTTCCAATCTCTTAAAAATCTGTGTCTTGATGTCTTTAAAAGTCCTAATTGGGAAGTATTGAAATCCATAATAGGCAGTCCACATATATTGCCCATTTAAAACAATATGGTATACCACTCAGCAGCAATTATCTGGGTAAGATTAAGAACATCTATGCCAAAGTTAAATTCTCAACTATCAGATCAGTACTAACTTCTTCACATTGCTGACAATCAACACAGATGCACCTCAAAAATGGGTCTTAACCCATTGCTCTACTCTTGCTATATTCATGACTGTTTGGCTAGACACAGCTCAAACGCTATCTATAAACTTGCCAATGGCACCACTTTTGCAGCAGAGCATCAGCTGGCAAAGAGGAGGTGTACAGGAATGAGATAGATCAGCTGGTTGACAGGTGTTGCAACAACAACATTGCACTCAACATCAGCAAGACCAAAGAACTTGTGGAAATCCATGTAGGGGAGGCTGGGAGAACACACACCTGTCCTCATTGAGGAGTCAGTGGTGAAAAGGGTGTGCAAGCTTGAAGTTTAGCAAGTTTAGTTTGAAAACGTTAGCAAGTTTTTACAGATATATAGATATACAGTGAGAGCATTCTGACTGGTTGCATCACCTCTGGTGTGGAGGTGCTAATGCATAGCATCAAAAGAGGCTTCAGATATTTGTAGATTCAGCCAGCACCATCAAAGGCATCTCCAAAAAGTGGTGCCATCTGGGACATGATCTTTCTCATTACTACCGGAGCTTGAAGACCCACACTCAATGTTTTAGGAACTGCTCCTTCTCTTCTGCAAATCAGATCTCTGAACAGTCCATGAACCAACAAATACTACCTCACCAGTGTTCTTTTGCACTACTTATTTATTTATTGGAACATACAGTTGTAATTGTAATGCACTGCACTGTAATACTGTTGTAACAGTGAACGAAGTCACCAGCAGACATTAAAGCTGATGATACATATTTAGCACACAAGCAGGCATCATACTCAAGAACTCTTGGAAGAAGAGTCCCCCTAACCCAATATTACAGCACATTTTATATGTAAAAACACAAAGGGAACTGGACAATTTCTATAGTTATAATGCATTCATAGTTCCTTTGAGTTGCACCTAGGTCTTCACACCAACACAACCAAAATAAGTGTTAATCTGAGTTGCATTCATGCATATGCAGACATCTCCAGTCAACTGGATGTTTCCTGGTCTGCAATTTACTCTATAATGCAGCTCCAGGAAGAGAATTATTGTGAGCTGCATTTTAAATTCAATCTACAATCAACATTCATATCTGAAGACTGATTGTAGTTGAAATTAATAGTTGCTATATCCCTAACTACATAATACACCTTAACACTGTTGCCACAAAGCAACATATTTCATGACACATGTCACCGACAATAATCCTGATTCTGATACTAACAACAACTCAGAAAATGTGTACGTCAGGATGGTTGGGTTGAGTTGTTCTCTGATCTTGGCAATCAATTTGCAAACATATTGTAATCTGAAAAATATAAATAAAGTTAATAGAGCCAGTAAGTATTTTAAAGCAGCTGTAATTTTTTAAATCAGTTCAATACAAGGAAATGTATCTTGTTTTGCATTTACTGTCAGCACACCTGAAGCAATTAGTTCTGTACCAATAAATTACCCTGACCACAAAATTGGCACCTCTACTGTTAATGCAGTGTCCATCTAAAATAATTCTTCATTCTGCACTCCACAAATAATTTGTTGCTCATTCTTGAGTCATAATGGCATTGACTTGATCATTAATCAGCAAGCTGCTGTGGTCACCATATCAGTCAGAGCCAAAGTATCAACCCAGCCTTCCAATGACATACAGTATTTACTTATATACTCAGTGGCCACTTTATTAGGTACAGGAGTGGAACCCAGTGAAGTCTTCTGCTGCTGTAGTCAATCCAAGCCTGTGACAGGGGAAAAGTATACAGTGAATAATGGACAAGGGCAAAATTAATGATCAGTGTGTCGCTTACAACACAACAGCATGATCATAGATGGAAATAAGGAGCTTTAGTTATAAAGTGGATTAAGCAGCTATACACAAAATTTTCATTGGGAGGCAAAGTAGAAGTTACATCAATGTGTGTAAAGATTGCATGTGAAAAAGCTTGCAGAAAGATGAGGATTTGGTGCCAAGTGTTGTGGCGAAATCTTGTGATGAGAAGTGAATCAGAATCAGGTTTATTATCACTGACAAATGTTGTGAAATTTTGTTGTTTTGTGGCAGCAGTCTGGCGCAAGACATTAAAATTCCAAAAAGTTGCAAAAATAAACAAATAGTGCACAGGTGGAGTGATGAGATGGTGTTCACAGGTTCATGGACCGTGCAGAAATCTGATAGTGAAGGGGAAGAAGCGGTTCTTAAAAAACATTGTGGTTCTTCAGGCTCCTGTACCACCTCCACAATGCCAGTAACGAGAAGAGGGTATGTCCTGGTTGGTAAGAGACCTTAGTGATGGATCTGTCCCTCTTGAAGATGTCATTAATGTCATCAATTGTGTCCATGATCCTGTGTGGACTCCACATTGGAGTCTCCACACCAAACAGTGAAGCAACCAGTTAGAATGTTGCCTTTGTACATCTGGAGAAATTTTCTAGAGTCTTTAGTGACAAACCACATCTCATCAACTCTTAATAACGTACAACTGTCAGTAAGTGCCTCCTTGGTGAATGTGATATCCCCAAGAGTAGGTTAGTCAAGTACATTGGCAATATCAACAATATACTCCCAGTGAGTGCACGTTTCTGGTCTTCGTGCTGCTGCAGCCCATCCACTTCAAGGTTCGACGTGCTGCATGTTCAGAGATACTCTTCTGCACACCACTGTTGAAGCAAGCATGGATAAGATAATTACTGTCATCTTCCTGTCAGCTTGAACTGGTCTGGTCACTCTCCCTTGACCGCTCTCATTTTCAAGGTGCTTCCACCCAAAGAACGGGCACTCAGTGAATGCTTCTTTCTTTTTCACACCATTCTCTGTAAACTCTAGAGCCTATTTTGTGTGAAAATTCCAGGAGACCATCAATTTCAATGGTAGTCAAGCCACCCTGACTGGCATGAACCATCATTCCACGGTCAAAGTCACTTAGATCATTTTTCTTTGCTCTGAACAACAACTAAAACTCTTGCCCATGTTTGCAGACTTTTATGCATTGAGTTGGCTAATTTTTATTAAAGAGTGGGTGTACAAGTGTATCTAATGAAATGGCCACGAAGTGTATTTAAATCTGAGTATCTTTGTCTACAGGTACTCAAAACTTCAGTTCACTCAACCACTTCCTGGCATGAACACCAGGAACACATTTGTATAAGCATGCTAATAAAAATAGGCATCAACTAGTTGTACTCGGAGTACCATTTTAATATTACCACAAACCGTCTTTTATTATCATAAATACAGTATACACATAAAAACAATTTAGATGCCATCAAAAGATAACATCAGTATTTCTTATCTATCCTTTTTCAAATATTAAGTGAACTGTTTTTGAGATAGAGAACCATTTGACATACCTTGTCAGTTTTAGATAATATTAGGTCACTCTAGGAAAATACGGCTTTCACCCAGCTGGCATTTGTTTCTGTATTTGCTTATCCCAAGGGACCACATCTGGAAGTAGAAGACTATGTTACAGCTACTCACGTCAGCATATCTTCTATTCCTTTTCTCCCATATACTTCACAATGATCCTTTGAAAGGATCTAAGGTCTTTTAGCAAGTTGCACATTCTAACCATACTTACTAATAATGCCTTGCTTATATAGTCCATAACTTTGATTCGAGATCAGTGGAAATATTCTTATTACATCTCCTCTGTCCAACCCACTTATAATTTTAAAGATTTCTCCCAAGTTTTCTCTATTCCTAAGAGAAGTGCTAAAGTCTGTTCAATCTTTCCTAATAGCTGCATTCTTTCAGTCTGGATTGTTCTGGTATTCATTATTTTATTTTTTCCTTTCTTCTAAGTCTTTTTCATGGTAAGGAGAGCACATAATATTCCAAGTCCACATTTTTCAAGTTCTTAAATTGTTCCAAGAAGTATACAAAGGAATTCAAGCCTGATTTACAGAAATATTAGAAAATAGGACATAGAAATCTGCACCACATTACAGACCCTTCAGCCCACAATGTTGTGCTGACCAGGTAACCTATTCTAGAAACGACCTAGAATTTCCCTACTGCATAGCCCTCTAAGCTCCATATATGTATCTAAGAGTCTCTTAAAACACTCTATTGTATCCACCTCTACCACCATCACTTGTAATACAATCCACACACCCACTACACTCTGTGTGAAAAACCTACCTCTGACATTCTCCTTGTACCTACTTCCAAGCACCTTAAAACTATGACCCCTCATGTTAGCCATTTCAGCCCTGGAAAAAAGCCTCTGGCTATCCACACAACCAATGCTCTCATCGTCTTATACACCTCTGTCAGTTCACCTCTAACCCTTTGTTGCACCAAGAAGAATATGCCAAGTTCACTCAACCTATTCTCATAAGGCATACTCTCCTATCTAGGCAACACCTTGTAAATCTCCTCTTCACTCTATAGCATTCACATCCTTCAGTACTGAGGTGACCAGAACTGAACACAGTACTCCAAGTGGGGTCTGACCAATGTCTTGTATGGCTGTAACATTACCTCATGGCTCTTGAACTCAATCCCATGGTTGATGAAGGCCACCACACCATAAGCCTTCTAAATAGCACTGTCAATCTGAACAGCAGCTTTGAGTGTCCTATGGACACAGATTCCAAGATCTTGCTGATCCTCCACACTGTCAAGAGTCTTACCATTAATACTATATTTGGTCTTCAAGTTTGACCTACTGAAATGAACCACTTCACACATATCTGTGTTGATATCCATCTGCCACTTCTCAGCCCAGTTCTGCATCCTATCGATGTCCCGCTGTAACCTCTGACAACCCTCCAGACCATCCACAACATATTATTGAAATATTGAAACAGTTCCCATGAGAAGATGGTTGAAGGACTGACCAGAGGACACAGATTCAGAGATGAATGGAAGATACGGTGGTGAGGAAAAATATTTTAAATGTAGAACGTATATGATATGGAACATTACATGAAAGTGTGTTTTATTAGAAACAGAGCCAATCAGGACATTCAACAGGATATTCAAAAGGCATATAATGGAAGATAACTTGTAGAGTTATAGAGAAAGCTGGGGATTGGGACTGGCTTGATGGTCAGCATGAACTCAATGATCTGATTAGTCTCCTGTGCCTTAGCCATTCCAGTAGTATGTATTTAAAATTCCACATCTTAGATCCCATAAAAATTGGTGGGGGGGGGGGTGGTGGGGGGAAAGAGGTATAACAATTTTACTTTGGATGTGTTCAATTTCCAATTACGAAACCTCAACCATATGATATGACAAATGCCATCTTCAGCAACACACACCAAATGCTGGAGGAACTCAGCAGGTCGGTGTGTGTGTGTGTGTGTGTTGCTTTGGATTTTCTGCATCTGCAGATTTTCTCGTGAGTGCAATCTTCAGTCCTGCAGCTGTGCAAAAATAGCTGGGATAATGCAGGAAAATGTCTCAATATGCTCCAGAATACAGTGATGTGCAAAGTCAAACTGGGAGTCGGGAATAGGACTTCACATAGTATAAATCTAATAGCATGCTAGTAAGATATTTCAGGAGGCAGGCTTCTGAATATCTTATAATTGAGATGGCTTTGTGATTGTTTTTAAATGCTTAAGATACAGCCCGTGCTCTGAAAGTATTCTGTTAGTGAATTGGGTGTATACATGCACAGAGTTCCATCCTGGTACCCAGAATTAATGCTGAATCAGGGGCGGTCAGATGTTACCGGCTGTGAATTATACTTAGTGGGACTCTTTCCTCTACCGTGTTGGTTTGGATTCACGGTTAGATTCTTTTCTTTGTAGGTTTTCGATTCGGGCCATCGCAGTTTTAATGCACAAGCCAACTACTTATTTCAAACAAGTTATGGAACAAAAGTTCTTTAAATCACATTGAGCTAATTAGAAAATTCTATAAAACTCAGTGTCAAGGAATGTTCATGAATATTATGTAGGTTTTCGTGATACCTTGATTAAATATTATACGGGTGCATCGTTGTTCTGTGTATTACCATTAGAGTACGTTCCAATTTGCAAGAGATTTCTATTGCTGTTTCCCATATAATTCGTAAAACCATCCTAGTTAAGAATAATAAATTGCTTATAATGTTCACACTTTTTTTTGCTGTAAGTTCGGCCATTAAGATAGATGCTGCCAATTCAACGTAAAACAACAGACCAGTCCATTGTCGGTCATTCCATCGGTTTTAATTCACCGCTCATTGCCATTTGTTCGCCATCCATATTTGTTCTAGAATATTTTGATAAATCTGTTTCACTTCAGCATCGTTTTAAACACTGGGGGGTTTGTCTATTGCTTCAGCAGTGAACTACGGTGTTATTTCCGTAAGACATTGAAAACAATGGGAAGTTTTAGCATTGTGGTCATTCAGAAGCTTCTTCCTAAATTTCTTCCCCAACACCCTTGCCAGCCAGATAAATGAAATGTTATGCATCTGCCCCTTATGGCAAACATTTATGGGGTTAGCGATCTCTATCTGGATATGTGATCGTAGTTCATATTTGTACACTATATATAAAATAAACCAACCTTAGCAGGTGCGTGATGATAACCCGAAATAGCGTAGTGGCCCAGTACAGCTGATGAGTTATAATAGATATTCTTCATATTTTAACTGCAGTCAGCGCATTATTGGTTTTCTCCAATGACAACATCCAATCATTGTCTTTGTTTTAAAGGAATGACTGGATTCTGTCACTGAGCAGATATTCATCTGCACCTTGGCGCCGCACCTCCCTTTTGATATAACATACACTTTAATACCAAACCTCCAGCACAATTAAAACGAAAGTTCCCGTAAATTTAAGTGGAGGGCGAACTCTGAAGAAATGCCTGTCAAGGTGGCGATGTTTCCCACGTCATTACTTTCAGTGTCCTGTCAAGTGCATTATTCTTGCACTTTGTCCTTTAGTCATTTTTCTCTCACACCCGCACCTTTTGTCTCTAAATAAAACATTTCCACAATAAGCAAATCTAGTTCCTACACGTTTATGATATAACAGGGGCCGCGGACTGCCACTGTGCGGATAATCCCCAAGCAGTGTCACTGTATTGGTTTTGTAAAGGGTCACCTAAACATTTACTGACTGAAAGGGCTCCTTCCACAATAACAATATCTCAAGCCCATACATTTATGATGCGCTGGAGGCTGGGGGTAGCCAGTGTGTAGATATTTCCCACATAATTCCCTGCAGTTTCCTGGACGTGTAGCATGCTAGAATGAAGTGCCTGCCCATTGTTTGACTGAACTATTATGTGCTTAACATTTACATAACAAAAGTGCCACTCGACTTCCCCGATTAATGCAGCTGAAGGGCTCTTGTGGTCCCGTAATAAACATTGTTGAAATAATTTATTTGGAGCCCTGGTTACTCGTGGGAGAATGGCCACTGCGAGTTAGCTGATTGGATAGTCAATGTTGTTGTCATGATGGTTTCATAAACACCAAGTACTATGTTTTTCTCTATTGTGCCTTGTATACAAAAGGACTGCTGTCTGCCGGGCTGATCGGTGGAGCAAGAGACCCTCTCTCCATATACTGTATGGTCACTGTCAATTAAATGAACTGCTCCTTGTTCTCCGGTATTGTTCAGGAGTCCCTTAAACATTTTGTCACAGAGAACGAGAATGAGAGAGAGAGGAAAAGTCCCTGCACCCTCTCGACGCTGTACCTCAGGGCTCTCTCTGTTCTGTATGCCGACATCCGCCGGAGTCGATCGCTTTTTTACCATAATGCCTGGCAGCATTCATTCAATTGATCTTTAGTCAGTGTGGGTTTTCTTGCGTGCGGCCGATATTATTTCAACAAATCGCTGACTTACAATCTCAAAATAGTTACTTAGATTGCCTGGTACCAGGGAAAATGCAATCCTCGATTTCTGTTCGAGCACTGTAGAAAAGTACCGTCATGCTAATAAGACTTTTTTTTTGGTGCGGATTTTGAAAATAAAAATTGTTATTGTTTCCTATTGAAAAGGTACTCCTGTGAGATACCAAGACAGTACCCACAGCAAAAAGCATCAAGGGTAAAATTATAATGCATTAAAATAAATTTCTAACATAATAATCCAGTTATTGAATCTAAGTAAAACACGAAGATGATCGCCTCTCTGGGTCTGGTTGACATATACCATGCACATTTGCACTCTCGGGGCGAATCAGCTGCAACTTTACCAGACGTTTTGGCTGGTGATTTATTTTAGGCAGATGACAGGCGCTTGTAAACTAGTCCCCATTTATCCTCTGGGTTAATTATCACTCAGCTGCTAGACCCCAGGCTTTGCAGTGCTAATATCTCCACTCTTTGCTGGGGAAATATCCCTATGTCTCGTGCATCAAAATGTCTTTTCAATGGAAACTGGAAATGTTCAGTCGTAAGACTAACGTAAACAGCCATTAGTCCAACTAAGTACACAGAAAAGCAACGAAGGGCGCCTGCACAGTAGCTAGCAAACAACGATTTCACTTCGGGTCAACAGGTCATCTTTTAAAACATTATATATTTACCAGATTTGTCAAAATCACATGTAGTTAACAACGTCTTCTATGGTTCTATTTTATAGCGGGACTTTCTTCCCATTGTAATTTTCAAAATGGGCAGTCTGTCAAAGTCTGTATTTACAACTAATCCGTAGATGTAAGAATAAAAGTTACCAAATCAAATCGACTCATACGTGAAAACAGCTGCTACTTGCAAAAGATTAAAAAAATAAATCACCTTCAATCTACAGGCGCGGCGAGGAAAGATGCTTCCGGGAAGACCGTGCCCACGTTAAAGTACATTTAAAGAGGTGTGCAAATAACTACTTACAGCGGTTACAAATGTAAGCATACAGGTTTCCCTTTATATAAAATCCGCATAATAGGGTTGCGGTCGTTACTCAAATCCGTCAACCAAAGTAAGTTTATTTGTGGGTGCAGTTAAACTTTTGACTGGGCTTCCAACCGCAACATTGAAGAATAAAATAAACAGCAAGAGAAAAGATAAATAAACTTTTTCTGCAAGCCTGATGTGGCGCGACTTACTTGAGAAGGCATGGGCAATTCCCCAGAGGGCCGGGCCTGCTTTGTGTTAAATGTTTAAAGATTTCAAACGATGGAATTTATTCTTACTGCAAACACTCTTATTTACAAGGTCAAGTATACCAGCACTCGACGGGTGCTTAAGAGTGTAATTATTTATCTAAGGGCGTTTGAGTGAGGATCTGGAGCCTTGGCAGGAACCCAGGCTGAATGCCCTCAAAGCCACTCCGAGTAGAAGACATTACATTATATGCATGGGTTGTCCGATGTGCTTTAGTTTTTTTTTGTGTGTGGTGATTCTCATCTTTGACCCTTTCCCCCACACCGCCGTGGAACTAAGTACACATCTCGTGGACACACATGGGTCAAACAAGTGGGCCGGCTGCATTCCAAAACACAAACAATTGGTAGAATGTTTTGTTAAAATATGAATTGCGATAAATGTTCCAATACATTGTGCTCAAAGATATTCACACTGAAAGACAGGTAAGCGAGCCTGCTCTGGACGGCATTTTGCAGCGATTAAAGATTAGTGGCCGAAAAATAATAACGAGAAAATTAAATGATTTCTGAGGGATTTTTTAAAAGATGAGCAGTGTACACTGCGCATGTTAGACAATACTGCATAGTGATCAATGGCTGTGTTGCACCTCCCCTCGCATAGCAATGTTAACTTTTTTAAAAAAAGTAATCACTCTAATGATTCCTGCAGCAACTTGTAAAGAAATGTAATGCAGAGGAAACTCAATTATTCACGACCCAGCCGTCAGCATCCGTGAAAACACCAAAAGTGAAGGCCCTGGAAGTTTGGGGAAGTTAGTTTGTTATACAAACTCAAAGTTCACGAAACACCTTATTAACTGCGAAACGCCAGCGCTTTCACATGCACCCAACACAGGCACACACGAAGTCTTAGGGCATAGTTTTTAAACTAGATGACTCTTTATGGCTTCTATGAAAATACAATGTTAATGGCAACCCTACAAAATATTTTTAAAGAACAATTTCTATCAAGGCCAAGTTTTTTTATATATCTTTCGCTTTCCAAAAATACATTTTTAAAGATTTTTCAAATCTATGTCGCACCTTATATTGTTCAATTGGGATCGTCGATCGGTCATAATAAATCAATTTCCCTTTAGTGAAAAGTATTGAAATTCTGCACCATAGCCGATAAAAATATTAATGCACTCTCTTACTGCTCGGTGCAAAACCAAAGCCATGTGGTTAAGTCTATATTTCAATAAATTATTCTCCAAATGTAACTTTATGCACAGACACACAGCTACTGGTTAAAAAATACCAGTCATATAAGATTTATACTAGTTGCACCAGAGGTAAATTCCATATCTCGGATGCAAACAAAAATACAAACAAATCTTACCAGAATTAAAATTTATATAAAAAGTCTATGAATTGTCTTTTTATATTGAAGATGGCAGTGCACAGCTTCTTTATGGAAGAAGAATATAAAAGTTTCATTGTTCAATTATAACCGGGCGATCAGTAGTAGTAGTAAAATGGATGCCATCAAAGTCAAAGCATTAGGCACTGGAACGGTGGCGCTTGAAGGGTACCTTTTTGTGCTTCTATTATCGTCACCGATAATGTTGTCTGTTGGATCAACTTCATAGTCCCAGTATTCATCTGGCTCCATGTCCGACCCGCTACTGCCTGAACTATGATCGGGTCCAAAAAAGCATAGTCTGGCCATGTTGTCCTTAATCGCCTCGCAAATGGGTCGATCGGCTCCGTCGCAGACGCACTCCTTGAGAAGCAAGGCTTTAGGGATAACCAACATGCTCTCGATTACCTCCCGGCACTGATCTGTGCATTTGATACCGTTGAAAAGTTTGCCGCAGTTATGGAGGTAGCGGTGCAGGGCGTTGTTGCACTGTTGATCCATCTCGCACTGCAGGCGGGCTTCGGTGCAGCCCATTACCCCATCCCGGTTGCGAGTCCTCGGCAGGCAGGGCTCGATGGCACGCTTGGTGCTTTTGCACAGCTCGTCCTTGACGCAGTCGCAGTTCTCCAGCATGGGTCCGTTCTGCGTCTGGTTGAGGTGGATGAGAGCCGACAGGCAGTGGCTGGGACACCGCCTGGTCTCCAGGTTTAACACTGACCTGCACGCCTCGGTATATTGCTCGTAGGCAAAGCTGCAATCGGGCTCGACCTGACACTGCACGATAGCTTGCCAGCAGATCCGCCGGGCCAGCGATCCAGAATAGCTGAAAACTATCAGTAAACAGACGAGAAGATGCCCCTCGAATCGGATCAAGCCAGCGAGACTTGCCATCGTCTTGGTGTCTGAAAGTTTTGAAGTTTGCTATTTTTTTGCATAAGGGATGGCTTATGTCACGCATCCATTCAAAAGTCTTCTGCGATCGCAGTGAAGAGTTTCTTTCTCAGTACTTCCCCCACAACATAGTAGGCTATGCTCTTCTCGCCTGTTTTTCCGTCAACACACTGCATGTAATGCATCGAAGAGTTTGGCTCCGTTTCTTTTTACAGCAGACTTCCCTCCTCCCCACAAAAAAAAAGCCAACGTGCTCTAATTACTTCGGCAGCGACTCCTAATATATTCAACAAGCTGCGAACGACCAACAGAACTGCCCCGCGACATGTCCTCCCCATTCCCCGCCTCTGATATTACACAGAGAGCTCCAATTGGCCGATGGTTTCAAGCACCGTCCTATTCACTTGGAATCCAAGCTATCATTGGCTAATATCTCTATCTCCCGCCCACTTTACATGTATTCTGTGGTACCATAGGTTAATAGTCATTCATTCCGCCCCCTGTATTATCTTGAGTGACACCACTGGCTGATAACACCGATCCCGCCCTCAGTACATACTACAAGATAGTATTGGCTGGTATTTCCTCACTCTGCACAATCTAATTATTGTAAGGAGGAGCCTATGAATGATTGTTATTTTAGCAAATCCGATTCCAGGATTCTGGTATAGCGCTCGCTTCCTGCGGAGTCTGCATTCTTTGTAAATTCCCGCCGGATGCTGTGGGCCGACCCCAGGAGCTTGCGCGGTGCTGTTTGTGTTCTTTGCCTGAGTGTGAGGCTGGTATGTGCAGTACTGTAACATGTTCAGTCCGCCATGGGATTGCTGCTTTCCCGTCTTACTCCACAAGGCTGGACCCGTTATCTTTCATGCTGAGTTTCCGGTTCCATCTTTTCTAGGGATAAACAAAAAACAAAGATCCAAAGGAATGTTGCAAAATGGTTCTAAGTTTCTTAACAACTTTTAAAATAATGTAAACTAACGTCTCACAATACACATGCTGTCTATTTAGAAAATGGAAGTAATTTGGATTAAAATCTGATTTGGAAACTTTGAGTGTACTTTGCTAGTTCTTTGATCTTATCGCGATTTGTTTACTAATTCGTGACATTTTTCTCATTTCACGTTTCCTTCTATTGCATCTCTCCTTTTCTACTTAATTCATTTCTTTTCTCCCCAGTTGGTTCCGAACCCCGGGTAGATTAATTTACACGGAAACGGCCTTGCGCGTTGTGACGTCACTGGTACCGTCAAAGTTTATCAATTCACAAATTCGATACTACTCGTGTGTTGTTTGAGAAGAAAGGAAATGAAAAACAATAAACAAAACAGCCTTCAAGAATTTGTGCGATGTTCTTATCAAAGTGATTTGAAAGCTACTTACTCCAGATGAGAAAACGCACCCCGAACGCCAGGGGTCTATTTTTAACCATTTAACGCGTGAACGCCGGAAAGAGAAAGAGTTAATGTTTCAGGTCAAAATCTAAAGTAGATTGAAAAGAAAATGAATGAATTTGCTGCAATTGTAAAATGCTCCAAAGTTTAAAAATAAATTAGATGGTGGTGGTGTAAAATCCTTTGAATAATGAGACGTTCTTGAAGCTCAAACGAACAAATAATCCCTATAATAAATACGTATATATTGATAACCAGATTTAAATTACTTGTAAATTAGTGTGCTATTCACACATGCTCTCAATTCGATAATAAATAGTAACATTTTCAAAGTAAGTTACGTTGTAGCTAAATAGTTGTTTATACTGATTTACCAAAATTGACCAAAATTAACGACTATCAGAGAGCACCTGTACGCACATATCATGAACGAGTAGAGTTAATGTGCTTATTTTAAAAGACCGTCAAGTTGCAGAATTGTGAAGTTAATTTCAAACAGCATTTTACCTTTGTGAAAATAATAATTACATTCCGTTTCTTTATTTAAACACCACAGTTGATTAAGTACGTGAAAGCAACAGCAGCGGATGGATGTAATTTGATGCCATGCATTTAGAATGAATTTCCTGTGGTGATTTGGCTGCAGGGGTTGTCACTTGGGATTTGGAAATTAGATAAGTACACAGCTTGATGATAATGGCATGAAAACATGAAACAACGCATTTTGAAGTCCAACAGGACTGCACAATAATTGGTTTCATGTAACTTAAAACATGTGAAAGGAGATGAATACTGTACCTTAACCAAGGAATCTGTGGAATCCAGGGGTCTATTTTTAACCATTACAACAGTATTCCAGTCATGAGTTTTAAGGATATGAAGATTTAGCAGGTTATGGGACTTCATATTAAAAATACACCAAATTTAAAAAGCCAAACAATTATGGTTAGCTTTGTTTTCTGACAGCAATACTGAAAATGTGTTATGACATAAGAACGTTAATAACCCGTATGTAAGGGTGATTAATACTGAAACAGCTGCTTACCAAACATAGTATATACCAGTGGGAGGGGTAGCTAATAGGAAGACTGGTCAAATTAATGTTTTAGGTATAAAACCTTGTTTTGCCCTATAGATGCTGACTGATGTGCCATATATTTTCAGCAATTTTCATCATTTTTTTCAGGTACACGGATATTTTTTGTTGTAGTTGTAAATTGCATTAACATTCATTGGCATGGCACTTGACAAGAGTATCATCCAATTAATATCTGCAATAAAACGACTGATTTCTAATCCGCAGGTCACCAGCGAAACACTGCTGTGAAAGAAAACAGCGGCAGATTTCTGTCAGCTGTATGGTATGAGCTGCCACAAACCCAAAGTTGTACTGTTCTCACTAAAACATAGGCACTTGTATAAAGAGCACATTGCTATGAAAATTGTTTAAAAAAAAACATTTAAAAAATCTTTGTTACATATGAAAGAAATTCAATTTGTTTGGCAACTGTAGTACAGTCATTGCCATCTGATTTATTGTCAATTTCATAAATAGTTTACACCAAATAGAGACCTACAGTCTCTGTATACTTGCCTAGCAGAAACTTAAATGTCCTGTTGTTGCTCAGTGGATTAGGCAGCTTCGGTGGAAAGAGAAAGAGCTCAATGTTTCAGGTCAAAAACCCTCCCTCAGAACTGGAAGTAGTTGGTCAAATGGTCACTAAGCCCTTTGCTATTCAAAGGGTTAACCTATTCTCAGCTTTAAAAGAAAAGAATGGAGAAAGGCTAGCTTGCAACATTAGGAGTCTCTTTTCCAAAATAACATGTTGAAGAACCTGGAGGCTTTCCAGACTAATGTGAAGGGGAGTACAAGAGAGTGAATGGTGGACTTATCCGAAGATCATGAGGAATGTCATTTTAGAAAATTTATTAAGGTGATAATACTTATTTTAAGAGTGCATGGGTGATAGATAACTTTATGTGTAAGAGGGTGCAGGATTTTGGGTAAAGTAAAGGATGGATGGAGGTCAGTGCGTTGGAGAAAGGGTCTGGAAGTGATACCACCACTGGAGAGAATTTCAGAGACAGACCACAGTAGACACAAAATCTTCAATGGAGACAAACTATAGAAGATCCTTAGGAATGGGTCCTTAGAATTCACTTCAAATTGACCAGAACGGCAAATACTCACACAGCCAGGTTTAAGTTGAATAAATGACTGAAGAGGAGAGTGGAATCACTGTTAGTAAGGATAATTTATGGTAGCACTTCTGAATGAGTAGCAAGATAATTATTTTAAACTGCTGTTTATTCCTGAGTCCATTATCAGTCTGATTGTCTGAAAGTATTTGAAGAATCAGTACATCTAAACTACCGTGGCATCAATACTGGAAAGAAAGCCGATGATGCCGGAGGAATTATTTGGCTTAATTGGCATGGGAAGAAAGGAAGAGCAAGCTAATATTTCAGGAAATATTTTTGAAATTTTGAAGTAAACAGGCATGACAATTATTGTATCTCTGAGATCCCCTGTTTTATCTCCCTCTGTCCAGCTGTGGGCAATGTAAATTTACGACTGAAGCTTCTCATAGCCATGTTGTAGAACATTGACGGGGATGCTGTACACCCCTGAAATCTGGTTGTTCATTTTAGATTGGATAATGCTGTTTTAATTTCTCGCCAGTCTGGTCCAGTGGCAGAGCTGGATTGTATCAGTTGCTGTGGGATGTAGTCCAGGAAGGAAACATGACGGAGGACTGAAGTGTACCAGCTGATGTTGGTCGCCTCTTTGTCCCGGATGAATTCACTTCTGTTCTTGCTTTTTAGTCCAGTGTGGCTAGGGTTCTAGATGAGCTTGACAGAATCAAAGACTCAGTGCATAACATAGTTGTTAGTGATTTACAGATTTGCCTGTACTCTCTCCATCCACCATCAATAACTGAAGTGAAATTAATTGAATTGAATTTATTTTTTACATCCTTCACATGCATGAGGAGTAAAAATCTTTACGTTACATCTCCGTCTAAATGTGCAAATTAGTAATATGTAATAAATAGTACAGCAGATTGAATAGTATTTGTAATAATACAGTGAGATATACAACAGAACAGTCAATATAACTTAGAAATATGATTGTGTCAGCGTGAATTAATCAGTCTGATGGCTTGGTGGAAGAAGCTGTCCTGGAGCCTGTTGGTCTTGGCTCTTATGCTGTGGTACCGTTTCCCGGATGGTTGCAGCTGAACAGTTTGTGGTTGGGGTGACTCAGGTCCCCAGTGATCCTTTGGGCCCTTTATGTGCACCTGTCACTGTAAATGCCCTGAATAGTGGGAAGTTCACATCCACAGATGCGCTGTGCTGTCTGCACCACTCTCTGCAGAGTCCTGCGATTGAGGGAAATACGGTTCCCATACCGGGCAATGATACAGCCAGTCAGGATGCTCTCAATTGTGCCCTTGTAGAGAGTCCTTAAGATTTGGGGACTCATGCCAAATTTCTTCAGCCGTCTGAGGTGAAAGAGGCGCTGTTTTGCTTTTTTCACCACATAGCCAGTATGTACAGACCAAGTGAGATCCTTGGTGATGTGTATACTGAGGATCTCACCCCAGATCCATTGATGTCAATAGAGGTTAGCCCGTCTCCATTCCTCCTGTAGTCCATAACCAACTCCTTTGTTTTTGCAACATTGACGGAGAGACTGTTTACTTGACACCACTGTGTCAGGGTGATGACATCATTCGTTGGTCATGTTTATTTTACTGAATGAGGTCAAATTGGCCTGCTACACCATTTATATGATTGTGGCTGATCACCCATTTCATTAGCCCAGTTCCCCTTTGTCCCTGTAATTCATTGATCCCTTTAGCTTTAAGAAATACTTTTCTCTAAAGTACTTGACCTCCACTATCTTCTGTAATAGAGAATTCCATAAGGTCACCATTCTCTGATGAAGCGATTTCCTTAATCCCAGTTCTAAATAACATACTGCATCTTTGCCCAATGGAAAAATGTGTATCTAGACTGTCTACTGTGTTAGAATTTTATAGGTTTCCATGAGGGCCTCTGGTATTCTTCTATAATCCAACAAATTGTAGGCCTAACAGATCCTATCACTCCTGATACTTAAATCCTGCTATCCCAGTTTTTGTAACATTCCTTGAATGACAATAAAGTCCTTCCTTAGATAAGGGGACCAATCCTCCAGCAAGTTCTGAGGATGAGCCAAGATGGTTTGTTGCAGAATTATTGCAGTTGGAGTTCTGATGCCTGTACAGCTGGCCCATGAGTGAGGTTGGATCACTCTGGGTGTTAAAAGAAGTTGATATCCGGGCAGAAAAGTTCCAATGCTCGTTCAACTGACCTGGGAGAGAGGTTGGATCGCTCTGCCTGCTGAAAGAAGTTGGGGCATGAGCAGAGAAGTTCTGATGGTCATTCAACTGGCCTGGGTGCAAGGTTGGATTGCTCTGGGAACCAAGCTGATCCGAAGAGCTTGAGAGCAGCTTTGGGTTGGCTGAAGAATCTGGGCCCAGAGCGAGTCACCTGGGTCACAGTGTGAGGTATCTTACACTGTTTAGACAGCTTAACCGCCTGATCGGAGGCGAAAACTGATTTCACTCACTCCCCACGATCTTCACTCCTCTCTCTGGGGCACCAAGCCTTTCGCTGTTTTGTTGTTTGGCCAACTTAGATGCCAGCACAGATAGACTGAAAAGACAGAGTGTCAGTCGGAATGAGAGCTTATTTCGCTCGTTCTCCATGATGATCATCTCCATGGCGCTGTGACTATGAAGACTGCTGTACTCCGTGCCTACTAATATGGTGAACTGATAAACGAGGCCTTGGTCCTATGCTGGGCTTTGCCATGGTTTGGATCTGAGTACTGTACCCAATTTTGGTTTGGAATGCCGATGTTCAATTCAATTGTTTGCATGATTCGTATTTTTTTTCTTTCTTATGCATCAAGTTTTGGTCTTTTATATTTAGTTTTTATTCTATTTTTCTTTTAAATGGTTTCTTTCAGGTTTCTTGCTTTGTGGCTACCTGTGAGCAAACAAATCTCAAGATTGTATAGTTTATACATACTTTGATAATAAGTGAATTTTGAATCTGAACATTTAATAAATCCATGATAGAATAATAACCATGATAGAATCAATGAAAGACCACACCACCTTGGGCTTTCAACCAGTGTGCAAAAGACAACAAATTTTACAAATACAAAAAGAAAGAAATAATAAATAAGCAATAAATATCAAGAACATAATATGAAGAGTCCTTAAAACTGAGTCGCCAGGTTGTGGGAATATTTCGATGATTAGACAAGTGAAGTAAAGATGATGGCTTTAGTCTTCTGAATGTGTAATTGGAGAAAGTTCTTGTCCAAAACATAATGCCAGAGATTTGCAGATATTCAGAAGGTTAGGGACAAGATAAAGATGGCCATCATCATTTTATACATGAAATTCATTACTTTATCAGTGGGTAATGTAGTCATTGGACAGCAGAGAGAAGCATTATTCTAGAAAATTATCTACATTGATCATTGGTGGATTGTAGTGATCACTTGTCTAACCCTAAGACGTGGAGATCATGGGGCCACCTGCAGAATTTAGATAGTCCTATCAACAAAACATGCTACAGATGGTAACATTTTTGCCATGAAGAAGGAAAAACAAAATTGAAAAATAGTTCTTATATGTAAGGTTAAAGAAAAATATCTAGTAAATCATAAAATAGTCAAGCAGATTTGATGACCTTTATGAAAAGGAAATTGTGCTTCACAAGAGGGTTCCTGAGGGTTGATAAAAGAGAACCAGCAATTGCTGTGTATTGGATTTAATAAGGATGTTTAAAATGTTGCC
This sequence comes from Hypanus sabinus, assembly GCF_030144855.1. Classification (NCBI taxonomy): domain Eukaryota; kingdom Metazoa; phylum Chordata; class Chondrichthyes; order Myliobatiformes; family Dasyatidae; genus Hypanus; species Hypanus sabinus. The sequence continues at coordinate 42,909,013 of NC_082710.1, forward strand.
ATTTAAAAGTTATTTCAAAAGAGTACATGTAGTTCGGAATAATATGACCAAATGGGTTGAGGATGGACTCACAAATAGAAGACATTTGGGATAATTGGGTCACTTGCAGTTTGGCAATCAGTTAACTAGCAGAGAGCAATGGAGATCTGTGCTGGGGCTTCAACGTTGTAATCTGTGCCAGGGACTGGTGGTGTGTATTCCAAATTTGGTGTAAGTGCAAAGTTATCAAGTTGTGAGGAAGACATAACCTGTTTTAGAATTGTAATGGATTTCAGTTAATTGGGACACATTGGGACCAGTACCTTTTGGCCCAAAGCAGCTGCCCCAATTAGCCAAAATTTCATGGAAATAGATAAAAAGGTATAAAAAGACAAACCACCAATTAACTGAGTAAAAATATATGTATTTAAATGAAATACAGAATAAAATATTACATTACTAATACTACTGCAGTACTATAAAACTGGGTATTAGTTTGCAATAATTATTGATGGAGGAAGTTATCCAGTACATGCTGTCGTGTTCTTTTGATTGACTGTAAATGAGCAAAATCAGAGCAGATATCCAGTGCGGATAATGGACTGTCTTCATACAATGCTTTCAATGATTGCATCTTCCAAATCTTCATTTTCATTGTAACATTCAGGATAATTTTCAATACCTTCAAATTCTTCATAGGTTCTAACTTGTTGAAGAAGTGAAATCATTTATTTTTCACTCTCAGCCATTTATGGCATCTCAAAGCCTGAATGCTTGAAACGGTCAGTGAGTAAAACAATTCTGAATTGTCTTACTGCTCATTTCTCACCGGCTATCAGTGACAAAAATCACAGCTTTTTGAGCACACACAACTGACACTATATAAAAACTGTTCACTCTAAGCATGATGTAGCAGTGTCTAACAGCCACACATGCACACAACTGACCGCTAGTTAGAAGCTCTTTGGCAACAGAATCTTGTTCTGATTAAATGGCATAATAATATAAACAAGGGGAATCCTGGCTATTTTCTCAATTAGTTTTGTTCTTTAAGAGAACATGGGAATGCGCTATCTTGGATCTGGTCCTGTGCAATGAGACAGGTAAAATTAGCAATCTTGTAGTTAGGGATCTTCTTGAGAAGATCACAGCATGATCGAGTTTCTCATACAAGTGGAAGGTGAAATAATTTGATCTAATGCTTAAACAAGGGAAACTACAATGGGATGAGGAAGGAGTTAGATAGGGTAGAATGGGAACACAGGCTGGTGGGATGGTTGAGCAACAGCGGAAGACTTTCAAAGAGATTTTTCACAGCGCTCAACTAAAGTACATTTTAGTTAAAAGCAAGGACAGTAAAGGAGGGGAGAGCCAGCCACAGATAACCAAGGAAATAAAGAAAGGCATTAAACTAAACACTTGTGCATACGAAGTCGCCAACAGTAGTGGGAAACTGGAAGACTGGGAAAACTTTAAAAAGCAACAAAGAACCACCAAGTGAGCAGTAAAGAAAAGGAAGATAGATTATGAAAATAAACTAGCACAAAATTCAAAAATGGATAGTAGAAATTCTTATAATTATATAAAGTGGAAAAGGGTGGCTAAGCTGAACATTGGTCACTTGGAGGACGAGAAGGGGGAATTGATATTGGCTAATGAGCAAATGGCCAAGGCTTTGAATGACTATTTGCATTGGTTTTCAAAGTGGAGGGCAAGTCGAACATGCCAAAGAGGGATGATATGGATGTGACAGGAGGTGAGGACCTCGATACAATAGATATCACTAAAGAGATAGTGCTGAGCAAACTTGTTGGCTTGAAAATAGACAAGTCTCCTGATCCTGATGGAATTCATTCTAGGGTACCGAAAGAAATGGCAGAGATTATGGTAGAGGCTTTGGTGATAATTTACCAAAATTCTCTGGATCTGGGCAGGCTCTGGCAAATTGGGAGAAGGTGAAAGTCACGCAACTGTTCGAAAAAGGATGTAGGCAGATAACTATGAACCAGTAAGTTTAACATCTGAAGTTGGGAAAATGCTTGAAGCTATCATTAAAGAAGAAATAATGAGGCATCTGAAAAGAAATGGATTTATCAGTCAGGCACAACATGGATTCAACACAGGTAGTTTCTGTTTGACAAACTTACTGGAGTTCTTTGAGGATATAATGAGCAGAGTGGATAGAGGGGAATAGATGGATGTTACTTACTTGGATTTCCAGAAGGCGTTTGATAAGGTGCCACATACAGGACGTATCCATGAGATAAGGATGCATAGAGTTGGGGGCAATGTATTAGCATGGATAGAAGATTGGTTAACCAATAGAAAGCAGAGAGTTGGGATACATGGGTGTTACTCTAGTTGGCAATCAGTGGTGAGTGGTGTGCCGCAGAGGTCAGCACTGGGCCACAACTGTTCATGATATACATTAACAATCTGGAAGAGGGGACTGAGTGTAGTGTATCTAAGTTTGCTGATGGCACTAAATTGAATGGAAAAACAAATTGTGCAGAGGATACGGAGAGTCTCAAGAGAGATATAGATAGATTAACTGAGTGGGCAAGGGTCTGGCAGATGGAGTACAATGTTGGTAAATGCGAGGTCATCCACTTTGGAAGGAAAAGTGGAAGAACAGGTTATTATTTAAATGGTAAAAGATTGCAGCATGCTGCTGTGCAGAAGGACTTGGGAGTGTTTGTGCATGAATCATAAGAGGTTGGTTTGGGGGTGCAGCAGGCTATCAAGAAGGCAAATGGAACATTAACCTTCATCGCTAGAGGGATTGAATTTAAGAGCAGGGAGGTTATGCTGCAAACTGTACAAGGTACTGGTGAGGCCTCACCTGGAGTACTGCGTGCAGTTCTGGTGTCTTTACTTGAGGAAGGATATATTAGCTTTGGAGGCAGCGCAAAGGAGGTTCACCTGGTTGATTCCAGGGATGAGGGGTTTAGACTATGAGGAGAGATTGAGTCGCCCGGGACTGTACTCCTTGGAATTCAGAAAGGTGAGAGGAAATCTTATAGAAACATATAAAATTATGAAAGGGATAGATAAGATGGAGGCAGGAAAGTTGTTTCCACAGGTAGGTGGGACTAGAACTAGGGGACATAGCCTCAAGTTAGTGAGAGTAGATTTAGGATGGAGATCTGGAGGAACTGCTTTTCCTTGAGAGTGGTGAATCTGTGGAATTCTCTGACCAATGAAGCAGTGGAGACTACCTTGGTTAATATATTTACTACAATTCTGGATAGATTTTTGCATAGAAGGGGTATTAAGGGTTCTGAGGAAAAGGCAGGTCCATGGCCAGATCTGCCATGATCTTATTGAATGGCGGAGCAGGCTCAATGGGTCAGATGGCCTACTTCTATTCCTATTTCTTATGTTCTTATGTCCCAGATAAGCATCTGCCCTGATTAATCAATGGTCCAATTAATCCTCTGTATTTATGTAGATAGACTAACTGAGTAGGCAATATGATATCAGATGGAGTCTGAGAATAATGAGATTGTGTATTTGTGAAGGAACAATGAAAGCAGCAAATTATTATTTAAATGTAATAAATGTTGCAAAACAAAAGGATCTGGAAGTCCTAGAACCTGAAACACAAAATTTTAATCTATAGGTACAGCAAGCAATTAGAAAACTTATTCAAATGTTGAGCAACACACACAAAGTGCTGGAGGATCTCAGCAAGTCAGATACCATCACTGAATGAGCTGCCTTGCTGAGTTGCAGCAGATTTTGGTGTACTTTGCTCTGGATTTTCAGCGTCTACAAAATCTCTTGTATGTATTCAACTATTGGGTTTCTTTGCAATGGATATTATTATAAAATTGAAGACGTTTTGATCGAGATTTCTAGGCTACTGGTGTGGCTGCACCTGGAGTATAATTTTGTTTTTCACATTTAGGGAATGTTATACTTGGCAGGGGAGGTTTACCAGGTTGATTCTTGGATGAAGGGATTGATATGCTTGAGGAGGTTGAGCCTATATTCATTCATTGGAGGGGTGATTTCATTAAGAGAGCAACTCATAAGGTGGATGCTGAAGCAATATTTCCCTTTTAGGGGTATCTAAACCTAGTAGATGCATTTTGAAAATATATGTCATGCATTTGGGGTAGTGATGTGTAAGGTATTCTCTACAGGTGCCCCAAGGTTATGAACGCCTACTTTTGGAATTGAAAGTAACCCATTCTCCTGGTTCAAAAAAGTATAAAACGTTCAGCAGGTCAGGCCACATCTGTGGCAAGCAAAACAGGGTCAATAATTCAGGTCGGAGACTGATTGTCAGAGCTCTTCTGTTCTGACAAGAGGTCTCCCAACTGAACTGTTGACTTTTTCTCTTCTTACAGATGTGGCCTGACCTTTTGAGTAATTCCAGCAACAGCAGGTTTTTTTTTCTTACTTTCATTCTCCTTGTACAGCTTCTTAGGCTGTTAAAGTTAGTAATATTTCACTTCAGAATCAGAATCAGGTTTATTGTCACAAATTAGTCTTGAAATTTGTTTTTATGGCAGCTGTCATAACAAATTGCTATAATTTACAATAAAAATAAATAAATAGTGTGGAAGAGAAATAGAGATGTCTTGCTCATAGACTGCTCAGAAATCTGATGGCAGAGGGGAAGAAGCTGTTGTCAAAATATTGAGTGTGGGTCTTTGGGCTCCTATACCTCCTCACTGACGGTCATAATGAGAAGAGGACGTGTTGAACGGTTAGCATCCTTAGAGGTGAATGCTGCTTCTTGAGGCATCACTTTTTGAAGATGTCATAGAAACATAGAAAACCTACAGCACAATACAGGCCCTTCGGCCCCAAAGTTGTGCCGAACGGGTCCCAACCTTCGAAATTACTAGGCTTACCCATAGCCCCCTATATTTCTAAGCTCCATGTTCCTATCAAAAAGTCTCTTAAAAGACCCTATCGTATCCGTCTCCACCACTGTTGCTGGCAGCCCATTCCACGCATTCACTACACTCTGTGTAGAAAACTTACCCCTGACATCTCCTCTGTATCTACTCCCCAGCACCTTAAACCTGTGTCCTCTTGCGGCAACTATTTCAACCCTGGGAAAAGGCCTCTGACTATCCACATGATCAATGCCTCTCATCATCTTATACACCTCTATCAGGTCACCTCTCATCCTCCGTCGCTCCAAGGAGAAAAGGCCGAGTTCACTCAACCTGTTTTCATAAGGCATGCTCCCCAATCTAGGCAACATCCTTGTAAATCTCCTCTGCACCCTTTCTATGGTTTCCACATCCTTCCTGTAGTGAGGCGACCAGAACTGAGCACAGTCCTCCAAGTGGGGTCTGACCAGGGTCCTATATAATTGCAACGTTATCTCTCGGCTCCTAAATGTCCTCAATGGTGGGGAGGTCTGAGTCCGTGATGGAGCCGTTTGAGCTTACAACCCTCTGAAGTTACGACCCTGTGTATTGGCACTTCCATACCAGCCAGTGATGCAATTAATCAGAATATGTTACATCCATTCCTGACTGTGTCCTGTGAGCAGTTGAGTTGGTTACCAATATCACTTAGATTGGAAATTTTGGAGGTATGGTGACAAAACCATCAGGAAATTCTTCTTTAACCACAATGATGCGTCCTTTGAAGTTCAGGCGTACCTTCCTAAACTGCTGCAAGTATTAGTTTGCACGTGTAGTTGTGCAGTCTGTGCCGCAGAAGTCTAGCTTGATAGACATCAGGGAGTTGACCAGAGTATGAAAGTAGGTCAGAAAGTTAAACACACAAGTACAAAGCTCAAGTACATAGCTTCATGAATAACCTACAGCAAATAAGTATGTGCAATAGTTAACTCAAACTCCTTACAACAATATCACTATGGATCTCAAATTGAGAGTGTTTAAGCATTAGAAATTCCAACATAAAAAAGCAAGTAGATTAAAATTTAGCAGTATTGCTGGATGTGATCAGCCAAGTTGAGCTTCCTTCAATATTGATGCTACAAATTAATGTGATGGTGTTGACTTCCATTGAACAAATTTCATATTAAAAATCTGAATTAACCTGAATTTAGCTACTCACAGGCTCATGCCCAAAGTGGCAGTTATGGCAGTAAATAAAGGGTCCACATATATAGCTGTTCACTTTTTTTTTCAAAAGTATGCTTAATTCATAAAATATATGAATACACAAATATGACATGGCACTATCTTCATTGACTATACCAAGCACATTACATATAATTACTATCTTTGCATTATGTCAATGTCTCACTAGCATTTCAACCCCAAATATTCAGTTAGTTAAATGTCAGAAGGCTTATTACACAGGGCCCATACCCAGCACTGATCTCTCCCCACAAATCCTTGCTATAAGTACAGTGCATTCCTCAGACCTGCTCCTGAATCTTGCAATGTGCCTCTTAGCAGCATTTGGTTGTTGAAGACTTATTCTGTTGGAAGATAAGAAGACCAAACTGTAACTTCCACTGAGTTAGTATTGCTTTCTTTGTGAGGATGCCTAGCAACAGCCCCTAAGGCACAAAATCCTGTGTTATGTATCTGTTCTGAGTAATCCTGATAAAGACCATTGCATCCCTTTCAAGACGTTCTTGACAAATGATACAAAAAGATGGATAACTATCTCATATACTGCATAGCCAGCTCGAGGGCAGAATTAAGGACAGGTGTGCTTATGTTTTGGGTTTCATACATTAAGGTCCCCAGATTGCAAATATTTAGCGGTACTGTTTCCACTTTGAGTGTAACTGCTTTTTTGTGCAAATTGTGCCAAAAATTATATCAATTTTAAAAACTCATTTATTCCACCACTATTGCCAGCTGCCTCTGCTTTTCCTTATGAGTAAGCATAAATCTGCTTCAATAATTGTAACCAGGAATCATTTAAAAATAATTAAAGTATGTATCCTTCTACATTTCTGGATATGTTTAGAAACAAAAATAATAAATATCAATTACATCAAAACATGGATTTGTTAAAAAGAAAGCATTTTAAAAGACAATGATAATTCAGTAGTATGGGGTAAATCAAGTTTTAAATTTCAAGACATAAAACTGTACAAAGCTAAGTTCTGATTTGTTTGAGTGGCTGTAGTGTACACAGGCCAAACTTTCTTTTTAGTGCAATTCTTGTCCTGCATATAATTTAAATAAATTTAATTAATTTTAAATCTCACTTAGTAATGTACTATTTTTGAGAATCTTTGCTAGCAAATCAAAGACTACGTAATAGTTTATAAAGCAGTCAATGGATAACAAGGAGCTTCAAGTTCAGAGTTACAGCACAAAACATGAATGTAACAATATGGTATTCCTACAAATACTAAGTGAGCAAAATATACATCAGATTCACAAGATGTACAGGTGGACGCAAGTCTATTATCACTAACATATGTATAAAGATAAGTTGCTTTGTGGCAGCAGTACAGCGGAAGATGCAAAACTTACTGTAAATTACAATAGAAAAATAAATAAACAGTGCAAAAGAGGAATGGGGGAAGTGTTGAGTTCATGGGCCATTCAGAAATTTGATGATAGGGGAAGATAGGAATTGATAAATATCCCAACATAACTTATAATTTTAAAAGATTGTCTTTGTATTGCAGTTGATACAAAGATGTTATAGCTGGATTTTATTCTGGATTGCCAATAGCAACAGGTTGGGGAGCAACAGTCAAATAAATAAATCTCTCAACTCCATTCCGATCAATCTGTTGACTGCCTAACTTCCTCTCCTGGCCCTTTTGTCTTATGATATTGTTCTCCCTCCTCGGATATTGTCCCTTCTCCTTCAAATCTTTAGCCTTACAACATTCCATTCCTGCAGCTTATTGTCCCACATCTAACATCCATTTCCTCTCTGAAGTCCTTGAGTGTGTTTCATCCTCCCAAATATCTGGCTATTCACCTCCTCCCTCAGCTCCATTCAGCGCCCCAAACAGTCCTTCCAGGTGAGGGAACACTTCACCTTCAAATCTGATAGAGGCTTGAAAAGTTTCCAGCGCTCCTAATGTGGTCTCCTCTACCTTAGTGAGACTCGATGTAAATTGGGGCAGTGTTTTGTTGAGCACCTCTGCTCCATCTGCCAAAATCAGAATTTCCAGGTGGTCAACCATGTTAATTCCTTTCCACATTCCTGTTCCGACGTGTCGTTCCATGGCCTCCTCTTCTGTCATGATGAGGCCACTCTCAGGGTGGAGGAGCAACACCTTACGTTATGCCTTGGTAGTCTCCAAACTGATGACATGAAAGTTGATTACTCCTTCTGATGATTTTTTTTGTTTTTTCTTCCTTTTTCTCTTCCTCACCCTGGCCTCTTCACTCTTCTCCTCACCTGCCTACCACCTACCCTCAGTGCTCCTCGTTCTTCCCTTTCTCCCATCTCCACTCTCCACTCCTATCAGATTCCTTCTTCTCCAGCCCTTTAGCTTTCTCACCTACCTGGCTTCAGCTATTACCTTCTAGTTTGACCTCCTTTCCCTCCCCCCACCTCTTTATTCTGGCATCTTTCCCCTTTCCTTTCCAGTCCTGATGAACCGTCAACTATTTATTAAATTTCATAGATACTGCCCGACCTGCTGACTTCCTCCTGCATTTTGTGTGTGTTGCTCTGGATTTTCAGCATCTGCAGAATCTCTTGTGTTCATGCCCACCTCCCTCGAACCTCTCATTTGAATGCCATTAATCATATTTTACCCTGTGACAGTTTTGAAGCAGCTCTGAAGATACTGCACTACTGCAACAAACATAATCTATGTCTTCTCCTTCGTGACCAGTCTGCAGACTTGCTGACCAGATTACTTTAAATATAAACCCATTGTGGTCCAGATATGCTTCCATTCTTCTTTATCCATTTATAGCTGAAGAATTGCTTGCATGGCACTTTTTCCAGTTCCCATGCCGAGGTCCATATGTCCCAAGGATCTGTCCTTAGCTCCATCTTATTTTCCACTACTGCCCATCAATAGCACCTGAAACAAGTCTATATGTCAAACAAACAGTGACATATGAATAGAAATTTATTCCACCTAAATATTATAAAGGAGAAACTAATCCCCTTAGTCCCCATTATGATTTAAATCCCTACTCACAGATTCAATCTCTCACCCTTGTACCTCTTTATATCTGAATTTAACTCTTGGCATTGTTCTTCATCCTAAGATGAACTTCAGACAACAGAGCTGTAAAACTTGCTAGGTATACAGTTACTAATAAAACCACTATTATGTGGCATGATTCCATTTTCATCTAAACCTAGCTGAAACCATCCATGTCTGTTATTTCTAGACTTCACTATTTTAAAATACCCCTGAGTGCTTTCTATACTTAGTAAATTGAAGTTGTCTAATTCTCTGATACCCATTGTCCTAATTTGCATTTGCCTATCCATCTATCACTAATGTTCTTGTTTTTTTAAATCTACGTTACTTCCTAGTTAAGCCTTACCTAGTTTTTAAGTACTTTGCTCTTCAAATTTGTCAATATCTTCACCCTTGTATCTCTGTAATTTTCTTCACCATTGTAAACATTGGCAATACTTGTGCACCTCTAATTCTGATTTCTTACTGACCCCTACATTTAATTGCTTCACCATTAAGCTTTGTCTTCATCTGCCAAAATCCAAAGATCAGCTATATAGTCTGACACCTGTCTACCTTGCTTTCTTCCATTAAGACCCTGTCCAAATATTATTGACAAAACATTGTTATTTTCTATAATATTTCTCCATGGGATTTGTGGTCAATTTTTCTTTGATAATGACACATGAGGCACCATGAGACACTTTGCAATGGTAGGTTGCAACATAACCGGAAGTTGCTATTGGAAATATCCCAGAAACATGGGGAAAGAAACTTTCTAACAGAGCTGAACCTTAAACTATACCATGACAACATTTTGAGAAGAGCAGTTCTGGATGACATTTATATTTGCATTATAACCTTCTCTGTTGCTCACCCCACAAATGCTGCCTGCCTTGCTCAACATTTTCTTTCATTTCTATTTCATATTTCCAGTATCTGCAGCTCACTTTCTGACAACGAGCTGCAGACAAGTTGCCAGTGTCATTTTTGGCATAGCCCTTAGTCTCATTTGGGCTGTTTGCTTAATGTGTTTGAGCAACCTCAAAGAACTTGTAATGGAAACAAAAAAAATGTCACTTTATATAGCGCCTTCCACATCTTTTAGGTATCTGTAAAGCCTTTACTTGAAGAGTAATAGCAATGCAGGAAATATGGCAGCATATGTGTGTTATAGTGAGATCTTATAATGAGTTCTGGAGTATTGACCAAATTATCTATGTCAGTTATGCTAATTTAGGAGGTTGAAAAATAATGCACAAGTACTGGTTGCACATGTTGTCAAACAAGTGATTATCGAACTGTGTAGTGATGCCACATTTTCACAGAAGTAGATCTGAAGGCCTTCTATGCGACTCTGTGTTAAAGTCCAAGATGTCCTGTATCCAGTACAGGATTCTTCAGAAAATGCTTGTTTAGGAAGAATGTAATTGATGGTGCAATCTCCACAGAATGAAAGGTTGCTTTTCTGGAGGCAATAGCCAAAAAATTAGGGAGCAACATGCAAGCTATATCAAATCTTCGTCAGATTGCTGCTTCCCAAAATTCACCGGCTCTAATCAGCTGTCACGCCATCTGCCTGACTCAGTGGTAGTGCTCTTTCGTCTGTGAATAAAATCCTGGCTAACACACCAGCACTAACTGAAGGACTGCCATAATGTCAGAAGGCATTATAGCTTTCAGTTAAATTAATAGCTTATTGCAAAAGAACAAAACAGAACAGTAAGAAGCCCTTTGGCTCACGATGTTGTGCCAAACTAATTAAACTCGTAATTATAAACTATACTATGACAACATTTTGAGAAGAGCAATTCTGGATGACATTTATATTTGCATTATAACCCTGGAATTTCCCTCTTTGTGTGCAAGTCAATTGCCACATTTTCCATTTAAAAAAGTAAATCATTGGTTGTTATTGAGCAGATGGATCTAGGGATTGTAAAAAGCTCTCTGTAAAAACAAATCTTATTTTCACCAGGGTGGTCAGAGGGATACCTGGCCAGGATCTAGTAAAATGGCAATAGCTGGAGTTTGTACTTCTGCCTTTCAGGACAGCTGCATATCGGTCATTGGAGTATCCTACCCCAATGGAAAATAGGAGATGGCCAGTTTGCCCAAGGAACAAGCAGAAGAATTGCAGCTGGTAAGAAAGCACATCCCACAAACTAATGCATTTTACAATTGTCATTCTAGTTTATGCAAAGTGCTCTGGTAATGAACAAGAAGGAAATGGGAAGCTGTTAAAATGTATGTGAATTTGGCATACAGCGAAGTAAATTCCAAACACAAAAATACAAAAATACAAGGAAAAATACAAGGAAATTCCAATTGTTTGATTAAGGGATGGAAATGGTTTTTGAGAAACTTCTCTGCAAACATTCTACTTGCTTAGCAATATATTAACATGTTTGAAAAAAGCATAGACATTTTATCTTGCATTCATAAACATTTATACATTTACTCCCAGTTATTTGTTATTGTTTACCAAACCCTGATGCAATGGACTTTCTAAAATTGAGAAAAAAACACATAAAGCTGGTGCTTCTGGATCAGAATCAGTGATGTCCATTTATGGCCAGTTTTGTTGAGAGTGAAGTTGATTTCTGTAGAAGTTGAAACTAGCACAAGTCATCTGATGTTGCCCTCAAGCATATATTGGCAACCATCCACATCCATCAGTCATCAGTTGCCCAAGTACAGGACCAAAGAACCAGCTCATTGGAATTTAATCAGCTCCCAATTTCACAGAGTCATAATCATAGACATAATATTAGATGTAAACTTTCCATTGTAACTAATTTAGAGCACAGGATAGGAGCAATCCTTTCTCCCTGGGAGAAACAGAGTTGCAGAATTCACTTTCAGAGTCAGTGGCTGAAGACTGAAGATCAGATTAAATAACTGGACAGAATGGGATGAAATAATGACACAGCATTTGAAGAGGCAGTCAACCCGCTCAGAAGAGGAAAATGAGCTGGAGGTGTAATTTGTAGTTGTATTAAATTTTAAGGACTGGAATGGTAGAAATTAGTATGGCATGTGTGTTGAGATGGAAGAAATAGAAATTAGAAGGAAGGGAAAGCGAGTAGGTCTAGCCATTGTCGAGATAATGCTGACAGTGCAAACATGTGATGGAGATCAGAGAAAAATAGTATTCTGAGAATCTCATTGTTAGTAAATGTTTTTGTCGACACTTACTGTATGTTTGTAACAGGGTCACAGCCCTCTGAAGAGTATTTTATTAAGTTTTTCACAAGAAAATATTAGCCGTCAGAATTCTTATCTGGGTCATTTGTCTTCAAAGTTGTCTGCAATGACAGATTGGTTATTAAATTTGTTGATTATGTTGCTGAACAATGCGCTTTCTTTGAAGCAGGATAAGGAGGCAATTGGGTGGAAAAGCACAGCTGCAGAATAGTCACTCTTCCCACATTTCTCATTTGGAATTTGGCACCACACCAGTGTAGTACTCCATTGAACATTAATTTTTAAGTATGTGTATTTCAGCCCCATCCAATGATCACACACAAGCCAGTTTGCAGCTGCCATTACTGTATGGTGATCACGGATGTTACTTCCCCCTTCAGAACCCGTGGGACAGCTATTAAGCCTCTCCACTGGTAAGGTCAGCTAATATTCTGCAGTTGGGTATTGCTTGTATTACCCAGAGGCACTGAATGCAGTTTACTCACTAATCCATTGGAGGACCTAAAGTGAAAGTTTTAATTACATTACTAAATTATTGGTGGTAGAACTGGAGTATTAATTTTACCAAGACATTATTCCCTTGTAGGGTGCATTTTAACTTTGTTTAAACAATTTCAGAGCAGGTATTCTACTACACATGCAACAGTTCATGGCAGAACTGTGTGTGCGGACCCACATTCTAGTAAATTACAGGAGTAATTTAGGATAATTCTATTTCTTTTTTTTCCATAAAATTTCCAGCTGGATTAAGGCATCTTTATAAGTGTCATTAAAATTTCAAACACTGAAAATCTTTGAATGCAGTAAGTACAGTGGATTCCAGAATTCATATGCCACGTTCTTTTTATTGACTGTAAATGAACAAAATCAGCGCAGACACCTAGTGCAGATAATGGACTGCATTCATACAATCCTTTAGACAACTGCATCCTCTAAATCTTTATTGTAACATTCAAGACAGTTGTCAATACCTCATTCCAAACTCATTGAAGTAGTGAAGTTGCTTCATTTTCACTCCCACCCGTTTCTGGCATCTCCAACCATCAATGCTGGAAACCGCGGTGAACAAAACAGTTCCAAATTGTCTTGATGAAGGGCTTCGGCCCGAAACGTCATCACTACCTCCTCCCATAGATGCTGTCTGGCCTGCTGAGTTCTGACAGCATTTTGTGATTTTATCCAAATTGTCTTACTGCTTAGATCTCACCAACCATCAGTGACAAAAATCAATACAATGCATAAACATTCGCAATTGACACTACAGTACTTAAAAATTGTTCGCTCTAAGCCCGGTATAGTGTCTGATGGCCGCACAAGTGCACGCGACTGACATTACTTATAAGCTGTTCAGCAACAGTATCCTGCCCCAGTTAAGCACCATTTTTTCCCAAATAAACGAAGGTGAATCCCAAACACGAGAAAATATGCAGATGCTGGAAATCCAAGCGACACACACACACAAAATGCTGGAGGAACTCAGCAAGCCAGACAGCATCTATGGAAAAGAGTAAACAGTCGATGTTTCGGGCTTGAGACCCTTTGTCAGAACTGGAGAAAAAAAGATGAAGAGTCAGAGTTAGAAGGTGGGGGAAGGGGAGGAAGAAACTCGAGGTGTCGGTGAAACTGGGAAGGGGGAGGGTGTGAAGTAAAGAGCTGAGAAATTGATCGGAGAAAGAGATACAGGGCTGGAGAAAGGGGAATCTGATAGGAGAGGACCGAAGAGGAATCCAGGCTGTTTTCTCTATTCAGTTTCTGTTTATGATTTATCCAGATGAATGGCTTCCCCGATTAACCAATAGCTCAATTAACTAGAATCCACTGCATTTGTATACAGCAGACTTAACCTTTCATTAAAAGTTATCAGTAGCTCTACCTCTCTTTTTAACAACAACTGGTGATTAGGTTGGAAACATAAAATATGGTGAACCTACTTGAACTACAAACTAGGGACGGTTTCACATATGAGCATGTTATAATAATCCTGAAGAGACATTCAGAGATTTTGAAGGGTTACTAGTTAGGAAAGTGCAACTAGGGTTGAACGGCTGGTAATGGTGAATGGTCTTGGCCTGAAACGTCATCTGTTTATTTCTCTGTACAGATGCTGTTTGACTTGCTGAGCCTCATTTTTTGTGTGTGTAGCTCAAAATTTGCAGCATCTGCAGATCCTTTTATGTTTATTATTTTAAAACATAGATTTTTCAGGTGACACACACAAAATGCTGGAGGAACTCAGCAGGCGAGGCAACATCTATGGAAAAAAGTACAGTTGAAGGGCTTTGGCCCAAAACATCAGCTGTACATTTTACCATAGATGCTTTCTGGCCTGCTGAGTTCTGACAGCATTTTACGTGTGTTGCTGGGATTTCCAGCAACTGCAGATTTTCTCTTGTCTGCCTTTTCAGGTGAGACATGATTCTAAAGTGCAAGCAGAGAACAGGTCCACAGAGCAATGGTGGCATTGCTTTCCTCTTTGGCGTTGAGTCCTCTGGATGTTAAACACAGGTTTGGTGGGAGACCAATAGGACACACAAGTAAAAGAAGACGTGTGGGATGACAGCAAGCCAAGTGGGTGTGAAAACTAGGCGGCCATGCCACTCATCTTCAGAATGCTTGTTCATCATAACCTGGTGGGTGCTCTAATTGAAGGTGGAAAAGGCATTTTGTATGGAAAGTATGTCTCTGTGGAATGTAACTCCTGACAAAGACAGAACTGAAACGTAGAGGGACAAGGGCATAACATAAACCTGCCGTGGTACAGTGCACATGATAGAATTGGATAATAAGGAGGGAGGATTAAAAATTGCTGAACAATATCTGTTGAGAAGGATGTTGTATATGATACATTTGTGCTGCTGCATTAATGAGAAATCATTAATAAAGATGTCTATTGATAGGAAATCTGTTTGGTCAATTGAGTCCAGGATATATCTACTGACAATTGAGCCATCGTGACAAGTTATGGTCTCCCGCATTTACAAGTTTGTTAGTACTCACTTTTTGTAACTGATGTTTAAAGATGGCCACTTGAATATTTTATTGGAAGCTTTCAATATGCTGCAACTATTCTCCAAAATGTTCGTCTTTCAGAAGAGTAGAGAAATTTAAAGAAAAAGAACCATGACTGTTCATATAAGATATTATAATGCATAACAATCCAAGGAATTATTAGACAATGAATGGGAAGAGTATTCATAAAAGTCCTACAGAATGTACTATTTCATTAGAAAATTGGTTTATTTTGGTCAGCTAGATATCTGACCTATTCATAAAATAAGTTAAATAGTCATTTGTTCAATCTTCTCGAAATTCAAAATCCATCCAAAAATCTAAAGTGCTCTTATAGTTCGAAGAGAGTTTATGTTGTAACTGTTGTTTTTTTATATTGTTTTTTTTTCCCCAGCTAAACAAACCCAAAACAGATGTTTTGTTGGATTAATGTCTTATTTAAGTTGTCAATTTTCTGACCATGTTATTATGATGCAGTTGATCTGGATGAAGAATTAGGTACAGTATATTTAAATATTATTATCTCTGTAATGATAAGATCTTACTGCACAATGCAGGCATTGTTCAGTTTTGACATTCTAATAGTTACATGTCATTTTATGGCAACCATCCTTATTTTTCAAGTTGACTCAAAGATGATAGCAAGATTATGTAATTGGTTAATTGATTCAATGCATGCTCATACATGAAAACACTTTCAACATTAAGAATGGTTACATTAATAATAGATGTGGAAAAGCCAATGCACAAAGGGCTATTGATTAGTCTTCTCAAATGTAGCTTTAGGGAAATCATAGAATTGTGTAGAAAATAGCTCACCTACTATGCCCATTACTTATTAACTATCAAAGGCTGGAGTTTTTGAATCATATTTGGAATCATAAGTCTGTTGAGAATTGGGCAACTCTTGCAGATTGGTGCTTGGTATAACAATTGTCACCCCCAGAACACAGCTGAGCAATTGACTTGTGTGACAACCTTCAATTACTCTGCATAGAGGTCTTCAACCATGTTGGCGGCAGTGTGAGCTTGTATCTCATCAAGTTGAGAAACCAGTTATTTGATGCCAATTACGATTGAGTCCACACGTGTAACAGTGGTACTGGAACTCCAATGCTGGGCTACCAGCTCTGCATAAGACCCCAGACTGAGGGTATAAATGAACCTCTCCAATCTTCTTGATGTTGAACAAGTCCTGTCATTGCATCAAGCAAATTAGACATTGCAGGAATCATTTAGTTAGTTTTACAGTTTAACATGAGCAGCAGTAGTTTTCTTGAAAACTTAGGTAATGAGTTTTATTGACCAATGACAAAATGGGTGGATTTAATTTTTCACTAGGGAGCATCTGGTAAATGTGTTTCATTCAAACCAACTATGCAGGTAAGGTTTATCAAGAAAAATCTATACTAAAAAAAAATCAGGTCACAATACTTATATTGAACCTGACTTATATTGAATATCCTGCAGAATTTATATTGCCATTAGGCATCTAGAACAAATATCAAAATTCAAAGAATTTGAAAAATATCATGAACGAATGGATTCAGGCTTAGTGGAAATATTTAAACCGTTAGCATGTTCAGTCACCTGTGTTGTCATTTTCAATATTCATCAGAAGTACATCCAAATCGAAAATGGTTTGACTAAGCTCTGTACTATTTTTGTTATCGAATGTAGGGTGCAGTCTAATTTAATAAACAGAGGCCGATTAATCTTATGGCCTTTTTTGTTTAGCAACACAAGAAATGCATACCTGACTTAGAAAGTGATTCAAGTTGTCATGGTTCAATTAAAGTTGGATTGAAGTCCCTGTTTACTGACAAGTCATTTTGAAAATGGTTGTTCAGATGACCAAAAGAACTTGCCCCTTGTCCAGTTCTTTCCATGAATACCATGGGAATGGAGAGTATGACTTGCCTTAAGAGCTTGAAATTTTACTCCAAGTGTACAGTAGTAACATGCCGAATGACTGGAAAGTAAGATTTTTGCATGTTGCTCCAGGACGACACCACAACATAACCAGTCTGGTCTCCCTGGAGTCACATTATGAGTTGATTCTGATCTCTTCCTATGCAACAGAACCAACTTTGTTTTGGTTTTAAGCTTCCATTGAAATTTCATGTAAACATCATATGATGTGTTTGTTTCTGCGGGAACTTATCAGAATCCTGAAAGTGTCATTCTGGAATACACAATTTTTGGGCAAAGAACAAAAAAGGGACAAGAAAATAAGACAGAGTTTTAATAATGGGATCATGTTTTAACTTGTTCTGAAATTTTAATTTGAAAGGATGGTCTATCATTGGAAAGCATCTGCAGCTCCTTTGAAACATCTATAATGGTAAAAATAATGGCACCTTGCAGAGTAAATGCATTACCTCCAACATTCAGTATTTATTTCTTGATTATTATTCATATTAGGGAATAGTAAGAACATCTTCAGAGAGTGGTAAAGAGATGTTATAGGGAAAAAAAGACAGGTGACTCTCAGTTATGGAGAGATGGTGATTTGCTCATGCCCTTGGTTTCTGCAGGGTTTAATTAAACAATAAAATTATTTAGGGGTAGTAACAGAAGAGACATGCAATTGTCTGGAAAATTCACTAGTCCAACACCATCAGAGATTCTGTCTCGGAGGTCGACGTGCAAGCAGCCTTCAGGAGGGTGAATCCATGAAAAGCATCCAGCCTAGGTGGGATACCTGGCCAAGTACTAAAGACCTGTGCTGATCAGCTGGCTAGAGTGCTTGCTGAGATCTTTAAGCTCTCACTCTGGCAAGTCTGAGGTACCCACCGCTTCAGGCAGGCTTCACTTAGGCTGGTGCCTAAGAAGATAGTGGTAACCTGCCTCAGTGACTATTGTTCAGTATTCCATACATCCACAGTGATGACATGCTTTGAGAGCTTGGTGATGAAACATATCAACTCCTGCCTGAGAAGAGACTTGGATCCGCTCCAATTTGCTTATCGGCGCAACAGGTCCACAGCAGATGCCCTCTCACTGGCTCTTCACTCAACCGTGGAACATCTGGACAGCAAAGATGCTTTTTATCAATTTCAGCTTGGTATTCAATACCACCATCCCATCAAAGATAAACCATAAGCTTCAGGACCTCGGTCTCATTAACTCCTTGTGCAATTGGATCCTCAACTTCCTAACTCGCAGATCCCAGTCAGTTGTGCGCTTAGCTTTACTCATTTTAGATTTATGATTGTGCGGCTAAGCACAGCTCCAATACCATATTCAAATTTGCTGATGACACCACTGTTATAGGCCAAGTCAAAGGTGGTGATGAATCAGTAGATAGGAGGGAGATTGAAAATCTGGCTGAGTGGTGCCATTACAGCAACTCAATGTCAGCAAGACCAAGGAGCTGATTACTGACTTCAGGAGGGGGCAACTAGAGATCCATGACACAGTCCTCGTTGAAGTATCAGAGCTGGAGAGGGTCAGTAACTTTAAATTCCTTGCTGTTAAAAGGATGAAGCTTAGGAGGACAATGGCGCCTAACTGCGACTCCTGTGCTTGCATCTTCAGAAACAGCTCCATTTCTATCTTTAGTATCGCTATTTTTCTCTTTCAGGGTTCTTTTGAAGACCCTGACCTGAAGTTACACGCTGACTTTGGTTCTTTGTGGAAATGGGATCGTCTCTCAGGGTCTCACGACTGGCCACTATTCGAAATGCCAAGGACACAGCCTGGAAGACTAACGCACCCTCAGGGTTCCAGGATTTCGTGGTTCTGGAGGTGGGCAGACTCAAGGTCAGTGCCATCGCAGAAAACTGGTGTGTCGGGGAGACGGAAGATCAAAAGCAGCCAGCTGGCTGCTGACTGTGTGCCCAGAGACCTGAGTTCTTCGGGCACAGAGCTCAGAAGAAGTGACGCAACAGACTTTTCACATTGTAAATCAGCCAGTTGTTTGTTATGTCTCCCCTCTCGCTGCAAAATGAGAGCACCTCTTTTTCCCTTATTAGGGAGAGAGAGAGAGAGAGCCTGTGGTCCATCGAATACTGGGTCTTTATTGATGCTTTGCTGCACGCTTGAGTGCTCAGTGAGGGGTGCTGTTGTTTTCTTGCTGGTGGGGGAGGGGGAGCTGGGGGTCTTTGGGATTCTAACACTTATCTGTCATTCATTCTTTGGGGCACTTCTATGTTTTCATGGATGTTTGTGAAGAAAAAGAATTTCAGGATGTATATTGTATACATTTCTCTGATATTAAATGTACCTATTTAAACCTGTTATCATTTCAGAGGACCTGTCCGGGGCCCAACACATGCAATTCTAAAGAAAGCATGGCAGCACCTCTGATTTCTTAGGAGTTCGCGAAGATTTGGCATGACATCTAAAACTTTGACAAATTTCTATAGTTGTGTGGAGGAGAGTACACTGACTGGCTGCATCACAGCCTGGTATAGAAACACCAGTGCCCCAACAGAAAATAGTGGATATGATCCAGCCCATCATGGGTTAAGCCTTGCCCCTCATTGAGCACATAGCACTGATGCAGGAAAGCAGCATCCATCATCAGGGACCTCCAGCACCCAGGTCATGCTCTCTTCTCGCTACTGACATCAGGAAGAAGATACTGGAGCCTCAGAGCTCACACCATCAGGTTCAGGGGCAGTTATTGCCTCTCAACAATCAGGCTTTTGAACCAGAGAGGATAACTTCTCTCAACTTCACTTGCCCTATCATTGAAATTTTCCCACAACCTATGGACTGACAGTCAAGGACTATTCATCTGATGATCTTGATATTTATTGCTTATTTATTTATTATTCTTTCTTTCTTTTTGTATTTGCACAAAAGACAATGTGCAATGTCTTTTGCACATTGGTTGAACACCCAAGTTGGTGCAATCATTGATTCTATTATGGTGATTATCTTATTATGGATTTATTGAGTTTGCCCACAAGAAAATGAATCAGGGTTGTATATGTTGTTATATATATGTACTTTGAGAATAAATTTACTTTGAACTTTGAACCACCAAGTCTTGGAAGTGTTGGATTATTACTGGTTCACTGTATCCTGCCATTTATTGTATATTCCGATGCATGATCTCTAAATGTATTAATACACACTTTTCTCTATTAACTTCTATTTGCAATCTTTTTATGTAATGATCAGACCATTGTTCCCTTCCCTTTCCATTGTTAACCAGACTAATCTACACAATGCCTTATCATGCCTCCTACATTTAGATCTAAATCTCTAATATAGCAAATACAACATGATGAAGTACAGAGTTGATAATGGTAACAGCTGACAGACATCTTTGTGATGGTTTCCCAGCCATTACCCGTTGCTTCCTGCCTTGGCACATGGCCAAGTGGTTAAGGAGTTCGTCTAGTTATCTGAAGGTCGTTAGTTCGAGCCTTGGCTGAGGCTGCGTGTGTAAGGCACTTAAGGATACATTGCTCTGTGACGACACCGATGTCAGGCTGTATGGCTCCTAATGCCCTTCCCTTGGATAACATTGGTGTGGAGTGGGGAGACTTGTAGCTTGGGCAACTGCCGGTCTTCCATATAAAACAAAACGTTGCCCAGGCTTGTGCCTTGGAAACTTTCCAATGTGCAAATCCATGGTCTATTGAGACTAACGGAGGCCTACTGCTGCTTCCTGCCATTGAGCCTGAAGTAATAAGACAGTCAATTAACCTATGGCCAATGGTCTTTCCACAGTTCAACATTTTTTAAAAAATCCCATGTTACTTGGTGCTGTGAAGTCAACTTTCCATGAAAACTTTTAAGTGAACACAAATTAGGAACTAACTAATTCAGAAAGTCGTGATTTTTGTTCATTTTCCTCCTCTACATCTGCCATTTTTATATCGAAGGGCCTGAAGCTATAGTAGTATTCAAAGGTGTACATTGCATGTTCACACAAAATCTGAGGCTTTCCTTTGGAATGGATAAACACAAGAGATTTTGCAGATGTTGTAAATACAGAGTAACTCATCCAAATGCTTGAGGAACTCAGCAGGTCAGGCAGCATCTATGGAAGGAATAAACAATTGACACTTCAGCCAAGGGTCTTGGTCCGAGATATCTACTGTTTATTCCTTTCCTTTTCAGTGGAATTGCCTGCGCTCTACACAGCTCACGTCTGCAGAAATAAAGTTCTAAGTGCCTGTGAAGTTGCCTTCTGCATGGTATTTATTGGTTTATTTGTTTAACTATTTTTCAGGATATTTCAGAACCAGTTGGTTCTTAACAAGATTCCAGTAATTTTTATCATTACTGAGACTAATAATGCACATCATTAACTGAATTTAAATTCCATAGCTGTGATGGCAGCATTTAATTGTTAGACTCTGGATTACTAATCTAGTAATTTACAGTAACTGTCCCGCCACCACTGTACCCACACAATTTGTGTCCCATGCTCTGCAGGAACAAGTTATTAGGTTTGAAAGTTACAAAATAATTACTATAAACTTCCCTTCGTGGAGAGAGTATAATTTATTCTCTTGTGGTTAGCTCCAAAGTAATATGAATATTTGAAATTGTCAGTAGGTGTCCTGCCCAGAAGTGTTAATTGTTGACTTAATGGGCTCCTAAACCTGGAATTGCTAGTGGTATGCAACACTAGGTTGATAAAATCAACAGATTGGCCTAAATTAGCAGTCAATCAAATGGCATACTTTTTGCCCCATTATAAAGCTGTAAGCAACCAACTAATTTGCTTCTAAATGCTGTTGGTCAACATGTTTTCTAGGATGCCAGCTATTGTAGGAGTACTGAAACTGGAATATATAACAGTGTGGTGACCCACTTCCCAGCGCACTCAAACCGGCTCACAAAGCGGCGCGCGCCGGCATTGAGGCCGGTCCCAAAGAGAGCGCCAAGCCTGCTTCACCAGCAAGGGGAAAAGCCCGTGCACCGGGACTGTGAATACGCGCCCCCTATAGCATTCCCGCCCGGGGAGGGCGGGATCAGGAAGGCTTTAAAGCGAGGCTGCGAAGTTTGAATAAACCTCTTTTGTAACTGCAGCTCACCGACTCCATGTCGTTATTGCAGCGCTGCATGTAGCACACTGCTACAACAGTTTGAAATCCATCAGCACAAGTAAACCACATCTGAGATGGTTGTTCATTCACATTTTGCCTGCCCAATTTGGAGATTGTAATGGTATTTTCAGCGCAGTTCAAATAGGCATGATCAGATTCATGGAAAAGCTTGCAGAATGAATGAATTCTGCCACAGCTATTCATGGATCTGGTGACCTTTATTTTAAATTGAGTCAATTTATGAATTGGACCATGCTGAATAAATTGGACCCACAATTGAAATTACAATTGTGCCGCTGAGGGAAGGTTCTGATTTCTCAGGTGCATAGGCGCAAGTAGGTTTATCAAAAGCATGATTGAATTTATCAATAAACCTAAATAGTTCATTCTTGTTTTAATAAATAAGAGTAAGTGAATTTGATCTAATAACTATTACAAAGTTATGGCCATAGATCGACATAGATTACGATTTGAACATTAAGTCCTTGGTCAGACCCCACTTGGAGTACTATGTTCAGTTCTGGTCACCTCGCTACAGGAAGGATGTGGATACTATAGAGCAGGGGTGTCAAACTCATTTTAGGTCACGGGCCGGATTTGGCAAAATGCAGCTTCATGCGGGCCGGATCAGTCGGGCGCGTGCGAACGCAGCTTTCATTGCCTCTGTTTTTTCAGCCTGTTCTCATGTGTCTCAGTCTCTGCTATAACTACAAAGTGTTTCACTTCTCAAATTCCATCTCTTATGAAGAAGACTGCTGAGTAAGCATTATTTGGTATGAACTTACAATCATAGGCTTCATATCGCCGGGCCATTAATAATTAAAATTATAGATATATCTAAAATGATCTCGCGGGCCGGATATAATTGTACACCGGGCCGATATGGCCCGTGGGCCTTGAGTTTGACACCTATGCTATAGAAAGAGTGCAGAGGAGATTTACAAGGATGTTGCCTGGATTGGAGGGCATACCAAATGAGAATAGGTTGAGTGTACTTGGTCTTTTCTCTCTGGAGCGACAGAGGATGAGAGGTGACCCGATAGAGGTGTAACTACATGGAGCTTAGTAAAATAGAGGGCTATATTGCTAGGGAAATTCTAGGCAGTCTTATGGTCAGTACAACATCGTGGGCCAAAGAGCCTGTAATGGGCTGTAAATTTCCATATTCTATGTTCTATATTAAAGACTATATGATATGTAGAGAGAAGAGTAAACCAGGAAAATATGTATAAGTGGTTTCACATTAGAGAAAGTATGGGAAAACAGGATGTGAAACAAATGTGGCAAATTGTCACATGCAGCATTGATGAACAGCTGCTTTAGCAATAACCACACTGTAAGACAGTTTAAGGGAAGAAATAATAGGAGGTTATCAGAAACATACAGTGAGCTATATATAGAATGGAAAAATAGATGAGCAAAGGTAGCCTGAATGAGAAGCTCACAGAGACTATCCCAATACAAACCTGTGCAATAGGATCTGATCATTTTTAATGAATTTACTGTAAAGGCCCCACTCAGTAGCAATCATCATTCAAATTGAGGGAGAGAAAATGGGCTCCAAGATTATTATTATAAAGATAATGGTGATTATGAGGGCATTAGAATTCAATTAGTTGAAGGTAAGTAGCAAATTTAGTTTAAGGAATCAGTCAGTCGAGATACAGAGACAAACATTTAAGATCTTTGCACATATACAAAATAACCGTAAGACCATAAAACGAACATATTTCAATGAGGAAGAAAAATTCCAAGGGGACAACACATGTTGTCAATTAAAAAATTAAAGATGGCAGAAGACTTCAAGGAATGCATACAATTGTGCCAAGTTGGGTATAAGGTCAAAATATCATACAGAATCTAAAAAAAAGCCCAAGTGAATGACTTCAAGGTTAATGAGGAAGGAAAATATAGAAGACAAGATAAAATTAGACATAAATGTACGAGCTTTTGCAGATATTTTTAAATGAAATGTGTTAACAACGTGAGCATTGGTCCCATAGAATGTGTGCTTGGGGAATTGTTGGTGGAAAACCAGGCGAAGACAGATGAATTAAGCAGGTGTTCTACATCAGTGTTCACCACAGAGGATGCAAGTAACATTCCAGAAATAACCATAAATTAGGAACTGGGATGGTAGAAGAACACAATGTAGTGGTACACTGCAAATTATTGGGCTGGGTTAACAAGTCTCTGGGCCCTGTGGTCTTAAAAGAAGTGACTGGTATAATAATTGCTGCTTGGTTTCCAGTTTCCAAAGTTCTGTAGATTTGGGGAAGGTTCTGTTTTCATAAGAATTACATTTGATTGGAAAATAACAAATGCAACCTGTTTCTTCAGAAAGCTACAGATTAGTCTGTTTAATATCCAACACGGGGGAGAATATTTAAAGTTATTATTAACAATACAGTTGCATGGCATTTAGAATATTTCAAGGAAATGAGACAAAGCCAACATGGTTTTCTGAAACTGAAATCAGGTTTGACCAATATGCCAGAGTTGTTTTGATGAGGTAACATGGGTAGACTAAGGGAAACTTGATGGACGTGTGTTTGTATATCCCAAAGGCAATTGGTAAGATACCATTTCAGAGGTTATTATGCAAATTAGAAGTTATTAGTGTAGGAGGTAACACCTTGGCATGTAAAAAGTAGTTTGGGAGAAAGTGAACGAGGAGGCATAGAAGGGTCATTATCAGTTTGGTAGTTTGTAATGTTTGACATGCGATTGGGATATTTTCCAGTTTATGAATGAAAGCATGTAAGCTATACGTGTAAAACTTGCTGATGATGGAGGCAGGTAACAACGTAAATTTTGAAGAGGATGTAAGTAAGTTACAAAAAGATGGATAAAGGCTAAGGGTTGGTGGAGATCAAGCAAATTAAATATCATGTGGGCAAGAATGAAATTTTAGAAGGAAAATTAAAAAGACATATAAATTGGAGAATAATTGTATAGCTCTAAGATGCAGAAGGAACTGAGTATCGTAGCTCATTATTCACAGGAGATTAGAATGTGGATACAGCAAATAATAATGGAAGCTAATAGAATGTTTTTATTTATAGCTAAGGGAATTGAATGTTATCACTAATTGCTCGGGGAATTACATTCACCAGGATGCTGCCTGGATTTGAGATGTGGTTGTTTTCTCGGGAGCAGTAAAGGCCGAGGGGGAGATCTGAAAGAGGTTGATAAGATCATGAGAGGCACTGATCAAGTATCTTTTCCCCAAAGTTGAAATGTCTAAAACCAGAAGGCACACATTTAAGGTGAGAGGGGATAATTTCAAAGGAGATGTGAGGGGAAGAAACATCAGAGACTTTTAAGAGATGTTTAGATAGGCACATGAATGCGAGGAAATGAAGGGCATTGTGTAGGCAGAAGAGATTAGTTTAATTAGCCATTTAATTGGTTTGGCACAGTATTGTGGGCTGAAGGGCCGGTTCCTGTGCCATACAGTTCTGTGTCCTATGTGAAACTAGACTGGCTCATGGAAGAGTTTACTTCTGCAATTATGCAGAAGATTAATTTTGTTGAAAACTGAATCCGTAGCATAACCAATGTATTTTGTGAACAATTTGTCAATCTACATCAAAGTACTATTTTTTAGATTTAAATTGTTTGTCAGGTGTCACTCCATGAGCATTACATGATGATTGCTTCCTGTAATCACTGAAGGCCAGGAATTCAACACGAGTGAATCTGCAGATGCTGGAAATAAATAAGAACACAAAATGCTGGCAGAACTCAGCAGGCCAGACAGCATCTATGGGAGGAGGCACTGCTCTGGCCTGCTGAGTTCTGCCAGCATTTTGTGTTTTTAAGGCTAGGAATTGTTGGTTAGGTGCCTTCTAAGGGCTAAGTTGTAAGTCGCTCAAATATTTCCGCCAAATTACTGTCTGTTTGTTAACATCCCAATATGTTTTTTTTAATCTATGATCTCATGGATTAGAGATTAGACAAAACATAACTTCCACCAGATCAAAGAGGAAGCTTTGGACAAATAGTTATTTACATCACTTTCATGTGACACAAAGAATGTTGGTTGCACATATTCAAGTCTTTTCCTAAATTTTTTCTTGTGTTTGCATTATTTAGAGTGGTTCTATAATTAGAAATTGTAGTTTAGTATCTGTAGAAGTTGGTGTTTTGTACTATGTATATAAGCATAAGAGAATTATTTGTTTAAATGTATCTGGAGTGAAGAGCTAAAGTGCTAGACTTCTGAGCAGTCTAAATGTTTCAGGAGCTGCCTTCTTGTCCTCACTGCCTTTCACCCTTAATAAGTTATGGAGGAAGTAGGTGAGAAAGTAATATCATCCTTTTTATCAAATCACATGATAGAAAGCACATTTCACATGAGCAGGTATTCCCAAGCCCTTAACAGTCAATCAATTACTTTTGGCATTATGCATTGTTAGACAGAGTGACAGTCAAAGAAGGCACAGCAAGCCAGCGTATTATGTCTTGTTAGAATTAGCTGAAATGGCTGATATTAGCAAAGATACCATGTTCTTCCCCAAAAGAATCCCCAATTTAATATCTTACCTGAAAAGACAACACATCTAACACTCTTGATCTAACTGAGAACTGTTGTGTAAATGTTCAACTTCTTCATATGAGTTTGAGACCACATCCTAAAATTGAAAGTGATGTTTATACATAAATACTTCATTCCCCCCTGCTGTGGAATTGAACCTTGGTCTCCTCTGTATCAATAGGAAAACCAACTATCATACCACATAGTCTATAAGAAACAGTCATGGTGACCTTAAATACCTACCATTACAGGGAAAGACAGATTAAGAGAGGAGGTTTTGGAGAGAGTGAAATGGTAGAGAGAGATATTGGTGAGGGCAAATTGCATTAAAAATGACTCCTAGTCTGTCAAGATGTCTCAAGCACTATTTCAAGATATTATGGTAATTTTAGTTGTCATGTTAATATATTTGTAATTCTGTGTGTGACTACCACTAAGAACATAGCATAAGAAATAGGAGCAGGAGTAGGCCAACTGGCCCGTTGAGCCTGCTGCACCATTCAAAAAAATCATGGCTGATCTGGCCATGGACTCATCTCCACCTACCTACCTTTTTCCCATAACCCTTAATTCCTCCACTATGCAAAAATCTATCCAACCTTGTCTTAAGTGTATTTACTGAGGTAGCCTCCACTGCTTTACTGGGCAGAGAATTCCACAGATTCACCACTCTCTGGGAAAAGCAGTTCCTCCTCATCTCCATCCTAAATCTACTTCCCCGAATCTTGGGGATACGTCCCCTAGTTCTAGTCTCAACCATCAGTGGAAACAACTTTCCTGCCTCTATCTTATCTATCCCTTTCATACTTCTACACTAGAGATGAGAGGTATCCAGTCAGTCTTTCAAAATGACTGGAATCGATCAATGTTTCAAAATATAAATGTTGTAGGTGATGCCAGGGAATTTGGCATAAATTGGTGTAACTTTGTAGTGGCAGTTCCAGAGTAGTGAAATAATAACATTTCCAATGTGGACAGGATTGGCAAAGACCACGTATGGCATCCAGGCTCTTATTCACTGATTTTTCAGGATCTGAGCAACACTGACAGGTCAGCATTCTTTGCCCATCTCTATTGTTCTTGAGAAGATGTTGAGTGATCCATTTTTTGGAACCTCTGCTGTTCTTCTAGTGAGGGTACTCCCACAGTTCTGCTGAGAAGGGATTTATTAACTCATCATTGATAAAGGAACAGTGATATATTTTCATATCTGGTTGATGTACAACCTCAAATTCAAGCACCTGTTTATTGACACAGCCATATACAAAGGGTATTAATGCTATGAATTTTTTTTGCAGCAGTGTACATTACACATGTGACAAACATAAGTTAACATAAACTTAAATTAGCATAAATTATACAAAACATGAATGAAAATGTAAACGTAATGAGATTAGAGCAAGATGAGTGAGAGAAATATAGTCTGAGGCAGTATTAGGGTTTTTAAGGTCAGTTCAAGCACCTAATGGCAGTGAGAAAAAGCTATTGTTGAACCTTGAGGTGTGGGTCTTTAGGCTCCTGTACTTCCTGCCTGATAGCAGCACCATGGAGAAGGCATGGCACAGATAGCTGGGGTCTTTAATGATGGATGTAATTTTCTTGGGACAACCCAGGAGGGAAGCCTGGTGATGTGATGTCTCCAAGCTGCTGAAGCTATTGGCTTTCTTGGCATGGGTTTCAGAGATCCCTGCAACAAACTGCAGCACATTTTGTAGCTGGTACACTTGCGACCATTCTGCTGTTGTGAAGAGGATGAACATCTAGTGGCTTACTGTGGGACAGCTTTGTCCTTAGTATTGTTGAGTTCTATGAGAGTTGATGGAGCCATTCTCATCCAAGCAAGTGGAGAATATTCTATTCCACTCATGATTTGAGCTGTGTAGTTAGTGGAAAGGACCTGGGTATCAGGAAGTGAGTTACTTGCCACAGCATAACAAGCCTGTGACACACTCTTGTAACCACAGTATTTAGAGAGAGTGTCTGTTTGAATTCCGATCAGTGATCATCCTGTATGTTGCTGGTGGCAGATTGTTAAGAGTAGGTTGGTAGACAGCCTCTTTTTAGAGATGATCACTGCCAGACAGTTCCATATTGTAAATGTTAAATGCTACTTATTAGCCCCATGACTAAATATTGACCAGGTCTTGCTGCAGGCATGTGCAGTTAATTTGGTGAGGAGTTGTGAAGGAATTGAACCTTGTGCAATCATCCACAAATACTCCCACTTCACAAATACAGCAAATCAAGCAATGATATTAAAATCTTCATAATTATCTCTGAAATGATGTTGTTCATGCTCTTCTTAAAGAGAGTTAATTAATCTTCCCTGCTGACCTTTTTCTTAAGGTCTTTTTTCCACATCTCTAGCTTTGTTGTAACCCAGGGATTGATTGTGGTCTCTCACCTCTGTGTTAACAGGTGCCTTTCTTCTGTTCTCATTGAAGTTATATTTTATTTCCATAGCAACAAGAGGTTAAGGATTTTTGCATTATAGAGATTTGAAGACCTAAGCTAATGAAATTTCAACATGGACTTTGAAAAGATGTGTTTCCCAATTTCAATCCTTTTCTTGTTAAATAGTGCCAGCCATCTTGGACTTTCCAAGAGTTCATTTCAATGCACTCTGAAAATTGTGCTATTCCGGATAGCTACCCTTTTATTCCTACTCTTGCAGTCAACTAGCTATCCATTTTGCTACTCAAACCTAATTGTGAACATCTGATGTTATTTCAGAAGTCCTGTGGAAGTCTTCATTTGTCACATCTACCACATTGTCCTATCTATACCCTTATATCTCTTCAATTCATTGAGATTGATCAAGTTTACTTTGATTTTTGAAATCATCGCTGATATTGATTGTTTTTGTTACAAGATGTTTTGTTACCTCATGCACCAGAGATTTTATTATTGTTCCTACCACCAAAACTTATGGCATAGTAGACATTTTCCCTCTTCCTTCTTAGCATTTGTCATCTACCAATTCCCTGATACTGTAACAAATTCATTAAAAATGTATGGATGCATTCTGTGTAAGAAAGTTATCCGCATTTCTTTTGCTCATTTTAATTGATAAACACTATAACATTTCTGATTCATCTCTTGACTGTCCTGATACAGAAGCACAATAATTATTTTAAAAATTCCCCCTTTTTACTGCTGTCTGGCATTTTACTCTTTTTCTTCCATTGATCCTACTTACTTGTTTCTATAACATAGCTTACTCTTCAGTGTCACTTAACCTGACAATTTAAATTGTTTTCCTCTTTGTCTTCTAATTGTTTATCTGTACTTCTCTTTCATCATGCTCTCTCCTGATTTCAAAATAATTTGTCAAGTCTCTTTCCTGACCCTTAACTTCTTTAAACATTCATTCATTCATTCAATGGTATCTGTTTAGAGTTTGACTTCTTGTTGTTTTTATGCTTATGTATTTTCCTAGACATTTTCTCTCTGCTGTTCTACATCAATTTGCTAATATTGCTCTACACTTTATTTTGCATATTCTCATCCCTTTAAAATCAGATTTCTCTGCACTCATGTCCTGGCTTTTGTTCTACTTTGTCAAACTAAAATATTATCCTAAACTATTTTATAATATGGTCAAATACAATATTAAAACAACACACTGAGAGAACTTAATTCATTTTTCACTTTCTAAACATGATGAATTTAAAAGGTGATTTATCATTTTTCCTTTTCAGGAACTGTGGCCGTGTAAGTACAGACCTCAAATGGGAAATAACTGTTACCAGATAGCTTGAATGATTTTTTTTATTGCAGATCTGTTATTGAATTGCCCATATATCCAACCATTTCCCAACTGTCTGAGCCAAAACCAGCTGGCAACTTCCCACATAAAATAATGGAAATTCCTTAAAACCATGGCAGGAAAAGAATTAATCGTGGGGAAGGGGAAAAAGAGGCTGCCAACAATCTGGATGCTTGACAAAAGAAACATATCAAAGCTTAGGAACGTTGAAATGTCTATACAAGTAAAGACCAGGACACAATTTACAACATGCAGATCACTTGAAATAGCCTTAATATGTTGTGAACTAATCATTGCAATCAATGTCAATAATCGCCAGCAGAGCCAGACATAAGGTACGAACCAACACCAGGAAGCCAAGTCTAAAATCACCTGTTGTTCCTTGCTGTCCTTATGAATTATTCCCTTGTTGTTCTCACTACATTTAGATTGGTTTATTGTCATATACACCAGGCTGCAATGAAATTCATTGTTTGCATGAAGCTGCTCAAATAAACAATACATGAGGAAATAATAAATACAACAATAAATACAGTGCCAAGTGTAAACCGACAGAACAGTGTAAAAATTGTAGTGTACTCTGAGGCTGTGCTGGAGTGATAATAACAGAGGTGGAATTAAGCGAGGAGAGGCAGGCAAAATGCTTTGCACTATTTTTACTTATAATTATCTCTGTATTGAATATTATATGTTTTACAATTATAATGGTACTCACCAGGTCTGCATTTTTTTATTAAATCACCATTGATTTGTATATTCTAATAGTATATACGGATTCAATTTTGACATTTAAGAGAAGATTGGATAAGTATATGGATTGAAGGGGTATGGACAGCTATGTTCTAGGTGCAGGTTGATGGGACTGGGCAGAATAACAGTTAGGCTGGACTAAAAAGACGAAAGGGCCTGTTTCTGTGCTGTAGTGCTCTCTATATATAGAAATTTTATCCTTCTAGTGTCATTGAGCAATAGAGAGACACAGATCAGAGTCAGGCACTTTGACTCAATAAGTTAGTTTTAAAATGTTGTTATATCCTTCCGATTCAGCAAAGTCTATATCTCCCATGTATGACGGAGACACAACACGGTTTTATCAAACCAGGAGTTGATTAGATAGATGAAGGCAACAAAATGATATTGCCCCGTGCGTTTTCCTTGATGGAGCAGTAACGACAGACAAAACCCTCACTGCAGGACATTGCTTTTGTTCTTGTTCACATCGTGGTCTTGTGAAAGGAATGTGCAAATTAACTCAGTGTGCTTCTTTACAGGTATATCCTATCCCGGTGCCACTGGCTGGGATACAGTATGCCAATCGTGCACTTAGAGCTTTTTGGAGTTGACTCCATATGTTTGGAATAATGCTAGAGAAAATAGCAACACACTAACTGATATCTGAAGAATCCTGTGGGGAACGGAACGTTACGGTTAGGTAGCAGTAACAGTTCCGTAAGTATACTTTCTGCCTGCAGTAGTGAAGCTGGAAAATATTACATAATTTACCAGAAACTGTCACCTACAGTTAAAGTTGATGAAGTCTTCTTTTCCCTTTCGGTTGCCAGATAACTAGTTTTTTTTCATTTAAACATCCTGAAGAATTGTCTACAGAATGTGGAAAGTTATGTTTCATATCATCAGTCTGGAAGATCTCTCCACTAGCAAATGTGCCTCTAAAAACTCAGAGCGCAAGCAAGTCTTCTAAAAGATATCATTGCCATGACTGTCCGAGGCCAGCCTCAAGTTGAATATATCCTGATAATCCTTGGCATAATTATGCCCTTCTATGTTCTAACCACTCTATCGTAGTCAAATGGTCTGCATACTGCCTGTGAAGCATGGTCAGTGTACAAGCAAACACATACAAACCCCTAACAGTCCATATGATCATTTTCAGATTTCATCTTACCACCAACCTTATAGAGCAAACTAAGGGCTGATTAACTGTCATTTTATCAAATCTAATTTAAATGTCTATCAATGTCAATGTAACAGATAAGTGGAAAGTAGCTTCACTGTCAAAGAAAAGCAAATGATGCTGTCCAGCTACCTTGCACAATCATATTTCTTTATTTTGAGTATATATTTTTGGAAGCCTTTGCTTACAACAATCTTCTGTTTCTTTTTCACCTTCCTCATGTCCTATCTATTTTAATCATATCAGATTGATTCACCCTATTTCTAAATTTTATTTACGTTCTTGTCTCATCATGAAATTTTTCATGCTTCCTGTTTAATTCCCGTATTTTCCTGTCATTTAACACCATAACTTTGACCAGATTATGCACTAATTGCCTCAGTTCCATACTCAATTGTGATACTTCAGGAGCTTTCTGGTCAAAATGGCACCAGCGTACAATGCTCCCTTAGTCACATCTTCCAGATAGCTCATGAAAATGTCTGTTTTAATTCTTTTATGTCTGTTTTTTTTCATCTTAAATGTGTTTCTGGGACTGCTAGAGCCTGCAATTTACAGTTTGGAAATTGTTTGAGTGATCCGGCACATTGTTGTCTCCAAGAAGATTCTGGGAAGCGAGCATGTACTCACATGGACACGATGCGATGAAACTTAGAGATGGAGTGCAAGCTGGTGTTCGACTCCATTTCACCAATTAAAGCATCCATTAATCGCCAATTAAAGTATTAAAGAAGACTGAGGCATTGAAGTGAATGCAGAAGGCGAGTGAGAGAGCAAAGAGATCAGTTCTGACTGCCTGCCGTTTGATCACTGCTGGAGAAGGATTCTGTGAGCGGCCTATGTCAGGTGGACAAGCCTCTGCCTCGTGTGGTGTCCCTCTCTTTCAATGAGTGTTGGTGATGTCGGAGCAGGTATTGTGGCTCTGTGTTATGGATTGGACTATTCCGTTTATGGATTGTGGACTTTTTCAGACTTACGGTTTTTATATCCTGTGTTTTTTGCCTGTTCATTTTCATTTTGGAAAGCGGGAGGGGTTTTGAAGTTCTCATTGTGTTCTGTTAGTTCTTTTGTGTGGGGGAGGGGGTTTGAGGGCTGACGTTCTTGTTGCATTCTGTTAATTTATTTTGTGAGGGGAGGGGTTTTGGGGGTTGACGTTCTTGTTGTGTTCTGTTCGCTTTTTTGTATGGGAAGGGGTAAATTTTCTTTTATTTTTGCACAGGGGAGAGGGTTTGTGGGATGGGGGTCAATGTTCTTGTTGTGTTTTGTGCACAGGGAGGGGTCTTTGGGGATGTTGATCAGAATTCCGTTCTTTTTGTGCAGAGGGTGTGGCTTTGATGTTTCTCTCTGAATGGCTTTCATGTTCTTCCTTTGTTTCATGGCTATCTGGAGAAGAAGAATCTCAGAATTGTATATAGATATATACTTTGATAATAAATTAACCTTTGAGAGAGTAGAGGGGAAGTAATCTAGTCATGCTTACCATCAGAATTTTTGCACAAATGTGACTAAAAACTTTGGGTTGTGTTGTCTTCATGTTGTAGGTAAAAACAGGCACCCAAGTGTTTAGTATAGGGTGTGGTATGTGTGGTACTGCAGTAGAAGCTTCCTGCCATATTGATAAAAGCTATTTCATAGACAACAATGGTACGTCAGAAATAGTTCTGAGGCTCCTTGCATGTATAAATGAGAGCCTTTTTCCTATTTTGAAGGGACGAACGCAAAATTCATTTGGACGTAACTTATTAAGCATCTCCTTTGTACGTCTGGCAGGCAGGTATACAGTGTTTTAATGAGAAACACTACTAGAATTTGGTTGGTGCCTGCAAAACCATGTTAAAAAGATGCTCTGTGGTGGGCTACCAAAGGTTTTGTTTGAAAATCCAGTTATATATGAGGCACAGAGGGGTGAGGATGAGGTAAAAAGATGAGCCGGTATGTGGAAGTTTGAGCAGTGTGAAGATCGGTAGTGTGGCGTACTCAGCAACTGAGTGGGAAGTTGGAGAGGGTGGATGAAGTCACACAGGTAGCTCTGTAAAATTCCTCGATTCACTGGAAAGATAAGGGAACCAAAGTCAACATTTACAGCACTGAGGCCCTGCTTGCATTCATTCAGCAAACTGGGAAAACATTGTCTTTCTTATGGCCAACAACAGGCTCCAGAAACAGTCACTTTATTGCAAGCTCAGTCATGGGACAAGATGGCTTATCTATTATCGTTCAAGGATGGGCTCTCGTCCTCCTTGGGGAAACGTGGGAATCCAGGTCATGTAACCACTCAGTATGGAAAAGGAGCAATCAGGACAATATTGGGAGTGTCAAGCTCATGCATGGGAAATACACAGAAGCCCTGCAGACCTTGCTGAAAGAGCAGACCATTTTATAGATTCACTTACTCACCTTCTGTCTTATCAGCAGTTCTCATATTGGTTTCACAACTTGCTTCAAAGCCGTCAGCTTTGCCCCATGAGCAATTAAATATCGACATTTCCTAAAGTGCCTATCACCACAATAGGTCAATGGCAGATGCAATCTCAGTGGCTGTTCACACAGCTTTAGACTAGCTGGCCAGCACAAACACCTATGTCAGGATGCTGTTCATCGAATATAGCTCAGCATTTAATACCATCATTCCCACAATCCTGATTGAGAAGTTGCTGAATCTGGGCCTCTGTAGCTCCCTCTGTAATTGGATCCTCGACTTCCTAACCGGAAGACCACAATCTGTACGGATTGGTGATAATATATCCTCCTCACTGATGATCAACATTGGCGCACCTCAGGGGTGTGTGCTTAGCCCACTGCTCTACTCTCTGTATACCTATGACTGTGTGGGTAGGCATGGTTCAAATACCATAGATAAACTTGCTGATGATACAACCATTGTTGGTAGAATCTCAGATGGTGACGAGAGGGCATACAGGAGTGAGATATGCCAACTAGTGGAGTGGTGTTGCAGCAACTACCTGGCACTCTATGTCAGTAAGACAAAAGAACTGATTGTGGACTTCTGGAAGGGTAAGATGAAGGAACACATACCAATCCTCATAGAGGCATCAGAAGTGGAGATAGTGAGCAGTTTCAAGTTCCTGGGTGTCAAGATCTCTGAGGATCTAACCTGGTCCCAACATATCGACGCAGTTATAAAGAAGGCAAGACAGCAGCTATACTTCATTAGGGGTTTGAAGAGATTTGGTATGTCAACAAATACACTCAAAAACTTCTATAGTTGTACCGTGGAGAGCATTCTGACAGGCTGCATCACTGTCTAGTAAGGGGGGGAGGGGCGCTACTGAGGACTGAAAGAAATTTAGTTGTAAATTTAGTCAGCTGCATCTTGGGTATTAGCCTACAAAGTACCCAGGACATCTTTAGGGAGCAGTGTCCCAGGAAAGCAAAGTCTATTATTGAGGACCTCCAGGGTCAGCCCTTTTCTCATTGTTATCATCAGGTAGGAGATACAGAAGCCTGAAGGCACACACTCAGTGATTTAAGAACAGCTTCTTCCCTTCTGCCATCCAATTCCTAAATGGACATTGAACCCTTGAACGCTACCTCATTAAAAAAAATATATATTATTTCTGTTTTTGCATGATTTTTAATCTATCAAAATACATATACTGTAATTGATTTACTTATTTATTTAGTATTATCATTATTTTATTTTTTTCTTCTAGATTATGCATTGTATTGAACTGCTGCTGCTAAGTTAACAAATTTCATGATGCATGCCGGTGATAATAAACCTGATTCTTGCACTATTTTAGGAATACCTTGCCTTTCTGTTTCTCCTACCACACTGTTGCTACATTGTGCTCTTGAACACAGTTTTGGTTTGATCTAGTAACACTTTGGAATGTGATACACTGGAAAGGCTCTCTAATGCAAGTTGTGATTGGCATTGTTTTGTGCAGAGAGAGCCTGAAGTGGAGAGGAGACGGCAGGTGATCAGGGTCTGAACATATGTTTGACATTGACCCCTTCCCCCGATTGACTTTCCTGCTGGTGCTACTGGTTATATGGGTTCACGGACAATGGTAACCCCCGTAAACTGCACAAGTAAACACGCCTCACACTATCCACAAAATGGTGGATTTAATTCCCACTTGAGTGAAGGTTCAGATGGGAAGGGAAGGTGGTGCAATTACCTGTTTCATCGGAAAACAGGTCATAAAATGCTTTTGATCTACAGCTTTTCAACATCCTACTTAGAACTGAATAAGGTATTACAAAAAGGCAAAGGTTGAAATTTCTAACATCTTGCCAAAGTGTGAATTGCTCTATTAGCATGTGAAAACCTTAACAATTAATTCAATTCTTTCTGCCTCTTTTATAACACTTCCACAATCCTAATCTTCCTGCCTTTTTTATATAGTCATTCCTGTGCATCTGTTATTTTTCATTTTCTTTTTGATTTCTCTTTTGTTTTAAATTCACTTTCTCCAGAGTCAGTTTTCTCCCCCCACCCCTCCCCCCAGGATCTGCTAAGTAGCTTTTTGGCAAATGTGAACCACCTTCAATCACAAACATTGTGTTCTTTTCGAAATTGAAAGAATGCCTGTGACACTCCATTAATAGTCTTATGTCCTGTTTATTCTGTAGAATCACTCTTAAACATGTTCTGGAATGTGTTGCTTGCGAAAGAATGTTAAAGTCATGTTCCACAAGTTTTGACAATAAATATTTATCATTTAAAGGGATACTTTCTCGAGGAAAAATCAGTTCAGCAAACTTTTCTTGACTACAAATGAAAACAGACTCATAAATTATGGTGACAAAGTGCCTTTAATGCCAGATTTGATTCTAGAAGCATGCTAACATCATTAAACATAAACAGAAGAGACTTCCATCAATCAAAGTTTGTATGCACCATTGGTGATTATTAAGTTGCATAGTGTAATATTCCATTGTTTATTGCCTACACGAGTAATTAACCAGAATGCCTCATAGGCAAAAGTTAATCCATGCATTGATTTCTGTCTTGTCATGTAAACAGAGACATCTTATGATATTCATTATATTCCAACTGACTGCTGGGAGTATTTATATGTTAGCATTTGTGGTCTGTGCAGACTAATGCCAGTATATTGCAGAAGAACAACTTCCATTTAAAATACTGACAAGCTGCGTAATAACCATGGCCATGATCTCAATTGAAATGGAGGCTGTTGTTTCCATTCAGGCAAAGTACCTTTTGACTTTGAAAAAATTAACTATGAGTTTGTTAATTATCTTGAGGCAGGGGCAATTTTCATCCGACAAGCCTATCAGTCCTTCAAATTGCCCAAGGAAAAATTTCAGCCTTTGGCACAAGTGAGTCCAGGCAAGAGGATCAAAAGCCCAAAAGAAAAAGATTCTAACCTGTCCCACTAGTTTATTGTTTTGCTTTTTGGTTTTTTTGTAATTCTTCGTCCAAGGTATTTTAGCTTCGTACCACAATGATTAGGGAAAAAGTCAGTTACGTTGTGAACCGCCAATTGCAAAACGTCAAAAATAAGAACAAAAACTCTCCCAGTCTGCGGGGCGTGGGGAGGAAGGGGGTGTTGAAAAGAAAACCGTCCCACGCTGTTGTTACTTTGCACCTCAGAATTACATTAATATTTCTGGTGATGTCTTAATGTAAAATTATATTCCTTTAGGCCTAATGTTCCTATTTCCATTAATAAAATCATTGTCATATGTCAATGACATGGTGCTGGTCTAAATTGAAGGGAATGAAATGGAATGAGTGGCAGTTTTGCATGGTAATATATTTAATTGCTTATTTATTGAGTTGCAAATGCCCAGTTGCCTGTAATTATCCATGAATGGTATAGCAGAAAAAACAATATTTACTTTTGAGACAGTGGGATACCAGATGTTATAACATAATTAGTGACCTTCAAAGAATCACTAAACATACAAATGATACACTTCAGAAAGAAGTGAAATCTGTTTGTGCTTTTTGGTCAACTGGAACACACAGTGCACCATCACTATATTTAAGAGATTCCAAAACAAAAGTTCCTAAAAAAAAACCATATGCTTGCTAGATTCTGATCCTGGCTTCTGTTCCTTTACTCTCTACTCCTGAAGAAAGGTCTCAGCCCAAAACGTCACTGTTTATTCCGCTTCATCGATGCTGTTAGCAATGTTGCCTCTGAGGAGTGCACGTGCACGTGCACACACGTCCTTTTGCTACTAGCGCACAAGGAATTTAAATAGCGCACAAAAGTTTTCACCCTCTACCTCGCTGGCATGATATTTCACGAATGTATACAACCACATTTCATTTTCCAGTCTCTAATGTGGACAGTGTTGACAACAAGGAATGTACGATGATTTGTCTGTAGACTTTAGATCTGGCTTATTTAGGCAGTTTTTTGTTGAAGAAATTATTCAGTGTGCATATATTGTTGTCACTAAGCAAAAAATTGCACAGCACAAGATTCTTGCACACACTAGTCATTACAAGTTAGAGGGAACATTAGCTGTCCAGTTTGTTGAGTTCCTCCAGCATTTTGTGTGTATCGTTCAAGAATTCCAGAATTTCTTGTGGTGGGTAGAACAGTCATTTCCTAACATGTTGGCTTTGTGTCCTTTCCACAGCTTCTGTCTCCCTCCCCTCTCCGCCGCCGAACAGACATATAGCATTAGAGACACAAAGCCTGAAAGAAAAACATAAATTCTACAAAATTATATACCAAAGAACACAGTTAGATCAATAAAAATGACAATTGCGGCGTAAAAGTTGTCAGAGTGTTGCTGTTCCGAGGTAGTAAGTAGGGTTGTGCATGTTGGTGCAAACACCAAAAGGTTCAAGAGAAGCAGCTGCTCTTGGCTTTGATTGTCTGAGATTTCAGGCTGTGGGAAGTCAAAATGATCCAGATTATGGACATCTCTTCTAATAGATGTGGCTTTCATTCGGCAGTGCCTCCTGTGGACACTACTGATGGTGGGGAGGGTTTTGCTCATGATACGTTGGGCTAATTCAACTACTCCCTGCAGTTTATCTTCCCACATATTCAAATTGCCCTACCAAACCATGAAGCAACCAATCAGGATGCTTTCAACAGTAGGTCTCCAGCATCTACGAGTTCTTGCTTCTTCATCAGTTCTACGCAGTTTAAAGTTCAAAGTACACTTATTATCAAATTATGTATAAATTATACAAACTTGAGATTTGACTCCTTACAGGCAGCCACAAAACAAGAAACCCAAGAGAATCCATTAAAAAAAGACTAACATACACCCAATGCGCAGAGAGCAACAAAAAACCCAAATTGTGCAGACGATAAAAGCAAGCAACAGCGTTCAGAACTAAAGTGAGTCAATAGATATGAAGCCTGGAGCAGCTGGAGCTGGCCCACAGCCTCAGCTCGTCACACAGCGGAGCAAAGCCAGCTGGCAGACGCAAAGCCCAGAGCAGCCTCAGCGGGCCACAACTTCAGCCTCAGTGCTGCAGAGGGCAGTGTAAACATCATGGAGCACCAAGCAGAACTGGCCCAACCCTTGCCTCTGGTCCCAATGCCCGACCTTTCCAATCCATCCAGCCCGGCATTTAAATTGTCCAAACGTTTGTCTGCTGCATCAATACACTCTGGGCCTGGACCCCACCGCTACTTTCCAGCCTGTAGGCAAACTTTCCAAATCAACCCAGCTCTTAGGTCACTCCAACCTCATTCTCGATTTAGGTGGATGGGTTCCAAAACTCCTCCACTCTGTATTTTCTATTCTTTGCTCGACCATATCTCCACTGTACTCTGAGTACATCCCCTTGAACATGCCTCGACCTCACTGGAGAGGAAGGAATCTGATAGGATAAGAGAGTGGACCATAGGAGAAAGGGAAGGAGGAGGAGACCCAAGGGGAGGAGATAAAAGGTCGGAGTGGGGAAGAGAAGAAGAGGGGAAGGGAGGGAATTTCTTTTTACCAGAAGGAGAAATCGATGTTTATGCCATCAGGTTGGAGCCTACCAAGACAGAATACAAGGAGCTGCTCTGCCCTGAGGGGGGCCTCATCTTGGCACGAGGCCATAGACCAAAATTTTGGAATGGAAATTGGAGTTAAAATGTTTGGCCATCTTGAAGTTCTGCTTTTGGTGGATGGAGCGGAGGTACCCGATGAAGTGGTCCCCCAACTTACGCCAGGTCTCAGCAATGTAGAGAATGCCGCATCAAGAGCAGCTGACACAATAGATGGCCCCAGCAGCTTTGCAAGTGAAGTGTTGCCTTACCTGGCTACGTCCTCTCGTTAGTCAGTAGCATTTAGTTCCAGAGCCTCGCGCCCTGTCCCACAGCCAGCCTGAGCTCGCCACCTCTGCCTCCCAGAATCCTCTTGGAGACTGCAGAGCACCGGGACATCATATTCAAGGTGAAAAACAAACGTAGGAGACATAAAAGAAGTGAAATATATGGTTTCAGGATCTATCCAGATATTGACAGAAGGAGCGTTGTACACAGATGGCACCTTGACCGGAAGATTTAGGTTAATCGTGTTAAAAGTGGACTACCGGGGAAGAATACACCTTTTGAACCTTTTGCTCACCTCTACTCCATCGTTTTATATGCAGTGACATGCAAAAGTTTGGGCACTCCAGTCAAAATTTCTGTTACTGTGAATTGCTAAGCAAGTAAAATTATAGGCATCCGTTAGTCTCGTGAGACCATAGATTTGTGCCTTGGAAGGTTTCCAAGGTGCAGACCTGGGCAGGGTTGTATGGGAGACTGGCAGTTGCCCAAGCTGCAAGCCTTCCCCTCTCCACACCACTGTTGTTGTCCGAGGGAAGGGCACTAGGACCCAAGCAGCTTGGCACCGGTGTCGTCGCAGAGCAATGTGTTGTTAAGTGCCTTGCTCAAGGACACAACACATTGCCTCAGCTGAGGCTCGAACCAGTGATCCTCAGATCACTAGACCGATGGTTTATACACTAGGCCACGTGCCAACACAAGCAAGTAAAAGATGACCTGATTTCCAAATGGCATAAAGTTAAAGATGACGTTTCCATCTTTTACAGTTTCAAAATAACAAAAAAGGAAAAGGGCCTGAAGCAAAAGTTTGGGCACCCTGCATAGTCAGTACTTAGTAACACCCCCTTTGGCAAGTATCACGGCTTGTAAACGCTTTCTGTAGCCAGCTAAGAGTCTTTCAATTCTTGTTTGGGGGATTTTCGCACATTCTTCCTTGCAAAAGGCTTCTAGTTCTGTGAGATTCTTGGCCTGTCTTGCATGCACTGCTCTTTTGAGGTCTATCCACAGATTTTCGATGATGTTTAGGTCAGGGGAGTATGAGGGCCATGGCAAAACCTTCAGGTTGCACCTCTTGAGATAGAACATTGTGGATTTTAAGGTGTGTTTAGGATCATTATCCTGTTGTAGAAGGCATCCTCTTTTCATCTTCAGCTTTTTTACAGATGGTGTGATGTTTGCTTTCAGGATTTGCTGGTAATTAATTGAATTCATTCTTCCCTCTACCAGTGAAATGTTCCCCGTGCCACTGGCTGCAACACAAGCCCAAAGCATGATCGATCCACCCCCATGCTTAACAGTTGGAGAGGGGTTCTTTTCATGAAATTCTGCACCCTTTCCCCCTCAAAAATACCTTTGCTCATTGCGGCCAGGAAGTTCTATTTTAACTTCATCAGTCCACAGGACTTGTTTCCAAAATGCATCAGGTTTGTTTAGATGTTCCTTTGCAAACTTTTGATGCTAAATTTTGTGGTGAGGACACAGGAAAGGTTTTCTTCTGATGACTCTTCCATGAAGGTCATATTTGTGCAGGTGTCACTGCACAGTAGAACAGCGCACCAACACTCCAGAGTCTGCTGAATCTTCCTGAAGGTCTTTTGCAGTCAGACGGGGGTTTGATTTGCCTTCTTAGCAATCCTATGAGCAGTTCGCTTGGAAAGTTTTCTTGGTCTTCCAGCCCTCAACTTGACCTCCACTGTTCCTGTTAAATGCTATTTCTTAATTTCATTTCAAACTGAGGAAACGGCTGCCTGGAAATGCTTTGCTATCTTCTCATAGCCTTCTCCTGCTTTGTGGGCATCATTTATTTTAATTTTCAGAGTTCTGGGAAGCTGCTTAGAGGAGCCCATGGCTGCTGATTGTTGGGACAAGGTTTGAGGAGTCAGGGTATTTATAAAGCTTTGAAATTTGCATCACCTGGCCTTTCCTAATGATGACTGTAAACAAGCCATAGCCCTAACAAGCTAATTAAGGTCTGAGACCTTGGTAAAAGTTATCTGAGAGCTCAAATCTCTTGGGGTGCCCAAACCTTTGCATACCACTGTAGATAAAGTAAACTAGATGCATTTTGAAGAGCAATTACATCTGAAATGTATTTGTAATTGAATATTACACCCCCAAAATTACTATCAGCTTCATAGTAGCACTGTTACAACTGGTTTATTCTTGACCTCAGTCTCTCCAAAGGGTAATTTGAACTAT
Source organism: Hypanus sabinus (assembly GCF_030144855.1). Classification (NCBI taxonomy): domain Eukaryota; kingdom Metazoa; phylum Chordata; class Chondrichthyes; order Myliobatiformes; family Dasyatidae; genus Hypanus; species Hypanus sabinus. The sequence continues at coordinate 42,951,939 of NC_082710.1, forward strand.
GCTTCAATTATTTAAAAGTACTTTGGATTATAAAGTTTAAAATTGCTCTATAAATTCTTTTTTATATGGCTAAAAGGGTTCAGAAATCAAAGATAAAACTTACTTATATTGCACCATAACAGTAAATCTGTGTTTTGAAGATATCAGCAAACACTCCAGTGTTCAGAGCATGGTAGCTGCCATTTGTTGGGGCTCACTTGACTTTGTTACCCTCTTGGGAAAAGTCTAATCGCCTTCCTGCTTCCGAGGCAGACATTAGAGATCAAGATCCTATAGCAGAGTTTGAAATCTTGCTTTCTCTCTAAAATCTCTCACTCTGTTAAAATGGTGCTTCCCATTTGCAAAATCACCAGCACTTTTGAGTGGAGCCAACATAAATCTGAACAAGGGCAGAGACTAATGAAGAAGGTCAAGGAAATACGTTGAGAGCGGTAAGCATTTCCATGTTGCTGATCGTGGTTTTTCTATGGAAAAAAGTATCAATGGATGAAGATATAAAACAAAATATGTCCTTGTTGAGCATTTTAACAACAAAATTGCACAATTATTAATTGTGATAGTTTTTTAGCTTACATTCATTCATTTAGAATATCAGAGCTGATTGTGTTTGCTATTCTAAATCAATGTAAGCAAAAATTATTACAATTAGTAATTGTACAATTTTGCTGTTAAAATGCTCAATCTGGGACATATTTTGTGTTATGGTCAATAGAGAGATCAGATTAGAAACATATGTTGTAAAAATGTTGGAAAATTACGGCAAAATCTATTCCTGGATATTTTACTGTTTAAATATGGAAGTGCTGTCAATTGAATCAAAGTAGGGCAAGTTCTTGGCACATCCCTGATGTTTTACACATATTTGAGCTCAGAAGTACAATCAGGTTGCTTTCAATGAGCATGAACTGTGTGCTTGACTCAAGCCCAATTTTACTAACTTTTGGCTCATAGGGAAACATTTGAGTCACCCAACAAAACAATGACTTCTTTTAAAATAAACAAAATAAAGAAAGGCTTTTGAAACTCTCCAGAAATGGGGGCACACTGTCCACAGCTGCCCACTATATTGGCTGCTGCAAACAGATGTTATCAGTGAAATAGTTAGGCCCCATAATTGCATTTCATTCCTGACTCCTGAAAAATAATGAATAAATCCTCCCACGGGTCGAACTCAGCACATGCAGAGAAAATAGTGCTGGCTTCGGAAAATTCTATTCAGATGATAGTAAGCATTTCTCCGAAAGAGTACTAAAAGCACTTTATAAGTCTGTGGACACATGCTAAAAAAAAGAAAGGATATCTCTTGTGAGACTGTGTGCTCAGACAGGTTACTAATGGGCAAAACGTCTGGTCCAATATCTTATGTGTCAGCTTCATCAAACTCACCATCTTTCTGAACTCACTCTCCACACAAATTCTAGCAAAGACCAAGCAGAGCTTCCTCTTCAGTAGATTGAATGTGCAATCAGTTTTCATTCCTTCAAGTGACATTTTACATCTGTGCAATTTTGAGCTTGTAAGCATATTTCAAAATGCACGCATATAGGATAAAGTTGAAAAATATGGCAATATGTTTTTGCAAGCCTGGTGAAGGTAAAATGTGTATGTAAGAAAACCTCAAGTATTGCTTGGATTTGTTTTATAAACCACAAGGAAGCATGAAGGCAGCAAAAGATGAATATATTGCAATTCAATAATGAAAAAAATGAGACAATAAATTGGCTCAGAACAATAAATATGACGAGAATAATTTCAAAATTGTTCATTTCCAGTAGATTTCAGTTTTAGCAATATTTTTGCCAAAGGAATACATTCCAAAAGAATATATCAAATTACTACAGAACTTAGAAGTTATGCTGATTTTTAGTTTTAAGTGCAAATTTTAGCAAAATAAAAAGGAATTTTGGTTGTTTAATTTGGAGCTTTAAATTTTCAGATGAAGGCATTTTTATTGTCAAGTACAAAATGACATCCTGTGAGTTCTTAATCTTATGATGGTACAGAGACATGAATAAATGTTGTGTTAAGAAAGCAAGTTACTGATAGGAATGATGTGATTACTATAAAAAAATTAAGCAATTACAGTCTCAATTTAAAATCAAGAAGTGAATGATGTTTATTTTGGTTGCCTCATCTCTTCTTTTCTCTCATCCTTTGCAATCCTCCTGGGATGCTTATGATTTGTGAAGAAGTCCTAAATATAGGATTATTCCTGGCAGCAGGTAGGATATCTGGTATTACCTCTTTTACTGTTGTGTATGTTGAGATTATTAGAGGGTTCTTGCATTACTATCAGTTGAGAGGAATATATTACAAGTTTTCTGATAGTTAATGGTACAATTTCCGTGGTTTACTGATAGTTATGATGGAGTTAAAGACATAATTTTCAACCTCCACAATTATATTTAGATCAGTAAGGTGGACAGCACTGAAGCTGGCAACTAATTGCCTTTCAATTAACATTTTACTAAATTGCTTGATCCAACTTATCATTTTCTCTCCCCCTCATTCTAATTCATTGTATTTGGAAATGCCTATGATTCCCCCCAACATGGCCCTTCCTAACTTCCTCATTAGAATCCTTTAGATTTTCTCTCGTGTCTCGTGTCTCCTCCTCCTGCCAGAAGCTGACAGCTAAAATCACAAACAGCATCTCACAGCTGACATTTCAGCTTCTCTCTCCAGCTGCCTGGAAAAATCAGGGTTAAAATTATACTCTCAGCATCAGGGTGCTTGGATAAGACTTGATGCAGGTCGCATGTAATTGGAAGCTGTTGGCTGTGGGCTGCAGGTTTGTGATTTTGTGATATGAGCAGGCCAGGGTGGTGACGTCCTTTGTTAGCTATGTGCAACAGTCGAATTATCAGTAAGACATCTAGGACCCTAAGAACATCCTGGCATTGGGAAGATTTTAAAAACCAACAGTAAGTAACTAGAAGAGTCATAAGGAGAGAAAAGTGAAATATGATGGTAAGCTAGTCAGCTATATAAAAGAGGGTACCAAAAGTTTTGTTTTTCAGATACATAAAGAGTAAAAGAGAGTTGAGAGTGGATATTGGTTGCTGCAAAATCATGCTAAAGAGGTAGTAATGGGGGACAAAGAAAAGGCAGATGAAGTTAATAAGTATTTTGCATCAACCTTCATTGTTGAAGTCACTAGATATACTGGTATGTCAGAAATTCAAGAGTGTCGGGGGCAGAAGTGAGTGCAGTTGCTATTACAAAGGAGAAGGTGCTTGGGAAACCAGAAGGTCTGAAGGTGGATAAGTCATCCTAACAAGATGGACTACATTCCAGGGTTCTGAAAGGGGTAGCTGAAGAGAATGTGGAGGCATTAGTAATGAACCTTCAAGAATCACTAGATTCTGAAATCGCTCCGGAGGACTGGAACATTATAAATGTTATTCCACTCTTTAAGAAGGGAAGGAGGCAGAAGAAATGAAATTATGGGTCAGTTAGCCTGACTTCAGATGTTGGTAAGAAATTGTCCATTATTAATTATGTGGTTTCACGGTACATAGACGCATATAATAAAATAAGCCAAAGTCAGCACGGTTTCCTTAAGGGGAAATCTTGTTTGACAGATCTGTTGGAATTCTTTGAGGACATAACAGCAGGATAGACAAAGGAGAGTCAGTGGACATTGTTTACTTAGATTTTCAGAAGGCTTTGACAAGGTGCCGCACATGAGGTTGCTTAACAAATGAGGAGAATACTTAACAATCAGAGGTGCAAAGGGATTTGGGAGTTCTTGCGTAAGATTCCATAAAGGTTAACTTGCAGGTTGAGTCAGTGGTAAGGAAGGCAACTGCAATGTTAGCATTCATTTTGAAAGGAATAGAAAGAGCCTGGAAATAATGCTGATACTTTATAAGGCATTAGCCAGACCATACTTGGGATACTGTGAGCAGTTTTGGGCCCCTTATTTAAGAAAAAAAGTGCTGGTATTAAAGACAGTGCAGGTGAGGTTTATGAGTGATTCTGGAAATGAATGGGTTAATGTATGAGTATTTGATGGCTCTTGGCCTGTACTCAGTGGAGTTGAGAAGAATGAGGGGTAATCTCATTGAAACCTTTGGGATATTGAAAAGCCTAGATAGAGTGGAGAGGATGTTTCCTATTGCGGCTGAGTCAGGACCAGAGGGCACAGCATCAGAATAAAGAGACATCCATTTAGAAAAGAGATGAGGTGGAATTTCTTTAGCTAGACTGTAGTGAATCTGTGGAACTTATTGTTATAGATGGCTGCGGAGGCCAAGTCATTGATTATATTTAAAGCCGAGGTTGATAAGTTAGAACATAAAACATAGAAATCTACGGCACATTGCAGGCCCTTCAGCCCACAATGTTGTGTCAACCATGTAACCTAATCTAGAAACTGCCTAGAATTTCTCTACCACATAGCCTCCAGTTTTCCAAGTTCCATGTACCTATCTAAGAGTCTCTTACAAGACCCTATTGTATCTTTGATTAGTTCTTGATTAGTCAGAGCATCAAATGTTACAAGGAGAAGGCGGAAGAATGAGGTTGAGAGAGATAATGAATGAGTCATGATGGAATGCTGGAGAAGACTTGTGGGCTGAAAGGGCTAACTCTGTTCCTTTGTCTTCTGGTCTTATGGAACCAATATGGGCTGTTACAATGGAGTTACCAAGAAGTAATGAGAGGTTCGCTACTTGTAAGTTCTGTGTCGTTTGTAATGAAGACAGGAATATCTTCTCATATTAAATGACATAAAATTCGATTTCCAGCTGGTATGCATGAAGTGCTTCAATGATAGACAGTTTACTGTATGCAAAAGTCATTCTATTGGTGAAGTAATTATAGAGAGCACCACAGGGAAATAAACTACTGCTGTACATTGTACAGGATATTAAATGGGGGTGGACAGTAATGTGAAAAACATTTCTGTGAGTGAGACAGTCTGATGACTCTTGAGGGACAATGCTTCGTGTGAGATATCAAATGGCACTAGATGTGGGAATTACACTCCTCCACTGAGGTATCAAATTTTTAAAAATCATGCCTTTTTAGACTGTGGAACTTGATGGTAAAAGTGATTATGACTGCTGCCTTGAATAAAGCTGAAGATGCATCTTGGCATTTGGGTAAAGTAATCAATGCTAGCCTGACAAGCAACACATTGGATAGAGACAAAGTGTTGAAATGAATTTGAGGCTGCAATAAGTGAATTGAACAAGTGAGAAACCTGTCATGGTTGCCAACAGAAGTCAACAGAAGCCTGAGAGCTGCGAAAATGACCAGGCTTTTTGATCAATATTCTAAGTTCAAAGTACATTTATTATCAAAGTATGTATGAAACATACAATTTTGAGATTCATTTGTACCCAAGATGTAAAGAGAGAGAAAAAAATTAAGCATGCAACAGTGTTCAGAATGAGTCCATAGACCAAAGCCCAGAGCAGCTGGAGCACTTTGACCCAAAAAAGTTATAGGATTTTAACTTGGTTGCATTAAAAGGATTATTACTAAACACTAGTGGTGATAGATCATATTAAAATAAGACCATCTATAGACAACTCCCTGTTTTTGGCAATAAATTTGTTCACTGAGCAGATGTCCCATTTTATCATCTGTCGTTAGGTTGCATATGGAATTTCCAGTTGGCGGACGATTTCCCTCAACGCCGCATTGACATATTGGGAAATCATGTACTTGGCAGGTTATAGTAGTGGTTTGTCTTTGCCTTCTGCCGGGTGAGCTTAAAGAGATCACCACTTCTATTTTATCATACAGCACAGAAATAGGCCCATCACCCAGTCAGTTTGCACTTGCCAGTCCTATGGCACAAATCCTATAATCATCCTATTCTTTTCTCCCCACATTCCAATCAACTCGTCTGAGATTCTACCGTTGACCTTCACATGAGGGCCACCTATTATTCTATTAGTCAGTATGTCTTTGGGGTGTGGGAGGAAACCAGAGCAGCTGGAGAAATCCCACACAGTCGCAGAGAGAATGTGCAAATGTCATACGGTGCCAGAGGTCAGCACTGACACAAGAAACTGGAGCTGTGAGTCAGAAACACAAGAAGTTCTGCAGATGATGGAAATCCAGATTTCCAAATCCCAGTCCAAAACCAGAGGTCCATCAGCATCTCAGTCTGAAACAACAACTCCTTATTCCTCTCCATAAACATTGCCTGACCTGCTGAGTTCCGCCAGCACTTTCCGTGTGGAGGTATGAGTTAACATCTCTGCAGAATGCAACACTGTGCTGCTAATTTGAAATTGTTGCTGACCTGATAGCAATACTGGTAAATGTTATATATTTATATTTAGAGATACAGCACAGAAAAGTCCAGTCGTCCTTTCCTTTTCTCTTCCCCTCTCTTGCTTTCTCACTAATATATACTAATACATTAACGCACAAAACCAGTGTTCCCAGTTCTGATATCTGTTTCTTCTTCCACTGATGTTGCCTGACATGCTGATTGTTTGACATGCAGCTGGAAAGTTGGCCCACTGCAGATGAATGGCCTTTTATTGCCTGCAACTCAGAAACAGGGTGGAGCTAACCACAGATTTGGACCTGAACCTCCTGCTAGAAGATTCAGACAAATCCATTTGCTCTCAGATCAAGACCATGCCATAGCTGATATACAACAGCCTCTCTTCATTAAAAGAATTCACAGTCAGATATTCTTCATGTTTTTGGGTTAGATGAGCCCAAACCCCACAGTACTCTCAGGTAAAGTTTTCACAGATTACAGTCCTTGGAATAAATAACTTTATCTTATCTCTGCAGAATCAATGCCTGAACTCAAGTAATGGGAAACAGAATATGAAAACAGGCTCTTCAACTCAACTTGTCCGTGCTGACCAAGGTGCCCACCTAAGCTGGTCCAATTTGCCTGAATTTAGCCCATATCTCCCTGACCCTTTCCCATCCATGAACTTATCCAAATGTCTTTTAAATGTTTCTTTTTTATATTGCATCTGCCTCAAGTACTTTCTCTGATAGCAGTTCCATATATGCATGAAGAAGTTGCCCCCTCAGGTCCCCCTTTAAATCTTTCCTCTCTTACCTTAAATCCATGCCCACAGTTTTTGTTTCTCCTTTGCTGGGAAGAAGACTGTGTGCATTCACCTTATCAATGCCAAACTATGGAAGTGGTGTTCAGTGCATAATTTTTAAAGAATGTGCTTTTGAAAATGCTGATGCTAGATGGTGTTGATTATTAATTGAAATGATTCAGCTGGATGTTAGATTTTCCTTCCTTTCTGTTTTTCCAAACCCCTTTAACTTCATAATCACAATGCTGATCTCTCCATTAAAGGCTTTATATAAATACAGATTAGTGTTGTCAGACAAACTAAAAGGTTAGAATTCAAATGTGCTTACTGCTTCACATTCCAATAGAATTTTACCATCTCTTGGTCCCTTCAAGGACAAAGGAAATTCTATCATAGCTGAATCGTGTAAAATTGGAATTGGAAATCTGCTCAAAGAGGTTCCAATTAGCAATCTTTTTAGAGGTGAAGTGTTGAATTTCTTTAAATGTTCTCCTCATCATCTGTGCTAGTTGTACAAAAGGCCCACAGAAACTGGAGAATTTCAGCTTCCACCAGGATACTTAAGATTATTCGCTAATATCACAGTACACAGTTGTCTTAAAAATTCAACACCCAAACATGGATTTGTGCATGGAAGGTCATGTTTGACAAATCTTATTGAATTTTTTGAAGAGGTTACGAAGAAAGTTGATGAGGGTAAAGCAGTGGGTGTTGTCTATATGGACTTCAGTAAGGCCTTTGACAAGGTTACACACGGAAGATTGGTTAGGAAGGTTCAATAGTTAGATATTAATATTGAAGTAGTAAAATAGATTCAACAGTGGCTGGGTGGGAGATGCCAGAGAGTAGTGGTGGATAACTGTTTGTCAGGTTGGAAGCCGGTGACTAGTGGTGTGCCTCAGGGATCTGTACTGGGTCCAATGTTGTTTGTCATATACATTAATGATATGGATGATGGGGTGATAAATTGGATTAGTAAGTATGCAGATGATACTAAGATAGGTGGTGTTGTGGATAATGAAGTAGGTTTTCAAAGCTTGCAGAGAGATTTAGGCCAGTTAGAAGAGTGGGTTGAAAGATGGCAGATGGAGTTTAATGCTGGTAAGTGTGAGGTGCTACATTTTGGTAGGATTAATCAAAATAGGACATACATGGTAAATGGTAGGGCATTGAGGAATGCAGTAGAACAGAGTGATCTAGGAATAATGGTGCATAGTTCCCTGAAGGTGGAATCTCATGCGGATAGGGTGGCGAAGAAAGCTTTTGGTATGCTGGCCTTTACAAATCAGAGCATTGAGTATAGGAGTTGAGATGTAATGTTAAAATTGTACAAGGCATTGGTGAGGCCAAATTTGGAGTATTGTGTACAGTTCTGGTCACCGAATTATAGGAAAGATGTCAACAAAATAGAGAGAGTACAGAGGAGATTTACTAGAATGTTACCTGGGTTTCAGCACCTAAGTTACAGAGAAAGGCTGAACAAGTTAGGTCTTTATTCTTTGGAGCATAGAAGGTGAGGAGGGACTTGATAGAGGCATTTAAAATTATGAGGGAGATAGAAAGAGTTAATGTGGATAGGCTTTTTCTATTGAGAGTAGGGGAGATTGAAAGAAGAGGACATGAGTTGAGAGTTAAGGGGCAAAAGTTTAGGGGTAACATGAGGGGGAACTTCTTTACTCAGAGAGTGGTAGCTGTGTGGAACGAGCTTCCAGTAGAAGTGGTAGAGGTGGGTTATGGGCTGAGTGCAGGTCGGTGGAACTAGGTGAGAGTAAACGTTTGGCACGGACTAGAAGGGCCAAGATGGCCTGTTTCCGTGCTGTAATTGTTATATGGTTATATGGAAGTTTGTAACCTAGTTTTTGGAAATCATTGAGCTTCAAAATCCAGGTTGCCCAGTCAAAATTGTACTGGTTGAATTTTTGCCATATGAAAGAAAAATGTGAAAATGGTATGAGATTTAAACTAGATAAGTGGTTAAAGCCATTTTTGTATAAAATGGTCATTGATTCTCCTGCTGTAGATACTCCTGACATGCTGTGTACTTCCCTCACTGTGCGATTTAATTTCAAATGTTCCCTACTAATACTATTTTGATTTTGTAATTACTGACGGAAATAGTTCCGCATCAAATCTAATAGAAAATAGATTAACACTGGTTTGGATACATGAGCTGCAACAAATATGTAGAGGGTTTAGAAAAACAAGAAGGTTTATCTAGAGAAGTGGGTACAAATCAGAAAAATACTATGTGTGAATAAATCGTTCAAAAGCTAAGAGCAATTACCTGATAAGGCTACTCAATAAAAAAAAGCCCTTAAAATGAAAGAAAATGCCAAACCTAGTAGCATCTTTTGCAGGAAGTACAAGTATTAATATTTCAGATTAAGGATCCTTCATCAAAACTGACAAAGAAACTTCAAATAAAATGCTAATTCTGTTTCTCTTTTGTTAGATGTTGCCTGACCTAAGTATTTCCTCCATATTTCATTTTATTTCAGATGTCCAGAATCTGCTTTTTAAATTTTGATTTCTATAATTCCAAATGTTCCTGGAAAAAACATCAGCATGTTACTAATGCTAGTTATTATCAATAGTCCAAAGGGGTCAGCATTCTTTGAGAATCAAGAAATAATGTCATTGGTTCACAACTATTGAATATGTTTGAACTGCACTTCTGTTACCCGCTTCTTTAAAAAGGCACTTTGCTCTCCCATTGTTTGAAGAATTTATTAGATTTGTGCATTAATTGTCCACTAAATTACTTACTTGGGCCCTTAGCACCCATTGGAGGAAAGGCCATCAATGACCTCACGCCTCCATCGTCCTCTGAAGTCAATAGTACGGTTGGAGTTTAGCAGTGCTTCTACAATCCATTGTATCCACTGTACAGGGGATTGGCCTATACAGCTTCATCAGAGCCCTGTTGGCTAGCCCTACCCATTTTCATGTATCACAAAAGATAGGTAGGGTTGGACTTTAATAAGCAATGATCCACCAAACTCCTCAATTAAAGTTAGGGCTTCATGTACCAATTAATTTCCTAGTGCAGCAAGAAAGCTTTATAAATACGACTACATGTAGCTAAACGTTAGAAATTTTAAAAACAGTTAAAATTCATTTCTTTCTCTTATTTCTTCTCCATATTTTCTTAATCTAATCTCTTTCATTTTAGTTTATGGTACTCTGTTTTGATTCTAATTCCCTCTCTATTCCCCTGTTTCTTTTGCATCCTTTAATCAAGTTGACTAAGGGACTACTGTGCTGGTCCGGCCATTCACCTGTGCTCCATATGCCCCATTACCCTCAGTTTCTATTTAGGCAAGATGCCTTTCAAATGTTTTCAACAGAGAGTTACGATAAGGATCTAATTGATTGCCTCATGAGTAGCACTGCCTCCCAAATTTTAGCCCTATAGTAGTCAGGAGAGGTAAAAAAGAAACACTAAAATAAACTTTGCCAGGTTAATATTGCTCTTTTGTCTGAAAGCAAAGTAATAACTACCACTCCCACCTCTGGTAGTGGTTAGGGTGTGGAGGCTTGGGAAAGGGCGTAAAATGTTTAGTGATTACCACAGCTATTTTGTTAAAGATAGTCTGCATCACTCTGCCATTGTGCAGCACCATATTATTTTCTTGCTTTTCTGAAAAAAAACAAATAGATTTTGCCAAGTACTTAGTAACTGTGGTTGAGCTAAATGTTTTCTTTTGTAACAACTTACTACTGCTTTCTTGTTGCTTTAATGTACATATCCAGAGGGATTGCATAGGCACAGTTCATCTTCTGGAATACTGTCCATCTGTTTATTCCTCTTGGGTGACCTAATGATATGAATGCAAATATGCCAGTATACCTCATAGGGGGAGAGGGATCATGGATAAGTTTTATCTTAATCCATGAGAAGTGAAGATTCTTAATCTTAATTATCTTAATCCATGTCAGGGAAGTGAAGTATGTGCAGTGAAAATGATGACTGAGAAGGTGCTCGGGAAGCTTAGTGGTCTGAAGGTGGGTAAGTCTCCTGGACCTGATGGAATGCATCCTTGGGTTCTGAAGGAAGTAGCTGGAGAGATTGCGCAGGCATTAGCGATGATCTTTCAAGAATCGATAGATTCAGGCGTTATACCAGATTAATGGAAAATTGCAAATGTTACTCTGCTATTTAAGAAGGGTGGGAGGCAGCAGAAAGGAAACTATAGACCTGTTAGCCTGACATCAGTGGTTGGGAAGTTGTTGGAATCGATTGTTAAGGATAAGATTACGGAATACCTGGAGGCATATGACAAGATGGGCCAAAGCCAGCATAGTTTCCTGAAAGGGAAATCCTGCCTGACAAACCTACTGCAATTCTTTGAGGAAATTACAAGCAGGGTAGACAAAGGAGGTGCAGCAGACGTGATGTACTTGATTTTCAGAAGGCTTTTGACCAGGTACCGCACATGAGGCTGCTTAGCAAGATAAGAGCCCATGGAATTACAAAGAAGTTACTAGCATGAGTGGAGCATTGGCTAGTTAACAGAAAGCAGAGAGTGGGAATAAAGGGATCCTATTCTGGCTGGCTGCCAGTTACCAGTGGAGTTCCACAGGGGTCGGTGTTAGGGGCCGCTGCTTTTTATGATATACGTCAATGATTTGGACTTTGGGATTAATGGATTTGTGGCTAAATTTGTTGATGATACAAAGATAAGTGGAGGAGTGGGTAGTGTTGAGGAAACAGAGAGCCTGCAGAGAGACTTAGATTGTTTAGGGGAAGTGGCAAATGAAATGCAATGTTGGAAAGTATATGGTCATGTGCTTTGGTGGAAGAAATAAACAGGCAGACTATTATTTAGATGGGGAAAGAATTCACAATGTAGAGATGCAAAGGGACTTGGGACTCCTTGTGCAAGATGCCCTAAAGGTTAACCTCCAGGTTGAGTAAGTAGACAATAGGTGCAGGAGTAGGCCATTCGGCTCTTTGAGCTGGCATCACCATTCAATGTGATCATGGCTGATCATCCACAATCAGTACCCCGTTCCTGCCTTCTCCCGATATCCCTTGACTCCGCTATCTTTAAGAGCTCTATCTAACTCTTGCTTGAAAGCATCCAGAGAATTGGCCTCCACTGCCTTCTGGCTGAAAAAGTTTTCCCTGAACTCCATTCTAAATGGCCTACCTCTATAAGGTCTCCCCTCTTCTCCTGTGCTCCAGGGAATGAAGTCCTAACCTACCTAACCTTTCCCTAAAAACTCAGGTGTTCAAATCCCAGCAACATCCTTACAAAATTTCTCTGCACTCTTGGAAGTTTACTGATATGTCTCCTGTAGGCAGATGATGAGAACTGCATGGAAATTCAGCCATAATTTCTTCAATCCATCAATTATCTTGCAAGCATGCATAGCTTGCCTTTATATACCATCCTATAGCTGTCAAAGGTTATGGGATGAAGACGTAAAAGGGATAATAAATCATCCATGATGGAATGGTGGATCAGACTCGATGGGCTGAATGGTTTAATTCTACTTCTGTGTAAACTGTGGCCTCTGGTTCTGGACTCCCCCAACATCGGGAACATGTTTCCTGCCTCTAGCCTATCCAATCCCTTAATAATCTTATATGTTACAATCAGATCCCCTCTCATCCTTCTAAATTCAAGTGTTTACAAGCCCAGTCCCTCCAATCTTTCAACAAATGGCAGTCCCGCCATCTGGGTTGAGTCAGTTGTGAAGAATGCAAGTGCAACGTTGGCATTCAGTTCCAGAGGTATTGAATAAAAGAGCAGGGATGTGATGTTGAGGCTCTATATATAAAGCACTTGTGAGACCATACTTGGAGTATTGTGTGCAGGTTTGGGCTCCTTATTTTAGAAAGGATATACTGACATTGGAGTTGGTTCAGAGAATATTCACAAGAATGATTCCAGGAATGAAAGGGTCACCGTATGAGGAACATCTGGCAGTCCTTGGGCTGTATTCCCTGGAGTTCAGGAGTGGGGGGGAGGGAGGGAGTCTCATAGAAACATTCCAAATGTTAAAAGGCCTGAACAGATTAGATATGGCAAGTTATTTCCCATGGTAGGGGATTCTAGGACAAGAGGGCACACCTTCAGGATTTTAGAACTGAGTGCATTTAAGGCAGAGATAGATAGGTACTTGATTAGCCAGGGCATCAAAGGGTATGGGGAGAAGGCAGGGGAGTGGGGATTACTGGAAGGATTGGATCAGCCCATGATGGAACGGCAGAGTGGACTTGATGAGCCAAATGGCCTACTTCTGCTCCTGTATCTCATGGTCTTAATATGTAGACCATAATACACAGAAGTAGAATTAAACCATTCAGCCCATCGAGTCTGATCCACCATTCCATCATGGATGATTTATTATCCCTTTTACGCCTTCATCCCATAACCTTTGACAGCTATAGGATGGTATATAAAGGCAAGCTATGCATGCTTGCAAGATAATTGATGGATTGAAGAAATTATGGCTGAATTTCCATGCAGTTCTCATCATCTGCCTACAGGAGACATATCAGTAAACTTCCAAGAGTGCAGAGAAATTTTGTAAGGATGTTGCTGGGATTTGAACACCTGAGTTTTAGGGAAAGGTTAGGTAGGTTAGGACTTCATTCCCTGGAGCACAGGAGAAGAGGGGAGACCTTATAGAGGTATACAGAATTATGAGGGGCATGGATAGGTTGAGTGCTTGCAGGCTTTTTTCCCCTTTGGTTGGCTGAGACTGGAACTAAGGATCATAGGTTTCGAGTGAAAGGTGAAATATTTAAAGGGAATCAGAGGAGAAACTTCACTCATGTGTGGAATGGGCTACCAACTAAAGTTGTAGCTGTAGGTTCAAGGGTAACATTTAAAAGAAACTTGGGTAGGTAAATGGATGGCAGGGTTTGGATGGATATGCTCTGGGTGCACTGGGTAGAAGATCAGGTAGGCAAGAACTAGATGGGCAGAAGGGCCTGTTTCTGTGCTGTAATACTCTATGACTCTCTTTCCCAATCAGAGAGAGACAAGAACAAATTGTGATGCTCCTATAGCATCTGTTCACTCAATACAAACCACAGACCAAGACTGGTATCCACGACCTTACCTGTTATCCTCTTTTCTATTGATAATTAACAAAATGGAAATAGTACAAGAACAACCCAAGAACAATGATGCAATCCAATGATTTGATGACAAAACCTTGACTTTAATGGAAATCAGTTTGGATGCTGATTGCTAAGAATATGTTCTTAACTATCTAGTGTTTACATGTCACTTTAATATTGCATCACAATTATTTACTCTGCTGATGGACTATTCAAATTCACAGTATTTCAATATTTGACAAAGTTTATTTACGATAAGTGTTGATAGAAAGTAATATTGGATAAATACACCCGAAGTAGCTATGGGAAAATCCAACTTTTATGACCCCTCACTTTCACTTTAACAGAGTGGCTGACTAAGCCAGTACATTAGCTAGTTCAGACCAGATTGCTGTGCGTCTAATGTCACAACAAGGCGAGATTGGATTTGGGCAATAGATTTCCTTCTATATATTAGTGAACCAGACAGGAGATCCAAGCCCAGTGGGATCTGACCAAATGCGTCTGGTTAGGTTCAAGTGTCAAAAAAATTTATAATTCTTAGACGTAGGTTGGATTGGACGTGTTCTAACTTCATAACTGAATGCACTAAGGATCAAGACCAGAACCTGATGAGATCAGACTGTCTGTGCTGGGTTGGATCAGCTATCAGAATCATCAGACTTCTTGGAATAGGTTTAGATTAGCCATGGTCAGGTAAGCAGATCACAAAACCAGATAGAATTTTACAACAATCCAGTACTTTTATGGTCACCATTTCTGATACTTGCAATGAAATTCCATATTAATTTAATTAACAATTTAATATTGCAGCTGCTCTGCTGCATTTTGAGTTCTCATCTCAGGATGATTAGTCTGTGTCTTTATATGCTACTACAGTAACTCAACCTATATGCCACTGCACACATGGTAAATTTCAATGAGAACACCTTCCTTAACACATTTCTCACTTCCATAAACGTACCCAACTTTCAATCCTGAAATTCAGATATTCACCAAACAGAAACTCTACTGATGTCTTCTTCTCATACGGTCTCTTTGGATCTTCGTAAATCAATGCACTAAGAATCAGTATTTTAAATAGAATGCAGCAACTGGGATTCTGAAGTGGCTAATGAGGCCAGTGAGACTTGAGTATTCTGAAAAAGTTAAGGCAGAAAGTACTCGATGGGATGGATGTGTGGTTAGTTTATAAGTCATACTTTTTCTCCACTATGTATCTTGGGCTCCTGCAGTGAATGGTCTTTTGGTCTCAGTACGAACTGGTATGTTCCTTTTCGATTCAGAGCAGTCATAGGCCAGGAATGCTACATTCTCACAAAGAAGTTTTCAAAACATCCTTGAATCTTCAGTCACTCTGGTACTCTCTTGCCACGTCCGAACTCCCAACAGGGTGCCCGTTATGGTGGACTGGTGTCAGGAATGAAATCAACAGAGCTGTCCTTTTGAGTGTGAATAGGGAGTCAATGCTGGAAGTGTTGGCCTGGAAGAGACAATAATGTTGTTTCACGTATTAGCTTCTAGCACACTATTTCCTGTAGACTTTAGGAACACTAAAGAGCTATAAAAGGATCATACAAATATAGAATTTTAGCAGCTGGCAGTAAAAAACAATTGGCAATTAATGTAGCAGTGGATTATGTTTACTTTTAATACCATTGATGAAGAGTTTCTATTCTTCTGCTTAAATCATGATCATCTGTGCAATGTTAATGAAGTGAGCATTGTAATACAAACTGGCAGCTTGCGACATAAAAGCCTAACTAAAGAAATTAAGTCAATCAGCCCCTTATATCCTTAAATAAGATCTTTTATTTAGCTTCACTTTCCTGCACTAAACTCATGCCCTGAATTCCTTTAATGTCAAAATAAAAATTGATCTTTATTCTGAATATATTTAGTAAGTAGATTCCACATCTTTTTTAGAGAGACGATTTTAAAGGTCCACAACACTCAAGGTGAAAAAATTTCTTTTCCTGTCAGACCTAATTGCTGAGCTCTGATTTTGAGACTGTGATCCTGCATTCTCTGTGCATCTACCCACGCAGCAGTTTGTAAGTTTCAATGAGAGCACCTCCTGTTTTTCTAATCTTTGAAAAATTTAGGTCCAGATCACCATTGGATATCATGGTAGATCATGTCTGTATTCTCCCGTGCACACTAACACTCACATAATAAAATCTTTATAACCAGTATATCACCAATGTATCGGATGCCCTTTTAAAGCACGTGTGCTCTCAGGAAGCATGGTCCTGTTATCAACAAAAAGGCCTGTATTGTGCTGTAGGTTTTCTATGTTTCTATGTAACATGGTTTATTTTGTATAAAGTTTAGACATGATTTAGCCCAGGTGGTAATCAGACAGGGAAGAGCTGAGGCCAACAGAAAATTTCACCTCATGGGCTTCATTGAGAATGACCCTTGCTGTTGTTCATCAAAAAGCCAATGGTAGAAAGCAAAATGTTAAGCTGGAGACTGGCGACCAAAAAGTGAAAGTACAGTGTTTAGTGTTCAGATTAGTTGCATAGTGGGAACTTCATGTTCAGGAAGATTGGATTGGGAGATCTAAAATTCTTCTAGAAGAGCTCAACTTCTGTTCCTCCCAGCCCACAGAAATAAACAATCTTACTTCATCTCTACGTTATTTCGCTTTTTCTTTTACAACCATTTAGCATTGAGGATAACTTGCTTGCACTTTAGTTCTGAGGAGTAGAAGATCCCTGCACATGAGTCCTTCTAGTGCCAGGTAGTTGTTGCATAGCAGTTACCCCATGGGCTTAATAGAGAGGTCTTGCTCCAGTGGCAAGGATATTTAAGGTCAATGGAGCCAATCTCTACTGCAGAGACTTAGTATGCACCAATACAGACACAGATCAAAACAGAAACGCTGTTCAAAATTCAGAGTGAATTTGTTATCAAAGAACCCTGAGATTCATCTTCTTGCAGAAAATCATGGTAGATACAAGAAACACAATACAATCAATGAAAGACTGTACCCAGCAGGACAGACAACCAAACAATGTGCAAAAATCAACAAACTGTGCAAATACAAAAAGAGAATGAATAAATATTGAGATCATGAGATGAAGGGTCCTTGAAAGCGAGTCCATAAGTTGTGGGAACAGTTCAATGATGGGGCGAGTGGAGTTGAGTGAAGTTATCCGCTGTGGTTCAAGAGCCTGATCGTTGAGGGGTAATAACTGTTCCCGTACCTTCTTCCTGATGGCACCAATGTGAAGAGAGCGTGACCTGGATGCTGGCAGTCCTTGATGATGGATGTTGCTTTCCTGTAGCAGCGCTTCATGTAGATTTGTGTTTCCATACCAGGCTGCAAGTCAGGATGCTCTCCACCACACAGCTATAAAAGTTTGTCAGAGTGTTTGCCAAATTTTTGCAACTTCTAAAAAAAATGTAGAGGTTTCCATATGCACTTCGTTGGATCCTCCCCCTCTTTCCTCCCAACCTAATGTTCTCCATCCTTCTGGCCCACCTTCTCTAGCTGCCTCTTTTAGCCTACTTCCCTCCTTTAGCCCTCTCAGTTTCCCCAATCTCAGCTCCCTCACCTTCACTCACCCTACCACTTCCACATTCTTCTCCTACATTCCGTTATTGTTTAGTGAAGGTCAGGTGCCCCTCCTTTAGAAATCTTAATTAATTTTCGAATTTATGTTCAAGAAAAAAAGGGCCGTATGATATGTCAATGTAAAAACCAGTGCCAGAAAGTGGTTTGCAATCATCGCTTAACATGTTTTTGCTCAAGCAAGTTACTAGTGTTAAGCCGTTTAGAGGGGTAAATTTTTTTTTAATAAAAGAGGAGTGTTTGCTTTCTTCCATAGCTACATTGCTTCGGACACTGTTAGATTATACATGGTTGGAACACATTAAAGAAAATGCCACTGTTTTGATCAAAGTCAGAGAGTCAACTCTACAACACAGATTCAGCTAGGGAAATAGGGTCAGAGCCACTGAAAGAAATGAAATGTGTTTACTTGCCTTTCCAATCGTTTACTTCTCTGGGGAATATTTTAACCTGGTGATGTACATGGGATTTGATGCAGATGGGTTTAAAATTGACAAAATGAAAGGAAGCCAGTTCCAATCCATTGACTTCTGCCTTCAGCTCAAGTACATTAGGCTGTGGGCAAGTAGCTCCCTTGGGAGATCTGGGTTGCTTGTTAACATGTTATTTACTCAGTAGAATGACTTATATGTTTTTAATGTTATAACCATAGCCTTCCTGGACTTCCTGAAGCTCAGCGTTGAAAACAAGGAACAAATACAGTGGCAACAAGGGATGCTCTAGAGCTACCAAAAATAGATGCTAGAAACCTACAGCTGCTTTCTTATTTGCTGAGAGTTTTCCTTGACTGCTTCCTGAGTCACTTCAGGATTGCTAGTCCTGTGACTGCTGTAGATTGTGGCCCAGCCAAAAAAAAGGGCTATGATTGTCAGTACAAACAGCAGTAAGAAAAACCTGCAGCGAGGGATTTGGAGTTTCAAGGAAGAGGAGTAGTAGAAGAATACTAAATGCATGGCACTGGAGGCAGACTAAACAGCCTTTGTAATCATAAGGTATCAGGTCAAGTTAACATCCACAGTTTTTATTTTGCCTCTTAGAATCAGAGAACATGACAGCCCATCTAGCCTGGTCTTCAGCCCGCACCCAGACCATAGCCCTCTAAACACCTCCCATCAATGTTCAAAAGTCCATTTAATATCAGAGAATATGTACAACATACAACCTGAAATTCTTATTCGTCACAGACATCCACAAAACAAGTGTGCCCCAAATTAATCCTCCCCCACTTCAGCAAAATGAGCATTAGGACCCTCCACTTGCCGAGCAAGCAACAGCAAAGCCCCCAAGAAACATCACGATCTGCAGTGCAACAAAAGCTAATCGTTCACCTGGCAAGTTGACATATCACAGGCTCTCTCCCTCTCTCTCCCTAACAAAGGGACAGAGAGGTTTCATCTGTCTGAACTTACTTTAAATATTAGAATTGAATTTGCATCCATTGGTTCTGCTGGCAGCTTGTTCCACATTTGCCCTATCCTCTGAGTGAAGGATCTCCATAAATATTTTACCTTTCGCTATAAACCTACGACCTCTAGTTCTACTCTCACACAAGCCAAGGGAAAAAGCCTGAAGCATTCACCCTGCTTAATAAGGTTCCCCTTATTCTCCTGTGCTCTGGGGAATAAAGTCCTTACCTACAGGACTGTACAAAAGTACTGTACAATACCTATATAAATGTGCCTAAGACTTTCGAACCGTACTATATTTAACATTTCCCTGTAACTCAGGTGTTCAATTCCCGGCAATATCCTTATACATTTTCTCTACACTCTTTCAAGCTTATAGATACCTTTTACGTAGATAGGTGACAAGAACTGCACACAATACACCAAATTTGGCCTCAACAACATCTTATACACCTTCAATATAATATCCCAACTCCTGCATTCAGCGCCCTGATCTATGAAGGCCAATATCCTTTCCATCACCCTTTTCTTATGGTTGTTGCAGTGAGCTTCACTGTCAACTATTTTGCTTTCAGATCACTTCATGGTTCTCTTAAAGACACATCCAAGATCTCTCGGTTAGTACTTCACAAATGTATAAAGCTGGTGCCCTCTGGGCAACCGGACCAGCTGTATGGTGGCCTTTGCTTATGATCACACCTCTAATAATTTATGGTCTCAGGTTTGTGTTGGTGGCTAATGTCCCAGAGTTGAAGGTCCTTTTGAACAGCGTACAAGTGACCACCTAAGCAGCTTCACCAGCAGAATTTGTCATCTCTAAGGGTTTCGACTCTAACAATGTGAAATTAGTAAAGATGCAAAATAGTGAAAGCCTGAGTTAAAACACAAGATTTTGGATGTCTCAGTAGACTGGGTGGCATTTATTAAGCTACAGTGGTGCAGTTAATGGAGCTGCTGCTTAACAGCTTCAGTGAACTGGGTTCATTTCTGACCTCTGGTGCTGTCTCTGTGGAGTTTGTATGTTCTCCCTGTGACATCGTGGAGTTCTGCTGTATACTGCAGTTTCCTCCCATTTCCCAAGTGCATGCTGATTGGTAGGTTAACTGGGTTACATAAATTTCCCCTATGTAAGCGAGTGGTAGGAGAAGCATGAGATGTGTGGGAATGAATGGACTACAGGGAAGTAAGTGGGGGAATGGAATAGATGGAAATGCTCTGGGCATTAGCGTAGATTCAATGGGTTGAATGATTTCCCTTTTTGTTGTGAGAAAATATGAGTTGAGTTGAATGGACTGGGCAGAATAATAATTCAGCATGGACTAGATGGGCTGAAGGGCCTGTTTCCATTTTGTAGGTATCTATGACTCTATGAAGATTAAAGTCATGAAGAATTAGCATGCTGAGATTGATAGGGGGAAGATTGGAGGGGAGAGGAGGGTGATAGAAATCAGACAGGGAAAATTTGTGGGAGAATGTGATTGCTCTGTGATTTTTTTAAAGATTGGTGACCTTTCAGCTGAGAAAGTTTAGAGAATACAGAAAGTTACCAATAAAGGGTGGAGTGAAGGAAAGAACCAAAGAGAAGATCAGATGACTTCATGTGCCGAGGTGTGAAGTCCCACACCACCAGTTGCTTGGGTTCTTGAACCAAATGACAAAATGCTAGACATTCTCTCTAGGAAACTGAAAGAGCATCAAGTGATAGTGCAGTGATAACAGAGAGACTCTCAAGTCGGTAGGATTTCACCAACAGAGCTGTGCCTTAGCAATAAGTTTATAAATTATTTAGATGATGCAACAGAAAACCATTGATCCAAGTTTGTTGTTTGTACAAATGTGTGTGGCACTCTGAGCCATGAGGATGGAAGTTTTCATCTGGGAAAATACTATAAATGAATAAAACTGACACAAGCCAATTCCATTATTCTGTGTAGGCTCTTGTGGGGGCACTGAATTTGAAATGAAAAAGAAACATATATTTCTGTATGATCCATAAACCATGAACATTACCTCACCATTTTGCTCTCTTTTCGCATGTTTTTGTTTTTATTTATTTTTTTCTTACTGTAACACAGTAACTCTTTATTGCACTGTATTGTGGTCATAAAACAACAAACTTCGTGACATATGTCAATGATAATAAACTTGACTCTGAAATCTTGAAGTTTCAAAGAGGCAGAGGTCTCAAACATTAACATATTGTGGCTGGGGATCCAGAAATAATCAATAAAGCTCGGGGATCCAGAAATAATCAATAATGCTAAATAATGCTGGCCATTATAGCTTGATGGCTGGGACAGCAGGGGATATAAGTTATGCTCTCGCAATACCCAGTGCTGGGTTAAATCACACCTGGTTCTGGGAACCTTACTTCAGAATAATGTAATTGGCTTGAAGGAAGTGTAGAGTAAATTTGCCAAAGTTTGAACTTAAGAGGAGAGTTTTCAGTTTAGCCTGGTGTTCCTCGGAACTCAAAAGATGAGGTGTGATTTGCTTTAAAATTTAAAGTTATTCAAGGACCTGAAGCAAACTATTCCCACTGGTTAGAAACCTGAAGCTAGGAAGTGAAACCTCAAAAAATCAGAGGAATGGTTAAAAAAAACTTCAACAGATTAAAAAAAAAGTGTTATAGATTTCACATTCCCTTGCTGTATATGGAAATTGATGACAAATTGATCAATAATTATAATTCAGAGGTTACTTGGATTTTGGAAGCCAATGGTATTAATGGACATAGGGGATAGGGAAATATATTAAGATAATTTAAAGGTCAGCTGTGGAATGTAGAATAGAAGCTAATAGACCTTCTCCTGTTTCTACATTTGGAGGCCACTTTATTAGATACACTTGTACACCCACTCGATAATGCAAATGTATAATCTGTCCGTTTTGTGGCAGCAACTCAATGCATTAAAGCATGCAGGCATGGTCAAAAGGTTCAGTTGTTATTCAGACCGAACATCAGAATGGGGAAGAAATGTGATCTATTTCTGCTGACTGTCAAGTGATTGTTGGTGGCAGATGGGGTGGTTTGAGTATCTCAGAAAATGCTAAACACCTGAGATTCACATGCACAACAGTCTCTAGAGTTTAAAGAAAATTATGCAAAAAATAAAAAAAAAAATCCAGTGAGTGGCAGTCCTTTGGGTGAAAATGGGTTGTTATTGTGAGAGGTTAGGGGAAAATGGCCAGACTGGTTCAAGTTAGCAGGAAGGAGTCAGTAAACTGAAATATCACAGACTACTACAAGAGCATCTCTAAATGCAAAGCATATCAAACATGGTGGATGGATTACATCAGCAGAAGACTACTCAGTGGCCATTTTATTAGGTAAACAAAGTGGCCGTTATGTTCCTTTTCATCCAAAAACAAATTTTCCCAGAGATTTTGTCCTTAAAAAAGGCCAAATATATGAATCTCCTTCATGAAAGATTAGCTTCTGTTCATCAAGATATGTTACATGTTTCAGACAAGAATGCATTTTATGTCTGTATTTTCCATTCATTTTTTTCTTGTTATTTATAGCCCTCGACTTTCACAGCGAGCTATTTAAATATCGGTACTATTTTTCCAAGTACTAATGATGGTTCTTCATTTTAAATTTTGTTTTCATTGTGCCAGACCAACTGCAATTTGAGATCACTAGGAAGCTCTTATCCACGAAAATACTTATTTTCATATGACTGACGCCCAAAAGTGTGTTCACTCACTCCTCGGGTTTAGATCAACAAGTAAGCATGGACAAAGATGTGAAGGAAACCATCACTACCAAAGCAAATTTGAACAATATGTGCAGTGGTGTTGCCCAGCTTCTTTGGCAAGTGTGAGGTGAAGTTATCTATTTTACATAAGGTTGGAGGTCTTACGTATAACCGTAGATTTTCATTCTCATGTTTAGATCTGTCCTAGGAAATGAAGCAGACATGTGCAAAAGAGGATGAAGAGGCGTAAATTAGAGGAAGGTTTAGTATTTTTTGAAGATGTAGAGTGGATGAAGGGAAACCAGTAGATGTAGAGTATTTAGTTTTTCAGAAGATTTTTGATCAGATCCCACATGGAAGGTTGCTGAACAAAGTTAAAGCACATGGAATTGAGAGCTGGTTAGCAGAATGGAGATGAAGAGAAGGAATAAATGTATCCTTGAGTTAGCTGATTTTGAGTCATGGGCACCATAAATGTCAGTGCCTGGGCCTCAACTATTCATAATTTATGCAAGTATCTTGGCTGCTGTCAACATAAAAATAGGCTGGAATACGAGTTATGCGTGATGAGAATGCAAAGTGACAGCAGAGGGAGCAGCAGCTAGTGCCACTGCATCACAGCTCCAGGGACACTAGCTTGATCCCGACCTCACCAGTGCAGTGCCAAGGTATGTGAACAAGTTCCTCAATGAATACTTCTCATTTGTATTCTTCAGGGAAAGACGTTGAGACTTAAGAACCAAGGAAGGAGTAACACTGATGTTTTTGGCTCATGTCTGTATCATGAAGGAGGAAGTATTAGAAACAATAGCTCGCATTGAGCTGGATAAATCGCCAGGTGCTAACAGGGCAGGCAAGGGAGGAGGCCGCTGGAGCTCAACAAAGTTTTTATATGTTTGTTAGCCACCAATAAAGTACCAGAAGACTAGAGGGTAGCTAGTGTTATTCCCATATTAATGAGGGCAGCAGGGCTAAGTTTAGGAACCATAAGCTTCTGAGCTTTACATCTCAGGTAAGGAAGTTATTGGAGAAGATTCTGAGGGACCCGATTTATGCTCACTTTGACAGAGACTGATTTGGAGGAGTCAGTGTGGTTTGTGGAGAGGAGATTATGCCTCGCATGTCTGATTTGAGGCCACTGAGGAGAAAGTTGATTGAAGGCAGAGCAGTTTTCGGTCCCCTATCTTAGAAGGGATGCACTGATGTTCGAGAGAGTTCAGAGAAGATTTATGAGGATGATTCCTGGAATGCAGGGGCTAACATATGAGGAGCATTTGTCGGCTCCTGGACTGTATTCATTCGAGTCTAGAAGAATGAGAGGGGATCTCATAGAAACATTTCGAATGTTGAAAGGGTTGGACAGAGTAGATGTGGAAAGGCTGTTTCCTTTGATGGGTGAGTTCAGGACAAGAGGCCCAGGCATAGAATTAGAGGGTACCCATTTAAAACAGAGATCAGAAGAAATTTTTTTAGCCAGAGGGTCGTGTATTTATGGAATTCATTACCACATACAGCTGTGGAGGCCCGATCATCGAGGGTGTTTAAGGAGGAGGTTGATAGGTATCTAATTAGCCAGGGTATCAAGGGATATGGGGAAAAAGCCAGAAATTGGAACTAGTGGGAGAATAGTTTAGCTCATGGTGGAGTGGTGGAGCAGACTTGATGGGCCAAATGGCCTACTTTTGCTCCTTTGTCTTGTGATCTTGTGACATGGTCTACATGGACTTCAATGAGGGTTTTGACTAAGGTTTCCTGTAGCACTTACATCCGCTGTGATGAAGTGCTTTGAGAGGATGGTCAAGAAGCATATTAACTCTTGCCTGAGGAGTGACCCGGATCCACTCCAGTTTGTCTGCTGTCACTACATGACAACAGCAGACACCATTTCATTGGCTCTGGAACATCTGGACAACACAGTACATCAGGCTCTTTATTGTCTATAGCTCAGCATTCAATGCTATCATCCCCTTGAAACTAATCACCTGACAGGAGGTCAGTGATGGAGAGGGAGAGACATAGACACAGAATGAACAGTTCTCTGAGTTTTAATAAGAACCGTTCAGAGCAAGGAAAAATAATACACACCGGACAACAGGGCTGCTAACTAAAAACTCAAATTAATTAAAGCCTAAACCCATCACTGCAACTCAAGAACAGTAACGTAGAGCACGATTACTAACTTCCTTTAACAGTGTTTATCTAAATCATTCATTTTCTTTCCCAAAACATGGTCTAAGGTAAGCAGGGAGTGTTGGCACTGAGCTCCAATCATGACTTAATAAGACTGAGGCAAAATCAAGAGAGTTAAATATTGTTACAAAGAACCCTGGGTTGGCTGGAATTTGTGCATTTTCATGTGAGTGATTGCCGTTTTCCTTCACCCACCCACCCACCCACACCACCCACAAGTACGCCTAGACTCCCCAGCAGTGTCTGTGGTTATGGCATCACAAAGGCCTCGATACCTCCCTGTGCAACTGGTTCCTCAATTTTCTCATTTGTAGACCTCAGTCAGTATGGATTGGCAACACAAGGCTGTGAGCTTAGCTTCCTGCTCTACCTATTTTATACTTATTATTGTGTGACTAAGTATATTTAAGTTTGCTGTTGACAGCATTATTGTTGACCAAACCAAAAGTGGTGACAAATCGGCATATAGGAGAGAGACTGAAAACCTGCTTGAATGTTGCTAAAATAACCTTTCACTCCATGTCAGCAAAACCAAAGAGCTGATTATTACAGAAGCTGGAGGTCCATGAACCAGGCTTCATTAAGGGATCAGTGGTGGAGAGTCTCAATAAATTTCAATGCCTTGGTGTTACCATATCAGAGAATCTGTGCTGGGACAAGGATACACGTGCTTTCACAAAGAAGGCACAGCATCACCTCCACTCTCTTAGAAGTTTGCATAGATTTGGTATGTCATCTAAAACTGTAACAATCTTCTTTGGATGCACAATGGAGAATATCCTGGTTGGTTGCATCATAGCCTGTATGAAAACATCAATGCCCAGGAATGGTAAGGTCTACAAAAAGTGATGGATACAGACTCGTCCTTCATTCTTTCAAAAACTCTACAATTAAGTTTCACAATATAATTTATTTATATTGTATTTGCCCAGTTTGTCTTCTTATGCACATTGGTTGTTTGTCAGCCTTTGTTTTTCATAAATTCTGTTGTTTTTTTATCTGCCTGTAAATGCCTACAATAAAATGAATCTCAAGGTAGGATCTCAAAGTATATTGTGACATGTACATAGTTTGATAATAAATTTACTTTGTCTTTCACTTTGATAGGCTGGTCTAGGAGCTTAAGGCACAAAGGATCTGAGGTGTGAACTTCATCATTCTTGCCAGCCACAAAGAGGTCATCAAGGTAATATTGTGCTCCTGAGATATCTTGGAGCAGTTGGTCCAAATTGATAAGGTTGACGCAACGCCAAAGATGAGATAATTATACTGGAATAGTCCCCTGTGAGTGTTTATTGTGAGGGATTTCCTGCTTGGCTCCTCAATCTTTATTTGCAGATAGGCTTGTGGCAAGTCAACCTCCCTGCGCCTGCAAAAGATGCAAAAATGTTTTCTATTCATGGCAGGGATTCTGCACAATATGTTGCATAGGGTTGATGCTCACTTTGAAATCCTCCCATATGTGAAGGACTCTGGCCTTCCCTTTCTTGAACACCAGGACAACAGGCATTGCCCAATCACTCCACTCAGCCTTGAAGAGAATACTAGATACCTCCAAGCTTTGAAGACCAGCATCCACTTTAGAGTGTAATGCCAAAGGCACTGGACGCACTTATTGGAATTTTGGTGTTGCTGCTTCATCCAGTTCAATTCTGGCCTTCATGCCTTTGAGTTTACCAATCCTCTTCTCAAACGCCTTCTCATTAGCATTAAGCAGTTGTGCCAGTCTCTGGTTCGTGCTACCACTTGGGCTGAAGCTGCCTGTTGATAACACATTGAAAGCTTTGATTGTGTGCCGGTCTAGTTGGATTTTTCTCAACCATTCACATCTGAAAAGAGTTGGCCTTCCACTTTTCAAAACATAAAGCTCTGACTGCTGTGCTTTGCCTCCATACATCACATTTACTTTCATTTTGTCTTTGGGAGTCACTTTTTTCATCTTTAGCATCACTGAGGTCTTTTCTAATGACATCTCAGAAACGGTCTGTTGACATCAGCCTCTGGAATTATAGACAAAGCTGACCCTCTATCCAGCTCCATTTTCAGTTTTACACCACATGCATCTGTTGTGATCCATGTGATTTTGTGATCTATTTCAGTGATGCTATGCAGTTCTAGGTATGACAGCCTCCCTTTGTCAGACTCTGTGTTGTCTGATTAAGTTTCACATTCGGTCACTTAATGCATTTGTTTAGTTTTGTGTTTGAAATGTTTCACTCTGTGTGGTTTTTTCCTTTGGTTGTGCTTTTTACCTGACTTGCATATTCTCCCTTTGTGGCCTAGTCTGTTATACTTTCTGCAAACTTTTTCTTTGAACCAACAGTCATTTGCATCATGGGAGGATTTTCCATATCAAATACATTTTTGGCTTTTGCACCATTCAGGGACACGTTGTGCCTTTCACATTCTAAACTCTTTTCTGTAGTTCTGCCGCCTTCCTTGCTGCAATTTCCAATGATATTGTAATAGTGCCTGTTCTATGGTTAGGTCTCTTTCTGACAGTAGCCTCTTTTGAGCACTTTGACTATGCATGTCACGTACAAGCCTATCTCTTAATGCATCAGAAGGTCCACCTTTAAAGACACAGCATTTGGAAAGTTTGCACAGTTCTGCAATGTATTCAGTAACGCTTTAATCCTTTGTCGGTTCCTTTTGTAAAATCCAGATCTTTCAGCTATTACCAGTGGCTTTGGTGATTTTGCAACAATTTTGTCGAACGACTTGCTCACTGGCTTTTCAGGAGGTACTAAATTGCATTATTAAACTAAGAAATGTGGAGCATTCCATTACCTCATCTACATCGTTAACATTACAATACAGTTCTTCCTTCTCAATATGCATTTCCCAGTTCTCATTAGTACAATCAAATTCATCAACTGAGGCTATTGTCACATTATTTTTACCTTACTTCTCTAGTTATGTGTCTTTCATTATGTACTGTACTGTTACTCACGTGCCCTTTTCTGGCATCCATGACCGCTTTCTCCATACTGCCTTACTCTTTCCTCTCACTGTCCCTCTCCCTTCTTCTGAATTCCATCATCTTATACCTGTCCAGTGCCGTTGCTCATATTTGCCGACACTTAGGTTCGTATTCATTGCCAATTTGTTGTGTCTGTACAACTACGTATCAAATAAATAAAGGCACACATTCAGAGCAGAAGTTAACATGTGTATTCACTTTGCAGAGCAACAAATCAATGTGCATGCATAAGTAATCAGTCAATAATTTATGCTAAGGGGAGTCATTGTGCTCAAAGAAATAGATCCATACATTATAGTGGAGGAGTTTTTTTTTCTGCTTCATGGATGTCTGCGAAGAGTAAGAATTTCACTTTGTATACTGTATATGTAACCCTCAGGCTCGCCCAGCCCTTGTTCATCTAGGGCAGTGGTTCCCAACGTGGGGCGCCCCACAGGGGGCGTAATTTGATTTTTAAGGGGGGCAATTTGAGAATGAGTTATTAACAGTGAATTTTTTCTAGTAAGTCTGTGTGAGTATGAGTGTGTGTGCGAGTTAATACATATGTGTATATACAGTATGCATACATAAAAATACTTGTGTGTATGTACATATGTAATTGTGTATGTACTGTATATATAGTGTATCACCATCATTACAACTATCAAATGACTTTCATAATTAAATTAATGAATTGACTGATGTAGGAAGGAACGAATGAACAAGTCCAAACGCGTAAGAAACTCGTACGAGGTCGCGCCAATGCTGCTTTTTGCAGTAGCTTTCGGTTCTTGGTGGTGTGAAGGTGTGTACATTGCGTCATCTCTTTTAAACGGTTTATCTGTCTTTGTATGCTGTAGAAACGAATCGGCATTGTTTTATTTATTTATTATTATTATTATTTTAATATCAGTTAATGTTCTTTTTTTACAATTTCTTAGTAATTTCTTCCTCAGAACTTTAACAGTCCTTTGGTTCTTTTATTTTTCTCTTTCATGAATGCCATGTTCTTTGGAAGCTTGTTTAAACCAAGTTAATGGTCTTTTAGGCTTCTTCCAGGTGAATAGGAGTTCACTTTTTGAATAATAAGAATTATATATCACCACAGGGGGCATCAGGATTTTAGAGGTGATTAGGTGGGGCATGGCCAAAAAAAGGTTGGGAACCACTGATCTAGGGGAAACAGCCCTTGGCTGCACCAAACTGGGAAATTATGTTTGTGTAGATGCCATGTAATATACCGCCCAGTTACAAACCCACAATGCAAAATATCAGACAGTGCACCAAATGCAATTAAATGACTGAACTTTATGAATCTTAATCTGAATATAGGGTTAGTAATGAAAATAAAAGAGGGCCCGGTTCAAGGAAAAGTCAAAAGTTCACGTTGGAGATCACTCAGTAGTCATTCTTCCACCATTGATCTCCTCCGAGCGTCGCTGACTTTGGACCCTCAGATCCCAGTCCACTCCGTCCAGTGATCTACCAGCTCTCTCCACACGTGTCTTCCCTCTTCATCTTTCCTTGATAAAGACCGCGAAAAAAACATCCGTCCAGATTCACAAGACAGAGTAATAATCTCTTATTGGCTAATATACATACCACAATCCTGTTATCTCCAGCCATAACCCAAACATTACCGCTACAGAGAATCCATTACTTCAGCAGTGAGCATTACAAAGAAGCCATTACATTAACCTTAGCATTGAAACATTACAAAGAAGCCATTACATTAACAGTGAATCCTTATAGCAGTTACATATGCATTCTCTGATATCAAATTGAACTATTGAACCATTGAAAGCTGCAAGAGGAGGTGGTGGAGGCAGCTATAATTGCAATACTTAAGGGCATTTGGACAGGTTCTTGGATGGGAAAAGAGTAGAGAAATATGGGCCTAAACAGACAAATGGATTACTATACATACAGTGGATTTCTTGGTCAGCATAGATGAAAAGAACCCATTTCTATGCTGTACAATTCTATAATTCTAAGTTTGCTCTCCAGGAAGCCTGCATGGACCTAGTTGACCAAATGGCCTCCGATGTTATGAAAAAATTACAGGAGAATCAGCTAAGTGCACTGGTAACAATATGGCAGATGGAGTGCAGCGTGGAAAATGTGAAACTATCCACTTTGGTGAAGAAACAGAAATCCAAGTTCTTCTTTTATACAGCATGAGGTAGGGAAATGTTGATAAAAGGCACTTGGATGACTATGTATTCAAGTTATGGAAGCCCTCATGCAAATCCCTTACACATGTGGGTTGGCAAATGCAATATTTGTCTTTACAGCTAGAAGATTTGAGTATAAATGTAAAGATGTCTTAGAGTACAAAAAGCATTAGTTAGACCGTACTTCGAGTATTGACTACAATTTTAGTCTATTTACCTGAAGAAAAGAATATCCTTCCTATAGATGCAAATCACCTGAGGCAAATTCCAGCAACAGTCAATCTGTTAAAAGAGACTCAGTAGTTTCCAATGATTAGACATTAGAAGGATGAGATATAACCTTAAATAAACATGCAAAATAAAGAAAAGAGAGGATGAGGCTGATAAGTATAAAACAAGGAACAGAGGATTTAAAATCTGAAATATAGAGAGATTGCTGCATTCAAAAAATTGCAAATACTTGGAATTCTCTACCCAAGGGGCTCAGTTGACTGTCAGATATAGAGTTAATTCAAAACAAGAAAATAGATGTTTAAATATTAGAGGAATGGAGGAATATCTGTGGATAGGTCAGGAAGATCAAAGTTCAAAGCCTTATGAGAATAAGTTGAGTGAACTCGGTCTTTTCTCCTTGGAGCAACAGAGGATGAGAGATGACCTGATAGAGGTGTACAAGATGATGAGAGGCATTGATCATGTGGATAGTCAGAGGCTTTTTCCCAGGGACTGAAATGGTTGCCACAAGAGGACACAGGTTTAGGGTGCTGGGGAGTAGGTACAGAGGAGATGTCAGGGGTAAGTTTTTTACTCAGAGAGTGGTGAGTGTGTGGAATGGGCTGCTGGCAACGGTGGTG
This sequence comes from Hypanus sabinus, assembly GCF_030144855.1. Lineage (NCBI taxonomy): Eukaryota > Metazoa > Chordata > Chondrichthyes > Myliobatiformes > Dasyatidae > Hypanus > Hypanus sabinus. The sequence goes on from NC_082710.1 coordinate 42,982,921, forward strand.
GAGGCAGATACGTTAGGGTCTTTTAAGAGACTTTTGGATAGGTACATGGAGCTTAGAAAAATAGAGGTAAGTCTAGTAAGTCTAGTAATTTCTAAGGTAGGAACATGTTTGGCACAACTTTGTGGGCCGAAGGGCCTGTATTGTTCTGTAGGATTTCTATGTTTCTGTGTTTTAAAGTAAGTTTTATTATCAAAGTACATATATATCACCATCACCATATACAACCCCGAGATTCATTTTCCTGCAGGCATACTCAATGAGTCTATAGAATAGTGACTATAACAGGATCAATGAAAAATGAACCAGAGAGCTAAAGACAACAAACTATGCAAATGCAAATATAAATAAATAGCAATAAATAATGAGAACATGAGATAACAAGATAAAGAGCCGTTAAAGTGCAATTGTTGGTTGTTGGAACATCTCAATGGATAAGCAAGTGAGTGTAGTTATCCCCTTTCGTTTAAAAGCCTGACAGTTGAAGAATAGTAACTGTTCTTGAACCCCGTGGTGTGAGTCCTGAGGCAGTTTGAGTCCTGATATCAGCAGCAAGAAAAGAGCATGATCTGGGTGGTGGGGGTCCCTGATGATGGATGCTGCTTTCCTATGACAGCATTTCATGTAGATGTGCTCGGTGATTGGGAAAGCTTTATCTGTGATGTACTGAGCTGAATTCTCTACCTTCTGTAGGATTTTCCATTCAAAGGCATTGGTGCTTCCATACCAGGTCATGATTTAGCCAGTCAATATACTCTCCACCATGCATCTATAGAAGTTTGTCAAAGTTTTCGATGTCATGCCAAATTTCCACAGATTCCTAAGGAAGTAGAAGCACTGCCGTGCTTTCTTCACAATTGTTCTTACACGCTGGATCCAGGACAGATCCTCTGAAATAGTAAAAACTAAGAATTTAAAGTTGCTGAATATGTCCATCTCTGATCCTTTGATGAGAACTAGCTCATGGACCTGTGGTTTTCCTCTCCTGAAGTCTACTATCGGTTCCTTGGTCTTGCTGACATTGAGCAGGAGGTTATTATGCCACCACTCAGCCAAATCTTCAGCCTCCCTCCTCTATGCTGATTCATCACCACCTTTGATTCAGCCCACAAACTTGAAAATGATGTTGAGGCAAAAGAGCATCTCTGGAGTACTGAATGGCAAAGCTGGCTCAAAAGTGGCTGAATGACCCACTCTTTCTTCTATTTTCTGTTCTTTTGCTGAGAAGTTCTGAAGCAATTATAATGAATTGTTCTCCGATCACTTTGGCTAGCCTGTGTTTGAAGCTCAGAAGTATTATTTTGTGACAAACATTTTTCGAATTAAAATACGTAATTCAATGTGAATGGGCAGGATTTTTTTTCCATTTTAAGTACGTCCGTGAACATGTATTCAGGACCGTAAAGTCTACTCTAATGAATTGCAGGAAACTTTGCATCCAGCACCCAGTCGAGTTCCACCTGATCATAAAAGGAATTACGAGCTCTGACCATAAAAGCAATGGAACAGCGTCTCTGATTTCAATGTCAAAAGAAAATGAAATAAAACCAAACCTAATGTGCTGCTAGTAATGAGCACTAAGCACAATAACCAGTTTACAAGCAGAATCAAGCTCAACTTCTGGATTGGAATTGGACAATTGAGATGCACTCGAATGGGTGATGTTCAACTCTTCAGCTTCTGCTGCTGAATCAAAGGAAAGAGGGAATAAGAGATTTCATTCTCGAAGGTTTTAGTATTCTTTTTGTCTCAGCATAATTTAACTCGGATTAAAAGAAAAATGTGAGCCCCTCACATTGGCAGAATGTGTTAACACCTGTGATAGCAGTGGAGTTCAATAAGTTTTAATCTTTTCTTTATTAGCGAAAGAAAGTAAATCTTAATTTTGCTGGAATATTGTCATGGTTGTGAGGCAAAGACTAATTACAATCATTTCCAAAATTAACATCTCGTTACAGAATAAATTTTACTTTTGATGAAATACAAATCACCTCCCTTACATTTGCAATTCATTACTGAATTAATTGATTCCTCCTGTTATTAATGCAAGATGTCTTCTTTTAATGCATGCTGGATTAATCTTTCAATGAAAAAGAGTAGGAGAGAAAAAAAAATCTTCAAATGAGTCATTTTTTTCCAGTCCTGCCTAATTTAAAACTTGCTTAGAATCGTAAACAAATGCCTCCATGCTGGTATTTTGCAGCATAGTTCCACAGTGTCTGGTTTCAGGCAACAATGCCAAGGTCATAATTTTTGGTCGCTGACAGGGTTCCCAGATGTCTTTAGTAAAATTAATCGCACTTTGCCCGGAGGTCATCAACAGATAATCTATCAGGAAGTGATTTTAAATAACACTCTACGGCAAAAAAAAAACAAAACATGGCCATTTTGGTCTAGTTCATGTAGAGGTAACTTGAAAGCAAACTCGCTTCTCTCCTTTTCCTGCTGTTGCTGAGTTTTCCGTATGTTTTTATGATAAATTTTGTATGTTAAAGGCCACAAATTAAAATTAACCTCCCCCCCCACTCTACCCATTACCAACCTTCCTCCACATTTGGTCATATTTGTAACTCAATATCTTTTTTCTTAATTTCTCACCATTTTAATTCCAGTAAGTTGTAATTAAAATATAATATTGCAGTACCATGAATCAAGATCGTGTGAAAGCCTAGATAATGCTTTTAGCCTCCAAGGCATACTCCACTTGCCAGGACCTTAGTACAGCTTCAACTTGTCAATTAGCCTAGTGTGATCTCAGCTCCGAAATGCAACTTTAAGCAGCCTGACTCATGAAAGTTCTGTCAGGATTTCTGCAATTATTACCTACACTCAACAATGATCAGAAATCTATGCACTCATTTGAAGTGGATGCCCAGGGTCCTGGGGCTGAATTGGGTTGGCATACTGCCTCAAAAAATAAAGCTATAACATTAGCTGCTTGCTTTCTGCACCATTTATTGTGCCATCTTTCTCAGGGATGTAGGGATGTGAAAGTGTTTACTAGACATCTGTTTTGTCTGTGGGGTTTAATAGTACAGGGTATGGGTTTAAGGTTCCAAGGTTGTCAGTCGAGGAGTGGTAGTGGGGACAAGCTCCCATTACCTAAAAGTGCTCCTCATGGTATGTGCCTCAAATACCCTCTGACAACCAAGTCCAACTCCTGGCCTTCTCATGTGGCTTAGCTTCTCAGCCTGGTGGAACGGTTTCTACCGACAGGAGAAGGGGCGAAGGCGGGTCCTGGTGCCATAAAACTAGTGCTTCGGGTGGATGGAGCTCGTCAGCCTGGGAGGGCAGTCCATCTAAGAGAGGGAAAAGTCTGATTTCAAACCTCCACTGCCTTGCGGCCATACCCATTTATTGGAAAGGCTTCGGGAGTAAACCCTGAGGACAAATCCGGAGCTGGAGTCCCTAATGACAGACAGACAGACATACTTTATTGATCCCGAGGGAAATTGGGTTTTATTACAGACGCACCAACCAAGAATAGTGTAGAAATATAGCAATATAAAACCATAAATAATTAAATAATAATAAGTTAATCATGCCAAGTGGAAATAAGTCCAGGACCAGCCTATTGGCTCAGGGTGTCTGACACTCTGAGGGAGGAGTTGTAAAGTTCGATGGCCACAGGTAGGAATAACTTCCTATGACGCTCAGTGTTACATCTCGGTGGAATGAGTCTCCGGCTGAATGTATTCCTGTGCCTATCCAGTACATTATGGAGCGGATGGGGGACATTGTCCAAGATGGCATGCAACTTGGACAGTATCCTCTTTTCAGACACCACCATCAGAGAGTCTGCAGTCTGACATTGCCTTCAACCTCGCTCTGGCAACTCCTGCGACATCACTGGTGCCAAGCTGTATCGGCTCTTGCCCTTCCCTTGGACAACATCGGTGGTGTGGAGAGGGGAGACTTACTGCCTGTCAACTGCCGGTCTCCCATACAACCCTGCTCAGGCCTGCGCCCTGGAGAGAACACTCCAGCATCGCCTCATCATGATGGCACAACAACAAGACTTTCCAGGTGCAGATCCATGGTCTAGCGAGACTTACGGATTCCATCATCATCATCACGAGTTTAAATCCTTGACTCGTTGGATTCTGCAAAATAAAGGTAACTCAGAAGCCAGTTCTAACCTTTTCACGTCACCGATGCACTGATTTCATTATTGGAGTTGGTCTAACAAGACCAGAAGACCATATAGGAGCAGAATTAGGCCATCTGGCACATCAAGTCTGCTCCACCATTTCATCATGGCTGATCTAGTTTTAACATTGTTTTTTAGTAGCCATCTTTAAATTTTGTTTCTGTTCTGTTTAGTGCAAGTCTAGCATATGGTTGAAGATAACTGTCCCCCACCCCCATGACACCCCCATGACATCTTTTATCTGTCATAAACTAATTTCAACTGGTAGGCCTTGTGCTAGCTGAGTTTGAACTAGGTTTGTTTTGAAATTACTGCAGCTCCAATCTCATCTCCCTAACCCAGAGTTAGAATCAGGGAAGAAGAGGCTGAAAATAGACTATAGAGATGTCACTACCGATCTATTGTGCCAGGATGTCTATACGTGTCGATTCAGCTGAGATTCAGTTGGAAAAGAAGCAAAGTCGGAGCATCCATTCATTTTCCACTCCAGAGGTGCTGCAACTCACTCCCGTTGTAGGCTCCTATAAAGAATAGCCGTTGGCAAATCTTCAGGAAGATAGGAATAAATATTTGTGATAGGGGAAACAATAATCTGCTTGTCAAGCTCAAGATAAACAGGGCATTAATTGTCTGACAAATCTGGCCTGCATTTTATAAAAATGCCTGATTGCTAGCATGAAATAATAATTTAAAAAATCTCAGGGCCTGCAGTTATCCAAAAAAGGAGTGGTTTTGGCTCTTTTCAAAGTTTCAAAGGACATTTAATATCAGAGTACAACCTGAAATTTGTCTTTTTCAGAGGCATCCACGAACCAAAGGAACCCCGTGGAGTGATAGAAACATTAAACCCACCCCCTTTTGCATGCAATGTCAAATCACCCGTCAATGCAAGTCACAAACAGTAAAACCAGGAGAGGTGTGTCCGGAGCAACCCTTTTGCACTCTACAGTCAAAAGGCAACAATTTTGTTCCAAATGATGGTTTACATTTTTGAACAATGTGAATGGTCCACAGACCAATAATCTGAAACATTTAATATAGCTGTGTTTATTGGAGCTACTGATCTGTCAGCTGAGTGGAAATTTAGGTTAAGGTCAGACTTTTATTAAAGGCTAAAGCCTCATTGAGGTGAAAATACCACTACAACAAGCAAAACAATATACTGTTATTTTTCCTTTCAGGTATTTTAAGTGGAGCAAAACCCGCAGAGATGAGATGAAGGAATTTATGTTATATCTTGTTTTGTTTTAAGAAAAATATATTCTTCTTACCTGTCTTATCTGAATGCTGGATCTAACTGCCAGGCATGTAGCTGAAAGTTCATTTTAATAAAAAAAATCATGGCATTGACAGACTAGCTGAAAAGTAGAGGCAGTCAGGAAATGGAAGGGTGTTTTCTGATGACTTAATCCACTGTACATACTGTAAAGTTACCAAAAAAGTGAAAATAATTGCATAATAAGTATTTTCCCAGTTTTGAAGAAATTAAACAAAAATTGTAAAGTAATCCATTTACACAGCTGATTATAATTTGTACGGCAACAGATGAAAGAAAAGCAATTATCTTGATCAGCATACATGTTGATAACCAAGTGATTTACTGCTGTAACATTCTGTTTTAGTTCACCCAGTACCCAGGACTTGATGGAGCAGAGGAATTTAAAAGTAGATTTCAAGATTGCTTAAGAGGCAACTTTTTTTCATATTTGCTCTCAACAACTGCAACTTAATTATTACAATATACAGATAAATGAGACAGGTACAGGTAGAAACTGTTTTATGAGAATTAAGAAATATATGTATATTATAATCTCTACTCCAAATTTAGATACAGTGCAAACCATATCCACATTTGCTAATCACCTGAGGATTCAGACTGAGTTGTTTTTAGTTTCATCGTTCAGTCACAGCAGCACAGTAAATAATCTTTAGCCTACAGAGTCATGCACCAACCATCATACATCCATTTACTTTAATTCTAAACTCTTTCCGTTTTATTCTCCACATTTCGGCATTACTGGATTATTTAGGAATAAAGAAGATTTTCAAAACTGTTTGGTTCTTGTTGCCTATGTCACCAGCTAAATGCAGCCAAGCTCTCTGGAAAACGTTTAATAACTTCACAAAGTTGACTGTGGTTAGTCAAGACGCTCATGTTAAAACACATCTTGCTCTACCCGTATACTTTCAATCAGCCACTTCCCTATCATATTCCTTTTCTATCCAGACATCATGGTTTCAAGGGGTTATACATGAAGGAAAAGCTGAAAATACGTACGCACCTCCCTTATCCAGACCAGCACACCATCTACCATTATGGTGATTGCTAACCTTTGTCACTCAAGCACACAATCAAGTTCTACACCTCCTCATCGGAGCACACTCTCATTAGGTGAAAAGAGAAGGTGCCGGCCACCGACTCCAAGTGCAATCCCTCCTTCCCAAGGAAAAGATGGCCTGCAGCAACTGTTAATGAAATAGAACCGACAATACGGAAACCATAAAGAGCAAATACTGCTGTAAATTGTGAAATATTAATGCGAAAGGAGATACTCCAAACGAAGATGAGATTGCAGGAATTTGGAAAGAGATAACTAGAGGTAATCTCTGTGGAGAGTGACATTGTACTGACTGTTCAAGACCTCTGCAGATGCTGAAGCACCAGAGTGTTCAACCATACCTTGTGAATACACAAGAAAAGTGATTAGGGTCTCATCCCACTAACCAGTACTCCATTTCTACTGAGAGGCAGGCATAGCAAATATGAATACTGTAAAACAATATTTAAGTTCATCAGTTATGCCCCTGAAATTTCAGACAGGAGCCTTGATTATCTAAATTAAGACCAGGCAGACAATTAGAATGAGTTAATTCCTGGCAGAAAGTTGATGCCTCGCATTTAATGACTTTAATCCTACAACTGACCATTTCCACCAAACATCGGAGAGGGTACAAGTTGACAAATAGCCCCCATATCTTTCATGTTATTGTTGACATCCTTTTCATTTGTCTCCTCTCAAGGCTAAAGTTCTTTTCTGATCTTTAATTCCTGTGACCTTGGGGACCAGCTGCACCGTGTTCAGACCTTGAATGATTTCAGTGGGCCTCAGTTCATGGGAACTTCACAAAATAGAATGTTTTGTTGGCAGTCTGGCTATCCAATTATACAAATGCTTTTTGTGTTGACACCCTAAAACTGTATAAACAGCTCCTTTCAACCATCATAAATATCACAACATAGGTTGTGCAACTTACTGTCTTTTCCTGAGATGGAGCTGGTGACAAAAAAAAGAGTTGTACTTAGAAATTTTAATAAATTTAAGATTGATTGCCACTAAAAGATTATGAATGTTGTGTTACTTCATAAGTAACACGATACTTAGCTCCCACATACTCCCATGAGAATAGAGTTTGACATCTGAGATGCCGAGGCTTTCTGTGCACATGGAGTAATGCAATGGGAGGTGACTTCAACATCAGTGGTTTGAACATTTGACTCATGTAAGCGCCAGTATATGTAAACAAGATCGTTCCGTGGTGTTAGGTTTTAGAAACTGCTCAAAGCTGCCGGAGGAGTCCAAGCTTATTAAATGTATATCCTTTTCCACTGAGTTGGCTCGTGCCCCTTCCTGGTGATTGTGCTTATTAGTTAGATCAAATGACTATACTCTAATTAACAACTACATTTGTGGGGCTTTTTGTAAAATCACTGCAGCACTTCAGTTCTTTGTTTTGGAATGTAGGGGAGTTGGCAAAAGTCAAGAATTATCATCAAGAGACTTCTTATGGTTGAAACCAAAAATTTGAGAACAAAGAAAATGCCACATGCAGTTTAATGTTATTATCAATGTAGTTAATGATCAGTGTTTCACCAATTTTAAAACATGCTTTCACTGATTTTCATCTGAAAATTAACTAGCTTGACATACCATGGAATTCTCAGAACCTTCATAATCTTTGTGACTCCCATGAGGTGTCGTTCTATGTGTTTTTCCAGATGTACATAGCTGTACTTCAGGGACAGAGTATCCGATGTACTTAGCTTCTGAGTTTCACATTGCCTTTTCCACTACCATTAAAGACCACAGAGAGAAAAAAAACAACAACAAAAGAAGAAGCCCTTCGTGGTTTTCTTGGGGTGCAGTATTTCAGAAACAAACAGTAGTGAGTAAATATCACTGTGTACCTCACTTCTAATGTTGCAGTAGAGTCAATTAGAGCAAGTTCCCCAAAAAAAAATGAACAATGATTGTCACTTTAAGACTGCCCACCATTTAAGTTTGAGTCATGTGACTAACTGCTCTCTTGATTGGAAGCATTGCTTTGTTGAAAGTTTCAGAGATGGTCTGCAAGGGCCTCTGAATAACTTACACACCCTTGCTTGGCTTGTGTCAGTCTATACGTTAGAACGTAGACCACTACAGCACAATACAGGCCCTTTGGTCCATGATACCTCTTAACCTACAAAGATCAACCTAACCCTTCCCTCCCACATAGCTCCGTTTCCCTGTTATCTAACAGGCTCTTAAATGCCCCTGATATATCTGCCTCTATCGCCACCCCTGGCATGGATTCACCACAATTTGTGTAAAGAGCTTTCCTCTGTCATTCCCCCACCCACACACTCCTTCCAATCACAAAATTATGTGTGGCGCATGGACAAGTGATTAAGGCGTTGGACGAGGGATCTGAAGGTCATGAGTTCGAGCCCCAGCCGAGCCAACGTGTTGTGTCCTTGAGCAAGGCACTTAACCACACACTGCTCCAGTCCACCCAGCTGAAAATGGGTACCGGCAAAATGCTGGGGGTTAACCTCGTGATAGACAGGCGTCCTACCTGGGGGAGGGGGGGTGGGGGGAGCCTTGTACTCTCAGTCGCTTCACACCACGGAAACCGTCATAAGCACCGGCCTGATGAGCCTATAAGGCTCGGGACAGACTTTAATTTTAACTTAACAAAATGATGTCAACTGGTATTAGCCAAATCCGCCCTGGGATAAAGCCTCCAGCTATCCACTTCATCTATGCCTCTTATCATTCCGTCTATCAAGTCACCTCTCATCCTCCTTCACTCCAAAGAGAAAAGCTCTAACTGGATCAGCCTTTCCTCATAAGACATTCTCTCTAATCCAGGCAGCATGTTGGTAAATCTCCTCTGCACCCTCTCTAAGATTCTAATCCTTCCCTTAATGAGATGACCAGAACTGAACACAATATTCTTAAAAGGACTTGGTTATAAGTTATAACTACTAACCTATTAGTAGTTTTACACTATTAAGTTAAAACTACTTACTTTTCACACACCTAAACCAAGATCCGACAAAAATCTAAACGATAGAAACCCAAGTTTGGAAATCATGAATTACTTGTCACAATGACTGACCTTTTCAAATGCTGACATTATGCCCAAGCTGCAAACCACAAAATTCTTGAAAAGTGCAAGATCGAAAAGAAAAACACAGCAGAGACCTGGGGATCCAGTTTCAGGTGCCTCTCTGCTAGGTGTGTCGGACGAGCTTATGGGGTGAAAGGTGGGCAGCACAATTAATAACCAGAGAAGTACCTTACCTTGTCAGTGTTTGGTTTCTGAGGAATGGCTTGACACTTTTAAGATGAACAGAGTAAGTGTAAAGGGTGCAGTAAAAGGCTGCATCTGGATGAGTGATGTGTGGATGATACAGGCCAGATGCATAAATAAAAACCATGAAACTGCCAGCCAGACCATTGGTTGCCTCTACCCTCTCCTGAGCATTTGTGTAACAGACACAAAAAATGCCAGACTGAAAACCACGGACTTTATGCATCTCCCTCAATGTCCCTAATTCTCACTTAAATCTGATTTTTCATTGAAATTGTGGCAACCTGCAATCCAATATCTGGGCACTTTTGTTTCGGACTAGACAACATGCAGCCCGATGACTGATTCCGATTCAGATTTATTTATCACAGGTGCATGGAAACAGACAGTGGATTGTGTCACTTCCAATCAACACACCCAATGGGGCAGCCCACAACTGTCCCCACAACTTGACATGCCCACTATGCTCAGCAAAACAACAAAGAACGCAAGAACACAGAACTTAACAAGCAACAAAAGCGAAACAAACTCTGCTTCTCCCCCCATCCCTCCCGCTCATCCACGTACGGGAACAGTCCTCCAATCCCAGGACAGGCAGAGCTTGAAGAGATTAATGGAACATTTCACTTGCAACGAAAACCTCATTAAATTAATTACAATTTGCTAAACAAACAAGTCTTACCAAGAAGCGATTTAAATTCAAATTTCAAAGTAAATTTGCAAAAGATAAAATGTCACTGTACACAACCTTGAGTTTCATTTAGTTTGCGGGCATACTCCATAAATCCAAGAACCATAGTAAGACCAATGAAAGACCACATCAACGGGCTGGACAGCCAGTGAGCAAAATACATCAAACTGCAAATACAAAAAAGAAACAAAAGAAACATTAAAAATGATAGATGTTGCAAAAAAGAACTATTTGAAAGGAATAACCAGAACTGGTTTGAGCATGGAAAAATACGATGGCCAGACCTGGTGTATTCAGTGCCAATTAATGTGTTTACACAGGTTTAGGAATGAGTAACCTGTGTGAGGTTTTATTTCCAGTATGTAAGCAAACTCTAATAAGAATGTTTGCTTAAGTAACTGACAACACTGAGTGAAACCAAACTAGTAATTCAAATCACATAAATAACATACAAAGAAACTCACTTCCACTGTTTATGTAAGATAATCAATTGTTTGCTTGTGTTAAACCATGAATTTATGTTAGTGTTGATAGTTATGTAAAAATAGACAATCCAATAATTTAAGAGAAATTCAGACAGTGATTTCCAACAAATGTTTGTACTGCAGTATTAAAATCCATGTCTGACTAGCAATTCATTCTAAGTTATTCCTGTTCTACCTGTTTGTTCCTACTTAATTTGATACCCCAGCAAAGAGCAAGCTGTTAGCAAGAGTATTTTCTGGTATGGAACTGGGCCATATAAATCAAAGGATATTGTCTCAGCCCCTGGCCTGTTTGTTCTAGGCTAGTCTTTGGTGGGAGGATAGAACATAGAATACAGAATCGAATAACACAGAAATAAGCCCTTTGGCCCACAATGTTACGCAGAACAAATTAATGTAGTAATTAAATACCTAATTAAACATCCCTTCTGCCTGCACGATATCCGCATCTCTGTGCCAATCTAAGAGCTGCTTAAGTGCCTCTATTGTATTGCTTCACTACCACCCATTTAGAACAGTCAAGTTACCCACCCTCCCCGTGTAAAAATAACTTGGCCCGCACATCTCCTCTGAACTTAGCCCCCTCTCACCTTAGGTGCATGCCTTCTCACATTAAACATTTCAACCCTGGGAAACAGATACCAGCTGTTACTCTATCTATGCCTCTCATAATCTTATAAATTTCTATCAGGTGTCCCCTCAGACTCTGAACTCTCTAGAGAAAACAGCCAAAGTTTATCCAGCCTTTCCTTATAACACTTGATCTCTAATCCAGACAGCATCCTGGTAAATTGGTTTATTCTTGTCACATGCACCAAGATACAGTGAAAAACTTGTCCATCAAAGTACACAGAAATGGCAGTACGAGCAGGAGTAGGCCATTTTGCCGTTTGTGCTTGCTCTGTCCTTCTCTCTAACCATGGTGGATCATCTTCATGTCCTTAATTTTCCCCACATTCTTTAATGCATGTTACATCTCAAAATGTGGCTATCTTCTCTACCGTTCTCTGTGGTAACAAATTCCACAGATTCCCATTCTTGTGAAAGAAATTTACAGCGGGGAAAGCTCTTTTGACCATTTGAGCTGTGCTACCAGCAACTCCTGATTTAACCCCAGCCTAATCACGGAACAATTTATAATGACCAATTAACCTACTAACAGGTCCGTCTTTGGACTGTAGGAAGAAACCCATACAGTCATGGGGAGGATATACAAATTCCTTACCGAGGATGTTAAGATTGAACTCTGACACCCCAACCTGTAATGAACTCATTCTAACCGCTACAGTACCATGGTGCCCTCTTCATCCTAGTCCTAAATATCTTGCTGTGTGACCCAAGACATCTCTAGACACACAACCCAGGGAAACATCCTCCTTGCATCTAGTCTGTCTGGTCCTGCTAGAGTTTTATTCATTTCAATTAAATCCCTCTCTTCCTCCTAAACTCTATTGAATCTCCGTCCAGCTTTGGGCACCATTCCTACTCTTCATTCCCCCACCTCCCCCCTCACCTGGACCCACTTAGCTCCTGCCAATACTTGTTCCACCTTTTCCCACCATTTTTCTAAACTGGTTTTCTCCCCACTATCATTCAGTCCAGATGAATGGTCCCAAACCAAAATGTCAGCTATCTGTTTTCCCTCCATAGACGCTGCCTGACCCATTGAGTTCTTCCCATGTCTTGTGTACTGACTAGTGAATACAAACCTAACTGAGTTAAACTCTTTTCATACACCTGTCCCATTATCTCAGGAATTATTCTTGTGAACTTTGTTGCACTCCCTCCAAGGCAAGTATAATACTTCTTGGAGAAGGAGAAGAAAGCTGCGCATAATATTCCATGTATGAACTCACAAAGACCCTGTGTAATTATAACAGGACATCCTTGTTCTTATGCTCAAATTCCTTTTGTTATGAAGGCCAACAAATTATTTGCCTTCAGTTATTTGCTGCAACTCACTCAGTGCTCATGACAATGGCAGTCCTTCAAAAGCAACTGAATATGGCATCAATCCCGGCATCTTAACTTCCTTTGAAGGTTGTGGAGGTTCAGGATGTCACCAAATACTCTAACAAAGTTCTACAGAAGTACTGTTGAAAGTATCATGACTGTTTGCATCATGATCTAAAATGAAAACCAGAAAGTGCATAAGCAGAAGCAGCTGCAGAAAGCAGTGGACTCTGCCCAATGCTCATGGACACATCCCTCCTTTCCATCAAGAATACAACATCGAATTTCAGAGTTTTATTGGAACACAACTTCCATGTAATCCAACATTATTTTTACTAGGCGATATTGAAGGGATAAAACCGAAAACCAAATTGAATAAATATCAGAAAGAATTCATAAAAATTGCATTGGCAGTAGCCAAAAAGGCTATTGCAGTTACTTGGAAATCGGATTCATACTTAAGTATAGATCATTGGAAGAATGAAATTTTCAGCTGCATTCCACTTGAAAAAATTACTTATAATTTAAGAGATAAATATGAAATATTTCTGAAAATTTGGTGCCCTTATTTACAAAAGATAGGATTAAATATATAGGTGCTCTGAAGATAAAATTATTGGTTATTTGGGGAAAAGAATAAATATATATACTAAAGCTATTATGAACTCCATGGAGCATGTGGGGATCTTCTGATATCCGGGCATTCTTTCTTTCTTTCTTTCTTTTTTCTTCTCTTTTTTTTCTATAGGGATATGTTAGGGGGGAGGGGTTAAGGGGGGGGGAAGGGTTGATTTTAAAAAAATTCTCTTTCTGTAACCTATTTGAAAATTCAATAATTTTTTTTTAAAAAGAATACAACATCGATCATCAGAGATCCCCACCATCCATGCCATGCCATCTTCTCTCAGGCCAGAAGGTATGAAGGCCTGAAGTCCCACACCACCAGGTACAGTGAGAGCTACCTCATCCATCCTTAATCCAACCTGCACCACCCTAATCACAACCACAGCATAAAAACACCATGTCTACTTTGATCACCTTGCACTACAATCTTTTATTTTTTTTCTAATTGCGTTCTTTCTTGTAAAAGCTGTGTATATTTAATGTGTTTTTCATTTGAATGATGTTTCTGTGATGCTGTGGCAAGTAAGTTTTTCATTGCACCTGTACATACATGCAACAAACCTGATTTTGACAGACTTTGCTATAAAAAGATTAGCAGATCAGTAGCAGTATAATTATGAAGTGATGAGGTTGGAAGCCGAGCTTTTCAAATCAGCTTTGAGTAGATTTTATCTGCCCGAAATGTGCCAACAAATTGACAGTAAAGATCTCTTTCCAAACTATCGAACAAAATAAATATTTGACACAATTTTGCTTTGGCTAAGTCAAACTGTGTTCAGTGTTTATTTTGATAACTGTGCAAACGTTAGTAAGGAAACCAACATAACTTGTGACTTTCTACTGTTCACTACTGTGGTAGGTCAGAAGGGGAAGTTAGTCCTGGTCTTCTCATACATTGTCCTTCTATAGTGAGAGCGATCTATTCCCTTTAACACAGTGTTTCTGCTACTACCCATCAAAGAAAGCTGAACTATTTTGTTTGCACAATGGGAAGTCAATGCTAATAACCTCAAGGGATATTTTCAAAAATTATACAGGATAGGATTAAGACAAAGAACACATCATACCTAAGCAAGAATAGATTGAATTACTATATTGTTGATAATGGTTCAGTGATGTTTGGATGTCGACGTAAAGCAAATTGAACACACTACGGCTTCATTTTTACTTTATTTTACATAATGCACTATCTATTACTGATTTTTACTATACTGATGATAAATGTTTAACTACGCTTCAATGGTACTTCATTGTAGCAATCAATTTTGCATTCCCTGAGGGACTATTAACCTTTGCACTATGCAGAGATGGATATCAGATGCATCTTCATCAAAACACTCACACTTGCCCTTTTCAACACTGTCCAGCCAATCAATTAGCATTTTGTAATGAGAAAAGGCAATATTTTGGAGAGCTTCAAGTAAATTGTGATTTTGTTCAGAGCAAAACAGTGTTGAATAATTTTTAGCTAACATTCCTTTAATGAAATGTGAAAGACTATTGATGCTGGAAATTTTAAATAAATGTCTAGTTCCAATGAAGGGTCTTCAACCTGAATAGTTTTAACTCTGTCTCTCTTCCCACAAAGGCACAAGAGTTTCTGCAGATGCTGGAAATCTTGAGCAACTCACACAAAATGCTGGAGGAACTCAGCAGGTCGGGCAGCATCAATAGAGGGAAACAAACCACTGTCGGTACAGGCGAAAACCCTTCATAAATTCTGAACGGATGCTTCCTAACCTGCTGAATTCCTTCAGCATTTTGTATTTGATGCCCTCTTCCCACGGTATCTGCTGAACGAAGAAGGCTACTGAAGTAGTTGATAGTCCTTGGCTGTCATTGGACTTTCTCACATTGGACTTCATTTATTTTGATAACAAAACTGATCTCTGCCCAATTATATGTAAAATGTTGTCCTGCAATAATAAAGATAAAGATTGCTTGTGGATTCTTACTTTCTGAAATCAAAACTACCCACGGATATACATTGATAAGTGTGTAAAGACTCAGACACATCTAAGACAGTCCACCCAAAATATTCTTGTCTGACTCAGCCAAGGAGCAATGTAGGGCAGGCTTGGCATGGCAACTGCTCTGTCCATGACTGCAGGAAGCTGCAGAGAGTTGTGGATTTAGATCAGCAGACGACAGAAACCAGCCTCCCAGACGTAGTCCCTTCTCTCCCTCCTATTGGACTCCTGATATCAAAGCCTGAAGGCACATACCACCAGGCTCAGGGACAGTTTCTATCTTGCCAATATCGAACTATTGAATGGTCTTCAGGTATAAAAAGGTGGACTCTTTATCTGAAAAACTCTCTCATTTTTACTTTGTACTTTGTTGTCTAACTGCGGATACAATGGGATCTTTTAAGAGCCTCTTAAAAGATTTTTCTATGCATTTTTCTATGCATGGAGCATAGAAAAATAGAGGGCTATGCACTGAGGAAATTCTAGGCAGCTTCTGGAGTAGGTTACATGGTCAGCAAAGCATTGTGGGCCGAAGGGCCTGTAATGTGCTGTAGATTTTTATGTTCTATGTTTTCTCCATAACATTTCATTCTGCATTTTATTATGGTTTTACCTTCAATATGCTGTTGCAGTGAATTGATTTGTATAAACAGTGTGCAGGACACACTTTTGACTATACCTCGATATTCTGACACCTTTAATCCAATTTACCAACTTATTAATTTGCCGGACCTCTATCTCAGGCTCAATCCATAATTTTAATCTGTAAAGCACATCTCTAGCTTTTGTGCTCTCACATCCTTCTACATTAGTTCCACTGCTATGGTCAATTATCAATGAACAGATTCAAAGTTATGATGGCGAGTCCTCTTGGTACTTTTACGTCTTTACGTTGCCAGAGGATTTCTGCAGATTGGTTAAGTTTCAAATAAAGCGCAGGCATAAATGGAATGCGGAGAAAACTTTGACTTCCTTTCTCAGTTCCCAATAGCATGCCAGATGGGTGTCAGCAGCACCCACACCTAAGGTTACCCAGCAGGTCAGCCACTAAACACAGATGTAGCAAATTGAAATTCCAGATGTGGCCAATGGAGTTTCTGAATTGTAAGTAAAAAAAATTCATAGCAAGAACCATCTGGGCATGCAATATCTGTGCTCACACGTATACTTAATAGTCTGCATGTTTGGAAGGTGAATAATAATATTTATTCCTAGTTTTTACTTCCTGAATGATAGTAAATACTAATTATATATATCTATCTATATCTACATCAATATCTATATTTATATATATTTTCTTCTCACCCTTTATGGGTGACGTGTGTATGTAGTTTTCCACCTAAGGCCTGTGAGCTTGAGGGTCGGCGCAGTGTCCATGCTGATCCTAATAGTGCACTTTTCTGGGCCAAGATCTCAATTGTTGTTCCCATGATTTGTTGGAGCCACTCTCCCAGTCTAGATGTCACAACTCCAAGTGCTCCTATCACCTCCGGGATTACACTGGCTTTAACTTTCCACATCTTTTCTATCTGCTCTTTCGAGCCCCATTATTTCTCCAGCTTCTCATATTCTTTCTTCCTGATGTTACTGGCTTTCAGGATTGCTACATCTATTACTACTGCTTTCTTCTGTTCCTTGTCCAGTATTACTATGCCTGGTTGGTTTGCTAGGATCTGCTTATCAGTCTGTATTTGGTAGACCCACAGGATCTTAGCTCTGTCATTCTTCACTACCTTCTTGAGTGTTTCCCATTTGGACTTGGGAGTGTCCAATCCATACTCAATGCAGATGTTCCTGTACACAATTCCTGTGAACAGGTTGTGTCAATTCAGTGTGTGCTGTCCCTGCTCCCTGCTACCAGGTGTGGGATGGTTTCAGTAAATTCCTTGCATATCTTGGTATATTCCGCATCTGATGGTCACTTGTGCTCCTGGCTTTGAGTAAATTTCCAGCATTGTCCTCCAACAGCCCATTGAGTTCTTGTTGACCTTGTACAGAGGCAGGCATTCCAGGATCTATGTGTGGGGCATTGAGTCATATGCTTTCTGGTAGTCGATCCAAGCTGTGCTTAGTTTGGTTTGCCTGGTCTTGGGGTCTCACTTGACTGCCTTGTCTACCAGTAGTTGGTGCTTCTAGCCTTTGGTTCCATTACCAATCCCCTCTGAGCAGGGTTCAGGAATTTACACACATGTTCCTTCAACTTGGTGGTCAACTTTCTTCAAATATATACTTAATGAAATTGCCAAACATGGTGTAACTCTACAACAGCCAAGGGCTAGCTGATAATTTATAACCTACAGTTTTAAAAATGGAGGCCCTGTTTGTAAGGTCTGGAAATTCCTGCACTATATATGCACGTAAATTTGGGGAACACACAGATGCCGATTCACACTCAAACTGCACCCCAGCTCATGTTACCCAATAATAATAAGTTGTCCCATTCTCCCCACGATCCAGCAGGTGGCAGCTAGCAGGTCCCTTCACTCAGTCACACTGATCCACTCCCAAAGTAGGGTTTATCCCAATCCTTTGCTAAGTCCCAGTAGTTGTGCTGTATGAGGAATATTTTTGCTATTGGTAACTACTGCCTAGACAGTGGGATATCTGGTGTGTGACAGTATATCCATCTAAGAAAAAATCATGCACAGACATCTTCCACTTTCTGAATTGAATTTAGGGACATGGAACGACAGTGCCTCCATTGACATTCACAGCTGGAACTAGATTTCTGCTCCTTCGGCATAGCACAGGAATTCAGAGGGATCAATACAAAACCAATGAGCTCAGTGAGATTATGATTGGCAGGAAGGGTCAGTTCAAGGAAAAAAAGTTTGTTGTCAGTCTCCATGAGGTTGATTTAGCATTCCTGAGCAAATTGTCTGATACCTTAATGATTCCCCATGTGGGATAAATGAAAAGCTCTCTATCCTGTTTTATTCAGAACTACTAAGCTGCAGTTACCAGCATGCTGGTAGATGCTAATAAAGCTTTACACTCCGAACCTGAGAAATACCTGGTGCAAGTTTCAGAAGATGATTCTTCTTGTCTTAGTAAGATAGGACAGAGACCTCTGAAAATCTGACAGAGGAAGATTCAGAATGCTAACTGCAGTCAATTCCTCCACCTCATGAAACATTTAGAAGGTATTCTTGTCAACAACAACATCCAGTGTCATCAGACATACAAGGCCTTGTGTTCCTCACTCATTCTAGGCATTGTCATTTGTCAGTTTACTTCATCATCAAAGTGATGGTTCAAGGATAGCTGTTTCACCTGTGCCACAGTAATTGCTGATGACAGCTAGACTGTCTGCTGCCTTATTTACCCAGTCATCTCTGTCAACCAGGCCCAGGCCCCACAACAGTTTTAACAAGAGAAATGCTGCTGGAGGAAAACTGATATCAATGAACGCCGAGGCCCAACAAAACATTTATGACTTAAAGAACTGATAGCAGGTGGAACGAGGGCAGGGCATCCATCAACTGCCAGGGTGTGTTTGAATCCACCAGTGCTATCAAGGCTATTGGTGTGTCATAGATGCATCCTACCAAAAAGCCAAAAGTACAGGAGATCTGATCAAAGAAAGCAAGGCTGTCAAATGAATTGAATTGAGTTGTCTTTATTACTTACATCCTTCATATACATTTGGAGTAAAAACCTTTTCATTACATCTCCGTTTAAGTGTACAATGCGCAATTTATAGTAATTTGTAATAAGTAGTATGTACAACAGGATAGTCAATATAACATAGAAATACACTTGTGTCAGCATGAGTTAATCGGTCTGATGGCCTGGTGGAAGAAGCTGTCCCGGAGCCTGTTGGTCCTGGCTTTTATGCTGCAGTACTGCTTCCCAGATGGTAACAGCTGGAACAGTTTGTGGTTGGGGTGACTGGGTCCACAATGATCCTTCAGGCTCTCTTTACGCACCTGTCCCTGTAAATGTCCTGAATAGTGGGAAGTTCACATCTACAGATGCGCTGGGCTGTCCATACGACCCCTTGCAGAGTCCTGCGATTGAGGGAAGTACAGTTCCCATACCAGGCAGTGATAGAGCCAGTCAGGATGCTCACAATTGTGCCCCTGTAGAAAGTTCTTAGAATTTGGGGACCCACAGCAAATTTCTTCAACCATCTGAGGTGAAAGAGGTGCTGTTGTGCATTTTTCACCACACAGCTGGTATGTACACATTATATGAGATCCTCAGTGATGTTTATACCAAGAAATTTATAGCTGTTCACCCTCTCAACCCCAGATCCATTGATGTCAATAGGGGCTACCTCTTTCCATTCCTCTTGTAGTCCACAACCAGCTTCTTTGTTTTTGTGACATTGAGGGAGAGGCTGTTTGTTCAAAGGAGCAAGAGTCTGTCTTTGGCATGAATGTTCTTGCACAAATTCATAAACTTTATCATGAAGAAGAAAGCATTCCAGAGGGCATAAGGGATGGCATGGTTATGGCTGTTTTCATAAAGGGAGGCACAGCTAATAATATTTACAGAGGATCTTCTCTGCTGCCCTCCAAAGAGGGTATCATTACAGGAATCATCTTTATGTTGGTTAAAGACCTTACAGGGTTGAGCATTGACTTTTCCCATCAAGACAGCGATGTTAGGATTGGTGTCTTTCCCTCTCCACTTCTGTTCAAAATGAGCTGATAAGTGAATCAGAATCAGGTTTAATATCACTGGCGTATGTCGTGAAATTTGTTGATCCGCAGCGGTAGCACAGTGCAATACAGAAGAAAATCTATAAATTACAATCAGAAATAAAGAGAACAAAAAATATAGAGAAGTAGTGTTCATGGGTTGGCATTGTCCATTCAGAAATCTGATGGAGAGAAAGAAGCAGTTGCTAAAATGTTGAGTGTGTCTTTAGACTGCTGTACCTCATCTCTGATGGTAGAAATGAGAAGATGACATGCCATGTGTGATGGATGCCAAAATATAGCAGTTGTCATGTTTTCTTTGTGATTGCATCAACACGTTGGACTCAGGATAGGTCCTCAGAGATGCTGGCACCCAGGAATTTGAAACTGCTCATTCATTCCACTACTGCTCCCTTGATGAGACTGACGTGTTTTCTCTCAACTTTCCCCACCTGAAGTCCACAATCAATTCATTGGTCTTACTGACACTGAGTGAAAAGGTTGTTTTTGCTACACTACCCAACCAGCTGGTCTTTCTCACTCCTGTACGACTTCTCATCATCTTAAATTCTGCCAACAACAGTTGCGACATTGTTAAATTTATAGATGGAGTTTGAGCTGAGCTTGTCCGCACAGTCATGGGTGTAGAGAGAGTAGAGCACTGGCTATGCACACACCATTAAGAAGCACTGGTCTTGTTTGTCAGTGAGGAGGAGATCTAATTTCCAATCCACACTGACTGTAGTCTCCCTATGGTCTCCAGTTTCAGAGGAAGGTAGTAGGGCCCAGGTTTTGAAGCTTGTTGATTAGTACTGAGGGTAAGATGATGTCGAATGCTGAGCTATAATCAATAAACAGCAGCCTCATGTAGGTACTGCTGTTGTCCAGCTTGTATAAGGCCTAGTAGACAGCCAGTGAGATGGCAATGGGTGTAAAAGTAACCTTTTGTAGTGTAAGGCAAACTGCAGATGGTCCAGGTTTTTGCTCTGGCAGGATTTGGATCACTGGCTGTGCAGAGAAGTCCTGACAAACAACTTTTGTTAGTAAATGCCAAATAAAACTGAAATCTTTATTGAAACATCTTCATTTGCTGCTCAGAGATTAAAATGACCTCGTTGTAGCAGCTGTTACATTTCTTTCTCTCTGCCTGTATGCTCAAAGCAGACACCTGCATGTAGTCTCATTGATCCTGGGGGAGCTCAGTCTGTTGATGGTCCGTTGAGGCACAATTCCGCTCACCTCTTCGTGACTGCTGTCCTCGTTTCAGTGTTCCACCTGTCAACAACTCCTGAAATCTGACCAGGTCACTCTTCCTGACTGCAGTGCCCCTAGTGTCTGGGAAGTCCTGGTTTGAAGGAAAGGCCTGCCTATTTGAAAAGCTTTTCCTTTTATTAAAATTTCTCCCTCTCCCTAAAATGGCCAAAGAAGGTAGGCCCTTTCCCTCTTTCCTGGCTGATATCTGTTTCAGCCTTTTTGATACAATGTTTAAATCATTATAGCCAAATTGCATTCCAGATGGTAAAACACCATTTCATGAAATATTTCAATAAAGTTTCAAGTTGAAGGACCATTTCAGTGGAAATACATAATCATAGTCGGGTACCTATTAAGTGGGAATTGCAAACCTTAATGATTTCCCAACAGCTGCTCTTAGTTCAAACTAAACTAACACCACAATGATATGAAATGCCATATGTACATAACAAGTTATTCATCTGTTTTATGGGCTTTAAATTAACTCAATACTTTTAGACTATTAGTTTTTCTAAAATCTCTAAGGACAGAACTGATATTATTTTATAATAACAGAATATTAAAATTCTCTGGGCCAGAGGTCCCTGAGAGATAGTGGAGATGTTGCACTCCTGCGAGGGGGCTTTGTGCATCCTCTTGAATCTTATCCTCCATCTGCCTGTAATCTCCTCCATGACAAAGTCCTGGAATAGTGAACTTGCTTTGGAAGTCTCTTGTTTTCCATGTGAGCAATTAATGGATGGCTGACTGAAAGTAATGTGATCTTAAAATTGGTTATCTTCCAAAATGTTCCACCCTCCCTTATAAACTTTGACCCTCACCAAGTGTTCCACTGCAGGCTCAATCCAGTTGCAGGCTAGGGTCAAGCAAGATTGTGTCATGATGATATCCCCAATTCAGTCTTCTCTACTCCCATAGTTGTTCCCTACTTGCTGAAATAGAGATATCCTGAAGGACAGCAGAAGCCTGTGACCTTCAGCAACTCCATTCCAGAAGCAAGTTCATTAAATAAAGTTATTAAATACAGATGATGTTTGTAAAGGCCATGCGTGGATTACCACGCAGTTTTGGTCTCCTTATATGAGAGAGCAGGCATTTGAATTGCAGATTGTACAACCGTCTCATTCCTGGGATGAGAAGGTTGTCCTCATAACGAACAGCTTATAGAAATTAGATCTACCGCATGTCCTTTGGAGTTTACAAGAAGTGGGGTGACCTTACTGAACCCTGAGAGGACTTTATGTGCTTCAACAAGATCACCCCACATCTCACCTTGAGAAGTCTCCACTAATGGGAGAATTTCAAACAAGGGGGCTTGTAACAAGATCAAAAGGCAATCATTTGAGAGCTGCTTAGGAACTTCTTTACACCAAGGGTAGTGAATCACTGGAATTCTGTACCCGAGAGGGTTGTGCAAGAAAAATCTTTGGGGGAGCTTAAAAAGGAAGTAGATGTTTTTTTGAAATGATTAGAAAATTGAGTGCTATGCGGAACTGATAGTGGAGAGTAGATTAAGTTTTCCATCATCATATTGAATAGCAGGACCGACCTGAAGAGCCAAGTGGTCTACCCTGGCTTCTATTTTCCTGTAGCCTTATGCACGCGCCCACAATTTGAGCTTGAAATGGCTCTTCCACCAAAATAAATTAAAAGACGGATCTGAAAGCTAAACATGAAGGAGCCAGTGGCCCTTCACCAATCTCCCCATTCTGCCAAGCACTGCCTCTCTCTAAAAAGATGCCAGGTGACATTCAAATTTTCATGGATCACTTCTCATATATTGGGAAACATCTCTGAGTGAGGATGAGCATTCAAGAAAAGGACCTTCATTATCTCCAGTCCACTAGTGCAGTCTGTGAAAAAGAAGTTCTGAAGACCAAGATCTTAAAACTAGCAGCAAGCTGATGGTTTTCTAAGTTGGAAGAAATCCCGCTCTCCTGTTTGCACTAGAGAATGGACAATGCAGAGTAAGCCCTGGAGAAAAACAACCAACTCTGCCTCTGCAAAATCATTCAAATCCGTTGGCAGCTCAAGCTCAGCGTCCTCACCCAAACCATCTATTTCAGCTTCAGGACTACAAGCACACTCATCCAAAGCAGAGAAAGAGTTTGCATCATCTTTATTCCTGATGCCAGACTCCTGAATCAAGCACTCTATGTTTGAACCTTGTTATGGCAATGGATTCCTTAGGTAATAAAAACTCTGCTTCAAAGACATCATCAAAGCCTCCTTATAATAACATAACATTTCCATTGTCTCTTGGATGTTCCCAAGACCAAGACCATTCAAACAGGCACAGAAACATCCAGGTAGGTACTGAATACTTCAAGCCTGGAATGTGACAGAGAGGCCAAGGGTAAATAATGAAAGGAGCACACAATAATTCAAACAATGTGCACATACACATCAAGTTTCAGTTGCCTCACCTGTGGCAGAGTAGGAGTCATTAGTCACCTCTCTACTCTCATAACACTTTTGTGGAAGTAGGTCATTCTAAACTCCAAAGCACTGCCTGAAAAGGTACCAAATCATACCTCTGCAGAGCTTTTGGGCTAGTAAAAGACATAGTTTTCCATCTGGAAGTCATATAAGACACAAACTATGATGACAGGGCAACTCTTGTCCAAGTAAAGAGAAGAGCAAATGGATTTAGATCAAGAGTGGACCCAAGAGACAGGTGATCAGGTGATTTTTTTTTAGGTCTAATTTCACTATTGTGAAATTTGTTGTTCTGTGGCAGTGGTATGTTGCAATGTATAATAATAAAAACATTAATTCAGTAAGTATTTATAAAAAAATAAATTAAATTAAATAGGTAGTGCAAAAGAGAGGGGACAATACTGTGGTAGTGCTCATGGGTTCATTGTCCACTCAGAAACCTGATGGCTGCTGAGGGTGAGAGGCTGTTTCTGAATTGTCAAATGTGTGTTTCCATGCTCCTGTACTTCCTCCTGATGGTAGCAATGAGAAGAGGGCATGTCCTGCGTGATGGGGGTTCTTAATGATGGATGCTGCCTTTCTGAGGCATCGGCTTCTGAAGATGGCCTGGATTCTGGGGAGGCTAGTGACCATGATGGAGCTAGCTGAGTTTATAACTTTCTGCAGCTTTTTCCAGTCCTGTGCTGTACTCCCTCCCTACCAGATAGTAATACAACCAGTTAGACTGCTCTCCATGGTACACCTGTAGAAATTTGTGAGTGTCTTTGGTGACATACCAAGTCTCCTTAAACTCCTAATCAAATGTAGTCGCTGACATGCTTTCTTTGTAATTGCAGCAATATTTTGTACCCAGGATAGATCCTCAGAGATGTTGACACCCAGACACTTGAAACTGCTCACCCTTTCCACTGATGATCCCTCGATGAGGACTGGTGTGTGTTCCCTCAACTTTCCCATCCTGATGCCCACAATCAGTTCCTTGTTCTTCTTGATGTTGAGTGCGAGTTTGTTGCTGTGACACCACTCAACCAGCTGATCTATCTCGCTCCTGTGCACCTCCTCACCACCATCTGAAATTCTGACGACAGTAGTTGTGCCATCAGCAAATTTATTGATTGCATTTGAGCTGCGCTTAGCCGCACAATCGTAGGTGTAGAGAAAACAGAGCTAAGCACACACCCTCGAGGTGCGCCAGTGCTGATTGTCAGCGAGGTGAGGTAGAGACGTTATTTCCGATCTGCACAGACTGTGGTCTCACGGTGAGGACGTCAAAGACCCAGTTGCAGAAGGAAGTACAGAGACCCAGGGTTTGGATCTTGTTTATTAGAACTAAGGGGTATGATTATTTTGAAAGCTGAGCTGTAGTCAATGACTAGCAGCCTGACATCAGTATTACTATTGTCCAGGTGATCCAAGGCTGAGTGGAGAGCCAATGGATTCAGTGATGGATGTTGAGGGATAAGGGTTCCAGTATTCTCTCATTTTATTCAGTTAACAGATGTGCTTTAAAAGGTCACTTCAACAAAGATGGGCCTTCATATCTTGCTGAAGGATTCTGAAATGCTTTGCATCACTGCCTTTGTGCTGGGAAGTAAAAACTTGCCTCATTTCGATGATCAACATTCTATTGTGGTTCCACTGCTAAATTGGTAACAGAAAAGGAGATTGTTATGGCTGAAAAATTACAACAGCTTTTGCATTCTCCTGGGGTTTATAATGACTAAAATCAGGATTCTGGGTTATATATATCATGGTTAGACTTTGATTCCATCTTGTTCTCATTGTTTTACTGCTTTTGACTCAAGGCAAGGCAGTTGAGAAAGACGCTTTATTGTCAGTGAGTCAGAAGCAAACCAATCCCTCCATTACAGGATAAAAAGGATTAATTCTACCACACTGCTACTTCATTCTGAGCACTAGGTAAAAGGTTACATCCACTCACGTGGTTAAATGACATGTTCTTCCCATGCAAGCTGAACAAAAACAGTATTTAAAAACAAAATTCTATGAAGAAGAAGGGTTATTTTGGATTATGCTGCAATCAGGAATAATCCTAAACATTTAAAGTGCACTTGATAATGTTTCACATGAAAAGGCAATTCTTTAAATTCCTTCCAACATGGCACTAGGTTCTAAATAACATTAGAGGATTAGAGAATTCTGAGCTTCATATGAGCATATTTCTTTTATCCCTCTAAATCTTTCCTCTCCAGGAACCTATCCAAATGTCTTTAAAATATTATAATTGTACCCTTTTCGACCATTTCCTCTGGCAGTTCACTCTGCATACCCATCACCCCCTGTGTGTGCACAAACACCTGGCATTAGATTGTTTCAGAATGACTTGCCCACATTCCTGACATCCATCTCTTGAAAGGCCAACGGGTCAATTTTAAGATTGTTCCTGCCCCATTTCATTTCAAGGTCAGTGAAAGTCAACTTTATGCTGTCCTAGCAGCAAAATGTACACTTTGTGCTGTTTCAAGCCATTGTTCCCAAGACAATGCAGCAAGATTTGAGTATATTTTTGATATGGTTAATTAGATTGAGATTGCTGTTTGCTACCCTATCACAGCACACTTATTCAGTTACCATATGAAATGTGGTTGATTGTGATTGGCTGCCTCTAAAGAACTATCCTGCATTATGTTGATATCTTTGTGTTATTTGAGGGTTTTTTTGTACTAGCTAGATTTGAAAACAGGAAATTACATACTGTACATACCAGTCCTTTGCCAGTGTCAACTCCAGCCTTAATGCTTGTCTGCATATGATGATCAGAGCAAAACACACAAAATGCAGGAGGAATTCTGCAGGTCAGGCAGCATCTATAGCGAGGAATAAACATTCAGTGTTTCAAGCCGAGACTCTTCATCGAAAATTACAGCATCTGCAGAATCTTTTGTGCCTATAATGATCAGATGCTGCTTATTGACTACAGCACATTTCTGGCAGCTTCTAGCCTCACTGGAATACATGCATCATTTCTCATCGTAAGTTTTAAAAAATCATGAGTTCTTAAGAGAAGACTAGTTGTTGTGAATATTGGTATCAGTGAAATTAGAAGCAGCAGAACTATTGCAATAAAGGTTCAATAACATATTAAAAATTATCTCTGAGGATTAGAAATAAACATCAGGAAATATATAAAATAAGCAGCTATCTTAAAATTCCAATCTCACAAGCTACAAGTCTTCTGAGCTTCTGTGAAATTTGTGTTAGTATATTTTTTTTGCAAGACAGCCAACAGACAATACCCCTCAGTTTGTTCCCTGTCTGTCCACAATAGTCTGGATCGGTAATTTCAATGATAGCAAGGTAATTATATACAACAGTAATGATATATCAGTATATTGTTGTCACAGGTACTCTCTCTCAGTTGTCCATCTGAATCCGATGACGACATCCACTCTAACGGTGAGATCTTTGGTGACTATACAGTCCTATCCTGGACCCACAAGCTCTATTGCAGGTGGGACGTGTATATGTGGTAGTAGTGGTAGTGATGGCAACCATGGCTGCATTTCTCCTGGCTCTCTTCTGCTGTCTTCTGGTTGTTCTTTCCATCTCCAGAATACGAACTCCATCTCTACACAGCTGTTGCCAAGTGTTACGGTCAGCAGCAACATCCTCCAGGTCCTCATGTCTGATCTTGCACTTCCTTAAAGCATTCTTCATCTGATCCTTATAGCGCTTCTTCAGCCACAGGCACTAAGGTACATGAAAACCCCGACTTGCATACCATTCATACAGAACAATTCATGGCAACAGTACAGTCTGTTGAGGTAGTACAGGGTAAAGCAATAACAGATTTCAGAATAAAGTGCTACAGTTATGGAGAAAATATGGGCAGCATGGAAATGTAGAAATTAGCGTGACCCGATTACTGTGCAAGTGACCAGTCTTCAGTTCCGGCCACTGCCTGTCACTGCCCCTGACCTCATGGGTGCTCTGGGTTCATCCCACTTGTCAAAGACAAATGGGTTAGTAGGATCATTGGCCATATGGGTGTAACTTGACGGTGTGGGCTGGAAGGGCCCGTTACTGTGCTGCGTCTCTTCAAAAAAGGTGCAGTGCAGTTAGGCAATAAGGTGCAGCACCAACATGAGGTAGACTATCTGGTCTAGAGTCCATCTTATCCGTACTGGATCCTCATATCTCAGCACCTGTTTGTACACAGGGAAGAGGAGCACAGGCTAGTGGTTTGATACCAAAGTGTGAGGGAGGGGAGGCCTCAGTGAGTCGTGAATGACTGTGTCGCCATGGTCAAGGGTGGTTGGGCCGCTGGTGGGACAGGAGACAGGTTGCTAGTGTTTCAGTAACAAAGTGCAAGTTGGCCTGGTTAAAGTGGATGACGTAAGTTGGGGCCATTGATCTGCCAGGTTGTCTTCTAGACATTGAGGCTACAAATAACTGGCTCATTTCACTCAAACTTGAATATATTCAGTAAACATTGGAGCTGAAATATATTGAAAATAACAGCTTGTTAACAAAGTAGTATTAATATTGTAATGTTGATACCACATAATAGAACATAGTGCAGTCCTCATTTACAGCTTATTAATTAATGAACACAGTCGCAGTAAAAACCAGGTGTGTTCACAGTATGAACCAGTTGGAAAAACACCCCAAGTCCAAATGAACAATATGGGGTGGTGAGGTAACATAGTGGTTAGCACAATGCATTACAGTACCAGTGAGCTGGGTTCAATTCCCACTGCTGCCTGTACATTCTCCCCACGACCACATGGGTTTCCTCCGGCTGCTCTGACTTCCTCTCCGCCCGAAGGTGTACTGGTTGCTAGGTTAATTGGTCACTGTAAATTGTCCTGTGATTCAACTGGGGTCACAGTACTTGGTGGCAAAGTTCAGAAGCGCCTCGTCTGTGCTGCATCTTAACAAACAAGCAAACAAGAAAACAAGCAGATAGATAAGACGTGGCAGTCATGTTTGCTTCTGGCAAAAGGAATGCATGATTTTTATTAGGCAATTATTTTTTGCACCTTCTGATGCAGTCACAAGACCATAGATTCAGAAACATGTAATGGAACAAATAAGTGAGACTCCTAACCAATGTCATAAATGTCAGCAATGTGTTAATCCAGATATTCAATGCATAAAATATCAAACTAAAATGTAATCAGTCCAGTTTATGGATCACAGCTAGTCACTATTACTAGATGGGGGTTGGTGGGGGTGGGGGAAGGCACTTCCAAATATATGAGTGGAAAGGACAGAATAAAATCATGACAAACAAGCTTAAAGAGCACGAACATTGAAAATGACTGTGTAGTGACTGCACAGGGCAACAAAATGAAAGAATGACGTCAAAAAATGGACTCAAAATGCTGCAAGAACACAACAGGTCAGACAGCATCTGTGTAAGAAATAAACTGTGTTGTTTTCTCTCTTGCCACAGATGTGCCTGAACTTTTCTGATTCAATTCGCTTTTCTTTATTTTCAGTCTCCCACAGCACATTTTTAAAAATAACTGTTATCTTTCCAAGTAAGCACAATGTTTAGCTGCCAAATCCAGGATTTATATTTGCATTGAAGTTGTTCACATCATTGTGGGCGACAAATGTAGAAACAAGTTTCCAATATGCCGGTTAAGTCTCCTCTTGCATGGCGTAATGCCATGTTCTATCAAATAGACTTTCAGAACATTTCAGCTTGACATTTTGCACATTGAACAACTGGATTAATATGCAGTTTCCAATTTATCACATTGGTCAAGAGACTCATTAGCTGCTTGGGAAACATTGAAATAGTAATTTGTTTCCATATTTACAATACATTTGCCATGGGTAGTTGGGCAGCCATATTAAAGTAGTGGCAATGATTCTAAGTTGTTCCCTATAAATCAGTCCTCACTGTCACTGTTTAATGTAGCTCAAATGGCACAAGGTCTAATTTGTACTGCACAATCATGGAAATTGCATGCTGTGATGAGAAACAGAGCAAATCTGCTTATCTCATTCCCAGTTGTACTTTTATATTGAAAGCCAAAACTTATGTCAGTGTGTGGAGCACAATGTAAGGCAGCTGATGAATCTATTAATCTGAAAACAAATTATGATACTGAAGAAGAAAAGTAAGATAAAATTATTCTGCATAGAGAGAAAGGCAGACGTTAGGAATTTGGAAATGTATGAACTATTGCTGTGTACTATATACATGCATTCTGTGAGTGATAATATTTAATTTAACTATACAGTTTTAATTTGTATGCATTCGTCAGAGAATAGAAAGATGAGCCTTTCTGAAATACTAGCTCAGCTACTGCGAGAAAGTTGCATCGAGTTTTGGTTACCACACATTAGGAGACTGAGAGAGTGTAAATGAGACTTAAGCAAAATGATTCAAAAAGACAGGAGATCTTAGTTTTGTCACTGGAGTGGAGATATTGGGCTTGTACAGCCAAGTGGAGGACTTTGAAAGGAGACCTGATGGAGGTATTTAATATTATGAATGGTATTGATAGAAAGAAAACCATTGGTCCCATTGGCAGAGTAGTTAAGAACTAGGGGGCAGAATGAAGATGATTTATAGCAGAACCAAAATCAACACGATGATTTTCTTATTTAGTCAAGGTCTACAATGTTCTGCCAGCAATAGTAAGAGTGTTTGCTTTTATTATCATGTCTAAATTGCAACTGAATTTGTGGGGCAGTGGGGAGGAAGCATCCTGTTGGATTGCTCTTCAACTGTTATTTGTTATTGGAATGTATTCTAAGGAACCAGATATTCGTGTGTTTGGATAGACATGGACAGATTAGGGAGAGTCAACATGGCTTTGTGCTTGGAAGGTGGTGAGTTTTTCGAGGAAGTTACTGGGGAAAGTTGATGAAGGCAGGGCAGTGGATGCTCCCTACATGGTATTTGACAAGGACCTGAACGGGAGGTTGGCCAAGAAGGTTCAGTCACTTGGCATTCAAGATAAGGTATTAGACATTGGCTTTTTGGGGGAAGCCAGAGGGTGGTAGAAGATGGTTGCCTCTCTGACTGGGGGCCTGTGACTAGTAGAGTGCTGGGTCCGTTGTTGTTTGTCATTCATAAAAAAAATCCAGGTGACCATGTGGTTAAGTGGCTCAGCAAAATCAGAAAATAAAAGGAAGAAATGAAGCAACTTCTATGATACATGTAAATACTGCTATCACAAAAGTTCAAAGTGTAAATTTATTATCGAAGTATGTATACCATATACAGCCTTGACATCCATCTTTTTGTAGGCAGCCACAATAGAACCCATGAAAAACCACTTACAAGAAAGAGAGATAACCTCCAATGGAGGATAAATCATGCGAATAGTAAAAAAGGTAAAACAAATCAAAGAACACGAGGTGCAGGGTCCCCGAAAGTGAGTCCTTAGCCGCGGAGTGAGCTCAGCGCTGAGGCGAGTGAACTGGTCCGGCAACAGCTGCTCCCGAACCTGGCAGCATGGGATCAAACACCTTTGCACTCTGCTTCCAATGGTAGTAGTGAGAACAGAGGGAGGTAGGACAAACACAGGCAGATGGCACTGAACACCAACTCCTTTCCTGCTCGCAGGTCATGACACTTTAATCGGTGTGGAATTTGATGCCTGTTCAGTATCACACTGTTTCAACATGGTTAGAAGAGCATCAGCAGTGATCAAGTGATCTGGTTATTGACCACACAACATCATTCTCACTCTCAAATACTGACGTCACAAAAACATATAGTATATAATAATTTAAATTAGCCAGTTTTATTTTCATCTGAGTGCAAGTGAAAGGCATTTTTAATTGACTTTCTATTTGATAATTTTAGCATTGTACTCAAATGGCTGATTGCTGCATCAAAACTAACAGCATCTTCAGCAAGGTGTGCTTGGTCAACATTTTGCCAGCATAAAATCAATAGACACCGTAACACACCACAAAAGATTGCAAAGTAGCCAAATGTCTGGATTTATCTGCATTGAAAGCTTGGAAATCAGTGCAACAGAAGATTTTCAAGAAGGCAAGTATTCATTATGTAAAAAGCAGGATTCTATAGTCAATGACATCTTTTTTCCCTTGTGATATGTTTGTAGTTTTTGCTTTTTTTTAAAGAAAGCTAATTGAAATAAGAAAATTAACAGGTAATTTTGATATCAACACCCAGCATGAAATTCCAGCATCGCCACTGAACAGGAGCAGAGGAACAGGAGATTTCCAGATGACACTCTTTAAGTTACATTTTCACAGGCTTCTGCTTCCTCTCACTTCTGTGTATCTTGTACTCACTGAAATTGGCCTCTGGACCTGTGAATAATTGATCCAGTAGTCTGACCCTAAGGAAGTGAAAGGCGGTGCTATTCTAAGTAGGGCAATACCAGTTTGTAACTATTCAGCACTGACTTACACCAATGGATTCATAATATTTGTTCAAGCCAAGTACCTGAAGTCTGTGGCTTCAGACATAAAATCTGAGTGAATGGCGCCTAAATCTGAAGACTATGTCTGGGATTTCTTCAAGTGGAAAGGTCTGGAATCTCTCAGGCTGTTTCCATATCGAGGGGAATAGTTTGTTGTCTACCATCTGTTTTAGGCCATTTCAAATATCACCAACTGAATGCTAAAAGCTTTCACTGCTGTCATTGGTCAATTATTTCACTTCAGCTAGTCTTTTCTTTCTCCTTACTAAGGTGGATTTTCAACCTTTCTTCAAGGTGCAAGATTTCTCAAATCTTGCATGCTGAGGGTTACAAACAAGAGAAAATCTGCAGTTGCTGGAAATCCAGGCCGCACACACAAAATGCCGGGGGATCTCAAAAGGCCATCTATGGAAAAGAATACCGTTGACGTTTTGAGCCGAGACCCTTCATCAAGACTGGATAAACAGAGGGTTATTTCACATTAGAGTTCCCAATCTATACTGTTGGCTTGTCCACAATAAGAATCTGAATTAATACAGCATTTTTAATGAGGTTAAACATCCCAAGGCATTTACCATGTCAACAAAGCAGAAGTTGACATTGACACATACAATATTGCAGTAGGTAACCAAAGACATGGACCAAAGTCTTAAAGTAATGTTCTAAAGGGAAAGTAAGAACTAGTGAATAAGATGTTTAATAGCAACCTATCTACGGCTGTCCAGGAGTTTCCAGCAATTGAAGAATAATCTCTAAGACATATCCTTAGGAAATCTATGGGAAATCCAAAGTTGGATCAACAAGAATTCTTTTCTTTTACAGTTTCTTCATGAACTCTGTAGAATAGTTGCATATTTAATTCACTCGGTTAGTACTACGTCGTGGGTGGCAGGGTAGAGAACCGTCTCTACCAAAGTAGATGTAAAGCATTCCTTCCCTCCTCTAGCCTGCAGGTCACCCTTGGACAGGTGTTGCACCTGTTAGCCCCTGCATCCCTCAATTGAAGCCACGGGAGCAGGTGGTAGATGGCCATATGAACTGCTGAAGCATATCAAAAGTCCTGGTTATATGACCACTGATGCCAGGCAGACAATCTTTGAAGAGTATTGATAATGGCTGGGGTCACCTGTCTTGTAAAGACATTGCCCAGAAGAAGAAGGCAATAGTAAACCACTTCATGGAAAGACCACGATCAGCCACATCATACGACGCGGACCCTAATGAACGAATGAAGGAATACCACATCAGTTCATCTTCCAATTGATCTTCCTCTTAAACAGTCACTCGGAAATCAGGATGACCTGCTTCCACTCCAGCATTGTGGGTTCTATGGTACCTAGTATGGTCAAGGTGGAGCAGAAAGGGGTAGGTGTCCGTGAAGTGCTCCCTTCCCTGGTTACAAAGGTCTTTAGTTGCTTATCAACAGCCTCAAAATTCTAAATACCTCATGTGCACTTAAAGCTATCGTGGACCAGAGATCCAGGTGTCAATGGGGATGTTATATTTACTTTGAACACTTCCCGATTCTCTTCCTGCGGCAGAGCTCAGAACAGAGTGCTTAGGAGTTTGATGTCAAGCATGAAAATGGTGTGACCTGCCTGGCAATTGAGTAAAATGGGGGCATTGGTGCTGTGGTTGTTAATTCACGTATTCGGTCCAATGACAGGTACGAGTATAAGTGGTTTAAGGTAGAAAGTCATGCAGCAACATTTTTACATGAGTACCCAAGCCTTACTGTAGTAAGACTGAATAATTTATTATTTTGTTCCTGGTTGTACTGGAGTCACTTATGGAATCCCACGCCATTAAATGTCTTTTGCACATCACACGCTTGGCCCCTACGTAAAAAGCATGCAAAGCATCAAGAACGCTGGTGAAATTGGAAATGTATAAAGGTTAAAATATTAAAAACATATTGAAAAAGGGTGTTGTATTGTATGCACTAAATAAGTTTGGTTTGTGTATTTGATGTCGGAACAATGTCCAGCTACAACTGTATTTCTGCTGAATCCTAAGGAAAATATTCAAAAAGTATTATAAAGTGGATGCCGGAAGCAATCAGCTGACAATTTTAGAACTGACTTTTCCAAATAAACATGCACTGAGATGACTCAGCTTTTATTTGCTACACGTCTATCAGTTTTGCGTCAGATATTCTGCTCAGTTAAGGTTTTTCCCATCTGAGTGCCCTTGAGATAACTGGCAATGATAAATAAAGGAAGCAGATATGAAATTAAAAAAAATGTTGGCCTGGGAATTATTTTGTGTCAGTCTGCTTGAGTAATACTGTGCTTGAACTACCTGACCCAAAGAACACCCAATATTAGCTTAGAAATTGTAACGCTGCAGGCTGACTATTTGTGACAGCGTAACTCAATGTCATAAATAACTATAGAAGATCCTAGTCAGGTAAGGGGAGGAAAGGCACTGAGGTTGGCTAGGAGGTGGCTTTGGCCATTGCAAAATCAGGGCAAGGGTGGGGTGATTTCAGTCCTTACAGGACTGGGATCAGAGGGTATTCAGCCATCAGAAATTTTGATCTAGTGGGCTTGTTTTAGAAGGACAGAGACATAGAGTGCTAAGAGTAGTGTCTTTGAATGTACTTAAAGCTGAGTTAGACAGATGCTTGATAAGGAAGTGTGGGAAGATTACTAGAGGAAGTTAACAATGTGGAGTTGAGTTTACAGTCAGATCAGTGCTGGTTTGAGCGGCCAAATGGCCAGCCCCTTCTTTGAATTGAGGTGTTTCTCTCAAGCCCGTTTAAAATCTATGCCAATTTATGATTCTCTTTTCCACCTCTTTGCAGCCTTTCCATAATCTGGATTCCCAAATTCTTTATTCCCGCACTGTTTCTGTTGTCTCACCACTTAGAAACTGCCCAGTATTATCATTTTGAGTGTGTATCTTCTGCGCACACTTGATTGGACTACCATCCTGTGAAATTTCCTGCTCCCATCTATACCACTGACTTGTTTATCATATACAGACAAAGAGAGAGAAATCACCCAAATCCCCTTTTATAAGTGATTGCTCACATTCATACAATGTCTAAACCTGCTATTTTATAGGAATATGGTTTTCTGACATTAATTATGAAGCAATTGTCTATTTTCTTTCAGTATCTGAATAAATTGCAAATCAAGTTAAATTTTAAACTCACACTGATTGGAGACAACTGAAAAGTTTTCATCTAACATACTTAAATGATACCTTAAATATAAGCATTCACTAAAAATATAACTTTAACAATTAAATATAAAAATATAACTATAACAAAACTTTTTTTGTTTATACATCAGCATTTCAAACAACCACCTTGAATGAACATTTTACTAAATATCATGAGAATTGAAAGCCATCTGTCAAAGTAGATTTGTATCAGTTTACACACATAGTGATTCTTTTCTTCTTCATGCTCCAGGAGAGTTCAGTGACGTTCCCAGTCCTCATATATTATTGGACTTTAAAGATGCACCTTAATTACAAAGGGCAGATCTGATCTATGTCCTCTTTGTCTACCTACAGTAGAGATGCCTCATGATGTTTTTAACATGCCTTAAGAAGGTCAAGAGCTAAATATAGAGAAATAATGTGGCTTCTCATTGAGAAATAAAGTTAATGTTCTTGTCAAAGCCAAGGTATTTATTTTTCATCAAATTAGCATTTTCTAACTACTTAGTGAATAAGAACTGATGGAGATGCTACATTCAGTTGTTGAGAAAAAATGCCCTTGGTTATTTGAAAATCACAGACGCATTTGAAGATCCATTAATGGCAACTCCGCCAATGAAAATAAATGTTTTGAGCTCTCAGTTTTAAGACTACAGAGAGAAGCCAAAGTCAAATGCTGATATCTTCCTGACATCTGCAAAAATTGAAAATAAACAGAACATTAATCACCTTCTTTTTAAAGATATCTATGAATAAACAATTTGAAAATGATTCCCAAGATTATCAATATTCCCACTTTTGTTGTGATAGTTCTGGTTTATTCATGCAATGATTGTATTTGCAGATACCGCAGCATTCCAACTCCTGCTGAAACATGGTGCTTTGGCTCTTTGCTGAGACAATTGAGGATTGTATTTTTTCTCTTAACCTGCAGCAATATTAGGCAAGACCCTTAACAAGGCAATATTCAGACACGAACTAAAAGTTACAATTAACATTCATGCCAGTGGAGTTGCTAAGCAATGATCGTCTCCAATTAAAGAGAATCTAACCATCTATCCTAGACATCAAATGGCATTGCCATTCCTGAAGTCCCCACCAACAATATTCTGGAGGACACCATTCAGGATAAACTTAAAAGACTCGGCCACTTGAAGACCATGGCTACAAGAGTGAGTTCAAAGGTCAAGTGTCCTGTGGTGAGTGGCTAACCCCTAATGCCCCTAGGCCCTTCCTTGGAGTTCCAGTAACCACGTGAAATAAAGATCGATACAAAGATTAGCTTTATTTGTCACATGTACATCGAAACATCGAGACATACAATGAAATGCACCGTTTATGTCAGTGCCCAGCACAGTAGGAGGATTGTTCTGGAGGTAGCTCATAAGTTTTAGCTATGTATCTGCACCAACATAGCATGTCTACCTTCAAATTCTTGTCACAAACAAAAGAGAGCCTGCACTTGCTAAAAATCCAAGAAACACACAAAATGCTGGAGGGACTCAGCAGGCCAGGCAGCATCTCGGAAAAGAGTACAGCTGACGTTTTGGGCCTACCGAAAGGTTTCAGCCCGAAACATCAACTGTACTCTTTTCCATGGATGCTGCCCAGCATGCTGAGTTCCTCCAGCATTTTGTATATGTTGTTCAAGTACTTCTGCAATGTTTAGATAATGAAAGGGCACTTTTTCTCAATAATTAAATGAAGCACATCTACTCTGTGCCGTTCACTTGCTTAGAAAGTTATCAAAAGCTAATCTAGTGAAAACTGTATAACTTGGAATTCTACAGAGCACAAACCAGGTGCATGATGGAGCAGTTGCCACTTGCCTGCCTAATTGACACTCCATTACCCTCCCTGAAACTTCATCCTCCCCCACTGATACACTAGCTGCATGCCAGATAATCTACTGAAATTATATTGGTCAGGCTAAATATTGTCTAAAATGTCTAAAAGACTCTATTGCTGCTGACTGAAAGAACAGATATACCTTTGGCTTAACATCTCATCTAAAAGCTACACTCAACAAAGCAGCATGTCTCCATGCTGGCCCAAATGGTCAGCCAAGCTTTCTGTGTTCAGGTCAGTGGAATGGTATTCTAAGCCACAACAGCTCTATCAAACTCTGGTTAGGCCACACTTGGAGTACTGTGTCCAGTTCTGGTCACCTCACTGTAGGAAGGATGTGGAAGCATTGGAAAGGGTACAGAGGAGATTTACCAGGATGCTGCCTGGTTTATGATCAGAGATTAAGGGAGCTAGGGCTTTACTCTTTGGTGAGAAGGAGGATGAGAGGAGACATGATAGAGGTGTACAAGATAGTAGAGGAATAGATAGAGTGGACAGCCAGTGCCTCTTCCCCAGGGCACCACTGCTCAGTACAAGAGGACATGGCTTTAAGGTAAGGGGAGGGAAGTTCAAGGGGGATATTAGAGGAAGGTTTTTCACTCAGAGAGTGGTTGGTGCATGGAATGCACTGCCTGAGTCAGTGGTGGAGGCAGATACACTAGCGAAGTTTAAGAGACTACTAGACAAGTATATGGAGGAATTTAAGGTGGGGGGTTATATGGGAGGCAGGGTTTGAGGGTCGGCACAACATTGTGGGCCGAAAGACCTGTAATGTGCTGTACTCAT
Organism: Hypanus sabinus; assembly: GCF_030144855.1. Taxonomy (NCBI): domain Eukaryota; kingdom Metazoa; phylum Chordata; class Chondrichthyes; order Myliobatiformes; family Dasyatidae; genus Hypanus; species Hypanus sabinus. The sequence goes on from NC_082710.1 coordinate 43,020,896, forward strand.
CTATGTTCTATATTCTATACTGGGTCTGCTGGCATAATGAATGTTGATTATATGTGTAACAAGAGTATTGTCTCAAAGATCTGCAAAGATATAGTAAAGAATGTCACTCAATGGGGAGTGATGAGAAATTGTAACACTGCTCCACACAGGGGTTGTAGCAGATCACTTTTGTTTAAGGGATGGCTAGATCCACAGCACTTATGGAGTCAGAGTTTGAGAAGGTGGTCAGTGATGCACCATCAATAACTCACTCTGAGACGTAAGGCGAGATATCGGCTTTTATTGACTGGAAGAAGGAACCAGAAGTGAGTGACCATCATACTACGTCCTGGAGACTGAGGCCGAGCGTCAGGCCTCAGATCGCCTTTATACAGGGGCCTGTGGGAGGAGCCACAGGAGCAGTCAGAAGGGGGCGTGTCCAGACAGGCACACGTAGTTCACCACATTCACCCCCCCTTTGTTTAAAAGAGTCCCCATGTGGCGAAGTTTCTTACAAGTCAAGTCTATCAGGTGGTCGAATCTGTTGCTGCGATCTACGTAGCACCGGCTGTGATTGCACAGACGCCGGTGACATTGGTGATTGCACAGGAGACGGAGGTTGTGCTGGTTCCAGCCCACTAGGCGCCAGTGATCCCTCATGCTTGTGCGAGGCACCTGGTATATACGTGTACGAAACACCCGGTATATAAGTGTCGTGAGGAGTCTGTGTAGGGCCTGGTGAGCACGGTGTCACCTCAGGTGCAGGGTTCATAGTTACCGGAGAGTGTTCAGGGTAGTAGTCTGCTACTCCTGCAGGTGCCAGGTCGCAGACAGAGACCATGTCCTCCCGCCCATCAGGTAAGACCACGTAGGCATACTGGGGATTCGCATGTAGAAGGTGAACCCTCTCGACCAGCGGGGAGTATTTATTACTCCTCACATGTTTCCGGAGCAGCACTGGCCCCGGGGACGTCAGCCAAACTGGTAGGGTGGTTCCAGTGACAAACTTCCTGGGAAAAGAAAATAGGCATTCGTGAGGGGTGGCATTGGTGGACGTACATAACAGAGAGCGGATAGAGTGGAGTGCCTCAGGGAGGACCTCCTGCCATCAAGAGACAGGCAACCCTTTTGACTTAAGGGCTAAAAGTGTGGCCTTCCACACCGTGGCATTCTCCCGCTCCACCTGTCCATTACCCCGGGGATTATAGCTCGTGGTCCTACTAGTAGCAATGCCCCTAGCCAGCAGGTACTGGTGCAGCTCATCACTCATAAAGGAGGACCCTCTATCACTGTGGATATAGCAGGGATACCCGAACAGAGTGAAGAGCTGGCGCAGGGCTTTTATGATGGATGTGGCAGTGGTGTCGGGGCAGGGAATGGCAAAGGGGAACTGTGAGTACTCGTCGATAACATTGAGAAGATAGACATTGCGGTCAGTGGAGGGAAGGGGGCACTCAGTCGCTCAAAAGGGCGGGTGGCCTTGACAAGTTGCGCCGTGTCAGGACGGCAGAAGTGCGGTTTGCACTCAGTGCAAATTTGGCAGTCCCTGGTCATCGTCCTGATGTCCTCCAGGGAGTAAGGCAGGTTCCGAGCTTTCACAAAATGGTAAAATCGGGTGACCCCCGGATGGCAAAGTTGTGCATGGAGGGCGTATAGCTGGTCGAGCTGTGTGCTAGCACATGTTCCCCGGGATAGGGCATCAGGGGGCTCATTGAGTCTGCCAGGTCGGTACAGGATATCATAGTTGTAGGTGGAGAGTTCTATTCTCCACCACAAAATCTTATCATTTTTGATTTTGCCCCGCTGTTGGTTGCTGATCATGAACGCAACTGAGCGCTGGTCGGTCAGCAAGGTGAACCTTTTGCCAGCGAGATAGTGCCTCCAGTGCCTAACAGCCTCTACTATGGCCTGGGCTTCTTCCTCCACCGTGGAGTGCCGAATTTCAGAGCCTTGGAGGGTGCGAGAAAAGAATGCTACTGGCCTGCCTTCCTGATTGAGGGTAGCAGCCAGCGCAAAATCGGAGGCGTCACACTCCACTTGGAAGGGAACGGTCTCGACCACTGCATGCATCGTAGCTTTGGCAATGTCCTCTTTAATGCAGCTGAAGGCCGCGCAGGCCTCAGCAGAGAGGGGAAACGTGGTAGACTTGACCAGGGGGCGTGCCTTGTCTGTGTAATGGGGGACCCATTGGGCATAATAGGAAAAAAAAACAGGCACCGTCTGAGGGCTTTGAGAGTGGTGGGAAGAGGGAGTTCTAACAGGGGGCGCATGCGGTCGGGATCAGGGCCAATGACCCCGTTTTCCACAACATACCCAAGGATAGCAAGGCGGGAGGTTCCGAACACACACTTGTCCCTGTTATAAGTAAGGTTCAGAGCTGCGGCCACTTGGAGAAATCGTTGGAGGTTGGTGTCGTGATCTGGCCAGTCGTGACCACAGATGGTGATGTTATCCAGATAGGGAAATGTGGCCTGCAGTTGGTACTGGTCCACTATCCGGTCCATTTCCCTCTGGAAGACAGAGACACCATTCATGACACCGAAGGGGACGCGCAGGAAGTGATAGAGCCTGCCGCCCGCCTCGAAGGCGGTGTAGGGGTGGTCCTCTGGGCAGATGGGGAGCTGGTGATAAGCGGATTTCAGATCTATTTTCGAGTACACCTTGTACTGAGCTATCTGGTTGACCATATCCGCGATGTGGGGTAGGGGGTACGCGTCAAGCTGCGTGAACCTATTGATGGTCTGGCTATAGTCCACGACCATCCTATTTTTCTACCCAGTCCGAACAACAACCACCTGGGCCGTCCAAGGGCTTGTGCTTGGCTCAATGATCCCCTCCCTGAGCAGCCGCTGTACCTCTGACTGAATGAAGGCCCTGTCCCCCGCGCTGTACCTCCTGCTTTTAGTTGCCACAGGTTTACAGTCGGGAGTCGGATTGGCGAACAGCGGTAGGGGAGGGACCTTGAGGGTGAAGAGACTGCAAGTGGTGTCGGTAGCGCAGCTGTCTGGATGGGACGTGTGGGCCCGTGTGTGTGTGTGGTCAGTAGTGATAAAGTCCCACAAAACTGAGGATTCCGGACAGTGAGTGGTGGGAGGGGCCCGTCATATGCCATAGTCACACTTTCGACATGGCTCTGGAAGTCCAGCCCCAATAGCACAGGTGCGCACAGTTTAGGCATGACCAGTAGCGCAAAGTTCCGATATTCTCTGCCTCGCACCACCAACGTCGCTACACAACCCGCCCGGATGTCTGCGGAATGTGACCCAGAAGGCAAATTGATCTTCCGACTTACCGGCCGTGTTGCGAGTCCGCAGCGTTGCACTGTGTCCGGGTGAATAAAACTCTCAGTGCTGCCCGTATCAAACAGGCATCTAGTCCTGTGCCCCTCCACCAGGATGTCCATCATGGACCTTGCAAGCGGGTGTGGGGCGCTTTGGTCGAGGGTTACAGTGGCCAGAGTTGAATCACCGTCAGGGTACCCGGTAAGCATCGGAGGGTCAGGGGCGGGGCATGCTGACGTCGACAAAGATGGCCGCTCACATCCGGGGTACCCGGTAAGCATCGGAGGGTCGGGGGCGGGGCATGCTGACGTTGACAAAGATGGCCGCCCACATCCGGGGTACCCGGTAAACATCGGAGGGTCGGGGGCGGGGCATGCTGACGCCGACAAAGATGGCCGCCCACATCCAGGCATGCAAGATGGCGGCCCCCACGTCTCACCCACAGCGCTACACTCCGCTCGTAGTGTAGACTTACAGACCTTGGCGAAATGGCCCTGCTTTCCGCAGCTGGAGCAGGTCGCTTCTCGTGCTGGGCAGCGTTGTCAGGGGTGCTGTTTGAGTCCGCAGAAATAACAAAGCACGGGCTTCTGACGGGCCGCAGCCGTGGTCAGGTTCGGGGAGCTCGTGGAATCGCGACTGGCAGCGGCGTTGGCGAATTCGCTCCCGGGAGCCTCTGGTGGCGGGGTCTGAGGTGTCCACGGAACTGGCAGGGAATCGCGCGACTGGACAGCGTCAGCGTTGTGCAGAGCAGCTTCCAGAGCGTTGGCCGTCTCAATCGCCGAGTGTAAGGTCAGATCGGCTTTTTCCAGCAGCCGCTGGCGCATGTACACTGACCTCAGTCCCGTCACAAAGGCGTCTCGCACCAGCAGCTCCGCATGCTGTTCTGCCATGAGCGTCTTGCAGTCACAAGTTCGGACAAGTGTCTGTAGTGCTCGGAGAAACTCAGCGCTCGATTCTCCAGGCCGCTGTCACTGGGTAGCTAAACGATGTCTTGTGTAGACGGTGTTCACAGGCCGCAGGTACTGTCTTTTGAGGGTGTCCAGTGCCCCATCGTAGGTCAGCAGGTCCCAGATAATGGAATAAACTTTTGGGGTGACCCTCGAGAGGAGAATTCTGTGCATAACGGCAGGGTCAGTCGCACGAACCTCCTCCAAGTATGATTGGAAGCATGCAAGCCAGTGTTCAAAAGCAAGAGCTGCTTCAGGGTCTTGAGGGTCCAAATCCAACCTTTCCGAATGTAAAACAGTTTCCATGTTTTAAAACTTCCAGTCAATAAAATTGATGCACCATCAATAACTCACTCTGAGACGTAAGGCGAGATATCGGCTTTTATTGACTGGAAGAAGGAACCAGAAGTGAGTGACCATCATACTACATCCTGGAGACTAAGAGGCCGGGCTCAGACCTCAGATCGCCTTTATACAGGGGCCTGTGGGAGGAGCCACAGGAGCAGTCAGCAGGGGGCGTGTCCAGACAGGCACACGTAGTTCACAACAGTCAGATTAGGAGAAGATTGATATGGGATATAAATAGCAGCACAAACCAAAGGGTCTATATTCATGTTGCAAATTCTGCCTCGTATTTGAAAGATGCAATATACTGTAGATGCAAACACAAAGTACACTGCAGATGCTGTGGTCAAATCAACACATACAAACATGCTGGAGGTCGGGCAGCATCCGTGGAAAATGTATTGTGGATGCAAGTTTTTGTTCCTTATGTTATTCTGCATTTTCTTTAGATTAAATGATTGACAAAGACATAAATTTTAATTCAGTCCTTTACTGAGCCTCATTTAAGATATGAAGATCATGATGTATTTTTGCACATGCCAGAAAGTTCACACTTTTCCTAAGGCTGTGATGTTCTATGGTTCTATGTGAGACTAGGCAGAAAAATGGTTTGGCACAGCCTAGAAGGGCCAAAAGGCCTGTTTCTGTGCTGTAATGTTCTATGGTTCAGGGTGCTTTGTATACATTCAGGAAATCTTGACTCAGTCCAGAAATTACCTATTTTATTTAATAAAAAATAAATTAAGTTCAATGAAACAGGAATTAAACAAAATTTATTCAATGCTATCAAATATTATGATAGGCATAAACTATTATTAATTTCTATTAGCTTCACAAAAACAATCTGATAATAATTTTAATTACAATTAATTAATGGCACACTTAGTGAAACAATGATTTAGAGATATAAACTTTTTCCTCTATTTTCTCATTTTTTTACTTTTAACAGTTCCATGGGTGCAGGCAACTATCCTGCAATGAATCAAGGTTCTGACTTCCTCCTAGATCAGTTAATTCAACTGTGAGAATAGTTGCAGCCTGGTCTAACAGTGCCCTCACTCAAACACGCTTTTCAAGCAATGCCAACTGTCTTTTTTCTATCTATTCCAGTACTAACACAGCATATCCAAAGCTGTTCAGAAATGATCAGAAAAATTATGATAAGCACTTATTCATTTCTTCCAAAATTTAAATCTTATTGACAGATTTTGGCATATCATTTCCACATAACATGGCACATCTTCTCTGCCACATCCTTAAACAAAATCAGTTGACAGAATCGTTTGCCATGAAGATGTTATCTACATTGTGAAGTTTATAAGCACAATAAAAATATATAGTTGCAATTAGCTGTAGCTTTGCATTGTTGAGTTACTGACCAATGTCCATTTGATGAATATTTAAAACATTTCATTTTAATTTATAAGACTTATAAATAGTGATAGTAATATATATATTTAGTAAGACTGATAGTAATGCATATATTTTTACTGTTGCAGATAAAATTCATTGTAATGTTGGTCTTGCTCCAACGGCCTTCTTTATTACTTCAGTATTAGACTCAGAATATTGCAGTTCCAAGGCAATGTTGGACTCAGATCACTAAAGCTACAAGGCAGCAACTCTGTTAGTTGCTCTGGTCAGAAGAATACAGATTACTTCTGTTACTGTAAGTCTGAATACACTTCACTTTCCCTACATGGTGACCTTCAGATCACAACTTCTATATCGATATTCCATGTGAATTATGTGAACAAATGGAGCTGTCTGCAGTGGGTTCACACTCCACCCTGTCCAATTCTCTCCATTCTCTCCTGGGAGTTAACATATCCTGGGATTAAGCCTCTGATCGCCTTGCAGCACCTCACCTGAGTGGTGACTCCATGTGTGAAACTGTTCTCAACAGAGAGTTGTTTGCTGTTATTTTACCAATGAAGGTACGTACAGTAGATTATGCAGCTATCTCTGATGAGCTAGAGCTCAGTTAACTTTCAACAACGTTCACCTCTGGCAGAAATCACTAAGAGTCAGGAGTGGGAACACCAATGTGTGTGATGCACCATCAATAACTCACTCTGAGGCTTTTATTGACTGGAAGAAGGAACAAGCAGTGGTTGACCACCATACTACATCCTGGAGACTGAGAGGCCGGGCTCAGACCTCAATCGCCTTTATACCGGGGTCAGTGGGAGGGGCCACAGGAGCAGTCAGCGGGGGGCATGTCCAGACAGGTATATGTAGTTCACCACAGTGTGTTTCCCTAACAGTAATGGAGCGTACAATTGTATACTAATATATGGCAGATGACTGGAGGACAGCAGATGTTATTCCTTTCTTCAAGAAAGAGAATAGTGATAACTCTGGGAATTATAGATAGTAGAGTCTTACTTCAGGGTTAGGCAAATTATTGGAGATGATTCTTAGAGACAGGATTTACAAGCATTTGAAGAAACAATGTCTAATTAGCATGGCTTTGAGAGGAGCAGGTTATGCCTCCTGAGCCTGATTGAATTCTTTGAGGATGTGACAAAGCACAGTGATGAAGGTAGAGCAGTGGTTCTGGTGTATATGGAATTTGGTAAGGCATTTGAATAGTTTTTCCATGGTAGGCTTATTGAGAAGATCAGGAGGCGTGGGATCTATGGAAATATGGAGATTGAGTTCAAGAGCCACGAGATAATGTTGCAACTCGATTAGACCTTAGGTAGACCACGCTTAGAGTATTGTGTTCAGTTCTGGTCATCTCATTATAGAAAAGAAGTAGAAGCTTTAGAGAGAAAACAAAGGAGATTTACCAGGATGCTGTCTGGATTAGAGAACATGTCTAGCGAAGATAGATTGAGTTGAACTAGGGCTTTTCTCTCTGGAGCAAAGGAGGATGGGGGTGACTTGATAGATTGAGTGGATAGCCAGAGGCTTTTTCCCAGGGCGGAAAGAAGGAATAATTTTACGGTGCTAGCATAGGGGTATGTCAGAGGCAAGTTTTTTTTTTACACAGAGAGTTGTGAGTACCCTACCAGGGGTAATGGTAGAGGCAAATACATTAGAGGCATTTAAGAAACTCTTAGATAGGCACATTGATGACAGAAAAGTGGAGCGGTATGTACACTCAGTGGCCATTTTATTTGGTACTTCCTGTACATAATAAAGTAGCAACACACACAAAATGCTGCCTGGCCTGCTGCGTTCCACCAGCATTTTGTGTGTGTTGCTTGAATTTCCAGCATCTGCAGATGTCCTCATGTTTGCATAAAAAAGTAACCTCTGCAAGTATGTTTGTCATCTTCTGCTGGTGTAGTCCATTCATTTCGAGGTTCAGCACGTGTATTCAGAGATGTATTTCTGCACACAGCTGTTGTAACACGTGGTTATTTGAGTTACAGTCACCCTTCTGTCAGCTTGAACCAGTCTGGCCATTCTCCTCTGACCTCTCTCATTAACAAGACATTTTTGCCCACTGAACTGCCACTCACTGGATATCTCAAGAATGATTAGACTGATCTGTGAGCAGGTTATGATGTCAGCACAATGTCTTGGGCTGAAAGGTCTGTACTATGTTGTTCTACAGTATCCCCCACCTTCAATCAAGCCACCCACCACCGCACGCATACTCTCATCCGGGCTCAAAGAGGGTGGAGGGATTCAACCCTCAACTTCCAGATCAGTGAGACTCAGGTCTTCAATTCCAGAGCCGAATATTTTTCTTTGAGCCATCAAGATCACTTGTTAACTTCTTGCTTTGGCTGAAGTTGGAGGTGCAATTTTGGTAACTTGTATGCGTAAATGGAGCATTGATGCTTCGTTACATTGAGAAATGAAAAAATATTGCTACGTAAATAAGTAAGATACATATTAAAACATTCCTCAATTTGGTATTAAAGAAAGGCACATTGTAAGACAAAACATAAAGTGCAATTTGTGTGCTCTGGCTGCTGTGAAGTGACGTAATGCCAAAACTAGTAGCAGAAACTATTAATCAATTCAGTGATTAAGATTAATCAGATTGTAGTCATGTATCTCTTCGGGAAACAATAGCAAGGTTTGTCTGCTTCTTCACATGAAAGATGCAGGTTAATGAGAGGAGCAGCTGTCACTCATAATGCCTTCCACTGGGAAACCCGTAACATCACCCGAGCAGCAGCTGTTAACCCGTACTGGAGGCACTCAGCATTCGTCAGTGACTGGCACTTGGAAAAATCTGTGCAGCTGGCCAGCAAACTGCAGGAATCTCTGACTGTGCAACAGCACCCTAGATTGTATGATATGGCTTCCAGCCTGGAGAATGCCTCTATCATTGGTTAATTCATTATCCTGCATGGGTTTCGGAAGACTAACATTAGGATGGGGTGGTGGGGGGGGGGGGGTAGGGGTGATATTGCAGCGACGAAATGTGATCCTCTTCAGCTGCCATCAGTCCCCTCCCTCAGGAAATACCTGTCATGGGGGGAGGGGTTGATGGGGCTGAGAGTTACGGGGTTAAAGGAGGAAGGGAAACAGACAGAGTGAGCATTGTCAGTACAGGCCAGTGTGTCAGGGTTGTGTGTCAGACTGCTATTTCCTACAGGCACATTCTTTGGCAATCAGGCTTTTAGCCCCTGCATGTCAAGCTGGCAACTAGCATCATCTCCACCATTCCTCAGTGAAATCTGTCCATTTCCCCTCCAGGTACAGGTGTAGTTAATGCTGCGGGTAGAGCCAAGCTTTCTAAAATAAATAAAAATACATGCAGAATATTTACATTTTCGATTTTTAGATACTGTATTCCTTGGTAATGTGGTAGATGCTATCAGATGAGTTATTTTGTCTTGTTCTGATGCAAACAGAATCTGTGTGCTTGTGTCTAAATGCTGTCAAGTCAGAAGATTTTTTTTAACACATTCATGGTCAAAGGAAGTGTGGAAGTCTCCAGTTGTCACAGAAGTGAGCATCTTTATAGTTAGGACATTCTCTACACCAATTCTCTCTGTGGATCATCAGGAGATATGCTTTCCCAGGCAGTGCTCAATATCTTTATCAAATAGCCATTGTTCATATACAAGTCTGAACAGAACTTAATTTATCAAATTACCCTGACACTGACTACACTGTATTGTTTCTGCTTTTTAGAAGAAATAAAGTCATTGAGGTCGCCAATTATTTACACACAATTTATATGTTAGATGTTTATGTACAGAAGGATAGTTATTGATGCATCCGATTATGAGTGCAGCCCGTCTACCTTTTTTTGATCTCTGATATCTCCTCAACTGGCAAGGTATATTTCTCAATCCTCAAGTGTCAGCTTCGGGTGTCGCCAGTTTTGGTGGCTTACTTCTTCCTGTGAGTCGTGGGCATCCTTTTGGCTTCAGTTCCCCTGTGCGTCCTGATGCAATCTTACGCTTATGCTCACCTTTCTTGCTGCTTTTCCTCCACTTGTTCTTCCAAGTTACTTTGTACCAACTCAGCCAAGCAGCATGCAACCATCAAGCCAATGGTGACTCATCTGAGGAAGGCCCTTGTCCTGCAGTGTGGGACGTGCCAATGCATTGCATAAATCAATATCAATCAATGATTGCTCAGCTGCCTGGATTGCTTGTCCATTAATTATTGTCTTGTGGTTTCCTTTAATGTTTGAGCTGATCATGCAACCTCCTCACTGGACATTGGGGAGTAGGTTGTGTTACATTCAATTTGAGTGAAGGACTCAATGATAAACTGAGGTGAGTTGAGCTGTGGACCACTCAAGGCAGCTGGTCCTTAAGGAAGGGTGCTGATTACACAAACTGTCTCAGAGTTTCTACAGTACGTTCTGTAGAGCTGTACAATCCATATCGTATCTCTTTGAGTGGCTGTCAACTAACAGAAGGAAATAGTCCTTGCCCAACTGGAGGTCAACACACAACAGCTGAAAGTGTCCATCACGTTTGCACTGGTACCATGGGCATCTGTGACCTGCAGTCCCAAAATAATGAGCAGAACTTCACCAGTCTTGGCCTCTGCCTTCATGTAGACAATTTCCATGTGCTAAGCATAGACATCCTTCTGTTGTACCCTCACTCCATGCTCCCATTTCATGCCACCTTATGTAGATAATCTGACCTCTTCCCTCACTAACATATCTGATTCACTCCACCCGATATCAACTCATACACCTACCTCAGATAAGCAATAGTTACACCTTGTTAAGTATGCTCTTGAAAATCTCTGCCAGCATTCAATTAAAATGTAGCTTTAATTTTCATCATGAGATCTCGTCTGTAGTTTGTGGCACAAGTCAACTCAACACCTCATATGTCACAGGCACTCCGATTGTCAATAATACTACCTTCCCCTTCTGCTGTTCCCTGTCCTTCCCTGGGACATTGCCAAGCATCGTCCACCTCTGGAGACAATTATACTCATTCCCTACTAGGAACAGATGGCTAAGTCTTCTTGTATCTCTCAAGCGCACACACGTATTCCCCCATATCAATAATCCACCACTGACACACTTCCACCAATCAATAGTCCATGATTGACACTCTGCCTTCATGTAGACAGTTCCCACGTGTTAAGCATAGACATCCTTTACTCCACGCCCCCACTGTGAAGGAAACAGAACCCAGTTCTCTGTCCTTCACACTGGATCACTGACCAAACTATTCCCTCAAACAACGCATCCCAAACTTGTTACCAGTACAGTGACTGATATCTCCTTTGTACTCTGGCATACAAAGGCAAATAATGAGAAGTGACCTATCACAAGTCTCCTTCAATGAAGGCAGTAAACCCTAAGCTTACTAAAAATAAGAGATTGTGAATGATGGATAAGATTGATCCTAGACACCCCAGCAAAAGCCAATGTCATCCTCATCTCCCCTCAGAAATCTTTACATTTCAGTAAGATCACCTCTTGTTCTGAACTCATGGAAGGATAGGCCCAGTCTACTTAATTTCTCCTCATTTGACAAAATCACCATCCTGGCAACCAGTTTAGTGAACTTGTATTCCCTAATACAAGTATATACCTGTACCTATGATGAGACTCTTAGCTACCACCGTAAGAGATTTAGCAAGCCACCCAATTGCATCAAACTGTAATAATAGTTCAGTAGTTGCAACTAAAGTGAAGGAAAACAATATCCTGGACAAGAGGTTTGCTAGTGCGACTTAAGAGGAATTAAGCTAGTTTGACAGGACTATGGAAAACAGTGCACAAGGTCAAAACGTGGATGCATGGCTGGGAAGGTAGATGTCAGGGCCAGTAAAAAACAGACAGGAGCAAAGTAATAAATGGGATAGATAGTTTGAAATATGTGTACTTTAATGCTAGGAGTATTATGGGTAAGGGTGATGAACTTAAAGCATGGATCAGTACATGGAACTATGATGTTATGGTTATTACAGAGACTTGGTTAAGAGAGGAACAGGAAGGGGTCCCGGGGTTTCAATGTTTTAGAAAAGACAGAGAAGGAGGTAAAGAGCTGGGGGAATTGCATTACTGATCATGGGCAATACCACATCTACACTCAGAGTGGACATAATGGAGGGCTTGTTCACTGTCCATAAGCGTAGAACTCAAACGTGGAAAAGGTGATGGGATTGTACTACGGACACCCCAACAGCCACTGGAACACTGAGGAACAGATATGAAGACAAATTAGGAAAGTTGTAAAAACAATAGGGTTGTTGTCATGGGGTCTTCAACTTCCCTAATATAAATGGGGACATTCTGAGTGCAGGAAATGGGGCAGATGGCGCAGAATTTGTTTGATGTATCCAGGACATTAAATCAATATGCAGTGAGTCTAACTAGATGAAGAGTTGTGTTGGGTAATAAGCCTGGCCAAGTGACCAGCCTTTCAGTTAGGAGACAGGAATCACAACTCCTTAAGTTTTAGGATAGCTATAGATAAGGAGAAGTACAGACCTTGCAGGTGAGTATGAAATTGAAACAGGGCAATCTTAGATGGAAACCTCCTTGTCTCATTACTCAGAGTTAGCAACAACAGGACTGTGGCAATCGAGATCAGGAGGCAAAGCAAGACTGTAAATAAAACTGTGTCCAGCATTATTTATTACCCCAGAATGAACGGAATTCTTACTGTAGATTAGACTGGTACGTAAGCTCACCGTGAAACTCCTACACCCTGACAGAAAGGGAGGTGAGATGTATTACCAAGATAAAACACAAATTAAGATCTGGAAAGTTCCTATTCACTTTAGGATGAACTCACAGATACACTGCCCACTGATAAGATATCCAGAATAATTTTGTTGACAGACTCAAACTCCAGGAAGAAATGTTGCTTTTGCTGTGTTTTACTTTTAATATTTGTGCTTATAATAATACTGTTCAGCACGGCCTTACTTACCATTTGTTTCTTGACAAACGAAGTTGCATCTAGTACAGAAATTGTCTCATCTGGCTCTGATACCCCTGAAACTTAATGCCTCAGAATATTAGATTAGGAGATCTGCAAGCAATGATAATTCTAATTTAACAATCACTAAATTACTCTTATTTATTCAAGATTAAAGATTCAAGTTTCAAGATTGTTTAATGTCATTTCCTGTACATAAGTGTAAGGAGAGTGAAATAATTGCTACTCCAGATCCAATGTAGCACAATAAATCCCACAAAAAGATAAAGAACACAATAATAATTTAAAATACACAAAATAAATATAAATACATATGATTGCTGATATACATAGATTGTAGTGGTGGAGTTAGTGGGTGGGGGTGTTGATCATTCGACTGCTTGGGAAAAGTAACTGGGCCCCCTCATGTTAGCCATTTCAGCCCTGGGAAAAAGCCTCTGGCTATCCACACGATCAATGACCCTCATCTTATACACCTTTATCAGGTCACCTCTTACCCTCCATCGCTCCAAGAAGAAAAAGCCAGGTACACTCAACCTATTCTCATAAGGTTTGCCCTCCAATCCAGGCAATATCTGCACTCGCTCTATCGTACCCACATCCTTCCCGTAGTGAGGTGACCAGAATTGAACATAGTAAACCAGAACTGAACACAATAATTTTCTACGTCCTTTGTACACAATGGTTCTTTAACTCTACCATCCTTTCCCTGCCTCAATGCAACATAACATTTGCCACATTTCTGCCATCCACTTCCCTGAGAACATCTGCTCTCAATTTATATTCCCAAGATCCTGCCTAATAGCATTATATTTCCCCTTACTCCAATTAAATTTCATAGGCATTCTACAAACTTTCTCTCTTGGAATCAAGCACCAACACAATTTTCCTAAACTATCTACTTTTTGAAATCCCCCATGACTTTCATAACAATGCCCGTTTTACATGCCTTTGTAATTTGTAGCCCTGGCTACGGTTCAGAGGATTGTATATGACTCCCATCTAGGTCTTTTCACCCTTGCAGTTTATGAACTCTTCCTACAAAGATTCTACATCTTCTGATCCTATGTTACCTCTTTCTAAGGATTGAACATAAGATATAATGGCAGAATTAGGGCATTTGGCCCATCAAATCTGCTCCATCATTTCATTATTTCTGATCCATTTTCCCTCTCAGTCCCAACCCCTTGCCTTCTCCCTGACCAATTGCCCTGACCAATCAAAAATCTATCAACCTCTGCCTTAAATATGTATTAAGACTTGGCTTCCAGAGTCACCTGTGCCAATGAATTCTTCAGATTCGCCACTCCCTGACTCAAGAAATTCCTCCTCATCTCCATTCTAAAAGGCACCCCTCTAATGAGGCTGTATTCTCTGGTCCTAGGTTCTCCCACCATAGGAAGCATCTTCTCCACATCCACTCTATCAAGGCCTTTCAACATTCGATAGGTTGCAATGATGTCACTCCTCATTCTTTTGAATTCCAGTTCAATCTGTTCAATCCTAGAATAATTTTCATGAACCTCCTTTGAACCCTCTCCAGTGTCAGCACATCCTTTCTAAGGTAGGGGGCCCAGAACTATTCACAATACTCCAAGTGAGGCCTCACCAGTGCTTTATAAACATTACCTTATATCCTTGCTTTTATATTCTAGCCCTCTTGAAATGAATCCTAACATCGCAATTGCCTTCCTCACCACCAAATCAACCAGCAAATTAACTTTCAGGTAATCCTGCACAGGGACTCCCAAGTCCCTTCGCATCTCTGGTTTTTGAATTTTCTCTCCATTTAGAAAATAGTCAATCCTTTTATTTCTTCCACTAAAGTGCACAACTCTACAGAGCCCGACACTATATTCCATCTGCCATACATTTAGCATATCTCTCAGCATTCATAATAAGCTATATTACTTAACTAATGATTTCATCACCAGATGTTAGAAATCCAGGAAATTCCTGTCCAAGAGCTTTGGCAGAAGAAAAGCAGTGATTCAGGAAGGAATCTTATTTTGAGCTACCTGTCAAGTGTAGTTTGAGCTACCTACAGGAACTGCTCTTGCCAGCAATACTCACAAGCCAAAAAAATGGATAAGTTAATAAAAATCAGTTATGGGACCAATTTCATTTTGCTTTCATTTTGCAAGCAGCAAAATGAAACACTCAATTTATGTCTGTTTTAGTAAAATACTACACTGATCCATCACCAAACACACCTTGTATCATATAACCAGATGAAGAAAATAAATCATCAGATTTTAATTTTCACCAGCCGAGCCATGCCACCTCCTTTGCCTACCGGTCTGTCTTTTCAATACAATCTGTATCCTTGGCTGTTAAAATCCCAGCTATAATCTTCTTTCAGCCATGACTCAGTGATATCCACAACATCATACCTGCCAATCTCTGACTGCACTACAGGCTCATCTACCTTATTCTGTATACTGCATGCACTCAGATATAACACCTTCAGTACTGTATTTGTCATACTTTTCAATTTTGTCCTACTAACTGCAATTTTACACTACCCTCTGCCTGTCATAGTCATACAAAAAGTACAGCACAGAAACAGGCCCTTCTGCCCATCTAATCCATGCTGAACATTTAAACTGCCTACTCCCAGTGACCTGCACCCGGACCATATCCCTCCATATCCCTCTCATTCTGTACCCATCCAAACTTCTCTTGAATGTTGAAATCAAAATCGCATCCACCAATTTCGATGGCAGCTCGTTCCACACTCTCACCACTTCCTGAGGGAAGAAGATTTCCCTCACGTTTCTCGCAAATATTTCACCTTTTACCCTTAATCATGACCTCTAGATGTACTCTCGCCCAAACTAAGTGGAAAAAGCCTTCTTGCATTTACACTATCTATACTCCTCATAATTTTGTCTACCTCTACCAAATCTCCCCTCAATCTTCAACATTCTAGAAGATACAAGATTTACATCCTATTCAATCTTACCTTAAAACTCAAGTTCTCCAGACTGGGTAACATTCTTGTAAATTTTCTCTGTACTCTTTCAATCTTATGTACATCTTTCCTGTAGGCAGATGACCAAAACTGGACACAATACTCCAAATTATACCTCACCAATGTCTTAGATAACTTCAACATCTTATTGCAACTCCTGTGTCAATACTTCAATCTATGAAGGTCAATGTGCCAAAAGCTTTCCTTATGGTCCTATCTACCTGTGCCACCATTTTCAATAAATTATGGACCTCATTCCCAGATCCCTTTGTTCTACAGTGCCCTACAGCTCACTGGTTGGTGCTCCCAAAGTGCACACCTCACAAATGTCTACATTAAATCCCATCTGCCGTTTTTCAACCCATTTTTCAGCTGGTCCAGATCCTCGTGCAAGCTTTGATAGCCTTCCTTGCTATCCACTACACCACCAGTCTTGGTGTGAATGGCAAACTCGTTGATCCAGTTAACTACATTATCATCCAGATCATCGATGTAGATGACAAACAACAATGGACCCATTACCAATCCCTGCAGCACTCCACTAGTCACAGGCCTCCAGTCAGAGAGACAACTGTCTACTACCACTGCCTGGATTCTCCCACAAAGCCAATTTCTAATCCAATTTACTGCTGCATCCTGAATACTAATCGGCTGAACCTTCTTGACCAACTTCCCATACGGGACCTGGTCAAATGCCTTGCTGAAATCCATGTAGACAACATTGAGTGCCTTGTTTTCATCAGCTTTTCTGGTAACATCCTCAAAAAGCTCTATAAGATTGGTTAGACATGACCTACCATGCACGAATTCATGCTGACTATCCCCAATCAATCCCTGTCTATCCAATCACTCATATATTTGGCTTCTTAGAATACTTTCCAATAACTTTCAAACTACTGATGTCAGGCTCACTGCCTATAATTTCCTGATTTATTCTTAGAGACTTTCTTAAACAGCAGCCTCAGTATCTCTTGGAAACCAAGGTTCTCTAAACCTGTTTTCCTAAGAGTCAGTGTTGGGAGCGTGTCCTTTCATGTTATATGTCAATGATTTGGATGAAGGAATTGATGGCTTTTTGGCTAGGTTTGCAGGCGATGCAAAGATAAAGAGAGAGGCAGGTAGTGTTTTGGAGGCAGAGGGTCTGCAGAAGGACTTAAGACAGCCTGGGGGAATAAACAAAGAAGTAGCAGATGAAATATAGTGTAGGGAAGAGCATGGACGTATACTTGTAGGGTAACATAACTGGGGGAAATGTACATAATTCACAACCACCGATATTGAGTTGGTGCTTCACTTTAAGAAACTGGTCTGACGTGATGACGGTATTATACAAAGAGTTTTAGCAGGATTTTGTGTATGGTTTTGGAGTTCAAAATATGTCACAGGTTTTATTAAAACTCAAATGCCTCACTTTGTTTTAGTTGCAAAAACCTACAGAATGTTCTCTAAGTGGGGAGAAAATTCAAAACTCAGAGGAGCAAAACGACTTGGGAGCCCTTGTGCAGAATTCCCTAAACGATAATTTGCAGATTGAATAGGTGCAGGGAAGGCAAATGCAATGGAGAACTAGAATATACAAACAAGGATATCATACTGAGCAACACATGCAAGATGCTGAAGGAACTCAACAGTAAGGCAGCATCTATAGAAATGAGCACACTGTCGACATTTCAGGCCAAGATACTTCTTCAGGACTGGAAAGGAGACACCAGAATAAAAATGGAGGTGGGGTAAGGGGAAGGAAGATAGCTGCAATGTGATATGCAATAGTGAGGCTTTATAAAGTATAGGTCAGGCTGCAGTTGGAATATTCTGAGCAATTTTGGGCCCCTTATCTAAGAAAAGATTGGAGAAAGTCCAGAGGAGGTTCACGAGAATGAAAGGATTAACATATCAGGAGCGTTTGATGACTCTGGGCCTGTACTGTCTAATGTTTAAAAGAATGAGGGGGGATCTCATTGAAATCTATCAAAATCTATCAAATATTGAAAGCCATAGATAGAGTAGATGGGAGAGGATGTTTCATATAGTGGAGACTCTAGGACCAAAGGGCACAGCCTCAGAATAAACAGATGTCCTTTGAGAACAGAGGTTAGGAAAAAAGTTATTTCTTAGTGAAGCTGTGGAATTCATTGCCACAGATATCTTTGCAGGCCAAGTTATTGGGTATATTTAAGGGAGAGGTTGATATGATTTTGATCAATCATGGTGTCAAAGGTTATGGGGAGAAAGCAGGAGAATGGAGTTGAGTGGGATAATAAATCAAGCATCATGGAATAGTGGAGCAAACTCAATGGGAAATGGCCTAACAATGTTCCTATGTCTTATGGTTCACCTTGTTGATAGATTTCCTGATGTTTGCCTCTGAGACAGAGACCACAGGGTCACCGGATGCTGCAGGAATTTGCAGAGGTTATTCTCCCTTTAAACACATGCATAAAATGCATAGAGCTCATCTGGGAGTGAAGCATCACAACTAATCATGCTGTTAGATTTTGCTTTGTAGGAAGAAATCGCCTGGAGTCCCTGCTAGGGCTGATTTGCATCCAATTCTGTCTTTATCCTCAACCGGAATTGTCTTCTCACCCTTAAAATGGCTTTCCATAGATTGTACCTGGACTGCTTTTATAGTTCAGGATCTCTGGTTTTGAATGCCACAGATCTAGTCCTCAGCAGACTTTGAATCTTCTATTTTGGTTTGGATATGTCTGGTATGTTCTCAAAGGCGCACACTCATCCACACAGGTATTGATGAACTCAGCGACAACTGTGATGTTTCCATTCAGACTTAAAGAAGAATCCCTGAATATTGTCCAATCCACTGGCTCAAAGCAGTCCTGTAAATGGTCCTCTCCCCTCTTTGACCATAGCTTAGTGGTCATTACCACTAGTGCTATGGTCTTTAGTCTCTACACTGGGAGTAGAAGTACAGCCAGGTGAGTGGACTTTCCAAAGTACGGGTGCTGGAAGCATCCTTGATGGTGCTATAACAATGGCCGAATGTATTGGCTCCTTTAGTTCCTCAGGTGATATGTTGGTGGTAGAGATCTCTTCAAGCTGGCTTGGTTGAAATCTCCCACAATGATAGAGAAGGCATGAGGGTGCATAGTTTCATGTCTGCTGATCACGTTGCTCAGCTCCTCTAGTGCCTCCTTGACATTGGCCTGAGGTGAAATGTACCAGGATGATGGTGGAGAACTCTCTCGGCAGATAAAATAGATGACATTTGACTACTGGATGTGCCAGGTCAGATGAGCAGGACTGAGACGGAACTGCCATGTTTGTGTCCCTTTGAAGACTTAGTCATAAAGCATACCCCATCTCCTCAGCCATTAAAAGCCTGAACTGTCCTGTTCTTGTGAGAATGGTGAAGCCAACAGACTGCAGCACTGCATGCAAAATGGAGAGGGACAGCCATGTTTCCATAAAGCAGAGTACACAGCAGTCCCTGATGTCCCTCTGCTACAGCAATCTTGCCTTGAGGTCTTCAATTTTATTTTCCAGATATAGTACATTCCCCAGCAGGATTGTCAGTGGTGGAAGTTTAAGGCCTCTGTGTTTCAGTTTTACTTGTAGACCAGCACAGCTTCCCTGCTTCCTCTTTCTTAAAGGGGAACTGGACTCAAGACCCAATTCTGTGGTCTGAGGTTCAATGTCTTTGAGTACTGATAGATTGTCAAATATCTTAAAATAATGCTGCTTACTAAAGTAACCATGGCTGTGACTGTGGACTTCAGCTGTAGCAGTCCTATACAGGCAGATTTGATGATTCCAATTGGAGCTGTATGCAAATCGTCACCACACAATGGTGCCATCTTTTTAACGTAGGTGGCTTTTTATTTATGTGTTTCTTAAGATGCTATATAATGTACTATGTAAATGTGCTGTTTCCTGATAATGATGGAATTATACCATTATGGTTTACACCTTTGACTTTTTAAAACCATCAATCTCGCTATATTTTGTGTGTTATGTTTTGCAATGGTAAAGACTTACCCAGAGGAGAAAGATGGCTACCCTGAGCATTTCTCCACTCCTGATAAACATTTTACCTACTCTTGTAATTTCTTCAGAAATGGTGATATAATCATAGGGTCTCCAATATCTACAAAGTGTTTTACTGTCTCAGTGTGAAACTATTTGAAAGTGTTTGCTGTTCGCATAGTATTTGGGTATAAGCATATATTGCTGTATGGTACTCCTGTAACAAAGCAAGTAGGATCACTAAGCCTGTCAGTACTGCTAATTGTGTTATATTTAGTTATACTACAACAGTTTGTATATTTGGTTGATAAATCCCCATTGTTTATCAAACCCAACTGAATAGTCCTTGCTCAATTAAAAATTACTGGGAAAACACAGAAGTTGTGAAGATCTGTCATTTTTTCCCGTTAGGCCTAATCTTTAACAAAGTAAAAGATTCACAAACATTGGGAGAAACTTGTGCAGATGGTGCCAGAATGCTAAGATACAGCATACCAAAGGGTGTTCACAGCCAGAGGAAGGGCGTAACCAACACCTATGTTTTGATAGCTTTTTTTCTGGGAGCTTAGAATTAAAGGTATAAACACAATTTTCAACAGAAGAGCTGTACTCTTCCTTAGTTTTGTAAATGTTTCATTTTTATGTATATTTGTGGTGAACTACGTATACCTGTCTGGACACACCCCCTGCTGACTGCTCCTGTGGCTCCTCCCACAGACCCCGGTATAAAGGCGATTGAGGCCTGAGCCCGGCCTCTCTGTCTCCAGGATGTAGTATGGTGGTCAACCACTACTTGTTCCTTCTTCCAGTCAATAAAAGTCGATATCTCGCCTTTACATCTCAGAGAGAGTTAATTGATGGTGCATCAATTTTATTGACTGGAAGTTTTAAAACATGGAAAGCGTTTTACGTCCAGAAAGATTGGATTTGGACCCCCAAGACCCTGAAGCAGCTCTTGCCTTTGAACTCTGGCTTGCATGCTTCCACTCATACTTGGAGGAGGTTAGTGCAACTGAACCCGCTGTTATGCACCGAATTCTCCTCTCGAGGGTCACCCCAAAAGTTTATTCATTTATCAGAGGCCTGCCGACCTACGAAGGGGCACTGGACGTCCTCAAAAGACAGTACCTGCAGCCGGTGAACACTGTCTACGCAAGACATCACTTAGCTACGCAACGACAGCAGCCTGGAGAATCGAGCGCCCAGTTTCTCCGAGCCCTACAGACACTCATCAGGACTTGTGACTGCAAAACGCTTACGGCGGAACAGCATGAGGAGCTGCTAGTACAAGACGCCCTTGTTACAGGAATTAGGTCAGTGTATGTGCGCAAGCGGCTGCTAGAAAATGCCGATCTTACCTTACGCTCGGCGATCGAGACGGCCGACACGCTGGAGGCTGCTCTGCACAACGCTGACGCTGTCCAGCCGTGTGATCCCCTGCCAGTTCCGTGGACACCTCAGACCCCACCACCGCTGTTTCCCATGAGCGAATTCGCCAACGCCGCTGCCAGTCGCAATTCCACGAGCTCCCCGAACCCGACCATGGCTGCGGCCAGTCAAAAGCCCGCGCAGTGTTACTTCTGCGGACTTGAAAAGCACCCCCGAAAACGCTGCCCGGCCCGAGAAGCGACCTGCTCCAGCTGTGGGAAGAAGGGCCATTTCGCCAAGGTCTGTAAGTCTAAACCACGAGCCGGGTTGGGCAGCGCTGCGTGTGAGACATGGGGGCCGCCATCTTGCATGCCCGGATGTGGGTGGCCATCTTTGTCGGCGTCAATATGCCCCGCCCCCGACCCACCGGTGTTTACCGGGCACCAAGACGGCAATTCAACTCTGGCCTCTGTAACCCTCAACCAAAGCGCCCCACACCAGCTTGCAAGGTCAATGATGGACATCCTGGTGGAGGGGCACAGGATTAGCTGCCTGTTTGACATGGGCAGCATTGAGAGTTTTATTTACCCGGACACAGTGCAACGCTGCCGACTCGTGACACAGCCAGTAAGTCAGAGGGTCACCTTGGCTTCTGGGTCGCATTCCACAGACATCCGGGCGGGTTGTGTAGCGACATTGGTGGTTCAAGGCACAGAATATCAGAACTTTGCGCTACTGGTCATGCCTAAACTGTGCACACCTGTGCTATTGGGGCTGGACTTCCAGAGCCACCTCGAAAGTGTGACTATGGTATATGACGGGCCCCTCCCACCACTCACTGTCCGGAATCCTCAGTTTGGTGGGACTTCGCCATAAACCCCACTACTGACCACACACACACACCGACCCACACGTCCCACCCAGCACCATGCCGACAGCTGTGCTACTGACACCACTTGCAGCCTCTCCACCCTCAAGATCCCTCCCCTACCGCTGTTCGCCAACCTGACCCCCGACTGTAAACCTGTGGCAACTAAAAGCAGGAGGTACAGCGCGGGGGACAGGGCCTTCATTCAGTCGGAGATGCAGCGGCTGCTCAGGGAGGGGATCATTGAGCCAAGCACAAGCCCTTGGCAGTCCCAGGTGGTTGTTGTTCGGACTGGGCAGAAAAATAGGTTGGTCGTGGACTATAGTCAAACCATCAATAGGTTCACGCAGCTTGACGTGTACCCCCTACCCCGCATCATGGATATGGTCAACCAAATAGCTCAGTACAAGGTGTACTCGACAATAGATCTGAAATCCGCTTATCACCAGCTCCCCATCTGCCCAGAGGACCGCCCCTACACCACCTTCGAGGCGGGCGGCAGGCTCTATCACTTCCTGCGCGTCCCCTTCGGTGTCACAAATGGTGTCTCTGTCTATGTGTCGTGTCTCGGGAAATGGACCGGATGGTGGACCAGTGCCAACTGAAGGCCACATTTCCCTATCTGGATAACATCACCATCTGTGGTCGCGACTGGCCGGATCACAACACCAACCTCCAACGACTTTTCCAAGTGGACGAAGCCCTGAACCTTACTTATAATAGGGACAAATGTGTGTTTGGAACCACCCAACTCGCTATCCTTGAAATTGTGGTAAACGTGGGTCATTGGCCCTGATCCCGACCGTATGCGCCCCCTGTTAGAACTCCCTCTTCCCACCACTCTCAAAGCCCTCAGACGGTGCCTGGGCTTCTTTTCCTATTACGCCCAATGGGTCCCCCATTACGCAGACAAGGCACGCCCCCTGGTCAAGTCTACCACTTTTCCCCTCTCTGCTGAGGCCTGTGCGTCCTTCAGCTGCATTGAAGGGGACATTGCCAAAACAACGATGCATGCGGTGGACGAGACCATCCCCTTCCAAGTAGAGAGTGATGCCTCCGATTTCGCGCTTGCTGATACCCTCAATCAGGAAGGCAGGCCAGTAGCATTCTTTTCTCGTACCCTTCAAGGCCCTGAACTTCGGCACTCCGTGGTGGAGAAAGAATCCCAGGCCATAGTGGAAGCTATTAGGCACTGGAGGCACTATCTCGCCGGCAAAAGGTTCACCTTGCTGACCGACCAGCGCTCGGTTGCGGTCATGTTCAGCAACCAACAAAGGGGCAAAATGAAAAATGATAAAATTTTGCGGTGGAGAATAGAACTCTCCACCTACAACTATGATATCCTGTACCGGCCTGGCAGACTCAATGAGCCCCCTGATGCCCTATCCCGGGGAACGTGTGCTAGCGCACAGCTCGACTAGCTATACGCCCTCCATGCACATCTTTGCCATCCGGGGGTCACCCAATTTTACCATTTCGTGAAAGCCCGGAACCTGCCATACTCCCTGGAGGACATCAGGACAATGACCAGGGACTGCCAAATCTGTGCTGAGTGCAAACTGCACTTCTACCGTCCTGAAACGGCGCAACTTGTCAAGGCCACCCGCCCTTTTGAGCGACTGAGTGTTGACTTTAAGGGCCCCCTTCCCTCCACCAACCGCAATGTCTATTTTCTCAATATTATCGACGAGTACTCAAGGTTCCCCTTTGCCATCCCCTGCCCCAACTCCACTACCACATCCATCATAAAAGCCCTGCACCAGCTCTTCACTCTGTTCGGATATCCCTGCTATATCCACAGTGATAGAGGGTCCTCCTTTATGAGTGATGAGCTGCGCCGGTGTTATTGATGATGCATCAATATTACTATATTGTGAAATCACGTAATTAATGGATAGTATCTTCTATAACTGAAATTCTTACACAAAAGAAGATAGCTAAACATAATCAGTAACTTGTTTACAAAACTCATTTTCAGGAAATCTGAGTTAAGTCGTGTACCACACTGAAAGCAATGCAAACACCCCTGAGAAAGAGATGGACCATCTTCAGTTTAATGAGAGATATTGCCAGCTGATTTGATGAATTAATGACAAGAAAGACAGTGATTCAAACTTGCATCAAGGAAATGACATGAACTGTTTATGGGGAGAAGATTTTACAGATGGACTAATATGACTTACAGTATATTATCAACATAGGTGCACAGTTGTTGCGTGTTGTATTGAAAATTATAAAGGTGACTTTTTTTTGTAATTCAAATTTTTATTATTATTTATTCTTACTTTACAAAGCAGCACAGCATATCATAGAGCAGATACAGTACAGCATATTTACACAGCCATCCCATGACAGGAAAACATATAAAACTAAGAAACAGAAAAAAACTTCTAATTTAAGTTTAAATTAACATACAACCAAAATTGATCCCACGTGTCTTGCACTTGTCCTTCACTGTTAATTCTTCCTAACATGTGTTCATATGATGAAATCTTAACCATTTCCTCAGTCCATTCCCTCACAGCGGGACTTCTGGGTTTTTTCCAGTTTTGCAATATAATTCTTGCACCTGTGATGAGACCCACCTTTAGAATAGTAAATTTGTCATTGTTTACATTAGGTATCACTGTCCTATCATCCAGGAGACAAAGCCATGGGCACAAGGGCAGTGTAGGACCCGACCAATTCCCCAACAAATCAAGAACTTTACACTAAAATGGATGTACCATGAAACACTCCCAAATCATGTGAAAATATGTGCCCACCTCATTTTTACATTTTTACATAAATGATTATCAACAATCCCCATTTTGTAGAGTCTAATTGGTGTCCAATAATATCTGTGTACAATCTTATACTGAATAAATTTCCCTCTCGCTTCCCTAATATGTCTACCCACATTTGATAAAATATTTGACCACTCATTATCTTCAATATCGTTTCCAAGATCCTTCTGCCATATTGCTTTGAGATTGTTACACGGTTCACCCACAGAGTGCTTGAACATTTTATAAGACACTGATGTTTTATGAACTTCCTATGGTAGTGTAAAGTATTCAGTTAAAGGGTTACTTTGTGGGCCACCATTCTTGAATATGCTACTAACGCAATGTCTTATTTGTAAATACTTCCAGAAATTTCCTTTATCTACAAAGTTATATTTCCTCTGCAAATCCACATACAACATAAAAATCCCATTCTCGTAGAGATCACCTACTGTATTTACACCTTTAATCTTCCATTCTCTCCAGTACACCATTCTTTTCCCAATGCGTATTGCAGGGTTATTCCAGAGCGAGGAGTATAACTGATATAAATGGGACATTTTACAAGCTTTATGAATTGTACTCCACACACTCTGAGTGAAATAGTTTAGGATTTAGATTAGTCTTATTTTCCACATGTTGTGAGATAATGTTATTTCTTTGAGATGTGGGAAATGTATACAGCTGAGATTGAGGAAATTAGTACTCTAATAGAAAAAACCACACAGAAACCCCTACAGTGGAAACTACTCAGTTAGTTCTTTGAACATTGAAATGAAGAGGGCCTCTTTAGCACTGGTAACTTACTGGAATGGATGGAGGAGTGATAGTCTATTCCCAAGAGATGTTTTGGCAGGAGTCCTGATCGTGAACTGATGTCTGTAGGATGAAGTGGAGTTAGAAATATTTGCTTAGTATGAGGGGGATGTGATGGTTATTCACTACTTGGCCAGTGCGCCTCTTGGTTTTTTTGCTAATCTTGGATTTTTAAGTACAGCAGCTGTCACTTGTAAGATCAAAACTGATGTAAGCGAACTGCCAGCTATATTGCTTTGTTGAACTTCTGGTTGTCAGTGGAAGGCAGCATTCAGTTCAGTTCTTCAAATGTAAGTAGAAAGCGGTAATGAGCCTGAAGTTTAAAAAAGTACTCAGCATTGCAGATGCTCTGTCTGAGAGAAGTAAGGTGCAGCTCACTGCACATACTGTATTACTACTCAAGAGGACACAATAAGTCAATGGGTTGTTTAATTTATTTTGCTTCAAAACAGACAATCTGACTCTTTCGCTTAATTCAAAGAAGTTTGCAGACCAGTTGGATAATATCATTTGGCATATCAAAGAACTAAATGATTAATGTTAGGAGTTTTATGTACTCAAGTAAGTTAGTTTTACAGTTTCAGATGAGCTCCATGTCTTCAATATGCTTTTAGTTCTTTTGTGCTAAAATGGTATCTGAGAAAATATATGCATGAAGTCACCCAAATAGGAGAAAACAGGTTTAAATGTAGTGAGCAGTTCAGGTGTATTAGGAATAGAGTAAAGGAACATCAGAAGTTATGGAAGAAACAAGAGATGAACTAGAATCCATTCCCATGGCTTTGATTTCTGTGACAGGTGATTTGTTCAACTGCAACTCATCTGTATGTCTTTTTACCTTATAGGAATTGTACCTGTGTTTTAGAAATCATTTGTCCTTTGTGTTTTGGAAATCCTTTATGCTTTGAGTTTGAGAAATGCTTTGTCTTTTAGAAATGGTTTGTAATTTGGAAATGTTTAAGACAGAAATTCTTTATGAGCTTTAAATGTGTTTTAAGGATGCTATTTAGATTTGAATGTGGATCACTGAGAAAAAAAAGATTAGTGTTTTAAAGTACTTTTTTAGCTGCAAGTATTTCCTTTATGGTCATGAGGAGGGACCCAACAGTCAAATACTGGGTATTGGTAGCTAAACTCACTATGGAGAATAAACTGGGAAGTCAACTTGTCTTTGAAGATTGGGTAGCTATAGTATCATCTCCCTTTAGTGAGAGTATTAGGGCTATCTATATCCAATAGGGCTTGGCTTCATCTGAGTTTCAGACTTTTCAGTCAACAAACCCAATACCCATTACAGTACAAGAGGGGGAAGATTAAGAAGAAAATGTGGAAAAAGTACTTTGTGTTATAACTCGTGTGTATTTTTACATTGGCACTTAAACTGTGAACAGAGTCTGACCTTCAATCATCTTGGACTTCTTCCATTGACTAAGACATTGATCTGTGATGTCCATGTGACAGTGTACAATCCCTGCACTACATGAAAATAATTCAAATACAGGAAGCCTTCTCCTCCTGAGGACCAGAGAGAAAGTGAGTGATACTTGATCTGAGAGGATGCCAAGAAGTTGAATGTAGAATAAAACAGTTCATGTTCTAAACCAAATATCCTCACATCTATTGTGTGTCAGGCCTGCCATGCGAAAAATTAAATGAGCACACTTGCTTAAACTTCAGAGCTGTGATCCAAAGCACAATGAATCACATTGTCCTGGGTCACACAGAGGAGACAGCAGATAAATAGCAATGGAAGTTGACTTTTTTGGATTAAAATGCTGGCAACCCTAAAGCAAAGCCATTAAGAATAGTTTGCTGCAACAGAACCAAACTAAAACATCCTGTAAATTGGACAAGATCGACTTTCACAAACACAACTCATTCTATTAGACTCTAAAAGCTGCAAATATACTTCTGAAATCGGTGTTTGCCAACATCTCTTCTCCAACGCTCACAGAATACTTGAATTATGATCTGATACATTCAACACTTATTGACGACTACTTACTCAATACGGACAACTGTATAAGGGAAATGTTTTGCTAATGACTTGGATATTCTTACTAAAAGACCTGCTCTCATTGTTCATGTGCACAAAAAGATTATTCTTATAAGATTTCTGTTCATTTTAGTCAAGGGTTCAGTTTCTCAAATTTAACAACATTATTTACGCAGTGTGGTCTGTAAATTTGATAGTTTTTAAGAAACCACATCATAATACATCCTATTTATTAGTCATGCACTAATGATTGAGCAATTGAGTCATAAGTAGCAGCTTGCCTTCCCATTTAGTGGACCACTCGGAAAGTATCATTAAAATGGAAAGGTTAAGGCACAACTGTGCTCACTTGAATTAGATTTTTTTCAGATAAACTTTAAATAACAGTGATTTTCTGCAGTCATTCTAATGCTTTTCTTAACTCTCATCACCATAATTTTCAAAAGGAGCCTCATTTATGAATTATGCAGAGACACACTTCTCTGTTCAGAGCGTTTTCTAAAGTTCACAAACCCAATCAATGTACAGGCATTTTCCAACCCTGTTTCTCATGCAACTGAACATGGATTATAACGCACTGGTCAGACTACACTTGGAATACTGTGAGCAGTTTTGGGCCCCTTATCTAAGAAGAGATGTGCTGGCATTGGAGAGGGTCCATGGCAGGTTCATTAGAATGATCCTGGAAATGGAAGGATTAACATATGAGTAGCACTTGATGGCTTTTGGCCTGTATTCACTGATGTTTAGAATAATGGCGGCGGGGGTGGGGGGGCGATCTCATTGAAACCTACTGAATATTGACGATAGATAGAGAGGTAGTGGAGAGAATGTTCCTTATAGTGGGGGAGTCTGAGGCCAGAAGACACAGCCTCAGAATAAACAGACACCCATTTAGAACAGAGATGAGGAGGAATTTCTTTAGTCAGAGAGTAGTAAGCCTATGGAATTCATTGCCACCAACGGCTGTGGAGTCCAAGTCACTGAGTATATTTAAAGTGGAGGTTGATAGGTTCTTGATTAGTGATGGTGTCAAAGATTACAGAGAGAAGGCAGGAGAGTGGGGTTGAGAGGGATAATAATTCAACCATGGTGGAGCAGACTCAATGAACCAATGGCCTAATTCTGCTCGTGTATCCTATGGTCTTATGCATAATTTGTCTATAATTACTATATGACCATTTGTAAGAATCATATGCTGCAAGAACAGGTTCACTTGCAAAGGTAGAAAGGGAAGAATGTCATTGTTTCTCGTCTTATACCATTTCACTTATTAGCTACTGAGGAAAGGCACTGAGATCAAGATTACTTGTTCAGCTACCATACTGCCCTCTGATACCATTTAAGATATTTATAGCTTTTGTGGCTTTTGCTTTTATCTTTATTTAACAACTAAAGATTAACCTTTTAAAAAATGTCAGCCACCTTTGACTGTATTATACTGTCAGGTGAGGAGTTGGAGAGTGATTTCCACATATATGTCCACAATAAAAATTTATAGTATGATCTTCAACACCTCTAATTGTTCACTTAGGATTTGCCATCTGCCGTTTGGAAACTGATGCTTATTGTACATACATCCATGATTTCCATAGTTCTTTGAATCACTAAATGGAGAAGGGTTTTACAAAGATCTTATTCTGTTTTGTTTTAAATCTCCTCAAACACACTGAGTATTTGAATCATCTGTACAAGCATAATAAAACTGTCTAGAAGGTCCTGAAGAAGAGACTCAACCCAAAATGTCAACTGCTTATTCGTTTCCATAGATGTTACCTGACCGGCTGAGTTTCTCCAGCTTTTAGTGTGTGTTGTTCTGGATTTCCAGCTTTAGCAGAATCTCTTGTGTTTACAGTCTAGAAGCTTGTCTTTTCCGATACAAAAATATAATCGAGCCTTCTGGTTGCTATGGCTTATTGCACGGACCAGTTGGCCAGAAGGCCTCTTTCTAAGCTGTCGGATATTATGACTCTATTTCACCATGGTGAAAAGTAATTAAAACCTGTACAACTGACCAAGCTGATTTATATCAATCTGATTCAAATTCAGTAGATACTATAATACTTAGTAAAGCAAACACTGGCAATGGTCTCCTTCTGAATATTTATCCTATGATCTTTGCTGAAGGGTGTTATAAAGAATTTGAACCTCCTTTGAGGTGGATTTTTGCCTTTTGCAGGAATTTCAGGCCATCTCCCCTCATGTGGTAGATTTATTGTATTCAGAAGTGGAGGTTAATTGAGGGCAGAATTCCTGGTTCCAGAGCATATTGCCATTTCAACATTTCTTCATTTTCTTTAACTGTGTATTAACTCTGTTTCTTAAGCAACACACACAAAATGTTGGAGGAGCTCAGCAAGTCAGACAGCATCTGCGGAGGGAAGTAAATGTTTGACGTTTTGGGCCAAGGTCCATCATCAGGATTGATCTGTTTCTTATGTTTTTTAAACTAATTGTGTCCTTTTCTCGTAAATATTGTGTTCATATTTTTTTGCGAATGCTGTCCACCTGATGCCACGCGCCTGTGAGCAAGTTTTGTCATTGCAATTGCGCATATGTGTACTTGTGCGCGTGACAAATAAATAAACTTTGACTTTAATAAATCAATATTAGATTGTCTTCTGTGAATAATCTGCTATAAATCTACCAGAGGCAAGTTATGCATGGAAAATAGCCACTTGGGTTTACAACTGGATGTTGAGCTGTTTGTTGTATGCGACTCCATACCTTTATATTGCACGAGTACAACTTGCTCCTGGCTTCCTGGCACGATTGGTAAAGTAGGCACAGGACTATCCCACTACATAGTGCTGAGGCTGGCAATGCTGAACGTCACTACAAATAAACAATACAAAGGGAAATCTAACAATGACCAGATATAGACTGCATTATGCTTATACATAATAGCAACAGAGCTTTTAAAGCAGCAGAAAAGTGTGGAGTCACTAAATACTGTAGACATTAAACATACAATACCGTGCAAAAGTCAGGCACATATATATATATCCAGGGAGTCTAAGACTTTTGCAAAGTACTGTAAATGGCAATGAGGTTCACTCCCTGATGAGCTCAATGCCTTTTGTGCTTGCTGTTAGGGAGTATCCTGGAAATATGTGAATATAGCAGATAGTAATTCAAGCAAGAAACAGTTTTCACTCCTTAATGTAAATTGTAAATCATAAGCAGTAAGTTACAATACTGTGCAAAAGTTTTGGGCACCCTAGCTATAGGAATGTGGCTAATAATTTTGCACAGTAGTGTACGATGTGAATTTTTACCTATTTTTAGGGCAGAGATTGATAGATTCTTAATTTGTCAGGCACGAAGGGATATGGGGAGAAGGCAGGAGATTGGGTCTGAGAGGATAATTGGATCAGCCATGATGAAATGGCAGAGCAGACTCAATGGGCCAAATGGCCAAATTCTCTCCTATAACTTACAGTCTTATGGTAAATCACATACCAAAACAACTAATGAGATTATAAAGAAAATGGGCTTGGCCATTTTTCTCTTCCTAAACCTGGGTGTTGAAGTCAGATACGGAATTGCACTACCATTACGAATCCAGTCAGCTTTCCCAGAGAATAGGAATTGAACCCTATTCACTATTGCCTTATTGCTGACTTAACTCACTCACTTAACATGCTTAACCATAAGCAGAATCCTGAACTGATGTTTGATGTTCAATCGTCACATCAAAGGGCACAGAAACTCCTCAAAGTTCAGTTGCTTCCTTTTTACATAAACAGTTTCTCCAGTCTGCAAAAATTACAAAAGTTACAAATAGCACTTGTCCAGATAAAATTAAAGTGCTTAAATCTGCTTGGTAATATCAACCTTTTTTTAAGATGTTTTTTTAATCACATGGGAGGTGGTTCAGGGTTCATGTTGCTACAAAATAAAACTCTAACAGCCACAAAAATAATTGTTTAACCCCACCCTTGGAAGAGCATTTTCAATTGAACTCCTGAAGCTAAGTCAAGCATTACTGGGCTAAAAAGCTGACAGTAAATTAGTTCAAATAGGCAATGGGCTCGAGAAAGCTAAACAAGGTAGGTGGTGTAGGAACGGGGCACACTCAGTTTGTTTTGGATGGAGGCTGCTCTTTTGAATTGATTGGAACATTGGTCTGAAGATCTAAGGCCATTCGCTAACCTTGTCAGGAGAACGTTAGACATACTGTATAATAACCAGGTTGTGGTATCAAAGTATTTTTCAGCAGTAGGTGTCCACATCAAAGATGGCAAGCAGCACAGAAGGAGGCACAGCTAGTAACAAAGATTATGTACAGATGGTTTGATAAGGCTTATCTTCACAGGAGAAGTCCTCCTCACCATTCAGCACATCTACAAGGAGTGCCGCCACAAGAAAGCAGCATCCATCAGCAAGGATCCCTCCCATCCAGGCCACGCTCTCCTCTCGCCACCACCATTGGAAAGGAGGTACAGAAGCCTTAAGGCTCACACCAACAGGTTCAAGAATCAGGATCCTGAACCAGTATGGATAACTTCACTCACCTCAACACTGAACGATTCCACAACCTATGGGCTCTAGAAGTCATGTTTTCAATATTTATTTATTTGTTTGTTTGTTCATTATTACTTGATGCACCATCAATAACTCTCCGAGACATGAGGCGAGATATTGGCTTTTATTGACTGGAAGAAGGAACATAAAGTGGTTGACCACCATACTACATCTTGGAGACTGAGGGCAGGGCTCAGGCCCCAACGCCTTTATACCGGGGTCTGTGGGAGGAGCCACAGTCAGTGGGAGGAGCCACAGGAGCAGTCAGCAGGGGGGCATGTCCAGACAGGTGTATATAGTTCACCACATTACTATTATTTGTTTTTTATATTTGCACAGTATTTCTTCTTTTGCATATTGTCAATCTATGTTTGAGTGCAATTTTACACTGATTTTATTGTAATTTCTTTGTTCTATTGAGAATGCCTGAAGAAATGAATCTCAGGGCAGTAAATGGTGGCATATACTTAATTTGATAACAAATGTGGTTTGGTGGAACCAATGTATCTCTTTGATGGGGGATGCAGTATACGTAGAGGTTTTTTTAAGGGATGTCTGGCACAATTCTTCATTTTTGCTTCCCGTCTTCACCCTTCATTTCCCACATTCCACTCTTCCCACTGCCTCTATCCACCACTTTTAACCTACTTTCATATGCATTTTGGATTGACTTCTGGCATTTACGTGCAATTGACCAGCTCCCTTAAACCAGAAAATTTGTTGTCTTCAGCCTTGGAGGCACAATCCCAGCAGCTGAAGTTCAGATATATATATCCAATTTCCACTTTCATTATATTTCTTGTTACACAGTTCCTTAATGTCAATAATAAGTTAATAACAGCACAATTTTTTCCTCCACAAAGATAGTTGGAAGTCCCTTTCACAAGCATTGATATCCCTCACAATAAAACCCACAGGCCTTCACATGATACAGGGAAAAAAATGGAACAAAATGATGTTTCAAAAAGCTGCTGATTGAAAACCACTTTTCATTGTCAAACTTCAAATGAGTTTGGTTTAAATTAATGTGATTGTGTAGGCTTCACTTGATTTAACATTCTGATTCATTCCCATTTTGAACAGATGTCTTTTAAACTACTTTTTTCCCCATTAATCATAACATGTTTTGTTGAACAAAACATATCTTACAGGGAAACACAGACACGTGCAGCAAAGATTTACGCAAATTTCCTAACTCAAATGACAAAAATCAATCAAACCCACTTATATCACTGAGCTTTTTATAATTAGAGCCCCTGTTATTATAAAGATTTTTACAAACATTTTCCGGAGCTAATTTGTTCAGGCAATTAACTCTGTATCTAAATGATTGTCCACTACACATGTTTGTTTTACTTTCATAAAACACTAACAGTTACCCAAGAGGTAAATGCTGCGGAATTACCCATTTCGGGGAAACATCTAGCCATCTGTAGATGTCTAATTTTGACCTGCGAATAAATTAATCTTGAAAAGTGGCATTGTACTTGATAAATGTTCCAGCTTTCTCCCAATCAATTTAGTAAATTTTGCTTATTTAAGGATTGTCCCTTGTGGTAGCAGGTCATAAAATTTCATCTAACAGTCAGTGGGTATTCGATCTGAAGCAAATCTGTTGCCATTTAAGGGGCCTATTCAGCTTGCAGTACAAACACCAGCAGTTCGATTTTATTATACAGCCCCACAGTATTCAAAATGAAAAGGGGGAGGGAAGACGAAAGAAGATCATACTAGTACATTCTAAACTTTGTTTTTACACCAATGTAAGAGCACAATAGGTCTTTGTTACTCTGGTGTTACGAACTGCATGCTATTTATAACAGTATTACTCACTGAAAGTTTTGCTGAGAGTCGCAAGCCCAGCCAAAGTCTTGCTCATACACCAGTCTATGGAAAGATTGATGAGATGCAGGTCTGTGCCTGGGATTCTCCACACAGTTTCAATCATGTCATTGTGGATGGTTGCCAAGAGAGGCCACACCATCAGACACAGGATGAAAAAAATAATAAATTTAACTTTAACAATCATTCTTCTAAAAAAGCTTCATATGGGCTCGGTTCTTTATGACATTTTGTCTTTATTTTGCCTCTCCTCCCAAAGGTATGACTACATCTACATATTTTTAATATGCACTTTATCCTCTAATCACAAGTGGCTGTACTTTGAGAATTAACCCAAAGTACTTCAGTAGGTTGTTTAACCAGGGTGGTGGAGATATCACCTTAAAACATTAATTCTGAATTCCTTTAGGATTTATGGGGCCTTTGGGGATATTACTGGGATGGGCAGGGACTGGCAGAGATGAAAATTGAGATCAGACCACTTACATAAATCTAGTCCTTTCCAATTTAAAAACTGAGTAAAAAAAAAGGTTCCAAAAGGCTATCATCTAAAATGTATACAAACTTGTACCAATATTAAATCTGCACCAACATTTCCAAGAAGTACCATTCACAGCTAACATACTATTCCTGTTTGACCAATCTGTCAGAGTACTTCGGGGTTGAAACTAGTAGAGTAAAACCCCAGTGGAGTTGTTGTATTTAGACTTTCAGAAGTCCCTCTAAAGTGCTACCCGAGGTTAGTAAATAAAAGCAGAGACCTTGGGATTGAAGGTAATTGGCATGAAATGAGGTTAATGAATGAAAAAAAAAGCAGAGTGTCGGAATAAGAAGATCTTACCACAAGGATCAATGCCAGGGTTCAAATTTCTACAAACCACGATTTTGATGAAGAGACCAAGTGTAAAATGTCTCGATTTGCTGACAGGAAAATTGAAGTCTATGTAAATGGTGAATGAAATGCAGATAGGCTTCACGTTGGTATAAGACCATAATACATAGGAGCAGAATTAGGCCATTCAGCCCATTGAGTCTGCCCCTCCATTCCATCATGGCTGATTTATTATCCCTCTCAACCCCCATTCTCCTGCCTTCTTCCCATAACCTTTAACAACCTTACTAATCGAGAACCTATCAACCTCTGCTTTAAATCTACTCAATGACATGGCCTCCATTGGCAATGAACATGGCAATGAATTCCACAGATTTGCAACCCCCGGCTAAAGAAATTCCTCCTCATTTCTGTTATGGAGGGACGTCCTTCTATTCTGAAGCTGTGCTGTCTGGTCCTAGATTCCGGCACAAAAGAAAACACCTCTCCCCATCCACACTACCTAGTCCTTTCAATACTCGATAGGTTTCAATGAGATCTTCCCTCATTCTACTAAACTCTAGTGAGTACAAGCCTAGAGCCATCAAGCACTCTTTAATTGCTGAATCAACTGGAATATAATAATTATAGTGTCATACAGCTGCTTTGGCCCACAAAGTTGATGCTAACCATCAAGCAGCCCATTGTGTACTTAATATTTCAGTAATATTTGAGTCATATTGTAATTATATTGTTTGATTAAGCATTCTTTTTTGTTTTCGTAATTCATTATGGGCTACTTGAATGGAATATGACATCATGCCATCACACTATATGGGCGCACCTCATTAAAGTAAAAATGAAGTGTACACATTCTCCTAGGCACCTGTGTTTTTCTTTCAATTACGTTTATATTTTAGAGTTACAAAGCATAACAGTGGCAATGAGTAAGTTTTAAAGCAAACCCAAGATGACTACTTACCTGTTAAAGCACATCATGTTTTCTTACTTCAGAAGGGGAAGAAAAGCGCTCGAGTTAAATAAAAGCACAGAGTGTTTTTTCTTTGGTGGGGAAGATTGATGTTCAATTTTTAAAAAAGGCAGGAAATGGACGAAATTCATGAGTTCATATACAGTGAGTACTGGGTGATAATAATAATAATTATTATTCAAAAAAAGCTAGCAGAAATGGCTGGCTACATCAGAACAATAGTCATGTTTGATTACACAACAGGTAAGTGGATCAGGTACTCTGAAAGAACTGAGCAGTATTTTAAATCAAATGGAATATCTGATGAGGAAACAGTCAGTTTTACTTGGTGTAACAGGTGGAAGAGCATACAGTATATATATACATATATAGATATACAGATATACAACAGATATATATATGTATATCTGACCTGAAGTTTGTAGATTCCAACTAAGAACTTATACTGACAAAAAGATCAGTTTTGTGGGAATAACAATAATCAACAAGTCACATTGGGCCTGAATGTGGTAAAAATAATTGTGTGGGCCATGATTGGTTGAGACAGCTACAACTAGATTGGAGATCCAACCACTATTTGAATGCCACATCCCCTGCATTACTGTCAACCGAAAGTGAATTAAGAAAGGCACTGGATGATGTTACAGCAGTGTTCAAGGATGACATTTGAAAATTCAAACTTATCAAGGCTAAAATAATGTTAAATGAAAATATCACACCCAAGTTTTACAAATCCATCCAGTTCCTTATACCACCTGTGATAAGGTAGCTAGTCAGCTTGATAGCATGGAGTCTAAAGAAACCCTTTCCAAGGTTGAGTGGAGCCCATGGGCAACACCATTGGTTCCAGTAGCCAAGAAGGATGGGCCTGTCAGAATTTAAGGTCACTATCAGCACAGTACTGAAGGCTGATCAATACCCTCTGCCTACAGTAGCAGATATCTTTGAAAACCTTTCTAGAGGGAAGCATTTCAGCAAAATGGACTTAGCTGAGGCCTACACGCACATGGAGATGGAAGTGTCCAAAGTCTTTCTCACCATAAACACTCACATAATCACTACAACAGCCTTATTTTTGGAGTAGCAGCTGCACCAACACTCCGGAGGAAAGCTATGGACCAGGTACTGCAAGGCTGCCCGGCACTCATTGCTAAATGACATCATTATCAACAGTGAGGACGACAAGGAACATCTCCAAAATCTCAAGACGGTGTTAAAAAGACTTGAAGATCATGGGCCCAGAGCACGACGTGACTACGGTGAACTCTTAAAACCAAGCATCTCTTACTGTGGTCACACCATTGATGCACAAGAGTTATCCAAGTGTGCTGAGAAAATTCAAGCAGTGGCGGATGCCCCAAGGTTAAAAGACACAGCCCAGTTGCAATACTTTTTAGGATTTGTCAATAACTATATCAGGTTCCTGTCAAGCCTGCCTACTGTGCTTCATCCTTTGAATTCATTGCTACAGATCGGAAAGAAATGGCAATAGAAAAACAGCCTGAGGTGGCTTTCAAACAGGTAAAGAAGGTTGTAATATCAGACACTGTACTTACTCATTATGATCCGCATTGTCCAGTGAAGCTTGCATGTGACACCTCAGCTTGTACTATATGTGCAATCATATCACTTGTTCTGAGTGAATGAAGTGAATGATCCATTGCCTTTGTATCACGTTCCCTTCCTACCGCAGAAAAGGTACGCACAGATTGACACAGAGGCCTTGAGTTGGATTTTGGTACAAAATGTTTCAACCAGTATCTGTGTGGGAGAGTGTTCCCTTCATTACTGATCATCAACAGCTGGTGTTGATTTTCAATACACAGAAGGGTGTTCCACTCACAGCAGCAGCACAAGTGCAGAGATGGGCTCTGTTTCTTGGAGGACCCAACTACAAGGCAGAATTCAAGAGGACAACTAATCATGGAAATTCTGCTGGATTGTCTCATTTACCCTTGGAAAAGGAAATATCTGAAAGAGTTACAAAACAGTGTACACCTCTTGACATGCTCTCCCTAATGCAAATCAAATGTCTCCCTATTACGACATGGATGATCTAAAGACAAACCAGAAACGACCCCACACTGTCTCAGTTGTCCATGTTAACTCAAAATGGCTGGATTCCATTTTTTACCAGCGCCGGGATGATCACCGCTAACTGCGGAAGTATTCAAGGACATTTTCAACCTCTCACTGCTTTGGTGGAAAGTTCCTACCTGCTTTAAAAGAGCAGCAATTATACCAGTGCCCAAGAAGATCACTGTGAGCTGCCTTAATGACTATCATTTCGTAGCACTCACATCTACAGTGATGAAATGCTCAGGGAGATTGGTCATGGCTAGGATCAACTCCTGCTTCAGCAAGGACCTGGACTCACTGCACCACTATAGGTCTACAGAAAACACAATCTCATTGGCTCTTCATGTGGCCCTAGATTACCTGAATAAAACTAACACCCAAGTCAGGATGCTGTTTGTTGACTATAGCTCAGCGTTTGACACCATTGTTCCCACAGTCCTGATCGATAACCTAGGCCTCTGTACAGCACTTTGCAATTGAATCCTTGACTTCCTAACTAGAAGACCAGAGTCTGTGCGGATTGGTAATAACATCTCCTCCCCATTGATGATCAACACTGGCACACCTCAGGGATGTGTGCTTAGCCCACTGCTCTACTCTCTCTCTCTACACCAATGATTGTGCTGCTAGGCATAACTTAAATGCTGTCTATAAATTTGCTAGTGCTACAAGCATTGTTGGCAGAATTTCCGATGGAGATGAGAGGGTGTACTGGAGCAAGATACAGCAGCTAGTTGAGTGGTGTCACAGTAACAACCTTGCAGTAAGACCAAAGGCCTGATTGTGGACAAGGGAACACAAACCAATCCTCATAGAGAGACCAGAAGTGGAGAGAGTGAGCAATTTCAAGATCCTCGGTGTCAAGATCTCTGAGGATCTAATCTCATCACAGCATATCAGTGCAGCTATAAAGAAAGCAAGACAGTGGCTATATTTCATAGGGGTTTGAGGAGATTTGGTTTGTCACCTAAAACACTTGAAAGCTTCTATAGATGTACTGTGGAAAGCATTCTGACAGGTTGAATTTCTGTCTGGTATGGGGGAGGGGGCAAATGCACAGGATTGAAAGATGCTCCAGAGAGTGGTAAAATTAGTCAGCTCCATCTTGGGTACTACATTTTACAGTATCTAAGACATCTAAGACATCTTCAAGGGGCAGTACCTCAGAAAGGTGGCATCCATTACTAAGGACCCCCATCACCAGAACATGCCCTCTTCTCATCATTTCCATCAGGAAGAAGGTACAGAAGCCTGAAGGCACATACTCGATGATTCAGGAACAGTAAGAGATTATCTTACTATCTTTCCTTTCAGTCAGTCCTGACGAAGGGTCTCGACCCGAAACGTCAACAGTGCTTCTCCCTATAGATGCTGCCTGGCCTGCTGTGTTCCACCAGCATTTTGTGTGAGTTGTTTGAACTTCCAGCATCCTCGTGTTTGCTGGTGATATTAAACCTGATTCCGATTTTGCCATTGACGGGGTTTGCCTTACGTAGGGATTGAGAGTGGTTGTACCATCCAAGCAGTGAAAGTGTTGGAAGAGCTACATGCTGGTCACCTAGGCATGGTTACAATGAAAGTATTGCCTCAAAGTTTTGTCTGGTGGCCAGAGATAGACCAGCAAGTCGAGCAGCTCTTCGTGCACTCTTCGGGATGCCAACACGTCCAGAAGATGCCAAGAGCAGAGCCTCTCCTTCCTTAGGAATGGCTTGCATTGCCCTGGCAGAGGGTTCATGTGGATTTTGTTGGACCATTCATGTGTGCAAATTTCTTGGTAGTAGTGGATGCAGCTACAAAGTGGACAGAAGTATCCCAATAACCTCCACGGCAGAGTCATATACTGTTGATATGTTGACAAGCCCCTTCTCAAGGACAGCTGTTCCAGAACACTTAGTCAGTGACAATGGATCACAGTTTTTATGCAGCACAGCTTCAATCATTCATGACCCTTGACTGTGTGGCTAGACATAGCTCAAGTACCATCTAGAGATTTGTTGATGATACAACCACTGTTGGTAGAATCTCAGACGGAGATGAAAGGGCATAGAGAAGTGAGATATGCCAACTAATGGAGTGGTGTCACAGCAACAACCTTAGACTCAACGTCAGTAAGATGAAGGAGCTGATTGTGGGCTTCAGGAAGGGTAAGACAAAGGGACACATACCAATCCTCATAGAGGGATCTAAAGTGGAGAGAGTGAGCAGGTTCAAGTTCCTGGCTGTCAAGATCTCTGAGGACCTAACCTGGTCCCAAAATATCGATGCGGTTTTAAAGAAGGCAAGATGGCAACTATACCTCATTAGGAATTTGAAGAGATTTGGTATGTCAACAAATACACACAAAAACTTCAATAGATGTACTGT
The DNA here is from genome assembly GCF_030144855.1 of Hypanus sabinus. Classification (NCBI taxonomy): domain Eukaryota; kingdom Metazoa; phylum Chordata; class Chondrichthyes; order Myliobatiformes; family Dasyatidae; genus Hypanus; species Hypanus sabinus. The sequence goes on from NC_082710.1 coordinate 43,061,175, forward strand.
GGAGAGCATTCTGACAAGCTTCATCATTTCTCATTTTGGGGTGGGGGGGGCTACTGCGCAGGACCGAAAGAAGCTGCAGAGGGTTGTAAATTTAGTCTTGTCTTGTCCATACTGCACCAACCACTGCCACTGGGCTATAAACATGCAGGAGCAGTGTGTGGTTAAGTGCCTTGCTCAATGACACACACGCTGCCTCAGCTGGGGCTCAAACTAACGACCTTCAGATTGCTAGCCCAAAGCCTTAACCACTTGGCCACATGCCAACTTAATAGGCTCATCTTGAGTACTAGCCTACAAAATACCCAGGACATCTTCAAGGAGCGGTGTCTCAGAACGGCAGCGTCCATTATTAAGGATCTCCAGCACCCAGTGACGCCCTTTTCTCACTGTTACCATCAGGTAGGAGGTACAGAAGCCCAAAGGCACACACTCAGCAATTCAGGAACAGCTTCTTCCCCTCTGCCATCTGATTCCTAAATGGACATTGAACCTATGAACACCACCACACTTTTTAAATATATATTCTATTTTTGCACAATTTTTAATCTGTTCAATATATGTATACTATAATTGATTTACTTAGTTATTATTTTCTTCTTCTATATTATGTATTGCATTGAACTGCTGCTGCTAAGTTAACAAATTTCATGACACATGTCAATAATAATAAACCTGATCCTGATCCTGATTCTGAAAATAAATGGAATAAGACATATTGGAGAAGGCTGGGTATTGGGGCTGAGGAGGGGAAAAAAAAAGGATCAGTCTTGAATGAATGGCGGAGCAGACTCGATGGGCCAAATGGCTCCTATGATTTATGGCCTTACATTACATCTGCACCATACCACCCAGCTACAAATGGCTTGGCAGAAATGTTTGTCCAGAGTCCAAAGAACACACCTCAAGCAATGTCAGCAGAACACACCACACCACTGACATTGAATAAGAAAATTACTAATTTCCTCCATGCATTTCGTAACACTCTCCAAAACCAACAACTCACCAGCTATGCTATTCCTGATTCATCTCTTGTGTTCACATTTGCATCTTCTCAAAACCAATCTCGGAAGAAGTATGTAGGGCAAACAGCTGAGGCAAATTGGGGGCTCTTCAAACTAGGACATTCAATGTTCCACCCCTGGACAAGCAGTCTTGGCGAGGGACCACAGAGGTGATCAAAAGTTGGTACTTGGAAAGATTAAGGACAGAACCGGATCACTCTCTTACACCATGGAGATTTCATCTCATGTCACCTGGAGATGACTCATTCATCAGCAGAGGAGATCAGAGCCAATTGTGGAGAAGAAAGTTGTCCAGAACTATTTCCTGCTGTCTCAGAGACAACTCCTACAACCTCCACTGAGGAGGCTCCAGAACCTAAGATTGTTTCACAGCTACAAATCTCACTTGCCAAGCCAAGTCACCTCCACTTGTCAGGAAAGTAGGAAAGACATTATCCCACAAGAGTAAAATATCTTCCACAGCAATTAAATCTTCAGGGCTGAATGGAACAACTTAAAATTTACTATCCTGTGAATGTCTACATAGTCGTTGTATTATCTAGCATACTCAGCAATACGTTATCATGCCACCTTGTCATATGGGTGCACCTCTCTGAAATAAAATTGAAGCGTATAAAACCTCCCAGACTTGCATGTTTTTCTTTCAATTTGTTTTAAGCTTCAGAGTTACAAAAAGATAACATAGCCATTTACACTAATCCTATTTCCCCCATACATTCCTTTCGATTTCCCTAGATTCTTCCACTCGTGTGCACACCAAAGACAATTTGCTATGACTGGTCTGCCCATGCTTGGGGTATGGGGGGAACCTCTTTGATTCTATTATATTTCAGCTGTCATACCACAGGAACAGACAAACACCTCACAAACAGCATTTGGGATCATGTTGGAACAATTGTAGCAGGATTTGTGCTGCCCAAACTTGTAAAGTGCATTGGTCATCCAGTTTGAGAAAGAAGGTGAAAAAACTGTGTAAACTTTAAATACTGAGTGATTGAGCTATGTGTATCAGTTTTTGGAGAGGATTTGTGTTCTTACCTGCTCACTGGAAATTAAGTTGCAGGTGCAACAGTCAACTCAGGAGGTAGAGGGTATATAGGCAGGTATTGAAAAAGATGTCTTTCTGCGTTTTGATCATTATTTATACGTCTGGTCTCCCATTCAAATCGACAATACAGAGTACTAGTGATAGAGGGGTGGAAGGAATGTTCACTTCTATGATTCCTGGCATGCTGGCATTTATTCCACAGATTGAATGTACACACTTTAGAGTTAAAGCCAAAGTCAAATCAAGTTTATTAGTATATGCACAAATGTTCAGTTTGTATACACAGGTGCAATGAAAACCTTACTTGCAGTAGCATCACAGGAACATAGAGTAGCATTAAATAAGCAACATTCACAACAAAGAGGTAAATCAAGCATGATTACGAACATTCTTTACAAGGAATAATGATTAGAAATAAAGTCCATTTTAGCGCAAGTGGACATAACGCTACTAAAAAACAGTGATTACAGCTTTGAAGAACAAGAGGTGATCAGATTGGAATTCACAAAATTCTTACAAGGCTTGGGCAACACACACAAAATGCTAGAGGAACTCAGGCAGTCAGGCAGCATCTATGGAGACAAATGAACAGTCAATATTTTGGGCCGGGACCATTCAGTAGCTGATGCTTTCAGGCCATGAAGATCTCGCTCAAAACATCAGCCGTTTATTTCCCTTCAAAGAAGTTGCTGTCCTGCTGCATTCCTCCAGCATTTGGAGCATGTTGCTCAAGACTTCCAGCATCTGCAGAATCTCTAGTGTCTCTGTTTTTACTGCATTTGATAGGATGGGTGTAAGGACCATGCTTCCTCTGACTGGCATGTCATGTACCAAAGGTCATTGTCTCAAAGTGAGGGATCAGTCATTCTGCACAGATTCAAGGAGAAATAGTCTCTGTGCAAGAGAGTTGTAGATACTCTGTAATTCAATACATTTCAAGGGGTCAGAGAAGAAGAGTGAAGGTGAGGTAAAGTTCCAGTCAAGATGGCACCTGTGTACAATACTCCTTTGGTCGACATCTTCTGGATAGATAATGTAACCATATATTTCACTTATTTTATGTCTTTTACATTTGATTTCATCTAGGATGTGACTCCGAAGCCTGTGATTAGTCATTTGGGTGTTCTAGCGCTCTGCAGTCTCCGAGAGGATTCCGGATGACAGTGGTAGTGTGCGTGAACCTTGTGGCAGGCAGGCTGCAGGACGGGGTGCGAGCAATGTTCAAGTCCATTTCGCCAATTATTCATTGTCCATTTTTCGCCGATTAAAGCGACAAGGGAGATTGAAACATCGAGGCGAACGTAGAAGTTTAGAGATCGATCGGCTGCTTCAGCGCTCTGCAGTCTCCGAGAGGATTCCGGGAGATAGAGGGAGTGTGCGTGAACCTCGTGGCGGGCAGTCTGCAGGACAGGGTGCAAGCCAATGTTTGACTCAGTTTTACTGATTAAAGCTTCCATTGTGCACTGATTAAAGCAATGAGGGAGATGAAAGGATCGAGGCGGGTCAATGCACCTATTCAGTTTTGTTTCACACACAAAATGCTGGTGGAGTGCAGCAGGCCAGGCAACATCTATAGGAAGAAGTACAGTCGATGTTTCGGGCTGAGACCCTTCATCAGGTAACAGTAGTGTTAGAGAGTGCTCCCCAGGTTTTCTGCGGTTTGGATGTAGACTGTGTATTCTGTGTTTTTACCCCGATCTTTCTTGTTTTTTGTGCGAGGGCAAGGGGATTGTGGGTCAATGCACCTATTCAGTTTTGTTTCACACACAAAATGCTGGTGGAGTGCAGCAGGCCAGGCAGCATCTATAGGAAGAAGCACTGTCGACGCTTCGGGCTGAGACCCTTCGTCAGGACTTCTCCCTATAGATGCTGCCCGGCCTGCTGCACTCCACCAGCATTTTGTGTGTGTTGCTTGAATTTCCAGCATCTGCAAATTTCCTCATGTTTGCATTCAGTTTTGTTTGTTTTTTTTGTTCTGGAGGAAAGATCTGGGGGGGGGGGGTCAATGTGCCTGTTCCATTTTTGATTGGGAGGGAGTATTTGGGGATTGTTGAGCCTGTTCCGTTTTTGTTCGGGAGGGGGGATTTGGGGGTCAATGTGCCTGTTCTGATTTTGTGCGGGAGGAGGGATTTGGGGATTAATGAGGCTGTTTTATTTTTGTTTGTGGGGGCAGTATTTGGAGATTGATGTGCCTGTTCCAATTTTGTTTGTTTTTTGTGTGGGGAGGGGGAATTTAGGAATGGATGATCATGCTGCCTTGCTTTTTTTTTGGTTTCATGGCTATCTGGAGAAGAAGAATTTCAGAGTTGTACATGTTGATAATAAATGAACTTTGAACTCTGAACCTTTGAAGTTCAGGCACATTCTTATTGAAAAGCTTGCGGGGCCAAAAGGCCTTTCATGGTTTCCATATTACAATGAAAAAACAATTGCAGAAAACCTTCCACCTCATTTGCTTGGAGGAGGACTTAGAGGAGGAGAATCTAATAGGCCAATGTAAATGTTTGTGTGTTTATGTGCAAAAAAGAAAAAAAAGCCTCTGATTTTTGTCTTCAACTTACCCATAAACTTAAAGTTTAAGTACTTCTCAATGAGAAGCCTGGAATCTATAGCGATAACAGCAGTAAGAAGAATGGCTTTTAGTGAGACCGTTACTGTGGTGACCAGGCTTTTCTATGTACCTGCCATTAAATGTTAGTGCTTCATGGTGATGCTTTGTCATTCATTTTAGTACATTTCCACAGCTCGGCTTGAACTACTGCTTTCCTCTCTGGATTTCTGGTTGCTCGTGGGAGAGTTACTTCAACTTCTATTTAAATTTTACAAATATGATAAAGGCATGGAGTAGGCAGACTGGATAACTCATCCGTCCAAGCAGACACAAGATCATGTTTATTTGCCTGTTACTCACCCCTTCTGCAACCACTCTGAACACTGCAGGTATTCTCTATATTACTCGCTTTTCTAATCTCGCAGCACTCTCAGAGAAAGTTCAGCAGGTGTCAAAAGAATGATTTTTCAATGACACTTTCAGTCTCTGAAGCAATAATAACATCTATTTTCAGTCTTTTTAACTCACTTGTACTTGGCACATGAAATTCAAACTGTCTGTGGAACATTCCAACTAATCTCTCAAGTATTGATTGATGCCATTTTGAAAGCTCTACGTGTCTTTAGAATTTCAGCCTGACATGCATTTTACAGCTTGGGAGCAAGGCACTAAATCATGTTGCAGATGTGCTTGATTGACTTCTCTCGTTTTATATTACCCCCATTGCATCAGTCAAGGGTTAATGCTACTAACTTCTTTTGCCCACTTCATTGCTATGATCTATATTCATATTTCCTTAGTCAAGACTTGTTTGTCCTCAATCTGTGAAGGAATTTCATTCCCAAGCCCTCATTTTTATGGTGGTTAGCGTCAGCTCTGATGGTCCAATTACTTTCTTGTGAGTAGCTTTCTCCACACTGATAAAGAAGGTAAGACACTGCTGATGCAGCTTTAGATATGGACTTACCTGCGAACTCATTGGGATAGTTGGTCTTTTTCTCTGGTGCTTTTCCAAAATTATATTTAATGGAGTGTGGTTCGACTTTCAAATTTAACTTCACCTGCCATCTCTTGGCCTAGCTCTGGATCCTATCAATGTCCTGCTGTAACATACAACAACCTTCTACAACCTTCTGCCCTCCTCTTCCTTTCTAGCCATTACATAAAAACTATAAAGAATTTTCATTCATGTTGCACAGTGAAAGAAAATAGGAACTGCAACTTCAAAGCAGAGACAAGTAAGTGCAAAATTATTCAAATCTATCTTAAGCAAAAGATAAAATTATTTCATTACGGTAAAATCAAATCGCATCAACAATTTTAGAGTGTACATTAGTAATCCAATTATTCACTACGTCATTGCTTTTTCACCTTTTAATGAGATGGATGGGTTTGGTGCAGTGATATCAGCTTCTCAACATTAGGCTGAATGCAACTCTGAAGTCATCTTAGATCCCCACATTGCAGTCTGTTTCATTGCGTTGAAAGAAGTTAGGCAACTGCACTGAAGACGCGCTCCACTAAATATGATGTTGGAAAGGCAATAGAGAAAATCTTGACATTTTCCAAAGTGCAGGATAGAGTTCAGAGATTTCTTTCTGCATTAAAAGTCTTGATAGGACTTTCTGAATGTCAAAGTCATCTAGTAGCAAGATCAGTTCTTCCTCTATCCTTCTTGTTAATCCCTCATTACAAGCGTTCAGGAACTAATTTATTATCCAATCTGGAATACGGACTGAGAGAACATCCTGAAATTTCTCTAGCATGTTATTATACAGTTCTCCCAGATGGTACAGTATACGTGAAAATCATTATCTGTATTCTTTCTTTCCGTTCTAACTCAGAGAGGCTCTAAAATGGGAAAAGGTAGGTTTGCCAATGTTGCACTTAAATAGGGCTGACTTGTACAGACACAAGGAGATCTGCAGATGCTGGAAATTCAAGCAACGGGGTTAGAAGAGGAGGAGGAGCATTAACTGAAGTTAGAGAAATCAATGTTCATGCCATCAGGTTGGAGGCTACCCAGCCGGTATATAAGGTGTTGTTCCTTCCATCAAGTTGTAGGCTACCCAGATACTTTATATACCAGCTAGGTAGCCTCCAACCTGATGGCATGAACATTGACTTCTCTAAATTCTGTTAATGCCCCTCCTCTCCTTCTAACCCCATCCCTGAGATATTTAGTTTTTTTTCCCTCTCCCTTTTTTATCTTTCTCTCTCTGCCCATCACTCTGCCTGTTCTCCATTTCCTTCTGGTGCTCTCCTCCCCCTTTCTTTCTCCCTAGGCCTCCCGTCCCATGATCCTTTCTCTTCTCTAGCTCTGTATCTCTTTTGCCAATCACCTTTCTGGCTCTCAGCTTCACCCCACCCCCTCCGGTCTTCTCCTATCATTTTGCATTTTCCCCTCCCCCTCCTACTTTCAAATCTCTTACTATCTTTGCTTTCAGTTAGTCCTGACGAAGGGTCTCATCTCGAAACGTTGACAGCACTTCTCCCTATAGATGCTGCCTGGCCTGCTGCATTCTACCAGCACTTTGTGTATGTTGCTTGACTTGTACAGAAATGTGGACATGACTGATCTGACTTTAATAAGATTCACATTATTTCCTTGCAACTGAAGATTGATTTCAGTAAACATTGTGAATAATTCTGACAAATTAGCAGTGTCATGCCAAATATTCTTGAGCTGGTTACTGAATGAAGCATTTGTGTCTTCAAAGAATTTTATCACAGTTGCAAAAATGCATAAAAGCATCTCAGGCAGTTTCCTTTTGAGAGCCACATGACTTCTGTGTGCAACAGCAAATTTTCAAACTCTTCATCAGTCTCGATACAAACCTTGCAAAGTAGTTGAGTATTGAGAGCTGGATTTTAGTTACCACTCTGACAACAATATTTAATGATTTATGTAGCCGACCACTTAGATCTTTTGCAACAAGATGTTGTCTGTGAATTACATAGTGAAGGGTAAATATGTTAAGTACAGCTTTTTTCTGTAGCACAACCAAGGATGTTGTAATGAGAATGTCCTCTGAAAAATTGCTCAACAACCCAAAACACTGTCTTCCCTTTTGTACGTGTATTTAGTCCCCTTACAAATAGCAACTCTTGGACCATGATTTCATGTTTTCCGAAGCGAACATAGCCAATAAACAAAGGTTCATTGCCTGGCAGAGTTGACTTAATCCAACTGCAGAGCAAATTCTATTGCCCAAAGTATGTTGCATGATGTGTCTTTCACATTCTCAGACATTTCTCCTGTTCGTCTTTGAACAGAGTCGTCGCTGAGCAGACTCTCTTTAATTATTTGGTCTGGCGACTTCGGCAAAACCATCATCAGAGCTTCTTTTACTGCTGGCAGGATCAGCTCCTCTCCAATCGCATGGGGCTCTCCAGATTTAGCAATGAGCAATGAAATGTCGTAGAAAGCACATAAGCCATCACTGTTTTGTTGTGAAGTGCAGGCAAGCATGTTTTGAAATGTTTTCCATTTCTGAAAGCAGCAATACAAGACAAACTTACAGAAGGAGAAAGCAATAGCTAGCATGCAGAACAAAGTGGAAGTCCGACATGTTACATGGGGGAGGCTGTCTGGTCAGCCCACACCCAGGCTATAGAGTTCAAGATTAAGATTAATTGTCATTCAACCTCACACATGAGTATAGCCAAATGAATCAGCGTTCCTCTGGGGTCAAGGTGCAATACACAGAACCAACAGTCACTCACCGCATAGCCCATGTAGCGCATATATTTATCACTGCAAGTCAACATAGGTACAAAAAAAATTAAAAATAAAAACATAGACCAAGTCCCTGAGTGTCATGGATTGATGGTGCAGGGATGTCATCCTGGAGCCATGTTTCTGCAAGCACAGCCTACAGCAGTTCCTCACATTGCATGGGGCAGTTGCAGGTGAATGCGAGCTTGCTTCAGACCGAGCGAACACAGGAGAGCGGCGGGGAGAGGAGGGGCCAGACTCCAACCCAGCATGAAGTGGGGCATCTCCTTCCTCGCTGGCAGCAACAGGAAAACTGAGGCATGAATGAGTGCTGGTCCACTCCACAACCAAGGCCATACATCTGCCCTATCATTGGTCTCAATGATAAACCGGTGAACTGGATTCGCGGTATTCTGCTTTAACAATGTTCCAAGACAATCACCCACACCATCTGTAGAATTGTGCAGTGCCTCTGACACCTTCTTCACAGGGTGTCTGAAGTGTGGTGTGCAACAATCCAGCTCCACCGCTATCCAGCAACTCGCTCGTTGGGTAGACCTGCCCCACTTGATGTCCTTGATGACCAGCAGTGTCTTGCGATCACAAAAAAAGCATAAAGGACAAACAGTTGCACCTGCAGTTGGACCCAGAGAGGCCACTGTGTTCGTCTGCACCACCTTCTTTACAGTATTTTAGACTAGAAGAGAACAGAGATGGCCTGCTGGCTAGTAAAGGTGCAACAGTTAAAAGTCACTTTCAGACTAACTGGCAACTGGACCCCATTAAGGTCTGAGCTCTGACATTGCGGAGAAGTGACATAGGATGGGAGCATTTAGGTAGATAACAAGGAGGGGGGAGAGAGTGAGTGCCCTTCCCCCTGTGTAGCTGCACTTATACAGGCCAGACCGATGACCACACAGTCCCAGACCCAGAAAGGGGCTGCTAGCCCACACCCCTCCAGCCCCCATGGAACAGGGTCCGAAAGAGCAGTGGGGTGATAAATGGGGAGTAAAGCACAGTAGGTCTCACTGAGACGACCACTATCCGAGACTTCTTGGTTAAGGAACTGGCAGAGTTGGGAGACAAGTATAGCCAAAAGCTGGGGAGCTTCTGCCTATCTGGTTGCTGAGGATCTGGGATGTAGGGGGTGGGTGGTGCTGGAGTCAGTTTATTCAACAAGATGGCTGTCATGGGAGGGCTGTTGTTCCACCATGTGATTAACCTTGAGAGTGCCACCCGCTGCCAATGAGTTTGGTGAATTGCCATGGGCAGAGCGATAGCAGTAGTGAAGGTCAGGCATCCCTCACTTTTCAAATGGGATTTGTAGCCCTGGGAGGAGTGAAGCTCAGTGGAGGAAGAGACCAGTGGGTTTTGATCACAAGAATCTATTATTAAGGCAACATCCCACTGGATCAAAGTTCTACCTGGACTATGGTGGGGTATTTGGTTAAAGCAGCACCGCCCGGTTTACTGGGAAGCGATCAGATTATTGGAGGGATTTGAGTATATGGGGGAAGGTCCACATGGTTAGCTGTGCAAATTAGACAAGCAGCTTGGGGGTGGAGGGCTTCGTATGACTCCTAAGGAAAAGTTTTTGGCACGGTCAGAGCTGAGGCCCAAAGGGATCAGGTGGATATGGTTCCCACTCACACCCTCTATGCCATGTGGAGTGAGCACTGGCAGGGGAAGAGAGGCAAGGAAGCCATTGTGGGAGAAGGGTCATTCTCCAAGCCCTCCCCAATAAAGGCTCTTTGGCCCATCTAGTCCATGTCCTACTATTTATACTGCCTCGTCCCATTAACCTGCACCGGGACCACAGTTCTCCGTACTCTTATCATGCCTGTGTTATTATATGTGTACATAATAAAGAACTTCAATTCCCAGTGTGCAATGTGGGCGATTCACCTGGAACTGGAGGTGAGGTAGGAACTTGAGTTGATGTTGGCGAGCTGGTGGCACGTGCTCATGTTGAGCTGAAGCCACTACTAGAGTGTCCTATGAATAAATGTGCTTTTACCCACACTGTTTGTCTTTATTAAGAACAAACATAATGTGGTGTCAGAAAATGGCTTGAGGACTAAGCACGGACAGTAAATGTTCTTTGAGCAATTAAGAAAGAGGTGCTCGGTTCTGATGGAGAGAAGCTGCCGGCCAGAAAGCACACTGTGTCCTGTAGCTGCCATTGTTCACCAAGAGAGGTCCAGGTAAGAGCCCAACAATTCTGTCATGGATAAGCTAATTCCTCTGCCCCTATGCAGTTTACTGGCAATCTAACCAATAACTGGAAGTGCTTCAAACAGCAATTCAATATACATTTAGCAGCAAGTTGAGCCGGAGGCGTGGATGCAAAATTGAATGCCTCTATCTTTCTATATGTAATTGGCAAAAATGCTTTGGACATTGGACATAATAGCTTTCAAATTGATGAGACAGCCTTGACATTGGACACTCTGATGGCAAAATTTTGTCCCAAGTAGAAACATCACGTTTGAAAGATATACGTTCTTTTCCTGTGACCAGAAACAAAGTGTTAGCTTTGAGCAATACTTGGCTGAGCTTCACAATCTGAGTAAATCCTGTGAGTTTGGAGATTTGAGAAACTCGCTAGTTAGAGACAAAGCAGTTTGTGGAATCCCAGATAATGGACTTAGTGAAAGTCTGCTCTGTGAAAAAGACTTAAGGCTGGAAAAGGCTGTGGATATGCATAGGGCAGCAGAGACCAAATAAGCACAAATCAAAGAGCTGCACAGAGCAGAAACAACAGTACATGCTGTGAAAACAGCGCAGCAGAGCACAAGGCAGTTGCCAAAAAGCAACAGTAAAACAGAGAGGGAGGCTCAAACAACAAATGCAGCAGATGTGGAGGGAGGCACATTCCAAAGACGTGCCCTGCCTATGGAAAGTCCACAAGATATAGGAGCAGAATTAGGCCATTTGGCCCATTGAGTCTGTTCTGATATTCAATCATGGCTGATCCAATTCTTCCAGTCATCCCCACTCCCCTGCTTTCTCCCCATACCCTTTGATGCCCTGGCTAATCAAGAACCTATCTATCTCTGCCTTAAGTACACCCAATGAATTGGCAACAAATTCCACTGACTTACTACCCTCTGAGTAAAGTAATTTCCCTGCAACACAGTTCTAAAAGGATGTCCTTCAATCCTGAAGTCGTGCCCTCTTGTCCCAGACTCCCCTACCATGGGAAATAACCTTGCCTCATCTAATCCGTTCAGGCCTTTTAACATTCGGAATGTTTCTATGAGATCCTGAATTCCAGGGAATACAGCCCAAGAGCTGCCAAACATTCATCATACGGTGACCTTCTCATTCTCGTGAATCTTCTCCGAACCTTCTCCAATGTCAGTGCAGGGATCGCAGATTATTAACTGTAATGTTAACTATTAACTGCATATATAAAATGGCTTCTCTGTAGAGTTATAATGAAATGACTTCTTTGTGGGTAACTCATGAGGTAACGTTCTGTTTAGTTGGAATGTTTGGTTTATAATTATTGATAATGGAGGAACTAACCAATGGAAGCAATGTTCCTGGAATAACTGTGGGAAGAAGGATCATTTGCAAAGTGCTGCAAGCTGGGGCTACCCAAGAGAAAGGTGCACACATTTAATGATGAAAAGGGGGAAGCCTTTGTAGATTCTTTACAGACTGCTGGTCTGGTAAAAGAGAATGGATTGTTCCAGTGAATGTGAATGAGACAGCAATTCCATTCAAGCTTTGACACCAGAGCCCAGGTGATTCTGTTATCTATCAATCATTACAAGACTCTCAAAGTTAAAGGCAAGATTTACCCAGTGAAATTAAAGGTGACTGGTTGTACTCAAGAGAATGTTCCAGTAAAGGAAGGCTGTATGGTGACCTTCAAGCACAAGGGGCAGCAACTAAAGGCACAGCTACTGATTGTAGAAAAGAGAGTATTTGGTCTAAGTGCATGTGTAAAGCTCAAACTGGTGGGAAGAGTTTTCATAGTGACTTTGCAGACCAAAGATAATCACTCATCAAATGACTGTCTTTCTGGTGCTCGGATGCTTACCTGATGTAGCTCAAGAAACTTGCAACTACATTAATGAGCACTCCAGAGAGGTTATGCAATAGAAACACAAGAAGCCCACCTTCCATAGACATCTGTACCAGCAGGATAGTCAGGATGCCAGTGCTAAACAGAGTGATGGAAGTGTCACCAGCCTTGGATCCACATCATGCAGCTGTGGTTCAAAATCTCTTTCTCTCATTGACTTCCAGTTAAAGACTGGAAATCAAAAGTATCTCCACGATCCTCACCAAAGTTGAAGAGGGAAAACAAAAAGGAAGATGGGGAGACCATGTAGCCCCATTGTCAAAACCACAGCAACAGCTCAGCACAAACTACAATGACGAGTTACTATATAAGATACACAGTCAACAGAGGCAGCTCTGTGAATTAATACAGAATCATTTGGAACTTGTGCAAAGACTTCCTGATCAATGGATGTAGTCCACGGCTCTGTGGTGAGGCATGTAGACTGAATTATGGTCACGAAGCAGTATCAAGATCAGAGACGAACAGATAAGAGCTTGGCAGAAGGATGCGAAAGAAATGAACATATTGATCAGTTTTCAAAATGATACCAATATTAATGCAGCAAATGACAGCAATACATCTGTGAAAACAGATAGCAAACCTAAAGTGATCAGTAAACCAGCGCAGAGATGTATTGAAAGTAGGTGAGTGAATAAGGGACTGCATTTGCTTATTACAAATGAAGTTAATGTAAATATCTTTGTTGAAAAACATTATTGATCCCTGCAGGTTCATGAAGACATAGTATTGTGTTAAAGGGTGAAGATGTGTTATTTTGTGTGTACATAATTAAGAGCTTCAGTTCCCAGTGTGCACCCAGAACTGAGGGTGACCTTGGTGAGCAGGGAACTGGAAGTGACGGTGGGGAGTTGGTTGCATGCACTGATGTTGGGCTGAAGCCATTATTGGAGTGCCCTGTAAATAAAGCGTTTTTAGCCACACTGTTGTCTTCATTAAGAACAAACATAACAAAGTCCTCTGTGTGATTCCTCGCATTCCACTCAGGGTTCCCTATGTTCCTTGCCGAAGGATCTGAAAAAAGTGCCGCTGAACCTTCAGTGGCAGCAGGGTTCAGAGGTGGGTGGTGTTTTCCTGCCCCTCTCCTGTAGATAGGGTCCATTTATCCTGCATTTCCCCCCCCCCCCCCACCACCATCATAATAAAGTGTGAATGGTTTGAGTTTGAACAATGGTGTGTATGGTGAGGTAGTGCAAAGTCTGTCACATGTTTATTAAATCTGTATCAGGAGGGTGTTTGAATTAATCTAGAGGAAGGTGGTGTTACTTGGTGAAGTGAATTTGCAAGAGCACTTATTTTTTAAGAGGATTGTGCCATTTAGTGGTTGTGTGAATTTGTTAATGCCGAAGTGGCCCCCATGCAGCCGTCTTTACTTTAGCTTTGTTCTTCTGAAAATTTCCACTGTACACATTAACTATGTTTTCTAAGTTTTGCAGTCACCTATGTTGTCTTAGAAGGAAGAAAGTGCAAGCATGGATTTTTGTTTTGTCTTATCTGTGTTCTTAGTTTTTGTGTTCCTTTATTTGCTTTATACAGAATGCATTTTTTGAAATAGGTGATTGGTGAGTTCTCGTATTGGGAATCTGAAATTTGGGATTGGAGTGAGATTGGAACATTTGGGGAGTGAACTGAAATACTGCTTTTCTTTCAAGAATGTCCCATGAAGTTAAAATACGTATTTTGTGGATTGTCCAAAGCTCAAAGTTCAAAGTACATTTATTAAGTATATATAAATTATATAACCTTGAGATTCCTCTGTTTACAGGCAGCCACAAAGCAAGAAACCCGAAAGGATCCAATTAAAAAAAAAGACCAACACCCAGGGGAAAAACACAAATTATGCAAATGATGATCTTAAGCAACAGCATCCAAACCAAATTTAGTCCAAAGACCTGAATCCCAGTGCCCCTGGAGTCAGCCCATGGCCTCGGTCTCCGTTAATCATATGGCGAGGCGAATCACTGTGAAGCTCACACAAAGCCCTTCACAACCAGAGCAGGTTCACAGCCTCAGCCTCAGCGCCAAGGAGAGTGGAGTAAAACATCATGGAGGAGAACACACTCAACCCTCGCCTCCAGTCCCAACACCATTGCTTTCCAGTCCTGGATTTAAGTTGTCCAAGCACTGGGCTGCCCCCACACTCAACCTGAGCCCCATTCAATGATACATTCTGGGCTACCTCTAGCCTATACTCGACCTATATAAATCGGCACGGAGCTTAGATGGATCAAACCTCGCTCCCGGTTTACATGGACAGGCTCTGGAACAGCACTGCTTCAGCTTTTCTGCACTCTGCTCTCTCCAACTTCATCTCCAAAGTTCCAACTTCTCCACTTCTCTTCAACTTCTCCTGGAACGTGCCTTGACCCTCCGTCTCTGTCTTGCACCTGCATGCCGCGAGCCTCGGATTTGCCTCGCCTTCACTCACCTCTTCATTGTTATAGTGATAGCTGCTCAGTCTTGTAGAGAGCAAATTACATATGACAGATAGTGTAGGTGTACTGTAGATACTCACAGGGACATAATAGATTAGTAATTGGGAAAGGAATCTCAAGTGAAGGACATTTTTGTTGCCCTGCTTAATCAGATCCTCCATAAAGTTTGGCTTTCCTAGAACAGATTTCAGTCCAAGGGCCATGAGGAGGGTATGTTAGGGAATATTCAGGAGTTATATGAATATAGCAGATATTAATACAAACAAGAACCAGCCTTCAGTTCTTAACATATTGTAAATTGCAAGCAGTAAGATATTTGCATATGCATCAGCCAAACTTTCAGGCAATAGAGCACTAGGGAGGTTGGTGGGCTACTGTAGTCCATTGGATAACAACTGGTGAGATAATTCTCAGTGTCATAGTGTTATGTTTTGCATGTAGCGTAGTGGGACATGCGAATGGATTACACTAGCATGTGAACTGGGTGATATGAAGTCGTTTCTTTGGAGGAGTAGATTATTGCAGTAAGTATCCATCTTACCTGTTTGTTGAAAGCTGCTCCCCCTTGCTAACTAGGGATTGATCCATTTAAGGAGCATTGCAGCCCTACCACTATCTGCCATTTAGCTGATGACATCATGAAGCTGGTAGAGTTTAAATCTACGAAGGCTGATTGATAATTTTGTGGCATAAGGTAGAAGGAGTCAATTTTAGAAAACCTAGCACATTTATTTTTCAACATAGTCCCCCCCTACGTTTATACACTTAGTCCAATGGTCGTGGAGCATACGGATCTTGGACCTCCAGAAAGTGTCTGCAGATGGGTGATTGATAAGTTTGTTGCCGAAGGCAAAAAAGATGAGTTAGACAGCTCTCATTACATGCACATGCAGTTCAACTCTTTGAGTGATTATGCAGAAAGTTTGAAGTTAATAACTCATCGGGGTGATTGATAAGTTTGTGGCCTAAGGTAGAAGGAGATGAGTTATTAACAAACTTCCTGCATAATCACTCAGAGTTCACCTCCTTGTGCATGTAACGAGAGCTATATAATTCATCTCCTTTTACCTTAGGCCACAAACTTATCAGTCACCTGTGTTGAGGATGATGGGGAGGGAGGAGCTGTTGTGCATCCTGACTATCTGAGGTCTGTTGGGCAGCTGCACAGTGATGTATATAGACCGAGAAGTAGGACAATAGTGTTGACTGCTGGACTGAAATCCAGAAACAGCATTCTAACATAGGTCCCACCCCATCGTCCTTGTTTTCTAGGTGTGTCAGGGCCAGGTGAATGACAGGTGCCAAGGCATTTGTCATAGACTGGTTCTGTCGGTAAGCATATTGATGAGTGTCCAATCAAGCACACATGCTGATTGGCACCAGTCATCGACTTACCTGTAACCCATTCACTCACACATGGCCTTTGTTCTCCCTGAGTCATTAAACATCCTTTACACTATGGGCAATTTATGGCAGCCAATTAACTCATGATTCAAGATTGTATGGCGTCATAAACATTGAGAATCTGCAGATGCTGGAAACCCGAGCAACACACAAAAATGCTGGAGGAACTCAGCAGGCCAGGCAGCATCTGCAGAAAAGAGCATGCAGTCACTGTTTTGGACCAAGACTCTTCATCAGGATGGATGAAAGGTCTCAGCCTTAAATGTCAACTGTTTACTCTTATGACATGGGCAATCATGGTCTTTCGACAATGATTATTCTTTGCAAACTTTTCTGTGGAAGTGGTTTTCCATTGCCTTCTTCGGAGCAGTTTTTTCACAAGATGGGTGATCCCAGACATTGTCAATACTCTTCAGAGGTTGTCTGCCTGGTGTCAGTGGTCGCATAGCCAGGATTTGTGATGTGCACCAGCGGTTCATATGACCATCCACCACCAACTCGCATGGTTTCACATGACCCTGACTGGGGGGGTTAACCAGGTGCTATACTTTGCCCAAGGGGGAGCTGTAGGTTATCAGGGGGAAGGAGTGCCTTGTACCTCCTTTGGTAGAGATGTGTCTCTACCCCACCACCCAATAGATTAACTGTATGCCCATAAAGAGACGCTAGGCACAGGAGTGTCTGTACATAACGTTACAGACAGGAAATGATAGATTAGTATTGTACACCAACACGTACTGTATATTTCTGGCAGGTAGGAGGAAACTGGAGGACTGAGAGAAACAAACACAGCTGCAAGCAGAATGTGCAACTTCCACACAGCAAGCAATGGAAGCTATTGGAAGCGAATCAATAACTATTAATGCCATCCCTGTGTTGCTCTTATTCCACCTGAAATGTCCTGCCTGGTACTTGCTATCTGGAGCACATGTTGTTCTACTTCCATTTCAACATATGCCTTAAGGGTAATTTTGCAAGCAAGAATACAGAGCACCAGTTTTTATGTACGCATCACTTAGCTCAATGCAGGAATGCTGAAAATCCACAGTACATCACATAGCAAGTGAAGAAGGAGAAACATTAATGTTTCAGGTCAATAACACATATCAAAAGCTAAGAAAGTACCAGAAAGGCTAACATTTTATTTGAATAGCCTTTTTTATTTCAGTCATTTGAATATGTTTATTCCCTTTTTGAGGTAGGAGTAGAGGGCAAAAAAAATGTGTTTGTATATGGATAGAATTGTTCATGGTCGTTCGCAGCGTGGGAGAAATTACATCACAAACTGTACATATTTGAATTATTTGTAACCTTTCAGGAATATTTTTGGGACCACTGTTGGAGCCTGTGCTATGTTGCCTGACTTCTCCCAGATGAACAGAACTTTAAATCAATGTTATGCTGAACTTTTGCCAGGGTTCATGTTATTTAGAAGATCTACTGGCAACAGGACAAAATTACTTGGTGTATGGCTTGATTGTAATACAAGTCATTCTTTACATGCTTCCCACTTGATGGATGTCCTAACTGATATTTTTATTTTCATTAAATAAATGCCATTATTAAGCAAAATAGCACAATGGCATTTTAATAAATCATGTTGTATTAATTGTTTCTAACAGCTACCATATTGACTAGTTATGCGTCAACAGCACTCTCTGGGGATATCTATGAAACAACATAAAATAGTTTGTCGATACCATTTTTGTCAAAAATATACTAGAGAATGTGCTTAACTGTTAAGTGCATACAGGCTAATAATAATTGCCTGATGTTATAGACTCAGCTTCAAGCAATTAGATCCAGTACCTCTAGCTGGGAAAGGGAAATGAACTAATGTTGCTGATTGTGGTCCATTAAACACTAGTTAGGGGACGTAGTGTGGGGAATACAAAATCTACAGCTTCACCCTATCTCCCCGCCCCCACAAAGGCAAATGGTCTGAACTACATAAAGAGTAAGCACATTGCTGAAGAGTAAGTACTCTCGAGACACCAGGAGATACCTAGGAATATAAGAAACAGGAAACAAAAAACCTATTTGGCCCCTTAAACCCACTCTACTTAGAGAATGGATGACATTTTGCACAGCTCTATTTTCCACTGGCCTTGTGTATTTGTTGTAAGAGGTCTTTGTTTGTGTTTTCAAATCCTCTTGCGAAGAAGATGAGCTTACCATCTGGCAGCTTCATCTGCTTGTTTGCTTTCAGTGATGTGTACGGGAACATGCAGAACCCTTTGAGCATGAACTTTTCCCAATACTTCAAGAGAAACTTGCACAAAAAAATTACAAATTTGTCAACTTCATAATGCAAAGAGAGTACATTATTTAAAGGCAATTTCTTTGTTCCTGAGACTGTGATTAATGGAAAGACATTATCCTTGGGTATAAGCATTATTTTGCTATTTCCTTTGTGATATCTTGACCAGATGACCAGCACCATGGCAATTCGACAACGTAAGTCTGCTCATTTTTACCTTCAGTCAGTATACACTGTACAGCATAATTTCTAAACCTCTGTGCTGATTCTTCCTTTTACTTATTTCATGTATGGTAAAACAAATTGCACTATGCCTGTTAGAGTTTCTGCTAAGATAAAAAAAATGGATCAGAAATCAAATCTGGACTTAGTTTGAAGTAAATCAAATATTTCCATTTTCTGGAATACAATAATGTGACTGAAAATCTTTAATGGCTATAAAACTTTAAATATTAGTTTCCTGTGGGTTTCATTGGATTATTTGAGTTGGTAACAATGATGATGATAATTTCTAATGCAGTAATTAAAGAAAAAGACCGTGATAACTAATGGTGAAAGAAAAACGTGATGTTATTTCTGTGGAATCTTGGGAAGCTGGAAGCACTTAGCTGGAAGAACTACATGTGCAGAAATAGCCAACAATTTGTTCAATGAACCCACATCTGGTTTGGCTGCCTTCAAGTGGGGTTCATGATCTGACAGAAAGCAGCCTTGACACTGTGTCAGTGGCAGAAGTAGATTTTTGTAGAACAGAAATTTTCAAATGCAGGAAGCGCATTTGTTACATTAGCAAAACAGTTTGGACTGGCCATCAACCAGAAGAGAAACAGACTTAAAAAGAATTGTTTAAGATTTTTAAGAAAGTATAAATTCAAGTTCAAATGTACATGTACAAAGCTGTCGCCCATTTGAAATGTTGTTAACTAATTTATACTGAATTATAATGTGACTAAAAATAACAAACATTGATCACTTTTACACAGTTCAATAAAGAAACAATAAACTATTTCAAATTTGAAGCTACATGGTGAATTAGGCTAACTGTAAAAACAGAAACAACCCAAGGCCAAGAATTCACTTCCTATGTTATATGCTAATCTTGCTATGTACTCTCAGTCTATTCAGAGCATTCCAGTTCTTGTCATCTCCACTCCTCAAATCTCTTGAATTTGCTTTACCTTGATTACAGAGATTATAAGCACATGTTTGGGAGTCAATGCAATTATTCAAGTATATCCTTCTGCGAATGATAAAAATATAATTGAACTTTTCTACCCTGGCTGCTGCAAAAGTTCATTTCTTTCTGCCACTTACACAACATTGCACGAGGGGTATTTTAATACGATATTCTGAGATGACCCAGAACCCAGTAGAAAAGAGTGAGCCACAATAGTAGTTGCACAAGACACTGGCTCAAATTGTAGACCTTCATTGATTTAAGTGAACTGGTACCCAAATTAGCAGTGACTTGCACAATGACAATTTGTTATAGTACTCTTGGTCCTTCTATACAGCCCCCATACTTTTCCTTGGACTCTGTGCAGCCATGCTGGGAATCTGGGATAAACCCCTGGCTATCCAGCAGCAAAGAATTGCCCACAACTTGATATTGAGAGGTGGGCGATAAGAACTACTGATGGATGGGCCTGTGCAAGCAGTACAATCCCTTACACTGAGATGCGGGTCTCAACTCCTGCATCCTGGATGGCTTGGTAAGTGTGTTCCATTGCTAGGAACTAGATACACCTCCTCCTTGTACTGGCGTATTGGCAGAATCCATCTCTCATCACTGCCCCACGTCAATGTACACATCTATTCATCTCAGAAATGGGCCGGTTTGAGGCGAATTGCAATCATGAGATTAATTCATTTTACCTTCCCACTAGTACCTGTAGATTAAAATTCTCAGCAGATGTCTGCTTGCCCTGGTTTGCTGTTATCAGCTGCTACTTTCAGCAATTTTTTTTCAAATCAAATCAAGTTTAATCATCATTCAAACCATACATAGAGCTAAATTTTGAATACTGCACTTTTTGAACATTTTTCTGAATAAACAAAACATGCAATTACAGTCCAGCTAATGGGATATGCTTCAGGATGCATAGATCCAGCATAATTTGGCCCATTAAGTAAATATAATAAATTAGAATAGCAACTGGAAATAATTTAATAAGCAAAATCTTTTAAGACTTCTTAGAGGGTTAAATAAATAAATCTGAATGTAGAACCAGGACTAAGTGTGATGTATGCAACATGTGTGATGCCTAGACTTACGGGTGAATAAGTATATCTAAAGTGTAAAATGTTTGCTGACCTTTAACAGAAAGTTGTACTTTGAGAGTCATCTGGACAAACTCTGCACCATTTAGAAGATAAGGAGTTTTCAGTGCATTTTTTCAGCCTGGGGCCTTCTCACCAGATGTTAGGTGTAAAGAGGCCAATAAAGGAGACCAAGTAACCGTTGGCCAAAAGAGCAGTGATAGAAGGAGGGTGATCTGCACAGTTCAATTTGTGGCGTGCCTGAACCTATTCATGTACATGTGATGAGAGCAACAAACAGTTGATAGTGATAGGGATAACCAAGAAGGGAGTGAGTGTATGAAATTGGAAATAGTACAGCCTATACACTTCCATCCATCACTAGGAAGGCCTCAAAGCTCTTCGTGTCTTTCTCAACATGAGACTCAACCAGTTCCCCTTCATCACCACTCTCCTCCACCTAGCAGAATTTGTCTTCACTCTAAATAATTTCTCCTTTGGGTCCTCCCACTGCCTTCAAACAAAAGGGGTAGCCATGGGTACTCACATGGATCCCAACTATGCCTGCCTGTTTGTCGGCTGTGTGGAACAGTCTTTGTTGCAAGCCTACACTGGTGACCATCCCGCATTTTTCCTATGCTACTTCGACAACTGCATTTCTGCTGCTCCCTGCACCCTGCTGAACTCATCAACTTCCTCCACTTAGCCTCTAAATTCCAACCGGGCCTCAATTTCACCTGATCCATTTCCGACATTTCCCTTCCCTTTTTCGATCTCACTTTCTCTATCTCCAGAAACAGCTTATCTACCAATGTCTATTATAAACGAACAGACTCTCATAGCTACCTGGAGTATATCTCGTCCCACCCTGCTACTTGTAAAAACACTATCCCCTTCTCTCAATTCCTCTGTCTCCACCACATCTGCTCTCAGGAGGAGGCTTTTCATTCTAGAACAAAGGAGATGTTCTCTTGGTGGGCTTCCATTCCACCACCATCAACCCTGCCCTCAACCACATCTCTTCCAATTCACACACGTCTGCCCCATCCTCACCAGCCGCCCTACCAGCCTCTGCTTCCAGAACATAATTCTCTGAAACTTTCGCCACCTCCAACTGGATCCCACCATGAAACACATCTTTCCATCCCTCTACTTTCTGCTTTCCACAGGGATCACTCCCTACACAACTCCCTTGTCCATTCGTCCCTCCCCACTGATCTCCCTCCTGGCACTTGTCCTTGCAAGCAGAACAAGTGCTTCACCTGACACTGCACCTCCTCCATCATTACCAGTCAGGGCCCTAAACAGTCCTTCCAGGTGAGGTGATATTTCACCTATGTTGGGGTCATATACTGTTTTCAGCGCTCCTGGTGTGCCCTCTTGTATATCGGTGAGATTCGACGTAGATTGGCAGACCACTTTGCCGACCATCTGCCAGAACAAGCGAGATCTCCTCGTGACCATCCATTTTAATTCCACTTCCTATTCCCATTCTGATATGTCCATCCATGGCTTCCTCCACTATCGGGATAAGGCCACACTTGGGTTGAAGGAACAACACCTTATATTCTGTTTGGGCAGCTTCCAACCACATTAATTTCTCAAAACTTCCAGTAATGCCTCCAACCACCATCCCCCCTTTCACCATTTCCCATCCCCTTGCCCCTCTCTCATGGTATCTCCTTTCCCATCCATCACCTCCCTCTGATGATCCTCCACCCTCCCCCCTTCTTCTTCCTTGCATGGCCTTCTGTCTATTTCACCAATCAACTTCCTAGCTCTTTGCATCATCCCTCCCCACCAAGTTTCACCTATCACCTGGCATTTCTCCCTCCCCTCTCTCCCCACCTTTCAAATCTACTCCTCAGCATTTTTTCTCCAGTCCTGCTGAAGCGTTTCAGCCTGAAACGTCGACTGTACTTATTTCCCTAGATGCTGCCTGGCCTGCTGAGTTCCTCCAGCATTTTGTGCATGTTGCATGAATAGTACAGCATGTCAGCTAACCTAAATATGCAAGAAGCTTGACATCACACAGGACAACACAGCTAACCTGATGGACACCCATCTATGACCACTCACTCACTCCACCACTAATGCACAACTGTAGCTGTTTCATGTGGCAGGTGTTTTTCTCTTCACACCTCTAACTGGTTTTTGTCAAGCCACTTCTCCAGCTGGTGGTGCATCAGTGGACCACAGAAAAGTCATCTTGGATCTTGGTGAGAGGCATGTTTTTACCAGGTGGAGGACACTGGGAAATCTCACTTGTTCTGGCAGAGAGAGCGTAGATGCTTGGCAAAGCGGTCTCCCAATCTACGTCAGGTCTCACCGGTATACAGGAGGACACACCGGAAGCACCGAACGCAGTATATGACCCCAACAGACTCACGGGTGAAGGGTTGCCTCAGCTGCGTTGGGGCACCACAGGGGCAAGCTGGCGATTGTTGGGCACTCCATCAATGTAGTGTTTGTATTGTTCTGACCTGCCGACTTTTGAGTCCATTTGTGGCTGTCCTCTTAGACAGAGTGGGCAAAGGTACTCTACGATTATCCCATGCACAAAATGATAAAGTTAACAACTGAACTCGTCAATCAGAAGCTCAATATCTAGTTTAAAGAATATCAAGGTCAAGGACTGACAAACAACCAATGTATAAAAGAAGACAAACTGTGCCTCCTGGATTGTGGGGGTCCTTGATGATGGATACTGCTTTCTCATGACAGCATTTCATGTAAAGTTGCTCAATGGTGAGGGAGGTTTTGCCTATGATAAATTGGACTTTGTACACCACTTTCTGTAGACAGTGGTAATCTTTATGGAAAAGTCAGCTGGTGTGGCTGTGTGACATGGAACATGGAATTTTGGAAAAGAACTCTTGAGGGGAATATGGATAATACAGCTTTTAACCATGGCAGAAAGAGACTGATGATGGATTCAAGGATTGAAAATACATTTAGTATCAAAGTATCACAGGCTGCAACTCTGAGATTCTTCCTCCCACAGGCAGCCACAAAACAAAGAAAAACCATGGAACCCATTCAAAGAAAACATGAAACCACAACACATGAAAAGAGAACAAATTGTGCAAAAGGCCAAAAGCGAGTGAACAACACATAGAATATCAAACATCAGACCAGAAGTCTAAGAGTACTCAGTTTAGTTCAGTTCAGCGCCGTGCCGCTAAATGCCACTAACTGACTGCAGAGTGCAGAACCAGTCTTTGCCAAAGTGCCCCAGTCTTCACAGATTTTCCCAATCAAACCACTCACAAAGAGTAACTGGAATATAAAAACTTGTGCAACATGAACTTCGAAGTCCCCTAGAATGAGTCCACAGCAACAAGCCTCACCGATCAATCATTGCAATGTGGAACCCAAGACCCTGCACTTTCCTCTGACCACAGCTAAAGAGAGGGAGAGGGAGAGCAGTTATTCACAAACAGATGACTCCAAACATCTGGCTATCCTCCACTCTCGCATTCATCAACTTCAACATTGCTCGAAACCTCAATCGGAAAGAAGCAATGGTGCTGACCGTGGGCTCATGCCCTGCTTCCAGGTCCCCAGGCCTCCAGGACGCCCACTCCACTCCCAACTTCACCGAACTCCCCTGGAGACAGCAAAGCACCAGATCGCTCAATTGGCCCAAAAACACACCATCAAAATGTAACTCCCAGGCTCCAATCACACACAGCTTTGTTGAATGAAAAAAAAGTTAAAGAAGTGGTTTCATGAACTGTTTACAGGCTGTCACCTTTGGCTACATTGTTCACCTTAGAATGTTAAGAGAGAAAGAGCATTGAATTTGCCAGTGGCAGACCTATATTAAGATACTCTGATCCAAGTCCTGGTCGCAGCTGTTGCAGTACCTGATGTACAGCTTAGCCATGGGATGTGGTATTTGACGTGATGCAGGTGTTCTCATCCCTGCCAGAGGTGTCCTGAGCAGCAGATAAGGTCACATTTCTCTGTGGGAATTAGAAATATTTAAAACCATACACTGAAGTTTTAACTGATAGGCCTGCATATTTTGGAAGCTTGTGAGAAGCAGTAGGTCTCTCAATGCAGTACAGCTGCTCAACAATTCTTGGAACTGTTGTGAGAAGCTCTCCGCAGTGTGTTTTCAACGGTTCATCTACTTAAAATGGGTTAGTTGTTGGTCTGTGGTTCCATGGCTGGAAATAATGCATAAGCTTCTTTCTCTCACAGGTTTCTGAACATTAATCTGTTGATACTGCCTTGCTTTCAGTACAGTTTTACTACACCCAGACACTTCTGTTCAGGTTGCATTTGGGGCTGAGAAACAAGCAAGAAGAATTGGATCAGCTGGGACCAAAGGGAGAAGGAAGACATCAAGCAAATGGCTGTGAACTTATTTTGTATGCAATGGGGTTCTTTTTTTATCCAAACTTCACCGAGGAGCAACTTCCCTGGTATTTTCACTGAGTTGACAAGACTAGATCACCCACTGTACCCATAACTTGAGCTCAAACCAAAGTATGGAGAGTGTTGCTTGTGGCTGTCAAGAACCTGTAACTATGTTATTCACTAAGCTAGCTTCTTCCACTTTACAATGAATCATTTCAGTGGCTGCTGCCAGTCTGCTGATACATCAGACACTCCGCCAATGCATCTTACAGAATGAGGAAGGGTGCAATGGTGTTCCAGAATGCCGGTATTCCCATTGCTTTGTGCATTCTATTGACTTAAACTCTGACTTATGTGGAACTGCATGCAGCTCACTCTGCATGCTCATGCCCAGTTTCCATAAGACTAGAAGACATGGGAGCAGAATTAGACCATTTGGCCCATTGAGTCTGCTCCACCATTCAATCGTGGCTGATCCTTTTATCCCCTCCTCAACCCCATTCACCAGCCTTCTCCCCATATCCTTTGATGCCGTGTCCAGTCAAGAACCTATCAATCTCTACCTTAAATACACCCAACAACCCGGCCTCTACAGCTGCCTGTGGTAACAAATTCAACAAATTCTCCACCCTCTGGCTAAAGAAATTTCTCTGCATCTCTGTTTTAAATGGATGCCTGTCTATCCTGAGGTAGTGCCCCCTTTTTCAAACCTCCCCTCCCATTTCCCTAGCAGCATCATAGTTCACTTATGCCCCACAAGAACTCCTCACTAGCATTTTCCAACCGAGCCATCTGAAGTAAAACAATGGCTGATGAGGGAAAACAAGATGCATCACCTTAATTATTTTTTCTCATTCCTTACTTTTTGGCTCCTTATCCTGTTTCAAAGGATAGCTTTCAAAGGAACAATCCATATCCAATCCTGACAAACACATTCTCCATAAACCTTGGAACTGTAAGACCAGCCTTAAAGAGGGTTCCATAAACTCATGTTATCATCTCCAGCATCTACAGAGGGAAATAAGGAGTTGACATTTCATGCCAAGACCATTCATCTGAAGGGGCACAGCCAGACACATCAACTGTTTATTCCCCTCAATAGATGCTGCATGACTTACTGAATTCCTCCACCGCTTTGTGTGTGTTGCTCAAGATTTCCAGCATCTGCAGAACTTCTTGTGTTTTTCATTTCAACCAATGCAACTCAATTTCCTAATAGGGCAAATTACTCAAGAACTGGCTTCAAGGATTCCTATAATTCAATGTAATGCAAACATTTCAGATTTCTGGCACTAATTTCTCCCTGTGCATAACGATTAATATGCAATATTAACCCAATTTACCTGCTGCCTTGGAGTCTAGACATCAGTCAAATTTCTGTGGTTAATGTTGTCTGGCATGTAATTTAACATTTGGAATCAACTTGATTCATGTAGCTGGTTCTAAAAAATAACATTGCCGAGAAAAGCTAATAAAAATATATGTATAGATTATGAAAAGATTAAAAGCAAAACTACAAAATGTAGTGCACAATACATATTTTTGAATAAATGTTCAAAATGTCTTCTGTCATGTCAAACCAGGTAATAGATTGTGGCTATATTCCTCTTTGGCATATGTCTGCATGTTGCTCATGAGTGTTGGACCCAATTAACTATTACGTTTGACACCGTAAGACTTGCAAAACACAGTAAGCGACACTTCTAGGTATCACAATACAGCCGTGGTCACATAAATGCAGAAACACTTTCATTTACTCACTAATATTCTCATTATCTTGCCATCTCCATTAACATAGCACTAGGGTGGGAGGGGGTATTATTGAATTCTGTCTGCAGGCCATAGTTCAAAATGGTTCACATTTCATTATAGTGTGGATGAATTCCAGATGTGGTTCTGTGCGTAATCAGTACAGAGTCTAAAGCAGTGAATGTGCTTTAAGCTGTTGGGAGAAGGCTGTCACTAAAATATGAATAATGGCTGAGTAGTGCACTTATATTACAGATTAATTCACATTATTCTCAGCCAAGAAACAGCAAAAACAATGGGAAATTAATTCACTTCACTCTGTTTTTGTCAATAATAGTATTCAGAAATGTTAATGATGTTTTATGACGTATATTTTATATAATACTTTTGTTTTTCTGAATTATTAAAGCTGGCAATATTATGGTGATTTTAGTGTGATTCATTTTTGATAATTTTATGTAATGGGTTTAAATGAGAAGTGATTTGATATGTTAAAGCTCTCTTGAGAATACTGTACAGGCAATCTCCACAGAAAGTCAAGTATGTTTCCCTTCAACTGGAATGTTGGGCAGATAAATGGTATAGCAGTAAATGACAGGGAGGGAGTAACAGACACAATCAAGACGTCAACTGTGGGGGAGTGGAGGTGATGGAGAGAAATGTGATGGCAGAGTGAGTAAAAAAATGGCTAGAAAAGTTAAAAACCTTTTGAACATTTCCAAAGGAGAGTAATAGAGAAAGGGATTTAGAGATGAGTCACTACTGAAAGGAACTGATTCAAACACAGAACAGAGTTACTCAAATAAGAACAGAACGGGTGGATCAGAAAAAGCACAAGTTATTGGTAAAGTAAGCCACAGTTGGAAGCGGCCAGAAAGGGGCAAGAGGGGTTCAACACAAAGATAAGTGTTATTCGAAACAATTCTGTATAGGCAGATCATTGGGGCCAAATTACTGGAGATCGGGCAAAAGCAATGGAGCACCAAGTACGAGAGTATAGGGGTCAAATCTGTGAGAAAAGGGTTTTTTAAATTTGTGAATTTGAAGTGATGTTGTGGGTGAAGAAAACAGAAATTTTAGTTGACAAAAAAGGGTCTAAGTCTTAGATTGGATCTAATTTCATAAAATTTTACGTATGATAACCAATAAAATATCATACTCTAAAAACTAACAAGATCAGAGTTGAAATATAAGAGATACGGCAGCTAGTAATAACCAAAGTATTATCTTTGCTTAATTTGGAATTGACACCTTAAATTTTTAGATCTAACTAAACTTAAATCATCAGAGAATATGTATTATTGAAGCTTGTTGGAAAACATTGAAGTAGAATATACTCCCTTTGTGAATTAAGTGGTCAGCAACTTTATCTCACTCATAACATTATACTACCTCAGGTAAACCTACAAAAATGTAGAAACATAGAAAACCTACAGCACAATTCAGGCCCTTCGGCCCACAAAGTTGTGCCGAACATGTCCCTACCTTAGAAAATACTAGGCTTACCCATAGCCGTCTATATTTCTAAGCTCCATGTACCTATCCAAAGGTCTCTTAAAAGGCCCTATCGTATCCGTCTCCACCACCATTGCCAGCAGCCCATTCCACGCACTCACCACTCTCTGAGTAAAAAACTTACCCCTGACATCTTCTCTGTACCTACTCCCCAGCACCCTAAACCTGTGTCCTCTTGTGGCAACCATTTCAGTCCCTGGGAAAAAGACTCTGACTATCCACATGATCAATGCCTCCCATCATCTTATACACCTCTATCAGGTCACCTCTCAACCTACAACGCTCCAAGGAGAAAAGGCCGAGTTCGTGCAACCCATTCTCATAAGGCATGCTCCCCAATCCAGGCAACATCCTTGTAAATCTCCTCTGCACCCTTTTTATGGCTTCCACATCCTTCCTGTAGTGAGGCGACCAGAACTGAGCACAGTACACCAAGTGGGGTCTGACCAGGATCCTATATAGCTGCACCATTACCTCCCATCTCCTAAATTCAATTCCACGATTGATGAAGGCCAATACACTGTCGTCTTCTTAACCACAGAGTCAACCAGCACAGCAGCTTTGTACTTGGACCCCAAGATCCCTCTGATCCTCCACACTGCCAAGTGTCTTACCATTAATACGAAGTTCTGCCATCATATTTGACCTACCAAATGAACCACTTCACACTTAACTGAGTTGAACTCCATCTGCCATTTCTCAGCCCGATTTTGCATCCTATCAATGTCAGTAACCTCTGACAGCCCTTCTCATGGCCCCTTCTGGCTCTCTTAATTTCCTTTTTAAGCTCCTTCCTTTTAGCCTTATAATCTTCTAGATTCCTAACATTACCTAGCTCTCTGAACCTTTTGTAAACTTTTCTTTACATACGTCGTATGTCTTCTTCACCACAGAGTCAACCTGCGCAGCTGCTTTGAGCGTCCTATGGACTCGGACCCCAAGATCCCTCTGATCCCCTACACTGACAAGAGTCTTACCACTAATACTATATTCTGCAATCATATTTGACCTACCAAAGTGAACCACCTCACACTTACCTGGGTTGAACTCCATCTGCCACTTCTCAGCCCAGATCTACATTTTATCAATGTCCCACTATAACCTCTGACAGCCCTCCACACTATCCACAACACCTCCAACCTTTATGTCATCAACAAACTTACTAACTCATCCCTCTACTTCCTCATCCAGGTCATTTATAAAAATCACGAAGAGTAGGAGTCCCAGAACAGATCCCTGAGGCACTCCAATGGTGACCAACCTCCATGTAGAATATGACCCGTCTACAGCCACTCTTTGCCTTCTGTGGGCAAGCCAGTTCTGGATCCACAAAGCAATGTCCCCTTGGATCCCATGCCTCCTTACTTTCTCAATAAGCCTTGCATAGGGTACATATACACTACATCCATTGTTCCTCCTTTATCAATGTGTTTAGTCACAGCCTCAAAGAATTCAATCAGGCTTGTAAGGCACAATCTGCCCTTGACAAAGCCATGCTAACTATTCCTTAATCATATTATATCACTCCAAATGTTCATAAATCCTGCCTCTCAGGATCTTCTCCATTAATTTACCAACCACTGAGGTAAGAATCACTGGTCTATAAATTACTGGGCTATCTCTACTCCCTTTCTTGAATAAAGGAACAACATCCGCAACCCTCCAATCCTCCGGAACCATTATGATGCAAAGATCATTGCCAGAGGCTCAGCAATCTCCTCCCTCGCCTCCCACAGTAGGCTGGGATACATCCCATCTGGTCCCAGCGACTTATCCAACTTGATGCTTTCCAAAAGGTCCAGCACATCCTCTTTCTTAATATCTACATGCTCAAGCTTTTCAGTTTGCTGCAAGTCTGCACTACAATCACCAAGATCCTTTTCCATGGTGAATACTGAAGTAAAATATTCATTAAGTACCCCTGCTATTTCCTCCAGTTCCATGCACACTTTCCCAATGCCACACTTGATAGGTCCTATTCTTTCACATCTTATCCTCCTGCTCTTCACATACTTGTAGAACGCCTTGGGGTTTTCCTTAATCCTGCCTGCCAAAGCCTTCTCAAGGCCCCTTCTGGCTCTCCTAATTTCCTTCTTAATCTCCTTCCTATTACCTAGCTCCCTGAACCTTTTGTAAGCTTTTCTTTTCTTCTTGACTAGATTTATTACAGCCTTTGTACACCACGGTTCCTGTACCCTACCATAACTTCCCTGTCTCATTGGAACGTACCTATGCGGAACTCCACACAAATACACCCTGAACATTTGCCACATTTCTCCTGTACTTTTCCCTGAGAACATCTTTTTTCCGATTTAAACTTCCAGTTTCCTGCCTGATAGCCTCATAATTCCCCTTACTCCAATTAAACGTTATTCTAACTTGTCTGTTCCAATCTCTCTCCAATTCTATTGTAAAGGAGATAGAATTATGATCACTGTCTCCAAAATGCTCTCCCACTGAGAGAACTGACACCTGACCAGGATCATTTCCCAATACCAAATCAAGTACCTTTCCAGGATCTGTTTTCCTATCTGCTCCTCAATATCCCTGTTACTATTGGGCAGTCTATAAAAAACACACAGCAGAGTTATTGACCCCTTCCTGTTCCTAACCTCCACCCACAGAGACTCAGTAGACAACCCCTCCATGGCGTCCACCTTTTCTGCAGCCATGACGCTATCTCTGATCAACAGTGCCACACCCGCAACTCCTTTGCCTCCCTCCTTGTCCTTTCTGAAACATCTAAAACCCAGCACTTGAAGTAACTATTCCTGTCCCTGAGCCATCTAAGTCTCTGTTATGGCCACCACATCATATCACCAGGTACTGATCCACACTCTAAGCTCATCCGCTTTGTTCACAACACTCCTTGCTTTAAAATAGACGCATCTCAAACCATCGGTCTGAGCGCATCCCTTCTCCATCACCTGCCTGTCCTCCCTCTCGCACTGTCTACAAGGTTTCTCTATTTGTGAGCCACCCTCCTCTTCCCCAGTCTCTTCAGTTCAGTTCCCACCCCCCAACAATCCTAGTTTAAACTCTCCCCAGTAACCTAAGCAAACCTCTCCACCAGGATATTGGTCCACATGGGATTCAAGTGCAACCCGTCCTTTTTGTACAGGTCACACCTGCCCCAAAAGAGGTCCCAATGATCCAGAAATCTGAATCCCTGCCCCCACTCCAATCTCTCAGCCACATATTTATCCTCCACCTCATCCTATTCCTATTCTCACTGTCACATGGCACAGACAGTAATCCCAAGATTACTACCTTTGCAGTCCTGCTTCTCAATTTCCTTCCTAACTCCCTGTACTCTTTTTTCAGGATCTCTCCCTTTTCCTACCTATGTCATTGGTACCAATATGTACCATGACCTTTGGCTGTTCTCCCTCCTACTGCAGAATATCTTGGACGCGATCTGAAACATACCAGACCCTGGCACCTGGGAGGCAAGCTACCATCCGAGTTTCTTTCCTGAATCCACAGAATCACCCGCCTGACCCCTTAACTATGGTGTCCCCTATCACTACTGCCTTCCTCTTCCCTTCCCTACCCTTCTGAGCTACAGGGCCAGACTCTGTGCCAGAGGCACGGCCACTGTCACCCCCGACAGTATTCAAACAGGAGTATTTACTGTCAAGGTGTACAACCACAGCGGTACTCTCTAGTACCTGACTCTTCCCCTTCCCCTCCTGACTGTGACCCATGGCCACTGTCACCCACAACAGTATTCAAACAGGAGTATTTACTGTCAAGGTGTACAGCCACAAGGGTATTCTCTGGTACCTGACTCTTCCCCTTCCCCCTCTTGACTGTGACCCAGACTGACTTGTCTGTCTCCCATGGCCCCAGTGTGACCACCTGCCTATAACTCCTTC
Source organism: Hypanus sabinus (assembly GCF_030144855.1). Classification (NCBI taxonomy): domain Eukaryota; kingdom Metazoa; phylum Chordata; class Chondrichthyes; order Myliobatiformes; family Dasyatidae; genus Hypanus; species Hypanus sabinus. The sequence goes on from NC_082710.1 coordinate 43,093,478, forward strand.
TATCACCTCCTCGCTCTCCCTGACCAGGCGAAGGTCATCAAGCTGCATCTCCAGTTCCCTAACTCGGTCCCTTAGAAGCTGCAGTTCCACACACTGGGTGCAGATATGGCCGTCCGGGTGGCTGGGAGACTTCAGGACCTCCCACATCTGACACCGAGCACAGAAAACTGGCCTCACACACACACACACTTCCTCCTCTCCGCAAATAACACCAGTAAACCTGCCTGGCCTCGTCCCATTACCACCTAATCCCATTGAGCCAGAGCCCTATCACACTGCTGCCTCTCACTCTTGCCTGCTGGACATGGCGGTCTCCTTTGTATACTTTTCATGCTCTACTGGCTGACATCATGCGCCTGCACAGTCTTGTCTCTTTTTCACCCCGAGTGGTAAAAACAGCCTTGGCTCTGAAAATCAGCCGTTCGCTCACAGCCTTCTTGCTTCGAGTCAAAAACTGTTGAAGATTCCTTGCCTTTTTAAACTTTTTGCGCTCTACTGGCTGACGTCACACGCCCGCACAGTCTTGCCTCTTACCCAAAGTGGTAAAAAATTGAGATTACATCTTAAGCTTGTTAAACTTGCAAATATACTGTATATTACCTTCCTTGGAACCAAAGTTTGGAAGATGAGTACCACCAGCAAACAATTCTCTAGCACTTATAGAGGACAAGTTAGCGCTGGGAAAATTGCTGCCAAAGCAGAATGAATAAGGCATCATAAACGTAAAGGTTAAATCAAATGGGCCGACATTGAACCTGTAAGCTTGCTGATTGCTATTTCTAACAAATGAAGAATATGAAGAATTCTTCAATATTTGAATAGGCATATGTATGCCAAAGCAGAGCTGGAACTTATAGAAAACTACATGTGAGCATATTCAGTGTCAGGGGGTTTAAAAAAGGACAAGAAGGATGAAGAAAAACTCATTCCTAATTTGATGGCTGTCCTAGTTAATATAAATGCAGGACATAAGCACTCCTGTATAAAATAACTTATTTAAATGATTAACAGCAGAGAATGCCTCGGGCAATCTAACACTTTTCTTGTTTCTTTGTGGCTGCCTACATTTACTTTGACACCTGGCAGTAGGCGCTGAGTTGCCCATTGGTGCTGAGCTGATTATAGATGTGCTAAACAACTCTCTGATTTAGTGGAACATTTTAAGGCCTTTCGACCATAATACATAGGAGCAGAATTAGACCACTCGGCCGTTCAAATATGTTCTGTCATTCTATCAAGGCTGATTTATTTTCTCCCTCAATCCCACTCTCCCCATAACCTCTGCCTTCTCCCCAAAAAACATTGACACCCTTCCCAATTAAAAACCTATTAACTTCCGTGTTATGTTTTGTAACTTCAAAACATTAAACTAATTAAAAGGAAGACACAGAAATGTGAGTATAACTTCGTGTTTACTTTGAGCGAGACATGCACTTATCACATGGCAGCATCATGACTTACCCAATTCACATGCATTCACATATAACCTGTAATGAATTATTTAAGCTAACATGAATAGTCAATCAAACAAATTATTACAACATTACTGAAATATTAAATACACAACACTCTGCCCTGCTTAGCTGTAAACTCCAACTCAAAATAGAAGGCCTCGCAACAAAATACACAGTATATATATATATATATATATAGACACACACACAGTCGGTCCTCCTTATCCGCAAGTTCCGCATGCGCAAATTCAACCTACCGCGAATCGAGAAAACCTGGAAGTGCTCTTCCAGCACTTGTTGTTTGAGCATGTACAGACTTTTTTTTTCTTGTCATTATTCCCTAAACAATACAGTATAACAACTATTTTACATTGCATTTACATTGTATTAGGTATTACAAGTAACCTAGAGATTATTTAAAGTATACGGGAGGATGTGTGTAGGTTATTGTGGATCAGGATCGAAAGAAAACCTGAAGTTCTCTTACTATGTAAGTCAGAACAGGTACATCCAGTATTATTTAGTGTCAGTTAGTCTTAGTATATGGTATATATTTTACCTTTCTATGCATATAAAATACTTAAGAAATGTAAGTTTCAGCACCGGGCTTGGGAAATCCAAGCCAAGTTGATGTAGAGGATCAAAAACCCAAAACCCCAAAACCCAATAATTAAACCACTGCATTGCTTAGCAATTGTAGTATTCATCGGGGCAGGGCCTTTCTCACTTTATCCTTTAAAATTGTTCCGATTGTTGACCGACTGTAGCCTAACGCTTTTCCAATGACCGATGGCGTTTCATCTCTTTCCAATCACTTTATTATTTCCATCTTTTTTTCAATCATGATCATGATTATTTTCGTGAACAGAAACATTGCGGATTCAGAGCTACGCCACAGGGTCCTAATGTCCACCACACTGAGTCAGGTTAAATAAGGGCTGGGGTTCCGCTGGGTCCTAAGGTCCACTGCACTGAGACAGGTTGAACAAGGGACTTGAGCATCCACGATTTTTGGTATCCGCGAGGGGTCCCAGAACCAATCCCTGGCGGATAAGGAGGGCCGACTCTACATACAATACAACTATATTTACTACAACTACAGACATTCACAGCATAGTAGATTTTAGATGGTCCCATTCAGGCAAAAAGATTTAATTGCTGTGGAGGCTTTCTTACTCCTGTGGATAATGTCTTTCCTGATGGAGGTGGGTGGGGGGGGTCACTCTCAGTCTGGGGCCTCCTCCATAGTGGTTGCAGGAGATAATTCTGAGACTGCAAGAAGTGGTTCTGACTGCTCTGGATGCCTTTCTTCTACTTCCTTTCTCTTCTTCTAGTCTGTGTATTTTGAGCTTAGGAAGACCCATTTCATTCACTGTAGTATTTTCTTATTAATCCTTCTATTCGTCCCTTTAAGATCCGATCTCTCCTCTTGGTTTCTTCATCGACAACATCATCCGATGAATCCTGTTTTTGTATCTCCATTGATTCCTCTTTTTTTGGTCTTCCATTAATCCAGCTGGGCTTTGGTCTTTGCACCTACATTTACAAGCAGTTTTTTGTCTCTTATTTGAAGTTCATGCAATAACTTTAATTCATGCAGAGTAGAGTCTGGTTCTTTATACTCACAAAAGCCAAAAGCTTACAACTTTCTTGCAGCTCCTTGAACTTCCTTCCAGCTTAAAACCAAACCACTTTTGACAATAACTGCCTGATTAAGATATCAGAGGCTTTCTCAGATACATTACCTACAAAAACTGTTGTAGTGAGACCACTGCTTTCATCACTTTTACATTTCCTCTGTGCAACATGGTCCTTCCTTGGTCCAATATGCTTTCCAACCACAGACACAGAGGTTGGCACCGACACCTGTTGTCCTCTGTTGGCTAATGGTTCATGGAGAACAGTATGGAGACAGTTATGGCATCATCCAGTACAATTCTTAATTTGCTTTCAGTTGATTCCATTACAGGGGATGTGGCCCAAAACTGGTGGATGGATCTCCAATCAAGTTGTAGTAATCTCAGCCACTCACAGCCCCACAAAGTTCGCCCTCCTGTTGATACCATGTACAAGCTCAATGTAGCTTGTTGGTCATTATATTTCACTGTTACAAATGTCATTCACACAGGAGGTATCTTTTCTCCAGTATATGTTCATAGTCGGATATCTGCAGGCTTCAGCTTAGTTTCTTTGAAATGCCATTCAAACTCATTTTGTAGAATGACCAAAACAGTGTCCAACTCCATTTTACTTAATTTTGCCATATTGCTTGTCTCTTAGTAGTTTTCACATTATAATTCTCAAGTCTGCGCAGTCACTCACATCATTATCAGATTTTTCAACAACAGCATTCATTTTAGTGCTCTTTTTGAAACTCCAACTTGACTTTATTTTTTCTTCTTCCCTGTGCAGTCCACCTATTGTTTGTCTGCCCAGCATGCTCTTTGCATGTGTGCTACTTGACACATTTACTGCATGTTTCACCTTTAAAACTGCAATGGTCTAGTGAATGTGAGCCACTGCCACAACATTAACACCATTTGTTCAGCCAGATCAGTTTTTGTTCAGACATTACAATTTTGTCCACATGGACTTTCATTCCTGACTGCAACTCAATTGTGTATGCTGCTTCCATCATTACAGCAATTTCAACTGCTCTTTTAAATGCAAGCTGTGCTTCAGTTAGGAGCTGTTTTTGAATTCTTTCTTGTAGGACAATCTAAACAATCTCTTCATGTATCATTAAGCCCTTTTTTTGAACTGGCAATATTCAGACAATCTCTTCAATTCAGCCACATATGCTGAAATAGAATCCTCTTTACTTTGATTCCACTTACGAAGCCTAAAGCATTCTGCAATCAACAATGGTTTTGGTTCTAAATGTCCGTGCATTACTTTCACAATATCAGCAAAACTCATTCTGCTGAAGCTGTTACATTTTGAAGCAAACTATGTGCCTTTAAACTGAAATCACTCAACAGAATTGGTACTTGCTTCTCATTGGCTCTTTCATTTCCTTCAAAATATTGTTCAATTAGCTCAGTATACATGAGGCAGTTGCCTGCTGAGTCAATCAAATGCATCTGTTTCTGATGTAGCCGGCCATTGCTGCTCTTTTAAAAATTAATATTACCATAGTTACACACCATTCATGATCTTGTGAATTCTTTTGTTTTCTTCCTTTTATTAACTCAATCATGTCTTCTCTTAAGAAGAACATATGCTGCCCTGCTTTTGTTTAAACTCTGAGGTATCACTGCACTTTTACAGATTGGTAATAATCATTTCCAGTTTGTTTTTAAAGTAGCTCATCACTACTGTTAAGTTTTTGTAACTACAAAACACTAAACTAAATAAACAGAAGAAACAGGAGTCCAAAATGTGCGTCAAACTTCATATTTACTTTAAGCAAGGCACTTATCACTTGATAGCGTCAAGATGTATGCAACCCACGTATTTTTACATAAACCCATAAGGAATTATTTAAACAGACAAGAATGCTTAATCAAACAATATATTCACTCAAATTACTCATTACTCGAATGCTACTGAAATATTAAATGCACATCAGTCTGCTTTACATACACCCAATGACTTGGCCTCCACGGCCATCTGTGGCAATGTATTCCATAGGTTCAGCACCCTCTGGCAAAATCAATTCCTTTTCATCTCTGTTTTAAAGGAACATCATTCTTTAAGGCAGTTCTGACCACAAATAATTCATTGGATCTCTTCCAGAAAAAAAACCTCATTAAAACTGGACAATTTAACTATTACAAATGATAGTCATTCCTAGGTGACAAACCTATGTTATTCAATCCTGGAAAGATTAATTAACCCAGAACTCAGTCGTAAAATTTACAGTGATTTATTTTTTTTAAATACTGAAACAACACCTGTCCTAGAAGTTGTTATGAATGGATTTTAATCATTGAACTGCAAACTATTTATAACACAGTTTATTTTCTTTCTAGTTTTATATAGCTTGATTGTAATTTTGTTCTTATTGTTATGATGGAGCACTCAATTGCAGAATATTATATTGAAAAATAAAGAAGCCTTAGAAGTTGAAGATCCATTGAATTGTTTGGCACTTCTCTCCAAACAGCTATCAGATCTATATCACTCATCGTGTTTTAGATTTTCTTTTGTGTAACAATCTACTGAAATTTTGTAAGACATCTTAATCTCTCCAAAATAAATGCAAAGAAATTGGAAAGCAAACGAGTGAATTAGAATCTGTCCCACAGGAACACTTCAGCAAAATATGTTTGAAGAGTCTTATCAAAGCTTAATTCTCATTTTAGTTTAGTTCCTCACAAATCTTAATCAGCTTGTGGCTCCCATTAGGCAGGGCACACTGACTTATGTCCACTCCCTGGAACTGGTACCCATGGTGCCCACCTGACTGTAACTGCTTTTTTTTCCACATCTAGAGGGCTAAGTGACCCAAGAAGTATCCTGCTAAGCAAAGGGAGCTGTGAGAAAGAAGGAAGCCTCAGACTTTATTCCACCAAGGCCCCATTCTTGAGGTCATCCAGATAGCCTTTGATAACTCACTGCTTCCGGAGTGTGGAACTGTTTGGCCATGCCTCTGATGGCCAACTGCATTTACAAATGGCTCAAGTAGATAAAAATTATTACAAAAACAATTAAGAAGATCTTTTAAAAATAAACCTAATGCTTAGCGGCCCTTTTCTATTCCTATAAATTCAGCAACACCACACAACTGAATCTGGTTGCTTCTTGAACGCCAGTGGTCCAGTGTCAATACTAGTGTCTGGTTGTCAGCTGTCAAACAATTTGAAGTGTGCAGTTTGCTCTTGTATTTTTGTTGCTTTATTCTGGCTGGAGCAAGATTTGGAAGAGAAGCAGCCGCCTCCGGTAGATTTCTCAGTTAAACTCTGTTTAAGACTGTTAATTGTTCACCAAGCTGGTGCCCTTCACATTAAGTAACTAGACATATTTGTTAAGTGCAAAGAATTAATCCCCATTCTATTACTAGCATTAAAATTCACAAAGCAATCAGGAGTCAGAAATGAATCCCTTTTTTTCCCAAGTAAATTTATAAGCTAGAGAAGGCAAATTATATCTAAGACAGACTTGGAAAACTGGTGCAAAGTGAACGAGCTTGCACGTGCTGTGCATTGCCAAGCTTGCATGCGGTGAAAGTTTATGTAAGTGTAGTATCACCTGGAATACTGTGGTTAGTGTATGAATATGTATGCCAGCTGCAGTCAGCAGCCTGTTGTATCAAATCATTGAACTCTCTAAAAAGAAAGAGTATTGTGCCATCAGATAACAAATCACCATGGAGGATAAGCACTAAGCTTTCAAAATGCTTGCACAACCTAACACAGAATGACTGTATGAAGATAGCTGACTGTAATATTGATCGCGAAAGCAATTAGCATATTCATGTCGCTGGAGTTCTCCCCCTGCTTAGTTGTCAGTGGTAGGGTTTCAAAATGACAAATGTCAGCTCCATCTCTTCAGGGCTTCGTTTGCTGTTCTCTGCATTGTTGCCCTTTATTAACCTTTGAGCGAACTTTGCATTCATTGATGAAGGAAAAACTGTTACAGGTGTGAAAATGATAACATTTTTGCATGCACTCTATTTTCATTGCGGTACCACAAGGTAGAACATATTAAAAATGTAGAATAAAGTGTGACAGCCATAGTTTAACAATGGGACAGAAGCTGGGGCACATGCTTTCAGACTATTCTATCTTTTGCCTGATCAAAGAGGGGAGAAGGGAGAATGTCCAGAGTGGTGAGGTGAGTGGAGAAGTTCGAACTATAGACAGGGTCCATGGACGAGAGGTTGGTTCCTGTGAGGAGCTGAGCTGCGTCCACAACTCTCTGCAGTTTCTTGCAGTCACAGGCAGTGCAATTGCTTAATCTATCTATAAACCACAACAACCAAGTCAGTTCTAGTGAATCTCTGAACTTAGCAGCAGCCGGAACTCCTTAAAAAAAAATGAGTTTTTGCCCAAAGTAGCTGAGGCGCCCTTTGTAATCGCACAACAGATAGAACAAAAGACCTAGCTAGATCTTGCTTCCATACCATTTATATGTTATGGGCATTTGACGTTTGGAATTCATCCTTCCACCTTATCTCAAAGGCCTTCTAAGAGCAGGGAAAAGCTCTTGTGGACCTTGCCCTTAACAACTTTGAATTAAAAATGAGAAAATGAACACTTCCAAGTAACTCTGGAGTTCTTCCAGATATATCTCTCCAAACTTCATAGTGAAGAAAACTCCCTGGAGCGTAGGAGAATGAGGGGTGATTTGACAGATAAAACTATGATGGGTATGGATGAATGCAAGCAGGTTTTTTCCACTGAGGCTAGGGGAGAAAAAAACCAGAGGTCATGGGTTAAGGGTGAAGGGGGAAAAGTTTAAAGGGAACATTGGGGGGGCTTCTTCACGCAGAGAGTGGTAGGAGTGTGGAATGAGCTGCCAGATGAAGTGGTGAATGCAGGCTCACTTTTGACATTTAAGAAAAACTTGGACAGGTACATGGATGAGAGGGGTTTGGAGGGATATGGCCCAGGTGCAGGTCAGTGGGACCAGGCAGAAAAATGGTTCAGCACAGCAAAGAAGGGCCAAGAGGCCTGTTTCTGTGCTGCAATGTTCTATGGTTCTAAGAACCTCAGACGGAAGGTTTAAATTAAGACAAGTAGCATAAACTTCTATTATTCTTTAATGTACATGATTAAGAGATGAGGCTGGATCAATTTAAAATTTGAAAACAGTGATGAGTGTTATAAGTAGATTAAGGTTTATAATTTAAGGATTATAAGTAGAAGAGACAGGAGATAGATGAACTTTAAGACTAAAGACTGATGGCCTAATTAAATGGTGAAACAGATCAAAGGACTGAATAACCTTCTCCTGGTTTTCTATGAGCTTTGGCCATTTGGAATAGGTGCCAGCAGATTTTCAATCTAAAGCTGTAAAGAGTCAATGCCTTCAAGAAAGGGGAATTGCAATTGATGAGGTACCATTAGAAGCTCCAAGCAAGCCATTGTCATTATTTCATGCAGCAAATGAGCTTCAGTTCACCACACCACAGAAAGTTCAGCATTATTTAAAAAATACTGTAAGTAGAGAAAAAGCATAAAAAGTTTTCAATAGTTAGACAGTATATTTATGTTTTGAAGTTGACAAGATTATTCAGCACAAAGATGTCTATTTCACACTAAATAAAGCTGGAGAGTTTGGAGCAGGTTTACTGCTGTGCTAATCCAGAATGTGACAATTCTGAGCACACATTTCATCTTCCAGCAGAAGTATTTGCATTTGATAGGTTTACAGCTGTGGCTGGGTTGTGTCTTTGTGGAGCTGCCCACATTGAATTTTTACTTGCATCAGAAAATTCTTTTGTTAGTTCTTAGTCATGTACATAAACATATGATGCTTATTATACTTACTTTACTTATAATTTATGTCATTTTCCTCCCCTTAATCTACTCCAAAACTTTCCCCTAAAAATTACTGCAAAGCTCATTAAGGCCATATAAACATGAAAAATCATTTATCATTTATCTAACAACGATAGTATGAAATAATGGTACCAGTTTCCCTACAGTATATCTGCACCATTTCAAAGGGCACTTGGCCAGTCTGTCTGATCAATACAACATATTTCTTTTTCCTACTGCATCTGGAAAAGTAAGTTCGCCATGAAAAATGCCCTCCTTGACAATTTAAGAAAACAAGTTTATGTAAAATAGTTTACAAAATTGACAAAATAAAAAAAATCTGTGGTGGAGAAAGGGAATTTTCTGCTCATTTCCTTTAGTTTGGCAGCCAAAGAACTCAGCCAAGAAATTCTCTCAGATAATGTAATGTTTTGCTGTGCTCTGTGATGCAATGTGAATATAAAAAGACTACAAAGAAAATTTGAGGCCTAACTATAAAGTCCAAAAAGTTGCCCCTTTCACCTCCTTTCATGCCAGGTCCTAAATAGTTACTTACTATAATCAGGAAGGCAGTTGAAAAGCTATCCAGAACACTGGAATACCAAGAGTCAGAAGTTATGTTACAGTTACACAATGCCCTAGTGTAACCTTCCCTGGAATAATCTGAACAATTCTTAGCACTATATTGTTGAATTCAGTGCAGATTTACCAAAAAGATACTTAAATATTGAAGGATTAAATTATTTGTGATTACAAAAAGTATGCTTCATTGTCTCTTCAGGAGTATTTGAAAATTCCTTCATGATATTAAGTGGAAATGGTGTTGTTGATAAAGAGAAAATAATTAGATGTAAACAATTAAAGCCAAAGATCATTTAGGAAACTATTCTACATTTGAAGGATAATAAAAATTTAGATCTTGTTAATACAAAGGGCAATTTATATATGATTAATTGGGAATTTTAAATCTGAGTTTAACAGATTTTGATAGCATGAGATTTGGGGCAAAGTTGGAGTCAATGTTGTTAGGTCACAGATTGGTTATTCTCTTTCTAAAGAGCAAATGAGGCTCAAAGAGCCAATTGACTTGCGCTGTATTATTCAGGAAAAAGTAATTAAGGACCCTGTGACTGATAAAGTGATGTCTGCAAACCACTGTACAATCACTGCCATAGAGGAAATGAGGGAAGGGAAGTGAGATTGAGATCACATAGAACTGATTGAGTTCCATAATGATGGCCTAGATTGGTGCTTCAGAGTAGATTATGACATTACTGGCTCTTTGCTGGAAACGGCTGAAGACCCTGTTTATCCAAGATCAGATGTCATAAAGTTTATAAACCACAAATGTTAACAAAGTGTGGCAAGAACTTCCCAACTCAGACACAGTCAAATCCACACTAAACCTATTAGTTAAAACAAACTGAGAAAGTGTAAGATTATACAAACATCTCGCTCACTTAATGACAGCCACACTGTATCACCATCCTGTCACTGTTTATGTACCCCTGATCAGAACAGTTGTTAATCACAAAAGATCAAGATCAAGGCACTTGGGGATAGATCTTGGGTGAGTGCCACAATCCTCCATTCAGTAGCAATTTGATTTCACGATGACAGCATATTCTGAATGGGTAATGTTCAAGATTGACTTTTCTTTTCTCTGCTTGAGATGAAATTGAACATAATCATTGAGTCACAGAGTCAGAGTACTACAGCACAAAAGCAGGCCTTTCAGCCTATCTAATCTGTGCTGACCTGCTCTTCTGCCTGGTTCCATCTAGTTTCATCTGGACTACTGCCCCCAAACCCCACGTAATGATGCACCTATTCAAATGTTTCTTGAACGTTACAACAGAACATGTATTAACACTTCCATTCATCCATCAACCACCCTCTGAGTGAGTAAGATCCCCCTCAGATTCCCCTTAAATATATCACCCAACATGAGGGGAAAGAGCCTGCATGTGTTCAATAGACAATAGACAATAGGTGCAGGAGTAGGCCATTCGGCCCTTCTAGCCAGCACCGCCATTCACTGTGATCATGGCTGATCATACACAATCAGTACCCCATTCCTGCCCTCTCCCCATATCCCTTGACCCCGCTATCTATAAGAGCTCTATCTAATTCTCTCTTGAATGCATTCAGAGACTTGGCCTCCACTGCCTTCTGGGGCAGAGCATTCCACATATCCGCCACTTTCTGGGTGAAAAAGTTTTTCCGCATCTCTGTTCTAAATGGCCTACCCCTTATTCTTAAACTGTGGCCTCTAGTTCTGGACTCACCCATCAGTGGGAACATGCTTCCTGCCTCCAGCGTATCCAATCCCTTAATAATCTTATATGTTTCAATCAGGTCCCCGTTCATCCTTCTAAATTCCTGCGTATACAAGCCCAGTTACTCCAATCTTTCAACATATGACAGTCCCGCCATTCCGAGAATTAACCTTGTGAACCTACGCTGCACTCCCTCAATAGCAAGAATGTCCTTCCTCAAATTTGGAGACCAAAACTGCACACAATACTCCAGGGCCCTGTACAGCTGCAGAAGGACCTCTTTACTCCTATACTCAATTCCTCTTGTTATAATGGCCAGCATGCCATTAGCTTTCTTCACTGCCTGTTGTACCTGCATGCTTGCTTTCATTGACTGATGTACAAGAACACCTAAATCTCATTGTACTTCCCCTTTTCCTAACTGGACTCCATTTAGATAGTAATCTTCCTTCCTGTTCTTGCCACCAAAGTGGATAACCTCACATTTATCTGCATTAAACTGCATCTGCCATACATCTGCCCACTCACCCAACCTGTCCAAGTCACCCTGCATTCTCATAACATCTTCCTGACATTTCACACTGCCACCCAGCTTTGTGTCATCAGCAAATTTGCTAATGTTACTTTTAATCCCTTCATCTAAATCATTAATGTATATTGTAAACAACTGTGGTCCCAGCACTGAACCTTGCCGTACCCCACTGGTCACAGCCTGCCATTCCGAAAGGGACCCGTTAATCGCTACCCTTTGTTTCCTGTCAGCCAGCCAATTTCAATCCATGTCAGTATTCTGCCCCCAATACCATGTGCCCTAATTTTGCCCACTAATCTCCTATGTGGGACTTTATCAAAAGCTTTCTGGAAGTCCAGGTACACTACATCCACTGGCTCTCCCTTGTCCATTTTCATAGTTACATCCTCAAAAAACTCCAGAAGATTAGTCAAGCATGGTTTTCCCTTCATAAATCCATGCTGACTCGGACTGATACTTCTACTGCTATCCAAATGTGTCATAATTTCCTCTTTTATAATTGACTCCAGCATCTTTCCCACCACTAACGTCAGGCTAACCGGTCTATAATTCCCTGTTTTCTCTCTCCCTCCTTTCTTGAAAAGTGGGACAACATTAGCCACCCTCCAGTCAGCAGGAACTGTTCCTGAATCTATAGAACATTGGAAAATGATTACCAATGCATCCACGATTTCTAGAGCCACTTCTTTAAGTACCCTGGGATGCAGACCATCAGGTCCCGGGGACTTATCAGCCTTCAGACTCAACAGTCTATCCAACACCGCTTCTTGCCTAATATAAATTTCCTTCAGTTCATCCTTTACCCTAGTTCCTTTGGCCATTATTACATCTGGGAGATTGTTTGTGTCTTCCCTAGTGAAGACAGATCCAAAGTACCTGTTCAACTCATCTGCCATTTCCTTATTCCCCATAATAAATACACCCATTTCTGTCTTCAATGGCCCAATTTTGGTCTTAACTATTTTTTTTCTATTCACATACCTAAAAAAACTTTTACTCTTCTCCTTTATATTCTTGACTAGTTTACCTTTGTACCTCATTTTTTCTTGGGGTATTGCCTTTTTTGTTATCTTCTGTTGCTCTTTAAAAGCTTCCCAGTCCTCTGGTTTCCCACTCATCTTTGCTATGTTATACTTTTTCTCTTTTATTTTTATACTGCCCTTTACTTCCCTCGTCAGCCACGGCCGCCCTTTACTCACCTTAGGATCTTTCTTCCTCTTTGGAATGAACTGATCCTGCACCTTCTGCATTATTCCCAGAAATACCTGCCATTGTTGTTCCACTGTCTTCCCTGCTAGGGTATTGTTCCATTGAACTTTGGCCAGCTCCTCCCTCATAGCTCCATAGTTCCCTTTGTTCAACTGTAATACTGACACATCTGATTTTCCCTTCTCCTTCTCAAATTGTAGGTTAAAACATATCATATTATGGTCACTACCTCCTAATAGTTCCTTTACCTCCAGGTCCCTGATCAAATCCGGTTCATTGCACAACACTAAATCTAGAATTGCCTTCTCCCTGGTAGGCTCCAGTACAAGCTGTTCTAAGAATCTATCTCAGAGACACTCCACAAACTCCCTTTCTTGGGGCCCAGTACCATTCTGATTTTCCCAGTCTACCTGCATGTTGAAATCCCCCATGACAACTGTATCATTACCTTTGCGACATGCCAATTTTAACTCTTCATTCAACTTACACCCTACATCCAAACTGCTGTTTGGGGGCCTGTAGATAACTCCCATTAGGGTCTTTCTACCCTTAGAATTTCTCAGTTCTATCCATACTGACTCTACATCCCCTGATTCTATGTCCCCCCTTGCAAAGGACTGAATATCATTCCTCACCAACAAAGCCACCCCACCCCCTCTGCCAGTCAGTCTGTCCTTTCGATAAGATGTATACTCTTGAATATTCATTTCCCAGGCCCTATCTATACCCCTATCTATACCTCTCATAATTCTGTATACCTCTATAAGATCTTTCCTCCTTTTCCTGTACTCCTGAGAATAAATTCCTACCTGATTTAACCTATCCCTGTAGCCCAGATCCTCAAGTTCCAGCAACATCCTTGCAAATTTCCCCTTTCAAGCACAACGATAACTTTTCTGTAGGTGACCAGAACTGCTTCCAATATTCCAAATTCAACTTTACTTATGTCTTAAAAAGTATTAACATAACATCAAATTTCTGAGCACAGTGCCCTGGTATATGAAGGCTAATCTGCCAAAAGCTTTCTTTATAACACTATCTACCAGCAAAGCCACATTCATGGAATTATGGATCTATTTTCCCAGATGCCTGATGCCTGCACACCTCAAAGCCTTACCATTCACTGTGTAAAGATGGAATAAGTCTTTGGAAATACTTGGATCTCAAAACTCCATCATGTTTATCAACATTCTTGTGTAACACGATAAATGGTGCCTAAGGCATTCCTGTGTAGCTCTTTATGGTCCTCTGATTCACTTGTGCACAAAGATTGCTCAGCAAACAGCAGCAGTTACTTACCAGAGTGGGAAAACCTGCTCCAGCTTTAGTTAAAGCCTATCTTTACTTGAGTCACGGGCTTGGGAGTCCGACATTCAGAGTAATCTGTGTCACCAGTAAGTCTTTCTTCTTTCCTTGGATGTTAGGTAGAGATTGCATTTTAAGTTCACTCAACTTTGCTACTATGGCACAGCTTCTCAATGTGCGCTTTCCAGGATCCACTGAATCCTCAAAAGGTAGATTTGATCACTTACCACAATCTTTATAATTCATGACAACAGACACTTAAACACGGTGAACATTCATTTATAGAGTCATAGAGAAATACATCATGGAATCAGGTTCTTCAGTCCTGTGAGTCCAAACCAACCATGGTACCAAGTCAGTTAGTCCAAATATCCTGCATTCAGCCCAAATCACATTAAGCTTCACCCCTGTATGTGCAATGGATATTCACTTTCTGGCCAAAGGGGTCTTGTGTTTGCTAAGTTCCTTTCTGAACACAACAGTTGCAAATTGTAAATTTACAACTGACATGTTTTGTTTAGTTTCTATTCATAAACATGTTTCAGCCATCAGTTCTTGAAATGTAAATGTTAAACAGTAATCCGTTTGAAGTTAAAACACGCACTGTCTATAGAACAGCTTCACATACAAGTTCTTTATATAGCAGCCCTCCGTCTGTAGAAGCTCACAACACCTGATTTATTGCTGCTGAAGAGTTGCAATATAGGAAAATTCCTAAATTGTTTCAAAACAGCCAAAGCTGACTAAGTTGGTTAGTTCAAGGAAGCTTGCAAACCAGATGGATAACATTATTCAGAATATCAAATAACTGATCTATTACTGTTGAAAAGTTTATGTACTCAAGGAAGTTTGCTTTACAGCATTGATTATGAGAGCTGTGATCTATATCCCCAAGAAGCTTTTAAACCTTTTCCGTCAAAAGGGTATCTGAGGAAATATTGTATATGTTTGAAGTCACCCAAGTGGGAAACAGACCAGAGAGTGTTGACATGGGATGATATACGGAAATATACATCATTCCAACTCCAGTTCTTACTGAGGGCTGTGTCCAATGTGCTACCACCTCCAACAAACCTGCAGAACTGGGGAATAACAGAAGACCCAATGTGCCATCTGTGCCAGAAACCAGCCAGGCTGCCCTTTCCTAGGGATGGTACAGATGGAACACGAGCAGGTTTTGAGAGCACTCACCCACACTTTGGAGACAGCGAGGGAAAAGGACCACAAAAAAGACAGCCAACCAAACTTCATCAACTTCATCAGGACCAGGAAACATGCTGCAGCAACAAACAAGCACAGAGACGGTATCCTGAGCATGGCAAAGGACTGGGAGATGAAGGTCAATCTTGAAAAGAAGCTGGTGTTCCCACCAGTAGTAGAGACCACACTTCGACCAGATGTTCTACTATTGTCAGAGAGTGTAAAGAAAGCTCGTGGTGACAGAGCTGACAGTACCGTGGGAGACCCGATGCCAAGAGGCTCACGAGAGGAAGCTTGCGAGGCATGAAGACCTGGCGGCGGACTGCAGACGGCAAGGCTGGCAGACGTGGAACTTCCTTGTCGAAGTGGGGGCAAGAGGATTTCCCGCCATGTCATGCTGGAAGATGATGGCAGCTTTAAGGATACTAGGGAGAACCAGGAAGAGAGCTGTTAACACCATGGCTCAAGCAGCAGAGAGAGTGTCCAGTTGGCTTTGGCTGTGAAGGGATGATAGTAGCTGGAAGTCTGACCGTCGGAGGTAGAAGACTAATCACGTTCTGCTGTCCCACCAACCCGAGGATGTTCCGCGTTAGGGGATGAAATGTCTGGAGATGGATGGACCTGGCTGATGACCCGACGGTCCAGCAGCAGAAACATCACAGCTGTTTAAGGTAATGTATAAATTTAGAAGGTTCAGTCCTATTAGGAATGGGGTAAGGAACATCAAGGAAAATGAAAAATAGCATAGGGTGAACTAGAATCCATTCCTTTGGCTTCAACTTATGCAACAGATAGTTCATTTGTCTTCGTTGTTGGCATATCTTTTGAGTTTATAGGAATTGTGACTGTGCTTTGGAAGTCCTTTGTGTGTTCTGTTTTAGAAATGCTTTGAATTTTAAAAATGGTTTGTGTTTCAGAAATGGCTTTTAATTTGGAAGTGCCTAAGTTGGAAATCCTCTGTGAGTTTTAAATGTGTTTTAAGAATGGTTTTTGGACTTAAGCGTCTATCACTGAAAATAAATGAACAGTTTTTAAACTACTTTGTTAGCTGGAAGTATCTTCTTGGTAGGAAGGAAGGACTAATTCACTATGGAGAATAAACAGAGAAGTGAACTAGTCTTTGAAGATTGAATAGTTACAGTATAACCTTCCTTTAGTGAGAATACTCATGTCTATTTATATTTGATCGGGCTAAAATCTAATATCTGAAATTCATGGTCAGCAACCCCAACACTATCAAATATGTGCAAACACAAGGAAATCTGCAGATGCTGGAAATTCAAACAACAACACACACAAAATGCTGGTGGAACACAGCAGGTCGGGGGAAGGGTCTCGGCCCGAAACGTCGACAGCTCTTCTCCCTATAGATGCTGCCTGGCCTGCTGCGTTCCACCAGCATTTTGTGTGTGTTACTATCAAATATGTACCTATCCAAGTGCTTCTTAAATGATACCCTTGTGCTGGCCTCAACTACTTCCTCTGGCAGGTTCATCCATGTTCTCATCAAGTCCCTTTTACATCTTTCCTCTCTCATATTGAATCTTGATCCCTCGCTTCTGTCTCCCCTACCATGGAGAAAAGTTTGCAACCACTAATCTTATCAAATTAACAAATTGGAATGTGTTATGTGTGTCCAGGAAGGATTCTTGACACAATATGCAGACAGGGCGACTAGAGGAGAGGCCATACTGGGCCTGCTGCTAGCAAAGAACTAGGTCAGGTGATAGTTCTCTTGGCAGGTGAGCATTGTGGAGACAATGACCTCCAATCCCTGACCTTCACCATAGGCTTGGAGAGGGATGGGAGCAGATGGTATGAGAAAGTAAGCCAAGCCAAACAAGGTGACATTAGGACAGTTGTCTGCCTGTTTGAAACTGAAGGAGGAGAGGGCTGTAGAGAAGCAAAGGACTTTAGGGAGGGAAGTCCAATGCTTGAAAAATATACTACCGGGGTATATACTGAAGTGAAAAAATGGGGTCGAGAACGTCAGTATCAGAGAAATTGCATTGTTTCTGAGAACTGAAGGAGATTGGAGTATTGTTGCTTAATTCTAAGACATAACGTTTCGTGATAGATTTAAAATGAAAATGAATATGTAGAATTGAGCTACATGTCAGCTTTGATCTAATTTAAAGGAATACTGGCTCAGAGAGGCTGAATGGTCTTAACTAAATTAAGAAGTAGAAAATAACCGCGAACTCCCTCACTTACAGATGCCCTGTGAGTCCCTGATGTTAGACAAGTGGCACAGTAGCTCAGCCTCACAGCACCACAGATCTATGTTCAATCTTGACCTATGGTACTGTCTGTATAGAGTTTACACATTCTCCCTGGTACATGTGGGTTCCCTTCATCTGCTCTGGTTTTATCCACATCCCTAAGAAGTGCTGCTCAACAGGTTAATTGGCCACCGTAAATTGCTCCTGGGGGGGGGAATTGATCAAAAGATGGGGAGAATAAAAAGGGAGTCATGAAGGCTTAACGTAAGTGGATGTTAGAAAGTTACTACAAAGAAAATGGGCTGACTGGTCTGTTCCCTTGTTGCCTGACTCTATGTAATGCCTTGAACCTCACGGAGTTCTAGTGAAAGGTCTCGACCTGAAACATTAACTGTTTATACCTCTCCATGGATGCTGCCTGACGTGCTGAGTTCCTCCAGCATCTTGTGTGTGTTCCTTGAGTCCGAAGCAACTCAGTATCCATGCAGCACAAGCCAATATGTTAATAAATGCTAAGTCTGAAAAAAATAAGTTTATCACTAGAATATACTGATTTTTAGAAACTTTATTTCAGGATGGGCTCCTAATGGCGACTATCATTTTTCATCTCAGAGCCGTTGAATTATCTTGAATCAGTTTACGTTTATTTACTGAAATGCACAACTTGGCATAAAGCAAATAATCCTGCAACGACATACACACTGTTATGAATTCTAAGCTGAATGTTTTTCTTTTCCCTCAGACAAAAAGACCATACAGTTATGGTTGATTAATTTTCCAACCATGCTAACATATTTTTTGGATGCACTACATAGAAGCTGAGAAGTGGCGCCACTAAAGCCAACAATAATCAGCTTCGCACAAACAAATCACTGGCAGCAGTAACGTGGTGCTCTTTAAGAAGGAATTTCCAATAGTTCTGTGTCCTTTGACAAACCAAAGGACACAGAAAGCTAGCTTCAGTAACATGTATCATCTTCAGCTCCGAGAGTACGTTTGCTGGAGATGCTATAATTTGGATTGCCAATATGAAACATTCCGTGATAACTTCCAATTATTTTCCATTGCCCAGTGTTGTTCCAACCAAAATCCTGCAATCAACAATGCCAGCACACCCTTTTGTTCTTGGGTTCTTGCCCAACCTATCCAGAAATATGTAGCTAAAACCTAATTTAAAAGGATTAATCCTGGCAGAGCTAGGAGGTGATCTAGATTAACAGCAACAAAGAAAGTTATTTGTGAATTCTCATACCGCACTTGTGCTCCCAGCGCCAGAAAAATAATTGAAAGCTCACCTGCTGGGTTTCATTTGTTCGAAATGGGCAGAATGAGTGTAGCTGTCAATATGGAAGCCAGCAGTGCTATACTGTGGAAAGTTTGCACATGAAAAGGTCCCGCGGACTAACTCAGATGAGCACCCTGGGCATCCAGTGCTAGGACTGGAAAAATTGAATGTCTGGTGCATGGTCAGCAGGTATGGGATGTCTCACCATTACAGGATAACGTCACCCATTTTGTATCAGTGAAGCTCCCTGAAAATCAGCTGCAAAACAGTTGATGATAATATATTTCTTGCATAACATTCCTCTGTAGTTTGTTTTAAAAAGCTTTTTTGCCCATTTATTTTATTAAGAATTTGTTGATAGAGCACTTGCATTCGTATTAGTTACAACAGAAATTTGAAAAACTGTATAATCAAATGATATTTTGTCAAAATGAATAATATTGCCCCTTTATTTAAAATGGATTGTAATCTGAGAAAACAAGTGGGGAATTCGTTGCAAAAGTGATTTCTCCATTAATATTTCCAACAATAAATTTACAGCCCCAATAACCATCCTAATATTCCCATTCCCTATTTGAAAGTCTCTTTACTTCCAGAATGATGGCACTTTGAAGAGTATCACTTAAATCAAGGGAAACAGCAGATGACAATTGAAAAGCTAAATTCCAGATGTTTTTCTTTGCAGCTAGATCAGAATCAGAATAAGAATCAGGTTTATTATCACCGGCATATGTCATGAAATGTAACTTAGCAGCAGCAGTTCAATGCAATACATAGTATAGAAGTAAAATATTGATAATTAATAAGCAAGTAAGTAAGTAAGTAAATAAATAAATAAATAGATCGCGGTAAATGTATATTGAATAGATTAAAAACTGTGCAAATAACAGAAACACTATATATTTAAAAAAGTGAGGTACTGTCCATTTAGGAATCAGATGGCAGAGGGGAAGGAGCTGTTCCTGAATCGCTGAGTGTGTGCCTTCAGGCTTCTGTACCTCCTACCTGATGGTAACAATGAGAAAAGGGCATGTCCTGGGTGCTGGAGGTTCTTAATAATGGACAATGATCTACAATGTTCTTCCATTCTTCTCAAAATTAATTTGAGTCAGTGCTGCTTTGATCTTTCCCACAAGGTGTAACCATGAAACTTCTCAAAAAGGTGCTCAGATGTGTTTTGAGCACATTCTCTATTCTTCATGTTTTTGATTTGTATTTCCTTAAAGACTTCCAATGATAACTTTAGCATTTATTGTTAAACTCATTGGCAGAGTGATAAAAAATAGATATCTTGTATAGTGAGTGCCTTTATATATATCAAGCATTAGATAGTTTAATCTCTGGTATAAAAGATGAAGCATTCTTTCAATATAGCATTGAAATGTCAGTTTAAATTTAAGCTACTGATGTTTCTGTTGCAGGATTTGAACCCATGACCTTCTGACTTGGAGATGAGCCTGCCAGCACTGAGTTATAGCTGTCACCTTTAGCCTTTGTAAGAGGCACAGCCATGGCTCACTTCATACTTCATCTTCACAAACAATCACATTCATTGCTTTCACTGCAGCTCCCTGGCTCTAAGGTCAGCGGCTGGTGAATGTTTTGTGGGAACTGAAGGTGCTGCCATGCCTGGAGCAGGTTGTGGCTGGATTTGGGATGTTCTGCACTCCTTCCAAAGATTGTATACAACCTCTCTGTATGCCCCAAGCCTATTCCATTTTGAAAAGCCACAGACCAGGGGTTCTCTTGAGAATTTGAAGACATTCTTGATGCATTTGTCTCTTTCATCCTGGAAATCTGTTCCAGTAACCATGCTCAGAAAGTTTGTTTTGAAGGTCTGGTACCAGGCATATAAAACATGCCCTCCCAAACTGTTGAAGGATGATCTGAGATTATTTGGTTTGATAAAGGATGCTGATATTGGTTCAAACTTTCTACTAATTTTCTAATTTGGCAAGTTCAGCTATCACCTTTGGCACTTATAAGGGAGCTATACACAGCTCAAGTTGTTTCTGTGTTATAAAGGAGGTTCCTTTCCTCTTATTGTTCCAAGACTGGTTTAAGAGGTTCTAAGATGGATAGTCTTTGATTTTCAGCTCATGAACAAAACGAAACCCTTCTTCAGACTCCAGTGCTGATTACAGACCAGGAGGGAGAGGAGGCATGTTGATATGTTGCAAGATGCCTGAGCCCAGGAGGGCTCAGCAATGCCTGGAATGTGAAAAATTTCCTCAAAGTTAGTGTGAATCAATCTGCTTGTGTTTTATCAACAATTCAGAGAAATGTAAACTACATATTCTGCAGATATTTCAGGACATTTACATTTGTTTTCTTCTAAAGCAAAGGTAGTTGTGTATGTATAGTGCTGGTGCACTCTCCTTGCAGAAAGTAATAAATGTTATACTGTTCAATTCATTCCCAATGAATGTTAGGTCAGGATTAGGAGTTAGTATCAGATATATAATCCACAAGCAATGTAACAAAATTCTGAATTCATTGTTGAATTCATTGTGAAAGTCACCTGGCTTCTCATTTTCATAAAGTTGAGTTTATTTCAGATGTACACGTACGTGAGTGCACAAGTGCAAGGAAAGCCCTACCCGCAGCAGCATGACAGGCACCCAACATCACAAAGCAACACTCACAAAAGAAAAAATATTACGCATAAATTATACACACTTTTATAAGAAACCACGATTAAACCAAAAAAATCATTAATTTTAGTGTTCGAAGTGGTTATAAAGCAGCTAAACTGTAATGATTAGGATTTTGCCAGTTGCTTCAAGAACTAACTATCTGAAAAGAAATCAAAGTTCTTGCATTTGGTGATGTGGTACTTTAAGTACTGGTACCTCCTGTCATGTACCTTTCTGCCCATGCAAATATTCATAGTACATTTGGTGTCCCTCACAGTACTGTCCTTATCATCTCCTATTTCTCAACTATGCTATTCCTCAGCAACTTAGTATCAATTTTCACATGCACAGTGACAAAACCCTTTGCACCAACTCTCTTTACCTCTCCACTATCTCAAAATTACTGAACATGAAGACAAATGCCATTGGCTTTGGTCCCTGCCACATGGTCTGTTCCCTAGCAACTTGCTCCAGTCCTCTTCCTGGCAATGGTCTGTGAGTGAACTGGATTGTTCACTGTTCAGGAGACATACTATAGAAAATGTGGACCACATGTCTGCATAATTTATTTCCACATTATTAACATAATCCAACTCTATCCCTATCTCAGCATGCCTTTTGCTGAACCCATCATTTATGCTTTATTACCTTTAGCCTTTAGTCCGCCAGTGGCACTCTAAGCCAACAACTGTCCATTTCCAGTAAGTTTAACAGCATCCAAACTCTGCATCATCCTCCATTCACTCATCACCCTCTGGTTGCTTGGCTACAAATACTTCTGGTTCAGTAATGTCTCAGTTCTATCTGCTATCAACTATCAAAGCTATCAGTTCTATCAAATCTATCAACTATCTGCTATCCTACTTTGATCTTGAGCAATCCCAATTAAAATAGTTTTGCCAAATAGTTTTGTGATTTTAACCAACTGCCAGGGCCTTCATTTTAAATTTCCCCCATAAGTATCTCTGCCCCACATCTTCTCTCACCACCTTTACTATGCTCCTTATGTCCTTCTTATTTATGAAAGTCTGACAAATATCTCTTTACTTGATTTGATATCAAATTTTCTTTAATATTACCTTTTTGAAGTACTGTTTGCTTCTCGGCCTGGTATGCAGGCTCCAATGCATAGGATCAAAAAAGGCTACAGTGCGTTGTAGACTCTGCTGTTCCCGTCACAGGCGCAACCCACATCACCATCGAGGGCAACTACAAGAGGTGATGCCACAAGAAGGTGGCATCCATCATTAAGGAACTTAGCCATCTGAACACATTCTCTTCGTCTTACAACCATAAGGAGGGGTACAGAAGCCTTAAGACCCACACTCGATGTTTTAAGAACAGATTCTTCCCCTCTGCCATCAGATTTTTGAACCGTCCATGAATGCTATCTGATTATTTGTCTGCTATTTCTAATAACTTCGTGTGTTGCACCATACTGCTGCTGCAAAACAACAAAGGTCGTGACTATTGAATTGATCCAATTTTGAAGGACATTTTGCTGTGTTATAGGCATGATATAAATATGCGTATTTTGTAGGCCTCAGTTAGTCTCAATAGACCATGGATTTGCGCCTTAGAAAGTTTCCAGGGCACAAGCCTAGGCAAGGTTTTTTTTATGGAAGACTGGCAGTTGCCCAAGCTGCAAGTCTCCCCTCTCCATGCCACCAATGTTGTCCAAGGGAAGGGCATTAGGACCCATACAGCTTGGCACCAGTGTTGTCGCAGAGCAATGTGTGGTTAAGTGCCTTGCTCAAGAACACACACGCAGCCTCAGCCAAGGCTCGAACTAGCGACCTTCAGATCACCAGACGAGTGCCTTAACCACTTGGCCGTGTGCCAACGATATAAATGTGCAGTTCCACTGAATCACCAATTTCATCACCATTAATTTTCTTAATCATTTGTTCTGGCACACAATGCCATGGGAAATTACCAGAATGGCGGTCCTGCCCAGATTTTTTCACAAAAGTATGTTTGTCTAAGAATGAGAAATGAACAGCCAGTCATTGCATAGAGTTAACTTCTTGTCCTGATTCTCATTCAAATTATTACTGCTGCCTTATTACTATCTGATGATCTAGTTGAACATTCTTGGGACTATTTCTTTTCCGCTATGCCACAAATGAATGTCTGGACAAAAATTTGTTTAACGTCTTACAGATGAAAGCATTTTAAAATAAGCAATTGTCAACCAAAATAAAGTACAAAAATGGCAGTAATTTTCTAACTTACCATTTATTTACTTTGAAATGAATAATTAGCATAAAAACATTACTAAATTTCTAGCTGAAACCTGATAAAATTCCCCTTATTTCTTAAAGGGAGAACAAGTTGGAATTAGGTTTTATAGTGAGATTATGTTCCTGGAATAATCAGGCTTGACCTATTGTAGGGAAAAAACAACTTCAAATTGCTCACTGAAGTACTTTAATGTTCAGTGTCAAGTATAGCATTATTTTTCTTCTGGCCATTTTGAACTGAAGTTTGAAATCATGGAAACAACAGTTCCCTGGTAGATAAATAGATAAATGTCAGTTTAATCCTGGTACTGATCAAAGGAGAGGATGAGTGAGAGAAAGAAAACAAATTTATAGGCCATCCCAGGTTTTTGACTGCTCAACTTATAGATGCCTATAAATACGAATGAGTTCCCATAATATTCTAAAATTCAGTAGTCTGACTACATACATAAAATTGTTTCAATGAATAGCAGAACCAGTTTCCTCTCTTTCTCCATATATAGTAACTGTTCATTCTTATCAGTCTTATTGTGCCCTTCTACCATCAGATTTCTGAATGGCCCATGAACCCTTGAAGTGTACCTCATTATTTGTACTTCGCACTATTTATTTGTTTTGTAATTTATAATAATGTCAATGTCTTTGCACTATGCTGTTGCCACCAAACAACAATTTTCATGACGTATTTCAGTAATAATAACCAGATTCTGATTCATCATTACAATATTTGGGGGTACGGTTACCA
Organism: Hypanus sabinus; assembly: GCF_030144855.1. NCBI lineage: Eukaryota > Metazoa > Chordata > Chondrichthyes > Myliobatiformes > Dasyatidae > Hypanus > Hypanus sabinus. The sequence continues at coordinate 43,118,015 of NC_082710.1, forward strand.
TGTTGAGTGATTTAATTTATTTTCCATCCAATTGACAAAATCAACTTATGAAGATCTGTAAAATGGGACCCATTTGTTACCTGGGGAAGGACTTCAGAGTCATGAACTACTTCTGAAGTGTAATTATTAAATAGAAAATATGGCAGCTAATTGGAGCAATATAATAATGTGCAAGTAATTATTTGTTTACTGATATTGCTTAAGAAACAACCTTTGACAGGGTAAGTAGGGATTATTTCCCTGCTCTTTTTGACAATGTGGCACTCTCTAAGGAACACATTAAAGTGTCAATTTAAATGTTTTTTCTCATCAAGTCTCTGAAGTGATACTTGAATCCAATAGAAAGCAACAATGTCCCAGGCTGTATCCTTGATTGGTGTTGTTAGTTAATCACAGTCTGGAAAGTCATAGTCCTCTGGGGAAAATCACCACGACTGAGTTCTGATTGTTAACTAACAACCTCGGCAAGAAATCCCATTATCCAATTGCCATGAAAGTCTGATGCGATGCTCTCTAGGACTGAGTGACTCATCATTGGAACTCTCATAGGAAGAATAGTCATTTGGATAAGGTATCAGGAATGTGTATGTAGCTGAGGCATTTTCAGCAACACCGTCAGTAAAGAGATGAGAACTTTGAAGACTAATATTCCAGTGCCTGGGAGTGGAGCTGGATCTCTTAAAATTGCCACCTCTTCCTCATTCTTTATATTAACTGAAATCAAATATTTCATTTCTGAAGATCTCATTCAAATAATTTGCCAGACAATATCTTTTTCCATTAAATACAGGTATTGTGAAGTAAAGCCAGTATGAACTTGCATATAATTATAACAGAAACTATTAGTCTTCCTACGTGCATCTTGAACCGAAGCTAACCTTTTGTTATGTGCCAGCTGCGTTCAATGATATCATGAGCTTAGATCACAACCAAGCACTAAAACAACCCACTTAACCTGCCTTCAAGGTGATTAAGGAGAGAAACAATCTTCAGCTATTCAAACGCCAAGGGTCACAACACACATTCAACCCTCAAGGCAGAGACTGAGAAGTAAGATACCAAAATAAGCTCCCTCAGGCTACCTCTGTCATTATTGTTATGCCATAATTGTTCAAAAAGGAAGTAATAGCTAGCAAACAGTTTACCTTTAACAATCTTCAGGCTTTTTCATACCCTTCTTAGTTTATATTTATTGAATATAATTTTATATTACACCAAAAATAAAATAGCTGTGGTTGTTTTTATTTCTCTTATCCCAGATCGCTGCAGCTTTATAGCCTATAATCTGCCATCAAATACTCCGTATTTCCCAAGCCAGGTGTTACAAATCCTCTTATCAAACTTAATCTTCAGCCATCAACCTTTGACACAAGAGGTAGTTTTTGCCCCCAGGTTTAGCCTCCTGTGCTAAAACAGTCATTATTCTTACAATATGGCCTGTCAAGAAGGTTTACACATAAATAAGCTTGTGCCAGATATGTTGAACCATAATTTCAATGTGTCCTCAGTAATCTTCATCACAGCTTTTACAGGGCCGTTGCCGTAATAATTATGAGCTTAAACCTATCACACCTTATATCCCTTCCAGACAGAGATATGAGATAATTGTTTCAGCACAAATTATAGCAGCAATAATACCAAAATGTTGTGATTGATTTGAGGAATGACCAAAAATCTAAAGTATTAAGTTCAGAAAGGAAATAACTCAAGAAAATCTTTAAGTTTCCAACTGAACAAGATTAGGCATATCATATAATATTTAAAAAATAATAACACTTGCTCATTGCTACCTCAGATAACCTTGAATAGTCAATGCTTGTAAGTTTTACTAGTAAATGTTCATCAAGAAAAGCCTGAAGGATATTTGTAAATTATTACATTAAAATTAACCCAACGAACATTTAAAATGAACCATGCAATAACTCTAGAGCAGAAGATGTTTATCAGTAAAATAAAGAATGTTTTTAATAGGTTGTCTTTTAATCCTTGCAACATTGCAGCAAATGTTGTCGGACGTCAGAAAAGGGCAGGGTTAGGCTTGGGATGGGATGTTCCCTGAGGCAAATACCCCACTGACATTAATTATGAAGGGTGAGCAGCAAGAGGAAATTTTAAAAAGCATACAATGTCCGTACTTCAGTGGAAAGCCTAAAGTGAATCAGTAATATGAATTGTAATTCATATCAATTACAGAGATGTGGATGTCACTGGCAAAGCCATGTTTTATTGCCTAAGCTGAATACCTTTGGGCTGTTCGATAATGGGACTACTCCCACAGTTAGATATGGAGCTTTAACATTTTGGACTGGGCAGCAATAAAAATTCAGCAATAAGTTTTCAGATTGGAAAGGTGAAATGCCTGAGTCCTGGATACGAGGTAAGCTTCTTACCAAAAGTAAGATGAGGGAGAAAAGACCAGTCATCATAGAGGGATCAGAAGAGGAAAGGGGGAACAACGTCAAGATCCTGGGTGTTAATATCTCTGGGGATCTATCCTGGTCCCAACATATCGATGCAGTTGCAAAGAAGGCACAACAATGGCTATATTTCATTAGGAGTTTGGAGAGATTTGGTATGTCACCAAAAGCACACACAAATTTCTACAGATGTAACTGGCTGCACCACTGCCTGGTATGGTTGGAGGGGAGTCAACTGCACAGGATCAAAATAAGCTGCGAGAGCTGTAAACTTAGTCAGCTCCTTCATGGGTACAAGCCTCTGTGGAATCCAGGACATCTTCAAGGAGCGATGCCTCAAAAAGTCGGCATCCTTCATTAAGGACTCTGATCACCCAGGTCGTGCCTTGTTCTCATTGATACCATCAGGAAGGAGGTACAGAAGTCCGAAGGCACACACTCAACGATTCAGAAATATCTTCTTCCCCTCTGCCATCCTATTTCTGAGTAGACAATGAAGCCATGAACACTACCTCACTACTTTCTTGTATTTCTATTTTGCACTACTTATTTAATCTATCTACTTCATATACATATACACTCACTTATAGTAATTCATGTTTTTCTCTACTATTATCATGCATTGCATTCTACTGCTGCCACAAATACAACAAATTTCATAACGTATGCCAGTGATATTAAATCCGATTCTGATCATGATTCTGAAAAGTTAAATCAAAAACAAATAATTTCAAATCTAAATGAAGTAATTTCAAATGTAAGCACCATTATATCAATGTGCTAAATATTAATTATTGATTAATTAATTAGTTAACTGTCAGCTAACTATTATTTGGATTGCACTACCTGTATGTATAATCTATATTTTCATTTATATTTATCATTATTATTGTTATGAGCAGAGAGACAACATCTGCCGGAAGTAAATTCCTTGTATGTGTACTGGTACTTGGCGATTAAAGTCTGATTCTGATTCTGATTATTGTCAATTAAGTGTTCTGAAACTGTGAATTAAGTATTCTAAGCATGCTGTTCAAATCTTAATCATATTTGGAGATTTTTTTTGCTTAAAATGAACAATATAAATGACTGGGAATAATATGCTTATGTTCCAAAGCCAAAAATAAAACTTGTCATTTATTTGCTATTGGTAATGAAATCCCGTATTTTAAAGAAACTACCATTCAGAAAAAAAACTAAATAAATAAATGGCTGAAGAGGGAAAAATTCCCAAAATTGCCAAATCCTCAGAGGTCAGGAATGGGCAGTAAGATTGGATTACACCAGGGAGTGGAAGCACTCAAGCAAGGAAAGCTTTACTGTGTGCAGGAGGATTTATCAGAAGCCACAACAGGTCCAGGGCACACTACAGTCCCAGATGGGCCAGCATGTCTGTAGCCCTGTAGCTGTTACTCTCTTTTTTTAGCCTCCTCACCTTTAAGTTAGTGCGCTGTAAGTTGTGGCCTTTTTAAAAACTAGGGGAAAAGATCCGGTGATTCAATGCAGCACAGTTGAGGTGCATTCTTTCTTAAGAGATATTAAACTGAGTGCTATCTGTTCTCTCAGGGTTGGTCCTATGGCCTCATCCTTGAAGAGTAAACCTTGTTTTCATGTTAAAATGTCTGACCAAATTGGCATCAATAAAAACAGATCTGACCTTAATAACACAGCTGGACCTAAAGGCTTCTTGTGTGCAAATTAGCTGTTGCGTTTTTTCTACATAATTACACTTCAAAAGTACTGCATTGGTTGCTTATATATCTTATAGTCTGGGTCAAAAAAATATCCTTTGCAAAACACTTACACTTATACACAATATTCAGGAGACCAGTATAATCAGTTTCTCCAATGATGCATAAATGCCAAATTTAATTTGACTTTTCCCCCAACTTTATTTATTTTTATTTTCCTTAACTTTTCTAAAATTTACTTTAAACATCCTTATTTGTTAAGTTGCACCAAGTATTTTGTAAGACTGATATAATTATGAAGTGAAAACTAGCTTTCATTGGTTGAACCAAATTAAGTTCCAGATTGTAAACAACTTTCTAAAAGGGCCAGCAGTGATAAAATTCCAGTAAATGACCAAGGGCAATTTTCTGTACGGAAAAGAATAACATGACATATTTTTCCTTAAATTGGTAAAGATTTTTTCTTATTATTTTAGGAATATAGTATAAATATTAGCATCAAACTCAGTGGATTTTTAATGTATTAAATGAAAAAGATGTGAATCTGTGATTTAATAAATTGGTAGTTCCACCACTAAACATCATAGCACACCATCCATATCTACTTATGTTGTCCTCTGTGTTGTAGCCAATATCTGTGCCTGCCGTGGAACCCTTGCCATGTCCAAATTGGTTCTCATGCTGTTCTAATATTTTAACAGTAACATATTTCAATTTTACATAATTTCTTTGAATCATGAAAAGTTTTAATCCAGGTTTTATTTCATTCTTTTAGTTGAAGGAATTTCAGATTCATTTCTCTTTGCAGCTTTTTGGTTGTTTTCTTATAGAGAACTATTTAATTTGTTTGTCAATTTAATAATCATGATCAATGCAATCGTATTATAAATTCAGAGCAAATTATGATCTTGCATAACACAATAGATTATTTGAATTCCAACGTAAAGTTGTGTATTGGTTAACACACCCTGGGATGTTATATTCTTGTAGCTGTGGAGATATGGTTGCTGTATTAATTTCCTAATATGTATTCTTTGGTTTCACTTAATTGAAATAAAAATTCCAGCCTGTAGCAATGTGCTACATACAGAGCCAGAGACGACATGCAGTCGATAAGTCGTTTCGAGACCAGTTTATTCAAACTTCGCGGCGTTGGCATTTAATCCCTAGCGTCTGCCCTCACCGGGTGGAAATAACATCAGAGGTGCATTACCAAAGTCTCCCCCCGTGCGCCAGCTATTTGTGGTCCAGTTCACCTCCGCAGAAAGTGGGTCGCCACATAACCCCCCCCCCAGAACCGGCAATACATCCCCCAATGTCCACAGTCTGGATCAGCCTCTGTTTGGGAGGTCTGTCTCTGCTCTGCGGTGCCTGAACCTCGACCGGCTGTGCCAAGTCCACATGGGCTGGTTTGAGTCGGTCCACTGTGAAAACCTCCTCTTTCCCCCCAATGTCCAGAAAGTACGTGGACCCATTGTTGTTGATCACCTTGAATGGCCCCTCGTACGGCTGCTGTAGTGGTGCCTGGTGTCTGCCCCTTCATACAAACACAAACTTACAGTTTTGCAGGTCTTTGGGTACATGGGTCAGGGTCCGTCTGTTCTATGAAGTCGGTACGGGGGCCAGGTTGCCGTGCCTTTCACGTAGTCTGTCCAGAACTGCTGCGGGTTCTTCCTCTTGCCCCCTTGGGGCTGGTATGAACTCTCCTGGGACGGCCAGGGGGGAGTACACCAACTCGGCTGATGAGGCATGCAGATCTTCTTTGGGCGCTGTACGAATTCCAAGCAGGACTCAGGGGAGCTCGACCACCCAGTTAGGTCCTCTCAGGTGGGCCATGAGAACCAACTTCAAGTGACAGTGGAAGCGTTCCACTAGTCTGTTCAACTGTGGGTGGTAGGCAGTAGTGTGGTGTAGCTGCGTTCCCAACAGGCCGGCCACAGCCGACCACAGGCTGGAGGTGAACTGGGCGCCTCTGTCGGAGGTAATGTGGCCGGTACCCCGAAGCGTGCTACCCAGGTTGCAATCAGTGCTCGGGCGCAGGAATCAGCAGATGTGTCGGTGAGCAGGACCACCTCTGGGCACCTCGTGAACCGGTCTACCATAGTTAGGAGGTACCGCACTCCTCGGGACACTGGTAGGGGGCCCACGATATCCACATGAATGTGGTTGAACCTCCGGTGGGTGGGTTCGAACTGCTGCGGCGGGGCTTTAGTGTGCCGCTGCACCTTGGCTGTTTGGCACTGTGCGCACGTTCTGGCCCATTCACTGACCTGCTTGCGAAGTCCGTGCCACGTGAACTTGCTGGAGACCAGCCGGACGGTTGTCCTGATAGATGGGTGCGCCAAGTCGTATATGGAGTTGAAAACTCGCCGCCTCCAGGCTGCTGGGATGATGGGGCGAGGTTGGCCGGTAGCCATATCACACAGGAGGGTCCTCTCACCTGGGCCTACGAGAAAGTCCTGCAGCTGCAAACCCGAGACTGCGGTCCTGTAGCTGGGCATCTCATCGTCTGCCTGCTGTGCCTCTGCCAGTGCTGCATAGTCCACCCCCAGGGACAGGGCCTGGACAGCAGGTCTGGAGAGTGCGTCCGCCACGACGTTGTCCTTTCCCGAGACATGCTGGATGTCCATCGTGTACTCAGAGACGTAGGACAGATGTCGCTGCTGGCGAGCCGACCAGGGATCGGACATCTTCGTGAACGCAAAGGTCAATGGTTTGTGGTCCGTGAACGCGGTGAACGGCCTGCCTTCTAAGAAGTACCTGAAATGACGGATTGCCAGATACAGTGCCAACAGCTCCCGGTCAAAAGCACTGTACTTGAGTTCGGGTGGTCGTAGGTGCTTGCTGAAGAATGCCAGGGGTTGCCAGCGCCCCTTAATGGGCTGCTCCAGCACCCCAGCGACTGCTGTGTCAGATGCGTCCACTGTGAGGGTGGTCAGAACATCCATTCAGGGGTGCACCAGCATCGCGGCATCTGCCAAGGCTTCCTTGGCTTTAACGAAAGTGGCCGCAGCCTCCTCGTCCCAAGAAATGTCCTTGCCTTTACCCGGCATCAGGGTATACAAAGGGCGCATGATATGGGCAGCTGAGGGGAGGAAAATGGTGGTAGAATTTCACCATACCAACGAACTCCTGTAGGCCTTTGACTGTGTTGGGCTGGGCAAAGTGGTGGATCGCGTCTATCTTGGCGGACCAAAGAGGTCCTGCCCCGTCTTTGGAAATCCTGTGGCCCAGGAAGTCAATGGTATCGAGACCAAACTGGCACTTGGCCGGGTTGATTGTGAGGCCGAAATCACTCAGGCGAGAGTAGAGCTGGCGGAGGTGGAACAGATGCTCCTGACAACAACTGCTGGCTATAAGGATGTCGTCCAAATAGATGAACACAAAGTCCAGGTCGCGTCCCACCACATCTATTAGCCGCTGGAACGTCTGTGCGGCATTCTTCAGGCCGAATGGCATTTGGAGGAACTCGAACAGGCCGAACGGGGTGATAATTGCTGTTTTGGGGATGTCTTCAGGGTGCACCAGGATTTGATGGTATCCCTGGACGAGGTCTACTTTGGAAAATATTCTTGCCCCGTGCAGGTTTGCTGCAAAGTCCTGTATGTGCGGCATGGGGTAGCAGTCGGGAGTTGTAGCCTCATTCAGCCTGCGGTAGTCGCCGCATGGTCTCCAGCCCCCGGCTGCTTTGGGCACCATGTGCAGGGGGGAGGCCCATGGGCTGTCAGACCTCCGTACGATCCCCAATTCCTCCACCCTCTTGAAGTCCTCCTTCGCCAGCCAGAGCTTGTTTGGGTGGAGCCTTTGTGCGGGGACGCGGGAGCATGGAGGGGTGGTCCCTGGGTCGGGATGTGGTGCTGTACCCCATGTCTGGGCGTGGCTGCCGTGAACTGCGGTGCCAGAATCGATGGGAAGTCTGCCAGGATTCTGTTGAATTCATTGTCCAACAGCGTGATGGAGTCCAGGTGTGGGGCCGGCAAATTGGCTTCACCCAGGGAGAACGTCTGGAAAGTCTCAGCATGTACCAGTCTTTTCCCTTGCAAGTTGACCAGCAGGCTGTGAGCTCGCAAGTAGTCCGCCCCCAGGAGTGGTTGGGCCACCGCGGCCAGTGTGAAGTCCCACGTGGACCGGCTGGTGCTGAACTGCAGCTGCACTGTGCAGGTGCCGTAGGTCCATATCATGCTGCCATTTGTGGCCCTCAGGGTGGGTCCTGGCTTCCTGTTGCGGGTGTCGTACCCCGTCGGGGGCAAGACGCTGATTTCCGCTCCAGTATCGACCAAGAAGCGGCGTCCCAACTGTTTGTCCCAGACGTACAAGAGGCTGGCCTGGTGGCCTGCCGCCATCGTCATTAGCGGCAGCTGGCCCTGGCCCTTGCAGGGCGGGCAACAATGGGGCGGGCTTTTGTGCCACACCGCTGGTGGTAGAAACACCACTGTTCACTGGCCTTCTCACTCCTGCCTCTGTGTTGTGTGCGCCCTCCTGCTGGGCCTGGTCTGGTCCGCTGTTGGGCGTGTGGCCTGGTAATCTGACCGACGGATGCCACGCTCTCCCTCTTGGCTTTCCACAGCACGTCTGCCCGGGCCGCCACCTTCCGGGGGTCACTGAAATCTGCGTTGGCCAGCAGCAGATGTATGTCCTCGGGCAGCTGCTTTAGGAACGCTTGCTCGAACATGAGGCAGGGCTTGTGTCCGTCAGCCAGGGCCAGCATCTCGTTCATCAATGCTGACGGCAGTCTGTCTCCCAAACCGTCCAGGTGAAGCAAGTGGGCACCCCACTCACGCCGTGAGAGGCCAAAGGTCCCAATGAGCAGCACTTTGAATGCTTCATATTTGCCTTCTTCCGGGGCAACTGTATGAAATCTGCAACCTGGGCGGCCGTCTCCTGGTCAGGGGCGCTCACCACATGGTAGTAATGCGCGGAATCAGAGGATATCTGCTGAATCTGGAACTGGGCTTCTGCTTAGCTAAACCACACGCATGGTCGCAGCATCCAGAAAGTTGGCAGTTTTAGCGAAACTGCATGAACAGATGAAGAGTCGGTCATCTTTGGTCCAAATCCCGTTTGGACCATTGGGGTCACTACATACAGAGCCAGAGACGACATGCAGTCGGTAAGTCATTTTGAGACTAGTTTATTCAAACTTCGCGGCGCTGGCATTTAATCCCTGGCGCCCGCCCGCTCCGGGCGGAAATGATGTCAGAGGTGCATTACCAAAGTCTCCTCCCGCGCGCTGGCAATTTGTGAGCCGGTTCGCCTGCGCAGAAAGTGGGTCGCCACAAGCCCTCCTTTCTTAGCATATCTGTTTTTGGCCTCATTACAGTCCCTAGTGATGGATAAAACAGGCTTAACTGATTTTGACCAAGCATGCTTGCTAAAGAGATGACAGGAGTGAAAAATGAAACGGTCAATGGAATTTTTACCACTTTCACTTTGCACAGATGTGAACAGAAAAATACTCAAAGGAAACTTCGGAAAATAAATTGGTTTTACTTAAAGTTAGTTAAAGAAAAGATAGTCAGAATTCTGGTTTTCAGAGGATAAAGTGTAAGTACTTATAAATACCAGATGCTGTCAATATTATTTTATAATAAGCAATTAAAAATAGCTTGTTTTGTAGTTGTCCTGCAACTTTCAAACTATTCAGAGTGGATGAATAAACTCTTCTCGGGCTTTCAGACGGGTACAAGTATCACTTTTAACCAACGTTTTGAAGACAGTTTTTTCATCAGGGATGATGCTTGGGCAGTGGTATTTATATCCCTGGCGTTTATCCCTCCTAATTGGTTAGTTCTCATCCAATCAGGTTTCCACTCTCCCACCTTGTTTATAATTGAATTCCGGTTCTTACTTAGAGCGAGACCTTTGTCTTTGTTAAAATTCTTTCCCTCTAGTTTTACTTCAATGGCTTCCTTCACCAGGCGGTCGCAAAACCCATAGGCACGGCACTGTAAATTTGTGCCGTCAAAGTCAATCCTATGGCCATTGTGAATGCAATGTTCTACCGCCACCAGTTTCCAAACGGATCCACCTCCTGTGCTCCCTGATGCGGGTTTCCACCGTACAATCCGTCTGGCCAACATATGCTGCTCCACATTCACGGCAAATTCCGAAAATGCCAGCCATCCTGAGTCTCAGGTCACCTTTGTCCCACATAAGCTGTGATTTGAGCTTCCTTATGGGTCTGTGGATGGTATTAATCCGGTATTTTTTCAGGATCCTAGTGATCCTTCCAGAAACTGTGGAAATATAGAGAAGACATGCAGTAGCGATGGGTTCCTCCTTGTTGTTAGCTTTCCTAGTTTTTCCATTGGCTCTTTTAAAGGCCCAGTTGGTTTCCTTCACCTTGTAGCCATTCTGTAGGAACATTATGCATAATCGTCTTATCTCCTCTTGGACACTCTCCAGGTCCAAAATAGTTTTCACACAGTTTATCAAAGTAGAAAGAACTGCTCTATGTTGGAAGGCGTGAAGGCGGCTGTTATTGTTGAGGTACAACTGAGTGGGATCCAATAAATGCCATGTCTGAGGCAACCGTCCAGTTTCAATGATATGGGAATGTCCAGGAAAGGGAGGCAGTCATTCTTCTCCATCTCCATCATAAATTGAATGTTTGGATGTATGCTGTTCAGATGGTTGTGGAACTGTTGGAGTACCATGAGGTCACACTCTGAAAGTGTCATCAACGTATCTGATGAAACATTTGGGGTGTAAGAGTGATGAACTCAGAGCCCTCTGCTCAAAGTCCTCCATGTAGGAATCACCAATAGCCAGTGACAAGGGTGATCGCATGGCCACTCCATCCGTTTGCTCATAGTAGTTCCCCGAAAGAGAAAGTAAGGGTGTGTTTTCAAAGGTCTATGATACCTTTATCAAACCTTGACTGCAGGAGGACCAAGCTGTCCTTAATGGGAACTCTCGTGAACAGGGACACCATGTCAAAACTGACCATTATGTCCTCTGGGGTCAGCTGGATGTTGGTTATCATTTTCACAAAGTCAGTCCAATTTGTGATGTGATCCTCACAGCCACCAACAAAGGGAGACAGCACGGTCATTAAATGCCTAACAGGGTAGTAAGCCAGAGTATCTATCTCACTGACGATAGGCCTCGGGGGGAGCCCCCCCTTGTGCATCTTAGGGAGCCCGTAAAGTCTCAGTGGTACCGGCGCCTGAGGCAGAAGTACCTTGTATATGTGCGCTGGCAGTCCAGATTTCTTCAGTACAGCAAAGGTCATCCTGACAAATGAATCCATGGGATTCCACTGTAGAACTTCATAGGCGGGATTGTCCAGAATCTGTTGGACTTTCCTGTGGTCCCTCCGAGGACATCAGGACCGTCACATTTCCTTTGTCCGCTGGTAAAATCGTGATGTCTGGCTTTCACCATAATGCCTAAAGGGCTATTCGCTCTCATTTTATCATGTTTGGTTTCAGCAAAACAACCCTTTTGAGGTCAGGCAGACCTCTATCCTCATCCCCTCTGCAGTATCTGGTGGTAGTTTAAAGGTTGCTTGTGCTTCTCCGCCAATGTAGTCCCGATAATGTATAGCTCTGGGAATGGAGTGAAGTTCAGCCCCTTGGTGAGGACTGATCTAGTCTCCTTGTCGATGCTTTGCCCAGTTTGATTGATGACAGTCCTTTCTGGGTCCAATGGTGGGATGACTGCACTCTGTCGGGATAGTTCATTGTACTTCCTGACCTGCCTCACAGTGTCCCATTGTGAAACTAGTTCACCTTGAGCAGCGGTGGACATACTGATGTATTCCCAATTACTAGGACACAAGAGAGCTGTCAATTCCAGGAAAAGAGACGTTGGTCTGTTCGTATTGATCTCCAGAGTGGATTTAATGTAATGGATACATTCACTAATCAATACTTGACTAGCTCGTCATTCAGCAACCTCGTGAATTTAGGGATGATGTCCTTGTCCCAGCATCTCAAGTCAAGTCACTTTTATTGTCATTTCAACCATAACTGCTGGTACAGTACATAGTAAAAATGAGACAACGTTTTTCAGGACCATGGTGTTATATGACACAGTACAAAAATTAGACTGAACTACGTAAAAAACAACACGGAGAAAGCTACACTAGTCTACAGACCTACACTGGACTGCATAAAGTGCACAAAAGCAGTGCAGGCATTACAATAAATAATAAACAGGACAGTAGGGCAAGGTGTCAGTCCAGGCTTTGGGTATTGAGGAGTCTGAAAGCTTGGGGGCAGAAACTGTTACATAGTCTGGTCGTGAGAGCCCGAATGCTTCAGAGCCTTGTCCCAGACAGCAGGTCTGGACGGCAGGTGGGAGAAGAGAGGGGTACGTGGGGTCCTTCATAATGCTGTTTCCTTAGCGGATGCAGCGTGTAGTGTAAATGTCCGTGATGCCGTGATCTCAGAAGAAAGGCTAAAGAACAAAGAAGTCTTACCTTCTCCGTATGCAATGATTCAAAGTGAACTTCCTCCCCATAGAGGTAAATGAGAAAGGATCTAGTGTTTGCCTGGCGTGTATGACAAATAAACTTTTCTCAGTCTTCCAGCTGGGTATAGGTATCAATTTTAACTGACTTTTCAATGACAGACTCTGCCATCTTCATCAGGGATGATGCCTGGTCATGTCTGGTCCAGTGGCATTCATACCCTTGTCGTCCATCCCTCCTGATTGGTTAGTCCTCATCCAGTCAGGTTTCTGCTGTCCCACCTTGTCCTTCAATCAAATTCCAGTTTTACTTAGAGCGGGACCTTTGGCTTTGTTAAAACTCTTTTCCTCTAGTTTCATCATACTTTACAGTAGCAAGCGATGGAGTTACCTGGCTGATACACAGTACTAGATTTACATGTACCACATAGTGTTGAGGCCAAAATGTTCCACTTTCCTCTCATCAGATCACAAGAACTTTCCCCACATCTTTACAGTATCTTCTAAATGGCGCTTTGCAAAGTTTTGATGGGCAATGACATGCTTTTACATTTATCCAGGGCTCCTTCCTTGACACTTTTCCATAAATAACCTTTTTGTGCAAGGCCTTAGAGATTGTGGAGCCATGAACTTCCTCTCCGGTTGCAGCCACTGACTTCTGCAGTTCACTGAGAGTCACAGTAGCCTCTCTTACACATCCTATTCTTCTCTGGTGACTAAGTTTAGAGGGATGGTTTGACAGAGGCAGTGGTTTCATAGCTTTTCCACTTTTTCGTGATGGACTGCACTGAACTCTAAGGTATGTTCAGTGCCTCTGAGATGGTCTTGTACCCTTCCCCAGATTTGTGCAAGCGGAACAAATGCTACACCTGTCCCTCACCACCATTCAGTGCCCCAAGCAGTCCTTCCAGGTGAGGCAGCACTTCAACTTTGGGTCTGTTGAGGTGCTCCCAGTGTGGCCTCCTGTATATCAGTGAGATCCGACATAGATTGGGAAACCGTTTTGCTGAGCACCTACGCTCCATCTGCCAGAAGGAGCAGGATCTCCCAGTGGCCACCCATTTCAATTCCATTTCCCATTCCCATTCTGATATATCAATCCATGGCAACCTCCACTGTCATGATGCAGCCAATTTAGGTTGGAGGAACTGCACCTTATATTCCGTTTGGGTAGCCTCCAACCTGATGGCATGAATGCCGATTTCTCAGACTTCTGGTAATGCCCCCCACCGCCCTCTCCTTCACCTTTTCCCTCTCTCTCTTTATCTCCTTGCCTGTCTATCACCTCCCCCTTATTCTCCTCATATTTTTCCTTTGTTTCATGGCCTTCTGTTCTCTTCTATCAGATTCCCCCTTCTCCAGCCCTGTATCTCTTTCACCAATCAACTTCCCAGCTCTTTACTATTCAGCCCTCCCCCTTCCCCAGTTTCACCTATCATCTTGTGTGTGTCTCTCTCCCCTCCCTCACCTTTTAAATCTACTCCTCATCTTTTTTTTCTCCAGTCCTGCTAAAGGGTCTCGGCCCAAAACGTCGACTGTACTTTTCTCCATAGATGCTGCCTGACCTGCTGAGTTTAACCAGCATTTTGTGTGTGTTGCTCGGATTTCCAGCTTCTGCAGACATTCTTTTGTTTGTGCTTCTCTATCATCGTTTCCCTGACTTGTCTTGAATGCTCTTTTGTCTTCATTTTGTTGGGTCTGTTGAAAGTCTACCATACTGTTGAACCTTACAGAGAGAGGATTTATTCTTGTGAATTCATTGAAAATAGGTGATCCTGCAATTTTCTACATCAACAAATTGGGTGAGTCGCTAAGATAAAATACAATATTGTACTCGAGAGAAGTTCAGATTCAGTTTATTGTCATTTAGAAACCACAAATGCAATGCAGTTAAAAAATGAGACAACGTTCCTACGTTTACTACGTTAGCGTAGTAATTACAAAGGGGGATGAATACCTTTTCAGCCTCACGATTTTGGTTTTTAATTTTCAGTTAATTGCTGACAGGTTTTGGAATTTTTCTTCTGATTTGACATGATGCACACTGTTTTGTAGATTTGCTCAAAAACATCAAGCTTCAATATATTTTAAATTTAGAAAATGAGACATTAAAATGTGAAAATAGCTATGGGGACTGAATATTTTTTCAAGAAACTGTGTATTGATGTTTTGATATCCGTGTCACAAATAAAACTGATGTTTAATCTTATATTGGATTCAGCTGTTTCTGCCTGCTTCATTATAGCTTAGTATTTTTTTATTTGTATGTTCTGGCCTGCAGGGCATACCCACAATGACCTAGACAAGTAAGTATAATCTGATTCTAGCAGCCATTCCTACTCTTAAGTTTATGGATTTGATCTCATTCTATCAGAGATTTCCCTTCCCCATCTCCTGTGTTGCTGAAATTGTTTATTTCTTCTCGTTTCCATCTCTAACAAAGGGTCTTTGACCCGAAACATTAACTGTTTCCCTTTCCACAGATGCTGCCTGACCTGCTGAGCATTTCCAGGGTTTTATGTTTTCATTGTGGAACTGTTCACAAGTGACATTCGTGGGCTGTCTTTAGATTGGAAGAACCTTCTCAACATTCCCTTCTTTTCCCAGAGATACTGAGGCTATTTCTAGCACTGTACTTTCATTCCTGTTGAGATAAGCAAAGCACAACACAGAGCAGGCAATCAACCATAAATTTGAAAGCAATGCTGTACAAACGCAGCTGCTGTCAGGCCTGCCACCAAAGACAACGAGATGATAAATGAGTTGTGCACACTATCTTTTATTGTTTTGAATATCAAATGCAATGAACCATTTATGTTTCCTAATTCCTTGCTGCCAAACACAAGCTATTTGTTGTGATTTAATTATGACAGATATTCCCTCCTGTAAAACAGCAGACCCCAGGGAGTATCAATTATTGACACTCCAGAGTTTTTGTAAAAGTGTGAAACCTCTAAAAATTTGTTGTGGTGTTTGCTGATGTAGCTTCAGATAAACAAGTATAATACAAAGCTATCTTCTCCACAAAGCAGTTTCTTTAGGATTGAAAGTTGAGCCTGAAGCTACTGTATTGATTCTATGCACTAGATCTATTTTTCACTTTTTGAAGTGTGGACGCGGCTTAAACTTCAAGACAGCACAAGGTTATTTTAGTATGTTATGGGCACTTGCTGCTTATTCACATTTACAATACCTGTCTAGACAGCAAAATTCTAAAACCACAGACAAACTGGACATAGAGCTGAACTGTGTATAGGAGATTTCTCTGGTAAAGTCAGCTCTGGAATTCTAGGGATAAATGGTAGCATTTTCCCCTGCCTATTCTTGGTTTCCACCACTTACACCACTATGCAGAGACATGAATTAACTTGATACTTCTGGTATCAGTATCCTGATAACACTGGTAGGTTTTTCTGGCCTTTGGATAAACTCAGGGTATGGTTCCAGCTACTGCACTAAGTTTCTGTTTTCAAAAGATATGATTTCTGCTTGAATTTCAGCATGCCCTTGCTGCCCACGGCAAACAAGCCTTCCCCCCTGCCCCCAGTGTCTCTGATCCTATTGTTTCCCACTTCACAGGAGATTGCATCTGTTGTTCAGGGAAACAGATAGTGCATTTTAATCTTAGATAAAGCAATTTACTTTGATAAATATCACTTACGTTTCTGAAATTTCTGAAAGAAGGAATGCTTGTGAAGGCAGAATTAATTTAACGCAGAGAGTTTTGGGGGTTATGGAATGGACTGCCAGAGACCATGTAAAAATAGAAACCAGAAGCATTCTAAAAAGAGATATGGACCTGCATTTCAAAGTGAGGTTATACAGAAATATTATGTCTTTCAGATATATCACAGGCAAACAGATAAAAAATTCAGCTTCTTGTTCTGTAAAATTTAATGTTCTTTGCTCTGATGAGACCTTAGTTTGAATTGACAATAGCTCACAGGCATATGAATATATGAATGAGGAGCAGGTGTATACCACTTGCTTATTAAATAAGGTCATGACTGACCTTATTTTAACCTCAACTCTGCACGCTTATGCACCCCAGTCATCTTCCAGGCTCTTGTTTAACAAGTATCCATCCAACTCTCCCTTACCACTGCCTGTGAGGAAGAGTGTCCCGAAGATTTGCAGTCCTCTGAGAGGAAAATAAAATCATTTCCTCTCTGCCTTAACTGCAAAATCCCTTATTTTCTTTATAAAATCCTTTATATTCTACAAGAAGAAACATCCTGTCATTGCCCTCAGGACTTTCTAATCATCACCTCTCACTCTCCTAAACTCCAACGGGTACAACCCTAGCCTGTCCAGCCTTTCTTTGAAGAGAATGTTCGAGATCCTAGGGAGAATCGATCAGGTTACCTGTCCAGGAGCATGTCTGCTCCAACTGCTGTAAGAAATTCACAAGTTGAAAACAGATCAAACTACCATATAGACTCTTTACATTTCCGTCATGACAGATCAATCAGGACCGATAAGGTTCACTTAACTAATTCCACTCACTAGGTGACACTAACCCAATACCCAGTTAATTAGAGTTAGAATGCAAGTGTAATCTTGAATTTGCAAGTAATCAGGAAATATTGTTTTTCTTAAAGAGTTGTAGGACATGCCAAACTATGTATACATCACAATTCTATGATATTGTGGGTTGTTTTACTTCCTTCTGTAGCCTGAATTTTCAGCTCTGTTTACAGTTTGGGCTAATGAAGCTGCAGGCTGCTTCATGTATTTCCCTCCTTCACCAGTCATACGATAGCTTCCTCACAAAAGTAGTCGGTAGACTCACACACATGCTCCACTGAGCAGGAATCTTAGCACCTGAATTCTGAAACTCTCACACAACAAAATGATGAACTATCTTAGAATGAAACCAATGAAATTCTTATATCTTAATGAAGGTTTAAGATTTTGTTGTGACACTGAACTAAGTAAATAGAGAGACACTGAAGCTGGTGATAGAGAAGTCACAACAAGCAGGAATTCTTCTGAAGACCCTCTCGGTGAAGTCTCCCAAACTCAAAAGCACATCACATTTAAGATCAAAGGTAACAGTAGGTGATTCAACACTATTTCAATAGTTACAATGGCATTGTTTATTTCAACACTTTTGGTCGACAACGCTTCCTTTGAGTTACCTATCTACAATGGGAGATACCTTTGCTGGGACAAACTTACCTGAAAGTTACACAATTTACACCAGTTAGCTGGATTGATGCAAGCCAATTAACACAGCCCCATTGTCTTATTGTTTGGCTGATGCATATGCAAACATCCCAAGGTGACAAATTTTGCAAACCATACCTCATAGTCTGTGGGCCAGCCTGTGATTTTAACCTCAATTTACTACTTGCAATTTACAATAAGAACCAAAGACTGGCTCTTTCTTGAATTAATTTCTGCCGTATGCATATTTGAGTGGCAGGGTGAAGATACATCTCTACCAAAGGTGTAAGGTGCTCCTTGGGCAAGGTGCTTAACAGCGATCAGGGTCACATGAAGTCACAGGATCAGGTAGTGGATGGTTGTTTGAGCAGCTGGTGCATATCACAAGTCCTGGTTAAAACGACCACCAATGCCAGATCTCTGAAGAGTATTGATAGTGAGTGTGGTCACTCGTCTTGTAAATACACTGCCCAAAAGAAGGCAAAGACAAACCACTTTCTGTAGAAAAACTGGCCAAGAATAGTAATGGTCACGAGACCATGATCTCCAATGTCATATGACATGACACATAATGATGATGAGGATATTCACATTACTCCATAGTACTTCCTAACATATTCTCCTGTTGGCTTTCTGGACAGAAATCTGAGCTAGGAAGCCCAACCTTTAAGGAGGAATTCAACTAAGTGGGGCATCCTCACTTTGGACCCCTTCCTCATTACTAACCTATTGAGTCTCTATGTGCACCTTCATCTACACTATCATCCCTAACTGGCTAACTACAAGACCAAGCAGAGATGGCAATAAAACGTTCCAAAAATTTGATCTCATCCTCTACTTGGACACCTTGTCAGCCAGTGTTTAAAATATAGCTTTGTCACTCATGTGTTTGTTGCTTCCTTCCCTGCTGGCCCATTGTGGTTTACATATTCTTCGGCAGTTTAACGGGGCCACGACTGCGCAAGCGCATGTAAGTCGGACCGTGAGGCAGCGGGAGTATTTAAAGAGAACAGTAGACAGAGCAGGCGACATTGGAGCGGGCGACGGAGTAGAGGGAGACAGAGTAGGAAGGCTTTGTCTCGAGAGGCTTCGGCGAGCAGAGGCTGAGGACGAGCTTCACTCCAAGTGAGGTAAGACCAAGTAAGTTCCTTTCAAAGGAGAAAGTTTCAAAAGTTGAGGCAAGTATTGGGTAGGTCATGGCAGCTGAGATTGGCTCCGTGGTTTGTTCATCCTGCAGCATGTGGGAAATCAGGGATACTTCCAGTGTCCCTGACGACTACGTGTACAGGAAGTGTGTCCAGCTGCAGCTTCTGGCAGACCGCATTGAGCGTCTGGAGCTGTGATTGGATTCATACTGGAGCACCCACAATGCTGAGAAAGTCATCAATAGCACATTTAGTGAGTTGGCCACACCACAGGTAAAGGCTACACAGGCAGAAAGGGAAGGGGTGGCCACTAGACAGCATAGCAGTAGGCAGGTAGTGCAGGAGTCCCCTGAGGTCATCTCCCTCCTAAAAAGATATACTGTTTTGGATACTGTTGGCGGAGATGTCTCATGAGGGGAAGGCAGCAGCAGCCGAGTTCATTGCACAATGGGTGGCTCTGCGGCACAGGAGGGAAGGAAAAGGAGTGGGAGAGCTATAGTGATAGGGGATTCGATTGTAAGGGGAATAGATAGGCGTTTCTGTGGCCACAAACGAGACTCCAGGATGCTATGTTGCCTCCCTGGTGCAAGGGTCAAGGATGTCTCTGAGCGGCTGCAGGACATTCTGGAATGGGAGGGTGAACAGCCAGTGGTCGTGGTGCAGATAGGTACCAACGATATAGGTAAAAAATGGGATGAGGTCCTACAAGGTGAATTTAGGGAGTTAGGAGATAAACTAAAAAGTAGGACCACAAAGGTAATAATCTCTGGATTACTACTAGTGCCATGTGCTAGTCAGAGTAGAAATAGGAGGATATTTCAGATGAATACGTAGCTTGAAAAATGGTGCAAGGGGGAGGGATTCAAATTTCTGGGGCATTAGAACCAGTTCTGGGGGAGGTGGGACCGGTATAAACAGGATGGTCTGCACCTGGGCTGGACTGGAACCAAAGTCCTAGGGGGAGTGTTTGCAACTGCTGTTCAGGAGGCTTTAAACTAATGTGGCAGGGGGATGGGAACAAGTGCAGAGAGACAGAGGGGTGTAAAATGAGGGTAGAAGCAAAAAGTAGTAAGGTAAAAAGTAAAAGTGGCAGGCAGGCAAATCCAGGGCAAAAAGCAAAAAGGGCCACTTTTCAAAATAATTGTATAAGGTCTAAGAGTGTTGTAAAAGCAAGCCTGAAGGCTTTGTGTGTCAATGCGAGGAGCATTCGTAACAAGGTGAATGAATTGAATGTGCAGTTAGTTATTAATGAATATGACAGAGTTGGGATCACAGAGACATGGCTCCAGGGTGACCAAGGATGGGAGCTCAACATCCAATATTCAGGAGGGATAGACAGGAAGGAAAAGGAGGTGGGGTAGCATTGCTAGTTAGAGAGGAGATAAACGCAATAGAAAGGAAGGACATTAGCCTGGAGGAATCGATATAGGTAGAGCTGCATAACACTAAGGGGCAGAAAACGCTGGTGGGAGTTGTGTACAGGCCACCTAACAGTAGTTGGGGATGGCATTGAACAGGAAATTAGAAATGCGTGCAATAAAGGAACAGTAGTTATGATGGGTGACTTCAATCTACATATAGATTGGATGAACCAAATTGGTAAGAGTGCTGAGGAAGAGGATTTTTTGGAATGTATGCGGGATGGTTTTCTGAACCAACATGTCGAGGAACCAACTAGAGAGCAGGCCATTCTAGATTGGGTATTGAGCAATGAGGAAGGGTTAGTTAGCAATCTTGTCGTGCAAGGCCCCTTGGGTAAGAGTGACCATAATATGGTGGAATTCTTCATTAAGATGGAGAGTGACATAGTTAATTCAGAAACAAAGGTTCTGAACTTAAAGAAGGGTAACTTTGAAGGTATGAGACGTGAATTAGCTAAGATAGACGGGCAAATGATACTTAAAGGGTTGACAGTGGATATGCAATGGCAAGCATCTAAAGATCGCATGGATGAACTACAACAATTGTTCATCCCAGTTTGGCAAAAGAATAAACCAGGGAAGGTAGTGCACCCACGGCTGACAAGGGAAATTAGGGATAGTATCAAGTCCAAAGAAGAAACATATAAATTAGCAAAAAAAAGTGGCACACCTGAGGACTGGGAGAAATTCTGAGACCAGCAGAGGAGGACAAAGGGCTTAATTAGGAAAGGGAAAAAAGATTATGAGAGAAAGCTGGCAGGGAACATAAAAACTGACTGTAAAAGCTTTTATAGATATGTGAAAAGAAAAAGATTGGTCAAGACAAATGTAGGTCCCTTACAGTCAGAAACAGGTGAATTGATCATAGGGAACAAAGACATGGCAGACCAATTGAATAACTACTTTGGTTCTGTCTTCACTAAGGAGGACATAAATAATCTTCCGGAAGTAGTAAGGGACTGACAGTCTAGTGAGATGGAGGAACTGAGGGAAATACATGTTAGTAGGGAAGTGGTGTTAGGTAAATTGAAGGGATTAAAGGCAGATAAGTCCCCAGGGCCAGATGGTCTGCATCCCAGAGCGCTTAAGGAAGTAGCCCAAGACATAGTGGATGCATTAGTGATAATTTTTCAAAACTCCTTAGATTCTGGATTAGTTCCTGAGGATTGGAGGGTGGCTAATGTAACCCCACTTTTTAAAAAAGGAGGGAGAGAAAAACCGGGGAATTATAGACCGGTGAGTCTGACATCGGTGGTGGGGAAAATGCTAGAGTCGGTTATCAAAGATGTGATAACAGCACATTTGGAAAGAGGTGAAGTCATCGGACAAAGTCAGCATGGATTTGTGAAAGGAAAGTCACGTCTGATGAATCTTACAGAATTTTTTGAAGATGTAACTAGTAGAGTGGATAGGGGAGAGCCAGTGGATGTGTTATATTTGGATTTTCAAAAGGCTTTTGACAAGGTCCCACACAGGAGATTAGTGTGCAAACTTAAAGCACACGGTATTGGGGATATGGTATTGATGTGGATAGAAAATTGGTTGGCAGACAGGAAGCAAAGAGTGGGAGTAAACGGGACCTTTTCAGAATGGCAGGCAGTGACTAGTGGGGTACCACAAGGCTCAGTGCTGGGACCCCAGTTGTTTACAATATATATTAATGATTTAGACGAGGGAATTTAATGCAGCATCTCCAAGCTTGCGGATGACACGAAGCTGGGCGGCGGTGTTAGCTGTGAGGAGGATGCTAAGAGGATGCAGAATGACTTGGATAGGTTAGGTGAGTGGGCAAATTCATGGCAGATGTAATTTAATGCAGATAAATGTGAGGTTATCCACTTTGGTTGCAAGAACAGGAAAACAGATTATTATCTGAATGGTGGCCGATTAGGAAAAGGGGAGATGCAACGAGACCTGGGTGTCATTGTACACCAGTCATTGAAGGTGGGCATGCAGGTACAGCAGGCGGTGAAAAAGGCAAATGGTATGTTGGCATTCATAACAAAAGGATTTGAGTACAGGAGCAGGGAGGTTCTACTGCAGTTGTACAAGGCCTTGGTGAGACCGCACCTAGAGTATTGTGTGCAGTTTTGGTCCCCTAATCTGAGGAAAGACATTCTTGCCATAGAGGGAGTACAAAGAAGGTTCACCAGATTGATTCCTGGATTGGCAGGACTTTCATATGAAGAAAGACTGGATCGACTAGGCTTATACTCACTGGAATTTAGAAGATTGAGGGGGGATCTTATTGAAATGTATAAAATTCTAAAGGGATTGGACAGGCTAGATGCAGGAAGATTGTTTCCGATGTTGGGGAAGTCCAGAACAAGGGGCCACAGTTTAAGGATAAAGGGGAAGCCTTTTAGGACCGAGATGAGGAAGAACTTCTTCACACAGAGAGTGGTGAATCTGTGGAATTCTCTGCCACAGGAAACAGTTGAGGCTGGTTCATTGGCTATATTTAAGAGGAGGTTAGATATGGCCCTTGTGGCTAAAGGGATCGGGGGAATGGAGAGAAAGCAGGTACAGGGTTCTGAGTTGGATGATCAGCCATGATCATACTGAATGGCGGTGCAGGCTTGAAGGGCCGAATGGCCTACTCCTGCACCTATTTTCTATGTTTCTATGTCACATATCCTTATCTTGTCCACTTCAATATTTGATTAGTAGTGGCTATCAGTGATTACTGTGAGGACAGGGTCACAGCAAAGTAACTTTGTTTCAGATCACACTGGAGATTCTGGTGTGATTCAGATCACATGGTACATTCTGTACTATGACAGAGGATTGTCAGAGTAATCAGACAAGTCTCTAAAAGTTCAAAGTGCATTTATTTATTAAATTATGTATACTGTATACAGCCTTGAGATTCGTCTTCTTGCAGGCAGGCACGCAACAAAAAAAGCACAATAGAATCCATTAAAACCCCCCCACACAACAAAAACAGTCAAACGCCCAATGTGCAAAAAAAGACAAATCATGCAAGTAGAAAAGTCAAAGAATAACATACAGAATATGAACTGCAGAGTCCCTGAAAGTGAGTCCACAGCCAGGGAGCCAGTTCAGCACTGAGGTGAGTGAAACCAGTCCAGGAGCCCGATGACTACAGGCCATAGTCTCACAGACAGTTCAGTACTGAGGTGAGTGAAACCGGACTAGGAGCCCGATGACTACATGCCACAGTCTGACAGACCGTTTAGTACTGAGGTGAGTGAAACCAGTCCAGGAGCACGATGGTTACAGGTCACTACAGTCTGACAGACAGTCCAGTACTGAGGTGAGTGAAACCGGACTAGGAACCCGATACCTACAGGCCACAGTCTGACAGACAGTTCAGTACTGAGGTGAGTGAAACCAGTCCAGGAGCACGATGGTTACAGGCCACTACAGTCTGACAGACAGTTCAGTACTGAGGTGAGTGAAACCAGTCCAGGAGCCCGATGACTACAGGCCACAGTCTGACAGACAGTTCAGTACTGAGGTGAGTGAAACCGGACTAGGAACCCGATACCTACAGGCCACAGTCTGACAGACAGTTCAGTACTGAGGTGAGTGAAACCAGTCCAGGAGCCCGATGACTACAGGCCACAGTCTGACAGACAGTTCAGTACTGAGGTGAGTGAAACCAGTCCAGGAGCCCGATGACTACAGGCCACAGTCTGACAGACAGTCCAGTACTGAGGTGAGTGAAACCGGACTAGGAGCACGATGGTTACAGGCCATAGTCTCACAGACAGTTCAGTACTAAGGTGAGTGAAACCGGACTAGGAGCCCGATGACTACATGCCACAGTCTGACAGACAGTCCAGTACTAAGGTGAGTGAAACCAGTCCAGGAACCCGATACCTACAGGCCACAGTCTGACAGACCGTTTAGTACTGAGGTGAGTGAAACCGGACTAGGAGCCCGATACCTACAGGCCACAGTCTGACAGACTGTTCAGTACTGAGGTGAGTGAAACCAGTCCAGGCGCACGATGGTTACAGGCCACTACAGTCTGACAGACTGTTCAGTACTGAGGTGAGTGAAACCAGTCCAGGAACCCGATACCTACAGGCCACAGTCTGACAGACAGTTCAGTACTGAGGTGAGTGAAACCGGACTAGGAGCCCGATACCTACAGGCCACAGTCTGACAGACAGTCCAGTACTGAGGTGAGTGAAACCGGACTAGGAGCCCGATGACTACATGCCACAGTCTGACAGACCGTTTAGTACTGAGGTGAGTGAAACCAGTCCAGGAGCACGATGGTTACAGGCCACTACAGTCTGACAGACAGTCCAGTACTGAGGTGAGTGAAACCGGACTAGGAGCACGATGGTTACAGGCCACAGTCTGACAGACAGTTCAGTACTGAGGTGAGTGAAACCGGACTAGGAGCCCGATACCTACAGGCCACAGTCTGACAGACAGTCCAGTACTGAGGTGAGTGAAACCGGACTAGGAGCACGATGGTTACAGGCCATAGTCTCACAGACAGTTCAGTACTGAGGTGAGTGAAACCGGACTAGGAGCACGATGGTTACAGGCCATAGTCTCACAGACAGTTCAGTACTGAGGTGAGTGAAACCAGTCCAGGAACCCGATACCTACAGGCCACAGTCTGACAGACAGTTCAGTACTGAGGTGAGTGAAACCGGACTAGGAGCCCGATACCTACAGGCCACAGTCTGACAGACAGTCCAGTACTGAGGTGAGTGAAACCGGACTAGGAGCACGATGGTTACAGGCCATAGTCTCACAGACAGTTCAGTACTGAGGTGAGTGAAACCGGACTAGGAGCACGATGGTTACAGGCCACTACAGTCTGACAGACAGTTCAGTACTGAGGTGAGTGAAACCGGACTAGGAGCACGATGGTTACAGGCCACAGTCTGACAGACAGTTCAGTACTGAGGTGAGTGAAACCGGACTAGGAGCACGATGGTTACAGGCCACAGTCTGACAGACAGTTCAGTACTGAGGTGAGTGAAACCGGACTAGGAGCACGATGGTTACAGGCCACAGTCTGACAGACAGTTCAGTACTGAGGTGAGTGAAACCAGTCCAGGAGCACGATGGTTACAGGCCACTACAGTCTGACAGACAGTTCAGTACCGAGGTGAGTGAAACCGGACTAGGAGCACGATGGTTACAGGCCACTACAGTCTGACAGCAGTCACCGCTGAGGCGAGTGCACCTCGCTGAGTAGTGAGCTGAATACCAGTTTGTCCTTTGCCTTTGGCCTTGATCAAATCACACAAATAGTAAAAAAAAGTAACAAAATTGCTTGGAACATGAACTGTTGAGATCCCACAAGTGAGTCCACAAGTACTTAGTTCAATGCTGAGGCAAGTGAAGCCCGTCCAGGAACCCAACCTACAGGACAACAACGGCTCCTGAACTCGGCAGCACGGGACCCAACACTCCTGCATCTCCCACTTGGTAGTAGCAAGAAGAAAGACCGGGTGAACGGTGCTGAATGCCCGTTCATCTTCCACTCTCGTCCTCGACGATTTTCATCTTGCTCGATGCTTTAATCAGCGCAGAGTAATGGAGCCGACCTCATGTTCGTCTTCCTCCGATGCAACCTCCACCCCCAGCAATGATCACCCTGACAGTATCTGCACCCTTGAGAATCTCATTCACCACATCCTCCAGGAGATCGCAGACGTACCAGCCCCTTAGACTGATCCACAGGCAGGCTTGGGATGGTCTCTACTCGAATGGCTGGAAGGATCTCACCCTGTTGGCAGTCACTCCTGGACTGCTGCTTCAATCGCAGGCTCAATGACTGGAACGACTCAGCTCATTAGTGTCCACTCACATTCCAGGCTGGGGTGGCTGCTTTCCAATGCTGCGGGCAATTTCTTTACTTTCTCCGTCTGCCTTCAAATTCAAATTCACATACAAATCCACGTTTAGTTATCATTCAACCATATACAAATACAGCCAAATGAAACAGTGTACCTGTGTGGCCTAAGTACAAAACAGACACAGCACAAGACAGCACATTCAAGACAACAAGCACACACACAGTCACTCAAAAAGTATATAGGTACAGCCGGGCTCCCTGAGTGACACGTTCCACAATTTGATGGTGCAGTTCCTGGCCATCTGCAGATGAACACACACACACACACACACACACACACACACAATCCAGCTTGTCATTCCACCAATCAAACACTGGAGGGCAGCACCAAGGGAGAGGCCAGCCCCCAACCGAGTATGGACACCACACTACACCACCTCTGGCGTCTCCTCCCCTGGACTGCAGCAGCCGGCAAGCCCGTTTCTTGAACCCTATTCCTCTCTACAACTGAGGCTTTGCTGCTCCCCTGTGATCTGTTGCCGAATAAGGGAAACAGGCCTGTGGAATCTTACATTCTCAACGTCCAACAGGCTCTTGTGATCACGTCCAAGACGGTCACCCCCAGTTCCACCGCATCCCACCTCCAATCACCAGCTCAGTCACCTTTGATGCCTCCCTGTATCGGGCAGCAACGCGGTCTGCACCGAGTCCGGCTCTTCCGCCAGCAAGCAGCTCACTGACGGGGTACAGCTGCAGGACCCGGCATTGTCCTGCGATCATAAAAAAAAAGACATTTAAAATAAAACACCTTCAGCTGGCCCCTGTGAGGCCGCTGAGCCCAGGCATGCTGCCATCTTTCCAGAAGGCTGCCATTAAGGTTGTGGATCTTGATGTCTCTGCTGTAACTTGGATCCCTTCCTATTTATTTTTCCCAATACCTTTCCACCTGATCTATACAACTAATCATCTATCTTCAAGAACCAGCCTTCATTACAATTACCATTAAAGTATATAGACGAACAGTTTATTCACGGTTTGGTGACCCGCTTTCTGTGACTTCTGCATTCATGTTCTTATTCCTTTCTGTCCACAGGCCTGCTTCGATCAGGAGTGGTCAGCTGTGAAGCAGGAGCCTGGTATTCATCTGTCACTGGGCAGACGTGCTCCGTCAGTGAGGGTGACAAGATGAATTATGTGGTTTAACCTGAGTCCAGTGTTTCCAATGGCTGCCTCGCTGGGCCAGCACATAGACATGTCTATATAGACATAGACATGTTTCAGAAGCACCACCCATGGTCCTACCTCCTGGGAGTGAATCCTGCCTTCCAGGCAGCTCCCTTACCATGACTTGCTCATCCGGCTGTGGGAGCACTAACTCCTCTCCCTCACTCTCTCTCTGATCAGTGATATATTACTGCTGCTTTTCTCAGTCTCTTAACATTAAGCTGGTCACAGAGATCCTTTACACGGCGGGTCATTTTATCCCTATAATTTTCTGAATCACCACAATCTGTACTCACCCCATAAGGGAGACGCATTGCTCGTCCCATCTGTAGGGGCAAAGATCCTGGATGCAGACTGGGGTCGCTTACAATCTCATTGGGGTTCCTGGCAATACGTAACGAATGTCTTTCCCGTCTCTGTTATCGCTTCAGCTGAGGCAGTTTAGATTGTTCACTTCAGCCTTTCTAACATACCCGTGCTCATACCCATACCTGTAGAGAACGTGGAATTCACGTTTGAATCCCCAACAGCTCTGCATGTTGCCTTCATCAATTCCCCTGTGAATTGGGCTCCCTGATCCGAGACCATCTGGACTGGGGTTCCCCACCTGGGAATGAATTCCTGAGCTAAAATCTATGCCACCGTGTTGGTGGCACAACTTCTCATTGGGAAAGCCTCAACCCAATGGGTGAAGTGATCTATGATCACTAAACAGTAGATTTTTTTCCCCCTGCTTTTAGGTAAGGGTCCCATGAAGTCCATCTGGATGTTTTCCCCGGGCCCTATCCGCCATGGCTGGTTTGCCAGGTATACCTTTATGCCCTTGCCAGGGTTATGTTGGCCACAAATGACACAATGGCAATAGAACATCTCTGCCCATTCCTGGCCACCACCAGGCCTGTCGAAGGGTCAAAATCATGCTGTGTTGTGTCTGTTGCATCAGCCCATCATATAAACACATCGTAGGGTTACTGTGTCTACGCTTCCCCGTGAATCTAGCTCCCATCTGGCTCCTCCTTTGCTCCCTCTCTCTTCCATTTCTCCCTTTCCTTTGCCTCCACCTCTTCATATAATTTTAGTAAACTGGCTCCTGTAGTTTCTTCCTGCACACACAATTTCAGTCGCCTCTTATCCTTCTGCTGCCCTTTTTGCCCCAATGCCTGACCACTCATTCCCTTTCTGCTCCTCAAACCCCTTTCTGCCAAGCCTTTACTTTGACCACTGCAACTCTGCTCGCACCCTCAGTTCTTGTATTAGGTGCCCGTGCTGAAAACCTGCCCCCGCTGTAGTTACAAATCCTTGTCGTGCTGCCGGTATGTACAGTATGTACTCGCCTGCCCTTACTGTAGTGCGGTGCTCCTGTCAGAGCCTGCAGAGCGGAACAGCCTCCTGGCAGTGTTCTAGCAGCTAATTCCTCATCGGTCTCCTTCGTCACGACCAATCCAGCCCATGGTTTCTCATCTGTGTACCTCTGAGGACCACCAATAAAAATCTCCCTGCTCCCACTTCTAGAGGTGTTACCCTCACACCGATACGTTCCTCCAATTGACAATCCTCTAGTTTCATTTGGCACTTCTGCCTCCTTTCTGTCAGGGTGCTGCTTGCTGGGTTCATTCTAGCGTTCCTTGCCATTGTTCACTGATCTGATTTGTTTTTGGGATGAAACCTGACACCACCTGAGCTGCCCATCTGCTCTCATCCTCCCTGTGTTCAGGAGCTGTACAATGGTATGGGGTGTGTATAATATGAGTTCTCACACTGCACAATCTAAAGCTGCTATGCAGTGGGAAGTCCTGATACAAAATGGGTCTTGCTTTGTTGAATAATATGCCATTGTCAGGAAATGTAGAGGAGGCTTGACCCAAAAGCAGTGCAGCAGAGAAGAATCAGCGATGAATGATAACTTTAATAATAAACTGTGAAAATAACAAACCATGAGGGAACACAAAATGAGAACAGATATTGAGCCACAGACAACCAGGCTAGGAGCAGCTGGTTCGATGGATGAACAAGGACTGTGAATGAGAGCTGGGTTTAAATAGGCTGCAGGTGATCAGTTGGAAATGAGTGGCAGGTGATTCCTGTTAGCTGTGTGGAGACTGGGAAGTGGCAGGAACAACCATCCCATAACTGATGGCACCTAGTGGCCCAAGACAGTCCAAGTGGGTCTGCTGTAACTCCTTGATGAGGGAGGGATCCACGTTGAGACTGGATGGCACCCAAGACCTCTCTCCTGGGCCGTACCCTTCCCAGTACTACACAGCCTGTTCACAATGGCATGAATCCAGCAGCTGGAGGACTGTGTATACTGGACCAATTTCCACCATCCTAGGTTGCAAAGGTGCAGGCTCAGGTGGGTAGAGTAGTAGTCCATAGGTGAAAGGCTTGAAGCAGGACACATGCAAGCTACGTGTGATCGTGGGGGATGGTGGCAGCTGGAGATGGTAAGCGATGCACTGGGTAATTTGAAGGAACCAATGAACCAAGCCAAGAGCTTGCGGGAGTCAGAACGCAGCAGCAGATCAACCAGACAGTCTCCAGGCCAAAGTAGACCGGCAGGGTAGCACTAGTGTCAGTTTGTATGATTAGAGGCTAAGATAGCCCTTTGTGCCCTCTTCCAAGCATTCCAGCAGCAGCAAACCAAGACCCTGGCAGACAAGGCCTCCAACATTGGCTCCTCCGCGGAGAAGAGGGGGGCTAGTTGCCATGAAGCACTTCAAAGGGTGACAAATCTGTGGCAGAGGAGATGTGTAGAAAGTGGGACAGTTTGGCCCAGACAAGATACTTCATCCACGTGAGAGAAAATCTGCAGATGCTGAAAATTTAAGCAACACACCCAAAATGTTGGAGGAACTCAGCAGACTAAGAAGCATCTATGGAAGAGTAAACGGTTGATATTTTGGGCAGAGCTCCTGATGAAGACTCTTGGCCCAAAAAGTCGACTGTTAACTCTCTTCCTGGATGCTGCCTGACCTGCTGAGTTCCCCCAGCATTTTGTTGCTTCTTCCATGTGGAAGGGTTAGTGGCAGAAAAGCATTGAAGATTGGCTCTTACTGACTGACTGCTGATCTGCAGATGAGTGCCAGAGGACAAACTCACAAAGGGAGGGAGCAAAAGAGTCACCAAAAGCAAGAGACATATTGCAGGCCCAGGTCTGACACAATGTCCTGAGGGAAACTATAGAAGTGAACTACATGTTGGAGAACCAGGTCCACCGTCTCAGTGGCTGATGGAAGTTCAGGGAAGGTCATGAAGAGGACCATCTCGGAGAACCACTGTCATGTTCACTGTGATCCCATCGAAAGGTGGTAAACCCGTGATGAAATCCATGTGATGTGGGATTACAGGTGTCGAGCAACCAGTAGGAGCCACATGAGTCCAGAGAGCCACTGGTTGGAGGATTTGGACTGAACACATTGAAGGCAGGGAGTGATGAATTGACTAGTTGAATTACCATAACTGGTAATGCAGAAATCTAGAATCTATCGTGGTCCTGGATGGCTGGAGAGAGATGAGGAGTGAGCGCAGTAGACTGCCCCACAGAACATGGGTGCCAGCATGTACAGGGCCTATCAAAAGTATTCAGCCCCTTTCCCAGAAGTTTTCATGTTTTAGTGTTTTACAACATTGAATCACAGTGGATTTAATTTGGCTTTTTTTGACACTGATCAACAGAAAAAGACTCTTTTGTGTCAAAATGAAAACAGATCTCTACAAATTTTTCTAAATTAATTACAAATATAAAACACAAAATAATTGATTGCATGAGTATTGACTCCTTTTAATGTACACACGAAATCATCACTGGTGTAGCCAATTGGATTTAGAAGTCACATAATTAGTTAAATAGAGATCATCGTGTGCAGATGTGTTTCAATTGATAGTAGTAAAAAGACACCAGTATCTGGAAGGTCCAACTGCTGGTGAGTCAGTATCCTGGCAAAAACTACACCATGAAGACAAAAGAACACTCCAAGCAACTCCATGAAAAGGTTATTGAAAAGCTCAAGGCAGGAGATGGATACAAGAAAATTTCCAAATCACTGAATATCCCTTGGAGTACAGTTAAATCAATCAGCAAGAAAGAATATGGCACAACTGTAAATTTGCCTAGAGCAGGCCGTCCTCAAAAACTGAATGGCCACGCAAAAAGGGTACTAGTGATTGAGGCCACCAAGAGACTTATGACAACTCTGGAGGAGCTACAAGATTCAGTGTCTGAGATAGGAGAAACTGCGCATACAACAGCCTACACCAGTCGTAACTTTATGAGAGAGTGGCAAAGAGAAAGCTACTGTTGAAAAACACTCACATTAATTCTTGCCAGTGTTTGCCAGAAAGCATTGTGGGAGACTCTATAGTCTACTGAAAGGGGGTTCTATGGTCTGATGAAACCAAAACTGGGCTTTTTGGCCGTCAGACTACAATGTTTGGCATAAGCCAAACACAGCACATCATCAAAAACACAT
The DNA here is from genome assembly GCF_030144855.1 of Hypanus sabinus. Classification (NCBI taxonomy): domain Eukaryota; kingdom Metazoa; phylum Chordata; class Chondrichthyes; order Myliobatiformes; family Dasyatidae; genus Hypanus; species Hypanus sabinus. The sequence goes on from NC_082710.1 coordinate 43,149,760, forward strand.
CAACCCTACCGTAAGGTAATGTGGTAGATGCATCATGCTGTGAAGATGATCTATAGAGATTTGTTTTCACTTTAACATGAAAATCTTTTTCTGTTGATAAGTGTCAAAAAAGCCAAATTAAACCTACTGTGATTCAAGTTGTAAAACAATAAAACATGAAGACTTCCAAAGGGGGAGCGGTGATTGCTGTTTAGGTACTGTATATGCAGTTGTCAAGTGTGTCAGCTGGAGCACGCTAGTGCTGTAGGGCCTGACAGATCAGGTTCTCAAGGGGCAAGTTAATCAGGGCAAGGATCTGTTAGGATGGAATGATGAGCTGAGGGTCAATCTCCCTTTCAGCTGAGCCAAACTGTCATGGCAGTATGTCCGCCTTAGTGTTCTTGGAACCAGGTCGGTAAAAGATGGTGAAGTTGAATTGCTTGAAGAAGAGAGCTCAGCAAGCTGGAGGATGAGTTGGAGAATCTGTTTTATGGATATGGTGGTCAGCCCAGATCAGCAAGGGCTCAATGTTTCCCATCAGCCAATGTCGCCATTCCTCCAAAGCCCATTTAATGTCCAGTAGCTTCCCTCTCCATAACGGCACTGTGTAGAGTTGAAATTGTAAGAGCAGAAGGCATGAAGGCATTGGCTTCCCATCCGGTCCTCGCTGTGGATCCAGCACCCAAGTCAGGTGTATCCACCTCCACAACCAAAGGTCTGGAGGGGTTCAAATGGCAGAAAGTGGAAGCAGGGGTGAAGCGTCTCTGAGCTTCTTGAAAATGTAGTCCGTGGCAACAGACCAGATTCTCCGTGAGGTAGGTGATTTGGTGAGGAAGGTGAGAGGATCAGTGATTTGTCTGCAGTTCCTGATGAAATGGTGGTAGAAGTTGGGGAAGCCTAAGAAGCTCTGTCGCCTTTTGAGGGATGGTGCTTGGGTCCATTCAGTCACAGTGTGTGCTTTCACTGGGTCCGTGGTTACGCTTTGGGGTGGACACAACCCAGGAAGGAGGGTGTGGAGCTGGCATTTCTCTCATTTGCAGTACAGTTGGTTTTCAAGGAAATACTGTAGGACATGACAGACATGTCGTGTCTTGGGGGTCCTTGGAGAAGATCAGGATGTCATCAAGATGAGTGACAACATATCTGTGAAGATCTTGTTAATGAAGTCTTGGAAAATGGCTAAACTGTTGGAAAGCCGGGAAGGTATCACTATGTATTTGTAGTGGTCAGTGGGTGTTATGAATGCCATCTGCCACTCATCTCCCTGGCAGATGTGGGTTAGGTTGCAAGTACTCCATTGATCCAGTGAGGTGAAGATCTGAGTCCCATGGAGTGTTTCAGCTGTGCTATCCATCAAGGGGAGAGGATACTTGTTCTTACTGGTGGTTTTGTTGAGGGCACAGTAGTTGATGTAGGGATGCAGAACCCCATCTTTCTTTTTGACAGAGAAGAATCCTGGGGACTGGGATGATAAAATGAAGCTATGCTCTAGTGCTTCAATAATGTAGTCATTGATGGCTTGGTCCTGGCTCAGGAGGGAAGAGGAGAACAGACTAACTCAGGGAGAAGTGGTGTCCGGGAGTATGTCAATTGCACAGTTATGTGGTCAGTAAGGCAGCAAGGAGCTGGTTTCTCTTTTACTGAAGGTGAGGGCTAAGTCATGGTATTCCTGTGAGAGTTCGGTGAGGTTGAGCGTTTCCTCCATCCTCAGAAATTTATGGATTGAAGTCGACTGAGATTGCAGGCAGGTGAATCCCCAACTCAGCAGTGAACTGGATGACCATATAAAATGAGGGTTGTGAGTGGAGAGCCTGGGGTTACCCAAGATGATAGGAGGGTTGGGTGAGTCAATCGGGAGTTACTGGATGGACTCGTGATGCTCTCTGATGTAGTGGGCATTTGATGAGTAGGTAATCAGTAAATGCAGAAGTTCTTTCTATACCAACACGCATGCTCTTTGGGGGGGTGGTTAAGGGAACTATCCCTGACTCCATGGGTTCTGGAGGCATAGATGATAAGGGTCCTTCGGTCTGAAATGGGGTTCTGATTGATAATGTGGGGAGTTGATGCATAAGACACTTGTACCTTTGGAGGACCAAAGTGAAGAGGCGCTTGAGGTCGGTGGGCATCCACCGGGTAGACAGCTTGCCTTTCAGCGCTCCAAGAGGCCATGATGGTTATGCACCAGCAGCGCTTCTACATTCAAGCCATAGTCCACCATGAGGGGCCTGAATTCTGAAATCCACGGTGTAATCCATCACCGAGCATGAGCCTTGAAGCAGGCCAAGTATCTGATCTGTTGCCCTGTCCCACCTTCCATTTCCCAAATGGTCAGAGACCCAGTGCATCTCAGTGGTGAATTTATTGCCAATGGTGGTTTCATTGTACCATTTAGCGGAGGCCAAGGTCAGAGCTTGCCCAGTCAAGAGAGAGATGATGAAGACAATCTTGGCTCGGTCCATAAGATACAGAGATAGTTGGAGCTCAAAGTGTAAGATGCACTGGGAGAGGAAGTCGCAACATCAGGTTGATGTGTTTGGGCACCAGCATCTGGGGCTCAGAGGAAGGAGGCTGAGTGTCGTGGGGCTGCTGTATCAAGATAGAGTAGGAAGAGAATGGAGAGCAGATGGTCAGTAGTGTCCTGCTGCTTCGGGATCATGTGGTCATGTCAACAGATGACTTCCTTTAGGTGGGCAAACTCTACCACGCCAATCGATGGTTCACCTATCCCGTCAGGAAATGTAGAGGAAGCTTGACCCAAGGACAGAGCAGCAATGAACGATAATGTTAATCATAGTCTGCAATAATAACAAGGCACAAGCAGCCCCAAAATGAGAGAACAAATACGCAACACCACAGTCAGCAACATAACTGAAGGTTAAGGGCAGCTGGTTAAGGATGGCTAGTCCGAAAGCAGAATAAGTGCTGTCTTGTAACTCGAGAAGCCAATTAAAATATAAGAACAGGTGCCAGGATGAACATGTCTACTTAGTTCTCCTTTAATGAGATGCTTATGTATGACATGGTGGCATAATGACGTATGTCATTCAGTTTCTTCTTACATATAACACATGATAAATTATGTCACATACTAAAGTGCATACTCAAACAATATATTTACAATTTTACTCAATTATTACTGAATTATTAAACACACTGTGCTCCCCACTGCTTAGCTTTAAACTCCGACTCAGTTATAGAATGGATCTGAACTCAAATATATAACATATTGCTCTATAATAATATTATATATTTGTCGTAGTAAAATTTGAATTGTTTATTCTGGCCTAGAGATTTAATCTCTGTAGGGGATTACTTACTCTTGTGGGATAACATCTTTTTGGACAAGGAGGGCCACTCTGCTTGGCAGCTAAGAAATAATCTTAGGGGCCTCCTACGCAGTGGTTGTAGAAGTTGACTTTGGGACTGCAGCATAGATGGTGAGTTAATGGTTGTGAAGCATGCTACATTGCGGTTTGCAAGGAGGGAGTTGTCAAGATTCTGATTCAATATTAATATAGTATGTTCAGCTGACAGTGTGTTCTTTAGACTCTACAAATCTTTCTGTCCAGCCACTTGTAGCTGTGTGGTATGGTCCAGATGCAGTATGTCTTATTCCACTCATTTTCAGGAATTTTTGAAACTGTTCCACAACAAGCTGTGGCCCATTGTTGCTGACAAAGTGCTCTGAACACCAGTCCTTGAGAAGAGGCTTCTCAACACATCAACAGTGTACGAGGGTGTAGTGCACCCTCCCAGAGCACGTAGTTGACCAGGACCTGAAAAACAGCAGGGGCACTGGTCAGACTAAAACACATCATGAGGTACTCAGAGTGGCCAGTGGAGGTGTTGGAATGCTGACTCCCACTTGCCCCCTTCTCAGATGTGAACCAAGTTGTAAGTATTGCACAGATCTATCTTGGAGAATATGGTTGCTCTCTAGAGATGTTCGAACACAGAGGCAAGTAGGGAAAGAGGGTAGAGGTTCTTCACCATGATGTTGTTGTGGGGGCAATAATCAACGCAGGAACTAAGCTTCCCATGCTTCTTGCTCACAAAAAGAAGCCTAGCCCCCGCTGAGCTGGCAAGGTCGATGGATGGATAAATCCTCAGGCCAATGTTACTGTGTTGCCAGGTAACTTTGTTCTCATTCAGGGAGGAAGGGAAGAACAGAATAAAAACTCAAAAACCTGTGTGTAAGTAGTAATAATATATTTGCTTCTTCATACCCAATATTTTTTGTGTCAGTGCAATATAATACTTATCTTTGAATCAGAAGCTTAGTGCACAATGCATATTCTAGAATGTAAACTTCTAATCTATACTGGTGATTCAGTGTATTTAGATGATGGAAGCTGCCATCTCTTGGAGGAAGCATTGAACCCCAGCATCTCTCATAAGTAGATTTAAAAGATTTAATGGCTTATTTTAAAGAGGAGTGGACATGCTTTCCCAGAGCCTTGTCCAACTTTCTTACCCCAGCCAACCTAACTTTAAAAATTGATTATCAGATTACCTGGTATCTTTTGTTATTTCAAAGTATCTACCAATGTTTGCCTGAGTCACTGTTCCTAGCATAGAGCTCTCCACTGTGACTCCCAAGCAGTCTGTATATCAGTACAATTAATTCTAATTCATTGGGACACATCAGAGCCTGAACATTTTGGCCCAATTAAGCTACTCCAATTAGCCAAAGTTTCATGGAAATAGTTAAAAAGGTTTTAAAAAGATAAACTGCTGTTTAACTGAGTAACAAACTATCTATTTAAATGAAATACAGAACAAATTACAACACTATCAATACCACTACAGCAATATAAAACTATATATTACCTCATAATAGTTATTAATGGGGAATTCATCCAGTGTAAGTTTGCATTCTTTTTTGATTGACTGTAAGTGGACAAAATCAGCGCAGGCACTTAGTGTAGATAATAGACTGCCTTCATACAAGGCTATCAATGACTGCATCCTCCAAATCTTTATTTTTATTGTAACATTCAAGATAATCATCAATACAGTATCTTCAAATTCTTCGCAGTTCCTAACTTGCTGAAGTAGTGAAATCATTTCATTTTCACTCCTGGCTGTTTATGACATCTCCAAGCCTGAACATTTGAAACCGCGGACAGCAAATCAGTTCCGAATTATCCTTTTGCTTATCTCTTGCCAACTATCAATGATAAAAACCACTGCTTTTTGAACGCAAACACAACAACTAACACTATTTCAAATCTTTTTGCTCTAAGTACAATGTAATGTTTAATGGCCACACAAGTGCACCTCTGACACGAGTTAGAAACTATTCAGCAACAGTTTCCTGCCTCAACTAAGCAACATAACGTCCCAAATAAGTGAAGGTAATCCCAGCTACTTTCTTGACTACTTTTTGTTCTTTAAGAATTGTCCCAAATAAATGGCTGCCCCAATTAATCAATGGCCCAATTAACCGGAATATACTGTATTTCCTCAGATTCAGGCTTTCTAACAGTGGAATGTTTCTCTAATATCATCAGGTCATTGAAGGTAATACTTGACTTGTCAGCCATTTTGGTAAAACTGTATCTTTGATAAATATCTTTCAAAGTCCATGCATTTTCAGTGAGTTATTACTTCTCAGGTCAATCCATGAGCCCTGCTGTTTCTTCCAATGCCTTGGCTTTCAGAAATGGAATCCACTGTAATGATGAACTTCTGCAAAATCTATAGCTATTTGTTGCTATTAATTAGTTATGCCATGCAAGTACAGTTGCCCTATTATTACAGGCTTATGACGACAATGTTTAGCAAGTTATGGAATTTAAAACTAAACAACAATAATTTCATTTAATAACTATAGTGGAATTAAATGCAGTAAAATTCATATTGTACCTCAGGCAACAAAAGGCAACCAAATGACTATTGCAATAACATATAGGAAGACCCCAGGGAACAAAATGAAACATAATGAACATTGAATTCTCCAATTTCCGGTAATTCCCTCCCCCTGCCCCTCCCCCTCCCCCCCATCCTAGGTCCCTCTCTGCCCCTCTCCCCTTTCAACTTCTGCTCCTTTATCTCTACAGTTCTTTCATGCTTATCCCCTCCCCCTTTTATCCTTCCTCTGATTGGTTCTCCACCTGGTGCCCCTAGCCCTTCCCCCTCCCCTATATCTATTACTGGGTTTCGGCCCTCTCTTCCCCCCCCCCATTCCTGATGAAGGGTCTCGGCCCGAAACGTTAGCTACTCTTTTCTCACAGGTGCTGCCTGACCTGCTGAGTTCTTCCAGCGTTGTGTACATATTCTTTGATCCACAGCATCTGCAGTTGTATTTTTGTGTTTTGAAACATAATCCAGGTGCTTCAGCATTATCACTTTAAAATCCATGCTTTGCTTTTAAATAGTCAATTTTAAATAAACCATACATACATTCATTTGCACAATCTTTCTGTTAAATCAAGCAGTGTACTCTCCATAGATAATACTCCTTCATTCCTTCTCCTCAGAAACTTTGTGTCAGAATTTCTTGATTCTCACAAAATTTCAGTTTTAACATTTTCGTAATTAATACGTAGGGTTAACAAAAAAATCAGATAAAATTTAGAGAATTCTTCAATATGTATAATCTACTTTTACAATGCCAGCTTTCATTTTTGCAACATTCGGTTCATTCAAAATAAGTTAAGCAGAATTTAAAGCAAAAATATTTGAGTATTTATTTATGAGGAAACTTGGAATGAAATTTTTAAATTGATTAATACTTCATCATTATGTGCCCGTCATTCCCTTTTACAATTTAAAGTGGTTCATAGGGCTCACATGTCTAAAGATATGCTATCTCGTTTTTATTCGGATATATCCCCTTTCTGTGATAGATGTAATCATGGAAAAGCTTGATTAATTCACATATTTTGGACATGTCTGAGCCTTGAAAAATACTGGAAGGAAGTATTTCAAACTTTTTCAGTACTCTTCAAGGTAAATTTTAAGCCTAACCCTTTGACTGCATTATTTGGTATTGTTGGAGGAAAGGACTTTATTTTGGAGACACCTGATTTGCATATTTTGGCTTTTATTTCTCTTATAGCTAGGAGGATGCTCTTGCTTAAATGGAAGGATGCTGTTCTGCCTACTCATGCTCAATGGTTACGGGATGTAATGTCATGTTTAAATTTAGAGAAGATCCGTTGTTCAGTTTTTGAATCTAGCCAAGACTTTTATATATTGTGGGGACCATTTTTGAGTTATTTTCGAAACCTTTGATTTGTTGTAAAAGTACAGATGGTGACTAATAATATATTTTATTATATGATAAGGGGATTTACCCCCTTTTTTCTTGCTTTTCCTAGCAGCTCTGACTTTGGTAATGGGTTTAGATTTTTTTCTGTAATACAAAATTATTATATTTCAATATTACGATTTAATTTAATTTTTATGAATACAGGGTTTTGTGATTACAACTGTATTTTTAATACAATGTACTTGGTACTACTTTATTTTTTTTCTTTTGACTTACTATATATATCTTCTTGTACTCTGTATTCCTTTATGCAGAAGCTAATAAATATATTGAAAGAGAAAGACAAATGTATTGGCCAAAATAACTCTGTGTTATATGAAGAACAGGAGGTTTTGACAATATATGTATGTTATTCAGTTTCCCTTTATTATTAAGGTGCACTCATGCTAACAGGCAGTTTGATGGTACATTCAGCCAAATAGTTTAATCGGATTATAGTTAGTCAAAGCTAATTTCTGATTTTTCAGTTGTATATAATTTAGCTGACACATTGAGAGTAGGAAATGCCAATGATTTGGAGCAGAGTAAGTCAGTGAGTTTTAAGCAGTATTCCTGCAGAGTTCTCTTTGAGAAAAAACTTTAAGTTCTGTGAACTTTAGCTTGAAGGTCAATGCTTCAGCGAGAAGGTATTTGATCTCTAATCTGAAATGTACTAGAAACAGCATGTGTTTGAAGATGAAAAATAACTGCACAGTGTTATTAAGTTGATGTGCATTTCCCCCTTAAACCTGATCCCATGCTCTTTAAGAACAGTTTTCTGAAGTTCCACTATGGTGATGTTGATAATGTCAATGGGCACACCATTAACTCAAAAACTGAATATGAAACATGCTGTACATATATTGGATATATAAGTGGTCTGATCCCAATGTGGAATGTTTTCATGCACATTAGTAGTCATCCAAGATGCTTGAGTGTAAGAAAAATGTGAGAAATAACTTAATTCGCACTTGACCCCCATGTGTTTTTCAGTCTTTCGCATTAATTATACACCGTTCATAAATAAATCAAGAATTGAAGGCATCCAGCTTTTACAAAACATTGTCAACCACTGGTTCAAGGAATGTTCCAAGAGCAGTCTTACATATGTACTGTATTTACTTTGACCTTTCATTGAGCTTCAGTACAGATTAAAATGGTTAAGTTTATCTGCTCTGTATTCTATGGTGCACTGACGAGGGACAATTCTGAAGGATTCGAACCAATGACATGTTTTTAAAAGCAACAAGAATACAGTGCAAATTGATGACACAGAATAACAAGGAAAAACTTTGAAGCAAACAATGTCAACGGATTTACGGGAGCTCAATTGGGCACATCTTGGTTGAGGATCATTCAGTAGGGAAGGTGACAGTGTACCTGTCTTACATCTTTCCTGATTGTTATTTCTATTATCTGTAATGGAAATACAGGTAGGGAGAGAAGAAAAATAATGTACTGATTCACTATTGCCACTTTCACACTGTTGCAATAATCCAAATCTACCACAACATATATCCAAAAAGCAAGCAGTAGAGCGATAGGTAATTTGCTATTACTCATAAACAAACTTGTTGTTAGACCAAAAGTCCAAAAATAATTTCTGTGATCAAAATTGCTTATAGTTTTTAATTATTACAATTAGAAATGATCCAGTATGAAATATGCATATCAATTAAAATTGATTCTATACAGATACTTGTTAATTGAATGAAATTCTATTTACAGTATTTTTACAATATTTACAATGAAAAACAAAATTTTTAATATTGGTATATTTTTGCTTCTGTCTTTTCCAGGATTTGCCATCTATACTATGACATTTTCTTTATTTCAGTAGTCATTTTCTGATTTATTAGTCATGTGTTGATCGATTTACTTCTTATTGTTATGATCCTTTACTTTTCTATTTTCTTAGACATTACTAAAGAAGGTGAATCAGTTTATTGTTTATTTATCAGTATTTTAAAAGAATAGACCTAGAAATCTCTCCACACATTTTTCTAGCATAATTATGTCACCATGTGTCACCCTACTGCTGCTTTAAAAACAAACTGACATGAGGGTTAAACTTTCTTGACTACATTCACATCAAACCATCTTCAGGAAATGGGTAGAATCTACTGCCGCACAGTCTTGGTGGAAACAAAATCCCATCTTCGCATCGGTTCTTGCTTCATCATGCTGCGTGTCGAAGCCACTCTGCAAAATGGAAGGGACTCAGAGAAGATCAGAACTGAAGTGCTGTAGGCCACCTGCAGAAGCAAAAATGTATGTCACCACAATCTGGAACCTCATAGTCTGGCATAAGCCTCACTCTGCCATTACAATTAAAACAAGGATTAACTGTGATTCAGGAAGGAGCACAGAAGGGCCTGGCAGGAGCAACACTGGGCTCACCAAAGGTTGAAGTGCCAAGCTGGTGAAGATGCACCACACGCAAACGTAAAAACAATATACAGTGCTTAGCAACCCCGCAAGGCACTGCAATACTGCAGGCTGGGTGACAAACAGTGGTGTACAATTAAACAGATAGCACCCTCAGCCAGGCTGGGGCCTAGTATCTGAGTGCTAAAGACAAAGGCTGACACATTTGCAGCTACCTTCCAACTGGGGAGCCAAAATTCCCACCACCATGAGAAAAATCTGCCATTGAGAAGTTATCGTTGTTTGACAAATCACAGACGGATAGAGATGACTTTTCTGTTTGAAGCACAATGTTACACTACCGCAATCTCATGCTTCTGTCACAGAGGCATTGTGGGATTGTAGCTGTCAAGCTAAAGCGTCAAGTCTGTAATTAAAACACTAAATGGGCTGTGTCATTAGAAATCTGCCTGTGATTTCAAATGAGAACCTAAGGCCAATAAGTGCATTTCTTAATCAAGTGAGACAATAATCATCTGCAACCTCTGTTAAATATTCTACTGTATTAAGAGGAAATTATTAAATGTCCTGAAGAGTTTATTGAGAAGCCTTACTACTTTATGTTGTTCTATTCTAAATATCAATTAGAGTATTGACTGCATGTGTTCTTCAGTGGGTCATTTGTTATGCGCCTGTAAGATTTGTAAATAGGAAGACCTGCTTGCCATGAAATTACTTAGCATCTGAAATGACCTCAAAATGAAACAGACATTAGGTTGGAAAGGTGAAAGAAGAGTGAACATTTAAGAATAGCTTGCATATCGTTACAAGGCTGAATGATGATGAAAGACTTAGTTCAGCAAGATTTTGACAGAGATAGCTCTTTTTGTAGTGTCCGGCTAAGAGATGAAATGGTAACTTCAGCATAGAAAATATAATTGCAGCTATTTTAAGGCATTTTATGGTTGCAGCATATCTACAGGGTGGGGTGGAAGTAAATGGAGCTCCTCAACAGAAGACAATGGACATGATAAAATGGTGGCTTAAATTACTGCAGGTATGTGATTCACTTCAAAATGTGGCAGGTGTCAGCAGGTTTACTTCACCAGCTGGAATGGTGAAGGTTGTTAAAATGAGATTGAGAGTGAAGGAAATATTGACTTCTGTTTTTGAGAGCAAACATATGAATGATGCTTTTTGAAGTGAATGAGGATTAACTTGTAGGAGCACAGTCTGGATCGAAGTTACTCAAGTCAAGTCAAGTCAAGTCACTTTTTATTATCATTTTGACCATAACTGCTGGTACAGTACATAGTAAAAACGAGACGTTTTTCGGGACCATGGTGTTACATGACACAGTACAAAAACTAAACTGAACTACGTAAAAAATAACACAGAAAAAAAAACTATACTAGACTACAGACTACCCAGGACTGCATAAAGTGCACAAAACAATGCAGGCATTACGATAAATAATAAACAGGACAATAGGGCAAGGTGTCAGTCCAGGTTCTGGATATTGAAGAGTCTGATAGCTTGGGGGAAGAAACTGTTACATAGTCTGGTCGTGAGAGCCCGAATGCTTCTGTGCCTTTTCCCAGATGGCAGGAGGGAGAAGAGATTGGGTCCTTCATAATGCTGTTTGCTTTGCAGATGCAGCGTGTAGTGTAAATATCCGTGATGGCGGGAAGAGAGATCCCGATGATCTTCTCAAATACATGTAGATTGGGCATGTAAACGTTGGGAGGATAAGGGATTAGATGCTCAGCTCATGAATGCCTTAGGTGACCTACTCCTCTTAGAAGCCATGATACTTCACATATTATGTGGAGACCCCAATACTGGGCACTGGAAGGCAATTTTGGTTGTAACAACGTGATTCAAGATGGAACTACACTTCAGTGTTCAGCATTGCAGAGCAAGCTACTAGCGTGCAGAGTGTGATGCAGGTTTATCATGAAGAGGTATAAAAGAACCTTGTTCCTTGGCCTTTGACCTTTGGCATTAGTAAAGATTGGTTCTTTTGTGCTGAACAGCGTCATTTCTCAGAACCATGTTGTTGAAAATCTCAACGATAATGAAGTTGAGGACGATAATACTGTTAATAGCATTTGACTGAGCTTGCCCCTGGAAAGAGTGTTGGCCAAAACAAAAATCTTGCCCAAAGCTGACTCTTGGATGATTGTAACTGGCTCTAAGACTTTCAAAATGGCTTTACTTTGAATTTCACAACACGATTATTTTTGTATTGTGCAGATAAATTTCTAGTCATTAATCTCATCACTCTGCCTTTTTCATGTGAACTTTTAATTGTTTTCAAATGCCACTCACTTTTAAGAAATCTTCAGGCTCTGTTTCAACTGCTGTTTCTGGTATAGTATCCCAAATAATTGCATTCCCTGGAAATGCAAGGATTTGTCATTTCCACTGCTTGAGTACAAAAGGCAGCAGTGGATCGGAACAGCAAGAAAGAGCTTTGACCAGTGACTAATCAGTGTTTTCAACTGGTTAACAAATTAAAGAAGGGCAGGGGCAAGCGCAGTAACAGCCAGCGGACCGGCTGTCATCTGATTGGACAGGGTCAGAGTGGTAATCTCGAGGCTTTAGCTCTGAGGCTTCAACAAAGAGAGGCTTCGGTCAGAGAAAGCAAAAGAAAAGAAAAGCTCAAGGCTAGGTTTTCTTTTACCTTCCCTTCTTTATATCTGCTCAGCTAGGATAGTAGAGATGCCAGGCAGGATAGGGTTGTGATCTCAGGATTGCTACCCATGCCACATGCTAGTGAGGCCAAAACTAGGAAGATTACACAGTTTAATATGTGGCTAAGGAGTTGGTGTAGAAGGAAGGATATAAGATTTTTGGATCATTGGGCTCTCTTTCAGGGAAGGTGGGAACTGTACAAAAGGAACAGTGTGCATCTGAACTGAAGAGGACTAATATCCTACCCGGAAGGTTTGTTAATGCTGCACAGTGAGGTTTAAACTAAAGTAGGGGGCTGGGAACCAGAGTGCCAGATTAGCTAGTGCAGAGGTTGTGGAGACAGATGTTGGTAGAACCTCAGGCAAAGTTGGAATCAAAGTGTTGAGCAGGGTGCGAGTAGTCTCCTGAGCTGCATATATTTCAATGCAAGGAGTATCGTAGGAAAGGTGGATGATCGTGCTGAGAATGAGGGAGCTGGTTTACAAACAGAGGCAATGTGCAGTGAGGAGAGGCTGTTGATATTGCAGTCAACAGGATGAGTTGCAGCATAAACGGTGGACAAAATCGAAAAGGGTGAAGACTGGACTGAAGGTGTTGTATTTGAATGCGTGCAGTTTACAGAATAAGGTAAGTGAATTTGCAGCACAGTTGCAAATTGGCAGGAATGATGTTGTCCGCATCACTGAATCGTGGCTGAAAGGAGATTATAGATGGGAGCTTAATGTCCAAGGATACACATTGTATCAAAAGGACAGGCAGGAAGGCAGAGGGGGTCGCTCTGTTGGTAATAATGCAATCAAACCATTAGAAAGAAGTGACATAGGGTCAGAAGGTGTTGAATCATTGTGGACATACCTTAGGAACTGCAAGAGTAAAAAGACCTTGATGGACCCCCAAAGAGTAGTAAGGATGTGGCCTACAAATTAGAACAGGATATAGAAAATGCTTGCCAAAAAGGTGATGTTACAATAATCACGGGAGATCTACCTATGCAGGTAGATTGGGAAAATCAGGTTGGTGCTGGACTACAGGAGGGGGGATGTCTAGAATGCCAATGAGATGCTTTTTAAAGCAGCTCGTAGTTGAGCCCAGTAGGGTATCAGTTATTTTGGTTCAGGTGTTGTGCAATGAACCAGAATTGATTAGAGAGCTTAAGGTAAAAGGACCCTTCGGGGAAAGTCATCATAATATGTTCGAATTCACCCTGAAATTTGAGAAGGAGAAGCTAAGATCAGATGAATCACTATTACAGTGGAGTAAAGGGAATTACAGAGGTATGAGTGAAGAGTTGGCCAGAATTGATTGGAAAAGAACACTGGCAGAGATGATAGCAGAGCAGCAATGTCTGGAATTTCTTGGAAGTAATTCAGAAGGCACAGGATATATACAATACAAAGAGGAAGAAATATTCTAAGTGAAATATGACACAACTGTGGCTAACAAGATAATTCAAAGCCAAGATAAAAGCCAAAGAGAGGGCCTATAATTGAGCAAAAATTAGACGGAAATTAGAGGATTGGGAAAATTTTAAAAACAGAAGGCAAGTAAAAATTAATTAAGAATGTAAAGATGGAATACAACAGTAAGGTAGCCAATAATATTAAAGAGGATACCAAAAGTTTCTTCAGATACATAAAGTGTAAAATAGAGATGAGAGTGAATATCGGACTACTGGAAAACGATGCTGGAGAGGTAGTAATGGGGTCAACGAAATGGCAGATGAATTGAGTAAGTATTTTGCCTTAGTCTTCACTGTGGAAGATACTAGCAATATGGTGGAAGTTCCAGGTATCAGGGGTCAAGAAGTATCTGTAATTACCATAACAAGGGAGAAGGTTCTTGGGAAACTGAAAGGTCTAGAGGTGGGTAAATCTCCTGGACCAGATGGTGTACACCTCAGGGTTCTGAAAGAGGTGGCTAAAGAGATTGTGGAGACATTAGTATTGATCTTTCAAGAATCACTAGATTCTGAAGTGATTCCAGAAGACTAGAAAATTGCAATTGTCACTCCACTCTGCAAGAAGGGAGAGGGGCAGAGGAAATGATATTATGGTCCAGTTAGTCTGACCTCAGTGGTTGAGAAATGTTGGAGTAGATTATAAAGGATGAGGTGTCAGGGTACATGGTGGCACGTAATAAAATAGACCATAGTCAGCATGGTTTCCTCAAGGGAAAATCCTGTCTGACAAATCTGTTGGAATTCTTTGAAGAAATAACAAGCAGGGTAAACAAATGAGAATCGGTGATGCTGTGTACTTGGATTTTCAGATGGCCTTTGACAAGTTGCCACACGAGGCTGCTTGACAAACTACAAACCCATGCCACTACAGGAAAGATACTAGCATGGATAAAGCAGTGTCTGATTGGCAGGAGGCAAAGAGTAGGAATAAAGTGAGATTTCCCTGATTGGCTGCCAGTGACTAGCAGTGTTCCACAGAGGTCTGTGTTGGGACTGTTTCTTTTTAGTTTATATGTCAAGAATTTGGATGAAGGAATTTATGGCCTTGTTGCAAAGTTTGCACACAATATGAAGATAGGTGGAGGGGCAGGTAGTTTTGAGGAAGTAGAGAGGCTACAGAAGGACTGAGACAGATTAGGAGAATAGGCAAAGAAATAGCAAATGGAATACTGCATTGGGAAGTGTATGGTCATGCACTTTGGTAGAAGAAGTGAAAGGGTTGACTATTTTCTAAATGCAGGGAAAATACAAAAAAAAGACTGAGGTGCAAAGGGACTTGGGAGTCCTTGTGCAGGATTCCCTAAAGGTTAATTTGCAAGTCGAGTCTGTGGCGCGGAAAGCAAATGCAATGTCAGTATTCATTTCAAGAGGACTAAAATAAAAAAAAGCAAGGATGTAATTTTGAAACTTTATAAAGCACTGGAGATGCCTCACTTGGAGTATTGTGAACAGTTTTTGGACCCCTTATCTTTGAAAGGATGTGCTAAAACTGGAGAGAGTTCAAAGGAGGTTCATGAAAATGATTCCAGGATTGAATGGCTTGTCATATGAAGAGTGTTTGATGGCTCTGGGCCTGTATTCACTAGAAATCAGAAGAATGAGGGGAGACCTCATTGAAACCTACTGAATGATAAAGGGCCTTGATAGAGTGAATGTGGAGAGAATGTTCTCCATGGTGGGAGAGTCTCAGACCAGAGGATACAGCCTCAGAACAGAGGGGCATCCCTTTAGAATGTTGTTGAGGAGGAATTTCTTTAGCTGGAGAGTGGTGGACTTGTGGAATTCTTTGCCACAGGCAACTGTGGAGGCCAAGTCTTTATGTATATTTAAGATAGAAGTTGATAGATTCTTGAATAGTCAGGGCATGAAAGGAAAGGGGGAGAAGGCAGGAGACTGGGGCTGAGAGGAAAAACCATCAACCGTGATGAAATGGCAGAGCAGACTCAATGGGCCAAATGGCCTAATTCTGCTCCCATATCTTATGGTCTTACATACGTTTCTCTCTTTCTTTCTTACATTGGGTGACAGAGCAACAGTGTCTGTTGTGATCAATCTGGTAACACTCTCACCACTGGGTCAGAGATTAGTGGTTTCAACTCCAACTCCAGAGCTGTGAGTTAAAAGAAATGAGGCCGGCACTCCAGTGTGTTACTGCCGGAGAGGAGCCAGGTTGATGAGATGAATATCAGGCCAGTGTGGTAAACCATGTATACCTGTCTGGACATGCCCCTCTGCTGACTGCTCCTGTGGCTCCTTCCACAGACCCCTGTATAAAGGCGATTGGGGCACTGCTCCTCCCTCAGTCTTCGACATGTTGTGCTCCCTTTTGCTGTTAATAAAAGCCTATCGTTCACTTCCAGTCTCCTAGAGTTATTGATGGTGCATCAGCCAGTTACCTTGGTGTCCCTCATGTCCTGGCTAGTACAAACGTTTGTATTTATCCCTGGACCAAAATCACTGAAAATTGGTCTATTGATTATCATGCTATTGCTGTGATAGTTTGCTATGTGCTAATAGGTTGCTGCATTTCCTACAATATAACAGTGTGTACATTTAATGGGATGTAAGTATTGAGGGATGCATAGAGCTGGACATGAAAGGCATTGTATAATACTAAACCTTTTATGTGATTAAAATACAGTCAGCATTTGACTTTATTGATATGCATAAATGAGCATAATTGGTTTTATATACTACATTCACAAAACATATAAAACTCCTAAATATATGAACACTAAAATGACAGGAGTGAATTTCATTTTTAAATAACAGAAAAATCTACAGATGCTGGAAATCCAGAGTAACACACACAAAATGCTGGAAGAACTCGGCAGCTCAGGCAGCGTCTATGGAAATAAATAGTCAATGCTTTAGACCAAGGCACTTCATCAGTTGAAGGTTCCCGGCCCAAAATATTGACTGTTTATTCCTCTCCATAGATTCTCCCTGACCTGCTGAGTTCCTCTGGCATGTTGTGTGGTGTCCCTTTAAGTTTTAATTCCTTTTGTGAATGTTTGGTTCTCACAATGCTTCCTTTTCTGAATATCTGCATTCTCATTGGGTATTGAAGTTATTGGCTTCCTGTGGTATCTTATCCAATTTCTGATTAGCTATTAAATATCACTAGGCACTTTTTGGAACTATGCTCTTTCTCTGCCTCTCTGCTTTCCTACTAAAATATCAATAGACCAAATGTGGCACAGGCTTGATGCCTGACAGAACTAACTCAACAGATCAAGAATGTAGTCCCTGATCTTGTGGTGTAGAAGACCTTGTGTTATTTCGGTCAATATGCTTCTGGAACCATCTCAGGAAGGACCGCTATGATCTATACATTATCCAGCTTCTTTTCCTCAGCTCTGTTCCATTAACTTCCATTGACATCTGTGGACTGAGATCCCACTCTCTGAGTCAACTCATTCCAAGGTGGACAGGTTTGACTGAGCCAGCGTTGGACTGACTCCTGAGTGAAATGTTGCCATGATGCTATGGTGTTCCTATTACTGTGCCAAGAAAAGTTCCAGCCATTGTTGAAAACTCAAGATTCTTCTAAAACTTTTGAAATGTAGAGATGATCATTTATCTTAAGCAGGGTCTACCACTGAATTGAGACAAGGTATCATCATTCATTCAATTAGCAGCAGCCACAGTTTGCATATTTTAATTTGTACAATACAAATTGGCATCTCATCTGTCTTATCTGGAGTAACGTCACGAAGGATCTGTTGGCATTTTAAATAATTATAAATGCCAGCACCAGACTTCACAATTGTAATTTAATCTCGTAATTGATATGAAACTAGTCTCAACAGCGGTTTGACACCAATTAGATCATAGGAATAAAATTCTGCTTCAATTTTGTTTTGTAAATTATCATTAACTGCACCACCACATTGACAGTTTCACAATCTACATTTCACATTAATAGAGCTTTATCCCTAAAGATCTGCATTTCATCTTGGCACTGTAGCAATAGCTAATCTCCTGAATTTTCATATGGTAAGGACACTGGCAATTAGCAATAAATTCTTCTATCGTTTCACATCTTTTGTGAAGACACAGCAAGGCAGGTGGCTCAGATTAATGATATTTGGATTAAAAAAGGAGGCTCCTTATTAGCCATAATCCCCCACTGAATCAGTGTCCTCATTGCAAGCAGGCTTCAACTCATTCATTCCAATGGAAAAATAACATCAAGCATTAATTTTTCAGTGCATATTTATGTCACTTCATTCTATTTTTGTACCTGTTGAAAATATACAACATGACAGAGCAGAGAACATGGGTACATATGCAATTGCTTCGGAATAATAGTGACAGCAGAAGCTTTCATAGAGAACATAAAACAATTCAGCCCGCAATGTTTTGTGGAGCCAATTAAATTGTTAATTAATGGTCAACTAAACTAATCCCTTATGCCTACACAATGTGCATATCCTTCTATTTTTCTCACATTCATGTAACTATCTAAACGTCTTGTTAAAAATCCCTAGTATGTCTGCCTCTACCACCACATCAGACAGCACATTCCAGGCACTCACCGCTCTCTGTGTAAAAAAAATTGCCTCTTATATGCATGCCCTCTGGTATTACACATTTCAACCCTGGGAAAATGATATAGTCTGTCTACTCTATCTACAGTACACTCTTTGGAATCTTATAAATCACTATCAGATCTCCCCTCAGCCTCCACTGCTCCAGAGAAAATGTCCCAAGATTCTCCAACCTCTTGATTTAGCACATGCCTCTACTATAAGCAACATCCCGAAAAACCTCTTCCGCATGCTCTCCAAAGCCTTGACATCCTTCCTACAATGAAGTGGCCAGAATTGAATGCTAATCCAGATGAGGCCTAACTATATAAGGCCGTATAACTATATAAGCCTATATAAGGTTTTATAAGGCTGCAACATAACTTCCTGACCTTTTAACTGAATGCCTCAACTGATAAAGACAAGCATTCCATATGCCTTCATAGCCACCCTATCAACCCATGGAGCCACTTTCAGGGAGCTATGAACTTAGGGCCCAAAATCCTTCAGCTCATCAACACTGTTAAGGGTCTTGCTCTTAACAGTGTACTGTCCCTTTATATTTGACCTACCAAGGTTCAACACTTCACATTTGGCCGTGTTAAACTCCATCTGCCATTTCTCCGTCCATGTCTGAAACTGATCTATACCCTATTGTATTCTTTGCCATTTATCCACACTATCCACAACACCACCAAACGTACCAACCCACCCAACTATATTTTCAGCCAGATCATTTATATACATCCCCAACAGAAGAGGTCCTTGTACAGATCCCTGCAAAACACCACTAATCATAGACCTCCAGCTAGAATGAGTCCTTTTGACCACTACCCTCTGTCTTCTATGGGAAGGCCAGTTCTGAATCCAAATGGCCAATTCACCATGAATCCCATGCATGTTAATCTAGATGAGCCTCCCATGAGGGATCTTGTCAAATGGCATGTATACAACATCCACAGCTCTATCTTCATAAATCACCTTTGTCACTTCGTCAAAAAACTCCGTCAAGCTAGTAAGACACAACTTGCAACGCACAAGATCTCACTGGTTCTCCCCAAGTAGGCAATGATTTTCCAAATGCTCATTAATCCTATCCTTGAGGATTATCTCAGTTAACTTCCCTACTACCGACATGAGACTCACGAGTCTATAGTTTCCAGGATTAGCCCAGCTGGGTCACCAACTGCAGAATTCTGCACTCGGTTTTTTTATGGTATGTGACTCACACTGGCTTGGTGGCGAGGCATGGTAAGGACATACTGTGCACAGTCTAATACATTAACAGAATCATGCAAAAGGCACACCAGTCACTCTACTCATGAGGAGTTTGAAGAGATTTGGTACGTCATCGTGGACTGGCAAATTTCTGTAAATGTATAGTGGATAGCACTTTGACTGGATGCATCACTGACAGGTATGAAGGCTCCAGTGCACAGGATCAGACGCTGCAGAAGATTGTAGGCACGGCCAGCTCTATCACAGGGACAACCCTCCCCACCATTGAGGACATCTTCTAGGTCTACGTATATAAGCTAATCTTATGTATTTTTATTTATGGTTGTTTTAAAACTTGTGTCCAGAATAGACTCAAAAGAGAGTCAATCATAAGGCAATTTAGAATGAACAAACAGTAGAAAAGTAGACACTGGACTTCGAGTAAATGAAAGAACAGTAAAGAGAAGGAATGTTTGAAAAAGAATAAGCTTATAGCTTTGGTGGGAAATCATATATTAGCAGCTTAGTTAAAATACAGATGGCAAATGATTTGCAGAATTATTTAGGACCAAATTATACTTGATATCAGTACATATCTTCTACTGGTCACATCAGAAAATGAGAGCAATTTAACCAAATGAAATGGCCATGCCTAAACCTTACAACAATTATTTGAGAATCAATACCAGCTTCAGAGCATTAGAAAATACCAATACAAGGGGAAATATTCTGTGATGAGAACTTTGTGTTGTAACGGTCCCTACTTGTATCTTATTCTAAATTTTACATAGTTAAGAACATGTCATCTGACAAAAGGAAATTAGAGATCTTTGAGCTCATGATACATTATGCTGAGGGTTAGGAAGAAGAAATAATGAATGGAGCTAAACTATGTCTTAGTTATTTCACAATGGATGAGCATATAGCAAACTGAGGGTAGTGGGTGGACAAATAACCGTTAAACACTTACAGCCGTAGAAAGGGATCTAGTGCAAAGGTTAAGCAAAGCAGGAACAGGTGTTTCTGCTGTGCTTTCAGGAATCATTGAAATCACATAACAAGCATCTGCAGCGACCACCCATGTAAGAGCTGGCAGTTAAACAATTCATGGTAGTCAATTATAGCATTACAATACATACTACATATTAATGAACCAGATTTAAAATCAAACAAAATTGAAGTAAGATTATCACAAATGGAGTCAAAAAAGTACCACTGAACAATTATAATTTGAAGGCAATTATGGATACATTGCATTAATGATAACTGAAAAATTGTTACATCCATGTTGCTTAATCTTAAACAATAAGTAGTTGGTAAAGTCAACTGAATAGAATCATTACATATTCTTTATTTAATAAATAATTATTAATATTACAGTAGATATATACTAATATAATTATTTGAATTGCTAATTTATACGTTTTTACACAAGTAGAGTTGCTCAGTGAAAAAGAGATGTAATAACTAACTGCCACAGCAAAAGTTACAAAAAACATGAGCAGTCTGCTGCATATTTCAAATTAAGGCCAAGATCTTCTCAAGGACATATTCCATGTCCCTCCACCTCCCACGACAACTTAATGCATTTTTTGTCCACATCCTATTTTCACTGGAACAACACTTTCTTCTCTTAGAAGTCAAGTGGGAGGGGTCTCCACTCTCTCTAGTGTCTGCATTGTGCACTCTTAACATGCGTTGAATCAATTTAATGGAATTCAAACATTGTGTTACACATGTATAACAATCCGAAGAAAGTCATTGAAATGAAAAAGATTACTTCCAGCATGTAGACAGTAATCTGTATTATGATTCATAACTAATTAGGAGCACATATACAGATATACAAATATGTGAATTAGAAAGCAGAACTCAGCCAAATGGATCATGAAGTACTTTTACTTCTCCAAAAAATAGTTCACATTTTGCCACATTATTCTCCATTTTCCTGATCTATGTCCATTTATAGATCTTCCTTCTGCCCTTCTTTTCTTACCAGTGAAGCATCTTCAGCAAATGTAGCAACTATACATTTTGTTTCTTCATTGAAGTCACTTAAAGATATGTGAGAATTTGAGTCATCTAGGACACACCCAATATTTCATCTTGCCAACCAGCAAAAGATCTATTTATGACAAATACTTCTTTCCTATTACCCAGTCAATTTTTTAAGCTCAGCAAAATGTTCCATTATGCACCCTGAGCTTTTATTTTGAGCAATAACCTTTGATGCTGTGCCTTCTCAAAATCTTACTATATATGTTGGTTCCCCTTTAGCCATGGCATGTTAATTCCTCAAAGAACTCTAAATATTTGGCCAAACATAATTTCTCTCTGATAAAACCATTTTGATTTTGCCTGATTAACTTGAATTTTATGAAGTATCTTAGTTTAACATATTCAATTATAGATTCTAACACTTTTTCTTCTGGCAGTTGTTCTACTAACTGGCCTGTAGATTCCTGCTTTCTGTCACCCACCTTTCTAAAATAAAGTGTAGCATATACTTCACCAATCTAGTGAAATCTTACTCATATCTTGGAAATTTTGAAAAAAGATAAACTAACATACAAGGGGTGATTGATAAGTTTGTGCCCTAATGTAGAAGGAGATGAGTTATTAACTTCAAACTTCCTGCATTTTCTCTCAGAGTTGAACTGCATGTGCATGTAATAAGAGCTGTATAACTCATCTCCTTCCACCTTAGGCCACGGACTTATCAATCACCCCTGCTGTGGACCACTTCTACAAAGAAGGGGTTCCATATGCTCCACGACTGCTGGACTAAGTGTGTACATGTAGGAGGGCAGTATATTGAAAAATAAATGTGCTAGGTTTTCTAAAATTGACTCCTTCTACCTTAGGCCATGAACTTATCAATCACCCCTCGCAAGGTACCATCTCTCTAGCCACTTTATTCATGAAGTCCACCAGAAGCATTGGTCTTCTCGACTTGGTTGAAACATATGAAATTGATATAAAATGCCACTTCTTGCCATGATATTCACCTATTTGTGCTGACAAGTTATTGGTTCCCTGCACAATTAAGTGCCAGAGACTTCTGGATAATGGAAAAGTAGCTTTATTTCACTTCTTCACTCTGATCTGAGAGGGTGAATGATGGTGGGATTTCTCCTTGACTTACCAACAACAGAAAATAAATTGTGGTAGATGTCCGAGGCAGGTTAGTCAATGTCTTGGGTGTAATGCTTCCCCTGTGATGTTGCCACATTTAATCTCTGGAGTGAGAGAGTTTTGCAACTGAAATTTGCTCTCAGGGCAGTTTTAATATTGTAGATAATGAATAATGCAGTGTGTTGGCAATAGAAAAAAAGTGCCAGACAAGCAAATTTGTCCAGGATAATATCAAGCTATTGGAGCGTTGCTGCACTGCACATATCCAAGCTAGTTAGCAATGCTTTTTCACATTAATGACCAGTTGTGATGGGACGGGGGTTCTGGAGGTTATGAATGTTCCCATTATTTTCATTTTCTGTGGGCACTTTAATTTTGAAATCCATTATGTTGAATTTGTTGTTACTAAAATAAAATAGTTGCACCAATTTACTCAGTCCTAATGCCTTGCTCTCTTCCCAAAGGTCCTGCAAGTTATGTTCCCTGAGGTGCCTATCTAAACCTTTTGTGAAAGCCCTGATTGGCTCCACTTCCACCACCTTTGTAAGCAATGAGATCAACATTCAAACTCCCAGAGCCATGGACGCTTTTCGGTGATGCACACTGATGTACTTCGCATGAACAATGTATAAAAGCCTTTCCTCCCCATAATAATATCCAGCTCTAATCCTCAGGAAGGAATTACCAGGCACCAGACTTGATCCTGTTTTCACAGCTGTGACTATGCTGCACCTGCTCGTGTCAAACATTTGTTCAAGGTGATCCTCGGACTGTTGTCTGTAGGGCACACAATGACACTGCTGTGTTCAATATCAGGGAATGCCATGGATCGCTCTCTTGTTACGGGAAATCATTCTCTGGCACACAAGTGACCACTAACCTGTCAGCACATTGAGGATGACATCATCGTTAAAAAAAAATAGCAGTTCATGTTGTTGATACAGACTTTGAAAAGGTCTTTAACAAGTACAACATGAACAGTTGCCAGCAAGATAGGAATCTGTCGGCTTCTAAGGAGCTGTAGTTCTCCAGACATGACATTAGCCAAGGGATAAAGGTAGCACATCCCAGCTAACTAAGAAGGTACACGCAGAAATGTTCTCCTGGGATTCAGACAACAAAATTCCAAAATCTTTGTCTGATGCAGAATATCATAAACCAATGGTGAATGGGTGAAGAGAATAATTACAGACATCGGAAGATAATTGAAATGACAAAGCAAGTGTAATCTAATGAGTAAAACGTAAGTCTTTAATGCGAGTAGAAATATTGAGGAAATATAACATTAACTAACTGAAGCAATTCTAAATAGAAGTAGATTGAAGGTAGGGATGAAAGGTGGAGTAAAAAGACATGTAGGCAAGTGGAGAAGACTATTAAAGTTCTGTTTGGATAATTGGCTATAAAAGAATAAAGCCTTGGGGAAGTTCCAGGAGAGATTTTGGAGAATGGCACCAGAGATGCTGGACTTCTTTCCATGAAGAGACTATGGAAACATTAATACTTATCTTTGGAATATAGAGAGAGTATAGAATTTGGAATATAGGTAGAAGAACTATACAATATCATAGATTGTTTAAGTAAATAAAGAAAATATGTTTCCAGGACCAAAAGAAAATCAGAGATCCTAAATTTCAAGAAATGGGTTAAAAAGACAAAAATTTGAATATGTCGATTCCACAAAAGTTGAGTACATTAAATTACCCTAAATATACTCTGCAAAATATGTTTCAATATTTGAAACCATTTATAACTATTGTGGAGTGTTGCATTAATTTCAGTTTGCACCAGGCCTTTATCAACCCTGAGCCACTCCCAGCATCAAGGCATTCTTGAATGAGTGCTCACGATTCATTGGCACGACGGATATTAACATCTTACCGTGTTTTTGATTTTTTAAATTAATAAATTAAATCTGCTGCAGTATTTAATCCTGACCCGACAAAAACTACTCATAACTAGAAGAGCTCTTCATAGTCTGGAAATTCTAAAGTCTCATTCCTGGCGAGTAGGTGGGCATTTTAGAAAATTAAAGCACCAGTGACTGAGATCTAATATGGGTTCTTTGGGAGGTGGGGAATAAGAGGAGCTGTTGGGTAGAGAAGAACTGTTTGCCAAAATATCAAGAAATAAAGTCTGAGTTTGAGTCCCAGAGGATGATTAATGGCTGGGGAGGGTTATTTCCCAAGAAGATTTGGGGTTTCGGGTCAGAGCAATGATCAGGTAAGTGTTGTCAATCCTTTTGCAATCATAGTCGCTAAAGAGGCTCCTCAGGGTCTGAGTCAGTCATGTACTTAGGCATGGGGGGGGGTAATGGTTAGGTCTTTGGTTGTGGACTCATGGCATCAGAGAGAAAATCTGTGGGGAGCAGTCTGTAAAGTCCAATCCTTGGTCTTTGGTGAGGACAGAGGTGTCAGGGACGTTGGGTGACCATGAACATCCAGAAACATCAGGGACTTTGAAGGTCATGCCATCAAAAGGGCTTGAAAAGCCCCTTGCTGGAAATTGAGGAAGCTCTGTATGGAGAAATCCTAGATTGGACAGGAGTTAGCATCCTTGAACATTGGAAGGGAGGGGCAATGAGTAGGTGAACATTAGTTAGTCTGGGGAGCATGAACCTTGGAGAAGGGAGTGGTGAACAGAAGTTCAGGGTGTCAGGGCCTGGACCAAAGGATGTTGCTAGTAAGGTCCATGGGTTGGCCTTGATGCTAGGTGAGGGCAGGACCAAGAGCTAAATAAGGACTTCCTCGCACAAAATTCCTAATCCAATCTTGTAGGGTAAGAATTACTCAAGATAGTTGGTCCCAGGACGACAGTGTAATTTTCCTCAAAATATCCCAAAAGGGATTGGCTTCAGAGTATGTCAAATTCATACAGGAATCACACCTGGCAGGCAAGGATCAGGGACTCCAGGTCATTCCTGGTCAAGTTTCTGGATTATTACAAAACAAGCTGGAAGTAGTGGCAACACATCTCCTTTCAGATAAACTCAACATTCAATCAATTTACTTTCTTAATTCTCTGTTCATGCAATTGTACTTCCAGGTCTTTGTGCAACCTTCTGTTTCTTGTGTAATGAATACAATGAGACTCAAGCTTAAATGCAACAAACAATCAATTAGCCCCTTCCTACTGTAGAGACTTGGTCAGTTCAATTTTTCCATAAGCACAAAAAGAAGGATATGAATATGATGTTATACTGTGATCTCCAACAACGTGAGTCAGGGATGGAAAGGACTCCAATCAGTCACTTAAGCAGAAAGGATCAAATGAGAATGTCTTGCTTGTGCTGCCAGCACAATATTGTGCATTGCATTGACCTACTGATCTGTCAAGGGAGTCTGGCATTTGTTACTTTGACGCTGCTCGTCTGAGCATTCGATCACTGTGGATGATTGGCCTCATACCACTGCTGTCAGCTTCTGACACTGATTGAACTGCTACCCATTGATTGGAACTGTTTCTAATTAAGTCAGATTTAAAACCCAAGTTTCAGCTAGAGGCAATCCGGTTTTTCAAACTTGCGTCTACTCATACTAGTCATCAAATTGAGAAAAAAATTCTTTTTTGAGGGATTAATGTAGTAAGTATAATTAATTAAACGTAGCAAAATCAAGATGCAGACCAACAAAACTAAGAAGACAAAAATCGCAATTGATTTTTAAAACTGCATTCTAGTATTTTATATTTTAGATAATGCCTGTTAAAAAGGTTAAGACGAATGTTTAATAGGCATTTGTTATGCTTTTTTATATTTATATGCATTTACTTCAAATTGAATCTGAAATTGTTTCACAATCTGTAAGTAAGTGTTGGTTGATTGGCTCACAGATGATAGTTAGAACACACAATTGTAGAATTAGATTGAATCTTTGGAGCATTCTGAACATGTGCTTTTCTTGGGTCTGCATCCAGGAAAAGCATTCAAACCTTTGAACCAACTGTGTATTCTTTTATAAACGTGTATTTTAGATCTCAAGCACAATAACAGAATATTTTGTTTTAAATAGTATCTCAGAGGGAGTGCTTAAACTTTTCCCATAGTGGGCCCGTCAAAATGTGATGTGAAGGGATTTTCAGTGGTGTGTCTTTGCTAGCTGTGTCGATGTAAATGCAATTAAAAGCAGCAAGTTGCATGAGTCGTATGGATTTTAAAGGCTGGCACAACCACGTTTAGCCGCCACCTTGATATTTTAATTTATTGCTGAGGGAAGAAGAATGTAGTTAGTGAAAACACATTAGCTGGGATATTTTGTTTATAGTGACAGTAGATTATCATCTTTCACCATGATTACACAGTGAAACTGACAGCAAGTCCACAAGCATAAATCTGGAAATCTGAGAGTTGCCGGTTATGATACCTTGTACCTCCATAGGTAGTTATTGCAATTTTATGAAGCCACTGAATTGACAAGAACTTTGACTTTTAAACACTTTCTCTATCATTAAAAAAAATCACAGACACCAAATCCTCAATGAACAAATAACCTTATTCTGCTGAACAAGTTCACAAGCCTTGAAAAGTAATTATCCCTGTAGAATATCAAATTTCATCGTTGCTTGATAAAAATTCCACTGATTTTAAAAAGGACAATTTAAAATGACAATTCATATTTTACCTTTGCTCATTTTTATGCCCAACCTGTACCTTGTTTTCTGTAAAATTATGTACAGTGCTTGTCATATCGTGGTTCAAAGTTCAAAGTACATTTATTAGCAAAATCCACATATCTCACCATATACAACCCGGAGATTCATTTCCATGTGAGCAAACCAATAGTTATAATAGATTCGATGGAAGACTGCACAAACAGGGTGGACAGTGTGCAAAAGACAACTACCTGTCCAAACACAAAGGAGGAAAAAAGCAATAAATATTAAGAAAGTGAGACCACAGTGAGTCCATAAGCTATGGGAACAGTTCAGTGATGGGGCAAGTGAAGTTAAGTGAAGTTATCCCCTCCGGTTCAAGAGCCTGAGCAGAATTTTTCAATACGATTAGTTGAACAGCAGCTTGATGTCATAATTTTGTGAGATTTCTGAGATCTCTTAATAATTGTTGTCCAAGGCAAGTCACACTGATATCATTAAAAGCTGTACGACAGGGACTGAATGTTTGTGGACACTTCTTTATATCAGTTTGCTGCAGACTTTCTGAGTTTTATGAATGTTTATGGTGAAACAATTACATCAACAAGGGTTTGCAGGGGCTTGTTTCTCATGCCAGCAGAGCCGTGGAGCATGCAGCCATGACTCGATATCTGTTCAGGGTTGTGTTCTAAATGCTTCTCCCAAATAGACCAGGCAGCAGAAGTGTGGCCAGAGCACACCATCTCTCTGCTCACTTACGTACCTAATAGCTGCACTCCCTTAATCATAGATCACCACAGCACCTAAGCACATTTCTGAAAGAACTCATGTACTGTTTCTACTGGTTACAGTCCTTGGTGCATAGTGCCCAGCCTTAGAATGTAGCAGGGTAGCTGGAACAAGCCTGGTGTTGATTGAAAATACCATGACTTGTCAGGAAACCAAATAAAGACGTGCACAAAGTAACTCACTCCTCCAACCAATATGGACAAGCCCATCAGATGTCAAAACATAGGAAATAGAACTAGGCCATTCAATTTCTTGTTCTTTCTCATTCATTCAATAAGAAAGTGGCTGAACTGCCTCAGTGGCACTTACCTGCACTAACACTGCATCCCTTGACAGTCTTAATACAGGAAGACTTACCAACCTCCACCTTAACTGTAAGACTTAATGAGCATTGACAAACATCGAGAGATCAATTACTATTTGTGAACTTTGGAAACTCAATTATGATAGGACACTTCATAGTTGTATCTATAATTATGATCATACTTACAAAATCCTGAAAGTTTGAACTCAAATCTCAATTCACAATAGACATTGTGTCATTGACGAATGGGAAGGTGATGAGAAGAATAAAAATCAATGATGCTTTTGATTTCATAAGCAATTTTTTTAACAAATAGTTTGCAAATGATGTAGAGATGAGAATATCCAGTTCAAATCACAAGAGGGCGCTGTTGCTAAAGTTGCGACAGACATTATCATTATTTATGAAGAATTACAGCACACGTGGACATTTTGGTTCCAAGAGTCTGCTTCAGCCTTATTTTTAGAGTACTTTGCTGATGCCATGGAGAAAATTTCTAATTCTGATCCCCATTACCACAGACATTATTACTCTCTGGGAATTGTTAAGCCAGAAAGCACGTACCATCAGGCTCAATGATAGGTGGTACAAGAGCCTCAGGACTTGCAGCACAAGGTTCAAGAACAGTTACTACTCCTTAACCATCAAGCTCTCGAAGAAAAGGCTAGCTACATTCATTTAAGGACTCTGCTATATTGTTATTTCATGTTTGTTATTTATTGTTATTTATTTATATTGCTTTTGCAGTTTGTTTACAGTTAACGGTTCCTAATGATATGTTAATTATGCCTGCAGAAAAAGAGTCTCAGAGTTGTATGTGGTGACATGTATGTACTCTGATAATAAATTTTACTTTGAATTTTGATCTTTTGAACTGAGGTACCCACCTGCTTCAAACAGGCTTCAATTATATGAGTTCCTAGGAAGAACGTGGTAACCTACCTCAGTGATTATCATCCAGTAGCACTTGCATCCACTGTGATGAAGTGCTTGAGAGGTTGGTCATGAACCATATCAACTCCTGCCTGAGAAGTGACTTGGATCTGCTCCAATTTGTTTACCATCGCAACAGGTCAACAGCAGATGCCATTTCATTGGCTCATCACTCAACCCTGGAACATCTGGTCAGTAAAGATGTATACATCAGGATGCTCTTTATCAATGACAGCTCAGCATTCAATACCATCATCCCCTCAAAATTAATCCATAAGCTTCAAGACCTTGGCCTCAATACCTCTTTGTTCAATTGGATCCTTGATCCAAGTTACCACGCAATGCACTTTAGTAAACTATTTAAGAACTTTTTAAAAGCTATTTATTAATGCTTTTTGGGAGGGTGATTTTAGATGCATATCATATTTATACTGAGTTAAATACTGTATGTAATTAGTTTTGCTACAATAAGTGTATGGGATACTGGAAAACTGTTGAATTACCCCTTGGGGATGAATAAAGTATCTATCTATCTATCTATCTATCTATCTATCTATCTATCTATCTATCTATCTATCTATCTATCTCCTCTCTTGCAGGCCCCAGTCAGTTCAGATTGACAACACCTCATCTACAATCTCCATCAGCACAGGTGGACCATAAAGCTGTGTGCTTAGTCTGCGGCTCTACTCACTTTATGCTTATGACTGTGAGGCTAAGCACAGCGCTATTGCTATACTTTAGTTTGCTGATGACCTCAGTGTTGTTGGCTGAATCAAAAGTGGTGATGAATCAGCAGATAAGAGGGAGATTGAAAATCAGACTGAGTGGTGCCACAACAACAACCTCTCACTCAATGTCAGCAGGACCAAGGAGCTGATTGTTGATCAGGAGGAAGAAGCTGGTGGTCTATGAATCAGTCCTCATTAGAGGATCAGAGGTGGAGAGGGTAGCAACTTTATAGTGTACTCCTCGGTGTTATCATTTCAGACAAATTTTCCTGGACCAAGCACGTAAATGCAGTTACAAAGAAAGTGTGGCAGTGTCTCTACTTCCTTTAAAATTTGTGCAAAGGTTCAGCATGATACCTAAAACTTTGACAAACTTCTATATTTGTGTGATGGAGAGTATATTGACTGGTTGCATCACAGCCTGGCACGGAAACACCAATGACCTTGAAATGAAAATCCTGCAAAAAGTAGTGAATCAGCCCAGTCCATCACAGGTAAAGCCCTCCCCACCACTGAGCACATCTACACAGAGCGTTGTCACAGGAAAGCAGCATCCATTAGCAAGGTCCCCCACCCACTGCTGCCATCAGGAAGAAGGTACAGGACCCTCAGGATTCACACCTTCAGGTTTAGGAACAGTTACAACCCCTCAACCACCAGTGGGGATAATTTCACAAGCCCCAACTCTAAACTGTTCCCACAACCTATGGAGTCACTTTCAAGATTCTTCATCTTATGTTCTCAATATTTATTGCTTATTTATATTTTTTTCTTTCAGTTTGTTATCTTTTGCACATTGGATGTTTGTCCATCCTGTTGGGTGTGATCTTTCATTGACTCCACGAATATGCCCGAAAGAAAGCAAATCTCAGGGCTGTATACAGTGGCATATATGTACTTAGACAATAAATTTACCCTGAACTGATATTCAGAATAATCGCCACTAAATACTTTTTAGCAGGTTTAAGTTTGTGAAATACCCATGAGCCAAGAAGAGCAGTAAACGAAGATGAACGTGGAACTATATCTTATAATTAGTAGTTCTGTTCCATTAAACTGCAGGCGAGGCATTAGATTTATTTTGCAGGCTTGTTTATAGCTGTACTAATGCAAATAAAAGTAAAATTGTCATTAAAAGAACACAGGGTTTTCTTTCTCAAGGAGAGAAAATGATAAATAACTTCTATATTTTGCACATTATTCCAGAAATAATACTCACAGTCACATATCACTTACATGATGAATCTTGCTCTTTGCTGGCTGGCTAATAGTAATTCCCATCGGAACAAAAAAATGTTTTAAATAGCGCAGATAGTACTGCCATCTTGTGGTCAGTGCCAGCAATAGACACTTAACTGTATGCACGATTAAAGTTAAAACAGCAAAATCTCTCTCCTTGATCCTAATAGTGGCTACCATCTGGCCATCCCAGACTGCTACTGTTCATGCTGAGATGGGCATTTCATAGGCTCTACAGGCCATCTGTGGAAAGAAGTCTTTCCTTCTCTGCTTGCTCTGTGCTTGTGGACCCAGTCATTCTGTGCTGTGAGTTGCAGGGCAGCGGGTTACTGGTTATAACAGGAACTAGGCTAGCATTGAAGGTACGATTGGACAAGGTAGTCAATAGGAAAAGAAAATGAAGAAAAGAGGAGTGGGTAAATGTGACTGGCTGTTGGGGAATGGAAGTGAGGTTAACAGAAGCTGGTCAATATGCACGTTGTATCCACAAATATTTCCAGTTAAGCACTACTCATTGCAGGAGTTCAGGAACAATTAATGGCAGCGGTGTCACAGTATTCTCAGTCCCTTCACTACTCACACTTTATATCCTCTCCACATACCCCTCTGCTTTATCCTTGAAGCCCTCCATTGTTTGGGTTCAACTATGGATGTTGCCTCCTAGCTGTCTATGTGATACACAAGCCCAGGCCGAATGTCATGGGGGGAGCAGGCTGCCGTCATAACGGCAAGCTGCCCTTTCCCGTGCAGCTGATGGATCTAAAGGAATAGCAGACACCGACGCAGTTTGCCACCAGAGTAGCATTGTGGGACTGCCTTAGGGACACCAGCTCCGGACTTTTCTTCGGGATTTATTCCTGAAGCCTCCCCCATGAGCAGGTATAACTGCAAGGCAGCAGAAGGTTGATATCAGAGTTTTCCTTCTCCTAGATGAGCTGCCAACTGCCCATCGATGACAAGCCCCATCTGCCCAAAGCGACTGATTTGACCATGAGAGTTACCCTGTTTTGATCCTTCTCCTGTCGGTAGAAGCAGTTCCAGCAGGCTTAGTAGCTAAGCTGCATATGAAGGTCAGCGGCTGGACTTGGATGTCAAAGGCCATTTGAGACTATTTGGGAGCATTTAAGAGGTAATGGAAGCTTAACCTCACTACCACCCACTCTCCCAGCCATAATAACCTTAAGGAATCTATTTTATCCTTAAAGGCATCGATACCTTGCTAATGTATCTTCTTGTAGGCATTAATTGCTGTCTGAAATATCACATTATCAGCACAGTTCGTAGAAATTTCCTTGCTCTATCTGTGAACGATAAGGGATGCAAAAGAGGAATAAACTATGAAAACAGAGCGAGAAGGCTGATTCCTATGCATATGGGGTTCCCCTCTCCAACTCCTTCATCGAAAAGAAGGTCACCAGCGACTCATTACTGAAGGTGTTAGTAAAGGTAGGAAATAGGCCTGGTGAATTCCTATGCATTCTACTACTGAAGGGACCTGCCATGGAATGAATTGACCGTGCGTACTAACGCATTCACATAGTTATCTCTTTTGCTCAGGCCTCAATCCAAGAGCAAGAATTAAAATTCCACATAAAAAATATTAAGGACTTACTTGGCTTCTTTGATTTGCTCCCTCTCCTTGTGATCCAGTGGATTGGTTGCATCCCTGTCCTCCTCTGGCCGAAGGGAATAACCCAGACCTCTGTTTCTGGAGGGTAACAGAGCCAAGCTTCACCCAGGCCTCTCTCACTGTCCATATCTGCATACTTACATTTTAATAATATTATTGAAGATTAACAAAAAAAAGATACATTAAGTCAATATGTCATTTGCGTACTTTGCAAG
The DNA here is from genome assembly GCF_030144855.1 of Hypanus sabinus. NCBI lineage: Eukaryota > Metazoa > Chordata > Chondrichthyes > Myliobatiformes > Dasyatidae > Hypanus > Hypanus sabinus. The sequence goes on from NC_082710.1 coordinate 43,182,836, forward strand.
GCAAAGTACTTAATGGCAAGTAGGAGCAAGAACTCCACTGGTGGAGATTTTAAAATCAGCCAATACTATACACACTGCAGATAAGTTCTGGGAGCTACCTGGTTTGCATGGTGCACGTTCTTCCCTCATACAATCAGTGGAGCTTCATATAACTGTTACACAATTGCCAAGGCCCATTAAAATGTTCCCATCAATTATATCAATAATTAATGCTTTTATTCCATTGAAATTGCTACATGCAAATAAAATTACTTATTATTTATAAAATACGTTATGTCATCAAAACTGTCAATCGATTAGTTCTAATTAATACATTTCATGTTTTTGAGAACTGCGTTCTTTCCATATTTGTCATTTAGTTTAGCATCTGTCCCTTCAAGAATTTTATGTTCTTGGTTGAGAGAGGGACAGGAGTGGGCACCTAACGTCCCAGCATTTTGATGTCTTAGAAAAGATAAAGAGGTGGGGAGAAAGTTGAACAATGAATCAGGGACGATATCACAGTTGCACTCAGACGGCACATAATAGAGGGCTCATCCCCTGAGTCTATGTGGGTAGAAATCAAAAATAGGAAGGGTACAATTACCCTGACGGGATTGTACTACAATTCCCTGTCAGGCCTGCATATGCAGGCTCCTCCCAGTCTCCATCCAATGAGCAGGAGTCACCTGCCACTTGTTTCTAAGTCATGATCTGCAACCTATTTAAACCCACCTCCCATCCACTGAACGATTCAGCCTCAACCAGCTGCTCTTGGGCTTCAGTTACCCCGTTGCACTGAGTATCTGCTTACTCTTGAATTGTGGACCTTTGCTTTATTTTTGTGGCCTCTGTGTACACATGGCTTCTGCGGATGAGCATCGGAGAGCAGTGCAAGTCTGTGCAATTCCTCCTGATTGACACACCCAACATTCGTCACATCCTGGGTTACCCTGGCTCTCCATCCATGACCCTCAGTTCACCCGGTCATCTGGTTCACTGCTGAGTTGGGGACAAACCTCAACCTTAGCCTCAAATGACTGCACCCTGTAAATCTGTGGAGACTGAGGAAACCCTTGACCTCACTGAGCCCCCAAAGGAATACCGTGACTTAGCCATCAGCTTCAATAAAAGGGAAGCCAGCACACTGCCCCCTTCCAGACCACGTGACTATGATCAACCCCTCATGGGCATTACCTCTCCCTAAGGTCACCTGTTCTTCCTCTCCTCTCCTAAGACACATTCACTGAATGACAACATCACCAACGCACTACCACATGGCTTCATTCAACTATCCCACTCCCCACCAAGTGCAGGATTCTGCTTTGTCAAAAAAATAAGATGGGGTTCTCCATCCCTGCATCAACTACCACCTACTACTCAACAAGATCACTGTTAAGAACCACTACCCTTTCCCTTGATGGATAAAGAATTTTAAACACTTGGCAGGGCTCCAATCTTCACAAAACTGGGTCTATGGATCCATATCTGCCAGGGGGATGAGTGGAAGACAGTGTTCATGACACCCACTGGCCATGACAGATACTTGGTGATGCCTTTCAGACTTTCCAACAGTCTATCCATTTTCCAATCCTTCATCAACGAGATCCTCTGAGATTTGATGAACAGGTATGTGTTTGTCTACCTCAACAGCATCCTCATCTTCTCCAAAGACCCCCCAAGACTCATCAAAAACCAGTTGTACTGCAAGTTAGAAAAATGTCATCATTTCCTTCCTGAGTTACATCCTTTCACCCTAAGGTATAGCCATGAAGCCGGAGAAAGTACATGCCATCATTGAATGGCTCAAAGTGCACTCCCTCAAATAGCTGCAGGGTTTCTTAGGCTTCTCCAACTCCTGCCACCGTTTCATCAGAAACTACAGCCAAATCACCACTCTTCTCACCTCACAGATAACCTGGTCTGCTGCTGCAGAGTCCTCAAGGAACTCAAGAGGTGCTTCACCACTGCTCTCGAACCCCTCCGGATCCTTTGTGGTAGAGGTGGACACATCTGACATGGGTGCCTGGGCCATCCTCTCACAGTGAGGACCAGACAGGTATATGCACCCTTGTGAGGCAAGAAATTAAATTGCTGAAACCTTGACCAATATCTTTGTGTCCTGTCTGGCTCAGGAAGGGTCCTGGAGGACCGGCAAGTAGCTAATATAGTTCTATAATTCTGGGAACTGTAGACCAGAGAGTTCAATGTCAGTGGTAGGGATGTTACTGAGAGAATTGTTAGGAATGGGATCTGAGCATCTGGAAAATCATGGCCAAGTTAGGTAAAGCAGGCATTGCTTTGTGCAGGGTGAGTCAAGAAATTACGAATGATTGCGTTTTTTGATGAAGTAATGAAGGTGTATGTTGTCTATACAACGTTTGACAAGGTCCCTTGTGGGAGGCTCATCCAGAAGATTCATGAGGAATTGGCCATTTCAATTCAGAATTGGCTTGCCACAGAAGCCAGGGCCTTATTCCAGCTGGAGGTCTGTGATTAGTGCTGTTCTGCATGCACCTCTGCTGTTTGCGACGTATATGCTATAAATGGCCTGGATGACAATGTAGAGTGATGGGTTAGTAAGTTTGCAGATGATATGGAGATCAATGGTGTTGTGAATAGTGTAGAAGAATGGCAAAGAAAGCAACAGGGTATAGATCAGTTGTGGATAAGGATGGAGAAATGTCATATGGAGTTTAACCCAGCCAAATGTGAAGCATCACATTTGTATGTCAAATGTAAAGAGACAGTACACTGTTGTCTTTCAACTGTGTTGATGAGTGGAAGGATTTTACGGTCCAAGTTCATAACTCCGTGAAAGTGGCTCCACAGGGTGATTAAGGAGGCATATGGCATGTTTGCCTTTTTTAGTCAAGACACTGAGTTCAAAAGTCAGGAAGTTATGTTGCAGCTTTATAAAACTCTAGTTAGGCCACATCTGGAGTATTGCACACAGTTTTGGTTGCTCCATTATAGGACGGGTGCAGAAGAGGTTTATCAGGATTAGTGGGTGTGAGGATGAGAGGTTTGATAAGCTTGGGTTGCTTTTTTCTGGAGCTGAGGGGAGGTCTGATGGAGGTTTATAAGATTATGAGAGACATAGACAGAGAAGACAGGCAATGTCTTTTTCCCAAGGTTGAAATGCCTAATACCAGAGGAGATAAGTTCAAAGGATACGTTCGGGTTAAGTTGTGGATGTCAGGAATGCACTGCCTGGGGTGATGGGAGAGGCAGATACACTGGGGATTTTTAAGAGATGTTTAGATAGGTAGGAATAGGTAGGTAGGTTTAGATAGAAGGAATGAAATGGTATGGACTTTGTGTAGACAGAAGGGATTGATATGATTGGCCATTTGATTACTAATTTAATTTGTTCAGCACAGAACTGTGGGCTGAAGAGCCTGTTTCGGTGTTGTGCAGTACTATATCCTAACAACTAGATCCCACTATACCTTGCTTAGCTACAATCTTTCTCCAATTAATCTGCCTTTAGATTCCTTGAATCAAAGTGCATAAACTTATAAGTTTCAATATTAAATCATGGCGATTTGGCTTGAACACATTAAGTTTCTCTAAACTTGAGTTCTATTGATGTGATCAAGTTTCTCTAAACTTGAGTTTCATTGATGTGGAAAGGCTTTTGAATGTCAAGAGGCGAGTCACAAACCACAGGCACCTACCTTCTGACTTCCTCTTGAAACCACAGCGTTTATATAGGTGATTCAGCTAGTGGTGTCAAAATATGAACAGGAAATATTAAAACACTAAACATAATAGGGACAAGAAGAGAAACACTTGTCTGGGATGAACAAGGAGAAAGACACAGATGGAGAACCAACTGGAGAGAGCAGCTGAGTTTTCGTAAGACTGGTATTTATGAGAGAAGTAGAAGTGAATTCAACAGTAATTGAAAATCAAAAAAAATCAGATGCTGGAAATCTAATCTAAAAACAGGAAATGCTGGAAATTCATCGTGGACCAAGCAGTACCTTTATGGGTGAGGCTATACTGTAGATGCTGTCTGACCTACTGAGTATTTCCAGCTTTTTCTGTTTTCATTTCAGATTTTCAGCATCTCCAGCTTTTTCCCATCCGATATTTTTATTAAATTTCACATAGGAAAGTACAGAGTTCATGAGGATACATATTATGAATTGAAAAAAAGTACAAAATGCACTATATTTAAATTATGCTATTGCAATCACAGTACCCCATATTCATAATCAAACAAATGAATTAAATTGAATTATAATAGTTTTATTAGTTTTATTATAAAAAAAGAATCTAAATCCACAACCAAGATCGAAGCTGTTTGGTAAAGAAAAGAAAGACCAAAAAAAACCTTATCACATAGTGACTTATGTTATTAGCCAACATCTGTACTTTATTGCCAGATCAAAGGTTTTGAAAACAGTTCAAAAAAGGTCCCTACAGTGTTTGAAAGTCTTGATTAGAATCAGAAATTGAACAACGGATCTTCTCTAAATTTAAGCGTGACATAACATCACGTAACCATTGAGTGTGAGTAGGTGGAGCAACATCCTTTCTGTTAAGCAAAACCGCCCTCCTAGCTATAAGAGAAATAAAGGCCAATACATGCAAATCAGATGACACCAAAGTTATGCCTCTTTCTCCAACAATACCAAACATGGCAGTCAAAGGGTTAGGCTTAAAATTTACTTTAAAAAGTACAGAAAAGGTTTGGAATACTTCCCTCCGGTATTTTTCAGGACTCAGACATGTCCAAAACATATGAATTAGTGAAGCATCTCCATTGTTACATCTATCACAACAGGGAGATATATCCGCATAAAAACGAGATGGCTTTTCTTTGAACATGTGAGCCCTGTGGACCACTTTAAATTGTAGGAGGGAGTGGCGAGCACATAGTGATGAGGTATTAACCAATTTAAAAATTACATTCCAAGTCTCTTCAGAAATTGATATCTGTAAATCCTGTTCCCAGGCTTTTTTTAATTTTGTCTAAAGGAGCCCCTCTCATTCACAACAGCTTGTAATAAATATTGGATATTGAGCCATTATGAAAAGGTTTCAAATTAGAAATTACATCTAATAAGTTCTTGTGAGGACTCATAGGAAATATATGTTATTGAGATCTCAGGAAGTCTCTAATCTGTAGATATCGAAAAAAGTGGGTTTTTGGTAGGTTATATTCAGCTGACAATTGCTCAAAAGAAGAGAGATTCCCTCCAACAAACAAATCTTGGAAGCACTTAATACCCAATCTATCCTATTCTTCAAAAACCACGTCGGTCATAGAAGGTTTAAAAAAAATTAGAAAAAATGGGACTAGAAAGAGAAAATCTCAATAAACCAAAATATTTTCTAAATTGTAACCAGATCCTCAAAGTATGCTTAACTACCAAATTGTCAGTTAATTTATTTAAAGATAAAGGAAGTAAGGATCCAAGAAGAGAGATAATAGAAAATTTTGTAACAGAATTAGCTTCCAAAGAGACCCATACTGGAAAGTCTTCATGATTAATGTAATATGACCAGAACGTAAGATTTTGTATATTGACTGTCTGGTAATAGAACCTAAAATTTGGTAAAGCTAAACCATTCTTTTTAGCTTTTTGAAAGTGGACTTTGTTTAATCGAAAATGTTTTTCTCTTCCATATATAAGAAGATAGAATTGAATCAGGAGAATCAAAAAAAGACTTAGGAATAAAAACAGGTAAGGCCAGAAAAAGGTATATAAATTTAGGCAATATATTAATTTTAATAGAATTAATTTGACCAATCAACGATTGAGAGAGTGGAGACCAAATGGATAATGCCCTTTTCACATATTTCATTAGAGTAAGAACATTTTATTTAAATAGGTGTTTATAATTCTTAGTAACTGTTAGACCCAAATAGGTAAATTGATTTCTTAGAATTTTAAAAGAAAGGTTAGTATTAATTGGTACCAAATTATTCAAGGGAAAAAGTTCACACTCTTACGTAATTTCAATTTATATCCTGAAAACTGGCTGAAGTAGGAGAGTAAAGAAAGCATAGGAGGTAATGAGGTCTCAACATTAGAAATAAAAAGCAATAGGTCATCGGCATAAAGCGAAACGTTGTGGGTAGGACCTTTCCTTAGAATACCAGTGATATCATCAGATTCTAGAAAAGCAATAGCTAAAGGTTCTAAAGACAGCTCAAAAAGCAAAGCGCTTAAAGGGCACCCTTGTCTGGTTCCACGTTGGAGTTTAGATGGTTTAGAATTCTGAAAATTAGTAAGAACCCGAGCAGAGGAGGACAGGTAAAGTAATTTGATCCATTGCATAAAATCGGGGCCAAAATTTAATTTTTCTAAGGTTTTAAGTTAAGTAATCCCATTCAACCCAATCAAAAGCCTTTTCTGCATCCAGAGGTATTACATATTCTGATATCTCCTTAGAAGGAGAATACATAGCATTTAATAAATGATGTATATTAAAATGGGAATATTGATTTTTAATAAATCCAGCCCGATCATCAGATATGATAGGTGGTAAAATATTTTCAAGTCTACAAGTCAAAACTTTGGATAGGATTTTAGTATCTTTGTTAAGTAAAGAGATTGGTCTATATGAAGAGCATTCAGTTGGGTTCTTATTCTTTTAAGAACAAGCGAGCTGGAAGCTTCATAAAAAGACTGCGGCAGCCTACCCAACATAAAGGAATCCGAAAAGATAGAACATAAATAAGGTATAAGCAATGAGGAAAAAGCCTTGTAAAATTTTCCAGAAAATCCATCAGGACCTGGAGTCTTCCCAGAATGCAATAAGCGTACAGCCTCAGCAATTTCCTCATAAGAAGTAGGTTGATCCAACTGTTTTCGATTAGCAGCAGAAAGTACAGGAATGTTTAATTGGTCCAAAAAATTATTCATTACGATATTATCTTTAGAAGAGCCAGCTTTCTGATTTTTATTTTGAGTTTTTGATCAACGTTGGCTTCCAGGGTGTTGATGTTGGCAATCTTGCAATGGTAATGTAAAGGTTAAGTGTTTAGAGATTCCCCAGTAACTTCCCTGTTATTTATTGTGGGTTATTTGTGTGGCACAGTCGTAACTTGCTTCTGTTTGAATATTATCTAGGCCTTGCTGTGTGCACCTGTTGAAATTGCACATTGTCTAATCATCATTGAATGTAATTGTCAGCACAGAAATTATGAGTTGAAAGGCTCTATTGTTCTATCTTTTACAAATTATGAAAGGATGATGAAGTGTTAGGAAATGGGCATTGTCCTGTAAAACTCTTGGAATGATATCCAGAACTGGATTAATTGACTTCCAATAACTACAGACTTCCTCCATTGTTAAGTAACCGTAAATGTTAGAGGGTTTTCATCGCAACGCCTGCTGGCTTAGTTTTACCAGGGATCCCTATGGCCTATTTGATCAAGTGTTGCCTTGTTGCCAAGTGAAGCTCCTCACTTCTAGAATACAGCTTTTTTGGTGTATGTGTGGATGAAAGCTGTAATGAAGTCTTGAACGGAATAGTACTGGCAAGCTCAGAAAACATTAATGAACAAGTTATTAATGGTATAATTGATGACACTTCCAGCAAACTGTGTTGACGAAAAGTAAACTGATGACTGGAGGATGGGTAGGTAGTTTGGACTTATTCCGCCTTATATGGACATGATGTACTGTACCTTCCTCAATTTTATACTCAAAACTATGGTATAAAAAATTGAAAGAAATTTTGATTTTTGGGTAAATGAAGGGACATTCTGCAGCTGGCAATCATTTATTTTGCTTCTCTCTCAGATCCAGGAGATGTATGATTATGGAATGATGAACATATTACATGGAAAGCCATTTGGTCCATCGCATCTCTGTAAGTCATAGAAGAGCCAGCCACCCTAATCCCTCCTTCCCACGCTGTGTCCACAGTCCTGCATGCTATGAGTCTTCAAATACACGTCCAAGTCATATCATGATATCATTCTCCACCACCATTCCTATCCTTCTTTGTGTGAAAAGTTCTTCTTTATCTCCCCCCTATTGCATCTACCAATTCACATTTATGCCCTGTTTTTGTTCCTGCTACTAAGGGGGTATATCCATTCTATTGAACTGAATTGACTTTATTACTTACATTATGCATGAGGAATAAAAATCTTCACGTTGCATCTCCATCTAAATGTGCAATGTGCAATTTATAGTAATTTATAACAAATAGTATGTACAATAGGACAGTCAATATAACATAGAAATATGATTATATCAGCATGAATTAATCAGTCTGATGGCCTGGTGGAAGAAGCTGTCCCAGAGACTATTTATGCTGTGGCACCGTTTCCTGGATGGTAGCAGCTGGATCAGTTTGTGATTGGGGTGACTCGGGTCCCCAGTGATCTTTTTATGCACCGATCTCTATAAATATCCTGACTAGTGGAAAGTTCACATCTACAGATGCGCTGGGCATCTGGGCATACACTCTGTAGAGTCCTGTGATTGAGGGAAGTACGGTTCCCATACCAGGCAGTGATGCAGCCAGTCAAAATACTCTCAGTAACTCTCCCCTATGACGTTTCTGTCCACAGAAAACAGTTCTCATTTATCCCAACTTCTTACATAGATAGATAGACATAGAAAATAGGTGCAGGAGTAGGCCATTCGGCCCTTCGAGCATGCACCACCATTCAGTATGATCATGGCTGATCATCCAACTCAGAACCCTGTACCTGGTTTCTCTCCATACCCCCTGATCCCTTTATCCACAAGGGTCATATCTAACTTCCTCTTAAATATAGCCAATGAACCAGCCTCAACTGTTTCCTGTGGCAGAGAATTCCACAGATTCACCACTCTCTGTGTTATAGACTCTCTTATAGCTGTCGCTGCAACATTTCACTTCTGGCAACATTACTATAAATATTTTCCACACCCACTCCAGCGCATTTACATTTTTCCTTTACTGTGGTGACCGGAATGGAATGTTGTACTACAGCTTTGGACTCCTTTATACACTTACAACATAGGCTACCTGTTTTACCTCTGTGTCTAAGGAAAACATCCCATACGACTGTGTACCCACCTTGTTGACTTGCTTGCTACCTTTTAAAACCTCAGTGAAACATCTTCCAAATGCATGACTCACACTTCTCAGAATTAAATTCCATCAGGTTCTTCTGTACCCACAGCTTCCTGTGGCTTGCTGTCTATTGTGACTGCAATCTGAGTCACTGAAGCTGATAGATATAAAGTTCTTTATTCATCAAAGTAAGCAGAGATTCTCAGTAGAGTTACCCAAACTCAAAGTACATCTAGATTTTATACTCTTAAGAACAAAGGTGATCATAGGTGATCACTACAAAGGTTCAAAGTTCATTTATTATCAAAGTATGTAACTCCGAAATTCTTCTTCTCCAGATAGCCACAAACCCAGGAAAGAAAAGAAAGGTAGCACGATCATCAACTCACTGAATTCCTCCTCCCCACACATAACAAAAAACAAAAAAAAATCATTTTCAGTACACAATTACTTTGCTTACTTCAATATTTTCAGTCTGATAATATATAATATACACAGTGATCTAAGTGGCTTAGTGCATGATAGTTGAGACCAGACTGGGTGGTTTGAGTATCTCAAACTGCTCATCTAGGGTTGTCATGCACAACAGTCTCTAGAGTTCACAGAGAATGGTGTGAAAAAAAAAAAATAAAATCATCCAGTTTTGTGGGCCTTGTTAATGAGAGAGGTCAGGGGAGAATGGCCAGAGCGGTTCAAGCTGACAGGAAAGTGACAGTAACTCAGTACAACAGTGGTGTGAAGAAAAGCATCTCTGAATGCACAAAATGTCAAACCTTAGAGTGGATAGGCCACAGCAGCAGAAGACCACAAACACACACTCAATGGCCACTTTATTAATTACAGGAGGCACCCAACTATCTGGCCAATGAGTCCAACTTAGCTAGTGTTGCCCAGTTTGATGTAGACCTATTAACATACACCCCTTATGCTACGTCTTGTATACAACAACATCTGATGTTCACCTCACTTTACAAGATATATTTCTTGAGCAGCCAGTCCCCTGGTGTGGCTCAATAATCCATGCTTTGTAGATGTGATACACCATCAATAACTCTAGGAGACTGGAAGTGAACGATAGGCTTTATTAACAGCAAAAATGGAGCACGACCATGTTGAAGGCTGAGGGAGGAGCAATGCCCCAATCACCTTTATACAGGGGTCTGTGGGAGGAGCCACAGGAGCAGTCAGCAGAGGGGCGTGTCCAGACATAGTTTACCACAAGATGCAATTTGTTTACAATGCTGTCCTTGACAATATTTATTTATTTAGAGATACAGCACAGTAACCATCTTCCCAAATGAGAGTTTTAACTACCACTCACTAACCTATGAAAATTTGGTTCTTCACTTCCTTCTTAAACAACAGCACAGAATTTCCAAAAAAGGAACAAGCTGCTGGAGGATCTCAGCAGTTCAGGCGGCATCTGTGGAGGCAAAGGGATAGAGAGTCAACATTTCGGTATTGAGACCTTCTATCAGGACATAAGGTGGCATGACACATTCTGAACTGAGCCTCTGCAGTCTCTTCTGTCAGCAGATCCTCCAACCTTTTGGCAGCATTTCAGTCACAAGGGAGGAGTGGTAAAACTATTTAAAATGTGTCTGAAACTTCCTCCCTCGTTCCTTCTAAAAGCCTGCTTTATATTTATATTTCATCACAGCCTGCAGTTTTATCTATTTCAAAGACATTAAAACATTTTAAACCTACTTGCTCATGCACTGACTTTATGCCATGAGTACAGGGCCTGGTTACATTTAGGCCATTAAAAGAGGCAAGACAAGTTGAGAAAAAGGTTAATAGTGCTTACACAGTCTGGGCTTTAGAAACAGAGGTAGAGAGCATAAAAACAAGAAAATTATGCTAAACCTTCATAAACGCTAATCCAACCTCACTTGTTTATGCTCAAGTTAAAATTTTTTTCTCAGGGCAGACATCTCAGGTACTTATTTATGGGGGGAGTGGGTGGGGCAAGTTTTTCTTACACAGAATGGTAGATGCTTTGGACGTGATACAATAGTGGCATTTAAGAGGCTTTCAGATAGGTACATGAATATGCAGAGCATAGAGGGATGTGGATCATCTGGTATCAGGAAAGATTTAGTTTAATTTGGCATTGTCTTCTGCACAAACATAGTTGGCCACGTGTTCTATGCTTTCTATGTATTCAAGAAGAACATGAAGGCAGTGGACAAGGTTTATGAGACTAGTTCTTGGTATAAAGTACTTGCAGTCACAAAATAGATTGGTGAGACTTTTTTTTGGAGAAGAAAAGGACTTTTTTTTGGAGAAGAAAAGGTCCAATGATGGACCCAGCAGAAAGAGGGCAGCTGGCCATGAGATTCACTGGTCAGGTAGGAGACAAGCTACAGGCAATGGAATCTGTTCTCAGTGAAGTTATGGAGGCAATGAGGCAGCTAACCTCTTGCCGACAAGCCCAGTCTCACTTGGAGGAACAGGTATCGTCCCTAGCCACAACGGTTCAACAGCTCACCACAGACAATCCGGCTCAGGTGTCTGCGATTTCCACAGTCACGGTCCCCATCCACGAACTTGCTGTGAACAGCCAGCATCAGCTGACAGCCATTAACGTCTTGCCAGCTCATTTCAGCAGCCTCAGGCCGCCTCAGTCCCACTCCCAGCATCTCGCAGGTCTTCCTTTTCTGCTGCCCCGACAATCCCTGCTACTGATGCTCCCACTCCCATGCCCGGACCAGAGCCATCTCCCACAACCATACAGGAACTGAGTATTCCACCACCAGGCAGATATTCTGGTGATCCTGATGGCTGCAGGAATTTTATTACCCAATGCAAGCTGAGATTCCAAGCTCAGCCTAGTCGTTTTGGTGATGATGCACTAAAACTGGCGTACATGGTCAATCTTCTTGACGGACCTCAACTCACCCTGTTCAACTCTTTACGGGAGTAAGGATACCCCGCAGCCCAGTTGTTCCAACATTTCATGGCGGAGTTAAGGAGAGTTTTTCATCATCAGTACGGGGTCAGGAGGCTGCCCACTGACGCTTGGACCTGCGCCAACGCAGAGGAACGGTGGGAGCCTACACAGTCAAATTTCATACCCTTGCAGTAGAGACAGGATGGAATGAGTGATCTCTCATCACTACCTTCCTGCATGGACTGAACACAAGGATCCAGCATGAGATCGCTGTCTGGGACGAGCAGGACAGTCTGGATGACCTGATTAATCTGGCTATTCGAGTTGCTGACCAGGTAACTGAGTGGTGCAGGGGAAGAATGTTTCAAACTTCCTGTGCGCTGCCAGATCACCATCTTCCCTTGCCCTCTCCCTCTCCCTCACCTGATCATCATCTTTCCTCGCCCTCTCCCACTCCCTCACCACCCAGCACCCAGCCCATGGACACAGAGGAGCCTATGCAAGTGGGGTGCATGCACCCGCCTCAGGAGATGCGAGAGCAGCACCAGAGAACAGGTTCCTGCCTCTATTGCGGTGATCCAGGACACTTCCGGGCGGCATGTTCCCGGCGTCCAGTGAAAGAGAATACCCGTCAGCGGGGAGGGGAATCCTAACGGGTCGGTTCTCTCTTCAGTCAGCTTCCCCTCATTCTGTAATGCTCGCAGCTTTCTTGTCGTAGAGGTCTCGGACCCAGGAACTTAAGCCGGTTATCGACTCTGGTGCAGCCGGGAATCTCATGGCCATCTCTCTCGTTCAAAGATAGGGAATTCCAACTCGGGAATTGAGAGAAAAGATCAACGTCAAGGCGCTGGATGGTCAGCCTTTCCACCCAACCGGAGTTCAAAGGCAACCATCATGAAGAAATATCTTTCTATCTGGTTAATTCACCTGAACTGCCACTGGTACTTGGTCTCCCCTGGTTATCTGGACATTACCCACGGATCAATTGGTCTCTGAAGGTACTCCAAGAGTGGGGACGAGCATGCCTGTCTGGGTCCAGCTCAAGCTCCATTCCATGAATCCCTCCTGTGTCAGCTAACAATGTGGGATTCCGGCTGAATATGAGGATCTCATTTAAACTTTTAGTAAAAGAAAGGCCTGCACCCTGCCCCCACACTGGCCATACGACCGTGCCATAAACTTCCTAATTGGCACTGGTCCTCCCCAGGGCCGGCTCTTTTCCATCTCTCGTCCTGAAACGGTGGCCATGGAGGAATACATTAAGGAGGCATTGGTCATGGGGTTTATCCGTCCGTCACCCTCGCCGGGAGGAGCGGGCTTCTTTTTTGTGAGCAAGAAAGATGGCAAGCTCCATCCCTGCATCGATTATCGGTCCCTGAACAACATCACTGTGAAGAACCGCTGCCCTCTTCCTTTGCTGGTGTCTGCATTTGAACTTCTCCAGGGAGCAGCCATATTTGCCTAAATTGACCTGCGCAATGCTTACAATATGATACACGTAGGAGAAGGAGATGTGTGGAAAATGGCTTTCAACACCCTTAATGGCCACTACGAATACCTGGTGGTGCCTTTTAGTCTGGCCAAGCCTTATCCCTTATCCTCTGTATTCCAAGCCTTGGTTAACGACGTGCTCAGGGACATGTTGAACCAGTTTGTGTTTGTGTATTTAGATGGCATCCTTATCTATCCCCACTCTCATCAGGAGCATGTCCAGCATGTCCGAAGAGTACTAAGATCCCTTCTTGAAAATGACTTGTACGCCAAGCCTGAAAAATGTGAATTCCTTAAAGACCAGGTGTCGTTTTTGGGCTCTATACTTACCCCATCCAGTGTTCAAGTGGACCCTAGTAAAGTTCAGGCAGTTGCAGAGTGGCCCAAACCGTCTACAGAAGAACGTGCTTGAATCCCGGAGGACATCTAGGTCAAGTTGCTGATCCAGGACTTCAAGAGGACACAGGTCTGTGGAGTCTCAGGGGCTGCGCCTAGAGAGGGGGGGCCCTGTCACAACCACGGATTTAGCAGCGCAGTAGATACGGCGATTGCGCTTGTGAATACACAAGCGTCAGCTAATTATTATTCAATCGTGATAGTATTTAACTCCATACTTGACGTTGTAGTGTTTGTCGAGACTTGGACAGAGCACAGCGATGCTTTGTTGCCTGTTTGCTTTCGGCCTTCCCTGAGAAATTGGACTTCCGAGTCAACTGACTCTGAAGACTAGCAGTATAGGTTTAATGTTTAGATTTTCTTTTCAGCCGCAGTGTTTTTTTTTCCCTTTAACACTGTTCGCATTAAAGTTAGTGAACTATCGACCTGTTTCAGTGTCTCTCACTCCGCACTTGGGCCACATCCGAACCCAGTAAAAGCAATTCCTGACCACACAAAGATGGACCCAGCAGAGAGACAGCAGCTGACCTTGGCCGTGAGAACAAGAGCTATGTTCTACCTAGAGTAGCAATAACAAGGTGCATGGAATTCAAATAAGAAAGTGGGCTGCATTCTAATAAAAGTAAGGAACACCCCCCTCATGTTCTATTATCTTCTGACCACATGATGTACAGTATTTTCATTGCTATCTATACATACATTGTAAACATCAATAGATATGTGTGTTTTTAATTGAAAAAAGTACTTCTTATTGATCCAGGAAAGGAACAGGCAGGTAACTATCTTCATCGTGAAAATGGTACAATATGAGCTATGCTTCTGTCAACCTGTAACTGTTACCTGCTCAGTTGAGGAAGAACACCAGAGACTCAAAACTACCTCTGAAACGGTTTTTATTCAGAGAGGAGTTCGCAGCCCCACGCACTTCAGGCGTAGGGTAGCCAACTCCCAATTTGTTGGTTTACAAAGGTCATACTTTTCCCCAAAAGCAGGGTACTACATTCGCAAATATGGTTACCGATTCGAATTCATCAATTGATTGACTATTGCATAGCTAAGCATGCAAGATACTCAGAATTTAGCAAAGGTTAAAGTGTAATACCTAGAATTAATACTGACGTACTGCAGGACACTTGAAATAGGTATCTTTAAGATATTTTGCCAAGCACGTTGTCTTGTGGTTGTAGGTTCCCTTTTCCTTGTGGTCTCCACGTCTGGCCTGGCACCTTATTTTAGCTACCTCTCCTTACTTCCCCAATGATGTACCTCTCTCTTGTCCTGTCTACATATTTTGCTACACTTATCCCTCGCCCACCCCTTCTACATGTACCCCTTACCCTTTTCACATTCTCACTTCTACATGTGATAGCTGCCCCATTTGTTTCTGTTCACATAGTACTTACTTCAATATGGTCTTCTCATTCTACAACTTTATACAACTGAAAAAGTATTATTAAGGTTCTTCCAATTCTACTGTTTTGAATCAGGTCTCAATTGTGATTTCGCTATTGATAAGAGTCACGAGAAGCACAGCATCCAACAAAATCTTGTCATCCACCACCTACAGCTGGACTAGAAATACTCTTAATTTAACATCAATCGTAAAGTAGTAACAATCAACTGATGTTAGAATACCCTAAGACTGCACTGCAAAGCCTCAACAATTAATAAGATCCAGCACGGAATTGTAACAACATATGTGACCACAAAAGGGGAATAAATTAGAATTTAAAATAATGAAATGCACAGCAGAAGAATTAATTTCAAAATCTAAAAGTACTAACGTCTTTATATTAAACTGCAAATCAAATAAAGTGAGAAATGTCATTTTTAATGTACATTTAATTATCAATAAACAAAACTGACAAGTCAGATTTAACATTTGTCCCCTTCCTGGCCAATGTTCATGCCTGAATGATGAAGTTTTGCTGTTGTACTCTATATAATATGTGACATAATAACAAGAGACAAGCTCATCATCTCCTATGTCTGATACGAGTAGTACGCAGATGGATCACATATCAATGAAAACTAAGGGTAAATTATCAACTTGGATGTACCTGCTACATGAAACAACGTCAAGCAGTCTTTAATCATGAGCTGAGTATTGAAGGAAGCATGAAATTCAAATTGGATGTTGGATTCCAATTAAATAAACACGTTATGTCAGCTGTGAACTCAGCAGCAGAAAAGGCATTTAACAATGGCTGAGCCTTCTCAGCATTTGACATTAATCTGTAAAAGGACTGTGTACTTTAGAATGGTACAAATGCATGTAAAATCCACTGTTCATTGAATTATTTCAATTCTCACGTTTCAGTAACATCACCACATGAACATTAACTTCAATGGCAACATTTTCGATGACATCACCTACTCCAGGCTGAAATGACAACCTACTTTCTCACTGGAAGATGTATTTTTCTCTTTATTTCTTTGATGTTCTTTCTTTATTTCTTGAGTCATGCTATCCATGGATCTGCTGCAGCCAATCCATGTACTTATCCTTTAAAATCAGATACCATTCAATTTTCTGCAGTGAGATATTCAATGAACACCAAGTTTAATTTTTTGCATGGAATAAACATCTCCTGCATGAATGATGAATTTTGGATGTCTCCAGGATTCCCCTGTTGCGGTTTGCGTTTAGTGACAGAAGTGGAATAGGCCTCATGCAAGAGGTGCCTTTAAAATAACCTTTTATGGAGCATTCTTATCTTCAGAAAGCGCAGGCGTAAGGGCGTACTGTAAAATCTCCAATAGACACACTGTAAAGAGCATTCCAAATATTTGCATCACCACCTCACATGGAGTCTCGAATGCACAGGAACGAAAGAGGCTGCAAGCATTTGAAGACTCAGCCTCTCCATCATGAGCACAAGCCTTCCCGCTATTGAGGACATCTTCCAAAAGCAGTGCCTCAAGAAGGTGACATCCATCACTAAGGACCCTCGCACTACCTGGGACATGCCATCATCTCATTTCAACCAGTAGGGAGAAGATACAGGACCCACACTCAATTTTTAGGAGCAGTTTCTTCCTCTCTGCCATCAGATTTATGAATGGTCCATGAACCATGAACACTTTCTCACTATTCCTCTTTTGCAATATTTATTTTTTTAATTGTAACATAATAATTTTTATGTCTTGCACTGTACTACTATCACAAAACCACAAATTACACAACATATACCAGAGATAATGAACTTGATTTTGATTCAGGGATAAGCATTGAGGAGCACGATTGCCAGGGTTGAAACAATGGACTGAAGGGCCTGTTTCTATGCTGGATCCCTCTATGACCCAAGTCCCACTCACAGACTCCAGCTTTGTTTCACACTTGTTATGAAGCTTTGCTTTTACTCTCCACACCCCCACCTCCCCCTCCCCCCGAACAATTGGCCGCACACTTTTTTGGGGGGTATTTGTTGATCAGTCTTCCTTCACATAAGACCATTATACCATAAGGTATAGGAGCAGAAATAGGCCATTCAGCCCATTTAATCTGCTTTGCCATTCAATCATGGGCAGATCCAATTCTTCCAGTCATCCCCACCCCCTGCCTTCTCCCCATACCCTTTGATGCCCTGGCTAATCAAGAACCTATCTATCTCTGCCTTAACTGCACCCAGTGACTTGGCGTCCACAGCCACTCATAGCAACAAATTTCACAGATTTACCACCCTCTGACTAAAGTAATTTCTCCGCATCTCAGTTCTAAAAGGACACCCTTCAGTCCTGAAGTCATGCCCTCTTGTTCTGGACTCCCCTATCATGGGAAATAACTTTGCCATATCCAATCTGTTCAGGCCTTTTAACATTCGGAATATTTCTATGAGATTTCCCCCTCATTCTCCTGAACTCCGAGGAATACAGCCCAAGAGCTGCCAGATGTTCCTCATACAGTAACCCTTTCATTCCTGGAATCATTCTCGTGAATCTTCTCTGAACCCTCTCCAATGTCAGTATTTCCTTTCTAAAATAAGGAGCCCAAAATGGCACACAATATTCCAAGTGTGGTCTCACGCGTGTCTTATAGAGCCTCAACATCACATCCCTGCTCCTATATTCTATACGTCTAAAAATGAATGCCAACATTGCATTCGCCTTCTTTACCACTGACTCAACCTGGAGGTTAACCTTTAGGGTATCCTGCACAAGGAATCCCTAGTCCCTTTGCATCTCTGCATTTTGAATTATCTCCCCATCTAACTGATAGTCTTCCCCTTTATTTCTTTCACCAAAGTGCATGACCATACACTTTCCAACATTGTATTTCATTTGCCACTTCTTTTCTCATTCGGCTAAACTATCTAAGTCTCTCTGCAGGTTCTCTGTTTCCTCAACACTACCCACTCCTCCACCTATATTTGTATCATTGGCAAACTTAGCCACAAATCCATTAATCCCGTAGTCCAAATCATTGAATACATCACACAAAGCAGCAGTTCCAACACCGACCCTGTGGAACTCCACTGGTAACTGGCAGGCAGCCAGAATAGGATCCCTTTATTCCCACTCTCTGTGTTCTTCCGATCAGTCAATGCTCCACCCATGCTAGTAACTTCCCTGTAATTTCATAGGCTCTTATCTTGCTAAGCAGCCTCATGTGTGGCACCTTGTCAAAGGCCTTCTGAAAATCCAAGTACACCACGTGTACTGCATCTCCTTTGTCTACCCTGCTAGTAATTTCCTCAAAAAATTGCAGTAGGTTAGTCAGGCAGGATTTTCCTCTGAGGAAACCATGCTGGCTTTGCCCTATCTTGTCATGTGCCTCCAGGTACTCCGTAATCTCATCCCTAACAACCGATTCCAACAACTTCCCAATCACTGATGTCAGGCTAACAGGTCTATAGCTTCCTTTCTGCTGCCTCCCACCCTTCTTAAATAGTGGAGTAACATTTGCAATTTTCCATTCATCTGGTACAATGGAAGAGTCTATCGATTCTTAAAAGATCATTGTTAATGACTCTGCAATCTCTCCAGCTACTTCCTTCAGAGCCTGTGGGTGCATTCTATCAGGTCCAGGAGATTTATCCACCCTCAGACCATTAAACTTCCAGAGCACCTTCTCAGTCGTAATTTTCACAGTACATACTTCACTTCCCTGACACTCTTGAATATCCGGTATACCGCAGACGTCTTCCACTGAGAAGACTAATGCAAAATACGTATTCAGTTCCTCTGCCATCTCTGTGTCTCTCATTACAATATCTCCAGCGTCATTTTCTACTGGTCTTATATCTACCCTCAACTCTCTTTTACTCTTTTTATACTTAAAAAAAGCTTTCAGTATCTTCTTTGATATTAGTCACCAGCTTCCTTTCATAATTCATTTTTTCCTTCTTAATGACCTTCTTAGTTTCCTTCTCAAGTTTTTGAAAGCTCCCCAATCCTCTATTTTCCCACTAACTTTGGCTTCCTTGTATGTCCTCTCTTTTGCTTTTACTTTGGTTCTGACTTCACTGTCAGTCACGGTAGTCTCCTTCTTCCATTCAAAAATGTCTTCTTAATTGGAATATATCTGTCCTGCACTTCCCTCATTTTTCACAGAAACTTCATCCATTGCTGCTCTGCTGTCCTTCTTGCTAGTATCCCTTTCCAGTCAACCTTGGCGAGTTCCTCTCTCATGCCATTGTAATTTCCTTTATTCCACTGAAATATTGACACATTGGAACTAGTTTCTTCTTCTCAAATTTCAAAGTGAACTCGATCATATTGTGCTCATTGTTCCCTAAGCGTTCCTTAACCTTAAGCTCTCTTATCCCCTCCAGATTATTGTACAACACCCAATCTAGCACAGCCAATCCCCTAGTGGGCTCAACAACAAGCTATTCTAAAAAGCCATCCCTTAAACATTCTACAAATTCTCTCTCTTGAGGTCCAGCGCTGGCCTGGTTTTCCCAATCCACTTTCATGTGAAAATCCCCAATGATTACCATGACCTTACCCTTCTGACATGCCTTTTCTATCTCCTGCTGTAATTTGTAATCCATATCCCAGCTGCTGTTTGGAGGCCTGTATACAGCTGCCATTAGGATCCTATTACCCTTGCCATTTCTTAACTCAACCCATAGAGACTCTACACCTTCCGATCCTATGTCGTTCCTTTCATGACTTAAGACCATAAGACATAGGAGCAGAATTAGGCCATTTGTTGCACCGAGTCTGCTCCACCATTCAATCATGGTTGATCCTTTTTTTTCCCTCCTCAACCCCAGCTCCTGGCCTTCTCACTGTAACCTTTGATGCCAGGTCCAAACAAGAGCCAATCAATCTCTGCCTTAAATATACCCATGACCCAGCCTCCACAGCTGCATGTGGCAAAATATTCCACATCCTCTGGCTCTCCCACAATGGGAAACATCCTTTCCACATCTACTCTGTTCAGATTTTTCAACATTCAAAAGGCTTCAATGAGATCCCCCCTCATCCTTCTAAGTTCCAGCAAGTACAGACCCAGAGCCATCAAACGTTCCTTGTATGTTAACCCTTTCATTCCTGGAATCATTCTTGTGAACCTCTTCTGGACCCTCTCCAAAGTGCATGGTCATTCTCCTAATCTGTCCAAGTCCTTCTGAAGTCTTTCTGTTTCCTCAACATTACCTGTTCCTCCACCAATCTTCATAACATCTGCAAACTTGGCAACAAAGCCATCTATTCCATCATCTAAATCATTGATATACAGCATAAAAAGAAGTGGTCCCAACAACGACCCCTGCAGAACACCACTCGTCAGTGGCAGCCAACCAGACAAAGATCCTTTTATTCCCACTTGCTGCCTGCTACCAATCAGCCAATGCTCTAACCTTGTTTGTAACTTTCTTGTAATACCATGAGTTCTTAACTTGGGAAGTAGCCTCATGTGTGACACCTTGTCAAAGACCTTCTGAAAGTTCAAATATACCACATCCACTGTATCCCCTTTTATCTATTCTACTCGTAATCTCCTTAAAGAATTCCAACAGGTTAGTCTGGCATGATTTTCCCTTAAGGAAACCATGCTGACTTTGTCCTACCTTGTCCTGTGACACCAAGTACAGCATCAGTTCATCCTTAACAACTGACTCCAACATCTTCCCAATGGTTGAGGCCAGGCTAACTGGTCTATAATTTATTTTCTGCTGCCTTCCTCCTTTCTTAAAAAGTGGAGGAACATTTACAATTTTCCAGTCCTTGGGCATCATGCCAGAGTCCAATGATTTTTGAAAGATCATTACTAATGCCTCCACAGTCTCTAACACTATCTCTTTCAGAACCCTAGGGTGTAGTTCATCCGGTCCGGGTGACTTATGTACCCTTAGATCTTTCAGCATTTTGAGCACCTTCTCCCTTATAATAGTAACTGCACTCACTTCTCTTCCTTCACACATTACAACATCTGGCACACTGCTAGTGTCTTCCACAGTGAAGGCTGTTGCAAAATATTCATTTAGTTCATCTGCCATCTCCTTGTCCCACGTTATTATTTCTCCAGCCTCATTTTCTAGCAGTCCTATATCCACTCTCATCTTTCTTTTATATTTTACATACTTATAAAAGTTTTTACTATCCACTTTGATATTGTTTGCTAGCTTGCTTTCATATTTCATCTTCACCTTTCTAATGTTTCTTTTCGTTGCTCTCTGTAGGTTTTTTAAAGCTTTCCAATCCTCCATCTTCCTGCTAATTTTTGCTTTGTTGTATGCCCTCTCTTTTGGTTTTTTTTACATTAGCTTTAACTTCCCTTGTCAGCCACATAGTCATGAATCAGTAATCGGGATGTCAGGAAATCCAATGTTGGTGATTTTCACCTCTAGTAGCCCCTGAAAACAGCTCTGAATTGTTATGGTGTCATGGTATTATTATGCGGCAGGCAAACTTTGTCCAAGTTTTGCTGCAATAAAGTCGGCTTGAGTTATATCAGCTCCTTGTATTTGGAGCTTGGAGCTTGATACTTACCTCATTTCTCTGAGAGCCACCATCCAGTTTTCCAAAAGCTGAATCAATTGTTCCTTGGGGCTCCTGTATTGATCTAGACTTCTTCAAGGAGAAAAATTTTCAAGAACTTCAAACTGTTTGGAACACAGAAAATAGCCATTCAGCCCAATATGTGCATGTTACAATTAAATATCAAACAAAGCGCTTTCCACTGCACTTCACAAAATCCCATCAATGTGCCGTTCTATTTTCTTCTCTCTCATGTTTATTTATGTATCTTAATTGCATCTATGCTATCAGCATAGCTCACTCTTACTTAAGTGAGTTTCACACTGTAACCACACTCTGGATAACAAATCTCCCGACTTCCCTCATGCGTTTTATATTTGACTTCTAATTCTAGTCAAATCCATATTCATTCTATTTTTTTAAAAAAACCTTTTATAACCTTAACAGCCTCAGTCAGGTCAACTATAAACTCCCCTTGAAATGTCAATTGTTTATTGACTTCAAGGCCAATGATCCCCGGTTCAAATCCAGCTGGCTCCTTGCACACTTTCTATCTGTATTGGGTTGGGCGTCAAGTTAGCCTTGTAAAAAAAAACAGACAAATGCAAATGAAGTGTCAAAGAATGCCGCCTAATGTGCCATGAGGCATGAAAAGGAACAACAACAATAGTAATAGATACTAACTGACTTGCTGAGTTCATAAGACCATAAGACAGGAGCAGAATTAGGCCATTTGGCCCATCACATCTGCTCTGCCATTCCATCATGGCTGATTTATTATCCCTTTCAACTCCATTCTCTTGCCTTCTCCTTGCAACCTTTGTCTCCCTGGTTAATCAAGAACCTATCAGGCTCTGCCTTAAATATAATTAATGACTTGGCCTACATTGCCATCTGTGGCAATGAATTATACAGATTCACAACCCACTGGCTAAATAAATTTTTCCTCACCTCCTTTCAAAATGGACATCCCTCAATTTTGAGTCTGTGCCCTCTGGTCCTGGACTCCCCACTATGGGAAGCATCCTCTCCATACCCACTTCGTCCAGATCTTTCAATATTTGATAGGTTTCAATGAGATCCCCTTTCATTTTCCTTAACTGCAGCAAGTACAGGCCCACAGCCATCAAACAGTCTTCATATGTTAACCCTTTCATTCTCATGAACCTCTTCTGGAACCCATTCAATATCAGCACATTCTCTCAGATAAGAGGCCCAAGACTACTCAATACTCCAAGTGCAATCTGACCAACACCTTATAAAACCTTAGCATTACATCCTTGCTGTTATATTCCAGTCATCTTGAAATGAATGCCAGCATTGCATTTGCCTTCCTTAACACCAACTCAAGCTGCAAGTTAACCTTTAGGGAACTCTGTACGAGGACTCCCAAGTCCCTCTGCACCTGTTTTTCTTTTTAATTTTCTCCCCATTTAGAAAATAATACATGCCTTTATTTCTTCCACCGAAGTGCATGACCATGCTCTTCCCTACATTATATTCCATCTGCTGCTTCTTTGCCCATTCCCTAATGCTATCCAAGTCTGTCTGCAGACACCCTACTTCCTGAACAATATCTGCCCTGCCACCTACATTCATATCATCCGTAAACTTGGCCATAAAGCCATCAATTCCTTCATCAAAATTATTGACATGCACGTGAAAAGAAGCAGTCCCAACACCCAACCTGGTGACACACTACTTGTCACTGGCAGCCAACCAGAAAAGTTTCCCTTTATTCCCACTCTTTGCCTCCTGCCATTCAGTCAATCTTCTATTCAAGCCAGTACCTTTCCTGTAATACAATGGGCTATTATTGTGTTAAGCAACATATGTGGCATCTTGTCAAAGGCTTTCTGGAAATCAAAATAAGCAAAATCAGCCATGATCTCAGAATGGCGGTGCAGACTCGAGGGGCCGAATGGTCTACTTCTGCACCTATTGTCTATTGTCTATTGTCTATCTACTGTGTCTCTTTTGTTATTCCCTGAAAGAGTTCCAACAGATTTGTCAGGCAAGATTCCCTCTTTAGGAAACCATTGCTGACTTTGGCCTATCTTATCATGTGTCTCCAAGTACCCCGAAAGTTCATCCTTAATAATAGAATCCAACATCTTTCTAACCACTGAAATCAGGCTAACTGGCCTATAGTTTCCTTTCTTCTGCCTCCCTCCTTTCTTAAAGTGTGGAATGACATTTGCAATTTCCCATTTCTCAGGAACCATTCCAGAATCTAGTGATTCTTGAAAAGTCATTACTAATGCCTCCAGAATCTCTTCAGATACCTCTTTCCTCCAGCATTTTGTGTGTGTTACTCAATTATCAGTCTTCTCTTTCACAGAGTGATCACATAGGTCCAAAAGTCCAATTCCTTCTAATAAAAAAAATCCTCAGGTCTGAATGTGATCACTGACAGAATTATTTGGCAGGGGACAATCCTTATCTGGGTTGAGATGAACAAGTAATTGCTGTGTTTTTAAGGCTGATGGACACAGCAAATTCAGGCCAGCTGTTACTCAATGAGTTATGAGTTTTACATGCCAACCTAGGAAATGGCAGTCTGGCCAACAACATAAAGGAGCCCAATAACAAGTTCTTCCAAATCATCTGTTTTAGCTTCAACCTAAAATAGAATCCAGTTCTGAGTCCAGTTTTGCTGTTAGTAAAAGTTAAGAGAAGTATAACTTCTTTTACTTAAGAACCTTTCCTTTCCTTACACTGGTTTTAATTAGAAGGTTAATTGAATTTCCACCAATTTGGCTTTTCTGCCCCAGTGACGTTTTTACCTAAAAGCTAATTTTTTCAGTATCTTTGTCTAGCTACAGTGCCGCATATCTTCGTCAAATCAATAAAAATAAAGATCTGCAATGTATTTTTCTTGAATTGAATCTCTCTCTTTCAACAAGTTATTTCAGTTACTGCTTTCCAACTGAGGAGACTTTTCTGAAATACATTGATTAAAGTAATCGATCGTTACTCTTCCCAACATCTTTCCACCAACTACAAGACAATTTTAACAGATGAAACAATTTCTCTTTTCCTTTGTGAGATAGATAATTGAATAATTTTAAACATTTAAGTGTTCTTTTCTGGCTGCCATATTGATTAAAATTATTTGTTTGATCAAGTTGTATTTGTCCAGACAGCTGTTAGTCATCAGTTATTACTGAGTACACCGCTAAAAGTATTTAAACCTCATGTAACAATGCTTAAGATTTCAGAAGGTCTAACAAGCAATAGTCAGTTTGATGGACTTCCTTTCATTGTAATATGGGAGACTGTTAGTGGCAAAGCCTGTGGAACAAGCAATTTTGGAATTTCCGCCAATGTTTCTGCATTTGTGATGACCATCACTTTCAAGTAAATTTGTTGCAGGTCTTCTCTGAAGAGTGAAGTAATGTATTCGTCTGAGCACTAAAGGAGGAGCCAGGATATATATCACAGAACAGCCTGATCATTGTATGGCATTGTAAGTATGAACAGATGCTTGTTAATAAATCATTTTATGAATGGGTTAGCAGATGCAACAGCGTGGGGCTGATGAGAAGACTTTGGGGGCTTCAGAGCAGCAACAGAAACTGTGCTGGAGAGCTTTATTTGGAGGAATGAATTGATGAGATATCAGGGTCATCTGGGGGAGGAGCTGCAAAATAAGGGAATTCTAGAACATTAGAGTCATAAAAAGTACAGCATAGAATCAGGCCCTTCAGCCCTCTAGTCCATACTGAACCATTTAAACCACCTATTGCCAATGACCTGCACCAGAATCATATCCCTCCATAACCCTACCAACCATGTACAAATCGAAACTTTACTTAAATGTTGAAATTGAGCTCACATGCACTATTTGTGCTGGCAGCTCGTTCACACTCTCACGATCCTCTGAGAGAAAGGTCCCCTCACACTCCTCTTAAACTTTTCACCTTTCACCTTTAACTTATGACCTCTAGTTGTCCCATCCATCCTTAGTGGAAAAAGGCTCCTTGTAAATTTACGCTATCTCAGTGATTCCCAACGGGGGCAGTTACGAGCCCTAAGGGGGGATGTTAGGGGAAATAGAGGTTGTTGGGGGGGGAGACAGTAAGTGGCACCCTAACTCGAGGCACGAGACCTGACTAACTGTGTCAACTCGCTGCTGTCATCAACATCTGATAAGTACCATATGCCCTGTTTATATTAATTTTTCATTTTAATTTAGCCCCGTCATTGATGGATAAATATGTGCTGCGTGATCTCCATGAGTCAGAAGGCAGTGAAGCCTTAAATTCTAATCCTATTAAGAGTCAGAAACTACAGCAAGTGTGTCAATACAATGTTACATATCTGGAGTGTGGCTTTATTCCATTCACCTCAGATCAGTGAGGCCCCATGTGTCTTATTTGTAATACTGTCCTGTCTAATGAAGCCATGAAGCCATCAAGATTGCAGGATCACTTCTGTAACAGACACCCTGAAAAGACTACATACGGTAGTACTCAGTTCCAGAAGATGAAAGAAGCATTTGAAAAGTGTTGCACACTGGAGTCATTTTCCAAGAAAGCTAAAAATGACTTTGACAGTGGTCTCATTATTTCTTATAACATTTCCAAAATGATAGCAAACTGTGGAAAATCTGATACATTTGGTGAAGGATTAATAATGCCTGCTGTATCAGAAGTACTCACCACTGTTCTCAAAATGGATACCAATATTTTAAAATCAATTGCTCAGAGTAAATTACTCTGTAGCTCATCGTATTGACGAAATGAGTGAAAACATTGAGTATCAACTATGCACAGGGCAACAAAAACCAGAATTTGGGATGCAACTGAATGAGCCAACTGTGCAGAATAATGAAGTAGTGCTAATGGCATATGTACAGTTTATCAAAAATTGACAGCAATGAAATGCTTTGAGAGGTTGGTCATGACTAGACTGAACTCTTGCCTCACCAAGGACCTGGACCCACTGCAATTTGCCTATCGCCACAATAGGTCAATGGCAGACTCAATCTCAATGGCTGTCCACGCGGCTTTAGACCACCTGGACAACACCAACACCTATGTCAGGATGCTGTTCATTGACTATAACTCAGCATTTAACACCATCATTCCCACAAACCTGATTGAGAAGTTGCAGAACCTGGGCCTCTGTACCTACCTCTGCAATTGGATCCTTGACTTCCTAACCAGAAGACCACAATCTGTGCAGATTGAAGATAACAAATCCTTCTCGCTGACGATCAACACCTCAGGGGATTGTCCTTAGCCCACTGCTCTACTCTCTACATACACATGATGATGTGTCTAGGCTTAGCTCAAATACCGTCTATAAATTTGCTGACAATACAACCATTGTTGGTAGAATCTCAGGTGGTGATGAGAGGGTGTACAGGAGTGAGATATGCCAACTGGTGGAGTGGTTTCACAGCAACAACCTGGCACTCAACATCAGTAACATGAAAAAGCTGATTGTCGACTTCAGGAAGGGTAAGGCAAAGAAACACACAGCAATCCTTATAGAGGGATCAGAAGTGGAGAGAGTGAGCAGTTTCAAGTTCCTGGGTGTCAAGGTCTCTGAGGATCTAACCTGGACCCAACATATAGATGCAGTTATAAAAAAAGCAAGACATTGGCTATACTTCATTGAGAGTTTGGAGAGATTTGGCATGTCAACAAATACACTCAAAAACTTCTATAGATGTACCCTGGAGAGCATTCTGACAGGCTGCACATCACTGACTGGTATGGGGGTGGGGGGGGGGGGCTACTGCACAGGACCAAAAGAAGCTGCAGAGGGTTGTAAATCTAGTGAGCTCCATTTTGGGTACTAGCCTATAAGGTACAATAGACAATAGACAATAGGTGCAGAAGTTGACCATTCGGCCCCTCGAGTCTGCACCGCCATTCTGAGATCATGGCTGATCATTCACTATCAATACCCAGTCCCTGCCTTGTCCCCATATCCCTTGATTCTCCTATCCATCAGATATCTATCTAGCTCCTTCTTGAAAGCATCCAGAGAATTGGCCTCCACCGTCTTCCGAGGTAGTGCATTCCACACCTGCACAACTCTCTGGGAGAAGAAGCTCTTCCTCAACTCTGTTTTAAATAACTGACCTCTTATTCTCAATCCATGCCCTCTGGTACTGGACTCTCCCAACATCTGGAACATATTTCCTGCCTCAATCCTATCAAATCCTTTAATTATCTTAAACGTTTCAATCAGATCCCCTCTCAATCTCCTCAATTCCAGCGTGTACAAGCCCAATCTCTCCAATCTCTCTGCGTAAGACAGCCCTGCCATCCCAGGAATCAACCTAGTGAATCTACGCTGCACTTCCTCAACTGCCAGAATGTCCTTCCTTAAACCTGGAGACCAAAACTGTACACAATATTCCAGGTGTGGTCTCACCAGGGCCCTGTACAAATGCAAAAGGACATCCTTGCTCTTGTATTCAATTCCCCTTGTAACAAAGGCTAACATTCCATTTGCCCTCTTCACTGCCTGTTGCACTTGCTCATTCACCTTCATTGACTAGTGAACTAGGACTCCTAGGTCTCTTTGCATTTCTCCCTTACCTAACTCTACACCGTTCAGACAATACTCTGCCCTCTTGTTCCTGCTTCCAAAGTGGATAACATCACATTTATTCACATTGAATTACATCTGCCAAGTATCTGCCCACTCACCCAGCCTATCCAAGTCTCCCTGTATTCTCCTAACGTCCTCTTCGCATGTCACACTGCCACCCAGTTTAGTATCGTCAGCAAACTTGCTGATATAGTTTTCAATGCCCTCATCTAAATCATTGACATAAATCGTAAAGAGCTGTGGTCCCAATACAGAGCCCTGTGGTACCCCACTAGTCACCTCCAGCCAGTCCGAGAAACACCCATTCACTGCTACCCTTTGCTTTCTATCTGCCAACCAGTTTTCTATCCATGTTGAAACCCTGCCCCCAATGCCATGAGCTCTGATTTTACTCACCAATCTCCTATGTGGCACCTTATCGAATGCCTTCTGAAAATCTAGGTATACAACATCCACTGGCTTACCCTCGTCTAACATCCTTGTTACACCCTCAAAAAACTCCAACAGATTAGTCAAGCATGATTTGCCCTTGGTAAATCCTTGCTGGCTCGGTCTAATCCTATTTCTGCCATCTAGATGTGCCACTATTTCGTCCTTAATAATGGACTCAAGCATCTTCCCCACGACTGACGTTAGGCTAACAGGGCGATAGTTCTCCGTTTTCTCCTTCCCTCCCTTCTTGAAAAGTGGGACAACATTAGCCACTCTCCAACCTTCAGGAACTGATCCTGAATCTAAGGAACATTGGAAAATGATTACCAATGCATCCGCAATTTCCTGAGCCACCTCTTTTAGAACCCTCGGATGCAGACCATCTGGACCCGGGGATTTATTAGCCTTCAGTCCTACCAGTCTACTCATCACAGTTTCTTTCCTAATGTCAATCTGTCTCAATTCCTCTGATATCTTATGACCCTGGCCCATCCATACATCTGGGAGATTGCTTGTGTCCTCCCTGGTGAAGACAGATCTAAAGTATGCATTAAATTCTGTTGCCATTTCCCTGTTTCCCATAACAATTTCTCCCAATTCATTCTTCAAGGGGCCAACATTGTTCTTAACTATCTTCTTTCTCTTCACATAGCTAAAAAAGCTTTTGCTATCCCCTTTTATATTCCTGGCTAGACTGAGCTCATACCTGATTTTTTTCTCTCCGTATTGCTTTTTTAGTTAAGATCTGCAGTTCCTTAAAACTTTCCCAATCATCTGTATTCCCACTCATCTTAGCCCTGTCATACTTCTTTTTCTTTAATGCTATACAATCTCTGACTTCCTTTGTCAACCACTGTGGCCCCTTCCCCCTCTTTGAATCCTTCCTTCTCATTGGAATGAACTGCTTTTGCATCTTTTGTATTATCCCCAAGGATATCTGCCACTGCTGATCCACTGTCTTTCCTGCCAGGGCATCCGCCCATTTAACTTTGGCCAGTTCTTCCCTCATGGCTCTGTAGTCTCCTTTATTTAATTGCAACACTGACACCTCTGATCTGCCCTCATACCTCTCAAATTGTAGATAAAAACTTATCATGTTATGATCACTACTTCCTAATGGCTCCTTTACTTCAAGATCACTTATCAATTCCTGTTCATTACACATCACCAAGTCCAAAATAGCCTCGTTCCTGGTTGGCTGAAGCACAAGCTGTTCCAAAAATACATCCTTTAGTCACTCCACAAACTCCCTATCCTGGGGTCCAGCACCTACCTGATTCTCCCAGTTCACCTGCATGTTGAAATCTCCCATAACGACTGCATTGCCTTTAGCACATGCCAATGTTAACTCCCTAATCAACTTGTACCCAATATCCACGCTACTGTTTGGGGGCCTGTACACAACACCCATTAGGGTCTTTTTACCCTTACTGTTCCTCAGCTCAATCCACACAGACTCTACTTCCCCTGTTCCTAAGTCACCCCTTGCTAAGGACTGAATCTCATTCCTCACCAACAGGGCCACCCCACCCCCTCTTCCCATATTTCTGTCTCTACGATAGCACGTATACCCTGGTACACTCAATTCCCAGGCCTGATCCCCTTGCAGCCATGTCTCCGTTATCCCAACAATATCGTAGTTCCCCATTTTCATCTGAGCTTCAAGCTCATCTGCCTTATTTCTGATACTACGTGCATTCAAGTATAGAATTCTAGTCCTAGTACCTAGGACATCTTCAGGGAGCAGTGTCTCAGAAAGGCAACATCCATTATTAAGGACCTCCAGCACCCAGGGCATGCATTTTTCTCACTGTTACCATCAGATAGGAGGTACAGAAGCCTGAAGGCACACACTCAGCAATTCAAGAACAGCTTCTCATCTTCTGCAATACGATTCTGATTCTTAAACGGACATTGAACCCTTGAACACTACCTCACTTTTTTTAATATACAGTATTTCTGGTTTTTGCACTTTTTTAAATCTATTCAATGTACATATACTGTAACTGATTTACTTACTTATTTATTATTATTTTATTTTATTTATTATTTTTCTCTCTCTGCTAGATTATGTATTGCATTGAACTGCTGCTGCTAAGTTAACAAATTTCATGTCACATGCCGGTGATAATAAACCTGATACTGATTCTGATTTGGATTCCGAAAATGGAGAAGATCATGAAGAGATTCTCTTTTGTAAAAAGTTAAAAACAAATATCAATAGAGAATCAATCTATGACAAGCTCAAAATGTATACTGAGGATAAAAGTATTCTGATTAGGAACATGACTTCTTGTGCAACAGTTGGAGCACCACATATGACAGGTTTAGAGGTATTTATGAAAAATGAAATTTCAAGTCTTTTTGCAATCCACTGTCTAATTCATCATCAACATCTCACAGCCAAAAACCTCACCCAGCGACTTTTTTCAAGCATAACTCTTGCAATATCTACTATCAACAAAATTAAAGCTCAATCATTAAATAGCAGAATATTTTGCCAGTTTTGCCAAGATAACAGTGAAGAGTTTGAACACTTGCTTCTTTACACTGAAGTGCTTTTGCTGTCATAAAGTTGCTGATTAAAACATTCCTTTGATCTTTTTGACACTGTGGTTGAATTTTTGCTTGAAGTTGTAAAGGGGGTTTCTTATTTTTCTTTGTTACTGTATATGTAATCAAAATGGCTTCTTTGTTTTGTTAAAAGCAGGAATGCTTCTTTGTTGCGAGAGAGTGCTGGAAGCTTGTTTGGGTTAAAATTTACTGATAATGAGAATTGTATTCCTTTGTAAACCAATTGGGATTAATGTTCTTTCTTCTGAGTCTGTAAGCTATTGTTGGTGGGCTTTTGGGCAGATCAGCGTGAGGGGTGAGAGAGAGAGGACGCGATGCTGTAAACTGGGCGAGGAATGGACCCCAAGCGGGGGTCCGAGGCCAGGAGGTACTCCGAGGAGAGGAGATGAATCTAGATGTGCTTGGTTGACCATTTCGGGTTGTCCTAAGCTGTGAGTCGAGGCGTTCAGAGGGGATCGAATGGTGGCCAGAAGACTTCAGTAATTGAGCTCCAACGGTTGTGCATGAAGTGGTTTGGACTTTGATAAGTTTGGCGCCTTTTCTTTATTTTTTTCTTCATATATACTGTATCGTTATTAATCACTTAGTTATAGTAACCTTTATAAATTGTACTCATTTAATCGCATATGGTGTACTGTCTGTTTTCGGGCGAGGCGGGGACATCACACAGCATCCACACCAGCTGATTACCCAGTTTGGCGGGGCCGAAGGCTGCTCCCCCTAGACGGAAATGAGCTGAGCGAGCCTGAGGCGACCCAGGGGGTTACAAAGTCAACAAGAGCTTGGGAAACGAGATAGAACTTCTACATGGAGGTGCGGCATACCTCGCTGATCTATATGACAAAATGAGCATTCTAACAGCCGGGTGAAAATTTGAACTTAATCCAGGCAAAATGTGCAGTATCCACTTTTATCGGAAGATTGGAAATATATAAGCAAAACATTTGGGAGAAGAATGTGCTCATAGTTTTCCTGCATGGAAAGTGTATTTCACAGATGGTGATTTGCAAGAGTACTGCTTATACCTGCAGTCACTGAAGAAGGACTTTTTTAGAATCAATTCAAGGACTGGGTAAATAACACATTTATTTGCAAGGTACAGGAAGAAGCTTATAAGAAGAAATTATTGAAATTCAGGCTGATGAAGAAGCAAAAATGCTTTTCAAAAATGTCAGCTTTTGTGGTATGTAGTTGCACAGTCATACAAAGTTTCCTGGTCTTTGGAGAAGAGCTTTTCATTATATTTCCATCCTTGTATAAAGAGGCTTCAGTGAACCATATACTCACAAAAAACAGAAGCCACTTGGACATTTGTTACACATGGGGATTTAAGGTTTTTGCTGTCACAACTTGAACCAGATATTTCAACTCTTGCTAAAAACCATCAAGCTCAAAGATCACATTGATATCAAAGCTGCTGTACAGCACACAGGTACTGTGTAGTCTAGGTTTAAAGACAAATAAAAATTTAAAGCAGAATCATTTTTCTCATGTTAGCATATGGTAGACATGTGTCTACATTATTGGGGCACTGGAAAGAATATTGTGCCTAAGAGGCATTGGCAAGTATAAAGATGCTTTGGTGGGGGGGGGGGGCGGTTGGGTTAAAAAAGGCTGGGAAACACTGCTCTATCTATACCTCTCATAATTTTGTTTCTCGATCAAATTTCCTGTCAATTTTCTACATTCCAAAGAATAAAGTCTCAGGCTATTGAATCTTTCCTTATAATTCAGGTCCTCCAGACCCAGAAACATCCTTGTAAATTTTCTCTGCATTCTTTCAACTTTATTTCCATCTTTCCCATAGATGGGTGACCAAAACTGCACCAATTACTCCCAATTAGGCCTCACCAATGTCTTCTACAACTCCAACACAACATCCCATCTCCTGTACTCAATACTTCAATTTATGGAGGCCAATGTGCCAAAATCTTTCTTTATGAACCTATCTACCTGTGATGCCACCTTGGTAGAATTGTGGACCTGTATTCCCAGATCCCTGGTCATTGAGAAAGAGGGACAATGGTAGGAAATGAGTGAAAGAAAGCAGAATGTATAGAAGGCTGTTTTTGCTTCAACCTAAAATTGAATCCAGGCTTGACTCCAGTTTTGCTGTTAGTAAAAGACATATGAAGCAGAGGATCCAACAAGATGCTGACAAGTGAAGGTGCAAGAACCCTTCCTTTCCTTAAACTGTTGCTAATTGGGGAGTAAATGGAATCAGGAAGTAAATGAAATGAAGTGAAATTGAGAAAAGAAAAGAAAATTGCACAACTAAAACAGAAAATGCTTCACAACTCAAATGCACATATTTCTGGTTTGTGACCCTTCATTAAAAACTGTTACAGACCTAAAATATTGACTCTCTTTTCACAGATTTCGCCTGATTGGGTGATTTTTTTTTTCTGCCATTTCTGATTTGTTGTAGATTTACAGCATCTAGATTTTTTTTAAGTTTCAGTAAGTTGTGGCATTTATATAGCATGTTTCATATCTATTTGCAAATGCTCCTAAGTTCCATATAAGCCATGAAGAGGTGCCGGCATGTAAGAAATGCAGCAACTACTTTGAACTGCTGAAAAGATAAATGTGACGATAACAGGTTAATCCGTTCAAATCTTCATGTGAGGGTGAGTGATTGAAATGTCAGGGATAACTCCATTGCTCTTCTTAACGTGGGTTCTTCTAGATAGGACAGAAAGTAATAATGACAGCACACCAGTCCCTTGGTAACCACCTACATTGTTTATACCCAGTCTCTGAAGAGCATGATCAAACCAAACTCTCCTGATTCAAACAGAAAGATGCTACTTTCAATCACAGCAGATGCCCTGGATTTAGGTGTAAGAGAGATCTATAAGCAGCAAGCATTTTGTGGCAGAAGTGATAAACACGTCTGTCGTGATGAGAACTAAATTCAAAAATTGAAGGAAGATTTGAAATGAAGACAAAACAATTAAGTTTATCCTCATTTGGAGAAGAAAAATAGGTCAGTATTTGAACAAAGTACCGACTGACGGTTTCTGAAAAAAATGCCAAAATCCTTCACAA
Source organism: Hypanus sabinus (assembly GCF_030144855.1). Taxonomy (NCBI): domain Eukaryota; kingdom Metazoa; phylum Chordata; class Chondrichthyes; order Myliobatiformes; family Dasyatidae; genus Hypanus; species Hypanus sabinus. The sequence continues at coordinate 43,217,190 of NC_082710.1, forward strand.
ATGCCTCTAGATCCATAGTGAATTTCCATCATTTTCTGTTTTGATTCCTGGTTTGTAATTTCTGTAAACAATTTCAACTGAAATAGTTAGAATAAGCAAGTGTACTTTCTTTTTGTGTGTTTGAATTGTGACATAACATTCTGATGAAATTAAGAAAGTAAGGGGCAGTAAGAACTTGAAATTTCTAAGCTTCATTCTAACAAATCAAGGCTAATTTTAATCAAGAAGCAACAAATACTTCATTTTCAAACAAGAAACAACATCAAAAAATCCAGATAGCAACGTATAAGACATGACTCCAATTATTGGAGAATTTTCTCTTTGATATACATTGTCTTCAATTTTACCAGGGCTCCACAAGTGAATCTGGCTTTCATTCTACTGGGATGTTCCGAAAAATGTTGAGATAGATCGCTCACACAACATGTTTGGATTTATTCAGCCACCCTTGTTTTTATTATCTTGTTATGCATGACTCACACGATAGTGGCCTCTAGGGGAGGTTATATTCCATCCTTCTCTATTCTATCCTTGAGAATTGCACATTTTAAATAATAACAAAGGAGACAATAAATTTATCAAAGTATGAGTGTTGGCAATGCTGTATCTCAGATAAACAAAAAAACTTCAATATTAGCATTATAAATCATACCAAATTGAATTTGTACTATGCATAATTATTAATATGAAATTCTGCTGACCAAATATATGTTTGAGTGCACAATACATTATACATTTGGGATTATATTGCAACCTTTTAATAACCATAACTTACTGCTCACAAGTGCCAACGATTTATTTTGTTTTTAAAGTGGTCATTACAGAAGAAGGATGCATTTATATATACCTTTAATGCAGAAGGATGTGCCATTGCTGACTACAGATTGCTGTCCACTGTGAGTGAGGGAAGAAATTTCTGTAATGGACAGAATGTGACAGATGAAATTTAACTCATGAAAGATGAGTTGTCACCATATATTTTGTAAGTTCCCTCAGTTTATCTTCATCTATTTCATTAGATCTGATGTTGCCTATTGACTGATGATTGCAGAGTGCGCAGTTCCATAGACACTTTCTTACAAAGTGCAAACCATGCCCACATGTAACAAGACCTGAGCTACACCTGTATTGTTGAAGGTAAAATTCATGCCATACAATGCCAGCCATTGATCAGGTCCAGTAAACTTCCTGCCTTTAGAATTCAAAGCTAAAACCTTTGTCAATTTTTTCATGATCTGTATCCTTCATCATGAAGGTAATGGTTAAAAGAGCAGATGGAGGCTATGTGGTTAAGGCACTCGTCTGGTGATCTGAAGGTCGCTAGTTCGAGCCTTGGCTGAAGCTGCATGTGTGTCCTTGAGCAAGGCACTTAATCACACATTGCTCTGTGACAACACTGGTGCCAAGCTGTATGGGTCCCTAATGCCCTTCCCTTGGACAAAATTGGTGGCATGGAGAGGGGAGACTTGCAGCTTGGGCAACTGCTGGTTTTCCATACAACTTTGCCCAGGATTGCGCACTGGAAACTTTCCAAGGCACAAATCCATGGTGTCACGATACTAACAGAGGCCTACAGTGCCTCTCCACCATAATACTTTATTCAAACATGAATTTTTCAAGACGCAAACGTCATATTCAAGATCAACATCCCTAATTGCCCCCGAAGAAGTGGAGGTGGGCTACTTTTTTGAATAGCCACAGTGCCTCTGGTAAAGGTAGTCCCACATTGGTTTTGGTCAGGGGGTCCTGATGCAGCAATGACTAAGGGGCAGTGATTTGATTTCCAACTTGGAGTGGAACCCACAGGCCGTCATGTTCCGAAATGCTCCTTGCTGATAGAGGCCTCTGTTTTAATAGATCCTGCCAGAGTAGTTCAGGCCAGTAGCTTCAGTGCAATTCATAGACAGCACACCACAAGCAAGGTGTACTGATGTTGGACGGATCAAGGTTTAGGGTTCAGGTACTCAATGCTCAATGGATCACCTGTTTTATTGGCCACTGAATACCTGTCAATCAAGCATGAAGCTTTGTCCTGTTTCTTGAAAGTTTTAGAATTCTAATAGTCATATTGTTGACTTGTAGATGGTGGAATAACTTTGTACTATCAGGTGATTCATTGAGCACTGAGTTTGACACAATTTTGTAGCCATAATATGAATCGGCTAGATCAGTCGCATTCCTGAACAGTAGAGACTTAGCCTCATCCTCCCCCAGCCACCACTCTTAAGCGTCAAAGGTGGGTTTTTGGCAATGATAATGCTATCAGATTTTGCAGTAGGTAATCAGACTGTCTATTGTCATTGGTTCTCAATTTGCACTGCTAATGGTGTTTGCCATTTATCAGCCCATAGCTCGAACTTGCTGCATTCCAGCTTGAACTACTTCACTTCTGAAGAAGTATAAATATTATTGAACATGTTGTAATGAACTGGATGTTCACATTGCTTTGATTCTTCCTGACATTTGAGCGTGACTAGATGGGAGTAGGTATGCAAGTCATTCATGGGTATTCAGAAATGCAATTCCTTCACGGGCAATTAGAGACACAGTTGTAAACTATATGTCAAAATCATCAGTGAATTTACTTTTGATTCTCCAAACGTAAGAGATGTTATTTTTAAAGATGTCACTTCTGGATCTTTTCTCATCCTTCTGCCCTTCGCCAGGTTTTGTTACAAGACCAGATTTAAAACTGAATAATCCACTCTTTATTTATAGTCAGAGTGATACTCATAAATGTTAATAGTACTACAGGAACTGAATTTATCAGCTGACATGAATAATGCAATTTAGGATTTTAGTACCTTTCATGGAAACAATGTCAAATACGTGCCATTGTTGAAATTAAAAATATATACATTTGTAATACCAAATTATTTTTTCAGTTTACTGTTACCAACAGGATTTTTCATAATAAAATAAATGACATAGAATTTTGTTTAAAAAATAGCAACCATTTCAAATTACACTCACAATTGACTCATCAAAAATTTGCTAAATATTAAATGCTTAATCACAAACCTAAAAGTGGCCGTGTTTCAGAGCAATGAGTCAAAGTATAGAACATTATTGCTTCCTTTTGGTTTCCCAATTTAAAACTATTATTTGGTATCCAAGAGTGCAACAGAAAATGCAGCTTTCTTCAAGTAGGCCAGTTACCCGGTTATCCGGAGATAGAAATTGGCATACTTCGTCAATTTATTAGTAATAATACTTTTGATATAACAATGTCAAGTATATAATTCTGCATGTGCCCGTGATCCCAAGAAAATTAGTACAATTTAAAGAATTAATACAATCAATGGAATCCCAGCATTTTAATTTGGGTTTTTTACTCAGGCAGATTCTTTCTTGAAAGAGCATTAAAAACATGCTTTTAGTGTAATATTTCAGATAGTTCAGATCAGCTTCATAATCTGAAACACTGAAAATATATAAAACTGCACATCAACCGAATCACAGTGAATATCCCTCGTATAAAAGAAAACTGACATTTAGGAGAAGAGCTATTTGAATACTTACTTCTGATTTAGATTGACCTTCATAAAAATTTTAATAAATAAAAAGAATACAGAGAATAGCATTAATTTCATTGTACTAAAATGAGAAGAATTAAAGATTAATATACATTTGTTTTAGTCCCTCATGTGATGCAATGATAAAGCCCATCTATAGATGGAGCCATTGCCCCATGGACAGGAGGTGCTCAAATGATAAATAATTAGCATAGAATTAAATTGAAGGGGATAAAATGGGTCTAAATAAAGGGGTTATCATACGAGGAACGTTTGATAGCTCTGGGTCTGTACTTGCTGAAATTTAGAAGGATTGGGGGCGGGAGGATCTCATTGAAACCTTTCAAATGTTGAAAGGCCTAGACAGAGTAGATGTGGAAATTATGTTTCCCATGGTGGGAGAGTCTAGAACAGGGGTCGGCAACCCGCGGCTCCAGAGCCGCATGCGACTCTTTCAACTCCGTGCTGCGGCTCCCTGTGGCTTTGGAAAATAGATGAGTATTTAATTAAAATGTATTTTATGTTAGTTTGTTAGTTTTTGAAATGTAATTCTAAATTTGAAGATTATGGTGATCTTGTACAATCTAAATAAAACGTTGTGGCAACCCATTTCCTGGCACATCCGAACCGGCTCACAATTTGCCAGCGTTCAGGCTAAGGGAGATAGCCTACGGGGGTTTGTGAGTACGTGTCTTTTGGAGCATCCGCGCCCACGGGGGGCAGGTTGAGAGAGGCTTAAAAGCAAGGCTGTTTAGTTCGAATAAAGTTATCTTTGACTGCAGTTTAACCACTCCGTGTTGTTATTTTAGCGCTGCGTGTAGCACACCGCTACAACGTGTTTTTATCGCTATTAATATACGTCACCACTGCCAATGCCTGACACCCGCCAGTGCGCGATTTCTTTTAATTTTTCGATCCAAGGTAGGCTTACGATGTAGTAACCTTCAACCCAACATCTTTTTTTCGGAGTTCAAAATGTTTTTGTTGCATGCAGAAATATAATTTCGTTTGCTCTGCAGGAGTTCATCGATTTCATAAATGCAACACATTATAGTTCGTTTATACATAGCATAAAGGCAAAAAAAAACATTGTATGCAGTGTTATTTCATTTTAAATGTCAAACGGGTTTTGTGGCTCCCAGTGTTTTCTTTTCTGTGGGAAGCGGGTCCATATGGCTCTTTCAGTGATAAGGGTTGCCGACCCCTGGTATAGAACAAGAGGGCACAGCTTCAGAATAGAGGGGTGCCCTTTCAAAACAGAGAGGTGGAGAAATTTCTTTAGCCAAAGGATGGTGAATTTTTGAAATTTGTTGCCACATTTAGAGGCCGGGTCGCTGGGTGTACTTAAGGCAGAGATTGATAGGTTCTTGCTTGGACATGGCATCAAAGGTTACGGGGAGAAGGGCGGGAACTGGGGTTGAGGAAGAGATTTTAAAAAAGGATCAGCCATAATTGAATAGCAGAGAGACTCGATGGGCCAGATGATCTAATTCTGCTCCTATGTCTTATGGTCTTATGGTCTAAAGAATCAGCACCTTTATATTTTAGTAATTCTTTTTGAAATATCTATGGCATATTGGATATTAATTTCCTTTCTTAATATTTTCAGTCATGGTTTACACTCTTACAACATCTGGTTAAATCCCTTCCAGTTTTATGGCAAACATTACAGTCCAACCCATCAGAAAACCAAGGAGCATATTCTGTGACCTTATTACCAAACTACCTCTGCTTACTATTGGTGAATCTAAAGCAGTGCTTTCCCTCCATTTTGCCTTGAACAGGAGCCAACTATTTTCTTATTCAGTTATAATTCAGTTATGGGAGGTTGGTGGGGGAGGGGAGTTATTTTTCTGATCAGCCATCTTATTGTGCTGTTAATAAATACAGCTTGGCAATGCGATAAACTTAGGCTATTAGCTGGCTAGGATCACATTTCCACATTGTCTTACTGTTTAAAGAAGCACTGTAGTTTGGTCAACTAAAGTTGGTCATAAGACTCATAACAATGAAAACACAACTTGGGCTTCCATTAGGTTTCTTCTGTAATATGTGCCATGAGACAAGAAAGACATTTAATAATTTCATGAGATTCACCAGCTCCTCCAGCAATACTGCAGAACTCTGGAGGGAGTCATTCACATGTACAGAGCTGTTTGTAAAACTGCAAGAACCTCGGAGTTTTCCTTTACTTACTGAGATCAGCTCATTGCCAGAGGGTGAAGGTGAAATGTCATTTGGATTTGGCAGAATTAGCTTTTGATATGGTCTATCAAATTGGAACCAAAAGTACATTGAACTATCTCAGGATCAGAATCAAACATCACTGACCTACGTCATAAAATTTGCTCTCGGTGCAGAGCAACGTATAAAACAAACTACAAAAGAAAATTTATAAAGTGCAAAAAAAGGAACAATGGGACAGTGTTCATGGGATCAGAATGCTGATGGCTAAGTCGAAGAACCTGTTCTTTAAGTGTTGAGTATGGGGCCTCAGGCTCCTGTACCTCCTTCCTGATGGTAGTAATGAGAAGAGGGCATATCCCAGATGGTGTCAGTCCTTCCTGAGGCACTGCCTTTTAAGGATGCCTTTAGTGGTGGGGAGGGTTGTGCCCGTGATTGAGGCTGCCCGTCTGCAGCCTTGTACAATCCTGCACATTGGAGACTCCAAATACCAAGTGGAGATACAGCCAGTCAGAGTGCTCTTCTCTGTATTTCTGTAGGAATTTGCTAGAGTCTCCAGTAACATAACAAATCTTCTCAAACTCCTAAAGGAATAAAGCTACTGGTATGTCTTCTTCACTTGTGCATCAATATGTTGGGCCCGAGATAGATCCTCTGAGATGTAGATGCCAAGGAACTTGAAACTGCTCACATATTTCACCTTTCCCCCTCAATGAGGACTAGTGTGTGTTCTCCTTCCTGACATTCACAATCAACTCCTTGGCCTTGCTAACAAGTCTTTTGTGACAACAGCACTACAACACTCCATCATGTGTAAAGCCCTCTCCACCATTGAGCACATTACCCAGGTTATGCTCTTTTATCACTGCTGTCATCAGATAGAAGGTACAGGAGCCTTAGGACCAACACTACCAGGTTCAGGAACAGTTATTACCGCTCAAACATTAGGCTCTTGAACCAGGGGAATAGCTTCACTTGCCCCATCACTGAACTCTTCCCACAACCTATAGACTCACTTCCAAGGGCTCTTCATCTCATGTTCTCAATATTTAATGCTTTTTTAATCTTTTTTGTATTTTGTGGTTTGTTGTCTTTTGCACATTGATTATATGACTGTCATGTTGGCTGTAGTGCTTCATTGATGCTACAGCCTTTCTTGGATTTACTGTATCTGCCAGCAAGGTAACAAATCTCAGGGTTGTATATGATGACATATATGTAATTTGATAATAAATTTCCTTAGAACTTTGAACTCAAACAGCCAATCGATGCTGCTCCTGTACTCATTGCCATCTAGGATTCTGTCAACAACAGTTTTGTCATTGATGAATTTATAGATGGCGTCTGAGTTGTGCCCCGGCAGTCATGAAGTAGAGCAGAGGGCTAAGCACATATCACTGAGGTGTGCCTGTGTTGATTGTCAGCAAGGAGGAGATGTTATTCCCAATGAGGCAGTCCAGTTGCAGAGGGAAGTACAGAGAGCTAGGTTTTGAAGCTTGTAGATTATCACTGACATTGAGCTGTAATTAATAAATCCTGAGGATAAGTGTAGATTATAAGTCAGAAGTCTCAATGGAACTATTCTAACACTCTAGTCAGACTGCACTTTGAATACTTGGACTGTGTCTGATCAACAAGTCATATAGATAGGCAATTCCCTAACATGGGAGGCATACAAAAGCAGCAATGACATAGATTCTGACAAATATAAATCTGAGTTATGAATAATGCTGGAGGAACACCTTTTGACATGGAAATGAAGCATTGGAAGTGAAATTATATCGAGCTGAAGGGAATGAAAATATCCAGAATATTATTTTAAATTAAATCACATGGTCAGGCTTGAACTAACTGAAAATGAATGAAGATATCAGGACGCTCCTCTTCACAAAGTAGTTAGTGAATGAATAAATTAGAATACTTGACAGATGGCGAAATAAGTGAATGCTTTAACAGGAGTATTTAAGATTTTCCCAGATGGATGAACTTGGTTTGATCAAATGGCCTTCCTTGTCTACAATAATCTTCTCTCCTTTTGTAACCTAAGGTAGGTTTCTGCCTCTTTATATTATTTGACTTGCAAATAAATAAGAAACCCTTTATTTAATCTGTCCATATTTGGAATAATTTATGGTGGGATTTGCATATATTCTGGAAGTAAAAACTGTAAGTAACTATTGATTATTTACTAAATTACTAAATTGTAGGCACAGTGTATAAACCACTGATCATGGTGGGTAAATAATTTCCATTCATAAAATACTTTGTCTGTTTATTAATTTTCCTGACTGAATGTAGAAACTAGTGCTAGAAAAAAAGCCCAAGTTTTGCAATTGAATTAACAAGTCTGACTCCAATACACTCCCATTTTTGTTCCAGCCTCCCTAAAAGAATTTCAATAATTTGACTTACTTGATTCTGAGAAAGACCAGATCTTCTAGAGTAATCGGTGCATGTTTAATGTATAAATTGTCTGATTCAGCACATTCTAGGGGCATGAAAAGTACAAAATAGATGGTGGTAACTGATTGAGTAACAGCAGAAGGAGACAGACTGGATTTGAATATAAAATACAGCCTTCACAATTTAAAAGCCTCATTCTGAATGGCCTCAATGGAAATATGAAGCAATAAGTAGTTCCATATCCATGGGGGCTGAATCTCCTCAAGGAGGTCCATGAAAATGACCTCTTGCTTTCTTGAAAGACCCTGCCCAATCCCCATCCCCATCTACACTCTTGCACTTTTATTTCAGTGCCAGGATATTAGTTAAATCATCAGTACAAAGTGCACAATGATTACTCATCATTCCAAATAAATATGCTAGTTTTTAAGCCACTACCTTTGGCAAAATTTTAATATTGTTTGGCCATGGCTTGACAATGCCAGTCAAGTATTTCCATTGTATTTGTCTATCAAAGATTTTTCTGTTGATGAATAACAAATATTGAATAAATAAACTCGTCTAAGCTGTTAAGGTAGTGGGGAAAGATTATTGGCTCTGGTGAAGCTGAGATTGTAAGCCATTGACAAGATGCCTAACAGGAAATGAGTGAAAATGGAAATTTCAATTCAGCGTTGTTGTGCTCAATCTGAAAATGGCCATGGGGAAATTGATTTCACAAAACCAAAAGAATAACCATTTATTTGATGAAGGTCTTAAAGATTTCATTCAAAAAGCAATGGCTTGTCTGAAGATTGTTGAATGTATTGGTTCAATTTAAAATAAAGTGAATAATCAAAAACTTCATTGAAGAACAGCTACAAGAACACAATGGTTTGTATCATTTAATGAAGAGGAGAACTAAAATATCTTCTGTAGCTTGGGGATGGATTGCGAACATTCTTTACTCATGTAATGTTAATTCTAATGCTCACCTTGGCCTGTTGGATCCATGTTAATCATTACATTAGCAGTACAAAGTTTAAATCAAACCAATACAAGTGTAAAATTCATGAAAAATTTATACACTTACCATCTTAAAATAACAATGACAGGGACTCTCTGATTTAAATCTGCTTCAATATGGTCTCATCAAAGTCACAAACATTAAAAAAATCATCAAAGTATCCGATGATTTGGTTTCATTTACCAATCATTTTCATTGTTTTTTGCTCATGACACTCTGACATTAGAACCAGTTGATTTTCCGAAATTCTTATTTATTCTTGACTGATCTACTTTCCTTTACATTAACCTTTGTACCATGTATGGAAAATATAATAATTATGTATTACAGTTCCTAATTTTACAAAGTACTGTATATAATTCATTTTTTAAACCATTTACTTTGTCTATAAAGGGATGTAAAATGTTCCAGTTATGGAGATATTATGGTAAATTTCCCTGTTAACAGCTCCCCTAAGCTCAACTGACATATACATTAAGAAGCAGATACATTTGATTTTTCCTGTCTTCCACAATCTCTGCCATGGTTTGCAGGAACTTCGGGCACAGTGCTCTCCTTGAACAGGTCTTGCAAGTAAAATTCAAGAAGGAGGCATGAATACAGATTGCCGCCTTTTCTGTGGAGCCCCTTGCAAAGGAGGACCTTGTCTCCAAGATCAACGTGGCTTGGAGTGTGTAAGTAATAGCTTACACTAGTAAGTAATAGCCCAAATTGTCTAGAATGTTTCATAAAACAAACTTCTGTTTGGACATTTCAAGTGAGGTATTAAGTTGGTCGCTGAAACTGTCACTGCTTCTCTACCTCTACAGAACTTCCAGTGCTTTGGAGATCATTGGTATACCTGTGTGCGAACACCCAATCGCAAAAAAATTACAGCATGGAATTAGGCCATTTTATCCTCTGAGCCCGTGCCGGCTCCATGCTGGAGAAACCCTTCTAGTTCATGCTCCCTACCTTTCCACATAGCCCTGCAACACTCCTTTACCTTTTGAATGTCATAATTGACTCTGCCTGCACTACTCAACTAACCGTAGCGGAGTTGTGCAGAGTCCTAACTACTCCAGACCTTAGCCACGTACTGTGCGTAGAACCACTATTTCAAATCAATTTGGTTTCATTTACCAATCATTTTCATTGTTTTTTACTCATGACACTCTGACATTAGAACCAGCTTCTATATTAGAACTCTGTCTGGACCATGATTTTAAATATAAGAATTTTACTTGCAAAACTTGATCAATGGGAGGACTGTGCCTGAAGTTCCTAAAAAGCAAGAAAGAGATTGACGGATGGAAGACAAAAAAATACTCTTATCTATTTCTTCCTTGTCAGTTGACCTGAGGACTCCCACTGATGCTCTCACAAACATCCTGTTTCATGGAGAACAATTTTAGCCTGTCATACAACTCAAATCTCTTCTCCCGGATTCTCTTCTGCACATTCAGTGGACGGGGCCACATTCAAGGACTCATCAGAGGACCTGAATGAATACGCACGGTTGTCGCGGTATTTATCAAGACACTAGTGGACAAGTGTGTTCCCACAAAACCTTTCAGAGACTCTTCTTCAGCCAGAATCCCGAGATGACCTAAGAGATCTGAAATCTGCTGAGGGCTAGGTTGGTGGGGTTCAAAGTCCATGGAAGTACAAGAGGTCAGGGTATAATCTCTTGGAGGCTATCTCACGTGCAAAGGGGCAATTCTGGACAAAAAAATTACTGAGAACATGAGTTTTTTTTGTAAATTCTATTGTATTTCTTTATTTTCCTGTAAATGCCTACAAGAAAATGAATCTCAAGGTAGTATATGATAACATATATACTCCATAAGTCCATAAGATACAGGAGCAGAGGTAGGCTATTCTGCCCATCAAGTCTGCTCTACCATTCAATCATGGACAATCCGATTCTTCCAGTCATCCCCACTCCCCTGCCTTCTCCCCATACACTTTGATGCCCTGACTAATCAAGAACCTATCCATCTCTGCCTTATTTACACCCAATGACTTGGCCTCCACAGCCGCTCGTGGCAACAAATTCCATAGATTCACCACCCTCTGACTAAAGTAATTTCTCCGCATCTCTGTTCAAAATGAACGTCCTTCAATCCTGAAGTCATGCCTTCTTGTCCTAGACTCCCCTACCGTAGGAAATAACTTTGCCATATCTAATCTGTTCAGGCCTTTTAACATTTGGAATGTTTCTATGAGGTCCCCCTCAGCTCCAGGGAATACAGCCCAAGAGCTACGAGACATTCCTCACACGGTAACCCTTTCATTCCTGGAATCATTCTCGTGAATCTTCTCTGAACCCTCTCCAACGTCAGTATACCATTTCTAAAATAAGGAGGACATCATAGGAGGGAGGAAATGCCACATGGAACAAACCTCTGCCCAACTTTTTCCAAATGTGGAAGAAAGAAATATCTTTCTACTGGCAATTTCCTTGTCTAACTGATGAAAGTTAGTTTAACAGTTAAAAAGTAGCTATCTGTTTGACAATCAGTAATATGCTTGAATTCCATAAATTGTCGTGATGGATGTATCCTAACCTCAAGCATAACCCTACCCTAAGTTGTGAGCAAGTATCTGAGAGGTTTCTACACCTGAACTATGAGAGTTAATAAATTATAGACTGATTACATTTGACCCTTCTCATCTACATGATGATTTTCCCCCGAGGCCATGTAATTGGCTCATTCCCTTTATCCTTTCATACATACTTCTTGTTTCAATTTGCTTTTTCAATATCTATATGCTCCGATCTAATGATGGCACGTAACAAAGCCTTACATTTTAATCTTCATCAGTATAATGACATCTTTCAGATCTCACAAACTATTCTTGTAATTATTTTAAGGTTATCTCCTGCTATCATCATTCAGCCATCCAATAAAAACAGTGCATCTCTCCTTACTGCTCTGTAACTACAGATGTTGATACCATCCAACATCCCCTTCAATCTTCTCAGTTACACTGAAAAACACCTGACTATATCAAACCTTTTCTCACAACAGTAATCCTATTAACCAGGACTATTAACCTGGTGAACCTACCTCCAGTTTTTCCATGCCTTTCATATTACATCCTGCTAAGAGGTGTTCAAAATTCTGCATAGTATTCAAATGAAGCCAGAGTTACATAGAGCTTGTGCAATTTCAAAATTATCTGTTTGCCACCTAGCCTTGTTAAATCAAAAGTTAACCACATAAGACATTTCATTTAGTCTCACTCCACTCCCAAAGTGCTCCTCAATCATCCACAGTGAGTTGAGTCTGTCCTATGTGATGGTTTATCTCGTGGCTTTCAAGTGCTAGAAAATCAACTGCTGCCTAAGCAAGGACCCTCTGCAGTTTGCCTATCACCACTATAGGTCTACAGTGGATGCAATCTCACTGGTTCTCCACTCAGCCTTGGATCACCTGAACAATAGGCTGCTGTGTATTGACTACAGCTCTGCGTTCAATACAATCATTCCCTCAGTGCTAATCAACCTGGGCCTCTGTAACTCCCTCTGCATCTATATCCTGTGGTGTGGTGATTCGAAATAACATTCTCCTCACTGACAATCGACATTGGTGCTCCTCAAGAAGGCATGTTTAGCCCACTGGTCTACTCTATACCCATGAACGTGTGTCTGAGCACAGCTCAAAAGCCGTCTATAAATTTGCTGATGGCGCAACTATTGTTGGCAGAATTTAAGATAGTGACAAGGAGCAAGATAGATCATCTAGTTGAGTGATGTTGCAGCAACAACTTTGCACTCAGCATCAGTAAGACCAAGGAATTGATTGTGGACTTTAGGAAGGGAAAATCGAGGGAACATACAGCAGACCTCATCAAGGGATCAGAAGTGGAAAGGGTGAGCAGTTTCAAGTTCCTGGGTGTCAGCATCTCTGAGGATCTAACCTGGTCCCAACATATTGATGCAATTACAAAGCAGTTATATTTCATTAGGAATCTGATGAGATTTGGTATATCATAAAAGACACTTGCAAATTTCTACACATGTACTGAGGAGAGCATTAACTGGTTGCATCAGTATCTGGTGTGGAGGGGCTACTGCACAGGATAGAAGAAGCTGCAGAAAGTTGTAAACTCATCCAGCTCCATCAAGGGCATTAGCCTCCCCAGCATTCAAGACATCATCAAAAGGTGATGCCTCAAAAAAGCAGCATCCATCGTTATAGACCCCCATCACCCAGAACATGCCCTCATCTCATTGCTGCCATCAAAGAGGAGGTACAGGAGCCTGAAGACACACACTCATTGTTTCAGGAACAGGTTCTTCCCTTCCTGCATCAGATTTCTGAACGGACAATGAAACCATGAACACTACTTCAGTTTTTTCCCATCTCTTTTTGCACTACCTATTAATTTATTTTTTTATATATACTTACCGTAATTTACAGTTTTTATGATTATACATTCCAATGTATTGCTGCTGCAAAACAAGAAGTTCCATGACATATCCCGGTGATATTAAACCCGATTCTGAATCTGAAATGAAAACAGAAAACGCTGAAAATACACAGCAGTTTTCCATTCCTGCTATTTGATGCCATAACCATATTTCAGCCCTAAAGCTACAGGATGTATGCATAGGGTAAGGACAGCAGCTTCAACACAAAGCAATGCGGAATACTAGTCACCATATCTTTCTAGTTCACAAACTTCCTTTTAGTCCAGTGATAATCCTCTGCCCTCGTGACAATATTGCCTCTTGGTTCTATGTGACGTGATCTCTGCCTTATGCTTGTTACTTTGTCATATACTTCCTGAAAATTCATTGAATTACATCCATTACACATAACACAAAATGGATTAAGTAAAAAGTATGATTAGATTTATTGAAAGTAACATAATTGAAAATTGTTTGTCAAACCATAGATTCATTTATTGTTCAGGCCTGAACATCAGTGGCAAGGCCAACTTTTCTTGTCTATTTTCAATTGCCCATGAGGTGGTGACTGGAATTACTGGTGTAAGTACTCTCACTGGAATGTAGGAAAGGAGTTTTGGGATTTAAAACCAGCACGATTTGCCGAGTTAGGGCGATGTGTGGCTTGGAGGGTGACTAGAAGATGGTGGTAATTGCTTTTGTAATGCAAAGTAATGAATAATGCAGTGTATTATAGACCTCGCTGTATTATAGAGTCCTTGAAATGGTCCTTCCCTGAGGTTTTGTCTTTGAAAGACTGAATTCACTGACTTGTTCTGTTTGTGAAATAGCCAAGATCATGTTTGCTTATCAAATGTGCAGTGTAAACAAGAATCAGTGTGCCATAATATGTTGTTATAGTTCCTTATCCATATTTCCTTTCATTGTTCAGACAGGATTTCCCAAAAGAAGATTCAAGACTGGTTTATTGTTTCCACAAGTATTTTACTTCTGTGGTAATGCAGACAAAATGCTGGAGGAACTCAATAGGTCTAACAGCACCTGTGGAAAGGTTGAAGTTTCAGGCTGGGACCCTTCATCAGGACTCGACTGTTTATTCCTTTCCATGGATGCTGCCTGACCTGCTGAGTTCATCCAGCATTTTGTGTGTGTTGCCTTGAATTTCCAGAAACTGCAGATTTTCTTGTGTTTTTGTTACTTCAGTGGTGTTCTTTTAGCCTGTATGGGTACTGCACTAATGTAATGTAAGCTTCTGGATATCTGTTGTTTCTGTGCCTTTGGTGTCTCAACCATGACAATTAGGATATGAGCATGGAGCACTGTTCCCTCCAAGATGTGAAAGTACGCGCTGCACAGTAGCTGAAATGCTTCCACACATATAGCCTTCGTTGCCGTGCAGCTGAAATCTTCTTTTATATAATGTGAATAGAAAGTGCCACACAGCTTTCAGTCTGTCTAAAAATTTTAAGCTCAGAGCAATAGTTGGTCTGTGGAGCTGTAAAAAAATTAGAGGGGATGTTGACCTGGAGGCTGCTGTGACTTCAACATTTAAGTCAATTCCTGGCAAGCCATGTTTAGGAATACATCCAGAGGTTGAAAATACATAAATAATCCATCCCCACCCAGTTTATCTCTCCTTAGCATATAAGTAATATGGGAACATGGTTTCACTGGAAACTGACAGGTTTGTGGCACCATGCCCAAGCCATTGTCCAACCTATTTGAACTTTGGCAGTAATGTCATATTATTCCACCATGGAGAGAGAGATAGCAGACTGTATTTTATCCTGCCTTCAGTTAGCATCATTACATAGACACCATCTGGCACAGATCAGTGAACTGAGAGGAAGAGCATGATGTACTCCTTCATTTTCCTGCGTCCTCCCACTCCCTGACATGGTCACATGTAGCACAGATGCTGTGAGAAACCACTCCAAATTCTCTTCTTCCTATCCCCTGCTGCTTCCCTGCTGTGTCAACACAGGCTGAAGGTGGACGGCTTTCACAAGAGTTATTTAAAACTGGATTACTTAATACGGCATAACCAACTCTGGCATGACCAATTGAGGAGAAAACCTGAGTTTGCTTTATGATTGCCTTTGCCAAAAGTTAATGCTTCCACAGCAACAGTTTGTTCTTAGTGTTTACGCTTGCCTTATGTAAATTTACTAAAGATTTCAATCCTCCTAAGTAGTGGCCTACCCAGGAATTATGAAGTTTGTCAGCAAATAGTGCCTGAAGTTTAAACTCTTCACTGGAGTTCAGAGCATGAGGCAGTTATTTACACGTGGAAGTAACAATCATTATCCTAGTTCCCATTTATAATCTATACTAAATTGGAATTTATGAGGTGCCAACTCAGTGAAGCTGTAACACCGGGCACATGCAAGCTATAAAGCAGAACAGGTATGCCCATTCATAGAAATCAGGCTGACCACACGATCAGCACTCTCTCAGTCTTCAGCCTCATTTTGGAAGTTGTCATCAAAGGTAGTATTGCTTACTGTTCACAAATGTCCAGTTTGCTCTTTGCCATGAACACCTTGCTGCACACTTCACTACTGTTTTTAACTTCAGAAATAATGTAGACTTCATTCATTTATAAAAAGATACAAAAGATGGAACAGTGCAAAATGTCGACAGTTTCCAAGTTTGATTCATCTTCTGATGAGAAGAGGTTGCTGGTGCCTGTCCATTGCAATGCTCTTTTTCTTCCCATTACTTCTAGTCTCTGAAGCCCACTGTCCCTGGAATGGTGTCTTCCAGGTCTTCCTTTTCACCACTTGCCATTCCCCTTCTTGTCCATCTGCCATCCTCTCTTCTATTGATTCCTCTTCTTGGGGAAGAGCTTGGCACTTGGGAGCTCAAGATGATGGTCTTCCCTCAGTCCTGCTCTCAGACTCAGTTTCAGTCTCTGCTAGGGCCTCTGTAAGGGTTGGGGATGTGTCAGCACTTCTCTGAGCGTTATTATTGTCAGCAACCTCTGTTGCTGCCTTAGCATGGGTACATGCACATTTTGAGTAGGCCTTGTAGCAAATTTTGTTTTATCTCCAGTCCTTGGGCTGGTGGCCTTCCTGTTTGCAATTCTTGCAGATGACTGTAATGTATCGGGCAGCCACACATCCAGGTCTGTTGCAGTTACAAGACAATGTGGATTGTCCTGCACATACACCATCATATAACCGTAGTTCCTTCCAGGGGCAAACTCTGAGGGTTGCAGGATAATCCTCCACTGGCATGCACTCTTAGCTCGATTTCACCGGGAACTTGCTAGTTTAGACCCAAAGAGGTCATTGATACCCACACAGCTTCCTGCTCCCTCAATGTAATGGGGCAGGAAGGGGAGGACATTCTCAGCGGGCAAATGTGGGCTGAGCATGTGCATTGTTGTTACATGCTACTGGGAGGGGAAGGTGAAGAGTGGATGCACCTTTAGAAGTGACGAGGGACATCATACCCCTTCTCTCAAAAGTCCTGGAGCATCTTCTGTCATCCTATCAGGCAGTTGAAGACAACATCAAAGTACCCATTCCCTGGGAAGTTCTGGAGGCAGTAGATGTTTTTCATCTCACCACAGCCTTGGTTGAAACATGTGTCAACGAGGTGCACTGCAGAGATGAGGTGAGAGTGACGGCCCTTCACATCAAGTCAGCATTTGACAGCGGGTGGTACGAAGGATAAAATGGAAGAAAATGAGCATCAAAATTAAAATACTGCAAGATCTGGAGTCACGCTGCTCACAAAGGAAAATGGATATGGTGGTTGGAGATCATGGTAGTTCCAGAACATCATGGCAAAAAATCCTGCAGGCAGTGTCCTTGGCCCAGCCATCTTCAGTTGCTTCACCTATGAATTTTCTCCCATCATGAGGTCAAATATTTGCATAATGTTCAACTTCTCATCACAATTCTTTCATAGAAGTATCAGGCAGTGGCCAACTATGACATCTACCTCTGATCTTAAAATAAATTGCCATTGCTATGTCCCTTCCATCAACATCCTGAGCTCACCACTAACCAGAAACTCAACTAGATCAGCACATTAATACCCAGGCTAAAAGAGCAGGTCAGATGCTTGACCTCCACATACACCAAGGCTTTTCAGGGATCCAAAAGGCACATGCCAGGAGATAAGAGAATACTCTCTCAATCAGTGGCTCCCAAACTTTATTGCATTATCACCACCTTGGCTCCCTGACTACATCTCCATTTCCGGACATTACATTAAAACTAAAAAAAAAATTGATTTACAATGCGCAGTGAAAGAAAAACAGGAATTGTAAATTCAAAGCAGTGACAAATAATTGCAGCAGTTACTCAAATCTATTTGAAGATACAAATAAAATTGCTTCTTTAATTACAAGAAAATCAATTTTAATCAATAATTTTAGAATGTACATTAGTAGTTCAAATATTCACAACTTCATTGCTTTTTCACCTTTCAGTGGGATGGATGGTCTTGGTGCAATTGGTGCAATATCAGTTTCTCAGCATCAGGCTGGATGTCACTTCGGAGCAGTTTCAGATTGCCATGTTCAGTAATTTACAGTCTGTTTAAAATGCTTCGAAAGAAGTTGGGCGACTGCACAGAAACAGTACTCCACCAGATATGATGTTGGAAAGGAAATGAGTAACATCTTGACCTTTTTCCAAAGTGCAGGAAAGGGTTCAGAGATTTCTTTCTGCAACCAGAAGTCCTGATGTGATATTTGGAACCTTGGCTTCTGCTCAGCCATTTTGGAGTGAGATCAGTTCTTCCTCTATCCTTCCTGTTTCCTCATTACAAGTGTTTGGGAATGGATTTATTACCCAATCTAGAATTCAGATTAGAGAAGATCCTGAAGATGCTCAGACATGTTTTTATGCAGCTCACTAGGTGGGCACACTATACCTGAAGATCATTATCTAGTATTCTCTTCAAACTCAGAGAGGGTCAAAAATTGGAAAAGTTCATAATAGCCAATGTTGCACTTAAATAGTGTTACCAGACAGAAATGTGAAGACAACTGACTTCACTTTGATAAGATTCACATCATTTCCTTCCAATTGAAGACTGATTTCATTAAATTTTGCAAATAACTCTGACAAATACAGTGCCTATAAAAAGCATTCACTCCCTTGGAAGTTTTGGTGTTTTATTGTTTTACAACATTGAATCATAGTGGGTTTAATTTGGATTTTTGGTGCTGATCGACAGAAAAAGATTTTTTCATATCAAAGTGAAAACAAATCTCTAGAAAGTGATCTAATTACTAAACTAAAACACAAAATAATTGATTGCGTAAGTATTCACTCCCTTCAAGTCAGTATTTAGTAGATGCACCTTTGGCAGCAATTACAGCCTTGAGTCTGTGTGGAGATGTCTCTACCAACTTTGCACATCTGGACACTGCAATCTTTCCCCATTCTTCTTTACAAAACTGCTCAAACTCTGTCAGATTGCATGGGGAGTCTGAATGAACAGCTCTTTTCAAGTCCAGCCCCAAATTTTCAAATGGATTGAGGTCTGGACTCTCAATTTGGCCAGTCCAGGACATTAACTGTGTTGTTTTTAAGCCAATCCTGTGTTGCTTTGACTTTATGTTTGGGGTCATTGTCTTACTGGGAACCTAATCTTCCACCAAGTCGCAGCTCTCTTGCAGACTGCATTAGGCTTTTCTCCAGGATTTCCCTGTATTCAGCTGTATTAATTTTACCCTCTACATTCCAGAGCCTGCTGCAATGAAGCATCCCCACAGCTTGATGTAGCCACCACCAAGGTAGGGATGATATGAAGCATCCCCACAGCTTGATGTAGCCACCACCAAGGTAGGGATGATATGCTTTCAATGGTGTGCAGTGTTTGGCTGGTGCCAAATATAGCATTTATTCTGATGACCAAAAAGCTCAATATTGGTTTCTTCAGACCATAGAACTTTCTTCCAGCTGACTTCAGGGACTCACAAATGCCTTCTGGCAAACTCTAGCCAAGATTTCATGTGAGCTTTTTTGCAATGGTGGCTTCCTCTTTGCCACTCTCCCACAAAGCTGTAACTAATGAAGCTCCCGGGCAACCGTTGTATGCGCCACTCAGCCTGTAACTCCTCCACAGTTCTCATAGCTCTCTTGGTGGCTCCCTCACTAGTCCCCTTCTTGCACAGTCACTCTGTTTTTGAGGATGGTCTGCCCCAGGCCGGTTTACAGCTGTGCCATATTCTTTCCATTTCCTGATGATTGATTTAACTGTGCTCCGGGGATATTCACTAACTTGGAAATTTTCTTGTATCCCTCTCCTGACTTGTGCTTTTCAATAACCTTTTCAGGGAGTTGCTTAGAGTGTTCTTTTGTTTTCACGGTGTAGTTTTTGCCGGGACAATAACTCGACAACTGCTGGACCTTCCAGATACACGTGTATTTTTACTACAATCAATTGAAACATCTTGACTGTACATAGGTCTCCTAAAACAGATCTCCATTTAACTAATTATGTTCCTTCTAAAACCAATTGGCTGCACCAGTGATGATTTGTTTAGTCATATTAAAGGGGGTGAAGACTTATACAAACAATTATCTTGTGTTTTATTTTTGTAATTAATTTTGATCACTTTGTAGCGATCTGTTTTCACTTTGTCACAGAAGTGTCTTTCTCTGTTGATCTGTATCAAAAAAAGCCAAACTAAATCTGTCGTGATTCAATGTTGTAAGACTATAAATCATGAATGCTTCCGGGGATGGGGTGAATATTTTTTATAGGTACTGTACCATACCTGATATTCTTGAGCTGATTACTAAATGAAACATTTAAGTCATCAAAGAATTTTATTACAGTTTCAAAAAATGCATGGAAGTATTTCAGGCAGTTTCTTTCTTTAAGCCATCTAACCTCTATGTGTAAGAGCAAGCGTTCAAACTGTTCATCATTCTCAATATAAAGCTCTCAAAATAGTTGAGAATTGAGAGCATGAGACTTGATCTTATTTACCACTATAACAGTATTTAGTGTTTTGTGGAGCCGATCACTTGGGTTTTTTGTGACAAGATGTTTTCAGTGAATTACACAGTTAAGGTTAGAGAAAGTTTTTTTCAAAAAAGTAAAAATCCCACTTCGGCATCCTGTCATTGGAGGTGCCCCATCTGTCACACAAGCAAGAATATTGGTGAACAGAATATCTTTCTCTTTGAAAAATCACTCAACAACCTGAAACACATTGACTCCCCCTTCGTATCTGTTTCAAGTCCCCTTGCAAATAACAACTGTTGAACTATGCTTTCATCTTTTATGAAGTGAACATAACCAAGAAGTGAAGATTCATTGCTTGTCAAAGTTAACTCATCCAACTGCAGGACAAATTCTGTTGTCTTAATTATGTTGCACTAAGTGCCTTGCACATTCTCAAACATTTCATCTGTTCGTCTTTGAACAGAGTTGTCGCTGAGCAGAATGACATTAATTATTTGTTATGCAAAACTGTAATCAGAACCTTCCTTACTGGTGGCAGAATCAGTTCTCCAGATTTAGTAATGAACAATGAAATGTTGTATGAAGCAGGCAAACCATCACTGTTTTGTTGTGAAATGCTGGCAAACATGTTTTAAAGTGTTTTCCTTTTCTGAAAGTTGTCACAAATCACATTGCGACTGAAAATAAACCAAGTTCTTACTTGCTTTATTCGAGTGTATTCTCTTCAAAAGTTCAAGGTGCCTGGACAGTTTCATTGTCACTATAAGCACAACAGACATATTGGCAGCTGTTGGTTGCTTGTTACTGGCATAAATCCATATTTCAGATACTCCACACTACACTGTCCGCTCTTCTTTTTCATTTGGTCTGTTTCCGCCATTCTTGTCAGGGATTAACGACCACAGTAAATTGCCAATTGTTTAAGTCAAAACTCAAGCACTGTGATCAATCAAGGGGAAAGTTATGTTATCATCATAGCTCAGGTAAAACCTGACTCTCTGCCTGAAGGTACATAAAGTAGGGCAGCAATATCTCGGTTGGGCCATGGGCTATAAATATGCAGATATGAGCTTTTGATAGGGCAGATTCTGTACTTTCCCCCATTGAACAGGAAATGCGTCACTGCACGGCGTGAGTATGGGAATCATATTAACACTGTAATACAGTAGTGAACAGCAATAATTCATGGACTGTACCCGAAACTAACATGATTCCCTTAGTTCAGATTTCTCATGATATTCCAAATACAGAAATGACTCATTCCTTTTCAACAACAATAATGCACTTGAGCAAAGTCTAACAGAATGGTGGACTAACAAGAGATGGGGTGATCAATAATGAGGCACTGAGGATCCAGTGCTATAATAAGTAATTCATTTCTTAAGTTAAGCTTGTAATCCTTCAGCTGCCTCCCTTGCTACCGAGCATCCAACCCCCCCCCCCCGCCACTGCCCCTTTCATCTTTATACCCCCTTAAAAACTCCTATAGCCCACAGGGAGAATGATATCCCCCTCTTTTGAAACCACTGATTTACACTCATCCCATTTGTGTAGAAGGCAATGTATCCTTCTATAGCTTCAAACTTCAAACTTCAAAGTAAATTTATGATCAAAGGGCTGTGCAAAAGACTTATGCACACTGTATATGTAGCTGGGATGCCTAAGACTTCTGCACAGGACTACAGTAATTTTATCATGTGCACTGTACTGCTGCCACAAAAAAAACACAAATTTCATGACATGTGTGAGTGATGAAAGATCTGATTCTGATACTGGTCTCTACTGTGGACAGAGTGGGAAGGGAGAGGGTAATTACAGATGAGAATATGGGAAGGGAGAGGGAGGGAGTGGGAAGCACCAGAGAGACAATTCTGTAATGATCAATAAACCAAATGCTTGAAATCAAATGAGCTTGCCTGGTGTCTCCAGGCTGGGGTGTGTCTGTACCCGACCCACACATACCCTGCCCCAGCTCTCCTTCTCCGCCACCTGTCCCACACCCCTGCTGCGGTGCTTCACTCTTGCCATTCCCAACATGAAACGGAGAGCGGGTTTGTAAATCTGGCGGGAGCAAAGGATGTGCTTAAGAATTTTGCACAGTTCTGTACATATGACAAATAAAGCTAATCTTTAATCTTCAAATCATATAATTCCAAGTCAGGAACCTTTGTGGGGAATTTGATGGACCTGTGTGCTATCTGCCCTTGACTTCGAGATGCACAAGGGCCTTGGGTTTGGGAGATGCGGTCAAAGGAGACACACAAAGCAACTGCAGTACTCTGCAAATGGTACACACAACAGCCGCCATGCGGCTGTGATGGAAAGAGGGAATGTTCAACGTGGTGCCTAGGAAGACTACAAGTTACAAAAAACTAAAAAGGTAATGCAAAAGAGGAATGGGGAGGTGGTGTTCATGGGGTCATGCACCATTTTCGGATGTTGGCAAAGGGGAAGAAGTTGCTCCTAAATCAGTGAGTGTGGATCTTCGGGCTCCTGAACCTCTTCCTGATGGTAGCAATGAGAAGAGGGCATGTCACAGATGGTGAAGATCCCCAGTGATGGATTACGCCCTCTTGAGGCACGGCCATTTTATGATGTCTTTGATAGTGGGGAGGCTCCTGTCAGCCATCTTTTATAGAGAGACACTTGTGCCTAGCATCAATTCATGGACATATAATCAATCTATGTATATAGGCTATCTTACATATTTTTACTTACTGTGTTTTGTTTTATTATTATTGTGTTCTTTACCTTGTGTTTTTTATGCTGCATCAGGTCCAGAGTAACAATTATTGTGTTACCCTTTACACTTGTGTACTGAAAATAGCATTAATCTCTCTTTTTCTCTCTCTTGAATGATGGAACTGGCTGAGATTACAACCTCCTTCAGCTTATTCTGATCTTGTGCATTGCCACCTCCACACCAGACAGTGATGCAAACAGTCAGAATGCTCCTGAGGGACAGGGACAAACTTCCATTTGCACCCCTTTCAGACAGAACATTCCAGTAAGGAACTGTATAATCCAAGGCAAGATGCTCTCCGGAATGTCCTGGGACCTGTACGAAACCATACTCAGAACCTCCCTGACTGCTGGCAGAATCAGTTCTCCTACAATTGCGTGGGACTTTCTGGGTTTAGCAAGGAGCGACAAAATATTGTATGGCCTGCTTCTTCCATTTTTGTTGTTACTGAGCTCTCCCCCCACTGCCCCCTTTATTTTTATCACTCCCTTAGAAACTCTCACCACCCCCGGGGGGGAGGGGGAAGAGGCGATGTTGCTCACTTTGGGAATCACTGCTTTAGATGCCTGCATTAGTGCAGCTTTGACAAATTTCAAGATGTTTGGAGCAGCTTAGTTAATACTTCATCCATCTGAAATATTCATTCTCTCCAAAACAGTGGTGTCTGTATGCATAATCACCAAGATTTACTGTCTTTATTCCCTGTAACACAGAAGACTGGAGAATGAGAGGAGATTTGATATAGGTATATAAAATTATGGGGCATAGATAGGGTAAGTGCAAGAATCCACGGCTGCCCCCTGGAAAATATGGATCACTTCCCAAATCTTGGCAGACAGCTCTCACCAAAGGCAGATGCACTGGTAGAATTCATTATACCTTCAACTGACTGAGGGAAAAGTGCGCAAAAGTTCAGAATCTCAGACAAAAGCCAAAGCAGATTTATTGCCATATTCAAGTGCTCAGATGCAATGAGAAACTTACTTGCTGCAGCATCACAGGGACATGACATCAGAGACTGTACATTCACACGAAAAACAACCTAAGTATAAATTATACAAAATTATACAAGAGAGAACACAATTAGAACAGAAACGTTCACTGTAATGCAAAGTTGTCATTGTCTGGCTATACTGAAGTAGTGATCAGGGTGGTGCAGGTTGGTCAAGAACTGATTGCTTGAAGGGAAGTAGCTGTTCTTGAATATAGTGGTGTGGGACATCCGACTTCAGTACATCCTACTCATTGGAAGATGCAACAAAATGGTATGGCCAAGATGGCGAGGATCTTTGATAATAGATATTGCCTCCAGAGGCAATGCCTCATGTAGTTACATCCAATGGTGAGGAGGGATGTGCCAGTGATTTATTCTACTAAGACCCCTACCCAATGTAGCTTCTTATGTTCAAGCACATTTAAATTACCAAGCCAGTAAAAGGCACATGGTCTACCAGGAAACAGTGATCCTCAGCTTCCTGTAGACTGAACAGCAATGAGTGATCTTTGGAGGCAACTCAAAGCATTGAATAAATATTATCAATGCTGTTTCTGTAAAATTCTCTACATTCATTGTTGGGAAAGACAAATCAACATTGGCATCCTCTCCTCCCAGACTTTCCTAGCTTCGGGGTTTCGACCACATTCCAGTGACCGGGCCATATTGTCTGCATGTCTATCGCCAGTCTTCCAAATGAAGCACTTTACTGTAAGCTCTGTCTTAACAAGAAATTCCCAGAAACTCAAGGAATATACTTCATGGATATTCACAAAACCTCCTTGAAAAAGTGTAACATCTCCACTAACTCATGATTATGATTAGCAGGTTGATGATCACTCAAAAAGGAGAAGAACCATTCGAAGAGGAACTGAGCAATCCAAGTGCAAGTAGTGAAAGGGATGGACAAGGTCAGAAATGGCCTGCTCGACTGCTGCAAAAAACGCCACCTTCCTCACCCTTAACCGAGTTTGCAGATCCCACTTTGGATTCTTCACAGAACAGAATTAGAATGAACCAAGTCATCCCAAGAGACACCCCAGGAGAAACTCTGAGATTTTTATTCACTACATACTATGAAATATTGCTTTGTTTTTTAAAAATTTTAATCATTGAAATAAAGCGACATTACATGCTGTCAAATAAACAGAGATAAAGGCATATCCATCAGGATGGAATGCACTGTCAGTAACTCGCAAATCAAACCTGTGAATGTCAACAAAGTTTTAATAGTTTATGATAGTGGAATATTCCTGTCTAGATCCTCTGCAGTGGCAGCCTGCCAATGTACAAATTACACATTCATATTATGGATGTGAGTCTAAGCTTACCCAGGTGAGAGAAATTAAACAAGATTCACTTCTCCAGACAAAAAGATGTAAAGTGATCTTGTGGCTGGACTACTGGGTGTGGTCAGGGCATATTGTAATGGTCTGAAATCACAGCGTTCTAAAGACATGAACATTGACCTACAATTCTATCAATAATGATTCTTAAACCAGATGCTTTCAGCTTCTCAGTGGAGGTGTCTCAAGAAAGCATCAAGGATACAAATGACTAGTTTGAAGCTTCAACTAACAATTTTGCATTGGAAGAAAGAGACCCAAAAAGCAGACATTACATTAGATACATAAAGTAGCTAGCTAAAACAAGCATGAGGAAGTCTGAAAATGCTGGGAATTCAGAGCAACACACACAAAATGCTGGAGAAACTCAGTAGATCAGGCAGCAACTATAGAAAAGAATTCATCATTAACATTTTGAGCGGAAACATTTCATCGGCTCTCGACCTGAAACATCCACTGTTCATTCTTTTCCATAGATACTGCCTGGCTTGCTGAGTTCCACCAGCATTTAGTGTGTGTTGTTTAAATCAAGCTTCTATTAATTTTTATGATTATCGGAATGAAAAGGTCTTCAATCTTTCTTCTTCCATGATGACAAAGCTTAGATGTTAACTTGCTCTTAACCTCCCATAAAAAATTATATTTTAAATGAATACAAACTTAGTTGATTGCTTGACTTCCTCGAACACTCTGCTTCAAATCTATAAAATAGAGAACTTAGAGCAACTCATGGAATCTCCACCAAATCCAAACACAGCCTTCATTCATTCATGATTATTCTCCCATTCTAAGACTTAAGTACAATGCCTTTAGAAGAACACACATAAGTTTTCATGTCATAAAATCATTGACTGAGGCAGAAGTAAAGGAATAATTTCAACTATTTGTAAATGTGCCAGATCTTTGAAACAGCTATATAATTATCTTCATCCTCCTGTTCTTTAGGCATCAACCTAAAAGTTAATTATTCGATTCACTTTTTACATTTGGAATCTGCAGTCCCCTGGCACCAGTGTCTTATCTAAAAAAATAGGAATGATATAACCAAAACATCTAGAATTTCCACTGTCATGAATGAATATTTTCACTACTATATCAAGCCATGAATTCCCAGACATAATAAATCACTATGTAAAAGATATTTTCTTCATGTCTAGGTGCCTTATTTAAATTCTGGCATGATGAAAATTGCCGACCCTTTAAGTCACATCGTTACTGCAACGGACTGAGCAGCTGACCCTGTACTTTTAAAACTCCCTGGTTATGCTTCCAGTCATTGTCAATGTCTCTGGGCTCACTCTGGCTGCACGTGAGGTCTATGGCTTTCTTTTCTGCTGAGTATTATAAATTACCACAAGTAAAAGAAACCATATACTAATTTTCTACATGCAAATTCTATCTCTTGTGTGCAAATTGGCAGCAATTTTTTGACATTCCTACAATTTAGGTACATTCTTGCTCATGTTGCTTCATGATCTCCTGTTAATTACCTTCAGTCTGTTTCCTTTCATTCCATGAGAATATCTATCCATATAACCCTTCATAACTTTACACATCCCTAATGAATCTTTGCTGAGTTTTATGGCTTTAAGGTGAACAACCCTTCTATTCCAAATCATAAAACTAGAATTTATTTTCTGATCTTGTAACAAAAGGGCTTTAATCATTGGTTAATTTCAGTTAAACTATTTCTGCACTTTTCTAAGATGTGGATCATATCATGTGATATCGGAGAGTCGTGATATTTTGCAGCCAGTTCCCAAGATGACAATAAGCTTAAATCTGAAACCTTTCTTGAAAAGTGTGTCTACTATAGGCCACAATATGCTAACTACTGGCTAAATAGCGTTTCATAAAGATTTAGAATAATTTTCTTGTAATATATGTATATCTCTATACTGTCTGGGTAGTCTCCAGCCCCTTGGCATGAACATCGAATTCTCCAACTTCTGGTAATTCCCTCCCTCTCCCTTCCCCCATCCCAGTTTCACTCTGCCTCCTCTTCCAGCTGCCTATCACTTCTCCAATGATTCTGCCTTCTTGTACTACACAGTGCCTTCCCCTAACATTCCTTCTTCACCTTTCCTGCCTATCCCCTCCCTGCTTCCCCTCCCCACTCCTTGATCTTTCCTCTGATTGGTTTTTCACCTGGCACCTTCCACCCTCCCCCCACCTTCTTTTTAGGGCCCTGCCCCCTCCTTCTTCAGTCCTGATGAAGGGTCTCGGCCCGAAACATTGATTGTTTGTTTCCACAGATGCTGCCTGACCTGCTGAGTTACTCCAGCGTGTTTGTACGTGTTGATCTGACCACAGCATCTGCAGTATACTTTGTGTTCTCTATTTCTCTTATTTCTTTTCATTAGTCTTCTCAACCTCTCCAGCGACCTTCACAGACTGGAGAACATATCATCCAATCTCAACACTCCACTTATGAAACAAACTCTGCTTATCCTTGCACATTTTAAACCATTCTAACAATGAATAAGTATTGCCTCCTTTTGTTCTTTCTAAATAAAGAATTGCTACAAACATCCCTGTATTAAATTCAGACCACTGTGTGCCATCTATTATAACAGCAGGTCTTCTTCCATTACCTCCTTCTGTCGTTCGTGTTGTTTAATTTTGTGTCTGCTTCAGGTTGACTGTAATCTTTGAAATTATGCTAACTCCAAGTCATTTATACTGTATATATCAAAAAGGCTGACAGTTTCATTCGAGGGTCATCACTGCACACAACATGCTTCAGACGAAAACACAATTTATCATCACGACATATGGAGAAATGTATATTCACACAGTCAGTGTCCCTTTAATCTGCCTGGGAATTCTCTTATTTGGTGCTTTATCAAATGCTTTTTGAAACTGTGTGCACAACAATTACATAGCAATTACCTATCCTCTCCATCACTCTTCCAAAAATTTAATCAAATAAAGCATAATTAATTATCTTTAACAATTTCTTGTTGGCTTTCATTTAGTGACCCATTTTTTTCAAATGGAATATTAATTAAGTTTTAGATTAATACCTCTAAAGAATCCCCAACTCCACTGTTGAACTAACAGGCTGGCTTATCCTTCTGTCCTTTATGAACCGGTGCATGAACTTGCAAAATTCTAATCTTCTGATATCTTTACCATAACTAAGCATGTAGTTAGAGCATCTATAATTTTCACTTTCATTCCCCTAGAAACCCAGGATGCATCACAACTATGCAAATTGAGCTTCGTTCTTTTCCCAAGTAAACACAAAACAAATTTCCTCTGAATATTTTCTTTACCTGTCATGTCTTATTCCTGTCATTATATCTTTTATCATATGGTATCTTTGTACCTCTACCTACATCCACAGCTCCCCCCAGTCACTTTATATTTCTCACCTACACGCTGCTTTCAGGAAGCAATCAATAAACAGAGCTTTGTTTTCAAACAGCCAGTTAGTTGTATCTCACAACCATGTTTCTTGACTCATCACTGTCTTACTCAAAGTGCTTGTCCATATCCAGTGTTAGATGACCAGATATTTTCTCCAGCTGTGAAGACTGAAACCATTGTCTTCAAAACCAACAGTGGCTCCATTCCCTGGTCAACATTATCTATCTTCCTGCGAATATTTGAAAATGAATCAAACTGTTTGTGACATTGATGTCATAGTTGAGACAAGATTTTTGAAGACTATGCTGTACCATCCTGATTTAAAGGTGTAAGGGTTCAGGCAAGCAAGGGATGGAATCATGACAACACCCATTGCTACATTGGGTGGTTTATAGGAACCACAGTAAATCTAACTGTAGGATGAATGCTAAGAGTGTAAAAGTCTGAAAAGGCCAAACAATCCCCTATAGCAACGGACATCTATGACATGCAATTAAATAAGTGCAAGTGAGAGAATGAAAACAGAACACGGGATCTGCCAGTTGCCCGTTTTTGAAATCTGATTATATTTTGAAAGCACGACAGTCATTAAATTGTGGGCTATTGTATACAGAGGTAAACAGGAAAGGAGGGCCATAAAGTTGGACACATTTCCTCACTACTGAGCGTCAATAAAACACAGTGCATGACCAAGTTTACATTTTGTCCATAACAGGTGTAAAGTTTTGCTGCAATGTTGTGGCAAGGATGCCAATTCCAAGAATCTTCCAAACTGCTACGTATGCCCATACCAGCTCCTGAAACAATCCTTTGAAACTGCACCTAGGGCCAGCAAGTGCCCTCTATCACTACCTTATCCAATGACAAACTTGTGCCTATAACGGTTCCACCTCAGCATTACAATGACAGACCTCATCAGTGCTGTGCGTATGTTACAGGGGACAGAAGCACCAGTGTTATATCCCCGTGTTAAGCAATGACAGACATACGTGCCAGTGCTGAACTTCAATGTTGTAGTGCAAAACCTACACTACCATTATATCCCTGAGGACTGGAGATTGCAGATGCTGGAATCTGGAGAAACAAATAATCTCTAAAGGAAGTCAGCAGGTTGAGCAGCTTCTGACAAGTGGAAAAGAACTGACAACACTTTGGACTGAGGCCCTGCATCAAGGACTGCGAGTGGACAGGGAAGATAACCAATATGAGAAGGAGAGAGGGAGGAATGAGGCAGAGTCTCAGCAGGTGATTGAAAGATAAACCAGGTGGATTAGGTGGGTCAAGGGGATTTCACAGTTGGGAGAGAGAGCCAGGTGGATAACAAAGGAAAGCAGACAAAAATAATGGGGCCAGTTGAGGGGAGGAATGGGGAGGGTAAAGGTGAATGTAAAGGTGAGAACACAAAGGATACCATTGTTGGAATGTGATAAGTAAGGGAGATGATACTGGGAACCATTAGGGGAGAGGTAAAGGGTAGACAGGGGTCTACAGCCAGACAGGGGAGGGGACCTGGTCAGTGAAACTTGTGGGTAGTAGGTGGATGAAACAAAGGTGGGGAGGGGAATAAAAATGGATGATAGGGGCTGGAGGGTCAAGCAGCATCAGAAAAGGAAGAATTGGAGGTGGATGAAAGGAAAGAGGAAACAGGAGGCAAGTGACACCTGAAATTAGAAAATTCACTGTTCATACAAACTCCACAGACAGAATGCAAAATATTGTTCCTCTCATTTGTGCTGGGCTTCACCCTGGAAGTGCAGAAGGTGAATCTGGATAAGTCAGTGTAGGAATAGGAAGGGGAATTGAAGTGACACGCATCTGGGAGATCAGGATGACCATCACGGACAGAATACAGCAGGTCTACAGCCAGGATATATTTCTGTCTAGAACTGGAAGGGACAGGCCCTGAAAATTAAAATGGAGTTAACACGGCTGTTTTTTTATTCCTGACCCATGCTGTTCTTCACTGACATCTTTCCGTGTTGGCATTGGTGGGCCCATAGGCCATGGATGGACACACTGTGTGAGTTATGAGAAGCCAACTCAACCCTGAAATTAACACTGGATGGTTCCCAAGTCCAGTGGGGCCTGAGGTCTAATAACTAGCAGAGAGAGCTGAATCCTGCCTCCAGTCTACAACATTCTTTCACGCAACCATACTCACGTTCTATGAAGTTATGACTTTAGCTTCTCTTTAAGCTAGGGCTGGCTTAGCATTTTGGAAAATTAATATCCAGAGCTATGTGGGGCCCTTGCCAACTTTATAGTTTCAGAAACTCCACCATTTTCTCAGGGGCCCTGATTGCCAGGAACACATGTACTACCCAGCCCTGCATCAGTCGTTGTGATATTCCACCAGTCTCCTACCAGGTCCTGTCTCTTTATTCCACCCTTGCTTTTTGACTGGCTGTGTTCTCTCTCCACCCTCTAACCTCTTGCTGTCTCTGGCCTGTTCCACATATCTCTGACTGGCCCCTCTCACTCTTTCCTGCATAAACGCGAAATCATGCAAATCTCAGTTGCTAACCTATATCATGCATACAAAAATCACCCACCAATCTGATCTGGTGATCTATACTACATGCTTCTGGTTAAGAATAATTTGCTTTCACATTAATTTTCTTATTTCTCAATGATCTTTCTTTTGTTCCCTCCCCTGCAACTCCCTAAGGAATCTTCAGTCTCCAAATTGTAGTCTTTTAATTAAAGAATATCAGCACAGGGCCACTACCAGAGGTGTATTCAGAACCAAAAGGGCTCTTCACCACTCCCTGAGTAAAATACCTTGTCACTCAATATGACTCCATAAAATGGAGTCTTGATGAAGGGTCTCAGCCTGAAACATCGATTATTATTCCCCTCCATAGATGCTGCCTGACTTGCTGACTTCCTCCAGCTCTTTGTGTGTGTGTGTGACACCATAAAACCTACCTAATAATTTCTTAGGTATGTTATCAATATCAAATTTTATTTATAACACTCCAATTAAATCCTTGGTACAATTTATTATTTTAAAGCAGCTGTCACTGAAAGCTGAAAGTCATAAGATGTCTAATTTCTCCTTAATTGGGACATAAAACATTTGCACATAACATGAAAATCAAGAAGTGCACGTTCTGTAAATCTGAAATAACAACATAAATCACTGGGAACACTCGATGGGCAGGGGATATCTGTGGCAGAAGAAACAGAATTAATGTTTCTCTTGGACCGAAAACATTTAACTCTGTTTCTCTCTCCACTGATGTTACCTGACCTGCTAAGTGTCGACACGCTCTTAGTATATTTGCACATAGCATCAGTGTTGGTAACTCCATCCCTCAAATTCTAAGATTTCAACTGCAGTAAACAGAATTCGACCTCCCAGCCGACAAGATTATTTTACATAAATTTGCCCCCCCCCCTCCCGGCGAATGTACGACTTATGATGGGTTTGATAATATTCACCGCAGACCAACTCAAAGATACACCCCTAGGCTGTATAAGGGTATAAACGATACTGAAAGATCCCATCTTGAGGAGGGAAGCGTGTAGACGCCACAGTGATAGGGAAGTGGCGAGGTCTCTGCTTTAACTTCCATTCCGT
Organism: Hypanus sabinus; assembly: GCF_030144855.1. Classification (NCBI taxonomy): domain Eukaryota; kingdom Metazoa; phylum Chordata; class Chondrichthyes; order Myliobatiformes; family Dasyatidae; genus Hypanus; species Hypanus sabinus. The sequence goes on from NC_082710.1 coordinate 43,249,674, forward strand.
CGCTGGCACCTAGGGGAGAGCACACCTTTTCTTATTTTCCCACCGGTTGCTGATCTGCAGCAGCAACTGTGAGCTGAAGGAAGAGGAGGCCGCCTGGTGAACGCGGAGTGGTTTTATGCACGAAAATAAACACAAAGCCGGGCGTGGGAGCTGGATATTTCCCCCCAGACGCCAGAGAGCGAGCGGAGTGAGTATGCTGTCATTGGCTGGGCTCCGGGAGCTTGGGGCAGCTGACGCCCGGCCCGAGCTGCCGGCGCTGGCTCGGGGAGCCGCGGGGGCACTGCTCGGGGTAGTGGGCACGCCGCATTGCTTCGCTCCTGGTCCAAGTGGTCCAGCGGCTTCCGCGAGTGGCCCGGTGTTGCCTTCTTTAATCGCTCTTTATTTCGGGATGGGTTGCTTCGGGCACAAGGCCGAGGCTGGCGCTGTGCACACGGTGGTTCCCGGCCACGAATCCTTCCAGCAATCTGCCGAGAACCACTGAAAGTCGCATCTGATATGCAACTCCTGCGTTTTAAGGTTTTAATTGACCAAGTGCGAAATGTCGATAATTTAAAATGCGGCTCGATTTCGAGAGTGTTCGGACAAGGAATTGGAATGATTGGTGGTTGGAAGATAATTAATGTTCTTCTGTATTTTTGTGTTACTTGAACATTATGTAGGCTGAGAGCTCTCTTTGGTTTCCAGCCCCGTGTAGCTGAACTACAGGGACCAGCTAACGCCATCCAGCCCATTTCAAAGACTCGGTGTCGCTGACTTTACGTTGGGGTTCCAATAAGCGTGATATTTTAAATTTTGTTTTTTACATAACGATATATTCGTTGGGCACTATGAGCAAAGCTGACGTTTGCTTTTTTTGTACGCAGCGCAGCTGAAACAACGAAATGCAATTTTTTACATGTCGAGGAACGCCCATCGAGTTCATTGTTATTTCCTAACGAAAACAATTTAGTGCAGGAGTATCATTTTTTTTTAACTTCTTTTACACAGGCAGAATGCGCTTAAAACTGAAGACGCATGTGAGGGAGGGTCGCCCTACTGGATGTTAAAATCGGTTACCTTTGTACGGTTGGTTGTACAGCGGGATGAAGTAACCAGTTACCATGAGCGTGTTTAAGCAAGAAAATGTGGAAGATTATTACCAGATCGGCGAAGAACTAGGCAGGTGAGTACTTCAGAATTTCAGAAGCCGAGTGTTCCGATAAAGATTTCGTAAATGTGGAACAATGGATGAGAAGCTTTCTGACAGGTAAATTTTGGCAGGAGGGGCTGGACAGAGATCATGTCTGGTTCTAATTTCACCCACCCTCCACCGTTTCCCTTCATTGACAGCTGTGCTCGTGAAAGCCATATGCATAGTTTTCAATTTAATTGTCAATAATCTACCTGTCCAGAATTTATTATAGGCAGTATTCCATTAACTGGAAGATGTCAACAGTTTGAGAATGGGCCTATACGGTGTGTTGTGTATGTTTTTGTTTGCTGTCTTCAATCCTCACTCAGTTCACTTTTTTTTGTTTATCCCGATAATCCGGTGGAGCTGATGTTTTACTGTGGTCGAATTCAGTTGTAGTTAAGTTTCTCTGGGAAGGAGCCGGTTAATTTTTGGCAAAATTTAAGGTAAACTGTTGTGGAAGGTTGCATTAATTTGAGAACTGTATTAGTGTTCGGAAGCCTTATTGCATTTGCCGATATCTTGGTTACCAAGGAAGTACTAATAAACTGGAAATTAGCACTTGCATGGATGTGCGATAGCGAGTATATTGCACTTGTGAACAATGAAGCTGTACCACATGTTGTTATATAGGAAACTGTCAAGGGATTCGCTGGTTTGAAATGGACAGCAAAATGCAGCGTTGTAGCCTGTTATATACGTTAGAAAATGGGTTTTAGCAGGCTGTGGTACAGGTTCACTGGAATAGCACTCTGTTTAAAATCATCTGTTTGTACACCTGGCAGTATTATATTTAAATTAGATGTATGTGCACCTGATAAATTAAACAGAATGCTGGAGCTTGTCAACATATTTACTTGGGCTGATAGTCACATTACTTCTGATGCATTTGGTGTTTTGTATTGGTTTCACTTCATAATGATGACTCTGGTTATTGTTCTGGTCATTTTAGCTAATAGAGAATGACTGCAATTAGAAGAATACCTTTGTAAAATGTAATAATCTCAGTCCTTTGAGGAACCAGCAAACTGCGTGTAATATATCTACCTTATTAGACAGCCATGCCTTTTTTTGCACTGTGCCCAATTACTTCAAATTGAAATCTATTGAAATGATTGGATCGTGAAACTGCTGTGATTATGGTTTTTTTTCTGTAAAAGTAATTTTAAGGGTTTTCAGGCAAATTATTTTGTTTCTAAAGGTTTGATTTCTAAAATGTTTGTGGCATAGGAGGCAGTCATTTGGCCTGCAAAGTCACTTCCAGCTCTGTAGAGAAATCTAGATAATTCTGTTTCCCCCCAACTAATTCCCTCCTGAATCCATGAAATTGTTTTGCCTTTTGACTGTCCTATTCCCTTTGACAATTCCCAGTTAACAATGTGGACTGTGGCATCAGGATTATAACCAAAATTTTGACAGTTTCTCTGAAGTACCCAGGCATCATTTTCCATCACTTGGAATGCGACCCCTAATCCCTAAACTATCTGTAACTGGGTGCAGTTTCTCTGTATTTTCATCAAGAATCCTATCAACTGTCTCTAATCCTTCGTGGCTTCCTCACCTTCTCCAGTCTAATCTAGCAGGCGGGAGAGTTCCTCCAGTATTTAGTGCGTGTTGCATACATTTCCACGGAGTCACTTGGTAAAATCTTTTCTGTGCTCTTGCTAGCACCCTAACATTCTTTCTCAGAAGTGCAGATCAAAATTGGGTGCAGTATAGTTGTGTTCCTTTTAAAAGAAAAATTGAACTGCACTAAATGCAGTATTAAATTTAATATGTACCTAACATTTTCTGTGTTTATTAGTTTTAGACCTTCTGTCTATATGTAGATGTGCTATTTATGTTTGCCCTTGCAAAATTTTCCTTCCTGTTCTCTGTTCATAAAACGTAGAAAATTACAATACAAACCCTTTAGACGATCTTGTGATCTTGTGTCAACATTTAATCTACTCTAACATCATAATCTAACCCTTCCTTCCCACATTGCTCTCCATTGCTGTCTTTGTTTTCACTGTACAGTATGTGCAATCAAAGGTACAGTTATTTTATGAGAATAATTGGTTGCCAAAGCATTACCTTTATAATCGCAAGTCAGATATTAATCATCAACAAACAAGCAGAAGAAATAAATCTATGGCTGGCTTTCTACACCTGTTTTTTCACATTCATTTTGACAATACTTAGAGAAAAGGTTTTACACATGCTCACTTACTGCATAACAAATTTCCAGAGACTGAACTAGAAAGAGTTGGTACAGCAGCTGGAGTTTGAATTGAAAAAAAGTAGCATTTAGAGAAATGCACTAATAATTGGGAGATGGTTCGAGGAGAATAATAACCCCACGTTCCTAAGATGGTCGCCACGGCGCAGTCTGCTGTTCAGCTCCGCAGCAAGCTTTTTGGAAATACTACACAGAGAAAAAAATATTAAGCAACAACATTAAGTTTACATAATCTCCCTCCATGATTTCCTTATTAATTTGCTCCTCCCCACTACTCTCCCTCCTAGCACACATCTCTGTATACAACAGAAATGCTGCACCTGCCCATTCACCTCCTCCCTCCCCTCCATTCAGGGCCCCAGGCAGTCCTTCCAGGTGTGGTGACACTTCACTTGCGAACCTGTTGGGGTTGCCTACTGCATCTGGTGATCTCTCTCTCTACATTGGTGAGATCCAACGTAAGCCTGGGGGGCTTCTTTGTCAAGCACTTCTGCTCCATCGACAAAAAGAGGGCCTTCCCTGTGGCCAACCATTTTAATTCCCATCCCCATACAAGTTCCGACATGTCGGTCTGTGGCCTCCTCTTCTGCCATGTTGAGGTCACTCTCGGGATGGAGGAGCAACGCCTCATAGTTTGTCTAGGTGACCTCCAATCTGATGGCATAAACATTGATTTCTTCTTCTGTTTTTTTCCTTTTTTTTTCTTTTCCCCTTACCCTCCCCTCTTCTAATCCTCACCCAAAGGTTTCAGAGGTACATTTAATGTCAGAGAAATGTATACAACGCACACCCTGAAATGCTTTTTCTTCGCAACCGTCCACAAAAACAGAGGAGTGCCCCAAAGAATGAATGACAGTTAAATGTTAGATCACCAAAGACACCCCCCCACCAACTTCCTCTTCCCTCCCACGTGTAAGTGGTAGCAAGCAACAATCCCCCCTCCCCCCACCGGCAAAAAAAAGCATTGGCATCCGCCACTGAACACTCAAGCGTGCAACAAAGACACGGACTTGCAGTACTCCAAAGACATTGCGTTCACCCACTATTCATCATACCACAGGCTCTCTCACCCTAATAAGGGAGAAAGAGATGTCTCTGTTTCACAGTGGGAGGGGAGACATAACAAACAACTCGCCTGCTTGTGATGTTAAAAGTCCATTGCGTCGCTTTTTCTGAGCTCTGTGCCCAAAGATCTTGGGTCTCTCGCCATGCAGCCAAAGATCTTCCAGCTCCCACGACACACTGGTCCGGGACTGAGGCCTCCAAAGGCGAGCCAACTCTTAGGCCGCGCTCTTGGCATGTCGGATAGCGGCTAGTCGTGACACCCCAAGAGCGGATCCCATTCCCGCAAAGAACTAAAGTCAGCATGTAAATCCAGGTCAGGGTCTTCAAAAGAACCCCGAAAGGGAAAAATAGAGATATTAAAGATGGAAATAGAACTGCTTCCAAAGACTCAAATAAAGGAGTCACCGTTTAGCGCCATCTTGACTAAGCTCCACCTCACTTACCACCTCTTCTCAACTGCTTATCACCTCCCCCTGTTGCCCCCCCTCTTTCTCCCATGGTCTACTCTTCCCTCCTATAAGATTCCTTCTTCTCCAGCCCTTTGCCTTTCCCACCAATCACCTCCCAGCTTTTTGCTTCATCCTCCTCCCCCACCTACCTGGCTTAACCTATCACCTTCTAGATTATCCTCCTTTCCTTCCCCCACCCCCACCATTTCCCCTTCATTTCCAGTCCTAATGAAGGCTCTCAGCCCTAAATGTCCATTTCTTATTAATATCCGTAGATGCTACCTGACCTGCTGAGTTCCTCCAGCATTTTGTGTGTGTTGTTAATGCAACAAATCTGCTTCTTACAGTTTTTACAAATCCCCAAACTATGACTTTAAAAGCAACACGCACAAAATGCTGGAGGAACTCTGCAGGCCAGGCAGCATCTATGGAAAAGAATATCGTCGATGTTGCAGGCCGAGACCCTTCATCAGGACTGGAAAAAAAAGATGAGGAGTCAGAGTAAGAAGGTGGGGAGAGGGGTTAGAGAACCATAAGGAGGTAGGTGAAACTGAGGGGAGGGGTGAAGTAGAGCTGAGAAGTTTATTGGTGAAAGAGATCCCCCATTCCTATTTCCCTCTCCCACCTCATCTCCTTACCTCTGATGCTCCTCCCCTTTTTTCTTCCATGGTCTTCTTTCCTCTCCTATGGATTCCCTATTCTCCTGCCTTTATCTCTTTCGCCAATCAACTTCCCAGCTTTTTACTTCACCCCTGCCCCCTCCCAGTTTCACCCATCACCTTGTGCTTCTTCTCCCCCCCCCCCCACCCTCTTACTCTGAATCCTCGTCTTTTTTTCCTCCAGTCCTGATGAAGGGTCTCGGCCTGAAATCTCAATTGTACTCTTCTCCATAGATGCTGCCTGACCTGCTGAGTTCCTCCAGCATTTTGTGTGTTACTTGGATTTCCAGCATCTGTAGATTTTCTCTTGTTTTGTGATATAACTTTAAAAGTATCTTTTCAAAATATTACTGCAGACTTGAAAGGTCATTTTAAGATTATGTGCGAGTTTGTAATAATTTGTCAGGTACTTTGCCGTGATGTCAATTAAAAATTTGGTGCACGTTGCAAGTACCTCATTCCATCCATATTCATTAATACTTTTCTAGAGTGAAGGATCAGTCCTTCCTTTTAAGGTGGGAGAGTTGTGTGTGCTATGGAGCAGGTAACACAGCAATTGAAACCTGGAAATCAGTTACCGTTACCTCCGTCCCTTTGCCAGGGAAGATGTAGAAGCAGATACAGAGCAAAACTGGAAAATGAATGTAAAAGAATACTGATGCTGGAAGCCTGAAACAAGTGTCAGAAAATCATCGTAGTGTGAGAAAAAACAAAATCCAGCAGAGACTGGGAGACAAATGAGGGCAAAATACAAGTCTCTAGTTACTATAAATAGGAGAGGTATTGTCACCTGAAATTACCAAACGCAAAAACATTGATTACTGGAAATTTGATTTTTAAAATGCTGATCATATAACATACAGGTTTTCTCTTGGCTGCAAATGCCCAAGGTGGTTACAGAACATACATACTAGCAAATGTTTGAGAGACTAGAGGGATGGATTTGCCAGTTTCAAGTGTCATCTGCTGTGTGGAAATTTGGTTTGTGGCAATATCATCTCATCTTGCAGAGAAATCTGGTTGAGTTTTATGCCCTCATTTAAGTGCACGTTATCCTTGGTTGGCCTATGTTTTTACTGAAATATTTTGATGGGTGGCAATATTTCTGCCTTGTGAACTGTTCAGCTGATGAACAGTTCATCACAACAGAACCCTACCATAATCTGCAAGGAATCTGTAGTGGAATGACACAGAGTTTGTAAGCTTGTTTTTTGTTTAGGAAGAAGAAAAGTTGCTTTTCCATGAGCTTGTGATGAACTATTTGAAGGCCTTCTGTTCATTGAGGTCAACCATGGATGTTGCACCCTAGCTGTCTGTGATAAGCAAGCCAGGGCAGTACGATATGGAGAGCATATTGTTGTCCATGCAACAGGCTCCCCCTCTCCAAGCAGTTGATGAACCTAAAGGAACGGCAGAGACCGACGCTGATGCCAAACTGCAATGTCGCAGGAACTGCCAATCGACATTGAACTCAATGTAGGACTGCCTTAGAGACTCACAACTCTGGAATTTTTGTTGGTGTTTTCTCCTGAAGCCTTACCCAAGAGTGGGTATAGTTGCAAGGCAGCAGAGATTTGAGATCAGTTTTTCCTCTCCTAAGTGAGCTGCCAGTCACTGCTAATGAGTCCTGTGGTAACTTCTACTTTACAAAAACACCACTCGACAACTTGATGGCCAAAAGAGCATCTTTGTCTGGGACGGCAAATGATATTTACAATACAGGTACCTTGTGCGGTATGGGTGGAGGAACAATGTACAGTGCATACTGGGAGTAAAAAGAGTGGAAGTAAAGACCCCGCCAACCCCCGATCCCGCCTCTTGCTACCAATAGCTCCCCGATTAGTATTAACTTACTTTTAATAATTCTCACATTACAACACTTCTCCCCCTTTAAAATCCAGCATTCCCCAAATATCGAAGAACTGGGAAATAAAAACAGTGGTATCATTAGCAACAGGTTACCAATATAAAAACACCTAAAAAAAAAAGTGACAAGTTCAACATTCAATCTAGCAACAAAAGGAACTATCTGATCAAAGATTCAGCCTGTCAGGAGGTTTGCGAGGGCGCTGCGATCTACACACTACCCCCAGTGACACAGCAGGCACTGCTGGTGAGGATGTTTTGGGTGGATCTACTGTTGGGGACAGGAGAGGGGTCTGTGTGTCTACGTGAGAATGTCCATCCTCTTCAGGGGACTCTGCCCCCTCTGCAAGTGTCTCTCCCTCTAGCAAACTCACTGGTGGACATGCATTTCTGGTATGCATTAAGTGGTCATTGCTCCTTAACTGTTTGGGACTACTGAACTTCTTTGAAATCGGTGGCAAGCTATTCTCAGCATTATTGGGATAAACAGCATCTGCAGGTTTGCCACCTAGCTTGGAAAATCACTGAAGAGGGAACTTTGGTTTTTGACCATGGCTCAGAATAGACACAATTGCAAATTTTTCATAGAGTTCCTTGTTATAACTTTGAACTATCTGGAGTTCAACAGCAGGAAATCACAGTGCATTTCGGAATACCTCTTGTGCTTGAACAAAGGTCTTGTCTGTTAAATCACAGTCATTGAATTTGATGATACATTCATTCTCCTGGAGCAGGTTCTCTTTTCTTGAACAGCTGTTCACTTCAATACCACGGATACTCAGGCCAAGGAATCTTCCACTCAGCGTAGAGTTAAAAGGCACCACATGGATCCCCAGGGGCCACCGCCTCCAGAAGATACTACTTTCTTTGTCAAATCACTTAAAGTGCTTTCTGAATGCTTGTCTGGTGGTCCTGGAGGCTCTGTTCTTACATCGTCCGCGGGTCCTCTGTTTGCTACTGTTACGATTGGCTTCATATGCAGGTTCCTGTTAGCGAGATCATCAGGCTGAGATTCACCTTGCTGTAACTGGGCAGGTGGTACAAGAGGCAACAGTAACCCACCTTTGCCTCTTCTCCTGTCAGTTGAAATGGTTCTGCTAGGCTTAGCTGAGCCACACGTGAAGGCCAGGAGGTGGACTTGGTTGTGAGAGGCTATTTGAGGTGCATTCTATTGGGAACATTTCAAAGTATTTAAAGTACATTTATTATTAAAGAATGTACAAATTACACAAACTTAAGATTTGCTTGGTTACAGGCAGTCGCAAAGCGAGGAACCCAAAACAACCCAATTTTTAAAAAAGACCAATCCCCAATGCACACAGAGAAAGAGAGAAGAAACAAATCATGCTAACAATAGTGGTGAGCAACAGCAATAGCATTCTGAACCAAATTGAATACTTAGACTCAAATCCCCAGAGTAGGCCCAAAGCCTCAGTATTCAGTTCATCATATAAGTGGAGCAAATTGCCACAAAATTTGTAGACATGAAGCACAACAGTCAGGATTAATCTCACAGCCCTAGCATCATGGAGAGAGGACCCTCAGTCTGTCTGAGCCAGCAATTAAATTGTTCGAATAGCAGATTGCTCCTCACACTAGGACCCAGCCCCAGGCCCACCACAGCGAATCGTTCGAGGCCTAGATTTCGCTGCCAAATCTTCTCGACTTTTCCAAATCGGCTTGGTGCCCAAAGTAATCCAGCCTCACCCGACTCTCGACACCCTGCCCTTCTATTCTACGTGGGCAGGCGTTTAGATTATTCAAACAGCAGATTGTACCTTGCATTATGATTCCGGCTCCACCAGGCGGGCCTAGAATATGCCCCCCAGCAATTCACTTCGGAATTGGATTTCCCCATTTCCCCCCCCCCCCAACCAGCTATAACAACCTTAAAGAATCTTTTGAAGTATACTAGAAATGATTGAGGCAGAAGTCAGAATGAAAGTAGGAATGAGATGGAGATGTAAGATGACAGGTGGATGAAACTTTAGAGTCCTTGCTGCAGACTGAATGGAGGTCCTCTACAAAGCTACTGTTTGATCTGTTTCCAACATTGGAGTGAATACTCTATCCAAAATACAAGGAAAATGCAACTACATCTGGAAGGTGCATTTAGGTCCTTGGGTTACGGGAGAGAGGGTATGTAAAAGAGCAGGTCTTGCACAGGAAGATGCCATTAGAAGGATAGTGGAAGCTGAACCAGAGCAAACTAAAGGTACCTGTTTTGTTCTTGGATGGTGGGAGTCATGTTGCAAAGAGAGGCATAGGGAGTTAGTCAGAATTGTCATTCAGTTTGTAAGAATTGGAGTTGGCATGTGATGTTAGAAAGGTAGAGCTCAGTTTAATAAACAGCTGTGCTGTCCTTACTTTGAAAAATCAGAGAAGCACGTGTGGTTTTATGCTGCAGTGACCAAATTCGTGGCATATTTTTCTGTGGCAAAATACTTGATTTCACTTCCCCAATAAAGAAAATCAATAGCAATGCAGGTCTAGACACAGCCTAATACAGAGGGAAATCTCTCTATTTCAGCATTTGTTCTAGGCCACATTGGAAAGACTTTGGAGGGCTGTGCCTATTAATTGATGTCCTCATAAGTGGAACTCTTTCAACAGATTAAAGTGGGAAAGATTAAGTTGGCAGAGAGTAAAAAATGTCGCATTAAGTCTGAACAAATAAGCGCACAAAGTTGAATAAAAGCAGTAACCTTAAGTGGGTACCTTTAAAGAATGCTTTAGGTCAGACAATCTGATTCCTTTAAACTAATGAATGAATTGAGTTAATGCCTGATTATTACACTTCCTCCCTCCCAACTGATGGACTTCTATGGTTCACGTTTACTATCTGCTAGAGATTATCCTTCCCAACTTTGATTTTAAGGAAGGCTTTAATTAAAGATTTTAGCTAGAGATTGGTATTGGATTTTGCATGAGGCCATTTTAGTGAATGGACAAATATTGGATGGGTGATGTATAGCTTGTAAGAAAACTTACAGAATGTTCTTTTATTCTTTGCTGAAGAGTGAATATACATTGTGGCCAGGCCTAAGACCGGAATATTTTATACTTGGGTGCATTATGTTCGAATGCAATGATTAAATATGTAGTTTATTTACATCAGCCTCCTATTTTTACACATATCACTAGCTTTTAATTTCAAAGCTTAATTGAACTCTAGACAAGAACATACTGATAGAAATCCAAGCTTTTGTTGCCTATTTTGATAGAACACATTGGATATCAATATTTGCTTTAAAGGCCAGCTCATTCCAATGGTTTTTATCCGTTAACAAAAGTGAGATTATGGGCATACTTTGAAGCTCATTAAGAGTCTTAAATAACCATTCAGTGAAATCAGGTGGTGTAACGTTTTTATGACCATTTAACTTATGACCTCTGCCTGTGATGTTGACAAGGAATAAAATGGTCGTGAGCTTGCAAATTATATTTTGGTTTGTAATGCAAATGACGTCCTATCCTTGAACAGAATATTGCACTTGCTTTCAGCCATGAAACATAACCATGTATTGGCATGAATCTGATTTTATTTACTATTTGATTCTTATCGAATATTAATCTGTCCAACAATCCTATATATGCTTGAACCTTCAGTTTCCAGGCCACTATCCTGAGGCTCTGTCACTCTTCTTGTATTGATATAAAATCTATGGTACTAATTGAAGAGGATTAGTTGAGTTCTCTGAAACTTGCTTCATATGTATTCCTTAAACATCGCTGTAAAAGATTATCTCATCCTTTATTATTGATAGGTTGACTGCTGTATTTCTCTGTGTCGTAGCATTGACTATGTTTCAAATTGGCTGTGATAAAAGTTTAAGCAACATGCACAAAATACTGAAGGAAGAACTCAGCAGGCCAGGCAGCATCTGTGGCAAAAAGTACAGTCGACATTTTGGGCCGAGACCCTTTGGCAGGGCTGGAGGGAAAAGAAGAGGAGTAGTCTTAAAGAGGGTGGGGAGGGAAGAGAGAAACATGTGGTGATAGGTGAAACCCAGAGGGGGAAGGATGAAATAAAGAGCTGGGAATTTGATTGGTGAAAGATATGCAGAGCTGGAGAATGGGGAATCCATGGAATCCATGAAACAGGAGGCCATGGAAGTAAGAAAAGGGAGGAGGAGCACCAGAGGGAGGTGATTGACAGGCAAGGAGATATGGTGAGAGAGGGAAAAGGAGAATGATGAGGGGGGGCATTACCAGAAATTAATGTTCATGCCATCAGGTTGAAGGCTACCCACGTGGAATATAAGGTGTTCCTCCAGCCTGAGTGTGGCCTCATCAAGACAGTAGAGATAAAGTTTTATCCTTTATAAATGCAAGATTTTTTTTTCACTACTTAACTGTGCATAGACTGTGTAACGTGTTTCCTGTATTCAAGTTTTTCCAAAGCTCAAGAACCCAATAAAAAATGTTGTGCTTTTTCAGATTGTATAACTGAAAGGCAGGAAGCTTTAGTTCAGGATTAACATCTCCAGCATACTTGGGTGTAAATTAGCTGGCACATTTCCTATATGACTAAGCAGCACATTTGCATTTTTGGCTATGAAGCGTGAAAATTTGATGTCTTCTGCTGAGGCAATTGAGGACATACTGTTCCCACTCCAGCTGGGGAGTGACTGAGGCCATTGTGGGAAACTCCACAGGTTTTTGCCATAGGAGGGTTAGCAAGTGTTGGGCCTGGTGAGTGTCTAGGTTACTTTGGAGGTGGTTTGATCTTTCGCTATTCTTTATGGACTTGTGCATGATCCTGATACCTGGACTTAAGAGTTCTGTTGCCATCCTAAATGCTCCCTTTTCACTTTGAGCAATCAAGGGCCAGGAATTCCTTGGAGCTGATGGGGATATTGTATTTTTCAAAGACTTGCTTGAATCTTTTCCTTTAGCTGCCTGGTAATTTGTTCTCATAACCTAGTTTAGAATAGAGCCTGTGTTTTGGGAAGCTAGTATCAGGCATGGGACTTGCAGAGCTTGTCCACCAGAGCTAACTGAATGGAAGCAGAGCTTTGTGCTGGAGATGTTGGCCAGAAAAAAAGCTGATGTTAGTGTGCTTATCTTGATCTTACTTGGATCTTCAAGCATATTTTTTTTTCCTTCAGACAGTGTATTGATGCACTTGAGAATGGGAATTTCATCATGAATGCCTGCCTACACTAAGAGTTGGCTGCCGTCAAATGGGAAGTGGTCCATGTCTTGTGTGGATCTGTAACAGCAGAAGGTGATGTTGTACAGTAGGGACAAGATGGTTGAGGCATATTGGTTTATTTTTTTGAATATCCCCTTGTATGCTTTGGTGAACAGGTTGATGGCTTGGAATTCGGCCTCCAAACATATGTAAGTTCTAGCATTGATTGCTTGCAGCCACTCAACCACTGAGGTTGAAGTGACCTTGGTTCTGATGTGCAGGTGATTCAGGCTGAAACTTTCCATTAGCATTATGGATTAGTTACACTCCATTGGGCAACGTGTACAACGTAGTTGGAAGTAATTTTTAACCATTGAGTTACATTAACTGCTTCAAGGGACTTTTCTATGTGGCAGTGACTTCTCAAACATTATCACTTCTCTTTCTGCCATATTGATGTCAGTCAGATAGTTTTCCTTGGATGGTAGGGTGAGGAAACGTGAGGATGTTCAGATAGAACTGCTTCGTTTTTTTTTAAACTACCTCCTGCTCCTGCTATTCACCTTAAGCCAGATTATATAAGATCATTATTTTGGCTCTGTTTTCAGTCTGGTGTTTAAAGCAGCAGTGAACAGGAATTAAAATTGGAAATTGTGGAAATGCTCAACTGATCCTGCAGCATCTGTGGAGACAGGCGCAGTTATATTTTGAGTTGATGCTCCAGAATGCTGCCTGAATTCCTGAATATTTCCACCACTTTCACTTATACTTCAGCTTTATAGTTTCAGTGTGTTTTGTCTTTGGACTAAAACTGGGAAGTAGTGCACTGACTCATTATTGGATCACCTCACCCTCAATATGGTTCTTATAAGGAAAAAGTCATTATGGATGCATTGGCGGAGTTAATAGGATGTGTAGCACAGAACTGAGGCACCTGCTCTCAGAAACTCCTACCGTTTGTGTTTCTCTCATACTTACTACCATCCTTCCACTTCCAGATCTATCAGAGGAGCTATTTTGCTTCTTCAGAAGATGTTTGTACAGCTTTTGTTAACTGTAGTTATAGAATTCACTAAAAGCATTTCCTTTGGTATGGTGACTCTCTTGCATCAACAGCCTCTAGTTATATTCTTTCCCTTAGGTGGGAAAAGTTTCTCCATATACCCAAAATCAATGCGATCTCATAATTTCATGTATATACTATAGGTCGCTACTGAACTCCCTGCTACTACCCAGATCTCATCATGTGTGAAGGGCCAGTAGCTTTATGCTGCTTGCTTTTTACGTGCTGCAAATGCACCTTAATAGTTGTTAGTTTAGTGGCACTATTACTTTGTGTTGTGTGAATGAGTTGTGTATATGTACTGGGTTGTGCATTTTGGTCTGGAGGAACATTATTTTGATTGGCAGTATCGATGTGTACAGTTGAGTGATAATAAACTTGCACTTAAAGTCACACTAAGGCAAAGGGTGAGCAATGATATTGAATGCCAGAGCATGCAGGAGGAGCCAAGAACCAGAAATTTGTCTCTGCTTCTTATGTCCATGGTGTGACTGAGTCATTGTAAAAATAATCTAAATATGGAACATACTGATTTGAGGATGTTGTCTACAAATGCTAATTACTTTTCACGTTGCGGTCTCCAATTTATAATTTAGCTTTTACACATTTTTTTTAAAAAGTGTGCTGGTAGCATGTAGAACACCATTTGTGGAGAGCAAACACAAAATTATCCATTTCTTTAACCTGAAACATTAAACCCATTTCTTTCTTCACATGTGCTGCCTGACTTGTTGCATAGTTCCATCACTTTCTGCTTTTATTGCAAGTTTCCAGCAATGTTTTGCTTGGCTTAACTCCTTCAAGGATGCTATCTTTCTTGAATAGAAGTTTTGCCATCCAGATAAATATTTGGCTCAGCATTCTCGATTCTGTAAAGCTAGGTCATGAAACACTAAATCCTGATTTCTATGAAAAAGACTAGAGATGTTTGAAATTTAAGAATTTTGCAATGTCTTACCTTGTATGCCTAAATTATTTTCAGTGCTGATGTTGAGAAAATATTTCTGTAAATCACCTCGTTATAATACCTACGAGTAATCTGAACTCGGTTGTAGAGCCAAATAGACAGAATCCCCAGTACGGTATAGTACATAACCAGTCCTGATCTACATCACATTAACCCATCAGTCGTTGGATGCCAAGATTGGTTTCAACATTTCATGATCAAAGAGGGGAAAACCCACAAATCTTTCAAGACTGATGTAGCTATTGCGCGGATTTAAGGTGAGATTTGGGGCTCGCTTGTCTATGATGTATCCTGTAACTGAAAAGCTTATCTGAATATGCCTTTTGAAGAAAATTCAGTTAATATCCTTGCATCTATTTACTTATTATTCATAAAAACAATTCGTAAGTTGTTCATTAAGAAACCTAGAGAGTGGAAGCTCTGCCAGTAGGTTGCTTTTTCAAGAATGTATGTTAAGTTCCTTCTGGATGATTTGTTCAATCTAATTTAAATTACTTAAATATCTTCAATATTTAAGATGAGGGCAATGTCATGTGGTTACATTAAAGAACAGGAAATATGTTCACAGTCACCATGTAAGCTGGACAACTTCAGTTAACTAAGTGATTGTAATAAACAGCTGGCATTATAACCGGTGACTAAACTATTAAATCATTATTGCAACTCATCTGGCTCATTTTAGGAAAGGGAATGTGTCATTGTTTGGTTTGGCAACGTGATGGCTCTTAACTCAGAAATGATGAGACTTTAGATTTGATGTTGCAAGGAACCGGGTTGGGGAGACGATGGCACACCGGAACTTTGTCAAAAATAATTGGAATTGGGTGTGAAATGCTGGGTTTGTCAGCAAGGTCCACATCCTGTGAAGAAATTTAAAAACTGCTTATATGACCAGAAACATAACATGACAAATCACTATGAAGTATCTTCATTTGCTGTTTTTGTGACTGACTCAACCGAGCCATACAGGACACCTGTAACTGGGAGATATAGAAGCCTTTATTGATACAGCAGGTCTTCTGGAGCATCAGAATCAGGTTTATTTTGACATGAAATTAGTGTGTAGCCATGGAGCAACGGAACAGTGCAAAGACATCAAATCACTATAAATAGTGCAAAACAAAAAGAAATAATGATGGACTGTTCAGAAGTATGATGATGGGGGACAAAACCATTCAAGAATCGATGAGTTTGGGTCTTTAGGCTCTTGTGTCTCTTCTGTGATAGTAACAAATGGTGAGAGTCCTTCGTGAGGGGTGCTGCCTTCATGAGTTCCCACCTTTTGAACATTTTCTTGACATAGGAAGGAATGAAGCTGACTGAGTCGAGAACATTCTGCAACCTTTTGCAATGTTGTGCATTGGAGCATCCAGTCAGAATGCCCTGCTCCTGTGCAACTAATGCAAGACGTGAAAGAATAGGTCCAATCAAGTATGACAGTGGGAAAGTGTGTATAGAACTGGATGAAATTGCGGAGGTACTTAATGAATACTTCAGTATTCACTATGGAAAAGGATCATCCAGATTGTAGTGCTTACTTGCAGCAGACTGAAAAGCTTCAGCATGTAGATATTAAGAAAGAGGATGTGCTGGAGCTTTTGGAAAGCATCAAGTTGGATAAGTCAGCAAGTCCGGATGAGATGTACCCCAGACTACTGTGGGAGGTGAGGGAGGAGATTGCTGAGCCTCTGGCAATGATCCTTGCATCATCAATAGTGACAGGAGAGGTTATGGAGGATTAGAGGGATGCAGATATTGTTCCATCATTCAAGAAAGGGAGTAGAGATAGCCCAGGAAATTATAGACCAGTGAGTCTTACATCAGTGGTTGGTAAGGTGATGGAGAAGATCCTGAGAGGCAGGATTTATGAACATTTGGAGAGGTGTAATATAATTAGGAATAGTCAGCATGGCTTTGACAAGGGCAGGTCATCCCATGGCAGGAAGAGCCATAGATGTAGTGTATATGGATTTCAGCAAGGCAATGAGGAGGCATGGGATCCTAGGGAACATTGCTTTGTGGATCTGGCTTGCCCACAGAAGTCAAAGAGTGGTTGTAGATGGTTTGTATTCTGCATGGAGTCAGTGCTCTGCAGGGATCTGTTCTGGAAACCCCCCCCCCCCCCCCGCCAACCTTTGTGATCTTTATAAATTACCTGGATGAAGAAGTAGAAGGGTGAGTTAGTAAGTTTGCTGATGACACAAAGGTTGGAGGTGTTGTGGACAGCCTGGAGGGTTGTCAAAGGTTACAGCGGGACATTGATAAAATGTAGATCTGGGCTGAGAAGTGGCAGATGGAGTTCAACCCAGGTAAGTGTGAGGTGGTTCACTTTGGTAGGTCAAATATGATTGCAGAATATAGTATTAATGGTAAGACTCTTGGCAGTGTGGAGGATCAGAGAGATCTTGGGGTTCGAGTCCATAGGATGCTTAAAGCAGCTGCGCAGGTTGACTCTGTGATTAAGAAGGCATATGGTGTATTAGCCTTCATTAATCATGGAATTGAGTTTAGGAGCTGAGAGGTAATCTTGCAGCTATATAGGACCCTGATCAGACCCCACTTGGAGTACTGTGCTCAGTTCTGGTCGACTCACTACACAAAGGATGTGGAAGCCATAGAAATGGTGCAGAGGAGATTTACAAGGATGTTGCCTGGATTGTGGAGCATGCCTTATGAGAATTGGTTGAGTGAACTCGGCCTTTCTCCTTGGAGCGACGGAGGATGAGAGATGACCTGATAGAGTTGTATTAGATGATGAGAGGCATTGATTGTGTGGATAGTCACGGGCTTTTTCCCAGGGCTTGAATGGTTGCCACAAGAGGACACAGATTTAAGGTGCTGGGGAGTAGGTACAGAGGAGATGTCAAGGTTAAGTTTCTCACTCAAAGAGTGGTGAGTGCGTGGAATGGGCTGCCGGCAACAGTGGTGGAGGCAGATACGATAGGGTCTTTTAAGAGACTTTTGGATAGGTACATGGTGCTTAGAAAAATAGAGGGCTGCGGGTAAGGCTACGTTCGGCTCAGCTTTGTGGACCGAAGGGCCTGTATTGTGCTGTAGGTTTTCTATGTTTCTATGTTAACTATAGAATCTGCAAGAGTCTTTGTTGACATAACAAATCTTCTCAAATTCCTAATGAAGTATGGGTGCAGTCGCATGTTTCTTAGTGATTAATTCAATGTGCTGGGGCCAAGATAGGTCCTCTATGAGATGTTGACACCCAGAACCCTCAGCTTTTCCACTGCTAAGGATTAGTGCATCTTCCTCTCACTCCCCCTTTCTGAAGTCATTTCCTGACATTGGGTTGTTATTGCAACTCTATTGTTTGTGTTGAGAGATAGTTCTCTGAATGTACAACTACCCTCGATGTTGGTGACAAAACAGACCTGACCTGAACAGCATGTTAAGTGGCAGGAATGCGCTTACATGCCTTTAACAATATGCTCCCACAGGAGGTAGCCACTTCATGCCTGCCTTCATCTCATTCTGAAGTGCTCAGTGATCATCCCTTAATAGAACGCTCATCTCAACACACACATAATGCTGGAAGAACTGAAAGGGTCAGGCAGCATCTATGGAGGACCATTTCTGGTTAAGATCCTTCTCAGGACTCATCTATTCATTCATCTGTTGCTTTCCCTTCAAGTTTCAATGAGACAGAATCTGTATGTTCCCCTTCACGAGCCTTTAAGGATCAGTTGAAGTTAACTTGTGAACAGGTTTTATTTCCTGAACACTAGCTCTCATTTTAATTAATCCATAATTATGCTATCCATAATTTCATAATTCCTAAATAATCCTTAACACCCATAACCTAAGACTTTATGGTATATTTGACAAAAATGAATGAATTTACAGTTATGCAGCCAATAAAATTGAAGGTTGCTAATTGAGGTTATTTGATCTAATAAAGCCGATTTGTGTAAAGCAAATAGCAGTGGTTAAGTGCCATTTAAGCTCTTGCAGTTGAGTAATAAATTGTTGGTTGAGTTGCTTAGAGAGTTCCCAAGCTCAGTATCATATTAGAATCATTCATTTCCATCCGAACATATAAACGGTCTGGATTTTTATCTGTAAGATAACTGCCAGACCAGGGGTGGTGAACCTTTTTGTGACTGTGTGTCCAAATTGGCCATTAAATTTCTAAAACAAAAAATCCGTTGCATGCCATGTTAATTTTGTGTGGCGATGACCATTGATTTATGAATTAGTAACAATAATTATGGACTTTTTAAAAGAAGAAAAACAAGTCCTGTTGCTTATCGTTATTATACTACTAATACAACTGTAATAAAGAAAGATTGAAATAAATGTAGCATTTTACAAAAGTGTTCAAAAATGATCAATATCTTTTAAAAATTCCTAAATAGTAATTGTTATTGTATAACATTATATATAACATAAGAAATGTAAATGCAAAATTTATAAGCTTTGGTCTATATTAATAAAAGATCAAAGAAATGAACGTTTAAAAAATTACTTGGTGATAATTTTGTTGCTGCACTAATGCTGACAAATATTTTATATCCAAGCTAGTATTTGGTTGTTTTAAGAGCATTGTACATAGGCAATAGTTTCATCAGTATGTCTACTCGTGTGATTAGTTAGACTTGACCAAGTTCATCACTTTGGAAATGATTGAACAAAGTCATCACATAAAAGCAGCCACTGTCTTTGTTTCACTGCTTGATTTTCACTTCTACAAGATATAAGTGTTATTTTCAGAAGTTAAATATTTTCCCTTTACCTGTGCTTTTCTTTTACTGGCTTCCCCAGATACCTTATAGAGCTGGCGCAGTCCTGACCAGTTAACTTGCCTGACCTTGGCGTCCATTAATATTGGGCAATTGGTGCTGATTACTTGCCAGTTGCATAGGGGTCAGTTACAAATTCACTAGACAGGCCTTCTGTCTCAGCTCAGCTCGTCCATGTTGAGCAAGTTACCTAGTCGCATTTGCCTGTGCTTAGCCAATATCTCTCTAAACCTTCCCTTTCTGTGTAACTGACCAAATGCCTTGTAAGCATCATAATTGTATGCCTGTATTGCTCCTTCAGCCACTTCTTTGCGTATATGACTACCCGTTGTTTGGGAGAGAACTTTCCCCTCAGGTCCTTTATAAATCTTTCCCCTCTCACTTTAAATCTCTGCCCTCAAGGTTTGGATACCAACTCCCAGGGAAAAGACTTCTCTTGATTTACTTTATTCAAAGTATAAACTGATTTTACTTTATACTTTATTCACAGTATAAGTGATTTACTTTATTCATGGCTTTATCGACCTCTATAAGATCACCCCTCGACCTCCAGGGAATAAAGTCTTAGCCTATTCTAGTTTCTCATTATAACCCAAGTCCTTGTAGATCTGTTTTGCAGTGCCCCCCCCCCCCCAGCTACATCTTTCCTGTAGCAGGGTGTCCTGAACTGTTTGCAGTACTCCAGACGCGGTCTTACCTCCATCATGTACCGCCAGCTGATGTCCCAACTCCTGAACTCAGTGCCCTTTCTCTGTCGTGTCTTCACTTCAGGGAACTAGGTACATGTATCACCGGGTCTCTGTTCTACAACATTCTCCAGGGTCTTACCCATTAACCTTGCAAGTCCTGCCCCTTGCTAAAGTACAACACATTGCTCTTGTTAAATTCCATCTGCCATTGTTTCTCCCACTTCCAATTGATCTAGATCCCATTTGTAAATGTTAGGTAGTGTCACCTATATCTTCAAACATCTGCTTGCACCTTTTTTTAAAATCCTTTGAAATGATTGAATTAAAAGTTTGTGTTGATTGTTCTGCTGGCTGATTCAGACAGTTGTTCACACCCCACTCAAACATAATTACTACAGTAAAGAGATGGTAACTGCCAGTGAGCTGATTGTTAAATGAGCATTGCCTGGTTTTGAAAGACATCCATGTTGGTTATGTCTGTGCACCCAGCCCATCATTCTTTGACATTTTTGACCAGCTACATTATGATCCTACCATCAGTTACGTCTTCCCGTTCCCACCCCGCTCGGCTTTCTGCAGTCATCACACAGTGATTTCATCATCCTTCCTCCCCTGCAACTGGAGTAGCTGTAATAGCTGTCCCTCCCACCCTCCTCATCATTATCCAGATGAGGAAGGTATTCACGTGCACCTCTTCCAACCTTGTGTATTCGATTCCAGGCACTTGATGTGACCTCCTCTACACCAGTGATGCCAAGCACTGGCTGGGTAACTTCTTTAGCAATGCACCCGAAATACTGGAGGAACTCAACAAGTCAGGCAGCATCTATAAACAGCCGACATTTCAGGCTGATCGTTTTCCATTTTGTCTTTTTTTTAGAAGTCCCATGTTCTGGAATATCTCATTTGTGATCTTGGTCACTTTGCAACTTTGACATTTTAATGGTTATTTGGACAGACCCGTGCATTTCAATCTGCTTTAATTCCCTGACACAAGAGCTTCTGCAGATGTTGGCAAACTAGAGCAATACACAAGGTGTGCTGGAGGTGCTCAGCAGGTCGGGCAGCAGCTGTGGGTGGGAATAAACAGTCGACGTTTCAGGCTGAGTCTTGCTGTGCTTTAAGATGCAGCTCCTTCAGCTTCCAGCTTCGGACTTTCCTGTAGGACTTTGCAATCAGCCCTTGAAAGCGTGGCTGTGTTCAGCTGAGCATCTGTCATGGTTTTCTGGATTCCCTAGCTCCTTGCCATTTTAATCCCCTTCCCCACTCTCACATCAAACTGTCTTTTAAACACAAAGTAGAAGAACAACACCTCATATTCCACTTGGGTAGTCAACCATCTGACAGCATGACTATCGAATTCTCCAATTTCACGTAACCTGCTCCCCATCTGTCCCTTTCTCTCTGCCTCTGATCCTTCTGCTAGGTCATCCCATGCCTCTTCCCCATCAATCGGTTTCATTCCCCTATTCTGCCTCCTCTGTCTGTCCATCGCCCACAGTGTCCCCTCCCCCACAGTTCTCATCTGTTCATTCCATCTCCTTTCCACACTCCACCTTCCTTTCCCATCAATTCTGTGAGCTGCAGCCCTGTACCACTTATCAGCTCACACCAATTGGCTCTTTCCACAGTTTCCACCCCACCTAACTCCATGTTCTGCTCTGCTGGGCACACCTAGTGAATCTCAGCTCCTGTCCCTCCCAGCTCCCACACCTCTTTCTACCGATTATCTGCTTCCTACTCTTTTAGTCCAGATGAAGGGCCTTGTTCCCAAATGTTGGCTGTCCATTTCCTTCTACAGATCTGCCTGGTCCATTGAGTTCCTTGTGATTTTCTTGTTTGTGTGTTGGCTACTTAGTTTTATCTTACTTAGTTTTATATGGTGGTTGTGTGAAAATGTATTCATCTGACTGTACAAAAGGTAGTGGTAGTCAAAGCTTGACAGTCGCATTAGTCTTGGATTTTCAGAATTGGAATTCTTAAATGCCCTAAAAAGTGGAAAGATAACAGGAAATTTTGGAAATGGTTAATGTATAGGAAGGAAAAGAATTAAATATCAGAGATTTATTGAGTTTTAATCAGAATTTGTGATGATTGAGGAAAGGCCTTCAATCTGAAATACTGGTTGAGGATCCCCCATCTGAAATGCTGGGGCCGGAAGTGTTTTGGATTTTGGAATATATAATGAGATAGCTTGGGATTGCCATCATTTCCGACTCTGAATTTATGTGCTACCAGTTAACGGTCTTTATCTTGCACTTGTTCATCACACACATGCACTTAACATTACAGGTTATTGTATAGCATTACTATAATATATGCAGGGTAACAATAACAGCATAACAGCATCAGGAGAGAACACCTGAATCAGCTACTGAATAACAACTGACAATGGCAGGCTTTTGGTCTCCACCTACGATGCTGTGTTTTGATTAAAAGGTTACAGTGCACTGTATTTGTATTTTACTTTGCTTTTATACCTTACATAAACCTAAAAAAAGATCAGCCTTGTAAACTCATCAACAACAACCTTCACAAACTTCCCAATGAATTTCTTTGCTGCTTTGTGATCAGTGAATGCTTTCTTTAAAAACTTTAAAAAAAATTAGTGCCATGTTTTTTCTTAAATTTCTGCAACCAGCCTGCTGAATATTCACAATTATTTTCAATTTTCAGTTCGTCATGATAGATCTTTGCTTGTTTCCTGATCAGCATACCAATAAGCAATATATGTTCACTCATAGAAACATAGAAGGCCTACAGCACAATACAGGCCTTTCGGCCCACAAAGTTGTACTGAACATGTCTCTACCTTAGAAATTACTAGGCTTACCCATAGCCCCCTATTTTTCTGAGCTCCATGTACCTAACCAAAAGTCTCTTAAAGGACCCTATCGTATCCACCTCCACCACCATTGCCGGCTGCCCATTCCACCCACTCACCACTCTGTACCTACTCCCCAGTACCTTAAACCTGTGTCCTCTTGTGGCAACCATTTCAGCCCTGGGAAAAAGCCTCTGACTATCCACACGATCAATGCCTCTCATCATCTTATACACCTCTATCAGGTCACTTCTCATCCTCCATCGCTCCAAGGAGCAAAGGCTGAGTTCACTCAACCTGTTGTCATAAGGCATGCTCCCCAATCCAGGCAACATCCTTGTAAATCTCCTCTGCACCCTTTCTATGGTTTCCACATCCTTCCTGTAGCGAGGTGGCCAGAACTGAGCACAGTACTCCAAGTGAGGTCTGATTGTGGAAGGAAACAGGAGCACCCAGAGGAAACTCATGCACTGCACAGGGTTTTGGGGGGGGGTGCGCAAACAGACTCCTTTCAGATGATGCTGGAATTGAACTTCAAACTCCAATGCCCTGGGTGTAACCACTGCACTGCTGTTGATTAATTAAAATTTTTAAATATCGAGTCACAGAAAACCACAGCAGAGGAACAGGCTCTTCGCCCCATCTAGTCTATGCCAAACCAGTAATCTATCTAGTCCCATCAACCTGCACCCAGTCCATACCCAACGAATCCAGGTACCTGATCAAATTTCTCTTCAATGTTAAAATTTAACCCACCTTCACTACCCTCCTAGTGAAGAAGTTCCCCTTTGTTTCCCTTTTAACACCTCCCCTTTCACCTTTAACCCATGACCTTTAGGTCTGGTCTTACCCAACCTCAGTGGGAAAAGCCTGCTTGCATTTATTCCATATAAGCCCCTCAATATTTATACCTCTATGCAATCTCCCCTCATTCTCCTGCACTCTAGGAAATAATGTCCTAACCTATTCAACCTTTCCCTATAACTCAGGTCTTCAAGTCCGAGCAGCACCCTTGTAACTTTTCTCTGCATTCTTTCAAACTTATTCACATCTTTCCTGTAGGTAGGTGATGAGAACTGCTCACAATTCTCCAAATTAGGCCTTATAGCTGTATTGGTCTTATATACCTTCAACATAACATCCCATCTTCTTGTACTCGATACTTTGATTTATGAAAGGCAATGTGCCAAAAGAGCCTAACTACCTATGACACTATTTTCAAGGGATTACGAATCTGTATTCGCTGATCCCCCGGTATACTACCACTCACTGTGCAAGTCCTACCTTGGCTGGTCCTCCCAAAGTTCAACACCTTGCACTTGCTTGCATTAAATTCCATCCACCATTTATCAGCCCATTTTTCCAGCTGGTTGCGATTCTACTGCAAACTTTGATGGTCTTCTTTGCTCTCCGCTGTCCCTATCTTAGTGTCATCTGCAAATTTGCTGATCCAGTTTACAATATTATCATTCAGACCATTGATATAGAGAACAAACAACAATGGTCGCAGCACCAACCCATTGATCAACATTGTTTCTGCCTCAGCATTATAGCATCTGTGGAATTTTATTTTAGCTTCTATATGTTACATTGAACTTACTTATCTTTTTACATTTCACTTTTTTTGGGGGACCAGGATGAGGTCAGCAATTATAGTCCTTGGATAATTTCCTTTGTTCATTGAGTAGCTTCAAAGTTTAATGTAAATTTATTATCAAAGTGTGTATATATATCATCAACATTCATTTTCTTGCAGACATTCACAGACGAACAAAAAACACAATAGAATCAATGAAAAATTAAACACACAGATGGACAAACAACCAATGTGCAAAAGAAGACAAATACAAAAAAGAATAAATATGTAAATAAATACTGAGAACATAAATTGTAGAATCCTTCATAGTGAGTCCAAAGGTGGTAGAATCAGTTCAGT
Organism: Hypanus sabinus; assembly: GCF_030144855.1. Lineage (NCBI taxonomy): Eukaryota > Metazoa > Chordata > Chondrichthyes > Myliobatiformes > Dasyatidae > Hypanus > Hypanus sabinus. Next base: position 43,274,472 of record NC_082710.1, read on the forward strand.
GTTGAGGTGAGTGAAGTTATCTTCACCTGCTGTACTATTCTATTTGAACAATCCATGCAATTCACCCATTGAAATAAGTCATGGATCATTCATATGTGTCAAGTCTAAACTGCTGAAACAAATATACTCTTCACTTCTGTTAGTTGCATTTATGTAAGCACAGAAATTGGACCTTTGGCATGCCGCATTGCCACCGAGATGGTCTCGAAGCTCTTCGCTTTTTTTTGGATTCCAGACCTAATCAATTCCCTTCTACCACCACTCTCCTCAATCTAGCTCTCAATAATTTCTCCTTTGGCTCCTCCCACTTCCTCCAAACCAAGGGTGTAGCCATGGGCACTCGTATGGGTCCCAGTTATGCCTGCCTTTTTGTTGGCTATGTGGAACAGTCCATGTTAAAACATGGGATGTAATGTTAAAATTGTACAAGGCATTGGTAAGGCCAAATTTGGAATATTGTTTACAGTTCTGGTCACCGAATTATAGGAAAAATATCAATAAATTAGAGAGAGTGCAGAGACGATTTACTAGGATGTTGCCTGGGTTTCAGCACTTAAGTTACAGAGAAAGGTTGAACAAGTTAGGTCTCTATTCATTGGAGCGTAGAAGGTTGAGGGGGGGATTTGATCGAGGTATTTAAAATTTTGAGAGGGATAGATAGAGTTGACGTGAATAAGCTGTTTCCATTGAGAGTAGGGGAGATTCAAACGAGAGGACATGATTTGAGAGTTGGGGGCAGAAGTTTAAGGGAAACACGAGGGGGTATTTCTTTACTCAAAGAGTGATAGCTGTGTGGAATGAGCTTCCTGTAGAAGTAGTAGTGGCCAGTTCAGTTGTGTCATTTAAGGTAAAATTGGATAGGTATATGGACAGGAAAGGAGTGGAGGGTTATGGGCTGAGTGCGGGTGGGTGGGACTAGGTGAGATTAAGAGTTCGGCACGGATTAGGAGGGCCGAGATGGCCAGTTTCCGTGCTGTGATTGTTATATAGTTATATGTTCCAAATCTATACAGGTATCCATCCCCCTCTTTTCCTTCGCTACGTCGATGACTGCATTGGCGCTGCCTCTTGCACGCGTGCTGAGTTTGTCGACTTCATTAACTTTGCCTCCAACTTTCACCCTGCCCTCAAATTTACATGGTCAATTTCCGACACCTCCCTCCCCTTTCTTGATCTTTCTGTCTCCATCTTTGGAGACGGCTTATCTACTGATATCTACTATAAGCCTACTGACTCTCACAGCTACCTGGACTATTCCTCTTCCACCCTGTCTCTTGCAAAAAGGCTATCCCCTTCTCACAATTCCTCTGTCTCTGCTGCATCTGCTCTCAGGATGAGGCTTTTCATTCCAGGACAAAGGAGATGTCTTCCTTTTTTAAACAAAGGAGCTTCCCTTCGTTCACCATCAACTCTACTCTCAAACGCATCTCTCCCATTTCCCGCACATCTGCCCTCACCCCATCCACCCGCCACCCCACTCAGGATAGGGTTCCCCTTGTTCTCACCTACCACCCCACCAGCCTCCAGGTCCAACGTACAATTCTCCGTAACTTCTGCCACCTCCAACGGGATCCCACTACCAAGCACATTTTTCCCTCCCCCCCCCCCCTTCTGCTTTTTGCAGGGATTGCTCCCTACGCGACTCCCTTGTCCACTCTTTCCCCCCCCCCCCCCATCCCTTCCCACCGACCTCCCTCCTGGCACTTATCCTTGTAAACGGAACAAGTGCTACACCTGCCCTTACACTTCCTCCCTCACCACCATTCAGGGCCCCAGACAGTCCTTCCAGGTGAGGCGACACTTCACCTGTGAGTCGGCTGGTGTGGTATACTGCATCCGGTGCTCCCGGTGTGGCCTTTTATATATTGGTGAGGCCCGACGCAGACTGGGAGAGCATTTCTCTGAACACCTATGCTTGGTCCACCAGAAAAAGCAGGATCTCCCAGTGGCCACACATTTTAATTCCACATCCCATTCCCATTCTGATGTCTATCCATGGCCTCCTCTTTTGTCAAAATGAATCCAAACTCAGGTTGGAGGAACAACACCTTATATACCGGCCGGGTAGCCTCCAACCTGATGGCATGAACATTGACTTCTCTAACTTCCGTTAATGCCCCTCCTCTCCTTCTTACCCCATCCCTGACATATTTAGTTGTTTGCCTGTTCTCCATCTCCCTCTGGTGCTCTCCCACCCCCCCCCACCACAACTTTCTTTCTCCCGAGGGCTCCCGTCCCATGATCCTTTCCCTTCTCCAGCTCTGTATCACTTTCACCAATCACCTTTCCAGCTCTTAGCTTTATCCCACCCCCTCCGGTCTTCTATCATTTCGCATTTCTCCCTCCCCCACCCCCCACTACTTTCAAATCTCTTACTATCTTTCCTTTCGGTTAGTCCTGACGAAGGGTCTCGGCCTGAAACGTTGACAGTGCTTCTCCCTATAGATGCTGCCTGGCCTGCTGTGTTCCACCAGCATTTTGCGTGTGTTGTTATTTGAACTTTCCCTTCAGATCTCCTTTAAAATTCCATCTCATCTCAAATTTATGATTCTTTGTTTTTGATACCCTGTCATGTCTATACCTTTCAAAAATCTGATATACTTCTACATGATAACTCTTCAATCTCATTTTCTTGAAGAGAAACAAGCCCAGTCTATCAAATCATTACCCATGATTCAAGGACTCCAATCCAGGAAACATCTTGATAAAACTTGTCCACCTAGAAGGAAAAGTAGATAGATGTTCCATCTTCTGACCTGTATGACTCGGCAATGAGTTGCCGGAGATAATAGGAGAATAATCCGATGTGTGGCAGAAAGAATAATGATAATATACTGAGTTGTTGATTGAAGAAAATAGGATTAAACAGGAAAGGCTCATAATCTCTTGGAAATGGGGTTTTATTTATTAAAGGTATTTCATCAGATGTGCAATAAGCAACCAAATTTTTAATTTAACCTATCTCAGATTTTTAATCTTATCTCCTTATCTGAAAAACTGTTTGAAATCTTACTGCATAGGTACATAGGTTCAAATGTTAACTGTAAAAGGTTGCAATCACTTTTTCCTTTTTTTACTGCATCTTTGTCTGTATTTGTGGACCTAATTCCATTGCAAATAAATAAACTAAATCGGAATCCTGGCTATTTTTGTTTTATAACATGGCATCTAAGCAGGTACATTTTAGGATTTTAAGTTTTCAAATGGCAAATTGCTGAAATGATTGTTTTTTTTTGGAATCTATAACTGATTAAACTGTCATGAATAGTCATGTGCTTTCTTAACTGATTAGATCAAAGGTCTGTGAAATTAATATTGAAAAGGAAATATAATACCCGATAGTTCCATATCAACTGAAATGCAGAAAAGGAAGAAAATTAGATTAAGAATGACAAAATATACACTGTAAATTAGAAGTATTTTTGCTATTAGATATTTGAAAGAATATCTAGATTAGAGTGGACAAGATTTATCTGTGCTAAGTTAACTTTATAACTTGTGTGACCTCCATTTGTTTCAGTGGTGAGACTGACATTGGGATACTAAGGACAGCAACTTTTGAATATATGAATTTTAATTGCTTACCTAAAGTTGTACAAGAATAATGAGATGCACAATTGGCCTTATGATTATTTAAAAACAATACATTCAATGTAGATTTCAGGGGAGGGTAACCAGAGGTCCATGAGGTATTGGAGGATCAGTAACTTTAAATTCCTGGGTGTCACTGTCTCAGAGGCCCTGTCCTGCACCCATCATATAAATATATTTGCAAAGAAAGCACAATAACGCCTCAGGAGTCTGCAGAGATTCGGCATCTCAGAATCTGAATCAGGTTTATTATCACCTGCAAACCTTGGCAAACTTCTATAGATGTGAGGTGGAAAGTGTGATAACTGGCTGCATTACAGCCTGGTATGGGAACACCAATGCTTTTGAGTGGAAAATCCTACAAAAGGTAGTGGATTTGGCCCAGTACGTAGCGGGTAAAACCCTCCCATTCACTGAGCACGTGGACATGAAATGTTCCCATAGAAAAACAGCATCAACCATCAAAGATCCTCACCACCCAGGCCATGCTGTTTTCTTGCTGCTGCCATCAGGTAGAGCGTACAAGTGCCTCAGGACCCACACCAACCACCAGGTTCAAGAACAGTTACTACCCCTCAACCATCAGGCTCTTGAACAAAAGAGGATAATTAGAGTCATCTGTTGAGATGATCCCACAACCAATAATCTCACTTTAAGGGCTCTTTGCCTTGTTACATCATGATCTCATTATTCATTGCTATTTATTTATAGTTGCATTTCAACAGTCTGCGGTCTTCTATGCTCTTGCTCTTTCATTGCTCCTGCTTACAGTTACTATTCTATAGATTTGCTGACTTCACCAGGGTTGTATGTGGTGACATGTATGTATTCTGATAATAAATTTTACTTTGAACTTTGAATACATGGGTTCTGATTAATTGGGACACACGAGCTGTACATTTTGGTCCAGTTAAGCAGCTGCCCCAATTAGCCAAACTTTGATAGAAATAGTTAAAAGGTATATAATAAAAGACCAAATTACCATTCAACTGGGTAGCAATTTATGCACTTAAATGAAATACAAAACAAATTAGAGCACTACCAATACCTCTGCACTAAGAACTGTATTTGTTCTTAAAAGTTATGGAAGAATCATCTGCCATGTTCTTTTGATTGACTGTAGTGAACAAAATCAGCACAGACATCTAGTGTAGATAATGATTTTAACTGATTGCATCCTCCAAATATTCATTTTCATTGTAGCTTTCAAGATGAGTCAATACCTTCATAATTCATAACTTGTTGAAGTAGTGAAATCATTTCATTTTCCCTCCCGGTGTTTCTGGCATCTCAAAGACTTAATGCTTGAAACTGTGGTGATCAAAACAGTGCTGAATTGTCTTGCAGCCTATTTTGTGCCAACTATCAGTGACAAAAAACAACTGCTTTTTGAACACAAACACACACAACCGACAATATTTAAAAACTCGCTGTAACAGTGATGTAGTCTCTAACAACAGATGACAAAGAGCAATGCAGTGTCTACCTGTTGTGCAACTGCATGCGGCTGTCGCTGGTTAGAAACTAGCAGCAGTCTTCTGCCCGGATTAATGTCCCAAATAAATAAAGAGAATCCCAGCTCTTTTCTCAGTTTAGTTTTTGTTCTTTAAGAGTTGCCCCAAATAAACGGCTGCCTCAATTACCTGATGGTCCAATTAACTGGAAACTACGGTATTGGGAATGTACAGTGGGAAGCTGGACAGCTGACATATAGAGATTTTTTAAAAAGGATTTGCATCCCTTATATTTAATGGGTGTATCAGGTTTTTAAACAATTTAAACTTTGATCTTCCATTAGCTAATATTAAACAGCACTCTGTTCTTGATCACTGTTAGATAAATGTGGGCAAAGTTTCCTGTTGGTGCATGTTTTTTTTTAAAAAGGTGATGTTATCAGAGATTGATCAAACTGTCTCAAAATATCTGCAGGAAACACAACCCTGCTTGTAACATGATCCATTTTCAAAATGGTTACTTTGGCAAATTCAGATCTAAAAGTAATTTAAAGAAACAATAATTTTCAAGGGGTTTGTAGATGATCTAAATCTATGTTGTCTAATTTTGCATTTGGTTTTAGCGTGTCTGAAGATTAATAAGCAAATTTTATAGCGAATAAGATTAGTTTAAGGCATTTTCATGAGGGTAAAAGCCTTCTGATATAGTTGGGCTTCAGATGGGTATAACTGAGAAGCAGAGCATTTGTCTTTGCTGAGTTAATTGATCTCAATTGTGCCAAAAGTAATTGTTCTGCATCTGTCTTCAGGGAGGGAAGCAACGATCAATATTTGTGCTCCTGATTGCCCAGTGAAATGGGATTGCATGGTTGTCTAGCTAGCTCTGGTGTAAATCAGGCTGTGGCCCCATTACATTTTATCCTTGGTCAAATAGCTTGTCAGCATCTGTGTTCAACCTGGCCAGGAAAGAATCTCATTTGGATTCTGTTTTAAAGGATGACCACTAACCCATGTTACCATATCTCAGCAGGATTCCATGCCTTTGGGGAGGAAAATAGTATTAATTTGAATTGCTGTTAATTTATCTGTGATCTACACATGAATGGAAAGATGGTTACTTTGTGCTTCTTAATCTGTGTTAATTGCATGTTTTTATTGATTGAGTTGACTGATCACTGAGTTGCAAGGTAATATTAAGCTGCCTGTGTTTAGAAAGCTGGTTGATGTATGTCAGCATTTTAAAAAAACAATTGTATTCCAAAACTAAATTGTAGATCACCTTGCTGTAAATTTAGGAGATTTTCCAAGATCTTGGAACTTTGTTGCAATAAATCCTGGGACTTAAAATGCAAGTACTTGGGAAAATAGATTAAATGCCCAGGTGCCAATTGGATTAAGCACACTGTTCAGAGATCTCATCTCTCATTTCACAGTTAGATTTAAACAAAGTTTGTGTAACTGGGGAGCAAGGCTGTGCATAGCATAGGGGACCCGTGGGAGGGCTGAGGGAAAATCAAACTTCCTGGAGCCAGGCAGGCCTCATGTCTGACTGATAGTTGAGCAAGTAGATATGAGTTAAGAATGTGGCAGTCTCAACTAGTGATGAGATCTAGGGGAAGAGCTGTTTTGAATCTGTTTTTATACTGCTATCTGAAGCTGGCTTCCAGCACAGGACACTTCAGGTTTGGTCCTACTTGGGAAGATCCTCTTTACCCTACATTGAACCAGGCCTTGTATGACTGCTCATCAATTAAATTTATTTGCACTCAGATATGCGTTGTGCATCGGAGTGCATATCTGAATACCTCTGTGAATTAGCAGTGTGTTTTTGTGGAAGAGAAGTGAGTTTTTAGCAGAACCTGCTATAGTTGCCCGATTGGACCTTGCAAATTGGTTTCCCAAAGATATTTTGTTGTATTAGAATTTCTTGCAAATACGAATACCTATGTCAGGATGCTTTGTTGACTGTAGCTCAGCATTTAACACCATCATTCCTACAGTCCTGATCAGGAAGTTACAGGAGCAAGGTATACCAGTTATTTGAGTTGTGCACTCAACATAAGCAAGAACAGAGAGCTGATTGTGGATTCAGAAAGGCCAAGATGAGGGAACAAGGTCCTGTGTCAATATCTCTGAGGACCAAACCTGGACACAATGTTTTGATGCAGCTATAAAGAAGGCACGACCAGACTGTAACAGTTCCTTCCCGCAAGCTATCAGACTCCTCAATACCCAGAGCCTGAGCTGACACCTTACTGCCCTATTGTCTTGTTTATTATTTATTGTAATGCCTAGACTGTTTTGTGCACTTTACACAGTCCTGGGTAGGTCTGTAGTCTGGTGTAGTTATTTTTCTCTGCTGTTTTTTACGTAGTTCGGTGTATTTTTTGTACTGTCATATAACACCATGATCCTGAAAAACGTCTTGTTTTTCCTAAGTACTGTACCAGCAGTTATGGTCGAAATGACAATAAAAAGCAACTTGACGACTTGAAGATGATGGCTATTTGGTTCGTCAGCTAAAACACTCGAAAACCTTTACAAATGTACCATGGAGAGCATTATGACTGGTTGCATCAGTCACTTATATAAGTTGTACAAAGTTAAAGTTTCCAGCATTGATCTCTCTGGTGCAGCATACATTAGAATGGAAAATGATTTATACTGTACCTAATCTTTGCTCCTTCTACCCCCACACCAATATGTTACTTCCGATGCCATGAGCTTTTATTTGCTATCATATCTTTTGCAGCACTTTAACAGGATGCATACAATTTTCCGTCTTATTCACACTGCATGTTAAAGAGCTCAATTAAATTGGTGAAATGTGGTTGCTGTTGATACAAATCCATGCTGACTTTACCTCTCCTCAAGGCTGTAGTTGTACTCATTGGACTCTAGCTTTCTGCATTAATTAAACTTCTTTTAAAAATAAGAGTTACATTTGCTATTTTCCAGTTGAATGGGGCCTACCCATTAGATTGGAAAATAGTAACCTTACAATAGACAATAGGTGCAGAAGTAGACCATTCGGCCCCTCGAGTCTGCATCGCCATTCTGAGATCATGGCTGATCATTCACTATCAATACCCAGTCCCTGCCTTGTCCCCATATCCCTTGATTCCCCTATCCATCAGATATCTATCTAGCTCCATCTTGAAAGCATCCAGAGAATTGGCCTCCACCGTCTTCCGAGGCAGTGCATTCCACACCTCCACAACTCTCTGGGAGAAGAAGTTTTTCCTCAACTCTGTTTTGAATAACTGACCTCTTATTCTCAATCCATGCCCTCTGGTACTGGACTCTCCCAACATCTGGAACATATTTCCTGCCTCAATCCTATCAAATCCTTTAATTATCTTAAACGTTTCAATCAGACCCCCTCTCAATCTCCTCAATTCCAGCGTGTACAAGCCCAATCTCTCCAATCTCTCACCATAAGACAGCCCTGCCATCCCAGGAATCAACCTAGTGAATCTATGCTCCACTTCCTCAATTGCCAGAATGTCCTTCCTTAAACCTGGAGACCAAAACTGTACACAATATTCCAGGTGTGGTCTCACCAGGGCCCTGTACAAATGCAAAAGGACATCCTTGCTCTTGTACTCAATACCTCCTAGGGAATTAGAAATATTTAAAAACCAACACATCAACTATCCCAATGGTAACTTTTTTTAGACTCGAGTCATCAGCTGACTTGTCAGTCCTTTGCTGCTGCAATCGGCCACTGCAGGGTAGTGAGATTTTTCCCCAAGTTCCTCTATTCCTTTCATTTACTGCATTGTAATTTCATGCGAGATGCTTGTCATTCAGCTGCTACCGTGTTGTTTCCATTATTAATTTCCCAGGCTCACTTTAAACACTTCTTGGATTATCTACAAAAACTCTGTAGAGACATTTCAGGGGTGGCTGGAGTTGAAGGTACACCCAGGATCATAGATGTTATAGAAATGTTGTCAAAGATTTGGGCAGGTTACCTTCTGTGTGTACATAGCAGTGAAGGGTTATGATGATGAATGGATAGCAATTATGCAGACTTAATTCATCTTGGTGCTAATCGCCTTGAATACTGTTGCAGATGTGTCCGTCCAAACAAATGGGGAGTATTTCAGTCCACCGATTACTCATGGTGGAGTGTATTTGGACTTCTGGGAGATGCATTTTTAGCTACTGAATAGTCATCATCTGACTTTTATGGCATTTATGGAGATGTCCAGTTAACTTGCGGTCCATGTTATCCCAGTGTGTAGATAATATGGATTTGACATGACCGTTGTGTATCAAAAGTAAATACTCACATTTTCTCATGTTAATACTCATATTTTCTCATGGCTAAGGTAGACATTGTGCGGCCCAAATATTGCTTTCCACTGATTAACCCAAACCATCATGTTATGCTCTATGATGGCTTTGTGTCTGAAGAAAAGCAAATAGAATTTTGAGTAAGTATGTACAGCGGTCTTGATCCCTCAAAGCTATAATTACAGCCAGTCTTCTTTGTCTTTGAGCTTTTAATGAGATTACCAGCGGATAAGGTTTCTTCACTCAGCTTTCATTGTTTGGATAAGTCTTACAAAAGTGAAAACTACCAGCCCACTTACTGAGATGGAACTGCAGAAATTTATTTAATTATTTTAATATTATTGCTGCTTTTAAATCCCTGAAACTTGTGAGTTCTGGTAACTTTTCTGAAAGATTAATTTAAGGCACTTAGTGATAGAAGAACTGCTAAAATATATGATGGCTTGTGGCATTGTGTGCAAATTAGGTGCACCTAACAATAGTGGATGTACATTTTTTCAGACATGGAGCTGATTTGCGGGATTGCTCAGAAGGAGTTTATTTTGGAAAAACTTTTTCTTTAAATTTTTGTTTAGAATTTTGTGTCACAACTGAATTATTAGGTTTATGAGTGATGGGAAATTTGGCAGCATTGTGATGACTACAGTTAACTGCCTCCTGGCAGCATGTTCACATTGGTAGGAACAAGTTAGATGGGGTTCTTTGTGGAGTAGCGCCAAATGGTGTACTTTGTGAGAGCTTCCATGGAACAGAAATTGAGGGAAGGGGCCACAGATTGAATGCAGAGATGCAAGACACTGGAATTTGGAGCGACAAGCGACAAACAATCTGCTGGAGGAGCCAGGGCTTTTAATCTGAAGTGTCAGCAATTCTTTTCTTCCCACAAATGCTTCTCGACTCGGTGGATTCCTCCAGCAGATTGTTTGTGCGTATGTAGACTGAAAACATTTGACAGAAAATTAGAGAGGTGGTGAAATTACTTTACATTTAGAGGTTGTCAGAGGTCTGGAGCTTATTACCCTTAAGCTCCTTAAAAGTGGGCGAAGCAGACGTTTGAAGTGCATACTATACTGAGTATGCACGAAGGTCCGTGAGCAGCAAGGATATGGACCCTAGTGTTGCAGATGCCTGGTCAGCTGCTTTTTAAAACTACCCAGTGAGGGTTGGCAGAATGGCCTCCTGTGTCATCAGTTTCCTTCGATTCTACAAAAAGATTTATGCATTTAAATGATAACTTTTTAGGAAAATGTCAATATGCATGCACATCCTTCAAATGTGATGAGCAAATTTATAAGGTATTTAAAAACAATTGCTTGGGTTGTTAACAAAGAACAAAATAGAAAATCTCTTCCATCCCCATCTTCACTTGGTTTGTTCTGTGCAGCTCACAGATCACAAGGATTATGCTGTCATCTTGAAGGATTTTCTAGTCAAGCAATTGAAAAATATGAGCTTTATTTTGTTCTGTTTGCTCAATTTGTCTTGCACATTTTTCTTCCACCCTCCAGTCCTACCAAATACAGACGGGGCTGTTGCTGGTTTAACTTGTAAAATTAAATATTTACCCAGTGCAGTGGTAGCCTTTCCACTAAAGGGACCGACTAGCTATTTGGTCACTGCAGCCGTGTTGGAAGGTCAGGAAGAAATGTGAAATAATTAGCCAGTCCCGTCGCTCAGTCAGGAGCTTCAGGAGAGCCAGAAAGAGGGTGAGCTTTAATACTGTAGAAAAGCTGATGCATTGACACCAATTTTAAAAATTAGACCTGTCATATATACAAAAGATTCCAGTTTTTACAAGTATTTCTTTAAAAAAATATACATTTGGGAGGAAGTTTTCTTTGCATAGTTGGATCTATATGTCTTATTCCAATAGAATTTATCTTGTGGATTTGAAATTCTTTTCATTATAAAAATCAATAGTGTGTCACTGCCTCCTTGCACTCTGCCTGCTAAAATTTCAGCTTTCAAATTTTGAAAACCTTACAAGAACCACCTTGCTGCCACTGCCTTTGTGTAGTCAATTTTTTTAAAAGTCTTTCAAAAGTGCTGTTCACAATTATGGTACATGATATCCAAAGACACTTATCAGGCAGCCAGAGAGGTACTTCGGAATAATTATCATTGTAATGTGGGAATCAAGGCTAATTTATACTTGTGCTTACAGGCTACGCCATAGCCCTGATTTTCACTTCTGCATCGCTCTATGCCGTAGCAAGCACGTGTTGGTGTGTGTCAAAGCGCTAGTTGGCAGTGAGGTTTCTATGCCACTGTGTTGAGTTTCTTCGTGAGAGACGTGGTCAAGGAAATGCATTTCAAACATTTTCGCATGTCGGCAGGTAGATTTGACAATTTGGTTCATCTGTTTCGCATCGGTGTACAGACATGGCAAAGAAGAAGCAACCGGAAATGCGTAGGAGGAAATGCGATGCTACCAAGCGGGCCAATCACAGTTGTTGCAGTCTGCGTCGCCGTGACGCTCGAGTTACTTTTCTCGGGAGGTGCACATCACCCTATGGCGTAGGTACTGCATAGGGGACGAGGTACCTATGGCGTAGGTACTGCATAGGGGACGAGGTACCTATGGCGTAGATACTGCATAGGGGACGTGGTACCTATGGCATAGGTACTGCATAGGGGACGAGGTACCTATGGCGTAGGTACTGCATAGGGGACGAGGTACCTATGGCGTAGATACTGCATAGGGGACGTGGTACCTATGGCATAGGTACTGCATAGGGGACGTGGTACCTATGGCGTAGGTACTGCATAGGGGACGTGGTACCTATGGCGTAGGTACTGCATAGGGGACGTGGTACCTATGGCGTAGGTACTGCATAGGGGACGTGGTACCTATGGCGTAGGTACTGCATAGGGGACGTGGTACCTATGGCGTAGGTACTGCATAGGGGACGTGGTACCTATGGCGTAGGTACTGCATAGGGGACGTGGTATCTATGGCGTAGGTACTGCATAGGGGACGTGGTATCTATGGCGTAGGTACTGCATAGGGGACGTGGTACCTATGGCGTAGGTACTGCATAGGGGACGAGGTACCTATGGCGTAGGTACTGCATAGGGGACGTGGTACCTATGGCGTAGGTACTGCATAGGGGACGTGGTACCTATGGCGTAGGTACTGCATAGGGGACGTGGTACCTATGGCGTAGGTACTGCATAGGGGACGAGGTACCTATGGCGTAGGTACTGCATAGGGGACGAGGTACCTATGGCGTAGGTACTGCATAGGGGACGAGGTACCTATGGCGTAGGTACTGCATAGGGGACGAGGTACCTATGGCGTAGGTACTGCATAGGGGACGAGGTACCTATGGCGTAGGTACTGCATAGGGGACGAGGTACCTATGGCGTAGATGTGACGCACAAGTATTACTGTGGTCAATTTGTTCACAGCCAGTTCCAATGAACTGCCATATGATATCTAAATAAGTTTTAGTTTTGTTAGTTGAAGGGTTAAACGTTGGTGGGTCTTCAGTGATTTCTCTGCTGTGATTCCTACTGAATTTATTACATTCGCCAAGCAGTTAAAGGGAGTGTGATTTCTGGTCTCTTCTGGAATAGGCAATCTCTGAAAGCTGGATCCTCTTACTGTTTTATCTTGATTTTTATTTTCTGTACTTTCCCTATGTTCAGAACCACCTTGGCAGGAAAACTACAAGTGATAGTTTGTTGTTCAAAGGGATAAAATCCTCACGAGTAATTTTGGGGGCAGGATCCAGTTTTTCCATTGGCCTTTGGTAGAAGAAATGGTTTTTGACGTGACTTCCAAAAGACACAGTATATATTTTTAAACTCATCCATAACTTTGAAGCCAAATTATATATGATTAATTTCAGTGATCTAAAATGTCCTTTTGTAGGATAGTAGGCTCTAGTACTAAATTATGTTGTGTAACGTTGAAAACGAATAATCGTATCCAGTGAGAGAGAACAAAGGGAGAATCAGATTCTGTGGTTGGTATCAGATTTGTTTTTGCAGAGTGAAACAATGAGAAAGTATAGCAAAACCTGGCGGCAGAGTATCGATCTAGGTGTTGACCTGTAACTGATCTGTTGGCTAGGGAGAGAGAAAAGAATGTACTGAAGCTTGGTGCAGTCACCACAAACCATCTTCCCCCACCCTGATGCACACTGGGATGTGTGTACGTATTTAAACAACTTATCTTTCATCAGACACGTTGCAACCTTCCAGACTCCATATCAAATTCTCCAACTCTAGGTAACTCACCTTCTCTTACTGAATGAGATCTTGCCTCTTCTGCATTCACTTATCTAAGATTTTGACTCCGTTGCTCCCTCTCCATTAGGGAGGGTGGTGGGGAGGAAGCTGAATGGGGCTGGGACAAGGGAGTGATCAACAGGCTGGATGGATGGAAGCAGTGAGTAGAGCAGTAATGGAAGTTGAATATAGAAGCAGAAGAATTAGAAGCTTTGTTCTCTCTAGAAATGCTGCTGAGTGTTTCCAGAATCCTGATGAAGGGGTTTTGGCCCGAACCATCGACTGTTTATTCCTGTCCATAGATGCTGTTTGATCTGCTGAGTTCTTCCAGCACTTTGTGCGTGCTACTCTGGATTTCCAGCATCTGCAGAATCTCTTGTATTTATATTTCCAGCATTTTCTGTTTTAACCAGCATTGACTCAAATCCTTCATTACAATGGTCTGAAGAGCATTTCTATCGAGTGTTGTCCTTGAGGTGGTGAGCAGGTATTTTAGATAAAATAAGCTTAACACAATATCAGCAAATGGGGGGGGGGGGGACCTCCTCAATCTCTCTTCCACCAGACAGTGGGAGGAATAGCACAATATTTATCTCAACAGGCCAGGCTCCAGCGTTTTTGTGTGTTCCTCCACACACTTGAGTCCCTCCAGCATTTTGTCTGTTGCTTGGATTTCCAGCACCTGCAGATTTTCTCTTGTTCAGTATTTATCTCTGGTACTTGCCAGTTTATAGCATTAATGTTCAGTTTAAGTCTTGCTCTTTTTTTTCTTTGCTGTTCAGTAAGTAAAGCTTTTTTTTCCCTCCTCACTGCACCATTTCTCGTGGCTGTTCTGTAAGCAAAGCTTCTGTGAACTATCTATTCCTGCCATTACTCTCTGCTTCCTTCCATCCAGTCTTTCCCTGTGTACAACCTCAATCAGTCCTCCCAATCTACCTTTTACACATTCTACTATTCTGCTTCTGTTTAAAAGTTGTTCATCCTGCCTGACCAGTTAAGAGTTCTATCAGTTTTTGTTTTGGGTTTCTTTTGTTTCCGGTTTCAGCATCCAAGATATTGCTTCTATTTCTTTGGATAATGAAACCAAGCAAAAGCTACTTTCACTTTGTGATTAAAATATTTTATATAAAGCTCTTAAAATTACAATTAAACTGACCAGATTTAATGCTGAGTACACAAAAACATGTTTTTAAGTGCAAGCTGTGCAATATTCTACCCTTCTCCAAGTTTTGAATTTTCCTGAAGCTCTATCGTTTCTGTGTCCATTGAACATGCTGTCAACCTGCTATCAGAGCAGCGCACACAAAAAGCCAGAGGAACTCTGCAGGTCAGGCAGCTTCTGTGGCAAAGAATAGACAGTAGGCATTTCAGGCCAAGACCCTTCATCAGGACTGGAAAGGAAGAGTAAAGAAGCCAGAATAAGTAGGTTTGGGAGTGGAAAGAGTACTCGTTGGTAGTCTTGTGATTGCTGCTTTAAACTGATTGAAGTCTTTGAAAATATTAATCATCTTATTCATTTTCTAAATTCAATTCTTTAGAATAAACTGATTTCTCCATAATATATTTGAATCTACATTTTAATAATTACAACGTGACTAGAGCTTAAATGTGGACATGAAAACAGGTGTAATTAGTCATATGATTGATTATCACTGAGAGTCCTTGACTCTGTTTAGGAATCAAGAATTACAAATAAAAGGTCAAGACTATTGCACCTTTTGTGAATAAATCTTGTTGCTTGATTTAATGGAGCCTTAAAAGCACATGTGTATGAAATAGATTTTATGTGGTTGTGTATACTTGCATGTAGTATGAAGTTATCCAACGTTAAGTGTTGTTAAAGGAAAAGGGGCAATTGATTGGATTTTTTGGCCAGTTCTTCTGTTTTGTATTTAATTGGGATGCAAGCATATACATCATGCTGGCACTAAACCAGCTTGCATTGACAATAGTAGGCCCAGGTACAGAAATACCCCAGCTTGTATCACTCATACCTACCCCCGGTATCCAGAAGAGTTGCATATTTAAAATAAAAGCTGAAGACAAAAGGGAAAATTAAATTTTTGTTGATCCCAGGACTGAATTCAAAGAATTTTATTTGTTTTAAGGTTTAAACTAAACTTAGCATGAAGCTTGTATTCAAGATAATGAATCTTTATCATTATCTGTGCTGTACTTTGGAAAATTTTGTTTGCAATATTCATGACGGACATGGGTTGAACACACCTGATTTTATTACAGTTAACTTCCAAAGCTTTGGGCCTGAATGACATTATTTTGCTATTTGTCTTCAAGCCATTTTTTGTACCGCATTGGTAACATATTTACTTAAATAATCAGTACATTATGGAAATCTGTTGTTTTTAATATAATGTCATGGTTTCATATATATTTTCAACAGCATCTTTGAACAGCCAACATACTGTGTCCCAGCCTGGTGAAGCGCTGCACTTTATTTGTGGAATTTTATGAACTTCAAAATTGCGGAAATAGTAATTCAGTTTTGCAAAAGGAATCAGAGTGACCTGTGCATGGAATGTTTTCACTTTCATTATCGGTCAGATGCTGGATTTAGTCTTGAATCTAGCTCACCTCTGCAACACAGGTTATTACCATCGCGGATAGGCCATAAAGTGACTGGGAGCAGTGGTGAGGTTATGGGATCTGACTGCGCTCCAGTCGCAATACTGTGGACGTGCTCCAGAATGAGCCGTGTCTCAAGCCAAACTGTT
Organism: Hypanus sabinus; assembly: GCF_030144855.1. Taxonomy (NCBI): domain Eukaryota; kingdom Metazoa; phylum Chordata; class Chondrichthyes; order Myliobatiformes; family Dasyatidae; genus Hypanus; species Hypanus sabinus. The sequence goes on from NC_082710.1 coordinate 43,290,787, forward strand.
TCAGTAGAGATGCAACATTGGCAATTGCTTGACAATGTGGAAAACTGCCCAAACATGTTCCGCTTTCAAAAAGCGGAGCAAGCACAATTCACAATTATCACTCCGTCCGTGTGCCCTGAATTATTATCAATGTAAAAGATGATGTCATTGACAATGCCAACAAGTAGCACTTGTGAACAACCTGTTTGGAACCAGAATCAGAGTTATCATTGACTCAGTTGAGGTGACATTTGTTTTGTGGCAGCATTGAAGTGCAAAGACTTAAAACACTATAAGTTAGAAAAATAATTAGTGCAAAGTGTTTTTTTTTAAAAGCAAAACAGTGTTAATGGACCGTTTAGAAAGATGATGGCAGAGTGGATGAAACAAGAGAAAATCTGCAGATATTGGAAATCCAAGCAACACACACAAAATGCTGAAGGGATTCAGCAAGACAAGCAGCATCTGTGGAAAAGAGTAACCAGTTGATGTTTTGGGCTGAGACCCTTCGGCAGGTCCTGTACGTCGGCCTGAAATGTCGATTATACTCTTTTCCATAGATGCTGCTTGGCCTGCTCAGTTCCTCCAGCATTTTGTGTGTGTTGAGCAAAGCAAAAGAAGCTGTTTCTGAATAATTGAGTGTGGGTCTTCAGGCTCTTGTACCTCCTCACCAATCATAGTAACAAGAAGGCATGTCCCAGATGGCGAGGGTTGTTAATGATGGATGTCATCTTGAGGCACTCAGTTACTCAGTCTTGCCGACATGTCCCTTATTAATAGTCACTAAGGGTTCTGCTGAATTCACTTTGCACCCAGTCTCATTGCCTTGAAATGAGTGTAAGGGTGAATAGGTGGCTCTACAGCAGGGGTTCTCTCATTTTCCTCCCAGTTGATTGATGGGTTACTTAGATGTTGCAAGTTACCACTTGTGTAGATGGTGGGTGATGGGAGTTTACTAGAAAGTAAATAGGGAAATGGGATTGCTCCAAGACCTGGCTTAGATTTAAGCTAAATGCCCTCTTACTTAGTGATAAATATGAAATAAGAACAAAGCTAGCCTTTCAGATCCTTCAGATTAGGCATGATTAAGATCTATGTGTTTTTACATAGATGCAGCCTGACATGAGTATTTCCAGCATGTGCTGCTCTTATTTGGATCTCAAGCATCAGAGGTCATTTGGCTGTTTTGCAAATCTGCAGTCTCAGACTCTTGATTAGTGTACCTACTGCCATGCGTCTCTGCATGTGGCCTTTTTCTCACAAAATATTATTTGACTGGACCACAGCACTTCGTCATTCTTTTAGGTCTTATTGTTGACTGATAGAGGTGAACAACAGTCCAGAGCAGGGGTTCACAACTGGGGATCCACGGACCTCTTGCTTAATGGTATTGGTTCATGGCATAAAAAAGGATGGGAACCCCTGGGTTAGAGTGAGAATTGTCTTGAAGGGAATAATCACTGGGTCTTGTTCCATTACTGTTGCTTGCTGATCGCACCCGGAAGCAAAAATATAGTTGACCTTTGCACTTGCTTCAATATTTTCACAAAATTAAAACCTCTTGTCTCTTTTGTATCAGCTTAGTCCATTCCTATCCATTCCCTTTCTAAATGTCTGATGTCCTGATTATTTTTTCTATGTCCATCAATTTTCCTTTGTGTTTAAGATTATTCTGTAGCGGTTGTCTTTTTTTTCAATTATGTTGATTTAGTATTGTACTGATCATTGTCATTTTGGCTTGTATCCAGGGATACAAGCACTAACCAGGCTTATTCTGTTTTATCCCTGGCAATTGAGTTAGAGTGTATTCTATTCTATTTGTCTATTTTGTTAAACAGAAAAGCTTAAAAGCCACATCCATGTAGAGCACACTGTAGTTTTAGTGTGGTGAATTATTTTCATTTTAGCCTCCATTGAATTGCATAGTTCAGTTTCTAATAGGTAACAGGTGAGAAGGGTTACTGTCCCTGTGAGATACCCTTTGTGATGGGGAGGGGTTGCACATGGAAGGTCATACTGTAATAAGCTATTTTGATCAGGAAAAATGCTGCTACTTAAAAGAAAATGATAATACATCCATCGCAACCTAAAACCTAGTGATGTGCTTCCACACGTAACGGTTGAGGTTCCCACATTAGCCTCTTCATTTTGAATTCCAGAGATTCCTTCATTCCAAGGAGGCTTTAAACATACCCTTGAATGTTTTCCTCTGTCCACTCTTCCATTGGTGAGCTCGTACTAATGGCAGTTTTCAGTTGCAGCTCGTCTCTATACTTCTCACTGAAGGAAGCATAGCCGTGTGTTGTGTGTAGTTACAGAGGCAATTTGCAAACTCTACACAGTAGTGGGGCAGCCGTCGATCCCAGTGGATCATTGGCTTGCGCTTCTGGTGGACTGTGTCCTCTCCAGTGCACAAGCTTGGGCCGGAAGATTTGAGGAACCGGTTGTTGCCCATGCAGCGGGTTCCCCCTCTCCACATCACTGACGTGGTCCAAGGGAAGGGCAAGCGCCGATACAGCTTGGCACCAGTGCCGTCGCAGAGTTGCCGGAGTGAAGTTGTAAACAACATCAAACTGCTTTAGGGACCCCGGCTCCAGATTACATCCTCGTGGTTTATTCCTGAGGTCTTTCCCATGGGTGGGTATGGCCGCAAGGCAGCGGTGGTTTAAAATCAGAGTTTTCCTCCTTCACGGACAGCTCCTGAATCCAGGATGAAACCTGGGTCTGCTGAGCTGTGAGACTGCAGCAACGATGCCATTTGGAACTCTCCTCTGCAAAGAGTGATGGGTACAGAGATGAGTAGATTCTGGATAAGTAAGCGAGTGAAAGATGGCTATGGTAGACAGGAATGCAGAGTTGAGGTTACAATCAAATCAGCTTCAATCTTATTGAATGGGGAGCAGGCTTGAAGGTCTAAGTGGCCTATATTTGGTATCTGATAAATCCATTTTGTAACATGACATGCTGATTCGCAATGCCACAAGTGGATTCCTTCATGCCCAAGAATTGGGTAGTTTGAGGTGGGCTTTGTCATTAAAATATAGACAGGCCCCCACCATATGCAATTTCAAGCTGCATTAATTTGTGTACACATACATTGCATTATGTGATGAATTACATCTGGTGCAGTAACTTCACATCGACTCTGGAATGAGGGCCTACTCTTGCCTCTACTGCACACTGCCGTAAAGGAACCTGGATGTTGGTGAATTGGTGTAAATGTCTACCCTCCTGATGTACCATCGATAACTCTCAGAGACTGGAAGTGAATGATAGGCTTTTATTAGCAGCAAAAGGGAGCACGACATCTCGGAGACTGAGGGAGGAGCAGTGCCCCAATCGCCTTTATACAGGGGTCTGTGGGAGGAGCCAGCAGAGGGGCATGTCAGGTATACATAGTTTACCACACCTCCTAATGGTGTACACAAGCCTAGTGCAAACTCTTGACTCTCCATAGGCACTCTTGCAGCAATGTATTACCACCCCATGATTCCGTATGGGCTGGGATTTACAGCGTGATCATTTGACACTGAGGTATGGTTCCACTTGGCAACTCTCATCAACTCCGCCTCTTTTTCACTTTGCCTGCACAACTCTCTGCCAATTAGGAGATTTCGCTGTAGAATCAAGGTCAATGGCCAGCAACCAAAGGTGGGTATAAAGATTTTAATAGACTATTAATCCTATTATTTTCTGCTTAAATACCTTTTTAAAAAGAAACATCAGATCTTGATACCAAATCCTTGGCCTTTTCTTCTGTAGACTTGATGTCTCAAGTTACATGGTTTCAGCTTACAGAGTGTTTCAAGAACATGTTCCCATGAGATTTGACCTAACTGAAATTTAAATAACTACAGTCCAGTTCCAAAGCCTTCATTTTTAGTTTTGATGGCATCTGTTTTGTTGCTTCGGAGACCTTAACGAACGCAGGCTGGTTTTAATTACAGTATTCAATGCCCTTAACAGACGTCGATGGTAGGTTTTTCTTACGCTAAGTTTTGTTTGATATTTTAATAAATATCCCACTGCTGAGGAAACTGACCTGCAAAGTAGGAGTGAGATTGAGCTTTCATGTGGGTATTTAAGATTGAATGATTTGATTATTAAAGCTCACTTGAAGCAATTAGTCACCTTGTTCCCTCTGGCAAACCACGCTTCCATAGATACATTTTATTTTCTTCTTAAACTTGAGGATTTCAATTGACAAAACCAGGAAAAAAAAGTTAATTCAGACTTGGGCAATTTGAAGAAGAAAACCAACCATGATGGAGCCTAGAAAAGCCTGGCTTAAGCCCATCTGGGCTCTTAAGATCAAGGAAAAAAACAGTTGTACGTCTCAGACTTCAGCTGGACTTGGCTTGTATGTGATGTCAGGTTTTCAACTCTCTACCTGAGTAGAGCTCCAAACCACTGTGGTGGGATCAGTACACCTGCAGAACAGGTGGAAGTGCCAAGGTGATATGACCCATGTTACAGATTTTCCAAATTGAAGTTCTTCAGCTTTAATCTTTTGTAAAAAGCAACTCTTCCACCAGCTGTAATAGTCTTGGAATAGCTTGTAATAGCAGTTTGGAATTTAAGATAAAAACAAATGGCTACAAATACTCAGTGGGCCATGTCAATGAGAAGAAGTAGAGTTTGGGTTGAAGACCTCTGCCGTTTTTGCCCCAACGTTTTCAGCAGTCATCTACAGCTTTTTTTTTTACAGCCTCATTGCTGGACCTGGCACACATGCAATACATATGGCTATTAAAGGCATTGCTGGCAGCAATCAGTTTATCTTTGGTTCCTCCAAATGAGCGATAGCAAAGACCTTGAGCACCTCACAGTGGACTGAATACACTGAAGCCTATTGAGGGGTGGATTTGGAGTTAGCTTAACTTTACATTTTTACAACAGCTAGACAAGAGTTGGCCCTGGTTTTTATCTCCTGCTGGATTCCCACAAGTCTGGGAACAGTCACTAATTGCACATGAGGCAGTCACACACTGGTTAGGCAACCTGGAGTCGTTTTTTGGTCAACCACAAGGGACTTCATTTCATCATTATGCAGCTAACATGCTACCACAAGAGGTGGTTGTTTCTGGCGGGCTCAAGATTCCTTGGTGTTCGCTGGTATCACGATGCTTTCATACTGTGGCTCTCTAATAATTTTAAATATATTTGGTGGCTCTAAGGGCCAGCTGTCGGTGATGAGGCTGCCTTTTTCAAAACATGCTACAATTCCATAGCCGGTGCTCTGTGATCAGTAGGTTTTAAGAGTTCTTCGGGATTCACCGGCGACGTTATCCAGAATGGCGGTTATGCGATGTGCAGCAGCAGGATGATGAGGAAGACGAAAGCACTTGTCCTCTCTTGAGAATAACAGTTCTACAATCATACAGCACGGAAACAAGCCCTTCGGCCCATGCTTGCCATGGTGCCCTTCAAGCCAGTCCCAATTGCTCATGTTTGGCCAATTTCCCTCCTATCCACGGACTGATCCAAATGTCTTTTCAAAGTTGTTCTTGTTCCTGCCTCAGCTGCTTCCCTTAGGAGGCAAATCTTCTGTTGAATGATGTCTTTCCCATCACAAGGTGACCAAAACTATACAGGACTTTTACACCTTGCATTGGTTCCGAAGTGTAGTGTTGACCTCTGGCTGAGCATGAAATTCTACCACCTGCTGCTTAGAGTTTCCCTTCAGATTATTTTATACACGCACATTATTTATTTTATAGTGCCTGATGTTGTTGCATAAGGTGTATTTTGCTTCTCAGTAGCCAACTTTCTTTTCAGTGTGCCCTCAGCAGCACATATGATGATATTCTAATATACAGGGAAGAATAAAGAGGCCCCTGTGCAATGATGACAAGTACATTAGTGAAGGATTTTTTGGAAGTAAGTTTGACTGCCCTGGGCTATTCCTAATGGCTGTAGAACGAAATTGTCGAATAGTTCTGGCTACAATAAGCATTTTTTTTAAAACAGCACGGTGAACTTAGATTTGTATAAGTTTGACCAGGATGGAATGTTTCCATTTATGTTCATTTAAAATGATGAAGTGTTATAAGCACACATTTGTATATCAAAGTTCAAAGTAAATTTAATATCAAAGCATGTATGCGTCACCATATACAACCTTGAGATCTATTTTCTAGTGAGCATTCTCAACAAGTCAAAAGAATAATAACCAGAACAGAATCAGTGAAAGACCACCCAACAAGGGTGTTCAACTAGAGTGCAGAAGACAACAGACTATGCAAATACAAAAAGGAGAAATAATAAATGAATAAGCAATAAATATCGAGAATATGAGATGAAGAGCCCATGAAAATGAATCCATTGGTGGGAACAGTTCAGTGATGGGGCAAATGAAGTTGTGTGAAGTTATCCCCTTTGGTTCAGGAGCCTAATGGTTGAGGGGTAGTAACTGTCCCTGAACCTGGTGGTGAGAGTCCTGAGGCTCTTGTACCTTCCTGGTGACCACAATGAGAAAGAGCATGTCCTAGGTGATGTGGGGGGTCCCTTGATGATGGATGCTGCTTTCTTGCAACAGTGTTTCATGTAGATGTGCTCAGTGGTTGGGAGAGCTGTACCGGTGATTAACTGGGCCATATCCACAGATTTTCCATTGGTAAATTGCCGGCTAGTCTACAATTTGAGTGTTAAAATGACACTAACCTCCATGCTAACAATAAACTTCCTAGAATGAGAATTATAGATACAAGGTAAGTGATTAACTGCAAATAAGCAGATGAAACAAAGACCTGGGGAATAAAAGATAATTACCTTTGGTATAGTTTATTTCTTGATCTCAGGACATCAAAGACAAGAATGGTCAGGATGAGAAACAGTTTCTTCATGTCATTAGGCTTCTGAATTCCTTGCCGCATTGTTTGCGAAGTGTCACTAATCTGTTTTGTACCTTCCAATATTTGAAGTTGATACACTTTAGTTTGTTATTTATGTGTGATTCACCTGTAGATTTTATCCTTGCCTTCATAAGTTATCATGTGTTATATGTACTTTACAGGGTGCTTTACACCCTGGTTCGAAGAAACGAGACATTGTTTCTATGTACATCATATGGTTATATCATCGTACACATGTATATACTTAAATGACAATACTCTTGACTTGAAGGGAATCATGTAGAGAAAAATCCTTGTGGAGAGTGGGAGAAAGGAAAAGTTGCTTACTGGGAAGATTCCATTGAAGATCGGGGAAGTTAGGGAGAAACCTTAGGAGCCATTTGTTACAGCAAGCTTATAATGACCAGATCATCTTAAAAAATAAACATTTCAATAACATCATGCTTAACGTTACTTCATGTTAACTTGTCGGTTATCATGGATTAAGAATCCAAAATGCAAATAATTCTAGTGGTTTTGACAGTGGCAGGAGAGACGTAGTGTGACCCTTTCCTATGGATCCCTTTCGGTGGCTGCACCCAGCTTCAGCATGTTCCTTGCACACGAGATAATTTATTCCCTTCCAAATATTGCAGGCAAAGACTCACAAAATTTAGATCATGCATGTCTGTGTGCAGACATGATGTTGGATAAATGATTCACCGAAAGGATTTTACTTCATTAATCATTGGAGTGAGACTTGAAGAATCTACAATCTGAATTGAAAATTATTTAAACTGGAAGTGCACTTAACTGAGCTGTAGCAGTAATACATGTTTCAACATGTTTTTATTTGTTCTGTTAAGAAACTTATTGAGATACTGAAGTTTAACAGATATAGAATTTCCATCATGATAACAAAGCCAATAATGGTAAAAACAAAAGAACCGATAATTAAATCTATTCTGTGGACAAACATTTTCCTTGATGTGTTTTCAGTAGCTTTCTCGAGGATCTGAGGATACACTGTCAGGCCACTTACTCTTGTCAGGCTGAAAAGAGGTTCTTCATTCCACATATTTCAAACCAATGGAACAATTCTTCATTATTTGAAAGGATAAAATCTAGGGACTTGGGAATGCACTATCTTGTTTTTCCTTTCCTTCTGTGGTTCAGACAATAATTCGCTGCCCTTGATGGCAAATTTTTCGTCAGGAAGCCAACTTCTTCAAGAAATTCAAAAGAAAATATTTTGCAGTTTTGGGCTATACTATATATTTGACCTACTTTCAGATTATTAAATGCAAGCTCAGCTTCTGGACTTCAATGTACATGAAGTACATCCACAAAGTGTCTACTTTTAAATGAAAATTATTACATGCCCCACTTTTAATGAAGACACTATGAATATGCTGTTTGCTGCAGGAATTTGTCTTGGGTTTGTGCTGACTAGGTTAATTTCAGCCAAGTCTGCTCTGAGGTCACTGCAGCTATCTTCAGTATTCCTGAGGTAGAACATGAAAAATTAATCATGTTTACTTCTCGTGATTAAAGCTATGATCTTGGCTACTGGATGCCAGTTGCAGAATTGTCAATTAGTAGTCCCTGGACTTTTTAGTCAGAAGAATATTTATTAAGTTGGAAGATTACAGGCATCTTTTCAGTATTTTATTAAATTTGTGACCCGTATATTGGTGTACCAGAAATGCAGAGTCTTGTGTATTATCACACAGGCCAAAAGGACATCGAATAGTGTGCTCACCCTAGGCTACATTCGGTCATGTTTCTCTTCAACCAATGAAGAATTGATTGATAACTTAATTTAGGTTCTAACGTTATGGATGTACAGCCAGTGTGGTTGCATGTCATTTAGATTATCTGAGATCTCATAAAGGTGAATAATATTCAAAGGCAACATTGGCATCATACATTAAAGGAAATTGTTCTGCTTAGACAATGGCAATACCCAAGTCAGGCTGTTGTTTATTGATTACAGCTCAATGTTCAACACCAACATCCCCTCAGTACTAATCAACAAGCTTCAGAACCTGGGTTTCTGTACCTCCCTCTGAAAAATTAGCATAATCTGGTTGATGGTGTGTTGGAAATAAAAACCTACTTTCAATCTGGTCATTTGCTTGGTGTTATTACCAGTTTCATAAAATGTGGGTTCGTATAACTTATCTGTCTTTACACTGCAAGAGTAAGTAATTTTTTTTCTTAAATTGCAATGGATTTTCCTCGTATTGATCTCAGTGGCAAGTTTCAACTTGAGACTTTAAGGCACCAATGTAAGACCATAAAATATAGGAGCAGAAATAGGCCATTCGGCCCATCGAGTCTCCTCCACCATTCAATCATGGGCTGATTCAATTCTTCCAGACATCCCCACTCCCCTGCTTTCTTCCCATACCCTTTGATGCCCCGGACATTCTGAATGTATGTGCACCCAATTTTCAGAAGTTCTACTAATCAAAATCAGGAATTGGTTCTGGCAATGGTGTTGAATCCTCCGGTCAGTTTAAGAGTAGGTTACTCTTTAGAACTCAAAACAATTCATTACATCATGTGCAATCTTTAGAAACTGTTATTGGTCTCATAATAATTACTGACATTTGTATAATTGATTGGCTGAACCTTAAATTTGAATCTAACTGGAATCTGGCTTGATATCATTAACTAAATGTTGTATCTTTCAACTTTTCATCCAGTAGTCAGTGCTTAATTCCAATACTGGTATTACAGAATAATGGTTGATAAAAACTACATGCCTGTGTCTGACTGTGATTGATGACTATTTTCCAGAGTGATGGTAACATAAACTACTGGTTTAAATTTTATTGGAGACAGAAATCAAATCCGGAGAATAGAACTAGAAATTGGAAGTTAATTTTCCAGGGGGAGAAAACGTCCATGATACCATACGTAAGCTCTCCTCTTTCAATGTGGAAATAGGATGGGAAAATTGCACCTCTCAACCAACAGTGAAAACATTGACGGATGTATGCCTTCCTTTTGACTTTCATTGGATTAAACATATCAAAAATAAAATCTAGCTTTTTTCATAGTCTGCCTTCAAAATTTAGTTCATTAATTTTCTCGTGCATTGAAGCTGTTTTAGTCAGGCAAGAGGCAAGGAGAGTTCAACTACGTTGACTGCTTGTCATTACTTATCCGCCTATAACAGGGGTTAACTACAGTTCAATACAGTGCTGGGTGTTTTTCTCTTCCCTCCTTTGTTAACAGCTGCAAACAATGTGCATATCAATTGACACTAACAGATAATGGCATTGCCAAGCCAAATTCAAATACAATTCCTTTTTGATAAAAGTCGGTATCTTACATTGTAAACTGCTTTTTCGTGCTGTTCCATGGTTTTTATACACAACAGAAAATAGTAAATGTTATCACTTCCACTGACATGGATTACTCTGAATACATTTTGTAATATGATATAGTGCAATAGTAAAAAGGGAGAGAGAAACTCACCTCCAAAACTGACTAATTTGTTTGGAATGCACTAGACTTTGGAAGTTTGTAAAAAAAATTTTTTGTCCCGGGGCAGGAAATAAATGTTAAGGGATCAGATGGACGCAAGTTTTAATTTCCACCATCTCCAACAGGATCTCACCACCAGCCACGTGTTTCCCTCCCCCACTTTCTGCAGGAATCACTCCCTGCGCACACCCCTTGACCACTCGTCTTCCCCACTGATCTCCCTCCTGGTACTTTGCAAATGCAACATGTGCCACGCCTGTCCCTACACCTCCTCCTTCACCACCATTCAGGGCCCCAAACAGTCCTTTCAGGTGTGAGTCTGTTGGGGTTGTCTACTGTATCTGTTGCACTTGGTGTGGTCTCCTGTATATCGGTGAGACCCACCGTACAGTGGGAGACCGCTTCGCTGAGCACCTAAAAAGTGAAATCTCCCAGAGACCACCCATTTCAATTCTGCTTCCCATTCCCATTCCAACATGACAGTTCATGGCCTTCTCTACTGACTCGATGAGATCACCTGCATCTTGGAGGAGCAATACCTTGTATTCCATCTGGGTAGCCTCCAACCTGATGGCATGAATATCTATTTCTTAAATTTCCAGTAATACCCTGCCCCCAACTCAATCACCATTCCCATTTCCCCCTCCCACCTTATCTGCATACTTGCCCATCGCTTCCCTCTGGTGCTCCTCTGCTTCGACCTCCCATCAGATTCCCCCTTCTCCAACCCTTTACCTCTTTCACTAATCAACTTGCCAGCACTTTTCTTCATCCTTCTCCCTCTCCCAGTTTCAGCTATCACCCACCACCTTATACTACTTTGTCTCTCTTCTCCCCCCCCCCCCCCACCACCACCACCTTCTGACTTGTCATCTTATTTTCCAGTCCCAATTAAGGGTCTTGGCCCAAAATGATGACTGTCTACTCTTTTCCATAGATGCTGCCTGACCTGCTGAGTCCCTCCAGCATTCTGTGTGTGTTGCCTGGATCTCCAGCATCTGCAGATTTTCCTGTGTTAGTTTTCCTTTATTGTTTTTCATCATATTTGTAATAAGGAGTGTAGAGGTTCAATATATTGTAATATGAGTGTGTAAAACTGCTCGTGATGTGATTTTTCACTGTTTCTCTGTATTTGTACATTTGAGATCATATGTATCCTCAAATTGGAATGAAATACCACAGATTCAAAGTTAGCACCTAGATATCTGTTGTTCTCGGCTGACAGCTAAAAAGCAGCAAACAGAAGAAAGAAAATTTATCTTGATGAGTAAAACCTAAAGCATAAAATGGAGCAAAGAAGTTTTGTGCTTGATATAAAGGTAGATGGGGGGCCAGGTAGTGTTGAGGAAGTAGGGAGTCTGCAGAAGCATTTGGGCAGATTGGGAAAGTGGGCAGAGAAGAGGCAGGTGGAATGCAGTGTAGGGAAGTGGATCATCATGCACTTTGGTGGAAGGATTAAATGGGAAGCAAGTTCAAAACTCAGAGGTGCAAAGGGACTTGGGAGTCCGAGCACAGGATTCCCTAAAGGTTAACTTAAAGGTTAATTCTGTAGTAAGGAAGGCAAATGCAATGTGAGCATTCATTTCCAGAAAACTAGAACATAATGGGAAGGACGTAATTGTGAGATTTTATAAAGCATTGGTCAGACTACTTTGGAGTATTGTGAGTAGTTTTGGCCCTCATATCTAAGAGAGGATGTGCTGGCATTGCAGAGGGGCCAGAGGAGGTTCACAAAAATAATCCTGGGAATGAAATGATTAACTTGCTGTATGAAAAGTGTTTGGCTCTGTTCCTGCACTCACTGGAATTTAGAATAATGGGGGGTTGGGGTGGAATCTGATTGAAGTCTGCAGAATATATAGATAGAGTGGACGTGGAGAGAATGCTTCCAGTAGTTGGAGAGTCTTGGACCGAAGGGCACAGATGCCAAATAGACTGATGTCCCCTGAGGACAGAGATGAGAAGGAATTTCTTTAGCTAGAGGGTGGTGAATCTGAGGAATTCATTGCCACAGACTGCTACTGGGTATATTTAAACTGGAAGTTGATAGGTTCTGGATTCATAAGTGGGTCAAAGGAAAAGGCAGGAGAATGGGTTTGAGGGAAAATAAATCAGCCATGATTGAATTGTGGAACAGTCTCAGTAGGCTGAATGACAACATTCTGCTCCTATGTCTTACTGTTTCTAAAATCTTGGTCAAATCCTTCAAGCCTTAGCTCAGAAATAAGGCTAAACAAAATGAGTGTGCTGATTTCACAGATTGTTCCAATTCACTATCAGTCGAGCTGGACGATTTGGGAAAGTTCCCTGCTTTGGCCATTACATCAGTGATGCCCTGTTGGCTCCAGAATTACCTCAGTGGTTTTAGGAAAGGGAATAGAAGCTTGTGCTCATCACTATTGAATATCACTGCTTGACGTTAAGTGTGCATGGTATTGGGATGATTATTAAACTGATTTGAAAGCAGGCACTTACAAGGTCATTGTGAAAAGTGGAAGGGAGCCAGCAGTTATTCAACCATAGAAACAGAGAGGTAAGTGAGGGTAAAATATGGGAAGTGAAGTGCAAGAGCTTCTTTAAACAGCTTCATGTAGAATCATTAAAGTGCTATAGCCTCGTGTATATTCTTTATATTTCAACTTATAACATCAACTAACATTCTACTTTTTCTACTATAGTAGCAGTCCTTAATTATTTCTACACATCTTAAATATGTCAAAAGAAAATTAAGGGCTTCTACTGTGGTAGAAAAAGTAGAGAGGTGGAGTAGTTTTAAAATGATCAGAGCATGAAAACCGTAGATATTCAGAGGAGCTGTGTGTCCTTGTAAGTAATTCATTCATAGTTCATATATAGGCATGGCAAAGATTTAAGAAACAAGCTGGTATGTGTGTACTAAAGCACAGATATTCAAGTATATGGAGCCCTTGTGAGGCCACATCTTAAGTAAAGTTATACTTGCACTGAAGGGTTTGCAGTGAAGATGTACCATATTAGGTCTTGAAATGGCAGGTTTGCAATACAAAGAGGTATAAAGCAGACTGGGCCTATATCCTCCTGAGTAGAGAAGAGCAAAAGGTGCTCTTTTTTTTGAAATATACAAAGTCTTAGGGACTTGACTAGAGTAATGTAGAATTGATACTTCATCTGACAGGTATGTCTTGATTCAATCTCAATGGTACCTTTCCGGACAGAAGTGAGGAGAAATTTCTACACCCAAAAGATAGTGAATCTTGGAAATTTTCTGCCAAAAAGGAACATGGAGTCTCAGTCATCAAGTACATTTAAATGGGAAATGATTGATAGCACTTTAAATATTAAGGAGTACAGGAATGTGACCCAGTGATGTAAGATCAGCTGTGATCTTATTGAATGGCAAAGCAAGTACAAGGAGCCAAATTACCTTTTGTATTCTTCTGTTCCTTATGTTATTTATTCAAGTGAGCAAAAACTTCCATTCTTTCTCTGTAAAATGAAAAGTATAATAATACATTTTTAAGTTGCACATTGAAGAGATTAAGAACAAGTTCCCTTTCCCATTTAAGCCCCCTCTCCACCATTAATCCCTGTACAAAAGAAGAAATCGATTTCAATATTGTCCCATCTTCCTAACCTTTCCCTCTCTTCCTCTTTGCCAGTTAACAATTCCAAAGGGACATAGAAAAGGTTTGCCCAGTGAAAGATTGCAACCATGAACATTTTGAAATGGATGTTCATTTAGTGCTCTCTGCCAACCACCATTTATAGATTATGCTTCATAAAACACTAGTCACAAGGAAAGTAACCATTTAGAATTAACAACTAATGTAGATTAATCTTAGCCTAAAATAATTATGTACAATGAAGTGTCGCACATGAATTTGGAAACTGATTCAGTTGATTTAGAACTATATCCATTATAAATCAAAGGGCAACCAAAGTTAAGCATAGTTTTGTTTCCAATTTCTTTCTTTCTTCCTTCATCTGTATTTTAAGAGGCATATAGTTGGTGGAAAGGGAAAATATAGGAAGTTGTTATTTGCCATGCTTAAGAAAGTGAAGCTTTTGTTTAAAGAGTCATTATGAGTAAATGGTGATTAATTTCACCTTCTGTTAACTTTCATATAGCTGTGCTGGGGGATAGTAGGAATCATTCAGGTTTGATTGTTATGTAATTTTATAGTGATTGTTGGATAACAGAACTGATGCTGACTTTTTCTGACTGACTTCCAATGGTGAGGTGTGTAAATGCAGAGTGTGACACTCATTTATTTGAGTTGGAGAGTTTAATCATTGGGGATTTAGAAAGTTACATCTGAAGAACTCTTGTTTTATTCTCATGGACTTATTCAGTGTATTCGCACTCCTTCATTCTCACTTTCTCAAGGACTTTGATTCCCAGCTGGGATACCTGCCCATCACAAGCCAGTGCTTAGTTTTCGATCAACAATTTGCAGAGATCCAACTGAAACGAGGTAATTCAACAAAACCTTCCAGTCTTTGCCTAACTTATTTAGTAAAAGTCATTAAAGCAAGGAGAACCTTCTTCACCTCTGGTCATTCATGTCCCCTACTGATAGATTCAGATATGGAATGTGGCACAAGTTATTGATGAGAATAATTTTCATGTTATTCCCCAATGCTAGAATTAAATTTGTACGATGGCGCTATGAAATTTATGTGAACATAAATTACAATTTTGTCATCAGAAATGAAGATATAAGGTTTTATTTTGGGCTGTATTTGATTAATATTCTGTACTTGCATCTAGTTTTTGGATCATTGGAGATTCTAAGCGGTTGAAAGATGATGGAATATGGCTAACAGTGATTGGGAATAAGACCTCTCTTAAGGTTGAACTAACAAGGAATAAGGAAAGAGAGTTGGTTTACATACAGATTGCATTCATGGAAAATGAATGTCTTAGTCCTCTGTATATAGAAATCTAAGTGTTTCTGCTCATGTATTTCATCTGGAGTTATTAATGTAACATCAATATTGGCAGAACAGCATCTTCCAGATTTATGCATGATTATTTTGAGCCAGCCATTGTCTTAACATGACTTTAGTGATTAATTAGTGGGTGTTATATTGAGCAAACCCTTAAAGAGCCTGGATATTAGTTAAAATTATTTTTCAATGAACAGGCCAGTTTTATCTTTCTATTAAAAGGGAGCATGGAAATATGTTCAGTATTTCTGAAATTTGAATAATGGGTGCAGCTCCGTAAGCAAAGACTTTCTGTTGTAGTATCAGTTATCTTTAACAATAATCTTGGATATGGGTCCAGTATTATAAACTTAACAATGATTTTTCCAATTGTTTCATTGGTTGTAACATTTATCAATTGCATTCTCCTTCTGTGCCAAAGAAGTACAATGGATTCCGGCTAATTGGGACTCATCAGGCCCAGTATATTTTGGTCCAATTAAAGCGGCTGCTCCAATTAGCTGAAGTTTTGTGGAAATAATTTTAAAATACAGTCAAACTACCATTTAACTGAGTAACAAATTACATAGTTAAATGAAGTACAGAAAAATTAGAATACTACCAGTACTATTACAGTGCTATAGAACTGTGTGATAATTCATAATATTTATTTATGGAGGAATTGGTCTAGTGTACACTGCCATGATCTCTTGATTAGCTGTAAAGGAACAAAAATAATCGTGAAGCATTGTGCTAACCACTATGCTACTGCATAGCCCCATCAATTTTAGGTGATTGGATTAATTTATGAGAAGAAAATGAGCAGCACAGGGTTTTGAGTCATTCTCATTGAATGAAGAATTGAAATTCACCATCATCACTGAATTCTGTAATAAATAAGCCCCAAATTCGTTACCCATAAGTAGTTGAAGCAGGGCAATGGAGTCATGCACAGGACTTCCTGAGGTTAGACTGTATATAAAATTATTTTCCACTTACATTTTTTTTCTGCTCCCAGTTTATCTAGATGGCATAGTCAATGACCTTTTTCTTGAATGCTGAACTAGTTATTTAAGAAACTAATGACCTTCAACATCCAATTGATTTGCATACTGTTAACCCAAAGTTTTTATTCAGAATACAATTTGACTTTGGAGAGGTAGTCTTGTATGATAGTGGAGAAATCATCATTGTTCTTTATATAATGCTATTTTAAGTTGAGGCGATGATATTGAATGTTCAGAATAATTAGGAAAATCACTTGCACAAGCAGTGCAGGCTCCTCTGATGCATACTCACTGGGTGGAAAATTTCAATTTGGAAGCTAGTTTGAATAGATTTTGTCATAAAATGTGCCCTGTGCTGTTCACTGATGCATGATTTAGGATAGTCTTCAACAAATTAAACTTGACTACAGTCAGCTGGATAAAAGCTAAACAATAGCAGAATTAAACATGTTGACTGGCTGCAGTGCTTGATAAGCAGTCCTGTACATTTGTAATAATTCTGATAGACCTGCAAACTCAAAAGAACATTTAAAAATCCTTGAAGCAGTTCATAGTGTAGTGCCACTTTCAATTCCTCCCCTACCCCCCAGTGTGATAGAGCACCAGGAGTTTTGTGATAATACATCAAATGTACTTAGTTATGAATTATTTTAAACCAAATTAACAATGGTTTATACCCATTGGCATTAATTATTATAGATTTTACTTTGTGTAGAAAATGGAAGCTCCTTTGATCTCTATATAATCTCTGTTAAATCATCTAGTTCCTGGAGTATAGTTGAATCTGATATACAATTCCAAGATTGCCTCAGCACCCGGGATTTAAAGGACAAAGAAGACAGTAATAATAACATTTTTTTCTCTCTAGCTAATTGCTTCTGTTGACTGTTTGATTCCAACAATCCACAGCCATCTTGTATATTGCGTATGCATGTTCTGAAATATAAGTTATCAGCAGGCTGTTGAGCATTTGGGTGAAAGGGAACCACAATAAAATATATGATAAGCTTTAATTGTGCAGTATATGTTCATTTTGTCCATCACACCAGTGTTGTGTGACAAAAAACTGAGGAATAATCCAGTCTTGGTGCTATTGTCTTGCATCTCCTATCAAATAATCCTCCAGCTTCTCTTTGTGCGATTTCTTAAGTTGATTACTTTGAGTTTATCAAGATGCGAAATTATCCTATTTTATAGTTCAAGGCACTGTGTGCAAAATCAAGGCTTACTATAATATTAGACATTTGCTCTTCTTTTCTAAGTAAACATTGCTACAAACCAAGCAACACATGCTGCCTGGCCTGCAGAGCTCCTCCTGCATTGTGTGGGTGTTGCTTGGATATCCAGCATCTGCAGGTTTTTCGGTCATTATTATAAACCATACTACCGTATTTCAGAATCTGTATTTTCAACAGATTTTGTTTTGCTTTTCTGATGTAGCCTAAAATTTTCAGATTATGAATTTGCCATGTGAAACAGTGATGTAGTTTTGTCAGAGTTAATGGGAAGTGAGTGGGACATCATACTTCATTTGTATCAAGGCTCCTTGGTAAAATGATGTGAGTGTTTTTGAGGGTTAATATTATCACAAGGGAGTGGTACTGCACTGGTAACGGCCTCGCTAGGCATTTTGTCCCATATTAATTTTAAAATGTATGATTTATTTTCCAAGATGTCTTGGGCCCAGTTCTTTCTGCCTCAGGCATCAATGGATTTTTGAATGTTGCCACTCTCCTGACAAAGTAGGTTACTATAGGCCTGAGGCAAGGCCTCCAGCTTGTTATCTCTCCTCTGTGCAGCTGCATTTTACAATTTCAATAGCTGCATTTGTTAAAATTTCTTTCAATTATGCTTAAAAAATCAGTATAAGCATACTTTCAATACTTATAATTTATTTTTTTTCAGCCAGGTGTATGTGATATATGTTGTGAAATTTGTTTTGTGGCAGCAGTGCATAAACTAAGTTGCAATAAAAAAATATGAAGCTAATAAAAATGGAGAGGAGAAAGTGTCCATGGACTGCTCAGAAATCTGATGGCAGAGGGGAAGTAGCTGTTCCTAAAATTTTGAGTATGTGGCTTCAGACTCCTGTATCTCCTCCCTGGTGATAGCAGTGAGAAGCGGGCTTGACCTCGGTTGTGAGGGTGCTTAATGATGCTGCATTCCTGAGGCATCGTCAATTGAAAGTGTTCTCGATGGTGGGGAGGCTAGTGTCCGTGACGGGGCTGATTATACTTTCAATGCTCTGCTTAGTCCGATCCTGTACCTAGAGCTTCCAACCAGCTGATGCTCTCCACAGGACTTGTGTAAAAACTTGCTAGAGTCTTTGATGACAATCCAAATCACCTCAGGCTCCTGAAGAAGTACAGCCACTGCTGTGCCGCCTTCATAAATGCATCAATATGTTGCAGCCAAGATAGTTCTTCAGAGCTGCTGACACCCAGGAACTTGAAGCTGCTTGCCCTTTCCACCACTGATCCCTAATTGAGAACTGGTGTGAGATCCCGTGACTTCCCCTTCCTGAACTCCACAATCAATTCCTTGGTTTCACTGACGTTGAGTTCAGGATTGTTGCTGTGACATCACTCAATCTATCTCACTCCTATAGGCCTCCTCTCACCATCTGAAATCCTACCACCAACGGTTGTGTTATCAGCAATATTATAGATGGCACTTGAGATCTGCTAGCCACACAGTCATGAGTAAAGAGACAGTAGAGCGGTAGGATAAGTGTGCACCCGTGTTGTCATTGAGGAGGAGATCTTACTCTGTAACCCAGTGAGGAAGTCAATGACCCAGTTACAGAGGGAGGTACAGAGAACCAGGTTTTGAAGCTTGTTGATGGTGGTGAATGCTGAGCTGGTATCAATAACAACAGCCTGACATTTGTTTTGCTGTTGTCCAGCTGGTCCGAGGCTGCTTGGAAAGCCTTTGAGGTTTTGACGTACAAACACGCTGGATGAACTCAGCATCCTTTGAAATGAGCAATCAACGTTTTGGACTGAGACCCTTCGTCAGGACTGAAGAGGGACAGGGCAGGGGCCCTATAAAGAAGGTGGGGGGAGGGGGAAGGTACAGGTGAAAAACCAATCAGAGGAAAAATCAAGGGGTCACCACTTCTGAGTCTATTGGGGTAATCTATTGCATCCAGTGCTCCCGGTGTGACCTCCTCTACATCAGCGAGACCCGACGCAGATTGGGGGACCGCTTCGTCGAGCACCTTCGCTCCGTCCGCCACAACAGACAGGATCTCCTGGTTGCCACCCACTTCAACTCTGCTTCACATTCCCATTTGGATATGTCCATACATGGCCTCCTCTACTGCCACGATGAGGCCAAACTCGGGTTGGAGGAGCAAAACCTCATATACCATCTGGGTAGCCTCCAGTTGGCATGATCATCAAATTCTCCAACTTCCAGTAATTCCCTCCCTCTCCCTTCCCCCATCCCACTTTCACTCTGCCTCCTCTTCTAGCTGCCTATCACCTCTCTCATGATTCTGCCTTCTTCTGCTACCCATAGTGCTTTCCCTTTAGATTCCTTCTTCACCTTTCCTGCCTATCCCCTCCCTGCTTCCCCTCCCCCACCCCTTGATCTTTCCTCTGATTGGTTTTCCACCCTCCCCCCACCTTCTTTATAGGGCCCCTGCCTCCTCTTCCTTCAGTCCTGACGAAGGGTCTCGGCCCGAAACGTTGACTGCTCATTTCAATGGATGCTGCCCAACCTGCTGAGTTCCTCCATCTTGATTCGACCACGGCATCTGCAGTGTACTTTGTCTTTACATCGAGGTTTTGATTTGGCCGAAGCTGGTGACAAATCGGTGTATAGGAGGGAGATCAAAAACCTGATTGAACAGTGCTGCAACAACAACCTCTTGCTCAACGTCAGGAAAACCAAAGAGCTGATTATTGACCATAGGAGGGAGGAAATGGAGGGCCATGAGCTAGTCCTCGTTGGATCAGAGGTGGAGAGGGTCAGTAACTTTAAATTCTTTGGCATTGTCTTTTTGGAGAATCTTTCCTGGGACCATGACAGAGAAGGCACGGCAATCTGTGTTCTGTGAATGGCTGCAAAAAGTGAATCTCACATACATTGTATATATGGTCACAGACAGAGACAGACACAGACACAGACACAGACACACAGACACAGACACACAGACACAGACACACAGACACAGACACACAGACACACAGACACACAGACACAGACACAGACACAGACACACAGACACAGACACACACACACACACACACACACACACACACACACACACACACACACACACACACACACCTTCCACTGTATACCTATTGCAGCAGTTGACAAATTGCTGCAGGTCCAGGAATTTAATTATCTATGGACAAATGTTACATTAAAACATAATTGATAAAATAAAATACAATTAAGTTTTCAATTAACAGTTTCCTGTTAATTAGAAACCAGTGACAGTTGCACAAGGATTATTTTTCAAAGTCAAACTTGGATGAAGTCAAGGTCCTTCTGTTTATCTTGTGGCCTTGTAAGTTTGCAGGTTTGCATATTTATTGATTTCCATGCAGCCACTTAACATTTGCATATAAACTATGCAAAGGCTGTCGATGCAATAAAACCATGGAAGCGAAATGGCAGTAAATTAATATTGTAAAGCAAAAAAAATGCTGCAAGTATGGAGTATTTTCAGGTTTTTTCCCTGATTTCCAGCATCTGTCTTTTTAGTTTTTTTTGATTTTTGCTATTTATTTTTCAGACAGGTACTGATTTTTGGGAAATTATTGATAGAATGTGTTTTTGAATTACCATTTTAAATTTAAAACAACAGGCCCATTGTCTGTTGGTGTGTGCTATGCTTGATTCACAATTAGTTCCTTTTCAGTAAATAATCTGTTGATGTTCAGTATAGGCAGCATTCAGTATTCTTATGTGCGTCTATTGACCTTGAATCAGAGGACGTGATGTTTCGTCAAGGCATTTGCAGAACCAGCACTTGTAGAGTATGGTGGTGGTTGTGCTGCAGCAAGGAACTAATGCTGCCAGCAGATTTCCTTTTAACTCCAAGGTTTCAAGATAATTTTGCTTGATACTTGCAACTTGCCAACTTATAAAAGGAATGTAAATGTGGGCACTGAGATAATTAACACTCCCTAGATCCTAGAAATATTAGTTTTCTGAATCGACTTGATCAAAATGTTCTTTGTGTTTCATAGAACTGTGTAATGAATATTCCATTGTAAACTCTATTCAATTTAAGAATAAACGTACTCCCACAGTAATAAAACTTTCAGCCCACAGCAGCTTTTCAGTAGTTTCATGTTAGGCTCTTGTTATTTCAACTTCTCAGCCTGTCAGGCCTTGATGTCTACAAGGCGGTAGCTGTACCACAAGCCTCCGCTACACTGAAGTGAAAATACCTCATCCCTGTGCCATTGGCACAGATGGAGAGAAGCACCTTGGGCTTAACTTTCATGACAGAGCCTTTGGCCAACAAACATTTTGGAATTGACCTGTCTTGACTGCTCATCTATGTTACAAAATAGAGACTTGTATGTGTGCAGCACTTTTTCCATATCCTCTCTGTCATTTGTACTCCAAGATTAATCAGGTAATTTTTAGGTCCTCGCGATAGTTTTTTTGGTTTTATGCTAAAACCTGAGAGAGCACACAAAAAAAATTTGAGAAAAGGCCAATCTAATTTAATTTGGTGGTACAAGTTTTTGAATCCAGTCTAATTTTACATAAACTGCACAGTTGATAAATATATTTCATTGTTTTTATGCCTTGTTCAATCACTAGCCCATATTCTTTAGTTTCTTTGTACTCTCAAAGGCCTAATTCAAGACAGCTTCCTTTCATTTTTTTAATGAAATCTGTTTTCAGCAGAAATTGAGGTATGCGAATGATAAATTTCATCTGGAGAGTTATTTTTCAGTCCTTACTTTATTGCTATTTGCAGACATATAACTGCTGAACAACCCAGTTCATATTTGCAACATCTTTATTAGTTCTTCACCTTAAGACTGTGCCTTTTGTCAGGTACATGAATACAGGGCTCTGGTTTAATGTTAATCAGCACTTTGATTCTGAAATTGGTAAAGGTTTCCGACTCCACCAAGCCCTAATCCCACTGTCCACTCATACTTTTAAATGTTCGGAGGTCTGCTCCTGCTCCTCTTGCCAACATCTGGATGTTGCTCACTTCCACAAAGGACATCAGGATCCAGGTGCTGCGTCATTGAGTAGCTAGAGGGAAAAGCAGGACTTGAAGCTGCCTTGCAGCCAGGGATTGTCCTTGTAACATAGTGGAGATGAATACAGGTGACCAACCAGAATTATTCGAATGAAGAATTTTTAAGCAACTTTTTGGTTTAATGCAGAGTGTATCAATATACTTTTGATATGTAACTAATAGTCTAGTTTTACTACTTTGAAACATTTGGGCTGCCTCCATTAATTTACTTTCAATTAGAGCAATTGACTTGTAAAAATGGTTTAAAATAGGCAGCAGTGCAAAGTTTGAAATATTCATGTGAAACCTAGGCTAAAAAGGCACCAGTATTCTGCAATTGTGAATCAGTAGATATGTTGAAAAAATATGTGATGGAACTTGCATGTTTTTTTCACAAGAATGATCCAAAATCTAGTGTGTGCCTTTGGAAATTTCAAGCAAAAAGTTGTCGTTTCAGATCTAGTCTTATTTGCTCGTTGTAATATTGACTCAAACTACAAAGTTCAGTTCATGTAACAGAATCAGAATCGGATTTAATATCACCCGCATATGTTGAGAAATCTGTTGACTTAGTGGCATCAGTACAATGCAATACATAATATAGAAAAAATAAATGAATTACAGTAAGTATATATGTATATTAGTTAAAAAGAGTGCAAAAACATAAATAAGAAAAAAAAGTGAGGTAGTGTTCATGGGTTCAATGTCCATTTAGGAATCAGATGGCAGGGGTGAAGAAGCTGTTCCTGAATCGCTGAGAATGAGCCTTTAGCCTTCCTGGTGGTAACAATAACAGGATGGCATGTCCAGTGGGATGAGGTCCTTAATAATAAAACTTGCCTGACAATTTTCCCCCCCCTCCCCCTTCTGCCCTCTGCAATTTTGGAGCAATTGTATTTTTGATTTTCTTTGTCTACACTGTTTTCCTTTTTATAATACGATGAATTGACAAGATTAATCTTTTATTTATCAGTCATGTGGATGAAAAACAAGTTCTCATATTTCAGGCTTTAGCAATGTAAAGTACACTGTTAAAGGCAAGACCCCTAATAGTGTGGATGAGCATTGGGATGTTGGGGTCCAAGTTCACAGCTCCCTGAAAGTGACTACACAGGCTGATAGGGTGGTTAAGAAAGCATTCTTGCCTTTATTAGTTGAGGCACTAAGTTCAAAAGTCAGGAAGTTATGTTGCAGTTTGACAAAACTCTAGCTGGCATCTGGAGTATTGCATACAGTTCTGGTTGCCCAGATGCAGGATGCCAAGGCTTTGGAGAGGGTGCGGAAGAGGTTTACTGTGATGCTGCATCGAATAGAGAGCATGAGAAGTTGAACAAACTTGGGTTGTTTTCTCCAGAGTGGCGGAGGCTGAGGGGAGATCTGATAGAGGTTTATAAGATTACGAGAGGCATAGAGTAGACAAACTGTGTTGCTCTTTGCGCATTTGAAATGTCTAATATCAGGCATGCAGTTAAGGTGAGAGGGGGTGATTTCAAAGGAGATGTGGGGGCTAAGTTTTGTGTTACATAGAGTGGTGGGTACCTGGAATGTGCTGCCTGGAGTGGTGGTAAAATAGATACATTAGAGACTGTGAAGAGGCATTTGGTATGGCACATGAATGTAAGGAAAATGGAAGGATGTGACATTGTGTAGGCACTGTGCTGCTGCAAAACAACAAATATCACCACATGCAGAATGCCAGTGATATTAAACCTGATTCTGATTCATAAGGGGTTCGTTTAGTTGGCTATCTGTTTACTAATTTAATGATTTCAGGACAACTTTGTGAGCCAAAGGGCCTTTTCCTGCGTACTGTTCTACGTTTCTTTGAAGTTATGGTTACAAAGTAACCTCTGCACAAAGGATAATTTAATCACATCAATCACCATTATTCATAGGATCATACGACATAGGCATAAATTGGGCTGTTTGGCCCAGAAATGGCCTGGTCTGCCATTGGATCATGGCTGCTTTTCAACCCCTTTCTTCTCCCTGTAGTCTTTGATGCTCTAATAAAGACCCACCAACAACCGTTTTAAATATACTCATCGAATGGTCTCCACCACCATCTGTGGCAATGAATTCCACAGATTCAGCTTGAATAATTCATGAAAGTTTTTCTTGTGTAGGTTTCTTTTTCCAGTTAAAACAATTACAGATCAAAAAGGATCATGTAATTTTCAAGAGGGAATGAAGAGTTTTTTCAATTAACTGTGCAGAATGGATTAACTTTCAGTCAGCTGAGTTCTCAAAGACATTTACCTTTGAGAGTGCCCGCTGTTTTTAAATAATCTTGATGGTAGTTATTACTTTATTCGCTGTGAGACTCTGTGGAATAGCTGAGCCATAAAAACTATAAATGATAAAATTTAAAATCATAGCTGTTGCCAGATTTGTTGAGTTCAGCTAGGGCACCATGGCAATCGGCTTCCTTGAGTTCAGGAGCTGATATTTCAGCCAGGGTTCCCAGTGCTGACACACTTGCATTTGATACATATGTACAGATGCCTTTTGAGGACTATTTGTATTACAAAGCTCTCAGACTGCTCACAACGTAAAACTCATCAGTGTTTATTCATGAGGGGCAGCAGAGCGTGCTAGTTATGGAGGTATAAGCCAAGACTTTTTTTTAAAAAATTATTCCAGTTTCAGTATTTCTAGACCCCAGTTCAGAGCAGACAATGATTCAGTGAAACCAGTTGATTCACAGTGAGGCCAGTCAGAGCAAGCAGAACTTCTTTCAAATTTCTAAGTGAAATTATGATCAAAGTACACATACGTCACCATATACAACCTGGAGATTCATTTTCTTTTGGGTATACTCAGTCAATCTATAGAATAATAACTATAACAGAATCAATGAAAGACTGCCCAACTAGGGTGTTCAACCGGAGTGCAGAAGACAAAAAGTGTAAATACAAAAAGAAATAATAATAGTAAATAAATAAGCAATAAATATTGAGAACAAGAGATAAAGAGTCTTTGCAAGTAAAGTTATCCGCTTTGTTCAAGAGCCTGATGGTTGAGGGGTAGTAACTGTTCCTGAACCAGGTGATGTGAGTCCTGAGGCTCCTGTACTACCTTCCTGATGGCAGCGGTGAGAAGAGAGCATGGCTTGGGTGGTGAGAGTCCCTGATGATGGATGCTGCTTTTCTAGAACAGTTGCATATAGAGGTGCTCAGTAGTGGGGAGGGTTTTACCCGTGATGGGGCGGACTGTATCCATTAATTTTTGTAGGATTTTCCATACAAGGGTTCGTGTATTTCCATGCCAGGCAGTGATGCAGCCAGTTAATATACTCTCCACTGTAGTGTAAGGAGTCTCTGTACCTCCTCCCCATGGAATGCATGGGGTTCTCTGTGTGCTGCTGTTTGCTCCCACAGTCCAGCAATGTTCCAGGTAGGTTCATTGCTCCTTGGAAATTGTCCCATGGTTAGGTTAGGGTTAAATTTGGGTTGTTGGGGCTTGGCTTGAAGGGCCAGCAGGGCCTATTATGTGCTTTATCTCCAAATAAATAAATGAATGAATGAATAAAAAAATAAAATAAAATTTTAAAAAAACATTAAGTTATTATAAAAGTGTAGCTTTGTAGCAAATAATGACCTGGTTTTTAAAATTCAAAATCTTTTTACTAGATTTAAGTATCGCTGCGGTTTTAATTTACTGAGTATATCACCACCTTATACCAGTCATGCCTTGAGCTATAAATTGTGTTGCCCTTTAGTCTTGTGACCAGGAGATTTCAAATACTCATAGCCTTTATTTTTGCCCAGTTAGCAGTACTCATTCTGCTGTTAGTGTGGCTAATTCCTTAGTTAGCTGTCCTGGTGCAGAATCCCAACAATTTAGCTGAAAGATATAAAAGGATTCTTTAAGTAGGTAAGGCACATTGAAAGGAAAGCTGGAGGAGTTATGAAAGCTTAGGAATTTGTTGGAATAGGAGAAGCGAGCAGTTGTAATGGTGTTTGTGTAATTCAGACTCCATGAGACTGCAAGGCAAAAATCATGTTTCTTTTACTGGTGCACTGAACAGTGGGCTATCACAGTTACGTTAATGTCGCTGTTGAGATGGGGAATAGCATTCCATGCTAAGTTATGGTGCTAGTTCATAGGTATCACCAAATTCATTCTGAAAGAAGTGGGAGTAACGCATTAGATTATCATAATTGAGATTGTAAGTATAAAGCTTCGATCCATTGGGGTCAGGCTGTAGGAGTTTTTACTGACTTTGTGTTTGAATTTAAAATAAAACGGAATTGGTTCTAAAAGTAAATAATTGCCATGAACGGATGCTACCAAACCTATTGTAAATACTGAAATATTCATCTTCATTTCTAACCCTTTAAAGCTTAATGTTCTTGTTTGAAAATAGTAGGCCAGAATTAAAGACTTAGAGCACTTTTCAGAGGCTTGTGATACCTGAAAACACATAGTAGCCAGAGAGCTGCTTCTGTGTGGTCATCATTTTTAGCTGGAAATACACTGCAGAAAAACTTAAATATCCTGCCCTTGTAGGGATGGTTTTGTGAAGTTGGGGGACAGGTTGGGATTTAGGGACAGGGATGAGGGGAAGTTGGAGATCGGGGCAGTAAATAAGGAATCAGGGCAGAAGATGATGGTTAGAATCTGGGTTGGAGCACTCTGTGGTCAAAGACCAGTGATTCACTGGGGTGGTGTTGGGAGGCACTGAGGATGAATTCCAGTCATCCCTATGGTCGGCAGGCCCAAGGATGAAAGGCTAGTGATCGCCTAGGTCAGTGAGCCCCAAAGTTTGGAGGTCCATGCAAGTCGAGACCTGGAGTTCAAAGTCCCTGAATTGGTGAGTCCCAGGTTTGATACTGGAGGTCAAAGACCAAAGTTGATGAGTTTGGAAGCCGTGGTTCTGGATCGCCTGTCTTGAAAGCTACAGATCTAGCCTCAGCAAATTGTTCAACTATAGATTCTGGCTTGGGTATTTGGTATGTTCTTGAAGGCACATGCTCACCCATGCAGGTCGTACTGAAGTTGATGACAGCCGTGACATATTCAGATCTAACAATGAATCCCTGAATATGGTTCAGTTCACCAATTGAGAGCACTCCACTGCCTTTCTTGACCATACCTTCACAATCCACAACAGTCCTTAGTCTCTGCCTGTACTGTGGAAGGAGAAGTGCAGCTGGGTGATTAGACTTGCCAGTGTGTAGGTGCGGGTGGTGCAGAGGGCATTCTGGATGGTGGTGAATGGCAGTCATGTGTTCCCATATCCCTGAGATGTGCTGGTAGGTGAACTCTCAGTTATAAATTGCCTTTGTTTCAAATGAATGAAATAGAATGATGCTGAGCTTGTGCAAGTGAGAATAGATTGCAGAAATAGAAAATCAGAAGAGAGAAAATGATTTGCTCTCCATAGGGCCACCATGGAACTAATGGACCATATTGACTCTGTTTCTAAGATAAATGCCAATTCTATTTCTCCCTTAATAGAATGCCGACTGACCTGCAGCACATTTCCAGTACTTTGATTTTACTTTAGATTTCGATTATCTGCAGTGTTTTTGTATTATTTTCTGCTACGATGTGTATTTTTATGCAAATCACTAAAGCTGGGTATGGTTCTATCTTTGTTTTTCTGATCAGCATCCTTATTACATGGTGTACACAGTTAACTGCAATTTGTTAAGGTATCAGATGGTCTATAAAGCCATTTTCCCTCCCTCCCTACCTCCAAATCCCACCAGGGTATGGCTTATGCCTTGCTTTCTAACTTTTTTTTTACTGCCAATAAGATTTTTGGGGGTATTTGTAATATCAGGAGGCTCTGTTTGAAGAGGTTCTAAGAAGGACTTTATTGTTTCTTGTTAAGTAGACGGAATTGACCACTCACAGTATATATTTGCAAGGCAGCTGTTGACTTTGATCTGACATTGTTATAGGGTACACATGTGCACTGTTTATCATAAACTACGATTTGTACTTCCCTTTTTTTGTTGGGGAAGTGTGAAAAGGCGGGTTTTGTGGCTATGGTTTTGGTGTTTTTAAAAATGGGTGTCTTTTCATAAGGTATGTTTCTAAAATGAGGAAATTGTCCCAACTACTAGAAAATCTATGAATTTAATGTCTGAGATATAATTATGATGCATGTATTGATCAAAGGCTTGCTCTTTCCAGTAGTAGGGGATTACTTTTCTTTTTGTTCAAACTATACTCATAAGGGTCCCGTTGTACGTACCAAAAATTGAAGCTTATATTTGGCCCCTTCATGAAATTATAATGTCTCCCTGTAAAACATTCAAATGCTAATCTTGACCTGCATTTTTAAACCAATCACAAATAATTGTGCACAGGATTACAGGATGACTGTTTTGATTTCAGGGTTTTGACAAGTGTTCTGAAATGGCACTCCATGATTCAGTCAGTTTTCCTCTGTGAAATGAGGCTCACTGGATAGATTTCCAGCCTGAACCTTTAATTTTATTCAATCGCTTGGGAGTTGCCTTCATAGAAGGAAAGAATGAAAAGCATGAGCAATGCATCTTATTTTAACCATGCATAAACAGATTCTGATATCTTTAGTTGTGTTAAAAAAACACATGCCATAGTTATCACTGCCTACCCTCCCACTGCATGTTGAGTCCTCTTTACCACCTTGCCAAATTTGTGCCCACTTAGTCAATTAAAATGACGGACTTTTACCTACCAATAATGTGCCCCAGTGTTACACAACACAGACTTGCAACCACCAGTATTAAACCCGTTTTATAGTGATCGACCATGCCTACCAGTTGAGGGTGAAGCAATGAGGTGAATTCGATCTTCATTCAAGTCAAAACATTTGACCAGGCCCGATGTGACACCTACTGTAAGTGTCCTGCTTCTTGGTCCTGAGCCCAAGATTGTGAAAGCCATGGGCACCCAAAGCTGGCATGGGGTGAGCTCTAAGAACACTGAGCATGGGCTGGGTGGGCATACCCAGCTGATACCCACCAGCCTTCTTCCCACCCCCCCCCCACCTTCTTTACAGGGCCCCTGCCCCCTCCCTCTTCAGTCCTGACGAAGGGTCTCGGCCTGAAACGTTCACTGCTCGTTTCCACGGATGCTGTCCAACCTGCTGAGTTCCTCCAGCGTGTTGTACGGGTTGATTTCCCAGTTGTCCAAGTGTGGTCCAGAGTCTGGACGTTGTGCACAATGAAAGAGTTGGTTGTTGTTTCGTGCTGCACACGAGAGAAGTAATGCTCTACTCTACTTTGAGAGCTTCTCGTGGATATTTCTGTGCCCAGCCATGATTTACAAGCAGGTTTTCTGATATTTTGTCTTCATTATTTGTAATAGTACATCATTTTGCCGTCTGAATTAGTTTTAATAGTTAAGCATCTCCCCTTAGAAAATTTCTCATTTATTTGGTTTCATATCCTTTTTTTTTTAATCTTCTGAGTATTGAAGTTTTATTTCCACTTTTCCATTTCCCTTTTGTAGTGTTTGGGGTCAAACTATCAGGTTGCTTGGCCTTTTTCTAAACAGGGGCTGCTCAACCCTGCTGAGTGCCTCTGGTATGATGCAGTTCCCTGCACCTGCTGCACTTCGTTTCTGTTTCTTCATTGGATACCTGCAATCACACAGTTAAGACAATGCAGAAGGGATTTGATTACAAACAAGAGAAAACCTGCAGATGCTGAAAATCTGAGCAACACACACAAAATGCTGGAGGAACTTAGCAGGTCAGGCAGCGTCTGTGGGAAAAAGTACAGTCAAAGGGTTTCGGCTTGTGACAGCGACTGTACTTTTCTCCATAGATGCTGCCTGGCCTACTGAGTTTCTCCAGCATTTTGTGTGTGTTTACAAAGATTTGATTACTCTCTGAACAGATTTCAAATGTATTTTATGCATCGCAAGTAAGGAATCTCTTCCCTGCATACTTTATTGACGGATTGTGTCATGTCATTTGAGATAAAATAAGCGCCATTTCAACAAAAGCATTTCAGCACAATCAGGGATGAGGCGGAAATAAAGTGAATTAAGTTTGTCCCTTTATGGAAGGGATAGAATAGATATTTTAAAATTTTTCTTCTTTAGTTATACGGTGAATTCACAGAAGCTTGTTTAATATGAGCCATTTTGAGATGAATTGAATTTTTTAAAAACATTTTTTGCATGTTTTTATTTGGTGATAGGCCCTTCTGGCCTAAAGAAACTGTGCTGCCCAATTACACCTATTTGACCAATTAACTACTAACCTATGCATCTTTGGAAGGTGAGGAAATCTGAGCACATGGGCATGGGGAGAACGTACAGGCTCTTGACAGACAGCGGTGGGAAATGAACCTGGGTTGCTGGTACTGTAAGAGCGTTACCTTAACTGCTACACTACCGTGCATGTGATGGTTAAGATACTACACTCAAATATTCCTGTAGCCTCATTGCTGTCATGTAGGATTTAGTTCAGTGTTCTCTGCTAATTGGGAAAATTTTGAGGTTCGGAAGTAAAATTTTGTAATTTGATGCTCTTTATTGCCATTTATCTTGTAAGATAGGTTTTTGGATCAGTCTTTGACTTTAGTGTGTTCTTAATCCCTGTAAGAATGGGCTGGCAACAACTGCCCTAGGATGTCATGATTTGGGTAGAAACGTCTTCTATTCGCCTCACAATAGTCTGCTCG
Organism: Hypanus sabinus; assembly: GCF_030144855.1. Lineage (NCBI taxonomy): Eukaryota > Metazoa > Chordata > Chondrichthyes > Myliobatiformes > Dasyatidae > Hypanus > Hypanus sabinus. The sequence continues at coordinate 43,321,871 of NC_082710.1, forward strand.
TGACACTTGTTCAGTGTCATGTTGAAAAGGATTTACTTGTCATCTATTCTACTCTTTTCAAAAATCTGCTTGACCTGATCATTTACAAGGATATTTTTAATTGCTTCAAGTTAATTACACACACTTTATTTCAGATGCTGCACAACACCAGCAATACGGCAATCTTTGCTGAAAGATTCAATCAGTTGGATCAATGAGTACCCAGATTTATGCATGTCACGCACTCAAGCAATTTAGCATTCATAATAATTCCTATTTTGAAATTGTGGCCACCTAGAATTTGGACCGTGCACCATTCATCTTGATAAATCTGACTTTTTTTTCCCCCTGACATTAGTCACCAGCACACATTTCTACCATTAACAGAATAAATTGTAATTTTCTGGATGCAACCATCATTGTAAAACAATTGCACTAGAATTGAGAGTATTTCTGTCTTGCTTAAAGGGTTTGTGGCTTTTTGAATGAATTTTGGTGTCCTTGTCCTCTACCTGTAGCCTCTCAAACCTCAGTAACAGCAGTAGTACCTGTAGTTAACTGCTAGCAATCACAATGTGGCTATGACGGATTGGTGTACTGGAACTGGATGACACCCTCTTGGCACTGTTGCCAGCAAAGTGTTTAGAATAATGCCAGATATCGTGCGGTCCAATTCTAAATTGCACCAGCTCCTACCTAATCATGATTTTTTAAAGGAAACCATCATATCTGTGCTTCTCAATCCCATTCTTCTGCCTTCTCCCCATAATCTTTGATGCCCTTACTAATCAAGAACCTAGCAAACTCCGCTTTAAATGTACCCAAAGGCTTGCCCTCCACGGCTGACTGTGGGAGTGAATTCCACAGATTCACCACCCTCTGGTTAAAGGAGTTCCTTTTTATCTCCATTCCAAAGGGGTATTGTTGTATTCAGAGGCTGTGCACTCTGTTTGTTGACTCTCCCACCATTGGAAGCATCCTCCTCAATTCCACTCCTTTCAATATTCTGTAGGTTTCATTGTGATTCCCCCTCATTCTTCTAAACTTCAGCGAGTGCAGGCTCAGAACAATCAAACACTCCTCCTTTGTTAACTCTTTCATTCCCAGAATCATTCCTGTGGACCCTCCCCAATGCCAGCAGATCCATCCAGAAATAGTGTTGTAAAGCTTATCATAGCAATACTTTGTGCCCCATCGTGTTTACAATGGCTAATAAATTTTTAGTTACTCACATGAAATATTTACTTTGACATTGTAGTTCTGCGTTTTATCTTGCAGCGGACAGTTTGCAATAGTGAAAAAATGCATGGCGAAAAGTACTGGAATGGGATATGCAGCCAAGTTTATCAAAAAGCGGCGCTCAAAGTCAAGCCGGCGTGGAGTGAGCCGCGAGGATATTGAACGAGAAGTCAACATCTTAAAGGACATACAGCACCCAAATATCATCACTCTGCATGATGTTTATGAGAGTAAAACTGATGTGATCCTTATTCTTGAACTGTGAGTAACTCTTTAAATTATTTTGCCTTTGTTATATAGATGCTTAGAAAAATCATCTTTTATCTGAGATGGAGATTTTGTTTTCTGCACACTATTGAAACAAGAAGAAAATGTAGAATGCAAAATTAAATTATTCTCTAATATATAATTTTTGATTTTGATTTCAAAGGCTGAATTCTTATTGTGAGGTTGTGAAACTATGATCTGATCTTAGTAGGATTCTACTTCCAAAGCTGCTGCTAATCTGAAAAGCTGTCTTCATCCATTCACCCCTGTTTTCTCCTTTCTGTCCCTCAACCAGTGGCTTCCCATTGTGCAAGTTATCCCCTAATTAACCTTCTTCAAGCAGACTATGGGTAATTTCACTGATGTACTTTGAACACCTTAAATCGACTACATCTATATGTCTCATCACCCAAGCCCACCTCCCTTCCCCAAAGAAAACATGGTTATTCAATCAAGGCTTTCCCTTTGAAATCCACATTAATAATTTGTTATGTTATTTGATTCTATTTGGTTTTCCCTCTCCTTTAAAAGAGATTCTATTATCTTTCATTGTTCATGCTAAATAGTTTGTATTTTTGAAAAAGGTAAACTTTAGCCCAAATCTCTGCAACATCACGACAAGCATCTACTTCTATCTCTAGATTACCTGGCAGGGCTGAACACACTCCTGGAGATCCTATTCCTCCTTTGTATTTATGGAGTTGCTTTCTTTATTTGTACAGTGATTAACTAGTTCAGTTTTAGTATACTTTCCTTTCTACAGCCCCTCGATCCTGGTTTAAACAGAAAATGCTCCTTTTGTGTATGGAAATACCAATGCCTTCAAAGGAAAGTCCTACAAAAGGTAGTGGATTTATCTCTGAAAATCACAATAAAGCCCTCCCAACCATTGAGCACATCTACATTAAACACTGCCGTGGGAAAGCAGCACCCGTCCTCAGAGATCCCCAACACCCAAGAACCCATTTTCGCTGTTGCCTCGAGGTTGAAGGTACAAGTCTCAAGACTTGCACCAACACATTCAAATACAGTCACTACTCTCAACCATGGCTCTTGAATGAAAGAGGATAACTTCACTCACTTGAGCCATCTCTGAAGTGTTCCCATAACCAATGATCTTACTTTGAGAACTCTTTATTACATTACCTCATGTTCTCAAAATTTATTGCTATTTATTTATATTTGCATTTGCACAGTTTGTTTTTCTTCTGCACTGCGGTCAATCTTTCATTGATCCTGTTATGGTTACTATTCTATAGATTTGCTGAGTGTGTGACAGGAAAATGAACCTCGGGGTTTTATATGGTGATAAACATCTAAATTGATAATAAACTTACTTTGAACTCTTCCAATATATCATGTTCCAGCAGACCTACACTACTGACTAAATTGATTTTCCATTGTACAATGCTATTTTTTTTACATCCCCAACCTTATTTTCAAATTCTGTCATTGTTTTGTGTCTCCCTATTGCCTTTCGAGAAACCTGTAGCCCTCCCAACTATTGATCATTCTCTCATCTAATTGCTGTACATGGAGAGCCTTGTCTTCAAGAGGTGAAGGCCTAAAAGTGTGGATTTCTCTGCTTAAAGCAGTATTTCTTTCTATTACCTTTCCTTCTTTAAGGTGCTCCTTAAATCCTATATCTTTGATTGGCTTTGGTCACTTTCCCTAATATTTCCTTCCGTATCCTAGAATAGATATTAACAGGAGCAGGAGTAGGCCATCTGGCCCATCGAGCCTGCTCCGCCATTCAGTAAGATCATGGCTGATCCGGCCATGGACTGATCTCCACCTACCTCCATTTTTCCCATAACCTTAATTCCTGGACTATGCAAAAATATTTTAATTCAGTTGCCCTTAAATATACCTACGTGAGCTGTCATGTGATGTGCCACATTTTACACACTCGGTGAAGAAGTGAACTCCCCATTGGACTTAATAGTGAATGATTTGAGCGTGCATGCTGAACTTTTGAACTTAGATTGTGGTCAGTCCATGGCAATATTTCAAATGGTGTGGTGCTTTTGAGCCATACCTAAATGATTTTGTACGTTATCCATACATTTCCAAGCATATGGGTACCATAGTGTCAACTTCAAATAGAAGATTTATGTATGGTCTCCTTAGGAAATCATTGTATATAAAATTACTTCTAAATCAAAGGGCATGAACAACATTCTGCACTGTACTGTACCTCAAGTTGGAATCTGCTTGCACAGATTCTTTTTCAACGTTATTTGTTCAACAGAAGTGGTAAAATATCCTTGTGCAGAACTTTATATTTTTGCATGCAAGCACATCATAAGCTAGCACATTCAACAGTTCAAAATGCGGATGTGTCTATTAGTAATCATTTCAAATTTAGCAGAATTCAAAATTATATTTGAATGATTAAGGAGGAAATGAACTTGCTGTGACACATTCAGAAAGATTGGCAGTGAGTTAATCTGTTTTGTCTTCTAAGATGTGTGTTCTGCTTGAAACCAGAAAGAAGTTACTGTCCAGTGTCATTAAGTATTGCTATTTGTAACTTAATTTTTGCTATCCAGCCAAGCACAAACATACTTCATATTATCATTTGAACCTTGAAAATTTTGATTAAATAATAAATAATTTGAAAAGCTAAATTAAATGAAATAATTAAATTATCTTTTTTTAAAAAATAAACCTTAAAATACTTCTGAACAATTCTGGGCCATAATACAAAGGTTCTTATTTGGTTTGTAAGTTAATTGCAATGAATGCATAAAATCATGTATGATAATGAGTTTTAAAAAGTCTTTCGCAACAGCTTTGCAGGCTGCTTATGACGAATGGGCATCAGATAGCAACACTTCCATCCCTCCCTTCCTGCTGCCTCAGCAGCTCTGTCTCCTTAAGAGATCTTTGTACCTGCACTCCAAGATCCTTGGTGCCTGCATAGTTTAATATCATTTATCATTGACGGCAACTGAATTAACAATGGGAAGGATCTGAGTACAATAAGTGATCACTCAAACTTTTTAATTCAAGCTAATGTCACCATAATCCTTTCTCTTATTACTTGTGAGGCATTTGTCCTGTTTTAAAATACCTTTTCCTATCTCAGCATAGAATACTATCATCATCAAATTTATATTAAACTAGTACAGGTTCTGTATTTCTCACCTCTGCCTACAAAAAGTAAGAAGAGTTCTTCTACAGAAGATAGTATTAAATGCTGCCTTTTAAGCAAATATTAGCAAGCAGTAAGGCTCTATATTTCCATTTAAGACAAAAAATGCCTTGCTTTATATTGTGATAAGATTGATTTATTACAGATAATTCTTTTTCGACTTCCACATTTGAGCAAATGCGGTAGTTTACTGGCCACATTATCAGACCAATATCCAAAGGTCAAGTCGAATCATCAAAAATTTCCATTCCACCTTTGTAACCAGCAAGTTAACATTCAGTTAAGTAAAACTGGAATAGAAAATTAATATCACCAATTGTGACTGTGAAACAATTGACTCTGCGATTAAAACCTATGCAGTTCATTGATGTCCATTAGAGGAGAAATCTGCTCTCCTGGCAGCATCCCAAGCTCACAGCAGTGTAAACAGTCTTTTGAAATTGCCTAGCAAGCATCTCAGTTCAGAAGCAATTAGGGATGGGCAGCAAATGCTAGTCTTGCCAGAGCTCTCTGTATCTACTGAGTAAACTTTCCACTTTTTCCCGAGCACTCCATGGCCCAATAAAACCCTCTGATGCTTTGGAGCAATGCCAAAGGAAATCTTCCGAGGTATTTTATTTACAACAGAATTGCAGTCTTGTCGTTTGGAAATGATGGTGGTTTGGCATGGATCCCACTGGGTGGTGGTCCTTTTCAATTGGGACCCCCATTATCTGCTATCCTTTTAAACATATAGAGTCTGTTTCAGTTGTTTGGTTTAAATCACCGGGACCCGTTTCCTGCGTCCCCTTAAAGCTCATTGGGGCTGTGATGCCTAGGCTTGCTTGAAGCCATTCAGTGGTTCTCTGCTATGTGTGTTGCTTTAAAAGCGTTTTATTGAGTAGTGTTACACATGGTAAATCAGATTATGCATTTATTTTCTGAGAGTTTTACTGTCCTTCATTTTTAGAATAAGAAGGAGCTTTCATTTGATCTCAATGGTCTATTTGAACACATTTCTCCCTGTTGCCGACCAATTCCTTTTCAAATTCCAGTACTGCAATGTGGAATTAAGTTTGTCAAACTTTTTTATAAATACTTAAGAGTATTTAAATTGCATAATTACAGAGATTAGAAATCCAAAGCAATAAAATATTAAACTACAGGGAGAATGAACCTTGTGAAGGAGCAAATTCAGATCTTAAAATTTGGCCATATTGTTGAGAGTAATGAGGAAAATTTCAGATTGTAGGAAGAATTGGAAGGTCTGCCTATTTGGACAGAAATTACCAAATGGAATTTAATCCAGAAAACTAAAGTAAAGCATTTGGGAATTCCAGTGCTATAAAGGAATATACAATAAACAAGTGGGAATTTGGAGTGTATGTGAATGAGTGAATTGACTTTATTTCTTACATCCTTCACATGCGTTACGTCGCCATCTGAATGTGCGATATGCAAATTATAGTAATTTGTAATAAATAAGATGTACAGTTACCCAGCTGGTGGTGTAGTGGCATCAGCGCCAGACTTCAGAGCGAAGGCTCCTGAGTTCAAATCCAGCCGGCTCCCTTGCACGCTTTCCATCTGTGCTGGGTTGAGCGTCGAGCTGGCAACTCGGCCTCGTAAAAACAAGTCACAACAACGTCCCAGTGACTCCACTCAGCGTTAAGGGCTTTCTTCGTCATCATCTTCAGTACGTATAGTCAGATATACAACAGACAGTCAATATAACATAGAAGTATAATTGTGTCAGTGTGAATTAATCAGTCTGATGACCTGGTGGAAGAAGCTGTCCCGGAGCCTGTTGGTCCTGACTTTAATGCTGCGGTACTGCTTCCCGGATGGTAGTAGCTGTTCACATATCTTTGAGGTGTCAGGATAGATCATTAAGATGGTTAAAATGGGACGAGCATAAAAACAGGACAATTGGACGACTTTAATTTGCTGAGGTATAGTATATGAGAGCAATTCAATCGAGGCATCTAAACTTATGGGAGGTCGGGAAAGAGTAAGGATCCATTTCCTTTTGATCAAAAACTAAGGGATATAGATTTAAATTTAGAGATATAAGTGTTACAGATAAGGAAAAACATCCACTTAGAAGATTGTTGGGATCTGGACCTCAAACATCAAAGTCTGGTTTATTGTCATATGCACGAGTACCTGTATGCACAGATGCAATTAAGTGATTACAGCAGCATCACTACAATGTAGCATTCACAAGAGGAACATAAGCATAAATTATACACAAAGATAGCAATTAAAACAGATAAAATAAAATACTTTTGGTGGAGTGTTTCGTTTGGTAGTCGATGCTGAAGCGATCATTACTTAAATAAAAAGTACTTGGGCCTGTACTTGTGCAATGGATCTGTTAAGCTGGATATGATGGCTGTAAGTGCTTTTCTGTGTGCTGTAAAATAAATGATTCTAGCTACAGGAAGGATATAAGCAAATTTGGTTTAGTAAGAGAATAAAAGCAGTAATAACAATTTGAGTTCTGTTATGTAAAAATTATGCTTTCTGAAATTCAGTTTGTTGTTGTGTTAAATTGAAGCAGCCATGCGGCGAATCCGATGATTGAGTTGGAGAAGGGAGAGGACGGGTGAAGTCAGAATACAGAACCACTTAAGTGTGGGAACATAGGTGCTGGGAATGATACCAAGTATGTCTATGAGAAGGAGTGGAGAAAATAGAAAGATGTATAACATTTGAATGAAACCTTAAGTAGATGTGGGTTTTTCTATGATGCTCTACTTGAAGAACTGGAACATTTAGACCCCTTAAATATTTGAATTAATTTACTGTATATATTAGTGTATTTTGGTTCAAAATATGTATTGATTTGTCCTGATGAACTTCAAAATGTTTAACAGTGAGGCTTTTAATGTATAAAAATGACATAAAAGCTAAAAAAATTCCTCTAGCTATCAACCAATGGCATTATCACTCAGAGCGGGTAGCTGTCACTTTGCAATCCTAAACAGGGTATTTTATATGAGAGGTTTTAAAACTGGTATGTTTGAGCAATGGAAACATACCTCTGATATTACTTTTCTTTGATTAATTTCAGTGTGTCTGGGGGAGAGCTGTTTGATTTTCTGGCTGAGAAGGAGTCCTTGACAGAAGAGGAGGCAACAGAATTTCTCAAACAGATTCTTAATGGTGTCCAGTATCTCCATTCCAAGTGTATTGCACATTTTGACCTTAAGGTAAGTCCAGAGTGAAGTTGTTCAGCTTTTTTTTTATTGCTTCAAGTGAAAAATGCGCACATTTGATCATGCTTAAACCATAAAATAACTTTTAAATGCTCTTGAACTTGTTCTAGCCATGGCATGTAAGACAGAATGGTTAAATTGATGCACTGAAAATTGTTATGTACTTCTCTTCCCAATGACTAAAAGCTGATGATAATTATTTTACTGTCCTTATTTTCTCTCATTTTAAAAGTTAAGAAGGTAAATAGTTCATAATTTTTTCCAGTTGGACTTTCCTCCATGCAGCTCTCAAAGCAGGCAGCTGTGGTTTCTCATAACTTTATGCTAATATTACCATACTAGAGTGGTTGTAAAAGTTCTTGATTGATAAAGGGATTAAGAGCTGTGGCCAGAAGATAGGAGAATGGAGTTGGGTAAAAAAATAGCAGAACACTTCTGAATGACTAAATGGCCTAACTCTAATCCTGTCTAGATCAGATCTTAAAGAGATCAGATCATTAAATATTGAATTATTTGAATGAAACCATAGTGAAATTTTTTTCGATACCTTTTCTCAAGTAATGTTTATTATTTTCTGAGCTGATGCTTCTGTTATAACTTCAAGAAAAAATGTTTCAGTGTAAGCACAAAATAATTGTTTTATTTGTTGCAAGAGAATCAATATTAGATTTTTTTTATAGTTGTTTCCTTGATTTGGCCACAATATTAAGAGTTTAGTCCTATCCTTTGCAATTTGTTGCCTCTTCCAGACTCTACCCAGTATCTTACTGAAAGTTAAGTGATTGGAAATGAAAATAGAACCGAGATCTTGGGTGTGAATGCTGCATTCATTCCTTGCTAATGGGATGGAATTTACAACTGTGGTTGTGAGCAATCCACTCAGACTCTCCATAGTGGTTCTGACAGATTTTCTTGGACATACAGTGGATTTATCATACAAATATTTCCCCAAAAAAAACCTCAGTAAAATTTTCAGAATAATGATTGTCATAATATGAAATGATACTGTCGATGGTTGTGGCACCTAATTTTGCTAACTGGAGTTGGCAGACAGATCAGCTGTGACCTAATTGAAGGGCGAAACAAACAGACAAATGACAGAATGGACAAATTCCTCATGAAGAAGATGTTACATGTTCAGGCTTCCCGGGTTTTGTCCGACAAGGAATGGCATTAGCACTATGTGCTACTTTTGCATCATATTTGTCAGTGTGTCTGGAGTTGTTGACCTTCTAGTTCTTTTCTCTTTGTTGATCACATCGATTTTCTAATCCATTATTTGCTAAGTTGATAAACTACCCTTCCCTTGACTTCAGTTTTGAGCCAAATCTCACTCCTATAAGGCATTTACACTGAATCCATAATATTAGTAGTGACAGTTCAAAATCCGTTCTACTTTCATACTGTTGATTCTTTACACCCCACCCATAATAAAAAATGATAAATAATAATTATCTTTACCACCGAGTGAAGCGGCAACTGATTTTTTTACAACCCGAGAATAGTGAGGTGTTTTCACAGGAAACATCTCGCACTGGCTTCACACCAGCTCGATGGTTGCGAGAACACACAATGTTGGATGCTGAGTTTTGAAATCCCTGCATACTCAATGCACTCATCAGTATATGGATAGTAAATGGTTGCAATAACAGTACGTTTTAGAAATGATGTTATTTTTCAATTGCCTGTTTAAAAGGATATTGTTACCATCAGGAAGGAGGTACAGAAACCTGAAGGCACACAGTTAGTGATTCAGGAACAGCTTCCTCTGCCCCCCCACCCCTGCCATCCGATTTCTGAATGGACATTGGACCCATGAACACTACCTCACTTTTTAAAATTATTTCTGTTTTGCACTATGATTTTTAGTTTAACTATTCGATATACATACTTAACCATAATTCATTTATGTATTTTTCATGTATTGCATTGTACTGTTGCTGCTAAGTTAACAGGTTTCATGACGTGCTGATGATAATAAATCTGATTCTGATTTCATTCTACCTCTGTTGTACTTTTATTAATAATAAAACATTGAATAATGTAAATAAGCAGCAACAGTCATCCTTTTATGTTAAAGTCCATAATTATAGTTACTAATTATACCATGGCACAAAATAGAATTTTTGAAGAAGATTATGGCCAATTTGGTTCACCACCCATGTTCTAGTGTATTTGTTCAGTCATTAAGTTGAGTCCAACTCTTTGTGACCTCATGGACCACAGAGTCCAGAGGGTTTCCGTGGCAAAGTACAGAAGTAGATTGCCAGGCCTTTCTTCAGTGCAGATACTGCTGCTGCCCAGGTTGGGACCCGGCTGAGTTTGAACTCGGCACCATTTACCTTGAAGTCCATTGCTGATGTCATTACACCATTAGCCGGCCTAGTGTTCTAGGGTATAACAACTGCAAAAGCACAGTGATGTAGATGTGACCTGGCCTTGTACAAATCTTGGACAGTTTAAGTTAAAATTCTATTTAAAAAAAATAATAATGCATATCTGCCCTACTATTCACAATATTCACTTTCATTCTGACTAGTTTACTGGTCTTTTGTTTCCACCTGAGCTTGTCACTCTAAGTTGGCCTGTGAAACCAATAGCCTAAAAGCCTTTTCAACGTGTACAGGAAAGCTGGATAATGTGCTTTACATTTTACTCTTTTTTTTTGTTTTGTAATTTGAATTGTACAGTAATAACAGAATTGAAAAGTACAGCAATCTGACTTGTCTCATGTTTCGGGATATGTGTTAGCTGCTCATTTAGGTAGGATATGTATATTTGGAATATCTGCCAGTTTGCAAAAATGTTGCTAATATGAGAAAAACAATCGCAGAGGAAAAACGTCACAAGTGCAAAAATATAATAGCAGTTGATTGAGCAATGCATATCATTGACTTGGTTTTCAGCTAGATTAATGAGAAATAATATGTATGCATTGGAAGACCTGTGTATGTAAAAGAATACTGCATAGATTTGTTTGTGTATTCTGAACTGCAGCCAAATCTCATAAATCAATAGGGAACTATAGTGCTAGAAATGTTTGTTTCCCCAGTAGTCAGTTGAGTCCTGACATTAAGTACCAAGGGATAGGAAACAGTGTGTTAAAACTTCTGCTTTGTTGGTCCATACAGATTGTTCCAGAGGAGAAGTGGTCAGTTTAACAGCTGACATCTCCCCTGAAATGTTGAGAGATCTTATGCAACCAGTGCAGCAAAGCAATTATTAAGCAAAAACATAGCTCCTATAAAATACTGATAAATTATTAATACTTTTTGCATTTATTTAAAATAAGCCTGTTCTGTGGTGGTAAATGGAACCTTGTTACAGCTAGTTCTGTTTCTGAAGACCAAAAGCTGTATATGCAGTAACAACCAAAATATGAGCAGTTCAGTAGCATCTATGGGACATTCTTTATCAACAATGTGTAAACATGTATTTGATCTGTCAAATAAACATATTCAATAGAAAATCCCAAACTTTTAAGTCCAATCAATAAAGACTGAAAAGAAAGCAACACAGTGCTGAAAATGGGAAACAAAATACTCGATGATAGAGACGTGGTTACTGACAAGCAGCCCAGATTTAACAGATGTTTCCTGTTCCAGTGTTTGCAGTTGACTAGTGGAAAGATTGAAGAGTTAAAATAGGTTCATCAGGTTGTATTTTTTTCCTCGGGTTGTTTAATCCTCTGTGTTGAGTGAAAGTGTGTTGTTGGGTACTGGTCATTTACTTATTGAGGTACAACATGGAGCCTCGCCACCCAGCAATCCCCTGATTTAACCCTCGCCTAATCACGGCACAGTTTATAATGACCAATTAACCTACCAGCCGGTACATCTTTGGATTGTGGGAGGAAACCGGAGCACCCGAAGGAAAACCACACAGTCATGGTGAAACTGTACAAGCTCCTTACAGGCAGTGGCTGAAGTTGAACCGGGGTCACTGGTACTGTAGAGCGTTGTGCCAATCACCACACTACTATGCAGCCCTATTGTACCAGAAGTCAACAATACTTGGGAGATTTTTGGTTAGGTTTAAATCACAGTTTGATATGTCATTAGAGTTGAGAAGGATGAGGAAAGGCCAGAGTTTTCTCCTTTAGTATGCAGTGACCATTACTGTGGTGTGTGATGTAGATGTTGATGTTAAAAACTCAATTGGACATTGCATAGGCACAGTGAAATGGTGAGATGATAAACTCTAACATTTGTTCATGGAACGTGCTCAGAGTTACCTGGATGGCATGATTGTTACAGATCCAAGATGACAAAGAACATCTCCAACATGTCAATACAGTGTTATAAGATTAGAAGATTATAATCTCAGAGCACAATGCAACAAGCATGAATTTTTTAAACCGGGCATCACCTACTGTGGTCAAACTATTGACACGCAAGGATTTCACAAGTGTGCTGAGAAAATTCAAACAAAGGCAAATGCCCCAAGGCCAAAGGATGTGTCAGACTTGTGGTACTTTTTAAGATTTGTGAATTAATATAACAAGTTCTTGCCAAACCTTGCTACTGTGCCCCACCCTTTGAACTCATTAATACAGATTAGGAAGAAATGGCAATGGACAAAGCAGTGTGAGGGGGCTTTCCGAAAGGTGAAGGAAATGGTGGCATCAGGCACGGTCTTCTTCTTCTCCTCTTCCCCCCTTCCCCCTTCCCCTTCCCCTTCCCCCTTCCCCCTTCCCCCTTCCCCCTTCCCCCTTCCCCCTTCCCCCTTCCCCCTTCCCCCTTCCCCCTTCCCCCTTCCCCCTTCCCCCTTCCCCCTTCCCCCTTCCCCCCTTCCCCCCTTCCCCCCTTCCCCCCTTCCCCCCTTCCCCCTTCCCCTTCCCCCTTCCCCTTCCCCTTCCCCCCTTCCCCTTCCCCCCTTCCCCTTCCCCCCTTCCCCTTCCCCCCTTCCCCTTCCCCCCTTCCCCTTCCCCCTTCCCCTTCCCCCTTCCCCTTCCCCCCCTTCCCCCCTTCCCCTTCCCCCCTTCCCCTTCCCCCTCCCCCTTTCCTCCCTTTCCTCCCTTTCCTCCCTTTCCTCCCTTTCCTCCCTTTCCTCCCTTTCCTCCCCCCTCTTCCCCCCTCTTCCCCCCTCTTCCCCCCTCTTCCCCCCTCCGACCCCCCTCTTCCCCCCCTCTGACCCCCCTCTCCTGGTGGAGTCGTCGGGGCGCCATCATGACAAGCTTTGCACCAGTCTGTTCCATCTGTCACGGTTGTGTGCCAGGTCCTGGGTCACCGCAAATGTTTTCCCTGTCCATTCTTTAATGTTGTCCGTCCATCTTTTCCTCTATCTGCCTCTCCTTCTTTTCCCCTCCACAGTTCCTTGTAGAACGGTCTGTGCAAGGCCACTGGATCTTGTTATGTGACCATACCATCTCAGCTTTCTTTTCTTCACCGTTGTGAGAAGGTCTTCATGGAGGCCAAGGTGGTGCTGGATGGTCTTGTGGACCTGCTCGTTTGTGATGTGGTCCAAGTATGAGATGCCCAAGATGTTGCGATAGCACCGTACTCACGCATTATGATCCATATCGTACAATGAAGCTTGCCTGATGCCTTACCTTATGGTACAAGTGCAGTCATGTCACTTGTTATGAGTGATGAAAGTGAATGCCCCCTAGCCTTTGCATGACTACTTTATTTTAGGAGTTTATTCCTTGGAATGTAGAAGATTTAGAAGAAACTTGATAGAGGTTTACAAAATTTTGAGGGGTATAGATAGAGTAAATGCAAGCAGATTTTTTTCCTATGAAGATTGGCTGGGACTACAACCAGAGATTATGTGTTAAGGGTGAGAGGTTAAAAATTTAAGGGTAACATGAGGGGAAACTTTTTCACTGGGGGGGCCGTGGGAGTGTGAAACGAGCTGCCAGCACAAGTGGTGTGTGTGAGCTCGATTTCGACATTTAAGAGAAGTTTGGATAGGTATATGGATGGTAGTGGTATGGAGGGCTATGGTCCCAGTGTAAGTTGATGGGAGGAGGCAGTCAAAATGATTCAGCATGGACTAGATGGGCCGAATGGCCTGTTTTTACACTGTACTTTTCTATGAATTTAAGTTTAGTAGTTCAGTTGAGGGAATATAGAATTACCATTCACTAGAGCATGGGTCGGCAACCCGCGGCTCCGGAGCCACATGCGACTCTTTCATCTCTGTGCTGCGGCTCCCCGTAGTTTGTTAGTTTTTGAAATGTAATTCGAAATTTGAAGATTATGGTGATCTTGTACAATCTAAAAACGTTGTGGAGACCCATTTCCTGGCACATCCAAACCGGCTCACAATTAGCCACCGTTCCGGCTAAGGGAGATAGCCTACGGGGGTTTGTGAGTACGTGTCTTTTGGAGCATCCGCGCCCACGGGGACGGGTTGAGGGAGGCTTTAAAGCAAGGCTGTTTAGTTCGAATAAAGTTAACTGCAGTGTCTTTATTTTAACGCTGCATGTAGCACACCGCTACAACTTGTTTTTTATCGCTATTAATATACATCACCACTGCCAATGCCTGACACCCGCCAGTGCGCACTTTCTTTTAATTCTTCGATCCAAGGTAGGCTAACTATGGAGTAACCTTCAACCCAACGTCTTTTTTTCGGAGTTCAAAATGTTTTTGTTGCATGCAGAAATGTAATTTCATTTTCACTGCAGGAGTTCATCAATTTCATAAATGCAACACATTATAGTTTGTTTATACATAGCATAAAGGCAAAAAAAAACGTTGTATGCAGCGTTATTTCATTTTAAATGTCAAACTGGTTTTGTGGCTCCCAGTGTTTTCTTTTCTGTGGGAAATGGGTCCATATTGGCTCTTTCAGTGGTAAACGTTGCCGACCCCTGCACTAGAGCCTTATCTTTGCTGTAGTTATCATCTTCAATGTAGGTGAAGCCAAAGGAAGTGTCAAAAATGCTAAGCATGCTTTATGTATGGTAATCACTCAGATGTTGCACTGAGAGATGTACAGATTGTACCAATAGTCAAGTCATCTTAGAACAACGGAGAAGTGTAATACAAAGCGATAACTATACCCTGTTTATTTGAATATACTGTTACTTTTTTAAAGTTATTTTTATGCAGAATAGCAAGTTTTCACAGTGAATTAATTTAAATCGTACATGCTGTTTTTGTTCTGCTTCATTAAAGGAAACAAACTGATGCTTGAATTCCTTCCATAATCTTTTTCTTTTCTGCAGCCTGAAAACATTATGTTGCTAGATAAAAAATCGCCCAACCCTCGGATTAAACTCATTGACTTTGGTTTGGCACATGAAATTGATTTTGGACATGAATTTAAAAACATCTTTGGAACTCCAGAATTTGTTGGTAAGTATCTTGAAAGCTATCTCTGAAACCGGCTTAGAAATCCTGAACTTTTCTCTGTTCATGGGCTGATGAAATTTCATTTTCAATTATTTGAGAGGTAGGTACTTTGTGAAAGTGTTATATAGTTGTGCCATGTTCTATTTGTAACAAGTGGGAATTGGGCAGGTGGGTCACAAACTGCACTGGAGTTGATGATATCACTGTGTGCATGCTGAACACAACCCAATATGTTATGGTGTGAAACAATAACGGCCTGGGGATCAATAAATTAAAGTGTTAACAAAACTAACAGTTGTAGAGTACTTTATAATTAGACCAGTGGAGCAGTTAAGGTTGTGTCTGTTTCACATTTGGTAATGAAAGTTGCACTAGACATCAAGTTTTAAAGGTCTGGGCTCTGCTCTTTCTCACTCCTAACTAGAATGCGCATTTAAGACTGGAGTCTTTCAGTGTGGTTTATTCTGGCATACAGTGGAATTTGTCTACCATTTCTGCAATGCAAGGTTTCTCAATTTGTTATGCTAATTTTGTCCCTGTACATTCTACTGAAAGGTTAATTGTAACAGAACACCTGTCCACTCTTTTGCTTCCTGTTTTCTGGTCCCTCTTGCATGTTTATTACATTCTTATTTAGAAATAATGTGAGCTTTTAGTCATCTTACAGAAGATTAAAATAGCAAAATAATCTGTCCTTGGAGTTGATTCCCTTGACAGGAGCCTAAGAACATTTTACCATCATGCATCCAATTGTCATTGGCATTTGCAAAGAACCAACACAAAAAGATTAAGATTTTCAACAGTAGGAGAAAATAAGAAAGGGATCAGTGAAGTTTTTAAGTGTCTCTTTTCCCAGTTATTTGATTTTAGGCTGTGATTAGTCTGAAGTTAGAGTAATGAAGTAGCTGATGCACAAATTTAAAAGCACCCACATTTGAGCTAGACTGTTGGTGAAGTCTTACATCTTCAAGAGTTTAACTTTTAATATTTTCACTTGTCATGAGTTTCATAATAATATATTTGAAATAAAGAGTATTGACTTTTCAATCTTCTCTAATTGTGTGGTTGAAAAATTTAATACACGATGTGGAAGTGGTTTAGGAGAATCCAGAGTTTGTCCTTGATATGTGTCATGTTAACTAATCACAGAAGCAATTTGCATTTGCCCTGCATGTACTTGACCTAGGATAGAGCACAGGGCCAAAAAACGAGGGCAAGAATTTTCCATAGTTGATCACCTTGCTAAAACTTGTGATGGCGATCTTACCCATGGACAACCTATCAGCAAGAAGTTTCTTAACCATAGTCTCTTATTGTAACATATCAAAGAGTACAGTTTGACACCATTTGTTCCATAGAAGTGTTAATTATAGGTATCACCAAATGGAAATGCCACAGGTAAATGCAGCAATGAAAAAGGTCAGCTAAGTTTGAGTTAATACTTGAGGATGAAATTAAAAGCAGAGCAGTTGTATCAAACTGTTCTAAGCCCACAGTTTAAAACACTTCAAACAGTTTTGATCTATATATTATGGAATGATATGCACTGGAAAAGGTGCAGAGAAATATGAGCTTTAGTGAAACCAGAACTGAGGGACCTGCAGGAAATATTCCTCTAGAAAATAAAACAGTAAGGAAAGACCTAATGCAAGTTTTAAGATTGAGAAATGGTTGATAGAACCGATTGTAAGTATGACAAGAGTTATATTCTGTAAATATGACATTCACTGTCATAGACATTGGGGAATCTGGAGCCCAGGAAACCAGATAAACAGAGGGAGAATTGTGTAGAAGGATGTGTAAATACAGGTAAATGTAGGAGCGTGAAAGGAAGCTCAAAAAACTTCTTTTTCTTTTTTACGTTAGATTTCCAAGGGTCCTTTCAGGAATGATGTTTTTGATACAAACCTGCAGATGCTGGAAATTTGATTTTAAAAACAAAAGTGCATAAAGCACTTAAGCACCTTCCACATAAAGTGAAATGAAGCCAAGGCTCTGGGTCCTAGGCCTGATAGCAAAACTGGGCAAGGGTCCTCATGAGTTCTGACCCAGATTTAATGAAGGGTGTTATATCTGGAGCACCTACCCTACTTTTCTTAACCACAGATACTGCCAGATCTGTTGACTAGTTTCCGCATTCTCTGTTTTGATTGATATACATTTGTACTAGATTGTGTACACTATTTTTTAAATGTGCAAAATCAAATGGTTTAAATGATCCAGATCCAAATGGAAAATTATAGAGGCTTTATAGGGTGGTTTCATTTCTTCCTGTATGTTCAGAACACCAGATGTAAGTGATTATTTAATTTGAACAAATTTTTTTTGTGCAAACTGAACTCCAAAATGAAAAGCTGCTGAACTTAACAAAAGGAAATCAGTAAGCAAAATGGAAGAAGGGCTGGTAGAACAATTGCAGTACCTGCTGTGAAATAACGCTTTTTAAAGGTGCTGAATTTGAAGCAGATTTGAAAAATGCTGTTTCAATGGTTCTTGAATTAAGGTGGTAAAGAGAAGTCACTGACGGAATTAGGACCATCACCATCAGAGGAACAAATGGGAGTAGCAGCTGCAAAAATATTTTAAATGGGGAAGAAAAATCAATTCCTTTGGCTGTAACCTGTTGGAATCTTGTGAGACAAATTACATATTTTTATTTTGTAGCTCCTGAAATCGTAAACTATGAACCTCTTGGCCTGGAGGCTGATATGTGGTGAGTGAAAAATAAACTACACAATAAACTGGAACTTTCAGTGGGTTATTCACAGTCATTTGCAGAAATATAACAAAACTGCTATCTCATATTTCAGGAGTATTGGAGTAATAACGTACATTCTGTAAGTATTGAACTTTTACAATTATTACCTTTCTCAGTCTAAATGTGTTGTTTTGAAATCTTTGCCAGATTCTTGTCATGTTAGCATTCATGTGTGGGAATAGTAACTCATTTAAAATTGTCACAACATTAGCACCTAGTGTGTCTGAAATGACACTCCTATTACTTTGTTGAGGACTACCAGTTTACTGAAATAAATATGGAACAAAATAGGAATGGCATTGTCACCTGGATTGTGCTGTGTTTGTATTATTACAAAAGTTGGGAAGTATAACATAATGAGCTTTGAGCAGGAATTGACAAAAAATGTTTTCAATATCATGAGTCTAAAATTAATCGCTTTACTAAATAAGAGGTTAACTATTTGCCATAATGCTATCTTACATCAATGTAGTTCTTTCCATTGAGCTATAGTTGTACTTAGTCAAGCTGGTATAGAGGTACTGAAATTCCTCTTTGTAGTTTTGTCAGGATCAATCCTATGCAGTATCTGAAATATGAAAGGTCAGATAACCATGGAGTGTAATGTTTTTAACAGCTCATCACATACGTGACATTGTTTTGAAATTTGCCATTCTCTTTTAATTAGTTTAAGTGGTGCATCACCTTTCTTGGGTGACAGCAAACAAGAAACGTTGGCCAATGTTTCAGCTGTGAACTATCAATTCGATGTGGAATTTTTCAAGAATACTAGTGGTTTGGCGAAAGATTTTATCCAGAAACTACTTGTGAAAGATCCCAAGTATGTCTTCAGTACTCTTTCTGAAATGTTTCTTTCGTGTACTTTCATGTTATAACCACACCAATGATGCACAAACATAAAAAATGTTCATTGCTTAGAATGTGATGATTCTGTCATTTTGGCCACAAGAGGCCTGTGAGTTGGTATCTGCCAAAGTAGCGGTCAGTTGGGACTGAAGTGCTCCTCCTGGCCTCAGAATTTCATGAAGTGTCTCTCCTTGTTTTGGCTCCTGATTGCAGTTCGTTGTGTGGTTTAGTGCGAAAGCTTTGGGTAGTTGTAATAATCCTTTGGTCAGTCAGCGGACATTCTGATACCCAAATCCATTTGTCATTGGGGATAAAAAAACAAAGCTAGTTCATCTTCCAGTTTTCCAGTTATAACTGAGCAAAATCAGTGGGAATAATTGAGCAATATTTGCCTACTTTTTGTGTCAGTGATGAATTGATAGGTATTAAATGGACGTCATAGGTTAAAATTCTTTTGCTTGCCAAAGAAATTCAGATTAACACTCTGCACACATTTCAGATCCGGATTATGGATTTAAACTACTAATATTCTCACTACCCTACCAACTACGGAAAGAAAGAACTTAAAAGGGGGTGAAAGGTAGAATAACAAATGTTTCTATACTTAAATGCCATCTACAGCACAGTGTTTTTTTTAAATTTAGTGCCACTTTTAAGAATCATTTTTATGCCAATAACATTCAAGCAGAAAACTAAAATATTCTACAGCAACCTGGAAAACTGTTGGGTTGAAAGTTTCGTTTGTGCGTTATGATTCTCTGTTTTTAGTATTTTCAACAGTTTTGCATTGTACCTTTGTCTTCAACAGGAAAAGAATGACAATTCAAGATAGCTTTCAGCACCCATGGATCAAGGTGTGCTTTCTATAAGTATTTAAGACTTTGGCTTAACATGAGAGAATGCATAACCCATCTTAAACTCGTTTACTTCAACTTGAGATCAAGGCACAAGAACTGATGAGAGCTAGTGTGTTATGTTGTGTGACCTGTTGTGTTATTTTTTATTATTATTATTAGAATCCCCTTGGAATAACTTAAAATCAAAATTTAGAAGGTTTTGTGCATGTTTTCCACCTACATGGTGATTAATCTGTCGAAGTTATTTATCCTATCACGCTCAAGTGAGTAAGCTGGATAGATAACCAGATTTGGTAGTAAATTTCTAATAAATGTTTCAGCATCTTTATTTTTGAGAAATGTTAGAATGTGAATTGCATCCTAGTATCGTGCCTTCTGCTGCACAATATCCATCTAAATTAATATCTGAGCAGCATCTCAAGGACAGGAGAGTTTGCACATGCCGGAAATCTTAAGCAACACACACAAAATACTGGAAGAACTCAGCAGGTGTTGCACAAAGGAAATATGAAAACAACAATTCAGGTCTGAGGAGGAGTCTCGGCCCAAGTCCCTTCCACAGATGCTGCCTGTCTTGCCGAGTTCCTCCAGCATTTTGTGTGTGTTTCTCTGCACAGATTTTGCTGCATATTTATACTTTTTCACAACCGGATCAAAATGTCTATAGAAAAGTTTAATGTGTATGTAGAATGTAGAATGGTACTATACAGGAACAGATTCTTCGGCCCGCAATGACGGGTTGAACTAAATAAATTATGAATCGAATGGCCTTCTACACTAACCCCCTTTACCTACACTGTACCATATCCTTCCATTTTCCTCACAAATGTGCCTCTCTAAGAGTCTATTAAAAGTCTCTAATGTTTCTACCACCACTCCGGGCAGTGCATTTCAGGCATCCACTTCTCTCTGTGTTTTTTAAAAAAACTTGCCCCTCATATTCCCTTTGAACTCAGTCCCTCGCCCCTTAAATGCATGCCTCTGGTATTAGGTATTTGAACCCTGGGTAAAAGGTACTATCGCTTATCTATGCCTCTCATAATCTTATAAACCTCTATCAGATCTCCTGTCAGCCTCCGCCACTCCAGAGAAAACAGTTCATGTTTGTCCTACCTCCTGTTATAGCACATGTCCTCAACATCCTGCTAAACCTCTTATGCACCCTCGCCAAAGCCTTGACATCTTTCCTGTAGTGGAGTGACAAGAATTCCAAGCATTGCTCCAGCTACGGCCTAACAAGAGCTTTATAAAGCTGTAACATAACTTCCTGAGCTTTCTCAGTGCCTCGACTAATAAAGGCAAACATACCATATGCCTTCTTAACCACCCTATCAGCCTGTGTTCGAATCACAAACAAGAGAAAATCTGCTGATGCTGGAAATCCGAGCAACACACACTAAATGCTGGAGGAACTCAGCAGGTCAGGCAGCAGCTATGGGAAAAAGTACAGCCGATGTTTCGGGGCGAACCCCTTCGGCAAGACATCAACTTGTGTAGTCACTTTCAGGGAGCTTTGAACCTGGACCTCAAGATCCCTCCGCTCATTATCCCTGTTAAGTGTTGTGCCGTTAACAGTGTACTGTCTCTTTACATTTCACCTACCAAGGTTCAACACTTCTCATTTGGCCTGGTTAAATTCCATCTGTCATTTCTCTGTCCAAATCTATACCCCACAGTTCTTGTCAGTCATCTCCGTTATCCCCAACACCATCAATCTGCGTATCATCTGCAATCTTACTAACCCACCCATCCAGGTCATTTATAGTGTATACATCACAGTAAAGGTCCCAGTACAGGCTCATGTTTCATTCCAGCTTCCTAAGCTTTACATAATCTTCCTTTTTCTTCATGACTAAATTCATCATCTCCCTCAACTTCCAAGGTTCTCTTACCTTGCCATTTTTCTCCTTGCTTCTGACTGGAATATACCTGTCCTGTACTCTGAGCAGTTAGTCCTTAAACGCCCTCCACATGTCAGATGCGGACTTGCCCAAAAACGGCTGTTTCCAATTAACGCTCCCTCATTCCTGCCTAAGTGCTCTAGTAATTTGCCTGCTCCAATTTAATATTCTCCCACAAGAAGGCAAATGGGATGTTGGCCTTCATTGCTAGAGTGATTGAATTTAAGAGCAGGGAGGTTATGCTGCAACTATACAGGGTACTGGTGAGGCCGCACCTGGAGCACTGCGTGCAGTTCTGGTCTCCTCACTTGAGGAAGGATATTCTGGCTTTGGAGGCGATGCAGAGGAGGTTCACAAGGTTGATTTCAAAGATGAAGGGGGTAGACTATGAGGAAAGATTGAGTTACCTGGGACTATACTTGCTGGAATTTGGAAGGATGAGAGGAGATCATGTAGAAACATAGAAAATTATGAAAGAGTTAGATAAGATAGAAGCAGGAAAATTGTTTCCGCTAGCAGGTGAGACTAGAACTGGGGACGTAGATAGCCTCAAGGTTTGGGGGAGTAAATTTAGGACGAAGGTGAGAAGGAACTACTTTTCCCAGACACGAGGAAATCTGCAGATGCTGGAAATTCAAGCAACACACACAAAACACTGGTGAAACGCAACAGGCCAGGTAGCATCTATAGGGAGAAGCGCTGTCGACGTTTTGGGCCGAGACGCTTCATCAGGACTGTGAGTCAACTGTACTTCTTCCTATAGATGCTGCCTGGCCTGCTGCGTTCCACCAACATTTTGTGTGTGTTGCTTTTCCCTGAGAGTGGTGAGTCTGTGAAGCAGTGGAGGCTACCTCAGTAAATATATTTAAGACAAGGTTGGATAGATTTTTGCATAGTACGGGAATTAAGGGTCATGGGGAAAAGGCAGGTAGGTGGAGATAAGTCCATGGTCAGATCAGCCATGATCTTACTGAATGGATAAGATCTTACCAGATGGCCCTCTCCTGCTCCTATTTCTTATGTTTCTTATCCATACTTATCCTTATCTATAGCTACATTAAAACTTAAGGAGTTATGGCCACTGTTCTCTAACTGTTCACCCAGTGAAAGGTTGGTCACCTGGCCAGGCTTACAACCCAACAGCAGATCCAGTACAGCCCCTCCTCTTGTTGGACTAACTAAATATTGAGTTAGGAAACACTTCTGGATGCACCTAACAAATTCTGTCTCATCTAAACCACTTCAAATGTTCAAAGGTCCAATTTAATGTCAGAGGAATGTATACAATATACATACTGAAATGCTTTTTCTTCACAAACATCCACGAAAACAGCTAAGTGCCCCAAAGAGTGAACAACAGTTAAATGTGAGAACCACAATGTCCCCCAACTGCCCCCTCTCACGCGTAAGGGGCAGCGAACAGCGATCCCTCCCACCTCCCCCCACGGACAAAAAAAAGCAAGCATCAGCACCCACCACCAAGCACTCAAGCGTGAGCAAAGCGATAGCAAAGACACAGACTTGCAGTTACTCCAGTGACTTTGCATTTCATCCGGCATTCGACAAACCACAGGCTCTCTCTCTCTCTCCCAAATAAGGGAGAGGGAGGTGTCCCCCATTTTCAGTGAGCAGGGCACAAAACAATGTTAAAAGTCTGTTTCGCTGCTTTTTACTAGCTCTGTGCCCAAAGATCTCAGGTCTTCGTACCCACAGTGAAAGGTTTCCCAGCCTCCCCGATAACACACAAATCTCCTGCTGTGACACTGACCCTCAATCTGCCCGTCTCCAGAGCCCCGAGATCTTAGGCTTCCAAATCCGAGCCGGACTCTCGGGCCGAACCCTGGGCATGTCGGATAACAAGACAGTCCTGAAACCCCGAGAACGGGTCCCATTCCTGCAAAGAACCGAAGTCAGTGTGTAACTCCAGGTCAGGGTCTTCAGAAGAACCCTGAAATGGAAAAATAAAGATAGTAAAGATGGAAATAGAGCTGTTTCTGAAGACGCAAGCAAAGGAGTCGCCATTTAGTGTCATTTTAACTCCACCTCCACTTGCACTAAGAAGGTCTCAGTTTATGTTATGGAAGTTAGTCCACGACAACAGCCCCTATTGTTTTTGCACCTTTCCTTAATCTGCCTGCATATCTGTTCCTCGATGCCCCGCTGGCAGTTTAGGTGGGGTGGGGGGTGTCTGTAGTACAATTCTATTAGAGTGATTACACACATCCTAATTTTGAGATCTACTCATCCAGACCCCCCAACTCCTGTCCTTCCCTCAACTGCCTCTGCAATTGTCACAACATTGTAGTTCTATGTACTGATCCATGATCACAGTTCATGACCTTTACAAATAATGCATCTAGCATTAAGACAAACACATTAAGTTCAAACTATCTATCCCATCATATCTATTATTTTGCTTCTGCCTGTTTTTACTGACCCTGACAAATACTTCCCCTCCATCCCTCCACTTTCTGACCTGGTGCTGTGGTTCCCAACCACCACCAAGCTAAATTAAACCCTCCCAATGAGCCCTAGTAACTTCCCGGCCGGAATATCAATTCCTTCTGGTTTAAGTACAACCTGTCCCTCTTGCTTAGGTCAGCCCTGCCACAGAAAAGATTCCAGTGATCCAAGAACCTGAAATCCTGTCCTCTACACCAGTTCCTCAGCCATTCATTCATCTGTGCTATCCTGACTAGCATGTGGCACAGGGAGTAATCCAGAGATTACCTTTGACGTCCTGTACTTCAGCCTGTTTCCTGTACTCTCCGTACAGGACCCCTTCCCCCTTTCTACCTACATCTCGGTGCCAGTGTGCACCATGACCTCTGGCTGCCCTTGATAATATTCTGCGGACGCCCTGACATCCTCAGCCCTAGCGCCTGGAAGGCAACATATTGTTTTGGCATCTCTCTGGCAGCCACAAAATCCCCCTAACTAAGGAGTCTCCTATCACTATCGCTCTGCCTGGCCTCACCTTCCCTGCTGAGCCTCAGAGCCAGTCACAAGGCCACTGCTGCTGCTATACCCTGATAGGTTATTTCCCCCTCCCCAGCAGTATCCAAAAGGGTATGCTTGTTGTGGAGGGGAAACCTGGCACTGTCTGCTGACTCCCCTTGACTTTTCCTGGTGGTCACCCATCTACTATCTGAGGCCCACACTCTGGGCGTGACCAGCTCAGTAGAAGTTTCATCTATGAGGTCTCCAGACTTGCAGACGGTCCCGAGTCCATCCAGCTCCAGGTCCTTGACCATGTCCCTCAGGAGCTGAAGCTGGCTGCCCTGAAATCCCACATTTCACAGGAAGAACATTCTGTCATCCTATCCATGCTGCCTATACTGAAGACTAAGGATCTTCAGACGGGAATAAAAAGCTTACCTGTGCCTTATCCATGAAAACTTTGAGATCCCTTTAGAACAGAGATAAAAGTTTTATCTATCTCACCCAGGTCATTTACTCAGCTTCCTCTCACCAAGCTTGTTATATCTTTGGCCTGAATTTCTCAAACCCACATTCCGCAACCAGAGACCAACAATAATGAACGACTCAGCACCCTGTGCCACTGCGTGTTCTCGCCAAAGCCTGACCACTCTTAACGGTAGTGATACTCCCACAATGGCCGCCCTGCTTACAACTTGCTTCTTTCTGTTGGCTTAAAAATACTCATCCCCGATGAGACCCGCTGTTTTCAAATGGATTCTACCCTACAAAGATTTCAGACTCTCTCTCACTACTTCAAAGAATACCCAGTATGTATGCAATTAAGTTATAAAGAAGCAATCCTTTTGGGCTGGGATTTCCAGAAAGTCAAATTGAACGTTGATATTTCCAGCCACGTTCTGTTCAGGCACGTGCATTCTGCAATAAGTTTCTGGGTCTGGAGTACAGCACACTCGCTCCCATCAGGTCTTGAACCATCCTAGCAAGTTCCGATAGGAGGAAGGAAAATGTGTTTCTTCCTGTGCCTTGCACTCAGCCCATGGAAGAATGGCATTGATGTGAACTTTCAGGTTGACTCTGTAGTGAGGAAGACAAACACAATGTTAGCATTAAGTTCAAGAAGATAAAAGCAAGGATGTAATGTTGAGACTTTATAAAGTACTGATGAGGCCTCACTTAGAGTATTGTCAGCAGTTTCGGGCCCCTTGTCTTAGAGAGGAAGTACTGAAACTGGAGAGGGTGCAAAGGAGGTTTTCACAAAAATGATTCCAGGATTGAATGGCTTGATATATGAAGAGCGTTTGATAGCTCTGGGTCTGTATTCACTGGAATTCAGGATGAGGGCCGACCTCATTGAAACCTATTGAGTGGTGAAAGGCCTTGATAGAGTGGATTTAGAGAGTCTTGGGACCTGATGATACAGCCTCAGAATAGAGGGGCGTCCCTTTAGAACAGAGATAAGGATTTTTTTTTTAGCCAGAGGGTGGTGAATCTGTGGAATTCTTTGCCATAGGCAGCTGTGGAGGCCAATGTCTTTATATATATCTAAGGCAGAGGTTGATAGATTCTTGATTGGTCAGGAAGAACACATTTTCTGGGATACTGGGAGAAGGCAGGAGATTAGGGCTGAGAGGAAAATTAGATCAGCCATGATGAAATGGTGGTTTAGACTCGATGAGCCAAATGGCCTAATTCTGCTCCTGTATCTTATACGGTCCTATATGGTCTATGGTTTATCAAGGGTCTTGTCAAATTTGTTTTATTGTCAGGTGGGGGGAGTAGGCTGTTTTAGTTACTACCCAGGCCTATGATACTATAGTGCAGGAGTTACATTACTTACATGTGTGTTTATTTCCAAGTCATATTAGCCAGGTAAATAACTTTATTTTATATGATATTTCAGCCAAAAGACAGTCAGCAGGCTCTCAGCAGGAAAGCATCTGCTGTGAACATGGAGAAGTTCAAAAAGTTTGCAGCTCGCAGGAAATGGAAGGTATGTGGATTTTTAACAGTACAATATTTATATAGACATTCTAGGTCACTCCATTTAAAATTGGAAGTGAACTGACAAAGAAATCCGTATCAGGACACTTTGCCCATTATTCTTGGATCATGCAGAGAAGAGTACAAGGAATGGTCTAGCCAAGGAAGTCTTTTGATGAAGAACAGGAATAGTTGTTTCATCTTTTAAGGATCAGACAATATTCAATATTCATAATAAGAAAAACAAATACAATAATTATAGAGCTTTTGGTGTTCTCTGCGTATCTCCAATTCTAAGATCATTCCATTTGTTAAATGTAATTTGGGACTAGGCATTTGTATTTCTATTGCCTTGAAAGCAAAAGGCATAATTTGATTGGAAAACTCAACCTTACGCAGCACTTTGAGAATATGCCAAGTTCAAAAACGAGGTCATTGTTTGAAGTTAAGATTTGCTTTTGCTGATTAACTACTCAGGGGGGGAAACTTTTTCAACAAGAGATTAATTAACATGAAGTTGACTGCCATTCTGACTAGTACAGCAAATGTTGTGGAATCTAAATGGGAAAGAATGTATTGGTTAATGATATTAATATATAACAGTGCAGTGGGGTGTTATTGTAAACATTGATGAAAAAATTAACTACTGCTGTCTGCAAATTATTGTAGTTTGTGAAGTTGGTATATTTACTTGTGGGAAATTATTTTCTTTTCATTTTAATCACTTGCTCTGTTGTGCATGTTTGGTTGTTACAAAATGTGTGTCATACCTTGGTGAACATTTACTGCACCTACTAATTCAGTGTATGAACCGGCTAGATGAAAGGTAATTGAAAACAGTGCTAAATGAAAACTGGCACAGGTAATAATCAACATAAATCAGTTTGAGTATATATGCATGTATTTCATATCTGTTCAATCTATTGCAAAATTTTAAAAAGTCCATCGACCTTTCAATTTCTAATTTCAAATGTATTTCAATTTCACTCAGTCCCGAATTCTCTTGAACATTTTTAAGATGCATTTAATTTCACCAAGGAAAATTGTTAATTGGTTCCTTTATTGAAGATCAAATACCTATAATTTTTCCCCAAAGCCTTTTAGTTTAAATTAGTGGTGTATAAAAATAAATGATGAAGAACACAGTTTTAAATAATTACTGATTTTTTTTATTTCTTGTGATTTTTTTAATATGAAGTTAGAAATCAAATGACATGATTTTATATGCAAACACGTTTATATTTCAAGCATGTAGTGGAACAATGTCCTACTTTTAGTGACAATTAAATCCTTAATATAATTATGTAATTTTCCTTACTGAAATGCTTTTTAATCATGACCAAAGTAAAGCTTGTAAGTTTAAAGCTGCCTGTAACATTCCAGCTATTTGGAATTCATTTCATGTGCTATTACTTGTGATTGCAAGTTCACAATTATTCTTGGAAAGTGAGAGTTCTCAAAGTGTTCAGTTGAAGCTTTGTCACCAAGTTATTTGGTTAAATTGTTGTTTCTTTAGCAATCAGTGAGGCTAATATCACTGTGCCAACGGCTATCAAGATCATTTCTTTCTCGGAGCAATATGAGTGTTGCTAGGAGTGAAGACACTTTGGTAAGTACCTGAGCAAAACTCCATTCAGCAGCTGAGGGCTTTGTTTCGTTTTGTTTGAGAATTGTGTGTATTTGTTTGCTGGCTATAGTCCAGGTCAGCTTCCTATTTCATTCTGGCTCATTTTAACATACAACCCAAGTCTTTAACCTCCAGTGAAAGGGGATGGAAACAATCTTTGAACAAAAAGTTTTTTATTTACTGTTCCTCTACATTTTGCTTCCCCTTCCTTGAGAAAGCCTCCTCATTCCAATACTGAACCCCTTAATTCTGCTTATCTTCCGTTATTCAGGAGGATGATTCATGACGTTAAGGTATATCTGCACCCAACGATCTCATCCAAATTACAAGCTAGCAACTAGCTAATGTGAAGAAGTGTAGCATAGTATTCCAGTTCTGAATATGCTCCACTTTGACTCAAACTCTTTTGTTCATTGCTTGTTTCTTCTATTTAAACTGCATTGAAGCTGTTTGTGTCTTTGACCATTGTTAAGCACAGGTTTGTGTATCCAAACCAGTTTGGCTTTGAACTGCTACTCTGCATTCTGTTTGTTAGTACAGAACAGATCACGTTCAGCCTATGATCTTTGAAGGCTATATAGTTTAAACCTGCACTGCTCAATGGATTAACCTGCTGATCAAGCTGTGGAGGTCATGAATTTTAACTTAATTGGGCTCTGAACAATTAAAGCTGGATGCAGTTCAGCTATCCTCACTTAAACTATGCTGTTTTTAAAGTGTAATTACACGGTGGATGTTCATGATTCAGAATTATTGGCAGAGGACTTTATCAGTGTATAAATTATACTATTTTTGAAAATGGCATAAATATTCTTGCACTTTCCCCCATATGTTCAGTAGACTGCTTGACATCCAAGAATGATAAGTTTATTTCTCGATTTCTGATCAGGATGAAGAGGATTCTTTTGTGATGAAAGCGATTATCCACGCCATTAACGATGATAATGTTCCTGGTCTGCAACATCTGCTTGGATCACTTGCCAATTATGACATAAACCAGGCGAACAAGGTAAAACTTTGTGCACCCTTTAACATATTTAGTTAATGCTTCAAGAGTTATTTCCTTCCCATTTTCAGAACAAACATGAGTTTTGTATTAATCACATAATTTATCATCTTTAAAAGTAGTATTATATTTATTAAAACACTTAGAGAGCTGAGGTTTGCAACTTAAAACATATAAGATAATACAAAACAATTTTTGCTACATAATATATCCCTGTGTAACGAATAGTTTGTTTCTGCAACAAAACTGTGGTTGCATGAGGTGAAGTCCATTCATCTTCATTAATGATTTTCCTTTCCATTAGCAAGAAGTTCACTGGTGTTCAACTCCATTTGCAAATCCTGGGCATTTGACTTTCCACTTGCCTGAATGACAACTCCAAACAAGTTCAAGCCCCTCCAGGGCATAGCAGTCTATTTAACTGATGATCCCTTTGCTCTTCCAAGCACCACCGGTGTACTGTGGCTTCAGGCCCTACCGAAAAGCGCAGCAGTTACTCTTGTAGGCTCCTCTGACACCGCTCCCTAAACTTGAGACCTCTACTGCCGAGTTGGACAAGATCTTCAGCTGTGTGTTAGTGCCACTGTCTGCAAGTTCCCTTCCAAAACATGCTACATCGTGACCTGAAAATGTTTCACTGGACCTTCATTTTGTCACCGGAGTTGAGCATTCCAGACAGTTGTTCATCATGGGTCTTCGGTACATGGCCAGGTACCCCATCTGGGCTGGATGCTTTCCGTGGGTTCACGCCCCTGAAGGATGCTTGCCTGTCAGCCGCAGAGACTGAAATCGCAGGGTCATCGTGGGCTGTGGAAGATTGTGATGGTTCCTCCATGTTTTGATGGTCAAAGCAAGCCTAGAAGGCATTGATCTCATCTGGAAGCGAAACCCCTGCTGTCATCTATGTTTCTTGATTTTACTTTATAGGAGGTGATAACATTCAAGCTCTGTCACAACCGTCGAGCATCCTTCGTTGATTCAAGTTTAGTCCGGATTTGCCACTCCACCTGTGAGATTGCTTTCTGGAGATCATACCTGGACCTCATTTAACTTGGTCACCAGACTTGAATGCCTCTAATCTGGCCCTCAGCAGATTAGGGATCTTCTGGTTAGGGAGGACACTTCAATATTTTGTCAGAGCACACTCATCTAGAGTTGATTTAATAAGTCCATTACAACCTTGGTGTACTTATTCAGGTCCACATGGCCTAGTCCACCAGCTTGAAGCAATCCCATACCTGCTCCTCTGCCTCCAGCGACCACCTCTTTGTTGTCCTAATCTCTGGAGCCATAGAACAAAGTCATCCATTGTTGTTAAATAAATGATGACATTAATCAAAATGAAGCAATAATTTCTATTTAATCTAAATGCATCAGTGAAAAATTAATATGGTAATCTAGAGGTTATATTATTAAACCATTCTGCAAAATTTATAAACAAATTATCTAATGTCCTTCTAAGAAAATATTCTCCCTGACCGAAACAGGACTATTGCAGATCTTCCTGCAAGCCTGCTCAATGTAGATAGTTTAACTTTGCCTAATTCCCTCTATTATTGTGACATTGTTGTCAATAAACAATTTAGTGCATGTGAAAGCCACATAAGTATAAAATTTGGTTGCAGAGGATCCAACTTCAGTTAAAAATATATTAGTACAAATATAGCCATCTTGGCAGCTCTCAGAATGAAAGGCATTCATTTGTATAAGCTGATGCACTTAGTCACAAGCAAGCTGTTAGGTAAGAGGATGCAATTCTTTACCTTTTGTTGTCTTTTGTGATAGCTTTTGCAGAAAGATGTT
The DNA here is from genome assembly GCF_030144855.1 of Hypanus sabinus. NCBI lineage: Eukaryota > Metazoa > Chordata > Chondrichthyes > Myliobatiformes > Dasyatidae > Hypanus > Hypanus sabinus. Next base: position 43,352,738 of record NC_082710.1, read on the forward strand.
TCTAAGGTTGTGTAGATACACCCTATGATTTTTCAGACCCGTCATGACTTAATTACTGTTTTCGCCCGTATGTTCTGCCAGTATTTGCCATGACAGTGAGACGGAATGGCTCTGCAGCTTGAGGAAATATCTGTATGTGAGGAAGGGCCTTCCAATGAAGGAATGAAATGCAAGATTATGGACACGCGCTTTCACTGACAATGTTAAGCCTACACGTTTAAGCTCCTGTGCTCATCACTATTGAAGCACTCAGCTCCTGGGGTATTTGTGTCACGGAAAGAAAGTGGCAGTGGTGCGCCTGTGGCGGAATTAGGCTCTAAAGCAGGCTGCAACATGCAGCGAACTCCACAGTGGATTCCTTGCAGAGTACATTTTGTGCAGCCTGTGCTCCTGTGACAACTGGCAGCAGGAGTGTCTCTGTCTACATATTTACCAGTGGCTGAGTGTGGCTAAAAGCAAAAAGACTGCACAATTCCCATGAGGAAACTGCTGTGGATTGTTTGAAGGTGAAGGAATAAACCTTGGTGCATTTGGGAACTACACCTGCAGCTTATTTATTTATTATTTTAAATTTTATACTATGGAGAAAATCAAACAAAGTTCAATTTCATTGAAATGGTACTTCTGGGAAGGTTTATTTACTGCATATTTTTTCCTTTGCGTATGCTCAGGTTGGCCGACTCAGTTGCAACACCCTTCTAATTCATATTGTGCTTGGTTCAAATATGGAATTTGTCTGTTTATCTGTTAATGCAGAATAAAGGCACTGACATCAGGATAGCTGGAAAATGGCTGAAAAAGCCTTTTCTGTCCTAAATCAAACATAACTTAAAATTGAGGCCTGATGTGCTGGCTCATGTTGGGGAAACCCTTCCGATGAAGAAACTCAGAAGATAGTGAAGCGCTGGGGAGCCATGGAAAATGTCATTGCAAATATTGTAGCAGCAAGCTGTAATGAGTAGATGTCGTCCAGGTGATGCAACCAGCCTTGGAGCTATGAGATGGCCAATCTTTACAGGTCAATTAGTTTCTACAAAAGGGGAAAATTGAACATTTATCTTTCCGCTCCATTTTGTTATTTGTTTAATCTTTCTGCAGCATGGAACACCTCCTCTGTTGGTCGCGGCTGGTTGTGGAAATATCCAGATTCTTAACTTGCTCATCCAAAAAGGAGCAAAGATTGATGTCCAGGACAAGGTTTGTAATGGAACTTGTCAGAATATTCTCTTCAATGTGTCTGAAAAAAACTATTGCTTCTTGTCACTTTAGTTACCATATGTCTGAATGCTATTGGTGTGTCTCATTTGGCATTACTGTTTGCAGGTTAAGTAAATTTACTTTAATGTATAATAGACCAGGCATTCAGATGTTTCTAAATGGGACTAATAAAATTCATTGAAAATAAATTGACATATTTGAGTATGAAGTATTTTAAATTATTTTCTTAAAAAGATCTGAATTTCTCCTAGACTGGGTCCAATGCACTATACTGGGCTGCAAGACACGGTCATACTGAAACATTGAGGTTCTTGCATCAACAAGAATGTCCTTTGAATGTTCAAGATAAGGTAAGAAAATGAGCACCAGTGTCACCCTTGTAAAAGACAAATGTGCTTAATTTTAAATTTAAATTATTTTTAAAGAAAGTAATTTACTTGTCTGGTAGAATTTCTTATGAATCAATTAATAGAAAGAGATGTTACTGGTGCAATCTGCCTTGTAGATGCAATAATGCTTCCTAATAAGTTTTTAGAAAATAACAGATTCACAAAGATATAAAATGGAATTTCAAGCAATAATCAACATTTGCAATTATAATCACAAAATAATAATTTGGCAAAAGAATACATTTTTGCAGAGTTGTAATCTGCCAACATTTTTACCAACACTAATTCATTGTGTATATTAACAGACTATCAATACTGTTTGTACCCTACTCCAAAGTGGGATATGTTCAATAATGTTTCCTTTTCCCTATCCCTATGCTAGCAGCCTTGCGGTTTCTCAAGAACCAACCCATGATACACTCATCTCTACGTATGTACTTGATGATATCCAAATGCATAGCGGTATAGTTTCAAATCAAAATGCCATCCAGTTTTCTAAATCATATCCTCTTATTCAACAGTTTCTCCAGTTCTGCCGAAGGGTTTTGGCCCGAAATGTCGACAGAACTCTTTTCCTAGATGCTGCCTGGGCTGCCAAATTCCTTCAGCATTTTGTGTGTGTGTGTCATCCAGCTTTACCTGCCCAATTTGTTTCTTAAACATTCCATGTTGTCAAGATGAATTTTAACTCACCTTTACAAAGATTTATTTACTTATTGAGATACAGCGTAAAGTAAGCCCTTCAGCCACACCAACTGGAAATCCCTCAATCTAATCCGAGCCTAATCACGGGGCAATGTACAATAATCAATAAACCTGCCAACCAGTACATCTTTGGACTGTGGGAGGAAACCAGAGCACCAGAGGAAACCCACAAGGTCACAGGGGCAGCATACAGACTCCTCACAAGCAGCGGCGGGAATGAAACCTGGTACTGTAAAGTGTTGTGCTGACCACTATGTCACAGTGCTGCCCCTACTGTCCACCCACGCAGTTTGTTCCTTTGCTCCTGACTGCCACCTGAAACTCAGATGCAGAATGAGCCAGGTTCTTTGCAGCTTTAGCACCCTTTTCACATTTGTTCATTTCCCAGAGTTTGGATTCAGCAGCAATGAAGAAACAGTGACTTATTCACAAGCCGGGATACTGTCTGACTGAGAGCGGGACCTACAAATGGTGCCGTGCCCACGTACTTGGCCTGGAACTTATCCTGTTCAACTCCACGCTGCCCTCTCCCTTGTAGCCTCTCAGTTAGGAAGCTGTTTCACTTCCGTGGTCTTACTGAACTTTCTCCCTACCAAAACTCCGTTCAATGTGCTTTATATTTAGGATGGTATCACCCACCAGATTTAGCTATTCCACCACTCCCTCCCAACAAAACATGTATTTTCCAGCATAAAGTGCTGTTAATCCAAAACTCATGCCTTAATTTATCATACCTGCCCTTGAATCTTATATTGGTTTCCTTATAGCAAACAATCAGAATTAGAATTCTCCTGCTTTATTTCTTTTATTGGTTTATTATTGTCACATGTCTTGAGAAACAGTGAATTGCACTAGTTTTGCATGCCATCCAGACAGATTAAGGCGTACATAATTACACTGACATAGTGAAAAGAAAACAAAATGCACAGTATGGTTTTGCAGCTACGGAGAAGGTGCCGTGCATGTACATGTGTGCAGGGGTCATGACAATGTAGAAGGGGAGATCAAGTGTTCCAAGGGTTTAAACACCCCTGAGGTGTCACCTGGCTGACAACCTACAACTGCAATATTCCCGTTCCTCTTCTAGTTGTACTGTTCCTTGGAGTGCTTGTGTATTTCTCCTCCCTACTACATTCAGACTCCAAGCTCAGAATCAAGTTTATCATCGCAGACATATGTAATTTGTTATTTTGCGGTAGCAGTACAGAGCAATACATAAAATGGCCTCACTGCAGGAAGGATGTGGAAACCATAGAAAGGGTGCAGAGGAGATTTACAAGGATGTTGCCTGGATTGGGGAGCATGCCTTATGAGAATAGGTTGAGTGACAGAGGATTAGAGTTGATAGAGGTGTACAAGATGATGAGAGGCATTGATTGTGTGGATAGTCAGAGGCTTTTCACCAGGGCTGAAATGGCAAGCACGAAAGGGCACAGTTTTAAGTTTGGAAGAAGGTACAGAGGAGATGTCCGGGGTAAGTTTTTTTACGCAGAGAGTGGTGAGTGAGTGGAATGGGCTGCCGGCGGCAGTGGTGGAGGCAGAAACGATTGGATCTTTTAAGAGCCTCCTGGATGGCTACATGGAGCTTAGAAAAATAGAGGGCTATGGGTAAAACCTAGATAGTTCTAAGGTAGGGACATGTTTGGCACAGCTTTGTGGGCCAAAGGGCCTGTATTGTGCTGTAGGATTTCTATGTTTCTATGCTATAATTATCATGAGAAGTATATCATCTATCATCTTGACTTATCTTATATCATCTAGAATTTTCTTTGTAATCCCTCTAAATTCCCTCTGACCTTGATTTTTTTTAGTGTGTTGATTGGAAATCTCCAGCTGATTCCAAACCTGGGTTAATTAAAGTTTAGCTTCATATACAAAAGTAATGAACCAATGTTACTTCCTGAGGAATCCCTTATTAATTGTCCTATCAATTTGTCCTAGCACCTGCAAAAATACATGAACGTACATGTCTTTGATCCTACATTGAAATAAGTTGCCCTCTCCTCATTTACGATCCATGAAGATAGTAGACAAAAAATATAGAAAGGCATAAGGAATACTTTCTTTTATTGGCTGAGTGAATTTCTGGAATTTCTAACACTCTACATTGTGCACTATTATCATATTAATGAAGAGTGTGATGAGGGTACAAAGGAGAATGGTAGAGGAAGGGCTGAACAGACTGAAGCTAATTTCTTTGACACATTAGAGATTGGGACAGTATCTTAATTAAGAGCTATAAAATTATAAGAAAGAACCTGATTTCCCTTGCCACTGAGTTCTATATTGAGTCATGAAAACTGGTACGGAGAAACAAATTGACTCAAAAGATGGAACTCATAGGATCAAAGATGTGTCTGGAGCTCTGCCTGAAACAATATTGGAAGACAAAATTCCCATCAAATTTCTAAACCTATTTGAATAAGCACTTTTATAGACACCTCAAGAGCTAGGAAGTATGATTTTTCTGGGTAGCTTTCTTTAGCAGCATTGGGAACAGAATGTGTTAAATGATCTCCTTCCCTGCCATGGGTTTCTGTGATTCTGTTCTTACATAAGTAACTCATTTCACAGTTTGCTGTGCTAAATGTCATCTGTTGCATATCAGCCCATGTTACTTGTTTGCCTGCCTTTTTTTGGAATCTGTTAACATTCTCCTCGCTCTTCCTTATAATTTTGATTATCATGACAAACTCAGATTTAGAAAGGTGGTTCTATTACTGGTTGCTGGGAAACACAGCTCTGTATTTCCCTCAAGTCTGAAAAGCAGAGTTGGCACATCTTGCTGATGTCATGGTCATGTAGCCAATTAATCCCTTAAGTTTGCTTTACTAATGACATGATTAGGGAATTTGATGAATAGCGAATGAGTGAGGGAACATGGTCTGATACTCCATTTCATAAGATCCTTCCTTGAACAATCTTTTTCAACTGCTGTGGAGCATCTTGGAATGAAGTGAATGTTGCTCTTGGGCCATCTGTTGTTAAACAACTGTTCTGCATAGGCCGGATGGAAGCTGAGGACTTAGCTGGACTGCGCTGCTCAACTTCGTTTATTTATCTGGAGATAATGCAGCCTCTTGTGCCAGCAACCCCTGATTTAACCCTAGCCTAATCATGGGACGGTTTACAATGGCCAATTAACCTACTAATTGGTACGTCTTTGGACTGTGGGAGAAAGCTGGGGAACCCAGAGAGAAACAATGCACCCACAGGATGTAAGGAGTACGGCCTCCTTACAGAGGACACCAGGGTTGTACTCCGAATTCAGACACCCCGAGCTGTAATAGCACTGTACTAACTGCACTCTACCACGGTGCCCCACAGGGTTATGATATTTTTATGGATATTCTGATGAAAAACTTCTCTGGTGTCACTTAATTACTGTTAACATCTGCAGAGGAAATCAGATGTCATGAAAATCAGTTATATAAAAAAAGCAAGTGCTGAAAATCTGAAATAAAATTAGGAAAAACTGGAAAAGCTCAGCTGGTATGGCAGTATCTGTGGAAAGAGAAAGACATTTTAAGTTGTAGCTTTCTCCAGCAATTTTTTTTTTTTGTTTCTGATTTTCTTTTTTGTGCTTTGGGTTAACTAATTTAATTCCAAAACTGCCAAGCAGTTGATCTTTTTGTTTTATAGTGTGCAGGACTGTGATTATTGGGATCAAAGTATAGGATAACTCGTTATGATTGGATGTGTAGAGTGGTATTGGGTGGTGCTAATCTAAAATGTATTTGAGAATGATGCAGGGACAAAAACCAAAGTCCCTGTGATTAGTTAGAGTAAAGGGTGCACTGGAGCTGATCTTCAGTAGATGTGTTACACCCATAACAGCCATTTTTCTATATTTAAAGTTGCCATTGTCGCTTCAGTGTATACACAAGAAGCAGAACAGCCCCTTCATTATACTCCTGGAGTGCCTGTGTTACAACAATGAGTTCTCCTTAAAACTCGGGTTGCAGGGATCCCCATTTATTACACCATTGTACTTGTTTAACTGCTCTTGACAAGAGGGTGACCTAATTACAGTCATATTGACTAATCTTGTTATTAGCTCTGTTGAACTTGCAAATCTTTTGCTTTTTACTTCCTTCATCGTCCTACTCTATTCCACCTACTCTCTCCATCAGATTTTGTTTCCTGGTCCTTATTTTGATTTCCTGCAGATATCCTTGCATAAGACTACTGGTTTGTAATTATTACTTACCCTTCTCTGTAGCTTATCAAAAATTTTGTGTGAGGCAGCCAAGCACTGGTGCATTTTCAAGAGCATTGTATTCAGAAGTCCCATAGCCAACATCACTATGAAATGAGTCTTTATAAATGAAGCTTAAACACTGGCAGATTTCAGTGTAGAATTTAGTCAGATTATTAACTTCTATTTTTGTTTATATTTTACTGCAGTCTGGTGAAACTGCCCTCCATGTAGCAGCTCGATATGGTAATGTTGAAGTTGTACAATACCTCTGCAAAATTGGTGTTAATCCAGATCTTCAAGACAGGGTAAGAGCATGTAAAATAGATCACCTATATGAAAAATTAAGTTTCAATTCAACTTGAGTCTTTTATTTTATTCATGTTAGGATGAGAATATAATCAGATGATTAATGATTATGTAATGAATGTAGAAGGGAACTGGAATAAAGAATTCTACCTAAGAATATAATACCATACTGTCTTTCATTCTACTCATTTCCCTAACAAGAAAATTGTAAAGAAATTAAATTTGATGGTTTGTCTTGACATTGAAAATTGCTCCTATATTCAAAATAAATCTGTAACAGTGAAGAGAGCCATGAACAGCTCTAGTGCCAGAGCCTTTTAAACTGTTATTCTTTGAAGCAGTAAACACTTTCAGGTAACTTATTTATTCATTGCATTTACCTCACCTCTACATGCTGGAAAGGGATTTAATAAACATTTCCTTACACTTTTGGCATAGTTTAGTTTTGTGTTTCAACACATCTTTTACAGTACCATAGAATGACTACAACGCGAATGAGGAGCATTCAATTCTTTAAATCCATATTAATTCTACATGTGGACAATCTAAATGCTTACACATCATAGCCACCTTCCCATTGTCCTGCCAGAACTTCCCTTTCAGATCCTTGTCTAACGCCCTTTTGGATGTGGCAATTAAGTCTGCTTCCACTGCCATTACTGGCAGTGCATTCCGCACAATGCAATTTTTATAAAAATGTCCCTTTTTCTTAACTCGCATACTTGCCTTTGTGCAAAAAAAAATCTTATTGTTGACCAAATATAAAAACGTACATTGTGCCATAGTTGTCAAGGGGCTCATCCAAGCCGCTTCTCTCTAAAGAGGCTGCTCATGGGCCAAATGGCAGGTTGGTGATAGCATTGAGCCTTCAGCCTATCTTCAACCTGTGTTCTCTAATGGGTCTTACTGCGGCTGATCCGAAGCACAATTTTTTTTAAACCTACATTTTCATTATCTGGTATTAACGAGATGAGATTTCTATTGCAGCCAGCTCAGTGAGATCACCTAATCTAGTACTTACTATGAGCCTTGACTAGTAGTGGCCTAATGATAGCAATAGTTTACATTGCCGTCAACATCTGATGACAGAAACAATATTTCTGTGTCAGGTGAAAATTAGTCATAATGTGGTATTCTCATTTTTGCATGAACTGCGATTTTGTTACTTTCTGTACACATCATGCCATTAGTCATCTAAGGAAATGGATTGCCCTAATAATTCCTGACCTCTGAAAATGGTATTCTTGATCCCTGTTTGGAGGCATCTTTAATATCCCCTTCCTCCCCGTGGAAATTGAAATCTACTCACAGGAAGCAGATCAAATGGCCTGGATGGAATATGAATTTTTTTTTTCATTCTGCAGAAACCACTTTGTGGCTTCAAGAGATGTTTGTTTGTATGTTCACTGTAATAGTTGTTGCTGCAATTAGAGAAGCTGATTGGAACTCTTGTGCACTGTATCAGTGAAAAGTGGGAAGCTTGTTTGCAAACCTGATAGTTCCCTCAAGGAACTGGAACAATCCCTTTCACATCTAAAGCATGTACAAAGAGTTGTGCTGTAGAAATGTAGGAAAATTGAAGCAGAAGTACCCTTGAGCCTGCTTCGTTCATGATCAGGTTTAATATCGTCAGCACATGACGTAAGGTTTTTGTTGACATATGCCAGTGTTATTAAACCAGATTCTGATTATGAATGAAGTAGATTAATACCATCGTGGCTGATCCTCCATCTCCAATTTTACCTTGGGTCTCTCCGCATTGCCCCGATGCCTTTTGCATCCAGGAATGTGTCTGTCTCCTTCTTAAATATATTTGGCCATTTGGTCTCCACAATTAATTCCATAGTCTTACCAGTCACTGAGTGAGGGGAATTCTTCTCATCTCAGTCCAAAGTGCTTTGCAGTATAGTGAGGGACAGAGACCATCGTTCCAGACACTAAGCAGTCAATCCTTTCCCTAGTAACTTTGTATGATCTCTCTTTGGATCTAATATATTCCTTAACTTCATTTGTTAGTCATAGTAAGATTGCTTTTCCTTTGTGGTGGAAAGGCATTGAGTTCTTGCATCTGTTCCTTAAATATTAACAATTGTCTATTCAACGTTGTGCCTTTTAATGAAAATCCCCAATCTACCCTAGCCGACTTGTCACAGATTTTATAAAGAAGTCGTGGATGAGTGTGCACCCACAAAATCATTCAGAATCTTTCCCGACCAGAAGCTCTGGAAGAACCAATGGATCCACAATCTGCTGATGGCCAGATAGGTGGCATTCGGGTCTGGCGACCAAGGAAAGTACAAGAGGTTCTGGTGTGGCCTCCATAAAGCTATCTCACATGCAACTTGAAACACAGGGTGAACCCTTGGAAAGACCCAGACCATGTACCTGGCCAAGTGCTAATCAGCTGGCTGTAGTGTTTATTGACATCTCCAGCCTCTTGTATCAGCAGTCTGAGGTGCAAAACTGCTTCAAACAGTGCCCAAAAAGAATATGGTAAGTGCCTCACCAACTATCATCCGGTAGCACTTAGCATCCATTGGTCATGAAACGTATGCCTGGGGAGTGACTTGGATCCACTCCAATTAGTCTACCATCATTACAGGTCAACAGCAGATGCTATTTCATTGGCTCTTCACTCAGCTCTGGAACATCCAGAAGGGGAAGATGCATAAATCTGGATGCTCTTCAATGACTTGTAGCTCAGTATTCAACATCCTCATCCCCTCAAAGTTAATGGCCTCAAGACCACCTTATGCAATGGGATCCTCGATTTTCTCACTTGCAGACCCCAAGATAGTTTGGAATAGCAACAGCATGTCCTCCACATTCACTCTCAGCACAAGTGGACCACAAGGCTGTGCGCTTAGCTTCCTGCTCTACCCACTTTACACTTCTGACTGTGAGGCTTAGAGCTATTGATTATTGACTAGGGTGAAACAGACAGAAGGCCCATGAACCAGTCCTCATTAGGGGATTGGAGGTGGGGTGGGTCAGTAACTTTAAATTCCTTGGTGCTATCTTTTTGGAGGATCTGTCCTGGCTCCAGCACATAGCTGCCATTACAAAGACAACGTCTCTACGAAGAAGTTTGCGTAGATTCAGCACGTCATTTAAAACTTTGACAAACTTCTGTAGATGCACAATGGAGAATACCTGACTGGTTGTATCATATGGAAACACCGATCCCCAGGAATAGAAAAGCCTATAGAAAGCGCTGGATTCTAGATTGTTTAATATAAATTCCTGTAAATGAGTGTAAAGTGAACAAAATAATTGTTACTCTGGATCCAATGCAGCATAAAACCCACAAAAGATGAAGAGCACAATGATAATAAAAAACAATAAATATGAATACATACATAAATATATTGATTGTATGTCCATAAAGTGACACTAGGCTGTACCTAAAGTGGTGGCCCAAGGCATCACAGAAAAAGCCTTCCCCGTCATTAAGCGTATCTACCAGAAAGAGGCATCCATCATCAAGGACCCTCACTGTCTGAGCTTATGCTCTTTTCTGACTGTTGCCATCAGGAAGGAGATACAGGAACCTTAAGCCCCACATAACCAGGTTCAAGAGCAGTTATTATTCCTACAATCATCAGGCTTCTGAACCTGTGTTGATAGCTTCTTTCACCCCAATGCCAGATTCATCATTGAACACAGCATATAGACTCATTTTCCAGGACTCAACAATTCATGTTGTCAGTATTATTTATTTTCTTTTATTATTTGATTTTTAATATATGTTTGCAGTTTGTCTTTTGTATATTGGTCGCCTGTCTGTCTTTGTGTGAATATCTGCAGGAAAACGAATCTCAAGACAATATATGGTAAAATATAGGTCCTTCGATAATTTTACTTTGGACTTTGAATTCACTCCTTGTACCTTTTATAATTTCCTTTGTTTAGATTTAGAATGTTAATCATCAGTTGCACCAGTTCATTTTCCAGTTTAAAGAAAACTCTATCATGCTATTGTCACTCTAAGGGCCCTGCACAATAATCATCAGTTAACTATTTCATATTGCGCAGAATCCGATCTGAAATTACCTTTTCTCAAGAGAGTTCCTCAACATATTGATCAAGAAAATCACCGCAAGCATTTCCTAAATTTGGCTTCCATCTCATGACTGAATTCAACCTGCCCAGATAAGCCCCTCCCCAATGGTACCTGTACTATCCCTGTTACATGCAATCAAATTTCCTGATTTATGTCCTATATTACATCTACTGTTTGGTGGCCTACAAATAACATCAACAGTCTTTTCTCTAAATTGCGATTGTTGTATTGCTGTATAACTCTTTCCAAATTGATCGTACTTACACATCATGCTTTGCTGAGCCACGGTCATTTGCCACTGCATTCATCTTCTCTTTTATTAATTGCACCGTACTCCTCCTTTTCTTTTCTGCCTGGATATCTTTGACATCAAATAACCTTGAGCATGCATCTCTTCAGACACCGTGTTCGACCTTTTCTGTGATGCCAATTAGATCATACCCATTGACAACAATTTCTGCAATTATCCACCTTACTGTGAGCTCAGTGTATATCTAGATAGGGTAAAGTTAACATGATCGATGTAACACTTTTCTATACTTTGACCCTGTTTCCTACCCTCTTTTTGTTTTTGTTCTCTGTTTTGCTTATTACTTGCTAACTTGTACTTTCTGCTTTGCTTCTTTCCATCCTGAATTCCGCTTGTGATTTTTATGCCCCCTGCTGAACTTGTTAAACATTTGGAAGTTTAGGCACTGTAGGAACCCCAACAGCCAGTTTTTTTGCTCAATTGCATGCCCAGTGTAAAAATCAGATCATCTGTGATATCGATCAAAGGATCACAATTGGCCCAAACCAGAAGAAATTCAGTGTAACTGCCCCTCAGTTTAATCTCCTCTTGTGGGAATGCCTTACGACACGAGAGGGATAAAACAAAAGACTTGTCAGTTCCCTGCGAAGAGAAGTACAGGAAATCACAGGTACTTTTCGTGCGCCTTTCAATAGCCAGCTTCTGTTGTTCTGGAAATTTTCATCAGCAATGGGGGGAGAAAGGGACGAAACTGAGATATCATATATGACAAATAGTTGATAGACTGTACAATTATATCATAATACATACACATGGGTGCTCTCTTCAGTTACCTGATGAGGTCACCGTAGCCTTGGCCAAGGCAGTTGTCTTCAGGTCGTGCCCAATCTTCATAGGGTGTTTCAAACCTTAACCACTGTTATATATGCTGTATATACAGATATATGCTATTGTAACTATATGTGCTGTGATGATATGTACATTGTTTTGCACCTTTGCCCCAGAGGAATGTTGATTCATTTAGCTGTATATGGTTAACTGGCAATTAAACTTGAACTTGAAACATATTTAATTGAAAGCTAGAATACTTGCTGATAGCCTGCTTGCAGTCAGCGATTTATACATTTCTTAACTTTATCAAGCAGTTCCATTAAAGCCTGGCTATCAAGCATGCAGCATTTATGACTCCTAAAAATGATGTGTCATTTCTAGTTTCTCTTCTGTGTTGATTCCAGGTTGAAGCAACACAGATTCATTGCACTAATGATTTAACACAGGCAATAAAGAAACATAAATGTTAGCAAGGATATTTGATGTTTATGGACTATGCACAGAATATAAAGCTGTGTACTTTGCATTTCCCGATTTAGAGTTCGTGGTTATGCTATTCATAAATTTTTGCTCACAGTTTTTAAAGGCAAAGTTACTACTTCAGGAGGTTTTTCAGCAAGGCATTGTTCAGTGACTATGATGGAACGTTTTTGTTGGCTGCTTTTTTTCCTTCTGTGTCTTGCTGCTCGTGTTGAAGTGTGGTTCTGACAAGAGTGTGTAATTTGAGTGGAACTCCTTGACAGCATTCAGCAATTTTTGATCTTCAATCACAAAAGAGCATGGCACAATTCTGTCGTGCTACATTACTTGATTTGCACGTTAGTAAGAGCTGCCAAATGTCTCTCCTTTTGACATCTCAATAAGGTAATTGATTTGGGCTAACAGCAGTTTGTGATGCACTTTACAGTAACACCCACATCCTGAATAATAAATAAATAAGATTTAATCAGCTCTAAATGGGGAGAGATTGCTGTCCTCTGAAATGCAAAGAGATATTGGTGCCCAGTGCATGGTTGGCAATAGATAGTATTGAGGTACTTGGAAGTAAGGGGAAAAACGTACAGATCATTTAGTTTATTGCTGTGATAATTGAACGCAAATCTAGGGAGGTTATGGTTCAGATATGTACAGCATTGATCAGACTACAGTTGGTATACTAGTACAATGTTCAAAGGTTCATTTATTATCAAAGCATGTATCCATATACATCTCTGGAATTTGTCTTCTCCAGATAGCCATGAAACAAAGAAAGAAACATGAAAGTCATTCAGAGAAGGCACATCAAACCCAACCCCCTGCCCCGCACAAAAAGAATGGCATCCCAAGCATCAACACCCCCCCCCCACCAAAACCCCTGCTCCAGCACAAAATTGGAAGAACATCAACCCCCCCCCCCAGAAAACAACCACTCCCCCACACAACGGAACAAGAACATCGATGCTGAGAAAGAGCCCCTCCCCTGCACAAAAAAACTAACAGAACATAAGCCCCCCCCCCAAACATTCTCCTCTTGCACAACAAAACAAAAGGAACGGGCGATTCAAAAAAAAATTTATTTGAATATAAAAAACATACACAAATACCGTCAATGGAAACAGCATTGTTCTGGGGCCAAAATACAAAACACGTTACCGACCGACATAACCAGCGCAAGGCACATGTAACACATAAAATACAGTCACACACACAAAAAATGTCCAAGTCCCTAAGTTTATGAATGTCGCAGCACTCGGCAATCGAACACAATACAACCTTTTTTCAGCCGAATGAACACTGGGGGAGGGGGCAGCATCCACTCCAACAGGGACCCTGCACCACACCCACTCCAGTGGAACACCCAACTCTGACACCTCCCCCTGGGTGGCTGCAAACAGGCGACCCCATGGCCTGAGGCTCAGTCCTTACTACGATCGAGGCCAAGCAGTTTCCCTGCAGTCCTCTCGCACCCCTCTCCAGTAAACCAACAGATCCCACACCACCAATGTCAACAGGGTCTTGCGATCACAGGAACAGCAACTGAGATGATCACTTGCCGTTCTACCTTTTAATACTTGCTTGTAGTGGTACCTAATTTATTCACTATTACTAAAATTTAATTTTAATTCGCCTTGTTTTTTTCCTTGTACCAGGAACAAGAAACGCCATTGCATTGTGCAGCATGGCATGGTTACTACGCAGTGGCCAAAGCACTCTGTGAAGCTGACTGCGATGTTCACATTAAAAACAAAGAAGGGGAGACGCCTCTCTTGACTGCATCTGCAAGAGGCTATGTAGATATTGTGGAATGTCTGCTGGAACATTGTGCAGACATGGATGAAATTGACACGGTCAGTTTTGAGCACATGATTTGATTATTGTATGATATGCTACTTCTTAATGTTACCAGTCCTTAGAAGGTGATTGGTTTTACCTTCCACACTGTGGTTAGAGTGTTTTCCTTTGCGCTAGCTATGGAGCAACTTGATTAGAATCATAGTTGCGTGTTATTATTTTAACAGTAACAGTGACGGTAACAGTGCAATATTTTTTGCTACTAACCAATGTCACAATCCTTGTATGTTCTTGCAACAGCATTTTTTTATAGTAATGTTCGTGCTGTTCCCACATGGAGCACATGTTTATCAGTGATTCACTTCTCCTTACTCTGAAAACCATTTCGTGGCAACAGACCCTTCCTTCCCAGATTGCTGTAATCATGTGATGAGCAATCGGAATGCTTCTTTCAGTAACGTTGCTGTGAAGATGAGCACTTCCTCTCAGGACACTCACTGAGTTGTGCTCATTGGAGGCCGATGACTGCGCACCAGCATCTCGTGATAATGTGACTGAATCTGGTTCTCATCCTGGCTTCAGAAACATAAATATACAAATTCAGTTAGGCTGGGAAGAGGACACGTTTCGGAATAGCACATGAATGTTAAGTTCACACAATCCAGAGTAAATTAATGCCATTGTAAGGACATATTTTAATTAAGGTTTTTGCTGATACCTCTAAAGATATACAAATACCTCTGTATAATGAATGAAAGTGAGCGCATTTTCTTGAAGTACAAAAATGCAAGTAAAGCCATTATGGAAGTAGGATTTTTTTTGTTGTTGGCAGACCCCACGTTCAATATTACTGCAACTTTTAACTTTTGCACACACAGGTGCAGACCAACAATTCTACTTTGCGTAGTGGCTAACAATTTGCACAATTTGAAAAATCGTCTTTATCAAATTGGCACATTGCAGCTGTCAAATCTTCACTATCAAACCACTAAGAACCAAGAATATATAAATCTTCAAATGGAGAAAATAATATCATCTTTATCTCATTTCTAGTTGCTGCAGTGAATAGTCAAGAGGCACAGAAGCATGCCCTTTGGCCCATCTTCTCCATGCTAACGAAGAAGCCTACTAGAGCTGGTCCCATTTGCCTCCAATATCCTCCTAAATATTTCCTATCCATTTATCTGTCCAAATGACTTTTTTTGAAATATAGCGTGGAACAGGCCCTTCTGACCTACCAAGCTGCACCATCCAACAACCCACTGATTTAACCCGAGCCTAATCACATGGCAACTTACAATGACGAACTAACCCACTAACTGATACGACTTTGGACTGTGGGAGGAAACCCACACACACACAGGAAGGAACATACAAACTTGCTTACAGGGGACGCCAGAATTGAGCTGTATTAGCACTGTGATAACTGCTGTGTTACCATGGCACCCTAAATGTTTAAAATCTTTTAATTGTACCCACCTTCACAGCTTCCTCTGGCAGTACATTCCTTATAGCCACCACTCTGTCTGAACCATGTAGTCTGGGAAAATATTTGTTGTAGTCCTGGGAAAGATTACTTGAAATTGTAATTTTAGGAACTCAGCAGGTCAGGCAACATCTATGGAAATGAATAAATAGTCAGCATTCCCAAGGTGAGACCTCTCATCATTTATGCAAATAAATCATTACTTTCCAGTTGGGTATGTAAGTTTAAGTAGTTAATGACGCTAAGATTCACACATTCTCCCACGTGGGGAACAACAAATGGTCACAGAATATCTTGTACTCTGGTGCAAAATCATCAGGGTTTCCTTCTCCTGATAGCAGAATTCGCACCAGATAACCAGAGATTGACTTGTGCTTGAGGAACCTTGGCCATGGTTTAATACAGGGTTTCCAACCTGGGGTCCACAGACCCCTTGCTTAATGGTATCAGTCCATGGCATAAAAGAGGTTGGGAACCCCTGGCTTAATAACAAAGAACTCTTAAGTAGAGATAGGACAAAGAGTTAGTTGGATAGAAATGAACAATTAAGCTAATTGGGAAGAGAAACTGATGTACGCTTCCTCCCATAGTCCAAGCAGTTGTGTCCTGCAGTTACCCTAGAAGGCAATAGGACAGAGTTCAACAGATAGTTAAGTTATGCTGCTAATTTTGTAGGGTTTCAACATTACACGAAGCATGTTTGCAAAGATCACCTTACTTCTGCAAATAACTGTGGTACAGTATATAATATTAATGTCCAAGTCTTTAGGAAATGACCCTCAGTTAAATTATTTGCCTATTTAATACTTACTGGGAAGTTCCTGTTGCTCCTTTCATTTGCAGTTGCAGTGGTCTGAGTGTTCTTGGGACCATGAGATGGTCAAAGTTCTGGTGTAGTAGTAACAATTGCTTGACAGTTGGAGTTGGTGATTTCAGAGTCAGGCAGGACAATGATGCATTTTTAAATTTAAGCTAATCCTCCCCCCACTCGTTTTTTTTAAAAGAACAACAGGAAATGTATTTCTAGGTCTGTTATGTCACTTTTTATATTAAGTTTATATCATATAGTGTCAAACTAGCTTCTGCCTAATGTTTTGTGGACAGAATTGGAGCATATGCACTGCAGGCGTTATCTCTTTGGTCAAAAGGGTCATCATTTGAGGGTTAAATTAAGTTTCTCATCTTATGACTAGGGATTGCAGATAATTCTAAGTGAAACAGCCTGTCTGCTACTCTATGCGAGAAGTGAAGAATTTGTCAAAATGTGTCCTTTAACAACTGTGAAGCTCATACCATGCACATTGAAGGGCTCCAGTACCTGGTTTGGTTCGCTCCAAGAAAATCAAGCAGCAGTTTCTAACTTTTGTGTTCTTTGGCTGAACTTTAAAAGGCTTATTTTTTTTAATTTTCAGGATGGTCACACAGCACTGCACCTTGCAGTACGAAGATGCCAGATAGAAGTGGTGAAGTACCTACTAAGTCAAGGGTGTTATGTAGACGTGCAAGATCTGCATGGCAATTCAGCTTTGCACATAGCCTGCAAAGATGGCAACATAGCTATTGTTATGGCTCTTAATGATGCAAACTGCAACCTTGATATAACTAATAAGGTAATCTCATTATCAGTAAGTTTATTTGTTTAAATTTTTTAACCTTGAGCACTGTTGCTTCCTCTGGTATCTGTTAAGGATCCATCATTGCTGCCTTCCTTCCCACTCCTTTTGCAAAATCATCCAGAAAATGAATAAGTTCTATATGGATGGAAACCATTTTAAAGCTCTAGCTTGCCACCAGGGTCTCTCTACCTGGTCCGTCATACTCCTGTCTGTCTTACCATACTAGATGAGCAGAAATGTTCTCCAAATGAAGACATTGTCTTCAATCCCTTCCTATAAATTTCATTCACACTATGCCAACTATACCCTTTTGTCTAATTGAATCAGATTTAATCATACTTATGAGCAGATTTGGTCATATTTAAATATGGTCCATCAGTGTATCTCACACTCTTAGCATTATCTAACTCCCATCACTTCCACAGATCATCAGCTGTTGAAATCTTTCTACTTGTCTATGGTTAGCTCTTAGCATAGTCACATCACCGTTCTAACTATTCTTCCATTTTTTCACTCTTCATAAACTGAATTTTGCTGCTCGTGTATTAATACAAAGTCCTCTGTATCGATCAATCAGGAGAGGAAAGTGGAAAGGTAAAAATCAGCCCTCCTTCCTGCCTGAGGAATGGAGATCAACTGCAGCCAATCATTTCTGATCTTTGGGATAAGAGGTGTGTCAGCCATTTGTGTGTTTCCCTTTTCAGGCCGAATCAAAGTCAAAGTAGTGAAGTAAAAATTCATTGTCAGAGTGCCTACATATAACCCTGAGATTCTTTTTCCTGCTGACATACTCAGCAATCTACAGAACAGGATCAATGAAAGAGCAAACTATGCAAATAAAAATATAAATAAATAGCAATAGATAATGAGAGCATCAAATAATCCCAAGATAAAGAGTCTTAAAGTGAGATTATTGATTATGTGACTATCTCAATAGATGAGTGTAGTTATCCTTTGTTCAAAAGTCTGATGGTTGAGGGATAGAAACTGTTCTTGAACCTGGTGGTGTGAGTTCTGAGGAATTTGCACCTTCTACCTGATGGCAGCAGGGAGAAGAGAGCGTGGTCTGGGTGGTGAGGATCTTTGATGGATGCTGCTTTTCTACAACAGTGTTTTGTGTAGATGTGCTCAATGGTTGGCAGGGATTTACCCATGTTGTACTGGGCCAGATCCATCGCCTTTTGTAGGCTTTTCCGCTCAGAGGTATTGGTGTTCCCATACCAGGCCGTAATGCAGCCAGTCAAGACACTTTCCACTGCAAATCAGTAGAAGTTTGTCAAGGCTTTTGATAACATGCAGAATCTCCGCAGACTCCTGAGGAAATAGAGGTGCTCTTACGTGGTTACATTGTAGAAATTGTTTTTCATTCTTTTTCAATATCTCTGGCTTTCCTGCATTAATTGTGTTTGCTTCTCCACATAGTATGGAAGAACACCTTTGCACCTAGCTGCTAACGCAGGGAGTCTTGAAGTTGTCCGCCACCTCTGTCTTGCTGGAGTTAATGTGGAAGCTGTGAGTTTGGTAAGTTGGTCAAATGATCATTTCTTTTTCTTGAAGCTCTGATAACTCAATTCAATTCAATTAGCTTTCAACAGTCTCACCTCAAATAAATTATCTTAAAATTGGTGAGATGGCAATGATATTGGAACTATAGTCAATGTTTCCAAAGAAATTTCAGAATTGACTCCAATAACTGATGGAGGAAAGCAAGATACTAATTTAGTTTACATTTAGACTGATAGGGCAAGCTGATTTCAACTTCTGTCTATTCAGTGGGAAACAAAGCTAGTGAGTGCATTGTCCCAGTCTATTTGATGCAACACCTAAATCGTGCAAATCATGCAAACATGGATTCCACTGCAGCAGCAGTCTGCAATCTCTATCACTAACTCTTCACTAAGCCAACGGTAGGGCCAGTGTAGCCATCTAAACTGTTTTGTCTCTAAATAGAGAAATGAATCTGAAGCTTCATTATTTTTGTTTGTTCTTCTCCCCCAGTCTAATTAAGAGTGTTGCAAATTGGGTCCTTCCTGGTAGATCAAACAATTCAATGAAGGTTAGAGATTTAGAACAATGTTTAACCAGTGAATTATTATTGATTTAACTTATTTATTGTCACCTTCATTGCTTGTATGTCAGTTAGAGTGGAAGCATGTTGCATGGTCCATACAGCCCTCTGTACATGCTCCATAGATGTTCTGCAAAAAAAAATTCTAGTTCTTGCTGGTTTACCAAGTTATAAATCTTTTGATGTACAAATGGTATATAAGTGTTAATTAGTTTAATAATTTCCACATTTTAATATATACTGTATTTCAAAATCCATTACATGCACTCCTGTCACAATGTAAGTTCCTCGCTCCTCTGAAAGCAATTAATATTGGAATTGGTTTATTACTGTCACACGTACCAAGATACCAATCTTGTCTTGCATAGAATTGTGTAAGTTGATAGAGTGGTTGAGAAGGCATATGGTGTATTGACCTTCATTCTTCAAGGGATTGAGTTCAAGAGCCATAAGGTAATGTTGCAGCTGTATAAAACTGATTAGACTTCTTCTCTAATGCTTCACATCCTTCCTAGAATGAGGTGATCAGTTTTCGGTATAGGAAGGATGTGGAAGCGTTATAGAGAGTGTGGAGGGAATTTATCAAGATGCTGCCTGGATTAAAGAACACGCCTTATGAGGAAAGGTTGAGCAGGGCTAGGCTTTTCTCTTTTCAGCAAAGCAGGCTGGAAGGTGACTTGGTAGAAGTGTAAAAGATTATAACAGGCTTAGATAGAGTGGACAGCCAGTACATTTATTTTTCCCCAGGACGGCAGTGCCTAAAACCAGAGGACATCGTTTTAAAGTGAGTGGGGGAATGTTTAGAGGAGATGTCAGAGGTAGGCTTTACACATCAAGCGTGACGAGTGCCTGGAATGCATGGCCAGGGGTTGGTGGTAGAGGCCGGAACAATAGGGATATTTAAGAGACTCTCAGGCACGTGGATAAAAAAAGTGGAGAGTTATGGGTTGTGTGGAATGATTGTGGTTTATATCAGTCGACGCAGCAATTGTGTTTGGGCAAGACCACTGTTGACATGTGGGAGTTTAAAGACAAACTGTACACAGTAGTGAACAGGGAGTTTCCAGTAATAAGGAAGGAGAAGGGTGACAAGGTAAGTGTCCTTGAACATCGAGAGGTGGTGAATTCAGTCAAGAAGAAAAAGAAAATGTATGCAAGGTTTAGGACGTTCAAATCAAACAGCACTTGGAGGTTATAAAGAAGACAGGGAAAAAAATCATAAGGAAATAGAAAGGACCATGAAAAATCCTTGGTCAGTAAGATTAAAGAAAATTCCAAGGCATTCTACACATATAAACAGCAAGAGGATAACTAGCAAACCTGTAGGACCACTGAAGTATAAAGGAGGGAACATGTACTTAGAGGCAGAGGAAGTCAGTGAGTTTCTAAATGAGTACTTTGCATCAGTATTTACCAAGGAGAAAGACCTGGAGAATAGGGAGGTCAGTGTGGGGCATGCTAATTTGTTAGGACATTTTGAGATAGAGGAGGAGGTAGTGTGGGGTCTCTTAAAGAACATTAAGATGGATTAGTGTTTGGGGCCTGATGGGATATACCCAGGTTGAGGTAGGCAAGTGAGGAGTTTGCTGGAGATTTGACCAATATCATCATGTCCTTTGCAGCTAAAGACAAGTGGACTGGCAAGTAGTTAATGTTAATATTGTTAACGCTCCATTATTTAAGCAGGCAAATGGGTATAATCCTGGAAACCATGGTCTGGTGAATTTCACATCATTGGTAGGGAAGTTACTGGAGAGAATTCTTAGGGAGCGAATTTATGAGCATTTGGAAAACCATAGCTTAATTAGGGGCAGTCAGCATGTCATTGTATAGTGCAAGTTGCATCCTAGATTGAGTTTTTCAAGAAGATGGCAAAGGTAATTAATGAAGGGAGAGCTATGGATGTTGTCTACACGGATGTTTTTAAAGTGTTTGACAACATCCCTCAAGGGAGGCTCATCCAGAAAGATACATGGGGTCCACTATGAATTGTCTGTTTGAATTCAGAATTGCCTTTCCCATAGAATACAGAGGATAGTGGTTAATGTACTTATGCTGGCTGGATATCTGAGATGAGTGGTGTTCTGCAAAAATTCATACTGGGATTTCTGTTTGTTAATGTTATGTTGAAAAAAGTGGGTGTCAGGGTTGGTAAATTCACAGATGATACAAAAATTGGTGGTGTGAATAGACTACAAAATTGTCAAAGAGTACAGCAGGATAGTTGTAGATATGGGTAGAGATGTTTCAGATGGAGGTTTAACCTGGCCAAACGGGAGATGTTCATTTGAGAGCTCAAACGTAAATGGACATTACACTGTTAATGGCAAGATGTTGATGTGCAGAGTGACCTTGGGTCTCCTGAAAGTGACTCTACAGGTTAATAGGTTGGTAAAGAGAGCACATGGCATGCTTGCTTTTATTAGTCGAGGAGAACTGAGTTTAAGAGACTGAAAGTTAATGTTGTAGCTTTATAAAAAGCTGGTTAGGCTGCTTCTGGAGTATTGCATTCAATTCGAGTCACCCCATTATAGGAAGGGCGCTGATGCCTGAGGGTGCGGGAGAGATTTACTAGCTTGCTGCCTGGATTACAGGGCAAGTGCTGTAAGGAGAGGTCAGACACACTTAGGTTGTTTTCTCTGAAGGAGCCTGAGGGGAGATATGATAGAGGTTTATAAGATTATGAGAGAGGCAGATAAAGTGGGCAGCCCGGATATTTTTCCCAGGGTTAACATCTCTAATAGCAGAGAACGTTGACAGTCCGAGAGGGGAAGTGCAGGACAAATTGTTTATTTACACAGAGTGGTGGGTGCTTGGAATGCACTGCCTGGTGTGGTAGTGGAGGCAGGTATGATAGGGGTGTTCAAGGGGCGTTTAGATAGTCGCATGAATGTGCTGGAATTAGGAAGATATGGGCATTGTGTAGACAGAAGGGATTAGTTTATTAGTCATTTGAGTACTGGTTTAGTTCAGCCTTAACATCGTGGACCAAAGGGTCTGTTCCTGTGTGGTACAGTTCGATGTTCTAGGCATTGGTATTTCTGGTATGTAAACAAGAGAAAAACTGCAGGTTCTGGAGCAACACACACAAAATGCTGAGGAACTCAGCAGACCAGGCAACATCTATGGAAAAAAAGTACAGTCAACATTTCGAGCCAAAACCCTTCGGCAGGACTGAAGAAAAAAAACGGAGGAGTAGATTTGAAAGATCGGGGATGGGGGAGGGAGAGGGAAACTCCAGATGCTGGGTGAAATTTGGAGAGGGAGGGATGAAGCAAAGAGCTGGGAAGTTGATTGGTGAAAGAACAGAAGGCCATTGAAGAAAGAAGAAGGGGGGGGGAGGACCAGCGGGAGGCGATGGGCAGTCAAGGGGGACAGCATGAGAGAGGGACAAGGGGATAAGAAAGGGGAAGGGGGGAGAGGCATTACTGGAAGTTTGAGACATCAGTGTTCATGCCATCAGGTAGGGGGCTAACCAAACAGAATAAAAGATGTTGTTCCTCCAACCTAAGTGTGGCCTTATCACGACAGTGGAGGAGGCCGTGGATGGTTATATCAGAATGGGAATGGGAAGTGCAGTTAAAATAGGGGGCCACTGGGAGATCCCGCTTGTTCTGGCGGACAGAGCGTAGATGCTTGGTGAAGTGGTCTTCCAATCTTCGTCCCGTCTCACCGATATACAAGAGGCCACACCAGGAGCCATTTTGTAACCCATTTTGAGAACTGGATAAAGTTTAGAAAGACCTAGAATGATAAAATAAGACAGGAAAGCAGAATGCAAAATGATTAAATGACTTTCAAGTTACTGATGCATATGTGGCTTGAGCAATTCTAATTTGAGCAAGGAGGAGTGTTTCAGATTCCTGGAACAATTGGAACCGGTTCTGGGGAAGGTAGGACCAATTATAAACCGGATGGTCTACATATGGACAGGGCCTGGATCAATGTCCTAGGGGGATCATTTGCTAGTGCTAATGTAGCAGGGAAATGGGAATCTGGGCAGAAAGGCAGAGGGAAACAGTGCAGGGCAAAAGCAAAAGTTAGAAAAGAAAGAGTGGAGTATAGAAAAGTCATCTGCAAAAGACACAGATGCTTTCTATGAAGTTCTTGGAGCAAAAGGACAAAGAGTGTAAGGGCACTTGATCTGAATGCCCATAGTATTCGAAATGGGGGTAATCACTTGCAGCGCAAATCAGTACAAAGGGGTACGAGTTAGTGGCCATGAATGAAACATGGTTGCAGGTTCGACATGATTGGAAATTAAATAAAGAAGGGTATCAGGTAATATGGAAAGGTAGGCAGGAAGGTAAGTGGGGGGGTGTGGCGCTCCCTAATTATGAGTTCAAAGCGATAGTGAGAGACGATATATGATCTAAGCAGCAGAATGTTGACTCCATTTGAGTAGAGATTAGGAATAGTAAAGGGAAAAAAATCTATAGGCCATCAAATAATAACAATAAACCAAGAAATATTTGATGTGTGTAAGAACGGAACAGCAGTTGTCATGGAGGGTTTTAACTTGTACATAGATTCAGTGAGCCAATTTGGCCCTAGCAGTCTTGAGGAGAGCTTCATGGAATCCATGCAGAATAGCTTTTTTAAGCAGCATATGAGTAAACCTGCGAGGGAAAAATGCTATCTCAGATTTGGTATTTAATGATCTTGCAGTTAGGGATCCATTCATAAAGAGTGATCACAGTATGACGGAAGTTCTCATACAAATGGTACATTAGGTCAATCTAAAACCAATGCGTTACAGGTTTCCTCCACCATCCGAAGGTAGAGCATTCCTATGAAATGGCTCATAAGCCGGAATCTCAGAAAGTGAAGAAGTAATTACCATTTATTTATATAGGAAAAATTTGTGAGCGTTCGCAGATCCAAAAAATAACCTACCAAATTATGCAAATAACACATAAAACTTAAAATAAGAGTAACATATAGTAAAAGCAGGAATGATCTGATAAATACACAGCCTATATAAAGTAGAAATACTTTTCTGCAATCATTGCAGCACTGTCCACCATAGCGAAAATCTCAGCAGAAACACTCCGCGCAAGGATCTCAGCAGAAACACTCCGCGCAAGGATCTCAGCAGAAACACTCTCTCCCGTAACCTTTAAGCTATGAAGCAGCCAAATCATACCAAACAACAGATCATACCAGATAACACACAAAAATACACAGCCTATATAAAGTAGAAATAATGTATGTACAGTGTCGTATCACTTACCGGAATCAGGAAGACAGTGAGCACACTGATGATGGTGTGTTAGGCTGAGTCGTCGGAGGTTGGGGTGGTGGGAGACTGGGGTGTCATCTCATCGTCGTCTGTTTCCATCGCGGCAGGCAGGTCAGCTTCTTCTATGTCTGCCTGCCTCGATGTCAAAGGTCGAGGTTTGTTGTCTGCTGTGACTGATGTGGAAGGCTTGAAAAATGACAGTATGCTTGACTGCTTAGCCTCGCGCATTTTTCTATCATATAGTTCTTTGTAAGCACTCAAACCATCCTGAAAATATGCCCTAAACTTACATACCCTTTCAAAATTAAAGCCTTACTTTTCTGCAATCATTGCAGCGTTGTCAATCACAGCGAAAATCTCACGCAGTTGCTTCATGTTCAGTTCCTGATGACTTCATTTTCGGTCCATTCGCTACTGCGTTTGGTTTCGATTGTTATCCTTTCCTCTTCCAATTGCATCAGCTCTTCATCTATCAGTTCTTGGTCATGGGATGCCAAAACCTCTTCAATATCATCTTCGTCAACTTCCACAAACCAAACTCACTATGTCCTTATTTCATTCACCACGATCAAAACGCTTAATTATGTCTAGTTTTACGCTAAGTGTAACACCCTTACGAGCTCTTTTAGGCTTTTCTGATACCTTAGAACTCATCTTGCTAACGGATGAACAAAAATAAATCAACATAAAGCACAGATGCTCACAGGCTTGTGTTTAAGCAATGCCGGCTAGAATGCAGTTCCGGGGCAGGAGCTCGGCTGCTCAGGGTGAGTGCTGCCTTTTTTTTGTAACAGTGAAAACACCTGTTAGCAAAAACAGGTAACTAATGTAGGTCTTTTGTAATAGCGAGGTGTCGTAAAGCAAACGTTGGAAAAACGGGGGACACCTGTATACCTGAGCAAGGGAGACTACAACAGAATGAAGGAGGAGCTGGTTATCATAGACTGGGAACACAGGCTATATGGTGGGCAGTTGAGGAACAGTGGAAGACTTTCAAAGAGATTTTTTACAGTGCTCAACTAAAATATATTTCAGTTAAAAGCAAGGACAGTAAGGGTGGGCAGAGACAGCCGTGGCTAACTAAGGAAATAAAAACAGGCATCAAACTGAAAGCTCGTGCATACAAAGTCACCAAGGATAGTGAGAAGCTGAAGGATTGAGAAGATTATAAAGGGCAACGAAGAACCACTAAGTAAAGAATAAAGAAGGGGAGATAGATTATGAAAGTGAACTAGCCCAAAATATGAAAAAGGTAGTAAAATAATTGTATAAAGTGGAAAAGGATAGCTAAAGTGAATTTGGGGCTCTCTGGAGATGCAAAGGGGGAATTAATACTGGCTAATGTGGAAATGGCCAAGTAACTATTTTAAGTCGGTGGAAATGGTCTTCAGTAACTATTTTGTGTCGGTCTTCACAGTGGAAGACATGTCTAACATGCTGAAGAGAGATGTTAAATTTGCAATGAGAGGTGAGGAAGTTGATAAAGAGATGGTGATGAGCAAACTAGCAGGCCAAAAGGTAGACAAGTCCCCTGGTCCTGATGGGGATGCATCCTAGGGTACTGATAGAAATGGCAGAAGTTATGTTTGTGATAATGTACCAAAATTCTCTGGACTTTTTGGCACCTGGATTGGGTGGGGGTCGTATTGGCCTATTAGCATGGACGCCTATTGGTTAACCAATAGAAGGCAGAAAGTTGGAAAACTTAGGTGTTTTTCTGGTTGGCAGTCAGTAATGAGTGGCTGCTGCAGGTGTCGGTGCTGGACCACAACTGTTCACAATGTACATAAAATGTTTTGAAAAAGGGGACCAAGGGTAGTGTATTAAAGTTTGCTGATGACACTAAATTGAGTGGAAAGGCAAATAATGCCATCGAAGATGTGGAGAGTCTTCAGAGAGGTATAGAGTAGATCAGTTAAGTGAGTGGGCCAAGGTCTGGCACATGAGGTATAATATTGATAAATGTGAGTTCATCCTCTGGAAAGAAAAATAAAAGATCAGATTATTATTTAACTGATGAAAGATTACATCATGCTGTTGTGCAGAGGGACTTGGGGGTGCTTGCGCATACATTGCAAAAGGTTGATTTGCAGGTGCAACAGGCAACTGTGCAGGGTACTGCTGAGTCCGCTTCTGGAGTACTGTCTGTAGTTCTGTGCTCCCGACTTGAGAAAAGATGTACTAGCTTTGGGGGCAGTGCAGAAGTGGTTCAAGTTGATTCTGGAGATGAACAGATTAGCCAATGAGGAGGGAGTGAATCGCCTGGGACTATACTCACTGGAATTCAGAATGAAAGGGGATCTTAGAAACAAAATGATGAAAGAGATAGTTAAGATAGAGGCAGAAAAGTCGTTTGTACTAGTAAGTGAGACAAAAACTGGGAGGCATTGCCTCAAGATTCAAGGGAATAGATTTAGAATGGATATGAGGAGAAACTGCATTTCTCAGAGATTAGTGAATCTGTGGAATTCTCTGCCCAAAGAAGCAGTGGATGCTACCTCATTAGATAAATTTAAGACATAGATTTGTGTGTAACAAGCGAATTAAATATTATGGGGGAAAGGCAGGAAGGTGGGTTCAAAGTTCAAGCTTTTATTTAAATGGAAGTACATATATGTCACTGTATACAATCCTGAGATTCATTTTCTTGCAGGCATTCACAGTAAATACAAGAAACTTAGTAAAATCAGTGAAAGATTGTACTCAACAAGGCAGACAAACAGCCAATGTGAAAAAGTGGACTATTTGCAAATACAAAAAGAAAGAGTGAAAACAATAATAAGTAAATGAATATTGAGAACATGAGATGAAGAGTACTTGCAAGTGAGTTCATAGTTTGTGAGAACAGTTCAGTGATGGGGCAAGTGAAATTATCGTGCCTGGTTCAAGAGCCTAATGATTGGGAGGTAATAACTGTTCCTGACCCTGGTGGTGTGGGTCCTGAGGCTTCTGTATCACCTTCCTGATGGCAGCAGTGAGAAGCGAGCATGTCCTGGGTTGGGGATAGAGTTCCTGCTGATGGGTGCTGCTTTCCTGCAACAACACTTCGTGTAGATGTGCTCAATAGTGGGGAGGGCTTTACTTATGATGGACTGGGCTGGCTCCACTACTTTTTGTAGGATTCTCTAATCAAGGACATCGGTGTTTCCATACCAGGCTGTGATGTGACCAGCCAATATGCTCTCCACCACACATCTAGAGAAGTTTGTTGAAGTTTTACCTGACATGCCAAATCATCGCAAACTTCTAAGAAAGCAGAGGTGCTGTCGTGCTTTCTTCGTAATGGCACTTACACACTGGACCCAGGAGAGATCCTCTGAAATGATAACACTGACCCTCTCCACCTCTGATCCCCCAATGAGGACTGGCTCATGGACCTCTGGTTTCCTCCTCCTAAAGTCAATAATCAGCTCCTTGTCCTTACTGACATTGGGAATGACATTGGTGTTATACTTGGCCTCGCAGTCAGAAATGTAAAGTGAGTAGATCAGGGGGCTAAGCACACAGCCTTATGGTGCACTAGTGGTGATGGAGATCATGGAACAGATGTTGTTGCCAATCCATTGGGTCTACACATGAGGAAATAGAGGATCCAGTTACACAAGGAGGTATTGTGGCCAAAGTCTTGAGGATTATTTATTAATCTTGAGGAGATGATGGTACTGAATGCAGAGTCAATGAAGAGAAACTTGAAGTTTGTGTCTTTGCTTTCCAGATGTTCCAGGGTTGAGTGAGGAGCCAATGAAATGGCATCTGCTGTTGATCTGTTGTGATAGAAACATAGAAA
The DNA here is from genome assembly GCF_030144855.1 of Hypanus sabinus. Lineage (NCBI taxonomy): Eukaryota > Metazoa > Chordata > Chondrichthyes > Myliobatiformes > Dasyatidae > Hypanus > Hypanus sabinus. The sequence goes on from NC_082710.1 coordinate 43,381,171, forward strand.
ACCTACAGAACAATACAGGCATTTCAGCCCACAAAGCTGTGCCAAACATGTCCCTACCTTAGAACTATCTAGGTTTTACCCATAGCCCTCTATTTTTCTAAGCTCCATGTAGCCATCCAGGAGTCTCTTAAAAGACCCTATCATTTCTGCCTCCACCAGCAGCCCATTCCACGCACTCCCCACTCTCTGCGTTTATATATAAAAAAAAATAAAAATAATTAATCCTGACATCTCCTGTACCTACTTAGAAGCATCTTAAAACTATGCCCTCTTGTGCTAGCCATTTCAGCCCTGGGGAAAAGCCTCTGACTATCCACATGATCAATGCCTCTCATTATCTTGAACACCTCTATCAGGTCACCTTTCATCCTCCGTCGCTTCAAGGAGAAAAGGCCGAGTTCACTCAACCTGTTCTCACAGGACATGCGCCCCAATCCAGGCAACATCCTGGTGCTGGCATCAGTATTGCTCTCTCATATTCAAGCTGGGTTGTGTTTGTCTGCAGGCTTGCTCTTGCCAGTAACTTTCATGAATGTAAGCACTTGGGCTATATATATTATTTTGTGTGACTGTGTGTTTGCTGCTCTCTTATATGTGCCTTGTGTTGTGTATGGCTGTGGATACTGTGTTTTGCACCTTGGCTGTATCATAGGTATTCATGATCAAATGACAATTAAACTTAAGAACAATCTGTTTATTCTCTCCTCATACACCAAACCCACTATCCCAGCAATCAAATCAATCAGCTGAATCTTCAATTCATTCTCTCTTTTGTGAATATACCTTCCCAGTGTTATTCCAGATGCAGGTCACAAGTGCTGAATATAATTTGAGTACGGCATCCCCACTCTAGAATTGAAATTATTCTGCCGCAAAGATCAGCATACTGTTTGCTTTCCTTATTGTTGACGTGCCACACTGAATACGGTTTATATTTATCAAATAGAAAATCATCCAATTGCATTTGCCATTAATTTGTGGGTGTGGCTGGCGGCCAAGACTCCATCTCTGTGAAGATGGCACCGACGAGACTTGGCGATGCTTCGCAGGCAGCAAAGCTACTAACAATTCTATGAAATGTACTTTTTCAGGACTATGATCACTGCAATCTGCAGCTTATAGTTTCCCGCTGGGCGGTGTGCTTTTGAACCGTCTGCATGATCTGGCGTTCTTGTGGTATTCTGAAATATTTGGCGAACTGGGCTCTCGAGAATACAGATATGGCCGCAGTGGCCAGACTTTGGGCTGGACTGAATTGACAGGGCCCGGGCCCTGGAGCTGATAGTGAACTGGAGCTTGGCCAATTTAAGCGCCAAGCCAGATTAAAAAGATTCAGGAATCAAGGCCAAGGGTGGAGGACGAACGGGTGTTCATCTCCCTACTGCAGGAAGTTCTACTCACCTCAGTACTGAACTGACACTGCGGCTGTGGCCTGCAGCCACTGTGAATTTACTTTCACTGGATTGTTTGCTTTTTTTAAAAAATCCTTTGCATGATTTGTTCTTTTTCACACATTGGATGTATGACTGTGCCGGGGAGTTTTTCATGAATTCTGTTGCTTTTCTTTGTTTTCTGCAAGAAGATAAACCTCCAGATTACTTATGTAATACATATTAATAAGTCTACTTTAAACTTAGAAAAGACAGCTGCATGCCCAGTTTTAGAATATCCTTTCAGATATCAGAAGTCTCTTTATATATAATATTAAGAGCAAATATTAGTCTCGGTAGTTTTTGAAGTTAAAACCTTAATTTTAGCTTTTTAAATTTTTCACAGCCAAAAGCCAGTGATTGAACAGCAAAAGTGCAGAAGTTCACTGCAAAGATCCGTGAACAAGACGTAGGGAGAGGGGTATCCATTTTACATTTCTCACACTGCTCCCTCTAAGCTGTGCAGCCATGTAGGAACCAGAATATTCCCCCGCACAGTTTTCAGCCAGTAAAAACATCCTGCTCAGTGCAATGGTTGGCCCACACAGCTGGTAGCCTCCAAACCTGATGGTATGAATATCAGTATTTCCTACTGGTTTAAAAAATTCCCTCTCCTTCCCCTCTGTTCTTCACTCTGACCTCTTACCTCTTCTCATCTGCTTCTCACCTTATCCTGTGTCCCCTCCTCCTTTCCTATCTCCTATGATCCACTCTCATCTCCAACCAAATTCCTTCCTCTCCAGCCCTTTACCTTTCTCACCACCTGGCTTCACCTACCCCCTTCTAGCTATCCTCCTTCCTGTCCCCTCCCATGTTTTTTATTGTGCCATCTTCCCCCTCCCTTCTAGTTCTGAAGAAGAGTTTGGGCGCAAGGTGTTGACTATTTATTTATTTCCATGGATCCGAGTTCCTCCAGCACTCCGTGTGTGTTACTGCAGGTGCAGTAGCCTGACTTGCATTCCACATCCCAGATTAGATGAGATTGTTTAATGTCATTTCCAGTACACAGGTGTAAAGAAAAATGAAATAATTGGTACTCTGGATCAGATGCTGTAGGAGAAAAAAAGGCAGAATAAGATGAAGAACACAATAAAATTATTTAAGATTGTTTATATACAACATACTTAAGCACATCACCCCTAATGGGACATAGGCTGCCGACAGCAGCTTACCAAAGTCCTCTGCCCTGAGCCAGTATTTTAACTTAGTCCCAGGTGTAACCCATCTTCGAAGATCCTTCCTCTCCGAGGAATAAGGACTTTGGAGCTTCTGTTGACATTTCTGTAACTCTGGGTTTTTAAACGGAATGAGATTGCCAGACCCATGCCCAACCTTCCTCCTTTCACAGCCGGACTTGGGACTGTCCATGGCAGAGTTAGGTTGTATACAAAGATTCATTGTATGTTTATAAACTGACACTAGGCACAGGAGTGTCTGTACATAAGGCGACTGACAGGAAATGAGTAAGTTGAGAGGTGTGGAGGGGTGGGTTAGTGGGTGGAGGTGTTGATCAGTCTTACTGCTTGGGGAAAGTAACTGTTTTTGAGGCTGGTGGCCCTGGCATGGATGCTACATAGACTCCTCCCTGATGGGAGTGGGGCAACAGTCCGTGCGCAGGGTGGGTGGAATTTTTCATGATGTAACTGGCCCTTTTCCAGCTCCTTTCTATATATACCTCTTTGATGGTGGGTAGGCTGCTGCAAATGATGCATTGGGCAGTTTTGACTACCCGTTGAGGAGCCTCCCTGTCTGCCCTAGTGCCGTTTCCGTACCATGCAGCAATACAGCATGTTAGGATGCTTTCTACTGTGCATATGTAGAATGGTGCAAGTATAGATGTGCATAGTCCAGATCTCCTCAGCCTCTTCAGAAAGTAGAGTCGTTGGTGAGCTTTCCTGATTCTGTGGAATGTGGTCTGGGCCCATTAGAGTTTATGTGATGTGCACTCCCAGGAGTCTGAAACTTCTCACAGTTTCCACTGCCGTGCTGCTGATGTGAAGAGGGGTGCGAGTTCTCCTGAAGTCCATGACCATCTCCTTTGTCTTGTTGACATTGAGGAAGAGGCTATTTGCCTGACAGCAGGCCTCGAGTTATTCCACCTGCACGCTGTAGATCGTCTCATCGTTGTTGGTCCTAAGCCCCACAGATGCCGCGTCGTCGGCCAACTTGACGATGTGATTGCTCAGGTGCTTGGCTGTGCGGATGTGAGTGAGCAGAGTGTAGAGCAGTGGGTTCGGTATACAGCCCTGGGGCAGTGGGGGCACCTGTGTTGAGGATGATGGGGAGGGAGGAGCTGTTGTGCATCTTGACTATCTGAGGTCTGTTGGTTAACAAGTCCAACACCCAGCTGCACAGTGGTGTATTTAGACCGAGAAGTAGGAGTTTGTTCAAGGTCTTTGGGACAATGGTGCTGAATGCTGAATTGAAATCCAGAAATAGCATTCTGAGATAAGTGTCCTTGTTTTCGAGGTGTGTCAGGGCCAGATGCATGCTATGGTATCTGTCATATTGTGAGATTTGGGAGAGGTTTGTGTGTGGGTGGTGGAGGAAGAAAATCTTTTAATAAAAATGCTGGGCATGGTTATATATGAACTGTACTAACTGACGTGACTAGCAAACCTTAAAAAAAAATCTTTTATCTAGCATCACCAGTATTCCGGATAAAAACACTAATATCCATGTTAATTACTAATGTAACATAGGGAGATATTTTGTGAAGGTTTTATCTTTCTCTGTTTTCAACAGGCGTTCATTTACATTATGCATTCATGCTTAAATGCTATGTTTAAGTATGGTGATAGGATCTAATTACTGTGCAGTCAGTGCTGTAAATCTGGTTCATTTCAAAATCTTTGCAAATGAATTGCTAAGCAGCTCTTGGCTCCGTGTCTAGATGCACAGTTTGGTATATTTAATGTTCTAACCCAAGAGTGTGAAAATAAATTCACAGGTTGCAGAGAGACCTCTCACGGATTAGATATGAAATTAAGTGGGATTCAGTCTAATTGGATTGATTGTTGATTGCTTAATAGGATGGAAGAACTGCTGAAGATCTTGCTAGAGCTGAACAGCACGAACAAGTTGCCAGCTTGCTTGCCAGGCTTAAAAAGGTAATGCATGTATACGAGTCCAGGATCTTGACGATGGGCATATGTTAACACACGGTGGCTTGTATTACACTCTCCCACATGAACGGATTCCTGTGAAATGGTCAGGCAATTCAACTAAAATTCCAGTTTGGAAGTAAAATTTCTGGTGCAGTTTAAGCAGTTGGTCTTCCTGGGTTTTTATGGGGGGTGGGATGTGTAAATATAATAAGAGAATGCATAATATAATAAGAGAAAACAGATTTTCAGATATGACCATCGGTAGAAACAGTGAAGTCCTGAGCTGAGCAGTATTGTAACTGTTTATAGTGCCAGCTCTGAGTACAAGTGGGTTCCTCTAGCTGTTTTATCATTCATTTATATTAGCTATTACCTCAGTTATACTTACCCGCCTCAGTGTCACATTCCTTACGCAAGAAAAGTCATTTAGCTATGACAGTGTAAGGTAGGAGGACTAAACTTTTCTGAATTGTAATTCAGCTTCTCTTGTTTGTTAGCAATTTACTACCATAACCACGTACAAGAGTGGAGTCAAATTAGCTGAAGCAGTCACAACCTTGACCCTGGCAGGCTATCCAATTCTGCCCTTGTTCGGCCAGAACAGGTTTCATTAATTGGGGACCAGTCTCTCATGATTATTAATGACATTAACACTATCTACCATTGCATTAACTTTTTAATAATCTGACCAAAGTGTCAAAGCTAACCAACAGTACAGTATTTACTGAACGAAATTGCAGGATTACAGTTACAAGTGGTTTTGCAATAGAGGTGTTACGTTAACATCTTGCCTCTCACTAGGCAATGTGCTGAAGACTTCCTTAATTGCCATTAGCTGCCTACTATGCATTCGCCAGATTATTTTATCAGGTGATAAATGTTGCTGATCAGGTGACCACCAAGGAAACCACACACAGATTTAATTTGGGACTGTAATGCTATTTACAAGGAAAGTTTTCTGACCATTGATTGAAATTCAGAGGCTTGAGACTTCCATTCCCAACTATCCTGCTGGTAAACGTACAGTCTATAGAATCTAAAATTGAAGACCTCAAGAGCAAGCTTGCTATACCAGAGGGACATCAAGGACTGCTTTGTACTTAGCTTCATGGAAACATGGTTCACACCAGCCATTTTGGATGTGGCACTGCAGCTCAATGGCTTCACCATTCTCCTCAAGGATAGGACAGCTCAGTCTCTTAAACACAGAGGAGGGTGGAGTATGGTTGATGATCAACTCATCGCAGTGCACAAACATGGCGGTAAGATCTCAGTCCTGCTCACCCCACCTGGAACACCTAGCAGTCAAATGCTGTTCATTTTATTTGTCGAAGGGGTTTTCAGCCACCATCCTGGTAGGGGTGTACTTTCCACGTCAGGCCAATGTCAAGCAGCAACTGGAGGAGCTGAGCAGCATGATCAGGCAGGAAACTGCATACCCTGATGCCTATCACTGTATCTCCCATCACTGTGGGAGATTTCAACCAGGCCAGCTTGAAGACTGAACAACTACCAGCAGCATATCAGTGTGCCATCCCGTGCCCACACTTTGGAAGCTCCAATCCACTGGCTGTACTTCTACTCCAGGTAGAGACGGAAGACTGCAGCATCAGTGACAAGGACAAGAAGCTATGGTCAAGGGAGGTGGAAGAGTGCTTACAGCACTACTTTGAGTCAGATAACTGGACAGTATTCAGAGATTCATCTTTGAGTGTGAGTGAATACTTCATCAAGACCTGTGTGGATGAGTGTGTGCCTTTGAGAATATACCGAATATACCCAAATCTAAAGCTAGAAATGAACCAGGAGGTTCATAGTCTGCTGGGGGCCAGATCTGTGGTATTTAAGATGGGTGATCTAGAACTATACAAGAAGTCCATGTACAACCTACAGAAGGCTATAAAGAGAGAAACTTAACTGCAGTTGAAGTTAGAAACTGCACTGGATGCACATCAGCTCGAGTAAGATTTACAGACCATTACTTCCTACAAAGTGAAACATCATGAATAGCTGTGATGCTTCACTCCCAGATGAACTCAGCACTTTTTATACACGCTTTGAAAGGGAGAATAAAACCACATCTTTGTGAATACTTGCAGTATCTGGTGATCCTGTGATCTCTGTCACGGAGGCCGATGTCAGAGCATTTTTCCAGAGGGTGACACCCCCCCTCCCACCCGCAAGGCGTCTGGCCCGGATGGCATATCTGGTAGGGCTCTGTAAATCTCACTGCTGTAGTCAGAGATTTCCACCTGTTTCAGAAGGGTGACGATCATACAGTGTCCATGAAGGGCTGTGTGAGTTACTTCAATGGCTATCACCCAGTGACACTCACATACTGTAATCAAGTGCTTTGAGAGGTTGGTAATGACTGGACTTAACTCCTCCCTAAGCAACAACCTGGACCCACTGCAGTTTGTCTATCATCACAACAGGTGTAATCTCACTGGCTCTCCACTCGGCCTTAGATCACCTGGACAATTGTAATACTTACGCCGGGCTGCTGTTTATTGACCACAGCTCAGCATTCAAAACAATCATAACCTCAGTTTTAATCAAGAAGCTCCAAAGCCTGTACTCCCTCAGCAACTGGATCCTTGATTTCTCACTGGGAGGCCTCACCTCTGCAGATCAAAAATAGAATCTCCTCCTCACTGACAATCAACACTGGCATACCTCAAGGATGCGTGCTTAGCCCACTGCTCTGCTCTGTCTTTTCCCACGACTGTGTGGCTCAAACACCATCTATCAATTTGCTGATGACAGAACTGTTGGCGGCAGATTTTCAGATGGTGATGAGGAAGTGTGCAGTAGGAAGATAGATCAGCTGGTAGAGTGATATTGCAGCAACAACCTTACAGTCAACGTCAGTCAGACCAAGAAATTGACTGGGACTTCAGGAAGGGGAAGTTGAGGGAACACACACCAGTTCTCATTGAGGAGTCAGCAGTGGAAAGGCTGACCAGTTTCAAGTTCCTGGGTGTCAATGTCTCTGAAGATCTATCCAGGACCCAACATATTGATGCAATTACTGAGAAGGCAGGGGAGCATCTATATTTCATTAGGGGTTTGAGCAGAATTGGTATATCATTAAAGACACTTACAACTTCCTACCGATGTACTGTGGAGAGCATTCTAACTGGTTCCTTCACCATCTGGTGTGGAGGGGCCACTGCACAGGATCAAGAAAAAAGAACTGCAGAAAGTTGTAAACGCATCAAGCTCCATCAAGGGCACTAGCTTCCCAACATCAAGGACATCTTCAAAAGGCGATGCCTCAAGGAGGTGGCATCCATCATCAAAGGACCCCCATCGCCCAAGACATGCCCTCTTCTCATTGCGATCATCGAGGAGGAGGTGCTGAAGAGACAGACTCAATGCTTCAGGAACAGCTTCTTGCCTTCCATCATCAGATTTCTCAATGGACAATAAATCCATGAAAACTACCTCACCATTTTTCTCTTATTTTGCCCTACTTATTTAATTTATTTTTATATATACTTTATATTTTATTTTATAGTTTTTATTACTATGTATTGCAGTGAACTGAAAAATAGCAAATTTCATGACATATGCCGGTGATATTAAACCTGATTCTGATTCCTTCATAAATCATTCAATTATTTATTTTGTCTAAAATGTGATATTGATGCTGTTCTACTGGATAATTCTTTCTCCCTCTTTCTCGCATGGGAGTTTGTTCTGCTGTGAAGAAGCAATTAAAATGGAAAGATTCAGCTGCAATATCTGTAACCATAACCACTGTAACTAAAACAAATACGTGAAAGCCACATAATAAAACTTTTATTAGGATAGGATGACAATAGAATTTTTTAAAATTAGAATTTAACTCAAATTTCAAGTATTCTAAAGGCACCTTTCCCAAGAAGGAGGGCGGTAGATACCATGCCACTGAGCATCTGTCATTTTGTTAGCACCCTTCTTGAGGATCATGCCAACGCAGTGGCAAGCTACATTTCAAACCATGAAGTGTTCTGCTACTCTAATTTGTGCTGTATTGATGACTGCAGGTGGAGTTCGGTGCACTAGAAAATCAAAGAGCTTTTCAAATCGGCCTGCTGTGCACAGTAAATCAGAACCATTCAGCTTTAGTGGAAGGGTGCAGGCGAAGAGGATGGGATAAGGCGGATGAGTGAAGGAGGGGGGGAGGTGGAGCCAGTAATAAACTGGTCTAAAATACCAGTACAAAAATGGGCAACGCTTGCTTTGTGTTAGAACTGTCCCCGGTAAGAAATCTGTGGGTGGCCATAATATTTTAAAATTGCTGGTGAAAGAGTGCTGAGAGGGTGGTTAAATGAAGAGGTGGAAGCTCTGAAGTGAGAGACTGAAGGAAAATTTGGATTGGGAGTTGATGGTTTGCAATGAGTGTTCAAGATTAACTACAAGCAACATGCTTGTATGACACATGTAAGCATGTGTATGCACACACATGGTAAATCTATGCAACAAAGCGTGGACTTCCTGGGCCAAGCCTCACTCTGGTAGCTGGTGTGCAGCAGCCATCCTATATTGAAAGGATTTTTGTACAGGCATCTTCCCCTTAGAAATTGAGCAGGTCATCCTCGATCCTGAGGAGAGGCAGGCGGGTCATCTCTGAACTGGAAGAGCTACCAAAGTTACTGGTAATCACACAAAAACTGCACACACCAACTGAATTATTAGTCACTCAAAACAAAATAAAGATTTCAGGCTTCCTAGTCCACTTTACTGGGATTCTTTCAAACTAAATTTAAAAATATGAAAATTCAAAAAGTTATTTTTAATTTTAGTGACTTTTTTTAAAAAAGCAATGTATACATATATACATTGTATAAAATATTAGACTGAAAACTTTTAGGAAGCATCTTATTTTTCATTTTGTCCTTGGCACACAATGCAATTGAATCTTAACCATCTTAATTTGAATTCCAGAATATCAAAAGAATGTCCTTGCGTGAGTAATAGCTGTACCATCTCTCAGAGCAATTCGCCATCAAATGCTTTTGAACTGTTCTGTAGTGCAGGCAATTATACCAACAGTGTTGTCCCACAAATAGCTATGAGAAAAAATGGCTAATGAATCTGTTTTACAGTATGAATGTTGGCCAAAGCACTGGCAACTCATTAACGTGTGTACTGTGGGATATTTTCATTTGTGCGCACAGATGCAACTTTGATTTAACTTTCTCTGCAAACCACACTAAAGAAAAACATTAAACATTTTTCTTTTTGGAGCTGCTAATTCACACCTTTTGTTAGAACCTTTTACAGCAAGATGTTTACTGACTGGAGTATTCTCAGGCGTTTGCAATCTGCCTGTGTATGGTCAGAAGAGATTTCACTCCCTCTACTGGTGACATTTATATTGCTGGCTGGTGTGCGCTTGCCTCAGGGAAGACCACTGTTTCATAAACACATGATCGTGATCTTGTAAGGATTTTAGTATTTCAGAAAGTGTTTCACTTATTGAGGTCCATATCTATATTTTGGAATTTCTTCATTCACTAATTTTGATGTTCTCATGGCCTCATTTTTGCCATTTCAATAATGTTGCTGACTTTAGTGAAGCATGCTAGACTTTAAAATGAACAACCAGTCACTAAAACTAGCACCTTCACTGTAATCTCTGACATTATCAATCAATGGATTTCTTCTAATTGCATTCTATGCTTCACTTCAGGATACCCACAGAGGGATTTTCATTCAACAGCTTCGGCCTTCTCAAAATTCCCAAGTCCGAATAAAGCTCAAGCTATTTGGGCATTCGGGTTCAGGAAAAACAGCACTTGTGGAATCTCTGAAGTGTGGACTCCTACGAAGTTTCTTCAGGAGACGCAGACCAAGACTATCGTCAACCAACTCAACTCGATATCCCCCTTCCCCATCATCATCAAAACCAACAGGTATCATAAATCTGAGCCCAAAATCTGAAAGTGATTCCTTTTGGAGTAAAAGCACAATCTGCCTTATTTCTATATTCTCATTCTGAAATAACCATCAGTTAAGACAGCTGTTTTGCAAATCATTATGTGATTGGTCAACTTTGAGTATCGTCTTCATATTTCAAAATTGCACCAATAATCTAGGCAAGGTTGCTGCCATATGATAGTGTTCTTGATTTTGACAGAGGATTGAAGCTTCAGCTTTCTAAATAGATATATCCGTTTGGTTAGCTTGTGATGTTCTCGGTCTTCTCCATTTGTATGTGTGGTCTTATCCATATTGTGCATTCCATCAGAAACAGCTCAAAGGGGAGCAGATGCAGAACTCCAAAGATGTACCTTAAAAGCTAAGATTTAGTCAAGATCATCTAAACTACCTTAATGTATCTGTCATTTGTGAACAGTTTGTGTGAATGTTGGAGAAAAAGAACAGGATTCCAGTCTGGCTGTCTGTGGATAATGTTTGCTTATAAGTGTGCAAAAGTACTGTGGCGTTCGCAGTTTGACACAGCGGGAAATGTATCACTTCCTGCATTGGCTGAGATGGTTGTGTTGCATCCGTTATTAATTGTCCTGAAAACTGGGATAAGAGTAGGTAACACAAATTGAATTCAGTAATCAGAATAGTGTGCCTTGAAGTTGTGCTTTGAACATTTTTTTTAGTACAGCTGGTATTTTGTGGAGTTTCACAAAAGTAAGTGAGAGTTATAGGAGGATTTTTTAAAAAACTAAAAGTATATTTGCCTTTCAGTCATAAGCTCTTTTGAGGTGATTTTTTTTATTGCACCTTGATGCTTAGTTCTACTGTCATAAGAATTCCAAAAGGAGTGTCCTCGTGTGGGCTGATAAAGTAGTTGTTTGTGTATTTATGTGTAGTTATGTACACTCCTATTTTAAGAGAAACGGGAGAACAGTTGGGATGAGAATTTCACTTACCGTTACAATCTCAAATAGAATTGAGTTTATTATCACTGTCTTATCATGTGAAATTTGGGGTTTTGTGGTAGCAGTACAGTGTTAAGACCTAAAGTTACCATAAATTTTTAAAAAGTTGAATATTGCCAGGAGAAGAAGTAAGTGTTATGTTCATGGACCATTCAGAAATCTGTTGGCAGAGGGGAAAAAGCCATTTTTGAACTGTTTCTGATACTAGGCTAAAATATTAGTCTTTTATATTTGTGTTTTTATTTTGACTTTTTTTTCCTTGTTTCTGAAGAAAATTCCCCACCTTTTGGGGAATGGTTCCATGGGCACTGCCTTCAATGGTTTCTCGCCCCAAGCGGTCACTTTCTGCATACAGCCAGTGTTTGTAACTATTTAATTTCCAGCAGGCTTCACAATCGGATCCAAACCTGTTTGTGATTACAATCACAAACAATGTGTACTTTCAACGAGTTCCTGGAAAGGAAAAAAAAAGCGAGGTTTGTCTCCATATAACCTCGAATCCATCTGTTACACTATAGCTCCACCTTTGTTGTTTTAGATAAACTAACATGGCATGAAACGTGGAACTACGACTTTTTTTTCTGGTCAAGGAGATGCACGTGTTCTTGATGCCATAAGGAGTGAGGGGGAAATTTTACCAGAAGCTACAAAAGCTCTTTAGCAGCTGTCCTTTATTTAATTTTCAGAAATCAGGGTGAGAAGGAAGAGCTAATTGATGCAAATGCTCAGTACAGGTGGTTTATCTGCTAATAGACAACAGAAAGTAAAGCTGGCCAGGCAATTTTTTTATATATATATTGTTTAACTGCAAAAGTGGCACTGGCATCCATGAGTCAAGTTTTCACTGTTACGGTTGTGTAGTCTGACTCTCTCATCCCAACTAAAGATGTGTAAGTCCATTAATAAAGACAATAAGATAAAGAAACAGCAAACCACCAGCCTACAGTTAGTCGCTAAATGTAGTCAAGCAAAAAACAAATTATGATTAAATTTTTGAGTTAGTTTATTTTGCAGGAAGGTTTCTCATGCTATCTCATTCTCGTTAATTTTACAGTATTTCTCAAGGACGTGTATTCTTAACTTAAGTATGCTGCTTTTAAGTTGCATTTACAGTGACACCATTTTAATATGGATTCTGCGATCTAACTTCTGATCTTGCTGCCAATTTATTCTTCCTTCTCCTGGCAGTAAATTCACAGAAGCAGCTTTAAAGGTTTGTCACTGGCATAACGCTATCAAATCTACCACTGGAAGTGCCAGAAATCATCTTGTGTCGCAAATGTAATTTTTGGAGCTGTGGAGTTTGCTGTCTTTGCTGTAGCCAGATCAGCCCTGCAAACCGCTGCACTCGATGCCTGCTTTCTCATGTCAGAGACTCCTACGTAAAATGGTATAAACAGATGAGATTTATCCAAGTCAGATGGCACCTCATCCTGTCCATTGCCATCCTTCGTTGATATCCTGATCTTGCTGACATACTCTTGCACCCGTCCCATGTGCTTAAATTTAAAATCCTTGCCCTTAATCATAAGTCTTTTCTGTGCACTACCTTTAGAGATCTTCCTCCACCTAATCCTCCCTCCCACCCTGAACAATTCACTCATTTGATTCCAACTTTTCATCCTACCTTCTCTCTCCCACACACCGTGACTGTGCCGGCTGCTGTGGTCTCGTGGACAGAAACCGTGAAAACCTCTACCTCCATCTCTAATTTTAATATTTAAAATGGCTGGAGGGTCGGGGTTAATGGCATGTGAGGAGGGTTATGTCGGAGAGAAGGATGAGATTGATCTTAGTGCTGGTTAAATTGTGGCATGACATTATGATAATTGCTGTGCAGCTAACCAGGTAACTACAGTCAAGTTATTTTACACTATTGTAACTAAGTTCAAGGAAGCTTGCAGACCAAACTGATACTGTCATTCAGCACACTAGGTATATTTTTCTCTATCAGTAGTCAAACTATTTGTCTACTCAGAGAGTCAGCCATCTCAACTTAAATTTGGATGTTGGCGTTCTCTATCCTGAGAAGCTTTTTAGAACATCCTTCTGAATTACTTTGACCCAGCAAAGGTATTTTGAACTTTCAGAGGTGTCTCTCATTATGATATGTAATCCAATGGAAACATTGTCAGACTCAGCATATTGAAGTAAATCATGGCATTGTACCTATTGAAATTGTATTCAATCATCTGCAGTTGCCTTTGAAATTAAGAGTATAAAAATCTGTTGTACATTGAGTTTGGGAGACTTGACCAAATGGTGCCTTGAAGGTACAATAACTTGCTGAAAAATAAAACAGAGGATGAATGAATAACATGACTTTTTTTAAAATCAGAATGTGGAAAGAACTGAAAGATATTCACAGAAGCAATTTCTTTGATATGTATTGCCCTAGGCAGAAATTCAAGATGATTGCCTGGGATTCTGTAGATTCGGTCTGAAATTAAAACTGGAAAAGCTGACAAGATAGTATCTGGCCCACACCAGGCACTAAAACAAATTATTAAGATGGTTCCGACTGCCCAGTGAGGGCTGCATTCTGTTCTGAGCCAAGTATGACCAGGAACGCGTCCCCACTTTATTAACTTAATAACATTTTGGAAGTGTACATCTTTTGTTAGATACTGATTTTGAGAATACTTGCCAGTTAAATTGATAGGCCACATTATTTGATTGAACTGTCTCTTTTAAGTTTCAGTGAGTATTTCCAATCTCTACCCTGGCTGTGAAAATGTCAGTGTAAGGAGCAGGAGTATGATGTTTGAACCCAGCTTAACCAAAGGTGTGCTCCAAGCATTTGTTTCACCCACGCACAATCTTCACTATGCAACTGATGACCAGAGCACTAAAGCAATTGACATACAACATGCTAATATTAATGGTAAGAAGTGTCTGCTTTAATACAGCAGTGAAAACTTTCAATTCCGGAGCTTTTAGCTGGCTGCTTGCTTACAGTTTTGCGTTTATTAAACATAAAAATGCCTTTCTAACATAGTTATTTGACAATGATATTGGAGGACTAGTAAGCCCTTCTTGGTAGGAATTGGGTTGCATCAACTGTGCCAACTTAAGCAATAGTACTTAGTTCATTTTTATTTTCTGTATTTGGCTGCCATTTGAGCTTCTCTGGAACTTTCATAGCTGTGTAACAATTTTTGCTTAAGTTTTTGTGACTAATTTTAAGTAGAGTATATGCAACTGTTAACTTTAGATGTTTGTAAAATGTTATTAAGCATCTCCATATGATTGCATATTCACCCCTCTTTTTTTAGGTGTTGGTGATTTTAATGTCTGGGAGTTCTCTGGCAATCCTGCCTACTATTGCTGTTACGATTATTTTGCAACAAATGATCCGACTGCTATCCACTTGGTGCTTTTCAGTCTTGAGGAGCCATATGAGATGCAGTTGAATCAGGTGACGTTTTGGCTCAATTTCCTCAAAGCTCTTATTCCAGTGGAAGAACCTATAGGTAAGATATAAACCATGTGCTATTTAGAGGTCTGGCACATCAGCCAAACAGGATTATTATTTGAATTTTCAGAAGTGTGTGGGCACAATGACTGATCCTCAGCTGGCAGCGCTCCAGCCTGCAATTGGGAACCCTAATCTTCTGATCCAAGGGAATCTGCTGGCTTTTAAGAAAAATATCTAGACATTTTCTTTTCTCTCTGATTTCTGATAAAAGCTTAAGTAGCTTTTTTTTCTTCTCCCTGTGTAACACTTAATAACGCAGAGGGAAATTTAATCATTGGAGATACTAGAAAGAGTTTAGATATTTATCAGAATGCTGCAGGGTGTAGATAAGAGATATTGGGGTGGAAAGATGTACAGACCAGCCACCAAAGATAATGGTGAAGTTGTACGAATGTGGAAAATATGTTTAAAAAAATGTTGTGGGCCTAGCCCTATGATAAGATGTTGGTAATATAACGGGAACTTTATGAGTTGGAGGTGGAGAAAACTACAGGCTTTCAGAAAATCTCTAACAGACTTCTACATTCAGGACTTCTACGGATCTCTGTTATACAATGGCATCAGATAAGAAGCCGAAAGAAACAGTAAAATGTACAGAATTAAATAGGGATCAATGCATAAACCTTGATTCCACTTCAACCACATTAATTATCTTAATAAATCAATTATTAAACACAAATTTAGAATGAAGATAAAATAGGCAATGCCTCAATTTTAATGTTTAACTATTTGTCAGGTAATGAGAGCTGTTTGTAAACAAAATTTAAAATTGCCATTTGTGGAGTACTGTGCTTTAAATACAGCACAGCTATCTGCTGGACCAGTGAGCCATTCCCCATCCGTAAAACCATGAGACATAGTCTACTTGGCCCATTGAGTCTATTCTACCAAATCCTCATGGCTGATTTATTATATCTCTCAACCCCATTCTCCTGCCTTTTCCCTGTAACCTTTGACACCCTGACTAACCAAGAACCTGTCAAACTCTGCATTAAATATATTCAAATACTTGGCCTCCACAGCTGTCCGTGGCAATGACTCCCATGAATTCACCACTTTCTGGCTAATTAAATTCCTTCTCTATTCTAATTGGATGTCCTCCTTTTCTGAGATTGTGCCTCTGGTCTGAGACACGCCCACTATAGGAAACTTCATCTCCACATCCACTGTCTAGGCCTGTAAATATTTGATAGGTTTCAATGAGATCCCCCGCCCCCCCCACCCACCCCCCCATTCCTCTAAACTCCACCAAGTACATCATTCCTGTGAACTTTTTCTGGACCCTCTCAAATTAATCCCTGTACAAGGTACTCCCAAGTCCCATTACACTTCTGATTTTTGAATTTTCTCCCCATTTTGAAAATAGTCTACACCTTGATTCCTTTTACCAAAGAGCCTGACCATGCACTTCCTACACTGTATTCCCTTTACCACCACTTTGCCCATTATCCCAATCTATCCAAGTTTCTGCAGACTTCCTGCTTCCTCAATGCTACCTGCCCTTCCACCTAGATTTGTATCATCTGCAGACTTGGCCACAATGGTATCAATTCCATCATCCAAAGCATTAATATATAATGTGAAAAGAGGTTGTCCCAACACCAGCCCCTGCGGAATACCTCTTGTCACCAGCGCCAACCAGAATAATCCCACTTTATTCCAACTCTTTGTCTCCTGCTAATCAGCCAGTCTGCTATCCATGTTCGTATCTTCCCTGTCATAGCACGGGCTCTTATCTTGTTAAGTAGCCTTGTGTGTGGCAGCTTCTCAAAGGCCTTATGAAAATCCAAATAAACAGCATCCCGGACCGATTCTCCTTTGTATATCATGCCCATTATTTCCACAAAGAATTCCAACAGATTTTTCAGGCAACATTTTCCCTTAAGGGAACCATGCTGACTTCGGACTGTTTTATCATGTGCCTCCAAGTTCCCCGAAATCTCATCCTTAATAACGGATTCCAACATCTCCCAACCACTGAAGTCAGGCTAACTGGCCTATAATTTCCTTTCTTCGGCTCCATCTTTTAGAGAGTGGAGTGACATTTATGATTTTCTAGTCCTCCAGAACTATTCCAGACTCTAGTGATTCTTGAAAGATTATTACTAAAACCTGCACAATCTCTTCAGCTACCTCTTTCAGAAACCTGGGGTGTAGTCTGTCTGGTCCAGGTGACTTATCTACCTTCAGACATTTCAGCTTCTCCTTGGTAATAGCAACTACACTCACTTCCTCCCCCGACACTGTCGAATTTCTTGCATTTTGCTATCATTTTCCACGTGAAGACTGGCGCAAAATACTTATTAACCACCTCTGCCATTTCTGTGTCCCCCATTACTGCCTCTCCAGCGTCATTTTCCAGTGGTCCAATATCCACTCTAGTCTCTCTTTGACTCTTTATATATCTGAAAAATCTTTTGGTATCCTCTTTGATATTTTTGCCTAGCTTACCTTCATGTTTCTTTTTTTTTTCTCCTTATGGTTTTTTAGTTGCCCTCTGGTTTTTAAAAGCTTCCCAATACCCTCAACTTCCCATTAATGTTCGCTATATTATACAGTGGTGCTAGAAAGTTTGTGAGCCCTGTAGAATTTTTTATATTTCTGCATAAATATGACCTAAAATGTGATCCAATCTTCATGTAAGTCCAAAAACTAGATAAAGAGAACCCAGTTAAATAAATAACTTAAAATTTTTATTCATTTATTGAGAAAAATGATCCAATATTACATGTATTTGTTGGGAAAAAGTATGTGATCCTCTGGAGTAATGCCTTCTACAAAAGCTATTTGGAGTCAGCTGTTCTAATCAATGAGATGAGATTGGCGCTGTGTGATGGAGAGGTGCCCTGCCCTATTATAAACAAAGACACACAAAGTCAGGTTACTGACAGTCTGCTCCTCTCAAAAAAGATCTGTTTACGTGTACCATGCATCGATCTAAACAACTTTTAGGGGACTTCATTAGAAGGCTTGTAGAGATGCATGAAGCTGGAAAAGGCTACAAAAGCATTTCTAAAGACCTGAGTGTTCATCAGTCCACAGTCAGAGAAACTGTCTACCAATGGGGGAAGCTCAATACTGTTGCTATTCTCCCTTGGAGTGGGCATCTGCAAAGATGACACCAAGAACACAACGTGCAATGCTGAAGGAGGTGAAAAAGAACCCAAGGGTAACAGCAAAAGACCTGCAGAAATCTCTAGAACCTGCTCAAGTCTTTGTTCATGTGAAAACTATGAGAAAAGCACTGACCCAGAATGGTGTTCATGGAAGGACACCACAGAGGAAACCACTGCTCTCCAAAAAAAAATTCATTGCTGCCCGTCTCAAATTTGCAAAAGGTAGATGTGACAAAGTTGAACCTTTTGGCATAAATACACATTGCTGAGTTTGGAGGGAAAAGGGCACTGCGCACCAACAGCTAAACCTCATCCTCTCTGTGAAGCATGGTGAAAGGAACATTATGGCTTGGGGCTGCTTTGCTGCCTCAGGGCCTGGACAACTTGCAATCGCTGAGGGAACAATGAATTCAAAATTGTATTGAGACATTTTACAGGAGAACGTCTGGGTCGCGGTCCCTCACCTGAAGCTGAATAGAAGTTGGATAATACAACAAGATACTGATCCGAAAGATGAGTAAATCAACAACAAAATGGCTTAAAAAGAGAAAAAAATTGTGCTTTGGATTGGCCAAGTCAGTCCTGACCTTAATCCCATAGGTGTTGTGGAAGGACCTGAAGCAAACAGTTCATGCAAGGAAGCCCACTACCACCCAGAGTTGAAGCAGTTTTGTAAGGAGCAATGGCCTAAAATTCCTCCAAGCCGATGTGCAGGACTGATCAACAGTTACCTGTAACTTTTGGTTGAAGTTTTTGCTGTACGAGGGGTCACACCAGTTACTGAAAGCAAAGGTTCACATACTTTTTCCAACAAATACATGTAATATTGGATAATTTTTCTCAATAAATAAATGAACAAGTAATTTTTTGTGTTATTTATTCTCTTTATCTAGTTTTAGGACATGCATGAAGATCTGATCACATTTTATGTCATATCTAAGCAAGAATGAAGAAAATTCTACGGGGTCTGCAGACTTTCTATCACCACTGTACGCCATTTCTTTTGCATTTATGCTGTCATTGACTTCCCTTGTCACCCACAGTTGCCACATCCTCTCTTTAGAATCCTACTTCATGTTTGGGATGTACAGTGCTGTGCAAAAGTTTTAGGCACCCTAGATTTTTTTAATATACAATTTCAGATAGTGTGGCCTCCACAGAGCCCTAATCTCAACATCACTGAGGCTGTCTGGGATTACCTGGGAGAGAGAAGCAAGCGATACAGCCAAAGTCTGCAGACGAGCTGTGGCAAGTTCTGCAAGATACTAGCCAATTTTCTTATAAAACTGCGTGCCGGTGTATCTAAGATAATTGATGCAATTTTAAATGCAAAAAGGGAGGTCACACTAAATATTGATTTGATTTAGTTTTCTACTGTTTCCTGCTCTTTATGGTGAAATTTTTGATATTTAGAAACTTTTCATTATTTATGAAAGCATCTTCACTTTCCAGAATTGTTTCTTACATGTGCCTAAGACTTTTGTACAGTACTGTATCTATTTTGTGCCTTTTGAATTGCCCCCAGCAGCTCCTCTGTCATACTTCTGTAATTCTCTTTACTCCACTGTAGTACTGATACATCTGAATTTATCTTTTCCCTCTCAAACTTCAGTGTGAGTTCTATTATATTATGATCATTGTTACCTAAGAATTCCTTCACCTTAAGCTCCCTAATCAAATATGGTTCCTTACAGAACACCCAATCCAGAATAGCCTTTCCCCGATTAGGCTCGACCACAAACTAGTTTAAAAATCTTGTAGACATTCTACAAATTCTCCCTCTTGTTATCCAGTATCAACCTGATTTTCCCAACCTACCAGCATACTGAACTACCCCATGACTATCATAACATTGCCCTTATAACATGTCATTTCTATTTCCAAATGAAATTTATATCCCACATTCTGACTACCGTTCGGGGAGTTGTATATAACTCCCATCAGGGTCTTTTCACCCTTACAGTTTCTTAATTCTATTGAAACACTTAAAAGATCATGACTTTTACAAAAATGTTTAAAAGCTATTCTTCTGAACTTGCATATTGACATTTCTTTCCTTAATTGAATTGAATTTCAGTTTATTGTCATTTAGAAAACACAACTGCAATGCAGTTAAAAAATGAAACAACGTTCCTCTAGAATGATATCACAAAAGCACACGACAAAACAGACTACACTAGAAAATCCACATAATGTTTGGCAATCCCCAAATCCAGAGTCTGGAGAGGCTGCTGCGTATTAATATCGCGCTACCATCTTAGCTCATTCCCTGGAAAGGAGCTCCAAACCCACCAGACAAAACAAGACTACCCAGACACACCAAGTCAGGAGACCAACTCTACCACCCAACAAACCAAAAACTAAAGCTACAAAACCTACACAAAACCACATAGTTACAACAGTGCAAACAATACCATAATTGATTTAAAAAAAAACAGACCATGGGCACAGTAAAAATAGTCCAAGATGTTAAAAGACTATAAGTTCGAAAGAAACCACCACACAGTTTCCACAAGTCCTCAGGGTTCTAAAAGCAGTGCTCGATGAGTAAAGCTATCTGCTTTGCTTTGCTATTTGGTTTTGCTTCAAGTTGCGATTTTGAAGCTCCCCGTAAAGTATCAAGAAATGCTGCTGCCGGCCATATTGTCTTTGATGTGGAAGTGAAATGACCTTTGAGTCACAGGGCAGTATAACATGATAGGAGCTCATTCTACCCATCATGTTTGGAGCTTTCATGGAGCATCCACTTAACCCCACTCTCCTCTTTTCCCATATATCTGTAAAATATTATCCTTCCAGTGTTTTAGCAATTGTTTCAAATCTGTATCCACCTTTCTCATTTGGCAGCAAACTAGAAATCCCAAACACATTGCATCACGCTTTTTCCTCATGTTATCTCTAGTTCTCTTGTCAATCACTTTGAAACTGCATCTTCTGGTAAACATCCCTAAAGGCTCTAGAAGCAATGTCCTTTTATTTAATCAATCTAAACAATTTATAATTTACCCATCAGTGTGAATTCTCCTCGTACCAGCCTTTGCTCCAAAATAAACACATTTTGTGCATCTAAATGCAATCCTAGAAAACCTCTTTGTTCTGTACTCTCTCCAATTAAATCAGAACGTTCCTAGTGTCATGCAAAGAACGAAGACAGTAGTCCAGATGGGACTGTGTGCCTGACCTGCATCTGTATGCCTGTATTAAACTCGCTAAGGTTATTCACTTTGCAAGATACCTTTTTGATACAGGCACTTTTCATTATTCCTTAAAAGAATAACTTACTATGCATCTAGTTATTTACCTAAGTATTCAAAAGCAATTCGTGTGCAGTAGGTGTCGTTATTTTTTTTTTAATTTATGTGTACTGTTTGCCTTGGAGTTCAAAAATGTTCTAAAACTTTAAAGCTGCCTACTTGTGTGAGTGGTTTTAGATTGAGTATTTGTGGATGGACATCGGGCTTGTGGATATTCCTAAGACATTCAGTACATCAAGGCAGGAAACTGGAGTGAACTGGTGTGATTTGAATGCTGATCTGAACTGGGCTGAATTAATGTGAAAGCTGAGGGTGCCATGGTAACATGGCTAGCGCGACACTGTTCCAGCTCGGAGCAGCGGAGTTCAGGGTTCAATTCCAATGCCGTTTGTACATCTTTCCCGTGAGTGCTTGACACTTCTCCTGATGTTCCAGTTTCCTCCCGTATTCCAAAGCTGTACCGTTTCATTGGTTAATTGGCTGTGGTAAATTATCCCGTGATTAGGCTAGGATCAAATAGGTGGATTGCTGGGCATTGCAGCTCATTATCAGTCAATAAATAAATAAAATTAGGAACTCCTCTTAAACAGCTCGAAATATAACCATCTGGGTTTAAAGGTTGAATAGAATTTAACTTGTTGTTGTGAAACAGATACTAAAATAATTTCACAAACATGAGAAAATCTGCAGATGCTGGAAATCAAAATGCTGGAGGAACTGAGCAGGAGAGGCAACAGTCGACGTTTCAGGCCAAGGTCTTCATGATTCTAAAATAATTTAATGTTTACTTTTCTGACCTCGTGGAAGTTATTTGAAGGTTTTTTTTCCCTCTCAGGCAGTGATTCTGCCATTCAATATTCATATGCACCGTGAAGTTATTGCTTTCATAGACAACACAGAAACAGGCCCTACATCCCACCAGGTCCAAGCCAAATCTTTCTGTCTATTTACAGCAATTAATATGCCCATGTTAGGTCTGTGACTTCCTATGCCATGTCACGTACCTGTTTTACATGTCTCTCAAGCACAGTAATTGTATCTGATTCCATCACATGCTCTGGCAGTGACTTTGGCCTCTAGTTTTTGATTCCCCTTCCAGGGCAAAAGGATATCTGACTATCTTGTCTATGCTTCTAATTTTTAGGGTCGCCCCTAAACTAGAATTAAACTCCTACAATTATAAGGTCACACCTAAACCAGGAAAGATAAGCCCAGTTTCTTCAATTTCTCTCTCTAACTAAAGTCCACTTATCCAGACAACATCCTCGTGAATCTCCTCCACATTCTCTCTGGCACAATCACATTCTGAACCGCACCCAATGCAGTCCAATCAGAGCTTTGTAAAGTTGTAATATACAGTATGTCCCAATCCTTACAGGCACTCTGACCAATAAACACCTACATGCCATGTGACTTCTTCACCATCCTATTTACCTACATTGAACTTGAACCCTAAGGCCACTCTGTTCATCAATATTCCCTGGCACCCCACAGTCCTCACTGTGTCCTACCCTTACCTAATGTCACGAAGTGCATCAGTTTGCATTTGTTGGAATTCATTTATTTATTCATTTAGCAATAAAGTGCAGAATAGACCATTCCAGCTCTTCAACCCCGTGATCCAGCAAACCCCCAACGGCCCCTGATTTAACCCCAACCCAATCATGGGACAATTAACCTACTGACCTGTACACCTTTAGACTGTAGGAGGGAACCAGAGAAAACCCATGTATTCCATAGGGGCAACATAAAGACTCCTTAAAGATTATGCTGGAATTGAACTTCGAACTCTGACCCTCAAGCTGTAATAGTGCTGCACTAACCGCTACCATGGCACCATTTCTACCTGCCTTCACTGCACGCAACTGCAGAGAAGCTACTGCAACAGCGTGTTTTACGTAACCCTTCGTTGCTGCCGTCATCATGCAGGAAATGATGGACTTGGGGACTTAATTAGATGGTTAAATGGTAATTGAAAGCAGTGAAGGTAGGCCAGATTGAAGGGAGAATGGATCTTGCACTATAACAAGATCTTGTTTGTGATAAGGTCACGAACGAAATTTATGTCAGTTAGGTTTTGTATGGAATGCTTTGGAAGAGGCATGCTGGGAGAATATGGATTTCACCAGGATTGGTGAAGGCAGCATCGGAACAGATAATCTTGCAAAGATGGAAGTATGTGTTTTTTTTTAATGGAGGTGAAAGTGTCACAGGTTGTACATTGTTGACTTAAGCCTGATGGAATGGGAGTGTAGAGAATTCATTGTATTTTACAGTTTGATGTCAATGTGAATTCTAGGAAGTTCTGATTCACGCAGGAGAGGAAGTCTGAGTGAGGAAATCATTCCCATAGGTATTTCCAGGATGGGAAAATTTATTGGAGAGGAAGAAAAAAATTCTAAATATCTAAAATGTAAGCAGCCAAATTGATGAGCACTTTCGGGTTACTCCACAGAAATTTGCTTCAGGCAGTCATCACCTGCAGGTGGCAACAAAGAGCCATCAGTAAATCAGTAGCGCACACAAAATGCTGGAGGAACTCCAGGTCTGGCAGCGTCAGTGGAAATGAATAAACAGTTGACGTTTCGGGCTGAGACCCTTCTTCAGGATTTCTCATGTTTATTAATGAATTAGTGTTATATAGTTGTTTGCCTTCGTGGAGCTTGCTCGAATTATCCTATCATGTCAATTGTGGTTACTAATAGACAGTAGGTGCTGGAATAGGACGTTCGGCCCTTCGAGCCAGCACCGCCATTCACTGTGACCATGGCAGATCATCCACAATCAGTACCCCATTCCTGCCTTCTACACATATCCCTTGACTCTGCTATCTTTAAGAGCTCTATCTAACTCTTTCTTGAAAGCATCCAGAGAATTGGCCTCCACTGCCTTCTGAGGCAGAGCATTCCATAGATCCACAACTCTCTGGGTGAAAAAGTTTTTCGTGAACTCCGTTCTAAATGGCTTACCCCTTATTCTTAAACTATGGCCTCTGGTTCTGGACTCACCCAACATTGCAAACATGCTTCTTGCCTCTAGTATATCCAATCCCTTAATAATCTTAAATGTTTCAATCAGATTCCTTCTCATCCTTCTAAATTCCAGTGTATACAAGCCCAGTCTCTCCAACATATAACAGTCCCGCCATCCCGGGAATTAACCTCATGAACCTACGCCGCACTCCCTCAATAGCAAGAATGTCCTTCCTCAAATTTAGAAACCAAAATTGCACACAATACTCCAGGTGTGGTCTCACCAGGGCCCTGTACAACTGCAGAAGGACCTCTTTGCTCCTATACTCAACTCCCCTTGTCATGAAGGCCAACATACCATTAACTTTCTTCGCTGCCTGCTGTACTTGCATGCTTACCTTCAGTGACTGATGAACAAGGACACCTAGATCTCGTTGTACTTCCCCTTTTCCTAACTTGACTCCATTTAGATAGTAATCTGCCTTCCTGTTCTTGCCACCAAAGTGGATAACCTCACATCTATCCACATTAAACTGCATCTGCCCACTCACCCAACCTGTCCAAGTCACCCTGCATTCTTATAACATCTTCCTCACGTTTCACACTACCAGCCAGCTTTGTGTCATTGGCAAATTTGCTGATGTTACTTTTAATCCCTTCATCTAAATCATTAATGTATTTTGTAAATAGCTGTGGTTCCAGCACCGAGCCTTGCAGTACCCCATTAGTCACTGCCTGCCATTCTGAAAGGGACCCGTTAATCCCTACTCTTTGTTTCCTGTCTGCCAACCAATTTTCAGTCCATGTCAGTACCCTACCCCCAATACCATGTGCTCTTATTTTGCCCCCTAATCTCCTATGTGGGACCTTATCAAAGACTTTCTGAAAGTCCAGGTACACTACATCCACTGGCTGTCTCTTGTCCATTTTCATAGTTACATCCTCAAAAAATTCCAGAAGATTAGTCAAGCATGATTTCCCCTTTCTAAATCCATGTTGACTTGGACCGATCCTGTTACTGCTATCCAAATGTGCCACGATTCCATCTTTTATAATTGACGCCAGCATCTTCCCCACCACTGATGTCAGGCTAACTGGACTGTAATTCCCTATTTTCTCTATCCCTCCTTTCTTAAAAAGTGGGTTAACTTTAGCTACCCTCCAATCCTCAGGAACTGATCCTGAATCTATAGAACATTTGAAAATGATTACTAATGCGTCCACGATTTCTAGAGCCATGTCCTTAATTACCCTGGGATGCAGACATCAGGCCCCGGGGATTTATCAGCCTTCTGTCCCGTCAGTGTACCCAACACCACTTTCTGCCTAATTTTCCTTCAGTTCCTCTGTTACCTTAGGTCCTCTGGCCACTATTACATCTGGGTGGTTGTGTCTTCCCTAGTGAAGACAGATCCTGTTCAACTCGTCTGCCATTTCCTTGTCCCCCATAATAAATTCACCTGTTTCTGTCTTCAAAGGCCCAACTTTGGTCTTAACTAATTTTTTCCTCTTCACATACCTAAAAAAGCTTTTATTATCATCCTTTATATTCTTGGCTAGCTTACCTTCATACCTCATCTTTTCTCCCCGTATTATTGCCTTTTTTGTTATCTTCTGTTGCTCTTTAAAAGTTTCCCAATCCTCTGACTTCCCGCTCATCTTTGCTATGTTATACTTTTTTATTTTTATACTGTCCTTGATTTCCCTTGTCAGCCACAGTTACTCCTTACTCCCCTTAGAATCTTTCTTCCTCTTTGGAATGAACTGATCCTGCACTTTCTGTATTCTGTAATGATTCACGTAGGACTTAAGTATGATAAGACATAAGCACTGAGAACTGCCTTTTCCGAATCTGCACAAGGTCATAGAACTGTATACAATAAACTCTTATGTAAGGAAAGTTGGACGCCACAGTAGTGTCATGATTAGTGGGACATTATTTCAGCTTGGAACGGCGGAGTTCAGAGTTCAATTCCAGCATCATCTGTAAGCAACTTGCACATTCCTTCCTGTGTGCTAATGGATTTCCTTCAGCCCGGGTTTCCACCCAACATCCCAAGACCTGCTGGTTGGTAGGTTAACTGGTGACTGTAAATTGGCCTACAGTTCGGCTGGGGTTAAATGGGTGGGTTGCTGGGCAGGGTGGCTCGAAAGGCCAGAAGTGCCCATTCCACACTGTACCTCTGTATCAATAAAAAAAACTAGTTAGGATTGTGTTTTTTTTAATTATTTTGTGATATTGTGTATGGCAAAACCAGCATTGATGCCCAGCTGGGGCTTCAGGAATGCTACCGCTCCATCGCAGTAATTATTCTAGTAATGTTGTCAATTGGTAACAAAGTTTTGATTAACAAAAATGAAAATATATAGTGTATTTCACCTATCCCTGACTTGTCTATCTTTTTTTGATAAAAGGCATTTATGTTAATTTGCTGTTATCCAGACATTTAAGAAAATGAGACACTACTGGTTTTAAGCACATGGCCAAGATTCTTTAATTTTCACACTTAAGTAGACCAAAGGTATTTCAGTGCTGGTGCCTGTTTACTATATTTAAACCCCTATGATGAACACTATAAATGGTAAAAGACTGTCACCAAACTTCATTTACTGTTGATCCAAGTCTGCTAACACGTGCAAGAAGTTTATGACTTATTTGTCACTGGAATTGTTATCATTGGTCAGGCACTGCTCCAGTAATCAGTCAGTGATAGAACTTCTGCTTCTGTGTCTATGCTGATGTCATCTAACTTGACCTCGCATGACACTTCTGCTGTCTCCAAGTTACCAACCTGTCCAACCTACGCCTAACTCTCCCAGAACGTAAACCCAGTTCAGGGGATACAAAGGTGAAGAGTGTTTTACTTGACCAGAATGACTCTTAAATGGAATCACTGATGGCATTCTCTGTGATTATGACAAATATGTTAGCCCTCCTTTTCTGTTTCAACATGTCTGTAGGCTTTTATGCATCATTTATATCAATCCAGGCATAGACAGAAATCGTCCAGCACTCACGTTATTATCTGGTGACTCCCAACGATCTATTCTGAGCATCCTTTGCTTCTCAGCCATAAGCTTCTTCTCAACATCATCTTCATGATGGTCAACACTAAATGGCCACTCTTCATCCTTTTACTGTCTCTAAATTTCCTGCTTATCCAGCCTCTCCTCTCATGGGTAGGCAGGGATTCCTCCAGTTAAATGTTGTGAGGTCTGAATTCACTGGTTCTTAACTCTAACCAAACTCCATTTCCTCCATCCTTAACCTATCTTGACTCTAGATTATGTAATACCTAAGTTTTAAGATTTTCATCCTTGTTTTCAAATCCTTCTTAGGCTGTGCTTTGTTTTCTCTGTCCTTGTATCCTCCCCTTGCCTATAGTGCTTTAAGCTAACTTCCAAACCTAGTTCACCAGTCATCCACGAATTTAATTGCTTCATAATTTGCCACTGTGCTCTTTGCTACTGTGAGTTTTCTTGCCCACATCTTGCCATTTCTCCTGGTCTATTTTCTCCTTCAGTCAGTGCTCGACTGCTCAGAATCTACAAGAGTAGCGTGGCTGAATGGACCAGATATGATCTTGCAGAGTTTGTTGCTGACTCAAGACTATGGTGAATGTGAATAACAATGAGGCATTGAGTCCTCGAGGATATAGAAAAGCTGACTGAGCAGTCAACCATCTGCCGGATGATAATGTGGAAAATGTGAGGCTATCCATCAGCAGAGGAAAGAGAAATATTAAGAGTTTGTTAAGTGGTGAGTGATTGAGAAGTATTGAGGTTCCAAGGGAGTAGAGATCATTAAAACCTGACTTTCATGTGCAGCAGGCACTTAGGAATGCAAGTGATCTGATGGCCTTCATTGGTCATGTATTTGAATACAAGAGTAATGATATTTTCCTGCAAATATAAAGAGACTTGGAAAATTATGTACAATATTGATCTCCTTATTCAAAAAGGGAGACAGGTGGTCTAGAGTGGTTCACCAAATTTGTTCCTGAGATTGTAGGTCCATTATACAAGGAGTCATTTCAATACCTGTGTTCACAGGAAATAGAGGGGCATTATTCACCACCTTGCACCTATTCTGCCTTCCAGTGAGAACACAGGTTGATTTTTTCTACCTCAGCTCCATTTTCTGCATTGATCCCTTGATTCCTCAGTATCAGCACAATTATTTCAAATTTAGGATAAAAAAATCTTAGTGAAACAAGCAAAATTCTGAGGCCTAACCGGGAGTGGGGGGTGAGATTTGGACAGAATGTTTCCCCTACTCAGGAGTCAACGAGGAGGAGTTGTGTCTCAAAATAAGAGCTGAAGTAAAATTTAGGGCTTAACTAAAGAGATGTTTTTCAATCAGAGGGTAGTGAATTCTCCATTCCAGAGGCTGCCGATGCTCAGTGTTTCAGATATTGAGGGGATCAAGGGATTGGGATTAATGCAGAAAATGAAGCCGAGGTTTAAAAAAAGTATTAGCCATGTTCTTTTTGGATGGTAGAATCAGTGCAAGGTGGTGAATAACATTCTGCTTCTATTTCCTGTGGGCACGGGATTTTGAAATTCGATTTGTTCTCCATTTTAAATGTGTTTCTAGTCGGGACTCCGACACTAGCTGAAGAAGTTAACAAATGGATGGAGTTTCCAATGGTACAAGAATAATGATCAGTCTTTGTGTTTATAGTGAAAGTGAATATATTTTCTTTACAGCTTTTGGTGGGAAGCTGAAAAATCCTTTGCAGGTTGTTCTTGTTGCCACACATGCAGATATTGTAAACTGTCCCCGTTCATTTGGAGGGGAATTTGGTTATGACAAAGGTCTGTCACTTCTAAAGGAGATGAAGAGCAGGTAAGTTGTCAAAATGTTTTTTTTTAAAGATTCTTCTTTCTTCGTCACCTCCTTCATCTGATCCCCTGGCACTGTTTGAAAAGACATTCACAAAGAATTCTCCTGATGGGTTGGTCCTGATGAATAACTGTAAGGGGAAAATAAATTGTTAGTTCACCTTGTTGCTGATGGTGAAATCTTTGTTGCTCAAACACCTATTATCTTTGCTTCTATGAAAGCAACTTCTACAAACGTTTTAACGCCATCTTCACCTGCGGCTGGTGCTTCCAAAGAGAAGGTCCTGCATATTGCCACAGAGTAGCTGGAGGCGAGCAGGAGGTGTGATGTTGACAAATCCAACATGTTGAACTCAGCACTGAAGCTGGGAACAGAGTATAAATAGAGTCATAGAGTATTACAGCACAGAAACAGGCTGTTCAGCCCGAGCTAAACTCTTACTCTGCCTTGTCCCATCGACCTGCACGTGGGCCATAGTTCTCCATACTCCTCTCATCCATGCACTTACCCAAATTTCTCTTACTTGTTGAAATCAAATCAGCATCCACCAGTTGCAGTTGGCAGTTCATTCTGCACTCTTGCCACCCTCTGAGGGAAGAAGATCCCCCTCCCTCAGGTTCTCTTTAAATATTTCACCTTTCACCCTTAACCTATGACCTTGAGTTCTAGTCACGCTCAATCTCAGTGGAAAAAGCCTGCTTGCATTTACCCTATCTTTACCCCTCATAATTTTGTATACTTCTATCAAATCTCCCCACATTTTCCTACACTCAATTCAAACTTTCCCTGTAACTCAACTCCTCAGGTCTCAGCAACATCCTTGTGCATTTTCTCTGTACTCTTTTTAGTTTTATTTGTATTGATATCTAATGTATTAATTCAAATGATCATTATTCTGCAAAGCGTCGTCACAGTAATTCATCATTGGCAATATGTTCTGGGAATGGAAGACATAGCAACGTACAGGAAAAAGATATGTCACAAGTGAAAATTCTGGAGTATGAAATTCATGAAGTTTTTCCCATCAGTAACTGCAACACCCTAAAAAGAAAACTTTCAGTTCTTGTTTGCTTGCATCAATGTTCAATATCTAGATAACAAAATATTTCATCCTTTGTAGAAAAATGGGTCCCTGGGGCCCATTGAGATCAAAGAAGTTCCTAAAAGCATGGAGCTGATTATTAGCAGCTTTTCATACTTAATAAACCAGCAGAATTCAAGTATCACCATCCAGATTCTGTTGTTAATATTTTTCTCTAAGGATTTGTAGGCGGCTAATATATTTTCTTACAGCAGTATGTTTCTAAAGTAATTGGTAAATTATAGTCAACAAAGCAGATTTTTTAAATCATAATCACTATTTGTATTGTAGGTTTGGAAATGATATGCAGATATCTGATCGACTATTTGTTCTTGATGCTGGTGCATCTGGATCTAAAGACATGAAGTTGCTGCGAAATCAACTTCTAGAATTGCGAAATAGGATTCTTTCTGTAAGTATGCTTTACCACATGTTATAATTAAATTGATCAACAAAAAAAAAGTAACATTAAACTAACCGAGGAAGAGGTTTAGTGTCATTACATGCCTTGGGCAGTTTGGTTTCCTCATTTCCAATACATCTTTGAATCTTTTTGAACTCCCATCTTATGGAAAGCAAATGAAGACTTGTTGGTTAACTCATACTTCCCTTTTCGGATGCAGTGTCTCATTTAAGTCCTAATACTGATTCCTGCTTGATACAATTTTCACCAGTGCTGTCCATCCACATTATTATTATTGTGTGTTAGGATTGGAGCCCATAAGTCCCAACTCCTACCCCCATATCAGACTGTGAAAGATGGATAACTGAGGTTCTGGATCAGGATCCTGAAGTTTCATGAAAATGTTCTACAGAATTATACTATGAGGAGATTACAAGTAGGATAGATAAAGGGGATGCAATGAATGTTGTATGTTTGGACTTTCAGAAGGCCTTTGACAAGGTGCCACACATGAGGCTGCTTACCAAGTTAAGAGCCCATGGTATTACAGGAAAATTACTGACATGGTTAGAGCATTGGCTGATTAGTAGGAGGCAGCAGTGGGAATAAAAGGATCCTTTTCTGGTTGGCTGCCAGTGACTAGTGGTGTTCTGCAGGGGTCGGTATTGGGACCACTCCTTCTTAAGCTGTATATAAATGATTTAGATGATGGAATAGATGGCTTTGTTCCCAAGTTTGCAGATGATACAAAGATTGATGGAGGGGCAGGTAGTGTTCAGGAAGCGGGTAGGATGCAGAAGGACTTAGACAGATTAGGAGGATGAGCAAGAGAGTGGCAATGAAATACAATGTTGGAAAATGCATGGTCATGCACTTTGGCAGTAGAAATAAATGTGCAGACTATTTTCTAAATGGGGAGAAAATCTAAAAATGTGAGGTGAAAGGGACTTGGGAATCGTTGTACAGAACACTCTAAAGGTTAACTTGCAGGTTGAGTCAGTGGTGAGGAAGGCAAATGCCATGTTAGCATTCATTTCAAGAGGTCTAGAATATAAGATCAAGGAAGCAATGCTGAGGCTTTATAGGGCACTAATGAGGCCTCACCTTCAGTATAGTGAACAGTTTTGGGCCCCTCATCTTAGAAAAGTTGTGCTGGTATCAGAGATGGTGCAGAGAAGGTTTACAAGGATGATTCCAGAAATGAAGGGTTTATCATATGAGGAGCATTTGATGGTTCTGGATCTGTACTCGCTGGAATTTAGAAGGATTGGAGGTGCAGGGGGGATCTCATTGAAGCCTTTCGAATATTGAAAGGCCTGGACAGAGTAGATGTGGAAAGTATATTTCCCATGGTAGGAGAGTGTAGGACAAGAAGGTACAACCTCGGGATAGAGGGGTGCCCATTCAGAACAGAGATGTGGAGAAATTTCTTTAACCAAAGAGTGGTGCCATGTGCAGTTGTGGAGGCCAGGTCGTTGGGTGAATTTAAGGCAGAGGTTGATAGGTTCTTGATTGGACATGGCATCAAAGGTTACAGGGAGAAGGTTGTGAACTGGGGTTGAGAAGGAGAATAAAAAGGATCAGCCATGATTGAACAGTAGAGTGGACTCAATGGGCCAGATGGCCTAATCTGCTCTTATATATTATGGTTTTATGGTGTTATGTTACATATGTAAGCAAGGACAGCAGAATAAGTTTAATTTTCCAGATAGGAGATAACATCAGGGAAACATTGTTTAATGCATGTTGTTGCTGCCCATATAGTGGCTTGTCTGCTGAATAATCTGTTTCTCTCAGGGAACCAGTTACATCCATGTTACCCCCTTCTCCCCATTTTCACTAATCTCATTTAGAAATATAGAAAACCTACAGCACAATACAGGCCCTTCAGCCCACGAAGTTGTGCCGAACATGTCCCTACCTTAGAAATTACTAGGCTTACCTATAGCCTTGTATTTTCCTAAGCTCCATGTACCTATCCAAAAGTGAGAATGGGAAGGAGAATTGAAATGGATGGCCACCGAGACATCCTGCGTTTTTTAACAGATGGAGTATTAAGTCTCGGTGAAACGGTCTCCCAGTCTACATCAGGTCTCATCGATATACGAGCAGCCACACAGGGAGCACTAGATACAGTGGATGACCCCAAAAGACTCTCAGTTGAAGTGTCGACTCACCAGCAAGGACTGTTTAGGGCCCTGAATGGTCATGAGGGAGGAGGTGTAGGGGCAGGTGTAGAACTTGTTCTGCTCGCAAGAATAAGTACCAGAAGGGAGATCAGTGTGGAGGGATGAAAGGACAAGGAAGCCGCGTAGGGAGCGATCCCTGAGGAAAGCAGAAAGTGGGGGGAGGGAAAGGTGTGCTTGGTGGTGGGATCCTGTTGGAGATGGCGGAAGTAATGGAGGATTATGTGCTGGAAGTAGGGACTAGTGGCCCGTAGAGGAAGAAGGGAGTGGGAAGGAATTTCCTTGACCAGAAGGAGAAACCAATATTCATGCCATCAGGTTAGAGGCTACTCAGACAAAATATAAGCATGCTAGAATTTGAGTAGGGAAGTATTAAAGTTCTAGCTCAGGCATGGGCAAACTACAGCCCGAGGGCCATATGCGGCCCGTTAAGCTTTTTAATCCGGCCCGCAGAACTTGATGAAATTATATTAATAAACCTTGTTAACGTTTTTTCCCCGCAATTCTGGCGTTTTCCCAATAGATGACGCACTCTATATACATTGACCTCTGTTGAGGTGCAGCGTATTACTCCACATTTGCGCTTTACTCTTTGTTCGGCTCGACCTATTTGTGTGAACAGGCGTTCAGCGTCATGAACATCAACAAAGCCAGCCACAGATCCAAGTTAACTGACCAACACCTCAGATCCATCCTGAGAATCGCCACAACAAAACTAAATCCAGACTTTGATGCCCTGGCTAAAAAGGGAGACCAACAACACTGTTCCCACTGAAATTAAAAATAAGTTTCTTCGTTGTGTTATGTAAAAAATGCATTTGAAAATATTTTTTTCAATAAGCCTTACATGTTACATGTCATTTCTGTTAAGTGATGGACATGAGTAGTGCACAGATGCACGTACATTCTCAAAATAAAAAATGCGCTCCAGATCAAATAACGCGCTCCGCATACTGGCGCGCTCTCACTGTTCTGTCCTTGTGCTGGTCGTTGTCGAGTTTTGGCACAGGGGACAATTGAATAAGAAGGAGCAGGACAAGTAGACCTGCATCTCCTACCGTCTTTGAAATAAAGACAGTCAGGAGGAGAGGGATGATGATAATATCTTGAAGGATAACAGAATTTTCAGTGCTTTAAAATAATAACTATTACTATTAAAAAAAAGCTGTATTTTATTCATTTAATTTTCAGTGTTTTAAAAGTCATTTCAATAAATAGCTAAATACCATGGGACTTCAAAGACAGACATTTTGTTGTCATGCATTTGTTCATTTTCAATTGAAATTAAAGCACATGTTTTCTACATATCCCATGATATTTTCTCTTATGAGGTGTATTACCAAAACACTCCGTCCATCTGCTCCTGGTCCGGCCCCTCTGTCAAATTTTAGAACCCTTTGTGGCCCACAAGTCAAAAAGTTTGCCCACCCCTGTTCTAGCTCATGATCCATGACACTTAAAAGAAGTTTGTTACTCATGATTCTACTTAATTGTTGTGCAAATCACATAGCTAGCTGTGACCTGTTGCGCCATAAAGCAGCTCAGAAAGCTTAGAAAACTGTCAGCAGGATTTCTGTATGCCTGCAAACATATGTGAGGAAGCTATTTGACCTATGCAGTTCTTCTGAGTGAGAGACTATCCTGCTCCAATATGATGTGTGTTTGTGCAGTTCCCCTCCACAATTAATTAGACAACAGTAAACCCCTGTTTAGCTTCTCGTACTCTCCACTTTTATTACACAAATGGTGGGTGGCACTGTAGTGTAATGTTATTACAGCACCAGCACCTTGGATTCTATTTCCGTCACTGTCTGTTTGGTGTTTGTGCACTCTTCCCGCCACCACATGGGTCTTTTCTGGGAGCTCCAAATCCAAAGGTTCAAAGGTCCAATTTATGTCAGAGAAATGTTTACAATATACATCCTGAAATGCTTTTTTCTTCGCAAACATCCACAAAAACAGAGAAGTGCCCCCAAAGAATGAACGACAGTTGAACGTGAGAACCCCAAAGTCCTTTCTCCCACCCCCCCCCCCCCCACGCGTAAGCGGCAACAAGCACTGATCCTCCTGCTTTCCAAAGATATACGGGTTAGTAGGATCATTGGTCATGTATGTGTAATTGGGCAATGCACACTTGATGGGATACAAGGGCTTGTTTCAGTGCTGTCTCTAAATACAGATGTTGAAAGCATTGTCATGATTTCTTGGATGTAACTAGTATGGAAATGGAAGTCATCCAAAGAACAAGGGATAGATCTGTATGGAAAACCATGGTCACCAACGTCCGCATCAGATATGTTACCCAGAAAGACAGATGACTCAGCCATTTCCAAGTAGTGCATCCAACAGTATTCTGATGAAGAACCATTTATTTTTAGTTTGCTGTTCAAAAAGAAACTCAGTGTTTGCATGTGATAATCGTCATGTGGTTTATCATGAAACTGCCTTTAAAACTAAAATATCCCTACCTTATGGGGAGGGAAAGACCTCAAGAAAAGTGATCTTTTCCCATTGCAAAACCCCTCAACAAAGGATTGACAAATTTACTAATGCTGCCAGTCCATTTCTTTGTGTGAATATTTCACTTCCTAAGGTCCTAAGCCATAGAAATCAGAAAGGCAAACAGAATTAAGGATGAAGGTTAAAAACAAAGTTTCCGGCTTCTGTTTGCCTTTTGCTGATTGATTTGAGGAAACCTGAGGCAGCAACATGGGATTGCCAGACTGAACACTGCTTTAATACCCAAGCAGTGGGTGAGATATGAAAGAAGTTCACTACCTAAATTCTCAAGTATAAGGGAGTGACATCTCCAGAACTGTCCTGATGTTGCTGATGAGAATAATGAAAATGATCACCTCAAGGACAATGGTGGAATTAGAATTTTAAAGAACAATATGATTTACATTGATTTGCTTCAGTTAGTTGTCAGTGTATGGATAAACTAAAATATTTGTTTCAAAATCTGCTTACAATGTTCTAAAATTCTGATAAACATTGACACAGCACTGTGCTTTGAAATTTTGTTTTAGGATTGCCTGCCCTTGACCTTCCTTTGTGAGAAAATCATCTCTACTTTACCTTCCTGGAGGAAGCAAAATGGGCCAAACCAATTTATGTCATGGCAACAGTTTGTGTACGATGTCCAGGAGCAAATTAACCCGTTAGTGAGTGAGGAGGACCTGAGGGAGACGGCTCAGCAGCTGCACAGTTTGGGAGAAGTAAGTGTGTCTTCGTAGGTGAATCAAGTCTAGAAACAGTGAACTTTATGGCTAATTCATGGTTTGAAAACTGACTGAGATTTTCTACCCACCCACTTTCCCATTATTGCAAACCTAATTGATGCATATACTCAGTGGCCATATTATTAGGTAACCTCATTGATGCAAATATATAATCAACCATTAACATAACAGCAACTCAGTTCCTAAAAACATGCATATATATGGTCAAGATTAACAGTCTGTGTTCAGACCAAACATCAGAATGGGGAAGAAATGTGATCTAAGTGAATATGACTGTGGACTGATTGTTGGTACCAGCCGGGGGTTTGAGTGTCCCAGAAACTGCTGATCTTCAGGGATTTCCATGCACAACAGTTCTCCAGAGTTTACAGAGAATGGCGTGAGAAACAAGAAACATCCAGTGAACAGTAGTTCTGTGAGCAAGAAGGCCTTGTTAATGAGAGAGTTTAGAGAAAAATGGCCAGACTGGTGCAGGCTGACAGGAAGGCGACAGTAACTCAAATGACCGTGCATTACGACAGTGGTGTACAGAAGAGCGTCCCTGAATGCACAACACGTCGAATCTGAAAGTGGAGGAGCCACAGCAGCAAAAAACTCATAAACATAGACTCAGTGGCCACGTTAATTGGGTACAGAAGATGCCTAATTAAAATGGACACCGAGTGTACTGTAGAAATTTATGGTATGTAAATAGCTGATAAAATTAAGTTTCAAAAGTGATTTATGTTGCCATTTTAAATGTCAAAGAGTGAGAGCAGTGCGGTACGGTCACAGGCCCTTCAGCCCACCAAGTCTCTGCTAACCACAGTGTCCAGCCAGCTGGTCTCAAATTCCTGCATTTACCCCTATCCCTTGAACCGCCACCCCTCCACGTACTTATCCAACTGCTTCTTAAATGCTACTATTGTCCCTACCACAGCCATTTCTTATGGTGGCTTATTCTATGCACTCTCCACCCTCTGTGGAAAGCATTTTCCCTCATGTTCCTTTTAAATCTTTTCTTTCTCACCCTATATCAATTCCTCCTAGTTTTGGACTTGTTGACCATGGGGAGCAGTTGATTACCATCCACCATGCCTCTCATAATTTTTAGTATTTCTACAATGTGCCCCTGATTTAGGAATGAACCCCTCGCCAGGCCAACCTTTCCCTGCAAACGGAGGCCTTTTAGTCCTGGCATTGTCCACTCTTCCCAGCTTAACTATGTATTTCTTATAGCAAGGTGACCAAAATTGTACACAGTACTTTTAACTATGACTCAGACAACTGCAATGTACTTTCCCAAATCCTATATTCAGTGCCCCTGCCAATTTAGTTTAAACCCTCTTGCGTAGCACTTGCAAGTTATTCGTCTCTCTCTGGCTCAAGTGCAATCTGTCCCTCTTACGTGGGTCACCAGAAGAGATTGCAGTGCTCCCAAAAACCTGAATCCCTGTTCCCCGCCCCAGCTCCTCAGCCACAAATTCATCTGGCATTTCTGCCATCTTCTGTCCTTGCCACCACATGGCACTGGGAGTAATCTGGAGGTAACTACGTTCAAGATCTTGCTTCTTCGAAGTTCATAGACAA
Source organism: Hypanus sabinus (assembly GCF_030144855.1). Classification (NCBI taxonomy): domain Eukaryota; kingdom Metazoa; phylum Chordata; class Chondrichthyes; order Myliobatiformes; family Dasyatidae; genus Hypanus; species Hypanus sabinus. The sequence continues at coordinate 43,418,742 of NC_082710.1, forward strand.
TTTATTATCAAACGCTGAGATTAATTTTCTTGCAGGTACTGATTCAAAGCAATCCTGTAGCCACTCCTCTGCCTGCTGTGGCCACCATTTTGTTATCCTTAATCTCTGGAGTCTGGCTCTTTTGCCTCTGCTTATATGCAGGCAGAATGATGGTCACATTTTCCAAAATGCAGTCTACGGATGCAATAAAGGCATTTTTAATCGGACTATAACAGTGGTCGAGTGTCCTGGGACCTCTTGTACTGCAGGTGATAATTGGGCAGAGATTTCTTCAAACAAGCTTGATTGAAGTCCCTGACGATGATTTGAAAGGCATCTGGGTAGGCTGTTTCTTATTTGCTAATCACTGCACGTAACACCCCGAGTGTTCCCTTATCATTAACCTTCTGCTGTATGTAAACTGCGGTCAGTATCATGGAGGGGAATGTTCTCAGTAAGGAGAATGATCAGCACTTAATCGTGAGATGTTTCAGGTCGGGAGAACAAGAGTGTGACAAGACCACTATGTCCAAGCACCACGAAGAGTTTATCATGAATCTCAGACCCCCACCTTTTACCTTCTTAGCCCTTTTAAATTTGTACCTGACTCCCTACACTGATTCTGCAGGACTTCATTCTTCATTTTACCTATACACGTCAGAGTCAGAATTAGGTTTAATACAATATGTCATGAAATTTGTTGTTTTGCAGCAGCATTACAGTGCAATACATCTAAATGCTATGTTATAATGAGAAATATAAAAATATTAAATAAGTCGTGCAAAAAGAGAGCAAGAAGTTGTGAAGCTGTGTTCATGGGTTGGTTGGTTCATTGTCCATTCAGATATGTGGACGGTTAGAAGCCATTCTTAAAACATTGAGTGTGTGTCTCCTGTCTCCTGTACCTCCTCTTTGGTTGTAATAAGAAAGAAACACGTCTTGGGTGTTGGGGTGCTTAATAATGGATGTTGCCTTTTTGAGGCTTGACCTGTTGAGGATGTCCTCGATACTGTTGAGGCTCGTGCCCATGATGGAGCTGGCTGAGTATGCCAACCTCTGCAACTTCTCCAATGTTGTGCAGTTCCCCCCACCCATACCAGACGGTGATACAACCAGTTAGAATGCTTTTCAGGGTACATCTGTAGAAATTTGCTCAAGTCTTTGATGATGCACCAAATCTCCTCATAATTCTTACGAAATAAAGCTGCTAGCATACTTTCTCCATAATTGCATCAATATATTGGACACAGGATAGAGCGTCAGAGATGCTGATACCCAGAAAACCTGAAGCTGCTCACCCCTCTCTGAGAAATGGTTTGTGTTCCCTCAACTTCCCCTTCCTGAAGTCTACAATCGTTCCTTGATCTTAAGACTTTGAGTTGCGACAACACTCAACCAGCTGATCTCTATTGCTCCTGTGTGCCTCCTCGTCCACATCTGAAATTCTGACAAGAACAGATGTGTCATCAGCAAATTTATAGATGGGACGTGAACTGTCCCTAGCCACATAGTCATGGGTGCAGAGAGAGTAGAGCAGCAGGTTTATGTGAAGTCAGCCGGTGTTGATTGTCAGCAAAGAGGAGATGCTATTTCCAGTCAACACTGCCTTGTGTCTCCTGATGAGAAGGTCAAGAATCCAGTACAAAGGGTTATCCAGAGGCCCAGGTTTTGAATCTTGTTGATTAGTACTGAGGTGATGATGGTGTTGAATATTGAGTTGTATGTAGTCAATACACAGCCGCCTGATATAGGTACTGCTTTTATCCTGGTGGCCCAAGGCTAAGTAGAGAGCCAGTGAGATAGCATCTGCAAGCAGACCTGTTGTGGTAAAAGGCAAATTGCAGTGAGTCCAGGTCCTTGCTTGGGCAGGAATTAATTCTAGCCATAACCAGCTTCTCAAAGTACTTCACAGTAGATGTGAGTGCAACTGGGCGATAGCCATTAAGACAGCTCACCCCATTCTTCCTGGGCACTGGTATGATTGACGCCCTTTTGAAGCAGGAGGGAACCACCTCCTGTAGCAGTGAGAGGTTGAAGATGTCCTTGGACACGTCCAGTTGATTGGTACAGGTTTTCAGTGCCCTACCAGGTACGCCATCAGATGTTCTGACTTCAGCCTCTGGACATATCACAGGGTCGCCTGGATTCGCATAATTGTCATTTCATTCTCCCTTTCAAAGCACACATAAAAGGCATTGAGCTCATCTCGGAGCGAAGCTTCACCAGCCATCACGATGTTAGGTTTCACCTTGTAGGAAATAACAACCTGCAAACCCAGCCAAAGCTGACGGGCTTCCGATTCCTAGCCCCTGAAGCTAACAGGTATCCTCCCAACCCTGGGGGTAAACCTGTTAGTAAGGGGAACGGCCACACAAGGACCAGCAAGATGACCGACTCTTCATCTGTTCACGCAGTTTCGCTAAAACTGCCGACTTTCTGGACGCTGCGACCACGCGTGTGGTTTAGCCAAGCAGAAGCCCAGTTCCAGATTCAGCAGATATCTTCTGATCCCACACATTACTATCACATGGTGAGCGCCCTTGACCAGGAGACGGCCGCCCAGGTTGCAGATTTCATATCTGGAAGAAGGCAAATATGAAGCATTCAAAGCGCTGCTCATTGAGACCTTTGGCCTCTCACGGCGTGAGTGGGGTGCCCACCTGCTTCACCTGGACGGTTTGGGAGACAGACTGCCGTCAGCATTGATGAACGAGATGCTGGCCCTGACTGACGGACACAAGCCCTGCCTCATGTTCGAGCAAGCGTTCCTAAAGCAGCTGCCCGAGGACATTCATCTGCTTACGTTCAGAGCCCCTTTATAAGACTAAACAGGATTGGGAAAGAGAGCTTAGTTTTAGTATTTCTAGTGAGAATTGGGATAGAATTCTTCAATTAGTTAATACATCATCGTTATGTGCCAAACATTCACTAATACAATTTAAGGTTGTACATAGGGCCCATATGTCCAAGGATAAATTAGCTCATTTTTACTCTCATATAAGTCCTTTTTGTGATAGATGTCATTCTGAAATTGCGTCTTTAACTCACATGTTTTGGTCGTATTCATTTTTGGAGAAATATTGGAAAGATATTTTTGATATTATATCTGCGGTTTTGAATATTGATTTACAACCTCATCCTATTACCGCAATTTTTGGTTTACCAATGTTAGATTCACAGCATTTATCTTCTTCAGCCCGTCGAATGATTGCATTTCTAACTTTGATGGCTAGAAGATCTATATTGTTGAATTGGAAAGAAATTGATCCTCCCACTGTATTTAATTGGTTCTCTCAAACTATGTTATGTTTAAATTTAGAAAAAATTAGAAGTGGTACTTTTGAGACTTCTATTAAATTTGAAAAGTTATGGAGACCATTTCATATGATGTAATATGACCCTTTGCCAAGTACATTTGATTTCCCAGCTTTTAGCTTATGGATTTTGAGAGGACCGGAAGTGATGGCATTGATGAATACTTATTTTTGTGAGATATTATAAACAGCCCACTTTTTTTTTCCTTCTCTTTTGTTTGTTTTTTTTTTCTTTTATATTACTTATTAGCTATAGTTATTAGATTAGATTAGTTAGTTCTGCATTATATAAATTTTTTTTTGTTTTTTTTTTCTTTCTTTTTTCTGTTTTTTTTATATTATACATTATGAAATATTTAGATTTACTATGTCCATACATATATCTTATGGCTTATGTCTTGGTAAACTCATTTATATTGTAACTATTATGTATGTTTTTTTTTCATATGTAATGGAATGTGTATGTTGGTAATTTCTTTATCAATATATCATCTGTATTCTGTCCATATTATTAATATTAATAAAAAGATTTAGAAAGAAAGACATTCATCTGCTGCTGGCCGGCGCAGATTTCAGCGACCCCCGGAAGGTGGCGGCCCGGGCAGACGTGCTGTGGAAAGCCAAGAGGGAGAGTGTGGCATCCGTCAGTCAGATTACCAGGCCATGCGCCCAACAGCGGACCAGACCAGGCCTGGCAGGGGGGCGCACACAACACAGACGCAGGAGTGAGGAGGCCAGTGAACAGTGGTGATTCTACCACCAGCGGTGGGGCACAAAAGCCTGCCATTGTCATCCGCCCTGCAAGGGCCAAGGCCAGGGCCAGCTGCCACTAATGACTATGACGGCTGGCCACCAGGACAGCCTCTTGTACGTCTGGGACAAACAGTCGGGACACCGCTTCTTGGTCGACATCAGAGCGGAAATCAGCATTTTGCCCCCGACGGGGTACGACACCCGCAACAGGAAGCCAGGACCCACCCTGAGGGCTGCAAACGGCAGCACAATATGGACCTACGGCACCCGCACAGTGGAGCTGCAGTTCGTCGCCAGCCAGTTCACGTGGGACTTCACACTGGCCACTGTGGCCCAACCACTCCTGGGGGCGGACATTTTGCGAGCTCACAGCCTGCTGGTCGACGCAAGGGAAAAGACTAGTACATGCCGAGACTTTCCAGACGTTCTCCCTGAGTGAAGCCAAGTTGTCAGCCCCACACCTGGACTCCATCACGCTGTCGGACAACGAATTCACCAGAATCCTGGCGCACTTTCCATTGATTCTGGCACCGCAATTCACGGCAGCCATGCCCAGACACGGGGTACAGCACCACATTCTGTCCCAGGGACCACCCCTCCATGCCCCCGCACAAAGGCTCCCCCCGAACAAGCTCTGGCTGGCGAAGGAGGAGTTCAAGAGGATGGAGGAATTGGGGATCGTACGGAGGTCCGACAGCCCATGGGCCTCCCCCCTGCACATGGTGCCCAAAGCAGCCGGGGGTTGGAGACCATGCAGCGACTACCGCAGACTGAACGAGGCTGCAACTCCCGACTGCTACCCCGTGCCACACATACAGGACTTTGCAGCAAACCTGCACGGGGCAAGAATATTTTCCAAAGTAGACCTCATCCAGGGATACCATCAAATCCCGGTGCACCCTGAAGACATCCCCAAAACAGCACTCATCACCCCGTTCGGCCTGTTCGAGTTCCTCCGAATGCCATTCGGCCTGAAGAATGCCGCACAGATGTTCCAGCAGCTAATGGATGTGGTGGGACGCGACCTGGACTTTGTGTTCATCTATTTGGACGACATCCTTATAGCCAGCAGTTGTTGTCAGGAGCATCTGTCCCACCTCCGCCAGCTCTACTCCCGCCTGAGTGATTTTGGCCTCACGATCAACCCAGCCAAATGTCAGTTTGGTCTCGATACCATTGACTTCCTGGGCCACAGGATTACCAAAGACGGGGCAGGACCTCTGTCCGCCAAGGTAGACGCGATCCACCACTTTGCCCGGCCCAACACAGTCAAAGGCCTACAGGAGTTTGTTGGTATGGTGAACTTCTACCACCGTTTCCTCCCCTCAGCAGCCTGTATCATGTGCCCTTTATAAACCCTGATGTCGGGTAAAGGCAAGGACATTACTTGGGACGAGGAGGCCGTGGCAGCTTTCGTTAAAGCCAAGGAAGCCTTGGCAGATGCCGCGATGCTGGTGCACCCCAGAACGGACGTTCCGAACGCACTCACGGTGGACGCATCCGACACAGCAGTCGGTGGGGTGCTGGAGCAGCTCATCGAGGGGTGCTGGCAACCCCTGGCATTCTTCAGCAAGCACCTACGACCACCCGAACTCAAGTACAGTGCTTTTGACCGGGAGCTGTTGGCACTGTATCTGGCAAAACGGCATTTCAGTTACTTCTTAGAAGGCAGGCCGTTCGCCGCGTTCACAAACCACAAACCGTTGACCTTCACGTTCACAAAGGTGTCTGATCCCTGGTCGGCTCACCAGCAGCGACATCTGTCCTACATCTCTGAGTACACAACAGACATCCAGCATGTCTCAGGGAAGGACAACGTCGTGGAAGATGCACTCTCCAGACCAGCTGTCCAGGCCCTGTCCCTGGGGGTGGAGCACTGGCAGAGGCGCAGCAGGCAGACGACGAGATGCCCAGCTACAGGACCGCAGTCTCGGGTTTGCAGCTGCAGGACTTTCTCGTAGGCCAGGTGATAGGACCCTCCTGTGCGATGTGGCTACTGGCCAACCTCGCCCATCGTCCCGGCAGCCTAGAGGCGGCGAGTTTTCGACTCCATACACGGTTTGGCGCACCCATCTATCAGGACAACCGTCCGGCTGGTCTCCAGCAAGTTCACGTGGCATGGACTTCGCAAGCAGGTCAGTGAATGGGCCAGAACGTGCACACAGTGCCAAACAGCCAAGGTGCAGCGGCACACTAAAGCCCAGCCGCAGCAGTTCGAACCCACCCGCCGGAGGTTCGACCACATTCATGTGGATATCGTGGGCCCCCTACCAGTGTCCCGAGGAGCGCGGTACCTCCTAACTATGGTAGACCAGTTCACAAGGTGGCCAGAGGTGGTCCTGCTCACCGACACATCTGCCGATTCCTACGCCCGAGCACTGACTGCAACCTGGGTAGCACGCTTCAGGGTACCGGCCCACATTACCTCCGACAGAGGCACCCAGTTCACCTCCAGCCTGTGGTCGGCTGTGGCCAGCCTGTTGGGAACGCAGCTACACCACACTACTGCCTACCACCCACAGTCAAACGGACTAGTGGAACGCTTCCACCGTCACTTGAAGTCGGCACTGGTGGCCAGCCTGAGATGACCTAACTGGGTGGACGAGCTTCCCTGGGTCCTGCTTGGAATTAGCACAGTGCCCAAAGAAGATCTGCACGCCTCATCGGCCGAGTTGGTGTACGGCGCACCCCTGGCCGTCCCAGGAGAGTTTATACCAGCCCCAACAGGATAAGAGGAAGAACCCGCAGCAGTCCTGGACAGACTACGCAAAAGGCTCAGCAACCTGGACCCCGTACTAACTTCACAGCACGGATGGACCCCGACCCATGTACCCAAAGACCTGCAGGACTGTAAGTTTGTGTTTGTACGAAGGGGCGGACACCGGGCACCGCTACAGCGGCCATATGAGGGGCCGTTCAAGTTGATCAACAACAACGGGTCCACGTACGTTCTGGAAATTGGGGGGAGACAGGAGGTTTTCACAGTGGACCAACTCAAACCAGCCCATGTGGACGGTGCAGCCAGTCGAGGTTCAGGCACCGCAGCGCAGAGGCAGACCTCCGAAACAGAGGCTGATCCAGACTGTGGACATTGGGGGTTGTATTGCCGGTTCTGGGGGGGGTGGGGGGAGGTTATGTGGCGATCCACTTTCTGCGCAGGTGAACCGGCTCACAAATAGCCAGCGCGTGGGGGGAGACTTTGGTAATGCACCTTTGATGTCATTTTGGCCCGGAGAGGGCGGGCGCTAGGGATTAAATGCCAGCGCCACCAAGTTTGAATAAACTTGTCTCGAAATGACTTACCGACTGCGTGTCGTTATTTCAGCGCTGTGTGTAGCACATTGCTACAATATAAATATATGTTCATAGCTAAAAAGTAAATATTATTATTCACTTCAATTTAGACTGATTTATCAACACAATTCTTAGTGTAACTAAGCTAAAACAATTTTTAAATTTTGATTGGTTATAGACACCGTAACTAAATTTTCACCGCAAGGCCACATTTTACCTGATATTCTCTACAGAGTTTAAAAACTCCTTTGGTTAAAAGAAAACATACTGATGTTTACAGTTGAAGGTTTAACCCATTGTATTTTGTTCAGAAAAACCTTCTAACATTAGGTTTCTTGTCTCCTTTAACAACGTCTGGGGCTTGATATCTTTCAAATCAATTAGAAACCTGAAACATGATACACAGATCCAAAAGATAAGACATCCCTGTACAGAAATTAGATAAAAAATTCTGCCAGCATTTTGTGTTTTTATCTATTTCCAGCATCTGCAGATTCACTCGTGTTGCCTTTGAACTCACTACTGCGAAGCCTCTACCAGTGATGCCTACACTGAAGAAATTCAGATCTTCTCTCTGACTCCTGATGAAGGGTTTCGGCCCGAAACGTCGTCACTACCTCCTCCCATAGATGCTGTCTGGCCTGCTGAGTTCTGCCAGCATTTTGTGCTTTTTTATCTATTTCCAGCAACTGCAGATTCACTCGTGTTGCCTGGACAGAAATTAATATTTTATGCAACAGACAAAGGATCAGTATAAGTAACTGACACTGAGCTGAGTTGCAGATGCTTGTTTAAAGACATCTCTCACACTAGAGGCTGATCAAAGAATATTCAAGTTCTCTTGCTCATGAACTGAATTTCATCATTCTTTAAACCAGTTGTGAAGTGCTCTCACTCACCCACATGCCCACACTAGTGCATCACAGGTGCATGTTGGCAGGTGGTATTTAAAAGATAAACTTGCCCTAGCAATACATCAAATCTGCCACATATCCACACATGAAGATTTTGATGACTATGCCAATATGCTTTGTAATGTATGTACTGTATATGATAACCGACTTCAATGACGCAGTTCAGAGGGAAGCACATTTATGAATATTTCAACCGCCAAGAAAGAAAGGAGCCTAGACATCTTACAGGTATGGTCCATGTACGGAGCACGGCATTTTTATACAGACTTTGGAGCAAAGGTACAGTTCTTCCCTTGCCTGGAGTCTCAGTCGTTAACTCTTAATCGATCTGAGCAAGAAAGTGCGCTATTTGAGCCTCCGATCCGTATCCAGTCCCTTTGATACCAGGATGAGGTCGGAGGTCAGGCCTGTTAGTTCTTGCCACACTGCATCTAGTGGCTGACTATGTCGCCTTACTCTGTATCGAATGCTTTAGGAACAATCCTGACTGGGCTTTGATTTGTGTCCATAAAGGTACTATATTGAGAAAAATCCATTATTCTTTTAAGCACCTTCTGTCTTGGGAACAGCTCCTTACCCAAAGTTAGTGTGTTCTGAGTATAACTTTCGTATTATTGACTCCAATTATGGTAATTAAGTTTCCCTGCATGTCCTCGTCATTCCCATGGAGTTGGTACAATCCTGTGACTTCCTCTGCAGAGAGATAGTCTTGAGAACGATCCAGAAGACTCTCTATTCTGTATTTGACTAGCTTTGCCTGGCACTCTTTGTTGCAAAGCTGGAAAAGTGCAAACTCCGGAGGAAATACCTGATCATTTCACTGCTGCTGTTCCATAAAGCTTTTGCACACACTGCTGCGTCAAAAACTGCTGGGAGCTGCACCTTACCAGAAAGCAATAATATTTCTGAGTTTGATGCATTCCACTTTTGCTCGTAGAGGTAATTACAGTTGTACCTGTTGTCAAACAACAAATGCTATCACTTCCCATTTTGAAAGCGCTCAAACCATCATCAAACATGAGGCAGTCTGAGAAGGAGATGTAGTCTCTGAAGTACCTTGAATATTCAGATTTGAGATTCAGTCCAAATTAAACAGACTGGTCTGTTTTCCTCCCCACTCAGACTGAGGATTTCTGTTTAGTGTCAGATTCAGAATGGGTTACTGCAAACAGTAGTTCATGGCTGTTAAAGTGAAATTAGGATGTGAGAAATTAATTAAGGAGGTCATAGGGAGATGAAACAAATGGATTGGTAGAGCAGACCTAGCATGATCTTAGTGAACCAAGTGACCTCCTATACCTTAATACCCTCACTCAGGCCAGAATTCTTAGGTCACATTGTTTGCATACCTGATACGATACTCCTGAAAGGGGACTGTCTATTCCCACAGTACAGTCATGGGAAGTTACCAGGGAGATAGAGGAAAAGTGTAACACGCAAAATGCTGGAGGAACTCAGCAGGCCAGGCAGCACCTATGGAAAGGGATAAAGAGCCAATGCTTTGGGCCGAGACCCTTCATTGGAGGTAAAGAGCCAAGGATATGGTTGAAGCTTTCATGAACAAGTGCAGCATCCCCTTTTACTCCTGGGAGCCTTTGGCTCATGACTGAAAGTTTATCAAATATGTTCAGGAAAGTTTCCTTCATCAATACATAGCGGTCCCAACTAGAGTGAGCACATAACTGCATTTCCTTTTCGGAAATGAGACAGAATGGCTGAAAGAAACGTGTGCATCTAGTGATCATAATTCCACTAGTTTCAAGGTAATTATGGAAAAGGATGTGTCTTGTCTCCAAAGAAAGACCAATTTTGATGGTATCAGAAAGGATCTGAACAAATGTGGATTAGGACAGGTTTTTTTTTCTGGCAAAGGCATGCTTGATAGTAGGAGGCCTTCAAAAGTGAAAATTTGAGTGTTCCTTTCAAAATAACAGGCAAGGCTAAGAGGTTTAGGAAACCTTGGTTTTTGAGAGATATTGAGGTCCTGGTTAAGGGGGAGGAGGTGCATAGCAGCAAGGAGCAAATGAGATTGTTGAATAGTGTGGAACTGCAAGGCAACTGTTAAGAATGAAACCAGGAGGGCTAAAAGAAGGCATGAGGTTGCTCGAGCTGGCAATGTGATAGAGAATCACAGGGTCTTGTAAAGAGATATTAAGAGCAAAAGGATAGCAAGGGACAACATTGGTCCTCTTGAAGATCAGTGTGGTCATCTATGCATGAAGCCAAAAAGAGATGGGGGAAATCCTAAATGGATTTTTTTTTTTGCGTATATGTTTATTCAGTACTCAGACACAGTCTATAGAACTGAGGCAAAACAGCAGTTAGGTCATGAACCAAATCTGGATTACAGAAGAAGAGGCACCTGCTGTCTTGAAGGAAATTAGGGTAGATAAATTCCCAGGACTTGAGAGGCGTTCCCTCGGACCTTGTGAAGGCCAGAGCAAAAATTGCAAAATCTGCAGTAGGGTCATTCCAAAAGTCCTTGACCATGGGTGAGTTGCAAGAAGATTAGAGAATACCTGATGTTGTTCCAGTGTTTAAAAAAGGCTGAAGGATAAGCTTGGAAGTTAAAGGCAGTAATGGGCAGGTTTTTAGAAGGCATTCGAAGGGAACAGTGTATAGTTAGGTAGACAGGGACTGATTAGGGGCAGTCAATATGACTTTGTGCATGGTAGGGCATGTCTAATCAATCTTGGAGTTTCTCGAGGTGGTTACCAGGAAAGCTGATGAAAGAAAGATGTTGTCTAATGAACAAAGGCCTAGGTAGGAGGCTGGTCAGGAAGCTTCATTCGCTTGGCATTTAGACATTCATGGGAGAAGCCAGAGAGTGGTATTAGATGGCTGCCTCTCTGACTACAGGTTTGTGACTGGGTGTGCCGCAGGGATTGGTACTGTATCTGTTGTTATTTGTGATCTGTATCAATAACCTGGGTGATAATATGCAGTAAACATATCAGAAAGTTTATAGATGACATCAAGATTGGGAGCATAGTGGACAGCAAGGAAGGCTATCAAAACTTGGCAGTGCGTTGTGGACCAACTGCAAAACTGGGCTAAGAAATGGTGAGTGCGTGGAACAAGCTGCCAGCAGAGATAGTGAATGTGATGTCAACTTCAACATTTAAGAGAAGTTTGACCAAGTGCATGGAAGGGAGGGGTGTGGAGGACAGTGCTCCAGGTGCATTTCTTCCTCGTCGCATCGACTGATAGTTCAGGACAGAGTAGATGGGCTGAAAGACTTGTTTCTGTGTTGTAGTTAACTATGACTGTTCAAAGTGGAAAATGAACATTTGGGCAGGCACTGAGAAACCTTGAAACCATGGATCGAGAGCACGCAGAGTCCCTCTGTAAGAGGCAAAAGGAATATGTAACTCACAAACACAAAATATTCTGCAGATGATGGGGTCAAAGCAACACGCACAACACGCTGGAGGAACTCAGTAGGTCGGGCAGCATCCGTGGAAATGAACAGTCAACATTTCGGGCTGAGACTCTTCATCAGGAATATGTATCTGCCTGCCTGTTACTACCAACTGCCCCAATGTAGAAGAGTCAGCAATTCCCATGTTGTCGTTATCAGCCACCTCGGAACCAACAAAGCCAGAGTGAAAGCAAATCATCCTTCACCCCAGGGATTGCCAACAAAGGAAAATAGTTGGGCAGCAAAAGTAGAGCGCATTTTTGCCAATTACGAACTTTCTATTTAGAAGTAGTTATATGGGAGAATATCAGTGTTCTAGTCTGTTATGTATGCAGGTCACGGTTATAGGGGAAGATGAAACAATTTTACAGCAACACACACAAATGCTGGTGGAACGCAGCAGGCCAGGCAAGAAGTACAGTCAACGTTTCAGGTCAAGACCCTTCGTCAGGACACAATTATACAGTATGACTTTTATTTCCAAGCCTTGACACTCAGCAGCAGACAATGTAAATGCTGCGTGTAATCCCGTTTAAAGGAAAATTATATTATTGAAGAAATTCTCCAGTTAAATATATTCAGTCTCTGCTAAACAGCACCTGACAATCATGTGCTTGTGACTATTGTAAATCGAAAAAGCAAGGTGATAACAAACTCTTGTGATCTGAGAGCAGAATAGATAAGCAAGATAAAGATGGCTTATGCAAGGTGTAAACACCAATACATTGACCCATTGTAAAGTTGATACATTATCACCCAAGTACAGTATTTCTGTTGAAAAATTAAATCTATATATTACCCTTTTTCAGAAAACTAGTTTTACAGAAACATGTTTTATAAATGTTTGATAAATTTGATAAATGATAAATGTGACGGCTGCTAGGATACTGGTGATATGATACCTTAGTTATTTCAGTGAATGGGAAGGATAGTGTTTTAGATGTGGAATGAGGTTGTTCAAGTTGTCTGTTTTATTCAGTGTCCTTATTCGGAATGTGATACATGCTATCAAAAGCAACATTTGCCGCTGTGCGTGCTAACCATTTCACACCAATGACAGGTTGTAGCGCGAATCAACTTTGCAGAAGTGACCTAGCCACATCCCCTTAAATTTGCATGTCACTGCCACGGTCTCCATTCTGTGCTGGAGCATCTGGGCAATACGAGTGCATATATCAGGCTGCTGCTGTTTATGATCGTAGACGTTAGACAGACAGACATACTTTATTGATCCCGAGGAAAATTGGGTTTCATTACAGCCGTGCCAAACAAGAATAGTGTAGAAATATAGCAATATAAAAACCATAGATAAATAATAATGTTAATCATGCCCAGCGGAAATAAGTCCAGGACCAGCCTATTGGCTCAGGGTGTCTGACGCTCCATGGGAGGAGTTGTAAAGTTTGATGGCCACAGGCAGGAATAACTTCCTATGATGCTCAGTGTTACATCTCGGTGGAATGAGTCTCTGGCTGAATGTATTCCTGTGCCGAACCAGTACATTATGGAGTGGATGGGAGTCATTGTCCAAGATAGCATGCAACGCTGGTCTTTCTGAAACAGCAATTTATAAATATTAGTGGTTGTGAGGCTTGTATCACCACTGTCTACAGCCAGTTTCTTCCTGGGTGTTGAAATTGTCGTACTAGGCCATGATGCAACCAGTCACTATTGACAATAAACCTGATTCTAATTCACCATAACAATTCCAAACACACTTTGCTTAATTTTTAACAAATAAAAATGTCCTGACTTGGTTACTAGCAATTAAGGATCACCCAGGTTCCACATTCAACTGATTATCCATTAATTTTGTGAATTGTGTACACTTGGTTTTCCATCTTCAATGAGATTCCAGCACCAGACACACCTACCCCTAACACACCCCTTTTCAGCATTCCAAAGAAATTGCTCTCTCTTCCCACCCCCACCCCAATCCCTCCACCCTTCCTTGTTTACACTGCCATCTTCACAGAACACTTGCCTTCACGTGACATTTTCCCATCAAGCACAGGAGATGTTATACCTGGCCCTTTTGCACCATCCAGCAATCTTCCAGATGAAGCAGCAATTGAATTACATTTCTTCAATTTAGGACACTGCATTCACTCTTCCAAAGGGGTCCCTCTACATTGGAGAGAGCACATGATAGACACTTTGCAGAACAAAGATCAGTTTGGTCCGCAGGGGAATACTAAATCTCATGTCACTTTATTTCTTCATCTCTTTTCTCTCTCACTTCACAGATGTTGCTGGTTCCACAGTTAAGTAATCTGCCTGATGTAGTTCCCGGGGCATTCAATAGACAATAGGTGCAGAAGTAGACCATTCGGCCCCTCGAGCCTGCACCGCCATTTTGAGATCATGGCTGATCAATTACTATCAATACCCGGTTCCTGCCTTGTCCCCATATCCCTTGATTCCCCTATCCATAAGATACCTGTCCATTGTCCATGTCCATTGTTACTCAGAGAAGGTAGTGTTTGACAGGTTTAAATAATAAAATTATTAGTCAATGCTTTTTAAAGGAAGATAATCACAGATGAACAATTCAGATTTGAATACAAAAGATAGTTAGCATAACTGCAATCATTTAGGCTTGATAAAAGCATTTTTCAAGCCATATTTATCATTATGAATATCTCTAACTTGTTAGTGTATCATATCCTGGTGGGGAAGAAAAAAGGATTAATTTATACAGTTGAGTTAATCCAATTTTGACTCCTGAAGTAAATGAACTGTCACACAACAAAAGAGCTGGTTTAAGAAAAGGCTGAGAATCCTCACCTACGAATCAGGAGTCACGTGTACAATCTGTGTTCTTAGTTCAGTGGATTATTGAAATGATGCTGCATCATCAGAGGTGTTGATTTTCAAATGAGTCATTAAACTAAGGGTTAGAGCTGTGTATAAATCCTGACTCTATGGTCAGTTTTTATCTTTTGGTCAATACTAAATCAACAATTTATGCATGGCCTTGGTGCTTTCTGTACATTGTAACAGAGATTACATTTGAAAAATACTTCATTACCATAAAGAGAATTTATTTATCTTGCCATTGTGCAAGATGCCGTATGACTGCAATCTTTTCCTTTATTGCTTCAACTCTAGTGCCTTCTGCCTCTAGTTCATGTATTGTGTTAAGAAATTGCTAAACTGGCAACAGAATGCAACATGAGCCAAAACGTTGTATTCATCATCATGTCAAACATCGTAACTTAATTATTCAACAAAATACCTCTGAGCCTAATGAATCAGTAAACAAAAATAAATCTATTTCTGTGAGCTTTTAAAATGAACCCATGAAAGATGAATAACTGCCTCATTATTCATCTTTGCCACTATTTTGTAACTAGTAGCAATAATAAAGTTCATCCATTCATTTAGTAACTTACAAACACAAAAACAGCAGTTGTGCAATGTTTTATAGTTCTACAACAAAAGATTCTTAGTTATGTATCCCTTTTCCTGTGATGTGCTGGTTTATGAAACAATAAATTGAATTTTGCACTTGGCAAGTGTGACAAATAATAAACCACAGTATCCTGAAACTTAACGAATTGACTTTGATAAACTACAACTGTCTAGGTTTGCAGGTATACCACATGACACTTAAATTGTAGTGACTGTGCTTTTGGAGATATTGAAAACACAAAGTTGTCCTATTAGTTGCAAGCATTTAGTTAAAATCATTTTGTCTAAATGTGAGGTATTGCAGTGGGATCTAGTGTATGATTTGCAAAAGGTTACGAGCAGGTAATTCACATAAATGAGAAATCTTGACAGAATGCCATTGTTTGCTATGAGGAGAATTAAAATGCAGAAGTGATGAGGCTGAACATCAGTTATACAGGGTGCTGATGAGACCACATCTTAAATACAGTCGGCCCTCCTTATCCGCGAGTTCTACAAGCATGAATTCAACCTACCGCGAATCGAGAAAACCCAGAAGTGCTCTTCCAGCACTTGGTGTTTGAGCACGTACAGACCTTTCTCTTGTCATTATTCCCTTAACAGTGCAGTATAACAACTATTTTACATAGCATTTACATTGTATTAGGTGTTATAAGTAATCTAGATGGTTTAAAGTATACAGGAGTATGTGCGTAGGTTATCGTGGATAGGGATCGAAAAAAATCGGAAGTTCTCTTACTAAGTAAGTCGGAACAGGTACATCTGATATTATTTAGTGTCAGTTAGTCAAATGTTTGTCTTAGTATATAGTGATATTTTATATTCCTATGCATATAAAACACTTAAGAACGTATGTTTCAGCGCTGGGCTCGGGATCAGAAGTTCCCAAGTTCGATCCAGTGACAGATCGCTCTCGAGTGCGCTCTCCGTTCATGTCTGGTTGATGTGGAGGATCAAAAACCTAAAACCCAAAAACCCAATAATTAAACCACTGCCTTTCTGAGTTTGTACAACTGGTTTTTTCCACAAGAATTTAGAAGAATAAGAGGTGACTTGATTGAAACATGAGATTATGAGAGAACATGCTGGATGTGGAGAAACTACAACTATAGTCCACCGTACATCATCTTCTTTAGCAGGGCAAAAGGAAGTGCCATGGAATTTTGGAAATACTGAGATTTTCACAGTCATGTACTTGTGTGTGATTCCTGAGTTTGCTTACTGATAAATGACAAAATGGTAACAGGATTTTCCAGAAAATTCCATGCCAAATTCTCATCATTATCCAATTACTGCATATGGAAGTTTTGCTGGGTGCTAACTGTTTTCTATGTTAAAATTGTTTCTTCACTTCAGATGTTTAATCTACTGTCGTGTGCTTCAGGTTTTTCCCAACAAAACCTGAAAGGTACTACAGTTTAAGTAACTGGTGGCTACAAATTGCTTTGAAGTGCAATTAATATTGCCTAAACAAAGTTGTGTAAAGCCTGAATGTTCAATCATCCAATTCAATGTGTGCTGTGCATATTGCTAGTTCATCTATTTAGCTAAAATTTGTATATTTTGGATGATGGCTTTGAACTGGATGTAACTTTGAGATCCAAGTAATTATGATTAATGCTTTATCCAATTTGATCATTTCAGATCCATTAATGGCCTTCCTTTAATTTTCTCTGCCTTTGCCAGATTAACATATTTCAAAGTGAAATTATCCAAGACGTTGTGCTTTTGGATCCCCGATGGTTGTGTACCAGCGTACTTGGAAGACTCTTGTCCAATGAAAATCAAAAGGCTTTGCACCACTACAGAGGCCGTTACACAATAGAAGACATACTACACTTGGTATCAGAGCGTGATGTAGAAGAGTTGCTGCAAATTCTTGATGCAATGGACATTTGTGCACGGGACTTGACCAGTGGATCAATGGTGGATATTCCAGCATTGATTAAAGTGGAAAACCTGCACAGATCCTGGACTGATGAAGAGGATGAGTTGCTGGTTTATGGAGGAGTCCGCTTTGTGCCTGTTGAACATGTCACCCCGTTTCCATGTGGAATTTTCCACAAAGTACAAGTGAACCTCTGTCGATGGGTACATCAGCAAAGCTCTGAAGGAGAGCTGGATTTGAGGTTATGGACCAACGGATCAAAAATATCCAACAAGGGGACTGAAGTCATGGTCCTCCTGGTCAACCATGGTCAAGGTTTGGAAGTACAAGTAAGGGGACCAGAAACAGAAAAAATAAGGTGTTGTTTATTTCTTGATTCCATTTGTAGTATCATTGATAATCTAATAGTGACTACTTTACCTGGACTCCTGACTGTCAAGCATTATTTGAGTCCCCAGCAGCTCAGGGAACACAGTGAACCTGTAATGGTTTACCAGCCTAGAGACTTCTTCAGAGCTCAAGCTCAGAAAGAGACTTCACTCACCAACACCATGGGTGGCTATAAAGAGAATTTCAGCAGCATTCTGTGCTTCGGTTGCCTTGATGTCTATTCCCAAGGGAACCTAGGAATGGATATCCCCGTGTCAGAACTAAATCTACTTACAAGACGTAAGCTTAGTCGCCTACTGGACCCTCCTGATCCCATGGGAAAAGATTGGTGCCTCTTGGCTACAAACTTGGGTCTTGTTGATCTTGTTGCAAAGCTTAACACTCAGAATGGAATTTCAACAAATGGGAGGTTTCCAACTAGTCCAACCAGTGCTGTATTGACTGAGTGGGCTGCTTTGCCAGAGAATACCGTGGGGCTTTTAATATCAAAACTAAGAGGATTGGGTCGCCGGGATGCTGCAGACTTCCTTTTAAAGGCCTCTACTGTTTTTAAAGTTAATTTAGATACCAATGGACCTGAGAACTACATATCCAATTGCAATGGCGGGACCTCTTATAATTCAATCAGTTCAGTGGTTTCAAGATAAGAATGTTCTGCAAAACTGGTGAGAGGTGCAATTTTAACTGAATTCTCACTTTATGAAATGTATTCTTTGTGTACAGATATTGTCCAGAATAGTTGTGGTAACTTGCTTCCTTTAACAAGGAGACAGCAGTGAAATTCACTGAACTTGTTTACTACCAGATGATAAACCACCATTCTTTGGTACCTGCTGATTAAATTGGTTGTCAGCTCTAATCTTTCTTAAAATGCAAGATGGTTTTTAACTTAAAAAAAAATAGAATGGAAATACATTTGTCATTTATGCATTAACAAATTGCAATGTGTAAGATATATGATTTGTAAGGACTATCTTTCTTGTGCCGTTAACAAAAGTGAGTTTAGCAGAAACCCTCCACAGGAATGTGAATTTTATTGCAGGTTTTTCATCATCTCACCCACTTTCTTGCTTCTCAATGAACATGGGGTAAAGGTGAATGTTTGCTATTGACAATATTAAATTTGTTATGTAAGTCGACAACCAAATGTGAGTGCCTTTTTCAGGGTTTCCTGACATAAGTAGACCAATAATTGTTAAAGCTTTTAAATAGGAATTTTCTACCTCCCCATTACTCTTCACTAAGGAGCATGCAGATTAGTTACCATGAATGGCTTTTGTGTTTTCCTACTGTATACTTCATTTTGGGCCAACTTCTGTTCATATTGATGTGGTTTATCCATTGTTTAAAAGGGAACAAGGTCTGTGGTAGTTTCATGTGCATTGATAATAAAAATTTAGTGATGTACAGCAAAATTTAATAGTGGGAAATCTTTACAATTTTTTGATCTATTTATATGCAGTTATAGGGGAGCATGCTATTTTAATGCTACATCTTTACAGTCGCATTCTTATTAGCTTTTTAGTATAGTATTATGACCTGAAGTATTTTTAATAAACAATTTCATTATGAAAAATGGACTTTAAAAAGCAATTTGTATTTTTAAAATACTGTTGGTTTTCATGTTAAGGAAGTCTTTGGGCTTTTGGTTCAGCAGTGCTCTGCTCCAATTTTGGGCACTTAAGCAGTAAGGCTTTCAGTGTTACAGGTGAGACACATTGTTGCTTGCCGAAAGTGAATCAAGGGAATGCATGGACCAAGGGAAATATCTTTGTTCAGGCAAGACCAAATGAGTTTGCTGAGTTGGGGGCAGCGAGAATAGCAAATAGAGAGACAATTATTTCTACCCAGAGGGTAGTTTTTGGAATGAGTTGCCAGAGGTGGTAATGGAGGTAGATACATTACAACATTTAAAAGGCATCTGATCAGATACTTGGAGGGATTGGACAAGCGACATTTCTGTAGATAGGTACCTTGATCAGGATAGACAAGTTGGGCTGAAGGGCCTGTTTCTGTGTTGTATATCTACAACTCTAAAGCAGGTTTTGGATTGCTTGCAGCCACAAGTAAGTCCTAACAACTGTTCAAAATCTGCAATGAGACTGCCATCTTCCTTTTCTCGATTGTTACAGCCTCTCTCAGGATTAATGTGAAGGCTCCTGCAAGCAATCTGCTCTCGAAGCTGAAAACCACAGTCAGCCCAGCAAGATGCCTGCAGGTTCTGGTAAAAAGGGCTGAAGGCCAATTCTCAGTACAGGGATCATTCCCCTACACCTGGTTCAAACTGCTAATTTCTAGATGTATGTATTCATGAACAATTATCTATAAGCATAAGATTTTTAGAAACCACATTGGAAATGTGCTGCAGGTATACCAATAGGAAAGCAATGGATGAAAGACCACTTGAGTCTTGCATCAATGGCTGGAAAACTAATAGAGAGGGTTCACAGGGACAGGATTTAGAATCATTTGGAACATCCTTATTAGAGATAGTCAGCATGACTTTGTGAGGAGCAGGTCTTACTTTACAAGACTGATTGAATTCTGTAAGGGTGTGACAAGAAGTATGTGGTAACTTACCTCCATATCTATTATCCAGTATTACTTACATTCACTGTTTAGAAACTGTTTTCAGAGTTTGTCGTGAACCATATCAACTCCTGCCTGAGGAGTGACTTGGATCTGCTCCAATTTGCCTCGGTCACACATGTCTACAGCAGATGACGTTGCACTCAGCTCTGGAACAATGAAGGTGGATACATTAGGTTGCTTTTCATTGACTACAGCTCAGCATTCAACATTATCATCCCCTCAAACTATGCTCCAAGCCCTAAGCCTCAATACCTCCCTGCCCAACAGGATCCTCTATTTCCTCATATGCAGACCCCAACAACAGATCAGCAACAACATCTCCTCCACATTCACCATCAGTACAGGTGCACCGCGAAGCTGTGTGCTTAGGCCCCTGCTCTACTTTTATATTTATAACTGAGAGATTAAGTACAACTCCAATGCCATATTTAACCTTGCTGAGATCACCACTCTTGTTAGCTGAATCCAATTGGCATATTGGAGAGAGATTGAAGATCTGGTTGAGTGGTGCCACCACAACAAACTCTCACTCAAAGTCAACAAAACCAAAGAGCTGGTTATTGACTACACAAGGAAGAAACCAGAGGTCTTTGAGTTCTCATCAGGGGACCAGAGATGGAGAGGATCAGTACCTTTAAGTTCCAGGCGACAGCATCACAGCAGATGACATGCTGAATCTAGGCAAACTTCTATGAAAGTAAGGGTACTGTTGTATGCTCTTAGTAAAGGCATTGCATGCTGGCCCATTATAGATCCTTTAATATATCCTGGGACCAGCACAAAGAGGGAACAACAGTACCCTCACTTTCATAGAATTTGCCTAGATTCAGCATGCCATCTAAAACTTTGACAAACTTCTATAGATGTATTCTTGAGAGTATCTTGACTGGTTGCATCTCGGGCTGGTATGGAAACACCGACTCCCTTAAATGATGAAACCTAAAAAAAAAAGTGGTGGATTCAGCCCAGTCCATCAAAGGTCAAGCTTACCCAACCATCTACAATGGATGCTGCCACACGGATTCATCATAGACCTCTCCCATCATCCAGGCCGTGCTATATTCTCACTGCTAGGTAGAGCAGTGGATGTGGTGTGTATGGATTTTAGTAGGGCATTTCTTAAGGTTCCCCATGGTAAGCTCATTCAGAAAGCCAGGAGGCGTGGGATCCAGGGAAAGCTTGTCTGTGTGAATTCGGGAATGGCTTGCCCACAGAAGACAGGGTGGTACTGGAAGTGTATTCTGCCTGGAGGATGGTGACCTGGGGTTGTTCCACAGGGATCTGTTCTGGGATCTCTGCTCTTGGTGATTTTTATAATTGACTTGGATGAAGAAGTGGAAGGCTGAGTTGGTGTGTTTGCAGATGACATGAAGGTTGGCTGTGTTGTGGATTGTGCAGACTGATGTCATAGGTTACTTACTGCCAGATATAGACAGGACAAGGAGCTGGGCTAAAAAGTGAAGTTAAATCTAGAAAAATGTGAAGTGATACACTTTGGAAGGTCAATCTTAAAAGCAGGGTACAAGGCTAATGGCAGGATTCCATTGGCAACACACAGAAGTTTAAGGGATCCAAGTACCCCTAACTGTACTTCCAGGTAAAGCAACACCTCATTTGCAAATCTGCTGGGGTCATCTATTGGAACCGGTGCTCCCGGTGTGACCTCCTCTACATTGGTGAGACCCAACATAGATTGGGGGGGCCACCTTGTCAAGCATCTTTGCTCCACTTACAAAATTCAGGATATCCCAGTGGCCAACAATTTTAATCACAATCCCCATTCTCATTCCAACATGTTGGTCTGTGGCCTCCTCTTCTGCCACGGTGAGGCCACTCTCAGGTTGAGGAGCAACACATTTTCTGTCATGGTAGCCTCCAACCTGAGGGCAAGAACATTAATTTTTCCAACTTCTGGTAAAGCTCCGCCCCCTCCCCTTCTCTTTCTTCAATTTCCCCTCTCTAGGCCACTTTTTACTCTCCTCCTCACCTGCCTATCACGTCCTCCTGGTGCCCCTCTTGCTTCCTTTTCTCCAATGGTCCACTCTCCACTCCTATGACATCCCTTCTTCTCCAGCACTTTATCTTTTCCACCTATCATCTCCCAGCTTCTTACTTCATTTCCCCCTCCTCCACCACCTGGTTTCAGTTATCACCTTCAGGCTTGTCCTCCTTCCGTTTCCCCACCTTCTTATTCTGGCTTCTTCCTCAGTTTTACTGAGCTTTTAAGTGGGCTGCATCAGCACAAGAGGTCATTCAAAGGCAAAGCAGCACGAGATTTTAAAAGAGCACAGATGCTTTCAAGACCTTTCAGTGAGCTGCAAGCATAATGGTCTATTGGGCACTTGGCAGCAGCCAATAAAAAGAAGTGGGATATAAGTAGATTGGCCATTGTGTGATTGGACAGTGTTAGAGTGGTCAGGCTTTTGCTCAACAGGTTTGGGCAAGCACAGGCAGAGGTTCTAAGTAAGTTTTATTTCCCCCATTAGTACATAGTACTGAGAACGGGTTAAAGCTAGTGATATGTTGCTTTGTGAGATGCAGGTGCTCTGGGAGACCCTGATAACTACATCTGCACAAAATGCACTGAACTGCAGCTCCTTCGTGTTAAGGAACTGGAGCTACAGCTGGATGACCTTTGGCTAACACATAAAAGTGTGGAGGTGATAGATACAGTGGAGGCTACAGAGAGGTAGCCACCCCAAAGTTGCAGGTGCCAGGTGACTGTCAGTGCAGAGTACCCTTGGCCATTCCCCTCAATAATAAGTAAATTGCTTTGGATGCTGTTAGTGGATGACGTGGCAACCTGATCTCTGGCACTGAGACTGAGTCTGTCTGTGGCTCAGGAAGGGAGTAGGGAAGAAGAGGGATACAGTAGTGAAAGGGGATTCCATAATTAGAGAAGCAGACAGCATATTCTTTGGACATGAAAGAGACACTTGGATGGTGTGTTGCTTCTTGGGTGCCAGAGACAGGGAAGTCTCGGATCAGGCCGACAACATACTTAAAGGGGTGGGTGAACAGTGGAAGTTGTATATATTGGCAAAAATGATATCGTTAGGAAAAGGGAAGAAGTCCTGAAGAGAGAAAACAGGGAGTTGGGTAGAAAAGCTTTTGAAAGACCTCCAAGCTAGTAATCTCTGTTTTGCTGCCAGTGTGGGTAAAAATGGGATGATTTGGATGATGAATGTGTGGCTGAAGAATTGATGCATCAGGCAGAGTTTCCAATTTCTGGATTGTTGGGATCTTGTCAGAGGAAGGTATGACCTGTAGAAAAATGATGGGTTACACCTGAACCCAATATCCTCATGGGCAGATGTGCTGGAGCTGTTGGGGAGGGTTTAAACTAATTTTGCAGGGCTATGGGAATGAGAGTGTAGGGCTGAGGGTGTGGCAGTTGACCTACAACCAGACGCAGTGTGTAGTGAGACTGTGAAGAAAGACAGGCAGATGATAGGGCAAAACTGCAGTCAGTGGGATGGGTTAAAAGTGCAACAAAGCATCAAAATCAAAAACAGTGATGAAGACAGGACTGAAGGTGTTATATTTGAATGCACGCAGTACACAGAATTTGGTAAATGATTTTGTGCTGTTGTTCAGATATGTTGTGGGTATCACAGAGTCGTGGCTGAAAGAAGATCATTGTTGGGAGCTTAACATACAAGGATACGCATTGTATCGAAAGGACAGGCAGGTAGGCAGACGGGGAGGACATGGCTCTGTTGGTAAAAAAAAATGAAATCAAATCCTTAGAAAGATGACGTAGGATCAGAAGGTGTAGAATCCTTGTGGGTAGAGTTAAGAAAATGCAAGGGTAAAAAGACCCTGATGGGAGTTATATACTGACCTCTGAATAGTACCCAGGATGTGGGCTATAAATGACAATGGGAGATAGAAAATGCATGTACAAATGTAGAAAGGGCAACTTTGCAATGGTCATGGTGCATTTCAAAATGCAGGTAGATTAGGAAAATCCGATTGGTGCCCAATCCCAAGAGAAGGAATTTGTAGATTGACTATGAGATGGCTTTTTAGAGAAGCTCGTGGTTAACACCACCAGAGGAAGAAAATTTCTTGATTGGGTATTATGTAATGACCCAGATTTGATTAATGAGTTTTTAAGTAAGGGAATTCTTAGGAGATAGTGATCATAATATGCCAGAATTTGCCCTGCAGTTTGAGAAGAAGCTGAAGTCTGCTACAGCAGACAATGGAGTAAATTGAATTACAGAATCATGAAAGAGTAGCTGGCCAAGGACGATTGGAAGGAGACACTAGTGCAGATGACAGCAGAACAGCAGTAATTGTAGTTTCTGGGAGCTATTCAGAAGGTGCAGAAAAGATGCATCCCAAAGATGAAGTAGCATTCTAGATGGAGTATGTGGCTGACAAGGGAAGTCAAAGACAGCATAAAAGCAAAAGAGAGGGCAGATAATACAGCAGAAAATCATGGGAAGGTGGAGAATTGAGAAGCTTTTAAAAAGTAACAATGCAATTAAAAAGTCGGAGAGAGAAGATGAAATATAAACGTAATCTGGCCAATAGTATAAAAGAGGATACAAAACATTTTCTCTGATATATAAAGAGTAAAAGAGAGATGAGTAGATATCAGACTCCTTGAAAATGATGCTGAATAGGTGATGGAGAACAAACAAATGGTGGATGAACTTAAGTATTTTGTGCCCGTCTTTGCTGTAGAAGACACTAGCAGTATGCCAGCAGTTCAAGAGACTGAGGGGGCCGAAGTGAGTGTTGTTACTGTTTCTAAGAAGAAGGTGCTTGGGAAGCTGAAAAGACTGAAGTTAGACAGTCACCTGGACCAGATGAACGACACCCCAGGCCTCAGAACAAGGTAGCTGAAGAGATTGTGAAGGCATTAGCAATAATCTTTCAAGAATCACTAGTCTAAAATGATTCTGAAGGACCATTAACATTGCAAGTGTCACCCTGCTCTTTAACGGTGGGGGGGGGGGTGGAGGAGGGAGCCAGCAGAAAGCAAATTACAGGCCAGTTAGGCTGTGCTCAGTGGTGGGAAAGATGAATTGGAGTCTATTATTCAGGATAAGGTCTCAGAGTACTTGGTGGCACATAACAAAATAGGCCAAAGTCAACATAGTTTCCTTAAGGGGAAATCTTGCCTGACAAAATGGTGGAATTCTTTGAGGACATAACAGGCAGATTAGAAAAAGGAGAGTTAGTGGATGCTGTATATTTGGATTTTCAGAAGGCCTTTGATAAGGTACCACACATGAGGCTGCTTAACAAGGTAATAGCCCATGGTATCACCGGAAAGAGACTAGCATGGATAGAAGATTCGTTGGCAGGAGGCAAAGAGTGGGAATGAAGGAGTCTTTTTCTGGTTGGCTGCTGGTAATTAGTGGTGTGTCACAGGCATTATGTATCTAATATTCCAGTATTATTTGAATAATATTGTAAATATACTGTGATTATGCATTAATTGTTTACATAATTCATTATTTGTAAGTACATGAACAGCATACATCATTCCGCCACCATGTCATATGAACAGAGCTCACTAAAGTAAAGAATAAAACTAAAACACGTATCCCTCGGATCCCCATGTTTTTCTTTCAATTGGTTTTTGGTTTGGAGTTACAAACCATAACAGTGGTAACAAGGAAGTTTTGAACAACCTTGAGAAGACCACCTGCCAGTTGAAACACAGCAAGACGTTCGTGTTTTAAAAAAGTTCTGAGACATTCAAGTTCAAAAAAATTGCAGCATGTGTTCTTCAAAGGGGAAGAGATGGCTGAGTTTAAAAAAGGGCAGAAATTGGGTGAAATTCACAGTTTCATAATCAGTGAGTACCAGCTGATAATAACAATTTTTTAAAAAATAGAAATGCCCGGCTATATCAGAAAGATAGTTGCATTCAATTGCACAAGAGATGACTGGATATCATATATTGAACAGTAGTTTGAAGCAAATGAAATTGCCAATGAAAAACGAGTGCCAGTTATGCTGAATGCAATGGGTGGAAAAGCATACAGTTTGCTTAGAAGTTTGACTAAACAAAGCAGCTGAAATGAACTCTGCTGATATCATGAAAGTAATTCGGGAACATTTAGAACTCAAATTGTTGATTTCAGAATGCTTCAGGTTTCATAAGTGAAATCAAAAGGAAGAGAAGTCAATTTCAGTGTCTGTTGCTGAATTGAGAGATTGAGCATTGTCAGTTCAGTGATGATGGGTTTAATGATTCACTGAGAGATTTATTTTCCAGAATCTTTCCAAGACAGCATTCAGAAATCTATTGTAACTGAAGCACAACTTACATTTAAAAGAGCAGTTGAAATCACTGTATCAATGGATACAGCAGCCAGAGATGCAATTGAGTTGCAGTCAGGATTGAAAGTGAGCATGAACAAAATTGCAGCATCTAGACAAATGGCTGCTGGCTGAACAATTTGTGGCAGGGGCTCACACACACCAGACAAATGCAGATTTAAAGGCAAAACTTGCAGAAAATGCAACAATTAGGACAAAGAGTATGTCAGGCAGACAAAAATAATTGGACTGCACAGGGAAGAGAAAAAGATTAAAAAGTTAAGTTGCAGTTTGAAAAAGAGCATTAATCATGTTATTGATGGAAAAATATGATACTGATAGGAGTGACAGAGGGCTGCATAGCCTTGAAATTTATAATGTGGAAACTAATGAGAGACAGATAATATGAAGTGAACAGCAAATTAATTTAAAATTATATTGGATACTGGATTGGCTGTTTCAGTCACTCCACAAAATAAGTTTGAGTGGCATTTTAAAGATACTTACCCGAAGCCTGCAGCTATCCAACTAAGAACATAGACTGGAGAAAAGGTAACTCTTATGGAAGTGACATCCGTCACAGTGAAATACGACAACCAATAAGCCATAATGGGCTTGTAAGAGGTAAAAACAGAAGGACCACCATTGTGGGGCCATGATTGGCTGAGTCAACTACAACTTGATTGGCGATTCATTCATTATGTGCATGCCACACCTCCTGCAATAGAGTCTACTGAAGGTAAATTAAGAGAGTTACTGGATGATGCCACCACAGTGTTCCAGGATGGCATTAGAAAACTCAAGTATATCAAGGATAAAACAGTGTTAAATGAAAATGCCACAACAAAGTTTTACAAAGCCAATCTGTAATTCTAATATCCACGATAAAATAGCCAGTGAGTTAGATCGCATGGAGGCTGAAGGAATTTTTTTTCCAAGGTTGAGTGGAGTCAATGGGCAATGCCAGTGGTCCCAGTAGCCAAGAATGGGTCTGTCAGAATCTGTGGTGATTTTAATGTCACCATCAACCCAGACTGAAAGTAGATTAACGCCCTCTGCCCAGAATAGAGGATATCTTTGCAAACCTGTGCACTTATCTGAGGCCTACCTACAGATGGAAATGGAATAAGATTCCAAAGTGTCTCTTACCATAAACGCTCATAAAGAGCTTTATCACTATAATAGGCTTATTTTTAAGTAGTATCTGCATCTGCACTTTAGCAGAAAGCTATGGACTGTGAAAGCTATTTTGCAAGGCTGCACAGACACTCAGTGTTACCAAGATGACGTCATTGTTACTGGTAAGGGTGACAAGGAACATCTCCAAAGTTTCCAGACAGTCTTAAAAAATATTAGAAGATGACGGGCTCAGAGCACAACACAACATATTGTGAATTCTTTAAACCAAACGTCACTTGTTGTGGTCACACCATAAACGCATAATGATTACACAAGTGTACTGAGAAAATTGAAGCAGTGGTGGATGCCCCAAAGCCAAAGGATGTGTCACAGGTGCGATCTCTTTTAGGATTGTCAATTACAGTAACAGGTTCCAGCCAAACCTGGCCACTGCACTCCACCCCTTGAACTCATTACTACAGATCAGGAAGAAATGACAATGGGCAAAGCAGCGTGAGGTGGCTTTCCAAAAGGCAAGGGAAATGATGACCACTGACACTGCACTCACCCATGTTAGGAGTGATGGGAATGAGCATCCCATAGCCTTTGCTCTTACTGCTGCAGAGAAAGATTACTCACAGATTGAGAGAGGGTCCTTGAGTCTGGTTTGGGGTGTAACATTTTTCAACTAGGACTTGTATGGGAGAGAGTTTACCCTATTACAGATCATCAACCACTAATCTTTCACAGAATGGTGTTCATCTAACAGCAGTGGCAAAAATGGGCTCTTTCTTGGAGGACGCAACTACGAGGTAGAGTTCAACAGGGTAACTAATTACGAAAATACTGATGGATTGTCCCATTTACCCTTGGAAAAGAAAATACCTGAAATATTTACAAAGCGGGACACTTTTTTTTATGTATTCTTCCTAATGCAAATCAAAAGTCTCCCTTTAACAGCAGAGATGATCCAAAGGGAAATCAAAATAGACCCCACACTGTCTCAGGTCTTCATGGCAACCCAAAATAGCTGGAATATGCAGCAAAAATCCAGAACCCCTTTTTGCCAGCGCTGGGATGAAATTGCCCTTAACAGAGGTTGCCTTGTGTGGGGATTGAGAGTGGTTGTACCATCCAAGCTGAGAGCTAAAGTGTTGGAGGAGCAACATGCCAGTCATCTAGGCAGAGCCAAATGAAAATGAAAATGTTGGGTCAATACTTTGTCTAGTGGCCTGGGATAGATCGGCAGATCGAGCAAGATGCCAGCGCGTACAGAAAAAGGTATCCAGAGCAGTCAGAACCACTTGCCGCAGTCCCAGAGATAATTCTTACGCCATCACAGAGGAGGCCCCAGAATCTGATATTGCTTTATAGCCACAAGAACACCTGGCAAGCAGAATGGCTTCCCTTCTACCCTCCATCAAGAAAGACGTTATCCCACAAGAAAGTAAGAAATCCTCCACAACAATAAAACCTTTAGGCTTAAATGGGACTACCTAAAATTTACTGTGCTCTGGATATTTATACAGTAGCTGTATTATATAGTATACTGTGTGTAATGAAGTACACTTCATTAAAGGTTATAAGTAAAAGTATGTGAAAGTCATATGATACATTATTATGTCACCTTATATATGCTAAAAAGTAAAAACAAAATTAAGGCAGTAAACTAAAACCCTTGTTTTTCTTTTGGAGTCCAAAACGTAAAAGCAGGGGTCGGTGTTGGGGCCATCTCTTCATGTTATACTGTATATCAGTGGTTTAGATGAAGGGATTAGTGATTTTGTGGCAAATTTTGTGGAAAGTGTGAAGACAGGTGGAGGGGCAGGTAGTGTTGAGGAAACGGTGTCTGCAAAAGTATGGGGAAAGTGCATGGTCGTGCACTTTGGTAGAAGGAATAAAGGTGTAGACTATTCTCTAAGTGGGGAGAAAATACAAAAATCAGAGGTGCACAGAGACTTGGGAGTCCATGCAAAATTTTCTAAAGGTTAAGTTGTAAGTTAAGTCAATGGTAAAGAAGAAATGCAATGTTAGCATTAATTTCGAGAGGACTAGAATACAAAAGCAAAGATGTAATGCTGAGACGTTATAAAGCCTTGGTTGCACCACACTAGGAGTATTGTGAGCCGTTTTTGTGCCCTTATCTTAGAAAAGATGTGCTGGCATTGAAGAGGAGGTTCATGGGAATGATCCCAGGAATGAACGGTTATGATATGAAGAGCATTTGATGGCTCTGGGCCTGTACTCGCTTTTGTTTAGAAGAATGAGGTGGGATCTCATTGACAGCTATCCAATATTGAAAGGTCTAGATAGAGTGGATGTGGAGAGGATATTCCTATAGTGCAAAAGTCAAGGACCAGAGAGCAGTGTCTCAGAATAGAGGGCCATCCATTTAGAACAGATGAGGAAAAATTCCTTTAGCCATAGGATGGTGAGGCTGTGGAATTCACTGCCACAAGCAGTTGTGCAGGCAAAGCCATTGGGTACATTTAAGGTGGAGGTTGATAGGTACTTGATTAATCAGGCCATCAAAAGTTACGGGGAGAATGCAGGAGAATGGAGTTGAGAGGGCTAGTGGAATGGTGGAGTAAACTTGACGTGCAGAGTGGCCTAATTCTGTCTGAAGGTCTCAGCCTGAGACATCAACTGTTTATGCAATTCCATAGATACTGCCTGACTTACTGAGTTCCTCCAGCATTTAGTACATGATACTTAGGATTTTCAACAAAAAAAACTTAGAAATTCAACGAGCCAGCATCACCCAATTACACCCTATTAGCCTACTAACCTATTGGTCGGAATGTGGGAGAAAACAGAGCACTTAGAGGAGACCCATGTGGTCACGGGCGAACATACAACTGCATATAAACAACAGCAGAATTGAACATGGATTGCTGGTGCTGTAACAGCATTACACTAATTGGGGATCTTGGGGTCCACATCTATAGAGCTCACAAAAGCTGTCATGTATGTTGATAGGGTGGTTAAAAAAGGCATATGGAGTGCTAGCCTTCATAAATCAGTGAGGTAATGTTGCACTGGTTAGACCACTGGTAATTTGTTCAGATTTAGTCTTCTCAGTTTAGAAAGGAGATTGACCAGAATGCTATGCTGATTAGAGAAAATGTCTTGTAAGGAAAGGTTGCATGAGCTAAAGCTTTTTCTCTTTTGAGTGACGGAGGATGAGAGGTGAATTGATAGTGGTGTGTAAGGTTATGAGAGGCATAGAGTAGACAGACAGCATCTTTTTCCCAGGACAGAAATGGCTAATATGAGATGACGTAAATTTAAGGTGACTAAACGAAAATATATGCCAATGTAAAACAAATCTACTTCTGACACTAAGGTGTATGGAATGATGCACTGCTGGGGTGGTGATGGATCCGATTCAATAGGGATATTTGAGAGACTCTTAGGTATGCACATGAATGTAATAAAAATGGAAGGCTGTGGGCTGTGTTAAGAGGGAAGGTTTTGACTGATAGTAGAGTAGCTTTGTATAAGTCAGCACAAGATCATGGGCCAAAAGACCTGTACTGTGCTGTAATGTTCTATGGTCTATGCTCTATGTTGAACCAGTGTTGAGAAAGTTCATTCAGCAGCTTGTGTGTGTTTATTTGTTCTTAGCCCAGCCTAGGCTCTCATAATTCTGAAACCATTCATTTCCAGTTGTCTCTCATCCAAAAACAGGATTTAAAAAATCACCTGCCCTTACACTTCCTCCCTCACCACCATTCAGGGCCCCAGACAGTCCTTCCAGGTGAGGCGACACTTCACCTGTGAGTTGGCTGGTGTGGTATACTGCGTTCGGTGCTCCCAGTGTGGCCTTTTATATATTGGTGAGACCCGACGCAGACTGGGAGATCATTTCGCTGAACACCTACGCTCGATCCGCCAGAGAAAGCAGGATCTCCCAGTGGCCACACATTTTAATTCCACGTCCCATTCCCATTCTGATATGTCTATCCATGGCCTTCTCTATTGTCAAAATGAATCCACACTCAGGTTGGAGGAACAACATATACTGGCTGGGTAGCCTCCAACCTGATGGTATGAACATTGACTTCTCTAACTTCCATTAATGCCCCTCCTCCCCTTCTTACCCCATCCCTGACATATTTAGTTGTTTGTTTTTTTTCTTTCTCTCTCCCCATCACCCTGCCTGTTCTCCATCTCCCTCTGGTGCTCCCCCTCTCCCCCTTTCTTTCTCCCGAGTCCTCCTGTCCCATTAACCTTTCCCTTCTCCAGCTCTGTATCACTTTTGCCAATCACGTTTCCAGCTCTTAGCTTCATCCCACCCCCTCCGGTCTTCTCCTATCATATCGCATTTTCCCCTCCCCCCACTGCTTTCAAATCTCTTAGTATCTCTCCTTTCAGTTAGTCCTGACGAAGGGTCTCGGCCCGAAACATTGACAGTGCTTCTCCTTATAGATGCTGCCTGGCCTGCTGTGTTCCACCAGTATTTTGTATGTGTTGTTTAAAAAATCATCTTACCTTATCAGGAAAATTTAAAGATAAACACTTCTCATGCCTGTACTTTTTACATCACGTAATCCCTTCACAGAATACCTATAGTTTGTTCATACTGCTTTTTGTGGTGCAGTCACTTAGTTGGAACGCTGTCTCAGCTGTGCTCTTTCCAGGTGTCAATCATGTGACCTTCCTCCTCTGTACTTTGTTCTGTGGTTCCCAGCATATCTCACTCTCTCTATCGCTAGCTAGCAGCCTATCTTCTCAGAGTCCGTCAGCATACTTGATATCTTGTCTCCAGCTACACGTTGTATCATTTCTTAATGCATGCATTACTAAATGACGATAAATGATGACTGAGTGTCCTCACAATCTAATCTAATCCATGGAATAATAACAGCTATTTCCCTATTCTCAGAGTTCCTTCTCTGCTAAATACCTCTTCATAAGATGCACCTCAAAATAATTTTTCAGCAAGTTGTGTTAATTATTCTTATATATTTTCTTTAAGCAGTCCTTGGTTCAATGGATGTTCAGTATCTAAAGTGAATTTTTATAATACGGGATAAATAAGTAGGATAAATAATAGAAATATATCCTGGTCTGTACATCAGGACAGAACAGGGCTCTTTAGAAATGTTTCTCAGCCAATACTTACTGCAAGCTCACAGTAAAAGCTCACTTAAATTTTCAAAGTGTCCATTACTCACAATAGGGAGAAATTGAAGCAACACACACAAAATGCTGGAGTAAAGCTGAAATTGGGTATGTGCACTAACAAGGAGTCATTGTGTTTAGGTAAACTGGGAAGGGAAGCATCTCAGAAAGTCTAACTGCCAATTGAGGGGAACAGCCACGTGCCGATAGTCCTAGGCCATCATCTAGTCTGTTGTAATCAGCCAGCACCTCCAAAGAAACTGCAGAGGAAATTTCCAAAGAAAACCTGAAAATACTGAAAGTGTGAAACAAAAACAAAATACTGGAACCACACAGCAGTTCAGGTAAGACAGAAGAGCAGACGAGACAATTGCCAAATGAACAGTTCATTTGAAATGCTGAAAAGTGAGGGTTGATGGGGGAATGGGGGATGTAATTGTAGAGCATTGTGGCAGTAATTGCAAAGGATGCTCTATTGAAATTGAAGGCCATTGAAGTGGAATTTGAGAATTGACGATTTAATTCTTGTCCAAGAGGAGCCGATGTCAGAGCAGAGTTTCAAAAAATAGGTATAGTCAATGGCTCTGTCCACTATGGGAACCTTGGGTAAGGAAGAAGAGAAATATTTCAGAGGCACGTGTGTAGAAAGACTCATCATTGGCATAAATACAACAGAGATGGATCTCCTTGGTACACTCCTCCAACCCCACACACCAGTTCCATACCCACCACACTTCCTTATACAACCACAGAAGATGCAACATCCATTCTTTCACCTCTTCCTTTCCCACCATGTAAAGACACCAAGCTGTCCTTGTAGCTGCAATTGTGATTTACTGCATTTGAAATTCTTAATGGGGTTCCACACTCTATTGGAAAAAAAACAGACATAGATTGGGTGACCCCCTTTGTGAAGCACATGTGTTCAATTTGTAGAGGCAATCCTGATCTTCCTATTGCCTATGATTTTAATTTGCCATCCCACTCCCTCTCTAACCTTTCAGACTGTGGCCCCTGCACCATTACAATGAGGTGAAATGTAGGTTTGAGGAATAATGTCTTATCTTCTACCTATAGGTATCAATGCCTTCCACAAGTTCTGGTAACCTGCTTTCTCTGTCTGTGTCAGGACTCTGATATTGGTTTCGTTTTGCTCTCCATTAACATAGCCTGTCTTGCTGGCATGTCCAACAGTCCTGCATTTTGCATTTCTTTATCTACATTATCACAGTCTAACTGCTGCTATTAACCACTTGGATACTGCTCCCCAATCCTGGCCTTAGTCTATCAAGGATGTTCTCATTGTCCGATTTGTCCTTTCCGACTCACACTGCTACATAAAACCAATGTGGGTTTTTTTCTTGCTCCCGGCTCTGAAGTATTTTTTTACCTGAAGTATTAATTCTATTTCTGTTTGCACAGGTGCTGTCTGACCTGCTGCACATTTACCATTTTGGCTGTGTCTAATGCACGTTATCTTAGTTCAGAAACTTTTATCAATTCTCCATAAAAGCAGTTCCACAAAAATTAAAGGTGAAGCCTATAGAAAACATTGTCACCCGGCAAAGATTATGGAAATAATGAAGAAATTCAGTCTCAGTAAAAACCTTTGTGTCGATTCTTCAGGACTGCCAGGACCATGGAGTGAATGAGCAAGTGCAGCAGGCAGTGAAGAAGGCTAATGGAATGTTGGCCTTTATTACAAAGGGAATTGAGTACAAGAGCAAGAAAATCCTCTTGCATTTGTACAGAGCCCTGGTGAGACCACACCTGGAGTATTGTGTACAGTTTTGGTCTCCAGGGTTAAGGAAGGACATCCTGGCTGTAGAGGAAGTGCAGCATAGATTCACAAGGTTAATTCCTGGGCTGTCTGGACTGTCTTACGCAGAGAGGTAACAGAGACTGGGCTTGTACGCGCTGGAATTAAGGAGATTGAGAGGGCATCTAATTGAAACATATAAGATTATTAAGGGATTGGACAAGATAGAGGCAGGAAATATGGTCCAGATGCTGGGGGAGTCCAGTACCAGAGGGCATGGTTTGAGAATAAGGGGTAG
Source organism: Hypanus sabinus (assembly GCF_030144855.1). Taxonomy (NCBI): domain Eukaryota; kingdom Metazoa; phylum Chordata; class Chondrichthyes; order Myliobatiformes; family Dasyatidae; genus Hypanus; species Hypanus sabinus. The sequence goes on from NC_082710.1 coordinate 43,453,289, forward strand.
GTCATTTAGGACAGAGTTAAGGAAAAACTTCTTCTCCCTGAGAGTTGTGGGGGTCTAGAATGCACTGCCTTGGAAGGTAGTGGAGGCCAATTCTCTGGATGCTTTCAAGAAGGAGCTAGATAGGTATCTTATGGATAGGGGAATCAAGGGATATGGGGACAAGGCAGGAACCGGGTATTGATAGTAGTTGATCAGCCATGATCTCAAAATGGCGGTGCAGGCTCGAAGGGCCAAATGGTCTACTTCTGCACCTATTGTCTATTGTCTATTGACCAGCTACAGTCCTAAGACCCATTTGGCTGAGAAGGAATAATGCAAGAGATTCATTGAAGCTTGAGATGAGATCAATGCCTGCTGGAAGGGGCACTTCGAAGACTCTCCTTGGTTCAAGCCTTCTTCCAAACTATGGCAGGCCACTTGATCCAACCTCACTTCCAGCTCAGACCGACAGAGGAGATGAGAAGACTTAGAGGACAACAGGAAAACAACTAAGTCTTTGGAGCAATTGATATGCTGTTGGAGTTCTAATACTTGCTGGTGAGTAACTTCTGATACAAATTCACAGCCCCATCTCCCATACCTTTCAGATGCAAGAGGAGGAGAGACTTAGAGTTGTTGTACTTTGTAACTATCTTCAGGAAAAGAAACTGAGTTGAATGCTATATCTACTAAGGGGCCCCCTGCTATATAACCAAGGGAAGTCATTGCCAGGGACTTACTCTCCTGCACACTTCCCAGTGTACAAAAGTTGCTTCCTAGTTACCTACACTGTGGACATGATATTCTCTGCATGACAACTCCAAAAGGAATACAAAGGACAGTCGTTAGAGGGGAAAAATAGTGTTTGAAGATCAGGATCTCTCCTCCAGCAGAAAGCTGTCTATTGAGCAGCACTGAAGAGCTACGATTAAAACTCTCAGCAAAGTCCTCCATATCACTGATGATGTCAGTGTTCTCCCCCAGGCCAAAATCCTTGGCAACTTAAATTCATCCAAATCCAATGGGCAGGCTATGGCTTTCTGTCAGCAAGTTTGTTTCTCTAAACTCAGCCACAGCAGGATATTGCCGGGTTGGTGGAGGAAAGAAATTCAAGGATGTTCTCACAGCATTCTTGGGTGAAAAATGTTCTGCTGTAATGTGTGGGTTTCCCTGGCCCACTATCAAGTACACAAGTTAATGGAAAAGATGTATTTGAGTTAGTCTTCAGAATGAACCTCAAACCCCTTGCAGGGCACACAGGTGAGCACTGAGCACTGAAAATGATAGCTGAACCACATGATCATCGTGCACCCTCTTGCACCTCCAGCTTTACCTGTACCAGAATCTTAGGTCCCATATTAGCCTATCATTTCTTAATCAATGCTGCAATTTCTAACAAAAAAAAGCTTTCAAATGAACTAAGGCAGTAATGGGGAGAAAATTGGTGGATAACAATATAAAGATCTATACATTAACATTTTATTTCTCTGAACATAACACACTGTCCCCATGAACAAGGAATTTGCAAAGTGTGTCCTTGTTTTGGAAAGCACAGTGATCATTTACCAGAATTTATTAAAAGTTCAAATCACAGAATGCAATCAGAAAATTGTTTCAAATCTACAGAATTTAACAAGATCTTACAAAATGTACTAAGAACCATTTTCCAGAGCTTGAAAACATTAACAAAGTTATAGAGATGAGGTGGAAGAGATCTTTCTAGATGTCTGTTTTAACATGTTTAAACAAAACATTAACAAAAATAACAAGCAACTAAATTATTTTAATCTAATCCCATCATTACATTGTTTGGTTCTGATAAACAAGTAAGAAAAATAATTCACATGCAAGACTTCATACCCCCTTTAACAGGAGCTGACTTTTGTCAAAGGGACTATCTGCATATGTGCATGTCAATACCTCCAATCTCCTGTGTTAATGGGTGACTAAGTACACTTCAAAAGAGTAGGCAATGGTTTTAGATCATACATCTTATTCAGTGCATAACTCATTCAAGTGGGGTGCAAGGGAAGGACAAAAGGAAAGAATGTTAATGGTTAGTGGAATCAGGCAGTACCAAACTTGTTGCTTCATGTTGCATTTCCACCATGAAGCAAAAACTGTGGCCGCAGAAAACTTGACTATTTCACTGTACTTCTTCCTTATTTTTCCTTTACTTCCAGGATACAGATGGGCCTGTTGAGGGAAGCAGTAAAGATTAACAATTTGCTTTACTAATCACATGTACATTAAAATATTGAAAAATACAGCCGAAATGTGTCATTGCTTCAGCAACCAACACAGTTCGAGGACGCACTGGATGTAAAGCATTATGCTAACTGTTATGGCTGATTTATACTTGTGTGTACGGGCTACGCCATAGCCCTGATTTTCACTTCTGCGTAGCTCTACGCCATAGCGAGCATGCATTGGTGTGCGCCTAAATGCTAGTTGGCGGTGGGGTTTCTATGCCACTGTGTTGAGTTTCTTCGTGAGAGACATGGACGAGGAAATGCATTTGAAACATTTTCGCATGCCGGCAGGTAGATTTGACAATTTGGTTCATCTATTTCGCATCGGTGTACGCACAGCCTACAGACATGGCGGAGAAGAAGCAACAGGAAATGTGTAGGAGGAAGTGCAATTCTAGTAAGCTGACCAATCCCAGTTGTTGCGGTCTGCATCGCTGTGACGCGTGAGTGAGTTTTTTGGGGAGGTGCATGCCACCCTACAACATAGGGTACGTGATACCTACGGTGTAGATGTGACATACAAGTATAAATCAGCCTTTACACCATCATGCTGCCCTTGAAGAAAGTGGTCGTGAGCCAGTTATTAAACAGCTTCAGACCTTCCAGACGAGGTGCAAGTCCCCAAGCCAAAGTGGTTTTGGGGATTTGTACCCTGTAACAAGGAAAGCACAATGATACTTTGCAAATCAGGATGGTGTAAGGCCTGGGGGGAAATCTGCAGGAGGTGGTGATCCCATGCATCTGCTTTTGGTAGGAGTGATTGTGAGCTTGAGAGAACATTTCAGGTTAGCTTTGGCAAATAACCACAGTGCATTTTCAGGATTAGGTTTATTATTACAATCTGACTTGAAATTTGTTGTTTTGCAGCAGCAGTATAGAAAATGCAAAAAAAAAGGAATAATGAAATTGTTTCAATTGGTTCATGGACCCACAACTCAGAGATGCTCATACCTCACACAGCTGACCCCTCATTTTGTGGAATTTACAATACTGTAGCCACAACACAAGGGTAATGGTAGTGCACACACAAAATGCTGGTGGAACGCAGCAGGCCAGGCAGCATCTATAGGAAGAAGCACTGTCGACGTTTCGGGCCAAGACCCTTCGTCAGGTAACAGTAGTGTGATGATGATGTACCGGTCGTGCAGACTGGTATGGAGATTCTTGTTTGTTATTGGATCTGCACACATCCAGGCAAATAGAGTATTTTATTATGTTCCAGATTTGTACTTTAGAGCCTGCACCTTAGGTTACAAGGGGGTGAGTTATGCACTACAGAATACCCAATGTGTCCTTGTGGCCATCATTTTCTTCTGTGAGGGGGATTCTCTTGGGGCACTGGTGTTGGTCGTATTTTGGTTTTGCTCCGTACATATTTCAATTTCTTTACCACCCTTTCTCTATTTATATTAAAGTGTTTATTTTCTACTGTGAGGTATGACGTCATTCTTCTCTTTCTCTGTTTCAGTCATATCTGGCCTAATGCTTTTGCCTGCACATAGCGTTTCTAGTTATTTTTTCACAATTTTGTCATCTCAAAGAATCCCAACCCCCTTCCCACCACAGTGGTTAATTGGGTCTACTTGCTAACCCAGAACATGCCTTCTTCTCAATACTATCACCAAAGAAGTAGTACAGGAACCTGAAGATGCCCTCAATGTTTCATGAATAGCTTCTTCCCTTCTACCACCAGATTTCTGAAGGGATAATGAACACGTACACTACCTCACTATCTTTTGGTTTTTTTGTTCTACTTATTTTATTTTTAATATATGTTTCTTATTGTTATTTTAAAGTAATTTATTATGTATTGTAATGTACTGCTGCCACAAAGCAACAAATTTCATGACATACGCCAGTGATGTTAAACCTGATTCTGATTCTGAACACTTTTGCTCCTCTATGTCACCTCTCCTCTCCAACACTCCGTTTGCCAGCCTCCGTCCATGGCTCAGACCCTTAAGTCTGTGCAACATCTTCGTAAATCTCCTCGGTGTACTTTTCAGCAGAGTGACCGAAGCTGAAGAAAACACTCCAAATTAACTTGTTAAAAAATGGATAATGATGGATCATGTGCAGGCAGAAGAGATTTAGTTTAAACTGGCATTACGTTCAGCAAGATGTGGGCAGAAGGGCTTGTGCAGTTTCATGTTCCATGTGCCGTGTTCTATGTTTTACTTGTATCATTCTCCTCCCAATTACCATGATGGGCATCTTATACTCTCAATACTTTCTACACTGAAAACAAGCACATATTCAGTCTTAGCCATTTCTGCCGATCTTAAGTGTTGACAAAATATTTTCTTTCCAACAGCTAATGGAACAGGACTTACCAAAATATTAGCTCCTCAATCACCCCATTGCTTTTTTTCTCTTCCCCTCTCATCTTCCCTCCTAAGCACAAAAGATACCACATCTTCCCTTTTACATCTAATTCGTTCTACTAACCAAATCTCCAGGCACTTCCAGGAAAAACAGCAAATTGCCTGTACTTCAAGCAATGTTGAAGTTTCTTTATTTGATGGCTTCCTGATGCACCATCAATAACTCTCTCTGAGACGTAAAGGCGAGATATCGGCTTTTATTGACTGAAAGAAGGAACAAGCAATGGTTGACCACCATACTACATCCTGGAGACTGAGAGGCCGGGCTCAGGCCTCAATCGCCTTTATACCGGGGTCTGTGGGAGGAGCCACAGGAGCAGTCAGCAGGGGGCGTGTCCAGACAGGTATATGTAGTTCACCACACTTCCTTCATTTGCTTTGCAGGCACCTCAGTTTCCTCTGCATGCTTTACCCAGAAGTGTTGGTTGCCCTTCTGTTTCTTTTCTAGTCTACCCCATTCTCATTCTCTGGTTTGAGTGTGCACTGCTCGAGTGAGGTTTGACTGAAGCTTAAGGATAAACACTAAATCTTTCAATTGTATACATTAGAGCCTTCCAGACAAAACAGTGAGTTCAACCATTTCAGAAAATGAATTCCATTTACATTTCCTCTAGACTAGGGGTTCCTGACATAGTTTTTATGCCATGGACCAATACCATTAAGCAAGGGGGTCCCTGGACCCCAGGTTAGGAGCCCCTGCTCTAGACCCATTTTACATTTCTATGATTACCCCGTTTTGCCTTGCACCAACATCCTGTTCTGTCCCACAAATCCTCCCCAAACATTCTCTACTTTAGAATTCAAATTTCAAAGTAAACATATTGTCAAAGTACACATATGTCACCATAGATGCATTTTCTTGCAGGAATTCACAGTAAATACAAAGAAACACAATTTCATTAATGAAAAGTCACAGACAAGACAACAACCGATGTGCAAAAGAGATCAAACTGTGCAATACAATAAGAAAAGAAACAATCAAAATAGTAATAATAAAGAAGTAAAAATATCAGATGGGTCCTTTAAAGTGAGTCCATAGGTTGTGGGAACAGTTTAGTGATGGGACAAGTGAAGTTATCTCTTCTGGTTCCAGAGGGTGTAATAACTGCTCCTGAAGTTGGTGGCGTTTGTTCTGAATCTCCTGTTCCTCCTTCCTGGTGGCACTTCCAGGAAAAACAGCAAATTGCCTGTACTTCAAGCAATGTTGAAGTTTCTTTATTTGATGGCTTCCTGATGCACCATCAATAACTCACTCTGAGACGTAAAGGCGAGATATCGGCTTTTATTGACTGGAAGAAGGAACAAGCAGTGGTTGACCACCATACTACATCCTAGAGACTGAGAGGCCGGGCTCAGGCCTCAATCGCCTTTATACCGGGGTCTGTGGGAGGAGCCACAGGAGCAGTCAGCAGGGGGCATGTCCAGACAGGTATATGTAGTTCACCACACTTCCTTCATTTGCTTTGCAGGCACCTCAGTTTCCTCTGCATGACCTGGGTGGTGGGGATCCCTGATGATGGATGCTGTTTGCTGCAACAGCGCTCTTTGTAAATGTGCTCAATGGTAGGGAAGGCTTTACTCATGATGGACTGGGCTGTATCCACAACGTTTTGTAGGCTTTTCTGTTCAAAGGCATTGAAGTTTCCATACCAAACTGTGATGCAACCAGTCAGTATACTCTCCAGCGTAGATCTTTAGAGGTTTGCTAAAGTTGTAGATGATGTGCTGAATCTTCACAAACTTCGAGGAAGGTACAAGTGCTGCCGTGCCTTCTCTGTAATAGCACTTGCATGCTGGAGCCAGGATAGATCCTCTGAAATTATAAGTTCAGTGATGATATTTCTATATATAATTTTAATTTCTTAATATTTATATTATTTTCATTTCTTCGATCTGTCAGGGTGGACTGTTTCTCTTTTCACAGACAGTGACTGCTCTGAGAACTTCTAACATCATCTATATTTTAGGTTGCCTGAATCTGCTGCTTTTGTCATCAATGTCAACAGCAAGTGGGCACTGAGTCAGAAGCAAGATTTTTTTTTAAAAGGGATTGGGAAAATCAGGTTGGTAATAGGTCTCAAGAGAGTGAATTTGTTGAATGCCTATGAGATGGCTTTTTAGAGCAGCTTATCATTGAGCCTCCTGGAGGATCAGCTATATTGGATTGGGTGTTATGTAACTCCTAACAAATTTTATGTCTTGCCATGCACCACTGTCAAAAAACAACAAATTTGGTGACATACGTCAGTAATAATAAATCTGATTCTGATTCATATCCCATTTCTTAAATGGCATATTCTCAAACTTTGCCCAAAGTTCAAGATTTCTCAGTCAGGGAGAAACATTCTCCCTGTGTCTAGTATTTCAAACCCTTTAAGAAGTTTATAACTTTTGATGTCATTTGCTCTCATTCTTCTAAATGCTAGAGAATACAGTTTCAAATGACACAATTTTCCTCACACAGTACACAGCCATCACTGGAACCAATATAGTGAATCTTTGCTACACTTCATCTATGGCAAATGCAATATTTCTTGGGAAAGAAGTCACAAGCTAAACATTAGATATCCAGATGCAATCTTGCTAAGGCCCTATGCAATCTCATACTTTGAAGTCTCTCCTCATAAGAGTTGATGTATCATTTGCCCTATTGAACTGCACCTGACATTAACAATCATACCTAGGTCACACTGAATATTAACAGAGCCTAATCTCTCACCATTTAGGTTCCACTTTTCTGAAACATGCATCAAAAGAGGATAATTTCATATCCAACACAGGTTCTAACTTGTCTTTGAATGTAATATTTACATTATAAGAGAAACAACATAAGCAGTTCAGCCTGATGCAGTGAAACAAGAAGAGAGTCTTCACCTCACCAACCCAATCACCATTCACAAACTTAACCAATCAGAATCAGAAACAAAAAAATCAGGTTTATTATCACTGGCATGTGACATGAAATTTGCTAACTTAGCAGCAGCAGTTCAATGCAATACATAATCTAGCAGAGAGAAAAAAATAAAATAATAAATAAACAAGTACATCAATTACATATATTGAATAGATTTTAAAAATGTGCAAAAGCAGAAATACTGTATATTTAAAAAAAGTGAGGTAGTGTCCAAAGATTCAATGTCCATTTAGGAATCAGATGGCAGAGGGGAAGAAGCTGTTCCTGAATCGCTGAGTGTGTGCCTTCAGGCTTCTGTATCTCCTGCCTGATGGTAAAAGTGAGAAATGGGCATGCCCTGGGTGCTGGAGGTCCTTAATAATGGACACTGCCTTTCTGAGACACTGCTCCCCAAGTGATCCAATTTCATTGTAATCCCTCAAATCCCCCACATTCTACCTCTTCCCTACATACCTAGACAGCTCAGATGGCAAAATAACTTACTAACACACATGTTTTTAGAATATAGATGGAAACTGGAGCACTTGAAGGAAGTCTACATTGTCACAGGAACATCATGCAAACTCAGTAGAGAGAGAGAGAATGGAGGTTATTGGAGCTTTGGTTACTTATTTGCACCCTTGGAGGGCCTCTGTTGGATATCATCCAATCACATTTTAGCTTCTTAAGAGTTCTGCATGAGTGTGGTGAAAGCCAAGGTCTGTTGGACAGCAGATTCCTGCACACATTTCATGGCCAGATGCACCACTGCTGAAGAGAGTTATAGGTCATGTCCAGTCCTCAACTCCATACCATGGAAAGCTGGCAAAGGAATTTATTTTACTTCATTTGCATTATTTTTAATATTTTTATAAATTTGAATGTATTTTTAACTTAATCAGAAACATCCTAATATTTTTTGTCAAGTAACAAGCTGTTAAAAACTGTGGGGGTGTTCTGCATTAGTGTTTCAGGCATATATCATACATCAGGTTGCTGTGTATTGACTACAGCACAGTGTTTAATATAATCATATCCTCCAAAGTTATCACCAAGATCTGTACTTCTCCTTGCAACAGAATCCTTCACTTCCTCATCAGCAGGCCGCAATTAGTACAGATTGGTAACAGCATCGCCTTACTGGCCATCAGTCTAGGTGTATCTCAAGGCTGCATGCTTGGTCCCCTGTTTTAGTCTCTTCATAGCCACGGCCGTGTACTAAGCATTTTTGTCTTGGATGACCAGTCTTGTGCTTGGATGCAATCACTAACAAGGTGCATCTGCTCCTCTGCTTTCTTCCAAGCTTAAGGAGATTTGGCTTGGCGTATCATCAAATACCCTAGTAAACTTCAACAGATGCACAATTGAAAGTATCTGGACTGGTTCCATCATGGCCTGGTATGGCAATTCCAATGCACGGGAAGGAGAAAGCAAAGCCTCTGTACAAAGCAGCGAAGATTACAGGCGGTCAGTCCATTCTGTGGCTATGTCCAAGACAATCTGGTCTATGAAGGACAATGAATTGTAGAATCTTTTAAAAACGGGTGTGTTTATTGTGAGGACAAAGTGCATGTGGGCACAGGAACAATGAAAAACTTACTTGCAACAGCATTCACAAGGAAAACTAATTATACACAAGTTTTGCAAGGAAAAGTACACAACTAAAACATAAAACACAAACATGACAAAACCTGCTGATGCTGAAGATCCGAAACAACACACACAAGATGCTGGAGGAACTCAGCAGGCCAGGCTGCATCTATGGAAAAGAGTAAACAATTAACATTTCGGGCCGAGGCCTTTCTTCAGGGCTGGGAAGGAATGGAACATAAAACACTAAGTCCATTTTAGTGCAAAGTGATCAGAATAGTCATAGTTTTTCTAAAGTGTAGCAGTAATTAGGGTTTTGACACTGGTTCAAAATCTGAAGGGAAGTAGCTATTCTTGAACCTAATTGTATAGAACGTTGAGCTTCTGTACCTGCATGATTGTAGCTGTGAAAAGATTGCATGGTTCAGACAGTGGGGATCTCGGTTGAATGATGTTTCCTTCTTAAGGCAGCACATCCTGTAGATGATACCAGTGGTAGAGAAGGGCCTGTCTGTAATTGCCTGGGCAAACTGCACTACTTTCTGCATCTTCTTAACATCACGTGCATTCGAACTTCCATAGCAGACCATGATACAACCAGTCAGGATACATTCAGCTGTACATCTGTAGAAGTTTGTTCGTATTTGGAAACAAGCTAAACTTTCTTAACCTCCAAAGAAAGTAAAGACATCGGCTACACCAGGTCTGTTAGTGAAAAGTGGCTCCAGGTGCAAGTAGGAAATAAAACAAAAGTGAAACAAATAGAAACTTTGAAGATTTAATTAAATTTTATTTTAAATGCTGTAACTTCTACAACAGTAAAATAAAACAAAAATAGATTGTCTCTTTTTCTACCATGTTTAGAAAAAAGGAAATACCTGACATATTCATAGATACATTCTTTGTTCACTGCTTTCACAAAATAAAAGTATTTTTTTCTTAGCCAATTTTTAGGGTTGGGGAGAGATGCTTCATATCAGTATGTTGCTTCATGTTCAAAAGTCACAGCTGTTTACCTACGTTCAGAAACATGAACAACTTCAGTCACTTACTCAAGAAACATGTGACATCAGTGGCAGGGCCAAGAAATCTTTCTGTTACTATTGCTGAGTAATTTCCCTTCCTATCCTTCAACTTCAATTTCACAACTTTAACTGCATCAGACACAACCTAAATAATGCAATCAATGCACTTTCATAGAATTTCTTGAGCGTAATGCTGTTTTTCTGCAGAGCAAGGGATTGGGAAAACTCTTCCTCAGATACCATTAAAACAGAAGGTATCTGGAAATTGAACCTTGAAATGACATTTGAATGAGCACACCTTTTCATTTTTCAGTGATGTATTTACAAAGTAGAATTTTAAGGGCTAGCATGGGCCAAATTGCCTCCTAAACCATTAAAAAAATGCAGAACAACCTTTTCTGTGCTGGGTGAACTCAGTTTTTTTATAATCATGCAAGATAAATCTAATTGGTTGAAGCCTGGTTTCTCTGATGGTGGACCTTCAGGAGAAGCCAATGAGAGAAGATCCATCAAGCACTTCTGGCAGAAGATGGTTGAATGCATTTTGCCCCATCTTGTGCTGTTCACCCTGTCATTGAAAATGCAGATGTTAGGGAATCTCCTATCACCATTCATAACTGGATGTGTCAAGACTGAAAAACTTTGTCTTGATCTATTGATTGTGGTTCACTTTACTATTGTGTGCTAATTTTGCTGTTCTGTATGAAGCTAGGATGAGGACATTTGAAGATGATTTACTGACTGAGTACTTCATTTGGTGCCTGATGCCCAGTGTACTGTTCTCACACCTTGTCAAAGTAGGATTGGTCTCATGATTTAATATTAATAGTAAAGGAAGGTGACAGGTTGTAAATTGCAGCAACAAACTTTGTTGCATACTGATGGTTGCTTTGATCTCATTATTCAAAGTTTCTTATCTGGCATGATGATAATGGCACATATCACAATGGAGGCTCCATTCTGTGGGAAGATGTGATTTTGGCTTAGAAATCTATGTGTAATGATTTTCCAGCATTAGTAATCTTATTACTTTGAAATGCTCTATGATGGGGGTTCCCAACCTTTTTTATGAGGGGTGATTTATAAACTCATGGCCTAAGGTAGAAGGAGTCAATTATAGAAAACATAACACATTTATTTTTCCTACATTTACACACTTAGTCCAGCGGTCGTGGAGCATACTGATCCCTTCTTTGAAGAAGTCGACGCCTTGGATGTCCAGAAGTGGTCCACAGCATAGGATGATTCATAAGTTCGAGGCCTATGGCAGAAGGAGATGAGTTATTAACTTCAAACTTTCTGCATTTTCACTCAAAGAGTTGAACTGCACATGCATGTAACAAGAGCTGTATAACTCATCTCCTTCCACCTTAGGCCATGAACTTATCAATCACCCCAGCTGTGGACCACCTGAGGGTCCAAGACTCTCCCGGTATATGCACATGTACATGCACATTTAACTCTTTGAGTGATAATGTAGGAAGTTTGAAGTTAATAACTCATCTCCTCCTACCTTGGGCTACGAACTTATCAATCACCCCTGCTGTGGACCACTTCTACAAAGAAGGGATCTGTATGCTCCATGACCGCTGGACTAAGTGTGTACATGTAGGAGGGGACTATGTTGAAAAATAAATGTGCTAGGTTTTCTGAAATTGACTCCTTCTAGCTTAGGCCACGAACTTATCAATCACCCAGCGTATGTCATGTGTTTCCTCCGGGTGTTCTGGTTTCCTCCCACAGTCCAAAGACCCACTGGCTGATATGTTAATTGGTCACGATCAGGCTAACATTAAATCAGGGCGGCACAGTTTGAAAGGCTAGAAGAGTCTATTCTGCACTATATTACAAAAAATAAATCAATCAATCACTAAATGTCCATTTAGAAATCGGATAGCTGAGTGTGTACCTTCAGGCATCTGTACCTGCTTCCCTATGGTAACAATGAGAAGGTGGCATCTCATGGGTAGTGGGAGTCCTTAACGATGGATATCATCTTCCTAAAGGCATCGCTCCGTGAAGATGTCTTGGATACGATGGAGGCTAGTACCCATGATGAAGCTGACTTATCTTACAAGTTTCTGCTACTTTGATCTTGTGCAGTAGCCCCCCCCCCTTCCCACCCACATACCAGATGATGATGCAGCCAATCAGAATGCTCTCCATAGTACATTTGTAGAAGTTTTCAAGTATTTAGTTGACAAACCGAATCTCCTCAAATTCCTAATGAAATATAGCTGCTGTCTTGCCTCCTTTATAGCTGTATCAATATATTGCATCCAGGTTAGATCCTCAGAGATATTTAATACTGTACCCAGGAACTTGAAATTGCTCACTCTCTCCAATTCTGATCCCTCTGTGAGGATTAGCTTGTGTTCCCTTGTCTTACTCTTTCTGAAATCCACAATCAGCTCTTTGGTCTTGCTGACGTCGAGTGCAAGGTTGTTGCTGCGACACCACTCAACCAGCTGGTATATCTTGCTCCTTCCTGAGAACGATTCTAGCTTTGACCAACCTTTCAAAGTGTTTCATCACTATAGATGTGAGCACTATTGGACGATAGTCATTAAGGCAACTCGCGCTGCTCCTCTTGGGTACTAGTATAATCGATGCCCTTTAGAAGTAGCTGGGAACTTCCACCGTAGCAATGAGAGATTGAAAGTGTCTTTGAATACCCCCACCAGTTGGTTGGTACAGATTTTCAGAGCCTTAAAAGGTACTCCATTGGGCCCCGTCACCTTGTGAGGGTTTTCCCTCTTGAAAGACAGCCCGATGCTGGGCCCTGAGACACAGGGTCACTGGATGCTGTAGGGATCCTTATAGCTGTAATTTTATTCTCACTTTCCAAGCGAGATTGAAAGGCATTGAGCTTGTCCGGCAGGCAAGCATGATGTTAGCTTTCACTTGGTAGGAAGTAATGGCCTGCAAACCCTGCCAGAGTTGACGTGCATCCAATGCTGCCTCCATCTTCTCTCAGAATTTTCCCTTGGTTCTTGAAATAGCCCACCGCAAGTCATACCTGGGTTTCTTATACATGATTTCATGGTTTGAAAAGGAAGAAAATTGAATTGCCATTGTAGACAAATTACTAGAAAAAAATCTGGGAAATAGTATAGAGTATATAATTTAGAAAGATGGTTTAATACAAATGAAAAATAAAAACCATGCTGAATTACTCAGTAGGTCAGGTAATATCCATGAAAAGTGAGAAATGTTTCAGGTTGGTGCTGTATGACCCGCTGTGTTTCCTTACTTTGTTTTCATTTAAGACATCGAGTACTTACAGCTTTATTAATCTGAAATTTCTATTTTGCATTACATTTTCACTGCTCCTTACAGTATTTACGTAAGACTGCAAACTTTATGCAAACAGTATTTGCATAAGACTGTTTTACAGCTATACCTGTTCTAGTCACTGATCTGAGATGTCGCCTGGTCTGGCTCCTGGAGTAATTGTTTTCGCGTTGAAGTGGTTGAGGGTAAAAATCAATTTTCATCTTACACTTAGATACGGTAAGCGTCACTTGACCGTAACTTGTGGAATTGCCCCCCATTCAACTACCCTCCCTTCCCCGAAGTCCTCGGCTCAGCATCATGTGAACGGAGAGCCCAACCCGAAACTGGACGGCTCGTGACGGCGCGGGGGTCACGTGCTCCGGCGGCCGAGCCAATCAGCGCCGAGCCTGCTCCGGGGCTGCGACGGCACGGCCAATAAAGGAGAGCGGAATCGGGTCCGGCCGCCGCCGAGCGAGTGGTACTTGGCATCGCCGGTGTGTGTGGGGCTGCGCTGTGCTCGCATCGAAGCAGGTGAGCCGCTGCCGCTGGGCTTTCCTTTTACTTCGTTTGCCGCTGCTCGTCCCGTATTTTAACCGGGTGGGTGCTGGAATTGTAGCTCCGGGAAAAGGCTGGAATTGTGAGATGTTTTGATCCAGAGGTGGCCTCGAGGGGAGAACCTCACGTTTAATGCAGGCCAGGTTTTGTTTTTAAACGAATTTTATTTAATCCCTTTTTTGGTTTCTCGCCCCATCGAATGATGCAGTGACGAATGGGTTTCGGGCGGTTTTCCAAAATAAATTCTCTGGAAGTGCTTCCCCCTAACGTTTCCGGGCGTACTTGCCATATGCCAGTTCTGTTCTCTGTTCGAGTCTTGTGATCTGACTCCAAACAACCAGACGGGAAAATAGTCTTCCTTATGACTAATGTTACACGTAAGTGGACCTGGGTGGTGTTCCATAAACTTTTGTAAACCAATTTAAAATAATTTGATTCGAACCCCCCCCCCCCCCGAGGCAGTGTGTTGTTTCAGTGGCCTGCATTGTTGAAGTGTTAATCGAATATTTTAGTTAAGAGGATAGGAAAATATTTTGTCAAAGTTTGTAGGCATGTAAGCAATTGTTCTTTCCAATTTCCCAGGATGAAGATTTACTGTATACTGTCATTATGCCTGACTGGGATCTTTGCAGCCCCAAGCTTGGACCCTGAACTGGAGGAGCCCTGGCAACAGTGGAAAAGTTGGCATCAGAAGACCTATGAACGAGTAATGTGGTTAATTTCTATATGAAGAAATGTTTCAAGGTGAAATGCACAGATTTTTGAGGAAGTTTTTTTTCCCCTTCAGAATGAAGAAAGCTGGAGGCGATTGGTGTGGGAAAAGAACCTTAAAAAAATTGAACTTCACAACTTGGAACATTCGCTTGGCATTCATTCATTCAAGCTAGCAATGAACCACTTTGGAGACATGGTAAATGAATAAATATATTGCTAATAGAATTGTAATAACTTGTGAAGAAGCCCTGCTGTATTCAATCAAAAAGATCAAGGACATGTTCCTACAAAAAGTAAGATTTAAGTTTTAGATCATTTGTTTTCAGTGAAATGCACTTTTTGTTTAAAATTGTTTGAAAATGGCAGAGGCAGCATCTCTTGCCAGATGTCTATGTACCTAATGGGGTAAGGGTCGAGATATGAAGTTGATTAGGTTGGGTTAGTTGTTTATCTAGCTAAAAGGTGTTCTGTATCAAAAATTTTTTATGAAGCTAGTTGCTGCTCTGGGTCCTAAAACAAAATATTTATGTTTTACTAAATAAGTTTTCCCTTGCAGACAAGTGAAGAATTTAGACAGATAATGAATGGATACAGGCATACAAAACGGAATGTTAAGACACAAGGATCCCTCTTTCTGGAGCCCAATTTTCAAGAGTTGCCGAAAAAGATAGATTGGCGTGAGCATGGATATGTCACTCCAGTTAAAGACCAGGTGTGTTTTTATCAATATCACAATATAAGTACTACCAATGCAGCTTAAATTGGTTAAATAATGTCTGCCAATTTCCACCGCAGGGGCAATGTGGCTCATGTTGGGCTTTTAGTGCCACTGGAGCTCTTGAAGGTCAACAATTTAGAAAAACTGGCAAGCTCGTCTCTCTCAGTGAACAGAATCTTGTGGACTGCTCAAAACCTGAGGGAAATGAGGGCTGTAGTGGGGGACTGATGGATCAAGCTTTCCAGTATGTGGAAGATAATGGTGGAATTGACTCAGAAGAATCTTACCCTTATACTGCCATGGTAAGGTGACAATGCCTTGTCTTGAAGCTTTGTATCTCATAGTACCAGTCAGGGACATCTAGTCACAGAAGTTTGCCCAGAGAGAATTTGCAAAACACTAATCAATAATTTTAAAATGGCAAATAAAACTGGGAGGTGGTGGAGGATGAAAAGTAAAGATGCTTTTTTCAAACTCGCTTCTTGGCACAAACTGGGTGACCTTATTATTTAATGGAAATTTGTGATGCAACTTCCCACTCCCATTTTGCTTTCTTTTTTTCCCCTTTTTCCTCCCCACCCCACCCATTACACAAGCTGCCTGTAAACTGTTTGCCTCTATTACAATGCGCCTTAAAGGTATTAACTCCCAAATATGTTTGAACCATAAACCTGGAGAGATTATAATATCTTAAATAAATATAATTCGGAGACAATTTAATTTACAAAAAGATAACCAGTTTATACACTGGCCTAATTTTTGCCACTTCAAAGTTGGATTGAGTGAAAATTTGGTGGCTCTGTGTGAGTGCTCATGTTTTACATTCCTCATTGGGCCTTTCCCTTTTACTACAAGTGTAGTTTGCTTTGTAGTGGTGGGAATTTTTAAGCTGGTGTCTGCACAAGTGACCTCATAGTATTTTGTAAGTATGGTGACTTTTTTGTACCATGTTACCTACACTTGCTGTTTTTCCTTGCATTCAGTGGACAAACTATGACCTAGGAAGTGGCTGTCGGGGCCCACTAGGTCTGTACTAACCATGAGAAGTAATCCCATTAGTTCCCTTAACACCTGCAAATTTATTCCTTTGTCTCCATCAGCTCCTTTTGATTTTTGTCACTGACAGACACTTAAGGGGTAGTTGACTGCAGCTAATTAACCTACGATTTTTGAGAATTTTTGTTTTAATTAACCTACCAGTTTTTACTAATTAATCTACAGGTGCATTAAAGTTCTTCAAGTCATATGGGCACAATAAATTTGTCTCTTTAATGGCAAATTGTGACAATATTCCTAATTCGATTTTTCTTTGTCAGGATGGTGATCACTGTCTTTATGATCCAGCTTACAATTCTGCAAATGATACTGGTTTTGTGGATATTCCAGAGGGTAAAGAAAGGGCCCTGATGCATGCTGTTGCTTCTGTTGGACCAATTTCGGTAGCTATTGATGCTGGCCATAGTTCATTCCAGTTCTATAGTTCTGGTAAGAATCTTTTGATCTTCTCAAAGCTGAGACTATTCGAAGAAGTCATAAATTTTATGTGCAGATGCTTGGCATGTCTGACTGGTGATACTAGCTTTCCATTTAGGCTTTCTATTGTGTTGCATGCTGGTTAATATTTGTGGGTTCAAGAATGCCTGGTTTTAGTGCCAAAGGATAGTGGGACAGGCTGGAGCAGAAAACGTAAACAAAGATTTTGCAACACAGCAAATTGAGTGGATTGTTTAACCATTGCTTTTTGCTATGTAAAACTAATGTTAATGGAATGCATGTAGTATTTGCAAAGAGAAGTTGACTGCACTAATAAGTTTATGTTCCCATCGATACTGGAAATAAGGTTAGAGGGTACTTAATTTGCAGGTTGTATGATCTTCTAAGATTCATGAAACCTGGAATATTAAGCACTCACTTGGGTGGAATTGTTGACCAAAGAAGGTAAGGTAACGTAGCATTCAAAGTAGAGGCTCTTTGAGTTGTGATCATGAATTTGGGGGGGTGGAGATACATAGTGGAAGAGTTGATTGCCACTTAAAATGTGGCATCTGAATAGGATGGAGAATAAGTTTAAAGGGAACTGTTATTATCATGGGAGGTCTTCATTCGTGCCTTAATTACATGAACAAAACTGGCAAGAGTATTGTGGCAGAAACTTGCCAAGATTGCTGCTTAGAACATTGTTGTCAAACCTATCCAGGAACAGGGCATTTAAGATTTGCCCATGGATAATGAAGCAGTAATGGGTTAAACTTGTGGTTGGAGATACACAGAAGATGGCCGCCAGAACCTGACGGAATTCAAGATGCAGTTTGAGGGTAAATTGGGAATGAGGGCAACTATAATGGAATGAAGGTGGAAAACTAACTAAAACAGAAGAAATAGTTAATTATTTAGGAAAGGGAATGTAATAAGATCTAATCAACACCATTTTATGAAAGGTAAATTGTGCTTGATAGTGTACTCAGATTTTCAAAAGGTGTTTGACAAAGTGCCACTTGAGATAGCTGCAAGAATATTAAGAGTCCATGGTAAGAGGGGTGATGTGGGAGTTTGTGCAGGTATGTAAGCTGATTTTAAAAACTGGCTACTGCCTAGAAAACAAAAATTGGAGTAATTTCTCCAGTCCAAGAGCAGCCCATTTATTAACTAAATAATAAGAATGATTTGGGTGTAAAGTACTGAAAAACCAAGTGAACAAGCAGACCCAAATAGCACTTTAAGGCATGTTGGCATTTAAAACAAGGCAGCTGGAGCATTAGGTAATAACTACACTACCAGGACTGTGTCTCCTGTAAGGCATTTGGTATACAAAATAATCAAAAGAATTTAGAGCTTTGAGTCTAGCTCTTAATGTGCACATGCACGAGTTTAAGTTTGCATTTTGTTTTGTTGAAAGGTGTTTACTATGAAGAAGAATGCAGCTCCACAAGTCTGGACCATGGTGTATTAGTAGTAGGATATGGCTTTGAGAACGAAGATGCTCATGGAAAGAAATACTGGATTGTTAAAAACAGGTATGCAACATTTCTGAATTCTTTTCCAATCTAATTGGTTAAATCTTTTGAGCCTTTTCTGATTATTTTTTATTTGTGTTTTTAGCTGGAGTACCCAATGGGGTGAGGAAGGTTACATAAAGATGGCCAAAGACAGGAACAATAACTGTGGAATAGCCAGTGCTGCCAGCTACCCTCTAGTATAAATTGTACTACTGTTCAAATAACTTGAATATGTGCAAAAACTAGGTCATTGCACCTGGACTGCTAAAGCAGACTGCCTCAGTGATATGGTCCAGAACTTTGAGCAGACCTTAAAATTTATTTTCCCAGAATATACTTTGATTTTCTTTTTGATAGACTATCAACATTACATCTTACCACTGGGTTAAGTGACCAAGAAATTGAAGTTCCTTGGATATGTTAATCAATTTGTATTATTGGTTTTTTAAAGTAATCGTAGTTCCAATAAGCTTTTTAATGAGGAAATTGATGTCAATTGATTTCCAAATATTAAGAATTTGTTCCACTTATTGTGCACTGCTTGATTGGTTCTAACTGTGTAATTGCTGTGCAATGCACAATGTTTATTCAATTTTTTTATTTGTAATCACAAATAAAGTTTTCTTGCTCCAAGACCTGCAGCTTCTGTATGTGGTTCTTAACAGATGGTTAATCAAATGAGGAGCTCCTTGAATGTGAGTTGGGTCTGGAAGCTGTTCTGTCCTTTTGAGAACATTGCTATCCTTTAAAGGTGGCCTCTTAACTGAGTTTATGTAATTCTTGATGTCTCAAGACTTTTGTTTACCTGGTTTGTAGGGAAGAAGGCAAGCACAACAAATGTTGAACTCTTCTGATTATATACCCATATTAAGAATAATTCAGACCTTAAGACATAGTAAAATAAGGCCACTTGCTCCATCACTCACTCAGAGCTGATCCTTTTTTCTTCCATTGCCTCTGCCCCATTACCTGGCCTTTACCCTGTAATCTTTGACACAGTGGCCAGTCAAGAACCTATCCATCTCCACCTTAAATACACTGAGCAACATGGCTACCCTCTGGCTAAAGAAATGTATCTGTTCTAAACGAATGCCCTCTTGTCCTAGATTTCCCCCACTATGGGAAACATCATTTTCACATCTCTCTCTATGCTTTTCAATATTCAAAAGGTTTCAATGAGATTCCCTCCCCATCCTGAATTCCAGTGAGTACAGGCCCAGAAGTCGTCATAACTGTTTAATTCCTGAAATCATTCTTGTGAACCTTCTCTGAACCCTCTCCAATGCCAGCATACATTTTCTTGAATAAGGAGTCCAAAACTCTTCACACTACTCGAGGTGAGGCCTTCACCCCTGCCTTATAAAGCCTCAGCATCTCATCCCTGCTCTTGTATGCTAAATCTCATAAAATGAATGCTGACATTGCATTGGCATTCCTCACTACCGACTCTACCAGCAAATTGATCTTTAGCATGTTCTGCAAGACTCACAAGTCCCTTTGCATCTGTCTTTTAGATTTTAAAGTCTGCATATTAGCCTTCCATGACTATCATAACATTGCCCTTTTGATACGCCTTTTCTTTTTCCCATCGCAAACTGTTGTCCACATCTCGGCTACTGTTTGGAGGCCTGTATATAACTGCCAGCAGGGTCTTTTTACCCTTGTTTCTTAGCTCAACCTACAAGAATTAGCAACATCTGATCCTATGTCTCATCTTTCTAATGATGATGCCATTGTTCACCTGCAGAGCTAGCCATCCCCTCTACCTACTTAACAATCCCTCTGGTAAAACTTGGACATTCCGCTCCCAACTAAAACCATCCCTTAGCCACGATTCAGTGATGGCCACAACATCATACCTGACAATCTGTAAAAGTGCAACAAGATCATCCATTGTATTTCTTACACTCTCCATTGAGATATAACAGTTTGAATACTGTATTTGCAACCCTTTTTGATTCTGCATCCCTAATGCAATGAAACTCGCCCTGCTGTCTGCAATTTTATCCTATCATTTGCCTGCCTTTCCTGACAGTCTGACTGCACAGTTTTTTTACCATGCATTCTTTTCTGAGTCCCTTCACTCTCAGTTCCCATCTCCCTTCCCCCCCCCCCCGCCAAAGTTGTTTTGTAATGAAGACATTATTAAGCATAAATATAGTAGCCTAGGTCATCCAAGCCATCATGTATTGTCTTTTGCCAAATGTATGAAATGCTATTTCCTCCTTTTCTGTATTTTCCCTTCAGCTATTTTATGCTCAACTTAATTCTTCCATACTAAAGGTGTGAATTGTATAGTTTGACTTTAATTCACAAGATTATTTCACACTTAATTGGACTATACAGTAAAATGTACATGTACATTGTTCTATACAGTGAAATGTTATTGGGTTAACAACCTATGGAATCTAAGATTTGCTGAGGGCAGCCTGCAAGTTTTACACTTCATTTTAGTTCTACATCTCTCATCCTAACGCTAATGGAGAAAAGTATATTAATGTATAATATAGCAAATGTAATGGCACATAACTTAAAATTTTGATGTACCATTATGTAAGTAATGCACCAAATTCATCCTATTGGTACTGGGTTTTACATCTAAATAGTATTGATTGCTTTGGTTTGGGCCTGATTTGTATAGGTAGCACTAGCTAAAATGTGAATGTGTTTTAAAGTAAGTACTTCAGTGAAAAGTTATATTGTGCCTTCAAATGCAGTTGTTATCTGTCAGCCAGTATACATTACAGGCATATTTTATCAGAAAATAATCCAACAACTTGCAAATAGAAACTAGATGCGTCAGTGCTGAGAACCTTGATACATTGTCATAAGAGATTTTGCATCATTTGTACAACTAATGGTTCTTAAATCAACCTCTCATGCTACTCTGCTCCACATTCCTGTCAATTATCTAATAACAAACTTACTAGTTTGTACTTGCTATTCAACTTCACTAATCAAGCATTTGTTTGAACCCTTAAGCTGTAGATTCTCCCCATGTTGCAAGCTATACAACCAGAATAGCCATTTTAGCTATCAATTAGCAGCTGTCCACTTTGTCACCCTTCACTGGACAAGCTGGTTCAGTAAGCTTGACTAGCAAGGCACTGGGTACGGCTGATGATGCAGTGCTTGCTGATCAGCATGAATGTATTTAGTAAGATCGTCAGTACTGGCTCTCTGGGTTGTGTCGACTGGTATACTGAGATGGTTCTGACTAAATGGGTAAATGAGGTCCTCTAAATAAGGAATTTTAAAGTAAATTTCATCCATCTGACTGCTCCATCTCTTCCCTGGTCATTTGTCTCAGATAGAACTGAAGTGATTGCACACCAGTATTCTAATTAATGAGCTCAGTACCTACATTCATATCCACTGCACTGGTTAATGTTCCACTTGTTAACCTCAGGTATGTAACAAAGTTATGCCATCTCCCCAGCATTTTTCAATATTTTATCGACTCCAGTAGGAAGTCTCACTTCCATGGGAGTAGAGCTAATCATCTTAACTGCATCATCTTACTGCAAATTCCAACAAAGTAACCGGAAGGAAGGGAAAGCTGATGTTGGCATCCTCTGCCAGGCCAACATACACAGTTACTCTCAGTTGACAAAGTTGGTGAAGCCACAGCAAAGGTATCCCCAACCACAGGTTCCTGATACAAGTTTTCTAATCTGATCTCCAGTGTGAAATAGATTATGGGGCAGGCAGAGGAAAAGGTTCAGGAAGAAATGCAACATCCCTAATGACGTCGGAACATCTGGTTTGCAACTGCTCAAAGTGGTGATTCAGCACTTGGGGGTGATACTAAGTATCACAAGACCAGAAGTCCTGCCTGAGCAGTGGGTTAGTTCACAAGCTCCTCACTCACCAGCCCTGTCAGCCACCTCCTGCCCCGCCTGTGGGAAAGCTTCCCATTCCCATATTAGTCATATTACACCAGATTCCAACAGACTGATGTGGTAAAAAGTTACCTTTGATCCGGAGGGCCTACAAAAATGCAGAAGGTGATTGAGAGCAGCTTCTCGGTGCTGTCTACATTATCTTCAATCACTTTGCTGATGAGAATAGACTGAGTGATAAGCAGTTAGATTAGGTTTGTGAAAAGGTCATAACTGGCCAGTTGTCTGGTCAGAAAGTCATTAAGTGTAACGATAACTACTGGAATAGCTTTACTCGAGGTGTCTAAAGCTGGAGCACAGGTCATCAGTATTACTGCTGAAATTTTAAATCTTCAGCTGACATATTCGTGAAAGGACATGATTAAATAATGACCCCAGTGGCAAATTCCTAAAGGGAGGGCGATCTTAAATAAAGTTGAATTTTAAAATCAATTCAATGGTGGGAATTTTGGGACTGAAATTGGGTGCCTTTAGCTCAAGTAAGATCCATGACAATGGTATGAGGGAGGAGTTGATCACACTGGGCTGGGAAAGTAGATTCAGGGTAAAGCAATAAATCAACAGTGGGATGATTTTTCATAAATCTTCCAGTCTGAGAGACAGGCTCAATGAGCAGGATGACTCATCCATGACTAAGTAAAGAAGTTAGTGAACAGAAAGAAAAGCCAGTGAGTTGCAAATATTAATGGTATGACAGAGTTTGGAAATCTTTGGAAACCAGCAAAGAGTGACTGAAATTAGCATACAGAGGAGGTAGAAAATGAGCAGATGTAAATGGCAGAATGTCAGAGCTTCTACAGGCATAATGAAAGGAAGAGGGTAGCTAAAGTAAACTTTGGTCCCTTGGAGGATGATACTGGAGAATTAATAAAAGGAAATGGAGAATTGCTGAGTTTGTAAAGGATGAAGAAACATAAAGCAATCTCTATCAAGGAAGAAAATATACAAGGCAAGTTAACAAGATTAGCTGCGAATTAGGCCCACTGGCCTGCATCCAAAAATTCTTAAAGGAAACAGCTGCAGAGATTGCAGCCTTTTTGTAATCTACCAAAATGTTTGGTCCTAGAAGAGTTAAAAATCAGAAAGCTGCATATTTTCTGCATTATTCAACGAAGGAGAGAGCAGGAATCTGTAGGCCACCTTTCCGATCATTTGTCTCTAATTGTCTTAGGATTTCTAAATGCCTACGTTAATGGATTACGACATTTTCCCAGGGACAGATCATAGTGGTTAAGCTTAGAAGGCTGAAATGTGATCTTATTAAGAATCTCAGCAGATTTAACTTGGGAGGAGAATACTTCCTCCAGTGAAGAATCTAACTGGAGAACATAGTTTCAGAGTAAAAAGTTACTTATTGAAGATGGAAATGAGGAATTTCTCTTCATGGAGGCTGTTAACCCTTTGGGCTTCTCCCCCTAAGGGTGTGGGGATGGAGATTGACAGCTATGTGAAGTAAAAGGTAATCAATGGATATGGGAAGTGGTGTTGAGGTCTAGATAGGAGCAGCCATGATCTTATTGCGTGACAAAGAAGATGGAGGTGTGACAGGCCAAATCCTACTGTTGTTTTTCATGTTCTTTACATTGGTGAAACAATCTCTTCCTGCACTGTAACCTTCTAAGACTGCATAGAAAATAATTTTGAAGGTTAACACCTGGCAGTTGTTTCATTTTAATTGCCTCTAGGGTTTGGCATATTAGTCATTTCAAGAAACATTTAGAAAACGAACGTGGTGAGATACAGACAATATGCTGGTGGAGCTCAGCAGGTCTCGCAGCGATGTTTCACATCAAGACCCTTCTTCAGGACTGGAAAGAAAGGGTAAAACCAGAATAAATGGATGAGAGGAGGGGTAGGACTATAAAATGGCAGGTGATAAGTAAATCAAATAAAAGGAGGAAGGCAGGAGGGTGGGGGGAGGGCATGATGTGAAAATCTGAGAAGTGATAGATGTAAGAGGTAAAGGGCTGTAGAGAAAGAATCCGATAGGAGAGGATAGTGGACCATGGAATGAGGGAAGGAGATGGGGAACCAGAAGGAGAGGGGTGTGGGTGATGGGCAGGTCATGAAGTTTGAGGAGGGGGAAGTGAAGAGGTATTGGCACTTCCTCCAGTAAACATGGCACTGAGATGCAATATCCTTTGAAGCCATGGCTCGAACTTACATTTTTTAGTGACGTAGACATGATTTGGAAAAAAGAATGGGAAGTTAGGGGTCAGATTAGGTTTTAGCCCAGAGGGCTCCACGGTCTATAGCCGGTGGTCCCCGTGGATGAGTCCCAGGTCAGGACGCACTGTGGATGAAGACCTGTGGAGGCCTGTGTATGTGAGTGAGTGGTGGGAGGCAGGAAATGGTTTATTTTGCTACCGTTGTTTTGTTGCTGTTATGTTGTCATTGAAGTTGTTTGTGTTACTCTGCCATAGCGAACACGCACATTAGTGCTGGAATGAGGTGCGTAGATCATTCCAAAGTGTCAACAGCCGCAAGTCAGCGGGGCCAGATGGCATCCCAAGTGGAGTACTCAAAGTGTATTTACAGGCATTGACGGGCATTTTTAATCTTTCCCTCTCCCAGTGTGTAGTTCCCTCCTGCTTCAAAGCATCCACCATTGTCCTTGTACCAAAGAAAATCAAGGTAGCATGTCTGAACAATTGGCATCCTGTTGCACTCACCTGAATCATAAGGAAATAGTTTGAGGGGCTGGTCAAGGACTACAGTTGCAGCATGCCACACTGGCGCCTTTACAATTTGTCTTCCAACACAACTGATCAATAGTCACAGCACTACACACCGTTCTCACTCACCTGGAGAAGAAAGATGCTTATTTAAGAATGCTGTTCTTGGACTGAAGTTCAGCATTCAACAGCATAACTCCCCCCAAGGTTGACAAGAAGCTTGGAGCCTTGACCTGCAGCCCGCCTTGTGCAGCTGGATCCTGGACTTCCTGTCAGATCACTGGCAGGTGGTAAGGATGGGCACCCTCACCTCTGCCCCTCAACACAGGAGCTCCCTCAGGGCTGTGTCCTGAGCTCCCTCCTCTACTCCATACACACCCATGACTGTGTTGCCATGCACAACTCCAATCTGCTGACCAAATTTGCAGATGGCACAAATTTGATTGGCCTTATTTCCAACATTGATGAAACAGCCTACATAGGAGAAGTCAGTGTCCTGACACAGTGGTGCCAAGAAAACAACCTCTTCCTCAATGCTGAAAAAATAAAGCTGTTGATCGTGGATTACAGGAGGAATGGAGACAGGCTAGCCCCTATTGAAGTCAATAAGACTGTAGTTGAGAGGGTGAATAATTTCAATTTCCGCGGTATACACATCACCAAGGATCTCATCCAGACTGTACATACTGGCTGTGTGGTGAGAAGAAGCACAACAGCTCCTCATTCACCGCAGGCAACTGAAGAAGATCGGCATGAGTCCCCAAATCCTCAGGACTTTCTACACGTGCACCATTGAGAGTGTACGGACTGGCTGTGTCATCACCTGGTACAGGAACTGTACAACCCTCAATCGCAAGGCTCTGCAGAGAGTGGTGTAGACAGCCCAGGACATCTATGGATGTGAATTTGCCTCTGTTCAGGACATGTACAGAGACAGGTGGGTAAGAAGGGCCCAAAGGATCATTACAGGCTCCAGGACAGCCTCTTTCACCAGGCCGTCAGATTTATCAGTACACATTGATCTGACTGCATGTCTGACTGTACGTATATGTTTACAAAACAATTATGTATACAATATTAGTGTCTGGGCAATATCCTCCCACATTTCCCCTCTTTATTGCTTGTTCATTGCAATGGAGACACAACATAAAAATTTTTCCTCCCTTGGATGTAAAAATATGTAAATAAAAAACGTGAAGCAACACTTGCAGGCTACCCCCAGCACATCCTTAGGTTGTTGGTTGTGAACACAAATGTCACGTTTCACTGTGTGCTTTGGTATACACGTGGTAGGTAAATAAATGAATCTGATCTGATTCTGATATTGGGACCAGTGGGTTAAGGGAAAACAAAATGGGGGGGCGGGGGTTTGAGGGAATTACACGGGGAAGTGGTTACTGGAAGCTAGGGAAATTGAGGTTGATGCTCTCAGCTTGGAGACTACCAGGATATGTTGCTCCTCCACTCTGCATTTACCCTTAACATGGCAGTAGAAGACAAACATGTCAGTGTGGGAATGGGAAGTGGAATTAAAGTGGCTGATCACCGGGAGATCTGGCTGCTGCAATTGACGGAGTGAAGGTGCTTAACGGAGTGATCGCCCAATCTGTGTTGAGCCTCAATGATGTAAAGTAGGCCACACTGCGAAAAGTGGATGAAATAAATGATACCGGTGGATTCACTTGTGAAGTGCTACCTCTCCTGGAAGGACTGATTAGGAAATAACATACCAAACTTGATAAAAGGAAATCAATATATTGTAATAAGCACTCTTCTTCTTTAAACAATTAATTTTCTTATGCCGATATTTTATGCTCTTGTATTAAATACAACTCCCTTTAATTAAGCAGCATCCAGCTCTTTTCGTTAGATTTACAAGATGCGTAACTGATAGGATTTGACAGTTCATGCAGTAGTTTGGTGTTTCTTTACAAAGGAGAGAAATTCCTCAACATCATCAGGTGATCCCATAATGAGTGGAACTCGCTGATGAATAGATTCTGGCTTCACATCAAGTACTGGCTGGGTTCCTGTAGTAGCTATACCGCCAGCTTGTTCCATGATAAAGGCCATTGGGTTGCACTCATACAGAAGGCGAAGCTGTAGTTAAAAAAAAACTAATTTCAAACATAGAACAGTATGAAACAGAAAAGTTCACATCATGATGACCTCACCTGGTCCCTTAATATTACCTCCCTGAACAAGAGTGAGGTGGAGGATAAACGCATGGCTGGAAGATTGGATCAGGGGCCAGGTATTCAGATTTTTTGGATCATTGGGACCTCTTCAGGGGCAGGTGTGACCTATACAAAAAGGACTGATTGCACTTGAATCCGAGGGGGACCAATACCCTGGCAGAGAGGTTTGCTTATGCTATCGAGGAGGGTTTAAACTAGATTTGCAGGAGGGTGGGTACCGGTGAAGAGGCAGAGGATGGGGAGGTTGGAGCACAAGTAGAGAGTCTGTTAGGAAGGATAGGCAGACGTTAGAGCAAAGATGCTCTCAGCCTGGTGGTTTGAGATACGTCTATTTTAATGCAAGGAGTATCATAAACAAGGCAGATGAACAATATTGTGGATCAACGCGTTGTGGCTATTACAGAGACTTGGATGTCTCAGGAGCAGGAATGGCTACTGAGTGTGCTAGGCTTTAGGTGTTTCAAAAAGAACAGAGAGGGAGGCAAAAGAGATGGGGGCACGGCATTGCTAATTAGGGACAGTGTCACAGCTGCAGAAAAGGAGGAAGTCATGGAGGGATAGTCTACTGAGTCAGTTTGAGTGGAAGTCAGAAACGAGAATGGGGCAATAATTCTAGGTGTTTTTTTATAGACCCCCCCCCCTCAATAGTAACAGGGATATCAAGGAGCAGATGGGAGGGGGCAGATTCTGGAATGGTGCAATAATAATAGGTTTGTTGTGGTGGAAGTTTTTAACTTTCCAAATATTGATTGACATCTCCTTAGTGTAAGGGGTTTAGATGAGGTGGAGTTTGTTAGGTGTGTTCAGGAAGGTTTCCTGACACAATATGTAGATAAGCCAACCAGAGGAGAGAGGGTACTTGATCTGGTATTGGGAATGAACCTGGTCAGGTGCCAGATTGCTCGGTGGGAGAGCATTTTGGAGGTACTGACCACAACTCTATCTCCTTCACTGTAGTGGGATAGGAGCAGACAATTTGGGAAAACATTTAATTGGGGTAGGGGGATAAATGATGCTATTAGGCAGGAACTTGGGAGCATATGTTCTCAGGGAAATGCACGGCAGAAATGTGGTAAATGTTCAGGGAACATTTGCATGGAGTTCTGCATAGGTACATTCCATTAAGGCAGGGAAAGGATGGTAGAGTTAAAAAAAACCATGGTGTACAAAATATGTAGAAAATCTAGTTAAAAAGAAAATAAAAGCTTACGAAAAGTTCAAGAAACTAGGTACTGTTAGAGCTTTATAAAATTACAAGGTTGCCAGGAAGGAGCTTAAGAATAGAATTAGGAGAGCCAGAAGAGGCCATGAGAAGGCCTTGGTGAGCAGGATTAAGGAAAACCCCAAGGCATTCTACAAGTATGTGAAGAGCAAGAGGATGAGCCGTGTGAGAATGGGACCAATCAGGTGCAATAGTGGAAACACGTGCATGGAGTCAGAGGAGTTTGTGGAGGTACTTAATGAATACTTTGCTTCAGTATTCACCAGGGAAAAAGACCTTGGCAGTTGTGGGGATGACTTACAGCAGATTGAAATGCTTGAGTATATAGTCATTAAGAAAGAGAAGATGCTGGAGCTTTTGAAAAGTATTAAGTTAGATAAATTACTGGGACCGAACGAGATATACCCCAGGCTACTGTAGGAAATGAGGGAGGAGATTGGTAAGCCTCTTGTGATGATCTTTGCATCATCAATAGGGACGGGAGAAGTATTGGAGAATTGGAGGGTTGCAAATATTGTTCCCTTGTTCAAGAAAGGGAGTAGAGATAACCCAGGAAATTATAGACCAGTGAGTCTGACTTCAGTGGTTAGCAAATTGTTGGAGAAGATCCTGAGAGACATGATATATGAGTATTTGGAGAGAGATAATCTGATTAAGCAGAGTCAGCATGACTTTGTCAAAGGAAGGTCATGCCTAACTGAATTCAATGAGGATGCAACAAAACATATTAATGAAGGTAGAGCAGTGGATGTAGTGTATATGGATTTCAGTAAGGCATTCGATAAGGTTCCCCATGCTAGGCTCCTTCAGAAAGTAAGGAGGCATGGGATCCAAGGAGATCTTGCTATGTGGATCCAGAATTGGCTTGCCCACAGAAGGCAAAGAGTGGTTGTAGTTTCTGCATGGGGGTCAGTGACCAGCGGTGCTCTGCAGGGATCTGTTTTGGAACCCCCCATCCCCCCAACTTGGGATTTTTATGAATTACCTGGATGAAGAAGTAGAAGGGTGAGTTGGTAAGTTTTCTGATGACACAAAGATTGGGGGTGTTGTGGACAGTCTGGAGTGTTGTCAAATGTTACAGCGGGACACCGATAGGATGTAGAATGGGGCTGAGAAGTGGCAGATGGACTTCAACCCAGATAAGTGTGAGGTGGTTCATTTTGGTAGATCAAATATGATGGCAGAGAGTGGTGGGTGTGTGGAATGCACTGCCGATAGTGGTGGAAGCAGATACAATAGGATCTTTTAAGAGCCTCTTAGAGAGGTACCTGGAGCTTAGAAAAATAGAGGACTATGTGCCAGTGAAATTCTAGGCAGTCTCTAGAGTAGGTTACATAGTTGGCACAATATTGTGGAACTAAAGGCCTGTAATGTGCTGTAAATTTCTACGTTCTATGTTCTAAGAAGGCATAGCAGCATGTCCACTTCCTAAAGAGATTGAAGCAAATAAGGTTCCCCCCCCCCCCCCCCCATCTTAACTGCTTTTAATAGGAGCACCATTGAGAGTGTCATGACAAGTTGCATCTCAGACAGGTATGGGAGCAACTGAGCATCGGACTGTAAGTCCCTATGAAGGAGTGTGGGAACGGCTGAGAGGATCACAGAGGTCGCCCTTCCTTCCATCGGGACATTTATCAGGAGCGCAGTGTATGCAGGGCCACTATTATTATTAAGGATCCCACACACCCATCCAGCATCCTCTTTGACTTTCTAAAATCAGGCAGGGGACTCCAATGCATAAAAACAAGAATGGTCAGGATGGGAAACAAATTCTTCCCTCAGGTTATTAGGCTTCTGAGCTCCTTGCTGCTTCGCATTCAAAATGCCACTGGTTAATCTGTTCTGTATCCTACAATATCTAATTTATGCACTTCAGTTTGTTTATTTATGTGTAATCCATCTGCAGATTTCATCTGTACTTTCTTAAGTTATGATGTGTTATGTAAACTACAGTGCTTAACACCACAGTTTGGAAATACATCTCATTTAATAGAATACATACACTGTATATAGTTAAATGACAATAAACATGACTTGATAATGCAGTACAGGTCCTTTGGCCCACAATTTTCTGTTGACTTTTTAACACTTCCCTCCTACTTAGCCCTTCATTTTTCTTACGTCCGTGTGCCTATCTAAGAGTCATCTAAATGTCCTTAATGTATCATTATTCAGCTTCAACGACCACCATTGACAGTGCATTCAGATACTTATCAATTTTTGTGTAAAAAAATACTTGTCCGAAATCTTTCTCCACTCAACTTAAAAGGATGTCCTCTGGTACCAGCCTTTGCCGCCCTGAGGCTCTCCACTCTATCTAAGCCTCTTATCATTTTATGCACATCTATCAAGTTGCCGCTTATGCTCCCTTGCTCCATAGAGAAAAGTCATTTCTCATAAGATATGCTCGCTAATCCAGGCAGCATTTTGGTAAATCTTCTCTGCACCCTCTCTAAAGCTTCCACATTCTTTCTATAATGAGGCATCTAGAACCGAACACAATAATCCAAGTATGGTCTAACCAGAGTTTTGTAGAACTGCAATATTACCTTATGGCTCTTGAACGCAAACCCCCAAGGTCAGCACACATACACCTTCTTAACAACCCTATCACCTCGCGCAGTAACTTTGAGGGATATATGGATTTGGTCCCAAGGTCCCTCTGTTCCTCCACAGGCTATGCATCTTACAAATATCCTGCAATCTGCCATGAAGTTTGATCATCTAAAGTGTATCATTTCACACTTTTCTGGATTGAACTCCATCTGCCACTTCTCAGCCCAGCTTTGCAGTCTATCAATGTCTCATTGTAACCTCCAACAACCTTCTACACAATCCACAATACCGCCAACCTTGTATCTTCAGTAAACTCACTAACCTACCCTTTTACTTCCTTATCCAAGTCATTTATAAAAATCACAGAGTAGAGATCCCTGAACAGATCACCGTGGAACACCAACATCCAGACAGTATTCAATCCATCTACCTCCTTTGTGTGGGCTAGCGAGTTGTGAACTTATGATGCCAGTTTCCATAGATGTCATGCTCATGACTTTATGGATGAAAATAGATGAACTTAACTTGGGGGATCTTGTCAAACCTTGTCAAACACCTTACCAAGTACATTGATAAAGTTGGAACAGCGAATGAGGTCCAGATACACCTCATCCACTGCTCCAACTTCATCAATATACTTTGTCACATCCTTGATGAATTCAATCAGGCTCATGACACACAACTTGCCCCTCACAAAATCATGCTGACTATCCATAATAAGACTATGCTTCTCCAAATGCTGATAAATGCTGTCCCTACGGTCCATTAGATAGTCATCGGTGACATAAGATTCGCTGCTCTATAATTCCCAATATTACCCTATTGCCCTTGAATAAAGATACAACATTTGCCAACTTCCAATCCTCTGCTATGATTCCTCTGGCTAATGAGGATCCAAAGACCATCTTCAATGCCCTGGCAATCTCTTCCCCCTCTTCCTGTAGTAACCTGTGGTGTAGCCCTTTGGATCTGGGGACTTACAGTATCTACAAATTGTTTTTCTAAAACTCCAACTCTACCTCTTTCTTAACTTCAACCCACCCCACCAAGTACCTTAGTTTGTTTTACACTGACCTCACATTCAGCAAGGTCCCTCCTTCAACTCCAGGCACAGGAATCCAGAAATTCCTTTTCTATCCCTAAATGATGCTAGCTTCACCCTAGTCATCCTCCTGTTCTTCATGCATCTGTAGAATGCCTTGGGGACTTTCTTAATCCTACTCCCCAAAGCCTTCTCACGCATCTTTTTCCAAAGTCCCTTCTTAAGATCCTTCCTGACTACAATAGCCATAGGATTGACTTCAATGGCACAAAACTACTATGTTCTGCTAATGGCTTTTGGGATTGGCTGGTGAAGGAAGCCATTGAAATAAGGCTAGAAAATAAGAATTTTAACAAAGATGAAGATCTCGCTCTAAGAAATGACTGGAATTTGATTGTAAACAAGGTGAGACAACAGAAATCTGACTGGTGAGAACCAGTCAATCAGGAGGGACGGACAACAGGGGTCTATACACCACCAGACTAGACATGCCTAGATATCATCCCTGATGAAGATGCCAGTGTTTGTCATTGAAACATTGATTAAAATCAATACCTGTACCTGGCTGGAAGTCTGAGAAGAGTTTATTCGTCAGATATGCTGGGAAAACACTAGATCCTTTTTCCTTCTGTAGCCTCTCTACTTCCTCAGAACTACCTGCCCCTCCACCTATCTTCGTATTGTCTGCAAACTTTGCAATAGAACCACCCCTTTCAGAACCCCGGGGCGTTGTCCATCTGGTCTAACTGACTTCTCTATCCTCAGGCCTTTCAGCTTCCCAAGAATCTTCTCCCTGGTGTTGGTAACTTCACATACTTCAGGACTCCTGACACATGGAACTTTCACCATACTGCTAGTGTCTTCCACAGTAAGCACTGATGCAAAAGTACTTATTCCTTATTTACTACCTCTCCAGCATCATTTTCCAGCAGTCCAATATCCACTCTTGCCTCTTCTTATACTTTATTCATCTGAAGAAACTTTTGGTATCTTCTTTAATATTATTGACTAGCTTAGTTCCACATTCCATCCTTATCTTCTTAATGACTTTTTTAGTTGCCTTCAGTTGGCTTTCAAAAGCTTCTCAATCTTCTAACTTCCTACTAATTTTTTGCTCTATTATATGCCCTCCGGGCTGATGGGGCTCATTAACTATGGATGGTAGCTCATCTAGGAGAGGGAAAACTCCGATTTCAAACCTCCACTGCCTTGCGGCTATACCTACTCACAGGAAAGGCTTTGGGAGTAAACCCTGAGGAAAAATCTGGAGTTGGAGTCCCGAAGGCGGCTGACTGCTGTACCCAGCACCGGCACGGCAACTCCTGCGATGCTGCTGGCACCAAACCGTATCGACTTCCGTCATTCCTGTGGACCTGTCATCGGCACGGGGGGGGGGGGTCCCACTGCATGGGCAACAGACGGATCTCCATATCAACTCTGCCCTGGCTTGTGCCCTGGAGCAGCCACTCCCGGTGACTACACAGGCACAGTACCCATGGTTGACCACGACCAATGGAGTCCACATATGCCCTCTCCTAGGCTTTATGTTGACTTTGAGTTCTCTTGTTAGCCATGGTTGTGTCATGTTGCCTTTATAATACTTCTTCCCCTTTGCGATGTATATATCCTGCACTTTCCAAATTGCTTCCAGAAGTACCAGCCATTGTTGCTCTGCAATCGTCCCTGCCAGTGTTCTTTTCCAATCAGTTCAGGCCAACTCCTCTCTCATGCCACTGTAATTCCCTTTACTCCACTGTACTACTGATACTGTACTGACTTTAGCTTCCTCTTTTCCAATTTTGAGGTGAATTCGATCATATGATGATCACTTGTCCCTAAGGGTCTTTTTTACCTTAAGCTCTCTAATCAACTCCAGTTCATTTCACAACAACCAATTCAGAATAGCCAGTGGGTTCACCCAT
Source organism: Hypanus sabinus (assembly GCF_030144855.1). Classification (NCBI taxonomy): domain Eukaryota; kingdom Metazoa; phylum Chordata; class Chondrichthyes; order Myliobatiformes; family Dasyatidae; genus Hypanus; species Hypanus sabinus. Next base: position 43,487,188 of record NC_082710.1, read on the forward strand.
GAGCTATTCTAAAAAGCCTTCTCATAGGCGATCTAGAAATACCCCACTCTTGGAATCCAGCACAAACCTGATTTTCCCAATCTACCTGCATATTGAAATCCCCCATGACTATTGTAACATTGCCATTTTGGCATGCATTTTTTATCTCCTGTAGTATTTGTAGAAGTAAGGTTGTGGTCTACAAATACCACAATCTTACTACTGTTTGGAGGTCTGTATACAGGTCTTTATACCCTTTCATTTCCTTAGCTCTATCTACAATAATTCAACACCTTCCAACTCCATGTCACCTCTTTCTAATGCTTTGATTTCATTTTTCACCAACAGAGCCATGCCACCCCTTCTGCCTACCTGTTTGTTCTTTTGATACAAAATGTATCCTTGGGCATTAAGCTTCCAGCTATAATCTTTTTTCAGCCATGATTCAGTGATGCCTTCATCATACATGCCAATCTGTAACTGTGCTACAAGATTTTCTACCTTATTCCATATACTGCATGCATTCAAATAAAACACCTTCAGTTCTGTATTCACCCTTTTTGATTTTGTCCACCTTTTATGTTGCAACTCATCCTGTTGACTCCAAATTTATCCTATCATCAGGCTCTCATTACTACACGTTGCCTCTGTTTGTAAACCAACTACCTCATCTTCAGCCCTATCACTCCAGTTCCCATCCCCCATCCTCCAGTTCATCAGCCACATATTCACCTGCCAAATCATCCAATTCCTACCCACACTGGCATGTGGCACAGGCAGCAATCCAGAGATTACTACCTTGGAAGTCCTATTTCTCAACTTTCTACCTAGCTCCCTAAAATTTCTCTTCAGGACCTCCTTGCCTTGTCCACCATTTCTGGCTGCTCACCCTTACCCTTGAGCATGCCATAGATCCAATTGAGTCATCCTTGATCCTGGCACTAGGGAGTCAATATACCATCTGGTGTCTTTATCACATCCACAAAACCTCGTCTCTGTTCCTCTGACTATGGAATCTCCTATAAGCAATGCTGTCCTCTTCACCTCTCTGCTCTTCTGAGCCACAGCACCAGACTCAGTGCCAGAGACCCTGTGGCTCCTGCAAGGCAGATCATCCCCCTCAATGCTATCTAAATTCCTTAATCACAGGATTCTGCAGAGAATGGTGCAGAATGCCTAGCACATCCTCAATTGTGAACCTCCCATGATTCAGGACGTTTACAAAAACAGGTGTGTAAAAAGGGCCCGAAGGATCACTGGGGACCCAAGTTACCCCAACCACTATCTATTCCAGCTGCTACCATCTGGGAAGTGGTACCACAGCATAAAAGCCAGAACCAACAGGCTCTGGGACAGCTTCTTCCACCAGGCCATCAGACTGATTAACTCATGCTGATTTGAGTGTACTTCTATGTTACATTGACTGTTCTATTTATTATAAATTATTATAAATGACTATGATTACACATTGCATATTTAATGTGAAGTAACGTAAAGATTTTTACTCCTCATGTATGTGAAGGATGTAAGAAATAAAGTGAATTCATTTCAATAAAGTTCTAAATTTATTATTGAGGGGAATAGCCACAGGTGTACTGGCTGTGTACTTCTCCTTTTTCTGACATTCACGCAGTTGCAAGTCTCAAGGTACGAGAAGTGTTTGATGGCTCTTGGCCTGTACTCGGTGGAGTTTAGAAGAATGAGGGTGGAATCCCTTGGGATCCTATATTGAGTGGGTCTAGGCCTAGAAGGCACAATCTCAGAATACAAGGATGTCCCTTTAGAACAGAGATGAGTAAGAACTTATTTAGCCAGAGAGTGGTGAATCTGTGGAATTCACTGCTGCAGACTACTGTTGAGGCCAGGTCATTGAGTATATTTAAAGCAGAGGTTGATAGGTTCCTGATTAGTCAGGGTGTCAAAGGTTAGGGGAGAAGTCAGGAGAATGAGATTGAGAGTGATAATAAGTTAGCCATGATGGAATGGCAGAACAGACTTCATGGGCTGAATGGCCTAATTCTGCTCCTATGTCTTAAGGTCTTGATAGTCAAATCTAAGAAAGCCCAGTACTTGGTCAATAACAGCAATTTTATGTCGAATAGCAAAAAATATTATCTATTGTGATTGGCATCTTGAGGTGTGTTTTCCTGTAGAAGCTGATGAAAAAAAGGTTCTGTCTGGCTTATTTGGTTGCAAACTGACAATGGTATGGTTAACTCATTTATATTAAAAATATATTGTCAAAGCTGAAACTACCACTGGAGCAGGGTAGAATAACACCAACCATACCTAACTGCTGAAGCATCACCACATTCAGAGATAGTTCACTGGGGCACAAACACAGCTGGACAAATCAGAGTAGCCACTGGCAGATACAGTAAGTGGCAGCCCAGCCAGGCATCCAAATTATGACAATAAAAGTTCTAATTGCTTCCAGGACTCTCTGGGTGAATATACAGTACATAAAATGCAGGCAATCACACTGGGCAGAAATTATGAAGGTTCCTGTTGTGATCCAAGTAGGCAGATTTCAGGCTAGTAGAGGCCCCAGTGCTTTAGCTAAACAGGGAAATGCCAACCAGGTTCTGACAGCCCTCTGGAGAGTAATAATGCCCTGGCTCTGATCATCTCCTTGACATGAACCAAGAATTGATAATCATTTTCTTTCCTTGGAAATCATTTGTCAATTGAGCTACAGGAAGATGCAAATATTCTGTTTTACCACAGAAACCTGCACTTTGTTTTTGCTCTCTTTTTGCTCTACTCATTTATTTTAATTATATATATATGTGTGTGTGTGTGTGTGTGTGTGTGTGTGTGTGTGTATCTTATTGTAATTTATAGTTCTTTTTATTATTCTATATTGCAATGTAGTGCTGCATGCAAAACAACAAATTTCATGACACGCCAGCGATGTTAAACCCAATTCTGAATATAATTAAAAGACATATTTGTTTATTTATGCTGTGTTTATATTTTAAGTACACTGGACACCCAGGGTTACACACTTTGAATGAGTGAAACCTACCTTTCCTTTTGGAGTTTTCTTATTGGCAGGATACATGAAGATTCCCCCATACTTCAAGGTACGATGGACGTCTGCCACCATAGATCCAACATACCTTGCAGCGTATGGAGCAGAGCCATCCTGCGTAAAAATACAGTTATATTATAGATTTAATTCCATAAAATGGTGAAGTACAAACTCCACTCCATTTTTTATGTAAATATTCCATAAATAAAGTTTAAATATATCTGTTTTTCACTCAAAAACAATAGCTTGCTGCCGGAACCGCTCTCCCACCTTTTTAGTTTTGGAGACAATTATAAAGAAGCTAACATGCCAACCTTGTGTTAATGGGATGTGAAACTTCAGCCCCTTCCAGCAGTTCAGATTTGGTATTAACTCAAAACATCTGCATAATTTCTTAAATGCATTTCAGCCTGTGTAGAACATTAGTGGGTGGGTGGGTGAGGGGGATGTACAGTCTGGCTGGTAACAGATGTTTGACTTTTTCACTTCCCTTTCAATACTTCCGAGTTATTTGTCTGCCTGTCTGAGCAATGTTTTAATTGCACTGAGGCAGAATTACCTGTACCAACAAGGAAGCAGGGGGATGTCGATTAATCAGTGGAACTAAGCAAACTGTTTTGCAATGCCTCTGTGTCATGTGATCTCTGTTGAACCTTTAGTGACCTGAATCATCATGGAAGACTTTGAAGGAGGGACAAAGAGACTGCTGGTGTGACAGCCACCAAACTTCCCAGAATGATCACTCATGTGCAATTGTGAATCTCTGCCAGTTCCCTCACTGCCGGACCCCAAACAGCATTGCAAGACATCCCATGTTCTCAGCAGGGCAGGTATAAAATGGCAATTATGTGATATGAGGTCATATTTGTGTTCATAATGCCTCTGTGAAAGTAAAAACAGAAAATTCTGAAAGTGCTCAGCAGGTGAGACAGCATTTATAGAAAGTGAAACAGAGCAAAAGTTTCAGGTCTGACATCTTTTGTCATAATATTGGGGGCAGGCAGACAAAGGGTCTGAAACATTAAAGTTTGGCTCTGTTTTCTTTCTACAGGTGCTGCCCGATCTACCAAATGTTCCAGCATTTTCTGCCTTTATTTCAAAGTTCCAGCACCTGCAGTATTTTCTTTTATACTTTATGTAAGTTTTTCATTCGTGTTCATCCTGGCATCAAGCACAGACCTAATCCTCTTCCACCAACACAGTGGCCCAATACAGTTTAGTTTTATCACATGGTAATCAGTTATTTACAGTTTATCATTATACATACTAGATAATAATAGTATAATATCATCTTGCACAGCTCTCATAAAGAGGGGAATCTCAGAGCCATTTTGCAAGAAGACATTAGATTTTACATATAGTCCTAACAGTAGTTTCCCAACTTTAATGTTCTCAAACCCCATACTTCTAAACATAACTCACCTCACCAAAACCCTTAATTTTAGCCATACTGTCTTCCTGCAAGATAAGTTATTGTATGACATCACTAGAGTGCGGATGTGTGAAGGGAAGAGAATTCTTCAACTTTAAGTACATCAATCACTTCATGTGTTGACGTGTAGGACCTTACCATCTAACACTAACAGTATCTTTTCACTTGGGGAGCTATTAACCATACTTTGTGGCTCTTTTCTTCTGCAATATGACCGCAAATCCAAAACTTGTGAAGAGATCTGCTCTAGTACCACAATCTATTGCATTTAGTAATGCTCCTGGGGTTAACCTGGGCAGCCCAAGAGTTTCCTGAAAGAAATTAAGCCATAAAGTAGAGGCAGTAGTTACTTTTTCTGGGTGAACAGAGCAGGAAGATAAGTATTGCCCAAGATATTCATGCAGAAGTCATGGAGGATGCTGCAAGTTCTTGTAAGGATGAATGCTCACTCACAAATCTCTATGGATGTACCGTGGAAAGCATTCTAACAGGCTACATCACCGGCTGGTGTGGGGGGGTGGGGGCTACTACCCGGGATGAAAAGAAGCTGCAGAAAGTTGTGAACTTAGTCAGCACCATCATGGGCAATAGCCATTGTAGTACTCAGGATATTTTCAAGGAGAAATGGCATCACCCAGGATATGCATTCCTCTCATTGCTACTATCAAGAAGGAGGCACAGCAGCCTGAAGGCACACACTCCACAATTCAAGAACAGCTTCTTCCCCTCTGCCATTTGATTCTTGAATGGACATTGGACCATGAACACTACCTTAATACGTTTTTGTAAATTTTTGCACTACTTACTTAATTTAACTATTATATATATATACTTACTGTAATTCATGCTTTTCCTCTATTATTATATTATTATGTATTGTTTTTAGACACTGCTGCAAAGACAACAAATTTCACAACATATTGAAAGGACAAGAATATAAGAGCAAGTATGCAAAGCTGTGGCTTTATAAATTATTGGCCAGACCACACTTGGTCTGTGAGTAGTTTTGGGCCTCTTATCTAAGAAAAGTTCTGCTGGCATTGGATAGTGTCCAGAAGATGTTAATGTATGTGGAACATTTGATATCTCCTGGCCTGCACTTGCTGGAGTTTTGAAGAATGGCCAAGGGAATTCTTTGAAACCTATCGAATATGAAAAGTAATAAAGAAAGTTTTATAGTAGGGGTGTCAGACCAGCGTGTTCAGACTCAGAATAGAGGGACACCCCTTTAGAACAGAGATGAGGAGGAATTTACTTAACCAGCTATCTGTGGAATTCATTGCCGCTGACAGCTATGGAGACTAAGTCACAGGGTATACTTATGGCAAAAGGTTAATAGGTTCTTAAGGATGTTAAAAGTAATAAGGAGAAGGCAGGAGAATGGGATTGAAAGCAATGATAATTAGCCATGATGTAATGGTGGAACAGACTCAATTTGCTGAATAATCTAACTCTTCTCCAATGTCTTATTGTTTTATGCTCTTGTGGAATCTAAAGTTGAAGCTGTATTTGGAAATCACCAACTTTGAACAGGCAGTGTATGCTGGGTTTGTATGTTTGCAAGTGATTGCTGAACTGGAGATTAGGCAATGATTTGACCTACGTTTTGTGCAGAATTGCCAGAACGTCCTGCAAACTATGGCACTTTAGTCTGCTGCCATTAATTTCCATTTCATTTCAGAATATGTTCCAGATCATAACTACCGCCTCCTTCTTTAATTTTCTTCTTTTTCTTTTTTTTTGTTATAATTATTTTAAATCCGTGTTCTGGCCATACCACCCATTCTGCCAATGGTGATCTCCTTATCTTTAAAACCTCCATCTAATTTCTCCTTAACAGTCTCTATTCCAATAAAAGACAAGCCTAATTTCTGAAATTTCAAGAGCCAGGTGAAGCCTTTAATCACTTTGACCACTCCTAGGAAATTTCTGCTGCACCAACTGCTATGCTAAAATTTGGTGACAAATTTGGTTAGCTTGATCAAACCAGCATTTTATAGAGATTTGGGCCAGGAATTTTACTAAACACACTCCTTTTTTATAATAATTACTTCTCGGCCTTTTGGCTAAGATCAAGTGGGGTTTCCTTGGGACACGCGACGATTGGAAGGCAGAGAAGGTTTTGTGCTGATGCAGGGGTGGAGCCTAATGCTGATTGGCTCCCAATCTAACACCCCTTTCCAGTGATGACGACGACAGTGGTGAACAGGATGGCGGAAGATAGCAGTACATCAGCCCGAGGCCCGGACATCAAGAACACTGTCCAGCTGACAGTGCGATGCCAGAACGCGGGCAATGGCTTCACCAGAGTGACCTTCATCAGGTCTTGATGGACTACTGTGGATTTACAATCAACAACATCTACTGCGTCCAGGTCTTTGCTGGGTTCTTCGACGTCACCTTCCGATGACCCGCAGGGTGGCAGAAGCTGCTCCAGCAATTCCAGGAGAAGGGGAGAGAGGCGCCGCTGTCGCTGCTACAAGCACAGCCCCTCTTCACTGCCGCCCAGCAGGAACGGACCGTCACCGTGCACATGTTCAACCCGTACGTGCCGGTGGCCGACGTCCTTACATTCCTCACTCGGTATGTGGAGAGCGTAGGAGCTTGTCTGGACGTGAAGGACAGCCTGGGGTGCTGGACCAGCAAATGGCAGGTCAAGGTGAAGCTGAGAGTGGACTCTAACGGCTGCGTCGTCCACCCACCCTCGGTCTTCGCCGTTGGAGGGAGCCGAGGCTACAAGGTCTAAGCCGGGCAACCCAGGGTATGCCGCAACTGTGGCAAAGCGGGGCACGTTGCAGCCCAGTGCAGAGCAATAATCTGCAGGAACTGCAAGGTGGAGGGTTACCTCACCAAGGACTGTATGCAGGCCAAGTCCTGCAACCTCTGCGGAGACACCAACAGGGCCCGTCCGAAACATGCCAGCACCTATGCACAGGTGACCAGGGGAGGTGCTGGCACTGGAAGGGCCCCGGCAGGATCGGATGTACCCGACACCCCTGCAGAAGTGGTGCCCAAAGCAAAGGAAGATGCCAGCAGAGGAGAAGGCACAGCCACCCCGTGGGCCCCCTCCAGGACCCGACCTGCCACAGGAAAAGGAGGAAGAGTCCATGGAGGAGGGGAGAGCTGAGGGGGAGGAAGGCTGGAGCGTTGTGGGCAAACGAAAGAAGGCCCAAAAAGCTCCGGCCAAACGACAGAGGGCGGAATGGAAGGAGCGCATGAAGAGAAGGGCAGGGGACCTCGCAGCCTCCAGCAACCCGTCCACAGACGAGGAAGGAGTGCATGAAGAGAAAGGCAGGGGACCACGCAGCCTCCAGCAACCCGTCCACTTCAGACCAGGAAGGAGTTGGAGGAGGCCAGCAGCAGTCCCGGCAGACGAAGCGGCGGATGAAGCCAGCGGAGAGGAGGAGAGAGAGTGGGGAAAATCTGCTGGCCACCCCGCAAGCACAAGCACAAGAGGCGGAGACCACCAGAGACCCCCAGCTCCGGGAACCCTTGAGCGGAGCCACGTCTGGCGCCTCGCAGCCTCAAGGGGCAGCAGACCTCGGAGACACCAAGCCCCCGGGACAGAACAGGAACTGCCACACCCAGGGGAGGATAACCTGCAGATCCTGAGCCCACAGAAGGTGAAGGACTTCACAAAGGCCGTGGGCATGAAGGCTCAGGACTGTGAAGGTAAGGACAGTGTGCTGCTGAAATAAAGAACTTTAAATGGCGGACGTTTCACTGGCATCTGTCAATGTGCGCAGTCTGAAGAGTACCGGGCCATGCGTCAGCACGCTCCAGTACTTGGACTCGGTAAAGGCCGACGTGACCTTCCTCCAGGAGTGCTGACTGCCACACCTCGGCAACTACCGGAGGTGGTCGCGTTGGTGGACCCAGGGTTTGTCGGTGTGGTCGGGGGGTAACGACTGTCATGCTTCCGGCCTGGGGATTCTGCTACGGGGAGGCAACTTCTCAATCACCCATGTCAAAGAGGCGGTTGCCAGGCGCCTCCTGGTAGCTGACGTCAAATACCAGGGCACTCCGCTCCGGCTGATCACCGTGTACGCCTCCCCCCGTGCGGAGAGAGCGGCTGGCCGTCCCCGAGCAGTTCCCACCGCTGCTGGTGACGGCCCGGCCGGTCGTTCTGGCCGGAGACTTCAACTGCACCATTGATGCGGCTGGACCATCCTGCAGGCCGACGGCGGGCTGGACGGTACCTCCAGACTCCTGATGGACATGGTAAAGACAGCCAGGCTGCGCCACGCTTTTGGTGACCCCCACAGGTGGAGCTCAGCCGCAAGCCACCTGGACACGATGGGACGGCTCAGCCCGTTCCCGGATCGACTTCCTCGTCCTGTCAGAGCCCCTCACGGTCAGAACCACCGACGTCACGCCCACGTTCCTCTCTGACCACTGCCTCCTGCGAGCCACCTGCCACCTGCGGGAGGACCGGAAGGCAGGGAGGGGGACGTGGAAGCTGAACGTCAAGCTGCTGACCCCAGAGAACATCGAGGAACTAGAGAGGGAGTACACGGGTTGGAGAACTCTGAAAGCCTTCTTTGATTCCCCGGTTCACTGGTGGGAAGCCCCCAAGGAGAACATCAAGAGGGTCTTCATCCACAAGGGTATCCAGAGAGCAAGGCAGGGGTAAACTCCGGACAGAGTTGCAGCAACTCCTCCTTCTGCAGTCGAGGGGGGTGGATGTCAGGGAGGAACTGCGGGAGGTGAAGGGCTGGCAGGCCCAGCACTTTGCCGCCGAGTCCTCCAAGATCATCTTCCGATCGAGGGTCCAAACCGTGGAGCAGGACGAGACGTGCTCACGATTCTTCTTCCAAAAGGGGGAGCTCTGTGATCCACAACCTTAAGGAAGAGGATGGCTCAGTCGCATCCTCACAGACAGACATACTGAGAATCTGCAGGTCCTTCTATGCCGGTCTGTACGGAGAAAAGGCCACAGACTCCACAGCCTCCCGCAGCTTCCTGTCGTCTATCACGCAGGTCTTAGACGACAGCAAGCGGGAGAGTCTGGAGCAGTCACTGACCCTGGACGAGCTGACTGGCTCCGTCCGTTCCTTTGGGTCGGGTAGGACTCCCGGAAGCGACGGGAGAGTCTGGAGCAGCTGCTGACCCTGGACGGGCTGACTGACCCTGGACGAGCTGACTGGCTCCGTCCGTTCCTTTGAGTCGGGTAGGACTCCCGGAGGCGACGGCTCACCGGTCGGGTTGTATTTGGCTCTGTGGAACCGGACGGGCCCCGACCTGCTGGAAGTGTACAACGCTACGCTGCTGGCAGGCAGCATGTCTGAATCCATGAGGAAGGGCATCATCACCCTTATCTACAAGCAGAAGGGGGAGACGGAAGACATTAGAAATTGGAGGCCCATCTCACTCCTGAATGTGGACTACACGATCCTGTCCAAGGCTATCGCCAACAGGGTCAAGTCTGCACTGGAGCAGGTGATCCACTCAGACCAAACCTGTGCTGTACCGGGCAGGAAGATCTCAGACAGCCTCGCGCTGCTGAGGGACACCATCGCCTACGTACAGGACGGGGGGGGGGGGGGGGGGGTTGGGGGTGGTGGACGTCTGCCTGGTCAGCTTGGACCAGGAGAAAGCCTTCGACAGGATATTGCACACGTACATGCCGGATGTACTCTCTAGAATGGGATTTGGGGAGGGAATCCGGAATTGAATCAAACTGCTCTACACGGACATCTGTAGCGCAGTGCAGGTCAACGGGTGGGAAACAGACAGCTTCCCCATCAGGTCTGGAGTCAGGCAGGGCTGCCCTCTCTCCCCTGTCTTGTTCGTGTGCTGCATAGAACCCTTTACCGAAGCCATCAGGAGGAATGGGGGCATAAGAGGGGTGACACTGCCAGGCAATGGAGGGACCCAAGTCAAAACCTCCCTGTGCACGGACGACGTCACCGTCTTCTGCTCTGATCTGAGGTCAGTTCGCAGGCTGATCAGCATCTGCGGACAGTTCGAGCAGGCGTCGGGGGCCAGGGTCAACCGCACGAAGAGCGAAACCATGCTCTTCGGCAACTGGCCCGACCGATCCAGCGTCCCCTTCACCATCAGGGCTGATCACCTGAAGGTGTTGGGGATCCAGTTCAGAGGGGCCGAGGCGTGCAACAGGAACTGGCAGGAGCGGACTGTATGGTCAAACAGAAACTGGGACTGTGGGGAGGGCGCTCCCTTTCGATAGCGGGCAAGAACCTGGTCATCAGGTGTGAGGTGCTCTCAGGGCTGCTGTACTTGGCGCAGGTGTGGCCAGTCCCCCGCTCCTTCAGCTCGGAAATCACCCGAGCCGTCTTCAGATTCGTCTGGGGATCCAAGATGGAGCGGGTCAGACGGACCACCATGCACAAGTCCCTGGACAACGAGGGCAAAAACATCCCCAATGTCGCCCTCACCCTGATGGACAGCTTCATGTGTGGCTGCATCAGGTTGTGGGCACCAAGTACCACTATGTGTCCAGGTTCTGCCTGTCGCCCTGGCTACGAAGGATGGGTCTGGCCCCTTTCCCACGCAACACCCCCGTCAGCTGGTCGTTGCCGCCATACCTGACCTTCGTAGAGAAGTTCTTTCAGGACAACACCTTTGACCACAGGGCCATCAGGCAGTGGCCAGCACATAAGGTCCTGCAGGAGAAGGACGAGATGGACACAGTGGGGTGGTTCCCTGAGCAGACTGTCCAGTTCATCTGGCAAAATGCCTCACCGCCAGACCTCACCAACAGGCACCAAGACCTTGCCTGGCTGGCAGTGAGAGGGGCCCTCCCAGTCTGATCCCTCCTGTACGCCCAGAACTTCGTCTACACACCCCACTGCCCATGGGAGGACTGCAGTGAGGAGGAGTCGGTGACCCACCTCTGCACACTGTGGGTTCACTGTGAAGGTGTGGAGGAGGATGGAAAGGACAGTGTTGAGGTTCATCCCCAGCAGCTGCATAACAGAGGACTCTCTGATCTACGGGCTGTTCCCAGGGACGCACACTGAGACCAACATCCGGTCAAAGACGCTGTTTGGTCGGCCCGAAACTTGATGGTCTACCAGCACACGGAGATGTCCGTGGGGGAATGCTGCCGACTGGCACATTCTCGGCTGCAGGAATACGTGCTGAGGGACGCACTCAAACTCGGTGCAGCCACCGCAAGGGCCCAGTGGGGAAGGACCACAGTCTAGGGTTCTTCTCCCGCGGGAGTTGAGGGGTGGGGGGGTGGGGTGTATACCCCTAAATAAGGGAATGTAAATATGGAATAACAGAGTGCCATGTGGGTGGTGAAAAATGTGAAAATGTAAGACAGCAATGGAAACAGTTGTAAAGAATTGAAAGTCATTGAATGGTTTATTGTATATCATTTTATTTTTGAATAAAGTCTATTTTGTTTAATTTAAAAAAATTACTTCACTGGAAATGTGATGGGCACTGCATTTATGTGTTTAAGTAGAATCTCCTCCTCCCTTCCTGAATAACTACAGTAGTGAGGTGAGTGCAGCTACAAGCAAGTAAGTGATCTGAATCTACACTTTCATTATCGGACCAATTTCAATATCTTACTGCTTGCTTATGTAATACACCTGCTATTTTTTCACTTATTATACAAGAGGGAAGAAACCTCCTTAAATTATCTCAGGCATATTAGGATTTTCTTGGGTTATTTAACATTAATTTAAATCTTTTTGCAATGTTTCTACAATATTAACACCATTTTATTTCTCTTAAAGAATGAATTTCTGTTTGCATGCTCTTCTGTTTCCAGTCACATCCCAAAGGTACAGTAGTTTTAAGGTTAATTAGTTCCTAGATTATTCCTACACTAAGTGAATGGGGGTATCGAAGAACTGTCAATGGACAACTTCAAGGACAAATCAATATAGGAATATAGTGGAGAAATGGGATTGTACTGTTAGTGGTAAAGATACAATGGGCTGAGTGGCTTTCTTCTACATTACAAGGAAATCTGAAAGGATAAATGTCCCCAAATTAAGAAATTTTAATGTTGCCTAGGATTCCTCCATCATGAAACACTGACCTTTACTAAGTTGGGGATCAGGATCATCATTGATATGGGTGGCATGGTAGTGTAGTGGTTAGCACAACGCTTTACAGTACCTGCAACCCCAGTTCAATTCCCACTGCTGCCTGTAAGGAGTTTATCCGTTCTCCCCACCGGGTGCTCCAGTTTCCTCCCACATTCCAAAGAAGTACCAGATTGGTCACTTGGTTAATTGGTCACTGTAACTTGTCCTAGGATTAAATCGGAGGATTGCTGGGCGGCATAGCTCAAAGGGTTGGAAAGGATACACTGCACTTAACTCAGTAAAAGATATATGCACCAGAGACACACAATCTCCTGACAATCATAGCCACTGGTCACAAAGGAACAAATGTATGAGTCAGGCACTGGAGGTTAACCCATACTTAGTTCAGGCAAAATGTCCAGGTCCTCTGAAGAGAATCAGTGAGGGCAAAGATATTTGTCAGGAGACTTGTTTTACTTTCGATAAGCATTCAGAGTCTGGAGAGTAACCAGTTAAACTCGTGAATGTTGAGCAACATCAGTCAATAACTCCAAACTAGCTGCATGTTCAGATCGTTCAAAGATCAGACTGCCCAGTAAACAATGTACTCAATGAATAGTCTGCTTGTGCTCTTCAAGTTCTGTTTATCAGCAAGTTTGTACAAAATAAAGTTGATAGAATTGGGCTATTGCTTGGAGTAAATGAGAATAGTGCCAGCTGACTGTAGACTAGGAAACAGGCAAGTGCAAAGAATACCATCAAACTCACATCAGGGCTCCTTAAAGCCGTATCTCCATGGGCTTATTTTATTGAGGGCTATCGCTGCAGTCAACATAACCTGCCACGTTCTGTACAACATTCTCCACTGGTTGGTGTCGACCAGGGATATTGCTTCCCAGCTGTCCATGTGATTTACAAGCCAGGGCAGCACAGCATGGAGAGCAAGCTATTGCCCCTGCAGCAAGCTCCCCCTCTCAGCTCTCGGTCCAAGTGGCACTACCTACAACATCTGGCTTCCCCGGCGGCTGTGGAGAATCCTCAAGGTCGTCTGGAAGAGAGGCAAAGTACCCAAGTAGTGGAAGTATGCAAACGGAGCGTGGATTCCAGAAGAAGAGAACTCCAAGAACATCGGCCAGTTTAGGATAATATCCTTGCCGAGTGTTGATCTTCTTCAGCGTGGTGGCGAAGTGCCTAACAGAGTACTTCCTGAGGAACAATTACATCGACACCTCCGTCCAGAAGGGTGGCGTTCCAAGGGTACCAGGCTGCTTGGAGCACACTGGAGACATCACACAGCTCCTAAGAGAGGCTCCAGAGAGAACAAGGGTGACTTAGTGGTTTTGTGGTTGAATTTGGCCAACGCCTAAGGGTCAATCCCCCACAAGGATGTTGAAGACACTCTGAAGAGGCGCCACGTTCCTGAAGGAATCAGAGGCCTCCTTATGGTTGACAACGAGTTCCATCTGAGAGTCTCAACAGGGCCAATAACATCAGACTGGTGCAGGCTGGAGATTGGTATCATCACAGGCTGCACCATCTCAGTCATCCTTTTCCCCCTGGCAATGAACATGCTGGTAAACTCTGCAGAGCCAGAGTGTCGAGGCCCGAAATCAAGATCTGGGATCCGCCAACCACCAATGCGAGCCTTCATGGATGATCTGACTATCACCACGGAGTCTGTGCCTGGCGCTAAGTGGATTCTTAAGGGGCTGGAAAGGTTGATGAGGTGGGCAAGGATGTCCTTTAAGCCTGCAATTTCAAGATCTGCAGTGCTGAAGAAGGGGAGAGTACAGGAGAAATTTCGTTTCTCTATTGAGGACATTCCAATTCCTACCATCACAGAGAACCCTGTTAAAAGTCTCGGGAAGATGTTTGATGCAACACTCAGAGAGAAGGTGGCAATAGGAAACACCTGTGGGGAGTTTGAACAACGTTTGTCAGAGGTTGACTGGACTGGCCTTCCAGGGTGGTTTAAGGCATGGATTTACCAGCACGATATATTACCAAGAATCGTCTGGCCACTGCTTCTCTATGAGTTTTCAATTTCCACTGTTGCTGAATTAGAGACTGTAGTCAGCCGGTTCCTGCGAACATGGCTGGGTTACCAAGGAACATCAGCAGCATCGCTCTGTACGGGAATAATTGCAAACTGAGGCTCCTCCTGAAATCCATCAGGAGGAGATCAAGGTTTCGGGAGTACGAGGGGTGCTGCAGTTCCGGGAATCTTCAGATCCAAGGGTTGCCGGAGTGAGAGTGACAGTGAGAACTGGAAGAAAGTGGAGAGCGGAGGCTGCAATGGAAGAAGCTGAGGTGCGACTGTGCCGCAAAGTGCTGGTGGGGGCCGTCGCCAAGGGAAGAGTGGACTTGGAAGCCTTGAAGTCCCCCATTTTGACAAAGTACAGGGGAAAGAGTGACGAGGACTGGTCCAGAATGAAGTAAGGGCAGCTGTGGAGGAGGAGAGAACCAGCAGAGCAGTGGCAATGAAACAGCAAGGAGCCTGGACCAGATGGGAGCAGGTGAACGAGCGAAAGATCACGTGGAACGAACTCTGGAAGGTGGATCCACACCGCATCATGTTCCTCATCCAGGCTGTTTATGACGTCCTTCCTAGCCCATCCAGCCTGCACTGCTGGGGCCTTGCAGAACGACCAGCTTGCCCCCTCTGTGAGAAGACCGGTACGCTAGAGCATATTCTGAGCTGCTGCCCCACAGCTCTTGCCGACGGCCGTTATCGAGGTGGCACGTCCAGGTCCTCCGGACAATTGCTGAGACCGTCTGCAGCACCCCTAACATCTGCTGGGAAACAAGCCCAGTCAAGAATACCATCTGCTTTGTCAAAGAGAGGGATAGACCAATGCAACACTGCGCAGGACTGGAAGCTAAAAGCAGACCAGGGAAAACAGCTGCAGTTCCCTCCCCACGCCACAGAGGCTACATTGCACCCTGACGTTGTGTTGTGGTCCGACTCATTGAAGCATGTTCTTATGCTTGAGCTTACCATGCCGTGGGAAGAACGCATGGAGGAGGCCTACGAGTGGAGAAGAGCCGAGTATGAAGATCTGAAGAACAACTGCCAGAGAAGAGGCTGGAGAGCAAAGTGTTGGCCCATGGAGGTCGAGTATCGTGGCTTTGCAGGCCAGTCGCTCTGCAAAGTAAACACTGCACTTGGAATCATGGGAGAGAGAAGGAGAGCCATTTCTACCACCACAGACACAGCAGAGAAAGCATCAAGATGGCTCTGGATAAAGAGGGCAGATCTGTGGGTTGCTGCTGGGGCATAGGCTGGGGTCTGATCAACCCCAGTTGGTTCGCCTGGGTGAGGGTGTATGATGTTGAAAGACCCGAAACACCTGACAACCCCAGGTAACATCACTGATGAGGTGCCCTAGCTTCGCATCATGCAGGTGTTTCTGTAAGAACACTGCGCTGTATCTCAGTAAAAGAAATATGCACCATAGACACACAACCTCCTGGCAATCATAGCTACGGGTCACAAAGGAACAAATGTATGAGTCTGGCACTGGAGGTTAACCCATACTTAGTTCAGGCAAAATGTCCAGGTCCTCTGAAGAGAATCGGTGAGGGCAAAGATATTTGTCATGAGACTTGTTTTACTTTCGATAAGCATTCAGAGTCTGGAGAGTAACCAGTTAAACTCGTGAATGTTGAGCAACATCAGTCAATAACTCCAAACTAGCTGCATGTTCAGATCGTTCAAAGATCAGACTGCCCACTAAACAGTGTACTCAATGAATAGTCTGCTTGTGCTCTTCAAGTTCTGTTTATCAGCAAGTTTGTACAAAATAAAGTCGATAGAATTGGGCTATTGCTTGGAGTAAATGAGAATAGTGCCAGCTGACTGTAGACTAGGAAATAGGCAAGTGCAAAGAATACCATCAAACTCACATCAGGGCTCCTTAAAGCCGTATCTCCATGGGCTTATTTTATTGAGGGCTATCGCTGCAGTCAACATAACCTGCCACGTTCTGTACAACATTCTCCACTGGTTGGTGTCGACCAGGGATATTGCTTCCCAGCTGTCCATGTGATTTACAAGCCAGGGCAGCACAGCATGGAGAGCAAGCTATTGCCCCTGCAGCAAGCTCCCCCTCTCCACATTGATGATGAATCGAATGGGATAGCAGAGACCGATAGAGTTTGGCACCGGTGGCATCGCTGGAGTCAGTATTGAACTCAACGTAGGACTGGTTTAGGGACTCTAGCTCTGGATTTTTCTCTTAGGGTTTACTCCCAAAACCTTTCCCATGAGTTGGTATCGCCCCAAGAAGCAGACGTTTGAGATCAGAGTTTTCCTTCTCCCAAATGAGCTGCCAATCACAGCTGATGAGCACCTGCTGTGACTGTCTGTAATCCGCCTTTGCCCCGTCTGCTGTCAATAGGAACAGTTCTGCCAGGCTTTAGTAGCTAAGCCACGCGTGAAAACTAGGAGGTGGACTTGGTTGTCAGAGGCTATTTGAGATGCACACTATTTGGGAGCATTTAATCCCCACTACCATCCTCAGTTATAACAACCTGAAGGAACCGTACATCTGTGAATACAGAGACTGCACACAGAAACAGCCCATTCAAACAGCCGCATTCCTTCTCCACCTACTTTCCTTTACCACTACAACTTATTCCTCTTATTGTCCTTGATGGTAGTTAAGTTCTTCAGGGACTTGCATTCTTCCCCTCAGTAAGATGTGGGATTCCTGCATTTTGCATTCATGTCATTTGTTAGTTTGCTGCCAAACCCATTCAGCAGGAAGCAGAAAACCACGCTGCCGTTATCATACACCGGGATTGTTGAGTGCATCCAGGATTGCACCCTCAGCAAAGCTGCTACATTTCCACCTCCACTTACTGGCACCTTGCTGAAATATGAAATCCTGCATGTCAAATAGTTTTAGCTCACTTGCCCAGTCCATATCATTCCACAATGCTTCACCTAATAAAACGAGGTCTAGGAATTGCACTGTTTTGCCAGTGTCTTTATCTAATATCTGCAAGAGATCAGCTTTACTTGTCACATGTACATTGAAACATGCAGAGACGTGCGTTATTTGCAACAAATCAAATCTGCAAGGATTGTGTTGAGCTGACCTCAAGTATCGCCATGCTTCCATCGACAACGTGGCACACCCACAACACACTAAACTCAACCCTAGCTCTTTGGAATGTGGGGGGGAATTGGAGGAAGTCCAGTGTTTAAGAAGGCAAATATAAAAATTCCTTACAGGCAGAGGCAGGAATTGAACCCCTATCCGTGATCGCAGGTACTGTAAAGTGATATGCTAACCGCTACACCAGCGTGGTACCCGGCTGCACGATAATCTTGGTTTACCATATAATCCTCGTTCATGAGTGTTAACTGTATTACCATATCTGACCCAGTAGGAAAACAGATGGGATATTAATGACATTGGTTGGAGCATTTCCATTGAAGTACTAATTTGTCAATTGAACATGCAGTAGTAGATGAGATATTGGCTTCAAGTTTGGTTGAAAATGCCCCATACAAGGAAAGAAATATTTTTTTAAAAAGTGTTGCTAAGTTGTTAACAAAGAATAACATAATTTTTCTTTAATAATATAACAATAATATTTCTTTCCTTGTTTTTACCCTTTGGCTTTCTTGGTAGGGGCTAGATTATTTTTATATATATAAAATTCCTGATGTATCTTCTATAAATTTACAGTATTGGTACCATTACTGGAGTTACTATATACACATATGTTACTCAGTCCTATACAGTTCAATTTTTCTATTGTCTGTATTCTGTTAGTAATTTTTTTATATTATATACTCTGTATTTGTTATATATCCTTGTATACATTTATAAAAGTATTGAAAGAGAAAATGCCCCATACAAAATAAACTTTGATTTTCCAGGGTGAATTTTGGTCCCATGGATTTAAATTTTCTGTAGACTAGCTGTACTTAACTTGAAAAGATTAATGTGAGATGGGTATCCATATTTCTAGTATGTCTTGATGTACCAAGCCGTGTATTAAACAGTAAGGAAGGATCTTCTGCCTCCTTCAGAGTAGGAGGAACCATTGAACCTATGCACGTTGCATTGCAACAGATTTTGGATGATTGTATCAGAGTGTGTTTCATTCCCCTAATTCCACTGATGGCTTTAATTTCTTAAACAAGTTGATTTACAAGAAAAATTTAAAATTCATAGTATGTTTTCAAGAGCTTGAGACATTTTTTACCCATTTTTGTCTCTTAATGGAAGTCACTTGAATCTGTTACATCTGAATTTCATAAAAATCGGTGGTGTTTCCTTTCATTGAACTAAGTCCATACCTCAGGAAATTTTTTCTTCTGGATGTATTCCGTGAGTGCAGGATCAAAGTACTTGGCATAGCCCTCATTCAGACTGTATATAGCCCCTTTCTTCTTTATTTTCACATTCTGTTCCACAAGAATAAATTCACCTATAGACTGAGGAGAAAAGGAAAGAGTATTATTGGAGTATCAGACAATATAAATTTAGGCTGTTAGAATTACAGAACAGAGTAGAACTTTATTGTCGATGCTCAAGACACCAAGATTATGGAGCTACTCCAGCCCGTACAAATAGATATTTACAATACATGCAGTATAGCTTAATTTTAAAACTAAATTATTAAACAAATAGATGGGTAGAGAGATAGATAGATGAATGGATAGATAAATATTCTCATATTTACATGCAACAGTCCAAGATTTTAGCACTGATGTTGCAGTAATTACTACAACATACAGCAATGTTGTTCATTTGTAGTCAAGTAATTGCCGTTAATATGAAACAGATTAGGGGGATAATTAGCAATGATCCTATCATTTAAAAACTTGTGAATATCTTCCAGCAATCATACTTAGTTCCCATAAATGTAACTTTTTTTGATGCACTTGCTTTTCATCTGCTCCTCAGATCTTGCTTTTACTCCAGTTCTGTGGGTGTGAGGTAGGTAAAGAATCTAATGCAGGAGGTACAGACTGCCACATTTGGGACAGGAGGTACCTGACAGGACAAATTGATGGGAATTTTGGACTCCACCTATTGTTTATGCTTGGCTTCTGTGTGCTTCCAACGTTAGAGTCAAGGTTCTTACTGGCATCCCAAGTGTTTGTACTCCTTAAACTGTCATGAAACAAGGCTCCCGGATAACGGATGGTGATGTCACACCTTTTCAGGGCTTTGAAAACATCCTTGAATTTTTCCTTTTATTCACTCAATAATCTCTTATTGTGAGGGGACCTGGACGAAACCATCTGCTTTTGAAGTCTGATGTTATGCCTGCAAACAAAGTGGCCTGCCTATCAGAACTACCCGAACTACCCAGGGCTTCTTTGCTGGGTATGGGTGCTTGGAAAAATACACAGTGCCAAAAAACATTTACCCAGAAGATCGGGCACAATCCAAGTTGCCTACTCATAGATCATAGAACAGGCCCTTTGGCTAACTCCAGCTTTTATTTTTTATGTTGTTATGTTGTCTAACAGGTATCAGTGCTTAATTTGGGGGTGTCGCTATGAGGTCCTGATCTTGATTTCCTGGTGAGCAGTGCTGGTTATGATAAGACTGCACTTTAAGCTTTTTGTCAGGAGGGGAACTCTATTGGAATGAGTCCCTCTGTACTGATCATTCTTCTTCAACGCAGAGATTGAAACTGCCCTAAAACCAAGGTTTCTTCAAAGTCTTTCTTAGCCACCTCATCAGTTTCAACAGATTGTCATATGTACCAACGTGCCAGTTCTCTGTTGGAGTCAGCCCAAGGGTCAGAAGGAATTCAGTTACCCTACAGGAGGCGTAGGGTAACAATTTAAACATGCTATTTCTTGACAGCAAAACTGACCCTGTGATGACAGAGTTGTTGTTCCGGGAGGTGGAGCACCTACCCTCTTGCCCTATGAGTCCTTTCACAATGTCATTGTCAGAGCGTCTGAGGTCCCATGGTAGGATAGCAGAGCATTGTTCATGTCCGTCACTGCTGGAGCTGCCCTGACATTTCAGATTCTGAACTTCGTCTTGTGGATTTGAAGTTGACTGTGTGTGACATCTTTGAACTGGGGTAGTCACCACACATCAGATACCACATGGGCTGGGTGTAGTAAGGTTTAGATTCAGGGCAACTGTAGATCACGCACCGCTGCACTCACACCTGGCAGGGCAAACTTATAGGCATTTATTCATTTCTATCCTCATGCGCGTATAGTTGGCATCAATATGGATGCCTTTGCCTACTGCCCCCTCCCAGCATCCTCCACATACACCGCTCTTGCCTCTCTCACTTTTGATCCTTCCATTCCTGAATCTCTTTTTCAGTGTCACCTGACCCTTTCCACTCTCCCTCAGCCCTCCTTCCTCCAACTATTACAACCCTTTCCTTGACTTCACACAAATTTCTCACCCACTTCATGATGCAATTTACAGAGCTCATGATTATCAAGGCTTTGCAAATTTTAATGACTGGATGTTTTTTTTAAGTTGATATCAGAGACTCTTATCACTGGGGATCAGGCTGGAAGTTCTGACCGTGTCATGAAAAGGGAGATGATAAGCAGCTTTTTGCGTCAGAATGTCCTTCCTGTGTTTGCCTGAAGTTTGCACAGAACACTAATGTTCAAAGTAATTTTATTATCAAGGTACATATATATCACCATATACGACCCTGAGGTTCATTTTCTGGTGGGCATACTCAATAAATCCAATCGCTTTAACAGAATCAAAGAAATACTGCAACAACTGGACAAGCAACCAATGTGCAAAAGGTAACAAACTGTGGAAATACAAAAAGAAAGATGAAATCATAATAATAATAAATAAGCAATAAATATTGAGAACATGAGATGAAGAATCCTTGAAAGTGAGTCCATAGGTTGTGGGAACCTTTCAATAATGGGGCAAGTAAAGATGAGTGAAGATATCCCCTATGGTACAAGAGCCTGATGGCTGAGGGTTAATAACTGTTCCTGAACCTGGTGCTGTGGGTCCTGAGGCTCCCATACTTCTTCCTGATGGTAGCAGTGAAAACAGACATGACCTGGGTGTTGGGGGGGAGTTCCCAAATGATGGATGCTGCTTTCCTCCAACAACACTCCGTGGAGATGTGCTCAATGATTGGGGGGGGCTTTACCTCTGACGGACTGGGTCAATATACTCTCCATCACACATCTATAGAAATTTGTCAAAGTTTTAACTGTCAAGCTAAACTTTTGCAAACTCCTAAGAAGGTAGAGGAGCTGCCGTGCTTTCTTTGTAATTGCACTCACATGCTGGTGATGCACCATCAATAACTCACACTGAGACGTAAGGCGAGATATCGGCTTTTATTGACTGGAAGAAGGAACCAGGAGTGAGTGTCTATCATACAATGTCCTGGAGACTGAGGCCGAGCATCTGGCCTCAGATCGCCTTTATTCAGGGGCCTGTGGGAGGAGCCACAGGAGCAGTCAGCAGGGGCGTGTCCAGACAGGCACATAATTCACCACATGCTGGGTACTAGGCAGGTCCTCTGAAATGCTCTACTCACTTTACGCTTACGACTGCAGCTAAGCACAGTTCCAATATCATATTCAAGTTTGCTGATACCATTGTTATTGGCCAAATCAAAGGTGGTGATGAATTAGCGTACAGTACAGATGGTGACAAATGTGGCTGAGTGGTGCCACAACCCCTCTCTTACTCAACAGCAGCAAGACCAAGGAGCTGATTATCAACTTCAGAAGGAGGAAACCATGAGCCCGTCCTCAGAAGTGATGAGGGTCAGCAACTTTAAATTCCTCAGTGTTATTATTTCAGAGGATCTGTCCTGGCTCAGCATTAAGTGCAATTATGAAGAAAGCACGGCAGCACCTCTATTTCCTTAGAGGTTTGCAAAGATTCGGAAAGTCATCTAAAACTTTGACAAACTTCTAGAGATGTGTGGTGGAGAGTATATCGACTGGTTAAACCAGGTCTTGGTATCGAAACAACAATACCCTTGAGTGGAAAATCCAGCAAAAACATAATGGATATGGCTCTGCCATCACAGGTAAAGCTCTCCCCACCATTGAGCACATCTACATGGAGAGCTGTCGCAGAAAAGCAGTGTCCATCATCAAGGACCTGCACCATCCGGGCGATGCTTTCTTCTTCCTGCTGCATCAGGAAGAAGGCACAGGAGCCTCAGGACTCACAACCCCAGGTTCAGGAACAGTTAATCCCTGCACCTATCAGGCTCTTAAACCAGAGGGGATAACTCCACTCGCCCCTTCACTGAACTGTTCCCACAACCTATGGGCTCACTTTCAAGGACTCTTCCTCTCATGTTCTCAATAATCATTGCTTTTTATATTTATTTTTCTTTTGTATTTGCAGTTTGTTGTCTTTTGCACTAGTTTTTGTCCGCCCTGTTGAGTATGGTCTTTCAATGATTCTTATATTTCTTATATTTACTGTGTATGCCTGCAAGAAAACAGATCTCGGGGTTGTACATAGTGACATATATGTACTGTGATAATAAATTTACTTTGAACGTTGATATACAATGAATATGAGATACGGCTTTGAGCCGTTGTTAAAACACGGGGGACACAAGGAGGATAGGAAGATACAACAATGTATAGAGACATTAACACTGTGCTAGTGCATCTAATTGTAGGGCTCTCAGTACCAGTAACTGTGGTGTTAACTGTTCAGGCTAACAAAATGGCTTCTCTGTAATGTTACTTAATGCTGTAATGGGTTTCTGTATCTGGAATGTTTGGGTTATGACTGTAGATAAGGGGGTAACTAACCAATGGAGAATTGTTATGCTATCTTGTATGTGTAAGCTGAGTGGAGGTTCGTGGTCTTTTTCGCGAGGCAAGCGAGCAGGGTGGAGGTGTGAGGAGCGGACAGAGTCTTCAGGGTGGCAGACACTGGAAGTTGGCAGTTCGGACAGTGGCCAAAGGCTCGGAAGGTTGTTGTGGATGGAACTGGAGGCGTGAGCTCCAACGTATTAAAATATTATGTGCACAAGCTGATAAACTTACTGATTTGGCGCCTTTAGGCTATCCGTTTCTACTAACCCATCACTAAGAAATAACTATAAAGTTGCAATTATTTACTCGCCTTTGGTGTATTGTCTGATAGTTGGGTTGTGAGTGTGTACTGGAGGGGGCATTACACCATATTTACACCAAAGTATTGCACTATTGGTGGGGCGACAGCGGGTCACCTTGGGCGAACGGGAGTAAATTGCGGGCACGGATGAAGATTGATGATTTATTCTTGTGCATTCGAAGTTTCAACCATCTTTTGCCAGAGACTGTTTATGTCAGCTGTCCTTCTGTAGAAATGAGCATTTGGCGATAATGACACAAAGCGAATTGAAGTGCTAATCTAACAAAAATTTACATTCTTTTACTTACCCCTCCCTGCCATCCCTACCCCCCAAATTTGACAGTGAACAACAAAAGTAACAAAGTGTTTCCAGGTATTATATGGCACAAACACTTGGGTTGCACACTAGATCAGAAATGGCAATAATTTGATCAGCTACCTACTGGGTCTAACATGAAGAAGTTGACACCATGTCCTGTGGAGAGCGCTACCAGGGTAGCACTGCCATAGAGAGCATATCCAGCAGCCACCATGTTCCGCCCCGGCTCCAGAGCATCACGCTCAGTAGGTGACTCTAAAGCATCCTGCCAAAGTGAAAGAATTGATCCGTTAGCCTGTTGCACAGTTAAACTGTTGCATTTGTTTTACTGAATATACTGTACATGTGTAATTACTGCAAAAAACACAGGATGACATGCAGTAACTTAGTAATTGTGATTAATAATTTTTATTCAAACATCAAATTTTTTTGTATCATGTGTTAAGAATACGTTTATTGTTTTGATAGTTATATTTTAACTAAATTGCCAAACCTATTTTATTCGTAAAGAGCTTCAGAATTCTAATTTTGATTTTTGTCTCTCGTCTTCCTCTGGTCCTCCTTCATTAGCATTGCTGGCATATTTCCCCAGTTTAACTCTCAACAAAGAAAAGGTTGCAACATTGAATGTAGTAGCTGGCTCAAAGATGTTTTTTTCCCCCCCCCAAATAAATGTTATGTTACCTGTACAGTGCTGCTTCGTTGTTGAACTGACTACGTTCCGCACTCCAAACGATCACTTTGCAATTATTTTTCATGAACAAAATTACTTATTACGTTCTACAATCCTGATCAAACTGCGGAACATGAAAATTAGGAGCAAATAAACACTCCCTTCACTTTGGGAAGCTTTGCTGTCCTATATCAGTCCGTTGCAGGGTGACAGGGTGAAGAAGTTCTTACAGAGGAAGAGACATTCTATGTAACCATCCTGTGACTGAGGGTAATAAGGCATACTCCAATTTTTCTATCTGCCCACCTGGTTCGTTGTCTTTTTACGATACTCTAAGAGAAGAAATGTAATGCTGCTCTCCAGACTTCCTAAGTAATACTCTGCTCTGTGTTAATTAATAACATGTTTTTATTTGGTAATTAACTGCTGAAAATGAACTTGCATCTATTGCCAAACTGCGTTTGAGATTTAATTCTTAGTGTCAGATCTTTATATATGCTTCCCTTTTTTACTGGTTTTGTTGTGTTTTGCAATCTCAGATTCTCATTGCTTCTCACAATTTATTTGCAGATCTTACATCTTTTTGTTATGTCCAGCAGACTCTATAGTTCTTCATTTCTTTCAGAAACCAACTTACCTATTACGCATCATACAGGACAACTTCTTTCACCAGACACAATCTGAAAAGACAAGCATTCCTCCCAAACAGTTCCTCCAATACATCTGTTCTGAGTTTTTTAATGATTAATCATTAATTTAGCTCTTTCTCCTGTTCAACCAGACTGTCCTGCTGAATGTTCATGTTAAAATAATCCTTGCATCATGACATCGTCTACAGCTTTCTGCCCTCAACTTGTGCTGACTCAGAGCTCTTTCCACAGATGGCAGCTCCTCCTGACATGTGTTTGACTTATGATAACCTACAATTTTATGAATGCCGAAGTCCATTACCAAACTGAGATTAATACTTTCATATGGGTCTTGTGATGGTCTAATTGAACACGGGCTGTAAGGGATCTCACAGTCATATCCAGTTGGCACGTGTTCCAAAGCAGGAGGTCGTAAACAGCTTGAACTACCCCTCCCCCCCAACAATTTTCCCCTCTCAAAATAGAATGCTCTGAAGTCACAAGGAGGTCCGTTAACTTGACACAGATCTTGGATTGAACCAAAGATCTTCCCAAATAGCAACATATAAACCAAAAACTGGATAGGAAAATAACACTTTTGCACTTTTTTACATGCAAATCACACATAAAATACTTTTACATATGCTTTGAAATGTTTATGTCCAAGTGCTGACCATCCAAAAAATTGGACATTCTTTTATAATTTACTCTAACACACAGATATTTGCATAAGACCATAAGACATAGGAGCAGAATGAGGCCATTTGGCCCATCAAGTCTGCTCCACCATTCAATCGTGGCTGATTTATTACCCCTCTCAACCTCCTTCTCCTGCCTTTCTCCTATGACCTTTGACTCCCTTACTAATCAAAGCTTATGGGGAGAAGGCAGAAAAATTATTGTTATTTGGTATACAAAATACAATTTCCTCATTGCATTTTGTATATGCAATAATGGGTTGTATGTGCAACCCATGCTTCTGATCTGTTGTCCGAAATTGGATCAGAAGTTTGAGACCTATTACCGTGATTGTTCACTCATAGTTATAGAAAAAGAATATTATAGAGGGAGGTGGGAATCATGCATTGACTTCAAATGCTGACTTTGCAAGCAGACAACACTGATTAACGGGACGGTAATAATGGCTCAAAATCCACCACCTGAGCCCATCCCATTTGCCTGCATTTTACTCGTCTCCCTCTCATCTCGCTACTACCACTGGTCCAGTGGTGCAGAAGTCTTGCCAGATTTGGCAGAGATTGCATCTGTAGCCACCAGGCTCCAGGATCGGCTTCACACACCTCAGCGCAAACTGACTCCGCAGCCTGTGGACTCACCTTCAGTGCTTTTCAGGGCGAGAGCATGTTCTCAGTGTTATCTGTCTACTTTTTTACATTTGTCCTCTTTCGCACATTGGTTGTTTGCCAGTCTTTGTTGTGTGTGGTTTAATGTGGATTCTATTGCATTTCTTTGTGTTCCTGCGGGTGCCT
Organism: Hypanus sabinus; assembly: GCF_030144855.1. NCBI lineage: Eukaryota > Metazoa > Chordata > Chondrichthyes > Myliobatiformes > Dasyatidae > Hypanus > Hypanus sabinus. The sequence continues at coordinate 43,513,834 of NC_082710.1, forward strand.
GCAAGAAACTGTACCTCAAAGTTGCTTTAGTATCTATACTTCGATGATAAATTTACTTTGAACTTTGAAAATATAAGAAGCTTCATTAGGTGACATTGTGGCTTTAAGTGTTTCCTTTGTCCCAATTTCCAACATCCTTTGCTTATGTTCCTCCTTTGCTGTTTCCCCTCATCTCTGCGAAAGCAGTATCTACGTAACTGCAACAAGAAAAGCTCTGTCCACCTGCCAGGAAGCAGTGTATAAATGAGGCAGAAACTCTGAGATCAGGCCTCTGACCTTTATAACTGAAGCAGGGGACAGGTATTTCTTATGGTGGGGTACCTCAATTTGATTACTGTCTGTTAATTTTCATGACCTGGCTATCACTGGCAAGCAAGGTGAATTAATGAAATAATGAATTTATTATTATGAAATAATAACAATAATGAAATTATTATTCTCATATGTTTCCAAGGTGTAGTATAGACTTGTCTTGCGTACTACTCATACAGATCAATTCATTTCAAAAGTGCGTTGAAGCAGTACCAGGTAAAGCAATAACAGGATGCAGAATAAAATGTTATTGTTACAGAGAAAGTGCAGTGCAGATAGACAATAAAGTGCAAGGTCAAAAAAGAGGTAGACTATGAGGTCAAGAGTCCATCTCACACTAGGGAACCATTCAATAGTCCTATTACAGCAGGACAAAGGCTGTCCTTGAGCCTGATGGTATGAGCTTTCAGGATTTTCTATCTTCTGCCTGATAGGACAGGGCACAGGAGAGAATATCTGGGGTGGGTGGGGTCTTTGGTTATGCTGGCTACTTTACCGAGGCAGCGAGAAATATAGACAGAGTCCGTGGAGGGAAGGCTGGTTTCTGTGACATGCTGAGCTGCATCCACAACCCTCTGCAGTCTCTTGTAGCCATACCAAGCTGTGATGCATTAGGTAGGATGCTTTCTCCTGTGCACCGGTAAAAGTTGGCAACGGCAGAAGGGGACACGCCAAATTTCTTTAGTTCCTGAAGAAGTAGAGGTTCTAGTGAGCTTGCTTGGGCATCACGTCTGCATAGCTGGACCTGTTCAGGCTGAGGGTGATGTTCACTCCTCAGAACTTGAAGCTGCCAACCCTTTCAACTTCAGCACGTGCCCCACTCCACCCCCACCCCCATCCTGGAGAGATCAATAACCAGCTCTTCTGCTGACATGGAGGAAAGGTTTGTTGTCATGACACCATACCACTAGGCTTTCTGCCTCTTTCCTCTATTCCTACTCATCGTCACGAGATCTGTCCCACTAGAGTGGCATCATCTGCAAACTTGTGGGTGGTTTTAGAGCAAACTCTGCCTGTGCATTCGTGATGTACAGTGAGTAGAGTAGGGGACTGAAAATACAGCCTTGTGGGGTGTCAGTGTTGAGAATAACTGTGGTGGAGGTATTGTTGCCGATCCTTACTGTGTCAGGCAGTCAAAGATCTAGTTTCAAAGGTCCCGGACTTTGGAGATGAAGCTGCTTGGAATTATAGTACTGAAGGTGGAGCTGTGGAAAATCCGTAGAAGTTTAATGTAAAAAGTCCTTACTCTCCAGGTGCTCCAGAGATAAGTGTAGGACCAGGGAGATGGTGGCTACATCGGACTGTAGGTAAATTGCATTGGGTCAAGGTTGTCTGGGAGACTGCCATGACCAGCATCTTGAAGCATTTCATGATGATGGATTTCAGAGCCCTGCAGTCATTAAGACACTTTATCTTGTTTTTCTTAATTACCAAGAAGATATTCTTAAAACAGGAGGGAATTTCAGTTTGAAACTAAGAGAGGTTATAAATGTCTGCGAATACCCCCCACCAACTGATATACACAAGACCAGCCAGGTGCTTTACAGAGGTTCAATCTAGAAGACTGATCTTACTGTGGATTCGGTTGCATTGGAGGCTAACAGGGTGGGTGGCGACATTCCAAATTCCTGCTTAAAATGTGCGTAGAATGCATTTTGGCCAATGCTTATTGATCACTGCTAATTTCCCTTGAGAAGCTGATGATACAATGCCTTTTGAACCACAAATCCTTCCACTGAGGCATTGGGTTGGGAGACGTAGGACTGAGACTCAGAAATGATGAAGGATCGACAATATACTTCTAAGGATGATTTGTCACTTGGAGACTTAGAAAGAGGCTTGCAAGTGGTAATGGTTCCATTTTCCCACTGTCCTTGTTCTTCCTGGTCATTGAGATTCTTGGAATGGGAGTTGCTGTGAGAATAACTGGCGAGAGTCACTGCTCAGCCTCTCAAGTGGGGTATAGGTCATTATTCCAAAACTATGCTGTGGAAATAGTAAGGAAAGAGTTAAAGTAAAATATTAAACTGTGCAGCAGTGCGTCAAGGACGGTATCCTCATGGACAATGGAGAGTCCATTCTTACAGGCATTAAATTAGCTTTATTTTTTATCAATTCCAATTGCTTTCCAGAAAAGATAAGATTTATTTTCAGTTCAAGTAAGCAATACTTTGTTTATTTCTCTATAAATATATGGAACTTCTGCTGATAGGAAATATGTAAATAAACTTGTTTACATTCTTTGTTCTGTGCTAAATCCAGGCTCACACAAACTCTGAACTAGCTCACACTTAAAAGTTCTCTACAGACTATCAGCTGTTTGGTAGAAGAAAACAGTCACAGTAGGTTATGTACACAACACTGGAAGAACTCAGCAGGTCAGGCAGCATCGGTGAGAAAAGAGTAGACACAGTAGGTCCAGATGTTGCTCACTTGTTTATTATTTTTTATTTCTTTATGTATTTGCATAGTAGGGTTTTTCATTGATTCTATTATGGAATTATTGAGTATGCCTGCAAGAAAATGAATCCCAGGGTTGTATATGAAGACGTATATGTATTTTGATAATAAATTTACTTTAAACTTTGTTGTTCATTAACAGTCATTCTTCCTGCTGTAGCTTACATTGCATTTCTTGAAGCAGTTTATGTTATACTTCTTACTGACTGGTTCATATTTAGGAGATAGACAAAAAAAACATAACAAAAGTTAACCGGAGTAACACACAGAGAAAATGCTGGAGGAACAGACTAAGACATTGATTATATTCCTCTCCATTGTTGTTGCCTTAAGATTAAGGTTGTTATACCTGGAGCTGGTAGTGGGGATAAGCTCCCACAACCTATTAAATGCTCCCAATGGCATGCTTCTCAGAAAGCCTCTGACAACCAAATCCAGTTCCTGGCCTTCATGTGTGGATTAGCTACGAAGCCCGGTGGAACCGTTTCTACTGACAGGAGAAGGGGAAGAGACGGGTTACTGGCACCTTAAAACCAATTGCTTTGGGAAGATGGGGCTCACCAGCCATGGTTGGCAGCTCATCTAAGAGAAGGAAAACTCTGATCCCAAATCACAACAGAAGTTAACCTTGCGGCTATATCCACTTATTGGAAGAGGTTCAGGAGTTAACCCTGAGGATAAAATCCGGAGATGGAGTCCCTAACGCAGTCCTATGTTGAGTTCAATGCTGACTGGCAACTTCTGCAACACCGCTGGTGCCAAACTGTATTAGTCCCTGCTCTTCCTTTGGATTCCTCAACTGCATGGAGAGGGGGAGCTTGCTACATGGAGAACAGCTTAGAAACATAGAAAACCTACCGCACAATACAAGCCCTTCGGCCCACAAAGTTGTGCCAAATATGTCCCTACCTTAGAAATTACTAGACTTCCCTATAGCCCTCTATTTTTCTAAGCTCCATGTACCTATCGAAAAGTCTCATAAAAGACCCTATCGTATCCGCCTCCACCACCATTGCCGGCAGCCCATTCCACACACTCACCACTCTCTGAGTAAAAACCTTACCCCTGACATCACCTCTGTACCTACTCCCCATCACCTTAAACCTGTGTCCTCTTGTGCCAAGCAGTTCAGCCCTGGGAAAAAGCCTCTGACTATCCACACTATCAATGCCTCTCATCATCTTATACACCTCTATCAGATCACCTCTCATCTTCCATCGCTCCGAGGAGAGAAAGCCGAGTTCACTCAACCTATTCTCATAAGGCGTGCTCCACAATCCAGGCAACATCCTTGTAAATATCCTCTGCACCCTTTCTATTTCTTTCCAAATCCTTCCTGTAGTGAGGCAACCAGAACTGAGCACAGTACTCCGAGTGGGATCTGACCAGGGTCCTATATAGCTGCAACATTACCTCTCATCTCCTAAATTCAATTCCATGATTGATGAAGGCCAATACACCATATGCCTTCTTAACCACAGAGTCAACCTGCGCAGCTGCTTTGAGCGTCCTATGGACTCAGACCCCAATATCCCTCTGATCCTCCACACTGCCAAGAGTCTTTCCATTAATACGACATTCTGCCATCATATTTGACCTACAAAAATGAACCACTTCACACTTATCTGAGTTGAACTCCATCTGCCATTTTTCAGCCCGATTTTGCATCCTATCAATGTCCTGCAGTAACCTCTGACAGCCCTTCTCATGGCCCCTTCTGGCTCTCTTAATTTCCTTTTTAAGCTCCTTCCTGTTAGCCTTATAATCTTCTAGATCCCTAACATTTCCTAGCTCTCTGAACCTTTTGTAAACTTTTCTTTTCTTCTTGACTAGATTTATTACAACCTTTGTACACCACGGTTCCTGTACCCTACCATAACTTCCCTGTCTCATTGGAACGTACCTATACAGAACTCCGCACAAATATCCCCTGAACGTTTGCTGCATTTCTTCCGTACTTTTCCCTGAGAACAACTGTTCCTAATTTAAGCTTCCAATAGCCTGATAGCCTCCTAATTCCCCTTACTCCAATTAAATGCTTTTCTACCTTGTCTGTTCCTATCTTTCGCCAATGCTGTTGTAAAGGAGATAGAATTATGATCACTATCTCCAAAATGCTCTCCCACTGAGAGATCTGACACCGGACCAGGTTCATTTCCCAATACTAAATCAGGTAGAGTCTCTCCTCTTGTAGGCTTATCTACATAATGTATCAAGAAACCTTCCTGAACACACCTAACAAACTCCACCCCATCTGAACCCCTCGCTCTAGGGAGATGCCAATCAATATTTGGGAAATTAAAATCTCCTAACACGACATCTCTGTCATTATTACACCTTTCCAGGATCTGTTTCCCTATCTGCTCCTCAATATCCCTGTTAGTATTGGGCTTGTGGTCCATATCATACTGTCCTGGCTTGCGTATTATGTAGACAGCTGGGACGCAACATCCATGGTCTACCCTGACCAAACAGAAGGCCTCAATTTGCTGCCAGATCTGCTGAGTTCTTCCAGCACTTTGTGTGTGTTGCTCAAGATTTCCAAAATCTGTAGAATCTCTTGTTTGTTAGAACAAGCAAAGCCTTTGAATGATTCAAGGGAAAATAGTATAAAAGGGCAGTTGAAGACATCAGGAGTGAAAACTCCAGAGATTAATTGCTGCAGAAATGTACGCTAAGAACATTATAGCTCTATTTAATAAGGTCACATCAGACAAATGCTGTTTACATAAAGTCTTCCTTCAGCCTTCCAACAATGCCTCTGTTTTCCACTCGTGAGTGAACTTTCCCTGCATCCTCTTTATGGGAGGGGATGAGGTCACACTGTCATTATGGAAAGATGTCGAAGCTGCACATGCTGGAATAAGAAACCTGTATGACAAACTCCGTGGGTCCAGCAGCCTCTTTGGGATGAAAAAAATTGTTTCAGATCAAGACTGAGAATGGAGCGGGTGGGGGAATTGACCAGTACAATGAGGAGAAGGAGTCAGAGGTGGGAGGTGGACCAAAGAGTGGTGAAAGTTGACAGGGAAGTAGATCTAGATAGGGGAGGGGAGAGAGCTGGGAGCCTTTGTTTGCATGTCTCAAACAACTGCCACGATGTGGTTTGTAATGTACAACCAGCCGGTGTGTATCAATGCATGTAGTCAACTCAGATCCCCAGTCTATGCTGATAATTTATGTTTTCACGTTGCTATGTTAGCGCCACCATTTGCAGAATCAGGGGTCTGGCGTTGGAACGATCCAAAACTAAACACCTTTATAAACTGCACTGCCCTGCTAAACCAGGGTGAGGGTAATCCCACCATGGTCGTAAACCTTGAGCAACAAGCACACATTGCTGGACGTCCTCAGCAAAGGCCCTTCATCAGGACTGGGGTAAAGGGGGGAAGGAGACCTTCCGTGGGTAGTGTTCAGCGCTTTGCTTTATAGCACCGCTGACCAGGGTTCAATTCCTGCTGCTGCCTGTACCTTCTCCCCATGATCGTGTGGTCCGGTTTCCTGCCCCATTTCAAAGACGTAGGGGTTAGTAGGTTAATTGGTCACAGTAGCTGTAGCGGATAGCGATATGCTATTACAGCTCAGGGAATTCCGGAGCTTGGAGTTCAATTCAGTGCCGTTCTGTGGAATGAATGGGTTTTCCCAGGTGCTTGAGTTTCCTCCCACAGTCCAAAGATGTATTGGATAGGTTAATAGTTCATTGTAAATTGTCCTATGATTAGGTTAGGTTAGGGTTAATTGGGTTTGTCGGGGTTGCTGGGGCGGTATACCTCAAAGAGCCAGAAGGGCATACACCACTCTGTACTGCTAAATAAATAAATATATAACATGGATGTGGAGAGGATGCTTCCTATAGTGGGGGAGTCTAGGACCAGCAGGCACAGACTCAGAATAGAAGGACCTCCCTTTAGAACAGAGATGAGGGGAATATCTTTAGCCAGAGGGTGGTGAATGTGTGAAATTCATTGCCACAGGTTGATAGGTTCATGATTAGTAAGGGTGTCAAAGGATATGGTGAGCAGGCAGAAAATGATGTTGAGAGAGATAATAAATCAGCCACGGTGAAATGGTGTAGCAGACTCAATGGGCCAAATGGCCTAATTCTGCTCCTTTGTCTTATGATCTAAAGTGAATCTCGAGGTAATATAGGGTGATGCATAATAATAAATTTGATAATAAATTTACTTTTGACTTGGCTCTGAAGTGATAAAGGGCTGAAGAAATAGAGATCTGATAGGAGAGGAAAGTGGGGAGGAAGAGGGACAGCAGAAGGAGATGATGGGCGTGTAAGGAGATAAAGGGTAGGAAGGGTAAAGAGTAAGGTTGAGGTTGAGAAGCAGTTCTGCCAGATGGAGGAGGGTGGTGATGGAGGGGAACTGGTTAGGTCTGTTACCTGGAACCCCTAGAAGGAAGCAGAGCTTTAAGGCCTTCTTACTGGGGGATAGAAGTGTTCAGAGACTGGACACCTATAGTGAAATTGAGACGATGAGGGCTAGGGGATTTAAAATGATCGAAGAGATCAAGCGTGTGAAGTGTCACGGATGTAGGCGGGAATGAACTGAACCAAGGGGTCAAAATGCAGTTGAGATTTGCAGAGACAAGTTCAGTGGGGCAGGAGCTGTAGGAAACAGCAGGCCTGCCAGACAGTTTTCTGGATCTTGTGTAGGAGCAGTGTGGGGCAGGGAACCATGAGCTTGGTGGCAGAGGATGGAAGATCTCCAGAGTTGAAGAGGTTGGAATTGGTGCCGGAGATAATCGGAACATTTTTTTCTCCTATGCCAAGGCCTGAAAATCTCCTTCCCTTATGAATCCAGGAAGATGTGGTGGTATGGGGGTGGGGTTTGTTTTGGTTTGAGATTTCAGAGCCATTTCCCATTAGGAAGGTGCAAGATAATATAAACTGTTGGTGGAATTTCAAACGACAATCTGCTGGGGGGAAATATCTGCAGTGGATTGAGCTGTGTGTGGGGGAGAAGAATTATCATTGTATTGGGTCTCAACCCTTCATCTGCCCTCTCTTGAGTGTCCTTATGGAAGTAAACCTCTTTTGCTGCTGTTTTGTAGTTGACAGCAGCCCCTCCAGCCCTGCAGTGGCATGTGAATGATAGACGGGGGCCAGCAAAGAAAGAGAGGAAAAATATGTATTTGTTGGAACACTTTGGGGGGTAGGGGGAATATGAGGAAATAAATAGGATTATACAGAGGCAGAATCTAATAAGTAAAGAAGGTGATAACAAGAGCATTGTAATCCGATAATTGGGTGATAAAGACAGTGCATGAATCTGAAGCAGTAAAGGAGGTGATAATAATGTGCAGAATCCTCAGGACACATTAAAGGTTGATTTAGAGTAGGTTAAAAACCTGATCAACCTGCAGTGGGAGTTTCCTGAACACCTTAGTGGACAAAGAGATTCACCGACCAAAAGCAGAAAGTCTCAGGGCTGCACCAGATTTGACAGGTGCGGATCTCTAAATGGGCACCTCAGAAACTGTGCAATGATTAATGTTGGTGGCATTAGATTAAGTAAGTTACTGAAGTAGGGGTAGAGGTCCAGCAAAGATCAGTCACCTGAAACATCAACGTTATTTCCCTCCCTACGGCATTCCCTGGGTTTACTGCTGCTCTCAAAAACTGTGTATTTTGATTACTTTGGTCCCAGCTATTTTCAGAGGAAGGGCTGGGGGAGGGGGAGAAACCGTACACTAGCTAGCCTGATAACAGTAGCAGGGAAAATGCTAAAATTAATCTTTTTTTAAGAAATGGTAACAAGACAACAGATTTGGGCGTGGCCAACGTGGAGATATTTTGTAACTGGAGAAATAGATAAAGGGGCTTGAAAGCTGGGGGGGGGGGAGGGTGTGGGGAAATCAGATAACGTTGGCCTATTAGATGTCAAATAGAAGATGCTGAACAAAGTTGTAACACATGGAATCCAGAGTGCGCAGCGGGTTTGGTCACTATGGTAGCGTAGCGGTTAGCACGATGCTATTTTGGCTCTGGGCATTCTGGAGTGCCGAGTTCAAACCCTGCACCGGTCTGCACGCCCTCCCTGTGGACTGCGTGAGTTTTCCCCGGGCACTGCCTTTTCCTTCCACAGTCCAGCGATGCACTGGGTAGGTTAATTGATCATTGTAAATAGTCCCGTGATTATGTCAGCTTAATTGGATCTGTCAGGGGTTGAAGGGCCCACTCTGGGTTCTATCGCTAAAATAAAACAACATAAACAACAAACGTAGAGGGACATGGATACAGAGAGGAAATATCCTACAGTGGGTAAGTCTAGGACCAGAGTGTTTAGCCCCAGAGCAGAGTTATAGAGTCATAGAAAATTACAGCACAGATACAGGCCCTTTGGCCCATCTAGTCCATGCCAAACCATTTTAACTACCCACTCCAATTGACCTGCACCGGTACCATAGCCCTCCATACCCCTACCATCCATGTACCTTACCAAACTTCTCTTAAACGTTGAAATCGAGCTTGCCTACACCACTTGTGCTGGCAGCTCGTTCCACACTATCAAAACCCTCTGAGTGAAGTAGTTTCCCCTGATGTTCCCCTTAAACTTTTCACCTTTCACCCTTAACCCTTGATAGCTGGTTGCAGTCCCACAAAACCTCAGAAAACCTCATTTACCCTAGCTATACCCCTCATAATTTTGTATTCCTCTTTCAAATCTTCTCTCATTCTTCTATGATTGAAGTCCTAACCTATTCAATCTTTCCTTATGACTTGGGTCTTCTGAACCCGGCAGCATCCTTGTAAATTTTCTCTGTTCTCTTTCAACCTTATTTACATCCTTCCTGTAGGTAGGTGACTAAAACTGCACACAATACTCCAAATTAGGCCTCACCAATGTCTCATCCAACTTCAACATAACATTCCATCTACTGTACTTAATACTTTGATTTATGAAGGCCAATATGCCAAAAGCTTTTTTTATGACCCTATCTACACATGAGGCCACTTTCAACAAATTATGGATCTGTATTCCCAGATCCCTTTGTTCTACCACACTCCTCAGTACTCTGACAATCATTGTGTAAGTCCTACCCTGGTTGGTCCTACTGAATTGCAAAACGTCACACTTAGGCATTAAGTTCAATCAGCCATTTTTCAGCCCACTTTTTATGCTGGTCTAGATCCTGCTGCAAGCCATGATAGTGTCCCTCGCTGTCTACTCCACCTCCTTATCATGGTGTCAGCAGCAATTTTTTGATCCAGTTAACCACATTATCATCCAGGCCGTGAATGGAGATAACAAGGAACAATGGACCCTGCAGCGATCCCTGTGACAGTCCACTAGTCACAAGCTTCCAGTCAGAGAGGCAACATCTACTACCACTCTCTGGCTTCTCCCACAAAGCCAATGTCTAAATCCAATTTACTACCTTATCTTGAATGCTGAGTGAGTAAACCTTCTTGACCAACCTCCCATGTGGGGCCTTGTCAATGCCTTGCTGAACTCCATGTAGACAACATCCACTGGCTTGCCTTCATCCACTTTCCTGGTAACTTCCTTCAAAAACTCTATAAGATTGGTTAGACATGACCTACCATGCACAAACCCATGTTGACTATCCTTAATCAGTCCATATCTATCTGAATACATATATTCAGTCCTTCAGACTACCTTCCAATAACTTTCCCACTACTGATGCCTGGCTCATCGGCCTATAATTTCCTGGTTTATTTTTTGAGCCTTTGTAGAAGGACGTCCCTTTACAACAGAGATGAGGAGGAATATGTTTAGCCAGAGGATATTGAATCTGTGAAATTCATTGTCACAGGTTGTTGACAGGTTCTTGATTAGAAGGATGTCAAAGGTTACAGGCAGGAGGATGGGGTTGAAAGGAATAATAAATAAATACACTGGCTTTGATGAGGATTGGCTGACAGAAAAATAAATACTTTGGTGGATAGGGTGATCTCAGGCTGGGAGACTGCAAGGATCAGTGCTGGGTCCCAGCTCTTCATTCTGTAAAACACTTTGGATGAAGGATCTGGCTGTACTATATCCAAGTTTGCTGATGATTAAAATGCCGGGTGATAGGTTTAGCTTCTGAGGAAACAGACATAGGCAGGCAAAGTTTCTGGACAACAATGTGGAATTTTGTGTGCAAAAACTATGAGCTCTGGAATTTCTTCATAGAGGAAGTGAAAACCTGGATTATTTGTTAAATGTTGAGAGATTGAAAGTTGTTGGCATTTAGAGGGATGTGAAAGCCCTTGTATATTGACCACTGTAAGTTAAAATACAAGTACATGAAACAATTAGGATGGGAAACAATATGCTAGGCTATTTTAGGTGAGGATTTGAACATAGAATATAGAAATCTACAACACATTACAGGCCCCTTGGTTCACAATGTTGTGCCAACCGTATAACCTACTCTAAAAACAGCCTAGAGTTACCCTACCACATAGCCCTCCATTTTTCTAAGCTCTGTGTATCTAAGAGTCTCTTAAAAGCCCCTATTGTATCCACCTTGACCACCTTCGCCGGCAGTTTTTTCCACGCACCCACCACTCCCTGTGAAAAACTTACCCCTGACATTCTCTCCATTTGAGGACAAAAGGAGTGATGTCTTAATCACAAGAGATTCTATAGATGCTAGAAATCCAGAGCAACAAACACAAAATGCTGGGGAAGCCCTGCAAGTCTATGGAGGAGAATAGACAGTCAAAACTTTGGGCTGAGAACCTTCATCAGGACAAGGAATGATGTCCTAGCTCAATTACATAAGGCCCAGCTGAGATCACGGGTTCTGGAAATACCTAACTGTGATATTTCAGAGAAGATCTGTGTGTTATTTCTCAATCAATACAGGAGTACACTAGAAGTCCTGCCAAAGGGTCTTGGCCCAAAATGGCAGTTGTACTCTTTTCCATGGATGCTGCCTGGCCTGCTGAGTTCCTCCAGCATTTTGTGTGTGTTGCTTGGATTTCCAGCATCTGTAGATTTTCTCTTTTTTGCACGTTAAAAATGATCTGGTTTCTCTCCCCTGGGAACTTTTGGCATGCTTTGCAAATTTTCTACCCCACAATAGTGACTGCACTTTGAAAGAAAGCTATTGACTATGTGGTTTATGAAGTCTTGAGGTCCAGAGAACTGTCATCTTTGTGCAAGGATGGGTCCAAACACCCAGGTGTTTTCCTTTCAGCTTTAGTTTAACTAGGGTCTCAATGTCAAGGGCAGTCACCCTCACATGCCTCTGGAATTCAGCTGCATAGTCCATGCCTATGGGCCTGATCTTTGCAAGACTAGAATTGCAAAGAGAGACTATTTGGGTGGAATTGAGGAATGGAAAAGGTGTAGTAACACTTATAAGGGTGTATTATAGACCACCTAATGGGGAGCGAGAATTGGAGGAGCAAATTTGTAAGGGGATAACAGATATTTGTAGTAAGCACAATGCTGTGATTGTGGGAGATTTTAATTTTCCACATATGGACTGGGAAGCCCATACTGTAAAAGGGTTGGATGGTTTGGAGTTTGTAAAATGTGTGCAGGATAGTTTTTTGCAGCAATACATAGAGGTACCGATTAGAGAAGGGGCAGTGTTGGATCTCCTATTAGGGAAGGAGATAGGTCAGGTGACGGAGGTATGTGTTGGGGAGCACTTCGGGTCCAGTGATCACAATGCAATTAATTTCAATATAATTATGGAGAAGGATAGGGGTAGACCCAGGGTTGAGATTTTTGATTGGAGAAAAGCTAACTTTGAGGAGATGTGAAAGGATTTAGAAGGAGTGGATTAGGACAATTTGTTTTATGGGAAGGATGTAATAGAGAAATGGAGGTCATTTAAAGGTGAAATTTTGAGGGTACAGAAACTTCATGTTCCTGTTAGGTTGAAAGGAAAGGTTAAAAGTTTGAGAGAACCATGGTTTTCAAGGGATATTGGAAACTTGGTTTGGAAAAAGAGAGATACCTGCAATAAATATAGGCAGCATGGAGTAAATGAGGTGCTCGAGGAATATAAAGAATGTAAGAAGAATCTTAAGAAAGAAATTAGAAAAGCTAAAAGAAGATACGAGGTTGCTTTGGCAAGTAAGGTGAAAATAAATCCAAAGTGTTTCTACAGTTATATGAATAGCAAAAGGATAGTGAGGGATAAAGTTGGTCCCTTAGAGAATCAGAGTGGACAGCAATGTGTGGAGCCAAAAAGAGATGGGGGAGATTTTGAACAATTTCTTTTCTTCGATATTCACTAAGGAGAAGGATATTGAATTGTGTAAGGTAAGGGAAACAAGTAGGGAAGTTATGGAAACTATGATGATTAAAGAAGAGGAAGTCCTGGCGCTTTTAAGGAATATAAAAGTGGATAAGTCTCCGGGACAGACAGGACATTCCCTAGGACCTTGAGGGAAGTTAGTGTAGAAATAGCAGGGGCTCTGACAGAAATATTTCAAATGTCATTAGAAACGGGGATGGTGCCGGAGGACTGGTGTATTGCTCATGTGTTTCCATTGTTTAAAAAGGGTTCTAAGAGTTAACCTAGCAATTATCGGCTTGTAAGTTTGACGTCAGTGGTGGGTAAATCAATGGAAAGTATTCTTAGAGATGGTATATGTAATTATCTGAATAGACAGGGTCTGATTAGGAACAGTCAACATGGATTTGTGCGTGGAAGGTCATGTTTGACAAATCTTATTGAGTTTTTTGAGGAGGTTACTAGGAAAGTTGACGAGGGTAAAGCAGTGGATGTTGACTATATGGACTACAGTAAGGCCTTTGACAAGGTTCCACATGGAAGATTAGTTAGGAAGGTTCAATTGTTAGGTATCATTTAGGACAGAGTTAAGGAAAAACTTCTTCTCCCAGAGAGTTGTGGGGGTGTGGAATGCACTGCCTCAGAAGGCAGTGGAGGCCAATTCTCTGGATGCTTTCAAGAAGGAGCTAGATAGGTATCTTATGGATAGGGGAATCAAGGGATATGGGGACAAGGCAGGAACCGGGTATTGATAGTAGATGATCAGCCATGATCTCAGAATGGCAGTGCAGGCTTGAAGGGCCGAATGGTCTACTTCTGCACCTATTGTCTATTGTCTATTAATATTGAAGTAGTGGTGAATAACTGTTTGTCATGTTGGAGGCTGGTGACTAGTAGTGTGCCTAAGGGATCTGTACTGCGTCCAATGTTTGTTAATGATCTGGATGATGGGGTAGTAAATTGGATTAGTAAGTACGCAGATGATACTAAGATAGGTGGTGTTGTGGATAATTAAGTAGGTTTTGAAAGCTTGCAGAGAGATTTAGGCCAGTTAGAAGAGTGGGCTGAATGATGGCAGATGGAGTTTAATGCTGATAAGTGTGAGGTGCTACATTTTGGTAGGAATGATCCAAATAGGACATTCATGGTAAATGGTAGGGCATTGAGGAATGCAGTAGAACAGAGTGATCTAGGAATAATGGTGCATTCCACCCTGAAGGTGGGATCTCATGTGGATAGGGTGGTGAAGAAAGCTTTTGGTATGTTGGCCTTTATAAATCAGAGCATTGAGTATAGGATTTGGGATGTAATGTTAAAATTGTGCAAGGCATTGGTGAGGCCAAATTTGGAGTATCATGTACAGTTCTGGTCACAGAATTATAGGAAAGATGTCAACAAAATAGAGAGAATACAGAGAAGACTTACTAGAATGTTACCTGGGTTTCAGCACCTAAGTTACAGGGAAAGGTTGAACAAGTTAGGTCTTTATTCTTTAGAGCGTAGAAGGTTGAGGGGGGACTTGATAGAGGTATTTAAAATTATGAGGGGGATAGATAGAGTTAACGTGGATAGGCTTTTTCCATTGAGAGTAGGGGAGATTCAAACTCTCAACATGAGTTGAGAGTCAGGGGGCAAAAGTTTAGGAGTAACATGAGGGGGAGCTTCTTTACTCAGAGAGTGGTAGCTGTGTGGAACGAGCTTCCAGTAGAAGTGGTAGAGACAGGTTTGATATTGTCATTTAAAGTAAAATTGGATAGGTATATGGACAGGAAAGGAATGGAGGGTTATAGGTTGAGTGCAGGTCGGTGGGACTAGGTGGGAGTAAGTGTTCAGCAAGGACCAGAAGGGCCGAGATGGCCTGTTTCCCTGCTGTAATTGTTATATGGTTATATGAGCAAGAGGGAGACAGTTAATGGAGACTAAATGCTGCTTGATAGCACTTTTGACCTTAAGTAGCTTCAGTGATATTGACTGGAGAGTGACAAATGATATTCCTTTGTTCAAGAAAGGTTGTAGGGATAACAATCACTTGTCACCTGCTAGTTTGTACTCCTTCCCCTCCCTCCACCCTCTAATTCTGGCTTCTGCATCCCTCCTTTCCAGTTCAGCTGAAGGGTCTGCCTGAAATGTCAACTATTTATTCCCCTCCATAGATGCTGCCTCACTTGCTGAGTTCTTCTAGCATTTTGCATGTGTTGCTCAAGATTACCAGCATCTGCGGAATCTCTTGTGTTAGTAAACCTAAATGTTGTCATTCATGACGATCCAGTGGTTGTAGGCCAACAGTTTTGTAGTTGCTACAAGTTACTTTTTAAAAATTCCACATTGTAAACAGAGTTTTGCATTTCACAGCCATCACTGTGGATTGTGACGCAGGTTTACAAATTACTACTCCAGTAACTACCACAGGCTGTGCGGTTACAGGCCTGATTACACAAGCAGAGGCTTTTGATTATTAATCCAGTAATAACAAGCTTCCAAGTTACTGATCCAGATCTGTAACCACAAGTTGTAAATTACAAATCTGATAACATAACCATTGGGCTGGACTTCTTTTCATTTCTATTGCAGTTTTTTTAAATAAAGGATCACCCAAAAGACATAAATTATGAAGGAGTAATGACATCTTTTTGAAATTCTCAGCCAAGTTCAGTCTTACACAAAGTCATGAGAAGAAGTGTCAAGTCACAAGATGTTGTAACCTGATGAAGGGTCTTGGCCTGAAATGTTGACTCCATTGACATGGCCTGACACCTCCAGCATTCCAGGTAAATACACACACAGCTTTCAGCATCCATGCACACATCATCACTGCCAGCAGGCACCTCCAGAAATCCGCTCACAACTGCACTCATAAAAAGTTTCATTGGACTGCTCAGTTCCATATTTAACTTTACACCGCAGTGGTCGCATTTAACCCAATACGGGCACGCACCAAGATCAACCAGTTTCCAGCTCTTATTCACGGATGCACAAAATGCTTTATACATTGGCAGCGCACAGATGGTAAAAAGCAATGAATGTGAAACTCATTGTAGGTTCACATTTCTGTTTCCTCCAAACAAAAAGGCTCCTTGCCTGTTTTTTTTTGTTTCAGAATATTATTCTTTATCTAAAAGAGCAACAGAATGTTTTAGAGCACCATCTAGTGGCCACTTTAAAAACCTGATCTAAAACCCAAATACTTTCCATCACATCTAACAGTAAGCACACTTCTCTTAGCTTTAACTTCATAGCAACATTTGAAAATAATCTATCCAACATTCCTCATTCCTCTTGTGAAAGAGGTAACATCTGGACTACTATGTACAGTATTGTTCTCCTCTTGATGGGCCAAATGGCCTAATTCTGCTCCCATGTCTTATGGTCTTATGTTATTATTTAAGGAAGGATGTTAATATGTTGGAAGAAAAGGTTTACATTTGTAGACCTGCAATAAATAGGTTGTCCTGTGAGGAAAGACAGGACAAGCTGGGCTTTTATTCTTTAGGATTTAGAAGAGTGAGATTTGTCCAGAATGGAACACATAGAATCATGAGGGATCTTAACAAGGGTGATTTCTCTTGTGGGAAAACCTAAAATTGGGGGCGGGGGTCAGAAATGTAAGAGTGTGATGGGGTAATTCCTCTCCCTTAGAATGCTAATGTATTCCTCAGAGGGCAATGGAAGCAGAGCCTGTGGATATTCTGTAGGCAGAGCTAGAGTGATGGCTAATAAGGGGGATGGTGATTTTGGGTAAACAGGACTGTGGAGTTGAGGTTACAACCAGATATGTGATGATCTTATTAAATAGTGGAATGGACTTGAGGATAAAAATTTGGATATCTGATGGAGTGTGAATGTGCTTGCAACTTTATTTAGCAAAGGCTTGTAAGAGAAACATCCACACCAAACAGCTTCTGTCCTCTTATAATTTATCCCAGTCATTCCCAAAGTGAGTGATATTGCCTCCTGGGGGTGGTGGGAGTTTCTAAGGGGGGGGGAATAAAGATACAGGGGGCAGCAGGGGATGCTCAGTAGCAAGGGGACAGCTCAGGGACAACAGGCTTACTTTAAGAACTGAATTACTTATTATAAGCAGATGATCCTCAGTGCTTCATAACTGATTACAATGATCACATAATCTTTTGCTAACCCACCGTTCTCTTAGACTATGCTCAAAGCACATGATAGTTTTTGAAAAGCAGTGGGATAGTTCTGTATCGGGCAGGTCACGAGAAACCTGGACTGAAGAACTCATGTTATTTCTGGGCTCGGCCTGCGCATTGTTGCCGTTCACTACTGTAGTACAGTGTCAGTACAATTCCCATATTCTCTGATGCAATTCCTGTCAATTATGGTAAGACATTCAATGGGGTAGGGTTCAGAATCTGCCCTTTTACAAGAACTTGGCCGCATTTCTCCAGCCCACGGCCCAAACCAGATGTTGCTGCCCCACTTCAGGCGGAGTCAGGTTTTGCCTGAGCCATGATGAAGCCATAACTTTCCCCTTGATTGCAGTGCTTGAGGAGGGATTTAAACAATAGGTGATTGACCATGGTCACCAATCCATAACGAAAATAGCAGAAGCAGACTGACTGTGAAGGAAGTGTAGACAGTGTAGAGTGGAGTACCTGAAATACGGATTTACACCAGCACCAAGCCAACAACAGCAGCTAATGTGCCTATTGTGTGAGAAAGCTTTTTCAGATTAGATACTGAATCCATCCAGGCTCACTGAACATTTGAAGAGAATACACTCTGCCAAAGCAAACAAGAACTTGGCTTATTTTCGATTACTTTGTGACAACTTTCAGAAACAGAAAACACTTCAAAACATGTTTGTCAGCACTTTGTGAGCTTTTCCGGTCTCCAAGCCTCTCTGATTTGGAAGAGAAAGAAAGAATACCAGACGATTATTTTCAAGTATACAGTGCCCTCCTGGGTGAGCAACATAAAAACATGACAGAGAGACTTCAGGATCTTCTCTTGATCCAAATTCCAGATTCCATTCCTGAATACGTAATGAGGAATTCAGGAAGGATGGAAAAAGAACAGATCTCGTTACAAAATGACTTGAGCTGGAGTTGAGGTTTAAAAAATCATATCAATACTTTTGTTTGCTGGAAGAAATCTCTAAACACTATCCTGCACTTTGGAGAAAGGTCAAGATGTTCTTTATTGCTTTTCCAACATTATGTTTAGTGGTTTCAGTGCAGTCGCCCCAGCTTCTTTCAAAGCAACGATACAGACTGAAAATGACTGAAGGTGGGGATCTGAGACTCCTTCTGAGTGACATTCAGCCTGATGCTCAGAAGCTGATATCACTGCATCAAGCCCATCCATCTCATTGAAAAGTGAAAAAGCAATGACGTAGTGAATGGTGGACCACTAATGTTTGCTCTGAAATTGTTGATGAAATTTGTTTTTACTACAATTAAATAATTAATCTTATTTGTAGCTTTAAATAGATTTGAATGACTTTTGCAATTATTTGTCTCTGCTTTGAATTTGCAGTTCCTATTTTCTTTCACTGTGCGCTGTAAATCAAAGTTTTTCATAGTTTTTGTGTAATGACCGGGATGAGAGAGAGTGGTGTTGGGGGTGTGGTCTGGGTGCCAAGGGGCTCGTAACCCCCAAAAAGTTTGGGTCCGTTGATTTATCCTTTTAAACTGATCTAGCTTTCTGCCTGTGATTGGGGTGGGGGGAGCTGCCTGTTATTTCACGTACGATGGCAGGACAAAGTCCCAGACACGGAGGTCCTGGAACGGGCTAGCACCCACAGCGTCTACACACTCCTACAAAAAGCCCAAGCCAGATGGGCTGGCCATGTCGGCAGGATGTCTGATAGTCGACTACCAAAACAGCTGCTGTATGGAGAGCTGAGCCAGAGCAAGCGCTCCGTTGGAGGGCAGAAGAAACGTTTCAAAGACTGCCTCAAAGTGTCCCTCAAAGACCTCTACATCAATCCCAGTAGCTGGGAATCACTTGCTCTGGACCGCCCAACCTGGTGGAGCAGGACCACTAAAGGAGCGTATGCAGCAAAAATCAGATGCACCGCAGAGGCTCAGAGGAAACGCGCTGCGCGCAAGGCTCGAGCTACCTCCACTTCCACTGCAGCACCTACCCTCATGTGTCCCACATGTGGGCGAGCTTTCAGGGCCTGGATTGGCTTCACCAGTCACCTCCGGAATCACAGTCACAAACCCTCCACCTGACAGAAGTCGTGGTCGTCTTCGATTCTGAAGGACGAACAACAACACCTGGATTTCACGAAAACATTTCAATCCTGTGGTAATTTGTAGAAAAAATGTCATTCCATTTAAGTGACAATGACCCCAGAACAATGTGTTGATGACTGAAACTGTTTACAGAAACACTGATTTTCATTTAATGGAGTGAAGCACATTTTCATACAGTCTGCAAAGGTGTAAGGAATTCAAAATTTCAGCAGACATGTAGGTTGCAAAACCATAGTGTAGATTGCTCAGTGAAGATTTAAATATGTGTTCAAACTAGAAAAGCTGAGGTAATCAGACCATGAAATGTAGAATGTTGCAGTACCCAAGAAGATTATTTGGTCCACCAGCAGAATTGTAGAAATTTATGACCTTTACTGTCCAGCCAGCCAACAATGATTTATAGATTAATTCCTCTTTCCTGCCATTGACTTGAAGGTTATACAGCTCTTCAAGTGCTCCAAGTGTCAGATTATTGCTGTTTTTAAGCCTCCCTAATGACCTTCTGCACAGTATACCAACTATGGAAGTACTCAGAACCACATTTTATATTGTCTAACATGGAATTTCCTATATACATTAATATGTTAATCATGAAGTACCCTGAAAACTGGATTGAAGGGCAGCAAACAGGAATTAAAATTCTGATCTGTATTTCAGTTAATCACAAACTCTGAGCTTCCAGAGAAGTTTTGATTTAATATTAAGTCCAAAAATTAAAAGCTAGCAGCACATGTGCACATCAGTGCAATTCATAAGTAAGTCATGACATAGATAAAGTGAATATCCAATTGTTTCACCAGGATAGGGGAGTCCAAAGCTTGAGGGTAAAGGTTTAAAGCAATAAGTAAAAGATGTATCAGGAACCTGAGGGGCAGTTTCTTCACACAGAGGGAAGTGCATACATGGAACAAGCTGCCTGAGGAGGGAGGAGAGACAGATACAATTTCAGCATTTGGATGGGTACATGGATAGGCAAAGTTTAGATGAATATGGCCAAATGAAGACAAATGAATTAGCTCAGCTAGGATGAAGCGCTTGTTTCCATGCTGTAAGTTTATATGATCTATATGGTGAGAATACAGCCAGGAACACTTTTAATCATCCCAGGCTCACCAGTGAGCCTGCTCTACTCATGGAATTGTATCTCAACTTCTGAAAGGATTGAAATAAAGCTGAAGAATTTTAGGATATTCAGATTCAGATTCACTTATTTATCACATGTACATCAAAACATGCCGTGAAATGTGTGTTATTTCAGAATCAGAATCAGGTTTATTATCACCGACATGTGACGTGAAATTTGTGAACTTAGCAGCAGCAGTTTAATGCAATACATAATTAGCAGAGAGAAAAAAATAATAATGAATAAAATAAAACAATATTAAATAACAAATAAATCAATTACTTGTATTGAATAGATTTTTTTAAATCTGCAAAAACAAATACTGTATGTTAAAAAAAGTGAGGTAGTGCCCAAAGGTTCAATGACCATTTAGGAATCGGATGGCAGAGGGGAAGAAGTTGTTCCTGAATCGCTGAGTGTGTCCCTTCAGGCTTCTGTACCTCCTACCTGATGGTAACAATGAGAAAAGGGCATGCCCTGGGTGCTGGAGGTCCTCAGTAATGAAAACTGCCTTTCTGAGACACTGCTCCCTAAAGATGTCCTGGGTACTTTGTAGGCTAGTACCCAAAATGGAGCTGACTAGATTTACAACCTTCTGCAGCTTCTTTCAGTCCTGTGCAGTAGCCCCTCCATACCAGACAGTGATGCAGCCTGTCAGAATGCTCTCCACGGTACAACTATAGAAGTTTTTGAGTGTATTTGTTGACATGCCAAATCTCTTCCAATCCTAATAAAGTGTAGCCACTGTCTTGCCTTCTTTATGACTACGTCGATATGTTGGAAACAGGGTAGATCTTTAGAGATCTTGACACCCAGGAACTTGAAGCTGCTCTTCTGTTCCCTCTTGGTGCACCATCAATAGCTCTCGGAGACGTGAGGCGAGATATAGGCTTTTACTGGCTGGAAGAAAGAACAAGCAGCAAGTGACCACCATACTACATCCTGGAGACTGAGGCCTGGGCTGTGTCTCCAAACGCCTTTATACCGGGGTCCGTGGGAGGAGCCACGGTCAGTGGGAGGAGCCACAGGAGCAGTCAGCAGGGGAGGGGCCTGTCCAGACAGGTGTATGTAGTTCACCACACCTCTATGAGGACTGGTATGTGTTCCTTCGTCTTACCCTTCCTGAAGTCCACAATCAGCTCTTTCATCTTACTGATGTTGTGCCAGGTTGTTGCTGCAGCACCATTCCACTAGCTGGCCTATCTCATTCCTGTACGCCCTCTTGTCACCACCTGAGACTCTACCAACCAACATAGCCTAACGAAATGCTTGAGTTAGCCCACTACACATTCTGGTGTTAATGTAGCATGCCCTCAATGCTCGGCAGAGCAACACAGGACGCAACAAGCAACAAAACAACAACAGCGAAACAAGCCCCTTTCCTCCCTCCCTCTCCCCCTCCCACCCCACACATGGACGTTCCTCCAACCCTAGGACAGACTTCTAGTCTCCAGTCTCCAGGCTTCAGTCATTGGGCTTTGACTTCCAGACTTCTGATGGACTTCTGCTCTCTGATCTTTGGTATCATCTTCAAGACTAGCTGATAACAGAACCCCAAGCTCCAGGCTTGAGCTCCGTGTTCACTGTCTCACGCCTCCTTGTGTCTCCTGCTTGCACGGACTTCTGATCCCAGAACACGCCAACCTGGCTTAAACTGACTACAACAATAAGGTACACACAATCCCATAAAAAGAGATTCAAAATCCTTTCTCTTCAACTGGGACAGCCACAGATGTCCTTCACCCATCCACGTCACTGGCCTTTGAGCATGAAGCTGAGACCCGACCTCTAACTCTTCTGCATCTCTGTTGCAAAACCCTAACCTGATCCCTAATTCCCCTGTCTCTCAGCGAGTAACTCTGTTTTGTTTGGGTGTATTCGCGTATGGCTGAATGACAACTGAACTTGAAAGCCATCCCTATAAACTTAAAAATACAATTAAATCTGAGCCTTGAACTCAATGCAGGTCACGGCTCGGTAACATCTTGACAAGATTAGCATGCTAGATCACATGGCACCCAGTCTTGACCCTGTTCAGAAAGGGGGAGCTACATTGCAGTGGATGTGAGGTAGGGGAATTTGTCAGAAACCAGCTGGAACTTTGATAGTCAGTCACAGAGAAGCCTCGATTCAGCGATTCGAAGATTCAAAAACTCGAAGTACATTTATTACCTAAGAATGTATAAATTATACAACCTTGAGATTTGTTTGCTCAGAGGTGGCCATAAAGCAAGAAACCCAAAAGAACCCAATTAAAAAAAAAGAACAACACCAGATGTGCAAAAGAAAGGGGGAGAAACACAAATCATGCAAACATTTGAAGTGAACAACAACATTCCAAACTAAATTGAGTCCTCAGATCTGAACCCTGGATCAGTTCATTATATTAGCAGGCACAGAGCAGAGTAGTGACCTTAGCATTGCAGACACTATCGCAATAAAAACTGGTAACTGACTGTTGACCAGAATACTGATTTAAATACAAAAGGATAGGTATACTTTTCATGGTTAAAGAAAACACTATATTTTAGCATTAATTTTCTGTGCTCTAGCTCCCCATGGCTAATGACTTAAATTTTCTTTTACAAAGAGGAAGACTTACCTTCCTGTAAATACCAAAAATGGTCCCAATAGGTGAAAGGCAGTCAATGTTCGAAGAGCCATCCAGTGGGTCAAAGCACACCAGATATTTCCCCTGGAACAAACAAGTGTAAACTAAACTGACTGCGACAATAATGTACACACGGTCCCTTACGAGGGGTGATAGATAAGTTTGTGCCCTAAGGTAGAAGGAGCCAATTTTAGAAAACCTAGAACATTTATTTTTCAACATAGTTCCCTCCTACATTTACACACTTAGTCCAGTGGCTGTGGAGTAATCGGATCTTGGACCTCCAGAAGGTGTCCACAGATGGGTGATTGATAAGTTCATGGCCTAAGGTAGACAGAGATGAGTTATTAACTTCAAACTTTCTGCATAATCATTCAAAGAGTTGACCTGCATGTGAATGCAACGAGAGCTGTATAACTCATCTCCTACTTTAGGCCACAAACTTATGACCATCTGTGGTCACTTTCTGGAGGTCCAAGATCCATATGCTCCACGACCACTGGACTAAGTGTGTAAATGTAGGAGGGGACTATGTTGAAAAATAAATGTGCTAGGTTTTCTAAAATTGACTCCTTCTACCTTAGGCCATGAACATATCAATCACCCCTTGTAAAAAGAGATCAAAATCCTTTCTCTTCAACTGTGTTTCTGGTTCCCTCTCACGTACAGTTTCCTAATCCAAATAGTCTGCTGTCTAGTTGTATGTTGTCGTTATTTTAAATGCTTTGTGAAACAGCCTGACACATGTAGAAACTGTATATTACTATTCTGTCATAATGAATTGTGATTACTAGGTGAAACTAGTAATTACTTACCAATGTCATGTTAATTATTTTGGGGAAGTTTTCCACTCGGTTATATCCACAAAACATTAAAAAAGTTATATTAACAATGGTGAAATGGTGATACCCATTGGTATTCTTGAAGAAAGCTGCCGTGGAATCTAGCAATCTCTTTGACATGATTTTTTCTTTCTCCTTTGACTGCAGCCAGACAGATGTCATTCTGAAGAGATCTCTGGGATCAAACTGTGGTATCATCAAGCAGGGTAAGCTGCAAACTATTTTACTGAATTGTCTCAGATGGCAAACCAGGAGTTTAAAAAAAACCTTCAGCCAACTTTCCAAATGTTTTTCAGAATACACGATAAAGACTGAAATGTAGGTGAGTGCAAGGTAGAAATATCAAAGCAAGTGTGTTATTTTAAAACCACACTGAATGGATGGGATTAAAATTATATATACTTTTGGGAGTTATGGAGTTTGCTAATGAGTAATAATAACTTAGTCCATAAACAATTTAGTTATACTTCATTCACAAGGGATAGCACATCCATTTCTTGTTCTGAAATGATTTGCAAGAAGTTCCTGTAGTTTGTTGATTTCTGCCAATTGCTCTGAATAAGATCTGTATGACAATGCATCTTCTGGGGAAAGCAATGGACTATTGACAACAATTTTTGATATCCATATTTTGTTGTTTGCCTGGGCACTCTGGAGATCATGATCTGCTGTCCTCTGTTACAGGTTATGCCAGGGTTCCATTCCTGTGAACTGGTCATAACCCAAAAAGTTTGCAAAGCAGACAGATTACTGAAGGAACACGCACAAAATGCTGGTGGAACGCAGCAGGCCAGGCAGCATCTATAGGAAGAAGCACTGTCGACGTTTCGGGCCGAGACCCTTCGCCAGGACTAACTGAAAGGAAAGATAGTAAGTATCACAAATTCCACCAGCATTTTTTGTGTGTTGCTTGAATTTCCAGCATCTGCAGATTTCCTCGAGATTACTGAAGGAGACCACTCTGTTTATCCTGTTAGGTAGATTATATCCGTGAACTAAGTTCCCATATGGCAGTAGATGCATGCAGCCACATAGCAGCCTGAACATCCATCCAGCTGATCACACAAAGGCTTGTTCATATGTTTGGACTGTACAGTAAGGTTTTTTTGTTTTATGTTGCGTGAGGCCATGAATAATTGTAAGTCCTGATTATCTTTCTTATCAGTCTTATTGCAGATTTTGGGTCAATGTTTTAGAATTTTAAGATTGTTTCTGTGTAACATTTCTTTACCAAAATGTCCACACCTCATTCTTCCTCAAAATGCTTACTGTGATTTTAATCCATTTTATTTATTTGTGATTAATTATAAACGTCCAGCATCTGGACTTGTGTCCTAAATATAACACTGTATTGGGGAGCAAAACTGCAGGACTTAGGTTTTAATTATGAATTATGCACTAAGTTTTCCCTCTTTTGTTTTGGGTGTTTTTCTTGCACATTTATGGACCTAGGCTTCATGGAGTTAACTTCCTAATTTGCATCAGTAACGAGCCTCAGTCGCTTACACCATGACTTCCAATCAACTTTTCTGAAGAATTGGCATGGATGTTGAGAGGGCAGCAACAGGCAGTGCAGTGGTTACTACATCACCCACCCATCACATTCATTATATACTCACCCTCTTCTCTGGATCCACAATTACCGCATCCTTATTCTCCTCTGACACTAGTATGCATGTACTGTATGATGATTTTAGCATATTAATGACTAGGTCATTAGACAAGACATCCAGCTTCTTGACTTCATCTCCCGTCACATTCACAGTCCCTGCGATTCCATACCTAAATAAAACAATTTGTGAAGGATCTTTAAGCATTTGTCAGGTAGGAGTTACTTAAATATAGCACACCAACGCTAAGCAGTAACTGTTTCATTTTCTGAGCTGTTTTGAAATCTGACCACACAGCCCTTTTAAATGGCAAGCACATAGCATTCAAAATCTCCTCATATTACTTCTCCATTTTCTCTCTAAGTTAAGAGTCCAACTGGCAAGATGCCTGCAGGCCGGGAGCCTTTCACTGGTCACCACAGTGATGTGATCCATTGATGCACATCACGGTGAAAGTATTGAAAATTCTCAATAAAGATAGCATTCCCTATTTAATGAGGGTTTTGCTTGTGTGTTTTCCTCACTGGCTTGCAAATAGCCTTTGTGAAGAGAAATTAAAGATTTCCAAAAGATTGTTTGTTAATTAAATGAGTATAATTTTTGGCCAGGGAGGTTTCACTGGCAATGGGATTTGAAGAGAATGGTGCAATATTTCTTCAGAGCTGAGCAGATGGGAGTTAGCATTCTTTCCATATCTAATCATGCAATTTTTGTCAAGTTACATATATGTAGTAACCACCCTACAAACCACTGTAATACCACGGGACCTGTTTGTACCAGAAAATCTACTTTATTCCTTTCTCTTCACTGCTTTTGAGCCCTTTATATCTTTCTTTTGCACTTTCTTATCTTCATTGCTTTGTCCTTTTTAATGTTTTCTTTGTGCATGATATCAAAAAACTGATCCATTTAATGGAAGTAATTTTGCTGATTTTCCCCTATATTTAATGGAAGGTAAAGTGAAATGTGCATGTTTACAGGCAGGGGATTCATCAAGTCTAATTGATGTACCTACATTTTCAAAGCCAGGTATTGAGCAGTAACATTACCGTAACATCCAGCCTAAGGTAACCCACAGTCATGTTGATTTAATTTCAGCAGAAGCTAACTCCCCCTGAAGATAGGCTGTACTTCTTATAAGAGAGATATATTGGGGCATTAGAACTGGTCAGGGTGACATGGAGCCATCTAGTACCGATGTGATTTGCTCAAGCTGTATTCTTTTTTTTTGTAATTTATTTTTTTACTGAAGTTCATCATCAAACAAACATTTCTAAAAGATGTATTTCAGACATTGTACATATATATCATATAATCATATATATCACAAATCCCCACAAAGTATTTATCAGAGGTATACACTTATAGAAAAGAGTGGAAAGAAAAAACAAGCAAAAGGAAAAAACTATTGTTATGAATGCACCACAGCTCTGAGGGGCCGAAGGGGCGGGGGAGCCCCCTCCTTTGTGAGAATTGCAAGAGCATTATTGGGTTGGCTCAGAGGACCCAGGAAATGAGAGAGACCATTGTCTCCTGGAGACCACGTTTGTGGATTGGGGACTATGCTACGTGCAAGCCCTCGGGCAAAGTGGGCTGGTTGAGAGAGAGATTGCATCATCCCAACCTGATTGACATCTGAGACCCCGTGAGGAAGTATAAAAGAGGGTCTGGGGGAACAACCCCTTCAGACGCACCAGAAGAAACATGAACGATCCCGTAGTAGCGGGAAGCCATTTGAAGGAAGTCACGTGCGTTCGATTCCGTTGCTGGAATCGGTGACTGGAACCATGGAAAACCGCTTTTAGCTAACAATAGGGAAGCCCACTCCCCTGATTTAATGGATTCGCTTCATAAAAGACCCGGGCAAGTTTCTTTTCTCACCAATCTCTCTCTCTCCAACAAGTGAAAACCCAGCGGTCCCCCAAAAGGCTTAGGCCTGCAGGAACTGAGTGACTTTTATATTTCCATCGGACAATATATTATCCCCTAGACAAACGATCGAGCTGTTTCTTATTGATGGTTATTATTAGACCCGCGCTTTTAGATTGAGTAGTGACGACATATATTATCTGAATGTTTGTATTAATCTTATTTTTGTGCCCCTTCATAAATAAAGACTTTTAAAAATAGTACCATCAGACTTCAACAGACCTCTCTATCTTTGCTGGTAAGTGATCCAGTTACGGGGTTCGTAACACTATGTACAAGTAGGGAGTGATCTTTGTTTACAACAAATTCATTGATTTGTGAGAATAAAATCAGGCCTATGAGGCATTATGTCATTAAACCATTTTTCCCAGTACGGATCAAATTTTTCCAGCTTATGATTAACAGATGCTGTTATCTTCTTCATTTTGTAAATGTCCATTGTAATTTCCATCCAAGTATTTAAAGTCGGGCTCTCCTGTGATAACAATTTCCTAGTAAGAGTCTTTTTACCAGCCACCAACAGTATATTCATTAAATATTTATCTCTTTTCAACCTTTCTTGAGGTAGATATCCAAAATACATGGTCTTACTCTCTAAGGGTATTTCACATTTAAAGATGTCTTGTAGGGCATTGTGTATCCTCCTCCAATAGTTTTTGATAACAGGGCAGTCCTAAAAAATATGATAATGACTTACATTTTGATTTCCACAATTTCTCCAGCAAACAGGGAAGTTACTATCATAATAGGATTTCTGAGAGGGTGTAATAATATCTTATCAAGTTTTTCCACCCAAACCCCCTCCATTTCTGTGAACTGGTACACTTCCATTGGTACCTCCATATTATTGTCCATTCTTCCTCAGATATAATTATCCCTCCTTCCTTATCCCATTTTGTTTTAATGTATGAAGTCGGATGTGCTTTAAGATTTGACAACCCCTTATACATGCTTGATATGATTCTACTGTGGCGACCCACTTTCTGTGCAGGCGAACCGGCTCACAAATAGCCCGCGTGCGGGGAGAGACTTTGGTAATGCACCTCTGATGTCATTTCTGCCCGGAGAGGGCGGGAACTAGGGATTAAAAGCCAGTGCCATGAAGTTTGAATAAACTAGTCTTGAAACGACTTACCGACGACGGCGTGTCGTTGTTTCTAGCTCTGTACGTAGTACATCGCTACACTACTACCGTTAACTGAATTATATGCTTTTCTAAGGAGAATGCCTACCAGGTCAGCTTTATTTCGGGGTCTCCTTGAAGGAATGAAACATCCACACCGATTCCTGAAGATTTTCTGACTCATGACTTTTCAAAGTGTTGCAAATAGTACAGAGAGCTTAATTCCACAAATTAGCAATAGAAAGATCTACTACCACATAAGCCACCCATTTTCACCCACAAAACCAATGTGGCAGCAAGCCATTCTCAGTCCAGAGGGGTTGCTTTAGGGTTCAACTTTGTGGAGTTGAAATTTGGAATTATATCTGAAAATGCATTGTGTGGTTTGAAAAACAAAGCTGATGTTACATCAGTGTCCCATGCTGACTATTGTTACTGTATGCCCACACTGAATTTCCTCCTGGTTTGTCAACACTTTGTTTCATACTGAGGTCGAACACATAGGGACCAAGTGGCCATGATCACATGTGGCCACACATAGTCCCAAGAGAGAAGACACAACTTCCACACAAGCAGCACCCAAGCTGAAGACTGAACCCAGACTGCTGGTGCGGTGAGGAACAGCTCTTCTAGTTGCACCACTACGTTGCCCCCTGTCATTGTACCAAGGAATTCAGTGGTTCAAGAAAGTAGCTCATAATGAGACCAGGGAACTCACCACCCCTCCACCAATTTTTCTCTTTCCTCCTGAATATACTAATTAGCACTGAGGAAAGACTCCATGAGGTGAAGCAACCATCTGATTAATTGACCTCCCCGCTATCAAATAGTTGTTATTTTTATAATAATTCCATCAGGATAAAGAACTGGATAATTTTCCAGCACGGATAGCTGTGACATCTTGGAACACCCTTACTGTCACTTTGGCTGAAATCAGATTTCTAGTTCAATAAAACCACAGTTTGTCTATAACTAAATGACTAAATGGATGAATGGGCCACCTGTTCCCTTCTGCCTGCTCTGTTAATCATCTTCCTGCATTATCTCACAATGTTAGATTCTTCAGTTTACAAAAATCTATACATTTCAGGATGGAATCAGTACACTGGAGGTTAAGTAAGATGCAGGCCCGTATTTGTTGAAGGAAATCTTGGGTAGAATTTACAAGTTTGGGAATGAGTAATTGACACAGCACTGCTCATTTCCCACCACAGCTGGGTCTGAATATTTACTCCCCTGTGTCTCTGGACATGAGCTACCACTTGGTTCTGCAAAGTAGAAAATCTGGACCAAAATTATATAATCTAGGGGTTCCCAATCCAGGGTTCAGGACCCCTTGGTTAATGGTAAGGGTCCTTGGCATAAAAAGATTGGGAATCCCTGATCTAAACTGTTATTTGAGATCCAAAAGCAAGTGTTGCAGATGCTGGAAATCTGAAATAAAACAGAATATTTTGGAAATACTTAGCGGGTACAGAATACCTGTAGAGCAAAATAATGTTAATATTTCTGGGCAGTGATTTTCATTGGAAGTATCACTGAGCTGAAACCTCACTCCGTTGGTCTCTTCATAGACTCTATTCCCTCGGACAAACTACAGGTTCCATTGCCCTTTGTCGCCATCTGCTGGCTGGTGAAGCACCTGACTGCTCAGAACCTCTCAGGTTTTCACTGATTCTCTTACATGTTGTCTACTTTTCAGTTTACTTATGGCATCGATTTGTAGTGGTATTATGACCACTGTGTGTGTATAGTGTCTGTTCACCAAGGATCAGAATCAGCAGGAATACGTTGACAAATAATGGAGGAAAAATAACAGAAATATGTCAACTATCAGATGCAGACTGTGTGATCCACAATGTTTGTACTGAACTTTGTTCTAATCTAATCCCTTCTGCCAAGACATGATCCATATTTCTTCATTCCCTATATCCATGTGCTTATTGAAATGCATCTTAAATGCTTCTATCATACCTGCTTCCACCAAAACCCTCGGTAGCATGTTCTCTACATCAACCGTTCCCTCTGTAAAAAACCTTGATCTACATATCTCCCTTAAACTCTTCTCTCATCTTGAAAGCTAAGCCCTCTAGTATTTAACATTTCCACCCTGGGAAACTGGCTCTGATTATTTACCCTATTTATGCCTGTCATAATTTTATAAACATCGATCAGATTCTAATATCAAATGTTGAGGAACGTGGTGGTAGTTAATAGTGTCATTCCAATGCCACTTAGTTAGCCACTCCTTCACGGGAGGAGATCTCACACTGTACAATAAAGTTCAATAAAGTTCAGTTGAATATCCTGCATGCTGGAGTCTTGGTGTGTGCTCTGCTCCGTCCCTCAATGTAGAACATAACACGATGTCAAGGAGTGGTTGATCGTTAATGAATTGGTGCTACAGACCAAGTGAGATTCCCCAAGAAGAAATAGAGTAAATCTGTTCTTGATCACATATATCTATAACAAATATCCAGATGCTTATCAACTTAAACCTCCTATGCTAGTTGCTAATTGTATGCACCTTGAGGTTGAGCTGACAAAGGGCCAGGGTTGCTATACAACTCCGTCAAGCTGCACCTAAAGGTGAAAACGTTGTAATAATCAGTGGGACACTAGCCTAGGGAAGAACATAGAGACACAGACACAGCTGAGAGCTCAGAGAAGTAAATCAAACTCTCAGAGAGAAACAAGAAGACCTTTGTAATCCAAATAAATAGCATTCTAAACAAACAGGTAAATAGAGAAAATACCTGTAGTACCTACATCTACTTACCTACAAAAGCCCCTCTAAGACACCCGATTTCTCTAAGACCAGGGACCTTGAGAGATGTCTCAGACACTTTGAGAGATTTAGGGTTGGAAGCAATCTCACTCAGAATTCAGAACAGCACACTGCAGCACAGTGTGTAAGCACACTGATAAACTCCATGGGGGCA
The DNA here is from genome assembly GCF_030144855.1 of Hypanus sabinus. Lineage (NCBI taxonomy): Eukaryota > Metazoa > Chordata > Chondrichthyes > Myliobatiformes > Dasyatidae > Hypanus > Hypanus sabinus. The sequence goes on from NC_082710.1 coordinate 43,545,225, forward strand.
AAGCTGAGGACATCATGGGTGGATTAGGACAGAAAGATGCTAAAAAAAAAGGAGTACAAAACAGTGCAGGATAAAGGATATTTCACATGAAAGCAAAATGTGATATATGAGAGGGCAAAGTTCAACTCCAGGAAAAAGGAGCCAGATAAAAGTCTGTCACAGCATTGTATGCCCTGTCAGACAACTGTACACATGGAAATCTGAGAGATGAGCTCATTAAAGGTAGGATTGTTGTTGGGCTACTAGACATCAGCTTGTCAGAGAGACTTCAGTTGCAGGCAAATCTCACACTAGAGATGGCTATTACTATTGTCAGGCAGAGTGAGAATGTTCATCAGCAACAGGCAGAACTCAGGCATGAAAACAATGCTGAGGTAATGCTGGAAGCTGAACAAAAAGAATGGTAGAAACAAAGTACAGTCAGAAAGACTACAGAAAGAGGCGACAGTAGAGCTCAGCTCAAATGAACCAGACAAGTGAAACAAAGAGCATGTAAAATGTCCAGCTGCAGGAGATGCAGCTGATGCACCATCAATAACTCACTCTGAGACGTAAGGCGAGATATCGGCTTTTATTGACTGAAGAAGGAACCAGCAGTAAGTGACCATCATATTACATCCTGGAGAATGAGGCAGAGGATTAGACCTGAATTGCCTTTATACAGGGGCCTGTGGGAGGAGCCACAGGAGCAGTCAGAAGGGGGCGTGTCCAGACAGGCACGTAGTTCACCACATTCACCCCCCCTTTGTTTGAAAGAGTCCCCATGTGGCGACGTTTCTTACAGGTCAAGTCTATCAGGTGGTTGAATCTGTCGCTGCAATCTACGTAGCACCGGCTGTGATTGCACCGATGCCAGCAACATTGGAGATTGCACAGGAGACGGATGTTGTGCTGGTTCCAGCTCATGCATGTGCGAGGCATCTGGTATATAAGTGTCATGAGGAGTCCATGTAGGGCCTGGTGAGCGCGGTGTCACCTCGGGTACAGGGTTCATAGTTACCGGAGAGTGTTCAGGGTAGTGGTCTGCTGCACCTGCGGGCGCCAGGTCGCGGATGGAGACCGTGTCCTCCCACCCATCAGGTAAGACCACGTAAGCATACTGGGGTTCGCATGCAGAAGGTGAACCCTCTCGACCAGTGGGGAGTATTTATTGCTCCTCACATGTTTCCGGAGCAGCACTGGCCCCGGGGACATCAGCCAAACTGGTAGAGCGGTCCCAGTGACAGACTTCCTGGGAAAAGAGAATAGGAGTTCGTGAGGGGGGGGGTGGGGCCACCATCCAACCACCTGGGCCCTCCAAGGGCTTGTGCTTGGCTCAATGATCCCCTCCCTGAGCAGCCACTGCACCGGTTTACAGTCGGGGTCAGGTTGGCGACAAGCGGCGGGGGAGGGACCTCGAGAGTGGAGAGACTGCAAGTGGTGTCGGTAGCGCAGCTGTCGTGCTGGATGGGATGTGTGTGTCGCTGTGTGTGTGTGGTCAGTAGTGATGAAGTCCCACAGAACTGAGGATTCCGGACAGTAAGCGGTGGGAGGGGCCCGCCGTATACCATAGTCACACTTTCGAGATGGCTCTGGAAGTCCAGCCCCAATAGCACAGGTGCGCACAGATTAGGCATGACCAGTAGCGCAAAGTTCCGATATTCTGTGCCTTGCACCACCAAAGTCGCTACACAACCCGCCCGGATGTCTGTGGAATGTGACCCAGAAGCTAAATTGATCCTCCGACTTACCGGCCGTGTTGCGAGTCCGCAGCGTTGCACTGTGTCCGGGTGAATGTAACTCTTAGTGCTGCCCATGTCAAACAGGCATCTAGTCCTGTGCCCCTCCACCCGGATGTTCATCATGGACCTTGCAAGCTGGTGTGGGACACCTTGGTCGAGAGTTACAGTGGCCAGAGTTGAATCGCCGTCGGGGTACCCGGTAAGCATCGGAGGGTTGGGGGCGGGGCATGCTGACGCCAACAAAGATGGCCGCCCACATCCGGGCATGCAAGATGGCGGCCCCCACGTCTCACCCGCAGCGCTGCACGCCGCTCGCAGTTTAGACTTACAGACCTCAGTGAAATGGCCCCGCTTTCCGCAGCTGGAGCAGGTCGTTTCTCGTGCTGGGCAGCGTTTACGAGGGTGCTTTTTGTGGCCACAAAAATAACAAAGCACGGGCTTCTGACGGGCTGCCGCTGTGGTCGGGTTTGGGGACATCGTGGAATCGCGACTGGCAGCGGCGATTTCGCTCGCGGGAGCCGGTGGTGACGGGGTCTGAGGCGTCCACGGAACCGGCGGGGATTCGCGTGACTGGACAGCGTCGGCGTAGTGCAGCACAGCTACCAGAGCGTTGGCCGTCTCGATCGCCGAGCGTAAGGTAAGGTCAGAGTGTTCCAGCAGTCGCTGGCGCATGTACACTGACCTCAGTCCCGTCACAAAGGCATCTCGCACCAGCAGCTCCGCATGTTGTTCTGCCGTGAGCGTCTTGCAGTCACAAGCTCGGACGAGTGTCTGTAGTGCTCGGAGAAACTCGGCGCTCGATTCTCCAGGCTGCTGTTGCCGGGTAGCTAAACGATGTCTTGCGTAGATGGTGTTCACCGGCCGCAGGTACTGTCTTTTGAGGGCGTCCAGTGCCCCTTCGTAGGTCGGCAGGTCCCGGATAATGGAATAAACTTTTGGGGTGACCCTCGAGAGGAGAATTCTGTGCATAACGGCAGGGTCAGTCGCACGAAGCTCTGCCAAGTATGATTGGAAGCATGCAAGCCAGAGTTCAAAAGCAAGAGCTGCTTCAGGGTCTTGAGGGTCCAAATCCAACCTTTCCGGACGTAAAATGGTTTCCATGTTTTAAAACTTCCAGTCAATAAAACTGATGCACCATCAATAACTCACTCTGAGACGTAAGGCGAGATATCGGCTTTTATTGACTGAAGAAGGAACCAGCAGTAAGTGACCATCATACTACATCCTGGAGAATGAGGCAGAGGATCAGACCTCGATCGCCTTTATACAGGGGCCTGTGGGAGGAGCCACAGGAGCAGTCAGCAGGGGGCGTGTCCAGACAGGCACATAGTTCACCACAGCAGCAAGACTCCATTTCACATCAAAGGGCAGTCCAGTAAAAGAAGTGAAATGCCACCAATGTAATAGAGTTGGCCATTATAAAAGGGACTGTCACTCAAAAACAGCTCTTCAGGAGAAAGCTTTCCTTGGGGCTTTAGATTCAGATAGATAAGCTGGTGTACTAGGATTCAGTTGCAAAATGGATACCAGGTCAGATGTCACAGGCATCCCTGACTGTATGTTCACAAAACTGATGAAGAAAACAAGCAGTATGCTAAACCCAGCAAGAAACCTGCTCATGAGGCCAGGGAAACATAAGCTCAGCGTGAAACAACGTTTATGACTTCCATCTGTAAAATTGAGAACCAGTTAGGAGAGGATGTGTACGTTGTATAGAATATCTTCTCGCCACTACTGGGATGACATGCCATGGAGAAGCTGTACCTCATTGCAAAGTTGGATTCACTGAACAACGTTTAGTGGCGGGGGAGGTACCCGAAGTAGTTCACAGCCTGGGGCTGATGAAGGAAGAGTACCTTATCCAACTGAGGCCAGGAATGATGCCCTAAGCTCTGACCACAGTGTGGTGTATACCAGCCACACTGAGGAACAAAGTTAAAGCCGACCTTGAGAGAATGGGGAGAGTGGACCTATTGACTGGTGTGTGGGTATCGTTGCTGTTCCAAAGCTAAATGGTACAGTGTGGATCTGTGTTGATCTAACAAAATTGAATAATGCTGTGAGGTGAGGGAGGTTTATTCTGCCCTCTGTTGAGCATACATTGGGTATGCTGGGTGGAGCAAAGTTCTTCACAAAACTAGATGCAAACTCAGGGTTTTAGCAAATTTGTTTAGCTCCTGAGTTACAGAAGCTCACACCATATGGACACTATGCCTTGAAGAGACTTACTTTTGGCATCTCATCGGCCCCTGAACTCTTTCAGATGAGGATGAACCAAATTCTGTAGAGACTAGAAGGAGTAGTCTGTCACATAAACAGCGTACTCACCTTCGATGGCTCAAGTGAGGAACATGCCTTGGAGAAACTGAAACAGGCTGGACTCACCCCGAACAAAAAGAAATGTGAATTTACAAAGTTGGCAGTGAAGTTCTTAGGCCACCAACTGTCCTCAGAGGGAATGCAACCTGATTCAGACAAACTATCAGTTCAGAACATGGAACAACCTACAAATGTATCAGAGATCTGCAGTCTCCTTGGCACAGCAAACCAGTTGGGAAAATTCATTCCAGATTTGGCAGAGAAACATTTGGACCTAGGACCTACAAAAGGAAAAGTCATTCTCATCACTTAAAACAGAGTTCATCTCTCCACCAACATCGATATTCTTTGATCTGAACAAAGCAACCAAATGCTCAGCAGATGGCTCTTCCTTTGGCCCAGGGGGAGTGCTCATGCAAAACTGCATTGGTGTATGGAAATCAATGGCATATGCATCAAAAGCACTGACTCCTACTGAACAATGTTATGCCCAAATCAAAAAGGAGACACTGGTTCTCGTGGGCTTATGAATGCTTCACCTACTTCCTAGGTATTAAATTCCCGCTTGAATCAGACCACCAGCTACTTGTCATCTTCCTTAGCTTGAAACACTTGGATGACTTACCTCCATGTCTGCAAAGATTCAGATTGAGGCGTATGTGAATCTGCTGTGACATTGAACATGTCCCTGGCAAGTCTTTTGTAACACTAGACACTCGATTGAGGATACCATGCAAAAGTGAGTGGATGGAAACTGACTCCACCCTCAAAGAAGCTCAACTATGTGAAAGCTTTCCTGCATCGCAGAGAAAACTGGAACCTTATTTTAGAAAGGGTATACTGACGTTGGAAAGGGTTTAGAGAAGATTCACGAGAATGATTCCAGGAATGAAAGGGTTACTGTATGAGGAACGTCTGGCAGCTCTTGGGCTGTATTTCCTGAAGTTCAGGAGAATGAGGGGGGATGTCATAGAAACATTAGATATGGCAAAGTTATTTCCCATGGTAGGGGAGTCTAGGACAAGAGGGCATGACTTCAGGATTGAAGGATGTCCATTTAGAACAGAGATGCAGAGAAATTAATTTAGTCAGAGGGTGGTAAATCTATGGAATTTGTTGCCACGAGTGGCTGTGGAGGCCAAGTCATTGGGTGTATTTAAGGCAGAGATATATAGGTTCTTGATTAGCCAGGGTATCAAAGGGTATGGGGAGAAGGCAGGGGATGACTGGAAGAATTGATTGAATGGCGGAGCAGACACGATGGGCCAAATGGCCTGCTTTTGCTCCTATATCTTATGGTCTTATGGAAATTTGTGCTGAATTGAAAAAGGACCAAATCTGCAGCAAGGTAAGGCAATAATGTGAGCATGGGTGGCCAGATGTTTCAAAAGGAGCTCAGAGACTCAGACCTTACTGGCTTGAAAGAGACACACTCACCATTCTTGAGGGTTTGCTGTTAAAGGGCTTCTGTGCTGTCTTTACGACAGTTATTTAGTTTATAATATTTTCGCTTAGTAATTCATTCAATAGTATTTTCTAGTTAGAATTAGAAGTGTTTAAAGTATATTAATTGCATGTAAAATATATCGGCATGCGATGACGTCACATCCGGTTTCGCCGCGTCTTGTGGGAAAACACCGGTTTGAAATTAGCGCGAGGGTGGGGGCTTTCCACGAGGCTCACCTGAGCACAAGCAGTTTTGCAGGCATGAGAAATCACAGTGAGAGCAACGCTGTAAGTTAATAGATAATCGATATATTGAACTAAGATGTTAATGCTGATCCTGTTAGAGGTAACGACGGTAGATAATGTTTATGCTTTCGTTAGTTAAAGAGTCGCGGATAGTTTGCATGGAAGTGTATTTAAAGTAGTCAATGGAGCAGGTAAACTCTCCCTGTATACTGCACCTTAGTGTAATGTAGTTATAGTCACCTTTGCAAGTATTTACACTTGAAATGTGATATTAAGGAAGGAACAAATACTGTATCAATCTTGTATTGTTTTATCAACAGTTTTCACCATATGTTAATGTGAAGAGTGAACAGTAAATGGTTAATCTTACTGCGATCTGGTTTGCATTGGCTGTGGTTTATCCGGACGTTAAATTCGGAGTTTCGTTACACCCGAAGGAGAACGTGACAGTGAAAAAGCGACATTATCAGGTGTTTCAAGTGCTGCAATGTCAGCTCAATCCAGCATCAAGTCGACGCCGCCCAGCGACAAGGGCAGTAAACCGACATCAAGTAAGCCCACTCAGGCGTTATCAGGTGTTCCAAGTGCTGCAATGTCAGCTCGATCCGGGATCAAGTCGATGGCGCCCAGCGACAAGGGCAGTAGAACGACATCAAGTAAGTCCACACAGGCAAGAGCCAAGGCAGAAGCCGCCAAGGTGCGACTGCATTACGCCAAACAAGAAGCAGTTTTGAAAATGAAACTGGCCACCAGAGAAGCCGAAATCCAGAAAGAAAAGGCTGCCAGAGAAGCCAAAAGGGCCGCCAGAAAGGCAGAAGCCGCCAAGGTGCTACTGCGTTACGCCAGACAAGAAGCAGTTTTGAAAATGAAACTGGCCACCAGAGAAGCCGAAATCCAGAAAGAAAGGGCCGCCAGAGAAGCCGAAGAGGCTGCCAGACAAAGAGAAGAGGCCGCCAGAGAAGCCGAAACCCAGTTGGAAATGGCAAAAATATCGACAGAATTGCAAGTGCTGCAGCGAGAAAGAGAAAAAGAAGCTGCCATGGCGGAAGCAAAGTACATAGAAGAAGCTGAAGGGTCGCGTGATCTGACCGCAGTAAGATCTACTTTAGAAAGGACCAGACTGGAACGCACAAGCGACTATGTACAATCTCAAATAGACAGGCAGGCTCGTCTCCCCTCTCCATACGTATTCGATAACTTCCCCAGCTACGAGGAACCTCAGAGAGTCACGATTGCATCACATCCATACGAGGAAGGAAATTTACCCTCACGGCTCCGTGATGAAGTCAAGAATGAAAGAACCGTCAACGCTCCTTCACCCCCACAACAGGACGGCGGGGAGGGAGAGGTTCACTCCGGGACAACAATTGTCAGCTCGAACTGTACAGAAGTTTGCGGTCAAACTCAGTCAAGCCGTTCTTGTTCCGAGATCTGCCTCACTAAGGTGTACCCTAAAGGAGCCAAAGACAAGGCCATCAAAGCCTATGTGATTCTGGACGATCAGAGCAATCGTTCACTAGTCAGTCCAGAGTTCTTTAAATTGTTCAACATTGAGAGTGAGCGGTTCCCATACTACCTCAAAACTTGCTCAGGCAACATGGAAACCCAAGGAAGGAAGGCAGAAGGCATCCAGATCGAGTCCCTGGATGGTAAAGTCGTCATCTGTCTCCCTCCGCTCTTAGAGTGCAATGAAATCATGAATAACCGCGCTGGGATCCCGACACCAAGTGCGGTGCTACACCAGCCGCATCTCCACCACATCGCCAAACACATCCCAGAACTGGATCCGAAAGCGGAAATACTCCTGCTATTAGGAAGAGATGTTATCCAGGTACACAAGGTTAGGCAGCAGATCAATGGACCACTCGACGCCCCCTTCGCGCAACGTCTGGATCTGGGCTGGGTGGTGATAGGAGAGGTGTGTCTCGGTGACGTACACAAACCGATGGTTAACACACTCAAGACCAATGTGCTAGAGAGTGGCCGCCATTCAATCTTTCAACCCTGCCCGAGTGTCCCGTGCATCAAGGAAGCACAACAAGGCGTTAACAAGCGCGAGGCAAGCGACGAGTCGTTGGGCCAGTCAGTCTTCGCTCTAACGAAGTATGACAACAAACTTGCACAATCAGCTCAAGATACCATTTCTTTAAAACCCAAAGACACCAAGGTCTTCAGAGATGAAGCAAATAATGGGGTTGCCCCATTGCCAATCAGAGAACCACGCCAGCGCTCACCAGATAACAAAGAGCAGGCAGTCAAACAGTTCACGTCCTTACGGAAAACCCGGAAAAGGAAACCTGAGATGCAGCAACGCACCCGATTGGCCCACGAGGTACTGTGCACCCTAATGGCAGAGGTCACAGCCATTATAAACGCACAATCATTCCTACCTGTGTCTTCTGACCCAGAAAACCCCTTTATACTTTCGCCATCAACGCTCCTTACGCAGAAGGCAGGAGCACCTCCTCCACCAGGAGACTTCTCAGACAAGGATTTGTACACAAAGCAATGGAGACAAGTCCAGGCTCTGGCAAATCAGTTCTGGTCCCGCTGGAGACAGAAATATCTACACTCGTTGCAACAGAGACGTAAGTGGACAGAACCCCGCAGGAATCTTCAAGTTGGAGACTTAGTCCTGCTCAGGGACAAGCAGATCACCCGCAACAGCTGGCCAATGGCCAGAATCACTGCTACATTCCCTAGCGAGGATGGACATGTCAGGAAGATCGAATTGAAGACTACCGACCAAGGCGATGTGAAAATTTACCAAGGGCCAGTTACAGAAGTTATTCTACTTCTACCCAATGACTGATTAAGAGACTAAGTTTTGTACTCTGCTCATTGTGACCTTACGAAGGTCAAGCGGGGAGTGTGCTGTCTTTACGACAGTTATTTAGTTTATAATATGTTCGCTTAGTAATTCATTCAATAGTATTTTCTAGTTAGAATTAGAAGTGTTTAAAGTATATTCATTGCATGTAAAATATATCGGCATGCGATGACGTCACATCCGGTTTCGCCGCGTCTTGTGGGAAAACACCGGTTTGAAATTAGCGCGAGGGTGGGGGCTTTCCACGAGGCTCACCTGAGCACAAGCAGTTTTGCAGGCATGAGAAATCACAGTGAGAGCAACGCTGTAAGTTAATAGATAATCGATATATTGAACTAAGATGTTAATGCTGATCCTGTTAGAGGTAACGACGGTAGATAATGTTTATGCTTTCGTTAGTTAAAGAGTCGCGGATAGTTTGCATGGAAGTGTATTTAAAGTAGTCAATGGAGCAGGTAAACTCTCCCTGTATACTGCACCTTAGTGTAATGTAGTTATAGTCACCTTTGCAAGTATTTACACTTGAAATGTGATATTAAGGAAGGAACAAATACTGTATCAATCTTGTATTGTTTTATCAACAGTTTTCACCATATGTTAATGTGAAGAGTGAACAGTAAATGGTTAATCTTACTGCGATCTGGTTTGCATTGGCTGTGGTTTATCCGGACGTTAAATTCGGCGTTTCGTTACACCCGAAGGAGAACGTGACAGCTTCAATCATAGTTCTTGAATGCCCAAATCATCAGTCAAATCCACCAAGGACAATTGGTTTGGTGGCCTGGTCTGAGGGTTAGACCACGGAGATTATGTAAAGCAATGTGAAGCGTGCAGGAAACAGCATAAAAATCATGCTGAATCTCTCATTCTGTCCCACAGAATTCCCAGACTTCCCATGGAAAATTGCAGGCACAGACATTTTCGAGTTGAAAGGAGACAAATATCTTCTCACTGTGGATCACTACTCACAGAACGCTGAGGTGTCCAAGCTGTGCTCTACACCCTCAGCTGCAGTTATACAGTATCTGAAAGCTGTATTCACTCGCTGTGAAATACTAAAGACTCTTGTGTCAGACAACAGTCCATAATTCAGCAGCTCAGAATTCAAAGCCTTTGCTGGGGACTATGAGTCCAAACACCAGACAAGCAGTCTGCAGTATCCACAGGCTAATGGAGAAGTGAAAAGAGCAGTGCGAACAGTTTAGAGTCTCCTACCAAAGGCAAAAGACCCCTACAAAGCACTGCCAGATTAACGCTCCACACCTCATGCGAGTCGTTGCAGTCAATTAGAGCTGTCAATGGGCCAGAGACTGAGAACAAGCCTACCCGGTCACCCTTGCCTTCTCCAGCCTCACTTATCGGAAAGGGTTACTGTATGAGGAAATTTTGATTCAACAAAGAGTGAGAAAACGAAGAGTATGCAGGATTTCAAACATAGAACAAAATCTTAGTTGCTGCTCAGGTGAACCTGTTTGGGTTTCAGACCAATTCACCAAAGGACAATAGTCCAGCAGCATGCACCACAATTGTTATGATCAGAACATCATTGTGATAGGTCAATTATGTGCGTTCATTTTGGTAGGTCAAATATGATGAAAGAATATAGTATTAATGGTAAGACTCTTAGCATGAGAGGATCAGAGGGATCTTCGGGTCCGAGTTCATAGGACGCTCAAAGCTGCTGTGCCTGTGTGGCTAAGAAGGCATACGGTGCATTGGCCTTCATCAACTGTAGGATTAAGTTTAAGAGCCGAGAGGTAATGTTACAGTTATATTGGACCCTGGTCAGACCCCATTGGAGTACTGTGCTCAATTCTGGTCGTCTCACTACAGGAAGGACATGGAAACCATAGAAAGAGTGCAGAGGAGATTTACAAGGATGTTGCCTGGATTGGGGAGCATGCCTTATGAGAATAGGTTGAGTGAATTCGGCCTTTTCTCCTTGAAGCAATGGAGGATAAGAGGTGACCTGATAGAGGAGTACAAGATATTGAGAGACATTGATCGTGTGGATAGTCAGAGGCTTTTTCCCGGGGCTGAAGCGACTAGCACGAGAGGGCATGGTTCTAAGGTGCTTGGAAACAGGTACACAGGGGATGTCAGGGGTAAGTTTTTTATGCAGAGAGTGGTGAGTGTGTGGAATGGGCTGCCAGTGGCAGTGGTGGAGGTGGATATGATAGGGTCTTTTAACAGGTACATGAAGCTTAGAAAAATAGAGGGCTATGGGTAAGCATGGGTAGTTCTAAAGTAAGGACATGTTCGGCACAGCTTTGTGGGCTGTGGGTTTTCTATGTTTCTATTTTTCTATCTATCACAAGGGAAAATCAAGCAGAACAGGTGTGCAATTGTGCATCTTCAAGGTCCACGAATGGTAGTGAAAAAAATAGAGTGGCCTGATCCTTATGATGAGGACCACTGGCCTGAGATGGACAGAGCTATTCAAGAATCAGGTCATTTATCTGTTCCGCCACAGAGATATACTCCGTAGCCTAATAGTTTAGGGCAAGTGGCTAAAGAGGCAGAATAATCCACTCACTTTTCCGGAGTGTTCAGGAAGTCTACCCTGATTTTTGTTAGATTTAGTGTTTTTTAAAAAGAGTTCTAATGTTGAAAACTGTTCTTAAAAAAAGGAATTGGTGAAAAGAAGAAAAGTAATGGAGAGAGAAAGATCATTAAAACAAAAACAAAGACTTTTATTAAGATTGGCTATTTTTTAAATGTTTATGTAAGGGGCATAAGTGAACTGAATTGCTCAATTAATCACTCAGTTAGCCGCTCCCATATGGGAGGAGTTCACATACTGCACAAGCAGAGTTATCAGTAAAGTTCAGTTGAATATCCTGCATATTGGAGTCCTAGAGTGCTCTGCACTCTCCCTGTACATATACCTGTCTGGACACACCCCCTGCTGACTGCTCCTGTGGCTCCTCCCACAGACCCCTGTATAAAGGCGATCGAGGCCTGAGCCCGGCCTCTCAGTCTCCAGGATGTAGTATGGTGGTCCTGCTTGTTCCTTCTTCCAGTCAATAAAAGCCGATATCTCGCCTTTATGTCTCATATTGATGGTGCATCACTCCCTCAACATCAAACACAACAAGGAATATAGTGAGTATACTAGTGAGTTTGCCTTTTACTGCAAAGTAGAACCATTTGATAGACACAGCCGCCAGAATGTAAAAGTTCATTGCTTGCAACATTTGAGGCCTTGATGAGGAAAGAAAGATATTAAAAAGTATATGGTGTTAGAGTCAGAAATAAAGGTAAGAGGAAGGAATTAATTCAGGAAGCAATCAACAACTCTTGATGGCTGTGGTAAAATACCAGAGGTTAGGACAGGATGAATGGAGACAAGCAATTAATCAGTTTCAGTGCAGTGTTGAGATTTTGTTTGTCAGGCTTATTGGGCTACTTGTAGAGCAAAGCCAGTTGCAAAAATAAGGACTATGATTAATAGGGCACATGGAAGAAGCAGAGTTAGATGGGCAGAAAGATTATGGGACTGTGAAGCTTTATGTAGAAGATTTGAACTGTGAATTCAGAACAAGGTGCAGTTTGAGAGTAAGTGAAGACATGGATGATAAACTGAGTGAAGAGCATTGGAGAAGTTGGTCCAAATGATAACAGAAGAGTTGATGAAAGTACAGGTTAGGTTTTGGCAATAGTGATGAAGAAATATGATGCAGCCAGAGTTCCAATAAGGAGCAGATGAAGTCAGATTAGAGTTGTTACTGGGAGAAATTAATGTGTGAGGCATTGAAGAGCCTCATTGCAATGATCAAAAATAGGTGGTTAAAGAAAGTGAATGGGCAGAACTGGACAATAATTGCAGTTTTCAAGTGGCACAAAATAAAAATAGTGCTGGAAGATGATAGAACAGCAAAATGTTTTAGATCCCGAAAAGAGAACATTTCATAAGTACTCAGGCTTCTCCGGAGAAAGAAATAGTCATGACATTTCAGTTTCACGAGCTTTGCTGTTGAGTTGGGAACAAGCAAAGCTGGCGTTTTGGAACCTAGTCTGAGAGGCAGTCAAGATCCCGTGAGCTTCGGGCTTTTGTGAGGACTATGAATTTGCTGAGAACTTGAGGCAGATGCTGCGAATTGAAGAAGGGGTCATATGAGGAAAACCCTCAAGTCTGGTAAAAATAAATTGAGCTGGTGCCCTTTATATTTATCATCTGAGAAAAGAAAGTATTGTAAGAGGGCGAGCAATCTGAATATATTGCTGCCAAGTAACACACCATCAAGAGACCTATTTTTTAAATTGAAATAAACTACACTGACAAATTATAGAACATAATTTTGATTTGTTACTATGGTCCTTAAGCTTTAAACAGATAAAATATCTATTTATTAATGCCAAGTCAATGTTTTCAATTATAAGAGTTTGCAAAATATTATTCTAATTGCAAGATTCTTAAGAATCTAAAATTACACAATCTGTCTAGCGTTCAGATTTATGGTAAAAACTGCTGATATGCCTCCTTGTACCTTGAAGTGCTCAGAATTAGTTAAAAAGCAGATTTACAGTTCACTGAGCTGTGGCATGGATGTTGCAATATCGGGATTGCTGCCTCAGCAAAACCTTGTGAATGGTGAGGGGAGGAGCAGGAAAATCAGCCAGGGTTTCCACTCCCGAGTCTTCATGTTTGACTCCTGATTCATGAGTGAATCCAAAAATACTGGATTGAAAGCTTTTGTTTTATTTAACATGACTGCAGCTCTTAGCAGAAATAAGCAAACCATTTCATAGAAAATCATAGTAAGTGGGTAGCTTTAAAGAGAACATCAAAAAGTAATCATAAACACAAGAGATTCTGCAGGTGCTGGGAATTCAGAGCAACAACACGAAATGCTGGAGGAACTCAGCAGATCAGGTGTGAAGAAAGGTCCCAGCCCGAAATGCCGAATGTTTATTCCTTGCCGTAGGCGCTGCCTGACCTGCTCAGTTTTGTGTGTGTGTGTGTGTGTGTGTGTGTGTGTGTGTGTGTGTGTGTGTGTGTGTGTGTGTGTGTGAGTGTGTGTGTGTGTGTGTGTGTGTGTGTGTGTTTTGCTCTGGATTTCCAGCATCTGCAGAATCTCTGAGAATAACAGAAATCATTGATCTCTCTCTGAATATAAAGTATATTTTCCAAGCAGGATTAAACAAACTGCATGTATTTGCTTACTTTGCAACACCATACATTTGTAGTATACAAGCTAAGCAGAGGCCAAGGACTCACATATGGGCAAGACCAGCCTTCCTCACAGCACAAGAGATGGCCTTGATTGCAGTTAGCAGAGAATTCAGAAGCTGAGTGAACTCTCCCGTCCCTTTTGCTTTCCTTCCCTGTTCCATTACAAATCGAGTCATTGTTTCCACATCAACGTCAAAAGGCGACTGGTCCGACATTGTGGCAATATTCCTTTCTCTTCCGCAGTTGCAGGCGTAGTGAAGCACAGTGGAAGTATCAGACTGGAGAATCTATTTAAAGTCCCAGTCGGTAAGCCAACATTGAACAGCTGTTGGAACTATGCAGTCAAGATTGAAGTCAATCAGAGGTTGGAACATGCATACTGTTTTGACAGACATGTCTCCCACAAGCAGGGAAGATATATGACGCTGTCAAATTGAAGTTAATTCAGGATCTTTCGTAGCACCTCACTAGGTATCACCCAGTAGGTAAATGCTAACTAACCCACCTTTGTTAAACCAAAAACAGTTACAAATGTTAGAAGGTGTAACTGTTCCGGGGTGACATCACTAAAAGACTACAGAATATGCTAACATCATGCCACTTTGAAAGGTCGACTTTTTTTGCCTTGGGTCATGTGTGCAGTAAAGAACTGGCACGAGAAAGGAACTCACCCTGATTGAAAATGCCAGACTTCTTCAGTGACAGACTGGAAAGCTTTTCCCTGTAACTATATCCGGAGATAACATTTAGCGAGTCACCACAGAGAACCCAAGCTGAGATCTGTGGGTGAGCAGAGTGTGTTCCACACTTCCCCATGGGTGAGCATCACCTTCATGTCAGACTTCACTCCCACAACACGGCCAAGATCCTTCTCCTGTCATCCACGGGTCTCCTGGGCCACCTGCAAGAGTGATTTCAGTTTGCTAACCACGAAATTCTAATCTGAAATGGAAATCTTAAGCCCTATCCGATATAGATGGCTACAGGTACCCTCGTTAAAGGGGAGGTTACACTGTAACCAATTACTCTTCAAAAAGTAGCTCACTTGCCTGTTTATCCTTTACAGCAAGCTTAGCTACCAACAGCCATGATTTGAGCAGTGGGTCACCCCTCTGTACCAAGGAGGAAATACTTCCAGCTAGCAAAGTGGTTTAAGCACAGTTCATTTATTTTTGTTGATTCATGTTCAAATCCAGACAAAACTCATAAAACACATTTAAACCTCACAGAGGATTTTTATCTTATAAAAGAAAACCAAATTACTAAAATTGTCTAAAACTCAAAGGATTTCTGAAACACAGATACAATTCCTGTAAGCTAAAAAGACATACAAATGATGCAGGTAGATGAATCGTCCATCACAGAAATTGAAGGCAGAGAAGGGGATTCTAGTCACCTGTCTTTCTGTCCTCCTTCTTGATATTCTTTAATCATTCCTAATAAGCTTGAACTGCTCCCTACATTTATACTGTTTTTTTGTCACTTGGGTGACTTCAAGCAGACATGATATTTTTCAGAAACCCTTTTTACACAGCTTCTGGACAGAGTTCCCAGGTACTCACAATTAATGTGAAGCTACCTCTCTAAGCATAAAAACCTTTCACTACTAACAGCATACAACTATTAACAGATCAGCTATTTGATATGATGAGTGATAGTATTCATCTGGTCTGCAAGCTTTCTTGAACCTAATAACTAAGCCATGTTGTCTGGTTTGAAACAAGCCCAATTAAATAACCCCGTTGTCTTACACTGCCACTCTTCAGATGTCAGTCCAGGTGCTGTGGCCAGTATCCTGTGTTCTATAGGCAGTGTGTCTGTTTGCAAAGCCGTCCTTTTAACTTCAAACTGATTACTGCTTGACTTTTACATTAAAAACTGAAGATTGGCACCCATTTATGACAACGTAAATGGTTGGATGTTTATCTTACTCAAAACAACCCTTGATCTTTAGAAGTTTCAGCTGCTAGGCTAGAAATCTGCGCTTGGCAAAAAAAAATGCACCCTGTCCCTAGACTTTGATTATCCATCACACAAGGAAACATCTCCAAATAAAAAATCTGTGATATCTCAATTTGTTTAACAAAACCTGAAATTATTTGGCTTGAATTTCCATTCTGAGCATAGTAGTGACAAATATCTTCTCGGTGAATATCACTTATCTGAGAAAATTATCCCATCTAGAGAGAAGCAACAGATACCCATTTTAGCAACTGCCCATGTGCAGCAAATATTTGGCCCAGAATTTCTGGTCCTAGACTGACACCAGTGTTTTGTGATTCAGAAGCACTGGCTGTATCCATCACCTACTTAAATAAAGAGCTCCAAAATTGAAACAGCTCACCTCTTGAACTGCCTTTATCTCTTCCTTTGCTCTTTTATTCGCAGTGTCTTTCTCTTTGAATATCTTTCTGTTGACAAGGGCTTGTTTTCACATCATTTCCATTTCAAAATATCTTAAAGCAATTTACAACCAGTGAAATATTTCTGTTGTCATGTAAGAAATATAGCAGCAAATTAGAACACAGCCAGCTCCGATGTAAAGTGTCAGCAATTCATGCAAAACTGTGGTTGAATGGATGCCCATATCCTTTACAAGGTGGCCGTACTCCTTCTATAAAGATTTCCTTTTCTGCTCTTCGTCCAATGCATTAACGGCCATCTTACCACAGTTCCACGGGTACTGACGTGTCTCTGTGCCTTAGCCAAGGGTGGTGTCCATAGCGAAGCATCAACTCTTTTCAGCCACAAAGAAGTTAAAGGCCTTCTAGACTATGTTAAATGTGCAGGGGAACACCACCAAGAAACACAATACCATCTAATTTTGTGAAACAAAACCTAAGTTATCAGTCTTGGATTTCCAATCTGGTCAACCTGTTCTGAGCACAGTTAGGGTATTCCAGTGAAGGGGCATAATGGCCAAGATCAATCCTGTCTTAAGCCGATTGCATTTGTACCCTAATGAAAGACAAGTTACAGCCAAGACCACTTAATATCATTTAAGGGTAAAGCTCTTGGGAAGGGAGCCAACACTATTCATGTCAAAATATTTATACTAATTGATAAAAACGAAGCCGACACTGACAGGAATCTTCTGAGTACACAGCCCTGTTGGGCGCAATTCCTAACGAAGCCATCAGGAGCTGCAAGTCTAGGTTGGCAATAACAGGGCAGCCAGCCGTAAAGGATTTTGCATATGCACATGTCCATCTGAAAGTTCAAGTCGGCTGTTGTAAGGCATTACTTAGAGGGTAATCAGGAGATCGTGTGTTCATATCTTCTAGGCTTGATGCCCATAGCTGGGTTCCTGAGAGGTCAGTTACTGCAGCTGAAGAACTGAATTCCAAACAGCAGAGTCACCAATGAGACACGTGGCCTCAAAATTCAGTCAGGTTGGACAGCTTTCTTGTGAGCTAAGAAATTCCAATCAGGGACCTAATGAGCAACCCATCCAGTTCTTTCACTTCTTTCAGGCCTTCAACATGTCTGATGCATGAACACAGACAGTGGTGCCCAGTGCAGCTGTGTGTTGTTGCTATGATTTTTGAGCATACATGTAGCACAGACACTGAATGGCCCATGTGCACAATTGGAAACCGGCATCAAATAAACACACTTAAAGTGAAGCAAAGCACTTACACTTTGAGATTTCTCCATTGTGTTGGGATAAGCCCAGACTCCACAGTCCAAAATTTCCCCAAGTCAGTCATGGCCCTAGACACCCTCACAGCTAGCCACTAAATCGGCTCACCATACACTACACTGTTTTTGATGCAAAGGTTCTCTTACAGGAGCTGAGTCACTTTTGATACCCACAGTAATCAGTCTGGATTCATTCCTCTGTCACCAGTTTTATTTGAGCACATGCAAGTCGTCAAGTCAAGTCACTTTTATTGTCACTTCAACCATAACTGCTGGTACAGTACATAGTAAAAATGAGACAATGTTTTTCATGACACATTACAAAAATTAGACTGAACTACGTAAAAAACAACACAGAGAAAAAAAAAACACACAACAACTACACTAGACTACAGACCTACCCAGGACTGCATAAAATGCACAAAACAGTGCAGGCATTACAATAAATAATAAACAGGACAATGGGGCAAGGTACCCGAGGTTAATTGTACCCAATGACTTGGCCTGCTCAGCTGTCTGTGTCAATGAATTCCACATTAAAAGCTCCTCATATGTTAACCCCTTCATTCCTGGGATCATTCTCGTGAACCTCCTCTGGATCATCTCCAATGTCGGCACACCAAAACTGCTCACACTACTCCAAGTGCTGACCAATGCTTTAAGAACCCTCTTGTATTCTAGACTTCTCAAAATGAGTGTAACATTGCATTTGCTTTCCTTACCACTGACTCAATCTGCAAGTTAACATCTAGGGAATCCAGCAAGAGGACTCGATCGTTAACGACACCGGTCACCCAGGTCGTGCCTGGTTCTCATTGCTACCATCAGGGAGGAGATACAGAAGAGTGAAGAAACACACTTAACGATTCAACTACTTCATCTGCTATCCAATTTCTGAATGGACATTGAACCTATGAACACTACGTCACGACTTTTTATTTCTATTTTTTGCAACTACTTATTTCATTTAACTATTTTTTTTCATGGGTCCTTTTGCAGAGGCCTGGGAGCTTGAGTACTTGGCGCAGTGTCCTTGCTGTTCCTAGTAATGCTCTCTTCTGGCCCAAGATCTCAGGTGTTGTTCCCGGGATTTGTTGGAGCCTCTCTCCCAGTCCGAATGTCATAGCTCCAAGTGCTCCTTGCACCACAGGGATTACTCTGGCTTTAACTTTCCACATCCCTTCTATCTGCTCTTTCAAGCCCTGGTATTTTTCTAGCTTCTCATATTCCTCTTGATGTCATTCGGGATTGCCACATCTATTACTATTGCTTTCTTCTATTCCTTGTCCAATATCACCATGTCTGGTGTCTGGTTGGTCGGCCAGTACCTACGTATCATTATGTATTTGAAGTTCCACAGTATCTTAGCTCTGTCATTCCCCATTATATTCTCAGTTGTTTCCCATTTGAACTCGGGAGTGTCCAATCCATACTCAGTGCAGATGTTCCTGTACACTATTCCTGCAACTTGGTTGTGCCGTTCAGTGGATGCTGTCCCTGCCTGTATCATGCACCCTGCTGCTATGTGCTGGATGGTTCCAATGGATTCCTTGCACAGTCTGCATTTTGGGTCTTGTCTGGTGCGATAGACCCTTGTTTCTATTGTTCTTGTACTCAGTGCCTGTGTCATGGTCTGGTCCGTGAAGTCTGCATTCTGGTTCACGGTCTGGTCCGTGGACTCCAGACCCCGGGTCTTCTGGCTGTCTGATGTTTCAGTTGGGCTTAATCACAGGCACCTGATTCTCATATTGGGGCTGGAATATAAGTGGCCCTGGGTTCGAGTGTGGTTGTGGGTTTGTCTTGTTCTTTCCTCTGTGGGGGTAAGTCAGGCTGTCCTTGCTGTTATCCTATGGTGGGATCTGTCCCTTCCTGTCCTTGCCTCTGTTGGGTAAGTCAGGCTATCTTTGCCATTACTCTGAGGCTAGACTGTCCCTTCCTTCCCTCTGAAGCCCTGCTGGCTACCTTGCCTGTATTGCTGTCAAGTTCAGCTGCTGGAGTGAGACCGGAGCCTTGCCATGCCAACAGAAGGAACTATCTATTGTTGAGCTTGGAACTGTCTCTTTGTGTCCCTGTGTTTAGTGTCTGTGTGTGAGTCCTGGCCCTATGTCCTGACCCTGTATAAAGTCCTGGCCCTATGTCCTGTTCCCAAGGAAGGGTCCTGGCTCTGTGTTCTGTGTTCCAGTCCAAGGCTCTGTGGATGTTCCAGTCCATGTCCAAGTCCAGGTTGTAGCCGACACCTTGAGTCCTGGTCTTGTCCAGGGCTAGTGTTTGTGTCCAGTTATGCCTCTCCCTGCTTCTGCTTTGCTCCCCCTCGACCCAGGCTCTGGGTTCCTGCCCCCCCCCCTCGACCCAGGCTCTGGGTTCCTGCCCCCCCCTCGACCCAGGCTCTGGGTTCCTGCCCCCCCCTCGACCCAGGCTCTGGGTTCCTGCCCCCCCCTCGACCCAGGCTCTGGGTTCCTGCCCCCCCCCTCGACCCAGGCTCTGGGTTCCTGCACCCCCCCCCTCGACCCAGGCTCTGGGTTCCTGCACCCCCCCCCTCGACCCAGGCTCTGGGTTCCTGCACCCCCCCCCTCGACCCAGGCTCTGGGTTCCTGCACCCCCCCCCCCTCGACCCAGGCTCTGGGTTCCTGCACCCCCCCCCCCCCTCGACCCAGGCTCTGGGTTCCTGCACCCCCCCCCTCGACCCAGGCTCTGGGTTCCTGCACCCCCCCCCCCTCGACCCGGGCTCTGGGTTCCTGCCCCCCCCCTCGACCCGGGCTCTGGGTTCCTGCCCCCCCCCTCGACCCGGGCTCTGGGTTCCTGCCCCCCCCTCGACCCGGGCTCTGGGTTCCTGCCCCCCCCTCGACCCGGGCTGTGGGTTCCTGCCCCCCCCTCGACCCGGGCTGTGGGTTCCTGCCCCCCCCTCGACCCGGGCTCTGGGTTCCTGCCCCCCCCTCGACCCGGGCTCTGGGTTCCTGCCCCCCCCTCGACCCGGGCTCTGGGTTCCTGCCCCCCCCTCGACCCGGGCTCTGGGTTCCTGCCCCCCCCTCGACCCGGGCTCTGGGTTCCTGCACCCCCCCCCCTCGACCCAGGCTCTGGGTTCCTGCACCCCCCCCCCTCGACCCAGGCTCTGGGTTCCTGCACCCCCCCCCTCGACCCAGGCTCTGGGTTCCTGCACCCCCCCCCCTCGACCCAGGCTCTGGGTTCCTGCCCCCCCTCCACCCAGGCTCCGGGTTCCTGCCCCCCCCCCCTCGACCCGGGCTCTGGGTTCCTGCCCCCCCCCTCGACCCGGGCTCTGGGTTCCTGCCCCCCCCCTCGACCCGGGCTCTGGGTTCCTGCCCCCCCCTCGACCCGGGCTCTGGGTTCCTGCCCCCCCCCTCGACCCGGGCTCTGGGTTCCTGCCCCCCCCCTCGACCCGGGCTCTGGGTTCCTGCCCCCCCCTCGACCCGGGCTCTGGGTTCCTGCCCCCCCCTCGACCCGGGCTCTGGGTTCCTGCATCCCCCCCCCTCGACCCAGGCTCTGGGTTCCTGCATCCCCCCCCTCGACCCAGGCTCTGGGTTCCTGCATCCCCCCCCTCGACCCAGGCTCTGGGTTCCTGCACCCCCTCCACCCAGGCTCTGGGTTCCTGCCCCCCCTCGACCCAGGCTCTGGGTTCCTACCCCTCCCCTCGACCCAGGCTCCGGGTTCCTACCCCTCCCCTCGACCCGGGCTCCGGGTTCCTGCCCCCCCACCTCGACCCGGGCTCCGGGTTCCTGCCCCCCCCCCTCGACCCGGGCTCCGGGTTCCTGCCCCCCCCCGACCCGGGCTCTGGGTTCCTGCCCCCCCCCTCGACCCGGGCTCTGGGTTCCTGCCCCCCCCCTCGACCCGGGCTCTGGGTTCCTGCCCCCCCCTCGACCCGGGCTCTGGGTTCCTGCCCCCCCCCTCGACCCGGGCTCTGGGTTCCTGCCCCCCCCCTCGACCCGGGCTCTGGGTTCCTGCCCCCCCCCTCGACCCGGGCTCTGGGTTCCTGCCCCCCCCCCTCGACCCAGGCTCTGGGTTCCTGCCCCCCCCTCGACCCGGGCTCTGGGTTCCTGCCCCCCCCCTCGACCCGGGCTCTGGGTTCCTGCCCCCCCCCTCGACCCGGGCTCTGGGTTCCTGCACCCCCCCCCTCGACCCGGGCTCTGGGTTCCTGCCCCCCCTCGACCCGGGCTCTGGGTTCCTGCCCCCCCCCTCGACCCGGGCTCTGGGTTCCTGCACCCCCCCCCCCGACCCAGGCTCTGGGTTCCTGCACCCCCCCCCCTCGACCCAGGCTCTGGGTTCCTGCACCCCCCCCTCGACCCAGGCTCTGGGTTCCTGCACCCCCCCCCCCCTCGACCCGGGCTCTGGGTTCCTGCCCCCCCCCTCGACCCGGGCTCTGGGTTCCTGCCCCCCCCCTCGACCCGGGCTCTGGGTTCCTGCCCCCCCCCTCGACCCGGGCTCTGGGTTCCTGCCCCCCCCTCGACCCGGGCTCTGGGTTCCTGCCCCCCCCTCGACCCGGGCTGTGGGTTCCTGCCCCCCCCTCGACCCGGGCTGTGGGTTCCTGCCCCCCCCTCGACCCGGGCTCTGGGTTCCTGCCCCCCCCTCGACCCGGGCTCTGGGTTCCTGCCCCCCCCTCGACCCGGGCTCTGGGTTCCTGCCCCCCCCTCGACCCGGGCTCTGGGTTCCTGCACCCCCCCCCCTCGACCCAGGCTCTGGGTTCCTGCACCCCCCCCCCCTCGACCCAGGCTCTGGGTTCCTGCACCCCCCCCCTCGACCCAGGCTCTGGGTTCCTGCACCCCCCCCCCTCGACCCAGGCTCTGGGTTCCTGCCCCCCCCTCCACCCAGGCTCCGGGTTCCTGCCCCCCCCCCCTCGACCCGGGCTCTGGGTTCCTGCCCCCCCCTCGACCCGGGCTCTGGGTTCCTGCCCCCCCCCTCGACCCGGGCTCTGGGTTCCTGCCCCCCCCTCGACCCGGGCTCTGGGTTCCTGCCCCCCCCTCGACCCGGGCTCTGGGTTCCTGCCCCCCCCCTCGACCCGGGCTCTGGGTTCCTGCCCCCCCCTCGACCCGGGCTCTGGGTTCCTGCCCCCCCCTCGACCCGGGCTCTGGGTTCCTGCATCCCCCCCCTCGACCCAGGCTCTGGGTTCCTGCGTCCCCCCCCTCGACCCAGGCTCTGGGTTCCTGCATCCCCCCCCTCGACCCAGGCTCTGGGTTCCTGCACCCCCTCCACCCAGGCTCTGGGTTCCTGCCCCCCCTCGACCCAGGCTCTGGGTTCCTACCCCTCCCCTCGACCCAGGCTCCGGGTTCCTACCCCTCCCCTCGACCCGGGCTCCGGGTTCCTACCCCCCCACCTCGACCCGGGCTCCGGGTTCCTGCCCCCCCACCTCGACCCGGGCTCCGGGTTCCTGCCCCCCCCCTCGACCCGGGCTCTGGGTTCCTGCCCCCCCCCTCGACCCGGGCTCTGGGTTCCTGCCCCCCCCTCGACCCGGGCTCTGGGTTCCTGCCCCCCCCTCGACCCGGGCTCTGGGTTCCTGCATCCCCCCCCCCTCGACCCAGGCTCTGGGTTCCTGCATCCCCCCCCTCGACCCAGGCTCTGGGTTCCTGCATCCCCCCCCTCGACCCAGGCTCTGGGTTCCTGCACCCCCTCCACCCAGGCTCTGGGTTCCTGCCCCCCCTCGACCCAGGCTCTGGGTTCCTACCCCTCCCCTCGACCCAGGCTCCGGGTTCCTACCCCTCCCCTCGACCCGGGCTCCGGGTTCCTGCCCCCCCACCTCGACCCGGGCTCCGGGTTCCTGCCCCCCCCCCTCGACCCGGGCTCCGGGTTCCTGCCCCCCCCCGACCCGGGCTCTGGGTTCCTGCCCCCCCCCTCGACCCGGGCTCTGGGTTCCTGCCCCCCCCTCGACCCGGGCTCTGGGTTCCTGCCCCCCCCTCGACCCGGGCTCTGGGTTCCTGCCCCCCCCCTCGACCCGGGCTCTGGGTTCCTGCCCCCCCCCTCGACCCGGGCTCTGGGTTCCTGCCCCCCCCCTCGACCCGGGCTCTGGGTTCCTGCCCCCCCCCCCTCGACCCAGGCTCTGGGTTCCTGCCCCCCCCCTCGACCCGGGCTCTGGGTTCCTGCCCCCCCCCTCGACCCGGGCTCTGGGTTCCTGCCCCCCCCCTCGACCCGGGCTCTGGGTTCCTGCACCCCCCCCCTCGACCCGGGCTCTGGGTTCCTGCCCCCCCTCGACCCGGGCTCTGGGTTCCTGCCCCCCCCCCTCGACCCGGGCTCTGGGTTCCTGCACCCCCCCCCCCGACCCAGGCTCTGGGTTCCTGCACCCCCCCCCCTCGACCCAGGCTCTGGGTTCCTGCACCCCCCCCTCGACCCAGGCTCTGGGTTCCTGCACCCCCCCCCCCCTCGACCCGGGCTCTGGGTTCCTGCCCCCCCCCTCGACCCGGGCTCTGGGTTCCTGCCCCCCCCCTCGACCCGGGCTCTGGGTTCCTGCCCCCCCCCTCGACCCGGGCTCTGGGTTCCTGCCCCCCCCTCGACCCGGGCTCTGGGTTCCTGCCCCCCCCTCGACCCGGGCTGTGGGTTCCTGCCCCCCCCTCGACCCGGGCTGTGGGTTCCTGCCCCCCCCTCGACCCGGGCTCTGGGTTCCTGCCCCCCCCTCGACCCGGGCTCTGGGTTCCTGCCCCCCCCTCGACCCGGGCTCTGGGTTCCTGCCCCCCCCTCGACCCGGGCTCTGGGTTCCTGCACCCCCCCCCCTCGACCCAGGCTCTGGGTTCCTGCACCCCCCCCCCCTCGACCCAGGCTCTGGGTTCCTGCACCCCCCCCCTCGACCCAGGCTCTGGGTTCCTGCACCCCCCCCCTCGACCCAGGCTCTGGGTTCCTGCCCCCCCTCCACCCAGGCTCCGGGTTCCTGCCCCCCCCCCCTCGACCCGGGCTCTGGGTTCCTGCCCCCCCCTCGACCCGGGCTCTGGGTTCCTGCCCCCCCCCTCGACCCGGGCTCTGGGTTCCTGCCCCCCCCTCGACCCGGGCTCTGGGTTCCTGCCCCCCCCTCGACCCGGGCTCTGGGTTCCTGCCCCCCCCCTCGACCCGGGCTCTGGGTTCCTGCCCCCCCCTCGACCCGGGCTCTGGGTTCCTGCCCCCCCCTCGACCCGGGCTCTGGGTTCCTGCATCCCCCCCCTCGACCCAGGCTCTGGGTTCCTGCGTCCCCCCCCTCGACCCAGGCTCTGGGTTCCTGCATCCCCCCCCTCGACCCAGGCTCTGGGTTCCTGCACCCCCTCCACCCAGGCTCTGGGTTCCTGCCCCCCCTCGACCCAGGCTCTGGGTTCCTACCCCTCCCCTCGACCCAGGCTCCGGGTTCCTACCCCTCCCCTCGACCCGGGCTCCGGGTTCCTACCCCCCCACCTCGACCCGGGCTCCGGGTTCCTGCCCCCCCACCTCGACCCGGGCTCCGGGTTCCTGCCCCCCCCCTCGACCCGGGCTCCGGGTTCCTGCCCCCCCCCGACCCGGGCTCTGGGTTCCTGCCCCCCCCCCCTCGACCCGGGCTCTGGGTTCCTGCCCCCCCCTCGACCCGGGCTCTGGGTTCCTGCCCCCCCCTCGACCCGGGCTCTGGGTTCCTGCCCCCCCCCTCGACCCGGGCTCTGGGTTCCTGCCCCCCCCCTCGACCCGGGCTCTGGGTTCCTGCCCCCCCCCTCGACCCGGGCTCTGGGTTCCTGCCCCCCCCTCGACCCGGGCTCTGGGTTCCTGCCCCCCCCCCTCGACCCGGGCTCTGGGTTCCTGCCCCCCCCCTCGACCCGGGCTCTGGGTTCCTGCCCCCCCCTCGACCCGGGCTCTGGGTTCCTGCCCCCCCCCTCGACCCGGGCTCTGGGTTCCTGCCCCCCCCCTCGACCCGGGCTCTGGGTTCCTGCACCCCCCCCCTCGACCCGGGCTCTGGGTTCCTGCCCCCCCTCGACCCGGGCTCTGGGTTCCTGCCCCCCCCCTCGACCCGGGCTCTGGGTTCCTGCCCCCCCCCTCGACCCGGGCTCTGGGTTCCTGCACCCCCCCCCCTCGACCCGGGCTCTGGGTTCCTGCCCCCCCCTCGACCCGGGCTCTGGGTTCCTGCCCCCCCCCTCGACCCGGGCTCTGGGTTCCTGCCCCCCCCCTCGACCCGGGCTCTGGGTTCCTGCCCCCCCCCTCGACCCAGGCTCTGGGTTCCTGCCCCCCCCCCTCGACCCAGGCTCTGGGTTCCTGCCCCCCCCCCTCGACCCGGGCTCTGGGTTCCTGCCCCCCCCCTCGACCCGGGCTCTGGGTTCCTGCCCCCCCCCTCGACCCGGGCTCTGGGTTCCTGCCCCCCCCCTCGACCCGGGCTCTGGGTTCCTGCACCCCCCCCTCGACCCGGGCTCTGGGTTCCTGCACCCCCCCCTCGACCCGGGCTCTGGGTTCCTGCACCCCCCCCTCGACCCGGGCTCTGGGTTCCTGCCCCCCCCCTCGACCCGGGCTCTGGGTTCCTGCCCCCCCCCTCGACCCGGGCTCTGGGTTCCTGCCCCCCCCCCCTCGACCCAGGCTCTGGGTTCCTGCCCCCCCCCCCCCCTCGACCCAGGCTCTGGGTTCCTGCTCTCCCTCGACCCAGACCAAGTCTGAGCTTCATGTCCTCGTCCAGCCCTGGAGTCCTGTGCCCTGCCCCCACTTCCAGTCCTGTTGCCTTGCCACGTCTGGGCCTTGCCTGGATCCGGAGTCCGAGCCCGAGTCAAGACCCATGTTCCGGGTCCCTGTCCTGTCTCTGGCTTGGAGTCCTTGCCCAGGTTCCCAGTTCCTCATCCAGGTCCCACTTTCCTTCTCTAGTCCTAGCCCATGCCCTGTCTCCTAGTCTTGTCCAGGGTTGTTTCTTCCCTACTTCTCTTGCTTTCTTGATACACTTAGTCCTGTCCCTAGTACTTCAGTGTCTGTGTCTTGCATTTGGGTCTGTAGCCAATGCCGACCTTATGACTGCCTGTTCCTGTGCAGCCATGAGCAGTGCCTTCTGTACTGTCCCTCAGCCCTGTCATTTGCAGCCATTGGTGGCACTTATGTCAGCCATCTCTGATATCTGGCAATGGTACATCCCATGCAGTGGCTTGTCCTGCTCTGGTCTCTGGTCCTCTGGCTCTGCTTCACCCACTTCCATTTCCATGTCCCCTGCCTGCTGTCTGAAGTATTCTCTAGCAGGTTGTCCTTAGGGGCCATCTTCCTGACATACTCTTGGATGATTCATACTACTTTCAGGATTGTGGCCTTGACACCTCCACGTCTCCATCCTCCTTTATTCCAGCAGGTGTATGGTCGCTCAACATTGGGTGTTGGATAGAATCCCCCATATATTGTTAGTAGTTTTGCAGTCTTGATGTCAGCAGCTTCCAGTTCAGTCCTTGGCCAGCACACTATTGTGGCTGTGTATCTGATGACTGGTTGGGTGAATGTGTTGATGGCTCTGATCTTGTTCTTCTAATTCAGCTGGCTTTTTAGGACCTGTTTCACACTTTGGAGGTTCTTGGATGTTGCAGCCTTCCTTGAGTCCTCATTGTGGCTTCCATGCGCCTGCAGGATCCCCAGGTGTTTGTAGCTGCCCTGTATGTTTGGTATGTGGCCTTCAGGTAACTGGACTCCTTCAGTCTTGATGAGTTTGCCTCTTTTCACCACCGTCCAGCTGCACTTTTCCAGTCCAAATTACATCCCGATGTCTCTGCTGTGTACCTTTGTCAGGTGGATTAGTGAGTCAATGTCTCTTTCATTTCTGGCACACAGCTTGATGTCATCCAAGTACAGGAAGTGTCTGATGGTCACTCCACTCCTGAACCTATACCCATGTCCACTCTCTGAGATGATCTGGCTGAGGGGATTCAAGCCTAAGTAGATCAGCAGTGGAGACAGTGCATCACCCTGTATATTCCATATCTGATGGACTCTTGTGCTATTGGCTTCAACTTGACTCCTAGCATTGTCCTCCAATGACGCACGAATTTCTTGATGAAGGTCCCTAGTGTCTTGTTGACCTTGTACAGAGACAGGCATTCCAGCATCCCTGTGTGGGGCACTGAGTCGAATGCTTTCTGGAAGTCGATCCAAGTTGTGCTCGGGTTGGTTTGCCCGGTCTTGGAATCTTGATTTGTCTCCGTGTTGCTTGAAGCCTCTGGTTCCATTATCAATTCCCCTCTGAGTGGGGCTCAGGAATTTACATAATACTCCTTCAGCTTGGTGGCTATGGTGCCTGGTAGGAGCTTCCATGTTGTTGACAGGCAGATTATAGGCTGGTAGTTTGATGGTGTTGTTCCTTTGTGAGGATCTTTCATTATGCGTACTGTTCTTCCTTGGGCTAACCGGTCAGGGTGCGAGCCTGCTTCTAGCAGTTGGTTCATTTGACCTGCCGATCATGTGTGTACTGCTGTTCATTTCTTCAAACCAAAAGGTGTGGATCATGTCAGGCCCTGGTGATGTCCAGCTCTTCATACTTGCTACCCGTTGCTAGACATTTCCTGCTGTGATGCTGTGATGCAGCATTTCCTGCTGTGATGCTGTGAGGAATCTTCCTCTAGGAGATTGCAGAGGCTTATTTGTAGGTCTTTCAGCCACTGGGCACTGGTGTTATGTGATGCTTCTTTATCCCATATATCTTTCAGTACTCTTCAATTGCCTTTTCGGTTGATTCAAGTACTGGCATGTTGCTCTGGAACTGTGCCAATACTTTTCCTGGTGCTTTGGAAAAGAGTGTGCTTATTCGCTTGGGCCTCTGCATCCTTGGTGTACCTCTGTAGTCTGGTAGCCAGAGATGTTAACCATTGTTTGGCAGTTTCCAGAGTTTTGGCTATGGACGTCCCTCTGCACTTTCTTAGTAGCCAAGATGAACCTTTGGTCTTTCCCCTTCCTGCAGCTGTTAGTCTGCTGACCTTGGCCTTGTGGTTTTCATCCTGGCTTCCAATCCTTGTCTCGCGGTTGGGGAGGGGGCGAGTTACAATAGTACTTACTCTCCATTGTATTTCATTTGTAGCCCAGCATTTCTAGCACCGTTGCTGCAGCTGATGCATATATCAGATTATTGATCCCAATTCTGTTGGAGGTTGTAATTGTGAGTCGTATTTCATTGGCAGCTTCTAGCAGACTGCCTGACAGAATTTTATCACCAAGTCTAGGGAGCCTAGTCGTTGATTGACAGTCGCCATTTTAGCTGTGATCTGTCTGGTTGCAGCAGCCAGTGTCGAGGTGAGGTTCGAACATGCATTTCCCGTGATACTATTACCTTTGCGCCATCTGTGAGTTGTGGAGGTGGGGTTTGAACTCGCATTTCCTGATCAGCTCAGTTCTACGGTAAAGTTGCTGTGTGCATCGTGATTGTATGTCTTCCAATTCAAGATGTGATAGCAATCCCCTGTTGACAATACCTGATCGCTGGGTAACCAGTTGATTTTCCATGAGGCTGGACGAAGGTCTTTGTGGGCCAGAGACCCACGTGCACTTGATGTATCCTCTTTCATGTGGGTTCCTGTTGAAGTAGCATTCCATTAACTCTATGCTGTCCAGTCTCATCCATTTAAGGTTTGTTTCATTTCTCGCTGGATGGTCTCTGTTCCCCAACCATTGGCGCGGACCTTGTTAATCCGGACGATGTCTGAGCTGGCATGACTCTTCTTGCTCTTGTCAGTCTCATCTGAAGGTTTTTGTGGACAGATGTAGCGCAATGTGAGGGGTCCAGCCCAAGACACCTACCAGGGTGTCACCCCCAGGACCTGAACTCCAGACCCCTGTGTCGCAGAGCCCGGATGGTTCCTGGTGTCAGCCTGTTGGCCTTGGAAATGTGTATGTGAGTGTGTATATACGTATTGTAATTCAGTTTTCTCTCTATCATGTATTGCATTGTACTGCTGCCACAAAGTCAACAAATTTCTCGACATGTGCCCGTGATACTAAACCAGATTCGGACTCTGAATGGCATGTAAACAAAAGCTTTGCACTGTACCTTGGTTACCTAACAATAATAAAACAATGACCAATTGCCAATCCAATTGTAAGCTTATATGGCATACAAGAGTATTTCTTGGCCAATCTACAATTTAATGACTGCTTCTTGACCAACCTGAAATAAGACCCTGACCCTGGTTATTATCCAATTATAACAAGCACCCCCTTGATTCAACTGATTGACCAATGCTGGGTCCCTCCAAAGGTCATTTGTACCCAGCAGGCCTGTTATTAATTATAGTTACCCATTGCACCTTTCTGCATTCCTACTAAGGTTAATTATTTTAGTTGTAAGCCTATTGCTCCTTTATGTTTTTAAAATAACATTCCAGGGGGCTGAAAAATCTGCATAATCCAGGTGTTGGAAATCTGAAATAAAAACATAAAATGATGAAAGCACTCTGTAGATCAAATCCATTGACCAGAGACATTAGCTCTATTTCTCTCTTCGCAGATGCTGCCCCACCTGCTCAATTTCTAGTTTCTGGGTTTTTTCTTTGGTTTTAATTCCAATGGAGAGTTTTTTTTTAAATTTTGTACTGCCAAGTCTACTGGTCCAATTATAGAAACCTGATCTGTCTTGTTTCACATGTTAGGAACATTTCTTCTGTTCTAACACAATTTATATATGTTGTGAAAAATGTCACATGTCCAAAGCAAAAAAGAAACAGAACCACATTTTTCCTGCTGTGATCAGTAGGATAGTGGCAATGCAATCATACCAGTGAAAGTTCAATTCAGTTCCGTTCCCTTTGGGGGTGTGTAATGTGTATTTTCCAATCGGAGAACGCACTCGTATTCCAGGAAGTGCTGTCTCATGCTTACCTCGACTTAATTCCAACTGAAAACCTTTTTAAAATTTTCTGAATAGTCATCTCCAATCTATAACTACTCCACCCTCATTTAATATTGCACCGTCAGGAGTGTCTAGGACCTGTCTAGGAGTGTGGAGAAGATGTTGCCTAAACTTAGGGGACTGCATTACGAAGCAAAGTTATGTAGACTAGGACTTTATTCCCTGGGACTCAGGAAATTGAAGTGTGCTGTGTAGCGGTGTGCTACACGCAGCGCTAAAATTACGAGGCGGAATTACAGTAAAATTACGGTAACTGCAGTCGAAAGAAAAAACTTTATTCGAAAACTTCAGCCTCACTTTTAAGCCTCCCTCAACCGGCCCCCCATGGCGCAGAGGCTCCAAAGCTCTGTGCTCGCAAACCCCCGTAGGCTATCTAATTGTGAGTCGGTTCGGATGCGCCAGGAAATGGGTCGCCACATAACCCCCCCCCAGAACCGGCGATACACCCCCCAATGTCCACAGTCTGGGCCAGAACCTGCTTGGGAGGTCGGCCTCTGCGCCGAGGCGCCGGAAACTTGGCCGGTTGCGCCAGGTCCACATGGGCCGGTTTGAGGCGGTCCACTGTGAAAACCTCCTCTTTCCCCCCAACGTCCAGCACGAACGTGGACCCGTTGTTCCGGAGCACCATAAACAGCCCCTTGTATGGCCGCTGCAGCGGCGGCCGATGCCCGCCCCTTCGTACAAACACAAACTTACAGTTCTGTAGGTCTTTGGGTACGCAGGTCGGGTGCCGCCCGTGCTGTGAAGTGGGTATGGGGGCCAGGTTACCGAGCTTCTCGCGTAGTCTGCCCAGGACTGCTGCGGGTTCTTCCTCTTGCCCTCTTGGGGCTGGTAGGAACTCCCCGGGGACGACCAGGGGCGCGCCGTATACCAACTCGGCCGACGAGGCGTGCAGATCGTCTTTGGGCACCGTGCGGATGCCGAGTAGGACCCAGGGAAGCTCATCCGCCCAGTTGGCTCCTCGCAGGTGGGCCATGAGGGCCGACTTCAGGTGACGGTGGAAACGCTCCACTAGCCCGTTCGACTGTGGGTGGTAGGCAGTTGTGTGGTGCAGCTGAGTCCCCAAAAGGCTGGCCATAGCTGACCACAGGCTGGAGGTGAACTGGGCGCCTCTGTCGGAGGTAATGTGGGTTGGTACACCAAAGCGAGATATCCAGGTGGCGATCAGGGCTCGGGCGCAAGATTCGGAGGTGGTGTCGGTGAGCTGGACTGCCTCTGGCCATCTTGTGAACCGGTCCACGATAGTCAGGAGGTGCCGCGCTCCGCGCAACACTGGCAGGGGGCCCACGATATCCACATGAATGTGGTCGAAACGCCGGTGGGCGGGATGGAACTGCTGCGGTGGTGCTTTGGTGTGCCGCTGCACCTTGGCCGTCTGGCAGTGCATGCACGTTTTGGCCCATTCACTGACCTGTTTGCAGAGTCCGTGCCAAGCAAACCTGCTGGAAACCATCCGGACAGTTGTCCGGATGGAGGGATGCGCCAAGTTATGAATGGAGTCGAAAACGCGGCGCCGCCAGGCTGTCGGGACGACGGGACGGGGCTGGCCGGTGGCGACGTCACAGAGTAGGGTCCTCTCACCTGGGCCCACGGGGAGGTCCTGGAGCTACAAACCGGAGACTGCGGTTCTGTAACTCGGAATCTCCTCATCTGCCTGCTGCGCCTCTGCCAGTGCCTCAAAGTCTACCCCTTTGGAAAGGGCATGAACGGTAGGGCGAGAGAGCGCATCCGCCACGACATTGTCCTTACCCGAGACGTGCCGGACATCCGTCGTGTATTCAGAGATGTAGGACAGGTGGCGTTGCTGGCGGGACGATCAGGGGTCAGACGCTTTCGTAAACGCAAAGGTAAGCGGTTTGTGGTCCGTGAACGCGGTGAAGGGCCGGCCTTATAGGAAGTACCTGAAATGCTGGATTGCCAGGTAGAACGCCAACAGTTCCCGGTCGAAAGCACTGTATTTAAGCTCGGGTGGTCGCAGGTGTTTGCTGAAAAACGCAAGGGGTTGCCAGCGACCTGCGATGAGTTGCTCCAGCACCCCACCAACTGCCGTGTTAGGTGCGTCCACTGTGAGGGCGGTAGGGGCGTCCATTCTGGGATGTACTAGCATTGCGGCGTCCGCCAAAGCTTCCTTCGTTTGAACGAAAGCGGCGGCGGACTCCTCGTCCCAGGTAATGTCCTTGTTCGGACCCGACATCAGGGCGAACAGGGGGCGCATGATCCGGGCAGCTGAAGGGAGGAAGCGGCGGTAGAAATTGACCATACCTACGAATTCCTGAAGGCCTTTGATCGTGGTGGGTCGGGGAAAGAGGCGGACCGCATCTACCTTAGCGGGCAGAGGGGTTGCCCTGTCTTTAGTAATCCTGTGGCCCAGGAAGTCAATGGTATCGAGTCCAAACTGGCATTTGGCGGGGTTGATTATAAGACCGTACTCACTCAGTCGGGCGCAGAGTTGACGGAGGTCGGACAGATGCTCCTGACGACTGCCGCTGGCTATGAGGATGTCATCCAAATAGATGAACGCGAAGTCCAGGTCCCGTCCCACCGCGTCCATTAGCCGCTGGAATGTCTGTGCGGCATTCTTCAGGCTGAACGGCATGCGGAGGAACTCGAAAAGGCCGAAAGGGGTGATGAGAGCCATTTTGGGGACGTCGTCGGGATGCATCGGGATTTGATGGTACCCTCGGACGAGGTCTACCTTGGAGAAGATCCGTGCGCCGTGCAGGTTTGCTGCAAAGTCCTGAATGTGCGGCACAGGGTAGCGGTCCGGTGTGGTAGCCTCGTTCAGCCTGCGGTAGTCGCCGCACAGTCTCCAGCCTCCCGTCGCTTTGGGCACCATGTGCAGGGGGGAGGCCCATGGGCTGTCGGACCGCCGGATGATCCCCAATTCCTCCATACTCTGGAACTCCTCCTTCGCCAGTTGGAGCTTGTCCGGGGGAAGCCGCCGAGCGCAGGCGTGGAGGGGTGGTCTCTGGCTCGGGATGTGGTGCTGTACGCTGTGCCTGGGCATGGCCGCTGTGAACTGCGGTGCCAGAACCGATGGGAACTCCGCCAGGACCCTGGTGAAGTCGTTGTCGGACAGCGTGATGGAGCCGAGGTGAGGGGCTGGCAACTGGGCTGCACCCAGGGAGAACGTCTGAAAGGTCTCGGCGTGTACCAGTCTCTTCCTGGGCAGGTCGACCAGTAGGCTGTGAGCCTGCAAAAAATCCGCACCCAGAAGCGGTTGGGCTACGGCGGCCAGTGTGAAGTCCCATGTGAACTGGCTGGAGCCGAACTGTAGCTGCACCTGACGGGTGCCATAGGTCCTTACTGTGCTGCCATTCACGGCCCTCAGGGGGGGACCCAGTGCCCTGCTGCGGGTGTCGTAACTCGTCGGAGGTAAAACGCTCCAGTATCGACCAAAAACCGGCGTCCCGACCTTCTATCCCACACATACAGGAGGCTATCCCGATGGCCAGCCGCCGTAGCCATCAGCGGCGGCTGGCCCTGGCGTTTCCCGGGAACTTGCAGGGCGGGCGACAACGGTGGGCTTCTGTGCCCCACCGCTGGTGGTAGAAGCACCAGTGTTCATTGGGCCGGGGGTTGGCGGGCTCTGCGGCCGGGCCTGGACTAGTTTGCTGCCGGGAGCGTGGCTGGGAGATCTGTGCGATGGACGCCCCGCTCACCTTTTTGGCATTCCACAGCAAGTCCGCCCGGGCTGCCACCTTCCAGGGGTCACTGAAATCCGCGTTGGACAGCAGCAGGCATATGTCCTCGGGCAGCTGCTCCAGGAATGCCTGCTCAAACATGAGGCAGGGTGTGTGTCCGTCGGCCAGAGACAACATCTCATTCATTAAAGCCGAAGGAGGTCTGTCGCCCAAGCCGTCCAGGTGCAGTAAACGGGCAGCCCGCTCGCGCCGTGAGAGTCCGAAAGTCCTGAGGAGCAGGGCTTTGAAATCCGTGTACTTGCCGTCTGCCGGGGGCGACTGTACGAACTCCGCGACCTGGGCCGCTGTCCTGGTCGAGGGAGCTCACCACGTAGTAGTAGCGGGTGTCTTCTGAGGTGATCTGGCGAACGTGGAATTGGGCTTCGGCTTGCTGGAACCATAGGTTCGGTCGCTGTGTCCAGAAACCCAGCAGTTTCAACGAAACTGCATGAACAGCAAAAATCGTTTGGACCGTCGGGGTCACCAATTGTAGCGGTGTGCTACAAACAGCGCTAAAATTACGACACAGAGTCGGTAACTGCAGTCGAAAGACAAAACTTTATTCGAAAACTTAAGCCTCACTTTTAAGCCTCCCTCAACCGGCCCCCCATGGCGCAGAGGCTCCAAAGCTCTGTGCTCGCAAACCCCCGTAGGCTATCTAATTGTGAGTCGGTTCGGATGCGCCAGGAAATGGGTCGCCACACTGTCATATTAGATCACAAGGCACAGATAGGGAAAACATAGATTTTTTTTCCCCCCTCAGGGAGATGGTGCTAAAAACAAAAAGACATAGGTTTAAGTTGGCAGGCGAGAGATTTGAAATGGACATCGGAGGCAGCTTCTTCATATTTGAAATAAATTGCCAGAAACACTAGGGGAGTCAAGCATATTAGCAACATTTATAAGCAAACTAGATAAGTAGATTTGGGGGAGTAGATTTAGGATGGCGATGAGGAGGAACTGCTTTTCCCAGAGGGTGATGAATCTGTGGAATTCTCTGCCCAATGGAGGCTACCTCAGTAGATAAACTTAGGACAAGGTTGGATAGATTTTTGCACAGTAGGGGAATTAAGGGTTATGGGGGAAAGGCAGGTAGGTGGAGTTGAGTCCATGGCCAGAGTAGTCATGATCTTATTGAATGGTGGAGCAGGTTTGATGGGCCAAATGGCCTACTCCTGCTCCTATTTCTTAGGTTCTTGTGTTCTAAAACCATAAGACATAGGAGCAGATCTAGGCCATTTGGCCCAAAGAGTCTGTTCCACCATTCCATCATGGATAATTCATTATCCCTCTCAATCCCATTCTCCTGTCTTCTACCATAAACTTTGATACTCAAATCAAAGATCAAGAAACTATCGACTTCCACTTTAAATGTGCTCAGATTTTACTTCCACAGCTGTCTGTGGCGATGAGTTCCACAGATTCACTAGCTAAAAAAATCTCTGTTCTAAATGGACACCCTTCTATTCTGAAGCTGTGCTCTCTGATTCTAGGCTCACCCACTATAGGATACACCTTCGGCACGTCCATTCTATTAGGTCTTTCAATATTTGATACGTTTCAATAAGATCTCCCACCTCATTCGTATCAATTCCAGTGAATACAGACTCAGAGCCATCAAATGTTCCTCGTATGTTAAGTCTTTCATTCCCAGAGTCGTTCGTGTGAACTTTCTCTAGACCCTATCCAATCTTTTTTCAGATAAGTGGACCAAATCTGCTCACAATACTCCAAGAGCAGTCTGACCAATGCCTTATAAAGCCTCGGCATTGCATCCTTGGTCTTATATTCTAGTCCCCTCGAAATAAATGCTACATTGCATTTGTCTCCCTTACCACTAAAGGTAACCTTTAGGGAATCCTACACACATATTCCTAAGTCCCTTAGCACCCTGGCTTCTTTAAATTTTCTTCCCATTTAGAAAATAGTCTGTGCCTTTATTCCTTCTACCAAAGTGCATGACCATACACTTCCCCACGCTACATCCCTTCTGCCACTTCTCTGACCATTTTTCCAAATTGTCCAAGTTCTTCTGCAGATTCCCTACTTCCTCAATACTATCTGCACCCCACCCCCACCTGTCTTGGTATTGTCTGCAAACTTGGCCACAAGCTATCAGTCCTATCATTTAAATCATTGACATATAATGTAAAAAGAAGCGGTCTCAACACCAACTTGGGAAGAAAACCATTAATCACCAGCAGGCACCTAGAAATGGCTCTTTATTCCTACTCTTTGCCTCCTCCTAGCATATCCATGCTAGTATTTTTCCTATAATACTCTTATCTTGTTAAGCAGCGTGTGTGGTATCTTGCCAAATTGCTTCTGGAAGTCCAAGTAAACAACATCCACTGACTCTCCTTTGTCTATCCTGCTTTCTCAAAGAATTTGAACTGATTTGTCAAGCAAGATATCCTATTAAGGGTTCCTTTAACTTGAATCTCCCTAATCAAATTTGGTTCATTACACAACACCCAATCCAGAATTGCCTTTCCTCTAGTGGGCTCAACCATAAGCTGCTCTAAAAAGCCATTTTGTAGGCATTCTACAAATTCCCTCTCTTGGGATCCGTGAAAAACCTGATTTTTCCAATCTATCTGTCAGCCTATACTGAAGTCCCCCATGAATTTCATAACATTGCCCTTTTTACATGCCTTTTTCTATCTCCCATTTTAATTCATATCTAACATCCTGGCTACTGTTCAGTAGCATGTATATACCTCCCATCATGGTCTTTTTACCCTTGCAGTTTCTTAACTCTTATCAACAAGGATTCTATATCTTCCGATCCAATGTCATCTCTTTCTAAGTGAAACACCCTGATTTCCTTGGCTGCATAAGTCTAGGGAAGACAACGTCCAGCCCTGCCA
Organism: Hypanus sabinus; assembly: GCF_030144855.1. Classification (NCBI taxonomy): domain Eukaryota; kingdom Metazoa; phylum Chordata; class Chondrichthyes; order Myliobatiformes; family Dasyatidae; genus Hypanus; species Hypanus sabinus. Next base: position 43,581,933 of record NC_082710.1, read on the forward strand.
AACTCGTGAGATTGAGGCGTGCTTGATCCCACCCCAAACTCTGGTTTGTGTGGATGCTGTGTCATTTGCTACTGTTACAAATTATTGCAACGAAATAACACAGTGCACTGCATATGAATAAAGGAATTATGTTTATGAATCTTAACTGAAGGGTTAGTAAAGAATAACAAAAAGAACAGGGCCCATTCTAATTAAACAGTCAAATATACATAAGTTGGAACTTATCTTGAACTTCTGTTACTCATGCACTGGGCCCTTGGTCAATGTGAAAGCCTACACCACCTTCCAAACGTTGCTCACAATCCATGTCTAACAAACAGATCCCCCACCGGATCGTATGCCACGACTGGTTCTCCCCAGCATCTCTTCTTTTCACCTCCTCTTGAAAAAACGCCCAAGATCAACTTTAGTGTCCCTCACCAGAGAAACCTCCTCTTAACCCGACCATCCTAATTGGATGGCATTGGATGAGGATGACCTCCTCATCTCTTGTCTTCAACAGTAACCCAAACAAGCAGCTCTCAGAGAACAGCACAAAATGAAATACACACAGCATAACAGTAAGAATATGAACCAGGGCATTACATAAGGATTTGATTTTAATTTTTACCATCAGAGCCACCATGCCTACCTGCCTGTCCTTTCAATACAGTGTGCATCCACAGATATTAAGCTCCTAACTACGATCTTCTTTCAGCCATTATGCAGTGATGCCCACGTCATATCTGCCAAATTCTAACTGTGCTACAAGATTATCTACTTATTCCGTATGCTGTGTGTGTTCAAATATAACACCTTCAGTCCAGTATTCATCACCCTTTTTGATTTTACCATGTTACACAAACTCATCCCACTGACAACAATTTTGCCCTATCATCATCCTGTCCATTCTCAGTCTCACTACTTGTAAACCAACTGCCCCATCCTCAGACCTATCACTCTGGTTCCCATCGCCCTGCCAAATCATTTAAAACCCGCTGTGGCTTCCCCGGCAGGCTTTTCCCCCCACCAGTGTCCAAAGCAATATTCTTACTATAGAGGGGAACAGTCGCAGGTGTATTCTGCACTGGATCCCTATTCCCTTTCCCTCTCTTGACAGTCACCCAGCTACCTGCCTTCTGAAACTTAGGGGGGACTACCTCCCTGTAGTTCCTATTATCTCATTCTCCTGTATGAGCTGGTCATCCAGTTCCTTAACATGGTCTCCAAGGAGCTGCAACTCGATACATTTCATGCAAGGAGACTGGATGTCTCCCGGAGTTCACACATCTCAGACAAAAAAAAAACATCCCAATAACTCTGGACCCATTCTCAGTGCACTAGCTATGTACAATGAAAGAAGAAAAAAAACTTAGATAACTTATTTAGAACCTCCTCCAGTGCTTGTTCAAGCCTGTTGAGCCAAAGCCTCCAACTCTAACCCTGGCCCACTGCATGTAAACCTCCCTCCTTTTTATTAGCTCAAATACAACTCACTTTCACTGAGGCTTGTTCTTTTCAAATGGTCCCCACCCTGCAAAAATGTCTGTTGCTCATGCACAACTTCAGGTTACTAGGTTTAGAGGGCTATGGGTCAAACGCAGACAGATGGGCTAGCTCACCCAGCATGAATGAGCTGGGCTGAAGGCCCTCTTCTTATGTTGTGACTCTATTAGGGGAAATACCATAAGACAAAGGAGCAGAAGTCGGCCATTCGGCCCATTGAGTCTGCTCTGCCATTTTATCATGAGCTGATTCAATCTCCACTTTAGTCCCATTCCCCCGCCTTCTCACCATAACCTTTGATGCCCTGACTAAGATACCTATCAATCTCTGCCTTAAATACACTCAATGACTTGGCTTCCACTACTGCCCCTGGCAACAAATTCCATAGATTCACCACCCTTTCGCTAAAAAATTTTTCGCATCTCTGTTCTGAATGGGCGCCCTACAATCCTCAAGTCACGTCCTCTCGTACTAGACTCCCCCACCATGGGAAACAACTTTGCCACATCCACTCTGTCCATGCCTTTCAACATTCAAAATGTTTCTGTGAGGTCCCCCCTCATTCTTCTAAACTCCAAGGAGTACAGTCCAAGAGCGGTCAAATGTTCCTCATATGTTAACCCTCTCATTCCCGGAATCATTATAGTGAATCTTCTCTGAACCCTCTCCAATGTCAGCACATCCTTTCTTAAATAAGGAGCCCAAAACTGCACACAGTATTCCAAGTGAGGTCTTACCAGTGCCTTATAGAGCCTCAACATCATATCCCTGCTCCTGTACTCTATTCCTCTAGAAATGAACGCCAACATTGCATTCGCCTTCTTCACCACCGACTCAGCCTGGAGGTTAACCTTATGGGTATCCTGCACGAGGACTCCCAAGTCCCATTGCATCTCAGAACTTTGAATTCTCTCCCTATTTAAATAATAGTCTGCCCGTTTATTTCTTCTACCGAAGTGCATGACCGTACACTTTCCGACATTGTAATTCATTTGCCACTTCTTTGCCCATTCCCCCAATCTATCCAAGTCTCTCTGCAGACTCTGTTTCCTCAGCACTACCGGCCTCTCCACCTATCTTTGTATCATAGACATATCTATAGACAAAGGCTTTTCATTCTGAATGTTGCTCCAGATGAAATAAAGAGAGAAAATACTGGAAATACTCAGCAGGTCAGGCAGCATTTGTGAAAAGAGAACAGTTAATGTTTCAGGTCAAGGACTCTGTCAGGACTGAGAAAGTTGCAGATGGGTGGGGATGGTTGGAATAGGATATTCTCTGAATGAGGTCTGGATTGGCATGGTGATAAGCTGTTGATGAAATTATCTAATGATGGCAGAGAGAGGGTAAGCAACGAAAGGAACAGTTACAATGTTGTCAGAGCAGTTGGTAATGTAGTGTCAGTGCAGAGAGAAATCCTGAGTCAGTATCACAGTGGGGCACTTACAGCAGAAGTGGTCAGTATGATACAGGCACAGAAAGTAAGTACTGAGATCACTGAATTTGATATTGAGTCCCAAAGCAGGTAGAACTGAAGATGAGGTATTGTTTCTCAAGCTGGCAATGAGCTTTGTTGGAACTGTTCAAAAAGTTGAGGATAAGAAGTGAAAAATGGCATAGCCTGACAGGCAACTGGAGTCTCAGAGTTGCCTCTGAACACTGAATGAATGGAGCTGCCCTGCTAATTTGTCGCCCAACCTGCACGAGGTTCTCCATTGTCGGAGGCTGCAAGATGGTGTGTGGGAAGTAAATTCAGACCAAAGTCAATTATTTTTGTTCCAACACCCAGTCTGTAGTAATCCATTGCATTACTGGTAATAATTCATCCATTCAAGATGATCTTCCCCACCATTCTCAATAGTCTTACATGTCAAGCTGCTTCATGAGTACGGTGAGCTCTTGTAAACTGACCAACATTCCTGCACCTACTAAGATGTTTATAATCCATGAGTTTGCACTATGCACTTTGGACTTGAGGCTCTCTGGACCAGTGTAAGTTGAAAACAATTGAAACAATTACATACTGAGCAAACAAACTGCATGGGTACAGATCAATTTCTCATTATTTTTAAACAGAGATACATTAAGCAATGGGTTACTTCTGTAGATCACACATCCAATTAATGTAAGTACAATATTCACTAGGTCATGAGCCCAAAACGAGAACATCTGACTGTATCACCCTGTTCTGAAAGCCTGGCCAACTGTGGGACCCCCATCACTGTCATTTCATTGTTCACAGCACTATCCCAGGAATGCCAGAAACACTTAGTAGGTCTAGCAGCATTTGTGAGTACAGATGAATGGTCTTTGAACTAAAATGTTAACTCTCTGTTTGTCTACCATTGATGCAGTCTGACCTGCCAAAAACTATTTCAATGTCAGATTCAGGGTCAATCTATTTCAGATTTTCCAACATCAGCAGTTTATCAATGATTAAGCTTTATGACTCAAACCACATTCAACAAAACACACTTACCAAAGCTCACTGAGGGATTAACAGAATGCCTGTATCTTTTAGAAGTTAGCATGCATCTTATTACACTGAAATAATGAACTTTATACTTAAATTCCTACATTATTGTGTTATTCTGTTAGTATCTCCATTCATTTTATGAATAAAATACATACTTTCAGTTAAGCCATTGAAATCTGAAAGAAAGTCATGAAATAAAGACTAGAAAGGTAAATGATCGATGTCTTTATTTTTACTCCTTCATTAATGTGGTTCAGCTGCTATTCACTTTGTTATATAAAGACATACAAAACCTATGCTGGCCTCAAATACACCACAGATAGCTCTGGGAATTGGAATCAATGATCTGATTCAGTTTATTGTTGGAATGTTATTCTGCAAGGATAAAATTAACTATCTTTGGTCCAGGTTCTTAATTCAGAGTTTGCCATTCACATTTCTTCATTACGTGCCTCTATGAAGATTGGTTTACAATGTTGAGGTACTCCTGAACGTCATCTCTGGACCCCATTATGATTGGTGCCCGTTGGTGAATGGATTCAGGTACAATGTCCAGCACTGCTTCCTTTCCTGTGGTGGCCATGCCTCCTGCTTGCTCTATAATGTATGCCATAGGATTGCACTCATACAGAAGTCGAAGCTAAAAACAGAGCATTCAGGAAATTAGTTTATGAAGTAGGACAAAGGAGATGTCTTCCTTTTTTAAACAAAGAGGCTTCCCTTCTTCCACCATCAACTCTGCTCTCAAACGCATCTCTCCCATTTCCCACACATCTGCCCTCACCCCATCCGCCCGCCACCCCACTCGGGATAGGGTTCCCCTTGTCCTCCCCTAGCACCCCACCAGTCTCCAGGTCCAACGTATAATTCTCCGTAACTTCTGCCACCTCTGGTGGGATCCCACTACCAAGCACATTTTTCCCTCCCCCCCACCTTTGTGCTTTCCGCAGGGATCGTTCCCTACGCGAGTCCCTTGTCCACTCGTCCCCCCCATCCCTTCCCACTGATCTCCCTCCTGGCACTTATCCTTGTAAGCAGAACAAGTGCTACACCTGCCCTTACATTTCCTCCCTCACCACCATTCAGGGCCCCAGACAGTCCTTCCAGGTGAGGTGACACTTCACCTGTGAGTCGGCTGGTGTGGTCTACTGCGTCCGGTGCTCCTGGTGTGGCCTTTTATATATTGGCGAGACCCGACGCAGACTGGGAGAGCATTTCACAGAACACCTATGCTCGGTCCACCAGAAAAAGCAGGATCTCCCAGTAGCTACACATTTTAATTCCACATCCCATTCCCATTCTGGTATGTCTATCCATGGCTTCCCCTACTGTCAAAATGAAGCCACACTCAGGTTGGAGGAACAACACATTATATACCGGCTGGGTAGCCTCCAACCTGACGGCATGAACATTGACTTCTCCAACTTCTGATAATGCCCCTCCTCCCCTTCTTACCCCATCCCTGACATATTTAGTTGTGTTTTTTTTCTCTCTCTCTCTGCCCATCACTCTGCCTGTTCTCCATCTCCCTCTGGTGCTCCCCCCCTTTCTTTCTCCCTATGCCTCCCGTCCCATGATCCTTCCCCTTCTCCAGCTCTGTATCACTTTCGCCAATCACCTTTCCAGCTCTTAGCTTCATCCCACCCCCTCCGGTCTTCTCCTATCATTTTGCATTTCCCCCTCCCCCCCACTACTTTCAAATCTCTTAGTATTTTTCCTTTCAGTTAGTCCTGACGAAGGGTCTTGGCCTGAAACGTTGACAGTGCTTCTCCTTATAGATGCTGCCTGGCCTGCTGTGTTCAACCAACATTTTGTGTGGATTGTGAAGTAAAAGCTATTTTTTTTCAGTTCTTTCCCCTCCCAGTCATCAGCAACATGACCTGAGAATATATTTCCCAGTGAGCACAAACCCTATTGGCTCTATTCTTAATCAAAAACCATCTGATAATTTTTTTAACAGAGGTCACTGAGCAGTGATCCCAAATCACTTGGTGATTTTTCTCCTCAAAATCGTACTACCTCTGTCAAACCATTCAACCAACTGACCTTCCAAACAAGATAAAGAAGCAGTTAGAGGAATTCCCTATAACGGAGTGCAGTAATGTCAAAATGTGTTGGATTTTAAAAAAGAACAGGTATTCAGTTCTCAGGACCTGGGTATATTGGGTAATCCAATATTTATTTACCATCCCAAATTGTCCTTGAGAAGGTAGTGATAAAACACCTTCTGCAGTCCATATTGGGAAGGAACTCTCAGCATTATTGGGAAACGAGTTTCAGGATTTAAATCCAGTGACAACAAAGGAGCAGCAATATACTTCCAAGTGAGAATAGTTTGTGACATAGAGAGGAACATATAGCTGGTGGTGTTTTTATGCTCCTGAGCACTGGTCTAACTTGGTAGTTGAGGATGCAAGTTTGGGAGTTGCTGTCAGAATAACCCAGGTGAGTAAGACTAGTGCAATTTGTTGATTGGATGCATTGGAGCCAAAGTATGTTGATGATGGAGGGAATTAATGTTTAGGATGATGGATGAGGCGCCTTACTGCTCTGGGAAAGCTGTCTCAGTAACACTTCAGTGCCATTCTGTCATTCTGGCTGATAATATGGTTGTTCTATGAGTGTTAGAAAGTTGCTGTTATTCATTTTCTGGTTCCCTCTCCTTAACTTTTCTGTCCTCTTCTGCCTCATCACTCTCTTCCATTACATAAGGTACAAAGTGGTCCGAAACACCAAAGTAAGTCACAAATTGCAGCTGAATAAAATTGCTAAAGCCCACAGACCTATAGTTTTCTTGCTCTCTGATCCAGCATGGCATTTGACAAGAATCCTGATCCATAAGCACATATCCACTTAACCCTGAATTGAAGGACATGTCGATGTCCATGTGTCCAATTGGTCACTAATAGTTCAACCCTACAGCAATTATTTATTGATAATTCCAAGGACTTACAGATTCTTCCAAAGCTGACCCAGTCTAAGCCTGATACATATAGTCATGTTGGCTCTGTTTAGGTGGCTAAAATTGGTAAGGTTACCATAAGAAAAGATGTTGCCTGACTTGATATTCTTTCTCTTGTTTATTGTACTTGCTCATTTAATATTTCCAGAGATTTTTCACTGGAGGTTGCCATTAGTAGGAAGTGGAAATGATGACACAGGGCCTTCTACAGGGCAGCTGAAACACATGAAGACAGTGAAAGTATGGTTTTATGGCGACCCACTTCCCAGCACACTCGAACCGGCTCACAAAGCGGCGCGTGCCGGCATTGAGGCCGGTCCCAAAGAGGGCGCCAAGCCTGCTTCACCAGCAAAGGGAAAAGCCCACGCGCGGGACGGGACTGAATACATGCCCCCTACAGCATTCCCGCCCGGGGAGGGCGGGATCAGGAAGGCTTTAAAGCGAGGCCGTGAAGTTTGAATAAAACTCTTTTGTAACTGCAGCTCACCGACTCCGTGTCGTTATTGCAGTGCTGCGTGTAGCACACTGCTACAGTGTGTCTCCTGAATTAACTGAAACACAATGAAATAGACAGCTTTGAAGCTGACCATGAAGTGTCATTTAAAACTGTGACTTCCAAGCCCAAATAGAAATTAGGATTGCATTTACTTTTTATAGAAAATAGCATTTATAGAAAAAGCTACAGTATATCTACATGAGGAAATCTGCAGATGCTGGGAATTCAAGCAACACACACAAAATGCTGGTGAAACGCAGCAGGCCAGGCAGCATTTATGGAGAGAAGCACTGTCGATGTTTCGGGCTGAGACCCTTCGTCAGGACTAACAGAGTAAATAATTTTGCACCTTTCAAAAGAAGTGTTAATAATCAGCTGCAAATTCACAACATGTACATTTATAGCTGTGGTGTAAATAAATGTGGTGCAAGTATCCCTTTGCTTGCAGACCACAAGGGAGAATGCTACATACCTCCTTTACCATCTGATTTAGCTATCCTACTACTTCAATGCTTTAGGCACATACTCCTTTGTACTTCTTTGTACACTTGTACCAGAATTCAGTATTCATACTCTCATTATTCCCATTCTTTGCAATACAAACCCACAATAATGAATGATTACATTCTGTCAAGTGCCCATTAAAGAAAAATATCTTGAAACATTGCTTGCAGAATATGCAGTTAAAGAAATACAGCAGATCACTAACCCACCCCTGGCAAAGGCCATAGAAAATAAATGTTTGCAAGTGGATTTGAACATCCTACATTTTATTTTTGAAGAGCTGGTTTGTGTGGCTCCAGTCATACCTTGCCTTTGGGACTCTTTGAATTGGCGGGGTACAGAAAGATCCCTCCATACATCAGAGTCCGATGAACATCTGCAACCATGGACCCAATATACCTTGCACCATAGGGAGCACTGCCATCCTGTGGGTCAAAGTGAGGTAAATCTTTATTTTATTTATTGAGATACATTACAGAATAGGTCCTTCCAGCCCCTTTGAACCGTGCCACTCAGCAACCCTTGATTTAACCCTAGCCTGAACACATGAACAATTAGCCCACCAGTCGGTACGTCTTTAGACTGTGGGAGGAGACCAGAGTACCTGGAGAGATCCCATGCATTTCATGGGAGTACTAACCATTACGCGACCATGGTGTCTCCTGACGCATACAGTCATGTTGGATCTGCTACTTTAGATAGATGAAAGAGGCTGCACACTCTATTTAAACAAGTACCATGTTCTTCACCATACCTTCGGAAATTTCTTTCTTGTTATGTATTCTGTAACTGCAGGATCGAAGTACTTTGCATAGCCTTCATTGATACTGTAAATATTTCCCTTCTTTTTCATGGTCACATTCTTGTCCACCAAAATGAATTCTCCAATAGCCTAGATTTACAAATTATTAATTAAAGTCAGTTATAAATGCACAGCATGAAGGATGAATTGACATCCAAAGTCCCAGTTGTACCACTGCAAAAGATTTAATCTATACAGTGAGTAAAATTAAGATTACACATTTGTATAAATAGAACAAGCAACACTGATTGGTCTGAATTGAAATGTTTTAGTTACTAGAACCAGTATCACAATTTTCAAGGTAGAATAAACATTCTATCATTGAAGCAGCTGTCAGAAGTTCCATGTCACATCAGAAAATGGTACAGGTAGCATTATGATCTGTCGTCCACACAAGTCATCATGGAGGGGTAGATTGTGCAAGACTTAGCCCAGTTGTTAATTTATTATAGGTAATCATTCACACATCTTTGGAAGCATGAATCTACCACTGGTAAGCAAAGACAGCCATTAATAAAAATTAACAAAGTAATCCCAGAATTTTCTGACTGCTGGCTAATTGTGGGCCAGCAATCAATGACCATTCCAAATCTCCCCAAGTATGGAAAAGGTCAATATTACAAATGTAGCCTGAATTACAGACTGAAATCTTTTATTAGCACTGATTTATCACTCAGTAAAACTGAAAGGAATTGATATGTGTAATTTTGTTTTACATCAAGAGGGGTTATGATCTGGAACCTAGTCCCTGTAGAAGAGATGGAATTAGAATTGATCAGGGCATTTTTAAGGGAAGTCAATTTGCAGAGCTATGTGATCTGAGTCAGGGAATGGTACCGACAGGGTTGAACGATAAGGAGTTGTTACAAGTTTATTTTCCTTAATGATGGATGGAGCAAAAAAAAAATACAATGAACGAAAAGATGATTACGTGACATGGTGTGGTGGGGAGAGGTGTAGGGCTGGTGGTAGTGGAGAAACAACAACAGATTTTTTCCCATTTACTATAACAGATTTGATAGAATGACTCTTTTCATTTTTGTTACTTTCAGCAAATGATGCAAGTCTCAAGCTCTTACTGGATCCAGCATGAAGCAGTTGACTCCATTTCCTGCAGACAATACCAGCATTGTGGCACTGCCGTACAGCGCATAACCAGCTGCCACAATGTTACGACCCGACTGCAAAGCATCCCTCTCACTTGGCTGGCCGTCAGAAGTCTGAATATACAGAAAGGACAGGTTACCAACTTCATCTGATAGGGGAAAAACACATTACATTCTAAAAGTAAGTCGGGACGCTAATGATACAGCTTTTTTATTTAGAAATACTGTGTGGAACAGGCCCTTCTGGTCCAATGAGCCATACTGTCCAGCAACCCACCTTTTTAACTCCAGCCTAATCACAGCACAATTTATAACAGCCAGTTAACCTACTAAGCGGTACCTCGCTGGAACGTAGGAAGAAACCAGAGCACCCAGAGGAACCCAACATGCTGGTGGGGAGGAATATGCAAACTCAGATGATGTCGTAAATGAGGTCGGATGTCCTCAGCTGTTACAGTGACGTGCTAACCGCTCTGCTGGAGATTGAACTTTTCTGTTAGCACTGATCAATGAGCCAGTCAAATCTTGCACAAAATAAATGTGAGTTTAGTGTTTTACTGAGGGGAAGGGGGGAGGTTATGACTACAGGAAAGTTTACAGGAAATAATGGCCCTAGTTTCCCCAGCCTCAACCCTAGTCCAGCAACATCGTCAATCCCAGTATTAAAATTGCTCACCCAGCCGAGTCTACCAGATAAAGCACGGCATGGAGGTTAAAACTAGGAATATCTGGCTGTTTCATTTGTGATCGGGACATCACACCCATTAGGTCAAGAGTGGGAAAGGAATGATTTTCTTCTTCTATCATTTATTCCACTTTGGAGTGGATGTTACAGAGTTAATTTTGCAGGTCATTCATTTAGCTGATGTTTAGCAAAGAATGAAGCAGATTTTTAAACTAAAATTTGATGGACATAATAAGGAAATAAAGGCACATGTCTATTAAAATAAATTGAAGAATAAGTGAAAAATACTAATGGGCAATTGATGTTCCCTTCAGGAACCTAGCAGCAAACAAGATCAATCATTAAAAAACCAAAGAGCATTTTAATGATCATGATCTGCAGATAAACAGCCCCACTGTCTTCCCAGGAAAATTTTACAGAAAAACTAATAAACACATCTTGGTGTCTCCCACAAAGGATACCTGAGGCTCTGCAATGATGCAGCAATTTTGATTACAGCTTTAGTCTTGAGAAACTCTTAATTTTCTTGATCAAATAGAAGTGAGGACAGGAATTTTAACCAAGCCAAATGAAAGCTGAAGTAGGTAGAATTGTACAGAATAGGTCATTCTGGTCAGCAAAGCCCATGTACATTAGCACCGTGAAACGAATCTCTTTCAAACTTTAGGTGTTGCCATTTCCTTCGACTCAGATATTGGTAACGGCTCCTTAAGGTTGTTATAGGCTGGGGTGGCAATGGGGACAAGGTCCCACTACCTATTAAATGTTCCCAATGGCGTGTGGCCTCTGACAACCAAGTCCACCTCCAGGCTTCACGTGTGGTTCAGCTACTAAGCCCGGTGAAACCATTTCTACTGACAGGAGAAGGGGCAATGGTGGATTACTGGTGCCTTAAAACCATCGCTTTGGGCAGATGGGGCTTGTCAGCTGAGGTTGGCAGTTCATCTAAGAGATGGAAAGCTCTGACCTCAAACCTCCCCTGTCTTCCCCACTAATGGGGAAGGCTTCGGGAGTAAACCCCGAGGGAAATTTCCGGAGCTGGAGTCCCTAAGGCAGTCCTACATTGAGTTCAACGCTGACTGGCAACTCCTGCGATGCTGCTGGTACCAAACTGTATTGGTCTCTGCCGTTCCTTTGGGTTCATCAGATGCATGGAGAGGGGGAGCTTGCTCATATCGTACTGCCCAGGCTTGCATATCTAGACAGCTAGCATGTAACATCCATGGTCGATCCTGACCAAAGGAGGCCTACGAAGTAATTGGAACTTCTACCATGAAAACTAAGCAAACCAAACAGAGAGAAACTTTTGTCTAGTTGGTTAGAGCCAGAATGAGCTGACTAATCTGGCCAGTATCAGATATGTTCAATAAATGTAGGACTGAGATCATATACTTGGCATTTTACAAAGCTGCCACATCAAACTAATTTTCTGTTCAGCTCATATTGATGAATTTACTTCTTCCACCAATTTACATGCTCATTTCCAATACGTGTCATTGATTCAGTATTTTCAGTTTTGGATTTAACACTAATCGAATGTTCTCCCTGCCTCTTGGCTAATGATGCAGTAAATCCAAGGACCAGTGAGAATATTACACTCTTATAATCACAAGAAATTCCCATTTAAACAACTGGACCGTGAAACCACAAAATTAGACAGCCTCATATTAACTGCTTGGAAGTGGAAAATTTTACCTGTCAAACTAGCTTTGTTCTCCACACAAGATACAAATGGACCTGATCAATTATTACATTTGGTCACACACATGAGAAAATCTGCAGATGCTGGAAATCCGAAGAAACACACGCAAAATGCTGGAGGAACTCATCAGGCCAGGCAGCAGCTATGGAAAAGGGTAAACAGTCGACGATTTGGGCCGAGATGCTTCATTGGGACTGGAAAGGAAGAGGAAGAGGAGAAGTCAGAGTAAGAAGGTGGGGGAGGGGAGGAAGAAGTACAAGGTGGTAGGTGATAGGTTAAAATGGGAGGGGGGAAGGGTGAAGTAAAGAGCTGGTAATTTGATTGGTGAAAGAGATAAAGGGCTGATAGGAGGACAGAAGACCATGGAAGAAGGAAGTGATGGGCAGTTAAGATGAGAGAGAGAGAAACAGGAATGGGGGATGGTGAAAGAGTTGGGGGGGGGGGGAAGCGAAGAGTGTCAATTACTGGAAGTTTGAGAAATCGATATTCATGCCATCAGGTTGGGGGCTATGCAGACAGAAAATAAAGTGTTGTTCCTACAGACTGAGTGTGGCCTCATCGCAGCAGTAGAAGAGGCCAAGGTTTGAATCACGCTGGAATGGGAATGGGGAGTAAAATTGAAATGGGTGGCTACCGGGAGATCCCACTTTTTGTGGCAGACAAAGTGAGGGTGCTTGGCAAAGCAGTCTCCCAATCTACGTCGAGTCTCACTGATATACAGGTGGCCACACCGGGAGCACCAGGTACAGAAGGTGACCCCAGCAGATTTGATTTGATGTTGGGTCTGACATTTGTTGCACTAAAGGCATTATTGTGAAATGGGTCAGCCTGAAGTTGTGACTGCCCTCACGTGACTATCCCCGCCCCACCCCCCAATGCTATGCCACCTTGTTGTAATTAATGAAGCTTTACATAAACCTTATAAAATATCCAGTCAGTAATATAACTCTGCAATAGCCGAATGACAAAGACATCCGACACCGGTGAAATCAATGTACTTATGTTTTTAAAGAACTATTTTTTCACACTTCATTTTTTTGGCAAGGCAATAGAAAAAATTTCAAGTCATGCTTACCTTTTTATAAATAGCAAAAATTGTTCCTATGGAAACAAGGCAGTCAATATTGGAAGAGCCATCTAATGGATCAAAGCAAACAATATACTTTCCCTGAAAGTAAGGATATATTTGTCAATGCAGCATTATCATTCCTTCCAATTTTCTTCACCTTGCAAGAAAATGATTAAAACTATGCAGTAGTTTTGAAATGCACACCCACAACAAAATCCTTACACAGTCGATCTGTGGGAGTTCTTCCAATGCCTTCACAAGGGCCCATTAGGATGAGGAATAAATGCTGGTTTTTCAAGCAACTCCCACATCCAAACGAAACACATATACCTTGCCCCATCTCTGATTTTCCAAATGCCTAGCCTCTTAGCAGAAAGACTGAGATGTGCAGATCCACAAGGGATGGGGTGTGGGGAAAGAACTAACCACAAGTTCTCAGATGCAATATTCCCACACAACCTTCATGAAGTTAAATGCACGAACCTTATGTCGGACATTTGCAATGGAACCATTGGATTAACGTTCTAATTAAACTGAAGTAAATGATGGAGCTGGTATTGAACACAATATTTCTCTAGGATAAATCGGGTTAAACCCCCAGCTGACAATAATGCAAAACGAACAACATCTAATCCATTGATAATCAACAAATTACATGCAACACTTAAAGCTTATGCAGTCTACTATACAAAGTAAACCTATACAGTGTGCTTTATCCAACCACAATGGTCATTTCTGCAATTTTAAGCGAAGTTTTATAAAGTTTAATCTTACAAAGTTTACAAACTTTTCCTTAAACTTTGTAAAATTTCTCTTAAAATTTTAGAAATTAGTTTCATTTGTACTGACCTGTTTGTCTGGATCTACGATGATAGCATCCTTTTCCTCTTCCGATACAAGAACACATGTACTGTAGGAGGATTTTAACATGTTTACTACCATGTCATTAGAAAGTACATCGAGCTTCTTCACCTCATCTCCTGTTACGTTGATATTGCCTCCAGAAAGCCCATACCTAGAAAAGAAATTGGGTGTTAGTATCATTGTACATAATATCCCTGGATAAAAAGAAATATTTGCTATGCAAGGAGATCTACAGAAATTAGATGTTAATCTTATTCATAGCTTCTTATAATGTGCTGATTAGTGTTGTTTATGCTTGGCTGTTAAAGGGAAGCTTCAGCTTGCAGCCAGCTGCTCTGAGTTCAAGTCTCAGGACTTGCACAGACTCATTGTAAGTTTAGGATTTTTGTGGAGTCCAGTGGTGGAGCTCTGTCTTGTTGGGATTCCTCAGCATTATGTAGTATCTCAAGCCGAAGAGTCTACACCTAGGGAATATAATCTCAGCAAAATGGGACACCTGGTTAGAAATGAGAAGAGGAGGTACCTACAGCATTGTAAATTTTTGGAATTTTCCCATTTTCACACTGATGCAGTGTGCTCAGTCATGGAGCATATTCAAAACTGAGTTTGACAGTTTAAGACAGGGGTGGGCAAACTTTTTGACTTGTGGGCCACAAAGGGTTCTAAAATTTGACAGGGGGGCAGGACCAGGAGCAGATGGACGGAGTGTTTTGGTAATACACCTCATAAGAGAAAATAAAATATCATGGGATATGTAGAAAACATGTGCTTTAATTTCAATTGAAAATGAACAAATGCATTACAACAAAATATCTCTTTGAAGTCCCATGGTATTTAGCTATTTATTGAAATGACTTTTAAAACACTGAAAATTAAATGAATAAAATACAGCTTTTTTAATAGTAACAGTTATTATTTTAAAGCACTGAAAATTCCGTTATCCTTCAAGATATTATCATCACCACTCTCCTCCTGACTGTCTTTATTTCAAAAATGGTAGGAGATGCAAGTCTACTTGTCCAGCTCCTTCTTATTCAATTGTCCCCTGTGCCAAAACTCAACAACGACCAGCACAAAGACAGAACACTGACAGCGCACCAGTATGCGGAGCGCGTTATTTGATCTGGAGCGCATTTTTTTATTTTGAGAACGTACGTGCACCTGCTCACTACTCTTGTCCATCACTTAACAGAAATGACATGTAACATGTAAGGCTTATTGAAAAAAATATTTTCAAATGCATTTTTTACATAACACAATGAAGAAACTTATTTTTAATTTCAGTGGGAACAGTGTTGTTGGTCTCCCTTTTTAGCCAGCACATGAAAGTCTGGATTTAGTTTTGTTGTGGCGATTCTCAGGATGGATCTGAGGTGTTGGTCAGTTAACTTGGATCTGTGGCTGGCTTTGTTGATGTTCATGACGCTGAACGCCTGTTCACACAAATAGGTCGAGCCGAACAAAGAATAAAGCGCAAATGTGGAGTAATACGCTGCACCTCACCAAAGGTCAATGTGTAGCGGTGTGCTACATGCAGCGCTAAAATTACGACATGGACTCGGTAACTGCAGTCGAAGAAAAAAACTTTATTCGAAATCCCCAGCCTCACTTTTAAACCTCCCTCAACCTGCCCCCCGTGGCGCAGAGGCTCCAAAGCTCTGTGCTCGCAAATCCCCGCAGGCTATCTCCCTTAGCCGGAACGCTGGCTAATTGTGAGCCGGTTCGGATGTGCCAGGAAATGGGTCGCCACAAATGTATATAGAGTGCGTCATCTATTGGGAAAACGCCAGAATTGCGGGGAAAAAACGTTAACAAGGTTTATTAATATAATTTCATCAAGTTCTGCGGGCCGGATCAAAAAGCTTAACGGACCGCATATGGCCCGCGGGCCGTAGTTTGCCCATGCCTGGTTTAAGACATCAAGGAAATCAAAGGAAATTTGGATTGTCTGGCAAAGTAGATGAAGCACAGGATTAGTGTGATTTTACTAAACAGTGGAACAGGCTCACAACAGCCAATGGTTGATTCCTTCCTCCAGTGAATCAGAGTTCCATTTTAAGCTCAAAAGTTATTTTAAAAATGTAAACCATTTTCTTTTGCCTTGCTCCTAGCAGTTCTATTGATTCTGTTGGTTAGGTCACACTGGACAAGGTAGTACTTTAAGCTGCATCTCTTGAGATCAGTCAGCACTTTACATTTTGGGTTCTGAAACTAAAATTGGAACCTAATTTGCACATATAAGGTTTCTCTTGTAGGTCATGACTTGGTAGGTCAAAGAAGTCAGCCAGACCAAGAAAATTCAGGAAAGTTTTTAAAGCAGGTTGAATGTGAAAGCTTCACGGTTGAAAATGAATGCTACACACAAAACAGATGGCTATAAGTTGAATTTCTCTTCCATACATAAATAGTCACACAAAGAACCTTTGAAGATTATTTCAAAGCTTCTGACACATCCTTCAGTATAACTGTTCACATTTTAAATTTTTGCAGCAAGTTGGGTAGAAACCTTTCACCAAGGTTACAGCAGAGTTTGCTTCAACAAGTATGAGCAGAAAATTCTGGGCTGAGCACTAAAACTATCCTACTAATGACATAATGTGTCCAAGTTGCTTATTCCAAAGCAAGTATACGATAAGCCATCTATTTTGTCTTGTTTGCCTTTTAAAAACAAGCTGACTGAACGGGATTTAAGATTTAAATTATAAACATTTAAAATATCTTTCAGGTTGTAGCAGAGACAATTAGTTGCATGCTTTATACCCAATTTTGTGATTTCCTCCCTCCTATGAAAATAATGAAAATGACCCTGGCTTTAGGCGAACAACATTCATCAGACAGATTACATACTCTACCCAGTTAGTGCTGCAGCAACCCCAGACCAATACCAACCTATGTACCACGCATTGCAGTTTAAACTTTAAAGAATGATTTTGTCAGCAAAACTAGATAACTGAAAGCAGACTTTTAAACTGAGCAGATCTATTAAAACTGTGTAAACTTTAGAAAGATAGCAAAGGTAAACATGGCTGATTATAAGTCTGCAAATCTTTATACAGTCATTAAAAGCTGACAGGAATTAATTTGAAGAAACTCAATAAACCTGTAAATATTTTATATCTTTCTGACTCCAAAAGCATCTGCTTTGCCTTCCCCCTCTGGCATGTTTAAAAGATAATCCTGTATGGCAGCTGCAGTAAATAGAATGCTTTGGATTTGGTAATTTTGACTTGATAATCTGGTTTGTTTTGTTTGACATTCCCCTCAGGAAATTAGACAAAGCAGGCTATTATGAATTCACTACAACCCTAATCCCCCACCTATGGACTTTAGTGAAAAACAAGGAACTGATATAGGGACAGGCACTAACAATGAGATACATCACAATTAATTTTAAGTGCCTGTTTCAAACAAAATTATGACACTTTAAAATTCTTGCAGCCCTATTTGTCACCTCCATTATTTGTTGGAGTTCTGTTATTGCCTTGAAGAAAAATTACTTACCCGTCAGCAGATTTCCAAATGAAACCAAGGAATACAATCAAAAGTTATTTCAAATATACTTACATTTGTTAAGGAACAAACATAGTTATCCAAAGATAAACAGTGAATACAAAATCTGTACTAGCTTTTCAAATGAGGTTGCTTCCAGCTGAGTGAGATATTAATGAATGGTGGGAACCTGTTCCCAGTTGTTTTAACATAGGTATACTGTGGATACATTCCTTCCTCCATCTCCTTAATTGTATTTTTATTACCGTATTTTTGCATAAATTAATTGGCATAGAAATCATTTACACAGCTCGACCATTCCATGCTAACACTTGTTCCTTTCAGCCCTTTGCCCATCTTTCCTTTCCCAATCCACCATCATACTATTTCCTTCTCCTTTCATTGCTTATTTAGCTTCTTCTAACAGCAACTGTACAGTTTTCCTTTAAATAGTCCATGTCCAGGTGAATTCCATATTTTCACCACTCTCTTCGTTACTCTAGACATCACCGACAAGGTTGTCTTCCCCAACTACCATAGGAAAGGGAATGGTAAGCCACCTTCCTGAACCACAACAATGCTTCTGCTGAAGGTACTCCCAGAATTTATACTTGGCAATGATCAAGAAAATGCAAAATGTTTCCAAGTCAGTCTGCTGTATGACTTGGAGGGGAACATGCAGGTATCTGTGTTCCCATGGACCTAATGCCCTTCCATTCTTATGGTAATCCTCACAGACTGGTGAGGAGACTGGATGAATAACTGTGGTGCATTTTATACCCCATGGTCATACCCTGAACTCTGGTGGTGGAGGAAATTGAAAGTTTTAGATGATGTATGTAATGAAAATCAAGCAGCCTGCTCTGTCCTGGATGTTATTAAATTTCTGGGATGTTTTTGGAACTAAACTCATCAAGGTAAGAGGAGTGTACTGCATCACACTCCTGATCTTGTGTCTTGTAGGTGGTGGGAAGTGCTTCATTTCTGATCTGCTCTTAAATCCATGGTAGTTGTTCAACTGGTTCAGGTGCCTCTCTGTTTAATGGTAATCCCAAGAACTGGATTGTGGAAAACTGAGCAATGGATAAGTGGTTCAAATCTCTTGCTGGATGCAGTAGTATCTCACTTTTCTCGCACAGATGTAACTTATCAATTATTTGCCCTTGCCTGACTGCTAAGTCTTGCTACATGCACGCATAGATTGCTTGATTTGCTGAAGAGTTGTGAGTGCAATCGGACATTTAAGTCAGCAATACGCAAATATGCCTAATGTCTTTATGATTCAAAGAAAAGTCACCAATGAATCAACTTGGGATCTAGGCTTAGAAAACTGCCCGACAATGATGTCTTGGGGCTGAATTGATTGAGTACCAACAGCCATAACCATCGTCCTTTGCACGAGATATCACTGCAATTACTGGAATGCGTTCCCTGCTACACCCACTCATACAGACGCTGCCTCAATGGTCCGTTCTCAACACCTCTGGAACTCATCTCTTTAATACGTGCTTGGAGCTACATCATCCGGAAGAAACCCAAGCAGGGACTAATAAGCAAGTTCCTTTTGGATCCTTTCCTTGTGGCTGGGTCTCTGACCAGAGAAGGGATGGAACAAAAAGAAATTAGCCAGTCTGGCAGCATCTGTCAAAAGAGAAACCAGCAGGTCTGGTGGTATCTGTACAGAGAGAAACAGAGTTAACATGAGGTCAGTGACATTTCATCAGATATTATATTTTTGATTCCAAAGTCTGTAGAATATTCTGAGCAGTCCATTCTGAACAGAGGTTCTACCAAATGCCCATTGATTGGCTCTCCATCCTCTTCCTTGTGCCTCACAAAATAGCTAACTAGATTTTTATCAGAGACTAGAGACATTTTAGAGACTCTTAGGCATGTGGATGAAAAAAATGGAGGGCTCAGTGGGAAGGAAAGGTTAAATTGATCTTGGAGTAGGTTAAAGGGTTGGCACAATATCATGGGCCAAAGGAGCTGTACTGTTCTATGTTCTTTTTGCTTTCCATCTTTAAACAAGTTAGCTATCCACTGTACTCTGTATTAATTAATCAACATGTTGAAAGCTCTTTTAAAAACCTTGATACTCCATTCAGTTTGCTATTTTCTGTTACATATTTGAACAATCCAACGACAACATTCAAACTAAGGCCTTGCTGGTGTAATTAGTCTTGTAAATTTCTTTGTTCAATAAAAGCTTTGTTGAAGTTTTAAAAATACTAGAGTTTTCGGAGGTCTGCTGCTGTTTTGAAATGAGCTAATAATTAATTGGTTAGCAAATATTTTCCATCTTTATTGCAACATTTCAGAGATCCGAGTGATAAGAGTTTGTGTACTGAAGAGTACAATCAGCAAAAGATATTCCAAACTAAAGAGTGATCTGCAAGAATGTGATGTAGTCTAGAATATACACAGAGTGCTTGCAGCTTTGCAAAAAAATTAGGGGTTTGTCACACCAGCAATATAGTTCAGGACACATACCAGAAATCATTAGTAATGCAAGGCAGGTTACACACAAGAACCTATCCTGTAGGTTTGAAGACAAAGGGGAATGGGTGTGTCTTCACCCTCATCCCAATTCACCTTTCACACTATTTATTTGTTTTGTAACTTAAATATTCATGTCTTGTACTGTACTGCTGTTTAAAACAATGAATTTCACAAGATGTGTCAGAAATAATAAATCTTATTCTGATTGTGACTCCCACCCATACTCACTCTGCACTTCGAATTCCACACACAAGGGAAAAGCTAGCTGAAGTATCAAATTAATTATTAATTAACGGGAGATGAAGCGAAGAAGCTCGATGTACTTTCTAATGACATGGTAGTAAACGTGTTAAAATCCTCCTTCAGTACATGTGTTCTTGTATCTGAAGACCCTTCTAAAGGATTGTAGATTTTTGTTTACAAATGAACAAAATCAGATTCACTTAGTGAAAGATCTGTTTATCTAACTCATGCTGACTAAACCAGTTTACAATGTATTTTAGTGGATTAGATTTCACAGGCTAAAGGGTCACTTTTCCTAAAGAGAAAAAAATGTGCTCTGTAATGCTGACAGTGCTAGCACACTACACATTGTTATATGAAGTTTGATAAACTTACAACTGTTTAGCCATTCTATTTAGGAATCTTAATTTAGGAACTAGACGTCACATGCAATGCATGGTATTAAGGGGAAGTGGTGTTAAATGAATCTAATTTCAAAATGCAGAGATTAATAAACTGGCTTTCAGTTTTTCAGAATTTTGTTCAGGGAAGCTCTGAAATGCTACAGTACAATTCCAGATGCTCCCACCTCTTTTTCTGGGGTATGCAGGGACAGTATTGTATACAATTTTGCGTACACTTTCTTGTATGGGATATGCTTTTCAGATAATGTATCTGTGCCTGAGATGTCCTTTTAAATGCTGGAAGTCATACAACAGCAGGATGCTTTAAAGCAGGGGGTTCCCAACCTTTTTTATACCACGGACCCCTACCATTAACCGAGGGGGTCCAGGAACCCCTGGTTGGGAACCCCTGCTTTAAAAGGACAGTTCAGACACAGTAAATTATCTGAGAAGTGTATGCAATATCCTTCTCATGGCAATGGCACCATTGTCAGTGTATCTGACCAGTCCTGACTGCCAGTTTTTGTCTTCCTTTTGTGATAAAGCTCCACTGTAATTTAGTGCAACTGAATCTTAAACAGTTAACTCTATTGATTCTGGCAGCTACAATTAGGATATGACTGTTCATGATTCTCACATGGGAATGTCTGCCCTTCATATGAAATAAGACCAGATATCACGAATATCACAATAATCTGTATTATATTTTAAAGCTATTCACTGAACACATGAGGATAGAGGTTTCTTCTACTGAGTGTTGACTTCTCACTCAATGTCAGCAAAACCAAACGGCTGCTTATTGATTACAGCAGGAAGAAACCAAGTGACAATGAGCCAGATCTCATTAAGGGATCAGAGATGGATGGCCGTAAATTCCTTGCCATTATCATTTCAGAGGATCTCTCCTCGGACCAACCCTTAAGTGTCATTTCAAAGAAGGCATGGCAGTCTTTCTTAGAAGTTCGCAGAGATTCATTCAGTTCAACACTGAACTGGTTCCACAATCTAAGGACTCTACAACTAATGTCCTTAGTATTATTTATTTTCTCTCAACTCAAGCTGGTAAAACCTGAGGTACGAGCATAGCCACGCACACTCAATTCTCAATTGCTGGGATTACTCTAGTGGCGTTCAGTATTGTTGATTTCGGAGGATTCACGTAACTATTGCTGTGTGTGCCTAATTGTTTAATGCTATTGTGTAGTGACTTTGAGATGATACCAGAATCAGAATCAGATTCAATATCACCAGCATATGTCATGAAATTTGTTAACTTTATGGCAGCAGTACAATGAAATGCATGATAAATAAATATAGAGACCAAAACTTGGTTACAGTAAGTATATATATATATATGTCTATTAAATAGTTAAGTTAAAATAATTAGTGGAAAAAAAACAGAAATTAAAAAGTAACACACACAAAGTGCTGGAGGAACTCAGCAGGCCAGGCAACAACTATGGAAAAGAGTACAGTTGCCATTTCAGGCCGAGACCCTTCAGCAGGACAGGTAGTGAGGTAGCGTTTATGGGTTTAATGTCCATTTGGAAATCGGATGGCAGAAGGGAAGAAGCTGTTCTTGAGTTGCTGAGTGTGTGCCTTCAGGCTTCTGTACCTCCTTCCTGATGATAACAATGGGTGGTGGGGATCCTTAATCATGGATACCACCTTCCTAAAACACCACTTCTGGAAGATGTCTTGGATACGATGGAGGCTGATGGAGGCTCCATGATGGAGCTGACTAATTTTAGAAGTTTCTGCAACTTATTTGGATCTTGTGCAGTAACCCTGCCCCATACCAGACAGTGATGCAGCCAGTCAGAATGCTTTCCATGCCACATTTGTAGAAGTTTTTGTGTGTTTTATCTGACAAACCAAATCTCTTCAAACTCCTAATGAAAAAATAGCCACGGTCTTGCTTTCTTTATAGCAGCATGAATATGTTGCATCCAGGTTAGGTTGTCAGGGATACTGACATCCAGGAACCTGAAATTGCTCACTCTCTCCACTTCTGATTGCTCAATGAGGATTGGTTCATGTTCCCTCATCTTACCCTTTCTGAAATCCACAATCAGCTTTTTGGTCTTATTGACGTTGAGTACAAGGTTGTTGCTGCACTCAACTAGTTGGTATATCTTGCTCCTGTACGCCCTTTCGTCATCATCTGAAATTCTGCCAACAATGGTTGTATCATCGGCTAATTTATAGATGGCATTTGAGTTACACCTAGCCACACAGTCATGGGTGCAGAGAGTAGAGCAGTGGACTAAGCACACATCCCTGTGGTGCGCCAGTGCTAATTGTCAATGAGGTGGAGATGTTATTTCCAATCCACACAGGTTGCGGTCATCCGGTTAAGAAGTCGAGGATCTGGTTGCAAAGGGAGGTACGAAGGCCCAGGTTCTATAGCTTTTTGATCAGGACCACAGGAATGATGTTGTTCCTGCTTGGCTATACTACTGGGACAATCTATACCCTGTTCATGTTGCATAGTCTTTTAATTCAACATATTTCTGGTATTTTTCACTTATTGATTTCTGTATGTTGTGTATGTTTGGAATGGTAAGTTGTTCTTGTTTGTTTATCATGTAATATTTTTCTTGATGGTTGTTATGGATGGTCCTGTCCGTGATAATGGCCGGAATATAATTGGAAGAACTCTGACTGTAAAACTGGATCAGACTTGTATTTATAGTCTGGTGTCGTTCACGAGTTTGTATTTTAAAGGAAGGTATTGGTGAGTGATGTTTTCCACTTGATTGCACCTGTGTGAGTAAGCAGGTTGAGTTAAACTGCTACAGGATCCTGTACTGCGTTGGATTGTTTTTGGGCTCTCTTGGCATTTTCTGCATTTATTGCTTTGAGTTTATTGGATGTTTTATTATGAATTTTTAACTTTTTTTGTTAACTACCTAGTACTTTACTGCTGCAAGGAATCCCTCTATCTTTGGGAAGATGTCTCCAACTCTGAGCCAAACGCTTGACACCTCCTTGTTAACACCTAGTCTGCTCAGATCATGGGGATGTCTTCCCAGGAGGGTTGTGCTCTTCCATTGGTTAACTTTTTTTTCTACAGTGCTAATTTCTTCATTTTTCTGAGTTACACTTTCATTTAAGTTTAATGGTGTGCATATTTTATCAGAATTGCATACGCTCGCTAGGAGTGCTGAATTCTGCTTTGGTTGATGAAAATATATCAGAAGTTTTACCTGACCTATATATAAATTTTTTATATCTGCTCCACCTCTTCCTCCTTCTGTCTTTGGTAGTGTTAATCAAGGTGTATTCAGTGTACATAGTGCTTTCTAAAATTTGTTAATTCAGTTCTTGTTTTTCTTTACAAATTTTCCAGATTGGTTTCAGACCAAGATATAATGCCAAAAGAATACACTAATATGGGTAAGTGAAAGTGTTTATTGCCTTTGTTATATTTTCACTATTAGCTCTGTTTGGCAGATTTTCTTAAGCCTTGAAGTAAATCCTGTTGAAAGTTTTCCTTTATCATCACACTATGATCTATTTTCTTTGCACGTTGACATCCCAGATAATGATGTTTCATATTCATCCATCGGTGTATTGTTACCTGCTGCTCTATTTTATATTCTACTAGCTCTATTGCACCTTTCTTTATGTTTAATGTTCTGCACTTATCTAGTCTAAAGTTCATGTTTATATCTTTAGAAGTTAGCTTCACTATTTGAATTAATTGCTTAAACTTTACTGATGAAGCGGGTGTATAATTTCAAATTGTCCACGTACAGAATCAGAATCAGGTTTGTTATCGTTGGCTTGCGTTGTGAAATTTGTTAACTTAGCAGCAGCAGTTCGATGCAATACATATTACAGAAGAAAAAATAAAAAATAAGTAAATCAATTACATGCATATGTATATTGAATAGATTAAAAATAGTCTAAAACAGAAATAACATATATTAAAAAAGTGAGGTAGTGTTCACAGGTTCAATGTCCATTTAGGATGGCAGAGGGGAAGAAGCTGTTCTTCAATCGCTGAGTTTGTGCCTTCAGGCTTCTGTGCCTTCCACCTGATGGTAACAGTGAGAACAGGGCATGCCCTGGGTGCTGGAGGTCCTTGATAATGGAAGCTGCCTTTCTGAGACACCACTCCTTGAAGATGTCATGAGTTACTTTGTAGGCTAGTACCCAAGATGGAGCTGACAAAATATATAAATAAACTTACGAAGGTGTGTCAAGATATAATTCATTTGGTTGTTTTTGATTTGGCATCCTATTTTTATCCAATTCTCTAAATTAGGGAGTGGGTTTAAAGCTAGACAAAACTATAGTGGGCTTAGAGGGTTGTCCTAGAAAATTTATTAGTTATTATATGTTTTTTAATTGTACAGTTAGTCTGTTGAATATGGCTGTTTGTCTTTGTTTCCGTATAATTCTTTCATTGATTCTATTGTATTTCTTTGTTCTACTGTGAATGCTTGCAAAAAAAAAGAATCTCAAGGGAGGATATGGTAGTATACGTACTTTGATCATAGATTTATTTGGAACTTTGATTATGTTCCGATACATTCTGAAGATCACCATAATTTGAAAAATCCAAGGAGAGATGAAAGTATTCGTTCTGCTCTTAGTAACACTTTGAAATACCCAAAAGCAATGAATTGACAAATACTGCAGTTGTTTCCACTTGAAATGGAAAGAACTAAAAGCTTATGGTTACCTTGACCAAGATTGGTTTGGCTTCATATCTTCACGTAGGAGATGGCAATTACTGTGTTTCCTTGCTTCACTGGAGTTTGTGGATACATTCGATTGTACAATGACAAAAGAACTCAGTCTGCTTTTAATGCTATCCAATTTTCCTCCTATCCGTTGTTTTCTCAGTTTTTATAATGTAAAGAAACGAACAGCATCATTTCAAGAAGATCCTTTCCAAACAGAGTACTGACTGAGCTGAACAAAGTTAGTGGGCTGGGTACAAGTGTAACCATTTAGGAATAACTTATCTATACAACCAATGGATGAATATGAAACATAATTACCTGGGATATCAACATGCATAGTCTGCAATAAATCAGAGCTTAAAATAAATGCCTTGCAATATAAAGTGCAGTTTAGTACAATGTTAACAGGCAAATAGACCAAGAAAATGTGAGTAAAACACATGGTAAACATGAAGAGTAGAGTGAGAAGGGGGCAGAAATGATTCTATGTGACTTGGTAAAAGAGAACCCATTGAAATTATTGGATCTTGATAAATTTTAGCACCCTGAGAAAGACAATATAATTGGTACATTTTTAACATTCTTCAGCACTGGATAAGCTTCATTAAAAAAAGTGAATGGAATGTTTCACCTTTGAGACCTAAGATTATCTGGTAAACAGCAACTTCTTTTCTGAAAAATTTCAACAGGTTTCAATGAAACATTACCTTATTAACAGGAACATAAGAAATAAGTGCAGGAGTAGGCCATCTGGCCCATTGAACCTGCTCCACCATGCAATCAGATCATGACTGATCCGGCCATGGACCTATCTCCGCCTACCTGCCTTTGCCCCCATAACCCTTAATTCCCCTACTGTGCAAAAATCTATCCAACCTTGTCTTAAATTTATTTACTGAGATGGCCTCCACTGCTTCAATAGGCAGAGAGAGAATTCCACAGATTCACCACTCTCTGGGAAAAACAGATCCTCCTCACCTCCCTCCTAAATCTAATCCCCTGAATCTTGAGGCTATTTCCCTTAGTTCCAGTCTCATCTACCAGTGGAAACAACTTTCCTGCCTCTATCTTATCTCTCTCTCTCTCATAATTTTATATGTTTCTGTAAGATCTCCTCTCATTCTTCTGAATTCCAGTAGACACAGTCCAGGCGACTCAATCTCTCCTCATAATCTATCCCAAATCAGTATACCCTTCCCCAAGTAAGGAGACCAGAACTGCACGCAGTACTCCAGGTGCAGCCACAGTACCCTGTACAGTTGCAGCATAACCTCCCTGCTCTTAAATTAATCCCTCTAGCGATGAAGGCCAACATTCCATTTGCTTTCTGGATAGCCTGCTGCACCTGCAAACCAACCGTTTGTGATTCATGCACAAACACTCCCGAGTCCTTCTGCACAGCAGCATGCTGCAATTTTTTTTACAATTTAAATACTAATCTGCTTTCATTTTTCCTTCCAAAGTGGACGACCTCGCATTTACCAACATTTGTACTAGACATTTCGGCTAGACCCTGCCCACTTACTTAACCTATCTTTGCAGATTCTCCGGATCTTCTGCACAATTTGCTTTTCCACTCAATTTAATATCATCCGCAAACTTAGATACTTGGTCCCCTCTTCCAGATCGTTAATGTATATCGTGAACAGTTGCGGGCCTAGCACCGACCCCTGCAGCAAAGCACTCACCATTGATTCCCAACCAAAATGCATTTTCAAACGAGTGTAAACTTTGTCAGTAACAAGTAATTGACACTGGAAGTGCTAAGTTCAGAGTGGGGATGCGTAAAGGAGAATTACATTTGTAATTAATAATTGTAAAACAGCCGTATCTAAAATTTCAAGGCTCACCCTGACAATGCGATATTAAACTAGAGTGAAGCAGTTATAGATTGGAGATGACTATTTAGAAAATTTAAAAGATTTTCAGTAGGAATTAAGTCGAGGTAAGCATGAGACAGCACTTCCTGGAATACGAGTGCGTTCTCCGATTGGAAAATACACATTACACACCCCCAAAGGGAAACGGACTGAATCCAAACTTCCTAACAAACAAGTTTTTTTTCTGAAATAGTACCTGCATTGAAGCAAGAGCTTAAAAAAAGAACATGATCAGGGGTTTCCCTCTCGCACAATGAAACCATACAAACAGACGGATCCCCATTTGACGAGTGTGTGTGTGTGTGGGGGGGTGTGGTATGTGTGTGTGGGGGGGTATGTGTGTGTGTGGGGGGGGTGTGTGTGGGGGGGGTGTGTGGTATGTGTGTGTGGTGGGGTGTGTGGTATGTGTGTGTGGGGGGGTGTGTGGTATGTGTGTGTGGGGGGGTATGTGTGTGTGTGGGGGGGGTGTGTGGTATGTGTGTGTGGTGGGGTGTGTGGTATGTGTGTGTGGGGGGGTGTGTGGTATGTGTGTGTGGGGGGTACGTGTGTGTGTGGGGGGTGTGTGTGTGGTGGGGTGTGTGGTATGTGTGTGTGGGGGGGTGTGTGGTTGTGTGTGTGGGGGGTATGTGTGTGTGTGTGGGGGGTATGTGTGTGTGTTGTGGCTGTGAGTGTGTGAGGGGGTATGTGTGTGTGGGGGGGTGTGGGTGTGTGGGGGGGGGGTGTATGTGTGTGGTATGTGGGTGTGTGTGTGGGGGGGGGCGGTTCCGTGTACTTTGGTCAATCTCAGCAATTTTGTCGCATGTTTAGCAAAAGTTCTGCACATCCTTAACTCAAAAGTACGTTCTACAACCGATAAAGAATGATGGGAATGGTTTATTATATTTACATTCAACGTGCAGCAGGACGCCCCAAATCCAACTGGAACCGTGTTATAAGTTTCAGTAAACTACTGCAAGCACATAAAGTGAAGCCATCGACTCCCTTAAGGCTAGTGTAATAACTGCTGCATAGCGAATACCTACAGGTTGGCGATGCCTGCTTTCCTGACAGCCGAGGAAATAGCCTTGACAGCAGTGCAGAGAGCGTTCAGAAGCTGGTTCAGTTCCCCGGTGCCTTTCGCCTTCCTGCCCTCCTCCAGCACGAAGCGGGTCACCGTGATCAGGTTGGTGTCGAAAGGAGCTCGGTCTGCCATTCTGCCCAGCTGAGTCCTGTAACGAGAGTGGTGCAACAGGCAGTGAGTGGATTGGCAAACCCGACACACACTTCTGGAGGGAAGAGGGTACCTTTAACCTCAAAGACTCGTAACCAATCCCCTGCAAAGCCAGCCCAGGGAAGAGGAGGGGCCTCTTTCACAGTGCACTCAAAAGCAGACTCACAGAAAAACATGAGAAATTCCAGTGACAATGGCAGCAAATCAGCAAGC
This sequence comes from Hypanus sabinus, assembly GCF_030144855.1. NCBI lineage: Eukaryota > Metazoa > Chordata > Chondrichthyes > Myliobatiformes > Dasyatidae > Hypanus > Hypanus sabinus. The sequence continues at coordinate 43,610,701 of NC_082710.1, forward strand.
CCGTCTCTAATCCTCCCACCCTCTTTTGTATCCTTGCTGGTAACTTCAGAACACGCCTAGCCTATTGCGACGATGTGATGCGATTACACACAAGGAGCTACTGTCTGCTATCATTTTGGGAAATGATAATTAACGTAGTCGCTGTAAAGTTGGTGTGACTTACTCATCTCTCTAGAACCTCGAACTGCTGTCAGTTTAATTTTAAATCTCAGCCTGACACGTGCCCGATCTCCGGGGGTGATGTCCTCTTGGTTTTGCACCGACTACTCTCGTATATCCTCCGAACCGGTTTCCCCAAGTGAATTGATCGATTCTCCATCCATTGGGATGTGGCTGGGGTTGGACAGAATTGTTTTTAATTGGGGGGGGGGAGGGGAGAATTGCAAGCCCGAGCAGAGAAAAGAAATCTGAAATTTGCATCAAAATTTAAAAAACTGAAAATGTGTGTGTGTGCAAATCAGGCAACATCTTGGAGAAAGAAACAAAGTTTCAAGTCAATAACCCTTTATCGGAATAGGGCGCAAAACAAGGTCATTGGTCTGAAACTTAATTCTATATGTCGTTTCACTGACATCATGTGTATCTCAAGCATTCCAGCACCTGCAGATCTTTACTTTGCAATTTGTAAAGTATATCGTACAATAAACAAGGGACTACTTTATGTTTCATTAACACGTCGTTGCATGCGCTATTAGGCGAGTATTAATCTGTATGTGTGTCAAGTTCGGACTCTATCAGTAAAGAACTATGAAACTTAGTTCCCGTCTCCAGCGTTTTTATTACTAACATAGTTGTGTAAACACAATTGATTTCACTTTCAGGATGCCAAGGAAAAACTTTCTGGAGTGCTCCCATGGTTGTAATTTTGGAAACTGTTCATAGCAGTCTCCAGAAAAGTACTGTGATAATTAATGACCGGGCTTTTTTTTAGTCACATTGCTGTTGCTGACACTTGATGAATTTGGAGATAATGCTCAGAAATCTTATGTGTTCGGAGAATACGAATCGGGCATATTCGGCCAGGAAATTCCACTTATGATTGTGCAGTGTTCCTCCAGTACGCTGAAAATTAGGTATCCGGGTTGCTGATAGTTTGGCATCTGATTCCCTCATGACCTGAACGGGAGCTGGGGTCTAGTGTAAGTGCTGTGTGCAGCTGGAGTCAAAGCTGGAGACCACGAGCTCAGCGATTGGGAATGTGGGCGGGTTTGCAGCTGGGGTTTGTGCATTCATTCCTCATTCCATTTAAACTCAACAGATTCGTTGAAGGATTTATTATATACCTGTGAATCGTGATAACAATGAAATAGAAGTATAAAATATTAGGTATAGAAAATCTGCTCGTCCAGTACAACCAATGTCTCAAGGATGCCAGAATAACAGTTTGATTGAATTAAGAATCCATAAGGCCTAACCCTTAAAGAGTGAAATAATTGGACAAATTTCCCAGGCATTTCTATTATTGGAATTAATATTTGCTTCAAAAAAATTTATTTTACTGATGTAGTAACATCTTACAGAACCACAACAATGCCTGTTTTAATGGAATGTTAAATGCCTCAGAAAGCTTCTTGTGTTTATCTCTGCTTTCTGGAGCACAATGACTGTGGCCACCTGGAAATCCCTTTTTTTTTGTAAATAATGGAAGACTAGTCAAACATCATTAACCAAAACATAAAGAAAGAAGAGAAGTCTGTAAGATTTATAATTAACCCAGGAGCAAGAGAAGCAGAGTTAGGACACGAACAAGTTCTTCAACATTTCAGAAAAAGGGAGCAGCTGATTGGCTGCAGTATGAAACAAAGTTTCTGCTGAGATTCCTAGGGCTGATTTTTTAATAAACCAAGGGAGTATTAGCTGAACAGGAATAAAAAGCAGTTTGCGCTGTGGCTGAGAAGCGCTCCTTGAATTGAGTACCCAGGTGCTCGTGAGATTTCAGAAATACAGGAGATCCTCCAGATGCTGGAAATCTCAAGCAACACACACAAAATGTTGGGGGAACTCAGCACGTCAGGCAGCATCTGTGGGGAGAAGATCAGTTGTCAGTTTGGTCTTGATGAAGGGTCTCAGCTGTTCATTTCCCTCCATAGATGCTACCCGACCTGCTGAGTTCTTCTGGCATTTTGTATGTGTTTCTCAAGTGTTTCCCACTTAGGTTTGATAATGAACAGACAGTGATCATAGGAATTACATGACCTTTATAACACAATTACTGGGGCACAGAGTTTCAAAGACAACATTAAAGCATTGACTCACTTATCAGAAAATTTAGTTCTACTCTAAATTGATGCTAACCAGTAATAAAATAATCTACTTAGCAATTGCCTTTCTTCAAGTGAAACTCTAAAATGAGGCGCAGAAAACGCACTCAGGTGGTACAAAATGTCACTTGACATGTCCTGGCCTACATCCATTCAATCAGGAAGATCAAAATTAAATATGAATATTATATTTCTCTGCTACTATGACTGTCATGTCTTGCTTTCTCCATTCTGATGAAGGATCCAGAACAGAAATGTTAACTGTTTCTCTTTCTGTAGATGCTGATTAGTCTGCTGAATTTCTCTATGATTTTCTGCCTTTAAATTAAAACAAATCAAATGGACTGCAGCATTTCCCACTTTATAATAGTGACTGTACTTTTAAAAAAAAACTAAATTACTGTAAAGTGCTTTTGGATGTTGTGAAATTGTGAGAGTTGTTTTTTGTCTATTTTGACTGCAGTCTGTTACGTGTTGGCTGCTGATTGACTCAACTTCCAGCAAATGACAATTACAATTACAGTCTCCTTGTAACTGTTAGCACTTCCTCAATCTGCTTATTTTTTTCAAGAAGCTTTTAGTAGAAGACAAAAACATTCATTAGTATGGAACCCTTTCCCAAATATAAGTTTTTATACCATTCTTTCTTATATAGTTATGGGAGCATCTCACAAATTTAAAATTCCACACTTCTGGTGCAATCATTGATTTCTCATGCAGCAATAAACTGATGATTCATATCTGCCACTTCCCCTCTTACAATCCTGAAGGAATTCAACAGGTCAAGCAGCATCTGCAGGGGGAAATGAATTGTTGATGTTTTGGGTGGTGACCCTGCATGAGGGGAGGGAAGAAAGCCAGTGTAAAGAGGAGAACAGGAAGGGTGAGACCAGGGCTGGTGGGAGATAGGAGGGGCAGAGCCAGGTGAGGGTGGGGGAAGGAGTGAAGTTGGAAGACAGAAGCACATGACCAAAAGGAAGACATGGACAAAGAAAAATAAATCTGGAATCAGATGAAGCATGGTGGGAGGTGGGAGGAAGGAAGGGTGAAAGGTGGAGGCAGAGGCAGAGGGTGATGAGCAGAGACACAAGCTTCTAGGGCTGAAATCTGATGAATAAAGAAGAGATAAAGAGCAGATTGAGCCAGATGGGTGAGGGATATGATGGGTAAAGTGTGTGAATATCTGCTCGTTTATGAAATTTGTGGGCTCTTGTGTCCTTCTCTTACAATAATTTCAGTATGTTCTGTTCATTAGATTATTACCATCATCGAGGTTAGCAAACACAAGATAGAAATTAACTCTGAATTCAGCGTGATCATATGTACTCATCTGTATCTACTGCCTGCTACTCAATCAACCTTTTATACCTTGCTTTGCTCGCTCTTAAAATTTTGTTTTATCTCATTTTATTCTGTAAAATGACAGCATAGCTGTTGGTTAGCTTATGAAGAAAAACATATTTGATGATTACGGGAATGAAAGGGGCGTTTGATGGCTCTGGGCCCATACTCACTGGAATTTAGAAGAACGAGGGGGAGGATCTCGTTGAAATGCACTGAATATTGGAAGGCCTGGATAGAGTGTACGTGCAGAGAATCTTAGCATTAGTGGAAGAGCTAGGACTAGAGGACACAGCCTCAAGATAGAAAGACATTCCTTTAAAATAGAGACAAGGAGGAATTTCCTCAGGCAGAGTGTAGTGAATGTGTGGAATTCATTGTCACAGACAGCTGTAGAGGCCATGTCATCGGTTAGCAAGGGCGTTAAGTTGAAGAAGGCAGGAGAATGGCTGAAGTGGTGGAGCAGACTCGTCAGCCGAATTCTGCAGAATGGTCTCATTCTGCTCCAATGCTTCATGGACTTATGGTCCCATGGTCACGACCTCACACGTGGAACACACACATTATCTACCAGGCAACAGGGATTAGTAGGATGATATTGCATTAGATGGAATGCCATAATCAAGGGGACAGTCTTGTCTGTGAGTACCTGGTGGTAATCTAAGTGGATGACTCCTTTTGCTTGCCAACTGCTGTCACAGCAACTCATTCCACATCTATCTGTTTGATAGAGGAAAGCAGCACTAACAATTACAGCATCTCACAATGGTATAACCTTACATTTCTACCTTGCCATCTCTCAATGCAAGCAGTTGGTTTGCACAATTGCTTGGTCAAGTTGGGGTGGGTGAGAACTAATGATCTCAATTCTGTAGGAACAACACTACAGAGCAACAGATACATGCAGTTCAACCATTATAGACAGAATGAGTGGATTAAGTTCACTTCATTCCTGCTCTTTCAGAAACTTACTCACACCTGGGAGTTGGCCAGATGAGATAACTATTAAAAGTGCTGTCATAGCGACATTTTTCACCTGACTGCATGAAAAGATATGTCATAAGTTGTGAGTGTTTAATTAAACTCCTGAAATGTGAGATTGGCTTCCTTATTGTTCCAAATTATCCACTGCAGCAGTATCAATTTTACATCCATTCTTCAAATGACTGTAGCTTTTCTAAACCCTGTGAGTTTATTTTCTAAGACAGACAGGATGAACATAGAACAGTGAACATTACAGTACAGTACAAGCCTTTCAGCTCATGATGTTGTGTTAACCGACTCTAAGATCAATCTAAACCTTCCCTCTTACATAGCCCTAACAAAGTTTCTCAAATGCCCCTAATGCATCTGAATCCACCACCATCCTACAGGGCATTGCACACACCCACTACTCTCTGTGTAAAGAACTTGCCTCTGACATCCCCTCATACTTTTCTTCAATCACCTAATTGTTTATTTCCCTCTTGTCAGCCATCTTCATCCTTGGAAGTCTCGGGCTCTCCACTCTGTCTATGCCTCTTATCATCTTGTACACCTCTGTCAGGTCACCTCTCATCTTCCTTCACTCCAAAGAGAAAACCCCTAGCTTGCTCTACCATTCTTCATACAACATGCTCTCCAATCCAGGAAGTATCCTGATAAATCTCCTGTGCACACTCTCTAAAGCTTTCTGTATCCTTCCTATAATGAGGCAACCGGAACTGAACTCAATATTCCAAGTGTGGTCTAACCAGGGTTTTATAGAGCTGCAACGTTACCTTACAACTCTTGAACATCTTCCTCCGACTAAAAAAGGCCAACACGACATAAACCTTCTTAATCAACCTATCAACTTGTGTGGCAACTTTGAGGTATCTGGATGTGGACCTAAGGATACCTCTGGGAATCTCCAGGCAAAATACACTCCATCTACCACCACTCTCTGCCTTCTGTGGGCAGGCTAATTCTGTGTAAACAGAACCAAATTTCTCTGGATCCCATGCATCTTAATTTTCTGAATGAGCCTACACAGGAAATCTTAACAAATGGCTTTCTAAAATTCATATACCCAACATGCACTGCCCTTTCTTCATCAACGTGCTTCATCACATCCTCAAAGAATTCATTCAGGATCGTGAGGCATGACATGCTTCTCAGAAAGTCATGCTGTCTTTCCCTCATCAAATTATGGTTCTCCAAATACCCATATATCCTGTCCCTAAAATTCTTCTCCAGTAATTTGACAAACATTGAAGTAATACTCACTGGTCTATAATCCCCAGGTTTATGACCACTCCATTTCTTAAACAAAGGAATAGCATTTGTCATCCTCCAAACAATGTGGTTCTACACCTGTGGCAAGTGAGGATGTAAAGATCATTGCCAAAGGCCCAGCGAGCTCTTCCCTCTCTTCCCATAGTAACCTGGGGTATATCTTGTCCAGCCTAGGGCACTTATTTATCCTGATGTTTGTCAAAAGTTCCAGCACATTCTCTTTCTTAATGTCAAAAAATTTTGACCGGATTCTGTCTTTTAAAAATCTGTTCAGATCCAAGATTTTGCGTTTAAATATAACATATTTTTCTACATTCTTTCTGTGGAAATATGTTTACTAAATTCTGAAATGTTTCACCAGTATTAAACTAGGTTGGCAGGGGAGTGAGTCCCAGAGTGATGGAGTAGTTGGTGTAAAGGTAGATGCAACATGTTGAGAGACTGTGAGGGAGAATAGGTTGTAATGGATATTCACTGTACTAGTCCGGGGCAATGGGGTCTTGTTTGTTTTCCCAATTCAGCTTTCTAAACACAGCAGCTGACACATCCAAAGATCAAGCAATTGTTTTTTTTTAATAAGTTAAGCTTCCAACCGATGTTCTTTGTTTAGCTGCTTGTCGTAAGTGGGAGCCAGTCTTCAGTTCTTAATGTAAATGGCAAGCAGTAATTAGTTTGAGAGGATACTCTTTCTGTAAAGCAAGATGTTGACTCACAGCACCTGGACTGACTTCTCAAATTCCAGACAATGAGTTATTCAATTTGGCTTTTTTCAAAATAGATAATGCTAGCTACCTTTTTAATTTCGAGAAGGTTCGAAGACTAGATGGAAAATTTCACTTAGTATATTGATAGCTGATCTATTGGTAAGATGGAAGGATTTGTACTCAAGAAATCAGCTTCATATTATTAATTGTGTATACCTGGGAATTCTGTCTCCAGAAGTGTTTGGACCACTTGTGTTAAAAGGTATCTGAAAGAACATCACATGTGTGTAAAATCACCCAAGAAGCAATATAAAACTAGTGTAAGAGAGCAGTTCAGGAACAGTCCAGGAACATTAAGAAGCATGAGAGAAAGACAGGATGGATTAGAATCCATTCCTCTGCCTTTGATTTTAGTGACAGATGACCTGGCTCATCTGCAGCTCATGGGTATGTCTTTTTAGCTTATTGGAATTGTGTTTTTTTTTTGAAATCCTTTGTATTTATAAAGGGTTTGTAATTTGCAAGTTTTTATAATATAGAAATCCTCTATAAGTTTGAAATGTGTTTTAAGAATACCGTTTGGATTTAAAAGTGAATCACTAAAAATAAATAAACTATATTTAAACTATTTTGTTAGCTGGAAGTATCTCCTCCTTAGTAAGGAGAGGGACTCACTGCACAAAAAGCTTGCTGTGGGGAAGTGAACTAGTCTTTGAAAATTGGTAGTTATAGAACAACCTCCCCTTAGTGGCTATCTATATCAGATAGGGCTTAAGGTCAATTTTGAGTTTAAAGCTTTGCAGTCAGAAAAACCCAATACCATTGTTGTTCCTTTCTATACCTTGTGGCACAATGCCTTTGCCCTTTCCTTTGGCATTTTTGCCTGTTTTTTTCTGAGGCTGAGTTGCTAACTCGACACTCAATCCAGCACAGATAGAAAGTGTGTAAGCAGCCAGCCAGATCATCACCTCAATGTCTGGCGCTGATGAGACCCCGACCTGGAGTTACACTCTGACTTTGGTTCTTTGTGGGAATGGGACCCGCTCTCAGGGCCTCACGACCGACTGCTTTTCGATATCCCAAGGATGCAGCCTGGAAGACTAGTGCACCTTCAGGGTGCCGGATTTTCGTGGCTCTGGAGATGGGCTGATTCAAGGCCGTTACCCCTGACTGAGGCGTCGCAGGAGAACACAGAACATCAGGAGCAGTGGGTATTGGAGTATAAAAGTTGCATTGTTTGCTGTGTAACCAAAACTATGTAGTCAGCTTTGAGTTTGCTATTTGCTATGCATGTATCCAACTTAGTAGGAGAATGAAATCTTAAGAATGTAGAAGACAATGGTGTGTTAATGAGAGGTAGCTAAGAGATGTAGATTAGAACAGGATTAAGTCAATGGGTAGAAACAATAGTGGCCGATGTACTTGTGAAACGCAACTATAGACTGATTGGATATGCTAATACAACTAAACCAGGAGATTGCTATAAAAAATGCTATGTACAAGGATCGGTGGGCAATCAGCGACTAGCTCAATAACTGTCTCAGCTTTGATTTGCAAATTAAAGTTTAATACTTCTTGAAGAATCTTCTGCGTCTCCTGGTTGTTTGTGGGGCACGAGAAACCACGACATGGGTTAGCTGCCGTGAGCTGTGTATCCAGAGTCCTGAGCCCTGTGACTGACCCTCTGGGCGTAGAGCTCAGAAAAAGCAACGCAATAGACGTTTAACGTCGTAAATCAGCGAGTAGTTTGTTATGTCTCCCCTTCTCGCTGTGAAACGGGGACACCTCTTTTTCCCTTGTTGGGGGAGAGAGAAAGCCTGTGGTATGTCGAATTATGGGGTGAATGAATAGTGTTTGGGATCCGAAACGTCGACAGTGCTTCTCCTTATAGATGCTGCCTGGCCTGCTGTGTTCTACCAGCATTTTGTGTGTGCTGTTGTTTGAATTTCCAGGATCTGCAGATTTCCTCATGTTTGCTGTGTCTTTATTGATGCTTTGCTGCGCACTTGAGTACTGGATGGGGTGGGGGAGCGATGCTTTTTTGCTGGTGGAGAAGGAGGGGGTTCATTCCTTTGCTGCTGCTTATAAGTGGGAGGGAGGAGCTGGGGGGCTTTGGGGTTCTAACATTTAACTGTTTTTCATTCTTTGGGGCACTCCTCTGTTTTTATGGATGTTTGCAAAGAAAAAGAATTTCAGGATGTATATTTTATTCATTTCTCTGACACTAAATGTACCTGTTGAAGCTTATTGATGCCACTACATCACTGGCCATCACAAGGCCTTGGAACAGGGCTGGAGGTAAAGTGGTGGGATTGCTACTCAAGGATAGTATCACAGCTGCAGACAAGAAATACGTCGTGGGAGGATCATCTGCTGAGCCAGTGTGGGTGGAAGTCAGAACCAGGAAGGGAGCAATCACTCTGTTGGGAGTATTCAATAGACTCCCAATAGCAACAGAGCATTGAGGAGCAGATCGGGAGGCAGATTTTGGAAAGCTGCACAAACTACATGGTTGATGTCATGGTGGCTTCAATTACACGGTGCTTGATTGGCATGTCCTTAGTCAAAAGGTTAGATGGGGCAGAATTTGTTAAGTGTGTCCAAGAAGGGTTCCTGACACAAAAAGTATACAGGGTGACTAGAAGAGAGGCCATACTTGATCGAGTACTAGGCAATGAACCTGTTTAGGTGACAGAACTCTTGGTGGATAAGCATTTCAGAGACAGTAACCACAATTCACTCACCTTTACCAAAGGCTTGGAGAGGGATAGGACCTTCAGCACCCAGGACTTGCCCTTTTCTCATTGTTACCATCAGGTAGGAGATACAGAAGCCTGAAGGCACACACTCAGCAATTCAGGAACAGCTTCTTCCCCTCTGCCATCCTATTCCTAAATGGACATAGAAGCTTTGGACACTACCTCACTTTTTGTAATATACAGTATTTCTGTTTTTGCACATTTAAAAAAAATCTATTCAATATATGTAATTGATTTATTTGTTTATTTATTATGTTTTATTTTATTATTTTTTCTCTCTCTGCTAGATTATGTATTGCATTGAACTGCTGCTGCTAAGTTAAAAAATTTCACATCACATGCCAATGATAATAAACCTGATTCTGATTCAGAGATGATTTGGAGAAGTATTTGATTAGGGGAGGGCAAATTATGATTCTATTAGGTAGGAACTTGGGAGCATAAATTGGGAATATATGTACCCAGGGAAATGCACAACAGAACTGTGGAGGTTGTTTGTGGAGAACTAGCAAGAGATTCTGGATAAGTTTGTTTCCCTGATGCAGTGAAAGGGATTTTTGGGTGAAGGAACCATGGTTGACAAGAGAAGTTATACATGAAGTCAAGATGAAGAAAGAAACATACTTAAGGTTTAGGAAGCAATGATGTTCTTGAGAGTTATAAGGTAGCTAGGAGGAACTTAAGAAAAGACATGTGAAGGCCTTTGTGAATAGGATTAAGGAAAACCCCAAGTCTTTCTACAAAGCCCAATGGCGGCGGTTGGTGCAGTCTGGACAAGACAAGACTAGAACAGGATGACTAGACTTTGGGTAAGACTGATCAGAGATAAAAGAAGGGAACTTGTGCCTGAAGTTGTAGAGGTCCTTAATGAATACTTATTCACCAATGACTCCCCAACCCCTGCACAGAACGCCAAGACCCACAGGCTCCCTGTTCTCCTTCTCGTGCTGCTAGCGCCCCCTGGTGGCGGTAACGAGACGATGCGCCGTTCTCCTGTGGGCGCCGGGTGATGACGCACAACGCCGCCGAGATGGAAGTGGAGCTGAGTGAATGGAGTGGCGGGGCCCTGGGCGGGAGGTGGTGGTAGTGCAGAGAGAAGCGGTGTCGCTCAGGTTAGTGGCTGGAGTGACACCAGCGAATGATCACTTTGTACTGCTTGCAGGGCGTTCTGTGCTCCCCCGGACTTTGCTGCGCAGGATTTTGATTCGGGTTGTTTACAACTTCAAAACAGCAAATAAAATGCAAAACTATACACAATGCAACGCTCATGTCTCACAGTGTATTGTAAAAGATAGTTTCAGTTTTATTTAAATAGATTTCTAATTATTCTCCGTATATTCCGCGAAATAAACACTACTGAAATGTTGGTGTGCACCTCAGGATAAACCCAGAATAAAAATATTCCTGCTCTGGAGATCAACACCTCTGAAAGCCACGTTGTGGCGCTGCCTTTGTTACTAAGATCACGGTTGAAAGTAATTGTGTCTTAGTCAAATGTATTGTTTTCAGCAAAAGGCTGTGACCATAACCAGTTTATGTAATGACTGGCTGAAAACCGCCTATTGGTCGATGTTTCTTCTTCAGTTTCCGTTTATGTTTAAAATTGTAACTTGTTTTCTTAAATTCAAAACATTGGATAATATGCTTTACGTTTTTCAGTTAATGAAGCTGCTGTTTCATAGTGACACGAGATATAACTGTTGTTTATTATACATGATGTTTATTACAATTTTTCCTGGTCTTGTATTTAAATTAGTTTATGACAAGCATAATTAGATTTTAAAGGCAATGTATTCTTTCAACTATTTTAAATGTTATAACAGTACATGCACGATGGAGGAGCTCAGGGTTGGGCAACATCTGTAGAGGGAAATGAACAGTTGGCCAGTGGGATTAGACGTTTAGGAAAAAAGATGAGAGATTTCTTCAGTTGAGGGCAAAGATCCTGTGGAATTACTGAAGCTGGAAGGCAGTGGAGGTGAATTCACTGAAGGTATTTAAGAAAGGAGGAAATCCCAATGGATATTGAAGAGAATGGGAATTGGTTATTGAGACAGGATTAGCTGTGGTTGAAGTGAATGGGAGAGCTGGCTTGAGGACTGAATTTGTGCTGTGTTTTCAATGTGCACAGGATGGAAGTACCGGTAAGCTGCAGAATTGTAAACTTAGCTTCATCACGTGTACTAGCCTCCGTAGTATCCAGGACATCTTCAAGGAGCAATGCCTCAAAAATGTGGCACCCATCATTCAGGAGCCTATCACCCAGATCATTGCCTGTTCTCAGTGCTACCATCCAGAAGTAGGTAGAGGAGCCTGAAGGCATACACTCAACGATTTAGGAACAACTTCTTCCCCTCTGCCATCTGATTTCTGAATGGACACTGAACCCATGAACACTACCTCACTACACTTTTTAAAATATTTATTTTTGCACTACTTATTTAATTTAACTATTATATATATACTTACTGTAATTAATGTTTTTCTCTATTATGTATTGCATTGTACTGCTGCCGCAAAGACGACAAATTTTGCGACATGTGCAGGTGATATTAAACCTGATTCTGGTTATTAAGTCTTGAAGTCAATTATAAATTGTTTATTTCATGGATAAGCTGAAATGGAACAAACGTTGTGCCAAGTTTGAATCTAATGGAAAATATAAATCTGATTATTTTTGTGGGCTGAATCTATCTCAAAACCAAACCATTTCTGCATCCACAGCTAAGTTTTATGCCAGCCCCAAAGGAGGCTGTAAAATTAATAACTGGAGAAATTGTCATGCGATAACATGCTCACGATAATTCTTTCTTTACTCCTGTTCCGACTAATAAACACGTTTTGGAAGAATTATGCAAAGTTGGCATGGATTTAGTCAATAGGCTCATGAAATGCATTGGGGTTCTGTATAAATATTGGATTATGGAGAAAGCAGAGAACAGATTCCTCTATGTGACATTAAGGACAGTTTCAGAAATGTCTTGTATTAGATAAACATTTTGTAATTTTCCCTTTTTGTTTGTGTATGCAGGTTTAAAGAAAAACAGCAAATACTTATGAAGCAGTAAAATATAAGAACAAATGGCAGAAATCTGATTTTTTTTTTCCAAAATCAGGGAATATTTATAGCACTGGAATGCCATGGGAATTTACATTTTGAATGTTAGCTATTGCTGGACAAACTATGAATGAAAATACAAATTCAGCTCTTGACCCCAACAAGGATGACCTTCCTCTCATGGCCAATACTGGCTGCATGCTCGTCAGACATTATGTATTAGATCTGGCAGTAAATTTTGACAGAGAAGTCATCAACGGTACCATTGCCCTCTTCCTAGAGACCAACAAAGTGCACAAAAGAACATCCAGCTGTGTGGGAGCAGGTCAGCAGCTTTCCTTACAAGGACCATTTGAAACTGAGCAAGCTGGACCTTCATGCTGTCTGACTTATGCATGTGAGGGTCAGGTGAGCAATCAAGCTAACCAGCGTGATGGCAGAGTTAATAGTTGTAACCATAGCAACAATGAGTGGGCTGGAGAGAGATCTGGTGCAAGGGAGCTCTGCGATGACGGGAAGGATTTTGTGCTGGTGCTGGACTGTTGCGACCTTGTGGTGACTAAGGTGGAGGAAGTGAATGTTACTGCTGCGGCAGGTACTGACAGATTGAGTGGAATGGACGTGCTCAAGCCAGAATTTGGCACTTTATCTCAGGGACCGCAGGATGATCCCCAGAATAGCATAGTGGATGAAATTCTAGGTTTATCAGCAGAGCGCTGGCGGGAGCAGCATAACTATTACATCCAGTGCAGTAACGCGCCTGGCAGTGGAGAACTCCAGTTTCAGACCGACACATGGAGCATGAAAATCAGGAAACCAGGAATACAAAGCCCTCAAGACTTTCCTCGTGTGTTGAGGATCTGGTATGAAACGAAACCAGAGGGTGATTCGGTTAAATGGACTAAGGACCAAAGTGGCAGGTTGGTTACTTTTGAATGCACGCTTCTTTAAAACTTGTAGTTTAATTATAATCTGTGATATATGGAGCTATTGGTACTGTCAATGAAGCAACATACACACAAAATGCTGGAGGAACTCAGCAGGCTAGGCAGCATCTCTGGGGAAGAGTACAGTGGACTTTTCGGGCCGAGACCCTTTTTCAGGGCTGGATAAAAAAAAATGAGGTCAGATTAAGAAGGTAGTGAGAGGAGAGGAAGAAGTACGAGGTAGGAGGTGGTAAGTAAAACCGGGAGAGTGGGAGGGGGTGAAGTAAAGAGCTGGGAAGTTGAATGGTGAAAGAGATGAAGGGCTGCAGAAGGGGGAATCTGACAGGAGAGGGCAGAAGGCAATGGAAGAAAGGGAAGGGGGAGGAGCACCAGAGGGAGGTGATGGGCAGGTAAGGAGATGAAGGTGAGAGAGGGAATGGGGAATGGTGAAGGAGAAGAACGGTGGGGGGTGCAGTTACTGGACGTTTGAGAAATTGATCAAGCTCTATCAAAGTTGTTAACTGAAGATGAGATATGAATGAAGCAAACATTTATTTTCCACTCAGCACAGTGCTTTTATATTAACAAACTTTCAAATGTCAACACTTTTTCAGCATCTTTTTATTAAGATACTTTTTAAATAGTACAGTTTGGTTAATCCCTTTCAACTGATTTGACAGATAGTACAGGATGCTTTATATAACAGTTTTTCACAAGTATATGTAATACTGACACAAATTCCAACTAAAATTAGTGACACTGCCACCCGTGTTGGCATGGCAGATGAGCTGAGCCACTCCAACCATGTTCTTTGTTCAAAGCTCATGTATGAGAGCTTGGAGGTGGTCACTTTAAAATCTTGGCATGGTGATTAACTAGAACATCTCTTCATTTTGCTGATACTCTGGGGGATCCTGATTTGCACACTTTCCCAATAATTTTGCCTTTTAGTCTGTTTTATGCACTTAAAGGTGAAGAATGTCAGCGATTGGGAAGTAAAACACTTCGCAATTTGTGCAGCGAATGTTAGTTGGGTTAGAGCCAGTGGGATGTTCCTCTAGCGTGACCTAGTCCTAGACTTAATTTTGCTCCCCTGAAAAGCCAATATATCGTGTTTTGTGCTTAGCAATGCCATTCATTTTATGATCACTCTGAATGAAGCTGTCAGTTTAAGCACAAACTGGGACGGTTTTATTCCCTGGCTGTATGCTGACTACAAACCAGAATGAGAGTTTTGAGACTCATTTCCCCATATGGCACTAGTACCTGGAAGCAAGTATGTATTCATAACTTCCATTTCAAAAAAGAAAGGCTATCTATAGTTCTGTCACCAATCAACATAATGTTTAATAAATTGATTTCATTGAACAATTATAATTTTATCATTGAGTTTGATTGGCAAATATTGCATAATTATGTTATTGTAGTGGCTCAACAGTAAGATTATGTATTTTACTATGTGGTGTGTTAATTGGATAATTTAGCAACATGTATGAATAGTTTATTGCTCTCAAATTCACTTGCTTATCATGCATTTTGAATAAAGCTGAAAATATGGTGCTTGAACCATGAAGGATAACCCGACACAGATTGATGTCGTTTGGCAGTGTGTGCTCAGTTACATAATGAACTGCATTAGCACAGAATCAGGTTAATTTAGTATCTCATACTGGTCTATTTTCTGTTCCTTTGGGACCAGGGATCATGAGAGTTTGAATTAAAGTAGGATGAAGATAGTGCAGCTAACTCATTATAAATGCTGCAAATATCCTAATTTAACTCGTGGCTTGGAATCTTTCGAAATAGTGCAGTAGATCGGTGTTGAAGGTGAGTTTTTCTTTCCATAGCCACTGGTCACTTCATGGTGAGAGTTCTATTTATGTTGTGAACTTACTGGCACATTTAAGGATAGTATTGTTACCTGCATCTCTTTAAACTTAAAATACATCAGTGTTAGCTTATTTTTGCTTTGTGCTGATTGCTCATTGAAATATTAGTTTAAGCCTGGTTTTGATGTTACTAATGGACGTAGTTATCATTGTAAAGGTGATTTTGTCAAATTAATTGGATTTCAGGTTCTTCACATCTTCAGCCACTTGTTAGTTAATTTAAATCAAGGTCACTGATCTTGATTCTAACTCAAGTAAGAGCTTTGTTTTCCTTTCCTTTATTTTCCTTTGGGATTTTAATTTGTATTAAAGCTATTTTTAAGGAATTTTTCCATCACAGGTCAATTGTCCTGTTCTTATGTGTTTAAATATCAATGACGTACAAGAATAGTTCACAGGCCTCTGATGGCGGCAAGCTATCACAAGGCCATGAGTAGTTGGGGCCTTAGGATCTACTGCTTGAAGATGGTCAAGGGAGTTGAGCTCCATGCTTAGTCGAAACAGTGGGGCTGAAAATGATGAATGCAGCCGCAGGCAAGGAATGAAGTGGAAGAGAACTGTTCATTGTGGTGAATGAGAATATGAGCCTGGATTGCGTTCTGCCTGGCCCTTTATGAATGTGTAAAGAATTGGGTAGGACTTACTATATACCATCTTGTCTGGAAGGTTCTTTCAATAATGTAGCAGTCACTGTGTCCTGCACATAGTATTTTAAGTGTCCAATTGCTGAAATGAGGTCAGAAGCCAAGGCCTTCTGATTCACATCAAGAGCATTGCACCTTAGCCAAGCTCGGGGCCTCGGAGATTTAATTCCTGGTCCGTACTAACCTTAGTCATGCTTGTAGAGGGGTGGTTTCATAGGGCATTTACTTGCACTGTAAATCTGATCGTTATTTCCCCGGTACTACAGTACCTTTACCCCTTAAATAGAATTTTATTTCCATTCCTGCACTATTCACTATGACTGTTAATTTAAAGCCAGCTTATCCACAAAGTTGCCTTTCAACCATTGCCCCCACCCACTCTGTAAGCTTCCATGTAGATGCTTTATATGGTGCCTTACAGCTTACAGTACCCTTTCTCCAATCAGCTGGGTGGGTCCAGTCAACCCAGCTGTGGTCCATGCTGCCGGCTACCCATCTGCACACCGATTCTGTGGCTGACACATTGTCCAGCTTTTCAGCGTTCTTATCTACTCATCACAAACATTATTTGGGGCTCTGCTCTTCCTTGTGAATAGAACAAGGAAAGATATTTAGCCTTCTACATGGGATTGAAAGCAGGTGTTAACAGGTGTCCTCAAATTCCCACAGCCTTCTATTCTAACTGGCCGGCCTTTTCCTTCAATTTTTCTCCATTCTGTACCTTCCTTCTTTCTCCTTTTCTACTCTCTTGCTTCATCAATTACCCCATGAGTCCTCATGCAGGTTTTCGAACTGAAGTGTCGACATTTCCTGGTGCCCCTTCCCCCCCCCCTGAACCATAGATGCAACTGAAAAATTGTTTGTTGTTTCCCCCCAATCATCTTCCAGTGTATGATTAGTATAAGTGTGTGTTTGGCATGGACCAAAGGACCCGCTTTTGGCTGAAGATCTAAAAGGTTTCTATTAAGCAGATCAAATAAGTGACATAGCACAACTTCTTGCATAAAAATCATAAGGAGTAATAATTTATTTTGCAAACACAAGGAAATCTGCAGATGCTGGAAATTCAAACAACACACCCAAAATGCTGGTGGAACACAGCAGGCCAGGCAGCATTTATAAGGAGAAGCACTGTCGACGTTTCGGGCCGAGACCCTTCGTCAGGATTGACTGAAGGGAAAGATACTAAGAGATTTGAAAGTAGTGGACTTTTTGTGTGTGTTGTAATAATTTATTTTTGTTATTTTTCAGACCCTGTGTATACACAGCAGGATCTCCTATAAACAACAGAGCACTGTTTCCATGTCAGGAGCCTCCGGTAGCTATGGCAACCTGGCAAGCCTCGATTTTGGCCCCTACCGACACTGTGGTTCTAATGAGTGGTGAAAATTGTGCTGAACCCCACCAGGCTGGAGGTAAAAAGGGCATTGGGAAGGATGTTGCATTCCTTTATTTCATGGATCAAATGATATAAATAGGTGCAGAAGTAAGATTATAGTGAGTAAAATGAAAACAACTGAATTAATAAATTGGCAGTATTAAAATAAACTGGACCAGAAAGAAGAAGCAAGGTTTGTGTTTATGTGGCACCATTTGCATTCTTGGGATGTTTTAAATAAAAAGTACCTTTGAAGTGCATTCACTGCTGTGGTGCAGGAAATGTAGCAGCCGATTTGTGCACAGCTAGCTTGGTAATACGGCAATTTGACAATGACCAGTAATCCACTTTAAAAGAACTGGTAGAGGGCAACTCCTCTGCTCCTCTTCAGGATGGATTCTGTGGATCTTTTGTGATTGTTTTGGGTTTGCTGTCTGTGAAGCTGTGAATTCAAATGACAGTCTTAAGCCCAATTCAATGTAGATCACTATGGGTACGCTCACAAAAAGGAGCTTATACTCTTCAAAGGTTAGATGACTTCCCTGTTTATCCTCCGCAGTGAGTTCAACTGTCAATACCCACTATGTGAGCAGTGGCTCGCCCCTTCCAACCAAGGAGATGTTTCCAGCTAATGAAGTAATTTAAATACAGTTAATTTATTTTAAGTGATACCCATTTAAATTCAGATAAAATTCTTAAAACACATCTAAAACTCACAGAGGATTTCTATCTTGTAGAAGACTTCCAAATTACAAATGATTTCTAAAACACAAAGGATTTCCAAAACACATGTAGAATTCCTATAAGCTAAAAAGAAATACCAATGAGTTGCAGATGAATAAGACATTTGTTGCAGAATCAAAGGCAGGGGAATGGATTCTAGTCATCTCTGTTTCTGTCATTCTTTTTGCCATTCCTTGATTATTCCTAATACGCCTGACTGCTCTGTAACATTTATACCATGTTTTGCTACTTGGTGACTTTGCACATGTGGTATTTTTCAGATAGCTAGGGAATTTTCATAGATGATCTAAAAGCTTCTGGGAACAAAGATCCCAGACACACAGAATTAATGATGTGAAGGCTGACTCTCTGAGTACACAAATGTTGATTGTACACCATTGATTGATCAACTATTTGATGTGCTAATTGATAGTATCAGCTTGCTTTGCAAGCTTCCTTGAACTAAATAACTCAGTCATCTTTGTCTGGTTTGATACAGGTCCAATTAAAATAATCCCATTATTTTACACCGCGTCGCTTGAGCAGCTAGCCCTGTGCCGTGGGCCAGCAGCCCATGCTGTATAAGACCATAAGACATGGGAGCAAAACTAGGCCATCTGGCCCATCGAGTCTGCTCTGCCATTTAATCATGGCTGATCCTTTTTTCTATCCCCTCCTCAACCGCAGTTCCCAGCCTTCTCCCCATAACCTTTGATGCCACGTCCAATCAAGAACCTTATCAATCTCTGCCTTGAATACACCCAACGACCAGGCCTCCACGGGTGCATTCCACAAATTCACCACCCTTCAGCTAAAGAAATTTCTCTGCATCTCTGTTTTGGAAGGGCGCCCTTCTATCCTGAGGCTGTGCCCTCTTGTCCTAGACTCTCCCACCATGGGAAACATCCTTACCACATCTACTCTGCCTTAGCCTTTCTTCTTCAAAAGGTTTCAATGAGATCCTCCCTCATCCTTCTGAATTCCAGTGAGTACAGACCCACAGCCATCAAACGTTCCTTGTATGATAACCCTTTCATGCCTGGAATCATCCTTGTGAACCTCCTCTGGACCCTTTCCAATCCCAGCACGTCTTTTCTAAGATGAGGAGCCCAAAACTGTTCACAATGCTCAAGATGAGGCCTCACCAGTGCTTTATAAAGCCTCAGCATCACATCCTTCCTCTTGTATTCGAGACCTCTTGAAATGAATGCTAACATGGCATTTGCCTTCTTCACCACTGTCTCAACCTGCAAGTTAACCTTCAGGGTGTTCTGCACAAGGACTCACAAGTCCCTCTGTGTCTCAGATTCCTGGATTTTCTCTCCATTTAGAAAATAGTCCGCACATTTATTTCTTTTTTTATAATTTATTTTTTATTGATGTTCATCATCAAACAATCATTTCCTTTCTTTCTTTTTCAATCTTTTTATTATTTTTTTAAAAAAACATAACATAATATTATATTACATATGTTATGAATACAATAGATTTAAAATTGAGTTGATAACAAGATAACAATATCTTATTAACTATCAGCGAAAAAGGATCGTACAATATCAATCTAATCTATATTGATTATACATGAAAAGAGTAAAAATAATCATCAAAAGAAAAAGAAAAAAATGTAAAATATAAGAAAAAATGTATATTTAAAGAAATAATAAAAAAAACTAAACCTAAACTAACATGGGCAGTAATAATAGTTTATAAGTATATGATAGTGTCAAAAAACTCCGGAACTCCATACCAGAACAAGAATAATAAGAGTAAAGGTCTGGAAGAAGTCAAATTAATTCATGTGAAAGTGTCATTTCCATAAGATGTATTTCATATATTGTACAAAGATGTATTTCATATATTGTACAAATATATAGTCATATATGCCACAAATCTCAACATAATATTTATCTGAGATAAACACTTATAGAAAAGAGAGGAAAAAAAGAACAAGCGGAAGGAGAAAACTATGTACAAGTAGGGAGTGATTTTTTTTTACAACATATTCATTGATTTGTGAGAATAAAATCAGGTCTATGAGGTGCTATGTAGTTAAACTATTTTTTCTAGTATGAGTCAAATTGTTCCAACTTATGATTAACAGATGCTGTTATCTTCTCCATTTTGTAAATGTCCATTGTAATTTCCATCCATGCATTTAAGGTTGGGCTCTCCTGTGATAACCATCTCTTGGTAAAAGTCTTTTTACCAGCCACTAGCAGTATATTCATTAAATATTTATCTCTTTTCAACCATTCTTGAGGTATTTATCCAAAATATATGGTCTTACTGTCTAAGGGTATTTCACATTTGAAGATGTCTTGTAGGGCATTATGCATCCCACTCCGATAGTCTTTGATGACGGGGTATTCCCAGAAAATTCCCAGAATGGTTTGAATTTTGATTTCCACAATTTTTCCAGCAAACAGGGAGGTTACTATCATAGTGGAATTTCTGAAAGGGTGTAATAAAATATCAAGTTTTTCCATCCGAACCCCCTCCATTTCTGTGAACTGGTACACTTCCATTGATAACTCCATATTATTGTTTATTCTTCCTCAAATACAATTATCCCAGCTTCCTTCTCCCATCTTCCTTCTCCCATTTTGTTTTAATGTATGAAGTCAAATGTGTTCTAAGATTTGACAAACCTTTATACACGCTTGAAATGATTCTACTAATGTTATCTGAATTATATGCTTTTCTAAATAGCTCTATCAAACATATACTTGGTTACATTTTTAACCGTGATTAACATATTGTCACATCTGTAAATACCAATTAAAGTCTTGTTTTTCTAATGTTTCTCTTTAAGCATTTCAAAACTGAATAGTGTTCCTTCTTCCATTATATTGCAAATAGCTGTTATTCCTTTCGCTATCCAGTCCTTAAATCTAGCACTCAGTTTATTTGGCATAAAATCCGAGTCATATGCACACTATTTAAGAATTGCAATATCTCCCTCTTGTTTATATTCTTTTATAATAGTTTTCCATATTTTAAATTTCACCAATGGGTTATCAATAGTATTTATGTAGCTTTGTAGGTTATTATCAGCCAAAATTGCCTGTATAGGGATGGGAAGTATCCCCTTCTCAATGTATGATAGGTTGCACCAACGTATTACAGCTCTCAACTGTGCTGCAAAATAATAATGTCTAATAGAAGGTAGGCCCCATCCCCCCCTTTTCCTTGGCTAATTGCAAAGTTTTGAGACAAACTCTAGGCCTTTTACCTTGCCATATATATCTTGATAACATTTTGTTCCATTCATTGAATTGATCTTGATTGATCTCTATTGGTGGGGTCTGAAAGAGATATAATAGTCTGGGCAGTGTATTCATTTTAATTCAATCCTTGAACTGAGACTAAAAAAAGGAATTAGGTTCCATCTTGTTATATCTTCCTTCAGTTTTTTATATATAGACTGATAATTGCATTCTGATAATTTTGCCAAATCTTATGGCATCATGATGCTCACAAATATTTGACTCTGTTTGCCATGCCCAGGGATATCCCACACATTTATTTCTACTACCGACGTGCATGACCATGCATTTTCCAACATTGTATTTCATTTGTCACTTTCTTGCCCATTCTCCTAATCTAAGTCCTTCTGCATCCTACCTGTTTCCTCATCACTACCTGCCCCTCCACCAATTTTTGTATCATCTGTAAACTTGGAAACAAAGCCATCTATTCCATCATCTAAATTATTTATATACAGCTTAAGAAGGAGTGGTCCCAACACCGACCACTGCAGAACACCACTAGTCACAGGCAGCCAAACAGAAAAGGATCCTTTTATTCCCACTTGCTGCCTCCTACCAATCAGCCAATGTTAGTAACTTTCCTGTAATACCATGGGCTCTTAACCTGGTAAGCAGCCTCATGTGTGGCACCTTGTCAAACGCCTTCTGAAAGTCATCCACTTCATCCCCTTTATCTATCCTACTTGTGATCTCCTCAAAGAATTACAACAGGTTTGTCAGGCAGAATTTTCCCTGAAGGAAACAATGCTGACTTTGACCTATCTTGTCCTGTGTCACCAAGTACTCCATCACCTCATCTTTAACAATTGACTCTAACATCTTCACAATGACTGAGACAATGCTGTTTGTTTGCGAAGTTGTTCCTTAGACTTCAGACTGATTATTGCTTCCAATGTACCTTAAGAACCGAAGACTGGTTCTTCTTTATGACAAGGAGGTGAGCAAGGAATATTAGTTGGAAGTTTAACTTACTCAAAAACATCGCTTTGACCCCTGGAAAAGTCAGCTGCTGTGTTAAAAAGCTGAACTTGGACAGTGAATATCCATCACACATTTAACGATCAGGTCAGACCACAGTTTAAAATCTCATCTCAAGACAGCATCTTTACTCACATGCCTTATCAATGCAGAACAAATTCTGTTGGATTTCCATTTAAATTTACCTGCAACTTGCAAATAGAATGCTCATATAGAATTGGGAAGGTAAATGCTGAAGAGGCTGAAGTTAGGGGATGGAAGCAGGTTATATTGATCAAGATGAAGTTTGGTATCAGAATGAGGATATTGGGATTTAACAGAATTTTAAATTTGTCATGTTGGGTTCAGGAGCAAATTTAATTCAAGCCTAGGCTCTGTTGTAAACTGCTTAGAACTGTCCGCTTGCCACAACCTCAAAAACAAATTCTTCACCTTATCTCTACAATGTGTATTAGTGGCTTGGAATTTATTGTTGTTCTGCAATAGTGTAAGGAAACACTTTTACAGGGTAAATTGGATGAGGTGAGATGGTATCTATGGAGAAAATAAGTTTTCCTGCAAGTCAATCCATGCTACTTTTGTTTACTGCTTAGGGACGTGAAGCATCTGGGTTTTATGTGTGAAATTGTGATGTATTTATACATTTGTGCTGAACACAGATGTATGGTGAGTGGGGGACTGTAATTCTCAGGTTTGGCTGACACCCAAAAGAACAGTTGAATTCAATCAAAGCGTTTTGATGATTTATCGGCCCTTTAATTAAGTGGCAGTCTTACTACATGGCTAATCATTCATGCTTCTAATAATAGGAATTAACTCCCAGACTTGTGTTTTATTAAGGAGACCATTGTTGTTCCCTTCAAACAATATTTAATGAAAACTAGGCATGCAAGTCTAACATTTCTGATTCATGAATGAGACAATTTTGAGAATTATGGGCTTGTAATAATTATAATAAGGCCGAACTGGAACTTTTCAGTTTAAACTGTTGATAGACATCAAACTATCATAATTGCAACAGAAGTGGTTTGTTCATTATTTTGTGTTATGCTGATGATAGTCTCCTTCCGTTTGCAGAGATTGTGCACTAGTATCACACACGATAAGGAAGCTCCCTTGATTTTGGAGCATTGCCTCACCGCTGCAAAATAAATTGTTTCCATGAGTACTTGATTGGATTTGCTTTTGTTTTTTTAAAACTGGCAGCAGTTCTTTTATTTCAGTATTATCATGATGTTTGTATGTAATTTGACTGATTGATGCCTGTAGTTTACTGCATAAAGTATTTCACTCTGAAAACAAGAACCTGAATAGTTACACAGATTGTAAAGTTAACTTTCTTTGTGTTTCATTCAATATCCTTAAGTTCACTCTCTTTTTCTCTCTCTTGACCACTCACCCACACCCCCCCATCTCTTAATCTTGTTTTCATGTTTGTTTCCAATTAGGTGATTGAAAGATTCTATAGTCAATGGTTCAAATAAGAATTTTATTCCAGTTCTTTTACTGCTGTAATGATGGAAACCTAGTTCTTTATCATGTTTGCCAGCTCTTTTTTTTACAAATTGACCCTCGGCAGTGATATTTGTATGAATCACTGTTGCAGAATAATTGTTCACTGGTTCTCGAAATTTCTTTCATTTATATTGCATGGAAAGCAGAAGAAATAAATTGGTTTATGAAGACCATGAATTAGGTTTGGGCTCTTTGACACTACTTGAAAAAATTCTTCAGATTACATTAGGCAAAGTAATGATTCTCAAAATGAAAAAACTGCATTAATGGTAATAAGGAATGATTTAAGTGCATTTAAGTTTTTGGTTTATGTGATGTTGAGATTCATTAAATGCCCTCTGCTAGGAAATGGCGTGTGAATAATATTGATCCAAATTTACTGGAAAGATCAAAATCAATTTTTCTCATCTTATTTTAGTGCCCTTTTATTCTTCCGCAGTAACAAATCAAACTAACTAATTGAATTTGAGCTTTTTTCTCTTGTAGGTACAAAAGTCAAGTAGCTGTTAATGCTACAGCATTTTAGCTTACAAACTGTGTGAGGCTGGTTCTGATGTGTAATTTCTTGCCACCCATAGGTCAAAAGCACTGTGATATTTGATCAGTTTGAAATATACTGTACCAAGATTTGTAGGGTAGTTTAGGTGATGGTTCAGCAGGCTGAGGTGTTTAGAAGCATCTCGGGTCTTGGCCTGAAATGTTGACTGTTCATTTCCACAGATGCTGCCCGACCTGCTGAGTTCCTCCAGCATGTTGTGCGTTGTTGCTACAGCCTCAGCTTAGCTGCTTCGAGAATGGCAGATGTTTTCTGATTGGAAACCTGTATTAATTAGAAAACCTGTGGCATTGAAAGCTTTAGCAGAAGGAGTTGAGCTTCTTGAGAAGTTTTGATGTAGTTTCATAATGTATCATAATATCCCATCCAGCAGCAAGAAAAACTAATTAGAACCCATTCTCAAATGTGAAGGTACTCTTGCAGTGACTGTGAGATAATGTTAGATGTACTTTTACTAAAAGTTGTACCAATTTGCTGCAATGGGCTGCCTTGTATTATCTGGGTACTTTTTATTTAGTATCTTGTCGCGTCATTTTCTCGACCTTCACCATGTTCTACAAATACCTGTGATATTCATATTATGGCTTTCCTTTGTGGGCTGCGCTGTGCTGCTTTGACAATTTCTTAGGGAATTTTTCTGTTGTAATCATTATGCCATTTCTGGCATGAAGAAAGTTGATCAAGTAGTTGAAACTTTCCATGAGCTGAAAACGTGAATGCCATGTGATATATAAAGAAGAGCAACAAGGAGCAGATTGTGTTGTTTACAAAGAACATTGTGACAATAATCACATAGAGACTGTTGGCAGCTTTGGCTGACTGTAACCTGGTACTGCAATAGTATAGGTAGTTTACAATGGAGGAATGGTTGGCTCATGGCAAAAGTATGTTGCTCAGTAAAACCATCTGGATCACAAACTCTTTGAGGAGTCTTCCTGACAGTGCCGAAACTGCTCATCATGAAACAGGAAATAATGGGATATTTCGATTAAGTTTACTGACCGTGTGAGGATCTGTGTGGAGGTAGGTTCCAGAGGAACAATAATTTTACTTTTAGTGATATGCAGAAAGAAGAACATAGGAATTCAAGTCAGCTGATTAACACATTGTTTGTCCATCAGTCGCCGAAGTCATAATTGACTTGTGACCTCATATTTTGGCCTGCTCCTGTAGATGTCAATCCTTTTGGTTAACAAATATCTATCCAACTTTGATTTAATATTTACAGATGCCCCAGTATCAACTGCTGTTTGTGGAATGTAATTCTGGAGTTCTACCACTTCATTAGTTTTATCTAGAAATATCTCATCCTGTTGGAGATTGTTGATTACAGCTTCAGAAATACCAGTGTGTTTTGCATTTCCCTGACTGGATTATAAACGAGCATGTTGGCATTGCAGCGTATCAAATGAGTGCTTCCTATTTATGTCAAGTGCTTCTTGTTTACCTTTCTATTAAAAAAAGTCATTCCACCTGTTGAGACTATAACAGGGAACAGTTCTCTTCAGGGTGATGTTTTTGTACCACAAACTACTGTGTATTCTCTGCCCTTAATATACCATTAAAATTGCTTAAACCCATCAGGAGATTAGAATTTTGGTTTGGACAATTTAATGTCTGAAGCAATAAGGATAGAAATAAAGGAAGTAATCAGCAGATCAGACTGTATGTGAGGAAAGGAAAACAAGTTAATTTTGTAAATAAAAACACTAATTCTTTCCACAGATGATGTCTAATCTCCTGCATATTCCCAGCATAATTTATACTTCAGATTTCTGGTATATCTGTCCCATTTTATTTTTGTACACCTCTGGCAACTTATTATTAAGAGCGTATGTCAAGTATCTGAAATGTTAGTGGGGATCAAGTGGTAGAAGGATTTTAAAAGTGAGACAGGGTCAACACTTTCCTGTTGCAAAGGCTAAAGGATCAGGAAACCCTGTTTGATGAGGCATGTTGAGGTTCTGGTCAGGAAAAAGTAAGCATATGTCAGGTATAAACAGCTGGAATCAAGGGAATTACTTAAAGGAAGTAGGAATGCACAAAAGTCAAATCAGGAGAGTAAATAAGGTAGCTTTGGCAGATAAGCTAAATGAGAATCCTGTGAGATTCTATAAGTGCATAAAAGCAAAAGGGTTACTAGGAGCAGAATAAGGCTCCTTAAGGATCAATATGATTGTTTATGTGCGGAGCCATAGATGATGGTTGAGAGCCTAAATGAATATTTCACGTCTGTTTTTACTGTGGAGAAGGGCCTGGAAGCCAGGGAAGTCAAGGAAAAGGAAATTAATTAGTTAATAAATAAGGTCCTTGGCTTATAATTAAATAATTAAGCATTGGAATAAAAATGAGGAATAGTCAGTCTATGACCTCCTCTACTGTCACGATGAGACCATGCTCAGGTTGGAGAAGCAGCACCTTATATTCTGTCTGGGTATTCTCTCTCATCTTATCTCATTGCCTGCCCATCTCCTCTCCTTGTTGCTCCTCCCCGTTTTCTTTCCTCCATGGTCTTCTGCCCTCTCCTATTAGATTCCCTCTTCTCCAGCCCTGTATCTCTTTCACCAATCAACTTCCCAGCTCTTTACTTCACTGCCCACCTCCCAGTTTCACTCATCACCAGTGATTCCTTCTCTCCTACCCCCACCTTCTCACTTTGACTCCTCATCTTTATTTCTCCAGTCTTGTTCAAGGGTCTCGGCCTGAAGCATCAACTGTACTCTTTTCCATAGAAGCTGCCTGGCCTGCTGAGATCCTCCAGCACTTTGTGTGTGTTGCAGTAATCATTCCTTGATGTTATAATGTTGATTGAAATACATAATATAAATTGAAGGAGTGGCGTGTGAAGAATTTTATCTGTGCAGATCATCAAAGTATAAAATACAGGTTAAGTTCCCCTTATGCTTGGGGCTGAAAGTGTTTTGGATTTTGGAATATATACTGAGATAGCTTGCAATCATAATTATTTCTGACTGAATTTACTTACTACCAGTAAGCATCTTTGTCTTATACTTGTTCATCACACATATGTACTAAATAGAGAAAATCTTACATATCGTTAATATGTTGAAAATATAACGTGTGCAGGGTAACAAAAGCAGCACAACAGCATCAGGAGAGAATACCCGATTCAGTTTTTGAACAACACCACAAACAATGGCAGGCTTTCAGTCTCCACCTACAATGTCTTGTTTTGATTAGAAGGTTACAGTACACTGCATCTTTGAACCTGGATGAGTATGACACAGTTATCACTGACTTGATTGAAACCTGTGTGGATGAGTGTGTGCCAATAAAAGCTTACTGTACGTTTCCAAACCAAAATCTGTGGATGAACCAGGAGGTTCGTAGTCTGCTGACGACTAGAGCATATAAGTCTAGTGACTTGAAAACCAAGAAAACCAGGTATGACTTGCGGAGAGCTATTTGAAGAGCTAAGAATCAATCCTGAGAGAGGTTAGAAGCGACGTCGGATGCATGCCAACTCTGGCAGGGCTTATCGGCCATTACTTCCTACGAGGCAAAACCCAACATCATGAATGACAGTGATGCCTCACTTCCAGATAAGCTCAATGTCATCTATGCTCACTTTGAGGTGCAGAATAAAACTATGGCATCCCTGCGGCATGCTGTGGCCCTGTGATCTCTGTGTTGGAGGCCAACGTCAGGCTGTATTTCAGGAGGGTGAGCTCTTGCAAGGCAGCAGGCCCTGATGGTAATGCTCTGAAAACTTGTGCCAACCAACCGGCGGGGTATTCAAAGACATTCTTAATCTTTTATTACTACAGTTGAAAGTTCCCACCTGCTTCAAAAGGGCAACAATTATACCAGGGACCAGGAAGAGCAGTGTAAGCTACCTTAATGACTATCATCCAGTAGCACTCACATCTACAGTCATGAAATGCTTTGAGAGGTTGGTATAGCTAGAATCAACTCCTGCCTCAGTAAGGACCTTGACCCTCTGGAAGTTGCCTATCACCATTGATCTCAATGGCTCTCCTTGAAGCCTTAGATCACCTGGACAATACAAATACCCATGTCAGGATGCTATTTATTGACTATAGCTCAGCGTTTAACACCATCATTCCTACAGTCCTGATCGAAAGGCTACAGAACCTGGGCCTCTGTACATTACTTTACAATTGGATCATCAGCTTCCTAACCGGAAGACCACAATCTTGGATTGGATATGACATCTCCATCTCTCTGACAATCAGTGAGATGTATGCTTAGCCCACTGCTCTCCTTTCTATACTCATGACTGTGCATAGCTCAAGTGCCATTTATAAACTTGCTGATGATACAACCATTGTTGACAGAATCTCAGAAGGTGGTGAGAGGGTGTACAGGAGCAAGATATACCAGCTGGTTGAGTGGTGTCAGTGCAACAACCTAGCACTCAACGTCAGCAAGACCAAAGAGCTGATTGTGAATTTCAGAAAGAGTAAGATGAGGGAACGCAAACCAATCCTCATAGAGGTATCAGAAGCAGAGAGATTGAGCAATCTCAAGTTTCTGGGTGTCAATATCTGACGACTTAACCTGGTTGGAACATATTGATGCAGCTATAAAGAGGACTAGACAGTGGCTATTTTTCATTAGGAGTTTGAGGAGATTTGCTTTGTCAACTAAAATACTCAAAAACTTGTACAGATGTACTGTGGAGAGTATTCTGACTGGCTGTATCACCATCTGGTATGGGGACGCTACTGCACAGGATCGAAGTAAGTTGCTGAAAGTTGTAAAGTTAGTCAGCTCCATCAGGGTACTAGCCTTTGTAGTGTCCAAGAAATCTTCAAGGAGCAGTGCCTCAGGAAGGACCATCATCAAGAACTCCTACCACTCAGGATATGCCCTCTGCTCATAGCTACAGTACGGAAGGAGGTACAGAAGCCTGAAGACACACACTCAGTGATTCAGGAATGTCTTATCCCTCTCTGCCATCTGATTCCTAAATGGACATTGAACCCATAAACACTACCTCACTACTTTTTCATTTATTGCTGTTTTTGGACTACTTATTGTAAAATAACTATGTAACACATATTATACATATTATATTATAACATACATATATATATATAATACATGTTTTATATATATATATATATATATATATACTTAATGTAATTCAGTTCCTTTTTTTCTATATTTATCATGTATTGCATTGTACTGCTGCCACAAAACTAACACATTTTACGACATATGCCAGTGATGTTAAACCTGATTCCGATTTGTAATTTACTTGAGTAAGGTTGTATATAAGGTATAAAAACATTCAGCATTGTAGGTTTGTTCTGGTGTTAGATTTTTATCAGTGACAATCATGGCAAACTCATCAATTAATTTATCTGGCACGAGGAAATCTGCAGATGCTGGAAATTCAAACAACACACACAAAGTGCTGGTGGAACGCAGCAGGCCAGGCAGCATCTATAGGGAGAAGCAGTGTCAAAGTTTTGGGCCGAGACTCTTCATCAGTCCAGATGAAGGGTCTCGGCCCAAAACGTCGACAGTGCTTCTCCTTATAGATGCTGCCTGGCCTGCTGCGTTCCACCAGCATTTTGTGTGTGTTGTTAATTAATTTATCTGCTGTTTTATGATCAGCAGATGCTTTATCACCACAAATATTTAAAAATTTAAAATCGTGCCTTTTGTTAAATTTCTGCAATCAGCCTGCTGAATATTCACAATTACCTTCAATTTTCAGTTTGTTGTGATAGATGTTTGCTGTTTCATGATCAACATATTGTTAAGTGGCATATGTTCTCCCTGATGCTGACAAATCCACTCTTTCAGTGCATGAATGGGATCTTCATTTTTTGCTCTATGCAGTGTATTTCTATTTTTCATTAACTCCTATTCATTACAACTGTGAGGGCTCTTCTCAGAAATGTCTGGAATTCTGGAGGTTTTCAGTTTTTGGATTTATGGATCATGGGTACTCAACTTGTATTGCAAAATCTGCAAGGGTTACATATAGAGACAAGCACTAATCCAACAATAACAAAATATCAAGCACGTGGGATATTCTTAAAAGGTAGTGGATTCGGCCCAATACATCACTGGTAAAGCCCACCCAACCACTGACCACATCTACATGAAACACTATCATAGGAAACCAGCATCCATCATCAAAGATCCTCACCACCCAGGTCACGCTCTCTTCTCACTACTGCCGTCAGGTAGAAGGTATGAGAGCCTCAGGACTCGCACCACCAGGTTCAAGAACAGTTACTACATCTCACCTATCGCTTGCCCCATCATTGAAATGTTCCTACAACCAATGATCTCACTTTAAGGACTCTTTATCTCATTATCTCATGTACACATTATTTTTAGTTATTTATTTATATTTGCATTTGCACAGTTTGTTGTCTTCTGCACTCTGGTTGATCTTTCATTGATCCTATTACAGTTACTATTCTATAGATTTGCTGAGTATGCCCACAGGAAAATGAATCTTAGGGTTGTATATGGTGTCTTATAAGTACTTTGATAATAAATTTTACTTTGTACTTTGAACCTTATTCTAGCTTTATGTTTCTGTATTTCTAGCTGTGTCTTTATTGTAAGATTATTTTTGGTCTTAGAAGAAAAGCTGGAGTTAAATTGTTACAGAAATGATTGAGTGTAATATCTGTTGGTTCAATACAGTATATTTTTTGGCAATTTTTAGTGAAATAGTAAAATAAAATTGCAACATTTTTGGACATTATCAAACTCTGAAGCTGCATTTCTTTCGTTGTAGCTTTCTCAAAATGGTTCTATTATGTGACCATGCCAATGCCAGCATCTACTTTTACTCTCGCTGTTGGATTCTGGCTTGAAGTGAAACATGAACACATCTTTGAATCCCACTTGCAAAGTTCATTATCCTCATCTTCAAACTTTATAAATAAAAACCCCAGGTTTGTATTTTAGTTTCCTACAATTAAATTACACTCAAGTCTCTTTAATGGAAAATATGGGATACTTCCTTCATATATTGCTTAGATATCAACATGGATATTTTGTTACATTGTTAGGGAAAGGAGTAAAAGTGTTATAATATAACTGTGTGTGGCAGTAGTTTACACCTTTTTGACTAAAAAAATTAAAACTTCAAAATTGATTAGTTAGGGCGAGGTATGAATTTGAAAGAAAAAGTGCCCTGATCTTCACTTCTGTTGCTGTTCTTCATTCCTTCTCAATACTTTTCTCATACTTCTTAGGTCCCTGAACATGGTAACTCAAAATTCTGAGTTATCCACTCTCACAACTCTTTATTTGAATCCTTTGATTGTGAATTCTGGTCTACCCAAAATTCAGTTACAGATTGAAATTTTGTTTATAGTGATTGTTGTTACATCTCAAGTGATTAACACAGTAAAACATGCTCCCCTGTTTCATGCTCTCCTTTGTTGTCTACCTCCATAATGTTGCCCTTACGTGTTTCTAACATAACCATGCATTTTCACCACAACTTTCTGTGATTCATATAGATTTTCTTGTCCTTCGGTTGTGGGCATAGTTGGCAAGGCCAGCGTTTATTATCCATCCCTATTTGCACCTTGAATTGACTGGTTTGATAGCCATTTCTGAAGGCAGCTGAGAATCAACCATGTACATGGGACTAGTGTCATGTAAGGACCAGGGTAAGAATGGAAGATATCCTTCCCTGAAAGACACAATTCAGAAAGTTAAGTTTTTACACCAGTCCAGTAAATTTGTGAACACCATTACTACTGCTCACTTTTTATTCCAAATTGATTTAGTTTAAACTCTCCACTTGCCCAGATGGTTTTAATACAAAATTTATGGGTACAGCAGCCAACCCCTATGTCACTGCAATTCCACTTAATTGAACACAAATTTTCATAATGTGTTTCCATTTTCTTTTCATTTTGTATATTGGTCCTGGGTGACGTTGCCCAGAGGCGTGCAGTGTTTCTCCATTTGCTTGTCCACACCTGTGGTCTTCATGATTAGCAGCTCAACTGCCTCTCCAACAGAAGAATTTTCTCCACTGCATATTTGGGAATTCAAGGCAATTGTCTCAGGCTTCATCATGAAGTCTGCATCCTGCCACTCCTTTCGGTCTCCTCCATCAAAGTATACTCAGGCTTCAGTGGTCGGTATAGACCTTTTGTGTCATGTTTAATCTGGAGCTGACTTTAAAACCCCATACCTCACCTTGTTGATTTCCTTTGTGAGTAATTTGACTGCCCTACAACTGATTTTCAGTGCTATTATTCAGCTTCTGAATAATTTAAAAATATTGTTTAGTATTATTTCTTTTTATATATTATGTCATCTTGCATCCTTTTTTACTTCTAGTGTTTCCAAGGCAACCTGTGATCATCCAGCCTATCCATGTCGTTTCCAAAATCCTCTTGCCCAAGTCCAGGATTGTATTCCTCACCGAGTCTTTGCTCCAGATTGTCTGAATTTACGAAGCCAGGAGTTTCTGCTTCCTCTGTTAGCTCCGTGCCTTTCTGCGGCTTGTCGTATTCTGGGCACTCATCCTTTCTGCAGGGTCGATGTATTGGTTGTTCCTGCTGGCTTTTCTAGTCTGGGAATGGCTAGGTAAGTTTAGTTCTGCCATAACCTAATTGCTGTTAAGTCTCTCTGCTGTTTTTTTTTATTTTTGTCTTAAAAATTGAATTTAAATTATTTATACTGACTGCCATCTCCGGCAAATTTCAGCTCATAATTAATTGTTTTTTATTTTAAAATTCATAAAGCACTTTCGATATTACAGAAATCATTGGATAAAGAATTCTACAAGGTTTGTCATACTTGCTTTCAGTTCAATCATGAGAGTATCTCTGAGCGTGTTCAATGAAAGTTGATGAGTTCCAGTAATGACTTGAAGTAAATTGGTTTATTGTTCTCATATGTATCATGGTACGATTAAAAGCTTTGTTCCGCATGCCATTCATAACAATATTTTCATCACATCAGTGCATTGAGGCAGTACACAGGTAAAACAATAACAGAATGCAGATTAAAGTCATAGTTATAGAGAAAATGTAATGCAGGTATACAATTATGTTCAAGGCCATAATGAGGTAGATTGTGAGGTCAAGAATCCACCTTATCATACAAAGGGACCAATCGGTAGTTTTATAACAGCAGGATAGAAGCTGTCCTTGAAACTTTCAGGCTTCTGTATTTTCTGTCCAATGGGAGGAGGGAGAAGACAGAAATAAACTGTTTTTGTATGATATTAAAAATGTGTTGCAATCATTCCAATAAGCTACTTACTTAATGGCTATTTTTTAATCTAATTATAATTGATCTATTAGTGCTTAATGTGGATGTTTAATGAAAAGTGGTAAAAGAATGCTGTAAACTGGAAGAGCTTTTTGTGTAAAAAAAATGATAGCCTTTATCATTAGTCACAGCAGATCTTTTATATGAGCATTTTGATTTTCAAAAATTTACTGATTAACTTGCACATCACATTTCCAAAGCTGGTCAGTTATATCTGACCATTGACAAAGAATGATTAAGGCTCTTTCAGAGAACAACACCACCATCTTCTCTCTTTTCCTCTTTTTAAATGCCAGTAATTTTGCATTTGCTTTTATTTCAGAGTTTCATTCTGTCACCAGATATCAATTACTGTTTCAAGTGTTTATTGATCTGGTCTACAATGAAAACCTGCCTTTGGTTAACAGGAAATTGGAGATAACTTAAATGGGAAGATAAGATAATTAGGGTGCTGTTCTCAAATCTTCCATCCAGTGGATTAAAGATCAAATTTTCAACTCATTCAGTTATCCTGTGGTCTACACAAGAATACTACATGAAATTCCCAGAATACATTTTCTGACTGTTAAGCAGTGGATTGCCCAGGTTTATCAATCTGAATGCCTTTTAATGGAGCTCCTACACAAAGTAGGAGTGGCTGAGAAGTACCTTAGGATGACTGGAAAGCAGTTCAGTTCTTGAAAACCTGTCCAATTACTGTGCTAACTATTTGTATATGTCACTTCTTATCTGTCCATCATCTTTTATGCTCCTCCCCTTCCTTTTCTTCCATGGTCTTCTGTCAGATTCTCTCCTATCAGATTCCCCCTTCTCTAACCCTTTATCCCTTTCACCAATCAACTTCCCAACTCTTCACTTCACCTCCTCCCCCTCACGGTTTTACCTATCACTTGCCACCTTGTACTTCTTCCTCACCCTTCCCCACCTTCTGACTCCTTCTCTCTTACTTTCTGGTCTCGGCTCGAAACAGTGACTGCACTCTTTTCCATAGATGCTTCCTGGCTTGCTGAGTTCCTCCAACATTTTGTGTGTGTGGCTTGGATTTCCAGCATCTGAAGATTTCCTCCTGTTTGTGAAACTATTTGTATATATTTTCCCAGTCTTTGTTTTCTTTTTGGTTACTATTTTGTTGTCCTGGAGTAATAGGTCAGTTTTAGAATTATACTCTCGCTCTGTCCCAGGACTGCAGCAATATGGTCAAAATGCATGTCTCGACTTGGGGTAATTATTGCTGAAGTTATAAAAAGTATTTCTGAAGGCTGTAGAAGGCCGAGAGTACCCAGTTTTATTTATGTGGCTGAGGTCAGTATGTAGGTGCAGTACACTATAGGGAAGTCCCTTTTCCCTTTGCTTTGACTACAGCAACAATATTCTTCTGTTGTAGTAGGATTTAGTTTTACCGTGGAGTTTAGCTGCTGGTGCTGAGTTAAATGTTTATTGGTCAATATCTGTACTAGAATTTAAATATGTTTTCTTGGCTGACCCTTGAGATTCACTTAATGGTTCGGCTCTATTCAGATCTTACTGCATTTTCTGATGTTTAAATATTATTCCCAATACAGGAAGGTTGACTTGGCTCACATGCAATTAATGTATTTAACCTAGAAACTAGAGACACCGTCTCCCATGGAACAGTCTAATATTCAGAATTAGGTTTAATATCACTGGGATATATCATGAAATTTGTTGTTCTGCGGCAGTAGTACATTGCAATACATGATAATAAAAAAGCTATAAATTACAATAGGAAGAATTTATATAAAAGTGAATAAATAAGTAGTGCAAAAAGAGAGAAAAAATAGTGTTCATGAGTTCATTATCCATTCAGTAATCTGATGGCGGAGGGGAAGAAGCTGTTCCTGTATCTTTGATTGTGTACCTTTAGGCTCCTGTACCACCTCCTTGATGGTAGCAATGAGAAGAAGATATGTCCTGGATGGTGGGGGTCCTTGATGATGTATGCCACCATTTTGAGGCGTTGTCTTTTGAAGTTGCCCTTGATGCTGGGGAGGCTTGTGCCCAATAATGGAGCTGGCTGCGTTTACAACTTTCTGCAGCTTTTTACAATTCTGTGCAGAGGCCCCTTCATACCAGGTGGCGATGCAGCCAGTTCAAATGCTCTCCACAGTACATCTGTAGAAATTTGCGACTCTTTGACGACAGATCAAATCTCCGCAAACTCTTAATGAAATGTAGCTGTTGTCATGTCTTCTTTGTCATGACATCAATATGTTGAGCCCAGGATAGTTCCACAGAGGATGACACCCAGGACCTTGAAATTACTCACCATTTCCTCTGATAATCCCTTGATGAAGGCTGGTGTGTGCTTCCTTGACTTCCCCTTCCTGAAATCCACAATCAATTCCTTGGTCTTACTGATGTTGCATACAAGGTTGTTGTTGTGACACCACTCAACCAGCTGATCTATCTTGCTCCTGTGTCATCAGCAAATTTACAGATGGCATGTGCCTAGTCACACAGTTGTGGGTATAAAGAGAGCAGAGCAGTGGGCTAAGCACATACCCTTGAGGTGCGCCAGTATTGATTATCAGCGAGGAGGAGATGTCATTTCCAATCCACATTAACTGGGGGCTCCTGGTGAGGAAGTAAAGGATCCAGTTAGGCAAATTGTGATAGGAAAATTGCAGTGGGTCCAGGTTCTTGCATAGGCAGGAACTGATATTGGCCATGACCAAACTCTCAACGCAATTTATCACAGTAGATGTGAGTACAATTGGGTGATAGTCACTGGGGCAGCTCACCCTGCTATTCTTGGGTACTGGTATGATTGTCATGCTTTGAGGCAGGTGGGAACAATGAGGTTGAAGATATCTTTGAACACTCCTGCCAGTTGGTTGGCACAGGTTTTCAGTGTCCTACCAGGTACACTATCAGGGCCTGATACCTTGCGAGGGTTCACCCCCTTGAAAGACGTGCCACACTGCCTTCAAGACAGAGATCACAAGGTTACCAGCTGCTGCAGGGATTTGTACAGGTGTAGTTTCATTTTCCCTTTCAAAGTGTGCGTAAAAGGAGTTGAGCTCATCTGGGAGTGAAGCATCACAGCCATTCATGATTTTAGGTTTCACTTTGTAGGAAGTAATGACCTGAAAACCCTGGTCAGCAAAAGCTGATGTGCATCCATTTCCAGCTCTAACTTTAATTTGTTGTCTTTTCACTCTTAAAATTCCTTCCATAGAGAATACCTGGACTTGTATAGTGCTGGATTACCAGTCTTATATGCCACATCTAGCCCTCAGCAAACTTTGAATCTCCTGGTTCATCCATGGCTTTTATTTTGCATATGTCTGCAATGTTTTTGAAGGCACATAGTTATTCACACAGGTCTTAATGAAGTCGGTGGTGACTGTGGTGTATTCATTGTTTTGAAGATGAGCCCTTGAATGTTGTCCATTCCACCAACTCAAAGCAGTCCTGTAAGCACTCCTTCATCTCCCTTGACCATACCTTCTTGGTCCTCACTATCTGTGCTGCCATCTTGAGTCATTGCCTATATGCTGGAAATCGAAGTACATCCAGGTGATGGGACTTCCCAAAGTGTGGGTGTGAGATGTCTCAGTAAGCAGTGGTATAACAGTGGTCAAGTGTGTTGGCTCCTCTGGTTCCAAAGATGATATGTTAGCATTAGTTGTACAGAGACTTCTTCAAGCTAGCCTGGTTGAAATACTCCGCAATGATAAGGAAGGCATCTGTATGCCCTGTTTCATGACTGTTGATCATGGTGCTCAGCTCCTCCAGTGCCTGCCTGATGTTGGCCTGGGGTGGAATGTACACTGCTACCAGGATGATGGTAGAAAACTTCCTTGGCAGATAAAATGGACCAC
Organism: Hypanus sabinus; assembly: GCF_030144855.1. Taxonomy (NCBI): domain Eukaryota; kingdom Metazoa; phylum Chordata; class Chondrichthyes; order Myliobatiformes; family Dasyatidae; genus Hypanus; species Hypanus sabinus. The sequence goes on from NC_082710.1 coordinate 43,648,061, forward strand.
ATTGAATCGCTAGATATTCCAGGTTGGGTGAGCAGCATTGAGACAGAATCGCTATGTATATGCACTGGAATGAGTTAATCACTGATGTCCCTCTGATACTGCAAGCTTGTTCTGAGGTCTTCATTTTTAATTTCCTGAGACTGTGCATTCACCAGCAGGATAGCTGGGAGTGGGGGTTCCAAAGCCTCTGTGTTTCAAGTGTACCTGCAGACCGGCTCGTCTTTTTCTTAAAGAGGAACTGCGCTCACGCCCTGAGTCTGCCGTCCGGGATCATCCAATTTTGAGTATTGATAGATTTTAAAGAATGTCTTAAAATAATGTTGTTGACTGAAGTACCCATGGCTCTGTGTATGGATTTCAGCAGCAGTAGTCCTGAATGGAATATTTGATGATTCTCATCAGAGCTGCTTGCTTATTTCCACTTATCGGCACCATGTTAGATTAGCTAAAGGAAATGTCAAGTGTCGTCCTAAACTAATGTTCTTAGAGAGAAGCTAATGTATATCTGTTTAATTTTTGATTCTGATATATTTTTAGAAATTTATTCAAATTTAGATGAAGCTAAATTTTCCCAACAAAACACCCCATGGTGCGCATCATTTTGCATCAAATTTTGGATCAGTTCAGTTAGTTTAACTATTTTAGGTATTGACTAATATTTTATTATTATACAAAATACTTTTAAAAAAACTAGCATTAACTAACATGTTTTGTCAGAGATTTTCAGAGAAATTCAGTGGTGTCCAGGTGTTTTGACAGCGAGTCATCCTGCAGGTGCAGATTAGTGGCTATTGAAACTTTCCTTGGACTTTGCACACGAGATTGCCGTTGCAAGTAAGTGTGCAAATCTCTTTGCTCACTGAAGTGGATGGACAGAACTGTGCCAGGCCAAAGGGATGTACTTCATGCTCCTGAGGCTTAGCAATATAATTTGTGATGGCGGAATAGCTCATTCAATTTTTACTATGTAAATTGAAAGATTTTGATTAATCAGAGAATTGCCTTTTCTGATTGTCTGCTGATGACTGTGGTGTTCCGCAGGGGTCGGTGCTGGGACTGCTTCTTTTCATGTTATATCTCATTGATCTGGATGATGGGATTGATAGCTTTGTGGCCAAGTTTGTGAACAATACAAAAGTAGGTGGAAGGGCACGTAGTGTTGATGCAGAAGATTAGGAGAATGGGCAGAGAAGTGGAAGTTGGAATGCAATGCAGGGGTGTGTATGGTTATGAATTTGGGAGAATGAATAAAGGCATAGACTATTTTCTAAATGGAGCAAACTCAGAAATCAGGGGTGCAAAAGGACTTAAGAACCTCATGCAGCATTCCCTGTAGGTGAGTCAGTGATAAGGAAGGCAGATACAATGGTAGTATTCATTTCAAGAGGATAAGAATACAAGAGCAAGGAAGTAATGCTGAGGCTTTATAAGGCGTTGGTCAAACTATGCTTGGAATATTGTGAGCGGTTTTGGGCCTCTTATCTAAGAAAGATGAGCCGCCATTGGAGAGAGTCCAGAGGAGGTTTACAAGAAAGATTCAGCGAAAGAAAGTGTTAACATTTGAGAAGCATGTGATGGCTCTGAGCCAGTACTCCTGGACTTCAGGAGAATGGTGGAGGGGAGAATGTTATTGATTAAGAGGGTGGTGAATCTGTGGAATTCATTGCCATGGAGGCCATGTTATTCAATATATTTAAAGAGGAGTTTGATAGGTTCTTGACTAGCAAGAGCTTTGAAGGTTATGGGGAGGAAGCAGGAGAATGGACTTGAAAGGGATAATAAAATCAGCTATGATGGAATAATCATCTGGCACCGGACCAGATTGAAAAGGTCAGGGTGGAGAGGAGCAAGCCGGTTCAGATCGCTGCTCAAAGCAGAGGAACCTGAAGTTCGGATGGCAAATTATGTGTCGGGCCAGATTGAAAAGGCCGAAGTGCTTGGGTTCGAAGTGAGGTGCGGGCTGACTAAGATCACTGCCCCATGATGTTTACTCAGCTCTTCGCTGAACTACGGTTCTCGGACTTCAGTTCAGGAACACCATTTGCTTGCGGTTACTGATGCATGATATTTGTTTAGTTACGCATTGGTAGTTTGACGGTCTTTTTTTATGGGTTATTTTATTTTATTTTCTTATGGACGTGATGCGATTTTTTAAATTCTCTGCACACTGAGTGTTAGTCTTTTTCTCATATATATGGAGTTTGCTTTTGGGTTGCTTTGTTTGAAGGTTGAATAATGTATGCATACTTTAATAATGTACTTTGAACTTGAAAATTATAATGAAAATGAAGATTTGGAGGATGCAATCATTGATAGCATTGTATGAACACGGTCCTTTATCTTGACTAGGTAATTGCTTTGATTTTGTCCATTTGTAGGTAATTGAAAGAAAGTGGTGGCATGTACTAGATGAATTCCTCCATTGAAAACTGTCAGGAGTTACTACACAGGTTTATAGTGATAGTGTTCCAATTTGTTCTGTGTTCCATTTAAGTACATAATAATACCTTTATAACTATTTCCATGAAATGTTGGCTAATTGAGGCAGCCACTTAATTGGGCCGAAGTGTACTGGTCCCAATGTGTCCTAATTAAATGAAATCCACTGTATTTTAAAATTAGATTAGATTAGATTCAACTTTATTGTCGTTTTGCCGAGTACAGATACAAAGCCAATGAAATGCAATTAGCATCTAACCAGAAGTGCAAAAGAATAGTGTTATTTACAAAATAACTGCGAATAAAAAGTAAGTGCTACAATACAAATATAAAAGTACTGAGACAGTACAATATGGGTGCAATACTGCTTAACGCTGTGATGTGAGGTTCAGCAAGGTCACAGCCTCAGGGAAGAAGCTCTCCTTGAGCCTGCTGGTGCTCCTGTAGCGCCTACCAGATGGGAGGAGAGTAAAATGATGAATAGATTGTTAATACTGGTGAATTTGGGAATGCTAGAGCATTACATGGAGTAAGTAATCATTGGGACAGTGCATCGCCTCTATTGGAACAGGCGTACAAGAATTTTTTTTGCTGCAGCTATGCGGGGTTTTAAACATACATGAGAATTAGTGCAGTTTTGGTCACCGTATCCAAGGAATGATATAATTGTCTTGCTGGCAATACACAAATGTTTGATTTAAGGTGCAGTATGTATGGATATATTAAAAAAACTGAGGTGCTATTGTGTACAATAGGTGGAGAAAAATGAGAGGTGACCTATTTAAAATATATAAGATTTGGACAAGGGCTGACATGGTTAGGTACTAAGAAACTTTTATTTCCTTTCTGAAACAGCCCACAGCTGGTTGGGAGGAAGGGAGTGATTGTGCATAGTATCAGGGTAGAACTATTTTGGACTGAATGAGGGGAAAAAATCTTTTTTGCTCAAAGGATTGTAACTCTGAAGTCCTGCACTTTAGAGGGCAACACAAGTTCAGTCATTGAATTTTTACAAGGCTGAGAATGATGATGGTTGAATGTTGGTAAAGGGAAATGGAAATTAGATGGGAAAGCTGATTTGAGATAATCAGCCTTTATCTTGCTGAACAGTGTGCAGACTTGAAAGACTGTGTAGCCTCTTCATAGGCTTTCATGGTTTATTAGACATATTCGGAATACATTCAGTAATTCCTTTGATTTGTGTTTTGAAACCAAACAGCAACAAGCATTTTTGCTTTACAAACCTATTTCTTTAACAATTACACCACTTTATTGCACTTTCATTTATTCACAGCTTCACATTTACATTGACAAGATTAATGGGGAAAAAAGCCTGAAATTTAAATTTTTCTCATAGAGCTTTGATGCTCCCATTCTGAGAATCCATCTGTTATTCAGGAAAACCCTGTGTCTTTGAAGATGTTCCTTGTGGCAGTATATGGTTGGCTGTCTGTTCAGTAGAGGCAGTGGCCAGTGCTGTCATCAGTGACAGTATGACCGTCATCGTCTGACACAATGAACAACCATCACTGTTTAGCAACGTTTGAGCTTGTGCAGAAGCATTGGATAAATGTTCTGTTAACAGATTAAACACAAATTAATATTGTTACTCAAGTTTTCAGCTCTGTCTAGCTTAATACATTTGTTGTTGCTATTGAGCGCTGTCGAGTTGTCGTCGACTCATGGCGACCCTGTGGCGAGTGCAGTTGTCCATAGGGTTTTCGTGGCAAGGTACAAAAGTAGATCGCTGGAGTTTCTTCCAAGCAGATACTGCTGCTGCTCAGGTTGGGACGTGGCTGGATTTGAACCCGGGACCATCCACCTTGAAGTCCAGTGCTGACGCCACTATACCATTACAATACTTCCCTGGTTCCCTGAATCAAGATATGTACTTTGGCAAATTATAATATTTACAACTTTTCTCAGCACGTGGACAGAATGTTGATATGAAGAATTAATAATGCATCTACTTGTAGCTCTGTTTTGCACTGTTAATATCTTTTGTGTAACAGTTGCATACATCTCCACCTCAGAGTAAAAGAAGTTTATACTACTAATTCTCTATCGAGACTTATTTATTACAAACATTTGTATTTCTCTCTTTATAACCTACTTGCAATAAACCCTTTCAGTGAGAGCCTGTTGAGTCATATCTTGGTGCATGGCCTGATCTAATGTTATTTTGTGAATTATGTAGTGGCCCATCTGCTCTCTCTGAATGCAGATTCAGGGTTTGTCAGTAACTAGAAGTGAAAACAGCATAAGATTTAGGCTTTGTTGGTATCACAGCACTTCCCTGTAAATGACATTTAAATTGTTGAATCTGTTTCCTGTAGTTCTTTGTTTAGTTTGGTGGCTGAAGAGCCACAGAACTCAGGGTTATGGATGATTTGCTTCCACCAGTTCCGTGTGCACTGAGGTGACATGAAGGCCAATGTGGGAACTGCATACTCTGCCACGGTTGGAGCAGGAAGATTTGATGGAGATGGTGAACAGGTGGATGACCGAGTTTGGGAGTTGATGCTCTCTTTCCACCGTCCATCCTTCCAAGGCAGAAAGAGAGCACTTTCTCTTGAAGTAGGAACCAGAGGTTCCTAATGCCACCCTAAACATTCCTCCCCCGTTTTGAGTCAAAATAAACCAGGGATTCCCAGCATTCAGTCTTTTAAGAAAACTTTGAGAACATTCTTGAATTATTTTGTCTGTCTACTTGCTAATCTGTTGCCCAGACAGGTCTGTTTTGGGAATCCAATGTCAGACATGGAGTTATCTGTCCTACCCGTGGAACTCGCTCTCTGAATGAGCACAAGTAAAAGCATTATCTGAGAACTGTTGGGTGATCTCGGTTCTGGAATGGAGGCAATTTAGATTGAATGTCCTCCATCTGAATTGTAGATTACTTCCATTTCAGCAGAAAACTTGTTGGAGGTGAGGTGCAGCATTGCAGCAAGAAAGATTAAAAAGAGTGAGAATGGTGTTGGGAAGATGATACCAGCCGGCATCAAGCTTGCATATATGTTGACTCACTGGTTTAAAATAAATGTTTTGCGCACCACACAAAATGTTGGAGGAACTGAGACAACATGTATTGAGAGAAATAAAGACTTGACATTTTGGTCTGAGACCATTTTGGCTGAGATCTCAGCCCAAAACATCGCCTGACCTGTTGAGTTCTTCCAGCATTTTGTGTGTGTTACTCTGGAGGTCTGGCATCTGCAGAATATCTTGTGTTTATCGTTTGCATTTCATTGTGAGACAAGTACACAATGGTGATGAACTTCAGAGGGCAGCAAGATTTGAAGATAATGCTCGTGGTCCTTGTCAATTGATTGACAAGTCAAAAGGTTTTGAAAGGACAAAAATGGCCATGTATAGTGGCTGATGCTGATCCTGCATTTCTGGAGGTGTTGGCACATGTTAAAATATTTGCCTATTGTAATGTTAAATGATTGAAATCTGCTCTGTATTTTGACATTTGACCACTCATCAGGTGAGGAAAATCCTGGTAATGACTTCCCCTGTGGTAGACAGGGAAGTCTATTGTGGTTCCTGCAATTACATTTGTTGCTGTACTTGTAGATCACAATTATGGTGCATTTGAGATCCTCTGCTCCAGATGCAAGAGATAAAGTTGTGGAAATAATACTAAGTTCCTAATGGTCAGAACAGACTGTGTCTTTCCTGAGGTTGGTTTCTCAGTTGGCATGTAGCCCAGACACTGAAGGACCTACCTATCTGAGGACCAAGAACAGAGGTGAACACAGAGGGAGTCAGCACACGTAACTCCATTGAAAAGAATCGTATCTGTTTCAGACTTGTTGCCATCAAACTCTCACATGTCAGCAGGGTGATATATCTGTAGAATGAATTCAGCATGCAAGGAGGCCAATTGGCCCAATTAGTTTCTGCAATCTTCCAGTTTCAGGTGCTACCTCTGAAACTAAAGTGTGGATGTTGGAAAGATTTTTGCCAGGGCCTTCGCAATTTCCTTGCCTAATCAGTCAGCCACTTCAATTTTTTAAGTAATTCAATAGTTCTATTTAATATCAGAGAAAATTATACAATATACAACCTGAAATTCTTGTTCTTTACAGACATCCACAAAACAGAAGAGTGCCCCAAAAGAGTAAGTGATAGTAAAGCCCTAAAGCCCGCCCTGCTTTCCTCTCCTGTCCACAAGCAGCAGCAAAGCAATAACCCTCCCCTTTCCCCACTTACTATTGGAAGCATCAGCGCCCTCCACCCACCAAGCAAGCAATAGCAAAGCCCCCAGACCATGATCTGCAGAATAACAAAAACTACTATTCACCCAACAACTCAACATACCACTGTGTGTGTCTCTTTCTCTCCCTCTTCCTCTCCCTCTCTATCTCTCCCCCTCTCCCCACTCCCTCTCCCCTTCATTCCTCTCCCCTCCTCCCCTCTCTCTCTCTCTTCCCCACCCCCAACAAAAAGGGAACAGAGAGGTGTCACCCTTTCACAGCGAGAGCGGAGACATAAACAAACAACTCGCTGATTTGCAAAGATGAGATATGCTGTGTCCCTTTTTTTTTCAAGTCCTTTGTTTTGAGAATTGGCACCAAGCTCTCCCCCAGCAATGAGAGAGAGAAAGAGAGTGTGATTCACCAAGTACAGAGCCCCTGACCGCCATTCTGCTGAGCCTGATGTTCCGTTTTCTCCCATGGCATTTCAGTCAGCAGCACTGGCTTAGAGTCGGCTTGCCCACAGGGCCGCGAAGCCTGGGAACTCCCAAGGCACGCTCGTCTTCTGGGCCACACGCTTGGGATTTTGAGAAGTGGCTAGTCATGAGCCCTCGGGAGCAGGTCCCACCACTGCAAAGAACTGAAATCTGAGTGTAATTCTAGCTCAGGGTCTCTGTCAGAACTCCATCCACCTTGAAAAAGAGAAAGAGAGACATTAAAAGAAATTAAGGTGTTTCTGTAGGTGAGTTTGAAGGAGTTGCTGTTAAGCAACATTGTAGTTCCGCCCTTTGAATGATTTATCCACTGTAAGTGCATTTAGCTTTATCAGTCACTCCTCTTTATCAGTTTCTACCCCATTCAGAACCTTAGTTACATTTTCATTTGCTGCGATTCCAGCAGCTTCATTTTCCTTAAAGCTGGTATCAAGTATCCTCTTAGTACCTTAATCTTGAAATGAGCATCCGTGAATGAATTTTCTTTCGGGCCTCTGTTCAGTCCCATCTCTGCTCTTGCTATTCTTTTCCTCTTTCCATGCCTTTAGTATATTTTTAGATTCATTTTTATACTTGCTTCCTGATTTACTCATACCTATTCTTTGCCTGCCTTATTTCTTTTTTAATCTGTCTCTGACTTTCCTGCAACCAACCTGGCTCTCAGTTGTGTTACTACCTCGGCATCTTTACATCTCTATTTTTTCCTGTTCTGTTTTACTTTCTATCTTCTTGGAGATCTCGCTTTAATTTCTTTTCCCTTCTCCTTCATAGATTGTAAAAGAAAGCTGGTAGCTCTTTGACTTTGCCATGTTCTATCTATACATAAATTTGCACTTCACACATTGTTTGTGAAGTATTGTGGGATGTTTCTGAGAGAGGTATTTTATTGGCATTCACTGCTTGATCAAAATAATACTGGGATAGGCCAGATGAAATGGCAGGCACTGTGCAGCTTTTTAAAATTAAGATCCATGGTTATGAATGGTCCTTCAAAAGACTATGTTATGTTTGCAGATATAGATTAATTCACTTAGATTAGAAATGAGCAAACTTCCAGGGACTGAAATAATGTGATTGAACTAATACTAATCTGGAAAGATAGGCCAGGTAACTGACTGGCTTTTTGGACTCGCACCTTCATTGCTCTGAAACCCATGGAAATAAACATCTATCAACAGCTCTTGGGAAATCCATTGAAGTTACTCCAAGATATCTTATGCATCTTACGGAGATCTGAATCACAATGTTCAATTATATTTTCTTAGCAAATATTGGATTGGGTGATCTAGCACTTTGCCAGAAAGTGAGTGCGAGCCTTGAGGCAAAGAAACTGTGAGAAGGGATGAGAGCGGATATTTGACTCCATTTTGCCGATTAAAGCAACAAGAAAGATCAAGGCAAATGCAGAAAGTGAGTGAGGATTCAGTGCCGACTACCTGCCTTTTGATCATTGCTGGGATCCTTCTGCTGCCAGAGGAGGAGCTTGTGCGCCCTATCGCTGTGCTTGGAGACTAGGCCTCTGAGTTCGACTGCTGTCTTCTCTCTCTTTCGTTGGAGGAAGTTACCGAGGTTTGGGCTATAGATTATGGACTTTTTTAGTCTTATGGTTTTTATATTCTGTGTTGTTATCCGTTCTTTCTCATTTTTTTTGTTGGAGGGGGTCGATGTTCTTGTTGCATTTTTGTTAGATTTTTGTGCGGGGGGGATTTGGGACTGATTTTCTTGTTGCATTTCATGCCAAGGAGGGAGGTTTGGGGGCCAATGTTCTTGTTGCATCTTGTGTGGGGGAGAGGGTTTTAAGGCTGAAGTTTTTGTTGCATTTTGTGTGGGCTGTGGTGGAGGGAGTTTGGGGGAAGTTGATAGAGTTGCCGTTTTTTTGTGTGGGAGGGGTGGGTTTGCTGTTTCTCTTTGAGCTGACTTCCATGATTTTCTTTGTTTTATGGCTATCTGGAGAAGAAGAATTTCAGAGTTGTAAACTGCATACTTACTTTAATAATGAACCTTCGAATCTTTTGAACTTTTGACCATTTTAAATAGGAAAGGTAGTGCAGAGTGCCAATAGATGGCGCTCAAATCTGCTACTCCAAATGCTTCTGAAACGTGTGCTTATGCATTAGATATTATTCAGTGTAATCAAATTTTGTTTTGGACCCAATCCATCTGCCTTCTTCTTCAGAAAAAGTAACGGTATTTATTGAATTCTTAGTATTAAATTATATTAATTATTATTCCTGCATTTTCTTAAAATTGTGAACTTGTTTTATATTGCACTTTTGTATACAGTGTTATTTACAGCATCTCAATATTTTATAACTGTGGAAATTCAGATAGAAGACCTAGAATTACAATGTTTTTGACCTCAATGTTACCAAAAAAGAAAGTTTTATTTCTGAAAGTGAAATTAAAATGTATAATCTATAAACCAGAGGTTTTTCATACAACTCTAACCACAAAGTATACTGCAGATGCAACTCTACAACTCTAGAATTGTGGATGTTAATGAATGCTGATAAAAAGATCATTCTTCCAGCACAAAGAACGTCTCTTTATACCAAAATAATAATGCAACTTTGTCTCTTAAAGGGCCTTTTAATAGAGCAAAACAAAATCATATGGACACTTTTTCTAATACTGGTATAGGCCAAATGATTTTTTTTATACCTAGAGGACTCTAAAATAGAGTTGAACATCTTGATTAAAATTTGGATAAGGAATCAGTGATTGAATGGAAGTTTTGATGGATTTTGGTGAGTTTAATACAAATTGAATGTTCACAACATTTCAGTAACTTTTTCTGTTTGATCCTATTTTCAGTTCTTTAACTCTAGAATAATTTATCAAATTTCAAAGAGTTCTGTGGTGGTCGGTCAACAATTCTTATTGAATCAATCGCCAGTATGGGAGATTGTGGCAGTCAAGTGAGATATTGCAAGAAGCATCTTCTGTGTTAGCAATATATTTTTAAGAATTTAAATGGGATGAAAGTTATTCATGGATCTATTGAAAAGTTAGCCTTAAGCATTATGAAAAGGTTAACAGCTGTGAGAGAGATCAATCTCTGATTGCAATTCGGGGTTGGCCATTAGTAGACTTGTACTCTGGGCAAAAATCAATAAAATCATTAAAAGCAGATATCACAGAATAGAAGTGACCAGTATAGGAAGCAAAGCATTATATTGAATGAGGAAAGGAATGTCCGGCAAACCAAAGTGGAGAACAGTGGCAAAGATCAAGGAAACTGAATGGAGGAAGATATGGTTGATAATCGAAATGTAACTAAAAGCTGGCATTCCATTCATATGGGCAATGGTTATAAATCCTTTGTGTAAAGAGGGATCAGAACATATAGTGGCTAATGTAGAAAGAGATCTGCAATTTAATTAGTATGAATTAGGAGAAGGCTCTCAGCAAGACACTTTGACTTTATTTCCCTCCGTAGATGCTGCCTGACCTCTGAGTTCCTCTAGTATTTTGTGTGTGCTGCTCTTTGTTCTCTAAACTTTGGCCCAGAATTGCTGAAATATACCTGTTAATAATGCATATTGTTATTAATGTTCAAATCATTGACCAAGTTGTGGCGAGGAAAAGTCACCCCTGTCTCTTGTTATTCGTCAAACTCTGACTTGCTAGGTTTGCAAAAACTGCATCCTGTGCTTAGCATTCCTTGTGTGTTTAATGAAATTGCATTTGGACGCTAATTGCCTATTAAATTTGCCACAGAAATGTCAGTTTATCAGTCACACTTTTATAATAGTTAATTGCTGTCAATTAACTGCCTGGTCCATAAAGTGTGCAGTTTCAATCCTTCAAACAGTAAATTGTTTAAATTTAAAAAAATTAAAAGGTTATTTCCCTTTCTGAATCTCCTTTTAATTTTTTATTTCTTTCTTTTTTTTTCTGTATCATATTTTGCAGTGTGTTCACTCACTTTCATTAGCCCACTTGGCATCAGTCTTCATATTAGATCTTTCTCTGAAAAGTATGCCCTACTTACTGCCGATTTTGCCGGTGATATTTAAGGCAGCAATGAAGATCCTCCATTTCTGGCAGTGTTCAGGGTTTCCATCGTTGTGCCAGCAGCTTCCTCGCGGTTTACACTACTGTGAGTCACGCAAGCCCCAGGTGGAAACGCAGGGATATCGTTGCACTCAGATGTAGGATTCTTCATTGCTGGCTCCATAACAGTTTTGTTTCACCAGTCAGGATTGTTAGCTCTGAACTGAACTGAACTTGAAGGACCAGTGGACCAGTCTTAGTCCGGCCTCTATCCTTTAATCTGTTTGGCATGGATGACCCTACCAAGAGCTAACGTGTGCCAACATAGCTATCCAGGTCATTGAGGCATACAAGCATCCAAACCACAATGAGGTTGTGGTCCTTGAGGTGGAGAATTTGCTCTGCCATTCAACAAATTCCCAGACACTATGATTCCCTTGAGTTTTTGTTTTTTCAATAACCTGTGGACAAAAATATTGTGAGTTGAAGGATGTAAGAACATATCTGAATGGCCTGGACAACAAAAGGATGATTATTTCAGCAATTTCCAACTCCTTATCATCATATTTTACTCTTTGGCTCCAAAACCTTCTTGTAACATTATTCATCAAGACAGTAGTTCGTTAATGATGGTGCTTCCTTTTAACACTAGCTAGAGAAAGAAGTAAATCTGGAAAATATACGACTTGAGATCATGTGCACGGGCTTTTAATAAATTTGGAAGTCAATAGGCTTACTCTTAAAAATCAAAAAAAAAACTGCTCTTGCTGGAAATGTAAAACAGAAATAGAAAATGCCAGGAATACTCAGAAGTAGATAATGTCTCAGGTTGTCAGAACTGGGTAGGAGACAAATAAAATGTTGAACTTGCTGGTGAGGTTGGGGAGTTGTAGGGAGATGTCTCTGATGGCAATGGAGAGAGGCTGTGAACAAGGTTATCTGGTCAATTGAGCAGTTAGTAAGTGAGAACATAACTAAAAAAAAGTGGGAATTGCAAAGTGAAGAGCAGGAAGGTATGCCTAGCAGGTTTCCCAGATGGAAAAAATGGAGATGAAGAAATAGCAAACAAGCTGAACCATTGTTACAGATAATTCAGCTTACATTTTTTCCTGACTGGTTACATCTGTACTATTAATAATCTTGATCTTTTTGTTGACTAGAAAAAATGGTTGAGTTGGATCCACATTTAATGTGTCAAGAATCACAACGACCTTTGAGATTACTTTGCTGCATTTATGAGTAGAACCAAAATACTTTGGTCCTTTTTATTCACTTTGCATGATGGATAGGTAGAGTGCATTTAGTGGGATGGATTCACAAATTCCCCCCCCCCACTTATGGGTGTCATTAGTAGGGAGGGGTAAAACAGGATGTGCTCCTGTTTGTCTCATTATTTTGATCAGTTTGGAGCTAATCATTTGCCTGTCCTTTTGGCACTTAATGACCCCACCCAAAAATGCTTGGTCATTTTGAAGAGATATTTGTATGTATGTAAATATATCCCACAGTGGTTAAAAGGTTGATGTAATATGTTATTCAAGCTATAAGTGCCACTGCATCTATCAGTGTACTTACCATCTCTCAAATAATGCCAAACAAATATATGATTTTGTAGTAAAATCATGCAAACAATAAAGGAACTTCCTCAATTTTTAAAACCAGTGAATTTCAAATATTTCGCAAAGCTGTGTTTGGAAGAACTAATTTGAAAACACATATTCCACTGAGGGCTGTCCACATTTAAAATGATCAAAATGCTGTAACTCAGTTGAATGTTTATTGTAAGAGATAGACATCACTTCTTATTGCCTTTTGAAGCCATTCTTACAGGTTAACCACAGCTCTGTGGAAGCTTACCACATAAATGTTGGTTATCTGTAAGTCAAGGCTGTTGTTTTACCTCAAGCAGCTTCAGACCTGATTCTGTTCAAAGTCTAAGTGCAAGCAATATTTTAGTTTTAATCTATGGATTGAAATCATGGGTTGTGGGAAGTCTTCACATTTATTCTTTATTGATTTATCAGCCCATTTATGGACAACAGAAAAAATGCAATTGAGCTTCAAGACCACAAAACCATAAGACCTAGGAGCAGACAGGCCATTCAGCCCATTGAATTTGCTCTGCCATTCCATCATTCCACTGGCAGCCAACTAGAAAAGACCCCCTTTATTCCCACTCTTTGCTTCCTACCAATCAGCCAATCTTCTCTTTGTGCTAATATCTTTCCTGTATCTTTCCTGTCTTTTATCTTGTTAATCAACCTCATGTCTGGTACCCTGTCAAAGCACTTCCAATAAGGGGTCTTTTGTGTGGCTTAGACTACACTGAACTATTGGACATTTAAAATGACATTTTAGAAGTAAAATGGTAAAGCTAGAAATACTGGTCAGCGTTTGTAGAAAGAGGAGGCACTAATATTTCAGACTAATGATAAACATGAGGAAGTCTGCAGATGCTGGAAATCCAAAGCAACACACACAAAATGCTGGACGAATTTAGCAGGCCAGGCAGCATCTATGGCAGCATCTAAGTAGTTGGCATTTTGGGCCGAGACCCTTCTTCAGGTCTTGAAGATCTTTTATTACAGATCAATGATCTTTTATTTACAACACTTCCTGCATTTCCAGAATCTTGTATTCTTATATGCATTTCTAGCATTCCCATTTATTTTGTATTTGTTTTTGATATTAAATTGGGTTCATATTGTAGAAGAACAAAATTATTAGCACAATTAAATTAAAGGCCTTAATGCATATTTCATCAATAAAGAGATAACTTAAATTTCTTGGATCTAAATGTAATGCATTCATAATTTCAAACCTAAATTAATCAGAGAAAATGTTAAAGCTCACGTGGGCTGAGCTTGTATGCTTGTAATAGTCTTGATATATGGATTGAGGATTGCAGATATAAGTATTAAACCACTTGAGCATTTCACATTCAGGTTTTTTTATGCCTAGCACCAAGTTCTGTTACAGATGATGTCTTTGTTTCCTGTGTGATCTAATATGTGCTAGATGTGATAATGTAATTTTGACAAATTGGTCCTACAGATCAGTGATATTATTTGATCACTAACCATAATCTGAGAGTTAAATTTGCCAACTTTGAGATTATGGAAAAAAATTAACTCCATTAAGCTTGAGCCTTTGGCCACAAGCATTTTAGGCAACTAAATAATTTAAACTGCCCTTTTACCTTTTTAGAATCCACACTTTCTCATCCTTGTTGTATCTACCGGGCAATTCATATCTGTTGACAGCATTCAAGAGCTGATGTTTAAAATCAGTTACTACTTAACAGAACATTATTCAGTCTGACATCACTGAGTGTCAATGAATGAATTAAATACTCTTTTGCCTCTGTGTAAGAAGTTTTCTGTTATCCTGCTTATTTGTTTACCAATGGAGATGTTTAATTTTTGTATGAAACCAACTTAAAAATTGAACAGTGAGTTAAAATGAATCATAATTTTTTTCTATTTTAATTAAGTTTTCATTTCATATGTGCTACCACCATTTGTGAGCATCTGAATACAAAACAGACAAACCACACTCCCTTGTTTTGCTCCACAGACAACTGAGCTCCTCACTTTTCAATGCTGCCAGATCCTGGGGACTCTCCTTGTGGTATATTGAGCTGTGTAAAAGATTGCTGCAAGCAGATGAATTGGCTAATGGCTCTTTCTCTCTGTGTGCCATAAAATAGCTTTTGTTTTAATATACAGTGAAACTGATTTGAACCAGATATATCCTTCACATTGTTTTTAGAATTTGTGAGTAACAACAACATTGTTATTACAATTAAATCTTTACATTTGGAGGAAAAATACAGACCAATTAAATGTCAACATTTGGGCAGATACCACAGTTCTAGGGAATCAAAAACAATTTAATATGGATTCCCAGTGGTTAATCAGCAAATGAAATTGAGGATAGGAGAGGGAAAAATGGCCTGCACACATGAACTGGCATATGCCTCAGCATTATTCTCCATGTTGCTATGGCAAAGATTATTACATTCCTCTTGCAAGCACCAGATTACAGGCCTCAAAATCTTCATGTCTGTGTATACTCCCTTATTTGATGGTGGCATTTGTTCTGCACAATTGCAATTTGTTTTAAAAAAAGCTTTGATGCTATGAATCTGGAAATTCTGGAAGCATGCAACAGTTCAAGAAACTTGGTTTGTTTAATGAAAATCAAAGAAGTGTAGATAAAAAAGATCAAATACAGGTTGGAAGACTGTTTACACTGGGCACCTGTGTTCATTCTGCACAGGCTAAATTTCCATTTCTCTGCCACATTAATTCTGTATCCCACTCCCTGTCTCTTATATTTGTTGCTTCTTCAAGATTATAACAAAGCCCTTTGTAAGCTCAAAGATCAAAATCTCATATTTTCATCTTGATATATTGTCGCCTTTTTTGTCCCCGTATTGAATTGAACAATATCAGCTTTCCCTGTTTGTGTAAGAGGGCAAGCTGTGTTGTAGGATATTTATCTACAATGTTAACTAAAGTTTTATTTCACCATTGATTTCCTGTGAATATGTATTTCCCTGCTCTTGTAAGTTCCTTTGTTTTCTGTTTCTGTAACTGTTCTTTTCCCATCAACCACATTGCTTCATCAGCATCTTGTTACACAACCATGTTGGCCTCACTCTCAAATCCTTCCCCTGTCTGTCTTCCTTGCAACTTAAAACTAATTTGTTTTCTCTCTTATCTACTTCTGCTGGACGGTCTTTAACATTGAAATTGTTTCTCTTTCTTAACATTCTGCTTCTCCTAGTGAGTGCTCCCGACATTTGATTTTATTTTTGCCTCATAATCATAAATGTTGCTAAATTCTGAATGGCTAGCCCAGGCATGGGCAAACTACGGACCGCGGTCCATATGCAGCCCGTTAAGCTTTTTAATCTGGCCCCCAGAACTTGATGAAATTATATTAATAAACCTTGTTAACGTTTTTTCCCCGCAATTCTGGCGTTTTCCCAATAGATGACGCACTCTATATACATTTGTGGCGACCCATTTCCTGGCACATCCGAACCGGCTCACAATTAGCCAGCGTTCCGGCTAAGGGAGATAGCCTGCGGGGATTTGCGAGCACAGAGCTTTGGAGCCTCTGCGCCACGGGGGGCAGGTTGAGGGAGGCTTAAAAGTGAGGCTGGGGATTTCGAATAAAGTTTTTTTCTTCGACTGCAGTTACCGAGTCCATGTCGTAATTTTAGCGCTGCATGTAGCACACCGCTACACATTGACCTTTGGTGAGGTGCAGCGTATTACTCCACATTTGCGCTTTATTCTTTGTTCGGCTCGACCTATTTGTGTGAACAGGCGTTCAGCGTCATGAACATCAACAAAGCCAGCCACAGATCCAAGTTAACTGACCAACACCTCAGATCCATCCTGAGAATCGCCACAACAAAACTAAATCCAGACTTTGATGCTCTGGCTAAAAAGGGAAACCAATAACACTGTTCCCACTGAAATTAAAAATAAGTTTCTTCGTTGTGTTATGTAAAAAATGCATTTGAAAATATTTTTTTCAATAAGCCTTACATGTTACATGTCATTTCTGTTAAGTGATGGACATGAGTAGTGCGCATACGTTCTCAAAATAAAAAATGCGCTCCAGATCAAATAACGCGCTCCGCATACTGGCTGGTCGTTGTTGAGTTTTGGCACGGGGACAATTGAATAAGAAGGAGCAGGACAAGTAGACCTGCATCTCCTACCGTCTTTGAAATAAAGACAGTCAGGAGGAGAGGGATGATGATAATATCTTGAAGGATAACAGAATTTTCAGTGCTTTAAAATAACTGTTACTATTAAAAAAAGCTGTATTTTATTCATTTAATTTTCAGTGTTTTAAAGACAGATATTTTGACAGATATTTTGACAGATATTTTGTTGTAATGCATTTGTTCATTTTCAATTGAAATTAAAGCACATGTTTTCTACATATCCCATGATATTTTATTTTCTCTTATGAGGTGTATTACCAAAACACTCCGTCCATCTGCTCCTGGTCCGGCCCCCTTGTCAAATTTTAGAACCCTTTGTTGCCCACAAGTCAAAAAGTTTGCCCACCCCTGGGCTAACCCATTTATTTATCATTATGACTCTCCTTGTAATTTCCCCACTTATTTAAAATATTAAGGATTCTTAAGCCAAAAAGCATGCTTTCTCATATGCTTCTGAATGTCCATCTCCAACCCATTTAAGTAATTTTATTCTCCATTTCATGCTTTGTTATATATACTTGGTGCAGTACTGAGTACGTGCTCCATTCACATAGGCACCATCTTTTTCATATGTAAGTTGTCTGTCTATTTAGACAAATGCAAAAGTTTAAATAGAATTTAGGGTGAGTTTTTGCATGCTAATAATGTCTTTCTTAACCTCCATCACTTCTGTTTGTGATAACATAGTTAAGTGTAGTTGACTTTGTTCAGTTAGCATTTGCTTCAGTAACATAAATCACTTGTAAGTTATCCTGTGGATTGATAGAAATCCATCTTACTGCCTGTTACACGCTGGTGTTTGGAGCAGCAATGAAGGTCCACCCCCTCTGGTGGTGTTCAGGGCTTCCTTCATCGCATCAGTAGCTTCTTGGTTTTCACTATTGTCAGCAATGCAAGTCCCAGGTGGAGACTCAGGAATACCATCGCACTGTGATGTGGAACGATTCTGCATTGCTGTTTCCATAGCAATTCTGTTTTACCAGTCAGGGTTGTTGGCCCTGAGCTGAACCCACGAACACGGATGAACTGTGGACCACTCTTAGTCAGTCCTCTACCCTTTGACCTGTTTGGCGTGGGTGACACTACCAGGAGCCAAAGCACAAAGCCCTGACTCCGGTCAATGTAATTTTCCAGGTCATTGAGGCACGCAAGCCTCCAAACCCAACAACACGGTTGTGATCTTGGAGGATAGAAATCCAAGTTTACTCTTGAAAGCTGCTGTTTCAGAAGCATTTTCTCATTGAGTAAACTATTTTCAATTTAATTAAAATTAATAGTTTTTAAAATGAGCAACTTACAAACTCCACTCTGTGTGGTGTTGGGGCGTGAACGGTGAATTTCCTTCTTTTGTTTAATTTGTAACTTTATGTAATGTTTTCTTTCAATTTTTTAATTAATTTCAACATAGAAGAATACAGAGTACAAGATATATAAGTCAAAAAAGGATAAAATAATACCAAGTACATTATATTTGAATCACACTTGCAATCTCATTACCCTATGTTCATATAAATTAAATTAATTCATAATATTGAAATGTGATAATTTTATTATATATATAAAAAAGAATCTAAGCCAACTACCAAAATCGAAGCTGTTTGGTAATGAAAGAAAAAAGGGAAAAAATCCTTACCATATAGTGAAATATGTTATTGCCAATATCTGTACTTAAAGAGCAAATCAAAGGTTTGTGCCCGCCACTCCCTCCTACAATTTAAAGTGATCCATAGGGCTCACATGACCAAGGATAAGCTGTCTCATTTTTGTTCGGATATATCTCCCTATTGTGATAGATGTAACAATGGAGAAGTTTCACTAATTCACATGTTTTGGACACGTCCGAGTCTTGAAAAATACTGGAAGGAAGTATTCCAAACTTCTTCTGTACTTTTCAAAGTAAATTTTAAGTCTTTGTCTCTTTGACTACCTTATTTGGTATTGCTGGAGGAAAAGATATTATTTTGGAGACATCTGATTTGCACATTTTGGCTTTTATTTCTCTTCTGGCTAGGAGGGCGTTCTTGATTAAATGGAAGGATGTTGTTTCGCCTGCTCACACTCAGGTTCCATTGCACAGACACAGCATATAATCCTACATAGAAGAATACAGAGTATAAGATATATAAGTCAAAAAAGGATAAAATAATACTAAGTACATTATATTTGAATCACACTTGCAATCTCAGGTTATCTTGATGCAATCTTGATGTTATGTCATGTTTAAATTTAGAGAAGATCCGTTGTTAAATTTCTGAATCTAGTCAAGACTTTCAAACATTGTGGGGACCATTTTTGAACTATTTTCAAAACCTTTGATTTGCTCTTAAAGTACAAATGTAATGTTTTAAAGAATGCTTGCAGATGATCTTTCTTTATTAGGCAATAATTTATATGTTATTATGTTATCTCAGGTTAACCCAATTTATTGAAGTTGGGTGCTTTTGTATTTTACAATGTCGCAGTTAATACTGATACCTCTGTACCCTCTCACAGTCTTTGATGGAGATGATGTTTTTTTCCGAGCAACAGACATCAGAATTATGCATAATATGACAGGTTGAACCCAATGTTAAATAGTATGATACTTCATTTTTCATTAGAAGTTTTTATTGTCAGTTATCTGTTTCAATGCCACACATGCTTCCAGTTTAATGATCAATGACACGTTGAAATGCATACTGAGGTGCTTATATTGTCTTCAAAAAAATATTCCCACAGGAGGCATCACAATTACAGGTCATACGAAAATGTTATGGGTAACTAGAAGGACATAACTTAGCTGCCTATTGATTGAAATGTTTACCAAAGAAGAATGGATTTATGTTTTAGTTTTCTGGTTTAAGTCATGCTCCTCCTGTTGTTCCCAATTGACTGCATGAAAACCTAGGAAGCGTGTGTTAGATTTTGGTTAGCTGTTTCCTTTAGTTTGTCAGTTATTCCTCGACATGTAGAAATATAATGAGCTATGTGCTAAAGTAGTAAGAGGATTACTTGAAGTTTATAACAAAACATTTTGCATTGGGCTACATAAGATTGCTTTCGCATTCAGATCTTCCCCAGGTTGTGGCCGGGTTCTGCTCCTGAGAGCTGTTTGTAACCCAAGCAATTTGTAAATTGGAAATGTGGCTAACCAAGTGCGCTGGTTCAAGAGTAAATGTTGCCCAGGATACTGATGGGAGCTCCCATTCTCTTCAAAAGAGCATCTTGTGATGTTCATGTGTTTGAAGGGGAACTATAGCATTGGACACTGAGCTGAGAGTGCAAAAGCTTTCCTTTCACTGATGTCGTTACCTCACTTTTATGGAAATTACTGGCTAGGATTATATGCTGTGTCTGTGCAATGGAACCTGAGTCTGTGATCCCCCGACTGGGACATTTGCGCTAAGTCTGAAGGTAGAAACGTCACTTGGACCTGATGGACTATATGCCACTGTTCTGAAAGAGGTAGCTTAAGAGATTGTGGAGGCATTAGTAATGATCTTTCAAGAATCATTAGTTTCTGGAATGGTTCTGGAGGACTGGAAGATTGCAAAGGTCACTCCACTCTCCAAGAAGTGAAGGAGGCAAAAGACAGGACGTTATAGGCCAGTAAGCCTGACTTCAGCAGTTAACAAAATGTTAGAGTCTGTGAGGTTTTGGGGTGCTTGGAGGCACGTGATAAAATAGGCCAAAGTCAACATGGTATCCTGAAGGGGAAATCTTGCCTGATAAACCATTGGAATTCTTTGAGGAAATAACAAGCAGGATAAACAAAGGAGAGTCAGTGGATGTTGTGTACTTGGATATTCAGAAGGCCTTTGACAAGGTGTTGCATATGAAGTTGCTAAACAAGATAAAAGCCCACGGTATTATAGAAAAGATACTAGCTTGGATAGGGGATTGGCTGGCTGGCAGGAGGCAAAGAGTGGGATTAAAGAAGTTTGGCTGCCAGTGGCTAATAGTGTTCCGAAGGGGTCAGTGTTGGGACGACTTCTTTTCATGTTACGTGTCAATGAATTGGATTTTGGAATTCATGGTTTTGTGGCTAAGTTTGCGAATGATATAAAAATCGGTGGAGAAGCAGGTAGTGTTGGGGAAGCAGGGAGTCTGCTGGAGGACTTGGGCAGATTAGGAAAATGGGCTAAGAAGTGGAAGGTGGAATACAGTGTAGGGATGTGTATGGTTATACAATTGGAGGTGCAAAGGGACCTGGGAGTCTGAGTGTAGTATTCCCTAAAGGTTAACTTGCAGATTGAGTCGGTAGTAAGGAAGGCAAATAAACTGTTAGCATTAATTTTGGAGAGGATTAGAGTATGAAAGCAAGAATGTAATACAGAGTGTTTATGAGGCAATGATAAGTCTGTATTTGAATTATTGCGAGCGAGTTTGGGTATCTTATGAAAGAAAGGATGTGCTGGGATTGGAGAGGATCCAGAGGAAGTTTATACAAATGATCCTGGGAATAAAAGGGTTGATGTATGAGGAGCATTTGATGGTTTTGTGCCTATATTCATTGGAGTTTAGAAGAATGAAAGGGATTCTCATTGAAACCTATCAAATATTGAATGGCTTAGATAGACTGGAGGTGGAGATGATGTTTCCTGTAGTGTGGAGGTCTAGGGCCAGAGAGTACAGACTTAAAATTCATGGACATCCCTTTATAACAGAAATGAGAAGGAATTTCTTTAGTTAGGTGATTCTGTGGAATTCATTATCAGAGACAGTTGTGGAGGCCAAATCTTTGGGTATATTTAAAGCAGAGTTGATAGATTCTTGATCAGTAAGGGAGTCAAAGGTTACATGGAGAAAGCAGGAGAATAAGTTTAAGGAGGATAATAAGTCAGCCATGATTGAATTGTGGAGTGGACTTGCTGGGCCAAATGGCCTAATTTGCTCTTAAATCTTATGGTCTTATGATTTTATTTTCTATCTCAGTCAGATTTTCCAGCACTATCCCCATGAGATGCAGAAATGTGTCACATTGTATTCTGAATGAAGTAATGTCCAAAACTCCACAGTCTTGTGACGTACAGAATTACCAAGGTATATGACCCTCTGAGTGAAGAATTTACTCCTCATCTTGATTCTAAAGAGCCTAACCTTACTCTAAAGCTGCCCCTCTGGTTTTTGTTTCCTCAAGCAATAGAAACATCACCAAATTATAGGAAAGATGTCAACAAAATAGAGAGAGTACAGAGAAGATTTACTAGAATGTTACCTAGGTTTCAGCATCTATGTTACAGAGAAAGGTTGAACAAGTTAGGTTTTTAATTCTTTGGAGCGTAGAAGGTTGAGAGGGGACTTGATAGAGGTATTTAAAATAATGAGGGGGATAGATAGAGTTGACATGGATAGGCTTTTTCCATTGAGAGTAGGGGAGATTCAAACAAGAGAACATGAGTTGAGAGTTAGGGGACAAAAGTTTAGGGGTTACATGAGGGAGAACTACTCAGAGAGTGGTAGCTGTGTGGAATGAACTTCCAGTAGAAGTGGTAGAGGCAGGTTCGATAGGTATATGGACAGGAAAGGAATGGAGGATTATGGGCTGAGTGCAGGTCGGTAGGACTAGGTGAGAGTAAGCATTCAGCACGGACTAGAAGGGCCGAAATGGCCTGTTTCTGTGTTGTAATTGTTATATGGTTATGAATACAGCTTCCCTGCTTCTAGCCCACCAAGCAAGCCCTTTAATGATTTTGGGTTGAATAGTGAAGGAGCAACAATTCAAAATTTAAAAAAAATCTCTTTGTTTACAGAAACCTGCCTCGTTAATTTTCTTTGCAGATGGGACTGCACACTTTCAGAATTAACGTTCAATCATAACACATTAAAATAAAATATATTCTTGACAGAAAAAGCACTGTTTTCATTAGCCTTCACAGAGAGGAGAGTGGGTAAGTAGGGTGTTCATGACATGAGAATGATAAATGTGCAGATTCCATTAACAGTGTTTGCAACAGGGCAGCCCTGCAGCATATCACTGACAGCATCTTCTTCTGCATTTAATTCTGCATATGCAGGAATAAAAAGGTTATATTCCCCAATGATGATGGGTAATGACTGCCTCACAGTTCTGAATGCAGCAAGTTTTGGGCTATAGTCTTCTCATTTCAGCGTTTGAAATCTTGTGAAGGAAGGAACAGAATATAAAAGCAATTATTAGGAGAATAAATTTGCTAGCCCAAATTGGATACAAAAAGAGTATCTTTACCACTATAACTTCTTCCACTGTAGGGCGCATGTCAACTTTATGCTGCCTGCCATTTATCCTGGTTGCATTGTTTAGTCTATAAGATGTCTTTGAACACTTGTTTAGCATCAGTGAATCAGTCTTCTAATTCTCAGTTTCAAAAATTGCATCAGTAGCGTCATTAACTGATCAATGTACCGAACCCAGATAATTTACCGATTAAGAACAAGAATAGGGTGTCTGCTATTCACTTTGCACTCATACAGTTAATAAGTTCCAGGGCCTCACATTGACATCTCACTTAATTTACACATAACCCCAAGAATGCCCTGTCCCAGTCCTGTGCTGAATAGCAGTAGAATAGAAGTTTTCTAGTCATCACAGAGAGGCACATCCTCTAAACTTAAACTTCCAACAGAACTTGAGCTTTATTTAGGCCGACATCCCCAATTAACATGGTCAACCCAACCACAGATTCTGCTCTTGGCCAACTGGTCAGCAAGGGACTAGGGGAATTACCCGTTGTTGGTGGGATGTGGTTCAAAATTAGGAGACAGAAACTGAGAAGCAAAAGCCACAAGACTAGCGGCTAAAGTTAAGGAGAAAGTTGCTGCTGGAGCTGCAGCAAGTTACTCAAGGTCACAGGAGGCCGCATATAGAAGCCAGAAAGCATTGTGTGCAATTTGTAGGAAACCTGCATGTGATAGTGGCTGTGTCCTTTTTAGTGGTTTGGGGAATGCTGTCAGCAGCCTGTAGTACATTTTGAACCTGGTACATACTGTAGCCACGTTCTGCCAGTGGTGGAAGGAATACTAATCAAACAATGTGCTTCATTTATTGATGAATTACAAATAGAATTAAATATGATGCAATCATTTGTGAACTTTTGATCTTATAGTGGAAGGAAGGTCATTGATGAAATAGCTGAAGAAAGCTGAGTGTAGATGTCTTGAGCCTGAGATGACTGACTCCAAGTAACCTTTCCTTTGTGCATCAACTATTTCAATAATTCTATTTTGATGAACATTCTCTTCAGTTTTACCAAAGTATCTTGATGTCTCATTGTGTCAAATACTGCCTTATTGTTGAGGACAGTCAATCTCACCTCTTCTTACCTCTAGAATTCAGGTGTTTAGACAAAAGCAGTGATGAGATCTGGAGCTGAATGATTTCTGGTTAGTCTAATCTAGGCATGGATGAGTGGGTTGCTGGTGAGTACTGGCTGCTTGATAGGACTGTTAATGAGGCTTTGATCACCTTGCCTATGACTTCAGAAGAAACTAATTGGACAGAAATTAGTCCGATTGGATTTGTCTGGATTTTTGTGAACAGAACATACCCAGGTAACTTTACACATTGTAAATTTACTGGAACAGCTTGACTAGAGGTGCCGTTTGTTCTATAGGACAGTTAGTCCACATTAGGGCTTTGCAGTGTATAGTGCGCTCAGCCATTTCTTGACTTTACAAATTGTCAATCAAGTTGGCTGAAGACTGGCTACTGTGATGGTGGGAGGGAGGGAAAGCTGAGGTGGAAGATCTGTTCAGTGTTTCCGACTGATCATGTTTGTGAGTGCTTCAGCACAGGCATGCTGGGGATGGGGATGTTCTTGGAGCATATCCTTGTTAGTTGTTTAATTATTCCCCATCATTCATGACCAGCTGTGGTAGGATTGTGATGGAAGAACTACCTAACTTTTGTAACATTAATTTTTTTTCAAATATGCTTGCAAGAGAAGTTGAATCTGATGTTGTTGTATCGAGGGAATTTGAGCATTTGGAACCTGAGTAAATATAACATGGGGAACTGTATACTTAATTAAATTGAAATATTAATATATAGAGGAACCATGAAGAAACAAATGTAAGTTTGAGTGGATGAATTTAATTCAGGATGGGTATAGAAAATGCAAGGAAGGTGGTCAAAATTGCATTAAAGACAAGGAAGAACGAAAGCAAATATTTTAAATAAATCTGAAAAAAAAAGCCACTGACTGTGTGGTGTTTAAACCATACTTGCCATTGTAATTGATAATTGGTTTATTATTGTCACATATGCAAAGATCCAGCGAAAAACTTTGCTTTGTATGACATCCATATATTTCAAAACATAAGTACATTGAGCTAGTAAAAGCAGTATTTACACTGTTTAATGCTTTTCAATAGTGAGAAATAAAAATAGTCTTATCATTACTGAAATCAAGGAATACTCTTGAATGATTGCTGTGGCTTTCAGCCTTGTTCTAGCTGGACATGTGTGATAAAAAAGCCAATAATTTTATTTGACTAAATAGTTTTTTTATAACTCTGATAGTGGGAGCACATTTGCTTATTTTGGCCGTATTACCAAACATGAATATGAGCATAGTTTCAGCGATTTCAATAAAACAGTTCTAATTCCCAAATATTCAGTGGGTTCTGTTCTAGTTATGTGTTCAGAATTCCATCAGTGTTGGATATGATAACCTTAATGACCATGTGAGTACTTTGAAAAGGAGCCAGCAATGAAAGCCGAAATGGAAATTAACATTTAAAATTGCCAAATGCATTTGGATCACCAGGTATTAAAAATTAAAAAAAAGTACAAGATTTGCTGATTCTATTTTCACATGTGTGGTGATATCACATGTCACGTGTAAGAACGTGATTGGACGGAGCTATGAGCAGGTATAGAAATGTCAGAATGATCGAGAAGCTTCTACGTTAAGACGTGGTTGCTGTTTGCTGTTAAATGAAAGTTCTAGTTACATTATTCCAGAATATGTGTCTTTATGAGTAACCCACGGTATATATAAAGAACACAACATTATGTCAGAAGTCGGTTTGGAAGAATAATTTGTTTTGCTAACACGAGAGAAGCGAAGGTAATCGAAAAAAGCGCAAACTTTTTCGTTGTTTGCAAACAGCTTTAAGAATGGAAGTTTTGCAACCTCTGAAAACACTTCAGCTGACTGGGAATGTAGCTGAAAACTGGAAAAGATCTAAACAGCGTTTTGAAATTTATTTATTGGCAAGTTTGAAGCATTTTGTATACTGAAATGCAATGTGACGTATGAATGGTACAAATTCTTTATATGCAAGCAGAAAGCTGGTCAAACGATTGATCAATTTGTTACAGAATTGAGAAATCTCTGTAAAACATGCAAGTTTGCAGAGCTTACAGACTCATTAAAGACAGAGTTGTTGGCAGCATTCTGGATAATGGTCTGAGAGAAAGACTGTTAGAACTAGATTTGAATTTGGAAAAAGCTGTGGCACTCTGCAAAGCTTCAGAGACCGGGATGTCGCAGGCTAAAGAGCTTTTTATCGAGAACGAAAGCATAGACGCTGTAAAGTGCTAACATATTAGAGAAAATAATGAAATGACAACAAAACCGACAGGGAGAAAGACAGCATCTGAAAGGAAAAAACTTTGTGATCGCTGTGGGCCGCAGCACCGACCTAAAAAGTGTCCAGCGTTTCGGAAAGTGTGCAACAACTGTGGTGGGAGTAATCATTTTTCACGCTATTGCAGAAGTAGAAAGGAAACAAAACACGTAAATGCAGTGCTTGAAAAAGAATGTGAGGAATTTTATGTCGATGTGCTTTGTGAAAATAAACAAAGTAAGAATGACTGGACTATGCCATTGCAAGTGAACCAAAACATTCAGTTTAAATTGGATACTGGAGCACAAGTAAATGTTGTTGCAGAATCTGAGTTTAATGCTTTAAAGCTGAGACTAAAGTTACATCAGACAAATAAAAAAGTGCCTGGGTATTCAGGTTCAGACATTCCAGTCAGAGGAACATGTATGGCAAAAGTATCACACAAAAATATGGTGCACATGCTTTCATTTGTGGTTGTGCCTAAGAATGTACAGTCAATACTGGGTTTATCTGCCTGTGAGAGACTGAATTTGGTGAAAAGAATCTTAGTCCTGGACAGTGACGCAGAGTCAGAATATAGTGTCTTGCTGAAAGAGGACTTGTTCAAAGGGCTTGATTGTCTTCCAGGAGAGCATGCAATTAAAATTGACGACACAGTGCCACCCTTAGTACATCCATGTAGAAAAGTCCCTTTTACATTACGTGTTCAACTGAAAACAGAGCTTGAGAGAATGGAACAGTTAGGAGCCATACAAAAAAATTGATGAACCGACTGAATAGGTCAATTCGCTTGTTATTGTTGATAAGAAAAATGGAAAACTGAGGATTTGCTTAGATCCAAGAGTCTTGATTCGAGCCAATAAAAGAGAGCATTTCAAATTGCCTACTCGTGAAGAAATTATGTCACAGTTTGCTAATGCAAAGTACTTTAGTAAATTATATGCATCCTCTGGATTCTGGCAACTTAAACGAGATGAACCAAATTCAAAGTTGTGTACCTTTAACACTGCTTTTGCCAGATACAATTTTCTTAGGCTTCCATTTGGAATTGCATCAGCTCCTGAAGTGTACCATAAAACCATTCACAAGAGCTTGACGCCAGACTCAGACAAGTCTTTGAGGCATCGTGCAAGGCAAACCTGAAGTTGAATAAAGACAAATGTCAGCTAGGAGTGACTGAACTTACCTTTGTGGGTGATATCATCAGCAAGGAGGGTGTGCGTTCTGATCCATTGAAGGTTTCTGCTATTGAGAATATGCCAAGACCACAATATAAAAAGGATTTTCAAAGGTTTATGGGAATGGTCAACTAAATGGGAAAATACATAGCCAATCTTTCGGAACAGCTTGCTCCATTGAGGCAGCTAACAGAAAAGAAAAATGAATGGAGCTGGGATCATGAACAGGAAAAGGCATGACAAAATCTCAAGAAAGTGCTCACGAAAGAACCTCTGTTGAAATTCTATGATGCTGAGAGACCCACCAAAATCTCATGTGATGCATCTCAACCAGGCTTAGGGGCAGTATTACTCCAGAAACATGATCAGGAATGGCTACCAGTGGCATATGCAACTCGTTTGTTATCTGATCCAGATACAAGGTATGCCCAAATTGAAAAAGAATTGCTCAGCATTATGTTTGCTTGTGAGAGATTTCATCAGTTTGTGTCAGGACAATTTGTTGTTGTTGAAACTGATCATAAACCTCTGATTGCATTGTTTTAACAAACCTTTAAGCGACTATCCTTTGCGAATTCATCAAATGATGATCAAATTGCAAAGATATGCGTTGAATGTGTCATACACACCTGGAAAATTCATGTATTTGGCTGACACACTTTCCAGAGCTGTGGATTCAACAACAAAAGACAGTCACAGGAATATTATTGATGTTCAGGTATTTATTGATATGGTCATTCAAACTGTACCTGTTGCTCCAAAAAGGTTGGAACTGCTGTGACTTGAGACAGAGAAGGACAAAATTCTCAGTCAGGTAATATAAGAGGTGATGGATGGCCAGATAATAAGCATAACTGTACTTCAGTAGTACAAGATTATTGAAACGACAGATCAGAACTTTCTGTTGTGGATGGAGTATTGTACAAAGGTAGCAGAATTGTAATTCCTAAAAGTCTCCAAAAAGAAATGCTTGGGAAAATTCATGAAGGCCAGCTAAGTATTGAAAAGTGTAAGAGAAGGACGTGGGAAGTGATGTTTTGGCCCAAGATGAATCAAGAGATTGCAGAATTGGTGTCTTCTTGTCGAATATGCTTTAAGTACCAACCTATCAACCCTAAGGAGCCACTGCATCCACATTCTAGTCCTCAGAGACCTCTTCAGAAGGTAGGTGTTGATCTGTTTGTAACTGACAACAAAGATTATCTTTTAATAACAGATTAATCCTCCTTGTATCCAGAAATGTGTCGTTTGGACAGAACAACAGCAGAGAATGTAATTACATGCATAAAATCAGTTTTTTCCAGACATGGCGTACCTGATGAAGTTTTCACAGACAATGGTCCACAATTCAATGGTGAATGCTTGAAACATTTTGCTCGTGAATGGGGCTTTGTTCATACATCATCTAGTCCATTGTTCTCTCAGTCCAATGGATTAGTTGAGAAGTTGGTAGGAATTGTCAAGAAACTGATGCACAAAGCAAATGATAGTGGAGGTGATTTTTATAAAGCTTTATTAGCCTATTGCAATACTCCACTTGAACATGGATTTTCACCTGCTTAGCCCTTGATGGGACGCCATTTCGGATCCAGTCTGCCAATAGATGAGAGCATTCTGAGAACAGAGGGAGGTGAACAAGTGAAAAGATGGAAAGATGAACGCAAAGCAAAGCAGAAAACATACTTCGACAGATGTTCTCGTCCTTTACCTGAACTGCAGCAAGGAGATGAAGTGAGGATACAAGACAAAATGAACACATGGACACAGAAAGCTACAGTACTTGAAGATGTACAACCCAGATCATACATGGTCCAAACAGAAGGAGCAGTGTTAAAAAGAAATTGCAAAGACCTCAAGAAAGAGCCAACTTCAGAGTTTCAGTTAACTGTTGCAGACCAGATGAAACTTGAAAATAACAAAGAAACACAAGAACTGTGTGAACCACTTAGAAGGTCTATTTGTGTTCATAAGCCCACAGAGAGACCGATAGATACATGTTAAATTATGCACTTGTTTTGATTTATGTTGCTAATTGTTTTTCTTTTTAAGGAAAGGAAGATGTGATATCACATATCACGTGTAAGTACGTGATTGGATGGAGCTATGAGCATGCGCAGAAATGACAGAATGATCAAGAAGCTTGTATGTTAAGACGTGGTTGCTGCTTGCTGTTCTAGTTATGTTCTTCCAGAATATATGTCTTTATGAGTAACCCACAGTAAAGAATACAACAACATGCAGACCCTCAAATTTAGTTGTCGTACTTTGTGCTCAGAGAAACAATTGTTAGGTCTTATTTGAGACTGGTCAGATTGATGTTAAGTAAAATATTGATATTAAACATTGTTTTAAGTCAGAAAATATACATTGAAAATTGAAGTCATATTGGTATGAATTAAATGAAATTATAACATGATTTTTTGCATTAGTCCGATGAAACAGTGTTTCAGAATTAGAATTAGGTTTATTATCATTGTCTTACATGATGTTAAATTTGTTGTTTTGCAGCAGCAATTCAGAGCAAAGACATAAAATTACTATAAATTACAACATAAATATGAAGTACCATTGAGTTACTCCATGGACCATAGAGAATCTAAAGAAGCTGATCCATGAGAGAGAGGAAGAAGCTGTTCCTGAATTGTTAAATGTGGGCTTCAGGTTCCTGTACCTTCTTCCTGATGGTAGTAACAAGAAGAAGGCATATCCCAGATATTGAGAGTTCTTATTGTTGGATGCTGCCTTCTTGAGGCATCATCTCTTGAAGCTGTCATCAATGGTGGGTCCTGTTGTGCATGACGGAGCTGATTGAGTATATAACCCTCTGTAGCCTTTTGCAATCCTGTGCACTAGAGGCTTCATACCAGGCTGAGACACAACCAGTCAGATGCCTCTTCATTATATATCTATGGAAATTTGAAAGAGACCTTGGAGTTTGAGAATATATGCTATACCAAATGAAGTACAGCTGATAGCATGCCCTCTTTGTGAATGCGTCAGTATGGTGGGCCTAGGACAGATCCTTGGAGATGTTGACACTCAGGAACTTAAAGCTGCTTACCTTTTTCGGCACTGACCCCTCAATGGGGACTAGTACCTGTTCTCCTGACTTCCCCTTCCTGGTCCACAATCAATTTCTTGGTCATGCTGCCACTGAGTGCAACATTACTCAACCATATGATATGTCTCACTCCTGTATGCCTCCTCATTGCTATCTGTGATTGTTCCAACAATAGTAGTGTCACCTACAAACTTATAAATGGCATTTGAGCTGTGCTTTGTCATCAAGTCATCAATGTAGGGAAAGTAGTACCTCTATTGATTTTTAGCAAGGAGCTGCGATCACTGATCCATACTAACTGTGGTCTCCTGAGGGAGTCGAGGATCCATTTGCAGAGAGAGGTACAGTGATCCAGGTTTAGAAGCCCAGTGATTAATACAGAGGGGATGATGGCATTGAACCATTGAACATTAAAGCACAGAAACAGGCCTTTTGGCCCTCCTTGGCTGTGCCGAACCATTTTTCTGCCTAGTCCCATTGACCTGCACCTGGCCCATATCCCTCCATACACCTCTCATCCATGTACCTGTCCAGGTTTTTCTTAAATGTTAAAAGTGAGCCCACATTTACCACTTCATCTGGCAGCTCATTCCACACTCCTACCACTCTCTGTGTGAAGAAGCCCCCCCCCCATGTTCCCTTTAAACTTTTCCCCCTTCACCCTTTACCCCTTGTTTTTTTCTCCCCTAGCCTCAGTGGAGAAAAGCCTGCTTGCATTCACTCTACCTATACCCATCATAATTTTAGATACCTCTATCAAATCTCCCCTTATTCTTCTATGCTCCAGGGAATAAAGTCCTAACCTATTCAACCTTTCTCTGTAACTCATTTTCTCAAGTCTCGGCAACATCTGTGTAAACCTTCTCTGCACTCTTTCAACCTTATTAATATCCTTCCTGTATTTCAGTGACCAAAACTGCACACAATACTCCAAATTTGGCCTCACCAATGCCTTATACAACCGCACCATAATATTCCAACTTTTATACTCAATACTTTGATTTATAAAGGCCAATGTACCAAAAGCTCTCTTTACGACCCTAGCTACCTGTGACGCCACTTTTAGGGAATTTGGTATCTGTATTCCTAGATCCTTCTGTTCACTGTCTGAACGCTGAGTGTAATTGATAAACAGGAGCTTGACGTATGTTTTGGTATTGTCTAGGTGTGCCAGAACAGAGTGTAGTGTCAGTGAGATTGTGCAAAATTATTGGCAAAACTGAACTAAGTCAAGTTGAGGATAAAGAGGTTTTAACTAAAATTACAGTAAAATGCCACTCCCAAATTGGGGTAATTTTGTAAAAGGAATAAAGTGTGAGTGGAGGATAATTGTGTATAAACTACAGACATAAAGATCAATTTTCAATCTCTTAGAACACTGTGGTCTACAGGTTTGATTGGCAGGCAAATTGTACAATAATCACCACCCTGTTCATGATTACTGCTGCAACTCTGAGTAGCCAGAAAGCAGTCATCACCTATAAATATTAACAGAGGTTTATGCCAAAAGCTAGTTGTTTATTCAGTTACTTGAATGCTGGGAGAAGAACAAAGTATAAAATAATTTCCTTTTAGGAACTGGGAGTTAGACTTTATCACTTCGATGTTATGTTTTAATTGACTTTGATATTAACATTTAGAGTTCACTTTTATTTGCACTTCACTATTGTGATTAACAGTTATGAAAATACCAAAACATAATAGGTAGTAATATTTGAGGGTTCTTATATAAATGCATTTGAATTTTACCAAAAACTTTGTATTTTTGCTCTCATCTGCCTTGCCAACTGTTCACACAGCAAAAACCATAAGCAAAAGTTCACTTCATCCTGATCGACACTCAGCGAAGTATCAAATCCCTATCCATTCGTCAATTAGGCTGCCTATTACCTCTGCAGTATTTGCCTCCATTTTGTCCACTTGCTTTATGACCGACACAGAATTCTGCTTGCTGCACTGGCCTTGGCATAAATTCATGTTTTCTGTACTACCAAATGTACAAGTCAAAATCTTCAGCCTCACCTGTCTTATGCTTGCAAACTCCATCTCTGCTGCTCCAGTACCTGTACAAGCATCTTGATTATTATCCTCCACATCTGAAGAATCAAATGTTCTGAATTAAAGCTAAGTTATGTACCTTTTGATATGGCTGTCTTTATAAACTTTTGATATAACTGTCTTTCAAATTTAGGCTTTTGCCTGTCGCTTATCTTGATTGGCTACCTTATTAAATATTTCTACAGCTCAGTACCAAGCATATTGTTTCAGACTTAGTATTGTCTGATTGTTTATATTTCGTGCTGGTATTGGGAGACTGTGAAAAGTGATAGGTTTTTAAACAATTTTCTGCGATTGCATCTGTAGTATAGGGCAACTTTTTCACTTTCCATTTGTGATGGAGATGGCTAATAAGGAGGACCATGTCCCTTTCATGCAGCCTTGGTGGTTACAAGTGAAAAAGAGCATTATCAAATTGATGAATGAATTTCATTAAATCTCCTCATTAGATAAGGAGTCACAATCATCAGCAGTGGAACATGTTGCTTTCCAAAGGCAGATAAAATAGTTCCTTTAAAATCTAACTATATTAAGCAGCATGACTTCAAAGCCACTGCCCATTTTGATACTTTGCAGCTGCTACAGCCCAAAGTAAAACAAATGAAACTCTCCTCCCTCGTAGATACTAAATTAGTATATTACTGGAATTTTAAAGCATTGCTTCTGCTGGTTCAATGGATTGGATTGGAATACTTTATGTTCTGACAGTGCTTCCAACAAAATCAAAGTCTTTAAGCTCTGCAGCTTTCAGCTTCAGGAAACCTAATAACAAATGAGCAGATTAGATTGCAGTTTATGGCAAAACATAGTGTGGATGAGTTGTTTGGCTAAAATTTTAGTGAGGCAGGGTAGATTATCATGGGGGTGTGGGATGGTGGGCAGAATGGAAATCAACTACCATATAGCTGATAGGGATATGTCATTTAAAGCTCATTTTATTGCCATATGAATTGGAGAATCATTACAGCACAGGAGGCAGCCACTCGGCCCATTGAATCCCTGCCAGGCTGCTATGTTGAGCAGCCCAGTCAGTTCAAACCTGGTAGCATTGCAAGTTTATTCAAGTGAGTATCCAACTTTCTGTTGAAATCATTAATTATGTCATCTTCCATTTCCCTTTTAAACTGAATTCCAGGATATTGCAACCTTCTCATACCTCCCACACTCATCCTCAATTTCCCTACTTCCCCACTGGCCCAACCCACCTTTTTTCCCCCACCCTACCAATATATTTCTTTCCCAAAGCTTTAAACCAGTGTCCCTTTGGGCACTTTTAGCTAATGAGCACATTCATAATTCTGCACTTGATTAAATTTCATCCTCCTTTGCTCCAAAGAGAACCACAGCTTCCCTAACCTAATTATGGATTTAAGATTCCTCGGACCTCTTCTCTGGAACTAATCTGGTAAATATCTTCTCTACCCTATCAAGAACATGCTTCCTATACTTTGGTGACCAGAACTGGATGGAATTTGACTTAATTGGCACTTTACAAAGTTTCTCTGTGGCTTCTCTTCTGTTGTACTGTTTTTTTTTATTAATGAAACCCACGTCAATATACACTCCGCAGCCACTTTATTAGATACCTGCTTGTTAATGTAAATATATAATCAGCCAATCATGTGTATAAAAGCATGCAGACATGGTCAAAAGTTTCAGTTGTTCAGACCAAACATCAGAATGGGGAAGGAATGCAAACTAAGTGACTTTGATGGTGGAAAGATTGTTGGTGCCAGACAGGGTCGTTTGAGCATCTCAGAAAATGCTGATCTGGGATTTTCACACACAACAGTCTCTAGCGTTTACAGTGAAATGTGCAGAAGACCAAAAAGAAACATCCAGTGAACAGCAGCTCTATGTGCATAAATGCCTTGTTATTGAGAGAGCTCAGAATAGAATGGCCAGAATGGTTCAAGCTGACAGGAAGGTGACAGTAACTCAAATAAGCACTGTTACGACAGTGGTAGGCAGAAGACCATCACTGAAGGCACAACACGTTGAACTTTGAAGTGGATGGGCTACAGCAGAATACCACACCAGGTTCCACTCCTGTATCTAATGAAGTGGCCACTGAGTCTACACTTTGCTAATGACTCTCAATATGTCCTGCTACCTTCAAAAATATGGGCTCATAAGCCCACCAAATCACTCTGTTCTGTGTTGCCTCGCCTCATACCCTGATACAAAAATGAATAATCTTCTACTTCCCTGCATTAAATCCCAACTACCCCTTTTCTATCGTTTTCCAAATGGTTCGGTGACACACGTGCAAGGTTAGCATCGTTGGAAAATCTTGAAGTTTCTTTCTGTATTCCAATATCAACGTTTCATGTTATTTCTCACTTTCCTTTGTCAGAGAAGGAACATATTTATCCATTTGTCTATGTTAACTGTAAGAGCAATCACATTAATCCTCCATTCTCTCATTTCTCTACGAGCTGTTTATCCCTCATGTGCTAATTAATAACCCCTGATTCTTTCACGAGCTGCTGCACTAGAGATATTGCATACCAACCAGCCAGTTTGCCTTTAGTATGTGAGAGGAACTTGGGAAATACCTAATCCTACCTGTTAAACTCGATACCTGATAATTACGAGGACAGTGCTTGTACTCTTTCCTGAGCAAGAATGTCACACATACCATTTTCCAGTACTGTGCTACCTCTCAATCTAGGAACATTGGAACTATGGTCAGACTTTATTTGACCTGAGAAGAGTAGCCAGCTTTATCAAAGTATCATGCCTGTCTTCATCTTTCCTTTTCTATCATTTCAATTTCTACCAATATTTTCAGCAATCTATCCTGTGGTAAACATTTAGATAAAAAATATTCTACTCTTAACCTGTCATCTTTTTTATACCTTTTAAGCCCCACTTGGCATCTTACCATTTGCTTGCCAGTAAATGTTAACGGAAGTGAGAAGAGTGACATAATTGTCGCACCAGTAAGCAGTATCTTACACATACCCACACAAAATAGACTTCACAGTGATGCAGCTAGCAGGAGTCTGATGACCTAGGTTCAACCTGTCTTAACTACATGGGTTTCTTATGGGAGCTCTAATTTCCTCCCACTTCAGTTTGAGAGATTAATTAATCACTGTATTGCCCTAGTGAGTCCGGCTGGTGGCACAGTGACATCAGCACCGGACTCCGGAGCAAAGGCTCTTGAGTTCAAATCCAGTCGGGCCGCTCCCGGACACGCTTTCCATCTGTGCCGGGTTGAGTGTCAAGCTCGCAACTCAGCCTCGTTAAAAAAAAACAACTGCACTGTGAGAAGGACGTGGGGGACCACTCACAGAATCTTTCCTCCAAGACAACCACTTGAAAAAGTGGTCACTGAGGCTCTGGCAGAGTATGCCACACATGGCCTTAGTATGTAGATAAATGATAGAATATGGGTGGGGGGGGGATTGATGGGGATGCAGGATGAATAAAATGGATTAGTGTAGGATTAGATTAAAATGGGTGCTTGGTGGTCAGCATGGTCTTGGTGGCTGAGGGTTCTGTTTCTGTGCTCTATCCCATTATAACAAATATGTACACGTGGGCCAGCCAGAAATGGAGCAAGTTTAAAAGAAGCATTGCATATTACTGTAGAATTTCAATTTATGAATGAATGCACACTAAATATTTGGGGTAGGCAAAAATGTTAAATATTTCCTAAAGTTAGGCATGATGCTCTGTTATTTTTAGCTTCCAACTCTGTTTATGTAAATGTGTACACAGTGTGTTGTATGTCTGGATTCCTGGTTATACAATAGATTCCTGAGGTTATTCTCTCCAGCCTTGGATATATGAGCTGTGTGCCATAAATTAAGTATTTTATTTCACTGTGAAACTTTGATATTAGTTTTGACTCAAGTATAGCATATACTTCAGTTTGATCAGAGCAGCAAGCAAAATTTCCAACAGAATTGTGCATCTTGATTGTATTAATGTTTTGTTAAGCATCTGTGTAATCATGTGAGTGAACTTGTAGTTACAAGGTAGCCAACACAAAACTGTACTTCCCATGTATGTCACTGCATTACAAACCAAATGGTGATAAAATCGCTTGTTTAAGATATTCCAGGTGAAGCAATACTTCATCTGCACACCTGTTGGGGTCATTTGTAGTATCTGGTGCTCCCGATGTCGCCTCCTCTGCATTAGTAAGACCTGACATAAATCAGGGGACAGCTTTGATCTTCACTCTATCTGCCGAAGGCGGAAATTCCCCATAGCCAACCATTTGAATTCCTATTCCCAGTCTCGTTTTGACATGTTGATCCTGGACCTCTTCTTCTACCATGATGAGGCCACTCTCAGGGTGGAGGAGCAACACCTCATATTCCATCTAGGTAGCCTCCAACCTGAATGTATGAACATCAATTTTGCCAGGAATTTATTTTATCTCTTTTATTCTCTTTTCCTTTTCCCCTCCCTCTTCCCTTCTTCCCCCCCCCCCCACCCCCAGTCTCTTACCTCTTTTCCTCACCTGCTTATCACCTCATCTTGTGCCCCTTTCTCTTCCTGCTCTCCTATGGTCCACTCTGCTTTCCTATCAGATTCCTTCTTCTCCACCCTTTTACCTTTCCTACCTACCTGACTTCAATTGTCACATACTAGTTTGTCCTCCTTGCCCTCCCCCCACTTTCTTATTCTTCCGTCAGCCCCCTACTTTTCCAGTTAAAATATATTATCAAACTAAATCTGTGGTTGCTGTAAATCTGAAATGAAAGCAGAAAGTGCTGAAATATTTGGTGGGTAAGGTAGTTTCTGTGGAGAAAGTAATGATAAGTTTTCAAATTGATGATTTATCATCAAGCTAAGTAAACAATCAAATATGAGGAAATCTGTTGTTTTCTTGTGATCCTTTTCAGACAGTCCCGATTCCCCACATCACAAGATGCCTAGGCATGATTTTTTAAAATATGGGTTACTATGGTATATCAGCCACTACCTCCTCCATGGCCTCTTCTGCTGCCATGATGAGGCCTCTCTCAGGATGGTAGGGCAAATAGAGCTCATATTCTATTTTAGTAGCCTTCAACTTGACACCATGAACATTGACTTCTCTAACTCCTGGTACTTTTCCTCTCCTCACCCTTCTCTCTTTTACCATTCTCCATTCTAGTTCCTCTCTTAGCCCTTCTCTTGTCCTCACCTGCCATCATCTCTCCCTGCTGCACCTCGTTCTTCCCTTTCTCCGGTGGATCTTGTCCTGTACTATCAGATACCTTTTTACTTCAACACCTTATCTTTTTCACCAATCACTTCACAGCTTGTACTCCTAACTACCCCCCTCCCTCTTATTCAGGCTACTTCCTCCTTCCTTTCCAGTCCTGATGAAGGGTCTCAGCCCTTCATCTCAAAGATGCTGCCTGACTTGCTGAGTTCCTGTAGAATTTTTTGTGTTATGTCCATAACCTGACATGTCTGTTAAGTTGGAAATGAGCAAAATCAGTATGTGCGAGAGGATCTCACAGAAACAACCATGATGGGAGATTGAGCAGGTGAGGAAAGAGTGGCTGCCATTTGGCCTCACTGACTAAGTCTGCTCAACGTTCCCAGCTCTGCTCGGCTTGATCCAGTCCTCAGTTGTTGATGTCAGAGAGAAAGGCTCACTGAGATGCCCCATTTGCTTCTGGCAGAAGATCCCTGTGGCTCTGCAACAGCCATCAAATCCATTCCTGTCTGCCCTACCAGATTCCCAAATGCTCTTTTGTGTGCATTATGTGTCATACACATGGGAGGATCTGTCTGCTGGAGGGGCTGGTGATTAAGAAGGGCAGTTAGTATACTTGCCTTCATTCCAAAAGAACTTTAATATCAGAGCAAGCATCTCTTGCCGTAAACGTACAAACCCTTGGTGATGTCATATTTTGAGTAGTGTGTGCTGTCTTGGTTATTTCATTTGAAGAATGATGTTCTTGCAATGAACGAAGTTCTGTAAAGGTTAATCGAACTGACTCTTGAGATGATTGCTGACATATAGAGTGAGATATGATCTATTAGTGTGTTGCCAAGAGTTTGGAAGAATGAGACGGCATCTTTTTGGAAGTCTAGAAAATTATAGAATTGGATAGATTAAATGCAGGAGGGTTATTCCCAATGACCAGTACTAAATGCTAAAGACCTTGGATCAGAGCCTAAGGATAAGAGTAAGCCATTTAAGATGAGGAGAGTGAAGGTGGGTGAAAGAAATAGGTGAAAAGAAGGTGAATTTCTCTGACCGAGTAAAGTCACTTGGCAGATGGGATTATTTAAGCTGCTTTGATGGTATGTGAGGCCTCCAACGGTCATAGTCGACCATGGATGTTACGTACCAGCTGTCAACAGTCAATCAATACAAGCCGGTGCACAAGCCAGGGCAGAGTGACATGGAGCACAAGCTGTTGCCCATCCAGCAGGCTCCCCCTCTCCATGCAGTGGAAAGGCAGGAACTGATACAGTTTGGCACCAGCGGCACCATAGGTATTGCCAGTCAGTGTTGAACTCAGGATAAATGCAAGCAAGCTTTTTCCACTGAGGTTGGGTAGGACGACAACAAAAGGCCATGGGTTAAGGGTGAAAGGTGAAATATTTAAGGGGGACATGAGGGGAAATGTCTTCACTCAGAGGGTTGGAGAGTGTGGATTGAGCTGCCAGCACAAGTGGTAAAGGGAAGCTCGATTTCAACACTTAAGAGAAGTTTGGATAGGTACATGGATGGTAGGGGCATGGATGGCTATGGTCCTGGTGAGGTTGATAGGATAGGCAGTTTAAATGGTTTGGCACAGACCAGATGGGCCAAAGGGCCTGCTTCTTTGCTGTAC
This sequence comes from Hypanus sabinus, assembly GCF_030144855.1. Classification (NCBI taxonomy): domain Eukaryota; kingdom Metazoa; phylum Chordata; class Chondrichthyes; order Myliobatiformes; family Dasyatidae; genus Hypanus; species Hypanus sabinus. The sequence continues at coordinate 43,687,569 of NC_082710.1, forward strand.
TTTCTGTGACTCTAGGACTCTATGTTATTTAAATTTGGAGAATTTGATATTGAGTCCTGAAATCTGCAGTGTGGTCAGATGGATGAGTTTTATTCCACAAGCTTGCATTGGATCTCGTTGTAACAGCACGGGAGGAGGGATGGGGAAGTAGGTTGGCAGGCAACTTGAAGCTTAGGGTTAGTCCTGTAGCTAGAGTGCTACAGCCAAAGTAGCACCCAATCTGTGTTGGGCTTCTCCAATTTGAACACCAAATTCAGTAGACCAGATAATAATAGGTGCCTTTGGGTCCCTGAATCGTGGCAGCGGAAGAGGCAGCAGGGTAGCCACACTTCCTGTTGCTCAGGAAAGTGCCATAAGGCAGGGAGCAGTAGATGGGCAGGGAAGAAGGGTCAAGTCTGTTGCAAAGAGAGCAGTCCCCTATTAAATTCTGAAAAAGAAGGGATGAAATCAGAGATAGTGGAATTTGTGAAAGATGATTTATTGAATGCATTGTCTGATGGGATGGAAGGTAAAAGGACTAGGAGAGTTCTGTTCTTGTTCTGTTCATGAGGAGAAATAAGAGCAGAGTTGTGGGAAATTTATTTGATCATGAGATGTAGATATTGCAGAGAATGTCAGCATTTACTGTCTATCCCAAGCTGCTGATGAATTTCAGCCATGTTATTGGAACAGGAGCTGTATACAACTCATACTGGATAAGGATGGCATAATTTCCTTTCCTGAAAGATATTATTGAACCTGGTTCTATTTGCAACAATGCAGGAATGTTCTGTGACCAATACCATAACAGCTTTTTATTGCAGATACTTAACTGAATTTCATTGCACCAACAGAAAAGATCATTGCAGGCTCAATATACTCAACTAGTAACTTAATCACCATGCTGCACTTCCCCTACTTGTGGGGGGAAAGGGGGGAAGGTGTTTCAGAATAATCACTTTTGGCACTGTATAACCTAATGCTGACCTACTATTGAGTCCCAATATTGAATTATTGAACTAGTAGTATGAGCATGCTGAAGGTTGTAGTGAATTACAGGCTGTACTTGGGACAATCCCCAATGCTTTTATGAAATCTGTGATCTAGTCAGAGAAGTTCCACTGTATTCTCTTTTATAATGTACTTTTACTAGCAATTACACTCACTGACCACTTTATAAGGAAGCTCCTGATAAAGCTAATAAAGTGGCCACAAAGTGTATGTTCATAGTCTCTGCTGCTGTAGCCCATCCACTAAAAGGGTTCACATGTTGTGCATTCAGAGATATTCTTCTGCACACCACTTTTGTAACGCATGGTTAGTTAATATTGCCTTCCTGTCAGATTGAACCAGCCTAGTCATTCTCCTCTGACCTCTCTCTTTAACAAGGTGTTTTAGCTCACAAATGTCCTTTGCTTTTTTTGCACCGTTCTCTGTAAACTCTAGAGAGAGTTGTGCGTGAAATTCCCAGGAGATCCGCACATTCTGAGATATTCAAACCACCTCATCTGGCACAATCATTCCACGGTCAAAGTCACTTAGATCACATTTGTTCCTCATTCTGATGTTTGGACTGTACAAGAACTGAACCCCTTGACCATGCATTGAGTTGCTGCCATGTGGTTGGCTGATTAAATACTTGCATTAATGATCAGGTGTACCTAAGAAATGCCCACTGAGTGTAGAGGAATCTGCTTTCGGCAATGCTAAGAGATGTGTATTTATATCCATAACTAAATTTAAGTTACATTTTTAAAATTAATATTTTGCTGACCCAGTATACCAATTAATAAGTCTGAGGATGTTTAGTAACATTTAGTTTAAATGATGGCTAGGGTTCTATCAGTTTGGAAGTGGGTAGAATTCAATGGGAAGGGACAATCTTTTTCATATCAGGAAAAATATTAAGATATTAAATTAATTCAGTTTGTTTTTAATTGAGATGTAATTATGTTTGATGCAATAAGTTATTTCTTAAGTAAGCTATTGTGAAATTATGAAAGTATTGCATGGAATTGTATGTGCACATATACACTCAGTGGCCACTTTATTAGTTACCTCATACACCTAATAAAGTGGCCACTGAGTGTATGTTCATGGTCTTCTGCTACTATAGCCCATCCCCTTCAAGGTTTGACATGTGCATTCTGAGATGCTGTCCCACACACCACTGTTGTAATTCATGATTATTTAAGTTACTGTTGCCTTTGTGTCAACTGGAACCAGACTGGCTATTATCTTCTGATGTTTCTCATTAAAAAGATATTTTCAGCCATAGAACCACTGCTTACTGGATATCTTTTTAGTTTTTCACACCATTTTCTGTAAACTCTAGATTGTTTTTGATGATTAGATATTTACATTAACAAGCAGGTTACAGGTGTACCTAATAAAATGGCTACTCGGTGTAAAAATAAAGAAGATATATCCAAGATTTTGGAGCAAGATTTTAATAATGTGCCTTTTTTTTAAAGTCCACACATCATCTTCCTATCGCAGTCTGTTCTGTCTGGAGGAATCCATCTCTGTGGAATTCGACTGTGCCATGAAATAGCGCATGCCTGGTTTGGATTAGCGATTGGTGCTCGAGATTGGACTGAAGAGTGGATAAGTGAAGGCTTTGCTACTTATTTGGAGGATATATTTTGGGCAAAAGCACAGAAGGTACAATTTTATTTTCCCTAGTGCTATGTCACATTAGTACCCAGTGTCTGAGATTGGGCTCGTTGCTGTTGTAATTCTGGTGGTGCAGAGTTTCTTTCAAATTAATAACTTTTCTCTTGAAATAAAGGAGAAAAGAGTTTCATAAAAAAGATAAAGAATGCAAGAATATCTTCTGATCTATAATCTACCACCGTTTGGTAGAAATGCCAACATAAACATGAATCCCAGCACTGGATTGTCAGTCAATGCTGTTATTTATTTATTTTTACCTTCGTAGCAGAAATTGTGTTGGGAAACTAGGACAAAAATGAGAATAGTTCTATCTTTGAGACTGAGAGAAGCCTTCAAAGTTTTTGTTTTCTTTTGCCAGCATTTTTTCTATGCAGTTACGTAGAGATATATTTTTTTAAGGTCTTGCATTTTCTGAGCCTTTTTCTAACGTGGAATTGTTTATGTCCTGTCATTTTAAAGATTATTAAACACTTTGGCAAGTATAACATAGTGCAACTAATGTATTCCCCATCTAAGTATGGTGTGCATTGAAAGTGTAAATTTCAGTATCCCTTTGTGTGAAAAGTTGCAGCAGTGCGAAAGTATCCAAGTTATTACTATCAGCTGATTAATGAAAGATCTCCCATGTTCTTTGTGAAACTCAAGTCATAAGAAGCTGTTTATTTTTCCAAGTCTTTTTTTCACTATTTGGATTTTATGCTGTCAGCTGTGACATGCTTTGGAATACCATAAGGATATCAGAATCAGAATCAGGTTTTAGTATCACTGGCATATGTCGTGAAATTGCACAGCAGCAGTACAATACAATACATGATAAATATAGAAAAAAGTAAATCAATTATAGTAAGTGTATATATATATATATATATATATATATATATATATATATATATAATAAGTAGTTAAATTAAAAATAGTGCAAAAACAGAAATAATAAAAATGAGGTGGTGTTCATGGGTTCAATGCCTATTTAGGAATCGGATGGCAGAGAGGAAGAAACTGTTCCTGAATCACTGAGTTTGTGCCTTTAAGCTTCTGTGTCTCCTTCCTGACAATCACAATGAGAAGAGAGCATGTGTTGGTTGATGGAAATCCTTAAGGATAGATGTCACCTTTCTGAGGCACTGCTCCTAAGGAGGCTAGTACCAAAGATGGAGTTGAATGATTTCACAGCTTTCTGTAGCTTCTTTTGATCCTGTGCAATGGCACCCTCTCTTTACCAGAGAATGATGCAGCCTGTTAGAATGCTGTCCATAGTGTTTTAGATGACAGACAAAATCTCCTCAAATTCCTATGAAGTATAGTGCTGTCTTGCTTCTTTATAGCTGCATCAATATGTTGGGACCAGTTTAAATCCTCAAGTGATTTGAGACCCAGGAACTTGAAATTGCTCACTCTCTTCACTTCTGTTCCCTCTACGAGGATTGGTTCGTGTTCCCTTTTCTGAAGTCCACAATCAGCTCTTTTGTCTTACTGATGTTGTGTAAAACCACTCTACTAGCTGGTATATCTTGCTTCTGTACACACTCTCATCTCTATCTGAGATTCTGCCAACAATCAGCGAATTCATAGCTGGTATTTGAACTATGCTTAGCCACACAGTCATGAATATAGAGAGAATAGAGCAGTGGACTGAGCACACATTCCTAAGGTGCGCCAGTGTTGATCATCCACGAGGAGAAAATGTTATTACCAATCGCACAGATTGTGGTCTTCCAAGTAGGAAGTCGAGGACCCAATTGCAGAGGGAAGTACAGAGGCCCAGTTTCTGTAGCTTCTCAATCAGGACTGTGGGAATGATGGTGTTAAATGCTGAGCTATAGTCAACGAACAGCAGCCTGCCATAGGTGTTTGTTTTGTCCAGGTGATCTAAGGTTCTGTGAAGAGCCATTGATATTGTGCCTGCTGCAGACCTATTGAGGTGATAGGCAAATTGCAGTGGGTCAAGGCAGGAGTTGATTCTGGCCTTGATCAGCCTCTCAAAACATTTCATCACTATACTGCTACTGGACGATAGTCATAAAGGCAGCTCACACTACTCTTCTTGGGCACTGGTATAATTGTTGTCCTTTTGAAGCAGGTGGGAACTTCTTACTGTAGCAGTGAGAGATTGAAAATGTACTGGAATACACCTGCTAGTGGGCTGGCACACATTTTCAGAGCCTTACCAGGTATCCTGTCGGAGCTTGCCGCCTTGCGAGGGTTCACCCTCCTGAAAGACAGCATGTCATCACCCTTCGAGACAGAGAGCATAGAGTCACCAAATGCAGCAGGGATTTTCACATCTGTAGTTATATTCTCCCTTTCAAAGCAGGCATAAAAGCCGTTAAACTCATCAGGTAGTGAAGCATTGTTGCTATTCATGATGTTGGGTTTTGCTTGTAGGAAGTAATGTCCTGCAAACCCTGCCAGAGTTGATGTGCATCCGCTGTCGCCTCTAACCTCTCTTGGAATCATTTATTAGCTCTTGAGATAGTCCTCTGCAAGTCAAATCTGGCTTTCTTGTACAGGCCTGGGTTGCCAGACTTAAAAGCCACAGATTTAGCCCTCAGCAGATAACAAACCTCCTGGTTTATCCAAAGCTTTTAGTTTGGGAATGTACAGCAATTCTTTGTAGGCAGACACTCATCCACACATAGTACAACTGTGCTGACAAGGGAAGTCAAAGCTAATGTAAAAGCAAAGGAGAGGGCTTACAACAAAGCAAAGATTAGTGGGAAGATAAAGGATTGGGAAGATTTTAAAAACCTACAGAGAGCAACTAAAAGAATCAATAGGAGGGACAAGTTGAAATATGAAAGCAAGCTAGCAATAATATCAAAAGCTTCATGTAGCAGGGCATCAAAGGGTGATGACTGGAAGAATTGGATCAGCCCATGAGTGAATGGCAGAGCAGACTCGATGGGCTGAATGGCCTACTTCTGCTCCTGTATCTTATGGTCTTAATGAAATTGGTAACAACTGTGGCATATTCATCCAGATTCAAAGGTGGATTCCTGAATACAGTCCAGTCCACTTACAGGATTCAAAGCAGTCCTGCAAGCGCTCCTGTGCTTCCCTTGTCCGTTCTACTGGTGCTGCAGTCTTCAGTCTCTGCCGTATTCAGAGAGCAGATATACAGCTAGGTGATCAAACTTTCTGATGTGTGGGACAACACAGGAAGCACTTTGATCTTAGTGTAACAGTTGTCCAGTGTGTTGTTTCCCCTGGTACTACAAGCGATTTGTTGATCATTATTTAATGGTTTTTTTCATGCTTGTCTGGTTAAAATCATCCAAAATGATGGTGAAGGTGTCAGGGTGTGCTGTTTCGTTTATGTTCCTCACATCGCTCGGATCATATAGAGCCTGTTTGATATTATTGGCCTGAGGTGGAATGTTCACTGCTACCAAAAAGATCGATGAAATCTCCCATGGCAGGTAAAATGGATGGCACTTAATTGTATGATGTTCCAGGTCTGGTGATCAAAATTGGGACGTCACCAACACATTAGTACACCATGAGGAGTTGATCATGAGGCATATACCACCACCTCTGCTTTTGAGAGACTTGACAGTCCTATCTTGATGGTGCGTAGTGAATTCGTCAATCTGAATCGCTGCACTGGTATAGAAGGGGTTAACCAGGATTCTTTTAAGCAGAGGACACACACTGTCCTAATATCTCTCTGATACAGCACCCTAGCTCTGAAATTGTCAATTTTATTTGCCAGAGTCTGCGCATTTGCCAGCAAGATAGTCAGTATTGAAAGTCGAAAACCTCGTTCATTTTTTAAACACACCTGTAGCCCCAAGCAACGGCCACATTTCCGATGAAGAGTACCCCTAGCACGGATATTATGGCCACAGTAAGCATTATTTTTGTCAGTTGTAGGCTGCGACCTTTTGTTCTATTGCGTTAAAATATCTTTATTGACTGTACAGACCTTGGATGCAGTTGTGATTCTCAGCTGTAGCAGGCTGAAGTAGGAATATTTAGTCGTATCCATCGAGCTGTGCCACCTTAGGTTTGCCCTTTTGAAGGTGCCCCAGAAGTAAATATGAAAAGGGTAATATTAAACATGTTTGTTATTTATTTAAGTTTTTAAAATATATTATATATATATATAAAAGACGGTGAGGACAATTAAGGATGAAGGAAAATGAAAAGTGTTGGAGCTTTCTATCATTTTTTGGATTGATGTATTTTAGAATCAACAGATTGTCTGAGTTGTTCTTTTATTCCATTGAATTTTCCAACCAGTTAGTACTTGGCCTTTCCACTAAACCCTGAGAAAATTATCCAATTCCGTTTTGTAATTTATTGCTTAGTCTGCTTGCACCACCTTTTCAAATGTTGACTGCTAGATCATTACTAGTTGTATAATTTGTTTTCGTGAAAAATCAATATCCTCTGATTACTGACTATTCTGTCGCTGGAAGCAGTTACTTCTTATTCATCCTAATAGACTTTGTTACGATTTTGAACAGCTTTATCTAATATCCTCGGATTTTCCGTAAGAAGAAAATGACATGATTGTTCTAGCCTCTCCATATGACTGTATCCTGTATCCCTGGTTACATCTTAAAAATATCTCTAATAAACAAATCTATGAATTTACCTCATTCCCATGATGATGGATATAGGCAGCAGATGCCATTGTAACACTCAGCAAAAAACAAACTACTATAGGAACTAGTGGGTCAAAAGCATCTGAAAGCAAAGAAATAGACAACTGTTTCAGATTGGGACCCCGCATCAGTTCTGCATGTGTAGAGAGAGAATGGCTATTACTAGAAACTGAAAGGAAGGGGTAGGATAGGGGGTCTGGTAGCTGATAAGTAAGACCAGGTAAGGTGAGGGCTGATCAGCAGATGGAGCAATGAGGGAAGTGGAAGGCTGGATAGTGATATGAAGGATAAGGAAGGAATGAAGGACAGATGGGGGAGAGGGAGGTGCTGTAGAAAGACAAGGGCTGGTGGGTGATGGATAGAAATAGATAAGAGAAAAATAGTGGATAGAACCAGGTTGGTAGAGGGGAGGGGGAGGGTGGTAGCAACTGGAAGGGGATAAGAGTAGATAATATATATATAAGAGTAGATAAAATATAAAAACAAGATAGCAAAAGTTTTTAAAAATATATAAAGTGGAAGAGGGTGGTTAAAGTCAACATAGGTCCCTTGGAAAACAAGAAGAGGAAATTCATATTGGGTGATAAGGAAATGGCTGAGGCATCGAACAACTATCTTGTGTTGGTCTTCACAGTGGAGGACACGTCTAATATGCCAAAGAATGATGTTATGGAAGAAATGGGAGGTGAGCATCTCGATAAAATCACTGTTACTAAAGAGATAGTGATGAGCAAACTAGAGGGCCTGAAGGTAGATAAGTCCCCTGGTCCTGATGGGATGCATCCCAGGGTGCTGAGGGAATTGGCGGAGGTTATAGTAGACATGTTGGTAATCATTTACCAAAACTCTCTGGACTCTGGGCAGGTCCCGGCGGATTGGAAGACAGCAAATGTCACGCCACTTTTTTAAAAAGTAGGCAAAAGACGGGCAACTGTAGGCCAGTTAGCTTAACATCTGTAGTCAGGAAAATGCTTGAAGCTGTCATTAAGGGTGAAATAGCAAAATATTTAGAAAGGAGTGCTTCCATTAGATGCAGCATGGGTTCAGAAAGGGCAGGTCCTGTTTGACAATCTTACTGGAGTTCTTTGAGGACATAATGAGTGCAGTAGATAGAGGGGAACAGGTGGATGTCGTATACTTGGATTTCCAGAAGGTATTCAATAAGGTGCCACACAAGAGACTTATAAATAAGAAACAGATTCACGGAGCTGGAGGAGGTGTATTGGCATGGATAGCGGATTGGTTAACTGATAGAAGGCAGAGAGTTGGTATAAATGGGTGTTTCTCCGGTTGGCAGTCTGTGGTGAGTGGGGTGCCGTAGGGGTCGGTGCTGGGCCCACAGCTGTTTACCATTTTCACTGATGATTTGGAAGAGGGGACTGAGTGTAGCGTAGCAAAATTTGCTGATGACACTAAACTGAGTGGAAAAGCAAGTTGTACAGAGGATATGGAGAGTCTGCAGAGGAATAGAGATAGGTTAAGTGAGTGGGCCAAGGTCTGGCTGATGGAAGAGCAGATTATCATTTAAATAGTGAAAGATTGCAGCATGCTGTTGTGCAGAGGGACTTGGGAGTGCTTGTGCATGAATCGCAAAAAGTTGGTTCGCAGGTACAACGGGTTGTTAAGAAGGCGAACGGATTGTTGGCCTTCATTGTTAAAGGGATTGAATTCAAGAGCAGGGAGGTCATACTGCAACTATACAGGGTTGCTGGTGAGGCCACACCTGGAGTACTGTGTGCAGTTCTGGTCTTGAGGAAGGATATACTGGCTTTGGAGGCAGCACAGAGGAGGTTCACCAGGTTGATTCCAGGGATGATAGGGTTAACCAATGAGTAGAGATTGAATCACCTGAGGCTATGCTGTCTGGAATTCAGAAGTATGAGAAGGGATCTTGTAGAAACATACAAAATTTTGAAAGGGATAGATAAGATAGAAGTGGGAAAGTTGTTTCCATTGGTAGGTGAGACGAGAACTAGGGGACATTGCCGCAAGATTCGGGGGAGAATATTTATGATGGAGATGAGGAGAAACTGTTTTCCCCAGAATCTGTTAATCTGTGGAATTCTCTGCCCAGGGTAGTAGCTGAGGTTTCTTCACTAAATATATTTAAGATACAGTTAGATAGATTTTTACATAGTAGGGGAATTAAAGGTTATGGGGAAAAGGCAGGTGGATGGAGCTGAGTTTACAGACAGATCTTATTGAATGGCGGGGCAGGCTCAATGGGCCGGATGGCCTACTCCTGCTCCTATTTCTTATGTTCTTTATGTAAGAGGAGACTAATCAGGAGTGATGATAGGCTGATGAAACTAGATGGGGGGGGGGTGGAGAAACAGATATAGGAAGGATAGGCCAAAGGAGTAGAAACCCAGGTGGACAGGTATGTTTGTTATGAGCAGATGGAGTGGAGTCAGAGGGTGGGGGAAAAGAGAAGGTGAATAAAGGGTGAGAGAGCCTAGATAGACTGATGGAAGTGGAGAAGGAACTTAGAAGTGTAGTTACCTGTGGAAAACTCAGTGTTTGTAAAGATGGGCTGTAGCCTACAAAAATGGTATATGAGGTGTCAGTCATCAAGTCTCCCTGGATTATTCACTCTCTCCCACCTGTTCCCATCTGTTTGTTACTCACATACAGTATAAATGTTATCGGCCCCCTCAAGCCCATGATGCCATTCCTTCAAAGCCAACTTGACTGCAGGCAGCTCTCTATTTCCACTGTCATAGTTCACCTCTGCTGGGGATAGCCACCTGGAGGAAAAGGCACAGGTATGCAGTTTACTATCCAAAGATGTCCATTGAGTCAGCACTGCACCCACTCCAGCATCCGAGGAGTCCACTGCACGATGAAGGGAAGGTCCAGGATAGGTGAAACCAAAGTGGGAGCTGTCATGAGCCACTGTTTGAGCTCTCGAAAAGCAGCCTCCATTTTGGTAGTCCAAACAAAAGAGCTGATGGATCTCTCTGTGCTGTCAGTGGAGCACCACTGAGCTGAAGTTCCTGATAAACTTTCTGTAAAAGTTGGCAAATCCCAGGAATTGTTGGACTTGTTTCATATTGGATGGTTGTGGAAAATCTGACTGCTTGTGTCTTAGAGATTGCCATTAGAAAATCCAAAAATCTGAGATGCAAAGGGACTTGGGAGTCCTTGTGCAGAACACTCTAAAGGTTAAGTTGCAGGTCGAGTCGGTGGTCAGCAAGTCGAATACAATGTTAACATTCATTTCAAGAGGTCTAGAATAGAAAAGCAATGATGCGATGCTGAGGCTTTATAAGGCACTGGTGAGGCCTCACCTTGAGTATTGTGAACAGTTTTGGGCTCTTCATCTAAGAAAAGATATGCTGGGATTGGAGAGGGTTCAGAGGAGATTCACAAGGATGATTCGGGGAATGAAATGTTATCTTATGAGGAACATTTGATGACTCTAAGTCTGTACTCGCTGGAATTTAGAAGGATGATGGGGGATCTCATTGAAACACTTTGAATGTTGAAATGCCTAGACAGAGCAGATGTGGAAAGGATTTTTCCCATGGGTTGTGGGGGGGGGGGAAGTCTAGGACAAGAGGGCATTGCCTCAGATTAGAGGGGTGTCCATTTAAAACAGAGATGCAGAGAAATTTTGTTAGCTAAAGGGTGGTGAATTCGTGGAATTTATTACCACAGGCAGCTGTGGAGGCTAGGTTGTTGGGTGTATTTAAGGCAGAGCTTGACAGGTTCTTGATTGGACGTGGCATCAAAGGTTTCAGGGAGAAGGTTGGAGAATGAGTCTGAGGTGGGGAAAAAAAGATCAGCCACGATTGAATGACAGAGCAGTCTCAATGTGTCAAGTGGCCCAATTCTGCTCTTGTCTTATGGTTTTATACCTATCCACTGGTGCTCCTTTTATCTAGGCCTAGTCTTTCCTATCTCACCCTCCCCCGATCTGGTTTCATCTCTACCTTCCCCCTGCTGTCTAACTACTTTTTCCCCCATGTCTGTTTCCACCTTTCACTGACCAACCTACCTCTCAGTACCTTTCCCCAGCCAGACTCCAACCTAGTCCCACCAGACCATCATGCCTCCCTTGTCTGGTTACACTTATCACCTGACATCCTTTAATCTCTACCTTTCCCCTCTCCATCCCCATCCCCATGTGGTTCCATCTGACTATCATCTTCCACTTTATTTTGTTCCACATATTACCTACCAGCCCCTGTATCAACCCTTCCTTTTACCACTTTCTACTGGCTATCTTCTTTCTTTATTCTCAGTCCTGATACAGGGCCCTGATCTGAAACCTTGACCATTTCTTTGCCCCAACAGATGCTGCTTGACCCACTGAGTTTCTCCAGTGATTTACTTTTAACTTAATTCCAACATCTGCAGTCTTTTCTGTCTCCATTTTATCACATAGATTTGATGTCTGAACTCAGTATTGAACTGACATTTGTGGCAGTCAGTCTCTTCCAGTTTCCTTTTTCGATTCATTCTGGCAAGCCAAAGCTGTTCTTTTCCATTTTCCTTTCTCCTCGATTCACTTTGTTTGGATTATCATCCATTATGAAATATGAAGATGGAGTCAACTGAAACAAAATACTGATGGATTTTCATGGAGAGTGGGGTGAGTTCTAGTATTTTATCAACCAGACTTAGACACAAGAGTCTCAGGACTTGCACCACCAGGTTCAAGAACAGTTACTACCTCTCAACCATTAGGCTCTTGAACAGAAGGGGATAACTACACTCACTTACCCCATCATTGAGATGTTCCTAAAAACAATGATCTCACTTTAAGGACTCTTTATCTCATTATCTCATATTCTTGTTGTTTATTGCTATTTATTTATATTTGCATTTGCACAGTTTGTTATCTTCTGTACTCTGGTTCTGTTATAGTTACTATTCGATAGATTTGCTAAGTGTGCCCATAGGAAAATGAATTTCAGGATTGTATATGGTGACATATATGTACATTGATAATAATAAAATTTAATTTACTTTACATTTTGATCATCATTCTTGTACCAGTTATAAAAAAATATTATAGAAGAAAAGATCATAGGTAAGTTGGTTTGTTATTGTCCTGTGTAACAAGGTATAGTGAAAAACTTGTCTTGCATGCCATACATACAAATAATTCATAACAAAGGTGCATTGAAGTACTACAAGGTTAAACAATAACAGAGTGCAGCATAAAGAGTTACAGTATAAAGAAAGTGCAGTGTTCATAACACAGTGAGGTGCGAGGTCACAAGAGATAGGTTGTGAGATCAGCAGTCCATCGTATTGCAATGAAGTAGCATTCAATAGTGAGACAGAAGTTGTCTTCGAGTCCCTAAGACCATAAGATGTAGGAGCAGAATCAGGCCATTCAGCCCATTGTGTCTGTTCTACCATTTCATCATGGCTGATTTATTATCCCTCTCAACCCTATTCTTCTGCCTTCTCACCCTAAATTTTGACACCCTTACTAATCAAGAACCTGTCATCCTCTTCTTTAAATATACACAATGATATAGCTTCCATAGCCATCTCTGGCAATGTATTCCATAGATCCACCACCCTCTGGCTAAACAATTTGTCAGTAAGTGCTATGAATCAGTCTTTTGAATCGTTTACCCAATGGGGATGGAGTATAAGAGAGAATGTTCCGGGTAGGTGGGATCTTTGATTATGCTGGCTGTGTTTACTGAGGATGGACAGTCCATGGAGGGGAGGCTGGATTCTGTGATACACTCAACTATGCACAACTCTCTGCAGTTTCTTGGGTAAGGTACAGAGCAGTTGTCATGCCAAGCCATGATGCATCCAGAGAGGATGTTTTCAATGAACGTAGAAACGGAACAGTACAGTATAGCTAAAGGCCCTTCATCACAAACAGCAGAGATCTCAGTACAGATCCCTTCAGAACACCACTAATTATAGAGCTACAGCTAGAATAAGTCCCTTCAACTACTATCCTCTCTCTTCTGTGGACAAGCCAGTTGTGAACCTGAACAGGCAATTTACCATAGATCCCATGAGTCTTAATCTTCTGATGACCCTCATGAGGGACCTTGTCAAACACTTCATTAAAATCCATGGTGATAACATCTACGGCTGCACCTTCATCAAACACCCTTGTCACCTCATCAAAACACTTAATTAAATTAGTAAAATACGACTTGTTCCGCACAAAGCCACGCTAGTTCTCCCTAATCAGGCCATGGTCTTCCAAATGCTCATAAATCCTATCCCTAAGAATTCTCTCCAATAAATTTCCTACCACTGAAGTGAGACTCACCAGTCTATATTTTCCAGGATTATCCTTATTTTCCTTTTAAAGAAAATGGTGCATCAATTAAAATTTGGTAAGAGTCAAAGAGGACATGCCAAATTTCTTTAGCCTTCTGAGGAAGTAGTGACATCAGTAAGCATTCTTGGTTGTAGTGAAATGGAGTCGGGTTTAATATTATTGACATATGTCGTGAAATTTGTTGCTTTGTGGCAGCAATATATTGCAATGCACAGTAATAAAAACAAATATCAATAAGAAGTATATATTTTTAAAGAAATAAATAGTGCAGCAAGAGAGGGAAAAAAACTACTGAGGAAGTGTTCATGTTTTATATTGTCCAATCAGAAATCTGATGGTGGAGGGGAAGAAGCTGTTCCTGAAACGTTAAGTGTGAACTTTTAGGCTCCTGTACCTCTTCCTTGATGGTAGCAATGAGAAAAGGTCATGTCTTAGGTGATGGAGGTCCCAAATGATGGATGTTGCCTTTTTGAGGCATTGCTTTTTGAAGGTGTCCTATATGCTAGGGAGGATAGTACCCATGATGGAGTTGACCATGTTTACAACTTCCTGCAGACTTTTCTGAACCAATGGCCCCTCTATCCCAATGGTGATGCAAACCAGTTAGAATGTTCTCCCTGGTTAGTCATAGAAATTTGTGAGTGCTTTTGGTGACATACCAAATCTCCTCAAACTCTTAATGGAAGTATAGCTGCTGTTGTGCCTTCTTTGTAATAGCATCAATATGTTAGGCCCAGATTAGATCCTAGGAACTTGAAACTGCTCACTTTTGCACTACTGATTCCTCAATGAGGGCTGGTGTGTGCTCCCTCAACTTCCTCTTCCTGAAGTTGAGGAATGGTTTGTGTTCTCTCGATTTTCCCCCTCCTGAAGCCCACAATCAATTCCTTGGTCTTACTGACATTGAGTGCAAGATTGTTGCTGTGACACCACTCAACTGGCTGATCTTTCTCGCTACTGTACGCCTCCTCCTCGCCTTCTGAAATTCTGCCACCAATAGTTGTGTCATCGGCAGGTTTATAGATGGCGTTTGAGCTATGTCTAGCCACACAATCATGGGTGTAGAGAGAGTAGAGCAGTGGGTTAAGCTTGCATCCTTGACTTGCACCCGTGTCGATTGTCATCGAGAAGGAGATGTTATTTCCAATCCGCACAAACTGTGGTCTCCCAGTGAGGAAGTCAAGGGTTCAGTTGCAGAGACCCAGGTTTTGGAGCTTGTTGATTAGAACTGAGGGTATGATTGCGTTGAATCATGATTTAAAAATTGTTAAGTCAGATATGGCAAATGTATGTGGATAATGTAAGCACCAGTCGGAGGAGCAAACTAATCACAACTTATTGCTTCCCAGAACATAAAATAAATCGTAGTGTCAATGTGGTTGGATCAGGACAGACTATTGGTGATGTTCACTCCTAAGATCTCTCAACTCTCTCACCCTCAGCACCTTTGATGTAAGCAGGACCATGTGCATTGTCTCCTTTCCTGAGATCAATGGCCAACTCTTGATTTTGTTGGCATTGATGGAAAGGTTGTTATTATATAACGACATCACTAGGCAACAACAGAAATGCTGTACACTATGCCATTGGCAGATTATGATGCCATTTAGTATTCTATTGCTGTTATTATGGAGTTCATTACTCCAACTAATTTTCTTACTTAATTTTGCAAGGCATGTGTTAGTTATCAAGTGTTCATTGACCATGCTTCTCTAGCTGTCACAGGAAACAATGCAAGAACAACAGCAACTAAGATCCTTGCTGCGATGGAGAAGGCTCAGAGAAGAAATTCAGAACTCTGAAGAAGAATTGCAAGTTCTGAGGTGAGTGCAGGTACATTGCTCATGGGAGAGATAAGGGAATGCCCTACAATGGAGAGTCGGACTGCATTGAGTAATAGTAGGGCCTTGGCATACAAGTCCAAGGATCCCTGAAGATGACGGCACAGTAAAATAGTGAAGAAGGCATATAGGATATTGACCTTCATTAGCATGGGCATAGAACATAAGAGCAAGTAGGTTATGCTGCAGCTTTGTAAAAGCTTTGTTAAGCCACAACTAGAATAATGTGGACAAATGTGGTTGCCACATTAGAGAAAGAATGAGATTGTATTGGAAAAAATGCAGAGGAGATTCATTGGGATGTTATCTCAGATTCAGATTAAGATCCAGTTTATTGTCATTTAGAAATCACAAATGCAATGCAGTTAAAAAATGAGATAACGTTCCTCCAGAATGATATCACAAAAGCACATGACAAAACAGAATACACCAGAAAATCCACATAACGTTTGGCAATCCCCAATCCAGAGTCCGGAGCAGCTGCTGCGTATTAATATTGCGCTACCATCTTAGCGTGATCCCTGGAAATGTGCTCCAAACCCACCAGACAAAACAAGACCAAAATCTAAAGCTATAAGACCTGCACAAAACCACATAGTTACAACATACAGTTACAACAGTGCAAACAATAGCATAATTGATAAAGAAACAGACCATGGGCACAGTAAAAAATAGTCCAGAGATGTTAAAAGACTATAAGTTCGAAAGAAACCACCACACAGTTTCCACAAGTCCTCAAGGTCCCGATGGACTCGTCATTCCACGCAGGCGGCAGAAGGGAATACTCCCACTATGGACTTCCACGGCACCACCAAACTCAGTCTCACAGTGAAAGCGCTCCGACCGCAGCAGACTCCGAGTCCGTTGAACCGCCGAGCCTCCGACTGTCCCCTCCGGCACAGCTTCTCTGAGCACCATCCTCTGCTGAGCGTATTAAGATGTCCCCACCAACGGCCACTGGCAACGTGGTCCCGAGGACTAGGGCCTGTTCTTCTCAGCAGAGTCCCGGACCTCACAGCAGCAGCAGCAACGAAGAGGGCTTTCCTGGAGATTTCCAGATGTTCCTCCATGCTCCCATGTCCGTTTTTCATCAGATTAGGATTGAGCACGGCACCCTGCTTAACAAATACAGATATCAGCTCCGGAGTAGCCGCTACAAGCTGCCTGCGTTGCGCCGCCATCTTGAACAATCTTGAATCTTGAATCTAGATGGGATGTTTCAGATCTGGGGAAGAACAACTGATGAGGCTGGGTTTGATTACTTTGCTTAGTTTTGGAATCAGAGCCTCACAACATGGAAGCAGCTTCTTTGGCCCACAGTGTTCAATCAAGCTCCCATTTACACCAACCATACATTAATCTTATTTTATTCTCCCCATTTTTCCATTGGGTCCCCAAATTCCATGACTCACTTAGACACTAAATGTAGTCACCCATGTAGTAATGGAGAATGTGAAAACTCAGTCGCCTGAAGTCAAGATTAATCTGGCATTGCTGTCACTGTGAAGCAATGGCTTTGCTTGCTGTGATACTACTTTTTGCTGTAAATTCTGTCAATATACTACCTTAAATTCGTCACACGCTAACCACTGTATGAATATGGTTCCTACACTAGAATTTAACATCTCAAAACAGGTGTGCAAAGTCTACAATCATCACAGTTCAACAGGACAAAAAACTTAAATCCTCTGATAAGCTGAGAGAAAATTTCGTATTAATGTCACTGAAATTCCATTGGGAAAATACGAGGGGTGATTGATAAGTTCATGGTTTAAGGTAGAAGGAGTCAATTTTAAAAAACTTAGCACATTTATTTTTCAACATAGTTCCCTCCTACATTTACAGACTTAGTCCAGCGGTCGTGGAGCATATGGATCTTGGACCTTCAGAAAGTGTCCACAGATGGGTGCTTGATAAGTTTGTGACCTAAGGTAGAAGGAGATGAGTTATACAGCTCTCGTTACATGCAGAAAGTTTGAAGTTAATAACTTATCTCCTTCTACCTTAGGCCACAAACTTATCAATCACCCCAATGAGTTATTAACTTCAGACTTTCTGCATAATCACTTAAAGAGTTGAACTGCATGTGCATGTAATGAGAGCTGTACAACTCATTCTGTCTACCTTAGGCAACGAGCTTATCAATCACCCATCTGTGGACACTTTCTGGAGGTCCAGGATGCGTATGCTCCCTGACCGCTGGACTAAGTGTGTGAATGTAGGAGGGGACTATGTTGAAAAATAAATGTGCTAGATTTTCTAAAATTGACTCCTTCTACCTTAGGCTGCAAACTTATCAATCACCCCTTGTACATTAACTGTCTCAAAGTACACAACCATATAGCACAACGCATTTAAATTCGGTGCTGGGAATTGCACATATTTTCTTCTTCACTGACCCTAAAGTAACAAATTATTAAAGAAAAAAGGTGCAGCATGTGCTTTCCTTTCTCTGGTACTTCAAAAACTCGGTTCTTTTCAATGGCTGAACTCTGTTGCTACATATTCATTGTCATAGATGGAAGAACTTGTTAATATCTTAATAAGTTTTCAGTAAGCTGGTTGAGAAAGGAATATAAACAGCATCAGCAAAAGCATAATTAAAATATACATATACAGATTAAGGGAGTGGGAAAGAAGTTGTCAGATGTTCATGTAAAGCAGGAAATTGCAGTGAGTTACTTTGTGTGAAGAGGTATTCAAAATTATGAAACATGAACAGAGTTGATAGTACGAAACTTTCCCTTTCACAGAGATGTCAAAAACTGGAGGAGATAGGTTTAGGGTAAGTAAGAGAAGGTTTAGGGAGGATCTGATGAAGAATTTTATCACCCAGATGATGATGGAATATGGGATGTACACTGGAAGTAAGTGTTGGAAGCAGGTATTCTGTTAATATTTACCATATGTCTGGATGAGAACTTGAATTGTCAAATCATAGAAGTCTAGGAACTGTGTGCTGGTAAATTGAATACAAAGGGGTAATTGATCTTTGACATAGACTTGCTGGGCTGAATGGCCTGTTTCTGTGCTTTGGCATTTTGCCTTTTTTTGACATTATTGTTTTGTTGCCTTATAACATGATGTTAGGTTTGTAACACAATAACAAGAAGCATGTATTTGAACAAGACAGTCCAGGTTTCCTGATATTTGATTGTTGTCATAATGTAGTTGCCTGTTAAGTATCATGGTAATGTTCAGCTTTAATCTGAATGTCTTCCAGAAGTTTGACAGACTTCATGTTCTGAATGTACACATTCCAGACCAATGTGATATATTAGTTTGGCTTGGCCAAATCCTCTCTGGATTCCAGTTAAAAATTCTTTGGGCTCTGAGTTGTAAACATTTGGGTAACTACTGCATTTTTGAGCTGCTTTTAAGTAAGTGATGTAGCTAGAATTTATCATTTCGCTTGAGCTATTTGCTCTTTGGCAATATTTTTATGTTGTGTTTCTTGCTTGAAATATTTATTTCTCCTTAATATTGTTAAGTTTTAAACTCATCCAGCTCCATTATGGGTGCTAGCCTCCCCAGCATCCAGGCCACCTTCAAAAGGCGATGTTTCAACAAGGTGGCATCCGTCATTAACGACCCACATCACCCAGTACATGCCCTCTTCTCATTGCTACCATCAAGGAGGAAGTATAGGAGCCTGAAGGTACATACTGCTTCAGGAACAGCTGCTTCCCCCTTCCATCAGATTTTTGAATGGACAATGAACCCGTGAACACTACCTCACTAGTTTTTCCCTCTCTTTGTGTACTAGTTATTTAATTTAATTTTCTTTTTTATATCTACTTATTCTAACTTGTAATTTTTATTATGTTTTGCTGTATACTACTGCCACGAAACAAATTTTGCAACATATGCCAGTGATATTAAAACTAATTCAGATTCTTATTCTGATTCTCATTACCATTGTAGAGATTTTCCAGCACAGTAGGAAGTAACTTAGTGTTTTCTTGTTCTGTCACAGCATGTCATCTCCCAGCTGGAGCAGTGTAAAACTAAATACACTATTGTGTACTTCCCCATAGTTCTGCTTCATTATTTATTACCTATGCCTCTGTATTCTTCCCTTAAAAGGTGTACTAGTCAACCACTGACTTTCCAAAGCATTCCATTCTGCAGCAACTCTTCACATTGGGGGAAAAAAATTCTTACTTAATTAGCATTCTGTTTGGCTATGTTCAATGAGATTGTTCCAGTTTTTTGAATCTCCGTGCAAATTCTCATTTCTGCTCTTAATTTGTTGATTCCATGCTAAAAAGGCTTTCAAGATCTATAAAGGGGCACTTAAAAGTAGATACTATTACCTAAGTATTGTATTGATCTATTATTCTTCATCTTAACAATGATTTCAATCCCTTTTTGTAAAAAAAAACAGATTTATAGATCTTCTTTCACATGCCTTCACTTTCAAAGAGTTATATTTTTAAAACCAAAGGCATCTGTGCTTTTTCATCTTCCTTGTTATCTTCCCCAAAGCAAATATCTTTGTTACCCACATTAAATTGGAGCTATCACTTGTTCTCTGTGTTCAGTTTACCAATCTATATCTTCCTGTAATATCTTGGGGATCAAAATTTTAGTTGCTGGTATTAATTGTCTTTTTGCATTAATTTTCCGGTATTTGTTTCAGTTGACTTCACTGTGAGAGAATATCAGGAAGGAAGTACAAATGGTGCACATTGTTATAGCATCAAATTAATACTAGTGACAAAAAAACTAACATATACCACTTAGCATGTGAAGTTTAGCCAGCTTTTTATTTGCATCCGCAGCAGGTGTTGAGATAGTCGTCCCTGTTCCAAGGCCAAGTCCTTGAAATACCAAGTCCTTGAAATTACTGACTCTGGGGTCTATTTCTTATGGTTCTTCCCTAATCTGAGCAACATCCATTTAACTTAACTCATTACTTCCTGCTTAGCGATCAACTTTGTCACTGTTGCTACATCTGCCTTCATAACATATGGCAAATAAGACTTTTATAAGGCAGATCACGCTTTGGCTTCTGAAAATACATTACATCTTTTGTAATCACTTTTTCTATTGTGTTTGTCATCACTTCAAACAGACTAATTAACTTCTGCATTTCATTTTAACTGTGTACTGCCTGAATATTTCCTCTTGGTGACAAATATGCTACCGATGCATTCTTCAGTCTAACATGGATGCAACCACTACATGTATATTCTTTCGCACCATTATAAGAGTCAGTAGACTTGTTGCATGCAACCTGTGATCTGTGTTTTTATACTGTTTCTGGATGGCACTCTATATAAATGCAGGTTTAGCTTTTTCTGCAGTACATTTAATGTTGCAGAGAATGGGTAAATCCAAACGCAAGACAGTGGCACGGAGATAGAGTTGGGATGCAGATGAGGGCATGAACGCGGCTGGAGTTGAATGGCAAACAGGAGAGTGACTGGAAAGGCAGGCGGCTGACAACTCTACATCTTGATACGGAGTGTTGCTAGAGCTGAAAGGTGAAAAGGAGACAGGCGGCAGGCAATAATTATCTTGACACGGAGAGACAGAGTTACACAGGCAAACCTCGGTACTGAAGTAAAACTTAGAATACACAATCCTAAGCAGCCGGGAACATGAATTACCACATTGGCTGAAACAACGATCTGGCGATGAGTGGATGCAAAGCCGGGGTATTTATGCTGCAGGTTTAGATGAGAATCAGGTGCTGCAATCGAGGAGCCCGGGAGAACACAGGGAAAAGGGAATTAGGAGAATATGAGGAATCAACGGTCGGGACTGTGACATTTAATCTGTGGCGTTTAATGAATATAGCTGTCATTCATCTTTGAAAATGTTCCATTAAACCTTCGAAGTCTGGATGAAGAGGGTCTAAGATTTGGAGAGCAATTTCGTCCTCCACTATCTGCTACTGATTTTGTCCTGTTTTACTGCCAGCTCACCTTTTACTTCAGCTTCCATGTCAAATATGTGTGGTGCCATATTGCAGTGAAATCCAACTTTTCTCTGGTGATGGGTACACCAATAGAGCTTCATTTGGTAGAGCAGGTGAAGGACATTTTTGTCCAATGTTAAATCAATTTAAAAGCTCTTCAACTGTAACTGAATGGCTGTTATGCAATTATTCTAAGCGTAAGCTTTGATCAGTTGGAAGACTTATATTTTCCCCTGTCTGTCCTACAGGAGATAAGAATGTTGAATGATTCCCATGTTTCAGCATGCTGTCTATGTTGTGGATAATTGTCTGTCTGTGATTCATGCCAGTGCAGTCGATGAAAAGGAAAAGCAATCAAATGTGAATTAAGGGAAATTATATGATTGCTGCTTAATGGCAGTGTAAAATAATGGTGGTGGTGGTGGGGAGGAGGCGGTGGTGACGTAATTAATTCTCAGTTCATTGCTGAGGAGTGGAGATAGTTTTGCCAGATCTCCAACCAAGATACACTTCTCATGGGACTCTAATTTTAATGTGAGGCTAAGGAGGTTATTTCTAGAAATGTCATGATTTTATCCAGATGTTATAATTTCATCTGTGTAAAATAGGAGTGCATGATTACTAGGGAATATTTGTAAGTAATAGAAGCGACTTTTAGAACAGATTGAAAGATTAACTTTCTGTATCATCTTCGGCAGTATTTTTAATTACTGTTTCTCGCTCCACGTCTAAAGTTACAATTTGCAACATAGTGCTGTTTAAATTGTACAGCGGTGTTGTACAATGAGGCCTCAAAATATGGACGTGTAGTTCTTTTGTTTCAGCTCAATGCATGTGAAAACTGATATTGTTTCTCTGGACTGGAATGCAGTTACCATTGTTTTTCAGGTCAAATGGTGCTACTTAAGAAATTTAATCTAGCTTTTATGTTTCCGAGGTAAGCTTTTGCCTTTGACAAGTTTTTGCCAAATAAAACACCATAAAAACACCATTCTGAATGCACTGTCAGCAAAGTCAGGTCATATTGCAGTTGTATAGTCAGGCTGCGAGGAGTATTACGTACATTTCTAGTTGCTCTATTAGAGGAAGGATGTGGAGGCTTTTGAGAGGCTTCAGAAGAGCTTTGCTAGGATGCTGTTCGTATTTGAGGGTATTAGCTATGTATATGAGGCAAGGTTGTACAAACTTGAGTTTTTTTCTCTGGAATATCGGAGGCTGAGGGGAGATCTGAGAAGTTTACAAAATTATGAGAGGTATAGGGAGTGTAGATAGGCAGAATCTTTTATGCAGGGTAGGAATGTCAAATACTAGAAGACAGTTCACATCTGGCGATCACAGGAACGCCCACAGGAATGTGTTTGCCTGTCATTTGGGCATAGTGACAGACAAACACGTTCCTGTAGACATCGAAAAAATTCTTGCCCTCGGCTTCTGTATATAGATTGTGCCAAGTATCTAATTTTTGGAGTAAGTGGGGAGAGAGACGTTAAGGTCATCCTTTGCTGTATATGCAAGCTGTAAATTAGGTTTGGAATGTATATGCAGTGGTGTTAGAAAGTTTGTGAACCCTAGATAAAGAGAATCCAATTAAATGATGATTAGTGGTTGACATCCAACTATCTCGGAGGACAATGGGTGATGATGATCATGATCACAAGCCTGGGTGAAAGGTATGGAGATTCTGAGATGCCCAGTCGTCAAGATCTCCCTCATGGCCTCACCAGTATAGTCCAAAGGAAAGCTTATGAAGCAATATGCTTGGCACCAGCTTGGCTGTAGGGGCTGCTGGAAGTTTGTTCAATGACGTCCAGCCACCTTAGGGGCTCCGCTCTGGATTTGCTGTCTGGCTTTACTTTTGTAACCTTTGTCTCTCGTGAGTCTTGTCATGAGGCAGTAAGGCTATTTTTCTATAGCTGGAGATCTGGTTTACGAGCTCCAGGGCATGTCCAAGCACCACTGGGCCTGCATGCTACATATGCAGGGGCCTGACCTTCTCCCCGTCCTTTGTAATTCAGCCTGAGTCTGAGAGGAGTTTCTGTGTGTTGCCAGTGAGGAGGCTTGCTGTTGGAGAGGCTATGTACTGGCAGGGAAAGACTTACACACTCACCTCTCCTTTTCATGAGACTGTTAGCCAGCAGTGGAAGCTGAAAATGAGAACAAGCACTATCCACACTAGACGTATCACAACAACCATTTTGACCCAATTAAATAAATAACACAAAACCCATTATATTTATTTATTTATTGCAAAAAAAATGATTCAATATTACATGTATTTGTTGGGAAAAGTAGGTGAACCTTTGCTTTCAGTAACTTGTGTGATCCCTTGTAAGGCAATAGCTTTAATCAGGCGTTTCCAGTGATAGTTGATCAGTCATGCACATCAGCTTGGAGGAATTTGAGGCCATTCCTCCTTACAAAACTGCTTTAACTCTGAGATGTTGCTGGGCTTCTTTGCATGAACTACTTGCTTCAGGTCTATCCACGACATTTAATAAGATTAATGTCAGGACTTTGACTCGGCCATTCCAAAATATGAATTTTCTTCTTTTTAAGCCATTCTGTTGTTGATCTACTCTTGTCTTTCAGATCATTGTCTTGTATTATCCAACTTATATTAAGCTTCAGGTGATGGACCGCTACCCTGACATTCTCCTGTAAAATGTCTTGATACAATTTTGAATTCATTGTTCCCCTCAATGATTGCAAGCTGTCCCAGCCCCGAGGCATTAAAGCAGCCTCAAACCATGATGCTCCTTCCACCGTGCTTCACAGTTGGGATGAGGTTTTGATGTTGGTGTGCAGTGCCGTTTTCCCTCCAAACGTAGCAATGTGCATTTCTGCTGAAAAGTTCAACTTTTGTCACATCTGTCCACAGAACATTGTCCCGGAAGCATTGTAGAGCATCCAGGTGGTCATTTGCAAACTTGAGATGTGCAGCAATGTTTTTTTTTGGAGTAGTTTCCTTTCCTCCATGGCGTCCTTCCATGAATGCAGGAGTTTGGTAGGAGGCAGCAAGTGGGAATAAAAGGATCCTTGTCTGGTTGGTTGCCAGTGTTCCACAGGAGTCGGTATTGGGACCACTTCTTTTTATGCTGTATATAAATGATTTAGTTGGTGAAGTAGATGTCTTTGTTGCCAAGTTTGCAGATGATATGAAGATTGGTGGAGAGGCAGGTAGTGTTGAGGAAACAGGTAGGATGCAGAAAGACTTAGACAGATTAGGAGAATGGGCAAGAAAGTGGCAAATGAAATACAATGTTGGAAAATGCATGGTCATGCACTTTGGTAGCAGAAATCTACGTGAGGACTATTTTCCAAACGGGGAGAAAATCCAAAAATCAGAGATGCAAAGGGACTTGGGAACCCTTGTGCAGAACACCCTAAAGGTTAACTTGCAGGTTGAGTTGGTGGTGAGGAAGGCAAATGCAATATTAGCTTTCATTTCAAGAGGTCTAGAATACAAAAGAAGGGATGTGATGCTAAAGCTTTATAAGGCACTGGTGAACCTCACCTTGAGTATTGTATACAGTTTTGGGCTCCTCATCTTAGAAAAGATGTGTTGGCATTGGAGAGGATCCAGAGGAGATTCACAAGGATGATTCCAGGAATGAATGGGTTTTCATATGAGGAACATTTGATGACTCTGGATCTGTACTCGCTGAAATTCAGAACGATGAAGGGGGATCTCATTGAAACCTTTCGAATGTTGAAAGGCCTAGACAGAGTAGATGTGGAAAGGATGTTTCCCATGGTGGGAGAGTCTAGGATAAGAGGGCATAACCTCAGGATAGAGGGGTGTCTATTCAAAACAGATATGTGGATACATTTCTTTAGCCAGAGGGTGGTGAATTTGTGGAATTTGTTGCCATGTGCAGCTGTGGAGGCCAGGTCATTGGGTGTTTTAAAGGCACAGATTGATAGGTTCTTGATTGGACATGGCATCAAAGGTTACGGGGAGAAGGCTGGGAAGTGGGGTTGAGGAAGAAGGAAAAAAAGGATCAGCCATGATTGAATGGTGGAGCAGACCTGATCGGCCAAATGACCTAATTCTGTTCCTATGTCTTACGATCTAACACCATTTTTGTTCAGTGTTTTTCTTATAGTGGACACATGAACAGAGACTTTAGCAAGTTCTAGAGATTTCTGCAGGTCTTTTGCTGTTACTCGAGTTCTTTTTCACCTCCTTCAGCATTGCACGTTGTGCTCTTGGTGTGATCTTTGTAGGATACCCACTCCTAAGGAGAGTAGCAACAGTACTGGGTTTCCTCCATTTTTAGAAAGTTTCTCTTACTGTGGACTGATGAACATTTCGGTCTTTAGAAATGCTTTTGTAGTCTTTTCAAGCTTCATGCATCTCTATAATTCTTCTAAGGTCCTCAACGCATGGTACACATAAACAGGTCTTTCTTGAGAAGAGCAAGCTCTGTCAGTAACCTGACTTTGTGTGTCTTTTTTACAGGTCAGGGCACCTCTACAACTCACGCCTCCAATCTCAACTTATTGATTGGAACTCCTGACTCCAAATAGCTTTTGTAGAAGGCATTACCCCAGTGGTTCACATACTTTTTCCAACAAATATCATGTAATATTGGATCATTTTTTCTCAATAACTAAATGAACAAGTATAATGTTTCTGTATTATTTATTTATTTGGGTTCTCTTGATTTAGTTTTAGGACTTGCATGAAGATCTGATCATTTAGGTCATATTTATGCAGAAATAGAGAAAATTCTACAGGATTCACAAACTTCCTAGCACACTGTACATAAATGTATGAGGTGTATTTAATGAAGTTGGTGAGTGGCAGATACAACTGCAGGAAAGATAGAGAAGGGGAAAATAGAGAATTACCAGTTATGATTAAAGAAAATCTTTTTTAGGATTTCCTTGGCATCAGCAATGACTTGCTTAAACTCCAATTTTGTGACTTATGAGGAGGTGAAAGTGGTTCCATGGATGGAGCAGGAGGTGGACATTTGGGTAGTATGTCAGTGCCATAGTGCTTTCACTGTATATACTAGTCTACTGTGTTATCAGTACCACTCCAAATGCTCGTTCTCTACTGTTGAGTGCTTATAGACCTGAGATTCTCATGAATCATCAGTGTCTTTGGGCATTTGTAAGGAGACATTGAGCATATCCTTGTATCTTTTCCTATGTACATCTGTTATCTCTTCTTATAATAAAAACATGAAGCAGAGTGGCTGCTTTGGAAGTCTGGTGTCATGAATGCAAACAATGTGGCTCAATTGTTGTAATCAATTGAGTTCAACTAGACCCTCACTGCTGTTGACGTTGTCCTGGGAAAGGACACTGATGCTAGTTAGCTTGTCCTCTTAGTGAATTTGGATGAATCTGTGGAGATAGAGTTGATGGTGTATTTCCAGTCCCTTGCAGCGTCTGCTTCAGTTGTCCAGATTTTAGAGATTACTGCTTCCCAGCGGACAGTGATTTTGGGGTCTTAGCATTCAAATGTCCTTTCCCTCATTTGACCATATTATGCTGGGGCACACAAGGTAGTGGTAATTTTCATCCTTGATATCTGCCATCACTGAGAGATGCTGAGATATAGGAATTAGTCAACATTTTCTATGATAATGCTGAAAACCTTTATTAGCAGAGGGTAGTGTGGTGCAGCATTGGGAGGCTATTGAAGGAGCTTTGCCTTGTCAATGTTGAGCACTGGACCCCTCCTCTCTTAGGTTCACAGGTCCAGAGAATCAGGTTTGATTCTGACCTTGGATGCTTTCTGTTAAGTTTTGTGACTTCAAAACATTAAACTAATTCAAAGGAAAACGAGAGCCAAGAGATGCGAGTCAAACTTCATTCTTTACTTCAAGTGAGGTGCATGCTTATCTCATGGTAGCATCATGACATATGCAATTCACATATTTTTACATATAACCTCTAAAGAATTATTTAATGAACAAAAATGCTTAATCAAACAATATATTTACAATATTACTCAAATATTACTGAAATTTTAAAAATACAACACTCCTCCATGCTTAGTTATTAACTCTAAGTCAACAGAGAATGCATCTAATATACTATATAATGCAACTATTATACATAATTCCACAGCCTATTGAAGTTTTAAATTGTCCCATTCAGGCCTAATGATTTAATCACTGTGGAAGCACTCTTACTCATGTGGGATAACATCTTTCCTGAAAACTGGGGTCACTCTGCTTGTCAGGTGAGATTGTGGCTGTGAAATAATCTCAGGCTTTGGGGCCTCCTCCATGGTGGTTGTAGGAGTTGACTTTGAGATGCAGGAAGTGGTACTGATAGCTCTGGCCACCTTCTCCTTTTCTTGGCTTTCTCTCTGGAACTACTTTGATCCTTGCTTCTCTCCTGGTACTGCCTTCTTCCTCTCTCTCTATCCCACTTTCTCTTTCTCACATTCCTTCTCACCTTCACACCTTTTTCTTTCTTGCTCATGTTCTTTCTTTCTATATCTTTTCCCCTTTTCAACTTCTTATCTTCCTTTTTCTCACCTTCCTTCTTTCAAGGATGTGCATCTTGATCTTGAGAAGATGCATTTAGTTTACTGAAGTATTCTGTCGCTCCCTTTACAGTCTGATCTCTCCTCTTGATTTCCTCATTTACATCATCTGACGAATCCTCTGTTTTCGTATCTCCGTTGACTCCTTTCTTTTTGACCTTCCATTAACCCAGCTAGGTTTTGGTCTTTGCATCTACTTTTACAAGCAGCTTTTTGTCTCCCACTTGAAGTTCATGCAATAACCTTAATGCACACAGAGTTGAACATGTCTATCTGTCCAATGTAGCCAGCCATTTCTGCTCTGAATTCTTCCATTTTTTGCTTTTTTAAAAACATGACTGAATCTACACATGAACGGCTGTTTTTCTTTTATTTGCTGTTCCCCCGACACCCTGACAAAGTGGTGTCAAGAAAACAACCTCACCCTTAATGTCACAAAAACAAAGGAGCTGGTTGTGGACTACAAGAGGAATGGAGATAGTCTAACCCCTATTGACATCAGTGGATTTGGGGTTGAGTGGGTGAACAGCTATAATTTTCTCAGCATAAACATTACTGAGGACTTCACTTAGTCTATACACTCCAGCTGTGTAGTGATAAAAAGCACAGCAGTGCCTCTTTCACCTCAGGTAGTTGAGGAAGTTTGGTATGAGCCCCCAAATCCTAAGAACTTTCTACAGGGCCACAATTGAGAGCATCCTGACTGGCTGCATCACTGCCTGGTACGGGAACTGTACTTCCCTCAATCACAGGACTCTGTAGAGAGTGGTGCGGACAGCCCAGCGCATCTGTAGATGTGAACTTCCTATCATTCAAGACATTTACAGAGACAGGTGTGTAAAAAGGCCCGAAGGATCATTGGGACCCGATTCACCACAACCACAAACTGTACCAGCTGCTTCTTTTTAAGAAATGGTACCATAGCATAGAAACCAGGACCAACAGGCTCCAGGACAACTTCTTCCACCAGGCCATCAGACTGATTAATTCATGCTGATACAATTGTATGAGGGGTAATTGATAAGTTTGTAGCCTACGGTAGAAGGGGTCAATTTTAGAAAACCTAGCACATTTATTTTTCAACGTTGTCCCCTCCTACATTTACACACTTAGTCCAGCGGTCGTAGAGTATACGGATCTTGGACCTCCAGAAAGTGTCTACAGCAGGGGTGATTGATGTTTGTGCCAGAGGTAGAAGGAGATGAGTTATACAGCTCTCATTATATGCACATGCAGTTCAACTCTTTGATTATGCAGAAAGTTTGAAGTTAATAACTCATCAGGGGTGATTGATAGGTTTGTGGCCTAAGGTGAGATGAGTTATTAACTTCAGACTTTTTGCATAATCACTGATAAACAGTTGAACTGCATGTGCATGTAACGAGAGCTGTGTAGCTTATCTCCTTCTCCCTTAGGCCACAAACTTATCAATCTCCTATCTGTGGACACTTTCTGGAGGCCCAAGATCTGTATGCTCCACAACCACTGGACTAAGTGTGTAAATGTAGGAGGGGACTATGTTGAAAAATAAAAACGCTAGGTTTTCTAAAATTGACTCCTAATTTCTTAGGCCACGAACTTATCAATCACCTCTCATGTTTCTGTTATATTGAATGTTCTGTTGTACATACTGTTTATTATAAATTACTATAAATTGCACATTGCACATTTAGACTGAGATGTAACATAAAGATTTTTACTCATGTATATGAAGGATGTAAATAATAAAGTCAATTAAATTCATTGCTGCGCTTCAACAGGTTGGTCGCTGTCTCGGGTTTGTTTTAAGAGTACTTCGTCACCATTCATATATTTTATGACTCAAAAACATTAAACTAATTCAAATGAAAGCAAGAGAGCTGGGAGATGCAAGTCTAACTTCGTTCTTTACTTTAAGCGAGTTGCACACTTATCACATGATCTGATGATGTATGCAGTTCACTTATTTTTACATGTAACCTGTAATGAATTATTTAAACAAAAAAGAATGCTTAATTAAACAATATATTTACAATATTACTCTAATACACTGAAATATTAAATGCACACCACATTCCATTACTGCGTGAGTTTATTTTGGATGTCCCAGTTTCTTCCCATATCCCAAGATATGCTTATATGTTAATTGGGTACTATAAAGAACCCAATTAGAATAACTACATTTCCAAGGAACCAAAAGGGGAGTAATGTATCTATTTTATATCCTTGCTGGGGAAGAGAAAAGGATAGGAATTACTGGGATATTTGATATAATTTTGTGATTTTCCATCAGTGAGGTAGTTGTGATTTTTAAAAATGTATACCTTGTTTAAAACACAGACAGTAGTTTAATATTGGTGGTAGGCAACTTTTAGAAACAGTAATCCACAAAGGAATTGATAATTACTTGAACTAATATGGTCTAGTAGAGGAAATACAGCACCAATTTATTTCTGTAAGTTTTGCTTGCCTGACTTTATTTGAGTATTTTTTGGTTATCTAAATGAGGTAGATAAATACAGAGCAGTTGATGTGCTTATGGACTTCCAAATGCCATTTGATAAAGAACCATTCATTAGGCTTTTAGATAAAATCTGTGACTCTTTCTCCGGTTCAGTATCTGCACTGCCTTTTTTGTATGTGTTTATTAGAAATACAGTTTTGTGGTGTGCCATTTCAATCTTTGTATTGGCACAAAACTTGGAAAGAATTATCACAGAAATGTCAGGGTTCATGGAAGCCTCTTGCATTATGACTCTCACTGCAATTCTCCCACTTATTTTCTCTTAAATGCCCATCAATATCCCCTGGTTTTTCCACTACTCACCAGTTAACCTGGCAAGAGGTTTTTTTGATAAAACTTCACCCCAAAGGCAACCCACCTTGTCACAGGGAAAATGTGCAAGTTCCTTACAGACAGCACCTGAGGTGGAGAATGAACTTGGTTATTGGAGCTGTGTGGGAGCACCGTTAACTGCTGTGCCTCTGTGCCACCGTATGATTGAGACTCCTAGAATCACAACCAGTTTTCTGCCAGCTTGTAGACTTTTGACAGAAATTTGTAGCTAACTGTAATACTTCAGGCAATTTAATTTTTATGAGATTTTAATTATACAGGCCTAACAAGGAGAACACAGGAGAAGTGAACAGTACTGGTGCAACAATCATCAAACATGGTCGAAATCCAGGAAAAGTCTTTATGCAAGTTCATTACTTAAAGGCAAGAGCTTCCTTTTAAGTATATATAGTACAATTATAAAGTTAACTTGGACATATTTCTTGGCAACTTGCTGTAATTCAGTGAGTGATCATTCTCTCAATGGAGGTGAAAGGATGAATATTGGGGTACGTCACTTCCAAGGTTTTCCTAGCTTCACCTGAGAGTAAAATGAACTAACTTTGTACAAAGTTCATTGGATTGTGGAACTCAGTCATTACGTATTGGATCGATTGAAAGTGAGAAATTTTGTTGGTATGGGTATCAGTGAAAGCAGAACACAGGCAGGAATGCAGAATTGAGGTGCCAATCAGCATTACCAGTCTGAGTGGTGGAACAAAATTTAAATCTCAAATGGCCTGCTGTTCCATTTGATTAAATCAGAATTATTGTTGCTGCCTCCTTTCTGGCCAATTGGCTTAATCAAAAGAAATAGGCCATCATTCAGCATTAGGTTTTAGGTTGTTTTGCAGTATGGAGGTGTATGCTGAGCAACTCCCATCCTTTTTAATGGAGATACCTACCTTGTCTGAAAAGGTAAATTGGAAGTGAATTAATTTTTTTAAACTATTTTAAATTTATTTCTAGCACTTTTAAGATATTTTAAAATCTTTGTTTTAGTTACTTCGCTCTACGTATCTGGAATAACCTTCCAGAGGATCTGAAGTCTGCCCCAACTTTAAGCTCTTTTAAATTAAGGCTTAAAACTTCTCTTATCACTGTAGCTTTTAATTAGGATCTCCTGCACTATAACATTTATTTATTAAATTTATTTTGTGCAATTTCATTCTCTTATGATATCTGAAATTTGATGTTTGATTTGTATATCTTGTTCTATGTAAAGCACTTTGAATTGTCTTGTGTTTGAAAAGTAGTATATGAGTTGTTTTTAAATGCCTCTTACAAAAGACTACCTGGAAGGAACCTCAAGATGTGTTGCCTGACAACTAGATGCTGTTAGTTAACTACTTTGCCTCTTGGGAGGGTCCAAAGCATCAGACCATCTAGAGGACATGACCTGCAGGGCTATAAAAAGCAAATGTGGTCACAGGAAAAGTGCAGAGGGCTGAATGCAGTTAGTGAGCCAGATTAACTATGATTTGACTCATTATTTTTTAACCATTTGAATAATTCAGCTTTTGAAGCACAGGTATTTGCATGAGCACACATGTTGAACTAATTGCTTTAGTTTCTCACATAAATATTGCATCTTGTTTGATGGGAGCTGCTGGGTCTTTGAATTTGATTTTGTTCCATCAAATAATATTTGTACAAACTGCATTTTCTTCATGTTGGATTGAGACATTGATTTTAGGTTTTTTAATATATTATGAGAAAAAGTAAGTGTATTTGTGAAGATGTCAGGTTTAATCAAAGCCCTGGTGTTGAGTAGGTATTAGTGATTATTTTTTTAACAAATTGCCGAAGGCGTAATTAAGTCCTTCAAGTAGAACTATACAAGGGAAACTGATATGTATCAAAATAATGGTGAGTAATTATGCTAGCTATGTTGAAATGTTATCTGCATTTTAAATGCTCAACTTTTAATCTGCTATTTTATACCTCCAATTATATTCCTTGTTAGTCATCTGTCACAATTTCCTGTTTTTTGATTGTGAATATTTTTTAGGGTTATTTTCTGCTCCATTACCTTGAGAACCAAGTGGGACAAAAGGCTTTTCTCAATTTTTTGGGGTTATTTGTGGAGAGGTTTCATGGGCAACTAATTCTTTCTCAGGTGAGTTACTTTGTAAGAACTATTTGTTTATGTTATTTTAATGATGTAATTGTGAGATATGCAACATTTAACCTGCAAAGCACACAAACTGTAGAACTTCTATAATTAAGAAAAAAAACTAAAGTAGCTATGGCCTGGAAATATCCAGTGTATCCAGCAATGCCGTGATAAAAATTAAGAACTGTGCTGCTGAACCACAAACTATAAATGGAGCATCTTGTCTAATGTTCCTTTCACTGAAACCAGTGTTCTGCATTTTTAATTCACTGCTTACATTAAGTATGAAGATCAAGTGAGGACAAATCTAAGTGTGCTAAAACAGGCTGTAAATTTTAAAAATCTAGTTTTTTTAAAACTATTATTTGTTGAATTCTAATTCCTGTTTATCACAGTTGTTATTATTTCAAAATTAGGATTTTCTACACATGTTTATGGAGAATTTTTCAGAACTTGGGAGGTAAGTACAAAAGATACTTTGTTTCACAATTTAAACATGATATTTAGTCCAGACATTGAAAAGATAATTTGGAATTTTTTAGTGGTTTACTGAGCAAAATATTAACCCTGTCCATAAGGTAATTTGATACACCTTGTAATGTCGTGGGTTTATCCATTAAAGAAAGTATTTTCATAAAATCAGAAAATGTTGAAATACAAATGAGGCCATTTAGTCCATCATTTTGCCCCATTTATCTTCCCCTTCCCCATGAGCCCAAATCCATTTCGCCATTTACTTCAACTCCTTTTGAAAGCTTTTACTGATTCAGTAATAACTTTAAAAGGGAACAGAGAAGAACTACATCAGAACAGCTCTGTGTAAAGGTTAGTACTCATAGAACCATAGAACATTACAGCACAGAAACAGGCCTTTTGGCCCTTCTTGGCTGTGCCAAACCATTTTTCTGCCTAGTCCCACTGACCTGCACCTGGGCCATATCCCTCCAAACCCCTCTCATCCATATACCTGCCCAAGTTTTTCTTAAATGTCAAAAGTGAGCCCGTATTCACCACTTCATCTGGCAGCTCATTCCACACTCCCACCACTCTCTGTGTGAAGAATCCCCCCCCCCCATGTTGCCTTTAAACTTTTCCCCCTTCACCCTTAACCCATGACCTCTGGTTTTTTTCTCCCCTAGCCTCAGTGGAAAAAGCCTGCTTGCATTCACTCTATCTATACCCATCATAATTTTATACATCTCTATCAAATCACCCCTCATTCTCCTATGCTCCAGGGAATAAAGTCCTAACCTATTCAACCTTTCTCTGTAACTCAGTTCTCAAGTCCCGGCAACATCCTTGTAAACCTTCTCTGCACTTTCAACCTTATTAATATCCTTCCTGCAATTAGGTGACCAAAACTGCACACAGTACTCCAAATTTACTCTCACCAATGTCTTATACAACCTCACCATTACATTCCAACTCTTATACTCAATACTTTGATTTAAAAAGGCCAATATACCAAAAGCTCTCTTTATGACCCTATCCACCTGTGACGCCACTTTTAGGGAATTATGTATCTGTACTCCCAGATCCCTCTGTTCTACTGCACTCCTCAGTGTCCTACCGTTTACATTGTATGTTCTACCTTGGTTTGACCTTCCGAAGTGCAATACCTCACACTTGTCCGCATTAAGCTCCATCTGCCATTTTTCAGCCCATTCCTCCAACTGGTCCGAATCCCTCTGCAAGCTTTGAAAACCTTCCTCACTGTCCACTACACCTCCAATCTTTGTATCATCAGCAAATTTGCTGATCCAATTTGCCACATTATGTTGCTGTTTTCTACAAATTGTCTTAAATCAGTCCCCTTGGTAATCAGTGCTTCTGAAATTGCAAACCATTTTTCTCTATTTAATCAGTCAAACCCCTTCTTAGTCTTTGAGCCTCACTAAAACTTTACTTGGTCTCCTCTGCCCTCGTGAAGAATTTACCCAGTTCCTCTATGGTACCATTTTGAAAAAAAAAAATCCTCTATAATCATTCTAAGAACTTGATATCCTTCCTTGAATGTGTTGGTCAGTCAGTTGCAGGTTGGGCTTAACTAGATCTTTCTAAAGATTTAACCTCTCTTTCATTTCATTCACTGTTTCTAAATCAAGTGAATTATGTTCATTGAAGTCCGTTATTCCATCTTCAAAGTCTTGAATTTGTACATCTGCTTATTTTTCTGCATTCTTTTGAAACATTATATTGTTTAGTTAATATTCTCATTTTTCTTATTCTTAATGATTCAAATTTGATTCTTAATGATTCAATGATTCAAACTTAGTGTTCATTGCCAGTCCTTTTGAGCCCTCCTGAAGTGTGTGCTGAATCTCCCCCTTGCTGTTTATTTAGTGTCATCTGCCGATGGAAAGAATAAGCTGTACGTCTCAAGTTTTATCATTGATACCCTCCGGAAAAGAGCCATGGTATTATACCCATTTCCCTGTGAAATTCGCACTCTTGTCTTGTAGCAGCATCGGTTTCCTTTGGGTGCTGTGGCTTCTCCCCACCTACCAAACACATGCAGGTTGATTGCTAAGTTAGCCACTATAAATTGCCTCTTGTATGTGGATGAGGTGCAGAATCTAGAGGAGAGGGAGTTGAGAGGAATGTGGGGGGCAATGAATAGTTATGGATAGTGTCACGAATCTCGTGACAAGTTGAAAAGGACCAACAGAAATGGAACACACCTGGAGTCTAGTTTACTATAAATTAAGACTATATTTATTACTGCTACGAATTAATATCATTAAAACCGGGTAATATGATACAGGTTATAAACTATTATATATCTATCTATCTCTGCGTAAATGTGTGTGTGTGGATACAAAGATAATAGTCCCGGAGGTAGATATCAGTTTTACGGTGTCAGATAAGTTTAAGCCGTTCAGTTCACCTTGTGTTGCATTGAGTTGAATTGAGGGAGAGAGAGAGAGTTAATTGAGTTGATGTTTACATTGGCAGCTTTAGTTGTTCTTGCTTCCGAAGTCTTTAGAGTCACTTTTTGTGAACCCCACACAGACACAGATGGACAGAGCCCCTTCTAGGGAACGGTCTACTAACCCACGGCACGGGTTCACTACCAGCAAACCCCCACAGGCAAGCTCTTACCCGCACTGGTAATCACGGGTCGTAATTAATCGGTCTGTGGCCTCCACCCTTGTGGTGGTCTTGAACTCCACCAGTGGTTTCTCGGGTAGCTTCTGCACTTCTCCCGTGTCGTGTCTCCTTTGCTGTTATCAGACCAAAGCCTCAACTTTTATATTCCATCCGAAATTCCAGCTGTCCATTAGCTCAACCGCTCTGAGCTGTTACCATGGTGACTTCCCAGCTCGTGTCTCAGCTGGCGCCATATTCTCTGTCTCTCAAGGTCACAATTAAAAGTGTTATCAAAACCAAATCAGAGTCCTCTCTTTCTTTTAATTGCCTCCTTTTTCATTAGACTGCTGAATTTTCTAGCAGTTTCTCACTTGCACGACAAGTGCGTCCTTGATGGTTGGCAGGTATTTGGTGGGCTGAAGGGCCTTGTTTCCCTGTTGTATCTCTAAAGGTGCAGACTCATTTAATATTGCTCTTCACTGAGATTTAAAGTTGTAGTTAAGTTTATTATCTCTGTGCACATATGCCACTATATACCACCCTGAGATTCATTTTATTGCAGGCATTCACGGTATATACAAGGAAACACAATACATTCAATGAAAAACTGCACACTACAAAAACAGACAACCAATATGCATAAGGCAACAAATTATGCCGAGACAAAGTAAAAGATAAACAAAATAATAATAATAAATACTGAGGATGTGAGTTGTAGTGTCCTTGAAAGTGAGTACATAGTGTGTGGAATCAGTTCAGTGTTGGGATGAGTAAAGTTGTCCCCACTGGTTCAACAGCCTGATGGTTAAGGGGCAATAACTGTACCTGAATCTGGTGGTGTGGGAGCTGAGGCTCCTGTATCTGACGGCAGAAGCAAGGAGAGAGCATGGACTGGATGGTGGGGGTCTTGATGATAGATGCTGATTTCCTGTGACAGTGCCCCTTGTAGATGTGCTCAATGGTGGGGAGAGATTCACCTGTGAGGGATTGGACTGCATCCCCTACTTTTTTTTAATGTTTTTCCTTTCAAGGGCATTGGAGTTTCCGTAACAGGCCACAATGCAATCAGTCTTGATGCTTTCCACTGTACATGTATAGAGGTTTATCAAAATTTTAGATGGCATGCTGAACCTTCACAAATTTCTAAGGAAGTAAGAGATTGGTTATATTGTAGACTCCTCGTTCAAAATCACGTTAGGATGCAAGTATAGAGAGAGACAATATTTTGAGCCATGGAGTCATATGCATGAAAACAGGCCATTTTGACCCACCAGATCTGCAATGCCCAATTCATGTCATCTTTCAGCATTTGCCCTATAATCTTCCATACCAAGGTGTTTGTCTGGACACTACATGAATGCCATCAGCCACTCTGCTTCCACCATTCTCTCAGGTAGTGTGTTCCAGTTACTTGCTGCTAAGCTTCCCCTTGGATTCCTTCTATATTCTTACTCCTTACTTAAATCCGGCTTTATCTCCTCTGATATGGGGAGTCCTCTGATATAGTAGAATTCCCTTCCTGTACTCATAATTTTATATACCTCAGTCATGGCCCCTCTTAACCACCAATGCTCCAGATTTTACAGACTCAGCCTTTCCAGTCTCACATAATTGATGGACTTCCGTTCATGCAACATCCTGGTGAATCTCTGAACCTTCTCCAGTGTAATTGCATGTTTTGAAGAAGTTACTCATCAGTCCTTCAGGTTGATGGAGTCAAAGGTTAAAGTAGGCCATGTAGAATGGCTGGTGCTGCTGCTCTGTTTTTCTTGGAGTTGACTCTTCATGAGGACCATGCCCGATTATATACACTTGGCATGTTTCATTCCACGGAATTAAATCCAGCAATGTATCATTGGCATGGACCTACATTCATCATCAAGGTTTTTGCTATGCATTTTAGGAGTTTCTGCTCCAATTTATTATTCATTTGGAAAGTTTAATATTAAATTGAAGTTTCTCTCTTTGCTTTATTCACTATAGTCAGGGGCTGTCTACAGAAACTATCTATCGAGTCTGGTTGGATGTAGCAGGATTGCCAAAGGTAAATTTTTGTACCTACTTGCATTAGCAGTTTTTAAAAATAAAAACAGAAATTGTTGGAAATACTCAGTGGGTCAGACAGCACCTGAACATTGAACAATACAGCATACAAATATGCCCTTTTGCCCACAATGTTGTGCTAAAGTAAACTAATAATTAAAGATAGAGCTAAGTTAATTCCTTCTGTCTATACAATGTTTTTATTCTCGATTGTTTGCACAGTCATATATCTATCTAAGTGCTCTTGAATACCTCTGCTGGATTTGCCTTCACTGCCGTCCCTGGCAGTACATCTCATGCACCCACCACTCTCTGTAAAAAAAAAAAATTGCTCTGCACATCCCTTTTGAACTTCCCCCCTCACCCTCAATGTACGCACACAGATGTATATATAATTTCGACCCTGGGAAACAGACCTATTTTCCTCTTTCTGCAGAAAGTTTCATGATCAGAATATTTCCACTATTTTCTGTATATATTGCAGGTCTCTAGTATCTGCGGTTTCTTTATGCTTTTCAATGAGCTGAATCTAAATTGCTTGTGTTTGGATTCATGTAGCCTATACTTACACCTACTCTGTTTTGCATGTGTGGGAGTTTTTCAGAGACTGAATGCCTGTCACTTGATTGAAAAATTACTTGAAAAAGGTTTAATGTAAAATTAAAATTCTATTAAATACAAATTGAAATTCAGCACACTAACTCTTTTAGGATTTAATAACGCCTTTATAAGAAAGATTTATACTTCAGAAAAATTAGTAAGTAACAATAGAAAAGCAAAAGAGCAGTGTTACATCAATGCTACTGGCGGAGTATTTTAGTAGTCAGTGTAGCACTATTACAGTGCCAGCAACCCAGTTTCAATTTCGCCGCTGTCTCTATGGAGTTTTTAACGTGCTCCCTATGACCACATGGCACACACTTCAAAGACATATGGATTAGGATTAGTAAACAGTGAGCCTGCTGTGTTGGAGGCATGACCATGCTTGCGAACTGCCCCCATCACATTCTCGTGTTGGTCGTTGATGCAAAATGATGCATATCCCTATTGTGTTTCAATGTTTCAAAGTCCATGTGACAAATAAATCTAATTTTTATCTTTATGTAATGTTCGACTGGAAAAAAGAATATTGAAGCACTGAAGGAAGTGACATTGTAATATTCTTTTCTGTAACAGCACTGAATGGTCGTAGTCAATCAGAAAGGTTAAGGAGGCAGGTGCTCTTTTCTTTGCAAGAAAAAATTTAGAGAAATAATTTTTACTTGTTGAAAAATGCAAAACAGGACAGTATTAACAAAAGATAACCACCAAAATCTTACATAAAAACTTAAGAGGAATCTTCTAACTTAAAAAGAATATAGAACTTGCTTCCACAAGTTGAAGTAGAAAGCACCAACAAATTTAATGGTAAGTGTGATGCACTCATGATGGAGAAAGGAATAACTGGAATACAGGGTAGATAGGAAATGTTAATCAGTGTGGATGCAGACCCTTTCAGACTATAAATACTGGCTTGGACCTAGTACCCAATTGGACCGCTTCTACTCTTCTAAACTACTGCACTTTACTAACTAACACTAACACCAGATTATAGAAAGTTAAATTTGTTTTAGCCTCAAAAATTAATGTATGTTTTAATGTGTTTGAACAGAATCTGAAACCAGTAAGGATTAAATGTTGAGGTAATTTCAGTCATGTGGTTGGTTCCTTTCATTTACTATAAAAGTTAGAGAATATTGAGTACTCTTACAATTCAGAATGATACCTGAGCAGTGTTTCAATAACCAATCTGATCTTTTAACTATTCTTGGTACTAAGATGATTTCATCCTTTTTCAAGATCTGTGACCACACCCTTCGCCACTCTTGGGGCTTTTTCAAACTCTGTGACCACACCCTTGGCCACTCTTGGGGCTTATTGCCTGCCCACCTAGTCCTGGGTCCGACATTTGCCTGCTTGCTCTAGCGGACCTTGTGAGATGAACTAATCAATTCCCTCATTTGGAGCAGTGAACAGTGGTGAATCAATTGTAAATTTAAAAAATTCCTCATTCCAATATTGTGCACAGTTCTCTGAATATGATCCCACCAGGACCTTAAATTATAAATTACTGATGTCTGGGGAATGGATAATACCAATAGACACTCTCTCCTCTACTTTATAGTAGCACCATGTATAACATGCAAGATGCATTAAATTAATTCACCAAGGCTACTGACAATCCTGTTATCTCTGGCAGCTCAAAGACAGGAATGATGAAGGTATGAGAGCATCATTCTTCCAAAGCATATATTGTGTTTCAGAGTATGCCACGTACCTTAAAGTCATGATCCCGTCTGGCAACCCCCAATCTTGCTATCATCTCCTTGATTGGGTCTTAATCCCCTTGTCTGATTCCCAATTTTTCCCAGCTCCATTAATTACAGCACACCTGCTTTCCATCAGTGAATGCAGGATAAGAACCCTGGAGTCACAGCAATGGGCAGCCAGTTCGTTGTTCAACTCTAGTGTGAGTAAACCTTGTTTCCGATTCCTTAGGACTGTCAGTTCTAAGCTCCGCATCATTTCCTGGATGCTCTATGTAAACCTTGTTTCCGTGTAAAAACTGTCCCGGATACCTGTTCCATGTTTGCGATGGTGCTAACGCCTCACAACTCTGTCTCCGGGCCTGTATCCTGCACTTGGGTTTGTCCCCAGTCACATCCTTGCAACAAAACGAACTGGCCAAGAATGAACCCAGCGGACATGGACCCCATGCAACAGGCCCTCATCAGCCAGGGCTCCCTACCGGGCTTACATGATCAACAGCTTGGAGAAATCATGGAAAAACCTTTGTGTCCTGCCCGAGGATGTAAAGAAGGTCAGTGAGCAGGTTGACTGGGTGTCTGCTCCGTCCCTTCCACAAACCCAGTCTGGGTCCTTGGGTCAGCAACACAATCACCTCGAGGGCTGTACGTACCTGAACCGGAACCCTACACTGGGGTCCTAGGGAAATGCCGGGCTTGCTTACTACAATGCTGTCTGGTTTTTGTGCAACAGCCACGTATGTACAGCTCAGACAGATCAAAAACCGCGTACATCATGGGGCTGTTACGAGGGGATGCCTTAGCATGGGCCACCATGATCTGGGACAACAGGCCAGAGGTCTGTTCCTCCTTCTCCACCTTCGTCTCCGAAACGAGGAAGGTTTTTGAAAAGCGCATTCACGGTAAGGATGCCGCTAGGTGCCTACTGACTCTCTGTCAAGGCTCGCAAAGCGTAGTAAAGAGCTCCGAACATTAGCGACTGACTCTGGATGGAATGATGAGGCACTATGGGAAGTGTTTCAACAGGGTCTCTCTGACAAGATGAAAGATGAATTAGCTGCAGGGGATGACATGGACAGCCTGGACTCTGGTCTCTCTAGCCACTAGGCTATATAATCGACTTCAAGAGCGTCTGAGAGAAAAGACCAGTTGACCTGCTCCTCGGGTCATCCCATGGCCCACCTTACCATCTCCAACCAGCCCTAACCTCTCTCTCCCTTCCATTCCTCACAGAGCTCCTGCTCCCACTGTTCTGGTGAGTCAGACAACACTCCCTTCAGCTCCCCAAATCTGGATGCAGATCCCAGCTACCATGACCTATCAACAACAGTCCCTGTCCCTATCCGCCTTGGTGGATTCTGGTGCCGAGTGAAATCTGCTGGACGAGGACATAATCCCAGCCCAGAATACCTTGGGAACCGTTAAGTACCCCACTGGAGACCCGGGTGCTGGACAGAAAACTTCTGGTTTAGGTCACCCACTGTACGCCACCTCTGACTTTGATTCTGTCTGGAAACCATCGAGAGGAGGTACGATTTAATCTCTTCCATTCTCCTCAAGCCCCAGTAGTTCTAGGATGCCCCTGGTTGAACCACCACAGCCCCCCACATCGACTGGTCTACTGGGAGGTTTGCCAGCTGGAACCCATTTTGTTACACCACCTGTCTGCAGTCAGCTCCATCCCTTAGGGAGGCTACCGTGACCTTGCCTGACTTGGAACCCCTTGATTTATCCAGAGTTCCCACAGAATACCATGACCTGGGACAGGTATTGAGCAAATAATGGGCTCTTTCCTTGCCTCCGCACCGACCGTATGATTGCACTATTGACCTTCTCCCTGGAGCCTCGTTACCCACCAGTCACCTCTATAACTTGGCCCAACCTGAGAAAAAGGCCATGGAGAAAAATAATTAGTGAGTCCCTCGCAGTGGGCATTATTCCACCCTCATCCTCCCTGGTGCATGCCGGTTTCTTTTTTGTAGAGAAAAAGGACGGGTCGCTCACCCCTGTATTGATTACTGAGGCCTCAACAACATAACCATTAAAAATAAATACCCACTGCCCCTCATTAACTTGGCATTTGAACCACTTCATGGAGCCACCATCTTCTCGAAGTTGGACTTTCGTAGCGCCTACAATCTTGTCAGGATAAGGGAGGGTGACGAGTGGAAGACGGTCTTTAACAAACCTTTGGGCCACTTTGAATACTTGGTCATGCCGTTTGGTCTCACCAATGCCCCCACCATTTTTCAAGCCCTAATCAATGATGTGCTGAGGGACTTTATTAACCGCTTTGCATTTGTTTACTTCTTGATATTCTCCAGCAGCCTCCAGAAACACATTCAGCATGTCCGTCAAGTCCTACAGAGACTATGGGAGAACAAGTTATTTGTGAAGGCAGAGAAGTGAGAATTCCACATCCCTTCAGTCAGCTTCCTGGGCTACATCATCAAGAGCGGGCAAGTGAGGGCAGACGCCCGAGAAGATCTGGGTGGTGGAAGAATTGCCCAGACCCACAACCTGCAAGCATTTATGCAATGTTTGCAAACATTTATTGCTAATTTATCAGGGATTACTCAGCTGGCAGCGCCCCTTACCCGACTTGCCTCCTCCCAGCAGTTCATTGTAGAGGTTGACACCGCTGAGTCTGGGGTGGGAGCAGTTCTGTCCCAATGATTACGTAGGGATGAGAAGCTTCACCCCTGTGCCTTCTTTTCTCGCCGGCTGTCCCCCACCGAACGGAATTATGACATGGGGAACCGGGAGCTACTGGCGGTCAAGCTAGTGTTGGAGGAATGGAGGCACTGGCTGGAAGGGGTGGAAAAATGGTTTATTGTTTGGACTGATCATAAGAACCTGGGATATATCCAGACTGCCAAACGTTTGAACTCCCGCCAAGCCCGTTGAACATTATTCTTTGGGTAGTTCAGGTGTTCTCTCACCTACCGGCCAGGGTCCAAGAACGAGAAACCTGACATGCTCTCCCACCAATACAGTTCCAAGGAGGACACTTCCAGCCCAGAGACCATCCTCCCACCATCCTGTGCGGTGGCAGCCCTCACTTGGGAGATTGAGTCCATAGTAAAAGAGGCCCAACGGGATGACCCTGACCCCAGCAATGGTCCCGCCTATCGCCTTTTAGTCCCCGATTCCGTCAGGTCTCAGGTTCTCCAGTGGGGGCACACATCTCGGTTCACCTGCCGCCCTGGGAGTGATCGGACACTGTCTCTCCTGAAAAGACACTTCTGGTGGCCTTCCATGGAGACGGATACCTGTTCCTATGTCTCTGCATGTTCCGTCTGTGCCCGTGGAAAAGCCCCCCACTGGCCACCTGCAGGATTACTTCATCCCTACCTATCCCTGGTCATTCTTGGTCGCACATCGCCTTAGGTTTCGTCACTGGCCTACCCCCTTAACACGGAAATACCACTGTACTCACCGTGGTAGACTGGTTCTCCAAGACAGTGCACTTTGTAGCCGTCCCTAAACTCCCTTTGGCACAAGAGACTGCAGACCTTCCCATCCGCCACATCGTCCGCCTCCACAGAATTCCTGCGGATATCATCTCTGATCGGGGTCCACAATTCGTTTCGCAGGTATGGAGGTCCTTCTGCCAAGCCCTGGGTGCCTATGTTAGCCTGTCATTCGGCTTCCATCCTCAGAAGAACGGGCAAACAGAACAGGTCAACCAGGATTTGGAGGCAGTGCTACATTGCACAACAATCAACAACCTGTCTACCTGGGGTGACCACCTCGCATGGGTACAATATGCCCACAACTCTCTGGTTAGTACTGTCACCAGACGATCTCCCTTTGAATGCTGTCTTGGGTACTGACCCCCGCTGTTTCCCCTTCAGGAAGAGGAGATAGCAGTACCGTCTGTTCAGGCCCATATCGATCAGTGCTGCAGGGTTTGTGAGGACACACACGGCACTGCTCTGGCCAGCCGATTGCAACCAGAGGATTTCTGTTTGCCATCGGACTCCTGCACCTGAGTATCGACCTGGGCAGAAAGTGTGGTTCTCGTCCAAGGACATACCTCTCAAAAACACGCCTAAGAAACTTGCCCCTCGCTTCCTGGGACTTTTTGAAGTCGAAGGCATAATCAACCACACGGTAGTCTGACTTAAGCTACCTAAGGCTATGCACATCCACCCTACTTTTCATGTTTCCCAATTAAAACCAGTTTCTGTCAGCCCTTGTGTCCTTCGACCGAAACCCCTCCACCCGCCCGAATCATCGACAACCATTTGGCATGCACCGTCTGGCGACTACTGGATGTGCACCATCGGGGCAGAGGCCTCCAATACCTGGTAGACTGGGAAGGATACGGCCCAGAGGAACGTTCCTGTGTTCCCCGCTCCTTCATCCTGGACTCTTCCCTCATCCAGGACTTCCATCAGGACCATCCAGACAAGCCTGGAGAATTGCCTGGAGGCTCCCATTGAGCAGGAGGGGTGTACTGTCATGGCCCCATCTGACAATCCCCCATCTTGCTATTATTTCCTTGATTGGGCCTTTATCCCCTTGGCTGGTTCCCAATTGTTCCCAGCCCCATTAATTACAGCACACCTGCTTCCCATCAGTGAATGCAGAATAAAAACCTTGGAGTCACAGCAATGGGCTGCCAGT
Organism: Hypanus sabinus; assembly: GCF_030144855.1. NCBI lineage: Eukaryota > Metazoa > Chordata > Chondrichthyes > Myliobatiformes > Dasyatidae > Hypanus > Hypanus sabinus. The sequence goes on from NC_082710.1 coordinate 43,732,385, forward strand.
TCATTGGTCGACTCTAGTGTGAGTAAACCTTGTTTTCTGCTTCCTTAGGACTGTCAGTTCTAAGCTCTGCATTGTTTCCTGGATACTCTTCGTAAACCTTGTCTCTGTGTAAAGACTCTCCTGATACCTGTTCCACGTTTGCAACGGTGCTAATACCTCACGACTCTGGCTCCATGTCTGTGTCCTGCACATCCCCAGCCATGTCCTTGCAACACCTAATGCAGAACTGTGGAGACAATTTAGAGTCATAGAGCACTATAACAGAGAAATGCGTCCTTTGACCCATCTGATCTATGACAAATTGTTATTCTGCCTAGACCCATCAACCCACACCTGGACCAGGGCTATCCATGCAGGCCTCATCCATGTACTTATCCAAAGTTCTCATAAATTTTGCAGACAAACCCATTTCCACCATTTACTCTGGCAGTTACTTCCACACTCGCTTCATTTGCTGAGTGAAGAAATTCCACTTCACTTTCCCCTTAAATGCTTCACCTTCCAAGTTGTCTATTGTCATTTAACTTTTTACAGCGCCTATAAAAAGTATTCACCCCTCCCCCCCCCGAAGTTTTCATGTTTTATTGTTTTATAGCATTGAACTATAGTGGATTTAATTTGGCTCTTTTGACACTGATCAACAGAAAAGGCTCTTTCATGTCAAAGAGAAAACAAATTTCTACAAATTGTTCTAATGTTATTACAATTTTTAAACACAAAATAATTGATTGCATAATTACTCACCCCCTTAAGTCAGTATTTAGTCAGTGCACCTTTGGTAGAAATTACAGCCTTGAGGTCTGTATGGATGGGTCTCTATCAGCTTTGCACAACTGGGCACTGCAATTTTTCCCCATTTTTCTCTACAAAACTGCTCAAGCTCTGTCAGATTGCATGGGGATCGTGCGTAAACAGTCCTTTTCAAGTCCAGCCACAAATTCTCGATTGGATCGAGGTCTGGACTCTGACCTGACCACTCTAGGACATGAACTTTGTTTTTTAGCCATTCCTGATTAGCTTTGGTTTTATGCTTGGGGTCATTGTCTTGCTGGAAAACAAATCTTCTCCCAAGTCGCAGTTCTCTTGCACACTGCATCAAGTTTTTCTCCAGGATTTTCCTGTATCTTGTTGCATTCATTTTACTTTTTACCTCCAAAAGCCTTTCAGAGCCTGCTGCAGTGAAGCATCCCCACAGCACGATGCAGCCACCACCATGCTTTCTCATAGGGATGGTGTGTTTTTGATGTTGTGCGGTGTTTGGCTTACATCAAATATAGTTTTTAGTCTGATGGCCAAAAACCTCAATTTTGGTTTCGTAAGACCATAGAACCTTCTTACAGCAGACTTCAGAGTCTCCCACATTCCTTCTGGCAAACTCTAGGTTCTATGGTCTGATGAAATCAAAATTGAGCCTTTTGGCTACCAGACCAAATGCTTTGTTTGGCATAAGCCAATCACCGCACATCATCAAAAACACACCATGTCTACCGTGAATAATGGTGGTAACTGCATCATACTGTGGGGATGCTTCACTGCAGCAGGCCCTGGAAGGTTTTTGTGTTTTTCACTTTGACATGAAAGAGTCTTTTTCTGTTGATCAGTGTCAAAAAAAGTCAAAATAAATTCACAGTGATTCAATGTTGTAAAACATGAAAACTTCCAAGGGGAGTGAATATTTTTTTATAGGCATTGTACTCAATGGATCCAGAATGAGGAAATCAATCAGGGATCTACAGGAATTGATATCTACAGTTGCTTGCTGTAAATCTAAATTTGTCACTTAAGAGGACAAGATCAGGTTTGCCTGTAAAAGCTGCTACTGTTGAATAAGATACCAATAGAGTTATTTATTGTTACACATAAAGAATGTTCACTTGTATAGGCTACTCCATATTCACACAAAGAAAAATGGTCTAGGTGATATACAAAAAAAAAATCTCCTGAGAGAAGTAAAATTGTCAATGTGTCAGCAGTTTCTTTCTTGCTTATTTGATTGTCATTTGAAATCATTTATTAATATTCATGATAGAACATCAAAGTCTTAGAGTGAATTTACATTTCGAATCCCTCATAAAATTGGGAATAGTTACTTAGAAAGCCAATGGTGCAAAAGGTGAAATGAAAATGGAGTACAGTTGGAAAAGAAAGAAACAAAATAGAGTTGGAAATGGGATGAGTTTTTGTTTTAATTGCTTTGAACTGGTATCTTGCATGATCTTCAGACTTCCTAAATTATGTTACAGACAAAATTCTTACCGAGTGCAGTGAACTGCAGTGGAGGAATGCAGCAATTTGCATAAATGAAGGTCCCTCAAACAATTAGCAATCACAGAATCTGTATGTAGCAGTTGAATTGGGATATTAGCAGCCAACATGTTGGACCTGATCTCCCATGTAATGTCATGGGGTCATTCATGTCAATGTAAAAGAACATTGAGGAGTGAATTTAGAATCTCATCTGAAAGTGGGCTCTTCTTTCAGAGGATCGTCCCCATTTTGTACATGAAAAAAACATGTTGGTTGTTTTAAAATCTGAAGCATGAGGCTTTAGATCATAACATTGATTTAAAATGAAAAGTGATTTGAATTAAGTCATGACTGACAAGTGTTCCAGATTAGTTTTATTGGTGATAACTTCTTGAAGATAGACATCTTCCATTGAATATATTTTCAATGTCCATTTATGTTTCAAGCACAGCTTATTTTACTAAGGATTATATAGATAATGTATATTTTAATATGGAGATATTAATGCTATATAGAGTACAGGCAGACCCCGGGTTATGAACGAGATCCGTTCCTTAGTCTGTCTTTAAGTCGGAATTGTACGCAAGTCGGAACAGGTTAGCCTATCCTTCGATGCCTTTTGCCCTGGTGCACTTTTTTCCTCTTTCGACAGGTAGGTCCTTTCAGGCATAAGCCAGTCTCATCTACATAAAATATTTGGACAGGCAAATAACCTCCCTCCTCAATAGTTTTTTTTTCAACATTTTAGGAAAATCACTCACAGCACTTAGATTGGCACTCGCTGCTTCACCTTGCACTTTAATATCGTGTAAATTTGCCTTCACTTTGAAACAATTGAACCAACCCCTACTCGTAACAAGTTCTTCATCAGAATCACCTTTACTTACTGCACATGCAGCTTTTAAGTCATTGAAAAGGCTTCGTGTCTTTTCCTGCACTAAAGTAAGGCTAATAGGCAAATTACGTTGATTTTGATCATCTAACCAAATTATCGATAGCCTTTCCATTTCAATAGTTAAATCACTGCATTGCTTAGTAATACGTATAGCTTTCATCAGGGCAGGGATGTAGCCTAATGCTTTTCAGTGATGGATGCTGTTACACATCTTTCCAATCGCTTTATTATTTCCACTTTATTTCAATTATGATCGTTTTCCTTTCCCTTGATGCATCACCAGCTCTTGCATCAGATTTACGCTTTGGAGACATGGTTACACACACATAGTAAACTCCCTATAAATATAATTGTGCGGAGAGCAAAATTAACATGAGATTGGAATTATCAATCAATAATTTTAACTGGTTTACCACGTCTGTCAACGGAACAGAAACACTGCAGATTCAGAAGCAGCCGCGGGCAGCGGGTCCTTAGCTGTCCTGGGTCCTAAAGTCCACTCAGACAGGTTAAATGGGATAAGTGGGGTTGTGCTGACTGGAAAAGGGGGGTCAGGGTGAATCTTGCTAAGCACAATTTAAGCCAAATACAAAGTTACACACTCAACACTGTGTTAATGGCAACGAGATCCAATTTTAAATGACGGAAGGCATTTTCCTTCCTTGAGCCAATGAATTTTTAATATAATAGGCTTTATGACAGTCCGTTCATAAGTACGAGTTGTCTGTAAATCAGACGTTCGTAATCCGGAGACTGCCTGTATGTTATATTAATAGGTAGAGGGTGTATATTAATAACAGTAATCCTAGTTCACCAACCTTTCAGTTTAAAATTCCTACCTCATAACCTCAACTCTCTCTTTCCCCATGGCTTTCATACCTATGGCTGTTATTTAAATGAGTGTTCCTTGAAATCTGGTTTCTCATGTATTTCCAAAGTTGCTCTTAAGCATTGGAATTCTTTCCTCAAGTGTACTTGTTTTTCATTTGATTAACCTCTGGACAAAGGTCTTAATGGCTCTTTCTTTGACACATTGTCATTTTTTGTTTGCATTTGCTCATGTAATTTTGAAGTGTTAAAGGTGCCACATAAATGCAAATCATTATTTCACTATTAATTTTTCTGGTGGGAGTCTATTTGTGGCCCTTGAAGTAAATGACAATTCTGCTATAATAAATTAAGACCATAAGACATAGAAACAGTCTTGGGTCATTTGGCTCATTGAGTCTGCTCCGCCATTCCATCATAGTTGATTGATCATCCCTCTCGACCCCATTCTCCTGCCTTCTCCCCATAACCTTTGATGCTCCAACTAATCAGGAATCTATGAACCTCTCCTTTAAATATACCCAATGACTTGGTCTCCCTAGCCATCTGTAGCAATGAACTCTATGGATTCACCATCTTTGGCTAAAGAATTTCCTCCTCTTCTCTGTCCCAAATGGACTTCACCCCTTTCTGAAGCTGTGTGCACTGGTCCTAGACTCCCCTACTAAAAGGAAACATCCTCTCCACATCCGCTCTATCTAACCCTTCCAACATTTGATAGGTAACAATGAGATAGGCCTCATTCCCCTAATTCCAGTGAGTACAGGCCCAGAGCCATCAAATGCTCCGTATACGTTAACCCTTTCATTCCTGGAATCTTTCTTGTGAACATCTACAGGACCCTCACCAATGTCAGCACATTTTTACTTGGATAAAGGGCCCAAAACTACTCACAATACTCCAAGTGCAGTATCACCAATGCCTTTTAAAGCCTCAGCATTACATCCTTCCTTTAATATTCAGATCCTCTCAAAATGAGTGGTAACATTGCATTTGCCTTCCTTACCACTGAACCCTTAGGGAATCCTGCACAGGGACTCCCAAATCCCTTTAAACCTCTGACTTTTTACTTTTCTCCCCATTTAGAAAATAGTCTGTGTCTATTCCTTCTACCAAAGTACATGAGTATACACTTCCCTATAGTATATTCCACTTGTCACTTCTTTGCAAATTCCCCTAATCTGTTGAAGTCCTTCTGCAGACTCCCAGATTCCTAAATACTACCTGCCCCTCCACCTATCTTCATATCGTCTACAAACATGGCCACAAGCTATCAGTTCCATCATTGACAGATAACATGACAAGTAGCAAACCCAGCAACCCTTTCAGAACTCCAGTAATCACCAGCAGGCAACCAGAAAAGGCCCCCTTAATTTTCACTCTTTGCTTCTGGCCAGTCTACCAATCTTCTATCCATGCTGGTATCTTTTCTGTAATACTGTGGGCTCTTATCTTGCTAAGCAGCCTCATGTGTGACACCTTGTCAAAGGCCTTCTGAAAATCCAAGTAAACAACATCCACTGAATCTCCTTTGTTTATCCTGCTTTTTATTTCCTCAGAGAATTTGATGCTCCAATTAATCAGGAATCTGTCAGCCTCTGCTTTAAATATACCCAATGACTTGGTCTCCACAGCCATCTGTGGCAATGAATTCCATGGATTCACCATCTTTGGCCAAAGAATTTCCTTCTCTTCTCCGTCAGGCAAGATTTCTCTTTAAGGAAATCACGTTGACTTTGGCCTATTTTATCATATGCTTCCAAGTGCCATGGAACATGACCCTTAATAATGGACACCAATATCTTGCCAACCACTGAAGTCAGACTAACTGGCCTATAATTTCCTTTCTTCTGCCTCCTTTTTTAAAGAGTAGAGTGACATTTGTAATTTTCCAATCCTCCAGAACCATTCCTGAATTTATTAATTCTTGAAAGATCACCATTAATTCCTCCATAATCTTTTCAGCTACCTTTTTCAGAACCCTAAAGTATAGTCCTTCCATTTCTGCTTCAGACCTTTCCAGTTCCCAAGCACCTTCTCCTTAGTAATAGCAACTCCACTCACTCCTGGCCCCCTGACACTCTCAAATTTCCAGCATACTGCTAGTGTCTTTTATATGCAAACTGATGGAAAATACTTATTAAGTTCACCCACCATTTACCCCCTCTCCAACATCACCTCTCTTTTACAGCTTATCAAAGTTCAAAGTAAATTTTCTATCAAATTTCATATATGTTAGCATTTACAGCCTTGAGATTCGTTTTCTTGGAGGCAATCACAGTAACTACAAGAAACACAAAAGAATCAATGAAAGGCAGTACCCAACAGGATGAACAAAGGACCAGTGTGCAAGAGACAGCATGCTGTGCAAATACAAAACAAAAGAAAAAGTAAATAATATTAACAAATAATAAATAAATAAGCAATAAATATCGAAAACATGGAATGAAGAGTCCTTGAAAGTTAGTCCACAGGCTGTGGGAACAGTTCAGCGAGTGAAATTATGCCCTGTGGTTCAAGGGCAGTAATAACTGTTCCTGAACCTGCTGTGAGATTCCTGAGGCCCCTTGACCTTCTTCCTGATGCAAGAGGAGAGCATGGCCTGGATGGCGGGTGTCCTTGATGATGGGTAGTGCTTTCCTGCGACAGCCCTCGGTTTAGATGTGCTCAGCAGTGGGAGTGGCTTTACCAGTGATGGACTGAGCATATCCACTACTTTTTGTAGGCTTTTCCATTCAAGGGCAATGGTTTTCAATACCAGGCTGTGATGCATCCAATCAACGTACTCTCAATTAAAGCTTGTCATAGTTTAGATGACATGCTGAATCTTCTCAAACGTCTTAAAAAAGTAGAGATGCTGCTATGCATCTCTAATGAGATGTAATGACACTTATGTGTTGGACCTAGGACAGATCCTCTGAAATGGTAACACTGAGGAATTTAAAGTTGTTGATCCTTTCCATCTATGATCCCCCAGTAAGGACTAGTTGATGGACCTCTGGTTTTCTCTTCCTGAAGTCAATAATCATCTCCTTGGTCTTGCTGACATTGAGTGAGAGATTGTTGTGGCACCGCTCAGCCAGACTTTCAATCTCCCTGCCGTATGCTGATTCATCACCACCTTTGATTCGTCCAACGACAGTGACGTTGTCAGTAAACATAAATGTGGAATTGGAGCTGTGCTTAGCCTCATAGTCATAAGTAGAAAGCCAGTAGAGCAGGGGGCTAAGCACACAACTTTGTGGTGCATCTGTGTTGATGATGATTATGGAGGGGTTGTTGTTGCCAATCCAAACTGACTGAGGTCTGCAAGGGGGGAAATTGAGGAATCAGTTGCATAAGGAGGCATTGAAGCCTCGGTATTGAAGCTTATTGATTAGTTCTGAGGGGATGACGCCATTGAATGCTGAGCTGTATTCAGTGAAGAGCGTCCCAAGTATGCATTTTTTTTCTCTGATTTTCCAGAGTTGAGCAAAGAGCCAATGAAATGGCATCTGCTGTTGACCTCTTGTGATGTTAGGCAGATTGTAATAGATGCAAGTTTCTTCTCAGGCAAGAGTTGATATATTTCATCAGAAACTTCTCAAAGCACTTTATCACAGTGGATGTAAATGCTACTGTATGAAACGGCCAACACACAAAATGCTGGAGGAACTCAGCATATCTCACTGCATCTATGGAAATTGATAAACACTTGACATTTCGGGTTGAGAACCTTCATTAGGAGTGGAAAGGAAGGGAAAGATGCCAGAATAGAAAGTGGGGGGGGGGGGGGGAGTTGAAAGAGGACAAGCTAGAAGTTGATGTGAAGCAGGTGAGTGGGAAGGTAGAGGGCTGGAGAAGAACGTATCTGGTAGGAGAGGAGAATGACCCATGGAGGAAATAGAAGAAGGAGCAGCACAAGGGGAGGTGAAAGGCAGGGAGGATAAGAGGTAAGAGTCCAGAGTGGGGAATAGAAGAAGAGGGAAGGGGAGGAGGAGGAAAAATACCAGAAGGATAAATCGACGTTCATGCCATCAGGTTGGAGACTACCTAGATAGAATATTGTTGTTCCTTTTCATGAATTGTGGTGCATTGGGCGGCAATTTTTTGCCTTTTACTTAGCATTTGCCTTTTTTTTACAAGCCAAGTTGCTAGCTCGACACCCAACTCAACATGGATGGAAAGCTTGCAAGAAGCCGGATTTGAACCCGGAATCATTTGCCTCAAAATCCGGTGCTGATGGCACTACACCAACGGCTGGCAGAATATGAAGGATTGGAATTAAAATGGTTGGCTAGTTGGAAATTCTGCTTTGGCTGGATGGAGGGGAGATGCTTGACAAAGCATCCCCTAATTTACGACTGATCTTACCAATGTAGAGGAGGCCACTTTGGGAGCAATAGATACAATAGACATCTCAAAAGATTTGCAGGTGAATTGTTGCCTCACCTGGAAGGATTGTTTCATACCCTGAATGGAGATGAGGGAGGAGGTGAATGAGCAGATGTAGCATTTCTGTCTCTTGCAAGGATATGTGCCTAGGGGGAGATTAGTAGAGATGGATGAATGGACATGGGAGAGTGGGGGAGGGAGGTAAAGGTGTGATTGGTTGTGGGATCCTTTTGAAGATGGTGCAAGTTTATATATAGGAAAAAAAGTTAACTTCAATAGTACAATAAAATAGGAAGTATCATTGTCAAACAAAGTTGAGCAAAAAGAAATCATGAACAGTTAAATAAACTGCCATAGTTACCATTTCATGAACAGAGATGGAAGCTTCACAGTACTGTTCTTCCACCTTGTTCCAAGAAATTGGAACAAATGCGAATTTCAGTAAGGGTGTGTTTGCACTTTGTCTTATTCCGCAAATAGGCAATGCTCAAGATATTTGTTACAGTACACCCTTAATCTTAGGGCATGCAATGAATGTGGATACCAATCAGCTTTTATTAAGAAATCATAAAAATATGCTATTTCACTTTCATATGCAAAATCCATAATGTGCAAAATATCCCAAAACAATCAGGACATCAATGTAAGAAATAGGAGCACGAGTAGGCCAACACATCTCAATCAGTTCAACTGAGATTTCCTTAAATTCTGCTGCAAGTGCTGTAGCAGCTGGAACTACTTTGTATCTTAGCTTCTCTGACATATTGATCTGGAAGGATTGCGTTTCTTTTCCAGATGACTTGTGAAATTTGTAATTTGCATTAAAACAGAGCAGGTGATTTTATCAAAGGCTAAGTGTGTTGCATAGACAGATATGTCAAAATAATTTTATTCATTTAGATCATGCCAAGCAGGGAGCTGATCTATTCTGATGGCATTATACATACAGCGGTAGAATGTGGATTGTAATCAAATTGAAGGCTCTCGTGCAAGATACTCCAGGATATTCCTGGCTTAATAATAAGCAGAGGAGATTTGTTATGTCATAAAATAGCCTTGTTATGCTGACAGATCAATGTCAGTATTCCCAAATTGTTTGTGAATCTGATTGATAAGATAAAATATCTTCACATGAAGGGCAATGAGCATTTGTTTAGTATTTTGGTTTATTCCTCCAGACTTGACATGAAGTGAAGGGTTTTCAATCATAAAATTGTATATAGTGGAATATGTTTGGTCATTGGTACTCAAAATCCAATTAACTAAAATTAAATTTCAAGACAAGGTATGTCTCTGGGAAGCAGTATTTCTGACTATATCCCCTGGGGAAAGTATAGCATTGTTTTACACTAGAGCTGTAAGATACAAAGCACTAGTTCGACAGGTCTGGTTTAATGATTCAGAGATACTTGGGAAATGGAAGTGTTTTTGTGGTAAATTAATTTTGGTTCAGATAGGATTAGGGTAAGGTTAAGGGTGAGGGTAAGAATAGGATGATTTGGCAGGTGAATGCTTGGCTGAGGAACTGGTGCAGCAGGCAGGCGTTCATATTTATGGATCAATGGCATCTCTCTGGGGAAGGTATGACCTGTACAAAAGGGACAGATTACACCTGGACACAAGGGGGTCCAATATCCTTGCGGGAAGGTTTGCTAGTTATTCAGGAAGGTTTAAACTAATTTGAAAGGGGATGGGAAACAGAGTTATAGTATTGAAATACTTGGTTTAGAAACAAAGGCAATCTGCAGTGAAACTCCTAGCAAGGAGAGGCTGATGATAGAACAATATTGCAGCCAACAGTTTGAGTTGCAATGTATAAGGTGGACAAAATTGAAAAGGGTGAATACAATGACTTGAGTTACAAGGAGAAACTAAACAGTTTCCAGAATAAAGTATTCAGCTGTGATGCATCCAGATAGGATTGTGCATCGATAACAATTCGTAAGGGTCGTCAGGCACATTCTTTAGCATCCGGAGGAAATAGAAGATTTGGACATGAAGTCAACATGGTTGGAGCAGGCTAGGTTATTGGTGATGTTCACTCATAGAAACTTGAAGTTCTCAACCCTCTGGACCCCAGCACCTTTGAAGTAAACATGAGTATGTTCACTACCTTTCTTCCTGAAGTCAGTAACCAGCTCTTTTGTTTTGCTGACATTGAGGGAAAGGTTATAACACCATGTTACTGAGGTCTCTATCTCCTTATTGTAGCCCAACTCATTGTTATTTGAGAAAAGGCCCACTAAGATGGTACCCTCTACAAGCTTCAAATTTCAAAGTAAATTTATCATCTATCTGTCACCATATACAACCCTGATATTCATTTTCTTGCCAGCACTCTCAGTACATATAAGAAATACAATAAAATCAATGAAAGAGCATACCCAACAGGACGGACAAACAATCAATGTGTAAAAGTCAACAAACTGTTCAAATACAATAATAAATATCAAGAACACGCGAAGAAGAGTCCTCGAAAGTAAGTCCATAGGTTTTGGGAACAGTTCAATGATGGGGAGAGTGAAGTTATCCCCTTGGGCTCAAGATCATGATGGTTGAGGTGAAATAACCATCCTGAATCTGGTAGTGTGAGTCCTGAGTCTCCCCTGTACCTTCTTCCCAATGGCAGCAGCGAGAAGAGAGCATGGCCTGGATGGTAGGGGTCCTTGATGGATGGTGCTTACCTGCGATCGCGCTGCTTGTAGATATACACACAAATTGCTAGAGGAACTCAGCAGGCCAGGCAGCATCTATGTAAACAAGTCGACGTTTTGGGCCGACACCCTTCATCAGGACTGTTCCCCGGGAAGGACACGTGGCTGTGGTAGCGGGTCTGGTGAGCACATGGTCGGAAGGATCACGGAGGGAGCGGGTGGGATCAGTGAGAGGCACGAGTGTGCAGGGGGTAGCGTAGTGGGCTGAAGGTGCACTCTTGGGGAACTCTGGTGAACAGAATAATATTGGCATAAGTGTTACTGCCTATCCTTGTGAATCTGTCTAGCTGTATCTCCTTCAAGCAACTATTAAAACCCGCGTCTGTGACAACGTTTGGTCACTCGTTATATTGCCTTTTATGGTTTTATGTCAAGTTATATTTAACAACGTTCCTCTGCAGCCTGGGCTGTGATCCATTGAACTGCAGGGTAAGAGCAGTAAACATTTTTTTTAGAAAAAGAGTTGTATTGGGTTAATTTTGAGAGAAAAGGTGTAAATATTTTTCACAACACGATATGCTGCGATGTACCGTAGCGTGTTATTTTCTATCTGCAAATGCACAATGTGGTTTAGTTTACCTAAACACACACATGGTCGTAATAAAAAACGAAATGTTAGGAGGCTCCAGTTTAACTTTCAGGTGTGTTTGGATGGTTATTTAAGTCCAATTATTGAAGTTATTGGATGGTCTGTCGCATGAATGCAAAAATCTGCGAAGTGCGTCGTGTATTTGTATGAACTTGTCACGTTGGCAGCACTGAATACAAGTGTTATTGTGTAGGCTGACAGCGGTTAGCTGGGACAGCGCGTAAGCTATGTTTGCTATCCGCAGGGCAATGAGCTTTTTGCGGACTGAATGATCAACGTTGGATCAGGTTCAATTCCAAATTCCTCAGCTTCTACTCGCCACCCATCTACACACAGGGCGGTGCCACGCCAAGCCGAAAAAAAAACATGAAGCCGATCTTCTGCTTCTAGACTCTGCACGGCTATGAACTAGTCAGCTTTGACTGCATTTAGGGGTGTTTGGAAAATTGCATCCAGCGTGCGCTGGCAGTGGCGATTTATTCCCGGTGAGACGAGTCTGCGGGAGGGGAATCCTTGCTCCACTGGCGCGGACCACGTGGAGCAGCTATTGCCAAATATATCTCCAAAAATGCGGGGACGGACCGCACAAGGTGGTCGCTAGCTTTCGCTGTGCTGCCAGTTACTATTTGCAATGGAAACGTCGCCTCATCGTTTTGCCACGGGTGTGGGCTGGAGGGGAGGGGAGATGGAGCGGCACTCCGCCACAGTACTGTCACTCTGATTCTGCGAGTGCGGGCTGCAACGCAGTTGAAAGAAGCGAGAGTGGATTTCATTAAAATAACAACAAAACATGAAGTTATCCCGCGAAAGAGTGATATTTCAGACTTTTTTTTCTGGCTTTAGCTTCTTTTGGATGAAGCTGTGCAGTGGACGGAAAACCGACTAGTCCGTGAAGTGAAGAATGAGGTGAGACACGCTGTTAATTGTTCGTAAAATTCTAATTAGCTATAGGCTAAATTCTGTAAATATCTAACCTACGGTATTTTTATGTCTTAGTTTGTTACGAAATATAGTTGTCCGTTGGAAAAACAGTTGCGTACACGACGAGTTGCCAACCTGCCTCTGATTCCATTGTGCTAAAATTTAATCCTAGAGGAATGGGGGGGGGGGGGGGGGTTAAAACTTGTTTTTTTTCCGTAACCTCACTTACTGTTGACATTAGGTGACAAAATGGGTCACGATCGACCAAAAGGTCAGAAAAGGCTCCCGCAAAAGGAAGCGCAACCGCGAGATCGAGGTGACTTTCAGAGAGGTATGTATGTGAAAGTTGTTTGGAAATATCGTGAAATACTGTAAATTATGCTATAGCCTGTTCCCAAGTGGTTCGGCATAGAGAGGTTCTAAAGTTGCAAACAAAGGAAAATCACCGTGGAGGATATTTAGAGCACTTAGAGAATACATTTCTATATATTCTTGTAATTTTCAGTATTTTAAAGTAAATTGTTAATATTTAAGTAACGACTACTGTCATTTCCTTAGATCAGCATTTTTACATACTGTTTGAAAAGCTAAAATCTATATAACAAAGAATTCCAATAAGCGGAGGGCGTTGTAACTTGTTTGTAGTGAACAAGTAGCGAAAAGAAATACATTTAGCAGACAGTGTTAGTTCCTGAACTAAGTGATATAAGTATTTAGTGCAATGTAGAGTACTCAAATAAAGTTGTAGTTTTTAAAGTAGAGCCAGTTATACCTGTTTATGGCTGTTTTTAAATTAAGTATTTTCCGTGTTTTATTTTGCCGTTTTTTCTCTTCCCATCCTTTGTGTATGTTTTTGGAAGCATTTTCCAGTGTTTGCTTCATTGCCTGCTTCGCTGCCTTATTAACTTGTTTGATCAGATTTTTTTTGTTTGATCACAGTCATCATAGTTGAGTCTCATTTCATCGACCAACAGAGGAAAATTTTCCAAGAATAGTGATTGCTTTGATTAACGTTAAACTTTTGATAGTATTGCAGTTCTTACTTATATTCAAGTAGTTTTCGGTAAATACTTCAATTAACAGTATTGTGGACTTATGGTCTGACTTCATTCTGGTCACGGAGAAATAGCTAAGACACTCAAGCCTGAGAGGCAATGCATTGAAGGACCATGTCACTGTTTCTTGGAGGACTGATATAAGAGAACAGTCTGCAGTAGCACATACTCCTCAGCAATGGATCAAAGTTCTGAAGGAAGGCTTGCTTGCTTGTGTAGACAATGGCCTTGGAGTGTTACATTTGAAAACCTAATTTTGTCCCTATACAGTTCTATCCCCCATCAGGAAGGCCTCAAAGCCCTCTGCTTCTTTTGTGACAGAACCAACCAGTTGCCCTGCACCGCAACCCTCCTCCATCTGGCAGAACTGGTCCTCACGCTGAACAACTTTTCCTTTGGCTCCTCCCACCTTCCCCAAACCTTTAGGCACTTTCATGGGCCCGAGCTATACCTACTTCTTTGGCTATATGGAACAGTCTATGTTTGAAGCTTTCACTGGTTATACTCCCAACTCTTCCTCTGCTATATTGACAACTGCAGTGGAGCTGCTTCATGCACCCATGCTGAGTTCTATTTTATCAGTTTTGCCTCTAACATCCACTCTGCCCTTAAATTCACTTGGTCCATCTCTGACACCTCCTACCCCTTTTTTGATCTTTCTTGCTCTCTCTCTCTCTACATCTCTGGAGACAAACTGCCAATCAACATCTTTTCTAAACCTACTGATTCCCATAGTTATCTTGATTTTTCCTGTTCCCGCGCTATCTCCAGTAAAAATGCTATTTTCTCAGTTTTATTGACTCCACCGCATTTGTTCTCGGTATGCAGCTTTCCATTCCAGGACATCAGAGATGTCCTCCTCTTTTAAAGCATGTGGTTTCCCTCCCTCTACTACTGATGCTGCCCTCACCTGCATCTCGTCTCACCCCAATTCCCCCCGTCCCTCTTGTCCTTACCTACCATCGGTCTCCATATCCAATACATTATTCTCTGCAACTTTCGCCATCTCCAAAGGGATCCTTCCACTAAAAATACCTTTAGCACCCCCCACTCTCAGCGATTCTCTTGTCTATTCACCCCCTGCTACTCTCCGTCCCAGCACTTATCCCTGTAAGCACTCTTAAGAGTTACACTTACACCTACACCCCCTCCCTCACTTCCTTTTGTGGCCCCAAACAGTCTTTCCAGGTGAGGCAATACTTCACCTGCAGATCTGCTGGGGTCATCTTTTGGTGTCCAGTGCTTCCAATGCAGCCTCCTCTACTTTGGTGAGATCCGCTGAAGATTGGTCGTGCTTTGCTGAGCACCTCCGCCCTATCTGCCGCAAGCAGGACATCCCAGTGGCCAATTCCCATCCCAACATGTCGATCCATGGCTTCCTCTTGTGCCAGGACGAGGCCGCCCTCGGTGGAGAAGGAACACCTTTATACCATCTGGGTACCCTCCAAGCTGATGGTATGAATATCGATTTCACCTTCTGGTGAATATTGATTTTCCCCATTCCCCATCCCCCTTCCCCACCAGCCACCCATATTCCCCCTGTTCTCCCCTCCCGTATCCCCACCAGTTACCTGTATTCCCCCATGTTCTCCTCCATACTCCCACCCCACTTCCACCGGACCCCTTATCCCTTCCCCCCATAACCCTGCCCCTTCACTCCCCTTCCCCTGTACCCCCACCACTTCACCGATATCCTGACCTCCTGACCCCCATACCCCCTCCCTGTACCCCCAACCCCTTCCCCCTGAACCCACACCCCTGTATCCCTACCCCAACCCCTCCCCTCACTCCCTGTACCCCCACCCCATACTCCAACCCTCTTCCCCCACTTACTCCCACCACCCCTTCCCCCCATACCTCCACTCCCCTTCCCCCAGTTCTCTCTTCCCACCCCCCCTCTGTTCCCACCATCCTCCACCTGCCTGTTATTTCTCCCTGGGTCCCTCCTCCCTCCCTTTTTCCTATGGTGCACTCTCCTCTCCTATCAGACTGTTTCTTCTCTAGCCCTTGACCTTTCCCACCCACCTTTGTTTACCTATCACCTTCTAGCTATCCTTGTTACCCTTCTCCCACCTTTTTACTTAGGCATCTGCCCCCATTCCCTCTCAGTCCCGAAGAAGGACGTCAGCCCAAAACATTAACTATTTACTCTTTTATGTGGATGCTGCCTCACCTGAGTTTCTCCAGCATGTGTGTGTGTGTTGCTTTGGATTTCCAGCATCTGCCAACTTTCTTGTGTTGTTAAAGCATAGTAATGGCTGACCGAATATGGGCCTAATCAGGTTTAGGCCATGTTTGGGAATTCTATCTGGTCATTTGGTGTGAGCATACTAGCCGTTTTATTCTTAAGTAACTGAAATAAATGATTGCATGAGCCCCACCAACCTTTAAAACTTCAGTAATTGGGAAATACGTGCAATCTGCGTACGCTTGAATATTTGTGCATGAATGTCTGACTGTTCCAGTTTGAGAATAGAGTTGGTAGCTTAAATGCCATCTGAGTAGTTATTGATGCAAAACAGATCTAAAATTTGGCATGTGAATTGTCATCTTGAGAAGTAATTTTATACTGTGAATAATTTTATTACATTTGCTTTTAACTACATTTGGTGAAACTTATAACCATTGAACTTGAGGTAGCTACTGTGAAGATGTGGATCACTAGTAATCATTCTCAATATTATGATATAGATTTAATATTATTGAAAACAGAATTGATATCCCTGCACCGTATTTCAGAATACTCCCTTAACTTGAAGTGCCAAAAATCAGTTTTTGAGCTTGTGTGATTTTATTTTGCTCTTTTCCCACAAGAGTAGACTTTAAACTGTGAACAATGACTTTGTTGGTACATACTTACTTGGAATTAAATTGCTGGAAACAAATCTTGATGTTCATACTTCAATCCAGTTTTGTGATTGGTTTTGTGTCTGTAGTAATAAATTGAACAAATGTAAGCAAGAATCATTTGATGTTTGGTGCTCCTCGTGAGAACTGCTAATTGCAAGAAGGACATATTGGGAAATTTCAGCTCTAGAGCACCGGATAACCTGTTCATTAATCTTAATGAGGGGAATATCACAAGCTGAGGACCAGCAATGTACTTATTTATGTCCTCTGTGAGACTGTTGCCAGGGAATTCACACTAAAATTCTACACCTCTTCAAATTTGCTGGAAATTGTACTCCATTTGCTATATCATTCATTTATCTTCCTTTTACATCATTCCCCAGTGATAATTTCCCACCTACCTTTATATTGTCAACAAACATGGAGGTGTAACACTTGGTATCTGATGTCAGAAATGATAAATATCTGAAGTTCAAACACTGTTCCTTCAAAGTTGGCAGAATAAGCTAATCTTTGAAAATGCAATACGGATCACATTTTAGATGTTTAACCTCTTTAACTGAAGTCTGTACATTTTGGAAATGTTGGTGTTCTGCCCCTTATAGAGGATTATATTTAATTGCAGAAGTGAGGAGATTTGAGGGAGGTTGAGTTTGAAACATACTATGTAAATATTTGCATTAAATCTATCTCCTAAGTTTTTAAATAGAACTTTTTGTTTAATGCAGATTAGTTTAATTTATGCTTGGCAATTGTTTTGTGAACAAGAAAGAAATCATTTTGCAAACACGAAGAAATCTGCAGATGCTGGAATTTCGAACATCTGCAAAATGCTGCAACACGCAAAATGCTGGTGGAATAAAAAATTATTTTGTTCAGGTCATTTTAAAAGTTGTGTGTCAGCTTGTTAATATATACCTTATGACTAATGTTTACAGAGAAATGAATAGAATTAAGTCTGCTCATAGGAAGAAAATAGTCTATATTCAGATTTATTACACATACATTCCAGGGATTCCAGATCTATTTGTTTGAAGTACATAATGGTTAATATATGCTATCTGCAGAAGTATTTGAATTATGTTTCAGGGCAAAAACAGCTTATCATTTGGAAAAAAAACCTACAAGTTTAAACAAGTTGTGTCAAGATTTACAGCTTACTTTGAAAGTACACATCATAGCAATTTTAAGACTCTTTACAAGTCAAGGCTTCATTATTTAGAATGAATTATTGATGTGTGATGAGCTTGTTGGAGCCAGCAGGAGGCTATGTGGAAATAATCCACAATGGCCTGATTTAAATTAATGACTGTTTTATAATTCAACATTTATAGGTTGAGATTTATGCTTTTATATCTGACAGGAAAGTAGGATATTGCCAGAAAATTCCATTCAGGCTTAAAGATGAAATGAAACAATGGAGATTAAATTCAATTTCTGAATCTTACTTACGGATAACATTGTCCACAAACATCACAAGTAGATGGGCCTTAGAAGTATTATTAGTAAACATTTTGGAATACTAGCCCATAAATTAGAAGTGTTTAATATAAGGTAATGTTTTTGGGAGCCATTGTTTAATAAGGCGAATGCCTCTCTATTGATATTTTAAGATATCAAGTTGCGGTTATACACTTTCTTGTTTTAGAGATTTGAATAATTCCAGTATGAAAATAGTGAAGCTTTGATCTGTTAGCAGTTTAATTCAGAGTAAAAACTTTTATAACTTCCTATTGTGGTATATTCATTCCACCCTCTGGGATAATGTGAGCTACTTTCCTGTGGTTTTACTTCCTGATTTTATTTTCCTCAAAGTAATTTTTCCTAAATTAAGCTGTTATCACAAATGAGATTATTAGTGAGAACCTCCAAATACAATAGATTCCTCTCATGAAGTAGCTTGCAAGTTTATTCTGGTGGAATATCAACCATTCAGCCAGTGATATTCTGAAACTGTAGATTCTCATTAACATGCAGAATTGTTTTTAGATGCTGCTCAACTCGGGTGATGGATTAACAGTTAGCAAGTGCAAACAACCTCCATAGACACTATAACACCTTTTCATTCACATGGTTTTCCACAAACTAAATAACACATAAGAAAGTAAGAGCTGTGTTTTTCATCAGTTTGGGTTTTACCAGATAGAATCTGTGATTAATATGAGAATTGGATTTTAAGTTGATGCAAGTGAGTTCATAAATTGCAAAAGCATACACCAATCTTATCAAAATTCCAAATAAAGGTATATAAATAAGACTATCTAAGTTATATCCCTGCAAGATCAATTGCTTGACATTAAAGTTAAGGGAAGTTATTTTTATGATATTAGGCCAAGTTTTGCTGACAGATAGCCAGAGACTGCTAGCTGTGAGCTTTTCACAACTTGGCACACTTTGGATTCTGTGTGGCACGAGATTTAAAAGCAAATGGAGGTCATGTGCCAGTCTGTCTGTTCGGTTGCTGGATTCACTGTCGAGTACAGTGGCAGATCAATGATGTGCTGAGGAAAGGACTTGGATACGGTTTGCATCCTACTATTGGTCTTAATGCAGCTACACATGATAGTAAAATGATGACCCTGTGGATTTAAATGGGATTGAGAACTGTGCACATGAATTAGGTGCAAGTTGATACATTTTTTGTTCTTAAAGATTGGTCTCAGGATATGACAAACAAGGCCTTGCTGGAGACCTGTCAGATGTGAAGACACAGCTCATTCAATTAACTTCATCCATAGGAAATAAGTGTGTGTGGGTGGTGGTGGCAGACCCTGAGTCTGAGTAATGGGCTATACCCAGTTGTCTTTTTTCCATTATTTGTTGGTGTAGATTTCATCTCTGTAGCCATACCAACCCCTTAAGCTAATTTTCTTATAGTACTACATGATATCAGTTGGTGGGGTGGAGACACTACCAAAGGAGCAAAGGTGTTGTAAGGTGCTCCTTCCCTCCACTAGCCTGAAGGTCAACCTTGGGCAAGGTGTAGCACCGGCTCAGTGCCCCTTCCCCCCCATCCAATCAAGGTCATGTGACCCCTGACAGCAGGTTGTATGAGACCCCCTGAGAGTTGTTGTATGAGCAGCTGGTGCATTATCACAAGTCCTGGTTATGTGACCACTGACACCAGGCAGGCAATCTCTGAAGAGAATTGATAATGGCTGGGGGTCACCCGCCTTGTAAAGACACTGCCCTGAAAAAGGCAATGGCAAATGACTATTGTAGAAGAGTTTGCCAAGAACAAACATGGTCATGGATAGAGACAAGAATAAGAACAGCAGCGTGTTGGGCGGCGTTCATCCCCACAGACAACAAGCCCATTATTGCCCACGTCATACGACACAGCACATAATGATGGTGATGACTGTGTGACAAAGAATGCAGAGTCGATATTAGAGAAGTCTGGTTTTAGACTGCTCCATTATAATTCATAATGCATCATTCTGAATGTTCTGTTTTTATGGAACTATCTATGTGACTATTGTTGCTGCTTTTCTAAGCTCTGTACAGGCACTTTCCATGAGCATCCTCCTCAGTTTGAGTTGAACATTTGCCATGGCAACAGAAATATGGTCTCACCTTGATCAGTATGATTCAGATCATATTATGCAGTTGTTTCACTAGTTGCACAATTCACTAACCCTCCTTTTTGTAGCTTCCTGCTGTTATTCACTGTTCAACATTAAGATCCTGATCTACCTCAGCCTCTAGCCAAGTCTCTGTAATGATCATCATATTTGTATAGTTATATATTTTTGTTTCATCTTTTTTTAATCAACAATTATTGACAGTGGCATAAATCACAGGGTGCCAGTGAGAATAATGTAGTCATGTTAGTGCTTATGCTCTTAACTAAACAAGTATATAAATTAGAAGTTCAAGTTGCTTAGGAAGTTGGGTTTTGAGAGGAAATTCTAGAGTTTGGGTACATGTATTTCAGATCATAAACAGCTCCCTGTATAAAACAATTTCTCCACATCTCCATTTGTTGTCAATTACCAGAAATCTGTTTTGTCTCATTACTAATCTTATGTCAGTAAAAAGAGCTTCCCCTTACTTATGCTATCAAAACCTATCATTTTGCGCCCTTTTTTGCACCAAGCAGATACAACAGATAAATAATGACACAGATGCCTTTAATAATTGGCACTATTTATATAGGTGTTCTGCATAATCATGCAGTTAAGGACATAGTGTGTATCCATTGTCAGTCAATTAAATAAAAATAAATACAGAAAACTCAAAATTGCCTACTTCAAAACTAGTAAAAAGACTTTTGACTCACTAATACAGCTTATACATATTCAGGACTGACATAACATCATCTCCCTTTTCACTTATATCAATGAATTAAAATATTAATATCAGAATTGAAACATAGATACTCACTTGTTATGTCCAATAAAACTCCAGTTAGTTATAGAGCCAAACCTAACCTATTGCATTTCTTTAGCACCAACTTATGTATATTCCTTCTCTATTTCAAAAGTGAATGTGCTCTTAATCATCAACATTTATCCCTTCCTATTCCTTGTATTTGTTGTCAATATGAACGTCATCCCATAAATAAGTTATACCTTTCCACAGAAGTTAATTATTGGTTAATTAAAGCAATAGTGAGAAATGACCTAAATTTAGGAAACCAGGATAAGAAACTGTTTGGAAAGAAATGATGAATAATAAAGTGGGGAGAAGAAGCACTTGTTGGTGTGGTTCATTGGTATCCTCAGAGCAATCAAATGGTAGGACAGAATTTAATGGAAGAACTAAAGGAGATTGTTTGAAAGCTATGGCAATAATCTCAAGATATTTTAAATTTATAGACTTGAAAATTTTCATAAGTAAAATAGCCTAACTGAGGTTTTCTGAAGTGTTTCAACAAGATAACTTGTTTAGAGCATGTTTCGGAGCGACCAGAGAATAAGCTATGCTAGATATGGTATTGTCCAACAGGATTAATTAGTGTGAAGGCATCCCAAAGAAGCAGTGAATTAATTTTATGTTCAGTTTGAGCTCGTGAACTATGGGTCCATCCACTGAGAGTGGACGAAAGGAGAGCTCGCTCATGCGAAGTGGCAGATGAGGTGATGAGATTGCTCAGTCTTGATGCAGACATTTACAGGGACTTTTCAGAATGCACAGAATAGATTCTTCCCAACAAGAGAGAGAAAATATCTCAAGGAGCAATACTATAGGGTTAGCTGAAATGTTGAAGATAGTCATAAACGTAAAGAGAAGAAACATATAATTATGCAGAGAGGGTGGTTGATCTAGAAATTTGACAGAATATATAAAAAAGAATAACAAAATGATTAAAAAATTAGGATGGAGAAAAAAGAATGAGATAAAGCAAGTCAGTAAAATAAGTGAGAGTTAAAGAAATGATAGATGGTCCTCCAGTAAGTAAGCTTGCGGAATTAGCAATCACAAACAAGAAAAGAGGCGATGAATGAATGGTAGAATTATAGAGCAACATGGCATGGATACAGGCGATTTAACCCAACCAGTCCATGCTGACCACAGTGCTACTCTCACTTCCCTGCATTCAGCCCATATCCTTCAAATGCTATCCATCCATTTACCTATCTAAGTGCTTCTTAAATGATATAGTTGTATCTACCTCAACCAATTCAAACAATATTAAAGAAGTACTATAGACAGTGTTGAAGAAGGTGAGGTAGAGTTGGGGAATTCCACATATCAGGTGCAGGTATCTGCAGGGATGGCTGCCATAGAGGAAGTAATAAAAAAAATTAAGAAAGTAGGAGACTGCAGAACCTTGAGGGGCTGTGGAAGTGGAGGAAGGTACAGAGGTCTGAAGTTAACCCATGATAAGATTTTGACCCATAAATTCGAAATTCTGCAGATGCAGGAATTAATATGTATCTACCTTCAATGTACTGCAAACAATCATGTCATGACTTGAATGAAGGCAATAAAGGGAAAATCTGCAAAATCTGATGTACAAAATGCAGGAAAGTAAGTTTTGAAGAATACTGAGGTTGCTGAGGGATGTAAAGGGCGATGAATGGGCAAAAATCTGGCAAATGGTGATTAAAGTGTAAAATTGTCTATTTTAATAGGAAAAATAAATGATTCATATTATGGTGAGAGATTGTAGAATTTTGAGATGTGGAGGGCTTTGTTTATTAAGGATAAAAAGTTAGGGTGAATGTTAATTTTATTTGCAACTCAAATCATTTTTGGATTTTTAACCAAAACAAATATGCTCATTACTGAAATACAAAGGTAAAAGACTATTAATGGCCTAATATAATAGAAAAATAAATGTTATCATTTTCATGTTTATCAAATATAAGTTCCCTTGAACCTCTTATTAGGTAAAGTTTATCAAACTCTAAAATACATTTTTTTTACCAGTTCCATTGATAACTTAGAATTGCCTTTTCCATTAGAAATCTAATATGAAAGAACAGTTCACAGCTTGTCACAAGGCATAATAATCAATATAGTCTGATTTCTTTTAATTACCTTAACTTCTCTTCAATAATAAGCAAGAAGAATGACTGACTTGAACACTGTCATAGATTTACATGTTGATACAGGATCTCACTAAGATAATTTAAATGCTATTCCAATTCCCTTTCTGATTTCTGCATTACCCCATGATATACATATAAATAAGTTAAATGTAAAAGAATGAAATAAAAAGATCATAACTCCTATTGTGTTCAATTTTGGTCACCTCATTATAGGAAGGATGTGGAAGCTGTGGAGAGGGTGCAGAGGAGATTTACCAGGATGTTGCCTGATTTGGAGAACAAGTCATATGAAGCAAGTTTAGCAGAGCTGGGATTTTTCTCTCTGGAGCGTAGAAGAGTGAGAGGGGCCTTGATAGAGGTCGACAAGATTATGAGAGGCATAGATAGGGTGGATAGTCAATACCTGTTTCCCAGGGCACCAATAGCAAACACCAGAGGGCATATGTACAAAATTAAGGGAGGGAAGTTCAGGGGAGACATCAAGGATAAGTTTTTTACATAGAGGGTTGTGAGTGCCTGGAGTGACTTCCCAGGGAGGCTGAAACATTAGGGGTATTTAAGAGCCTCTTGGACAGGCACATTGATGAAAGAAAAAATAGAGGATTATGGGGTAGTGTGGGTTTAGTACTTTTTTTAAGGATTATATGGGTTGGCACAACTTGGAGGGCTGAAGGGCCTGTACTGTGCTGTAGTGTTCTATGGTTCCTGAAAAGAGAAAATAGGAAGTACTGTCTAGATTGAGTGTGGTTTCATGTAGAAGCAATTTGAAAGTGTGTTCAGAAGGGTGTGGGGGGTTGTTGAGGGTGGTGGGTATGGAAAGGGAGGAGTTCTATAGAAAAGTCCAGCTGAGTGAAACATGGGCATATTTAAAAATGCTAGTGACTTGATGTTTCCAACTGGTATAAGTTAGTAACTATTTTTAATTACCATGCCTTGAAGAATTGATAAGGAAAATTTATGTTCTTGCCATCTTTAAAATGAAGGAGGTGGAATTTTAGGTCACTTTGAAGCTTTTAAATAAATCTTGAGAGTTAATTATTTACAACATTGAGAGGGGGTTGAGTAGGGATTTGTAAGCTTTTGGTGGTCATTGTGGAGGAAGTAGTGAACATCCAGGAAGCAATAACAAATTAGAAACGTGAACCCCCATAGTCAGAAAAAAGGAACCAAATTAGTGAGTTGCAGCTGATAACCTACTGGACTTCCCTTTCCTGAGCAAAGGAAACACTTAATTTCTTCTTGGTGATGTAGATCAAAAAGTCAATATAAATATGGCAGTTTATTGACTGTACAAAAATGACAGGTAGTGGAGGTAGAGAAACAACAACAAATTTGTCCAGGGTTGGTGGTGTTAACTGTGATGCTTAGCTTCTGAAATTAGGTTATATATAAAAACTGGAATGCTTGTACTTGTACTTGTGCAGAGAAAGGTAGGAAAAGTTAATGGAATAGGTTCTGGGCCTGTGGCTGGGGAGTAGTTTCATAGATTGGTTGGATGTCTGAATATCACTGTAATTAACATTATGAATTATTTTAACTGTTTTCACATTTTTAAAAGCTACTTCATATAAGGCATTTTTGCAGCTCATTTTTACCTTGAACAATTCCAGTAGAGAAACCTTAAAGTAATATATAAACCTTAAAATAGTAAAATTATTACAATTGCATTTATTACAATAATTGCTGTAGAAAAAGTGTAAAAAATGTAAAATTATAGTGTAAACAATAGAAAAATTATAAGATGTCCTCTGCTTGATTTTCATAGAATCACAGGATAAGATAGCACAGGAGGGGGGGTCATTTGGCTTGTCAAGTCTATGCCAGCTCTATTTAAGACCAATCCAAATATTCTCATTCCTCCAGTCTCTCCCCAGTGACTATAAATGCTTTCTTCTCAAATGCTTATCCAGCTCCCTCTTGGATGCCCTGATTGAGTCTGCTATTTTTGACAGTGCATTCTAGCCCCATAACCATTCACTGAGTAAAAGTTTTATTGTTTTGTCATTCACCTTTATTCTTTGTCCCCTGGTTCCTAAACATAGTGCCAGAAGCAAGTAATTCTTTTTACCTTCTATCTAGTCCACTCTTTAATACCTCCAATTTATTCCCTTGTAACCTCCTCGATTCTAAAGATAACCCCAGCTTTTTCAATCCACATATTCGCGAATTTTCCTTCTTGATTTTTTTTGGTAAATCTCTTCTGCACCCTTTCTGAAGACTTCAGATCTTTCCTAAAATGGAGCACCCCCATATAGAACTAGTACTCTATTATGGCCAAACCAGTGTTTAATGAAGGTTGTCATGACTTCTTTGCTACTTTACTCTTGCCTCTATTTCTAAAGCTCAGGTTTACGAATGTGTGCGTTTTAAAGTGCTCTGTCAACCTGTTTGATTACTTAACATCTCTCACCATTAAGTAAAGTGCTATGTATCTGCTCATTTTACCAGCTTGTCTGTTTTCATTTCATTCTATTACTAGCCCCCTAAATATATTGTGAAGAGCTTATTACAATGGCAATTGCTTCTTTCACTTCATAAGGAATTTATATTTAGATTCTCAAAATAGATTTCTCAAATTATTAAGATCTAAAAACATAATAGTTCAGCAATCACCAGTGGAATTCTTGTTTGGTCTCCATGTATTTTAATAAATTGCTTTGTTTTTTATTACCCAGCTCAAATCTGTAACATCTTGATTTAATTTCTCTTTTTAAAAGCTCTGCATGGCTACAAATGACAGTAACTATGTTATGAAAGGAAGCTTTAAACGGAGAATGCTTTTTCAAGCATTTGATCAATGGATTGAAAGAATTAATGTTGCAAAATTGCAAATTGGAATTGGATCAAAGCAGCAAGTTGATGTTTTTGTGCCAAATTACAAGCAGGTTATTTTACTTTCCACAGTGCAGTCACTCGTAACACTTGGGGAAAATGAATTTTTAAGCTTTCCCACGTATTTAAAAACCATGTTTTTTCTACGCAGGAGGACACTGCAAGGCTTTCAGTATTACTTTTATATGGGAATGAGTGCTTAGAAGATTGTTGAGAAAGTTTCTGAAGTTTATTCTACTAACACAGCACAAGAGAATAATCCATTATTCAGTTCAGTTGACAAATCAAGGCAAGTCAAATTTGAGTTATTAGTTAATACAAATATAATTTTGAGATGTGTTACTACTTAGGAGTTACAGTCTGCATCAATGTAAAATCAAGAATTAAAACAAAAATTGCTTAAATTGCAGCAGATTCAGCAGCATTTATGGAGAAACAATTACATTTTCAGGCTGATGGTTTTTTATTGATGGTCATGGGTAATGTTTTGCTGGTTGGTAGAATTTGAGCAACAGTGTGTAGGGCTGGAATTTCTATTGATACGTAGTGAAATTTTATCTAGGCTCCAGGTCAGAACCGTTTTGGTGAATGTGTGGATGCAATGCTATCAAGATATGTGGATTGTATTTTTGTTCCAAACTTCCCCTTTCTTTCAAAACTGGTTCCTACTTTCCATACTGCTATTAATGTTTCGTAAAATGTAAATACATATTTTCTGCAGTCTTGAGCATTGGACATAAGACTGAAGTTTGTTCCTTTAAAATAAACTTCTCAATTAATACAGTGAATTTTGATGCATTTATGTGAAATCATGAAGCATGGAGACCTTTTAGATAAAGAAAAATTAGGGTTCTTGACTAAATTTTCTGAAATTTGAGAAAGGAGTAGTCTTCTCAATCCTAATGTCATTAGCAATTTGACATTAGTTATTTGCTGAGCTTGAATTCATTGTTGAGGTTGAGTAGTGTCATAACTTGTATACATTGGGGGAGTCTACAATGATCCACACAGCACTGGAAATATAAATATCATATCCTTTTCCAAAATTATAAACTCTTATCTTGAGAGGAAATACTTTACATCCTAGACTGCTTCAGTATTTTAGATATTGATTTTCTAATGTATCAACCAGCTGAAAGATACTTTGAACTCCATCATTCTTCAGACTTTGTTATTGAATTCATATCTGTAGTAGCTTGGAAAGGAGCTTCAATAATTGGCTGGCTACTTTCTTGGCTGAGGAAAAATTGTGACTGGAAACAATCCAGTCAATATTATTTTCTGTGAATCTGCTACTTGATATCATCATCAGATCAGCTTTCCAGTGTGAGAGGTAATAGTATGGAGGATAGTAATTATCTTCTATATTGTGCTGTATATTTTTGTGTTTCTCAGCGTGTTTTGACTTGGCCGGTAATTTTAAGCACCTGGTTTCCAAGCTAAACTAGAAATAAAATGCGCAGAATTGTGTTAGTAACTGTTCTCTCAGCAAGATCTAAGAGGCCTTGAGTTCCTTACGAGGCTTCCTCAGAGAATGAGTGTTAGTAATGTGTCTTTATAGCCTTGATTTTTGATCAAATATGGGGCAAACCACCATGGAAAAAATTGTGAACAATGCAGCCAGGTAGGCTGAGTCAAACAAAATTCATGTGTCAAAAATAAGGATAAATAAAATGAGAAGGAAATTAGTATTAACACCAAGTGTACATCAAATTTGGCCTACGCACATCTTGTTATGATTACCAAACAGGAAAAACTCTGCAGATGCTAGAAAATCCAAGCAACACACACAAAATGCTGGATGAACTCAGCAGGCCAGGCAGTATCTATGGAAAAGAGTTTCGGGCCAGGACCCTTTTGACTCCAGTCCTCATGAAGGGTCTAGGCCTGAAACATCAACTGTACTCTTTTCCATAGATGCTGCCTGGCCTGCTGAGTTCCTCCAACATTTTGTGTGTATTGCTTGTTATAATTAATCTTTATTGTAAGTTTTGTTTCATTTGTCTTGAATTTATAGTACTCAGACTGAAAAGACTGTATTTCATTAAAGTTAACTCAATAAGGTGTGGAATTTATCTAGTTACTGGATTGGAAATCTGAATCTGAAACATGTAGATAATTAATATAGATGGATTAGTTATCAAATTCTTGCAACAGTGCACCATTGTTGATTATAGCCTATGAACTGCTTTGGCGTCACATTATTTACTATAAGTACAGAGATTTTTTTCTGGTTTTATGTTTATTGATGCCTTAAGATGAAATTTTACCTTGTTTCTTCCCCTTTTTGGTCTAATCTTGTTTTCCGTTTGTCACACTTGATTTAATATTGTTTTCATCCACACTTAATTAGTGCTATTATCTCAGTCAATACACTGTTTACTTCACACCTCTAATCTATAGATCTTTTAGGTATCAGTATCTTGCTTGCACCTGCTGCAAGATTTTCAGATTGTACTTGCACCAATTTGTAAAGGATCATCCAGATTAAAGGGACTAGAGTAAATCAAAAGCAGACGCTATTAAATGCACTTGTCGAGAATTTTGACACTTTGTTCTCCTTTCTTCTAAAGTACTGTACCCTTTGCTTGTTGATGATACATACACAGTGGATTCCAATTCAATCAGACACATCGGACCAGTACATTTTGGCTCAAATAAATGGCTACCTCAATTAGCTGATTTCATGGAAATAGTTAAAAAGGTATATAAAAAAAGATAAACTGAGCAACAAATTATATATTTAAATGAAATGTGGAACAAATTAGAACATTATCAATAGTACAAAAATATGATAAAACTATCAGTTCCTTATATATTAAAAATACACACACACACACACACACACACACACACACACACACACACACACACACACACACAGAGTTAACTAATTAACTCTGGTTAATTGGGCCATTGGTTAATCGGGCAGCCTCTTATTTGGGAGGCAAATAACATTGCAATATAATTATCAACTTTCTAGCACTTAGCTTCATCCCTCCTCCCCACCCCTGTCTTCTCCTTTCATTTCAGATCTCCCCCTGTCACTTTCAAATCTCTTACTATATCTTCTTTCAGTTAGTCCTGACGAAGGGTCTCGGCCCAAAACGTTGACAGTGCTTCTTCTTATAGATGCTGCCTGGCCTGCTGTATTCTACCAGCATTTTGTGTGTGCTGCTTGCAATATATATACTCTTTTAAAACTTTCTCATTATTCATTGTGGTTAGCCGTTGCTCAAATTCAGGTTTATCGTCACTGGCTTATATGTTGTGAAATTTGTTGTTTTGAGGCAGCAATGCAGTGCAGAACCATGAAAATCTATAAATGACAAAACTGGTGCAAGAGGAATCAGATAGTTTTCATGGACCATTCAGGAATATGATGACAGAAGCTGTTCCTAAATACTAAGTGTGAGTCTTTAGGCTGTTGTACCTCCTTGCTGATGGCATGGTGAGAATGGTTAATGATGGATGCTGATTTCTTGAGGCATAGCCTCTTGAAGTTGTCTCCAAATGTTGTGGAGGAGTGTGCCTGTGATGGAGCTGGTTGAGTCTATGACCCTCTGTAGCCTCCTGTGTGTTGGAGGCTCCATACCAGGCTCTGATGCAGCCAGTCAGAATACAAACTTCGTAAGTGTCTTTGGTCACATAACAAATCTATTATATCAATGCTAATATTGATACAGAGGATCTTTATTTAAAGTAACTTTGTTGCTCTGGTTGGAGCAGCGCAGAATTTATTTTGATTTCTCTTTGGGTGAAAAGGAAGTATCTGAGCATCTGGCATAATTGCTGAAATTACTCATGTTAATTAGACCAGGTCTTGTGCACAGTTAGGTTCCTTGACTTGTATGTAATCTCTTTCCTTTTGGTAGCCACATGTTTAATGATAAATTTTCCTGCCACACGTCTGGCATCTTTTCTAATATATAGTTTTGATTGCAAGAGTTTGGTCACCTGCTAAACTGCTTTGATTGGCTTAATGCCAATTTTCATTTGATTACATTCCTATGAAATATTTTGGGATGTTTTGGTATTTTAAGTGTTACTTAATGAACAAGTTCTTGTCAATCTATTGGTAGTTGCCTGGTTTGTAACAGTTTCAAATGATTTGTAACAGCGGTTCCCAATGTTTAGGTTTAAAAGTGTGCCATCAATATTTTCTGTTGACTTTGTAATTTGTCCAGATTTGTGAAAGCTAGTTGAAGTAACATGTTCTTTTATAATTATGACATTGAACTTTGGAATTTGTATCTTTCACTTATTATATTGAGCTTATCTGCTTCTTTGTTGTGTCCAGTTTAGTATTTCCTTTCATCTTCAGCCTTGTGCATAAATGACTATCCTCTTCAAACAGATTAAGGAATTTATAGAACAATGCCCCAGTTGTAATATTGTGGTTCCGTTTTAAAAGTTTAAGGTTGTTCATGGGTGGGAGAGCCACAAAGTTTTCATTACTGGCTGGGTCAAATAAGAAGATAGTCAGTTAAAATTGAGCTCAATCAGAGTTTTTTCATCAACATTGGTTTTGTACATAACCCAATGCAACCAGGAGAATTCTGTTGCTGCAGAGTTCTTGGGGAGACAAGACACTGCTGGAATCTGAGCAACACACAAGATTTTGGAGAAAATCAGCAGGTCAGGCTGCATCTATGGAGAGAAACGGACAGTCAACATTTCAGGGTGAAGGATCTTACCCTGAAATATTGACTGTCTTCTTCCCTCCAGAGAGACCGTCTGACCTGCTGAGTTCCTTTAGTATCTTATGCATTGCATACAAATCTCAGAGTTGTATATGGATACATGCTTTGATAATAAATGAACCTTTGATACACAGTTTTTTGAGAATAAGTTGTTGTAGGGTAATTTGCTTCATTGTTTTTGTACTCCCTGCAACCAGTACCAAATCAAGATTTTGTGTGGTTAGTGAGTACATGCAATTAATGGAAGAGGTTATATTATTATGAATATTAATTTCAGTAGGAGAAAATCTTACAAATTAGAATGTCTTGTTGAAGCAGAACTTTAGGTTAATTAGAATATTTTCTCAATAATTTTGTGCTTTAGAAAGTGTTAAGCTTATTCATTCATGTAGTTTTCTCTACATTAAACTGCGGATGCCAATATAAAAATAATCACTTCTTTCAACACCCTTAACAGCTTTGTGGAGAACCAGCCATTCTAGTAGAATCTCCACAATGTCTCTTCAATAAAAGGAGCCTTCCTTGCATCTTTCTCATTTTACCAAGAGGTATCGTGTTTTCCGCAGCAATAGCTTTCTATTATTTTTAAGAGTTATTGCATCACTCATTTTTTTTTAACAAACCCTGGTAGCAATAAAAGTTTGGGGCAAAACCACAGAAAAGCACATACTATTGCAGGGCCATCTTTCTGATGAAATGCGAAGCAGTAGACACATCTGCTCATTCAGGTAACTTAACAGATGCCACTGCACTACTTCAAGCAAAAGCAAGAGAGTTCTCTGTATAATGCATGCAGGCTGCCCCAGCACCTCCTGTTGGTTGTTAACACAAATGCATTTCAGTGTACCTGTGATGAATAAATGAATCTGAATCTGATAAGCAGCTTTAGATAATTCTGAGTTTGAGCAGTTTTGAAACAATTAAGTGAAGACAAATTACTGTGTTAAACTGAAGTGGTGCATGGATTTAAAAACAAAAGCTAAAAAGGGAAAGGAAATACATATACATAAAGTAAAAAGTAGTTATTTTTAAAATGCATGTGTGCATGTTGTTAATAATACTTCAAGAAGGTCAAATCCAAACAAAATTTGAGAATTAAGCATATACAGTGGATTCCAGTTAATCTAGACAGCCTTTTATTTGGGATAGCTCTTGAAGAACAAAAACTAATTGAGAAAATAGCCCGGATTCTCCTCATTTATTTGGGATACTACATCAGCTAATTGGGACAGGCGACTGCTGCCAAACAGCTTCTAACTATTGTTGGTTGTGTGCACTTGTGTGGCCGTTGGGCACTACACCATGCTTAGACCACACAGTTTTTAAATAGTGTCAGTTGTGTTCGTTGGTGTTCAAAAAGCGGTGACTTTTGTCACTGATAGTTGACAAGAAATGAGCAGTAAGACAATTCAAAACTGTTTTGCTCACTGTGGTTTCAAGTACTCATGCTGGGAGATGCCAAAACTAGCCTGGAGTGAAAATGAAACGATTTCACAACTTCAACAAGTTAGGAACTACAGAAGTTATTGACAGTCATCTTGAATGTTACAATGAAAATGTCTGCACTGATTTTGTTCATTTACAGTCAATCAAAAGAACACGGCAGCATACAGTGGATGAATTCCCGCATCAACAACTATTCAAACTAATGCACATTTTTATAGTATTGTTGTGGTATTGGTAATGTGTTAATTTGTTCTGTATTTCATTTAAATACATAATTTGTTACTCAGTTAAGTTAATCTTTTTTTAATACCTTTATAACAATTTCTGTGGAACCTCAGCTATTTGGGACAGCTGTTTAATTGGGCCAAACTGTACTGGTCCTGATGTGTTCCAATTAACTAGAATCCACGGTATGTGTGTACGTGTGTATATATACGAGCAATTATATGTTTTATTTCTAAATAGATTCTTCATTGGTGTTATGATATTGTGTTGTGGAAATTTCTATGTTAGATATACACATTAGGAGAGTAAAATGTCCATTCAATTTAGAAGCACAGAATCCAGCACTTGTTTGATAAGTTTTGAATTTCAAAAATAGATTCAATTATTTGATTCAGGCTTGGTATTGGAGATTAAATGGCCAGCTTTGTCAGTACATTTTGTACTGCTTGCAAAAAGTTTTATACTACAGAGATGTCTATATGAAATTGATTATATGGAATCAATTACATTTCATACAGATATAAAAGGTGGCATAATTGGTCAGCACACGGTACTTATATGGCAGTATATGGTGGGAAAGTGCAGAGACTCAGAGTTTGACATTCAGTGAGAGCACGTGTGGTTTGGGCACCATGGTAGCATAGTGGTCAGTGCGACACTGTGGAAGCTCAGGGCATTGGAGTTCAGATTTTAATTCCTATGCCGCCTGCAGGGAATTTGTACGTTCACCCATGATCACATGGGTTTCCTTTATGTGTTCCAGTTTCCTCCCACTGCCCAGCGTTGTACCAGTTAATAAGTTAATTGGTGATTGTAAATTATCCTGTGATTGAAGAAGAAGAATAGCCCTCAACTCGGAACACCGTCATGATCATATTTCCATAGCAAGCTATTCTTGCTTTTACGAGGCCAGGTTGCTAGCTCGACGCTCAACCCAACTTGGGTTCGAACTCAATCCAAACTTGTCCTGTGATTGGACTGGGGTTAAATTGATGGGTTGCTGGGGGGGGGGCACGGATGTTAAACAAGAGTTAATTCCAGAAGAATAGAAGCTTATGAAACCCTTCTGCCTTAGGTCTTCTGTATTTTTGGGCTCTTTCTGTACTAGAATTAAGTTGTTGGTTGTCTAACTTTTTTTCTACAGCTGAAATAGAACACTTTAATCCCAATAATTTTGATGCTAATTGGTTTGATCCTTCTTTAAAGGTAGAGTAAAAACCCAGTGGATCCAGAATTGACTTTGGGCAGAAAAGGCCAGTGAGCACCTGGAAGGCTGTTACCATTGTGCTTATTCAGGACTTGGTTTTCTGTCTTTTTGAGTGCATGAGGATGACTTAATCTGAAATATGAAGAGAATAAAAGTAAAAATATTGCAGGGAACAAGAAACCGGACTGCAGATAAGATATAAATGGACTTGTCAAGTGTTAGAAAAATGAAATGTGAAATGGAGAACTGAAGTAATTTGAAAGGAATTACACAACTTCTAGGATAATGAAGTGCAGAGGAACAGAAATCTTGAAGTCCAGACGCTTCATGATGGCAAGACACATGGAAATGTTGATTGAGCATACTTAATCACTAAAGGGATAGATTATAGTAGTAGGGAACTAATGCTCTGACTGTAGAAATCTCTGGACAAATCCTTGCTCAAGGTTTGAGTTTGTTGCCAGGCAAGGAAAACTTCAGCCAGGAGAAAGGATTGGACAGGCTGATTTTTCTTCCTTTTTGCTTCCTTTATTCTAAAAGATGGGTGCAATTGTTATACATAGAACTGTGTACAATGGGACATATTTTCCTTAAAGGGTTTACTACCATTGAAATAGAAAAAGTAATTGGCATGAGGAAAAAGTTCAAAGTAAATTATATTATCAAAGTACATCTATGTCACCCGAAGGTTCATTTTCTTGTGGAGATACTCAGTGAATCTATAGAGTGATAATCATAGCCGAATCAGTGTAAGACCAGTCAACTATGGTGTTCAACCAGAGTGGAGAACATGACAAACTGTACAAATATCAAACAAAGAAATAATAAATATATAAATTAATAAGCAAGAAATATTGAGAACATGAGGTGAAGAGGCCTTGAAAGTGAGCCTGTTGGTTATCGGAACATTTCAATGATGGGCAAGTGAAGTTATCCTCTTTGGTTCAAGAGCCTGATGATTGAGAGGTAATAACTGTTTCTGAACTGTTCCTCAGCCTCTTGTATCTTCTTCCTGATGGCAGCAGTGTGAAGGGTGCGTGTCCTGAGTGGTGTTGGTCCCTGATGATGGGTTTTACTTACCGTGTAGATGTGTTCAATGGTTGGGAAGGCTTTACCTGTGATGGACTGGGTGATATCCACTGCTTTTTCTAGGATTTTCTTTTCAAGGGCATTAGTGTTTCCATACCACACCAGGCCATACCAGATAAGAGAGAAGATGAAAACAGTTTTCACTCAGAGGAGGATAGTGATCTTGAGCTACTGTTTTTAAAGACTGAAAGAAGCATTTCTGTTGCTGCAGACTGAGCTGGAAAGTAAGATTACTTTGAATGGTCCTTTTTGGCCTTTACAAACTTCATGGAATGAAAGGCCAGCATCTGAATTGCAAATGTTTATAATTCTGTTATAATGAATCACTATGGTCTAAAAGAGTGTTAAGCATGAATGTTCTTAACAGCATGTCATATCACAGCTGTCTCGCTGACTCCAGTGTGAACATTAAGTCATGATAAATATATTTTAATTCCATGTGCATGGCATGAATAGTAGAGAAAATTAGTTTTTCATGGTTAGCATCGTTCTGTTTTCTGTATGGAACCTAATACCCTTTGTGTGTTAGTTTATACTTGCATTCCGTGAGTAATTAAAAAAAATATTATGTTGCATTTTAATTTGTCTTTTTGAAGTGTTTCTCTTTTCTCCCTACCGCCTTGAACTATGCAGCAGCTGTGGCCTGCTGGGTGGATGATCTGTTCTCAACACTACATTAATATTGCCTTCAGCTCAAGATATTTGACAGTTGTGCTGCCAGCTAAGAATCTGGCATTTTCCACCATTCTCATAGTCTATGCAAACATTTTACCTTTAACAAGATTGTAAAATTGGAGATACGTATAATTCCTTTCTGAGTATTCTGAATTTGAAGTCTATTCTCTGAATAAATGCGGTGGAACTCTGTATTTGGGAATAGAAAAGCACATACACATCACCGAGAGAATTAGTCCTCCAAAACTGCTGTAAACCAGCTTCTATTGAAAAGCCTTAATTGAGTCCCGATGTGTCCCAATTAACCGGAATCCACTGAGTTATGTGTGTATGTGGTAGGTTCTCTTGCTTGAAAGTTTTTATATTAATTTTCTTAGCAGCAGATAGCTGTACCTAAAATTGCCATGTTCAGTTTTACAGTCTGAATTATTTACCATGACATCACCAGCAAATTTCCAGAATGAATAATGTATGTATATAATGTGATGCCATGATAACTGTCTGTCAGTCTCTCTTGTAAGTTAATACAGCTGCTTAAATATAGTTTGAGTTCTTCAATGGGCAGCGCGGTAGTGTAGAGGTTAGCACAACACTTTACAGTATAGTGACCTGGGTTCCTGCCGCTGCCTGTGAGGAGTTTGTATGTTCTCCCCAAGACTGCGTGGGCTTTCTCTCGGTGCGTCTGTCTCCTCCCACAGTTCAGTGATTAATTGTAAATTGTCTTGTGATTAGGCTAGATTAAATCAGGTGTTGCTGGGCGGTGTGCTCGAAGGCCCACGAAGGCCTATTCCACTCTGTATCTCAATAAATCAATAAATAATCGCCTGTTGTTCCTGCTATCTCTATTGAGTCCTTGATGTACTTTTCTTGTAAACGGATTCTGTCAGTAAACAGTTTTGGAGTGCTCAACTTGATAATGCTGTTTGTTGTGAGGGGACATTACAGCCAAATGCTAATTCTTTGCTAATGCTAAATCCCGATTAACAATAGGAGCGAGAACTCCAAACAGTTTTTCTTTTCCTTCATTTAACTGGGCTCTGGATGTTTATATTGTTCTAGCAATTCCAGTGGATTATATGAACTAACCAGGAATAGAACCTGGCACTCCTGGTCTCTTTGCCTAACTGGGTAAATCTGCAGAACCAGGAAAATAGACAATAGACAGTAGGTTCAGGAGTAAGCCCTTCGGCCCTTCTAGCCAGCACCGCCATTCCCTGTGATCATGGCTGATCATACACAATCAGTACTCTGTTCCTGCCCTCTCCCCATATCCCTTGACCCCGCTGCCTATAAGGGCTCTATCTAACTCTTTCTTGAATGCATCCAGTGACTTGGCCTCCACTGCCTTCTGGGGCAGAGCATTCCACATATCCACCACTCTCTGGGTGAAAAAGTCTTTCCACATCTCTGTTCTAAGTGGCCTACCCCTTATTCTTAAACTGTGGCCTTTAGTTCTGGACTCACCCATCAGCGGGAACATCCTTCCTGCCTCCAGTGTGTCCAATCCCGTAATAATCTTATATGTTTCAATCAGATCCCCTCTCATCCTTCTAAATTCCAGTGTCTACAAGCCCAGTCACTCCAATCTTTCAATATATGACAGTGCCGCCATTCCGGGAATTAACCTTGTGAACCTACGCTGCACTCCCTTAATAGCAAGAATGTCCTTTCTCAAATTTGGAGACCAAAACTGCACACAATACTCCAGGTGGGGTCTCACCAGGGCCCTGTACAGCTTCACTGCCTGTTGTACCTGCATGTTGGCTTTCATTGACTGATGTACAAGAACACCTAGATCTCGTTGTACTTCCCCTTTTCCTAACTCGACTCCATTTAGATAGTAATCTGCCTTCCTGTTCTTGTCAAAGTGGATAACCTCACATTTATCTACATTAAACTGCATCTACCATACATTTGCCCACTCACCCAACCTGTACAAGTCACCCTGCATTCTCATAACATCCTCCTGATATTTCACACTGCCACCCAGCTTTGTGTCATCAGCAAATTTGCTAATGTTACTTTTAATCTCTTCATCTAAATCATTAATGTATATTGTAAACAGCTGCGGTCCCAGCACCGAACCTTGCGGTACCCCACTGGTCACAGCTTGCCATTCCAACAGGGACCCGTTAATCACTACTCTGTTTCCTGTCAGCCAACCAATTTTCAATCCATGTCAGTACTCTGCCCCAAATACCATGTGCCCTAATTTTGCCCACTAATCTCCTATGTGGGACATTATCAAAAGCTTTCTGGAAGTCCAGGTACACTACATCCACTGGCTCTCCCTTGTCCATTTTCATAGTTACAACCTCAAAAAACTCCAGAAGATTAGTCAAGCATGATTTTCCCTTCATAAATCCATGCTGACTCGGACTGATCCTTCCTCTTTCTAAATTTACAAAACTAATCTTTCCTCTGTATTAAAGTTTTGTATATGTTTATCATAGTTTATTCAGAATTAAAAGTTATTTTTGCCAGTAACTTACTAAAACAGTACAGCACCTGTCTCTTAAAAGCTTAATGGTGATTAGAATTTTGTGGTTGGCAGCTGAATGTTTCAAAGATTCCTTTAAACAGTAATTAAACCAGTTGGTAGTTTGTGCAACCATAATTTATTACAAGATTTTTCTTTTGTAAATTAACAAATCGGGCACATTTCTCATTGTACAATAGTCAGAATAAAGAGCCCTCACTTATTGTCTTGCATCTAATAACAATTTGTGACTTCGGTACTTTAATGTGAACACATTGTTATTGCTGCATATTCTTTAGAGCATACATAATGAATAACCAAATGATAAATTTCCTTTGGGTTAATCACAGAATTACTGAAATATTCATAGCTATTAAATACTACAGAATTCATCAGGTTACTTGCCAGGTATCTGAGTAAAAAGTGTGTGCATATTGAATAATCTTAATAATAAAACATTCTGCATTTATCTTTTAGTAGAATGCAGATTTTTATCATTATATCTAGGAGTAATATTCCTGATTATTTTATGATTGAACACAATTGCACAAAAATAGCATTGTTGGTTTATTTTGTCAGTGTACTTGCAAAATTATTGGTACTTAGCAACCAGAACAAAACAGATGGAAAATTTAAAGTTACTCTGGGTATTGTTTTGCAAAGTGATAATTACAAAATTAGATTTACAGACTAGTCACTATTCCCATAATTACGTGTTTTATAATAAGTTTCATTTACATTGTTTTGTTTAATCTGAACTGGGGTGTAACCATTAGAATTTTCAAGTTTGTTTTTGTTTCCTCTCTCTTGCAGTTTATACTAGTTGATGGCAAAATAATTTTTTTGGAGATATTTAGATCTATGTTGGTTATTCCTGCTTTTCAGTTCTCCGGCTCTGGAAACTGAGGAATCGTTTTTTTTTTAAATTGCACATTGTAAAACATAACTTCTCTGAACCCACAGATGACTTTAAATTCTACCAAGTTTTGAGATGAGTGAGTAAATTGTAGGAGAAAACATATCTAATTGTTGTGATTCAGGTGTTGCTGCCTTTGTATGTTTGAATGTCTTCTGATGGAGAAACTGGTTTGAACTCTTCAGTATGGTATTAATGGCAGTTCAATTAACGTTGCAGGCAAAAAAATGTAAGTATTGCTGCCTTAAAAATTTCTGGAGATGTTGAGGAATGTTATTGGTTCACAGTTTATTTGATAGCCGACAGAAAAGATAGCAGTACAATTGGCTAAATTGTTTGTGAAATGGATGGACATGCAGAACGGTGAGCTGCAGATCATAGAGCTGAGGCTATTTTTCCCTCTATTATTATGTATTGTATTGTATTGCCTCCACAAAGACAAAAAATTTCACAGCATCCTGATTCTGATTTTGATGCAGAGGACAGAGAGGGTCAAAATAGCAACTGGACAGCAGCATGTATAGTGAAGGAGCATTTATGAACCATGCCTGATCAGCACCTCGATCAATTCGCTCTATATTCATTTTTGCTCCAAATCCCTAAATTAAGCAAAAATTTGTAATGGGCTTGGTAACTCAGGTTGGGCTAGGAGTTTGAGGTGATTTGGTATGTCACCAGATTCTTGCAAATTTCTACAGCACATCACACAAACCAATCTTCCATCCTTGGACTCACTTTACACCACACGCTGTCGGAGCAGTGCTGCCAGGATAATCAAGGGCACGACCCACCCAGCCAACACACTTTTTGTCCCTCTTCCCTCCGGGAGAAGGTTCAGGAGCTTGAAGATTTGTATGGCCAGATTTGGGAACAGCTTCCTTCCAACTGTGATAAGACTGCATAAAAATAAGGTATTTTGCAGAAGCTGGACGTTTTGAGTAACGCAAAGTGCTGGATGAACTCCGGAAAGGAATAAATGGTTAATGTTTCAGGCTGAGCCCCTTCATTAGGAGTGGAAAAGAAAGGGGCAGGTCAGACTGAGAAGGTGGGAGGAGGGAAAGGATTACAAGCTGGCAAGTAATTGGTGAAACCATGTGAGAGGAAAGATGGGGCGGTGAAGTAAAAAGCTAAAATGTGATAGATGGAAGAGGTTAAGGGCTGAAGAAGGAGGGATCTGATGGGAGGAGCAACGGATCATGGAAAAAGTGAAGCAGGAGACACATCAACGGGGCAATGATGGACAGTTGAGGAGAACAGAAGGGTGAGAGAGGTACCAGAATAGGGAGTGGAAAATGTGAGAAAGGGGAGGTGTGGTAAAATTCTTGGCATATAACATCCATAATCCTCCACAAATCTGTCAGCACTTATTTTTGTGCTCCTAATGATGAAGGAGTCATTGGCCAATCTTGCTGTAGTTCAAATGTTGGGGAAGTTTTGTGATGTCAAAGCCCAGATGAAAGATTTGAGTAGACTAGGTTTAGGTTCTCTAGAGTTCAGAAGGATGAAAGAATATCATGTTGCAGTATACAAAGTTCTTGTGTGGCTGCACAAATTGAATACATAGAAGATACTTTCCTTGGCTAAGGAGTGCAGAACCAAGGTACACAATCTCAGAATGACGGGTAGGCCAGTTAGTACTAGTATAATCTAAATAAATCTAACATATAACAGAAAGCTATAGAGGCACATTCTGAAACTTTGTATCTACCACACTTTCTTTACACCTTTCTGTGTAATTTCATGTTCTGCCAAGGAGAATGATAATGCAGGATGCACAATATGCTGGAGGAACTCAGCAGATCAGGCAGCATCTACGGAAATAAAGGACTGAAACATTGACTGTTTATTCCTTTCCATAGATGTTGCCTGACCAGCTGACTTCATCCAGCACATTGTGTGTGTTGCCCTAGATTTCCAGTATCTTTAGAATCCCTTGTGTAAATGATGGAGCTAGTAAGGAGCAATTCATTAACCAACCAAGAGAATCTACTAATAAAGGGGTAATGCAAATTAACTGAACCATCCAAAAATCTTGCTTGGAAGATATACTGTACCTAATTTTTGTTTCAGTCATTGCTTAGAGTAAATCACAAATATCAAGTATGACAGGTATGATAGAATTAAGTTTATCTTTTCAGTCCTTCACTAAATTGCTTCAGCAGGGATGAGGAGAAGCCTGGGCTTTGAATGTATCGTTTATCTTCAGCAAGTTCCAGGTTTATGGAAGTTGGCTGTAACAATTATGCACAGTGAGTATGTGTAATTTCCAGAAAGCTTCAGGATTCATTACTTGGCTTTTCCAAGTTGAGGTGTAATGTTAGATCTTTTAGATCTCCTCATTATGTGAGCATTTGTTGATTTTCTTTTATTTTTTTCAGAACACTTGAATAAACTGAATAAATTTTTAGAAGAGCTTTCTATTTCAAGTGTCATTTCCTATGTTGCTAAATTCTTGAGAATGCTTTATAACATTCTAACACACCTCATTCCAATATTCCTGAAATGTACTGTGTAAAAGTTGAAAGTATATTTTATTATAAAATCTACAGTGTGTATACATTATACAACCTTACAGGCAGCCATGAAACAAAGAACCCTAATAGAACCCATTTAAAAGAAAAGACCATCAACACCCAGTGTGGAGAGAGAGGGGGAAAAAAAAAATTGTGCAGCCAATACAGCAAGTAAACAGCATTCGGAACTGAAGTTCACAGTACCAGGCATCACTGCCGCTGATGCAGAAGTTCACTAGTTGCAAGCCACAGCCCCAGTCCAGTGCAGAGATGAGCAAGCCAAACCAGCCTGTCTCTCTCCTCTGACGCCAATACCCCACCCACTTCAATCTGGTCCGATCCTTAGATCATCCAAACCTCTTGTCATTCCTTGCTCTCGGACTGGGGCTCTACCACTTCAATATGCCCTTAGGCTCGGCCTCGATTCAGCTGGTACCCAAACTTTCCAATTTGGCTCAGCTCTTGTATTGATCAAACCTCGGATCTTTCCTCACCTTGTCTCTGCTCCATCACATCAAATTGCCTCAAAAGTCCACTCCAGCAGCTCTGGCCCGTACGTGCTGAAATTGTCCTGCCCAGTGAGACCCCAGCCCATGCCACAGAAAATGCCGAATTGCACAAGTGATTCAGCTGAACTCCCAACAGGCCACTGTTTGCAGTGATCATTTACCAGAAAAAATGTGAATAACTGAGTATTTAGTTACTTTCTTTGTTTCGTTGGCCACTAGCAAATGGTCACCGGGCTTCACTAGCACCATCTTCAACAAACTCAGTTGGTACTGTAACCCATGTGATAGATGCCAGTGGTGGGCTGCTGCATTTGGTTGTTGTACTGTTCTGTTTTTACAAAATGCAACTTTGAGAATAATGCAGTTGTTCCTATTAGTATCTGACTTCTGCTGTCTGGCTAGTTACACCTCAGAATGTGATTCTTACTTCCTTGTAAACAGAACTCCTCTTCACCAGCTTTTCTGAACTGCTTCATAGAGTGAGTCCTTCTGATATTCTGAAGGAAGTGTTTTCTTGGGGGTGCTCTTAACCATTTCTCCATCTCTAATGATTAACCTTTAGTGCTGTTAGTTGATTTGCTTACAGTCTTGCAAACTACATTATTAAATAGAACTTCCATGTTACAACTGATTTAAGTTGCACATCCTCACATGATGTGCCAAATTCCCCTGATCGAACCTGAAGTCGTTTAAAGCTATTAGGATATTAGGAAATGATTAAACAATATCAATTACTAAATAGCATTTTTTAAAAAAATGCAATACATTTTTTCATTACAGTTTGCGTAATTAAAAACAAATCAAAACACGAAGCAATTAACTGGCTAGGGGATTCCAGCTGCAACACTGAGTCCTTTGGGAACTTGTACTACTTTTGGAGACTGGAATTAGAGAGGTCCTCAGCTTAAAGAAAAAGTGAGAAATTTCTGATGATATTGCCCATGTCTAAGTCTGTGAATATGTATTTAGAAATTCCTTAACTTTTTTCAGTATTTTGCAACTT
The DNA here is from genome assembly GCF_030144855.1 of Hypanus sabinus. Lineage (NCBI taxonomy): Eukaryota > Metazoa > Chordata > Chondrichthyes > Myliobatiformes > Dasyatidae > Hypanus > Hypanus sabinus. The sequence continues at coordinate 43,774,955 of NC_082710.1, forward strand.
GATAAAAGATTTTATACAGTGCATAGTATATTATATCCAATCACCTATGTCAGGATGCTGTTTGTTGATGGTAGCTCAGCGTTTAACGCCATCATTCCTACAGTTCTGATCAATAAGCTACAGAACTTGGGAGGTACAAAGGCCCTCTGCAACTGGATCCTTGACTTCCTAACCAGAAGACCACAGATTGGTAATAATCTCCTCACTGATGATCAACACTGGTGTAATTCCGGGATGTGTACTTACCCCAATGCACTACTCTCTCTGTACCCATGACTGTGTGGCTAGGCACAGTTCAAATGCATCTATAAATTTGCTTATGATACAACCGTTGTAGGGAGAATCTCAGATGGAGATGAGAGGGCATACAGGAGTGAGATATACCAGCTAGTTGAGTGATGTTGCAGCAACAACCTGATAGGTTGCTCAATCCTCATAGGGGGATCAGAAGTGGAGAGAGTGAATAATTTCCTTGTTATCAAGATCGGAGGATTTAACCTGGTCCCAAAATATCCATGCAGTTATAAAGAAGACAACACTGGCTATATTTCATTAGGAGTTTGAGGAGATTTGGTTTGTCACCTAAAACACTCAAACTTCTACAGATGTACTATGCAGTCCATTCTGACAGACTGCATTCTGTCCATTCTGTCTGGTATGGTAGGTGGCCTACTGCACACGACAGAAAGAAGCTACAAGAATTTGTAAAATCAGTCAGCTCCATCTTGAGTACCAGCCTCCGCAGTATCCAAGAAACTTTCATGTAGTGATGCCTCAGAAAGGCAACGTCTATCATTAAAGACCCCCGTCACCCAGGACACACCTCATTGTTACTGTCAGGGAGGAGGTACAGAAACCCGAAGGCACACACTCAGCAATTCAGGAGCAATTTCTTCCCATTTCTAAATGAACATTGAACCTATGAACACTACCTCACTTATATTTTGCTTTTACACTATTTTTAATTTAACTATTTAATATACATATATATACTTAATGTAATTGATTTACTTATTTTTTGGATATTATCATGTACTGCTGCTGCTTAGTTAACAAATTTCACAACCTATGGCGGTGATATTATACCCGATCCTGATTCTGAGTAGCAATCATTCTTTGGCTTGCTTCATATCACTTCGGAAACTAAGCACTTCAAGCAAGTACTTCCTGGCTCACATCAACTTTGCAAACCTTGCCTTGGCACATTTGATGATGTAATTCTCTTTCTGAAGCAACAAAAGAAACTTTGACGACAATGTCAATAGTCTGTTCCAGAACAACACTCTGTTACCAGCACACAGCTGGACTGGGCTGCCTGCCAAATGAATGAATGAATGACTTGTACTCATCCTTCAGCCGCCTACAGATCTAAGTCCACAGTGCACCATCCCCATCATCCCCTGGTCATCCACTCCTCACACCCCATACCCCAGGATCTTTCAGCCTTACAGTCACCTCTCTTCAATGAAAATGTTGGAACCTGATCCTCCATGACAAATCGACTGAAGGCCCCTGATTTTTGTTCTGGTCACACAATCCAGCTACTCATCTGACCTCCAACATCAAGAGGGTCAGCCTCTCCTCCCATTCACACCTACCGGCATTGCTCATCTACATGCCTTCTCTCTCTGTGTTCCCCCCAACCCCCGACCTAGCTAAAGCATGTGACTGCTGTTTGAAACTAGTATACATACAAATACAAAGCATCTGAGCAACACAAGCTGTTATTAATGCACAAATTGATCAGCATCTAATGGTGGGAAATAATCCTACTAATTACATATTGCCACAAGTTGCTTTGATGTTTCTCACTGCTCCATCCTACATTTGTGAGAAATGCACTCCCAAACCAGCTTTTTCCATGAAGTTTCTCTATTTGAGTATTAGTTGCCCACTAAACTTGTCAGAAAAAAATAAGGCAAGTAATTAGTATAAACACCCACGTGACAATGTGATAAACGTTAATGACTGTCATTTTTTGTTTTACTCAGGAAATGACCAGTTACCTGTGACACAAACACAAGAAAATCTGCAGATGCTGGAAATCCACGACAACACACACAAAATACTGGAGCAACTCAGCAAGTCTGGCAGCATTTCTGGAAAGGAATAAGCAGACAACATTTCAGACCGAGTATCTTTCATCAGGGCCAACATCTCTGCCCGAAGGGTCCGCTGTTTATTCCTTTCCATAAATGTTGCTTGACCTGCTGAGTGCCTCCAGCATTTTGTGTGAGTTGTCTGTGACACCTCAATCATTCCAAGTAGTAAATTGCTCAAAATTGTATCATATTTATCTTTCTTTTTTTTCTCATGATTTCTTTAGTTAATTTGACCTTGAATTAATCAGTTCTTCTCTTTATTTCCACATTCTTAAACCTTAAGAGAAGTACGCTTTGCTTCTTAGCATTCTCTAAACTAGAGAGAAAACTAATTTTGTAAGGAGGAAGAGAAGAGCCAATTTGATAAATGCAAAAATTGAGAGTGCAAAATAATTATGTTTATATCTCCTAAATGGAAAAGAGTGGAAAATTTTTGAATCTGAGATACTCCCCTTCATGAAACGGGGTTTCCCTTCCAATATCAATGCTGCCCTCATCCGCATTCCCTCCATTTCCTAGACATCCACCCTTATCCCTTCTCCCTGTAAGCAGGACAAGTGTTCACCTGTTGCTGCACCACCTCCCTCACCACTATTCACTACCCCAAACAAACCCAACGTAGATCGGGGGACTGCTTCGCCAAGCACCTCTGTTCCGTCCACCTCCAAAAATGGGGTTTCTCAGTGGCCATTAATTTTAATTCCGTTTCCTATTCCCATCCTGACGTGTCAGTCCATGGCCTCCTCTACTTCTACGATGAGGCCACTCTCAGGTTGGAGGAGCAATACCTCATATTCTGTCTGGGTAGCCTCAAACCTGATGGTGTGATAACTGATTTTTCTAACTTCTGATAATTTCTCTTGCTTCCACCTTTACACTTTTTCCATTCCCCATTCTGGCTCCCTTCTTACCCTTCTCATCTGCCCATCACCTTCCTCCAGTGCCTCTCCTCCTCCTCTTTCTTCCATGGTCCACTCTCTATCAAATTCCTTCCTCTTAAGCCCTTTACTCTTCCATCTATCACCTCCCAGTTTCTCAATTAATACCCCCCACTAAACTGATTCCACCTATCACGGATCTTTCCCTCCCACTACCTTCTGATTCTGGCTTCTTCCTCCTTCCTTTCCTGTCCTGATGAAGGGTCTCGGCCCAAAACATCCTGTTCATTACTCTCCATAGATGCTACCTGACCTGCTGAGTTCCTCCAGCATCTTGTGTGGGTTTTTTTTTCCTTTAGATTTCCAGCATCTGCAGAATCTCCTGTGTTTATGAAGTTTTCTTCCAATTTTATTGATTAAGATTTAATCAAGAGCTAGGCAAAATGATTCTTAAATACTGATCTCAATAGTAAATTGAAAAATATGGTGCAGCTATCAGAACACCTTGTTAGTTTTTGTATTTGCAAACCTGTGGAATAAATAATAGTAACATGTAGTTTTTGAAAGTATGAAATTAAATAAGACAATAATAATATTGAATATCTTTATTTCCTTAAATATTTCCACATTGCAAATCATGTTAGATGAGAATCCAGTGTATTTTGGAACAAGGTTGTGTTGTTTTCAACTTTAAATAGAATTGGAATTAGAAAAGTGATTTTTCAGTTAACTATAAATTTCCTGCTGTTAATTGCTTGGAAGATTGCAGGTCTGCTTCATGTGATATTTTTCATCAACGTGTGCATTTTTTATGTCGTGAAAAATTTTGTCAATACAGAATTTATTTCCTTTGATACCTTACCCTTAATTTTCCAATGTAGCATCATTATGCAATCAGTAGATTAATGCAGCACTTTGCTCTGTTGCCTTCAAAAACAAACGGAAATGTGAGCATTAAAAATGTAGGCATGCCTAGCGGTTTATTGGGTCGTAGGTTGCACTGCAGTGTAGCCGGCTTTGATGGCCAATGTTAGTTAAGGGGAAGACAATTAATCAGTATTTTCATTCACGATTGGTGTTCAGTAATCTTAATTGATGCAGGATTTACTGTTGCCATTAAATGAACTGATGAAATTTAGTATTTAGTACATAACCCCCTTTTTACTTGTGCTCCATCCTACACAAATGTTCTGCACATTTTCGATCCTTGATCTCAGTACCTCCAAACGCATCAGTTCATATTTACTTTTATTATCATCTACAGTTTTGTTACATAAAGTTTAACAGCATGTAACTTCTATTTGAGATACCAAATATTAACCCCTTCTTTTATTCACTATCAGTGGTACAACCTTGATACCTTCAGCCACCAAACTCCTGCAGTCTGAAATTCAATTTGTAAATCTCTCTTCCTCTGACCCTAATTTGTAAGTGTAACGTTGCTCTCACCCCTTGTCTCATTTTCCCAGTGCAGAATCTACTGCTCTTAAATATCTCAAACATTCCGGTTCTATGCTTTGAAGATTGCCATGTTTATGTGGTGACAGCTGCATTTAATTTAAGGTTGCATTTCTTTTATATTTGCTTTGCAACTACTTAGTTGACAAGCAACAAGACAGACAGTGGGGGTAGTTTTTATACACCTGCTGCCGATTTAGAAATAAGTTCCTGCAATGAAAACTTCTGTGTTTGCTGTCAGATGTTATGCAGGTGTTAGAGGCTTGGTTGAAAACAAAGCTTTTACTGCTGTGCATTTTACTTGATGCTATTTTATTAGGACTGATAATTTGTTGTCATTGGTGGAATTGAGAATGTAAAAGTAGCTTAAAATTCTTTAATAATCTTGAGCCTTTTATCAGGGGTCTGTGATTGACTTGTAAAGCTTAAAAAGGATTAAGTACAGTCGGCCCTCCTTATCTGTGAGTTCTGCATGTGCGAATTCAACCAACTGCGAATCGAGAAAACCCGGAAGTGCTCTTCTAGCACTTGTTGTTCTAGCATTGTTCACCTCGCGTCTTGTTCGTTCACTACTTTGTTCTTGTGAAAAAATGGCTCCTAGAAAGCCATTAGGTGGTCAAAGCAATTCCTCACAGGCTAAAATGGTCTCTCTGGTTTGTGATAAAGTGCTTGTGAAGACTGAGAAAGCATTTAGTGTGTGGCTAGAGGACATGTCACAGAAGCATATCCCTGTTGATGGCCAAATTATACATGAAAAATCTCTATGAGCACTACTGTGACGGGGTTGATGAGAGCGAGAGAAAAGAGTTAAAGGCGGGTAAGGAATGACTGGCTGGCTATGTAAAGCGCTACAGCCTCAAGAACGTAAAGATCATGGGAGAAACGGCATTGGTTAATGCCGAAGCCGCAGCAGCGTTCCCAGAGGAACTACAATTCTGCAGTTCTGAAGTCTTGACATTCAACGCTTGAAGCTCCTCAGCCCTCAACCTCCACAGTTCCTGACTTTAGTGTTATCGAGCCTCCTCTAAAGCGTCCTTATTCCCTAAACAAGACGGTGTAGCAACTACTGTACAGGTATTACAAGTTTTACTTGTTTGATTATTGTTCGCCTCGTGTCTCGTTCGTTCACTCGCTGCTTGTGTTGGGAGCGAGAGGAACATGTACAGTTTTTTTTCTTGTCAATATTCCCTAAAGAAGACAGTATAACAACTATTTACATAGCATTTCCATTGTATTAGGTGTTAAGTTCTGTAATCTAGAGACGATTAAAATTTTTACTCATTGTTTGATCATTGTTCGCCTTGCATTTTGTTCACTCGCTGCTTGTGTTGTGAGCGAGAGGAACATGTACAGTTTTTTTCTTGTCAACATTCCCTAAACTTTACAGTACAACAACTATTTACACAGCATTTACATTGTATTAGGTATGATAAGTAATCTAGAGATGATTTAAGTATACGGGAGGATGTGCGTAGGTTGTATGCAAATACTACGCCATTTTATATAAGGGACTTGAGCATCCGCGTTTCTTGGTATCTGCGGGAGGTCCGGGAACCAATCCCTTGTGGATAAGGAGAGCTGACTGTACTGGAAATTCCCAGCGGGTTAGGCAACACCTTTGGAGATGGGAAAATGGCTAACATAGCAGGTCAATGCCCATTCATCTGTCCCTGAAAAGTAAAGAAACTTTAAGTTGCGGAGGGGAAGAGTGGTAGAAGGAAGAAAGGAAATATCTGTGATTGGTTACTACAAAGATGCAAAGTGTTAAAGCTGCCTCAATTGATGAATGAGGGCAGTTAGATTGAGGGGGGAAATAAGCAACCAAAACAAAAGAATATTGTTGAATTTTTGGGATGCAGGCGGCAGGTGATAGAAAACTAAAACAAAGAGAATATTGGAAATACACTGAAAAAATGGTAACATCTATGAAGAGATGTTTCAAAAACAGGACAGTCGACGTTTCGGGCCGAGACTCTTCAGCAGGACTATGCCCAGTACTTTGTTTTTGTTTTTTATTTCAGATAGCTCTCATCTTCAGTGTTTTAATTTTCAAATTGTAAACCTTGTTAAATGTAGCTGAAGTTAAGGTTGCAGTGTGGTCTTTAAGTTGAAAATATAGAGGTTCAATTCCCATTCTAAAGATATCTCTACTTGAGTGCAGTATGAAGGGTGTGCTGCCCTGCAAACGCTGACCTTTGCCTTCTCAAGGAGATGTAAAAGAGACCACAAATCTCTTGAAATGATAGAGGAGAATTTGGCTCAGCATTGCTATCAACATTTATCACTAGGACAAGGTTGGCAAACAGATTTCTGGTCAAATATAATCTTGTAGATCTCTGGACACATGCATTGAATCCTAAGGTGCAAGTCCAAGCTTCTGAAAGTGGTAACACAAATGAATGGGGTGTTAAGTGAGACTTAGGACATGCTTGCCTTCATAAGTCCAGACATTGAGTATAAAAGTCGGCAAATCATATTGTAGTTTAAATAATACCTAGACATGTGAATGACCAATGAATAGAAAAATGCAGAGCATGTGCAAGCAGATGTGATTGGTTAGACTGGATTCATGGTTAGTCTAAGAGCTGTTCCTCGGCCATTTAAAGTAGTTCCTAAATTTCATCATAATAATGATCGTTCTGCTCTTAATGTTAATATTCTGCTCTTAATAATATTAGGAAGCTGAAAATCCTGAAGGTGGGTAAGTCATCTGGACTTGATGGGCTGCACCCCAGGGTTCTGAAATAGCTGAACTGAAGAGATTATGGAGGTGTTAGTAAAGATCTTTCAGGAATCTCTAGATCCTGGAATGGTTTCAGAGGATTGGAAAACTGCAATGTCAATCCATTCTTTCAGAAGCGAGGGAGGCAGAAGAAAGAAAATTGTGGCTAAGTTAGCCTGACTTCAGTGGTTGAAAAGATCTTGGAGTCTATTATTAAGTATGAAGTTTTGGGGCACTGGAAAGCACATGGCAAAATAGCCAAAGTCAGCATAGTTTTGTTAAAGGGGAGCCTTGCCTGACAAATTGGTTTGAATTGTTTGAGGAAGTAACAGGCAGGATAGACAAGAGAGAGTCAGTGGATGTTGTTTGGACTTTCAGAAGGCCTTTGACAAGGTGCCGGCACAGGAGGCAGCTTAATGAAATAAGAGCTTATGGTATTACAGAAAAGATACCAGCATGGATAGAAGATTGGCACACTGGCATGAAGAAAAGAGTGGAAATAAGGGGAACCTTTTCTGGTTGGCTGCTGGTGTCTAGTGGTATGCTGCAGGGGTCAGTGTTGGGACCACTTCTTTTCACGTTATATGTCAGTGATTTGGATGAAGGTATTGATAGTTCTGTGGCCAACTTTGTGGACAATACAAACATTGGCGGAGAGGCAGATAGTATTAAGGAAGCAGGGAGTCTGCATCAGGATTTAGACAGATTAGGAGAATGTGTAAAAAAGTGGCAGATTAAACATAATGCATGGTTATGCACCTATGTAGAAAATTTAAAAATTGAGAGTCCTTGTGTGGGTTTCCTTAAAGGTTAACTTGCAGGTTGAGTCATTGGTAAGGAAGGCAAATGCAATGTTAGCATTCATTTCCAGAGGACTACAATAGAAAAGCAAAGATGTAATGCTGAGGCTGTAGAAGGCATGGTCAGACTGCAATGGATTATTTTCAGTAGTTTTGGGCCCCTTATCTAAGATGTGTTGGCATTGGAGAGGGTCCAGAGAAAGTTTACAATAATGATCCCAGAAATATGTTAATATAGGGAGCGTTTGATGGTTCTGGATCTGTATTTGCTGGAGCTTAGAAGAATGAGAGAGATCTCACTGAAATCTATCAAATATCGAAAGACCTAGATTGAGTGGATGTGGAGAGTTTGTATCCTATAGTGGGCCAATTTTAGGTCAGACAACACAGGTTGAAAATACAGGGATATCTATTTAGAACAGAGATGAGGAAAAATTTCTTTAGTCAGAGGGTGGTGAATCTATGGAATTCATTGCCATCAACATCTGTGCAAGCCAAGTCATTGGGTATATTTACGACAGAAGTTGAAAGGTTCTTGATTACACAGGTTGTCAAAGGTTGCGGAGAGATGGCAAGAGAATAGGGTTGAGAGGGATAATAAATCAGCTCTGATGGAATGGTGGAGCAGACTTAATGGGCCTAATGGCCTAATTCTGCTCCTATATTTTATGGTCTTAACTGGTTACAAATATACTTTTCACTAATCCTTTTGTTTTGGAAACTGGTTTTGGTCCTGCTTCTTACTCTATTTTTTAGATCGTCTTGACTGTTGATCTCCTTTTCTGATTACACTACAGTATGTTGTCCTGTCACAGAAGAAGGATCATAAACCTATAGAACCAATTGATCTATAATTTCTCTGCTTCTATGAAGTAAGATTCCCCTTGACGTTTCCCCTGACTTTTATTGAATTCCTTCAAATTAACATGGGATGTTCAGCATTGATCAGAAATGTGATGGCATTCTGCACAAATGCTGTTTCTGCAAAAGCAGGTTAGCAATAAGGTGTAATTTCTGAACATCTCAAGTTCTTTTCATCATCCTAAAGGCACACCCAAGTGTTTGAAGGAATATTCTGAACTTAGTTTGGCTGGCACTGCGTCCATCCTCAAACACAAAAGTCAGTCTTACTGCCTACAATGTGTAGCAGTACACCTACAAATCCTCCTTTCTCCAACATTGGGAGGACAAATGCAGCAGATGCAAATGAACTCCAGAGGCCTGCAGTTCTCTCTCCAGTCTCTAACACACTGTCCTGACTTGGAAATGTTGTTTCTTCACTGCTGCTGAATTAAAATTGTGGAACACAATACCTAACACTGCTGTTGGAGTACTTTTACCAGGGACCTGCATTTAATCAAGAATGCGACTTTCTGGCACCTCTTTCAGTGTAATTAGAAGTGCTAGCTTTGTTAGCATCATGTATTTTTAATGAATTTAAAAAGTTGGAAACGGAAGAAAGAATGCCATACATAGGAAATGTATAACAAGGGAGCTGATATCCTTTGTGCAGGAAAATAAAACTTTGGAGTAAAGGTAGACAGAGGACTTGAGAAAGAGCAGCATGCCAGGGATGATTTTGTTTTGCTTTAATGGACCAAATAATCTCCACCTATGCTATAACTGTGTGCTTCTCACTTATATTCTGGATGCAAATTGTGTGAGAGTGAGTATTAGATAAGTATCTTTAAACTTTGTGAAAATTGTTGGCTCTAGCACCTATATAATGAGCCAGTTTCTACTATTGAGCATGACTCAGTCAATGAAAATCTCTGAAAAATTGAAGATGCTGGAAATCTTAAATAAAAACAGTTATGCTTAAAATACTCAGGCTGCAATGTGAAAAGCTAAATTGATAATGTTTCAGCTCTGGGAAAGTGGGACCAATTCAAGTTCCTGACCTGAAATATAAGCCGTTTCTCTTTTCAGGTTTGCTGCCAGGTCCACTGAATATTTCCAAAATGTTCTGGTTTTGTTATGGCAAGGGCAGTGTGTCAGCCATGTGTTCTGTAAGAGATTGGAGACGTATTCTTTATTTATATGCTCCATTGTTTGATTTTCATAGTTGCAGTTATAGTGAATTCTCAAGTTGGCATTGCTGTAAAAAGTGGTCTTGTTAGTGAGTTTAGAACTGTGTATGATCCAGTTCAGTAATCAATTCGGTTGACTTGGTGATGCGGTCTGTTTTTCAGTGTGTCATAGAGTAAACAAGCTATTTGTCTTGAATTTGAGGCCTCATGAAGGTCCAGGACTTGAGAGATTTAAAAAAGGAGCTTTTTCGCTATTTTGATTTTTTTTTTCAGCAGCACAGTCGCAGTCAATTTGGCACAGGAAGCCTCAAGCAGGTTCAGGAATGAAAAATTTAAAAAAGAAACGTGCAGGATTTTAGCCTTTTTTGTTCGTACAGTCACGATTCATTAGCAAGGGCAAATAAAAATAACGTGAGGACGAGTGGAGCAGCCATATTGTGAGCGGACCGGTGTTAGAATGGGGAGGCTTGGGTGAGGTATGTTTCTGGTCATTTTCTTCATTCTTTATTCTTCATCTTCTGGTGTATCGTTAGAGCATTTGGAATGGCTCCATGGGCTGTGTTCTGTACTATGAGTGAAATGTGGGAATTCAGGTAGACCTCCAGCCTTCCGGATAACCATATCTGCATCAGGTGCACTAAGTTCCTCAGAATATATGTCAAGGAACTGGAGCTACAGCTCAATGATCTGGCTCATACAGGAAACTGAGAAGATGATAGATAGGAGCTACAGGGAGATAGTAACCCTAAGATGTAGGAGACAGTTAAATAGGTCAGGAGAGAGAAGGCAAATGGGCAGCCAGAACAGAGTACCCCTGTGGCTGTTCCCCTCAATAATAAGTATATCATTGAAGGGGTTGACACTGAGATTGGAGGTTTGGCTTAGAATGGAGGGGGGGGGGGAGGAGAAGAGGACTGCAGTAGTGATAGGAGATTCCATAGTTATAGGAGCAGACACAAGATTCTGTGTACACAATAGAGACAACCAGGTACCAGGTCAATAACATCTTGGATTAGATCTACTACATTCTGAAGGGAAGGGTGAGCAGCCAGAAGTCTTGGTACATTTTGGCACCAATGATACAGGTAGGAGGTCCTGAAGAAAGAATTGGAGGAGTTGGGGAGAAAGGTGAAAAGCAGGACCTCTAGGGTAACAACCTCCAGATTGCTGCCTGTGCCATGCACCAGTGAGAGCAGGAATTGGATGATTTGACAGATGAATATGTGGCTAAGAAACTGGTGCAGGGGCAAAGCATCAGGTTTGTGGATCATTGGGATCTATCCTGAGGGAGTTGTGACCTTTACACAAAGGCCCTTGAATCTGAGGGGTCCAGTATCATGTCCATCTGACCCATTGTGCCTGCTCTGCCATTCAATCATATCTCCTCCTCAACCCCAATTCCCGACCTTCTGCCCGTAACCTTTGATGGCGTGTCCAATCGAGAAGCTGTAAATCTCTGCCTTAAATACACCTGTTACGTACCCTGTAACTAGGTCACTTACCAGCAAAGATAGAGAGCTCCGTTGAAGTTTGATGGTACTATTTTTAAAAGTCTTTATTTATAAAGGGGCACAAAAATAAGATTAATACAAATGTTCAGATAATATACGTCGTCACTACTCAATCTAAAAGCGCGGGTCTAATAATAACCATCAATAAGAAACAGCTCGATCGTTTGTCTAGGGCAGGGGTCAGCAACCTTTACCACTGAAAGAGCCACTTGGACCTGTTTCCCACAGAAAAGAAAACACTGGGAGCCGCAAAACCTGTTTGACATTTAAAATGAAATAACACTGCATACAACGTTTTGTTTTGCCTTTATGCTATGTATAAACAAACTATAATGTGTTGCATTTATGAAATTGATGAACTCCTGCAGAGAAAACGAAATTACATTTCTGCATGCAACAAAAACATTTTGAACTCCGAAAAAAAGACGTTGGGTTGAAGGTTACTTTTAAGTAAAATACTCAACGTCTATTTGAGTCCTTCTTGTATTTATGAAAAACGCCAAACTTAAATTTGCCGCCAGCAGCAAACCAAAAATAACGTCAGCCAGCTGTCAACCTGAAAAATAAAAGGACTATTTCACTGAACAATGAAAACAGATGAATATACAAAATAATAGGCAATTAAAATATTTATCATACTTGGTCAGGTTGACTCACACCTGACAATGCAGTTGTATTCAGTAGGGATGGATCGATGCTTAGGGGAGTGACCGGGAAGGATAATGTGTTTTTTTCCTCTCTGAACTCACAGAAGCGTTTCCCAAACGATGTTTGCATTGCGATGATTGCAGAATGTAAATACTCCGAATTTATCATGTCGTGACATTGTTTGAACTCTCTCAAATTGGGGAAGTGAGACAATGTGCCTTTCTGTAAATCTCTGGCAAGCAACGTCAACTTGCGCTCGAATGCCAAAACATCCTCCAACATGTGCAGAGCTGTACGTCCTTTCCCCTGAAGAGCTGTGTTCAGCGTGTTCAGGTGCGCTGTCATGTCTACCATGAAGTGTAGCTTTTCCAGCCACTCTGGCTGTTCCAGCTCAGGAAAGGTGAGCCCTTTGCTGCCCAGGAAAGTTTTCACTTCTTCCAGACACGCGACAAAGCGTTTCAGCACCTCCCCTCTGGACAGCCAGCGATAAAAACACGTTGTAGCGGTTGCTACACACAGTCAGTAAACTGCAGTCAAAGATAGCTTTATTCGAACTAAACAGCCTTGCTTTTAAGCCTCCCTCAACCCGCCCCCCCATGGGCGCGGATGCTGCAAAAGACACGTACTCACAAACCCCCGTAGGCTATCTCCCTTAGCCTGAACGCTGGCTAATTGTGAGCCGGTTCGGATGTGCCAGGAAATGGGTCGCCACAACGTCTTATTTAGATTGTACAAGATCACCATAATCTTCAAATTTAGATTTACATTTCAAAAACTAACTAACATAAAATACATTTTAATTAAATACTGACCATGTAGCGGTGTGCTACACGCAGCGCTAAAATTACGACACGGAGTCGGTAACTGCAGTCGAAGGAAAAAACTTTATTCGAAATCTTCAGCCTCACTTTTAAGCCTCCCTCAACCTGCCCCCCCATGGTGCAGAGGCTCCAAAACTCTGTGCTCGCAAACCCCCGTAGGCTATCTAATTGTGAGTCGGTTCGGATGTGCCAGGAAAAGGGTCGCCACAACCAATTATTTCCCAAAGCAACAGGGAGCCGCAGCACAGACGTAAAAGAGCCACATGTGGCTCCGGAGCCGCGGGTTGCCGACCCCCGGTCTAGGGGATAATATATTGTCCGATGGAAATATAAAAGTAACTCCGTTCCTGCAGGCTTCAGCCTTTGGGGACCGCTGGGTTTTCACTTGTTGGAGAGAGAGAGATTTGTGAGAAAAGAAACTTGCCCGGGTCTTTTATGAAGCAAATCCGTTGAATCGGGAAAGTTGGTTCCCCGTTGTTAGTTCAAGAACATCGGTTCTGTGGTACCTGCCACCGGCTCCCAAGCAAGGGGAACCGAACGCACGTGGCTTCCTTCAAATGGCTTCCTGCTGCTACGGGATCGTTAGCATTTCTTCTGGTGCATCTGAAGGGGTTGTTCCCCCAGACCCTCTTTTATACTTCCTCACGGGGTCTCAGATGTCAGTCGGGTTGGGATGATGCAATCTCTCTCTCAACCAGCCCACTTTGCCCGAGGGCTTGCACATAGCATAGTCCCCAATCCACAAACGTGGTCTCCAGGAGACAATGGTCAATGTCGCGTTATTTTGCATCCGGCGGGGAACGAGGCATCCGGCACGTCTCTCCCATTTCCTAGGTCTACTGATCCCCCCCCCCCCAAACTAGTGCTCTTGCGATTCTCACAAAGGAGGGGGCTGCGGGCATAACACACCCAACAACCTGGCCTTCATAGCTACATGTGGCAGCAAATTCCACAAATTCACCACCTTTTGGCTAAATCCTTGCAGGCAGTTTTGCCAGAGCTTTTGGGGAGGATTTAAACTAATTTGGTAGGGGGATGGGAACTAGAGTGATAAGAACATAAGAAATAAGAGCAGGGGTAAGCCATCTGGCTCATTGAGCCTGCTCCACCATTCAGTAAGATCATGGCTGATCTAACTATGGACTCATTTCTACCTGCTTGCCTTTTCCCCAGAACCCTTAATATCCCTACTATGCAAAAATCTATCCAACCTTATATATTTACTGAGGTAGCCTCCACTGCTTCATTGGGCAGAGCATTCCACAGGTTCATCACTCACTGGGAAAAGTAGTTCCTCCTCATCTCTATCTTAAATCTACTCCCCCCGAATCTAGAGGCTATGTCTCGCTTACCAGTGGAAATAATTTCCCGTCTCTCTTATCTATCCCTTTCATAACTTTATATATTTCTATAAGATCTTCTCTCATTCTTCTGAATTTCAGCAAGTACAGTCCCAGGTGACTCAATCTCTCCTCTTAGTCTAACCCCCTCATCTCTGGAATCAACCTGGTGAACCTTCTCTGCACCATCTCCAAATCCAGTATATCCTCCTTCAAGTAAGGAGACCAGAACTGCACGCAGTACTCCAGGTACAGCCTCACCAGTACCCTGTACAGTTCCAGCATAATCTCCTTACTCTTAAATTCAGTCCCTCTAGCAATGAAGGCCAGCATTCCATTTGCCTTCTTGATAGTGATGCACCATCAATAACTCACACTGAGACGTAGGCGAGATATCGGCTTTTATTGACTGGAAGAAGGAACCAGGAATGAGTGTCTATCATACAAGGTCCTGGAGACTGAGGCCGATCTTCAGGCCGCAGGTCTCCTTTATACAGGGGCCTGTGGGAGGAGCCACAGGAGCAGTCAGCAGGGGCGTGTCCCGACAGGCACATAGTTCACCACAGATAGCTTGCTGCACCAGCAAACCAACCTTTTGTGATTCTTGCACAAGCATTCCCAAGTCCCTCTGCACAGCAGCATGCTGCAATTTTTTACCATTTAAATGATAATCTGCTCATTCATTTTTCCTTCCAAAATGGATGACCTCGCATTTACCAACATTGTACTCCGTCTGCTTCAATTGATATTGTTAAAGTGCTTTCACAACATTGTTAGGAAGTTCAAAGATATTGACAATGAAACTAAAGAAACTTTTCTGAAAATAACTTTCGGTAATGCCCCACCCCCCCTGACTGTTATGCAATCCCTCTTCCCTCTCACACCTTATCTCCTTGTCTCACTCTGGTGCTCCTCCCCTTTCTTCTTTCTTCCATTGCCTTCAATCCTCTTCTGTCAGAATACCTCTGTGTTACTTTTGGGATAAGTATGAAAGGCAAATCACTGCAATTGATCACTGTCTATATTCTGAAATTGATTTATTTAATTACACACTACTTGGGATGTACACATTGGTCCAAGGCCACCATTGAGTCTGGAGGCTTGACTGCGTGAGAATAGCCGATTTCTTTCCCAAGGACTTTAGTGAACCATGTGAGTTTTTATGACAATTTGATTGTCATAGTCATCTTTCTCAGCTTCTCCTGAAAACAAAACAGATTATTCATTGAACTTAATTTCCATTACTACAATGGAAGGCATTAAACTTAGGTTGTTAGCACAGGCCCCTGAGTTATGAGTCCAGTAATTCAACCTTTACTCCGTATTTACATGCCGCTACTTTGGGAAACAGATGTGGCTGCTGTTTTGGACGGTTTACTGCTGGATTCTCAGCTGTGACTTCAAAAAAAAATCCAACAGAAATCCTACTAAAACTTGAAGATTTTTTGTAGGTTTAGTCATTTCTTTGGTGAGTGCATCTTGCTTTTGCTGATGATTATTTAAAGTTGATTGTATTAAACGTGGTAAATATGTTGAGTTTAAATGAATTGTTGGGCAAGTTTACACCTTGGAATTCCGTTCCTTTCAGAAGCTAGTTGCAAACATGGTGAAGCCCATAAATCTGTTCAGACAAGTCACACTGAAGCTTTCTTGTGTGTTTTACAGGAAGCTTCTGGCTCAGATGCATGCATAGTTAAGAACAGACTGCTATGAAAGGTTCTGACTTGTTTAAGCAGCCATCTTAACAGATGAAAGGAAATGCTTTAGTTGTGCAACTGACATTTTAATAGCAAAACTTTGAGCGGCATTGTGGGATCTTATTTAAATAGCTTCTGTAATTTAAAAGGTCAGAATTTTTTATGGTTTTTTTTCTTATATTCTGAAATAACTGTCAGCTGCTGCTTCTGTGTTAAGATACTTTTGTTTAATAACTTTTATCATCAGTGTTGCACCCACTTTCAAATACTGGATACACATTGATATTTGCACTGAAAGGAATCAGTGAAGGCTTTGAGAATCATTTGGAAAAGAGCTGGATTTTGTGCATAACATGTATTGTTATCAATGATCTGATTTTCAGCAACAAGGATAGCAGGAAATAGCATCGGGTGGGGGGGGGGCGTATATGGAGAAGTATGTATTTAGGCAGAGATCCTAGAATAATGTTGCAATAATTGAAACTACCCAGTAGTCTGTCAGCTCCTGCACTGATTTGTACATATCTGTGCTGAGATGTGGCTTTTAATGCCTTCATTGAAGCGTGGGATCAAGCAAACTGGATGTTCAGAATACCATCTGTATTAGTGCAGTGATTTGTGTCTTGAATCTGGGTGCAATGTTACTGCTGCAGTTGTAGCTACTCAGATGCAAATCTGTCACGTTTGTGCCAAGGAAAGGTCAGTAGTAATCTCTTTAAGTATCACTTTGCCTTTTAAAGCTGTGGACTTAGTTTGCTGTGGTAATTCAATGTTAAAATTGATGAATAGTCTAACAGTGCAGTTGTTTCAGGATATTGAAGTCATGGTTGCTCAAGCTTGCCCTTGGAGCAGCTGCAGTGAAGCCTCAAATGTGTGAGAACTGAAGGAGTTTTATGCATCACAGTACTATGCACGGCTTATAACTGAAGTGTCATTTAGCTTGCCAATTCTAAAATACTGTTAATTTAACAGATGTAGTTTCACTGCTTAATAATCAAAGCTTAGTCTTATTTGAATGCTCTTTTGAAGTTAGGAGCACGTCATTTCTTTCACCAGTTACTGTATTTTATTGGCAAAGATTTGTATTCTGAATTTTCAAGTAGTGTCTGACAACAGAATACTGAACAAAACACAGTATTTATTGCTGTTCTTTGAACATAAATGCTTGAAAAGTAAAATGTATTGAACTTGTTAATTGCATAACTCAGGGTATGACTATTCCATTGGATAATAACAGTTCTTTCATCCATTTGATCCATCTAATTGCTCATAAATGCTATCCCTTTCAGAATTCTTCAGTGGATAGGGCAAGCCTTACCTAATTTCAATGTATTGTCATCCATTTGTATTATTTGAAGTTGCTGAATATTGGGCTTGTTTATTAATTACACATAGGTAAGCATTTATATAACACATCCAATCTGTGTCTGTCATTTCCCTCTCTTACTGTCAAGCTGAGTGTAGACACAAATTTGAGGAACAGCACCTCATGTTCCTGTCAGGAACCGGGGCAGGATTGGACCCAAATGCAGGACGCAGACAGTGAAGTACTAGGGGTAGGACAGGATGGGGATGCCATGGCATGAAAGGGGTAAGGCAGGTGGGGCTGGATCCCGGAGGTCAGGCGAGGCGGGAGGATCCCAGTGTTCAGGCAGGGCAGGAGGATTCCTCAAGGCGGGCCGCATGGATCCCGGGCAGGGCCACCTCCCAGGTGGAAAACACAGAGGCCTGGGCCAGTTCCGGACACCTGGGCAGGTGCAGGGCACAACCCATGGGAAACAAGGGGAGGAAAGGGTAGGAGTCCCTAGGGCAGGCCGCATGGATCCCGGGCAGGGCCGCCTCCCAGGTGGAAAACACGGAGGCCTGGGCCAGTTCCGGACACCTGGGCAGGTGCGGGGCACAACCCATAGGGAGCAATAGGTGGAAAGGGCAGAAACCCCCGCCAGCCAGCAGCAATCCGGCCGGACCTGCCCGACAGAGACAACGGGTAGGAAAAGGCAGATGGGTGGGAAGGACAGAACCCCCATTGGGCAGTGACGGTCCGGCCAGATCTGCCCGACGGAGGCAAATGGTAGGAAGGGGTAGAACCCCCATTGGGCAGCGGCAGTCCAGCCCGACCTGCCCGACGGAGGCAACAAGTAGGAAGGGGTAGAACCCCCATTGGGCAGTGGCAGTCCGGCCGGACCTGCCTGACAGAGGCAGGGGATCAGTAGGAAGCTGGGTCCAGAGTGAGCAGCAGGACTACCGTGATACACTGGTAAATTGGGAAAGGCAACCGACAGTGTGGCAGCGCGAGCAAGGTGAATAAGGCGGAACAGTGGGACCAGTGCACAGGAGAGAAGCAGGGGAATAAGACCAACCGGATAGAGCATATACAGCACAGGCCGGCAACCAGGGCAGAACAGGATTCCGAGCAGGGTGGCAACCAGGGTAGAACAGGATTCCGAGCAGGGTGGCAACCAGAGCAGAACAGGATACAGACAAGATTCAGAGCCGGCGGAGCAGGTACAGAGAGGGTTAAACCGGCTTCGGAACAGGACGACCCCACAACTAGGCTCAGTCCCCGAGCCCCTTATAATCACCTGCTCCCTAATAGGTGACAGGTGTACCTCCTTAAGCCAAGATAATCCAATGGCTCTGGGTGGCAGGAGGGCTGGCTGCAAGGCCTGGAGACTGGAGTCCGCGGATCGGAGCAAGACCCGGAAGGTGGGCTTCGGACCGGACCCCTCGTAAGAAACTTAATTTGTCCTCAGGATTGTAATGTGCAAATAATGATTGAAGGTGCTTATTGATATTCTTATTTCTTGGTTGGACAATAATCCCTCTTTGGTAGTCAGTTTTCGTCTTTGTGGCCATAGCTTCCTCTTTCTTCAATGCATCAATTAATTTCCAAACAGAGGGGTGTTGACAAGTAATTGAATTTTGGATAGCATTATGTCACCCCTCTAAACTATTGTTAGATCTAAGCAAGTCGTTCATTGTTCAATCATGAACATTCCAAGATGCAATGGAAAAGGTTGATGCAATCCTGTGCCCACTTCTACCTCTTGCTTGGCCAATGTATGTAACTTCAAAGTATGTAATGAATTCAGGAGGAAAGTTGTGATCTTCATTCAGATCCAAAAAGCCTGCTACCACATCATTTACTGGAAGGAAAGCTAATGCAGAGAAACATATAATTTTTAAATTGAATTCTTGATCTTCGTTATACCGTTGTCTTAAACCGAGGTTGCATATTTTCTTAAAGATGGATTTTGTCATATGGAAAATACACGAGCTTATTGTTGCATTAGGATAAGTTTCTGCTATACTCTTTCTTGCTCCTAGTTCAAAATCCATTAGCTCTAATTTGGGATTAAGTTGAGGGTGAGCCTGCAAGGAAAGAGTGAATAGGCGGTCATATGTCTCTTTAGTCTTATTGGGTAGAAGAGCAAAAACACTGGGAATACTGAATGTACCATCTTGGACATGGATGCAGTACAATTGATAATAGATTTGTGGGCAAATTTTAAAAATGCCATCTGCTGCCCAATTCTGAAAGTGTGTCAGGTCATCCAAACCCTCTTCAGAAGCAGATGAACATTCTGTTTTCATCATTTATGCCAGTATAAGTTGCAAGAAACCTTTGTCCAGTGGGGAGAATACAATATTCTTCTGGTATTTTGTAATTACATGTTTGATTTGGTATAGATGGAGCGTTTTATGCTTTCTGTCTCCAACGATGAACATTTCTCCTCATTGCAGACAAGAGGGCATTTCTGCCATTGAAAATTCATCATGTTTTGACCAAGTTGTTCCAATGAGATGTCTTGTTGGTTCTTGTGAGGATATCGCAGTTTCTTTCAACTCTAAAATTGATTCTTTTGCTCTAATTGCAGCAGCAGAACCATGGTTATGCTCATTAATTTGTTTTGTTATCACATCGCTCTCGGTATGAACTCTTGCTTTGCAGGATCGTACCACGCATCTTCAGTAAGTTTTCGTGCCCGCAGCATTTTTCATATGATAGTGATAGATATAATTTCCATCATCAACAAGTGTGTTTCCACCTTTGCTTGATTTCAAGAGATGCGACATAGCTTAGTTTCTGGAAAAAAAAAAGTAAATTTAAAGCCAAATTGTAATAGGAAACATGTGGGGGTTTGTTTGTAAGTAGCTCATTCGCAAAGGAGGCATCCCTCATTTGCCTACAACTACCCTAACTGATTAGACGGTTGCTTTTTGAGCTGAGATAAAAGGCTTAGCAGATATAATACGGGGTTTGTTTCCCAGTAATAGTCACATATAGTGGGACGCAAATGACCGGGACGCTAATGACGAGGATGCAATCGTCCAGGATGCAAATACCCTGTTTGACCCACTGAGTTTCTCCAACATTTTGTATGTTATAGATTTCCAGCATCTGCTGTGCCTCTATTTAAATAAATATTAAATATTTGTTCATAGTGTGTGGCACTGATATTTGGGATAGATACTACATGTTGTAAGTGAAACAGAAAGCTATCATATCGGTTGATAAGATCCTAATAAGGATGGAGTTTTCTTAATACGGTTTCTCTATTTCAAAGTAAATCTATTATCAAAGTATAGTACATATGTCACTATATACAACCCTGAGATTTATTTTCTTGCAGGCATATTCGATAAATCCATAATAGAATAATAACGGTAGTAGAATCAATGAAAGACCACACCAATTTGGGCGGTCAACCAATGTGCAAAACAAACAAACTTTATAAACACAAAAATAAATAAATAAATAAATAATTAGAAAGAAAAAACCAATGAATATCAAGAACACGAGATGAAGTGTCCTCGAAAGTGAGTCATAGGTTGTGGGAACATTTCAGTGGTAGGGCAAGTGAAGTTATCCCCTTTGATTCAAGAACCTGATGGTTAAGGGGTAATAATTGTTCCTGAATCTGGTGGTGTGGCTCTTGAGGCTCATGCAATGTCATTCATGGTTTATTAATTTATTCAAGATTAGCAAGTATTTCCCCTAAAAATAAGTAACAAGACTGTAGAGTGTCATATGAACATCCTGGGTGTTAATATACATTTTGACAGCATCTTCATTGGCACCAGATGATTTACTGCATTGGATTATTGATTTCACTTCAATGGAATATATCTTCTAACGTTCAGCTAAAAGGGGAAGGCCTGTGGAGTTTTGAGTGCCTCTGTATTCAGTATAGTTCTAGTTTCAGCCCTTGGCCAAAATCATGGCATATTAGTCCCATTTTATTTTTGACATTGTGAGTGTCAATGCATGACTTGCAATTGTGGTGCTGATCATGACTCTCGCTGTATTGGCAAGACAGTTAATGCAGGCAGTTTATGAGTGACAGATATAAGAAGAGCCATAGAATTTACAGCATGGAAAAAAGACTTTTTGACTACACGTGTCCACGTTGACCCCATTAATCCCAGTTCTGGGCACTAGGCCCATATTCCTCTGAACTCTTGTCATTCATATACCTGTCTAGTGCCCACCTCCTCCACTTCCTCCAGCAGCTGGTTCCATCTGTTGTGCTTAAGAAAAAAATAAGTGGCTCCTTGTCTTGTTAAACCATTTACCTCCCACCCTAAAACTATGCCCTCTAATTTTCAATTCCTCAACCCTGCAACAAAAAGCACACAGCCCATCTAGGTCCCTCATATGAGATCACCCATCAGTATCTAACACCCAGCTATCCCTATAACTCAGTCTCTGAAATCCTGGCAATATCCTTGCAAGGCCAATAAATTCTGAAGATGCTGGAAATCCTGAGCAACATCCACAATATGCTGGAGGACTCCAGCAAGTCTCGGAACATTTAAGGAGGGGAATAAAAAGTTGATGTAAAACTTTCTGCTCTAATCATATTATTCCTGTAACAGAGTGATTAAAACTGAACACAATACTCACCAACGCCTTGTACAATCACTACATAACTTTCAGACTTCTGTGTTTTATGCCTTGCCTAATGAAAGCCAGCATGCCCAAAGCTGCCCTGTCTGCTTGTGACTCCCCTTTAAGGGAACTGCATAATTCCATAGCAGAGTCCCTCTGTTATACCAGTGGACCCAGGGACCTACTTTGATTTGTCCTTGCTATTTGTAGCACTTGCACACAACTGAATTAAATCCCATTTCTCATTCCCCAGACCACCTACCCAGTTGATCAAGATCCTGCTACAATTCAATATTCCTCTTCACTGCCTATAGCCCCACCTGTTTTAGAGTAATCTGCAAACATGCTAACACTCATATTCTCATCCAATATATTAATGTAAGTGACAAATAACAATGGGCCCAGCTTTGTTCTTTGGTTCTCTCCACTAGTCCAGTCTGAAAAGTACTTCCACCTGATTCCTACAATCCAGCCAATTTTATATCCAGTTTGCTAACTCGCCTTGGATGCCTTAGAGTCTAACCTTCTAGAGCAGCTTACCATGCAGAACCTTACCAAAACCCTTACTGAAATCAATATACAGTAAATACCACCCCCAACTTATCAACGTTCCTCATACTTCATTAAAAAAACTCAATCAAATTGTAAGATAAAATCTTCCATATACAAAACCATGCTGGCTTCCCCTACACAACCCCTGCTTTTGCAATGTAAATTTAACTTATTCCAGTGACTTGTCTATCACCGATGTTAGGGTAACTGATCTATAATTACCAGGTCTATCCTTCTTAAATAAACATTTGCCATCCTTCAGTCTTGTGGCACTTTACCAAAGAAGTGGGTCAGAGCAATCGGGTTATGATGTAAGTCAGCATTGGCACTAATTTGAAGGTGGGCCTGTCAGTTTTTAGGGCTTTGCTCAGTTCTCATGAGAGGTTATTAATCTGGAATGTCTCCTTAGCTACTGTCTGATTTACTGATCATTTATAGCATCTTCAGTTTTTATTTCAGATTCCCAGTATCTGGACTTTTTGCTTTTAAACTTCAGAGACATATTAGCAGGATGAATGTTGAGAAGTTGCTTCTTCTTGCTGGAGGTATACAACTAAGGAAGATAGTCTTATCACTAATTGAGGGTAAAATTCCTAATATCAAAGATTGTTTTTTTTTTAGAATTCTGTACTCTAACAATTCAAAGTGGTCCAAAGAGCCCACATGACCAAGGATAAGCTATTTCATTTTTATTCGGATATATCTCCCTATTGTGGTAGATGTAACAATGGAGAAGCTTCACTAATTCATATGTTTTGGACATGTCCGAGTTTTGAAAAATACTGGAAGGAAGTATTCCAAACTTACTCTGTACTTTTCAAAGTAAATTTTAAGCCCAATCCTTTGACTGCCTTATTTGGTATTGTTGGAGGAAAAGATATTATTTTGGAGACATCTTATTTGCATATTTTGACTTTTAATTCTCTTATAGCTAGGAGGACGCTCTTGCTTAAATGGAAGAACGTCGTTCTGCTTACTCACGCTCAATGGTTACATGATGTTATGTCATGCTTAAATTTAGAGAAGATCCGTTGTTCAATTTCTGAATCTAGTCAAGACTTTCAAACATTGTGAGGACCATTTTTGAACTATTTTCAAAGCCTTTGATTTGCTGTTAAAGTACAGATGTTGGCAAATAACATATTTCACTAAATGATAAGGGTTTTTCCTTTTTTCTTTCGATCTTGGTAGTGGGCTTAGATTCTTTTTTTGTACAATAAAGTTATCACATTTCAATATTACAATTTAATTTATATGAATATAGCGTAATGAGATTGCAAGTGTGATTCAAATATAAAGTATTTGGTATTATTTTATCTTTTTTGACTTAAAATATATATCTTCTTGTACATTGCATTCTTCTATGTAGAAATGAATAAAAATATTGAAAACAAAAAGGAGACCTAGACATCAATAATTATTATTATTAATGAATGATTTTAACGAAAGTGGGTCTGTTATTGCTAATTTAAAAGAGTGAACAAGTGAGGTTTTATTTTCTCAAAAACTAGTATATATTTTTGTTTCCACCTGAAATATTTGCAAAATATACTGGTGAATTTCACCATGATTCTAATATATTTTGGCTGAAGAAGGTTTGGATCTCAGATTTTCTATTTTGTTCTGTTATTTGCAGCATTGCCCTTATTCTCATTGGTCCTGATGAAGGTCTTGGAATGAAATGCCAATTCTTTATTCCTCTCCATAGATACTGCCTTACCTGCGGAGTTCCTCCAGCATTTGGGATGTGTTCGTTGTTCTGTAATCCCAGCATCTGCAGAATCTCTACTGTTCATTAGTCTTTCTTTTCTGAGTTCTGAGCCTGAGAAGCCTATAAAATAATTTGTGTTTAAAAAGAATGATCTATTAGGCAAAATTAACAATGATGTGAACAGTAGATTAGTTAAAAACACATGCAAGTGATAACCAGAGTAGGACAAAATAGTTTTCACACAAGTGAAGGAGTTTTTCACTAATGTAAAGAGCATATTTAGTTTTTTTTCATAAAAGTGCTAGTGTAGTTCCAAGATGCTGCAAACATAGTTATTCATAGCATATGAAAAAGATCCACATTGTCCCACACTTTGGTTATCATTTGCTGTTTTTTTTAAACTAATCTACTGTTCGCATCAATGTTATTTGTTCATTTCTGTACTCTTTAGAGAAATAATACATTTCCTTGCCAGAAAAGCTGTTTTTATTGCATTCATATGAAAGCATTAAGTAAATAAGTTTGAATAAATGGTAATAGGGATTCCTAGTTAACCAAACGATTAATGTAAGTGCAAGCAGAGAAGATTATATTGGAAATAAGAAGATACAACAGAGAAGCTGACAGTTGTTTCATAATTTTGTGCTTTAGGTTCTAAAGGGATAGCTAAGTTTCTCGGCTTGTTTAGGAGCTGACACAGAATCTACAAAAACGGATTAACGATTAGCTTTATTTGTCATGTACATCAAAGCGTAGTGAAATGCATCATTTTGTGTCAAATCAAATCAGTGGAGATAGTTCTAGGAAGTCCGCAAGTGTTACTGTGTTCTGGAACCAGCGTAGCATGCCTACAACTTTCTAACCCTAACCCAGTCATCTTTGGAATGTGGGAGGGAACTGGAGCACCCAGAGGAATCCCACGTGGTCACTGGCAGAATGTACAAACGCACTGCAGGCAGCGTCAGGAATTGAACCTCAACCTTTCAGCTGGCTGGTGTAAGGCATTGCGCCTGTTATGCTGCAATGCCATAAGGTGGAAATTGATTACAATGAGAATGTTACATTGAGCTTGTAAATAATTCATGGTTGCCTTGTGAATTTCTGCAGTAGTTACATGTATGCTTAAGACCCTCTGCCTGAGGCCAAAGAATATGACAAAGGTCTTTCAGTGATATGTTGCCAGGAAGGAAAGGAATAGTTTTGGCAGTTGGATGAGATTGCTTTCTGTACTCAAGAGATTTGAGTGAAGATTAGTAATTCCGGCATCTTGACAGGCACACTTCAGTTTTTCACCCATGAAAGGCGAAAAAATGGTGATTGTGAGACTTCTAAAAATAGAGATGAATGAGATTTAAGCAAAACATCAGCAGCAGGATGACATTAACAGATTGCTTGGCAGCATAGATACTGCAGAAATACCACATACAAGGAACGTAAGAAAATTGTAGGTACAGTGTGACTTGTGTAATTAGTTTTCACTAAAAGAGAGAAATATAATTTTCTTATTTGAAGGTAAACTATGCTTTCCCTCCTGCATTTATTATCATTTGTTGTGACCCTTGTTTTCAGTGTATTTTTTGGTTGTTTGCTTGTGTAGACCAGTTTAAACACATAGAGTTACAAATACAAGTGATCTTGTTTGTAAACATTTACCTGTTTTGGAGAAGTCTCTCCACCGTAATAAATGAATTAAAATTTCAAAATGTTTTTGGAGGTGCTAACTTCTCCATGTACTGATTAAAGATACAGAGGTAAAGGAAGAATGTCCGGTCTGAGTGGGATCTTTGTTGCCTCTTTTATCAAGGCAGGGCGAAGTGTTGATAGAATCCATGGAGGGGAGGCTAGTTTCCGTGATCTACTGAGCTGTGTCCACAGATCTCTGCAGTTTCTTGTGCTCATGTGCGACAAAGTTTCCTTACTAAGTGGTGATGAATCCAGATAGGCTACTTCCTGTGGCATATCAATAAAAGTCAGTGAGGGTCAGTAGCAGCATGCCAAATTTCTTTAGCCTCCTGAGGAAGTGAGATATTTTGGCCAATGCATCTACATGGTTGGATCAGGGCAGGCTACTGATGGTTCCACTCTCAGGGGCTTGAAGCTCTCAACCCACTTGACCTCTGCATCAATGATATAGATAGGAGCATGCGCATTGCCTCCCTGTCTTGTTTTGCTGTCATTGAGGGAAAAATTGATAGCGTTCCACCATATTACTCAGCACTCTAGCACTGTATCGCCTGGTACTCTTGACTCATATTGTTACTTGTGATGTGACCCACTACTGTTGGTATCTGTAAGTTTTTAAATGGAATTAGAGCAGAATCTAGCCACATAGTCATGAATGAACAGAGTTGAGTTGGTGGGGGTGGGGGGGGGGGAGCCTGAGGATGCAACCTGGTTGAGAATTATTGTGGCAGATGCGTGCTTCCTATTCTTACTGATTGCAGTCTGTTGGTCGAAGTCAAGGATCAAATTGCGGGGGGAGGTGTTTACTCCCAGGACTTAGAGTTTGGTGTTGAGTTTGCTTGGAATTACAGTTTTCCACGGCAGTGTACTAGTCAGTAAGTGATTGTCTAATGCTTTTTTTTTAAACTGTCTGGATGCTCTAGGGATGAATTTAGGACCACGAAGATGGTGTCTGCCTGTTTTAGTGGTAGTCGAATTGCGGTGGTTTAAATTCCTTGGTTCATGGTTAGCTCTCCATGGTTATAGAGCTTTGGACATAACTTGTAGTGACATAATTTTTATTTTTGTTCATGGGATTCAAATGGAAAGATCACCCTCACTCTGATTATGTCAAGCACAAAGCATTCAAACTCAAAGGATTGTGATTATTGGAGGTCAGTTCTTTCAACTCTTGGACATTGTTGCAAGTGTCTTCTACTTGATGGTGTTCTTCTACATGATCCTCAACCTGACTCCTCACAGTAACTTAGGTTATTGATGAATGTTCAGTATGCAGCTTCTCAGAAATAAAGAGCAGAATCTTAACTGGACCAGCCATATAAACATCATGTCTTCACGATTAGGAGAAGGACTGAATATCTGTCATACAAAGCCATGCTTGTGGTAGAGTGGTTTGTTTGAATGGTGCCCAGTTCACTGTCAACACCACTGATGCATTGAGGGTGCAATGTATATTGTACACAAACTGCAGTTCACTTCTACACACAAAGGCAGCAAGAATATCATCTGTCCCTCTGCTGGCATTGTCACGAGAGAAAATCCTGGAACTCCACCTTTTTAACACAATGGGAATAACTTATCTGCAATAAAAAATGGAGAAATGCAGGTAGCAAAATTGAATCCTCTTTTAGCTTGAAGAATATCCCTTCTCCACTGGAATAAAAAAAGATATATGAGACTTTTTGTTGTCCAGAGTAAGATGGGTTAAGTTTAGAATAGCAGTTCTTCTTCAAAGTACCTTAAAAGGGTAAGTCTTAGTTATGTTAAATATTACTTCTGGCAAAAACACCAGCATGTGATGATACATCCCCATATATGGGTACACAAATACAGTACTGCTTCATTCTTGACCTATTCCTGAATAAATGATGTTGAATGTAAATGTGCATAGCTACTCCTTTGAAGGCACATCAAAAGCATCTGTTCATGTTTTTACAGTTCAGTGTAAGCACAATTGTGATCTGAATCAGAATTAAGGCAAGAAACTCAGCATTACTATAGGTTGCATCTGAAAGATTTTATTCAATGGAGGAGGATCTTATGGCAGCCTCTGGATCCCACTCTGGCACTGGCTGCAGCCCACTTAAAACAAAAATTAAATCAGTCTTGATGAAGAGTCTTAACTTTTTCTCACTATAGATGCTGCTTGGCTCATTAAGTTCCTCTAGCATTATGTGTGTTGCAATGACAAGTGAAAATTTTATTCAAATTATGAAATATTGTAGATTCCAGTTAATTGGGCCATCGGTTAAGTGGGGCGGCCACTTTTCTGAGACAACTCTTTAAGAATCAATACGAATCAAGAAAATAAAGTACTCTCACAGCTACCTAGACTATTCCTCCTCCCACCCTGTCTCCTGCAAAAATGCTATCCCTTTCTCTCAATTCCTCTGCCTCCGCCACATCTGCTCTCAGGATGAGGCCTTTCATTCTAGGACAAAGGAGATGTCTTCCTTTTTTAAAGAAAGGGGCTTCCCTTCGTCCACTATCAACTCTGCCCTCCATCGCATCTCTCATATTTCACGTACCTCTGCCCTCAACCCATCCCCCCACCAGCCCACCAGGGATAGAGTCCCCCTGGTCCTCACCTATCACCCAACCAGCCTACAGATCCAACGTATAATCCTCCATAACTTCCGCCACCTCCTACGGGATCCCACCACCAGACACATCTTCCCCTCCCCCCCACTCTCAGCTTTCCGCAAGGATTGCTCCCTATGCGACTTCCTTGTCCATTCATTCCCCCCCCCCATCCCTCCCCACCACCTCCCTACGGGCACTCATCCCGGCAAACAGAAGAAGTGCTGCACCTGCCCCCACACTTCTTCCCTCACCGCCATCCTAGACCTCAAGCAGTCCTTTCAGGTGAGGCACCACTTCACCTGCGAGTCAACTGGGGTGATATACTGTATCCGGTGCTCCAGATGTGGCCATTTATACATTGGGGAGACTCGCCGCAGACTGGGAGACCGTTTCACCGAACACCAGCGCTCAGTCCTCCAGCAGTGGTGGGATCTCCCTGTGGACACACACTTCAATTCCACAGACCACTCCCACTCCGACATGTCTGTCCATGGCCTCCTCTACCGTCAAGATGTGGCCACACGCAGGTCAATGGAGCAATACCTTATCTCCCGCCTAGGTAGCCTCCTACCTGCTGGCATGAACATTCAATTCACAGACTTCCGTTGATACCCCTGCCCCCCCCCTTACCCCATCCCTATCTATAATTTTGGTCTGGTTCTCTTTCTCTCTCTTTCTCCCCCCCCCTCACTATAATCTCTCCCCAGCCCTACTCTTTTATTTCCCATAATTCCCCACCTCCCCCCTAGCCCATTTCCCTTAAGCTTATTACTTCCGGGCTCTCTACTTCATCCCTCCCCCCACTTCTTATCCCCACCTCGACTATCCCATGTTACTTCATTCCTGATGAAGGGCTTTGGCCCAAAATGTCGTCACTACCTCCTCCCCTAGATGCTGTCTGGCCTGCTGAGTTCTGCCAGCATTTTGTGTTTTTATTTATTTCCAGCATCTGCAGATTCACTCGTGTAATCAAGAAAATAGTCAGGATTCCCTTTGTTTATTTGGAACATTATGCCACTTATTGGGGCCGGAGACTGTTGCCGAACAGTTACTGACTAGTGTAAATCACATGCAGTTGTGTGGCCATTAGGTACTACACCATGCTTAAGCGAACAGGTTTTAAATAGGGTCATTTGAGTGTGTTTGTGTTCAAAAGGCAGTGATTTTTGGTCACTGATAGTTGGGGAGAAATAAACAGTAAGACAATTGAGAATTGTTTTGTTCAGTGAGGTTTCAAACATCCAGGCTTAGAGATTCCAGATACAGCTGGGAGTGAAAGAATTTCATTATTTCAACAAGTTAGAAACTACAAAGAATTTGAAGGTATTGACAATCATCTTGAATGTTACAATGAAAGTGAAGATTTGGAGGATTTTCTACACTAGATGTCTGCACTAATTTGGTTTGTTTACAGTCAGTCAAAAGAACACAGCAGCATATTGGGTGTCTGTCATATCCAATGATCACAGTGAAACCCATGTTGTAAAGTTTATGAAGTGGGAAAACTGTTGCACAGGGACAGTTCCACTCTCTTGACCTTGGAAGTTCAGGTCCAGTGGTACAAGTAGTCATTACAAACTGGGGTCTTCCTTAGTTGCCCTGGGTAACCATGACTTCTTCTGTGCCCTATCATGTTCTTCACTCTCCACCAAGCTTGGCCTTTGGATCTCACTGTTGATCTTAGCCATGTGGCCTATCGGTGCTGACTTCATATGCTAGTATAAGCATGTCTCTATTTCAATGGGGTATGAGCCCACCTGCTGCCCTCACCTGTTTAGTCTACCTGACAAAGCAGTCCACCAGGGTGTGGCCGCTGTGTGATGTAAGTTGCTACTTGGAGCCTCGGGTGAGAGCTGAGTGTCCGATGGGGACCAAAGATTAGTAAGCTGTCCCAGAATGGACAGGACAAGCTCCTTCACCAGAGGTGCTACCTTTCCCTGGCCATCTCATACACAGCAGAATACACCAGATGAATTTCTCTGTTGATAAATGTTAGGAACTAATACACATTTTTATAGTACTGTTTTAGCATTAGTAGTGTTCTAATACTTTATGTATTTCATTTAAATATGTAATTTGTTATTCAGTTAAACAGTAGTTGGTCTTTTTTATATACCTTTTTGATCATTTCCATGAAGCCAGTCAGTTGGAGCAGCTGCTTAATTGGGCCAAAATGTCCTGATGTGTTCCAATTAACCGAATCTACTGTATTATTTGCAAGGACATTTCATTCAAAGTCTGTATACCTGTAAAATAGTAATATAAATACTCAAAAGAAACTTAAATTTGGATTTAAAGTTTTCTAATAGCACTTTGTGAAATGTTCTGTTGTGTAAGAAGCTAAATGGTATGTTTAAGTTCAATAAATGCAAATTACAGAGCATGTCATATTTACATAGTGCAGCATAGAAGGCATTATCCCTTCAGCAATAACTCCTCTAATCATAACTATTTGCATTTCAGCTTTTGCCGGACCAACTGGTTTTGCTGCTGGAATTTGTGTTGGAAATGAAGTCCTTGTCTTCCAAAACACTGCAGAGGTTACAGAAGCAGTATTCCCTGAGGGAGCAGGATGCAGAGGTAATGTATTTACTGGCCCACTGAACTGTTTTGTCAACAATTGATAAACAATTCCGGAGAGGGAGATATGAAGATCTTAGTGCTTAAAACAGCAGTTGTGTATTCATTTAAGTTGGAGCGATCAACATGCTGCCATATTTTTTCAGCGTTATGGGAGGGAGGGTTTTTGGAGTTCTGTAGTTTTTTTTTGTCGGATGATTTTTTGAAAAATATTGTAACATTTTAATGGCCTGAGTTTTAACTGGTTATGATATTCACTGATTAGCATTCTCATGGTATTGGTTTCCCCTTTGATTTTAATTTTGATCGAGTGCCAACTACAGAACCATTTGTGGTTCAGACAGAGGTGTTGTCATCAAGCATAGTTACCTGCTAAACTCACTAAGGAATCCTCATAGCAAACCAGAATGTTACAAGGTTCAAAGTAAATTTTATTATCAAGGTTCATATATGTCACCATATACAACCCTGAGATTTATTTTCTTATGGGCATTCACAGCAAATCTGTGGAACAGTAACTGTAACAGGATCAATGAAAGATCAACCTGAGTGCAGAAGACACCAAACTGTGCAAATGCAAATATAAATAACAAGAACATGAGATAGAGTCCATAAAGTGAGTTAATTGGATGTAGGAACATAAGTGTAGTTATCCCCGATTATTTAAGAGCCTGATGGTTGATGGGTAGTAACTGTTCTTGAAACTAGTGGTGCGTGTCCTGAGGCTCTTGTACCTTGGTAGTGGGGATCTCTGATGATGGATGCTGCTTTCCTATGACAATGTTTCGTGTAGATGTGCTCAGTGGTAGGGAGGGCTTTACCGGTGATGGACTGGGTCAAATCCACTACCTTTTGTAGGATTTTCCATTCAAAGATATTTGTGTTTCCGTACTAGGCTGTGGTGCAGCCTGTCAATATATTACAAGCAGAATATATTATTAGTAGTTAATAATTTTTCCATGGCAAGGTTTTGGTAGAAGTTGAAATATCATAAATTTGTACGCAAAATAGGAAAAATTAATTCTTTAGCTTGGAACAGAAAATTTGGACTTTCCAAAACATATTTCAGAACCACAGTTTGTTCAATAGTTACAAACAAGAGAA
Organism: Hypanus sabinus; assembly: GCF_030144855.1. Taxonomy (NCBI): domain Eukaryota; kingdom Metazoa; phylum Chordata; class Chondrichthyes; order Myliobatiformes; family Dasyatidae; genus Hypanus; species Hypanus sabinus. Next base: position 43,807,068 of record NC_082710.1, read on the forward strand.
AATCTGCAGATGCTGGAAATCAAGGCAACACACAAAATGGTGGGAGGAACTCAAGAAGACCAGACAGCATCTATGGAAAAGAGTAAACAGCTGATGTTTCAGACCGAGACCCTTAATCACAGCCTGAAACATCGATTGTGCTCTTTTCCATAGATGTTGTCTGGTTTGCTGAGTTCCTCCAGTATTTTGAGTGTGTTGCCTTGTTAAACAGTTTACTTTTAAAATCTTATTTACTTTTCATTCAGCAAGATATAACTTTTTTGGGAGATTTTATAATGAGATCAATGTTGAAGTTCCCATTAGTTTACTAATTTCAGCAGATTTCCATCTGTAAGTAAGTTTTGTAGTTTATTAATGATAAATGTTGTCATATAGATGGCTGATTTCTTTCATTAAATCGGTATCTATTATATAATACTTGGAATACTTAAAACCATTCTTGGACATTCATGATTGAAAACAAGCACATTTTTGATATCGTTCCCGAAACTTGTCCTAAAGGCATCAAAAAACTGCACCAAATAAAATCTTCAGGGCTGAGATCAATAGAATTTTATTATGTAAGCGATTATTTTGAATGGATCAGTTAGTTAAATTTCAGTTCAATCATGATCTAGTTAGATGGTGGAGGAAGTATGAGAGGCTGATTATGAACTCTTTTCTAGATGCACAAACTACATAAAGTGCATTCCTTGTGATTGTTGAATGTAACAGTGATGCATCCATTTAAAATGTACAATAAAACATGCAGGGCAACTATTTTCCACTTATTGCAGTTAAGCAATGTGGAACACTTGGATTCTACATATTAATGTGCCCTATAGGCTTATCTTGTAATTTTTCTGATGGAGTAGGAGCTCAAACTATAATAAAAGTTTGAATTTCACATCTTTCTTATTCTTCACATCCCCAATAGCTGTGCTTGTGTCTGTTATATTATTTTTAAAATAAAATAACATTAATGAGATTTAAGAATTATACTACTACAGTGCAGTTACAGATAACAGAGCACATAGTATAATCAGTATTTTGCAGCAGTAAGGCAGTTTGAACAACACACACAAAATGCTGGTGGAACACAGCAGGCCAGGCATCATCTATAAGGAGAAGCACTGTTGACATTTCGGGCCGAGACCCTTCGTCAGGACTAACTGAAAGGAAAGTAGTGAGGGGGAGGGGGAAATGCGAAATGATAGGAGAAGACCGGAGGGGGTGGGATGAAGCTAAGAGCTGGAAAGGTGATTGGCGAAAGTGATACAGAGCTGGAGAAGGGAAAGGATCATGGGACAGGAGGCCTCTGGAGAAAGAAAGGGGGATGAAGCACCAGAGGGAGATGGAGAACAGGTAGAATGATGGGCAGAGAGAGAGAAAAAAAGGGAAGGAGGGGCATTAATGGAAGTTGGAGAAGTCAGTGTTCATGCCATCAGGTTGGAGGCTATCCAGCCGGTATATAAAGTGTTGTTCCTCCAACCTGAGAGTGGCTTCATCTTGACAGAAGAGGAGGCCATGGATAGACGTATCAGAATGGGAATGGGACGTGGAATTAAAATGTGTGGTCACTGGGAGATCCTGCTTTCTCTTTCTCTGGCAGTTTGAACAATAGCTTTCTTGTTGCTCTGCTCTTTGATGTCCAATACAGAGTTCTTAATCGCATTAGAAAATAAGACATGAAGTGTGTTCAGTGTCTGAATTGTACGAAAGCTGCTCATTTCATAATCTATTTCCCATAAAATGTACATTCTCCACCAAAGTTCACAGCTGAGAGAACACAAAATATCTTGCTTTGAGTAATTTTACTGATATGGTGTAATTTGTGCTATCCCACTAAACTTTCTTTGCAATATTAGATCACAAGCCAGATCTTTTAAGGTTAAAATGTAAATAGTAATATTAAAAATGAAAATGACTGATTGTTAATTATTAACTAGTGTTTTTCTTTTTGCAGTATCCTCTCACTAATGACAATTCTTCCAAATATCATGTAATATTTCCTTCAACTCAGTTTCAAAATAATCTTTTCCAACAACTTTATTAACTCTGATCAGTACTTTGCAGACACTGTAGGTGCATTTTGAATGCCAATAGCAGCTGATGCATTGAAAAGTTAGAGAAAATTCTGTCCATTCCATTTATCAGATACTCTTCCAGCTGTGGATATGTTTTCTGTTTTGCAGTGCAGAATCCAGTCAATGCCCATATTTATAAGAAAAGGAAAGAGTGCAAAAAATAAATATATAAAAACAATTCTGTTATTGAATCTGCCTGTTGTACATTTGTATTGTTTGAAGCTTCACATTTGTATTCTTTTATTTTTGATTTCCTGCATGTGTGTTAGTTTACCCGATGAAGTGTAATTTCCACATTTGACTGATCATGGAGATTTAGTATTCAATTATTTCAAAGATGTCCTGCATGCATTCAAAATAGATCTCAGAAAAGGCTACTCTGGCAAGAAATCCAATTTTTCTGATATGTTGGTTTTCCCATTCCATTGTATTAAAAGGAAAGAGTAATCTGTTGCCTTTTATGTAGAGTTTTTAAAATGCTAATAATTTTTTCCTGCTGATGTTCTCAAATTCCATCTTTCTAATTGATGTATGTGTCCTGGCCTTTGACTTTCTTTAAGTATTTTGCAATAATATACAACTAAGTTGTTTTATTCTGTTTATTTAAAGGGAGTCTTCGGCTATAGGTCACCATTTACATAGCATATATTTTGGTATTAATGCTATGATACTTTATGATTATTGAACAAAAATGGACTTTTCTGTCCAGGTGAACTGAATATAATGTTTTCATAACTCTGTCTTTTGTTAAAGCATCTTGTTTAAAAAAAAAGGAATCTAAAAGAAACCACATTTTTAAAACAATTGTCAGTTGCTTGTTATCAACATTTCAAAGTTAGGTGATGTGCAGGAGAATCCATTTTTGATGTCCAAGTTAAACAGTTTGAATTTTTAAAATATTTTGCAATGATAAAGCCCATAAAGAGTCCATCTTAAAATACTTTTATTCTTAGACTCTAAATGGAGATTGTCAGAGCAGTTTACATAAAACAGAGCAGTCTCCTAGTCTTTGTCTGTGCCTTCCTTTCTTGGTATCTTGTGAGTCCCCAAAATGTCCTGAGAGCACATCAGGCTATTTTTCCACTATCCACATTATAGACTACATGATATGTATTATTGATCTCTAAGTCATCTTTGCATTGATTGAACATGGTGATTAAACTCTCCTTAATCTGTTATTTTCTTGATTATCAAACATTTCTGCTAGTTTTGAAAGCAGCATCACTCAAATTTAGGATACAAGATCATATAAAGTACAAATCATTTGAAAATAAAAATAGAGAATATGAAAATAAGGTAGGATTGCTTTTTAAAAAACATAATCTTTGAAAAATTACCTTAAATGTTATGCTTCTGCTCTGCAATTTTCCTTTTATATAATTATTTCCATAGTTTACCTACAAATTAATAGAGTAGCTAGACTTAGCTTCTAAGTTTAAATGTCTCAAAGCTAAGGTCAGAATTGGAGAGTGGACTATTGAATAATATTAAAACAAATTTGCTGAACATGACACATTGCAGCAATTAGTTAAATTAGTGAATGAAAAATAACCTTAAAGGAAGTCTTTAATGTAATCAGTTGTCAGATGCTGTTTTTGTCCAGGTACTTAACTTGTCTGGCAATAAGCATCCTCTTTACAAAGATTTTCCCCAAAGGAGCTTATGCATTTTCTGTGAATTGCTTTTAAATTATTTTGAAAATTAAGTATAATAATGTTTGTATCATTTTGCAAATGCAAATTAAGCTTTAATCAAGTGTTGTAAAAATATGACTTTTTAGTAGCTGGAATCAATCCTAAACAAATAGCTGAAAAGTTATAATTTAGTTTGTATTTGTTCTCGAGATATATGGGTCACTAACAACAAGAGTTGTTGTTCATCCCTAATTGCCACCAATTGAGAAGACACTGAAGATTCTGCCCTGTTCATCTTTCAGGAACCAGGGGCAGCATAGTCGTTAGCACAACGCTTTACAGTACTGCGACCTGGGTTTAATTCCTTCCCGCCACTGTCTTTAAGGAGTTTGTACATTCTCCCCATGACTGTATGGGTTTCCTCACATAGTCCAAAAATGCATTGGTTGGTAGGTTAATAGGTCATTACAAATTGTCCCATGTTAGTCTAGGGTTAAATCAGGAATTGTTGGGCCGCGTGGCTTGAAAGGCCGGGTGGGCCCATTTTGTACTGTATTTCAATAAATAAATAAGGTTAGAAAAAAAATGATAGGCCATGCTGGGTAAAGATGGCAGATTACCTTCTCTGAAGTATGTTAATAAACTGAGTATTTCTAAAAGAACTATTTGGTTTACTATTTCAGTAAAACTCGTTTTTAATGCCATTTTTAATTCTTTGAATGTGTTTGCTTTCTCTTAAATTTGTGATTAGTCTTGGCTGACTAATATTTTTTTGCTTATTTTCCAGGTGCGCCATCGTTGGTGTGAGCTGGTTATTAAGCATAAACTCACTGTGGCATACAGGGATTTGATCAATTTTCTGAAACAGGATCAGGTACCCTCTTTGAATATACGTACTTTGAATATACTGTCCCTTAGAACATGAAATAATTATGTAGACAAGAAAGTCTTGCTGAATTGTTAATTAAAAAGAAATAACTTGACATTTTAGCATCATAGTGCAATACAACATGAATACAGGCCCGTCGGCCAAAGAGTTCACGTCACATAGGGTACCCACCCAGCTTGTTCCAATTTCCTGCATCCTGCATTTGGCCCATATGCCTCTGAGCTTTATTCCTCCTAGTGGTTCTTAAATATTTCTATTTAAGAAGTATGTGTCCTGCTTCAACTACTTCCTCCAGTAGCTTGTTCTACCACCCTCTGCTTTAAAAATGTTGCTCCTCTGGTAATGCCTTCCTTCTTATCCTAAATCTGTGCCCTAGTTTTAGACTGCCCTACTCTGGGGAAATAAATATTAGCGCCCACCTTATCTGTGCCTCTCATTATTTAAAGCACTGCTATGTTTGCCCCACGTAATCCCATGTGCAAGGAACAAAGATCTAGAGTGCTGTATATAATTCAGGCAGCCTCGTCCTGGTAACATCTTTGTAGATCTTTTCTGCACTCTTTCCAGTTTAACCATATGTTTCCCATATAGCCAGAGAGTGATGAATCTGTGGAAGATTCACTGGGTATATTTAAGGCAGAAGTTGATGGTTTCTTGATTAGTCAGGGCAAGAAGGCATACGAGGAGAAAGCAGGAGATTGGGGTTGAGAGGGAAAATGGATCAGTCATGATGAAATGGCAGAGCAGAGTTGATGGGTCAAATGGCCTAATTCTGCTCCTATATTTTATGGTAACCAAACCTGTACCATGTATTCAAGTGCGGTTCATGAATGACTTATAAAATTGCATCATAATGTCCTCTTATATTCACTGCCCTGCCTGATGAAGGCCAGCTTGCTTAATGTCTTTTTCACCACTCTCTCTACCTCTTTTCAGCAAACTGTCCAAAATACCCTTTAAGTCCCTCTATTACACTCCCTAATGCCCTATAATTCGTAGTATGTCCTACACTGGTTTGACTTTCAAGATGCTTTACCTCACACTTTTCAATATTGAAATCCATTGCCAATCCTTAGCCCACTGATGTAACTGACCAATATCCCCCTATAGTCTATGATAACCTTCTTCACTATTGACAACACCTCCTAATTTTGTGTCATCTGCTAACTTATTGATGAAACCTTATGCATTGCACAAATAAGGATGATCCCAACACCAACCACTGTGGCACACCACTCATCACTGGCCTCTGTTCCAAGAACCAGCCTTCAACCACCACTCTCTACTTCCGAGCCACTTTTGAACTTGCCTAACTAGCTCTCCCTGGATTCCATGCGACCTTATCTTCCAGACCAGCTTTGTATGTGGGACCTGCAGAAGGCTTTGCTGAAGTCCAAATAGACAACATCCACTTGCCCATTCTCTAGTTTTTTCGTTGCCGCTTGACATAAAAAGCTCTAAAAAGTTCGTCAACTCTGACTTCCCACAAACAAAGCCATGCTGACTCCTTTTAATCAGATTCTGGTTATGCAATTTATTTTTAATATTTGCAGACCTGATGCTGGACCAATAATGCTTAGTAGATGCCAAGGCTATTTTTATATTGTAATACTGTCCTAATTTAAAGTTACTAAAGTTGTAAAATGAAATTTGTAAATGAAAGTTGAGAAGTACTTTTGTTCATCTTGTAATCTTTTTCATCTGTTACATTTTCTATCTCATCTATTTTCACTCTGAAAGTTCATCTGTTAAGATTTTATGTTCGTAATACTTCCTTAATTGACTATTTACTCTATTCAGACTGGTCAGTAGCACCTTATTGAGGGGAGCAAAAAACAACTTTTATAAACTCTCAGTATCGTGCTTACCAGTTTACTTCACAGTTGGGACTTAGCCACATTGCAGATGGGAACCATGCTGTAAATACTGTCCAACAGTTAGTTTTCTATACAAATTTCAAGAGACTTCTCTGTTGACCTTGATTCCCAGGACAAAAAAAAAATGTTGATGTAATAAGTATAATGTGACTTGGTTTATCTTCAAAAAGGGTTTTTGCTAAAACCAGAATGTATAAAGAGGAATGATTTATCTTCCGCTTAGTTCATAACCTTTGATTGCATTGTAATAAATGGGCTGTAGATTTTGAGAAGTCAATGAATTGAGTTTCGTGTTTTACAGTTCTTGTAGCTGCACAGATTCTGTGAGAATTATGGCTAATAATTTTGTAAACAAAGCACAATGAGTTAGAGGACACAAAATTGAATAAATCGTTAAGCATGTGGCAAAAGAAATAGTGAGTTAGTGAGGCTGTTTATGTGTCCTTTTGTCTGACCAGGGATAGCACACGTGTGCTCCTGCCACATACATCAGATGGCTTTTTGACCCTGACCAGTATTACGTTGTTTAAGTTGTTCACAAGCAATTTTTAAGTTACTGTCTTCACACATGGCCATTATTTTCATTTTAGTACTTTGCCTTACTAGCTGTCACCATTGCTATTTTATACCACAGACCATGAAGCATAGGAGCAGAATCGGGCCAGTTAGTCCATCAACTCTGCTCCATTATTTCATCAGGGCTGATTTAGTATCCCTCTCAACCCCATTCTCCAATTAATAATCAAGAACCTGTTAGGCTCTGCTCCAAATATATCCAGTGATTTGGCCTCTACAGCCATCTGTCACAATGAATTCCACAGATTCACCACCTCTGGCTAAAGAAATTCCTACTCATTTCTGTTCTCAAGGGACATCCTTCTCTTCAGAGGCTGTGCCTTCAGGTCCTGGACTCCTCCACTGTAGGAAGCATCCTCTCCACATCCACTCTGTGTAGGCCTTTCAGTGTTCAATAGGTTTCAATGAGGCCTAGTGAGATTCTAAACTCACGCGAGTATATGCCTAAAGCCATCAACCACTCTTCTCATGGAGTACGTTAACCCTTTCATTCCTCAGATAATTCTCATTAAACTCCTCTGGACCTTCAGAGGAGGTTCCAATGCCAGTACATCCTTTCTTAGCTAATGGATACAAAACTGCTCACAATACTCCCAAGTGTGGTATCACCAATGCCTTATAAAGCATCAAAATTACATCTTTGCTTTTATATTCTAGTCCTCTCAAAATGAATACTAACATTAAATTTGCCTTTCTTACCACCGACTTTATTTTCCATTGAGAGTAGGGGAGATTCAAACAAGAGGACATGAGTTGAGAGTTGGGGACGAAAGTTTAGGGGTAACACGAGGAGGAATTTCTTTACTCAGAGAGTGGTAGCTGTGTGGAACGAGCTTCCAGTAGAAGTGGTAGAGGCAGGTTCAATTTTGTCATTTAAAGTAAAATCGGATAGGTATATGGACAGGAAAGGAATGGAGGGTTATGGGCTGAGTGCAGGTCAGTGGGACTAGGTGAGAGTAAGCGTTCGGCACGGACTAGAAGGGCCGAGATGACCTGTTTCCGTGCTATAATTGTTATATGGTTATATTTTGGCGTATTCTACCTTCTTTTGCAAACTTTAGTTAACCTACTCCTCCACGAGTACTCACATATTTTTTTGCAACTCTGATTTTTGAATTTACCCGCCATTTAGAAAATAATCTGGACCTCTACTATTTCTGTTAAAATTCATGACCATACACTTCACTGCACTACATTCCATCGGTCACTTCTTTGTCCATTTCCCCAATCTGTCAAAGTCCTTCTGCAGACACTCTACTTCCTCAGCACCACCTGCCCTTCCACCTATCTTGGCATCATCCACAAACCTGGTCACAAGGCCATCAATTCCGTCATTCAAATCATTGAAGTATGATGTAAAAAGAAGCAGTCCCAGCACTGCCCCTGCAGAACACCAGTTGTCACCGGCAGCTAACCAGGAGAGGTCGGCTTAATTCCCACTCCTTGCCTCCTGCCAGTCAACCAACCTTCTATCCGTGCCAGCAGTGTTCCTAATTTTAAATCTGTTTCCCGAGTTCAAGAGCCAGATACAAAATCTATGTAAATGAAACTGCATATGCTGGAAATTTGAAATAGAATAGAAATACTCAGCAGCTCAATCAGATTCTGTGGAAGTAGAATCAAAATTAAACATTCCAGTTTGAACATCTTTCTTTGGATGTGTGTAAAGACTTTTTTCTCTTTATCCTTCCTTTGGTTATGTCAAATAAGTGAAACTAATGAAAGGTCTTGGCCAGAAACATTGTCTTTATTGGTACTCATTTCCTAGATGCTGCCTGGCCTGCTGAGGTCCTCCAACAATTTTTGTGTATTGCTTGAATTTCCAACATCTGCAGATTTTCTCTTGTAGTTGATACTAAGTTGTGACCGAAGTGAGCTATTGTCTGCTATTTTGAGCTATTATTGCCTGCTATATTTCAGACCTGTTCCTCTAGATCTAATCTTATGTTTTGGAACTTATCTGATTCATGTACTTTTTTTAGACATTTGAGAATCTGTGCTATTTATTCCTTCGGTTAGCATAACTGCAGGTTGCCACTCACAATAAGTTGCCCCATAGTGATGCAGTAAGCTCTGAGTGGATGCTGAAATGAGCAGAGACAGCGTGAAGTTGGTGTGTTCCCTTCTTTGGAGTTAACTGCTGCATGATTAGTTATTTTTCACAGTCCCCTTGACTACTTTTGAGAGCTATCGAAATTCTGCTTTTCGTTTTCACAAAATATAAATAGCATTCTCAGTCTTTAGTACAGTGTACTGACTTAATTTGAAATTAATGTACTAGTCATACAGCCATGCTTTTGCAAATTTATTGATATATTTTGTCCCAATCCTTCTCTACTTCAATTATTGGCTTCTATTATCTCTTGCTTAATAGCCATTCAGCTGCCTTTTCCCTACATAAGACATAGGACCAGAATTAGGCCATTCAGCCCATTGAGTCTGCTCCACCATACCATCATGGCTGATCCCAGATCCCACTCAACTCCATTCACCTGTCTTCTCGCCATATCCTTTGGTGCCCTGACCAATCAGGAAACTATCAACTTCCGCTTTAGATATATTGATGGTCTTGGCCTCCACCTCACTGCAGCAGAGCATTCCAGAGATTCACAACTCGCTGGCTCAAAAAATTCCTCCTTATCTCTTTTCTAAAAGATCACCCCTCAATTCTGCGGCTGTACCCTCTAGTTCTGGATACCCCACCATAGGAAACATCCTTTCCGTATCCATCCTGTCTGGTCCTTTCAACATTTGGTAGGTTTCAATGAGATCCCCCTGCATTCTTCTAAATTCCAGTGAGTACAGGCCCAAAGCTGCCAAAAGCTTCTTATATGTTAATCCTTTCATTCCTGGAATTAGCCTTGTGAACCTTCTCTGGACTCTGTCCAATGACAACATGTCCTTTCTGAGATATGGGGCCCAAAACTGTTGACAATACTCTGAAGTGCAACCTGACTAGTGTCTTATAAAACCACAACATTATCTTCTTGTTTTTATATTCCATTCCTCTTGAAATAAATGACAACATTGCATTAGCTATCTTTACCACAGACTCAACCTGTAAATTAACCTTCTTGGAGTCTTGCACAAGGACTCCCAAGTCCCTCTGCACCTTCGCATTTAGATAAAAGTCTGCACTATTGTTCCTTTTACCAAAATGCATCATCATACTTTTCCCAGCACTGTATTCCATCTGCCAGTTTGTCCAAGTCCTGCTGCAATCACATTGCTTCCTCAGCATTACCTACCCGTCCACCTATCTTCATATCATCTGCAAACGTTGCCACAAAGCCATCAATTCCATGATGTAAATAATTGACAAAGAATGTGAAAAATAGCGGTCCCAGTACTAACCCACAAGGAACACCACTAGTCACTGGCAGCCAACTAGAAAAGGCCCTTTTCTTTTACCACTCGCTGCCTCATGCCTGTCAGGCATTCCTCTAACCATGCCATATCTTTCCTGTAATGCCACAGGATTTTATCTTATTAAGCAGCCTCATATGTGACATCTTATCAAACACCTTCTGAAAATCCAAGTAAATGACATCACTTCCTCTCCTCTGTCCACCATGACTGTCCCTTCCTCGAAGAACTTTTAACAGATTTGTCATGCATGATTTCCCTTTATAGAAACCATGCTGACTTTGGCTTATTTTATCATGAGTCTCCAAGTACCCCAAAATCTCATCCTTAATAATAAGACTCCAACACTTTCTCAATTACTGAGGTTAGGTTAACTGACCTAAGATTTCTTCTGCCTTCCTCCTTTCTTAAAGAGTTGACTGACATTTGCAGTCTTCCAGTCCTCCAGGACCATGACAGAATCAAGTGATTCTTGAAAGATCATGACCAATGCATCCATTATCTCTTCAGCATCCTCTCTCAGGACTCTGGGATGTAGTGCACCTGGTCCAGATGACTTGTCCACCTTAAGATCTTTGAGTTTACCTAGCACTTTTTCTTTTGTAATAGCAATGACACTCATGGACCTCTGGCACACTGTTACTATCTTCCACAGTGAAGATTGATGCAAGGTAAAGTCATCTGCCATTTCTTTGTCACCCTCACCAGCATAATTTTCCAGTCGTCCAATATCAACTCTCACCCCCTTTTACTCATTTATATAACTGAAAAAACTGCTTTATATTATTGGCTAGTTTGCCCTCCTATTTCATCTTTTCCCTCCTTATAGCTTTTTTAGGTACATTTTGCTGGATTTTAAAAGCTTCCAAATCATCTAACCTCCCACTTACTTTTGCTACCTTATATGCCTAAGGAAACTTGGCTTTTATGCAGTCCTTAACTTCCCTTGTCAGCCAAGGTTGCCTAACCCTGCCATTTGAGAACTACTTCTGTGGGACATATCTATCCTGTGCCTTGTGAACTATTTCCAGGATCTTCAGCCATATCTGCTCTGCCATCATCCCCACCAGTATCCTCCTCAAATCCACCTGGACAAGCTCCTATCTCATGTCTCTGTAATTCTCTTTATTCCATTGTGATACTGATACATGTGACTTATGCTTCACCCTCGCAAATTGCAGTATGAATTCAGTCATATTATGATCATTACATCCTAAGGGTTCCTTTATGTTAAGCTCCCTAATAAGATCTGGGTTATTACACGACACCCAATCTAGGATCTCCTTTCCCCAAGTAAGCTCAAGCACAAGCTGCTCTAAAAAGCCGTCTCATAGGCATTCAACAGACTCTTCTTCTTGCGATCCAACACCAACCTGAATTTCCCAATCCCCTTGCATATTAAAGTCCCCCATTGCAATCATGACATTACCCTTATTGCGTGCCTTTTTCAGCTCCCTTTGCTTTCTCAACCCCACGTCTTGGCTACTATTTGGAGGCTTATATATGATTCCCATAATGGATTTTTTACCCTTACAGTTTCTTAACTCTACCCACAAATATTCAACATTCTCTACCTCTATGTCACCTCTTTCTAAAGATGTAATTCTGTCTCTTGCCTACAGAGCCACACCACCACCTATACCTTCCTGCCTGTCCCTTCGATACTTCCTTTGATGTTAAGCTCCCAACTAAGGCCTTCTTTCAGCCACGACTCAGTGATGCCCGCAGTGTCACACCGACCAATCTCTTAATTGTGCCATGAGTTTGTCCGCCTTATTCTGAACGCTGTGCACATTTAAATACAGCATCTACAGCAGTCCTGCATTCTTCACCCTTTCGAATATTGCCTCTGTGGTACAACTTAACTCTTTGCTCTGTCTGCATTTGTACCCAGTCATTGGCTTGTCCTTCCTTACATTCATGTTATACCCATCATCTACTTGTAAACCTGCTGGCTCATCCTCAGCTCTATCATCCTGGTTCCTATCCCCCTGCCATACTAGTTTAAGCCACTCCCAACAGCTGTAGTAAGCCTGCCCTCAAGAATATTGGTCTCCCTCGGATTCAAGTGCCACCCTTCCCTTATGTACAGGTCCTACCTGCCCCAGAAAAGGTCCCAATTATCCAGAAATCTGAATCCCTGCCCCCTGCTCTAATTCGTCAGCCATATATTTATCTACCACATCATTCTATTCCTATCCTCACTGTATGGCATAGGCAGCAATCCCGAGGTAACTACCTTTGAAGTCCTGCTTCTCAGCTTCCTTCCTAACTCCCTCTGTTCTGTTTTCAGGACCTCCTCCCTTTTTTTATTTATGTCGTTGGCACCAATATGTACCACAATTTCTGGCTGCTCACCCTCACTTTTCAGGATATTGTGGACGCGTTCAGAAACATCGCAGACCCTGGCACCTGGGAGGTGTCTCTTTTCCACATCCGCAGAATAAGTTGTCTGTCTCCCTAATTATAAGGTCTCCTGTTATTGCTGCCATCCTCTTCAGTTTCCTACCCTTCTGAGCCACGGGGACAGACTCAGTGCCAGAGGCACTGTTGAAGGGGACGGCCGCAGGGGTGCTCTCCACTATCTGATGTTCTCCCTTTCCTTTCCTGGCAGTTAGCCTTTTATCTGTCTTCTGTAGCCTTGGGGTGACTACTTTCCTGTAGCTCTTGTCCGTCTCCTCTTCTCATTCCCTAACTAGCCAAAGGTCATTGAGCTGCAGGTCCATTTCCTTAATACGTTCACTAAGGAGCTGCTTGTGTTGTTGTTCAGTCGTTAAGTCGAGTGTTGTCATGGCACGATATAGAAGTAGTTTGCCAGGCCTTTCTTCCACACAGATGCTGCTGCTGTCCAGGTTGGGATCTGGCAGGGTTTGAACTCAGGACCATCTGCCTTGAAGAGACCACTACAGCATCAGCTGGCCCACCACCAGGAACTGGTAGTCTCCCGGAAATCTCACATCTGGCACCCAGAACAGAACACTGGTCATGTAGACATACAGTCTATTCTTTCGAAAGTTAAATAAGGAATGAACATACGTACTTACCTTACCTTTGCCTGTTCACACCTCTGCCTGTTGAACTAAAGCCTTACCACTCTAACTCAGACCACTCCTACCACGATCACTCCCATGATGGCTGCTCTGCTAGATGCTTCCCCTCTTTTATGGAGACTGGGTTTTAAACCTCTTTGCTGGACTTGTGCAGGAATGCTTCTACCGTCCTCCAAAGTTCTGATGCATGTTCGTGTTCTGGTATCCTTGAGATTATTGTGCTGGCTGCTGTTAAAACCCTTTGAATTAAATATAGTACATCTGTATCATGCTAACCTAAATTTTCTGTCATTTAAAATAAGTAAGTCTTGTTAAACTTAACATTATGAAGTTTGCACACCATTTTCTGAGAGCTTTCATTCATTCATATTTGAGCAACAATCCATTGCTATGGCAGCCAGTTAACTAAATTGTCATAAATCTCTGGATGTTCAATGTCTCTTTTTGAATGTAAAATCGTTTTCCCTTGTATAGTCTGCTTATTCTTTCCCAATAAATTTTGATACATGTGTAAGTAGTATCATTACAATTTTTTCCCAAACTTTAATGTGGAGGAAGTCCATCTGGAGTTGTGGTTTTATCCTCAATAAATGTTCTGCTGAAAGGTCATTCACCTGAAATGTTGGCTCTGTTTCTTTTTCCACAGTTAAATGGAAACATTTGCTCAGCAAACCAGAACCATTATTTGTGTTGCTTTCATAATTCTACTTAGACGAGGAACAAAAACAATGCAATAAAATAATACAAACAAATGTTTGATTCATGTATTCTCAATTGAGATTATTTATTAGTAGATACTATTAGAAACATAGAAAACCTGCAGCACAATACAGGCCCTTCGACCCACCAAGCTGAGCCGAACATGTCCCTACCTTAGGAATTACTAGGCTTACCTATTGCTTAGCCATCTCCTCCTTGCATTTGAATTTGTGGCTTTTCTGACCAGAACAACAGCTAGTTTTGTTCTAAAAGAATTTGAAGGGTTCAGAGCTATAGAGGGCTAAAGACCCTTTCACGATGAAAGTGGATCAGTGGCACAGCAGAGGCATTGCTGGGAAAATGTTGAGCGGGCGAGAAATGGAAGGTTTAGGAACTGGAAAGCGTGTTGGAACTTGTGAGATTAAAGGGGCAGGTAGGAAGTGGGAGCCCTGTAAATGGTTTTCAAAATGCAGGAATGGTTTTCAAGTACATAAGGAAATAGAAAACAAAAACTTGAAGTTTGTTATCGAAACTCCGCTGAACAAGGTTGGTATAGTAGCAAGTATGAGATGGACTTGGGAGTATGTAAAATGCAGTTTGTTTATATTGTACTGAGATAATTGGAAATGAAGTTTTCAATACTTTCTTTGGAAGAATTGATCTTCAGGAAAAACAGAAAAAATATGGTAAACAATATTATTGTAAGATTGTAAACAACAAATAGCAGAAAGTGAGTATAGACACACTCCTTAAGCAGTCCCTTGGAGCTGAGGATAACTTTCTCAGGTTTGTAGGTTGATGTGGGAGCTGCAGACACCTGAGCAGAAGTGCCAGACAGAACAGCAGAATAGATAGCTGGTAAGGTGGTTCACGCCTTTTCCAGTTGACACTGGGTATCCACATGCACCGATGCATGGTTCTGAGGTTCTCAGTGCCATTCTGATGCTCTTTCCCATTCGGAGCACCATGAGCCAGGAATTTACAGGAATCAATGTGTGGGTAGAACAAAGAATACAGCAAACCTACAACACAATACAGGCCCTTCAGCCCGCAGAGCTCTGCCGGACTTGTCCTTACCTAACAAATTACCTACAGTTACCCATAGCCCTCTATTTTTCTGAGCTCCAGGTACCTGTCCAGGAGTTTCTTAAAAGACCCTATTGTATCCACCTCCACCACTGTTGCCAGCAGCCCATTCCACGGTCTCACCACTCTCAGCGTAAAAAAAAAACTTACCCCTGACATTTCCTCTGTATCTACTTCCAAACACCTTAAAACTGTGCCCTCAATGCTAGCCACTTCGGCCCTGGGAAAACACCTCTGACTATCCACACGATCAATGCCTCTCATCATCTTATACACCTCTATCAGATCACCTCTCATCCTCCGTTGCTCCAAGGAAAAAAGGCCAAGTTCACTCAACCTATTCTCATAAGGCATGCTCCCCAATCCAGGCAACAGCCTTGTAAATCTCCTCTG
Organism: Hypanus sabinus; assembly: GCF_030144855.1. Taxonomy (NCBI): domain Eukaryota; kingdom Metazoa; phylum Chordata; class Chondrichthyes; order Myliobatiformes; family Dasyatidae; genus Hypanus; species Hypanus sabinus. Next base: position 43,822,704 of record NC_082710.1, read on the forward strand.
CACCCTTTCTATGGTTTCCACATCCTTCCTATAGTGAGGCGACCAGAACTGAGCACAGTACTCCAAGTGGGGCCTGACCAGGGTCCTATATAGCTGCAACATTACCTTTTGGCTCTTAAGCTCAATCCCATGATTGATGAAGGCCAGTGCACCGTATGCCTTCTTAACCACAAAGTCAACCTGCATAGCAGCTTTGAGTGTCCTATGGACTCAGACTCCAAGATCCCTCTGATCCTCCACATTGTCAAGAGTCTTACCATTAATACTATATTCTGCCATCATATTTGACCTACCAAAATGAGTCACCTCACACTTATCTGGGTTGAACTCCATCTGCCACTTCGCAGCTCAGTTTTGCATCCTATCAATGTCCCGCTGTAACCTCTTGACAGCCCTCACACTATCCACAACACCTCCAACCTTTGTGTCATCAGCAAATTTACTAACCCGTCCCTCCACTTCCTCATCCAGGTCATTTATAAAAATCAGAAAGAGTAGGGGTCCCAGAACAGATCCTTGAGGCATACCACTGGTCTCCAACCTCCATGAAAAATATGATCTGTCTACAACCTCTCTTTGCCTTCTGTGGGCAAGCTAGTTCTGGATCCACAAAGCATTGTCCCCTTGGATCCTATGCCTCCTTACCTTCTCAATAAGCCTTGCTAAAATCCATATACACTATATCTATGGCTCTACTTTCATCAATGTGCTTAGTCACATCGTCAAAAAATTCAATCAGGCTCGTAAGGCATGACCTGCCTTTGACAAAGCCACACTGACTATTCCTAATCATATTATGCCTCTCCAAATGTTCATAAATCCTGCCTCTCGGGGTCTTCTCCATCATCTTACCAACCATTGAAATAAGACTCAGTGGCCTATAATTTCCTGGGCTATCCCTACTCCTTTTCTTGAATAAAGGAGCAGCATCCAAAACACTCCAATCCTCTAGAACCTCTCCCGTCGTCATTGATGATGCAAAGATCATCGCCAGAGGCTCAGCAAATTCCTCCCTCGCTTCCCGCAGTAGCCTGGGTTACATCCCATTTGATCCCGGTGACTTATTTAACTTGATGCTTTCCAGTCCATGGCAAGTCATCCCTACAATCGCCAAGATCATTTTCCATAGTGAATACTGAAGCAAAGTATTCATTAAGTACCTCTGCTATTTCCTCTGGTTCCATACACACTTTTCCATTGTCACACTTGATTGGTCTTATCCTCTTGCTCTTCACATACTTATAGAATGCCTTGGGGTTTTCCTTAATCCTGTCCGCCAAGGCCTTCTCATGGCCCCTTCTGGCTCTAATTTCATTCTTAGGCTTCTTCCTGCTAGCGTTATAATCTTCTAGATTCATATCATCACCTAGTTCTTTGAACCTTTCATACGCTCTTCTTCTTGACTAGATTTACAACAGCCTTTGTACACCATGGATCCTGTACCTTACCATTCTTTCCATGCCTCATTGGAACATACCTACGCAGAACCCCACACAAATATCCCCTGAACATTTGCCAGATTTCTTCCTGTATGTTTCCCTGAGAACATCTGTTTTCAATTTATGCTTTCAAGTTCCTGCGTGATAGCCTCATCATTGCCCTTACTCCAATTAAACTTTTTCCTAACTTGTCTGTTCCTATCCCTCTTCAGTGCTATGGTAAAGGAGATAGAACTGTGACCACTATCTCCAAAATGCTCTCCCACTTATAGACCTGACACCTGACCAGGTTCATTTCCCAATACCAGATCAAGTACAGCATCTCCTCTTGTAGGCTTATCTACATACTGTGTCAAGAAACCTTCTTGAACACACCTAACAAACTCCACCCCATCTAAACCCCTCGCTCTAGGGACATGCCAATCAATGTTTGGGAAATTAAAATCTCCCATCACAACAACCCTGTTATTATTACTCCTTTCAAAAATCTGTCTCCCTATCTGCTCTTCGATGCCCCTGTTACTATTGTGTGGTCTATAAAAAAACACAGTCGAGTTATTGACCCCTTTCTATCCTAACTTCTACCCACAGAGGCTCCATAGACAACAATTCCATGACTTCCTCCTTTTCTGCAGCCATGACACTATCCCTGATCAACAGTACCATGGCCCTACCTCTTATTCCTCCCTCCCTGTCCTTTCTGAATCATCTAAAGCCTGGCACTTGAAGTAGCCATTCCTGCCCCTGCTCCATTCACGTCTCTGTAATGGTCACAACATCATAGCTCCAAGTGCTGATCCACACTCTAAGCTCATCCTCTTTATTCATGATACTCGTCGCATTAAAATAGACACATCTCAAACCATCGGACAGAGCACGTCCCTTCTCTAACACCTGCCTATACTTCCTATCGCCCTGTCTCCAAACTTTCTCTATTTGTGAGCCAACCTCCCTTTCCTCTGTCACTTCATTCTGGTTCCCACCCACAAACAATTCTAGTTTAAGCTCTCCCCAATAGCCTTAGCAAACCTTCCCATCAGGATGTTGGACCCCTGGGATTCAAGTGCAACCTGTCCTTCTTGTACAGGTCAGGCCTGCCCCAGAAAAGGTCCAATGATCCAGAAATCTGAATCACTGCTCCCTGCTCCAATCCCTCAGCCACGCATTTATCCTCCGCCTTATTTTATTCCTACACTCACTGTCATGCGGCACAGGAAGTAATCTCATGATTATTACGTTTGAGGTCCTGCTTCCTAACTCTCTGTAGTCATTTTTCAGGACCTCCTCCCTTTTCCTACCTATGTCATTGGTACCAATATGTACCACGACATCTGGCTCTTCTCCTTCCCACTTCAAGATATCATGGATACGATCAGAAACATCCTGGACCCTGGCACCTGGGAGGCAAACTACCATCCGGGTTTCTTTTCTGCGTCGACAGAAATGCCTATCTGACCCCCCTAACTATAGAGTCCCTTATCACTGCTGCCATCCTCTTTCTTTCCCTACCCTTCTGAGCCACAGGGCTAGACTCTGTGCCAGAGGCACGACCACTGTTGCTTCCCCCAGGTAGACTATCTCCCCCAACAGTCCTCAAGCAGGAATACTTATTATCAAGGGGGACAGCCACTGGGGTACTCTAGTACCTGCTTCTTGCCCTTCCATCCCCTGACTGTTACCCACTTCTCTGTCTCCTGTGGTCCCGGAGTGACTATATAGCTCCTCTATTACCTCCTCACTCTCCCTGACCAGACGAAGGTCATCGAGCTGCATCTTCAGTTCCCTAAAGTGATCTCTAAGGAGCTGCAGCTCAACGCACCTGGTGCAGATGTGGTCACCCGGGAGGCTGGGAGTCTCTAGGACTTTCCACATCTGACACCGAGCCCAGAAAACCGGATCACGCACATACTCTCAGTCTTTATTTTGAACAGATAACCTACCTGGCCTTGACCCTTTATCGCCAAAGCCCTCCTACTCTGTCTCCCTGTATTCTGATGCCCGTTCTGTAAATGTGTCTTCCTTTTAAACTCTTCCCTCTGTTCTCTCTGGCCAACCTCCGAGCACTTGCACAGTGGTGCCCTGTTCAGCCAAAGAAATAACACAATATGGGAAATGGTCCATTTTTTCCAACATATTGCAGAGGCAGATTGGATATAGATAATTAAATATTTAAGCATATATGTTTTAATCTGAATGAGCTCATTTGTTATAACTTGGGTTTAATGGATATCAAACTATGTACACTAAAGTGCTCTGTTGTAAGTGTTGGCTTCATACATCTGAGTGCAACGAAGGTCTCTTGATTTTCATTAATGTTTGTTTTCTTTCAATGTTTAAAATAAATAAAAAGTTATTTCCAAAAATTCAAGTGTAGGACTGAATTTCTTCAATAAATTAACTGTGAATAAAAGTGTATGTTTGTTTTCCATGTCAGATTGAAGAGGCTTGAAAGTTTTCCGGTACAATTTTAATGACATTGAACATGAAAAGGAAAACAAGCTTGCAGTGCATGTGTTCGAACCTGTTCGGCACGGTACTGAATGATTACACAGCGCAGTTAAATGAGGCTAAGTTTAAATGAAATAGCAAAAAACAAACCAACTATTTTAAAAAGAGCTTTAAAAGCTAACTTTGGAAATTATAGCTTCTGCAATGCTGATACTTTTGTAAAGCTGATGTATCATTTTCCTAGGCGATGGGAGTCTACATCTATGGGGAGTTGATGGTTAATGAAGATGCCAGACAGCAGCAGCTAGCGCACAGGTGTTTCGCCATGCTTAAAGAAGAGATGGATCCATCCTTGAAGAAGGTGGTGACAGAAATGCTATTCTAGCCAAGTGAGAGCCAGCAAGGTAATTCCACAGTGGCATATTCTAACAGTTTACCTTAACTTGAGCTCCTTACATTGCAGAAATTATTTGATTAATGCCTTGTTTAGTAATGGGAGTTGGGGTAGTAGGAGTGGAAACAGAGAAACTGACTTCAGGAACTTGCCTGAGTGCAGTATTTTTGGGTCTCACATGCAAAAGGTTAGTGGATAATGTTCCTTGATTCAGAATTTCTGTTTTTATTACTGGATTAGAGCAGATACTACAAAGACATTGGGGGAATGGAATGGAATCTCTGCAGAGGGCAGTGCGGAAGGATAATTTAGTCCAGGTGATTGTAAGAACCAGTGGGTTGTTGGAGATAAAGATGCCAAATTAGGGAGAATGTTCAGATATAGGCCTTGTGAAAATGAGATATGGCTAGAAATTGGCAGTAAATGCAATAAGATAAAAAGTTTTTTCCGGTCAGGAAGTAATTTAAAAATCCTTGGAATTATTAAAAGAGTTGAAGCAGAGGTACTGGTTTAAAGGCATGAGTCAGCTGTCAAGGTGTGAGTTAAGACTGCTGAAGCTGGTATCTTTGCATAAAGTAATGAGCTGAGAAATCATGTTAAGATTCTTAATTATAAAACACTGAATTCATGCAGAGAATAGTAAATGTTTGTAGAGGATTTCTTATGCTACTTTTATTTTAGATACTATCCTACTCTCTCAATTAGCTGATCAAGAAACTTTGATAGACATTCGTTGTATCCTGGACATGGGGTCCTGTAATCTGTTCTGGTATTCTCTTTTAATTATTTTTACCCCCCCCCCCACCCCCCATTTTACTCCCTCATCCATCCTATTCTTTTTCACCAATATTTCTTCTTTGGGTTTTTCACTGGTAAGTTTGTTAATAGGTAGTTTAGTTTCTATAATTTTTGCCAGTAGTGTAGATACAATTGATTGATTATAAGTGCAACAAAAAGTTATCGGTTTCCCAGTTCATCGTGAGAAATCATTGAAGAGGAGATTGGAGGTCTTGTCATGTAAATATGAGAAGTACTGCTAGAGTCCAGAGATACACTATTTTAGGGTAGGCTGCCAAGATGGGGTCTGAACTTGGGGGATAGGTGAGGATATTCGTAGAAGAAACAAAATATGAAGAATGTGACTAGTAAAGGTGCAAGTAGGCATTGCTATTTTGACCAGTTTCATAGTTTCCACTTCATTGCCATATCATTGTGATTAAATCCCTATTGTGGTGAAGTTTTGTCTGTGGTGCAAAAGTCAATTGACTGAATTTAGTAACAAACAAGAGAAAATCTGCAGATGCTGAAAATCCAAGCAACACACACAAAATGCTGGAGGAATTCAGCAGGCCAGGCTGCATCCATGGAAAAAAAGTACAGCTATCATTTCGGGCCGAGACCCTCGCAGGACTGGGGAAAGAAAAGATGAGTAGATTTAAAAGGTGGGAGAGGGGATAGAGAAGCACAAGTGATAGGTGCCTGGCCTGCTGAGTTCCTCCAGCATTTTGTGTGTGACTAAAATTATTTGTCAGTTTTGAATTGAGGACTTTTTTTGCAGAGCTAAAATAAATATGGATAGTTCTTTTAAAAGAAGAAAGGATTGAAATATTCGCACATGCAAGCAAGAGCAGCATAAGTAGCATTACTGTAAATTGCGAGTAATAAGGGAATAATAAGAACAAATGAATATGTATGAATAATAATAGACTGGGAGATGGAGATAAACAAAAAAACTGCCAGAGCAGAGTTAGTTTTCTTCACAAATACTGTGGCTCACTGGCTATACCCATAATTTCAGATTTATTTCAGATTTCCATCCATTTTTAAAAAGTTGTTATCTTCATAGTGTAAAATATTCTAATGCAATATTCTTCACAGATTTCCTAATGGTTTTTTGAAATATATTGTGCTAGAGTTTTAATGCCAAGAAGATTTAAAAAAAAATCAGCTGTTCTCTGAATGCCACAGACATCCAGGAATTATGAAACAGACAATGAATAACTTTCTATTTTGTGTTTACTTAAGTAGTCTTTTCTTGATGGAGCTTAATTCTGAGCTCAGCAGAGAAAGAAGTGATATTTTCTTTGATTATTTCTTGCAGTCCTAGTGGATTGCATTTCCTAAAGTGCACTCAGTCAAATAGTTAGCTTTTGGATTCCTGCTTTTTGTAACCCTGCTTATCAACTAAGGAGTCCTCTTGATATGTCTTCAAATACAACCTTAATTAAGTGTTTTATTGAGATTTATAATCATTCACCATGACTTAAATATTTGGTTAAGAAGGTTATATTTGAATATTTGGTTATATCTTACTACTTCATTAGTGAGGATGATGGATTCTCTCATGTGAATTCTCTTCTTGAGCAGGACTTGTCTCAAGAGATCCCTTCATGGTGCTATGGATTTTTGTTTGGTATGGAAAAAAGGTGAATATATTTTTTGCAAAGAGCATAAATTAGAGAGGCTGCAGATTATTTGATCTTCTAACATGTTTCTGAAAATTATATGTAGAATACTTGTATTCCTGTCAGGTTTATTAGGTAATAAACTGGTGACTAAAGACAAGTGTCCTCACAGAATCATTGTTTTCCAAGAATACGGCATATTCCTGTATCACAATACTGTGTGTGTTCTTTCCCACTAACTGTGCAACCCACTGGGGAGGCAATACTGCGGTGCATAGGAGCCCTGGGAGTCCTCACCTGTAACTGTAGTCCTGATGAGATATCACGACGTCAGTTCCAACGTGTGCAAAGGAAGTCCTTCCGATTGTTTGCTTTTCTGTAATAGCAAACCTCTCAGAAGCATGAGATAAAAGCAAATTGAATAAAGTAAATGCTTATGTTTAAAATGTAAACAGTTTATTCAAATATAAATATAGCAAGCATTTGCTCTGTTACCGTGGCAGGAAGAGAAGCAGGAAATGTTACTGAATGGAATATGGAACCAAGCTGCCTTTCACAGCCCCTTGAACCTGTTTCCAACAACCACCACCACTATCCTAAACTATGTTCCTTTTATGTTTCATCGTTCTGTATCTAAATAAAGTTTAATTTTCTTGTGGGCATTCTGAACAAATCTGTAGAATAATAGCTATAACTGAATCAATGAAAGACCATTCAACTAGGGAATTCAACCAGAGTGCAGACTCTGCAAGTACAAAAAGAAGAGACAATAATAATAAATAAATGTAATGAATATTGAGAACATGAGGTGAAGAGTCCTTGAAAGTGAGTCCATTGGTTGTGGGAACATCTCAATGATGGGGCAAGTGAAGTTGAGTAAATTTATCCCCTTTGATTCAAGAGCCTGATGGGTGAGGGGTACTGACTGTTCCTGAACCTGGTGGTTTGGGTCCTGAGGCTCCTGTACCACCTTCCTGATGGCAACAGATAGAAGGGAGAATGTCCTGTGTGGCGCGAGTCCCTCTGATGGAAGCTGCTTTCCTGTGACAGCACTTCATATAGATGGGAGGGCTTTACCCATGATGGACTGGACCATTTATTACTCAGACCAAATTACCCGTGAGAAAGCAATGGGTTGGAGCCTTTTTGATCTACTGAAGTCCACTTGGTGGAGGTGCTCCCAAAGTTACCAGATTGAGGCCCAGCAGTGATTAATGGACAATGAGTGTGGTGTTTTAGTGTGTCTGTATTCCTTATCATTATGCTGGTAGCATGTGATGGTCCGTGCACCTTGGTGAATATTGTGCATTTTCCAGATGGTTCACACTGCATGTGGTGGAGGAAAGGATTGTCCGGTGTAATGAAGGGGAGGTCTTGTGGATTTTTCTTAGCTTTTTCCTTATGACTAAAAGCCCTTTGGCTCATTGTGTTTGTGCTGACTGATTTTCCTGTAACCTATTCAACGCAAATGTCCATTAACTGTCCCCCAGTCTGCAGTTCCCCGTCCACATCAGGGACAGTACACCGAACAGCTAACACAACTTTTTGAAGTGGAAGGAAATGCGTGCAGTCACACGGAGATTGCAAACTCCAAATAGAGTGAATGGTGGTCAGATGTAACTCTGATTTGCTGGGTCTTTGAGACAATGGAATGATTTCTGTGCCGCTTTGGTAGATGGTTGAAGGCTACTGTTGATAGTATGTAACGACAAAAAGGTTGCTGCCAGAGAGATCTACTGATTCATCAGCTGAGGGACAACAGGAGAAGGTTTCTTGCACATATTGGATCTGATGCCATGAGATCTCATGGGGCCTGAAGTTGAAGGTTTAGGCTCCCAGTGTCCCTGTCTACCACAGTATTGCCGCCTCTAGTGGGTTTGTCTTGTTGAAGAGACAGAACTATGTGTAAACTGTAATCCTGTGAGGATGCCTATCACTTGACTGGACTATGGGATGGTTTCTCCAAATTAAGACACCAGTGCCCAGATGTTTGTGATGGAGTTTCTCTAGGCAGGCCTAGGGGCCGCTTTACTAGATTTGGTGTATAGACGTATGGGAAAGCCAAAGGCAGCTTTATTCTTTCTCTGTTTAAATATAGTGCTGATGGTACAACGGAATAGGTTGGAGCTTACATCAGAAGCATTTAACAGTTAACTACAATATTGAAATAACAACATGATACTTGGAAATCTTCAATATCATATCCAATAATTTAAAACTCACATGCATATTTTCCTAATTGGAAAATTTTAGAAAATGCTTTTCTCAAAATCAGTTGCAGTCAATAGAAGACGGTGCCCCGGGTCATCCTAGAGCATACTGTGTACAATAAATTAATTTCATTCAACTCATTTCATTCTATTAAGCTGAACTTGGAAGGTGCAGAAAACTCCTACAAACTATGATGATCAGTTAGTATGTGCTTGGCATTGCAAGACTGCACCGAGTAATATTCTTGAATCTCCTGGGCAGAAAGGCTCCTTATTCAGACATTTCAATTCATTTAAAGAGTAGCACTATCTTAACAGAACAGTCCTCCTCCATTATAGATTTTGTACTTCAATCTCTCTAACTTAGAAGCAATTGGTGTCAACTAAACTAAGCTGACAGTAGCACTTGGTAGCAAGCTGAAAGCATTTACCATTGAATCAGAAAGAAGGAAATCTACAGATGAAAGGGAATACAAAGGCAATTTTACTAAGTAGTTGGGAGAGAACTGAGAATGTGAACTATGAAATCTACTCCTTATTAGAGGGCAGTCAGCATGTGATAAGTTTCACAAGAACCACCCAAACTTAGCTTAATGACATTGGAAACAGTAAAGGAGCAGAGGGTTGGTTTTTGGTCTGTGTCAGGACATTACCTTTAAATAATTAGCTTTCATCTTTATTAAGTTGCATCTATAATGTTAATGGCTCGATTAATGCGCCACACATCCCTTGCAATTACACTGTATATTTAATTATCATGAAAAGAATCCTTGAAATTTAATGACAGTGGCTAGCTGTCAGTCTTACAAAATATTAATGTGGAAGAGATAATGTAACAGCATTTTAAATGAATTGAATTGACTTTATTACTCACATCCTTCATCCTTCATATACACAAGGAGTGAAAATCTTTATGTTACATCTCTGTCTAAATGTGCAATTTATAGTAATTTTAATAAATAGTATGTACTACAGGATAGTCAATATAACGTAGTCATGGGTATACAGAGAGTAAAGGAGGGGGCTTAGGGCACAGCCCCAAGGGGCACCTATGTTAAGGGGCAGAGGTGAGGGAGCCCACTCTTAGCACCTGCCGGTGATCTGATAGGAAGTCTAGGATCCAGCTGCACAAGGCAGGGTGAAGGCTAAGGTCTCTGAACTTCTTGTCGAGCCTGGATGAAATTACGGTGTTGAATGCTGAACTGTAGTCCAAGAACAGCATTCTTACAGAAGCATCCTTCTTCTCCAGATGTGTAAGGACGGTACGTAGAGCAGTGGCTATTGCGTCTTCTGTCAACTGGTTGTGTCGGTTGGCGAATTGTAGTGGGTCCAGTTTGTGTGGTAGCATGCTGCAGATGTAGTCCTTGACCAGCCTCTCAAAGCATTTGCTTATTGTTGAGGTGAGTGAGACAGGACGCCAGTCGTTCAGACATGTGGTCTTTTTCGGTACAGGGTCAATGGTGGATGTTTTGAAGCAGAAGAGCACTCCACACTTGAGAGGGAGAGATTAACATTTTAACAGCCAACTGTACCTGAAGCCATCACTTTATTTTCCAACACATTATATAGGTTGGAAATAAAATATTGTTTTCCCAGTGATGTGCATTAACTTGGTATCCTGTAATATCTCTGTGCCAATATGTCACGAACATTTTGTGCGATGTGCTCAGTTAAATAGACTAAGAATATTTAATTCTTTGTAGGTGAAGCCTGTAGATTGCTCCAAGAAATATTTATTTTAGGAGTCTGGGCAAGATTCAAATTCCAGAGATGAAAGCGACATGTAAGAACATACCATGTTATCCAGCCCTGCAGATCCCTAATTATTAATTTAGGCAGGTATAGCAGGCTGAAACAAGTGTTGGTATGTAAAACCTGAGCCCTTAGCACTTATTTTAAAAGAATATGTTCAAATATGCAGTTTTTATCTGTTTATTCAAGGAACTGGAGAAGAATGTTAACATTAGTTATGAACTTCAGTGTACCTATTGGACAAGTTAATATGAAGCCCTTGTTTAACAAGTATCCAGATGTAATAAGTAAGCCAGTACCAAGAGCGATCCCGCACTTCTTGATCTTCAAAGGTCAGACTGATTTCCTGTTAAGTGAATTCAACCATTTAATAATACCTGTTCTTAATGCTTTCAAGCAGGTCCATGCAGAACAGATAAATGGTGTTGGCCTGGTACACTTAGCACACTGCAAACTTAGAAGGCAGCCACCATTGTGAGAACCACTTCTATTGCAAGTCTTTGCAACTGTCAATGTGAGAAGATTTTCAATTATTTTCCTTCTTATTACTTGTATTTGAAGACACTGTTTTTGGACTAATATATGTTGTATTTTTAGACATTTAAAATTAACTTGCATAGTATTTTTATTCATTATTATGAAATGTCCAAATGTTCATGTAATGTTCCTTATCGATTTTAGTGATACATTTTGCAGTATGGGCAATATTTAAGTATTGTCACAGTGATTTGTAACCCAGGACCAACCCAATGGTAAAGACACAATGCTTAATTATTCTTATTTGTTTACTAGTCTTGTATACTGAATATTGAAGAGTTTTAATTTGTTCACTGCACTGAAAATATTGAATTTTACAAATTTTACATCACAGTATGATCTACTCTGGATATAAATTAAATGCATAACATACAGCAGCATATGTGTTTCCATTCTATCTGATTTGATAAACAGCTTAATTTGTATATTCCATAATTACACATCGGAATTAAAATGTATCTTTTGTGATATTCACCAAATGCACGATTTTGGAGCAACACACGTTGATTTTCTGATTTTCAGATTCGGTTTAACTTTTGCCTTTTCTCTTGAGGGCAGAAAAGAATTGTCAGACAAGGAATGCGGTGGTCAGCAAATAAATATTGCAATATGCTACTAAAATTCAGGACATACAGAGAGTCCCCCAAGGAAGGAAGGCACTCATTTTGATTGCAGTAACAAGACTTCTATGCTCACAGCAGTCTCACAATTTATCTTTCTGAAATTTTAGCGGAATATTTATAACCTTAGGATTCTAAGGGTTGACTATTCTATGACACCTAAGAATGAATGGGAATCAGGACGATGTACTTTTGAAGGAAAGGTGGTCCATTTCAATCCAGTGCTAGATTGCATCTGTTTTCTAGATTTATGATACCATTTGTTCTTTGAAGTAACACATTTAGAACATAAATGCAGCTTGTGTTTTATGACCTTTTTATTTTCATTTTGAATTATTATGAATTTATAATGCTTTGATATAAAAACTGAAGAGCAACATGTTGAAGCATTAACTTGAAACAAAAATGGTCTTATTTTACTTCAGCTTGAGGCTGTGGGAGAGTGAATTGTTTCCTTTAATCTTTCATGGCTTTAATTTACTTAGAATTGATGAACCCATAATTAACAGCCAAATTATACATGTTATTAAGAATTATTGACACCATGATGTCCTTAATATCTAAAACTGCAATATCAGCCCAGGCTTAAGCCAGTTTTGCACATTTAGTTGGAGCTCTGGGGACCTTCGGGTATCTGTGGGATTAGGAATGAATAGCAAGATTGAGCAAAATATGTACCATTACTGCTGTCAAACTAACCTACCTATATACAGTAAAACTTCAATGTGCTATCCATCGATTCAGTATTAGCTTAGCAGATGTTTTCTGTGCTCCCTTCCCATTCATCCTCTGCTCTCATTCGCCCTTACCAGCCATCACAAGTTTCCACAGTCCTTGCCCACTCAACATGACTTCAGTTCCCTGGTTTCCTACTTTTCACTGAAGCAATGGTTGTCACAGTTCATTCAAGCTCACCAGGTTAGTTTATTAAAGGCTATGGGTAAAGCCTAGGTAGTTCTAAGGTAGAGGCATGTTCGGCAGAGCTTTGTGGGCCAAAGGGCTTGTATTGTGCTGTATGTTTTCTGTGTTTCTATTATAATAATGTGCAAACTCAAAGTAAAAGTGAACTCAATAATGTGTGGGGCATTAATACAAACAACATCCAGTAGTTTGGATAATCTGCAACCAAAGTGCCATTCTGGCATGTCAATCCACGGTCTCCTCTACTGCCACAATGAGGCCACTCTCAGGTTGGAGGAGACTCCATCTGGATAGACTCCAACCTGAAGGCAATAACATCAATTTCTCCAACTTCTGGTATTTGTCCCCTGTTCTCCACTCTTTCCATTCCTCATTCTGGTTTCCCTCTTGTCTCTTCTCTTCTACTTGTCACCCTTCCTTTAGGACCTCTCCTCCTCCTCTTTCTCCCATGGTCCATTCCCCTCTCTCATCAGGCTTCTCCTTCCATACTTTACCTTTTACACCTATCAGCTTCCATCTTCTCTCTTCATTCACCTCTTCCCCACCGATCTACCTTCCCGCCCACCTAGCTTCACCTATCACCTTCAGTTTGTGCTCACTCCCCTCCTCTCACCTTCTCGTATTGGCTTCTCTCCTTTTCAGTCCAGATGAAGGGTCTCAGCCTGAAACGTAGGCTCTATTCATCTCCATTGATGCTGCCTGACCTGCTGATTTCCTCCAACATTCTGTGTGCCCATTGTACTTGTGTAAGCACTCTTAACTCTTAACCAGATGTTGGGAGAGTCCAGTACCAGAGGACATGGATTGAGAATAAGAAGTCAGTTATTTAAAACAGAGTTGAGGAAGAACTTCTTCTCTCAGAGAGTTGTGGAGGTGTGGAATGCACTGCCTCGGAAGACGGTGGAGGCCAATTCTCTGGATGCTTTCAAGAAGGAGCTAGATAGATATCTGATGGATAGGGGAATCAAGGGATATGGGGACAAGGCAGGGACTGGGTATTGATAGTGAATGATCAGCCATGATCTCAGAATGGCGGTGCAGACTCAAGGGGCCGAATGGTCTACTTCTGCACCTATTGTCTATTGTCTATAACTTGTCATTTGATAGTTTTCTTGTTGTTTGCTTTCTATCCAATGTTTTGTAACTTCATTTTGATGTCCTTTGCACTGAATGCCACAGATTACCTCGCACAATTTAAAAAAGTTTTTCCTCAAGATTATAATTTCATTTGAATTGAAAACTTTGTGCTGTTATTACATTGAGATTCTTAATAAATCAGTCTGAGCAGGAAGCTCACATTGTAATGACAGCTTATTTATTTAAAATAAATTCTCTTGATAAAAATATTTTTAAATATATGTTTTTTAATGTGAGTATAGATTAATTTCTTTTGACCAAGCAATTGTAATTATGTCATACTTTTGCATTAAATTACATTTTCTTTGTTATTAAATGGTGCAATTTAGACAATAATATGAAACTTTATATCATGAAAATCTTTGAAAAGCTGTTTCTTGAATTGCAGTAAAATCAAACTGAAATATTATGTCAAAATGCCACTCTTTCAGGGATTGCTGATTCTCCAATTTGTATGACATCATGTTCATTACTTAAATTGTTTCATTGTCTGATGTAGTCAGCTGTCAGTGTCCACTGCTGATTCTACTTAAAAAGAAACAAAGTAGAAATTAGTCGGTTGATGTTTTTTAAGTTACAGTAGTACATTATTTTTGGATCTTTAAAGCAGGAAATGTGAGAGTTGCAATTCTTTTTGAAAACTTGTGTACTTCAAAAAATTGTCTTGTATTTTACTGTTAAATATAAGGTTTATTTTCTCATTTGTTTTAGTTTAAACAGTAAGTTTTATAACAAATTGCTTATTTGTGTGTTATTTTTATCCATGGTGCAGTCTTCAGTTGAATGTTATTAATGAAGTATTTTGTTTGTATATGATTTAAATACAATTGCAGATTCATTTCCTTATGTATCATTTCCTGTTCCTATTTAGTTTTGATGAAAGTGACCAAGTAGTGATATCTTGTAGGTTAAATTGATTTTTGGAATATCATTTCCTATACAACTGTTAATATTTGCTGATTTATGGATAATTAGATAAGTTGGTTAAAACTAATTTCTGAGCAATAATGCATTGATACATGTTGGTATGCAGTAAACATACATAATGTATTAGGAATTGTTTTGATTTAAATTGCAAAGTTTCCAAAAAGCAGAGCATTTTGTACCAGTTGTTTCGGTTGTTGCTGCATAATGCATCAAGCGTGGATGGAGGAAGGGAGAGCCTGCAACTTCTCTTTCATGTTGTGGCTGAGTGGGTTCCTGGCATTCTGATTTGTGTCATGAGATTTAAAAAAAATCACATTGCCAGGGATTACCACATTGTCACTGCCTTCGCGACTGTTGTGGAAGCCACAGCAAACATACGAGTTCGAAAACTGACGAGGCTTAAGGGTGCTTATTTGCAACAAAGAAAGAAATACACCTTCAACAAAATGTCTCCCATGGATTAATTCATCCATCAAGCATGATCTTTCTGGCAAGATGCAGAGCTTAGCTGATTGGTGAACAGTGACCTGATTTGCTTTGTTCACAGTGGCTAAGTTCTGCACCTGAGGAAAAGGAATACAGTAATGACCAATTCAGTGCAATAATGTAGAACACTTCATTGAGATTTGCAGATATATCAAGCAGACTGGCACGATTTCTTAAGCATAACGGCTATTGTGGATTTAGTAATAAAGCATTTATTGTATCAAATTTTTTCTCTCAACCCATCCTCCATTTCCATCCTACACCATCCCTCTCCCCATCACCCCTTCCTGAAAAGTGTGCTCACCCACCTTCATGATGTAATGGTGCTGTTGTGTCTTAGCATAATTCTTTTAAATCATCCCACAAGTATGCATACAGCCACTGAATAATAATAATGAGTGGGAATTCTGGTGGCTGCTGATGGCATGTTTTGTCAGTGGAAGGAGGACTACATCTAAATTAATTCTGACAGACTTAGCAAGCCAAACTCTGCTCAGGTAAACTCGTAGCACTTCAGGTCACCATTAGTGATTGAAAAGCCTGATTCATTAACTTAAATTGCAGGATATCTGATTTCTAAGATTATGTCCATAATCGATGTTATATAAACTGGCGTATTATTACCTGGTTGTTGCTGATTTATTTTCTATCACCTCACCCTTTCTTTCTCTTTCTTCTCCTATCTGAACCACAGCTTAACCTCAAATTTGATTTTCAAATCTTCTCTCTTTTTTTAACTGTCAGAAATACAGTATATCCAGAATCTTCCAAACAACAAGTGGGTAATAGAGGTGATTGACAACTAATTTTCCAAAGCTAGCAGTTTCAGGAATTTTGCCTGCAGCAGTGAAAGAAAAACTGACCTGGGTTGACTTCCAACAGATTCTGAAACTACAGAGATGTGGCACTTGTCAGATGAACCAGCTATGTAGCAGACCCGCAGCCGGCAATTACAAAGGAGGTCAGCTAAGAGTGTGCAGTATTCCCAGACAGCTGTCTTAGTGCTTTGGAATGCATTAAGACCATCAGTTGAGATCAAGCATGCTTTTGAGATGTGAAGGAAGTGCCTCAGTTCCGTGGAGAGATAGAGAGATGCCCTTCAGTGCTCACCAGCCAGGGGGAACAGAATGATCAGGTCCTGCTGGGCTCCACAAAACATTGTGCGTAAAGCGAATTTTTCAGAAAAACAGAGGGATGAAAGGAGAAAAATGATAACATTAGAAGACCAGACACTGTGTTGGGAACTGAGTAGGAACAGAACAGCCTCGAATGAGGGAAGTTATCACTTCCACTTCCCCTTTTGCCTTAATTCAGCTGTTTCTCTCTCTCTCACTCACTCACTTGAGCACTGTTTGTCATTGATCAGCGTGGCACCATAAGAGAAAGTCCTGGGGATTCGTCATCATGTAGTCATTAACATTGGCTTTTGGTACATGTGTGCTCCATTGATCAAGTTGCCAATGTCTCAACAGTATATGATCAGCACTCCCTGTGGAAATACAATACATCTTGATGCAGTGACCTGTTACATCAACCCACTCCTGCTTCCGGTGGACTCGTCCATCTGACGGAGCTTGGATAACCAACTAGAGCATTACTCATTGCTACTGTTCAGTGGTTTTCCTTTTATTAGTCTCCGGGATACAATATCTGTCTCCATCTGATGGACTGCACATTTTAATAGGAGCGGATTTTGCATCCATCCTCTTTATATTTTCTGACTTAGGGAATCTATGTCAACAGATGAAAACCTTATTACCTGTCACTTGGCTTTAGTGAAGTACGAATATCTGAACAAGTGCACAGTAGACAAGAATAATATTATGGTTCTCATCTAAGGAATTATTTCAGTAATTGCTGATACATAAATAGCTCTTGAGGGCAGTAAAGATGCTTGCTGACTTTTGTAAGTTACTGTAGCAACTGATCTGTATAAAAGTAATTAAATTACAACCATTGTTGACATTGCCAATCTTAATGTTGTACAATATATGCTGTTCAACTGCTGCAGAAGGCTGCTGCATAGTCCCAGTCTCCCCACCTCTGAAAGTGGAGGATACTAAAGCTCCACTATTTTCCAGTTCCTTTTCACATTTATAGGTTTGAAAATGCATAGAAAGGAACCCTGGTTTTTCCCCTAGTGTTGTGTGCTCTTGCTTGCAAAGAGGGAAGAAGCAAATCTGTGGATAGCGATGATGTTGTCAGCTCAGCCAGTGGTAGAAGTGCATTTGGAAAGAGTTGCTCTTTCCATGAGATTTAAGCATGAGATTTAATCAAGATCATCATAAGTGGAGTTAGTCAATGGATAAATGGAAATTTTAGCAGTGGTTTAGTAAAATAAAGTTGAGCACAATCAAGGAGACACGGGATTGCTTGGAGGAAGAGAAAATTTAAAAGAAATAGAAGCGACAGTTGGCTCATTTTGCATGCCACAGTCCCATGGAGACAGTGGGTTGTGCGTAATTAGGCAACTGGCATGGGCTAATAAAATAAGAGTTATGTTTAAGTGGAGCAACCATTGTGTGAGTGGGGAGTTGAAGCTTTGGTTCATCAAGGCTTTGGCGAGAAGAGCAAATTTGTTTTGTTATTTATTCTTTCCTTATTTCTTGCACCTTTAGAGCAGCGGAGATGCCAGACAAGGTACTGGAATGCTCCTGTTGCCAAATGTAGAAAGGTAGGGAGACCTCCAGTGTCCCTGTTGGCTGCACCTACAAAAAGTGCATCCAGCTGCAGATTCCGTCACACCGTGTTAAGGAGTTGGAGCTGGAACTGAATGAACTCTGGATCATTCAGGGGGCTGAAGGGGTTGATAGACAGGACATAGAGGGAGGTAGTTCCATCCAAGGTGCAGGGCTAACTGGGTGGCTGTCAGTAGGGGGAAGAGGGAAAGGCAACCAATGCAGAGTACCCCTGTGGCCATTCTGCTCAGCGGCAGGTATCCTGCTGGGTGGATGACCTAGCAGAGGAAGGCCACAGCGGTCCAGTCTCCAGCACTGAATCCCGACTGCTCTGGCTCTGTGGCTCAGAAGGGAAGTGGGGAGAAAAGGCAAGCTGTAGTGATAGTGGATTCCTTGGTTATGAGAACCTAAAAGGAGGTGGTTTGGCCAAGAATTAAATTCCTGGATAGTACGTTGCCTCCCAGATTCTAGAGACAAGGGACATCTCTGTTCGAGTCCAAGGCATTTTTAAGTGGGAGTGTGAGCAGCCAGAGGTCATGGGCCACCTTGGTACCAATGACATGGGTAGGAAGAATGATGAGGTTCTGGAAAGTGAATTCAGGGAGTTAGGGGCTAAGTTAAAAGAAAGGACCTCCAGGGTTGGAATCTCAGGATTGCTACCCATGCCACACGCTAGTGAGGCCAGAAATAGGAAGATTATACAGTTTAATACGTAGCTAATGAGTTGATGTAGGAGAGAGGGCATCAGGTTTTTGGATCATTGGGTTCTCTTCAAGGGAAGGTAGGACATGTACAGAGGGATGGCTTCTGCCTGAACTGGAGGACTGATATTCGAGCGGGAAGGTTTGTTAATGCTACATAGTGAAGTTTAAACTAGAGTTGCATACTCTCGTAAAAGCTGGATGGAAAAGTTCGTCAAATATGTTCAGGAAAGTTTCTTTAATGAGTACATAGAAGTCCTAGCTAGAGAGAGTGTGATTCTAGATCTTCTATCAGGGAATGAGACAGGGCAAGTTGCAGATGTTTGTGTAGGGGAGCACTTTGCACCTAGTTATCATAGTACTATTATTTTCAAGGTAATCATGGAAAAAGATAGGTCTGGTTCTCGGGTTGAGATTCTAAATTGGAGAAAGGGCAATTTTGATGGCATCTGAAAGGATTTGTGAAGTGTGGATTGGGACAGGTTTTTTTCTAGTAAAGGTATACTTGGTAGGTGGGAGGTCTTCGAAAGTGAAATTTTGGGAGTATGGAGTTTGTATGTTCCTGTCGGGAAAAAAAGCAAAGACCACAGGTTTAGGGAACCTTGGTATTTGAGAGATACTGAGGCCCTGGTTATGAAAAAGAAGGTGCATAGCTGCCATGGGCAGGCAGGAACAAGTGAGGTTCTTGAGTGTAAAAATACAAGAGAACACTTGATATGAAATTCAGGAGGGCTAAAAGAAGTTATGAGTTTGCTCTAGCAGACAAGGTGAAAGAGAATTCAAAAGAGATGTGGGGTGGTCTTAAATAGATATTTATGATTCTATATGTAATCTTGTGCTGGACACAAGAGTCTAATGATATGAAGCAAAGCAGCAGTGAGGTCATGGATTCTATCCAGATTACAGAGCAGGAGGTGCTTGCTATTTCGAGGCAAATTATTTCTGAAAAATCCCAAGGGCCTGATACTGTGTTCCCTCTGACCCTGTGGGAGGCTAGTGCAGAAATTGCAGGGCCCTAGCAGAGAGTTAAAACATGGGCCAATGCTGCTGGGACACAAGCCAGGGCCTGATCAGCCCTGGCTGGGTCACCTGGGTGAGAGTAACTGATGTTGAAAGAACTGAAATACCTGATGACCCCTGGTTATATCACTGATGTGTCCCAGTGCATCCTAGATATATATTGGCATCAAAACATTCTTAGCCATGGATGAGGTGCTGGAGGATAGTAATGTTGAATAAGCCAGGAAATTATAGGTTGGTGAGCCTGACATCATTAGTGGGAAAGTTATTGGAAGATAATTCTAAGCGACTGTGTATGAGTATGAGTATATGGGTAGAAAAAGATTGATTAGAGATGGTCAAAGTGGCTTCATGCGTGGTTGGTTCTGTCTAATCAATCTTACAGAGTTTTTTAAGGAAGGGTGATGAAGGCAAGACAGTGGATGTTGTCTACATGGACTACAGTGAATTCAGTGTGTTAGGGTCTAAGTTAAAAGAAAGAACCTGCAGAGTTGGTCAAGGAGGTTCAGTTGCTTGATATTCTAGGTGAAGTAGTAGATTAAATTGGGCATTGTCTTTGCGGAAGAAGCCAGAGCGATTGTAGATGGTTGCCTCTCTGATTGGTGGTCTGTGATGAGTGGTGTGCCGCAGTGATCAGTGCTGGGTACATTGTTGTATGCTACTTGCACTGATGATCTGGATGATAATATGGTAAACTGGATCAACAAATTTGCAAATAACACCAAGATTGGAGGTGTAGTGGACAGCGAAGATGACTATCAAAGCTTGCAGCAGGATCTAGATCAGCTGGAAGTTAATGCAGACAAGTGTGATGTGTGCACTTTGGGAAAATCATCTAGGGTAGGTCTTACACATTGAGCAGTAGGGTACTGAGGAGTGGTAGAACAGAGATATCTGGGAACACAGATCCATAATTCCTTGGAAGTGACATAACAGGTAGATTGTAAGGAAAGTTTTGGCATAATTGTCTTCATAAATCTATTGAGTACAGGAGTTAGAATGTTATTTTGAAATTGTATAAGACATTAATGAGGCCTAATTTGGAGTATTGTGTCCAGTTGTGTTCACCTACCTGCTGGAAAGCTATAAATAAGATAGAAGTATTGCAGAGAAAATTCACAAGGATGTTGCCAGGACTTGAGAACCTGTGTTTTAGGGAAACGTTGAGTAGGTTAGGACTTTATTCCCAAGAACATTGAAGATCGAGGGGAGATTTGATAGAGGGATACACAATTATGAGGGGTATAGAATGGCCTTTTTCAATGAAGTTGGGTGAGATGAGAACTAGAGGCCATGGATTAAGGATGGAAGATGAAATGTTTGAAGGGACCATGAATAACTTTTTCACTCAGGGGGGTGAATGTGGAATGAACTGCCTGCACAAGTGGTGAGTGCAGGGTCAACTTCAAGGGGCATGGAGGGCTTATGGTCCAGGTGCAGGCTGATGGGATTTAGCACTGATTAGGTGGGCTGAAGGACCTGTGGTGTAGTGGTCTATGACTCTATTTGTTCATGGTAATGTGATGGAGTGTGTTTAACAAGCCACTAATGACAGAGTAATAAACCCATGGGATTCTGCAGATGCTGTAAATCCAGAGTAACACATACAAAATGCTGAAGGAACTCAGCAGGTCGGGCAGCATCTAAGGAAATGAATAAACAGTCGTGTTTTGGGTTGAGAACCTTTATTAGATTTGCACTGCAAGATTTGGATAAATAGCCATATATACAATATATGTCCACCTTCCCTGATTAACAAGGTAATTAAATAAGTTATTGAAAATAATTGTTCTGATGTCCTTGGTCTCCATCAACCATCTCTTAGCAAAAGCAGCAGAAGGGGAAACAACTTTGACTGTTCACTTGCCCATCAGTTCTTTATGAGCGGTATCATTGAAAATGAACCAGAGACTTTTTCATCTGGAATCAGTACAACACTTCGGTTTCTCATATTTTCAACTCTTCTAATCCCATTTTTTGGATTGATCCTTCATACACTGAAGCTGAGGCTGCATCTTTTGCTGGTTGACAAACTTTTTTGCATTCATTGAAAGTTAAACCTGCAAGGAAAATGTTAAGACAGCAGTTTTTTTTTTAAACTTTCAGCTTTTCATATGATATGCAGGAGGCAGGCACAAGGGTGACTGTCAGAGGGAAAGGAAATGGATAGCCAAAGCGAAGTATCCCTGTGGCTATTCCTTTCAATAACAAATATACTGCTTTTAATACTTTTAAGGGGCACAGTCTACCTCGGGGTGCTGCAGAGAAGAGGACTGCAGTCATGATAGGGGATTTCATA
This sequence comes from Hypanus sabinus, assembly GCF_030144855.1. NCBI lineage: Eukaryota > Metazoa > Chordata > Chondrichthyes > Myliobatiformes > Dasyatidae > Hypanus > Hypanus sabinus. The sequence continues at coordinate 43,844,678 of NC_082710.1, forward strand.
GTTGGAGGGGTAGACAGGAGATTCTGTGAATATGAAAGAGACACCCAGGTGACATTTTGCCTCCCAGTTGCCAGGATCAGGGGCATCTTGGATCAGGTCCACAACATTCTAGAGGGAGAGGGGGAGCAACCAGAAGTTTTGGTATGTATTGGTACCAAAGACATGTAGGGATGCAGTGAGACTGTTAGGAAGGACAGCCAGATAGATGATAGGGCAAAATTGCAGGATGAGTGTAACATGGGGTCAAAATCAAAAAGGGTGACAAATACAGGACTGAAGGTGTTATATTTGAATGCATACAGTATATGGAATAAGGTAGATGATGTTGTACTGCAGTTGAGATTGGTATGATGTGTGCATTACTGGGTCGTGGCTGAAAGAAGATTATAGCTGGAAGCTTAACATCCAAGGATACACATTGTATCGAGATCAGGCAGGTTGGCAGAGGGGGTGGCATGGCTGTGTTGGCAAACAAAAAATCAAATCCTTAGAAAGATATGACATAGAATTGGAAAATACAGAATCCTTGTGGATAGAGTTCAGAAACTGCAAGGGTTAAAAAGACCGAGATGGGAGTTATATACAGGCCATCATATGGTGACCAGGATGTGGGCTACAAATTACAACTGGAAACTGAAAACATATATCAAAATGGCAGTGTTAAGATAGTCTTGTGGGATTTCAGTATGCAGGTAGATTGGGAAAATAAGGTGGATACTGGGATCCCAAATGTGAGAATTTGTAGAATATGTACAAGATAGCTTTTTAGTGTAGCTTGTGGTTGTGGTCACTAGGGGGAAAGGCTATTCTTGATTGGGTGTCGTGTATTGAACTGGATTTGATTAGAGAGCTTAAGGTGAAGGAACCTTTAGGAGCCAATGATCATGATAGATGTCACCCTGCAGTTTGAAAGGGGGAAGCTAAAGTCAAATTAATCAATATTACAGTGGAATAAAAGAAATCATAGAGGCATGAGAGAGGAGCAGGCCAAAGTTAAATGGAAGGGGACCTTAGCAGGGATGATGTCAGAACAGTAATGGCATGAGTTTCTGCAAGGAATTTGGAAGGCACCGGACAGATGCAGCCTTAAAGAGAAGTAGTATTCTACAGGCAGGATAATGCAACTGTGGCTAACAAGGGGAATCAAAAGCACTATAAAAACAAAAGAGAGGGCATAAAATAGAACAATAATTAATGGGAAGTTAAAAGATTGGGAAGCTTTTAAAGACCAAGCAAAGGGCATCCAAAAAAAGCCATAAGCAGGGAAAAGATGAATTATGAAGGTATGCTAACCAATAATATCAAAGAGGATATCAAACTTTTTTTCAGATATATAGAGAGGAAAGAGTAGATATCAGAGGGCTGGAAAATGACACTGAAAAGGCAGCGATGGGGAACGTGGAATGGTGGATAAACAAAATAAATACTTAGCATGTGTCATCAGTGTGGAAGACACCAGCAGTGTGCCGAAAGTTCGGGGAGCCCAAGTGAGTGTATTTGCTATTACTAAGGAGAAGGAGCTTGGGAAGCTGAAAGATCTGAAGATGGATAAGTCAATTGGACCAGAGCAGGGATTTTTTTGCCAGAGGGTAGCAAATCTATGAAATTCATTACCACAGGTGGCTGTGGAGGCCAGGTCACTGGGTGAATAAGGTTGAGAGGGGAAACTGGATCAGTCATGATTAAATAGCAGAGCAGACTCAATGGGCTGAATGGCCTAATTCTGCTTCTATCTTTATTATGGTCTTAGGAAGACTGGTCTGCTAATGTTTATCCAAAGTAAATACTCCACCGTACAGCTACCTTCCTTCCTGATGGACTATGAAATCAAGAACTCATCTCCTGTTATCCATGATTTCAAATGATAAATTTGTGGTTGAATTTACTCCATCTGAAAGGTCCAGATTATGTTTTGGGATGGCTTCTTGTGAGTATGGCAAAATGTAACCTGTAACTCTGCCTGCATTTGACCAAAACTAATGAAGCTGTAAAGGACTGCTAACTGGCTGAAAGCAGGTCCAGAAGGATTCAAAGAATCTTAAAGGAAAATTAAATCTATATATTGTCTGCACTGTATTGTTCCAGTACCTATGATATTGTATTAATACTTCCATTTTAGATATTCTTCAACGTCCTCTATCTGTTCAATCCCTTCCAAGAAGTGGACCTGATCTCTTGTGCCTACTGAACTGATATCAGTTACAATATCACACACTGGCTCAGTTCAGCAGGAACAGGAGTCAGGCCCAATGTCAGGCACATTGTGGAGGGATTGTGAACGTTAAAGAAAAATCAGTGGAAAGAAGCAATTATAGCCTCCTTGGTCTAATAGAGATTCATACTGGATCCCCAAACTAAACCATCATTTAATATTGTCCTTGTTTTGAACCCCTTAGTGTAATAAGCCTTCCTCTGAATTCATTAGGGACTTCTTAAAGATTAAAAACTTTTTAAAAAGGGTATTGTCAGTGCCAGTATTTGTTGCCCATCCTTAGTTGCTGTTCTAGCGATGGGGAATTCCACAATGTTTTTAGGTAGCAAGTTCCTGAATTTGGTTATAATAATAGTGATAAAATTCAGAGTGTAGATGATTACATTTTAGTGCATTTCAATATGTTGCTTACTATGAAATAGTTACACCATTGGTGATTAATCAGCATATTTATACTTCAGGGTGAAGTGGATAGACCATTTGATAGAAGTTTCATTCCTGCAATATATTTTCAGGAAAACAATGAAAATTTTGTATAACTTCTTTTCTCCGAGGAAATGGAAATCATTTTGTTGTTCCAACCAATGACATCACCTGTAATCCAATTCCAACCATCCTATTTTCATAATTATGTTAAAACTGTATTGATTTAAACCAGAATCTGCTTTTGAGATATAACTTTGCATCTCTACCAGCCATTGTGTGGTGAAGTTTTTAAAAATTTCTCCCCTGAATGGCATTGCTGAACTTAACATAATCTCTAATCCATGCTCCCTACTGCTGACCAGACCTCAAAGCAGGTCAATAAATTGTTTTAATGAGCTTTAATTGTATCTAAGCTCTTTTGTGGAACTTTCAACAGGGGTTTTAGAAAATGCACATCAATCATGTCGATAGGCAGTCTCCTATCTACAATGTTTCATTCTTGCAGAAAACTATCACCTTATTTGACTTGAAATGTACACTTTACAAATCTAAGCTCCCGAATGAGATCACGTTTTTGGAAAAATTAGAAGGAGCAGGCTTGAGAGAGTGCTCTTCAAACAGTTGATGGACTGCATTGAATTTCATTGTGATGTGCTGTACTACTCTTTCCTGTAGTGCCTGCAATCTCTTGCTTATTTGTATTGTTTCTACCTCAGGTTTGTATTCAGGTCTTGGAATTTCTCCATCTTTATTGCCACTAATTTTTTTTTTACTGATTTCTTTAACTCATTGTTTGTTTCATGAAAGGTCTGGTATGATGTCTTCTGTGCGAATGAATATAAAATATTAATTGGAAAGTCTGACATTTTTAAATAGTTACCTGTTTAAATAGCCTTCTAATATTCATCTTTACATTTAGGTAATACTGGGATAAATAGAAGCTTCCAATGTATTTAGTTTTCTTTTTCTGAGTTTTTGTAAGAATACAGGTGATCTATCTTTACAACCATTTGGTTAATGGAAATTCAACCTAATGGAATTCACAAATCACTACCAAAAAGAACCTGAGAAGCAGAATAAAAGCTGACTAATGGAATTTATTGGGGGGAAAAAAAAGTAAACAGGAAATGCAAAAGCAACGACAAATTTGATTTTATTTTTAGTTAATATTGTGGGGCAGTAAGATTTGGATATGACATCACTATAGCAATTGCTTGGGCTGTTGCAGGTAAGTCAGAGAAAGTGCACCACAAATAAAGAGTGCTTTAGCTGTGATTGCTAATCCAATAGATGCATGAACATCCCATCCAAGTCTTATTGCCATTACATGGTATTCAGTGGGGGTTTGCATTAAAGAAAATTGCGACACAGACTGTTCTAATTTGGGGGTTACCTTTAGTAGTTTTGGCACTCTACAGTGATTGGTAGTTTGTCGGTGTAAAAATGTACACTTTTATCAAAATTTAGTGTTCTACTCACAGTTCAGGAAATTGTTCATTTCCAACCATTTAAAAAGTACTCTTCTGGCAAAATGGGTATGGAAACACCAATGCCCTTGAACGGAAAAGCCTGCAGAAAGTAGTGGATACTGTCAAGTCCATCATTGATAAAGCCGTCCCCACCACTGAGCAAATCTACAAGAAGTGCTGTTGCACGAAAGCATCATCCATCGTCAAGGACCCTCATTATCCAGGTCATGCTCTCTTCTCATTGCTACCATCAGGAAGAAGGTACAGGAGTCTCAGGACCTACACCACCAGTTTCAGGAACAGGTATTATCCCTCAGCCATCATCCTCTTGAGCCAGAGGGGATAATTTCACTCAATCCAACACTGAATTTTTCCCACAACCTATGGTCTCACTTTCAAGGACTTCATCTCATGTTCTTGATATTTATTAGTTATTCATTTATTTTTTTCTTTGTATTTGCACAGTTTGTTGTCTTTTGCACATTGGTGTTTGTCCATCATGTTAGATGTAGTCTTTTATTGATTCTATTGCTTCTTTGTATTTATTGTGAGTGCCTGCAAGAAAATGAATCTCATTGTTGTAAATAGTAATGTACTTTGATAATAAATTTACTTTGAACTTGAAAAATAACAGAATGGAAAATGTTAGTGTACAGCCTCTTGTCACCATCCAGAGTACAAGATAAAAGTGTAAATAGGCAACATAAATTTCTTTATTTAAGTAAGGCTGTATCACACAGGAAAATGAAAGCAGGTAACTCCTATCAAAGCAGCACAGAGGTCTAATCATGTTTTTTTAACCTTTTTTGTCAGCATCTGACATTGGGTTACAATTTGTTTTAAGTCAATATTGTTGTTGATTTCAGAATCAAGATTGTTATAAACAGAAGAGACTCTGCAGATGCTAAGAATCTTGAGCAACACATAAATTACTGGAGGAACCCAGCAACTTAGGCAGCATCTGCCCCTTTCCCTTCAAGTCCTAATGAAGGGTCTCAGCCTGAAACATCGACTATTCTCCTCCATAGATGGTCTGACATGCTGTTCCTCCAGCATTTTGTGTATGTTGCTCCGGATTACTTAAAGCTTGTGTGCTTTATTTTTATATTTGCAGAAAATATCTTCCATAATTTCTTACAACCTGGTGTATTAGTACAAATGTTCAAACATCTACAAAAAAAAAAGAAGTAATCATTGGACTATAATTGCACTTTCATGATTCTTTGGCTTGCAGAAGCTGAGTTTGTAGGAGTTCAATGTTGATGTGCGCCATTCTATCTTCCAAACTGCCGCATTTTGTGTTCTGTAATCTGTGCGCCGTACTAACCAACAGGTGAGAAATTCCATCCAAGCAGTCTCCACCTAGGGTGAACTTCAACAGTGAGAGCACATAATTACACATGATGTCTTATTTCATTATTTTTCCTCCCACCCCCTCACTCCTTCATCCACCCCCTTTCCCTTCAGTACTCACAAGTTGCACAGAATCTCTTGCTATTCCCATTCCACCGTTTGTAAACAACAGGAAGCTCACAAGAAGCTGATTGATTAGATCTTTCAGATGACTTTCTTTTATGGAGACATTGTTGGTAACTATTGCAGTTTGCACATCTTCAGGATTCAAGTCTCTTTTGTTCCTGAGAACTTTTAGTTGATTGTACACAAATTTCAGCTCCTCCTGAATATTGAAAGCAAGATAAACATAATTGTAAAATAAAAGCTGGTAGATAATAGGTATTTTAATAATAAATTCTAACAAGTAAAATTAAATCATCATGGACCATCTTGAAATTGCGAAAGGCAACTATCCTTTAAAAATATGATGGATTGATGCACTTGCACTGATGTAGGGAGTACAATCCCTGTGACTCTAAATCTGCTCAACAGAATAATTAACTACACTGGGCGCAGTGCCAAATCTTGTGTTCTCAACATGAAAGGAGGTGGAAGAAAGCCCCTTAACAGATGTGGACAGCATTTATATTGTGGGAAAAGAGCACAAGATTCCATCAGAAGTTCACTTAAAAACATTACAGTCACAGAGCAAGAGTGTTTTATCACAATGCATTTTCACTGAACTGATGAAATACCTCATTCAGTTTGATAGTAAAGATTAACCAAAATATTGTCAGAGGGCAGTCACAAAAAAGGCAACTTTAAATACTTATTTTGAAAGACTGGTCTTTTTCTAGTAAAGCTGATGGATTCTGGATGACTGATATGCATTTCATTTGACTACCTTGTGCTATGTTTCTCTATAACAAAAACTTGCAATGTATAGTGACAGTAAAAAAAAATCCCAGTGATTCAGATCATGGTTTACTTATGATCCTCATGGTTTTGCTTTGCCTTTTCATCATTCTAATATAATTCATAGTTTAAAGATGGCATGCTGGAGAAATGCTTCACTTGATCTAGCTTCAGTCCCTGCACTTCCAAGTTCATGGTACAAAATCTACCTCCCCCCCACTGTTGTTTATATCCCATCATGAAGTCTGGGTTATTTAAAAAAAAAAGGAGCTGCCCTCAAATTTATTTTGTAATTAAATATGATTATGACTTGTAGAAATTTAAATACTCAAATGCCATTTATCTGCCCTAACCCTTAATCTTTTTAATATCTATAATTCTATTATTTTTGAATTCTCCAAATGTACAGAATCACATTAATTTGCCATTCCTTGAAGTCAGAGAGAAGAAATTCCCTATTCCCTTAAATTGGCAGTATAACACCTATTTCTAGATGACTTAGTCATGGGCAGCATTTCCCCAAAGTCTATCCTATTAAGCCCAAAGAAGTTTGTAACTTTTAATGAAGATACCAAGTTCTTCTAAGCTACAGAAAAATAAAAACTTTGCCTACTCAATCTGTACTTTTATCACTCTAGGAAACAGTCTGATGAATCTGTACTCCTTCTGTGGCAAATAAACCCTCTTTTGGGAAAGGATACCAGAATTGTACAGGACTTAGATAATGGTCTCAGTGAGGCCTAATATTACAGCATTATGACATCTTTATTCAAATTCTTTTATATTAAGGCCACTGTACCTAATTAAGTAGTGTTCCTGCAGGTTAGCTTTCAAGGACCTGTATTCAAGAATTCCCAGGTACCTTTCCACATCAGATTTTCCCAGAAATATTGAAGAAATACATCCTCCTACCCAAAATAGTTGGGGCCCAAGCATCAAATGCTGCAGTATCTCAGTACCCAAAGCCTGCCTACCAGAGAAGATCCATTATTACTAGTTTGCTTTCCAACAACTAACGAACTATGTATTCACACTAATGTATTACACAAAATTCCACATGCTGTATGTACTGTATCCTTTTTTTTTTATCAACCACCTGTGCAGGACTTCATCAAACCTTATGAAAAACCAGTTACACTATACTGTATATGCTAGTTGCCCCGTCCATTCTATTGGATGCATCCTTAAAAAAGTCAATTTTCTTTTCAGAAATTTATGTTGACTCTTCTCAATCATTATTGTCTTCATGTCTCTCTATTCATTATTATAGGTTCTGGTATTTTCCACGTCAGCTATGTCACAAGGGGAGTAAATTTCTCTCTCCCTTTTAAAATGGGGGGGGGGAGGGTGGTAAGGCAGACAACATTTGCTGCCTTTACATCTGCACAAACCATTGCAGAAACTAGAAAATTTTGGAAGAGATAACCAGAATTTTTACTATTTCTGGAGCTTTTTTTGAAACACCAGCAAGAATACACCCCCCCCCCCTTTTTTTTTGAAAAACAAGTCTCATAGACCAATATCAGCTTGCCAATACTAAGTTCATTAAATCAGCTATTTATCTGGAAAATAACTGGACAGTTAAAAACTGGAAAGAATAAAAGCTCCTACAGTGTGTAATACTGCTTTGTAACCCCAGTAGTCATAAATGTGGCTATGTCCTATCAACTTAGCAACAATAACAGGAAAAATAAATCCCCAATAAAAGTATGTATTGAACTCAAACATAATCAAAACAAAATTACAATCAGAGTATAATTGCTTGACCAATGAACAATGTGGATGAAAAACTTTTAGATTTAAACAATTAAAAGTGACACAACATATAGCTATGGATAACTAACTTTTTGCAAGACAAAACTTTCAGTTGTTAAGAGTCAGTTAACAAATTTACATAATGATGCATGATGGGACTCTTGTCATTCACAATTTGTATTGATGATATACTGTTGAGAAACTGATTTTGATTTTGTACATCTGGACAATATAAAATTGGAAAGGGCTGTCAACTCTAAAGAAAACTGAACATAAAGAAACAGAATAGGCCATTCAGCTCCCAAAACTAGATGTGCCATCTAATATGATCATGGCAGATCTTTTAACTCAAAAATGTTTCTTGTCTGTACTTGATCCCCTTAATACCAAAAAGGCTTTTGACAACTGCAAAGAAATTGCACAGCAAAGATCACGAAGGAAGGTCTAAATGGGAAGACAATTTCATCATATTTCTTGGAAAATATGAAATTAAAATCGGATGTGAAAAATGCAAACTTCATCAAAAGATGATGAGACAGTTCAGTAAGACATTAACAAGAGTAGATTAAACAAAATGCTAATTTCCTGAGAGGCTGAATTGAAAATTAGAGAAGTTAAGCTAATTTAAAATAAATCATAGGTAAACAATTCATGGGCAATTCTGGTGGCAGTATTATGTATTGAAAAAAATTCTAAGGATAATATCCAAACTGTCAAGTTATATTCCCAAAGGAACGCTGTACATGTTGAGCATGACAGGAAGAAACTGATACAACAACATTGAAGGCCAACAAAAATAGCCACCACAGGGAGAGGTTGAGGAGAACAGGGAAAAGGATATCAGTGAAGGGAAAAGAGTAATTCTAAGGCAAGTTGATAAATGCAGAGATGAATTATTTGCGATTACTCACCTGAATTTGCCCAGCATTTTCTATATAATTTCACAATTGCACCTGTAATCTTATTAATATATCTAGATTTTCTGTTTTTTTTCCACATTAGTACAAGAGGCTGAGAGGAGATCTGATAAGAGGTTTACAAGATTATGAAAGGCAGATAGAGTGGACAGAGAGTATGCTGCCAAGGTTGAATAGTCTAATACCAGAGGGCATGCATTGAAGGTGAGAGGGGGTAGGTTCAGGGAGTACGTTTTTTCACTCAGACTGTCATGGATGTGTGGAACGCACTGCCTGGTCTGGTGGTAGAGGCTTTTTAGACACATTTCGATAGGCACATGCCTGTAAGGAAGATGGAGAGAGATACACATTTTGCAGGAAGTTTGGGTGTTTTTGATCTGCTTTTCAGCTAGTTTGGCACAACATTGTGGGCCGAATGGTCTGTTCCTGTGCTGTACTCTTCTGTTCTATGATTGATGATTGCCTTCAATATTAAATAGTATTTATTGAAAGATTCTTGCAGATCAATGTACATTACATTTTTAAAAGTTTTTGTTAAGCAGGATCGTTCCTTCAACTGGCTACTTTAAGATTTCAATAGTTGATGTAGACATAGGGTAAACAAAGCAAAGATGGTAATACATACAATATTTAGGTTTGCTCTTCATACTTTTTTCACTGATGCAAGTTTTAAAAAGTTATCATATATTGGAGTTGGTGTAGGGAGACTTGAGAAAAGTAATTTAATGTAGATGATTTTTATCATATGTATTGGATTTGAGAGAAACTTACCAGTAATTGTTTCTCTTCTTGGTCTTTCATAAGTGGTTTATTGTAGAACAACAAAAGCCAAAGGAGAACCTCAGAGAAGTCATCCGCGGTCATCAACTGCTGTAAGGCAACATTCAGCCAGTCTCCAAAGTGAACCAGCAAAAACCAGTTTTCAAAGAGATTTGAAGTGGTTCTAAAAAAGACATTAAAAGTTGGCACTAGAAGTAAATTAAATACAATCAACTTATAACACTTTTCCAGTCAATTATTTCGGATTACATTATATCTCCCCCTTTCATTTCAGTACAACTTGTAACTTTCATCAGTATTCTTCCAAGATACTAAAAGTGCTGAACGTCTGTGCTCATCTGGTGTTGCTGTAGTCATCACTTAAGAATCTTGCAGGTCACCATATTGCAGTATGTTGTACAGAGTTGTTTGTCCAGATCAGCTTGAAGAAGACATATGTCATCATTTGTTCCCACAAGAAATTTCTTGTGAAACTGTAAAGCTGCATATACTGAGTGAACCTTAACAGGAAGACAAGCTAACTGATTCAGTTGGAATAAGTGAAAGCCTTGCCCTTCATAAGAAATATTACCACTGAACAATGCAGCAAGACTCTGCTTGGGCTCATTGAAGAATGGCTCTTTGAACAATGTAAGAGAGGAACATGTTAAATAAAGCCCTTTCTTCTTGCACTGGTAGTTAAAAAAGTATGACCACAGCCTGTCCCAAACCTTTTTACAACTAACAAAGAACATTACCTAGGTACTTGGGAATTACTTTCATGGTCCTTTATGAAATAATACCCTGGGGTCTTTTACATGCATCTAATAGATTAAGCAGAACCTTAAATGTTGATGTATTTTGAGGTGAAGGAAAAAAGCCCATTTGAGTGCTGCAAGTTGTATTACAAAGCTGATGTAGAGACATCTGACAGGTCAGACAGACAACATTTGTTTGTGCTTCTGACATCATGATAGGAGGTTTGTTCCTAGTGTCATCCTCAACACTCATTCTTCACTTCAGATGGATGGTCAGGAATATGTTAGGATACCGCATTTTTTTCCGAAGCCTTCAAAACATCCTTAAATCTCTTCTTCATTTACCTGTAATCACATTTCATTATAAGGCTCAAAGCAGAATATCTTCTTTGAGAGTCTGATGTAAGACAATTGAACAAACGGACTTCAATACTAGGAATATTGGCCTGGTAGATGACACTGACTTTGGTACATACATCCTTTATAGTGGATTTTGAGACAACATTGGTTGGTTTCTCTGGAACGAATGATGTTGATAACCTAGATCTCAGAGAGCAGGAATCACTGCTGACCAGCAGATTAAGACCAAGATATAGGAGACAGCTGCAGTTCAGTCAGATTTTTTAAATTATTGTTTATTTTGACATGATCAGGCCAAATTAATGTTCAATTTTCACATACCCTACATTCACATCTTTAGAAATGGTTATGATGATGTTGGGAGTAGATTTCAATGTACTATGGTTAAAGTAAAAATGTTAATTGGAAATATACAGAATATTGAAATATAAATCTTAATAGAACTTTACTGTCACAAACAAGAGGAAAATCTGCAGATGCTGAAAATCCAAGCAACACACACAAATTGCTGGAGGAACTCAGCAGGCCAGGCAGCATCTATGGAAAAGTGTACAGTTGACATTTCGGGCCGAGGCCCTTCAGCCAGGCTGGAGAAAAAAAGGTGAGGAGTAGAGTTAAAAGGTGAGGAGAGGGGAGGGAGAAACACAAAGTGATAGGTGAAACTGGGAGGGGGAGGGGTGAAGCAAAGAGCTGAGAAGTTGATTTGTGAAAGAGACACAGGGTTGGAGAAGGGGGGGGGGCGGGTCTAATAGGAGAGGACAGAATGCCATGGAAGAAAGTAAAGGGGGGAAGGAGCTGCAGAGGGAGGTGATGGGCAGGCAAGGAGATAAAGTGATAGAGGGAAGGGGGGGATTGGAATGGTGAAGAGGGGTGCATTACAGGAAGTTTGAGAAATTGATGTTCATGCCATCAGGTTGGAAGCTACCCAGATGGAATATAAGATGTTGTTACTGTGTTTAGCGAATTTACCAAAACCCTTTAACCGATATTTTTAAAATTTAGAATTAGTCCTTGTAAACCACTGGAATAGAGGCTCCGAAAGGCACTCTATAAAATGCATGCTCTTTTATACTACTAACAATTTTTTTAGAGAGAAGGCCAAAGGTTTATTTTTACTGCAAGATACAACTCTGAAGGGAGAGTCTCACTTTGTAACCCAGGATTAGTGTGTATGCGTACCTCCAATGGTGAGACAAGGCAAAGGGCACTTTAGTCTTTCATCTGATTCCCACGACAAGGCTAACTATGGCACTCAACTTCAAACAGTTCTCCTTTCCATTTCAAAATACCCACAGTAATAGTGGATCCTTGGTGTGAGATCCATTGACAACTTTTGGCAAAAGCCTGTAAACTTATTTGGCTGTATATTCCTAGATTTCTCCGTGTTAAGGCTGGGGAAAGCTGTGCGGCCAAATTAACAGTGGTTTCCATCACCTCCAACAGAAGGCAATGGGTGAGTCTTTATGAAGTAGAGAGTTTATCAACTCAGGGAACCACTGCTGCGAGTCACCAGCTAATACTAATGCCAACCTCATACATTGCCTTGGTGGCTCACTCTGTACAGAAGCACATGGTGATGAAATAACCTTATATTTCAGGACCAACTGTGGAGTGCCGAGTTCTTAACCAGGTTCCTGGACAAGCTTTACACACTGATTCCACTGCTTCTCTTACTCCTGGGAATCTATTCTGAGCACTAAGCAAGCTCTCAGTCTATCTACAGTACTATATACTTCCATCACCACATATATCCTGAAATCTTCACTTATTCACAGCTGTAGTATTAACATCACAGATCACCAACTAAGGACTGTACATCCAGTTAATTATGGATTTGAAAAAGAAAATGCTGAATAAAGAAAAGTGGGACTGTCAGTTTTTTCAGTTCTTCATCCAGTCTATATATTCCAGCCAACATTGAGTCTGCTCCACCATTTCATCATGGCTGATCCATTTCCCTCTCAACCCCATTCTCCTGTTTCCTCCCGGTAACCTTTCACGGCCTGACTAATAGAACATATAACAATACAGCACAGTACAGGCCCTTCAGCCCACAATGTTGTGCCGACCCTTAAACCCTGCCTCCCATATAACCCTCCACCTTAAATTCCTTCATATACCTGTCTAGTAGTCTCTTAAATTTCACTAGTGTATCTACCTCCACCTCTGACTCAGGCAGTGCATTCTACACACCAACCACTTTCTGAGTAACAAACCTTCCTCTAATATCCCCCTTGAACTTTCCACCCCTTACCTTAAAGCCATGTCCTCTTGTATTGAGCAGTGGTGCCCAGGGGAAGAGGCGCTGGCTGTCCACTCTTATCTATTCCTCTTAATATCTTGAATACCTCTATCATGTCTCCTCTCATCCTCCTTCTCTCCAGAGAGTAAAGCCCTAGCTCCCTTATTCTCTGATAATAATGCATATGCTGTAAACCAGGCAGCATCCTGGTAAATCTCCTCTGTACCCTTTCCAGTGCTTCCACATCCTTCCTATAGTGAGACGACCAGAACTGGACACAGTACTCCAAGTGTGGCCTAACCAGAGTTTTATAGAGCTGCATCATCACCCCGCGACTCTTAAACTCTATCCCTCGACTTATGAAAGCTAACACTCCATAAGCCAGAGGCAACTTGCAGGGATCTGTGGACATGTACCCCCAGATCCCGCTGCTCCTCCACACTACCAAGTATCCTGCCTTTTACTTTGTACTCTGCCTTGGAGTTTGCCCTTCCAAAGTGTACCACCTCACACTTCTCCGGGTTGAAATCCATCTGCCACTTCAGCATCCTATCAAAGTCTCTCTGCAATCTTCGACAATCCTCATCGCCATCCACAACACCACCAACCTTTGTGTCGTCTGCAAACTTGCCAACCCACCCTTCTACCCCCACATCCAGGTCGTTAATAAAAATCATGAAAAGTAGAGGTCCCAGAACTGATCCTTGTGGGACACCACTAGTCACAACCCTCCAATCCAAATGTACTCCCTCCACCATGACCCTCTGCTCTCTGCAAGCAAGCCATGTCTGAATCCACCTGGCCAAACTTCCCTGGATCCCATGCCTTCTGACTTTCTGAGGTGAAAGACCTCGGAAAAATCTAGAACCTATTACCCTATCAAGTCATTGGCCTCCACAGCTGCCTGTGGCAACAAATTCCACAGATTCACCACCTTCTGGCTAAAGAAATTCCTTCTCATCTCTGTTCTAAAGTGACGTCCCTTTATCTATGGATTTCCAACCTCTTTTATGCTATGGACTAACACCATTAAACAAAGGGCCTATGGACACCAGGTTGGGAACCCCTGCTCTATTCTGAGACTGTGCACTCTAGTCCTGGATTACCCCCACCATAGGAAACATCCTCTCCAATCCACTCAATCTAGGCCTTTCAACATTCAATAGGTTTCCATGAGATCCCCCCCCCCCATTCTTCTAAATTTTCTTTTGTGGAGGATTACAAATTCCTATTATTGCAAAATATTAGAACTGACAGATACACTTCTGAGGAATGTGTGTTTATGTGAACTTTTGGTTGAACTTAGGTTTACACAATCTGTTCTGACTGTCACTTTGGAAACCTGACTGAATAGTTTGACCAAGATAGTAATCTTATATTCACAGTATAAATAAGACATACTTTGTGTTGTTGGTCTAATACATTTGAAATGCAAGTTGATTTAACAGTTCAAATTTTACTTAAGATTCATCAACATGAGATAGTTTAAAAAGTGGAAAGCAAATTTAAAGTGTACAGTTGAAGTCAAAAATTTACATATACTTAGGCTGCAGTCATTAAAACTCATTGTTTAACCACTCCACAGATTTCATATTCACAAACTATAGTTTTGGCAAGACGTTGAGGACATCTTTCTTTGTGCATGACACGAGTAATTTTTCCAACAATTGTTTACAGACAGATTATTTCACTTTTAATTGACTATATCACAATTCCAGTGGGTCAGAGGTTTACAAACAAAATCAAAAGAAATCAGCCAAGACCTCAGAAAAAAAAACTAGTGGACCTCCACAAGTCTGGTTCATCCTTGGGAGCAATTTCCAAACGCCTGAAGGTACCACATTCATCTGTACAAACAATAGAACACAAGTATAAACATCATGGGACCACACAGCCGTCATACTGCTCAGGAAGGAGATGCATTCTGTCTCCTAGAGATGAATGTACTTTAGCGTGAAAAGTGCAAATCAATCCCAGACAACAGCAAAGGACCTTGTGAAGATGCTGGAGGTAAAGGGAGACAAGAATCTATACCCACAGTAAAATGAGTCCTATATCAACATAACCTGAAAGGCTACTCAGCAAGGAAGAAGTCACTACTCCAAAACCGCCATAAAAAAGTCAGACTACAGTTTGCAAGTGCACATGGGGACAAAGATCTTACTTCTTGGTGGAATTCCTCTGGTCTGATGAAACAAGAATTGAACTGTTGGCCATAATGACCATCATTATGTTTGGAGGAAAAAGGGTGAGGCTTGCAAGCTGAAGAGCACCATCCCAACCATGAAGCATGGAGGTGGCAGCATCATGTTCTGGGGGTGCTTTACTGCAGGAGAGACTGGTCCACTTCACAAAATAGATGGTATCATGAGGAAGGAAAATTATGTGGATATATTGAAGCAACGTCTCAAGAAATCAGCCAGGAAGTTAAAGCTTGGTTGCAAATGGGTCTTCCAAATGGACAATGATCCCAAGCATACCTCCAAAGCTGTGGCAAGATTGCTTAAGGACAACAAAGTCGAAGTATTGGAGTGGCCATCACAAAACCCTGACCTCAATCTGATAGAAAATTTGTGGGGAGAACTGAAAAAGTGTGTACAAGCAAGGAGGCCTACAAACCTGACTCGGTTACACCAGTTCTGTCCGGCGGAATGGAACAAAATTCCAGCAACTTGTTGTGAGAAGCTCATGGAAGCCTACCCTAAACGTTTGACTCAAGTTAAATAATTTAAAGGCAATGCTACCAAATACTAACAAAGTGTATGTAAACTTCTAACCCACTAGGAATGTGATGAAAGAAATTAAATCTGAGATAAATCATTCTCTCTACTATTATTCTGACATTTCACATTCTTAAAATAAAGTTGTGATCCTAACTGACCTAAGACAGGGAATGTTTTCTAGGATTAAATGTCAGGAATTGTGAAAAACTGAGTTTAAATATATTTGGCTAAAGAGTATGTAAACTTCTGACTTCAACTGTACATTGTGTGTTTGATGCACCATCAATAACTCTCGGAGACGGGAGGCGAACAATAGGCTTTTATTAGCAGCAAAAAAGACCACAACATCTTGGAGACTGAGGGAGGAGCAGTGCCTCCAATCACCTTTATACAGGGGTTTGTGGGAGGAGCCACAGGAGCAGTTAGCAGAAGGGCATGTCCAGACCGGTATACATAGTTTACCACATTCACCCCCCCCCCCTTGTTTTAAAAGAGAGTCCCCACGGGGCGAAGTTTCTGACAAGTATATTTACAGGTTAAGTCTATCAGGCGGTCGAGTCTGTCGCTGCGATCTACGTAGCACCGGTGGTGATTGCACCAGTGCCGGTGGTTGTGCTGGTTCCGGCCTGACTTGAGGTGTCAGCCCGTTATGCGTCAGCAATCCCTCATGTGTGTGCGTGGCGCCCGGTATGAGAGTGTCGTGAGGAGTCTGTGTAGGGCTTGGTGTGCGCGGTGTCTCGTGGGTATATACATCGGTGGGTAAGGGGTTCATAGTCACCATGGAGTGTGCGGGGTAGGGGTCTGGTGCTCCTGTGGATGCCAGGCCGCGGATGGAGACTGTGTCCTCCCGCCCATCAGGTAAGACCACGTAGGCATACTGGGGGTTCGCATGAAGTAGGTGAACCCTCTTGACCATCAGGGAGTATTTATTGCTCCTCACATGTTTCCAGAGTGGCACTGGCCCTGGGGACGTCAGCCAAGCCGGTAGGGTGGTCCCAGTGGCAGACTTTCTGGGAAAAGAAAAGAGTCACTCATGAGGGGTGGCATTGGTGGATGTGCATAACAGGGAGCGGATGGAATGGAGTGCCTCGGGGAGGACCTCCTGCCAGCGAGAGACCGGCAATCCCTTTGACCTAAGGGCTAAGAGTGTGGCCTTCCACACTGTGGCATTCTCCCTCTCCACCTGTCCATTCCCCCGGGGATTATAGCTTGTGGTCCTACTAGTAGCAATACCCCTAGCCAGCAGGTACTGGCGCAGCTCGTCACTCATAAACGAGGACCCTCTATCACTGTGGATATAGCAGGGATATCCGAACAGAGTGAAGAGCTGGCGCAGGACTTTTATGATGGACGTGGCAGTGGTATCGGGGCAGGGGATGGCAAAGGGGAACCGCGAGTACTCGTCGATTATGTTGAGAAAGTAGACATTGCGGTCGGTGGAGTGAAGGGGGCCCTTAAAGTCGACACTCAGTCGCTCAAAGGGGCAGGTGGCCTTGATAAGTTGTGCCTTTTCAGGACAGTAGAAGTGCGGTTTGCACTCAGCGCAGACTTGGCAGTCCCTGGTCATCGTCCTGATTTCCTCAAGGGAGTATGGCAGATTCCGGGCTTTCACAAAATGGTAAAATCGGGTGACCCCCGGGTGGCAAAGATCTGCATGGAGGGCGTATAGCCGGTCGAGCTGCGTGCTGGCACACGCTCCCCAGGACAGGGCATCAGGGGGCTCATTGAGCCTTCCAGGCCGGTACAGGATATCATAGTTGTAGGTGGAGAGTTCTATTCTCCACCTCAAAATTTTATCATTTTTGATTTTGCCCCACTGTTGGTTGCTAAACGTGAACGCAACTGAGCGCTGGTTGGTCAGCAAGATTGTGCCTCCAGTGCCTAATAGCTTCCACAATGGTCTGAGCTTCTTTCTCCACCGTGGAGCGCCGAATTTCAGGGCCCTGAAGGGTATGCGAGAAGAATGCTACCAGCCTTCCTGCTTGATTGAGGGTAGCAGCCAGCACGAAGTCAGAGGCGTCACTCTCTACTTGGAAGGGAATGGTTTTGTCCACCACATGCATCGTTGCTTTGGCAATGTCCCCTTTAATGCGGCTGAAGGCCGCGCGGGGAAATGCAGTGGACTTGACCAGGGGGCGGGCCTTGTCTGCATAGTGAGGGACCCATTGGGCGTAATAGGAAAAGTAGCCCAGCCACTGTTTGAGGGCTCTGAGGGTGGTGGGAAAAGAAAGTTCCAACAGGGGGGCGCATATGGTCAGGGTCGGGGTCAGGGCCAGTGACCCCGTTCTCCACGACATACCCAAGGATAGCAAGTTGGGTGGTTCCGAACACACTTGTCCCTGTTACAGGTAAGGTTAAGAGCTTTAGCCGCTTGGAAAAATCGTTGGAGGTTGGTGTCGTGATCCTGCCAGTTGTGACCGCAGATAGTGATGTTATCCAGATATGGGAACATGGCCTTCAGTTGGCACTGGTCCACCATCCAGTCCATCCCCCTCTGGAAGAGGGACACCATTCGTGACACCGAAGGGGACACGCAGGAAGTGATAGAGCCTGCCGCCCGCCTCGAAGGCGGTGTAGGGGCGGACTTCCTCGTGGATGGGGAGCTGATGGTAAGCGGATTTCAGATCTGTGGTCGAGTACACCTCGTACTGAGCTATCTGATTGACCATATCCGCGATGCGGGGTAGGGGTACGCGTCAAGTTGCGTGAACCTATTGTTGGTCTGGCTATAGTCCATGACCATCCTATTTTTCTGTCCGGTCTGAACAACAACCACCTGGGCCCTCCAAGGACTTGTGCTTGGCTCAAATGATCCCCTCCCTGAGCAGCCGCTGCACCTCCGACTTAATGAAGGCCCTGTCCTCCGCGCTGTACCTCCTGCTTTTAGTTGCCACAGGTTTACAATCGGGGGTCAGGTTGGCGAACAGCGGTGGGGGAGGGATCTTGAGGGTGGAGAGGCTGCAAGTGGTGTCAGTAGCGCGGCTGTTGGCATGGTGTTGGGTGGGATGTGCGGGTTGGTGTGTGTGTGTGGTCAATAGCGGGGTATATGACGAAGTCCCACAAAACTGAGGATTCCTGCCAGTGAGTGGTGGGAGGGGCCCGTCATACTCCATTGTCACACTTTTCAGGTGGCTCTGGAAGTCCAGCCCCATTATCACAGGCGCGCACAGTTGAGGCATGACCAGTAACGCAAAGTCCCGATATTTTGTGCCCTGCACCACCAATGTCACTACACAAACCCCCCAGATGTCTGTGGAATGCGATCCAGAAGCCATGGTGACCTTCTGGCTTACCGGCTGTGTCACGAGTCCGCAGCGTTGCACCGTGTCCGGGTGAATAAAACTCTCATTGCTGCCCGTGTCTAACAGGCAGCTAGTCCTGTGCCCTTCCACCAGGATGTCCATCATTGACCTTGCGAGCTGGTGTGGAGCGCTTTGGTCGAGGGTCATGGAGGCCAGAGTTGAATCGCCGTCTTGGTCGGAGAGGGTCGGAGGCAGGGCGAGGTGGCGCCGACAAAGATGGACGCCCCCATGCCTTGCACACGGCGGGCAGGCAAGATGGTGGCGAACAAGATGGCGACCCCCATGTCTTGCATGTGGCTGTTCCGCCGTCAGTCCCCTGCAGTCGCAGGCCCGCAGAAGTGTCTGTAGGGCCCGGACAAACTCAGCGCTCGACTCTCTGGCCCACTGCCGCCATGTCGCTAAGCGATGTCTCGTGTAGATGGTGTTCACCGGCCGCAGGTATTGTCTTTTGAGGGCATCCATCGCATGCTGGTAGTCCGTTTGGTCACTGATCATGGAGTAGACCCTTGCACTGACTCTGGAGAGGAGAACCTTGCACTTTGTGGCAGAGTCAGTCACATGAATCTCCTCCAGGTATGATTCGAAGCATGCTAGCCAGAGATCGAAAGCGTTGCCATCTCCCTGGGATTGAGGGTCGAGATCCAATTGGTCTGGTCATAAAATGCTCTCCATGTTTTAAAATTGCTGCTAATAAAATTGATGCACCATCAATAACTCTCAGAGACGGGAGGCAAACGATAGGCTTTTATTAGCAGCAAAAGAGACCACAACATCTTGGAGACTGAGGGAGGATCAGTGCCTCCAATCGCCTTTATACAGGGGTCTGTGGAAGGAGCCACAGGAGCAGTCAGCAGAGGGTCGTGTCCAGAGAGGTATACATAGTTTACCACAGAGTGTTTGCCTGTTATCTGCCGGGTGAGTGTCAGAAATAAGGATTAGAGCTTGGAATGCAATTTGCAAAGAAGATAGAGTTTGAAAATGTTCTTTTATCATTCTGATTGGGATCATACTTGTAATTCTGGCAAGGCCCAATGGGTTACTTTCTCAGCTTTAGCATCCAAATAAGGAGGAGAGATTAAATGGACATTTCTGCAGACACAGTATGTGAATTGCCCCTTAAAGAAACACTGGTGGGATGGATCTATACTCCCTGCAGTAAAAAAGGAGTTCATCTGATTGAAATGTAAGATTCCAAGTGGGATTGACAAGCTTTTACCCTTGGCTTGACAATGTATAATTAGGAAGGGGTGGTACTGTCATCCCAGAATCAAATATGACCAAACTGAGGAGAATTTACTCATTTGGTTATGAACAGTTTTGGATTCTCTAGCCTGGTGAAATCTATATTTAAAGATAAAATTAATAGAATTTTGGACTTAATGTAAATCAAAGGATAGAGAACTCAAGTCACATCATTGGTTTGTGATGCCACAATCTAAGTGAACTGTGGAGCAGGTTCAAGGAGCTAGATGATCACCTCCTCCATTTGTAACATTTTTGTTAAGAAAGGGGTTTCTTAAGGTTGTCATAGCCGGAGGGGAGGGGTTGCTGGTACTGGGGATAAGCTCCCACTACCTATTAAATACACCCAATGCTGTGCATCTCAAATAGCCTCTGAAAACTAAGTCCAGCTCCTGGCCTTCACATGTGGCTTAGCTGCTAAACCCAGCAGAACTGTTTCTACTGACAGGAGACTGGGCAAAGGCGGGTTAGGTTACTGGTGCCTTCAAACCAGTCGCTTCAGGCAGATGGGGCTCGTCAGCAGCTTACCTAGGGAAAGAAAAACTCTGATCTCAAATGTCATGGGGAAGGCTTAAGGAGTAAACCCCAAGAAAAATATCCAGAGCTGGAGTCCTTAGGACAGATCTACTTTAAGTTCTATGCTGACTGGCAACTCGTGCAACGCCGCTGGTGCCAACTGTATCAGTCTCTGCCGTTCCTTTTGATCAGTTACGTGGACAGAGGAAGCCCGCTGCGTGGGCAACAGCGTGCTCTCTTTATCGTAGCGTGGACAGAGGAAGCCCGCTGCGTGGGCAACAGCGTGCTCTCTTTATCATACTGCTCTGGATGGCATAATGACTGAACGTAGACATCTAGGATGCAACGTCCATGGTTGACCCCAACCAACATTAAGAAAGGCCAGTTTAGATTCCTTATACAGTTCTTAAGTCTGTGGCTATGAAGCCTCTAATTTTTTTTTAAACATACTATCATTAACTTGGGATTCCATTAGCTGCATATTTGTAATGCAGTGTCAAAATAATTGAAGCACATACCAGACTAGAAGTCCCTTGAGTCAGTTTTGGTTTACCTTTATCTGACTCTTAATTTCCCTTAGTTTCTGTGGTCTCAAGTACTTCATATAAAGTCCTACCCCTGTCCTTAATGCATTGAAAGAAAGCAGTCCACATATATCCAAACTAATAAATTTGATGTTTCTACAACCCAGCAATTTGCTGACTAGAAGTACTATTAAATAGATTTGGTAAGTCTGAGATGTGGCAGAACATTTTTGATTAAATGACAGTAAAATGCTAAAAAGGTCAATTCTTAGTCAATTTCATTGTAACCTCTATGATTTGAAATTCACTCTGCCAGAAAATAATAAAGTATTCCTCAGCATATCCTACATTACAATTTTGGTATCATCTGTATATTTCACCTGAAGGCCAAGTCCAAGCTGTAAGGTCCACTTAAATTAACCGCAACATGATACATAATAATCTTCATTATAAGTCTTCATGAGACATTTAAAAGCAATCTAATTAAAGACCATACTGTTTGTGCAGAGAAAAGTTAGGCAATTTTGTTGCATGTTGCAAGAACATAATGGTAAACTGTCTCTTGGCATCTTGTTACCTTGTTTATACAATGCTGAGTTCTGACTGATAACAACTAAACCTTTGCACAGACAGGATTAAATTCTGTGATGTGATAAATTTTACAGCTGTTTTCCAAGAAAACGAGTACACAAGTACACTAAGATCTCAAATCACAGCCAGGGAGACCATTCAACTCACAGATGTGAAAGAGTAGAAAACTGACTTTTGAAAGAAATAAATATGACCTTCAACCAGCAGTGTCTTGTTACCACACTAATAACTGCTTAAGCATGGACACAAATCTCTTGTGTTGACTTATGAGACAGAAATAAAGGCTTCTTTGAAAATGTTTCAGAAGTTTTGTAGAAGATTTATAACAAGGTAATAAGCTCACCGTTTGATTTTTTCATCCTGCACAATCTTCTTCAGCATTTGAGCAACGGTGGTTAGGTGTCGGCACCAGGCTGCTGATGAAACATCTGCATTTTTGTTGAGAAATTGTTTTATATGACACAAGCTAATAATGGAAGCATGCAATCAATTAATTTATGTTTAAATAATTTGGAATTATAAAACTAAAATAGTTTTATATTTTAGTATTAAAATATTATATTAAAATGTACCAAGGAAGGATATATTAAATGAAGTTTAGTGAAAGGATTTATTAACTGAGTACCATCCTCCAATTGAGTAACATTCAGTCAGAACACTTGAATGTGGATTAGATAAACAAATAAACAACAACATCCAAGAAATCACTGCGGCCTAAAAACATAAAAGAGCATACCATACAAGTCTTTATCCACCCAGAATTTACAGAGTGCATGCTCATACCTAGGGCTCTCCACAAAACTGTGTATGTGGTAACTTGGCTACATCTAAAAACACCCCCAGGGCATTTCATAAAGGCATTATCAAACAAAATTTAATAGAGCCACAGTGTGAAGAATTATTATGACAGGCTACCAGAGTTTGGTTAATGAGGGACGCTGTGATGGTTCTGAAAGAAGCAAATTTAGAAATGTAAAGTGTAGGGAAGAGATTCCAGAAAATAAGATTCAATTGGCTGACAGCACAACTGCCAATGACCCAGCAATGAAATGTGGGGAAGCACAGAAGACAGATATTGGAGGGTTGCAAAATGATAGGGGTACTGTGATAGAGAGGGGCAAGATCACACCTGAGAAGGTAGTCAATACAAATGGAATGCAGAGTTATATGAAGAGATTTGGTAAATGATCTTGGTGGAAAAGAACAAGTGAGTTATGATTCATAATGAGTAGGCTTGTTCAAGGGAGGATTTTTAGAGAGTAAGCGTAAGTGGTAATGTTGTTTTCACATTTATCAATACTGGTAGCTTTACAAAACGTGCAAGTAACAGGCAGTAGCTACAACAGAAAAATAACATCATTTGACATCGGAAAAATGCACTTAGTAGATGATTATCAACAACATCTGACATTGAGCCACATTCCGCAATTCCAATTTAGGTAACGGTAGCTTGGTCAAAGAGGCAAGTTTTAAAGAGCATCTTAGAGGAAATAAAGGAAGTGGAAAGGCAGTGGGATTTAAGGGAGAGAATCCAGAATTTGTGGCTGAAGGTGCAACTATGAATAATGGAATAATTAAAACAAGGAATTCAAATAGATAAGAAGGCAGGAGAAATTAGTGATGAATTGGGAGATACTGTGGATGGATCTGAAAATTAGGACAAGAAATTTTAAACTGAGCTGTTATTAATCCAGGAGACAATATACATCACTGAAAACGCAGCTGATGGATATACAAGACTAGTACAAATTAGCACATGGGCAGAGTTTGGAATGGTCATAACTTCATAGAAAAGTTAGATGGGAGTGCTTTGGGACTAAATTTTTGATTTTTTAAAAATTGTGAATGATATATTGACTTATGCAAGCCTCTGACTAGGAGTCTCCCTCTTACCACCAGCCAAGCGAGGTCTTGGTGCTTGTTGGTCAGATCTGGCAATTACACATTCTGCCAGATGGATTAGACCATTTGTTCAGGGAACAAGCCCTCAAAATCCAACGCATCTCTTTCCTGCAACGTCTGCAGAACGTCCCATGATGACCGCTTGTGGATTTGTAATCAAAGGTGTTTACTTGGAAGTACTCTTCCACAAGGGACAGGTAGTGTGGCAGCGCCCAGCTGACTGGGACATCGAGTATAACAGGGCCAGGCCTATGTTCCGCAACACCAGGGAGAGGTAGACCCTCATCACATAGTGACGCCTGGTGCCCAAATACTTACAGCATCATGTAACACTGCATGAGACAGCCACAAATGAAGGTGGTCATTAGGATGAAGGCAACATTGGATACACATCTACCCCCATTCTCTGGGTATTTGTACAATGTGAACCACAGACATGCTCTCTCTTGGACTGCCTGATAAACTAGAAGAGGTCCCAGGTTATTGCCAAGGCACTGTAACAGGGCATAGGTCACACCTGTGCCAAGTACAGAAGGCTGAGAGCTTATCACTCCTAATAATCAAGTACTTTCCAGTTAATGACATGGAACACCATTTCCACAGACCCAATTTTTTGATTGACTTTGCCTATCCACTCCAGCTAATCTTTGTCTTAGACTCAGCCCCTCCTAACCAGATCCTCAGCACCTTCAGGTAGTCAGACCAAACGGTGAAGGGGATGTTGGGTCAGTTACTGAAGAACATAGCCATGGTCTTAGTGCAGTTGACACTGACCCCAATGCCAACTCAAACTGGGCACAAGTGCTGATCAATATGCAAACTGACTGTGCACATTGTCCGGGCACAGGGAGGGTTTGACTTCAGTGCCTCCAATTCCTGTCAACGTCACCTTGTCCTTCCTGATGGCCTCTATGCAGTAAACAAACAAGGAGAGTAGAAAACACTCTCGGACTCCAGGCTTGATGGGGAAACCATCTCCCACCTTGAACATTGATTTGAACTGTACTATGCATATCTGTGTATTTTTGCAGGGATCTCACAAAGCTTCTAGATATGCTTCTTCTAAATGACTATCCCTGCAATCTACAGCTTGTAATTTCCCTTTAAGTAACATACTTTTAAACCATCTATATGAACTAGCAATCTTACGATATCCTGAATGACTATCAGGAATGTAGGTACGGCACCTTTAAACAGACGAAGGATCATCGCTATGTTTGGAAGAGATGAAGGAAGAGAGGACTCCAAGCCAGACTAAAACTGTGGGGTGTGAAACTTCCTCTACCCAGTATTTTGTTAGCAAATGTACAGTCACTGGAGAAAAAGATAGAGGATGTAAGAGCAAGATTGCTGTATTGGAAGGAAATGAGGGATTGCTGCATTCTTTGTTTCATGAAGATATGTTCACACCAGACAAGCCAGATATGGCGGATAGATTTAAGGTCTTCTCTGTTCACCAGATGGTCCAAATTGCTGATTCGAAAGGGGCAAAAGGTGGCATCTGTGGATCATGATAAACTTTTTCTTGTGCTTGAACATAGCAGTCTTGCCACACCCTTGTTCTCCCGACCTGAAACATCTAATGATTAAGTGCCATCCTTTCTACTGTACTTACCAAGAGAGTTCTCCTCCGTGATTCTGAGCGCAGTTTACGTATCGCCAAAGGCAGATGTTAAGCAAGCACTCGATGTATTAGCAAACAAGAAAAACTCTACCCAGGTGCCTTTTAAATCATTCCTGGGGATTTCAATCAAGCTTGCTCAAAGAGATCTCCACCCAATTATCATCAACCTATCACCCACAGTACCAGGGGTCTCAACACACCATAAGTAATATCTGCCATTCCATCCCTAGACTGCATTTTGGAAAACCGGATCATCTGGCTGTCCTCCTCCTACCTGCATACAGGCAGATACTAAATAGCAAGGCTCCAGAAGTAAAAACAACGAGGTGGTAGTTGCAGGAGGCAGAGGAGCAGCTACAGGAGAAGTTCGAGTCAGTGGACTGGGTCATTTTCAAGGACTCATCAGAGGACCTGAACAAACATGTCACTGTTGTCACGTACTTTATAAAGTCAGTCATAGCTTAGTGGGTTCCCACAAAATCATTTAGAACTTTCCTCAACCAGAAGCCCCGAGATCCGCAATCTGCTGAGGACCTGATCAGTGGTGGTCATATCTGGAGGTCCAGGATATGACCACCAGAAAGCCATCTCACATGCGAAGTGGCAATTCCAGACTAAACTTGCATCACTGAAAGGTGTGGATGGCTTTGAATGATATCACCTTGAATGCCGCCTTGCCTTCTGAGTTCCTCCAGCATTTTGTGTGTATTACTTTGATTTCCAGCATCTGCAGATTTGCTCTTGTTTGTGTTTCCCTAAGTCATTGCTCTTTGGTGTTCACATTGGGTGACTGCTTTGTAGAGCATTGCCATTTGGTCTACGTGGATGAGCTTGAGATTCCAATTGTCTGTACATTAATTCTGTATCCCTTTCCCATTCAGTCATTTGTCAGTGGTGTCCTGAACAGGAGAGAGCTGATATAATAGATGCTATCCTATCCTTGTATTTTCCTATATTAGGTGCAGCTTAATGAGATATACTTTGTATATTTTAGTTTTTATATTCAGTGTGCTTTAATGTATGAACTATAGAGTGAACAGTTTTCCTTAAGAAATACCAAAAAAATACTTGCTATAACCAGCAAATAATTTTAATGAAAAGAACTATAAATTTGCAGTGCTAATTTCATCACTCGTGAGGTATCTTTGCATAACCTAAGTAAACTTTGTTCATGTAAATGTAACAGCTATAAATGGTGGAAGCCTTAACACATTTTATTGTTTGATCCCAAAATGTAATGGTTCATCAATATGCTAGAGCTGTCCATAGGAAATATTTCAAACTAGTCTTTATAGAACAGTACAGCACATTACAGGCCCTTCGGCCCACAATGTTGTGCCGACCTTCAAACCCTGCCTCCCATATAACCCCCCACCTTAAACTCCTCCACCTTTATAGCAATAGTTTTCTTCAGAGAAATGTTAGATACATTTTCTGACTTTCAATAATGTTTAAATCTTGCTGCTTAATCATTTAACTGATCGAAAATGATTGGATCTTAGTACATTTTCCGAATTGGTTTTTGATGATTTGTTCAACCGAATAAACAACATGATTACAGTGATAACCATATTTAGCTTGCCATCCTCAATGATAACTTTTATATGTATGCAAGGAATTCTGTATTGTTCCAGTATGTTCAGATACCCTTAAGAGACAGTTGGGTGTTATCTTGCATATCTAGTCATTTCCTTTTGATTTCTCTTGTATTTCTGACAGGCACACTACTAATAAACGAGCACAATATAAAATGATTTGTGAGTAATTACATTGATTATCCTACCCTATATGATTGAACTTTGCCAGACACTAAAATAAGTTGTAGCAGTTCAGTTTAAAATTATGCATTGCATCTCAGCCTTTTTTATATTCATCCATCATTTCTATGTTCAAAATCTGTTCAAGTGGAAGATGCATACATGGAGTATGGAAGCATAAACCTGGAAGACATTTGAATTGATTTTAGCACAATCCACAACAGACTGCCAAAAGCATAAAAGCTACAAGTGAGTAATTCTGTTTGTCTTTTGTCCACATCTTTTGTTTCTGTTTTCTTTGCTTTACTGTTGTTATTTTATCAATTTGATTATCTATGTATCATCAGCAAGGTGTACTAATAAATGAACACATAAACATAACTTGAGTCTCTGTGGGAAGTTTTATCCATACATAGAAATGGGGGTGGACCACTAGGCCCTGTTGTCATTTTATCATGACTGATTTATTGCATTTTCCTTGGTACTCTTGTGTAAAAGGAATTTCATCAATCCTGTCTGCATCAACAGTGTTGAAGTTGAGAATTTAAGTTCCTAGGCCTGAACATTAACCTATTCCGGTCCAACCATGTTGAAGTCATAGTCCAGAAAGCTACCAACTTAGGAACTATTACTTCCTGAGGGGTCTAAAGAAATTTGCATGACCCCATCAACCCTTACCAATTTTTATTTTTGCTCCATAGAAAGCATTCTATCTGGATGCACAACAGCTTAGTATGGCCACTGCTCTATATGTGATCACAAGAAACTCAGAGATTTGTAGACAGAACTCAGCCCAACACAGAAACCAGCCTCCCTCCATGGAATCTGTCTATATTTCTCTCTGCCTCAGTAAAGCAGCTGGCATATTAAAGAGCCCATCCACCCTGGACATTCTCTCTTTGACCATTGGGCAGAAGATACTAAAGCCTGTAAGTACATACTACCAGGCTTCTGTCTCACTGTAGTCAGACTCTTGAATGAACCTCTTGTTCAATAAGATGGACTTTTGATCTCAAAATCCACCTCATGATGATCTTGCACTTTATTGTTTACCTGCATTATACTTTCACTGTAGCTTTTACACTGTATTCTGCATTGTTATTGTCTTACCTTGTCCTACCACAATGCACTGTGTAATGACTTGGTCTTATGAATAATATGCAAGACAAGCTTTGCACTGTGTCATGATGCACGTGACAATAATAAACCAATGTTAATATCAATTGGCAATAATGAACTAATACCAATAGCAAAACCCATAAAATAATTCAAATACCTTCCAGGTTTCATACTACATACATATTCTACATAAATAGGTGTTTGGGTGTAGAAATGATTAATTAATACAAAAATGTAATGTTTTAGTGCCTTGAAAGATTCATTTGATTCAGTACAATTATCTTAGGTAAGATGATTTTCTAGATTTTCACCAGCAGTTGGGTGAAAAAGAACTCACTGATTTCACTTCTAATAGTCTAAGTTATAATTCTAAGGTTCTTTTCTCTCCTTTCTTTGTTTGTTTCCAGGATCATTAGCAATGGCAGCTGGCAATTTCTTATGCTTTGGTTCTTTTAAAAGCAGCAAGTGACTGGTACAACTTTGGAATGGAGTTTGTGGGTAGACTCTAGGTAGCTGAGAGCAAAGTTGCCACATGACGGATGCAAGGGTGGAAAATTGCTGAGTGTCAGCTACACAATGGAAATGAGGCTCAAAGAAACTGCAGAAGCTCTTGGAGTGGGGAAAGTGGCAGAAAAACTTGTAACATGGAAAATAATTGGTTTGTTGCACAATCCTTTGAACCGAAGGAGGGATGAGGCTGAAGCAGAAGCTATTGATCAGCCATGATCTAATTGAGTTAGAGAGCAGCCTTCAGTGGTTCTTCAGAATACTCCTGTTAGGTCCTTAGGCAATTGAGAGAAGAGGAAAATCAGTGATGAAACCCCGAAGCTTTGGAGAAGAGCAGAAAATGTTCACAAGAATGATCTCAGAAGTCAATTTTGGTGTCAAGAAAAGGATAAACTAATGTGTATGGAGAGCCCCAAAGGCAGGTTTGAGGAGACAATTGTAGCATCTTGTTCGATTAGGTTAGAAATCATTATTTCCCCCTTTTATCACTTTTACATTGACCTTATTTTTGAGCTTCCGTTTATTTGAATGTTTACACTCTCTGATAATCTGTGACATTAGGATTTTATTAAGAGGTTAATTTCCCAAAGTGCCTCAGATCAACAGGAAACAAATTTGAAAAATGAAGCTGATATAACAAAAATAATGAAAAGGACTTCACTTGATTAAAATGGGGTAATTCGTATATTGTTTGGTGATATATTGTACCAGAATAATTAATTTATATATCGTTGTCCGATCTATTTCATTGTATAAAAATTGTTTTACTTTTGTCTCAGCACAGCCTTTTTGCTTGATATTGAACAAGTTTAATGTAAGTGATTAAGTCACCACAGACTTTCTTTTAGATCTCTCATGGTGAATTTCAATAGGGAATTTGTTATATGAATAAAAGAAAATAAATTGCCAACTTGGGGAAAATTTAATTGCAGGATTGCTTCAAAGTAAAGGATGGTGCAGAAAAATAGCCAAAAGCTGTTGAGCTCCTACATGCATTTTGGAATAGAGTGCGAGAAAGCACACATCAGTTCAGGGCACATTAACAATTTACAAACATCACCCATTGTTTTTCCTGATGGTATCTGGAGAACAGCTATCAACTGGTGTAATCTGGGCTCAGCTCTTTATAGCATTTCTGTTTGGTAGGCATAGAACAACGTATGATGTTCCATCAATCAGGTGGACACATCTTCATGACAAGCTATACAAAAATGTAGTAAAGCATAGTACAATATAAATAACATGGTGGAGCACTGCTTATGAAAATAAAAAACACAGGTGCTGTAACAGAGACAAAATACAGGAAACAATCAGATCTGACAGCATCTGTGGGGACAGAAAGAGTGATGATGTTCTGGGGCAAAGACTTTGTCAGGGAGGCAATTGTCATAAAGCAATATAATATGGATACAGGCCCTTCAGCCCAACAAGTCTATGCTGAGCATATTGTCCTCCCACCTAGTTCCAGCTTCATGCATTCAGCCCATATCCCTCTAAGCCCTATCCCTCCATGTACATACACAGGTACTTCTTAAATTATACTATTATACATGCCTTAACCACTTCCTCAGGCAGCTCATTTCATATACTCACTACCCTTTGTGTGAAAATGTTCTCTCTCAGATCCCTTTTAATTCCTTCCCCTCTCACATAATTTTGGACTCTCTTACTGTGAGAAGACTCATTGTCCATCTTACCTTTGCTTCACGTAATTTTAAACATTTCTATAAGGTGTCCCGTCCCCCCATTCTCTTACACCCTAAGGAATGAAGAGCTAGCCTTGTATAACTCAGGCCCTCTAGTCCTTGCAAAATCCTTGTAAACCTTTTTTGCACTCTTTCCATTTAAGCCAAGTCTTTCCTTGATTGAAATATACCTGAAACTGTACAAGTACTCCAAGTGCGTCTACAAAATAATGTCACAACTGCTATACCAAGTGCCCTGAATGATGATGGCTAGTGTGCTCCTCCTCCCTTTTCTTTCTTCCATGGCCTTCTGTCCTTTCCTATTAGATTCCTCCTTCTCCAGCCCTTTATCTCTTTCACCAATCAATTTCCCAGCTCTTTACTTCCCCTCCTGTTTTCAACTATCACCTTGTGTTTCTTCTTTCCCTCCCCCCAGCTTCTTACTCTGACTCCTCATCTTTTTTCTCCCGTCCTGATGAAGGGTCTTGGCCTGAAACATCAACTGTACACTTTACCATAGATGCTGCCTGACCTGCTGAGTTCCTCCAGCATTTTGTGTGTATTGCTTTGACAAAGCAGCTACTTCAGCATTGCCTGATTCTTGAAGAATCTTTGAAACATTGATTTCTCGAACTTCCGTAATTGTCACCCCCACTTCTTCTCCTTCACTATCCACATTCCCATTATCTCCTTACCTGTCCATCACCTCCCTCTGGTGCTCCTCCCCCTTCTCTTTCTTCCATTGCCTTCTGTCCTCTCCTATCAGATTCTGCCTTCTGTAGCCCTCTATCTCTTTCACCATTCAACTTCACCCTTCTCCTCTCTCGATTTCACCTATTACCTACTACCTTGTACTTCTTCCTCTCCTCCTCCACCTTCTTACTCTAATTTTTAATCTCTTTTCTCCAGTCCTGATGAAGGGTCTCAGCCTGAAACATCAACTGTTTACTCTTTTCCATGGGTGCTGCCTGACCTGCTGAGTTCCTCCAGCATTTCAAAGGTCCATTTTATTATCAAAGTATACAACTTGAAATTCTTCTTCTCTGCGTAGCCATAAAACCAAGAAAGAACGGCAGCGTGATCATCAACCTCCAAAATGCCCCCTCCCCGCACACTAAATGAAAAACAAAATGGAACTGGCACATCAACCCCCAAATCCATTCTCCCATACAAACAAAAACAAATGAAACAGAACTGGAACATCAACCCCCCAAATCTCTCCTCCTGCACATAAAAATGAACAAAATGGACAGGTACATTAAACCCCAAATCCTTGCTCTCATACAAAAGAGCCGAACAAAATGGAATAGCCACATCAATCCCCAAATCCACTTCTTCGCACAATAAAACAAGAAAGATTGGATGAAAAACCCATGATCTGAAAAGCTATAAGACTGAGAAAAAAGTCTATAGCCCAAGTCCACATCCAAAACGCAGAAAATCTGGGGAGCACTTTCCGTGCCCAGTGGCAGACCTTTCCCTCTTTGTAGCAGAACGATCACCCTTGGCTCTCACCTTGATGCTTCAATCTCCCTCATCACTTTAATTGGCGAAATGGAGTCAGACAATGGCAGGCACCCCGTCCTGCAGGCTTCTTACCACAAGGTTCCTGCATGCCATCTTTGACTCCCAGAATCCTCTCAGAGACTGCAGGGTGCTGAAGCACCCGAACGATCTCCAAGCTTCTGCATTCACCTTGATATTTCAATTTCCTTCGTTGAACAAAGGAAGATTTAATCGGCAAAATGGTGTCGAGCATCGGCTTGCAGCCTGCACACTGTAAGGTTCCTGCACACTGCCTCGGCCTCCTGGTATCCTCTGGGAGACTGCAAAGTGCTAGAACAGCCAAACAATCTCCAAAGAGCAAATCATGGCCTCCAACAGTTCCAGAATCACATCCAAGATGAAAATCAAATGTAAAAGACATAAAAGAAGTGAAATATAAAGTTTTGTGATCTATCCAGAAGATGTCAACCGAAGGAACATTATACGCAGGTGCCACCTTGAGCAGAGAGGTTTTGTGTGTAATGACTGAAAGAAGTTCAAATGAATCACTGCTTCACCTATTTGCATCCCTGATGGCAGGAAAGAATAGGATATAAGAGCAAATGATATATCTCCTACAGATGCATTGGAACATGTTATGAGAAAGGAAGATATTGGTTCCCTTTTTGAACATCAATTTCCCTGCATTGTCCAACATAGCCCAATGTAAGCTTGACTGATAGTCCCTCATCTTCATTTGTATTCATTGCACCCTTCTGAAATCTGTACTGAATTCAACAATTTCAGGCAATTTATTTTTTTTTTAATTCCCTGAGAACAGGTTAGAAGTATCATAAAGCTATTCATTGGTCATATTAACTCAGTTTTTCTCTCTCCTTAGACACTATCTGATACGCCAGGCAATTCCAATATTTCCCTTTTTATTTCAGCCACAGCCCTGCGCTGCATTTCAAAGCCTCAACATCTCTCTTTTTTTTCCCCTTTCTCTTTCTCTCTCTTTCTGTTAGAATAATAGCATAGAATTCTGTCTACATTGGAATCATTTGGGCAAGCCTGGCCTCACCTTGTCAGACATGCCATATTCCTTCTTATATATCTCCTCACCTACTCTTTCTGTAGATCAAACAGGCTTGTTTTCTCTTTCCCAGATCTGATGAGGACACCTCATAAAGATCACATGACTTGTCATGCATTGAATACAATAACTTTTACATCTAATGGGAGAAATGTTCCAACTCTGATTATAATGTGTAGCTTAACCAAAAAAAAACTAGAATAAATAAATTCAAAGGAGGGCAAGTTATTGGAAGAGGAATGAACGTAATACATATTTTGTCTTTATTATATCTATGGTGACCTTGCAAGTAAATTGAAAGCAATGGAATGAAAATTGAGTGAGTTCTATAATGGGCTGGCACCTGCCTTTTGTAAACTACTATCAGGAGCTGAAGATAAAAAAATACCTTCCCCATCAGGTTCAATTTTCAAGTCAATTGTTTCTTGTTGTATTTTACACTTCACCCACCATATAAAACAAGGTAAAACAGGTAAAACAAGATTAACATATGTCTACTGTAATAAAATTTTAATCAGAAATTATAGAAAAAGGATTCTGTAACATATGTGATCTCGAAAAAGGAAGTTTTCTGGGTCATAACAATAATTACCCACTGATTAATTGTCTATTGAATTTATCCTTTCCAAAAGGATGCTAGAATTGATAAAATATTTTTAGTTTATCAAAACAGAGTATATAAAATCAAATAATATTTGTATGATTTCAAAACAAAAAGAGCTATTTGTTTTTAAGTTGCAAATAAAAGTTACCTGATGGATCTGTCAGTAGTGCTACCACAAGGGATTGCTGATTATTTGGAAAGTAGAGTTTCAGTGGCATCTTAAGGATGCAGATGTGGGAAGAAAATGAGAAAAACACATTGAAAAGAATTGCATGTTTACTGAGTGAGTCTAAATGACTTAAAGATGATAAATGCACAATAATCATTTCTCATTAGATATTTAAAATTTTGATCAGTAAATAACAAAACAAATGGCCTAGTATACAAGTAACCCGATTGTTAAGGTTTTTTTCTGAAACTCTACAATTTACGTTCAAAGAGATGCAAACTGCAGGAACTTTACACCGCAAAAATCATTTTTAGATTTAACACATGAACACTTCGGTATATATTTTTTAAAAATCTTATTAACTGATAACAATAAAAAATCAGACCTAAAAGACCATCAGCCAGAATTGAGAATATAATAGCTAACTTGATCAATAAATGGAATCAATGAAAAATAATGTTGCTGGAATAATGTCAAAATCCAACTATTTGTTAATGTTCATCAGAGAGGAAAGTGAATCAATATCATACCCAAGTACCAAGCAATGCAGTTGATTATAAACATTTCTAAAAAGTGACCTAGCAGTTGCACAAAAGTACTTAACTTTACTGTCAGAATACAGTAAATTAGGGCAGCAGCTCACAACTACTATTTATAACTAAAATGGATGGGCAATAAAAATAATTTTCTTAGAAGTCACCATTTTCTTAATTAAAATATCAAAGTTAATGGCCTTACATTAAATCATACTGGACCAGAAAGACGCCAGACTCAATTTGCATCAACTCCTAGCTGATTTTAAGCCACAATAAAAATGTAACTGTTGGCATATTTGAAGTCAAAAAGAAATAACTGAAAGAAGTATAGCTTTTTTCATTCCAGCGGCCTTCACTGGAACCATGTGATACTTAGACTTGACTACAATGCCCCTTTAGTTAAATAACCTGTTGTAACTCAATATGTTGGCTTACATATAAATAATGACTCCTGTAACAGAGACCATGATTTTAAATTTACGAGGCCTGTCAATAACTCAATGAAATGTTTTCAATGGTAAATAGGCCTTTTCATTTAGTCACTGAACAACAACTAACCTGAGTCTGCACCTGCGGCAGAACCTGAATAAAGCATCGAGTAAATGCTTGTATAATGGTTATAATTTTTGGATATCCGTCGGTCTCCAGTAGAATGGCCCTTATGATTTAAAGAGACAAAAATCATACAATTAACACACACTAATGCCTGTCATCCAGATTTTAACAGTGTATTCATGCAAGACAATAAACCTGTTTATTTCTAGAGCTAATGGGTTGTAATTCATAGAAATGCAGAAATAATAATATGTGATTGTAAATAATACAGCTGCTTGTCCTTTAAATTCAAGTGCTTGCATGAACAGACAAGGAATTTTCTCAATCTCTGCCTTTTAGACCCAATGTAAAAGATAGGTTACAGACAGTTCATGTGGTTGGTATCAGTTTTAAAATAGCGTTGAGTACAGTTTATACTGGTACATTTCAAATCTAAATCAATATGCACTTGGCAAAGTCAGTGTATCGTATACATTTATCTGATCAATTTAACTAATTGTAAATTACTTTCCACGATAAATAATTCTTCTGTGTAAATGGCAAACAGCTGTGCAAATGGAGACTAGTATTCTTATTAAACCATGCTGTTCCTAGTACGTGCTGGCTAAGCATAATCTAGAGCTTAGAGTTATACTGACATCTATTTTTAACTTGATAATTTGGCTATAATTCTATTGATATAAGCATGAAAATACACAATCTGAAAAATGGTGAACTCTTAAAGATCATGAAAGCAAGGCGGCTAGGCCAGACAGCATCCCAGGACGAGTACTCGGGGAGTGTGCACACCAGCTCCCTAATATCTTCACGGACATCTTCGACACTTCACTCCTCCAGGTGACTGAATTCACGTGCTTCAAATCAGCCACCATCCTCCTGTACTGAGGAGCTCTACCCCTTCAGAGTTAAATGACTGCCACCTGGTGGCACTAATGCCAATCATCATGAAATGCTTTGAACAGTTAATAATGGCACATATCAGAAACTCCATTCTTGCCACATTGAATACTCATCAATCTGCTTACTGGCAGAACTGCTCTACAACAGATGCCATAGCATCTGTCATGCACCCAGCCCTGACACACCTAGAAAGCAAGCACACTTATGTCAGAATGCAGTTTCTGGATTTCAGTTCGGTTTTCAACACTATTGTCCCACAGATCATGCTGAACAAACTCCTACCCCTCGGTCTAAGTACACCACTGTCAATTGGGCGTTGGACGTCAGATAGTCAGGATGCACAGCTTCTCCTTGCTCCCCATCAGATCGGGTGTCCTTCAGAGCAGCATGCTGAGCCCATTGCTGTACAATTTGTTCACATATTACTCTCCAAGTAATCACATTGTCAAGTATGCCAAATTCATGACAGTGGTGGGGATCATCACCAGCAACAATGTGAGAGCCTACAGAGAGGAGGTGAAGAGCTCGAGGGCCTGGTGCAAAGCAAATAACCTCATTCTCAATGTCAACAAGACAAAGGCGATGGTCATCAACTTCAGGAGAACTTGCACCTCTCACACATCTCTTTACTCAATAAATCCAATAACCATTATAGAATCAATGAAAGACTGCACCAACAGGACAGCCAACCAGTGTGCAAAGGACAACAAACTGTGCTAATACAAAAAGAAAAAAATTAGCATAATAAATGAATAAGCAAGCAATAAATATTGAGAACATGAGATGAAAAGTCTTTGAAAGTGGTTATAGGAACAGTTCAGTGATGGGGCAAGTGAAGTTAAACCCTCTGGTTCAAGAGCTGATGGTTGAGGGGTAATAACTGTTCCTGGACCTCGCGATGTGAGTCCTGAGGCTCCTGTACCTTCTTCCTGATGGTAGCAGTGAAAAGAGAGCATGAACTGGGTGGTGGGGGTCCTTGATGATGGATGTGCTTTCCTGCAACAACATTCTGTGGAGATGCGCTCAATAGTAGGGAAGGCTTTACTCATGATGAACTGGGTTGTATCCACAAGTTCTTGTAAGATTCTCCGTTCAAGAGCATCGGTGTTTCTATACCAGGCTGTGATGCAACCAGTCAATATGTTCTCCACTGCACATCTACAGAAGTTTGACAAAGCTTTAGATGTCATGCTGAACCTTTGCAAACATCTAGGGAAGTAGTGGCACTGCCCTGTTTTCTTCATAATTGCACTTATGTGCTGGGCCCAGGACAGGTTCTTTGGAATGATACTACCAAGGAATCTAAAGTTGCCGACCCTCTCCACCTGTGATTCCCCGATGAGGAATGGCTAATGGACATTTGGTGATACAGCAGTGGAAATGGTGAGTAGTTTCAAATTTCATGAAATACCCATCTCACCCAACCTCTCATGGTCCCAGAACACATCTTACACAATCAGGAAAGGTCACCAATGCTGCTACTTTCTGATGAGACTGAAGAGAGGTGGACTATACACATCTAATCTCACATCCTTCTACAATTGCATAGTAGAGAGCATCCTAACATGCTGCATCACTGCATGGCATGGAAACTGCACTGTGATGATCAGGAAGGCTCCTAATCCATCACAGTCACCATCAAATCAAGGACATGTATACAGAAAGGTGCCAGAAAAAGGCCAATAACATCAGGAAGGATCCTACCCACCCTGCTTGTGGACTGTTGGTCCCACTCCCATTAGGGAGGAGGCTACGTAGCATCCATGCCAGGACACCAGACTCAATTCCATTATGTCAATCCATGGCCTCCTTTATTATTGTGTTGAGGCCACACTCAGGTTGGAGGAACAACAACTTATATTCCATCTGGGTAGCCTCCAACCTGATGGCATGAACATCAATTTTTCGAACTTCCAGTAACGCCCCCCCCCCCCCCCCACCATTCCCCATTCCCGTTTCTCTCTCTCACCTATCTCACTGCCTGCCTGTTGCCTCCTTCTGGTGTTTCTACCCCTTTTCCATAGCTTTCTGTCCTCACCTATTAGATTCTCCCTTCTCCAGCCTTGTATCTCTTTCATCAATCAACATCCCAGCTCTTTACTTCACCCCTCTCCTTGCATTTCTCCCTCCCCTCCCCCTTCCCCACTTTTTAATTCTACTGCTCAACTTTTTTCTCCAGCCCAGATGAAGGGTCTCAACCTGAAACGTTGACTGTACACTTTTCCGTATTTGCTGCCTGGCCTGCTGAGTTCCTCCAGCATTTTGTGTGTATGTGTCACCACCACTACTATATAATTCCTCTCAGAATCACCTCATATGCAGACATTCCTGTGCCTCACATCACATTATGGACATACAATCATCTATGCGTATATATAGTACTTATGTTTTTTATTATGGTGTTCTTTACCTTATTGTGTTTTTTGTGCTGCATTGGATCCAGACTAGCAATTATTTTTCTCCTTTACACATGTGTACTGGAAATGACATTAAACAACCTTGTTCTTGATCTTAAAGAGGTAACAATGCTAATACTGTCTTAATGCACTTCTAATACTTGGGGAACAGCAAACAATTGTTCTCAAATTGATATTCAATTTTTATTATATAGAGAAAATTAAATAAATTGAAGCTAACTAATAAAGAAGTATGCGATTCAAAAAGAACTAATATTTTCAGCAAATGACCATAAGACATAGGAGCAGAATTAGGC
This sequence comes from Hypanus sabinus, assembly GCF_030144855.1. NCBI lineage: Eukaryota > Metazoa > Chordata > Chondrichthyes > Myliobatiformes > Dasyatidae > Hypanus > Hypanus sabinus. Next base: position 43,883,376 of record NC_082710.1, read on the forward strand.
CATTTGGCCCATCAAGCCCATTCCACCATTCAATCATGGATGATTTATCTTTCCTCTCAACCCCATTCTCTTGCCTTCTCTCTGTAAATCTGATTCCTCGTGGTCCAAAACTGCTCACAATACTTCAAGTATGGTTGGACCAATGCTTTTTAAAGTTTCAGCATTACATCTTTGCTTTTATTTCTAATCTTCTTAAAATGAATGCTAAATTTGCATTAGCCTTTCTTACTACTGATTTAACCTGCAAGTTAACCTTTAGGAAATTCTTTGGTAGGACTGCAAATGACTTTATACCTCCAATTTCCAAATATACTACCTGTTGCAAAGATAGTCTATGCCTTTATTACCTCTACAAAAGTGTATTACCACACATTTCCCTACACTATAATCTATCTGCCATTTTGTTATCCATTCTCCTCATCTGTCAAGTCCTTTTGCAGACTTTCTGCTTCTTCAATACTGCCCACCCCTCCACCTATCTTTGTATCATATGCAAACATGGTCAGATTCCCATCAATTCTGTAATCCAGACCATTAACATATAACCTAAAAAGTAGTGGACCCCACGCTGATTCCTGCACAATGCCACTGGTCACCAGTAGTCAACTAAAAATGGTCCCTGTATTTCCTCTTTTTCCCTCCTGCTGGTCCATTGATTTTCTGCCCATGCTAGTATCTTTCCTGTAATACTGCAGGCATTTATCTTGTTTAGCAGCCTCACAAACAACACCTTGCCAAAGTCCTTCTGAAAATCCAGTAAACAACATCCATCAACTCTCCTCTGTCAATCCTGCTGTCATTTCCTCAAAGAATTCCAGCAGATTTTTCAGGTAAGATTTCTTCGTAAAGAAAATATGCTGAATTTGGACTACTTTATTATGTGCCTCCAAGTATCCCAAACCCTCATCCTTAATAATGGACTCCAACATATTGCCAACTGCTGAATTCAGGCTAACTAGCCTATGATTTCCTTTCTTTTGCTTCCTCCCTTCTTAAACAGTGGAGCAACATTTGCAATTTTCCAGTCTTCTGGAACATTTCCAGAATCTAGTGATTTTTGAAAGATGACTCCAATGCCTCCACAATCTCTTCAGGCACTTCTTTCAGAACCCTGAGCTGTACACCATGTGATCAGGATGACTCATCTGCCTTAAGACCTTTCAGCTTCCCAAGCATATTCTCCTTTGTAAAGGCAACTATACTCACTTCTGACCCTGACACTCGAATTTCTGGCATACTGCTGATCAGTGAAGACTGACACAAGATATTTATTCATTTCTTCCACTATTTTAATGCCCCCATTGCTACCTCTACCGCATCATTTCCCAGCTGTTCGATATTTCATTCTCGTCTTTATTTTACTGCATATATACAGTGGATTCTGGATAGTTGGGTCACATCAGGCCCAGTACATTTGACCCAATTAAGCGATTGCCCCAAAAATCTGAAGTTTCATGGAAATAGTTAAAAAGGTATAAAAAAGGCAAACTACCATTTAACTGAGTAGCAAATGATGCATTTAAATGAAGTACAGAACAAATTAGAACCACTACCAGTACTACCACAATACTATAGAATACTACCACAGTATTATAGAACTGTGTATTAGTTCCTAATAGTTATCGACGGAGGATTTCATCCAGTGTACAATGCCATACTTCTTTGATTGACTGCAAATGAACAAAATCAGCACACACACCTCCGGGAGATAATGGAATACCTTCATTGCCTCACCCTCAATAATTTCTCCTTTGGCTGCTCCCACTTCCTCCAAACCAAAGTGCAGCCATGGGCACTCGTATGGGTCCCAGCTATGCCTGCCTTTTTGTTGGCTATGTGGAACAGCCTATTTTGAAGCCTACACTGGTATCACTCCCCAACTTTTCCTATGCTACATCAACAACTGCATTGGGCTGCTTCCTGCACCCATGCTGAGCTTGTCAACTTCATCAACATTGCCTCCAACTTCCACCCTGCCCTCAAATTTACCTGGTCCATTTCCGACACCTCCCTCCCCTTTCTCTCTGTCTCTATCTTTGGAAACAATTTATCTACTGGTAACTTTTACAAACACACTGATTCTCACAGCTACCTGAGCTATACCTCTACTCGCCCTGTCACTTGTAAAATTGCCAACCTCTTCTCTCAGCTCCTCCATCTTTACCACATCTGCTCTCGGGATGAGACTTTTCATTCCAGAACTAATGTGATGTCCTTCTTCAAAGAAAGGGGCTTTCCTTCTTTCACAATCAATGCTTCTCTCACCTCCATCTCTTCCATTTCATGCAGGTCTGCCCTCACCCCAATTTCCCACCTCACCACCATAGATAGGGTTCCTCTTGTCCTCACCTACCACTCCAGCAGCCCTGCATCCAGCACAGAATTCTCTGGAACTTCTGCCATCTCCAATGAGATCCTACCACCAAGCACATCTTCACCACCCCCCACCCAACTTCCTGCTTTCCTCAGGAATTGCTCTTCATGCAACTCCCTTGTCCATTCATCCCTTCTCTCTGATCTCCCTCCTGGTTCTTATCCTTGCAAGCAGAACAAGTGCCATACATGCCCCTACACCTCCTTCCTCACTACCATTAAGGGCCCCACACAGTCCTTCCAGGTGAGGCGACACTTCACTTATGTGTCTGTTGGCGCCATCTACTGTATCCAGTGCTTCCAGTATGGCCTCCTGTAAATCGGTGAGACCCATCATAAATTGAGAGACCACTTTGCCAAGCACTTATGCTCCGTCCACCAGAAAAAGCAGGATCTCCCAGTAACAGCCATTTCAATTCTACTTCCCATTCCAACATGTCAGTCCATGGTGTCCTCTATTGCTGTGATGATTCCACACTCAGACTGGAGGAACAGCACCCTATATTCTGCCTGCGTAGCCTTCAACCTGATGGCATGAACATCAATTTCTCAAACTTCTGGTAATTGTCCCTCACTTTCACCATTTCCATTTCCCTTTCACCTCATGTCTTTACCTGCCCATCACCTCCTCTCTGGTGATCTTCCCCCTTTCATTTCTTCCATGGTCTTCTAACCTCGCCTACCAGATTCCCCTTCTCCAGCTCTTTATTCCTTTCACCTATCAGCTCCCCAACTCTTCACTTTACCCCTCCCCCCTCCTGGTTTTACCTATTATCTACCACCTTGTTCTTTTTTTCCAGTCTTGACGAAGAGTTTGGCTTGAAACGTTGACTGTTTACTCTTTTTCATAGATGCTGCCTGTCCTAGTTCTTCAGTATTTTGTGTGCTCAAATTCAGTTGTGTCAACTTAATCATTCTCTTTGTCTTCATATTTCCCACCTTGGTGTTTTGATACAATGCTTTCAATGACTGTATCCTCAAAATCTTCATTTCCATTGTTATATTCAAGATGATTGTTGATACGTTCAAATTCTTCATAGTTCCTAACTAGTTTCTCTCCCGGCCATTTCTGGCATCGCCAAGATTCCCCCTTAAGGAGACTAAGTTGACTCTGGCCTATTTATATGCCTCCAAGTACCACAAAATCTCATCCTTAATAATGGACTCCAACATCTTCTCAACCACTGAAGTCAGGCTAACTGGCCTACAATTTCCTTTCCTCTGCTAAAGAGTGGAGTCACATTTGCAATATTCCACTCCTCTGGAATCATTCCAGAATCATTATTCACTGCTAAAGACATCCAACTACATTTGAAGAGGCCTTACAGGGACCTTTTCTCAACACTTTACCAATACTGTCTCAACATTTATCCTGGAAGTTATTCAAAATCTATTAAGGGAAGTGACGCAAAGAAAAAACAGAGGTGGCACATATCTGAACAAAAATGCCAATTAGGGAGCTTAGTGGTTAATATTAAGATTTTCAATGAAAGACATTAGTAGCAGAGGAAAATTTTAACACAATTTGACATTTATGGATGGGCCTTTTACAAAAAGGACATTTTATCTACTTAATATGTCATGGTTCCAATCGTTAATTCCCTATCTTGTTCCTAATTTCCTTTGATTGTACCCCGTCTCCGACCGTTAATTTTCCAATTGCTTCGAATTTTCTTTGATGATGGCACACCTGGTTTCCATCAGGACCTGCAGAATAAGAACCCCGGCATTACAGACCCTAGTTGCCAGATCGTTGGTCTTTTTCCTGTGTGATAACTAACGTTTCCCGACTGCTTAGAATCGTTTGTTCTAAGTTTAGCTCCAGTTTCAAGATTTACCTGAGACTCCGTCTCTCTGAGTCAAGGCTCCATATCAGAGCTCCATGTCAAGATCCCTCCTGTTTGCTGTTTGGCATTTATGCCCATGTAAGCATCCAAACTCAAACTCCGTGCCTGTATCCTGCACTTGGGTTCGCTTCCTTCGCTCATTGCAACAGAACTACCTGGCCTCAATGAACCCAGAGGACACAAATACCCTGCAACAAGCCCTTGCCAGCCAGGGCTCCCTACTGGATCTGCATAATTGACTTCTCCGGGATGTCATGGAAAACCTCCATTCCCTGTCTGCTAATGTAATGAAGATCAGTGACCAGGTGGACCATGTATCCACTCAGTTTACCCCATCCACTCTGAGAACTCTGCCCAACCAGCCCAGACAGGGACAGCCTGTAGTGGCAACCCCCTACATGTCAGCAACACCCCCGCCAAGACAGCCACGCATACCTAAACCAGAACACTACACTGGGGATTTGTGGAAGTGCCAGGCCTTCCTTCTGCAATGCTCCTTGGTATTTGACCAGCAGTCATCCACGTACTGCACAGATAAGTTGAAGATTGCTTATATCATGGGGTTGTTGTGGGGAAGTGCCTTAGTGTGGGCTACAGATGTCTGGGATAACAGGAGATCTGCTCTTCTTTCCCCACCTTTATCACAGAAATGAGAAAGATCTTTGACCACCCCATCCGTGGTAAAGATGCCACTAAGCGTCTACTCTCTCTCCGTCAGGGCTCACGCAGTGTTGCTGAATATTCCGTGGAGTTCCGGACATTAGCGGCCCACTCAGGATGGAATGATGAGACATTCCAAGAGGTATTTCGGGGTGGTCACAGCAACAGGATGAAAAATGAGTTGGCAGCAAGAGATGTCACCAACAGTCTGGGTTCCTTAATCTTCCTAGCTACCAGGTTGGACAATCGTCTCCGAGAACGCCATAGGGAAAAATCTGGTCATCCTCCACCTTTGGCCACTGTATGGCACTGTCTCCCACCAACACAAGCCTCCCTTCTCCTCCTGCTCCTAGAATAGCTCCCAGCCCGGCCATTTTCACCGCCCTGGGAGAGGAACCAATGCAGCTGGGATGGAAACGTCTTTCTCCCACAGAGCAACTTCGAAGATTCAGAGCAGCCAGTCCAGCTACTTCCGAGCTACCTGACCCCTTCAGCCAAAAGGGGAGGCACCAGTAGAAAGGGGTACCCTGGTGAGCCAGACAACATTCCCTTCCATCCCCCGAACCCAGATGCAGATCCTGGCTACTTTATGTTACAACCAACAACCCCTGCCTCTGTCAGCTGTAGTGTACTCCAGCACCGAGGGTAACATTCTGGATGAAGACATAGCTTCCTGGGCTGGAATTCCTCGGGAGCCGTTGAGTACCCCTCTGGAAGCCCAGGCACTAGACAGCAGACTTCTGGCCCGGGTCACACACTGCACACCACCTGTCTCTAATTCTCTCCAGGAACCATCAGGAGCAGGTACAATTTAACTTAATTTCCTCTCCTTAAACTCCTATAGTTCTTGGGTATCCCTGGTTGGTCCGCCATAATCCCCACATTGATTGGTCCACTGGGAAGATAGCCAGCTGGAGTCCGTTCTGTCACTCCACGTCTTCAATCGGCCTTTTCCCCTGGGTAAAATCACTGCGACCTCATTGGCCGCTGAAACCCCCAACTTATCCAAGGTTCCAGCCGAGTACCACGATCTGGGGAGGCGTTCAGCAAACAATGGGCTCTTTCCCTGCCTCCACACCGCCCTTACGATTGTAATATTGACCTTCTCCCCGGAGCCCCTCTACCCACCAGTCGGCTATATAACCTGCCCCGGCCAGAAAGGGAAGCAATGGAGGCTTACTTAAATGACTGTCTCGCGGCGGGCACTATCTGACCCTCATCTTCCCCTGTTCACACAGGTTTCTTCTTTGTGGGGAAGAAAGACAGCTCACTGCACCCCTGCATTGATTACTGAGGCCTAAATAGCATAACTGTAAAAAACAAATATCCACTACCCCTTCTCAACTCTGCTTTCGAACCACTTCACGGAGCCACCATCTTCTCCAAGTTGGACCTACGAAGTGCCTATCATCTGGTCAAGATAAGGGAAGGAGATGAGTGGAAAACAGCATTCAACATCCCTCTTGGTCTCTTCAAATACCTGGTCATGCTATTCGGCCTCACCAATGCCCCCGCCGTTTTGCAAGCCCTGATAAACAATGTCCTTAGAGATTTTATTAACTGCTTCGTGTTTGTTTATTTGGATGACATCTTAATCTTCTCCAGCAGTCTTCAGGAACACACCCACCATGTCCATCAGATTCTGCAGAGGGTTTGGGAGAACAATCTATTCATAAACCCAAGAAGTGTGAGTTCCATGTTCCTTCTGTCAGTTTCTTAGGATATATCATCGAGAGCGGGCAAGTGAGGGCAGATCCCGAAAAGATCCAGATGGTGGCGGAATGGCCAACATCCACGACATTCAAGCAACTCCAGTGATTCCTGGGGATCGCAAACTTTTACTGTTATTTTATCAGGGATTACAGCTGGGTGGCAGCGCCCCTTACTCAACTCACCTCTTCTAAGATCCCTTTTCACTGGGACCCCGAAGTGGACATTGTCTTCTCGGAGCTGAAGAGTCGTTTCACCTCTGCTCCAATCCTGGTTCCTCTTGTCAATTCATTGTGGATTTCAACGCCTCCAACTCCGGGGTGGGAGAGGTCCTCTCCCAGTGTTCTGGCCCTGACCAAAAACTTCATCCATGTGTCTTCTTTTCTCGCTGGCTGCCCCCGCTGAACGAAATTACAACTTAGGGAGCCAGGAGTTACTGGCAGTCAAACTTGCTTTGGAAGAGTGGAGGCACTGGCTGGAGGGAGCGGAAAATCCTTTTATCGTCTGGACCGATCACAAGAACCTCGCATACATCCAAACCGCCAAACGCTTGAATTCCCACCAAGTACATTGGGCATTATTTTTTTGGCCAGTTCAGATTTACACACACCTATCGTCCGGGGTCCTAGAACAGGAAGCCCAATGCTCTCTCCCATCAATACATTTCTGAGGAGGGCCTTCCCAACCCCGAGACTATCCTTCCACCATCCTGTGTGGTAGCTGCCCTTACCTGGGAGATCGAGGTCATAGTCAAAGAGGCTCAATGGACTCAACCTGACCCAGGTAACAGACCCTCCAACTGCCTCTTTGTGCCCGATTCCGTTCCATCTCAGGTTCTCCAGTTGGGGCACATGTCTCGTTTCACCTGTCATCCCGGGATCGATCGGACCCTGTCCCTTCTGAAGAGGCATTTCTGGTGGCCCTCCATGGACGCTGACACACGTTCCTTCCTCTCTGCCTGTTCTGTCTGTGCCCATGGTAAAACTTCCCACCGACCAGCTGCTGAATTCCTTCATCCCCTACCTGTCCCTAGCCACCCTTGGTCTCACATTGCGCTGGATTTTGTGACTGGACTACCATTTTCACATGGAAACACTGCCGTACTCACCGCGATGGACCACTTCTCCAAAGCTGTGCACTTCATAGCCCTTCCCAAATTCCCTACAGCTCATGAAACAGCCAACCTTCTCGTCCATCACGTCTTCGGCCTTCACGGGATTCCCTCGGACATTATTTCTGACTGGGGTCCCCAATTCATCTCTCAAGTTTGGAGATCTTTTTGTCAAGCCCTTGGAGCCTCAGTAAATCTGTTGTCCAGCTTTCATCCGCAGACGAACGGGCAGAGCGAGCTAACCAGGATTTGAAAGCAGAACTGCGCAGCATAACTGCCTACAACCCGTCTGCTTGGAGCACCTATCTCGCTTGGGTAGAGTACGCCCACAACTCCTTGCCACCAGAATGTCTCCCTTTGAATGCCCCCTCGGTTACCAACCCCCTCTGTTCTCCACTCTTGAAGATGATATTGCTGTGCCTTCTGTTCAGCTCATCTCCGCCGGTGCTGCAAGATCTGGAAAGACACATGCATGGCCCTGCTCCATTCAGCTGACCACAACCGGAGGATTGCCGATCGCCAACGGATTCCTGCACCTGATTACTGAACTGGGCATAAGGTTTGGCTTTCTTCTAAAGACATCCCCCTCAAGAATGAACCCAAGAAGCTCACCCCTCGCTACCTGGGGCCATTCGAGATTGAGAGTATTATCAACCCGCGGCAGTCAGACTCAAACTGCCAAAATCTCTGCACATCCATCCTACATTCCACGTCTCCCAATGGAAACTGGTATCTTTCAGCACTTTGTGCCCTCCTGCCGAACCCCCTCCACCTGGCCGGATCATTGACGACCACCCAGTGTACACCGTCTGGCGATTACTGGATGTGCACCACCAAGGCAGCGGCCTCCAATACCTGGTCGATTGGGAGGGATACAGCCCGGAGGAACGTTCCTGGATTCCCCGCTCCTTCATCCTGGACACTTCCCTCATCCGTGATTTCCATCGTAGCAATCCGGACAGGCCTGGTGGATCACCTGGAGGCTCCTGTTGGGGGGTGGGGGGCTGTACTTCATGGTCCCGATCGTTAATTCCCTACCTTGCTCCTAATTTCCTTTGATTGTGCCACAGTTCCTACCATTAATTTTCCAATTGCTTCTAATTTTCTTTGATGATGGCACACCTGGTTTCCATCAGGACCTGCAGTATAAGAACCCCGGCATTACAGCCCCTAGTTACCAGATCGTTGGTCTTTTTCCTGTGTGATAACTAACGTTTCCTGACCGCTTAGAACTGTTCGTTCTAAGCTTAGCTCCAGTTTCAAGGTTTACCTATGAGACTCCGTCTCTCTGAGTCAAGGCTCCATGTCAAGATCCCTCCAGTTTGTGTTTGGTATTTACTCCCGTATAAGCATCCAAACTCAATCTTCGTGCCCATGTCCTGCACTTGAGTTCACTTCCTTCAATTATTGCAACATAATAAAATGATGTTAAAATAATCTTAAGCTTCAGCCATTTATTACACCTGTAAAACTGACAAGAAATTTGTTTAAAGCAATGGTCATAATAAGGTTACTCCAGAGAGAACTTTACACTGAACAACATTATTTTTTCATGCTATAATCCCAATTTCATATAAGCAACAGCAAACACAGCATAAACTGCCCAGCAGAACTGATTTTTACCAGTTCTTATTGGTGATAATCACAATGAATGAATGAATGAGCATAATAGCTTGCTTTGGTTTCCTGCCATTGTGCATGACCATTCATTTGGAGAAGATGACACAGTTTCTAGCTACTGAAAGGACTCATGGCCAATGAACCTTACAAATAAAAGGCAATTGTGATAACAAATACTAAATGGCAGTAAACAAAAATATACGTTTCCTAGATTCATTGGCTTCAAGAATTCTTTACACATTGTCAAGCACTCACAAGTGAGAAGTACTTCAAAAATATGAGCTATGCCCCAACACTAAATGGAAAATTCATTTAAGCTTAAAAGAACAGACTGTAAATGTCAATGACATTTTAATTATCTCACTTGATCGCCCTCAGACTTGTTTATGCAGACAATTAAGCTTTAAGCAAGCAATTATGCTAAGTGACCTTAGAACCTGCACAGATCAGCTGGTTTGGGTATTTGCAGACATTTGTAACCTCTCCCTACTTCAGTCTGAGGTTCCCATCTACTTTAAGAAGACCACTGTTATCCCAGTACCAAGAAATATAAGGTAGAATGTCTTAATGACTATCTCCTGGTGATTTTTAACATCTGCCTTCATGCAATGTTTTAAGAGGCTGGTCATGTCACACATCAATACCAGCCTCCAAGACAAACTTGACCCACTGCAATTCGCCTATTACCGAATCAGGTCTATGAAAGATGCCATTTCCCTGATCCTACACTCATCTCTGGAGCACCTGAACAATTCAAACACCTACAATAAATTAAACTATTGTTTATTGACTCTAGCTCTACCTTTAATACTATAATCTCAGGTAAACTCATCTCTTAGACTTAGGACTCAATGGTTCCAGCTTCAATTGGATCCTTCATTTCTTGATCAATAGACTGATAAAAAGGATAGGAAACAACTCTGCCATGATTATACTCAACAAGGCCTTGTCCTCAGCTCCCCATTCTATTGCAACTATTTGGACAAGTTCGCAAATGACACCACTGTAATGGGCCTTATTTCAAATAACAATGAGTCAGAGTACCAAAAAGAGATAGAGCCTATTGACATGGTGTCAAGATCTCTGAGGATATAACAACGTATTGATGTAGTTACAAAGAAGGCAAGACAACGGCTATACTTTATTAGGAGTTTGAAGAGATTTGGCATGACAACAAATACACTTAAAAACTTCTATAGTTTTACTGTGGAGAGCATTCTGAGAGGCTGCATCACTGTCTGGTATGGAGGGGCTACTGCATAGGACCAAAAGAAGCTGCAGAAGGTTGTAAATCTAGTCAGCTCCATCTTGGGCACTAGACTACAAAGTATCCAGGACATCTTTGGGGAGCAGTGTCTCAGAAAGGCAGCATCCATTATTAAGGACCTCCCGCACCCAGGGCATGCCCTTTTCTCACTGTTACCATCAGGTAGGAGGTACAGATGCCTGAAGGCACACACTCAGCAATTCAGGAACAGCTTCTTCCCATCTGCCATCCAGTTCCTAAATGGACATTGAAGTTCTAGACACTACCTCACTTTTTTTTAAATGTACAGTTTTTCTGTTTTTGCACATTTTTAAAATCTGTTCAATATACATAATTGATTTTCTTGCTTATTTATTATTATGTTTTATTTTATTTATTATTTTTTTTCTCTCTGCTAGATTATGTATTGCATTTAACTGTTGCTGCTAATTTAACAAATTTCACGTCACATGCTGGTGATAATAAACCTGATTCTGATTCACATCCCTCAATGTCAGCAAAACAAAAGAACTGGTCATTGACTTAAGGAAGGGGAGGGAGGGAATTGGTGCACACGTTCCTGCTTACAGTATATCAACAGTGCTGAGATTGAAAGAGTTGAAGGTTTATGAGTTCCTATGAGAAAACAGCCTAACCTGATCCAACCAGATAGAAGCCAAGACCAAAAGAGCTCAACAGAGCCTCTACTTCCTTAGGAGGCTAAAGAAATTTGACATGCCCTTGTGTATCCTCACCAACTTTTATCAATGTACCAGGGAAAATACCTTATTCAGATGCTTCACAGCTAGATATGACAACTGCTTTCCCCAATAACCACAAAAATTTGAGGACATTGTAGACATAGTTCAACACACTTGTACAGCATGAGTAATTTTGCAGTCTTGGATAAGTTCTGGCAGGGATGTTAATAACAGAAGGAGAGATAGAAATAAACATAGTCCTTAGATTAATGCAATGTGTACTTATATGAATAAATCAGCATATAATTCTTACCTGAAAGCATTATCAATTACCCTAAACACCGAAGGATGATAGGCTGATACTTTTGGCTGCAATTAAAAAAAACATTAATTGGAGCGTTAATCTTGTACTAATTTATTGAACAATGGAATAATTTTTCTAAAACAGTTGCTTTCACTAAAGTTTCCAATTTAAAACATTCCAAGGTGAAATGAATTTGACAAGCTGAAAATATGCAGGTTTTGCACGAGGCACATCCTGAATATCACTGTAGAGTTCCATAAATATTCTGTTTAATATTCTGAGTTAATAAATTCTAGCAACACTGCAAGCATATCCAAAAGTCTGAATTGAGACCTACTCTGGATATCCTTATTTTTTAACCAGTTAACCCTTAAAGCAAGAAACAATAAAAAAGATAAATGAAAATTATTCATATTTATTTAATAAACATTTAAACATGTTTTTATCTTTAAGATACTATAATATATGTACTTATTATCCTTCCAATATACATAGTTTTTGTAAATTTAACTTCTCTTATGTATATTGACTACATTAACATGAATATATACAAAACAGAATCTATAATTTTTTTCTCCATTCAACCATATTTCATACTCTGCTGGTTTAGTTCCAATTGTGGCATTTGTATCACCAGGTTAAAATAAAGGCATTAGTTTCCACTCCAGGACTTGAAGCCATAAAGTAAAATATTGGTTCAGTGCAGTAGTTTGGAAGGGCTGCATTATCAGAAGTGATATTCCTTTCGGAACACTGTTAAAGAAATGATCACCTGTCAGTACAGATGTAACTGTTCAGATAAGAGCTTGGTATTCTGCCAACATTGTGAATCAAAATCAGATTTAATATCGCAGGCATATGTCATGAAATTTGCTGTTTTGCAGAAGCGGTAAGTGCATTGCACTGCATAATAATTTAGAAAAACTATAAATTACATTAAGAAATATATATAAAAATGTAATTAAGTAGTACAAAACTGTCTAGCAGTTATATGCCGTCTGCACTACTAATTTACTGTGCCACTGTTGGAGCAGTCTGGTTATAGCCAAATTGCCTACATAATAGTTTATCTACAATTCTAATTCCCATCAGTGAACATAAAAATAAGAGCAGATCATGCAATCTCTCTTCTGCCATACCTCAGCATCACTTTATTACACCAGCTCTTAATCCCATTATTTCCTTAATAATCATAAATCTATCAATCTTGTCTTGAACACACCCAGCAATGGTGCCTCCAAGGCCTTCCTGTGTAAAGAATCCTAAAAATTCACTGCCCTCTGAATAATAGAATATCTTTCCATTTCAGCACTTATTTTGTGTATTCTGGATATTCTATCCCTGGGGGAAAAATCATTATTGCTATTATCCTATCAAACTCATTAGAATTTTCTTTTTCAATGAGATCAACTCATTCTTCTAAACTTGAGATTATCGAACCAGTTTGCTTAATCTCTGCTCCTAGGCCAACCCTAATCAAAGGATCAATCTGGTGAACCTTTGTTGTAGTACCTGCCCAATCAACAAGACCTGGTTCCCCAAATAGGAGTAGGCAATGTTGCAGATGGGGCTGTAGCACAGAACTGGGCAAATTTTCTACTGGGGAAGAAATGACAAAAATAGCAAGGTTAGAGATGGCTCAATGGCAGAGGTAAAGAGAGATGGGTGAGAGAAGTGTGGGGGAGACAAAAATGGTAAAAGTAAGAGTGATCATTGCAATTGCAAAGGCTGCAGCAGGTTTAATTTGGAAGGGTATGTGCAGTACACCTTGTAGCCCAGAATCAATGCTGGTAATCACAAACCATTTCTACATAGAAAACCACACTTACCTTCCATGGCCAGGTTTGCTATTGACAATGTCAGACCAGGAAGGCAGGCATAAATTTCACAGTCTCAACAGAACACTAGAATAAGCAACTGACCTCCCAGAAGTAGGACTTTCTCCCTGCTCCACATCCCACCTCCATTAAAATTTCTCAAATTTAACTCAAATAATAACAAGGCGGCCTACAGGGAAGAAGTCATCTCTTTGACACAGTGGTCTCAAGAAAACAACCTTTCCTTCAGTTGAAAAAACAAAGGAGCTAGTTGTGGATTACAGGAGGAATGGAGACGGGCTAACCCCTATTGACATCAATGGACCTGGGGTTGAGAGGGTGTACAGCTTCAAGTTGCTCGGCATCCACATCACCGAGGACTTCATGTGGTCTGTACACACTCAGCTGTGTGGTGAAAAAGACAAAATAGCGCCTCTTTTACCTCAGACGGTTGAGTAAGTTTGGTAATGGGCCTCCAAATCCTAAGAACTTTCTACAGGGGCATAATTGAGAGCATTGTGACTGGCTGTATCACTGCCTGGTATGGGAACTGTACTTCCCTTAATTGCAGAATTCTCAGAGAGTGGTGCGGATAGCCCAGCGCATCTGTAGTTGTGAACTTCTCATGATTCAGGACATTTACAAGGACAGATGTGTAAAAAGGGCCTGTAGGATCATTGGGGACCCAAACCATCCTAATCACAATCTATTCCAGTTGGTACCATCCAGGAAGTGGTACCGCATCATAAAAGCCAGGACCAACAGGCTCCGGGGCAGCTTCTTTCACCTGGCCATCAGACTGATGAGCTCATGCTGATTTGAATGTACTCTATATTACATTGACTGTTCTACTTATTATAAACTATTATTAATTACTATGATTGCACATTGCATATTTAGATGGAGGTGTTATGTAAACATTTTTACTCCTTACGTATGTGAAGGATGTAAGAAATAAAGTCAATTCAATTCAAATTCATTTCCTTCTGTACCAATTTACTGCAGCCACACATTACTTTTAGCTTGAATAGTTTTTTGATTCTGGTTCAAAGTCTAGTCATTAAGCATTTGAAAGGTCACCATCGATCTCCACACAAAACCTAATTAAAGTATAATTCGTTTTTGATTCCAGGCTAAATTATGTCGTTTCACATATGAAAATACCTGCTTTAGATGGCTTTGTAAATTAAAACCTCACTGGGATTACTATAATTGTCATAATCATTGTTTCAAGTAACAATATGCAATGTATATTGATTGATGTTCCTCACCGGTATACATAGTCCATACTATTTATCCATTGGATACAGGTGAAATTCTGAGCAGAGACTGGTCATAATTACTGCAGCTGCATATTGGGTATCTTAATTTATTCTGCTCAACGGGAGGAAAGGATTTGCATTTATAAAGCCCTGTTAACCCTCTTACAAACACTCCGGAGTATTTCAAATACAATGAGCATGGCAGTCATTTAGTGGAAAGCAACATTACGTGAACAGAATAATTGAGCTTGATGCTAAGTATGCCACATGATAGGAGCAGGGAGTCCTGCATACAGGAAACAAGGAAGTTGATGCATGACAGAAGCTTTTGAATCCAGCAAACCATATAATTTCTGATTTTTCTGACCAATTAGTGATGTGCATCATGCGATTTCAACTCCAATATTTAAAGACGGGCTCCCTACGTGCAATTAGTAGGAAGTTAGAGTCAGAAGCCAAAGACAAAGAAGTGGTGGAATGAAATTTGGAAGTTGTATAGCTCCACCTCGGTTCATAGATTGAACTATGGACATAAAAGTTGCAAAGGGGTGCTGTTTTCCTATAATGCGTGGAAGACATTGGCTGAGTACAACTGAGAAGCAGCAAGAGCGCAGTCCATGAACGAATATTTGACTTTTTCAAACATTGTTACCCCAAAAGAACTCATTCAAACTTATCTCCCACAGAGCCTTTATGCATCTCACAGGGCCTTCGCACTTTCTACAGATGCAGAGCATAACAGCTCATCAGTGGAGATCATTTGCACTAAGAAGGTACTATCACAGGCCTTCCTTAACCAATGCAGCTGCTCAATTTCTCATATCACTATGGCAGTAATGAGCAAGAGCAGATGTATTGTAAAGGAAAGCTTAATTGTCTCCTATGGAAGCTGTAAGATGGTTCAAGCTCTGCTGGTTAGATGGGAAATTAATTCTCTTGGAGAATGCAGATGAAAATCTACAATGTACTACCAGGTGTTCCAAATGCAATATGGATGATCAGAGCCATTTCAAAGATCTGTGGCATGATGTAATAGCTCTTTTCAATGGCGTTGTGACCACTGTCAAATGTAACAATCACTTGAGGGCATTCAGGTTCTCATAAAGGACTTGCTCTTTCTGAATATCACCATATGTAGAATGACTGACAGGAGAGTCCAACTACATCAGCCTTCTCCAATATGTAGCCAACAGAGAAATACAGCTTGGACAATAAAGGGATAATGAAGAAAAGTGATGCAAAAGAGGGGCCTTAGCTCAAACCATTTCATATTTCTCATACTTCGAATCTTCTCCTCAGTGAATATTTCTCTTGACCCAAGAGGTGCCATTGGAACTGTCTTTGGCAGCTACAATATATGGATTCCAAAACTCAGAAGACACAGACCCTGAAGGATCTCAATAGTAGGACAGCAATTCAAACAGTCCAATGAGCCCCAACGATTGCACAATTTAGCAATGCCAGAAGGAAGAGGATAAACACATACATGGCACATACATAAGCACATAAATGGGTCACAATAGAAACATTTAGTATTTGGTACTTAGAACATAGAACATAAAAGAATACGGCGCAGGAAAAGGCCCTTCGGCCCACAATGTTGTACTAAACCAAATAAATGAGTAATCAAATGGCCAACTATAAACACAAGTAACTCGGCAGATGCTTGAAATCCAAAGCAATGCACACAAAATTCTGGAGGAACTCAACAGGTCAGGCAGTATCTATGGAAATTAATAAGAAGTCAACGTTTTGGGCAAAGACCCTTCGTCAGGACCTTCTATACAGTTTTATTTTCTCATGATGCCTATAAGGATGATAAATACCCAGTGTGCTTGAGATTTAAGAACAAAACAGGATAAAAACCTACTCCATTCTCCATTCAAAGAACTAGTGTACCTTACACAAAGCAACACTGGCTCTTGCTAATTCAGCCATGGTTTTCCAAATGCTCATAAATCCCATCCCTAAAAATTCTGTCTAGTAGCTTCCCTTCCACTGACATGAGGCTCACCAGTCTATAGTTTCTAAGATTATCTCTTGTTCCCTTCTTGAACAATGGAACAACATTAGCTACTGGCTAGTCCTCCTGGACCACATCTGTGGCTAGAGAGGACACAAAGATATTAGTCAAGGCCCCAGCAATCTCTTCACCTGCCTCCCTCAATAATCTGCAATATATCCCATCAGGCCCTGTGGATTTATCCAATTTAATGCTTTTTGAGAAACTCAACACTACCTTTTCCTTTACTTTGTAATGCCCTAGCCTATTAATACTCTCGGCACTGAGCTTCCTATCCTCCATGTGCTTCCTCTTGGTAAATATTGATGTAAAATACTCACTAAGGACCTCACCAACATCCTTTGCATCCGATAAAACATTTCCTCCTTTATCAGTGCTATCATCCTCTTCCTACCCTGACTGACATGTGGAACTGGAAGTAATCCAGAGAGAGATTACTACCATGGAGGACCTGCTCTTCAGATCTTTCCTAACTCCCTATACTCTCTGCACAGGATCTCCTCCCCCTGCCTGCCTCTGTCATTAGTGCCAATGTGCACGACAGCATCTAGCTACTCCCCCCGAGAGTATTTGGCAACCGCTCCAAGATGTCCTGGATCCCAGCACCTAAGAGGCAACACAGCATCTTGGACCCTGCTCTCTTTTCTCCCATGATCCACTCTCCTCTCCCATCAGGTTCCTGCTTCTTCAGCCCTTTACCTTTTCCAGTTAACACCTTCCACCTTCTTACCTCATCGCTCCTTCCTCACCCAGCGGTCATCTTCTATCTTGACCTCCTTCCCCTCCCACCACCTTATTCTGGCATCTCCCTCCTTCCTTGCCAGTCCTGAAGGGTCTCAGCCTGAAATGGCAACTGTTTATTCATTTCCATAGATGCTGCCAACCTGTTGAGCTCCTCCAGCATTTTGGGTATGTTTACTGCAATTCAGTTTTCTTTTCTTTCTGTTATCACGTATTGTATTGTACTGCTTCTGCAAAGTTAACAAATGTCATGACATATGCCAGTAATATGAAACCTGATTCTGAGTCCCCAGTCACCATAACTCCATTTGACTTCACTCTTTTCTGCTGAGCCTCAGAGCCAGCCACAGTGCCACTGGCCTGGCTGCTGCTGTTGTGCTCTGATGGGTCATGCCCTCCTCAGCAGCATCCAAAGAGGGCATGCTTGTTGCTGAGGGGAATGGCCAAAGGGGAACCCTACACTGACTGCTACTTCATTTGGTGGTCACCCATCTACTATCTGAAGTGTGCACTCTGTGTGTGACCACCTCAGTTAGTCTGATCTACGAGGTTTGCAGCCTCCAGGATGGTCCTGAGAACATCGAGCTCCAGCTTCAGTTCCCTGACCTGATCAATCAGGGTCTGAAGAGCAGTGCCCTTCCTACAGATGTAGTCATCAGGGAGACTCTCAAGTACCCTGAAATCCCACATCTCACAGGAGCATTCTATTGCCTTAACCACACTGTCTACACTACACTAAGGACTAAGAACTTACAGACAATAAAAAAAAGCTTAGCTGTTCTTACCTATGTCTTCTCTCTGAAATCTTTGGCTCCAAGTTCTCAAGTCCAAATTTCACAATCAGAACAAATGTTAACAAATACACCCTCAACACCATTAGTGAGCTGTTCTCACCAAAGTATGCTCACTCTAACACCGGTCCACTCCAACAACTGTTGCTCCCACATTGGCCGCTTACACCTCTCTACTTTTTAATTGGTTCAAATAAAACTCACTCAAATGGCTCCCTGCAACAATGCCGCTCTCTCTTGCTAATTCAAAGAATGACTCATTCCCAATGAGACTTGTTCTTTTTAAATAGCACCCACCCTGCACCAATGCCAGTCTCTTTCTCCCTAATTCAAAAAATGATATAATACTTGAATCACATATACAGTGAAGATGGTATCGGTGAAGCACAGCAACGTTCTGCAGGCAGTGTACAATACTTCTAAGTATACCTCTTTTGAATTACCCTCATTGCAATCTGCAGCATGTACTTTTAAATCAACTTAACAATATACAGATTTCATCATCTTATTAAGGACTTATCAGACTTAACTTTCAATCAAGCAGGTACGACACCTTTAAGCAGACAAAGTTTCATCACCACGGCTGGTAGCAAGGTGGGGCGGGGAGCGTGTTACTCCAAGCCAGGCTGAAACACAGACGAATGAGGCCCCTCTACTCAGCATCTCGTTCGCAAAAGTCTAGTCACTGGAGAACAAAATTGAGGACCTGAGGGCAAGATTGCTGTATTGGAGAAAAATGAGAAATTGTTGTGCGCTATGTTTGAACGAGACATGGCTTGCTTCCAAAACGTCAAATACAGCAATCAGACCCGAAGGCTTCTCGATTCATAGAGTGGACTGAACTGCTGATTCAGGAAAGGCAAAAGGTGGAGGTGTCAGTTTTATGCCAACCTCTTGGTGGTGCTCCGATGTGGTGGTTTTGTCGAACTTGTGTTCCCCTGACTTTGAAAACCTAACAGTGAAACGCTGTCCATTCTATTTACCTAGGGAGTTCTCATATATAATTCTGACCGCAGTTTACATATCACCCAGTGGACAACTATAATCAAGCACTTGAGATTCTGCATAATGCCACCTCCAGACAAGAAACAGTCCATCCCACAACCGAGCGCACTTCAAATCATAATCGGCGACTTCAGTCAGGCTTGTTTGAAGACCCTTCCCTAATTACCATCAGTATATAACCTGTAGCACCAGAACCTCAACACACTAGACCACTGTAATACTAAGATAAGGAATGCGTACCATTCCATGGCCAGACTGCATTTCAGTAAATCTGATCACTTGACTGTCCATCTCCTACCCTACATAGAGGCAGAGGCTAAAAAGCAAAGCTCCAGAGATTAGAACAGCAAAGAGGTGGTTGCAAGAGACAAAGGACAGTCTATGGCAAACACGAGGAAATCTGCAGATGCTAGAAATTCAAGCAACACACAAAATGCTGGAGGATCGCAGCAGGCCAAGCAACATCTATAGGAAGAAGCACTGATGACGTTTTGGTCCGAGACCCTTCATCAGGACTAACTGAAAGGAAAGATAGTAAGAGATTTGAAAGTAGGAGGGGGAGGAGGAAATGCAAAATGATAGAAGACTGGAGTGGGTGGGGTGAAGCTAAAAGCTGGAAAGGTGACCGTCTGGGTAGCCTCCAACCTGATGGCATGAACATTGACTTCTCTAACTTCTGTTAATGCCCCTCCTCCCCTTTTTTTCCTCTCTCTCTCTCTCTCTCTCTCTGCCCATCACTCTGCCTGTTCTCCATCTCCCTTTGGTGCTCCCCTTCCCCTTTCTTTCTCTCTAGGCCTCCCATCCCATGATCCTTTCCCTTCTCCAGCTCTGTATCCCTTTTGCCAATCACCTTTCCAGCTCTTAGCTTCACCCCACCCCCTCCTAATTTCAAATCTCTTACTATCTTTCCTTTCAGTTAGTCCTGGTGAAGGGTCTCGGCATGAAGCGCCAACAGTGCTTCGTCTTATAGATGCTGCCTGGCCTGCTGCATTCCACCAGCATTTCGTGTATGGACAGTGTATGGGATTGTTTTGAATTAGTGGACTAGGTCATGTTTTAGGACTTATCTGTGAATCTGAATGAATACACCACTGTTGTCACAAACTTTATTAAAACACTTAATAGATGAGTGTGTCCCCACAAAATCAATTAGAGTCTACTCCAGCCAGAAGCCCTGGATGAACGATGATATTGTATCTTCTGAGGGCCAGATCAGAGGCATTCCAGTTTGGTGACAAAGAAAATTATAAGAGGTCCTGGTACGCCCTCCGGAAAGCCATCTCACAGACAAAGCAGCAATTCTGGACCAAACCTGAATCAACAAAGGTTGCTCAACAACTGTGGCAGGGTTTGAATATTGTCAACTCTTCTAAAGTTAGATCAAGCAACATAGGTAACAAGACCTTCCAGATGACCACAATGCCTTCTATGCTCGCTTTGACCATCAAAACATGGAGGAACTATCACAAACTCACACAGCCCCCCATGATCTTGTGAGTTCAGACTCTGAGACTAACATGAGAGCAGCCTTCAGGAGGGTGAGCCCACAGAAAGCATCTAGCCCAGATGGAATACTAGGCCAGGTACTAAAGACCTGTGCTGATCAACTAGCTGGAATCTTCACTGAGATCTTTAACCTCTTGCTTTGGCAGTCAGAGGTACCCACCTGCTTCAAGCAGGCTTCAATTATGTCTAAGAAGAATGTGGTAACCTACTTCAATGACAATCATCCAGTAGCTCTTACATCCACCTTAATGAAGTGCTTTGAGAGGTTGGTGATGAAGTATATCAACTCCTGCCTGAGAAGTGATTTGCATCCACTCCACTTTGTCTACCAAAGCATCAGGTCTGCAGCAGATGCCATCTCATTGGCTCTTTACTCAACCTTGGAACATCTGGACAGTAAAGAGGCATACATCAAGATAGTCATTATCAAATACCATCATCCCCTCAAAACTAATCAACATGCTTCAAGACATTGACCTCAATACCTCCTTGTGCAATTGGATCCTTGATTTCCTGACTTAAGTTTGGATTGGCAACAACATCTCCTCAATGATCTCCATCCACCCATGTGCACCACAAGTCTGTGTGCTTAGCCCCCTGCTCTGCTCCCTTTACACTTTTGACTGTGCACAGCTACGCAGAGCTCCAATGCCATATTCAAGTTTACTGACGACACCACTGTCATAGCAAAATCAAAGGTGGTGACAAATTGAAATATTCCCACAACCTATGGACTCACTTAAGGACTCTTCATCTCATATTCTCAATATTTGTTGCATAGTTATTATTCTTATTTCTTTGTTTTTGTATTCGCACAGTTTGTTGTCCTTTGCTCACTGGTTGAACACCCAAGTTCTTTCATCGGTTCTATTATGGCTGCTATTTTATTATGGATTTATTGTGTATGTCCACAAAAAATTAATCTCATGGATGTATATACGACATCCACATACTTTAATAAAATTACTTTCAAAACTTGAACTTTGAACTTTCTTTCCCGCTATGTTCCTATTTTGTCTAGTGGTTTCTCATCAGCAAATAATATTATCAATATAACCAAGACACATGATGCTGGAGGAACTCAGGCAGCGTCTATGGAAAAGAGTACAGTCTATCTTTCAAGCCAAGACCCTTCAGCAGGACTGGAGAAAAAAAGTTAAGTGTCAGAGTTAGAAGCTGGGGCAACGGGAGGTAGAAACACAAGGTGCAAGTTGAAATTGGGAGGGGGGGGGTTGAAGTAAAGAGCTGGGAAGTCAATTGGTGAAGGGCTGGAGAAGGGGGAATCTAACTGGAGAAGACAGAAGGCAATGGAAGAAAGAAAAAGGGGGAGGAAAACCAGATGGAGGCTATGGGCAGGCAAGGAGATAAGGTGAGAGAGAGGAAAAGGGGATGGGGAATAGAGAAAGGATGGCATTACCAGAAGCATCAATTCATCAGTTTCTCTAAATTAGGTAATCACCCCCGCCCCACTTCTCTGGTTCTCCTCCCCTTTTTTTGTTTTCATGGCCTTCTGTTTGCTCCTATTAGGTTTCCCCTTCTGGAGGGGTTTTGGAGAATCAAGAGATAGTCCACTATCACAAATTATCTCTGACCTTTTGTTGCAACTGCTATTGTCACCCTGGATACTTGAGTTAATTTTCTAAACAGCGGTGACTCCTAGAAGATAATGACACGAAGTTCGAAGCAAGCTTATTATCAAAAAAAACTTATGTCAACGTTTACAACCCTGAGATCATTTTCTTGTGGGTATCACAGTATATACAAGAAACACAATAGAATCAATGCAGGACTGCATCCAACAGGCTAGCCAACCAATGTGCAAATGACAATTAACTGTGAAAGAACAAGAAAGAAAGAAAAAATAGAAATAAAAATAATAAAGAATAATACATATTTAAATGGTACAGAAACACATACTGCCTTCCATTTTGTGGCTGATGACCTCTGTTTACCATGTATAGCACAGATGTTACATGTCACATCACCCTAGCCCAAACACTGTGTAGATCTTGCTACATGCAGAGCAAACCTCTTGAGTTATTAAGAATGACTAATGGAACTGAACACATTTCTGGGCAAACTTCCTAATACTAACATTATGGAAGGAAAGATGTTAATGAAGCATTTGGCCCTAAGAAATACTGTGGCAAAATTGTGCAACCGAGATGACTGTACTCTGGGTAGGAGTGGAAATTCCAGTGCTTAATCTGTTGAAGGCAGAGGCTGGTGAGATGCAAGGTAAGAACAAAGGAATTCCTTCCTGATTCTGCAAAAGAGAGAGGAAGGGTAAAGCAGTGCACTAGAATCATGAAGGCAATCAGAGGATCAAAGCCCAGAGGCAGAGTCTCATATTCTGGAAGGAAAACAAAAGGAATCAAAAACAGGGGTACTACAAGAAAGGTGACATTAATGTGACAGATATAACAAGTGACTGAGGAAACAGAAGAATGCAACAAAATCTTTAAAGGAAGCAAAGTGGGAGAAAGTCCAGTACATTTTCACAAATTATTACCTTACTGAGATGTAACACAATGCTTCACAACACTGGATTACTTTTTTCTCAACTTTAAATTATCATATTCTTAAAATAGCAGGTGTAAAGAGATAGAAAATAATTATTCATATTATTGTAAAATGGATTGAATTTTATATCAATGAAAGGTATAAAAACTGGTTTACAAATTTGGAACAGTGATCAATGAAACCTTTCATACATGGCACTTCGCTTGTTTTCTTGTTCTGATACTAGACCACAACAAAATTATTTTAAAGTAGATTTTCAAACCACATTTAGATGTTACTACAAATCTTAGTCACAATACAATATACGTATGTAGACTGATGTCTGCTTGGGAAAGGCTCTTTGTTATATTAAGTTGTCAAACCATATTTAGATGTTAACTAAGTACTACATTAAAGGTATCATTGAGGGCATAACCAATATAATAAAGAGCTTTTCCCAAGCATATATCAATCTACTAAAATAAAGCACAAAACAATGCTGATATACAATTTCTCAGGAATGCTGACCAAATGTATCTATAAATAAAATGCAGTAAGAGCACTGCAAAGGTAGAGAAAATACTCATAAACCTTGCAGTACACAGGACTTGATATTTCTCCAAAGTTAGAAGTTTAACTCCTCGTTTAATTCTGAAGTTAGAAGTTAAGCTCCTTGTTTAATCCTGTTATGGATGTGAATGTCACTGAAAATCAGCAGTTATCACCCAAACTACCTTCAATAAGTAAAAGTGAAGCACCATCTTGAAGCACTGTTGTCTGAGTGGTGAAGGTATTCCTTCAGCACAGTTGGGTTGGGTGTAGTAGGGTTTAGTGTCAAAACATAATGGAGAATGGGTCTTGATGAAGGGTTTCTGCCTGAAACATCGACTGCTTATTCCCCTCCATCGATGCTGCCTCACCTGCTGAATTTCTCCAGCGTTTTGTGTGTGTTGCTTTGGATTTCCAGCATTCGCAAAATCTCTTGTGTGTGTGGAGAATGGTGACATAGAACCAAAGTCTGGATAGCATGCAACTTGAAAGGAACAAGGAGGCTGCGCAGTTCCCAGTTGACTGTTGACAGAGGTCCTGGAATTGAGAGGTGCTGTCACACAAAAACAAGTTATTTTGCAGATGAAATGCACGACCAACTGCCCTCCAGAAATGGAGAGAATCAACATTTATGGTGAAGGATTGAATACCAAGCAAAGGACTGTTTTATCCTGGATGGTTATTGAGTTTTTCAAAGGTTCTAATCTTCTAGGCACATAGAGAGTATCCCATCATATCCCGATATGGCAGACAGATGGTGTAGTTAGTTGGCTAATCAGAAAGTGAGACACTTGCTATACGTTTCCTCGCCACAGACCTCCTAAAACAAGTTGGCTAGTCAAGTTAAGTATCTGGTTAATGGCGATGACCCTGGGTTGTTAATCATGAGAGAGCTGGCAATGGTAATGCTACTGAATGTCAATGGGACATGGTTAGATACTTGAGAGAAATAATCATCCCCTGCATCTACTATCTTTCCTTTCAGTTAGTCCTGACAAAGGGTTTCGGCCCGAAATGTCGACAGTGTTTCTCCCTATAGATGCTGCCTGGCCTGCTGTGTTCCACCAGTATTGTGTGTGTGTTGCTTGAATTTCCAGCATCTGTAAATTTCCTTGTATTTGATCATCCCCTGCACTTGTGTTTACAAGACACTGAGGATACAATATGGACAATTTCATTATCTGATTAGCAACAAGGGGAAAAAGTTGTGCAATCATCAGCTAGCATCCCTATTATTGACATATGATCATTGAAGAGGCACCTCAAGATGGTTGGACCTTTAACATTGTCCAAAACATTTCTGTAGCAATATCCTGAAGCTGAAGGAACTGACTGCCAACAAATTTTATAGCTTCTTTTAGCTAGATATAAGTTCAGCCATGGAAAACTACCTATTAAATTTCTGCTGATTTTCAACATAAATTCATGAAAACCAATATAAATACTTGATTAATTATGCCAGCCACAGATGTTTAAATGATGATTTCTTACTATTTATTAACTTATATGTAATTTTTTTCTCCCCAATCAATCAAAGGAGAAAAGTACGTATTTCAGCAAAAGAAATTTTGAGACGTAACTCTCAGGAAATATTTTTATCTTCATAAAATTAAGTGCACTGTCATCAGAGAAATAAGTAAAGACATTATGGATTGTCCCTATTTGAATTAGTTCAAGTTGAAGTTCAATTTCAAGTCCCTTCAATACTTCAAGTCCCTGAATCCGTGAATGCTGCAGCCATCGAACACAATACAATTTGTCTTCTGCCGACCGAACACTGGAGAGCAGCATTGACTCCAGCATGGACGTCGTGCCACAGTGTCTCCAGCATTCCAGCACCTCCCCGAGTGGCTGAAAACAGGAGAAACCACAACCTGAGGCCTAGTCCTCGCTACAACCGAGGCCACGCAGCTTCACTGCTGTTCGCCAATAAGCCAACGAATTGGACTTACAGCATTCCACACCATCAATGTCCAACAGGGTCTGACGATCACAAAAAAAAAAGCAACTTAGATAGTGACTCACTGTTAGACCACAAATCCGTCACGCACCAAGACACCTCTCTGTCTCAGGCAGTGTCACGGTCCACTCCAAGTCCAGCTCCTTCAGTTTTTCCGCCAACTAGCAACTCACTGATGGTGTACAGCTGCAGAACTTTTAAGTTTCTTAATATGCAGCAGGGTCTTGCGATCGTAAAAAATACATTTAGAAAAGGCAATAACTGGTTGGACCCCGTAGAAGCCACTGCCTCTGAGCGTGTCGCCATCTTACCAGAAGTTAATCACTGACAACCTGCTGAATATTGTTCAGAATGACATTCAGATTTGTCAGAGTTTCATAACTTCATGCTTCATTACAGTCTCCTTCCCAATATTTTATCATCATTACATTAAGAATTTAGTAAGTAAGCTACAATAGAGCATGAACACAATGCCAAGTCTGATGGCACAGAAGTAATTTACCAGGATTACATTTGGGAATAAAGAGTCATGAGGACAGACTTGGGTTATTCTTTGTCGAGCAGAGGAAATTAAATGGAGATCTAATAAAAATGTTCAAAATTATAAGGGGTTTTGACAAGCATCATTAACAGTTCAAACAACAGCTTTGAAATAGCTGCTAAAAGCTCAAATTTTCTTGAACTCTATTTTTTTTCAGATATTTAACTAAAAGAGTTCAGCTCTCAAGGAAATAGGTTTATGCTTTGAGTTGAAATAGTGATGGAGACAAATTCTATAGCAAATTTCTGAAGGGAACTGGGTATGTACTCATAGAATAGAAAAAAATAACTGCAGACCGAATAGATTGTACAGAGGAGTGAGACAAACTATTGTTTGTTTTTCCAAAAAGGGAGCATAGGCAGGATACATCTGATGTATCGTGTTATAATTGACACCATTATAGAATGATACAATATAAAATGAGTCCATTATCCTTATCACATTCCATTGCCCTTGTAATTCCTGTTGGCATCATGCTGCAGATATGCCAACTTTTCTATTGACAACAATGTGATTCTTCTCAGTGTTATTCAATTTGAAATTCTTCACAAATCATTTAGTACAAATTCTCAGAATAAATCGAGCCTAATCAAAAGACCTACCAGTAACGAGTCTGCTATAATAGCTTCAACTTCGGCTAAAGGAGCACATGGATGTGACATCAAAGATTCAATAAGATGCAGAACAGCTTGTTCCAGACTAGGAAGATAACGCAGCCATAAGTTCATAACTGCAGACTCTGACAGGAAGATCTTTCTCCTAGTTATTGGGAAAAGAATGAGAAAATAAGATTAGTATTCCTTTTGAATATGATTTAAAATCTCACTGATACCCAAATATAAATTGTAAATCTAGTTCCAAAAGATCCAAATCATCTCAGTCCCATCCAGAAGCTGATGTTGGATTTTAATCACATTAACTCTTCCACTAGTGCTGAAAATGGTGACTATGACTGCGGAAATGATGCCAAACAGACTGAAAGAATGCAGAATTTCAAAAAATCATACTTAAGCATGCTTATGACTTCAATTGTTTAGCAATATCTTGTAAATTGTATATTAAGCAGCAAAATGCCTGAACTTTTTACAGTTCAATTTTTTTTAAAACTCTACATGTTTTTTAAGCTATTTAACTAAAAAGAGTTCAGCTCTTAACATATTATTGATTTACAAATAAATATAGATGCATCAACATATATGTAGAGAATTTCAGGCATATTTCCAACTTTTTACTGTAACTCTGCATAATGATTGGGAATCTTTTGCAGAAAAAAAAGCTGCTACTTCTACCTTTCTTGAAAACATCCACTGAAATCACAGAGATCACGAGCTTTACAGACATTTCAAACAGCAATTGACACACCAACCCCAGATTTAACACTGACAAAGTACCAAATGATTGGGATCTAAAAAAGTTGGTAAATTACAATTTACAGATTCTTTTACTACCCTCAACCTCCAAGGTCGTGTAAAACCCATTTACTCCCTATCAATGCAGACTTGAATAATTCTTCTTATTTGATCTGAAATGGAATGCATCTGTCTTGCTAACTGTCAGCTCCCATCTTCAGTTTAATGCTTCCTGTGGGGAACTCAGCAACCAAAACAGTTCCTTAATAAAATCAAAAAGCTATTTTCAAAAATATAAATGTCAATTCCAGCCCATGCCCACTAATCGGTGCTTGTTGCTGCTTGGCTATAAATCAAAGTTTCTATGAGGGCTGACTATCAAATTCTGAATAGAATGAACTTTTGCTAGGTTTTTCCAACAGTCCACACTGAGCATTTTTCACTGTAAGTGTTAGCAATTTCTAGGTGTTGTGCAAATGTTAAAATCACAAACCTATTGTACTAGTTCTGCCTTGGAGTCCAGTAATAGAGCAGGCTTTTCAAGTTTTCCCCAACAGCTACAATGGGAAATTTGAGGTCCAAATTAACAGAGGATCTGAAAGCCTGTTTTTTTTAAATAGAGACTGTAAGGTCTGATCAAGAAATTTATTTGTTTTATTTGAAGTATTTAGTATTTTAGTGATTTTTATAACTCTTTAAATTATTTCAATTGTTTTAGTTCTTTAAGTTTTTAAACTTCTGATTGTCAGCAACATTCAGAAACACTAGAAGAGCTGACAGTTTTGACAGATTGGAAAGCTGTGGTGGGGCATTGCCAACTGTCCAAGATTTCTAGAAGCGCTGGCCAGGGTTTGTTCTGACTCATTCTTCTTGCCAACTACTGTTGCTCAGGAGTCTTGCCAGTCAGTTCCAGGACTGTCAAGAGCACTGAGATCAGCCATTTAGATCTACAAAAGTTTTCCTTATTTACAGTACTTAACGTCATTAATACATTGCAACTTTACACAAAATGGCCTAACACCTGTGAAACATAAACCTACCCTCTCAAAACAAAACGCCAGAATGTAAATGTGCAGGGCATATATTAAGAACACAGAATAAAATTTACCCAAAACATAATCACTCAGGTGTAACGGATTAATGCAGAAAGTACAAGTAGTGCTTTAGTTAAGGCAAAAATCAAATGTATTCCAACTTAAATAAAGTATACAGAGAAAGCCAGAATATATCCATTTGAAGTTAAAATTTTGAGGGAAGAACACAATTAAGATTATACTTCCCCTGAATAGGTTTAGTCTCCTGTCTTTTACATCTTCAGAATGAATTGAAGTCCACTTCAAACAGACTAGATCAAAATGTCTTCTGAATGCTGACATACAAATTCCTTACAAAATATACTTAATATTCTGTTTATGGTTCTTCAGGTGCCATACCACAAACCCTGTCATCAGAATGCTATTCTCATCAGTAGCAATCATACTTCGATTTTATATTATAGCTGAATTGAAAACATTTCACATGATCTTTACAGTTTCTTTTGGCAGTTATCTTAAATATGCCCTTTGGTTACCAAGCTGCCAGCCACTAGACACAGTTTTGCTACAGTCACTTAGCT
Source organism: Hypanus sabinus (assembly GCF_030144855.1). NCBI lineage: Eukaryota > Metazoa > Chordata > Chondrichthyes > Myliobatiformes > Dasyatidae > Hypanus > Hypanus sabinus. Next base: position 43,912,609 of record NC_082710.1, read on the forward strand.
GAAAATCTGTTTTTTAATATGTTATGTACCCCGTAACTGGGTCACTTACCAGCAAAGATAGAGAGGTCCGTTGAAATCTGATGGTATTATTTTTAACAGTATTTATTGATAAAGATACACAAAAATAATATCAATGCAAACATACAGTGGTTGACCTCCCACCGGCTCTTGCTATTACGGGATCGCTAGCGTTTCTTCTGGTGCGTCTGAGGGGCTGTTCCCACAGACCCTCTTTTATCCTGACTCACAGGGTATCAAATGTCAATCAGGTTGGGATGATGCAATCCCTCCACCAACCTCCCCCTCGGTTCATTGCCTGGGGGCTTCGATGCATCGTACAGGATTTAATACATAATTCCGTCTCCAAGAGACAATAGCCGGTATCAATGGTCCCGCCTTTCGGAGGCCAGGACACATTCCAACTCTTTGTGGATTCTGCAAGTCCTTCTCTCATCTCCTGGGTCTCCTGAACTGACTTAATAGTGATCTTGCGATTCTCACAAAGGAGGGGGCTACCCTGCACCCTTCGGCCCCTCAGAACTGTGGCACATTCGTAACAAATACATCATCTAAATTGCCTCGGTGCTGCTTCCTCAAAGGAGGATGTGTTTTCCAGTCCACCCATTAAACTATAATTCCTGGAAACTTTCTGGTAAAACTCTTTCATATCCCACCACATCCCTCCTAGAGTATAATGCCTAGAACTGGACATGCAACTCCAACTTGGGATAAATGGGTTGGATATTGGCTTAAATGCACTATTTGATTCAATGGACGCAGACTCAATGACAGAAGCAAAAGACTGCAGGATGTGGGAAAGACTGGAAGAATAAGAAAATGTTTGCAAACTATAGGCCAACCTTCTTGATTACACAATGGCAGAAAAAAAAAGAAAGCTTTTCCAGAACAGCAAAATTGCTAGCTGCGCCAGAAGTTTTCTGCAACAGCTTCTGGTCATAGGGAGAGCCATGGAGACCAGAAGCTCGACACCCAGTTCTGCATGTGTTCTAAATAAACTCATCTCAGTTGTAGCATAACAGCAGAAGGGCTCAACAGCTTTGGTGGCTCCATGGGCTGAAAATAATGAACCTGAACTAACATAATTGCCTGGTATAGACTTCCTGACAGCAGCTCATCATACAAAAATTGTTGTTGTTGTTCCATTCCATGCCTTGTAGTAACCTTGCCATTTCTTCAGCATTCCTGTCTGTTTTTTCACGAGGCCGAGTTGCTAACTCGATGCTCCATCCACACGGGTTGAAAGGAGCTGGCTGGATCTGAACCCTGGACTACTCACCTCGAAACCTGGTCTGATGTCACTACATCTTACAAAGATGCCTCCAACTTAACCGGTGGAGGCCCAGCTCAGCGTCTAGGCTATCCACATTCAGAGGTACGAGTAGTTCACTCACAAAAATGCTGAAAATAAACCAGAAATTGGCCACTCACCTGGCGTGGTCATCTGCCAAAGTTGTTGAAACCTTTCTGAATTCTTTTTTTGACATTCAGAAGCAATCATTAAAAATTGTAAAAAACAAAATACTTTCATATACTTAAACTAAATCCAAATAAAGATAAATGAACTAAAGATTACTTAATGTAAACAAACTGAGAATTTATTTTATTCAATTTGCAGATGATATCGCTTAATGTTCCAGTAGACTGATCCTGGGCTCAACATATTGATGCAATTACAAATAAAGCACAACAGTGGCTATATTTCATTTAGAGTTTGAGGAGACTTGGTATGTCACCAAAGACTCTCACAAATTTCCACAGATATACTGTGGAGAGTATTTTAATTGGTTGTATCTCTGTCTGGTATGGAGGGGCCACTGTACAGAATCAGAAAAACCTGCAGAATATTATAAACTCAGCCAGCTCCATCATGGGCACTGGCCTTCTTAGTATCAGGGACATCTTCCAAAGGTGATGCTTCAAAAAAGGCAGCACCATCCTTTAGAATATACCTTCTTCTTACTTCTACCATCAAAGAGGAGGTATCATAGTAGCCTAGTAGCCTGAAGGTACACAGTCAACGTTTCAGGAGCAGCTTCTTTGCCGTCAGATTTCTGAATGGACCATGACCTCCTGAACATCTCACTTTTTTTTTTCTTTTTTGCACTATTTTAATTTTTTTATATATACAGTGCTTCTTATTATAATTTATAGCTTCCTTTATTATTATGTATTACAATGCACTACTGCTGCCAAAAAACAACAAATTTCACAACATTTGCCATTGATATTAAAACTGATTTCGACTTTGTTACAGAATATCACACGTGGACTGTTGTTTAGAAACACAACTCTCCTGTGATGCAGGGGTCAGCTGTAATAAACACCACTGCACATGATATGGAATAATACAGGAGCATGTTATTGAACCAAAAGAAAGCACAAGTTGTTGAATGGTCACAGGAGGTTCTGTAGATGCTTTAAATCTAGAGTAATACGCACAATGTGCTGGAGGAGCTCAGCAGGTCAGGCAGCATCTATGGATGGGAATAAGCAGTTGACATTTGGGGCCAAGACCCTTCATCAGGACTTGAATGGCTTCTTTCTGCCTCTTCTGTTCTTAGTCATAGAGGTATACAGTACAGATATGTGCTCTTTGGCTGAACATGTCTATGCCAACCTAGATACATATCCAAGGTAGACGCATTTGCTTCAATTTGGCCCACATCCCTCTAAACCTTTTCCATCCAAAGTAAAAGATGCAGCAGTAGAACAGAAGAAAACAGAACAAAACATTTTTATCAGTACTAGAAAAGGACAACTAAAACAAAGTTTACTATATAATACATAGTTAAAATACTCACCTTTTACACTCACTGTGATGTTCATTCAAGTAACATGATGACGACAAAGACTAATTTACCCATCATCACATGACCAGCAAGAACAATATGGTCCATGAAATTTGCCCAGCCACGTTATTTCCATTTGTGCTTTTAGTAATAAATATTTTGGCCTCTAACTTGGTGTGCTGCTGGGTTTTATTACTGCTTTCCGTTAAGGAACATATTATCTGTAGATGAATCTGTAGTTTTCAACAACTGTTACAATTCCACTGGAAATTAGCTCTAGACCCTAAAGCAGCATGATGCCAGTTCACTTCTGATGCACCACAGCAGCACAAATTAATATGAAGAGACTGTTCCCAATTTTCAGCTACGTTAAAGATTTAGTGTATAAATGTGATAAAATAAGAATTAATTTTGAAAATTAAACATTTCTCATGGACAAAAATTTACTTATCAAAAATTTTAATTGTTTTCATTGGTTAGTATTCAGATAAATATATTGTATTCTCAAGAATCCTTGAAATTCATAGCACTAGAAGTAGTTCTTTGGATTATTATATCCATACCAGAAATAGATGACCAGTTGACAGCCTCAGCCCAAAATTACAATTCCCCATTCAAGGTAGTGTACTTGTGAATCTCTGCTGCACTGTTCCTGACGCCATCATGTCCTTACTGTAGCAATACACACAAAATGCTGGAGGAACTCAACAAGTCAGGCAGCATCTATGGAAGTGAATATGTTTCAGGCCAAGACCCTTCTTCAGGACTGAGAAGGAAGGGGGAAGATGCCAGAATAAAAAGATGGGGGAAGGAGAAAGAGGCCGTCTGGGATGTAATAAGTGAAACCAGGCGGGCGGTAAAGGTCAGGGCTGGTGAGGAAGGAATCTGATAGGAGAAGAGAGTGGACCTTAGGAGAAAGGGAAGGAGGAGAGAACCCGGGGGAAGTAATAGGCAGGTGGGAAGATGTAAAAGGTCTGAGAGGGGAATAGAGGAGGGGAGGAAGAATTTGTTTACTGAAAGGAGAAATCAATATTCATGCCAGCAGGTTGGAGGCTACCTGCACGGAATATAAGTTGTTGGTCCTCCACCCTGAGGACGGCCTCATCTTGGCATTAGAGATGGACATGGATCCACACGTCAGACCAGAAATGGGAATCAGAATTAAAGTGTTCAGCCACTGGGACTTTTCGCTTCTGGCAGTTACCAGAGTAGTTGCTCAATTTACAACGGGCCTCACTAATGTAGAGGAGGCTGCATCAGGAGCACCAGACACATTAGACAGCTCAGCAATTATTGCCTCACCTGGAAGGACTGTTTAGGGCCCTGAACGGAGGTGAGGGAGGAAGTACATGAGCAGATGTACCACTTAGGCCACTTGCAGGGATAAATGCCAGGAGGGAGATTTGTGGAGAGGGATAAAGGGACAAGGGAATTATGGAGGTGCTGCGGAAAGGGGGGGGGGTGGATATAGATATGTTTAGTGGTAGGATCCCTTTGGAGATGGTGGAAGTTGTAGAGGATAATGTGTTGGATGCAGAGGCTGATGGGGGTGAGGACAAGAGAGGACTCTATCACTATTATGGCGGCCAAGAAGATGGGGTGAGCGCAGATGTTCGGGAAATGGAGGAGATGCAGGTGACGACAGCATCAATAGCAGAGGGAGGGAAACCCTGTTGTTTAAAGAAGGAGGACATCTCTGATGTCCTGGAATGGAAAGTTGTATCTTGTGAACAGACGTGGTGCAGGCAAAGAAAAGGGAATAGCATTTTTACAGGAGATAGGGTGAGAAGAGGTATACTCGTGATAATGTTAGGAATCAGTATGTTTATAAAAGATGTCAGTTGATAGCTATTCTCCAGAAATGGAGACAGAGAGATCGAGAAAAGAGGGGGATATGTCAGAGATGGAGCAAGTGAACTTAAGGGCAGGGTGGAAGTTAGAGGCAAAATTGATAAAAATGATGAGCTCAGCATGGGTGCATGAAGCAGTACCAATGTAGCGGAGGAAGAGTTGGGCAGTATAACAGGGGAAGGCTTCGAACATGGACTATTCTATGTAGTAAGACAGGCATAGCTGAGACCTGTGAGAATGCCCATAGCTACCCCTCGGGTTTGGAGAAAGTGGAAAGGGCAAAGGAAAAATTGTTGAGGCACTAGTTGTGCCAGACGGAGGAGGGTTGTGGTGGTGAAGTATTGGTTGGTTCTTTTATCAAGAAAGAAGCAGACAGCTTTGAGGCCTTCTTGATGGGAGGATAGAAGCATTTAGAGACTGAACATCTATGGTGAAATTGAGGTGGTCAGGGCCAGGGAATTGAAAGTTACTGAGCAGATCGAGGGCATGAGAACTATCACAGATGTATTTGGGATAGGACTGAACCAAGGGGATAGAATGGAATTGAGATAAGAAGACACAGGTTCAGTAAGGCAGGAGCAGATAGGCCTACCTGGACAGTCCAGTCAGTAGGAGGTAGAAGTGAGCTGAGTGGGGTAAGAGAAGTATGAGTTTTGTGGCAGTGGATGAGAGCTTTCCAGAGTTGAAGAGGTCAGTGATGGTATCGGAGACAGTTTTCTGATGGTCTGGAGAGGGGTCCTCTTCAAGGGGTAGGTACGAAGAGGTGGCTGAGAGTTTCAGCAAGGTAGAGGTCAGTGCACTACACTACAACAGCACCCCTTTTGTCAGCAGTTTTGATGATCAAGTTCGGATTGATGCGGAGAGAGTGGAAGGCAGTGTGTTCAGAGGGTTAAAGTTCAACGGCGAGAGAGGAGTGCTGAAGTCGAGACAGTTCACGTCAGCAATTCAAAATGAAAAGATCCAGAGCACACAGAATCCTTACTGTAGTTTGATGACATGAACTGTACTGTATTCTGCAATGGTTTTGCTAGTTCTATGTAGCTTTAGCATAGCTTCTACTTTTATTTTCTATGCCTTAGCTGATAAAGGCTGGGATATGAAATGCTTTACTATCAACCCCTCTATTTTCAGGAACCTGTTGAGATAATTCCGAATCACTCTGTTCCTCTACATTTCTTTGTTTCTGGCTATCAGTCATGTTGATTTTCATCTTATTTGTCACTCTCATTGTCAAATATTATCCATTCTAAACCTCTTGGAAGCGTTCAATTCTGTCAAAATATTTCCAAAATGTAGGGCCTACCGAAAAAAATATAAGCACACAGTCCTGTAAAGTTAATGCCTAAGCAGCACCTCAGAAGTTCTGCAGTGAGCATTTATCCCACTCAGAGAAGAAAGATGTTTTGCTACCCTTGGTCTAAAACAAGTAGATAATCTTGCTGTAATTTCTAAACACAAAATTCAGGTACGTTAGTAGGAAACAGCATCTATGATACCTTTGGATCGTAAAAACAATAAGCTTCCAGCCTCACTGTACAACACCAATTGCCTTAAAAAACAGAAGTCCCATTGTCTTCAAACATTCTCTCATCCTGCACTCTTCTGAAGCCTCCACAATTTTCACATTCAATCCTCCAAGAATGCAAAGCCATACTTATCAAACTCAGACCTTCATCAAAAAATATAGCACTAAAGTGCCTCTTAGGTTTGGGGCAACACAAAACAAAAATGCATTTGGAACCAGAATCAAATTTATTATGACTGATGTGAAATTTGTTGTGTTGCTCAGTGAAAGATTAGAGCCACGGAATCACCTGAGGTGATCAGACTTGAAGAGATTCCAGCAATCATTCGGGATGAGGCTGTAGGTGGATCTGATCTCCACAACACTAGATTCTAGCCAAAAACTTAAGCTGCAGATGCTAGAAACCCAAAATAAAAACAGAATGTTATGCCATTACTCAGCAGGTCAAAAAGGATCTGCAGAGCTAATTATTGAAACTGATTATCTTTCATCAACATTGGTAAAAGTGAGTCAATAAGCCGCAGAAAAGTTTCGATGTAGAGAAGATCGTGAGGCTGGAGACCAAAAGGAGACTGAATGATTGAAATGGGGGCTGCTAGCTGAGGGAGACTGGAGATGGTTTGAAAAGAGTTAATCTGTCTGGAAGAACTGAAGGAGATTAGAATTGTTGAAAATCTGAATTAAAATAGAATATAGGACATATTCTGCAAATTTGGCAGTAACTGCAGGAAAAGAAAATCAGTTAATATTACATGTTGATGAGCTTGCACTAAAAATGGTCAGTTCTAATACAAATTGAAAGGAGGGTAATGTGAAATTGTTGAATTCATGTTGGTCCGGCAGACTGATAATTTGTCATAAAAACACAAGATGCTCTTCCTCCAGCTAACATTGATCCTTTTTGGAACTGTTAAAGAGACCAAAACAAAGTCAGAGTGGGAGTAGGACTAAAGAAGGGAGTAGGAGAATAGGACTGAAATTACTAAGCAGTGTTGAATTATAGCTAGTTTTGCTGTAAAGACTTCCACCACTAAAAGGTTGATTAAAATTCCAAAATTAATGCCCTTAGAATCTTTTATTTTTGTGTGATTATGATTTCATCCCATATCATATTTCAATGGATATTTTTCAAACCCTATGCGTCACTCTTCATTATAAAGTTATAAATACTGTTGCCTATAGTTTAATATTAGTATAAGTAAGTAGAGGTCTATGTATAGCTGTGAGTATTCACTCTGCTTAACTGATTACAGCTTTTTGTGCAGGATAATATTTAAAGCTAAGTACTGAACAATCATAATTTGTACCAGATTTTTAAAAATTAAAATGAATTTAAGGTTTTAATACATAACTGTTCATATTATATCCCAATGAAGTTAAAATTATGCAATATATTTTGCAAAATAGAATTGCTATTTCATTGTGGTAAAACATTGTGTATGTTCCTGACCATAACAAAATCAGTTTATCAGATTATCTCAAACGTGGCAGAATACTACATTGCCAAGGAAGGCGATTACTTCACTTAAAGCTCAGCATCCAACTCGTTCCAATTCAGATTAATTTTCAATATTGAGTTTGGCACACACTTACATTAAAAGGTATGTTAATTCATTCCACAATGCTATCTTTGGAATCTGTACAAAAGGAATATATTTTACCAAGCAGTAGTTTATGGATTTGCTTTTGATGATTTCTGTGTGGGCTTGGAGACTATAAATTATTCATGCCAAATCACAAGCCACAATTTAATGTTTGAGTATGAAGAGCTGGGATTGTATACATTAAAAATATGCAACATTTGCCACCAACTTTGGAGGATTACTGTAAATAATACTTAGTTAAAGAATGCTAGTATGTTATTATATTTTTCCATCTGTTCATTATTTCTTGATTTGAGAAAAAAAAATCTACAAATGTAGCAATTTATTACAGATGAGCAAAAGTTTAAAACAATTTCACTTCATCATCTTCCTGCCAATTTTCATACTCTGTCAATATTTGGTCAGAGCAACTTAAAACTTGAATTTCAGCCACCACCCCATTTTTTGCTAGTGTTCAACAATGCTACTGAGCCAAACATGGTGTCAATGTTGTTAGCATTCCTATTGAAAGGATTAGAATATAAATGCAGGGATGTAATACTGAGGCTTTATAATGCACTGGTCAGATTGCACGGAGTACTGTGAGCCCCTTATCTAAGAAAGAATATGTTTAAAATGGAGAAGGTTCAAAAGAGGTTCACTAAAATGGTTCTGGCAATGAAAGGGTATGAAGAGCCATTAATGATTTTGGGTCTGTACTCGCAAGAGTTTAGTATTAGGGGGAATCTCATTAAAATCTTTTGAATACTGAAAACCTGGATAGAGTGGACACAAAGAGGCTGTTTCCTATAGCAGGAGAGTCTAGGACCAGGGGGCACAGCCTCAGAATAGAAGGAAGTCCCTTTAAAGCAAAGATGAGGAAAAATTTCTTTAGCCATAGTGGAATTCACTGGATATATTCAAAACAGAAGATGATAGGTTCTTGATTAGTAAGGGCATCAAAATTTATGGGCAGGAGAATGGGGTTGAAAAGGATAATAAATCAACCGTGATTGAATGGCAGAGCAATTTCAATGGGCCAAATGGCCCAGTTCTGTTCCTCTGTCTTATGGTCTTATATGTAGACAACCAGCAAAATTTTAGATTATGATAAATGTGGGAATCCTAATGAATTTTCATTTGCACAAATTATACTGTAGATAATGATCAACTGTAGGAACTGCATACGGGGAATCATAGTGTTAACAAGGTCTAGTAACTCATGCTTTGATAAGAGAGATTTTAACAGAATTAAAGCAGGTGTTGAGAAAGTAAGATCATATATCAGATGCAGGACACAACCTTCCTTGGCCTTCAGGTTCAATATTTTTTAGTCTCTCACTTTTTTCTTAATAAAAGCCTGCAAAGCACGAGGTGGCAGGCAAGATGTCTCAGCTCAAGGTATAACTGACATTTAGCAGCAACACAGTTTGGCCTTCAGAATCAGTGTGAGTTAATCTTGGTGTCAGACAGAAAGCAGTGGGTTCCCAAGGCTTTTAATAATCTTGTGGTCTGGCACAAGACTTTTAATTATCTTGAGTGCTGCTCAGAGCAGGCATCAGTATATAAAGGTTTAGGTGATAAAGCCTCTTCATAAATTTGCTTCCCACCACACACCCCTTTTGGCATCCAACAGCCCATTTCTTTCTTTTCCTGTTCCATTCTTTTTTCGTAATTCCTCTGTTCTATTCTGTCCCTATAATAATATTCCTTTGTAAATTTTGTTAGCATTTCTCTGTCTGATCCAGTTATTTTTTAACTAATTGTTTCTATTTTAAGCATTGTGCTACTTGGTAGAAAACATGTGAATTCACGGTGCTACACAGGAAAATAGCAGGAATGATACCACGAGCCATTTGAGTTTCCAAGTTTTGGGTATACATGGAACCGGTTTAAATTATTTATCTACTTTTGAAATGGAAGAAAATGTGTGTGCCAGAAGTGTACAACACAGGGAAAGAACAAGCTCAAGAGACAAACCTAGATCATAGATTTCACAACAACGCTCTCACACTAGGACAGAGAAGACAAAATTAGTGGGGTGAACTTCAACATAGCAAAGGAAATTAAAATAGTATAGAATAGGCCTCCAAATACTTGTATTATTCAAACTCACAAAAGCTACCTTTAAAGATAAGGCCAATCTTATTATGCAATAAAAAATATTTCAAATTTTTGTCATAGTATGAATCTTATTTTGAGCTCTTTGATTTAAGAGAATTGTAGAACAATTCATACGAAAAATAATCAATATTTTTTGTAGAATTTTGGCATGAAATATTCATCAGACCATAGCTGGGATAGAATTAATGCTGCTTCTAACTCTTTTTAGCAACTGAACCAGCCACCAAATCATCACAAATCCCTTCCACCTTGCAACAGAATCTGAGCAAGACATATTTCTGAGTCACCTGGAATCCTTTTATTAAATTGCTCTGTCCATCCCCTTTCCTCCACACACACTACTTCAGGAATGTTACGTATTTGTACGCCAAGCTCTTTTACATCAAATTCAAAGTTTAACTGATGTTTTATATCTAATCAAAAGAAATCACTTTAAACAGACCAGTACCCATTTGGTGCTGCACTGATTTCTTAGCCTTGATTAAATCCCTGAAGTGGATTAGAACCCCCTACTTTCTGAGTCAGAGTTGGGTGCTGACAACTTTATGATAATGTCATGCAAGGCAGAAGCAATGAGAAAACGGTATGAATACTGAATTGCTGATAATTTTACACTGTATTTACATGCCATCCATTATATTTCTAAGCTCTTAATATATTTTTAAATACCCACAATTTAAAAATGAGAAATTATGAAATTAAAGAGTTCCATTAAATTTTCCCAAGGAAAGCAAAAATAAATACAAAGGATGATTTTCTAAATTAATGTCATTTATTATTAATGGAACATTAATTTTTAATAGAGCACTTTAGCAATATCACATCATAAAAGGACATCAATATCCCTGTGAGGAGTCTGGGGGAAAATAAGCATTTTAACTACAAGGAGATTGAACCATGAGGCACATTATTATACAGATTGCAGTTGGTTTAAAAGACTCTTGAATGAGTTTTCAACAGACAAAATCTCTGTAGACTAGACAATGGAGCAACCATTTTGAGAAGGTCTCCTTTGAGATGGAAGTGCTGTGCTTGAGACCTAATTTCAGCAGCTTTGACAAGGGAATTTTTTTGTGAAGAAGCTGAGTGGTGACAAAATATGGTAAGTCAAGGTCTACCCTTTTCATTTATTTTAACCCAGTACAATCTTAAAAGCTAGAAATAATTGTCAGTTTAATGAGATGCTTCACCTGAAACAAATATGGAAGAACAGGAAGAAGTCAGGTGTCTTTGACAGCTTCTCTCAAACAACTTGGATTGGTTGGAGCAGCAGCTGGACTTACCGAGGGGCATACAGCAGGCGAGGATTGTTCTAGATAGCAATTCCAGGGAGGTGGTCACATCACAAGTTTATCCAGATTGAATGGAGGGGTAGGCAGGTAGTAAGTCCCATTAAAGATCAACATGTATGGAACCATGGCAAAAAAGAAAGTGTAGATAAAGTGAAATAATTGACCATCTGGATGATGTCACCTCAGGAATCATTGTTTGGTGGTGCCACCTTGACTGGACAAAAATTTAAACAGTTAAGAGACATTTGGATAGGTACACGGATGGCAAGGTTATGGCGGGCTACGGTCCCAGTGCAGGTCAAATGGTTCGTTTAAATGGTTCAGGACAAACTAGATGGGCTGAAGGGCCTGTTTCTGAGCTGTACTTTTCTATGTCACTATGTTGGTACTGTGCCTTGTAAAAGTATTCAGTCCCCAACCCATAGTTCACATAAATGAGTATTACAACCAGCAATTTTGATCAATTCAACTGAGAATTATTATCCGTGAATCAGATGCATCTATTTTCATAGTAGAACCCAAAAATGAGCAACAATTGTAAAGCATGAAAAACTAAAAATTCTAGAACTGCCCATCCTGGACACATCATATACATATAATTGCAAAGAAAATATGACAGTGCCTCTATTTCCTCAGGAGTCTGTGGAGATTCGGCATGTCATCAAGATCCTTGGTCAATTTCTAAGAGATGTCTGGTGGAAAGTGTCCTGATTGGTTGCATTACATCCTGGTATGGAAACACTACTGCCTTTGAGTGGAAAATCCTACAAAAGGTAGCGGATTCAGCCCAAGTCATCATGAGTAAAGCCCTTACAGCCATTGAGCACATCTACATGAAACATTGCCGTAAAAAAGCAGCATCAGAAATCCTCATCACCCAGGCCATGCTCTTTTCTCGCTTCTACCATCAGGTAGAAGGTGCAAGAGCTTCTGGACTCACACCAAGAGGTTCAAGAACAGTTACTACCTATAAACTAGTCTTGTGACAGGGTGGACCCAAAGTAGTATGTATCAAATGAAAAAGGGCACACAAGGGCATGACCGACAGTACATTAAGTCTAATAGACTAAACTATATTTACTTCAATGCAAGACACTTGAAGTAAGGCAGGTAAGTTTAGAGCACACAGATCACAACATGGGAATGTGACATTATAGGCATTATGGAAATATAACTGAGAGATGGGCAAAATTGGCAGTTCATCATCGAAGGTGGTAATGCTTCTAGCATGACACAGGTAGTGGTAAGAGAGTGTGAGTTGCAGCATTAATTAGGGAAAATATTAAGGCAGCACTTGAAGAGGATATCCAGAAAGGAATGTTCATGGAGGGAAGAACTTAGAAATAAAAAAAGAGAAGGGTAACTATGATGGAATCACACTAAAGGCACTCCAATGATCAATGGGATTTAGAGGAGTACTTATGTGGAGAAGTTACAGATAGGCATAGAAATGATAGGATTGTAATTGTAGGTGATTTTAAGTTCTGTTACATTGACGGGATTGTCTTAATGCTAAAGGATTAGATGAGACAAAATTTGTTAAGTATGCCCAAGAATAGTTTCTTTAGTAACATGTAGACAATACTATAAGGTAAGGGTCTAAGCCTGACCATCTATTAGGAAATGAGTACGTGGTGGAGTCATAGAAAACTATAGCACAGAAACAGGCCTTTTGGCCCATCTAGCCTGTGCTGAACTATTAGTCTGCTTGGTCCCATTGACCTGTACTCAGACCATACCCCTCCCATCCATGTACTTATCTAAATTTCTCAAGTGTTGAAATCGAGCCCACATTCACAACTTGCGCTGGCAGGTTGTACCACATTCTCACCACCCTCTGAGTAAAGAAGTTCCCCTCATGTTCCTCTGAAACATTTCACCTTTCACTCCTTACCCATGAACTCTCACCCAATTTCATTGGAAAAAGCAGGCTTGCATTTCTCCTATCTATACCCCTCATAATTTTGTGTACTTCTATCAAATCTTTGACATTCTAGGGAATAATGTCCTAACCTACACAACTTTTCCCTATAACTCAGGTCCTCACGTCCTGGCAATATCCTTGTAAATTTTCTCTGTGCTTTTTAATCTTATTTACATCTTTCCAATAGGTAGATGACCAAAACTGCGCAATACTCCAAATTAAGCCCCACCAATGTATTATACAATTTCAATATAACACCCCAACTCCTGAACCCAATACGTTGATTTATGAAGGCTAATGTGCTAAGAGCTTTCTTTACAACCTTATCTACCTGTGACACAACTTTCAAGGAATAATGCATCTCTATTCCCACATACCTCCGTTCTACAGCGCTCCTCAGTGTCCTACTGCTCACCGTGTAAGACTTACCCAGGTTGGTCCTCCCAAAGTGCAATACCTCACACTTGTCTGCATTAAATTCCAACTGCAATTTATTAGCCCATTTTTCCAGCTGGTCCAAATCCTGCTGCAAACCATGATAATCATTCACATTGTCCACTACACCCCCAATCTTGGTGTCATCTGCAAATTTGCTGATCCAGTTTACTACATTATCATCCAGATCATTGAACGAAGAACCAGCAACGATCTTTGTGTGCTTCTTCCATGAGGCCAACTTCCAATTCAATTTACTACCTCATCCTGAATGCCAAACGAATGAACATTCTTGACCAACCTCCCATACGGAACGTTGTCAGAGGCCTTGCTAAAGTCCACATAAACAACATCCACTGTCTTGCCTTCATCAACGTTCCTGGTAACTTTCTCAAAAAACTCTATAAGATTGGTTAGATGTGACCCAACACACACAAAGGAATGTTGACGATCCCTAATCAGTCTTTGTATATCAAACGCTTATATACCTGATCTCTTAGAATATCTTCCAATAACTTGCCCACTAGTGATGTCAGGCTCACCTGCCGATAATTTTCTGGCATAGTCTTAGAACCTTTCTTAAAAAACAGAAAGACATTAGCTATCCTCCAATCCTCTGGCATCTCACCAGTGCTAAAGATGTTTTAAGTATCACTGCTAGGACCCTATCAATTTCTGCACTTACCTCACACAAGGTCCAAGGGAACATCTAATCAGGCCCTTGGAACTTATCCACTCTAATAAGCCTTAAAACTGCAAACACGTCCTCCTCTGTAATCTGTATAGAGACCATGACCTCACTGCTTTGTCTCACTACTATAGGCGCTGTGTTTGTCGCCCGAGTAAATGCAGATGCAAAAAAATACATTTAAGATCTCTCCCATCTCTTTTGGCTCCATGCATAGATTACTACTCTGATCTTCCAGAGGATCAACTTTGTCCCTTACTATCCTTTTGCTCTTAATATATCTGAAGCCCTAAGAATTCACCTTCATCTTGTCTACTAGAGCAACCTCGTGACTTATTTTAGCCTTCTTGCTTTCCTTCTTAAGTGTCTCTTGTACTTCTTATACTCTATACATACCCTTATTTCTTCCTATCTGCCTATACCTGCTATGCACCTCCTTTAATTCTTAACCTGGGCCTCAATATCTCTTGAAATTCAAGGTCTTCTAAACCTGTTATCCTTGCCTTTTATTCTGACTGGACCATACAAACTCTGTACTTTCAAAATTTCACTTTTGAAGGCCTCCCACCTACCAAGTTTGCCAGAAAATAACCTGTCCCAATCCACACTTGCCAGATCCTTTCTGATACCATCAAAATTGCTCTTTCGCCAATTTAGAATCTCAACCCAAGAACTAGACCAGTCCTTTTCAATAATTACTTTGAAACTAATGGCATTATGATCACCAGATGCAAAGTGTTACCCTGCACAAACATCTGTCACCCGTCTTGTCTCGTTCCCTATAGGAGATTTAGAATTGCACTCTCTCTGGTTGGGACTTCTATGTACTGATTAAGGAAACTTCCCTGAACATATTTGACAAACTCTTTTCCATCCAGCCCTTTTACAGTATGGGAGTCCCAGTCAATATGCGAAAAGTTAAAATCACCTACTATCACAACCTGATGATGTTTCTTGCAACAGTCAACGATCTCTACATATTTGCTCCTGTAAAGCCTGTGGACCATTGAGTAGGCTATTATATATAATCACATTAATGTGGTAATATCTTTCTTATTTGTTAGTTCTACCCATAAAGCCTCACTAGATTTACATGCCAACCCTCCCACTCATCATGTCTAAAACATAAGAACCCAGGAACATTGAGCTACCAGTCCTGCCCCTCCTGCAACCAAGTCTCACCAATGTCTACAATGTCATAATTTCATGCGCTGATCCATGCTGTAAACACCCATGCCCTTCCTTGCACTCCTTGCATTAAAGTATATGCAGCTCAGAACATTAGTCTCACCAGACTTGACCTTTTGATTCCCAACTTTGTGTGTAAGCTTAACAACATCCTTCCCCACAACCATTCCACTATCTCTACCAGAGCTCTAGTTCCCATCTCCCGCACCTCAGGTTTAAATTTCCCAGTGCAGGGTTAGCAAACATTCCTGTTAGGATATTAGTTCACCTCCAGTTCAGGTGCAAACCATCCCTTCTGTACAGATCTCACCTTCTCTGGAAGAGTGCCCAATTGTCTAAAAATCTGAAGCCCTCCCTCCTGCACCATCTCATTAGCCACATGTTAAACTGTATGCTCTTCCTACTTCTAGCCTCGCTAGCACATAGCATGGATAGCAATCCTGAAATAACAGCCTTGGAAGTCCTGTCCTTTAACTTAGTACCTATCTCCCTGAACTCACTTTGTAGGACTTTGTCAACCCTCCTACCCTTGTCATTGTTACCAATGTGGACCATGACCTCTGAATGTTCATCCTCCAACTTAAGAATGCTGTGGACCCAACCCAAGATATCTCTCATCCTGATACTCGGGAGGTAACATACAATCCAGGAATCTTGTTCTCATCCACAGAATCTCCTTTCTGTACCCCTACCCAATGAATCCCCTATCACCACAGCCCGCCTCTTCACCCCTTTCCCTTCTGAGCTACAGAGCCAGACAGTGCAAGGTACTGCTAAGACATCTCCCCACCCAACAGTATCTAAAGTGGTATACTTGTTGTTGAGGAGAACGGCTAGAGGGGTATTCTGCACTGGCTGCTCTTTCCCCCTCCTGACAGTCACCCAGTTACACGTATCCTGCATCATGGGTGACTACCCCTGTATGCCCTGTCTATCAACTCCTTACCCTCCTGCAGTTATGGAATTCATCCAATTCCAGCTCCAAATCCTTAAAACAGTCCAATAGAAGCTGCAGATGGATGCACTTCTTGCAGGTATAGTCATCAGGGACACAAGAAATCTCCCTGCCTTCTCATATCCTGCAAGAGGAGCATTCCAGTATCATAACTGGCATCCCCACTGCTCTAAATTTTCAATAAGAAAGAATCAATAACAAAAAAAATCTACCTATGGCCTGTGTCTCTCCTCATTGAGCCAAAGCTTTAACTCCCCACTCTACCACTGGCCCACTCCCACAATGGCCACTCCAATTAAACCTAGCTTCTTTTTATTACCTGTGCCTAATTATGTGCAATCCAATGTCTCCTCAAGAACTGTGGAGTCGACTGCCCCTGCTCATTTCTTTTAAACTCTCTCTCCCCCTACACAATACAACGTCTCCTTGAGAACTGTGGCACACAATATGTAAATGGTTGATGTGTCGATGGGCCAGTGACCATAATTCTATTAGTTTCAAGATAGCCATGAAAATAAATAGGGCAGGTCCTCAAATTAGTTCTAAATTGGGGGAAGAATAATGTTGATACCATTAGAGAGGAATTCTCAAAAACTGATTGGGAGAGGATGTTAACATGTAAAGAGCATTTGACAAGTGTGAGATTTAAAAGTGAAATAAATAAGAATAAGAAGAGTTCAGGACCAGAATGCTCTTGTTAGAGTAAAGAGCAAAACTGGCAAGATTACAAAGCTGTGATTGATGAAGGTAATTGTGGCTCTGATAAGGAAAAGGGAGGCCTTTTCTAGGTATGGGCAGGTTCCTTCAATGAAACAAGGGATATAGGAGTACACTTAAGAAGGAAATCCAACAGGCAAAGAGGGACCTTGAGATATCCCTACCAGATAAACGAAAAGTGAATACTTAAAGATTCTATAAGTATATTAAGAGTAAAAAAAGTAGCTAGGAAGAGGGTACATCCTTTAAGGTAATCGATATATGGAACTATGGGAAACAGTTGAGGTTCTAAATAAATGCTATTCATCTGTATTTACTGTGCAAAAGGATGTGGAAACTAGGGAATTCAGGAGAGGGAACAATGATAATCTGGAGCATATGAAGGAGGAGAAGTTGAAGGTCTTGAAACGCCTAATGGCGAATAAATTCCCAGGGCCTGGCCAGGTCATCCTGGAATGGAATCCTGGGGCACTAAGCAGATTTTTGAAACTTCCTTTGCCACAGGTAAGGTACTGAAGGCTGGAAATTTGCTGATGTTGTGCATTTATCTAACAAATATAGTGAGGATAATCCAGTGAACTACAGACTGGTAAACCTTACATCAGTGGTGGGAAAATTACTGGAAGAGGTTCTGAGAGAACGGATTTATTTGCATTTGCAAAGCAAGGAGTGATTAGGGATAGTCAGCATAGCTTTGTGCATGGGAAATCATGTCTCACAAATTTGATTGAGCTTTTTGAAGAGTTAACCAAGAGGATTCAGGAAGGTAGAGCAAAATTATATCGAAGAGATTGATAGAGGAATACTCTGGGATTCTTTTAAGGCTTTTATCCGTGGACAAATTATCTCATATTCTGCTGGTAAAAGAAAACAAAGGTATCTTGATATAGCTACGTTGGTGGATAAAATTAAAGAAATTGATAAGATTTATTCCGTGACTCCTACCAAAGAACTTTATAAGAAGAGAGTTGAGCTTCAAATGGAACATAGCTTATTATTATCTTCTTCAATTGAGAATCAATTAATTAAGACCAGGGCTCAATTTTATATTCATAGTGATCGAACTGGTAAATTATTAGCTAACCAATTAAAAGCTATTTCGACTAAGCAACAAATTATTAAAATTCGTAAACAAGATGGTAATTTGACTACTGATCATAAAGAAATTAATAATACTTTCCAAGATTTTTATAAATCTTTATATCAATCAGAATCTGATGGCAATCTGTCCATGATGGATGATTTTTTTTAATAATTTGAATATTCCCAAACTGACAGATGAAGATCGGAGTTTGTTTGATGCTCCTATTTCTATGGCTGAAGTAGGAGAGGCTATTTCATCAATGAATTCAGGGAAAACTCCTGATCCTGATGGTTATATTATGGAATTTTTAAAAACTTTTTCTTCTTTGCTTTCCCCATGGTTATGTGAAATTTTCAATGATGCATTTACTAAGAAGAGATTACCTCAGTCTTTTTATGAAGCTACTATCTCTCTAATTCTTAAAAAAGATAAGGATCCTACCTTATGTGCATCCTATCGCCCTATATCGCTATTAAATGTAGATTCTAAGATTCTTACAAAAATTTTAGCTATTAGGTTAGAAAAGATACTATCACAGATTATTTCAGAAGATCAAACTGGTTTTATTAAGAACTGGTACTCCTTTTTCAATGTTAGAAAATTGATTAATATAATTTGTACCTCTTCACCTAGAACCCCAGAATGTGTCATTTCATTAGATGCTGAAAAAGCTTTTGATAGAGTTGAATGGACATACTTATTTAATGCGTTAAAAAATTTTAATTTTAGTTCTAAATTTATATCATGGATTAAACTAATATATTATAAACCTGTTGCTTCTGTTCTTACAAATAATCATAGATCCTCTTTTTTTCAATTATCTCACAGTACGAGACAAGGTTGTCCTTTAAGTCCTTTATTATTTAATATTGCATTAGAACCTTTAGCCATTGCTATTCATGAATCACCTAATATTTTTGGTATTACCTGTAATGAGAAGTTATATAAGTTATCACTATGTGCTGATGACTTGTTGTTATATATTTCTGATCCTGATAGGTCTATTCCCGCTATTCTATCCTTGTTGGTTCAGTTTGGTAGTTTTTCTGGTTATAAATTAAATTTGAATAAGAGTGAATTATTCCCTTTAAATGCGCAAACTTTACTGAATAACAGGGTCCCATTTAAAGTCGTTACTGATAACTTCACTTATTTAGGTATAAAGATTACCAAGAAACATACAAGATTTATTCAGATTGAATTTTTTACCTTTGCTTCATCAAATACTACTAGATGGTCTCCCTTATCCTTATAACTGGTTGGTTGGATTAATGCTATTAAAATGATGGTTTTACCGAAATTTTTATATTTATTTCAAGCTTTACCAATTTTTATTCCTAAATCTTTTTTTGACAACATAGATTCAAAAATTTCCTCATTTGTGTGTCAAAATAAAAACCCCAGGTTAAGTAAAAAACAGTTACAGAAACCTAAAAAAGATGGTGGTTTAGCTTTACCTAACTTTAGATTTTACAATTGGGCAAATAATATTCGAAACTTAATATACTGGAAACAAGATTTGGATTCACCATTATGCCCACAGTGGGTAAATTTGGAATGTAATGATGCACGAGGATACTCTTTATTCTCCGTTCTTGGTTCTTCTCTTCCCGTTGATTTAGTCAAGTTCAATAAACAGATATCTAACCCTATTGTCAAACACACATTACTAATTTGGTTTCAATTTCGTAAGTTTTTCACTCTGAGAAATTTTGTTCTTGATAGCCCTATCTTATTTAACTTTTTTTTAAACCCTCCTTAATAGATCATGCCTTTAGCGTATGGAAAAGGAAAGGTATAACATGCTTTCGTGATCTTTTTTTTAAGGTAGTCTGATGTCTTTTGACCAACTTTCTAACAAATTTAAGTTAACTAAAACTTTATTTTTTTTAGATATTTACAAATCAGAAACTTTTTATATAAAGTTTTACCATCCTTTCCCAATTCAACTCCGATGGATTCTTTAGATATATTTTTTACCTTGAATCCTTGTCAGAAGGGTTTAGTGGCTCTTATTTATAATATGATCATGAAGATACAACCAGAAATGTCAGGCAAAATTAAACAAGAGTGGGAAAAAGAGCTTCAATATACTATATCAACAGAAAAATGGGAAAAAATTCTACAAAAAGTTAATTCTTCTTCTATATGTGCTAAACATGCTTTAATACAATTTAAGGTGGTACATAGAGCCCACATGTCTAAAGATTAGCTTGCTCGATTCTACTCCCATATTAACCCTCAATGTGACAGATGTCACTTAGAAGTTGCTTCATTGACCCACATGTTTTGGTCATGTCCCACCTTATATAACTATTGGAAGGACATATTTGCTATCATTTCCTCAGTTTGGAATATTGATTTACAACCCCATTTTATCACTGCAATTTTTGGTATACCAATTGAGGATGGTAGTCGATTTTCCCCTTTGATTAGACGAATGATCGCCTTTGCAACATTAATGGCTAGAAGGTCTATATTACAAAATTGGAAAGAAGTAAACCCTCCTACCACGTTTCAGTGGTTCTCTCAAACTATTTCTTGTTTGAGCTTAGAAAAAATTAGAAGTATTAGAACTATTTTTGACCCATCAATTAAATTTGAAGAAACTTGGGGACCGTTTATTCGACATTTTCATATGAGTTAATTTGACCTCTTCCGGATCTTTTCTCTTTTTATCCTTGTTCTGGTATGGAGTTCCGGAGTTCTTGACACTATCATGTATATATAAACTATTATTATTGCCCATGTTAGTTTAGGTTTATTGCTTTATTTTAATATATATTTTTTCTTGTATTTTTTTTCTCTCTTTTTGTGATTATCCTTTTTCATGTACAATTAATACAGGTTTGATTGGTTATTGTATGATGTTCTTTGCTGATATTTCAATAAGATATTGTTATCTTATTACTAATTTAACTTCAAGCCTAGTGTATTTATAACCTATTCAATATTATGTTATGTTTTTTTTTATATATGAAACTCAATAAAAAGATTGAAAAAGAAAGAAAGAAGGTAGAGCAGTAGATATTACCCACATGCACCAGAGCAAAGCTTTTGACAAAGGACCTGCATGGTAGGCCAGCCTGTTAGAACACATGGGATCCAGGGTGAGCTGATTAATTAGATACAAAATTGTTTTTTTTGGGTAGAAAGCAGAGGATGATAGTGGAGAGCTATTTACACATTGCTGGTTTGTGACCATGGGAATCAATGCTGATTATATGCTAATAATTTATGCAACCTTCTCACCAGGCTTGTATGCAAACTTAGCTTGAAAGCTAATTCTGCTAACATTTACGTGACTCAGTGGTGAGAAGGCCACCTTTATAACAATATGTGTCTAGGGTCAGCATGGTTTCCGGTTCAACCAAACAGTAAAGTTGAGATCTTCAGATTAACGGAAGCTCAATTTGAGCAATGCTATGTAAATACTGCCCACAAGAATTACCAGTTGCCAAGACATGACAAATCATACACCAGCATAAAATTATAAAGAAAAGTATATTTACCAATTTCAGCTTTATCAAACTTTATCAAGCTTTATCAGAGAAAGAAAAGAAAGAAAAAAAGTAAAAGGCCCCATTATAGTTAGACCAGTCTAAATGTGTACATGACCATTGCAGCTCATCTCTTCCAAAAGCTAGGTAAAACTGTTACTCATGGCACTGAATTCTCATCAGCAATCAACATCTTGGACTCTTTTGTCTCATGAAGCACTCCTTGCAATCATATCTTCCCGTCAAATCGAATCCTATGGACCCCACCCCCAATCTTCTCTATTCCGCATCTCCTGTCAAAATACCAAGAGCCCCAACCTTCTCTCAATCCCACCATCCTGATTGGCTGATTCTGCATTCCAAAGTTGAACAACAAGACCCCTTATCTTTAGCCAAAACCAAAACATTCTACCAGCAGGACCCACTGCTTTTACAGAAAACTAGTAAATGAAATACCTCACAGCAAAGCAGCAGAAAGCCTAACCAGGGCATACATTTAAATGAGAATTTAAGTGGCACATTTATTAAGCTTGCTCATGATAACAAAATTGGTGGTAGAATAAAATTGCATAAGGTATCAGTAGGATATTGATCAAATGGGAAAGTTGGTAAAGGAATAACAGATGGAATTCAACTGTCTAGGAAATGCACAGGTTATCAATTACCAATTACAACCAAACCTTGCAACCTAACGTGCCATTTTTTTGATTCAGGTGTGAAAGGATCATCTCTTCACCCCTCAAATGCTGCCTGAATAAGCTTTTTCCCATACCCCTTCTGCTAGACCAAACATTCCATTTTTTCCTCTTTTTACTTATCTAAGCTTCCCCTTAAATAAATCAATGCCAATTGATTTTGCCCAATTTTGCCCAATACCAAAATTCACTCTATAACCACACAAGTGGTGCATGCAAGCTCAATTTCAATGTTTCAGAGAAATTTGGATAGCTACATGGACAGTAGGGATATGGAGGGCTACAGTCCCAGTGCAGGTCAATGGGAGAAGGCAGTTTAAATAGTTTCATCATGAACTAAGTGGGCCGAACGTGCTGTACTTCTCTATAGCTCTGATGAAAGACATTTTGCTTGGATTTTTTAAGTGACGCACAGCCCTTCTTTTTGATCATCTCATAACAGAAAACATTTTTTCTACACTTTCCCAATGAATTCTTTTATAATCTCATCCTCTACTATCAAATCACCTTCAGTCAATCTTTTTCTAGAGTAAAGACCCTGACTGTTCAATTTTTATATGGTACAGCTTCAATTGTGGATTTAATGCCACCTCTGGACCAAATGACAAGATTTACAAGCATACTTTAACAACTTTAAATGTACTTACTGTAGAAGACAATTGCTGACAGATTCTAGGAACTCTGTGCTGAGATTTTCATCCAAGCCATCATTACAATTCAGAAGAGCTTCCACCAATGGAACAACCTCTGGTAAAGTGATAACAGGTAAACAGAGAATAGAAACATTCCTCCATCGTTCTGGTGGTAACCTATAAAAGACAACACCAGTTACTTATTGAGACACAGCACGGAATAGGCCCTTCCAGCACTTTGAGCCTTTCTGCCCAGTAATCCCCCGATTTAATCCTAGCCTAACATCAGGATAATTTACAATAACCAATTAACCTACCAACCGGCACATGTTTGGGCTGTGGGGTGAAACCGGAGCACCCAGAGGAAACCCACACAGTCACAAGGAGAACTTACAAACTCCTTTCAGGCAGTGGCGGGAATTGAATCTGGGTCACTGGTACCATAAAGCATTTCTTAACCACTATGCTACCATGCCATGTCTTAAAGATAAATGGAAAAACAAGGAAATGCTTCCAATTTATAAAACAAATGAAAAACAGCTGGAAATACACATCGGTCTATATCTGAAAAGAGGGAAGCTAAGTCCACTGGTAGTAACCTTGTGAAAACTCGGATATAATTGTTCACATCCTTAATCGTTTAGTATGTTTTAAATCTAGGTACTTTTATCCAACTTGTCACTAGCAGAGATGTATAGGTAGAATCCTAAGAGATAAAAAATAACAACTGTCCAAATTTGGAATGTCCAGACATTGAGAAACAAGTCAAAGGAGTTGTAGTGTTCAAAATCCTTCTGTGATTTTAATATGTATGATAGCAATTTAAGGAAGCTCAGTTTGGATCTAATCCAGATTTTAAAATGCACCTGCTTATGAATTTTAATATTTGTTTCCACCAAAGTAATGATGCTATTGATTTAAAATGCTGCTGATACAAGAATTAAAGTATGGATCCAAATTTAAGACTGCTGAATTTAATCTACTGAATGCATCAATTTTGTTTTCTTCACTAATTACCAATTCAACTGACTGGAAATATGTCAACCTAGAGGCACAGAATTAATTCATTCCAATCTATAGAAACAAATGTTGATTAGCTAAATCTGTGTCAAAATTACCAATAAACATAGCTCCAATCAGCCACATTATCTCCTAATGTTCTTCAACAGTGGCCCTTATGCCCCAAGTAAGCAGATACCACTATAAACATATAAATATAATTGAACTAATTCCAATAACGTAACAATAAGAAATCAGGAATAATTTATTTGAAATCATTTTTAAGAAATTGTAAACAGATAGCAAGAACTTTGTCTGGGCCACGTGTGCAAAGATGTAATTGGAGTCCTCATTTATTATTATTTTCCGATATACAGCAGATTCCAGTTAATTAGGACAGCTGCTTATTTGGGACAACTATTACAGAACAAATCTTAATTGAGCAAATAGCCAGTATTCCCTTCATTTATTTTGGACAGTATACCACTTAATTAGGACAGAAGAATGTTGCCAAACAGTTTCTAACTATCATCAGTCGCATGTACTTACATGGCTGCTAGAAACTACTCCATTATAACAGCAAAATTTTAAAAAAGTGTCAGTTGGAGGTGTTTGTGTTCAAAAAGCAGTGATTTTTGTCACTGAAATTTAGTGAGAAAAAAGCCAGTCAGAACTGTTTTGCTCACTGTGGTTTCAAGCATTCAGGCTTGGAGATGCTAAAATAACCAGGAGTGAAAAGGAAATGATTTCACCACTTCAACAAGTAGGGAACTACAAAGAATTTGAAGGCATTGACAATCATCTTAAATTTTATAATGAAAATGAAGATTTGGAGGATGCAATCATTGAAGGCATTTTATGAAAGTCCATTATCTGCACGAGGTGTCTGTGCTGATTTTGTTCATTTACGGTCAATCAAAAAACATGGTAGCGTACAATGGATGAATTCTTCCTTCGATAATTATTAGGAACTAATACACAGTTTTATAGTACTGTAGTAATATTGGTAATGTTCTAATATGTTCTGTATTTCATTTAAATACCTAATGTGTTACTCAGTTAAATAGTAGTTTGTCTTTTTTATACTGTTTTAGCTGCTTCTTATAAAACTTCAGCTAATTGGGGCCAAAATATACTGGCACCAATTCACCAGAATCCACTGTATAACAATTACATCCTTAAAGAACATCAGCCAACAGTATTATGACTTTCTGTACTCACTCCTACTCTACAGCAAGGAAATCAGAACCTGTGTTCGGTGTGGGAAAACAAAGTTATGCTGCAATGGGGAGTAGGTATGGTGTCCATGTGATTTTCTAATGCTGTATCACAGTCCTCATGAGCAGAACTGTGATATAAGTAATTGGAAAGATAAACCCTTTCTATGATACTTACATTTTAAAAGTAGGGCAGCCCCTTCTAAACTACTTCCATTGTCCTTAAAAAAAAAATTACAAGTATCTGGTACCCTTCAATAGCAAACCTCCACCCACTCTCGTAGAATTACTCTGTGGTACAGGATCTCACAGAGACATGAACAATCTCCAAACAGAAGCTGTTGGAAATACTTAAAAGGTCAGGCTGCAGCTGAAGAGAAATAGAAGTAACTGTTTTTGCTCCAAAGCAAACTATTTCTTGATACTAGAAACTACATGAAATTTTTAATGGAAAATCTTAAATCTGCATTGTTCAACATAATGCATATGTGGCATAAATCAAGTTGTCAAGCCAGCAAAGCTACTTGTTTGGCAGAAAGAAGTTTTTGAAATATACTGCCAAAAGATTTATGTCTCCTAGTGTGGAGCCATTGGAAATACTAAAGTTATAGTTATTTTAGTTTCCAATTGGCAAATTAAGCACTTTTTGAAAGTAGTCAGTTGTCACATTACTGTATTTTTTTAAATGGGTGCGAGAGCTACAATTATGCAATGATTTTCCTGAAACACTAGAATGAAGCATTTCGGAGAATGCAAAGGCTACAGCTCATGCACTGGGTACTACTGTTTTTGTAGTTGCTGCATGCTGTCCTGAACACCTATGGATGTAAACACTGGTGAGATCCTTATTCCTAAAATAAAACAGACTGTCTAAAATGAAACACCACTTCATATGGTTGCATCAAAACTTCTGATTACACTCAGAATTATACTTTGATATATGTAACATAAGTATGTTCTATTGGGTCCACGTTAAGTTTAATATTCTAGATCAGATAAGGTTTTAAAATGAATTGGTATAACTGGTAATGTAGGCCATTCTGAAGCAACTATATGAATACCAGTCTTTCATTAAATCATTCATGATTATTAGCAATTGTTGGAAAAGTTAACGGTTTCACCCTCTTGATAACTGATACACAATTTAACATATCCACCAGAGATACACAAACATGAGTGCAGCTTTGCGAGCCTTCAACTTTGACTCCAGATCCCAAAAATCTCATATTAGATCACCTGTGGAAATTGGAACCTCCTAATCATAATCTATCTTCCCATTGATCAAGCAGTATTCCCTTTTATTGAGGAACACTTTGAGAAAAAAAACATTATAAGTTGCAAGATCATATAACATATTCTAGAATTTCAGTGTCAAAGTCCATCATAAAGAGTGGCTTGATAGCACATTCACTAACCAAGCCAGCTAAGTCCTGACAGACAAAGTTACCAGACAGGGTCTGAATCAAGTTGGAAGTGAATCAAGAATGAGATTAACTGACTTGATCTTGACCTCATGAATCTGCATGTGCCCATTATAACTGGCAGAAGTTAGCATCACACAGTCCCTGCTGCAACAAAACCAGTTTAACACAGAAGACGCATTCCTTTGTGATGTGTGGCTTTCCACCCATTTTACTTAAAACAAATGAGGCAATTCAAACTGGTTATCAAAGTGCTGTGGTGTACACAGCCTAGTAAAGCTCTAACACGATTACCAGATATTTTTGAAGCTCTGCACTCTTGCCAGATCTAGTTGTTAAAAGTGGTGTACAATTAATTAAAAGGACGAGGCTCCAAGAATATTATCACCCTTAACAATGCTGGGAAGTGCCTTCTGTGTTAAAATGGAGTGTGTGAAGGTAACTTCTACTGGTTATACTGGCACAGGTAGATTCATGAGCGTGAGTGCCTGAAACAATGTTAAGATTTTCACAATCACGTTCAACAGAAACGCAAGCTTGATAATGCATCCCAGCTTTCTCCTGGGATGCCCAGCCAATTCAGTCTACTCCACAAGATGTCAAGAAATGGCTGACAGCACAGGATACAGTAGGAGCTACTGTATGGGAACAATAGGAGTACCAAATGTAGTAGTTGTGCCTCTAACTGAGCTGCAGGAATATAATAATACTGTTATCTATTCAGGCAAGTGAAAAATTGACCGGATATACCTTAGTCACAAAAAAACACAAAAAACATCAATCTAGTTA
Source organism: Hypanus sabinus (assembly GCF_030144855.1). Taxonomy (NCBI): domain Eukaryota; kingdom Metazoa; phylum Chordata; class Chondrichthyes; order Myliobatiformes; family Dasyatidae; genus Hypanus; species Hypanus sabinus. The sequence continues at coordinate 43,940,038 of NC_082710.1, forward strand.
TTGCTAAAATACCCTACTCTCAATAATCAAAGTGATGGAAGGTACCATGTAACACACACAAAATGCAGGTGGAACGCAGCAGGCCAGGCAGCATCTATAGGAAGAAGCACAGTAGACGTTTCGGGCTAAGACCCTTCGTCAGGAAGGTCCTTCACCATGTGCAAGTTTGGGTTTCAACAGGCTTTATTGCCACCACAGACTACACTTGGACAAAAAAAGATGAATTCCAAGGTAAAGTGGAAGTAAATGCCCTTGGCATCAAGGCAGCATTTGGCCCACTGTGCCATCCATATACCCAGGTAAAACTTGTTAAAGGACATCAAAGGGAAATTCTGCCAAGAGCTGAAGTTGAATGTGGGAGTATTTTCACTAGAAGGAAGGAATGCAGTGGTTCAAAAGATAATTGATCTGAACAAACAAAATCTGAGCAGTCCTCGCTATTCCTGTTTTGCACTATTTATTTATTGTAACATTGTAGTTTTTATGTCTCATTCTGTACTGTATTGCTGCCTCAAAGCATATGTCAGTGATCATAAACCTGATTCTGATTCATCACCATCTTCTCAAGGGAAATTAGAGATGGACAATAAATGTCAATCTTGAAAAAAAATGAGCCTACTATGGATTCCTTTCTGAATCAGTATCTGGTGACTTCAATGGTTCAAAATGAAGTGGCAGCTAAAAAAGTAAGAAATAATAATAATAAAGAAAAATAACTGTAGCATACAATCTGATTTAATAATATCTAACAAATCTATAACTTCGGTGGGCATAAACAAGCTGTGTTACAAAGTGACAAAAGGAAGACTGGTACTCATGAATCTGCATTGAAAGCTCTAATTGCAACCATAAATATGCAAAATAAGAACAAGTAGATGGAAATGGAAAGAAGACAATCAAAGTAAAAATATCTGAACTTTCTTCATGTTTTGTACTTTCTTCGATTTGAGCTACTGAGCAGAATGATGGAGTGCTTCAATGTTGTTCTACTCACCACATTATCATCTAAAATAAAATACTAAATTAAGGGACACTGAGAGAAATATGCAAACTATACAGTATATTTAAATACAAGATTAAGTTAAAATAAACTTCATGGTTCTTTTGGCAAATAAAGTAATTCAACTGCCACATTTGAAATCCTTAGAAAGATAAAGGAAAATACTCCTTGCTCTCTGAAGAAATTTTAATCAATAGCAGTTATGTTTAAATGACACCTATTTGAGCAATATTCCACAGGGCACTGGAGTTACAGTATTTTCCATGTACTTTTACTCACTTTAAAGTGAAGTAAAGGTACTTCAATTTAAACATCATCATAACCATATATACAATGAACCTAAACCTGCAGCAAGAACACAAAACACAGTATTTCATTACATGAATTTCTCCCTTTGCTAAGAGGGCAGAAAAAATTAACAAATGAAATATAGCCCGATTTTGTAAATGTTTACATCAATCACCAATTATACTGTAAAGGTTTGAATGATTTCACACCTTACTTCAAAGATGGCATTTACCTTAATGATATGGAACTTCTGTCACAGTGATAGTCTTGAAGCTGCTTCACTAGAGAAGTGACCACCTGGAAAAATGAAATAGAAAATCATACACTACAAAAATAAAAAACGTTAGTCCATTAATCTTAAGTATGAAAATTTAAAATAGTTTACTAATTTCTATTACTTTATATGAAGAAGAAGGAGTAACTCTGAGATCAGCCCAAGCTCTCAATGAGAAGATTCTGTCCTCAAATTTTGAATTCCCTCTTTATTAAATGTTTCAATTCTTTAATTATTTTGATGACTCAATTATATCATTCCATAACCTACTAAGATAAAGGGAATACAATATTACCCTCTACAACCTGTATTTAACCTTCTTTGCCTTGGTATTGTTCTGGTATATTGGCAGTGCATCGCTACAGAACTAAAACACAAGAGTGAAACTTTGAGGCTACTCAGACAGACCAACCGCTTAGTAGCTTGCAAAAATGATGTTACTGACAACATAGTAATTGAATAACAAGACACCAAATTACAATTAACTAAATAAAGTAGGGATGCAGGATCAGATGATCTGTTGTGGCTGCACGATGGACCTTATTGTGGTTTTTGGTGACCACATCTACTGCAAGTGTTGGTTGATTGAGGGATTTAGGCTCAAACTTGTTAATCTGGAAAGGCAGAGCTTCAAACACAGCGACTCATCAGGAAGGGGGAGAGTTACCTGGATGCTGTATTTTAGGAGATAGTCACACCCATTATATTAACTGGGTGATTTGGTCTGTGATCAAGGACAATTTGGTCTGTGATCAAGGACAAGGGGATTTGAATGCAAGTGAGACAGGTAAAGGTATCCAAGATGTAGTGTTGGAGAGAATGCTTAGCCCTTGAGATCCTTGCTCCTTGTGTAGGCAAGTAGGGGCTGTAGGAAGTATAAGCAATCTAACTGTGGCACCATAGTTCAGGAAGTCATTCAAGAGAGGGGAGAGAAGAGAAATGTCTGGGCATAGGATGGTCAAGGAAACATACACAGTTCCCTGTAGTAAGGATCAAGAGTCCCAAAGGCTGTGTTGCATGCCTCATCTGACCTGACCTACAGATGAATTTGGAAGGGGAAAGGTCTAGTTGTTGTGGTCCATGTGGGGACCAATAATGTCGGAAAAATGAGGAAGGAGGTTCTGCTGAGGGAGTTCGAGCAGCTAGGGACTAAATTAAAATGCAGAACAAAAAAGGTAATAATCTTGGCGTTATTAATTGGGACACATGAAAATTAGCACGGATTTAATAAGATCAAAGAGTTATGTGCATGGCTCAGATTAGTGTGGGAGAAGTGGGACATTGGCACCAGTACTGGAGAAGCAGAGAGATGTTCCAATGGGACTGGCTTCATCTGAACTATGTTGGGACCAGGGTCCTGTGCTGAACTGCACAACCAGTGCTGTGGATAGGCTTTATACTAAATAATAGAGCGGGGCAGAGGCGGGGACAGATGGTTCAACACATTGAAAAAGTATGGATAAAGTAAAAGGGAAGGATAATACAGGCAAGGTTACAGAACTCTCCAGAATAAAAAGAGAGAAAATTTAGAAAGGGCTAAGAATTTTACTGCAAGTAACATGAAAACAAATTTGAGAAGGTGGGTGGTGAATACATGACTGAAGATGTTATATCTGAATGCACAGAGTATTCGAAACAAGGTAGGTAAGCCTTTAGCGCAGTTAGAAAATGGCAGATATAATGTTGCATTTTCCAGTCATGGGCCATGTTCATCTGTCCTATTTCTGGCTTAGGAGGGAGATTAGTTGGCCTTTACCCTCCCTCCCAGACAAATGCTGCTGGAGTCAGAGTGTTAGTTGTTCTAGGGAGCAAGGAGTTGGTTGCTATCCTCTTGGTCAGATTGCTGCTGCCAGACTCTTCAAGACCTGCCTGTATCTGCCTTGTGTGAGGTTCATTTTGCAGCTTACTGGGATATGTTTGAGGGTTGCCGGAATCAGGCACAGAGTACTAAACCATTCGTGGAGGGGTTTCTTTGTGAGGGTAGCACTAATAAGGAATTTGCTTCCATCTCTCATCTGTCCTTCCAGCTGATTTCTTCCTCTCAGTGTTTTCCCACCACATCCATTGCCCCTGCTTAGTCAGGGAGACAGCCTTTGCATTTCTGTCTAACTCTTCTTGTCACCATACTTCCACAACAACCATCTTCCTTCTGTCTGGAATTGTGGCCTTGTGCTAGGTGGGTCCATTTGCTGCCAGACCAAAGGTGCCCTTGCTCTACTGGACTTGACCCACAATGTCTCTACGCTTAAGGGCTGCTGGGTCCATTTCCACCCAGTTGATAAGATCCATGCAGTGTTACTGATGGTCTTGTCACAATATTCTTAAAATGTTATCTGTAGACACATCTTAGAACACTAGAATTCCTCTGAAAGGCCAGACAAAGGTAGTTCAAGGACTCCTTTACCATAGAGACTGATGTTACTGATACACCTTGGGACATGGAGCCACTTCTTTATGAACAAAGTGTTGGTTCACACGAGCTTCATGGTTGTTAGTGGGACCTCGTAGACAGTGAGTGGCCACATCACTGGGGTAGGAGACCAAACTGTAAGCACCAGAGCTTCAGTTTTCCAGGCAGCATGGTCTTGTCGATATTATCCACGCTGTTGGCAATGTGTTGCTTTAGTTGCTGCACCTAGTCTTTGTCCATGAGGATGGTGTTGTACCATCTACCCAGGCTTTTGACAGGCTGTTCAAACACTGTTGCAACAGGGTCAGCACCAATGAAGATACTTCGTGACTTGCTGGGTTTGATTTTCATTCTGGCTCACTTAATGTGTTCCCGCAGCTTTCCAAGTACCTGTAGTTGCTTGATATGCAGCAGTAGTGGTCAGTGTTGTTATATCGTCCATGTATGGCCTAATGGGGGGAGACGAAGTACAGCACTTGTTCTTTCAGTTCTTCTTTGCTGTTCCTTTTAAATGCTCCAAAATTTTCATCAAGTTGTTGTTGGTTCCAACTCTTTCATTTCAGCAGTTTTAGGCCACTTCACAAGTGATCTATATCCTTTGATCTTTTTACCCTTGGGAGGTGTTGGTGGTGGGGCAGAAACCTCAGCTGGGGTTTCTGTGCTAACCTCCTCAGTGACAGGGGTGCTGATGCTCTGCGAACTTTGGTTTGTGCCTAGTCGCTGTGCTTCACTCGACTCAGTTGATTGACTTCGCAAGGAGGTGTGGTCAATGAGAGGCCCCTGTCCCTGCTCCCTGAAGCACCTTTTCCTCCCTTGTTGGATCTTCAACCCATTTTCTGATGTTACTTTTTCCCACCTGCAGATGCACACCCAACACCTGTGACTCACTACTGCCGCTGCTGATTTGGTGTCTCTTGTTCAGTGCTCTCTTTATTCATGGCAGATTCCGTTCCCAGGTCTGTAGCCATGTTACCAGTCACTGAGCCATATTGCGCCCCTGCTCTCGCAGGCTCTAGGTATCTTCCTTTGTTGTCTCCAACATTCTAAAACAGCGTTGAGGACTACCGACATGGGTATCTAGCCCATGACAGCCACATTGTGGACTATTCCCTCCTGTTAGCTGTCTTTCCATGCTGTCAGAAGGTCTTTCCCTTGTCGTCAGTTACCCTTTCACAGCAGTCATTGGGAAGGTCCAGTTAATCAAAATCAAAAAACACGGGATAAGATACCTTGTGCCAATGGGTCATAGACACTTGCTTGAGACTGCCTTGAGGTTGGGAGACGCACACGGTTGACATGCAGGGGTTTTCAAGTGGGCACCCACCTTCCTTGATGTTTGGTCGATTAGCCCACTATATCTCTGGAGGGCTCGACAATAACTGCTGGCATCCCAGAGTCACCCCCGTCATGGCTTTCCACACTCTTGATGCTATCTTGGAGCCCAGGAGAGTTCTTTTCACTTGATGCAATGTCAGTGACTGCTTCTTTCTGCTGCCTCTGATGTGGCTCTGATGGTTTGCTGTAGAGTCTGATCATGGATCCCTAGCTCTTCAGAAACTTGATGGTGGATGCGGCTACAGTTCCCCTACGACCCACTTCCACAGGACAAACATTGGTTTTCCAGCCCCATCGCTGAGCTTCAGCTGCTAGATCTGCATAGCGTAGCCTCTTGTGCTCATATGCTTCAGCCACTGAATCCTCACATGGGACTGTGAGTTCCACGATGTAGACAATCTGTAATGAATTGGACCAGAGAACCAAATCTGCCCTAAGGTTGTGGTAGCAATTTCCAGAGGAAAGGTGAGTTATTTATCGATATCCACTAGCCATGTTCATCTGTGCTGGAACTCACCCTTCAATTTTAAAAGCTGAAATCAGTGTATCAGTGTTGAACAAAGAAAGGCACTGGATCACTTCATTTCAAAGAAGAAGCAGCATTCTAAAGGGAGAATGAGGCAACAGTGGCTGAAAATGAAGTCAAAGCCAGCATGAAAGCAAAAGAGAGGGGATGTAATATTGCCAAATTGAGTGGGAAGCTAGGGAATTACGAAGCTTTCAAAAACCAACAGAGGGCAACTAAAAGCCAATAAGGGGAGAAAAGATGGAATATGAAAGTAGGGTAGCCAATGATATAAAAATAGAGGATACTAAAATTTTTTCCAAATATATAAGGTGTGAACAAAAGGCATTGGACCACTGAAAATTGACACAGAAGAAAATAGGAACAGAGAAATGGCAGCAAATTGAATAAGTACTTTGCATCAGTCTTCATTCTGAAATTTGAGAGTCAGAGGGCAAGAGTGAGTGTAGTCACTACTACAGTGGCATGCAAAAGTTTGGGCCCCCGATCAAAATTTCTGTTACAGTGAATAGCTAAGTGAGCAAAAGATGACCTGATTTCCAAAAGGCATAAAGTTAAAGATGACACATTTCTTTAATATTTTAAGCAAGATTACTTTTTTATTTCCATCTTTTACAGTTCCAAAATAACAAAAAAGGAAAAGGGTCTCAAACAAAAGTTTGGGCATCCTGTGTGGTCAGTACTTAGCACACCCTTTTTGGCAAATATCATAGCTTGTAAACGCTTTCTGTAGCCAGCTAAGAGTCTCTCAATTCTTGTTTGGGGGATTTTCGCCCATTCTTCCTTGCAAAAGGCTTCTAGTTCTGTGAGATTCTTGGGCTGTCTTGCATGTACTGCTCCTTCGATGATGTTTAGGTCAGGGGACTGTGAGGGCCATGGCAAAATCTTCAACTTGCCCATCTTGAGGTAGTGCATTATGGATTTTGAGGTGTGTTTAGGATCATTATCCTGTTGTAGAAGCCATCCTCTTTTCATCTTCAGCTTTTTTACAAATGCTGTGATGTTTGCTTTCAAAATTTGCTGGTATTTAATTGAATTCATTCTTCACTCTACCAGTGAAATGTTCCCCATGCCACTGGCTGCAACACAAGCCAAAAGCATGATTGATCCACCCCTGTACTTAACAGTTGGAGAGGTGTTCTTTTCATGAAATTCTGCACCCTTTTTTTCTCCAAACATACCTTTGCTCATTGTGGCCAAGAAGCTCTATTTTAACTTCATCAGTCCACAGGACTTGTTTCCAAAATGCATCAGGTTTGTTTAGACGTTCCTTTGCAAACTTCTGATGCTGAATTTTGTGGTGAGGATGCAGGAAAGGTTTTCTTCTGATGACTCTTCCATGAAGGTCATATTTGTGCAGGTGTCACTGCACAGTAGAACAGTGCACCATCACTCCAGAGTCTGCTAAATCTTCCTGAAGGTCTTTTGCAGTCAAACAGGGGTTTTGATTTGCCTTTCTAGCAATCCTACGAACAGTTCTCTCAGAAAGTTTTCTTGGTCTTCCAGACCTCAACTTGACCTCCATCGTTCCTGTTAACTGCTGTTTCTTATTTACATTATGAACTGAGGAAACGGCTACCTGAAAACACTTTGTTATCTTCTTATAGCCTTGTGGGCATCATTTATTTTAATTTTCAGAGAGCTAGGCAGCTGCTTAGAGGAGCCCATGGCTGCTGATTGTTGTTTGAGGAGTCAGGGTATTTATAAAGATTTGAAATTTGCATCACCTGGCCTTTCCTAATGATGACTGTGAACAAGCCATAGCCCTAACAAGCTAATTAGGGTCTGAGACCTTGGTAAAAAGTTATCTGACAGCTCAAATCCCTTGGGGTGCCCAAACTTTTGCATGGTATTCCTTTCCTTTTTGTCACTCTAAAATTGTACAAAACAAAAATAATACACTAACCTTGCTTAAGATGTTGAAAAGAATGTTTCATCTTTAACTTTATGACATTTGGAGATCAGTTTATCCTCTACTCACTTAACTATTCACAGTAACAGAGATTTTGACCAGGGGTGCCCAAACTTTTGTATACCAATGTATTAAGGAGAGGTTGCTTAGGAAGCTGAAAAGTCTGAAGGATCATTCAAAAATCACCAGAGTATGGAATGGTTCCAAAGGACTGGAAAATCACTCCACTTTTTGAAAGAGAGGGAGGCAAAAGACAGGAAATTATAGGCCAGTTAACCCGACTTCAGTGGTTGGTAAGATTTTAGAGTCCATGATTAAGGATGAGATTTCAAGCATACTTGGAAGCATAGAAACATAGAAAAACATGGAACATAGACTATTCCTAATCATATTATGCCTCTCCAAATGTTCATAAATCCTGCCTCTCAGGATCTTCTCCAGCAACTTACCAACCACTGAAGTAAGACTCACTGGTCAATAGTTTCCTGGGCTATCTCTCCTCCCTCTCTTGAATAAGGAAACAAAACCTGCAACCCTCCTATCCTCCAGAACCTCTGCAGTCCCCATTGATGATGCAAAGATCATCACCAGAGGCTCAGCAATCTCCTCCCTCACCTCCCACAGTAGCCTGGGGTATATCTCGTCCAGTTCCGGTGACTTATCCAACTTGATGCTTTCCAAAATCTCCAGCACATCCTCTTTCTTAACGTCTATATACTGAAGCTTTTCAGTCCGCTGTAAGTAATCACTACAATCGCCAAGGTCCTTTTCCATAGTGAATACTGAAGCAAACAATTCATCAAGTACCCCCACTATCTCCTCTGGTTCCATATACACTTTTCCACTGTCATACTTGATTGGTCCTATCCTCTCACATCCTATCCTCTTGCTCTTCACATACTTGTAGAATGCCTTGGGGTTTTCCTTAATCTTGCTCGCCAAGGCCTTCTCATGGCCCCTTCTGGCTCTCCTAATTTCATTCTTAAACTCCTTCCTGCTAGCCTTATAATTTTCTAGATCTCTATCATTACCTAATTTTTTGAACCTTTTCTTTTCTTCTTGACTATATTGTCAACAGCCTTTGTACACCATGGTTCCTGTACCCTATCATCCTTTCCCTGTCTTACTGGAATGTATCTATGCAGAACGCCACACAAATATCCCCTGAACATTTGTCACATTTCTGCCATACATTTTCCTGAGAACATCTACTCCCAATTTATACTTCCAAGTTCCTGTCTGATAGTTTCATATTTCCCCTTACTCCAAAAAAACGTTTCTCTAACTTGCCTACCCCATCCCTCTACAATACTATGGTATAGGAGATAGAATTGTGATCATTATCTCCAAAATGCTCTCCCACTGAGACCTGACACCTGACCAGGTTCATTTCCCAATACCAGATCAAGTAAAGCCTCTCCTCCTGTAGGCTTATGTACATATTGTGTCAGGAAACGTTCCTGAACATACCTAACAAACTCCACCCCATCTAAACCTCTTGCTTTAGGGAGATGCCAATCAATATTGGGGAAATTAATATCTCCCATCACGACAACCCTGTTATTATCTCCCTATCTGCTCCTCAGTGTCTCTGTTACTATTGGGTGGTCTAAAAAAAACACCCAGTAGAGTTATTGACCCCTTCCTGTTTCTAACTTCCACCCACAGAGACTCAGTAGACAATCCCAACATGATTTCCTCCTTTTCTGCAGCCACAACACTATCTCTGATCAGCAGTGCCAGACCCCCACCTCCTTTGCCTCCCTCCCTGTCCTTTCTGAAACATCTAAAGCCCAGCACTCTAAGTAGCCATTCCTGCCCCTGAGCCATCCAAGTCTCTGTAATGGCCACAACATCATAGCTCCAAGTACAGATCCAAGCTCTAAGCTCATCTGCTTTGTTCATACTTCTTGTATTAAAATAGACCCATCTCAAACCATTAGTCTGATCACATCCCTCCTCTATCACCTGCCTATCCTCCCTCTCACACATGCTTACATGCTTTCTCTATTTGTGAGCCAACCGCCCCTTCCTCCGTCTCTTCAGTTTGGTTCCCACTCCCAGCAATTCTGGTTTTAAACTCTCCCCAATAGCCTCATCAAACCTCCCTGCCAGGATATTGGTCCCTCTCGGATTCTAGTGCAAGTCATCCTTATTGTACAGGTCACGTTCACCCCAAAAGAGGTCCCAAAGTTCCATAAATCTGAATCCCTGCCCCCTGCTCTAATCCCTCAGCCACTTATTTATCCTCAACCTCATTCTATTCCTATACTCACTGTCGTATGGCACAGGCAATAATCCTGAGATTATTATCCTTGTGGTCCTGCTTCTCAGCTTCTTTCCTAACTCCCTGTAGTCTGTTTTCTGGACCATATTAAGCACATGACAAAATAGGCTGAACTCAGTATGTTTCCCTAAGGGGAGAACTGGCCTGACAGATCTATTTTAATTATTTGAGAAAGTAACAAACAGGATAGACAAAGGAGAGTCAGTGGCATTTATTTGGGATCTGTTTTTAGTTTATTTGAATTGCCAGGTGCCACACATGAGGCTGCTAAACAAAATAGGAGCCCATGGTAATACTGGAAAGGTACTAGTCTGGATAGAAGATTGGCTGACTGGCAGAACACAAGGAGTGGGAATAAAGGGGGGGGGGGGGTTCTACTTGGCTGCCAGGCATTAGTAGTGTTTTGCAGGTGTCAGTGTTAGGTCAATTACTTTTTAAGTTATATGTTAATAATCTGGATAATGTATTTGATGGCTTTGTAGCCAGGTTTGTGGATGATACAAAGATAGGTGGAGGGGCAGATGGTCTGCAAAAGCACTTCAATAGGTGGGGGAATGGAAAAAGAAGAGGCAGAAGGAAGGAAAGACTACGTTCATGTACTTTGATAGAAGGAATAAAGGCATAGACTATTTTCTAAATGGAATTCAGAAATCAGAAGTGCAAAAGGACTTGGAAGTCCTAGTTCAGGGTTCCCTAAAGGTTAACTTGCAGGTTAAGTCAGTAGTAAGGACTTCATATGCAGCGTTACCAATAATCTCAAGAGCACTTGGATAGACATACAAGGATGTAATGCTGAGGCTTTATCAGACTACATTTGGAATACTATGAGTAAATTTGGGTGCCATATCTAAGGAAGGATGTGCTGATGTTGGAGACGATCCAGAGGAGGTTTTTGAGAATGATGCCAGGAATGAAGAGGTTAACCTATGAGAAGTAGTTGATGACTCTGAGACTGTAATCACCAGATGAGGAGGAATCTCACTGAAACCCACCAATTATTTAAAGACCTGGATAGAGTGGATGTTTCCAGTAGTGGGACAGTCTAGGGCCAAAGGGCCCAACCTCAGAATAAAAGGATGCCCATTTTGAACAGAGATGAGGAGGAATTTCTTTAGCCAGAGGGGGTTAGATATGAGGAATTTTTTGCACCTGATAGCTGTGGAGGCTAAGTATAGTTGAGTATAGTTGACAAACTAGTGGTTGTGTAACCACCCTCCTCACACCTTTTGCCAGAATTCCAAAATAGTGAAAAATATATATAAGGACCCAGTACAAAAGTATACAATCCATTTTGTATTTACTACCACATTCACTACAAATATAGATAAGAAAAGTATTTCCATCTTTGCAAATTAAAAAAAAGAACATGCATGCAATGAGAGCATTTGATTTAACTCTTAAAAGGTCTCTTCCAAGAATATACATACATTTTTCAATAATTTAAGATGGTAGTCCTCCTCTGGGAAATGTAAGCTCTGAATAAAGCTTCTGACTTCTTGATCCACACTAGTCAAACTCTGCAGCAAGCTCTATTGAAAAAAACAGTAAACAAGCAATATTAATATTTTTTAGAATGTTACTAATCAAATAACTTGGGTAATAGATAATGAATAGTGGCTCAGTACCCCCACAGTATGAAATCAAAAATTTCTAACTATCTTCATTTACTGACACTCAAAAGCAAACTGGGCATCAATCACTGATTAATAGAGCTGTGAACATAACTTTAAAGAACTAGAAAATTACAAAAATAACCATTACACGTAAATATAAATATATGAAGTTTCTAGATCTAAAGGCCAAAATGAAAAATCTGGGCTAGTGTTGTCTGTCATGTCATTTTCAGTGGTCTGTAGGGGATTTCTAGATAAATTGTTTAGACTTCAGATTCCAGGCATAATCCTGTAGAAATCACAGCTAAGGAAGGATAGATTTCTCAAATGTGCTGTGCAGAAAATAACATCAAATTAACTGGGGAAAATCACAAGCAGATCATTCAAAATATTATGAAATTTTGTGGATTAATGATTGATATTTTTGTGATAAATGGCATCCTGATATCAACTGTGGACATCACAAGATACTGAAGTGAGAAATGAGGCACCTAGTACTAAGAATGTTTTACATTGAGGCCTCCCAAAATGTAAGTCATTATTTTTCTGAAAAATCAGGCAGTTGGGATTTTACTGATAAATTCAGAACATATCTTCAAATATGTTTTATGACACACAACATGGCAGTTAAATAACATAACAAAAGATGCAAACCTAATTTAAAAATCTAAGATGTGACGCAGCCTAGACAATATACTAAACCATTTTCTTGCAAGAAAAATACATTATTCTTGCAGTTCTTACACTGGAAGGTTTTACCACACATCATTTAGTGATTTCCCCATTCAATAAAAATAAGGTCACATTTCTATAGTGCGAAGTTCAAGGTACATTTATTATCAGAGTATGCACAAAGTATATCACCATTGAGATTCATTTTCTTACAGGCATTCACTGTAGAACAGAGATATACAATAGAATCAATGGAAAACTACACACAGAGTCTGACAAACAACCAACGTGCAAAAAAAAAGACAAACAGTGCATATAAAAAATATAAATAAATCATACTGAGAACATGAGAAGGTAAGTCTATTCGAGGCATTCCTGAACAAATTTGTACAGCTGGCACCTGCCCAGCCTTTCTGGCATGTGGTGCAGCAGCTGTGACCGTTAGCAATTCAAACAGAATGTTATAGCATGAACAGTGAATCAAGCAGGTGAATCTTACAGTAAGATCCATTGCAGTACTTTGGCCCTTGTGTTCAACAATGTCCAGAAATTACAAATTCATAGTTCTGCATAGATTCAGACTTTATTTAAACTAGCTGTGAAGCAGGATCAGAGCAGATATGCCCTGTGAGGTAAAACTAGGGAACGTAGTTCTGATATCATTGGGAACAGCAGGGAGAACAAATTTACCAAGGTTGGAATTACCATGGTAAAAAAGCTGGGACAGATAGTGAACTCCCCACACATGGCCTTTAGCATGCAGGCTGAAGCTGCCATTTAGGATAAAATGTAGATTAGACCCAGCAAATCTTAAACTTGGAAGAGAAAGTCAAAGCACAGTAAGAACCACTTCAGTCCCAAGATTTTTTAAAGGTTATTCCCAAGAGGGAAGAAAAATCAGTGCACTTGGTGTGACAACTAATCATTATCAAGGTCAAAGTTGAGTTTATTGTCATATGCACACGTATATGTATGCAGAGGTACAGCTGCATCACAGGCACGTAGCATCAGAGAAGTAGCATTCCCAAGAAAATCATAAATTATACACAACTTTACAATGAAGAAAATACAATTTGAACAAAAAAATAGTCAGACCTTTCTACTCCAAAATGATCAAAGTTGTGATAGACATTTGGTTGAAGAACCAAATGGCTGAAGGGAAGTAGTTGTTCTTAAAACTGGTAGTACAGGACTTCAGGCCTCTGTAGCTCCTAGCTCATGGTAACTGCAGAAAGATGGCATGGCCTGGGCGCTGGGGATCTTTGGATGTTACCTCCTTGAGGCAGTACCTCCTGTAGACACTACTAGCAGTGGGGAAGGATGTGCCCGTGATGCATTGTGCATAGTCCAATATTCTGCAAATTCTTGTGTTCCTGTGCATTTGAACTGGCATGCCAAAACATCATGCAACCAGTCAGGATACTTTCACTGAACACTTTTCTATAACACATCTGTAGAGGGGTGTTAAGTGGCACTGAAACTCTTTAACTTCCTAAGGAAGTAAAGGTACTGGTGCTTGCAGTTTTGATGGCATCAAAATGCTGGGCCCAGGATAGTTCATCTAATATATTAACGCCCAGAGATTCAAGTTGCTGACTATCTCCACAGCCAATCCCTGAAGGTCTGTGTTTGCCCTCCATCCACTTCCTGAAGTCAACAATGAGCTCTTTAGTTTTACTGCCATTGAGTGAGAGGTTGTTACTGTGGCACCCCTCGGCCTGGAATCCTATCTCACTCCAGTAAGTGGACTCATTGCCACCTGTGATTTGTCCAACAACAGCATCATCAGTGAATCTGCATACGGCATTGGAGCTGTGCCATACAGTCATGTATGTATGGAGTTGAGCATGAGACTAAGCACGCAGTCTCGAGGTGTACCAGTGTTGACGATCAGTGATAAGGCGATGTCGTTAATAATCCTCACTGCTGAGGCCAGCCAATGAGAATCAGAATCAGGCTCAGGTTTATTATCACCGACATGTGATGTGAAATTTATTAACTTAGCAGCAGCAGTTCAATGCAATACATAATATAGAAAAAATTATAAATTAAAAATAATAAATAAATAAGTAAATCAATTACAGTATATGTATATTGAATAGATTTTAAAAAGTGCAAAAAACAGAAATATTAAGAAGGAGAGGTAGTGTCCAAGGGTTCAATGTCCATTTAGGAATCGATGGCAGAGGGGAAGAAGCTGTTCCTGAATCGCTGAGTGTGTGCCTTCAGGCTTCTGTATCTCCTGCCTGATGGTAACAGTGAGAAAAGGGCATGTCCTGGGTGCTGGAAGTCCTTGATAATGGATGCTGCCTTTCTGAGACACCACTCCTTGAAGGTTTCTTACGCTGAGTGTCAGGTCGTTGCTGTGGCACCATTCTACCATTTGGCATATCTCACTCCTGTACGCCCTCTCATCACCACCTGAGATTATACCAATAATGGTTGTATCATCAGCAAATTTATAGATGGCATTTGACTGTACTAGCCGTACAGTCATATGTATATAGAGAGTAGAGCAGTGGGCTAAGCACACACTCCTGAGGTGCACCAGTGTTGATTGTTATCACGAGGAGGATATGTTATCACCAATCCGCACAGATGGTGGTCTTCCGGTTAGGAAGTTGAGGATCCAGTTGCAGAGGGAGGTACAGGTAGGTCCAGGTCCTGCAACTTCTCAATCAGGATAGTGGGAATGATGGTATTAAATGCTGAGCTATAGTCGATGAAGAGCATCCTGACTCAGGTGTTTGTGCTGGCCAGGTGGTCTAAAGCCATCTGCAGAGCCATTGAGATTGTGGCAATAGGCAAATTGCAATGGGTCCAGGTCCTTGCTGAGGCAGGAGTTCAGTCTAGTCATGACCAACCTCTCAAAGCATTTCATCACTGTTGATGTGAACGCTGCTAGGTGATAGTCATTAAGGTAAATCACATTATTCTTCTTAGGCATTGGTATAATTGTTGTCTTTTTGAAGCAAGTGGGAACTTCCGCCCTTAGCAATGAGAGGTTGAAATCAGTGAGTGAAGTATCCCGTTGCAGAGGGAGGTACAAAGGGCTAGGTCTTGAAGCTTGATTCATAATTCATGCTTCCTGTGCTTTTTAGTTCTCAGTTGCCTGTTACGTAATTTAATTAATTTGTAATGCAATAGAAAAGCCATTTTAAAACCATACTTTGAGCTTTTCCTGCAGAAATAGTTCCTAGGCTTCATGACTCTTTTACTAATATCATTCTATCCTACTGTATCTGCTCCAGCACACTCTGCACCTTTTTGTTATTGTATAATTGTATATTTACTGCATATAAGGCAAGCTGATATAGATAAAAGGGTAACAAACTGTGGTAAGCTTGATCCTAAAATGTTTTGCATACACTACTTTTTAAGAATCAATGGTAACCCTGGGGATCTTGATGCAAAGCTAGGCAATGGTGGTGTCCCCGAAGATCTGATGAAGTTGAGTTTGCTTTGTCAGATAGCCATTGTCTGGCCAGATATTACCTGCTATTTATTACCTCAAGTGTGGCTTTCATATTACACAACTGACTTGTTAAGGAAGGTAAACACCTGAATTAAGCTTCAAGTTTAAAGTTTAATTATCATTCAGCCACAGAGGAATCCAGCTAAATGAAACAGGATTCCTTCAGAGCCACTGTGCAAAACAAATTACTAACAGCACACAACACACTGCACAATAGACAATAGGTGCAGAAGTAGACCATTCGGCCCCTCAAGTCTGCACCGCCATTCTGAGATCATGGCTGATCATTCACTATCAATACCCAGTCCCTTGATTCCCCTATCCATCAGATATCTATCTAGCTCCTTCTTGAAAGCATCCAGAGAATTGGCCTCCACTGTCTTCCGAGGTAGTGCATTCCACACCTGCACAACTCTCTGGGAGAAGAAGCTCTTCCTTAACTCTGTTTTAAATAACTGACCTCTTATTCTCAATCCATGCCCTCTGGTACTGGACTCTCCCAACATCTGGAACATATTTCCTGCCTCAATCCTATCAAATCCTTTAATTATCTTAAACGTTTCAATCAGATCCCCTCTCAATCTCCTCAATTCCAGCGTGTACAAGCCCAATCTCTCCAATCTCTCTGCGTAAAACAGCCCTGCCATCCCAGGAATCAACCTAGTGAATCTACGCTGCACTTCCTCAACTGCCAGAATGTCCTTCCTTAAACCTGGAGACCAAAACTGTACACAATATTCCAGGTGTGGTCTCACCAGGGCCCTGTACAAATGCAAAAGGACATCCTTGCTCTTGTATTCAATTCCCCTTGTAACAAAGGCCAACATTCCATTTGCCCTCTTCACTGCCTGTTGCACTTGCTCATTCACCTTCATTGACTGGTGAACTAGGACTCCTAGGTCTCTTTGCATTTCTCCCTTACCTAACTCTACACCGTTCAGACAATACTCTGCCCTCTTGTTCCTGCTTCCAAAGTGGATAACTTCACATTTATTCACATTGAATGACATCTGCCAAGTATCTGCCCACTCACCCAGCCTATCCAAGTCTCCCTGTATTCTCCTAACGTCCTCTTCGCATGTCACACTGCCACCCAGTTTAGTATCGTCAGCAAACTTGCTGATATAGTTTTCAATGCCCTCATCTAAATCATTGACATAAATCGTAAAGAGCTGTGGTCCCAATACAGAGCCCTGTGGTACCCCACTAGTCACCTCCAGCCAGTCCGAGAAACACCCATTCACTGCTACCCTTTGCTTTCTATCTGCCAACCAGTTTTCTATCCATGTTGAAACCCTGCCCCCAATGCCATGAGCTCTGATTTTACTCACCAATCTCCTATGTGGCACCTTATCGAATGCCTTCTGAAAATCTAGGTATACAACATCCACTGGCTTACCCTCGTCTAACATCCTTGTTACACCCTCAAAAAACTCCAACAGATTAGTCAAGCATGATTTGCCCTTGGTAAATCCATGCTGGCTCGGTCTAATCCTATTTCTGCCATCTAGATGTGCCACTATTTCGTCCTTAATAATGGACTCATCTTCCCCACTACTGACGTTAGGCTAACAGGGCGATAGTTCTCCGTTTTCTCCTTCCCTCCCTTCTTGAAAAGTGGGATAACATTAGCCACTCTCCAACCTTCAGGAACTGATCCTGAATCTAAGGAACATTGGAAAATGATTAACAATGCATCCGCAATTTCCTGAGCCACCTCTTTTAAAGCCCTCGGATGCAGACCATCTGGACCCGGGGATTTATTAGCCTTCAGTCCTACCAGTCTACTCATCACAGTTTCTTTCCTAATGTCAATCTGTCTCAATTCCTCTGATATCTTATGACCCTGGCCCATCCATACATCTGGGAGATTGCTTGTGTCCTCCCTGGTGAAGACAGATCTAAAGTACGCATTAAATTCTGTTGCCATTTCCCTGTTTCCCATAACAATTTCTCCCAATTCATTCTTCAAGGGGCCAACATTGTTCTTAACTATCTTCTTTCTCTTCACATAGCTAAAAAAGCTTTTGCTATCCCCTTTTATATTCCTGGCTAGATTGAGCTCATACCTGATTTTTTTCTCTCCGTATTGCTTTTTTAGTTAAGATCTGCTGTTCCTTAAAACTTTCCCAATCATCTGTATTCCCACTCATCTTAGCCCTGTCATACTTCTTTTTCTTTAATGCTATACAATCTCTGACTTCCTTTGTCAACCACTGTGGCCCCTTCCCCCTCTTTGAATCCTTCCTTCTCATTGGAATGAACTGCTTTTGCATCTTTTGTATTATCCCCAAGGATATCTGCCACTGCTGATCCACTGTCTTTCCTGCCAGGGCATCTGCCCATTTAACTTTGGCCAGCTCTTCCCTCATGGCTCTGTAGTCTCCTTTATTTAATTGCAACACTGACACCTCTGATCTGCCCTTATACCTCTCAAATTGTAGATAAAAACTTATCATGTTATGATCACTACTTCCTAATGGCTCCTTTACTTCAAGATCACTTATCAATTCCTGTTCATTACACATCACCAAGTCCAAAATAGCCTCGTTCCTGGTTGGCTGAAGCACAAGCTGTTCCAAAAATACATCCCTTAGACACTCCACAAACTCCCTATCCTGGGGTCCAGCACCTACCTGATTCTCCCAGTTCACCTGCATGTTGAAATCTCCCATAACGACTGCATTGCCTTTAGCACATGCCAATGTTAACTCCCTAATCAACTTGTACCCAATATCCACGCTACTGTTTGGGGGCCTGTACACAACACCCATTAGGGTCTTTTTACCCTTACTGTTCCTCAGCTCAATCCACACAGACTCTACTTCCCCTGTTCCTAAGTCACCCCTTGCTAAGGACTGAATCTCATTCCTCACCAACAGGGCCACCCCACCCCCTCTTCCCATATTTCTGTCTCTACGATAGCACGTATACCCTGGTACACTCAATTCCCAGGCCTGATCCCCTTGCAGCCATGTCTCCGTTATCCCAACAATATCGTAGTTCCCCATTTTCATCTGAGCTTCAAGCTCATCTGTCTTATTTCTGACACTACGCGCATTCAAGTATAGAATTCTTAGCCCATTCCTCCTCTCTTTGCTTAAAACACTGTCTATTGTACCTAACCCAGTTCCTTGAACTTCCATCGGGCTAATTGCACCTTGAATTTTGATGACCTTCTCAAGATCACCCAAACCTTCTACACATTTAACCCCATGCTCCGTCTGACCAACCCTCTGTACATATAACTTTTCCAACACATGTTCTGTCTCACCTTTCTCCTTTACACAATTAATATTTGCTGTATTATTGCACATAGCACAAATAGCACACAATAGACCACTAAGAGTAATAGTCCATTCTTGAGCAAATTGATGAAAACTCCTGCAACTCCTTTCACCATTTTTCATTTCAAATTAGTGAATGCCTCACACCAATATATTGTTGATTTGGCATTTTGCATCAGCTAAGACAAAAAAGCATCAATTTCAATAAAGGGAACACAAAAGCAATGAACGAATATTTCCTGTGGCAGCTTTAACATTGACCATATTTTGCAGTGTAATTTGCTGGAAGTGGCACAACACAACACACAGGGTACTGAATGAAACCGGTGAGAAACGAAGTGACACCCTATCAGATGTAAGATCGTTTGTCATAAATCTGAATTATCATCTCCAGCTCTATCTCTCGATCCCTTCCACTTGCTCTTCCTACCGCCTCACAAAAGAAACTGGTTTCAGCAGCTTCAGCTCTACCCTGTTCCAGAACTGAATCTTTTTATTGCAGCTTGAAAAGATATATACTTCAGGCTTATTTTATTGACAACATTCATAAACATGCTTCTAATTTCTGCTTTCCTCCTTCCACTTACACTTCTGTATTCTTATTTATAAAGAAATTCAATGTATAGAAACCTGAATTTACTTAGAAATTATACTTCGATATTGATTTTCCTCTCATGGAGTACAACCAATAATGCAACTGATTCCACTAAAACAGTGAAATCTCAAAGTATATCCCCTTCATAAGCAAAAGTAAAGGTAAAGGTACTCTAGTACCCTCTGCAGTTCAGTTGAGATAGTGCATTATCTAAATTTGTGGAAAACTGAGACAGACAGAAACAGAAGGTAAGAGTCAGACTAAGAAACAGAAAAAGAGAGAGAGAGAAACAGACAGACAGAAAAAGAGACAGGGGGACAGAAAGAATGCAGTTAGCTTGACATCGCTGGTGTCTGAAAAGAGGATGCTGTCCAAGTTGCATGTCATCTTGGACAATGACTCCCATCCACTCCATAATGTACTGGGTTAGGCACAGGAGTACATTCAGCCAGAGACTCATTCCATCAAGATGTAAAACTGAGAGGCATAGGAAGTCATTCCTACCTGTGGCCATCAAACTTTACAACTCCTTCCTCGAAGTGTCAGACACCCTGAGCCAATAGGCTGGTCCTGGACTTATTTCCACTTGGCATGATTATAACCATATAACTATATAACAATCACAGCACGGAAACAGGCCATCCTGGCCCTCCTAGTCCGTGCCGAACCCTTAATCTCACCTAGTCCCACCTACCCGCACTCAGCCCATAACCCTCCACTCCTTTCCTGTCCATATACCTATCCAATTTTACCTTAAATGACACAACTGAACTGGCCTCTACTACTTCTACAGGAAGCTCATTCCACACAGCTATCACTCTTTGAGTAAAGAAATACCCCCTCGTGTTTCCCTTAAACTTCTGCCCCCTAACCCTCAAATCATGTCCTCTAGTTTGAATCTCCCCTACTCTCAATGGAAACAGCCTGTTCACGTCAACTCTATCTATCCCTCTCAAAATTTTAAATACCTCGATCAAATCCCCCCTCAACCTTCTACGCTCCAATGAATAGAGACCTAACTTGTTCAACCTTTCTCTGTAACTTAATTGCTGAAACCCAGGTAACATCCTAGTAAATCGTCTCTGCACTCTCTCTAATTTATTGATATCTTTCCTATAATTCGGTGACCAGAACTGCACACAATATTCCAAATTTGGCCTTACCAATGCCTTGTACAACTTTAGCATTACATCCCAACTTCTGTACTCAATGCTTTGATTTATAAAGGCCAGCGTTCCAAAAGCCCTCTTCACCACCCTATCTACATGAGACTCCACTTTCAGGGAACTATGCACAGTTATTCCTAGATCTCTCTGTTCCTCTGCATTCCTCAATGCCCTACCATTTACTCTGTATGTTCTATTTGGATTATTCCTGCCAAAATGTAGAACCTCACACTTCTCAGCATTAAACTCCATCTGCCAACATTCAGCCCATTCTTCTAACCGGCATAAATCTCCCTGCAAGCTTTGAAAATCCACCTCATTATCCACAACACCTCCTACCTTAGTATCATCGGCATACTTACTAATCCAATTTACCACCCCATCATCCAGATCATTTATGTATATTACAAACAACATTGGGCCCAAAACAGATCCCTGAGGCACCCCGCTAGTCACCGGCCTCCATCCCGATAAACTTATTATTATTTAATTATTTATGGTTTTATATTGCTATACTTCTACACAATTCTTGGTGCGGCTGTAATGAAACCCAATTTCCTTTGGGATCAATAAAGTATGTCTGTCTGTCTGTCTTGTTATCATAGCAATGTAAAAGCAGTGATCTGTCATTTAGGACAGATATAGTGCACTTCCTATAGTGCAACTAAGGTGCACTAGAATAATTCCTGGGGTAGTGGAGATTTGAATCATGAAGATAGATTAAGCAGATTGAGCTCAAACAACCTATCTTTGAGAAATCTGAGAAGTGATCACATTGAAGCATAAAGTACTCAGATCCATTATCAGGGACACCTACCACCCAGGACATGCTCTTTTCTCACTGTTACCATCAGGAAGAAGGTACAGGAGCCTCAGGACCCTCACCAGCAGGTCCAGGAATAGTTATTATCTCTCAATCATCAGGTTTTTGAACCAGTGGGGATAACATCACTTTGCACAGTTTGATATCTTTTGCGCATTGGGTGCGGTCTTTCATTGATTCTATTCTGTTTCTTGGATATACCGACCACACCCGCAAGAAAACAAATTTCAAGTTTGGGTATGCAAACACGAGGAAATCTGCAGATGCTGGAAATTCAAGCAACGCACACAAAATGCTGGTGGAACACAGCAGGCCAGGCAGCATCTATGGGAAGAAGTGTCGACTGTACTTCTTCCTGTAGATGCTGCCTGACCTGCTGCGTTCCACCAGCATTTTGTGTGTATTCAGGTTTGGAAATTTACTTTGAACTTCAGAGAGTAGCACCACCAGAAGCTGAACCAATTTGGGGGGTAAAAAGTATCAAATGAAGTTGATTGGAAGCATTCTTGAATTATAGAAATTTGGAAACTCAGCGAGGAGGCAAGGTTACAATTATTATGGATCGACATGAGCTGGTGGCTAAGGTAGGAGAAGAAATCAGCATAGATAAAGATGCAGAAGTTTTTACTTCTAACATTCAGTCAGAGTAAATTGCTGGTAGCCCAGGGCAAGAGTCCAGAGTAGTTCTGCTCTTGAGTGAAGTTGTGGATAATTGAGGATGGATGACATTAGCCATATGAGAATCTGACCAGGCTTGTGCAAGGACATTACTAAAACACTACAGGAGACACAAGAAACTTCATATGTTGATATATGGAGCAGAAAACAAGTTGCTGAAGGAACTCAATAGTCAAGCAGCATCTGCAGAAGCAACGTTGCAGATCAAGACCCTGCATCGGACTCTGCACACCCGGTTGAGTATAATTTGTGACCTAAGATTGAGGAACATTGGAGGTGACATTTTGAGGACTAAAAGAAACCATTACAGCAGATGCTCACACTATAATTAGATCAAGGAAAATTGCGTCAGGAAAGAGTACCGATCAAACATACCAAATTCAGAAAATATGTGCTTTGTTAGTGTACTCATTGATACAATTTAAGGGCATCCATCAACTAAAATACACACAACATTTTAAAAACAAGCAACAGATTGAATGATCAGATAATGCTTTAGTGATAACAGATGAGAGATGAATATTGTCCAGGACACCAGCTCTTGCCAGTTCCTTGGGATTTTGCACGTCCATCTGGGGCGGCATAGGTCCAACTCCGTAAATTACTGAAGGTTATCCAAGGCAATGTGCTCAAGTCTTGACCCCATGACCTTCCGAGTTGGTGTTTATACTTCATTTAAATTGTAATCTCATACATTTAAAATTCTACAGTGTGAGTACTTGTAAATTGTTTAGTAATTTGCAATGTGCAGCTGCCTTTTACGAGAGAAATGAAAATTTCAAGTAAATGTCAACACTTGACAGCAATTGGAAAAATATCCACAACCAACTTGATCACAGCAATGTTAAAGATGAACACGATATATTTGTTCTGGTTTACTAAATAACCATCCCTGGGATAAGAATGTTTTATACTACATTAGTAAGACAGAATAATTTGCAAATATGTTTGCACTAAAATATACAAATATTAAATATCTACATGAATGTACTGAAAAATTGCTTACAAAATACAAGAGCTACAAAATACAAGAGCGATCTTTACATCTACAGCGCCCTCTAGTGCAGGCCTCTGCTCTTGCAGAATTTTCAAGTCAGAGTAATTTATAAAACTGCATCTCCAGTTTCCAAGTCTCTGGCCTTAGACTCAACAAATTATATGGAAGATGGCTCTACATTACTTCTTACTATTGACTAGTGCCACATATTCTTTGTTGTGGAGGAAAATGCAGAGAATGACGTGCTGGATGCAGAGGCTCATGGGGTGGTTGGCAAGGGCAAGAGGCACTCTATCCCTGCTAAGGCATTGGGAAGATGGAGTTTTTCCACAATTTCCATCACCTTCAATGGGACCCTACTGCCAAACACATCTTTACCCTTCCCCCACCCTTTCTCCACTTTCTGTTGGGATCATTCCCTCTGTAATTCCCAAGTTCATTCATCCCTGCCCACTAATCCCCCTCCTGGCACTTCTCATCTACCCATTCTACCTCCTCCCTCACCTCCATTCAGGGCCCCATACAGTTCTCCCAGGTGAGTTAATACTCCATCCACTGTGGTAATAATTTACCAAAATTCTCTGGACTCTAGACAGGAACCAGCAGATTGGAAGACAGCAAATGTCATGCCACAGTTCAAAAAAGGATGTAGGCAAAAGGCAGATAACTATAGACCACTTAGTTTAACATCTGTAGTTGGGGAAATGATTGAGGCTATCATTAAAGAAGAAATAGCCAGGCATCTGGAAAGAAATGTATCCATCATTTAAGGATTTAAGGTGCCACATAAAAGACTTATCCATAAGATAAGGATGCATAGAGTTGTGGGTAATACATTGATAGATGATTGGTTAAGTAGTAGAAAGCAGAGAGTTGGGATACATGGGTGTTACTCTGGTTAGCAATCAGTGGTGAGTGCTTTGCTGCAGGGGTCGGTGCTGGGCCCGCAACTGTTCACAATATACATTAACAATCTGGAAGACGGGGCCAAGTGTAGTGTATCCAAGTTTGGTGATGACACTAAATTGAGGGGGAAAGCAAATAGCACATAAGATATGGAGAGTCTGCAGAGAGATATAGATAGGTTAAGTAAGTGGGCAAGGGTCTAGCAGATGGAGTATAATGTTAGTAAATGCGAGGTCATTCACTTTGGAAGGAAGAATGGAAGAACAGCTTATTATTTAAATGGTAAAAATTTGCAGCATGCTGCTGTGCCAAGGGACTTGGGACTGCTTATGTATGAATCACAAAAGGTTGGTTTGCAGGTGCAGCAGGCTATCAAGAAGGCAAATGGAATGTTGGCTTTCATCACTAGAGGGATTGAATTTAAGAGCAGGGAGCTTATACTGCAACTGTACAGGGTACTGGTGAGGCCGCACCTGGAGTACTGCATGCATTTCTGGTCTGCATACTTGAAAGGGGTAGATGAGGTAGAGGCAGGAAAGTTGTTTCCACTGGTAGGTGAGACTAAAACTAGGGGAATTAGCCGCAAGATTCAGGTGAGTAGATTTAGGAGTGAGATGGTGAATCCACTCACAGAGTGGACTCCCAGAGAGTGGTGAATCTGTGGAATTCTCTGCCCAATGAAGCAGTGGAGGCTACCTCAGTAAATATATTCAAGACAAGGTTGGATAGATGTTTGCATAGTAGGGGAATTAAGGGTTATGGGTAAAAGGCAGGTAGGTGGAGATGAGTCCATGACAAGATCAGCCATGATCTCATTGAATGGTGAAACAGACTCGACGGACCAGATGGCCTACTCATCCTCCTATTTCTTATGTTCATCTGTGAATCTTTTGGGGTCATCTTCTGTATCCAGTGTTCCCGATATGGCCTCTTCTGCACTACAGAGACCCGATGTAGATTGGGGGAACAGTTTTGTTGATTACATTCACCTCATCTGCAAAAAGCAGGATTTCCTGGTGCCCATTCATTCAAACTCTAGTCCCCATTCCGACATTTCAGTCTATAGCCTCTCCTACTGTTCGATGAGGCAGCTCTCAGTTAGGAGGAACAACACCTCATATTCCATCAGGGTGGCCTCCAACCTGATGTCATGAACATCAATTTCTGGTAATTTCCCCCTTCCCCTCTTCTTCAATTTCCCACTCAGGCCCCCCCCTCTTTACTCTTCTCTTCTCCTCACTTGCCTCACATCTCCATGTGATGGCCCTCCTCCTTCCCTTTCTGTCATGTCCACCTTTCACCTCCCAGCTTCTTACTTCATCCCCTCCCCCACCCACCTGGCTCCACCCATCATCTTATAGATTGTACTCCTCCCTACCCCCAACCCCCATGACCACCATCCTCCTTTCCAGTCCTGGTGAACGGTCTTGGCCTGAAATATTAACTGTTTATTCATCTCCATAG
This sequence comes from Hypanus sabinus, assembly GCF_030144855.1. NCBI lineage: Eukaryota > Metazoa > Chordata > Chondrichthyes > Myliobatiformes > Dasyatidae > Hypanus > Hypanus sabinus. Next base: position 43,965,746 of record NC_082710.1, read on the forward strand.
ATGCTGCTTGATCTGCTGAGTTCGTCCAGCATTTTGCGTGTATTGCTCTGGACTTCCAGCATCTGCAGAATCTCTTCTCTTTCCCATTTAACCTGATATCTCTTACGCAGATGAAACAGTGAAACACTCAGATATGATACACAATAGTTCCTGAAGATCTGAGTGCTGGATTAGGTACTGTCGATGGAGAAATAAGACTGAGATAATGCTGTAGGGGGGACGATGTTGCAGCAGTTCAGGCCAGTGTTTGATACCAATAACTCGGTGGCTGCTGTGAGCCCAGTCTGATCTTTATGCTCTTCAGAGTTCAGGCAGCTTCACAAGTATTGGTACTACCAAGTCACCTTCAACATTGAACACTGAAGTTACCCACCCAGAGTATATTGTACTCCTCAATTCTTCTCCTAAATGGTACTATATGTGAAAGAGTGAAGGTTTCCCAGTTGAAGCTGGATAGCAATTAGTAATCAAAGTAAGCTGCCTTGGCCATGTTTGACTCAATGTCATGAACTTGCAAAAGAATCTATGTTAGGGACTATATGCCACCACATCGCCATCTCTTATGGATCCCAGTCTGGCGTTCAAGCTCCAGTTTAGTGGCATCTGACTGTAGATATATACTGTACACCCAAACAAAACAGTGTTCCTTCAGACCACGGTGCACCCACAAAACATATATCACACACAGCTCGTAAAACAAAAATATTAACACGAGTAAGTTATTAAAATATAATTCAAAGTGCATGAGGTACGCAGCATGAGTAAGCAGTAAACTGCTTGCTATCCTAGTGACAAGACCTCAGTGCTGGCTGGGTATTCATTAGTCTCACAGTCTGAGGGAAGAAGCTATTACCAAGACTGACAGCCCTAGTCCTGATGCTTCTGCATCTCCTTCCTGACAGTAGTGAGTCAAAGAGATTATGAGAATGGTGGTAGGGATCCTCAACAATGTTTTGGGATCTTCGTAAACAATGCGCCTGGTAAACATTACAAATGGGGGTGTGAAGGACTTCTAGGCAGTTTTTACGATCCTCTATAGGGTCTTGCAATCTGATGCCTTGCAGGTACTTTACCACACAATGATGCAGCCAGGCAGGACACTCTTGATGGTGCTCTTGTAAAATGTTGTTAGAATGGGGTGGAGATACTTGCGAGCTTCAGTCTCCTCTGTCCATGTAGACACTGTTGAGCATTCTTAACTAATGAGGAGGTGTTGTGGGTCCAGGTTAGATCATCCATGATGTGCACACCAAGGAACTTTGTGTTCTTCACTCCTCTCTGTGGCAGAGCCATTGATTTGCAATGGAAAGTGTCTGATCTACACCTTCCTGAAGTGTACAATCATCTCTTTTTTCTTGTCTGTGTGGGGACTCTGCTTGACATTCTCATACCATTTGACAAAATGACTGATGTGACATCGAGGAAAACCCCCTCTCCCCCTGAGGAACAAGCACCCTAACTGACCTCCTCTCTGTAGGTAGACTCAAAAATGTTGTTGACAATGCCAACGACTGTTGTATCAACAGCATATTTGATGATGCAGTTTGAAATGGATGTGGCAGTGCAGTCATAAGTCAGCAGCATGGACAGCAATGGGCTGAGCACACAGTCCTGCAGGTCACCAGTACTCAGCAAGATGGAGCTTGTACTGTGGCTGCCAACTTGGACGAACTGCATTCTTTCTGTCAAGACGTCAAAGATCCAGTGACAGAGAGGAGTGCTGAGTCCCAACGAGGATAGCTTACCAGTCCTCCTCTATGGGATGATCATATTAAACACTAAGCTGAAATCAATGAACAATAACCTTGCATTTAAGGCATTGTTTTCCAGGTGTGACAGGGCCAAAACTTTGGCACTATCACTGCAGCAGTTTGAGCGGCAGGCAAATTGGAAAGGGTCCAATGTAACTGGAAGGTCAGATTTTATACAATCCATTCCAGCCGCTCAAAGCACTTCATGATTGTCGAGGTCAGAGCTACTGGGTGGTAACTTTTTAAGTCAGTTACCACCACACCCTTGGGCAGCAGAATGATGCTGGCTGCCTTGAAGCCTGGAAGGACAGCGGACTGTTTTAAAGAGACATTACCAATAAGATCTCAGTTAGCTGGGCTGCACAATCCCTCAGCACCCGACCAGGTATGCTGTCTGGCCCCACAGCTTTGCTTGGATTTACCCTGGCTAGGATCCTCCTCAACTCAGCTGCAGCCAGACAGGGTGCCTGTTCCTTGGGGAGAGAGGGGGCTTTCCTTGATGATACATCATTAATTTTGTCAAATCCTGCATAGAAGCCATTCAGCTTATCAGGAAGGGCGGCATCAAGGCTTCAAGTCTCATGTTCTTTTATTGTTTGTATACTCTGCCACAATGCGCAGTGTGTCCCTGATGCCACAAGGATAACTGTGAATTTTCTGTGAGTACTTTTGCTTTGCCTTCCTGATGATAAGTAAGAACGTTTTGGGTGTGACATGTCCAACAAGGAATATCTGTAACTTTGGATGGAATGCACAATTTGCAGTTTGACTATGCCTTTCTGGAGAAATTTTGTGTCAACTCTTCTGATTTTGGCAGAAGTACTGCAGAGCCAACTAGACCACATTGGGTTGGTTGTATGTCTGTGGCGAAGTCAATGATCCAATTTCTTGATTCTTATTCATTTTTTAATATATAATGTGTTTCTTCAATTGCAACGGATATTAAAATGAAAGCAGATTAGATTAATTTATTAAAACTTTAACTCTGTCACCACCTACATAAAGACTGCCTGACCCACTGAGTGTTTCCACCATTTTATTTTTACTTCAAATTTTCTGCTCTATTTTAGTTTGCTTTTGACTCAAGCGTTAAGTCATTTCAGATGTTAAAACTCCACAGCATAGTCTGTGGTCTGGAGGCATCAGGAGACCAGATACAGATAGAAGAGTTCTTTGCGATAAAGCAGAGTTATAAACTAGCTGGGTTAGTAAAAATTTGTCACTGAGACATACTTTTAAAATTCTACTACACTAACTGAACTGAATTTCACTTAATTAACTGAATTTAAATTTCCTGGCTTATAGGATGTGATATGATCTCCTCTCTCCAGATCTTTCTGGTTTTTGTCCAGTAACAAATTTAGTTGTTTAAACTTATAGATAATGGTTAAATTTTACTGGAGTCAAATAAGAGCAGATATCCAATAAATATGTTACATACAACTAATCCTTTAAGCGGGTAACAAAGAATTTCAATATTGCCATTTGCCAATTAAACAAACCAGGATTAATAGAAAAGAAAGTAATGACCATATTTGAAACAACGTCATTCTGAATAACAATAAATGTATGGATATTTAAAACAGGACATTAAAAGAGGATGACCAAACAGAGACAAATAAAAGCTTTGGTGTAGTAATTTAAATTTACTGGGAGTTCCAAGGTACAAGATAAACACTGGTACATTTATTAAGGAACTCTGAAAACCATTTTCCAACCAGTGTTAAGATGAACTGAATTGGTTATTCCCATTTGCACCACAGATTAATTTAAAGGAAAGCCAGGTAAATACATGAGGAAGATTAGAATCGATACTAATAGCCTGAGTTGAACTGGGTGGGTGCAGTATGTACAGTACAATATCACTGACAAACTGGGCCAGAAAGCCTTTTTCAGAACTGAAAATCCTATGCACACTATGAAGTGAAGGGATATGCTGCAGTAATTTCTTGGACAATAACTGAAGACACTCTACTGAAAACAGCAAGTAGTTTGTGAGTTTGTATACATGCTATAAAAGGATGGTGTGCTGAAGAGTAAGGTCTGTTTTGTTTCTCATTCATAACAGCAGCACAGTAATAGAGAAATGTGAACATACACTTTACTCCAGCTATATTCTATTCCTGGACTCATTGACTCCAAATTGCTTAAGCAGTGGAAAGTATCAAATAAAACTTAATATAGAAAAAATTACTGGACTTCTGGCTTCTAAGGAAACAGCCCCATGTTAGTTTGGCTGAACAAACCCACAGATTGTGATTCAATAAGTTCTATCAATCAGAACACAAAGGTTCTTTCATACATTTAAACACAGAAGTGACTATAGCCATACATTTAGAAAATGCTATTTCAAAAAACAGTTTGACTGCCATTTGAAATGTAGGCACACTCAATCATGTTTAGCCAGTCTCAGAATGACTGCTACATTAGCAGCCATAGGGCAGCATGCCTGTATGAAAAGGAAGTGGAAAAGCAGACCAGCTAACAAGGCCAGCTTCATGTCACAGAAACAGGTATATCAGGCAATCAAAGAGAGGGGTTGATTGCAGCCAAGCAAAACTGTGTGATCCATTCTATGCCATTTGACCTGAAATGTAATCAAATTTTATCACTTTTTAGAAATGGGAAATAATTTACTTTAAGCATATTTCCATTCAATGTATTATACACTGTACATGCAATTCAAGAAGACTTTGTAGAGTAAGTGTGTTCAGATTGGGAATGCAAGCAACATTTCAAGGCAGTCAGAGCTTGCTGCCGGCAGTGAGATGCCTGCACTCAATGAACAGATCAAGCAAAAACGTACTGTTTTTGAATATACCCATGTTAATTTGTTGCTCAGTATCAACGCTGTCCAAAATGGTCAATCCTTGTGTGAAGCTGTTGTTTGGTGAGTTAAACAAACTCTGCCTGTGAGTGATAGGGGGGGAAATCACAGCTGGCTGACCTATGTCTTCAAGTTTTAGAGTCATAGAACACTACAGCTCAAAAACGGGCCATTCAGCCCATCTAGTCCATGCCAAACCTATAATGCTGCCTAGTCCCATTGACTTGCATACAGTCCCTAGCCCTCCATTTCCCTTGCATCCATGACCAATCTAAATCGAACCCACATTCACCACTTCCACTAGCACTTCATCCCTCACTCTCAAAACCCTCTGAGTGAAGAAGTTCCCCCTCGTGTTCCCCTAAAACAGGGGTCACCAACCTTTCTCGTACTGCAGACTGGTTTAATATTGACAATATTCTTATGGACCAGCCAACAGTGGTGGGGGGGGGGGGGTTTGTTATTCACGACCAGAAAATAGGTGATAAGTCAACTATAAGTCACTTATAAGTGGCTAATATACTCAATTTCGTTTCTAAAAGTGTTTATCTAACAAATTTAATATTAAGCACACAAGCACATATTTTCCACGCATAAATATAGTGGTCAATTATAAGTCAATAGCATCATAACATTTTAAGTAACGTTTGGATATTAAATACACAGCACATATTTTCCTCATATGAACATATAAAATCATTGCAACACACCAAAATTGCTGAATCAGTGGGAGCCCTGAGCTTGTTACCCTGCAACAAGACAGTCCCATCGAGGGGTGATGGGATACAGCGATATTCGAAGGGGGTTCCTTATGTCCAGTCTATTCCACAATTTAGTTTTCGTTGCATTCATTGCAGAAAACCCCGCTTAACAGAGATATGACATTGGAAATGGAAGCAATGTTTTCAGTGCTTTTGTGGCTATCTCAGGGTATTCAGCCTTGACTTTGATCAGAAATCCAGCAGGGATGTTATGTCAAACATACTTTTCAGCCCATCGTCATTTGCAAGCTCAATGAGGTGATCTTCTTCCCGCGCTGATATGGATGACTCACTGGTGACATTCACAAATGGGTCACAGACCCATTCCTTTGCACGTCTTGGGTCCCCACAGTTCCAGTTTGGCTTTGAAAGCAGACACTTCATCTGCCAACTTGAAGACAGTTGTCATTCTCCCCTGAAGTGACAAACTGAGATCACTGAGCAGGTTGAAGATGTCACACAGATAAGCGAGTTTTGCTATCCACTCGTCACTGAAGTGTGCTGCCAGTGGTGACTTTTTTCCCCAAAATAAATCTCTGCAGTGGCTCTCTTATCTCAAAAACCCTGGCCAGGGCTCTCCCCCTTGATAGCCACCTGACTTCAGTGCATAAGAGAAGGTGTTTGTGCTCTGCATCCATTTCCTCACAAAGCTGCTCAAACAGACGTGAGTTAAGGGCTTTTGCTTTGATGTGATTGATAACTTCAACAACGTCACTCAATATGCTGTTAAGATCAAGTGACATTTTTCAGCTAGCCAGCATTTCCCTGTGTATGACAAAGTATGTAGACTGGCATTCAGGAGCAACCTCTTTGACTTGGGTAGTGAAACCCAACAGCCATCCAGTCATAGCTGCAACCCTGTCTGTGCATATTCCAACACAGAATGACTAGTCCAGTTTGCCTGACATGTAGTCATTCAAAGACTTGAAAAGTTCTGCCCCAGATGTGTTAGTTGGCAGTGGCAGTGCACACAACATATCCCCGAGCACATCGTCTTGAAATATATATCACACATAAACCAGCAGTATTGCCTTGATGTTGACACCAGTAGACTAGTTGACCTGGATAGCATACCATGGTGACTCATTAAGTTGTTCCAACAGCTGTGCTTCGATGTCCTCTGCTATGATCGATTCTCCTTGAAACTGTGATAGCTGAAAGAGAAACCTGTGCCATCTTGTTAGCTGCAGCTTCTCCCAATATTTCACAGCACATGTCCTTGGCAGCAGGCAGAATCAATTCTTCACCAACAGTGAAGGGCTTCTTAGCCTTAGCGATACAGCTAGCCACTAAGTACGATGCTCTCAGAGCAGCAGCATTTGTGGAGGTGGTGACTCTCAGCACTTGCTTCTGTCCTGCTTGCTCACGTTTTTTCTGCTCAAAAAACTCAATGGGTTTGTCTTTAAGTGCAGGGTGCTTGGACTCAAGGTGCCGAAGCAGTTTTGAGGGCTTTGTTGCCTCATTGGACAGCTTGTCTCCACATATCATACACAAGGGGGCTTGGAGCATGGGAGTCACTGGTCGCACTGAAGCCATATTTTATGTATGACTCATTGTATTTTCTGTTGAAGGAAGCTTCCTGTTTTTTTGTAGTCTCGGCCTCAGCTGTCTCTGCGTTATCATCATCATTAGGCCTTTTATGTACCCTACCACCTCTTCCAAAGAAACTCTCAAGCGATGTTTGTTTTTCACTCATTGAGTAGTTGTAGATTAATGACCGACTGATGACCTCGCGTGGGTAATGACCTCACGTGCATTCAAGTTCAACAGTGGGCATGACAGGGAATGAGGAAAGGTGCAGCTGACTCATTTTGTTTCATACCGCCAAATCATATCCTTTCCTCGCAGCCCGGAAGTATATGCTTTGCGGCCCGGTACCAGTCCGCAGCCCGGTGGTTGGAGACCACTGCCCTAAAACACCTCACCTTTCACCTTAACCCATGACCTCTAGTTCTAGCCTCACCCAACCTCAGTGGAAAAAGCCTTCTTGCATTTACCCTATTTATACCCTATTTTGTATATATTTCTATCAAATCTCTCATCGTTTTCCTATGATGTAGGGAATAAAGTCCTAACCTATTCAACCTTTCCCTAAAACTCAGGTCTTCAATTCCCAGCAGCATCCTTATAAATTTTCTTTGCACTCTTTCAATCTTATTGATATCTTTCCTGTAGGTGGGTGACCTGAACTGCAGCCAATGCTCCAAAGTAGGCCACACCAACAACTTATACAATTTCAATATAATATCTCAAATTATTTTCTCAATACTTTGAACTAGGAAGGCCAATGTTCTAAAAACTCTCTTTAAGAGCCTACCTACATATGACCCCACGTTCAAAGAATTAACAATCGGTATTTGCAGTCACTCTATACTACTGCACTTCTGAGTGCCCTATCATGCAAGCCCTACCCTGGTTGGTCCTCCCAAAGTGCAACATCTCACACTTATCTGCATTAAATGCCATCTACCATTTTTCAGCCCATTTTTCCAGCTAGTCCAGATCCTGATGCAAGCTCTGATAGCCTTCCTCACTATCCACTACACCATAAGTCTTGGCATCATCCACATTATCCAGTTAACCATATTATTACCCAGTTAACCATATTATTACCCAGATTATTGATACAGGTGACAAATAACAACTGATCCAGTACCAATCCCTGCAGCACACCATTTGTCACAGGCTTTCAGTCAGAGAGGCAACCATCTACTACCACTTCCTGGTTTCTCCTGTGAAGCCAAAGTTTAATCAAATCTACTACCTCACCCTGAGTACTAAGTACTTAACCTTCTTGACCAGCCTTCCATGTGGGGCCTTGTCAATGGCCTTGCCAGTCCATAAGAACAACGTCCACTGACTCTCCTTTATCAACTTTTCTGATCACTTCCTCGAAACTCTATAAAATTGGTTATACTCAACCTACCACACATAAAGCCACGTTGACTATCCCAAATCAATCCGTCTATCCAAATACGGTCGCTGAGAATACCTTCTAATAACTTTCCCACTACTGACATCAGCCTCACTGACTTACAATTTCTAGACTTATTCTTAGAGCCTTTCTTTAACAGCGGAACAACATTAGCTGTCCTCCAATACTCTGGAACCTCACCCGTGGCTAAGTTCATTTTAAACATCTCTGTTAGGGCCCCTGCAATTTCTGCACTAGCCTCTCTCAAAGTTCAAGGTAACAGCTTGTCAGCCCCTGAGGATTTATCCATTCTAATTTGCCTCAGGACATTAGGCACCTCCTGTATAATACATTATGGTCCATGGCCTCAATGTTGTTTTTGCCTCACTTTTATAGATTCTGTCTCCATTACCTGAGTAAATGCAGATCCAAGAAAACCATTTAAGATCTCCCCCATCCCTCGGCTCCAGCTGTCAGACCTGTCAAGGACTTCACATGTACCTCTTTCCCACATTCAGATCAACTGAATTTGAGAGTTACCCCATTTGTTTAACCCTGAAAGATACCATAGAGCAAAACAGTTAAAATATTAATAAACATCTGCACTTCAACAGGGATTTTAGTACCTTCTGACACTTGTGAATCTCTTGGTTCAGTGACAAAGAATTTGGATTCAATTGGTATCTTGTTCAATTTTGTTAAATCAATTTACAGATAATAGAAGAATTTCTGAAGTTACTGCAGTCAATTTTGTAATATAGAAGATATGACAAAGTGCATAGAATTGATGACTGACAATATGGTTTGAAGGGTTGATTAAGGGATAAGTATCAGAAGATGGGTGAGTTGCCTTCCTATCTAAATGGTGATGTGGAATCTTATAATTTCACCTGTGAAGCATTTGCATTCAGTCCTATGATATGCCATTAATTCTTCATCCTACTCCCACCTTAATCTCAGTTTAGGCTCCTGCATTATTGAAACATGGCCCAATGTATCTCACCTTCTGTCTGGGCCTGGTGCAGCTTTCTAGACTCTGTATCAAATTCAACAACTTATATATTCCTTTGTTTATGTTCTCTCATTTAAGCTATCCCCATTACCTACTAACCAATGAACTTCATCTTCATCTCCAGCTTATCACCACGTCAACCCTACTCTCAAATGGACAAGGTAATTCCCTCCGTCCTATCCATCCCATTCCCATCGTCTCTGCAAATTAAAACTGATTTGTTTTCTCTTTCCTGGCTTTACATCAACTCCACTTCTCTTTCCACATTTGCTGCCTTGCCTGTTGACTGCTTCCAGCATTCTCTGGTTTTGTTTCATTTTTCTAGCATGTGTTGTATTTTAGTTTTCAGCAAATCAGCTTGCCTGCCTGTACATTTAGACACTAGAGGTAGTCTCCAGCACAACTATCATAGCAGTCTCTTACATTCAGTGATTTGATCAAATACCAGGACACTTGAATACAGTTCCACATTTATCCATATCCTACAGTCACCCCAAACCATCAATCTACTTTCTCCATCATATTACTTCTCACAACCTGCGAGTCCCCTTTTCTTTTTCTCTCTGCATGCCACACATCCAGTGTTTCGTCAATACAGCCCTCCTATCAGCACGTCCTAAAGATTTTATTGCCCCTCTCCAGAAGCTGATTACACATCCCAAACTTGATGGGACCCAATTATACAAATCTGATGATCAAAAAAGTTATAAATCCTCAGGCTCCAGTAAACTCTTTATAAATAAACACACCAATATTGAACGAACCAGAACCTGAACCCAATGACTGAGGTAACATGAACTGAAAATTGCTTATCAGACAGAAAGCAGGCTGTGAGCAGTGGAGTACTGCAGGGATTAGAGGTGTGTCCCAGGTTTTCAGTCTGTATCGGCAACTTGGTTGTGGGAATCAAATGTCACATTTCCAAGTTCATTGGCAATGTAAAATTAAGTAGGAATGTGAATAGGAAAGATATAAAGAGACTTCGAGGGGATACAGCCAAGCTGAGTGAGTGGACAAGAACACAGCAGATGGAATATAATGTGGAAAAATATGAAGTCTACTGTGATGCACAAAACAGACTAAATGAGTTTCTTATTACTACATGTAAATGATTGAGTAATGTTTATGTTCAAAAGATCTTTGATGTATTTGTGCACAAGGTGTTGAAAGCCAACATGCATGTGTAGCAAATAATTAGGAGGCAAATGGTAGTCTGACTTTGTTATTATAAGGTTTGAGCAGAGAAGAAAAGAAGTGACTTGCAATTTTGTGGGGTCTTGGCAACATTCTCATGACTACCATCAGGAACACTAAAGACACATAATGTGTCAGGAACAGCTTCTTCCCCTCCACCAGATCTCTGAAGGGACCATGAACAGTACCTCACTTTTTGCATTACTTATTTATTTCTTCTGTAGCTTACATTGCACTGCACTGCCATCGTAAAAGAACAAATCTCACAACATACAGTATGTCAGTGATAGTAAACCCAATTCGGATTCTGAAGCAGCTGCTGCTTAATAAGGGAAGATGGTGAGTAGCTTGGGAGGTGATGCATTCCTTCTGCAATTTACAGTGTTCTCAATGAATGGACTTAAAATTATCATGTACTATCCAAATATTTCCTCTTCACCATCAGCAGTCAAAGATCATGGATTCCCAGGAGGCACTCTTTACCAAGGAGACTTTGAAAACATATACCTATCTTTTCCTCTAACCATCTGGTAATTTCTTTCATTGACAGAGCTCAGCATGTCTGCTTCAGCAATCTGGTGTCAAGCGTTGAGAATGTGATATCTCTCTTGGAGCCGACTGATTGTAATCACCTGGTCATTCTCATCAAATCAGTCCTTGAGAGTTATGGTAGAAAAGCCAAGAATCTCATCAGCTACTAATTATGCTGGATTTCACTCAGACCATACACCGTGGATGTTCTCTGGCTTCCACTGGTTGGGTGGCATCCAATTATTTGTTTCTGAGAAACAGCTTTCTTTGCTGGGTCCTTGGAACCTTCAACAATGATTTCCTTGCAGCAATATTTCTGTGGACAACTTTGCCTTTGGACATGAAAGGGCAAAAAGGAAGAGTTCTGAATTTTAACCATGGGGTCATCTGCAATTCACCCTCCACCTCCACCCCACCCCCCCCCGCCTCCATCATCACCACATGCCACTTATAGATGCATAGTGCAAATCTGAATGGGGCTGGAAGGTTAAAGAATAGCGGGCCTTTCTTCAGAAAGTAGAGAAAAATCAAATTAGAGTACAGTACTGTGCAAAAGAGTTAGGCATGTGGATATACATATATATAGTTAGGGTTCACAGTACTGTATTTGTCAACACGGAGTGGGGAGGGACAGGTGGCAGAGAAGGAGTGCCAGGGCGGGGGTGGCACAGGTGAAGACACATCCCGTGAGCCACCAGACAACTAGTTTATTGACCATTACATAATGTTTTTCTAGTGCTTCCCACCCACTCCTCTCTCTCTTCCTCTTTTCCCAACCATGATTCCCCTCTCCCTGCCCCCTCCCCCACTCTGTCCTCAATTCAGAATCAAGTTTATGTTCGCTCACGTATGTCATGATTTTTTGCAGCAGTAGTATAGTGCAATACATAAAATTACCACAGTACTATGCACCCTAGCTATATACATGTCCCTGAGACTTTTGCCCAGTACTGTACCTTGCTACTATCAACCAGATTATAAACAAGGCTCAAAAAGCAAACTGGACACAGCAGGGAACAAGGCCATTTAGTTAAAAACAATATTAATGAAAATATTAAGGTTTCTTTGAAAATTGCATTTAAATTGGAAATGCAAAACCTTTAAATATTTTGACTTACTGAAGAGCATGATCCAATACAAAACCTGATCAATCTAATCACAAGATCTTTGACTACTAATCCAAATCATCCTTAGAAGCTGCTTACAACTAAACAAGTCATTTTTAACAACTTCACAGCAGAACTAAACTACAGCCCTTATTTAATTTGGTTTTGCTTCTTAGCTAAATCTTCATCACACATGTTTAAAAAAAAAACACACAAGTTTATAATTTATAGCTCTGGATCACAAATGTCTGGTAGTTAAGCAATAATTTGTTTTTATGTGCTGCCACATCCTGCCATCATTCCCTGTCTTTAAGTATGAGTGTCCAGACCTCACTTATAACATGAGGTCATCTTCTAAAACTGAGTCTGCCGCACAGTTTCTTAGCCTCTCATAAGTAGCATGTCAAGTTTAGATTTTCATTTGATTTGTGGATTACATTTTCACTGCAAATGATCGCAAACAACATTTTATAGGCTGCTGTTCACTGTATTGACAGCATAATATTTAGAAATTTATTTGCTCAAAAAGTGTTATTGGAGCTTCCTCTTCCTAGGGAGTCCCTTGAGATTGAGAATGACTTGCTTCCACTCCATTTCTGTGGGTTCTAAGGGGGCAGAGAAGGTCAAAGTGGGATCTGCAGGTACTGCCTCAAGTGAACAGGAGGTGCAGTGAATAGTTAGGGAGGTGTTCCACTCCTTCCGCAAAGGAACTTGAAGGTTGTAGTGCTATCGCAAATATTCCTTCTCCGGGACCAAGGATTTCATGAGTCAATGGGTATTACAATCTTACAAGCTTTTGAGAGCATACTTGAATTGCTGAAAATAATTCTCAGAAAGACTCCCCTCCTGCCATACAACGAGTACACTTGTTTATTGAAGTCACATGTACAAAGTATAGTGAAAAACCTATTTGCATACCATTCATACAGATCAGTTCATTTCAACAGTGCTTTGAGGTAGTGCAAGATAAAACAATAACAGACTTCAGAATAAAGACCATAAGACATAGGGGCAGAACTGGGCCATTCACCCCATCAAGTCTTATCTAGCATTCCATCATGGCTGATTTACTATCCCTCTCAACCCCATTCTCCTGCCTTCTCTCCGTAATGTTCGTCGCCCTGAATAAGACCATTAGACAAAGGAGCAGAGTAAAGTGTTACAAAAGAGAACGTGCAGTGCAGGTAGACAGTAAAATGCAGGATCAAAATGTGGTAGATTGTGAGGTTGAGAGTCCATCTTGTCATACTAGGGAACCATTTAATAGTCTTATATCAGAAGAATATAAGTTATCCTAGTGCATCATGGCACATGTTTTCAGGCTTTTGTAACTTCTGCCAAGTGAGGGGGGGGGGGAAACAAAGCACGTCCAGGGTGGGTGGAATCTTTGCTTATGCTGTAGTTACACAACCCTCAAATGTTTGGCAACCTATGGAGAAACAAATTGGATATAGCCACACAGGATTGAGCAATAACTGGTTAATGATGTCCTTAGATGACTGCAGTTACATACATACCTCACTAGACAGGCGGCATAGACTCCAAATGCAGATAAACTGTTAAACCCCATGAGTACATCCAATATTTTGTTTTTGTTTCAAATTTCAAGCAGCTGCAGAATTTTACTTTTTGAAATATTTTGCTGAAGTTAAATCTTTTCCTGAGATTTATTTATAGGGCCTGTGTTTTTGAAGGTGAGTATAGGTTGTACTCCAATATTTATAACTCAAGCTGGACAGAGGAATTTAAAAAAAAATCCAGACAAGTTTTTCCAGAAACGTATGTGCAGTTGATACACCAGATGTCCCATGTATATCAGTACTTTTTCCTCAGATGAGAAGAGACCGAGACAGGCATCTGCAGACAATGGCTTATTACCTCAAAACACCTATCATCACAGAAAAGTAGACAGATTCACAAGATACTGAATAAACCCAGAATTCTGTATAATTTTTTAAAAGCCAGAGCAGTTGCTAAAAGGACTTAAGATTGCTTTCCAGGTATTTAATTTTTTGTGAATAGATATGAAGGAGAAAGTAACTTTAATACAGTAGTGCAGCAATTTATTTGTATAGTGGTTTTTAATTGTTTTCTCCTCAGTGAAATACATGAGCCAATCTATATATCTGATAATTATTTTGACTTATCTTTCTTCCTGGATATACATTTTTTGTTATCTTGACAATATGACTCTTTCAAAATCCCATTAACGTTTCAAAAAGAATGCAGTGAGAGAGAAACATAGGTATTGTTCTAATCTCAGCTATCCCCATGTGCATAGAGAGCGATAGTGATACTCAGAGAGACATGGCCAAACCTTAGCATGATCAATAATGCAGCCACCACACTGGGATTGCCTTTTGCTTCAAAATTCTAAATTACATAGAAACAATATATTCATATTCAAAATTGTGAGAACATAATTATGAATTTATTAACATAGACAATTCATAATCTGTAAGCATTTCTCTTGATTTAAATAATATTTTAAATCTACATCAGTGAATCTTTATGGCTCCTAAGTTTACTGGATCTAAAGTTCATGGCCTGAAGATAATTTACTAATCCAATTGAATAGAGCTGATCAGCAAATATATCAGGAGAGAAGACATTAGATTTTATAATCTATGGAAGTCCATTTATAACCACAAGATACTGTATGCATTCTACCTTAATACAAAAGAACTAATTGAAGTATTGAAAGATATAATTCACATCCACATTACATCATAGGCACTGTTTATATGGGAAACAGGATACTTTGAATTTTATATTAGATACTTAACTACCTCCTAATGGGAAACCAGTGATTAAAGAGAATCTGAGTATTAATATTTAGTGATTGTAGTCTCTCCAATCAAGAACATAACTTATTTATTATCTCTTGAGAATCTGACATTTGTGTTGTGGTAACTGTGGGTGTATCAGTATCACACTGAATTAACAAAACACATTGCTTTTACTACATATGTTTCTAAATAAAATGTTCTGTAGTTACCTCAAATTGGTGAACAAAGCAATTTTCATAGCCAATGATGTTCTTGTTCTGTTTTTTTAAGTGCTTGGGTTGTTGAAATGTATTGCCTGGTATGAACAGAATTTGAAATGTAGAATGCTAATAGAAAAGCCCAAGTTGGCTTTTCTTCTGCTTAAAATATGACATGCCTGCAATAAAGACCACACAAGAGACTGTCTAAAACTGTAAAACAAATCATTCTATACAGATGCTAAACTTCTGATTTCAAACTAGGAAGTTAGCAGGGCATCCTCATTATTAAGCAACGGAGGGGGTCACATCAGTTCTTTAAAAAAGGCAGGTTAATGAAGTCATAAATGTTCCAAGGTCAGCAAGTGCCAAAGAAGATGAACAGTTTGCCTTTATTAATATTAGATTGTAAGATGTTTCTCCATCAGTGCTAATACACATTTGTTTTTTTTTTAAAAAAGGCTCCTTCTTTAGCTTTATTTGTAATTGAGCTGTGGGCTACAGAAGCATATTTATTATCTATAGGGACCAGATTAGCATTTTAATTATATTACCATACAATCTAGCTGTCAACACATGTTCTTAAAATGTATTTCCACTTTAATATCATGATAGCAGCTACTAAATTAAGTTTTATGTTAACTGAAGGCAATGGACATTTGAACATTGAAATACATGAAAACACATGCAGAATTAAAGCACGGAAATCAGTCAAAGCAACCATTTCCATCAAAATACCTATCTCGACCTTTAAGCTCAACATTGAAATATGTCAAAACAACATGAAGCTAAGCTTCTAGAATACAGATCCACACTAAACACTAAATTAAAGCATGGTGGCACAGATAGAGAAACAACTTCCTCACTGTCACTATAGATCTGGGTTCATTCCTCACCTTGGATGCTGTATGTGTGGAGTTTGCGCATTCTGCCTACAATGACATGTATTACCTCCAGGTTCTCTGATTTCTTTTCACGTCCCAAAGGCACAAGGGTTGGTAGTTTAACTGACCACTGTGTAGTGAAAAGTTGTAGTATTTGGAGGGAGATGACAAGAAAGGGTGGAGAATTTTTAAAAATGGGAGTAATGCAGCAAAAGGGTGCTTGAAGACCAGTGCAGATTTCATGGGTATTGGACTGTTTACAAGCTGTTTCTCTGATTTTAAACTAACTAAGTTAAAATTTAGGTCTTATTCATTTCAGTAGAAGCAAGTCATGAATTCAGTGTCAATTCTTAATTACTGTTAAACAGTCACTCTGCCACTGAAAATCAACTTTTTGAAGTGCAGACGTTCTCCTTCAAATTTGAAATTAACTTGGAAACATTAAAGCATTTTAAAATGAAATAATTTTTCTTCCCATCTTACTATCTTGCTGATTCTCCATTTCACTTTGTGCATAATTTGGTGCAGGATTAGATATTTTAATCTACAATTCAGACTCGAGAAATGCTCAGTCACAATTGCTTCTGTTTGATTAGTCTGGAGATACACAGTTGCCTGCCCGAAGAGGACGCAGTACTGAGACGCAGCAAGTACTAGTGCAAGCCCTCAAAGACAGTCTCCCTAGTAATTTCTGTGGGAACTTTTCCTATTGGGGTCTAACAGCCACACAAGTGCAAGTGTATGTGAAATTAAGCAACTGGTACCATTCCTTCACACCACAAAATTTCTCATTTATAGGCTCAATTAAACCAGAGCCAACAATTGCATAATTCCTCTTAAATAATACCAGATTCTTCTAACATTTCTATGATTCTATTTATTTATAGGGTTGCAGCATGCAACAGGCCCTTCCAACCCTTTGAGCCACACTGCCCAGCGACCCCCAATTTAAACCCAGCCAAATCAAGAGACAATTTATGATGACCTAATAACCAACCAACTGATACATCTTTGGACTGTGGAACGAAACCTGAGAACCCAGAGGAAACCCACACGGTCACTGGGACAACAGACAAACTCTTTACAGACAGTGGCAGGATTATGTTACTAAACAAAATTTACTTTTGTCTTGTATGAATGAAATATTTCCCATAGAGATAAAAAATTTATAAATGTATTTGATAGTAAAGCATTTGAGTTATTTTGCTTAATCTGAAACATGCAGAGACTCAATGGCTTATAATATTTTAAATAAAATTATGTATGGTGTTTGAATGTTGTACAATATACACATTTGTGCACAACAAATTATATTTTTAATATTCAATTGCATTTCAAAAATAGGAATCATTGTGACATTTAGAAAAACTGGCACTAGATCAATTTACATCAGTTCATATTTAATTCATAATTTACAGTATCTATTTAAAATTACCAATTGAATTATTAGTGTAATTTTAGCTTTATTTTAAATACAACTAAGAGCTTACTTTTGCAAAATGAAGATATTAAATGTACAGTATGTGGATACCAGTTAATTGGTGCACAAGTACCAGAACATTTTGGCCCAATTAGGTGACTGTCCCAATTAGCCAAATTTTCATGAAAATAATTTAAAAAGTATTATAAACTACCATTTAACTTAGTAACAAATTGTTTAAATGAAAAACAGAACGAATTATAACACAAACCAAACAATGCTACTCGAGTACTATAAAACCATGCAGTAGTTCCTAATAGCTATCAGTGGAGGAATTAATCCAGTATACATTTTGATTGACTGTAAATGAACGAAATCAGCTAGTCACCTAGTGTAGACATTGAACTGGCTTCATATAATCCTTTGTGAGATTGCATTCTTTAAATCTTAAATTTTCATTGTAACATTCAAGATGAATGTCAATACCTTCTTATTTCCTTAACTTGTTGAAGTAGTGATGTTGTTTCATTTTCACTCCCAGCCATTTCTGGCATCTCTAAGCCTGAATGCTTGAAAATGCAGTGAGCAAAACAATTCTGAATTGGTTAACTGCTTATTTCTCAACCACTATCAGTGACAAAAATCACTGCTTATTGAACATGCTATTTAAAAACTGTTTGCTCTAAACATGGCTTAGTGTTTAACAGCCACACGAGTAGACATGTCGGTCACTGTTCGGCAAGAGTCTCCTGTCCTAACTAAGTAATATAATGTCCCAAATAAACAATAGGAATTCTGAATATTTTTTGTTCTTTTTGTTCCAAATAAGCAGCTGCCTTGATGGCCCAATTAACTAGAATCCACTATACTGTATATAAATACATTTTAAAAGCTTCATTAAAGTTCTACAGCTTCTTGCCATTTGTTTCAGCAGTAAACAATTTTTTTCTGAGATTTCCACTGATCATTTACTTAAATTAAGGGGTATAATAGAAAAAAATTCCCACAGAAATTACTGATTGAGAATATAAACTCATTTTAAAAGTCCTACACTAGTGGCAAGAGCCAGGTCTTACCCAAATCCAGTCATTTGCCTTTTGTTCCACAAGATTCTCAGGTTCTGCACTGTAAAGACACCACAAGCATTCCAACAGGTGCTGCTGGCTTTCATCTGCATTAACAAACAATAAAGGAACCTGAGTTTAAATAAGAAAGAGGTGCACTTTGTAAACTAGGTTTGACTAAATATTCTCAGCCAGATTTTTAATAGTAGTTGTAAACATATTTACATTTCGTATTGTCGATACTGATTAGAATATCATTTACAAAGCAGGAATGAACAAACAAACAAGTATCTGAAACAAGTATCTCCATATTGACAAGAAAGTTATAGTTCAGGTTTACATGTAAACTTTGAGAACAATAGTACTGATTAGGCTAAAAGTCTCAATGTTGGACTGGAGAGTTGCAGGTTGAAACTCTCTAGTCCAATATTCTATGGTCCAGCAACTCCAATGGTTCAACAGTTTTTGAATCTGTAGTACATATTCACACTAATTAACTAATTAATTCTTACAAAGATCTAATCTTTGAATCTTTGAATTCCAGAATCTCAGACGGTGATGAGAGGGCATACAGGAGCAAGATATACCAGCTAGCTAAGTGGAGTCACAGCAACAACCTTGCACTCAACATTAAGAAGACCAAAGAGCTGATTGTGGATTTCAGGAAGGGTAAGTTGAGGGATGACGAATCAATCCTCATAGAGGGATCAAAAGTGGAGAGAGTGAGCAATTTCAAGTTCCTGGGTGTCAATATCTGTGAGGATCGAACCTGGTCGTAACATATTGATGCAGCTATAAAGAAGGCAAGACAGCGGCTATATTTCATTAGGAGTTTGAGGAGATTAAGTTTGTCACCTAAAGCACCCAAAAACTTCTACAGATGTGGACAGCGTGCTGACTGGCTGCATCACTAGGTGTAGGGGTGGCAGGTGAAGCTATACTACACAAGATCAAGATAACTTGCAGAAAGTTGTAAAATCAGTCAGCTCCATCATGGGTGTTAGCCTCCATCGTATCCAATACATCTTCAAGGAGTGGTGCCTCAGCAAGGTGACGTCCATGGTTAAGGACCCCCATCACCCAGGATATGCCTTCTTCTCATTGTTACTGTCAGGAAGGAGATACACAATCCCGAAGGGACACACTCAGCAATTCCCCTCGGCCAGCCAAATTCTAAATAGACATTAAACCCATGAACACTAGCTCACTACTTCTTGTTTTATTTGTGTTGTTACATTACTTATTTTAACTTAACTATTTAATATACATAATTACTGTAATTCTGGTTTTATCATGTACTGCATTGTACTGCTGCCGCAATGATAACGTGTTTCACGGCATATGCTGGTGATATAAAACCTGATTCAGATTCTGATTCAAGTGAGACAGAATCAAAATCAACTCCAATTTACTGTATAGAACACTGAGTGGATGGACGGCAGTACTTTCCCTGGTTTTGAATTTTTTTCAAGATATATTTATTTTTGGGATGATCACGGGCAAGGTCAGAATTTATTGACCTTCAGAGAAAGAAACGGTGAACTACCTTCTTGAAGTGCTACAGTTCTTCTGAAAATGCATAGCGAGTTCCAGGATTTAAAACATAAAACAGTACAGCACAGCACAAGCCCTTCAGTCCATGCCTTTGTGGTGACCTTTTAACCTACTCCATGATCAATCTAATGCCTCCCTTGCACCTCGCCTTCTATTTTTCTTTCATCCATTTGCCTATTTAAGAATCTCTTAAAGGTCTCTAATGTATCTGGTTCTACCACCAGCTCTGGCGGCACATTTCACACATCCACCACTTTCTGTGTGAAAACCCAACCTCTGACATCCCCCTCTGTACTTTCTTTCAATCACCTTGAAGTAACATCCTCAATTAGCCATTTCTGCCCTGTGAAAAAGGTGTTGGCTGTCCACTCTATGAATGCCTCCCATCATCTTGTACACCTCTATCAAATCACCTCTCATCCTCTTTTACTCCAAAATGAAAAGCTCCAGCTCACATAGCCTTTTCTCATAAGACATGTTTTCTAATCCCGACAACATCCTGTAAATCTCCTCTGCACCCTCTCTAAAGCTTCTACATCCTTCCTGCAATGAAGTGACCGGAACTGAACACCATGCTCCAAGTGTTGTCTAACCAGTTTTATACGGCTACATTACCTCACAGTTCTTGAACTCAATTTCCTGACCAATGAAAGCCTTTTTAAACACTTCATCAACTTTGAGAGACCTATACATGTAAAACTCACACGTAAAGGAGTAAAGATCACTCCGTTCCCCTACACTGCTGAGAACCCTTAACCCTGTAGTGTGCCTTTAAATTTGACCTTCAATGTTCTATAGTTCCCAGGGTTATCCCTATACCTTTCCTGAACAAAGGAATAACATCTGCCACACACCAGAGTCAATGAGGGTGCAGAGATCATCACTAAAGGCAAAGCAATCTGCTTCCTCACTTTCCATAGTAATCTGGGGTATATCCCATCGGCCCCAGGGACTTATCTATCCAAATGTTTTTCTAAAGTTCCAGCATATCCTTTCTCTTAATGCTGACATGTTCCAGTATATTAACCTGTACTTCGCCTCCCTCACAGCAATCAAGGGCCCTTTCACTCTGGTGAATACTGAAGCCAAGTGTTCATTAAGGATCTCCCCTATCTACTTACCTCCTCCTCCAGCTCTAGGTACATTTCCTCTTTTATCCCAGATCAGTTATAAACTCACACTAGTCATCCTGTTTGTCTTGGGGTTTTCCTTAATCCTACTTGCAAGGCCTTCTCATGTCCCCTTCTAACTCTCACAAGTCTCAAGAAGGTGACATCCATTAGCAAGGACCCCTGCCATCCGGGCCATGGCCTTTTCTCAATGCAGCAATCTGGCAAAATGTACAAAAGCTTAAGAATCCATACCTTAAGGTTCAACAACAGCTTCTTCCCTACTGCAATAAAGCTATTGAATTTGAAATGGAAAAAAAACAATTTATATCTGGAACTGTATTTCTCTCAATATGCGCATATGTTGAATATGTATAATTTATGTTAAATTTTGCTTGGCATGATTGTAATGTACTGAGCTGCTGCTGAACACAAAAGCTGATTTGTATGATATTTATATCTACGGCAATTAATATTTAACTTAAAATGCAATTTTAGAATCCTTAGCAATTTTTTTTCAAATTTCAGGTTCCTTCAATTCTAGCCAACTAAGTGAATAACTCAAACATTAGTGTCTCCTTCTCCGACAGCTGTATCAATTTTCTTCTTTAGAATACTCTTTCACAGGCACCTATTTATCTAAGCTTTGGGTCATCAGCTTGAGTATCTCAGGAGCATTGAAATAAGTGGCAGTAACCATAGATGCAATGTCAATATCCATCCAATAACAGGTGATTTCTCCATCTTTTAGCATAATTAATTGACAAAATCAAAGCATTTTGATTTCATAAATGATGGTGATGCAAGTGTAAACCTTGAAGTTTTCATTTTCTACCTCATCTGTTCATCTTGCCTACTTCCTACATCCTTCATTTTTAATTCCTTAGAACACTTACAGATTCTTCATCATAATTGAAGCCATTAAATAAAGTTTATTAAGTAATTTATCTCTGCTTAAAAGTATGAGCAAGAATTCTCACTAATCTTTAATGATGAAACATTGGTATTCTTTTGAAGCATATTACAGACAAGATTTTGATTTTGAATGTTATCAATCTGACAATCACTTTATACAAGAGATCTCCAGTATTTCCAATTACTTCAAAACTCATCTCATAATAAAACCTCTCTGGCAAATGCTGTTCTAAAAATTTAATTTATTGTAATTATGTAAATCAATGTTACAATAGGTGTATTAGAAGTCAAAACACCAAGGATCATGTAGAGTACAGCCAAGAATCAAAATCACATGTCCATGACTAAAGAAAGGCTTCAATAGAAGCATTAAATATGACTGGATTTTATGTTAATGTATTATTAATGATGATTATGCAAAATTATTAAATATGATAAATGATAAAACAATGAATGCATTGATATCCTGTTTCCAATCAAACACAGTAATTTTAAATGATGGATCATTACTGCCTTGATGAAATGTTGGAATTATCTAAAATTTAATGAAAACAAGAGAAAACATGCCTGAAAATTCAATTTTTAACATTATAAACATAATATTAGATCTCAAGGAAAAAAATACATCAGTCTTCCTCTCAAGTCATATAGCTATACCCAAAAATGAAAATAACTTTGACTAAACAAAGGTTTTTGCTTTGTAAACTTACCATGTGCTACAACAAAAGGGTTCCAGCAAAGTCTACCCAGAAATTGACCGATCATTGGAAATAATTTTAATGTTTCAGTAGTGTTCTGCAATAAGAAGAAATGTGGTGGTTAATATTTAACCCCATTACTGGCCAGAGAAAAAAATTACTTCATATTAAAATAACAGCATCAGAAAAAATCTGCAAGGGTTTAACTTTATTCAGCCACATGATGTTAAAATAAAGGTTAATTTTGGTGACCTTTCACAAGCATATGAGAAACAGGGAATCCATATGATGCATGTACTGTATGCTGCTATCAGTTTCTTTA
Source organism: Hypanus sabinus (assembly GCF_030144855.1). Classification (NCBI taxonomy): domain Eukaryota; kingdom Metazoa; phylum Chordata; class Chondrichthyes; order Myliobatiformes; family Dasyatidae; genus Hypanus; species Hypanus sabinus. Next base: position 43,988,794 of record NC_082710.1, read on the forward strand.
ATTATATATTATTTCTAAAACATTTCTTTCAAAACAGACAATAAATCCACACAATACTGTGTAACTCATTCTTGTACTGATAGAGAGATACAGCAGGGAAATGGGTCCTTTAGCCTATTCCATCTATGCTGACCATCAACATCTTATATTAGTCCTTTTTTTTCTCTTTACATACTCATCAACTCTTCAGGTTCTTTCACTAACATACAGAGCAGGGGTAACATATAGTGACCAATTAATGCACCAACCCACATGTCTTTGCAAGGAGGGAGAAAACAGGAGAATCTGGCAGAGACCCATATGATTACAGGGATGTCATGCAAACTCCACACAGCACCCAAAGTCAGGATTCAACCTGGTCTCTGTCACTTTGAGCCAGAGGATCTACGAGGTGCACCACTATGCATATAGAACATGATGGCCTCCAGCAGAACCCAGATCCTTCATGTACACAAGCACTCCTGTCCAGTTGCATTTTAAAGCCAGATATGACTCTGCACTGTCCTATGTTAAAAAAAATAAAAGTCCAATAGCTTCACAACGGTTCAGTCGATCACAGAAGAATTTCTGAAACCTACGGGAAAACCAAGCTGGAGTTTAATTAGACCTGTGGAGGTAGCTTCAATCTTCCTGAATCTTACATTGAAGTTTCCTCTTTAGATTTGATTGTGTTATATCTTTATTTCTAAGTCAAAGTACAACTGAAGTGACTTTAAATTGTAACACTCCTGCATGACTCACTCCATAAACAGTGGCTTATATGCAGAAAATACATTCAGAGCCATATCTTAGCACTGTTCCTTATAAGGAAGTTGGTCTAGTTAACCGTTACTTATACCTTTACCCTTTCCCGATAATTTTATTTTCTGGTTAATTTTAACACATTTATTACTCCTTATATTATCTAACTTCCACACTTCTGTCATATGAAATCCATCTAAAATCTGTGAACCATAACTGCATGAGCCTTCTGATCGTTGGTTAACCATTTAAGATGATCATTGAAAAGATCTGAAGGTCACAAGAGCTACACTCGTAAATAACCAGATATTTGGTGGAATTTTACTAAAATACTTACCTCTAAATATCCATGACTGGTGAATCATTTCATGTTCGACCTGATACCATTGAGTATACATCAAAAAATAAAGGAAGCCTTTTGACACAAGTTTGGTTGATGCTGCGATAACAATCTAATTTATTTCTAACATTTTATAGTCTAAGAGCTTCTTTCATAAATTGGTTAAAAGATATTTTTCTAATTTCTTCTTCCTCGTCATTTCTTGCACTTTTCACCCGCTTTAAGTACTTGGCAAAGTATAAATTGCTGACTCTGGATAAATCTATCCATGAAAAAATAAAACATTAAAAATAAGGGAACTGGCTGAAACAAGCAAATGATCAGTGGTGATCAACATTGCACTTTTAAACCAATAGCAACTTCAGGAATTCACACATACTGTATATATCTAACTAAGCAAAATCCAAAAGTTCCTGCAGTGATAGTCTTCAATCTAACTCATGTTACAATGATTCGAACGAATGAAACTCAACATTTTATGTACTGGTGGTGGCATCCATTAGTCTCGCGAGACCATGGATCTGCGCCTTGTAAGGTTTCCAGGGCGCAAGGCTGGGCAAGGTTGTATGGAAGACCAGCAGTTGCCCAAGCAGCAAGTCTCTCCTCTCTACACCACCAATGTTGTCCAAGGGAAGGGTAAGGGCTGATACAGTTTGGCACCAGTGACGCCACAGGAGTTGCCAGAACGAGGTTGAAGGCAACGTTGGACTGCCTTAGGGACTCCAGCTCCAGATTTGTCCTCAGAGTTTACTCCCGAAGCCTTTCCCACGAGCGGGTATGGCCACAAGGCAGCAGAGGTTTGAAATCAGAGTTTTCCTTCTCTTAGATGGACTGCCTTCCCAGGATGACGAGCTCCATTGACCCAAAGTACTGGTTTTAAGGCACCAGGACCCACCTTCGCCCCTTCTCCTGTCAGAAGGAACAGTTCCGCCACACAAGAAGGCCAGGAGTTGGACTTGGTTGTCAGAGGCTATTTGGGGCGCATGCTGTGAGGATCATTTTTAGGTAGTGGGAGCTTGTCCCCACCACCACTCCTCAGCTGACAACCTTGGAACCATTTTTAATGTACAAAGTACTATACTCACGGTAAATACACTTAAAAGATTAAGTCTTGTCGATCCAGGTGTAACTCAGTTTTCATGCTAATCATAATTACTGCTAAAAGATCTCACAAGTCCTGAACAACTAACACAAGATGTGGGATCCATTTCTGAGTCTAAGGTTTTGAATTGTTTGTTTAAATTCAAGTTCATCTTCTTTCTTAATGTCTATGTGAACAGAAAATAAAATATACAGGGGAAAATTAGTAGGACTGTGGTAAGATGGTATAAGTTTGATGGACTGAAATGCTCTCCTCCATTGTCTTAAGGGACAATGGATACACAGCTGGAGAAGGGAAAGGATCATGGGACAGGAGGCCTAGGGAGAAAGAAAGGGGGAGGGGTGCACCAGAGGGAGATGGAGAGCAGGCAAGGAGTGATTGTGACAGGAACAGAGAGAGAAAAAAAGAGAGAAAAGAAGAAAAAAAGAGGGAAAAAATAAAAAATAAATAATTAGATAAATAAGGGATGGGGAAAGAAGGGAAGGGAGGCATTAATGGAAGTTAGAGAAATCAATGTTCATGCCATCAGGTTGGAGGCTACCCAGATGGAATATAACGTGTTGTTCCTCCAACCTGAGTGTGGCTTCATCTTAACAGTAGAGGAGGCCATGAATAGACATATCAGAATGGGAACAGGACGTGGAATTAAAATGTGTGGCCACTGGGAGATCCTGCTTTCTCTGGCGGGCATCTATCACTTCCTCTAGCAGTTCATTCCACATCTTCTGTGGAAAAACTTGCTCTCAATTCCTCTTTAAACTTCTCTCTCACCTTCACCTTAAATCTATGCCTGCTAACAATAGCCTTCCAGATTCTAGAAAAAAGACTTACCATTCACCTTATCGCTGACCCTCATGATTTATACACCTTGATATGGTCACTCTTCAGCCTCTTATGGTCCAAGGAAAATAGCACCAGCCTTTCCAGTCTCCTCTTATTCGCATGGCTACAGACTCTGTAGCACCCTTGTGAATCCTTACAGCACCCTTACAGCTTGTTGACATCCTTCCTATCGCTAGGTGACCAGAAATACACAGTCTGCTAAATGTGGTCTCACCAACATTTCGTGCAATTGTACATGACATCCTAACACTTACACCCACTGCCCTGACTGATGAAGACAAGGCTGCTAAGTACCTTTTTCACCACCCTGTCTGCCTGTGTCATTATTTTCAGGGATCCATGCAATTTTAGACTTCCCTGTCCTGCAATACTATACAGGACACTACCATTTACTGTCGAGTTCTTCAATATTGGAAGCTCAATAGACTTGAGAACAATTACTGTTGTGTGAGACCACACTACAAAACCAGAGTTCCCACACGCCAATATCATAATGAATGTAACCACAGGAAATAGAGTTCCATCCAAAAGACATCAGTGGATAGTCACAAGCGGCTTTCTTCAAGGTCAGCAACAGACGTTGCCAACTTGTCAATGACTAAGAATCTGGCGTTCCAAACTTCCACAGATGCAAATTTATTGGAAAGAGAAATGCATATATTGGAAAGGCAAATCCAGATTACTGTAGGAAAATTGATCTGATGATGCTGTCCCAAAGAAGTCTACCTAATATCCTTGTACCAATTCATCTCTGTAAAAATTGAGACATTTCATGCTCGACAATCTGGGAAGGTTTACAAATTTGCGCAATCCTTTAGATAAAATAGTCTTCTTTACCCAAGTCATTTTGAAGTGTATAGTGACATTTTCTCATGGGTTAACTTACAGTAAATAGATAAACTTGGTAACATGGACAGGACCATGGAGGTGCTTCCCAAAACACAACTCTTGAGTTTTCAAACAATACTTTTGCATGTTATTTTGTTCTGAAAAATTGTCTTAATCTGGATCAATTTTTGTCTAACAACTGTGTAATAATTTGATCTGTATGAAGTGTATGCAAGATTTTCTCTGTATCTCAGTAGATGTGACAATAGTAAACCAATTTCAATTCCAAAAAGTTTCCTTCTCATTTGTCTTCAATGGATAATCCTTTATTCTAAAACTACAGCACATAGTGGTTAGCACAATGCTTAACAGTTCCAAACATCCAGGTTGAATTCCTGCTGCTGTCTGTCAGGAGTTTGTACGTTCACCCCATGACTGCCTGGGTTTCCTCTGGATGCTCTAGTTTCCTCCCGCAGTCCAAACTCGCATGTATGCAGAAGGAGAGACAGAGTGAAAGAATGTTTTCTTAATTGGAAACCTCTCTCCCCACTAATGCAAATTTCAGCATCCGCCTTTCAATCAAAATATCTCTTTTATCCTGAACTCTAACAAGCATAGGACTAATCTGCTCTTGCCTTCCTCGTAAGTTAAACTCTTCATCCTAGGAATGAACCTAGTTAAATTCCTCTGATATATATAAAAAAAAGTCAGGTAAGGCAGCAGGTATAGGCAGAGATACAAGGTTAATGTTACAACTCAATAAATTTTATCTTCTATCATCTCTAAATGTATTCTCTGTTTCTGTTTCCACAAATACTGTCTGACCTGCTAAATATTTCCAATAATTTTTAATTCAGATTTCCTTTTTTACTTCAAAGTTCAAAGTAAATCTATTATCAAAAAAAATAGTATCAATGAAAATCTGCACACAGCAATGACGAAAAACCAATATACAAAAGACAACATATTGTGCAAATACAAAATAATAATAAATAACATTGAGAACATGAATTGTAGAGTCCTTGAAAGTGAGCCCACAGGTTGAGGTATCAGTTCATTGTTGGGGTGAGTGAAGTTATCCACTCTGGTTCAAGAGGCTGATGGTTGAGGTGTAATAACCTCAGGTTCCTGTACCTTCTTCCTGATGGTAACAGTGAGAATAGAAAATGGCCTGAATGGTGGGGTTTTTCGATGATGGGTGCTGCTTCACTGCAATATTGCTCTTTGTATATGTGCTTAATGGTGGGCTCAGGGTAGTTTTCCTCCAAACTACCCAGAATCCAAGAACAGGCCCTCCTCAAATTATGAAAGCCTGACTTATGGACATCCTACCAGCCAACGAGCTCCCACAGTATTATTAAACAGTGTGGATACACCTTTATTGTTCTTTGGGACAAACTATATAGCCTTTTTTGATCATCCACATATCTTATCACCCATTCTCACAAGTGTGATTATTTCTTTGATAAATATGGCCACTAACTTATCCCACTGTTCCTCTTACCTGAAAATACTAAATTCATAAATAGAGTTTATATTCTGCTTTTCTGTGTGATTGGTTTGTAATCATCTCATGTACCAAGATACAGTGAAAAACTTCTGTTTGAATGCCGTCTGGACAGAAAACAGAACTCATTAATACAAGTTTTCAGAATATCATACTTTCACCTATTTCAGTGACCTCATTCTCTTCCGCTTTATTCAAAACACATAAGCATATTCCATGAAGCACAACAACCACTGTATGCCCAGCTTCTGTTTTCTCAGCTTTCAGAACATCCACATAATCAGTTATTACTTCTAGTTTTGTATTTGATGTTTCCTGTATCTTCACTAAGCTTTCCATTCCACTGTCAAGCTGGTTTAAACTCTCACTGCCATTACCAGCCCATTTGCCAAACAGGACATTGATTTTGCCACCAAATCAAAACCCCTCCTTCCTGCACCATCTCTTCAGTCATACGTTCTATTTCTTTTCACATTAGCACAAGGCAACAAGAGTAATCCAGAGTTTAGTACCTTCAACATCCTTCTTCTATGGAATCACTTACTTCTTTACAATATGGGAGACTGCCACTGGCCCATTGAGCATTCCCATACACATTTCCCTGTATATTACAGGTGATTCACAGGAAACTTACCAATGACCACATCTTTGAGAACACTGCAGAAAACGGGGGCATCAGGGGGAATCTTGTGCAGTTACAGGGAAAATGTGCAAGCTCCAGAGACAGTATCTGAGGTCAGGGTTGAACCAAGGTCGCTGGAACTGAGGCAGCAGAGCTACATCTTTCTTCACTGTGTCACTTTAAAATGTGCACACAGGCCCTCATCCTTGTCTCCATCTATGCTGTTTATCTCAATACAGACCTCAAACTTTATATGTCCTTCCCGAATGTTCTTTAGACATTCAGTGTTATTCTAAATCCTGACACTTGGAGGAATACACCTATCCGAAAATCACATCTGCCACCACAAAAACAGCTGTCTGCCCCTAACCTCTGAATCCCTATGGCACTTGACCTGCAGTGGAAACTTCCTTGATTCTGCATCCAGCTAACTTTTTCAGGGGAACCCTCTCCCTATTCAGTATGTAGAGAGCAATATGGTATTCAAACAACACTTTTGCATGTTATTTTGTGCTGGAAGGTTGGATTAATCTTGAAAAAATTTTGTGCAACAATACTGTGTAATAATTTCATCAGTATGAAGAGTATGCAAGATGTGACAATAAAAGACCATTTGCAATACCAGAAAGGGCTAATCAACCGGCTGCACAAAATAGCCAACATATTTTGAAATTGATTCCTTATATTTAGGCGATGAACAAGTTGCAAGTTTGAAAGTGTGTCACTTCATTCACTTCACAAGCTATTGCTCAGGTTTTAATTTTAGGCTTTTAACTTTGTGTTGTATTCATCAAGTTATAGCATGCAAAATTTCATATTTTCCTCTAATATTAAAATTAGAGCCTCTCCTAAAATTTCAAATAGCAAATAAAATGTTTAATTATTTTCAATAATAACATTTCAACTCCATTTTACATTTTCCTTTTTGGCTTTCATTTATTCTAAAACAACCAACTTCTTGCCTTTAAACTTACCTATTTCCATTTTGTACAGTAGATGGAGATCTTCGGCCTGAATTTCCCTATCGTATTAATTTCAGCCAGGTATTCATACTTCTGGATCTCTTTCTCTTTTAAATATGAATTACTTATGGTCCTAATTTCTTAGATTTCTTAGATAAAGTAAATTGTAACACAATTTTTCCTCAATCAAGCCAGATCTGAAGTAGTTTTAAAGAGACAGGCTTACTTGGTTCAGACTGTTGTAAATCTCAGATATGTCACCTCTTGCAATATTATGTACTTGTCTCTGGTTATGTTTGTTTTGCACTAGTATCTTGTTTTGCACACTTTTTTTCCTCTTTACTGTCTTATATAATCAATATGTAATTTCTATTCTGTGTGTTGTCTAAACTTACATGCCTGTGGATGCTGCTGCAAGCAAGTTTTACATGGTACCTATACGTCACCATACAGGTAGCCCAGTGGTATATGAAAGTATTCTAAAGTTCTACAAGCTCTGTCATTCCCCATCTGGAACATCAATATCATTCCTTGCTCCTTTTTATTTCATTTCTAATTTTTGGAATTTATATTCTTGACATTTTTTGCAATTTTTAGGATTCATTTTAATAGACTATGAAACATTCAAAGACTAATATTAATTAGTTCAATTTGCAACATTCTGTTTTAATCATAAATGTTGCAAGTGCTTATAGCAGGCTTCACCCATTTAGTTAACTAGAAGTAATCCCATTTTATCTCTCTGGTCAAATAAAATTCAGCCCATTTTTCAGACAGAGCATAAATTTTTAAGCTTGTGACACATTGGATGCAGGAGGTTGAGGGAAACCTAGAAATCAATGCAACACATCATCAGCAGCTTTTTAAATTCAGCCACTACATAACCATAGGATTTCCAATATCAGGAGGAATAATAATCAATATAACAAAATTTAGACATTAAAATTATGCAACTTAAATGAGTTGAGCCAAAGAAAAGAACTTATCATAATCAAGTCCAGAGATCAAACCCTACCTCCCGCTCAGTGACAGATCCCTGAATATACTGCTAGTGATTGTTGTGACGAGTAGCGAAACTGCTTGCTAGAGCGAAACTGAGAAAGCTGCTTGGACGGAGACTGGAGAAGGTTAACAAATTCTGCACAATGCCATACTGCTGAACAGGGCATAGACAGCAGTTCAGAGACTTAGGTAGACCAGTAAAGGCGAGAACTATGATACATTCACCTACAACTTAAAGCCCTTCAGTATGTTTTCTCAGTTACCTGCCCATCACTCTATATATGCACACACATTCCCATTTACCACTCAGAATCACTCTCATTCTTACATCCCTTCACCACCTTTAAATTACACCCAATAAATGCTTTCTTTCCAATTCAATGTATGCCCTTATAAATACATTGCAGCTTTGTGTTAGTGGTTTGTGAACCGAAATTCACCCTTATAAATTTCACAAATCACTACCAAAAATTCTGAGAAAAAGAATAAAAATTCACTCTTAAGGGATTACTGTGAAAAATATAAATATAAAATGTACACAGAAAACTAAGCTACCAAGGACAATCCAATCAAGGCCGCCAATTTACAGTGGAAGACTAGTTTAAAGTGATTTGCTTTGGAAGCAAGGCAACCTCTTCTACTCACAAACAAGAGAAAATCTGCAGATGCTGCAAATCCAAGCAACACACACAAAATGCTGGAGGAACTTAGCAAACCAGGCAGCATCTATGGAAAAGAGTACAGTCGACGTTTCGGGCCATGACCCACCTCTTCTACTGATGTTTGAACCTCATCAAAGCCCTGGTACAAACATGGACTAAAAAACTGAATTACACAAGTGGTGTGCTGTCCTTAACATCAAGGCAGCATTTGGCTCAGTGTACTGTCAAGGTCCTCTAGTAAAAATGAATCAATCAACATCAATGGGAAACTACTCCAGTGGCTGGATTCATATGGCACACAAGCATCCAGCGATTTACCATTGACCAGTTTATCCAGATCAGCCAAATAAAGATTGGAACTACACAGCATTTATCCAGCTGAGTATGCTGTGCTGAAGAACTCCAGACATCTAGGAAACCTAACATCTGGAAGTCAGGAATGTGATGGAATACTCGCTTAGAAGACAGGACAGCCAACTTGATTGGTGTTAGGTTTCATAATTTCAAAATATAAAACTAATCAAAAGAAAAACATGGAGTCAGGGTTAACTTGTGTACTCTTCACTTTTACTTTAGTGAGGCGCGCACATATGACGCAGTGGCGTGATGACGTATGCCATTTAAGTACTTTTACATATAACATAATGAATTATTTAAACAAAAAAATGCTTTAACAAACAATATATGTACAATAGTAATCAAATTTTACTGAAATACTGAATAAACAATTGGTACCCCATCCATCACCCTAAACATTCTCTCCAACAGCTTCTTATACACATCAAGCCTCTACTACCATGCAGGACAAGGGGTGCAGGGACATGGGAACATGAACACCATAGGTGCTCCTCAAAATCAGATATCATCCCAATATGGAAACATTTTACTGGTCAGTCAAAATCCTGGAACACCTTACTCTGTGGAACTGTAAGATAACTTCACCCGCAGGACTGCATTGGATAATGGTGGCAGCTCAAAATCAACTTCACAAGGGCAAGTTAAGGACCAGCAGTAGCCTTGCTATTAATGCCTAAATTCCACCCCCCACAAAAATAAACAACAAATCAAAATGCAGCAATAAAACTATCCCACCATAGGGCATGAAATGCCCCAAGCTCTGCTCATCAAGAAGCAGATGTTATAGGTTAAGGGTTGTCAAGAATTAGGATATTGTCAGAAATGCAGAAATTCATATATATTGCTCTAACCACACTACATATGCTTGCAAAGAGACCAGCAAATCTATTGAAAATCATGACATTGCCCATTGAAAGAGTGAAGACCTGAAGACTGCATGAAACATCAAACAGAGCATGCAGACTTCACCAATGGTTTGTACACTAAGAGTGCCACATCAGGAGAATTATACTCCAGGCCTGGCCTCATTAGCTCCCTAATTCCTATTTAGTCCTACTAAGGAAGTACAGCTGGGCAGCAAGAAGGATGCTGCTGATAAAAGGCTTGACAACTGTTGCACTTTATTCCTTGGTACACAAGAGATTGAAGGGTGACTTGACAGAGACATAGGAGATCAACAGGGATATAAACAGGGTGAAATAGTGAGCTGCCAGAAATAGTCTTTTTCCCAGTGAGGTGTGCTAAAAAGAAGAGAGCATAAGTTTCAGATCAGAGAGACTTAAAAGGGACATCAGGGGGACCTTCTTCATGCAAAGGGTGGTGAATATTTGGAATGAGCTGCCAGAAATAGTGGTTGAGCTGAGCACATTAGCAATATTTAAAAAGCCACCTAGATACATACGTGGAGAAGAGAGGTTTAGAGGGCTCTTGGCCAAACACAGACAGGTGTGGTGAGCTCGCTGGGCAGCATAGTCACACTGATCCAGTTGGGCTGAAGGGTTAGATTTCCATGCTATATATACACCTCTATAACTTGACTCTTTTCCTAATAATCCTTCCATGACCATACATCGACCAACCACTCAAGTGCTATTGCAGTGAGAGAGTCGGTCAGCTCTAAACTTCCAGCCAACATTAGCAAAGTCCATCTCAGTAGCAGGGAAGAACACGAGCAACCTGCCTATACTTGTGCTGAAATACCCAATGTTCCGCTATACTGGTGTTGGGATATGAAAAGCAAGTATTTCTAATTGCACAAGCTTATGCATGCAGATGTATTAGACATTGTTAGGGCTTCCACTTTCTTTTTTATATAAATGTTATGCAACTTTACCCATGCTGCCCATTCTTGGTGGCTGATCTGCTAACCTTTACAATGGCATGATGAAGGGAAAAATATAAATCATCACAAAAACATGATGAGGTTGTAAAATAGGGGCTTATTTGTTTTAAACATTGAAGGACTGCAATATTTATACTCGATAGGCACACTGGCAGAACCAAAGTGTATCAAACAATAATGAAGACATGCAGCCACAGGAGAAGGCAGATGCTAGAATCTGGAGCAACAATGAAGTTATCCCTGGCAGTAACACATGTCACTGAGGTGGCATTGACCACACTTTCAGCTGACAGCTTCAGGTCAAATAAAAGGGCTCTGCGTTCTTCACTTCAACACTCAATACTGTAAGAGGTTTAAATATAGAGAGCAATACACTATCAAGATACAAGAGATACTGCAGATGCTGGAAATCTAGAGCAATACACACAATATGTTGGAGGAGCTCAGTAGGTTAGGCAGCATCTATAGATGGGAATAAATATTGAATGTCTTGGCCCAAAACGTCAACTGCATATTCCCATCCAAAGGTGCTGCCTGACCTGCTAAGCTTCTCCAGCATACTGTGTGTAATACACTATCAAGGACTTCAACAAGAAATGATGCTTCAGGATGACATCCATCATTAAAGACCCTCATCATCCAAGACATGCCCTCTTCTCATTACTACCATTAGGGAGGTGAAACTACCCAAGTACAAAAGGTAGCAGTGAGAAAGAGCTTTGACCAGTGACCAATCAGCGCTTTAGATTGATTATCAAGAGCAAATTAAAGGAAGGAGCAAGCACAGCGGCTGTTGTCTGACTGGACAGACTCAGTGCTGATCTTGAGGCTTTTGCTCTCCAAAGCTTCAGCAAAGAGAAGCTTCAGTCAAAGAAAGCAAAGAAAAGAAAAACTCTAGGTTAAGTTTTTTTCCCCTTCCTTTCTTTATAGCTGCTCATCTAGGAAGTAGAGATGCCAGGCAGGATAGTTGAATGCTATTCTTGAGGGATGTGGGAAGGCAGTGAGACCTTCAGTAGATTGGGAAAATCAGGATGGTGCAGGGTTCCCAGGAAGGGGTATTTCTAGAGTGCCTGCAAGTTGGCTTTTTAGAGCAGCCCATGGTTAAGCCCACTAGGGGATCAGCTATTCTGTATTGGGTGTTGTGCGATGAATGAGAATTGATCAGAGAGATTAAGGTAAAAGAATCCTTTGAGGCACGTGATCATCATATGATCGAATTCACCCTGAAATTTGAGAAAGAGAACCTAAAGTCAGATGTATCAGTATTACAGTGGAGTAAAGGGAATTTCAGAGGCATGAGAGAGGAGTTAGCCAAAATTGATTGGAAAAGAACATCAGCAAGGTTGATGGCGTGGAATAATGGTTGGAATTTCTGGAAGCAATTCAGAAGAAACAGGATATATACATCCCAAAAAGGAAAAAGTATTCTAAAGGAAAGATGACACAACCATGGCTGACATGAAGTCAAAGCCAACATAAAAGCCAAAGAGAGGGCATATAATAGAGGAAAATTTAGCAGGAGGATACGGAAGCTTTTAAAAACCAACAGAAGGCAATTAAAAAGATAAAGATGGAATATGAAAGTAAGCTAGCCAATAATATTAAAGAGGAAACCAAAAGTCTCTTCAGATACATAAAGTGTAAAAGAGAGGAAAGAGTGGATATTAGACCACTTGGAATTGATGCTGGACAGGTAGTAATGGGGGACAACAAAATGGTGGATAAACTGATGAAGTATTTTACATTAGTCTTCACTGTGGAAGGCACCAGCAATATGGTGGAATTTCCAGGTGTCAGGGGTCATGAAGTGCGTTAAGTTACCATAACTAAAGAGAAGGTTCTTGGGAAACTGAAAAGTCTGAAAGTACATAAGTCAGCTGGACCAGATGGTGTACACCCCAGGGTTCTGAAAGAGGTACCTAAAGAGATCATGGAGGCATTAGTAATTATCTTTCAAGAATCCCTAGATTCTGGAATGGGTCCAGAAGACTGGAAAACTGCAAATATCACTTTACTCTTCAAGAGAGCAAGAGGCAGAAGAAAGGAAATTATAAGCCAGTTAGTCTGACTTCAGTGGTTCGATGATTTTGGAGTTGATTGTTAAGGATGTGGTTTTGGAGTACCTAGAGGCATATGATAAAATAGGCCATAGTCAGCATGGTTTTGTAAAGGGAAAATCTTGCCTGACAAATCTGTTGGAATTCTTTGAAGAAATAACAAACAAGGTAAATAAAGGAAAATTGGTTAATGTTGGTTTTTCAGAAGACAAAGTGCCACATATGTGGCTGCTTAACAAGCCAAGAGCCCACAGTATTACAGGAGAGATTCTAGCATGGATAAAGTAGCTGATTGGCAGGAGGTAGACAGTGGGAATAAAGGGAGCCTTTTCTGATTGGCTGCCGGTGATTAGTGGTGTTTCACAGCAGTCAGTGTTGGGATTGATTCTTTTTATGTTACACGTCAATGATTGGATGATGGCTTTGCTGTAAAGTTTGCAGGTGATACAAAGAAAGGTGGAGGGACAGGCAGTTTTGAGGAAGGACAGAGATTAGGAGAATGGGCAACGAAATGGCAGATAGAATACAACGTCAGGAAGTGTATGATCATGCACTTTGGTAGAAGAAATAAAAGTACTGACTATTTTCTAAATGGAGAACTGAGAAGCAACGGGACTTGGGAGTCCTAGTGCAGGATTCCCTAAAGGTTAATTTGTAGTTTGAGTCTGTGGTGACAAAGGCAAAAACAATGTTAACATTTATTTCAAGAGGACTAGAATATAAAAGCAATGATGTAATGTTGAGACCTTATAAAGCATTGGTGAGGCGTCACTAAAACGTTTCCAGGGTTGAATGGCTTGTCATATGAAAAGCAATTGACGGCTCTGGGCCTGTATTCACCAAAATTGAGAAGAACGAGGGGCAACCTCATTAAAACATCAAATGGTGAAAGGTCTTGAATAGAGAGATGTGGAGAGGATGTTTCCTATGTTGAGAGAGTCTAATTTGAGAGGACACAGCCTCAGAATAGAGGAGCATCCTTTTAGAATGGAATTTTTTTAGCCAGAGAGTGGTGAGTCTGTGGAACTCTTTGCCACAGGCAGCTGTGGAGGACAAGACTTTACATATATTTAAGGCAGAGGTTGATAGATTCTTGAGTGGTCAGGGCATGAAGGGGTACAGGGAGAAGGCAGGAGATTTGGCTGAGAGGGAAAATGGATGGCAGAACAGACCCAATGGGCCAAATGGCCTAATTCTGCTCCAATATCTTATAGTCTTGTGGTCTTATACAGAAGTCTGAAGACCCACTCACAATGATTTACATACAGCTTCATTGCCACTACCATCAGATTTCTGAACAATGTGTGAAAACTATCACGTAATTCCCTTTTTTATACACCATTTATTTTTGTAATTCATAGATTTTTATGTATTTTCACAGTACTGCTGCCACAAAACAGCAAATACCACATCATATGTTAGTGATAATGAATCTGTTTCTGATTCTGATTCTAAGACTCCTGGCTGGGGTGCAAAGAAACAACAATAACTTGAATATACATAAAGGCTTTGAAATGCAAAAACAACCCTAGAAACTTCATAGGAATGTTGATAAACTACTGACGCTAAGCTACAATAAGAGATGTTATAGCAATTTACCAAAATTGTTGACAAAGGGGAAAAGAAATACGGAAAGGAAATGGTGGTCCAAATTAAAGCAGAGCAACTATCTCAAATAATTACTGTTGTTAAGAATTTTACTGAGATCGTGGTGTTAGCAGCATTATGCCAGCAAATCTCCCCATCTCTTTAAATTACAATAATCAGTATACTTGACCCGTTCATGGAGTAAGTTAATACTGTATTTTCTTGCCATTTGTAATCAAAGGAAATGTGAAAAAAGTTGGTGTTTGACAATTTTTTAGATTATTTTCTTAATCTAGGAAAGCAGATTAATCTAAACCACTGACATATCCAGTTCTAAATCTGCTGTCATGTCCCTCTAGACATCCAACTAATCTCAAAAATCATCTTAAGTAGGGCAGAAATACTCAAAAATAAATGAACTATGAAACCTGATCTACTAATCTCAAATTAATCCTCCCTTTCCAACTTAGTTTTCCCATGTCCTACTCCACTATTGTACTTTCGCTTTTCCTTTTTAATTACTTTATTTAGTTGCTTGCTGTTGGTTTTTAAAAGCTTCCTAATCCTCTAACTTCCCACAAATTTTTGCTCTATTATACTTAGCCTTTGATTTCTTGTGTTAGCCACTGTTATGTTATCTTGCCTTTAGAATACTTCATCCTCTTTGATATATATATCCATTTATATATCCTGTGCCTACTGAATTGCTTCCAGAAATTCCTGCCATTGCTTTTCTGCCGTCATCCTTGCCAGTGTCGTTTTCCAATTAATTTTAGCTAACTTCTCTCTGTGATTCCCTTTACTCTACTGTAATACTGATATATCTGACTTTAGGTTCTCCTTCTTAAATTTCAGGCATTCTAGAAACTCCCCCTTGGAATCCAGAACCAGCTTGATTATCCCAATCTACATGCTTATTGAAATCCCCCTTGATTATTGTAACATTGGCCTCCTGGCATGCATTTTCTAACTCCTGTTGTAATTTGCAGCCCACATCCTTACTACTGTTTAGGGATCTGTATACAACTCTCATCAGGATCTTTTGCTCTTGCAGTTCCTTAGCTCCATCCATAATGACGCAACACCTTCTGATCCTATGTCACCACTCTAATGATTTGATTTGAGAACCACATCACCCCCTCTGCCTACCTGACTGTTCTTCTAGTACAATTTGTATCCTTGGTCTTTAAGTCCCCAGCTATATTTTTCTTTCAGCCATGATTCAGTGATGCCTACAACATCATACATGTTAATATGTAACTGTGCTATGAGTTCATCTAACTTTTTCCATATACTGTGTACATTCAAATAGAACAACTTCAGTCCTATATTCACCCTTTTCAATTTTGTTTGCCTTTTACACTGCAACTTACATTATACAATTAAAGTGGAACTCACATTATAACCGGAAATAGAATCTTAGGTATATTTTCTCTCAACACTAATGATGTGTATACAACTACAGGTTCATGGTTTATGACAGTGGGAGTAGGGGGAATGTTGGAGAGCCACTTAAGTTGCTTGCTTTGGAAACTGGCAAACCAAACTCTTATGAGACCAACAACTAGAGACACATGCAATGGTAAATGCTTATCACCTTTCAACCTTCAGATGGAATGGAGACATCAAATACAGGTATGATAGTTTAATGATTTATCTCACAACAAATAACAGTAGTCATTAACATTTACAGCTTGCACTTAAACTTGCAGGCTGTTTCAAACTTAAGAGAAAATAATATGGAAAACTCTTGGAGAAAAAACTGATAGCAAAATGAACCTATCACATTAAAAAAAAACACTTCTGTTAAGAAACTCTGGATGGAAAAAAGATCAAAATTTGTTATTTCTTTCACACTTTATATTTAGGTAATTCGGTTAGAGAGAATTTAATTCCATATCTTGGATTTTTGGGTAGCGCTTTGCGAATTCCATAATGACAAATTTCCTTAACCCAAATGGTCATAATGTGGGGGCCACCTGTACTATGATACTTAAAGTAATGTTTATATAAACCAAATTACCTTAATTTCAAAATTACAAGTCAGTTTTTATAAGTATTCAATTCTGGATGCATTTATGGTCATCAGCTTTGAAATACTTACAATGTCACCAATTCAGTGTTGAAAATCAACACTACAACCTAAGGGCAAGGTACCAACTCATGTGGAAAACCCGTCAGTCACCCAATTCAAAACCTCGTAATTGTTTATTTCAAGATTCAAGAAATTAGATTACTTGATTGGCTAGGAAGTCTCATGTGACATCTCTGTCAGTCTAGAGAAAATCCCCTTTCAAAACAAAACTGCAGGAAATATGTTCCTGTCAGCAATGGACACGACCTGTTTCCTAACTAGACGTAGTGAGATTCAGAAAACAAATAGCAACAGATTAGCTGCTATTAACATTCTATTTGTCAGAATCTGTGTAACAGATTGGCATTAATGATTCTTTCCTTCTGTGAATTGCTTACCATATGCTGTATAGCTTCATAAATCTGTTTCAGGAACTCTTGTAATTTAGGCAGGTGCAGGCAGATATCTTGCTGGGATTCCAAAGTAGTGGCCTGCCCCCATTCAACGGCCTTATTCAACCAGTATTCAAAGCCAAAACTGGAAGAAGGAATGGAAGTTGTTTTGGCCATAACACAAGCCACAAAACTCAAGTTTAAAAGTCATCCAAAAGGAAAGGATTCATCTGTTTACTGTGGAATCTGCAAAATAAAAGAAAGGAGCTTTCAATCCTTTTTTTTCCCATAAGGCTTTTCAGTAAGTTTTTAAAACAAATCAAAGGTTTATATATAATGGACCTTTTGTGAGAAAACAGCAGCAATAATTCTAATGAGAAAATTACTTTTAAATGTTTTACCGGTTGGGTTCCAAAATTTTACCATCTGAATTTGTCATCACCATCATTTCATTACAATAATAGTTAAATACTACTCACTGGAAAGTAACAACTCAACCACAATTTTGAACAGGCATGAAACAAAAATCTTAACTGATTATATTGTGTCAAGACCTCTGAAAATTGAAGGATCTTCACCTCTGTTTCTCTTTAAATAAATTATGCCTGACCTGCTGAATAATTCATGTATTTTCTGTTTTACTTCACATTTGCAGTATTTGCTGTGTTTTTTTTAAATTTTCCTTTTAAAATGTTAACGCTTTGATGATTGGATAAGGTAAAGAGTCACTTCATTAAATTTGCTGTGTCCAAACAATTTCAACCAGTAGGAAAGGGGGGGGGGGGGAAATTTGTAGAAGATTCCAATGGAACACGATATCTTCAGTATTGACATTCAAAAAACCAGAGGGAGATGCAAAGCAAATCAGTGTTGCCAACAAAATCAAAGTTCAAATTAAGTTTATTATCAAAGTACATACTTGTCACCATACTCAACCCTGAGATTCATTTTCTTGCAGGCATACTCAGTAAATCCAATAACCATAATAGAATCAATGAAAGACTGCACCCAACAGGGCAAACAACCAATGTGCAAAAGACAACTGTGCAAATACAAAAGAGAAAATAATAATAACAAAAAATAAATAAGGAATAAATAATAAGAACATGAGATAAAGAGTCCTTGAAACTGAGTCCATGGGTTGTGGGAACAGTTCAGTGATGGGGCAAGTAAAGTTGAATGAAGTTATCCCCATTGGTTCAAGAGCCTGATGGTTGAGGGGCAATAGCTGTTCCTGACTCTGGAGGTTCCTTTACTTTCTTCCTGATGGCAGCTATGAGAAGAAAGCGTAGCCTGGATGGTGGGTGTCCTCGACAACGCTCCATTTAGATGTGCTCAACGGTGGGGAGGGCTTTACCCATGATGGACTGGGCCGCATCCACTACTCTTTGCAGGAGTTTCCGTTCAAGGACATCAGTGTATCCATACTAGGCTGTGATGCAACCAGTCGATATACTCTCCACCACACATCTGTAGAAGTTTGTCAAAGTTTTAGATGTCATGCCAAATCTTTGCAAACTTCTAAGGAAGTAGAGGTGCTGCTGTGCTTTCTTCGTAATTGCACTTACATGCTGGGCCCAGGATAGGTCCCCTGAAATGATAACACTAAGGAATTTAAAGTTGTTGACCCTCCCAACCTCTGATCCCCCGGATGAGGACTAGCTCATCGACCTCGGCTTCCTCTTCCTAAAGCCAATAATCAGCTTCTTGGTCTTCCTGACTTCGAGTGAGGGGTTGTTGTTGTGGCACCACTCAGCCAGATTTTCAATCTCCCTCCTCTATGCTAATTCGTCATCACCTTTGATTAAGCCCACAATAGTGGTGTCACCAGTAAACTTAAATATGGCGATGGACAAATACTGTCTGAGTAGTTCAGAGCTGAAACACAATTTTGTTGACAGTACTAAAATATCTGTACCTAATGACTGTTACAGTTGTCAGCTAGGAAGTGTAGAAAACCTGCTCCCCTGTTGTTAGCAAGCTTATCCAAAGAACAATAAAGCTTTGAGATTCATTGACCAAAGTCAATTCAAGTCAGTACACCCATTAGCTGTGCTGTTCCTAAAATCTCTTTGTGAAGTAATACCAAAACTCCGGGATGCAAGCCTAAAAATCACTTAAGGCAACACAATTTATTGCCCTATGAATATACTTCTTGTGTGATCCTCACCATTCATCTCAAATTGCTCACATTGCTATTCTTGCCAGTGCATTCATTACTACTAACACAAAATATACTTTCCAGACATAAACAGAACTTTTAAAAAAGATATGTTACTCTATTGCTGAGTGTTTTCCCACAGTCTAAGTAGACATAAAACATGGACCAAAAATCCACTGCATGAAGATCAGGTCTTCCATTGTCCTTCAGTCTAGAAACACTGGATTTTGAAACATTCTAAAAATGAAAGGGACCACTTGAATGCTCTAAATCATACAAGCTAATTTTTAAAAGTAACTTGTAGCTTATGATATTTAATTCAGATTTCCCCTTGAAAACAGTGGCTTCCTTTCCAAAACACATTGTACAGGGCAAGTTTCAAAACCAGAAAATTCCAGAGAAGTTTACAAAAAAAATACTGAAGCATTACAGGTATGAATGCTCATTAAGAAAGTCAAGAATTATGTTGGTACTATATCTACTTACATTTCACCTTTTGTTGTAGTAATCAGATCAGTGCGACTAAAGAACACTGACATGGTACCCATATCGACTACTAAATAAGGGTTTTCCACAATAAAAAATTCTTCACCAAAGCAAATGTAAAATTTCACATGTTCCTTCAAAATAATTTTTCATAACCAAAGGCTAAAGTTGTGTCTGCTTGGCTAAGTCTACCAGCTGCTGTTCACTGAAGAACTAAGATTCTGATAGCTAGTGGTGAAAGCAATGCTCTGCAGCTTCCATGATAGATTGAAAATGAAACATTCTAAAACTGCACACAGCAAGACATGGACAACATACAACCCTAGAGTGACACATAGCAGAATAGTTTTATGTCACAAATACAGCAATGAATAGCTCCAATATTTCCTTATGATACAGCAGGTCATTTTAGCCCATCAAGTCTAAGCCAGCTCACAGCACTATCATATTCTCCAGTACTTTTCCTTGTAACTTAATCTCCCCACAATCCCATCAACTCCCCTATGTTCTACTACTCACTCACATGCATGGGGCAACTTAACTTACTGACCTGTATGTCTTAGGATTTGCAAGGAAACCAGAGTATCCGAGGGAAATCCATGGAGTCACAGGCGGACCTGGAGATCAGGATTGAATTTAGGTTGCTGTAGATGCAAGGCACCTATGCCAGTGTATTGCCCAACGAAAAAGTGCATCCCCATTCCAGGAGACAGCATTTATCAGACACTCAGCAAAACAGGTAACAGAACTGCTGTAGCTACTACAACAGATGCTTATCCTTCTGCAATAGGCTTCCCTCTCCAATCTAATAGCTATTCCACCAGCTACGTAGGCACAAGTCAGGTGTGTAATGGAACACTATTCATCTGAGTGGTTACGAATAGTTGCAACAGCTCAACTAGATCAGCATCTTAGTTCTGCTTAAATCTCTTTCCTGCGGTGACTCACGATGGTGGCACACTGCCACCAACTCAAGTGAACACAGGATATGGGCAATACATGAATATCAAGGGCTGGCCTGGGAGTGACCCCATTCTATTCTTACTGTACAGTTTTTAACCAATTTGGCACAACCATTAGAGTTAACCAGATAAGCTCAGAGGCAGCAACCTGTTGTTCATACGTATAGGTCTGCAGTCAGATATAGGCCAGAACGGTCAAAGCAGGAGATTCCTTTTCTGAAGACATTATTGACTTTTGTGACATAACCAGTGTGTCTGCAGTCAAAGTCTGTAATTCATGTAAAACTTAAAATGTTCCTGAATGTTAGGAACATTTAAAGAAACGAATAAAATTGATGGAAATGATTAAATTTGAAAGATTAAAAATAAGCTAAGGGAAAAAATACACAGATTCAGAATTACAAACATTAACTAAGGTTAGAAAACACTGAAAAATAAAATCAGTTACCTTGTACATTGAAAGCACGAATCCTCATTGATATAAATGGATCATCAGTGGAATGGGATCACAGACCAAGCCTGATCTACTGTAGGCTCACAAATGCAATAACCTGACATATAGGGTGCCACAACAGCATAGCCGTTAGCACGATGCTGTTACAGTTCAGGGTGCCAGAGTTCAGAGTTCAGTTCTGATCTCCTTTGTAAGGGAGTTTGTACATTCCTTTCCATGTGTGTGTGGGTTTCCTCCAGTTTCCTCCCACAGTCCAAAGACATGCCAGTCTGTAGGTTAATTGGTCATTGCAAATTGTCCCATGGCTAGGCTAGGGTGGACAACCAGAATTACACGGTGAACAGTAAGGCACTGAGGTGTGTGGTAGAACAGTGATCCATAATTCCTTGAAAGTGGTGTCACAGGTAGATAAGGTCATAAAGAGCTTTTGGCACATTAGTCTTCATTAATTAATGTACAGGAGTTGGGATGTCATATTGAAGTTGTATTTGACATTGGTGCATTTGGAATATTGTGTGCATTTCTGGTCACCTACCCACAGGAAAGATGTCAAGAAGATTGAAAAAGTTGAGAGAAAATTAACAAGGATGTTTCCAGGATTTGAGAACCTGAGTTGCCCCAAAAGGTCAGGACTTTATTCCCAAGAGCATAGGAGAACAATGAGAGATTTGATAATGGAGTAGAGCCTAGGAGACGATGGTGCCTAATGGAGACTCCTTTGCTTGCATCTTCAGAAACAGCTCTATTTCTATCTTTAGTATCTCTATTTTTTCCTTTCAGGGTTTTTTTGAAGACCTTGACCTGGAACTACACGCTGACTTTGGTTCTTTATGGGATTGAGACCCGCTCTCGGGGTCTCACGACTGGCTGCTATTTGATTTACCAAGGTCGTGGCCCAGAAGACTAGCGCGCCTTCGGGGTTTTGTGATTTCATGGCTCCGGAGGCGGGAGGACTAGAGGTCGGTGCCACCATCTGATGTGTCATGGGAGTACACAGAAGACTGAAAACTGTGAGCTGGCTGCTGGCTGTGTGCCCAAAGACCCGAATTCTTCGGGCACAGAGCTCAGAAAAAGCGACACAACAGACTGTTAACACCATAAATAAGCCAGTTGTTTGTTATGTCTCCCCTCTCACTATGAAATGGGGACACCTCTTTTTCCCTTATTAGACAGAGAGAGAGGCTGTGGTATGTTGAATTACTGGGTGAATGAGTAGTCTTTGGGCTACTGCAGGTCTGTGTCTTTATTGATGCTTTGCTGCTCGGTGGAGGGTGCTGATGCTTTTTTTGCTGGTGGGGGAGGGGGATCGTTGTTTTGCTGCTGCTTACGCATGGGATGGGGGAGCTGGGGGGGGGGTCTTTGGGGTTCTAACATTTAACTGTCATTCATTCTTTGGGGCACTCCTCTGTTTTCGTGGATGTTTGTGAAGTAAGAAGATTTCAGGATGCAGATTGTATACATTCCTCTGACATTAAATGTACCTTTGAAAGCTTTGAAAATTATGAGCAGTATAAACAGGGTAAATGCGAGTAGACTTTTCCACTGGGTTTGGGTGAGGTTTCATGGGTTACGGGTGAAAGGTGAAATATTTAAGGAGAACATGAGGGAGAACCTCTTCACTCAGAGGGTGGTGAGAGTGTGGAATGAGCTGCGAGCTGAAGTGGTAGATTCAGGTTCGATTTCAACACTTAAGAGAAATATGGATAAGTTGCATGCATGGAGGAGTATGAAGGGTAATGGCCCAGGTGCAGGTCGATGGGACCAGGCAGATTAATAGTTTGGCACAGACTAGATGGGCTGAAGAGCCTTTATCTGTACTGCAGTGTTCAACGACTCCATAACAAGTTGAAGGGATGCCTGACAAATTCCTTTAAGGAAAACACAGTGAAGGAGATCATCATCAATGGCATATACAATATAATACCATTCTTTCTTTTTATAAACTTACTGCAGTGTAACATCTGAGTTGCAGTTCAAATCTACCCAGTAGTAACCAATCAGAGAAGAAGAAAAATGTTATGCCACATTTAACTTCATAAATATCTTCCTGTTTGGGAACTAGAAGGCACAGCTAAATTGGCCTATAATTTTTGGGACTTGGCTTTAAGCCCATTCCAGACTGATCAGATAAAAATTTTCCCAGCTAAGGAGCGACATAGCCCTGTGTCAAAAAGGCTAATGTAAACAAGTCAGCAGCACAAACTTCTCAATTTGACATTCTGCATTCTTTCTCCTAGAAAGACCAAATATTGGCATTAACAACAGAGAAAAGTATCAAACTGATACAGAAGTAAATGCATTTAGGTCACAGTAAAACAGCGAATATGCCAGGTATGGGTTTAGGGATTTAGCCTGAAGCCCAGCAGAGGTACAGGAAGATTTACACATCCCATCCTCCAATCTCTGTGCAAATAAGGAATATGCCGGACGATGCTGAAGAGTCTGTGGTGACCAGTGCTATCATGTTTGCTGTTGTGTGCTGGGGCAGCAGGCTGAAGGTAGCAGTCTCAACAAACTCATTCGTAAGGCCAGTGATGTTGTGCGGGTGGAACTGGACTCTCTGACGGTGGTGTCTGAAAAGAGGATGCTGTCCAAGTTGCATGCCATTTTGGACAATGTCTCCCATCCACTCCATAATGTACTGGTTAGGCACAGGAGTACATTCAGCCAGAGACTCATTCCACCAAGATGCAACACTGAACGTCATAGGAAGTCATTCCTACTTGTGGCCATCAAACTTTACAACTCCTCCCTAGGAGAGTCAGACACTCCGAGCCAATAGGCTGGTCCTGGACTTATTTCCACTTGGCATTATTTACCTATTAAATTATTTATGGTTTTATATTGCTATATTTCTACACTATTCTTGGTTGTTGTGACTGTAACAAAAACCAGTTTCCCTCGGGATCAATAAAGTATGTCTGTCTGTCTGCCTGCCTGCCTATATACCATTCTTCCTGACTGCACTTTGTGTACCAATTCACCAAGATCCTTCCATACACATGCACTTATTAACTTTTGTGTTTGAAAATGTTCTGTTATTCCACCAAAAACTAATAGCATCCCTGATCCCCCAATATCTTTCAACATCCAATCCCACTCACATAACCCACGTATACTACTTTGCAAACTTTTCTGTCCTCTTCACTCATCACTTTCCCATCTTGTTTTGTATTATTAACAATTGTATGGTTACATACTGTTCTTTCATCAATTCAACATTATTGAAAAGTGACTGAGATTCAGATCCTTGAAGAAACCCACAAGTAACAGTAATGCATTCCCCTACATTGTTCCTGGTTCCAAGGTTGTCAGTCGAGGAGTGGTAGTGGGGACAAGCTCCCATTACCTAAAAGTGCTCCTCATGGTGTGCGCCTCAAATACCCTCTGACGACCGTCCAATTCCTGGCCTTCTTGTGTGGCTTAGCCTTTAAGGCTGGCGGAGCTGTTTCTACTGACAGGAGAAGGGGCGAAGGCGGGTCCTGGTGCCATAAAACCAGTGCTTCAGGTTGATGGAGCTCGTCAGCCTGGGAAGGCAGTCCA
Source organism: Hypanus sabinus (assembly GCF_030144855.1). Taxonomy (NCBI): domain Eukaryota; kingdom Metazoa; phylum Chordata; class Chondrichthyes; order Myliobatiformes; family Dasyatidae; genus Hypanus; species Hypanus sabinus. The sequence goes on from NC_082710.1 coordinate 44,013,319, forward strand.
TCTAATAGGGGGAAAACTCTAATCTCAAACCTCCACTGCCTTGCGGCCATACCCACTTATGGGAAAGGCTTCAGGAGTAAACCCTGAGGACAAATCCCGAGCTGGACTCCCTAAGGCAGTCCGACGTTGTCTTCAACCTCGCTCTGGCAACTCCTGTGACATCACTGGTGCCAAGCTGTATCAGCCCTTGTCCTTCCCTTGGACAACATCGGTGGCCTGGAGAGGGGAGACTTGTTCCTTGGGCAACTGCCGGTCTTCCATACGACCTTGCCCAGGCTTTCCAGGCGCAGATCCATGGTCTTACGAAACTAACGGATGCCATCCACTCCATCCACTTTGTTCCACATTTCAAACAACTCTGTATCCACATGATAATATCATTCAGTGCAGATGAAAGGACTCGACCCACTTAGTCAACTGTCCATCTTCCTCTATAGATGCTGCATGACCTGCTGAGTTCTTTCAGCTTTTTGTGGGTTGTTCCAGATTCCAACATTTGAGTCTCCATGCATTTCCAAATCCTCAAAGCCCCAATATTATCTACAACCTTTTGTATGTCTTCCTATGCTTATTTCTGAATATTACCAACACTGAAAATGTGCAAGCTTCACACAAATGCAACACAAATTAGATTATCCCACAGTGGGTGAAGAAATTAGATTCCTCAGTAATGATTTGGCTAGCAGGATGGGAGGAGGTCCCAAATAGCAATGAGTTATTCATTTTTATACCCATGTGAATTTGTTCATCAAATCAAATATCAAGACCTTTATGGATAGACCTGAACCATCATAGACTAGGAATTTGGACACTTTGCCAATGACAACAGTGCCTTTAGTAAATCTCAACATACAGGAAAGAGCCATTTCAAAGAGTAAGGCACTGGACAGAATCCTTCTGGAAAGATAAACTAGAAAACGAGAACTTTCTTCATGTGGTGGTTTTTACCATCAAGAATGAATTAGCCTGGTGTCTCAGTAACTCCCATTTGGGACAAATGAACACTGCAGGACCCTCAGGCTCACTCAAATGCAGAAGCCCCAGAAATAGTGGATGAGGCCAAAGACTTCTGCTTCAATCTTAGAAAACTTTGGCTTCAGTACTAGAGGGAAGCAAAGCGATTCTTCAGTCATAGTTGGAAGAAAAACAATAAAAACATAAAATACTGAAAAATAAATTCAGCAGTACAGGCATCGTCTGTTATGATGAACGGTCTTTAACCTGAAACGTTAACTGTTTTCATGGTGCTCCTCGAAAGTGCATTTACTGCACCCTCATCAACTACATTCAATGATCTTGATATGGCTTCCATTCCATTGACAAGATCAAGCATAAACAACGTGACTAGCTTGTAGAGCACATACACTCTGTCAGCAACGTCCATCCTGAACTCCCAATTGCATTACATTTTAACTCCCTTTCACATTCCCTGACTGACCTGTCTGTCCTTAGCCTTTTCTACTGGCAAGGTGCAGACAAGAACAACAGCTCATATTCCTCCTAGGTAGTTTAAACCAAATGGTATGAATTTTTTATTTCATATTAGCCTTCTCTGTAGTCTCTTGTGTCTCTCTCTCCTCCTGATCCACCCCTGGCCCTCCATTTTTACTCTTTCCTATACCTGCTCCCAGCCCCCATTTTTGCCCCCTCCCATCCTGATCCATTTACCTACAACACCCACATTAACTGTATCCCTCTTCGATCTAATTCCATCTGCCCTTCATCTTTCCATTATCACCTTCACAGATTTATCAATTGGCTTTGTTTCCCAATTATTACCTTAACTCTGCCTTCACCATCCCATCCCTCACTTGCCTTTTTTATTCCTGACGAAGGGTCTTGACCCGAAACGTTGACTGCTTCTTTCAACGGATGCTGCCCGACCTGCGGAGTTCATCCAGCTTTTTTGTACGTCTTGATTTGACCACAGCATCTGCAGTGTACTTTGTGTTTTCCTTTTTTATTAACTTGTCTGCTTCCACCATCATCAACCTTCACTCCCCCCCCCCCCCCAGTCCACCCGTCACCTACCAGATTGTCTCACTCCTCTCCCTCCCCTCATTAAACTGGCTATCTTTCCACTTAGTCCTGATGCAGGGTCTCGCCAAAATATTGGTAATTTCTCTCCCCACCACACTGCAGATGCCTTTTGATCTACTGATTCCTCCAGCTGTGTTTTTTTTTGGCTACAGGTTCCAGCATTTGCAGTCTCTTGTGTCTCTATTCAACACTCTTTATTCAGCACCTAAAGTCCAAATACCCAAAGGCTCATCTCACCAACAACTAGACCAGAAATTAATTCACATGGAAGGAAACAATTTCTCTACCACTGGTAGTATCTACAAGAGGCCCTGCCTCAAGAAGGCAACATCTGTTATCAAAAATCTCTGTTATTTGAGCTATGCCATCTTTTTGCAGGAGGTACAGAAGCCCAAAGTTCCACACCACCAGGTTCAAGACAGCTACTTCCCTTCAGCCATTCAGTTCTTGAGCCAAAATGCTAATCGCTAAGTTTAGCAACACTATTATCACTTTGCACTAAAATGGACCTTTTTTGTTCTAAATTTGTTTCCTTGTAAAGCAAATAGTGTATAATTATGCTTTCCTGCTTCTCTTGTGACTGTTGTTTAAACAATGCTATGTACCTGTGATGCTGCTGCAAGCTTTTCATTGCACATGCGCTCTTCTGCATATGACAATAAACTTGACTTTAAATTTTCAAAGTCAAATTCAAGTCAAAGTAAATTTATTATCAGAATACATACATATGAGGGACGTCACGTGATGACGTAGGATCGAGACGCTGGAACCCAGCTCTCCCGTAAAAAATCAATAAATTAATGTTTAATTAAAGAAAAGTTAGTCAATACTTTCTAAAAGTTACTTATAAACTACTCCGGATTGTATCAAGTTATGCCTCACAAACAGAAGATGAAGAATACATACATATACTGACTATAAACCAATTGAGATTCATTTTAGATTCATAGAACACTACACCACAGAAATAAGCCGTTTGGCCCACTTTTGGCAGAATTATTAATCTGTCTAGTCCCATCAACCTGCACCTGGACCCTCCACAGCCCTCCATGTCCCTCCTATCCAGAAACCTATCCAGATTTCCCTTAAATGTTGCAAACAAACCCATACCCACCACTTCCAATGGCAGTTTGTACCACACTCTCACACCACCCTGAGTGAAGAAGCAATGCCCTCATGGTTCCATTTCACCTTTCACCCTTAACCCATGACCTTTAGCTCCAGTCTCATCCAACATCAATGGTCCTGAAAAAGCATCTCAGTCCGAAACTTCGCCTGTTTACTCTTTTCCATAAATGCTGCCTGACCTGCTGAGTTCTTCCAACATTTTGTGTATATCAATGGAAAAAACGAGCTTGCATTTACCTTATCTATATTCCTATTAATTTTGTATGCCTCTACCAAATCTTCCTTCAATCGTCTACATTCCAGGGAATAAAGTCCTGACCTATTCACTTTTCTCTATAACTCAGGTCAAGTACTAGCAATATCCTTGTAAAGTTTCTCTCAACTGACTCTTTCAATCTTATTGATGTATTTCCTATAGGTAGGTGACCAGAACAGCACACAATACTCCAAATGTACCAATGTCTAATACAACTTCAATATGACACCCCAATTCCAGTACTCAGTACTTCAATTTATGAAGGTTAATGACCCAAAAGCTCTCTTTATGACCCTATCTACCTGTGATACTACTTTCAAAGAATTAGGGATCTATATTTGCAGATCTCTCTATTCTACTGCTCTCCTCAGTGCTCTACTGCTCACCATAGAAGTCTTACCCTGGTTTGCCCTCCCTTCTGCCATTTCCAGTCCAATTTTTTGAACTGGTCCAGATCCCGCTTCAAGTGTTGATAGCCTTCCTCACTCCACTATGCCTCAATCGTGGTGTCTTTCACAAATTTACTGACACAGTTTACTACATTATCATACAGATCATTGACACAGATGCCAAGCAACAACAGGCCCAGCACCAATCCCTGCATTACACTACTAGTCACAGGCACCCAGTTAGAGAGGCTATCATTTATTACCACTCTCTGGCTTCTGCCTTGAAGCCAATGTTGAATCCAGTTTATTACCACATCCTGAATGTCAAGCAACTGAACCGTCTTAACCAACCTTCCATGCAGGTCCTTGCCAATGGCCTTGCTAAAGTCTATATTCACTACCTTGACTTCATCATCTTTCCTAGTAATTTCCTCAAAAAACTCCATAAGATTGGTTAGACACGACCTACCACACACAAAGCCATGTTGATTATCCATAATCAACCCCTGTCTGTCAAAATACTTTTTAATCTGGTCCCTTAAAATAACTTCCAATAATTTTCCCACTACTGATGTCATGCGCACAAACCTATAAATTCCCAGTTTATTCTTAGAGCCTTTCTGAAACAATGGATCAACATTTGCTATTCTGCAGTCCTCCAGCACCTCAGTTGTTGCTAAGGCTGGGGTCCCTGCAATTTCTGCACTAGCTTCCCACATGGTTCAAGGCAACACTTTGTCAGGCCCTGAGGATTTATCCACCCTAACATGCCACGAGACAGCAAACACCTCCTCCTTTGTAATCTGTATATAGCCCATGACTTCACTGCTGTGTTGCCTTACTTCTAGTCTCTGTGTCCATCTCTTGAATAAATACAGATGCAAAAGATCCATTTCATGAGTAAATACAGATGCAGACATTCTTGTAGACATATACAAGAAAATAAAGAAATACAACCGAATTTATTTTGTCAACAAAACAGAGAGAGTACAGAGGAGATTTACTAGAATGTTACCTGGGTTTCAGCACCTAAGTTACAGTTAGGTCTTTATTCTTTGGAATGTAGAAAGTTGAGGGGGGACTTGATAGAGGTATTTAAAATTATGAGGGGGATAGATAGAGTTGACGTGGATAGGCTTTTTCCATTGAGAGTAAGGGAAATTCAAACAAGAGGACATGAGTTGAGAGTTAAGGGGCAAAAATTTAGGGACAACATGAGGGGGAACTTCTTTACTCAGAGAGTGGTAGCTGTGTGAAACGAGCTTCTGGTAGAAGTGGTAGAGGCAGGTTCGATATTGTCATTTAAAGAAAAATTGGATAGGTATATGGACAGGAAAGGAATGGAGGGTTATGGGCTGAGTGCAGGTCAGTGGGACTAGGTGAGAGTAAGCGTTTGGCACAGACTAGAAGGGCTAAGATGGCCTGTTTCCCTGCTGTAATTGTTATATGGTTATGAAATACTATATATAAATAAAGACAGACAAACTACCAGCATGCAAAAGACAAACTGTGTAAATAAAAAAATAATACTGAGAATATGACCTTCCGAGTCCTTGAAAGTGAACCTATGGGTTGCGGAATCAGTTCAGAGTGAAGTTATCCGAGCTGACTTAACGAGGATAAGACCTTCTCTCTTTAAATCAGCTATAGGTGATAAACTTATCAACAGAGAAGCAGACAACATCTGTTGGAATTAGCATTTTGAAGGATTCTTCATCCATGACTGTCCTGGACCCAAATCTCACATCAAAATAAAAAGGCCAGAAGCTAACGGGAAAAAAAAACTGGAAACGGGACATGATCTTCATTGCTTGTCAACTCCAGGATAAGTGCAGGAAGCAACATCAAGCTCTATTTACATCCTTTTTGTACTTTACAAAAACCTTTGACTCCCTCAATCAAGCAGTTCTTTTCAAATTTGACATCTGCAGCAATCAATGATCTCTGCCATGTGACAGTATACAAGCCACGATCTTAACAAAGCGGTCCACAAATAACCCAATTATGATGCATATTGAGTCAATGGAAGTTACAATATCATCCCAACCTTTCTTGCTGGAAAGCTGTATCTCACCTCTAACAAATTTCCTGCTGGAGTGAAACCAACTTTTAGGATAAATGAAAAAACATTCAAACAATATCACCACCTCACCAGACCCCACATCATCTCACATTAAAGTATCTTGAAATTAAATATGGAAGCATTCAAGAGAACAGCTTTACTCGTCACATTCATAAAACAAAGTTCATCTACCAATCTGCCTCCACTGTACAACACTTCCCTCAATGATAAAGACCTGTGACAAGACCCTGTAAAACACAATTACAGTCCACAACTCAGGACCCCTCAATGAAGGAAGTCAGTGCTGATTAAATTCACCATTGCTTCAATGCACCAAGTCAGCTTTTAGCTACCTGAGAAAAGGACTTCAAATCTAGCACAAAGCTTATGGTACACCAAGTAGCTGTGATCCCTGGCCACTTGGATCCTTCAGAGCATAGGTCATCAGCAGATTACACTTTAAAGCACTGGAAAGTTCTCAGCCATGCTGGCTATGTAAAACTCTCCACTAGCAGGATAAGTGAACCAATATCAGTATCCCCAGCAAAGACGTGCTCATGTTGGTGGGCCACATCATTCACAAGTCCACATCGGTGAATCTGCAGTAGAAAGCATCAGAAGCTTTAAATTGCTGAGCATTAACATATCAGATGAACTCTCCTGGGCCCAGCACATTGATGCAATCACAAAGAAGCCATTCCAGTGTCTTTACTTACTTGGAAGATTGAGGAGGTTCAGCATATCATCTAAAACACTTCCAAATATGTTCCAGTATGAAAATATCCTGTCTGGTTGCATCATGGTCTGAGATGGCAATTCAAATGCACAGGAATATAAGAAGGTGCAGAAAGTAGTGGACTCAACACAATATATCACTGGCACTCCCTACTATCAGTAGTATCTAAAAGAGGCACTACCATCCAAGCCATAACATTGTTTCATAGTTGTCATCGGGCAGGAGATATAGAAGCTTGAAGTCCCATACCATTAGGTTCAAGGACAGATACTTCCCCCTCAATGATTTAATTCTTGAACCAAACTGCACAACCCTGATAAGCTCCAAAGGCATATCCAAAGTTGCTGATGACACTACTGATTTTGGATAAATCACAGATGGTGATGAGTCTGCTTTCTGGTCACCTGGTTGAGTGGTGCTGCTAAAATAACTTGAAACTGAGCATCAGCAAAACTTAACAGCTGATTCAGGAAGAGGAAAGACGGCAAACATGCATTGGGGGATTGGTGGTGGAGAGTCAGCAGTCTTAAGTAACTGGGTGTTAACATATCAGCGACCTGTCTTTGAGCCAGTACATAGATGCAATCATAAGGAAAGCATGGCAGCACCTTTACTTCCTTAGGAGATTAAGCAGTTTTGTCTTATCATCAAAACTCCAACAAGCTTCTACAGATGTGCTGTTGAAAGTATCATGACTGGCTGCGTTGTGGCCTGGTACAGCAATTCAAATGCACAGGAACACAAGAAGCCACAGAGAGCAGTGGATTCTGCCCAGCCCATCAAAGGCACATCTCTCCCCATCATCAGTATTATCTACAGCGATGCATTGCTTCAAGACATTTGTTATCAAAGATCCCTGCGATCCAGGCTGTGAACTTCCCTTCAATCATTCAGTTCCTGAACCAACTGGCAAAATCTTACTCACTACTGATTAATAACATTATGAACACTTTGACTATTGTGTTTTCTTTAAACAGTTCTGTATAATTTATGTTTATTTGTGAATGCTGCTTATATGCTACATGCCTGTGATGGTACTTTAAGTATTTTTATTACACTTGTGCATACATATGACAATAAACTTGACTTTAACGTTGGAATACAGAAACAGTATGAGCACTTTGTACTACAGTGAACTTTTTAAAAATTCTGTTCTTTCTTGCAATATTTTTGTATAACTTATGTATAGTTTGCTGCTTTTGTGTATGTTGTATATCTAATGCTATGTGCCTACAATGTCGCTGCGAGTGAGCTTTTCATTGCACCTATGCATGCATGTCCTGAGGAAATAAACTCCCATTTTGACTTTGGCTGTGTCACAGCAAGACGACAAAGATAATGATAGAAAGATGTTTTGAAAAGTTTACCAAATTCCTGGCCCGAGACACTCAAAATAGATATGTAGCGTTAGAAATGGTTTTGAGAACGTCCAGCTAGACCAAAACAAACCGCAACGGGAGCCTCGCAAGCTACCTCCCTAACCCATTGGTGTCATTCTCGACTTCAGTCGATGCCTGAAAAATTCTCCACCTTTCTGTCTCTCCTTTCTCCTTCAAGATAGTTTTCAAAACCAACTACTTTGATCAAGTTATTTCTTGATCGTCTGTCCCAATGTCCTCAGAGCTGTAGAAGCCGTTTTATGATTGACTGTGAAGCATCTGGGAACGTTTTATACTACGTCAATCGCGCTGCATGGATGAAAGTTATTGTTATACAAGAAAAACCTTATAATTGCTTACAAATCCCAGCAACAATTTCTAACTGTAACGCAATGTCCTTCAGCAACATTTACGTTGAAAGAATCTGATCGTGAGATATCAACAACGGTTGAAAGTATAGCGGGCTAAGCTCGTAGCCGTAATTTCAGAGGCAGGACTTTTCCTTGGCCCAAATATTTCTGGCAACGTTTATCATTTCAAACCTCAATTATTAATGTCACTAACCTGCAAAGCGATCCTTCCCGACTGCACCCGGAAACTGCTCGAGATTCCCGCCGGGCTCTGATTGACAGATGACGCCACACACCACGGTCCAATCAAACAAAAGTAGGCCGTCCCGATCGTCCTTGGCCTCGGGTTAAGCCAACAATTTCGTTAAGTATTAAGAATATGACTAAAATAATGCTGATATAATCCGATATGAGTCATAAGCCAAAAGAGATCAGCAAATTTCAAAATCTTAGATCAAATGGCACATACTAACTCTGCATGCAGCATTAAAAGTTGCCCTGAGATTATGAAAATGCCGATTTTGAAAAGTTTGCAGGTGTATGTAAACCGCTCGACCAAAAATGTTTCCATATCGCATTACTAACTCTCTGGAGCATGTATTGTAACTTCCACTTGCACCTCAAAATATTAGCATGAACTAGCTGGAATTTTAGGACAGTTAGATTGTCCTTACCTTTTCTCTGCTGCAGGCTAGCACATTTCCAGATTTATTAAATTCACTTTCAAACTTGCATAGGAGTTCGCAGCATTTCAGATATACGGTATTGTCAAATGAAAGAAAAATGACAAATGCCGAAAATATGAAATTAAAACACAAAATGTCAGAAATGGCAAGTCCAGCTGCATCTGCTGATAGGAAAACAGAGCTAACGCTTTAACTGGGAGAAATGATGTCCCTTTCTCCACCTTGCTGATCTTATTATTATTCTTAATTGATTACAGAATTGGAAAGTGTTATTGAAGTAAGCTTGACTAATTGGTGCATTTTAACAAGTATACAGCCTAGCAGAGATGAATACTTAATCACACCTTTAAATAAATCATTGTATATTGGACAGTGTTCACTTTCTCAAGTGATTTTATAGCAACACCTCCTTGTGTGAAAAGTCACTCTTGTCTATATCCCAAACGACAATTTTGCAGAGAGTGAAGAAGTCAAGGAGATTCAATCACGCCTAATCTCTTTTCAGTGCTGTTACCACAAGCTTGATATGACTGATCCTGTTGAACTGTGACAGCAATGGTCTGTGGTTAAAAGTATTTACAAAAATATTTTTGTTTAATTGACGGGTCACAAGATATCATGTAAATCATCATCTAGAGATTCACTTCATGATTAACCCTTTGTTTCCCACATAAAAATTATTCTGACTGCACATGGGTTTGTTTCAGTCTTGCTCTCTTCACAGTATCTTGAATTCATCATCACAGTCTATATTTGATGCATGTTACATTGGTAGGCACAGTTTTAAATAATATTCTATATGATCTGGAACCACCATGCAGTTGTGGAAGTGGTGGGGTTGGGAATGGAGGTTTGGGATCGGCTGGGATTAAGGAGTAGTGAGACATAGGTGAAAAGCCACCAAGGCTTTGTCAGCCTCAGGGCAGAGCAGCATTAGCTCCTGGGTTTGATTTTAACTGACTGTCCATCTGCCTGATTGCACAGTGAACTGAGGAACGAGTCCCACCTGCCAGAAGTTGCAAAGCAAGCAGGGATGCCACTCCTGGGGTTAATTGAATTCACTTGTGCAACTCTCATTGTATTCAGAGTGAATAGAAACTGTTCCCATTAGTGTAGGGACCAAGAGCTAGCAGACACCGAATGAGGACGACAGGCAAAAGAACCTAAAGCAACGTGCTGGAGCCTGGAATGTACTGCCCAAAGTAATACTGAGGCAGATTCAGTTGTGACTGGATAGGTATCAGAACTATGGCAAGAGAACAGAGAAGCAGGACATGTTTCAGCTAAAGGCTTGACATACTAAATGGCCTCCATCAATGGAGTAATTATTTAACATTGACTTTAGAAAAATTTTAAAGAGGTTAATCAAAGTGCTTCTTCCCAATTTTCAATTTCCTCCCTGAAACTTACAGGAAAGAAGCTGAATATAAAGTTTGAGTAATTGCTCAAAAAAAAATCCCAAAAGCCACAGTGAAATTTTCTCAAATAGGTCAGAAATTTATAAGAAGAAAATGATTTAACTATCTATAATAAAACCAAAGAAGGAATCATATAGGCAGCAGTGTAGTGACTGGTAAACCTGCCAAAGTGTTGCAGCATTATTATTAAGAAACATTTGTGGTGTGGTATCATCTCACACCAGCTGTCTGGGGTGACCTTGTTGAATCTTATTGTCTTGAAAACATATTACATCCAGGCTTCGTAACTCTATACTCTTGAAGTTTAGTATAAGATGGAATAACTGCTTTATAAGCCTGCGTCTCAACCTTGTTGAGAGGCCCGGTTACTGGGAATTGATTGTGGACTAATCAGAGAGTGAATTTGAAGGAATAACTTACTCTTTATAAACTGCTCATGCTCAGATTAACATAAGTGATGACTTTCAGCCCCATGATGAGTATGGTTCACGTTGGCTTCTTGGAATATATTAGCCCATCATTAGCCAGAAAATCACCTGGGCTGGATTAACTTGCCATCTGATTCATACCCTGTATTTATATTGCAAACAACAAGGGTCGCCAGTGTTGATCCCCATGCACGCTATTAGTTTCAGACATCCATGCAGAAAAGTATTCTGTCACTATACTCTGTGCCCTCTGACCAATCCAATTTTGGATTCAATTAGCCAACTCACCTTGGATCCCAATTGCCTTATTCTTTGTCTACCATGTGAGACCAAGACTAATTCCTTCCTAAAATCCATATAGATGATATCTGTCACCCTGCCTTCAGCAGTCATTTTAGTTACCACCTGAAAAAAACTCAATCAAGTTAAAGAGGCAGAATTTCTCCTGCACAAAGGCATGCTGACCATCCTAATCAGCTACTGAATATCCCAATAAATCCCAGCCCTTAGTGATTTCTCCAATAAATTCCATAGCTTTTCATATCAATCTTGAAAGAATCATGGTAATATTTCCAAAAGTTTTCTCACACCGACACTTTCATTGTCTGTCCAGTTTCATTTCCTAAGACAAAGTAGAGAATTGTACTGACTCTAGTGGGATTAGCGACATATTATCACAAAAAACTTTCTTAGCTGCATTTAGCAAATTCTGCTTCACACACAGCCCTTGCATTAAAACAATCCCAGTCAATACTGGGAAGATTAAAATCTTCATCTACTGTAGTTGATTGTTCTTCCACCTCACAGCAAATTGCTTATAAATCTGCTCTCCTAGTTCCCACTATCAGAAGGCTTAAGGTATAACCCCAGTGATTCCCCTCTCTTAAAGTTAAGTTATACCCATATGACCTTTATACAATTCTTCCAGGAGACCAATTGACTAGACAGAACCTAGTTATGTTATCTCTAATCAGTAGTGTCATGCTGCCTCCTCTTTTGTATTCCCCTTTATCACATCCGAAACTTCTGTACCCCAAAACATTAAGCTACTGGTCCTTGCCTTTTCATCAGTCACTTCTCTGTTTGCAACGTTACCATAATTTCAAGTACTGTCCCATGTTCTAGGCTCATCTGAGGCTCTTGGCATTGAAGTAAATGCACTTGAGCCTGCAAGCTGTCTGATAATTTCTAAGCTGCCCCTGCCCTGGCCTCTGGATTTGCTTGATTTAGTTTCTATATTTTTCTCCCCATCTACTGCACTGATATTATTTACCCCCTCTCCTGCCATATTAATTTAGCCTCACCAGGCTTCCTTCCCAGTTAGGTGCAATCTTTCCTTCTTGTACAGATCCCAGCTACCCTAGAAAATAATCCATGTACCTGAAACCATCCCTCCTGCATTGGCTGTTAGGCCATACGTTCATCTGTCCTATTCCACTTCTACTCTTGCTAGTGCGTGACTCAGGAATTAATTCTGGGATTAGGTCCTGCTTTTTAACCTTCTGTCTGACTCCCTAACCTCACTTTGAAGGACTTTACCCCTCTTTCTACATATACCATGAGTACCATGACCTATGGTCATTGCCTCTCCTCCTTCTGAACATTCTGTACCCAATCTAAGATATCAGGGAAACTACATCCCAATTTGGAGTCTTGCTCTTAGAAGCAGCAGTGCATTATTTCTTTGGTTACTAATAAATCCCCTGCCACTACTACTTGCTAAACTTTTCCTTCCCTTGCCATGTATAAGAGTTAACAGTGTTGCCACACTCTTAACTGCTACTACTGATTCTCTCTATTCTCTGAGAGGCCGTTCCCTCCAATAGTGTGGTAAATGGTATATCTGCTTGACAGGGGAATGACCACATGAAATTCCTACACTATCTGCCTGTACTTGGTGCCCTTCCTTGTGATTACCACCTCCTTTCTGTACCTGCAAAGTGACCTACTCAAGAATCATACTGTGGTATTTTCTGTGTCACAGATGCTCCAAAGCAAGTCCAAACACTTTTGCAATTATTGTGTGGCTCTTCCTTATCTCCTCTGACAGTAACATCCTCAAAAGGACGTAATTTTGTTAAGAATGATCTCCCTTTCCAAACCTATTAATGCTTTCTGGATGTTCTGCTATTAACTCCTTTATGATAGATCCCAGCATTTTCCCCTGCTTATGTTAAGATCAATGATCTGTAATTCCATGTTTTTTCTCTCTCTATTTTTATTAAAATAGAGGAACTATACAATCAGTGGCCACTTTATTAGGTACACATTTACACCTGCCTATTAATGCAAATATTTAATCAGTCAATCATGTGATAGCAACTCAATACATAAAAGCATACAGGCATGTCAAGTGGTTCAAGCCACACATCAGAATTCAGAAGAAAAGTGATCAAAGTGACTTTTGACTGTGAAATGATTGTTGGTGCCAGATGGGGAGGTTTGAGTATCTCAGGAACTGCTGAACTCCTGGGATTTTCACACATAATATTCTGTAGAGTTTACAGAGAATGATGCAAACAACAACAAAAAAATCCAGTGAGTGGCAGTTCTGTGGGCAAAAATGCTTTGTCAATGATAGATGTCAGAGGAGAATGTCCAGACTTGTTCAAGCTGACAGAAAGACAACAGTAATTCATATAACCACATGTTACAACAGTGTGGTGGAGAAGAGCACCTCTGAATGCACAACATGTTGAACCTTGAAGTGGATAGGAGACCACAAACATACATTCAGTCACCCCTTTATTAGTACGGAAGTTGGAATGTAATGTTAAAATTGTACAAGGCATTGGTAAGGCCAAATTTAGAATATTGTGTGCAGTTCTGGTCACTGAATTATAGGAAAGATATCAATAAATTAGAGAGAGTGCAGAGACGATTTACTAGGATGTTACCTGGGTTTCAGCACTTAAGTTACAGAGAAAGGTTGAACAAGTTAGGTCTCTATTCATTGGAGCATAGAAGGTTGAGGGGGGGATTTGATCAAGGTATTTAAAATTTTGAGAGGGATAGATAGAGTTGACGTGAATAGGCTGTTTCCATTGAGAGTAGGGGAGATTCAAAGGAGAGGACATGATTTGAGAGTTAGGGGGCAGAAGTTTAAGGGAAACACAAGGGGGTATTTCTTTACTCAGAGAGTGATAGCTGTGTGGAATGAGCTTCCTGTAGAAGTAGTAGAGGCCAGTTCAGTTGTGTCATTTAAGGTAAAATTGGATAGGTATATGGACAGGAAAGGAGTGGAGGGTTATGGGCTGAGTGCGGGTAGGTGGGACTAGGTGAGATTAAGAGTTCGGCACAGACTAGGAGGGCCGAGATGGCCTGTTTCCGTGCTGTGATTGTTATATGGTCATTAGGTAAAGAAGGTGCTTACTAAAGCAGCCACTCAATCTATTTGTCCCCTCCAATCTGTAGGAACTATTTCACTATATTAGAAGATACAACAATGCATTAATTTCAAGGACACTTCCTTTTATTTTCTCATATGTAGATTATCACTTACTTGATATTTGTCTGTCTTTAGCTACATTAATCAGGCTCACACTTTTTCTTTCCTAGTATTGACTTTTAATAGCTCCTCTTTCTCTTTACAGCCCTGATTTCTTAATGTATTTGAAGATTATCTGTGCCATCCTTCATGAAGGCAGAACCAAAAATGTAAAATGTAAAGGGAAGTACACCGTCAATGACAGGACCCTTAACAGAGTTAATATATGGGGAGGGAGATCTTGGGGTCTAGGTCCAGAGCTGCCTGAAAGTGGGCACACAAGTTGATAAAATGGTAAAGAGGGTGCATATCATGTTTATCTTTATTAGTCAAGGATTTGAGTTCAAGTTATGCTGTAGCCTTATAAAATCCCAGTAAGCCCAGATCTAGAGTAATGCATTCAATTCTGGTCACCCATTGTATTGAGAATGTGGAAGCTTTGAAGAGGGTGCAGAAGAGATTTACCAGGATGCTGGCTGGATTAAGAGGTATAAAAAAATTTTTGGACAAACTAGGTGTCACACTGGTCACTGGCAGGAATGAACCTAGGTGTGGTGGAACTGTAGATTCCCACACAGAGAAGGAAACAAGAGGTTATATTTTGGAATACCAGCAGAGCAACAAAGACACACTGAGTGACTCCGCGAGACTCATCATTCTTCACAAAAAGACTTTGCGAACAGCGCTAAAAAGAAGTCCTCCTTAAATAATCATAGAATGTGGAAATCCCATGCCAGTCACATTTAACTTGACAAGATTAAACAGAAAGCACAAGGGCTTAACAATTCTAGTTAAGACAACAATTACTAAATACGGGTTCTTGAGAAACCTAGAAGGTCAATACTCTATGACAAGCTACAAAAGCCTGCAGGGCTCATGACAGTAGGGTTGTTTTCTCTGAAGACTGAGGGAAAACTGAATGGAAATTTATAAAATTATGAGAGGCAAAATAGAGTAAACAGCTGGTAATTTTCTCCCACAGTTGAAGGAATGCATTTAAGGTGAAAGGAAGAATATTCAAAGGAGATATGTAGGGCAAGTTTTTTTTTACAGAGAGAGTGGTGGGTGCATGGAATGCATTGCTGGGGTTGCTGCCGGAGGCAAATGTAACATTGGTGTTTACGAGGCTCTGGGAAAGGCACATGAATGTGCAGACAATAAGAGCCATGTGCAAGCAGAGAACATTAGTTGAATTAGGTGTCATCAGCTTAATGAGTTTGGAACAACATTGTGGACCAAAAGCCATTTTTCTATGCTATACTGTTCTACTTTCCATGTGTTTAACTATTCTACCATTTAATTCTTCCCAAGTATAAATTTTACCATTGTTGATTGAAGGGAACCTGCATTTGTCTTCACCAATCTATTTTTCTATGCACTTAGAACCTCTATGATCAGTTCTCATGTTTCCTGCAAGTTCTCTCTCATACACAGTAATCCCATTCTTTTTCAATCTTGTTCTCCTTTGCTGAATTTCTTTCAATCTTCAGGCCTGCAGTTTTGTCTAGTAATTATATCTGTCACACCTTTGAAACTAATACTACCTCTAAATTCCATAGGAAGTCACATTTCAGGCCTCTTCCCCAATTTATTTTTGCACCCAATAGGAATGAATGATTGCTATAATTCATTTACACATTCTTTAGTTAATACTCATTGTCTATTCACTGTCAACCCATTTAATAAATCCAGTAATGGGACTTCCTCTTCCCTGTGATGTGCAGCATACCCATCCTTGATAAGAACCCAATTTTGATGCACCCCATTTCAATTGGGTGAGTATCTAGCTTCAGTAATTATCATGTTTAGTATATCATTCATTGCTCTAATTTGTTGGGGATACACTTATATCAATAACCTTGCACTCAATGTCAGTAAGACCAAGAACTGACTGAGGACTTCAGAAAGGGTAAGACAAGGAAACACACAACAGTCCTCATCAACGGATCTGAAGTGGGAAGGATGAACAATTTCAAGTTCCCGGGTGCCAACATCACTGAGGATCTATCCTGGGCCCGACATATTGATGCAGTTACAAAGCAGGCACGAGCTTGGCTATATTTCAGCAGGAGTTCACCAAAGACACTTGGAAATTTCTACAGATGCACCAAGAACAGCACTCTAACTGGCTATGTCACTATCTGGTATGAAGGGACCATGGCACAGGCTTGAAAAAAGCTGCAGAAAGTTGTAAACTCAGCCAGATCCATCATGGACTCTGGCCTCCCCAGCATTCAGGAGGCAATGCCTCAGAAAGGCGGCATCCATCATTAAGGATCCCCCTCCCCAGGACATGTCCTCTTTTCATCATTACCAACAGGGAAGAGGTACAGGAATCTGAATGAATCAGGAACAGCTTATTCCCCTCTGCCATCAGATTACTGAATGGACATTGAAACCATGAACACTATCTCACTACTTTTGTTTTTTTTTTCCTTTTTTCACTCCTTATTTAACTTTTTAATGTAGATACTTACTGTAATTTACAGTTTTTATTATTGTGTATTGCAATGTACAGTTACTGTATAGCAACTAATTTCACAACATATGCCTATGATATTAAACTTTATTCTAATTCCCTCTCCTGCTAATGTAAAGCAATGAAACATCCACTTGGTATCTGATTTTGGTCTCTTGGGCAAATTGCAATATTTAGTTTCCAGTGGTGCAGAATATAGGAAGGTATAAAATACAGAAAAATTATTTCTGTTTCCATAGTCATAGCACTGTGGAGAACTTGTTCCATTTCTTAGTTACTAAGAATATGTACCTTTTTAAACTTTTGTTTTTGTAATAATTTTACTGGCAGATATATAAACAGATTGGCTTCAAAAAATTTTCCAAATTTAAAAAATATTCTATGGCATAATCTCTTCTTCTGTGAGTTCTGAGGTGAATTCATTAAATAATATATTAGGGTCCAAGTTAAACATCATGTCCTAGAGTTCCATCCTTTCATTTTACAGGGCTAATTATAAAGTAATGCTTTAATGTGTTTGCATGTGGGAGTAGCTGTAGATGTGCTTGCGTGTGGGTTTATACATAAAGACATTTATAGATCTGTGTGGCTGTGTGTGTGAGGTGGTAGGATAGAGGAGGGAGAAGGAAGGATTATATTCGGTGAGCTAACATTTTAATTTAAGTTTTACAGGATTCCGTTTCTCTATCATGTGAGCAACATTACCAAATCTCAGGAGCTCCAAACAAACATGGTTGTTTGTTCAAATGACTTCTCTAGACTAACCCTGGAAGGTCTACAAACACAGAAGTCTATCAGCTGCTTAACACTGTACCTAGAGAGATAGAGTATATAAATAATCCTTTTTAAATTATATTTTATATGCAACTAATTCTACGAGAATGTTGACACATGGCACAAGATCACTTAAAAATAAATCAGATAAACTAGCAGTAAAAGTTTTTTTAAAAAACTGCAGATGTTAAAAAGTGCTGAAAAACCAGAGCAGATCGAGTTGCATCTGTTGAAAGAGAAATAGTTAATATTTCAGGACTGGGACTTTTTGTCAGAGCTGGAATAGAAAGAAAAACCATTTAGTTATCAGTAGCAGATAAAATAAGGGAGGGACATTCAGAACAAAGGGAATATCTCAGATTCAGGATTCAACATTCAAGATTAAACTAAATTTAAAATATTCATATCTTAACTGCATTATTTCCTGAAGCAACACTTCTAAATTACTAAGTGCTGCAATTCCCATTTGCTTTCATAGAAACATAGAAAACCTACAGCACAATACATGTTCGGCCCACAATGCTGTTCACCTCCACCACCATCGCCAGCAGCCCATTCCACGCACTCACCACTCTCTGCGTAAAAGACTTACCCCTGACATATCCTCTGTATCTACTTCCAAGCACCTTAAAACTGTGCCCTCTTGTGCCAGCCATTTCAGCCCTGGGAAAAAGCCTCTGACTATCCACATGATCAATGCCTCTCATCATCTTATACACCTCTATCAGGTCACCTCTCATTCTCCATCACTCCAAGGAGAAAAGGCCGAATTCACTCAACCTATTCTCATAAGGCATGCTCCCCAATCCAAGGCAACATCCTTGTAAATCTCCTCTGCACCCTTTCTATGGTTTCCACATCCTTCCTGCAGTGAGGCGACCAGAACTGAGCACAGTACTCCAAGTGGGGTCTGACCAGGGTCCTATATAGCTGTAACATTACCTCTCAGCTCCTAAACACAATCCCACGATTGATGAAGGCCAATACATCGTATGCCTTCATAACCACAGAGTCAACCTGCGCAACTGTTTTGAGTGTCCTATGGACTCAGACTCCAAGATCCCTCTGATTCTCCACACTGCCAAGAGTCCTACCTTAATACTATATTCTGCCACCATATTTGATCTACCAAAATGAACCACCTCACACTTATCTGGGTTGAACTCCATCTGCCACTTCTCAGCCCAGTTTTGCATCCTATCAATGTCCAGCTGTAACCTCTGACAGCCTTCCAAACAATCCACAACACCCTCAACATTTGAGTCATCAGCAAACTTACTAACCCATCCCTCCACTTCCTCATCCAGGTAATTAATAAAAATCATGAAGAGAAGGGGTCCCAGAACAGATCCCTGAGGCATACCACTGGTCACCGGGCTCCATGCAGAATATGACCCATCTACAACTAATCTTTGCCTTCTGTGAGCAAGCCAATTCTGGATCCACAAAGCAATGTCCCCTTGGATCCCATGACCCTTACTTTCTCAATAAGCCTTGTATGGGGTACCTTATCAAATGCCTTGCTGAAATCCATATACGCTGCATCTACTACTCTACCTTCGTCAGTGTGTTTAGTCACATCCTCAAAAAATTCAATCAGGCTCATAAGACATGACCTGCCTTTGCAAAGTTATGCTGACTATTCCTAATCATATTATGCCTCTCCAAATGTTCATAAATCTTGCCTCTCAGGATCTTCTCCATCAACTTACAACCACTGAACTAAGACTTGCTGGTCTGTAATTTCCTGGGCTATCTCTACTCCCTTTCTTGAATAAAGGAAAAACATCCGCAAACCTATAATCCTCTGGAGTCTCTCCCCTCCCCATTGATGATGCAAAGATCATTGCCAGAGGCTCAGCAATCTCCTCCCTCGCCTCCCACAGTAGCCTGGGGTACATCTCATCTGTTTTTTGTGACTTATCCAACTTGTTGCTTTCCAAAAGCTCCAGTACATCCTCTTTCTTAATGTTTATATGCTTAAGCATTTCAGTCGGCTGTAAGTCATCCCTACAATTGTCAAGGTCCTTTTCTGTAGTGAATACTGAAGCAAAGTATTCACTAAGTACCTCTGCTAGTTCCTCCAGTTCCATTCACACTTTTCCACTGTCACACTTGATTGGTCCTATTCTTTCACTTCATATCATCTTGTTCTTCACATACTTGTAGAATGCCTTGAGGTTTTTCTTAATCCTGCTCACCAAGGTCTTCTCATGGCCCCTTCTGGCTCTCCTAATTTCATTCTTAAGCTCCTTCCTGCTAGCCTTATAATCTTCTAGATCTCTATCATTATCTAGTTTTTTGAACCTTCCGTAAGCTCTTCTTTTCTTCTTGACTAGATTTTCAACAGCCTTTGTACACCGTGGTTCCTGTACCCTACCATCCTTTCCCTGTCTCTTTGGACCGTAGCTATGCAGAACACCACTCAAATATCCCCTGAACATTTGCCACATTTCTGCCATACATTTCCCTGATGACATCTGTTCCCAATTTATGGTTCCAAGTTCCAGCCTGATAGTTTCATATGTCCCCTTACTCCAATTAAACACTTTCCTAATTTGTCTGTTCCTATCCCTCTCCAATGCTATGGCAAAGGAGATAGAATTGTGATCACTATCTCCAAAATGCTCTCACACTGAGAGACCTGACACCTGACCAGGTTCAATTCCCAATACCAAATCAAGTACAGCCTCTCCTCTTGTAGGCTTATCTACATATTGTGTCAAGAAACCTTGCTGAACACACCTAACAAACTCCACCCCATCTAAACCCCTTGCTCTAGGGCAGGGATCAGCAACCTTTACCACTGAAAGAGCCATTTGGACCCGTTTCCCACAGAAAAGAAAACACTGGGAGCCACAATACCCGTTTGACATTTAAAATGAAATATCACTGCATACAATGTTTTTTTTTGCCTTTATGCTATGTATAAACAAACTATAATGTGTTGTATTAATGAAATCGATGAACTCCTGCAGAGAAAACGAAATTACATTTCTGCATGAAACAAAAACATTTTGAACTCCGAAAAAATGACGTTGGTTTGAAGGTTACTTTTAAGTAAAATACTCAATGTCTACCATGAAGTGTAGCTTTTCCAGCCACTCTGAAAGGTGAGCCCTTTGCTGCCCAGGAAAGTTTTCCCTTCTTCCAGACACGCGACAAAACATTTCAGCACCTCCCCCTGGACAGCCACCGGACTTTGTTGTGCAGCAGGAGATCAGAATATGTGCTTTCCAGCTCGTCCAGTAACAAACGGAATTGACGGTGATTTAAACTTTTTTGCCATTATTTTATTGACAATCTGAATGACAACATCCATTACTTCTGTGCATTCCGGAGGAAATGTTTGAGTGCACAGTGCCTCTTGGTGCAAGATGCAGTGAAAAGTCAGCAGCTTTCTCTCCAGCGACTTCTGCAGTAAAGCCACAAATCCCTTGTGCGCACCTGTCATACTTGGTGCCCCATCAGTAGCTACTGACACCAGGTGGGTGGTCTTTATTCCTTTGGCTCTTAAACAATTCAAGACAGCCTCACAGATGTCCTCCCCCCGTGTTTGGCCTTTTCGAGGTATCAACTCAATCACTTCTTCTTGTGGCCCGGCAGAGTTTACATACCGGCAAAACAGCGCTATTTGTTCAACATCACCTTTGTCTTTGGACTCGTCACAGGCAATCGAGTAGGCCACAGCTGAATTGATATCTTTAACTTGCTGTCTTGTGATGTCTTCTGCCATTTTTATGGTTCTGTCTTTGACAGTCTTTGCAGAGAGGGGCATATCCCTGATTTTCTGCACAATTTCACTCTTGTTTTTAAATCCGTGAATAGATGTTCTGAAATCATATTGAAAGATTCTTTTATATATTCACCATCTGTAAACTGCTTCCCGTGCCTGACTATTTCCTGAGCGGTAACAAAACATGTAGTTGATTTTCCAGACTTCATCCACTTCTTGAAATGATTTTTGCTCAAATCAACCTTCCGCATCAGTTCCGAAACGGCTTTTTTTCTCTCATCTTCATCCAGATATTTTTGAGCAAAGGCTGCGTGTTTATTCTGGAAATGTCTTGCGACTTTTGACTTTTTGTTGTTTGCTAGTTTCTCATTGCATATTAAGCACACCGGTAAACCAGTCTCATCAGCAGTGAAAGCAAATGAATCTGCCCACGTATCATTAAACATTCTGTTTTCTTCAGTCACTTCTCCTTTTTTTAGAATTCTCCATATTTAGCCTACCTTGGATCGAAAAATTAAAGAAAACGCCAACTGGCAGGTGTCAGGCATTGGCAATGGTGATGTATATTAATAGCGACAAAAAACATGTTTTCTTTAGATTGTACAAGATCACCATAATCTTCAAATTTAGAATTACATTTCAAAAACTAACAAACTAACATAAAATACATTTTAATTAAATACTCATCATTTATTTTCCAAAGCCACGGGGAGCTGCAGCACAGAGATGAAAGAGTCGAATGCGGCTCAGGAGCCACGGGTTTCCGACACCTGCTCTAGGGAAATACCAATCAATATTTGGGAAATTAAAATCTTCCATCATGACATCCCTGTTATTATTACACCTTTCCAGAATCTATCTCCCTATTAGCTCCTTGATGTCCCTGTTACTATTGGGTGTTCTATAATAAATACCCAGTGGAGTTATTGACCTCATTCTTGTTCCTAACTTCCACCCACAGAGACTCAGTAGACAATCCCTCCATGACTTCCTCCTTTTCTGCAGCCAGGACACTATCTCTGATCAGCAGTTCCATGCCCCCACCTCTTTTGCCTCTCTCCCTGTCCTTTCTGAAACATCTAAAGCCCAGCACTCGAAGTAACCATTCCTGCCCCTGAGCCATCCCTGTAATGGCCACAACATCATACCTCCAAGTACTGATCCACACTCTAAGCTCATCGCTTTGTTCATGATACTCCTTGCATTAAAATAGACACATCGCAAACCAGCAGTCTGAGTGCATCTCTTCTCTATCACCTGCCTATTCTCCTTCTTGCACCATCTACAAGCTTTTTCTATTTGTGAGCCAACCGCCCCTTTATCCATCTCTTCAGTTCAGTTCCTACCACCTCCCCCCAGCAATTCTAGTTTAAACTCTCCCCACTAGCCTTTGCAAACCTCCCTGCCAGGATATTGGTCTCCCTTGAATTCAAGTGCAACCCATCCTTTTTGTACAGGTCACGTCTGCCCCAAAAGAGGTCCCAAAGTTCCATAAATCTGAATCCCTGCCCCCTGCTCCAATACCTCAGCCATGCATTTATCCTCCACCTCATCCTATTCCTATACTCACTGTCGCATGGCACAGGCAGTAATCCCAAGATCACTACCTTTGAAGTCTTGCTTCTCAACTTCCTTCCTAACTCCCTGTAGTCTGGTTTCAGGACCTCCTCCCTTTTCCTAGCTATGTTGTTGGTACCAATATGCACCACGACCTCTGGCTGTTCACCTTCCCACTTCAGGATATCGTGGATGCAATCAGAAACCTCCCGGACCCTGACAGCTGGGAGGCAAACTACCATCCGTGTTTCTTTTCTGCATCCACAGAATCACCTATCTGAACCCCTATCTTTAGAGTCCCCTATTACTGCTGCCTTCTTCCTTTACCTTCCCTTCTGAGCCCAGGGCCAGACTCTGTGCCAGAGCAACCACTGTTGCTTTACCCAAGGTAGGTTCCCCCCCAACAGTACTCAAGCAGGGGTACTTATTGTTAAGGAGGACTGCCACAGGGGTACTCCCTAGTATCTGACTCTTGCCCTTCCCTCTCCTGAATGTTACCCACTTATCTGTCTCCTGAGGTCCCCGTGTGACTACTTGCCTACAGCTCCTCTCTATTACCTCCTCACTTACCCTGACCAGACAAAGGTCATCGAGCTGCATCTCCAGTTCCCTAACCCAGTCCCTAAGGAGCTGCAGCTCGACACACCTGGTGCAGGTGTGACCGTCCAGGAGGCTGGGAGTCTCCAGGACTTCCCATATCTGACACCCAGCGCAGAACACCGGCCTCACAGACATATTTCCTATTCCTACTCTTCACAAGTAACTTACCTCGCCTTGACCCGTTATTGCCGAAGCCCAGTTGAGCCAAAACCCTCCGATTCTGTCTCCCTTTACTCTGTTACCTGCTCTATAAAGCTGTCTTCTTTTTAAACTCTTCCCCCCAGTCTAACTCAGTTGTGCCTCGATCAAATCGATGAAGTAAAACCTGTCTCCTTTTAAATCCTTCCTACCAGTCTACTTAGATACCACTGATTCTGAATCACTGGTGAATATTGCAGAGAAGTTGGAACTTAACACAGTATGAACTTCCTATGTACAGTATATATCCAGTAAATGGTGTTCTTTAAACACAGAAATAGATTTTGTTGGGAACAGCTAAGCAAAGAGGAGACAAAAGTAGGGAATGTTTCTTTAAGCAGCCTTCTGATCTATCTCCATACTTAATTTATGCTTGAACCAAAACCTCCCTCTGTCCACCTGTAACAATATGATCATTAAGAAAGTCTTTTTTTCAGACTAAAGAATAATTTAGAACTTGACAATCCAATTGAACATCTTAATGTGAATTTTATTATGGGAGAAGCAAATTCAATTAAATTCGATTTCCTCAGAAACATTATTTAGGAGGTATCTTAAAACTTCCAATGCCTAGGAAAATAGAATTACTTTTATGAATTTCTGTTCCTATTTCAGAACTTTAGACATTGGGGCACATGTTACGAATTAATATGTGGCATTCTACAAAATCTTTCTAAATGATTAAGTAAGGAGATGTAAAATAGTAGATTCCACTGTCAGAAGCCAAATAGAATTATAACAGTACAGCAGGAGAATACTATCATCCCCTCAAAACTGATCAATAAGCTTCAAGACCTTGGCCTCAATACCTGCTAGTACGATTGGATTCTCAATTTCCTCATTGCGGCCCCAGTTTGGATTGGATTGGCATAGGGATTACAATTTGGATTGGCAACAACATCTCTTCCTCAACATCTATCAACACGGGTGCACCACAAGGCTGTGTGCTTGGCCCTCTGTTCTATCACCTTACACTTATGACTGTGTAGGTAAGCACAGCTCCAATACCATATTTAAGTTTGCTGACAACATCACTCATTTGCCGGTTCAAAGTGGGTACTGAATGTAGGAGGGAAGTTGAAAGTTTGGCAAAGTGGTGCCACATCAGCAACCTCTTACTCAATGTCAACAAGAGCAAGGAGCTGATTGTCCACTTCAGGAGGAGGACACTGCAGTCTTCATAGGGGGATGAGAGATGAAGAAGGTCAGCAACTTTAAATTCCTCTGTGTTATCATTTCAGAGGACCTGTCCTGAGCCTAGCATGTGTGCATTATAAAGAAAGCATGGCAGTGCATCTGCATCCTTGGAAGTCTGCAAAGGTTCAGCATAACTTTTAAAGCTTTGACAAACTTCTATAGATGTGTGGTGGAGTGTATATTGACTGGTTGCATCACAGCCTGGTATGGAAACACCAATGCCCTTGAATGGAAAATTCTATGAGAAGTCGTGGGTATGGCTCAGTCCATCATGGGTAAACTCCTCCCCACCACTGAGAACACTGTCACGGAGAACAGTCACAGGAAAGCAGCATCCATCATCAGTGACCCCACCACCCACAACATGTCCTCATCTCATTGCTGCCATCAGGAAGAAGGTAGAGGAGCCTCAGGACTCACACCATCAGATTCAGGAACAGTTATTACTCCTCAACCATCAGGCTCTTGAACTAATGGGGATAACTTCACTCAACTTCACTTGCCCCATCACTGAACTGTTCCCTCAACCTATGGACTCACTTTCTTCATCTCACGTTCTCAGTATTTATTGCTTATTTATTTATTGTTGTTATTATTTCTTTTTTTTTTGCACAGTTTGTTGTCTTTCGCACATTGGTTGCTTATCCATCCTGTTGAGTGCAGTCTTTCATTGATTCGATTATGATTCTTGGATTTTCTGAGTATGCCCGCAAGAAAACAAATCTCAGGGTTGTATATGGTGACATATATGTACTTCGATAATAAATTTACTTTGAACATTGAATAGTAGATTCCACTTCAGGAAGCTAAATAGAATCTAGAACAGTACTGCAAGTGATTAGGCCCTTCAGCCCACTAAGTTATGCCATACTCAACAAGCTAAGGATGCCTACTTAAACTAATCCTTCCTACCTGCACACACAAAATGCTGAAGAAACTCAGCGGGCCAGGCAGCATCTATGAAAAAATGTACAGTCAACGTTTCGGGCCGAAACCCTTCGGCAGTACTGGAGAGAAAAAGCTGAGGAGTAGGTTTGAAAAGCGGAGGAGGGGGGGAAGGCAGAGTGAAACGCCCAGTAATAGGTGAAACTTGGAAGGGGAGGGTTTAAGCAAGGAGCTAGGAAATTGGCCACACTTAGGTTGGAGGAACAACATCTTATGTTCCATTTGGGTAGCCTTCAACCTGATGGCATGAACTTTGATTTCTCAAACTTCCAGCAATGCTTCCAACCCCCTCCCCCCCCTTCACCATTTCCCATCCCCTTCTCCCTACCTCATGTTATCTCCTTGCCTGCCCATCGCCTCCCTCTGGTGCTCCTTCCTCCCCATCCCTTTCTTCTTTCTTCCATGGCATTCTGTCTCTTTCACCAATCAACTTCCTAGCTCTTTGCTTTATCCCTCTCCCCTTCAAGTTTCACCTGTCGCCTGGCATTTCTCCCTCCCCTCTCTCCCCACCTTTCAAATCTACTCCTCAGCTTTTTCTCTCTGGTCTTGCCGAATGGTTTCGGCCCGAAACATTGACTGTACTTTTTCCCCATAGATGCTGCCTGACCTGCTGAGTTCCTCCAGCATTTTGTGTGTGTTGCTCGGACTTCCAGCATCTGCAGATTTTCTCTTGTTTGTGATTTGCTTTCTAACTGCACATCATCCATATGGCTGCCTTCTCTGCAATTTCATGTGCCTGCTCAGACCTTCCAATGGGTAAACTTTATCAAAGCAGGGTATGAATCATTCATGATAGGGATGAGAGCCAAACCATCAATTCCTCCCTCCTCACAGATGCTGCTCAATCCATTGCATTTCTCCAGCAGATTGCTTGTTGCTCCAGATTCCAGCATCTGTAGTTTCTTGTGTGTCCTCATACCAGTATTTGTAAACAATAGAACTGCATTATAGAAGTGGAATAACACCTACATTTGCCTTTACAGTGCACATATGATACAGGATGAATTTCAATCCCCAAAACCTGAATATTCAAAAAGCAAACACAAGGAAATCTGCAGATGCTGGAAATTCAAGCAACAATATTCAAGGCTGATTGTAATTTTGATCAGCTAAAGGGGTAAATGTGAATCAAAACCTTCCTTAACAATCTAATTTTGCCTGATTGAGTTTTTTGAAGAAGTAGCAAAAGAAATTGATGAGGGTAGGGCAGTGGATGTGGTCCACATGAACTTTAGCAAGGCATTTGACAAGGTCCCTCACAAGAGACTCATCCAGAAAGTCATGAGGCATGGGATCAGTGGAACCTTGGCTGTTTGGATAAAAAAAATAGGCTTAAAGGAAGAAAGCAGAGGGTAGTTGTGGAAGGAAAGTATTCTGCCTGGAGTTCGGTGACTAGTGGAGTGCCACAGGGATCTGTCCTGGCACCACTGCTGTTTGTGATTTTTATAATTGACCTGGATGTAGAGGCGGAAGGATGGGTGAGTAAGTTTGCAGATGACACAAAGATTGGAGGAGTTGTGGATGGAGCTGCAGGTTGTCGAAGGTCACAAGAGGATACAGACAGGCTGCAGAGTTGGGCAGAAAAATGGCAGATGGAGTTCAATCCGGATAAGCGTGAGGTGATGCATTTTGGAAGGACAAACCAGAAGACTGAGTACAGGATTAATGGTCAGTTACTGAAGAGTGTGGATGAACAAAGGGACCTTGGGGTTCAAATCCATACATCCCTCAAGGTCGCTGCACAGGTTGATAGGATAGTTAAGAAGGCCTATGGGATGCTAGGCTTCATTAACAGGGGGATTGAGTTCAAGAGCAGAGAGGTCATGTTGCAACTCTACAAATCTCTGGTGAGGCCGCACTTAAGAGTATTGTGTTCAATTCTGGTCACCTCATTATAGGAAGGATGTGGAAGCTATGGAGAGGGTGCAGAGGAGATTTACCAGGATGTTGCCTGGTTTGGAGAACAAGTCATATGAAGCAAGGTTAGCAAAGCTGGGACTTTTCTCTTTGGAGCATAGAAGAATGAGAAGGGACTTGATAAAGGTCTACAAGATTATGAGAGACATAGCTAGGGTGGATAGTTAGTACCTGTTTCCCAGGGCACCAATAGCAAACACCAGAGGGCATATGTACAAAATTAAGGGAGGGAAGTTTAGGGGAGACATCAGGGGTAAGTTTTTTACACAGAGGGTTGTGAGTGCCTGGAATGACTTGCTAGGAATGGTGATGGAGGCTAAAGCATTAGGGGTATTTAAGAGCCTCTTGGACGGGCACATGGATGAAAGAAAAATGGAGGGTTATGGGGTAGTGTGGGTTTAGTACTTTTTTTTAAGGATTATATGGGTCAGCACAACATGGAGGGCTGAAGGGCCTGTACTGTGCTGTAATGTTCTATGGTTCTATAGTTAGTATCACCCTTTGCCACCACCCGAGACTGCAATGCAGAGTCAGAGGTTCTGCTTCTCTAATGAAATGATTAACAAAAAGTTATTGATATGGATGGAAACAAAACAATAATCTTTTGAGCTTGGATTTTTTTCATTAACTGGATCCCATTTATCCACCAGCCATTATTATCACAAACTCTGTGGATTCACATATAGTTATTTTTGAGACCTTAATGTTCCAAATCCATCTACATAACTTGCCTACAATGCTTGAGTATCAGCCCTGATAAGCACATTTAAATGCTTCAAGTCACTTTTGCTGCAACTTGGGCTAGGGCATTGAATGACAATAATATCAAGCACATCCTAATACCTAGCACAAAATGCTCTGCAGAAGCTGGGGTCAAAGCAACATGCACAACATACTGGAAGAACTCAGCAGGTTGGGCAGCATCTGTGGAAACGAACAGTCAACGTTTCGGGCCAAGACCCTTCATCAGGACTGAAGAGGGAGGGGGCAGGGGCCCTCTAAAGAAGGTGGGGGGAGGGTGGGAGAAGTCTGGTAGGTGCCTGGTGAAAAACCAGTAAGGAGAAAGATCAAGGGGTGGGGGAGGCGGTGGGCAGGAAAAGTGAAGAAGGAATGTAAAGGGAAAGCACTATGTATAGTAGAAGAAGGCAGAATCATCAATAGACAATAGACAATAGGTGCAGAAGTAGACCATTCGGCCCTTTGAGCCTGCACCGCCATTCTGAGATCATGGTTGATCATCTACTATCAATACCCAGTTCCTGCCTTGTCCCCATATCCCTTGATTCCCCTATCCATAAGATCAGAGAGGGAATCAGAGAGGTGATAGGCAGCTGGAGGAGGAGGCAGAGTGAAACTGGGATGGGGGAAGGGAGAGGGAGGGAATTACCGGAAGTTGGAGAATTCAATGTTCATGCCAAGGGGCTGGAGACCACTCAGACGGTATATGAGGTGTTGCTCCTTCACCCGGAGTTTGGCCTCATCATGGCAGTAAAGGAGATCATGTATGGACATATCCGAATGGGAATGTGAAGCAGAGTTGAAGTGGGTGGCAACAGGGAGATCCTGTCTGTTGTGACAGACGGAGCGGAGGTGCTCAACGAAGTGGTCCCCTAATCTATGTTGGGTCTTGCCGATGTAGAGGAGGCCGTACCAGGAGCACTGGATGCTATAGATTGCCCCAACAGACTCACAAATGAAGTGTTGCCTCACCTGGAAGGACTTTTTAAGACCCTGAATGGTGGTAAGAGAGGAGGTGTAGGGACAGGTGTAGCACTTACGCTTGCAGGGATAAGAGCTAGGTGGAGATCCGTGGGGAGGGATGTGTGGACTAGGGAGTTGTGGAGGGAATGATCCTTGTGGAAAATGGAGAGGGGTAGAGAGGGAAAGATATGCTTAGTGGTGGGGTTAGGATGAGGTTTTCAGTTCCAGGACATCTCAAATGTCCTCTTTCTTTAAGGTTTGTGTTTTTCCTTCCGCCGTCATCAATGATGCCCTCACCCGCATCTCCTCCATTTCCTGCACTTCGGCCCTCACCCCATCCTCCCGTCACCACAACAGGGACTGTGTTCCCCTTGTCCTCACCTACCACCCCACCAGCCTCCGGATCCAGCATATTATCCTCCGCAACTTTCGTCACCTTCAGTCCTGACAAAGGATCTTGGCCCGAAACGTTGACTGTTCATTTCCACGGATGCTGCCCGACCTGCTGAGTTCCTCCAGCGTGTTGTGCATGTTCCTAATACCTAGCAACACACACAAACTCAGAATTAGAATCTGATTAATTATCGCTAGCATGTATCATGAAATTTATTAATTTAGCAGCAGCAGTTCAATGCAATACGTAATATAGAAGAAGAAAAAGCAGGCGGTTGCCGGACCTCACTCAGGTGAAGCGGCGAATATCTTTGAAATCCTGAAAGAAATAATGGAGGTCCAGAAAGAAATAAAGCAGCAGCTCCGTGATATCAAGGCAGAGCTCGCCAGCATTGATCAAAAAATAGCGGTGGCAGAGACTCGAATTGAGAAGGTGGAAGATCGCGTTCAAAACGTGGAACGGATTCTGAGTAAGTCAATAAAAATATTACATCACCAAGAAGGTAAACAACTTGACCTGGAGGGAAGATCATGGCAGAAAAATCTCAGAACCTACGATGTTCCCGAAGGAGTGGAGGGCTCGTCTATGATGAAGTTTGTCGGAAAGTTAATGCGGGACGCGTTGGATATTCCCTCAGCTATGAAGCTGGAAGTCAAAAGAGCCCACCGCGCGTTAGTCCCAAAACCTACCCAGGATAGAAAACTACACTCAATTATAATTAAATTCCTTCAGTACAGCACCAAGGCGGAGATTCTATGAAGGGCCTGGGGTAAGGAGAGAGTGTTTTTCGACGATAAATTAATATATTTCAACCAAGATTACCCCCCCCAAACACAAAGAATACTCTGAAGTAAAGTGAGTACTAAAGCAAAAAAAGATTAAATTTCAAACTCCGTACCCTGCTAAACTTCAAATGTTTTATGACAATGCGACGCGGTTGTATCAGACAGTGGAAGAGGCGACTACAGACATGAAGGCCAGAGGGTTGCCCATCAGCATGACCAAAACGAAGGAAAACCTGACTGAGGAATTATCCGGCTCCGCTTGGGAAATAGTACGAGAATCAAGAAGGCAGGAGACGGGAGGAAGCCGAGAGAAATATATCAGGAAGAGACCGGGAGTTTCCTAAAGACAGTCCTCACCCCCTTCAGAAGAGCCATAAGGTCTGGCTAACTTTAAAAATGTTGAGAAGCTAAACGGAAGCAAAAGTACACGGTGATATACCCATCTCGAGAAATACTTATTATAATGTGGATTTTATATTACTTAGTTGTTATTCTTTATTCGCCCACTTACTCCTTTTTCTCCCACCAAAATGAGAATATGTATATGTAGTGTGTGTGTGTGTGTGTGTGTGTGTATGTATATGTAGGAGGAGTACACAGGGAAATCTTTTCTGTGTAATGGATTTGTTCACTGACTTTTATGAATACTGCAATGGGGGCCCTCAACTCACAAGTAGGAGGGGTTATCCCCCACAGCTAGACATTTCCTCTAGCTCAACGCAGGGTCATCTACTAGAGACCTCAACCTTGGAATCACACGTTCGTTGCCATTTTTGTTATTATTTGCGTTTCTTGGTTCTTATTTGTTCAGGGAGTAGATCGATTAAGTTTTATTCTAATTTCAATGATACATTGACAGATAAGTACAGATGGCTAAGGACAAGGTAAAATTCATTTCTTTTAATGTCAATGGGCTATTAAATCCAATCAAATGTAAGAGAATTTTATTCAATTTGGAACAATTTGATTCATACTGGGGAAAAATGGTTTAATTACATAATGCCTCATAGGCCTGATTTTATTCTCACAAATCAATGAATCTGTTGTAAAAAAAAAGGTCACTCCCTACTTGTACATAGTTCTTTCCTTTTGCTAGTTTTTTCTTTCCACTCTTTTCTATAACTGTGTATCCCAGATAAATACTTTGTGGAGATTTGTGATATATATGATTATATGATATATATGCACAATGTCTGAAATACATCTTATAGAAACGTTTCTTTGATGATGATCTTCAATAAAAAATAAATTATTAAAAAAAAGAAGAAAAAGCAATAAATAAACAGACAGATAGATAAATCACAGTATACATATATTGAATAGATTAAACATGCAAAATCAGAAATAACAGATATTTAAAAAGTGAGGTGGTGTTCAAGGATTCAATGTCCATTTAGGAATCGATGGCAGAGGGGAAGAAGCTGTTCCTGAATCACTGAGTGTGTGCCTTCAGGCTTCTGTACCTCCTACCTGATGGTAACAGTGAGAAAAGGGCATACCCTGGGTTCTGGGGGGGTCCTTAATAATGGAAGCTGCATTTCTGAGATACCTCTCCTTGAAGATGTCCTGGGTACTTTGTAGGCTAGTAGCCAAGATGGAGCCGACTAAATTTATGACCTTCTTTCGGTCCTATGTAGTAGGCACCACCCCCCCACCAATACCAGACAGTGATGCAGCCTGTCAGAATGCTCTCCACGGTACATCTATAGAAGTTTTTGAGTGTATTTGTTGACATACCAAATCTCTTCAAACTCCTAATGAAGGGCAGTTGTTGTTTTGCCTTCTTTATAGCTGCTTCGATATGTTGGGACCAGGTTAGGTCCTCAGAGATCTTGACACCCAGGAACTTGAAACTGCTCACTCTCTCCACTTCTGATCACTCTATGAGGATTGGCATGTGTTTCTTCATCTTACCCTCCTGAAGTCCAATGCCAACTCTTTCATCTTACTGAATTTGTGTGCAATGTTGTTGCTGTGACACCACTGCACTAGTCGACACATCTCGCTCCGGTACGCCCTCTCGACTCCATCTGAGATTCTACCAACAATGGTTGTATCATTAGCAAATTTATAGACTGTACTTGAGCTATGCCCAGCCACACAGTCATGGGTATAGAGAGAGTAGAGCAGTGGGCTAAGCACACACCCCTGAGGTGCACCAGTGTTGATTAGCGAGGAGGACATATCACCAATCTGAATAAATTATGGTCTCCCGGTTAGGAAGTTGAGGATCCAATTGCAGAGGAGGTACAGAGGACAGGTCTGTAACTTATCAGTCAGGATTGGGGGGAATGATGCTGTTAAATGCTGAGCTTTAGTTGATGAACAACATACTGACATCTGTTTTTGTATTGTCCAGGTGGTCCAAGGCTGTGTGAAGAGCCACTGACCTATAAGCAAATTGCAGTGGGCCCTGGAAGAACTCAGCAGTTCAGGCAGCATCTATGAAAATGAAGGAACAGTTGGTTTTGGGCCAAGACCCTTTATCAGGAATGGAAAGGAAGGGTGAAGGTGCCAGGATAAAAAGGCGGATGGAGGGGAAGGAGAACAAACTAGAAGGTGATATGTGAAACCAGGTGAGGGGGGAGCGGGGGGGGGGATGAAGCTAGAATCTGTGAGGTGATAGGTGGAAAAGGCAAAGGGCTGGAGAAGAAAGAATCTGATAGGAGAGGAAGGTGGACAATGGGAAAAAGGGAAAGAAGAGGGGTACCACAGGGAAGTCATAGGCAGGTGAGGAGAAGAGGTAAGAGGCCAGGGTGGGGAATAGAAGAAGAAAGAAGGGGGAATGAAAAAAAATACCAGAAAGAGAAATCATGTCACGCCATCAGGTTGGAAACTACCTAGATAGAATATGAGAAATTGCACCTCTATTCTGGAAATGGCCTCATCATGGCAGAAGAAGAAAGAAGTCATGGGCCAACATGCCAGGAAGGAAATGGGGATAGAAATTGAAATGGTTGGCCTCCGAGAAATTCCATTTTTTGCAGATGGAGCAGAGGTGTTCAACAAAGCGGACCCCAATTTATGTCAGTATCACCAATGTAGAAGAGGCTGCATTGAGAGCACCGGAAACAGATAATCCCAAGAGATTCGCTGGTGAAGAAAGATTAGTGGGAAGGGACAAGAGGGCAAGGGAATGATGGAGAGAGTGATCCCTGTGGAAAGCGGGGGGGAGGGGGTGTGAAGTAAAGATGAGTTTGTGGGTAGGATTCCATTGAAGATGGCGAATGTTGAAGAGAATGATGTTTTGGCAGTGGAACTCAAAGGATAAGGACAATAGGAACTCTATCCCCGTTAAGGCAGCGGGAAGATGGGCTGACTGTAGGTGTTCAGGAATTGGAGGAGATGTGAGTGAGGGCAGCATCAATGGTGGAAGAAGGGAAACCACGTCCTTTGAAGAAGGAAGGCATTTCTGATATTCTGGACAGGAAAGTTTCATCTTGGGAACAAATGCAGCAGAGAGGAAGGAACTGAGAAAAGGGAACAGCATTTTTACAGGAAACAGAATAGGAAGAGGTATAGTCAAAATAGCTGTGTGGGAATCAGTGGGTTTATCAAAGATATCAGTAGACAGACTGTCTCCAGAAATGGAGACAGAGAAATTGTGAAAGGAGCGAGAGGTGTCCGAGATAGACCAAGTGAACTTAATAGCAGGGTGGAAGCTGAAAGCAAAGTTGATGAAATTGCTGAGCTCAGCATGGGTGTATGAAGCAAAACCAATACAGTCGCCAATGTAGAGCTTTTTCAACTTTTTCAGCTTAATCAAAGCTGAAAAAAATCCCATGTGACAGTAATTCCAACTAGTGGAAAATCCATTTAACTTGTGTGAAGAATTTACTGTAATTTGTGATGATTTCTCTAAAATTAGCACCAGGGACAATATTGTTTCAAGATAATATAGGATGGACAGCAGTCACAATAACAAACCAAGTACTATCTGACTTCTTGCACTACTGCGCTACTCTTTTACCTATTACAGGCATACACATTGGTTGAACTGTGTGCAAAACAATACAGTTATTCCAAAAAATATCCAGTGAAAAATGGTAGGAACTCTCTCATTTCCAAACAAGATGTGGTTGGTAATGTCTGCCAGAGCAGTTCACAATTCCCATGAAATTTCACACATAAGCTGTAAATAAAAAGCTATATCAGACTGTAATTTGTTGGAACATGACATCTACTTCCTTCCTCCAGTGGGAATACAGAATAGACTGTTACTGCAAACAGAGGCAATCTCTCCTTTTTTCCCCCTTGATTACCATTTCAACATTTCTGATATATCATGATTGACCAAGCCCAGCTTGTGAACAGAACAAAGCAAATGTTCCCAATAACACTTCATTACACCTCCATAGCAATAAATGTGATCTATGACAAAACGGAAAATAAAATTAACATTTCAAGTTCTTGGTCTTTCATCAGAACCCTGATCTAAGTATCTGGCATCGTGGCTAATAGCTTCTAGTCATGTTTAGCACTCTGCACAAAGCAGTCAGTTCTCGAAAGGTTCAACAATAAAATGGCCTGATGGTCCCAAGCAACAAGAAGTATGTTCTGGTTGCAAGCTGAATTTATGTTGTTGACCTCAACAAGTTGGAAGAATTCACCATCCAGAAAAATTGCACAGATCCACATGTTCTCGCTCGATTTCCTTTTGCTTTGCTCTTTTAAAAAAATGAGAAGTGTTAGCAGCTAGCAATCTAAATGACTCTTCATTGCCATCTGAAATGCCCAGCAGTTTCCTTCAGTTCAGGGCCTGCTGGGAACAGGCTAGCAACATCCAAATCTACAGAATGAACGAGTAAAATGTTGACAAAAAAGACTATAGATGTTGGAATCTAGAAGAAGGCACAAAGAGGCTAGAGGAACCCAAGAGGCCAGGCAGCATCAGTGGAAGGAAATGACCAGTTGGCATTTTGGATCTGAAAGAAAGAGAGGAGGTAGCCAGTACAGAAGGATGGGGTAAGAAGGGATGGGGCAAAAGCTGACAGGTTTCTATTCCCCTTCAGATTCCTACAGCAATATGTTGGTCCATGCCTCCTCCACTGCCAGATCATGGCCAATTGATAATTAGAGGATCAGCTCCTCATCTTTCACCTCAGGACTCGCCAACCTGGCGGCATGAATGTCTGTTAGGTAAATTAATTTGCTATGGAAACACTTTTAAGGTTGTCACAAAGAATACCTTTATTCATGAGTAAGGGAAGAGTGGCTTGCTAACAGCATTCTCTAGTCACTTCAAAGTCCATGTCTAATTTATTTGTGTCCAACTTTAATTGGATTTTCTAAGGAAATTAATTTCCCAAACAGCATCAAATTTTCAAGCTTCCAATAAATGCTCCCTTCTGTCCTTTTTTCCTAATTCATTTATTTTTTTCTTTTTTCTTCCTCCTCTTGATGCAACTGGCCTTTATGACCCTACATCTTTCCCTTCCACCTGCTTATCACCCACAAGTTCCTCTCCCCTCCTCTCTCCCTTTATTTCAAACACTCGACTAATGGACATCATACATATGATTGAGCTCCCATAATATTATTCAATCCAAAAGTCCTTATGCATGTACATATGCTTAACAATTGCCCTTTCTTGTTAGTACATGTTTTTCATGCCATTTTTTCCAACACTGTGAAGGCATCATGAACCTCTCCTATCATATTCCATTATCTTCTGTCCTTTGTCACTTCTACCTGTCATCTCCCATTCTCGGGCATCAATCCTGCCCTCATCTGCCTATCACCCATCCTCACCTGGATCCACCTATCACCTATGACCTCTTGCTCCACCCCTTTCCTTCTCCTTTTATATGGGCTATCACCATTTTTTTTCAGTCTAGATGAAGCATCTGAACTCAAACATTGACAGCCCATTTCTGCCCATAGATGCTGCCTGACCTGCTGAGATCCCCCAGCACTTTTTGCATTGCTGCAGATGATAGGAGTATTAGGCAGATGTGGTGGGGGGGGGGGGGTATTGAGTGGGAAAGTAAAATGTTATTTTATTTATTCTGGTGCACTCTTCAAAGGGAGTTCTTTCTGGAGATCAGCAA
Source organism: Hypanus sabinus (assembly GCF_030144855.1). Taxonomy (NCBI): domain Eukaryota; kingdom Metazoa; phylum Chordata; class Chondrichthyes; order Myliobatiformes; family Dasyatidae; genus Hypanus; species Hypanus sabinus. Next base: position 44,050,011 of record NC_082710.1, read on the forward strand.
TGAAAAAGCATAATTTTACTAATTCTCATGCTACTTTTCATCCAGCATTACAGAACTGAAGAAGAATTCAATGAAATTCTGAGAATAAGCTAAACATAACAATAGCTGTAAGTGCTACACCACTGGCCTTGAAATTCTATCACATAGTGCAATGCTTTTGTGTACTACCCCATGGGATTTTTTTTTAACATCCTGTTTGATTTTACTTCATCTCTCAGTCATGCACTAACTGAAATTAGGTACATGTATACTGGGACTATGATGTATTTATGCACAAAGTGGGCATGCGTAACCATGGCAACTAAGAAACTTGAACTTTGAAACAGATCTGAATTGGAGAGTTGAGGCCTACCTTGATATGATGCGTATCTTGAGGAAATTCTATACATACACAGGCTGTCCCCGGGTTGTGAACACCTGACTTAAGGACATGGTACATATCATCGAGCTCCTTTAATATCAAAAACTTCAAAAGTCCCACCTATATACATACGTTCTGTATTTTTTCTTATTTCTTATTCTTATTAGTACGTGCATTTCATGCATTCTTTAGAATACAGAGGAGGCGTGGTGATCATATTGAGCAAATTTTGTGTATTTCCTGACTTATTCACAAGATTGACTTTTGGATGTCGATAGGAATGGAACCTATTTATTATCTGGACATGTTCTGTACCAACAAATTTTTCCACCTTTCCTCCTACCCATTTCAAGCGGCTTGTCCACTTGCAAAGTACTCTACATTACTAACTATGACAAATCTCCTCTGTCTCGTATCTTTAAGTGGTACTTCCATTCCACTGACAGTTCATTGAACACACACATTAATACAGCAGTATATTGGGGACAGGAGAGGAGAGGCTGAAGAACATTTTTTTTTTCAAATTGTTGCACACCTGAATCACATTAGTGATACTAATGCCCCATTATTGCTAAAGAAAATAATTAAAAATGTTGCCCAAACTATCTATTTTGTAATGGGTTAGCCATTTCCACCAAATTAGTCTTGCTTTAAATATATTATTGTAGCACATTATGAAATTTGAAGTTATCTCCTTAGCTTATATGTTAAAATAATACATGAAAATCTGTTATTGTTAATAAAGTATTGAATTCTGTGAGAAAATTTTTTATCTTCCAATATGTTTTTAAAGGTAAAAATAACATCAGTTTTATGCTTAAATGCAGCAGTTTAATTTTGTGATGTAAAATTGATTTTACATTATAAAATTTTAGGCAAGACAGCGGATGTTGTCTGCATGGACTTTAGTGAGGCCTATGACATGAACCCACATGGGAATTTGATCCAGCAGATTCAGTCATGGGGTGGTAGATAAGGACAAGAGATGACTTAGTAAATTGGATTTACTTGTCAAAGTAAATTTTATTATCAAAGTACATATATGTCATCATATACAACCCTACAATTCATTTTCCTGTGTGTGGGCATACTCAGCAAATATATAGATCGTAACTATAAAGGGATCAATGAAAGATCAACCAGAAGACAACAACTTGTATAAATGCAAATATAAATAAATAGCAAAGAATAGCAAGAACATGAGATAATGAGATAACATATACCTAAAGTGAGATCATTATTTGTAGGAACCTTACTGATTGGGCAAGTGAGTGTAGTTATTCCCTTTAATTCAAGAGCCTGATGGTTGAGGGGTAGTAACTGTTCTTGAACCTGGTGGTGTGGGTCCTGAGGCTTTTGTAGCTTCCACCTGATAGCAGCAGGGAGAAGAGAGCATGGCCTGGGTGGTGGGGATCTCTGATGGTGGATGCTGCTTTTCTATGACAGCATTTTATGTTGATGTGCTCAATGGTCTTCACCCATGATGTGCTGGGCCAAATCCATTCCTTTTTGTAGGATTTTTCGTTCAAAGGCACTGGCATTTCCGTACCAGTCTGTGATGTAGCTGCTCAATACACTCTCCACACTGTGCTCCTCCAGCATTTTGTGTGTGTTGCTTTGAATTTCCAGCATCTGTAGATTTCTTGTGTTTGTAATTTACACATCTATAGAAACTTATCAAACTTTTAGATGTCATGCTGAATCTCTGCAGAGTCCTAAGGAAGTAAAGGCACTGTTGTGCTTTCTTTGTAGTAGTAATTATGTGTTGGGTCCAGGACAGATCCTCTGAAATAGTAACACCTAGGAATTCAAAGATGCTAACCCTCTCCACCTCTGATGATCGAATGAGGAATGGCTTGTTGAACACTAGTCTACAATCAGTTCCTTGGTCTTGTTGACATTGAATGAGGGGTTGTTGTTATGACACCACTCAGCCAAATTTCAGTCCCCCTCCTGTTTGCTGATTCACCACCACCCGCGACAGTGGTGCCATCAGCAAACTTGAATAAGGCACCATATCTGTTCCTATCCAGGCAGTCATAGATGTAGAGCAAATAGAGCAGGGGAGCTAAGCACATAGTTCTGTGGAGCAACAGAGGAGATATTCTGCCAATCCGAACTGACAGCGTCCACAAGTGGGGAAGTCCAGGATCCAATTGCACAAAGGGGTATTGAGGCCGAAGTCTTGGAACTTGTTGATTAGTTTTGAGGGGATGATGGTATTGAATGTTGAGCTGTAGCCAATAAAGAGCATCCTGATGTATGTATCTTTGCTGCCCAGATGTTCCAGGATTGAGTGAAGACCCATTGAGAAGGCAATCTGCTGTGGACCTGTTGCTCCAGTGTCAACTTGGAGCAGATCCAAATCACCTCTCAGGCAGGAGCTGAAGAAACCATAAAGTGGTAGTAGATGGTTGCCTCTCTGACTAGAGGCCTGTGACTAGTGGTGTGCCACGGGGATCATTGGTGTGTCCATTGTTGTTTGTCATCTATATCAGCAATCTGGTTGATAATGTAATAACTGGATCAGCAAATCTGTAGATGACTTCAAGACTGGGGATGTAGCGAACAGCAAGGAAGACTATCAAAGATTGCAGGAGGATCTGTACCGGCTGAAAAAATGGGCTGAAAAATGGCAGATGGAAATTAATGTAGATAAGTGTTAAGTACTGCACTTTGGGAGGACCAACCAGTGTAGGTCTTAGACAGTGAGTGGGAGGGCATTGAGGAGTGTGGGACAACAGAGAGATCTTGAAAGTAACATACAGGAAATGCTGAATGAACTCGGCAGATTAGGCAGCATCCACAGAATTGAAGGTTTTGGGCTGAAATCCTTCAGGACTAGAAAGGAAGGTGGAAGATGCCAGAATAAAAAGGTGGGGGGAAGGGAAGAAGGGTAACTGGACAGTGATAGATGAAGCCAGGAGGGCGGGAAAGGTAAAGGGCTGGAGATGAAGAAAATCTGATAGAAGTGTAGATGGACCGTAGGAGAAAGGGAAGAAGGATGGGCACCAGAGGGATGTGGTAGATGTGTGAGAAGAGGTAAGAGGCCGGAGTGGGGAACAGAAGAAGAGGAGAGGTGGAGGGAAAGTATTTTTTACCTGAAGGAGAAATCGCTATTCGTGCCATCAGTTTGGAGGCTGCCCAAATGGAATATAAGGTGTTGCTTCTCCACCCTGCGGGTGGCCTCATCTCGGCATAAGAGGAGGCCATGGACTGACATATTGGAAAGGGAATGGAAATTAGAATTAAACTGTTTGCTCACTGGGAAGTTCCTCTTTTGGCAGATGGAGTGGAGGTGCTCAATCAAGCAGTGCCCTAATTTTCCACGGGTTTCACTAATGTAAAGGAAGCCTCAACAGGAGCACTGGACACAATAGACAACCCCAGAAGACTCTCCTGATGGACAGTTTGGGGCCCTGAGAGTGGAGAGGGACAGAGGGAGTGATCCTTGCGGCAACAAGAGAGCGGGCAGGGGGAGGTAAAGATGTGTTTGGTGGTGGGATTCCTCTGGAGACGGCGGAAGCTGCAGAGAATGATGTGTTGGAGACTAATGGGGTGGTAGGTATGGACAAGAGGAACTCTATTACTGTTAAGGTGGCAGGAAGAAGGGATCAGCGGGGATGTCCAGGAAATCCAGCTGAGTGCAGCATCAATGGCGGAGAAAGGAGCAGAAGGCCTGGAAGGGAAAGCATCCTGAGAACAGATGCGATAGAGACGAAGGAACTGAGAAAAGGGAACAGCGTTTCTACAGGAGATGGGGTGGGAAGTCAAGATAGTCATGGGAATTTGTCGGTTTATAAACAATCTTGCTTGAGGGAGGGAGATGTCAGAAATGGACCAAGTGGATTTAAGGACAGGGTGAAAGATGATGACATTTACAAGCCTAACGTGGGTGCATGAAACAGCACCAATGTAGTCATCAATGTAGCGGAGTGAGAGATATGGTGCATTACCAGGCAAGGTTTGGAACATGGACTGTTCTACTTGTCGAGTGGAAAGGCAGGCATAACGGAGGCTCATGGCTATCCCTCATCTGGAGAAAGTGGGGGGAGCTGAAGTAGAACTTGTTGAGAGTGAGGATCAATTCTGCCAGATGGAGGAGGGTGGCAGTGGAGGGAATTGGGCGATTCTTTCATTGAGAAAGTGGGGCCACTTTCTCAACAAGCAGGTAGATAGGGTTGTAAAGAAAGCTTTTGGCGCATTAGCCTTCACAAATCAATGTATTGAGTCGGAATATTATGTTGAAGTTATATAAGGTGTTGTTGAGGCTTAATTTGGAGTATTGTGGGCAGTTTTGGTTCCCTACCTACAGGAAAGAGTGCAGAAAAAATTTACAAGGATGCTGCTGGGGCCTAAGGAACTGAGTTATAGAGAAATATTGAATAGGTTAGGACTTTATTCCCCGGAATATAGAAGATTGAGGACAAATGCAAGCAAATTTTTTCCAGTGAAGTTGGGTGAGAACAAGAGGTCATGAATTAAGGGTGAAAGATGAAATGTTTAAGGGGAACATGAGGGGGAACTTCACTCAGTGGGTGGTGAGAGTGTGGGATGAGCTGCTAGGTAGATGATGATCTACCCAATCTCCTGCCAGCCTCGTGGACACTGCAGACCCCGCCACCCACCGGCGAATCGACCATGGCTGCTGCCAGTCGCAAGTCCGTGAGTGTTACTTCTGCGGACTCGAGAAGCACCCCCGAAAATGCTGCCCGGCCCGAGCAGTGACCTGCTCCAGCTGCGGAAAGAAGGGCCACTTCGCCAAGGCTTTTAAGTCCAAACCGCCAGTGGAGTCAAGCAGTGCCGCGTGCAAGGCATGGGGGGGCCATCTTGGTCGGCGTCACCTCGCACTGCCTCCGACCCACGGGTGCTTCCCAGGCACCCCACTGCACCAGACCAAGACAGCGATTCAACTCCGGCCTCCGTGTCCCTCGACCAAAGCGCCCCACACCAGCTTGCAAGGTCAATGATGAACATCCTGGTGGAGGGGCACAGGACTAGCTGCCTGTTTGACACGGGCAGCACTGAGAGTTTTATTCACCCGGACATGGTGCAACGCTGCGGACTCGTGACACGGCCTGTAAGGTAGAGGGTTGCCATGACTTCTGGGTGGCATTCCACAGACATCCGGGTGGGTTGTGTAGCGACACTGGTGGTGCAGGGCACAGAATATCGGGACTTTGTCTTACTGGTCGTGCCTCAACTGTGCGCACCTGTGCTATTGAGACTCAACTTCCAGAGCCACCTGAAAAGTGTCACAATGGAGTATGACGGACCCCTCCCACCAATCACTGTCAGAAATCCTCAGTTTTGTGGGGCTTTGTCATATACCCCGCTACTGACCACACACACACATCGACCCGCACATCCCACCCAACACCATGCCAACGGCCGCGCTACTGACACCACTTGCAGCCTCTCCACCCTCAAGATCCCTCCCCCACCGTTGTTCGCCAACCTGACCCCTGACTGTAAACCTGTGGCAACTAAAAGCAGGAGGTACAGAGCGGGGGTGAACAGGCAGTAAAGTAGGATGGTCGTGGGCTATAGCCAGATCAATAGGTTCAGGCAACTTGACGTGTACCCCCTACCCCGCATCGCGGATATTGTCAATCAGATAGCTCAGTACAAGTTGTACTCGACCATAGACCTAATATCCACTTACCATCAGCTCCCCAACCACCCGGAGGACTGCTCCTACATTGCCTTTGAGGTGGGCGATAGGCTCTATCACTTCCTGCGCGTCCCCTTTGGTGTCACGAATAGTGTCTCTGTCTTCCAGAGGGAAATGGAACGGATAGTGGACCAGTGCCAACTGAAGGACACGTTCCCATATCTGGATAACATCATCATCTGCGGTCACAACTGGCAGGATCACAACACCAACCATCAACAATTTTTCCAAGTGGCCAAAGCTTTTCACCTTACCTATAACAGGGACAAGTGCGTGTCGGAACTATCCGACTTGCTCTTCTTGGGTATGTTGTGGAGAACGGGGTCATTGGCCCTGATCCCGACTGTATGCGCCCCCTGTTGGAACTCCCTCTTCCCACTACCCTCAGAGACTCAGGCGGTGCCTGGGCTTCTTTTCCTATTACGCCCAATGGGTCCCTCACTATGCAGACAAGGCCCACCCCCTGGTCAAGTCCACCTCATTTCCCCTCTCAGCCGAGGCCCGTGCGGCCTTCAGCCGCATTAAAGGGGACATTCCCAAAGCAACGATGCATGCGGTGGACGAGACCGTTCCCTTCCAAGTAGAGAGTGACGCCTCCGATTTCACGCTTGCTGCTACCCTCAATCAGGCAGGCAGGCCAGTAGCATTCTTCTCTTGTACCCTTCAGGGTCCTGAAATTCGGCACTCCGTGGTGGAGAAAGAAGCCCAGGCCATAGTGGAAGCTATTAGGCACTGGAGGCACTATCTCGCTGGCAAAGGGTTCACCTTGCTGACCGACCAGCACTCAGTCGTGTTCATGTTTAGCAACCAACAGCGGGGCAAAATCAAAAATGATAAAATTTTGCGGTGGAGAATGGAACTCTCCACCTACAACTACGATATCCTGTACCGGCCTGGAAGGCTCAATGAGCCCCCTGATGCCCTATCCCGGGGAGCGTGTGCCAGTGCACATCTCAACCGGCTATACGCCCTCCATGCAGATCTTTGCCACCTGGGGGTCACCCGGCTTTTCCATTTCATGAAAACCCGGAACCTGCCGTACTCCCTTGAGGACATCAGGACAATGACCAGGGACTGCCAAATCTGTGCTGAGTGCAAACCACACTTCTACTGTCCTGAAAAGGCACAACTTATCAAGGCCACCCACCCCTTTGAGTGACTGAGTGTCGACTTTAAGGGCCCCTTTCCCTCCACCGACTGCAATTTGTACTTTCTTAACATTATCGACGAGTACTCGTGGTTCCCCTTTGCCATCCCCTGCCCCGACTCCACCGCCACGTCCATCATCAAGGCCCTGCACCAGCTCTTCACTCTGTTTGGATACCCCTGCTATATCCACAGTGATAGAGGGTCCTCCTTTATGAGTGACGAGCTGCGCCAGTACCTGCTGGCTAGGGGTATTGCTACTAGTTGGACCACGAGCTATAATCCCTGGAGGAACGGACAGGTGGAGAGGGAGAATGCCACAGTGTGGAAGGCCACACTTTTAGCCCTTAGGTCAAAGGGATTGCTGGTCTCTCGCTGGCAGGAGGTCCTTCCTGAGGCACTCCACTCTATCCGCTCCCTGTTATGCACGTCCACCAATGCCACCCCTCACGAGCGCCTATTCTCTTTTCCCAGGAAGTCTGCCACTGGGACCACCCTACCAGCTTGGCTGACATCCCCAGGGCCAGTGCTGCTCCGGAAACATGCGAGGAGAAATAAATACTCCCCGATGGTCGAGAGGGTTCACCTACTTCATGCGAACCCCCAGTATGTCTACGTGGTCTTACCTGATGGGTGGGAGGACATGGTTTCCATCCACAACCTGGCACCCGCACGAGCATCAGACCCCTACCCTGAACACTCCACGGTGACTATGAACTCTGTACCCACCGATGTATATACCCACAAGACACCGCACACACCAAGCCCTACACAGACTCCTCACGACACTCTCATACCGGGCACCAGGCGGGATTACTGACGCCTAATGGGCTGGCACCTCAAGTCAGTCTGGAACCAGCACAACCACCATCTTGCTCCATCACAGCGACAGACTCAACCGCCTGATAGACTTGACTTGTAAATATACTTGTCAGAAACTTCGCCCTGTGGGGACTCTCTTTTAAAACAAAGGGGGGGAGAATGTGATAAACTATGTATACCTGTCTGGACACGCCCCCCCCGCTGACTGCTCCTGTGGCTCCTCCCATGGACCCCGGTATAAAGGCAATTGAGGCCTGAGCCCGGCCTCATTCTCCAGGATGTTGTGCTCCCTTTTTGCTGTTAATAAAAGCCTATCGGTCACTTCCAGTCTCCGAGAGTTATTGATGGTGCATCAACTGCCTACCAGGGGGAAGCAACAGTGGCCATGCCTCTAGCACAGAGACTGTCCCTGTGACTCAGAAGGGTAGGGAAAGGAAGAGGATGGCAGCAGTGATAGAGGACTCTATAGTTAAGGGGTCAGATAGGTGATTCTGTGGATGCAGGAAAGAAACAAAGATGGTAGTTTGTCTCCCAGGTGCCAGGGTCCGGGATCTTTGATTGTGTCCACGATATCCTGAAATGGGAAGGAGAACAGCCCGAGGTCGTGGTACATATTGGTGCCAACGACATAGGTAGGAAAAGGGAGGAGGTCCTGAAAACAGACTACAGGGATTTAGGAAAGAAGCTGAGAAGTGGGACCTCAAAGGTAGTAATCTCGGGATTACTGCCTGTACCACACGACAGTGAGTATAGGAATAGAGTGAGGTGGAAAATAAATGCATGCCTAAGGGATTGGAACAGGGGGCAGGGATTCAGATTTCTGGATCATTGGGACCTCTTCTGGGGCAGGTGTGACTGGTACAAAAAAGGACAGGTTGCACTTGAATCCCAGGGAGACCAATATCCTGGCGGGGAGGTTTGCTATTGAGGAGAGTTTAAACTAGGATTGCTGTGGGGTGGGAACTGAACTGATGTGATGGAGGAAAGGGAGGTTGGCTCAGAAACAGAGAAAGTTTAGAGACGTGCAAGAGGGAGGATAGGCAGGTGATAGAGAAGGGACACACTCAGACTAATGGTTTGAGATGTGTCTATTTTAATGCGTGGAGTATTGTGAACAAAGCGATGAGCTTAGATCTTGAATCAGTACTTGGAGCTATGATGTTGTGGCCATTACAGAGACTTGGATACTCAGGGGCAGGAATGGCTACTTCAAGTGCCAGGCTTTAGATGTTTCAGAAAGGACAGGGAGGGAGGCAAAAGAGGTGGGGGCATGGCACTCTTGATCAGAGATAATGTGATAGCTGCAGAAAAGGAAGAAATCATGGAGGGATTGTCTATGGAGTCTCTGTGGGTGGAAGTTAGGAATAGGAAGTGGTCAATAACTCGACTGGGTGTTTTTTATAGGTCACCCAATAGTAACAGGAACATTAAGGAGCAGATAGGGAAACAGATTCTGCAAAAGTGTAATAAAAACAGGGTTGTTGTGGTGGGAGATTTTATTTTCCCAAATATTGGTTGGTATCTCCCTAGAGCAAGGAGTTTAGATGGGGTAGAGTTTGTTAGGTGTGTTCAGCAAGGTTTCTTGACACAATATGTAGATAAGCCTACAAGAGGAGAGCCTGTACTTGATCTGGTATTGGGAAATGAACCTGGTCAGGTGTCAGGTCTCTCAGCAAGAGAGCATTTTTGGAGATAGTGATCACAGTTCTATCTTCTTTACCATAGCATTGGAGAGGGATAGGAACAGACAAGTCAGGGAAATGTTTAATTGGAGTAAGGGGAAATATGAGGCTATCAGGCAGTAACTTGGAAGCATAAATTGGAAACAGATGTTCTCAGGGAAACTTACGGCAGAAATGTGGCAAATGTTTGGGGGATACTTATGTGGGGTTCTGCATAGGTACACCCCAATGAGACAGGGGAAGGATGGTAGGGTACAGGAACCATGGTGTACAAAGGCTGTTGTAAACCTTGTCAGGAGGAAAAAAAGAGCTTACGAAAGGTTCAAAAAAATTTAAAGATAAAAGTTTAAAGATAAAAGATTAAAGATAAATAAAAAATTAATGATAGATATCTAAAAGAGTTTAAGGCTAGCAGGAAGGAGCTTAAGAATGAAATTAGGAGAGCCAGAAGGGGCCATGAGAAGGCCTTGGCGGACAGGATCAAGGAAAGCCCCAAGGCATTCTAGTGAAGAGCAAGAGGATAAGATGTGAGAGCATAGGACCAATCAAGTGTGACAGTGGAAAAGTGTGTATGGAACCGGTGGAACTAGCAGAGGTACTTAATGAATACTTTGCTTCAGTATTCACTACAGAAAAGGATCTTGGTGATTGTAGGGATGACTTGCAGTGGACTGAAAAGCTTGAGCACGTAGATATTAAGGAAGAGGATGTGCTAGAGCTTTTGGAAAGCATCAAGTTGGATAAATCACTGGGACTGGACGGATGTACCACAGGCTACAGTGGGAAGTGAGGGAGGAGATTGCTGAGCCTCTGGTGATAATCTTTGCATCATCAATGAGGACCGGAGAGGTTCCAGAGGATTGGAGGGTTGTGGATGTTGTTCCCTTATTCAAGAAAGGGAGTAGAAATAACCCAGGAAATTATAGGCTGATGAATCTTACCTCAGTGGTTAGTAAGTTGATGGAGAAGATCCAGAGAGGCAGAACTTATGAACAGTTGAAGATGTATAATATGATTAGGAATAGTCAGCATGGCTTTGTCAAAGACAGGTTGTGTGTTACGAACCTGATTGATTTTTTGAGGATGTGACTAAACACATTGGTAAAGGTAGAGCCATAGATGTAGTGTATATGGATTTCAGCAAGGCATTTGACAAGGTACCCCATGTAAGGCTTATTGAGAAAGTAAGGAGGCATGGAATCCAAGGGGATATTGCTTTGTGGATCCAGAACTGGCTTGCCCACAGAAGGCAAAGAGTGGTTGTAGACATGTCATATTCTGCATGGAGGTCGGTGACCAGTGGAATGCCTCAGGGATCTGTTCTGGGACCCTTACTCTTCGTGATTTTTTATAAATGACCTGGATGAGGAACTGGAGGGATGGGTTAGTAAATCTGCTGATGACACAAATGTTGGTGGTGTGGATAGTGTGGAGGGCTGTCAGAGGTTACAGTGGGACATTAATAGGATGCAAAACTGGGCTGAGAAGTGGCAGATGGAGTTCAACCCAGATAAGTGTGAGGTGGTTCACTTTGGTAGGTCAAATATGATGGCAGAATATAATATTAATGGTAAGACTCTTGGCAGTGTGGAGGATCAGAACGATCTTGGGGTCCGAGTCCATAGGACACTCAAAGCTGCCACACAGGTTGACTCTGTGGTTAAGAAGGCATAGGGTGTATTGGCCATCATCAACCATGGGACTGAGTTTAAGAGCCGAGAGGTAATGTTGCAGCTATATAGAACCCTGGTCAGACCCCACTTGGAGTACTGTGCTCAGTTCTGGTGCCTCACTACAGGAAGGATGTGGAAACCATAGAAAGGGTACAGAGGAGATTTACAAGGCTGTTGCCTGGATTGGGGAGCATGCCTTATGAGAATAGGTTGAGTGAACTCAGCCTTTTCTCCTTGGAGTGACGGAGGATAAGAGGTGACCTGATAGTGGGGTACAAGATAATGAGAGGCATTGATCGTGTGGAGATAGTCAGAGGCTTTTTCCCAGGTCTGAAATGGCTAACACGAGAGGGAACAGTTTTAAGGTGCTTGGATGTGGGTACAGAGGAGATGTCAGAGGTAAGTTTTTTTCCGTAGAGAGTGATGAGTGCATGAAATGGGCTGCCAGCAGCGGTGGTGGAGGTGAATACAATAGGGTCTTCTAAGAGACTCCTGGATAGGTACATAGAAAAATAGAGGGCTATGTGTGAGCCTAGGTAGCTCTAAGGTAAGGACATGTTCGGCACAGTTTTGTGGGCCAAAGGGCCTGTATTGTGCTGTAGGTTTTCTATGTTTCTATAAAAGCATGGATGTAATGTAAAGACATTATGCACTGGTGAGACCTCACGGAGTATTGTGTGCTGTTTTGGGCCCCTTATCTGAGAAACAATGTGCTGAAACTGGAGAGGGTTCAAAGGAGGTTCACAAAAATGATTCCAGGTTTTGACAGCATGTCATATGAAAAGCATCTGATGACACTCAGCCTGTATTCATTAGAATTCGGAAGAATGAGGGCATGATTGAATTGAACCCCATTGAATGGTGAAAGGCCTTGTTAGAGTGCATGTGGAGAGGATGGTTCCTTTGGTGGGAGGACACACCCTCAGGATAGAGGGATGATCTTTCAGAATAGACATGAGGAAGAATTTCTTTTGCCAGAGAGTGGTGAATCTGTGGAATTTGTTTGCCACAAACAGCTGTGGAAACCACTTCTTTATGTATATTTAATGGAGAGGTTGATAGATTCTTGCTTGGTCAGTACATGAAGGGATACAGGGTGGGGGGGGGGGGGTGGAGAATAACAGTTGATTAGGGCTGAGAGAAAAAATGGATCAGCCATGATGAATTGGTGAAGCAGACTTAAAGGACCTAAAGACCTAATTCTGCTCGCTTATCTTACGGTCTTATAGATGGACTGAAGGGCCTGTATCTATGCTGTAGTTTTCTATGACTCTATCCCTCTATGACAGTTCTCCTTTAATTTTTTTCTCAAGACAGGTTTGAAACAGGACATGATGAAGCCCAGACACAATACCTGACCAATTTAAGACCTATCTGGGGACTTAGCAACTTAAATACTATAAAGTTTGCCCTGTAGGAAATCCATGTGAAAATTTTCAGACTACTTGTGTAAATCACAGGCATGTTTTGATTTTTTTGCACTCTAATACTCTCCTTTATCTTAGCCTTAAAATTAAATCACAGCAGAACACCTTCACCTATGTCCTCAAATCTCCCCTCATCCTTCTACTGTTATGCCCGCAGCCCCCTCCTTTGTGAGAATCGCAAGAGCTCTAGTTGGGGGGGGGGGGGGGGGTCAGTAGACCCAGGAAATGGGAGAGACGTGCCGGATGCCTCGTTCCCCAGCGATGCAAAATAACGCGACATTGACCATTGTCTCCTGGAGACCACGTTTGTGGATTGGGGACTATGCTACGTGCAAGCCCTCGGGCAAAGTGGGCTGGTTGAGAGAGAGATTGCATCATCCCAACCTGACTGACATCTGAGACCCCGTGAAGAAGTATAAAAGAGGGTCTGGGGGAACAACCCCTTCAGACGCACCAGAAGAAACGCTAACGATCCCGTAGTAGCGGGAAGCCATTTGAAGGAAGCCACGTGCGTTCGATTCCGTGGCTGGAATCGGTGGCTGGAACCACGGAAAACAGCTTTTAGCTAACAATGGGGAAGCCCGCTCCCCTGATTCAACAGATTTGCTTCATAAAAGACCCTCTCCAACAAGTGAAAACCCAATGGTCCCAAAGGCTGAAGCCTGCAGGAACTGAGTGACTTTTGTATTTCCATTGGACAATATATTATCCCCTAGACAAACGATCGAGCTATTTCTTATTGATGGTTATCATTAGACCCGCGCTTTTAGATTGAGTAGTGACGACTTATATTATCTGAATGTTTGTATTAATCTTATTTTTGTGCCCCTTTATAAATAAAGACTTTAAAAAATAGTACCGTCAGACTTCAACGGACCTCTCTATCTTTGCTGGTAAGTGACCTAGTTACGGGATACTTAACAACTTGGGGATCTTGTCTCGTGATTTGATACCAATTGGGGAGCCAGTGAATCGGGCTTGTAAGTCCAAGCTTGGATCTGGTTACACGAGTAGCCAGACGGGAAACCAGCAAAGATGGACGTGGGTGAATTTATAGAAAACCCGACTCTGGAGGCGCTAGAGGCGGCCACCAAATCGGACTTGATAAATCTGGCGAAAGGGCTAAAACTCGCAGAGGTGAGGTTGTCCATGGAAAAGCGGGAGGAGCGAAGGGCAATAACTCAGTATTATATTGGGAAGAATGTGTTTGCAGCTGAGGTATTGGAAAATATCCCTGAAAAGGCACCAGCTAGTGGGACGGCTCAGTTAGATTTGGAGAAATTAAGGTTGGAACATGCAATTAAGTTAAAGCAGCTGAGAAGGAGAAAGAAAGAGCCGAGAAAGAGAAAGAAAGAGCCAAGAAAGAGAAAGAAAGAGCCGAGAGAGAGAAAGAAAGAGCCGAGAGAGAGAAAGAGAGAGAGAAAGAAAGGGCCGACAAACAAAGGGAGCATGAGCTCCAGCTAAAGGCGTTAGAGGTGAAAAGGGAGCAGGACAGGGCTGAGAAGCAAAGGGAGCATGAAATTCAGTTAAAACAGCTGGAAGCAACTGAAAAGGAGAAAGAGAGGGAGAGAGCTGAGAAAGAAAAGGAAAGAACTGAGAAGGAGAGGGAGGCAGAGAAATAGAGGAAACATGACTTGGAGAAGGAGAAGTTAAGGCAAGAGCAAAGAGTTCAAGGGTCAGACCGAGAGGAGTGGTTTAATGTTAGTCAGTTGAGGTTAGTACTTCCGTTCGAGGAGACAGATGTTGATAGTTATTTTTTGCTTTTTGAGAAGGTGGCAGTGAATCAGAAGTGGCCCAGAGATCAGTGGGTGGCTCTGTTACAAAGTGTGTTAAAAGGGAAGGCACAACAGCATATACGGCGTTGTCCATGGAGGAGGAAGAGGCGGAGAGTTATGACAAAGTGAAAGCGGCCATTCTCCGGAGTTACGAATTGGTACCTGAAGCGTATAGACAAAAGTTCAGAAATTTAAAGAAAGTGTGGAATCAGACGTATACCGAGTTTGCCTATGAGAAGGGGGTGCTCTTGGACCATTGGTGTACAGCAGAGATAGTGGAAGAGGATTATTGGCGTCTCAGGGAGTTAATTCTGATTGAGGAATTTAAAGGTTGTGTTTCGGAGGATATCCGGATGTATTTGAATGAGAAGCTGAATAAGTCCATCTCAGAATTTGCTAGGTTAGCAGATGAATATGCCGTAACCCACAAAACAAAGTTTTCCTCGAATAAAAGTTCCCAGAGAGACCGTGGGAACGATCGAGAAAGCCCACCAGCTGAGGCAGAGGTCCCGCCGGGAGCTAATGGTAAGGTTGAGGGGGAAAGGCCAGACGGCCAGAGATTTCCGGGCTTGACCTGTTTTAATTGTGGAAAGGGTGGGGGCATATTGCATCTAGGTGCTTTGCTCCGAGGAAAGAGACAGGAAAAGGGAAAGCAGCAGTCCCTATCGGATGTGCCGTGGTAATCAGTAAATCGACAAGACAGCCCCGGGTAGACAGAGTACGAGAAGGTTCTGAGACTTGTCTGTCAAACGGAACCTTGTCTGTGAGGGAGGGAGATACACCAGTTCCAGTACGGATCTGGAGAGACACGGGGGCTGAGCTGTCGTTGATCAGCAGTAAGGTACTGGATTTTGGTCGCAAGACGGGAATGGTAGCTGTGAAAGGAATAGGAAAAGGGACGGAAATGGTTTTCTTGCATAGGATCAGTATGGGTTGTGAGCTGGCGTCTGGACCAGTTGAAATGAGGGTGCGATCAGAATTCCCGAGAACTGACGCGGACGTCCTTCTGGATAATGATTTAGCAGGTGGTGAGGTTTGATCAGCAATGAAGCTGATGAGACAGTCGGTGGAGATCCCGCCCCTAGAGTCCCAGATCTATCCCGCATGCGCGGTCACTCGCAGCATGTCGAGAGAGGCAGCTGAGAACGAGAGCAGTTTAAATCCGGACAGTTTTGATTTGGCTGAGATGTTTTTACCGACCCTGTACCGAGAGGTGGGGGGAACGGAGAATAGGAAAGTGAAAGAGAGTAAGGGAGAGGAGGTAGACCTGCCCTTAGCGAGGAGAAAAGTTCTAGAGGCACGAAATAAAGATGAGAAACAGAAAAAGCTGTTAAAAGGTCCAGAGTTGGACATGGATGATCTGTCTAGTTTGGCAGAACTGTTCGAAGAAGTTGAAAATTCTAAAGGTGTTCCCGATAATGAAATGAGGGCAGTCCGAGATGAAAAGGATGCCATTACATTGAAGAAGTCTGCTGGGTTGGCAGATGAGGTTGTTTCAGCCCGCGGGGTTGAGTTTACTCCGGAAGGGAGTTGCCCAGAGAGTAGCTGGGAGAATCAGGGGAATTTAGAATTTGGACCGGGTACAGGTATTGAAAGCCTGGAAGAGGCAAATGTCCCATTTGAGTGTGTCCAAGATGTGGATGCACCTGGTACTGAACCTAGTAATGGAGCTCAGAAAAAGTCTGAGGTATTTGATTCAGTTGAAAAGGAATGCAGTCCTTGTGGGTCAGATAAACTTGGTTCAGTGAAGAAAGGGTTAACCTTGGTAATAGTGGGAAGTGAGAGTTCCCAGGTGTTTGTGCTTGAAGGTGTGTTAAAAGTTAGTGAGATCAAAAGTGGGGAGATGAATATTATTATTGAAGGAGAAGGGAAATATGTAGTTCCCAAATTGAATGAAGAAAATTTAAAGGCTGGACTGATATCAAAAACAGCAATCAGGCTACAGAGACAATGAGGTGGTACCACAAAGCCTGTGAATCAATTACAGGTTGAGTTGGAAGGTAACGGGGCCCCACACGCTATTGTTATTCCAGAGAGTGGTGTGAAAAGGCAGAATTTGAAATGCTGTTTGAACAAAGAGTTTAAACTGAAAACTAACAGCCTCAAGGGTCCTGAAAAGACAACTAGCAACTTGCGTAAAATTAAAGAATTGGGTGGAAATCCGGGAAATGGTCTAAGTTTGGAACACATTGTTGATAAAATAACTCCTATGGAAGGAGCGGGCGAAAGCCTATTTCGCCAGGGTGCACAAGCTCCCTACGTGGGAATTCACCGGAAAAGAGGCGAGGGTTAATGGGACGCCATTTTTAAATGGCAGAAGCTGGTTTTAAGGGATTTCGACAAAGCATGTGAATAATAAAAGACAACCCCCATGGAAGCCTGCCTGTTAAGTTTGAAAGTAACATAAAGATTAGTATTTGCATGAACTTTTGTAGTATACCCGTAAACTAAGATCACAACTCTTTAGTTTTTGTTTGCTAAAAAAAACCTACAAATAGGTGGTTATTAAATTGGAGTCTGATGCTACAAGACTTTAGTAAGGTACAAGATGTTAAGATATTAAAGGAAGTGTCAATGTAATCGGTAACCATCTAGATACTGAATTGAATGTATAACTGTATTACCCTGTAGAAAAAAAAAACTTTTGTATGGTGTTAGATTCTATAATCCTGTAAGACTCTGTATTACTTTGTTTTTTTTCTGATGGTAAAAAACGCGTTGAAGAAAGGGGGTGTTAAGCCTGTGCCCACCCCCCTTTTGAGAATCACAAGATCGCTATTAAGTCAGGTCAGGAGACCCACGAAATGAGAGAGAGATGTTTGGAATGTCCTGGCCCGTCAGCGATACAAAGCCACGGAACAGGTCATTGTCTCTTGGAGATGGAATTGTGTATTGAGTGCTGTACTTCATGGAAGCCCTCAGGCAACGTGGGCTGGTTGGGGGATGGCATCATTCCACCCTGATTGACATCTGAGATCCTGTGAGTCAGGATAAAAGAGAGTCTGGGGAACAGCCCTTGACACGCACCAGGAAAAACGCTAGAATTTCCGTGACAGCGTTTAATAGTGATAGCCGGTGGAGGACCCACGTGTGTCCTTTCCCATTGCCCCGGGATTGAGGCCCTACCACGGAAGGCGGCTTAGCTAGGGAAGACATCACCACCGACGCCATTTCGAAGGATCGACATCATAAAGCGGAAAACTGGGCAAGTTCTAAACCTCCGTCTCTCTCTCCAACCAAAAGCTGCAGCCTGAATGAGCTAATGACTTTTATATTTCCATCGGACAATACATTATCCCCAGACAACGATAGAGCTATTTCTTATTGATTATTATTATACCCGCGCTTTTAGATTTAGTATTGCCGACGTATATTATCTGTATGTTTGCATTGATATTATTTTTGTATATTTTATCAATAAATACTGTTAAACATAGTACCATCAGACTTCAATGGACCTCTCTATCTTTGCTGGTAAGTGACCCAGTTACGGGGTACGTAACAATATGTAGATAAGCCTTCAAGAGGAGAGGCTGTACTTGATCTTATATTGGGAATTGAACCTGGTCAGGTGTCAGATCTCTCAGTGGGAGAGCATTTTGGAGATAGTGATCACAATTCTATCTCCTTTATCATAGCATTGGAGAGGGATAGGAACAGACAAGTGAGTAAAGTGTTTAATTAGAGTAAGGGGAAAAATGAGGCCATCAGGCAGGAACTTGGAAGCATAAAATGGAACAGATGTTCTTAAGGAAATATACAGAAGAAATGTGACGGATGTTATGGGGATATTTGCATGGAGTTCTGCATCGGTACGTTCCAATGAGACAGGGAAAAGATGGTAGGGTTCAGGAACCGTGGTGTACAAAAGCTGTTTGAAATCTAGTCAAGAAGAAAAGAAAAGCTTACAAAAGGTTCAAAAAACCAAGTATTGATAGAGATCTTGAAGATTATAAGGCTAGAAGGAAGGAGCTTAAGAAAGAAATTAGGAAAGCCAGAAGGAGCCATGAGAAGGCTGTGGCGGACAGGATTAAGGAAAACCGCAAAGCATTCTATAAGTATGTGAAGAGCAAGAGGATAAGACGTGAGAGAATAGGACCTATCAAGTGTGACAGTAGAAAAGTGTGTATGGAACCAGAGGAGATAGCAGATGTACTTAATGAGTATTTTGCTTCAGTATTCAATACGGAAAAGGATCTTGGCGATTGTAAGGATGATTTACAGCAAGCTGAAAAGCTTGAACATATAGATATTAAGAAAAAGGATGTACTGGAGCTTTTGGAAAGCATCAAGTTGGATAAGTCACCTGGACTGGACGAGATGTACCCCAGGCTATGTGGGACGTGAGGGAGGAAATTGTTGAGCCTCTGGCAATGATCTTTGCATCATCAATAGGGAAGGGAGAGGTTCCGGAGGATTGGAGGGTTGCAGATGTTGTTCCGTAATTCAAGAAAGGGAGATAGCCCAGGAAATTATAGACCAGTGAGTCTTACTTCAGTGTTTGGTAAGTTGATGGAAAAGACTCTGAGAGACAGGTCATGCCTTACGAGCCTGATTGAATTTTTTGAGGATGTGACTAAATATATTGATGGAAGTAGTGCAGTAGATGTAGTGTATATGGATTTCAGCAAGGCATTTGATAAGGTACCCCATGCAAGGCTTATTGAGAAAGGAAGGAGGCATGGGATCCAAGAGGGCATCGCTTTGTAGATCCAGAATTGGCTTGCCTACAGAGTGGTTGTAGATGGGTCATATTCTGCATGGAGGTTGGTCATCAGTGGTGTGCCTCAGGGATCTATTCTGGGACCCCTACTCTGATATAGATGAGGAAGTGGTGGGATGGGTTAGTAAACTTGCTGATGACACAAAGGTTGGGTATGTTGTGGATCGTGTGGAGGTCTGTCAGAGGTTACAGCTGGACATTGATAGGATGCAAAACTGGGCTGAGAAGTGGCAGATGGAGTTCAACCCAGATAAGTGTGAGGTGGTTCATTTTGGTAGATCAAATATGGTGGCAGAATATAGTATTAAGGTAGGACTCTTGGCAGTGTGGAGAATCAGAGGGATCTTGGAGTCTGAGACACTCAAAACAGTTGCGCAGGTTGACTCTGTGGTTATGAAGGCATACGATGTATTGGCCTTCATCAATCGTGGGATTGTGTTTAGGAGCTGAGAGGTAATGTTACAGCTATATAGGACCCTGGTCAGACCCCACTTGGAGTACTGTGCTCAGTTTTGGTCGCCTCACTACGGGAAGGTTGTGGAAACCATAGAAAGGGTGCAGAGGAGATTTACAAGGATGTTGCCTGGATTGGGGTGCATGCCTTATGAGAATAGGTTGAGTGAACTCAGCCTTTTCTCCTTGAAGCGATGAGAATGAGAGATGACCTGATAGAGCTGTATAAAATGATTTGAGGTATTGATCGTGTGGATAGTCAGAGACTTTTTCCCAGGGCACAAGAGGGCACAGATGTAACGTCCTTGAAAGTAAGTACAGAGGAGATGTCAGAGTAAGTTTTTTTTACTCAGAGAGTGGTGAGTGCGTGGAATGGGCTGGATACGATAGGGTCTTTTAAGATACTCCTGGAAAGTAAATGGAGCTTAGAAAAATAGAGGGCTATGGGTAACCCTAGGTAATTTCTAAGGTAAAGACATGTTTGGCACAGCTTTGTGGGCCACAGGGCCTGTATTGTGCTGTAGGTTTTCTGTTTCTAAAACTATTATTAGATCAAAGAAAATTTGATTTTTATTTCCTCACGCCACTGGATAATAACTGGATATAGGAATTATAGAGATGCATAAAGCTGGAAAAGGTTACAAAAGAATTTCTAAATATGAGTGTTCATCAGTCCAGGTAAGAGAAATTGTCTACAAGCAGAAAAAAAATCAGTACTGTTGTTACTCTCCCTCGGAGTGGGTGCCCTGCAAAGATCATGCTAAGGGCACAGCGTGCAATGCTGAATGAGGTGAAAAAGAACTCAAGGTTAACAGCAAAAGACTTGCAGAAATCTCTAGGACTTCAACAAGTCTCTGTTCATGTGTCCACTCTAAGAAATACACTGATCAAGAACGGTTTTCATGGAAAGACACCACTGCTCTTCAAAAAAAAACATTGCTGTATATCTCACATTTACAAAAGACCACCTGGATGTTGCACAACACCTTTGGGACAATGTTCTGTGGACAGATGTTGAGACAAAAGCTGAACTTTTTGGAAGAAATGCATACCACTAATATTTGGAGGAAGAAGAGCACTGCATACCAACACCAAAAACCTCAACCCAACTGTTAACCATGGTGGAAGGAGCATCAGAGTTTGGGGCTGCTTTGTTGCCTCAGAGCTTGGACAGCTTTCAATCGTTGAGGAACTCAAAATTGTATCAAGACATTTTACAGGAGAATGTAAGGCAAGCCATTACCTGAAGCTTAGAAGTTGGATGATGCAACAAGACTGTTCCAAAACAGAAGAGTAAATCAACAACAGAATGGCTTAAAAGGAAGAAAATTCATGTTTTGGAATGGCCAAGTTAGCATCTGGACCTTAACCCAATTGAGATGCTCTGACATGGCCTGAGGAGGGATGGTCATGCAAGGTATCCAGAATATTAAGTACACAAGGTATTAGGTACACAAGGTATTAAATAGGAATAGATAGAGTGGACAGCCTGCACCTCTTCCCCAGGGCACCACTGCTCAGTACGAGGACATGGCTTTAAGGTAAGGGGTGGGAAGTTCAAGGGGGATATTAGAGAAAGGTTTCTCACTCAGAGAGTGGTTGGTGCGTGGAATGCACTGCCTGAGTCAGTGGTGGAGGCAGAAACACTAGTGAAATTTAAGAGACTACTAGACAGGTATATGGAGGAATTTAAGGTGGGGGGTTATATGGGAGGCAGGGTTTAAGGGTCGGCACAACATTGTGGGCTGAAAGGCCTATACTGTGCTCTACTATTCTATGTTCTATCCCAGAAATATCGAACTGAAACAATTTTGTGTGCAGAAATAGTCTAATATTTCTCCTTACTGTTGTTCAAGTCTGATCAGTAGCTACAGGAAACATTTGGTGGAGGTTATTGCTACTAAAGGAAGTTCTCCAGTTATTAAATACAAGAGTTCACGTGCTTTTTTCCAGCCTGAACAATGAGTGATTAAATAATGTCAATAATGACATGAAATATACAATTGTTTCTGTTATTAGAAGGCAGATTGTGTTTGTCTTATTATTGTGACTTAGATGAAGATCAGACCCTATTTTATGAGTAATTAATGCAGGTAACCAGGTATTTGCAAAGAGTTCACAAACTTTTTCTTGCAACTATTCGGTCAAGTTATTTTTTAACATCACCATAGATCATCCTTATGTGTGCAACTTGCATCAATATGAACTGTTTCCACTTGAGAGATGGAGGACAGAGGCGAGTTTAGCCAAAATTCTTTTGGCCTCTGATATTGAGTTGATCTGCTTTTTAAAAAAAAAAATAACTGCACACTGCAACTGAGCATGCTTACGATTGTTTTCCTAACTCAACCAAAAGAAGTTCTCAGGGAACATACAACTTGGATGAGTGAATAAATAAACTATTTTTGCTACCACATACACTTTTTCTAACTCGAAGTTTTCCCTGAACAAACCTTGTGGTGTATGACTGCAAATTCAAAACATTTACACGCGAGCCGAAGTATTAAAGGACACCATTCCAAAGTTAAGTTATATTATTTTTATTTGTTAGAAATTCTATCAGTGTTTGAACATTAATATTTAGGGAGCTTGCACAATATCCATTTCCCATGATGTAAAATGGATAAAATTAACAAGGCACGTTTTCCATGGAAATTGAAACCAAATTAAGTAACATTTAGAATAGTTGCTTTCTTTTTTAACACTGTAAAACATCTTCTCCAATTGTAAGTTATAATGAAAGTGTGCACTGAAACGGTCTCAGTTATGATCCAACACAATGGCATCATTACATATAAACTCTTTAAAAATATACTTCTGTCAAAAGACTTGATGACTACTATGTACACTACAAAAATAAATTTTCATATAAATAAATTATATGGCATACATTTATCTTTGTAACTGAAATGAAACAAACTCACTCCTACCGACACTGGCAGGCAATGAAACCCAGTTTGAATATTTTTCCTTTTGCATCCTCATACTAAAATCTACGTTCTTAATGTAACTGTTATATATCTTTCCTATTTAGTTATTAACATTAGTAAGCACTTTATACAGATTAAAAATCCATTACAAAGTAAAACATTACTGTAATAATGTTTCAAACAGAAAAATCCCTGCATTTTTGTTATAAACTGGCATACAAATTCTGTAAGAAACAATCTTATGATACAAAAATATAAATATCACAAAAATACATTTTTTCTTAAAAACATAGTTGCCAGCCATTGAGAAATTCTCCCTTTGCCAGTATGACTACAGGAGAAAATGTCTACATTGTGCAGAAGCAGCAGATAGTGGAGGAGGGAGAGGAGAAAATACATAAACACATATCTGCTTTCGATAGACTCTGTGCTATTTAACAAATGGGGGGGGGGGGGGGAATAGCTGGTGAGAATTGATGTACACCAAAGCAAAAGCAGTGGGAAGCCACTCTGAACTTTTGACACCATTTATACTATGGCAGCTGAAGTTAGTTCCAATTAACACCATACATTTTTTTTGTGAATTCTGGATGATAATGGGTCACTGCAAGTGCCATATAGAATATCACACATTTCAATGCCAGACGTTCTTTCAATATATTAAAAAGGCAATTAAGGTTAACCCTTAGTGTGCTATTTGCAGTAGCTTTTTTTCCCAACATTTAAAAGAGAAGACAAACTTAGCTTATCTGAAACACAATTTGGCATCATCTGTTACTTCAATCAAAGTGGCATAATTGAAAAAGATATGCAAAATTCAAATCGAACTTTTGGTGTTAGCATTAAAATTGGCTGTTCATTATAAAGCTTTCCTAATTTTCCTTTCCATAGATTCAAGTTAGGGAAATACATAAATGGTGGTAGATCCAATATTGAACATATGAAATCTCATGATGAACATTTGTTAGTTGTATAGAATTTCTTTGTCTGTTATCTCAATACATCTGATTATATCATTGTTAAAGAATTCATAAAAGCATTCACATATGAATTTTATGTGGATGTCTGTTACAAATATTACAGAGGAATTTTTTCCCCCTTCAGCGTTCATTGACCATATTAAAAAATCTAAATGAGGCACCTATATAATTATTAACTGACGATTGTGCTTCAAGTTTTTGTTAATTTGATTTCAGAATATTCAACAGAAAGAAAATGAGATACTAGAGGTCATGATCCACAGATCCCTAACACTATAGCCAAATAAATATATTCGAAGTGCAACTGCTGTTGGAATGTAGGAAATGTTCGTAATTCTTTCATATATTATATTTACATGTATAAAAAATTAATTGAGGTTGCTGTTGGAAAATTATGACCTTGTCTACCCACTTGGTTTGAGTACAATGATGCCAAACATGTATTACAGTAGATGAACTTAACATTAATATAAACCAGTGTTTTGAAGGCATAGTTCCTGTGTGCCTCTCTACATATTTACAAATAAAGATGGAACTGCAGTTAAACCTCCTTTCACAAGTTCACTTGACTGGATGTATTTTTACAAATATACAAATCTTTGCTAAAGAAAACAGTGTATGAGCTTATTGGTGGGAATTTTGCAAAAACATAGATTGACAATAAATAAAAAAAATTAAAAACTGTCGCTTTGTTAGTATGACAGTTAGAAACTGCAGATACAGTTTATCATTCAAAGCATCTGAGGGTGTCAATAAATATACACATACACACACTAAGGGTTAAATTAAAACAACATGGACATGTATAATACACCACAAAAAGAATCAAATAACTACAACTATCAAGGTCATAAAGATTAACGTGCTTTTCTTCATATCTGGTCATGAACCACGCATAGCGTGTTTGTAAGTTAACAGTGACATTTTATACTACCACAGATCTGTGATATACAAAATTAAAATATTTTAACAAAATGTGTACCTTTACAAAATCCTATCACATGAGCAATATTTGCATAGAATAATTATACAATTATACAATATTTCAAGCAGCAGCAACATATGCTGACATTTATGACTAAGTTAAGCTTAAATGTGGCACAGATAAACAGATCAATGTACATAACATATGGATCACATAAAATTGTTCCCAATCCATTTACTGGAGTTTTACAACTCGCAAAATTATACCTACTTTACATTGTACATTTGTATAATACATATGTATACATCCTTTAAATATTATAGAGAAGCAATATTTAACAAATACAATAGATTAACAGTTACAGTAAACTGTTTTCACAATTCAAGATCGCCTGTGTTCATAGCCTGTAGCTTTCAGGATCAGACTATGCAAATTAATTGTTTTCCCATCTTTGGCCATATCAAAAATTCCATTCTGTAACAGTAAAAAGAAAGTAAAACTATTAGGTGATGATAACAATATCTTCACATTGTATAAAATAGTTTTCAGACCATCATCTTTCTTGAATGCAATATGATTTACTAACACAAATGAAATTAAATCAGTTACTTTCTATCTGCTAGAAGAAACAATTTGTTTTTATTTTCTACCTAATGTAATTTAACTGTTCGAAGTAATTTTAAACAATATTGCCTCTTTCACCAAACTTCCCTTGTAAACCTACCTAATGCGTTTTGTTTCCATTGCTCTGTGTTTCACATTCAACGTCCTCCAACTCTAAAACTTCCACCTTTGAGTCTCTTTCATAATGTGCATCAAAGGGCACATGAGGATCAACAAATGCTCCTTCATCAGTTTCACTGTATTCCTCGTAATGGGGGCATCCTCCAAATGCATTTTGGCTGGGGATTGGAGGATGGACAGCAACTGTAACTGAGGCCGTAGCAGTCACAGTGGTGATAGGCTGGCAGTATGTTGGTGCAGAAACACCACTGGCAGTGAACGTTGGATTCCTTGTCTTATGAAAATGTGATCTATGACTCGAATAATCATGATTGTTTATTCTGGAATGCCCATCGTGAGCAGTTTCAAAAGCATCCACACGCGGTCTGTAAGGAGGTGGTCGAAACCCTTCCCTTGCCTCCGAACTGTGGTCCCTGCAACTCCTCCGGGATTGCTGATGTTTGATGTTCTGTGCAGGTGGCGGCCTTGGTCTTGGCCGATGGAATCTGGATTCTGGCTGAACAACCTGAAAGTAAAGTGAATTATCAAATGGTAAGGAAGTATTCACAATAACAATGTAAAGATTCTGAGTGAAGAAACTTCTCCTCATGTCAGTCCAAAATAACCATAATCTTATTAAATGGTGGAGCAGATTCAATGGCCAAATGGCCTGCTCCTGCTCCCATTTCTTATGTTCTTAGATTCTCTTGATCCATTAAGTCACTTGTGCATTCCAATGAGATCACTTCTCATTCTTCGAAACTTTAGTGAGTAGGTTTCTAGCCTATTTAATCTCTCCTTGTATGATACATGTGCCATCTCAGGAATCAGTCTTATGTATCTTCCTGGCACTCCATCTATAGCAAAAATATTCCTCTTTAGAAAAGGAGACTAAATTATAGAAATCAAAAACCTGCAGCTGCTGGCATTCCAAAATAAACAGCAAAGATTTAGTCAGTCAGGCGGCATCCACAGAAAGAGAAACAGTTCATATTTTGTGTCTTCTCTTTCCATTGATGTTGTTTGACCTGCTGAGTGCTTCTAGATTTTGTTTCTACTTCAGATCTGGTTGCACCAAAGCCTTACATAATAAAGCAAAGGCGGCTTTTTTCTCCCTTGAAATCAAATCCTTTAGCAACAAACATCCACAAACATTGGCCTTCCTTATAGCTTGCTGCATCTGCACATACAAGGATGTCAGAGTCCTTTTGAACATCATCTTTTCCCAATCTCACGCCATTCAAAAAATACTCAGTTGTTTTTTTTTACAAAGTGAAATAGATAATTGCACGTTTCACCTACAATGTACTGTCTACTACACTGCTGTGCACACCTGTGTATATAATATACATGTGCATCTCCTTGAAGACTCTTTGAATGCACATTGCTCCATATATTCCCACTAATCACCATTCTCCTACTATAACAGAAATATTCTCGAAGAACTCCAATGGATTAGTCAAACACAAATTCCCTTCACAGATCCAGGTTGGTTTTGCATTATCACGTTAATATTTTCCAAATATTTTGATGTTTTTTGCTTTATCATAGATTCTAGGGTAACAGGTTTTTAATTTCCCCTTTTTTCTCCCTCCCTCCTTTGTTAAATAGTGGAGTCCATATCTGTACTCTTCAATTTATTGGAATCATTCCAGGATCTATACAACTTTGAAAGAAAATGATAAGCAAAGAATTTTTTTTTCAAAGAATTGGCTTCACTTACTGCAGATCTAGGGAAGACAGGGTTTTCTGTGGCTTCCACCATGATTTGATGGGGTGGTGCTGAAGCACTGAGGCTGGATTCATAATGCTTGAGTTCTTCACTAATCCCAGAAACTGTAGTTTGAGAGCTGAATTCAGAATCTGAAGAATCGGATCCATTAGTCCCTTGTTCAGGTGGAACTGCAAATCTCACAACTCGAGGTGGTGGCTCTGGTGATGGAGTAGGCAACTTTGTTCTTCCTTCGGAAGGTGAGATCTATGGAAAATGTGAAGAATGATTAGTAATCTTCTGGAGTTCTCTTGGTTATAGCAGGTTACAATGAGGTGGCTTTTTAAAAGTCTGAAATTATTAGCCAAAAGCAGGGTCAATAATTCAGTTGATGATTACCTTCGAGCCAGGAAAATTTAAGGATAAAACAATACTTTAATTGTGATCAAATGGTGGAAGACCAGAGAATAAAAAGTGGCCTTTGAAGGAGTGGTAACAATTGGATGACACCCATTAGCTCTGGTGTTGGCCGAAAGGTGGTGGCAAAGGCTAGTGACCAGCAAAAGCTGGGAATGTGAGCTATGAAAATCTGAAAAGGTGGAATTCAATAGATTGAAAACTTTAACACTTTCTTCTGCAGAAATTACTTGGCCTGCACAGAGTTTTAATGTGTAAAAACACTTAATGTTAGAAAAATAGTAAATGATATAGAATTTTTGAAATTAGATAAATTGACAACTCTAAATTAAATACAATGAATTCCAGTTAATGGGCCATCGCTTAATGAGGTCAGCCACTTAATTGGGACAAATCTTAAAGAACAAAAGCAATTCAAGAAAATAGCCAAGACTCCTTCAATTTGGGACACTATACCACTTAATTGGGGCAGGAGACTGTTGCTGAACTGGTTTCTAACTAGTGTCAGTCACGTGCACTTGTGCGGCCGTTAGACACTATACAATGCTTTAAGCAAACAGTTTTTAAAATAGCATCAGTTGTGTGTGTTTGTCTTAAAAAGGCAGCGATTTTTTTGTCATTAATATTTGGCAAAAAAATAAGCAGCAAGACAATTCAGAACTATTTTGCTCACTGAGGTTTCAAGCAGTCAGGCTTGGAAGTGCTAGAAACATCTGGGAGTGAAAACAAAACAATTTGACTACATCAACAAGTTGGAAACTACGAAGAATTTGAAGATATCGACAATCATCTTGATTGTTACAACTAAAATGAATATTTGGAAGAAAGAATCATCGACAGCTTTGTACGAATCCTGTCCATTATCGGCACTGATTTTGTGCATTTATTGTCAAAAGACGAGAACACAGATGAATTCCTCTGTGGATAAATGTTAAGAACTAATAAGTAGCTTTATAGTATTGTAGTAGTACCGGTAATTTTCTATTCAGTTTGTCTATTTTATTCCTTTGTAGCTACTTCCATGTAACTTCAGCTATTTCGGGCAGTTACTTAACTGGAATTCACTGTATGTCCCAAATTGTTCAGAAAATTAAGGGAGAGAAACAGAAGATCTTGGCATCATTTTTCAGATCTCCTGTTCTACAGGAATTATGGTCTGGTAACTCGCACAAATTACAGATCTGTTAGATTATTTTCGTTGGTGAGCAAGAAGTTGCTAAGATAATGTCAAGGGACAATATAAACCTTTATTTTGAAAGCCATGGATTAAACGGGAATAGTTATTACTCATTAGTTCAGATCCTGTCTGACTAACCAGAGGTAACAGAAAGCTTCAGTGAATGTCCGTAGGGGATGGGTGGGTGGGTAAAAACAGAAGAACCAAAGGAGGATTTTCTTGAGCAGGAATGTATAGACAACAGTTTAAAAAAGGAAAGAGTGATGGTGAACAGGGAAAGTTTAAACAATAATGCCTCACAAAGGAGTCAGTACAGGTTAATGGGTAAGTCAGAAAGATCATGGGAGCAAAGCCTCAATCTTGTGGAAGAAATTACATTACGAAGAGAAGGTGGTTGATGATGGAGAAATTGCAAAGTGAAAAAGGCTCAGAATTGAAGTAGTTGGACAATGTTCTTTAGTCATGTTGCAAATGGTTGGATTTTCATCTTCAAGAAATAAAGCGGTGAGATGTGAGCAGCTAAGCTCACACACCGAGGCAAGCCTGAGCCTCCCATATTTCAGGCGAGATAACAATCTGGGGACCCCATCTGCTTTGCAGATTTTAATCATTAGCATTTGAAAAGAAGGGAAATCATCTCCAGTTCCCTGGCCAAAATTCACTCCTTAATTAGCAAAACTAAAAAAATGGTTCTTTTGCGAAATGACAAAGTGCACTCTGCTTTCTACATGACTACATTTCATAACTGGCTTTGAAGTGCTTTAAATTATTCTTAGATTAGAAAAGGTACTATAATCTTGTGAATAGAGCGGGAGCAGAAGAGGGATAAATGGAGACAGATGCATCATAGTGCAGGATTTCAGAAATGACGTATCCTTGAGTTCTAGCATGACATTTGAAAACTGCAGGGGCAGAAAAGGAAAAAAAAAAGTTAAGGGGCTACTTTTCCTTCATTCATTTATAAAATGAATTTGGTGTTGGTTTGACCAACCATTAAGACAATGGAAAGCTCAACATGATTAAGTCAAATGTAGCAATTGATGGTACATCAGTATACCAAGTGTGTTCAAGTTTCCTTTTTTGGTTGACCACGCCACTATTTGATAAGGTTGACATTTTCTTGGTGGTATAAGGATCAAAACTGAACTTGGTGCTCACGAATCGGTTCAAGTTAGCATTTAAATCCTTATAACTTTTGTGGGCAAGATTTTAAATAAATGTTTTCTTTTACAGTTTTTGCAATGCAGTAAAAATTCATCATCTGCATCTGAGTGACTTCGTGGGAAGCACAATTTTAATGGCTTAAATACACCAACCCAAAGCCATGCTTGAAGATTTTGGATGTTAGAAATCAGACAACATTGTTGTGCTGTTTCTCTGGACGTTGCTTGTCTTCAGTCAGAATACAGTATTCACAAATTTACCTTCATTCCAATATCAACTCATTAGAAGCACAAGTATACAACAGTTATCATGAAGAAAATGATAAACATACCTCTGGAAGTGGTCCAAAGTAAGACAGCAGCACTGGAAGCAAGACTAACCCATTGAGAACACCCAGAATGGTTAAGATAGCTAGGACTGCAAAGAAGTACCTGTAATAATTATAAAGAACAATGCAATTAGTTTCAAAGAATTCCTTAAAATGCTAATTTTTTTTGCACATAAAACCAAACCTTAGTGTAAATATAAATTCAAAGAAAATATCACAGCAATTATTTACCTTTCACATCACTGAGGATATATCCTACAACAAGTGTTAGTTGACCAAAAAGAGAGAAGAGTAAATTAGTTGGTTAATTATATTGACAAACAGTATGAACTGTTATTCATGAAGCTGTTACACATACAGAAAAATATGAAACGTGGAGTGAATGACTAAAGAGGTTCATACAGCATGAACAATGAAAGAGGCCCCATTATCGTAACCCCAGCAGAAGCAAAAGGTGTAGAATTTAAACAAGTTAGTCTAGAGCAGGGGTTCACAATCTTTTTTATTCCATGGACCTTCACCATTAACTCAGGGGACCATGGACCCTCGGTTGGGTACCTCTGTTTTAGAGGCAGGGGAAGAAATGTATTGGGCAGCTAACCCACTGAGAAACACTGCAATATCTCACAAAAGAAGATGACTATGCTGCTCCAAAGAGTGTTATATGAGATCATTCTTACCCTCAACCATTAAGCTCTATAATGAGTTAACATAGCTGGGGAAATGATGACCTCCCCTCCCCCACCCCACCGCCCATTAGTCTGTTTGAAGCAACTTATTTTTTGTTCTTTCTTATTGCTCAATTAATATTTGTATTCCTGTGCTTTTGTAATGCTACTGTGACACTGTCATTAACTTTGGGATCAATAAAATATCTATCTAATTATTACCTCAAAAAGTTTATCAAAACTTTTTGTCCATACCACTTAGAGATGCTGAATTGCAGTTTTACTAAATAGTTCATATTAAAATCCATTATAGAGCATAAACCTGGATTCTACTGCAAAATGCTGTCAATTTGACAGTATATTGTAGCAGTGTATTTTATAAGAGCAGTTCACAACAGTGTCACCACAGTGCAAACAATATCTTTTGTAGTATAATTTAGCACCTATGAATAATCTTGTTTTGGGTCAGGCGTTAAATACAGTTATTAAAGTATATATACATATATACTGTACAAGTTAGAGATTCAAAGACAGTCATTCAACGTGAGAGAAAGAATAAATTGTGCAAACAATTTTTTTTTAAATGTGCAAACAATCCACAGAAAATGAACTACAGAGACCCCAAAAACAAGTCTACAGCCATGGAAGTTGATGCAAGTGGCAATGGCCGAAAGCTGAAATTGCACAGTCAGTTCACAGCTGAGGCGAGTGGCAATGGCTGACGTCCGTAGTTACACAGTCAGTTCAGAGCTGAGGCGAGTGGCAATGGCTGACGTCCGTAGTTACACAGTCAGTTCAGAGTTGAGGCGAGTGGCAATGGCTGACGTCTGTAGTTGCACAGTCAGTTCAGTGTTGAGGCGAGTGGCAATGGCTGACGTCCGTAGTTGCACAGTCAGTTCAGCGTTGAGGCGAGTGGCAATGGCTGACGTCTGTAGTTGCACAGTCAGTTCACAGCTGAGGCGAGTGGCAATGGCTGACGTCCGTAGTTACAGTCAGTTCAGAGTTGAGGCGAGTGGCAATGGCTGACGTCCGTAGTTACACAGTCAGTTCAGCGTTGAGGCGAGTGGCAATGGCTGACGTCCGTAGTTACAGTCAGTTCAGAGTTGAGGCGAGTGGCAATGGCTGAAGTCTGTAGTTACAGTAGTTGAAGCGAATAAAGCCACATGGAATATTGAGCTGACACCGGTTCGTCTATTACCTCGGCCTCGATGCCTTAATCTGCCCCGGCGCTTAAATCAGATCTGGGCCCCTCAGCTTCAATCCAGCCTGAAGTTTTAGTCTGGTCCCAAGCCTGCTCCAGTAATGGTCAGTGATGGTCAGTAATGGTCAGTAATGGTCAGCAGTAACTGTGTTCTCGAGAGTCCAGTTTGCCAGATATTTCAGGATACCACAAAAAGGCCAGGCCGTACAGACAGTTCAAAAACACACCTCCCAGTGGAAAATTTCAGGCTGCAGGTTGCAGTAATCGTAGTCCCGAGAAAGTATATTTAGTAGAATTGTTACTAGTTTCGTTAGTTGCCTGCAATGCTTCACCATGTCTCGCCAGCACCATCTTTGTGAACAGGTTTATTCAAACATACAATTGCCCAAATGGTTAACCATTCTAGATTTCAAAATCATTTTCCTGGAATCTTCATGAATGCAAAATAAACTTTTAACCAAAGGAGAATATCTTACTCTAGTATTTTTTTCTAGCTGGGAGAATCCATGTAGGTACACTTATGAACAGATTCTAGGGCACAACAATGGATAAGGCTTTAAAGGACATCATTGTACAGCAGCACAGTTGGCCTAATACCAAATGCAAAATTTTCTTCTTAAAAAAAAGGTTACATCAAGTAGCAGTGACCATCTTCCTTTTAAACTAGTAATGATTTGTGATTTTGTTAGCCAAGTGCAGACTTTATCATTATAACTCAATATAAACTGGTAAATAATCTTATCATATGGATAACAGAACCATGTTAACGAGAGATTACATTATAACCAAAAAATGGTCTGTTCACTTCAAATATATTGCAAAAATTAAGCCATCATTGTCATTTAGCTTATTGGCTGCCCTATTTTGAAAACCAGTGAAAGCTGCTTTTGAGCCCTATCCCCAGCCTTGCAACAAAATTCTGTGTTTGTTTTATATTTCACTTACAAAAACATGCACAGACCAAGCTCAACTCTGCTGTAGCAAAGACAAGAAGCTGAACAGGCTTCTCACTTTACAATAAATAAAATATAAAATATTGAATCCATAATTACAATTCAATCATATAATTTAATTCATAATCGGGGGAGGGAAAAAAACATACCAGCTCCCTAAATAAGGCCAGTATAATGCTGATAATCGACTATCTGACTCTTTTGGAATTCGTGATGGCTTGGCATGTGGCTCACCAGGTGCAGTTTGTTGTGCTCCTCTCCTAATTCATGGGGGACCCTAGTTTCTGTACTTCCTTTCAATTCATTGGGCCCAGGTGAGTTGTAAAAAAAAACAGGAACCCCAAACCCCCACAGGTTGGAATTAGTCATTTCCCATTGTTAGAATTATAAAAATCACAGACCTGACAAAGGTTAAAAAGCAAATCGGGTAAAATAATTCTCAATCAGTCACCATTACTTTAGTTCAAATATAAATTTTAGCCTATAAATTATTAGAAGGTTTAAAGGCAAAACAATTTACAGTCAGCATCAGTGACAAAGCATTACAAAATTTAAGATGAGATGACCACGGAGTTCAAAAGGAACATGGCAAATGAGGTACAGAATTTCTGGCACTAAACAAGAACAGCAACTCCTTACCGTACAATAAAGTCAAATTCAGAACCGGCAAGCATGAGAACTCCAAGAAGTGTTGACACAGCTCCGTCTAGCACAGGTGCAAACATTTGCTCTAGTGCAAGAACTACCCGCCTGTTTTTGTCTCCTATCGCTGTTAAAAAAGCCTGTGAATGATAAAAATCAATGGTGTCAGATATGGATTTACTAAAATACGTTAAATGAAATCTAGAAAGCCGTCCCAATGGCTCAGCTGTGATTTTGCCGATCAAATTAAATATCTCAAATTAAATATTTTAACCATTAAAGTAGAAAAATCATCCTTCTTATTTAATAACTTCTAACCCAATGATGTCCAAGAATCTTTTTTAAAAAAGTTCAATTTATCTAATTGTTCTTAGGTTTTAATGGAACTTAGTTATGGCAAATGGTTAGGAAGATGTTTAACCCAGAACATCTGTGCAAAACAGAAATGTATATGTAAAATGACAGCCATCATCCATACGGTGACTCCTCAGTTCTATTGTTTTAAAATTTCCTTTTTCTCATCGTAAAGTAAACCACGCAGTATTTAAACTGATTGTTATTTATGATTTCATTCTGACAAACAATGTTTTATTTGGAGTACTTGAACAGTATTTTTCAAAGGGCTGTTCTCAGTCATGTCTGCCCTTATGTACAGAAGGTGTTTTAACAGTCAAATCCTACTACACTACACCATGCATTCCTTAAATATCAAATCAGCACATAGACAAGATTTGCATCAATATGTTAAGCAGAAATATATTTTTACTTTTATTGAAACATGCTATTAAACTTCCATTTAGTGAAGGCTTTATTTCATGACTTCTTTTAATTTACATTTTTAAAGATGGACTTTACTCAAGGCATGTCATCAAATACTTACTGATACACAAAATTAATGAGACGCTTCTGACCTAATCTACTTCAAAGTCATATTCAGATTAAACACCGTATTTGCTACTTGAAAGTAACCAAAACAGTTTTTTTTTTGGTATATTTTTCGATTAAGAATTTCTATGTGTAAGTAGTGAAGATTTGTACGAGTCTTAAATCTGGAAAATACAGCTGCTCAGAGTGGCTTTTAATAAACTACAAGCATTGTTTGTACTCAACTTGTCATAAACACAAGTCAGTGAAGAATCGTTTACATACCAAAGCTACATGAACGGTGAATTCCACTCCAATTCCAACAGAGGCAATAAGGATCACTACAGGAACTGCACTCAGCTTTATTCCAATGAGACCCATCATTCCAAAAAGTTCCACTGTCATCAGTGCTAGAACCAATACCTTAATGGGGTTTTAAAAAAAAACCATGAAATTACATTAGCTTGCTATAAGAATTTTGTAATTTGATTGGATATTCCACCCCACCTCACAGACTTAATACTAATCTCTTCAAAAACCTTTTTTCCAAAAGCAGTTTGAAATGTTTTAAAAAGTGATTTTAAAGCCTTGCATTTTTGAGTTTGACAGATTCTGATAGAGCTCTCCACATGAGGCAGCATAGCAATTCCCTCACCTTGCAAATAATCCCTCCAATATCACACTACAAATAATATTCACCAAAAACCCAATTTAAAAGTACCATTTTTAAACTTATAGTACTTAATAAAAAGATGAAACAATAAAAGCGTTCTGAGCCAGAGGTGATATTAAGGAGGGTGATGAACAGCCTATGGACCAATGAGGACAGAATTGTTGGTTTAGGATGTGGATGAGTTGAGTTTATGGAGGGTGGATGATGAAAGCCTGTCAGGAAAGCACTGAAATTATCGAGTCTAGTGCAAGTTAAAACATGTATCACTGTTAACAGTAGACTGACTGAGGCAGAAGCAGAAAAAAATAACATTACAGAGATGGTATCTATGATAGAAAAGACAACAAGTTTATAATTAAACAATTTGTGAAATAGTGTAGACATATTTGTACAATATATTCATAATGCAACATGCAAGTGAAAAATAGGAATAGGGAGCAAAGACATTTTGGAGTCACCAGAACTGCAAACCCAAGATGAGAGTGTGCAAGATTCTCTAGCTACAAATGATTGAATGATGCTGCAACCAGGGTAATATCGTTGTGGCTGAAGAGCTAGGCAAGGAGGATGTTGAGCTCTCCTGCATAAAATCAATGTCAGGTCTGTGACAAAGACAAAGAAGGAGATTGTACCTAGGTCAGATTCAGAGTTGTTCTTTGTGTTGTGTAGGGGCAAAAACCACATTACACAGGTTCAGAAAGAAATCCAGACTATCCTAAATACTTCTTCAAAATGCTTTCTAAGTATTGATGAATCTGGGTGTGCAAAAGTCCTCCAAAGACTTACATGCTTCTACCAGCTAGTATGTTTCAAATTACTGGTCTCTTTGCTCCTTGAATTTAAAAAAATGGTCTAGTTTGATTAAATTTGAGCCAAAGACACTTTTTCATCTAGTTGCAACACAAAGAACTATGTACCCCAATAGAAAAAGTCACTAAATTTCACACAGAATTTCAATGATGTTTCAATAATGCAAAGCAGA
Source organism: Hypanus sabinus (assembly GCF_030144855.1). Taxonomy (NCBI): domain Eukaryota; kingdom Metazoa; phylum Chordata; class Chondrichthyes; order Myliobatiformes; family Dasyatidae; genus Hypanus; species Hypanus sabinus. The sequence goes on from NC_082710.1 coordinate 44,086,085, forward strand.
AACCAAATATAATTTTTTTTCTTTTATGTTCTGACCAACTATCTATTTAAGAAAGTCCTGAAGTGTTTGATGTGAAAGCACATTAAACTTCAATGAAATTTCAGGGCAAAATCTTAAATCATTGAACACTCCATTCAACATGTTGCATACTAAACATTTCTCTTCAGAAAACACACTGATACACAAAATTTGCTAGAGTATCTGATAATTAGTTCACATCTGGTATTATTAACCACCTCTAATGCTTTCACCAATTTTGCTTTCACCCTGAAATGAGTTAAAGCAAGAGCACATTTATTGCTTCAGATGACATACTCTTTGCTAAGCTTGAAACTAACTCCTGGTTTTCCTTTCCACTGCTGAAATTTTCACCCGCCGTCAATTTTCCAAGCCGAATAAACACCTCATGGATGATGTCACAGGCATACCCAGACATAAACAAAACCTTTCCCGACTAAAGAGCTATACCAAAAGGAATTCAGCAGGAACAAAGCTCCTTCTAAACTTACAATGATCCCAGCCGTCCACGGGTTCAACAGGAAAAGGGCACACACCAGGAAAGTGCATGCCAAGACTACGCTGATGGCCAGCAGCAACCAATGTCGGAGTCCAATGTATTGTTCCCAGAAGAGAAATGGATAGCCATTTGGATAACTGGCAAGTCCTTGGTTAGTGAAGTTGCTGCAGATATTTCTGACTTTCTCAATAGCTTCCACAAAGTCCGATGTTTCACGCAGTACATTGAGGTAGAAAGGGAACTGGGCATATTCAATCGGCTCAGCTGCTGGAACTAAACAAAATAAATCAGTTTACATTTATATATTAAAAAAAACACTTGCATTTTCAGTGCTATCTGAATTGTGCGAACAAGACCTATAAATGCTTAGATTTATTCTACTATTGTAAATCAAAATTACTCAGCAAGTAAAAAAATTTTCTAAGCCTACAAAGAAATGGCTGTCCCTACAGTTCAGATGAGGCCCAAGTTCAGATCCTACTCTGTGCCAAATTTGCTAATCTTAGCCAAGCTCTTGAGCTTATATAATCAGTAGCAAAGCTCCTGTGTGGAAGTGAAAATATCTTGAGTTTCTGGTTGCTATACATTTCTTCCTGATGCTAGTGCCTACAAGACAGAATTAGGGAAAGGAGGATAAATTATTAGAATGGGAATGAAATCGAACTTTGAGCAGGGCACAGAACAAGTAATATTTAAGATGCAAGTAATCCACAAATTTGAAGATTGCACCCTTGCCAAATTTCAGTACCACCCCCAACTGCTCCTTTCCAGTTTGCCTTACAGCATCAATAAAACTGCTGCATCATTTGCGAAGCAACCTTCAGATAATTCTTTGGTAAAAGCTTAAAACTTTCGTGAAGACTTTGCAGATACCTATCTGGCCCCCCTACAAAAAAAGTAGAACAAATTGGTCCATCATTTAAAAGCAATACAATTCAACTCCTTCACTCCAAGAGCCACAATGCATTGTAAAACCAATTATTATAATCTAAGTTTCTTGCCAATAATTATACATCTATACACATATTAGTAATCTAAATAGCATTAGAAAATAATAATATATTTGTAAACTATAATCACAACACTTTGTATTTTATGTACAGAATCAGTTTTTGAATCCATATCAGAAGTTTGTATCTGGGTGGCCTCAGTGGCATAAAATTTAAATATTCAGACCTAATTAACTGGTGAACCCAAGTTTGATCATAAATATGACAATTAAGCTTTTGTTAGAAAATCAAAATGCAAAAAGATCTCTACATTTGCAAGTCTAATGGTTTTTTTTTCAACTGAATACCTTTCCTTTCACTTAAATGCAAGACTACAAAAAAAAAATCCCCAACAAAACCAGCATTTAGTTTTTGCTGCTGTGTGTTCCAGACCCTGCAGGGTCATTCAGCTGACTTGCTAAACATGATTTGCCCTATTATAATCTCAACTATAAATTTTCATTAAGACAAGACTTGGCTGGCTGCCACCAGGCTCCAGGGTTTGGAATACAGTGAAACTTCATTATCCAATCACATTTTCAGGAGCTCGCTCCACAGACCAATAACCTCAACTAGCAAGCAGTCATATAACTGAAACCTGAATTGAAATTAAATCAGTCCAAGTTCTCTCCTGGAGACATAAAGGACCCCCCTCCCTGACCAATACTCCACTGAATAACAGTGATGAAGCGCAGGTGTGCAAGAACCCACAGACTGGTATCATATCATTAACTAATGGTTATGCAAAAGCCTTTAGTCTGTGGAGGGAATAATACATATTCCTTTCCGACAGGAAATATAACGAATTCTAGAACAAAAATACACATGTAATATTTTCCCTCACTTGGCCTACTCCTTTCGTTTTTTAAAAAAGACTGAAAGGGTTTACATAGAAGTCTGAGTTATTTTTGAAAACAGAATTTAGGCAGGGGCGCCAGAATGCAATGCATTCTTTTAAAATGATTCATTTACTATATTATTATAAGAAAATAATATTTTATAAATAACTTTGATGGACTTCATTAAGAGCTTTCGACACCTTGCTCCAATTTACAATCCCCAAGCTCCCCAAGGCATCATAATTCTATAAGTTCCAAGTTTTATTATTATTGTACTGAGAGTTACTGTCATAACATCACAAAAACATCAGTATCTTTGAGATTTCTGTGCCTGCATATTATACAGTGAAATCCCAAAGATTTTTGGAGTCCATCCTTTGTTTTGATTATTTTATTTTCAAACACAGTCTTCTCCAAAAGCAGTCATGAGAAAGCAGTTTGAGTTGGTATGAATGGGGTATTCATAAATTAGCCCTACTATTAAATCCCCTAAAATGTGAAGTTTTGTTGCATAGCATTTCAGGAAATTTGTAATGATGTACTATCCAAATTATCTGGAATCTCTCCTCAAAGCTTCTTTGCAAGTACCTCCCCAACCTCTCTGCCAAGAAGGACAAGAACAGGCTATACTGTGAGTTACACACAACCCTGACCTAGGAGTATATCGTCACATCTTTATGGTCACTTGTTTCCTGGGTATTCCTACTCAACACCAATCTGAGAGCACTTGCGGCAGGAGGACTGCAGCTGTTTACTATTGCCCACCCAACCTCTTATGGTGAGGGATTTTACTGAATAGTAACGTGCTTGTTTTTCATTTAATGGTCATTCCTGGAGGACCACTTTTCTTTCCATCCATTTTTGTTTTGTCCTTGAAAAAGTCTACCTTCTTGATACTTCCAGTCTACGTGGTGAAAGTGTTTGAACTTTCTTTTAAAAAGTTTTATAAATTATTTACTAAAGTTATTAAAAGTTGTGCTATTCCATCAATAGCTTGCTCTCTATGACGATTCTATACAGGGGTTCCTAACCTGGAGACCACGCACCCCATGGATAATGGCAGGGGTCCATGGCATTAAAGGTTGGCAAGCCCTGCTTTCATGGAATTGGCTATCCAATAAGCTCGATGCCATCACAGCTGCCAATACACAAAATCCCTTTGACTTGACAGCTGATAGAAACTGACCTTGAACACAAGAATATAATAAACAGGACCGGGAGTAAATCACTTGACCTCTTGGGCTTGCTTCACTGCTCAACAAAATAATGGTCAACCACCTCAGTGCCACTTTGCTGTATTATCCCACATTTTAGAACAGCAGGCTTGTTCTTGGTTAGTGGGCATTGTTGGATATGCCAGCATTCATGATCCAGGCATAACCGTCCTTGGACTGAGGGAGCAGTTAAAAGTCAACAACACTGGTGTGCCTGATGTTACATACAAGCCAAAAAGGATGACGTATTTCCCTCCTTTAAGGACATTTGTGAACGAGGTGGGTTTTTGCAACAAGCCAATAGTTTCATGATTGCTGATACTGAGACTAGCTTTAATTCCATATGTTTATTTAATTACTTGAACTTGTATTTCAATCCCACATAGTAGCTGGAAAATGTGTCTCTGGCTCAATGTTTCAGAATTTTCACTGCTAGCCTGGCAACCTAACTACTATGCTACCTTACTTCTTGATGCCATACAAATCTCGCTACACAAATCTTGATTATGGCCAAGGGCTAGACCTCAATATCCTTGTTGGGTAAACAATTCCTAGATTTATTGCCCTCTCAGTGAGGGTTTCTTCTCAATTCACCCCGAATGACTAATCCTTATTTTGAGACTGTGACCTCTACTTCCAGGCACCAGACAGCAGAACAGATTTAAAAAAATCAAGTACTCTCAGTCAAACCCTGTAAGAATTTTATACGCTTCAATGAAATCACTTCTCATTCTTCTAAATTCAAGGCAGAATACGTTCAGTTGGCTTAACAACTCCTCAAACGACATATTTTCAGGAATCTATCTATACAACACTATCACAAGTTTAACCTTCTTAAGTCAAGAGATACTTATAACAAACTTCTTTATGAATACACAATCTACATTGCAACAGAGATCATAACAAATGAAAATAAACATGTTTTCAAATTCCACTGACATAAATTATGAACTTAACCAACCTGCAGATACCCGAGAGCGAGTTTCACCTTATTTTGCAGTGGCAGTGTTCTCTTAGTTTCCTGCATTTCTATTTCTAATATAGTGAGTTCAATCCCATTTCACTGAGGTACAAAAGTTAGTTTTGTGCTTTGACGCATGTCTGAATAATTGCAGCATTAGCAGTCTAGCCATCACCTGTCTGAGATGTTAAACTGGTTTCCTATCTCCTCTGAAGTAGAGGAAGAAAAGCATTATAAAACTGGAAAAAAAATTGCAGATAGTGGGATGACATAGAGCTCCCCCGTATCTATCACTTTAGCTTCCACTTTGACCTCTTGACCTGTGGCCTCCTGCCACAATATGTCCGATATAAGCTTTAAGAATCACTTTCTATCTCAGTACATTGCAGCTTCTGGACTCAATGCTGAATTCTACAACTTCAAGTAACCCACTTGCTGTCCTTATCAGAACTCCCCCTTCCACTGTAAGTCATCCATTAGTTCAAGTTTTCCTGTCTCTGTTTGCAGGGCATATCATTCAGTCTTATATTTTGCACTTTTCTTAACATACCTTTGCCGGTACTCCTGAACTCTAACTGTTCTCACTTCAGCTTTCATTGTTTTTTCTCTCATTAAACTTTGACCATTTGACTTCTACAACTTATCCCCATGGCAGTCTTAGCTTCACTTGGAGACAGATCATCAGGAATATTCCCTTCATCCTATCCATCCTTTCCTCACCTTTTCTGCAACTTAAAGCAACGTTGTTTTCGCTCTTTTCCAGTTCTGCCGAGGGGGGCCTTTGACCTGAAATGTCAACTCTGTCTCTCTTTCAACACACACTGCCCGTCCTGCAGAGTGACTGCAGCATTTTCTTTTGGTAAAACCTTAGTACTTCTCAAAGAAGAAAAGATGAATTATCCCTGGCTAAGATTTATTCTTCTGTTATCATCACTTTAAATTATCAAGCCATTTGTCAAGGGCTACCTACAGACAGGAACTGCAATTCCTGTTTTCTGGAATCTTGTAGCGAATAAGTGAGTGACATCACCATGTATTGGCATCAAATAGATTTCTACCAACAAAGGTGTAGAAGTTAAATCAATGGTCAACCAGAAGACTGAAATTCTTGCCCATTTTTAAGATATTATCCAAATATACACCGAGCTATTTTGTCCCTCCTTCCCCACTCCCATTGTTTTAATCTGGCTTTGATGCTAAAAATAGCATTTACTTTCTTTAAAATAATAACTGCCATAATAAAACAGAACTTAAAAGATCTTTAATTACAACTGCACAATCGGCCAGAGAAAATGACTAAAATTAAGAAATTGGTCCAAACAGGGGAAGGGGAAACAGTGGACTTACTTCTAAGTGCAGTTTCAGGCCTGTTGTCCACTTTATCATGAACCCATTCAGGAGGATGTGGCCGGATGTTTGCTTGAGAGGCAGCGTATGCCACAGGGTCATTGCTGACCCAAGCTGTCAGGTAGATGTAAAAAGCATTGGGGTTGATGATTCCATCAGCACTCACTAATCGCTGTCTGGTCAACTGCAATGGGATGAGAAATTGTTTAGATCACAGTATTTTTCTTTCACTAATTTACCTCACAGCCGTGAGGTAAAAGGAAGAACCACAATAATCATATAAAGCAATCCTGCTGTCAAAAGGAATACAGCACAACCTAGTTTTACTTTTAATAACAGCTTCAAAGTATATCACAAATTTTACAGCATGTACTATTACATATTTCAATACTTAGAGCAATATAACAGACAAACCTAAAAAGAGAGCGAAAGAAAATTTGGCAAGAGTCCACATTCACGTCTGTGTGCAGTTAACCTGTTGTTAATGCCAAAGGAAATGCCACCCAGCAAATGGGGGAGAGCTACAAAAATAAAACAACATCTGTGCAAATTTTGCTAGCATTCTTCATCTGATCTGTGTATATTCCGATAATGCACCCCGCCAAAAACAGAGAGAAGCAGAATCCTGCATTGTTCAACTGTAGAGCACTCTTCTGTAGAATGCTCACCTCAGACAGAAAGCAGCATGGATTTTAATGTCAAAAAGAACTGCTTTCATTGCCAAAATTTACACATTGTGGAGGAGGAAATGAAAAGTTAAATGACATATTTGGAACATGTATAGTTTATCTTTTAAGTGCACTTGTCATGTTCTGCTTTTAGTTTTTCCTTTGAATGACAGAAGTACTGAAAAATATTTGATTCACAAGCTCTGGATTCAATTAATCAACAGGATTCTCAACAACTGTACGCCTTCAGCTGTATATGGAATCAAACAGTGTGGCTAGCAACCCCTGTGGGCATGGCACACTTTTCTCCCTCCCAGGCACAGGAAATTACATCAGAAGTTACAGTTCCAACACTTATTCCCACAAGTTACACCTGGTAAAGAATGAACTACTGTATTTAGAGCTTACTAGGGTAAATATTCATTCGGACAACTCTAAATCAGTATTTCGTGTCTTAATTCATTCAGTGTTAACGGGTACACTGTAGCCTGCAGTAAAGCAACACGTTCTACACCACATAATAATTTTAAACAATGTGCTCTGTAAAACTGTCATCTTGAATATGGCGGAGAACATAGAGAATAAGCAGGACTACTCTCAGAACATAATTGATGGGACTTTGCCAAAGAAAGGCAAAAAAGACAAATGGCTAGAACGAGAACCTAATTGCTTTTTCAGAGCTTAGTACTATTTCAACTGAGAGTTCACATTGGTAATGAAAGCAGGCAAAAAAAAATTGCAATTCTGTAACCTTGTGTACAGAAACCATGTGGAGAAATAATGCATTACTGCAAAAAGAGGCCACAAAATTGTTCAAGGAATTTTGGGTTCACACGTAGTAACTCAAACACAGAAGAAATTCCGCTATTTCTTTCCACTTGTCAATAAAGAAGATGTCGATATGTTTGTAAAGCCTTACCTGACTTAAGTCAATTGGCTTGTGCCTATTGCCAGTCTGAATTAACAACTTGTATGCCAGAACACCATCATCAGACCCATTTTTGTAATTGTTGTGAGTAATCTTTCCAGCTTTCCATTCCCTATCAAAGGTGTCTTGCAGACCTGGTGACCAAGAAGTTGAAATAGTTTGTAAGTAATAAATAATTTGCATTTCCAAAACATACTATTTTTCACATAAAGGACTTCAGCCTCACTGCCTGCAACCCAATTGAAAAACGAATTCCTTCCTTATTGGATCAGAAAAAAAATACTACTTTAGAAGATTGGCCTTGAGCAAACTCTTCTAACCTCTCTGTCTTTTAACATATAATTATTCCAGTTTACATTGGAATAAAATCCACCCCCCAGAAAAAAATTCAGGCACCACAGTAGCGTAGCAGTTTGCACAATGCTATTACAGCTTGGGGTGTCAGAGTTTGGAGTTCTGATGTCATCTGTAAGGAATCGGTATATCCTCCCTGTGGAATGGATGGGTTTTCTATGTATGCTCTGGATTTCTCCCACAGGTCAGTTATTGGTCATTGTAAATTGTCCCTTGATTTTGCTAGGGTTAAATGGCGGTGGGGCTGCTGTGTGGTGCTGCTCGAAGGGCCGGAACGGTTTATTGCATGCTATGTCTCTAAATAAAAATATCTACAGCTTTTGCTCTCTAGAAGCTCTTTATTTCTTTATGAGCTATTTAATAATAAAACCCTTGTGTACTGGATATATACACCTTGAAGATAATAAGGTCAACATAGCCTCATGAAAACCCTTGAGAGGAGTGGAAATCCAGTAGCTTTAATAGCTGTTAAAATACCAAAAAATTAATCTTGCATGCTATAATTGTCATTATATACAACTTCATTTTCAGCGTGACAGGCACCAAAGTATTTATTCTACCTCCCCCCTCCAAACATTTAAAAGACTTTGCCTCGCAATTTACCTCATTTATGATCTTGCACTTTATCATTTAGTTTCACTGCGCTCTTTTGGTAACTATTACACTTCATTCTGCATTGTTATTGTTTTACCTTTTTCTAGTTTAATGCCAGACATGATTTTCACCGTAGTTGGTATATGTGACAATAATAAACCAACAGTTTCTGTCTCCAAATCCTCCAACTTAGTTTTCAATGTTTAAACGTCTTTAAGCTGTCTGCAAGTGTCCTTCTTTGTTAAAACCGAAAACCACAAACACATATATGCAAACACTTGTGTACTTCATGCTATACAACTTTCTCTACCAGTAATATTACAATACCAGGTTTCACGGAACGGGCTGGAAGAAAATGTTTTCAGCGCAGAGAGAAAGCAGTATGAAACATCCAAGTTAAAAAGAGAAAGGAACTCAGCCGTTCCTCAAGCACAGCATGAGCTAGCACTGTGTCCTCAATTCATTCCATCTGTTTGACTTGGGCAGCACTTACAAGCCGTGAGATCTGTTGCCAGCACGTGTAAAGATCACAGCCAACACCTATTCATTCTGAACTGCTATTTTCCTCTGCACCGTTTTTTAAAAAAAAGTACCAAAGATCAGTGGCTGTTCCAAGCAGGTAATCTGGATCAGATTTGGAACAGGAAGCCACAACCCTTACAACGTGCCTCTGTGTGAGCAGATGACAAACCACATACCCGACATTTAGACCCACCTCACAGCTGCACTGAAGCTGTAATCAAAACCATCATTACAGATCTGATAGGTTAACTACAGCTGTAAGGAGATAAGGGTAAAGAAGCCAGGCACAAATGCCATTGCCTGAGGCCTGAGCTAGCTCATTCCAGATTGAAAAAAACTCCCACGTAGACTTGCAGACTCCAACTTAAAACAAACTGATTTGAAACAATGGCGAGAGCTTCAAAAGCACAGAAAGCACACCTGCCAAACTTGATGCACATTCCCAGACATGTCCTGGAATGAAGAGGAACCAAGTCATAAATACCACCTAGGGGATTTCAAAGCACTTCACTCAGTGTGGCCTTAAGTTTGCACATGTTTTCAAAGCTTAGTTTCCCTAAATAATAATCACGCAACTGGATTATCTTCCACCCCATCACCACAAATACCTACTGGCACTACAGTCATGAACATGTTGTCCAACCAATAATGAAAGATAGCTGCCCAGAAATTGAACACAACTGTGCTTTTTGAGAAAAAAAGGTCATGCGTGATGCAAATTCATTCCGAATCTGGAATGAATTGTATTTGGAATCATCTCTAGATGAGAATGACAACCCTTGCAAATCTGGACCAGGCTCTTGTTGCAGTTCACATGGGTGTGTCTGACCCAAGGAAAACAGAGGCCCATCCAATTACAAAACAAGTTCGACATTGCACCATTACCTATAACCAACTGAAAGCAGACTTTCCACATCAAGAGAATGTCATTCATAATGAAACAAGCAGAAGATCTCAGGGAGGAGGTCATCAACAGGATGAGCATTCAGATAGTCTTCATTCTGACATCAATGTTACACATTTGACAGCTTTTGTTTTACAATGCTCGAGATACAAGTCTCTCTCTCTCTCATTACCATGTCTAATTAAAAGAAAGCAACTGTGCAACATGCTACAAACTGCTTCATGGATCACCTCACAACAATGGGGTGCTGGCATTCATTCATGGGGTCTCCATCAGCATAGGAAAATGGGGTGAGAGGAAGGGTTTGTCACACACACAGTACCTAAATGGGTACCATTTAACTTCTCACTAATTTAGATATTAACAAACCAAACAGTATTTTGTTGTTTTAAAAATGACCAGAACATTTCCTAAATTTATCATGAATTACAATAGAAAAAGTCAAAATTATAGTGCATCTCAGTTTATAAAGACAATCTTCCCTTGTTTTGCAATCAACAAAGATAGATGAATGGCTTAGAAGCCTTTCATTACAATCCTGTTGGACATCATTATTCCTACTGCTCTCCTGTTATCTCTCTACCACTGTTGTTATGAATCTGAGTCTTCATTGGCCACAGTTCTCAATGTGGCAACACTAACCAACACTGGAATTACTGCCAAAAATCATAGCAGACTCCAAAACTAGAATGAAGAGGCAACTTCAAGCAGCAACCAGCAACAGTAAATCGGTTAGTGTAACAAAATTATGGAGATGACTGAAAACTCATGGTGAATAGAGTTGATGAAATCAAATGACTTTTACGTATTTAACAGCAAAACAAGCAAGTGGGTTCACAGCTAAAATGGATTAATCCCAGCTATTAATCTGCTTCAGTGCACACATGGATGCATGTTTTCCAACAGGGGTCACTAGATATTGTTAAAAGGCAGGGTTTGCCTGACCTTTCTCTTCTCAGATTAGCGATGCTGGGCCATCTGTCACAACCACAGTTGTAAAAGGCTTTGTTTATAGTGGCTTCTGCATTTGATGATGAAAGTTTCATAACTCAGCATTTAGTGGGCAACTATCAGCAATTCTGTCAAAAATATACCCAGCAGTTAATAAGACAGGCACTTGATGTACCATTCTCAAATAACTACAGAACATGTGGAGATATTGACAACTTTTGTTCTTCCTCTACAAAAAAATTCTAGTTTTTCTATGAACGATTATACATGCTGTCCTTGGTTTACGAATGCTGTACTTATGGACATATTATTATAAAAATATAATAATTATATTATTAAATACAAAAGCTCATTGTACATATACAAGTTCATTCCTATGAACGGCAGAGGTAGTTTCTGCTCTCTCATTTTTAGTCATTGTTCTTTCTTAGCAGTTTTATATGGCTTTCATGCAATTTGTTACAATACTGTGGTTACACAAAAATATCACCCAATAGGGTATCATCTAATAAAATCAACATGGATGCCTGCAAAAGCAGAACTTATTTGTTACCTGGGAATATTCTGTATGTCACAGTATCACCATTTGCTTACATGGGTTCTAAAAATGCATCTCTTTGTAAGAAGTCATTTATACTGTCTTCACTTTCTCTCGTACTATTCTTCAGAAGCATGATTCTGCTAGCAGGGTTCCAATGAAAAGTCATCAGCATGGAAGTTCACGGTTTCAGTCTCTTTAAAATGTTGACTGACCTGCTCAGTGTCGCCAGGACTCTTATGTCTGAACAGCAGATTTCCAGCATCTGCACTATTTCACTCTGCATAATTTGATAGTAATAGTTTAATTTCCTCCTCATTAAGAATATGCAGCAGACTTTACCAGTTGCAAACATGTAAAGTAGTGGCCATCAACCTTTTTAGGCCCAAGATCCCCTACCTCGACCTTAGTGAAAGGCAAGATTGACTCCAAATCGATTAGTTACACGCATGCACACCGGGGCAGAAAAGACCAGAAGTAAAACCCCGCAACCCGGAAGTAGAAATAATGTATGAACACCAGGGCTCACCACTCTTTTTTTTGCACCGTGGACCGATTTAATATTGACAATATTCTTATGGACCGGCTGACGGTGGTGGGGGGGGGGGGTTGGGGTGGTATTAAACGCGACTGGAATACAGCGATACTCGAAGCAGGTTCCTTATGTCCAGTCTATTCCGCAATTTAGTTTACGTGGCTCTCAGCTGCTGTCCCACTTGCTCACATCTTTTTCCGCTGGAAAAAAACTCAATGGGTTTGTCTTTAAGTGCAGGGTGCTTGGACTCAAGGTACTGAAGCAGTTTTGAAGGCTTCATTGCCTCATTAGACAGCCTCCGGGCCCGAGCTCCAGCCTCCCGCCCGCCCGCCGCCCGGGCCAGCTGCGGCTGTTCCCATGCCGGGGCCGCAGCAGTCGCAGTCCGAAGAGAGCGACCGACCAAGCGAGGAGTGCAACAGGGCACATGTCCGCTCCCTTCTAGGATCTATCAGCTGACAAAAGTTTGTTTCAGTAGATCACAGTGAGGTAGCTGCTCACAAAACCCTGAGCCCAAATTAGGTTGTCTGTGAATATTTTAGCACCGGGTTCCCCATGAACATTCGGCGTGCTAAACTGGTTTAGAGGCACCACCCATCTGTCTGCGCGCCAGGCCAGTAACAACGGCACTTCTCGCTGGCCACATGAAGCGGCCGGTTACCCGATACCAACCAGTGATCCCTGACGTGCTTGGGTAATGACCTCGCATGTATTCAAGTTCAACAGTGGGCATAACAGGGAATGAAGAAAGGTGCAGCTGACTCATATCATTTTCTCGTAGCCCAGTGGTTGGGGACACTAAAGTACACTGTAGTGGGTGGCGGGGAAGCTACACGCATGTGCACTGGGTAGAAAGAATGGAACTAAAACCCCGCAACCCAGAAACAATCTCTCAACAGTACTTGTGTATTTATTTTTCTTCTTTTTTTTTCCCCCCGGGATCTACTGGGAAAGTCTCAAAGATCGACTAGTCGATCGCGATTGACGGGTTGGTGACCACTAATGTAAAGGATGAAATCTGCAACACTGCATCGGAAATATACAGTGGTGCATTCTTATAGTGAAAGCAGGTGGGTTTAGCATCCCAAGCTATCTGTATAGCCTTGCAAAAATGAAGTATCTACCCATTCTAAAATAAGACTATCATTCCAAGGGAGCAAAGGGTTGTCAGCTAGCCATACAGTGGGAAACCATTACTTCACTGGGTCTACACCGATCATCCTTAATAATCCCAGTGTTCACAAAGAGTTATTATATGTCCTAGAAGTACTCACAAGATGAAAATCAGCCCATCTTCCCTTTGGGAGAACCAGTGCAAGCAAAATAACAGGTATGATGTCTGTGTGGAGTGGGGGGGACAGAGGGATGCTGGTAACTAGGTGTCAAATGCAGGGAGAGGTGTGGCCAAACACTCCTTTGCTGGCTATTCCTATTAAACTTACCAGAACTTTTTTTCCCTGGAGTTAAATGTCCACAATGCACCTTTTGTATCACAGAGATTTCCCGTTGAAAGGCTAATCAGTACAGGTTATCCACCCCAACAAACTCCAACTAACTCAGCAGCACACAGAATTAAACATTCTCATTAACTGCAGATTTCGGAGGACCAGAAAGCTTAAGATTTTGACTGATTTTCTACATTAAAGATCAAGGGTGTTGTTAAAGTCATTCCTCTTGATTCTACCAAATATATTTGGTCATCGGAATAAAATTCTTTCTTTTAATAGTAATTATACATCATTTACAACTTGTGGTTATATGATAATAAAACCTCAAGAAACATATTAAAAAAATCAATAACTCGTTCAAACAAATGTCAATTGGAAACTTCTCCAGCTAATGTAAATTGCAGATCTTGTTGCTGGCTCTGCATCTCTGTAAGGTGCTTTTCTGAAACATGTACAATTTCTAATGATTTTTAAAAATTTATCCTCCTATTCCATAACTTAAAATAAGAGGAAAAGATTGCAGTTCTTACCTTGTAACCAGTCACAAAAATAGTGCAGCCACATTCTTGGAAGTTCTCCATTTTCTTCCAATAAAACAAATTTCACATTTCTGAAGCTTTTGTGCAGATTATACAGCAGATATTGAGCATTTGGATAGTCTGTTTCTTCTTTAGTTACGATGTACATGTTGTAGAAAGAAAAGTATTTAAACTGTGCTGCAATAAAGTCATATTCTCGTGTGTCACGAGGCACAATATCTGTAAGATCCAGTCCATCTCTGACTGTTGTTGTTCCATACAGACTGATCCCAAGTAAACCCAAGAAGAGTAATATGACTGCAATCTGTGATAAAAGGGGGAAAATAAAAGTCAGATTAAGCAATAAACTATTTAAGGCAACATTTTGTCCCAGCCCAAAAGAATTAGAATGAATGGCAGTGAGAATTGATTAAAAAATTAACTGGTGATATATTCATATACAGTGATAAAATTTATTATTTCCTTTTCAGGTTATATCCCCACTTCATACTTTCAAAATTTGCTGTATTTCACTGCATCATTCTGTGATCGGTGGAAGTTATTTGTTTTCCTATGACTTAGAAATACTGTTCACAATCAATCAACCGTCTCCCTCCAGTCCTCTGTCTGTACACATTGTTATTCAGCCTTGAAGTAGTTGCATTATCTATGTTTCTGGATGCAATGAGATTTGGTAAGCCTTATGAAACTACTGCTCAGACAGAAAATATCAGAATTTTCTGACTTTACCTTCCCATGTGGCTGAATACAAATATTTTTTGTAATACATTTTAATTAGCAAAACAAACAGAATATAAAAAGGAGAGAAAATCTGCAAATGCTGTAAATCCAAGCAACACACACAAAATGCTGGATGAACTCAGTAGGCCAAGCAGCATCTATGGAAGGGAATGCAGTCGGTGTTTCAGGCCGAGACCGTCACCTTCCTGTCCTGCCGAAGGGCCTCGGTCCGAAACGTCGACTGCACTCTTTTCCATAGATGCTGCCTGGCCTGCTGAGCTCCTCCAGCATTTTGTGGGAATATAAAAAAGGGGTTTCATTCTACTACTCACCTTTGTTGTGGGTTTTAGCAATAGCAGTGCATAATGTTTTTCGGCAAAAGAAGAGAGAGTCCACTTAGTGCAGGGTGGATCTACACAGTTAGTACTGGGCTCTGTAAACTGGGACAGAAGATCCCGTGTTGAACTGGCGGTATCTGGACTCTGAGTGGTAAGTGAATCCTGCGTAGACGGAGTGACCGGCTGAACGGAAATCTCAGAACGAGGTTCTGCAGTTGTATAGTACGCCTGGGTATGAGGATCATATTCTGTGCGCAGCTGGACTGTAGACTGCATGGTAATTTGGGTTTCATGGGTAAAGTTTTGATTAACATAAGGGGGTGGTGGTGCTGGTTGACGAGGATGGTTGTCATTCGTATCTCTATAAGCTTGCGGCTCAATCTGAATCACTCGGTTGGCACAAGGGCTGAAAGAAAGTAGAACAAAAGATGAATGCGATGGTAGTGCCATTACCACATTCACTCCAACTGTTATTTCATTCTTCTTAAATGCAACCAAACACACTGAGATTACCAAACACATATCAGCCCATTACAACACACACAAAAATTCTGGAGGAACTCAGCAGGCCAGGCAGCATCCATGGAAAAGAGTGCAGTTGACGTTATAGCCTTTACACTTTTTTCCCCCCCTACTGATGAAATTTAAGTTAGGGAGAAACTCCTATATTTAATGCTGATTAGCCTGATACGAAAAACTCCTACATTTAATACTGATTAGCCTGATCCGAAGGATCAAGCGGCTAACGGTGGCTGAAGAGCTACAAAAACTAGACCGCTTAAAAAAAAATCAAAACAATCTCTTTTGACTCACTGCAAATCAGCAACATCCTTTAATAAGACCCCAAAAAAATGAAATAGATTTTAATCTTAGGAGTCAGGGAAGGATAATGGGGCTGACTCAAGGTCTGGAAACCAAAAGAACTGTGCATTCTGCAGGCTCTGCCAACTTTAACAGCAGGTTCTGATGACTTTTGTTATGCCCTTGCTTCATGCCAATCACCAGTCAGACCAATAGGCTGATGGGTGGACCAGAGACATAAGGCCATTGGTGGTGGTGGGGGGGTTGGTGGTGATGTATGCGAGGAAAAGTCCGGAGTTCTGAGCTAGGCAACAATAAAATGAATGGGTTGAGGTCAGTAGTTTTACATTTTAACCTGTGAAAGGTTACAATGTTATGGTGAGACAACCAAATAAACTTTGTGGCCTTCAGCTTTACTTCATTAAACTCTGGGACATTCATAATCTACGATGTGAAAATTCCTTGTTAGTTTTGCTACAACTGAACATCATTCAGATTGAATGCCATACATGCCTTGCTGTCCAAAACCAAAACCTCGGTTATGCAGAATTGCTGATTACAGATGCTTTCCCCTCAATTTCATACATAATATTTCTAGATCAATATAACTAAGTATTTTGTAAAATGGCATGACAAATTTAAGTAGTTAAACATGAATGGAATTAAATCAGTTCTACTAAAATCCATGGGAAAATCAGCAATTCTCTCCCGCAGACCATAACTACTGATTTATCTCTTACTTTTCCAGGGGACAAGAGTTTATTGCTCTTCAAACAATTGTGTTTCCAGTAAATTATTCAGTCAGAAAGCACCATAAAAACTTATTCTTACTCCACCTCTCAATAAAAGCAGTATTACAAAGCTGTAGGGGATATTTATTCACATACCACAGAACCTTACGAAACTTAGAAAATTTAACTTTTCAGTTGCTTCATACCTTGTAAAACAGCAAAGGATGTCGAGCTTCCTCTCCTCCCTCCGATAAAGATCCATGCTGAGAATGGCAGGGAAGATGAGAAGAACCATAGCAAAGTTAAAGACCACAACAACAGCAGCCTGAAAACAGAATTGAGCAGGTAGTCCATTTGAGAAGAAGGTGAAGAAAATATCTGTACACACATGATACTACATGAAAATACTACACATGAAGTTAGTCATAACCCCAACATTTTTAAGCCCTGCCTTTAAAACGTTTAAGAACAAAAAGGTTTACATTATCCTTTACAGGGTTACTTTTGTCTTTTGTTACTTGTACATTTAATGTCTTATTCAGTTCTTTGGATTTATTAGTAATTGCAACTTGCACAATAGTTATCACAAGTCAAAACTCCATGTACTACATATGCTCCGTGCCACAATGAAACAATAAGAACTGTGAAAGGGTAGCACCAGCATGAACAGCAAGACTTCCTCTACAATCCCGTGATAATTCATTCCTCTCTCAATCTACACACTGCCCACAATAAATTTCACAATCATATTTGCAATTGTGTGCTTTCATGGCTTATGCAAAACGATTTTTATACTTTGTTTCTTAAATACATATCAACCCAAATGTTCCAGAAAATGTTTAATCTTTTATTTCTTTTGAGATAACTCAAGAGTGGTGCTCTGGAGAGATAGAAAACTGTGATGGCCTTTAAAAGCATTTTTCATAGAAAAGTAATAATTTTGACAGTGACAGGGATTAAGATTTAAAACCAAAATTAATTCAGGTCTCTGAATTTTCAAATACAGCATGTATTCTCATTATTTTAGAATTCAAATAAATCAAACTCCTCAAATATGCATTATCAATAAGCTGTTCAGGGCAAAACTGGTTACTTCATGCTAAGGTTAAAAAGAATAAAAGCCTGTGCAAAAGATCCATAAAGAGAAGCCAGCATGACTGGCTGCTGGGGCCCAGCCCAAGGTATGGGCTGTATGTGCCATTCCCGGGGGACCACCCAGAGAGCATGGGTATATACTGCTCATCACCTCTGGCTATGCAGATGATGAGGCCTGTCACCCACAGTTCCCACCTTACTTCTGCCTGCTTGCAACTCTGCTAGATCCTCCTTTTGTTGTCCTTTTCAATACCCTGTTCTTAACTGCTGGAACAGCTTTTCTTTAGAGTGCAATTCTATTTGTCATACAATCAAGGCAGGGGTATACAAAGGTTAAGGAATTGGGGAAGGGGGCTACGTAGGTCATTCACTCCACTTACTCAATCTGCCACAATTGTGCCAAGGATTTCACCACCACCACCAACCCCCACCCCATACTCTCTAAGGGTTTCCAATGAATGTTAAACATTTTATAAAAATGTATACAAATGCACTTAGAAGTATTTCATCGCTTCTTCTTGCGCAAATTCCACAAAATTACCAAGCTAGATCTGATTAGCTTAAAATACACTACCACACTGTTTATCAACTGTGACACCACAACCTGATCAAATGTAGATTAGCTACATGATCAACAATACATCTGGAGAAAACTACATCAAACATTCAGAAGAAAATAACAGTGAAAGAAATGAAACTACTGACGTGCAAGGCTGAAAGCAGTCTGCATTTCCAAGATCTATTCCGGAAACCATTTATTCTCCCTCAGCAATTGGATTGTTTTACAGATACTGGGCCTCAAAAGACATAGATACTTTGATAATTATCTCACGCTGTCTTAAGGAAATCATCAAAGTCAACTCCCATTCTGTCATATGAATCAATAGGGGAATAACTTCTTTTTACTAAATCATAAGGGGAAAGGAAGAGAATAATAAGGAAAACAAGAAAACGTCGTTTTCTGTTTAAAGTTTCATTCAGTGCAACTAAATGTGTCTTTTGGCAAGCCAATCAAATTGATTTGAACAAGTGGTTTGGAAACTGAAATCTGTATCATCAAAACAGTAGTGTTTTGTTTCTAATCGGTCTGATTAGTCTGTTATGACAGTTCATTTTATGCAATGCTTTATATAAACATACTCTTAACCTTTTCTGCCCCTCTCCACTTCAAACCTGTAACTGTAACCAAATGGACAAATTATCACTTTTGATTTCAAAGAACTAGCTCTGGGTCTTTGAATCTAGCTGCTGTGATATTATCCCAGGTATTGTGAAAAATTGTAACCCTTCGCTTTTGTTGGGGAGGTTACCATTCAGGCAACGTGAAAAATGAATGGAGACTTAGGTTACAAAATGCAAAAACGCTCCTCTGAAATATTACAGTCAACCTCCTCTGCAAATGTTAACTGACCTCATAAATTGTTTCCACGTTAAACTGGAGCAATTACGTTTCAAATAAGCAATACTAAAAATGAATAAGGTCTTCCTGATGTCAACACCTCAGCTAACTAGCAAGATTTACCTTTGATGTTTCTGGCTTTGGTTAAAAAAACTACTTGAAACAAGAAAAGTTAAATTTAGATTTTCCACATTTTTACACTACAGATTTTAGCTCAGATCATAATGAATTGAGATATTTTATTGGCAGTCATATTATTGGTTTGCAGACATGCAGAGAAAGAAACTAATATATAAATAGATATGGAAAACTTACAAAATATCTAGAAAGATAAAGGTAATTTTAATAATAATAATTTTAATTTGATATGCAGAGCAATAAAATCAACTGAAAACAAAAATAAATTCAAAGGATTTCAGTTTCACTCTAAATTCAGGGTCTATAGTTCTGGCAATTAAGACATTGTTATGTCAATGAACTATCACCACATTCAAAATATGACCAAAATTTCATGATAATTGTGCAAATATATGAGAAGTGGGACTACTGCAGTAAGCTGCAAAAGGTCTCTCTGCTGTTCCTCTGCCTGATTATCGAAAACTTTGTGCATTTTGGCTATATATTTTCATTCAAAGGATAACATGTTGTTAGAATCTTACAATAGTAACAGAATTAATAGAGTGAAATTCACCCAAGAGCAAATTGTTACTTTGTTAAATCAGAATTCCCATTGTTTCACACATTATTGATGACTATTCCTTATTTTCAGATATCATAACACTATGTTCACACATCAAATACAACAGTATATGACTTTTAAAACAAAGTTTCTGAATAGAACATTGTATTGTATAGTTTTACGTACTTGCAAGGAAAATGCTCGTAGGGCAGGGATGGGTATTAAAGCAGCCATAAAAAAGGCAGTCACATTGCTGATTGAGGTAAGGGCCACACTTGCTCCAGTTCTCTTTAAACATTCTCCTGTTCGGTCCTGTGGGAGCCAAGTTAAAGAATTTCAAACCACAATCATCTTGGTTATTCCCCCAAAAAATATTAAATGATAGAACACATTAAAAGTAATACATTCATTCTGAATACAAGCATAAAGCATACAGCACTGGTACTGTTCAACAAAAGTAACATTAGTGAATGAAGGCAGTTTAGATTACCATCTTGGCTTGGAAAGCCAATGTTATTCAAATACTACACTAATTACAATCAACTTTCCATTTTAGGAACTGGAAAAGTTTTTTTTAAATTTTGTTTGAAGACACTCTTCATGTTAACTCTTTAAAGGCTATAGCCACCATTCCAAAGATACAGGTTGATTTTAAAACCATAGTTAGGCATGTTTTTTTTTATATATAGCTCACAAAACTGGACATTGTTTTTGAAGTCAAAAGCTCCTCATTACGTCAGGGGGATAAAAAAACAGCCTCAGCCTTCTCCAGTGTAAGGAAGTCTAACCACATTCCCTTCAGATAAAAATGCAACCCAATCCTATTGTCCTAGGGAAGAAGAGTTCTTTTTAAAAAAAAATTAAAGCCAAACTATGTGTTTTTGATACAGTTATTCCTGTGGCATCAACAGATCCAGCTGTTGGCATATCTGCGGGACTATAAACATAGGCGCCACTCCTCTTCTTATACGTAAATAAGGGTGAAGCAATAAAATACAAGACCACACACATCAAGTCAGTCTGATACTCAGAGCTAAAAGGACAATGTTCTCTTGCCAACTACACTGTTTACTATTTGAAACCACTTCTAAGCATCTGCAGAAGCATGATGCTTCAAGCTTGCCAAAAAAGGAACGGACAAGTCAATCTTATCTTTGGTGAGTTGGAGTTCGGTTTGGGGTAAATGTGGAGAAGAGATAACTGACCAAATAGAAGAGAAATTTCTTTTTGACCACCACTTTAATATGGACCTGCAGAAGCCTATGCCCAAAATAAAGATTAACTATGTCCTTTGCTACAATTAAAATACTGATGACTATTTTCTATTCAAAGTACAGGTAGTTGCTAACTAGGTCCAAAATACTTTTGTATGATTAGAAATAACATAAGAAAAAGTAAACAAGTTTCAAAATGATGATGAGTTTTCATAAGTTCTCCTTCTTACCTCAAATGGAATTCTTTTATTGTGTCCCGTTTCACTGAATGCATGTGCTAAGAGGAAGACATCATCCACACCAACACCAAGAGCAAGAAAGGGCAAAACCTGCAGAACGTGAACACCAATAGCATCTCAATTCACTCAACAAGTACTTCAGATGCTGAATTATTAACCAAATAATGTACCATTTAAATTCGCACAACTGGTAAAATGAATAAACAATCATCACTGAATGCTTGCATTAAATACTCTATTCCACAAAGTGCTTGCAAAACTCTCAATAATTCAATGCAAACTCCAACAGACCTCACAAATCAAAATTCTGATTGGCCTGCTCTGCTGGCAGAGACACTTTAGACAAAGCTGTATGTGTACCCTAAGTTCCAACGTTATCATGTACTGCAGGGATGAAGTTATTTGTGTAGACAGATCAGGCAACTAAGGTACCCAGAGAGCATACATGTAGAGTCCATCGTGATCCAGCAGTAGATAGCCCAAAATAACTGTGCAAGGTTACGTCTGAATCTTTCAATGTGGCAGAAAAGTCCCCCAAGACTTTGATCTCCAAAGAAATGCTTGAATTTAGTGACAAGTAATGATGTTTGCTGAATGTTCAGTACCATTCTTAGCTAGTAATAGCTCTGCTAAGGCCTTCTAGGGGTGTGCTGGACAAATTCCAACTGTGACATAGGAACTCTCCCAAGCACACCCCAATGATACAGGGTGCAGGGGAGGGGGAATGCAGATTGATGATTTTCCCACAGCCTCCCATACCTGAAATATGGGACGGAATCTCAAGACGCACCAGGTTCCACCCCATTCTCTGGCCTTCTGTCCGGAGATCCACTGGGGTTCCTTAATGTTTAAGTATTAAGAATCAGTACTTTGAGACATTTATCTATGTTAAAGGTGCTATATAAATGAAGATGTTGCTGCAGTAGCAGTAATGAAGACATCAAACTCAAAAAAAAAACATCACAAGAGTGAGGATGTTTATTTCATTAGTATTTAATCTCATTGTCATCTTCAATAACACACTTTACATTTCTTGATTTGTTAAATTTAAGATCTGGAAGTTAAATAGTGTGTTTATATTTCAAATGGACTAGTTTACATGAATTTTAAGCTATGAGTCAATATATTTGCTGCTAGTGCTGTATTGTTCTATAAACAATATGCAATGATAGCAAAATGACCAAAGCAATATGAACACAGTGATGTAAAATTTTACTGTCATGGCTAGTGACGTACTAGAGTGTCCACTGGGTAACACAAATTCAGAGTCAGCAGTTCAAACAAACCTATGGCAATACACATAGGTTTACTCCAGATGAAACGAAAACACTGCTACGAGGTCAAAGATAGACACAGTCTAGGACTCATTCAGATTAAGGGCTTCATTGTTTTCCATGATGAAACTCAAATTTATACAATTTTCTGACGAGTCTTGATCTTATTGACTTTCAGGTCAACGGCCTGTGATCAGGATGTAGGACAAGGATCAGGACCACTATCCAAGATGTAGGGTCCATAACTCAGTAGCCATGCTAACTAACCCGGGTAGCCCACTGAAAACTTGGTTTATAATTATGTTGCAGAAAATAAGGTGAGATTGCTTTGGGAGTAAAAAAAAATGCTGGATTCTGGTTCATTGGTGCAGCTGACCCTTGTATCTGAATGAAGCAAGCATCAGAATAAACACTTCTTCAACTGGGCATTCAAAATATCTGAAATGACACCAATACTTTGAGCAGAAAACATTACTTTGACACACTGCATGACCCAGATGATTTTGAAGTTACAAATTTTTGTTTTATCATTTTGATAGTTTTGAAACAAAGCCCAGATAAGGAAATTTTAAAAAGCCTGGAAATTTTATTCAGGGTAAGATTTACATAAGAGCAGGCACCCCGAGCATCAGGTATCCAGCTCTGAAACCAACCCGTTTAATTCCCTTTCCTGAAAATATATTCTTTTAAGTGATTGTATTTTAAGTTTCTCCAAGGAGCTATTCAAGTAATCCAACTGCTGAGTGAAACACTGCAGTAAATGTGTTCTGTTGACATTTTTGGGTCACACCTACCTCTTTGTACTTGTGAAATTTTCAGGAGTGCTTTAAAAAAATCTCAATTTAAAATTAAACACTGTAAAATCTAAAATTCAGC
Source organism: Hypanus sabinus (assembly GCF_030144855.1). Lineage (NCBI taxonomy): Eukaryota > Metazoa > Chordata > Chondrichthyes > Myliobatiformes > Dasyatidae > Hypanus > Hypanus sabinus. The sequence goes on from NC_082710.1 coordinate 44,109,296, forward strand.
AGGTTGTGATCTAACGAATCAAACAGTAGTTACTGCACTGTCAACGGTGGTAGGAATTTGAAATATTGCAATAGGGTTTTAGCCGCTGAGTTTGCAAGGAAAATCTAGCCTTATCTACTCTGTAAATAGCCTATTGATGGAGAGGCCAACACCAAGATATAAATCAATTTAATCTCCAAAATAAAAATTTGATCTGCAGGCCACTCCATAAATAAGTTACATCTAATGGATATCACAACACAGCATTAGTAAATATGACTGACTAGGCAAATACTTAACAGATTACTTGACTTTATATTATACCTGAGTTGTTGCAGCATTAAATGAAATTCCAATTAACGAACAAAGGCCCAATCCTGCAGCCACTGACAGTGCAACCAACAAAACACCTGCTAGCCCAACAGCACCCTGGGACTTAGCACAGTCCCATCGCAGCATGGTTAAACAGGCATAGGCAAGCTGCAAGCAGAACACAGGAGAAACAAACATTGAAATCCAAATTATTCTGATGTTTTTCAAACAAGAAATTACTCAAATTCATTTCTTAATCACTGCTATAAATTCACACTTTTGTTCCATACACACATAAATGCCATAAACTATGATGTTACAAGGCTGTACATAACCAGTGCTTAATTGGCAAACATTATTTCTGAGTGATAAGCAGTGCTATTGATTGTATAGTGACACCTTGAGATGCACAGAATGACTTACCATTAATAGATAGCCACCAGCAACTCTTATAACACTGACATTGGAAAATGACTTGAGGATGTCCTCAAGGGTGGTAGTAGAGAACGAAAGAACCTTGTGGGTTGAATTCTGTGCAACACTTTGATGGACAACCTGGAATAGAAGTATACATAAAAGAAACTTGAAAAGGTGATTTAACTAAGCATTTTCTGTGAAAATGTTAGCTTTCTTGTAGTAAAGCATAAGAAGATTGAAATAACCACATCATTTAAAAACCAATTAAAACTGAACATTATCCACGAGTAACCCAAATCAAACGAGAAAATAAGATAAACTACTGCATATTTGTCACTGTAGTTTAGCTGCAATCCTGATTTACAAGCATTTAATGAACCTCCTTTTCTGCTTGTATGCAAAACAACCTTTGTTTCTCCAACCCCCCCTCCCCCCACCAATAGCAAAAGTCACAGCTTAGGCAATTCATCAAGTTCTTCTTCACTCCAACAAAAAAAATTCTTCAGAGCTCCTCATTCACACTTCATTGGCTGGCCAGCACACAGGGTCACAGGCTGCTTTACAAAGGTCACTGCCCGGGAAACAAATGCCAGATGATGTCACATGACCCCACCAATGGGACTGCAGCTGTGAGAAGAATCTGCGCCTAGCTAATGTTTTCCAGACACCTTTTTTTTAATAAACAGAGTAACAATCACAGTGGGTGACTGTTGCTCAATTCAGTTTAGGCTTTGTTTGTTTCCATATTATGCTAGTAAAATGCAGCTGCAAACAAATATTATCGCAAATATGCTTGAAACTTTAGCCCAATGTCTGTTTGCATTAAACTTGCAACGGCCATAGGCAGCACTGTGAAGAAAAACGATACTGATGATTCTGAATCCCAACAGGTTTACCTCAAAATCAAGCACTGCATAGCAAGACATAAAAAAATACTGTGCAAGCAAAGAGAGACAGAAGCAGGCTTCACGGCAGGAAGCCACATCTGGAGGCTAAATTGACCATTTGACAGACACATCCTTCCTATTACACATAGCCTTACATGCTATGTTTTCTAAACTGAAATGCATCTTATTTCCAACACTCTATTTTAAAAGAAAAATATACAGAAGATCAAATGTGATTTTACTTCAGCACTGGAATTTTTCACTGATATTCTAGGGGGTTTTATTTTGTTTCACAAGGTCAGGTAATTTTGGTTTTTAAAAAATGATATGCAACACATTAACTTCCAGTTTCAATTATAAATTCCAATGAAATAGCTTACAACAGTAAATAATCCCTATACAAAGTCTTTCATTGTTGTGTATCATTTTATTAGAGTAATTTATACCCAGTTATCTAAGCATATCACTGACTAGTTTAACAAACATGGCTGATCATTAATTTAAGTACATTTGGAAAGTCATTTTCATTGCAAAATGACTGACAAAAATATTTTCCTAACATGTAATTTATTGGTGTAGAAAACACAAAACTGAATGTTTAAATCAGGTTTTGAAGGTGTTTGCTGTTACTGGGGGGAGGGAGAGGGAAAAATATATAAAAAAATTAAAGCCGAATTTAACAGTTATCCAGGGGCAGTTTTGTACAAAGGAGCTGGAAGAAATGCAAATCTCTGATAATTGTTTCAAAGTACTCATGAAACATATCTTTCCCTGAAGTGCATTGACTGGTGTTATGTAGAGCTGACAGAACAGTCATACAGTATTGCACCCAGCAAGAAACAGCAATGACATCACTGATCAGAGACGGACAGTGAATGCATAAAGTAGTAGATGCCCATTTCCTTAAATGTTAGTTATATTCTGATCCAACATACAAATTTCAGCATGTACATAAGAACTTCCATTGCTTCTTTTTGATTTTACCTCAACGTATTTCCTTTGCCAGGCTTCTAGAATGGCTGCAGCTTTGTCCAGATTCCAGTTGATATCCGAAACGTAGTAATAACCCTTGAAATGCTCGTACATCTGCTTGGGGGTCATTAAATGAAACATGCTCTGGAAAGCTTGGGCACTGAACACAGGTACAAAGGGATGGGGGTTGGGGCAAAAATAAACATCATCAACTCAGTTTACCAAGTCAGAAATGAAAAGCTCAAAATGTCTCAGCTACTTTTCTCCACCTTCTAAAAATCTGACTTTTACATTTTTGTGACTTGTAAATGAACATTCAAAGGTATGACTCAGATTTTCTCTGTGACAGAGAAAGAACACAATTTATTGACTATTAGCTCTCCTATTTCTTATTAATTATTGAATAAGTTCTACATAGTTCGGAGTAAAAGCAAACACCACTTTAAGTTTTATTTCTAATATGGCTTCAAGTGTAAGCTACTGATTGCTTCCCCCCTTTTACAATGCTACTTCCTTCGTGGACTAAGGTTAACAATGTCTCGGAGGCAGAAAGTCATAACGAAGGACTGGAATATCATTGTCATTAGTGACACAACATTGGTATTCAGATAAAAATTTAAAAATGGGAGTCAAGCAGAAGGAAACCCTCCTCCCTAGTAAGCTTCGCTTTCCCATCGAAGTCGATGGGAAAGGATTCTAGATTGCACTTTTTTATAACAATTTTAACACAACATCCACCCTACCCAAGTAATAAATCATATATACAGAGCACATCTGCTGGAACCATCCGGACTAAAAAAAATCAAAAATAAGCATATTTATAATTATTCTATAAGATCCTTTAAGTGCAACAGGAATCCGACTATTTTAGTCTTAGAGGTGTCTTCCTTTATTAAAAATTGGCCATTATCATGACAACCCTTTCTAATTAGAAAAAAATCTTTTGGAGTGCTTCCTTTCACCCATTTGCTTTGTGAATATTTAGAGCATGGAATGAGGCCCTGAGACAAGATTACTCCATTTGCATACAATTCTGTTATTTTAATTAACTATAACGATGGTTTCTGGTTCAGTTGCCTACCTGCGGAGTTTTCCACTGCTGTTCTTGGTGGTACCTCCTAATATTAGCTCCTCTTGCCAATGCATGTACTTTTTAGACAGGCCTTGGCAGCCACCACTTAGTATATGGGCAATATTAAGAGGCTGTAAATGTAATAAGCATCATCAGGCATACAATTATATAATGTCATGACTATATAACTCGAAAGCTTATCAGAATTTTCAGTTTGACTACAAGCATATTACCATTGATACTGCAATGCTTGAGAAGGATTGTTAGGTTATATGCAAGCCAAAAATCCAGTAATAAACGCAAATCATCCCTGATATAAAAAAAAACTGTACAGAAACAGAAGTAAAATATCTACAGTTACTGCTTACTGTTGTTGAGTTCTTGTTAGGGGCAGTATGTGGGCAGTCAGGATCTGCGGGGTTCAGGCAAGGGCGATCCATGTAACCATGTCCCACACCAGCCTTGGTCAACATTTCTTCCCAAATATCCACCTCATGCTTTAAGTTCTTTAACTCCTCAAGGAATTCTAAGGGGTCAAGATTTGTCCATTGCAACTGTGGCTTCCCTCTGTCAAGAAATAAATTGCACCTTTAAGTAAACTTTCACTAAAGACAGCTGCTACTTATTTTGGCAATTTGTGTTTACTACTTGGGCACAGGTTAAAAAAAAACCCTAATTATCTAAAACCTGAATGTTTGGGAGGCACGGGGTGTAGCTGGTCGAGCTTCAGCAATGTGCTGCATGGTATTTGCCAATTCCCCATGTGACTGCAAAGACTTCCCTTGGTTGCTTCAATTTCCTCTCACATTTCGAAAGAGTGGTGCTAGGTTAATTGGCCACTGCTAATTGCTCCTAATGTGGCTGAGTGAAAAAAAAACTAGAAGTTGATGCAAATGTGAAGAGAAAAAAAAGTTTCGGGGAAAAAAAGAGGGAATGTGCTGCTCTGCAAGCAGGTATAGACTGCATAAGCTAGAAATTTCTTCCCATTTTTAGGGAGGTATAGAATGACATCACTGGTTTGTAAATACTAGAAAATGCAGGGTAATTATATTAATTCAATTAATTCACACAAAAATCTACATTACACAAAACTTTTCAATATCTCTCACAGATATTCTTTGTCACAGAGAATGAATCGTTCTGCTGAACTCGTGCCAAGTCTGACCTGGTGAAAGACCCAGCACCCAAATTTTCCAGTGTAATTGCAGATAGTCCACCTCTGTCACTAGACTCCACAAGCAGTCTGACATTAAAGCATGGTCAGACTGACAGTGACAAGTAACTCTCAGGATGTTAGGAGCATCCACATTTGCATGACTGAGCTTCAGAAATCTCATGGATTGTCAATCTAGCCTGCTTACATAAAGGTAGTGCACTGATAGTATAAATTTTCATTTTTAATAAGTTATGCTTTTCTAATTATTTGTTTTGAGTTCAAATAATTGGGGCTACTATTAAAACACTCAGCAACATTTAAGATTCTTGAAAGATTTGACAGTTGACTAAGCCCAAGGAGATGGCTGAAGTTTTTTGTAAGCTCTTTTGCAGGCTTGTTCTAGGATTACATTGTGCAAAGCCATTTGAGAATTAAATTAGCAGATCTGGTAAATGTATTAAAAAAAAACTGTAGGATAGGTTAGAAGCTAAAGCGGACAGCTCACCACTGGCTGCAAGTGCAGTTGCACTGTACATTGAGTGAGCCATGATTTCATGTAAGCAGAGAGGTATCCGACTATAGTCAACTTTCTGTTCTGTTTGTAGTAATAAAATGTTAAATTGAAAAGGGGTGGCATAAGTTCCACTGCCAAACTAAAAGCTAATGAATAGAGTGTATTGGAATTTAGGAGTGGAAAATTAATAATACTGAATTTACCACTTAGCTATGAATTTAAAATCTATTCCACCACATTCTGCTGTGAATTTTAGTAACACATTTAGTCTGGCATTTCAAACACATTCAAAGAAGCTTAACTATTAAGTTTAGTAATAATCTGAAATTGCTATCAAAAACACAATAACCTAAAAGGATTAGACACGATATTCAAAAGACTGAATGAAAAATTCAAAATTCATTATATCATTGGAAAAACAATTTTTTAAAAAAAAGTACTTTTGAAGAAAACAAGGAAAAATTTTGAGAGGACTCAGCTGTTAAAAGGTCTAAAAAGGCATGTTACCTGATTAATTTCAATTCTTGATCTGCATCAAAAAGGGAAGCTAATGCATTTCACAGGAGAAATTATAGAAATTCAAATGAACTCTAGCACCTCCTGTCAACTTCCAGCAGCAATGAAGTGCTACAAATGCACCCTTTTATCATTTACCAGACTTAGCTGAAAACCTAACAATAAGTGGCCAAAAATTCCTCCCAAAATTAAAGGATGTCGATGATAAAAATGTGAACATTTACATGTTGGAACGTGATGGTATCAGAATTTCTTCAAATCCGACCCACATAAGCACCAAAAATGTGGATGGTTTTATTCTCAAAAAAAACCCAAATAATTCTTTTACCCCACAGGGTTTAATATAAAATACAATCATACTTCAACTAGATATGCTCTTCCAAATTCTGCCTCTTATGCTTCATCGGTTAATATTGAGAGATAAATTTGTTATGAATATGCAGGCTCTGCCAGCCCGCATACACAAGTGTTTCTGTCATTAAAGGCTGTCACATTTACACATTGACAGGGTAAGAAAAAGACATCCAAATGGATCAACAGATCATGACATAATGTCTTCTCTATTATAATAATCAAAGCTGTTTTTAATTCCTAAATCGTAGAACCTTACCTTTATTACTGCTAATGATACCTTACTTCTTTATAAACTTTGACAACCTGGCAATCAACCAACATCCCCCTCCCCTTTTGAATTTCTTCCTGCTGCTGACAGATTAGAGAGCTTTTGGCTGGGTTACTTTGCGGTTCAAACCACATTGTATCTGCCTAACCAGGCTTGAGTTATTATTTCAATTCTCCCAACCAGAAAACACAAAACCCTTATTTACAATTCAATTTTTTTTTAACATTATCTGCTTCTTGACCCTGCCTACATTTACAAGAAGTCTCAAGCCACAGAGGGTAAATAAAATAACACAATTTGATTTGGGAATCAGAATTTTGTAATCTACACATTCCGTGATTAAAATGCCAAACTTAGCTGACTGATAAAGAGCCACATGTGAGAAAATATGCTTTCATTACTCTCTTCTAATTGATGTTAGCAGCCAAATATCTTTGTTGATTGATGAGAATGGGCAGTAGAACAGAGACCAATGTCATCAAATTATTAGCTATGTAAACATAGTAGAAAGGTTGTAGGGTAAATATTCCTTCAAGCCCCACTTTGGTTCCACCAGGAGACTTGAGCCTTGCAAAAAGAAAGTAGTCATTGAACCCATTAATTGGCTGAACTGCTGGTTCTTGTCAGGATGGTATGGGCATCTTACCAAGCTGAAGGAATGGATACTAGGCCACATGCCTTGTCTGTAGTCAAGAGGGTTTGTGTGGTTGTGAATTGGCATTTGGAATGCCATAGACTTGATGAGCTATTTCCCCTGGATCAACTGTTAGTTGGTGAAGAACAGGTGCTGAGCCTGCCTTGGTGCACCATGTCTGATTTCTCCATGGCAACCCTAGACTGGTGAAAAGCCTACAAACCCAAGGGTTCTAAAACCATCTGCTTAACTCTATTTAAATAGTTGTCTTTGGAGAACAAGTTCTTAGTGCCACTCTCATTGCACCCATTTTGCCCTTACAGCAGGCACTTCAGTTCCAGTGTCAACTTTATTATCTAGACAAAATGTTAGCTCAAGACATAGCTAAAGAAACAAGAGTTGCTTGGTTCTCAAGTTTTTGAGTTTACAACAATGAATGAACTCATGGAAATTCTGAACCTATTTATTGAATGCATTCTACTTTGTAGTCTGTTATGCCTTTTGAATGATTGTTATATATATTTAGTAAAAATATAAAATGTGAACAAAAAAACCTCACATAACATTAGCTAAAAAATCCAAATGTTGACATTATAACTGAAGGCAATTACTTACGGTAGGTAGACTGTGCCTAATTGTAATTTAGCACCTTCCCAGAAACAGTCCAAAGGTGTGATTATTAGACAGGGATACAATTTTTCGATAAGCTGATAAAAACAGAAGCAATCATTCATTTTAGCAATGATCAAAATTGAAGTAAACTTTTATTTTATTTTCTGTAATAGTTTTGAATTTCAATGGTACTCTAAGCTCACCTGGTCCATCCAACCTGTTTCTGTTACAAGTGCTCCTGATTTATAACACAAGTGGTCTAAGGTCCACTGTCTAAAGAAAAGAGGGAGAGAGAAAAAAAGTATTAAAACATGCATACAAGTTAAATATGTGTATGCAGGAAGATTAGATGGCAATGCAACAAAATGACACGATGACAGGACTAGACTTCACAGACTTGAAAAGGTAGCACTTTTCCAGTTAGAGTCAATTTTCTTGGAAGAACAAAGATTTCCTTTGAAATAGGAAATAAAGTGCTTCACGCAAGGTAGTTAACATTGAGAGATGTGATCAATTCAATGTGACTTACTTGTTGTACAAATAAACTTGCACTCTGCTGGCTTTAAGTGCAGAGTCAAGGTGTTGCTGCAGTGCTTCAACTGTTAGAATATTAGCACCTTCCTCAGGTGGTGTTTGAATCATGATCTGTGGATTGAACATGGCCTCTTCTCCTATCTTCTCTCGCGTGTATGATAGTTCTCGACTCACTCTGCTACCAACTGTGGAAAAATACAAAATAGCTTAGTAATATTGGAATGCAGAATGGACTAATCAATTTCAAAACTATTGATTACCCATAAATTAAATTGTGAAGTTTATTTTAATCAGATCATATGACAATCACATTGCTGAATTTCTGATTGATACCATGATTATTTTTGCCATAATTCCTTACAGTATTGATACTTGTGAAAAATCAGGAATAAGATTGCTCAAATATTTAAAAAGATAAATACTGAATCAAGTTGAAATGCTGTTGGCACTTGATATAGATGGGCAGTACTTTCATGGGTATCTATGTATGTCCTGCAACAAAATAATCTCAGAATAAAGCAGTAAATAGTCATTCCCCATTCCAAACGGTTGCTTTACACATAGAGCCATTTCCATTATTTGTCTGATCCTGAAAGATGCATGCCACAAGCAAAAATCATATTCAAAATAACCAATAACCTTCTCATATCTTACTTCACACAAGTAACAAAATCCCATAGCCAAATTACTACCCTACGCCTTCCTTTGATCCAACATAATTTTTCTTAAAAAAGCTTTTGAAAAAAAACTTTTCTAGTTATGCCATTTTTGCTGCTTGTGCATTTAGAATTGCTCAAGAAGAAACGAAAGCTTGGATGTGTTTCCAAGTCACTAGCACAGACTCTTCTTTAAATACGAAGCAAAAGGGCAGGCACTATAATAGTCATGCAATTCACCCTACCTACCTATTTTCTCCATTATACCTAAAGGATCTTTAACGTCCCATGTTATACACAAAGGCTTACCCCAATGTCTCCTGCTAAATCATACACCTTAGCACTAATATACACTTAATTTAACTTTTATCATTTACATAGTTACACAAAACACTATTAGTTAATGTATGAGACAACTCAGTTCCTTGAATCGAACAGCTAAAGAATATTTCATATCCCCAATTTATTTAAATGTATGCAGCTTGGATATTAACTGCGCATTATGTAAATCAGCACACTTCTAAAATAGATTGCAAAACGAAAATCCAATGTTTCGTATTTTCCTATTTTAAAAAAATCTTTGCAGTAGGCAGGTAGAGTGAGCAGAGAGACATTTCAACTTTCATAATGCTAAGAAATATTGTATCTGCAGCTTCAATATGAAGAAAGATTCTGTAGAATATGGAAAATGTATTATAGTCTTGGTTTCTACAAATTGCGTATATTCCATGATTTTGTTACACTTTATTGAAAATCTTAAATATCTAAGTACTTTTTATACATAAAATCTTTGTCAAGATTTTTGTCAAATATTAAAAATTAAACTTTTCCTAAATATCTACAAGTTATTCGCAACTTCAATATTTGTCATTTTCTTAATGAATCAAAATATTCATCTGAAATCTTATGCCATCTTTCTTAGAAGCTATAAGTTATAACATCCAACATAAAGTTTAAACAACATATTTTTGATTAAATTTTATAGATGCTTTAATTTGTCATTCCAATTCTTTAAAAATTTGATATTCCCTGTGAAAATTATTATTGGGAATGGATTTCTGTTCTCTCCAAAACTGTGTCAGTCCCCAATATTCATGCTGAATGATTTCAGATCCACAGGCCTGTTGCAATGTTCCTGAAACCACAATCTCATTTACCAGTATTTCTAAACAACACTGGAATATTCCTGGATTTTGAAATCCTAGTACAATGTTAGACTCCAGTCTTCTATCAGTTCCTTTTTTGATATTACAAATGAAGAACATAACCTTTCATTTGAAACATATGACCAACTACGAGCAGCACCACCAGGACGAGGAACTGTATATTGCGACTTAGACATCATCTGTACAGGAAAGCCACACTCACCATCAGCAAGTGAGATCTGGGTGCTTGTTACTCAGATCAGCCAGATGAATTGGACCATTTGTTTGGGGTACAAGCCCACAGAAACCATACAGGCCCTTTTCCGTAGTGTCTGCAGTACAGTGCATTTTGTATGTTACCAGAATGACAACCAGCTTCTGAAGAACGAGAAAACCTGCAGATGCTGGAAAACCAAACAACACACACAAAGTGCTGGAGGAACACAGCAGGTCACGTAGCATCTATGGAAAAGAGCAACTAGTCGATGTTTTGGGCCGAGACCTATTTGCTGCCTGACTTCCTGAGTTCCTCCAACATTTTGTGTGTAACTCCGAAAGAACTTCACTGGGTGAAATCTAGACAACTTTACTGTGGCCATTTCTCTGAAATTAGGTATTTCTCAAAAACAGATTTCTTTTCTGAATACTTTGGTAATCGAACATAGTATACTTGGGAATTTATTTCCAGTAGTCTCAGACTTGAGAACTTTATTACAATAAAAGAAACAAACAACATGTGGACTAAAGGTAACATTTCAGTATAACAGAATAAATTCTCTTTAAATCTGATTTTTTAAATCAAATGTGTTATTACATAGGCTGGAAGATTATTGTATAGTACTTGACTAATTTTGCAAAAAATTTGACTTATGCGCACAAAAGGACTGATAATTAACGCAATTCCTAAAATGAACCAATTGGTCTGTCTACACAAGGACCTCAAACCTGTAGCAAAATGACTACTTTCTACTTAGACCACAACTTTAAGACAAAAATTTAACTTAAAGATTGTTCTAACTGCAGAATTTTAATAAGCCACTTGACAAACTTAAGAGATTTGCTTCATTTGTCTCGCGTACATTGAACCAACAGTGATGCGTAGTTTGCAACAGATCAAATCAACAAGAATTGTGTTGGGAAAGTCCTCAAATGTCACCATGCATCCAACACAGCATGCCTACAACTCACTCACCCTAACAGTACGTCCGTTGACATGTGAGAGGAAACCCACACCGTTACGGGGATAACATACAAACTCCTTACAGGCAGCAGTGGGAACTGAACCCTGATCAGTGACTGCTCGTGTTGTAAAGCATGTGTTGCACTAACCGCTATGCTGCTGAGCGGCCCTATTTATGGGAAATGTTGCAAGTTAAACTCACAACAGGTAAAATAATCAAAGTGAGTTAGAAATACTCAGCATTCACTATAATAATTTGGATTTGAAGTAAAGAAAATAAATTATCAGTGCAACCTGTAAAGTAATTTTGTGCACCATATACCATTATTTCCCATCATGACAATTACTTCCTGGTTCTAATTAATCACTATATTGTGAAACTCGAACTCAATGTTTTTTTTTCTACTCTGAACCTTAATTTTCCTTTTCTGTAAAGAGTTAGGCTTTGCAATAGTAATCAGCATTTTGCAGAGAGCCTGAAGTGATTCGCTTACACAATTCATTAACAATCACTCACACAGAGCTTCCATTACTCTAGCAAAGAGACAGTCAGCACTAGTGTTTAGTATCAAGATTGCTGTAACATTTTCCAGCACCACCATCAGCCTAATCAAAGAAAAGCTGAAATCTGAAACAGTAGAGACCCTGACATCCATACGGATAAAATATTGCCTAATAAGATACATTAAATCCTCAGCAGGGTCATGACAAAAAAAAACTTCAACTGCAGAACCTAGCCTTTCATTCAATACCAAAGCTACTCTATTAGGAATTCTTGCTTGAGATGATATTTCCTTTTGGGATCAATGGAATTTAACACTAATTTGCATCAAAGACAAATCCTGACCAGGACAAGCAAGTTATTCTTCATCGTTTCTCAAAATGACTATCTGTTTACTATCAACAGTAGTTATTATTTCCAAAACAAGCCGCTGTCAAATTCCATTAGAGATCTGAAGAAGTTGGACTGTTGATCAATGTTATATGACATTGCCTCCACATTTGGAAAGAGGAAAATTTCTGAATCCCACCATTGGAATGTACTATACAATCACACAGGCAACTGACCACAGTCTGTCTGTACTTTGCAGAACTTTTTATGTAATTAACTACAAAATGCAGAGGTACCTCATAGTAATTTATCATTTTCCAGTGTAAGATTTCAATAAATAACCTGCATTTTTGTTACTTTCAAATGAAAGCAAATCTTAAATCCAGCACAGAGATTTTCATCAGTATCAAAAATCCATAATTTTAGATGCTTTAACCTGGATATCTTATTTACCTTCAGTCATCTCAGTTTACATAGACCTGAAAAATGAGAAGATGGGAGCAGAAACATAATGTCCCAATAGAAGAGTAAATATTAGTACAAGATGAACAGGACATGGGGCTTTAAGCGGGAATATAGGATCAATGGTCTGAAATGTTTATGATGTTCCTTTTAGTTAACCCAAGCAGAATATTTAAACATTTTTCATTTCCCCATTTAATAATACACTTGACAGATCAGAAATGTGTTGTGGGGAATAAAGCAGCTTCTGCTGCACACTATTCTAACAGAGGAATTCTAAAGGGTAGATATGCTAGCTATAAAAATGGAATTTTTCAAGCTGGTGTCAATGATTTTCTGCTCAATCAAATGTATTGTTTTGTAGTATTTTCTAGAATGATGTGTAAATAGCTACCAAAACTTTTAAATTGTAAACTACATTGTAAGAAACAGCTTGAATATTTTTATTACACATTAAACTAGGTGCAACAGGATTTTAAAGCATAATAGTCATAAAAATCACTTGGGTACCAAAAAATTAATTTTAAATGTGAACTGTCATTCTTATTTTTCAAAAATCAAATTTTACATAAATAATAGTTTTTAAGCATAACCAAAAACTGCTCCAAGTACGTGGGTCAGGTAGCATCTGTAGAGAACTGAAATTTCCCTCTTGCTCTTTCTGAGGATGCAGCCACAGTTGCTGAATCTTGCTAACACTTTCTGTAATTTCAGACTTCCAGCAACTACAGGTTTTCTTTTAAATTTTATTATAATGGCTTTTGATATAATTTTAATTGTGCTCTTCAAAACATTTTAAAAGTTTAAATTTAATTTAGACCATAGAGGTTTTCAGCACTAGTGTCTGAAAATCTATTTTTTTCTTGGAATGGTTCATAATCTTAAATTTCAGGGTTAGATCGTGTCAAGCTGGTGACACCAACTGATACAGCCTCCAAGACTGTCATGTCAACACACCCAACAATGCTCACTCCTGTGCAAAATCCTAACCCTCCAAATGACAAACTTCTTGATTCCAACTAGCCCGTTCCATCTTCTGATCTCCCATCACCCACTGACCTGATCGTCTCTCACCATAACCCCCATCACCCATATAGGACGGCTGAACAGTAGAAATCACAGTTCCTGGGTAATGTCAAATCAAATTTCTACTCCCCTCACAATGAAATGCAACAATTAAAGTAAATGGATGCACATGTTATCATTATGTATCTACACTTATTGAAGTCATGTTAAACTCCTTAGATTCTAATCACAAAAAAAATCATTAGGAACTCCATTTCATGAATTTATTAAGTATGCCAGTCCCTAGAAACTGATACTCATTTAATGGACCAAAATTATCTAACATCCTCTAAGAGGCAATTCAACCCAATCAGTTCATCAATCCCATTCCCCAATTTACTTCCTTGTAAACTATTGCCTTTCACATGGCTTGACTTCTCCTATCACACACCTACAGTCTGTAATGTTAAAATAACCAAACAATACTTAACTTTTCCAGAAGTGTCTTAGGGTCAATAATGCTTTGGGCTGATGATGCTATTTGAAACAGTTGTGATAGGCCACCAGCTACTCAACTGGGAAAACCTGCTCTGTGGTGTAGGTAAAAGCTCTCTCTCCCATTTTCACCTCCTTTCAGTACGGTTTATCAGCATAGGATGATCAACTTTTTTTTTAAATCTGCACCTCCCTTTTCTGATCATTGCTATGGGTTTCACCTGAAGGGAATTTTTTGCCAACATTTTTAAAATTGATAAAACAAAAATCATTAAACTTCTCAAATGTGTAAAAAAAATTAAACTGCATGAATCTTGAAAAATAGTTTTTTCAGCAAATACAATAGTAAATATCTACCTTCAGTTATAAACAAAGGCTGTAATTGATAAGACTAGATTGATTTTCAGGTACAAAATTATCATGGTCTCAAAATAACATTTGAAACATTGCACCCCTACTTTGAAAACCATTTGGCCCAAGTGTCAATCAAGATCATCCTTGCACTTGCCTTTACTGCCTATCTCCTTCATTTTCATTGCAGTCCATCCTCACCAAACCCATCTTCTGCTGGATTAATGACAACATCACGATTACAGTTCTTACTGCTCAGCTTTCCTTACTTGCCCCAGCCTGTCAACCCAGTAATATGTTCATGGGTACTATTCTACTCCATTTGAAAATCCAAATTCCCTCCTCAAAAATTGCATCCTTGACTTCTCTGTTGTCAGCAACTAAAAGCTTGCCTCTTACACAAAGCAGTTTAAAATGCCAGTTTATGATTCATGCACGTGAATAGAGCCACGATCTTCTAACTTTTCGACATCTTGGAATCAGTGACCTACAGAGCTATTGAGCTCTATAGAATTGCTATTGTTTGTTTCCAGTCATATCTGTCCAATTGCAGACAGAACAGTTTTTATCAATGGTTCCCTGTCCTACACCTGTAGTGTACCATGTAATTCCGGAGTTCCTTCCAGGGTTAATCATAGGCTCCTTCCTCATTCTTATCTACATGCAAAACCAGAAAAACAGAAGAGGCAGGCAAGTTCATGCATCAGAACAAAATGAACCACAACGCTGACAGGGGTACTTGCCTAAAACCAAAGGTGAGGTGCTAGAATCATTCATGTTAATCAGCACTCCATTATAAGGAGGAATTTCAAGTTTCTGATGTCCTCTGTCATTTCATGAACTCCAAGGTCAGCAGTTAATTTATAGGTACTGCATCAAATGCAGGCATTTCTATATTAAAATATATTGTGACATGGATTAATTAAAAGTGTTCAAGAAATTTCTTACATAAACATGGTCACAATAATTTACTTCAATAAATTGTACTGAAGGAATTGAGCCTCTTATCATGTAAACACTCAGGTTCTATTTTAAATGACAATAAGGCTTTTACCTATTGACCAAACTGAAATAATATTGAAAATGCTACCACCTGCTGTTTTGCACCATCTCCCTTGCTGTGACCTTTTACTCAAAAGTGCCTTGCACTGGTGCACGTCTTCAGAATTCCTTTTCATACTCACTCACTCTGCCAATCCTGATCAGGTTGAATCAGCATTTCCAAATGTATAAATCTCAGATCATGTCACTGCCTGCATGGTTTCACTGCTTGTATGTAAACTGTGATAGTGCTGTTAAAATCATTCAAGCAAACCTCTCTCACATGTGTGAATTAAAGTTGAAAATTACTTCTGAACCAATATAATACTACACTTTTTGTTCCATCTGTGGTAGCGATGGAATTTGCAGTTTAATACTTGAATATTCCGTTAGCCATCCATTAGTACTGAAGTTTACTTTGGGAATTTCAGCAAGTTTCTGCTACCCGCAGACATAAAAGTTATCTAGACTAGATCAACTTTTAAATGAATGAAATGAGTGTTCAGTCTCACCTATACTTCATGGCACAAAACTGAATATCAACATTGGATATGAATAAAATCGGAAAGTGAAGCCCGACTGACTGGCCAACAGCAGCAGTAATGGTGGTCAAAATACCCACTTTCACCTCAGTATTAGTGTGTTAAACTATCAATCCTCATTCCTAAAATGGCATGGGGGACATTTCTTCAGTCAAAATTGTCTTCTTTTTCACTTTAGTTTCAACACTAAAAACAGAAACTTCAAAAATAATCACATTGGTATTGATACAGGATACGAATGCAGCCCAAAAATCAACGGACATGCTTGTTCTACTAGCACAAGCTTAACAAAACCAGCACTGATAACTCCATCTCCTAACCTAGCTCGTGCTAATGGAGCTAACCCTGTACAAGTTTAAATCTGAGGATTAGTTGATTTTTTTTTAAAATTCAGATTGCAATGATGATTTTATACTGACTGTGGAGATAGAGCAAAACAATACTGCAGACAGGTCTGGCAATCCTCAGGAAAGTAAAAATTAACCAAGTCTGGGATATCTGTTAAATTGCCCGATTTCTGTTTGGGATTCTGAGCTGGGAAGCCGGGATTCCCGAAAGGACCCGCAAGTTGAATTAATCGTGGTGCCTAATTTGCAGAATCTGAAGTCAGAAAATTTATAAAGAATGGAACAGTACCCCTCCAACCCCATTCCCAAGTTACTCTGACGCACTTATTTGAGGCAAACAAATCCCCTCCTCTATTACATCCCATTTCAATTACCAGTTGAAAACTGGGTCTTCCATCTCACTCAGGATTCTTCTACAAATAACTTCCACATTCCTTCAGTCAAAATAATGTGAAACTGAAAAGAGTTCATCTTTACCATTTACACAGCATTAACATGCGTGTGAAACATAACAAATCTGATCAAGAGTGGTATTAAGATTTTGCACTTTAATATTGAAGATACTGTTTCAGCTTTCTTTCCTGAATGAGACAAATCAGGTTTGGGTACTATCCGATGGACACGGAAATCTTCTAATACCATGCATAAGCTAGTTCAATACTGACACTTGGCTGAACTAATTCTGCCGTCAGTCAAAGTTCAGGCATGCCTATTTTCCAGCAGGTGTTTCTGATAACAAGCAGGAAACTTGGTTTGATTTTATTTTCCACCTAACTGCTGGCTTGGAGACCAACTGCAGAGTGTGCTTAACTGGATCACTTAACTCAGCAAAGATCAGAGATCAGACTTGAAAGCTTGGTCTACGCGAATATGCACCCCACCATTCAGTGCATTTACTCCTCGCGGCAACACAGAATTAGAGGTGACAGTTTGTAGAATTCAATTTTTAGGATTTCCCTGAATCATATATTATAGCAAACATTCACAAATTGAAAGCTATGAGAAATTAACTTTTACATTCTTTTTCAAAGCTATTTGATTTTTATTTGTGACAACATTAAACATTGTTGGTTAAAACTGAATTCAAAATAAGGAAATACTATTTACTTCAAACACCTACTCTTTTAACTCAACCAGTTTTGCACGGTGTCTCATGAAACACAGTGACCGGTTTTAAGGCTGCAACTTCATGTCAATACGCTCACTTCTGTTGCGTCACACTGACCACATGCCTCTTTTGAAGCTGACATCACCAATCAGTTCTGAACAGGCCTCACCTCTTGGCAACAAAGTCTCTTTTCATTGGTTTTACACTGTAGGCCACATGGGCAAATACAATGGCAGCCTCCAGCTTCACACAAGCTCCCCAGTCTGTATGGATCATTTTGGAGTGATTTATAACCAAAACTTTTCCTTCTGCATCTGTGCAGGGAAACACACTTCACTGGGGGCCACTTTCATGATTTTGTTGCAACTAGGATTAGTTGGATTAGGGACTGACTCATAAGGACCCCCTGCAGCTATGAGGAAGTTTCATCACTGGATCAGTGTGATGCTAACCATTCTTCACCATCAACACCACAAATCTGTCATAAAATAGATACAAAAGTAAAAACTGCACACACAATTTATAACAAATGACTAATTCCACTGAACTATCCAATTATTTTCTCTTAATGTTTGTTTTCTTGTAATGGGGCATGAAACTTGTACTTAGTTTCCCATCAAATTAATAAAAATGTCTCCAAAAAAACCTTGATGAAAAAAAATCAAGCTAATAAGCCCTTTCTTTCTCCTCTCATTCCAAAACAGTTGCTACTTTTTAAAAGTACTTCACAAACTTAAGACCTTTTAGTCATTGAAATAGATGCGACTTTACTTGGAAATTCAGGTGAAAAACAGTCAATCAACAAATATAGGGATGCACTGAAGCTGGAAATCCACTACAGAAAACAGAAATTTTTGGAGCAATCATAATGGTTTTCCAAAGTGTTATATGTTATACTTCTTTTGCTCTTCTCTCTCTCTCTCTCGTTCTTTTTCTCCTCTCTTCTGTTTAGTGCATTCACTATCAAAAGAAAGGGGGTCAGAAAATGGAGGCTTTGACCTGCAGCTGTAACACAATACTTTCACACAGCCCTGTCGACCCCCTGACATAAATTTTACACCGCAGCTGGCATTTACACACTTAACATTTCCATATGTATAGCGTGGTCTGTGCTAATTATGCTAATCACCTGTCTAACTCGCCACTGCGAAAAATGGTTGTATTTAGCAGTCCACTGCTTACAAATACAGCTTACTGTGTGGCTGAAATGTACATTCAGACAACCCTGAATGGTAAGATTTTTCCACGTTGCTGGCTTCATTCAGACTGCAGAAAAATTTATTCAAGTCAACTGGTTTCGGCCTGCAACAAAAAAGTTACGAGAAAAAAGTGAGTGTGCTCCTGCCCTAACATTCTAAGTCTGCTTGCAAGCAAAATGATAAATCAATTGGTGTGGGAAACAAACGAAGAGATATATTGTGCAAGGCATGTGAAACTGTTGCCTTAAAAAAAATGAAAACCACTAGGTCCACCCATTTTTTCCAAAAGATCTCAAGGATGAAGAACGTTTGTTTCTCTTACAGCAGGTATTGAAACGAAAGTGGTAAGAAAAACTTGACAGAAACCAACTCTTCTATTCAAAAAAAAAGAATTACCACTCAACAATAGAAGAATTTTAGATTTTTGGACTTGTCAAAGAGAATTTGCCACAATCATTTTTGTTTTTGAATTTTGAGGGAAATAAAAGACGTATCTTTAAAGAGAAAATTATATCCGTTTTGAGGTCTTGCATAGTAATCACCTGCGGTATGAGGAATAAACCACAGAGATTGGACAAAGATTTAATTTAAGTACTATCACTTTTCAAATTTAATTATTTTACATCAAATACTTTGAAGAGTTTTAAATTGCACAATCCATTTTGCAGAAAACTTAGTAGGATTTGAAAATTTCTTACAAATAATAACCTTTTTCAACAGTGAGGCAATTACATTTAACTCAAATTCCACTTGATTTTAAATTCAGTTGCAGTTCTTTGGCAGTCCAGAGCCTTATAATAATTCAAATGTTAACTGTCAGTTTTGTTCCAAAACCCAGCTCTGCAGCCAAAAGAGAAATAACACTACAACTACTGTGGTCATTTCACAGCAGAGAGAATTTTTAAAAGGGTGGGGGGGGGGGGTTGCTGCAGAGAGTAGTGGGATGGAGGTTTAGACCACCCTGATTCCATGGCACAGTATTCTGTTTACATTGTAGGGCTTGATTGTGTAATACATATGGCATTTTTGGGCAGGATTCCTGAGCCTTGGGCCAAAAGTCGTTTAGTAATACTATTTTAAAAAACTGTACACTAGCCATTTATTTTCTTTTTCCTTTTTGGAAGACTTTTATTTGGATATTTATCACTAAGCACGATAGCATCAACCACTTTGCCCTCTATTCCATCAACAATGACATAAGTACTTTTTAAATCTAATTTAATCATAAACACTTAACACTGAAACATCTTAATCTACATATACAGCAGGCCAATCTGTTGTCAAAACACATTCCCAATAACGTAAAAACATGTTAATTGACCAGTTCCTTTGAACCACCAACATCTCAGCACTGGGTCCAAATTTATCTGGACCAAGTTAGTCCCAAAGCAGAACAATGAAAACACAATGGAAATTAAGGCACATTCTAACTTTTTTCAATCTGAGATCAGCTGTGGCCAAGATGTGGTGAGTATTTGGTGGACATAGTCTATCAGCAGGTCACGGGGAGGTCAGCTTTGAAGGAGAAATCCAAATGAAATATAAACATGGCAGGATGGAAACGAAACAAATCTCCCATAGCTCTGTCCAGCCAGCACTAATCTGGGCATCAGCTGTGAAGCAAGATCCAAACAAATGGATCTCTCAGCTCATAAATCTGGAAGCTGTCTTATTTTAGCCTTCAAGCACAGAAGGGCACAGCCTAAACATTGATCCATTACACAAAACCATTTATAAAATCATGATTGGATCTTGTAAAATTCATATTAAAATGTACATGCATTGCTCCGGGCTGTCCAGCATTAAACAGAGAGGGGCTTTGAATGTCAAGGGACTTTGCAGTGAGATACTGGTAACACTATATTAAGTAACTTCTTTACATAATTTGCATTTGTCTTACACTTAAATGCTACATCACTGACATATTTTAAATCAATACAAAATATAGGGCATGATAATGTAATAGCTGTGTAACTGGCCAAGCCCCCAGCATTCTGGACTATTGAGCATTCAGCTGCCATAACAGCAGCAATAAATTTAAATCTGAATTAATTTAATTAATCCGGAATTAAAACTAGTTTCAGTGATGATGATGATAGTGAAACTAAGCCTGTTGTAGAAGCTACTACATTGTTCACAAATGTCCTTTGAGGAGGAGAATCTTCCACCTTTATCCTTTCTAGTCTTCAGAGCCACAAATGTGACTTGGACCAATAATTGCCCCTGAACTGAGGAGACAGTAAGGATGGACAATGTGTGGCAGTACTTCTTATAATATCCACACTCAGTGAATGAAAACCAATACAGGACTGAAGCAGAATCTATTTCAACACACAAATATTTAAAATATCTACTTCATTTATTTACAGAAGTGAAAAGAGTTTTTGATGAATGCACTTTCCAATGTATTACTGAACTGTAAAGTTCAAAATATTAAAACGTTATACCAACTTCTAAAGTTTGGTAAAGCTATACCGATGTCTAGCTGAAGACTTTCCTGCTTACAAGTGTTAAAGATTAATGTTCAATGTTGAACTCTAAATTAGAAATATTACAGATTCATGATTAGTTTGAACAGGCAAGGCAGCTAACATTTTTTTTAAAAAAGCCTTAAGGCCATGAACTAGTAATCTGACCTTAATGTGCAAATGTAAATAAAAGTCAAATTGTTTACTGCAGCAGTTGTAGAAAAATTTAATGAGCTTTTATGATAATAAATAGCAATTTATTAAATCAAAGTCTAGCATTTCATATGCCCAAGACACTAATTTTGGAACTCCTTGTTTATTAATAGTTACTTAAACCAATATGTTCCCTGGGCTAAATGAGCTTTCTTTATCCAAGGGCATGTCTGCAAAACTGAGAGTATAAATGAATCTAACCTGGAATTGCAAAGCTGTCGACTGTTCAAAATGCACTACTATGAACTACAGAATATAGCATTGAAGACCAAAGGGGGAGAAAACATCAAGCACTGGTCCAAATACTGGTAAGCAGGTCTAGCTTAGATGGGCATCTTGGTTAGCATGGACCACTTGGGCAGAAGGGCCTGTTTCTGTTTTCCATGATTATGGCTCTCTACAACTACACACCCTCTAACTGCAAACTCTTCCATGAATCTTTTAGTGTCTTTCACAACGTGAAACTTTCCAAGGTACTGTATGGGATTTAGGGAGTCAGAACACTTTAGCAAGAGGAATAGGTGCTTGGGGAAATTGCACAAAATTAAAGTATTAGTATAACAATCTGATGCTTTTACAACTCAATGCTAAAAATTACTTTGTGTCTCAATTAAAATGCGGAGCAACTGGTTCTACCCTTCATATTAGATGCAGTGCCACATTTTAAATATTGGTTGCAACTTTTGGTGCCTTGGTTATATGAGAATAGGTGTTTAGGAGAAAAATAACAGTATTAGAACAGCACTGCACAGTACAAGTCCTTCTGGGATTTTTGTGGTGAGGAATTAATCATTGGTTCATAACTTTAAATGAGTAAAAATCTAATCACTAGCCATAAAAGTCACTGAAGTCAAAGGAAAAGAATGGGTAGGAATACAAGAAGCAGCCAAGATGCTCATGTGAAATCAGTATTCAAATCCAAAGGTGAATCTCATCCTCGAACAGATGATGTTTCATTTGAGATCAAGAAGGATGTGACACAAGATGCTGAGCCATTCATGACGTAGATAACAGCAGTTCTGAAGCAGGGTCAGTGTAATGTTAACTCTGTTCCTCCCTTCACAAAGTGCTGTCTCACCTGCTCATCGCAATTGTAGTCCCCACCACCACCACCCAGAGATATCAGCAGAGTCTGGCCAGCATTGAAAATGCTATGCAAAATTGAAATAAACAAGTCTGAAAAGAGACAGAAGACCAGAAAAAACTCCACTCTACCTCAGCCACCCAGCACCTGCCACAACACTCTTCATTCATGTCTTCCCCTAAGCAAAGATAACACCTAGTGAGTGCACTCTAGATACACACCTGCAATGAGGTTACAAGTTTAACAACATACTGACATGATCAGCAGCACTAAGGACATCAAAAAAACAAATTTGCTTCCGTTCATATAGTTCTGGACACCTGTCACCTTCTCTCTGGTCACCTTCTCTCAGAGAGCAGAATTCTCCTAAGATTTGGTGTTGGAAATACCAACACCAACTTTAAAGCTGGATGCCTGTATTTTGAACACTGGGTACAAGGAAGATCATGAAAAGCCCAGAGTTTTGAAAAGTAATTTATTATGCACTCTACTGTTAAATTTGCATACTGTCATGTCAATGCTGCCCATTTGATTGGTGGTTCTGTTACATGCATGCTTGGGCTGTTACATTGAACTACACTGCAAATTCTGTTAATGCTGACTGCCTTGTCACAATTTGTATGTACTGTATTGTTGAGGTTTATTTTGCGCAATAACTGAAAGCCATGTACACCTTCAATGCCACTATACTTTTCATTTTGAATTCACTATTTCTGGTAATTTTAGGTTTGTCCTTCAGGTAGGTTTTTCCACATAGGACCGGGAAGTTCAGTAAAGACTGGTATTAAGACAAAAAAAGTATCCTAATGTTCACTAGCCATTAAATTCACTTCATGTTGACACAGTATTGTGTGTAGGAGGATCTTGGAACTGCTGGAAATATCAATAAAGAATAATTAGTACATTTCCTAAGAGGAACCTAACCATTAAATTTATATCGTGGCAACATAATGTAATACAAGGGAGTATCCTGGAACTGAGAGGCCCCATTTGTCAAATAGCTTGATAGAGTGACATGCTGTCGCCAGGAATATTAACGGAGATTTTGTGGACCATGGATGCAAAATTATTGGATGGAGTGGGAGTACGAAATATTTAGGGGGGGGAAAAAACAATTATTTCTCTAACAGTCTTTGAAAGACATAGTCTTTATACGCCTGCAGGTCACTTTTCTCATTTTGTTTCTCAACCTACTCCTAGACACTTTTGTGCTTTAGATGCAGTCGCTGATAAATTTAAACTTTTCATCAACATCAAACATTTTACTGTACAAGGATGATGATCAAATAGTACTGCGAGTGCTGAAATGTTATCATTATTACACAGTGGCAGAAAAAATAAAGAAATCTTAAAGTTGACTGTAAGATGCAAGGCTGGTAATTTAAAATATTATTTTAAGATCATCAGTATTAATTACATCAGGTTCTAGAAGCAAGTAAACCAGTTTATGCAGTGCAGGATAAAGGATATAGTGTGTTTAAGTATGGCACTTGGCAAGAAACAGGTTGGATTTTTATCAAAGAGGTCCCTCTCCTGGAACATTATTAAACAAATTCATAACAACTCGCAGTTCCTCCTGTTTCGGGCCATTGCTGGCATAGCCAGTCCTTTTACTACTCATCTTTTATTGCCCTTGAGAAAGTACAAATAAAGTTACCACCTATCTTGAAATTCTGCAGTTGTTCCTACGAGTGTACTCTCACAGTGCTGTTTGGGAAGGGGTTCCAGGATTTAGATCCAGCAGAAACCATGAAATGTATCCAGGTCAGGATGACAGATAACTTGGAGGGGAACATGCACTCGGTGTTCCTACGCACTGTTACCCTTGTCCTTCGTAATGTTAGATTGCAGATAGGGAAATGCTGTCAAAAGTAATCAAGATGAGTAACTGTAACGCTCTTTGTAGCTAGCACACTTTATGGCAGTGGCCCAATGTGAGAGATGACATGCCAATCAAGCGCCCCTGATGGTGTCAAGCTCAAATCTTGTTGGGTGCTGCACTCAAACAGGGAGCCACTGGACCTCCTTCATTATTTCCTTTTAAAGTGGTAAAGTGTGTCAGGAATTACTCACCACAGAATACCCAGTCTCTGATCAGACTGGTTGTATCCTGGCCTGCTACGATGATTCCAATACATTGTAACACAAGAAGCTGCAGAGAGCAGCGGTCACAGCTCTCCTTATCACTTGCATCATTTACAGGAGGTGCTGCCTCAACAAGGTAGCATCTAATGTTCAGGATACTGACATTAGGGCCATTCCCTCTTCTCACTTCAAGGGTACAAAGGCCTGAAGTCGCAAACTACCAGATTCGAGAACAAGTATTGCCTACAACCATCACATCCAGAACCAACTTGCAAAAGACTAAATGCTACATCAGCAACAGAACACTACAGACCACCTGCTGCAATATATGGATTTTGTTCAAATCAAAACATTAGTGCAAACACAAAATAGTCTTCCTTCCCTCTTCACAGTATAATAAATTAATTTAAATACAAAAATTTATGTTTTATATGGTGTTTGAACCTGTAATTGCACTGACGATGAAATGTTTTGTTGCTCCTGTACCTCACCAAGCTTGTGCACATGACAATAAACTCAACTTGATCTTGCAGCAGCAGTATTTTAACTGACTAATGTAACAGGCCTTCTGGTCAATGGTGGCTGCCAGGATGCGACTGGTGGGAACTCAACAACAGTAATGCTATTGACTGTTCAAAGCAGGTTGTGAAAGACTTTTTGGAGATGGTCATTGATTGTTAGTTGTGGCATGAATATTTGTTCTTTTTTATTTAGCAAGAGTGTTTGTGCTGAGGATTTCTAATAGATAGATGACCTAAATAATTTTCATGTAAACAAGGACATTTTAATACATGTACAGTTTTTTATATCATAAAAAGCAGAAATCCAAAAGAAAATAATTTTTTTCCCCCCGAAGGAAGCCTATAAGAGTTTCAACGATTCTAGAAGCAAATGACATTTAAGTTTGCCCACAATCAATCGCGGGAGAAGGGTATTTTCTTTTTGGTATTGATTATGCCACATTGCTTAGGGGTGCCAGTTTTTGAATTACACTGGGAACTCGGTGCACACTGATGCAGCAAGTATTGAGTTGCAATAGCAGAGAAAGAGGCCAAGAAAGTTAGGGCAAAAGGTCATTTCTGATTATATTAAACCTTTTCCAAACAAATTTTATCCACTTGAGGGGCTGTTCATATCATTCAGGTAAATTGTGCATTTGTTTACTCCAATATCACTCACGTTTGTTGAGATTTATTGAAATTTCTAGCATTTGGTGTGGTTCACAGTCTTTAGAAACTAAAATCTTGTGAATGTCAAATGCAGTAAAGATTGTTTTCATCCGTGCTTCTTTAAATAGGCTGATACTGTACCAGTTTCTCAAATATGCATATACAATACACGTGTTATTATGATATATGAGAAATGTTTCAAATCTTTGATCAAAAGCTGCCAGACTGAAGCTTGTAAAGTGTCATGGCTGGTATTTTTCCGTCAGTGTATACTCCAAATTTTGCAAACCAAGTTGGGTTTGTCCCTTTAGAGAACCCAACCTCCCACACCCGTCCATCATCTGCATAGCTCCCCTCTGTTCAATTCTTTGCTCTGTATTGCCTTCTGTTTATACACTTAACCACAGAAGTATGCAACTGCTGCTCTTTTAGTTTATTTGTGCAGTGCCCATGTCGGTGACCAAAGAGTTACACACTCCACTGAGAACACACACAGCTACTCAAGATTCCTGCTGCTGTCAGCCATTTGGGGAACGGGAGGGGCGACAGAGGAAAAAAAAGCAATATGTGAAGCAAAAGAGAAGGTAAAAATTTTTAAAAAAAAAAACAGCCACAGATAACAAAAAATAGTTTAAACAAATAAAAGTAGAGGTATAGCTAACAGAATAAACTTTGGAGCTGTTACACTAAAACGTATATAAGTAATCCTTGAGATACTGGTAAATATTTAATAACTCAAAATGACTTATGATTAGTCCGAGTTATTCAAAGTTATGTTAGTCCGAGTTATGTTAGTCTACTCACACCTTCAATTAAATCGTCCCTTAACACAACATATTCGCATGCTTCACAACTATTATTAGGTACTGCATGTCAATCATTTGACAGGATTTGGATAAATAACAATGTTTTCATTTCTCTCTACTAAACAATGAAAGCTGTTCACTTGCAGTATTAAAAAGTTCAATAACTGTATTTCAGTTCGTAAACTACTCACGCATCAATGAACAATTCACCATCTTAGCCCCATTGTTTTTAATCACTATAATGTAGATCAAAGCTCACAAAATCTTTAATTGAATTTAGCTTCCTACCACAGGGAAAAAAACACGACTTATAGAAAACTCCTTTTAATGCAATACTGACTTGCAATTACATTAAACATACGTCACCTCCCGCTAGCTTACATTAATCTACTTTGCAAACATGCGTTCCAGTCTGTACGACTTCACTTTTTTCCTGAGACAAATGTTTTTTTGAAAGTTGAAAGCCGTCCAAAACAGGACCACACACACACACACACGCTCACTCACAGAGCGCTGCAGCGACCAGACTCGGCTGCTGGGGGCACTCACAAAATGGCGGCTTTGACAGGCTCCACCACTTTAAAAAAACTTTTAATCTCCCCCCCCCCCCCACAATTCCCGCCAAGCAAGGTGCCACAAATCACTCTCCTCACCCCCAACACCAGACGCCGGTGAGCTTTACACAAACGTAGAAATTCATCATAAAGGATTACAGCAACTTCTTTGTAACTTTGGCTTGGCTGTTAGCCAAACAGACATACAATAAACAATCCCCACTCTGGCATGATGTTTCTTCATCACTGCGCCCCCCCCCTATTCTTTTGGTAGCATTCATTCTCTATTTTAAAGTTGGATTCGGTTTAATAAAACAAACGCTCCCGGGGGAGGGAGAAAGGTCTTACCTTCCACCCACAGCTCCTCGACATCGGTTTCTAGATTAGCAGCCCTTAATCCTACTGCGAACGCCCCAAATATTAACAGGCCCACAACGAAGAACTTTCCACAGTTCCTTTGAATGTAACAGCCCAGATTAAAAAACAGTTTCTGAAATTTAGCTCGAAGCCACAACGGTGCTTTCCTTCCAGTAGCCTTTCCCTAAAATAAAAGAAGACACACTTGAGAATCTGAGGGAATTCATCGGGCAATTGCATCCTTAAAGAGACAGCACTCCTTACAACTGACGATTTCTAGTTGCAACTAGTCTTTCTGTGAGAAAGTACAGCTTTAAACCCAATGTTTTAAATTAAACTAGCCCCATTAAAGAATTTTCACTGCCCATTGGATTATATTATATTACGTATTGTGTTACTAAACGTGACGGCAAACGACTGTCACTTCATCTGTCTAAATTGCAATCCAACCTGTAAGTAGTGACAAAGCGGGGTGAAATACTGTTGCAAAACGAATTGGTGTCTCATGCTTTGCAATCCATCGGCGCAATTGTTTTAAAATTGTAAATAAAGTAAGAGGGCAGCCAAAATACGTGCAAATATTTCATTATATGGGGGGAAATAAAAGTTAAACTTCGAAAGGATCAACGTGTTAAATTGTCGTAATTAATGTATTCAAGTAACAGCCGGATTTTTTTTGGGGGGGGAGGAAGATCTAATGAGATACATGATAGCAAAGAGTGCATCCACGTGGTTGCCCTGCTGTAACATCATAAGCCTGAGTAATTCATTTCCATAGCAGTATCAGGACGCTGTGATCAGAATTAGGAAGTGAAGCAGCCATCTGAGAGTTACGACAATATTTGCGAACGGAAGAGGGAGCCACATGGATTTCAGCTTATAACTGAGCAGATACGATCGCTTAAAGAATGTTTCGCTTTTTGTTTACTTTAAAACTTAGAGCATGCAGCCAGGGTTTTTCAGTTTTTAGTATCTTTTTAAAGACACGCCGGAATCCGCATTGCCGTAAAGCATTTCCACGCAAAAACATGGCGAGTTGGAGAAACAAGAAATCCCACACACACACGCACACACACACATCCAAGTGGGTCGGTGCTCCCTCCGTGCTACTTGGGACTGCAGCAATCGTGGAAGCAGCGCCTGGGAGAGCTCAGCTTTGTTTTCTCTCGCTTTAAACTTTCACTCCTACTAGCAGCTCAGTGATAACACGGGGAATGAGCACCGATGCCCCGGCGATTCGCTTCCCCACTCCACCGCTTCTGGGGGAACACAAAAGGCTCCCAATGCACAAAAAAAAGCAAAAACAGAGAGGTTTTACAAACTGGAAATGCACCTTTGAGATCTGATCCAGCGCGAAGGCAGCATCGCAATAGCTCGGCCGTTCCAGATAATCTAAAACCGCTGTCGGATGCCGCAGGTTTCTCCTTATCCTCCTCCTCTTTTGCTGAACATGGTCCTCCTCCTCCTCCTCTGTCCTTCGGCGCTCCGTAATGTTAACAGTCGAGGCCATGTTGTTGATGGGACTTGGGCAGTATAATCACACACCGTCTTAGGTTCCACCAAACGGGCACTTTAATCCTCAACAAAGTAGACGCTGCCTGGCAAACTTCATACTCCTCGTAGCGATGGCGAGTCAAAGTTTGCGCCTTCCATTCCCACATTTCGCGATCTGGGGGATCCTGGCGTTCTTCTACATTCACGGGGCACAGTGCACTTTAAAAGAGATTCGGAGAGGGCAGCTTGAAAACGTTCACCCTCTTGCAGAGACTCGGGAGTTTACCCGCACCGATCACTCGCTTGAACCATTCTGTGCAACAGGCCCTGAAGCTCGCTGAGCCTTGATCCAATAGGGGAAAAAGCCTCTCTCTCCATTTGGGGGGTGGGGGGTGGTGGTGGAAGGAAAGCAAAAACCCGCCTCCAGGGCCGTCAGATGGCTGGGAGAAGGCTTGTATTGCCTGGCTCTGATTGGCTGAGGAAGGTTGAAATTACTCAGCAAACACGACTATTATTAGCTGCTTAGCAACAGCTCACCAAAGTAGAGAGACCACCCAGGCTGTGAATGCATCCATCCCCACTTCAGGGGAGCCGCGGTTCTGCTGAAAGAAATCACAGTCCTTCACTCCCGTCACCATGTCTCTCCCTCTCTCTCTTTTGCACGCACTTAGTAAAACAACTTCTATACTTTAAACAGGGATACAATTTCGACATTTCTCCCCTTTAACAGCAAATTAGGGTTTCTGTATTTTTCAGGGAGGCAGATTCTCAAGAGTGTTTTTAAGATTTTTGTTGAACTGTTTGCTCTTGTTTAAATGAAAATTCTTTATCTTGGCGTGGAGTTGTAACAAATGCTGGGAGGTCTCAGTTGAATTAGCAGGCTTGCTCGAATGACAGTCCTCGTATCGTGCAGTAGGAAGTGGGAGATCTGTGTGTGTGCGTGCTCATGTTTTCCTCCGAAACCTTAAATAACTGCTCTTTCCAAAAATGCGCAAGTGATTTTTTAAAATCCTCCCCTCCGCCCCACGCAATACATAAGAAAGACATCCGAGTGGATATAAATTTCTGGAAACGTTTAAGCGTTGTTTCTTGTTCCCTGTCTGGGACGTTAGAGACAAATCGAGCTATCTTCATTTTTTTTATATCATAGAAATCCCACACATCCCTCCCACCGCCTCCACACAAACCACCCATACACATTTTCATTTAATTCATTGAGAGATAGGGGAGTTTCACTAGGGGTCATGTGACCGGCGTACCCAGGGCGACGCGCTGTCACAATGTGAGAATGGCTGAATTACGGGAGTATCAAAGGAAGAAAACAAAATCCTCACTGGTCCTGTCAAACCCCATCAGGATCAATGTGATTTGCATGGATAATTAACAGACTTCTGTTAATTTCTAGAAGGGAAAGGGATAGCAGGGGACAGGACGAGGAAAGGAAACCTGCGAGGTTGAATTTCACTTTCATGTGCGCCTGTGCGTAAGGAATTTGAGGAAATCCTGAACTCTTAGCAAGGTCTATCTATTCGCCCTCATTCTGTGCTTTAAGGTACATGGCGCCTTTCAGAACAGTCCACATAGCGTTATAGTCAATGAAGTCGCAACTTCAATGTAAGACACCTTCCTCACGGTGAATTCCCCGAAGAGAACAGGATGACGGACAAGTCATCTGCTTTCTAGAATGCTGAACTGAGCGAAACTATCGGCCGGGACACAAGATTAATTGCTCCGTTGTTCTGGGAAACATGGGGTACGCGACATTTTACATTCACTTTGGGGTGCAGAAGGAACCTCGCTCTAACTTCTCGTCCGGCAGCAGGAACAGTACCCTTTCAGTGCTACATTTCGGCAAGTCTGCCTAGACTTTGTGCGGAAATCTCCAGGGTGGGATTTCGACTTTCTGACGCAATCTACTAAACTGCAACCACACAGGGTGGAACATTTGTTAACTCACTACGTGAAAGTTTGAAGGGGGTATACGGCCCTTCAGGCTTTAGCCCGATCACTTCATTCGATATTGAACTATACAAAGGCCGTAAATGGACTTGTTGATGCATAGAGACATTCAACCCAAGAACTGCACCTTCATCCCACTATGTCGTTGCCGAACATTCATTTCGCGGCTATACGAATCCCATTTCTCATATAGACACGAGAGTTTCTCCAGATGCTGGAAATCCAGAGCAACAAGCACAAAATACTGGAGTAATTCCGCAGGTTAGGCAACATCTATGGAGAGGAATAAACACCCAACTTTTCAGGCCAAGACCCTTGATCAGGACTTATTCTGATGAAGGGACTGGGCCCGAAACGTTGGTGATTCCTCTCCATAAATGCTGCCTGACATGCTGAGTACCTCCAACACGTTATCAAGTCAATACTATAAGTTTGCACAGGGTGTTCTAATAAATCCACGTTATCATTGGGGTACAGTGAATTATTTCGTAAGTAGACATCGTCTGGAGTGCTGAAATGAGAATATATTGGTTACATGTACAGTGTTTCGAATGGGTGTACGAATAGTTTATTCATTATTTCTAACATTTTCATGAAGTTACATGGAAGTAGATTAACATTACATAGTCAACAGAAGAAAATGATTCATTTTAACCAATAATGTCAGAATAATACTTATAAAGTTCGACTTAGGTTCAGATTTAGACGTCAATACTATTTACCATCAACTGACCATACTTTTCATAACAAAGCATCTTGGTGATGATACTAAATATGAACAAACTTAACTCATTCAACAAATGTCTACTACTTTCTCGACCTTACATTAAAACAAATACAATAACTTTTTCTTTCAACTTAGAACAATTATATTTCATAATTCATATTCATATTTACAATCAACAATTCTCATTCACTGGTTTAAGTACTATAACTTCCTTCACTATAGCTGAATAACTTAAACGTTAGTTAACTATTATTTCATCTTAGTTTATCTCAATTCCAATACAACTATATTTAACTCATCACACAGATATACAGCGAATATATATAGCATTTTTATTAGTATTAACTTTAGTGTTTGGTTTTTGAATGAAAATATGGTCTCTCTTATAAATTTGACCTGCAAGTATATAGATTGATATTATATGCTGCCTGGTCTGCTGTGTTCCACCAACATTTTGTGTGTGTTGTAGATTGATATGATGTTCAATTTGGATCTGGTGTAAAAAGTAATGAATGTCATACCCCTAAGCGAACCTGCTTTCACAAAGTACATCGTACACTGCGCCCCTTAGAGGTCCCAAATAGCATTGCAACAAAGAACGAAGATTGATGAATTGGTCAAAATGCATCTGCCACAATAGCTTTTTTTTGTTTCAAATTGGGTTTTATGTTCTCTAGATCTGTGTATATGTACAATTCAGTCTTCTGTTTGCGCAATTTTGTATCTCGTTTGTAATAAACATTTATAAATATCAATGCCACAACAGATTATACGTGACAGTCGAAAATAATATCCAATTCAAGAGATAAACATAATCCTGAAAAACGTCAAATGATGGCAATTTTTCACAGGAATAGATCCAAGAAAAGCAAAATTAGTCTTACCCTTTCAAATGGATGCCTTTTTTGCGCATTTTAAACTACCTTCAAAATCTATTTTTTCTCTATCGTAGCTACCACGAAAATAAGATCAATTTTCTTTGTATGTAGTCTACAAATGGCATCATTTAACTTTATTAGCACGTTTTGTTAACTTAAAACTTTATAAACTTAATCAGAAACTTTCAGTTAACCCAACTAACATTAGTACAATGACAACATGAGGAATGTGTGTGTTATCTTGACCGAAATGGGAATTTATCATGTTTCACTACAATCAATCAAAAATTGTTGCATACCTCACTATCGTGCATCGATTATTAACTTCCTGTATTACTTGTTATGCGCACTTTTGCAATAAGTAATGCCTTTGTAGGTGATAAAGCATAATGGCACGAAATGTTTGACTTTAAAAAAAGATGCCATTTCACCTTTGCTTCCAATTTATTAAGTGATTATTCTACTTTAAAGAAAATGTTTAAAAGGAAGGCGCGTTTTAAGCTCGTCTCCATAGCTAACTGCTTTAAAGGCAAAGGGAATGGATGGGGTACATTCGGCATGTAATTGCCTTGCTTCTGTATGGCTGCAGAGAAAGGGAGAAGCGTGAGCTCAGACGCACAACCTGGGTGGTCAGCTATGGATGCCCTCAATTTGCCTCATTACTAATGCATGCGAGTGTTCCATTCCGAAGCGATAATGTTGTTCGTAATCAATCTAGCCTTATTTACATTTGGAAGCTTTGTTGTCTTTAATATGCATACCTTGTTCATGTAAACGCGTTCGACGACCGGTTGGGTTAACTTCAGCAAATCATTATAGCACCCCCCCCCCCCATAATAGTCAGAACCTTTTTTTCCCAAATAGATTTAATCAATTTCATTTGTCATTTGGGGATTACTGAGTACTGTATTTGCACTTTCAGAGTTTGACTCTTTCCTTCTGCATTGGAAATATTGCACCATATCTTCGGAGTACATTGAATCAACTATTTAATGTATATTAACACATATCCACGATTTACCTGATGTAACATTTTAACTTAATTTTGCTATTTCTCATTTGAGATTATGATTAGCTGGGAAAACACATAATCCAATATCCTGCATCCTTCTTTCTTCCATTTTTCAGCATTATTATCCGATTTGATTACCTCCACCATGTTTCATACTTAAATTTTACAGAAAGGATTATCCCGTTATTTGTTGTTTTTTTCCAAAAAAGGAGAGATTTGAACTATTACTTGCTTTCCTTAAGTGTCTATCCATCCATCTACAGTGTTCTGTTTCTCCAATCTTTCATTCGTCCAGTCACTAGTCTATAGATCTTAAGGCATTTCATTACTTTCTTCTGTAAAATAGAAAATGGCAGTGGACATGCGTCCGTGACACTCTCAGGAATCACATCTCACAGCAATCTTCTCTAAATCCAACATACACATGTTTTTCTCATCTTTATGGTTTCATTCATTTTAAGCAGACATGGAGCCAACAGTACAAAAAGAGTAAACTCTATAAATTACTCTCTGATTGACATAAATCATTCAACCCATTCTCGATTGCAATAAGTATGAACGAAGTGCGACCCCTCCACATGAGTTCTGAGAGCTCGTACCAAGTGTATCTTTGGAACTATATATTGTAACCACCAGATATGAATTAGAAATAAGTATACATGTATACACACGTAATGTTTAGATTCATCTGTGTGCATTAACCCCGGCTCTAGTTCTAGAATACTGAAGGAAAAGGCATTGCCTATCACCTTAAACCACCTCTAAATCGCAACCCATTTTACATTTTCAGTTTTGCTGGTTTTGTCCAGTCTAATTGATTGGTCAGTTTGTGAAAGATGTTTTCAATTTTCTTTGAACTAATTTCAGCTAACAGATTTTTCAACCGAAGTTGACGTTGTCCTCCAATGTGCTTTAATCTTCAAACACAGCACACAGTAGTTTTTCTTGTAGCTGGTTTCAATATGTCAAGCCTCCCCTCTGCTTCTCCCACACACGATGGGGGGAAAAGCACTACTCACATAAACTGTCAAAATAACGCAACTAATTACCCCTGATCGAGCTGAAAGAGAAGTTACATTGCATGCTGCCCGGAGCATGGATACCGAATTAGAGATAGAATACACAGACATATATACATCGACAAACTCACACAATTCTGCTTTCAGTAAGTAAGTTTAATCATTTCAGGGGCCATTCATTTGACAGCCTAGCATCACGTCTTGTCGAACACGATTGGCGACACGATCCTTTGACCTACTGCTGTAGCAACAAATTTATTAGATATATAGGCGTGAGAAATGAAAGGAAGTAAAACAATTCCGCTTCATTGTACTCACCCTTTGACTCTGCTAATCCGGTTTACACCTCACGCCTACATCACTCAATAGGACTATTACCAGCAAAAAATAAAGGGGGGGGGGGGGAGGAATGCTGAAGTCTAAGAGGGAAACTATTTAAGCGAAAATGAAAAAAAAAGATTAAAACATTCATTTACACGCGCCGATTTTCAACACTCATTTTCATGGTGGGACTTACTTTTTCAAATGGGCACGCTTTAAATATAATTATCGAGTTTCATTTGAGCCTTTGATCCAAATAAATGATTTAAGAACTTTTTTTTATTGTGAGGAATCGCTCTGTTTTATAAGACACAATTTGGGTTACGTTAATCGACCGACTCACTGTATAGACGTTACTGAGGAAGCATTTAAGGTATAATCTACACAATTGGTAGAAGTAAAGCAAATATTGTATACATGAACACTTCAATATCGTACGTGTATTAAAGCCAATGGTAAGCACACCGGCACGCCCGCTACTTACAGAAGTTCAACTTAAGAAAATATAGATGTCTTTTTATTTCTGATAAGAAGGCAGCAGTAATCAGTGATTTCTCGTCCCAGACGTGCACCTCTAAATGAATTGCACTAAACGGAAGCTGGGGGCGACCTCTCAGGTTCGTGAAAAAGTGTTCGAGGGATCGTCAGGACCCCCAGCTCTGATATCTTTTCTATTAACCCCCCATCTGTTTCAGCAACCAGTCCAAGCTAAACTGAGTATTTCTAATGGAATCAAGCAGCAAGTCGCCTCGGATCTTTATCAACGTTGTTATACTACCCAACCATAATAATCCCACTATTAGCTACAGAAGCAGAGGCTAAAATAACTGTATCAGTAACACAACAAGCTTATGCCATCTGCCAAGAGTTCTCTCCAAGAATCTGCGGTCTCTCTGTGTTCAAATCAAAGATAACTTCACTTACCATCTTTCTCGAGCCTCCCCTGTATGACCGTGCTGGTCTTGCTTTGCGCGATATTTTCAGGAGTTAAAAGATGTTATTTTTCCACAAAATTTAAAAAAAATGATTTTAAAGGAACAGGGATTGTAATAATCCTGCTAGGTTGCAGTCATTCTGCTGTGTGCTGGAAGGTCTCACAATTACATGCCTGTTTCTATTAAGCAGCGCGGTCTTCGAGGTGGGTGGTCTGCTCTCAATAGGCAGGACCTGTCACCGTCACGTGACTGCCCAACACCATCGCCACCCCCCGCACAATAAACTAAACTTAAATCTAAACTAAACTAGCGTGTTATCAGTCCTGTGTAAACACCCAGTACAGAGCAAACTATAAGAAACCAAGTAGTGTTCAGTCCCTGTGAGATCCCGACGAAGCGTTCCGAAATATTGACAACTACACAAGGAGATTATTTATCCACTGTTTGACATGACACCAACTAATACTTTGTGAGAAATGATAAATAAATGGTAACATTCTCGTGGATAAACTATTGTTACATAAACACGATTCATTTCAAAAGACGGAATTGCGCAATTGTATACTTTGCATTAACACGTTTGACAAAATCATTTAGTTACTCTTTTGTAGCAGCAATTGAAATGCCCCAAAATATTGGTCAATACACAAAGATTGCGATAGATGTGAACATGTGCCTACATTCTATTTCGGCACTGCATTAGCAAGAGAAGCGGTCTTACTGCATTTTGATACGATTCAAAGCATTTTAGGTGTTTTAGGAGTTAAATAATATACTGTTATTTCATTGCTTAAAATCTACATCTTCAGTTTTGGGGAGGTGGAGATAGGAAAAGGGAGGCGAACACGCAAGATTCAGGAGGAAAAGATGTATAGTATTGAGTTATGGCGAAGAGAAGATGCGAAGAAGAAAGAGATACAGGAAGAGACGAAACATACGCGAAAGGCAGAAAATTGAAAAAAAACGAGACACCAAGACGGAAACTCCGGATGAAGTAGAGAGATACACAGCAAGATAGATAGTTTGCAAGAGGGGGTGTGTCTGAGAAGGGTAATATTTGTAAGCGGAGAGGGCGATTGGAGAGGAGGTGGGTGTTGAAGGAGGTTAGGGCAGAGAGGCAAGTAATAAGATTGAAGATGCGGGTGGTAGGGAAATCCAGTTTGAACGTGTAATATACATCCACTTGCAACGTGCAGTGATTAATTTATCTTGCCGTAGATTAGTTTCTACCTATACGCCAGAGCCAAGTTATAACTGCATACTGTAACTGCATA
Source organism: Hypanus sabinus (assembly GCF_030144855.1). Taxonomy (NCBI): domain Eukaryota; kingdom Metazoa; phylum Chordata; class Chondrichthyes; order Myliobatiformes; family Dasyatidae; genus Hypanus; species Hypanus sabinus. Next base: position 44,146,241 of record NC_082710.1, read on the forward strand.
CCGGCCATTCTTGACTTCCACGTTGTGTTAGTTGCTTGCGGATGCGCAACAGATAATCACGTGGATTGCTCTCTCCGCAAACTGAGTCCATGTCGAGTAGCAACTCAATACTGGCAATTTTCATCATCGGAAGATACATTTGTTCATTTTCCAAAGGAAGTTCTTTTTGTAGTACATTTAGAGATTGCAAATTACTATTTCAGTCATGGAAAACTTTCTTCATTTGAGAGACTGAAGACTCCATGAATGCTGGAGGTTTTTTTTGAGCTGCTTTAAATGCAGCTTTTATCTTACCATTCCAGAAGACAAAGATGGAAGACAGGCAAGGGTTCTAAACGGAATGAAATAATTTATTTCTTTGAGAGTAATCCCACCCTTTATATATTTCAGACATTTGGGTTTTTATTTGGGAATGCAGACATTATCACATTTGGGAATTTTTTTCCAATCAGTGCAAGCAGCAACCTTTGAATTTCTCTAAATAATGTTGCTCAGAATAATGGACAACCAGGTTTCTTCAAATGGATTATATAACAATTCAGAGAAAACTTGATATAGACACCGCCACAGAGAGGGAAATCATTTTCAAATAAGGTTAACAGCAATGGAAAGTGTATGTTAGTTCATATTTCACCATTCTGTTAAATGAAGGTAACTTGCTAAACTTAATGGAATTCTTCCCTCCTCTGCTCCCCCCTCCCCCCTACAATCCACCACCAAATCTCTGTGAGTTTGGAGACATGGAGCATCTTGGGCCCTCTCCCAGGATAGGGAGCAAATGAGCCCAGTCTGGTTCACTGCTCTTGGCTGGGCTTTGCTTACTGATTGAGTGAGATATAATTCTCCTGAGTACGTGGCCTCCTGGGTTTAATTAATAAATGTAAAATCATCATTTACCTTCCCTCAATAAGCAGGCATTGTGTTGCAAGGAAGTTAACACATGTAGGGAGACTGAAATTAAGTAATTCATCACTTTCAGATACGTTGCTGTCTTCCAATACACTGCAGGGTATGGCCTCTGTGAAATGCATTTAAAAGCAGACAGAGTTCAGCCTTGCTTGATATCTGCTTAAATGTTTTTTCCTAAAATGTCTCACTCGCTTTTACTGGACTGGGTAACCCATTTAGCCCATGATCCTATAAAATAACACTGAAGACTTTTGAATGATTTCTCACATTCACTAAGCATCAGCAAACAGATGTCTTAGACGGTCTGATCTATTTGTTGAGTTGTACAATTTAGCACAAGTCAAATGATAAAATGTGCATTGCTACTGGTTATTATTTTACTCATTCGCATCAGCTGACCTTACATAAGTAAGCCAAAGAAAGTTTTAATTTGCTCTTGGTCATGGAGTAAAAACTGGTAAGGTTAGCTGAATGAAACACACAAGAAGATATTTCTGTTTTACACATACACACACACACACACACACACACACACACACACACACACAGATGTGCCACTGTTTTGCACACATGTAGGTGTTACAAAAGATCATTGCTGGATCATCTGAGTTTTCAGGACAACCCATTAACTTTCATGGTTATTTTTGTCAGTACAAGCCCACGTAATACATAATATTTCATTTTATAGCTTATCATGTGGTTGGGAAATGTGGGACCTGATGTGGCAGTTAAGAGGCATTTAGAGCTAGATTTAGCATTTTTGAGTGAATAATGTGTTGTTAATGGTAAGTCTGTACCATAACTGGTAGACCATCATACTTAAACATACTGTGCTGCTATGTTATAATTTTCATCAGAAAATATAGAATTAAAAAGAAATACCATATATAGCAATTCAAAAACACCCTGTGAACTAATTTCTGTTCAGGAGCAGTTAAAAGCGTGGTATTCAATAGAAGTTTATCTTGTACTAATATTCTTAATCGCTAAATATTTTTCTTTTTTGCAGTCACACAGCTAATTGTAAGAAAAAGAGAAAGTTGAAAAGTGATTTTAAAATTATGAAAGGATCCCCTAAGGTGGGTGTAATGAAGATGCTTACACTTGTGGCAAAACTCCAAAATTAGGAACCATGAATATAAGATAATTACTAATAAATTCAGTACAGAACTTAGAAACTTTCTGTACATTATGCCATTGGCATTTAGGGCAACAATGAAGGTCCTCCATTTCTGACGGCGTTCAGAGCTTCTTTCATTGTGCCAGTAGCTTCCTCACTGTTTTCACCACTGACAGTCATGCGAGTCCTGGGTGGAGACTCGGGAATACCGTCCCACTCAGATGTCTGGCCTCTACTTTTGACCTGTTTGGCATGAGTGACCCTAGCAAAATTCAAAACATAAAGCCCTGACTCCAGCCAACACAATTCTCTGGGTCAATGAGGCACACTAGTCTCCAAACCCAACAAGAACGTTGTGATCCTCTTGGAGAAGAATTTAGAAAGGTCTACTTTATTTAGTGAGTGGTGAGAATATGGAACTTATGACTATATGGATGTGAAGGAAAGAAATATTGATAGCTTGAAATAAAGTAAGATGGGAAGAAAGCTCACATGGAACACATCAACATTTGTTTCTACTGTATACATAATCCAAACCACATCCCAGTCAAGTATTCTAATGATTCATAAAATGTTATTAATTCTTTCTCAGCTCAAGCATACCTCTGCATCATTCACAATCCTCAGAAATCTCTCAACAATTCCATTCTTATGCATGCATTTCTTCTTGAACACATTTTCCTTAAAGATACGAATATAATTTAAAACACTGAATAGCTGTTAAGATGGTTTATTAGACCTCCCACCATTTCAATCCACATGGAACTACCCTTTCAATATGATTTATGGTATAGGTTTCTTCATACACAAGTGAAAGTATGTTAGTTTGTAAAGATGGTGTGGTCTAATTTTTTTAAAATCATCAGTTTATTAAATTTTCACAAACATTTTAAAAATCAAAATTCAATAGTTTTTTCTGAAGGGTTTTATATGGATGAAGATTACTCTCTGCCCTTATTCAGCATGCAGTACCTTAACTTTCTTTGCTCCTGCCAATGATTAGACCATTATTGACCTTCCTAACACTTGCTATCCCTGAGAGGATCACAACCTTGTTGTGGTTTGGAGGCTTGCATGATTCAATGATCCAGTGAGCTATGCTGGCTGGAATCAGGGCCAGACTAAGAGCAGTCCACTGGTCCACCAGGTTTGGGGGTTCAGCTCAGGGCTAACAATCCTGACTGGTCAAGCAAAACTGTTACAGAAACAGTTGAAGAATCCTTCTACATCTGTGAGCAATGGTATTCTTGAGTCTTCACCGGGGACCTGCATGGCCAACAATAGTGAAAACCAAGAGGAACCTACTGGCACGATAAAGGAAGGCCAGAACACTGCCAAGAACAAGACCAAAATTGGTTTCTGGAAGGTCTGACCTTGAACCACATCTGGGACACAATCGAGAAGATGGCCAAGGACAGACAGAGATGGAAGACCTTCACTGCTCCTCTAAACACCAACTGTGTAATGGGCAGTGAGTAAGTAACATTTGTTAGACCGCCTTGTTGGTCTAATTGTTGGAAAGTAATTGGAAGGTAAAATCATTGCTTAACGCTGTTAGTTCAGTAGAAAAGTCCTTGGATAAGCAAATCAAAAGGTTCATTGTGATGCAGAAGTTTATTTGCAGTGGATTTTAATGAACCAAATTTTTCATACAGTTCACCAAGTCACAGTTCTTTTCAAAAGATTCCAATTTTATTTTGCTGGTGTAAAGCTATGATAAATCAATTCCAACAAGCTTTTGCCAACATTTGAATAACATTAGGGTTCTAATGCTTATTTGTCATTCATTATTTGTATTTTTTTTCTTTCTGTTTCGTGGAAGTTTGCGAAGATGAAGGATTTCAGGTTGCGTACTATATCCATTCTCTGATATTAACTTGAACCGTTGAAAATGCACGTAAGCATTTGACCTTCATTTATGTGACGCAAATATGAGGAATACTTACTGCTTGGCTGGTTGGGTGCAGCTCAGCAAAATCCAACAGCTACTTACACTTTCAGAAAGAAGTAGATTGATGTCTCAACCATTTCCTCCACAAATAAGTTACCATCACACACTTACTACTGGATCCACTGCAGCGACTTGTCGATTCTACGACATATAATTCAGGCTGAGATTAGAAATGAACCTTTTTTTCAAATCCTACATCCAAGAATGGAACCACAAACACCCTGCATTCTTCCCTTTTCTTGAAGTAAAACGTTAGTGAATACTTCTGTAATCATAGGTATCTAGTCGATATATTGAAGTCACTGCAGAAATACACCATTCAAATTCCTTGCAGCAATGTATTAAGCAATACAGAATGGAGTGAGTGGCAATTCCATGGAGCAAGACTCCCAGAGACTGCGAATAAAAGTATTGCGGCTTCTCTCATCAAAGTTATTCATGAGGTTGTTGCAACCAAGATCTTAAACTTACAGTTCACTCTTAACTCTGGATTATTCGGTTTAGAGGATTGGTCATTTGAACTCTATAATGATGGTCGATGATCTAATCAAGAAAGAAATCCCGATCAGCCACAATATGGCAGGAAACACCTACTCCCATAATGCCAGTGCATCATTAAACTTAATGAATTCCACAGAAGGACTCAGAGAGTGCTAGGTAACAACTACAAGATGACCTGCCAAATTGGGATCTGAGCTGCCTGCAGTAGTTGACAGATCATTTTATGACTCAGCTTGAAAAAACACTGCAATTTAATCCCATGGGGCATCCACTGAGGACAAGAAGTCGGCCACTGAATTTACTGCACTCACCAAGGGAATAATATATTTGGAAGCAGAGGAACACACTAAACTTGACAATGTGGATGTGTCAGGAAGGACAATGGTACATCCTAAATACTAAAATAAAGTGAATACAATTTATTTTGATCACCTTTTGAGTTTTCTCTATCTCTGTGGGAGTGGCACTGTGTAAGTAGCTTTGTGTCAGAGTTATACAGCACAGAACTAGGTCCTTCAGCCCAACTCATCAATGCCAACCAAGTTGAGCTTGTCCCGTTTGCCTGTGTTTGGCTCATATCTCTCTAAAAAACTTTCCTATCCATGTTCCTGTATCTTTTTAGATGCTGTCATTATACCTGCTTCTATCATTTCCTCTGGCATCTCATTCCACATATCACTGTGTGAAAAAAGATGCTCCTTTAAATCTTTCTGCTCTCATCTTAAATCAATGTCTTCTAGTTTTAGATTCCTTAACCCTAGGGAAAGGACTATGATCATTTATCAATGCCCTCCCTGATTTTATAAACTTTTATAACATTACCTCTCAGCCTCCTTCACTCCAGCATATAACCCTCTTTATAACCCATGCCCTCCATTTCCAGTAACATCACTATGAATCATTTCCATACCCTTTCTAGTTCCATGACATCTTTCCTTGATTGAGGCAACCACAACTGCATGCAACATTCCGACATCTGTTCTAATATTTTGTATAGTTATGACAGCCCAACTCTTGAATTCAGTGTCCTGATAAATGGAGGCAAGCATGTCAAAAATCTTTGTCATTGTCCTGCTTACCTATACCATCACTTTCATAGAACTATATAGTTAAACCCCTGGGTCTCTCTGTTCTGCTACATTCTCCAGTGACCTGCCATTTACTGTGTAAGTCCTGCCCTGTCTTAACTTATCAAAATGCACACACTAGTTTTTAATAAGGGGCCCTGTTTTCTCCCTATTTACCTTTTTGCTCCTTATGTATTTATAGAATCTTATTTAGATTCTCCTTTACCTTATTTGCTAAAGCTGATTTCCCTTTTAAGTGTACCCCTACATCTCCTGTATTCTTTTGATCCCTGTTGCTTGTAGCTGACATATGTTTCTTTATTTTTTTTCATATCAGAACCTGAGAATCCCTTGTGAATTGGGGTTCTTTAATCCTGCCATACCTGCCTTTCACTCTAACAGAAACGTGCTGGCCTTGAATTTCCCCTGTCTTGCTTACTTTCCCCTTACCTGAAAACAACCTCTCCTAGTCAACCTCTACAAGTTCCGATCTTGTCAGCCTTGCCCCTATTTAGGAAGTTTACGCAGATCAGCTTTATCCTTTTCCATAACTATTTTAAAACAAATAAAATTATGATCACTGGTCCCAACATGCTTCCTCACTAACACCTGAGCCAATTGCCCAGCCTCGTTTTCAACAGGAGGTCATGTGTTGCCCCTCACCCACCCCTCACTAGAAGGGCCACCTGCAGTGTATATTGCTTCAGAAAAATTTTCAGGATACACTTAAATTCCGCCCCCTTCAAGCACTTAGGTAAATGGCAGTCTCAGTCAATATCATGGAAGTTAAAATCTCCTTCAATTACAACCCAATAGCTTTTACAGCTATCTGTAATCTCCCTACATATTTGCTCCACCAACTATATAATACAATCCCATCAAGTTGATCACTCCCGTCTGTTTCTGAGTTCCACCCACACAGTCATGCTGGTTGACTCCCTAGCAATATGGCTGGATCTGCCGTAACTTAATGTCAAGGCAAAGGGAACTCTTAACAAAACTAAGTTGTTATCAACTTCCCGATCGCATGCATGTATCGTTACAAAAATAGGTCAGTAAGATACGAGGCAGCTCAGTCACCGTGCCTCACTGTCCACCACATGGTTCAATAGACAATAGGTGCAGAAGTAGACCATTCGGCCCCTCAAGTCTGCACCGCCATTCTGAGATCATGGCTGATCATTCACTATCAATACCCAGTCCCTTTATTCCCCTATCCATCAGATATCTATCTAGCTCCTTCTTGAAAGCATCCAGAGAATTGGCCTCCACCGTCTTCCGAGGCAGTGCATTCCACACCTCCACAACTCTCTGGGAGAAGAAGCTCTTCCTCAACTCTGTTTTAAATAACTGACCTCTTATTCTCAATCCATGCCCTCTGGTACTGGACTCTCCCAACATCCGGAACATATTTCCTGCCTCAATCCTCTCAAATCATTTAATTATCTTAAACGTTTCAATCAGATCCCCTCTCAATCTCCTCAATTCCAGCGTGTACAAGCCCAATCTCTCCAATCTCTCTGCGTAAGACAGCCCTGCCATCCCAGGAATCAACCTAGTGAATCTACGCTGCACTTCCTCAATTGCCAGAATGTCCTTCCTTAAACCTGGAGACCAAAACTGTACACAATATTCCAGGTGTGGTCTCACCAGGGCCCTGTACAAATGCAAAAGAACATCCTTGCTCTTGTATTCAATTCCCCTTGTAACAAAGGCCAACATTCCATTTGCCCTCTTCACTGCCTGTTGCACTTGCTCATTCACCTTCATTGACTGGTGAACTAGAACTCCTAGGTCTCTTTGCATTTCTCCCTTACCTAATTCGACACCGTTCAGACAATACTCTGCCCTCATGTTCCAGCTTCCAAAGTGGATAACTTCACATTTATTCACATTGAATGACATCTGCCAAGTATCTGCCCACTCACTCAGCCTATCCAAGTCTCCCTGTATTCTCCTAACGTCCTCTTCGCATGTCACACTGCCACCCAGTTTAGTATTGTCAGCAAACTTGCTGATACAGTTTTCAATGCCCTCATCTAAATCATTGACATAAATCGTAAAGAGCTGTGGTCCCAATACAGAGCCCTGTGGTACCCCACTAGTCACCTCCAGCCAGTCTGAGAAACACCCATTCACTGCTACCCTTTGCTTTCTATCTGCCAACCAGTTTTCTATCCATGTTGAAACCCTGCCCCCAATGCCATGAGCTCTGATTTTACTCACCAATCTCCTATGTGGCACCTTATCGAATGCCTTCTGAAAATCTAGGTACACAACATCCACTGGCTTACCCTCATCTAACATCCTTGTTACACCCTCAAAAAACTCCAACAGATTAGTCAAGCATGATTTGCCCTTGGTAAATCCTTGCTGGCTCGGCCTAATCCTATTTCTGCCATCTAGATGTGCCACTATTTCGTCCTTAATAATGGACTCAAGCATCTTCCCCACGACTGACGTTAGGCTAACAGGGCGATAGTTCTCCGTTTTCTCCTTCCCTCCCTTCTTGAAAAGTGGGACAACATTAGCCACTCTCCAATCTTCAGGAACTGATCCTGAATCTAAGGAACATTGGAAAATGATTACCAATGCATCCGCAATTCCTGAGCCACCTCTTTTAGAACCCTCGGATGCAGACCATCTGGACCCGGGGATTTATTAGCCTTCAGTCCTACCAGTCTACTCATCACAGTTTCTTTCCTAATGTCAATCTGTCTCAATTCCTCTGATATCTTATGACCCTGGCCCATCCATACATCTGGGAGATTGCTTGTGTCCTCCCAGGTGAAGACAGATCTAAAATATGCATTAAATTCTGTTGCCATTTCCCTGTTTCCCATAACAATTTCTCCCAATTCATTCTTCAAGGGGCCAACATTGTTCTTAACTATCTTCTTTCTCTTCACATAGCTAAAAAAGCTTTTGCTATCCCCTTTTATATTCCTGGCTAGACTGAGCTCATACCTGATTTTTTCTCTCCGTATTGCTTTTTTAGTTAAGATCTGCTGTTCCTTAAAACTTTCCCAATCATCTGTATTCCCACTCATATTAGCCCTGTCATACTTCTTTTTCTTTAATGCTATACAATCTCTGACTTCCTTTGTCAACCACTGTGGCCCCTTCCCCCTCTTTGAATCCTTCCTTCTCATTGGAATGAACTGCATTTGCATCTTTTGTATTATCCCCAAGAATATCTGCCACTGCTGATCCACTGTCTTGCCTGCCAGGGCATCCGCCCATTTAACTTTGGCCAGCTCTTCCCTCATGGCTCCGTAGTCTCCTTTATTTAATTGCAACACTGACACCTCTGATCTGCCCCTATCCCTCTCAAATTGTAGATAAAAACTTATCATGTTATGATCACTACTTCCTAATGGCTCCTTTACTTCAAGATCACTTTTCAATTCCTGTTCATTACACATCACCAAGTCCAAAATAGCCTCGTTCCTGGTTGGCTGAAGCACAAGCTGTTCCAAAAATACATCCCTTAGACACTCCACAAACTCCCTATCCTGGGGTCCAGCACCTACCTGATTCTCCCAGTCCACCTGCATGTTGAAATCTCCCATAACGACTGCATTACCTTTAGCACATGCCAATGTTAACTCCCTAATCAACTTGTACCCAATATCCACGCTACTGTTTGGGGGCCTGTACACAACACCCATTAGGGTCTTTTTACCCTTACTGTTCCTCAGCTCAATCCACACAGACTCTACTTCCCCTGTTCCCAAGTCACCTCTTGCTAAGGACTGAATCTCATTCCTCACCAACAGGGCCACCCCACCCCCTCTTCCCATATTTCTGTCTCTACGATAGCACGTATACCCTGGTACACTCAATTCCCAGGCCTGATCCCCTTGCAGCCATGTCTCCATTATCCCAACAATATCGTAGTTCCCCATTTTCATCTGAGCTTCAAGCTCATCTGTCTTATTTCTGACACTACATGCATTCAAGTATAGAATTCTTAGCCCATTCCTCCTCTCTTTGCTTAAAACACTGTCTACTGTACCTAACCCAGCTCCTTGAACTTCCATCGGGCAAATTGCACCCCGAATTTTGATGACCTTCTCAAGATCACCCAAACCTTGTACACATTTAACCCCATGCACCTACTGACCAACCCTCTGGATCTGGATCCCTGCCCCCTGCACATCTAGTTTAAACCCCCCCCGAGCAGCATTGGCAAACACTCCTGCAATAATGTTAGTACCCCTCCGGTTCAGATGTAGACCATCCCTTCGAAACAGATCCCAATGTCCCTGGAACAAAGACCAATTATCCAAAAACCTGAACCCTTCCTTCCTGCACCATGCTCTCAGCCTCGTATTAATGTGCATAATCATTCTATTCTTCGCCTCACTCGCACGTGGCACATGTAGCAATCCCGAGGTTGTCACCCTGGAGGTCCTGCCTTTCAGCTTCACTCCTAACTCCCTGAACTCTCTAAGCAGGACTCCCTCACTCACCTTACCTACATCGTTGGTCCCTACATGGACCACTACATCTGGGTTCATGCCCTCGTTCTCAAGAATAGCCTGCACCCGATCTGAGATGTCCCGGACCCTGGCACCAGGGAGGCAACATACCATCCTAGACTCCCGATCTGCCCCACAAAATCTCCTATCTGCCCCCCTGACTATAGAATCCCCTAAAACTATCGCTCTCTTCTCTTCCCTCCTCCCCTTCCTAGTTGAGGGTTCAACCTCTGTGCCAGAGGCAGGACCACTACAACTCATTCCTGGTAGGTCATCCCCATCAACAGTATCCAGTACGGTATACTTATTGTTAATGGGAATGGCCGCAGGGGTGCTCTGCTCTCTCTGCCTGCTCCCCCTGCCTCTCTGGACCATCACCCATCTGCCTACTTCATTTTACCTGGAAATGACAGAAGGTCAATTTCAAAGGGAGATTTCTTTATTATGCTGGGCCTTAGTAACACTGCAACAGAGATTAAGCTAAAGGCTGGAATTATAGAAGCAGGGCTTTCTTGAGTGGTTTGAAATGAAAAGGCAGGACAAGAATGTTACAAGTGAATGAAAAACAGTCCAATTGCACAAAAATCTGGTCAGTCTAATACAGCTTATAGCAATACAATCAGCCTGCTTTTAATCATCAGCAAAGTGGTGGAAGTTGTGTTGGCTCCAAGCTTTATCAGAACTTTGGCCAAAAATTAACTAAAGTTAAATTCCAGAAGTGAGGGGAGGTTGCTAACCTTCATATCAAGGCAGCATTGACTGTGTGTGCCATTGAGGAGCAGTAACGTTGAAGTCAGTGGGAACTGAGGGGAAGACCTTCCTGTGGTTGACATAATTCCTTGTGCAAAGAATGATGGCCATGGTCTGCAAAGGTCAATCATCCCAGCTTCAGGATGTTACTGCAGGAACTCCTTAGGACAATCTTCAGCTGCTTTGTCAATGACTTTCCCTCCATCATCTCTCCAGAATGCCGGTGTTTACAACATTCATTTCCACTTGTAGCACCTCAGCAAGTGCAGTGGTTCCTACCTCTTTGTAGCAAGGCACACAGCGGAGGCATCTTGGCCTGGTATGGAATCGCCAATGCCCAGAATGAAAATGCCTGTAGAAAGTGGTGGATTCAGCCCAGTCCATCACAGGAAAAGATTTCCCCACCGTTGAGTACATCTTCAAGGAGCGCTGCCACAAGAAAGCAGTATCCAACATCAAGCACCCCCAGCATCCAGGCCGTGACCTCTTCTCACTGCTGCCATCCAGAAGGAGGTACAGGAGAAAAAGGATCCAGTGCTTCCCTGGCGTATATGACGAATAAACTCTTCTCAGGCCTCCAGCTGGGTACAGGTATTGATGACAATCTCCGCCATCTTCTTCAGGGATGATGCCTGGGCATGTCTAGGTTGTTGGTAGTACTTGTACCAGCTGCAAGCCCGAGAACAGTTTATTTGAGGTGCCGGAGCTTTACGTCCCCCACCGCCCGGTTCAGGAACTGTTATTACCTTTCAACCGTCAGGCTCTTGAACCAGCATGGATAACTTCACTTACCTCAACTCTGAACTAGTTCCACAACCCATGGATTCACCTCTAAAGACTCTACAAACTCTACAAACTACAAGACTCAGTATTATGTATTTATTGTGTTTTTTTGCATTTGCACAGTTTGTCTTCGTTTGCCATTTCTGTGTGTAGTGCTTCAATGATTCTATTGTATTACGTTGTTCTATGTGAATACCTGCAAGAAAAGGAATCCCAGGGTAGTAAGTGGTGACATAGAGTATATGTACTTTGATAATAAACTTACTTTGAACGTTGAAGTGACCGATGACGTCACCATAGGACTGCAGACCCTTCCATAGCTGGGGCAGGAGGTGCTTGACGAGGCATGTGGATGGATATTTTGGGAGTTGATGTGCTCCTACTACAGCATATGGCTTCACATGAAATTGAAGTTCTCAATGTACCTTCTCCAAAGTGACTGACCGTGAGCCAGGAATTGGTAGTGATGTTACTCTTCTTTACGAAGGCTTTCACAACATGCTTGATACGTTTCCTTTGTCTTTCTGATAATTGCTCACTGTGTGGTGAAGCTTAGAGAAGAATGCTTGCTTTGGTAGCATGGTTTGAGAACAACTTAAACTATCATTGGTCTACATCTCTCCATTCACGAAGTGTTTGTTTGCCTGTCTAAGTCCCACTTCAAATGTTGCAATTATATCTGCTTACACCCCTTCACCTACAGCATGTTCCAGACATCTACCACTCTCTGCTTAAATCCTTCGCCTGGAAGTCTCCTTTAAATCCCCACCCTGCCCCCATCTAAAAGCCTCGTCCTCTGCTATTTGATGTTTCCGCTGAAGAAAAAGATTTTGATTGTCTATCCTGTCTAAAACAGCGCCTCTTTCACCTCAGATGGCTGAAGAAGTTTGGCATGAGTCCTCCAATCCAGGGGCACCACTGAGGGCATACTGATTGGCTGTGTCATCGTCTGATATGGGAACTGTACTTTCCTCAATCACAGGGCACTGCAGAGAGTGGTGCAGACAGCCCAGCTCATCTGTGGATGTGAACTTTCCTCCGTTCAGGACATTTACAGCAGGAGGTGTGTAATAAGGGTCCATAGGATCATCAGGGTCTCCAGCCACCCCAACCACAAATGGTTTCAGCTGCTACCATCTGGCAAACTGTACCACAGCATTAAGGCCTGGACCAATAGGTTCCAGGACAGATTCTTTCACCAGGCTGTCAGATTTATCAATACACATTGATCTGTTGCATATCTGATTGTACATTGATCTGATTGTGTATCAGACTGTACCTACATGACACTGTTTTAGTGTTTGGCCAATATCCTCCCACATTTTCCCTCTTTATAGCTTGTACATTGTGACAGAGATGCAATATAAAGAATTTAACTCCCTTGGATGTAGGAAATAAAATAAATACAATACAGTACTTCTTTCAGGTCACCCCTCCGTCTTTGATACTCCGGAGTAGCAATCCAAATCTGTTTAACCTCTGGTCCTTACAGCTGGTACTCTCTAATCCAGGCACCATTCTCTTGTGCCTTCTCCATAGTCTCCATTTCTTTCCTGACCAGCTCAGCACACCAGTAAGTGGCCTTGCCAAAGTATCATACAGCTGTAACATGACTTCCCTACCCTTACACTCATAACCCAGATCAGTAAAGACAAATGTGCCATATGTCTTCTTCACCACCTTATCTACTTGCAATGCTACTTTTAGTGAGCTCTAGACTCACATGCCATCAATGTACATCAACGCTCCTAAGAATCCTGCCAATTTCTGTACACTCTCATTTTACATTCGACCTCCAAAAATGCAGCACCTCACCTTTCTCCAGTTTAAGTTCCATGTTCCATTTCTCTGCCCACATTTACAACCAGCCTCCTTCCCGTTGAATCTTTCCTCACTATCAACAGCCCCACCAATGTGTGTGTGTGTGTGTGTCAGCTGCCAGCTTGCTAAACAGTACACACAAAATGCTGGAGGAAGTCAGCAGGCCAGGCAGCATCTTTGGAAAAGAGTAAGCAGTCGATGTTTTGGGCCAGTCCTGAAGAAGGATCTTGGTATGAAAGATTGACTATTTACCCTTTTCCATTGATGCTGCCCGACCTGCTGAGTTCCCTCAGCATTTGTGTGTTGCTTTGGACCTCCAGTGTCTACAGATCTTTTCGTGTTTGTGAATTTACCAATGGGCTTATATTTTCAACCAAATCACTAATACCTATCAGAAATAACAAAAGTCTCGGTGCCAGTCCTTGCTGAAAACCACCAGTTCCAGTGTTAGGCCTGTGAATGACATGAAACAGCAACTGAAATTCTCTGTGTGCAATTAGCACCACATTGTTGGTGGTATTGGCCTGGGAAAGAATGCTGATGTTGGTTTGTCTATCCTGCCAATGCAGAGTCAAGTTGGTGATTCCTCTGTGCTTCTTGGAGCTGTCTGGTGTAGCTGTTGATGTTTCAGGAGCATACAGAAGGGCAGTAATCATAAGCTTAGTGCCAGATTCAAGGCTTTATTATTGTCAAATGTTCTTTTCCTCAGATGTGCTAACACACTGAAAGTGGTGGTTATTTTCATCTTAAATGGCTGACTTCACTGAGAGAAGTTTCCTGAGATAGGTGAGCTAGACCTTTCCCCCAGGGTCTCCCAGTGGTCTTTATTGTCAGTGAGTGGTGTGGTACAGAAAGGAAATTTGTTTTGCAAATGTTATATATAAGATCCATTCTCTCATATTCTCTCTGGTGGGAAGTTGTTAAAGAAACCTATGCTTAGTGCATTTTGTTATCATCATTCTTAAGGTCAAACCCTTCACATCCGAAGTTAACTTACACCACTATTTCTCAATTTTTAAGTCTAGAAAATGATTATAATAGTTGCACTTATTCAGTAATGATAAGCTTTCCATGTTATTACATGCTGTTTCAGAAAGTACATTTATAAAATATAATTGTCTAAACAGTTCAAGGCATTATAGAAAGAATATAGAAAGAATCTTACTTTGCTTCTGCTAGCAGAGGAACATCAGGGGCAGGAGTTGGTCTTTTAGCCTCTCAAAGGTTCATAGTTCAAACTACATTTTTTTAAAATCAAAGTTTGTATACTTTATATAACCTTGAGGTTCATCTCCTTACAGGCAGGCGCAAAACAAGGAAACCCAATAGAAACCATTAAAAACAAAAGAAGACCGTCAAACACCACTGAGAGGGGGAACAAAACAAATAAAGCAAGCAAACAGCTTGAATGTGAACTTCGAATGCCAGATATCAGTGCAGTGAATCCAGAAGCCCATCAGTTGCAGGCAACAGCCTCAGTGTAGCACAGAGACTGTGAAGGATCCGGCCTGAACACTGGGTCGAAGGGCCCCTGCTGGGAGCTCTGGACCACAACAGTCTTTCATTTCTTCTTTCTCTCACCTGGCCATGTGGGTTTTGGACCAGCCCCTTTCCTTCTTGGACTTTCTCCAATTACCCGCTTGTCTCCTCACTTGCACCCACCTGTTTCTATTTTCACTCATTACCCTGTCCATTTAAACCTGCCTTGACTTGCATTCTCTGCCAGTTTGTCCCAGCTCTGACCTGTGTTGTTTTAGCCTGTCATTGCGACTGCTGCCAACTGAATTTGCCTGATTCTGTGTTTTTGGATTTTGTCTGTTCTTGGACCTGATTTTTGCCTGTGCACTTTGGATTGTTTGCCCTCGCTGGACTGTCTTTCCTGGGTAAGACCTCTGCCTGCCATTTTGGATTTGTAACTGCCTCATGTTTTTGAAAGACTGTTGCCTTTGTGCTCCTTAATAAATCCTGGTAAAAGAGCATTTGTTGGTCTGCACTTGAGTCCCACTGTAACCTGACAGAGACAAGCAAACCCTATTTGTCATTCAATTAAATCAAAATTTTATTTATCTGTTAATCATATCCTTTGGTTTTCTTGTCTGACAGAAATGTATCTGACTCAGTCATGGATGATTTGTTGTTCCTAGTACTGAGATGACTAATGGAAATATGACATTATGCAAATTCTCCCAGACTCTGCTCTCAGGTAAGGTATTTGAACCTCTTCACAATCAGAATCAGGTTTAATATCACTGGCATAGGCCATGAAATAATCAAGGTCATCAAGGGAAAAAGGTGAGCTCTATGTCAAGTAAGATCAAACGTTACAGTCCCCAAACACACGGACACACACTTCATTTTCACATTTCATTCCCCACAAGCTCCAATTCAAGCAAGGTGCATCACTTCCCTGTGGGTAAACGTGCTGAGTGACTAAGCACAAATCTTAACCATCATGAAGGAGAAACTGTGGATGTCTGTATGTGATGATACTGCCAGCAGAGGAGTATCCTTTCACTGTGTACTCTATTTCAGATATCAGAATAAACTTCTTTAAGTCTAAAACAATCTGCTGGAGGAACTCAGCAGGCCAGCTACCACCTATGGGAGGAAAGAAATTGTTAGCTATTTAGTTCAAAACCCAGAATCAGACCTTGGTGCTTGAAATTGTAGCTGACTACTTAAATAGTAACACTTGGCCTTCATTGCATTACACTTGTTTTGAGTGTGAAGCAACTCTGAGGGGCCGAAGGATACAAAGTCACCCCCTCCTTTTTGAGAATCGCAAGATCGCTATTAATTTGGGTCTGGGACCCAGGAAATGAGAGAGAGACACACAGAATACACAAGGTTTGGAATGTGTCCTGGCCTCAGCGAAATGGAACCACTTGATAACGGCCATTGTCTCTTGGAGACGAAGTTGTGTATTGAGTACTGTACTATTCATTGAAACCCCTCAGGGGACAACCAGAGTGGGCTGCTTGAGGGATTGCATCATCCCAACCTGATTGACATCTGAGACCCCTTGAGTAAGGATAAAAGAGGGGTCTGGGGAACAACCCCTTTAGACGCACCAGGGGAAACGCTAGAAATCCCGTGACAGCGTTTAATAGCAAAAGCCAATGGGGGCTCGTGTGCGTCCTCCCTTGCCAGGGTGGCAGGCTCATCACGGAAGAACGGTTTAGCTAAAGGAGAGGCCACAAGTGAAAGGCCACAACAACGAGACTCCTGACGGATCGAAATCATAAAAGGAAAGCCGGCAAGTTTTTCTCCAAATCTCTCTCTCTCTCTCCCCAACCATTGCAACACAGCGGTCCCCAACGGCTGCAGCCTGCATGAACTGAGTGAACTTTATATTTCCATCAGACAATACATTATCCCCTAGAGAATGATAGAGCTTATTTATTATTGATTATTATTATACCCGCACTTTTAGATTTAGTATTGACGATGTATATTATCTGTCTATTTGCATTGATATTATTTTTGTGTATTTTTACTAATAAATACTGTTAAAAATAGTATCATCAGACTTCGATGGACATCTCCATCTTTGCTGGTAAGTGACCCAGTTACGGGGTTCGTAACAACGTGGGGCCTCGTCTCGAGATTTGATACCAAATTGGAGGGCCAGTGAATCAGGCTTTTAAGTCTAAACTTGGATCTGGTTGTGCGGGTAACCAGATGGGAAACCAGCAAAGATGGACGTAGACAAATTCATAGAAAACCCGACTCTGGAGGCGCTAGAGGCTGGCACAAAGTCGGACTTGATAAATATTGCGAAAGGACTAAACCTCGCAGAGGTGAGGTTGTCAATGAAAAAGTGGGAGGTGCGGAGGGCCATAACTCAGTATTGTATTGTGAAGAATGTGTTTTCGGCTGAGGTATTGGAAAATATCCCTGACAAGGTACCAGCTAGTGGGACGGGTCAGTTAGAGTTGGAGAAATTAAGGTTGGAGCATGAAATTAAGTTAAAACAGCTGGAAGCAGCTGAAAAAGAGAAGGAAAGAGCCAAAAAGGAGAGGGAGTATGAGGAGAAGAAGAAACAGAGGCAACATGAGATGGACCTGGAGAAGTTAAGGCAAGAGCGAAGAGCTCAAGGGCCAGACTGAGAGGAGAGGTTTAATGTTAGTAGGGAGTTTAGGTTAGTACCTCTGTTTGAGGAGACGGATGTTGATAGTTATTTCTTGCATTTTGAAAAGGTGGCAGTGAGTCAGAAGTGGCCCAAAGAGCAATGGGTGGCGTTGTTACAAAGTGTGTTAAAAGGGACAGCACAACGGGCATATAAGGCATTGTCCATGGTGGAGGAGTCTGAGAATTATGAGAAAGTAAAAGAGACCATTCTTCGGGCCTATGAATTGGTACCTGAGGCCTATTGACAAAAGTTCAGAAATTTAAAGAAAGGGTGGAATCAGACGTATGCAGAGTTTGCCTATGAGAAGGGTGTGCTCTTGGATCGTTGGTGTACAGAAGAAATGGTGGAAGAGGATTTTTGGCGTCTCAGGGAGTTAATTCTGATTGAGGAATTTAAAGGTTGTGTTTCGGATGATATCCGGATGTATTTGAATGAGAAGCTGAATAAGTCCATATCCGAATTTGCTAGGTTCGCAGATGAATATGCCCTAACCCACAAGACAAAGTTTTCCTTGAATAAAAGTTACCAGAAAGACCATGGGAATGGTAGAGAAAGCCCACCGGCTGAGGCAGAGATCCAGCCGGGAGCTGGTGGTAAAAATAAGGAGGAGGAAAGGCAAGACAGCAGGAGAGGTCCTGGCTTGACCTGTTTTAATTGTGGAAAGGTCAGTCATATTGCATCTAAGTGCCTTGTTCCAAGGAAGGAGATAGGAAAATGGAAAGCAGTAGTCCCTATAGGATGTGCTGTGGTGATCAGTAAATTGACGAGAAAGCCCCAGGTAGACAGAATACGAGAGGGGCCTGAGAAATTTATTTCAGGAACTGCGTCTGTGAAAGAGGGAGACACACCAGTTCCAGTGCGGATCTGGAGAGACACTGGAGCTGAGCAGTCATTGATTCGCAGTAAGGTACTAGATTTTGGTCCCGAGACTGGAGAGGTGGCTTTGAGAGGCATAGGAAAAGGGACAGAAGCTGTGCCTTTGCACAGAATCATTATAAATTGTGAGCTGGTATCTGTACCAGTTGAAATAGGGGTGCGATCAGAATTTCAGAGAACTGATGTAGACATCCTTCTGGGTAACGATTTAGCTGGTGGTGATGTTTGGTCGGCCACGGAGCTGACGAGCCAGCCTGTAAGTGTTGTGGACCCGCCCCTAGATTCCAAGATCTATCGCGCATGCGCGACCACTCGCAGCATGTCGAGAAAGGCAGCTGAGAAAGAGGCCAATATCTATTTGGCTGAGACGTTTTTACCGACCCTGTACCAAGAGGGGTTAGAGGGTGGGAAAACGGAGAATAGGGAGGTGAAAGAGAGTAAGGGAGAGGAGGTAGACCTGCCCTTAGCCAGGAGGAAATTTATAGAAGCATGGAGTAAAAATGAGAAACAGATAAGGCTGTTAGAAGGTCCAGGGTTGGACATGGATGATCTGTCTGGCTTGACAGAACTGTTTGAAGAAGTTGAAAATTTTAAAGGTGTTCCTGATAATGAAATGAGGGCAGTCCGAGATGGAAAGGATGCCATTACCTTGAAGAAGTCTGCTGGGTTGGCAGATGAGGTTGTTTCAGCCCACGGGGTTGAGTTTACTCCGGAAGGGAGTTGCCCAGAGAGTAACTGGGAGGATCAGGGGAACTTAGAATTTGAAAAGGGTACGGGTATTGAAAGCCTGGGAGAGGCAGATGTCCCGTTTGAGTGAGTTCAAGATGTGGATGCACGTGGTACTGAACATAGTAATGGAACTCAGAAAAAGTCTGAGGTATTTGATTCAGTTGAAAAGGAATGCAGTCCTTGTGGGTCAGATGGACTTGGTTCAGTGAAGAAAGGGTTAACCTTGGTAATAGTGGGAAGTGAAAATTCCCAGTTGTTTGTGTTCGAAGGTGTGTTAAAAGTTAGTGAGGATATAAAAGGTGGTGAGGTGAATATTATTATTGACGGAAAAGGGAAAAGTGTAGTTCCTAAACTGAATGAAGAAAATTTAAAGTCTGGGTTGATGCCAGAAGCAGTATCCAGGCTGAAGGGACAATGGCTTGTTAACACAGAGCCTGCGAATCAATTACAGGTTGATTTGGAATGTAAAGGTGCCCCACACGCTATTGTTATTCAAGAGTGTGCTGTGAAGAGGCAGAATTTGAAATGCTGTTTGGACAAAGAGGGATCGTTTGCAGATATTAAACTGAAAACCAATAGAATGAAGGGTCCTGAAGATAAAACTAACAACTTGCTTAAAAATAAAGAATTGTGTGGAAATTCAGCAAATGGGCTACGTTTAGAAAACATTGTTGATAAAATAACTCCAATGAAGGGAGCATGCAAAAGCCTATTCCACACTGGTCTACAAGTTAACCACATGGGAGTTAACTGGAAAAGGGGCGAGGGTTGACGGGATGCCATTTTAAATAACCGGATCCGGTTTTAAGGGATTTCAACAAAGCATGTAACTAATAAAGACAACCCCATGGAAGATTGACTGTTAAGTTTGAAAGTAAAATAAAGATTAGTATTTGCATGAACTTTTGTAATATACACGTAAGCTAAGATCACAACTCTTTAGTTTTTGTTTGCTGAAGAAAAGGAATAAAATAGGTGGTTATTAAATTGGAGTCTGGTGCTACAAGAATTTATTAAGGTACAAGATGTTAAGATATTAAAGGAAGTGACAATGCAATCGCTAACTGTTTAGATGCTGAATTGAATGTATAACTGTATTACTCTGTAGTGAAAAAAAACTCTTTTGTATTGTGTTAGATTCTGAAATCCTGTAAGACTCTGTATTAATTAATTTTTACCTGTGGCAAAAATCTTAGAAGGAAGAGGGTGTTATGAATGTGAAGCAACTCTGAGGGGCTGAAGGGTACAGAGTTGCCCCCTCCTTTTTGAGAATTGCAAGATCGCTATTAATTCGGGTCTGGGACCCAGGAAATGAGAGAGAGACACACACAGAACACACAAGATTTGGAATGTGTCCTGGCCTCAGCGAAATGGAACTACTGATAACGGCCATTGTCTCTTGGAGACGGAATTGTGTATTGAGTACTGTACTATTCATTGAAACCCCTCGGGACAACCAGAGTGGTCTGGTTGAGGGATTGCATCATCTCAACCTGATTGACATCTGAGACCCCGTGAGTAAGGATAAAAGAGGGGTCTGGGGAACAACCCCTTTAGATGCACCAGGAGAAACACTGGAAATCCAGTGACAGCGTTTTATAGCAAAAGCCGGTGGGAGCTCGTGTGCGTCCTCCCTTGCCTGGGTTGGCGGGCTTACCACAGAAGAACAGTTTAGCTAAAGGAGAGGCCACAAGTGAAAGGCCACAACAACGAGACTCCTGACGGATCGAAATCATAAAAGGAAAGCCAGCAAGTTTTTCTCCAAATCTCTCTCTCTCTCCAACCATTGCAACACAACGGTCCCCAACGGCTGCAGCCTGCATGAACTGAGTGAACTTTATATTTCCATCAGACAATACATTATCCCCTAGAGAATGATAGAGCTTATTTATTATTGATTATTATTATACCCGCACTTTTAGATTTAGTATTGACGATGTATATTATCTGTATATTTGCATTGATATTATTTTTGTGTATTTTTACTAATAAATACTGTTAAAAATAGTATCATCAGACTTCGATGGACATCTCCATCTTTGCTGGTAAGTGACCCAGTTACGGGGTTCGTAACAACGTGGGGCCTCGTCTCGAGATTTGATACCAAATTGGAGGGCCAGTGAATCAGGCTTTTAAGTCTAAACTTGGATCTGGTTGTGCGGGTAACCAGATGGGAAACCAGCAAAGATGGACGTAGACAAATTCATAGAAAACCCGACTCTGGAGGCGCTAGAGGCTGGCACAAAGTCGGACTTGATAAATATTGCGAAAGGACTAAACCTCGCAGAGGTGAGGTTGTCAATGAAAAAGTGGGAGGTGCGGAGGGCCATAACTCAGTATTGTATTGTGAAGAATGTGTTTTCGGCTGAGGTATTGGAAAATATCCCTGACAAGGTACCAGCTAGTGGGACGGGTCAGTTAGAGTTGGAGAAATTAAGGTTGGAGCATGAAATTAAGTTAAAACAGCTGGAAGCAGCTGAAAAAGAGAAGGAGAGAGCCAAAAAGGAGAGGGAGTATGAGGAGAAGAAGAAACAGAGGCAACATGAGATGGACCTGGAGAAGTTAAGGCAAGAGCGAAGAGCTCAAGGGCCAGACTGAGAGGAGAGGTTTAATGTTAGTAGGGAGTTTAGGTTAGTACCTCTGTTTGAGGAGACGGATGTTGATAGTTATTTCTTGCATTTTGAAAAGGTGGCAGTGAGTCAGAAGTGGCCCAAAGAGCAATGGGTGGCGTTGTTACAAAGTGTGTTAAAAGGGACAGCACAACGGGCATATGCAGCGTTGTCCATGGAGGAGGAGTCTGAGAATTATGAGAAAGTAAAAGAGACCATTCTTCGGGCCTATGAATTGGTACCTGAGGCCTATTGACAAAAGTTCAGAAATTTAAAGAAAGGGTGGAATCAGACGTATGCAGAGTTTGCCTATGAGAAGGGTGTGCTCTTGGATCGTTGGTGTACAGAAGAAATGGTGGAAGAGGATTTTTGGCGTCTCAGGGAGTTAATTCTGATTGAGGAATTTAAAGGTTGTGTTTCGGATGATATCCGGATGTATTTGAATGAGAAGCTGAATAAGTCCATATCCGAATTTGCTAGGTTCGCAGATGAATATGCCCTAACCCACAAGACAAAGTTTTCCTTGAATAAAAGTTACCAGAAAGACCATGGGAATGGTAGAGAAAGCCCACCGGCTGAGGCAGAGATCCAGCCGGGAGCTGGTGGTAAAAATAAGGAGGAGGAAAGGCAAGACAGCAGGAGAGGTCCTGGCTTGACCTGTTTTAATTGTGGAAAGGTCAGTCATATTGCATCTAAGTGCCTTGTTCCAAGGAAGGAGATAGGAAAATGGAAAGCAGTAGTCCCTATAGGATGTGCTGTGGTGATCAGTAAATTGACGAGAAAGCCCCAGGTAGACAGAATACGAGAGGGGCCTGAGAAATTTATTTCAGAAGGAACCGTGTCTGTGAAAGAGAGAGACACACCAGTTCCAGTGCGGATCTGGAGAGACACTGGAGCTGAGCTGTCATTGATTCGCAGTACGGTACTAGATTTTGGTCCCGAGACTGGAGAGGTAGCTTTGAGAGGCATGGGAAAAGGGACAGAAGCTGTGCCTTTGCACAGAATCATTATAAATTGTGAGCTGGTATCTGTACCAGTTGAAATAGGGGTGCGATCAGAATTTCAGAGAACTGATGTAGACATCCTTCTGGATAACGATTTAGCTGGTGGTGACGTTTGGTCGGCCACGGAGCTGACGAGCCAGCCTGTAAGTGTTGTGGACCCGCCCCTAGATTCCAAGATCTATCGCGCATGCGCGACCACTCGCAGCATGTCGAGAAAGGCAGCTGAGAAAGAGGCCAATATCTATTTGGCTGAGACGTTTTTACCGACCCTGTACCAAGAGGGGTTAGAGGGTGGTAAAACGAAGAATAGGGAGGTGAAAGAGAGTAAGGGAGAGGAGGTAGACCTGCCCTTAGCCAGGAGGAAATTTATAGAAGCACGGAGTAAAAATGAGAAACAGATAAGGCTGTTAGAAGGTCCAGGGTTGGACATGGATGATCTGTCTGGTTTGACAGAACTGTTTGAAAAAGTTAAAAATTTTAAAGGTGTTCCCGATAATGAAATGATGGCAGTCCGAGATGGAAAGGATGCCATTACCTTGAAGAAGTCTGCTGGGTTGGCAGATGAGGTTGTTTCAGCCCGCGGGGTTGAGTTTACTCCGGAAGGGAGTTGCCCAGTGAGTAACTGGGAGGATCAGGGGAACTTAGAATTTGAAAAGGGTACGGGTATTGAAAGCCTGGGAGAGGCAGATGTCCCGTTTGAGTGAGTTCAAGATGTGGATGCACGTGGTACTGAACCTAGTAATGGAACTCAGAAAAAGTCTGAGGTATTTGATTCAGTTGAAAAGGAATGCAGTCCTTGTGGGTCAGATGGACTTGGTTCAGTGAAGAAAGGGTTAACCTTGGTAATAGTGGGAAGTGAAAATTCCCAGTTGTTTGTGTTCGAAGGTGTGTTAAAAGTTAGTGAGGATATAAAAGGTGGTGAGGTGAATATTATTATTGACGGAAAAGGGAAAAGTGTAGTTCCTAAACTGAATGAAGAAAATTTAAAGTCTGGGTTGATGCCAGAAGCAGTATCCAGGCTGAAGGGACAATGGCTTGTTAACACAGAGCCTGCGAATCAATTACAGGTTGATTTGGAATGTAAAGGTGCCCCACACGCTATTGTTATTCAAGAGTGTGCTGTGAAGAGGCAGAATTTGAAATGCTGTTTGGACAAAGAGGGATCGTTTGCAGATATTAAACTGAAAACCAATAGAATGAAGGGTCCTGAAGATAAAACTAACAACTTGCTTAAAAATAAAGAATTGTGTGGAAATTCAGCAAATGGGCTACGTTTGGAAAACATTGTTGATAAAATAACTCCAATGAAGGGAGCTTGCAAAAGCCTATTCCACACTGGTCTACAAGTTAACCACATGGGAGTTAACTGGAAAAGGGGCGAGGGTTGACGGGATGCCATTTTAAATAACCGGATCCGGTTTTAAGGGATTTCAACAAAGCATGTAACTAATAAAGACAACCCCATGGAAGATTGACTGTTAAGTTTGAAAGTAAAATAAAGATTAGTATTTGCATGAACTTTTGTAATATACACGTAAGCTAAGATCACAACTCTTTAGTTTTTGTTTGCTGAAGAAAAGGAATAAAATAGGTGGTTATTAAATTGGAGTCTGGTGCTACAAGAATTTATTAAGGTACAAGATGTTAAGATATTAAAGGAAGTGACAATGTAATCGCTAACTGTTTAGATGCTGAATTGAATGTATAACTGTATTACTCTGTAGTGAAAAAAAACTCTTTTGTATTGTGTTAGATTCTGAAATCCTGTAAGACTCTGTATTAATTAATTTTTACCTGTGGCAAAAATCTTAGAAGGAAGGGGGTGTTATGAATGTGAAGCAACTCTGAGGGGCCGAAGGGTACAGAGTTGCCCCCTCCTTTTTGAGAATTGCAAGATCGCTATTAATTCGGGTCTGGGACCCAGGAAATGAGAGAGAGAGACACACACAGAACACACAAGATTTGGAATGTGTCCTGGCCTCAGCGAAATGGAACTACTGATAACGGCCATTGTCTCTTGGAGACAGAATTGTGCATTGAGTACTGTACTATTCATTGAAACCCCTCGGGACAACCAGAGTGGTCTGGTTGAGGGATTGCATCATCCCAACCTGATTGACATCTGAGACCCCGTGAGTAAGGATAAAAGAGGGATCTGGGGAACAACCCCTTTAGATGCACCAGGAGAAACACTGGAAATCCAGTGTCAGCGTTCTATAGCAAAAGCCGATGGGGGCTCGTGTGCATCCTCCCTTGCCAGGGTGGCGGGCTCATCACGGAAGAATAGTTTAGCTAAAGGAGAGGCCACAACAATGAGACTCCTGACGGATCGAAATCATAAAAGGAAAGCCGGCAAGTTTTTCTCCAAATCTCTCTCTCTCTCCAACCATTGCAACACAACGGTCCCCAATGCCTGTATGAACTGAGTGAACTTTATATTTCCATCGGACAATACATTATCCCCTAAACAACGATAGAGCTTATTTCTTATTGATTATTATTATACCCGCACTTTTAGATTTAGTATTGACGACGTATATTATCTGTATATTTGCATTGATATTATTTTTGTGTATTTTTACTAATAAATACTGTTTAAAAATAGTATCATCAGACTTCAACGGATGTCTCCATCTGTGCTGGTAAGTGACCTAGTTACAGGGTTCTTAACACTCTGAGAATGGTGGTCATCTGAAATACCCTGATTTAACCAGGCAACTCCTCGCTTACACCCTCCAGTTGACTTCCATAGAACTGTACTCAAATTGCTTATGGTTAATCTGTTCATGGATTAGACAACTGAGGGAGATGTCTGAAGAGAAATTGCTGGGACTTGTGATCTACCTCTCTAGATAACACAATCTACGCGACCGAGCAAAAGCTTTATTGTGCATCAGCCTGAATGATGATGATCTGAAGTTCAACAACCATGAATCTCACAGAAACGAACTGGTGGTTTGTTAAGCCATCACCCTTCCCAAGTTTAACTTGCTGTTATGGCTGTCAAACAGTTTGAAAGTTAGTGAATTAAAATTTCCAGTAACACAAATACGATTAAAATTAAATATACTACTAACTATTTCAGAAATAATCTTTTGCATTATTTAAAGGATACAGCAGTTTAAACCATGTAAAATACCTGTCTCACTATTGAATTGTATAGAGTTGATGAAAGCACATGTAATGTCCTGGTTCATATTTTTACTGTTATGCTGAATGTATTTCATATTGGCAGTTCTGTAAAAGCAGCCTGTTCTGTTTTCATGCTTGTTTGGGACTGTTGAAGATAAGAGATGAGGAGAAATGTGTGCCATCTAAGTCGGACGGTCGAATTAAGGGGACGCTCCTCTGGTGAGGGACTCTAAGGTTGGGTTTGGGGCTTTTGTTTGAGAGGAGATAAGGGAGAAGACACTGGGGAGAGAGCTGGTCATAGCGTACGATCTGGTGGGAGACCCGACCCGTTTGTTCGAGATGGATGCGAATGACGTTTAGAAGGCGGTGTGGGCATTCACGCTGACTGAGGGCCCAGCATGCGAGTGACAGAAGTTCAAGATGAGCTCCAACTTGTGCACATTTAGCTGTTTAATTAGAATGGGCCCTCTTCTTTTTGTTACTAACCCTTTAGTTAAGATTCATAAATATAGTTCCTTTTATCATCTGTTATTTCATATTATTTCCTGATTGAGAAGTTACAGAACCTGAGGCCTCTGAACCCCCCTTTGTAATTGTATCCTTAACTTCCTAACTGGAAGACCACAATCGGTGTGGATTGGTGATAACATCTCCATACTGATCAACACTGGCACATCTCAGGGGTGTGTGCTTAGCCCACTGCTCTACTCTTTATATACCCATGACTGTGTGGCTAGGCATCGCTCAAATGCCATCTCTAAATTTGCTGACGATACAACCATTGTTGGTAGAATCTCAGGTGGTGACAAGAGGGTGTCCAGGGGTGAGATATGCCAGCTAGTGGAATGGTGTCACAGTAACAACCTGGCATTCAATGTCAGTAAGACGAAAGAGCTGATTGTGGACTTCTGGAAGGGTAAGATGAAGCAATACAACCAATCCTCATAGAGGGATCAGAAGTGGAGAGAGTGAGCAGCTTCAAGTTCCTGGGTGTCAAGATCTCTGAGGATCTAACCTGGTCCCAACATATCAATGCAATTATAATGAAGGCAAGACAGTGTTAGGCAAGACTTCATTAGGAGTTTGAAAAGATTTGGTATGTCAACAAATACATACACTTCTACAGATGTACCATGGAGAGCATTGTGACAGGCTGCATCACTCTCTGGTGTGGGGGGGGGGGGGGCAACTGCACAGGACCGAAAGAAGCTGCAGAGGGTCGTAAGTTTAGTTGGCTCCATCTTGATTTCTAGCCTACAAAGTACCCAGGACATCTTCAAGGAGCAGTGCCTCAGAAAGGCAGCGTTCATTATTAAGGACCTCCAGCACTCAGGGCATGCCCTTTTCTTGCTGTTACCATCAGGTAGAACATACAGAAGCCTGAAGGCACACACTCAGTGATTCAGGAACAGCTTCTTCCCCTCTGTCATCTGATTCCTAAATGGACATTGAACCTGTGAACACTAACTTACTTTTTTAATATAGCATTTCTATTTTCCCCCCAATTTTTAATCTATTTAATACGCATATACTGTAGTTTATTTAGTTATTTATTTATTGCTATTACTTTTGTGTTTTTTTTTCCTTCTATAATATGTGCTTGCTGTGGTGAACTACATATACCTGTCTGGACACACCCCCTGCTGACTGCTCCTGTGGCTCCTCCCACTGACCGTGGCTCCTCCCACAGACCCCGGTATAAAGGCGATTGAGGCCTGAGCCCAGCCTCTCAGTCTCCAGGATGTAGTGTGGTGGTCACTCACTGCTTGTTCCTTCTTCCAGTCAATAAAAACCGATATCTCGCCTTTACGTCTCAGAGAGAGTTATTGATGGTGCATCACTTACACAGCTGAGGAAACCAGGGGGTTTCACACATTATATCTAAAGCTGGAAAACTGCAGGAAGCTGGTACTGTTCTGCTCTACTCCATGAAGATTTAGAACTATCACACTGAGCAGCTGCCAAGATGTCTAGCACTTCTGCATTCACAAACACTTGGGCAGTTTCAAACTTCCTGATAGTTAAGGATGAAAATGAGGATTTTGTTGTACAAAGTAATTGGCTTTTTGAAGAAACTTTGTGTCAATGTGATTCAATGTTATCTTCTATCTCTGAGTGACAGGAGCACTTCTACAAAAGAAAACAGCAATGGAACTAAAATACATCAGAACTTTGAAAAAGTAACTTTGAAAAAACTAAAATAATGAGAAAACAAAAGGGCAAAATGCTAATGTAAATCACATGGCTGGGAGAAACACATTAGGGTAAATGTAGTAAATCTGCAGTGAGAGTACAAAAAGAGACTTGCAAGGAATATCAAAACCAACCAGAAGTATTTTAAAAACTATATTAATAATATAGTGTGGTCTGGAAAAGGTGACTCTCTTAAAATATCAGTACAAAAAAAGAGACAGATAGATACTCTCAATGACACTTTCAGTCAGGGTAAGAAAGTATAGGATTTCAGAAATAAAAAGAAGCTAATATTAGATCAGACACATGGATTTATGTGAATAAATGATGTAATGAGTAAAATATATATGCTCAATGTAAGAGATACTCCGGACCTGATAGATACCCTCTCAAGTTTGTAAGGAAGCTGGTGATAACATTGTAGGGTAGATCAGAGGTATCCTGTGCAGAGTGACTCACCTCCTTGACAGCCCGAAACCTTTTGTCAGCTGGACGTCTGATGGAATACTCTTTGCTTGTCTGATAAAGGGCAACTCCCAGAGGTACCAAAGAATCTTAGCATCATTGAGAACAGACTGCTAACTTGAATGGCACATAATCAATCATCCTAAACTCCCTCTATCATTGGCACACAGATATTATCTATAAAATACATGGCAGTTACTTGCCAAGGAAGTTCAACAACAATGCACAAGCCTGTAACTCTACCACTAAGGAAGACAAGAACAGTAGGCACATAGGAAGGCCATCAGCTTGCATACCATCCTGAACAGGATACATTATCATACATTAATAATAATAATTGATAATAATAAACATTATAATTTATTAATATATCATTATCCTTTCATTGTCATTGGTCTAAATCTTGGAACTCCCTCCCCAAAAGCATTGTAGGAGTTCCTTTACCAGAAGGAACTTAATGATTCAAGAAGGTTCAACATCGTCTTTTCATTGAATAATTAAAATGAATGGATTGACAGCCAGAAACTCATTCTGAAAAATATATAAATAAAATAAAAGTGATCAAATTATAGTTTTCTTAGTACCTTTCAGTATTGTTTTTGTTTAATAGGATTGAAAATTTGTTGAATTCACTTTGTAATTGTAAGCAAAGTAAGAGAGAGAAACCTCTGTCAAGGATAATGTGATTGAACATAGTGAATATTAGTGAGCATTTGAATGATAAAAACCACATTATTTGAAGAGCTGACTAAAGTAAAAGGTTTCTAGAAGATAATTGATGAAGTTTTGCTTAAGAAAATTAAAGGTCGTAGAATTGACATATAATTCACCCGTGAGAATGGCTGAAGAGAGGAAGATGGAAGAATGGTTTGAATGAGCAATATGTGACTAGTACTTTCCCAGAAGGATCTGTATTGGAGTTGGAATTATTAACTTATGTGTAAACAGCTTATGTGAATGGATCAAAAGCTACCTATTTAAGATTGTAATGGTGTAAAGATGTTTGTTATTGTAAGCAATGCAGGCAGCATTCAAGTAAATGAACAACTCTGGCAAGTACTGTATAAAGACTTTATACTAAAGAGGGCAGAGCATTTTTAAATGGTGAAAGTCAGAATAAGTGGAGGTCCAAAGAGGGAGATCATGCATGTGGATCATTGAAGTGCGATGGGAAATCCAAAAAAACATCGAAACAGGCTAATAGAGTGCAGGCAACTGGAGGACACAGGAGTAGAGTTTATGCCCTCAAATATACAAAAGGCACTTTCAGTACCAGGCACATTCCTGCGCACCATACTGTATGAAGGACTTTGGAAGAAGTGCAATGGAGAATTGCCAGAATAATTCTCTGGCTTAATTTGCAAAGTATGCAATACAAATTTCGTTAAAGTTTCAATAAAATTTTGGATGAATTTTAAATAATAGACGAATGTAGGTAGTACAGAAGCTACTACTACTAATGGGGTGGCAAGATACAGATATATCTCTACTAAAGGAGGTGTAAGGTGCTCCTTCCCTCTGGTAGTCTGCAGGGCACCCTTGGGCAAGGTGTAGCACCTGCTTAGCTTTTTACTCAGGATCACATGAAGCCAAGGGAATGGATGGTTGTATGAGCAGCTGGTGCACATCACAAGTCCAGGCTATGTGACCACTGACGCCAGGCAGACAATCTCTGAATTGTATTGATAATGGCTTGGATCACCCACCTTGTAAAGACACTGTCCAGAAGAAGGCAATGGCAAACCACTTCTGCAGAAAATTTGCCAAGAACACCCATGATTGCCTATCATATGACACGGCACACAACGATGATGAATATTAATCAATATACATATTTTGAAAGCATTTTATATATTAATTATAGGTATTATTAATTATGATTTTCCATTGATATTTTATATAGTCCAATCACATTGACTATTCCACTAAACTGGCTCACTGCGGCAATATTATTGAAGTTTTCTCTCACTAACCCAGATTTACCCTTATGGTAAGAGAACCCTGGAGCACAGCAATGAAACATTTATGATCTAAGCTAGTTATCCGTCTCCTTTGCACACTTTTTCTTTCATTTTCTCCAGAGGTAGATCAAGCTGTCTTGAGGCTGGACAAAATTTGGCTCAAGTCATAAGCTCCTTTATTTCAATGTAAAGTGAAACACGTAAAATGGTAAGTATGATCAGGATTACTGGATTCAATCTATGCAACTCCTGGTTCCAAAACAACAAACTGGTTTACACTATGCTTGCAGCACAATGGGTAGATATATTTATCACTAAACGGAAGGTACACTGCAGATGCTGTGGTCAAATCAACATGTACAAAAGCTGGATGAACTCAGCAGGTTGGGCTGCATCCGTTGAAATGAGCAGTCAATGTTTCGGGCCGAGACCCTTTGTCCTGACGAAGAGTCTTGGCACGAAACATTGACTGCTTATTTCAATGGATGCTGCCCGACCTGCTGAGTTCATCCAGATTTTATACGTGTATATTTATCACTAGCTGTTTGATTTCAGGGATAAAAGTTAAAGTTATCCTAAGAAGTTATATAGGACAAGCTTAAACTCAAAACAAATTTTAAAATATTTTTTAAAATAATTTAAAGTTTCAAAGGTTCAAAAGATCATTTATTATCAATGTATACAACTATGAAATCCTTCTTCTCCAGATAGCCATGAAACCAAGAAAGAAAAGTACGGCAGCATGATCATTAACTCCCAAATCCCTCCTCCCTGCACAAAAAATTGAATGAAAATGGAACAGGCACATCAACCCACAAATTACCCTCCCCCCCCATACAAAAAAAAAGCAAGGAAGGTTGGGCGAAAAACACACAATATAACTAACTATAAGACTGCAGAGAATCTATAGTCCAAGTCTATATCCAAAACACAGAAAAGCTGGGTAACATTCGCTGGGCACAGTGGCAGGCCTTTTCAACCCGGCAGCAAGCCGTACCATCAGCAATCAAAAGGCACTCCCCTGTCCGGCAGCTGAGTGATCCCCCTGTGATAAAAAGGCAGGCAGCTGGTACCCACTTTGCGCATTTGCCATGATGTTTCAATCTCTCTCATCGCTTTAATTGGCAAAATGGAGTCAAACATTGGCTTGTGCCCTGTTCCGCAGCCTGCTCGCCACAAGTTTCCCGCACGCAGCCTCTGCCTCCCGGAATTCTCTTGGAGAATGCAGAGTGCTGAAACACCCAAACAATCTCCAAACCACAAACCTCAGGCTCCAACAGTTCCAGAATCACATTCATGATGAAAAACAACTGGAAGAAGTGAAAAAAATGTTTCATGATCTATCCAGAAGATGTTGACCAAAGGAGCACTGTACCCTAAGTCATGCTTTTCATGGGAAAATGGCTATGAAATGCTGATACAAAATGAGTGAAATTTATCCATTCAACAATATTTTAGCTCCTATTTTCCAGTTGTAGTTATACTGAAACTGCATGCACTATATTAAATTTACATATTATATTGTGGAATCCAAAATAACTTTGGAATTTCCATTCATTGACTGCTAAATGTAGAAACTTTGAGAGTACTGTTAGTAATTCAATGCTCCTATACAATATGTACTGTTTTGCAGTTGACTTTTGCAATCAAGAGAAAATTACAGGAATTTCTGAAATGGTCATGCTGAGGATATGCTGAAAACATTGTGGCTTGCTTGTATGAGGTGTACATGAATATTCAATGATGCACAAAGCCATAATTACCACTTAGAAAATTCTCTGGCCCTGAAAATCTATGAGTATGCTCATGAATTGTAACTAATATCAGAATCAGAATCAGGTTTATTATCACCGGCATGTGATGTAAAATTTGTTAACTTAGCATCAGCAGTTCAATGCAATGCATAATACAGAAGAAAAATACAAAGTAAAATAAATAAATTACTGTATACCTATATTAAATAGATTAAAAGTCGTGCAAAAATCAGAAATAATATATGCAAAAAAGTGAGGTAGTGTCCAAGGGTTCAATGTCCATTTAGGATTCCGATGGCAGAGGGGAAGAAGCTGTTTCTGAATCACTGAGTGTGTGCCTTCAGGCTTCTGTACCTCCTACCTGATGGTAACAGTGAGAAAAGGACATGCCCTGGGTGCTGGGGAGGTCCTTAATAATGAACACAGCCTTTCTGAGACACAGCTCCTTGAAGAAATCCTAGGTGCTTTGTAAGGTAGTACCCAAGATGGACCTGACTAAATTTACAACTCTCTGCAGCTTCTTTTAGTCCTGTGCAGTAGATAGATAAATTTATTAAAATTTAATGGATTTAAAATTAATTAATAAATTTTTTAAAACAATTTATGATCTGTCGGCCTCTCCATGAATCCCATTCTCTGTAAAACATTCACACTTTTTGTTAAAGTGTGTGGTCCTTATTCTCTTCCTTGGCTTGTTGACTCCTTCAAACTCCTTCCATTTGATTGGTTGCTTGTTCACGTTGGTGCTATGGATGTTGCTATATAACCTGGACATAATGCCTTTGTCGGCTGAAATCAAAAGAAGTTATTTCAACACAGTAATCGTTTGATCTTTCAGGAACCTTCTATGATTGCTGTTGTCTAACCACTGACCACATGTATAAGGCTGGTACAGGTTGAGTACCCCTTATCCAAAAAACTGGGGGTGGGAAACGTTTCCGATTTTGGATTTTTTTGGATTTGGTACATATAATGAGATAGCTTGGCATTGCCATTATTGTGTATTTAATATTTTGGTAATATTTGAGTGATTTTGTAAATATGCTATTTGATTAAGCATTCTTTGTTGTTTATATAATTCATTATGGTTATATGTACATTTTGCTTAAAGTCAAACTAAGTTAGACTCGTATTTCAGACTCTCCATCTTTTCCTTCAAATTAGTTTTATGTTTTGTTGTTACAAAACATAACAGTGGCAATGAAGTATTTTTAAAACGAATCCTATGACTACCTACCTATTGAAATGCAGCGAGATAACAAATAAAAAGAGCCCAGTAAGGAATGGTCAAGTTAAAAAAACGCAGCATGCCTTTCGTCCTTTGGAACAGCATGTTTTCTTCGCAGAAGGAAAGATGATTGAGTAAAAAAGGCAGAAGATGGAAGAATTCGCGTGTTCATAAACAGTGAGTACTGGGTGATAATAATGATAAGAAAGGAGCAGAAATGGCTGGTTATATTGGAAAGATTTGCACGTTTGATTACACAACAGAGGACTGGATATGGTATATCGAATGGATCGAGCAGTATCTTGAAGCAAACAGAATAGCCAATAGAAGTGAGTGCCAATTTTGCTGAGTGCCTTGGATTTAAAAGTGTACAGTTTGCTTTAGGTTTCATAAGTGGAATCAAGAGGAAGGAGAGCCCATTTTAGCGTATGTGGCTGAACTGAAGGGATTATCTGAGCATTTTCAGTTTGGCAATTGGCTTAATGATAAACTGTGAGATCATTTAGTTTGTTGTATCTTAAAAGAAAGCATTCAAAAACATTTTCTACCTGAAGAACAACTTACATATAAAAGAGCAGTAGATATAGCTGTATCAATGGAAACAGCAGGCAGAGATGCAACTAAGTTGCAGTCAGGAATGAGAGTGAGCATGAAAACAGAAACCAGACTGGTCAAACACATTATGTTACTGTTGTGGCAGGGGCTCACACACATCAGACAAAAGCAGATTGAAAGGCAAAACTTTCAGAAAATAAAATGAAGTAGAATGTTGGACAGACAAAATAAATGCAATGCACAGGATAGAGAAAAAGGTAAAATGTCAAGTCGCAGTTTCAAAAACAGCACCATACTGTTGATGAAAAATCTGATAATGATGAGAGTGACACGGGATTGTGTAGCCTTGAGATTTACAGTGTGAAAATTATCAATAGACAAGCAATATGGCTTACACCAGAAGTGGACAGCAAATTAATTAAAATGGAATTGGACCAGGTGCTGCAAGTCTGCTCAGGCACTTGATGTTACCTGGATGACATCATTGTTACCAGTGAGGAGATCAAGGAACAGCTCCAAAATCTAAAGACAGCCTTAAAAAGACCAGAAGGTTAGGGGCTTAGAGCACAATGAAACAAATGTGAATTCTTTAAACTAAGCATCACTTACTGTGTTCACACCATTGATGCACAAGCGTTAAACAAGAGTGCTGAGAAATTTCAAGCAGAGGTGGATGCCCCAAGGCCAATGGATGTGTCAGAGTCGCGGTCCTTTTTAGGATTTGTCAATTACTATAATAGTTCCCTGCCAAGCCTGGCCACTGTGCTCCATCCCTTGAACTCATTACTGCACTTCAGGAAGAAATGGCAATGGACAAAGCAGTGTGAGGTGGCTTTTCAAAAAGGTAAGGGAAATGGTGATGTCAGAGACAATACTCACACATTACAATCCACAGCAACTAGTGAAATTTACCCGTAACACCTCGCCTTATGATATAGGTGCAGTCATGTCGCATGTTATGAGTGATGGAAGTGAACACTCCATAGCCTTTGCATCACGCTCCCTTACTGCTGCGGAGAAAAATTACGCACAGATTGACAGATTGAGTCTGGTTTGAGGTGGAAAATGTTTTCAACTAGAAAAGACCTCACACTGTCTCAGGTCTACCTGACCACCCAAAGTGCCTGGAATATGCAGAAATTACAGTTCCTCCTGTTTTTCTACCAGCACTGGAATGAGCTTGCTCTTGACAGGGGTTGCCTTATGTGGGAATTGAGAGTTGTTGTGCTATCCAAGCTGAGAGCTAAAGTGTTGGAGGTGTTACATGCTGGTCATCTAGGCATGGTTAAAATGAAAGCATTGGCTCAAAGTTTTGTCTGGCTGCCTGGAATAGATTAGTAGATCGAGCAGCTTGCCATGCATTGTTTGGGATGCCAACACATTTGATAGATGCCAAGAGCAGTGACTCTCCATCCCTGGGAATGGCCTGCATCAACCTGGCAGAGGATGCATGTGGATTTTGCCAGACCATTCATGGGCACAAATTTCTTGGTAACTGTGCATGTAGCTACAAAGTGGCCTGAAATGTTCCCAATAGCCTCCACTACAGCCTCATACACTTTCGATGTGTTGAGAAGCCTCTTCTCAACGACTGGTGTTCAAGAAAACATTGTCAGCGACAATGGTCCACAGTTCGTTGTGGAACAGTTTCAGTCGTTCCTGAGAATGAACAGAGAAAGACATATTACACCAGCATCATGCTGCTCAGTTACAAATAGCTTGTCAGAAAAGTTGGTCCAGAGTATTAAGAATGTACTGCAAGTAATATCAGCATCATAGACTACACCAACACTGAATGAGAAGCTTGTTAAGTTCCACTTTGCACAACACAACACAGCACACTTCACAACTAACAATTCACCAGCTATGCTGTTCCTGGGTCATTCCTTGGGTCCACACTTGGATATCCTCAGAAGGAGTATTTAAGACATACAGCTGAGACAAACTGAAAGCTCCTCAGTCGAGGAGATTCGGTGTTGCACTCTTTTGACAAGGGACTACGGAGTGATCAAAAGTGGGGAGTTGAAAAGATCAAGGGCAGAATGGTACAACACTTTTTTCCAGTGGAGGTGGTGTCTGATATCATCTGGAGATGATACATCAACCAATTGAGGAGAGCAGAATCAATTGTTAAAGAAGAAATGTGTCCAATGTTGTCAGAGCCACTTCCTGCAGTTCCAGAGTCAACTTTTACAACCACCATGGAGGAGGACCCTAGAAGCTGAGACTGGTTCTTAGCCATAAGTCTCACCTGCCAGGCGGAAGGTTGCCCCTTGTCAGGAAAGCTGTTATTCCACAAGAGTAAGAAAGCCTCTACAGTGAATAAATCTTTAGGCCTGAATGGGATAATTTAAAATTTACTGTGTTGTGGATGTCTGTATAGTCATTGTATTATATAGTGTATGGTGTATATGATTAAGGTGCATTTTACATTGATTTGGAGTTTATAGCTAAGCAGGGAGGAGCATTGTGTATTAAATATTTCAGTAATATTTTAGTAAAAATGTAAATAAGTCATTTGATTAATCATTCTTTGTTGTTTATATAATTAATTATGGTTATATATACAAAGTATGTGAATGGCATATGTCATTGTGGTATCACGTCATATGGGTGCACCCCATTTAAAGTAAAATTTGCATTTTAAACTCTCTATATTTTCCTTTAAATTAGTTTTATGATCTGGAGTTACAGCTCATAACAGCCATCATTTCTGACTCTGAATTTGAGTGCTACTGTCAGCAGTCTTTATCTTACACTTGTTCATCACACATATGTACTTAACAGTAAGAATTATTACCTACCATTAATATAATGGCAGTATAATGTGTACAGGGTAATAAAAGCAGCACAGCAGTATGGGGATAGAATACCTGAATCAGATGTTGAACAGCAACAAACAATAGCAGAATTTCAGTCTCTACCTATGAGGTAGTGTTTTGATTAGAAGGTTATAGTGCACTGTATTTGTATTTTACTTTTTTAGGTATAAGGTAAGGTATAAAAATAATTGGCAATGTAGACTTGTTCTAGTGTTAGATTTTCATCAACAACGATCTTTGCAAACTCAATGAATTTCTCTGCTGCTTCAGGATCAGCAGTCGCTTTATCTTTAAAATTTTTTAAATCTTTAAAAATTAATGCCATACCTTTTCTTAAATTTTTGCAAGCAGTCAGCTGAATATTTTCACAATTCACAATTATTTTCAATTTTCAGTTCATCGTGATAGATTGTTGCTTGTTTCTTGATCAGTATACCATTAAGCGGCACATATTCACTCCGACGCTGACAAGTCTACTCTTTCAATAGAAAATTGAATCCTTATTTTTCACTTTATGCACTGTTTTTGTAATTTTCATTAACTTCTGTTCAATACATATGTGGTGCGCAGAGACCTGCTTATTGCTTGGGTACCTTCCTAGTGCCTTGAGGAATTTTCCTTTTGTGACATCATTTTGGCGCTCAGAAAAGTTTTGGATTTCGGAGGTTTTTGGGTTTGAAAGTTTGGATGGGGGTACTCTACCTGTAATAAGTTACTAAGGTGTGGCTCCTAAGTAATTTGATCTTGTTGCTCAGTTCTGCTGCTTAATGGAGGTATGTCTACCATAAACTTTTCCTTCAACCCATTTGTATTCCTCAATGCAAAATGGAAGCGGTTGTAATAGTCTTGAAAACAGTTGAAAAGTCAGTTGGATCTATAGGTGGATTGATAACTGTCTTATTGTATCTGATCCCAACTCCTATGCAAAAACCTTGTTTCAAGATTACAAAAGTGCGCAGGAAGCAACTGGTATGCAACAATATCATAAAATAATATTTATGACTTTCTTAGCAGTGGCTTCTGAAATGCATTTGAGGTACCAAAGATTCATAATCATTATTGAGCTTAATTTCTATGCTTTTGTGTTTGCACAACTTTGCAACTCAGAGTATTGTGGAAAGCTGTAGAAAAAGGAATCATGTCTATTTGGATGAAAACTAATTCAGACTCAAATATTGGATACTCTTATGGCCAGACATTGGACAATGGAAGGCTTGTGCTGCTCTGTGGTGCAAAAGTCATGAAAGCACACATTTGTTAATGTGTTAGCAGTATACCCTTACTGGCCCAGCAATTCAGCTGAATTACACAATTACTTCTGCAGTTAAAAATGCAATTAAAAGCTGAGGCAATGCACATTCCTGATGGAAAGTACAGTACACAGTGACTACATGTACTCTGCTACAGAATCTTTTGCAATTAATTAGCAGAGACGATATTGTGGACTTTCCCCCTTATCCCAATCTTGCTTTTTTCACTGACACTTTGAATTATTAGATAAAATCTTTGAGTAGCATTTTTTTTCTCTACCATCAATATTTTGTTTTGTAGTGGCCACTAAACCACAGGGTGGAAGATACTATTGGAATTTTCTGTGCCTTCAATAATATGGTACAAGGAAATGATCTTTATAGCCAGATGACACGATAGGCAATGAAGCTTTAGTAGGAAAGATGAACAGATGATCTTTTTAGTCCAGTACCAGAATATGCCAAGAACTTCAGATCTGACATGCCTCTACAGATGCATATATTTCCAATTGCTGCGAGCTCCTTCTTCCGATTAAAGAACTATATTAAATGCTAGCCCAATCAATAGCCATGTAATTAGCTGCTGCATTTTCCTAAACAAAAGAATTAAGACATGTATCCAATCCTGACAATATGGTGGTCATGTTATATGATAGCAATCATATAACACAGCTTATCATTTGCGGGAACATTTGAAGGGAAAATATTAATGTATTGATATATTCAGTGACTTGAACTCAAGCTGCTCTGATAGAATGGACAACGTTAAATTCAAAATGAAATGGTTCCTTGTTGTTAATCCTCTCTGGAAGATGCACAAGTTTCTCAGAAAAGAATGTTGCCCTTTCTTCTTTATATATATTAGCAGACCCCCAAATCCTTACAACATAAACAGAAAAATGCCAAAGTTCAACAATATATAATGAATAGAAATCTCAAAAGTTGCATCCTCATGTCCAAATCTCACTTCCCTTCTCATCGATGGTCCATACTCCAGCTTCCATTCTGATATATGTCAGAATATATATTCTGATATGTCTTGACAACAGACTTGCTTTGAGTCACAAGATTATGGGTTTAATTCCCATTATGGGATTTGAAACCTCCTAGGCTGATACTTTGTTGCTGAGGGACGTTGCATTGTTTTGGGTGCGTGCTTTCAAATTCATTTATTCTTTCGTTAGGGATTTGATCATCACTGAAAAGGTCAGCACATCCTTTGGGAAGATGAGGGGCACATTAACCTCCCATACTGTTTTTAGGTAAGGAGTTCCAGAATTTACACCCAGTGATAATGAAGTCCAGCGATGCATTTCTGAATTAGCGCGGTGTGTGATTTGGAAGGGACTTGTGGGTGGCTGGTGTTCCCCAGTTCCTAATGTCATCGAGGTTCTGTGCCAGAGGTTGCATATTTAGGAAGTGCTGCAGGAGTAGATACAGAGCTTTCTGTTCATGGTATACATCACAGCCACTGCGTGTTAATTGGGAAGGGAATAAACATTTAGGATATTTGTTAGGATGCTAATCAAACAGACTGCTTTCTCTTGGATGGCTTTGAGCTTGCCAGGAATTGTCAAAGTGAAGCTTATCCTAAGCATTTGGAGAGCATGCCATCCCACTCCTGCCTTATAACTCATACAACAGTTGCTCCTGATTTGCAGCGTCCTTCTTTAACAAACGTCATCAGTGATAATAAATCTGATCTTTTCATAAATCATAAACTTGCTGCTTTATGGCCATGAGGTATACAGCTCTCAGCTGATCACAACCCAGTTGGGGCATTTTGCTTAGACTTTCCCTTTGACGGAATGGCTGTGATTGGTGGCTCAAGAGTGTTTTAACTGGTTATTATTCTGCTTCGGGTGTTTTGTGAACTAGCACTCTTGTCTTAGTACCTTGGACTGGAGCAAATTAATAAAATCTATGCACCCACTTGCCTTTCCTTCCAAAGATCATATACACTGCTGCATCACCCCGGTAAAGGGTGATGTACAATTAATGCATACCCAGTAATGTTAGCACAGTGTCTTGTATTGCAGTTCAGTGAGCTAAGTAACAAGATTCATCATCGTCATTGTGTGCTGTGTTGTATGATGTGGGCAATCGTGGTTTTACATCTGTCTTTAATCTGAGAAGTTCTAACAAACTCTTCAAAACTTTTGCCTGTCCATCCCTTGATGTAACTTGACCGCAACTTTTCCTTCCATCAATTTTTCCCTGTCACTTCAAGATGTTTGGGTTTCTCTTCACTCAGTACATGTCTCAGAAATTCCATTTGCTGTTTCCTGATTGATGATATCAGCTTTCTTCTTATTCCAGCTTTTTGTAACACTTCCTCATTTGTTACTCTATCTTTCCATTATATTTTCATCATTCTTCTCAAAAACCATATTTTAGTAACAAGGTCAGAGTGATTAAACAATCATTCTGTATGAAAGCATTCAATATTTAACTAACATAACCTCAGCAATTTGACTCCTTCTGAAGATTCCCCTCCTGATGCCTTTATGCTCATTTTCTCATGTCTTGGCTTTCTCTTTGGATTTCCATGGATATTGGACCTTTTCTTTTCTTTGCTGTTTGTTTTAACATAGAAAGTTTTCACCTCTGACTTTCCTCCTCTGGATTGTCTCCAATGTTGGCACTTCGTCCATAACTGATTTTAGCTTCTTTTGATGCACTTTGTATTGAACTGACATCAGTAAGTCTAGACCTTGTTTAATGTCACTCTTGGGATATGCAGAAATCTTGAATTGCCTCCACACCCTTCCACACACTCCTTCCTTGTGGCATCCACCTCAGCTTGAGCTTGATTAAGCTCATTTCATAAATCCCTCAACAACAGAGGTCTGGCATGCACAAAACTCATTTTCAGAACTTGCACAGTCTTATCCACTGCAGCAGCATCAGCTGACTTGATTAACTTGTTAAAATGCTCTTTGCCAAATTTCTCACCTTCCATCTTATGATTAAAATAAATAAAGACAGACTCTCCTTCTAAACTGCTTGTAACTGATACATAGAGGCATAGAAACAGCCCCTTCAGCCAAACTTGTCCATGACAACCACAGCATTTTCCTGCCTGTCTCAGTTGCTCATGTCCAGCCGATTGCTCGCGAAGCCCTTCCCCCACATGTACCTATTCCAATGCTTCTTAAATTTTGCCATGGTACCTGCCTCAACCACTTC
Source organism: Hypanus sabinus (assembly GCF_030144855.1). Lineage (NCBI taxonomy): Eukaryota > Metazoa > Chordata > Chondrichthyes > Myliobatiformes > Dasyatidae > Hypanus > Hypanus sabinus. Next base: position 44,187,526 of record NC_082710.1, read on the forward strand.
CTCTGGCAACTCATTCCAGGTACACATTGCACTCTGTCTAAAGAAGTTGTCTCTCATGTCTCTTTTAAATCTCTCCATCTCACCTTATATCTGAACCCTCTAGATTAGGATTCTAGAGACTGACCCTTCATCTTATCTATACTCACCATGATTCTATAAGCTTTTGTGAGGTCACCTGTGACCCAAGAAATGCCAGCGTGGCCAACCTGTCCCAATAACTCAGACCATCTAGTCCACCTAGCATTGTCATAAATCTCTTCTGCACCCTCTCCAGCTTGAAAGATTACTACACCCCAGGGTTCTGAAAGTGGTAGCTGAAGAGATCGCGGAGGTATTAGTAGTGATCTTTCAAGCATCGTTAGATTCTGGAGTGGTTCTGGAGGGCTGGAAAATTGCAAATGTCTCTCTATTCTGTAAGAAGGGAGGGAGGCAGAAGAAAGGAAATTATTGCATGACAAATCCGTTGGAAGTCTTTGAATAGATAACAAGCAGGATAGACAAAGGAGAGTCAGTGGATGTTGATTACTTGGATTTTCAGGAGGCATTTGTCTGCTTAACATGATAAGAATCCATGGTATTACCGGAAAGATAGTAGCATGGATAGAAGATTGGCTGACTGGCAGGAGGCAAAGAGTGGACCTTTCTTTTCGGGTTGGCTGCCAGTCACCAGTGGCATTCCACAGAGGTCAATGTTGGGAATGCTTTTCTCATATTATATGTTAATGACTTGGATGACAGAATTGATGCTTTTGTGGCCAAGTTTGTGGATGATGGAAAGGTTTGTGGAGGGGCAGGTAGCATTAAGGAAGCAGAAGGACTTAGGCAGATTAGGAATAAGGGCAAAGAAGTGGCAGATGGAATATAGTGTTGGAAAGTGTAAGGCCATGCACTTTAGTGGAAGGAATAAAGGCACAGAGTATTTTCTAAATAGGGAGAAAAGTCAAAAATCAGAGGTTCTCGTGCAGGATTCCTTGAAGGTTGACTCGGTTGTAAGGAAGGCAAATGCAGTAATAGTATTCATTTTAAGAAGACTAGAATATAAGAGCAATGATGCAATGCTGAGGCTTTATAAGACATTTCCCAGGCCACACCTGGTGTGTTGTGAGCAGTTTTGGTCCTCTTATCTAAGAAAAGATGTGCTGGATTGGGGAGCGTCCAGAGGAGGTTCACAAGAATGATTCTGGGAACGAAAGGGTTAACATATGAGGAGGATTTGATGGCTCTGGGCAAGTTAGCACTTCAGCTTAGATGAATTAGGGGTATCACATTGAAACCTATCAAATATTGAAAGACCTAGTGAATGCGGAGTGGATGTTTGCTACAGTGGAGGAGTCTAGGAATAGACAGCAAGGCCATGACATCTATTTAGAACAGTGAAGGGGGAGGAACTTCAGCTAGACGCTGATGAATCTGTGGAATTCATTGCCACAGGTAGCTGTAGCGGCCAAGTCATTGGGTATATTTAAAGCAGAGGTTGGTAGCTTCTTGATTAGTCAGGGCATCAACGATCACAGAGAGAAGGAAAAAGCATTGGATTGACAAGGATAATAAATCAGCCCTTATGGAATGACAGAGCAGGTCTGATGGGATGAATAGCCTTCTTCTGCTCCTATGTGTTACTGTCTTACGGTCTTAAACCAAGCTTCACCTTCCTCTTCAGACGGGTTATAAAACTTCATCAGTAACTGTGCTGTACTTTGACCACTGCCATGACTTCCATAGAGACAGATACCTGCCTTCAACATTCTCTGCTCCCAAATAATGACCCTCTGACATTCCCAAACCAATGGAACTGTAGATATTTATTTCTTATTCGTGATCAATCTGCTGGTGCTGAAGCAAGTTTGACAGTGTCTGTGAGCTCTGGACTTTTTTGCCTCTCTCAGGCTCACCTGTTCAGTGATGAACTTAGACTGCACCTGTACCTCCCCTACAACCAGCTTGAGAGTCTCCTAGAAACTTGCACTGTCCAACACTGTGATTCCCTGAAACATGCAGCTCCTCTGTCTGAATACTTCAGTCTAGTCAGTAACTGCGATCACTATTTTAGCTATCCAGCCTATATCCCAAGAGGTAATCTGACCTAATTTTCTCCAATTCATCCATCTATGGCCTGAAGAATGCCCCAGTGTGGGTGTCCAGTTATTCAAATAATTGAGAAACCTCTAATAACATTCTTCCCTATAACAGATCAACATGCAGCAGAATCAGTACACTTGGCATTCATAATTGATCAAGTTGCTGCTAATGCCCATCATTAGATTATGATCAGGTATATGGTAAATTCTATGGAATGTACCAACTGCAGTGGCACTTTAAGCATCTAGCACAGTCACTCTGAGGTTGGGTGGGACTCCCATAACATCCATGGTAATGCCTCCTATATTTTGCATTTCAACGACTTGTAGCATTCTTGCTTTGCTTTAGGAGTTTAAGGAGGTTCAGCTTGTCACAGAGCACACTAAAAATCTTCTACAGATGTACCATTGGAAGTATCCTGACTGAACATGGTATCATGGTCTGGAAAAGCATTTTGGATGCACAGCAATGGAAGAAGTTGTGTACTGCCCAATACATCACAGGTATATCCCTCCTATGAACATTAGTATCGACAGGAGGTGCAATTCCAATAAGGTTACATGCACCTTCATAGATCCCCACCATCCGGACCATGCCATCTTTTTGTATCTGCCATCAGACAGGTGATACAGAAGCGAGAAGTCCAACACCATAAATTTCCAGTACAGTCACTTCCCTTCAACCACTTAGTTATTGAACCAAACCAGATGGAATTATCTGATGCAATGTGCCTGTGATGCTGTGACATGATTTTAATTGCACTTGTGTATACAGATACTTGTACATATAACATAAGAACATAAGAAATAGGAGCAGGATTTGGGCCATCGAGTCTGCTCTGCCATTCAATAAGATCGTGACTGATCCGGCCATGGACTCATCTCCATCTACCTGCCTTTTCCCCATAACCCTTAATTCCTCTACTATGGAAAAATCTAACCAATCTTATTTTAAATATATTTACTGAGGTAGCCTCCACTGCTTCATTGGGCAAAGAATTCCACAGATTCACCACTCTCTGGGAAAAGCAGTTCCTTCTCATCTCCATCCTAAATCTACTCCCACAAATCTTGAGGCTATATCCCCTAGTTCTAGTCTCACCTACCAGTGGAAGCAACTTTCCTGCCTCTATCTTATCTATCCCTTTCATAATTTCATATGCTTCTGTAAGATCTCCTCTCATTCTTCTGAATTCCAGTGAGTACAGTCCCAGGCGACTCAATCTCTCCTCAGAGCCTAACGCCCTCATCTCTGGAATCAACCTGGTGAACATCCTCTGCACCGCCTCTAAAGCCAGTGTATCATGACAATGAGCTCAAACTGACTTGACTAATGTGACCTGCCGGCTTTCTATCAAACTTGCTTGCAGTGGTCATGTGACTTAGTCACAGAGAAGAGGACAACACCACTGCTGCACTTCTGCAGGTTTATTTCTCACCAGTGCCACCGTATTATGCCCCGAGGGAAAAAATATAATGTTTTCTCAGCACCTTGTCCCACTGGCAGCGAACACTCAATGAACAAAATAGTTGATACAACAATGTTTCAAAAGTCATACCATAGTACACATAGTTTATAAAGTTATATGCACACTTAATGTTTACTACATATAGTCAAACTGGAATTTTTCTGGACTAGTGGTTTTGTCTATTAGTCCTGCATTTATTTTTAACACAGTATTTGTTGGGATCTCTGTCTATAATTTTGATACTTTTCCCATCCGTTGCCTCCCAATGACAATAGTTTGAATGTTCTCATAGGCGTATACTGTGCTGTAATTATTCACGGTTCAGAATCATGAGATCATAGCAGTGTAAAAGCAATTTTGCTGATGTTAAGATGAAATGACTTGTATAGTAATTAAATAATGTAAACTTTGTTTACATTTTTGTGAACAAAAAATCACTTTAATCATGAAAATATGCTTGACAACTATCAGTGCATTACGGCTTTGCTTCGACTCTGGCTGTTTATTCCTTGACATTTGTACTCATAATTGCACATTGTTTAGATTGTCCAAAGGCTCAGGACAGTGAACATAAACAATTAAACAAGCAAGAAAGGCCTACAAAAAGAGCAAATCAAGGGCAGTTGGAATACTGTCTTCAAACTAATGTGTGTACAGACTGGTTCTTTAAAAAGAGCTTTCAACCATATGGTATTAATATTCCATCCTCCTTCATTTGCTATTGTATGAAAAGTAAAATTAACACAGAAATTTTAACACTTCAGGACATGTGATTTGTATATAACCACATTCTTTTAAACATTGCTCCAAAAGCAAATAATTGCTTATGTATTTATTTTTAAGCTTTGTATTTAAATATAGAGGATTTAAAAAATTGTTACAGAAGGCTGACCTTGAATGGATTCTCCCAAGGATGAATTGTATTGAAGGCTGAGCTGAGGCAGCAATGCTGTAGATCTGTGACACTTGAGTTTTTGACCTCTTACTGGAATTTCCAAACATGACCCCTTTCAATGGTGTTTCTAAACCTCCTCTAATCAGAGAAAGAAACTGAGAGATAAACTAGCTAGAGATAAACATCTCTTTGATTTTGAGCTCAAATCATTCAAATGAACAGCAAAGGGCTAATGAAATGCTTTTGGCATAAAGTGGAGTAAGAACACAAAAGACGGAATGTGCCAGCGAAGAGTTTTGTAGGATACTTAACTGCTATCATGGAATTGCTGGTACATGATGTGCGAGATTCAAGGTGCAAGCATAATGACTCAGAATATGGAGAGAAATAGATGAACTGAAAGACAGTAATTGTAGGAAAGAGACGGGATAGAGAAATATTGGAAGCAGTGAGGTTAGAGGATTGTGAGGAGCAAAAGAGAAGTGCACTTTAGCTTGACAAACCAAGTGAAGTCACTGAACTTTCTTTTGGGGGTTTGCAGCCATGTCTGGGAGTTAAGTTACTGACCTCCACAACAATCTATCTCATGGCTACAGCTCTTTCTGCAACTGATAAAGGCATAACTTCAAGAGTCTTTGACTAATGATTATCACAGATAATACTAATATATAAACTCATTTATGTAGCTTGCCTCAGTTCTTAAACATCTGCAAGGATATTAATCAGACCACAAAAGAAAAGCTAACTTATGCACATTTCTTTAGTATGATCATTAACCAGTTTACTGTATATTCCAGTCATGTTTTAGAAAACTTATACTATTAACTGATCTTACTTTTAATTATAAATATATATAACATACATAAAATCATTGGAATTACAGCCAAAATTCATCATAATTATGAGGGTTAAGAGTCTGTTTTCTTTGAATTTTCTTTATTATTTAATTATTTGAAATCCAAAATTGTCTCTTCTTAATATTGTCCCCTTTATGCTTTGGTAACTAAAACTGAAAGTAACATCAAGGCATGCCTTGAGCAGGGCAGAAACAGTTTTACCTGATACTTTCTAGTTTATATTGATCTAATGATATACCTGAGCCTTCTGTTCTTTTGTTTACTACTTTCTCACAATGATGGGTTTGGAATCACTAAAAAAGCCCAATTCCCCCCCTCCTTCCTTTTCTCCTATGGTATACTCTTCTCTTCCATCAGATTCCTTCATCTCCAGCCCATTACCTTTTCCATCCTCCTGGCTTCACCTATCACCTTCCAGCTTGCCTACTTCTCTTCCTCCCCACCCATTTATTCTGGCAGCTTCCCCCTTCCTTTCCAGCCCTGAAGAAGAGTCTTGGCCTGAAATGTCAACTGTTTATTCATTTTCCATAGATGGTGCCTGACCTACTGAGTCCCTCCAGCATTTTGTGTGTGTTTCTTTACAGTTTCTGCTTTACCAATCTGTCTGCTATTTTTATCTCTTATGTTGGCACTGCACACACCTTTGTACTTGTTTGCAATGCCTGTAATCAATTACTCTTATTTTCCTTTTGAAATTTTACTCATCTGCTTCGTACCAGGTTGATAGGTTCTTTATTGGTATGAGTGTCAAAGGTTACAGGAAGAAGGCAGGAGAATGGTGTTGAAAGGGATAATAAATCAGCCATGATGGAATATCAGAAAATCTTCAGTGGGCCAAATGGCCTAATTTTGCTCCAATGTCTAATGCTCTTAAGGTCTTTACAATATTACTAACTTTTGTTGTTGGGTTTCATCAGCAAATCTGACCTATTTGTTCAATACGTTTCTGGAATCAAGTTTCTTATGAAGTTACAAAATATGAACACTGATCATTCAATACAACTCTTCATCTTGACTTTACTGACCTAGCAATGGATTACTGCTTTCATTCTCTCTTTCACTTCCTTTGGTGTCACTTTGAGTTCCTACTACTCTCAGGACCAGCAGAGCCTTCAGCAAGCAGCTTTTGTAATCTTAGCACACCATCCCACCTGGTTTGTCAGACACGATTTCCCCTTTACTTAAATTAATCCACACATGTAGCTTTCAAATTGGGACTGTAGGACTATGGCCTAATGGACAAACTAAAAGAAAACTGTGGTGCATTTGTAATTTAAGAGGATGTGAAGATTTTAAAGAGGGAGCTGTACAGTGAAGAAAATATTTTTTAAATATTTAGAATGGCTCAACTGCCCTTTCAACTGGATAGAAAATATTTGGTGAAGTAGATGGGGGAAAATGTGACAGGCAAAGATTAAATGAAGTGCATAGACACGTAGGTTTGCATACAGCTACTGGGCAGATCAGTGCCCAGCTAGTTCTGTGGTGACAGCCTTAGTGGAGGGGTTTCATTTCAGGTGCTTCTGAGGAAATCGTGTTTGGAAACAGGTTTGGTAAGGCAGGTGGTACTTTCCCTGCAGTAGGTGACTGAATTCAGGCCCTGGTTTAATACTAGTTTCTCAAAGTTGTTGAAAGATGAGAAAATCTGCAGAGTTCTTATCAGGTATTGCTGTCAAATATTTGCAATTATAGCCAGTAAAGATCAGTTGCTTTTGTTCTCCATAATATGTATTTTTTTCTTATGCTACTGTTCAAAGAAGAACATTTTGAGATTTAGATGCTCAAAGAATCATACAACATTATGGAGTGGACTGAACATTACTTGCATGCTATCAAAACCTTTCTTGGAACTTTTGAGACCCTAACTGCCCTAATCCTTGATCAAGACAAGGGGATTTCTGCCTCTGTTGGTACCAGTGGAAACAGAACATTGGTGCTGCCTGATTTGTACTCCAAGAGGAAGAATGCAAGAACCATGAGAAGAACATCACACAGGCATGGTAAAGAAGGCAGATTGATGTTAGCCTTCACCAGCCAGAGCATAAGATATAAGAGCAGGGAAGTTGTAGTACAGCATTATGAAACATTGTGAGGTCACATCCGGAGCATTGTGTACTTTAGGTCACCACAGGAGAGTGATTACTTTGGAGACAGTGCACAGGAGATTTAGTAGGATGCTACCTGGAATGCAGCATCTCAGTCCTGAAGGAAGATAAGATAAATCGGGTTTGCTTTCTCTGGAGCAGAGGAGGTTGAGGGAAAACCCAAAAGAGGTGTATACAATTATGAAGGGTATAGATAGTAGTAAACTTAAACTTATTGTCATTAACTTTACCATGGAGCAGAAGTATCCATGGCCTGAGGGTATCAGTTTAAAGTAAGAAATAGAGGTATAGAGGAGATGGAAGAAAGCTTTTTTTCACACAAAGGGTGGTTGGAGTTTGGAATGCACTGCCTGGAAGAATGGTGGGGGAAAAGACTATCACAACATTTAAGAACTGTCAATATGAGCACTTGAATTGTCAAGGTAGAGAAGGTAGAAGAACAAGTGTTGGTAAATGGGATTACATTGGCTTGAGAATAAAAAAAATAACTGCAGATACTGGAAATCTGAAATAAAATAAACAAAACTAGAAACACTCAATAGGTCAGGTAGGAGAAACAAGGTTAATGTTTCAAATTAAGAGTTTGACATAAGGCTTTATTCCAGAGATGCTGCTTGATATATTGAGGATTTCCAGTATTTTCTGTTTCTACATTGGCTTGAGAGTTGTTCTCAGCTGAAGGACTGCAAGTTTAAGATAGTCTTTGATCTCAGTTACATAATCCATTGAAAGGGATTTCTTAAAATACTTTTTAGTTGTTGTATTTTCCTACATTGCTCAAAGTTCAAAATTCAAAATAAATTTATTATCAAATATGTCACCATATACAACCCTGAGATCTGTTGTTTTGTGGACATATTCAATAAATCCAAAGAATATTAACCATAATAGAGTCAATGAAAGACCATACCAACTTGGGGGTTCAACCAGTGTGCAAAAGACAACAAAATAAGCAAATACAAGAAGAGATAAACAATATTATTTATCTCTAAATACATTAGCAACAAATATTGAGAACATGAGATGAAGTGTGTTTGAAAGTGAGTCCAGAGGTTGTGGTAACATTTCAATGGTGGGGCAAGTGAAGTTGAGTGAAGTTATCCCCTTTGGTTCAAGATGCTGATGGTTGTGGAGTAATAACTCTTCTTCCTGAACCTGGTGATGTGAGTCCTAATGAGCATGTCCTGGTGGTTGGGGGTCCATGATGATGGACGCTGCTTGCCTCTTGACAATATTTCGTGCAGATATGCTCAATGGTGGAGAGGACATTAACTGTGATGGACTGGGCTGTATTCACAACTGTTTGTAGGATTTTCCAATCAAGACCATTGGTGTTTCCATACCAGCCAGTCAACATACTCGCCACCACACATCTATAGAAATTTGACAAAGTTTAAATGTCAAGCTGTGCTTTCTTTGCAATTGCATTTATGTGCTGGACCCTGAACAGGTCCTCCAAGTTAATAACATCAAGGAATTTAAAGTTGCTGACCCTCCGCACTTCTGATCTTCTGAAGATGACTGGCTCATGGACCTCTGATTTCCTTCTCCTGAAGTCAATAATCAGCTCCTTGGTCGTGTTGACATAGTTTTTATGGCACCACTCAGCCAGATTTTCAAACTATCTCCTATATGCTGTATCTGTGGGTTGATTTTGACTTCGTGTGATAGTGAGTAACAGTGATTTTGGTGTATTTTATGTCTCTCCGGAACAATGGGCAATCGATTCAGCCTCTAGCCTCTAGCATAGCTATTATATACCCCTTCTTGGGAAAATAATTTCTTGTTATGAGCCTTAAGTTAAATTTTTTGAATTTTAATTAAGGCCTTCATTTGTATTCTTCCAGTTTGTTTAAATATTTTTTAAAAAGCCTTAACAATCTTATATACATTCTTTCTGGATCACTTTCAGACAGCAGATGTGAAGGGATTTTGATAGCTCTGAGTGTGTGAGGTTGGAACAAGTGAGTGAGTTAAGTGTGGTAAATAACATGGCATATCAGAAACCCGAAACCACCCCATTGACTTCCACACTAACCCTTGTTCTTCAGGTTACTTGTGACAAGTTCTCTCTGAGAAGATGGGTTGGGAATGTCAGAATAACAACCACTCAGCAAAAATAACTTAATCTGATTGACACAATTCCCTGAGTTTCTGGAGATTTGTTAGTGAAGCCAAAGCAGGAATACTTTGGCACTGGATAGAAACTGAATATTTAATATTCGAACTGGGAATAAAATGCACATTGTTATCACTGGGGAGACCGCTCTGTTATTGGAGAGGAGAGACTGCTCTCCAGGTTTTCTACGTTTTCAATGTGGATTTGGACTGTGGACTTTTTTCCAGTGTTATGATCTTTTTGTATTCAGTGTTTATCTTGGGGAGGGATTTGGGGGTTGATGATTATGCTGCCATTCTTTTTTTTTCTCTTGGTTTTGTGGCTATCTGGAGAAGAAGAATTTCAGAGTTGTATATTTTGATAATGAATAAACTTACGACCCTTCCAGGTGCTTCCTTGAGAGATTCCACTCAAAAGTTTTTCACAGAAGCTATATTGGGAGATGAAATAGCAAAGTTTGAAGAAGGTTTAGTTGAATTTGAGTAACTTCGTAAACATTGCTATTAACATTACAAATTATGTAGATGTGTTTTTGTTGTTTGTACTTTGTATCTCTCCATGACCACATTGGCACGACTGTTGTTTGCAATGCAATACTTGAGACTCAGAGTATAACCACAATGATTCTCCGGAACCACAGCAGTTCATCATCCACTTGTAACTGCAGGTGAGAGATCTAGGAGGCCCAGTTCATAGTGAGCCATACCCACCACACTAAATTTACATCCAAATACTAGAACACCAAAGTCAGAGGAAGAGAATGTCAGGTAAAGTGGTGAAAGGTAATATACAAACGTACTATATTGGAACAAAAAAGGAATGGCCTGATGTTGTACTAGGTTCAGGTCCATGGTGGATGGTCAGATATGGAGATGTGAGAATGTACACAATAAAAAGGATGGTGCTCTGTAGATAAGTTGGTCATGGAGCAATCATGCAGCGAGCAGGTATCCCCACTTGTTGTAAATGCCCATTTGGTCACTAATGTTCTTCAATGTAGAATATTTACTATCCTTTTCTAGCTCAGCTATACTGCAAGTGACTCCAGACCTTCAATGTAAATGGCTATCTCACTAGTTCATGGCAATAGGAATGGATAATAAATACTGACTCTGCTAGGGACAAGGGAGCAGAAGTGAAGAAATGGAAATACAGCTCCAGTGCCATATTTAAGGTTTTTTTTGATGACATCACTGTTGTTGGCACAATCAAAGGTGGTGATGTATCAGCATAAAAGAGAGAGATTGAAAATTTGTTGAACGGTGCCACAACAACATCTTACTCAATTTCAGCAAAAATAAAGAGTTGATTATTGATTACTAGAAGTCCACAAGCCAGTTCTCATCAGGGGATCAGAAGTGGAGAAGGCCAGCAACTTTAAATTACGTGCCATTATCATTTCAGAAGATCTGCCTAGGATGCAGCAAACAAGTACTGTTACACAGAAGACATGACAGTGCCTCTACTTACTCAGGGGTTTGCACAGATTCAGCATGTGTCTAAAAGTTTGACAAACAACTATAGCTGAACATTGGAGAGTATATTGACTGGTTGCATCATGGCCTTGTATGGAAACACTAATGCCCTTGAATGGAAAAGCCTACAAAAAGTAATGGACACAGGCAAGTCCATTATGGGTAAAGCCCTCCCCACTATTCAGAACAATTACAAAGAGTGCTTTTGCAGGAAAGCAGCAACAATCATCAAGGAACCCCACCATCCAGGGCATGCTCTCTTCTCATTGCTGCCATCAGGAAGGAGGTACAGGACCACCAGGCTCAAGAACAGTTACTAACCCTTAACTATCAGGCTCCCGAACCAGAGGGATAACTTCACTCACCCCAACTCTGAAATGATTCCACAAACTATGGACTCACTTTCAAGGACTCTATAACATGTTCTTGATACCTATTACTTATTTATTTCTTCTTATTATTTTGTTTCTTTTCTGTTTCTCATATTTACACAGTTTCCTGTCTTTTGCACATTGGGTTGTTTGTCTTTGTCGTGTGCAGTTTTTCATTGATTCTATTGTGTTTTTGTATGTGCTGTGAATGCCCACAAGAAAATGAATCTCAGAGTAGTATATGATGGCACGTATGCACTTTGATTATAACTTGACTTTAAACTTTGAAATGTCGGTGTTCTAAAAGCTTGTAGGAATAGAGGAAGCTACCATGATAGGGAGTGTTGGGATTCTGATTTAAACACAAGAATGGGAACTGGAGGTGTTTGCCAGCAGTCAGTGTGGTGAACTACATATACCTGTCTGGACACGCCCCCTGCTGACTGCTCCTGTGGCTCCTCCCACAGACCACGGTATAAAGGCGATTGAGGCCTGAGCCCGGCCTCATTCTCCAGGATGTAGTGTGGTGGTCAACCACTGCTTGTTCTTTCTTCCAGTCAATAAAAGCCGATATCTCGACTTCACGTCTCAGAGAGAGTTATTGGTGCATCAATTTTATTGACTGGAAGTTTTAAAACATGGAAAGCGTTTTACGTCCGGAAAGGTTGGATTTGGACCCCCAAGACCCTGAAGCAGCTCTTGCCTTTGAACTCTGGCTTGCATGCTTCCAATCATACTTGGAGGAGGTTAGTGCAACTGAACCCGCTGTTATGCACCGAATTCTCCTCTCGAGGGTCACCCCGAAAGTTTACTCACTTATCAGGAGCCTATCGACCTACGAAGGGGCACAGGACGCCCTCAAAAGACAGTACCTGCGGCCGGTGAACACTGTCTACGCAAGACATCGCTTAGCTACGCGACGACAGCGGCCTGGAGAATCGAGCGCCGAGTTTCTCCGAGCCCTACAGATACTCGTGCGGACTTGTGATTGCAAAACGCTCACGGCGGAACAGCATGCGGAGCTGCTAGTACAAGACGCCTTTGTTACAGGAATCAGGTCAGTGTATGTGTGCCAGCGGCTGCTGGAAAATGCCGATCTTACCTTATGCTCGGCGATCGAGACGGCTGACACACTGGAGGCTGCTCTGCATAACGCTGACGCTGTCCAGCTGCACAGTCCCCCGCCGGTCCCGTGGACACCTCAGACCCCGCCACCCGTGAGTAAATTTGCCAACGCCGCTGACAGCCGTGATTCCACGAACTCCCTGAACCTGACCACAGCTCCTGCCAGTCACAAGTCCGCGCAGTGTTACTTCTGCGGACTCGAAAAGCACCTCCGAAAACGCTGCCCGGCCCAAGAAGCAACCTGCTCCAGCTGCGGGAAGAAGGGCCATTTCGCCAAGGTCTGTAAGTCTAAACCATGAGCAGGGTCGGGCAGCGCTGCATGTGAGGCATGGGGCCGCCATCTTGCATGCCCAGATGGGGGCGGCCATCTTTCTTGGCACCAACATGCCCCACCCCCGACCCACCAGTGTTTACCGGGCACCAAGACGACAGATCAACTCTGGCCACTGTGACCCTCGACCAAAGCGCCCCACACCAGCTTGCAAGGTCAATGATGGACATCCTGGTGGAGGGGCACAGGATTAGCTGCCTGTTTGACACAGGAAGCACTGAGAGTTTTATTGACCCAGACTCAGTGCAACGCTGAGGACTCGTGACACGGCCGGTAAGCCAGAGAGTCACTTTGGCTTCTGGGTCGTATTCCACAGATATCCGGGTGGGTTGTGTAGCGATATTGGTGGTGCAGGGCACAGAATATTGGAACCTTGCGCTACTGGTCATGCCCCAACTGTGCGCGCCTGTGCTATTGGGGCTGGACTTCCAGAGCCACCTCGAAAGTGTGACTATGGTATATGACAGGCCCCTCCCACCACTCACTGTCAGGAATCCTCAGTTTTGTGGGACCTCGCCATATACCCCGCTACTGACCACACACACACACCGAACCACACGTCCCACCCAGCACCATGCCGACAGCTGCGCCACTGACACCACTTGCAGCCTCTCCACCCTCAAGATCCCTCCCCCACCGCTGTTCACCAAGCTGACCCCCGACTGTAAACCAGTGGCAACTAAAAGCAGGAGGTACAGCGTGGGGGACAGGGCCTTCATTCAGTCAGAGGTGCAGCGGCTGCTCAGGGAGGGGATCATTGAGCCAAGCACAAGCCCTTGGAGGGCCCAGGTGGTCGTTGTTCAGACCTGGCATTAAAATAGGATGGTCGTGGACTGTAGTCAAACCATCAATAGGTTCACGCAGCTTGACGCGTGCCCCCTACCCCGCATCGCGGATAGGGTCAACCAGATAGCTCAGTACAAGGTGTACTCGTCACCAGCTCCCCATCCGCCCAGAGGACCGCCCCTACACCGACTTTGAGGCGGGCGGCAGGCTCTATCACTTCCTGCGCGTCCCATTCGGTGTCACAAATGGTGTCTCGGTCTTCCAGAGGGAAATGGACCGGATGGTGGACCAGTACCAACTGCAGGCCACATTTCCCTATCTGGATAACATCACCATCTGTGGTCGCGACTGGCCGGATCACAACGCCAACCTCCAACGATTTCTCCAAGTGGCCGCAGCTCTGAACCTTACTTATAACAGGGACAAGTGTGTGTTCGGAACCACTCGCCTTGCTATCCTTGGGTATCTTGTGGAAAACGGGGTCATTGGCCCTGATCCCCACCGTATGCGCCCCTGTTAGAACTCCCTCTTCCCACCACTCTCAAAGCCCTGGGCTTTGGGAAGGTGCCTGGTCTTCTTTTCCTATTACGCCCAATGCATCCCCCATTACGCAGACAAGGCCCGCCCCCTGGTCAAGTCTACCACATTTCCCCTCTCTGCCGAGGCCTGCGCGGCCTTCAGCTGCATTAAAGGGACACTGCCAAAGCTACGATGCATGCAGTGGACGAGACCGTTCCCTTCCAAGTGGAGTGTGACGCCTCCGATTTCACGCTTGCTGCTACCCTCAATCAGGCAGGCAGGCCGGTAGCATTCTTTTCTCGTACCCTTCAAGGCCCTGAAATTCAGCACTCCACGGTGGAGAAAGAAGCCCAGGCCATAGTGGAAGCTATTAGGCACTGGAGGCACTATCGCGCCGGCAAAAGGTTCACCTTGCTGACCGACCAGCGCTCGGTTGTGTTCATGTTCAGCAACCAACAGTGGGGCAAAATCAAAAATGATAAAATTTTGCGATGGAGAATAGAACTCTCCACCTACAACTATGATATCCTGTACCGGCCTGGAAGGCTCAATGAGCCCCCTGATGCCCTATCCCGGGGAACGTGTGCCAGCGCAAAGCTCGACCAGCTATACGCCCTCCATGCACATCTTTGACATCCGGGGGTCACCCGATTTTACCATTTCGTGAAAGCCCGGAACCTGCCTTACTCCCTTGAGGACATCAGGACGATGACCAGGGACTGCCAAGACTGCGCTGAGTGCAAACCGCACTTCTACCGTCCTGAAAAGGCGCAACTTATCAAGGCCACCCGCCGCTTTGAGCGACTGAGTGTTGACTTTAAGGGCCCCCTTCCCTCCACCGATCGCAATGTCTACTTTCTCAATATTATCAATGAGTACTTGCGGTTCCCCTTTGCCATCCTCTGCCCCGACACCACGACCACGTCCGTCATAAAAGCCCTGCGCCAGCTCTTCACTATGTTTGGATATCCCTGCTATATCCACAGTGATAGAGGGTCCTCCTTTATGAGTGACAAGCTGCGCCAGTACCTGCTGGCTAGGGGTATTGCTGCTAGTAGGACCACGAGCTATAACCCATGGGGAAATGGACAGGTGGAGAGGGAGAATGTCACAGTGTGGAAGGCCACACTTTTAGCCCTTAAGTCAAAAGGGTTGCTGGTCTCTCGATGACAGGAGGTCCTCCCCGAGGCACTCCACTCCATCCGCTCCCTGTTATGTACGTCCACCAATGCCACCCCTCATGAGCGCCTATTCTCTTTTCCCAGGAAGTCTGCCACTGGGACCACCCTACCAGCTTGGCTGACGTCCCCAGGGCCAGTGCTGCTCCAGAAACATGTGAGGAGCAATAAATACTCCCCGCTGGTCGAGAGGGTTCACCTTCTACATGCGAACCCCCAGTATGCTTACGTGTTCTTACCTGATGGGCAGGAGGACACGGTCTCCGTCCGCGACCTGGCACCCGCAGGAGCAGCAAACCACTCCCTGAACACTCCACGGTAACCATGAACCCTGTACCCAACGTGACATGGCGCACACCGAGCCCTGCACAGACTCCTCACAACACTCCTATACCGGGCGTCTTGTACGCGCATATACCAGGCACCTCGCACACGCATGAGGGATCACTGACACCTAGTGGGCTGACACCTCCAGTTAGGCCGGAACCAGCACAACCACCAGCTCCAGTGCAATCACCACCAGCACCTGTGCAATCACAGCCGGTGCTACGTAGATTGCCGCGACAGATTCGACCACCTGATAGACTTAACCTGTAAATATACTTGTAAGAAACTTTGCCACATGGGGACTTTCTTTTAAAACAAAGTGGGGGGGTGAATGTGGTGAACTACATATACCTGTCTGGACACGCCCCCTGCTGACTGCTCCTGTGGCTCCTCCCACAGACCCTGGTATAAAGGCGATTGGGAGCACTGCTCCTCCCTCAGTCTCCAGGATGTAGTATGGTGGTCAACCATTGCTTGTTCTTTCTTCCAGTCAATAAAAACCGATATCTCGACTTCACATCTCAGAGAGAGTTATTGATGGTGCATCAGTCAGTTAAGTTGTAAGGAGAGACAGTTATTCTGGAGAGTTTCATGGTTGTGGAAGAAAAGGTCTGATTGACAACTAAACTAGTTTTCATTATGGGTGAGATGGAAGCTTTCAAACCTGCAGGACATAAAAACTCGAACTACAAGTACCTCACAGGGTTTTCACTCTAAATCACCTAGATAAATTGAGCAGCTCATCAATGTAGTTTCAGCTGGGGGAAAGCCATTTACAGATCATACAGGCAGGACTGAACACAGATCACTGGAGCTGCACCGTAGCACCAGAAACCACTGTCTCACAGCAATATCTACAACTTGGAACATCATTAGGAAATTAATTTTTCTACCCATTTTAGCCTATATATGACTCCAGACCCACATCGGAAGAGGTGGGATTGGATTTGAAATTGGAGCATGAGGACAGAAATGGAAGCACCACTGGTAGAGCAGGAGACCCAGGGAAGATTACCATCAAGATGGGAGTAAAAATAGCCTGCATTTCCCTAGCTTGATCAAATCAAGGAATGCCATGAACTATCCTTTGGTCTTCTAGTGCCTCACCCCTGCCTAACAAAGTTGCTAAAATCCTACTGTTTCCCCAGAGTACACTGCAGGTGCTATGGTCAAAACAAGATGTACAAAAACGTCAGGATGAAGGGTCTCGGCCCAAAACGTTGACTGCTCCTTTCAACGGATGCTGCCCGACCTGCTAATTTCATCCAGCCTTTTTGTTTGTCTACTGTTTCCCCAGCTGTCTCCTCCCTTGCTTTCCATGGATACCTGGGATAGATCTCATCTGGCGACGTGAAATTACCGACCTGTATGCATCCCATGACACCTAACACCTTCCTGTTTAGGCATGTCTACAGAGGCAATGTCTCAAGAAGGGACCCTGCCATTTGTACCATGCCCTCTTCCCGATGCTGACCTCAGGCTGGAAAAGCCTGAAGACCCGCTCCGCAAGGCTTAACAATAGCTTCTTCCCCACTGCCATCAGGTTCTTGAACCAATCTGAAAAATCCTAACATTATGTCGGACCGTATTTCTTCTTCCTTTTCTCAATTTGTACTCATGTCATTATGCTTATTTTGTCATTTAAGTTATGTATAATTTATGTTAATTTAAGTTTATTTTAACTTACGTATGTCATGTCTGTAATGTGCGGCTGCTGCAAAAAGTTAATTTTCATGGCATTTATACCCTGTGTGTTTATGCCTAAAATAAACTGGAACTTGAATTTCTGAAGCCTATCCTGCTGCAGTCTATCAATATACTCCTTCCTGAACTCACTATCTTCTAAAGCCTTCTCCTTGGTGAATACAGATGAGGAGTATTCATTTAGGACATTGCCCAAATTACTTGGCAGTAAACATCTTTTGCTCTCTTAGGGTGCTCACACTTTTCCTTGTTATTCTTCTGTTAATCTTACAGAATGTCTTGATATTTTCCTGAATCGTACTTGCTATGAATATTTCATGGCCCCATTTTGCCCCTCTAATTTCTTCCTTAAGTCCTCTTTGACACCCTCAAGAAACTCAACCAATTCCAGTTGCCTTCACCTGTCACCTACATCTGAAGGCAGCAATTCAGCGAAGTGGTTAGCATAAACTTTTTACAGCACCAGCAATTAGGGTTCAATTCCCAATGCTGTCTGTAAGGAGTTTGTACGTTCTCCCCAATACTGGGTGGGTTTCTTCTGCGGGCCCTGGTTTCCTCCCACATTGCAAAGTTGCACAGTTTAGTTAAGGGTTGTAGGCATCCTATGTTGGCATCAGAAGTATGGTGACATTTGTGAGCTGCTCCCAGTACATCCCTGTACTATTTTGGTCGTTAACACAAGTGACACATTTCAATGTATGTTTCGATGTAATGTGACAAGTAAAGCTAACCTTTAATAGACCTTAATCTATAATATGCTTCCTTTTCTCTTGATCAGCTTTACAATATCCTTTGTCATCCAAAGTTATCATTCTACCCATGTCATTAGTACCAATGTGTACTGCAACCTCTGGCTGCTCTCGTTCCTCTTTCCAAAGGAACCTGGCACCAGGCAGGGAACACACCATCTTGGAGTTTCACTCTCGGACGCAGAAATGCCTTTGCCTTTTTTTTCACAAGCCAATCCGCTTCCATGACAATAATTAAAAAAAATGCAACCTGACTTTTGGGGAATTTCACACAGAGGCAATTTTGTGGTGAAACACAGTAAAAGCTAATGTCAGCATGCATTGTCATTAACCCAGCCGCACGTTGAGTTATTTTGGGTTTCCATATCTAATTCCTCTGCAATGATCACTTTGCATGTCAGACCGTGGAGCTAAGTACAGCTCCAAAGCCATATTCAAATTTGCTGACAATGCTACTTTTATTGGCCGAGTCAAAGGTGGCAAGGAATTGGCATATAAGTGGGAGACTGGAAATCTGGCTGATTGGTGCCACAACAATAACCTCTCACTCAATGTCAGCCAAACCAAAGAGCTGATAATTGACTACCGGACGAGGAAACCATAAGTCCATGAGCCAGTCCTCATCGGGGATCAGAGGTGGAGAGCTTAAAATTCCTTGCCATTGTTAGACAGTATTCTGGAGTTTTGTGAATATAACAGATATGAATTCAAACAAGAACCAGGCTTCAGTTCTTATCATAAATGTAAATTCAGGAAACTTGCAATTAGCCTTCAGTTTTTTTTCCCACAAGTTGTAAGCAGTAAATTGAAGATAAAAGCACAGGCTGCTCCACAGACAATGAGACTGCAGTAATCAGGAACCAGGCATTAAAACAATGGAATTGTGTTAATTGGCTTGCATCAAACCAGACCTGACTTGAGAGCAAGCTGGTAGGCTGGATGGCTGTTGTCACTTAGCACATCAAACATGCTCGCAGGTATAGGCAATCAATAGTTCTTGTGTACATATCATATTTTGTACTTAGAGACTCTGACAGCATTAATTTTGGGTATCTGGCTCTCTGTTGTCAAAAGATTTTAGAATATTTGTGTTAACTAGTTTCTCCGAAAGGTGTTTGGACCTTCAAAAGTGTCTGATTAATTGCAATGTGCTTCCACTATGTATATCGAAGGATACAACCCAAAATTTGTCAACCCAAAATATTGAAGTAAACAATGGCATTGTAGCTATTGTATTGAATCACCTACTGTTACCTTTGACCTTACGGGTATAAAAAATGTGAAGTACTTTTGGGTTTGTGAGACTCTACCGAGAGAATGTCCATAAGAATACTTGCTCGTTGCACTGAATAAAGACTCGTATATCACCAGCTTCTGTATCTCTCCAGTGTCTTTGTTCACAGTTGAAACAGTTGGAGGCTCATCTGGGATACGTTCATGACCCACTGTGTGGCCAGTGACTTCAGCAGTCTAAAAGGGTGACTGCTTTTAAGAGTGGCTCCCCATGCTGAGATCTGTTCAGGTCAATGACCATAGGATCACAAAGTATCAAAGAACATGGTGGAAAGCTGTACTGGTCTATATAAAAGAGTGGTGCATGTGTGTGCATGTGTGTTAGTGTAAGAGACAGTTTTGAGTAGCAGGGCCACCAGCTGTGAAAGGTGGCTGCAGACCACAAGGATGCCAGAGAGGTGCACGTATACTCATTTGGGGGAATTACATAACGGCAGACATGTTTGTGAGTGTGCTTGTGTGTTTTAGAATAATTTTGAAACGTTGGTAACAAGAGTTTTAAATTCAAGGGGATACAGCGGGCATCATGACTTCAACAGCACATTGCTGAGTCCTTACTCTGTGGTTTTAAATATCTACGGTTTAATTTATATCCATCCTTCATATTTTGCTTAGTATGGGAATTAGTGTGGAGATAATTTAGGGAGAAGATATACCCAGGTGGGTCTATTGGGATGGCACCTGTAGAGGTCAGACAACATTAGGTTGAGAATCATAAGACCATAAGGAGCAGAATTAGGCCATTTGGCCCATCGAGTCTGCTCCGCCACTTTATCATGGCTGATCTTCATTTCCCTCTCAGTCCCAATCTCCTGCCTTCTTCCCAAATCTCTTCGTGCCCTGACTAGTCAAGAAATCCTGATGACCCCAAGCCAGCCCTTGACACTGATTACAAGCACTTCACCCCCAGGGGGAAGCAGAGCATTTTGACTGAGCTGCCCTCATCCTAATTCGGAGTTCCAGTGGAAACTCAAAGAGATGATTGGAATTCACCAGGTGCACCCCAAAGATATACATGTGTTGGTTAAAGTGAAATGCCTGAGGAATATGTGGGATGGTATGGCCCAGGGAGCGCCGGATGGACATGGGCAATACTGGGAATGTCAGTAACAAGGAGAGATATTGCTTTTGTAAGGGGGAAGTGCGGTAGTGACTGGGGGGGGGGGAGGTGAGAGTAACAGAGGAATGATATTGTCAGTGGTTCAGAGAGCTGATGAGCCAGCCATGGATTACGCAGAGCGTAAAATTGAGCGTATGAGGAGTATTCAGGGTTGGGCAATTCAGGGAGGGCTAGACCCAGTCGTCCTAAAAATGTTGAAGGAAGGCCTGAGCTCAGCCCACCAAGAAGTTTTAGATTTGGCGACAGCAGTGGGATCAAGCTACCCCACGGAAGTATCATGGGCTGAGGGGAAAGACTAGAGAAATGGGAAGAGAAGTCATTAAGTGGCATAGTGGATGTATCTGTTGTGACGTTACAGAGGCTTTGTGTGCCAACAACTAGGGCACCTAGCAAGGAATTGCTGGAATAGACATGGAAAGGTAAAGGAGCTGATTTGATATATCCTTGGCCTCTCAGACCATGGTTGGAGGCAGGGTCCTGGTAAGGGAGGAGTGTGTGAGAATCATGCACCAAAGCAGGCAGAAACCACAGCGATGCCCTCTCAGTCTGATCTGACACCCAACCAGATCAAAGGTTTGGTGAGGACAGCATCTAGGTCAGAACATAGCCGACGGCAGCTTCCATTGCAAGTGCTAGTCTCCCACATGTGTACACAAAAGGTTTTATATGGAGCTGACAATGCAATATTTTTGTGATATGGGGTCTTCAGTCTCAATAACTGATCTACATGTGCCCATGACTGGAGAGGTAACTTATATTACCAGTGCAGGAGGTGAAATGAGAGCAGAGAGAAGTGAGCCTCAGGTAGTCAGGAAATACAGCTTCCTGCAGATTTCTGGGTCTGCCCAAACAATGAGGGTGCTATCCTGGGGATAGAATATTTGTATTGATTAATTTCTCCTAAAGCCCTTTCGACCTTTAGAAGTGTCTTAACATTTACAATAGGCTTCTACCACGTATGTCAAAGGAACCGTTTGTCACCCCAGTGCATTGAAGTAAACAGCAGCATTGTAACTGTTGAAATTGCATTGAATCACTTGCTGTTACCTTTGATCTTAAAGGTGTAAAAGAGGTTTTGTGAGCCTTTCTTGAGAATGTCTCCAGAAAGATGCCTGAATGTTGTAAAGGCTTCCATATCACCAGTTTCAATGTCTCTCCAGTGACTTCATTCACTTCACAACAGGCACGACCATTTCAGAGAATCTGTCCTGGGGCCAACGTGTAAATTCCATTATAAAAAAAGCATGCCAGCGCCTCTACTTTCTTAGAAGTTTGTGTAGATTTCGCATGCCACCTAAAACTTTGACAGACATCTATAGATGTGTGGTGGAGAGTATCCTGACCGCTGCATCACAACCTGATATGGAAACACCAACGTCCATGAATGGGAACACCTACAATAAGTAGTGAATGCAGCCCAGTCCATCACAGGCAAAGCGCTCCCCACCATTGAGCACATCTACAAGGAGTGCACCGGAGGAAAGCAGCATCCATCATCATCCTGCAAGCCGTGGCCTTTTCTCACTGCTGCCATTGGGTCCCACACAAACAGTTCCGGAACGGTTATTACCCTTCAACCATCAGGCTTCTGAACCAGTGTGCTTAACGTCACTTCGCTCAGCTCAACAATGGACTATTTCACAAGCTATGGATGCACTTTCAAGTACTCCACAACTCGTGTTCTCAATACCAGTATTTTGAGGCAAATACATACTTTGATGATAGATTTACTTTGTATATTGACATTTGAACTTCCTTCAAATACCGTTGAATTTATGGCTGAAAACAGAACGTGTCATTACCATTAATGCTATTTTGACAAAAATTTACTGACCATCATCCAGACAGAGTTTATAATCTTTTGAATACAATAAATGGTTAGGAATTCTCTTCATTGCCATCAAAGTGCTTTCCTTTGTGGGAATTTTATAGAAATGTTGTATTACAACATTTGAAACAATGCGAACACCAACTAATAATAATATTTAAAAATGGGATCACCACAGGTAGGGGTGACATTCAGTGCTACTGCTTGCATCACACACGCTAAATATTTTCACTTTTCCCAAATCAGTAACTCATAACATTTGGATGTTGCATTTTCAGTTTTATCTTTGGCAGTTTAACTCAGTGGTGCTCCATAAAATGTAATGAACGAGTACCCATTTTACTACTTATGATAAACCTGTGAAATCAGTCTACTAAAGTTTATCATTGTTTTTTAAATGGGCGTTCATTCGTTACATGGATTATGGTAGGGTTCAGTTCTCCTATCTGCTGAACCAACCACTCATCTTCCATGCTGACACCGAGGCATGTATTTGCCCGTTTGATCTTTCTAAGAATTCTACTTATTTGGGGATGACTAGCAAATGGTACAAATTATTCAAATATTTGCAAATATTTAGTTAATATATTTGACCATCTTCTAAATTGCTGAATTCATATATCTGTTTCAAAAATAAGCTTAATCTCAAACAGAATTGAAAAGTATGTAAAATTAGAGTGAAATTTTCATTTGATATGTCGATAACCTCTGATTTATTTCTAATATGAGCAGAAATAATCATTGTATAATCATGCATTTATGAAAAAGAGTTGCACACTGTCTCAGAGATTTATATTTTGTTGATAAATTTGTCCAAACAAAACTTTGTGCTGGATAACACGTTTGATTACAAAGTGTACTTTTGATAGAAAAGCAAAATAAAAGTGAGCTCTGTTGGCTAAATATTTCGTGTACGTGATCAACAGTAGTATATTCAGGCAGAGGTCCATTCCACTAGAAAGTGTCATTGTGGGATGTGACTGCTAGACTCAAGAAGATTAGTTTGTGCTGGTCTATTAATGGGTAACAATGGCATTAGAGATGAGATTTATCCTGAGCAAGCTAAGTACCGTCAGTTTTGGCTTGATCTCAGCAGTGAGATTTATCCAAAGCTGAATGGATATTGATCAGGTGTAGATTATCGTATAATGAACTCAAGTTCATTTAGGACTTATTTTTGGTGAAGCAAAGTTGACAAACAAACAGCTACTCATTTAATTCTTAAGGTCTCTCTTGCAGTTAATGGTCACTGCAAAACCAAGGTGAGTTGCTGCAAAGCTTCTTACAGTCTCAATGCTTTTGTAGCTTCTGGAACACTGGAGTATAGCTCACCAACTTCTAATGAAACAATATTAACTGAATGAGTAATATTGCCAGAGCACTATGTATTTCTGAACAGAATCACTATGGTCAGGTCTGTTTGGTGTAGAAGTGTTCAAATATTTCATTAAAATGATCTTGTTATGTCTTGTAGGTACAAAACATTTAACTAAAACAAAGGAAGACGTGGGGTGTCCAAAAACGGGTGTAACTTCGTCTTTACTTTAAACAAAATGTGTACGTAACACATGGTATTGTAATGACATATGCAGTTAAAGCTTTTTTATGTTTAACCCATAATTAGTTATTTAAACAAAAAAGAATACTTAATCAACCAATATATATATACAAGATTACTCAAATATTATTGAAATATTAAACACTCAACACTCCTCCTTGATTAGCTACAGTATAAACTTCAACTCAAGAGTGAATGCATCTCAACTAAATACGCTGTAGACAATATAATACAACTAGTATATACAGACATCCACAGCATAGTAAATTTTAAATTGTCCCATTTAGGCTTAAAGACTTAATTGCTGTGGAGAATTTCTTACTCTTGTGGGATAAGAGAGTTTCTTACTCTCTTTCCTGTCAAGGGGGATCTCTTTGGTTGACAGGTGAGACTTGTGACTGTGAAAGAATCCCAGCTTCTGGGGCCTCCTCTGTGGTGGTTTCCGGAATTGACTCTGAGACTGAAGGAAGTGGTTCTGACAGCACTGGACACCTTTCTTCTCTTTTCTCTCTCTGTATCTACTTTGATCCCTTTCTTTTTCTTTCTCATGTTTCTTCTCTCTTTCACACCTTTTCCTTCACTACCTTGATCTTGGGAAGGTGTATTTAGTTCAAAAGGTATCTAGTACTTTCCTGGCATACGTTGAATAAACTCCTCTCAGACTTCAAGCTGGGTACACACCAATGCTTCGATGACAGAGGAGAAGATGGCAGAGTTTGACATCGAAACATCTGTTATAATCAATACCTGTACTCGGCTTGAAGTCTGAGAAGAGTTTACTCATTGCATTTGGTATTCTCTTTTTAATCCTTGAATTGCTAACTTTATGATCTGATTTTTCCTCTTAGTTTCCTCATTCACAACATCATTTAATGAACCCTGTTTTTGTATCTCCATTGACTACTTCCTTTTTGTCTTTCTATTCGTCCAACTGTGCTTTGGTCTTTGAATCTACTTTTACAAGCAGCTTTTTGCCTTCTACTTGAGCAACCTTAATGCATTCAGTGTAGGCTCTGGTTCTTTATACTCACAAAAGCTGAATACTTGCAACTTTCCTGAAGCTCCTTGAATTCTCATCCAACTTAAAACCAAGACACATTTTGCAAACAACTGTCTGATTAATTTACCTGAAACTTTCTCAGAAATGTTGCCCACAAAAACTGTTGTAGTCGGACTTTCACGCTTTCTCTGAGCAGCATGGTCCTTCCTTGGTCCAATATACTTTCCAACCAAAGCCACAGAGCCAATGCCTGTTAGTCTTCTGTTGGGCAATGACTCCTGGTGTTTGGCATGGCAATTGTGATTGGCATGGCCAGTTGTGGCATCATCCAGCCCCTTTCTGAATTTGTTTTCAGTTGGCTTTGTTGCAGTAAATGTGGTATGCAAATGGTGGATGGATCACTGATCAAGTTGTAGTTGTCTCAGCAACTCATAGAACCATAGAACATTACAGCACAGAAACAGGCCTTTTGGCCCTTCTTGGCTGTGCCAAACAACTGTTCTTCCGAGTCACACTGACCTGCACCTGGTCCATATCCCTCCATACACCTCTCATCCATGTACCTGTCCAAGTTTTTCTTAAATGTTAAAAGTGAGCCCGCATTTACCACTTCATCTGGCAGCTCATTCCACACCCCCATCACTCTCTGTGTGAAGAAGCCCCCCCCCCAATGTTCCCTTTAAACTTTTCCCCCTTCACCCTTAATTCATGTCCTCTGGTTTTTTTCTCCCCTAGCCTCAGTGGAAAAAGCCTGCTTGCATTCACTATCTATACCCATCATAATTTTATATACCTCCATCAAATCTCCTCTCATTCTTCTACTCTCCAGGGAATAAAGTCCTAACCTATTCAGCCTTTCTCCGTGACTCAGTTTCTCAAGTCCCGGCAACATCCTTGTAAACCTTCTCTGCACTCCTTCAACCTTATTAATATCCTTCCTGTAATTCGGTGACCAAAACTGCACACAATACTCCAAATTCGGCCTCATCAATGTCTTATACAACCTCACCATAACATTCCAACTCTTATACTCAATACTTTGATTTATAAAGGCCAATGTACCAAAAGCCCTCTTTACTACCCTATCTATCACCATGTCTCTACAATGCTGGTCCTTCTGTTTTTCCCACATAAAGCTCAATTTAGTTTGTTGGTTGTTGCATTTCACAGCCACATATGTCATTCCCAAAGGAGTTAACTTTTCTCTAGTATAGGATCTTAGTTGATATCTAAAGGCTTCAGTTTGGTATCTTTGAAATGTCATTCAAACTCACTTTGTGGAATGACTGAAACAGCTGAATCAGTGCCTAATTCCATTTAAACCAATTTTCTGTTCGATTCCGGCATAAGCCATATTGCTTGTCTAGACTACTCAAGCCTGTATCATTGTCAGATTTTTCATTTTCAGCATGCAGAGTAGGGCTCTTTTTGAATCTGCAACCTGATACTTTAACTTTTCTTCTTCCCTGAGCAGTCCATTTATTTTTGTCTGGCCGACATGCTCTTTGTATATATCCGACTTTGTTGAATTTTCTGCAAGTTTCACCTTTAAATCTGCACTGGTCTGGTGTATGTGAGCTCCTGTCACAATGGTAAAACAGTTTGGTTTCTGTTTAGACATTGCAATTTTGTTCATGCTCACTTCCTTTCCTGACTACAGCTCAATTGCATCTCTGTCTGCGGTTTCCATTGAAACAGCGACTTCCATTGCTCATTTGAATGTAAACTGTGCTTCAGTTAGGAGTTGTTTTAGAATGTTTTCTTTTAAGATTCCATAAACTAAACCATCTCTCAATGTATCATTAAGCTCGTGACCAAGCTGACAATGCTCAGCCAATCTCTTCAATACAGCAAAGTACACTGAAATGGACTCACTTTCCTTTTGATTCTGCTTAACCTAAAGCGTTCTGCAATCAACAATCACTTTGTTTCTAAATGTCCCTGCATTATCATCACAATAGCAGCAAATCTCATTTCTAATGGTTTGTTTAGAGCAGTCAAACTTCAAAGCAAACTCTATGCCTTTAAACCCAATGAACTCAACAAAATTAGCACATGCTTCTTGTTGTTTATTTCATTTACTTCAAAATATTGTTCCAATAGCTCAGTGTACATGAACCAATCACCCATTGTATAGTCAATCTCATCAATCTTTCTGATGTATCCAGCCTATTCAGATTTTTTAATGATTATGATCACCCAGTACTCACTCTTTATGAATCCTGAATTCTTCCATTTTCTGGGTTTTCTTAAAAAAATTCATGGTTTTCTATTTCAACATTGCTCTTGCTGCATTTTATTTTATTTCGAACATCTCACAGCAATAGGCTGATAGCTGTGTGGGGTTCGTTTTAAAAATACCTCCTTGCCAATGTTATGTTTTGTAACTTCAAAACATTAAACTAATTCAAAGGAAAGACATGAGAGTCCAGGAACTCAGGTGTAACTTGGTCATTACTTTAAGCAAAGGCATGAACATCACAAGATAGCACGATGACGTATACAAGTAATGTATTTTTACACATAACCCATATTTAATTATTTAAACAAACAAGAATACTAATCAACCAATATATATATAAGATTACTCAAATATTCTTGAAATATTAAATACACAACACTCTCGTATGTACTTGAGTGACATTCAAGACAATATGAAAATAATTTGAATACTAAATCCATTTGGAAGACAAAGATCAGCAAAGAAGTAACACATCCAGATATAGCCGGAGAATCATTGCAGAGGCTTCCCTTCTTTCACCAAACCATCACTCTTTAAGTTTCTTAAGCATCTACATTTAGCTTCATCCTATTTTTCAGATCAACATCACTCCTTGGTAAAACCATCATCACAAAAGGTATCAACAAAATCCCACATGTTGTTGTCACTTGGCTCTACCTCAGCACCATTATCTTGAACTTGCAAGTCAATTCCACTTGTAAACCAAACTGCATATTGCTGTTACCTTTCTCAATGGACATATTTCTCCAGCTTTCCTCCCATTCTTTCCCCCAATTCTGACTCACCTGCTGTGCTTCCAACCATTTTAACTGCATTGGTTTTAGCTTAATTCTAATAACTCTTGCAGTTTGCTGCAACTGACTGGGATGGACTCATCTTCTTAATAAGGAAGACAAAGCTTATGTTTCCTGTTCTAGAGTCTCACTTAAGAGGAAGGGAAATCTGCAGGAGTTCTTACAATTAAGCAATTGAAAACACTGCCCAAACATTGTTTTAATAATATTATTAAAAGCAAACTCTACCAGACCAAAGATTCCAAACAAAATGCCACAGGACAAAACTTAGACCTTCTGTGGATTTATTTCTCAACCTGAATTCTACTTAAACAATCTTTCTTATCACTTTTGAGCCCTTAATGAATTAACTTGGTCGGCAATAATGCTAATTTCATTCTGAGTACCAAGTAAGGTTTATTTTGAAGTGGAACTAACTTCATTTTACACAAGTGGTATTGGAATAAAGTGCAATTATTGTTAAATCATTTGAAAAAAATATATATATTATTTTTCTGTAAAAATATTAATGGAATGTGATTTTTGACATTTTTACTACCCTTGTTTTTAAATAGATTTTTTAACATTCATAACATGATTACTCTCATCACATGATCTTCAAATATTTACCTTCTATTTGCCAGTAAGTACAGAAACTTTGCCACTAGAACTTTTAGAGTCATACAGTATGGCAACAAGTCTTTTGACCCATGTTGTCAACACAGACCAGTGACCACCCAACTGTATTAATCCCATCTTCCAGTACTTGGCCTGCAGCCTTCTGCCCCAGGGTGATTCAAAAGCTCATCTAGAACCGCAGTGTATTTCAGGGTCAAGATTCATGGTTGTTTAACGTCATTTCCAGCACACAAGTGTGAAGGAGAATGAAATCATTGTTGCTCCTGATCCAACGCAGCACAAGAAATATGTGCTGGAAACACATGTAGCAAATATATATTTCTATATAGAAATATAGCAAACATTAAGCCACATTGAGTATGTGGTAAGAACAGAAGGGCCAGCATTATGGGGCCATGAGTGGCTGAGACAACAAAACTTAATTGGGGATCCATTCACCATTTGCATGCCACATCCCCTGTAAAAGTGAATTAAGAAAGGTACTGGATGCTGCCACAGCAGTGTTCAAGGATGGCATTGGAAAGCTCAAACACATCAATGGTAGAGTTAAATGAAAGTGCCACACCCAGGTTTTTCAAAGCCCATCTGGTTCCTTATACCATCCACGATAAAGTAGCCAGCAAGCTAGATTGCATGGAGGCTGAAGGAATTCTTTCCAAGGTTGACTGGAGCCCATGGGCAATGCCAATGGTCCTAGTAGACACGAAGAATAGGTCTGTCAGGACTTCTGGTGATCTTAAGGTCAGTATCAACCCAGTTCTGAAAGTAGGTCAAAATCCACTGCCCAGAATAGAGGATATCTTTGCAAGCCTTTCTGAAGGGAAACACTTTAGCAAAATAGACTTAGCTGAGACCTACCTACAGATGGAGAAGCAAGAAGAATCCAAAGTGATTTTTACCATAAACACTCACAAAGGGCTTGATTGCTATAATAGGAGAAGCCTCTACACCTGCACTGTGGACCAGGTGCTGCAAGACTGCCTGGGCACTCAGTGTTTCTGGATGACATCATTGTTATCAGTGAGGGTGACAAGGAACATCCCTAAAATCTCAAGACAAGTGTTAAAAAGATTAGACAATTATAGGCTCAGGGCACAATGCAACAAGTGTGAATTCTTCAAACCAAGCATCACTTGCTGTGGTCACACCATTGACACACAAGATTTACACGAGTGTGCTGAGAAAATGCAAGCAGTTGCGAATGCTGCAAGACCAAAATACATGTCACATTTGCACTCACTTTTAGGATTTGTCAATTACTAAATGTACTATGCCGTGGATATCTATAGTGATTGTATTATATAGTGTACGGTGTATGTAGTTGAGATGCATTCTCTATTGAGTTGGAGCACACAGCTAAGCATGGAGGAGTGTTGTGTATTTAATATTTCAGTAATATTTGAGTAATATTGTAAATATATGGTTTGATTAAGCATTATGTTACTTATATAATTTATTATGTTTATATACAGTGTACAAAATATGTGAATAACATACATCATCATTGTATCATGTTATATGGCTCAGCAGCCAAGCAGTGACCCCTCCACCCCCTTTCAGGAAAGTTGTTATCCCACAGGAGTAAAGAAATCTTCCACAGCAATTAAATTTTTAGGCCTGAATAGGACAACTTAAAATTTACAATGCTTTGGATGTCTATATAGTAATTGTATTTTATAATATACTGTATATATTATACCTTCTCTATTTACATAATTCATTACAGGTTATATGCAAGAATTACATGAATGGTCTATGTCAGTACATCATTACACCACCACATCATAAACACACACTTCACTAAAGTAAAGAGCAAAGTACATATGTTTATCCTCGGGCTCCTGTGTTTTACTTTCGATTAATTTCTGGAGTTACAAAATGTAACAAAATCCTTAGAAAGAGGTGACATAGGATCAGAAGATGTCGAATCCTTGTGCGTAGGGTTAAGAAACTGCCAGGATAAATAGACTCTGATGGGATTTATATGCAAGCCCCCAAACAGTAGCCAGGATGTGAGATATAAATTCCATGGGAGATAGAAAAGGCATGTAATAAGAGTAATGCAATAATGGTCATGGAGGTAATTCAGTATTCAGGTATATTGAGCAAATCAGGTTGGTGCTGATTTCCAAGGGAGTGAATTTGTAGAATGCCTATAAGACCACTTTTTAGAGCTGCTTGTGGTTAAGAGCACCAAGGGAAAGGCAATTCTGGATTGTGTGTTTTATAATGAACCAGATTTGACTAGGGTGCTTAAAGTAAAGGAACCATTAGGAGACAGTGATCATAATATTATAGAATTCATCCTGAAACTTGAGAGGGAGAAGATGAAGTCAGATGTTTCAGTACTAGAGTGGTGTAAAGGGAATTACAGAGGCATGAAAGAGGAACTGGCCAAAGTTGATTGGAAAGGGGCATTATCAGGGATGATGGCAGAACAGGAATGACTGAAGTTTCTGGGGGCAACTTGGTGGGTACAGGATAGATCCCAACAATGAAGAAGTATTCTAAAGTAAGAACGAGGCAACTGTGGCTGACAAAGGAAACCAAAGACAGCATAAAAGCAAAAGAGAGGGCATATAATACAACAAAAATTAATGGGGGATTGCCAAGCTTTTAAAAATCACCAGAAGGCAACTAAATACCCATAAGGAGAGAAAAAATGTAATATAAAGGTAAGCTAGTAGATAATATAAAAGAGGATATCAAAAGTTTTTCAGATATACCATATAAAGAGTAAAAGAAAGGCAAGGCAGCATCCGTGGAAAAAAGTATAGTCGATGTTTTGGCCGAGACCCATCATCTGGACTGATGAAGGGTCTCGGCCTGAAATGTCGATTGTACTTTTCCCATAGAAGCAGCCTTACCTGATGAGTTCCTCCAGCATTCTGTGTGTATTGCTTGGATTTCCAGCATCTGCAGATTTTCTCTTTTGTTAAGAAAGGCAGGAGTGGATATTGGAACATTAGAAAATGATGCTAAGTTCTAAGGGGGTGAAATGGTGGAACATTTCTGCCAGTCTTCATTGAGGAAGACACCAACAGTATCCCAGAAATTCAAGTGTGTCAGAGGGCAGAAGTGAGTGTGGTTACTATTACAAAGGAAAAGGTGTTTGGAAAGCTGAAAGGTCTGAAGGTAGATAAGTCACCTGAAACCCCATGGTTCTAACGGACGTAGCAAAAGAGATAGTGCAGGCATTAGTAAAGATATTTCAAGAATCATTGGATTCTGGAATGGTTCTGAAGAACTGGAAAGTTGCAAATGTCAGTCCATTCTTTAAGAAGGGAGGGAGGCAGAAGAAAGGTAATTATACACCAGTTAGCTTGACTTCAGTAATTGGGCAGAAGTTTGAGTCCATTATTAAGGATGAGATTTCGGGGTACTTGGAGGCACAATATAAGTAGGCCAAAATGAGCACGATTTCCTTGAAGGGAAATCTTGCCTGACAAGTCAGTTGGAATTCTTTGAGGAAGTAACAGGCAGGAAAGACAAAAGAGAATCTGTGGATGTTGTTTACCTGGATTTTCAGAAGGCATTTGAATGGGAGCTGCACATGAAGCTGTTAAGGTAACACAGTATTACGGGAAAGATATTAGCATGGATGGAAGGCTAGTTGACTGGCAGGGAGTAAAGACTGGGAATAAAGGGGGCCTATTCTGGTTGGCTGCTGGTCACCATTGGTGTTCTGCAAGGATTGGTATTTGGACAGCTTCTTTTCATGTTATATGTTAATACTTTTGATGACAGAATTGATGGCTTTGTGGCCAAGTGTGCAGAGGATACAAAGATAGGTGGAGGGGCAGGTTGTGTTGAGGAAGCAGAAAGTCTGTAATAGCTTTAGACAGATTAGTGGAATAGGCAAAAAAAGAGGCAGATGGAATATAGTGTAGGGAAATGTACGGTTCTGCAATTTTGTAGAAGGAATAAAGACAGACTATTTTCTAAATGGGCAGAAAATTCAAAAATCAGAGTAGCAAAGGGACTTGGGAATCCTCAAGCTGGATAGCTTACAAGTGCAGTCAGTGGTAAGGAAGGTAAATGCAATGCTAGCAATCATTTTGCGAGGACTAGGATGTGATGCTGAGGCTTTATAAGGTATTGGTCAGATCGCACTCAGTGTTACGCGCAGTTTTGGGCCCCTTATCTAAGAAATAATGTGTTGGCATTGGAGAGGGTCTGGAGGAAGTTCATAAGAATGGTTCAGGGAATTGAAGGTTTAATGTATGAGGAATGTTTGATGGCCCTGGGCCTGTACTCACTGGAGCTTAGAGGAACGGGGGAGCTCATGGAAACCCTTCAAACATTGAAAGACATAGACAGAATGAATGCAGGGATGATGCTTCCTATAGAGGGTGAGTTTAGGACCAGAGGGCACAGCCTCAGATTAGAGGGATGTTCATTAAGAACAGAGACGAGGAGGAATTCCTTTAGCCAGAGGGTGGTGAAACTGTGGAATTCATTGTTATAGACGGCTGTGTATGCCACATCACTAAGTATTATTAAAGTGGAGTTTGATACGTTCCTGATTAGTCTGTGTGTCAAAGGTTATAGGGGAGAAGGCAAGAGAATGGGATTGAGAGGGATAGGGATAATAAATCAGCCATGAAAGAATGGTCTAGCAAACTCGACGGGCTGAGCATCCTAATTCTGCTCCTATGCCTGATGCTCTTATGGTCTTATAGAGAGCTTATATACTGTATATATAAAGTGATGCTAGGTACAGGAGTGTCTGTATGTAAGGTGACTAACTGACAATGATAAAGTAGTGCTGATGGTGGGGTACTGTTGAGGGTTGTTTAGCCTTACTGCTTGGGGAAAGTGACTGTTTTTGAGAATTGCGGTCCTGTTGTGGGTGTTACACAGCCTCTTCCCTGATGGGAATGGGAGACCCAGCGTGTGAGCAGGGTCAGTGTCATCCTTCATGATATTGCTGGCCTTCTCCCAGCACTCTTCTGTAAGCATGTCTTTGATGGTGGGTGGGCTGGTGCCGGTGATGCGTTGTGCAGTTTTGCCTACTGTCGCAGAGCCTTCCTGTCCGCCACGCACAGTTCCCATCCATGCAGTGATGCTGTGTGCTGGTTCACTCTCCATGGCGCATCTGTAAAAGGCACAGTCCACTTCTCATCAACCTCCTCAGAAAGCACAGCCGTTGAGTGGCTTTCCTGATTGTGGGATTGTGGCAGATTGTGTGAGAAGTGCACTCCCAGGGGTATGAAACTGCCCGCAGTTTCCACCATTCTGCCTTCGATTTAAGGCACTTAACAGTGTTGATGAACAGAGGGATCTTGGGGTCCAAGTTCATAGTTCCCTGAAAATGGCTACACAGATTGATAGGGTCATTAAGTAGGCAGATGGCACGTTTGCCTTTATTAGTTGAGGCTTTAAGTTCAAAAGTCAGGAAGTTATGTTGCAAATTATAAAACTCCGGTTAGGCTGCATCTGGAGTATTGGATATAGTTCTACTCACCCCTTTATAGAAAGGATTTTGAGGCTTTGGAGAGGGTGTAGAAGAGGTTTACCAGGATGTTGCTTGGATTAGAGGGCATGTGCTATAACAACAGGCTGGACAAACTTGGGTTGTTTTCTCTGGAGTAGGAGAGGCTGAGGGGAGATCTGATAGAGGCTTATAAGATTATGAGAGGCATAGACAGAGTAGACAGAATCTTTTTCCAAGGGTTGAAATGTCTGTTCCCTGAGGGCATACATTTAATGTAAGGGAGGTCAATTTTGAAAAAGATGTGAGGAGTAAGTTTTTTTACACAGAGTGGCAGGTGACTGGACTATGTTGCCTGGTTGGGGCAGAAATATCAGGGGTTTTTAAGAGACATTTAGACATTTGGGCATATGAATGCATAGAAAAATATGGACATTGTGTAGGAAGAAGAGATTAATTAGCCATTTGATTGCTAATTTAAGTGGTTCAGCACAACATTGTGGTCTGGAAGGCCTGTCCATTTTCTATGTTCTACGTTGGTCTTCTGTTGTCCAGATATCTCCCTGCTAGCAATTAGATGGAGAATACCTTGATATAGATTAGTGCAAATTTGTATGGTCAACTCTGGGGTATTAGCCATCCTATTAAAGGGAGCACACATAGTATGCATGGTATTTAAGAAGATCTCAAGTAATTTAGTTTTCCCTCCTTCTCTTGGATGACCTACAAGAATTCATGGTACCAATAAGCTGATGGTTGATCTGTGTACCAGCATGAGCCATGCTGATGATAAACCTGGCAGACACTCAGTGGCCACTTTATTAGGAACATCTGCTTGTTAATGCAAATACTTAATCAGCCAGTCATGTGACAGTAACTGAACATCAGACACAGGTTTAAGGTCCTGGGGAGAAGGTACAGAGGAGATGTCAGGGGTAAGTTTTTTAATTTAGAGAGTGTGGAATGGGCTGCTGGCAACAGAGGTGGATATGATAGGGTCTTCTAAGGGACTTTTAGATAGGTACATGGAGCTTAGTAAAATAGAGGGCTATAAGTAAGCCTAGTAATTTCTAAGGTAGGGACATGTTTGGCACAACTTTGTGGGCTGAAGGGCTTGTATTGTGCGGTAGGTTTTCTATGTTTCTATGTTTAGAATGGGGAAGAAATGTGAGTCTAGTTGACTTTGACTGTGGAATGATTGTTGGTGTTAGATAGGGTGGTTTAAATATGTCAGAAACTTCTGGTCTCCTGGGATTTTCATGCAGAGCATGGTAGGGTTTACACTCGCCTGAAAGGGAGTGAGGAGTCGGGTAGGTTGTGGGTATCTTATTTGATCTGCATGAATTTTCTTCTGGGATCTCCCACTCAATGTTATCCAACTGTACCTGAAAGCTCTGCAGGAGATGGAAGACCTGAATAGGAAATGAGTGTTCTGATATTTTAAGTGATCACACCTCACTGTTTATGTCAAGCCAACACAAGTGAACGTGGGGACAGCATATATTTAATTAGGTCATCAGCCAGCTGTGAGGCTGAGACCCTGGTAGACGAGGCCTCTGATATTTCAATGATGTCCAGGCCTAATCTCCTGCTGAACCTCCTTTTCAATGGTCTCTTCTGCATGGAAAAGGGGAGACCCCTGAGTGAGGCAGGGAGTAAATGATATGTGTTGAATGGACAGATTTGTGAGGGGGTTCTTGAAGAAAAGGCATGGCATTGCATGGAAGGTAAGCATCAAAGTTCAAAGTAAAATTTATTATTAGAGTACGTGCACGTCACCACATACAACCCTGTGATTATTTTTCTGTGGGTGTACTGGATGATGGCATGGTGGTTGGATAGAAGAGGAATATGAGGGGTGGAGAGGGATGGAAGTAACGACAGAGTAAGTTGGATTTGAACAGCAATGTGCTGCAGGAAATTTGGGGAGATGGAGGATAGAGATAATATGCTTCTCAGGTGAATGTGCCGTGATGTTCAACCTTTCTGCCTTAAGCTATGAAATCATATTTTGCCTTTGAATCCATGGGTATAGTTTCATGTTCCTGTTGCTAACTTCACCAGTAACCACCAGCTTTTATTTCCTTGCAAAAGCTTACTATCCTTGGCATTTCAGTAAGAGTGGGGGCTACTAAAATAAGGCAGAGTCTTTGAAATTCCAGATCCTTTCTGCAATTCCTCATTGTTCTTACACTACTGAAATCCGTTGTAATTGATGCTAGAGATGAAATGAAGTTCTTATGCTTACTATTTCCTTTTCCTTGAGATCAAAGATGACTTGCGCTCACTTCTTTACTGAGCAGGGGAAGATGACCTTGCATGGATGGTTTTTATGTGGGGTGATTGTTGCATAACAGCTACCTCAGTGAGTTAACAGAGTGAGACTTGGGACGATGGGCAGAAGAATCCCAGACAACTGGAGACCAGGTCCTACTGCAGAGACTTCACATTCATATGGGTACACAGAGAGGAACACACACAAAGAAATGAACACTGACATAGTGGCATTATACTTTGGTCAGGAAAAAGCAATTTCAATTTAAACAGCATTTTGGCTCAGCAAAATGTCCCCGTGTATCGCATGAGATTTTATAATTATGAGTGGATGCTAAGGCACATGGGGATTTATTAGGGCAGATGATTTAAGGAAGTTAGGCTTCAACAAGTACAGGCCAAGCAGCATTTGTGGAAAAGAGCAAACAGTCGATGTTTTGGACTGAGACCCTTAATCAGGACTCCAGATGAGCACTCCAGTCCTGGTGAAGTATCTCAGCCTGAACATTGACTCTTTGCTTTTTTCCATAGATGCTGCCTGGCCTGCTGAGTTCCTCCAGCATTTTTGAGTGTGTTGCTTTGAATTTTCAGCATCTGCAGATTTTCTTGTGTTTGTTAAGCTTCAACAAGTGCCTGAATATACCAAAAGATGATGGAGAAATGGTGAGACAATGGCTTAAGAAGTAAGTTCCACAGCTTAAGAGTTCTGGGAATCAACACTGGGGAAAATGCATTCTGCTGAAGGTACGTATTGTAACCTCTATTCACTGCTGCAGAGGGGACATGTTCAAGGTGAATAATGAAGAGCCAATGCAATGGGCTGCCTTGTCTTATATGTTCTTAAGAGTCATTGGAGCTGCATACATTCAGACAAGTGGTGTGTATTCCATTGCATTCCAGAATTGTGCCTTGTTGATAGACAGAGACTTTGGGGGTCAGAGGGTGAGCCATTTGTCATGTAATACCCAGCCTCTGACCTACACTTGTAGTATTTTTGTGGCTGGTCCAGATGAGTTTTGAGTCAATGGCGATCTACAAAATATTGATTACGTGGGCTTGGTGATGACAATGTAATTGAGTGAATGCTGGGAGTTTGACTCTCTCTGTTGGAGATGGTCACTGCTTAGAACTTCGTCACGTGAATATTACTTATCATTTACCAGCCCATGTCAGTCTTGCTATGAGCATATTTCAACATGGCTGTGACTTATCATTATACCTTTGGTACTCTTTTTAAAGATAGGAAATGTTAACAATAAACTTATAGAAGGAATGCAGTTCTAGTACCAATGATTTTCCTTCACTGTGGGTTTCTGCATACCTCTCACAGGTGGTTGAGACATGGATCTTCAACATCTAGGTCTGAGGTATACAGAAATATTTATTTTGCATAGGAACATAGAACTTCAGAAGACCACAGGAATGTAGGAAATATTTTGTTGCTCTTGGAAAAATGTTTCCTCAAACAATATTTAGATGAATAATCCCCCAATTAAAAGAAGATGGTGATCTTTTAAACTCATCACCAATTTAAAATTATTCCTTCAATTTAAATCCTGACAATGTTGCTTTTACTTAATTTTATTTTGTTTTTGATTTCTGAATTGATAGCAATGCAAACTTAACCTCCTTTAGAAAATTTTAAACATAGGTGACTGGCTTTTGAAACTGCAGCAATTAGTATTTTAGTTTTCACAACAGTATCAGTATTGCTTACACAGTCCTTTCCTGCTGTCCAGCACAATTTTGTTTAAGCTCAAGTGGTGCGTTGTTTAACATTTGCCAGCTCACACAGAAGAATGTTAATGCACCAAAAAAAACCCATTGACAGTGTCTGAGAAAATGAAAATTGGATTGCATGGGTGAAATCTGTGTAAATTAGTTCCTCAAAAGCTGCCCAGTAACATTCCAACTACCTGGAAAGGATGGACCAAAGGAATTGGCTGCAGTGCAAGTTTAACTTAACCTTTTAACTCAAAAAATCACAGGATGAATAATATTATGGGGCTATAGTTATCAACTTCCTAATATGCTGAAGATGGTAAAAAATATTTGATGGCTACTTCTCTGTTTCAAAGACTAGATTCCCTTTAGAGTTCTAAGGCTAATCAGGTAAAATACCAATTTGACACATTATGGAGAAGCCTCATCTGATTAGGGATGGTCAGTTTGGGGATGGGTAGATTGTGCTTCACAAGCCAGGTTGAATTATTCATGGAAGCGATGAAACAAATCAATGAAGGTAGAGAAGTAGATGTGATCTATATGGATTTTAGTAAGGCATTTGACAAGGTTCCCTATGAGCTTACTATAAAGTCAGGAGGTATGGAGTCCTGGGAAACTAAGCTGTGTGGATTCAGAATTGGCTTGCCCATAGAAGGCAGGGGGTGGTAGTAAATGGAGCATATTCTGACTGGAGGTCAGTGTTCTGCAGGGATCTGCTCTGAGACCCCTGCTCTTTGTGATTTTTTTTTAATATAAATGATTTAGAAGAGGAAGAAGAGGGTGGGTTAGCAAGTTTTCAAATGACAAGAAGGTTGGTGGTGTTGTGGATAGCTGTTGTAGTTATAATCAGACACTAATCAGATGCAGAGCTGAGAAGTGGCAGTTGGAGTTCAATTCGGAAAATTCAGATACACTTTTGAAATGTGAACTTTAAAGCAGAGTGCAGGGTTAATGGCTGGATTCATAGCAGTGTGGAGGAACAGGGGGATCTTGGGGTCCATGTCCATAGATCCCCAAAGTTGATGTGCATTAAGAAAGTGTGTTGGTCTTCATTTAGTCATGGGATTGATTTCAAGGGCTATGAGGTAATGTAGCAACTCTATGAAACTCTGGTTATCCAACACTCAGATTATTGTGGTCACTTCGTTATAGGAAGGACATGGAAGTTTTAGAAAGGCTGCGGATGAGATTTACCAGGATGCTGCCTTATGAGGAAAGGTTGAGTGAGGTAAAGCTTTTCTCTTTGGAGCAAAGGAGGATGAGAGGTGATTCAAAGGAGGATAAGAGGCATAGGTAGAATGGATGGCCAACATTTATTTCCCAGGGCAGCAATGGGGAATACAAGAGGGCATAATTTTATGGTGATTGGAGGAAAGTATAGGGGATTGTCAGAGGTAGGACTTTATACAGAGAGTTGTAAGTGCATGGAATGTGCTGCCAGGAGTGGTGGTAGAAGCAGATAAATTAGGGACATATAAGAGGCTCTTATATTGGCACATGGATTTAAAAAAAAAATGGAGGTCAATGTGGGAGAGAAGAGTTAGATTGATCTGGAAGCAGGATAATAGTACAGCAAAACATTGTGAGTCAAAAATACTGGTGCCTAAGAAGAATGTGGTAAATACCTCAATGACTATAGTCCAGCAGCACTCACGTCCACTTTAATGCAATTCTTTGAGAGGTTGATGATGAGCCATATAAGCTCCACCCTGAGAAATCTGCTCTGGCACAGGGGGTCGTCAGCAGATGCCATTTCATTGCCTCTTCATTCACCCTTGAAACATCTGGACAGCAAAGATGCATACATCTGTGTGGTTTGGAGCTGCCACCAAGCAGGATAGAACCAGACTACAGCGCACAGTGAGGACTGCCAAGCGCATCATTGGAGCCTCCCTGCCCTCTATTGTGGACCTGTACTCTTCCAGGTTGAAGAAGAGGGCGGGGAACATCATAAAGGATTCCTTCCATCCTGCGCACGGACTGTTTGAACTGCTTCCGTCTGGTAGGCGCTTCAGATCCCTCCAGACTAAGACTAATAGGCACTGGAGAAGTTTTTTCCCTACTGCGGTCACTTTGCTGAACAGTTAACTGCTGCTTAACTGTCGGCTAACTATTACTTGGATTGCACTACTTGTATGTATAATCTATATTTTCATTTATATTTATCATTATTATTATGAGCAGAGAGACAACATCTGTCAGAAGTAAATTCCTTGTATGTGCACAGGTACTTAGCGATTAAATTCTGATTCTGATCAGATATATTTATCAACTAAAGCTCAGCATTCAACACTATCTAAAAACAAATCAATAGGGCTCACATCCTTAGTCTCAATACTTCCCTGTGGAACTCCACTGGTAACTAGCAGCCAGCCGGAATAGGATCCCTTTATTCCCACTCTCTGTTTTCTTCTGATCAGCCAATGCTCCACCCATGCTAGTAACTTCCCTGTAATTCAATGGGCTCTTTCTAAGAAGCCTCATGTGTGGCACCTTGTCAAAGGCCTTTGGAAAATCCAAGTACACCATGTCTACTGCATCTCCTTTGTCTACTAGTATTCAAATATAACACTTCCGGTCCAGTATTTGTTGCTTTTTGTTTTAACTGCACCATGCCTCTATTGCCCTGTAACTCATGCCACTGGCTGTGATTAAGCCTCATCTCCTGTCTGTTCTTTCTATAATTCTGTTGCATGCAATCTTTGATTTATTTCTGTTTTCCCTTTCTTCAACCCTATCACTCCGGTTCCCATCCCCCTGCCAAATTAGTTTAAACCTTCCCTAACAGCTCTATTAAATGTGCCCGCTAGGATTTTGGACCCTTATGCTATTTAAAACAAGAAAGACTGTGCATACAACTATTCAAACACACTGAATGTTATTGTGGAATAATTCCCAATTTGCTGTTTTCATTGAAAGAGGAACAAGTCCAAATCCATCTATCAACATTTCTGGCTTCCCTAAGTTCTCTGACCTTGCATCCAACTTTCCCATTTCTTCAATTAATTCAAAAGGTCAAGAATAAATATTCTTCTTGGTTATATCCAGTTCACTCTAGAGCCAGTTCAATCCTTCCAGGCTTCTCTATAAGCAGCATAATCTGTACTTCATCTAGAGCAAGCGTTCCTGACCTTTTATATGCCATGAACCCCAATCAATAACCAAGGGTTCGTAGACCCTTGGTTGGGAGACCTTGATGGAGAGTAATTAGAAGAAATTTGAGTGCACTTCTGTGGTAAACTACATATACCTGTCTGGACAGGCCCCTCTGCTGACTGCTCCTGTGGCTCCTCCCACAGACCCCTGTATAAAGGCGATTGGAGGCACTGCTTCCCCCCCCCCCCCAGTCTCCGAGATGTTGTGCTCCCTTTTTGCTGCTAATAAAAGCCTATCATTCACTTCCTGTCTCCGAGAGTTATTGATGGTGCATCAACTTCACTTTGAGTTTTAATTTTTCAAAAAAAACAGCTAAATAAATTCCTGTTTATTTTTTAATCTTTCTTTTCAGACAACATCAAAGACATAGAGAAAGTTCATGCTTGGTGCAATCAGAAGCTAAATATAAGCAGGCTCAGACCAGTTTTCCCTCTGTACTTTCTGAATACTACTTGGAGGGAGAGGAAATTTAGCCTAATTGTCTGTAAGGTGGTTCTCGAGCCCCATAGACCCATTCCTTTTATTCACCGATTTTTCAAATTTTGTGAATACATCCTTCATGTAACTCCAGTCCTTTAATATCTGGAAAATTCATCCATGCACCCAATTAAAGAGATAAATTTTTCAAAAATCCACAAAAATATTACCAAACCATACCTCCTTTCTATTTCTCTAATTCCTCTCCACCACTCTAGTAACTTCAACACCAGCTTTACATTTTTCCAATATTAAGGATTGGAACTTTGTCCACAGTAGTTTGGGGACAAACTAATTTATCTGGAGATCCATATATGGAAGCATGAGGACTTTAGTGCTCCCTTCGTAGTGTTTCAACATTGTTCTGGTGGTGCTGTGGCTCTCATGATTGCAAAATTAAACGCTGAAACCGTTTTCATTAACTGGAAAACATGGCCCCTAAGTCAATGCAGTGATGACTGCATTGTTCACAAATTAAAATCAGAGGAAGTCAGCTGGCTGAAAGTTCTTTAAACATTCTGAAATGTTTGATTTGTTGAATCAAATGGTCAACAAAACACATCATTATTACTTACAGAGATGCACATTAAAACAGTTTATTCATCTCACAGACTTACCAATGCCCATTTATACCAATCCTATCCTAACCCATGTTATTCTCCCTACATTTCTATCATCTAAAAAGAAAGCAATGATAATCAGCAATTTCTTATTCACAGCTTAGAATTCTATAGTATTCATTCAAAATGGGAAGTTTCAGTGTCGAAAACAGATACAAATCTGTAGACACCCCCATATCGATGTAGATGATACCTTCTAAGTGTGTAAGGGAAGCAGAGTGAGAGGAAGGAAGGAAAAGCTGCAAATCACACAAGTAATTAAAGAATTAAAAAGAGGAACCAACATAAATATATGGGAAAATTTTAACTGCATTGAATGACAACTGGCATTCACAATGGGGATGCAAGTCTAATCTATTTTAATAGCTCAGCTTCATCATCAAGTTATTCATTTAAGACATCCTTGACACTTTTGAACAAATATTTAATAACAACAACTTGCATGTA
This sequence comes from Hypanus sabinus, assembly GCF_030144855.1. Taxonomy (NCBI): domain Eukaryota; kingdom Metazoa; phylum Chordata; class Chondrichthyes; order Myliobatiformes; family Dasyatidae; genus Hypanus; species Hypanus sabinus. Next base: position 44,230,200 of record NC_082710.1, read on the forward strand.
TAAAGTAAATGCCCTAATATGCTTTACAGGATTACACTCATAGGAACAAGATTTAACATTGATTCACATAAATGAGATGAAAGGATAGGTGACCAGAAGCCTAACCAAACGAGCTTTCAAGGAGCACCTTAAAGAAAGAAAGAGATGCAGAGAAATTTAATCTGGGAACTTCAGAATTTGCTGCTTAGAATCTGAAAGCAAAGCCATCAGGAAGAGGGATGTAGGAGATCAGGATTGAACAATGGAGCTTTATTGCAGGAACTTGACAATTCTCAGTGTCAAAGAGAGATGGAGAAAATTATCAAGGTAGGGACTGGTGAGACTAGAGCTTAAATACAAGAAGGAAAAACTTGAAGCATTTGGCAAAACTTCAGGTAAGTCATAAGGGGAGAGGGCTAGATGGGAGAATTTCACAATTAGTAGAGAAGATGCCTGATTGACAACCAACCAAGTTTTCATTGTGAAATCGGAAGAAACACTTCTATTTTACAGAACACATAAAGTAGTCTTAGATTTAGCTCATAGGGTCTCCAGTATAAATTGTCAAGTTTTATTGAGCAGAGCCTTGCTTCATTTAGCAAGCAGTTAAAATAGCATTAGTTAAGTGATAGGCCCCTGGTTTATATATATTTAAGAAGCTCTGCCTGAATCTGTCAGGTGTTCAGTTGTTTAAGAATACAAGATTAAAACTGCCATGTGGTAGGAACTGACAGATTCAAACATACAGTATTTTTTTGGATTTAATTCTTATTCTGTTGCTTTTTCCAAGTTAAAGAAATAAAACTCTCTCTTTTTGTTTTGCAAACATGGATGCAATTGTTCATTAGGCAAATCAAGAAGGTGGAATTGAAAGTAAAAGTTGCTATAATTTACAGTGAAGTTTATCCAAGAATAAAATATTTTAACCCTGGTGGTTGAAGAAGCAATGCTGTATTGCGTTGCTATAGATGTAGCAGGGAGCTTAAGTCACGATAGCTCCCCACTGAGAAGAGATATCTCCCTCTCCAAGCCAGAACAGAATAGAATTGCATCACTCCACAGATGTTATTTGGAGCCTTGTGCAGATTGCCAGCTATAAAATGTGTCTTTTGAGTTGCTGCCATTTTTAATATTGTATCATTTATTTTAATTGGGGTTCTGGTGAACACATGTAGACATTTGTCTCTAGTCGCCATTTCATTAATCAACTGGTTACAAGCAGCCTCAGCCCTATTATCCCTCTCTTGCTCTTTAACTCCTCAACTCTCAGACCAAGGCACTGAGATCAAATTGCCTGCTCATCTTCCAAATGAAGGTTTGTTATGCAGTATGGATGAGCCAAAAGCGAGATGAGAAAAAAAGGTGGCATTGTAAAGAATGAAACAATAGAAGTGAATCTAACGTTTTAATCTAGAACAACAGGAAGAAAACTTTTAATATCGTGAATGCACATAGTTTGATGGTCAAGGATTTCTCAATTTTTTTGAAATATTGCAGTGCCAATGAAAGATGCTCATTGTAGTAATTTTAATTGTTAGGGGAAAAGATTTCTGTCTTTCTCACCAGTTCCTATGGTGACTGGAATATTTAGATTAAGTATTTCTAGTTGGTACACATTTGCTTGGTCTCACGATGATACTTCATCTGCAAGTTGTCAGTGCAAGAAATAATTTCATTAGATTAAATAACAATAGGCATTAAATTACAAGCTAACTGTAATCCATTAGTTCAACCATGTTCTTGCTAATTCTGCTTGACCCCAGATAAGACACTAATGACCCATGCATGCAAGTCTGGGTACACTTACTTTGACATTCCACATGGGTTCTTTCACATTTGTTCCCTGATTGCAGGGTCTGTGGGACTCCAGTTACTCCGTCCGCTGCCACTTTCTACGTAGCCTTGACCTTTTGTTTTAGCAGTAGGGTGGCCATTTCTTCCAAAGAGATCCAACTCCTTGCCTCATTCTTACTAAAGAAATCTCAAGGTATATTTAGGAAAGGAAGACATTCCTAGCACCCACAGATGACTTCATATTACTGCATCTATTTTCTCTTATGCCTCCATATTACTTCTTGACTGTTGTCTAGCATCTAGTTCCTTAATGCAGACTGCCCTTTTGGTGACAATCTATTTTGCCATTCCTTTTTTTTACACACAGAACACATTACATATACAAATATATTCAATGGTCACTTCATTAAGAACACTTCAGAACTCAGTGTCATCTTCTGCTGCTGTAGCCATGCACTTCAAGGTTCAATGTGTTGTGTGCACAAACTTTCTCCTCTCTGTCATTGATTCTGATCCCCAGACTTTGATCATAGGTTTACCTCCTTTCATGTGCATTCCTCCCTCAAACACAATGACTGCAGCAATCTCTCTCTCCTAATAGTGAGCAACACATTGCCTTCCCCTCTGTCTCCTCTGGCGGCTCCATCAATGCACCTGATTCAGGGGTTCTTTCATTTATTCAGGAGCTGCTCTCTCTTGTCTCTTCGCTGACCTGAATTTGGGCCAATTGAATTCTTCTTATTTTCATTTCTCCCAGCCTGTTCATTGCCTCTCCTTTCTTGATCATGGGTCCTTCTTATTTATTGATTATGACTCACTCATCCTCCTGTATGACAACCTTTACTACACATGTTCACTGACTCTGTCCCTTCCAGATTGCAGATCTCTCCCCCTTCTTGACTGCAAATCCTCTCTGACCTCCAAATTGCTTGGGGTCTATTCCACCAAATTTGCTGTCAGACCATCTGTTTTGGTCAGATACTGGATGGAAATAGATCCAAAAACCATTAATAGAATTGTGTCTATAATTTAGGTGTAACCTTTGCTTTCCTGGCTTTGCTGCTTTCTGTAGTTACTTTAAGTTGCATCTAATGCCTCATGTCTCTCAATTATCAGAAGAATGAGTGAGAGGCAATTTTCTAATGATGAAGTTAGGCTAACAATTTGTTTAATCACAGTTTAAAAAAATAAATAAAAATTATGAATCTTTGAAAAGCTAGCAATGAAAGCAACTCAAATCCTTTCTCTGAAAAATAGCCAAAAACATCTTGAATCATGACAATCAAGGATGCCACTATAGGCAATTTCCATCTAATCCTAGTACTTAAAAGTTCTCATAATATGAAAGAAGTGCTCCCTTCAGGAATTAATGAGCATGTGATTAAATTAAGATTATCTGGCTATTAACAACAGTAAGAATATATAAAGAGGATAGACTTCAAAGTAATAAGGAAAGAATTAAAAGTAATTAACTGGTAAATATGACTGAAGCATGCAAGTTAAAGAAAAAGAAAAATTGTCTAAAATTATAATCTTAAAACTGCCAGATAAAGTTCTTAAATGTTTAAAATGGAGGATTTTAATGATTTTCAATAATGAAAGCATGATAAAAGGGCCAAGTTCTCCTTAATTTCTCCTTATTTCATCTTAGTTTCATTCTTTGTGGAGGGCAAGAAATGCAGAAGACTGTCTGGAGAGATAAACAGAATTAACTGTTTTGTTTTCAACGGCCACATCTGAAGAAAGACAGTAATGGATTTCCGGCAAGTGGAGGAAAAGAAGGGAAGAACCGAAAGGGATTTCTGTGGTTGGATGCAGGCATTACAAATGAATGGTATCGCATGGCAGAAGGAGATTATACTGCAACAAACAGGTGAACCAAAGTTGGATCAAAACATTCAGTAAGTGGAAGCTCCATTAGTATCAGCTGTTGTGTGCAGCGTGTCAGATCTGAAGCTGTTGAACTTATTTAAGGCTGCAAACTGCCCAACCAAGGATGATAGACCAGAAATATTTTAGTGTCTCGAAGGGCACCTTAAACCAATGTACAGGAGGGAAGTGACTGCTTTGTCCAAAAGGACCAAAGTGTTTTGGTATATTTGGAGGTGTCTATTCTTATAGAGCTGATAAATACATCTGTGATAATCTTTGGAAGACACCAGGGGACTCAGAACATGCATTCACAGTTTGGTTTAATATGATGCCCATGTCACACTATGATAATATCATTGTATCATATATATACTGACTTAATTAATTACTTTCAGACAAAGTACTACACAGCTTCTTTTGAAAATATTAAACAAAATATATGGGAATTACAAGGTCAGAGGGCTGAATGTCTTTCCCAGATGCTTGAATCTTAACTGTGTTTGGTCTCTGGTGTTGTGCTTGATTTTTGATCTGATAATTGTGTAGAATCCAGACTCAGCATATGTTGAATTGTGCTTCCTCTTCAGTAGTTCCTTCTATATTTACTTCTGGAATAAATTTGTCATCATATGTTTCTCCTCTATGGTCTGGCATGCCTTTCTTTGCAATCACTTGGTCAGAACTGGGTATTATTAGTTTTTCTTCGATCTGAGCAGGGTTTTATTTGTTTCTACTACCTTCTTGGGCAAACTTGTGTATCTGGGGAAGACTTCCTTCCACCTTGGTTCTGTGGGTTCTGAGGTGAGACCAAAATGGGAATCGCAGACTCTTTGAAACTTGGGCAGGGAGGGGTCCGACTGGTCAGTATGAAAGCTTCTTCCATGATGTATTTGTGTGGTTCTGATTCATGGCTTTGAGGTTCTCTCAGGATGGAATGTTCCTTCTCCACCTTGAATGCTCCAGGGCCAAGGATTCCTAGGAGCAAATGGAGGTGCTGAATTTTTCAAGAAGAATTTGAATCCATCCTTGAATTTTTATCACCATACACTTGATAACCTCTCCCATAACAGAACTCAGTCTATTGTGTGGTTTTGGAGCTCTGGCATGAAATTTGTTATTAGTGGCCTGCCCAGATGAGGGAGCGAAGTGTAATTAGGGCCTCAGTGCTGGAGATGTCAGCCTTGTGAGAGTGTAATTATGGGTTTGCTTATCCTTGCAGTGAATTTAAAGGGTTTTGTGGAGACAGTGTTGGTGATATCTTTCTGGTGCTTGAGGTCTCAGAAGCATACAGGAAAATGGGCATCTCCTGTCCGATAGACCATCTGTGGAAGTTCTGAAGTACTGTTATTTAAAAATGGCCTTTTCATCAAGTGGTTAAGGGCTGGCACGTTGAAGCTAATGGTACATTTCAATATAAAATCTACTTTTACTAGATGATGAATTCTGAGATATGAAGAGTATTCTTGCATTTTCCATGTTCTTACCATGAACCTCTATTATTAGGTGGTCCATATGATCCAGTTCCCCCACTGATTTTCCCTGTAACCCATTCCTCCCAAATTCCTATTAACTCCCTCCAGATTCCTCTGCCAGGAATGGTGGACTTACAGTAGTCAATCCACACGTCTTTTGGATGTGAGAGCAAGCCAGGCATGGAAGTGAAACTCACACCTTCACAGGCTGCACCACATAGACAGTACTGGAGGTTGGGACTGAACCAGGCTGCTGAAACAGTGAGGCAACAATCCCACTAGTTGTGCCCTTTTGATTCTCCAGAACATGGTCATTGCAGATTGAATAGTTCCTTATTGGTTCTAAAGATGAAATCCATTCCAACGGGACATCTGTTGAACTCAGAGGCAATGTTGAATAAAGAAAGACTGAAAGAAGTCTTAAGAAAATAATATAATTTAAATGACACCATTCCAAAAATATTGGTACTATCGTAGATCCATTGATTAAGATCATGATTTGCATATTATTATACAACAAACATGAGATAAAGATGAACTTCTGTGGGCAGCCAAATTTGAAAAGTATGCTCCACATTCCCTCCCATTTGATGGAGTTAAATATTTTAGAAGATGAAAAGAAAGCCATATATGATCATTGATGCTATTCACTGCATATTCCACATAACATCGACCATGGCTGAAGATAGGTGGATTCCAGTTTACAGTTTGGGGAAAAGTATATTCCCTCTTTCCCAGATGTGGACAATGAGACCAAAGCTCCTCAATGTCTATTACATCAGTATTTTACTCTGCTTCCTGTATTTACTCATTGGTTTAAATGCTCTTACTTTCTCTAGTTCTTTTCCTATTGAACTGTTAGGTTATGGATTCTGAATGGATTTGTTTCAGCTTCAGTCTCTCTTTCAAACTTGGCTGATCTAAACTCAAATGACTGTGATGCATGAACATCTCTCCTGGAGTGTTCCCTGTGATACTATCCAACTTGGAATCAAAGGCTAAATGATGATTCATGATCAAATTAATTTGGTTCTTGGAAAACTTGTCTTTCAAGGCTCCCCTTCAAATGTGGAGAGAGCTCCAATCTACTCTGTTAGAAGAAGGAATATATAGGGGAATAAAAGATACTTGAGATTGTTGTTTATTGTTAAGTGTTCATACAGATATATGTTGAATTGACATCAAACCCTCAGGTATACTCATTCTGCATGATGCTTTCATGTGTAATTCCACAAGCCTCATTACAAATTATGGTGGTGTCTTTGGTTGTTTATTCTGCACAATTGACAGCCTGTGGGCCTTGATATTAATTCTTCCAGGTCTTTATCAAGACCCATCCAATGCACAAAACCTCTGTTAATAGCTTTCATGCTTTATGCTTTAGATGCAACTTATCTGACATTTATCCTCCAAGGACATTGGAAGTGACTGCCCATGTCTCCACTGAAGACATTCACGATCAGTAGATCAAATCACTTACAAGGGAAAATCTGCAGATGCCTGGCCTGCTGAGTTCCTCCAGCATTTTGTTTGTTTTGCTCGATCAGTAGATTGTACCTTCTGTTATAAGATGTTGCAAATCTTCCTTTGGGTCCTTATTTGAATTGTGCCAGCCCTTGAGGGTTCATTTCAGATCCACCACAGTCTATCACAGTGTCTCTGCTGTTGCTATCACCAGTCATCAGTAAGTTAGGGATGGTTTCTCTTGCATGAAAAAGAGAATCTGCAATTATTTTTTCTTCAGATGATGGCACTCATCAATGTAGAATACTAGGATTAAGGAATTCCTTGTTCCTAGATGTTGAAGTTGCTAGTTCAGGTCTAGAACAGCTGATCAGCAATAACAATGCATATAAATTCAGTGGCCACTTTATTAGGTACAGGAGTGGAACCCATTGTGGTCTTCTGCTATGGTGGTCTATCAAATTCAAGGCTCACCATGCTGTACATTCAGAGATGTTGCTTTGCACATCACCATTATAACACATGGTTATTTGAGTTACTGTTGCTGCCTTGTCAGCTTGAACCAGTCTGGCCATCCCCCTCTAACAGGGGGAGATATCTCATTAATAGTGTGTTTTAGTCCACAGAACTGCCGTTCACTGGATTTCTTTTTTTGCTTTTCACACCATTCTCTGTAAACTCCAGACACTGTCGTTAGTGAAAATCCGAAGAGAGCAGCAGTTTCTGAGATACTCAAGCCACATAATCTGGCACCAACAATCATCAGACCACGGCAAAGTTACTTAGATCACATTTCTTCCCCATTCTGATGTTTGGTCTAAACAACAACTGAACCTCTTGACTATGCCTGCGTGCTTTTACGCATTGAGTTGCTGCCAAATGATAGGGCTGATTAGTTTGCATTAACGAGCATATGTTCCTAATAAAGTAGCCACTGAGTGGTAGATCTTCCCAACAGAAGCTGATGTCATTTCTGCTCTGCAAAAAAGAACCATGTTTTCTTTTTCTATCTATTCATAATCCCATTCATTTTTATTTTAAATGTAAGACACAGATATCATCCTTCATGCCACTGCAACAGCATTCACACCACAGTTTGAGGCATTGGAAACAGATTTGTGTTCCATGGGTCAAAATGTAAAGAATTGCTGCTTACACTCTGCAATAATGATACACTCTCTATTGAACATGAGAACATAATGACACAAGTAGCAGCGGCAGGAGTAGAACTCCCAGCTCCACAAGACTGATCCACCATTCAGAAAGGTAGTGGCTGATCTATTCTTGCCTCAACGGCACTTAATTACTCCCTCTCATACCCTTCGAACCCCTGGTAGTTTAAATGTCTGTCAGTCTCCACCTTGAACAAACCCGGTGATATTTTCCCTCTGCAGCCTGCTGGGGAAGAGAAGTTTAAAGATTCACAGTCTTCTGAGAGAAAAGTCTCATCTCCATCTGAAATGGGCAATTTTTAAATTCTAAATCTATGCCCACCCTTCTTCCTATATTACAGCCTTCTTCCACTCTCCTCTGCTGTAGTGTGTCTGTATATTATCAAGCTGATCTTCTATTGATAGACATTTAAAGATAATTCTGTATTTTTTCCTGTGTGCTCTGAAGGGTGTGCTTGTGTTGTGCTGTGCTTGTGCTGTGTGCTTGGAAATATACCTATGTTGTTTGTATGTGTGCTTGAGCCACTATCGTAGTGTGGTTTCATTCAAATCAGTGACTTCTCTACACTCCTCACTCCTGTTTTTTAAAAAATTCTCCCAGTGTCAGTGTTTTCCTCCACAGTATTGATTACTGCTATCTACCTTCTTTTACGATAATTACTATTTCTGGTACAGGGATACTCCTTCACAATGCACCCCAGAAAACTATGATGCCCAAGATGTTTTCTCTCACCTATCGTCGAGTATTAAGTCATGTGCCTGCAGCTATTGGTCATAAGAGCACAATAGTTGCCTTGAAGAATGTCTTCAAATTACATTTTTTTAAATCTGAAGCTAGTACAGGTTGATTGTAGTGGCAGTCCTTGTGTTGCCAAACGTAATGCATTTGGAGGTGATCTCTCAGTCAATTTCACCAAGGTTTACTATGTATAATAAACCTTGTGAGACCCCAGGAGCTTCAGAACATTGCTTGCAGACTGACGATGACTGATGTGTGCTTACATTATATGTATAATTGCATCATTACATTACATGCACTAATGTCTCATTGAAATATTTACATACAATTGTACCATATGTGAGATAGAATTGGCCTGATCTTCTGATCAGATCAACCTTCACTTGCTCCATCACAACATTGTGAGACTAAGTAGTGGAACTTGGGGAATCTTATAGTCAGTTTATGATATATCTGGGAGGTTTCATTGCGGGAGGCTTGGGATGTGGCAGAGAGATGGTGTGAAGTAATGGTGAGTTTGGGGGGTTTTGTCTAGACAAGGGCAGTTTGCTGGGATGGGATTTTGTGTGTTTGGGGAAATAATTCATCTTTGAGTATTTAGAGGAAGTGTTTTGGTATGGGTAGACCAGGAGAGTTAAAAGCTAGTTGGGGACATAGTCTGGTCAGAGGCTGGTATTGTGTTTGTGTGAAGGGGAGGGGTCAAGAAGGTGTAATGAGATGAGAGGTGGTATGTGTGAGAAAGCAGTCATCAGACTAATGAAGGGTCTATGCGTTGTTTTATTAAACAAAATAGACTTTATTCAAAAATAAAATCATATACAATAAACCATTCAATGACCTTCAATTCTTTACAACTGTTTCCATTACAGTCTTTACATTTTCCCATTTTGCGCCACCCACGTGGCACTCTGTTATTCCATATTTACATTCCCTTATTTAGGGGTATACACCCCACCCCCCCACCCCTCAACTCCCACGGGAGAAGAACCCTAGACTGTGGTCCTTCCCCACCGGGCCCGTTGCGGTGGCTGCACCGAGTTTGAGTGCGTCCCTCAGCACGTACTCCTGCAGCCGAGAGTGTGCCAGTCGGCAGCATTCCCTCACGGACATCTCCGTGTGCTGGTAGACCATCAAGTTTCAGGCCGACCAAACAGCGTCTTTGACCGGATGTTGGTCTCAGTGTGCATCCCTGGGAACAGCCCGTAGATCAGGGAGTCCTCTGTTATGCAGCTGCTGGGGATGAACCTCGACACTGTCCCTTCCATCCTCCTCCACACCTTCACAGTGAACCCACAGTGTGCAAACAGGTGGGTCACCGACTCCTCCTCACTGCAGTCCTCCCGTGGGCAGAGGGGTGTGGAGACGACGTTCCGGGCGTACAGGAGGGATCGGACTGGGAGGGCCCCTCTCACCGCCAGCCAGGTGAGGTCTTGGTGCCTGTTGGTGAGGCATTTTGCCAGATGAACTGGACAGTCTGCTCAGGGAACCACCCCACCGTGTCCATCACGTCCTTCTCCTGCAGTGCCTGCAGGACCTTACATGCTGACCACTGCCTGATGGCCCTGTGGTCAAAGGCATTGACCTGAAAGAACTTCTCTACGAAGGACAGGTATGGCGGCAACGACCAGCTGACAGGGGTGTTGCGTGGGAAAAGGGCCAGACCCATCCTTCGTAGCCAGGGCGACAGGCAGAACCTGGACACATAGTGGTACTTGGTGCCCACATACCTGGGATCCACACACAACCTGATGCAGCCACACACGAAGCTGTCCATCAGGGTGAGGGCGAGATTGGGGATGTTTTTGCCCTCGTTGTCCAGGGACTTGTGCATGGTGGTCCGTCTGTCCCGCTCCATCTTGGATCTCCAGACGAATCTGAAGATGGCTCGGGTGATTTCCGAGCTGAAGGAGCGGGGGACTGGCCACACCTGAGCCAAGTACAACAGCCCTGAGAGCACCTCACACCTGATGACCAGGTTCTTGCCCGCTATCGATAGGGAGTGCCCTCCCCACAGTCCCAGTTTCTGTTTGACCATACAGTCCGCTCCTGCCAGTTCCTGTTGCACACCTCGGCCCCTCCGAACCGGATCCCCAACACCTTCACGTGATCAGACCTGATGGCGAAGGGGACGCTGGATCGGTCGGGCCAGTTGCCGAAGAGCATGGCTTCGCTCTTCGTGTGGTTGACCCTGGCCCCTGACGTCTGCTCGAACTGTCCACAGATGCTGATCAGCCTGCGAACTGACCTCGGATCAGAGCAGAAGACGGTGACGTCGTCTGTGCACTGCCTGGCAGCGTCACCCCTCTTATGCCCCCATCCCTCCTGATGGCTTCGGTAAAGGGTTCTATGCAGCACACGAACAAGACAGGGGAGAGAGCGCAGCCCTGCCTGACTCCAGACCTGATGGGGAAGCTGTCTGTTTCCCACCCGTTGACCTGCACTGCACTACAGATGTCCGTGTAGAGCAGTTTGATCCAATTCCGGATTCCCTCCCCAAATCCCATTTTGGAGAGTACATCCGCCATGTACGTGTGCGATATCCTGTCGAAAGCTTTCTCCTGGTCCAAGCTGACCAGGCAGACGTCCACCACCCCCAACCCCCCGTCCTGCACGTAGGCGATGGTGTCCCTCAGCAGCGCGAGGCTGTCTGAGATCTTCCTGCCCGGTACAGCACAGGTTTGGTCTGGGTGGATCACCTGCTCCAGTGCAGACTTGACCCTGTTGGCGATAGCCTTGGACAGGATCGTGTAGTCCACATTCAGGAGTGAGATGGGCCTCCAATTTCTAATGTCTTCCGTCTCCCCCTTCTGCTTGTAGATGAGGGTGATGATGCCCTTCCTCATGGATTCGGACATGCTGCCTGCCAGGAGCATAGTCGGGACCCATCCGGTTCCACAGAGCAGAATACAACTCGACTGGTAAGCCGTCGGTAAGCCAGAACGACCGGCCGGGATGTCTATGAAGGGCCTATGCATTGTATCAATGGCCATAGACCAGCTAAGGAAACTCCCCTTCATTAAATGTGGAAGCAGGCCTCAGCTCTCTTGTGGGTCAATTCACAAAAGATTTCTGGGCAGGTGAGATTAAAACAGATTTTAACATTACTGCAATTATTTGATGGTGTATGTATGAGTGACACTGAACTAACTTTGCAAGCAATGCAAAAAGGACCTGATTGTGTGAAGGGGCAGAGCATTAAATAAACACTGAGCTATGCAAATGAGTTTCCCAGTGGCAGGTTGTTCCTTGAATTTCATTGAGTGTCACTGGAGCACCATGAGTAGCTGAAAGCAGAGGATCAGAATAGTGTTGCAGGAAAGCAAAGCTCATGGCCATGATTGTGGACAGTAGAAAGGCTGGAGGAGGCAAGACCTGGGCATTGACTGTAAGTAGCTCTTAGTCCACAGGTGCCTGATGTGCAATTCTTTGTCTGTCCAGGTGTTTCTGCACTGACTACCACAAAGTTCAGGAATTCTTTCTGTTAGCCAGTCTACAGGCCAGCTCTGTACGACACAGACCCCGATGGCAGCTGTTGATCATTATTACAAATTAATCTTAAAATTATTTCAATGTGCCTCTTTACCAGTTTTTAACATGAAAATAAAAACAACAAAAAACAAGTTTTTGGAAATCTGAAATAAAAGCTAAAAAAGCTGAATAGGTCAGGTACCATCTGCAGAAAAGGAAGCAGTTAATGTTTCAGGTTGGGACACTTTTCCTGACTATTTTTCTTTCCACAGATGCTGCCTGCATCTGTTTTTATTTCAGTGCTTAGCATTTCTTGTCTTGTAGTTTGGAGCCCACATGAATTTTCTATTTCTCAGAAATTCTCCAGCTATTCTGCAAGTTAACTGTGGAGCTGCAATGGTTTAAGAGAACCCCTGGTTGTCTTCCTTCAACAGTGAGGCTAATCTTAGGGATTGTGCAAAAATCCTTTCATATGTTTATGTGCAAATATTAGAAATGTGTACAGGAAATTCAGGTGCAGTCGGACAATACCCTCTTATTCTGCAGAGAGATTAATGATTAATTTGTTTCATCAGTTTAGTGAAAAAAATAGCTTTACTGTGGAAAATCAGATCATCTGAAAGGCAGTAATAATGGTCAATGACTGTTAAGGGGGTAAAATGGGAGCTTTGTCCAGAGCTATTCCAGGATTACCCCTCACTGTTCAATGATCTGGGAGATGTAGTGGAGGCAGGCAGCTGCAGGACATTTTTGGTGCACCCATCCTGTCAAGAACGGGAACTGGGAAGAGGATGGGAAGAAATACAATTTTTTGTCTCATTTCATTATGTAAATTTACTACAATTTAATACCTGTGTGTTTTTAGTAAATTCAGAATGTTTTCAACAAATTGACATATATGTTTATCTCGTAACTGGGATTCAAATGCATGAATTGCAATATACATGCATGAAAAGTTTTTCTTCAGAAGAAGGTAACACCCAGAAACCCCTTAAACTTTGTAGGAAGTATTTTTATTTTGGCATCTTTTACACTCAATTAGCTGTTCACAGGATTAAACTATATCTAATAATGCAAATATATAAAAATACATCACAATAATATTATTAAAAAATTCAGAAGTAATTGAGACTTATGTCTCTCATCAAATGGAAATATTTGATTTGAGTAACCTGATACCTGATTCACAACAGGCTAGTATGCAGGTACAGTAAAAATTAGGAAATTTTACAAAATATCATTCTTTATTATTGGAGGAAATGAATACAAATTTAGGGAGATTATGCTTCATAGGGTCTTAGTGAGACCATATCTAGTATAGTGAGTGGTGTCTTTATTCAAGAAAGGATGTTGATGCATTGGAAGTAATTCAGAGAAGATTACAAGATTAATACATAGAATGGAAAAATGGATACTTCTGAGGAAAAGTTGGACAGAGTGGGTTTCTAACCTTTGGAAGTTAGAATGGGAAAAGTGACTTGATTGTAACATATAAGATACTGATAGATCGTGACAAGATGCGTGTGGAGAGGATGTTTCCTCTTGTGGGAGAATATAGAACAACGGAATATACATAAAAGACAGCGTTATTTTGCCATGGAAATGGTTTGATGATCTCAACGAGAGAGGAACCAAAATTGTAAACATTCATATATTTGCGATCACCTTGATGTTTGATGTCACACTCGAATTCCAATAAGCTTAATTCCAGCAGATTCAGTGCTTAGTTAAGGAGGATCTTTACAAACATTTAGGTTTCTACATAAAAGAGAAGCTGATTGCAGGGTTATTGCACTCTTTTCCTGAGTGTACAGAAATAAAGGGGAAAGGTGGCAGTATTTCAGGTAATTAAACTACATTAGAAACCATCCAGTGATGATTAATACCTTGGAATGTTTTAATGCGAAGCAGAAGTCACTTTTCTTTGTGATTTCTTTCACATAATGCAACTAACTTTCCCTTGTTACTAAAATGATAAGAATCAGAATGTGACCTGTATAAAGAAGTGTGCTGCACATAAATTAAGATGATGCCCATTTTTTTTTGGTTTGCATTTCATTGTAAATTATAAATTACTTGTTTGGAAACAAGCACCATTAAAGGGCGTAGGACACCTCTTAGATAAGTTGTGCGCTATTTTGGGTGTGTGTGTGGAGGCGGCAGATGGAGGGGGTCCAGACTGACTATTTGGAAAAACTCCTGAGGGCTACTTGCATGTAATCTTTAGCTTTAAGTATGCATGGCCAGTTATTGACACCTTTAGTCACCTAAAGGTGCTTATTAACGGCTGAGCTTCCATTCAGGTTCCCACCAATAGCCAGCTAATGGTGGTTTCATTATTTGAAACTAAAAGAATTCTGGCTGATGTAACGTTGCAAGTAGGCATGAAGCCATTTCCATTCTTAGCAGTGATAATAACTCAGTATTTCTTTACCTCTGATTAGGCAGTATCTCATAATTAAAATATCCGGTGTTTTACAAATGCAAATTAATTTTAATCATTAAATGATATGTAAAAGTTGAATGGTTTCTTGGGGTTATGATAACTACTTACACTGTTTCTGTGAGATCAGGTTGGAAATGTTAAGTTTAATTTTCAATGATTTTGGAATTGTGAGGTTGGATTATGTTGCTCGTCAATAGGCAGCTCTGTAGAGAAGCACAACTATCAGGCATTTTTCAGCATGTTGTGGAGTCCCTGCCTCCACTGGCTTCTGGGATACTAACTCAGGAAGTTGATTGGACTTCATTCTTCGTCTCTCAACTTCACACCAGCCAAGGTCAGCAAATTTCCTGTGACCCAGTCATCCGGATGGCACTGCTAACTTTCAGTAGAAGTGTAATTACGATGTTTTATTTTTAATTTTGCTTTAATTATTAAAAATGGATTATTTAATTTACATAGATCAATGTGGTTTAAAACAATTGTACACTGTCCGGTGCTCCCAGTGTGGCTTCCTCTATATTGGTGAGACTGGTTGCAAATTGGGGGGCTGCTTCATTGAGCACCTTCACTCCATCTGCCAAAAGTGGAACTTCTCGGTAAATGAACATTTTGATTCCCATTCCCATTTTGACATGTCTGTCCATGGCCTCCCCTTGAGCCAAGATGAGGTCACCCTCAGGGAGAAGGAGCAACACCCCTATATTCCATCTGGGTGGTCTCCAACCTGGTGGCATGAATATCGATTTCTCCTTGTTTTTTAAAAAAAACTACCTTCCCCTCTTCTCTTCTATTCTCCATTCTGACCTCTTTCTTCTCCACACCTACCTATCACTGCCTCCTGGATCCCTTTCCCTTTCCCGTTCTCCGATGGTCCAATCTCCTCTCCTATCAGATTCCTTCCTCTTCAGCCCTCTATCTTTCTACCCACCAGGATTCACGTATCACCTTCTACCTAACCTTTCCCTCCCCCAATTTTTTCATTCTGGCGTCTTTCCCCCTTCCTTTCCAGTCCTGATGATGAGTCTCGGCCCGAAACGCGGACTGTTTCTACATTTCAGTTTGACCTTCTGAGTTCTTCCAGCATTTTATGAGCATTGAATTGTTTTACTTTTCATTTTTTAAATTCACTTATATCTTTTAAATTAATTAACCATGTACTACAGACTTAAATATCTCCCTGATGCCACAAGTTGTCAAAAGGACATCCAAATAGTCAATGGATAGGATTTTAGATTCTGCTACCTGCAGCCTAATCAGTCTTGTGCTACAGGTGATAACAGCATCAGCAACACAGGCGGGATTTTGGGAACTTGGCAATGCAAAGATGAGTGGCACCCCATAAAAGGTGTGCTGGGTCAGGTGAAATCTGGCCTAGCAACTGTAATCAGATTGCTATGAGGATTTGTTGGCATTGAGCAAAAAGGCACACTTGTAAAAAGAGAAGCAAACTGAATGTTTTTCACATTGCTTTGAGAATTGTCCTGGTTTAGAGAATTGCAAAGTTAACCTACCAACATACACAAAATGCTTGGAAGAACTTAAAAGTTCCTTTACAGCATTTGCTACAAAGTGAATCGGAAAACTGCAGCTACTAAATTCAAGTTGAATATTTGATTCTGTGGCTCCTGGATTTGCTGAAACAGGGTCAGTAAAAACTTCATGTTGCCTAGATCTCCCTGCAAAATTCTATGAATTATGAGTGTCCAGTGAATGCTGAAGTTCCCCATGAATTCCCAACACAGTCCCAAGTCAAAACTGTGCTCAAAGTGAGTAAAACTAATCTGCGAAATACAGGTACCCAAGTTTCTGACTTCAACCTACTAATGCCGGGTGATGCCCTGCTGTAAAGGATCTTGCAAAATTTACCCTAAATGATCTCAGAAGTGGCTTTTCTTGTGTTCAGCCACAAGCATGTATTTTGTGTTAATGCCCTGTTTTCTTCTGTAAATTTAGATGGAAATCATTTTCTGTAGAGCAATTCCAATACATCTGTGCAACTCAAAACAAAATAATATCATAACACCACCTACCTACTTTCTTCAAGGCATAAATTGTTATCATTATGATTCACACAACAGTTTACTTTTGTCTGTTAATGGTAATTACTTGTGGTGCATTGTGAGTGAGTTTTTGCTCATTCAGAGAACTTTCTGTAATAGAATAAGGCAAGGAGGAAGGAAAGGTGTTACTCCATATTATGTAACCAGAATTAATTTAATCACAATAGTGCAATACATGAAATGTTTTGAACATAATCACATATTTATTGAAATAATAGATCCTACAAAAGGCTAGGGATGGGAATACAATTCTACAGGTAGTGCAACATTCAGAAGGCTACTGTTGATGATTAAATCCGACCTACAAATCAGAGACTCAGTCAATAGAACAAAAGTCCACCACAATTGTGCTTGCTTTGCATTTCAGTAAATTATCATCTTACTTAAATCCTTTGGGACGTTCAATTTATTAGCACAATATTTTCCCAAAGTCTTTTAAAAGGGCTGCATTTAATTATAGTAATGAACCCCTTATAGACTGAACATTTTAAACAGAGTCTTTGAGCGAGTTTCCCTCCCTGGTCTCTCATTCTCTCTGTTTAAGCCAAATCTTTACCCTTTGCTTCTTTTAAAACACAGCTCCCTGTATTTAGCTGGGTAATGGGATTTATGATTTTGTTTACATCAGTATCCATGGCAATGCACCATAAAAGATCAGTTGCCTGGCAACTTTGTATTGTGAGGCTGCAATGGAGGATGGAATTTTTTTTGTCTCTGAAGGGAAGGCTTGAAGAATAATGAAACTTCTGCTTATACTTCTGTTGAATGCTTTTATTTTCAAGGTCATCTAAATGTTTTTTTCAGCAAAGACTAATGCACTTTTCATCAAAAGATGCACCGTAAAATGTTTCCACGAGATTATCCTGTCACAGAGTTGGGGACAACAGCTTAAGAAGCATTTTGCTTCCCTTTGCATGCTGCTGGAAAATTAGGTTGAGACTAACTGTGGGACTGTAGTACTGATGCAAGTTTCTTTCAATAACTGACCATCTCTGCATTCATCCCCAAAGTCCCAAAGTCAGTTTTTGAAGTGTGGTACACCTGTTTTTAAGAAATTTGTTTTAAAATTGTGTCAGTGATGTTTTAAATTCTCAATTTTCTGATTTTTTTTATGGAAGGATGGGCAAACTATGGAAATCACTGCCTTCAGTTTTTGTATGCACAATAATATTCCAGAGTGTATGAAAGAAATTAGTAAGAATAAATGAATTTCAGTATGCCTTACTATATTTATATATGCGAGTTATGGCTTTTTTTAAATAAATGCATGTATTAGCTTTCTTCACTGTTGCAAAATATTCAATTGTTTCCGATGAGAATAATGCATTTTTTGTGAGAGTTGGCAGTTTATATAAATTGGTGAATTAGTATTGTCACGTGTACTGAAGGCCTCTCAAAGTCAACCCTACGTCCTCATTGTGTGAGGTGAAAATGGTTAAGGTTGGTCAACAGGGCTCTAGTGAAGCTGTATAGATCAATCCCCTGTACAACAAATGCAATGAGTTACAGAAATATTGATCAACTCTTACCTTACCATCGAGTTCGGATAATGGAGACAGGAGGTCATCAATGGCCTATGCTCCTCTGGGAGCTAAGGGCCTAAGAAGACATGTACTGTAGCAGAGTGAACATCTTTTCAAAAAAAAAACTTTTTAAACCGATCAATTCATTACAATGAAGCAACACACACAAAATGCTGGTGGAACACAGCAGGCCAGGCAGCATCTATAGGGAGAAGCACTGTTGACGTTTTGGGCCGAGACCCTTCGTCAGGCATGTTGTGTTTGCTCATTACAATGAAGTGAGGTAGTACAAGGTAAAACATCAACAGAGGGCAGAATGAAGTATTGTAGTGCAGAGAAAATGCAGTGCAAGGTCACAACAAGGTAGGCCAAGAGTCCCTCTTACCACAACAGTGAAACATTCAGTAGTCTTATAACAGCAGGATAGAAACTGTCCTTCAGCCTGATGGTATGTGCTTTCAGGCTTTTGTATCTTCTGCCCAATGGGGAGAGGAGAGAAGGCAGAATATCCCGGGAGGGTGGGATCGTTGATTATGCTGGTTGTTCTACTGAGACAGTGAGAAGTGTAGACAGAGTCTGTGGATGGGAGGCTGGTTTCAGTGGTATGCTGAACTGTAAACACACTTTCTGCTGTTTCTTGCAGTCATGAATAGAGTAACTGTCATACCAGGCCATCATGCATTCGTATAGGACGTTTTCAATGACGCCTCAATAAAAATTGGTGAGGGTCAAAGGGGGACATGCCAAATTTCTTCAGCCTCCTGAGGAAGTAGAGGTACAGTGATACTATCAGTGTCATAGGGCCAGGACAGGTGATGTCCACACCTAGGCACTTGTAGCTCTCAACTCGCTTGATCTCTTATTTTCAGAAGCATTCAATGGCCACTATATTAGGTACAGATGTTGTAGCCCATTTACATAAAGGTTCCATGTATTGTGCATTCAGAGATGTTCTTCAGCACACTCTGTTGTAACACATGGTGATTTGAGTTACTGTTGCCTTCCTTTCAGCTTGAACCAATCTGGCCATTCTCCTCGGTCTTCTCTCACTAATGAAGTGTTTTTGCCCACTGAACTGCCACTCACTAGATTTTATTTTTTGTTTCTCGCATGATTCTCTGTAAATTCTAGACTGTTGTGTGTGAAAATCTCAGGAGATCAGCAGTTTCTGAGGTACTCAAACCACCCCGTCTGGCACCAGCAATCATTCCATGGTCAAAGTGACATGGATCACCACAGTTCCTGATGTTCTGATGTTCAGACTGCGTGAAAACTGAACATCTAGATCATGTCTATATGTTTTTATGCATTGAGTTGCTGCCACATGATTGATTAGATATTTGCATTAACAAGCGAGTGTAGAGGGATACCTAATAAAGTGGTCACTGAGTGTACTTTCATAAGCAGAACTAAGTAAAGCATATAGGGATATAATTTTGTACTGTATGTCATTGCTTTGTATATTAGCATTAATTCAGCATGCACTTTTCTCAAATAAATACTAGTATACCAATGAAAATAAGGGTCTCAAAATATTTAAAGTACATTAGAATTAACTTACCTAAAGCATTCTTACTGATCTAACTTGACATAAAGTGCTGATATTGATTTCAATCAATATTTCATAATGAATGATTATTTCTAAAGTCCATACTGAAGTCGTGAATCAAAGTCCATGAAAATATTCTCTGATGTTTCATAATTCAGTTTTATTCTGTCTTTAATCAACATTGTCTCCTACATCTCCTAGAAGTGATTTGGATTCCTTCAACTGGTGTATTTATTTACAAACAGGAGAATAGGTGCTATTACTGTGGTGAGTTCTTTGGGCCTGAGTGGGGTGCTGGTGAGCATTGGGCTCTGAGGTTTTTAGAGCACCTGAATTTGTTAAGTATTGTTTAATGACAGCATTAACCATTTTGACTTCCTTGCGTTCTTCTGAAGCATCTTGCTCTTTGTAATGTGGTTTCCTAGAGCTCTCTGTTTAAGCTTGCTCAGTTTATTTTGATGGGCTCAGGGTTTCCATGTTGTATTATTTTGCACTAATTGCAGGGTCCTAGATTTGAGAACGTAACTTATCATGGTGTTGCTTGGCTGAGGCACCAATGTTTTTTGGGAATTATTATGAATAAGCTCTCATTGCTGTCTGTACATAAAAATTTGTCTTTCCTCTGCACTTGGGCTCCGATATTGCCAGCGCATTATTATAAAAGGACCCTGCCCAGAAATAGTGGAGGGTGAACAGTGGGATTTTGACATCAGTCGGCGTTAGGTGAGAATGCAATCTATTCTCAAATCCATGTACATATTTCTCAAGATGACGTTCTGAGCTTCTCTAGTGTACATTGTGTTTCTCCTGTCTCAGTACTGAGCTTTTCAAGTTATATGTACCCGAGTTCTCTGCTTCATGGTCCCATAACTCAGGTCTGCATAACAATTGTGCACTTCAAGCAAACTATTCGATAAAATTGGTTTGATTCAACTAATCAGCATTCAAGTCAACAGTGAAAATTATGGAAGAGTAAACACTGGGAATATTATGCTTCCAGGATCCTTCCCTACGTTTCCAGTTTCATGTTATCAAGGTCTCAGTTTCCAAGTCTCATTGTTTTTCCTGGGTCTGAGTGCCCCAGTCTAAGCTTCCCAGGGTCTCAATATTCTTAAGGTTTTCCAAGGACTTTTCAATGTTTCTAAGGACTTTCCTATTTTTTTTGAGGACTTTTATATTTTTAAGAACTTTTTAATGTTTCAGAGATGTTTTTCAATGTTTCCAGTGTTTTTTTTCAATGTTCTCCCTGTCTTGAGGTCCCTAAGTTTCCCTGCTGTCTCTCCCTCTTGACTTCCCCATGCATCCTTCTCGAGTTTCCATGCCTCCCTCTCAAGTTATGAAGGTCTCCCTGGTGCCTTCTATTTAAGCTTGTTAAGTTTGTTTCGACATACTCGGGGATTCCAAGTTAGCTGTATTATTTAAGTGGATGCCTGATTAGCGCTAATTGCGGGGTCCTAGTTTTGAGAATGTTCCTCGTCACAATATCACTGGGCCGAGCCACTGATGTTCTTTTGGAATTATTATGAATAAACTCTCATCGCTGTCTACATCTGAATCTGTCTTTCCTCTGCACTTGGATTCTGATATCGCCAGCGCACTGTGTGATAATTATAGGAAAAAATATAAATTAAAATTACAAGCTAGTTTTTGAAGTGCTTGCTGCAATAGCACTTGGGTTACGTGCAAGTTAAAGACTGAACCAAATTAAAGTATCAATATTTTTATGTGCACCTTGTTTTAACATGTTGCTAGTTTCATGAAAGGGATTCAAGGTCTTTTAGCTTGGGAAATTTCAGGGATTAGTATGGTTGGAGGGAGTTGGTGGTGAAGAGGGTGTGGAGATTAATCAGAGATAAAGAGGAGCAGATCTAGAGGAAGATTTTGGAAAGGTGTGAAAATAACAGCCTTGTTAAAAGCACATTCTCATTGCAAGTGGATTAAATAGAGTCGAATAGTTAAGTATATACAGGACATACTTACCTTGCCACCTCACCTATCACCTACTAGCTTGAATTCCTTCACCTCCCCACACCTTATTCTGGCTTCTGCCCCCTTACTTTCCAGTCCTGATGAAGGGACTCAGCCTGAAATGTTGACTGTTTATTGCTCTCCATAGATGCTGCATGACCTGCTGAGTTCCTCCAGCAATTTTGTGTCTTGTACATGACACAATATGTAGTCATGCCAACTGGAGGAGAGGCCATATGCGATCTAGTACTAGGCAATGAAACTGGTCTGGTGTAAAATCTCTCGGTGGGCGAACATTTTGGTGACAATAATTACAAATCCCTGATAGAAATAGATGGCATGGAAAATACTTAATGGGGAGGAAAATTATGATGTTATTAAACAGGGATGCTATGTACTCATGGAAATGCATAATGGGAATGTGGAGTAGACACAAAGTACACTGCAGATGCTGTGGTCAAATCAAGACATACAAACAAGCTGGATGAACTCAGCAGGTCGGGCTGGATTCGTTGAAATGTGCAGTCAATGTTTTGGGCTGAGATCCTTCGTCAGGACTCAGGAATGTGGAGTACTTGCAAGAGGTTCTGGATAAGTTTGTTCCATTGTGTCAGGAAAGGATGGTGGTGAAGGAATCATGGTTGACTGGGAAATGGAACATATTGTTGAGAGGAAGAAAGAGGAACACTTAAGGGATATATCCCATGTTACTCAAGGAAACAATGGAAGAGATTGGAAGAGATTACTACCCTTTGGCAAAGATCAATTCTCAGTGGCCACAATAGTAGTAACTGAAGATTGGAGGATTGCAATGTTATGCCTTTGTTCAATAAAGGTAATAGGGATAATCTTGTGAATTATGGAGTCTTACATCAGTGGTGGGCAAACTATAGGGGAGGATTCATAGGATTTACAAGCATCTGGAGAAGCATAGTCTAATTAGG
Source organism: Hypanus sabinus (assembly GCF_030144855.1). Lineage (NCBI taxonomy): Eukaryota > Metazoa > Chordata > Chondrichthyes > Myliobatiformes > Dasyatidae > Hypanus > Hypanus sabinus. The sequence continues at coordinate 44,252,650 of NC_082710.1, forward strand.
GACAGTATGGTTTTGTGAGGGGCAGGTTGTCCCTCAGGAACCTAAATGAATTCTTGAGGAAGTGACAAAATAAACTGATGAAGGTAAAGCAATGGATATGGAGTAAATGCATTTTAGTAAGGTCTTCAACAAGGTCCTCCATGGCCGGCTCACTCAGAAAGACAGGTTGCATGGGATCCACAGGAGGCAAAAGTTAGTACTAGTAGATGTAGTGTATTCTGCCAGGATGTTGGTGACCAGTGGTGCTCTGCAGGGATCTGTTCTGGGACCTCTGCTCTTTGTGATTTTTATAAATGATTTGGATGAGGAAATAGAAAGGTGGGTTGTGAATTTGCAGTTGACATAGCAGTTGCTGGTGTTGTGGATAGCACAGAAAGTGGTGGCAGGTTATAATGAGACCCTGAAAGGATGCAGAACTGGGCAGAGAAGTGGCAGATGGAGTTCAATTTGGAAAAGTGTGAAATTATATACTTTGGACAGGTGAACTTGACGGTAGAGTACAGGGTTAATGGCAAAATACTTAGAAAACATGGAATATTATGTTTTGTAACTCCAAAAGCTAATGAAAGAAAAACACAGGAGCCAGATATTTGCCTACTTAGTTTTTTTTCCTATTTTAGTGAGACACTCACTTATGACGTGGTGGCATAATGACGTATGCCATTCACATACTTCTTGCATATAACTTACAATGCATTATATAAACAAAGAATGCTTAATCAAACAATACCTTTACAATATTAATCAATTATTACTGAACTATTAAATACACTACATGGAGGAACAGATCTATCTTGGAATCCATGTCCATAGATCCCTCAAAGTTGATGTGCAAGTTGATAGGGTGGTTAAGAAGGCATACGATGTGTTGGCCTTCATTAGTCAGGGATTGTGTTCAAGAGCAATAAAGTAACGTAGTTTCATAAAACTCTGGTTAGAACGCACTTGGAGGATTATGTCAAGATCTGGTCACTTCAATATAGGAAGGATGTAGAAACTTTAGGGAGGGTGCAGAGAAGATTTATCAGCATGCTGCCTGGATTAGAGTGCATGTATTACGTGGATAGGTTCAGCGAGCTCAGGCTCTTCCCTTTGGAGTGAAGGAGGAAGAGTGGTGACTTTACAGAGATGTGCAAGCTGTTAAGAGGCATAGATAGAGTGGACAGTCAGAGCCTTTTTTCCAGGGTGAAAATAGCTAAAACAAGAGGGCCTAATTTTAAGGTGATTGGAGGAACGTATATGCGGGATGTCAGAGGTAGTGTTTTGTTTCCACGGCAAGTGGTGAGTGCATGGAGTCGGTGCCAGGGATTGTGGTAGAGACAGATGCATTAGGGATATTTAAGAGACACTTAGACAGGCGCATAGATGAAAGAAAACTGGAAGGCTACGTGGGATGGAAGCATTAGATTGATCTTGGAGTAGACGAAAATGTGAGCAGAACATTGTGGGTGTAGGGCCTGTTCTGTGCTGTACTGTTCTATGCAAGGTGCCTGCTGGATGGGCAGCACATGGTAAACCCACATCAGTGTGACCTGTTGCATCTCACACAGAAAATGTACACCTCCACCTTGTTATGACTGTAGAATCCAAGCCCATCAACTATGCTGCTTTACCACATGTATGCATGTCACCAGGGATGCATTTTAATAAGTGGGTGGCATTTTGGTATCGATTGAAACCATTACTGGGGGAAATACTCATTGCTTTCAGGAAGTTGGCACAACACTGTTGCAGCAAAGATCAAAAGGTGTCCCACTCCCCTACTTTATAGACTTGGCTCTGGATGGAAAGGAGGAGAGAAGTTTTTCCTGCCTAGGAATCCAGGAAACTACCCAGGCCGATCGTGAATGACAGAGACGGGGGTGAAGTTGCTTCCTGGCGTTGAGCATCCAGATTATTGTTATATCGTCAGAGAAAGTTAATTGAATTAACTTTATTTCTTACATCCTTCAGATACATGAGGATTAAAAATCTTTTTGCTACACCTCCGTCTAAATGTGCAAATTAAAGTAATTTGTAATAAATAGTATGTACAGTGAGATATACAACAGAGCAGTCAATATAGCTTAGAAATACAATTGTGTCAGCATGAGTTAATCAGTCTGATGGCCTGGTGGAAGAAGCTGTCCCAGAGCCTGTTGGTCCTGGCTTTTATGTTGTGGTGCCATTTCCTGGATGGTAACAGCTGGAATAGTTTGTGGTTGGGGTGACTCGGGTCCCCAATGATCCTTCAGGCACTTTTTACACACCTGTCACTGTAAATGTCCTGAATAGCGGGAACTTCACATCTACGGATTTGCTGGGCAGTCCGCACCACTCTCTGCAGAGTCCTGTGATTGAGGGAAGTACATTTCCCATAGCAGGCAGTGATGCAGTCAGTCAGAATGCTCTTAATTGAGCCCTTGGAGAAAGTCCTTAGGATTTGGGGACTCTTGCCAAACTTCTTCAACCATCTGAGGTGAAAGAGATACTGTCGTGTTTTTTCACCACGTAATCGGTAAGTACAGATCATGTGAGATTCTTGGTGATGTGTATGCTGTTCACCCTCTCAACCCCAGATCCATTAATGTCAATAGGGGTTAGCTGGTCTCCATTCCTCCTGTAGTCCATAACCAACTTCTTTGTTTTTGTGACATTGAAGGAGAGGTTGTTTTCTTGACACCACTGTGTCAGGGTGATAACTTCTCTATAAACTGCCTCGTTATTATTTGAGGTAAGGCCAATCAATGTATCATAGGCAGATTGGCAGATTGGAGCTGTGGGTGGTGACACAGTCATGGGTGTGCAGAGAGTAAAGGAAGGGGCTTAAGACACAGCCCTCGGGGGGGGGGGGGGTCCTGTGTTGAAGGTCAGAGGTGAGGGAGCCCACTCTTACTACCTGCTGGCAATCTGACAGGAAGTCCAGGATCCAGCTGCACAAGGCAGGGTGAAGGCTGAGGTTTCTGTGCTTCTTGCCAAGCCAGGAGGGAATTATGGTGTTGAATGCTGAACTGTAGTCCCAGTACAGCATTCTCAAATAAGCATCCCTCCTCTCCAGGTGTGTAAGGATGGTGTGTAGAGCTGTGGCTATTGTATCATCTGTTGTGTCAGTAGGCTACTTGTAGGGGTCCAGTGTGGGTGTTAGCAAGCTGCTGATGTAATCCTTGGCCAGCCTCTCAAAGCATTTGCTTATTATTGAGGTGAGTGTGACAAGACACCAGTTGTTCAGACAGGTTACCTTGGTCTTTAGGTACAGGAACAATGGCGGGTGTTTTGAAGCGGGATGTTTTGAACATGTTTTAAATGGTCACATCCAAAACACTCCCCACATCCGAAGTTGTTTTGCATGATGTAGGCTGTACAAAAGTACATTTCATATTTGTCCCGATAGGGCAAATACTGCATTCTACCAATAGAAGAAGACATAAAATCTGCTTTTCTCAAAATAACCAACCTTGTAGGATCTGTAGAGTGTACTGGTTCAAATCGTACTAGAATATGCATGCCACAATATAGAGTGTTTATATTTTCCAATGGAGAAGCTGTTCCCTTTGTCCATCTTTTCAAAGGCAAGTCGGTGCTATCCACTTTCACTCTCTCTGCATATGCGTTGATTTTTCAGTAGTAAATTCCTCAAGATGTTCCCCGAAGGACAAAAGGAAAGAAAAATAGAAAAACAGGACTTCTTCAATGGCACCCCTGAGAAATGTGATGAATCAAATGAGATGGTTGAAAGGAATTCCAAACATTGGAATTTGGACATAAAATCCGTAAAAGCTAGAAACTACCAGGAATATGTCAAATATGACTTGTATTAATGAAAGATGATGAAATAAAGCAGAAAAACATAATCAAAGATGGAAAAATTAAATAAAATATATTAAAGGTGCAAGGTACATTTCAATAAATGAAATGGTTCAAGGAGGCCTATCTTCATGATTTGGCTACAGGATATGGGATCAAAGATCTCCCAAATAGTCACACTGGGGAGAACTTTGAGCCCTAATGTCTGTTATTTTTTCTTATTCCCTGTACTTTCCTGCTGACAAACCACTATGTATAAATTGCACTTGAGCAACCTGTAGAATTTCCCCATTTGCAGAATGTGTAAAATAGTCTCACATTCCATGTGCGCGAGCTGGCATTTATCAAATGAGAAACGAGCTACCCTGTGCTTGAAACGTTTGCAGATTGGAGAGTTATTTCCACAGTATTGCAGTTTTTAGTGTCCATGTGGAGAAACTCATGAGTTTGGCCACTGCATTTAATGCTGTAGTGATGTCGTATTTTGGGAGGTGATCAAGCTCTCTGCCTTCTGAACACTGGAGCAACATGTTCAGTTAGTTGCAACATGTTAGGAAACCCATGATAACGATCCTCTCATGGGTTCTGGGATTTTAGAGATTTTATGAGCTCTGTGAAACTCAATGAGAGAAAGGTAAGACAAGTAGAGCTAAGGGTTGAAAACAGGTCGGGGAACTGTGAGTGCAAGTGGATTTGTTTGGGTTGAACAACAAGTTAGCACACTTCGGGTGGATGGACACATTGAAGTTTACCCACTGTGGTGAACTACATACACCTGCCTGGACACGCCCCCTGCTGACTGCTCCTGTGGCTCCTCCCACAGACCCCGGTATAAAGGCGATTGAGGTCTGAGCCCGGCCTCTCAGTCTCCAGGATGTAGTATGGTGGTCACTCACTGCTGGTTCCTTCTTCCAGTCAATAAAAGCCGATATCTCGCCTTTACGTCTCAGAGAGAGTTATTGATGGTGCATCACACACTTCACTGACTCACTTGTAATTTGGTGGCGTGAGGACTGAACTGAAATTTGGAGCTTTGTTCTACCATATTAACATGGATCCCTATCCTACTGTGACAGATTGGTACTCGGGCTTTGCCTAAGAAAGCCACCAATAGTTCATGGTGATTGGAGTGAATATTTCATTGCAGTACATGGAGCTTAGAAAAATAGAAGGCTGTGCACTAGGGAAATTCTAGGCAGTCTCTAGAGTAGGTTACATGGTTGGCACAACATTGTTGGCCCAAGGGCCATAATGTGCTGTAAAATTTTATATCCTATATTCCAGCAGGCTAGGCAGCATCTATGGAAAAGAATAAACAGTTGATATTTCATGCCGAGATCTTTCTTCAGATGCTCCCTGGCCTGCTGAGCTCCTGCAGCATTTTGTGTGTGTTGCTTTGGATTTCCATAATCAGATTTGCTCATGTTTGTGACCAATAGTTCTAGGGCCATAAGAGCAGCAAAAGCAGCAGGATCACAACCTGACAAGCCAAGGTTATAGATGACAGGCTTATAGTTGAGAAAAATAGATGGCATAGGAGGTCAGACAGACTCAACCCGATCCTCAATGTGCTGCAATGCCAGTGTCTGAGGAGATTCACATCTCCTCAGGAAGCTGCAGGTAGGGCTCGCTACCAGCTCACCTGCTGAACACTGCCCTGAAACTTTTTTTGTCTTCAGATCCTACCATGGCACAACTGGAGAGATTTTCAGGATCCTGCATACAGATGCCCGATATCTTGTGTGCTGGGGTCAGAAACCGTGGCAGCTTTGCCTCCAATAGTGGCAGTCAGCCTGGTTCTCTACAGAGGCTGATGTCATCATCTACTTATGGTACATTTGGAAATTAATACATTCATAGCAACCACTCCCCCCTAATGCTTATCATCCAGAAGCACTGTCATTCTATCAATAGGCAGATGAATTCAATGACGGATAATCACACGTACAGATGCTTCTCCTTCAACAATCTATCTTGTAAGAACCAACTCAGAAAATCTCTGCAGGTTACCCGTTTGTAGAAAAGATACTCACTTAACATAATGCCCCTCAGAAGTCCGAGGGCTAAGGGCAAAGGAGCAGAAAGCAGTGAAGTACTTCCATCACTTGTGTCATTAAACAAGCTACTGACATGCTAAAGGTGCCGTTCAGGTGAGAGGTCAGATTCATCAGTGTCCTTCAGAATGTACCAGGATGTCCAGACTGTTGGTGGTGGATGTGGGGCAAGTTGGGGGGTGCTGTTGGCACTGAGTACAATGTTTGCAGCAGGGGGACCAAAAGCAAGGTGAGTTCTAAGAAAGAGAAGGAAGGTTAAAGATGGCTGGAAAGCTGGTGATACAGATGATGCCACACAAGTATTAAATGCTGATGTCCAATTATGTACTTATGTGATGTTTCTTTGGATTTCATTAGTCTAGGCATCTGACATATTAACATAATTAACATCAAACTTCAATTTGATGAGACCTTCACTACTTTGCACTAAGCATTTCTGCAGATTATCAGGTTAAGGCATCTGCTGTTAATGAACTACGTCCTCTGGTTATTGTTAGTGTATGTTCAAAGTTCACTGACAGTACGTGAATCTGTTGCTTTCATGACATTTCAAAGCCAGTGTTTTTACAAAGCGATTCTCAAAGCAAAATTGAGAATTTTGGTGATTCTCATCATCCTGGTATAGGAATGACTGAAAATCCACAAAGCATCCGTAAACTTAGAAAAGGTCTCATCAGATTGAAGTCTAGCACTCACTTTTACCTCAGTGATTCTGAACAGAGACTGAAAAAAAATTAGTGAATCTTCCGTGATACAGAAGTATGACTAGTCCCACTTTGGAGCACCATATTTAATTTTCGGGTATCAAACCTCAGGAATGTCTCCGTAATAGCACAATGGAGACTCCCCCAAAGTGATACAAAAACCTAGAAGGTTAAATTATGAGGAATGATTACAGAATGGTTTTGCATTTTATTGGGTTTAGAACACTGAGGGGTGATAGTAAATAATAAAATAAAGAGATTCAGTGGAATTGGGTGCAGAAGGATATATTTTTTCAGATGGGGAAGTTTTAATTCTAAAATTAGAACTACTCTATCTAGGACTGAAATCAGGATGTGATGCAAATAGTAACATAAATTTGCAAACCTTTAATGCAAATGATTAGTCTGAGTGATGCTGGGCACTTGAAGAGAGACAGAGCAAAGGTGGATCAATAGGATTTAAGTCCATAACTGATATGTGGAGCAGCCTGAATGATTTACTTCTTTTCCTCTCATCAGACAATATCATCCTTAAGTTAATTGCTTAGCTTCCACAATGATGATGATAACTCTAGCTCTCTGCGTGTCTGGTCAGAGTAAACACTGTATCTGCAATTTCCTACTTCCTGTCCAATAACACCATTCAATAGCAACATTTCCACCAGTTCTTCTTTATTAAAATCACAGCTATGTACCTCCTATGACTGATAAGATGGTGCTGTGGGTCCAATCAAAGGTGTAATTTTTCATCCTTTGCATCTTTTTTAAGGCCGATCTATACTTGTGCATATGGGCTATGCCACAGCCTATGCCGTAACCCTGATTTTCACTTCTGTGTCGTTCTACTCCGTAGCGAGCATGCGTTGGTGTGCGCCAAAGTGCTAGTTGGCGGTGGGGTTTCTATGCCGCTGTGTTGAGTTTCTTCGTGAGAGACATGGACGAGGAAATGCATTTCAAACATTTTCGCATGTCGGCAGGTAGATTTGAAGACTTGGTTCATCTATTTCACATCAGTGTACGCACAGCCTACAGACATGGCGGAGAAGAAGCAACCGGAAACACATAGGAGGAAATGCGATAGTACCAAGCAGACCAATCACAGTTGTTGTGGTCTGCGTTGCCACGACGCGCAAGTTACTTTTCTGGAGAGGTGCATGTCACCCTACAGCATAGGGTAGAGTACGCGTTACCTACGGCATCGATGCGACGCACAAGTATAAATCAGCCTTTAGAATCAACTCCCATCCCAACAACCATTCCACTATCAAGGAGGCAAATATAGTGAATGCTGAAGGTCTCTATAAAAGCAGAAAACACTCAGCAGGCCAGACAGCATCAATGGAGAGAGAAAAGCAAGTACTAATCTTTCAGCTTAGTGACCTTTGATAGAAGTACTGATGATCATCATCAGATGAAGACACTTCCGGTCCCTCCACATTGCTACCTGTTCTGATCCTTTTCAAAGCCTTGCCATAAACCTTCTTCACAGCTCTGCTTCTACATCTCTGTGTCAGAATGGTCCATTGTTTAATCCATTTTGATATTCACTATTTTTCTTTGCCAAAATTAAACCTGAACAATATTGCAGTTATCGTCATGGTGAGAGATTTCACCTCAATACTTCCTATGCCATGCATGTCCTCTCTTTTGGTCTATTAAAAAATCTCCAAGCTGAATGTGCTTCGTAGCTAATAGACTGCAGGCTGTGTAAGTAGCTCGTGTGAATCTTGGAACAAAGATTAAAACTCAAATCTGATTCACCACTTTGGAATAGAACTAAAGGAGATGTTAAATATGGGTAAATACAATACGCCACATTCCCAGCCTAACATTACCTTTTCTTTTCAGTATCAGTTTATAGTTTGCACTCACAGTCAAGTATTATTGCCAGAATATATGGCACACTTCAGTGAATAACATATTTCAAATCTGATGTTGTCAGGGAAAATATTTTATGGGACATTTACTTTAAAATGAATCCAAATTCCTGTCAGGGTGTATATGAGTAATAGTACTAATATTGTAACAACTGACAAAATGAATGGCACACGGTAAGAAAAATTAACAGTGTTCCTTTATTGTATGAAATATGAAATCAATACTGCAACATTTTTTCATCACATTTTCTTCTGTAAGTCATGATCCCCCGCCACAAGAAAGCACTAATGGTTTTTATATAAATATGTTCAGAACGGTGGAACACCCTATACTAAAAATACCCAAGTGCAACTGAACATCTTTAGTTTACATTCAGTTATTTTCAGGTTTTACATGGCCTCTTGGTTAGGAGAAAAAAACGATCCAGCAACTATATCTTTGGTGAACCTAGGATTCCAAGTGTCTGACTTGCTTCTTTCGGCCCAGTACTTACTTGGCTAGCTCATTTGAGTTTCAGGTCAGTGGTGGCCCTACAGATGCTGATGGAGAGGGTCTCAGCTATGGTATGGCATTGGTGCGGAGTTGGACAGTCTCTTATTGGAAATGGCTATTGCTTGACAGTTATCTCACTGAAACATAATTGCCACTTATCAGCCTAGGTTGTGCTTGACTTTCAGCTAAAAGTGTCACGTAAGAAACAAAGACACGTGGTATAAGGTAGTTTCAGCAGGAGGCCATAGTTCACCTCCAATAATGAAATATATTCTTCAAGTTCAAAGTAGCTTGATTTCCCCAGATGAAGATAGCTTTTTTTTTGTTTTCATCATTTGAGTATACTTCCTCCACCTAACCTTTTCTCCGTCTCTTTCTATAAAGTTGAAACTGGCATTGCTTCTCTCTGCATTCACACCAGTAATGGGCTCACCATCCAGTTTCCAAACTCCCAGCTCCGAGTTCCCTGAACTCATCTGACTCACATTTGTGGTGCTTTCTTTACTGAACTCTGCTTTAAGCTGTCGGCTGAGATTCTTGACCTGGTGAGAAATCTCAGTGGGGCAGATTGGAGGTTATGACCTGGAGACTGAAATATGCAAGTTTCATCCGAGTTGACAAAATATAAATTTTAAAAAGACTTTAGTAGGTTGTCAGTCAATATTGAAATGACCAATGATTAAAAGGGATAAATTGGTTCTTAGTTTCTGCACCAATCAGGACGATCAGAGAATGACTTCGGAAGTAAGTATTTTATGCCAGATCACAGTATGTCCTCTGGCTGTTGATAAGATGAATTGCTATATTTGCAGAGGCAGGAACAGGGACACATTAAACTTTTTTATGTTTAATATTATCAACCAAAGATAACTACTTTTATTCTTCTGATGGAACAGCCCAAGAACTAAGTAATGGAGCACTGCCAAAATCACTTAACATACTGTAATTTTCTTCTTCCATTCTCAAAACTACAGAAAAAGACTGAAGTGAGAACCAAGAGTTTATTTGAATAAAACTCTGGTCTTTTTCAACAAAGCAATTTTCTCATGGTGCACAAGTTGTCATGGGATCAGTTTACCTAAAATGTTAGGAAGCATTTACTTGCCTTTCTTTAGCTATTAAGTCAGTCTTATCACACAGATTTTAATTTCTAAGTTTATTACTCAGTAGTTATATTTGCTTCATAAACAATCCTGAATTAAGAATATTTTCTTCAAAAAATTTTGTCAATGAAGTATCCCCCAAGAGAAATATTTTTGTCAGAGAAGCAAAATTACAAACAGAAAACTACTAGAAAAATTCAACAGGTCAGGTAGCATCTGTATGGAAATAGTCAATTTTTCAGATCAATTAACTTTTAGTTCAATGAACCTTCTTCATAACTTGAAAATGAAGAAAACAAGCATCCTCACAGCAATGAAATCCTAAAGAATTAATTTCTGTTTCTTATTCATTGATAGTTATTGCATCCTCTGGTAGACAAATTAGATAATACTTTTACATTTATGGTATTTGCAGCAAATTGCAGAATTCAGTATATTTTTTGATCTCATCTTGGATTTTGTTTAATTTTTCATCAACTTTCATTGAACTGAATATGCAGTGGCTTCTGGTTAATTAGGCCATAGGTTAATTGGGGCAGCCGCTTACTTGGGTCAACTCTTAAGGTACAAAAAAAAGAAACCAAGAAAATAGTCAGGATTCCATTCATTTATTTGTGACACAACACTACTTAACTGGGATGGGACACTGACTGCTGCCAAACAGTTTCTAACTAGCATACTTGTGTGCACTTGTGTGGCCATCAGACACTACACCATGCTTACAGTGAACGTTTTTAAATAACATTAATTATGTGTGTTTGCGTAAAGTTATCCATCTGGGCTGAAGCAGCCATTTTTGATCATTTTGTTTTTTATTTTGATTTCAAAAGAATTCTGACCCTTGCCAAGATGTAGGAAGGGAAGGCAATGAAAGCAGTCCATTGTCCATTATCTGCACTGATTTTGTTCACTTACAGTCAATCAAAAGAATGCAGCAGTACACTGGATAAATTCCTCTGCCGATAACTATTAGGAACTAGTACACAGTTTTATGGTACTGTAGTAGTATTGGTAGTGTATTGATTTGTTCTTTATTTCATTTAAATACGTACTTTGTTACCCAGTTAAATGATAGTCTGTCTCTCACATGCTTTTAACTATTTTCATAAAGCTTCAGCTAATAGGTCCAAAATGTACTGATCCCAATGTGTGCCAATGAACTGGAATCCACTGTATATATGTTTCAAAATACCAACTGAATTTCATTTTAAGAGATGTATATTAGCAAAATAATGACGATTGAATCATATGACTTAATTGAAGGTGGAAATTTATTCATATATGTCCATTTTGTCTTGTTTTTACTAGCATTATATTTGGTTAATAGTTGTCCATGAGCTTGGCTTAGGGATCATTTTATAGAAGCAATTGCACAATGTTAGTTATTAATTCATCTTAGTTCAAGATTCCTCCTCTCCTTCCTCTATTCCACACTCTGACCTTTTACCTCTTCTCACCTGCCTATTACTTCCCCTAGGTCCCCTCCTCCTTCCCTTTCTCCTATGGTCCACTCTCCTCTCTTATCAGATTCCTTCTTCTCTAGCCCTGACCTTTCCCACCCACCTGGCTTCACCTATCTCCTTCCAGCTAACCTCCTTCCCCTCCCTCCATCTTATTCTGGCATCTTCCCCCTTTCTTCTTAGTCCTGCAGAAGGGTCTTGGCCTGAAACGTCAACTGTTTATTCCTTTTCATAGATGTTGCCTGGCCCCCTGAGTTCCTCCAACATTTTGTGTGTGTTGCTATATATAATCATTATTTTATTCTCTTAACTTGACCTATTCAATTCTTCTTTCATATTTTTGCATTTGAGTTCTCTTGATTTGAAGTTCTCAGTTCTTTGAACAGCTTTTGTCATGAGTTTCCATTTTAACAATCCTTTTCCACATCTATTTACCATGCCATTCAGCCCAATTCGGTTTCATCTACTTGCTCACTTTACATGACACTGGGGAGCACAGGCACAGAGCTGCTGGTGCACATTACAGTAGCGCCGGATTCATCGTGACTTCCTGTGCTGCCTGTATGAAGTTTGCATGTTCTCCCTGTTGCCCTTTCCCTGGGTGCTCTGATTTCCTTCCACAATCCAAGGATTGTCCTCTGTGATTTGCCCATCCTGTGAGTCCAGTGCGAGATTAGTGCAATTGGGTACTTGATGATCAATGGGCTAAAGGGACTACTGCCATCCTAAATGACTTCATGAATTAAAAATATTAAATGATCGTCTCTACACATCTGTTCAGATATTTTTTAAAATCACACAATGCGTTTGATTTAACAGATTCCTTTTCATTCTCCGCATGCTTCTATCTGATGCCTTGTAGTCTTTTTTCCCTCAGTTCTGCAGCTCATTCTTTATGCTCCTTGGACTGCTTCTAAAATACCTAGTCATCTGGTTTGAGCAGCTGGAATGCTGAGTGTTGTTTGTCTCTTGGCCAGAATACATAAACAGAGCTGTAGCTGCCCACCCACATCTACTGTAAACACAGGATTCGTCCATTCTCTCACACTCCCACTCTCAATGTCCTTTTTGTCATTATTTTCTTATTCCAAGCACTTGCAAAGCAGCCCTATATTTCAATAAGCAAGTTATTTACCGTTAATAACTCTGCATAATATTGGAATTTTTAAAAGGGCTGATTTTTTTTTCAGTCAAGGCTTTAAACTAGAGACTGATTGTTATACGAATTGTGAACATTTATTCAGAATGAACTGTAAGGAATGATAGTGCTCAAATGTGCACTTTTTTCCTGGTATTTCATTATTTTTTCTTTATTAATGATCTTCAAATGAAGCTGGATGATAAAATCAAAGTATGTTATTTAACAAAGGTTTTGGCATATTCTGGCAAACAAATTTCTCTGTGAATATATATTCCAACATGTACTCAGGTTTAATTTATTTCCTATTATCCTTGTTTAATTGTGTTGTCATGAGATGGGATTCTTACTAAAAGTGAAGACTTTGTTCTTGCTAAGTAAGAAACATATGTGCCGCACTTTTCTTGGTTAGACACATGTGTTCAGTCCATTGCTGGCATGGTACAGCTGACTGAATGTCATAAATGTAATCAAACTGTCATCCTGCAGTTTGTGGTAACAAATACACAGGACACAGCAAAGACTCCTTTGCCCTAGAGATTATAGGGGGACGTTTAGTCTGAGAGGCCATTTATGTAAACCTCCACTCTGAAGTTGGACATGTGTTAAACTTGTTTATAGATTTCTCAGTCCACTCTATACTTCAACCAAGTAGTTCATCTCGGGGGAAAAATATGCTGATCTCAGAGACCAAGCAACGGGCAAGATAAGGCTCAGGTTGTTTGATAAAGAAGCTGAATGGCGTCAGCAGGCCAGGGAACATTTTCGTTAAGGATCCCCCTCTAAAATCCAACCGTGCACGAGAATAGAGACATCATGTGTTTGCGATCAAGAAAGATAGCTGCTTCACTATTTCCTTACGTGCTTGGCATTATAATTTCTTTGCCAACCTTCCAGAAGCACCTTGGGATATTTTATCACAGTGCAAGCTCTATTTAAAAACAAATAGTTGCTGTTGCTGGCTGATTTTTTTTCCCTACATTCAAGTAAAGAGCACAGGATCAGTTCTTTGGGCAATGGTCCACAGATTCATTTATCTTTCAATACAGCCAGTTCCAGACTGCCACTGAGAGAATTTCTTGACCTATGATTGTAATTAACTCACAGTTCATAAATGCTCCTTGGTGTATCTTGTTCTGACTTGTCAACTTTATAGTTTTACCCCAGTACCCAATTTACCTTAGCAGTTACTGCTCAATATTAAGCAGATGGGATTTATGAACAATCACATATCTTTAAGGTTTCTTAAAGGATAGCCAGAGGGAAATGGTGGTAGTGGGAATAAAATGGTGTCTGTCTCAAATAGCCTCTGACAACCAAGTCCTATTCCTGGCCTTCACATATGGTTTACCTACTAAATCCAGTGGAACCATTTCTACTGACAGGAAAAGGGGCAAAGGTTACTGGAGCCACCGGTCGCTTCGGGCTCTTGAGGCTAATCAGCCGTGGTTGGTAGCTCATCCAGTAGAAGGGATGCTCTGATTTCAAACCTCTGCTGCCTTGCTGCTATACTCACACATGGGGAAGGCTTTGGGAGTAACCCCGAAGAAAAATCCAGAACTGAGAGCGGAAACTTGATTGGTTGAGGACTAACCAATTAGGAGGGGCTGACCACAGGCATGTCCATATATATACCACTAAGCTAGACATGCCTAGGCATTATCCCTGATGAAGATGGCCGAGTTTGTCATCGAAACGTCGGTTAAAATCGATACCTGTACCTAGCTGGAAGTCCAAGAAGAGTTTATTGCTCATATGCACAGGGAAAGCACTAGACCCTTTTTCATTTATCACTCCCTACAGTGGGCCCAGTGTTGAACTATTTCACACAGCAAGCACTGTATGTCTGTAATTGCAGAGGGTCAACTCTTCCATTGGCGTCCCCGAAGGATCTGCCAATGGATATGCCTGTAACTAGGTGTGGTGTATAACATGTACCTGTCTGGACACGCCCCCTGCTGACTGCTCCTGTGGCTCCTCCCACAGACCCCTGTATAAAGACGATTGGAGGCACTGCTTCTCCCTCAGTCTCCAGAATGTTGTGTGGTTGTTTCTCGCAGCTAATAAAAGCCTGTCGTTTGCCTCCCATCTCTGAGAGTTATTGATGGTGCATCAATTTTATTAGCTGCAATTTTAAAACATGGAGAGCATTTTACAACCGGATAAATTGGATATTGATCCTCAAGTTCCCGAAGAAGCCATTACCTTTGAACTCTGGCTTGCATGCTTCCAATTGTACCTGGAAGAGATTCCTGTGACTGAGCCTGCTATCATGCACAGAATTCTCCTTTCCAGAGTCATTCTGCGTGTATACTCCCTTATCAGGGACCTGCCGACCTACCAAGGGGCACTGGATGCCCTCAAAAGACAGTACCTGTGGCCAGTGAACACCATCTATGCAAGACATCGCTTAGCGATGTGGCAGCAGTGGGCCGGAGAGTCAAGCGCTGAGTTTGTCTGGGCCTTACAGACATTCTTGCAGGCCTGCGACTGCAGGGGACTGACGGCAGAACAGCATGCGGAGCTCCTGGTACGAGCCACTTTTGTTACGGGGATCAGGTCAGTGTACGTGTGCCAGCGGCTGCTGGAAAATGCCGATCTTACCTTACGCTTGGCAATCAAGCTGGCCGACACACTGGAGGCTGCTCTGCACAACGCTGATGCTGTCCAGCCACGCGATCTCCCTCCAGCCCCATGGACGCCGCAGACCCCGCCACCCGCCGGCAAATCGACCACAGCTGCTGCCAGTTGCGAGTCCGTGAACTCCCCGTAACCCTCTGGCGAATTGATCATGGCTGCTGCCAGTCGCAAGTCCGCGCAGTGTTACTTCTGTGGACTCAAAAAAGCACCCCCGAAAATGCTGCCCGGCCCGAGAAGCTACCTGCTCCAGCTGCGGAAAGAAGGGCCACTTCACCAAGGCCTGTAAGTCTAAACCACGAGTGGGGTTGAGCAGTGCCGCGTGCCAGGCATGGGGGTGGCCATCTTGGTTGCCGCCATCTTGCTTGCCCACCTTGTGCGAGGCATGGGGGCAGCCTTCTTTGTCAGTACCACCTCGCCCCGCCCCCGACCCACCGGTGCTTACCAGGCACCAAGACGGCAGATCAACTCTGGCCTCTGTGACCCTCGACCAAAGCGCCCCACACCAGCTTGCAAGGTCAATGATGGACATCCTGGTGGAGGGGCACAGGACTAGCTGCCTGTTTGACACGGGCAGCACTGAAAGTTTTATTCACCCGGACATGGTGCAACGCTGCGGACTTGTGATAAAGCCGGTAAGCCAGAAGGTCACCATGGCTTCTGGATCGCATTCCACAGACATCCGGGGGGTTTGTGTAGTGACATTGGTGGTGCAGGTCACAGAATATCGGGACTTTGTCTTACTGGTCATGCCTCAACTGTGCGCGCCTGTGATAATGGGGCTCGACTTCCAGAGCCACCTGAAAAGTGTGACAATGGAGTACGATGGGCCCCACCCACCAATCACTGTCAGAAGTCCTCAGTTTTGTGGGGCTTCGTCATATACCCCG
Source organism: Hypanus sabinus (assembly GCF_030144855.1). Lineage (NCBI taxonomy): Eukaryota > Metazoa > Chordata > Chondrichthyes > Myliobatiformes > Dasyatidae > Hypanus > Hypanus sabinus. The sequence goes on from NC_082710.1 coordinate 44,268,789, forward strand.
CTACTGACCACACACACACACACACACACACACACACACACACACACACACACACACACACACACACACACACACACACACACCGACCCGCACATCCAACCCAACACCATGCCAACAGCCGCGCTACTGACACCACTTGCAGCCTCTCCACCCTCAAGATCCCTCCCCCACCGTTGTTCACCAACCTGACCCCCGACTGTAAACCTGTGGCAACTAAAAGCAGGAGGTACAGCGTGGGGACAGGGCCTACATTCCGTCAGAGGTGCAGCGGCTGCTCAGGGAGGGGATCATTGAGCCAAGCACAAGCTCTTGGAGGGCCCAGGTGGTTGTTGTTCAGACCGGGCAGAAAGATAGGATGGTCGTGGACTATAGCCAGACCATCAATAGGTTCACACAGCTTGACGAGTACCCCCTACCCCGCATCACGGATATGGTCAACCAGACAGCTCAGTACAAAGCGTACTCGACAATAGATCAGAAATCTGCTTATCACCAGCTCCCCATCCGCCCAGAGGACCGCCCCTACACCACCTTTGAGGCAGGCGGCAGGCTCTATCACTTCCTGCGCGTCCCCTTCGGTGTCACAAATGGTGTCTCTGTCTTCCAGAGGGAAATAGACCGGATGGTGGACCAGTGCCAACTGAAGGCCACGTTCCCATATCTGGATAACATCACCATCTGCGGTCACGACTGGCTGGATCACAACACCAACCTCCAATGATTTTTCCAAGTGGCTGAAGCTCTTAACCTCACCTATAACAGGGACAAGTGTGTGTTCGGAACCACCCGACTTGCTATCCTTGGGTATGTCGTGGAGAACGGGGTCATTGGCCCTGATCCCGACCATATGCGCCCACTGTTGGAACTCCCTCTTCCCACCACCCTCAGAGCCCTCAAAAGGTGCCTGGGCTTCTTTTCCTATTATGCCCAATGGGTCCCTCACTACGCAGACAAGGCCCACTCCCTGGTCAAGTCCACTGCATTTCCCCTCTCTGCCGAGGCCCGCGCGGCCTTCAGCTGCATTAAAGGGGACATTGCCAAAGCAACGATGCATGCGGTGGACGAGACCATTCCCTTCCAAGTAGAGAGTGACACCTCCGATTTTGCGCTGGCTGCTACCTTCAATCAGGCAGGCAGGCCAGTAGCATTCTTTTCTCGTACCCTTCAAGGCTCTGAAATTTGGCACTCCGCAGTGGAGAAAGAAGCCCAGGCTACAGTGGAAGCTATTAGGCACTGGAGGCACTATCTCACCGGCAAAAGGTTCACCGTGCTGACCAACCAGCACTCAGTTGCATTCATGTTCAGCAACCAACAGTGGGGCAAAATCAAAAATGATAAAATTTTGCGGTGGAGAATAGAACTCTCCACCTACAACTACGATATCCTGTACTGGCCTGGAAGGCTCAATGAGCCCCCTGATGCCCTATCCCGGGGAACGTGTGCCAGCACACAGCTCGACCGGCTATACGCCCTCCATGCAGATCTTTGCCACCCGGGGGTCACCCGATTTTACCATTTCGTGAAAGCCCAGAACCTGCCTTACTCCCTGGAGGACATCAGGACAATGACCAGGGACTGCCAAGTCTGCGTTGAGTGCAAACTGCACTTCTACCATTCTGAAAAGGCGCAACTTATCAAGGCCACCTGCCCCTTTGAGCGACTGAGTGTTGACTTTAAGGGCCCCTTTCCCTCCACCGACTGCAATGTCTACTTTCTCAACATTATCGACAAGTACTCGCGGTTCCCCTTTGCCATCCCCTGCCCTGATACCACTGCCACATCCCGTCATAAAAGCCCTGCGCCAGCTCTTCACTCTGTTCGGATATCCCTGCTATATCCACAGTGATAGAGGGTCCTCCTTTATGAGTGACGAGCTGCACCAGTACCTGCTGGCGAGGGGTATTGCTACGAGTTGGACCACGTTGGGGGAATGAACAGGTGGAGAGGGAGAAGGCCACACTTTTAGCCCTTAAGTCAAAAGGGTTGCCGGTTTCTTGATGGCAGGAGGTCCTCCCCGAGGCACTCCACTCCATCCGCTCCCTGTTATGCACGTCCACCAATGCCACTCCTCATGAGCGACTCTTTTCTTTTCCCAGGAAGTCTGCCACTGGGACCACCCTACCGGCTTGGCTGATGTCCCCAGGGCCAGTGCTGCTCCGGAAACATGTGAGGAGCAATAAATACTCCCCGCTGGTCGAGAGGGTTCACCTTCTACATGGGAACCCTCAGTATGCCTACTTGGTCTTACCTGATGGGCGGGAGGACACGGTCTCTGTCCGCGACCTGGCGCCCGCAGGAGCACCAGACCCCTACCTTGAACACTCCACGATGACTATGAACCCCGTACCCACCAAGGTGTATACCCACCTGACACCATGCACACCAAGCCCTACACAGACTCCTCACAACACTCCCATACCGGCCGCCTCACACACACATGAGGGATCACTGACGCCTAGTGGGCTGACACCTCCAGTCAGGCCGGAACCAGCACAACCACCGTCTCCGGTGCAATCACCACCGACACCTGTGCAATCACAGCCGGTGCTACGTAGATCGCAGCGACAGATTCGACCACCCGATAGACTTAACCTGTAAATATACTTGTAAGAAACTTTGCCCCATGGGGACTCTCTTTTAAAGCAAAGGGGGGGGGGGTGAATGTGGTGAACTACATATACCTGTCTGGACACGCCCCCCTGCTGACTGCTCCTGTGGCTCCTCCCACAGACCCCGGTATAAAGGCGGTTGGAGACACTGCTCCCCCCATCAGTCTCCAGGATGTTGTGTGGTCGTTTCTTGCAGCTAATAAAAGCCTGTCGTTCGCCTCCCGTCTCTGAGAGTTATTGATGGTGCATCACTAGGTAATTCCTGAGTGAAGACTACGTCTTCCTCTGATCAGGAGAGCTCCAATGATATCACTACTGAGCTGCCATCCAAGTCCTGTTGGGCAGCATGAACCTGTGCAGATTTCCCAGGTCTCAGACCGGGAAATCCACAACTGAACCACTGCCAGGTTAACAGGATGGAACAGCAGCGAGGCCTTTTGAATCTAGTAGGGGAATTTGGCCGATGGAGAAAGTTAATTCGAGTAAATTTAATTTAAAACTTAAAACATTACTTTTAAAACAATTAATTGAAACTGTAGATGATGGTGAGAGAAGCAGAGCTGGGGCTTCAGTGTTGGAAAGACTGTCCCTGTCACTGCAGCTGGCTACTTGTTGCCAGAGGGGCGCTGGACTGCCCTGCTTCTTGCTTGTGGGCCAGGAGTCAGGCCTGAAGTGAAGGACTGCAGCTCGTCTGCAGAAACAGCCAACTCCAGAGCATCGGCAATTATCAATCATGGGGAAGTGGACGAGCTTCTCCATTACGTTATTTTATGTCAATGGTTATTCCTGTTATATTGCTAAATCTCAAATAAAGGGCTCTTTCTTTTTACTTATGTTACAATGTTGAAGACAGGCACTAAGCCTGCATTAAGTTTAAGTGTGATTAGATTTTAGATTTTCCAGTTGCCAGAATCTTAAACATTGTTTATGCCAGTCAAATTAAAATGGTTTATTTTCTAGGGTCTGCTTTGTTTTATTAACGAGGACTTTTGATAGTATTGTAGCTTCTGTTTGGGTATCATTTAGGACTGATATGAAAAACTGTTGCAAGATTGAACAACTTGCTCCAATTTAGTGGGACTGTAGGTTTTCATGAATAAAATGACGGAGAAACTGTTTAAGAGAAACTGTAGCAACTCATTTATTGTAACCCGTACACTGAACAGAAAGCGCAGTAAAAGCACTTTACGTCATTATGTCATACCAGCCTCTTGAACTGAACGCCGACTCAGTGTCGGTGGCTGTGAATTGTGTACGTTACCCTACACAGGCTCCCCGCCACTGCCCAAGAGCTGACTATTACTGGCATTATGAGCCTGCCCAGAGGTCGGATGAGCCACCCAGCTCGGGACCTGGGTTCTGTGGGTGCAGGGACATCAGGGGTCTCCAGAGTGGTGTTGTCACGTGCACGACCACGTCATGATGGTAGGGGCATGGTAGCGGAATCCTCCAGATCTTGGTGGCTCGGTTTAAGGTGATCTACGGAAACACATTCAGGCTTACCCCTCTTGTATATGATAAAAGTCTTTTCTCTCTGATGCAAAACACGGAGCGGGCCATTGTAAAGGGGCCTAAGGGGATGTTGGCGCACACCATGGAGGACGAAAACAAACGAGGCAGAACGTAGGTCCACAGGAGCCCAAGGGTGCTGTACACCATGATGGGAGTTAGGGATAGGTGTAAAAGACTTGAATTTACTGAGAAACGTGGAATGCTGTTGAGAGGGTGACCCAGGCGATCATGGCATCAAGAACAAAATCACCTTGCACGCGTAGTGGCTGCCCATATACCAATTCATCCACGTGGACCGGTTCTGGGCCCCAGCAGGACTACTGGGTGATGGATGCCCTCAGAGCAGTCTTTCAGGAGCACTGCAACCACAGGACAGCAGGCAATACGCTATGGAGTGTTGTAGCCCAACACTGATGCTCCGGGCCATCGCGGTCCAGCAGTGCAATATGATTTGGGGACCATGGTCAGAAGAAATATCAGACAGGGTACCATACCATGCAACCCAGGTGCTGATAAATGACCAGGCCACATCTGCAGCTATCATTGATGCTAGAGGGTCGACCTCCGGCCAGCTGGTGGTATAGTCCACCAGGATAGATAGATAACTTATTGACCCCAAAGGAAATTGCAGTGTCACAGTAGCATTACAAGTGCACAGATATATAAACATTAGAAGAGAAGTAGAAAGTATAAAAAAATAAGTTACCACAGTCAGTCTAACAGGAGGGATTCATCACTTCCCCAGCTATAGGTTGACTTATTATAGAGTCTATTGGCCAAGGTTAAGAGTGGCCTCATACAGTATAGCGCTGTTTGGAACATCACAGTTGTCTTAGTCTAGTACAAAAACTGTTGCTCTGTTCAGCCAAGGTGGCATGCAGAGGGTGAGAAACATTGTCCAGAATTGCCAGGATTCTCCATAGGGTCCTTTGTCCTACCACAGCCTCCAGTGTGTCCAGTTTGGCTCCTACAACAGAGCTAGCATTTCTGATCGAGGAAGTGAAACCATGGGAGGGTGAAGAAGGACCAACAAGGTCCACATTGACATCGCTTAGGGACCTCAAAAGGTGTCAACTGTGCATGGACATAATGGCTAATTTTTGCCCACTGGCACTCCACATAGGCTACAGTCCTTTCTAAGGCTGTGCCACACAAACTTCAGTGCAACCGGCACTCCTTCCGGCCTGGATACAGAGGGCCACATCTGGAGTCAAAACCAGTCCGTCTCTATGGGACAATGGCGACCAGTTGAGACATCCTAGAAACCCTAGCTTCCCCAAACTTAATGTTAGCCAACTGCAAACCCGTGACTGCTGTTCGGTAAGCCTGGACCTCTGGGTCGGCAGCATGGTCGGCTGCCATGCTGTCATGGCCAACTCTTGTGTGTATGACTTCAATAGCCTGCGGTGAGAAGCAATCGGCCGCAGCATTATTTTTCCCCTTGATATGTTGTATATCAGTTGTGACCTCGGATATCTAGACCAGGTGGTGCTACTGCTATGCAGACCAAGGATCCAAGACTTTGGCCATTGCGTGCAGGTGGGGGTTGTGTGTCAAGCAATGCTGTGAAATGGCAACCATCTAGAAGAAAACAAAAATGGCGGACAGCCGGATAAAGACCAAGAAGCTCACAGTCAAACATGCTGAACTTCCTTTCGGGGGGAGTCGGAGCTGCTGGCTGAAGAAGGCAAGTGGCTGCCATAGGTTTCCGACAAACTGAATGTGCACAGCACCCACAGCATGGTCTGAAACATCAGCAGTAATGGCTATTGGTGCATTGGGGAGTGGGTTTGCCAATAGGGTCAAGTTGGAAAGAGCTTGTTTGGTATCATCAAATGGCCTGGTCATGTCCGTTGACCAGCCAAGCATGTGGTTAGGAGGATTGTCTTTAAGCGCTCTATACAGGGGAAGCATAAGTTCAGCAGTTTGTGGAATGCAGCGGTGATAGAAATTCACCTCACCTGTGGGAAAGCTATAATAGCGGCTGATTTTGATGGGAGGTGCAATGGCGAGAAAGCCGATGGCTGACAACTCAAACCAGCATTTAGCAGGGTTAATAACCAATCTGTGTTGGTATAAGCGCTCAACAAGAGTGCGGAGATGAGATGTGTGTTCAGATTTGGATGTATGTCATCCAGGTAAACAAAAAGAAAATCTAAGTCTATTAATATAGAGTCCATCAGCAGTTAGAAAGTCTGTGCTGCATTTTTCAGCACAAACAGCATATGCTGAAACTCAAAGAGGCCAAACGGCGTTTTTACTGCTGTTTTGGGAATGTCCAAGTACACAGGCACCTGATAGAAGCCCCTAGTTAGATTGCCCCCAGCCTGCTACTGTTGCCACACATTCCATTGCCAACAATGGCCACAATGCTCAGCAGAACAAGAGAGCACAACAAACAACAAAGCAAGAAAAGCAAAAAGAAGCCCTGTTTCTTCCTCCCTGCCACCCCGCCTCCCCACATGTACACAGTTCGCCAACTCCAGGACAGACTGACTTCTTCAGGCCTTCAGCCTACAGTGGACTTGTGAATTTGCAGACACTGGGTCCCAACTTCCCTAGTGGACTCGCAGAGATACGTAGACTTAGGGCTTCAGCCATTGGACCTCGACTTCCAGACCTCCGATCAAACTTCGGGCCTCGATCTGGATCTTGGGTTGATCTTTGAGCTTCGATCTTTAGTATCTAGCCAGGACTCATAGATGATGAATGAGGAGACTGGATGATGATGCAAACTCCAGGCCTCAAACGCTAAACTAATCGGTGACAGGACCCCAAAAACTAGGCCTTGAACTGCAGTTTCTCTGATGAGGGGACCCTGAATGTCCTCAACGACATCTGCAGGCCTTTGAATGTGATTTAGACTTTGGCCTCCCCTCTAATTCCTTCACATCCCTGTCCCTTATTGGTCTTAGAGTAGTAATAGTTGGAATTTTCTTCCCGAGAGGACTGTGGAGGTTCACTAGCAGACTATATTCAAGAGAAAGATTCTGGATGTTGAGGAAATATAGGGATTTGGCTTTAGTGGAGGAAAGTGGTGCTGAGATGAATATCAGCCATGAAATTATTGAATGGGAGAGTAGACTCAGCGAGATCTACTGGCCTAGTTCTGCTTCTGTTATCTGCTCAATTCAAAATAGCATTATTAACATAGCTCTTTTGTCTTTTGGTAGCTTCAGTTATGTTTTTATTTGAAGGCTAAAACTGCTCCTAAATGTTAAGTTTAAGTTTGATATAAATGAAATAAGGGTGAGTAATTGTATAAAAGGTAACTAACCAATGATGTTATTACTCATTTTACACACTGGGAAAGACAAAAGCTCTGGCAAATAACCTTTCATGCTAACGACTCTTACATGATGAGATGCTAAAAATGATCATGAAATATGGCATGAGGTAATTAGCCTTTTGATAGATTCAAATTAATTCATTCACTTTCCATAAAGAAGAGAATGAACAGCTTGTAAACTCTTTAAGAAAGTCAAGAACTCCCCTGACTCCCAAATGTAATCAAGCAAAATTCCAGGATATTAGTCTAACCTTTTAACACACACTAAACAAGACTGAATAGTTGCAATGCACAGACCACTCTTCTATGTTTTCACTAGCACAGAAATTCATAAAGAATTTGATTTTCGAAGACGGTCTTTTTATTTTAACTATGTTTAGAGGAATTTACTGCGTTAGCTCTCCTATCAGGGAGCAGAGTGTACGGACAGCAGAAATGCATTCCCTTAGCTACCTGTCCAGTACTTTAAGGAGAATTACATATAAAAAAAATCTTCCTTTAAATCTTGATCTATTTTCTCTGTGGATTTTCTCCTTGTTCTAATGATTCTGTGTCCTTTCAGCTATTTCCTTAGATGTTAGGTATAGTATTTGTGGCTGGATACAACTGGCCCAAGTGGGCATTATTCAGCCAGTCCAACTGGGCCTACCTGGCTACCACCATTACTCATTTGCTGTGTTTAACTTGGAGTGAATTTTGGCTGTGACAAATATGCAATAAAATCTGGGAGAACTAGCACATTATTCAACATAATTTTGTTGTAGCCCCGGCTGGGTTTGAGATTCACAAAGGAAGATTTAAAAATAAAGAGGCAATAAAAAGCATTATAGTTTACAGTAATAACCTGTCAAATGTTGAACTTTACTATAAACTTAACACCTAGAAAAGAAAGAAGAAAACAATGCTATCATTTGCAACTTAGATTTAATCATTTCTGGTATATTTTACATACTTCATAACAGATGCTTATTTTACCAGCAGCCCTCTAATTGTGTTTAAAAACTGTGCAAGAAATTCTTTGCTCTGTATGATCCAATCAGTCTTCAGGTGGGAGTAGTAACTTATTCCATCTTTCTAAATTTTTGGGCAGTTCCTGTGTCACACAGCCACAGCAGGAGTTACCCTTCCTCTTGATTCTTACTAAAATAATAAGTAAAAATTGCCCTTTTCCTGTACATGTGCACACTCTGGGGAAGATGGGCACTACAGTAAGAAAGTAAGAAATATTTTAGATAATGCTAAAATTTGAATAAGTAGTCAAGATAAAGATAGGAAGCTTTATTATTTAAAAAAATTAAAGTAAGCCTTTCCACTCAAGTTATGCAAGCATATCTTGCAACTGAGATAATTGCACTGGTTGAAATTAATGTTAATGTCTGACATTTAACTTTCTCAACTCAAAATAGGAACAAAGTACTGAATCTGAATAAAGGATACATAACTCAGTGAGGTAGTTGGATAGAAAGTCAAAAGACTTCATCCAGGTTCCAAAATCTGTTGGGGGATATTCAAAGTAATTTTCCAGTTGGAGGCAAATCTAAGGAATAGACAATTAGAGTCACTGGTCCAAATTTCTATTTGCACTGACAAAGTCAGTATAGGGAAGCAGTCACTTTTCACCCATATTCAGGGTTCTGTGGAAATGAATTAGGACAGCTTAAATGAAAAGCAGAGGGTACCCATTGTTCAAAATAAATTTATTAACAAGCTATATATATTTCACCATATACAACCCTGAGGATTCATTTTCTATTGGACATGCACAGTAAATCCAAGAAGCATAAGAGCATCAATAAAAGACCGCACTCAACAGGGTGGACAAACAATCAATGTGCAAAAGACAAAAAAAACCTGCAAGTATGAAAGAGAAAAAAACAATAAATATCGAGAACATGAGATGAAGTGTCCTTGAAAGTGGGTCCATAGCTTATGGGAACAGTGAAGGGTCTTGGCCTGAAATGTTGACTGTTTACTCATTTCCATAGATGCTGCCTGGCCTGCTGAGTTCCTCCAAGATTTTGTCTGTGTTGCTTTGGATTTCCAGCATCTGCAGATTTTCTCATGTTCTTGATGTTTATACCTTTGCTGTCCAGATGTTCCAGGGTTGAGTGAAGAGCCAATGAAATGGCATCTGCCACAGACCTATCGTGCCAGTTGGCAAATTGCAGTGGATCCAAGTGGCTTATCAGGCAGCAGTTGATATGGTTAATTTCCAACCTCTCAAGGCTCTTCATCGCAGTGGATGTAATTGCTACTAGACAATAGTCATGGAGGCAGGTTACCATGTTCTTCTTCAGCACCGGTACAAATGAAGTCTGCTTGAAGCAAGTACCTCAGACTGCCAGACTGAGAGGTTAAAGATACAACGATCTCTCCAATCAATTGACCAGGCCAGGTCTTTATACTTGGTCAGGTATCCTGTCTGGGCAAGATACTTTCTATGAGTTTACCCTCCTGAAGGATGCTTGGCCTTAGAGGCTGAAATCACAATGTCGTCAGAGGCTGTGGGAGTTCATGAAGTTTCTTCCATGTTTTGATGATCAAAGTGAGCATAGAAGTCATTGAGCTTGTCTCGGAGTGAAGCCTTGGTCTCACCTATATTGCTTGGTTTCGCTTTGTAAGAGGTAATGGCTTCCAAGCCCTGCCGCAGCTGTCGAGCACGTGAGATGGCTTTCTGGAGGTCATGCCCGGACCTCTTGTATCTTATTCGGTCACCAAACCTGAATGCCACTGATCTGGCCCTCAGCAGACTGCAAATCATTGCATTTAAAGGTTCTTCATTTCCTCTATTTTGAAATTTCCAGTCAGCATAGAATTTGGTAATATATCTTGGCTAAATGACCATGCTTCACTTACGAGCACAGCATGAGTGTTAACAAGTTGTGCGAGAGCTCTACAACCGGCATTGGTCATCGCTTTGCAAAGCTTCACTGAAGGAGGAAATCTGACAGAGTTTTGCTGCCTTCCTATCCTCAGCCCAGTGCACCAACTACCACAAAAGCATGAACCAGCTAATTCAGTGCAGGATAAACATCAAAAAAGGAGCATTCCTACAGCACCACAACATTACATGCTACAGTGACCACTTTATTTTCTGGTCATCAATTCCAAACATATGGTAGAGTTTAAATAAATTGTGGTTGCATCCTCTGCTGTATATAAAAAAAAGTACAAGTACATAAAACCATACACAGAGTCCAATTTGAATGTTCTTAGGAAATTACTTCAGGTTTTTTCCCTGGCCTTGCATGTGCCACCAATCTTTACCAATGGTTAGAAGTGTGAACATCAGTAAATGATAGATTTATCCTAAATGTCCAGGAAGAAGTCACCATTGCTGATCGACACTGATTAATTCCTGTGGTAATCTTATTGAAGGGTGCCTGTTATCTACTGATATGATGCAATTGACTGATTCTTCTTGTTGTGGAGGTCAGAAGGAACTAACCAGTGTTCATCCAATCAGGTGGATGTAAGTTGAAGACTTGTGTGGATCCATTGCATGCCTAGGACATCCTGAGTGACAGATGTCACCGAACCCATCATAATCCACTCACTGTCAATAGCTTTCCATGTGGAATAAGGCCACGTCAGACTTAATGTCAAACTTGTGCCCCATAGGGGAGCTCAGAGAATATAATGAGGTAGTTTTAAAATTAATTTTACTTCAGTAATTTAGTTCTGTATTTTCTTATGCCCTTAATGCATAGTAGTTTGATAAAAGTTGTTGAAATAATTTTTATTTGTTTAATTATCAATATCATTTTCATAGTTTTAATTGTTTCCTAATGTCAACTATTTAGCTATAATGGCCTCACAGAAAGAAAAGCTGCACTAAAGTCTGTGCTAAGAAAGAACACTTAATGCTTCAACCAGCTGTTTTTTCTGTGTTCCCTAAATAATGCCGGAGTTTGCTGTTCAGCCTGAAATTATAATATAAAATCAAAGTATCTAATGCTATCTTATCAGAAATGCTGCAGGATGTATGTACATCCTGTCAAAACAATTGTAGGACTTCTATTTTTTTTCTTTTAAGTAAACCTCAAATGTCCATTAGAGGGGTTCTGTGCAATTTCTGTTTGAGCGTTGCTGTGCATATTCTTGGGAACGGCAGCATGTTATTAAATTTTGCAGGCAGCATAAAGGCTTCCTTTTATTTTTCAAGTGCAGGCTTCAGAAATATCAGTGGCAAGTTTCCAGACTCATTTTCTGAAAAGAAGCAGAGTGGTTGAACATTAGCAAGCAAGTTGACAAGTCTATGATGTTAATTGGGGCTAGATGGCTAAGGAGGAGAAGGCCCACTGCACCTCATTTGTGATCAACTGGAAGGTTTTATTATATTTTATTTAGAGATACAGCATAGAATAGCCCAGAAGCCCACCTATTTAACCCTAGCCTAATAAAAGGACAATTCACATTGACCAATTAACCTATTAGCCTGCCCATCTTTGTACTGTGTGAGACAGTCCACGTGCTGAGGCATGAATGTACAAACTTCTTACATACGGTATCTGAATTGAACTCCAAACTTTGCCATCCTACTATCTGCTATGTTACTGTGTCACTCCTACTACCTTTATCATTCCAGATTTACTTAATTACTAGAATTTAAATTCCTGAACTACCACTGTGGGAATTGAACTTATGCCTCTTGGTTAACGGCCCAGAACTCTGGTAATATAACCACCACGCTACTGTCCCAATTAGGTCAAGCTGATGAATGTAGGAAAAAGTGAATACCATTGGCTCTAACTCTTCCAGCCTAGTAGCTATTACCATTTTAATTTAATGTTTTGGAAAATTATTCCATAAATCTCTTCTTAATGTGAACATTAATTTGAATTAATGTCCCATATTTCTTCTAACTTGATATAAATGGAGGTTATGTTTTAAGTTTATAGCATCCAAACAAGTTATATTTTAACCACCTCAAGGGCATAGTAGCAATTAGTAAACTGACATCTAGATGCTGAAGCAATTAATTCATTAGACACAGACTCCCGGAGAGAAATAGCTTAGAAGTGTAGTTTTGTTGCTAGCGTAATGCTTTACAGTGTCAGTGGTTGGAAGATTGGGGTTCAATTTCCGCTGCTGTTTGTCAGGAGTTTGTGTATTCTCCTGTGACCATGTGTGTTTCCTCGGGGTGCTCTGATTTCCTCCCATATTCCACAACCGTACAGGTTAGGGTTTGCAAGTTGTTATCGTGCTAAGTTGTCACCAGAAGCATGGCTCTCTTCTTGCTGCTGCCATTGGGAAGGAGGTACAAGAGCCTTAGATCCCACACCATCAGGTTCAGAAACAGTTATTACCCTTCAACCATCAGGCTCCTGAACCAGTGTGGGTAACATCTTGGCTCTGAACTGATTCCACTATCTGTGATTGAACTTTCGAAGACTCTACAACTCATGTTCTCAAAATTATTCATTTGCTTATTTATTATTATTTGCAGTTTCTCTTTTTTTGCACATTGGCTGTTTATCCGTCTCTGTGTGTAGTTTTTCAATGACTATTGCATTTTTACCATGAATGCCCGCAAGAAAATGAATCTCAAGCTAGTATATGGCAAAATATGCATTTTTGATAATATATTTACTTTAAAGTTTGAATTTTGACTTGGGCTGCCCAGGCACATCCTTCAATTGTATTGGTCGGTGACACCTGTAATGCATTTCACTGTATGTTTTGATGTAGATGTGACAAATAAAGCTAATCTTTATCTTTAGAAACAGACAGCATAGACTTTGACTACAAAGTTCACACTAACCATTAACTATATATTACACGAATCTTATACAAATCCCTATTTTTAAAATTCTTCTCAAATTCTCAGCAACTTTCCTGTGATTCTGATACACTAGGGACAGCTTATAGTGCATAATTAGCCTACCAACCTGCACGTCTTTCTGGAGAATCTGGGAAAAATCAATATGGTCAAAGAGAGAACATGCAAAGTTACAGTGCAGCATTCGAGGTCAGAACTGAACCTGGGTCTCTGGCATTCTGTGGCTGTAGCTCTACTAATTGTGCCATTCTGGCAGCTGGAAAGTTTAAATTTAAACAATCACTTTCATGAAAATGTCCAAAAAAAATTACATTAGCAATAGTAACCAGGAAATGACAAATGACTGGATTGTTATAACTACTACCTGGCTTAACAATGGGCAAGATAACTGTTGTCCTCATCTGGTCAAAGTTATGTGTGAATCTAGACTCACCAATTTGGCAGATACTTGTGCTTTCTTCAAATCAGATCAGTTAGAAGTAGATAATAATACTGGCACTTCCAGTGATGGTCACGTTTCTCAAATTAAAATGAAAGTTTGGCACTTTCTATATGTCTCCTAAGGCTGTTGATTCTGAATATTAGAACTATTTCTTTATCTTTGTTTATTGACTGGTTCTGTATCTGTGGTGAACTACATATACCTGTCTGGACACGCCCCCCCCGACTGCTCCTGTGGCTCCTCCTACTAACCATGGCTCCTCCCACAGACCGCGGTATAAAGGCGATTGGGGCCTGAGCTCTGGCCTCAGTCTCCAGGATGTACCATGGTGGTCAATTGCTGCTTGTTCTTTCTTCCAGACAATAAAAGCCTATATCTCGCCTCACGTCTCAGAGGGTTATTGATGGTGCATCAATTTTATTGACTGGAAGTTTTAAATCATGGAAAGTATTTTATGTCCAGAAAAATTAGACTTGGACCCCCAAACTCCAGAAGCAGTTCTTGCCTTTGAACTCTGGCTTGCATGCTTCCAATCATACTTGGAACAAATTCCAGTGACTGAGCCTGCCACAATGTACAAAATCCTACTATCAAGAGTAAGTCTGAAAGTATATTCCCTTATCAGAGACCTGCCGACCTGCCAAGGGGCACTGGATGCCCTCAAAACACAGTACCTGTGGCCGGTGAACACGGTCTACACAAGACATCGCTTAGTGACGCGGCGGCAGCGACCCGGCGAGTCGAGCGCAGAGCCCTACAGACACTCGTGCGGGGCCTGTGACTGCAAAAGTCTGACGGCGGAGCAGCATTTGGAGCTCCTGGTAAGAGATGCCTTCGTTACGGGGATCAGGTCAGTGTATGTGCACCAGCGGCTGCTGGGAAATGCCGATCTTACCTTACGCTCAGTGATCGAGACGGCCGACACACTGGAGGCTGCTCTGCACAATGCTGACCCTGTCCAGCCGTGTGATCCCCCGCTGGTCCCGTGGACACCTCAGACCCCGCCACCCGCGAGCGAATTCACCAACGCCGCTGCCAGTCGCAAGTCCACGAACTCCCCGAAACCGATCACAGCTGCTGCCAGTCACAAGTCCGCGCAGTGTTACTTCTGCGGACTCGAAAAGCGCCCCCAAAAACGCTGCCCGGCCTAAGTAGCGACCTGCTCCAGCTGCGGGAAGAAGGGCCATTTCGCCAAGGTCTGTAAGTCTGAACCACGAGCGGGGTCAGGCAGCGCTGCGTGTGAGGCATGGGGGCCGCCATCTTGCCTGCCCGGATGGGGGCGGCCATCTTTGTCGGCGCCACCTTGCCCCGCCCTCGATCCACCAGTGCTTACCGGACACCAAGACGGCAGATCAACTCTGGCCTCCATAACCCTCGACCAAAGTGCCCCATGCCAGCT
The DNA here is from genome assembly GCF_030144855.1 of Hypanus sabinus. NCBI lineage: Eukaryota > Metazoa > Chordata > Chondrichthyes > Myliobatiformes > Dasyatidae > Hypanus > Hypanus sabinus. The sequence continues at coordinate 44,283,822 of NC_082710.1, forward strand.
TGCAAGGTCAATGATGGACATCCTGGTGGAGGGGCACAGGACTAGCTGCTTGTTTGACATGGGCAGCACTGAGAGTTTTATTCACCCGGACACGGTGCAACGCTGCGGACTCATGACATGACCAGTAAGCCAGAGAGTCACCATGGCTTCTGGGTGGCATTCCACAGACATCCGGGTGGGTTGTGTAGTGACATTGGTGGTGCAGGGCACAGAATATCGGAACGTTGCGCTACTGGTCATGCCCCAACTGTGCGCGCCTGTGCTATTGGGGCTGGACTTCCAGAGCCACCTCGAAAGAGTGACTATGGCATATGACAGGCCCCTCCCACCACTCACTGTCAGGAATCCTCAGTTTTGTGGGACTTCATCATATACCCCGCTACCGACCACACACACACACACACACACACACACACACACACACACACACACACACACACACACACACACACACACACACACACACACACACACACACACACACACACACTGACCCACACATCCCACCCGGCACCATGCCAACAGCTGCGCTACTGACACCACTTGCAGCCTCTCCACCCTCAAGATCCCTCCCCCACCGCTGTTCGCCAACCTGACCCCCGACTGTAAACCTGTGGCAACTAAAAGCAGGAGGTACAGCGTGGGGAACAAGGCCTTCATTCAGTCAGAGGTGCAGCGGCTGCTCAGGGAGGGGATCATTGAGCCAAGCACAAGCCCTTGGAGGGCCCAGGTGGTTGTTGTTCGGACTGGGCAGAAAAATAGTTTGGTTGTGGACTATAGCCAGACCATCAATAGATTCACGCAGCTTGATGCGTGCCCCCTACCCTGCATCGCGGATATGGTCCACCAGATAGTTCAGGTGTACTCGACAATAGATCTGAAATCCGCTTATCACCAGCTCCCCATCTGCCCGGAGGACCGCCCCTACACCGCCTTCGAGGCAGGCGGCAGGCTCTATCACTTCCTGCGCGTCCCTTTCGGTGTCACGAATGGTGTCTCTGTCTTCCAGAGGGAAATGGACCGGATGGTGGACCAGTGCCAACTGAAGGCCACATTTCCCTATCTGGATAACATCACCATCTGTGGTCGCGACTGGCCGGATCACAACGCCAACCTCCAACGATTTCTCCAAGTGGCCGAAGCCCTGAACCTTACTTATAACAGGGACAAGTGTGTGTTCGGAACCACCCGACTCGTTATCCTTGGGTATGTCGTGGAGAATGGTGTCATTGGCCCTGATCCCGACCGTATGCGCCCCCCCCCCCCTGTTAGAACTCCCTCTTCCCACCACCCTCAAAGCCCTCAGACGGTGCCTGGGCTTCTTTTCCTATTACGCCCAATGGGTCCCCCATTATGCAGACAAGGCCCGCCCCCTGGTCAAGTCTACCACTTTTCCCCTCTCTGCCGAGGCCCGCGTGGCCTTCAGCTGCATTAAAGGGGACATTGCCAAAGCAACGATGCATGCGGTGGACAAGACCGTTCCCTTCCAAGTAGAGAGTGACGCCTCCGATTTCGCACTGGCTGCTACCCTCTATCAGGCAGACAGGCCAGTAGCATTCTTTTCTTGTACCCTTCAAGGCCCTGAAATTCAGCACTCCGCTGTGGAGAAAGAAGCCCAGGCCATAGTGGAAGCTATTAGGCACTGGAGGTACTATCTTGCTGGCAAAAGGTTCACCTTGCTGACCGACCAGCGCTCGGTTGTGTTCATGTTCAGCAACCAACAGTGGGGCAAAATCAAAAATGATAAAATTTTGCGGTGGAGAATAGAACTCTCCACCTACAACTATGATATCCTGTACCAGCCTCGAAGGCTCAATGAGCCCCCTGATGCCCTATCCCGGGGAGCGTGTGCCAGCGCAAAGCTCGACCAGCTATACGCCCTCCATGCAGATCTTTGCCTCCCGGGGGTCACCCGATTTTACCATTTCATGAAAGCCCACAACCTGCCGTACTCCCTTGAGGACATCAGGACGATGACCAGGGACTGCCAAGTCTGCGCTGAGTGCAAACCACACTTCTACCATCCTGAAAAGGCGCAACTTATCAAGGCCGCCCGCCCCTTTGAGCGACTGAGTGTTGACTTTAAGGGCCCACTTCCCTCCACCGACCGCAATGTCTACTTTCTCAACATTATCGACGAGTACTCGTGGTTCCCCTTTGCCATCCCCTGCCCCGACACCACCGCCACGTCCATCTTAAAAGCCCTGCACTAGCTCTTCACTCTGTTCGGATACCCCTGCTATATCCACAGTGATAGAGGGTCCTCCTTTATGAGTGACGAGCTGCGCCAGTACCTGCTGGCTAGGGGTATTGCTGCTAGTAGGACCACGAGCTATAACCCATGGGGAAATGGACAGGTGGAGAGGGAGAATGTCACAGTGTGGAAGGCCACACTTTTAGCCCTTAAGTCAAAAGGCTTGCTGATCTCTCGATGGCAGGAGGTCCTCCCTGAGGCGCTCCACTCTATCCGCTCCCTGTTATGTACGTCCACCAATGCCACCCCTCACGAGCGCCTATTCTCTTTTCCCAGAAATTCTGCCTCTGGGACCACCCTACCAGCTTGGCTGACGTCCCCAGGGCCAGTGCTGCTCCGGAAACATGTGAGGAGCAATAATTACTCCCTGCTGGTCGAGAGGGTTCACCTTCTACATGCGAACCCCCAGTATGCCTACGTGGTCTTATCTGATGGGCGGGAGGACACGGTCTCCGTCCGCGACCTGGCGCCCGCAGGAGCAGCAGACCACTACCCCGAATACTCCACGGTAACTATGAACCCTGTATCCAAGGTGACACCGCGCACACCAAGCCCTACACAGACTCCTCACGACACTCCTATACCGGGCGTCTCGCACGCGCATATACCAGGCACCTCGCACATGCATGAGGGATCACTGACACCTAGTGGGTTGACACCTCCAGTTAGGCCGGAACCAGCACAACCACCGTCTCCGGTGCAATCACCACCGGCACTTGTGCAATCACAGCCGGTGCTACGTAGATCGCAGCGACAGATTAGACCACCTGATAGACTTAACCTGTAAATATACTTGTAAGAAATTTCACCCCATGGGGACTCTCTTTTAAAACAAAGGGGGTGGGGGGTGAATGTGGTGAACTACATATACCTGTCTGGACACGACCCCCGCTGACTGCCCCTGTGGCCCCTCCCACAGACCCCGGTATAAAGGCGATTGGGGCCTGAGCCCTGGCCTCAGTCTCCAGGATGTAGTGCGGTGGTCAATTGCTGCTTGTTCTTTCTTCCAGTCAATAAAAGCCTATATCTCACCTCACGTCTCAGAGAGAGTTATTGATGGTGCATCAGTAGCATCTCCAGTGAGTTCACATGTACTCTAGTACCCAGAAGTGTAGCTTCTTCTTGGGCAGTCCATCGGAATCAAGGATGTCCAGCTTTCACTCTCATTCTGAGGTTGTTAATGATGTCTACAGACTCTTCCAAAGGACAGGAAGTCCAAGACAGGGCAGGTAATTTATGAGATGATACATTCCTTCTGATGTCTAAGAAAGGCTTTTCTGTTCTCCCAAGGCTTGGCCTTAAGGTACTCAACACTATTCTGAATGCTCCTTCAATACATTGTACTGTTATGGGCCAGATATTACCAGTACATGGAGGGATGATGCTCTTCTTTGAGATGAGCTTCTGACTGCCTGGTAACCTCCTCCCATGATAAAGTTCAGAATTGACCTGACTAACAATAACTGGGGCCTCAGTTATATACTGGGGATATGAACCTGGAGGAGAACGCGGCAGTTGGCTTGCTTGCCCTTCATGCGAATTTGGAGGATTTTGTAGATATTTGTTTTAAGTAGTCCAGGATTCAGAAGCGTAGAAGAGGATTTGAATCACTCTGCCATGAGTTTAGTTCCAGGTCCAAAGTCCTGATCTTTAAATTCTCTTTTCTTCAATTATCCAAAGGCAGCACTGGTTCATTGAAGGCATTGGTGAATTTCATCATTGAGGTTTGGCCTGTCTGCGATCTGGCTTCTGAATTGTGGGAAGTGGTCCACACTTTCTAGGATCTCATTGTTGTTAGAAGACTGCATAGTGCAGGAAGAGCAGGTTTTCAGAGAGCTTTGACCTTGGGCATATCAAGTGCATGGCCCATTCTCTCCTATGTTCCAGTGAATGATTTGACATAGTCTTGGAGATTGGCCTCCATGCAGGTATAAACAGAAGTATCGCCCATTCATTACAGACCGATTCCTAAGGTTTGGTTAAACTTGGTTCAGGAGAGTAATCGTTATAAGTTGAACAGTTTCAGAAATGAATATAATATACATTCAGGCTGAGGCACTTCTTCATGGCCTCAGACCAAAAAGTCGACGGTTTGTTATTGCTTTGAATTTCCAGCATCTGCAGGATTCCTTGTCTTTAAAGTATGCATTGCAAGCAGCTAGCATATATATGTGACTGGGATGAAAGTGTAGGGGAGTTGATTGGTAAGTTTGCAGATGACGCAAAAATGAGTGAAATTGTGGATAGCGAGGAGGGTTGCTTTTTGAGATACAGTATGGAAACAGGCCCTTCTGGCCCACTGAACCTGTGCTGCCCAATTACGTCCATGCGACCAATGAACCTATTGACTGGTACGTCTTTGGAATATGGGCTGAAACCCAGGTGGTCACAGGAAGAACATACAGACTCCCTACAGCAGGGGTGTCAAACTCATTTTAGTTCACGGGCCGGATTGGGCAAAATGCAGCTTCATGCGGGCCGGATCAGTTGGGCGCGTGCGAACACAGCTTTCATTGCCTCCGTTTTTTCAGCCTGTTCTCATGTGTCTCAGTCTCTGCTATAACTACAAAGTGTTTCACTTCACAAATTCCGTTTCTTATGAAGAAGACTGCTGAGTAAGCATTATTTTTATGATTGGTATTAACTTACAATCATAGGCTTCATATCGCCGGGCCATTAATAATTAAAATAATAGATCTATCTAAAATGATCTCGCGGGCCGGATATAATTGTATGCCGGGCCGGATATGGCCTGCGGGCCTTGAGTTTGACACCTATGCCCTACAGACAGTAGCAGGAATTGAACGCGGGTCACTGGCACTGTAAAGTGTTATGCTAACCACTACACTACCGTGCCACAAGGGCTGTCAAAGAATACAATAGGATATAGATCAGTGGAGAAATGGCAGATGGAGTTCAACCTGAAAGAGTGTGAGATGTTAGGAGGTGAATGTACAGTTAATGGCAGCACCCTTGGGGGCATTGATGTATAGAGGGACCTTCAGGTTCAACTAAGTAGCTCCCTGAAAGTGGAGATTGTAAAGAAGGCATACATCATGGCTGCCTTCCTCAGTCACCACACTGAGTATGAAAACAGAGATGTTATGTTACAGCTGTATAAAACCTTGGTAGGTCACACTTGGAGTAATACAAGAATTTCTGGTTACTGCTTTACAGGAAGGATGTGAAGGATTTTGACGGAATGAAGAAAAGGTTCCTCAGGATGCTGTGCTGTCTGGATTAAAGAGTATTATCTCTAAAGAGAGGTTAAACAAAGTTGGACTGTTTTTCTTTTCTGCTGTGTTGGAGGCTGAGGGCTGACATAAAATTATAAAAGGCACAGTCTTTTTTGCCGGGGCAGAAATGTCAAATACCAGAGGGCATAGCTTTAAGGTGAGAGGGGAAACATTGAAAGAAGATCTACCAGTCCTTTTTTTATGCCATGGAAATGGTAATAGATACCTGAAACACACCACCAGGAGAGATGGTAGCAACATTTGAGAGGCATTTTAGATAGGCACATGGACAGGGCAGGTGCAGGCAGGAAGATTACTTGAATTCAGCATCATGATCAACAGAGAAATTGTGAGCCAAAGGGTCTGTTCCTGTGTTGTACTGCTCTATATTCAATATGTAGGACTTCTTTGAAGAAGATGAGTCTCCATTATCTATTTTACCTAGCAGTGAGACTGATTATAAATACAACCACTGTGATGGATTATAATATCAAGTGTGCAGTGTTGTAGAATGTTAATTTCTTGTCCTCCCCTGAAATAACTGAATCATATTGATGTGCTTCCCCATCCTACAATATCTTATCATTTATACATTTCCTTTGTGAACTGGAATAGTGAGAGTAATGTGTTAAATACAATACAGGACATTTATAGGGGAGCTAATCTGATCCTCTCCCTGTACACACGAACCTGATCCTACAAGCACATGAATGGACATAATCAAGTTTGAAAGATCTTTTTCTTATTTCATTGAAAATGAACATAAAATAGGAATGGGTATAGGCCATCTGGCCCGTTGAGCCTGCTTCACCAGTCAATAAGACCATGGCCAATACGGCTGTGGACTTAGTTCCACACATGTACCTGCTTTTCCCCCATAACACTTAACTTACCTGCTATGCAAAAATCCATCTAACCGTGCCTTGAATATATTTAATGAGGTAACCTCTACTGCTTCTCTGGGCAGAGAATTCTACAGACATACTACTTTCTGGAAAAAGCCGTTTCTTCTCATCTCTGTCCTAGTGGACTCTGGGCAGGTCCAAGTGGATTGGAAGACAGTAGACGTCATGGCACTGTTTAAAAAAGGGTGTAGGCAAAAGTCAGTTAATTAAAGGCCAGTTAGTTTGATTCTGTAGTTGGGAAAATAGGTGAAGCTATAATTAAAGAAGAAATAATCAAACATCTGGATAGGAGTGGTTCCATCATACAGACACAGCATGAATTGACAAACTTACTGGAATTCTTTGAGGATATATTGAGTGCAGTGGATAGAGGGGAACAGGTGGATGTTGTACACTGAGATTTCCAAAATGCATTTGATAAGGTGGAGCATAAAATGCTTATTCATAAGATATGGATGCATGGAGTTGGGCCAATGTATAAACCTGGATAGAGGAATGGTTAACCAACAGAAAGCAGAGAGTTGGGATAAATGGCTGTTTCTCTGGTTAGCAGTCAGTGGTAAACAGGGGTTAATATTGGGCCAACAACTGTTCATGATATACATTAAAGATCTGGAAGAGAGCGGAGAGTGTGGTGCATCCAAGTGTGATGATGGCAGTAAACTGAGTGTGAAAGCAAGTTGTGCAGAGGATGCAGGGGGTCTACGGAGAGATACACTGCAGATAAGTTCAGTGAGTAAGGGTCTGGCAGATGGAGTAGAATGTTGGTAAATGTGAGGTCATCCACATAGGTAGGGAAAATAGAAGCTTGGGCTCTTAAACAGTGAAAGATTGCAGCATACTGTTGTCCAAAGGGACTTGGGAGTCCTTGTGCATGAATCGCAAAAGGTTGATTTTCAGGTGCACCAGGTTTTCAAGTAGTCAAACTGAATGTTGGCCTTCACTGCTAAAGGGATTGAATTTAAGAGCAGAGATGTTATGCTACAACTGTAGAATGCATTGGTGAGGCCACACCTGGACTACTACTTGCAGTTCTGGTCTCCTTACTTGAGGACGGATATACTGGATTTGGAGGTGGTGCAGAGGAGGTTTGCCAGGTTCGTTCTGGAGATGAGTGTTTGGCCTATGAGGGGAGATTGAGTTATCTAGGATCATCCTTTCAGGAATTAAGAAAAAAGGGAGAGAATATTATGGAAACATATAAAAAATTTGAAAGGGCTGAATAAGATAGTGGTAGGAAAGCTGTTTCCACTGGTAAAGCTGAATATACTACCCCTGGATTATGATGACTAAAATCAGGTAACCCCATATTTGGCATATCTCGTGCCTCATCAGTTTGTAGAGTTTAGAACCTACACAGTGACCTCAATTTGCTGGAGGACTTATACTCAGTGGCAACTTTATTGGGTACCTCCTGTTCATAGTATTCCACCCACTTCTGACTTTGACAAATTGGGCAATCTTTGTTCTTCTGCATACACTTGTTGTAATGCATGGTATTTGAGTTACTGTTGCCTTTCTGTCAGCTGGAACCAGTCTGGCCATTCTCCGATGACCTCGCTCATTAACAAGGCATTTTTGCCCACAGAGCTGCCACCCACGAGATGCTTTTTGGGTTTTTTTTGCACCATTCTCTGAAAACTCTAGAGACTGTTGTGCATGAAAATTTCAGGAGATCAGCAGTTTCTGAGATACTCAAACCATGCTGTCTGGCACCAACAATCAGTCCACAGTCATAGTAACTTAGATCACATTTCTTCCAAATTCTGATGCTTGGTCTGAGTAACTGAACCTCTTGACCATGTCTGCATGCTTTAATGCATTAAGTTTCCGATCGGATATTTGCAATAATGAGCAGGCGTACAAGTGCACTGTACTTAATAAAGTGGCCACTGAGTGTTTTTAAAAGAATATTCTGAAGCAATGATGTAAACAGGAAAAAACTCAATTTCTATGATGTAATCAACTCTTCATAATGGCAGCTGTTCTGTTGTCCCAGAAATTGCTGGCTACCTGCCCATAGATCATGCTGTTTCTTTCAGCAGCTTCCCGGGCAAAGGCTTCCATTGGGAAGTTGGCGACCAGCTTGGCGCCAAGCACCATCACAGCAGAGAGCAACCTAGGGGCTTTCCCAGCAGCACCCACCAGCTGTGCTGACAGGACAGCTTTGATAGTCAGAGAGGCCCTACCCTGAGGCTCACTGGATATCAAAGCTGCCATTGTTACTAAATGTTGGTGAAGACCAACATTTAAAAACTTGCAAAACATTTCAAGACTATGATAAAGTGAAGATAATATTAAAAAAGCTGAATTTTTAAAAAATCAAAGAAAGCTCATGTGGACACACAACAGTCGAAGACACTTTGATTTACTTAACCAAATAGATGGAAAACTCATTTTAACTCTCTTTTGCTACTTATTTTAATGGAGCTGCGGTGCTTGCTGTAAATTCAACTCAATGCAGGCAGATTTCCCAGCCTGAGGTTTGAGAATTCTATGGAAGTTGGCTATGTCCTTTGGACTCTGTGACGATTCCTCTGACACAGTGTGGGTGTCCTGGGGCCAGTGTTCTATTGTGAAAAGGGGCTGGACTTCATACTGTGCCTGGGAAAAAAGTGTATTCATTGGCTTAAATGCTGTCAGATATGGACAGATCTCAGCAGAGGATCTGTCCCATTACTATATTAACTCTGTAGTATTATTTTCCAACAGGTTGAAGAGAAAGTTAGTACATAATAGCTGTGTAAAACTAAAAATATTTATTGATGACTAGTGTTTAGAGGTGCTGTTACATTTGCAAATATATTGAGCATAGAATATCCTACAGATGAATCATCAAATCTCATATTATGCCATTAAAATCCTTAATTTGTATTCCCATTGGAATTTTCAATATGTTGATGGAAATAGATTCAACTAAACTGCAAAAGTGAATTCAGCAGGGATGTGTAGCTGTGAGGAATATTTGTAAGAGGTAGCCACTCCAGTGAAGCCTCAGGGAACTGCAGATGCCAGTCCCTATTTAAAATTTCAATTATTTTGTTTTGGCAGGCATACATGGTCTGTGTTTTATTTTGTATTGGTGGTAAAATATGAAGCACAAAGAATTATTACAAGTAATGTACAGTGACATTTCTGATCATGCCATGAATTATGTAAGCTTTTTCATGCTGTAGTAGATGGAAAGAACTTGGAAAAGCATCCACATAATAAATAATTAATAAAGAAACAAGAATTCATAAAGATTTGATGAAAAACACCTGTTTGATTTTTGTTTAAACACCGAATAGAAGTAATTTCTTTTTATCTGTGTAATAAACTAATCTCAATGTTTAGGTGAGATTCCCATTGCGCTCAAGGTTTACTCACACAATTTTTGATATTATTAGCATTGTAGGTTTACATTACTTGCAAGAAATCTTGTATATGTTTTTAATCACCATTACTAAACTAAACAGTGTGACTGTGAGAATGAACATTTCAAGGCTGGGCACAGAGAAGTGTTTAGATTTGCTGCATTCTTTTGATGGAATCTGAATAAGTTGGAACGGTTTAAAATAAATAAACTAGATCTACTAATTGATGAAATGTATGTGATTCTATCCTAGATTGCTTTAATAATTACAAAATATATGGAGGCTCTGGACTTAAAGAAGAGAAGTCTTTGGAGTGGGTGCAGAAGTGATTTACCAAAATAACTCTTTGGTTTGTAGAAACACTAGACAAGCTGGGATTGTTCTCCTTGTGAAAAGAAGGCTGCAACAAGAACTAAGTCAAATAGTTAAGACGTAAAGGGTTTAGTTAAATAGGGAGGAGATATGGAAAAGTCAAGAATCATGCACTAAGAAATCATTTGACTTGTTAAAGAAGCAAAAATGAAACCAGGTAAGTACTTAAGGTCTGAAATATAATCATGGGGTGGTAGGTGAATTAGATTCAGTTCAAATGGAAGTGGGATAAGTATCTGAAAGGAGAGAATTTGAAGGGTATAGGAGAATGAAATGAAATGGGAGAAATGGATTTGGCACACACACACAGCTGATACGGACTTGATGAGTCGAAAGGTGCCCTTCCGTGCGGAAACCATTTCGCGATTCTGTCATTCGACAGTACATTAGGAATATCAGGTGGTGTCACGGCATCAGGACCTTACTTGGAGGCGAGTAACCACCTCCAAACCCGGCCGGCTACTTGCGCGCTTTCCATCTGTGCTGGGTTGAGTGTTGAACTAGCAACTGGTTTTGTAGAAAACCAGAACAAAATGCTAAAGAAATGACAAGGCTGCTGCCCGGTGTACCACAAGGTGGAGAGAGAAATAACTACTACTGCCATCACATTTCTGTTAATATCCAAGGTAAAGTGTCACATTTTTTCCATACAGAGCGTGAAAATAATGCCCACTGGAATGCTGGATAATCATCCCGAGAAATAGAGTGCTCATAGCTTTGACTCCCCAATTCAATCACACTCCAGAGCTGGGTGTAAATCAAGAACAACATGACATTGCAGGGGTATGGGGCATGCAGTTTTGCTGGAGGTGCTGTATATCTGATGTTAAGTTCAATCAAGGTCCCTTCTGCATGCTCAGATGAACATATTGCTCTGCTAAGCTCAGTAAATAAGGATTACTTGGTCAATTCTTGGCAGCTTGCTGACTTCAAATCAGCTGCATGTTTTCCCCATTTCAATGGTCACTGCAATTCCAAGATTCCAAGGGAACTTGATATACAAGTCCAAAGGTCTCTGAAGGTGCCAGAACAGTTCGGCAAGATGGCTTCACTGATTAAAGTATTTTATTTTCATTTTACATCATTTGGTATGTCACCAAAGACTCCAGCAAATTTATATCAATGTACGGTAGAGAGCATTCTGACTTCTTGTAATACTGCCTGGTATGGGGGCTCCAAAGCACAGCATTGAAAGTTTTCACAAAAGGCTGTAGACTCTGACAGCACCATCACAGGCACAACCCTACCCACCATCGCGGACATCTTCAAAAGATGCTTCCTCTAGAATGCAGTATCCATCATTAAGGACTCTCACCATCCAGGAAATGCCATCTTCACACTACCATCATTGGAAAGCAGGTACAGGAACCTATAGGTCCACACTCAACACTTAGGAACACCTTCTTCCCCTCCCCTTTCATATTTCTGTATGGTCCGTGAACCCTACCTCGTTATTCCACTTTGCACTATTTATTCATTTGTTTGTTTTAACGTACTGCTGCCATAAAACAATAAATTTCATGACATATATTAGTAATAATAAACCTGATTCTGATTAAGGAACAGGGGTGGTCTTGGTACAGCTTTATAAAATATTGTTTTGGCCAAACTGGACACCATTGTCATTGCTGCTGTCTAAGAAGGACCAGTTGGCTCAGGAAAGGGAGCAGAGGAGATTCACCAGGATGCTGCAGGTATGAAGAGAGATGGATAGGTTAGATCTGTTTTCCTCAGAGCAGAAGGGTAAACGATCATAGGCAGAGTAGGTAGCATTCCTTCCCAGTGCAAAGGTGTTTATGACTAGAAGGCTTAGGTTGAAGCTAAGGATAAGATATTTAAGAGGTGATTGTGGAAGATTCTTTTTTCATCCAGAGGGTGGTTGCAGTCTGCAGCACACTGCCTCAGAAGATGGTGGAGACAGGAACTTACACAATTAAGAAATACTTGATGAGCAATTGAATCATCAAAACGTAGCATTTTACAGTTCAAGTATTGGCAAATGAGAATAGTATCATAGGTACTTAATGGTTAGCATGGGCTTGGGCGTCTGTGCTCTATGAATGCATGATGCCATGAGTCTATAAGAATAACCACAGCAGAGACAAGGTGCAAATCAATGTATTGTATTAGCTTCAGAAAGGCAACCTTGTTCTCTATGAATTTGACTTTGTTGGATTTTACAGCAGCTGCCTACATAGCCATTCTCAATGAAATGATCAAATTAGGGCTGACATACTTAGAGTAGAGGATACATTGCTGGTCAATATAGTACTACTAAAAAAGATTAGAAACATTGGAGAAAGTACAAAAAAATGAAAAATGATGAATATATGACTGAGTTGGTACAACCGTCAGCTAAGATTGAAGATTCTAACATTTACTTGCTTAGAAAAGTGAAGACAGAAAGATGAACAAAAAGAGGACATTAATAACCTGAAAGGTTTTGATAGGAAAATAGTTTCCCGCATTGGCCCAATACTAGGAGTATAGTAAATCCAATAAGAAATTCAGCAGAAAGTTCTTTATTGAAAGAATGCAGAAATAAAAGATTCTGGACATTGGAATTATGAAATTAAAGCAGAAAAACTCAGCGAGTCAATTTTGGATAGGGAACCGAATGGAAGCTGCAGCTTAACAGTTCTGATGTTCGGTGATTTTTGAGACAGTGGTTAACTCGCTGCCTATCTTTGTACATATGTACTAGGAGGGCAGTCGAACTAGCTTGAGGATGATAATCCCATCCAAGTTAATGAGCCCACTGTTGATATGTTAGTAATTGCTGATGAAAAGACAGACATTAAGTGTATCCAACTGATCAGGTCAGCATGACTGAGTTGCACCTTAATGTCAGTGTTGTTGTTAGGTGTACTGCCTTTTCCACTGCAATGTATAGGCTGGAAATCAAAAATATTAAAGAAGAGATTAGCTTTATTTTTCACATGTACATTGAAACATACATTGAGACACATTGTTTGCATCAAACACCTCTGGGGCCAATGTAGTATGCCCACAACTTACTAACCTTAACTGCCTGTCTTTAGTGTGTGGGAGGAAATCAGAACACCTGGAGGAAATGGGGAGAACATACAAACTCCTACAGAAAGCGAGGGGAACTGAACTCTGATCAATGATTGCTAGTGCGGTAATAGTGATACACTAACCATTAAGCTACCATCCCGCCCTCCATGTTAACTTAGAAACAGAACTTCAACAGCACTTTTCCAATAAACCACCAGCAAAAGTCAAGATGGTTTCGGTCCATTCTGTTTCCAATTATCCAGAGAATGAACACAATGTGGAGATAAAAAGTAAAGATTTCTCCCTTTGTTTCCCTCTTAACATTATTTCCATTGTGGTGACGATTGGTCCAGATCCATCCGTGTTTTACTCTTCAATCAATAGCTGATTCCACACATTGTTTCAGTTTGATGAGGGTTTATGTTTTTTTTTAATGGCCAACTCTAATCTATGGCATCTGTGGGCTTTTTTTGAAAGTCAGCTGAAAATACGTGTGTTTATTTTCCGAGCCTCAGGGATACACAATATTCTTTTGCCAGCGTCAGGCCACTATAACGTGACATTTTCCAGATTTCATAAGGGTTGCCCTGGGTGAGTGCACAAGATTCAGTGTGTGTGTGTGTAGGGAAATTCTTTAAAATATTCAAGTGTTTTACTTCAAGCCATTAGTTCTGTATGTATATAACTTGTTGGATGATGCATCTTCTCAGCTGAGAATGTTAATTGGTCAATTAGAATGCCTTTGATATCCGTGTTGTAGGTTAACTGGGTTTTCTGGAACTAACCAATGAAAATGAGGTGGCAATTGAGGGGTGTTGAAATGACTTGAAATAGATTCAAATGGGGCCAGTTATTATCAGAGAATGTACACAGCACGCAAACTGAAATATTTAGTCTTCACAGACATCAATGAAAAGCAGAACCCCAAGAGAATGTGACAGAAGAACATTAGAGCCCCAATGCCCCCCTCCCGCCTCCCCCACACGTGCAGCAGCAAAGCATCAACCTCCCACCTCACTTCTTCCCCCCCCACCCATTTTCATAAAAAAGCATCAACACCCATCACTCACCAAGCAATAGCAAAGCACTCAAAGAGCGACCATGACCTGCAGTCAGCAAGAACTATTGTTTACCTGACAGTTCAACATGCCACAGGTTCTCTCTCTCTCAATAACAAGGGACAGAGACATGTCACCAGTTTCACAGTGGAAGGGGAGACTAGCAGTCACTGTTACAGTCTGCTGTGTCACTTGTTATTCTGAGATTCTCTGACTTGAGACTCAACAGCAAACTCTCCCCACCATCGAGAGAAAGAGAGACAGTGCAATCACTCGGCCTCAAAGACCTCGGTCGACAGATCTGCCACAGCAAAGTCCTGCCGACTCTTCTCCCATGAAGCCTCAGTTGGCAACACCGGCCTGGAATGGGTCACCCACAGAGCTGCACCCCGGAGGTACGTTCTTCCATGTTGTGCCTGGAAGAATGTTGGAAAATGGCTGGCCAGCGAGCTCCAGGAGTAGGAACTCATCTGCTGTGAAAAACCACAGTTTTGAGCGCCGTTGCAGATCAGGGACCTCAATAGGACTCCATTCACTTTGGAAAAGGAAAAGAGAGACATTAAATAGAGGAATTTAAGCTGTTTCCACAAAAGAGCTTGAAGAGGCAGCCACTTGGCACCATCTTTACTCAGCTATTGTGTGCTCACTGTTGTAATGTGAACGAAATCACTGGAGAGGTAATGGACACAGAAGTGGTTTATTCAGTAAAAACAAGCATCCGAAGACCCCTTCAGAGTAAAAGGCCTGTTCGACCCAATATTATATGGGACATTTTATATGCTAAAGATCAAAGGGCAATTCTATAGTTACAATGTATCTAAATTGCTTCCTTTGAATTAGATATAATTTTCACACCTTCTTTGCATCCACACTCCAGACATCCAAAATGAATGTTGATTAGCACTGTCTGGTTTTTCAATTAGCTTCTGTCCACAGCTTCAGGAAACAATTGTCCAGGGCTGCATTTTAAATTTAATCTACAATCCACATTCTGATCTATGGATTGGTTGCTGAAGTGAATGTTTGCTATGTACCCCATTTCCATAATCTATCCTAACACTCTCAATGGTTTTCTGGCCTTTTTTCAGCATAATAATTTTTTTCACAGGACTTATCCTCCACTTTCCTGAAGCTATTATGCTCTATCGGCGGAAGGAATGAATGTTTACTGTGGCAGATGGAGTGCCAGTCAAGTGGGAAAATTATCCTGGATGATAATGAGTTTTTGGAGAATTGTTAGTCCTCCATAATTTACAATAGTCTGTGACACTCCAATCTACAAACTTGTAGATTGCCCATCATTAACATGCTTTTGTTGCCAAGGTACAGTTGACTTTCTGGTCAGAGCTGGCCCTCAGGATATCAACCGTGGCAATATACATCAAGGATAGGTAGTTAGCATCTCTCATTGGAAAGAGTTTTTGCACCATACATTTTGCTTGTAATGTCCATTTTTAGCGGAGAGTTTAACCACCTTTCCTTGAGATGCAATCACAACTTCACTGGACCAACCAGATAAATATGAAGCTGGAAAAGGAACACTAGAGGCTGGGTACCATGTGGCCAATGACTCAATTTTCCTTTCCCAAATTCTATTACACCAGCTTCAAAGTAGACTCTCTTGAAATATAATGGAATGTTCTCCACTTGCCCGGATCATCTGAGCTCCCTATTCAGAAAGCTGGACGAGGTCAGTGGCCACAAAGGAACACCACCAATGAGAGACCCTCCAAACCATCTGACTTTGAAATATTTAAAAATTCTTTAATCCTGCTACTGTAATTTTTTCAAACTCTTTTGAACTCACTAGCCTTCCCTAATGGAAACTTTCACCACATGGACTTGCAACAATTCAGGGGCAGCTCTCTTTAGGGAACTAAAGAATGGGCAAAATTTACTGGTTTTGGTGGCATTGCAAACACCTCAATTAGGAATGAAAGCCATGACAGAACTGGGAATAGCAGTGCTGGGAATGGCCTTCTTCACACATAGCTGCAGGCCCACACAAAAGGATCTGTAGGGAGGTGCTGTGCAGAAAAATCCACATCATATATTAAGATAAATGAGACATTATCCATAAGTTCACAGACAGCATCAACATCAGTGGAATTGTGGACAGTGTGGAGGATAATCTTAGGCTACAGGGTGATATTGACATATTGGTGAAATTTGTTGAGAAACAGTAGAGTTTAATCCTGATAAATGTGAGGTGATGCATTTTGGGAATACTAATGAGATTCGAATGTACATCTTGAATGGTGAAGTCCAAGGAGCTTCAGCAAGTAAGTCCAAAGACCTTACTTTGAAGTTGGCTGTGTAGGCAGATAAGATATAGGATATTGGCCTCCATTAGTCAGGACATTTAATACAAGAACAGGGAGGCTATGTTTCACTTTGGTATTGGTTTATTGTTGTTACGTGTACCAATCGTTTTGGGCATATGGGGCTCATCAGCCGAAGATGGCAGCTCATTTAGGAGGTGGAAATCTCTGATCTCGAACCTCTGCTGCCTTGTAGCTATATCCACTCATGGGGAAGGCATCAGGAGTAGACCCTGAGGGATAAATGCGGAGCTGGATTGCCTAAGGCAATCCTACGTTGTGTTCAATGCTGACTGGCAACTCCGGCGATGCTGCTGGTGCCAAACTGTATCGGTCTCTGCCATTCACCCATCGGATGCATGGAGGGGTGGAGCTGGCTACATGGGCAATAGTTTGCTCTCCACATCGTACTGGCCAGGCTTACGTACCTAGACTGCTAGGATGCAACATCCATGGTCGACCCTAACCAACAGAGGCCTCTATATACTGTATATATCTATCTATTGTATGTTTGTATAAATTAAATTAAATAAGTAGTGCAAAAAGAGAGCAAAAATAGGAAAATAGTGTTCATGAGTTGATTCATTATTCATTCAGAAATCTGATAGTGGACAGGGGAAGGAGCTGTTCCTAAAATATTGATTGTTGCCTTCAGGCTCCTGTATCTCACCATGATGGGAGTAATGAGAAGAGGCCATGTCCTGACTGCTGTGGGTCATTAACCATGGATGCCATCTTTTTGAGGCGTCACTTTTTGAAAGTGTTCTTGATGCTGGGGAGGATAGTGCCATGATGGAGCTGGATGAGTTTACAACCTCCTGTAGCCTTTTCCAACCCTATGCAGTAGCCCTTCTCTACCAGGTAGAGATGCATCAGTAGAAATTTGCTATAGTCTGTGGTAACATACAAGTTTTGTCAAACTTCCAATGAAATATAGCAGCTGCCGTGCCTTCATTATAATTCCATCAATATGTCAGGCCCAGGATAGATCTTTGGAGATGTTGAACTCTCCAGGAACTTGGAACTTGAAACTGCTCAGCTTTTTCACTGCTGATCCCTCAATGAGAACTGGTGCATGTTCCCTTGATGCCCCCTTCCTGAAGTTCACAATCAATTCCTTGGTCTTACTGACATTGAGTTCAAGGTTGCTGTTGCAACACCACTCAACCAGCTGATCCCATCTCACTCCTGTATGCCTCCTCGTCAGCATTAGAGATTCTATCAAGAGCAGTTGTGTCATCGGCAAATTTATAAATGGCACTTGTGCCTAGTCACACAGTCGTGGAAGTAGAGCGAATAGAGTAGTTGGCGTAGCATGCATCCTTGAGGTGCACTGATGTTGATTGTCAGCAAGGAGGAGATGCTACTTCTGATCTGTACTGTGGTCTCCCAATGTGGAAGTCAAGGAGATAGAGAGTTTTTAAGCTTGTTGCTTAGTACTGAGTGGTGTTAAATGCTGAATTGTAATCAATAAACAGCAGCCTGACGTAGGCTTTGCTGTTGTCCAAGTGGAGAGGCAGTGAGATTGTAATCAAGGTAAACCTATTGTGACTGTATACAAATTGCAATGGGTCCAGGCCCATGCTCAGGCAGAAGTTGATTCTGGCCATGACCAGCTTCTCAAAGCACTTCATTATCATAGATGTTGGTACAATGGGCAACGGTCATTGAGGCAGCTCACCCTGCTCTTCTTGGGCACTTTTATGGTTGTCACCTTTTTGAAGCAGATGGGAACCTCGTGAGCTTATCTTGCATACTGTTTATAGAAATCAAATCATTGCACAGTGCTTCATTACACAGGTGAAACAATAGCAATGCAGAATAAAATTGAAAAAGCTTCCGAGGAAGTACAGTACAGGTAAACGATGAAAGTGCAAGATCATACCAAGACAAATCATGAACGCAGAGGCTATTTTATTGTACAAGAATCCATTCAAGAGTCTGATAACATTGGGAGAGAAGCTGTCCTTGAGCCTGATGATATACACTTTCAAGCTCTTGTATCTTCTGCCCGATGGGAGAGTGGAGAAGAGAGAATGTCTGGGGTGGGTGGGGTCTTTGATTGTGTTGGCTGCCTTACTGAGGGAGTGAGAAGTATGGACAGAGGGGAGACTGATTCCTGTGACATGCTGAGCTCTGTCCATGTCTCTGTAGTTTCCTGTGGTCACATGTAGAGCAGTTGCCAATCAAATCATTCTGCATCCAGACAGATTGCCTTCTCTGGTGCTTTGATAAAATCCGTAAGAGTTGATTGGAACATGCCTAATTTCTTTAACCTCCTGCCTGAGGTATGGATGAGCTTCCTTGGGCATGATATTAACATGGTTGGTTGGACTAGTTCAGGCTACTGGTGGCGTTCACACCCAGGAATTTGAAACTTTCAACCCTGTCACCCTCAACATCTTTGATGTAGGCAGGATGTGCACTGCCCTGCCTTTCTGAAGTCAATGACCAGCTCTTTTGTTTTATTGTCATTGAGGGAAAAATTGTCATCATGGTACCATGTTGCCAAGCTCCCTATCTCCTTCCTGTACTCTGACTTGTAATCTGACATGGGGCCCACTGCAATGGTGTCTTCTGCAGACTTGTAGGTGGAGTTAGAGCCGAATCTGGCCACAGAGTCATGAGTATCCAGGGAGTAGAAAGGGGGCTGAGCATGCAACGTTATGGAGCATCGGTGTTTAGAATATTCATGGCAGAGATGTTGCTGCCTAACTTACAGATTGTGGTCTGTTCGTCATAAAGTCAAAGATCCATTTGCAAAGGTAGGCATTAACTCCCAGGGTATGGAGTTTGGTGATATGTTTGTTTGGAATAATAGTATTGAAGAGCGAACTGTAGTGAATTAAAATAGGCTAACATAAGTGTCTTCACTGTTCAGGTACTCAAGAGATGAATGTAATGCCAGGGAGATGGTGTCCATTGTGGATTATCATCAGCATCATCGTGGACCTGCTTTGGTGGTAGGCAAGTTCAGGGCATTGAGGTTCTCTGGAGATTTGAAGATGATACATGTTCTGACCAGCCTTTTGAAGCACTTCATCATGGTAGATGGTAGAGTCATTTTCTGGTTGTCATTCAGGCACCTTATCTTGTGTTTCTTGCCACCAGGATGATAATGGTCTTCTTAAAGCAAAAGGAAACCACAATCTGAAGCAGGATGAGGGTGAAAATATCTACAAATACCCCTGCCAGCCTATCCAACACAGCGAAGGGGCAGAATCTGCGCCCGATGCTTTCTCAGGGTTCACCCTCCGGAAGATCGACCTTATGCCCACAGCAGTGTCTATAGACTGGTGATATGCCCAATCGCTTTTGTTCAAAATGTGCAGAGTATGTGTTAAACTTATTGGGAAAGGATGTGCTATTGTCGGTGATGCTTCCCAACTTCATTTTGTAACTTGTAACAGTAGGTAAGCCCTGCCACAGCTGACAGCTGGAACGAGACTTGATTTTGGACTGGTACAGTCTCTTAACATCTCTGATAGCTTTACGGCAGTCATATCTTGATTTCTTAAAAAGGTCAGGGTCACCAGATTTGAAAGCTGCGGACCTAGATTTCAGAAGAGTGTGACTCTCCCAGTTCATCCATTGATTCCGGTTTAGAGACACCCAATCGTCCTCTTTGGTACATAGTCGTCAACACACTCACTGATGAAGTCCAGGATTGTAGTGATATACTCATCTAGGCTGACAGCTGCGTCTTTGAACATGGACCAATCTACTGTCTCAAAGCAGTCACATTGAATTTCATCCATTTCCTTAAACCAGCAGTCGCTAGCTTTTGCTGCTTTGGCTTCTGCCACTTCAGCTTCTGTTTGTTCACAGGGGGTAGGTGGTCTGATTTATCGAAGTGTGGGGTGGATGAGTGATGGCTCTGTAATCATCTTTAATGGTTGTATAGCTATGGTCAAGGATGTTTGGGCTCCTGGTGGGACAGGAAATGTGCAGATCGTGTTGTGGTAGCACATCCTTGAAGGTGGCCTGCTTGACGTCACTGGCAATGATGAACATTTATAAAACTTTGGTTGGATCTCAGCTGGAGTACAACATGCAGTTCTAGTCACCACATTTTTGGAAAGATGTGATAAAACTAGACAAGGAGCAATGGAGATTCAGCAGATTGCTACTCAGAATAGAGCATTTCAAATTTGAAGCGAGACCGGAGAGGCTGGGCCCATTTTCACTCCAGTGGAACACACACAAGATGCTGGAGGATCTCAGCAGGCTAGGCAGCATCTATGGAAAAAAAGAGCTGCCAATGTTTTAGGCCGAAACCCCTTTGCAGGACTGCAACAGTCTGTAACGTTGACCATTTTCATAGATGTGGCCTGGCCTGCTGAGTTCCTCCAGCATTTTGTGTGTGTTGCTTGGATTTCCAGCATTTTCAGATTTTCTCTTGTTTGCTCTAGTGGAAAAAAGTAAGACCATAAGACATAGGAGCAGAATTAGGCCATTTGGCCCATCAAAACTGCTCCACCATTCACTCATGGCCGATCCTTTTTTTACCCCTCCTCAGCCCCACTCCCCAGCCTTAGCCCCATAACCTTTGATGCTGTGGCCAATCAAGAACTTATCAATCTCCATCTTAAATACAACCAATGACCTGGCCTCCACAGCTGCCTGTGGTAACAAATTCCACAAATTCACCACTCTCTGCCGAAAGAAATTTCTCTGCTTCTCAGTTTTAGATGGACGCCCCTCTATCTAGAGAATGTGCCCTCTTGTCCTAGATTCCCCCACCATAGGAAACATCCTTTCCACATCTACTCTAAGCTTTTCAACATTTGAAAGGATTCAATGAAATCCCCCCTCCTCTTCCTAAATTCCAGCAAGTACAGGCTCAGAGACATCAAATGTTCCTCATATGATAACTTTTATTCCCAGAATCATCCTTATGAACCTCTTCAATGCCAGCACATCTTTTATTAGATGAGGATCCCAAAACTGTCCACAATACTCAAGGTGAAGCCTCACCAGAGCCTTATAAAGCCTTGGCATCACATCCCTGCTCTTGTATTCTAGACCTCTTGAAATGATTGTTACTTTGCATTTGCCTTCCTCACCACTGATTCTACCTGCAACTTAACCTTTAGGGTGTTCTGCACAAGAACTCCCAAGTCCCTTTGCATCTCAGATTTTTGGATTTTCTCCCCACTTAGAATATAGTCTGCACATTTATTTCTTCTACCAAAGTGTATGACCATGCATTTTCCAACTTTGTATTTCATTTGCCACTTTCTTGCCCATTCTCTTAATTTGCTTAAGTCCTTCTGCAGCCTTCCTGTTTCCTCAACACTACCTGCCCCTCCACCAATCATTGTACCATCTGCAAACTTGGCAACAAAACCATCTATTCCATCATCTAAATCATTGCTATGCAGCATAAAATAAGCAGTCCCAACACTAATCCCTGCAGAACACCACTAGTCACTGGCAGCTAACCAGAAAGGATCCTTTTATTTCCACTCGTTGCCTCGTACCAATCAGCCAATGCTTTAACCATGCCAGTAAATTTCCTGTAATGCTGTGGGCTCCTAACATGGTAAACAGCCATGGTAAGCAGCCACGAGAGAAGATGATATGATGAAGGATAAGGGACATGTGGGGAATACACGTTTCCCAAATATTAATTGTGTAAAGGAGAAAGGTGAGACAGAACATGTGTTGGAAAAGTTATATGTACAGAGGGTTGGTCAGACGGAGCATGGGGTTAAATGTGTAGAAGGTTTTGGTGATCTTGAGAAGGTCATCAAAATTCAAGGTGCAATTAGCCCGATGGAAGTTCAAGGAGCTGGGTTAGGTACAATAGACAGTGTTTTAAGCAAAGAGAGGAGGAATGGGCTAAGAATTCTATACTTGAATGCGCATAGTGTCAGAAATAAGACAGATGAGCTTGAAGCTCAGATGAAAATGGGGAACTACGATATTGTTGGGATAACAGAGACATGGCTGCAAGGGGATCAGGCCTGGGAATTGAGTGTACCAGGGTATACGTGCTATCGTAGAGACAGAAATATAGGAAGAGGGGGTGGGGTGGCCCTGTTGGTGAGGAATGAGATTCAGTCCTTAGCAAGGGGTGACTTAGGAACAGGAGAAGTAGAGTCTGTGTGGATTGAGCTGAGGAACAGTAAGGGTAAAAAGACCCTAATGGATGTTGTGTACAGGCCCCCAAACAATAGCGTGGATATTGGGTACAAGTTGATTAGGGAGTTAACATTGGCATGCGCTAAAGGTAATGCAGTCATTATGGGAGATTTCGACATGCAGGTGAACTGGGAGAATCAGGTAGGTGCTGGACCCCAGGATAGGGAGTTTGTGGAGTGTCTAAGGGATGTATTTTTGGAACAGCTTGTGCTTGAGCCAACCAGGAACGAGGCTATTTTGGACTTGGTGATGTGTAATGAACAGGAATTGATAAGTGATCTTGAAGTAAAGGAGCCATTAGGAAGTAGTGATCATAACATGATAAGTTTTTATCTACAATTTGAGAGGGATAAGGGCAGATCAGAGGTGTCAGTGTTGCAATTAAATAAAGGAGACTACGGAGCCATGAGGGAAGAGCTGGCCAAAGTTAAATGGGCAGATGCCCTGGCAGGAAAGACAGTGGATCAGCAGTGGCAGATATTCTTGGGGATAATACAAAAGATGCAAAAGCAGTTCATTCCAATGAGAAGGAAGGATTCAAAGAGGGGGAAGGGGCCACAGTGGTTGGCAAAGGAAGTCAGAGATTGTATAGCATTAAAGAAAAAGAAGTATGACAGGGCTAGGATGAGTGGGAATACAGATGATTGGGAAAGTTTTAAGGAACAGCAGATCTTAACTAAAAAAGCAATACGGAGAGAAAAAATCAGGTATGAACTCAGTCTAGCCAGGAATATAAAAGGGGATAGCAAAAGCTTTTTTAGCTATGTGAAGAGAAAGAAGATAGTTAAGAACAATGTTGGCCCCTTGAAGAATGAATTGGGAGAAATTGTTATGGGAAACAGGGAAATGACAACAGAATTTAATGCGTACTTTAGATTTGTCTTCACCAGGGAGGACACAAGCAATCTCCCAGATGTATGGATGGGCCAGGGTCATAAGATATCAGAGGAATTGAAACAGATTGACATTAGGAAAGAAACTGTGATGAGTAGACTGATAGGACTGAAGGCTAATAAATCCCCGGGTCCAGATGGTCTGCATCCGTGGGTTCTAAAAGAGGTGGCTCAGGAAATTGCGGATGCATTGGTAATCATTTTCCAATGTTCCTTAGATTCAGGATCAGTTCCTGAAGATTGGAGAGTGGCTAATGTTGTCCCACTTTTCAAGAAGGGAGGGAAGGAGAAAACGGAGAACTATCGCCCTGTTAGCCTAACGTCAGTCGTGGGGAAGATGCTTGAGTCCATTATTAAGGACGAAATAGTGGCACATCTAGATGGCAGAAATAGGATTAGGCCGAGCCAGCATGGATTTACCAAGGGCAAATCATGCTTGACTAATCTGTTGGAGTTTTTTGAGGGTGTAACAAGGATGTTAGACGAGGGTAAGCCAGTGGATGTAGTGTACCTAGATTTTCAGAAGGCATTCGATAAGGTGCCACATAGGAGATTGGTGAGTAAAATCAGAGCTCATGGCACTGGGGGCAGGATTTCAACATGGATAGAAAACTGGTTGGCAGATAGAAAGCAAAGGGTAGCAGTGAATGGGTGTTTCTCGGACTGGCTGGAGGTGACTAGTGGGGTACCACAGGGCTCTGTATTGGGACCACAGCTCTTTACGATTTATGTCAACAATTTAGATGAGGGCATTGAAAACTATATCAGCAAGTTTGCTGACGATACTAAACTGGGTGGCAGTGTGACATGCGAAGAGGACGTTAGGAGAATACAGGGAGACTTGGATAGGCTGAGTGAGTGGGCAGATATTTGGCAGATGTCATTCAATGTGAATAAATGTGAAGTTATCCACTTTGGAAGCAGGAACAAGAGGGCAGAGTATTGTCTGAACGGTGTAGAGTTAGGTAAGGGAGAAATGCAAAGAGACCTAGGAGTCCTAGTTCATCAGTCAATTAAGGTGAATGAGCAAGTGCAACAGGCAGTGAAGAGGGCAAATGGAATGTTGGCCTTTGTTACACGGGGAATTGAGTACAAGAGCAAGGATGTCCTTTTGCATTTGTACAGGGCCCTGTGAGACCACACCTGGAATATTTTGTACAGTTTTGGTCTCCAGTTTTAAGGAAGGACATTCTGGCAATTGAGGAAGTGCAGCGTAGAATCACTAGGTTGATTCCTGGGATGGCAGGGCTGTCTTACGCAGAGAGATTGGAGAGATTGGGCTTGTACACGCTGGAATTGAGGAGATTGAGAGGGGATCTGATTGAAACATTTAAGATAATTAAAGGATTTGATAGGATTGAGGCAGGAAATATGTTCCAGATGTTGGGAGAGTCCAGTACCAGAGGGCATGGATTGAGAATAAGAGGTCAGTTATTTAAAACAGAGTTGAGGAAAAACTTCTTCTCCCAGAGAGTTGTGGAGGTGTGGAATGCACTGCCTCGGAAGACGGTGGAGGCCAATTCTCTGGATGCTTTCAAGAAGGAGCTAGATAGATATCTGATGGATAGGGGAATCAAGGGATATGGGGACAAGGCAGGGACTGGGTATTGATAGTGAATGATCAGCCATGATCTCAGAATGGCGGTGCAGACTCGAGGGGCCGAATGGTCTACTTCTGCACCTATTGTCTATTGTCAGCCTTATGTGTGGCATCTTGTCAAGGACCTTCTGAATGTCCAAATATACAACATTTACTGCATCCCCTTTATTTATCCTACTTGTAATCTCCTCAAAGACTTCCAACAGGTTCATCAGGCAACATTTTCCCTTCAGGAAACCATGCTGACTTTGTCCTCTCCTGTTCTGTGTCACCAAGTACTCCATAACCTCATGCTTAACAATTGACTCCAACACCTTCCCAACCACTGAGGTCAGGCTAACTGTTCTATAATTTCCTTTCTGCTGCTTCCCTCCTTTCTTGAAGAGTGGAGTGACATTTGCAATTTTCCATCCTCCAGAACCATGCCAGAGTTCAATGATTCTTGAAAGATCATTACTAATGCCTCCACAATCTCTACCACTGCCTCTTTCAGAACCCTAAGGTGCAGTTCATCTGGTCCAGATGATTTATGACTTTAGGTCTTTCAACATTTTGAGCACATTCTCCCCTGTAATAGTAACTGCACTCACTTCTCTTCCCTCACACCCTTCACACCTGACACACAGTGAAGACTGATGCAAAGTACTCACTTAATTCATCTGCCATCTTTTTCCC
Source organism: Hypanus sabinus (assembly GCF_030144855.1). Classification (NCBI taxonomy): domain Eukaryota; kingdom Metazoa; phylum Chordata; class Chondrichthyes; order Myliobatiformes; family Dasyatidae; genus Hypanus; species Hypanus sabinus. The sequence continues at coordinate 44,309,657 of NC_082710.1, forward strand.
CTGTTAATATTTCTCTAGTCTAATTTTCTAGTGGTTCTAATTCCACTCCAAGAGGGTAAGAGGAGACCTGATTGAGATCTATAAAATTTATGAGAACATAGTTGTGGTAAACCACAGGAAACATTTACTTTATGAGAAGTGAATAAAACTAGAGGACATAGATTCAAGGTAAGAGATTTAAAGGGAACATGAAGGGGTCCTTTTCTACTGTGAAGGCTACAGCCAACAAGCTGGAAGATCAGATTAATATGGATAGGTACCACCAGTTTGCATCAACCTGATGGGCAGAATGGCCTGTTTCCATGCTGTATGACTCATGATTCTATGTTAACTACTTTACAAGCAGCTTACTAAATGGGATGGATTGGTAAAAAGAGAAAAAAGAAATGAAAATATGAAGTGGTACTGCTCATAGTTTCAACAGTTTTGTCAGCAACTTTGCTCTGAGTGTCCCAACACTGTAAGGGTAATGCTGCTACTCAACAACAAGGTAACTTGGGTGCTCAGAAGTTGTTTAAAATGAGTGACTTGCCAAGCAGACAGATTAAAGTAAAATTGAGGAGACAATTTAAAATTGGAAATTTTACAATTATTCAGTGGCTCAAGGAACATCTGTGGAACAAAAATGTAGTTAATATCTGGGCTCGAGGACCTTCTGTGAGGAACAAGCTACCTAGCTCTGAAGAAAGATCATGGAACTGAATATTAACTCTCATTTTCTCCCAGCGGAAGCTGAGTGCCCCCAGCAGTTTCTTTTTGTTTAATTTTAGACGTGTAGCATTTGCGTTTTTTTAAGTCATAGTGAGATACAATATGGAAATAAGTCATTGAGTCTGTGCCAATCATCATTCTCTCAGTTACACAATTCATACATTCATTCATCTTTATTATCCCTATATCCTTCTCTAATTTCAGTGTCTTGCCTGGCTAACCATACTGGTGGAAGCCATGGTCTATAACCAGAGGGCCTTTTTACAAGAGGGGAGCATCAACTCAAGCTGGCCAGTGTTAACTAAAGGTGGCCTTAATTTCCTCACATACTCCAGTCAGTGTTGGTAATTATACAGGTCAGGGCAGGCACCTATACCTTTCATCATGGAGTGGGAGACTTTGAAAAGAAGGCAGACAGAAGAGAAAAGTCCTTTACCAAAAGAGAACCAGGAAGCTCCTTCACCACAAGGTGAATGAGCAAGCCTCATGGAATGGTGAGCAGTAAGAAGCTTCATTTTGTCGTATTTGTGCTCAAGATCGGCAATACATAGCCAAATGCTACCGTCCATTAATAGCAATACCACATGAGACACACCCGAATTTCTCAGATACTATTAAACTCTGACAAACGGGGCTCATACCTCACGGTCAAGTGGTGGCATAAGAGACCGCAGATGCTATAATATGCAGCAACTAACATTCTGCCGGAGGGACTCAGCGAGTTGAGTGGCACTTCCTGATGCAGGGTTTTGATCTGAAACATAGACAATTTCTTTACTCCTAAAGTTACTGCCTGACCTGCTGAGCTCCCCCGCAGCAGATTCTTTGCTGTTCCCAACACTCGCATACACTTATCGCTACTCTAAGCTTCACACAGAGCTTGTGCACCCTACCATGACAGCCATCACCCAATACACTGCAAGATGATTGGATACTTTCTTTTCTCTCGGCCACTTGTAGGCCCAGCCAAAACACAGAGTATGATGACAATTTTTTTTTTTAAACTTTTTTTATTGCATTTTTAAATGATTACAAAGTATGAAAAAAACAATGTATATAACCCTTACCTCCTCCCTTTAACCCCTCCCCCCTAACTACCCTATAGAAAAAAAGAAAGAAAGAAAGAATGCCTGTTTGTTGGAAGATCTCCACATGCTCCATGGAATTCGTAACAACTTTAATATGTATATTTATTTCTTTCCCCTAATAACCAATTGTTTCATCTTCAGAGCATCTATATATTTAATCCTGTCTTTTGTAAATAAGGGCTCCAAATTTTCAGAAATGTTTCGTATTTATCTCTTAAATTATAAGTAATTTTTTCTAATGGAATACAACCATAGATTTCTTTCTTCCAAGAATCTATACTTAAATGTGTATCCGATTTCCAAGTAACTGCAATAGCTTTTTTGGCTACTGCCAGTGCAATTTTTATAAATTCTTTCTGATACTTATTTAGTTTGAGTTTCGGTTTTATCCCTTCAATATCACCTAGTAAAAATAATATTGGATTATGAGGAAGTTGTGTTCCTGTAATTTGTTCCAGTAAAAGTCTTAAATTTGTCCAAAAAGGTTGAATTTTAGAGCAAGACCATGTCGAATGTAAAAAAGTACCAGTTTCCTGGTTACATCGGAAACACTGATCCGATAAATTTGGATTTAATTTTTTTATTTTTTGTGGTGTAATATATAATTGATGTAGAAAATTATACTGCACTAATCTTAACTGAACATTTATTGTATTTGTCATACTATCAAGACATAGTCTTGACCAATTTGTTTCTTCAATTTTAATATTCAAATCACTTTCCCATTTTTGTCTTGACTTATGGACTCCTTGTTTAATTACCTGTCTTTGAATCAAGTTATACATGCAAGATATAAATTTTTTAATATTTCCTTTTTGAATTAAAATTTCTATTTCATTAGATTTCGGCAATAACATTGTTTGACCTAATTTTTCTCTTAAATACGCCCTTAATTGAAAGTAACAAAATAAAGTGTTGTTTGATATTTTATATTTATTCTTTAATTGATCAAATGACATTAATATACCTCCTTCAAAACAATTCCCTATAGTATGATGACAATTGTCTCATCTTCCAGTGCTACAGAAGCAGAAACCACTTAATACCCAAGCCTGCAGTGGAGAAGCAAATAGCTACTATTTTGGCTTTGTCTAGGTGTAATATCCTAGTTTGCAGGGTGATTATACCACATGTTGCAGGGTGATTTTGTTAACAGATCTTTTAAATGGATATGAAATATGCATTAAAGTCTTCTCTCCATGGGCAAAGGACATAACATCAGTTACCGGTGAGAAACAGGAGTGCATTATCCAATATAGAACACAGAGCAAATACTGTGCTGAATGGATACATGTGAAGTGTGACAATGCATGATTTGGTCAAATACTTAATTCATCCTGTGTCTCATTTTGGTAACTTTATATAAAATTCAGTATAATTTTAGTGTTTGGATAATTTAAGTGCCAGGCTGGATGGATTGAAAAGGCTGGGTGGTTGTGACTGGAGGTGAGGTTCGAGCTTGCTGTTCCACGATGTTTACTCTGCTCTCCATGGCGATGAGGCTGTGGCCTGCTCCGGGCTTCATCTCTGCAAGCTCCATTTTGCTCTGCTGGGTGATGAGCTGTGTGGACCTTCTCTGGCTGCTCTGGGCTTCGTGTCTATGGACTCACTTTAGTCCTATGTGGTGTTGCTTGCTTTTATTGTTTGCACAATTTGTGTTTTTTTTTCTCTCTGTGCAATGGGTGGTGGATTGTCTTTTTTCCAATGGGTTCTTTCAGGTTTCTTGTTTTGTGGCTGCCTGTAAGGAGATGATTCTCAAGGTTGTATAAAGTATACATACTTTGATAATAAGTACTTTGAACTTTGAGAAGATGCTGTAAAACTTTTGAAATTTGCTCTCATATTCGAATCAAAAAATATCCTTAACAATATTTTTAATTGGAAATATTCTGATATTCTACAAGTGCTGTCCTAATGTAATGCTTATTCCAACTGGCAATAACTGACAGGTCATTCCATCAATAAATTTTGCTTTTAATTTGTTGCATATATTCACATGGAAAAAATGGCTGGAAGTTTGAGAGTTTCACAGTTTTTCATTTTATATACAAATGTGGAGATAATTCCTGCTCAACGAACTGCCAAGATTATCTTTGCTGAAATAATTTTAGTAAATGAAAATAACTTGACCGTACTGCTCCTTTCATTTAATGATGGCTTAAATCATGCAAGTACTTTGCTGAGAGCAAGTATGACAAAAAAAAATGGTTTCAACTAAAGAAAGTATTTCTACCACCCACTAACCCATGTAAATCTACATATTTTTATTTATTCGAGTTTGATGGCCACACAGAAGCAGGGCTTTTAGTGATCTTTAATGCTGATGGTGGAATTTTGAAAGGCGGTTAGATAATGGAAAAGTCCTGCAGCTGGAAGACTAAGGAAGGCTTTTAATTTTAATTAAGATATACTAAATTTCTCATCAGGAATGAAGATAATATCTATTGTAGTCTAAAAAGGTTGCTTACTGAATATGGAATTTCTGGGTGCTTTGACTAGCTCTCAGCTCAGATTGTTTGCTGTTTTAGATTTTTTTAAAGGCACGTAGAAGCACAATTCTCTGAAGCCATCTTGGAGGCATAGAGCACTACAGCCCATCTAGTCTGTGTTGAACTCTTGTTCTGCCTACTCCCGTCGACCTGCACCAGGACCATAGCCCTCCATACCACTCTTGTCCAAGTACCTATCCAAATTTATAGAATAAACGACCAACTTATTGCATTTTCAGAGATTTGTTTCAACCAATTTATGAAGCTGTAGGGTGAATTTAAGTAACAGGCACCTTAAAACAAGAGCAGGGATTGTGATAGGCAATTAATCAGAGCAGTCTTATCCTGATAAACTCAAAGTCCCAAATTCACACTGCCTTTTCAACATAATAATTTCCATGGCTGACCAGCATTGACCTTGGTGTTGTTTTCATTAGCACTTCAGCAAGGGTGTCAACTTGGTGGGTGGTCTGCAGTAGTTCCCACTAGCCAACCTCCCCTCTTAAAGAAGAGCTGCATTGTGGCTGTATCATGTAGCAGAACACATTGTGGATGTGATTGTGAGTTTCTATACGGAGAATACGAGGGCCGCAATTTCCTAATACTCCACTCTAGTCCTTGATGTGAAAGAGGGATAGAGCATATGGGACTAGTATCCAGAAAATTGGTCTCTTGATCTAGAGGCTTGGTCTCAAATTCAGCTTGCATTTAAGTTAAAGGTATTAAATAGAACATGAATGAAATGTTGATATCAGTAATGGTGGCCAGCTGGTTTGCAAAAATCCTTACCCAGTCTGGCCTAGGAGGTAACATCAGACCCTTAACTCTGGCAGTTTTTAAACTGTCTTATGATATAGCAGAGCAAACTACTCATTCAGAGACCAATCAGGGGCATACAATAAATGTTATGTCTGCAAGTGAGTCAGCCTATGAAGGACAATCTCCTGTCTACACAAAGGGAATGGAAGCCGTCGGACACAGTCAGAGATGTGTGCGAAGCTGCACCTGTGAAAAACCGGAAGATGAATGTATGACATCTCACAGAAAGTACAATAAACTCATGCAGGTGAACACATATTCAAACGCCACAATCCACTAATGTCATCACCGCCCTTGGCCAGTTTCTGGCGCACGGAAGTTCACTGCTCAACGCAAGCAACCATGGTCAGCCAGGACTTGTACTTCACACTGAGCTGCACCATGCAGTCAGCATAACCACATCTCAGAGAGTGAGTACTCCCGGCTGGCCATGCAGGTACCTCACCTGAACACACTGCATGGCACTAAACAGCGAACTTTTCTCCTGCCTTGTAGCCGAACCAAGAGCTACCCAGCACTGGATAAACATGCCTAGAGTACTGACGGTGTGAGGCTGCTGACCATCATAAAAAAAAATCAGTGCCAAGACTACAAGGTGTGATGGCATGTTAACTAATCTTACCTCTCACACCCCACTAGATTCCATCCTTGATTTGGAGCTGAAGGTTTCATTGTTCTTATCTTTTATTTTCTGGGTTTGCGTGTTACTGGTGAGGCTAACTTTTACTCTCTGTGCCTAACTGAGTTTGAGAGTCTGTTGGTCAGCTTCCTCCATGACCAGCTGCAGGCCTTTGACCCAGTGACACCAAGAAATAGCAACATGTTTCTGAGCTAGGGTGGCGTGCAATGCATGCGCAGCAACTGTGGCTGATACCTCCTCCTCTTGGTGGTGGTGAAGACTGCAGGAGAAGACGTGTGATCACTTGATTTAAGAATCTCAGTCACCAGCGCAAATACTTGGAATGCAGAAGATAGCTGAGAGCTATCACCTGCATGCAGTGAGAAGCTGGTGAGCTTGGATGACTTCAGACGGAGCAGGTGACAGCTCTAAAACGGCTTGCAGTCAGGAGCTGCCTACCAGGACCGTGGTAGGCAGAGCACAGGTACTTGGCAAAGCAGTCACCCGGTCTGATGGTCCTGATTGCCTCCCCTATTCCCACACCGACCTGTCCGTACTCAGTCCCCTTCACTGACAGGATGAGGACAAGTGCAAAGTAGATGAACAGCACCTCATACTTCTCCCAGGTAGCCTACAACTTGATGACATAAACTCTGAATTCTTAGGTAACCAGGTCCTCCTTTGTCCCTTGCTCATGGTCTACTTATTTTCTCCCATACACACTCAAACCTTTCTTCTCTCCCTACTCCATTCAACCATTACCCACATCCTCCTCTCACAACCCGCCATTGTACCCACCTGCCCACTCTTTCTCCTTTATTTATGTCCATGCTCCATACTCCTTTCCTATCAGATTCCATTACCCTTAGTCCATTCTCCCATTCTCCCCCCTCCATCCGCCAATGACCCCTCCTCACCCGGATCCACCTATCGCTCGCCAGCTCTCACCCCGCCCTTTTCCCTCACTTCTTCGTATTGGCTATCTCCCCTCAATGCTTTCAGTCCAGATGAAGGGTCTTGACCTAAGACATCAACTACCCATTTACCACTCCAGATGCTGCCTGACCCACTGAGATCATCTGCGGTCTGAAAGTTGATATCTCAACTTCCACTACAACCCAAAAAGTAACAGGCCGACATTTAAATTTCCTCACAAGTTCAAAGTGTTGTCAACATTTCTGTGAGTACCAGAGTCTCTGATAGGCCTCCAGCAGTTCTGCAATCCCTGTCCAGCAGCTAACTGAGGCAGCACTCCTGGGAGGAAGCAGTTGCTCTCAGTGTGACCCTCAACACCTCTCCTCAGACGGACTGCACAGGTGAAGCTCACGTTGGGGTATTTTGGATGAGGATTTCATGAGGTTTCACATGCAAAACCATTTGCATCTTCAGCTGCTGGCAACCCTAGGCCAACAGGCTGCGCCACTAGGGCACAGAGAACCTCTCCAACATAATTGGTCAAAGGTGATTAAGCTATATTTGAGTGCAACTTAGCAATGATTTGGTTTATCAGAACCCCTGTGTTGCATGTTGTTTTGGCACTGTGGCCAAGTTGATGCAGTGATGCTCAGAAACAGAGGGAAATAGGAGACTGAGTTACTGATAAATGAGCCATACGAATTTACCACAGGCAATATGGCAGGAAAAGCCTGACCAGATCATGTCTTTCTTTTCCATTTGCTTCACTTGCCATTTCCATTCTCCCCTTTCTCCAAAGATGCCTGTCCTTTACCAGATGGCAAAGGATAAGACTGTATTTGACAGGTTACTATGAATCTCAGGACCCTCTCTTCTAGCTAGTGGGGGGAGGTAGTTCAGAGCAGACCAGGCAATGGAATCATTCCAGTAACCTGCACCCCAGATTAACAACTTGGCATTTTCATTTTACCTTGTCCACAGTTTTTGTGCTGAAGAGACACATCCTTAAGTGATATTCCTTGTTATGTGACTATCTCTTCATTTCAAACAGTGTGGCTAACAGCAGTTCCCTTCAGTTCTAAGTAAGGACATATGTTCAAGCATCAATTGATTTGTGATAGAAGTTTTGATAGAAGTTGATTTACCTGCTGAATTTTGCTTTGTTTTTTTTTATTCTTGGCCCACTTAATGTTTCCCTTTTCAAAAAAAGACAAAATTTATAAGACATGTTTTGTGGAAAAGTTTGAAAAGCTACTTTCATTAAAGAGAATTTAGAAGAAATCGGGTCGAACTGTTCAGCAGCTTAACAGTGGCGCAGTCTCTCCAGGTAATGCTGAGAGGATGTCACAGTTGAGCTATGGATTTCAGCTTACCTAGTGATTGGACCCCTTTCTGTGATAGCTTTTGGAAGAAGGTTACTTTAATGAGCAGAATTTCAGATCAATCTTACTGCTCTTTTGGGCCATATCCCGCTGCTTGGCTTTGTAATTGATATCCTGCAGAATTGTTTCACAGTAACTGTACATCTTTCTTTTCAAACTAGAATGAATTGAGCTGACAGTATCTCTTTAGAAAAGGATGGTATGTCAGTAATTGTGACTGGAACACAGTGCACATTCATAACACGAATTTTATACAAATCGTAAAACAGGGTGATGGTATGCTAAATAGAACAAACAGCAGTACAGCTTTGAACCAGGCCGACAATATCTGTACCGAACACAATGCCAAATTGAACGAATTCTCTTCTGTTCTGTTCTCATTAAACGTTCCTTCATTTCTTGCATATTCATATGGCTGTCTAAATGTCTTCAAAACGTCACTATGTGTCCGCTTCCATCACTACTCCAGGCATCCTGTTACCACTTTCTGTGTAAAGTAGTGATGTTCCAGCCTGCTTCAGCAAGGAGGAAAGGATCCTTGAACCAAAACATTGACTGGTTTCACTTTCCACCAATGCTGTTTGCCTGGCTGAGTTCTTCCAGCAATTTCTGTTTTAGTTTCAAATTCCCGAATTTGCAGATTTATTTGTTTTCCAACCACACAAGTAAAAGGTAAAGTCAAAGGACAGAAGGTCCATTTCTTCATAAGTGCCTAGATATCGCAGTGGTACTGGCTGGAATTCGTGTCCATAATCATATTTCCTTATTTGTGTTCAGAACTTCATTTGCCGTGATGATAACATTTTTGAAAACCAAGCAAACCTCAACAGCAATGATCTATAAGTATTCTGAATGTTGCATCAACATCTACAGTAATGTGTTCTCAGTAAGAGGCTGTTGTGAGCTGATTAACTGAATGATCTCTGGCTAACTTTTTTCTCTCTAGACCCTGAGATCCATCAAGCCCATCTCATCTCCCAAAATGAAAAGAGCTCCTGTGTCATCAGGCTCAGAAGTGATGAATCTAATTCTGAGTGACCAGTTTCTAATTGGTATCAATATCAATATTATTGAGTTTTTTAATTACCCATAAACTGAAAGCTGCCTTTTTCGATTCATTAAATGCAGATCACAGCAGGTAAGATACTCATTTCTATTACGTGACTATACCCTAAAAGAAGACCTATTTTTTATCTTTCAGGTAATGGCCAATAGACAGTTTCTGATGTTATTTATTTCTTAAATGGATTTTAATCTAGAGAAATAAATAAAACACCAGCATTTTACTTGGTAAATGATTAGGTTCTGAAATGCCACACCAATTTCAGATAGAAAATTATATCACCTTTTATCACAATTCTAGAATCTTTTTTTTCTGTCAATAGTAAAATTTGTGACTTATATTTTTAAGCTCCCTATAGCCTCAGTGTTCTTTCTCTTTGCAGACCAAATTTTCTCTAAGATATTTGCAGTCTCCTTTTCTTGTCTTTTGATCATGAAAAACTGAAAAACTTACGTGCTACTTCAGGGAAAATAGATGGAGTAAATCAAGAAGGGTAACGTGCTAAAGGATGCACTGTGGAAGTAATTTTAATATCAGTGGGGAAACTCAGGTTTATTACTTCCTGTATTTCTGTTTGAAAATTCTCAGTCTATTCTCTTTATGGCCTAAGTTAATTTTGCAACTCCAGTATGAGATAACCATATGGGTGCTTATTCAGGATTATTGAAGTATTGGACCACACTACCACAAACACATTAAATGGGGCAAATATCAAGAGGAAAACAGGACTATTTGACCCATTATACCCTAATAACATGCAGATTTCTTCATTTGGTTACACTCATTGAACATAATCTTTTACGCAGATCGCAGCAAAGTGCTAAAATTGATTTCTACGACCTATATTAATGACTTCATTGTTATTGAAGTCAATAAAGAAAACAGAAACCCATTTTAAGTTTAAGCTTCATGCATGTGCACTTTAAAGAACTAGGCCAACCCAGTGCTTGCTATCCGACTATTACAAATTATAAAAACAATAATTAAAAGTTTGTTCTGATAAGTTTTCAATACATTAATTAGTGCCAAGAGAAGAAAATTGCCAGAAATGAGGGTAAATTGTTTCTTTTTGTTGAAGAACCACAGTATGATTTGCCTGGGAAAACAGATGTTTCAAAACAATGACCTTTGCACTGAAATGGTGTAGGCCACATAACAGAAATAACAAAATTTCATATCATCACAATCTCAAAAGGAATACAAGGATTTTTGCGGCTCACAGAGATGAAAATTACTTAAAATCACAAATGAAGAGAAGGAGAGTGAGAGGAGAGGAGGAGGGAGCCAGGGAGAGGAGAAGGGGGAGAAAGAAAGAAAGAAAATAAGGAACAGGAATGTGCTAAGATAATTATTTCAGTACTGTTCATTGGTTGGTAATTCCTGCTTCCTTTCAAAAAAGTCACCTGTTAACTTCTCATTTGCCAAAATGTGTAATTTGAACTTTAATCTGAAACCTCGGAGAGGAGCTGGGGTTGGGGAAGGCACATCCTTGACCTGCAGATACACAAGATTCAGGCTCAGATACAATTTTCCTTCTTACTCAATGATTTTATTAGTGTTGCCTTAAGATGAGATTGAGAAGAATCTTTACCTCATTACCCATGCAGCAGTGGAATCTCCTCTTTCCTTGGGTGAAATTCGTCCCTAGTCAGAGTAGGTTTAAAAAACTAGTGAGGGAAAAATAGGCTTAAAAGGAGAAAACAAACGAACCTTTGGGACAAAACTCTGCAGGTGTAGAAATTGCAATTCAGAGCCCTAAAAAAATATCAGATACAGGGATAATTATTCAATTTCTGTGAATAGGTGGGAAATAGGAGATTACAGGGATAGATGTGGCTGGATTAACATGAACGCAGTTTGACCAGTGGCCAACTTGCGAGGCTAGGTAGGAATCAGGTGGCACTTGTGGAAGATGAGCAACCATGATTGAACAAGATGACCCTCAAAATCAATGATTTGTAGTTATTTACAAATGTCAAGGACTTGTCATTGTCATTCTGAAACCGTCACTTTTGTTCAGAGTTTGCCACAAGAGTTTTGAGGATGAAATCAGTGATCAGTGCAAATGCCCACTTGACCCGGTGGAAATCACCAACGTGCTCCTTAAAAGGCTAACAGAAGCGAAGGGGGAGGCTCCCTCTTACCACCTAGACTTCTTACGATCACTTGCAGCCAATGCTCCCGGTGAGCTCACAGATCCCAGGCTGTGGAAGAGCAGGTCACCTGCGGATCAAGGTGCAGGTGACTGCAGAGCAGGTTTCGGCCGCATGTTGATTAAGGGTAGGAGAGGGTTAGCCTTTGAGCCAGGCTGCTAATGTGGTCAGTTTTTGCGAATCAAGCCAGAAACTTAAGAAAGACTTAAAAGTAAAACAAGACCAACAATTTACCAAAATGCAAGGAACAACAAATCGACTCTTTTGGAGGTTTAGGAAAAAGGGACCTGCTAGCTCTTTCATAGCCCCCGGATGGTCCAGTCAGCGGATAGAATTTAAAGTTTCCAAGCAATATCTCTATTGGTAACTGTTACTGTTATCTGCAAACAAGGCAAGCTTCCTCTTCTCACCTATTCTTGCTAATCATGTTGGGATTTGAAGAAAACAATTCCGACTTGCGTCAGATCTTACCCACACAGTAAGGCTTTAAATATTTTTTCGTACATTTTTGCAGTATAAACTGCAAGCATCGGCAAGATCAGAGACATGTTCAGAAGAGTCTACACCTGGCGCCACGCCACAGCATCCAGCATCCCCTGCCAATATTAGCTACATTGAGTTCCCGCTGAATGTGTTGATGGCAGCAAGCCACAACACTGGCTTTTCCTTTTATTAATCACCTGGTTTAATGAATGAGCTCCTTCATCAAAGCATGGAGGTCTTTGATTGCCAACGGCTGGCCACTGCTCGTACTGGTCTTGCTATCCTGAATGCCTGTATCTCCAGTTTAGGAGCTCCCATTAATGGCGTGAATATGATTTAATCTTTAGTGCTCTCTGAAGGAGGAGCATTAGTGAATATCAGTGCAGCTGTGGTTTCTGATACACCACAGCTCCTTAGTTTTGGACACTGCAGGAATCTTTCAGAGGCAGTTAACACTGATATTCTCAGCCTGGTGTGTGTAGGTGGCTTCAAAACAGATTAATTATTTTTTTTCTTTCTACCCAAAAACTCACCCACCCAACTGGACCTGGTCCTCATTTGAATCATGAAATTAATTTTAAAGTATGGAAAAAGGACATTTGATTCATTGACAAATCTATGCAAATAGTCCAGCTTCTGTTCCCGTATAATAGTTATCTGGTTCCCTAGTCAAACTTGCTATTGAATTTGTTACAGCCATGCTTTTAGCCAGTGCTTCCAGTCATAACAATTTGCAGTGTCATATTCCTTTAGACAGGACTAAGTAAGGAAGGCCAATTTCCTTTCCTAAAGGAATTGTTTTTGGGTCTTTGCCAGAATCAGTTGCTATTTTTATGATAACCTACAGGTTTAAAAAAATTTATTGATACCAGCATTTTATTTCAGGACTTTTAAAATAAAGTTCACAATCTCAGGCTGGTTGGAATCCTCATTCAGTAAAATATCCGGTCCAGATACTCACGTTGACAGCTCTCATTCAGGAGTGCCGTCCTGTAACAGGTCACAAGTTTCAGATGGGACATTATATCAATCTCTGGTCTGCTTTCTAGGATCTCATGGCACTTTTTTTGAAGAATGGAAAAGATAATTTCTTAATCAACACCAACATCTATGCATTAATTGACGTCACACAATATTTATCCATTGATGAAAACCACTATAATCCCATGAATGCAAGAAAGTCTGCAGATGCTGGAAGTGAAAAGCAACGCACACAAAATGTTGGAGGAACCCAGCAGGTCAGGCAGCATCTATGTAAATGAATAGATAGTCGATAGTAAGGGCTGAGACCCTTCTTCAGGATTGAGTAGGGAGAGGGAAGATGCCAGAATAAAATAGGGTGGGTCAGGGGAAAGAGGCTTGATGGGAAGGTGATAAGTGAAGCCAGGTGGTTGGGAAATGTTGAAGGCTGGAGAAAAAGGAATCTGATAGGAGAGGAGAGTGGACTGTAGGAAAAAGGGAAGGACGAGGGGGACACAGGGCGAAGTAATAGGCAGGTGAGAAGAAGTGAACGGTCAGAGTGGGGAATACAGGAAGGTGCAGGGTTGGGGAGGGGGAGAAGTTGTTTACCAGAAGGAGAAGTCGGGTTGGTGGCTGTGCAGACGTTGCTCCTCCACCATGAGGGTGTCATCATCTTGGCACAAGAGGAGACTATGGACTGACACATCAGAAAGGGAATGGGAATTAAAATCTTTGGCCAGCTAGAAGTCCCACTTATGGCAAGTGGTGTGACGGTGCTCAACCATTAGATGCTTGCGGCAGCTTGCTATTAGCAAATTGGTTGTTGTGATTCCTGATATATTACTAGATTTGTGCTATCAGTTCACTGTGAAAATCATACTGATTTAGACTTCCAGTGATTCTCAGCAAGTGTGAGCAATATATTAACTACTATTTGTTGCATACAACTATTGTTTTATACAGTATTGGGAATTGGAACTTCTGCCAATTAACACTTGGAGCTTATGCTGTGGCACTCTGTGTAAGATATTTCTGCCGTTCTTATTTTATGTAACTTCTTTTATAAAGATGAGGAGAGCCATTTAGTTTAATATTTGAATTCATGCTCTTGCTTCTTAGAAGTGTCAATACTACAATTAAAACATATAAAATATCTGTACTTTTTATTTCAGGATTTTATGTAACTTCAAAAAGGTGACAAAGTGGCATTGGAAAATAGAATATTTTCCTGTTACACACTGTGACAGAACATATGTTCCTACCTAAGGTCAGATACACAGTAAAGCCACAACTAGTTATGGGTCCTTTTTGTGAAGGAGGAACGAATGTCATTTATAATCAACAACTGAACTATTCACTGGTGTCTTTACAACTGGCACTTTTCTGATTGTGATAACAAAATTCTAGCAGACTCTTAAGCAGCAAAAGGAACATTTAATTGGTATGTGCCAAAAATGTGTCGGTGAAGCTGTTTTTATGGAAAATGGCTGACTAACAAATAAAAGAATTTGAAATTGCTAAGACAATCTGCACCAGCTGGGAATCCAAGTCATGGAGAAATGAAAGCAGACTTTTGCTGGTTGTTTAAAGATTTACAGAGCAGAAATATAATAGCACTGAGAATGTATGAGCAAGGGCTAAGCAAATAAGGTAGCTGAGGTGAATGTGAATGAGATATGAAGATTGCAATGTTTGTCTTATCATAGGACAAAGACACAGCACCTTAAACTGAAGCAGAGGATTTTCATCCCTCTTCAATCAATTTGGCCAGCCTGCCCTCCACTGAGTGATCTGTCACCGGAGACCTCCATAGAGAGAGTAGCAAAAGTATTTGCAAACTTTTCTCAGTCTCACAGTGAGCTGATGAAATGAATGTTTCAGGATACTGCCAAGAAGCAATGTCAACTTGAATGTAAATTATACAGACACTGAGTTGAACAAGTATCTGAAACCTGGGGATTCTGTTGATTTAAGGAGCCCTCCCAAAGAATCCTCCCGCCAGCATTAGTGGTGTACATGTCATTGAGGCTGCTTCACCTCACAGCATAAGCATGAAAGAACGTGCATCCATTTTCCAAATGAAATTCCTAATCTTTATAATCTCAAGGAAAATTTTAAGTCTGGGAGAAAAAATCATTCTAATCCAAGTTTATCCTGCGCAAACAGACTGAGGGAAAAGAAGCCTCTCTTCTAGGCATCTTACATTATCTCTCATCGCTGTCTGTGCCTCAGTCTCTGATTCTCAGATGGCATCCAGAAATTTCTGAATAAGGTAGACAGGACGCAGTATCTCAACATCAAAATTCAAAGTTCATTTATTATAAAGTATACACATTACCCTGAGATTCATTTTCTTGCAGGCAGCCACAAAACAAAGGACCACAAAAGAATCCTTTGTGCAGAGTGACAAATTCAATCAATTTTTTTTTTGTCACCAGTTGGGGTAATAATGGAAATACACACACACACACACACACACACACACACACACACACACACACACAGCATCAATGGAAAACAGTAAACAGATTATGCTTCGGGCCTAGATCTTCTCGTGTTTGGGATAAATACGGAGACAGATTAGTTGAGAGATATTGAAGGAAGAATAAAGTTAAGGCTCAGGAGTGTGATTCATTGGCTAGCTATGAGGAGCAAAGTCATTATACATAGAACAGTTCAGTGCTGGAACAGGCCTTTCAGCCCCATGATTGTCAGTTGAACTAATCAGATTCAGATCCAGTTTAATATCAATGGTATTAAGTCTATTGTTATGCAGCAGCAGTGCATTTCAAAACTTAGTAATGGAAACTGAATTACAATAAATATATATATACTTATGGGATTATATATATATATATTTATGTATGTAATAGTTATATTAAATAAGTAGTGCAAAAAAGAACTAGTGAGGTAGTGTTCATGGCTTCAATGTCCATTCAGAAATCTGGTAGCAGAGGGGAAGAAGCTGTCCCTGAGTTATTGTGTGTGCGTTTGAGGTCTTGTACCTTCTCCCTGATGGTAGCACTGAGAAGAGGGTTTGCCCTGGGCGATGGGGTCCTTAATAGTGATGCCGCCTTTTTGAGGCATTTCTCCTTGAAGATGTCCCAAATGCTGGGGAGGCTCGAGCCTGGGATAGAGCTGACTGAGTTCACAATCTTCTGCAGCTTATTTTGTCCCTGTGCAATGCACCCTTTCCTCCCCCCCCCCCCACACCAGTCAATGAAGCAGCCACTTAAAGTGCTTTTCATGATCCATCTGCAAGTGCCTTTGGTGATATACTGAATTTCCTCAAATTTCTGATAAAATATAACTGATGTCAACACTTCTTTGTAACTGTATCAATATGTTGGGTTCAGGATTGACCTTCAGAGATGTTGGCACCTGGGAACTTGAAATTGCTCACACTTTCCACTTCTGATCCCTCTATGAGGACTGGTGTGTGTTCCCCCATCTTACCCTTTCTAAAGTCCTCAATCAGTTCTTTGGTCTTACTGATGTTGAGTGCAAGGTTGTTGCTGTGACAACACTCAGTGAGCTGGTTTACCTCACTCCTGTACACCTCCTCACCACCATCTGAAACTCTGTCAACAACAGTTGAGTCATGAGCAAAAACTGATAATTAAACACCTGACTAAACTAGTCCCTATTCCTCCATTATCTGCATATTCATGGGGCTCTATAAGAGCCTCTTAAATGCCTCTATATCATTTTTGCCTCAGCTACCACCCCTAGGGGCGCATTGCAAGGTACCACAAATCACTGTAAAAAAACTTGCCCTATATACTCCCTTTCACCTTGAATACTTGATCTCTAGTATGAGACACTTCGATCCTGGGAAGAAGTTATGTAGGCCATGTAAATATTGGTGAGAAGGTTCTAACTAATACTCTTCAAGAAGGTGTGCCAAATTGAATCTGTCCAGCAGATGCTGAGGCTGCGCCTACTTCCTTTCCTTTATCTTGTACTGTGCCACTGGTCTCGCCAGTAAGCCCTCTGGCATGTCACTCAAACACATGACATACATCCACAATTTGCAAGCAGCTACTGAGTGCTTCCCACAAGACATCCCTGAGACCACCAATGCGCACTAGTTGCTTATGTCTTCATCCTGTGACGTCAATATTTGGGGCCATGGTCACTTTCAGACATGGTTGGGAAATTTATATGGATCACTCTTTCCTATACTTTATACTTGCTTATAAAATATTAGTATAATCTACTACTTTTCAAATGCTATGAGACTAATATAGCTTCCCCCAAGATCTCCTGCTATTCCTTTTCTCCCACATATAGATCAAATGTGGGGTTCCTACTCTACAGTCAATAATGAAGCATCCAACTCAGTCATTTTTTGATGATATTTTTCATATGAAAAGACTTGTTGAATGTGTAATGCTTCCAGTTCCCATTGTAAAACTGAAGGTTTCTACAATGTTTGATTCTAGCCAAGTACCTTGATGATGGGTGCTGCTAAGCAGTGGAACGCTTATGCGCGGAGGTTTATGGAGACTTGAGGCGTGGAATCTGCTCCTGCCACTTTCTGCTATTTGCATGTGGTTTTCACTGGGAAGATTGGTGTTTCATTACTTCACCTCGAAGCAGAACAAACTTTATGCTGGGTAGATTCTCAACTTGGAAATTCCCGTGTGCATTAACCCTCAAGAAACTCCTTATGTTCCAAAGAATGAGCTGAGGTGCCCTCCCCCAATCCAGGAATTTTGAAGCTTATATTTTAAAATGAGGGGGGTTAAGGTGGTATGTTGAAATGAGCAGCAGCACTAAGGCTAATGGGAAGGTCAGAATACATACTAAGTGATTGACTCTACTTTGACCTACGCAGAACAGTCACGGCAGGCGTTCCTGCTATGTGTCACTCAGCTACACAATATATCACAACGCAATTAGGAAATTAGCCATGGGAAAACAAGCAGTCTTATTTCACTCATTCCCGTGTTGTATTCTTAATTTGGAATCGTTGTGTTGGATTTCTTTCCTAAAAAATTGTAGGTAGAAGGAATCTGTTCACGAAGTTTGTTCGTATTCTGCCAGTTGTTTAAAAAAGTTACTTTCATTTAAATATTTGGAGTTTCGTCAAGCTGTATGCTGGTATTTAACACATTCTTTAAACTTAGGGGCAAAGCTATGCATTTGTGAGAGTCTACAATAATTAAATCTTAGTCTGAAAACGTACATGGAAACAAAACAAAACTCTATGTGTTGCTGTGTGGCCTGACGGCCTGATCAGAGACACAATTCATGTGCCATAGTGGGGGTTGTGTGCCAAAATGTGGTCTCTTTGCAATATGCCTTGGTCTCTCAGAGCACACATTGTACCATTGGAAAACAATGCTACATGCTCAGCCGCTGAGAGAAACGTACAGAAAATGCCACGTTGACAGCACTTTCTATGTATTTCAAAAATGGTGAGAACTAGATGGGAAGTACCTCTTTTACTGGCAGTCTGTTGTCTATTGACTGAAAATTAATTAAATATAGCTAAATGTATTTTGATCTGGATGTCGGTCAACACCTATTAGTACTTCAACATTACTAAATTGAAAAATATTGGATTAAGGAAAAACTGAGGACTTTGCTTCTTTGCTTCTTAGGTACGGAAAAACAACCATAGGCACAGCATTTCTGTGGGTGCCTCAGTGTTAGGAACATACTTTGCTGATTTCTGTGTTACAGTGGATTTGTATGGCATGAAGTTGGAGGCTTGATGCTGGCAGTAGTTTTATTTCTGGTTACCATCTGGTTTGAACTGGTTTGATTGATTTCAAGACACCACTAAAATGTAAACTGGATACGAAAACCTGAAGAATGTTTACAGAACATCCTTTCTTCTCCAGTTTCATTTTGTATCATTAAGAAGCAGCCAAGAGATTTTCAAATGTATTTGCTTCAGTAGCAAAAATGTGCTCAAACCATGGTACCGTTCCCCTGGTTGGCTCTGATGTTCCTTCCTATTTGGTTCTGAGTTTGGCAGAAAGTACGCTGGGAAGTTAAGGCCTCACAATATAATTTTGTAAGATGATCTCAGATGGTATACATGTATTGTGCCCAATTCAGGATGCACATTTTAAGAAAGACATCAATGTTTTGGAGAGAATACAGAGGCAATGGAGATGAAAGTTAAAGCTGTATGGAGAGTCGCAAAAACGACACAACTACAGGGAATCCGGCCATTCTGCATCCCTTACAACCACTTGTGAAGGTTGCTCTGAGAGCGGAATAATCTAAAGGGAGATTAAATCATGTGTAGGCATATCTGGGTGGTTTCAAAAGACAGATGGGAAGAAAATGTTTCCGCAGAAATAGTGTTGGTAACTAGAAGGCACAGAAAGAACATTGGCAAAAAAAAAGCTAGACTGATGACAATGTTTTTGGTGAATTGTTCCTGAATTGGAATGCGTACCTGGAGGGGTATGGAAGCAAGCCGCATCCAAAAATGAATTAAATACATACTTGAAATGAAGAAAGTAGTGTGGCTGTGTGAAAAGAGCAGGGAGTATTCTGACTTCTTTCTGTGCAATACAATTCTTCAAATGTGACAACGATGACCACAAAATTGCACATCTGAAAGCAAAATGGTTAATTTTACACTTCCCTACTTTTAAACAAACAATATGAATTTTTGGTGTAAGAAACCATATTCCACAGAGCTATATTCTTCGGATTCTTTTAAGCAAGATACAACTCTTTCTTTGAAATGGGAACTAGATATAAAATAAAATCTGTCTCAATCTCAATCTAACAAAATTGCTGACCAGATCTGGTTACACTTTTATTATTTCAACAGAAAATTCTAGAAATGGTTTCCAGACCCAGAGTTGGCATTTTTTTGGATGAGACTAAGTGTCACCATTTGTCTTTTGTCTTCGCCTTCATTCCCATTTTGTACTCAACACTCAATAATTACTTCCTTGGGACATTCTATTGGTTTATCACAACCTCACTGTAAAGTAATGTGTGGTATGTTTTGAAATATTTTATGATCAATGGCTGCAATTCATTGGTCAAAATAATAAGCATTCTTTAATTTTGCTTATAAATGTTTAAAACTAACATTTAAAATTGTTGAACAGTTTAATCAGTTGTGTTTTACTTTTGATTAATATACTGTAGCTTGCATAAATAAAGATTACTTACAAAATGGTTGAGTTATTGGAAGAATATGTAATTGGAGTAACAATTCACAGTGGTGGGCCAAATCTTTCTTTAAAAGAAACAATGAGACGAACTCTGCTCACTACCAGTTACAGTTCCCAATGTGCAAAGTGAAATAAGACTTCAACCAACCACACATTGCTTTTAAACTGGCAAATTGCTGTTCTCTCAAAACCTTTCTTGTATCTGATATATCTCTTTTAAATCCATTGGGTAGTTTTAACTTCCATCATTTATTTCATAACTATACACTAAATTCACCAAAAATATTCTTTGTTTTATGGGATGAAGACATCATTGGCCACTGAGCAGCAGAGTGCAAGAGTGGTTATTGCTGCTACCACATAGCACCAACAACCAGGGTTACTCCACAGATGTTGCCTGACCCAATGACTATTTGAGTCTTTTCTGTTTTTATTAATGGTCTAGAATGTCCTTCGAAACTCTCAGAAGTAGTGTGCTGAATCCATAAAGCAAACACAAGGAAATCTGCAGATGTTGGAAATTCAAGCAACACACACAAAATGCTGGTGAAACACAGCAGGCCA
This sequence comes from Hypanus sabinus, assembly GCF_030144855.1. Classification (NCBI taxonomy): domain Eukaryota; kingdom Metazoa; phylum Chordata; class Chondrichthyes; order Myliobatiformes; family Dasyatidae; genus Hypanus; species Hypanus sabinus. The sequence goes on from NC_082710.1 coordinate 44,330,057, forward strand.
GGTAGCATCCATAGGGAGAAGCACTGCTGACGTTCCTGATGAAGGGTCTCGGCCCGAAATGTCGACAATGCTTCTCCCTAAAGATGCTGCCTGGCCTGCTGCATTCCACCAGCATTTTGTGTGTGTTCACTGAATCCGTAGTTGGCTTATTGTAGAGAATTTCGCTCTACCCACCTCCCCCCTGATTACCCACTCCTCTTCCAGTAAAACAATAGACAAATGCCAGTGTTTCTTATCTGTTTCTACATTTAATTCATATGCATATATATTGGTTCACTTTTTTTCAGTTGCACAGAGAGAATATACACATTGCTCTTTGGCTGGCGTGTGGAATTTGCATATTGCACCCTGGTTCCACTGGATGTTGACTTGGTTTTCTAGTCTCCTCTCACATCCCTGGCTAGTATGCTAATTGGACACTGTCCTGATAGAGGTGGATACATTGGTGAGGCCAGTCGGTGAGACCTGATGAAGATTGAGGGACTACTTCGCCGAGCAGCTACGCTCCTTTTGCCAGAACAAGCAGGATCTCCCAGAGGCAACCCATTTTAATTCCACCTCCCACTCCCATTCTGATATGTCCATCCATGGCCTCTTCCACTGTCATGATAAGGCCATACTTAGGTTTGACGAACAACACCATATATTTTGTTTGGGTAGCCTCCAACCTGATGGCATGAATATTGATTTCTCAGACTTCCAGTAATGTTTCCCCCCCCCTCACTATTTCCCAACCCCTTTTCCCTCTCATGTTATCTCCTTGCCCACCTATTGCCTCCCTCTAGTGCTCCTCCCCCCCTTTTTATCTTCCATGGCCCTATATCTCTTCCATCAATCAACCACCTAGCTCTTTGCTTCATTCCCCCCCCCCCTCCAATTTTCACCCATTGCCTGGCGTACCCCCCCCCCACCTTTCAAAATGACCCCTTGGCTTTTTTTTTCTCCAGTGTTGCCAAAGAGTTTTGTTCGAAACGTCTATTTTTCCCATTGCTGCTGCCTGGCCTGCTGAGTTCCTCCAGCTTTTTCCATCTGTTGCTCAGATTTCCAGCATCTGAGGATTTTCAATTCTCAGTGCCTCATAATTGATTACAATAATCACGAAATAACCTCTTCACTTGCTAGCCTATCATTCTCTTAGACTTTGCTTGAAGTGTGCTACAGTTGTTGAAGAACAGTGTGATACTTCTGTATTTGACCTATCAGAAGAAATGTGGACTGAAGAAATGGTGTTATTTCTGGGCCAGGCCAGCATGTTATTGCTGTTCACCACTGTAACGTAGTGTTAGTACAATTCTCACGCACTAATTACACAGTGATGCAATTCCTGTGAACTAGGTCATGGCGTTCAGTGGGTAAAATTCAGAATCTGCCCTTTTGAATCTTCTTGACTGAATTTCCCTAGCCCACGGCTCAACTGAGATGTTGCTGTCCCACTTTCTGTACCATCAGGCAGAGAGCCAGGTTTTGACTGAGCTATGATAACTTTCCCCTTTCTGGATTTCAGCACTTGAGATAGGACTTAAACAAGAGGCCATTCACTGTGACCGTTAATCCATAATGAAAGTGGCAGAAGCAGGCCAACTAAAAATGGGATGTAGACTGTATAGATTTGAGGATGGATTTACACCAGCACCATGCAACCAACAGCAGCCTATGTGCCTCTTAAGCGAAAAGGTTTTTTTCAAACGTGGCGATGAAACCATTCAGGCTTCTTGAATATTTGAAGAGAATTCACTCTGATAAAGCAAGGAAGAACTTGGCTTGCTTTCAGTCACTTCATGAAAACTTTCAGAAATGGAAAACACTTCAAAATGTGTTTGCCACCACTTCACAACAAAATGGTGATGGTCTGGGTGCTTCATGCACCACTTTGTTGCTCATTGCTAAATCTGGAAAGCCCCTTGCAATTGGAGAAGAACTAATTCTGCCAGCAGTAAGGGAACGTCTGAGTACAGTTTTGCATAAGTCAACAGATCAAATAATTAAAGTAATTCCGCTCAACGACAACCCTGTTCAAAGATGGATAGATGAAATGTATGAGAATATGAAAGGCACATTTTGCAGCATACTTAGGACAACAGAATTTGCTCGGCAGTTGGATGAGTCAACTTTGCCTGGCAAGGAATCTTTGATTCTCGGTTATGTTCACTTCATAAAAGATGAAAGCATGGTTCAAGAGTTGATATCTGCAAGGGGTCTAGAAGCACATATGAAGGGGAGGTCTATAGTTCTGAGTGTTCAGCAATTTTTCCAAAAGAAGGACATTCTGCTCACCAACATTCCTGCTTGTGCAACAGATGGGGTCCCACCAATGACAGGACACCACTGTGGGGTTAGCACTTTCTTGAAAAATGCTGTACCTAACATATTTATCATTCACTGTGTAATTCACAGACTACATCTTCTCACAAAAGACCTAAGTGACTGGCCGTACAAATCAGTAGATACTATTATCACAGCGGTAAATAATATCAAGTCTCATGCTTTCCATTCTCAACAGTTCCGAGAGATCTGTATTGAGAATGATGAAGTTTGAATGCTTGCTGTTGCATACAGAAGTCAGATAGCTCTCAAAAGCAAGCTGTCTAAAACACTTTCATGTGTTTTTTGAAACTGTGATGCAATGTTTTGAAGACTAGAATGTTTCATCCAGTGATTAATTCAATGAGAATTATAGAAAGATATTGCTGCCTGCCACACCCCCAGTAGGGTCCTTAGGTTTGCTGCATTAAATAATGTTTCACTCCCTTAGCCCTGGTACATCTCCTGGGGGCACAGTGGTAGCAGAGGCATCTCCCTGCCACCGCCTGCAGGGTTAATTTGTTCCTCAGTTTCTCTCCTTCCTCCTCAGCCACAGCCAAAAGCTGCCCTTTTCTGCCTCTTCAGCCAGCTCTCCGGTGGCCCTTCTGAGCTGTGCTCCAGTCACTGCCATATCACGGAGTGACCTCGTTGTCGATGTACCAATGTACCCCGGCATCCTACCTCCACAGGGTAGCTTATGGTCCTCCAATCAGCTTCCTTATACTCAGCTACGGGTCTGAGTACTTCAGCCTCTTCTGCTTGTGGGCAGCCTCCACTCCTTCTTCCCATGAGGTGGTTAACTCAGTGAGGAGGAGTGTCCTAGCTGTTGTGGGCCACAATACTACACCTGGATGGAGAGACATTGTGGTGATTTCCATGGGGAACTATAGCTGTCTGCTGAGATCTGCCCTCACGTTCCACTCCTTGCCTGTGGAGAGGAGTCCTGTAGGAGCTCTTGGGTGGGGAGCATTCAGCCTTAGCAAGTGGGATGAGTTGTTGTCCAGCTGGGGAAAGGCTTCTTCTCACAATCCCCTGAAGGTCTCTATGATCTCCACCAGCTTCTTTAGGACTTGGTCATGCTGCCATCTGTAGTGCCCTTGGGACAGTGCAGTCTGGATGTGCTGGAGGTTGGCATCAGTGGTATCACACAGGGGAGGCTATCCTTATTGCTGAACCACTGGTGAAGATTTTGGGGGCAGGGCAAGGTGTTAGAGGCTGCCCCGATGAGGAAACTGAGTCTGGCTTGCGGGACCTTCCACAGGTCAGACCGGCTGAATGACCTGTTGATGGTGCTCCCCCACGTTGTCCAGCTTCCCTGGCAGCCCTGTGCCACTGCCTTCACCCTGTAGCACTCCTGCTCTGCCCTTTCACTTCCTCCACTACCACAGCTTCCTTCTCTTTCTTCAAGGCCTTGCACCAGAAATGTGCTGCCTTCCCCCAGCCAAGTCCTGCACATCCGGCCTGGACTCTGCCGACAACCTCTTGGTGCTGCAGCCTGCTGATGGCCTGCTCTACCTCAGCTTGAGCTCCCCATTTATGGCTGGTATAGACTGGGGCATTGGCACTCCTTACCAGTTCAATGACCAATCAGGTTTTCTCCTGACAGATCTCCATGGCAACTGCAACATGTTCTTCCTGAAGAGGCCTGTGTCTGAGAAACACCGAGGCAGCCCCAGCCATTTCCGGATGTGCGAGCTGGTCATCTCATCCATTATACTGGCGGCTGATGAGGGAATTTTATGCATTTTCAGGGGCCACATCACCCTTTGATTCAGTGTGAACAGGTAGCACCACACTTTATACCTTCTGGGTAGCTGACTCTGGTTGATTCTGGCCATGCCCTCTGTGAGCTGCTCCTGTGCTACTTTTCCCATCTGCCTGTCAGAGAGCTCTGCGGTGTACTGCCTCCCAAGGCTTTGGATGGGCTGGCTGGCCAACAATGGGATTTCCTCACCCCCTACACAAAGGTAATGTTGTCGCTTCTGACCCCTTTTTGGTGGGATAGACTTTGTGCCTTGGAGTGCTTGATCTTCATCCTTGCCCATATCATCAGCTCGTCCAGCCTCTTCAGCGGCCTTCTTGTACATGCATCCAGCTGAAGGATGCTTGTGACATTGTCCATGTAGCTTCTCAGTGGAGGAAGCCTCTGTCCTGACTGTAGCTTCCTTCCAATCATCTGCCTTGCTCCAATAAGGATCATCTCGAAGGCTGCCACAAACAGGGTAGGAGAGCTGAAGCACCCCATTGCAGTGTCTACTTGGAGCTGCTGCCACCCCTCTGTAAAGTGTCTTAAAGAGAAGCCCATCTGGAAGTCACTGAAGTAATCAGAAACCAGGACTGTTATGCAGTTGGGAATGTAAAAGAACTCCATCGCAAAGCTGCTGAGCTGGTGAGGCACAGATCCACAGGCGTTTACAAGATCCAGCCACACAACCCGTAGGTCACCTTTCTCGCGCTTGGCTCGTTAGATCTGGTCCCATATCAATGATGCATGCTCCACACATCCCGGTAAGCCTGGAATTCCTGCTGTCTGGCAGCTGGTGTCAGTGTATCCATTGCCCATGATGTAGCTGGTCATCCTCTTAGCCACGGGCAGAGAAGATCTTCCCCTCGACGTTCTGAAGTACGATGCTCCTGAAATGGTTGGTGGAACTGGAGCTCTGCTCTTTCGGGATGAACACTGCCACAGCTCTTTGCCACTGAAAGGTTTCAAAGGTAAGAATGTATGACAGTTACATGTTAGAACCCTAAAGACCCCTTCCAGCTCCCCATCTTCCCATGTCTAAGTGGCAGCAAGCAATGATCCCCCCACCCCCATGGCAAAAAAAAGCATCAGCACCCGCCACTGAACACTCAAAGAAGAGCAAAGCAACAGCAAAGTCACAGACTTGCAGTATTCCAAAGACTACTTGTTCACTTGATATTCGACATACCACATGCTCTCTCTCTCTCTCTCTCTCTCTCTCTCCCTCCCCCAACCCCCCAATAAGGGATAAAGAGATGTCTCCTTTTTCACAGTGAGTGGGGACACATAACAAACAACTTGCTGGTTTACGATGTTAGAAGTCCGTTGTGTCGCTTTTTCCGAGCTCTGTGCCCAAAGATGTTGGGTCTCTGGGCACACAGCCTTAGATCCTCCATCTCCCACGACACACCGGTCTTCTGCCTGGGCACCGACCATCAATCGGTGCCACGAGATCTCGGCTGTCCGAAGGCGAGCTGAGACCTTAGGCCGAGCCCTTGGCGAGCCGAATAATGGCCAGTCGTGAAACCCCAAGAGCGGGTCCCATTCTCGCAAAGAACCATAGTCAGCATGTAACTCCAGGTCGGGCTCTTCAAAAGAACCCTGAAAGGGAAAAACAGAGATATTAAAGATGGAAATAAAGCTGTTTCCAAAGATGGAAGCAGAAGAGTCACCATTAAGTGCCATTAATCCTCCTAAGTTCCTCCTCTTATGGGATGTGCTGGTTTTCCCAGGCAGGTCTCATTAGGTTCCACTGGATCTTCAGCACATGAGGATAGTTTTTGTAAGGAATTCCATTTGGACCCAGAGCTGATGCTGACCTTACCGTTTTGATGACTTCTCTGACTTCGCTGAGCTTGAGGAGGGGTCAAACTGGATGGTTGGAGGAGCAGGTTTTGGAACATACCCTGGTGATCCAAGGGAAGTTTTCCTTGCTAGATCAATGTACTGGCCATTTTCTCTTCATGCCATGAACCACCTCTTGCATTAGTGGAGCAAAAGGTAAATAATTGAGTAACATGTATATAATTAATGGAAAGTAGAGATATTAAACAAGAAAGAGTGGACAAGGCAGAGAATGAACCTTATACATTCTGAGCAATAGCACAAGTTTTGGAACTGTTCCAGTTCCTTTTTGCTGGCTTCCAGCTTCCGCTCTTTTTATCCTTCAACGCCTTTGGGTGTATTTGAAGGGATTGCTAAAGAAGCTGACTCAATCTCTCTCTCTTCTTTTACTGTAATTTGATAAAGAAATAATTTTGTTCATAGCTTTAAATAGATTTGAATATATTATTAATCATAGCTTTGAATTTACAGTTCCTAATTTTTTCACTGTGCATCGTAAATTAAAATTATTTGCAGTTTTAATGTAATAGTCTGAAAGGGAGTTGGGGGGCACTGGGGAAGTAGTCTGGGACCCAAGGGTGCAGTAACCCAAAAAAGTTTGGGAACCACTAATCCAAAATTTTTTTGGGAGTGCAAGTCCAACAGTTGCTACCAATTGCTCAGTGCTCAGAGCTACTGGACCGAAGGTGGATTAGTCAAGTAAATGTCTTTTAGGAAAGTCAAGAACTTTATCTATACATGATGTTATGTGTTGCATACACATCCAGATGTTCTATAGTTTAGATATTTCTAAATGATCGTGAGTTATTATTGAGAGAATTTGTGAGTTTTGCCAATGACTGACCAAAATTACCATCAAAAACACAATATGTCATCATGGCCATTTGAGGTGTCTTTCTGTGGGTAAACATAGTTGTTATTACTTGTCTGAAAACATCGTCAATAGAGTGGGTCTTCTTTATTCCATGGTATAAAAGAAGAGAACAGATATTTCTTCATCAAGTTATTTTTAGGCAGTCCTTTGAGATCTACTTCCATTTCGGTTGGATATGGTTTAAGGTAACTAATGAGGCTGATGTGAAAACTACAGTTTGTTTTATAGCGAATGCATGAATTGGCCAACAGGGAGGACAGGTCTACGTTAATGAACTGTGTGCACCTTTCCCTAATTATGGACAGCTATTGTCACTTTCAGTGCATGGACTCAAAGTTCTCAAAATCAATCGAAATGTTCCTTCTCCACATTGAACAGTCATGGTAAAGATTTCCAGGAATCAGTGTGTTGTTGTGTTTCTTCACACGGCTTTGTGCACATTCTTGAACCTTTCCCTTTTCCCACCTGGTGATCTCTTCCCATGACAGCGTTCATAATAGAGTGTCTGTTTTGAAAATCTGGTGTTAGGCATGTGAAAAACATATTATGTCCAACATAGCTGACTGAATGATTGAATGATTTTTAAAAATTATATTCATCATGTTCTTTATTTATTTTACAATATTATAAGAATTAGCCTTTTTCAGCTTTACAATGCAGCTTTCTAAAAATTTCAAGTTGAAACTGTATTATGATGAATTAATAATGTAATAGACATTTAAGAAAATAATAAGTATAAATGCAGAAATATTTGACTAGAATTGCCTTCTGCAATATTAAGCAATCGAAGATTAACATATTTTTATGAAGTACTTTTGTCTGCTATTTTAAGTGAAGCTTTAGCTTGCTTGGTTTAAATGATTAATAATTGATTTAAACAGTGTGTGAAGTAAATGCAACTCTGTTAAGGGTTCACAGGTTAAAATTACACTGTGCAATTTCGTTCCATGAATTCCTAAATCTTTATGGATAAAATGTGTTCATCCAAATGACAGTTGTATATCTGACTTACATTTTAAAGTAATATCAAGCATGATAAATCAAAAAATAACTTGCTCTGAAGGGACTGATTTATGTGAATGTTTAGTTTAGTCATGGTTGAAAGTAACTGAACTTAGATATGTGTCTTGACTCATTAGCAGCCACCCAGAGAGATTCTCCGGCTAATGTTCATAATATACTCATAAAATAGCCCCAGAAAATATTTCCCCTGACTCACAGATCTAGAAATTCAATCACTTTGCAGTGTTTTTATGTATTTGTCAATCTTGCTCATTGAGGCCATTGGCAGCATTGGATTGATGTCAGTTAGCAAGAAACATGCAATTGGTATCACTCTCAAACTGCCCTACTGGAAGTGTGCGGTTGAAATCTTTTCCTGGAGAATGAAGGTCAGGTTTTACAAATCTTTAAGGGCCCATCCGTATCGAAGCAGCTGCTGTGTTCTCTGGCAGCAAAGATTTTGCTAGGATAGAACCGGTCATCATTTTCAAAGGGAAAATTCCTCAATTAGACCTCTTATCTTGAATTCCAAGAGAGTGCTGATCAATGCACTCTAGTCTTGCAAGGATAAAACAGCTAAATGACTACTTCTTATTTTTGCAAGAAACGTGAAGCAAAAACATAAAGTCACTGGAGTCTAATTGTTGTAACCAAGACATGATCGGTAACTGTGGGTCTTCAGGCTCCTAGTGATAGTGATGAGACGAGGACATGTCCTGGACGATGAGAGTCCTTTATAACAGACGATGCCTTCTTGAGGCTCCAACTCCTGAAGGTATCTTTGATGGAGGGGAAAGCCATGGTCATAGTGGAGCTCGCTGATTCTACAACCCTCTGCAGCCCCTTGCGATCCTGTCTGAGTCTAAAATTAGGAGACATAATTTCAGAGTAATGGTTGCTTATCTAAGATGGAAATCTGGAGAACTTTCATGTCTGAGAGGCTGTGAGTCTTTAAAATTCTCTATCCAGAGTAACAAGGAGGTTGAATTTGGTCTAGAGGGGAATAGAGGGCTGTGAGAAATAGGAAGAAAAGGTGGAGCTGAGATCACAAATAGGCCAAGTACAATCTTATTGAATGACAGACAGGCTTGAGAGGCAAATCGCCTATTACTATTATTATTATTATGGGAGTGGACGTCTGCGGCAAATATTGTAGACATCATCACCATTTCCAATATGGTGTCTGCTTTATTTGTTACAGAAGACAGCTCTCATGCATCAGGCACTAATTTGGTTTTCATAAAGCAAAAGCACCTCAATCCACTGGTCCGATTTCATTCTCATTGACCCAGGGATCACTATGCCTGTTTAATATTGACCTGTCCACACACTCCAGCAGGGCTCATTGCATGGTAATCAATAGTCATAGTGCAAAGTTGATATTCTCTACATCACCCCTGTATCAAGCAGCATTCTAGCTGCAAATCAATAAATAAACATTGAAGATCTAATTATATTGATTGTACAATACAACATAGATTGTTGCAGTGTGTTCAGAAAATCCCTTTCTTGTACTTATGTAATAGTTAAGAAATTATAATCCTTAACCTTTAACGCCAGTGAGTACACCTTAAGATTTTATATCTGCCTCCTTTATTTATTTTCTAGAATTCAGTTAACCTACTTGTGTTGACACTTTTGAGGGGAATTAAGCTCTTTTATGAATATGTAATAAAATGTCTATAATAGGAAAATTCAAAGAATCACACTTAGAATGAATTACTGTGTCAAAAGAACATGAAGGCAAATAGCTCAAGAGCAATGTTCTACCCAGTCAAATAGAAGTCATAATAAGCAGCAAATAAAATTGGCAAAATGTGCTGCCTGTATTCTGTACCAGGGAATGTCGATTCTCTCGGGGAATGAGGAGAAAGAATAACTTAGTTTCATGCAGAATGGAACTAGAGTTCTGCTTGCCAAATGCATGTGTACAACCAAATAGGGTAACATTACATTGTAGAAACTATGTGGATCATGTTTTTATAGAAAAATTTTGTATAATTGTATAAATTTGTATAACTGTTTAACTTTTAGATATATACTCAGTGGCCACGTTATTAGGTACCTCCTGGACCTACTGAAGTGACCACTGAGTGCATTTCATGGTCTTCTGCTGCTGTAGCCCATCCACTTCAACCTTTGGTGTGTTGTGCATTCTGAGATGCTCTTCTGCAAAGCACTGTTGTACAGTGTGTCTATTTGAGTTACTGTTGCCTTCCTGTCAGCTTGAACCAGTCTGGCCATTCTCCTCTGACCTTTCTCATTAACAAGGTGTTTCTGCTCACAGAATTGTGTAGAGCATTGATGACGCTTCACCTGGAATACCCTGGCCCCCTTATCTAAAAAAAAGATATAGTTACATTGGAGGTAGTGCAGAGGAGATTCAACATCCTAATTCCTGGGATGAGAGTGTTGACCTACCACAAAAGATTAAATAGGTAGGTCCTGTATTCCTCAGAGTTCAGTATTATGAGAGGTGATCTTATACAAGTATATAAGATCCTAACATAGCATGCCAGGGTAGGTGTAGGTGTGGGGTATAATTAGAAGATATGGGACCAACATTCAAAACTGAGGCACTTTGAAACTTCTTTGGCAGAGGTAGTGAATCTCTGGAATTCACAGTCCCACAGGTGGTGGAATCCAATGCATGGATGGATTTAAAATGGAGGTGGATTGGGGGCAGGGGAGTTATGGAGAAATGAGAAATGGCACAGATCAGTCACGATCATATTAAATACCCTCTTTTCTTGTGTTCATGTCTTCTTCTGTTTGGGCATCACTGAAAATTGAGAACCTATTATCTGTGGAATGAAGCAGTATAGTATCGCCCCCACGGCATGAGAAATAAGCTACCATATCCATGTCTTATGCATATGCTGGGGATTTTTTGATGAAAAATTCAAAGACTAGCAGTGACTGGCAAACATGGAACCACTTTAAGGTCCAGAATAATGGGTAATTTTGACCCTCCTCAAGAGAAGGTAAACTTTTTCTTTACATTTTATACATCAATAGCATTTTTCCAGAGGTGAACAAATCCAATGTCTTTGCCAGGAACCGTCAGTGCGTCACAATATCAAGGATACCAAATATTCCAATAATATTAAAACATTCAATAATCACAGCCATTGATAATGTCCCCATTTGGGACAGTACGGTAGTGTCATGGTTAGGGCGACGCTATTACAGCTTGGGGCATCAAGAGTTGAGAGTTCAATACCAGCATCCTCCATAAGGAATTTGTATGCTCTTCCCATGACCGTGTGAGTTTCCTCCAGGTGCTCTGGTTTCCTCCCACAGTCCAAAGATGTACCAGTTAGTAGGTTAGTTGGTCGGTGTAAATTGTCCGGTGTTAAGTCAGTGGGTTGCTGGACAGCACAGCTCGTTGGGTGGGTTAGAAGGGCTGTTCCCTGCTATATCTCTAAATAAATAGATTTATGGAGCAGTTTATTGTGTAGGTCCATCCTCATCAGAATAGTAATTGATCCATTCCTCAGTTGGTATGTACATTCAGCACAGATTTTAAATGCCAATTCACAAAACATTTACTGTTCAGTTAGTGATTTCATTCCACATAGACATCATTGATGTGGAGTTTCCCAGCCTTACTTGCAGCCAAACTATACAAATGTTTGTAGTCTGTCTGATATCCTATTGGAAGCAATAACTTATAAAAATAAAAACCAGTTTCAATTCCAAAAGCAAAAGGGTGTAATATAAATTTGTTATCATCTATCAACTTGGGGACTCAGTTCCTTAGAATTCTTAATCAACTTTGCTTTTCAATTTCACCTGCTTTCCTTTCATCGGACTATATGGAGCGTGTGTTGAAAATTTTTCAGAAGCTGATCAGACACCAGACATTCTTCAGTGATAAAACCTTCCGTAGGGTACAGTGGGGGGAAAGCCAGACAAAACTGGGCTCCAGGCAGCAAAAACTTCCTGCTTAGTTTACATTAAAAATAAGGCTGTCGGCCCACTCAGAAAATGGACTCCTTGCCAACATGTGGATGGATCATAATTCAAAATTATAAATAGAGAAGCTAAACAAGTGGCGTACAGTTGTGATTGCCTGCTTGAACCTGATACATGTATTAGTATTTACTCTATTTACCTTAGGGGTGGAGGTTGTTTGTTCCTTTCAGCTAATTCTCTGTGGCTTTCTTTCACTGGAGTAGTTTGCTCTGTGTCTTTTTGCTTTGGTATTTGCACTTTCGTGGGAAGTCTTGTTGATGTGGTTGTTTGTGGTTGGTAATAGGCTAGGAATGGAGTCCAGATCCTAAAGAGGTCCCCATATGAGCACTCTGAATCAATTTCCATAGGGATTCAGCCAATATTGATGAGGTGGAAAGGGTGCAGCCTGCCACTGCTTTAGAGAGAAGCAGTGGGTCAGAGCCCCAGATCTTTAGTTCCTTTGTGACCATGATGGCCAGTTCTCAGATAATATGTACCAGGTCTTCTTGAATGAAATATGTACTCCACATGGTGGTACAGATTTCAAAGTTCAAGTTCAAAATAAACTTATTATTAAAGAATGCATATGTCACCATACACCAGACTAAGATTTATTTTCCCATAGGCAGTCACAGCAGAACAGAAAAATACAATAGAATCATTTAAAAAACACTTCACGCAAAGACTGACAAACAACCAATATGCAAAAGAAGACAAGCCGTGCAATAAAACAATAAGTAAAATAAATAAATAATAATGAGACTATGAGTTGTAGAGTGCTTGAAAGTGAGCCCATAGGTTATGGAAACAATTCAGTGTTAAGGTGAGTGAAGTTATCCATGTTGGTTCAAGAGCCTGATGGTTTAATGGTAATAACTGTTGCTGATCCTGGTCGTGTGGGACCTAGGCTTCTGTATCTCCTTCCTGATGGTAGCAGTGAGAAGAGAACATGTACTGAATGGTGGCACCCATAATGATGGATGCTGCTTTTCTGTGACAACGCTCCTTGCAGATATGCTCAATGGAGGGGAAGGCTTTGTCCGTGATGGACTGTGCTGTGTCCACCTCTGTTCACAGACATTGGTGCTTTCATACCAGGCAATGATGCAGCCAGTCAGAGTACTCTCCACTGTACCTCTAAGGAAGTTTGTCAAAGTTTTAGTTGACATGCCAAACCTGCGCCAAGCCATGCAAAAGGGACCTAAGTGACGATGATTATTGGTGCCGGATGGGATTATTTGAGCATGTCAGAAAGTACTAATCTGGGATTTTCACACACAGAAATCTCTGGAGTTTACAGAGAATGATGCAAAAAAGAAATAACATCCAGAGGACAGCAGTTCTGTGGATTAAAAGGCCTCATTAATGAGAGAGGTCAGAGGAGAACAGTCAGACTAGTTCAAGCTGACAGGAAGGTGACAGTAACTCAAATAGCCATGTGCTACAATAGGGGTGAGCAGACAGGCACCCCTGAATACACAACACATTGAACTTTGAGGTGGATGGGCTACAGCAGCAGAAGACCATGAACATACACTGAATGAATGTGTGCCATCACTAAGTGGGCCTGAGCTAACAACTGTATTTTTGTGTTACTTTTCCCTTGCTTCTGTCTGCCACAGAAACTCTTTAAACATCATTTGTATGCTTAAATTTGTGAGTTCAATAATCAACAACTGTTTCAGTTGAAATTTCTGGAAGTAATATTGATTCTTGGAAATGGTTTTAGGCAGATTTCCCTCCTAACTCCAACACTGCTCTGATTCAAAGTGCTGAAAGTGCTGACAAATATGGCTGAGGTATTACAAGGAAAAGAGAAACAGATTAAAAGTGAATGCCGGTACTTACAAATCAAGGATTTTTTAAAACCGTTTCTTTGCTTTCCTTCCCTTGCCCCTAAAAGTTATGACTCTTCTGAAATGTAACAAAAAGTCACAGTGTACTTCCACTTGGCCCAAGTCACTTTTCTTCACATGAGCTTAGCCAAAGGGTGATAGGAGATCATCTGCTTTACATCTATTAGATTATGTTCCACAGATGGTGATGCACTTAACTAAACCTTGATGGTCAAAAAGATCAGCATGGAAAAGGTGGGCTGAAGGGCAGGGCAACTCTATGACTCTAAATATATCCCTCTCCCAACTGAACAAAAACAAGGCCAACCACAACTTTCTCATCACAGCAATATTGTAGATAAACTGAGCCACTGAGCAGAAGCTCTGTAAAATGTGCAAGTGAGAGCTCATTGACTTATGAAGAAGAAAAGTATATCAGACTAAGTTATTCTGGTGAATGAACAGAAGTGATTTAATTTTGTTGTCTGATATTCCTAAGAAGGGCTCTTCTCAGTTTAGTAGGATATGGAATATTCAGCTTAGGGTAAGAAAATGAATGCAATACGATATGATCTCTCGTGATTTTCATTGAGCAGCTGAACTGATTCAGCTCAGGTGCAAGCTGGCTTTAAATTACATGCCCAATATATACACTGAGTTTTTCTTTCCATCAAGAATATGGCTAAATGTCAGGAGGTGGTTCTTTCTACTGTAAACTCTAGCTGAGGTAATTCTGCACTGTTTACACTTGACCATATGCACTGTGAGTCGGAGGCAGATTCAGTACAAATATTAATTTACTGTAAGGGTGTATTCAGAGCCAAAGTAGACAAAAGGCTGTTGTACTGTTGGCATGATTTGCAGGAATGAAAGAAATTAGTATCCAATGTACAGTGTAGAATGCATAGTTAATGAACACAAAGGGTTCATTGGGTTTGCTCTTCGAATAACTTGGTCATGTGTTATCACGATTTCCCAAGTGGGGGCTGGGCCCCAGCTGATTGGTGAGACTAAGTAGGGTAGGGACTTTCTGAGCAGCCTTGACATCAGTGGGTTCCCATGCTCAAGCTCTCCAGCTCTCTCATAGATCCATCGGTCCGATTGCTGTATAACTCCCAAGAAGGGAACACAGAGGTGCTCAGTTCACTGTCCCAGGCCTGGGGACAAAACTTTCTTCCAAACTAACAATGAAGCCAAACAAGCCACTCCTGCTCCTTTTGGCTTTGAATCAAAAACAAATAACACTTTAGTTCCCTCTCTCTATTCATATTCCAGCAATAGCAATAACCTGCAAGGTGACTCCTTCCAGTACTGGAGAGGGAGATCAAAGACTTAGACTCAATAATGAGAGAAAAATAATAGCTAAATGCTTCCAAGTCATGATAAGGTATGACTTGGAGGGAATCATGCAGGTGGCAGGAAACATGAAGTTGTGACAGGAGTTGGCAGATGTTGTCAGTGTAGCCCAGCGGAATTACTGCTGATCAGATGTAGCCACTGTGTGCATTGGTGGAATGAGTGAGTGTTAAGGGTTTGTAGGGTACCTATCAAATAGACTGCTTTGATCTAGATGGTGGATAATCTTTCATAGTGTTGGAGAGTACTCAACTGAGCCAGTATATTCCTTCCCACTTCGTATTTGTGCCCTGCAACTTGTGTAAGTGCTTTAGGGCTTCAGGGGTTTAAGAAATGATACCATTGAATATGAAAGGTAAATGATTTGACTCTTGTTGGAGATGGTAAAGACCCAGCACTTTCGTGACTTGACCATTGCTTCCCCATGACTGAATGTTATCTCCATCTTGCAGCATTACGGAGTGGATGCTTAATTTGCTGAGGAATTGGAATGACGGATCTCCAACAATCACAATCCCTTTCCTTTATTTCAGGTACAATTACAGAATTGGAGTATTTTCACTTCGGTTTCACTGGCAAGCTTCAAAGCTGCACTTGCTTGATGTCAGGGGCATTCACTCCAATCTCCCCACTGGAATCCAACTCTTTGATCCATATTGGACTAAAGTTGTGAGGAGTCTGGAGTGGAGTGGCCCTGGGAAAACCCAAGTTAGGCATCAGTGAGCTGGATGATGATGAGTGCCGGTCAGTAATTCCTTCACTCCTCCGATGAACTCCATAGACTAACTGGAAGGTAAATTCTCTCGATTTCTCCTGCTGTTCGTGAAAGCGGCATATTTGGCTAATTTATACTACACCTTGTTAAGCTGTGTGGTATTTAAACACAAACCCTCCACATGCAGCAATGTCTCCTCCAGCCTTATGTACTGCTCTCACATATGCCCTTGTCTATCTTGCTTGTTTGGACCAAGGTGCTGGATACATTAAGGTTCTTAACACCATGGTCATTCCAAGAAGAGGCTGCCAGTCTCTGCCGAGTTTCACAGATTATGGGTCCCTCATTTTTTTCAGATATCACTAAAACTCTGTGTTCCAGGAGAGGAATCTTCACCTTCTTTTCCTGCAGTCTGCAGGAGAAGAGAGAGTTAGGCACAGGGATTCACCCCTGTGAAGGGCACCCTCCTAGAATGCAGTCATACTCTGACAGAGACCTCCCTGGCAGGAGCACCTGCCTGTAGCCCTCAGGTATAAAAAACATATGCGTGATTTCTCCTGTGTGCTCTTCCCGTCCTTGGTGCATTGACATCTGCAGGACGTGGCATGTCCTTTCAGGTGTTGATGGCAGAGATTCCATCTGCCTGGCTAATTGATGGCATCTGTAAGAATTTGCAGCACATTAGCAAGTAATACCATTTTGAAACTGACAAAATTAGGACCTCAGCATTGAGCTACAAGAGCTTTACACCACTGAAAGTAACATCTGTATCTTCTGGCTGACTGTGCCTAGATTTTGTGCTTGTAAAGCTAGAAATGCTGATGCTGGAAACCTGAAATAAAAACAGAACTGCTGGAGATAGTCAGAAGTCTTCTGATGTAGGGCCACTGATCTGAAGCATTAAGCTTGTTTCTCTCTCCACATATGCTGCTTGGCTAGCTGAGTATGATTGACAGGTTGAATACCCCAGTCAGCTTGCAGGCAAATCTCGGAGCCTTCTGCAACATGTCATCTTAATTCTCAGCCTTTCTCCCCTTCTCCCAGCCTCCCACAAAGTTCCAGCGCACACCTCATGGAATAGCATTCAGTTTGAATCTTTATGATGTCCAGGGTTAAATGTTGAGCTCAATAGATTGAAAACACAGCTTTATTTCTTTTAGACAACCCCAGTTTTTCTTTCTTGTCCTCTAGTCATCTGGCTGAGATACTTCCAAACAGTAACTTCCCAGCTTTTGGAGCATCGACTGTTTACTCTCTTCCATAGATGCTGCCTGGCCTCCTGAGTCACTCTAGCATTTTGTGTGTTGCTTTGGATTTCCAGTATCAGCAGATTTTCTTGTCTTCTTTCATCATCTCTCTCCTGAGGTACTGCCAGATTTGTAGTGTTATTTCCAGCATGAATGATGGGATCATAGAATCTTATGTCAAAGGGGAGTCCTCTGGACTCATTGCATCCATGTTACTTCAGAAAGAACTGTTAAGCGTGATCCCATTAAACAGACTCAATCGACAGGTTTTAAAATTATGGCACCTCCAGAAATCACCCAAGGATTTTTTTTTTAAGTGGGCTTGGTGATATTTAACTCTACTAGCCTTTCAAGCAGTAAATTCTAACTTCTCACCAGCCTCTGGATTAAACATTTTTCCCAACACTCCCTTAATTCCACTACAGCTGCCTTAAATCAAAACCCTCTTTGCCAATCAACCTGAAATGCCAACGTTCTCCGCAGTAGATTCTTCTTCTCTGTGGATGTTTTCTGGCCAGCAACGTACTGCCAGGATTTTCTCACTTCAGACACCCAACACTGATTAATCCCAGGAATGAAAGGGTTTAAGTATGGGGAACATTTGATGACTATGGGTCTGTACATGCTGGAATTTAGAAGAATGTGGGTTGGGGGAGGGGAGAATCTTATTGAAAAATTTAAAATATTGAAACCTAGATAAAGTAGACAAAGAAAGGATGTTTACCAAGGGTTGGTGAGTCTAGGACCAGAGGGCCCAAACTCAGAAAATAAGGATATCCCTTTAGAACAGAGATGAGGAAGAACTTTTTTAACCCGTGGTGAATCTATGGAATGCATTGCCACAGATGGTTGTGAAGACTGAATCATTGCTATATTGAAAGCAGAGGTTGATTGATTCTTGATTAGTGAGGATCTCAAAGGTTACGAGAAGGGGCAGGAGAATAGGGTTGAGAGAGATACTAAATCAGCCACTAACAGAGCAGATTCGATGGGCTGAATAACTTAATTCTGCTCCTTTGTTTTAGTCGTATTGTAATATTTTGCTTTACTTGCTTTATGCATTATTTATCTGCATGATATGAAGCCTGCTACGCAAATATAGTAACTTTACAACAGCAGAATAATAGCTAACCTCATGGTACCTCATTGTTTTACTTCAACATAATTGATTTAATCTTCAGCCTGATGAAAGGTAAACATGAAGCAGAAGTAGCTTTCACGAGTTTTCCATCTGCGTGCTGAGCTGAACGCTCAGCTGTGCCAGGGAAGTCTCTGCTGAGATAGAAACAAATGAATGTCTGATGTATCCTCATAAATCCAGTCACACTTACCAAACAATCCAGTTTCATTTGGGAGGTTAGCATCTAGCTCTATCAAGTAATGGAATTCAGTGCTCCACTACAATATAACTTATATCTTAAGTGATATAGAAGGTTTCAAAATATGCAAAATGAACTTGTTCATTGGTAAAGGAGATTTTTATAATAGGAAGTTGACATTTTTTTGACGTTTATAAAATGCCAATGCCACAATGGTGATGCAAGCCTAGCTCTTCATACCAAAGATCTGGTGCATTGTTGAATTTCTTCTCCTTAGCCTATCTGTGCTTCCTGCAGGTACTGTGCAGCTTTCCCCGTTTACATATCAGCTTGACACAACATCACGCGTGATAGTGAAATTCAGAAACAAATCAAATTATGAGGCTGTCTTTATAATAATAATGTGTAAAAGCATCAGCATGGCTGTTAATGCTTGGACTCATCTTCTGAAAAATACATACTGTAGCGATGTGCTACACACAGTGCTGAAATAACGACAGTCAGTAAGTCATTTCGAGACTAGTTTATTCAAACTTCGCGGAGCTGGTATTTCAATCCTTAGCGCCTGCCCTCTCCGGGCAGAAATGACGTCAGAGGTGCATTACCAAAGTCTCTCCCCGCGCGCTGGCTATTTGTGAGCCGGTTCGCCTGCGCAGAAAATGGGCCGCCACCTTCCGGGGGTCACTGAAATCTGCGTCGGCCAACAGCAGATGTATGTCCTCGGGCAGTTGCTCTAGGAACACTTGCTCAAACATGAGGCAGGGCTTGTGTCCGTCAGCCAGGGACAGCATCTCGTTCATCAATGCTGACGGCAGTCTGTCTCCCAAACCGTCCAGGTGAAGCAGTCAGGCACCTCGCTCACGCCGTGAGAGGCCAAAGGTCCCAATGAGCAGCGCGTTGAATGCTTCATATTTGCATTCTTCCGGGGGCGACTGAATGAAATCCACAACCTGGGCAGCCGTCTCCTGGTCAAGGGCGCTCACCACATGGTAGTAACGCGTGGAATCAGAGGATATCTGCCAAATCTGGAACTGGGCTTCTGCTTGGCTAAACCACATGCGTGATCGCAGTGTCCGGTAAGTTGGCAGTTTTAGCGAAACTGTGTGAACAGATGAAGAGTCGGTCATCTTTGGTCCAAATCCCATTTGGACCATCGGGGTCACCAATGTAGCGATGTGCTACACACAGCGCTGAAATAACTACATGCAGTCGGTAAGTCGTTTCGAGACTAGTTTATTCAAACTTCGTGGAGCTGGTATTTCAATCCCCAGCACCCGCCTTCTCCGGGCGGAAATGACATCAGAGGTGCATTACCAAAGTCTTTCCCCGCGCGCTGGCTATTTGTGAGCCGGTTCGCCTGCGCAGAAAGTGGGTCGCCACAATACTGTCTTTTAAAGTAGTGGTCGCCAACCAGTCGATGGCGATCGACCGGTTGATCTTCGAGACTTTCCCAGTAGATCCTGAAAAAAATGAAAAATAAATACACAAATACATTATGCCTGATAAACCTTTTGATGCAATTATGTAATAATTTCTACTTTGAAACAGGAACACTCGACAATTTCAAGACCAAAAGGAACAACTTTATCCAGGACTGTAAAATGATATTCGCATACAGAGGTTTTCACTAATGCGCACCGGGCAGAAAAGACCGGAAGGAAAACCCCGCAACCCCAGAAACAATCTCTCTTTACAAACAGTTTCCGTAGCGGGTGTATTGCTATATTACCATAATCCTAATTGGTATTAATTTATCTTTATAATGTTCACATTACAACACTTCTCCCCCTTTAAATTTCAACATTCCCCAAACATACAAAAAATAGGAAACAAAAACAGTGGTGTCATTAGCTTGTGTCTCAGTAACAGTTTACCAATACCAGGAAAGTTGAGGAGCTGAAATCGGGGTTGAAGGCCAAGCAAACATGCTGCTCAGAGGACGGGAATTGACAATGTTAAAGGACTTGTCACTCTGTGAATATTTTTCACTACAGTTCAATGAACCCCTGGATGTATTGCAAACAGTTCAGCTTGTTCTATTTGTCAGAATGGCTTTCCAGGATTTAACAAGGAGGACTTTCTCACTGTTTTGCACTTAAAGGAGAGAACGAGAGGTGAGGATATTTACAATGAGTTTTTAAAAATGTCTGTGAAAATGACATCCCATTCATAAACTGGTGGTAATTACTACTGATGAGGCCCCAGCAATGTGCAGTGTGCACGTTGGTTTTTTAGCACTGTGCCGTAATGACCCTGATTTTCCTGACTTCCTGGATTATCACTGTGTGATTCATTAGCAGGTCTTGGCTGGGAAGGTCGTGGACTCTTCTCATGTAATGACACTGGTGGACAAATTGATAAACTTGATTCGATCAAAAGCCCCTTTAGCACTGTTTATTCAAGGCGTTACTGGATGAGCTCAATGCCGCTATGGCCTGTTTGATAGGCTAGTTACAGTGTTTTCTTGGTTGAATTAACTTGAAAGTTTGACAAAAGCATTTTATGTAATTAAAATACAATTAGCCCAAATAAAGGGCCTCAAGTTGGAAGTACAATCCGAGCTGTTTTTTCTCTAAACGATTTAGTAGGTCGATCTTGCCTTTCACTAAGGCCGAGGTAGGGGATCTTGGGCTTAAAAAGGTTGGTGACCACTATTTTAAAGGACAGTAAGTCTTGGAATTAATGATGCACAAGCCAGGAATGGAAAGTGACACTGATGCAGATTTTGAATTCTTTATGTTGAATGAGTCTCATCTGGTAACACAATCTGAGGTAAATGACTTGGTCAGAGACTTGGATTTGTCAAAGGCGAAAGCAGAATTACTGGGTTCAAGACTGCAAAGATAGAATCTGCTGTCACCAGGCACAAGGAAGGATTTCGATACTTGAGACGGATGTTTCCCAGAATAACTGATGCCAAGATTCAGGAAGGCATTTTTTTGGGTCCATAAATCAAACAGGTCATCAACGACAGGCAGTTTGAAGAACTTCTAGTGGGACTGAAGAGAATCGCATGAAAGGCATTCGCGGATGTTGTCGAAAATTTTGTTGGCAATTTCAGAGAACCAAACTAAGTGTAGTTGGTTAACAACATGCTTCAAGCAGACAAAACCATGAAGTGTAACATGTCATGTAAGATTTATCTTCTGCATTCCCATTTAGACTTCGTCTCTGAAATCTTAGCGCTGTCAGCGACAAACATGGTGTAAGATTTCACTGGGACATTGTGGTCATGCATAAATGGTGTCAGGGCAACTGGAATCCATCAATGCTGGCTTATTTTTCTTGGACTCTTAAGTGAGAAGCCTCAGACATTGAGTACAAATGAAATCAACAAAACGTTTTTAGCTATTGTAAAGCATCAGCACCGTTATGAAATTTAACGCATTATATTCAATAAAAGTTAATTTCTTGTTTCTCCAAATTTCTACGTGATATAAGTAGTTTAAAATTATATTTGTGTTCAGCTTCAAGTGGTCTATAATAAACAAAAAAAATTTGAGGAAGCAGCAAATTAGAAGAAAAATTGCTGTCAAGTGTAGATTGTGCCAATTATCGAAGTCTTGTTGCTAGGAAATCGGCTGTTGTATAACTGCCACCATTTGCACACAGGACCACTGCACGCCAGCTTATTGCACTTATGTCTAGTTCAAGAGTTACCCAGCACTCAGAAGACCTGAATGGGCAATTTCAGAAGTGATGCTGGCTGCTCAAACAGCTTCTGAAGTTCACAGAGTGTAATTAAACTCACTGGGAGTGCTCTCTCCAGCTTTTAGCATACTTGCTGCACGGCTGCCTCAGTCATTACATGTTGGTGTTGGCAGGAATCCAATGAATCCTTCTACCTGATGCATGACAGGGTCTGCAACAATCGCCGTAGCTGCAGCACCTGCATTACGCCTCTACCTAATGCCTGGAACAATTACTCATCTCAACAGTGCTGGCTGAAATAATTTATAACAGAAAGAATACACATCATAAAACAATATTTTCACTCAAGTTACCCAGCCTCGTGCTCTTCCCATTTTGCATCATTAAGTGTGAGTTTTGAAGTCCCTGTCTTACATCACAGTACTTCCTATGTTGTTGAAGTCTGACTACTGGAAGCCTGCTTAGAGTCCATGCAGATGTCCCTGATGACCCATGAAAAGCCTAGCTGCTTTCGGGCTTTGGGGTGTTGTCCAGGGCCAATATACTATACCTTGGTACTTGTAACAATAAACTAATTTACCAATTTATCTCAGTCCTCTTGGACAGGACATGAACGTGGACCCTTCCTCTTATGTACTCTGGGACTTTGTTCAGACTGCAGCCACAAATGCATCGAGTATCATGGTGACAAACAATCATCTAACCTTAATTGCTTAGCCTCTACGCCAGACAGGAGCCATGTTTCTACATGAACATCTACCACTCCCTCCGGCGTCCCTTCATCTTCTAAGGCAGCCTGAGATCCTACAAGGACAGAAGAGCAGATTTTGCCGAGTTCAACCAAAACACATTTATGATGGAAGAGTTGGTAATGAGGTTGTCCAATAGATGAAATCAAAGAGGTGTAGTGATCACAATGAACTACTTTCAGTGGACACATCGTTGGTGGGTTAAGGGCAGAGAGAGGTGTAGTGTGGGAGAGAGAGAGAGAGAGATTGAAGCTCAGAATAAATGAATGGTATTAAGAGCACCGTGATATCAACTGAGCTTATGAATCTTCCTCCGACATTAGTCCATGAAGTAGTTCTCGCTCCTGGAGAAATTACTGCCTCATGTCACTGTCTTAGATGACAGAAGCCCTGGGAGGTGAGGGAGTCTCTAATTCCAACCCCACTGCCTCCCAGCCTCTAATTCCTACAACACATTACCCCCCATCTAGCCCTTATTGTGGTTACCAGGTCTTTGATAATCCTTTGAGTGAAATGTGTAGCTCTCTCCTGCAGGCTGTCACTCTTTTATGACAGTCGTGATGTGTTGCTGCTGTTGTCTGCCTGTCAGGGAGCATGTGGCTCTGAGGGATGATTTTCTTCTTTGATTGTTGCATAGCAAAGTGTCTCCATTTCTGCTAAGCCAGCTGAGTTCCCATCTTAAATGCAGAGCTCCCATTCCCACGTAGATTCCACGTGCAAACTGTCGCCATGCTGTCTTTATTCTCTTTCTGGCCAATTACACTTTTATTTTGTGGGGAGATGAGATTAGATGTTGCCACCATTAGATGCACATGTTCATCTCATCCAAAGGGGTAAGAATTTAATTATTAAACACCAACTTCTATAATTTCTTCCACTAAAAACTATTCTATGCTTGCCTCAATCATACACTTTCAACATAATGTTCATTAGTAATGATTAGCTAAAAGAAAATTCTCCTAACTCAGGAAAAGGAAAAGCCGTCCATAATCTAGCTCCACATCACTAATTCATGACTGCCTCTTTCTGAAATGTGGGATCTATGTCCCTGTTGAAAAGACTTCACAATGATTTGCACCATTGTCAAATAATTGCTGGTTATCAGTTAGGTACATGTAAGGCTGAATAAGTGTTTGGGTGAAGTAACAAGACACTGCCGGTATTCTAGTCAAAGACTTGACACTCAAAAAAGAAGGAAGAAAAGGAATAAACTTATAAACCATTCTGTTATGTAACACATAAAAAGACCTTGAGTATAGCGTATGGTTCCTGTTAGTGCATGTAGCAATTTAAATGCCAGCAGTAACCAAGGAGGAAAGTATTGGCAGGAAAACATCCTGACAATGTAAAAAGAGCAGACCACCCAGTTAAAACACAACATATAGAGTGAAATGAAGCAAATGCTATTACAAGCACAACATGAATGATAGAACCCACTTGGTTTTCATTTCTGTTGAAATTATTGTATCGAAATCGGGACAAGTCTTAGTCTGGACAGGTGGTGAACTTTGTCGTTTTACATGATAAAATTGAACACTTACCCCAAAACTTCATTGTTACCTGAAACTGCCGCTTCCCATTAAGAAGAATGTTTGAATAAATTTCCACCCTGACTCCCATTAACTTACATGGAGGAGATCGCTGGTGACCTTACAGTGGATCTCATGTGGCCTTGATGTAGGAGTCTGAAAGTAAGAGAATTCTTCTATCTTTAGGGTCCAGGAGGTATTACAGAGACAAGATCAGAAGGTAGAGGGAGGAAGTAATCCTGGAAGTGAATATAGTGCTTCTATAATTTCAAAGATCTCACAGAAATAGTTGAGGTTACTAAATACATTGAAATGCTAACTGTAGCACTAGCTTCTGACAATTTGCTATTCATCATACTTCCCCACTTCCTTGCCAATAATCTCTGTTAATCAGATCTTATCTTTAAAGGGCAAGGTCATGCTGATCTAGTTCACACACCCTGGGAACATCATTCCCATACCCCTAGGCCAACACTTGCATGGCCCAAAAGTGGAAAGTGCATATAGCTGACAAGCCCTCCACATCTGAGAAACTTCCAGAGAAAAGTTAGCAGCCTCCCAGCAATTATGCTGCAGTTACCAAGAGGTACCATGTAGGAGCAGTGTGATGAGCAACACCCAGACAAAAATGGGATGCATAAGATTTGAATAGTGGTTTATTGCACACATGGTGGCATGATTGCAAGTACAAAATCAGTTTGGAATGTTCAGTTTGGGATGGATTTTATTGTTGTATTAGAACGAGTGATCTCTCTGAAGGTTATTGGCAGTGAGGGAAGGTAATGTGCAGTTGATAAATGGGAAAACTACATTTGCAGTATCTGGCACAGCATTTAGATGAGTTTTTCATTTATGGGCCTGACAGTAGTGTGTAGCGAAGGTTGAAGCCTCCTTTCTCCTCTTCCTTTACATTTCCCTCACACTGTTCTTTAGTTCTATAATGTGTCACGGATAATCTCATCATGGATCAAATACCTTAAACTGCTGCCAGGTTGCTCCAGAAAGATAACATATGTAAAGACTTGCTGTTGGTCTTGGCTGTCATGTTTATTTGATGTCATTGCCTTTATTGTGAGCACGCTACAAGGGCATGAGTAAGTTGTTCAACAGTTGTTAAATTATATAGTCAGCAGGAAGCCTGTGTTATCTGATGGATAGAGAGTACCTGGCACAGTGCAATGCTACAGAAAAGGTATCAGGATACCATGGATCTGTGCCTCCCCTGCTTATGGTCAGACGTGTACAAGATGTTGAAGGAAGAGAATCCCACTTAGTTCAGGCACAGTAGGTGACAGAGTGGGACAACTAGAAGTAGCCCCACACTTCCCACAGAAGGAGTTCAATCATGGCCACTGGTTCTGTCTATGTGGAATATTCACATTTGCCCCATGACCATATGTGTCCCTTTTGGGTGACCTGGATTCCTGTGTCCTAAAGGTTAGTAGATTAATTGGCCACTATAAATTGCCTCTTGTGTGTATCTGAGTGGGAGAATCTTAAGGTGGGTAAAGGTGATGGGGATGTGAGGGGAATAAAATGCAGGGCTGATGTAAAAATGGGTGCGACATTATTGGGGCGGATTTGGTGGACTGAAGGGCCTGCTCCCAAAGTGGGTCTCTCTCCGTCTGTTTGGAAACGGCAGACAACCTCCACACTGCCATGTCCCAGTGGGACAACCCTGAGAACTTCAGCTGCTCTCTCCATCTGCTTGGCAGATCAAAATGCTGCTCTATTCCCCCTCCCTGCATAAAAAAATGAACAAAAACAGAGCAGCCACATTGACTCGAAATCCCCCTCCCCACACAAAAATAAAACGAAAAAGATCGGGCAGAAAACACAGAATATAAAAAACTATAAGTCTGTGAAAAAGGTCCACAGTCAATAGTCCAAGTCCATATCCAGATTCACATCCAAAATGAAGAAAGCCTGGGTAACATTTCCGGGGCACACAGACCAAAATGTTTTCTTACATTTTAGAGCTGCAGGTAGAGAAGGAGTTGTGAAAGTCAGAACAGCAGGTAATGCCATTTCCAGCAGAGTTAGTGGGCAAGCTCCAAAGCAAAGAAGATGCTGTGATTATGTGTAGACCAAAGGATAAACTTAAACAACATAATTGGTAGTGAGCAATATCCATTTCCTAGCTCAAATTCTATCAGTGAATGACTGATTCTTGAGGGTTTAGTAGGCTTTACACGTTCCATACTTTCATTAAGTTATACATGTAATCAGGGGTACCTGACAACTAACATCCACAGGGGATGGGTGGCTAGACCGAACTACCCTATAGGTTACAGAGTGAATCTGCAGATGCTGGAAATAAATAAAAACACAAAATGCTGTCTGGCCTGCTGAGTTCTGCCAGCATTTTGTGTTTTTACCCCGTAGGTTATGTAGGCCACTAAGATCTGTTGGTCTGCAGTGGATGAAATGCTGCAGGGAATCCTGCAGAACACATGCAATAAGGATGATAGTGCCAATACTACCCAGACTGAACAGGAGAATTCAAAGGTGCTGGGTGAGGTAATCCGCAGGTTACAGAAGCACAGCCTCCAGCTGAAATGGAACAAGTGGGTCTTTAGGCAGCTCATCCTCTTCGATCTGGCATTCAGAATCCATAAGTTTCTGAATCACCCCTACTCCCTGATGCCTGGTTTACTCAAAATTTCTACTCAGTTTAGCCACCACGTGGTATCTCCTTCACTATCTATCGCAGAAAAGAAAGTCCTGGGCTGAAGCACAATTCAGGGTTTTTTCTACTTTGGTAGATTAAAACTTATTAGAAGTTTATCATTGTCTGTTGTGACTTGCTGAAACCATTACAACTGTTGTGTAATGTCTCCAACTATGGGATGTGTGAAGTTCCGGAATGGAATCAGGCCCTGATATAGATTACTAACTCCTCCTGGACTCCCACTTCTGTGGTGGTAGTTATTCCAATGCCACTCAGTTAGCCACTCCTTCAGAGGAGGAGTTCATATACTGTACAAGCAAGGTTATCAATGAAGTTCAGTTGAATAGACTGCATACGTACCAGTGTGCTCTGCACTCTCCCTCATTAACAAACTCAACATGGTGTTTGATTGTCAATGAATTGGTGCTACAGACCCAAGGAGATCTCAGCAAGAAAGAATTTGTAGCAATACTGCACTTGTTTGTATAAATCTATGAAAAATATCCAAAATCTTATCAACTTAAACTGCCTCTGCTGGTTTGCTCAGTGAGCTGAGAACTGGCCAGTGTTGCTTGGCAATGCCTTTGAGCTGCACCCAAAAGCAGATACGCTGTAATAATCTGTGGGTCTCTATTTGGGAGAAGTACACAGAGACACAAGCGCAGCAGAGAAGTCTGTCAAATTCTCAGGGAGAGAGAAAAGATCTTTGTAGTACAAATAAATAAAATACCATACAAGCAAACAGGAAAATGGAGCAAATACCTGCAGTACCCGCACCTACTTACCTAATTAAACTGCCCAAGATATTTGATTTCTCTAAAGCCCAGGGACTTTGAGTGATGGCTCAGATGCTTTGAGAGATTTAGGGTTGTGAGCAATCTCACTCAGGCTTCAGAAGAGCATCAAGTAAGCACACTGATATATTGCATGGGGGACAAAGCTGAGGACATCATGGGCGGATTAGGACTGAAAGATGCTCAGAAAAAGGAGCAAAAGGAATACAAAATACGGCAGGACAATTTCAAAGAATATTTCACAGAAAGCAAAATATGATATGAGAGGGCAAAATCCAACTCCAGAAAACAGGCGTCAGATGAAAGTGTACATGACTTCTTCACAATATTGTATACCCTGTCAGACAACTGTACACATGGAAATCTGAGAGATGAGCTCATTAGAGACAGGAATGTTGTTAGACTGAGACACCAAATTGTCAGTTGCAGGCAAATCTCACACTAGAGATGGCTATTACTATTGTCAGGCAGAGTGAGAATGTTCATCAGCAACAGGCAGAACTCAGGCATGAAAACAATGCTGAGGTAAAGCTAGAAGCTGAACAAAAAGAATGGTAGCATCAAGGTGCAGTCATTAAGAAGTGAAAGTAGAGCTCAGCTCAAACAAACCAGACAACTGACACAAAGAGCAGTAAAATGCCCAACTGCAGGAGATGCGGCAAGACTCCATTCCACATCAAAGAGCTCTGTCCAGCAAAAGAAATGAAATGCCAAAAAATGTAATAGTGTTGGACATTATAAAAGCCAATGTCACTCAAAAGCAGTTTTTCAGAAGGTCAAAGAAGACCATGATTCAGATGAAGAGTGAGCTTTCCTTGGGGCTCTAGATACAAATAGAAAAGGCTGATGTACTACGCTTCAGTTTTAAAATGAGACAGTGGTGTTCATAATGGACACTGGTGTATATGTCACAGCCATCCCAAATGTCTGTTCACAAAACTAGTGAAGAAATCAAGCATTATGCCAAACCCAACAAAGGAAATTGCTCATGGGGCCAGGGAAACATAAGCTCATTGTGAAAGGAATGTTTACTACTTCCATCTGTAAAAATGAAAAAAGAAATAGAATAGGGTGTCTATGTGGTATAGAATCTCTTCTCACCACTACTGGGACGACATGCCATTGAGAAGCTGAACTTTATTGCAAAGTTAGACTCACTAAACAACATTCAGTGGCAGGAGAAATGCCCAGAGTTTTTCACAGGCCTGGAGGTACTGAGAGAAGAGTAATTTATCCAGCTGAGGCCAGGAGTGACGCCCTACTCCCTGACTACAGTGAGGCATATACCTGTCCCATTGATGAACAAAGTCAAAGCTAACGTGAGAGAATGGAGGCACTTGACTTCATAACTAGAGTTTTTCCTGTTCCCACGCCAGATGGCACAGTGAGGATCTGTGTTGATCTAACAAAATTGAATAATGCAATGAGGCAGGAGAAGTTTATTCTGCCCTCTGCTGAGCATACATTGGATATGCTGGGTGAAACAAAGTTCTTCACCAAACTAGATGCAAACTCAAGGTTCGAGCAGATCCATTTAGCTCCTGAGTCACAGTAGCTCGCAAACGTTATCACACCATATCTACGCTATGCCTTCAAAAGACTCCCTTTGGCATTTCATCAACCCCTGAACTCTTTCAGATGAGGATGAACCAAATTTTGGAGGGTCTAGAAGGAGTAGTCTGCCACATGGACGATATACTCATCTTCAGAGGCTCAAGTTAGGAACATGACGAAAGAGTGGAAGCTGCCTTTGGGAAACTAAAACGCTGGAATCACCAAGAACAAAAAGCCATGTGGATTTGGAAAGGTGGAGTTGAAGTTCCTCGGCCACCAATTTTCCTCAGAGGGAGTGCAACCAGATTCAGACAAACAGGTAGGAATTTGGAACATGGAACAACCTACAAATGTATCAGAGATCTGTGGTTTCCTTAGCATGGCAAACCAGCTGGGTAAGTTCATTCCCAATGGCAGAGAAAACAAAGCCAATATGTGACCTCCTCTTTAAGAGAATCATTTGGACCTGGGATGCACTATAGAGGAGGTCATTCTCATCACTTAAAACAACTTATCTCTCCACCAACATTGGTATTCTTTGATCTGAACAAAGCAACCAAGGTCTCAGCAGATGCCTCTTCCTCTAGCCTAGGGGGTGTGCTCATGCAAAACTGTGGTGGTGTATGGAAACCAGTGACAGATGCATCAAGAGCACTGACCCCACTGAACAATGGGATTGAAAAGGAAATGTTGGTTTTCATGTGGGCTTGTGAATGCTTCACCTACTTGATAGGCAATAAATTCCTACTTGAAACAGACCATAATCTAATTGTCAGCATCCTCAGCTCAAAACACTTGGCTGACTTACCTCCACATCTGCAGAGATTCAGAATGAGGTGTAATGACATTGAATATATCCCTGGCAATTTTCACAACTCTATCGAGGATGCCGTGCAAAAGTGAGTGGATGGAAACTGACTCCACCCTCATGAAAGACACCAACATCTACTTAGCTCAGGCATGTGAAAGCTTTCCTGCATCACAGAGTAAACTGGATGAAATTCATGCTAAGTTGAAAAAGAACCAAATTTGCAGCAAGGCCATGCAATACCATAAGCATGGATGACCAGATGTTCCAAAAGGAGCTCACAAACTCAGACTTTACTGGCTTGAAAGAGACACACTCACTATTCTTAATGGTTGCTGCTAAAGGGCTCCAGACTCATCATTCCTGCTTCTATGCACACCAAAATCATCAGTCAAATCCACCAAGGACATCAAGGCATTGAAAAATGTCGCCTGAGAACAAGGCAATCCGTATGGTAGCCTGGTCAGAGCATGTAGCTGGAGATTATGTCAAGCTATGTGAAGAATTCAGGAAACAATACTGAACCTTTCTATCACACAGAACTCCCAGACTTCCCATGGAAAATTGCAGGCACAGACATTTTCGAGTTGAAAGGAGACGAATATCTTCTCACTGTGGATCACTACTCACAGAATGCTGAGGTGTCCAAGCTGTGCTCTACACCCTCAGCTGCAGTTATACAGTATCTGAAAGCTGTATTCACTCGCTGTGAAATACTAAAGACTCTTGTGTCAGACAACAGTCCATAATTCAGCAGCTCAGAATGGAAAGCCTTGGCTAGGAATTATGAGTTCAAACACAAGGCAAACAGCCCACAGTACCCACAGGCAAATGGGGAAGTGGAAAGAGCAGTACAAACTGTTAAGAGTCTCTTACTGAAGGCAAAACACCTCTAGAAAGCACTTCTAGCTAGTTGGGTGACCGCTTCATCAAGCACCTCTGCACCATAATTGGGGGACTGCTTCATTAAACACCTCCACACCATCTGTCAAAGTGGGATTTCCTGGTGGCCAAACATTTTAATTCTGATTCCCATTCCTGTTCCGATGTATTGATCCATAGCCTCTTCTTATGCCAAGATAAGGCTATCCTCAGGGTGGAGGAGCAACACCTTATATTCTGTCTGGGTACACTCCAACATAATGGTATGAATACTGATTTCTCCTCCCAGTGAACAAAATTACCCTCCCCACTTCCTCTATTCCTCACTCTGACCTTTTACTTTGTCTCATCTGCGTATTACATCCCCCCCTGGGCCCCCGCGTATTACATTCCCTTTCTCCTATTGTCCACTTTCCTCTCCTATCATATTCCTTCTTCTCCATCCCATGACCTTTCCCATCCACCTTACTTCACCTGTCACATTCCAGTTAGCCTTTTTCCCCTCCCCCCACCATTTAAGTCAGGCAGCTTTCCCCTTCCCTCTAAGTCCTGAGGAAAGGTCTCGGCTCAAAACGTCAACTGGTTACACTTTTCCATAGATGCTGCCTGGCCTGCTGAGTTCCTCCACCATTTTGGTTTGTATTTCCAGCATCTGCAAATGCTTTTGAATTGTGATTTACAGTTAGTTTGTTGCTGCAGGTCTCTTATGAATGGCTATCGCCCATCAGAGTGGTCAAGGGCCAGAGACTGAGAACAAGCCTACCCATTTTTCCTTCCTTTCTCCAACCTCACTTACCAGACTTAGACAAAGTTGAAATTTTAAGACAACACAGCGTGAGAAAATGGAGACACAGAGCAGGATCTCTGATACTGCTGAGGAGTGGTGAAGCTGTTTGGGTTTTGGACCAATTCACCAAAGGAACAATGTAGAACAGGCATGCACTCATGTGCCTTCAAAGTCCATGAAAGGTAGGGGAAGAAACAGATGGCCTGAATCTTATGACATGGACCTGAGGTGGATGCACCTGTTCAAGAATCTCCATCTGCCCATCACCCCGGGAACCTATACCAGATACGGTAATTTATCTATTCCACTGCAGGAATATATGCCATAGCCTACTAGCTTAGGGCAAGTGACTAAAGAGGCAGAATAATCCTCTCACCTTGCCAGAGTGTTCTGATGGTCTACCTGGTCCTCGATTAGATATAGAGGATTTTTTTAAAGCGTTCTATGTTGAAAGCATTTCACAAAATGAGACTGTTCTTAAAAAAAAAATTGTTGAAAAAAGGAGGAAAACAAAGAGATGGAAAGTTATAACATTGGCCCTATTTATTTTTATGTAAGGAGCATAAGTTATGTGTTATGGGTACAGTGAACTAAATTGTTTAATTTCAGTGTCTATAATTTCAATACAATTCTATAGGCAAGTGGTGCATACATAGTTTTTTTTCAAGAAGTGGCGATATTGTGGTAGTTAATAGTGTTATTCCTATGCCACTCAAATAGCCAGTGCCACATGGGAGGAGCTCACATATTGTACAAGCAGCATTATCAAGAAAGTTCAGTTGAATAGCCTGCACGTTGCATGCTGGTATGTGCTCTGCACCATCCCTCATTAATGAATACAACAACTTCTAGAGCACAGGTCTACAAAGAGGCTTTGCTTATCATTTCTCTAGAGCATAGAGTAAACCATGGAGCCTCCAAGCTCTGCTTCTATGACATTGAGAGACTGGTTTCAGACAAATGACAATGGTTATGGTTGACAAAGTTTGCCACATTCTTTCACGTTAATGGAATCTAGCATTGTTTAACTTTCTTGAACCATCTAGTGTTTAGTTGGAAGTGTGCACAGCTTCAGATAGAAACAATGAAATGTTAGTTTTGGATATATTGTCATGGTCCCGTCTGGCAATTCCCCATTACCTTTTTAATTGAGCCTTAAATCCCCATGCCTGATTTCCAATTGTTCCCAATACAGCAAATTACACACACCTGCTTCCCATCAGTAACTGCAGGATAAAAACCCTGGAATCACAACAAGGAACTGCCAGTTTGTTGGTCAACTCTTGTATGAGTAACCTTGTTTCATGGTTATTTAGGACTGTAAGTTCTAAGTTCTGCATCTCCTGGATTCTCCATGTAAACCTTGTCTCTGTATAAAGACTCTCTGAGATACTAGTTCTCCGTTCGCAGTGGTGCAACTTCCTAATGATTCTGCCTCAGCACCTGTGTCCTGCACCCGGGTTTGTCCCCAGCCACATCCTTGCAACACATATGTTCCAAGTGATCAATATATCACTGGCTGGAATTGTTTCTGTTCATGTACAAGTTTATCCAAACTCTAGAGTGGGGCTTCACAGCTGAGATGCTGATGGGACAGCAACTGTAGGTATGGCTGATCTCATTACTGCCTAATTTGGGAGGGCAAGTTGAGGAGAAGGCCATGGAGTCAGAAATCTGCTCCTCAGGAAAGTCTTAGGTGCCTTGTCCTGTGGGCACCATGTGCTGGTACTACCTCTTGAGTACAGTGCCTATATCTCTTGCGAGGCCCAGCTGTTGGTAGAGTCTGCTGCTGCTTCTCCTCCTCCATGTCTCACACTATCCAAAATAAAGGAAATCAGCACTACAGAAAGTGGCAGAAGTTGACTAAAGAAATGGAAGCGGCAAATGCGGAAACAATGATGTGGGATCTGGAAATAAAACAACAAAAGATCTGTGGATACACTGCTCTGCAGTATACCAAAGTCTGGACGAACTGAAGTGCAGCTTCATCAGAGTGTGTCTTTGATTGTCGTATTAGGACTCCAGGGCTGAATGGTTGATACACAGCCAGAAGAAGGAGAATTAAATTGGTGAGGACACATTAAATGTTAACTCCAGGATGCAGTTTCAACTGTTGTCTACCTTGTGTTTGCAGTATTAAAGGGTTTAAAATCAGCCTTGTAAACCTTGATTTGCGACTGGTTCCATTTATTTCCATCTATTTCTTCCTGCCAGTTGTGAAAGTATTTAAAGGAGACTTCACTGAAGCTGGCATGGTTTCAGTCACTAAAGTAAATTATGTTGGATTTATTTTCAGTAGATAAGGGTTCTGTCATACAAACCCAGCGAAGACAAGAAACAGAATAAAATTATTGGCAGAGGGCAGAGTCAAATGTAATTTTGGAGACAATCGAACTTTCAGTTAACTTTAATCTTTGTTAAGGAGCTGGCATGTCAGAAAGCACAACAATCTTTCAGAGTAACAATATTAATAGCAGAGTGTTGTAACAATCATCCTAACAGCTGACGGCAGTCTGGTCAGCAAGGATGTAGGTGGAGCACAGGAGAGCTACACACCATCATAAAATGTTCCCATTATTTATCCACTAAATGTAAACAGTAAAAATACAAGCCATCACATTAAATAAACATTTCACAATGTTTACATTGATTTGATATAACTACTTCAAGTTTAATATCACATAATACATCTGCTTTCTACATGCTGTACTAATCATGTGGGTTGCTTTGGACTATCGCAATGGCTCTAAGTTTCCTTTGGATTTTCAGTGGCTGCACTGTTGTAACTTCATTGGCTGAATGACAGAAGACTTTGCTGCACATGTAAGTGGTTTCTGCTGGGCTTACGACTGGGTTCCAAGGGCAGTGTGGGAGTGTTGCGGGCAGTGCAGCTGTCGAAGAGTACCAGGCATAGATCAAGCGGACAGCCAGAAGCTTTTTCCCAGGGTGGGGGCATAATTTTAAGGTGATTGGAGGAAAGAGATTCAGGGGTAGGTGTTTTTTTTACACTAAGAGTGGTGATTGCATGGAACTGACAGGGGTGATGGTTGAGGCAGGTGCATTTAAAATACTCTTAGATAGGCACATGGATGATAGAAAAATAGAGGGCTGAGTTGGAGGGAAGGGTTGGTTGATCTGACAGTAGTTAAAAGGTCAGCACAATATCTGCGTTGTTTGCAATGTTCTATGTTCTGGGATTCTGAACGCTGGTGTCATCGGTGTGGAGTTAGCACCATCTCTTTGTGACCCTGTGGATTTCACCCAGATACACTTGATTTCTTCCACATCCCAAAGACATGCTGGTTGGGAGCTTGGTTGGCTACAGTAAATGGGCCGTAATGTTAGGGTTGACAAGAGATTCGGAGGAGTTGGTGGGCATGTGAAAGAGTTGGTTTACTGGGAAGTAATTTGTTAAAGGATTGATTGGCCAAACAATCTCCTTCTATGATAGCAGGAAATATGACCTATGAGATTAAATAATGTTTGTATCCAAACTCCCCTTCCTTCCTGGGTTGAAATTCAGGTAAATCACTCTTTCTTTCTCTCAGGAACTGGAAATTAGAAATGTTATCTTCTATCTTCCTTGAGTCACCTGGCTGATTTTCCTGTTTGGCAGTCTGTGCAAGTAGCTAGAACTTGATTCACTGTGTGTGAAATCAGCATAACGCCAACATTCGGACACCAAGTTGCCATTTTCCAGCTGGAAAACTGAACAAAAATGGACAGTGCACATCTTTCCCTCCCCCTCACTTTCCACCTTCTGCAGGGAGCAGTCCCTACGCGACTCCCTTGTCCACTTATCCCTTCTCATTGATCTCCCATCTGGTACTTACCCTTGCAAGCAAAGCAAGTGCCACATCTGCCCCTCCACCTTCTCCCTCACAACCATTCAGGTCCTTAAACAGACCTTCCAGGTGAGGTGACACTTCACCTGTGAGTCTACTGGGGTCATCTACTGTATCCAATGCTCCCAGTGTGGACTCTTGTATATTGGTGTGACCTGACGTAGATTGGGAGACTGCTTCATTGAGCACCTTCGCTCTGACCCCACAAAAAGCAGGATTTCCCAGTGGCCACGCATTTCAATTCCACTTCCCATTCCTATTCCAACATGTTAGTCCATGGCCTTCTCTACTGCCACGATGAGGCCACACTCACGTTGGAGGAGCAACAGCTTATAGTCTGTCTGGGTAGCCTCCAAACCGATAGCATCAATTTCTCAAACCTCCAGTAATTGCCCCCTCCTCTCCTTCACCGTTCCTCATTCCTGTTTCCCTCTCACACCTTTTCTTACCTGCCCATCACCTTCCTCAGGTGCTCTTCCCCTTCCCTTTCTTCCATGATCTTTTGTCCTCTCCTATCAGAATCCTGTTTCTTCAGCCCTTTATCTCTTTCACCAATCAACTTTCCAGCTCTTTACTTCACCCCTCCCCCTCTCCCGCTCCCAATTTCACCCATCACCTGCCACCTTATCCTTCTTCCTCCACCTTCTCAGTCTGATTCCTTCCCCCATCCTTTCCGGTCCTGACGAAGGGTTTCAACCCAAAATTCAAACTGTTCATTCCTTTCCATAGCTGCTGCCTGGCCTGCTGAGTTCCTCCATTATGTTGTGTGTGTGACTTTGGATTTCCAGCATCTGCAGATTTTCTCATAGTTATCAGTGTTCTGTCTCTCACTCTATTGACACATGAAATGCTACACACAGATCGGTTGGGCCACTAGATACAGACACATTATGCATATTAATAAAGGATATTCTTTTGTTTCGATCCTCTCTGAATCCGGACTGTCTGACTATAGAGCGAGCTGAACCTGTTTTGTTTTAGCTTTTCTGGACGCTGCATAACAAGTGGGAGCCCATGAAGGTAAAGTATTTGAAAGCACTTTGCTGTGGAGATCGTAGGGTCACCCACTCTACAGCACTCCTGCTGCCCGCTGCAGGCCATGACTGCGGAGTTGACAGTAAGTTGCACAGGTTAGCGTGGTGACCCTCAATGGAATGCGCTGCCGAGTATTACAAATTTGTGCTAATTGCATTACCAGTGTTCCTAAAAACTGTCCCAATTATTCAATCAATTGCTGGATTCCATTGCTATATGTAACACATCCTTGCCAATAACAATGATCACCTCTGCCTAATGGGTGGAGTAGTGCTTTGAAGGCCTAACACAAAGTATTTCCTTTCTTAGAGACATAAAGAACTTTCAGTGTTGGCGAGAAAGTTAGTTTTTGTTCGCTTATATTATTTAGAGTTTCAGTTTCATGGGTGACATTTTTTTTGTTTTTTAGACTTGGATGTTCTTTCAATTTTATTTCCAACTGTGCTTCTGGATAATATTTTACCGGAATCCTTTCCACATCAATCTTTACTGCATAAAAATGTCTGCTGCTTAACTTTTATACAAGTTTTATGGTCTGATTCCATTCTATCCAGTCGTAACCACACTATTAACTTTGGTGTCCAGCAAGGAGCGGTCCTTGTCTTCCTCCCACTTGTCATCTTCAGAAAACTAATCCACAAACAACAGATTATTTTTGACTGGATTTCTCCCAATTAATTATTGGGATGGACGTCGCCATCGTCTTTGGTTCCTGTCACAGACTCAGTTCCCCAGCTGTTGAATCTACCCGACTCATTGGTAGGGTATTTTAACGGAATACCAAATAATTTGAAACTTGAAAATTGGCCTGTACTAGCCAGCGCTTGTTGTTCTTCTTGGGTGACATTCTTTGCTGATCTAACATATGCACTACACCTGACAGCTAATTTCCATTCTAATGCTGTCTCATTTCACTGCAGATAAACCACTCAACCTGGCATTTGTAATGTCTTGACTTTACTTATACCAACACTCCTCATCTGTGCCCCTTGTTATACAAGATACTCTGATGAAAGCTCTTTGATCTAAAACATTAATTCCGTTTGCCTGTCCACAGATGTTGTCGAACCTGTTAAACAACTCCAGGATTTTCTGTTTTCATTTTGGATTTCCAGCAATCATTTTTTCATTTACATTGAGGCTGACTTTGCCTTACCAATTTCTGTAAATTTTTGCACAATTGAAAATCTCGTGTCTTGTGAATTCCCGAAGGATCCACTGATTTCTCCAGTATTTGGCTAAAATCTTGATTATACTTGAAGTAATATCAACAGTGTTTCCTTAAAAAAATCCTAGCCTGTGTCATGTCAATTTGTAACCTCGTTTTCTAGTGTAGGTCCTTTTTAGTTGCTCCCTTTAGGCAAAGGGACTGCAGTTTATATTATGAAGCAAACAATGTGCTATTTGTATTGTTTAGGGAAATAAATAAGTGAATGAATTTCAAAGTGCTAATTCATGCACCTTGTCGGCCTGGTTACTTCCTTCAGCTCCTGCAGAGATCTTTGGGATCAGCAGATGAGTAAAAGTTTTCTCTGGTGAATCAATTCTTCCTGTATTGCTTGGACCTACAGCAAGTGGTCAACATGACCTTCCTTGGATTACTTATGGATGTCATTAATTCACAATGTGAACTCTCATCATTTTCTCCGCTTGGAGAATAGCCTTTATCTGGTTGTTTTTTTTCCTGAATATCAAAGAGCTCTTTATTTTTCCAAAGATATGTTCAAACATATATTTTCTTATGAAGAATCCTTAAAACAGATGACGCAGCTCCTGCTTCAAATCAAGTTCAACTTTATTGTCATCTGACTGTACATATATACAACCAAACAATGTTCCTCCAGGCCACAGTGCCCCGACAAAACATATATCACACACAGCATATAAACCAAAATATTCCCATAAATAAGTTAATAAATATGATTCAAAATACATGTAATGCGCAGCACAAGTAAATAGTAAAGAGTACAGTAAATAGTATAAAGCTCTCTGTTCCAGTGATGACACCTCAGTAGTGGCAGGTATTCATTAGTCTCACAGCCTGAGAGAAGAAGCTGTTACCCAGTCTGGCAGTCCTGATCCTGATGCTTCTGCACCTCCTTCCTGACAGTAGAGGATTAAAGAGCTTGTGGAATGGGTAGTAAGGCTTTGGGCCCTTCACCTGCAATGCTCCCGATAAATGTCACAAATAGGGGGGTGGGGAGATGGAGACCACACTGATCCTCTTGGTGGATTTTGCTGTCCTCTGTAGGGTCTTGGAGTCCGATGCCTTGCAGCCTCTGTACCACACAATGATCCGGCCAGACAGGGGTTCCTGTGGAAAGTTGTTAGAATGGGGCGGGGAGCCTTGCACACCTCAGTCTCCTCAGAAAGTGTAGGTGATGCAGTGCTTTCTTGACTAGTGTGGAGGTGTTGGTTGGAACTTTGTGCTCTCCACTCTCTCTCTGTGGCAGCAGAGCCATTGATGTGCAATGGAGAGTGGTTGACATGCGCCTGCCTGAAGTCCACAATCAACTCTTTTGTTTTGTCCACATTGAGACTCTGGTTGTCGTGCTCGGACCATTTGACAAGCCTCTCCATCTCCTCTCTGTGTGCCGACTCATCATTGTTGCTGATGAGGCTCACAGCTGTAGTATCATCAGCGAACTTGATGATACGGTTTGAGCTGGATCTGACAGTGCAGCTGTGAGTCAGCAGCAGGCTGAGCACACACAACCAGTGCTCAGCCTGATGGAGTTTGAGATGTTGCTGCCAAATTGGAATGACTGGGGTCTTCCCGTCAAGAAGTCCAAGATTTAGTTACAGAGAGGGGTGTTGAGTCCCAACAAGGACAATTTACCGGCCAGCCTCTGAGGGATGATTGTGTTAAATGCTGAGCTGAAGCCGATGAACACCATTCTGGCATATGAAGTATCATTTTCTCAATGGGACAAGACTTAGTGGAGGGCCGAGGCTAAGGCATCATCGGTGGAATGGTCTGAGTGTAGCTGGAAGGCGGGATTTTACACGATCCATTACCAGCTGCTCCAAGCAGTTCACGATTGTTGAAGTCAGTGCCGCTGGGCCATAATTGTTTAGGCCAGTTACCATTGCTTTCTTGGGCATCGGAATGATATCGTCTGCCTTGAACCCTGCAGGGACAATGAACTGTTTCAGGGAGATATTAAAGGTGTCCGTTAAGACCTCTGTTAGCTGGGCTGCACAGCCCCTCAGCACCTGACCAGGTAGGTTGTCCAGCCCCACAGCTTTGCATGGGTATATCCAGGCTAGGACCCACTTCACCTCAGCTGTGGCTCAGGGGGAGAGAGGACTTACCTTGATGTCACTTCATTCAATGC
Organism: Hypanus sabinus; assembly: GCF_030144855.1. Taxonomy (NCBI): domain Eukaryota; kingdom Metazoa; phylum Chordata; class Chondrichthyes; order Myliobatiformes; family Dasyatidae; genus Hypanus; species Hypanus sabinus. The sequence goes on from NC_082710.1 coordinate 44,369,895, forward strand.
ATCAAATCATGCAAAGAAGGGAGGGAGGCATCGTTGTCACTGATAGATGGGGTGACAATAGACAATAGACAATTGGTGCAGGAGTAGGCCATTCGGCCCATTGAGCCAGCACCGTCATTCAACGTGATTATGGCTGATCATCCACAATCAGTAACCCGTTCCTGCCTTCTCCCCATATCCCTTGACTCCGCTATCTTTAAGAGCTATATCTAACTCTTTCTTGAAAGCATCCAGAAAATTGGCCTCCACTGCCTCCTGAGGCAGAGCATTCCATAGATCCACAACTCTCTGGGTGAAAAAGTTTTCCCTGAACTCCATTCTAAATGGCTTACCCCTTATTCTTAAACAGGGGCCTCTGGTTCTGGACTCCCCCAACATCGGGAACATGTTTCCTGCCTCTAGTGTGTCCAATCCCTTAATAATCTTATATGTTTCAATCAGATCCCCTCTCATCCTTCTAAATTCCAGTGTATACAAGCCCAGTCGCTCCAATCTTTCAACATATGACAGCCCTGCCATCCCAGGAATCAACCTCGTGAACCTACACTGGGTGGGCTTGTAGTTGGTTATGGCTTGTATACCTTGCCATATGTGCTGTGTGTCCCTGGTGTCACAAAGATGCCTGTGGATTTTCTGTGCGTACTCCCACTTTGCCTTCCGAAGAGCACGGGTTTTGCTGACTTTAGACCTGCCATGTCCCTCGATCTGAAGACAGCGTCCCGATCCCTTCCTCAGTGCGTTTTCCTTTGTAGTCAGGCACCAATCCTGCATTTTCATCAATGCACACACAATAAACTGTCTCCATGAAACTGCTCCAGTCCGTGCTTTCAAAGCAGTCCTGCAGCGCTGATGTGGCACCCTCTGGCCAGGTCCCCCTCTCTGGATTGGTTTGACCCGCTTATCCAGTGGTCTGTAGGTAGGGATTACCAAAATGGATATATAGTCTGAGTATCTGACTTCAGGGCAGCGTGCAGCCTTAAATGTTGCTCCATAAATGTTGGTGTAAACAAGGCCTAATACTATATATTCTCTCCTCTGTTTGTGAAGCTGACATGCTAGAAGAACTTTGGTAGGACTGTTAAGTTGGCAAGACTGAAGGTACCAGCAACAGTGAAGACACCATTGGGGTGAGTGGTTTTGAGTTTGGAGATGGCACCATAGAGCTCTTGCAGTAGTTCCATTGAATTAGTATGGGGGGGAGGGAGGTAAACAGCAATAATCACAATGGCAGTGAAATTCCTCTGTAATTTCTCATTCCTCTGTATTTCACCATTAAAAACTATTTTTGCAGTGAGAAGTGGGACGTTACTACCAAGATGTTCGTGCATCAGTTCTTACTGATGCAGGCACACAGACCTTCTCCACGGGTCTTGCTGAACATCACAGCATTTCTGTCCACCTGAAAGAAATTAGGCCTTCTGACTGGATGGCAGAGTCTGGAACGGTGCCTTGGAGTCGCATTTCTGTCAGGATGAGTGTGCAACAGCCCCTCATCTCCTGCTGGTTCAGATACAGATATAGGTAAACCAGTTTCTTCATTAGCGATCGAACATTAGCGAGTAGAATCATTGGGAGTGCAGGCCACAGAGATCCACTTTAAGTCTCGGTCAAATACTGATGTGGTTACCGTGCTCCTGCGTTTCAGCACACCACTTCCCTGAGTAGCTGTAGCAAACTGCAGTGCAGAGCGAGGGGCTTTGTTATTCCACTCGCTAGCGAGGTAAATGTAATGTAAGGATCTATTTCTTTTAGAGCACTACACATGGATTTTTGTCTTCACATGTGCATTGATCTGTTGTCTACATGTGTGCATTGTTTGCTGTCTCTCACTCGCTGCCCTGTGAGTAGACCAGTTGAAGCCATGAGATAGTTATGCAACAAAGCAGTGAGAGGAAAGAGTAAACAAGAGTAAAGAGTAAGGAAACAGTACGAAGACCATCACAGATGCTAACAAAGGGCCGTGTGAATAACTGCCTGCATAGTACACAGTGAAAGACACAACTAGCAAAATTAAAGTGAACATAACATGGCGATGGCTTCAGTCAGGAAAGTTGACGAATTTGATTGTGCTAATTAAAGCTGGGAGTTGTATATCGAGAGGGTGGAACTGTATTGTAATGCAAACAATGATGGGGGACAAAAGAAATCCCCCATGCATTTTAGATTAATGTATTCTAGGAGGTACAGTGTCTGACACAACCTATTAACCCCTGAAAAGCCAGCAAGCAAGACGTTCGATGAAATAGTTACAATTTTTCACAACTACTTGAGTCTTAAACCACTGGTAATTGCTGAGAGACTTAGATTTTACAAAACAAATCAGTCAAAGGATGAAAGCACTTTGGAATACATGGCAGAACTGCGCAAACTTTCCCAAGCTAAGACTTTAGAGATGGACTTTCTGATGTATTAAGGGACAGGCTTATGTGTGACATGCATAGTCAAAGCACTCAGAAGAGTCTACTGTCTGGCACGGCTGCTTAATGCTAATGAGAAGATGTTTGAGAAGGGATTAGATAAACGGATTGAAGACTTGGCCTAAAACTGGTTCGGGATGCCAAAAAGTTCAAAATGCACCCCCACAGGCTCTGTTACACTCATAGGAGTAGTCCTTGTCATCCTGGCAAACAGTACATATTAACTTTGCTGGGTCATTCATGGACTCCATGTTTCTGAGTTCTGTGGATGCTCATTCGAAATGGCTGGAGCTTATAGCAATGAAGTCAACCAAAGACTGTCTAAGCCATGAGGACTACCTTTTCTAGAAAAGGCTTAGCAAAACAAATTGTGAGTGACAACGGACCACAATAGACATCAGAGGAATTCTGACTGTTTATGAAGAAAAATGGCATCAAACACTTCAAGTCAGCTCCTTGCTGCCCAAAGGTTTATCCAAGCATTCAAGAAGTCCATTAAAGTGATGAACAAGGAGGGCATTTCCTACAGCACAATCTGGACAACTTTCTTTTTGTGTATCGAAACTCTGTTCATGCGATGACAAATCGAACACCTGCAATGCCATTCATGAACAGGAATCTGATATCTCTCATAGACCTCCTAAAACCAGATCCACACAGGAAGTACAGAATAAGCAGTTCAGCGAGGGGGAGGAAGAGTTATATGGATCTATCTCTTTTAGAGCTATGAACCCTGTTAGTACTACATATGGATTGTTGTCTACACATGTGCATTGCTCTCTCTCTCTCTCTCTCTCTCTTTCTCTTGCTACAATGTGAACACACCAATTAAAACTATCTCCCATATGCATACTTTTATTTAATTGAAATGTGGTGTGCATAGACACAACAGACTTGCAGATTTTAGTGTTCTTTATGCTCTGCAGTGTTTTCCTGCCGTAGAAAAGGTGAATAGGAAAGCATGTTAAGCATGTTTATGTGGAATATGGTTTATGAATAAGAAATTTCACTGTTGATTGGACCTGGAGTGCCTCTGTAACCATGCACACCACCATCTTATTCCTAAAACACTCTCGCCATTGTCTGACAAAACTCAGTACTATCTGCTGTGGTTTCTTCATGTCTTTCATTTCAGAGCAGTCATTGCATCTCACATTATAACACTGCATTATGACTATCACACAAAAAATCCTCTGAAATAATATTATGAAAAGTATTAACTTTGGCTATTAAGTGTTACTGCACAGGAGGAAAAACTGGCCCCACCATTATCTACGACTTGGACATCTGATTTAACAGGAGATGGTCAACTTTGTTAATTATTTTTCAATGTTTTATTTTGCTGCATGTTTTGCTCATTTGTCTTTCTCATTTCTCAGCCATGAGGACATAATTATGAGTACATCCTCAACTCTGGGTGCCAAGGCAGAATCTAAGTTGATGGAATGTGTATTGTCAGAAATGGTGTTGGATAGTATTCCATTCTTGGTGGCTAGACACAAAAGACTGCTTTCTTATAGAGTACAAATTTCTTGGTGTGGCTTCTAACATTTCACTCCAGATAACATTGATAAAAACAGATAATTTACCTTTCTTCTATTTGTGGGACAATGCTGGCAGCAATGGGGTACATGACAAGCTAGAGAAAAAAATGCATCACTTCACACCAGAATTATTTCATGCATTTTTGAGATATCATTCAAAAAGCATCTCAAGTATATTACAAAACACAAATGGAATTTAGAACCAGAAAATGATAAGGAATCTCGGCAGAGCAGGGAAGATCTCTGGACAAAGAACTGGCCATCAATATTACTAAAGTTTTTGCAAATTTCTTCACTAGAAACATCTTTATTGTCACTGTGAATTGTTTCTCATTTCTCTTGGGAGTGTAGCTCTTGTGATTTTCAAAGGTTTGTTGCTGTCTTTTGGTTAGTGGCACTGTTCTAAAGTTTCTACTGTCATACTTAAAATGCTTTATAAAAGATACAATCTCCAAGGAAATTGCCTAATACTGTAGATAAATGGCAAAACATTGGTATTTTATAAATTCTTTTTGTAACAAGCCAGCAACAGACAAATGTCATCAATAAGTATTAAAAAAGATCCCCCATGAGATCTATTATTTTTGATAATTCTGTTCTGAGCACAATTTAAAAATATATGCAAAAATTAGCTTATTTGAATCCAATATACACTCCGCAGCCAGTTTATTTGGTGCACCTCTGCATCTGGTTGTTAATGCAAATATCTAATCAACCAATCATGTGGCACTAACTCAATGCATTAAAGTATGCAGACATGGTCAAGAGGTTCAGTTGTTACTTAGACCAAACATCAGAATTGGAAGAAATGTGATAAAAACTGCTTTGATCATGGAATGATTTTTGGCGCCAGACTGGTTTGAATGTCTCAGTTGTTGATCTCCTGGGATTTTCACACTCAACAGTCTCTAAAGTTTACAGAGACTGGTGCAAAAAACAAAAAACATCCAGTGAGCGGCAGTTCTGTGATAAAAATGCTTTGTTAAGGAGAGACATCACTGGAGAATGGTCAGACTGATTCAAGCTGACAGTAACTCAAATAACCATGCATCCTTTAACAGTGGTATGCAGAAGAGCATCTCTGAATGCACAGCACATTGAACCTTGAAGTGGACGGGCTACAGTGGAAGACCATGAACATACACTCAGTGGCCACTTTATTAGGTACAGGAGATACCGACAGAGACTGAGTATAATAAAAGTTACAGTTTTCAGTTACAACAACGTGATTGGTAGTGGAACATTTAATAAGATATGCTAACCTTTGTCAAGGAAAGGTTAAATATTGGATTTGTTTCAAAGCAAAAACAGAATCATCGAGTCATAGAAAATTACAGCAGAGGAATAGGCCTTTTGGTCCATTTAGTCCAAGCCAAACCATTTAACTTACCTACACCCATCGATCTTTACTGGGACCATAGCCCTCCAAACCCCTACCTCGCCAAACTTCTCTTAAATGTTGGCATGCACCACTTGTGCTAGTAGCTCGTTCCGACTCACATCTCTCCGAGTGAAGAAGTTCCCTCACATGTTCCCCTTAAAATGTCTTCAAATGGTTCATAGTAAATCATGAGTTAATAATCAGAAGATAGATATGGACAGGGCTCATTTAGCAGATCAAAGCACAGTATTCTGAAAGAGAAGCAGTTTTTCCATTACAGTATCCAGGCACCGTGGCCTGCTCAGAATTTGATCTATTGATGGATTTACTTTTTGTGAAAAATAATCTCCTCACATGTGTCTTAAATGTAAATAATATTTGTTTAAATCTCTATTCTCGTGCTTACATTGATTTACTTTATTGCCTAAATTTAGCTTTTGATACCACTTTAAATAATTCATTCTGTTGGCTCAATTCAGGGTGGAAAGCTAATTTTTTTCTCTTCGGTCATTCTTCAAAACAAAGTATGTTAATGTTCACATCCTTCCTAATATTAACATATAACAGGTCACCAGTTTCCTCAAGAATGTGATGATTCACTCGAAAACCTATCTCAGCCTTTCCTCTCTTGAACCCATTGCTCCTTCTAAATTACATTTGGATGTTGTTTATTTACGTTTCAACTGTTGAGGGACTGTCAGGCAATTAATTATTTCAAGGATAATGTGACAGATGAACAGAATCTGGTCTGTTAGTTTTAGATTCTGCAAACATAATAATACAAGAGGTAAAACTGGCTCAGAGGTAACAAAGATAAGGATGAAGAGTTTATAAGTAGATCAGCTGAGGTAGGGGAATGGCTGCAATAATATTTTGTTTTGGAGTACGCGATGAAGGGCAGAGACAGGGTCAATAGACTCAGCCAGATCCAGCATGGGCACAACCCTCCCGGCAGCTGAGGATGTCTTCAAGAAGGCAGCATCCAACACTAAGGAGCTTCACCATTCAGGAAATACTCTCTTCATTCCAACTACCAATGATTCAGAAATAGCTTCTTCCCTTCCACCATCAGAATTCCGAATGGTGCATGACCACATGAACACTATGCAATCATTCCTTTTTTTTTGCACAATTTACTTATTTTGTCGTTTGTAGTAATTTTTATGTCTTTGCACTGTGCTGCTGCGCACCACAAATTTCATGTCGTATAAAACTGTGATAATCAACCTAATTCTGAATCTGATTCTAATTCTTTTTCACAGAATTTGAGAAATCAAGAACTAAGGGGCATACGTTAAAGATGAGAGGAGAGAGAATTGATAGGAACACAAGGGGCAAATTGTTCACCCAGATGGTGGTAAGGATATGCAATGAACTTCCAGAGGAAGCGGTTCCAGCAAGTACATTGGCAACATTTACAAAGTGCTTGGACAGCTGTGTGGAAAGGAAATGTTTAGAGAGATATAGGTCAAACCTGAACAAACGGGATTAGCTTCAATGGGGACCTCGGATGGTATGGACAAGATAGGCTGAAGAGGCTGTTTCCATGCTGTATGACTCTGAGAATGGTGACAGTTCTGTGATTGTGATTATAAGAATTGAATAAGATGTCAGAGGAAGATACCAGGCACAATTATTGAATCAGTAAAAGAGTTTGAAAACGTGATGAGGGTCAAAGACCCAATGTTTAACCGCTGGATGCTGGACAAGCAGCCTGATGTCAAAGGACCATTAGCTCATCAGGTGAGGTAATGGGTGAAACTGGGATCATTGCTTGTTAATATCATGTCAATAGGAAGCTGCATATAGATGAGAAAAGAAGAAGGAAAAGTTAGGCAATTCTCTGGGGGGCTTCTGGGGATGATAAGAGAGAAATGGGCGGTAAAGCTATCACTGACGAGACTCTACCTATGAACACGGTGGAACCAAGGAAGGAGTTTTCATTACAATTGAAGGATGTGTTAGAGGACGAGTAATGTGACTGATCATACCAAAAGCTGCACAGAAGTCAAGGATGTTGCACTCTGGTCACCCTCACAAGATGGAAACATTTTGAAGTTGCTGCTGTAACAAAATTCTGGTGAGAATATTCGAACATGCTGGAAAAAAATATAACAGAGGCAGTGAGCCTTTCAGGAATAATGGAGAGAAAATAGAAGGGTCCATAGTTTATAAAAACCTAGAGCTTGAGGGTAGTTTTTTTAAATGAAGAAAAACATGATGCAAATCTTGAAAGGGAGAATATGGAAGAAAAGGAAATACTTATGATGTTGTCAGCAAGGAAATCAGCAGGATGTTGTGTGATCATCAATTAAGGAGTACAAAGCTAATGCATTTTGAAGTTCAAGTGCAAGATTTTCAAACCTTTCTTTTAATATGTTATCTTTGTAGTTCTGAATTCATTTGCTCTGTTGATGATTACTGTGCAGTAATTGGAGTGCTGAAATCTGAGACCAGTAATATCTATTTCAACTTAACCTTGAGCTATTTCAACACCATTCAGGAAGGATGCAAGTTGCCAATATTTTCTTCCTTCATTTGATATTCTATATTACGCTGTATAAAATTTTATCAGCTATTGACCCCTCCTTCACCATGCATTTTGCATCGTTCTCAAACAGATCTGAATACATACACCACCAATCTGCAAAGTTCTGTAAAAATACCTGAGTCCTGAAGTGTCTTGCCATTCTTCAAATGTGTTATTCTTTGTAGATTGAGCACTAAGAGTCCTGAGAAGTGGGGGTAAGAGGGACAAGAATATTATTTAACTATTAGCTATTGTTAGCAGAATTTCATTAGACACTGAGGTCGCACAAAACGTATGCTTGTGTGTTTTGTCAACAACTATATTGTCTGTCTAAGGATGGAACTTGAAGAACTTGGTTGCATAGGTTATTTACAAAGGGCAGATCTCTTTTGTTAATTTATGTGGGTGGTTATGTATAATAATTCTTCCTCTTGTGAAATATGTCATCACATCATAACACCTCACAGTACTTCACACTATTAATTACCATTTGAAGTGCAGTGATGTTTGCTGCTTAGCGAAATGTAGCAGCCATTCTTTGCCAGGAGCACTCATAAATAACCATTGAGACAAATAACTAATTATTCTTCCTGCTTTAGTCATACCAGATGAGGAGCAAACAGTATTGCTGGTTCAGTGAGAAGATAACTGTATAAATAAGCAGGGGCTCCCTCAAGTACAAGCCAGGTTAGGTCATAACATTACATATTGAGGTAACATATTAATTCAAAATTTGCAGGACAAGATTTAGAAGAAAAACAGTGCTCATTGAAATTAAAAATAAAAGAGAATTATAAAAATATATCAAACTTCAGTGCTCAAACTCAACACTGGGATAGTTTAGGAAATGAGAAAGGCTGTCTGTCAGATCTCTTTTAATAATTTAGAAAGATGTTGAAGGGCCTGATGCATATAATCTTCTAGATTGGTGTATATTCCTCACACTTCAAAATCACTGTAAAGACTGTGAAATGTAATGAATAATTCTGAAACTTGAAAAGACTGCACAAGAAACAGAAGTATGGACACTGCATGCAGTTTCTCATTGGGAGCTAACACTTCTCAATATCTTAAATAAAGTAGCAAGCATTGACATGTAGCAAATGGTTTTCCTTCTAACCTGAGAGGTTGCAACACAAAAGTAACAGCAAGAAAAGAGAGCCAAAAATATGCTTAATATTGGCACTGGTGAAGAAATGTTGTTACCCAAACAATCAGAACATGCAAGTAAGCATGTTCACCTCGTTCTCTAATATGGACTTTACTTATGCAGTGGACTTTGCAGAAACTTAATATACTGATGATATAAATGTTGAAAAAATAGTGTTTCTAAGTACTTTGTCTAATTGTACTTGACACTACTTATTTTGCTCGCTAGCTAATTTTTGACTATTATTTCTGGAGGATGGCAGGATCATCTTTCACTTCTAGCAAGTTTGTGGAATTGAAACAATATCTTGACAGTGTCATACTTACTTCCTGCCATTTCTGCCTTATTTTTGGATCTTATTCAGCCAAAATAAAACTGATTATTAGTACACTTCTTTCAGACAAGGTTGAAAGGGACAAGATTAACCAGGGCATAATGAGTTCTCTGATGCAAAATTCTTTCTAACTTTGCTTTCTGAAAGTTGAAGAGATTTAATGGAAGTTGTTGAGACTGCACCCAATATATGTCATCCAACTCATTACTTACCATCTGCCATTATAGAGACGTTTTTAGGCAATGGTTCTTTGACCTAGTAAAGATGCACGCACACGCCTCATTATAAAAACTAACAGAAATTAAAAGTACATTCTGGTTTATAGCACTCTAGATTCAGCTTTCTAGTGCCTTCTAGGGCCACCACTATCTTGAGCTTCCAAAATAGGATTTACATTGAAGGCTATACTGAAAATATCCACGGAGGTAGTTCTAACATGCATGCAGTCATCAAGCAAATGATTCATTTATTGCTCTCTGGAAAAGGAAATGTCATTGGATATCTTTTGGACAATTTGCATTGATGCACTTGCAAATAAAAGGGCAAGCACTAACCTTCCCTGGCATGTTTAGTTCACAACTTCATGCTTTTCATGTATTTTAGTGCTGATTCTATCCCTGAGATATATTTCAGTGCAGAAAAGGAGTTGCTAGGAAGCAAGCTAAAGCAGATAAAAACATCTGGATTTCAGCACTTTTCCATGCACGCATGATAGTCATAAGTTGCTGACCGATTTACTCAATAACATTGATGATAGCCTCATCGTTATTCTTACTGCAAAGTTCAGGCCAATGTAAACAAGCAGCTGGAAATAAATTTGCTCCACAATTTTCCTTCTCCCAGTAGGGAGCACCTGTGCTTTGCTTGGCATCTATGTGTGACAATCCAACCAAGAGCGGAAATTCAATGGAATTGGAAGGAACATGAATCTGCATTCCTATACTCAACTGCTGAACCTCTGATGTGTTCTTGCTGTCATTAAAAATTAGTTGATAATGTGTTGTTATCAAAATATGTTTAATTTTTAAAGATAATTTAGCTGGCCTCATACCAGGAACTGAACACCACTCTCTGGTTAATGCATATACAGCGTAAGTGCCTGATGTACACAAATCATTTCCTTCTGGCTCCTGCAGGTAAATTTAACAGGGATCTCTCAGCATTTATGCCTTAAAAATTGATTAATGATAGTTAGTCACATATAGTCAAAATCCTAATCAACCATTTAAGCAATCCTTTATAAATTTATTAATTATTTGGAACTAATAAACCTGACACAACACAATTACAGAAGTACCAAATGACCAAAGGAAGGATAAAATTAAGAAGTTGAATTATTTCATGCAGCTGTAGTTATGAAATAAACTTCTTAAGCAACTGATATTGGCAGGATGACTTTTTTTTTTCTCCGTTCATTGAAGGACAGGATCAGGCACAGTAACAGAATTAGCAGTCAGACCAACTCTAATCAGAATATTTTATTGACAGTGGAAGACCAAGACCAGTGGAGGACCAGAGGGGTTTGGGTATAAAGACAGATCTAAAAGGTAATGCACAGTCATGAGGTAATTTACAGGTCTTTAGAATGAGCCGTTGTGAGGTAGAAATGCATTTATACAGAGCCCCACCTAGACGAGAACTAATGTACCTATTCTCCATTCAATTTTGGACACCAAATCTCAGGAAAGTTTTGTCCTTGGTAGGGATGGAACCGTGATATCATGGCTAAAAGAGTTACATTCAGACAGCTGCTAAATCTCACCTTAAATACTCTTCTGCTTAGGTAATGAAAGGGCGTGAGAGGCGAGTGAAGAAATAAATAATTCCTCAGATGGAAAAATTCAAAAAAGATTAACTTACGAATCAAAGAAAAATGTGGTTACTTTCTGTGGAATGGGTAGTGGGTATCTACACTAGGCACTTTCGAAAAGATGGCGATTCCAGATTTAATGAAACTTTCAAGGAAAAGTTCACAAGATTTTATCAGAATGGACATCAGGAACATGAGACAAATGGGGCAGAGATAAGCTAGTTCAGTTTGTCCATGTTAAAAACAAAAGATCAGCTTTATTTATCACAAGTACACTGAGACATCAAAACATGCAGTGAAAAGCAATGCTTTGCTTCAAAGACCAACACAGTCTGAGGGTGTGCTGGGGGCAGCCTGCAAGCGGTGCCTTGCTTTTGGCACTATTATAGCATGCCCACAATTTACTAGCCCTAATTCATGTATCTTGATTCCTAATTCATGGCAGGAAAATGGAGCACCTGAAGGAAACACACACTGTCACAGGCAGAACGTACAAACTCCCTAAGACTATATGACATAGAAGCAGAATGAGGCCATCCAGCCCATTGAGTCTGCTCCCCCATTCTACCTTGACTGATTCATTATCCCCCTCAATGCCATTCTCCTGTCTTCTACCCGTGACCTTTGATGTTCTTACTAATCAAGAACCTATCAACCTCTACTTTACGTATACCTAATGACTTGGCCTCCACGGTTGTCACTGGCAATGAATTCCATAGATTTACCACTATCTGCCTAAAGAAATTTCTCCTCATCTCTGTTCTGAAGGGATGTCCTTCAATTCCAAGGCAGCGACCTGTGATCCTTGACTCTCTCATAGATTGCTGCATTGGAGGCCCTGCTGTTTAGCTTTTTTACGTAGCACTCGAAATTCTCTATTCAGGCCTCCTACGCCATTGGTGCCAATATGTAGGAAGACTTCTGGCTAATTGCCTTTATGCTTCAGAATGTTGTGAACCTGATATGAGATGTTACTGATCTTGGCACCTGGGAAGCAATACAAGACATAGGAGTAGAATTAGGCCATTTGGTCCATCCAGACTGCTCAGTCATTTAATAATGGCTGATACATTTCTTTCCCTCCTCAGTCCCACTCTCCAGCCTTCTCCCCGTAAATTTTGATGCCATGTCCAATCAAGAACCGATCAAGTTCTGCCTTAAATACACCCAATGACCAGGCCTCCACAGCTGCCTAGGGTAATAAATTTCACAAATTCACCACCTTCTGGCTAAAGACATTTTTCCACATCTCTATTTCGAAAGGGTGCCCCTATAACCTGAGGCTGTGCCCTCTTGTCCTAGACACCCCCCCCCCCCACCATGGGAAGCATCCTTTCTACATCTAATCTGTCTAGGCCTTTCAACATTCAAAGGGTTTCAATGAGATCCCCCCCTCATTCTTCTAAATTCCAGCAAGTACAAACCCAGAGCTATCAAAAGTCTCTCATATGATAACCCCTTCATTCCCGGAATCATCCTCGTGAACCTCCTCTGAACTCTCTCCAATGCCAGCACATCTTTTCTTAGATGAGGAGCCCAGAACTGTTCACAATACTCAAGGTGAGGTCTCACCAATGCCTTATAAACTCACAGCATCACATCCCTACTCTTGCATTCTAGACCTCTTGAAATGAATGATAACATCGCATTTGCCTTCCCCACCGCTGCCATCGAACATACCATCTGGTATCTCTATTGCATCCACAGAATGTTCTGTCTGCCCCTCTAAGTATCGAATCTCCTATCACTACTGCACTCCTCTCCTCCTCCCTTTCCTTCGAGCCACAGCATCAGACTCAGTCCCAGAGACCTGGCAGGTCGTCCCCTCAACAGTGTCCAAAATGGTATACTTATTATTGAGAGGAACGGCCACAGGGCTACTCTGCACCAGCCGGCCATTTCCCTTCCCTCTTCGGATAGTCACCCATTTTCCAGCCTCCTGCATCTTAGGAATGACCACCTCAATGTTTGGGCAGAAGGTCATCGAGCTGCAGCTCCAGTTCCTTAACATGATCAGTTAACAGGGAGGCTGGAGGTCTCCCAGAGTTCCTACATCTCACACAAAGAATACAGCAAAGACTATTCTCACTGCTCTAACTTTGCACTAACAGAGGAAGAAGAAGAAGATCACCAGAAACTTAACTTACCTAAGCCTAATGAGTCAACCCTAACTATGGGCTGTTATCTTGCTAAGCAGCCTCATGTGTGGCACCTTGTCAAAAGCCTTCTGAAAGTCCAAATAAATGACATCCGCTGACTCTCCTTTGTCTGTCTGCTCCTTACAGACAGCAGCAGAATCAAATCCCAATTGATGATAGCTGGTGCTGTAAAGTGATTGTGATGACTATTATGCTACCGTGTCACTTGTATCCTTCTGGTCAATACACCTCTTACTCAGCAGAGGCACGTAACAGAACTCTTTCATCCATCATCAAAGGTCCTCACCATCCAGGCCATGCTCCTTTCTCACTGCTGGTATCAGGTAGAAAGTATAAGTAGCAGGAGGGGTTATCCCCCACAGCTAGACATTTCCTCTAGCTCAACGCAGGGTCATCTACTAGAGACCTCAGCCTTGGAATCACACCTTTGTTGCCTTTTTTGTTGTTATTTGTGTTTCTTGGTTCCTATTTGTTCAGGGAGTAGATCGATTAAGTTTTATTCTAATTTCAATGGTACATTGACAGATAAATACAGATGGATAAGGACAAGGTAAAATTCATTTCTTTTAATGTCAATGGGCTATTAAATCCATTCAAATGTAAGAGAATTTTATCCAATTTGGAACAATTTGTTTCATACTGGGAAAAATGGTTTAACTACATAATGCCTCATAGGCCTGATTTTATTCTCACAAATCAATGAATCAGTTGTAAAAAAAAGATCACTCCCTACTTGTACATAGTTCTTTCCTTTTGCTTGTTTTTTCTTTCCACTCTTTTCTATGAGTGTATACCTCAGATAAATACTTGGTGGAGATTTGTGATATATATGATATATATGTACAATGTCTGAAATACATCTTATGGAAATGTTTGTTTGATGATGAACTTCAATAAAAAAAATTACCAAAAAAAAAAGAAAGTATAAGTGCCTTAGGGCTCACACCACCAGGTTTAAGGACAGTTGCTACCCCTCAATTATCAGGCTCTTGAACAAAAGAGGATAATTACACTTAACTCCTGAGATGTTCCCACAACCAATGATCTCACTTTTATTTCATGCTCTGGTTATTTATTGCAATTTATTTGTAGTTGCAGTTCAACAGTTTGTTGTCTTCTGTGCTCTTGCTTTTTCATTGATCCTGTTTACAGTTACTATTCTATAGATTTGCTGAGTATGTCCACAAGAAAATAAATCTCAGGGCTGTATGTGATGACATATGTGTACTCTGATAATAAATTTTACTTTGAACTTTGGACTTTGAACTTCATTGGGACTGGAAAGGAAAAGGCAGAAGCCGGATAAGAGAGTAGGGGGAGGTGGAGGAATACAAACTGGCAGGTTGATAGGTAAGATCAGGTGAGGCAGAAGGTGGGAGTGTGGAAATGAGGGATGATGTGAGGTGATAGATGGAAGAGGTAATGGGAGTACGAAGGTGGAATATGATAGGTGGGGATAGTAGACCATGTAATTAAATGAAAAAGGTGGGGAAACCAGAGAGAGGTGATGTGGAGGTTATAAGATTGGAGGAGAAGAAGAGAAAGGATCAAAGACTGTTTTCCTTGGCACAACTGGACAGTAGTATATCAAGAGGTTCAGGCTGTTGGATCAGATGGTGGTGATCATCTGCTGCAATTTATTGGTTGGGGTGGCCACAAGTTAATCTCACTGTCAAGGCATCACTGGACTCCTGATCTTTCAGGAAACTGGCATGAATCCCGCAGGACTTCCCGTTCGAATGTGTATCAAAATCTTGAGAACATTAATATTTATGGCACAGAATTTATAAAAACGCAAGCCAATTTTGTAATTATTATCTACACCTACCCTTGCATCCTTCAACCACATGTCTAGCCCAATATGTGGTATGTTCTGTAATGAATGAGTCATTTAATATAATAATATAAAGTTGACAACAGGATGCTGCAAATTTATGAAGGAAGGTGGACACAGTCAGCAGAGAGCAGATCTATCTGTATCTGGATTCAGATTTATTTATTTATCACATGTAGATTGCAACGTACAGTGAAATGCAACAACCAACACAACCCAAGGGTGTTCTGGGGGCAACCCATGGGTGTCACCACACATTCCAGCAAGAGCATCGCACAATCAGCATGTTCACAGAACAGCAACGACAGCAACAAAACAACAACAGCAAAACAAGGCCCAAACCTCCCTGCCACCAACTAGTTCACACACACGGACAGTCCTCCAAAAAAACAGAACAATTTATTTGTTGTTGGCTTCCATCAGTTTTGATAAGGATCCAAACTGTCAACTACATTTCCCACCCCCCCCCAATTGCTACCTGCCTGCTGTGTATTCCCAGCATTAACTGGTACCCGAAGTAGTCCAAAAATAACCACTCAGTTCAAATTGTACCAACATTTTAATGAATTCCCATCCCATAAAATAGATGTTTTTGTTTGAATCATTTGGTTAGCATCCAAGAGCAGTTAAGGTATGGTCTAGAACTAGGCAGCTTACCCTTCATTATTAAACACAGCTAGAACAATAAAAGATAGAAATGTCAAAAACAAATGTGCTACCTACAGGTTTAACTTTAAACTCCTAATGAACTGCTTATGGAGATCTGACTAGGGAATGTCAGGTGGAAGGATTTTGCTCCCCAAAATGTATAAAATCCAGAATCTTACATCACTGCAATTTGCAAAATAGTTAACCAAACATTCGATCCAAGCATAGAATTCCATTGCTTCAAATCACATCCTGTTATGTAGAATTTCAAATCTTTGAAGAACACTTTCATGTATAATCCTGACCCAAGCATAATATAATTCACAATTCCTGCTTTCACATCCTACATATAGAATGCTGAGAGCCTGATACTGCACCACACCTATTGCACACTGATGTATTTCTGTAAAATTCCTTTAATCTATGGAAAGTTGGTTTAACTTTGAATCTTTGTTTTTGTTCACTTGAGAACGTGGGGCTCATTAGCAAAGCTAGCATTAAATGCTCATCCTTAATTGCCCTTGAAAGGCTGCAATACTTGTGGCAGGGTACTTCCAGCCTTCAGTGTTCCAGGATTTTTAACTGGCAACAATGAAGGAAAGGCAGTATGCCTCCTGGTTGGGATGATGTGTGATTTGGACATAGTGCCTGCTGTCCTTTTTCTTCTGAATGGCAGAGGTCTTGTGCAGGTGCTGTTAAAGAAGCTTCAGTGAGCTAACTGCAATGTATCTTGCAGACCAGCGGTCCCCAGGAAGCTTCAGTGAGCTAACTGCAATGTATCTTGCAGACCATTGGTCCCCAAGAAGCTCCAGTGAGCTAACTGCAATCAATGTATCTTGTAGACCAGTGGTCCCCAAGAAGCTTCAGTGAGTAACTGCAATGTATCTTGCAGACCAGCGGTCCCCAGGAAGCTTCAGTGAGCTAACTGCAATGTATCTTGCAGACCAGCGGTCCCCAGGAAGCTCCAGTGAGTAACTGCAATGTATCTTGCAGACTATTGGTCCCCAAGAAGCTCCAGTGAGTAACTGCAATGTATCCTGCAGACCATTGGTCCCCAAGAAGCTCCAGTGAGCTAACTGCAATGTATCTTGCAGACCAGTGGTCCCCAAGAAGCTCCAGTGAGTAACTGCAATGTATCTTGCAGACCAGTGGTCCCCAACCAGTGGGGACCACTGTTGTAGACAAAGGGATTATGTTGTAAGCTAATGACACATATTAGGTGTCATTAGTTTAATTAGTTCAGCAAAAGATTGTGGGCTGTTCCTACTCAATGATTCATGATAAAAACTGCTGTTATCATGGCCAACAGTTACTCACACTGCTACGTTATCATTGTGGCCCTGATCTTTCAGGAATCTGGCATAGATCCTGCCAGATTCCCAGTCAAATCTGTGATCACAATTTTGAGAACATTAACATTCATGGCACACAAAAAAGGGACCAAAGCCAATTTTGTGATTATTATCTACACATACCCTTGCATCCTTCAATCACACTTCTAGCCCAATATGCGTTAAGTCCTGTTATAAAAGAATCAATTAACATAGTAATGTAAAGTGGACATGAAGATGTTGGAAATGTATAAAGAAAGGTGGACACAGTGATCAGAGAGTAGATCCATTGGTATTCAAGGTGCCAGAGGGGATACCAATCCAGTCTTTGACAAGGATTTTTCACGGACTCTGCAGGAATTAGAATCAGAATCAGGATGAGAATCAGTTTTAGTATCACTGGCATATGTGGCAAATTTTTTTGTTTTTTGTGGCAGTGGTACATTGCAATACATAATAATAAAAAATTGTAAATTACAATAGGTAATATATAAATAAATGAAATAACAAGTGTAAAAAGATGGCAGAAGGAAAGAAGGCTCCTATTTGATGGTAGCAATGAGAAGAAGACATGTCCTAGGTGATAGGGATCTTTAAAGATGGATGCCGTCATTTTGAGTCATTGCCTTTTGAAGATATCCTTGATGCTGAGGAGGCTGGTGGAGTCTGCAGCTTTTTGCAGCTTTTTCCGACCCTGTGCAGTGGCCCTTCCATACCAGATGTTGATGCAACCAGTTAGAGTGCTCTCCACGTGAATCTATAGAAATTTGCGAGAGCTTTTGATGACATACCCAGTCTCCTCTAACTCCTAATAAAATATAGCTGCTGTTGCGTCTTCTTTGTAATTGCTTCAATATTTTGGGCCCAGGATAGATCTTCAGAGATGTTGGCACCTAGGAACCTGAAACTGCTCACCCTTTCCAATGCTGATCCTTCAATAAGAACTGTTGTGTGTTCCCCTGACTTCCTCTTCCTGAAGTCCACAGTCAATTGATTGGTCTTACTGATGTTGAGTGCAAGATTATTGTTGTGACACCTCTCAGCCAGCTGATCTATCTCACTCCTGTATGCCTCCTTATCACCATCTGGAATTCTGACAACAATAGTAGTGCCATCTCCATATTTATAGATGGCATGACATTGAGCTGTGTCTGGCAACACAGTTGTGGGTGTAGAAAGAATAGAGTGGGAGGCTAAGCTCACATACTTGAAATGCGGTGGTGATGATTGTCAGTGAGGAGGAGATGTTATTTCTGATTCGCACTGACTGTGGTCTCCCTTTGAGGAAGTCAAGGAACCAGTTATGGAGTGTGGTACAGAGTTTGGAGCTTGTTGATTAGTACTGAGGGTATAATGGTGGAGTAAAGTGTGTTCCAACCTCTCCTTGCCTTGCCTTGTTGATGGTGGATTAAATCAGAGGAAATGGAACACTCACTGGATATGGATTATCCAGCTTCTGGCCAGCTGTTTTACTCATGGCTTCTACGTGACTAGTGGAGTTAATTTTCTGGTCAGTGTTGACACTGGTCTGTCAACAGCAGGGAACGCAACAACATTCTTGAATGTTAAGAGGATTCTCCAAATCACACATCATCCCAGCTAGGAAGTATATTGCTTTTTCTTCATCGTTGCCAGTTCAAAATCCCGGAACCCTACCACCCAGAACTCAGGGAGTGTCCTGCCACAAGTATTGCAGCAATTTAAATGGGCCCTCACTGCATCTTTTAAGGGCAATTAGGTTTGAGCAGTTAATGATAGCTATATTAATGATTTTTACTTCTTTCACTCTCTCTTGATGAAAATCATCAATGGCACAACCATTGTGCAGGACATGATTCCAACAAGAGCTAGCTTGCTCTTGGATGCTACTGATTTTACATTTATCCAGGAATCCTTGACACTGTAGTTGGTCATATCCAAGTTTATTGTCAGGTGGGATAAAACTTTCCACATAGGAGGGTGATTGGGTCAATAAGTGGCAGGCAGAATTTGATTTAATATAAACAAGAGGGAAAATGACATATTTCTGAAAAGCAGGGAAGGACAATCAGCAATAATTACAAGGAAGAATATTCCCACATTGCTCTTCATTCCTATTTTGCTTTAATGAAAATGTTTATGTGACTAAATCAGAAGAATCTTGCTTCTTGAAGAAAGATCATCACTCCCTCAAGGGCACATGGTAGACGGGCAAATTTATTCATGGTTTAACTCTCTAAGGGTTCTCCCTAGGTTCTGAACACCTGACTGGTCAACACCCCAACATGCAAACAAGTATTTGAGAGCAGCACACACAAAATGCTGGAGGAAGTCAGTAGACCTGGCAGCATCTATGAAAATGAATAAACAGCCAATGTCTTGGGTTGAGACCCTTCATTAAGACCGGAAAAGAAGGGGAAAAGATGCCAGAACTAAAATGTGGGGAGAGGGGAAGGTGGGTGGGAAGGGTAAAGGGCTGGAGAAGAAGGAATCTGATAGGAGAGGAGAGTGGACCGTGGGAGAAAGGGAAGGAGGAGGGACACCAGGGGGAGGTGATGGGTGGGAAGGGTAAAGGGCTGGAGAAGAAGGAATCTGATAGGAGAGGAGAGTGGACCGCGGGACAAAGGGAAGGAGGAGGGACACCAGGGGGAGGTGATGGGTGGGAAAGGTAAAGGGCAGGAGAGGAAGGAATCTGATAGGAGAGGAGAGTGGACCGCGGGACAAAGGGGAGAAGGAGATGCAGCAAGCTGAGGCGATTGACGGACGAGCAAGTGTTTGGGAGACTGATGGGATGGATTGGGAATGGACTATATGTCTGTTGTTGGACTGCCATTTCCTTTGGCCAAGTGGGAATGGGGCATTTTTGTGTGTTTTCTCTCCCTCCTCCTCCTACCTCGCCATCTAAGCTGAGGGTTGGGCCCAGCCAAGCACTGAGCGGACTTGCTCACTCATGCATCGAGCCAGTGAGGCTGGCTGGCGGCCGATGTCATTTTGTCTGCACGCTCTCCCGTCACAGCTGTTTCAATGATCATGTCGTGTTCATTTCCAACATGCAAACCGCTTCCAGGAGTGAAACCCTGTCATAACCCGGGGACTTCCCATGTACACATTCCCACACACAAAGAGCATGACCAAATGGAAGGATTCATGTCCATGCAACAGCTGACTACACTTCTGAAAATGCATCCTTTTCGTAACTAGTGCTCGGTTGTGCTTAGATGTAGATAAAACGGACCGCAGGTGCTGTAATCTGAAGCATACACAAACAGCTGGAGAAACTCAGTGAGTTGGCAGCGTCAGTAGAGGCAGAGGAAGGGTCACGGTGATGGGCTGAGATCCAGCATCAGGACTGCATGTGTATCTCTCCATCCTCTGGTCTCTTATCCTACCCCAGCCTGAATGCCACTTTCAGCCCTTCTCTCTCCTCTTTCTCCTGTGAGTACCCTTCTCCTCAGTATGTCAGCCCATGAGCCCCCTCACTCTTTCTCATTATTGGCTGCTGGCCCTATGCTTTGCCCCTGCTTCAACCCCTGCAGGGACTTTATCATCTCATCTGGTCTCCCTCTTTTTGATGTCAAACTCTTCTTCTACGCCCTTACCCGCATCAATTTCTTTGGCAAGTCCCTGCCCCCCACCCCCACTGATGAGCTCCTTCTCACATCTCCAACACATACTTCCTTCTGCACTTTTACCCTCTCTCGATCTTTTCATTTCCAATTCTGATGCAACATCAACTGCCTTGATGTCTCAACTCCTCTTATGCACTCCAGCCTCACCCACTCTGGACATGCAACCCTGTTCTCACTTCATACAAATCCCAAGCCCATCAACAAAGAGCAGTGTCATTGGATTCTGATGGGCTGATCTCTATCCAGGCAGCAGCTCTCATACAGCTTCTCAAATCTACTCCTGGATCAATACCCCAACAACGAACACCAAACCATTCACTGTCTCCCAGACCATCAGGAGGTCTCTCCAACACGACCACCAGTCTCATAATGCCTCAGTCTTGCACTGCCCTCAGCTGTATCTTATTTAAGATCCACAAGCAGTTCACAATGGTCGACAAGATAAGGTGAAGGTGAGGAACTAGGTTCAGTGGGTAATGATCAGGCAGAAACAATGGGACTACTCACTAGATTCTGGAATGGTTCCAGAACACTGGGAAATTGCAAATGGCACTTCACTTTTTAAGAAGGGATGGAGGCAGATGAATGGAAATTATAGGCCAATTAGCCTGACTTCAGTGGTTGTGAAGATTTTGGAGTCCATTATTAAGGATGAGGTGCCTGGGTACTTGGAAACCCTTCCCTTTTCTTCTATTCTGCACTCTGGCCTCTAACCTCTTTTCCTCACCTGCCTATCACTTCCCCCTGGTAACTCTCCTTCTTCCCTTTCTTCCATGGTCCACTCTCCTCTCCTATCAAGTTCCTTCTTCTCTTGCCCTTTACTTTCCCATCCACCTGTTTGCCCCGTCACCTTCTAGCTGCCCTTCTTCCCCTCCCCGTCACCTTTATATTCTGACATCCTCCCCCTTTCTCGACCTGGAACTTTGACTGTTTATTCAGTTCTGTAGATGCTCCCTAACCTGCTGAGATCCTTCAGCATTCTGTGAGTGTAACATATGGTAAAATGGGGCAAAGTCAGCATGGTTTCTTTCGCGGAAATCTTGCCTGACCAATCTGTTGGATTTCTTGAAGAAAATAACAAGCAGGATAGACAAAGGAGAATTAGTAGAGTTGTTTACTTGGATTTTTGGAAGGCCTTTAACATGCTGCACATGAAGCTGCTTAACAAGATAGGAGCCCACAGTATTACATAAAGATATTAGCATGGATAGAAGATTGGCTGACTGGCAGGAGGCAAAGAGTGGGAATAAAGGGGGCCTTTTATGGTTGGCTGTTGGTGACTAGTGGTATTCCACAGGGGTTGGTGTTGGGACCACTTCTTTTTACATTATATGTCAATAGTTTGGATGATGGAATCGATTGCTTTGTGGCTAAGTTTGCAGGCGATACAAGGATGGGTGGAGGGGCAGGAAGTGTTGAGGAAGCAAGGTGTCTGCAGGAGGACTTAGATTGATTGGGAGAATGGGCAAAGAAGTGGCAGGTGGAATATGGTGTACAGAAGTTTTTGGTTATTCAACTTTGGTAGAAGAAATAGAGGCATAGACAATTTTCGATATGGGGAGAAAATTCAAAACTCAGATGTGCAAGGAGGCTTGGGAGTCCTCTTGCAGGATGCTGAGAATAACTTGCAGGTTGAGTTGGTCTTAAGGGATGCAAATGCAATGTTAGCATTCACTTCAAGAGGACTAGAATATAAAAGCAAAGATGTAATGCTAAGGCTTTGTAAGATATGGGTCAGATGGCCTTTGGAATATTGTGAGCAGCTTTGGACCCCTTATCTATGTAAGGATGTACTGCTATTGACGAGGGTCCAGAGGAGGCTCACATGTATAATACCAGTAAAAAAAGGGTTAACACATGAGGAGCTTTTGATAGCTCTGGTCCTGTACTCACTGGAGGAATCTCATTGAAAGCTTTTGAATATTGAAAGGCCTGGATAGAGTGGATACGGGAAGGATCTTTCCAATAGTGGGTGAGTCTAGAACCAGAGAGCACAGCCTCAGAATAGAGGGATGTCCATTTCGAACAGAGATGAGGAGGAATTTCTTCAACTAGATGGTAGTGAATCTGTGGAATTTATTGCCACAGACAACTGTGAAGGCCTAGTTTTTGGGCATATTTAAATCAGAAGCTGATTTATCAGGGTATCAAAAATTACAGGGAGAAGGCAGGAGAATGGGGTTGAGAGGTTTAATAAATCAGCCTCAATGGAAAGGCGGAGCTGACCTGATGGGCCAAATGGTCTAATTCTGCTTCCATGTTTTAAGGTCTTAATCTGCTAGATCTCCTATCTCTTCCCTTAACTGGTTCCATGTGCCCTTCATCCTTCTCTTATCTGGTTTCACATCACCTTCCTCACCTGACCATCTGCCACATGTTCCAGCCTCCGGCTCGACCTCCAGTTTTCCCTGCAGCAACCTGGCTCCACCTGCCTCATCTTTACTCTTTGTTACCCTCTCTTTATCTGCTTCTACCTATCACCCATCAGCCACTGTCTCCCAACTCCACCCCTCCCCCTGCCCAACCTGACTCTTCCTGCCCATCATCTCCTTCCTCCAGTTGGCAGCCTCTGCCCCACCCCCCCTCTCATCGGTTTTCTCCTCTCTATGCTCTCAATTCTCGTGTAGGGTCTCAGCTCAAAACATTGCCCATCTCTCTGCTTCCCACAGAAGTGCCTGACCTGGTGAGCTGATCCGGTAGTTCGTTCTTTGCAGTTGTACTCAGATTTAGCTGTAAAGTAGGATAGCATAAATTCATGCTGTATTGCACTCTCAATGTAAACATAATAATCTACCTGCATTTAGGATTGGATATCAATTGCCACCTTTTTGAAATAGTTGATCAGCTTTGGTGGACTTCTTAGGTCATTAGCTATTTGATGGAAAAGTGAGTCTTGTTTTGTAGTTTTCTGAAAAAAGGAAAGAGTGCATTAAAATCAATAAAACATTTAAAAGTTGAGTCACTTCTGTATTGTGGGAAACTTAGCATCTAATAAGCTGCTACATCTCATAGTTTGATCCCCACTACTGCATTAAGGAGGGCACTCAAACTCCATTCTCACGGAGATAAGACCTTGTTTACTTTTATTTCAACCCCCAGAGGGAGGCAGGGAGAGCACAGGTATTTATCTGCTTTGCAATCTTGCCAAAGTGCAGACATTTGAAGGCTGCAATCTTCTCCTTATGGAGCATTCCTTTGCAGCCTTGTGCTGCAGGAATGCCTCTGTGGCGCCAGCCAAAAAGAACATACCTCATGCAGGGTTTACACATCGGTCCTTATCTCTCTGGGCATAACCTCTCTGCAACCTTGCCATCATTGTGGCATGCACTAGTTCAGTTGCAATAGCCCCCGTTGCAGGAAGTAAGCTGCTTGTAGTGCTGCTGGCATTGTGGCATGTGCCCTTAAAGACTGCTTCAGAAACTGCACTGCACTAATCAGTGGCTGGCAATATCAGCTTCAGTGTGATATCACACAGGAAAACCAGACAAATCTTCTGCAAATTGGAGACGCAACAGGCAACTGAGGTTTTGGCTCTTAATGGACTTCCACAAAAAGCACTGGTGTGAACACTAGATACTGATTTAAAGCCAGAAGATTTTGTGGAGAAATTTCTCAGTTAATGGAAATCAGAAAGATAACTCATGAGATCCGTTTCTGAGACCTGACTCCAGCTTGTTTGAGAGGTGATCGTCAGTATACTTAGATGCAATAATTGTTGCCTCACCAGTACTTTGTGCATTCCAAGACCAATTTTTATTTTCCAAAAATGATATTTTGGAGAAAAAATATAGTGGCTGGAAGGACATCTGCAATGATACAAAGTCATGAAGACTTTAGATCAAAGAAAAGTAAATGAGGAGATTGTGGGGATAGACTGCATTAAAGGAGTTGCTGGACATCTTAAAAGGAATGAATACAGACAGATCTCCAGGGCCTGACCAAATATATTCAAGGGAACTGTGGGAGGTTAGTGAAGAAATTACAGGAGCCTTGGCTGGGATATTTGCATTATATCATTAGCCACAGCTAGGAGCTGATAGATTGGAGAATAATGAATGTTTTGCCTTTATTTAAGAAAGGCAGCAAAGGAAACTCTAGGAACAAAGTCTAACATCTGTGGGAAGTAAGTTAATGAAGAGGATTCTGAGGGTTAAGGTATATGTATATCTGGAATGTCAGGGGTTGCTTAGGGGTAGTCAGCATAGCTTTGTGTGTGGGAGGTTATGTCTTACAAACTTGATTGAGTTTTTTTGCTGAGGTGACCAAGAAAGTCAATGGGGGTTGGGTGGTAGACATGGTTTTTATCAACTTCAGTAAGGCTTTTAATGAGGTTCCACATGACAAGCTGCTCTAGAAGTTTAGATTGCATAGAATCCAAGGAAAGCTGCCTAACTGGTAAAGCAATTAGCTTGACAGTGATAGCAGGGAGTGATGGTGAAATGTTGTTTCCGACTGCAAGCTAGTGACCGGTGGTTTGCCTCAACATCAGGTGGTATCATGAACACTAAGGAAGCTTTTATTGTGACACTAAGAAATTATGTGGGAATCTTGATCATCTGGGTTAGTGAGCTGAGGAATGGCAAATGGAGTTTAATTTGGGAGTATGCAAGATGCTGCAATGTGGTAAGTCAATCCAGGTTGAACTTTCACAGTGAATAACAGGGCCCTGGGAAGTGTTACAGTCCTTAGACTACAAGTACATTTTCCCTGAAAGCAGAGTCACAGGTAGACAGAGTTAGATGGTCGGCATGCTGGTTTTCATAAGTCAGGGCATTGAGTATAAAATTTGCAAAGCCCATGGTTGTACAGGACTGGTTCTTGTACTGGTTCTTGGAGTACTGTGTTCAGTTTTGGTTGCCCTGCTGTAAGAAAAATATTATTAAACTGGAAAGAATTTAGAAAAGAGCTACAAGGGTGTTTCCAAAACTTAAGGAACTAAGCTATTCCTTAGGGTGTTGGAGATTGAGAGGTGGTATTACAGAGGTGTATAAAATTATGAAGGATTTCAATAGGGTGAAAGGACTCAGTCTTTTTCTCAGGGTTGGGGAATCTGGAACTAAAAAAGGTTTAGGTGAGAAAGGGAAGATTTAATAGGAATTTGAAGAACAACTTTTTTTTGACACAGAGGGTGATATGTATGTGGAATGAGCCGCCAGACAAAGTGGCTGAGGCAAGTACTATAACACATTCTAAAAGTCGGTTGGACAGGTACATGGATTGGAGTGGTTCAAAAGGTTAAAAGTTTAGAAGGACCAATTTCTGTCCTGTATAACCTTATGAACTCAATGAACTTTATAATGTGAGGGCTGTCATAAAATATAATGGATGGTTAAAAAAATAATGGAAGAAATTACATCACATATACCAAATATGAACAAAGCTATCATTATAGAGCTGTGATCAAATGCTTTGTATGATAATATAACAAAAATGATAGAGTTTATATAAAATTCTCTCAGATTAGTTATTTTGATACAGAAATTATATCTTGTACTATGTGTTTATGTGAGATAATCAAAGGGTGTAGAAAACAGCCCAGGAAACCTATCTAAGATATATCCTCTAATTTAGAAATTTACCTCTTTTGCCAGCTTCCCCTGTGCATCGGTATCCATCTTCAGCCTTCTAACTGACGGCAAGCACTTGAGAGAGCTTAATGTCATCCAATCAACAAGCCCATCCACGTCAATTGTTCACCCTTTGTTCATACCGATGCCCCACCTGACTCCCTAAGTCTTGATTTCCCTCCTTTGATGCCCTGGCTCTTCAGCTCCTCTTTCCCAAGCTTCCCTTGTCCATGTTCTCCTTAATCCATGACCATGACCGTGCCCTGAAACTGACTTGAGTTCCTCTATTTAATCCACAATCTGTGGAGATAGTGAGGGCTTTCCAAAGAATTTCCAGACTTGTGTCTTTAAAATTTCCCCAAACAAAATGACAATGGAGCCTTTCTACAAAATGTCTGTTGCAGTAAAACACTAATATGCTCAACAAAGGCTGCCGAATCCATGCGGCGTGTTAGAATTTAAGGTTTTGCAATCCGATGTTTAAATCTTCACTATTTTAAGCACTGTAAACATTAGCAGTAAAAGCAGATCCTCTGTGTCCAGATGACACACAGATTTTTGATTAATCTGTACCACAAGTTCTTTTGGGTCATGTTTGGATAACTAGATGGGACCACAGCTGATATTCAGGTGTAACCTTACATCAAGTAAAGAATGAACAGTAATTTCATAGAATAAGTAGTTTCTCCAGCTATGTGTGTGGCATTCCATTCTGCTGGAGGCAGACCACACACATATACACATACAGGCTGCTTTTCATTTGCATTTTCAGCACCTATTTTGAAAGCCTGTGAACTGATATCACACCACAAGTAAATAATAATGCATGTCTTTGAATTAGACAGATCAATTGTATGTGACAAAAAAGCATAAGGAGAACTAGAGTCATTTACAGTCTTGTTAACTATAATCTATACATCATTCCTTTTGCTGTAGTATTCTCTACCACACATATCCTTCTCTCAGTATCAGCCTGCTTCTAATTATTTACTGTCAGGATCATGATTGTGTGTTAGACAACTCAGCTAAATAAACTAATAACATCTGCAAAAATATCAAAAACTTTAAATCTTTTCTGATAGATATCTCTAAACGATGAAGAAAGCTGGCAGATCCACATTTCTTCCAACAACAGAAAAGCATGTTTCTGGAATTTTATAAAGAAACTGCAGTAATTTTATTCCCATTTATTGTTTGTTTGACATTTCCTTTTGTTGACATCTCTACTCTTTGATAGCTTACCACATCGATTCTATCTTGGGTTACAAAGAGAAGATGATTACCTCCTGATATTATTTCACTCTTTGTATGTTGGGCAAAATGCAAAATTAAAGATCTCTTCTATTTGTTTTTAAATTGCCACCCCCTGTCTCCCACCCACACAATCCAGGCTATTGTGAACAAAGTCTTCCATTTTCGTGTTCAAAGAATGAGCTTGATTTTCATAATAGTCTTCTAATCATCAGAGCCCATGTATATTACTGTTCAGGTAATGGAACTTCACCCTTAAAGAGCTCATAAATCACTATCCAAAGTTTTAGATGGGAATAGAATTCCCTTTAATAGAATTTGCATGAAAAAAATTATGTAAAGAAACACAAAATTTATTTCTGCTTGTGTTTCCTTATTCACTCACAGATGGCGAGGCAGCAGAATCACAACAGATCACTAATGTAGTGTTTCAAATTAAATCATCAAGAAATTCCTTCTCCCCCACAGATGCTGCTCGACCCTCCGAGTTCCTTCAGCAGACTATATTTTGCTCCTGATTCCAGCACCTGTAATCTCTTGTGTCCCCAAAGCACAGTTTACCCTCAACCTACAGCACGACCAATTGCTGAAAAGATGCCCTCAACTTTCACCTTATAACAATAATGATAGTAATAATAATAACTTACCTACAGAGCACTTTTCATACAGACAATGTAGACAATGGGATAAAGTGAAAACATAAAAAAAACATGAAAATAAAAGACAAAAAAGATGTCCATTAAAAGTAAGTTTAAATAAATAGGGTTTGAGCTGGCATCAAATGAATCTGCAACCCTCATAGTTTTAGGTATTGAATTCCACAGTTTAGGGGCATAATTCACAAAAGTTAACCTGCCAATTATCTTTTGAGGGAGATTGTTTAAATTTAAGAGACCAGTAGAAGAAGACCTTGAGCAGCCAAGTGGGATTATAAAATGAAAATGATTCTGTGATGTACTCTGGTCCCAGGCAATTAAAAGCTTCAAAAGCAGGTAAGGAAACTTTAAAATTAATTCTAATCCAGAATGCTGATACGGATTAGCTAGAATGGGAGTGATATAGTCTCTCATTCAGGTTTTAGTTGAATCTAGCAACAGTGTTCTGAATGAATTGAAGTCTGTTAATGGGTTGCTTTGGAAGACCGGTAAAAAGTACATTGAAGTAATTTAGTCTATTCGATATAAAGGTGTGAATTCAATTTCCAGCATCATTGTGTGAGAGAAATGGAAATGCAGAAATGTTGCTCTAGTCACTTTCTTTATGTGGGATTTAAAATTCAAATCTGAGTCAAGGATAACACCCAGGCGTGTTATTTCTGATTTTGCAAGGGGAGCCAAATTCCCAACTTTATCAAGACGTTTATCTCTTTTGGCTTTGGGACCAACTAAAAGCTACTTCAGTTTTATCTTCATTTGGTTTAGGAAATTATTACTCATCCATTTGTTTATTGCAGCCATGCCAGAAATCAGAGAAGATAGGGTATTATCATCACCTGGCTTAACTGAGATATACAATTGTGTGTCATCTGCATAAATGTGGATATCAGCTTTATACTCTCTAAGGATGTTTCCTAGGGGAAGCATAAACTGTAGAAGGAGGGGAATGGGGGTGGAGGGGGGTGAGGGAACCAAAACAGCTTGCCTGAGCAACACCGGGAAGTATATCGTATGAGTATATCATATTTCTTAGAAAATTGGTCTCCAAGACACAATATTTTCCCTAAGATTTATGAGTGAAACCAATTAAGGATGCTCAAGGAAAGGCCAACTTGGTTCTCAGGCAGTCTTGGAGAATGTTGTAGTCAATTATGTCAAATCTAAGAGAATTAGAACTGAGACTCTGTTGGCATCAATGCTGAGCCTAGAAAGAGCCATCTCTGTGCTGTGGTTTGCTCTAAAATTTGAGTGAAACTTTTTCGGAATATTGTTCTTATTCAGAAAGTTGGTGAGCTGTTTGAAAGTGACTTTCCCATGAATCTTGCCCAGGAAGGGATGATTTGATATAGGCCTGTAGTTGGCCAATACCACACTCTCTAAGTACCTCACTATCACAATTAAGTGGGGGTTTGGCAGCCAAGTTGTGAAGGGTTCTGAGGAAAAAAATCCAGTTTCAAGGGATGTGTTAATAAGTTACCAAACAGAATTGAAAAGGCTATTAAAAGAGTCCTTAAAAAGTGTGGCAGGGTCAGGGTCGAGACAGGAAGCAGATGGTCTACTGTTTGTTACCATCTCATTGAGTTTTGAATCAGTAATACTAATAAATTTTCACATGGATGCTGTCTCTTTACGAGGCTGCCAACAGAGGTTAACAGAATCTGTAGCTATACTCTCCCTAATGGAAGTAATTTTGTTGATAAAAAGAATTGTGAATTCCTCACATTTTGTGGTGGATGCTTGAATGAGGATATAATAGGTTGAGGCAGGGTTCAACAGTCAGTTTACAGTTGACAACAATATTTGAAATAAGAATTGCTGCTATTCTCTGTAATAAACTTGAACAAAATAAGCTCTCCTTGTGGAGCATGTAGCAGCATTAAGGGAGACTAGTTTTTACTTGAAAATATTACGGAGGACCTCTAGCCCAGTTTTCCTCCATTTTCTCTCAGTTGCTCTGTATGATCTCAAGTTTGTGGACAGAATTGTTTAACCATGGCGACTTTTTACTGAGTGATTTATTCTTAACCCTAAGTGGAGCCACAGCGTTTAATGTTTTTCTCAAGTTATTATTGAAAGATCCAACCATTTCATTTGCTGAGCAGTTTAGGTCACATGGGTCACATAAAACAGCCAGCTCAGAGAATTTAAGTTGTGTTGCAGTATCAAGAAACGGTGTTTTTTGGTGGTCTAGGTTACAGGCAGGAAGGCATCAAAAAGTACACAAAATGATCAAAGCTAGTGGTATCAGACAGAGGTACATCAATAAGATTTAACCCTCTTGTCATTCATTATAAGTCAGGTGTACTTCCAAGTCAATGAGTGGGTTCAGTGATATGCTGGGTAAGATCTAGGCTGTCTAGTAAGTTCATGAATTCAGCTGCCATAGAGTTCACATTTGAGAGATCATCAATGTTATATTTTGTAACTTCAAAATGGTAAGCTAATTCAAAGGAAAACAGCTGGGAGATACATTGTATACTTCATTGTTTTTACTTTAAGTGAGGTAAGCTTCACAGGACAATGTGGAACATAACGTATGAGTATAGCATCTGATGTCACCATTTTCTTTGCCTTTTTAAACCCTTTTTACTTTGTTCAGTGTTATTTCTTCCCAAATTGCAGTGCCAAGTTCAATGGGTGGAGCACAGTTTGGCAGGAACCTGGTATAGTAGTTGACAAATCCTAAAAAGGACCATAACTGTGTCATGTCCTTTGGAATATCCACCGTTGCTTGAATTTCTTAGCACGCTTGTGTAATCCTTGTGCATCATAGTGTGACCACAACAAGTGATGCTTGGTTTAAAGAATCCATACTACGTGTTCCTGCATCACTTCCACGAAAACAGCAAAGCTCATTTCAGCTGGTTTGATTAGAGCAGTTTAAACTTTGAAGCAAACTGGATGCCTTTAAACTCAATCCACTCAGCAAAATTGGTACTTCTTTCTCATTGGCTATTCCATTTGCTACAAAACATTGTTCTTCTTCTTCTTCCTTGAGTTTTTACGGCAGTTGGCATCCACACTGTTGCATTACTGCCAGCTTCAGGATTTACTGTCCCTCATTGTCCATTGACTTGACTGCCAAACACTGTTCAATTAGCTCAGTATTCATGTTGTGCAATTGAGTGTGCCTATCTTTCTGATGTAGCCAGCCATTTCTGCTCTTTTTTAATGATTATTATCACCCAGTACTCATTGTTTATGCACCAATGAATTCTTCCAATTTCTGCCCTTTTTTTACCATGTCTATCTCTGCATGTGTAGCACTTTTTCCTTACTTGCCATTCCTTGCTGCGTCTCTTTTTAAACTTGAACATCCTGCAGTGCTTTAACAGATCAGTAGCTGTCTAGGGTTCATTTTAAAAGTAACTCATCTCCATTGTAACTCCAAAGAACAGACATATCTCTTCGCTCTCTTATTTTCCTTTGAATTAGTTTAATGTTTTGGAAATTACAAAACATAAAAATTCACATGAATATTGAAATCACCACTGATGACAATCCTGTCATAGTTTAATATAATGGAGTATGAGAATACTGTCAGTTCCAACTAGAAAGCAAGCATTGGATTTAGGAGGGAGTAAATGATAATGCAGAGGATAAGATCTGTATCACAAATTTTAAACATCCACCTTAGTGGAGTAATTCAAGCAGTTATCTGTAATGTTAGCCAGACGTAGTCTCTAGAGTGAAGAAGTAACCCCAAATACTGACCCTTATTGGAATTTGTCAAGTTCTCTTTATCCTTGGCAGGAGTTCTCCTCCAACATGGGGGAAAGACATTGATGGGGAATGTTCCATTTCCTAATCTTCTGGAGAAGGGATATCAGCATAAATGAAATCACTTTGCACAAACATGCAACATTTAAATTTTCTCATATATCTTCAACCACTCCCATTTGCTTCCCACTAATATTTAATCATCTTCTGTTCACTAATTAATTACTTTCCAGCATATTCTGTTGTGTGTTTATATGCTTTTCCTTCCACTCTATGTCAATATTATTTTTACATGATGCTCTTCTCAAATAAATTCCATTTATGGTTTATTTTATTTTGTTCTTTATTTTCATTGGACGAGGACATCTCTGATAAGGCGTACATTTGTGTGTGTTCATATACTGAGGAGATAACTAACAATCTATTGTGATCACAATTCTATTTCCTTTATCATAGCATTGGAGAAGGATAGGAACAGACAAGTTAGGAAAGTGTTTCATTGGAGTAAGGGGAAACATGAGGCTATCAGGCAGGAACTTGGAAGCATAAGCTGGGAACAGATGTTCTCAGGGAAATGTACGGAAGAAATGTGGCAAAAGTTCAGGGGATATTTGTGTGGAGTTCTGCATAGGTACATTAAATGAAACAGGGAAAGGATGATAGGGTACAGGAACCATGGTGTACAAAGGCTGTTGTAAATCTAGTCAAGAAGAAACAAAGAGCTTACGAAAGGTTCAAAAAACTAGATAATGATAGAGATCTAGAAGATTATAAGGCTAGCAGGAAGGAGTTTAAGAATGAAATTAGGAGAGCCAGAAGGGGCCATGAGAAGGCCTTGGTGGACAGGATTAAGGAAAGCCCCAAGGCATTCTACAAGTATGTGAAGAGCAAGAAGATAAGACATGAGAGAATAGGACCAATAATTGTGACAATGGAAAACTGTGTATGGAACTGGAGGAGATAGCAGAGGTACTTAATGAGTACTTTACTTCAGTATTCACTACAGAAAAGGATCTTGGCAATTGTAGGGATGACTTATAGCGGACTGAAAAACTTGAGCATGTAGATATTAAGGAAGAGGATTTGCTGGAGCTTGGAAAGTATCAATTGGATAAATCACTGGGATTAGACGAGATGTACCCCAGGCTACTGTGGAAGGTGAGGGAGGAGATTGATGAGCCTCTGGCGATGATCTTTGCGTCATCAATGGGAATGGGAGAGGTTCCCAAGGATTGCGGATGTTGTTCCATTATTCAAGAAAGGGAGTAGAGAGCCCAGGGAATTACAGACCAGTGAGTCTTACCTCAATGGTTGGTAAATTGATGGAGAAGATCCTGAGAGGCAGGATTTATGAACATTTGGAGAGGCATAATATGATTAGGAATAGTCAACATGACTTGGTGAAAGGCAGTTCATGCCTTACGAGCCTGATTGAATTTTTTGAGGATGTGACTAAACACAATGATGAAGGTAGAGCCATAGGTGTAGTGTATATGCATTTCACTAAGGCATTTAACAAAGTACCCCATACAAGTCTTATAGAGAAAGTAAGGAGACATGGGATCCAAGGGGATGTTGCACTGTGGATCCAGAACTGGCTTGCCCACCATAGGCAAAGAGTGGTTGTAGACAGGTCATATTCTGCATGGAGGTCAGTGACCAGTGGTGTGTCTCAGCGATCTATCCTAGGACCCCTAATCTTGGTGATTTTCATAAATGGCCTGGGTGAGGAAGTGGAGGGATGGGTTAGTAAATATGCTGATGACATTAAGGTTGGAGGTGCTGTGGATAGTGTGGAAGGCTGTCAGAGCTTACAGTGGGACATTGATAGGATGCAAAATTGGGCTGAGAAGTGGCAGATGGAGGTCGACCCAGTTAAGTGTGAGGTGGTCCATTTTGGTAGGTCAAATATGATGGTAGAATATAGTATTAATGGTAAGACTTTTGGCAGTATGGAGGATCAGTGATCATGGGGTCCGAGTCCATAGGATACTCAAAGCTGCTGTGTAGGTTGACTCTGTGGTTAAGAAAGCATACGGAGCAATGACCTTCATCAGTTGTGGGATTGAATTTAGTAGCTGAGAGGTAATGTTGCAGCTATATAGGACCCTGGTCAGACCCCACTTGGAGTACTGTGCTCAGTTCTGGTCGCCTCACTACAGGAAGGCTGTGGAAACTATAGAAAGGGTGCAGAGGAGATTTAGAAGGATGTTGCCTAGATTGGGAAGTGTGCCTTATGAGAATAGGTTGAGTGAACTTGGCCTTTTCTCCTTGGAGTGACGGAGGATGAGAGGTGACCTAATAGAGTGTACAAGATGATGAGAAGCATTGATCATGTGGATAGAGGCTTTTTCCCAGGGCTGAAATGGCTAGCACATGTTTTAAGGTATTTGGATATAGGTACAGAGAAGACATCAGGGGTAAGTTTTTTTTTAATTTTTTTAATTTTTTTTTACACAGAGAGTGGTGAGTGTGTGGAATGGGCTGCCAGCGACGGTGGTGGAGGTGGATAGGGTAGGGTCTTTAAAGAGGCCCCTGGACAGGTACATGGAGCTCAGAAAAATAGAGGGCTGTGGGTAACCCTGGGTAATTTCTAAGGTATGGACATGTTTGGCACAGCTTTGTGGGCCGAAGGGCCTATACTGTGCTGTAGGTTTTTCTATGTTTCTAATCAAACACAATAGTGGTTAAAATAAAAATAAACTGGAGATGCTCAAAATATGAAACAAAAATTGAAAATGCTGGAAAAGGGTCAGGTGACATCTGTGGAAAGAGAAATGCAGAGTTGTCATGCTGAGGGCCAGATCAGTGGCATTCAGGTCTGATGACCAAATAAGACACAAGAGACCCAAATACGATCACTGGAAAGCTATCGCATGGGTGAATTGGCACTTCCAGACTGACTTGAAGCAATGAAGGATGTTCAACAGTTGTGTCTAGGCTATTACCTCTACAAAGTTAGATCAAGGGACATGGGTGAAAACAGAGCTTTGTTCCCACATGAGCTCTATGCCTTCAGTAAACATTTGACCATCAAAACAAAGAGGAATGTCCATGAACCCCGACATCCCTGTGACTTCAATCTCTGAGGCCGATGTGAGAGCATTCTTCAGGGGGGTGAACCTACGGAAAGCATCCAGCCCAGGTGGGGTCCCTGACCGAGTACTAAAGACCTGTACTGATCACCTCACTGGAGTATTCACTGATATCTTTAACCTCATACTTTGGTAGTCTGAGCTACCCATATACTTCAAGAAGGCTTCAATTATACCGGTTCCTAAGAAGAACATACTAACTTGCCTCAATGACTATCATCCAGTAGCACTCACATTCACATTGATGAAGTATCTTGAGAGGTTGGTGACTCCTGCCTGAGAAGCAACTTGGATCCACTGCAGTTTGCCCACTGGCACAACAGGTTCACTG
Organism: Hypanus sabinus; assembly: GCF_030144855.1. Lineage (NCBI taxonomy): Eukaryota > Metazoa > Chordata > Chondrichthyes > Myliobatiformes > Dasyatidae > Hypanus > Hypanus sabinus. The sequence continues at coordinate 44,405,261 of NC_082710.1, forward strand.
CAGATGGCATTTCATTGCCTCTTCACTCCACCCTGGAACATCTGGACAACAAAGATGCATGTATCAGGATGCTCTTTATTGACTACAGCCTAACATTCAATACTATTATCCCCTCAAAAGTAATCAATAAGCTTCAAGACTCTGGCGTTGGCACCTCTTGTGCAAATGGATCCTCGATTTTCTTTCTGGCGAATCTTAATCAATTCAGATTTGCAACATTTCCTCCACAATCTCCATCAGCACAGATGCACCACAAAACTGTGTGCTTAGCCCACTGTCCTACTTGCTTTACACTTATGACTGTGTGGCTAAACCAGCTCTAATGCCATATGTATTTATGTTTGCTGATGACACCACTGTCATTGACCAAATCAAGAGTGGTGATGAATCAGCATGTAGGAGGGAGATTGAAAATCTGGCTGAGTGATGCCACAACATCAACCTGTCCCGCAATGTCAGCAAGACCAAGGACATCATAATTGACTTCAGGAGCAGGAAACTGGAGGCCCATGAGCCAATCCTCATCAGGGTATCAAAGTTGGAGGGTGTCATTGATTTAAATTCCTCGGTGTCATCATTTCAGAAGCCTGTCCTGGGCCCAATGCATAAAAGTGATTACATAAAAGCACCACAGGGGCTCTATTCCCTTAGAGGTTTGTGAAGATTTGTCATGACATCTAAAACTTTGACAAACTTCTGTAGATGTGTAGTGGAGAGTATTGACTGGCTGCATCACAGTTGGGAATGGAAACACCAATGCTCTTGAGTGGAAAATCTTACAAAAAGTGGTGGATACTGCCCAGTCTATCACAGATAAAGCCCGCCTCACCAATGAGCACCTCGACTTGGAGAACAGTCACAGGTAAACAACATCCATCATCAGGGACCCCCACCACCCAGGCCATCCTCTCTTCTTCTTGCTACTACCATTGGAAAGAAGGCGCAGGAGCCTCAGAACTCACACCACCAGGCTCAAGAACAGTTCTTTACCCTCAACCATCAGGCTCTTGAATCAGAGGGGATAATTCCTCTCAACTGCACTTGCCCCATCACAGAACTGCTCCCTCAACCAGTGGATTCACTTTCAAGGGCTCTTCATCTCATGTTCAAAGTTCAAAGTAAAATTTATTATCAGAGTACGTACAGTACATGTCACCACACACAACCCTGAGATTCTATTTCTGCAGGCACACTTAGGACAATGACTGTAAACTGTAAACATCAGGATCTGTTAATGGTAAACAGACAATGCAAATGCAGATATAATTAATATCAATAAATTGCAAGCATGAAATGACAATATAATAGAGCCCTTAAACGAGTGTTGCTATCCCCTTTTCTTCAAGTGTATTTGTAACTGTTCTTGAACCTGGTGGTGTGAGTCCTGAGATACTTGTATCCTCTACCTGATAGAAACTGCAAGAAAAGAGCATGGCCTGGGTGGTGAGGATTTTTGATGCTGCTTTTCTACGGCAATGCTTCATGTAGATGTGCTCAATGGTTTGGAGTGTATTACCTGCGATGGTACTGGGCTGAATCCACTACATTTTGTAGGATTTTCTGCTCAAAGGCATTGGTGCTTCCATACCAGGCTGTAATGTAGCCCATCATCACACTTATAGAAGTTTACCAAGGTTTTTGATAACATGCCGAACTTCTGCAGACTCCTGAGAAAGTAGAGGTGTGTCATGCTTTCCTTGCAATTATATTTATATGATGGGTCCAGGACAGGTCCTCTGAGATAGTGACACCTAGGAATTTAAAGTTACTAACCATCTCCACCTCTGATCCTCTGATGATTACAGGCTTATGGACCTCTTATTTATAATATTTATTTTTTTTTTAGTTTTTGTATTTACACAGTCTTTTGTACACTGACTGTGCAGTTGGTGTGATCTTTCATTGATTCTTGGAATCAATGTTATTCCAATTGTTATTGGAATTATTGAGTATGCCCATAAGCCAATGAATCTTAGGGGAATATATGGTGACATGTATTTACTTTGATAATAAATTTACTTCGAACTGTCTTGGAGTTATCTGATGTGGACACCCCTAAGTACAATGTAGTAAATTCATAAATTCAGTTTATGTTTGTCTCTATGAACAGCAGAATTAGTTTCCCCTCTCTTCCAGTAATTTCTCTCTCTTATGTGCTTTTGATGCCAATTATTACAATAAGCAGAGTTATATATTTTTTGTGTGTATTTCCTGACTTGTGGAAAAAAATCTACTTGAGGATACCTGTAAAAATGGAACCTATTCATTTCCCAGGTATATCACAATTTGCCCAGTAAGGATAATGACTGTAGATTACTTCCTCCAATGTACATCAGGGAATTTTTTATTGAGTTTCATTTAGGACAATTATTTGGTTGTCATTGCTGAGACCAGCTATTCTTAAAGACAATCCTGATTTTGTTTTGCTAGAATTTGAATTCAAGAGTTGCTGTGGTGGAATTGCAAATACACATTTCTGGAGAACGCAGAACTTCGCCTTCTAGTCCAGTTACTTAACCCCTACACAGCAATGTCAGCTTCTAAAAGAGTTATCTGTTCTCTCTGCCTGACTTACTGAGTGCTTCCACCATCTACTATTTACTGTCTGCTTCCAATTATGTCATGGGGCTGTCTCATGGAAGTGAAAGGACATCAGTAGCAACAGAAATCTATTCATCATTCTGGTTTTACAGCAAGTACTCATTGAGCATTGGACTCATCTCCTACAGAGAACAAACATGTAATCACAGTCTAATCACAGCTGAATCAAGATGAGATAGTAGGCGGCTATAATCACGTATATCAGCAGACATCTAACAGGAACTTGACAACATTCAATCTGATTTAATGAGCCTTCAATTCAGCCTTCTATTAAGAAAAGAGATAAATATCATCTTTAAAGCTGGATATAATGGAACTAAGAACTTCAAATATATCCATTCATCATACCTGTTATTCATGCTCTCCAGTAATCTGGTCCCATCTTAACAACACCTGCCTGTGTAGAAGAGAGGACAGATCACCCAGGATGGTTTGTACTGGCCGAGATGATGCACATTAATTCAGTTTAACCTTTTAAATTCTGCTTTAAAATTCAACAGTTATATAACAACTCACAGAAATAAGTTAGCACTTTTAACATGACTGATGCAATGTTATGTGAAGATATATTAATATTTTTGGGACCTTTTAAATTTCAATTACAAGTACATTGCAATTGTTGGTTATCCAGTGTATTATACTTGTTTCTCCCTGAATTTAAGATACAAGTGTCTGCTGTTTGTACCGTTTCTCTCTGTAATCCTGGTTTAGGATGGTGCTGGTGAAGTCCAGTGACTAGTTACTGGCAGCAAACAAAACAAGGAATACACTTAAATACTTTGTTAATCACTGATGCACCATCAATAACTCACTCTGAGATGTAAGGCGAGATATCGGCTTTTATTGACTGGAAGAAGGAACCAGAAGTGAGTGACCATCATACTACGTCCTGGAGACTGAGGCCGAGTGTCAGGCCTCAGATCGCCTTTATACAGGGGCCTGTGGGAGGAGCCACAGGAGCAGTCAGAAGGGGGTGTGTCCAGACAGGCACACGTAGTTCACCACATTCACCCCCCCCCTTTGCTTAAAAGAGTCCCCATGTGGCGAAGTTTCTTACAAGTCAAGTCTATCAGGTGGTCGAACCTGTCGCTGCGATCTACGTAGCACCGGCTGTGATTGCACCGATGCCGGCGACATTGGTGATTGCACAGGAGACGGAGGTTGTGCTTGTTCCAGCCCACTAGGCGCCAGTGATCCCTCACGCATGTGCGAGGCGCCTGGTATAAATGCGTACGAAACGCCCTGTATATAAGTGTCGTGAGAAGTCTGTGTAGGGCCTGGTGAGCTATAAGTGTCGTGAGGAGTCTGTGTAGGGCCTGGTGAGCACGGTGTCACCTCAGGTGCAGGGTTCATAGTTACCGGAGAGAGTTCAGGGTAGTGGTCGTGGTGCCAGGTCACGGATGGAGACCATGTCCTCCCGCACATCAGGTAAGACCACGTAGGCATACTGGGGGTTCGCATGTAGAAGGTGAACCCTCTCGACCAGCGGGGAGTATTTATTGCTCCTCACATGTTCCGGAGCAGCACTGGCTCCGGGAACGTCAGCCAAACTGGGTAGGGTGGTCCCAGTGACAGACTTCCTGGGAAAAGAGAGTAGGCGTTCGTGAGGGGTGGCATTGGTGGACGTACATAACAGAGAACGGATAGAGTGGAGTGCCTCAGGGAGGACCTCCTGCCATCGAGAGACCGGCAACCCTTTTGACTTAAGGGCTAAAAGTGTGGCCTTCCACACTGTGGCATTCTCCCGCTCCACCTGGCCATTACCCCGGGGATTATAACTCGTGGTCCGACTAGTAGCAATGCCCCTAGCCAGCAAGTACTGGTGCAGCTCGTCACTCATAAAGGAGGACCCTCTATCACTGTGGATATAGCAGGGATACCCGAACAGAGTGAAGAGCTGGCGCAGGGCTTTTATGACGGACGTGGCAGTGGTGTCGGGGCAGGGGATGGCAAAGGGGAACCGTGAGTACTCATTGATAACATTGAGAAAATAGACATTGCAGTCAGTGGAGGGAAGGGGGCCCTTAAAGTCAACACTCAGTCGCTCAAAAGGGCGGGTGGCCTTGACAAGTTGCGCCGTGTCAGGACGGTAGAAGTGCGGTTTGCACTCAGCGCAAATTTGGCAGTCCCTGGCCATCGTCCTGATGTCCTCCAGGGAGTACGGCAGGTTCCGAGCTTTCACAAAATGGTAAAATCGGGTGACCCCCGGATGGCAAAGTTGTGCATGGAGGGCGTATAGCTGGTCGAGCTTTGCGCTGGCACATGCTCCCCGGGATAGGGCATCAGGGGGCTCATTGAGTCTGCCAGGCCGGTACAGGATATCATAGTTGTAGGTGGAGAGTTCAATTCTCCATCGCAAAATCTTATCATTTTTGATTTTGCCCCGCTGTTGGTTGCTGAACAGGAACGCAACCGAGCGCTGGTCGGTCAGCAAGGTGAACCTTTTGCCAGCAAGATAGTGCCTCCAGTGCCTAACAGCCTCTACTATGGCCTGGGCTTCTTTCTCCACCGCGGAGTGCCGAATTTCAGAGCCTTGGAGGGTGCGAGAAAAGAATGCTACTGGCCTGCCTTTCTGATTGAGGGCAGCAGCCAGAGCGAAATTGGAGGCGTCACACTCCACTTGGAAGGGAACGGTCTCGTCCACTGCATGCATCGTAGCTTTGGCAATGTCCTCTTTAATGCAGCTGAAGGCCGCGCGGGCCTCAGCAGAGAGGGGAAAAGTGGTAGACTTGACCAGGGGGCGGGCCCTGTCTGCGCAATGGGGGACCCATTGGGCATAATAGGAAAATAAAACCAGGCACCGTCTGAGGGCTTTGAGAGTGGTGGGAAGAGGGAGTTCTAACAGGGGGCACATACGGTCGGGATCAGGGCCAATAACCCCGTTTTCCACAAGATACCCAAGGATAGCAAGGCGGGTGGTTCCGAACACACACTTGTCCCTGTTATAAGTAAGGTTCAGAGCTGCGGCCACTTGGAGAAATCGTTGGAGGTTGGCGTCGTGACCTGGTCAGTCGTGACCACAGATGGTGATGTTATCCAGATAGGGAAATGTGGCCTTCAGTTGGCACTGTTCCACCATCCGGTCCATTTCCCTCTGGAAGACAGAGACACCATTCGTGACACCAAAAGGAACGCGCAGGAAGTGATAGAGCCTGCCGCCTGCCTCGAAGGTGGTGTAGGGGCGGTCCTCTGGGCAGATGGGGAGCTGGTGATAAGCAGATTTCAGATCTATTGTCGAGTACACCTTGTACTGAGCTATCTGGTTGACCATATCCGCGATTCGGGGTAGGGGATACGTGTCAAGCTGCGTGAACCTATTGATGGTTTGACTATAGTCCATGACCATCCTATTTTTCTGCCCAGTCCGAACAACAACCACCTGGGCCCTCCAAGGGCTTGAGCTTGGCTCAATGATCCCCTCCCTGAGCAGCCGCTGCACCTCTGACTGAATGAAGGCCCTGTCCCCCGCGCTGTACCTCCTGCTTTTAGTTGCCACAGGCTTACTGTCAGGGGTCAGGTTGGCAAACAGCAGTGGGGGAGGGATCTTGAGGGTGGAGAGACTGCAAGTGGTGTCGGTAGCGCAGCTGTCAGCATGGTGCTGGGTGGGACGTGTGGTTCGGTGTGTGTGTGTGTGGTCAGTAGTGATGAAGACCCACAGAACTGAGGATTCCGGACAGTGAGTGGTGGGAGGGGCCCATCATATACCATAGTCACACTTTTGAGATGGCTCTGGAAGTCCAGCCCCAATAGCACAGGTGAGCACAGTTTAGGCATGACCAGTAGCGCAAAGTTCTGATATTCTGTGCCTTGCACCACCAATGTCGCTACACAACCCGCCTGGATGTCTGCGGAATGCAACCCAGAAGCCAAATTGATCTTCCAACTTACCAGCCGTGTTGCGAGTCCGCAGCGTTGCACTGTGTCCGGGTGAATAAAACTCTCAGTGCTGCCCATGTCAAACAGGCATCTAGTCCTGTGCCCCTCCACCAGGATGTCCATCATGGACCTTGCAAGCTGGTGTGGGGCGCTTTGGTCGAGAGTTACAGTGGCCAGAGTTGAATCGCCGTCTTGGTGCCCGGTAAGCATCAGAGGGTCGGGGGCGGAGCATGCTGACGCCGACAAAGATGGCCGTCCACATCCGGGGTACCCGGTAAGCATCGGAGGGTCGGGGGCAGGGCATGCTGACGCCGACAAAGATGGCCGCTCACATCCGAGCATGCAAGATGGTGGCCCCCACGTCTCATCCGCAGCGCTGCACTCCGCTCGTAGTTTAGACTTATAGACCTTGGCGAAATGGCCCCGCTTTCCGCAGCTAGAGCAGGTCGCTTCTCGCGCTGGACAGCGTTGTCGGGAGTGCTTTTTGAGTCCACATAAATAACAAAGCATGGGCTTCTGATGGGCCGCAGTTGTGGTCAAGTTCGGGGAGCTCTTGGAATCGCAGCGGCATTGGTGAATTCGCTCCTGGGAGCCGCTGGTGGCGGGGTCTGAGGTGTCCACGGAACCGGCAGGGAATCGCGCGACTGGACAGCGTCAGCATTGTGCAGAGCAGCTTCCAGAGCGTTGGCTGTCTCGATCGCCGAGCGTAAGGTCAGATCGACATCTTCCAGCAGCCGCTGGTGCATGTACACTGACCTCAGTCCCGTCACAAAGGCGTCTTGCACCAGCAGTTCCGTATGCTGTTCTGCCGTGAGCGACTTGCAGTCACAAGTTCAGACGAGTGTCTGTAGTTCCCGGAGAAACTCAGCGCTCGATTCTCCAGGCCGCTGTCGCCGGGTAGCTAAACGATGTCTTGCGTAGACGGTGTTCACCGGCCACAGGTACTGTCTTTTGAGGGCGTCCAGTGCCCCATCGTAGGTCGGCAGGTCCTGGATAATGGAGTAAACTTTTGGGGTGACCCTCGAGAGGAGAATTCTATGCATAACAGCGGGTTCAGTTGCATGAACCTCCTCCAAGTATGATTGGAAGCATGCAAGCCAGTGTTCAAAAGCAAGAGCTGCTTCAGGGTCTTGAGGGTCCAAATCCAACCGGTCCGGACGCAAAACGGTTCCCATGTTTTAAAACTTCCAGTCAATAAAATTGATGCACCATCAATAACTCACTCTGAGACGTAAGGCGAGATATCGGCTTTTATTGACTGGAAGAAGGAACCAGAAGTGAGTGACCATCATACTACGTCCTGGAGACTGAGGCCAAGCGTCAGGCCTCAGATCGCCTTTATACAGGGGCCTGTGGGAGGAGCCACAGGAGCAGTCAGCAGGGGGCGTGTCCAGACAGGCACACGTAGTTCACCACAATCACACTTTTTCTTGTAAAATTTATGGCAAACAATCACCGCAAATGATGGAGAGGCGAGTGAAGACGAGTGGGTCAAAGCTTATGGGTGTGAGGTGAAATTGAGGTGAAGTCGAGGCATGTTCAGGGCTAAGTTGGGGTGGGTGGAGCAGAGGACCCCGTCCTCCTGAGCCATGAGTGAAACTTGATAGATCTGAGCACCAGGCCGATTTGGAAAGGTCAGATATGGGTTAAATGTGGCGGTGGAGTCCAGGTCCAGAGTGTATCCTCACACCTGGCCGTAGTGTGAGGAACAACCTGTGGTTTGGATGATTAAAATGCCAGGCCAGGTGGATTGAAGAGGCAGGGTGTCGGGACCAGAGACAATGGCCAGTTCTGCTTGCTGCTCCATTGCATTCACTCAGTTCTGTGCTGAACTGAGGCAGAGGCTGTGGCCTGCTCCGGCTGCTCCAGGCTTCCTGTCCATGGACTGTCTTTTGTTGTGAATGCTATTTACTTACTTTTACTGTTTTCACAATTAGATTTTTTTGCTCTCTCTGCACATTGGGTGTTTAACAGTCTTTTTTTAATGGGTTTTTTGGGATTTCTTTGTTTTGTGGCTGCCTGTAAGGAAATGAATCTCAAGGTTGTATAATGTTCATTTGTATTAAAACAGTTATTTTTCAATTCAAGTCCATAAATAATTATTTTCATCTTCAAATATTTGAATACTTTTTCTCTATGTTTTTGTTCCTCCTTTCCTATAGTATGTTTCCTACTTGCAGGGCATTCTACTTGCTTGCATCACCTCTGGCATGGAGGGGCTACTGCACAGGATCGAAAAAGCTGCATAACCTTCCCAGCATCGAGGACATCTTCAAAAAGGCAATGCCTCAAAAAGGTGGCATCCATCGTTAAGGACCCCCCGTCATCCAGGACATGCCCTCTTCCTGTTGCTACCATCAGGGAGGAGGGACAAGAGCCTGAAGACCCACATAATGTTTTAGGAACAGCTTCTTCCCCTCCACCATCAGATTTCTGAATGAATAATGAACACTAACTCACTATTTTTGGTCTCTTTTTGCACTACTTATTTTAACTTAATTTATACTGTATATATAAAAAAATTTCACAACATATGTCTGTGATATTAAACCTGACTCTGATCACATTGAACTACATCTAATAAAATCAGTTCTGGGAGCATGGATAGCATAGTCGTGCTGGGCATATCGACACAAAGGCTAAGCGTAATTAGAACCAGATCTTGTGACTCTCCAACTCTGATACCAGTTGAACATGAGAGTGGAAGCAATAGGAACAAGAGAGGGGCTTGTCATCTCTCTTGCCACTTCTGCCACTCTGTAAGTTCATGAGTGACGCACCACATCAAGCCCATGCTAGAAACATAGAAATGTAGGAAAATAGAAACTTAATTATGTCATTTGGCATTTGGAGCTTGCTCTGGTGCTCAATCTATTCATAGTTAGTCCTTTTTAATAACATGATTCTGCTCTCTCTTCACTATCCTTTGATACCTTTCGTGCCTAGGGTTGCATTTATCTCCATCTCAGTGATTTGGTCTCCACTGTCCTCTGTCTTAGATGCCATCTGTCATGGGCACCACTATAGTGTAGCGATTACCATGACACTATCATAGTTCGGAGCACTGGAAGTTCAGTTTCTGCTCTGTTCTGTAAGGAGTCTCTGTATGTCCTCCCTGTGGAATATGTAGGTTTTCTATGGGTGCTCTGCATCCTTGCGCAGCCCAAAGACATAACGGGTAAGTAAATTGTTCTCTGATTCGGTCAGGATTAATTGTGGTTGTGGAGTTGCTGGGGTGATGTGACTTGAAGGGCTTACTCTGCATTGTACTGCTAAACAAATAAACAAATAAATAGGGCTCTGTACAGTCCATTGTTCCTTAATTGAGGAAATGTTTTATCTCAGTCCTAAATGTATTAGCCCTTATCATGAGAGTGTGACTTCTGATTTAAGACCCTTTCAGCTAGAGAAAGCATCCTACTTGCTTTAAGATCTCAGATCCATGCCATCATTTTCGATGGATGTTGGTGAGATGCCACTGGAATATTTTTAACAGTTCTGTTTGCTATATTAAAGGAAGAATGTATTTAAATTAGAGAGCGTTCAGAAAAGATTCTCAAGGGTGTTACCAGAAATGGAAGGCTTTCTCTTTGTCTGGAATCTCCGTCTTGACCTTCCCACCTTGGGTAACCCTACCAAGAGCTAAGCACTAGATGTCTAAACTCCAAACGGCATCACTCTCAGAATCTTGAGAACCCATAAGCCTCCCACAACAAGGTGGTGATTTTCAGAAGCATACACTGAAATCAGTAATATTTTGTAGAAGTGTTGAAATTAGAGAGGTCACCTTTCTGAGCAGAATAGGATTTTGACAAACTGTTTGCAACTATGGGTGGAAGTGTGCCAATATTTCTATATAGAAGGTTTACAATAAAAGTTCAGGTACATCTTAGGTGTGTTAATGACAAGTCTTCAGGATTATGCAAATAAAGATTAAGTATTTTCAGGAGCTAATTAGGTGCTTGCATTAAAAGTACAGCTTTTGAGATAAATATGTTACTAACACATCATTTCCTTAAAGTTAGTACAGATAAATGATGCCAAACTGCAAAACTGTGAAGGAGAAAGAACTTCATTCCTGGCTTTGTTGAAGTCCCGTCACTGTGACTAGACTTCCACCAACTCACCATAATCATTAGATGTCTTTAAACCTGTGTCATATTTTGTTGAATTTCACTAAGCAATACAAATCATTGGATGGAATGATTTCCCCCTTTCCTGGCCATTTGGTTTAAGTCTTAATTCCTTCTCTAGGTGAAAAAAGACAATCACTCTTTAATATGTCTATATTAACTCTTGAAACCTAAAAATTATTCCAGATACTCTGTCACTTTTTCATAGAGAACTCATTCACTGCTCAATACTAATTAAGAAAACAGAATTACTTCCTGGGATATTATAATGACTCCGCTTCAAAACCATCATTGGCCCCAAAGCTATTTGGTTCAGCATGAAAAGCAGTGCCTAATTATTTGTTCTTTCATAGTATTTAATGTTGCTTCTAAACTATGAACAGCTAAAGTTTTGGTAATATTTCAGAATAGAGTGGATTCCAGTTAATTGGGACACATCAGGACCAGTACATTTGAGCCCAATTAGCTGAACTTTCATGGAAATAGTTAAAAAGGTATAAAAAGGACAAACAACCATTTAACTGCGTAACAAATTAGGTATTTAACTGAAATGCAGAACAAATTAGAACACTGTCAATGCTACTACAGCAGTATAAAACTGTGGACTAGTTCCTAATTGTTATTGATCCTGTGCATGCCCTATTTTTTGACTGACTGTAAATGAACAAAATCAGCATAGATACCTAGTGCAGATAATGGACTGCCTTTATACAATACTTTCGACAACTGCATCCTCCAGATCTTAATTTTCATCCTAACATTCAAGATGATTGTCAGTACTTTCAAATTCTTCATAGTTCTTTAAAGTAGTGAAACTGTTCCATTTTCACTCCTGACTGTTTCTGGCGTCTCCGAGCCTGAATGCTTGAAATCACAGTGAGCAAACCAGTTCTAAGTTTTCTTGCTGCTTATTTCTCACCAACTATGAGTGGCAAAAATCACTTTTTTTTAACTCAAACATACTCACTATTTGAAAATTTTGCTGTAAGTATGGTGTAGTGCTTAATAGCCACATAAATTCACGTGATGGAAGCCAGTTAGAAACTCTTCAACAACAGTCTCCTTGTCATGGTCCCGTCTGGCAATTCCCCATTACCTTTTCAATTGGGCCCTAATCCCCTTGCCTGATTTCTAATTGTTCCCAATACAGCAAATTACACACACCTGCTTCCCATCAGTAAATGCAGGATAAAAACCCTGGAATCACAACAAGGAACTGCCAGTTCGTTAGTCAACTCTTGTATGAGTAACCTTGGTTCATGGTTGTTCAGGACTGGCAGTCCTAGGTTCAGCACCATCTCCTGGATTCTCCACGTGAACCTTGTCTCCTTATAAAGACTCCCTGAGATACCAGCTCTCCGTTCGCAGTGGTGCTAACCCCTAATGATTCTGTCTCAGCACCTGTGTCCTGCACCCGGGTTCGTCCCCAGCCAGGTCATTGCGACACTCGTGTCCCAATTAAGCTGCATAGTGTTTCAAATAAACAAATGGACTTCCTGCTATTTTCCCGGTTAGTTATTTGTTCTTTAAGAGTTGTCCCGAATAAGAGGCTGCCTCAATTAACCAAAGGCCCAATTAACTGGAATCCACTGTATCAGAATTACTAATATTGTTATTATACGTTAGAAGTACAGTACTTCATTTTCAGTGACCTAATCAATTTGCATTGATACTGAACCAGTGAGTGAGTGTACGGATAAGCCAATGTTGTTGATTCAGCAGCAGAATGGATCACTGGTAGTGTTGCTGACTCACAGTTCCAGTGATCTGATTTTTGACCTTGACCAATACTTTTGCACATTCTTCTGAAAACTGCGTGGATTTCCTCCCATGTCCTAAATCTCTGCTGGTTAGTAGGTTACTATTCCTCTTGAGTGTGGCCTTTACATTCCCCTGTTGCGGAGAGATGGTAGGAGAATCCGGGAGATTTAATGGACATGTCAGAGAGAAGAAGTTACACAAAAATGGGATTGCCAGCATAGACCACATAGGCTGAGAAATTCCCACTTTGACAAAATGAAAAATGAAAAAAAATTACATATTGTCCCAAAGCCATTCTATAGACTACTTCATTGTTGTATTCTTTTCCCATCAAAAAGTATATTTGGGAATCTGTATACAAATATCTGAATATTTGATTCATATACATTTTTAAAGAAATGTTGTGATGACATTTTATGTTAGTTGCTATTTGTTGATGTGGTATGTGGTAGAAAATGAATTCAATCATTGAATTAACAATTCAGGATTTGATTTACTGACATGGGTTCAAATATCGCCAAGGCAGCTGCATAATTTAGGTGCAATTAATTAAAAATGATCTGGAGACATTTTTAAAGAGCTAAATTCACTGTTTCAATGAAGTTCTTTCAGGAAGGAAATCCTTTACCTGTAGATTGAGATTTGATGTTAGATACGCATTTGTTGGATATTTTCTGAGACATGTCTAGATTCGATGTTCAACAATTGGGCATTGCTTTGTCTGGAGTAGCAAGTGTTCTATTGATAATCCAAAATGATAAATGTACCGTGTATGTGCACTGATGGTGTTATCACATTGGTGAGGAGAAAGCTTCAGAGAGTGAAAATTATGTGTAGAGCAGACATATTATGACATCAATCAGAAAAGCTAATTGGCCATTTTTGAGAGTTAGTCTTCCAGCTAACACCCATTCTTAACCTGGCTGGATTTGTACTCACACCAGAAAGAACTCCCATCATCCTTTGACAAAGGTATCAGTAGCTGTTAGTAGCTGGTTGACTTATTCTCATAGTTACTACGATTGTGCAAATTTCCAGTGATTCTTAGAGCTCTTTAAAGTTTCTAAACACTTTAGTGAGTCATGAAAAACATTGATGTCCAAATTCTAAAGCAATTACACAAGCCAGTTACTACCAAATTAGTGAGCCTTCCCCTTGTAAAACAGAATGGCTTAACAGAATAATTTGTGGGTGTGCAGTACAGATACCGAGAAAAAGAGGATGGCAGGAGAGGATGAAGCTTTCTCAAGGAGGTTCATCACAGAACAACTCATACTTTGCGAAATGCCTGAGCTTCCATAAGGAAACACCCAGTGAAATCTTCCACTTCTTTCATCCAAAATCAGAGCAAGGATTGTGTCACTGCTGTAAGCCAAGCTGACTGAGGCAGTGAAACTTTATGCATCTGTCTCTTTCCAGGCTTCAGCTGAAGATAACTAGAATATCTTGTCTGGAGTATCCTGTGGCTGGTAATCAACGATGGCCAGTCAAAGAGACCTTATATTTCATTCTCTCTAGTCAGAATTTGGAAGACTTTTAATCAGGCACTGGATGTTGGATCCAGATCTTCCAACATGCAAATAGAGAAGAGCTCAATTCCGCTCTGGACAGAAAGGACTCTGAAGATGCCTCAACAGAATGTCGTGTCAATATGGAGGCAGATTCCAAGCTCCTTCACAATCGGAATCAGATTCAGAGTCAGGTTTAATATCACTGTGTTATGCCCTGAAATTTGTTGTTTTGTGACTGCAGTACAGTGCAATGCATAAGATAACTATTGATATATAATTAAATGTGTAATGCAAAAAGAGAGCAAAAAATATAGTAAGGTAGTGTTCATAGGTTGGTTTATTTTCTGTTAAGAAATCTGATGTCAAAGGCAAAGAAACTGTTACTAAAATGTAGAATGGATGTCTTCAGGCTCCTCACCTCCTCCTTGTTGGTAACAATGAGAAGGTGGCATGTCCTGGGTGATGAGGGTCCTTAATGATGGCACCTTTTTGAGGTATTGCCTTTTGATGATGTCCTCAATGCTGGGAAGGCTAGTGCCCATGATGGAGCTGGCTGAGTTAGTAGTACAAGATTTCAACTTGTAATGCAATCAGTTAGACTGCTCTCCATGATACATTGGTAGAAATTTGCTTGAATCTTTGGTGACATACCAATTGTCCTCAAACTCCTAATGAAGTGTAGTCACTATTGTGCCTTCTTTGTAATTGCATCAATATGTTGGAACCAGAATAGCTCTTCAGATGATGTTGACACTTAGGAAGTTGAAACTGCTTACCCTTTCTACTGATGATGCCTTGATGCAAACTGGTGTGGCTTCCCTCAACTTGCCCTTCCTGAAGTCTACAAATCAGTTCTTTGGTCTTACTGACGTTGAGTGCAAGATTGTTGTTGCAACATCGCTCAACCAACGGATCCATCTAATTTCTGTATGCCTCCTCATCACCATCTGAGGTTCCGCCAACAACAGTTTTGCCATCTGTAAATTTATAGATGGCATCTGAGCTGTGCTTAGCCATGCAGACATGCGTGTAGAGAGAGTTGAGCAGTGGCTAAACATACACATCCTTGAGGTGTGCCAGTGTTGATTGTCAAGGAGGAGGAGATGTTACTTTCAATCCACACTGATTGTAGTCCCTCAACAAGGAAGTCAAGGATCCAGTTGCAGTGTGTGGTACTGAGACACAGGTTTTGAAGCTTGTTGATTAGTTCTGAGGGCATGATGGGCATTGAGCATATTCGGGTAGGCTTCCTAATCCTTTTGCAAGTTCATGGTAGAAAGCCAACAGCTTAATTCTTCAATGGCATCCTTACGTGATGGGAGGAAGTGTAGTCATGGTAATTGGCAACCTGTGAACTATGAATGGTCTCTCCTTTAACGATTGCTGCCTGACCTGCTGAGTGTTTCCAGCATTTTCTACTTCTGTTACAAATTTCCAGCATCTGTAGCATTTTGATTTTCATAACCTATGCCAAAAAATAAGCAACATAATGACACCAAAATGCATAACTCACAAGTTCATGGAAAATCTACCTCCAATGAAATATGTTTTCCTTTACACTCTGCTTGTGAACAGAAGGACTCACGTGGGAACTTGCTCTCACAGGAGTTGTTACTTGCCCTGAACTTGCCCTGCCCTTGAGACGTTACTTTACACCCTTGCCTACTATCTCCTGTCATGCAGAGGTCACACTGAATCGAAGTTGCTTTCCATTTCAGCATCTGACCATTTAGTTAGGAGTAAAATCAAGATCATCACTATCTTCTTGCTGTCTACGCGCAGAAGCTGTGTTCTGTTTTTGGGCATTGCTATTGAGAGAGAGAAAGAGAGACATGGCTAAGTTTCTGATGCAAATGAGAGTGGGAGAATAGGAGGAGCTGCTTTCTACATCCACAGCTGTTAAATCAGGAAGGATTGTGGGTTGATGGGGAAGTGGAATGGAAAGGGAATAATTAGGGGTGATCATGTCAAGTATCACATGCACAAGTATGGTGGGGTACAGTTATAATAAAACCCTACTTGCAGTAGCATAACAGGCACATCGGTCCAGACAAAACACAACATGTAAATTATATATAACTTTTATCTCAATTTTTTAAAGCAGTGAAGAATAAAAAAAATTCTGCTTTCAATGGTTTTAGTTTTACTGCCTTCCATCTTCACAACACTAGCCTTTTCAGTAATGACTAGCAACATCTCTTCCCCAGGGAGCCGGACATTTGGGCTTGAATTCATTCCTCTCCTCTTTGAATAAAAACAGGAAAATTTGGAAATTTTTAGCAGGTTTCATCTGCATCTGTGGGACGATGTCTGACCTGAATCATTAAATCTCTTTGGGTTCCCATACGTGTGGTCTGACCTGCTAAGAATTTCCAGTAGCTTCTGTTTTTATTTCAGATTTCTAGCTTTTATTTGATTTTATTACAGTTTTTATTTGATTTTCAAATACATTCCCGTCAAGTTGTTCGTCATTCTACAAACGAGTGCCAATAGAAACATGCAGTGTGCTCAGGGTGATGTGGCTATCAAGCCTGCATAGCCAAGAGTGCAAGTGGGCTGTGAGATGTAGATGTAAGGTTTGCAGCAGTATGAGGCATGTGAGGTATGGTGGAGCAGATGAATCCTGATTGAGGCTGCTGGTAGCTGAGTGAAGCATCTAAGGTGGATGATTATTGGAATACAACCCTAAAGATGCATTCACTAAGGTCAATTGCTTGTGAGAAGTCATTTAAAGAAGTTATTGAGAATTCCAAGCCACTCACCTGTTTTAAGGGGCTATTGAATTTGGTGTCTCCGTTGACATTATAAATATTTTTGTTTGGTTTTCTTCCCAATGTTAAATTCTAAGGATTAATCACAGTTGGATCACAACTAAACTTCACCTGGCTTTTAGTTCCATACAAAATAAGCACACTATATCAATCTGAATCTGTGGTAGCAACGAACAAAACAGTTGTCACGCAGTCACAGACTCACATTAAAATGAGAATACATTATTTGTTCAAAATGGGTGTACTGAAAAATAAACAACTGAACAACACCAAGGTGCATAACTCACAAGTTCATGGATGATCTAGCCTCAATGTAATTTGTTTTCCAGTTACGCTCTGCTCATGAGCTATTTTCTTATCACACCTTTTAGTTAAAACCTCCAGCAACGTGCTCTGGGAGAAATAAATCTTCACCAGAATGAACACACATGTAAAACTAAAAGCTTAAAGGATTGCTGTTGAAAAGCAGGTCAAATGGTGACTAAACATTTGACTGTATGAATAAAATAAACTTGCTCATTATTTTAAGGTGCTGCATGCTTCATTGAGATTTCAAGGTTAACTGGTGGGCCATTTTGACACCAACATTGCCTCCCTGTGCCAATGCACAGACCATAATTGCACAAAGGCTCTTTATGGCAGTTATTTGTCTGATCTCAGCGGGCAGAGCTACGATGGTGCTAGAGAACAGCTTCTTCAAGCTCATCTGCAGAAACAGCTTAATTGCTACCTTTAATGTCCTTTTTTTCCCATTTCAAGGTGGAGGGGTTCTCTCAGTGTCCTTGACCTGCAAGGGCACTCAAACTGGGGTTCTTTAGGGCAATTATCCCTGCTTCTGGGACTCATCAACCACCCACCTTTCGATATCCCAAAGGCACGACCCAGAAAACAAGCGCACCTTCAGGGTTCCAAGACTTCGTGGCCCTGTGGACCAGCCGATTCTATGCCAGTGCTGCTGACTGAAATGTTGCGGGAGAAACCAGAATAACGGGAATGGCGGATCAGCTGTCCGAGGCCTCTGCACTCAGTGAACCTTTCCCTCTCTCTTTCTCATCCTCTCATTGGCGGGGAAGAGTTTGCAGCCAATTCTCAAGTCGAAGAACCGACAAAGCATCACGGCATACCATAAGTCAGTGAGTTCTTCATTTTTGCTGAACTCCCCTCTTGCTGTGTGACACTTCTCTGTCCCTTTATTAGGGAGAGAGAGATAGTATGTGGCATGTCGAATTATTGGGTGACAATTAGTTTTTCTGTACTGCAGATCATGGGGGTTTGCTATTCCTTCCCTGGTGGGTGGGGGGTGCTGATGCTTTTTTGCTGAAGTAAGTACAGAGAGGGAGGGGGGAGTTTGCTGTCTGGCTGTTGCTTGTGCACGTGGTTTGGGGTTCCAACATTCTTACTGTCATTCACTCTTTGGGGTACTCTTCTGTTTTTGGGACATACGTGAGGACCAAGAATTTCAGATTGTGTATTGTATACATTCCCTGATATTAAATGGAATTATTAAACTATTGCACAATTAAACCTTCATTCAGAGCCCTCCTATGCTATGCTGGACTGGGATCTGGATAGGATCCAGGCAGAGTGTGCAAACAGACAGGCAACATTCATGGTACACGTGCCAGGCAACGATGTTCTCACACAAAAGAAAGTCCATAAGCGCAAGAGATCCTGCAGATGCTGGAAATCTTCAACAACAGGAAGGGGAAAGGGGCTATCGAGCCAGTCCAGAGTACCCCTGTGGCCATCTTCCTCAACAGCAGGTATATCACTTTGGATACTGTCAGGGGGGATGGCCTAACAGAGGAAAATCACAATGGTTGGGTCTCTGGCACTGAGCCTGCCTCTGTGCCTCAGAAGGGAAAGGGAGTGGGGACAAGAGGCACACTGTGGTGATAGAGGATTTGTGAGGTAAGGGAAGGAACAGGAGGTTCTGTGGGTGAGCATTAGATTCTCAAATAGTATGTTGCCTCCTGGGTGCTCGGATCTGGGATATCTTGGATCGAGTCCCCAGCATTCTTAAATGGGAGGGTGATCAGCCAGAAATCTAGGGTAACCCTAGGTAATTTCTAAAGTAAGTACATGTTCAGCACAGTATTGTGGGCCGAAGGGCCTGTATTGTGCCGTAGGTTTTCTATATTTTTATCTAAATCATGTTCCATGTAGGTACTGTACCAATGACATAGGTAGGATGAGTGATAAGGTTCTGCATAGGGAGTTAGGTGCTAGGTGAAAGGGCAGGATCCCCAGGGTTGTGATTTCAGGGTAGCTACCCAGACCTCGTGCTAGTGAGGTCAGAACTAGGAAGAATATACAGTTTAGTAAGTGGCTAAGGTGTTGGTGTTGGAGGGAGGACGTAAGACTTTTGGATCATTGGACTTTTCCAGGAGAGGTGGGACCTGTACAGAAGGGATGGTTTGCACCTGAACTGGAGGGGGACAAATATCCCAGCAGGAAGGTTTGTTAATGCTGCATGGTAGGATTTAAGGTAGATTTGCAGGGAGATGGGAACCAGAATACCAGAACAGTTAGTGGAGAGATTGTGGAGGCAGATGTTGGTAAGACCTTAGACAAAGTTAGGTATCAAAAGATTGAGCATAGTGTGACTGGTGTCCTGAGCTGCATATACTTCAATGTGAGAAGTATCGTAGGAAAGGCGGATAATTGTATTGAAGATAAGGTAGCTGGTTTACAAACAGAGGCAATGTGTGGTGAGGAGAGGCAGTTGATAGGGCAAAACTGCAGTCAGCAGGATGAGTTGCAATGTAAAAGGCAGACAAAAACAGAAAAAGCAAATACAGGACTGAAGGTGTTGTGTTTGAATGCACACAGTGCATGGAATAAGGTAGATGAATTGCAGCACAGTTACAGATTGGCAGGTATGATGTTAGATGTATCACTGAGTCATGGCTGAAATATTATAGCTGGGAGCTTAATGTTATTTTTCTTATTACTTTATTGTCACCAAACAATTGATACTAGAGCGTACAATCATCACAGCGATATTTGATCCTGCACTTCGCGCTCCCCAGAGTGCAAATCAATAGTAAATAGAATAAAAATTTAAATTATAAATCATAAATAAAAAATAGAAAAGGGAAAATAAGGTCGTGCAAAAAAAAACCGAGTCAGGTCCGGATATTTGGAAGGTACGGCCCAGATCCGGGTCAGGATCCGTTCAGCAGTCTTATCACAGTTGGAAAAAAGCTGTTCCCAAATCTGGCTGTATGAGTCTTCAAGCTCCTGAACCTTCTCCCGGAGGGAAGAGGGACAAAAAGTGTGTTGGCTGGGTGAGTCGCGTCCTTGATTATCCTGGCAGCACTGCTCCGACAGCGTGCGGTGTAAAGTGAGTCCAAGGATGGAAGATTGGTTTGTGTGATGTGCTGGGCTATGTTCACGATCTTCTGTAGCTTCTTCCGGTCTTGGACAGGACAACTTCCATACCAGGTTGTGAAGCACCCTAGAAGAATGCTTTCTACAGTGCATCTATAAAAATTAGTGAGAGTTTTAGGGGACAGGCCACATTTCTTCAGCTTTCTCAGGAAGTAAAGGTGCTGTGGGCCTTCTTGGCAGTGGACTCTGCTTGATTAGACCAAGTCAGGTCATTTGTGATATTGACCCCGAGGAACTTAAAGCTTTTGACCTGTTCCACCTGCACACCACTGATGTAGATGGGCTCGTGCGGTCCGCTACTCCTTCTGAAATCAACAACCAATTCCTTCGTCTTGCTGACGTTGAGGGATAGGTTATTGTCTTCGCACCATGCCACCCAGTTCTTAATTTCCTCTCTGTACTTGTTATGAGTGATGAACAGACCTGATGGAAAATGGGGTGTAGAGTTAACCATTCCCAACCCCCCTCCTGAGAACTACGAACTATTGCTGTTGTTATGCTGCTCATGAGAGAGAGATAAAGCCCAGGCAAGAACATTTGCTACAGATAAGAGGGGGAGAGAGACTGTTGATTTACTGTATTATGACTCTTCCTGGATTATTTACCTCCTACTACAAGAACTTTACTTTGCTCATTAACATTCCTCAGGAGATAGCAGGAGTGGCCTGATTTGACGGACACTGTCATTCCGAGTTAATGGATAGCTGAGACCCCGTGAGTTGGGATAAAAGACAGGTCTGGAGAGACACCCTCCAGACACGCCAGTGGACACTGATTGAGTGTTGGAACCCACAAGAAAGGTGGGAGCTTCGAAGACCGAACCAGGAGATCGGTCAGTAAAGCTCACAGTGTTAAAGCAGGGCTGTTGGGGACTTGTGTGTGTGTCTACTCATGCCAGAGTGATGAGTCCACCACAGAAGAACGGTCTAGCTGAAGACCAGAGGGGTCGTAACTGAATGACCACAACGATACGACGGATTAAGAAAGCCACAAAAAGGTTTGCCTGCCGCAACTGTTGCTGTTACCTCTCACTCGTTCGCTCTCTCTCTCTCTCTCTCTCTCTCTCTCTCTCTAATGATTTCAATACAACAACCATAACTACTTCACCATTTATGAACTGAACTCTAGACTTTCCTATGACAATTCATTTACCCCTAGACATCAATATAGCTTGTTTATTATTGATTATTATTATTCCTGCACTTCTGGGTTTATTACTGGTAACTTTTATATGTATATTTGCATTTTTGATACTGTATTTTGTAGTTTACTAATAAACATCTTTAGTTTGGTACCACCAGACCCCAACTGATTCTTCTTTCTCTGCTGGTCAGACACCCAGTTACGGGGTACGTAACAACTCAAACTCATCATTATCCGAGATACGGCCTACAATTGTGGTGTCATCAACAAACTTATATATTGAGTTCAATGGAATCTTGGCTACACAATCATGGGTGTACAGTGAGTACAGCAGGGAGCTGAGTACACAGCCTTGTGGGGCACCGGTGCTCAGAGTGATTGTAGAGGAGAGCTTGTCCCCTATTTTTACAGCCTGGGTCCTGTCTGTGAGGAAGTTGAAGATCCAGCTGCAGATCTGAGTGCTAAGACCCAGGTTCCAGAGCTTAGGAATCAGTTTATTTGGAATGATGGTATTAAAGGCAGAGCTGTAGTCGATGAAAAGGAGCCTTACATATGCGTCTTTATTCTCCAGATGTTTTAAGGAGGAATGTAGTGCCAGACAGATGGCATCTGCCATTGACCTGTTGCTCCGGTAGGCGAATTGAAAAGCGTCGAGGTTATGGTTGATGTGTGCCATAACCAATCGCTCGAAGCACTTCATAGCAATTGATGTCAGAGCCACAGGTCGATAGTCATTCAGGCATGCCGTCTTGCTTTTCTTCGACACCGGGGTGTTCTTAATGTTCATGGATACATTGAAAATACAGGCAAGAAGGCAGAGGGGGAGCATTGATCTGTTAGTAAAAAATGAAATCAAATCATTATAAAGAAGTAACATAGTTTCAGAATGTGTTGAATCATTGTAGATAGAGCTAAGTAACTGCAAGAGTAAAAAGACCCTGATGGAAGTTGTATACAGACACCAAACAGTGATAAGGATGTGGCCTACAAATTACAATGGGAGATAAAAAATTCATACCAAAAGGGCATGGAGGGACTTCAAAATGCAGGTAGACTGGGAAAAACAGGTTGGTGCTCGATCCAGGAGGGTGAGCTTCTAGAGTGCCTATAAGATGGCTTTTTAGAGCAGTTTGTGGCAGAGCCCACTAGAGGATCAGCTTCTCTGGACTGGGTGTCGTGCAATGGACAGAATTGATTAGAGGGCTTAAGGTAAAAGAACCGTTATGGGAAAATGCTCATAATATGATTGAATTCACCTTGAAATTTGAGAAGAAACTAAAGTCAGATGTATCAGTATTACAGTGGAGTAGAGGGAATTACAGAGGCATGAGAGAGGAGTTGGCCAGAATTGATTGGAAAAGAACACTGGCAGGGATGACGGCAGAGCAACAATGGCTGGAATTTCTAGAAGTAATTCAGAAGACCCAGGATATACTGTATACATCCCAAAGAGGAAGGAATATTCTAAAAGCAAGATGACACAGCCATGACTAACAAGAGAAGTCAAATCCAACATAAAAGCCAAAGAGAGGGCATATCAGCAAAAATTTGTAGGAAGTTAGAGGATTTGGAAACTTTTGAAAACCAACAGAAGACTACTAATAAGTTATTAAGGAGGTAAAGATCGAATACAAAATTAAGCTAGCCAATAATATTAAAGAAGAAACAAAAACTTTCTCCAGGCACATAAAACATAAAGGAGAAGCGAGAGTAGATATCAGACCACTGGAAAACTATGCTGGATAGGTAGTAACGGGGGAGAAGGAAATGCAAATGAACTGAATAAGCATTTTGCATCAGTCTTCACTGTGGAAAACTCTAGCAGTATGGTGGAAATTCCAAGTGTCAGGGACATGAAATTTGTGAGGTTGCCATTACTAGAGAGAAGGATCTTGGGAAACTGAAAGGTCTGAAAATAGATGAGTCACCTGGACCAGATGATGTGCACCCCAGGGTTCTGAAGAAGGTTGCTGAAAAGATCGTGGAGGCATCAGTAATGATCATTTTAAAGAATCACTAGATTCTGGAATGGTTCTGGATGACTGGAAAATTGCAAATGTCAATCCACACTTCAAGAAGGGAGAGAGACAGAAGAAAGGAAACTTAGGCCAGTTAGACTGAGCTCAGTGGTTGGGAAGATGTTGGGGTCGATTATCAAGGATGAGCTCTCAGGGTACTTGGAGGCTCATGATAAAATAGGCCATGGTCAGCATGGACTCCTCAAGGGAAAATCTTGCCCGACAAATCTTTTGGAATTCTTTGAAGAAATAACAAGCAGGATAGACAAAGGAGAATCAGTTGATGTCGTGTACTTGGATTTTCAGAAGGCCTTTAACAAGATACCACACATGAGGCTGCTTAACAAGCTATGAGCCCATGGTATTATAGGAAACATTCTAGTGTGAATAAAGTAGTGGCTGATTGGCAGGAGGCAAGAGTGGGAATGAAGGGAATCTTTTCTGGTTGGCTGCTGGTGACTAGTGGTGTTCTACAGGGGTCTGTGTTGGGACCGATTTTACATTATATATCAATGATTTGGATGAGGGAATTGATGGCTTTGGTACAAAATTTGCGGATGATATGAAGATAGGTGGAGGAGCAGGTAGTTTTGAGGAGGTAGAGAGGCTACAGAAGGACTTAGACAGATTAGGATAATGGACTACGAAATGGCAGATAGAATGCAGTGTCAGGAAGTGTATGGTCATGCACTTTGCCAGAAGAAATGAAACGGTTGACTATTTTCTAAGTAGTGATAAAATACAAAAACACCTGAGAAACAAAGGTACAAAGGGACTAGGGAGACCTTGTGCTGGATTCTTTGAAGGTTAATTTGGAGGTTGTGTCTGTGTTGAGGAAGGCACATGCGATGTTAGCATGCACTTCAAGAAGACTGGAATATAAAAGCAAGGATGCAACGTTGAGATTTTATAAAGTACTGCTGAGGCCTCACTTGGAGTGTTGTGAGCTGTTTTGGCTCCCTTATCTTAGAAAGGATGTGCTGAAACTAGAGAGGGCTCAAAGGATGTTCACAAAAATGATTCCAGGATTGAATGGTTTGTCATCTGAAAAACGATTAATGACTCTGGGCCTGTATTCACTAGAACTCAAAAGAATGAGGGGCAACTTCATTGAAACCTATTGAATGGTGAAAGGCCTTGATGGACTGGATGTGGAAAGGATGTTTCTTAAGATGGGAGAGTCTAAGACCAGAGGAGGCAGCCTCAGAATAGAGGTGTCTCCTTTTAGAATGGAGATGAGGAATTTCTTTAGCCAGAGGGTGGGGAACCTTTGGAATTCTTTGCCGCAGGCAGCTGTGGAGGCCAAGTCTTTATGTACATTTATGGCAGAGGTTACTAGATTCTTGATTGGTCAGGGCATGAAGGGATATGGAGAGAAATCAGGAGATTGGGGCTGAGGGGAAACTTGGATCTGCTATGAAGAAATGGTGGAGCAGACTCGATGGGCCAAATGGCCAAATTCTACAGCTATATCTTATGGTTTTTTGGTCTAACATACATAAAATGCTGAAGGAACTCGACATGTCAGGCAGCTTCTAAGCAGGGGACTAAACGGTCAACATTTTAGGCTGAGGCCTTCCACTAACTTCATATCCTGAATCATTAATAATGCAACAATTATTAAATCCTCCATATGTATCTGGAGTCAACTGCTCACAATATATATTAACAATTTGGAAGAGGGAACCAAGTCTAGCCATCCAAGCTTGCTGACTACACTAAATTGAGTGGAAAAGCAATTTGTGAAGAGAATGCAGAGAGTCTGCAGAGAGATATATTAAGTGATTGGACAGTTGGAGTTGGATGGATGGCATCTGTTAGTCTCACGAGACCATGGATCTGTGCATGGCAAGTCTTTCTTCAGCCTCTCCAAGGCACAGGCCTGGGCAAGGTCGTATGGAAGACCGGCAGTTGCCCAAGCAACAAGTCTCCCCTCTCCACGCCACCGATGTTGTCCAAGGGAAGGACAACGGCCGGTACAGCTTGGCACCAGTGATGTCACAGGAGTTGCCAGAGCGAGGTTGAAGGCCACGTTGGACTGCCTTAGGGACTCCAGCTCTGGATTTGTCCTCAGGGTTTACTCCCGAAGTCTTTCCCTTAAGTGTGTATGGCCACGAGGCAGCGGAGGTTTGAAATGAGAGTTTTCCCTCTCTTAGATGGACTGCCTTCCCAGGCTGATGAGCTCCATCTACCCACAGATGGGCAGATGGAGCATAATGGTGGTAAATATGCAGTCATCCACTTTGGAAGTAAAATAGATCAGATTATTATTTAAATGGTGGAAGACTGCAGCATGCTTCTGTGCAGCAGGACTTGGGTGTGCTTGTGCATGAATCGCAAAAGGTTTGTTTGCAGGAGAAACAGGTTACTAAAAAGTAAAATGGATTGCTGGCCTTCACTGAATGGCAGAGAAGGCTCAACACGCCAGATGGCCTACTGTTGCTCTTGCTACTAATGTATACCATGTCAAACTACGGAACGACGCCAACTGCTTCAAGATTAATTATAGAAACAGTACAGTCTCTGGTTACATGCAGCAAACAGCTTATCCTATTTGTCCCATGACTCAAGTCATGGGTGTGATGAAGCAGTCACCTTGATGAATACAGTTACATGTCCACACACAATGCTTGAGATCATTGATTTGTGTGCCTGCAGTGTGTGATTGCACTCCATCCATTCACCCACCAACATGAATGTAAGATGTTTGATTCAGAAGATAGTCAGTGGTCCTACTCAACCAATGCCCGCCACATGTCATGGTACATGAAGTACCTTACTTGCTGGTCATATTACCACAAACATAACCTGTCCAGTAGACACCCTAACGTAATTATAATATTAAAGTTAGTGCTTGTGTCTGTAAGGAATACTCAGGAATCTGACCTCCTCCACCGGAGTTCCCTGATATTTTACAGTTTCTCTTGGGTCACTAAAGACCAGAGTCTTCTGCTCCATCAAAGTGAGGGAAGTTGTGTCCTATACTTTTCAGTTTGTGTTTCTACTTTGATTACTAATGTTACATGCTGCCTAACATTGGAGATGATATCTGTGTCTGTTAAAAAGATATGAATGGGGCCCCTGAAGAAGCTGAATGGACTCAGAATATAAATCTATCTAAGTGAAGAGGATGTGGAGTGGAAGGAATCCCAGGATGTCCTCCTGACTGTGCAAGTTAGGTGAAAGGAATGATGTCCAAGTTTGGGGCGATGGAAGCAAAAGCAATGGCATGTTCATTTGGGAAGAGATAGCAGGATCTAATAACGATGGTAATGTAATGGAGGTGACAGGATAAGTGGAAATGGCGGCAGAGAACTGAATTGAATATTGTCAGTTTTTATGTAAATATATTTATAATTGAGTTCACATTGAAATTTGAGAAGGAAAACATAAAATCAATGTGTCAGTATTTCAGTGGAATAAAGGAAATTACAATGGCTTGAGAGGGGAACTGAATAAAGTTGACTGGAAAGGGACATTTGCAGGAAGGACAGCAGAACAGCAATGGCTGGAGTTTCTGCAAAAAATGAAGGAAGTGCGAGATTGATATATTCCAAATAAGAAGAAATCTTCAAAGGGAAGACGGACACTAGCGTGGCTGACAAGTGAAGTCAGAGCCAAAGTAAAAGCAAAAGAGAGAGCATACAAGGAAGCCAGATCTAGTGGGAAGATAGAGGTGGGAAGCTTTTCAAAACTTGCAGAAGGTCATTAGGAAGGAAAAGATGAATTATGAAAGGAAGCTGGTGACTAATATCAAAGAAGAAACTAAAAGCTTTTTTAAGTATATAAAGGGTAAAAGAGAGTCGAGGTTAGATACAGGACCAATAGAAAATGACGCTGGAGGTATTGTAATGAGAGACGCAGAGATTACAGAGGAACTGAATGCGTATTTTGCATCAGTCTTCACAGTGGAAGACATCTGCAGTATACCAGACATTCAAGAGTGTCAGGGAAATAAAGTTTGTGTAGTGAAAATTATGACTGAGAAGGTGCTCAGGAAGCTTAATGGTCTGAGGGTGGATAGATCTCCTGGACCTGATGGAATGCACCCTCGGTTTCTGAAGGAAATAGATGGAGAGTTTGAGGAAGCATTAATGATGATCTTTCAAGAATCAATGGATTCTGGCATTGTACCAGACGACTGGAAAATTGCAGATGTTACTCTGCTAGTTAAGAAGGGTGGGAGGCAGTAGAAAGGAAACTATAGACCTGTTAGCCTGACATCAGTGGTTGGGAAGTTGTTGGAATTGATTGTTAGAGATGAGATTATGGATTACCTGGAGGCATACAGTATGACAAGATAGGCCAAAGCCAGCATGGTTTCCTGAAAGGAAAATCCTGCCTGACAAACCTACTGCAATTCTTGAGGAAATTACAAGCAGGGTAGACAAAGGAGATGCAGTAGACATGGTGTACTTGGATTTTCAGAAGGCCTTTGATGAGGTGCAACACATGAGGCTGCTTAGCAAGGTAAGAGCCCATGGAATTACAGGGAAGTTACTAGCATGGGTGGAGCATTGGCTGGTTGGCAGAAAACAGAGAGTGGGAATAAAGGGAACCTATTCTGGGTGGCTGCTGGTTACCAATGGAGTTCCACAGGCGTTGGTGTTGGGACTGCTGCTTTTTACGATGTATGTCAGTGATTTGAACTATGGAATTAATGGATTTGTGGCTAAGTTTGTCAATGACACAAAGATAGGTGGAGGAGCAGGTACTGTTGAGGAAACAGAGAGCCTGCAGAGAGACTTAGATAGTTTAGGGGAATGGGCAAAAAAGTGACAAAAGAAATACAATGTTGGAAAGTGTATGGTCATGCACTTTGGTGGAAGAAATATACGGGTATTTAGATGGGGAGAGAGTTAAAAATGCAGAGATGCAAAGGGAATTGGGAGTCCTTGTGCAGGATACCCTAAAAGTTGACCTCCAGATTGAGTTGGTTGCAAAGAAGGCAAATGCAATGTTGGCAAACATTTCGAGAGGTATAGAAGGTAAGAGCAGGGATGTGATGCTGAGGCTCTATAAGGCTCTTGTGAGACCACACTTGGAGTATTGTGTGTAGTTTTGAGCTCCTTATTTTAGATATACTGACATTACGGAGGGTTCAGAGAAGATTCACAAAAATGATTCCAGGAATGAAAGGGTTACCATATGAGGAATGTCTGGCAGCTCTTGGGCTGTATTCCCTGGAGTTCAGGAGAATAAGGGGGGATCTCATAGAAACATTCCAAATGTTAAAAGGCCTGAACAGATTAGATATGGCAAAGTTATTTCCCATGGTAGGGGATTCTAGGACAAGAGGGCATGACTTCAGGATTGAAGGATGTCCATTTAGAACTGAGATGTGGAGAAATTACTTTAGTCAGATGGTGGTAAATCTGTGGAATTTGTTGTCATGAGTGGCTGTGGAGGGTAAGTCATTGTGTGTATTTAAGGCAGAGATAGATAGGTACTTGATTAGCCAGGGCATCAAAGGGTATGGGGTGAAGGCAGGGGAGTGGGAATGACTGGAAGAACTGGATCAGCCCATGGCGGAGCAGAATTTCCTACTCTTGCTCCTATGTCTTATGGGCTTATGTCCCATTTCCCAAAAATGCTGGAATAATCTGTGGTCCAATTATGTATTTCACTCTGTAAGCGATGTATATATAATTTGGATTACAATAACTTACAAACAGTTTCAGTTTATCTATAAATTTGCTCTTAATACATTCTTTGTTATCAGAATCTCGGATGGAGATGAGAGGGCGTAGAGGAGCGAGATATACCAGCTAGTTGAGTGGTGTCACAGCAACAACCTTGCACTCAATGTTAGCAAGACCGAAGAACTGATTGTGGACTTCAGAAGGGGTAAGATGAGGGACTACACCAATCCTTATAGAGGGACTAGAAGTGGAGAAAGTGAGCAGTTTCAAGTTCCAAGGTGTCAATATGTCTGAGGACCAAACCTGGTCCCAACATATTGATGCAGCTATAAAGAAGGCAAGGCAACAGCTATATTTCATTAGGAGATTTGGAATGTCACCTAAAGCACTCAAAAATTTCTACAGGTCTACCGTGGAGAGCATTCTGAATGGCTGCATCATTGGCTGATATGGTAGAGTTGGGGTGGGCAGGGTGGCTACTGGACAGGATCATAGTAGGCTGCAGAGAGCTGTAAAATTAGTCAGCTCCATCATAAGT
Source organism: Hypanus sabinus (assembly GCF_030144855.1). Taxonomy (NCBI): domain Eukaryota; kingdom Metazoa; phylum Chordata; class Chondrichthyes; order Myliobatiformes; family Dasyatidae; genus Hypanus; species Hypanus sabinus. The sequence goes on from NC_082710.1 coordinate 44,434,648, forward strand.
GTTAGCCTCTGTTGTATACAAGACATCTATAAGAACCAGTGCCTCAAAAAGGCAGCTTTCATTCTTTAGTAACCCACCACCCAGGACATGCTCTCTTCTCATTGTTACCATCAAGAAGGAGGTACAGAAGCCTGAAGGCGCACACTCAACAATTCAGGAGCAGCTTCTTTCCCTCTGCCATCCAGTTTCTGGATCAACATTGAACCCATGAACACTGCCTCACTACATTTCTGTTTTTGCACTACTTAATTAGTTTAACTATTTTGATATACATATTAGTATACTGCCTGGAATTCACAGTTTTTTCTATATTGTCATGTAATGCATTGTACTAAGTTAAAGGTTGCTGCAAAGTTAAAAAATTTCGCAACATACACCAGTGACATTAAACCTGACTCTGATTCTGATTGAATTGGTTTGTGGTAATCATGTATGTTCAATATTCTCTTAACATTGTTAACAGCTTAAACTTTGCTCACTTTGTTTAAGATGCCATCAAGAACACTTAAAGGAGTTTCTACCCTATACTTCGTAGCCAGACATTTCTTGTCCTAGAGATACAACTCACCCGTGACAAACAAAAATTAGTATTTCTGACAGTGCCAAACCATATTCTTCTAATGTTTCTTGAGCTAATCAGATTGTCAGCCATTTTTATTCGCTTCTCTGTTTGTTGTTATTAATTTAAGAAGTATGACCAGCAAAAGTGAAAAAACCAACCCTCTCGACATTGACCCCTGCTCAGTGGTGAATTTGTCATTCATGAATTAGCAAATTAACTTCCACTTGCTTTGAACTGCAGGTAAATGGTGTAGTATTCAATTTGTTTATCTATCATAGGTCATAGGATATCAGAAGGTCAAATTTTAATGGACTCTGCACTTTTGTTCTTTTCACACATGGTAAAAGGTCATTATTTTTTACATATATCAAGTGATAAAGTTCTCTTCCAATTCTCTTAAGAACAATGTTACCTTTGTTCAATTAAATACAGATTTTGTTTGTGCAGTCAAAATGTATGACAATTCATTGTAATGAATACCTTCAAATCTGTTCTCATTTCTCTTATACATTTCCAATTTTTGTTGTAATAATTTTAGATTAATTATGTCATTTTAAGATAATTTGCAGAAAATGACTCTCCTTTCTAATCTCAAGAGGATGTGTCCTCTTTCCATATAACAAACACACACACGAGCATATGTTGAAGTAAAACCACCTGCAGCCAGCTTTACAAGTCACCTTTAAGGTCGTTCATTAGGTTGATGAGCCCTCCTGCTGCAATTAAAGCTGTAGCAGCAAGACAGAGAAGTTGAAGACTGATTTTCAAATTTGCTGCCTGCTTATTAATCCGGCAAAACAGCTTTTCAACTATTGTAGATCCAATCCAGCTTTCATTTCTTTATTTTCTCGGTATGAACTTCTCATGGTAATCATTTGCTCAGGTATCCATTATTACTGCTTATTTTGAATATTGGCCCAAAAGACCAATGGCCTTCCATTGAACCTGACGTTGTCCTCATGTCACTATGAAAAACATTACCAAACATTGCTTTGGTCTATTTGAATATTAAAATGCTGAAGCTGCTAAGAAATATAGAATCCTAGATTATTGGCTAAATAAGTCTAGACTTATTATATGTCTCATACATTTTTTTGCCTTTTTGCTTTCTTGTGATTCTACCACAGGTGAATGTGGCTCATTTGATCAATGACATTGAGATCACGGAGGAAGGATTGGTGGTGCTTCGAGTTGCCATAGTAACAGGGTGAGCAACGCCATGGCTTTTGTGGAGAATTTTACCTCCTTGTAGAGCAGAGGTAGGTAAATAGTTCATACTGTACAATGTGGAAGGAAGGTGATGAACAGAATTGAAATAACAGGTGTTACTTACCTCTTCAACTGTGCCAATATTCTATAAACGTATTTTATCTCTGCATGTCAGGCTGATTACACTCAATGGAAAAGATGTTAATCTCATTTCCCCTAAATCAACATAATTTTACCAAAGGAAGGCAACAAAAATGAAAACAGACTATTTTGGTGCATAATATTGCTATTGAAGACTTATCAGCTAAAATAAAAAATCAAGAAAACTCCATTTAAAACATGCAGTAAGTACAGTGCAGACTAGAAATATGAAATAAAAGTAGAAAATATTTAATGAGAATTCAATCAGATTATTTTAAACTTGATAAAAGTGTATGTTTCCTATTTCCTTGAGAGATTTGGCTGTCCTGTTAATTTAGAATGCTTAAATAGAGTTAATGCTGTACCATAATAATTTATTGTGTCATCATCATTGGGTGGCACAGTAGTGTTGTGGTTAGCATCATGCTTCGCAGTACCAGCGACCCCAGGTTCAATTCCCATCACTGTCTGTAAGGAGTTTGTACATTCCCCGTGTGGTTTTCCTCTGGGTGCTCTGGTTTCAAAGACGTACCTTTTGATAGGTTAATTGGTTATTGTAAGTTGTCCAATGATTAGGATACGGTTAAATTGTCTGGGCAGCTTGGCTTGAAGGGCTGGAGAGACCTATTCCAGGCTGTGTCTCAGTAAAAATAAACAAATAATCTTCCTCTGTAGTTGTTCCAGTATTTAATTCAGGATTTCCTTAGTTCAATGGTCATGCGTTCGCTTCTAGATCACCAAAAAGGATATTTTTTAGTTCACAAATTCAGTTCATAAATGTTAAGGAATTGACTTCTTGGACAGAATGTCATGGTGGGTTAAATGCTGAGGCACTGAATTTTGTGAATGAGCTTAAAGCCACAAAACTACAAGGGAGTTCAACCTCTTGATGTTTGTGTGAGAGAGTTAGAGCTCAAATGGATCACAAATTGATATGATCAATGTCTCCTGCCTGTTTGGCACAAGAAGTCCAGTTGGAATAAGCATTCACCATGAAGTCCTATCTCCTCCCCACACTCCAGTGTGAATATGTTCCTGCTGTTAACCCTCAGCACAAGCTGCAGTGATGTATAGCATGGATTTAATAAGCAGAATGTTTTCTTTCTTTTATTGTTGTGAGAAAGCCAACAACAGACACTCAACAATGCATACCAAACAGCCAATCACAAGTCATCAGTTTTAAATAATCTAATTCTTGAATCTTAAAAGTATCTTAATTTCCATAACGAGCATATGGAAAATCGTTTTGGAAATTAATCCTAGCTGCTCTATCTGTAATTTAAGATTGGATTCCCAAGTGAAAAGAACATATTTTCTTTATCTGACCCAATGCCTCGCTCAATTTTATTATTTCAATTTACTCACCAGTTATTATTCAAATTTAATTAAAATACAAAAGGACAGCACTTCTTTATTCTTCAATTAAAACACTCCCATGATTAAAGTTAATTGTTTCATTTATTTTTCCTACCTGTGTGGGAATTTTAGGTGATCTCTGAATCCAGATCTAATTCATTTTGATTCTTTAGTGCTACTAATCTCTGGAAATTTCTGTTTATGGATTTAGTCGAGATGACCTTATCTCTTGTTTTTTTTTGAAAAAAACTGCAAACTTGCACAAATGAGCATGCATTTTATTGTATTTTCTTAAAGTGCTATCACCTCAGTCTTAAAATCTATTGTTCAGCAGACATTTCTTGACCCAAACAAACTCAACCAATCATCAGACTTTGTCACAGGGTCTCCACAAATTCCATGCATTTCCACTTTGCTTTAAATAATTTCTTGTTCGGACTCTCATCAAATACGTTATAGGAGTCCATATGGACAGATTTCTTGACATTCTTCTGTCCAAATGCTAGTGACTTCTAAAAGTTGAATTAGATTAGTGAGCTTTGGCCAAACCTTCACAAGTTTATGATGACTGCCTGCTTTCGCGTTGTCCTTGTCCATACTCTTGGTCATTTTGTGTCTCCTGATAGATTTTAACAATTTCCCTATAGCTCACAAATTGGGCACAGAAAGAAGCCATTTTGCCAACATTTTTATGCTGATTCTTTGAAAGAGAGACTGAGTTAGTCTCATTCACTGTTCTCCCTCCAGAGTCCTTTGTAAAATTGTCCTTGCTCATTCATCCATCCCCTTTTTCCTAGCTACATCTGAATTTGCTCTGTTACCCCTTCAGGGAGTATGTTCCAGGTTATAACAATGCATTCTGTAAAAATTGTTTCCTCTTGCTGCCTCCAATTCATGTCTTAAATATGTCTTCTCTGATAGCAAAATATCTGCCTCTGGAAACTATTTCTCCATCTATCAATTAGTCTCCAAATTTTGAATGTATCAATTAAATATCCCCTTAACCTAGCCTATAAGGAGAACAATTACAGCTCTTCCACTCTAAGTGTCATACTGGCATTTCATACCTGGTCCTCTTCAAGTTCACTCAAAGTTCTTTCCTGCAGTGTTGTGCCTAGACATGGGCCCAAAACTCCAGTTAATGTCCAAACCAAAATTCCTTAGTATTTTCAATATTACATTTCTTGTGATTAATTCAGAAATGACAATGAATGGAAAATGTTTAGCTGATTATCTCCAATACTAAACAAAGAGTGGCAGCTCTGTGAACTCTAATAGGGATCATGCTTAAGTAGACAAGTTAATGCATTGATCTCTTTAGTCATGTAATACGGGATTAAAAATTGCTTTATATAAGCATTAAACTTTTATATTAAAAGAAGTAATAGAAGATGGACTTTATCCATAAACATAAGCCAAATTTAGAAAAACATGGACAGAGATTGGTTCCTTCATCTGGCACATAAGGGTGGCAAGACTCTGAAAGCGGTGGGGGTGCACTTACTGGAACAGTCCCACTTGTTACATTTTCCTGGGGATCTCTTTGAGAAAGGGGGTGTGTTGGGATTCATGTTATAATGGTAAACAGAACCCAGTGATAAAGATAGACAAATATACTCCTTCTGGTCCCAAGGAGTTCTGTTTCTACTCCTCAGGGAACCTTGCTCTTCGAACTGACCTGAGTGGCAAGCTGTTCCATCTTATTGTTTGCTCTTTGAATGTAAATAAGGGCCCAGTTCTCAGACTGGGCCTAGGCATTGTGCCAAAGACATTGGGCAAGGCTCTGCATGTCGTCAAGCCCCCTTGCCCAATGTCTTTGGCGCGACTCCCTTGGCATGGAGATGTGGAAGAACCTCCTTTTTTGACGAGAACTCTTGCTTGGGAATTTCAACAAGGTTCTTCCACATTTCCATGCCAAGGGAATTGTGCACTAATGTACAGCCAAAGCTGTAGTAGAAATCCTGTGTTTAACTACATAGGTCAGAAGAGAAGAATTATTAAGATTTAAATAGGCAAGACTTCTAGTTGGTTAACTTTAGATTTTGATTCATTTTTGCCATATCATACTTTTCTTTACATGGATGGGATATATATGATCAAACCACGTATATGACTGGCAATGGATTTCACTGTTATAGCAACTTAATTGTCACAGGACTTGGACTTTATCCAAAGAAAACAAGATTGGCAACAGGACTATACATACACAGGAAACTCATGTGGTAACGTCAGACTCTCCAGGCAACTTGCTCATGCTTTGTGCAATCAGAAATTTGATCAAATGTTACTCGTGGATAGAAATCTATGTGATTTTTGATTCAGAATGAAATGGAGGAAAATATCCATCTTTTAAAATGTCATTTTATAAAATATAAGTCATTCTGAGCTAGTGCAATTAATTTCAATACATTGAAAACATGTTAAAAATTAATAGATTCGCCAATGTACATGACAACCTTTCATAATGTTTATTAACTGCATTTTCAGAATACAAGTTTAGAGTTGTAAGGTCACAGAGTTGCACAGCAATGGGTTTCCCAGCCCACTATGCCCATTTTAACCTATTTCCCAGCTGCACTAATCCCAGTCTCCTGCATTAATTTTATAGCCTTGCATCTATATTATTTAAAAATGTGACTTTTTCTGTATTTTGCTTTCCTTGGCATATCTTTCTGTGAATTATGTGAATATGTATTAAAATGCCATATATTGTCAGATGGAGAAATATGTACTTGCACAAAGAAGCACATTAATAATCTTGAAAATAAAGAATATCAGATCAGAATGTGAAATGTATTAGTAGAAAATTTTCTTCAGTCTCAGTATCTGTCAAAGGAATCAGAAAATAATTGGTAAGTCAACAAAGGTACTTTGCTATATAAAATAGGAGCTCACGGACGGGCACAATATTCTTACCACAGCTTTCATCACTGAAGTAGGCTACCTCTTGAGCAAGGGACACGCTGAACAATGTTGCACCAACACAGAATAATTGGTTGAATTCCTAAAATGGTACCAACCAACAATACATGTGGCATATATACTGCATCAAGATCTTTTGAAAGGATGAGTAATAGAAAAAGGGTGTGAAGTTTACAACATATAAAATTGCACAAAGTCAAGGATTTTTTTCCAGTATTTTTTGATTATTTAGACATCTCTGTATAGTCATAGAGAGTACAGCATAGAAACAGGCCCTGCAGCCCATCTAGTCTGTGCCGAAACCATTTAAACTGCTTACTCCCATCGACCTGCACCTGGACCATTGCCCTCCATACCCCTACCATCCATGTATCTAATCAAATTCTCTTAAATGTTGAAGTCAAGTTCACATGCACCACTTCTGCTGGCTGCCCGTTCCACCAACTCACAACCCTCTGAATAAAGAAGTTTCACCTTTCACCCTTAGCCCATGACCTCTAGTTGCAGTCCAACCTAAATTCAGCGGAGAAGGTCTGCTTGCATTTACCCTATCTTTACCCTTCATAATTTAATATACCTCTATCAAATCTCCTCTCAACCTTCTACATTCCAAGGAGTAAATTCCTAACTAATTTAATCTTTCCTTATAACTCAGGTCCTCCAGACGCAGCTGTGGTGATATCACGTGTAATGATGTGTAAGAACGTGATTGGAAAGAGTTCTGAGCATGCACAGAAATGTGAGAATGATCTGGAACATGGCTTGGTAAAAAGCATGGTTTGGTTTTGTTGCTGTAAATAAAAGTTCTAATTCTTCCAGAATATGATTCTTTATTGTTAACCCATGGTATATAGTAAAATAAAGAACACAACATGGTGTCAGAAGTCGGTCTGGAAGAATAATATGTTTCCTAAAATGGGAGAGTTGAAGATAATCGAAGAAAAAAGAGTTCAGACTGTTTCGGTGTCTGCTAACAGTTCTACAAATGGAAGGGTTGCAACCTCCACTGACACTTCAGCTGACTGGGAATGTAGCTGAGAACTGGAGAAAATTCAAGCAAAGTTATGAAATATATTTATTGGTGATCGGAGCTGATAGAAAAATGGAAAAAAACAAGAGCTGTGCTTCTACTCCACGTAATAGGTGATGACACAATTGGAGTACATAATCAGTTCATTTTTGAAAATGGAGGTCATTTAAATTTGAAATTGATAATGGACAAATTCAAAGCATTTTGTATACTGAAGTGCAATTTGATGTTTGAAAGGCATAAATTTTTTACACATGCACAGAGAACTGCTGAAACAATTGATCAATGTGTTACTGAATTGAGACACCGGAGTAAACCATGCGAGTTTGCAGAACTGACAGACTCTCTCATTAAAGACAGAATTGTTTGTGGCATTCAGGATAATGGTCTGAGAGAAAGACTGTTGAGAGAAGAAGATTTAAACTTGGAAAAAGCTTTGGTGTTCTGCAGAGCTTAGGAAACCGTGACGTCACAGGCTAAGGATCTTTTCATTGTGAGTTGCAACGTATACGCTGTAAAAAAACGTGAACATATTAGAAAAAATAATAATACGACGACAAAACTGGCAGAAAGCAAGACATCATCTAAGAGAATTAAGCTCTGTGATCGCTGTGGGCGGCAGACCGACCAAAACAGTGTCCAGCGAATGGGAAAATGTGCAACGACTGCGGTAGGAGTAATCATTTTTCATGCTGTTGCAGAAATAGAAAGAAAATAAAACAAGTAAATGCAGTGCTTGAAAATGAACGTGAGGAGTTTTATATTGATGTGCTTTGTGAAAACAACATAAGAATGACTGGACTATGCCAGTGCAAGTGAACCAAAACAATATTCTGTTTAAACTTGATACTGGAGCACAAGTAAATGTTCTTGCAGAATCTGAGTTTAATGCATTAAAGCCAAGACCAAAGTTACATAAGACAAATATAAAAGTGACTGAGTATTCAGGTGCAGACATTCCCATTAAAGGAACATGTGTGGCAGAAGTATTACATAAAAATATTGTGCACACACTTTCAATTGTGGTGATGCCGAAGAATGTACAGGTAATACTGGATTTATCTGCCTGTGAGAGACTGAATTTGGTGAAAAGAGTATTAGTCTTGGACAGTGACACAGAGTCAGAATACAGTGACTTGATGAAAGAGTATGAAGTCATAAAGAAAACTCCCAGACCCATCCCTTTGTTACCAGCATCTGACAAAGCATTGCCACCAAAACCAGGAGTTGCAATGCTGCCCTCTGGAAGTAACGCACATGCATCAATGGGCCATGCATTCCATCACAATCCCACCTCTGCAGGAGGACAGAGGCCAAACTTGCCGGTACAGTACAATACTGACCTGAGGCCAAAGAGTGACAAGAATCAGGATCCAATTGAAGAAGTGAAAGCACAAGAAGGAATTGAGAAGTTTTATTGAAATGATGAAGTCTCAGCATAAAAAAGAGATTACACAATTAATGAATGAATTAAATGAAGAAAAGAAGATTCACATTTCATTACAAATGGAAGTGGAAGGAATTAAGAAGGCTGCAGTACTTGAAGACATAGAACCCAGAGCATACCTGGTCCAAACAGAAGAAGGAGCAGTGTTAAGAATAAATCGCAAAGACGTTAAGAAAGAGCCAACTTCAAAGTTTCAGTTAACTGATGCAAACCAGACAAAACATGGAAATAAAAACAAAACACAAGAACTCCATGTGAACCACTTAGAAGGTCTGCTCGTGTTTGTAAAAACCCAGAGAAACTGATAAAACATGTTAAATTATGCATTTGTTCTGGTTAATGTTGCTAATTGCTTTTCTTTTTAAGGAAAGGAAGATGTGGTGATATCACGTGTAATGTCGTGTAAGAATGTAATTGGAAAGAGTTCTGAGCATGCGCAGAAATGTGAGAATGATCTGGAACATGGCTTGGTAAAAAATATGGTTTGGTTTTGTTGCTGTAAATGTCATGGTCCTGATCGTTTATGCCCTATCTTGCTCCTAGTTTCCATTGATTGTGCCACAGTTCCGACCGTTTATTTCCCAACTACTTCTAATTCACTTTGATGACAGTACACCTGGTTTCCATCAAGAACTGCCGTATAAAACCCCGGCATCACAACCACTAGTCAATAGTCCGTTGTTCTTTTATCTTGTGAGATAACTACACCTCCTGACCGCTTAGAACCGTTTGTTCTAAGTTTAGCTCCAGTTTCAAGTTTTACCTATGAGACTCTGTCTCTCTGAGTCAAGGCTCCATATCAGGGCTCCATGTCAAGATCCCTCCTGTTTGCTGTTTGTAAGCATCAAAACTGTATCTCCGTGCCTGTGTCCTGCACTTGGGTCTGTTTCCTTCACTCATCATAACAGTAAATACAAGTTCTAATTCTTCCAGAATATGATTCTTTATTGTTAACCCACGGTACATAGTAACATAAAGAACACAACACCAGCAACATACTTGTAAATTTTCTCTGTAGTTTTTTCAACCTTGTAGTGTAGGTAGGTGACAAAAACTGCATAGTAGTCCAAATTAGACCTCACCAATGTCTTATACAACTTCCCACCTCCCGTACTCAGTACTTTGATTTATGAAGGCCAGTGTACCAAAAGCTTTCTTTATGACCCTATCTACCTATCTACCTACCTACTTTCAATGAATAATGGACCTGTACTCCCAGATCTCTTTGTTCTATCAGACTGCTCAGTGCCCTACCGTACACTATATAAGACATACCTTTGTTGGTCCTAACAAAGTGCAACACTTCACACTTGTTTACATCAAATTTCATCTGCATTTTTCAGCCCATTTTCCCGGCTGGCTCAGATCCCGCAGCAAGTCATGATAGCCTTCCTTGCTGTCCACTATACCCCCAATCTTGGCGCCATTGGCAAATGTGCTGATCATGTTAACCACATCATCATCCATATCGTTGATATAGATGACAAATAACAGCAGACCCAGCACCTATCCCTGCAGCACCCCACTAGTCACTTGTCTCCAGTAAGTGAGGTAACCATCCACTACCACTCTCTGGCTTCTCTCATAAAGCCAATGTCTAATCCACTTTACTACCTCATCTTGAATGCTGGACCTTGTCAAATGCCTTGCTAAAGTCCATGTAGACAACTTCCACTGCTTTGCCTTCATCAGCTTTCCTGGTAACTTCCCAAAAAGCTTTATAAGATTGGTTAGACATGACCTACCACGCACCAAGCCACTCTGACTATCCTTAGTCAGTCTCTGTCTAAAGAAATGCTCATATATTCAGTCCCTTAGAATAACTTCCAGTAACTTTCCCACTAATAATGTCAGGCACACTGGCCTATAATTTCCTGGTTTATTTTTAGAGCCTTTCTTAAACGGTGTAACAACATTAGCTATCCTCCATATCTCTGGTATCCCACCTGTCACTAAGAATGATTTAAATATCTCTGTTAGGGCCCAGGCAATCTCTGCACTTGCCTTCCGCAGGGTCCGAGGGAACACCTTTTTAGGTCCTTAGGATTTATCCACCCTAATTTGCCTCAGAACAGTGAACCCCTCCTTCTCTGTAGTCTGTACAGGGTCCATGAAGTTGACGCTGCTTTGTCTCACTTCTACAGACTCTGTGTCTGTCTCCTTAGCGAAAGCAGATGCAAAAAAAATTCATTTAAGATCTTGCCCATCTCTTTTGGCTCCAAACATGGATTACCATTCTGATCTTCCAGAGAATCAGTTTTGTCCCTTGTAACCCTTCTGCTCTTAACACGCATTATTAGTAGAACCTGCATCTGTAGAATCCCTTGGGATTATCCTTCACCTTGTTTGCGAGGGCAACCTCATGTCTTTTTTCTGCAATCTCTTGCATTTCTTAAACTTTTTATTAAAGGTATATGTTTTTATTAATTTCAGTAACAACAGGAAAGACAGATGTAATGGTAACTGCTACCAGATGCTCTCATTTCACAATTGTATCATTCCAATGTAATTGTGTCTATAGTTGGAAATGCATTTATTGTGGTAATAGTAAGAAAAAAGATTTTCCTCTTCCACATTTTCATGTATTTGCACTGCATAGTTACTCATTGTGCCACTGGCCATTTGCTGTCTTACATTGAATATATTATGTACACACACACACACACACACACACACACGCACGCACGCACGCACGCACGCACGCACACACACACACACACACACACACACACCATGTTACATCTGTGTGGTGTGTTCTCTGCTGAAGAGTTTAGGATTTAATTACTCTAAGCAGTGACTGATAATCTTCGAACACAGCAGTTCTACAAAAATGAATCAATGAATTTGATATTATGCAATACTAATAAACATTCTATTTTTTGCCAGGTATAATTATCATAATAAACATTGCACTCACAATGTAACTCACAGAGCTCATGAAATATTGGGAGTGTAAGTACTCTAAGAGTTCAATCCTGAGACCAATTGTTAGCACTTTATCTCAGAGTGGGCACAAAATCCAGTGACACTTTCTTCAAAGAAGGCAATTTTTTTTACTGTTCTAGCCTAGAGAGAGAGAGAGAGAGAGAGCGCAAAAGAGAGATAATGATATATTTTGTCAAAAGAGCAGATTGTTAAAAATAACCTTGGAAGTTAAACTCTGTGCTTGAGAATTTAGATAGTGTGAATGATCACCTAGAGCCAGAGAGCCCCATGATTCAGGTCACCATGGAACAAATAGGTGCCCAGTCTATTAGACTTCTGAGCAAGTAATCTGTTGAAGGGTTGGAGACAAAAGACAGAAGACCTTGAACCAGATATTGAACTGGCCATGCAAAATAAACACAAGCAAGTGAAAATAAAGGCGTTTCGAATCCTCTTCCTGACAAGGACAAACAATTGCACCATACCATAAAACTCTGAAATGAAACTATGCAGGCTGCAATGTATGGATTATGACCACACTGTAATCTCCCTAGAAATAAGGCAGTTCACTCACAGACAGGAACGGGCAGATAATTGAAGATTTGAAAGAGTTGTTTATCAAAGACTGGATTATTTGTAGATGTGGAGAATCCAGTTTGAGGGATTGGCTGCTACACGAGGCCGAGTAATTCCAGAAAAGAGCAGTGGAGCCATCTAAAGCCAAGGCCAGACAAAGTACGTGCATTGAAGCGTGGGACAAAAGGCAGAATCCGGAATCTACAATTAGCATAGCTTAGGTACTGTAGGAATTGTGTTTGGAAGCAAAAGCAGTTGAGAAAGGAATGTCCGAGATGAGAAAATATGTATATGCAATGTAGACTGGAAAAATAATTTCCACAGACATTGCAAATGAGGTGAGACAATCAGGAACTGAGAAAGATATTAAATAAGAAAAGACAACTATAGGAGTATCCTCTACATGTGTCTATGTCAAGTCATTGGTGCAAGGAAATAGTGACATTTCAACTCCAAACCATTAGACTAGAAGACATAGAAGCAGAATTAGCTAATTCAGCCCACTAAGTCTGTTCTTCCATTCAATCATGGCTGATTTAATTTTCCTCTCAACCCCATTTTTCTTCCTTCTGTAACTTCTGATGACATTACTAATTGAATACCCATCTCAATGACTTGGCTTCCACAGTTGTCTATGGCAAAGAATTCCAAAGATTCACTGTCATTTTCTAAAGGAATTCCTCATGTCTATTCTATAGGAGTGTCCTTCAATTCTGAGGCTGTACCCTCTGGTCCTTCTGCTGCTGGATACTTCCTCTCTGCATCCACTCTATCTAGGTCATTCAGTAGTCTTCAATGAGATCGCACTCTCTCTTCTAAACTAGTCGCCGGCAGCCAATCGGAAAAAGTCCCTCCTTATTCCCACTCTTTGCCTTCTGCCAGACAGCCAATCTTCTGTCTAATCTTGTATCTTACCTGTAACACCATGGGCTCTTATCATGTTTAGCAGCCTCATGTGCATCACCTTGTCAAGAGCCTTCTAAAAGTCCAAATAATCAACATTCTTCTTTGTCTATCCTGCCTGCTATTTCCTCAGATCCCAATAGAGTTGTCAGGTAAGATTTCACTTGTGGAAAGCCATGCTGGCTTCAGCCTCTTTTATTGTGTGCCTCCAAGTACCTCAACAGCCTCACCTTAAATAATGGACTCTAACATTTTGTCAACCATTGAGGTCAGGCTAACTGGCCTTTAATTCCTTGTTGTTTGTCTCCTTCACTTCTTAAACAGACGGGTGACATTTCCAATTTTCCAGTGCTCTGGAACCATTCTGGAATCTAGTGATTCTTGAAAAATCAATACTAATGCTCCACAATCCCCTCAGCCACTTCTTTGGGATCCACAGTGTGTACTCCATCTGGTCCAGGTGATTTATCTACCTTCAGAAATTTCAGCCTTCCAAGCACCCTCTCCTTAGTAATAGCAACTGCATCTATTTCTGCCCCCTGACACTTTCAAATATCTGGCATACCGCTAGAGACTTCCACAGTGAAAATGGACACAAAATACTTAAACATGAGGAAATCTGAAGTTGCTGGAAATTCAAGCAACACACACAAAATGCTGGTGGAACGCAGCAGACTAGGCAGTATCTATAGGAAGAAGCACAGTCGACGCTTCAGGCTGAGACCCTTCGTCAGGATGAACTGAAAGAAAAGATAGTAAGAGATTTGAAAGTAGGAGGGGGAGGGGGAAAACCAATATGATAGGAGAAGACAGGAGGGGGAGGTGTGAAGCTAAGAGCTGGAACGGTGATTGGCCAAAAGGAGACAGAGCTGAAGAAGAGAAAGAATCATGGGGCAGGAGGCCTAGGGAGAAAGAAAAGGGGAGGGGAACACCAGAGGGAGCTGGAGAACCGGCAAAGAGTGATTGTGAGAGTGGCAGAGAGAGAGAAAAAAGGAGGGGGAATAATAAATAAATAAGGAATGGGGTAAGGAGGGGCATTAACAGAAGTTAGAGAAATCAATGTCCATGCCATCAGGTTGGAGGCTACCCAGCGAGTATATGTTGTTCCTCCAAACTGAGTGTGGCTTCATCTTGATAGTAGAGGAGGCCATGGATCGACATATCAGAATAGGAATGGGATGTGGAATTAAAATGTGTGGCCACTGGGAGATCCTGCTTTCTCTGGCAGATAGAGCGTAGGTGTTCAGCGAAACAGTCTCTCAGTCTGCGTCGGGTCTCACCAATATATAAAAGGCCACACCGGGAGCACCGGACTCAGTATACCACACCAACCGACTCACCTCCAGGTGTCACCTCACCTGGAAGGACTGTCTGGGGCCCTGAATGGTGGCGAGGGAGGAAGTGTACGGGCAGGTGTAGCACTTGTTCCGCTTACAAGGATTATACTTACTTAGTTTGTCCACCATTTCTTTGTCTCCCATTACTATCACTCCAGCATCCTCTACAAGCAGTCTGATATCCACTCTTATCTATCTTTTACTCCTCATACAGCATTATCTGTAAAAACTTTTGGTATCCTTTATATTATTGGCCAGCTTATCTTCATATTTCATCTTTTCTCTCTTTGTTGATTTTTAGTTGCCTTCTGTTGATTTTTTAAAAGCTTCCCAATCTAACTTCCCACTAACTTTCGCTATATTTCAATGAAATGTGTACCCTTGGTCGTTAAGCTCCCAGCTGTGATCTTCTTCCACTCATGACTCTGTGATACCTACAGCATTATAGCATGCAATTAATCACTGTGCTACAGGACTGTCACTTGAATTGGTCACAAAGCGTGATGTCGTTCTGACGGAAACTATCAATTTCCAGGCCATACAGTCGAAACAAATGGATCATTTACCGCCTATGTATAATAGAAATCTACTGAGGTCAGCTGTAAGATACTTTCTGAAGGCAAGGAAAGAAAAACATTGAAAAGAAAAGTGAGGTGGAGTCTATCACCGCCAGAACCATGCAGTTAGACCACATGACATAGAATTGGGCTATTCAGCCCATCGAGTCTGCTCTGCCATTCCGTCATGGCTGATCCTGGATCCCACTCAACCCCATACACGTGCCTTCTCACCATATGCTTTGATGCCCTGACCAATCAGGAAACGATCAACTTCTGCCTTTAATATATGCACGGATTGGCCTCCACCACAGTCTGTGGCAGAGCTTTCCACAGATTTACTACTCTCTGGCTAAAAAAAAGTTCCTCCTTACCTCTGTTCTGAAAGGTCATCCCTCAATTTTAAGGCTGTGCCTTCTATTTCTGGATATCCCCACCACAGGAAACATCCTGTCCGCATCCATCCTACTCTAGTCTTTACAACATTCGGTAGGTTTCAATGAGATCCCCTGCATTCTTCTAAATTCCAATGAGTACAGGCACAAAGCTGCCAAACACTCCTCATGTGTCAACCCCTTTATTCCCAGAATCATCCTCATGAACCTCCTCTGGACTCTCTCCAATGACAATACATCCTTTCTGAGATATGGGGCCCAAAACTGTTGACAATACTCCAAGTGCAGCCTGACTAGTGTCTTATAAAGATTCAGCATTATCTCCTTGCTTTTATATTCTATTCCCCTTGAAATAAATGCCAACAGGTGAAACTGAAAGTCAATGTATTAGTATAACAGATGCGCTCAAGATCTTTTTCCACTGTGAGTTGGAGACATAATGAGGGGGAGGAGCTCATCAGCTTGACACCAGATGTAGCAAGCAGTGATGACAACATATACCATGTGATGGGCCAGAGGGGATATCACACACTGGAGGAATGCACAGAGAAAAGGTATCTATGGACACAGGTATCTGTATCGTTTTGTGTCAAATCAGTTATTTTGATTTTCTTTTTCTTGTTGTTGAACTCATTATAGAGGGAACGTAACATATATTGATTATTTAATATTGTATGCCTATCCATTCACCAATTGTACTAAATGACCATCTGACCTCCATGAATATAGTCTTAGAGTCACATGGCACAAGAAACATGCTGCTTGGGTTGTCATGCCATGCTGAATACTAAGCACTCATCCTCACTAATTCTATTTTCCTACCCACATCCCTATTAAAAGTCTCTCATTACTTCCCCTTACCACTGCACCTCAACTACACTAAGGGCAACATACACCAGAGAGTTCTTATCACTTCCAACCAAATGACTGGTTGGTGAAGGAATCAGAGGACAAGATGGAAAATGGACAAGCTTGATATGGACAGCATCCAAGTCAGGTTCAATCGCAGCTCTATAGAGCTTCTATTGGATAGTATTTAAATGTATTACAAAGAAAAACAAATGTTCTTCTCAATTTTGCGAATTATTTTATTTAATGAAGCATTTGGTCAGTTTGACTGATTATTATCCTCCAGTATCTTAGAGAAGCAAATAGATGTCCCTGGTCAGCTACTCCACTTGTACCTGCTGTTTTCCATCAAAAAAATTTCTGCCAGTCATATTGTGGCAGGAGTCATGACTAGGGTCATATATTTGATCTATTGACTAACACGTGTAACCCTGGTAATTCAGGGTAAGGAATGGCGGCTCGCTCCTAGAATCATTTTATTTAGTTTGATTTTAATGCTCAAAACGTCATTATTCTGTTTATTTCGCTATTATAAGGCACAACCTCTTTTTTCAATTCCACTTCCTGTGTTTCATTACTTCTACTGGCCAGGTTGTCATTGATGCCTTGATTTCAGCTCACAAACAAGAGAAAGTCTGCAGATTCTGGGAATCTGAGCAACACACACAAAATTCTGGAGGAACTCAGCAGGCCAAACAGCATCTGTGGGAAACGGTCAACATTTCGGGCCAAAACCCTTCAGCAGGACTTGGTTTTAGCTTCTTGTTTACTGTAGCCATCAGATCATTTCTCTCATCTTTATCAATAACTCAACTGCCTTATCCCTTTTGCCATTTTATTTTGCTCTTTCCAGTCTTGTGCTAGAGTTCCATTATCAGGAACAGCTGTGATTTTGCAGTGAAAACATGTGGTTTTATGCTTGTACAACAAGAATGAACTTTAAAATTCTGCTCTTCTTTTGACCTTTGATGTGAAATCTTCATTCATATCTAATTCACAAATGATTGGTTATTTCTCATGAAAGAATGACAATGTTGTGGGATCTATGATATCTGCAATTTTGGTTTGAATAGGGCTGTATTGGTTCTATTAATCTTTAGATCTTAATAACTTGTAGTCCTTTCCTTAGACTATTGTGTAATTTGAAAGGACTATGGTGGAAGTGCTGTATGTATACCTGAAATGCTTAGACTCTGTTCACGTATCCGTTTTCCATTATTTTAAGGAGCTGCATACGGTATAAAAATAGTTGGAAGTAGCAGAGCTCCTGCCCATCTCATACAAAGCCATCAGTGTGAGGAGCCAGTTGCTGCTATTTTAGACTATTTATAGATGCAAGTGCTTGAAGATGTAACTCACCCAAACTCCCATTGACTCCCTAATTCCAGACCAGGAAGACGTAGTCCCATAAGCACCAGTCCATTGGGCAACTGGACACTTTGGCTATCTTCCCGTATCAGTCAAGTGGCACTCTCGCCTGTGTGTCAGAAGCCTGGGCTCAATCCCACACCACAATTGCGTGTATAAGCGAGTTTGATACTTCAGTTTGGTACCAAGGGACTGTCAAAAATCATCAGAAGTTGCTTGAGGATCTCACAAGGCCAATACAGAAGAAAGCTCTTCAAAGTGACAGCAAAGGTTGGCATGTGACATCAAATTTAGCAACCTTTGAGCCAAGAGAAGTGTTTATATTTTGTTACCCGTGAAGCAGTAGGCAGCTGGGTTTTCTGTTTGCATCTTTTCTGTTTCGTGACTATATGTATTTCTTCTTGCAAGCAATTAAAAGTGAGACATATTGAACGTTATAAATTAGCTATGAATTCCAGCTAGTCTTCAAGTGATAACATCACAATTTCATTTTATAGATTTGAGGCTTACATGGAGAAATACTCCTTTAATTGAGTCAGTTTATATACCCTTCTTCAGCTACTTGGAAAGCATATAAGTAGTTTAGTTGAAAGGTAAATAATGCAAACAGATTTGCGAGAGTTCATTGAAAAAGTACAAACGGAGAGGATAAAGGCAGCCTGTAGATATAGTATGTTTGAGTTTACAGATAGCATCCAATAAGGTTACCACTCAAGGTAACTGTGAATTAGGTTGGGAACAATTTATTAGTATGGATTGGAGACTGGCTAACAAATGGACAACAGAATATCAGGGTAGATGGGTAAATTTTGGATTGGTGAGAAGCAACCAGTAGAATGTGAAACTTGCTGAGTTCATAAAGTTAGATGGATTAATAAATTGTGAGGAGGACATAAAGAATCTTCAAAAAGATAAAGGTAGGTTACCTGTGCTGGCACATGATGTATAATGAGGGAAGTAATGAGGTTATCCACTTTGGAAGGCAGAATGTAAATGCAAGTTATTATTTCAATTTAATGAGAATACCAAGAGCATTGGAACCAGAAGCAAAAGTAACCCAATTGAGAATGCTCTGCCATTCAATAAGATCATGGTTCCTCCAATCTTGGCTTCAACAGCAAGTTTCCACTCTCATCTTATACACCTAGACTCCCTTGTAGCTCAAATCTTACAGTAAAAAGTGATTTAGGCATCTTTGGACTGAGTTCTAGTCTACTAAATGCTGTATTAATCACCTTATTTAAAGAAAGATATAAATGCTTCTTAGGCTTTACAGAAAAAGTTCAATAATTGATTGTAAGGATGAAGGAACACTGACTAAACCTGGAGTTTAGAAGATTGCGAGTCTAATTGAAACAATATTCTGTGGGGTTTGATATGGTGGACTCTGAGAGAAGATATTTCCCCATGGAAGTATCCAGAACTAGAGTGCAAATTTCAGAATAAGGTGTTTCCCATTATTTAAAATGGAGAGAAGGAGAAATTTCTTCTTGTAGGGACTTGTGGCAGTTGAATTTTCAATGGGAAAAATCTGTGGAGATAAGAGGTGTTGAATATATTTAAGGTTATAATTGAGAGGCATTTGAACTACCAGGAAGTCAAGTACCATGGAAAAAGAATGGGAAATTGGTGTTGAGGCAACAATTACATAGGCATGATCTTTGGAATAAATCCCAGGGGACAATTGGCTGACTCCTCCTACTTCATACGTTCTTTTATTAAAAGAACAAATGTTGCTAAAATACCTAATGCACTAGGTTTAGAAGGCAATTAGTCAAACCAACCAAAAGCATGAAATTATTGTAGTGCTTGAACACAGATGACTAATATATGAAGAAAGCTGACAATGTATTGTGATGGGAATTCTGAGGCCTGGTGCTCAGTGAAATCCCCTTAGCTATCAGTCAATACAATTATGTAGTTGTGAACAAAATTGTTCAAGGAGATGTAACACGACAAAAGCAAGAAAATCTAAAACAAATAAGCATTTATGCTGACACTTATCACCATCTATAAAGGAAATAAGTGCTGTAGCTCAATATCACATTATGGAGGTACTGCTCATTGGAAAGCACCCTACATGAGATAAGAATATTTGTAATTTACAAGGTTGAATATGATTGTCCAATTTGTGTGAAACATAGACCTAAAGATGGTGATTTTAATGAAGACATTTTTTATCATTAGATTGATCTTCAGTAGCTGTAGTTTAGCAACAAAACTGACCCCTTCACAACAAATGACTTGTTTCCTTTATTAGAGCAGCAGGCATGGGAATTTCATATAAACATGCTAATTTTGCAAATATCAATAAAAGTCATTTGCAGTGATTAATTTGTTATTTCAACTGATAACCTGCAGTGTGTGAGAATTATTTGCTTATGCAAACTTGTTATATTTATTTTTTTGATTACATGTGTGCTATGAGCCAGGTTATTTCAGTTAACCTCCATTCAGCCAAGCACATTCAGCTAATCAACAAGAGGTAAAAATGCCTCCCATGAGTTATGGCTTCATTTATTTTATCTAAACACCATCAGTCACCAATAGAGGAAAGCTGACATCTGTCCCGACAGATAACTTCCCATATAATGTTTTGATTGGTGATTAATAATTTGCATTGTTTTTGCATTATTTGCCATGAAGTATTACATGTCATAAGGCTGCAAAAATCTGTGATCAAAGTTCTAAAGAATGTTTTAATTATTTCCTCTTTAAATCATAACTGTGCACATCATTGAAGAACAGATAAATGAGCATTTCTATTGTTTCATTCCTATACGTCTGATGTATTGGGCAGGGTGAGGGAAATATGGAGCAGAAGAGACTTAAGATGTAAAAAAAAGGCAGGTCAGAGAGGACTGGGTATTGGGAAAGAAAGCTCTTGCACTTATATTGTCCTTTCTATGGCTTTAAACACTTCACGGAGTGCTCTGCTGCTGATGATATACAATTTAAGTGTGATTACTTTATAAATTAGAGAAGCACAGCAGTAAATTTGTGCAATATCTCATAAATGTGATAATTGTTTTAGAAGTGTACAAGTTGTTGAATGGCCTTGAGTCAATGATCATATATACAAGGATGTAACCATCAAGCTAAGGCCATTGGACTGACTTTCCATCTAAAATTCAGCAACTTTGCTCAAAAATCCTGGCTTTTACCCACATGGGTGCATGAATATTTTGAGTTTAGCTGAAAGTGCTACCTTCTACTTAGCTGTCTGACTGTAGTACACCCCATGTTTTTGGTATTACACCTACTGAACCAGTTGGAATCACTCAAATTCCTGCGAAATAAGTGTCCCTTTAAATGCAGCTTCCAGGCACGTCATTCAGTTTGTAGAGCCAATGCCTTTAAATTATACCTAATTGTAGGGCTGAACTTATGGACCACCCAGATGAAATGGTGTTGGGATAATTGGAGTCTTTTTTCAGTGTATTCATGAGGAGTCCATCTGCTTATAACAGAAGCATTTGTTTTATCTGATCTAGCTTTGGAATTAAATCGATAGTGGGCTTCTTTTAGGACAGAGGAGATTTCAGTTTTAACTGCCACATCCATCCTGCAACTGATAAATATTTATACATACAAAATAAATCTTTAGAACAGATAGTTCAAAGGATTTAAAGGTTTTTGCACTGGTTATGTAAAAGCAGAACAAGTTCAATGCTTGTGAAGACTATTATGCAAACTTTAGATTAGATTGTTGCCTGCAGTGCCACAGTGAGCTCCATGCAGTGAACCATAGCATTCTGCAACTGATGTGGTATGACGCATTAAGTTGCAGTAAAAAAGCATGCACGAGTTCACAACATTGTTTCTCTCTTTACTAATCAGATTCTTTTGAATGACAGATTTCAAAAGTCGACTTTGTAGTACAAATCTCATTATATTTTCAAATCGTCTATGTGGCAGTAGCTGTAGTTAAACATTCTGATAAGCTTTTGTCCTCCAGAAATTAAAGACTTTGATTCATTCTGTTTATAAATTGAGGATGCACATGAAACAAAGTGTAATATCCTTATTCAACCATATATTAAAAATCATTGTACCAGTTTAAGTGACATGAAAAGTGTTATCAGAACTTAGGTAGGAAATTGATTAATTTTCAGTCAGTTACTTGTATAATTAAATCATTGGTTGATATTTTATACAGTGATAATGTATACCAATGATTAAAAAATGACATTTATATTTTGGAATAATAGAACTCAGAAATAAACTAACATCTAAATTATATTGATGAAACTACTGCATAAGCACATGTTTTTGTTTTAATTGTTTCCATCACCCCACTTCACAGTTGATTAGTCTTCCACAACTGGGGTCATTTGTGAAGCAACCATCACAGATCCTCACTTTTCAGTTGTCATGCAAGTAATTACTGAACATTTCTTTCCCAGAGATGGATTATCAAAAATAGTCAAAGTAGTTTCATACGTTTGCTTTCAATTGACGCAAAATGTTGACATCAAAAAAACTGCACATTTTCAAAAAGCATTATCAACGATTTAAAACAGATGGAAGATAACAGAAGTCTAGAGGGATATCAAAAGTAAAGGTGAAGGAGCAATGAACATGAATCATATTTGAGAATTAATATTAGAAAGGAAATGACATTAAAAGGTTAATGGAAATGAAAGTTCATAAGTCATTAAGCTCAATTCAGTACACTGTGCCAAAGGACTGGATTGTGTGTTCATAAGAGAGAAAGGAATTAGTCAGGTAATTAAAGACCATCTAGCCTACACAAGTAATAGGAAAACTCCTGGAGAATATAATATTAGTGCTCACTTAGAAAAGTATGGGCTAATCAGGGAAAGTCAACACAACATTTTAAAGACCAAGTCATGCTTGACTAATTTAATCAAAATGTTTGTGGAAATGACTGAGTGTATAGACAAAGAGAGTGTGATGGATCTAGAGTTTCAAAAAATATGTGACAAAGTGCCATGTAACAGATGTCACAAAGATTAACCTTCATTGTATTACTAATGAAGTTGGTAATGGTATAGAAGGAAGAATGGTTTTGGTTAAAAACAGATACTAGATGAATTAATAATATCATGTGTGCATACTGGGATATTTCATGGACCCTGTTTATGGGAATTCTTCTGACATTGATACCCAGCTGTGGTTCACAAATTTTAGTCCATGGGTGAGTCCAGTGTTGCACCCACGGCCATTGTGACGCAGAGGCTTGCTAACAACCCCAGGAAACTCCATTCACAGTACATTGATGGTAGTCAATGGCCTTTAGTGTCATGAAGTCCTTGGGAGCCAGGGGCAGTGCTGGAGTGATTGTAACCAATGATCTAATGTAGAATAACTTTACCCTGCTGCCTGTATGGGTCCATAAGGCCTACTTAACGACAGGCATGGGGCCATGTGGTTGACCTGACACAAGGGTCCAGGTCCTGCTCAGCACTAGGCCTCAGACTGGGCAGAGGACAATAAGCCATGTTAAAGTCCCAGATTCACACAGCAGAGAAAGATGCCTTTGAGCCCTCCAGCTCTGCACCAACCATCAAAGGCCAATCTACACTAATCCCATTGACCAGCTGCCTATAGCATTCTGTGCATGGCCTTTTCAGATCTTGTACCACTGCGTTTGACCTGTAATGAGAGTGCATACCTCCAGGATGTCATTCTGAGGCCAAACACTACCCTCCTCACTGTCAACAACACCACCAGTTTTGCAGACACATCTTACAGATTTTAAAATTTGAAAACATAGATGTCAGTTGAGCAGATTTGCCAAATGTAAGGGCTTATTGTGAGAGTATAATAATATAAATCAGGTGTTGACAAGTTGGCAGGCTTTTAAAATCTTTCCTGATTTTTATTTCTACTGAAGTCACTGCTCCAATTGATATAGCAAAATGTGAAAGGTCCTGGTGGTGTTGTTCTGCTCTTATTGTGTTAGACAAGTAGGCTTAGATGACAGGAATAAAGGCTTTTGGCAAAGAAGTTGTGCATTATATTCATGTTTTAAGAGTATTTATTAACCTTCACAGTACTAGAATAGACAAATACATTTTTCTTATTCTTTTACTTTTTCTCAGCCATAAGTTTGTAAGTATTTTGCAGTCCAGAGGCTTTCTCTGCTAGATAGCAATCGGACTATGATCAATCTCAGGTCATGAATCTCTATGACAATTAGTTTTCATAGATTAGCTCACAACCAATTTGTCATGTTTTGTAACTTAAAAACATTGAACTAATCCAAAGGACGACACAAGAGTATGAAAGTGAGATGTAACTCACCTTTAAATCAGCATTTATTTGGTGCATGTGAGCCCCTATCACAACAGTAACACCAATTTGTTCAGCCAGGCCGGTTTCTGTTTAGACAATGAAATTTTGTTCACACTCATTTTCATTGCTGGCTGTGGTTCAATTGCATCTCTGTCTGCAGTTTCTGTTGATACAGCGGTTTCAATTGCTCTTTTGAATGTAAGTTGTGCTTCAGTTAGGAGCTGGTTTTGAATGTTTTCTTGTGAGATTCCACAACCTAAACACTCTCTTGATATACCATTACCGAACAGACAATATGCAGACAATCTCTTCAGTTCAGTCACATATGCTGCAAAGGACTCCCCTTGTTTTTGGTTTTGCTCATGAAACCTAAGACTTTCTGCAATCAGCAATGGTTTTGGTTCTAAATGTTCCTGCATCACTTTAACAAGGGCAGCAACGCACATTTCTGATGATTTGGTTGGAGCAGTTAAACTTTGAAGCAAACTGTATGCCTTTAAACCCAATGCACTTAACAAAATTGGCATTTGTTTCTCATTGGCTATTTCATATGCTTCAAAATATTTTTCCAATAGTTCAGTATACGTGGGCCAATCACCTGTTGCATAATCAAACTCGCCAATCTTTCCAATGCAGTCAGC
Source organism: Hypanus sabinus (assembly GCF_030144855.1). NCBI lineage: Eukaryota > Metazoa > Chordata > Chondrichthyes > Myliobatiformes > Dasyatidae > Hypanus > Hypanus sabinus. The sequence continues at coordinate 44,459,127 of NC_082710.1, forward strand.
CATTTCTGCTCTTTTTTAAGGATAATTATCACCCTGTACTCATTCTTTATAAATGTGTGAATTCTTCAATTTTCTGTTTTTTTTTAACTATATTGTGTCTTCCCTTCTAAAGAACACATGCTTTTTGTAATTGAGCTGTTCCTCGCTCCATTTTATGCCAAACATCTCGTTGCACTTTAACAGGTCGATACCCGTCTCAGCACAGATCCCTGCGGCACATCACTAGTCGCAGTCCTCCAGTCAGAGAGGTCACCATCTACTACCAGTGTCTGGCTTCTCCTGTGAAGCCAATGTCCAACTCAATTTACTACCTCATCTTGAATGCCAAGGGACTGAACCTTTCTGACCAACCTCCCATGCAGGACCTTGTCAAATACCTTGCTACAGTCCATGTAGACAACTTCCACTGCCTTGCCTTCATCAACTTTCTGGTAACCTCCTGTCTAACCTATGACCTACCATACACAGAGCAATGTTAATTATCCCTAATCCATCCCTGTCTATCCAAGTACTATTTATATATCCAGTTCCTTAGAATATGTTCCAAAATGATATCAGGTTCTCCAGTCTATAATTTCCTGACTTATCCTAAGAGCCTTTCTTAAACAATGGAATAGCATTAGCTAACCTCTCATCCTCCAACACCTCGCCTATGGCTAAAGACATTTTAAGTATCTGTGTTAGGGCACAGACTTCTGCACTAAACCCCCACATGACCTGGGAGAACACATTGCCACACTCTGGGTATTTATCCATCCTAATTTGCCTCAAGACAGAAAACACCTCTTCCTCTGTAATCTGTACACAGCCCATAACCTCACTGCTGCTTTGCCTCACCTCTGTAAACTCTGTGTCCATCTCCCAAGTAAATACAAATGCAAAAAATCAATTTAAGATCTCTCTAATGTCCATGTATTGATGGCCTCTCTGATCTTCCAGAGGACCAATTTTACTCAGGTTGGAGGAGCAACACCTCATATACCGTCTGGATAGTCTCCAGCCTCTTGGTATGAACATCAAATTCTCCAACTTCTGGTAATTCCCTCCCTCTCCTTTCCACCATCCCACTTTCTCTCTGCCTCCTCTTCTAGCTGTCTATCACCTCTCTCATGATTCTGCCTTCTTCTACTACCCATAGTGCTTTCCCCTTACATTCCTTCTTCACCTTTCCTGCCTATCTCCTCCCTGCTTCCCCTCCCACACCCCTTGATCGTTCCTCTGATTGGTTTTTCACCTGGCATCTTCCCCCCTCCCCCCACCTTCTTTATAGGGCCCCTACCCCCTCCTTCTTCAGTCCTGATGAAGGGTCTCGGCCCGAAACATTGACTGTTCGTTTCAACAGATGCTGCCCAACCTGCTGAGCTCCTCCAACATGTTTGTACGTGTTGAAGACCAATTTTGTCCTTTGCTATCCTTTTGTTCTTAATATATCTATAGAAGTCCTTGGGATTCTCCTTCATCTTGTCTGCTAGGGTAACCTCATGGCTTCTTCTAGCCCTCCTGATTTAGTTCGTAAGTGTTCTCTTGCATTTCTTATACTCTTCAAGTACCTAATTTGCTCCTTCCTGCTTATACCTGCTATGCACTTCCTTCTTTTTCTTAACCAGGGCCTCAATATCTCTCAAAAACCACGGTTCCCTAAACCTATTATTCCTGCCCTTAGTTCTGAGAGGAACATACAACCTCTGTACTCTCAAAATTTCACTTTTGAAGGCCATTTACCAAGTACACCTTTGCCAGTAAACAACCTATCCCATTTCACTTGCCAGATCCTTTCTGATATCATCAAAATTGGCCTTTTAGAACCTCAACCCAAGGACCAGACCTGTCTGTTGCTATAATTATCTTGAAACTAATGGCATAATGATCACTAGATGCAAAGTGTTCTCCTGCACAAACTTTTTCACCTACCCTGTCTCATTTCAATAGGAGATCTAGCATTGTACTCTCTCTAGTAGGGAGCACTATGCACTGGTTAAGGAAACTTTCTTGAACATAGTTGATGAACTCTATCCCATCCAGCCCTTTTACACTAGGGAGTCCCAGTCAACATATGGAAAATTAAGTTCAAAGTTCAAAATAAATTTATTATCTAAGTACATATAGAAGTCACCATATACAATTGTGAGATTCATTTTCTCGTGGGCATACTCAATAAATCCAATAACCATAATAGAATCAATGAAAGACCACAACAACAGGGTAGACAACCAGTCGGCAAAAGACAATGAACTGTACAAAAAGAAAGAAAAAATAACAGCAATAATAATAAATAAACTTTGAGAACATGAGATGAAGAGTCCTTGAAATTCAGTCTATAGGTTGTGGGAATGGTTTTGTTATGGGGCAAATGAAGTTGAGTGAAGTTATTCCCTCTGATTCAGAAGCCTGATGGCTGAGGAGTAATAACTGCTCCTGAACCTGGTGGTGTGAACCATGAGGCTTCTGCACCTTTTTCCTGATGGCAGCAGCAAGAAGAGAGTATGACCTGGGCATTGGGTGTCCCTGATAATGGATGCTGTCAACACTTTGTGTAGATGTGCTCAAAGGTGGGGAGGGTTTTACTCGTGATTGACTGGGCTGCATCCATTAAATTTTGTAGGCTTTTCCATTCAAGGGTTATGGTGTTTCCATACCTATTATCACAACCTTATATTTCGTGCAACTGAGAGGTGGGAAAACTGGAGGAGGCAGTTAATGGAGGGATATCAGATTCAGGGAGTCAGGTTAGGGATCATTTTGGGGAAAGGCAACAAAAGGGGCAGGGAAAAATAGTGTGGGCAAGATCATACTGTATGTGTTTGTGTGTTTGTGCACACATACCTGTATGAGTATCTGTGTGCTTTAGAATATCTGGATCATATCACCAGCATATGTCATGAAATTTGTTAACTTGGTGGCAGCAGTTCAACACAATACATAATAAAAATAGAAAGTTAAATAAATAAATAGATAACAGTAAGATTATATATACATATTAAGTAGTTAAATTTAAAGTAGTGCAAAAACAGAAATAAAATTTTAAAAGGTGAGGTAGTGTCCATGGGTTCAATGTCCGTTTAGGAATCGGTTGGCTAAGGGGAAGAAGCTGTTCCTGAATCACTGAGTGTGTGCCTTCAGGCTTCTGTATCTCCTTCCCGAAGGTAACAATGAGCATTAGCCACTGGTCTTCAATCATCTTTGGCCTCCTTTCCTGTGATCAAGGTCTCACTCTATGATAGCTGCTGAACAATGCTCAGCCCACGAGAAAAGATTTTGTACACATTCCCCAGAAGGCTAGAGGAATCAGGTCATCCTTGATCCAGAGGCACAGCTTGAGAACGGTTGAAAGCATCCACTCTAATGCGTCAGCCTTGAGTTTCAGAAAAACAAAATTCCATATAACATTTCCACTTGTTGCTCAAATGCAGCCAAGAGATGCTCATCAAACCTTCACTAAAAAGAGATGAAAATCATTGTTATAGATCCTGGTTGACATGCTTATTTTGTCTGAGTAATTAGACAAAAGATCTCTGTACGGAGAGACTATATAATGAGCCACAGTTCATGTGTAAATATGCTTTCAATGTTCCCATCCCACTGCAATACAAAAGGAAGCATCCTAATTCAGGTCAGCTCTGCAAAAACATCCCAGTTCAATGAATAAAATCATTTTTTGTCAACCGTCATTCCTTAAATATTTATCTCCATGGGAAGAGGGTTCTTCAGATAGTTGTTTAATCTGATGTATGTTACTCATCTTTAAATCTGATGGAAGAGCCTTTCTTTTTCAAAAAAAGTAATTTCATTTGATTTATTTGTTGTTTCAAACAATTATCCTTTTTACAAAATTAACTGTATAATTTTGCAGAAAATTTTTACAAAGATAGCAAGATTTTACATTTTTATATCAATACACTCTTGGTCATTGATTTATAAAACATTTAATATTTTCCTTAAACACCATCCTCACTTTTTAAGTACAAAGGAGGTCGGCAGGTTTGGCACTGCACAGAGATGGTCCTACAATAGATCAAATTATCAGCTCACCAACATGCCCCAGTTCTGAACATATACTGAATTGAATTCTGTTCAGAATGCTGCAGTAACTCAGACTTCCCACATCATATCAAATGTGTGGTGGTAAATCTTTAAAATTCCATTCTCAGTTGATAAGATCAAGCATTAGCAACAATCAATTAATATATCTTTATTATGAAATAATTTGTCTCCTTCCAAATGAAAACAAGTGCAACCAAATTTATGGTTAATATTATGTATATAGTACTACTTCTCCATAACAAAAATTACATAGTAATCCCAGTCTATCTTAAAACTTTCCATTTGAAATTTAGTTATTCTCAATTAGAATATGAACAAAATGTGTGTACAGGATGTTTTTGTACAGTAATCTTTGTTCACCAATATAGACAAAATGAACTTAATTGATGTTGGCATCTTTCTGAGCATCCTTCTAATTTCACCATTGACCATTGGCTTCTGTCCCATTTTGTGTCCTGAGTCACTGCCTTAATTTTCCCAACCGCCTCACTGCACCACACTAGTCAGTATTGGCAATCATTCAAAATTGTGAAAAACCATAAACTTATCCTGAGCCCTTGCTGATACTTTCTGACACAGATATACAGGAAATGCACAACACTGATCTTCCCCTCAGTCAGTATTACAGTACTGAATACCCATCACAAACATTTAATACTGGAAAGTCTTTAAATAACTATTCTTGTTGAAATTACTTCTGCTCTGGACAATTAGCCCAAATCTTGGTACGAGGGAAGGGCCTCCAGTCCTCTTTTGGAATTAGATAGAATGGCATTTGAGATAGTTTGCAGTGTAACCACAGAAAATTCCTCTTAAACCACCAATCTTATTTTAGGTTCACTGAGTTTTCAACTTTCTGAAAATGAATCACTTAATATTATTGTAAAAATGGCAGCAAAGGACAACTAAGGTGGCAGAGGTACAAACACAGGCCTGCAACTAGCTCACAGGTAGAGGTTAATGAGTGTAACAGCACCCAGGAAACAGTCTGCAAACAATTATATTTTCTTCAGTGGACGGTTCATGAGGCAGATCATCTACAGTTCTTGGTTATCTGGTGATTGTTTGAAGAATCACCAGGAAATGAGGAACTGCAAGGTGTAAAAGGCCTTAACCATTGGGCATAAAGATATGACCTCCAACTGGGAATGGTTATCATCTAAAATGTTCTCAAGGTCTGAGGAAGTAACAGTAATAGAATTAGAGATTCGGAAACATATTTGACAGCCTTTATCAGAAAGTTGTGTAAGTGGGAGACCTGAATAAAGAGCATCTATAATGCAAGGATTAAAAAGTAGTAATCTCATCCAGGAGTTCATATATGAAAAAATCCGGGCAGAGTACAACCTCCTTGGCCAGATGTGATGAATGTATTGAAAACCATCTTCTTTCTTTTCTGAGTAACTAAAACCTCTGCATGTGTAACTTAGAATCCATTCCTGCACAGAACAGAATAATTGGTTGGAGTGGAGTTTCCATGTTCAAACAAAGGCAGCAAATTATATAGGTCCATTATATATGTCACGTGAAATACCAAACAAATAACCATTGTTCAGTAAGAATACCCTAAACTCGACCCTGGAGTAGAATTCCAATCAGATACAAGACTCAAGTCTGGCTCAGTGATTTGTTCCAAAAACTGGGAAAAAAAGCTTACTGTAAATGATTGTTAGCTTAATTGCTGTTAGACAATGCGCTGCATACAATGGAAACAACACTGAAGTCTAAACCTAGAATTATTTTGAGAACATGCCCAATAAATTTCACAGATTGTAGTGCATTTCTATATTTTTATGTCATTTTGATAGTTCATAACAGAAGCTTTAAGTCTGCTTAGTTATTTTACTCGTGGTCACATACGCTGGTGAAATTAGTGAACATGAAATTTCATTTCATGTCCAGAGTGAGAAATGAAAGGAAGTTCTTGAAAAGCATATCATTATCTCAGGAATTACTTAACTAAACAGTGTTTAACTGAAGTTCATAACAACGTTGATTATAATATAAAGCCTATTCAAAGTATCTCATTGGCCTCAGTACCTTCTTGTGCAATTAGATCCCTGGTTTCCTCACTTGCTGACCCCAGTCAGTTTGAATTGGCAACAATATCTCCTCCACAATTTCCATCAGCACAGATGGACTACAAGGCTGTGTGCTTAGCCCCCTGCTCTACTTGCTTTACACTTTAGACCGTGTGGCTAAGCACAGCTCCAATACCATATTTCAGTTTCCTGATGAAACCACTGTTATAGGCCAAATCAAAGGTGGTGACAAATAAACATGTACAAGGGAGGCTGAAAATCTTGCTGAATGGTGCCAGAACAACAACTTCTCATTCAATGTCAGCAAGACCAAGGAGCTGATTATTGACTTCAGGAGGGGGAACTGAAGGCCAATGAGCCAGTCCCCATTGGGAGATCAGAGCTGGTGAGGGTCAGCAGGTTTACATTCCTCAGTGTTGTCACTTCAGACAACCTGTCCTGGGAACAGCATGTAAGTGCAATTAGAAAGAAAGCATGGCAGTACATCTATTTCCTTAAAAGTTTGTGAATATTCACCATGGCATCCAAAACTTTGAAATATTTCTGTAGATGTGTGGTGTAGAGTATATTGACTGGCTCCATCACAGCCTGGTATGGAAGCACCAATGCCCTTGAATGGAAAATCCTACAAAAAGTAGTGGACATGGCCCAGTCCATCATGGCTGAAGCCTTCCCCACCATTGAGCATCTCTACACGGGATATTGTCACAGGAAAGCAGCATCTATCATCAGGGACACCACATCACCCTAGTCATACTTCCTTTTACTGCTGCCATCAGGAAGAAGGTACAAGAACTTGCACCACCAGGTTCGGGATCAGTTATTACCCTTTAACCATCAGGCTCTTGAAATAAAGAATATGTTCACTCATATTCACTTGCCCCATCACTGAAATGTTCTCACAACCTTTGGGGTCACTTTCAATGACTCTTTATTTCATGTTCCCAATATTTATTGCTGATTTTATTATTATTATTATTATTATTATTATTATCATCATTATTTATTTATTTATTTATCTATTTATTTATTTATTTATTTATTTATTTATTTATTTATTCTCAGCTTAAGCTGGTAAAACCAGAGGTAGGGGCAAACCCAAGCACGCTCATTTCTCACTTGCTAGGAAATTTCAACTATTCTAGTGGTGTTTAGTATTATTGCTCTCTGGAGATTAATGCTATTGTGTAGTGCTTTTGGGATAATCACAGTTGTAGATATTACACTTGGGACATTTATATCTTTCTGTTGCAAAGTCTTTCAATTTAATTTTTTAGTTCAGCATACTTCTGCAGTTTTTCACTTATTGATTTTTGTAAGTTAAGTGTGTTTGGAATGGCTATATCTATTAAATAAGTTGTTCTTGCTTGTTTATCCTGTATTATTATATCAGACATTTATTATGGATTATCCTATCTGTATTAACTGCTCAGTCATGATATTATTTGTGGTATTTAATTCTAAAACTGGATCAGGCTTGTATTTATAGTAAGGTGTGATTACATTTACGAGTTTGTATTTTAAAGCAAATTCTTGATTAATGATATTTGCCACTTGATTGTGCCTGATTGTAAGTAATCAGATTGAGTTAAACTGCTACAGGATCCTATAATGTGTTGGACTGCTTCTGTTTTTTCTTGGCATTTTCTACATTTATCATCTTGAATTTGTTGGTCTTTTATTGTGAATTTTTTGGTATTTTTGTGTTAACCACCTAGTCCCCTATTGCCACAAGAAGCCCTTCTGTCTCTGAGAAGAGGTCTCCAACTCTGAGCCAGACATTCAATGCTTCTTTGTTGACATCTAGTGTCCTCAGATCATGGGGATGTCTTCCATGGAGTGTCATGCTATTCCACTGGCTAACTCTTTCTTCAATAGTGATAATTTCTTCATTTTTCTGGGTTGTGCTTTAGTGGTGTATACTTCTTATCAGAATTGCATATGCTTGAGTGGAATGCTGATTCCTGATTTTGTTGATGAACATATCCTTGAAGTTTTATCTGACTGTTCGTAGATTTTTAATATCTGTTATTACTCTTTCCTTTTCTGTCCTAGGTAGTGTTAATCTAAGCACATTCAAATGTACATTTCAGTTCTTATTTTTCTTTGTAAATTTTCCAGATTGGTTTTGGATCATTACTTTATGCCAAAACAATACTCTAATATAGATATAGCAATTCTGTTTATTGCCTTTGTTATATTTTTACTTTTAAGCTGTGGTCAGCAGATTTTCTGAGGCCTTGAAATAAACATTTTCAAAAGTTTTTCCTTTATCACTCTATGATTTATTTTCTGCCCTGATGAAGGGTCTCTGCCCAAACCATCGACTGTACTCTTTTCTGCAGATGCTTCCTGGCCTACTGACCTTCCTCCATATTTTGTGTGTGTTGCTTGGATTTCAAGTGACAATGGAAGGTAGAAAAGGCATGTATAAATAACAATGTTGCAATAGTCTTGGTAGATAAGAAAAATCAGGTTGGTGCTGGATATCAAGAGAGAGAATCTGTAAAATGCTTAAGAGATGGCTTTTTAGAACAGCTTGTGGTTGAGCCCACTACGGGAATACAATTCTGGGTTGGGTGTTGTGTAATGAACCAGATTTGATTAGGGAGCTAAAGATAAAGAAACCCGTAAGAGTCAATGAGCATAATATGACAGAATTTACCCTGTATTTTGAGAGGGAGAAGGCAAAATCAGATGTATCAGTATTACAGTGGAGGAAAGGAAATTTCAGAGGCATGACAGAGGAGCAAGTCAAAGTTAACTGGAAGAGGACACCAGCAGGGATAATGACAGAACAGCAATAACTGGAATTTCTTGGAGCAATTTGCTTGCTCCCAGAAGCTAGGATGTAATACTGAGGCTTGATAAGGCATTGGTCACACTGCACTTGGAGTATTGTGAGCAGATTTGGAGCCCTTATCTAAGAAAAGATGAGCTGGCATTGGAGAAGATCCAGAGGAAGTTCACGAGAATAATTCCAGAAATAAAAGTGTTCATGTACGAGGAGCGTTGATGGTTCTGGACCTGTACTCACTGGAGTTTGAAGAATGAGGGGCAATCTCATCGAAACCTATCGAATATTGAAAGTGGAGCTGGGGCAGATGTTTCTTCTGGTGTGGGAATCTAGGACAAGAGGGCACAACATCAGAATAGAGGAACAGAGAACAGAGATGAGGAGGAATTTCTTTAGCCAGAGGATAGTGAATCTGTGGAACTGCCACAGATGCTGCGGAAGCCAAGTCATTTGGTATATTTACAGTGGAGGTTGATATGTTCTTGATTAGTCATGGTATCAAAAGTTACATTGAGGAGGCAGGAAAATCGGGTTGGGAGGACATGATGGAATGACAGAACGGACTCAATGGGCTAAATGGCCTTATTCTGCTCCTGTTTTTTATGGTCTTACGGTCAATGGCCTGTCAACATTATGTACTGGAAAAGATTTAAGACACACATATGAGGTTCTTGAGAAGGGTTCTGATGAAAGAGAAAGGAAATGTGGTTCAAGAAAGAAACTACAGATGACAGCAAAAAAGGCCAGAAATAGTTTAAAATAGAAATCCATTATAGGCTTTATGATTCAACTTCAATAAAAAGAACTTCTTAGGAACTTATTTTATGTGGGTAATTAGATGACAAGGCCCTTTGCTAATTTAAGCAAAATATTGGGCGTATCTAAATGGTGAAATACAAGTATTTATTCCATGCTCTCTCCTATCAGACTCCCTTTTCTTCAATCTTCTGTGTCTTCTACCTATTACCTCCCAACTACTCACATAAGGCCATAAGACTATAAGATATAGGAACAAAATTGGGCCATTTGGCCCATCAAGTCTGCTCCGCCATTTCATCATGCTGATCCATTTTCCCTCTCAGCCCCAATCTCCTGCCTTTTCCCTGTGGTCCTTCATGCTCTGACTAATCAAGAATCTATTAACTTCTGCCTTAAATATTTCCAATGACTTGGCCCCCACAGGTGCCTATGGTAACAAATTCCACAGATTTATCAGTCTCTGGCTAAAAGAATTCCTCCTCATCTCCATTATAAAAGTATCCCTCTCTATTCTGAGGCAGTGTTCTCTAGTCTTATACTCTCTCCCACCATAGGCAACATCCATGGCCTTTTACCATTCAATAGCTTTCAATCAGGTCATCCCTCTTTCTTCTGAATTCTAGTGAATACAGGCCCAGAGCCATCAGCACTCTTCATGTGACGCTATTTGATCCTGGAATAATTTTTTTGAACCTCGCTTGCACCACTTCCAATGTCAGCACACGCATTCTTAGATAAAGGGCCCGAAACTGCTCACAGTACTCCAAGTGGGGCCTCACCAGTGCTTTATAAATCCTCAACATTGCATCTTTGCTTTTACAGTATATTCTAGTCCTCTGGGAATGAATGCTAACATCGCACATGCCTTCCCCTTCTACTCAACCTGCTAATTAGCCTTTAGGAAATCCTGCACAAGGACTTCCAATTCCTTTTGCACCTCAGATTTTTGAATTTTCTCTCCATTTAAAAAATAGTCTACCCTTTTATTTCTTCAACCACAGTGCGTGACCATACATTTCCAGACACTGTATTCCACCTGCCACTTCTTTGCACATTCTCCTAATCTGTCTGAGTACTTCTGTAGCCTCTCTACTTCCTCAAAACTACCTGCCCTTCCTTCAAACTTGGTAACAAAGCCATCAACTCTGTCATCCAAGTCATTGACATATAATGTAAAAAGAAGCACTCCTAAAATAGACCCCTTTGGAATACCACTAGTCAACAGCAGCCAAGCAGAAAAAGCTCCCTTTATTCACATTCCTTACCTGCAAATCAGCTTTATCCATGCACCACTACTTTATCCATGTTAGTAACTCTCCTGTAATACCATGAGCTCATAACTTGTTAAGCAGCCTCATGTGTGGCACCTTGTCAAATGCCTTCTGTAAGGCCCTTTGTTCCTCATCCCCCACCTTTCTAACCCCCCCCCACCCCACCATCATTTGGATCCTTCCAGGTTGTGCCCCCCCACCATATTACTGTCTTCTTTCCAGTCCTGATGAAAGGCCTCAGCCTGAAATGTTGGCTGTTCATTTCCCTCCATCGATGCTTCCTAACCAGCTGTGTGTACCCCTCCTAGTTCATTGTTGGGCCTAAATTCAGAAACCACTTTGCCAATAGTTTCTGGGATTACTATCACCAGGGTGATTGCAGCAAATCTAGAAAGTGATTCTCTGCCATCTTCTCAAGATCAATTAGGGATCGCATTAAATGATGATCTTGCCAATCATGTCCACATCCCAATGAACAAAGAAAACATTTATATCCTCATGCTAATAATAATGATTCTCATCCTATCTGACTGGCATCGATGATTAATTTTGCATAGGCAAGTAGTTATTTATTATTGAAACTGTGAAAGCTGGGATCTGGAGCTAAAGTCAGAACATTAATAAAAGGAGGTAAAGAGGTTGATGTCACTGTTTCAATTTGAGACCCCGCTTTAGGACTGAGAGGGAAGAGGAAAAAATGCCAGTGTATTGCAGTAAGACAGAGGGGTGGAATGAAATCTCAAAGGTGATGGTTGGAACTATACGGGATGGGGAGAATGATGGGAAAATGGAGAAGGTAAAGAAGAGGGAAATGGGAAGGTGATGAAGAAAGGTCTATAAAGGGAGAGGAAACCTAGATAGACGGGTGAGGGGATGTAGGAGAACAATACCATGGTAAGGATTACCTGAAATTGGAAAATTTAGTGTTCATATCATTGGGTTGTAATCTTCCCAAGCAAAATATCAGATGTTGTCCTTCCAGTTTGCTTTGGAGAAGGGTATGGACAGACATGTCAGTGTGGGAATGGGAAGGAAAGTTAAAGTGATACGCAAGCAGGAGCTCGACAAAATGGCTGCTTAGTGTATGCTTGTTTTCTCCAATGGAGAGGAGGCCACATCATGAGTATCAAATACAGGAAACAAATTGTGGTGAACTATATATACCTGTCTGGACACGCCCCCTGCTGACTGCTCCTGTGGCTCCTCCCACAGACTCCGGTATAAAGGCGATTGAGGCCTGAGCCCTGCCCTCAGTCTCCAGGATGTAGTGTGGTGGTCAATTGCTGCTTGTTACTTCTTCCAGTCAATAAAAGCCGATATCTCGCCTCACGTCTCAGAGAGTTATTGATGGTGCATCACAAATCTGGAAGTGGTGCAAGTGAACTTCTGTCTAATTCGAAAGGGCTGGTTAGCTCCCTGGATGACGGTGAGGAGAAAGTGAAGAGACAGGTGCTACTCTTTCTGTGGTTGCAGGGGAAAATGCTGGGAATAGGGATGGGTGGGTGTGAAGAAGTAAACAGACCAGCGAGTCAGAATTAAACAGAGGATGGAGTCATGAAGAGAGCAGTTCTTTAATAGTTTGTACAGCTATAAAATTCTGAAGCTCCACTCAGAAAGTTTGTCATTGTGTGATTTACTCCTACTGTCTTCAAAGCATTATTTTTGTGACCCCCTTCTTTCTTTTCAGTTATATATCCCTCTTTAAGATAAAACTTGATTGGTATGATTGTGTGTTCCTTTCAGTGGTGATGCTCTAATACCCAAACATTTGCATTTCTCGGTTTACACTGAAAAGGAATTTCAGTGCTTCAGTGCCTCATATTTTCCTGCTTTCCAAACTGGATAACATACTATCTGAGTAGAGATAATAATGACAATATGTATATTCCAAAGTGGGAGCTGGAGGAAGTCTTCATATCTGACAATAATCCCCAGTGCTATTTCTGCATCCTATTATGTGCTCATTTGGTCTTGAAGTATATAATTCTATTGAATATTAAATTAATAAGGAATTAATTAAATTGATTACATTTATCTGTTCTTTTGTACTTTGCATGCTTACAGATTACATGCTTAGAAAGAACAGCTATATACAGTACAGTACTTAAGTATACAAATCTTTCATTTTCCCTTTTTCCCTTTCCCTAATTTTCACGGAATAATTGCCAAATTTTTAAGCAAAGTTGAAAGGACGCTTAAAACTAAACATTCATTCCAAAGACCATATTATACAAACACTATACCGTATAATTTGATCTAAATTTCTCTGCGACATAATATCTTGCACACATCAACAATCTGTGCTTATACGGAGAAAGCAATGCTGGCTATAGTTGAAGAGAAAAGGCTTGGTATATTTATCTGTTTTACAAACTATGTAAGATAATGTCAACTTTTAGATATTTGACAGGTGATGAATTATTTTGGGGTCCTTCCATCCAATGATTTGTAGGTGAATTCTTTTCTACTGCTGAAAACAGATGCATATTTCCTGTTGTCTGGGTAGTGACAATTGTATAAGGCCAGAAAAAGTGTGTTAATATTACTTCTTTAATACATCTTATTTCAACCTTGGATACGTCATCAAAGAAAGAAGATTGATCGAGGAAATTTAACCTATCTTACATAGAATCTAAGTTTGCCTTCAAATTATGGTGCAATAATCTATAAATCTCTGACATGCTCTATTACACTGCTTTTGCTAAAAGTGCAGAAAATTAGTGTGGGATTGCAATTGACAGCTAGGTATACGCTCCACCAGTAATTTGATCATGAATTATTAATGCAGGTGGGGGTAGTGCTTAAATTATAAGTACTGTGACAAAATAATGTTTCTATTATTAACCTTAAAAAGAATTTTGGTTCATCAGGAGTGTCGTCAACATAATACGTTAGTTCTGTTGCAAACTTCTTACAAGTAGACTTAAAATGACACCATTTTGAGATATATGCATGTCACACTCAACATAAAGGTTTGACTGATTTGTTTAAGTTTCATAATATGTCTATTGCTCCTGCCAGCCATTTTGCTATCTACTGTTTTAGTTTATGGGCCAAAGTTACAATCATGTACTATTCCTTGACTTGACACATAGCAAAATACCCTGCAGTGCTTCCAACAGTGCTGAGCCACACGTAGAGCTGCTAAGGCTGATGATGCTGGATTATGGATCATCTCGAAAAAAGAGAGATGGGGAGGTGCAGAACAGGAAGTGCTAGAATTTAGGGCCTTGCCAGCCAAAGGAACAGTTGCCACTGATGAAACTTATGAGACGAGATTCAGAGGAGCATGGGTGGCTGAGAAATTCGTGGAGATGACTGTAGATGTTTGGAAGAATAAGACCGTGGAAGGATGTAAAAACAAGGGTGAGAATTTTAAACCTGTCTCATTTCAGCTAAATGTTGTTTTGCTGGCAGTGAGTGATTTAGATTTTCCAATAATTCAATCATATGACTTGATTGAGGAAGCAGCTGTAAAGGACATGAAGCTTTAGGGAAGTAGAAGGATGAAGAAGAATTATCTGGAGACCTTTCTATTACCATTTAAATAATGGACATCAGTGTCACAAAGGTACGCTACAGAGAACACTTCCATTCAGGGGGTTTCCATTGCATTTGTCAACTCTTACCTGAAAAGGTGACACAAGTTGAATTCATAAAAATTTTACTAAGAAGTTGGCCAAATACTTACAATAAAGACATGACAGGTTTTTGGACAAAGGTTTAGGGCATGAGACTGTTCAAATGCTCAAAGACCAGAGGGACAGACTGCCAGGTAATAAAGCTCCAATATTTACTTATGGCCATGAAAAGAGCTTGGAAGGCATGGTGGAGAGTGAAGGCTGCATTCCTGGGCAGAGAATCCAATCCTCCAGGATCTATTATGAAAATTATTTGGAAGACATCATTAGTATTTTTTTAAGCAGATTTCCCAACCATCAGTGTGACTGACAGACTGGCTGCCTGTCAGGCAATCAAAGAACCAGTGAGCCAGTGCCAGGTACATGGGAGATCAAGTGACAAGAATGGGCTAATATCAGACTCTATATGGAGGTTAGACTATTAGGCCTGAGGGAAACAGTCTTGCCTATCCTGAAATAAAAGCAGTGTTTTAAGTAAACACACTTCATTTTACTGGGCAATTCAGAAGTGAATTTGGACCAGTTTTTGGTATGAAAGTTTTACCCCACCTGTCTTTAATATATCATTCCATTTGATATACGGAATCTTAAAATCCAGATTTATCTAACCTGTGATAGTTTGGATTTACATTTACTTAATATGTGGACAGATATTTCATACATATTATTCTAACTTTTAAAGTAAATCCTCTAAACTGGTTTCAAGAACAATATAAAAGTAAATAAGTGGTTTAAGTTTCAGGAATGAACCTACACGACCTTCAGCTCTTCTTGGAAGTTCCTTTGTAATTCATTTCTTTATTTGTCATGCTTGTCAAATTAATACCTTACCTATTTAAGTCTTTGCAAAACACAGTCCTTAATAAACTCCTTTGAAATAAGCTCAAGTATGAGGCTTTAGGGAGATGGTAGAACAGTCTAGAGGTCTTTATTTTCTTTAGTCTGTTCACATTCATAAACACAGCCATAGGTCACTTGCAATGCTGCTTTCTTATATTGTATACATTTCAATCTAATTAAATTACTGCACTGAAACATTTCGTTTACCACAGAGTTTGAAGTTGTTGTCACAGTAAAATGTAGCCCTGGAACAGTAGTTGGGCAAGACCCTGTTTTTGTGGCAGCTGTAATGATTTAAATCAAAGGAAGCATGAAGCGGGTGTTTTTTTTTGATGAGTTTCTTCTCATAGTTTGAATGTATCTTAAAGCAAGCAGAAACTTTTCTTTTGTAAAGAATAAAGCTTTTTTTTAGCACAGATTCTTCTGAGTTATTTTAGAGTTTCATTACTGCATATTTTAAACAATATTTCATTTGTTAGAATTTTTAAAAAGACTGGTGTTTGAACACACTTCTGCACAGGATTCGGGCTTTAAGCTTTTTTTAAGTTCATGAAAACTAATCAAAACTAATACAAAGTAAGTCAAAGTTCAAAGTAAATTTATTATCAAAGTACATATATGTCACCATATACTCCCCTTAGATTCATTTTCATTCACAGTAAACACAAAAAAACACAATAGAATCAATGAAAAACCATACACAACAAAGAGAGACAAACAACCAATGTGCAAAAAGCAACAAACTTTGCAAATACAAAAAAGAAAATAATAATAATAATAATAATAACAATTAATATCTAAGAAATAAATATCAAGAACATGAGTTGTAGAGCTCTTGAAATGGGTTGTGGAATCTGTTCAGAGTTGGGGTGAGTGAAGTTGTGTGAAATTAGCCCATCTGGTTCAAGAGCCTGTTCCTGAAGCTGGTGGTGTGAGACCTGAGGCTCTCGGACCTTCTTCCTGACAGTAGCAGCAAGAAGAGAGCAATGCAGTCGATGATATGAAAAAATATTGCCCAAAATATTCAAGAACACTATCAACTTTATAGTTTTGAATAAAATTCTCTGTAATTAAAGAATAAAGATGTATCAGAGCAACTCCTGATTTGCATAACATGAAGCATAAAGAGATCTCTTGGCACTAGAGGCCATTGTGTCTGTGCCAGTTAAAAAAAGCTACCCAGCTTAATGCCACCTTTAGACACCAGGTTTGCAACTCATCAAGTACACATCCAACAGCTTTTTTAAATGTAATGAAATTAGATCTTCATTAGATTTCTAATACCATAAATTAGATTAAATTTACCACTGCTGGTTTATAATTCCTCTGGTAAAGATAAATAGGTCCTTTCTATCTACTTTATCCAGGCTTTTCATAATTTTATACACATCAATTGTCTCCCTTTAGACTCCTTGGTTCCAAAGAAAACAATTACAGCTAATCCATTCTTTCTTCAATATTATAATTTTGTATAACTGGCAATGTTTTATGAATTTGCAGAGCAATCAGATAATTTCTGTAGACAAAATTGTACATTAGTATCCAAATTGGAACTATTGGAAACCAGAAAAATGTCATAGCATGAACTACAGAGTCCAAATCAAATCTGCAGGAGTCCTCTATTGTGTCCAGTGCTCCCGATGCAGCCTCCTCTATATTGGTGAGACCTGTTGCGAATTGGGGGACAACTTCTCTGAGCACCTCCACAACAACTGCAACTAGCAGGACTTCCTGGTGGCAAACACTTCAGTTCTGATTCCCACTGCTGTTGTAACATGTTGGTCTGTAGCCTCCTCTTGTGGAAAGATAAGCCTACCCTTAGGGTTGAGGAGCAACACCTTCTATTCCACCTGAGCACCTTCCAACCTGATGGCATGAATATCACTTTCTTCTTCCAGTAAACAAATTTCCCCTCCCCACTTCCTCTATTCCCCACTCAGACCCTTTACTTTTTCTCACCTGCCTATCACCACCGCCTGGTTCCCCTCCTCCTTCTCTTTCTGTTATGGTCCACTCTCCTCTCCTATCAAAACCGTTCATCTCCACCTCCTGAACTTTCTCACCATCTGGCCTCACTGGTCACCTTTCAGCTAGCCTCTTTCCCCTTTCCCCACCTTTTCTTTTAGTCATCTTTCCCTTTCCTTCACAGCCCTGAAGAAGGGCCCAGCCCAAAATGTCAACTGTTTATTCTTTTCCACAAATGCTCCCTGACATGCTGAGTTCCTCAAACATTTTGTGTGTGTTGCAGTAATCCCAAGTTATTCAACCAATGAAGTATTGTAACTAAGGTGGGTGTTATTCATTGTGTGGCTAGCATTCTGTGTTCAGAGTTCTAGTTTACAAATGCTTTCAGTAGTTCAGCATTACAACAAAATCATTATTTAAGAGTAACCAAATCTGATTTAGCTAAACCTAATCTATGGATGCATTTAAACAACTGAAGTGCCCTGGCCATTGCTCTGTTTGAAATCAAATTAACTCCATATAAACTGGAGATCATAGCATGACTCAAGCTTTGGGCAAAATTAGGGTGAAGTTTCTTGACAATCTTGAATGGTGTTCCAAACGTCCACACTTGACAAGTATAGATATAATTCTAGGAGTAATCTGGTTGTATGGTCATCCCCGTCCTGTGTTTAAGCTGTGGAATGCCATAAAAATCAATTAGATCTACCTCCTGAAGAAAAGTGAGATCTTTTGAATCTTCTGTTTCTCCTCATTGACAGAATTTTTAAGCTGGATAAGGAAAATATGTGACTTAAAATTCTGATCTTTGGTCAAATACCTTTAGAACAATTAGTAAATGAAGTAATTGATTAATATTTTATACTCTACCCGAGCAATTCAAATTAATGTAGTATAAATTCTGCATTTTAATTTTCTTTAAAAAATGCAAAACCTAAAACTAATCAGATGTTAGATATTCCATTCTCTATGAAGCATCTTTTTTTTCTCATCAGACATTTAAGGATCAGTATTTTTGAAGTACATTGACAAAAGTGTTAATCTAGATGAGCAAGATCAGAACATGAAAAATGCACAAACCTAAAATAAAACATTGAAATGTGAATGTTCATTTAAGATTGCTGGTGACGTTTAATTATCTGACAAGCCAAACTCAATGATTATAGGGAGGATATCTCCTCTGAGTGGGATGTCCAGAACAACAGAACTGGGATATAGTTAGAACATTTAAGAATGAAATGAGAAGAAATACCTTCACACAGAGGATGGTAAACCTATTGCTTTCTCTTCCACAGACGGCACTGATGTGTATTTCAGAAGGAGGCAGTTAGATTTCTAGATACTAAGCATCAAATGTTCTGGGACGAGACCAAAAGTGTGCTATTGTGACAATCAGCCATGATTGTTTTGATGATACTAGGCTCAAAGGTCCAAATGTTTATTTCTGCTCCTTTGTTTGACCCTTCAGGCAACAGTATTCAAAGGTAATCAAATGATTAACTAATCAAAAATCAATAGAATATTAATCTAATTAAGTGTCATTCTGCACTGTTTTTATCAAATAATTTATTTAATAAAATACTATATTTAATACCTGATGGATAACTTGATTAGCTAGACATGCCTGATTGGCCAATAATAAGTGACCAATATAGCTTGACATGTCAGGTATTTTTTAATATTGAGGACATACAGGTTATAAATGGAAATGGATTGCAAGGCGGTAGGGGAAAAGATTCACAGATATTCTCAAAGCCAATGAAAAAAAATCAGCATCCTCACTTATTCTTGGGAATCTTTGCAACATGACTGGTCAAAGAGAAGGGATATTCACATTGAATCTGTGGTGTAGGGAATGCAATGAAGCACAATGTAAAGTGGAAGGCAGACATTACCTCACAAACCAAATGCTGCTTTTCACTATCTATATGTCAGTCATTTTCTGACCCCTCTGGGGGATCTGCGGGGTCCCACATTAAACTCAGAACCCTCAGAACCAAAGTAGAAACAAGTCATTCTTGAGTCCAAGCAACTGCATAAGAAGGATGTAGAACATCAGAATATGCATTCCTGTCTATGAATAATGTAGAATGGGTGATGGGAGAACTCACAGCAATTTGCACCAATAT
Organism: Hypanus sabinus; assembly: GCF_030144855.1. NCBI lineage: Eukaryota > Metazoa > Chordata > Chondrichthyes > Myliobatiformes > Dasyatidae > Hypanus > Hypanus sabinus. The sequence continues at coordinate 44,478,612 of NC_082710.1, forward strand.
ATGCAATGTTCTCAATAGATCAGCTTTGGCAGCATGACACATTCTATCCCTCATATAATTTGTTCTAGACTGATTATAAATTATTCCTTTAAAAGCAGAAAATTGTTGATATTTATCCTTTCGAACTATAAGGACGTGGGAACTGACATAGTTCGTTAAAGGAATGAAAGATATAAACTGAACCAGGGAATGAGATCAACAAAAAAGCATGTTGTGGACAGTCTGAACAGATCTCTCCAGTTGATTAATGCACATTTCTGCACAATGTTTTTATCTTATATGAATGCTTATAGCAGAACAGAGGACACTACTTAATTTTAGTCTGTAGGATACTAATAGTTGACAAGTCAGATTAGTTTAGTATTGGAACTTATCACTACAAACCAGCAATCCAGATAAAAATTGCTACCAAATTTGTGCTGGTTTTGAGAAGGGTTTTTTTTATTGAAGTTTTCATAAAATTCCGTTTCTTATTATTAAATGTAAAATCTTTCATGAATCAACAAAGATGATGATTAATTTTGATATTAACTTTTCTAAACAATACTTAAACGTCGACAGTGCTTCTTCCTATAGATGCTGCCTGGACTGTTGCATTCCAATAGCATTTTGTGTGTGTTGCTTGAATTTCCAGCATCTGCAGATTTCCTTGTGTTTGCTTATAAAATATTTGTTTGTATTTAAAATTGATAATGGTGCAGTCTGATTAAATAATGAAATTGAACAAATGAATTTTGGACATACCCAAAATAATTAGTCCATCATCTATGAGTTCGCCAGTTTTAAATACAGGAACTATATAAATATAATGAAAAAATTCTTGATGAAAAAGTAAGTTATATTCAAAATTTGATAAAAATGTCATTAATGTTCAAAGAACCATTCTAACTTTAAGATACTCCTTATTTCCTTACAAACTGGTGGCCACTAAGAGCAACGAACTTTTCCATAACAAAAGAGCTGGTCATTGACTTCAGGAAGCCGGGGTGGAGGTGGTGCACATGTTCCTATCACAGAGTGAGGTTGAGAGGGTTGAGAGCTTCAAGTTCCTACGTGTGAACTTCACCCGTATGGCCCAACCACATAGACGCCAGTGCCAAGAGAAAGACCACAAACGCCTCTACTTCCTCAGGAGGCTAAAGAAATTTGGCATGTCCCTTACCAAATTTTCATGATGCACCATAGAAAGCATCCTACCTGTATGCATAACAGCTTGGCGTGGCAAGTGCTCTGCATGTGAACACAAGAATCTGCAGGGAGTTGCAGACACAGGTTAACACATGGTGGAAACCAGCCTCCCCTCTATGGGCTCTGCCTATGCTTCTCACTGCTCAGTAAATCAGCCAGCATAATCAAAGAATCTACACACACCAGACACTCTCTCCTCCCCTTACCCATTGGGTAGAAGATACAGAAGTCTAGCTGTACATACCCCTGGGCTCAAGGACAGCTTCTACCCTGCTGTTATTAAGACTATTATGTGGTTCCTGAGCTTGATAAGATGGACTTCTTATGTTCTTATAGAAACATAGAAATCCTACAGCACAATACAGGCCCTTCAGTCCACAAAGCTGTGCCGAACATGTCCCTACCCTAGAACTACCTGGGCTTTACCCATAGCCCTCTATTTTTCTAAGCTCCATGTAGCCATCCAGGAGTCTCTTAAAAGGCCCTATCATTTCTGCCTCCACCACCCCCGCTGGCAGCCCATTTCACGCACTCACCACTCTCTGCGTAAAAAACTTACCCCTGACTTCTCCTCTGTACCTACTTCCAAGCACCTTAAAACTATGCCCTCTCATACTAGCCATTTCAGCCCTGGGGAAAAGCCTCTGACTATCCACACGATTAATGGCCCTCATTATCTTGTACACTTCCATCAGGTCACTTCTCATCCTCTATCGCTCCAAGGCGAAAAGGCCGAGTTCACTCAACCTATTCTCATAAGGCATGCTCCCCAATCCAGGCAACATCCTTGTAAATCTCCTCTGCACTCTTTCTATGGTTTCCACCTCCTTCCTGTAGTGAGGCAACCAGAACTGAGCACAGTACTTCAAGTGGGGTCTGACCAGGGTCCGATATAGCTGCAACATTACCTCTTGACTCTTAAACTCAATCCCATGATTGATCAAGATCAATGTACCATTGACCAATGCCTTCCTAACCACAGAGTCAACCTGTGTGGCAGCTTTGAGTGTCCAATGGACTCAGACTCCAAGATCCCTCTGATCCTCCACATTGTCAAGAGTCTTACCATTAATGCTATATTCTGCCATCATATTTGACCTACCAAAATTAACCACCTCACACTTACCTGGGTTGAACTCCATCTGCCACTTCTCAGCCCAGTTTTGCATCCTATCAATGTCCCATTGTAACTTCTGATAGCTCTCCACACTATCCACAACACTCCCAACCTTTGTGTCATCAGCAAATTTACTAATCCATCCCTCCACTTCCTCATCCAGGTTATTTATAAAAATCACAAAGAGTAGGTGTCCCAAAACAGATCCCTGAGGCACACCACTCATCACCAGCCTCCATGCAGAATATGACCTATCTACAACCACTCTTTGACTTTGGTGGGCAAGTGAGTTCGTTATGAACTGGCTCATTATTTTTCTGTAGCTGTTATACTTTACTGTATCTCGCACTGTAATTGGTTTACCTTATTCTGCTTCAGTGTATTACATAATCAGCTGAGCTGTAGAAACAACACTGTACTGCTGTTTGTGATGCATATGGATGACCTGGATGAAAATGTAAATGGGGGGGGGGGGGTTAGTAAGTTAGCAGATGATATTAAGATTGGTAGTGTTGTGGATATTGTGGAAGACTGGCAAAAAATACAACAGGATTCAGACCATTTGCAGATACAAGCAGAGAAATGGCAGATGGAGTTTAACCCAGCCACATGTGAAGTATTGCGTCTTGGTAGGTCAAATGTGAAGAGACATAACATTGTTAAGTGTAAGATCTTAAGAGTGTTGATGAGCAGAAGGATCTTGAGGTCCAAGTTGATAGCTCCTTGAAAGTGACTACACAGGTTGATAGGATGATTAAGAAGGCATATGGCATGCTTCCCTACATTAGTCGAGACATTGAGTTCAAAAGTCAGGAAGTTATGTTGGGGCTTTATAAAACTCTGGTTAGGCAGCGTCTGGAGTATTGCATACATCTCTGGTCGCCCTCATTATAGGAAAGATGTCAAAGCTTTGAGAGGGTGCAGGAGAGGTTTACCAGGATGCTGCCTGGGTTAGAGGGCATGTGCCTTCATGAGAAGTTGGCCAAACTTGTGTTGTTTTCTCTGGAGTAGCAGAGGCTGAGTTTTGGTAGGTCAAATGTAAAGAGGCAGGTCTGATAGAAGTTTATAAGATTATGAGAAGCATAGTTAGAGTAGACAGGCCATGTCTTTCTCCAAGGGATGAAGTGTTAAATACCTGATGACATGATTAAGTGTTAAATACCTGATGAAAAATAGAGGGTTATGGGGTAGTGTGGGTTTAGTACTTTTTTTGAAGGATTATATGAGTTGGCACAACATGGAGGGCTGAAAGGCCTGTAGTGTGCTGTAGTGTTTTATGGTTCGATGGTTCTATGTATTTAAGGTGAGAAGGGGTAATTTCAAAGGAGATGTGAGGAGCAGGGAGTGGTGGCTGCCTGGGGTGGTGATAGAGGCAGATACATTAGAGACACATGAATGTGAGAAAAATGGAAATATATAGACATTGTGTAGGCAGAGGAAATTAGTTTAGTTAGTCATTTGATTACTAATTTATTTGGTTTGACACAACATTGTGAACCAAAAGGCATGTTTTGGGGCAATTGTACTTATAAAATCAGCACAAAGTGGCAGAAATTCTAGGCTCTGACTGTTTCTCAGACCTTTAAATACCTTACAATAATCTTATTATACTTTATTGGGTTGTGGTAATTTGTCAATCAACATTTATTGTTCATCCTCTCTTGGTGCACAGTGACCTTCTTGAAAAATTGCATACAATTGAGGAGTTCATTAGGACACCCCAGAGATCGGTCAAATGAAATTAATGTGTGATAAGTACTTATAGACAATCTGTCAAATTGTTTACACTCCAAACCAACAGTAGCTACAAAGCATTTCCAACATATGGGCATTCTTGGGGTCCATTATAATTGGTGTCTGTAAAAGATTCTTGGCTTAATCTACCAACAATTACCTGGAATGTTTTGATAAGAATAACAATGAGATTTAGACATAACTAACTGCCACTGCAAGACATTCCAAAACTGGAAGCTCCACCTTTCTTCAAGGGAGAAAAAACAGGTCCACTGGCACCTGAAGGCAAATGTCAAGTAGAAACCCATGACTTAGTGAATAGATAATGGATGACATGATGACAGGAGTCTCAACAACTCAGATAACTATGGCATGGCCAGATTCTTCAGCAATGTAAACAAATATCAAGATTGCCAGGGTCTCATACAACCAAGAGGAATGAGTATAGACATCATGCTCTATTTAATGTACCAGACACTAGACTGTCAAAATAATCTCTTTTCCTGGCTATTTTGTGCAGAGACAAAAAGAGTTAAGGATATGCTCAAAGCCAGCTGGAAGATGTGCAACATCCCCACTGTCACCTGGGATCTTCTGGCCCATGACTACTCAAAGAGGAGAAGGAGCATCTGGGATGGTCTGAGAACAAGGCAGAGTATCAGAAGTACACAGAAACCATGTGTACAGAGCGGAAGGGGAACATGACTTCATCAAATACCCATGTGCCCACTTTATCTGGCAGCTCCTGCTCAATTTGTGGTTCTCACATTAGCTTCATTAGGCATCTCAGAATCTACCAAATGTGTGGAAAGAGGTTATCTAATCCACATGGACAACTCAAAAATAAGATACAGGACTAGAGAAGAATAGCAGGTCTCCTTCCCAAAGCACCAGCTTTGCTTTTACATGGTCCAAATGTTTTACATGGAACATAGAACATGGCAACATACTACAGGCCTGTCAGCTCATGATCTTGTGATGACATTTTAACCTATTCTAAGATCAATCTAACTCTTCCCTCTTACATAACTCCCCATTTTTCTATCATTTCCATATGCCTATCTAAGATTGGAAAGCCATTATTTTATTTTTTTTTAAATTAAATTCTTAGTGTTTGTGCAATTTAAATTAGTATTCTATACATCATTGATCCAACTGTACTTCGCTTGCTATATATGCATGGGTGGCTATGTTCTTACAGGACAAGGGAGTAGATTTTATTTTAATGTTCACAGTAAAATGCTGATGTTCAGTATCTATTGTCATAATATTAGTAGCACTGAGAGCTTTTGTTCAATATGCATTTATAACTTTTCTATAAGCTTTCAATAGATAGCGAATTTTTTAATAAACCAACAAGCCCAGATAAGATAATTCTTACACAAATAAGGCAATTTCCTTGTGTTTAGAAGGGACAGTCAATAAATGATGAATAAAAATGGTAACTTTGTTCACACATTCCAAGTTTGGAGTTTTTACAAGAATTGTATATGAAGTCAGCTTTTTTTTAAAAAGTGAAGTAGTTTTCATATTAGCATAACCAGCAAACCTTTCCTTGTTTGGACACTAAACAACCAGAAAAGAAAAGTACATTCAGTAGAAGATAATCTGCATTGACAGGGTCTGGGAACTCCTCATGCAGATTCTTTCTTAATCTTATATTTCAGTAACCACATAATGGAGCATTTTGAGATAGACTCACTGCCAATATCTTCTGTTGTTACTGACATGCTGTTGTTACTGATAAAAATTACTTATCACTAGTAACCTTTACTATTCAGAATGTGGATATTACAATGTGGTTCTTTGCACAATATACAGTGATTCTACAGCTATGTCTTATTATTTTAAAAAAGGAATCGCAAAAACTGAGTTGCTTATAATATTATCAGGCTAAGATGGTATTGTAAGTTGAAATAAAATAGAGCTCTTGGCAACCTATAAATTTCATGTTGCTTTGGTAATTGTAACAATTCTTACTGCCAGTTATGCCGCTGGTATTTAGGGCAGAATTGAAGGTCTTCCATTACTATTATTCCTTGGCCATTTTCTCTATTGTGTCACTAGTGTGGTTCAAGTTCCTCATTTCTTTTTCTACAGCATGGTGCCAAATTACCTTTAGTCCCCCATGTTTCCTCCACCCTTCAGGGGTCCAGTGAAGGACTGTCTTGATGATATTGACCCCTCTTCTCAGCAAATGCCCAATCCATCTCCTCATAGTGATTGTGGCCATGTATGTCCTCTTAATGACACTGAAAGAGTAGGGCTTGAAAGGAGATATTCCTTGGCCAAAAGATACAAAGGATCTTCCGGAGGCTTGTGGTGAGAAATGACGAAAGCTTGGCAAGGTTGCTGGCTTTCGTGTGCCAGCATTCTGACCCATACAAGAGTGTGGACAGAACACAGCTCTGGTGCAGCTTCATCTTGGGATGGACACTGTACTTGTTTGATCCCTATATGTTGCTCATTGATCTGAAGATGATTTTAGCTTTTCTGAGTCTGCACTGGAAGTTGTCCTTGGTCCCACCATCCTGCCAAATGCCGCTGCCCAGGTAGGTGAGTCTATCGCTGCTGGGTAAGTCAACATTATATGCCTTGATGGGAGGAGGAGACTCTACATTGTGGGTCATGGTCTCATGCTTTCTCTGGTTGACTCTGAGTCCAACCTGTCCACCAAAGGTACATAGGCACTGAGTTTTCTGTTGCATGTGCTGGTGTGTATGTGATAGTAATGTAAGGTCACCTGCAAAGTCAAGATCATCTAAGGTAGAGAATAGAGTCCACCTAATGCCTTTCTGCTTATCTTTTGTTGTTGGCCTCATAACCCAGTCAATCACTAGGTTAAACAATATTGCCATCGTCACTCAGCCTTGCCTGACTCCTGTCTTGACGTCAAAGCTCAAGTTGCTGTCCCAACTGTGCAGGTGAAGTTAGCATTGATGAGCTGGGCAATTTTATATATTTATTGAGATACAGTGTGGAACGGGCTCTTTTGGCCCTTCGAGCCTCGCCGTCCTGCATTCCCCAAATTAATCCCAGACCATTCAGGGGACAATTTGCCATGACCAATCAACCTACCAACTGGGTACATCTTTAGACTGTGGGAGGAAATCAGAGCACCCAGAGGAAACCCATGACTTCACAGGGAGAATGTACAAATTCATTATATGCAGTGATGGGAATTGGAAGGGATCCTGTATGATCCAAGAATTTGCCAGGGGTTCACCCTGTGGATGTTATCAGAAGTCTTTTCGAAGTCCAGGAAATTTACATACAGTGATGTTAGGCAGCGTGAAGATCTAGTCGGCATAGCCTCTGTTCTTCCTAAAACCAACTTGATCCTTCCTCAAGCACACATTGACAGTATCTGTAATCCATTGGACAATGACTTTGACGAGAACCTTGCTGGGCACTGACCGAAGTGTTGTGTCATGCCTGTGTTGCAAACATTTAGCCCTCTTTTCTAGGGGATCCCAACAATGACTCCTTTTGTTCAGTAATTGTTGCCATTCCCAGGTTATAGTAAAGAACAGTTACAGGGTGGCTGCTGCAACTTTTGTTTCAGTTTTCAACATTTTGGCGTTCAAATTGCCATGATGTGGAGCTTTGCTGTTCAATCTCTTCTTTCTTGGGTGATCTATGCTGATGCTGAGATTTTCTGTTGCCTCTTGTATGTCAGGTTCTTCATGTGGTGGTAGTCTATTTAATAATTCTCTGAAATACTCTGTCCATCTTGTTTCTTGCTCTTTCTCAGTGTCAAAAGCAGACTGTCCTTATTTGTCACAGGACCATTGGATCTCGCCTGGAGCTTTCCACATACCGATTAAAAAATCTTCTGTATACTGTTTTTCCCTTGTCTCCTCACCTTGATTGACTGCTTCTTCAGCCTGCACTGCAAGGGCTTCCAAGTGGGCTCTTTTACCCTTTCTTACAAGATTCTTCACGTCTTTGTTAGCTTCAGTGTAGGCTAGTTGAAGTTTTAGCTGACTGCCAAGTTTCCATCGAGCACTTTCTTTTTAACTTCTTATAAGGGGTCCATGTTTCCCACTGTATCCATTCTTTGTTCTTCTTTTCAGCTCTGTATCTAGACAAGCCTCGCTGCTGTCCTTGAAGATTGGGGCAATCCTTTTCAATGTTGTGTCAATCCTGACTACTGACACGTCCTCATCAAGGTCTTGCAAGGCCTGAAGTCTGTTCTTAAGCTGAATGGTGATGGCAGATCTCACACTGCTGTTCTTGAACTTCTCAACATCAAAACATCTTTGTATATACGTCCAGAGCTTCTTGGCTTAAGTTTCAACAGTTTTACAACTTCCTCTCTTCACCTTTACACCCTGCAAGGATTGTCTCCACATACCATTGATCATCAAATGGTGCATCTGATTCCTGTCATCTCCATTGGGTGAGCACCATGTCAGTTGGTGGGAAAATTGTTCCTCCTGTGACCAGATAGTTCTTGGCACAGAATTCCACCGGTCTTTCACTATTGTTATTTATTGTTCCACATCAACGTGTGCCCATGACCCTAGTGAAGTATGAGTTGTTATTTCCCACTTTGGCACTTAGATTTCCCTTGATAATGATGATGTCATTGTGTGGTGTTAACTCTACCTCTCATTGCAGCTGTCCGTTGAAGACATCCTTTCCTTCAATATTTCTGTCGTTAGTTAGAGCATATCATTAGATCAGTCACATTCACTTGCTTCCCTTTTAGCCTGACGCTCATCACACTGCTGTTGATTGGTTTCCACTCCAGCAAACACTTCTCAATGCCTTTTTTCAAAATGACAACTAAGCCCTCATGATACCGACCATCTTCCCTTCATGAATATAAAACTGTTTTACCAGTTGCTGCCTTTGGCCTGCCTGACCCTGTCCACCTGCTTTCACTGGCTTCCAGTATATATAGGCTGTAGTGATGCATCTCTGCAGTTATTTGTGCTAGCTTGCCAGTGTTTTGCATGGTTGATACATTTCCAGAAACCAATTTTCATCTTGGTCTTGGCAGTGTTCAGGGCCTGCTCCATTGTTCCAGTAGCTTCCTCTCAGTTTTCACCACTGTCAGCCATGAAAGTCCAGGGTGACTTAGGAATACCATCACATACAGATGTAGAGGTACTCTTCATTGCTGTTTCTGTAACAGTTCTGAGCAGTCACAGTCATCAGCCCTGAGCTCAATCCCTGAACTTGGAGGTCTACAGCCTTTCCTTGCTTTGGAGTCTTGCATGCCTCAATGTCCCGGAGAGCTATGTTGACTGGAGTCAGAGCCTTATGCTTTGGCTCTTGGTAGAGTGACCCACGCCAAATAGGTCAAACGGAACGTTTCCTCTAATTTGTAATGACCAGTGCATGCAAAAATCTTGTGCCATGCAATTTTTTGTCCAGTGACAACAATATGTGTCCCTGATGTATTGTTGACCTGAAGTAAACCTGAAGCTATTCTAAGAATATTAAACTACCAAATCCAGTTTGTTGTTCATTGTTTAAAAGAAATAAAATTGCTTTTATGGTTCAATGGGAGAAGCCGGAGAGTGGTAGTGGAGGATTACTTCTCCAAGTGGAGGCCTGTGACTAGAGGTGTACCACAGGGATCAGTGCTGGGTCCATTGTTATTTGTCATATGTGTCAATGATCTGGGTGATAATGTGGCAAATTGGATCAGCAAATTTGCTGATGATACAAAGTTTGGAGGTGTAGTGGACAGTGAGGAAGAATTTCAAAGCCTGCAGAGGGATTTGGACCAGCTGGAAAAATGGGCTGAAAAATGGCAGATGGAGTTTAATACAGACAAGTGTGAGGTTTTGCACTTTGGACGGACAAACCAAGATAGAAAATACAAGGTAAATGGTAGGACACTGAGGAGTGCAGTAGAACAGAGGGATCTAGGAATACAGACACAAAATTCCCTAAAAGTGGCATCACAGGTAGATAGGGTCATAAAGAGACCTTTTGGTACATTGGCCTTTATAAATCAAAGTATTGAGTATAAGAGTTGGAATGTTATGGTGAAGTTGTATAAGGCATTGGTGAGGCCAAAATTTGGAGTATTGTGTACAGTTTTGGTCACAGAATTACAGGAAGGATATTAATAAGGTTGAAAGAGTTGAAACACTCTCACAAAATATATGTAGCAGGCCTGTAGTGGGTAATGAAGGATTTTCTCTCTGGAGCTTTTGCATACTGTCCATATGTGACGTGCTTGCTGAATGATGCTTTAAAAAGTCAAGTTTCCAAATATCACTCCACTTCTTCACACTTTCAAATTCTCCAGCAATTTTACATAGCAACAATGCATGCAGGTAACACAATTTTCCGTATTGTACGTAAATATTTCTCGTGGCCGCACATTCCTGACCTTATGAGCTCTCGGTGTAGCAGTTTCTACTGTTTCATTAAGCCATTCTGCTTTAAATGAACTAGCAGTTCTTTTGCACTTCATACTCTTCGCTTCTTTGGAATTCAACATAGGAATCTGTAATTCCTTCACTGTAAACAGTATAAATAAACACGTTCTAAAATCTTCAGACAAATCATTGCAAACTCCACATTGTCAACACTGTCTGCATCAAAAACTGGAAAAGGAAATGTGATTGTGTATGATAACATGCCAATGAGGTAGAGGGTGACAATCTCGTTGGCATGTTAAGTATAAATTGCAGAGTTTACATTCCTTTGTGTGCTAGTAGCAAAAGATGTATGCGTGCGCATATGCACACACCTTAGAGAGAACATTGGTCAAAGAGTAGAGACCAGATTGAGTGGTCCACCAGTCCTCGAGTAACATATACAGATGTATTTTCTGTATTTCCTTCTGATTATAGAACAAAGAATGATTCCTAAGTGTATGGAGTAATAGGCATTTCAATGAAAAATAGATCCAAGATAAGTGGCAAAACAACATTTCAAATAGGAACATTTCCAGACTTAATGTTGCTCAAACACCTAAAATTGTTGAACTTAAACTCTGGACTCCAAGTGTCACATGCATATGAATTTAATGGAAAAGTATTTTCAGGAATGTGCATCCCAGTTATTTCTACTAACCTGCGACATGATCGCTGCGGTTATGGTGGGTGACAAATGCATTGATGCCATTTCAGAAAGTTGTTTGGGTGGATGTTGAAGAACAAACAAAGTCAAACTAATTCCAGTTCAACCTCAAAACAATAATGCTTGCAACTTCCTTTAGAAAAAATATGATTAGGTTCACAACCCACGGAAAGAGAGAAGGAACTATCTTATTTTGTATATTTTAAGCTCAAATCAAACAATTCTTTATCTACTGGTTCATTTAATACATCCCAGCTTGAATTTATTGCTTCCTCCTTTGGAACTTCTTTAGTCAGTCCTGCTCTTAACACAGTGAAACTCCGGGCATGGTGATGGTGTGCATGGTAAATGGGAATTCACAATAAATAGATTCAGATACAGTAGAAAAGCAAGCAAAGATTTTTTTTTCCTAATTTGAAACATTTTAGAACTTGCTATTTAAATACTATGACACTACTTTTAAATTACTTTTTAATGCATGCTTGAAAACAAAGTTCAGGCTTTCTATTTTCTTTGGAATATGTTCTAAGAGTGTATACCATGCATTTTAAACTTTCCTCTAATTGTGTTCAGTCTTGTGTTACAATCTAATTAGCTGAAGAGACCTTAGTATTCGCCTCACATGGAAATGAATAGAGTTTAAGTTGATTCAAAGCCAAAAAGGATTTAGAAGAGAAAATGGCAGAGCCCGTAACAATTGGACAAGTATTTCCAGTTTTGAAAAAAAGTAAACAGCAGCTAAATTACTGATAACACAGGTTCCCATGTCACAGCTAGAAATTATTTTTTGCATTGAAAATCTTCACACGTCATTAATTTACTCACTTCGTGCTGTGTTTTACGCTGGAAGCTCCAGTCTAACGTCAAAGAATGTATCAGTCATTAACCCTTTCCTGTTGGTATTAATCCCTACTTGAAGAGTGTTCTGAAGAGACTAAATTAGAACTGATTTCAAAATGCTTTGTACCCATACAAGTAATCTTTTGATTTTCACAGCATATACTTTATGGAAAAGAATGTATTTGCATAACACCACAGAGCCTTTTACAATGTTAAATGTATTTAAGTGGAAAATCGCCTTAATATTTACAGAGTTGTGAGGTACATAATGAAAAGCTTTAATATATTTTGAATTTAAAACGTTTAAATCCAAAACTCTTAATGTTAACTTTATTAACTACAAAATTGATAAATCACATGCGGAATGAAAATGTGAATTCTTTGCTGTAACTTACTAACAGAACCATTATTGCAGTCAACAGGTAGAGATAAAAAGAAAAAAAAAGCTTCCCAGTGCAGGAAACATGACGCCTACAACAAACAGTGGAAAATATACAAGACAATTCACTCAACAAGGCATAGTGGTAACATTTAAAAGCCTTGAAGCCATTTCAAAATAAGAGCCATGACACTTCTCCACTGAGTCATGAGCAGAGTCAAGAAAAGGTAGCAACCAACACAAAAAAGGCAGAGCTGCAACATTACTTTGTGGTAAACTCTGAGAGCAGAACAAAGCAGTTCCTGTTCAAGTATGAAGCATTAGGAAGTTCGCATATGTACAAAGAGGAATCAATATACCTCCAAATATACTAATAGTGGAAAGAAGTGTAATCACTGAAAAAAGAACATAGCAATGATGATAGACTGCTGGGTTCGTTTTGGATGTATGCATTGGAATGGGTAGAATAGCTATCCTCATCCTCATCTACAGTGGTGCCTGAAATTTTGTGAACCCTCTAGAATTTTCTCTATTTCTGCATAAATATGATCTAAAATTTGATCTGATCTTCATGTAAGTCCTAAAACTAGATAAAGAGAACCCAATAAAATAAATAACACAAAAAGATTATACTTGTTCATTTATTTAGTTATTTATTGAGAAAAGTTATCCAGTATTACATGTACTTGTTGGAAAAAGTATGTGAACCTTTGTTCTCAGTAACTGGTGTGACCCCAATAAATTAAACCAAACATTTCCAGTAGCTGTTGACCAGTCCTGCACATCGGCTTGGAGGAATTTTAGACCATTGCTCCTCACAAAACTGCTTCATTTCTGGGATATTGGTGGGTTTCCTTGCATGAACTGCTTGCTTCAGGTCCTTCCACACAGGGCCAGATTAAGCTAGTGCAGAGCCTGTAGCATATGTTATAAAGGGGCCCTAAATTTAAAAAATGCACATAAGTATTAAAACATAAATTATTTACTTGCACAGTAAAGTAATTCAATTCTTTCATTTGCTATACAGCCAGATAATACGACAAATGTCTGACACTTCAGTAATAGCGTTACTTAAATGTAGGTATCAATTTCAAATGTCAAAAGTAACAAAACTACAATTTAAAAGTTACATTTTCTAGAGTTAGCATGAGCAAATTTGTTGATGATACTGGAAATGTCTATTTCACGCAGAAGTTCATGTTCATTGCTCATCAGAGTAAGACTGTTCAATCTGTTTTGACCCAGGGTGCTCCTTAGTTCAGTTTTGAAAATGAGCATTCTCCACTGCAGTTGGTCACCATGAGTGACAAATAGATGTGCAAGGCATTTTCTACATTTGGAAAATATGACTCCAAAGAATTGTCAGTTATCATGAACTGGGTCACATAAAACTGTTGAGTTGCACATCCCTTGTTGAAGGCTCACCGCGGCGGCGTAACAGCACATGCTGCAGCGGTTTGGGAGTGTGGGAGATAGCACAAAGGTCACCACGACACAGCAAGGACCCAACACACGCCTGCACACGCATACCATGCAGCATGTAGCTCCCCCGACATGAAAACAACAGCGTTGCCAGATCGCCATGAGAATATGGTGAGACGCCAATTTCACCAGACTGCAGCTTGCAAGCATTTAGTGTGGGGCCCTTGAAAATGCGGGTCCCGCAGTATATGCTACTTTTGCTACTAGGTTAATCTTGGCACTGCTTCCACAACATTTCTATAGAATTAAGGTCAGGGCTTTGACTTAGCCATTCCAAAACATAAATTTTCTTTGTTTTAAACCATTTGTGTTGTTAATGTATTCTTGTCTTTTGGATCATTGTCTTGTTGCATTATCCAACTTCTATCATGCTTTGGTTGAAGGACTGTTACCCTGGTATTCTCCTGTAAAATGTGTTGATACAATTTTGAATGTATTGTTCCCTCAACAAATACAGGCTATTCAGGCCCCAAGGTAACAGAACAGCCCAAACCAGGATGCTCCTTCCACCATGTTTCACAGTTGGGATGAGGTTTTGGTATTGGTGTGCAGTGGTTTTTTATCTCATCTGTCCACAAAACATTATCCCAGAAGCACTGTAGAACATCCAGGTGGTCTTTTGCAAACTTGAGATGTACAGCGATTTTTTTTTTTGGAGAATAGTGATTTCCTCCATGGTATCCTTCCATGAACACAATTTTAGTTCGGTTTTTTTCTTGTATAGGATATATGAACAGCAATTCAGCAAGTTCTAGAGACTTCTGCAGGTCTTTTGCTGTTACCCTTAGGCTCTTTTTTACTTCCTACACCCTTGCTCGTTTTGTGCTCTTGGTGTCATCTCTGCAGGATGCCCACTCCTAGGGAGAGTAGCAACAGTACTGAATTTCCTCCATTTGTGGACAATTTCTCTTACTGTGGACTGAGGAACACTCAGGGCTTTAGCAATGCTTTGTCGCCTTTGCCAACTTCATGTATCTCTACAATTCCTCTTCTAAGGTCTTCTGAAAGTTGTTTTGATCAAGGCATGGTGCACAGAAACAAATCCTTCTTGACAAGAGCAGGCTCTATCAGTAACCTGACTTTGTGTGTCTTTTTTAAAGGGCAGGGCACGTCTACAGCCCACACCTCCAATCACATCTCTTTGATTGGAACACCTAACTCCAAATAGCTTCTGTGGAAGGCATTACCCCAGAGGTCCACATGTTTTTCCAACAAATACATGTAATATCAAAGCATTTTTCTCAATTAATAAATGAACAAGTATAATGATATTGTTTTATTTATTTAATTGAGTTCTCTTTATCTGGATTTAGGACATGTGAAGATCTGATCACATTTTAGGTCATATTTATGCAGAAATAGAGAAAATTCTACAGGGTTCACAAACCTTCTAGCACCTCGGTATCTTTGATGTGGTAAAAATAAGTTTATATTTCAACTGGATGCTTTTCAGAATTACAGTATATTTATAGTTGTTATTATAGTTTTGTTTCTATATTTTTAAGTCAATCAATCTGAAGGAAATAGAGTAAAGTTCTAGTGAACTTTCTGTTCATTAATAGTTTTTCTTTGCTACTAATCAATGCACATAACTCACAAAGGCAAATGTGGAACCTAGATATTTAACATATTTGGGTCACCTGCTGAACCGTTAGCTGCAGGGTTTGGCTCTGTAAGTGAGAATGAAGGTTAACTGTTGGTTAGTGCTCAAGGTCAAACAGCCATGTTCTGACATCATGAGCTCCGGGCCATATCCAAACACTTCCATGAAGAAACACATGATGTAAGTATAATTTATTGGAAATGCTTTGGCAGCTCTACAATACTCTGTCAGCACGCTTGGAACCATATAAAAAAGAATAGCTGTCATAGGTGATCATGTTTAATTCAAGTTTTATGCCAGTGTAGATTATTAAAAGAACGATTCTGATTTTTGAGAATGTGTTTAAAGCATGCTAAATAGACAAGAGAATGATCTACCTCAAACCAAGTTAGTATCATTGCTAAGTACAGACAGAAAAATATTTCTTAAGGTTTTCTAGCAGAACCCTAAACCATGGCCATGAATCTGTAACTATGTAAATTATACTTTACACAATTTGGATGGGCTTTTGCTGACATTACACAACATCGTCCTTCCTACTCAGTTTTATGCAAATAGTCCTGGCGACTTGATACTTCTAGCCAGCTTCTTCCAGCATAATTACATCACTCATCTACCAAAATGGGAAATTGTACAGGTATGTGTTTTCTACAAAAGAAAGGTGAAACCCATTCTTGAAATTTGCAACTGAGTCAGATTACTGTCAAACATCAGCAAACTGACAGAAGATGTTATTGCCGATGTCCTGAGCCACCAATGAATTACTTGCTGGTTTTCAGTTTTGTCTTATCAGGCCCAGTTAGCTATGGACTCCATTTCAGAAAAAGAGGAGCCCAATTGAAAAGTGAGTTAAGAGTGATTAGCATCAACACCAACACAGAATTTGATTGATTGATGTTAATGGGAATCATGGGGTAATAACTCCACTTATACCTGGTGTAAAGAAAGTGGATTATGGGCATTAGAGACAAATCACTTCAGCCCCAGATATTGGTGCAGGAGATTCTTAGTGCAGTAATGCAGGCCCAGATGCATTCGTTGTTTCATTGTTGACTGCCCCTTCATAAAATCAGAAGTGAGGATGGTCACTGATGGATTCTACAGCATTGAGTTCCAATCACAATTCTTCAGATGACAAGACAATTTGCCCAAGTACAATGTTCAGATTTGGGCTGATAAGAAGCAATCTTTGTCAGACACATCAATGAGACAATAATAATCTCAAACAAAACAACCCAACTACCTCCCTGGGAATTCATCAACCCATTATACTGCTCAGATCTGCAGCACCAAAGTATGGTAGATTACCATTGACCAGAAACTCATCTGGGCCAGCCAAATAAATAATGATTGAAAGAATAAATCATTGGTTGAATAACACTTGTGAGTAACCACCTAAATCCTTAAGGTCTTTCCATCATCAGTAACACAGGTCTGGAGCAAGATAGGATTTCTTTCCATCCACTTTTTTTACTGTCTTTTTCAGCCACTGCACAACTCTAACGTTTATAAAGCTCTTAACCAACAAGAAGGAAACAGTGTGCTTGATCAGTATCCTATTCTTCACAGAGGGGAGTATCCTGACTGGTTGCATCATGGCATGGTATAGAAACACCAATGCCCATGAACGGAAAAGCTACAAAAAGTGGTGAAGACAGCCCAGTCCATCACTTGTGAAGTCTTCTCTACCATTCAGCACATCCACAAGGAGCACTGCCCCAAGAAAGCAGCATCTATCAGCAAGGACCCCCATCATCTAGGCAATCCTATCTTCTCACTGCTGCCATTGGGAAAGAAGTAGAGGAGCCTTAGGTCCCACACCACCAGGTTCATGAACAGTTATTACTGTTCAACCATCAGGCTCCTGAACCAGCACTCTTCACTTAGCCTTAGACTAAATGAACACTAATCAATAACTATGCAAGGCTACTGTTTATTGATTACAACTCAGCATTGAATACCATCATCTCCACAGTATTAATCAACAAGTTTTAAATCCTGGGCCTTTGTACTTCACCAAGGACCTCACCTGGTCTGTACATACCGGCTGTGTGGTGAAAAAAGCACAACAGTGCCTCTTTTACCTTAGACAGTTGAAGAAGTTCGGCAGGAGTCTCCAAATCCTAAGGACTTTCTACAGGGGCACAATTGAGAGCATCCTGTCTGGCTGTATCACTGCCTGGTATGGGAACTGTACTTCCCTCAATTGCAGGACTCTGAAGAGAGTGGTGCAGACAGCCCAGCACATCTGTGAATGCGAACTTCCCACTATTCAGGACATTTACAGTGTCAGGTGTGTAAACAGGGCCCAAAGGATCATTGGGAACCCAAGTCACCCCGACCACAAACTGTTCCAGCTGCTACCATCTGGGAAACTGTACTGCAATATTAAAGCCAGGAACAACAGGCTCTGGGACAGCTTCTTCCACCAGGCCATCAGACTGATTAATTCACGCTGACACAATCATATTTCTAAACTATATTGACTGTAAGAAATAAAGTCAATTCAAAACTGGATCCTTGACTTCCTCATCAGGAGACTACAGTCAGTGCAGATTAGTAGTAACATCTCCTCCTCACTGATAATCAGCACAAGTGGACCTCAAAGGTTCAAGCTTTCCACTACAGAACTCTCTCTACACTCATGGCTGTGTTGCTAAGTACAGCCCAAACTCCATCTACAAAATTTGTTGATGACACCACTAATGTCGGTAGAATCTTAGACTGCATTGAGGAGATGTACAGGAGTTAGATACATCAGCTGGGGTTCAGAAGCGTTGCAACAACAATCTTGCCCCTAGCATCAGTAAGTCCAAGGAATTGATTGCGGACTTCAGGAAGGGGAAATTGGGAGAACATACACCAGACCTCATTGAGGGGTCAGCAATGGAAAGGATGAGCAGATTCCATTTCCTGGGCATCAACATCTTAGAGGATCTATCCTGGGCCCAAAACATTGATGTAATCATGAAGAAGGCATACCTCAGGCTATATTCATTAGGTGTTCAATAGAATTTGGAATCTCACCAAAGACTCTAGCAAATTTCTACAGATGTACTTTAGAAAGCACTCTGACTGGTTGCATCATTGCCTGGCATGGAGTTCCCAAAGCACAGGATCAAAAGGATTGTAGACAGAGCCAGATTCATCATAGGCACAAGCCTCCCTGCCATCGAGGACATTTTCAAACATTGCCTCAAGAAGGCAGCATTCATCATAAGGACCTCCACCATCAAGGAGGTCCTCTTCTCATTACTACAGGATCTACAGGAACCCTAAAACACACACTCAACTTTTTAAGAACGTCTTCCTCCCCTCTGCCATCATACTTCAGACAGTCCATGAACACTACCTCATTATTCTTCTTTTGCAATTTTTTTTATTGCAGCTTCTACTAATTTTATTTCTTGTCCTGTATGGATGGCACAAAACAACAACTTCCATGACATCCTTCAGTGATAATAAACCTGATTCTGTACAATGAGCAGCATGATAGCAACTCAGCAGCACATTGAGGGTTCTTCATCAACTGTCCCCCAAACCTGCAGCTTTTACAACCCGAAGGCATGGAGCTTTTGCTCCAAACCGCACACCACCCTCACTTTGGTTATATGTTGCCATTCAGTCATTTCCACTGAAGTAAAATCCTCTATTTACTTGCCCAGCAGCAATGTGGAAGTAATTTTCCAAAATGACTGCTGCTCATCACCACCTTGTCAGTGACAATTGGGAATAGGCAATAAATCAGTTATTAATCAAAGTTATTGAAAACTCATTCAAATTATGCTGTTTTTGTAGTTGGACCCTTTAATTTGCTACTCTATTACATTTAATATTGAAAATGAAAGTAAAATTTTACAAGGATATATTATGAAATCATCAATGAGAACTCTGTACTCTATTCCATGATATGATCTGACACACCAAAATGTTTTTGACAAACTTGCCCTGCTCACTATGCATTAAATAATTGTAATCTAATTACAAGAATGAAAGATGGTGAATTTCTAACAGGTGCTGCTGATCAGCAAATTGAATCAAGCTGTATTAAGGAAATTAAGAAGACTTTATAAATTTTCTGACTTGAAGAAAGTAATTGTTTGCATTTTGTAAGATATGCCAGTTGAAGCAAAGCAAAACAACATCTGTTGTAAGTTACTTGCATATTGTAGTATTACTTGCAATAGGAATGGCAGATGTGGATATATACAAACTTCATCAACAGATTATACTCTTCATTTCTGAAGTTAAATTTAATTTTGTCACATCATTTTGTGAATTTTTAATTGCAAAAGCCGTTGGAGAACCAAGGTCAGATTATAGTGGCAACAAAACTGCCATCTACCATGAAAACAGTTATCGATTTTATTGGCAGAATTCCATAATGTTCTTACTTTTTAACCAATAACTTTGATGTCATGCCAGACAATGGCTTTGATGTCAGTCAGAGTTCTCTCTAGCCTGCACTAAGAAATGCTAACCGTATGGCTCACCTTCAATAGGAGCCAATATGGCTTGTCCATCCACTGCACCTGTCATTTTCCTGACCTTCAATATGAGATTATAATACATTAATTGGGTGCCAAAGACATTCAATGGTTCAATTTAATATCAGAGAATGTATACAATTTACAGAACAACCTGAAATCCTTACTCTTTGCAGACGTTGATGAAACAGAAAAAAATCCCTGAAGAATGAATGACAGAAAATGCGAGAACCCCAAATGCTCCCCTCCCTTTTCCCCACTTGCTCCAGCTAAAGAATCAACACCCCAGCACGCACCATGCAAGCAATAGCAAAGCCCCCAGAAAGACCATTATCTCGAGATCATCTAAAACTACTCTATCCCAACACTTTGATATCTCAAACAGGCTCTCCCTCTCACTAGCGAGGGAGGGAGAAGTGTTGTTGCAGGAGCTAGAGGGGATACCAACAGCTCACTGTTTCAATAAGAAAGAGGGGGGAGGGAGGGAGGGAGAGGAAGGGAGGGAGGAAGGGAGGAGGGAGAGGAGGAGAGGGAGAGAAGGGAGAGGGGAGATAAATGGGGTCGAGGGGGAGAGGGAGAGAGAGGATATAATATACTTCAAGTGCAGGGGCCTTCTTTGCATAGCAGTGTAAACCGCCTGCTGTCTCAATGTTTCAGTCTTCTGTGATGCTTCAGTTGGTGACATCTGCAAGGAATCAGGTTGTCCACCAGGCCGAACACCGAAGGTGTATGTCTTCCAGGGTACACCTGGAGATATCGAAATGCCAGGCCATGCAGTGAGTCCGAGAGTGAGAAACCCCTGCCATGAAGAACTGTAGTTGGAGATGCTATTGTACATCACAGATTCCTACAGGACCCCAGCCACTTTGAAAAGGAAAACGAGACATGAGAAGAGAAGAATAAGCTGTTTTGTGGACGAACTTGCAGAAGTCGCCTGGGTCTGCAAAAGCCTCTGGCACAATCTTTAGCTCCTCCCACTCTATTTTCTGGAATATTTGATATAATTTCTTAAACAAGGGTAAAAAAAAATAAGGTTTCATCCAGTCACATTAAGCTGGATAAAAATTCAACTCTGGTAGTGTATTCAATTATCCTTCCAGAAAATCTAGAGGGTTAACGCAGAGATGATCAGACTCTATATTTCAACTCTATGCCTCAAAAGTAAAGGGATCAAAATCTATGACTATACTTTGCTTTCATAACTAAAGCAGAATCACACATATTATTCAGGTCAGTCATCTCATTCTAATGAATACAGTGACATGTAAGTCCCCTGAAATTGAAGAAGTTTGAATTTTCAGTGTAATGTAAATCATGACATGGGTCAAATATGGAATGTTAAGATTTTGCTCCTGACAAGGATCCCTTGCCAATCCCCTCCATGCACTCCTCCTCTCCAAATAAACCATCCAAGCCAACTATGGTCCAGTGTATTCAATGTTCTTATGGTACAGTGTTTTTGGATTTCCAACTTTTTCACAGCTTTTGCTAACACCTGATTCGGGTCATGAATCAGTGGATCTATCAACACCTAAAGCTGTTTGTGGATGAAAGCACAAATCTGAATTTGAACAGAGAACTTAAACAAATTACTTGTATATGCATTGAAAACCAGCAAGCACAGAATGAACTGTTTAGATTTTCACAAGTGAACCAACTCTTCCCAATAGCCATCAAATTAACTCTGTTCCTGTGTTCTTTCCTGTAACTCCATTCTTTGCAAACATGAACCCAACTTTCTTAGAGAAGTTTCCACTAAATTCACTTTCAGCTCTTCTAGTGAGTGCCTCCAGATCATAACAATGTGTTAAGAAAACTTCTTATCACCCCTCTGGATATTTCGCTAGTGACCTTAATTCCTTGTTCTCTGCTTATCAATCCTTTTGCCAGTAAAACAATTTCTTTTTGGAAATTGAACAATGCTTTCAAAGGTTTAGTATAATAAAATAGTGCTTTGTGATTAGCAACAAACAAAATGTAAACATTCTGTTTTCTTACAATGTAAATGGAAACATAAGAATGTCATTAAAGTTATTAGTAACAGCCTACCATTCCTAATTGATTTTAAATTGGAAAGGACATTCAATGTAAAGTAAGATCTCTGGAGGAGTTTTGTATAAATGTAGAGATGTAGTGTTTCCAATGGATGATCAGTGGCACAGTGTTGTCGCCTCATGGTTGCAGCAACTGTGGTTCAATCTTCCAATGACATCTGCGTGGCATTTGCGTGCTCTCCCATATTTCCACGTGGGCTTCCCCAGGTGCTCCAGTTCCCTCCCATATGGTTAGTGGGTTAGTGAGTTAATTGGTCACTGTAAATTGTCCTGAATGTGTAGGTGATGGGTAGAATTTGGGGGGAGGCTGGAATTGATGGGAACATGGTGAAGAATTAAAAGGGATTAGTGTTGGCATTGTTGGCAGAATTTCAGAAGGTGACAAAAGGGAGTGAGATATACCAGTTAACAGACACAAAATGCTGGAGAAACTCAGTAGGCCAGGCAGCATCGATGGGTATGAGTGCAGTCAACGTTTTGACCAGAGACCCTTGGGCAGGACACAGTGTAGCAATCTAAACACAAACAAGAGAAAATCTGCCGATGCTAGAAATCCGAGCAACTCATACAAGCTGCTGGAAAAGCTCAGCAGGCCAGGCAGCATCTATGGAAAGGAGTACAGTCAACTTTTTGAGCCGAGACTCTTTGTCAGGAGTGGCACCTGTCAGATTTTCTCTTGTTTGAGATTAACAGTTAGTTGAGTGGCATCACGGTGATAACTCTACACACCACGTCAGCAAGATTGTGGACGTCAGGAAAGGTAAGACGAGGAAACATAAACCAATCCTCATAGATGGATCAGAAGTAGAGAGAGTGAGCAATTTCAGGTTGCTGGGTGTCAATATCTCTGAGGACATATCCTGGATGCAATATATTGATGCAGCTGTAAAGAAGGGAAGACAGCAGCTATAATTCATTAGGAGTTTGAGGAGATTTGGCTTGTCATCTAAAACACTCAAAAACTTATACAAACATACTGTAGAGAGAGTTCTGACAGGCTGCATCACTGTCTGATGGGGGAGGGGGTCTACTGCACAAGATCAAAATAAGTTGCATAAACTTGTTAAGATTAGTTAGCTCAATCCAAGACATCTTCAAGGAGTGGTGCCTTGGGAAGGCAGTGTCCATCATTAAGGATCCCCACCACCCAGAACATGCCCTCTTCACACAGTTACTGTCAGGAGGGAGGTACAGAAGCCTGAAGGCACACAATCAGCAATTCAGGAACAGCTTCTTCCCCTCTGCCATTCAGTTCCTAAATGGACATTGAACCCATGAACATTACCTCGGTACTTTTTTATTTCTGTTATTTTACACTCCTTACTTTAACTTTTTAATAGACATGTTAATGTAACTCATTAACTCATACACATAATGTAACTCAGATTTTTTCCCTATATATATTTATCATGTATTTCATTGTTCTGCTGCAGTAAAGTAAACAAATTTCACGATATATACTGGTGATATTATCTGAATCTGTGGTACTTGTGTCAGAGGGTGATTGATGGCTGGTGTGGACCCCATAGCCTGCAGGGCTGTTCCTGTGTTGTGTGTGCTTTGACTTTGTTGGTTGTAGGGGTTGCAGGTTTGGCTGATGGTGTCAGAGTAGCTCGTGCGTGCCGTTGCTGTATGTAATAAATGCTAAGGGAGATTGATTGGGTGGCAGATCAGTAGACTTCTTTGACTAGGATGGTGTTGATTTTCTCAAGACCTGTTTTGGAGCACTGCATTCCAGGCAAGTGAAGAATATGCCACTGTTTTCCTCACCTGTGCATTTTCAATGTTGCTGAGACCACAAGGTGTCAGTGAGACTCTTGCTGTCAGCTAAAAACAGAAACTGCCAGAAATACTCCGGCCACTTCTGTGGGAAAAGAGACAAAATCAGTATTTGCAACACTCACAAAATGCTGGAGGAACTCAGCAGGTCAGGCAATATCTATGGAAAAGAAAAATCAAAATCAACATTTGTTCTTCTGACCTGAAACATTGACTCTGTTTCTCTGCCACAGATATGGCCCAGCTGCAGAGTATTTCCAGTATTTTCTGTGATTTTTATGACTTTGAGCATCTGAAGATTTTTGATTTTTTACTTACTTGCTACTGGATATCTAGCCTCTAAATTGTTCTGCTGCTATAGCAGTTATGTAGCTGCAGCAATTAATGGTCCTCGAGATGTTGATGGGATCCCTGCAACAGTAATGTCACTGAATGTCAGGGGTGGGTGGCTAGATACTTTTGTTGGAATACTCATTGCTTGGCATCTCTGTGGTGTAATTGTTACTTGCCACTCATCAGCTCCTGCCTGAATGTTATCGAAGACCTGCTGCAGGTATGCATGGACTGCTTCAATTGCTAAGGAGCTTCAAGTGGAATTGAACACTGAGCAACCATCAACAATAATCTCCACTTCAGACCTTATGATCAACAACCACAACCATCTTACTTTGTGCGAGGTATGACTGCAGCCATTGGAGAGCTTTCCCTTAGACTTCAAAGGTGCCTCAAACCGCACACTTCCAGAACTGTTGTTCTGGAAATTGTTCTTCTCAATAATGTTTAGGACTAAACAATAAATGTTGGCCTTGCCATATCCCCAAAAATTTAAGACAAAAATTCTGAAATCAAACCCAGTGGGAATATTGGGTCTGGCTAACCACCTGATGAAACACAGTGGGTGGACAGGCAGAACTACCCACAAATCCAACTGAGAGAAAAGGACATTAAGGGACAGGCCCAGCTCCTCAACAGAAACCTGCCATTTGTTTGATCCCCCTCATTTTTAAATTAGCGGCAATATACTGGCCTTCAGAATGGCAAGTATGCTGGTTCTAAAGCAGACTGAACTCATCATAAACTCCAAGAATATTCTTTTGCTAAATCAGCTGACTTGTTCAAAAGACCTTGAGAATAATTGGAGACGTGGAATTATAGGCAAGCATCTCTTTTCCGAAAACCACCAATGATGAAGCACATTCAGACTTTCCTACTGCATAAAGCAATTTGTTGCCAATCACATCAACCAGCTGTCCCTTGTGAATGAGGTGTTTTCCCACTGACCTGACGAATGTAAACTTATTGCGAACTGGCAAGTTAAAAATTTTGAACTCAGTAAGAGTTTTCAGAAAGCTAGACGTGTAGATTGTCAGCAACAGACACAAAGCATCTGACTGGCCTGCTGAGTTCCTCTAACATTTGGTATGTGTTGTTTGGATTTCTAGCATCTGCAGATTTTCTCTTGTTGGTTGAGATTGTCAGTGTGAAATGTATCTGGACATTTATGATGAATGCACTGACACTCTTTCCATATTGATATTAAGGCCTTCATACTTTTCTACTGCCCACCAAAAAGTACATATACTCTGAGTATATTTTGTAATGGTAAATATCCAGTGGAAATTTTTTAGAGTTAGAAAGGTTACAGGATAATGAATTACACTGAAATTTTTTTAAAAACTCATTACCAGATTCAGTAACCTAATATCGAAATCAATTCATCCATTCCCCATCCCTTGCTCAGGATAGTTTTTTTTGTGCTCCAGTCACATGGGGAGACACACTACACTCCTGCAGCCCAGCTAATTCATTGAAATGGTTTGCATTTGCCCCATAAATAATGCATTATGCCCATGATTATATCTCATGATATAAACAGAAATTTACTAAAGGAATGGGAGAAATTCAGCATATTTTCATGGTACCAGAGTTCAAATGTTAATTTGTGCTTTAGTGAAAAAACTATGTGAAGATTGTGCTTTTCAATATTTACCAAAGATTTAAGACAAAGCTAGTGGTAGACTGTTTTCATTAATAAGGAAACAGTAAGTATATACTTGAGATAATGGTTAAGTTAGGAATTATCTGGCAAAATGAAGTTGAAAGTACAAGTTGATTTTAAAGGGAACTAAAAGTCAAGAGGAAGAACTACAAAACTTAGCTGATATAGTTGTTGAAGAAAGTGAAAAAATGGGTCTATCTATCAATTGCAAAAAGACAGAATGTATGGTGATATCCAAAAAGAAGGAGAATCCTATTTGCAGGCTGAGAATAAATGGGGAAGACATAAAACAAGTACAGAACTTTTTCTACTTAGGAAGCTGGGTGACATCAGATGGCAGGTGCGACATGGACATCAAAAGAATAGGAACGGCAAAAGACACCTTTATGAGTATGAAGAATATACTGACCAACTCTAAACTAGGCATGACAACCCACCTCAGAGTACCGAAATGGTACGTTTATCCAGTTATGTTATATGGCTGAGAATGTTGGACAATATCTAGTAACATGAGGAAATGAATTGAAGCAGCAGAGATGTGGTTTTTGAGGAGGATGCAAAGAATATCATGGATGAAATGAATTTCTAACAAGGATGTCATGAACAGAGCAAGCACAGAAAGAGAAATAATGTATGAGATCATGAAAAAGCGACGTAACTTCATTGGATGTGATTAGAAAAGAGGAGTTAGAATGCATGGTAATTATGGGAAAGATTGAAGGGAAGAAAGCAAGAGGAAGGCAAAGACAAATGATGATGGAGACAGTAGCCAGAGAACTGGAAATGAATACCAATAAATTGATCCACTTGACCCGAAACAGGAGTGTGTAGACCATGGCAGTCAAAGCTCAAACTGGGCACGGCACCTGATGACGATAGTGATGAAAAGTCAAAAACTGCAGATGCCAGAAATTTGAAATAAAAAGGAAAATGTGGAAAACACTCAACAGGTTGGACAGTTCAAATGAGAATAAAGCTGAGTGGCATGATTGTGCTATAGTTTAGATAAATCAGGGGTGCCTTGTGGTATGGAATGTAAATTACTTTTTATGAAAGCCCAACTGTTGCTCATCATGAGGCAGGTCAAGACCCTGCTGCCCCCTCACTGGACCCCCTGCAGTTTGCATACCGTCCCATCCATTCAACAGATAACGCCATTGCCATCACCCTCCACCTGGCCCTAACCCACCTGGACAAAAAAGAAACGTATGTTCGAATGCTGTTCATAGACTTCAGTTCAGCATTCAACACAATCATCCCTCAGAAATTGATTGGAAAGCTGAGCCTCCTGCAAGTAGCACCTCCCTCTGCAACTGGATCCTAGACTTCCTCAGTCAGTTTGGATCAGAGGCAACATCTCCATCACCATTACACTGAGCATGGGGGCCCCCCAGGGCTGTGTGCTCAGTCCACTGCTGTTCACTCTGCTGACCCACGTCTGTGCAGCAATACACAGCTCGAATCACATCATCAAGTTCGCTGATGACACGACCGTGGTGGGTCTCATCAACAAGATTGACGAGCCAGCATACAGAGAGGAGGTGCAGTGGCTAATGGACTGGTGCAGGGCCAACAACCTGTCTCTGAATGTGAACAAAAGAGATAGTTGTTGACTTCAAGAGGGCATGGAGCAACCACTCTCCGCTGAACATCGACGGCTCCTCGGTAGAGATCGTAAAGAGCACTAAATTTCTTTGTGTTCATCTGGCGAAGAATCTCACCTGATCCCTCAACACCAGCTCCATAGCAAATAAAGCCAAGCAGTGTCTCTACTTTCTACGAAGGCTGAGGAAAGTCCATCTCCCCCCCCCCCCCCCCACGTCCTCATCACATTCTACAGGGGTTGTATTGAGAGCATCCTGAGCAGTTGCATCATTGCCTGGTTTGGAAACTGCACCATCTCAGATCGCAAGACCCTGCAATGGATAGTGAGGTCAGCTGAGAAGATCATCGGGGTCTCTCTTCCTGCCATTACAGACATTTACACCATACGCTGCATCTGCAAGCAAACAGCATTATGAAGGACCCCATGCACCCCTCATACAAATTTTTCTCCCTCCTGCCATTTGGGAAAAGGCATCGAAGCATTTGGGCTCTCACGACCAGACTATGTAAGTTTCTTCCCCTAAGCCATCAGACTCCTCAATACCCAGAGCCTGGACTGACACCAATTTACTGCAACTTACTGTGCCTATTGTCTTGTTTATTATTTATTATAATGCCTACTCTGTTTTGTACACTTTATGCAGTCCTGGGTAGGTCTGTAGTCTGGTGTAGTTTTTTTTGTGTTGTTTTATGTAGTTCAGTCTAGTTTTTGTATTGTTTCATGTATCATCATGGTCCTGAAAAACATCGTTTTTACTGTGTACTGTACCAGCAGTTGTTGGCGCATTGCCAAGTGGTTAAGGCATTCGTCTAGTTATCTGAAGGTCGCTAG
This sequence comes from Hypanus sabinus, assembly GCF_030144855.1. Classification (NCBI taxonomy): domain Eukaryota; kingdom Metazoa; phylum Chordata; class Chondrichthyes; order Myliobatiformes; family Dasyatidae; genus Hypanus; species Hypanus sabinus. Next base: position 44,506,761 of record NC_082710.1, read on the forward strand.
TTCTAGCATTGGATGAGGCTTGCATGCGTGTCCTTGAGCAAGGCACTTAACCACACATTGCTCTGTGACGACACCGGTGCCAAGCTAATACCCTAATGCCCTTCCCTTGGACAACATTCCAGGCTTGCGCCCTGGAAACTTTCCAAGGTGCAAATCCATGGTCTATCGAGACTAACGGAGGCCTACACACACCAGCAGTTATGGTTGAAATAACAATAAAAAGTGACGACTTGACTTGACAATAGTGAGAGTTGAAAGAGTTCAGAGAAAGCTTACAAGGATGTTGCCAGCGCTTGAGAAATTGAGTTTCAGAGAAAGGTTGAATAGGTTAGGACTTTATTCCCTGGAGCGTAGAAGAATGAGAAGAGATTTGATAGAGATATATAAAATTATGATGGGTATAGATAGCAAGCAGGCTTTTTCCATTGAGGCTAGGGGAGAACAAACCCAGAGGACATGGGTTAAGGGTGAAGGGGGGAAAGTCTAAAGGGAACATGGGGTGGGGGGGGGGACTTCTTCACACAGAGAGTGTGGAATGAGCCACCAGATGAAGTGGTAAATGCGGTCTTACTTTTAAGAAAAACTTGGACAGGTACGTGGATGAGAGGGGTATGAAGGGATATGGTCCAGGTGTAGGTCAGTGGGACTAGGCAGAAAAATGGTTTGGCACAGCTAAGAAGGGCCAAAGGGCCTGCTTCTGTGCTGAAATGTTCTATGAAAATGAACGGATGACGTTTTGGGCTGAGACCCTTCATCACACAAGATAATCTCAGGGTTGCATATGGTGACATATATATATAGTTTGACAATAAATTTACTTTGAACTTTTACTGTTTCTATACAGTTGCCCTAAGTTTCAGATAGTCATTGCTGAAACAGTCACTGTTCCTCTTTTCACGGAGCATACTTGATTTGCTGAACAATTCCAACGTTTTTGATTTTATTTTAGCTTTTTCATTTGCTTGTAATAATGGAAGATAACTGTTCGATTAAAAATGCGCAAAGGCTCCCAGTGTTAGTATGCTACTTTACAACATTTAGGCTACATTGGATGAATAGATGGTACGTGGGTGATTCTCTTTAAACATTCCCACACGCCAGTTTCTTCTCCGCTTGTTCTCCCTTCACATTATTACTCAGACCATTAACTCAAATGCAACGTCTCAGCTTGAGCTGCGCCCCTTCAACCAGCGGCCCCGGTACAACGATGCACACGAACAGCCTTCACTGTCGCCATACTCGGATGATGAGCTCACCCGACTAACCAATGAGCACGCCCCCCGCGGTCACGTGCGTTACACCGGCACTCAATCGCCTGGATACGGACTCCGTAGTAACGCTTCCGGGTCAGAGCCGGGGCTGTCTCTGGGTGACGGCGAGTGGCATTTAGGTAATTTATGGGGCGAACTCTTGACGGGAGATACAGTGGGTAAGTAAGTCATAGTTTGTCCTTCTTGTTCCCAACGCTGTCGGGGGCTGCGTGATTCATATTGTCAGAGTTGTGAACACTGATTTGTCTGATCACGAAACAAATTTCCTCTTGCTCATTTGTCCTGTGCCCTTCTGTTGGGGATGGGGAGGAGGTCTGTAGACAACTCACACCTATGTTTTCGTTACACCATTCTGTTCAACTCATATTCGTTCTGCTTCTTGATTCCTCTCAATTGTTAATATGCGATTTTTATATAATAACGAGTACCCACTTTTTTTGCAGTTTGCTTAAAAATTAATGTCCTGGAATATGTTTCATTGATCACTTTGTAACCACACCAAAGGTAGTAAACTATCCTTTTATTTATGTTATTCTCACCCTGCCTCAAATGTTGTGTAGTCAAATAAATCGTCTTCAGTTTTGTCTTTAGACCACTTTCTTACACTCTGATTCTAATGGAGGTGTATGATGTTTGATTGGTTATTGGTATCCAGTTCGCTTTTCACTTTATCTTTTCTAAATTTTTCCTCACCAGTATTCTTCCCATGCCTACCCCCTTTCCTCACTCTAACTATAAGTCACTCACAGTGAGGAAAGCAAATATGTTTCTAAATAATACCTAACAAGGGGTTAAAAAAAAACCCAGAACGGTCTGACTGTCATATTAACATCTTGTATAGAAAATGATTTGGGCTGGTGAACAGTAAATGCTTTTTAAGAGACTTTATTGATCCCAAAGGAAATTGCAGTGTCATAGTAGCATTACAAGTGCACAGATAGACTCATGTTAGAAGAGAAATAAGAAAGAATAAAAAACAAGTTACCACAAAGAGTCTGACAGGAGGGCGTCATCACTTCCCCTGCTATAGGTTGACTCATTATAGAGCCGAATGGCTGGGAGTACAAATGACCTCATCAAGCACTGTTTGAAGCAGTGCAGTTGTCTTAGTATATTACTAAAACTACACACTAAATGTGGGTAAGTATAGTAAGAAAAATATTTATTCATGCAGTATTTTTTGATTGTACCAAGGCCTTGGTACAATCCAAAGCAATTAATAGTCCATGGAGTATTCACATATATGCATTGTGGTTGTGAATGAACAATAAAACTGTAGATGTTGGAAATCTTAAAAATTAGAATATAAGATGGAAACAGCAAATCATCAGTAGAAAGCAACACAAGGTTAATATTTAAAGTAGAAGAAGAGATAGCATTTTCTGGTGTGCAGGATTGGAAAGGCACCAGGCAGCAAGAGCTATCTGATAAACTAGACATTCTGAGTTTTACTCTTGGATGGAGGGTAAATATTGCTCTGCTCTTCAAATTTGTGCCATCTGATCTTTTGGGTCCTCCTGAGGGAGCAGTAATGCCCTTTCATGTTTCCTCCAACAGGATAGTGCATGTTGATAACATGAAAGTAAAGTGTATTTGAAAATAAAATAAAATCTGAGGAAGCTGAAAATCTGAAACAAAGTGCTGGAAACACTCAGAAGGTTAGGCAGTATCTGTGAGACAGAGGTCAGTGGGTTTTGGCCTTTCACTTTTACCCATCACAAAGAGACTCTTCACTTTCTGCAGCTTAAAGCATGTCTGATTTCTAATTGTTTCTAGTTCTGATGAAAGGTCATTTAAATTGTTTCTCTTTGCACCATTGCTCCCTGATCTTCTGAGTACTTGTACTATTTCAAGTTCAAAGTAAATTTATTATCGAAGTACATATATGTCACCAAATACAACCCTGAGATTCATTTTCTTGCAGCATACTCAATAGATCCAATAGCCATAATAAAATCAATGAAAGACAACAACACCAACAGTGTGCAAAAGACAACAAACTGCAAATACTAAAAGAAAGAATAGTTATCATCCAGTAGCATTTACATCCATGGTGATGAAGTGCTTTGAGAGGTTGGTTATGCAAAGATTTAACTCCTGTCTCAGCAAGAACCTGGACCCACTGTAATTTGCCTATCACCAGAATAGGTCTATGGCAGATACAATCTCATTGGCCCTTTGTGTGGCCTTGGATCACCTGGGCAATACAAATACCTATGTCAGTATGCTGTTTACTCACTACGGCTCAGCATTTGGCACAATCATTCCTACAGTTCTGATTGTAAAGCTCCAGAACCTGGGCCTCTGTAACTCCCTGTGCAACTGGATCCTCCACTTCCTAACCAGAAGACCAGAATCTGTGCGGATTGGTGATAATATCTCCTCCTCGCTGACGATCAACACTGGTGCACCTGAGCCCACTGCTGAACTCTCTCCACACTAACGACTGTGTGGCGAGGCACAGCTCAAGTGCCGTCTAGAAATTTGCTGACAACACAACTATTGTTGGCAGAATTTCAGATAGTGACGAGAAGGCATACTGAAGCAAGATATATTAGCTAGTTGAATGGTGACGCTGCAACAACCGAGCACTCAACGTCAGTAAGACCAAAGAACTGATTGTGGTCTTTAGAAAGGGTTTGGCGAGGGTGCACACACCAATCCTCTTAGGGATCAGAAATGGAAAGAGTGAGCAATTTCAAGTTCCTGGCTGCCAATATCGCTGAGGATCTATCCTCGACCCAACATATCAATACAGAGAAGGCAAAGTAGCAGCTATATTTTATTCAGAGTTTGAGAAGATTTGGTATGTCACCTAAAGCACTTGCAAATTTCTATAGATGTAACGTGGAGAGCATTCTAATTGGTTGCATCACTGTCTGGTATTTGGGGTGGGGGGCTAGTGTACTGGATCGAAATAAGCTGTAGAGTTATAAACTTGGTCAGTGCCATCATGAGTACTAGCACTAGCCACATCTTCAAGGAGCGATGCCTCGAAAAGCCGGCATCCATCATTATGTAAGGACCCCCATCACCCAGGTCATGCCTTGTTACCACCAGGAAGGAGGTACAGAAGCCTGAAGGCATATACTCAAAGAATCAGGGAACAGCTTCTTCCCCTCTGCCACCTGACTTCTGAATGGACATTGAACCCATGAACACTACCTCATTACTTTATTTTTTCTATTTTTGCACTACTTATTAATTTAACTATTTAATATTTACTATAATTCATGTTTTCCTATGGTTATGAATTATATTGTACTGCTGCCACAAAGAGAAATTTCATGATGTGTACCAGTGATATTAAACCTGATTCTGAAAAGAAATAATAATAATAATAAATAAATATTGAGAACATGAGATGAAGAATCCTTGAAAGTGAGTCCATAGGTTGAGAGATAGGGCAAGTGAAATTATCCACTCTGGTTCAGGAGCCTGATGGTTGAGGGGTAATAACTGTTCTTGAACTTGGTGATGTGAGTCTTGAGGCTCCTGTACCTTCTTCCTGATGGCAGCAGCAGAAAGAGAGCATGTCCTGACTGGCGGGGGTCCCTGATGATGGATGCTGCTTTCATGCAACAATGCTCCATATGGATATACTCAATGGTGGGGAGATCTTTACCAGTGATGGACTGGGCTGTATCTTCTACTTTTTGTGGGATTTTCTGTTGCATTGGTGTTGCCATACCAAGCTGTGATGCGTCCAGTCAATATACTCTCCAGCACACATCTATCGAAGTTGGTCAAAGTTAGAGATGTCATGTCGAATTTTTGCAAACTTCTAAGGAAGTAGAGGTGCTGCCATGATTTCTTTGTGATGGCACTTATGTACTCGGCCCAGGACAGGTCCTCTGAAATGACAGCACCACAGAATTTAAAGTTCCTGACCCACTTCACCTCTGATCCCCTGAAGACGACTGGCTCATGGACTTCCAGCTTCCTCCTCCTTAAGTGAGTATTCAGCTCCTTGATCTTGCCGACGTTGTGTTCTGATACTACTCTGCCACATTTCCAATCTCCTTCCTGTATGCTGATTCACCTTTGATTTGGCCTATGACAGTGGTGTCATCAGCAAACTTAAATATGGGATTGGAGTTGTCCTTAGCTACCTAGTCAGAAGTGTAAAGTGAGTAGAGCAGGGGCTAAGCACACAGCCTTGTGGTGCATCTGTACTGATGGAGATTGTGGAGAAGATGTTGTTGCTAATTCAAACTGACTGGGGTCGCAATTGAGGAAATCGAGGATCCAATTACACTAGGAAGTATTGAGGCCAAGACCTTGAAGCTTATTGATTAGTTTGAGGGATGATAGTAATGAATGCCGAGCTGTAGTCCATTAAGGCCATGCTGATGTGTGCATCCTCATTGACCAATGTTCCAGGGTTGAGTAAAGAGCCAATGAAATGGCATCTGCTGTGGACCTGTTGTTGCGGTAGGCAAATTAGAGCAGATCCCAGTTCCTTCTCGGACCAGAGTTGAGGTGTTCAATCAGCAACCTCTCAAAACACTTCATCACTGTGGATGCAAGTGCTTTTGAATGATAGTCATTGAGGCAGGTTATCACATTCTTCTCACGCTCTGGTGTAACTGAAGCTTATTTAAAGAAGGTGGATGCTTCAGACTGCTGAAGCAAGAGGTTAAAGATCTCTGTGAACACTTCAGCCAGTTGCTCAGTACAGGTCTTTATACTTGAGGTATAAAGTACTCAAGGTCCCCAGTCTGAGCCAGATGCTTTCCGTGGGTTCACCCTCCTGAAGAATACTCTCATGTTGGCCTCAAAGACTGAAATCACAGGATCAACAGGGGCTGTGGTAGTTTGTGATGGTTCCTTCATGTTTTGACAGTCAAAGCAAGCATAGAAGGTATTAAGCTAATCTGGAAGAGAAGCCCTGTTGCTTGATTTCACTTTGTAAAATGTGATTGGGTTCAAGCCCTGCCAGAACAATTGAGTATCCTACATTGATTCATGTTTAGTCCAGAATTGCCACTTTGCCTGTGAGATCACCTTGTACAGATCATACCTGGACCTCTTGTAACTTTCTTGGACAGTTTTTTATAAAGTCCTTTTCAACAGTGGCGTATTCATTCAGATCCACAGATGAGTGCTTGAGCACGGCCAGTTCACTGACTCAAAGCAATCCCAATGCTGCTCCTCTGCCTCCCATGATCACTCTTTGTCCTAATCTCTTGGGCCTTGCTCTTTAATCTCTGTCTTTATGCAGGTAGAAGGACAGCCAAGTGCACAGTCCTGAAGTGTGGTGTGGAATCTTAGTAAAGCAGTGGTCTCGTGTGTTAGGACTTCTGGTGCTATAGGTTATATGCTGATGGTAATTGGGAAGGGATTTCATCAAACAAGGCTGATTGAAATTCCTGACTATGATTTGAAATGCTTTAGTGTGGACTATTTCTTTGGTGATGGCATCATGCAATATCTCAAGTGCTTGTTTACAATCAACTGATGGTAGTATGTAAACTGTGGTCAGGACTATGGAGAACTCTCTTGGTAAATGGAATGATCAGCATTTGAATATTAAGTATTCAAGAGTCCAACAAAACTGCCACATTGGAGCACCACAGAGTTTATTATGAGACACTCACACCTAAACCTTTTGCCTTTACTGAATCAGCAGTTTGTTCCATCCTGTTTACTGAGAAGACTTTGGGTCTGATTGCCATATCTGGTGTCCTTTGAGTAAGCCATGTTTCAGTGAAACACAGAACACAATAATTTTTGTTTTGTTTTTTTGTTTGATAATTTGGAATTTGTAGTTACTGAAACCACCTGGCTGTGGTAAAGAGAGCAAAGCAGATGATAAATTGTATAGCCAAATAATTACAGATGATTAAAATTAATTTTGTAATTTATTTTGTCAGAACCTGCGGAAAATCATGCACTGAAAGATTTTCTCACAAATGGAGCCAACTGCCTCACACTTGAAGATGAACATCAATGGTAGTACAAGTAAGAATGGAAACTCAGTTTAATATCCTTGTCTGCATTTCATTCACTTTAACAGCCATTACCAAATAATATTTCATTTGCTTACATGCTGAATTCCTTGGTTTACAGCAAACTGGTTTGTTGGTGATTCGGTTCTTGCACCCATTTCTGGAGATGGGAAGTTGTCAGAAGCCACAATAAAGTCTATTTCTACAGATGAAAATGGTGAAAACGTAGCTCTTTTAAGATTTTCCAATTTCAATGAAGAGATTGTGCCAATTACAAGACTGCAAAAGAAAAATAAATGTGAACATTGGAAGGGATTTATATTTGATGATGAAGATCTGGAGAAGCCTTTTTTCTATGACAAACAGACTTTGGGGCCCAAGATTTCTTTGAAATTGTGTGAGGGAGGTATATATGTTCCACATACAATTAACAGATACTTGCGAGACTACCAAAGGGATGGAATACAGTTCATCTGTAAACATTACTTTCGTGGCAATGGATGTATCCTTGGTGATGACATGGGACTTGGAAAGACTGTGCAGGTAAATAATTTGACTAAGTTGTGTCAGCTTTATAATATAAGAGTCTGAGCTACAGTGTTGGCTCTGATGAGCACACAGTAGGTTATTATTTACTGCAAAATTGGTAAAGAACTTCTGCATCAAATGTGGACTGTGTTGTGGGAAAGAAATTTGTTCTGCACTGAAAGAAGACTGCATTATATTTTAATTGCTATGCAGGCTTTTAAAAGGGGGAGTAGCATTAAGGATTGATTGGCAATGATATAAGACATATGTAATTAGATTGTTAATAATTTGTACATAGCAAACAGCCCACAGCGTCGGACAGTCGGTTGAAATTCCAAAGTTGATAGTAACTTCTGTTAGCATTTTCCCCTTCTGATGTTCCCAGTTGGTACAGTTACTCCGTCTGAGTAAGAAAATAGATATTTGGTCAGTGATTTTGCAAGGTTTCCAAGATATCTTCCAATCAGATTAGATTTTCTGCTTCCCAGTTTCCTGAATGTGCTGTGTTTTGTTAGAATATATTTCTACATACAGCAGTGATTTCTCCCACATGCCTGTGAATGAAGTCAGGTGAGTGCTGGTAACTTATTTAAGTGTGCCTTGCAATAAGGTGGAACTTATTTCCCAAGATGCTGCATCCACTAGTATTATCTACATGGCAGCAACTTCACTGGATGTTCCCTTAGAATAATTTCATGATGTTGATGAATGATATTATTAATGGAGGCATATGACAGAGAGAGATCTTGAGATGGGATGGGATACAATGATTGCTGTAAACATTGTCAAAGTAACATTGGAAAGAATCATTAAAGGTATTGATATGAGAGGATAGCACAGAGCTCATTATAAATAAGACTTTGAAGAGAAACAGATTTTAGGGATAAGTTACTACATAATGGGAAGGAGCCATAGCCCAAGGATAGTAGTGGTAGGATGCTCGGTGGTGAAGAGAATGGACAGACACTATTTGACAAGAGTTGATACTGGATCTAATATAGCAGGACAAATGGAGGGACTGTCACTGGAGAGGGCATTTTAGAGGGCAACTTTGAGCTTTTTGGTTGTTATGGAGAAGTACAAAGATAGATTGAAAACCAAGGACCAAAACTGTGGGAAGGCTGATTTTAATATAAAATCCAATCTAAGAGAGGGTATCTGAAGGTAAATCTACCAGTGAACAGTGGGGAAATATGTTAAATTGTCTATTTTAGACAAATGAAAGGCATTAATCTAAATGGTGAATGAATGCAGAACTCTTAAGGTGCAGAGGCATTTGGGTACTGAAGTATATGATTCACAAAAGGCTGGTGTGCTGGTACCCAGAAAATAAATTGGAAAAATTAACAGTTCTTTCAGTATTGCTGGGTAAATTGAATACAAGAATAGGGAATTTGTGTTGCATACAGAGTAGTTGAGTCCACATATACAGTATTGTAATATTTGATCTCCATATTGAAAAAATGATGATTGGAGATATTTCAGAGAAAGTTTAATGGTCTAATTTCTAGAATGAACAGGTTGACTTCAGATGTTGGGTTACTCAGGCTAGTCTTGTATCAACTAGAATTTAAAAGAAAGAGAAGGAACAATTAAAATATAAAAGATTCTGAACACTCTTGAGAGGATGGATGGGTAGAAGATATTTTCCCTTGAAGCAGAGTCTACAGCTAGGGGACATTTAAAATTAATGGGTGGCCATACATTTAAGGCAGCAGTGAGGTGAACATTTTCCTTTCAGAGCTATTACTGTTTTCGATCAGTTAATTTGCTAATGTGACTACTAGTTGACATGTAGGAAGCTCCAACAAATAAATCTGTTCTTAACCATGAAATTTGTTTCCACAGCGTTGAGTGAGAGAGAAGTTTTGACCAAGCACCGGAGATAGCTCCTCTGATTTCCTGCAAAATAGAGCAATAGGGAATTTAATGCTTACTCAAGAAAGCTGGTGGAGTATTGTTTTCATGTCTCGCCTGGAAGACTAATTGCATTGTCCCTGCACCAGGGAGCCAGTTTGGATTTTTGTGCTCAAGTTTCCAGACTCTAGCTTGAACCCACAAATTTACAACTTCGCAGTGGGAGTCCTGTCAATGAGTTGCATCTGATGCCCAGACCAGGACGATTATTGTCCCTATAAATACTTACTTTACTTTATTGTCACCAAACAATTGATACTAGAGCATATAATCACAGTGATATTTGTTTCTGCACTTCGTGCTCCCTTAAGTACAAATCGAAGTAAATATAATAAAAATTTAAATTATAAATCATAATTAGAAAATAGAAAAGTAAGGTAGTGCAAGTCAGGTCCAGATATTTGGAAGGTACGGTCCAGATCCAGGTCAGGATATGCTCAGCAGTCTTATCACAGTTGGAAAGAAGCTGTTCCCAAATCTGGCCATACAAATCTTCATGCTCCTGACCCTTCTCCCGGAGGGAAGTGGGACAAAAAGTGTGTTGGCTGGGTGGGTCTTGTCCTTGATCATCCTGGCAGCACTGCTCCGACAGCGTGTAGTGTAAAGTGAGTACAGAGATGGAAGATTGGTTTGTGTGATGTGCTGGGCTATGTTCATGATCTCCTGCAGCTTCTTCTGGTCTTGGACAGGACAACTTCCATACCAGGTCTTGATGCACCCTGGAAGAATGCTTTCTATGGTGCACCTATAAAAATTAGTGAGGGTTTTAGGGGACAGGCCAAATTTCTTCAGCTTTCTCAGCAAGTAAAGGTGCTGGTGGGCCTTCTTGGCAGTGGACTCTGCTTAGTTAGACCAAGTCAGGTTATTTGTAATATTCACCTCGAGGAACTTAAAGCTTTTGAACTGTTCCACCTGCGCACCACCAATGTAGATGGGGTTGTGCAGTCCGCTACTCCTGAAGTCAACAACCAATTCCTTCGTCTTGCTGACGTTGAGGGATAGGTTAGTGTCTTTGCACCATGCCAACAGGTTCTTAATTTCCTCTCTGTACTCAGACTCATTGTTACCCAAGATGCGGCCTACAATTGTGGTGTCATCAGCAAACTTATATATTGAGTTCGATGGAAACTTGGCTACACAATCATGGGTGCACAGTGAGTACACCAGGGGGCTGAGTACACAGCCTTGTGGGGCACCGGTGCTCAGAGTGATTGTAGAGGAGAGCTTGTCCCCTATTTTTACAGCCTGGGTCCTGTCTGTGAGGAAGTTGAAGATCCAGCTGCAGATCTGAGTGCTAAGACCCAGGTTCCGGAGCTTAGGAATCAGTTTATTTGGAATGATGGTATTAAAGGCAGAGGTGTAGTCAATGAAAAGGAGCCTTACAGTATGTGTCTTTATTCTCCAGGTGTTCTAAGGAGGAATGTAGTGCCAGAGAGATGGCATCTGCCATTGACCTGTTGCTCCGGTAGGCGAATTGCAAAGTGTCGAGGTTGGCCGGTAGGTTATGGTTGATGTGTGCCATGACCAATCACTCAAAGCACTTCATAGCAATTGATGTTAGAGCCACAGGTCGATAGTCATTCAAGCATGCCGTCTTGCTTTTCTTCGACAACGGGATTATGTTGCCTTCTTAAAACATGAGGGGATCTTAGACTGAAGCAGGGAGCAGTTGAAGATGTAAGCAAACACTCCAGCTAGCTCACTTGCACAGGCCCGGAGAACCCTTCCCGGGACGCCATCTGGGCCCGTGGCCTTCCTTGGATTTATCTTCAGGAAGGCCCTTCTAACGTCTTCCTCGGTGATGATGAGTCTCGATGCCACCAGGTCCGGTTCATCCAGAGGGGGCAGGAATACGTTAAGTTCATCAGGAAGAGAAGTGCTACAGTTATTGATATTCCCAGCCTTTTCTTAGCGCCCAGTGATCTCATTTAGACCCTGCCATAGTCTACTGGCATCCCTCTGGTTAGCCTGGGCTTCCAACTTGGCTCGATATCGCCTCTCGGCACCCTTGATGGCTTTCCGGAGTTCACGCCTGGATTCCCTGTAGTGACTGGTATCCCCGGACCTAAAACCGCAGCTCTTGCCTTCAAAGGGGACTGGACCTCATAATTCATCCAAGGTTTCCGGTTAGGGAATACCCGGATCATCTTGCGATATACACAGTCCTCTGTGCACTTCCAGATAAAGTCCGTGATAGCTGAGGCATACTCATCAAGATTAGCTGCTGAGTCCTTGAATACTAACCAGTCCACCGATTCAAAGCAGTCACGGAGGATCTCATCCGTTTCCTCTGTGCAACGCGACACCACTTTTGACACCGTGACCTCCCGCTTCAGTTTCTGTTTGTAAGCCGGGAGGAGGAGTACAGCCTGATGGTCCGATTTTCCAAAGTGAGGTTGTTGGACGGAGCGGTAGGCATCCTTGACTGCTGTGTAGCAGTGGTCAAGTATATTTGGGCCTCTAGTGGAGCATGAGACATGTTGGTTTAACTTAGACAGCGCTTTTCTGAGGTTGGCCTGGTTAAAGTCCCCAGCTGTAATGAGCAAAGCCTCCGGATACCTGTCTCAAGTTCACCGATGTTGGCATACAATGTATTCACAGCACACTCCACGTCTGTCTGGGGGTGAATGTAGACCGCTGTCAGTATGACCAAGGTGAATTCCCATGGCAGATAAAAGGGACGACACTTCACCGACAGATGTTCCAAGTCCGGACTGCAGGAGCTTGTCAGTGCCACTGTGTCTGAGTATCACGCAGTGTTGATCAGTAGGCAGACACCACCTCCCTTCGTCTTGTCCGAAGACACCTTGCGGTCCATCTGATGGATCAAAAATCCCTCTGGTCAGATGGCACAGTCAGGTGGTGGCAGGGGAGAGCCAGGTCTCTGTGAAACATAATACACAGCAGTTCTGCATCTCCCTGCAGTAGGTGAGTCTCCCTAATACAGGGAGGGCAGCGATTGTAGATTAAATGGACAGAAATGAGGTGAAATCATGTAAAATGTCCAGAAGATTTAATGACAGTTGAAATCACTCAGCAAGAAATCATTTGATATGGACTTGAAGTTATCGGCCTCTCCAGAAATACCTTTATTTTGGGGTTATCAGATTTTGGTGGATGAAGAAGGAAGTGATTCCTGTACAAAGGAAGAAAGGGAATTAATGCAGGATAGAGTAGAAGAATTTAATATCCCTATTTCTTTCAGTTTATATTATAAAATTGACAACTGAAAATTGATTTCAAATCTAGTCAGCTGACTTTTGAATCGGTGATGTACTCTTTACTCTCTTCACACTGATCCAGTTAACTATTTAAAAAAATCTGAGAAAGATTTACTCTTCTGACATTTTTATCTGAACTACTTAAGTAATGAATTGAATGGATGTAGTTGTCACTGGTATTAATATATTACCAATGTTTACCTTACATGAAAACGCATTTACTCTTTCAAGTTTATTTGACCTGTTTAATGAGTTCTACAGAGATAGTTCTTTATTTAAAATGGGGAAAAAATGTTCAAATTCTTATTGTAATAATGTTTTCTTCTCATAGGTTATTTCCTTTCTAGCAGCTGTACTTCATAAAACAGGAACCCGAGAGGATATTGAAAATAACATGCCCGAGTTTGTACTGAAGACTATGAGGAAGGAATCTAAGGCTCTCAATGACAAAGTAATCCATTATAATCTATTTCTTGTGGCCGATCTCACTTTCCAAGAAGTCACAGTCGAAAATGAAAGTTCATGGTCTAGCAGAAAACATTGGCATGGATAGAATTTTGACAGGCTTGCAGGAAACAAATAAATGGAACATTTTTATGTTGCCGAGATTTAACAAGTGGAATGCCAGTGATTGGTACGGCATCTCAACTCTTATAATTTGTATGATTGATTTCAATAAAGTGATTTAAGATGCGGTACGTCAGCAAAATTAGCAAGCAACACAGATGTGTAGGAAAGTAAATTATTAAGAAGACATATGGAGGCTAGGAAGGTTGAGAGTAGGCAAAGGCCTTGCGTATGAAGTATAATGATGGAGAATGTGTCGCTTTCCATTTTGGCAGGAAAAATAAGAATATACAGTACTTTCAATGGTATGACATTGCAGAGCTGTGGATATCCTAGTGCTTGATCCACAAAGGCTAAACACGTATAGTGGGGATGAATCTAGAGCGAGGGGTCACTGCCTGTGGCTGAGAGTCTTTGGATCTCTCTACCACAAAAAGTGGTGAAAGCAGAGTGTGAATATTTGTGGTAGACGTCAATAGATTCTTGATGGGCAAGAAAGTGAATGGTTATGATGAGTAGACATGAGTGTAGAGTTGATGCTACAGTAATCAGCAGCAAGTTTATTGAATCAGAGGGCAGGTTTGAGAGGTCAGTGATTGCTATAGAACAGTACAGCATAGTAACAGTCCCTGTGGCACACAGTGTTGTGCCATACCAATTAAATTTGTAATCAAATGGCCAACTAAACCATTCCCCTCCGCCTACACGATGTTCATATCCTTCCATTTCCCTCACATTCATGTGCCTGTCTAAACATCTTTTAGGTGTCTCTACCATCACCTCAGGCAGTGCATTTCAGGTGCCCACCACTCCTTCACACTCTATATTAAAAAAAATGCTGCAACGTAACTTCCCGACTTTTGAATGTGATGCCTTGACTAATAAAGGCAAGCATGCCATATGCCTTCTTAACCACCCTATCAACCTGTGTAGCTGCCTTCAAGGAGATATGAACTTGGACTCTAAGATCCCTCAGCTCATCAACACTGTTGAGGGTCTTGCTCTTAACAGTGTACTCTTTACATTTGACCTACCAAAGTGCAACACTTCACATCTGACCATGTTAAACTCTGCCATTTCTCTGCCCATATCTGCAACTGATCTATATCTTCCGTGCTGTCTACAACGTCACCAACCTTTGTATCATTTGCAAACTCACTACCCACCCATTTACATTTCCATCCAGGTTATTTATATATATCACATACATGAGAGATCCCTGTGGAACACCACTAATCACAGACCTCCAGCTAGACCAGGGGTTGGCAATGTTTACCACTGAAAGAGCCAATATGGACCCATTTCCCACAGAAAAGAATACACTGGGAGCCACAAAACCCGTTTGACATTTGGTTTTTTTTGCCTTTATGCTATGTATAAACAAACTATAATGTGTTGCATTTATGAAATTGATGAACTCCTGCAGAGAAAACGAAATTACATTTCTGCATGCAACAAAAACATTTTGAACTCCGAAAAAAAGACGTTGGGTTGAAGGTTACTCCATAGTTAGCCTACCTTGGATCGAAGAATTAAAAGAAAGCGCGCACTGGCGGGTGTCAGGCATTGGCAATGGTGATGTATATTAATAGCGATAAAAAACACTTTGTAGTGGTGTGCTACATGCAGCGCTAAAATAAAAACACTGCAGTTAACTTTATTCGAACTAAACAGCCTTGCTTTAAAGCCTCCCTCAACCCGTCCCCGTGGGCGCGGATGCTCCAAAAGACACGTACTCACAAACCCCCGTAGGCTATCTTCCTTTGCCGGAACGGTGGCTAATTGTGAGCCGGTTCAGATGTGCCAGGAAATGGGTCGCCACAACATTTTTAGATTGTACAAGATCACCATAATCTTCAAATTTCGAATTACATTTCAAAAACTAACAAACTACGGGGAGCCGCAGCACAGAGATGAAAGAGTTGCATGCGGCTCCGGAGCCGCGGGTTGCCGACCCATGAGCTAGACTAAGTCCCTTTGACCGCTGCCTCTATCTTCTATGGGAAAACCAGTTCTGAATCCAAACAGGCAATTCACCATGGATTCCATGTGTCTTAATCTTCTGGATGAGTCTCCCATGAGTGCCCTTGTGAAACATTTTACTAAAATCCATGTAAACAACATCCACAGCTCTACCTTCATCAGTCACCCTCGTCACCTCATTAAAAAACAAAATTAAGTTAGTAAGACACAACTTGACCCACACAAGGGCATGCTGGCTCTCCCTAATTAAGCCATGGCTTTCCAAATACTCTTAAGTCCTATCCCTCAGAATTCTCAACAGTAACCTCCCTTCTACTGATGTGAGACTCACAGGTCTAAAGTTTTCAAGATTATCCCTGGTTCCCTTATATAATGGCACAACTAGCTATTCGCCAGTCCCCCGGGACCTTGCCTGTGGCTAGTGAGGATACAAAGATATTGGTCATGGCCCCAGCAATTTCTTCTCTTGCCTCCCTCAATAACCTGAAGTATATCCTATCAGGCCCTTGGGACTTATACACCTTATTGCTCTAAGAGACCTAACACTATCTCCTCTTTTACTTCAAAATGCCCTTGTATATTAATATTCTCGGCACTGATCATCCTATCCTCCTCGTCCTTCTTAGTAAGTACTGATGTAAAGTACTCATTAAGGAACTCGCCCACATCCTCTGCATCCTAGCAAATGTTTGCCTCTATCCTTGAGTGGTCCTACCCTCTCCCCAGATATCCTCTTGCTCTGGATGTATGTAGAGAATGTCTTGAGATTCTCTTTAGTCTTACTTGCAAAAGATTTTTCATGGCCCTTCCTGGCTTTGCTAATTCCCTGCTTGAATTCTTTTCTGGCTGCTTTATAATCCTTATGGGGTCTGTTTGATTCTTGCTTCAGAAGCTTTGAATACTTTTCCTTTTTCTTCTTAATTATATTCATCACCTCTTGATATCCAAGGTTCTCTCACCTTGCAATCCTTGTCCTTCCTTTTCTCTGAAACATATCTGTCCTGAACTCTATGCAGTTAGTTTTTAAACACCCTCTACATATTGGATGTGGACTTGCCCAAAAAGAGCCGTTCCCAATTAACTCTTCCAAGTTCCTGCCTAATGCTCTCGTAATTTGTCCTGTTCCAAAGTAATACTTTCCTGCAAGGTCCATATTTATCCTTGTCGATAGCTACCTTAAAACTTGAGTTGTGGTCACTGTTCCCTAACTGCTCATCTACTGAAAGGTTGGTCACCTAGCCAGGCTTATTACCCAATGCCAGGTCCAGTATGGCCACTCTTCTTGTTGGACTATCTACATATTTAATTAAGAAACCCTCCTGGATGCAATTAACAAATTCTGCCCCATCTAAACCTCTTGCACTAAGAAGGTCACAGTTTATATTTGGGAAATTAAAATTCCCCCCCCCCCCCCCCATCAACAGCCCTTTTTTTTACACCTTTCCTTTGCCTGCATATCTGTTCCTCAGTTCTGGTTACTGTTAGGAGATCTGCAGTACAATCCCATCGGAGTAATTGCACTCTTTCTATTTTTGAGTTCTTCCCATACCGACTTGGTGGACAAGCCCTCCATTATGTCCCCTCTAAGTACAGCTGTGATATTGTCTCTGGTTAGTTGTGTAATTCTGCCCCCCCCACCCCCTTTACCCCTCTAACTTTTCTAAAACACTGAAACCTTGGGACTTTAAGCATCTATTTCTGTCCTTCTCTCAACCGAGTCTTTGTAGTGACCACAACATCATAATTCCATGTATTGACCCATGCTCTGTTCATCACCCTTACCTATAATATTCTTACCATTAAAATATGCACACGTCAAACTAACCATCCCGTCATATGTATTATGTTGCTCTTTCCTGTTTTTGTTAGCCCTGACATCTTTTGTACAACCTTCTTTATTCCTCCACTTTCTGACCTGAAGCTCTTGTTCCCAGCCCCCTGCCAAATTAGTTTAAATCTTCCCAAATAGCCCTTCTTAAGGTGCAAACCGTCTCTCTTGTTCAGGTCTCTCCTGCCCCAGAAGACATTTCAATAATCCAAGGGGTCCCTGCACCCTGCTCTAGTTCCTCAGTCACTCATTCATCTGTATTATCATTCTGTTCCTGCCCTAACTGGCATATGGCAGCGGGAGTAATCCTTCCCTCCATTCATTTGTCCACATGGGATATTGCTGTTTTATAACGGGAAAGTTTTTCATTAAACCTTAAAAGTTGTTACCATTAATGATGATGTTTCAAACATTTTCTATCAAAGTCTTTGATGCACTGTTTCCTTTATATTGTTTAAACATCTTTCAAAACAGTTGAAATTGGATTTTCATCTTTATCATGCCTTATGCATCTGCCTTCAATTATTATGTCTGCAGCAGTAATTTGTGACCCCAATAATACTAAATCAATTCATGAATTTTGTTTCAAATCAACTGTGATTTCCTTTCTTCAAAAATACTAAGTAGTTTGAAGAATAAAAGATGCAGGGAGCTTTAAATTTTCTACTTTTAGCCATGGATCCTCTTCTAAAAGTGGAGGTTGAAGTTTAGGATACATGTCACTAATCTTACTAGAGAATTGTGATTAATCTTGATCGTGTGAGCAGTTCACCTTAACAAATCTGAACCAGCTCTCTGAAGAGCTAATTAATTCCATTTCCTAATCTGTTTCTGAAAGCCATAAACATTTCCTGCATTAAACATTTATCTGCTTTTAATAGTTATTACAGAACCTGCTTCTGCCAGAAGTATAATATTTGGCTTTGTTATTTTCATGCAACCGAATCATTTCCAAAATATTGACCAATATGAGTGTGCATTTGTGGTGTACAAAGCTGCTGTTGCTTTATTACTGTAGCTGTCAGAGCATACTCAAAGTCAGCAGGTCATGATTTCAGTCACTGTCCAAAGCTAACTTGGTACCACACAGATATTTGGAAATTATGTGTCCTCTTTTAACCTTGCACAATCACATACTCATTCAGTAGCAGAAGGAAGCCCGACCAAAGGTGCTACTTAGCAACAGTGCCTATATTAATTACTGAGCGAGTTGTACTTGTGATAATCATTGAACAAATGAGAGCAAAAAAAGAAGCTGAAGGTATCCATCAGGTCAGAGATAATGAAAAATTATTTTGAAATGTTAACTCTGCTTCTTTTTCCACGGAAGCTGCCTGACCTGCTGAATATCTTCAGGATTTTCTGTTTTTTCCCTTTCAGGATTTCCAACACCTGTATTACTTTGCTTTTATACAACTGCTAATTGCTTTCCATTCTTGAAAGTTTCTCAAGTCTAGAAGAGTAGCGTGGTAGGTGTTGCAGGGCATTGTCCCGAGTTTAAGACTTCTTCAATAGCCATGGCTACACGCATGGGGGTGAGTAGATGTTTCCTTTGGAATCTGGTAAGACCAGAAAATGAGCAGAGGGTACGCAGAGCAAAACAGAGAGGAGAATATGAAGAAACAGATTTAGCAAGAAGCCAAAATCTGCTCATAGTGTAAAGAAGCAATTGCTCTGAAACTCTGAGAAAAAGCGTTGACATTTGTGCTTTAATTAGTCTAGAACTGAGGTGAAATAATGTGGAGAACAACTAATAATTGTACAAAAGCAAAATAAGGTCCTTCAGTTTTTTCTGTGTTTCAATCAACTCCCCTCTCATTTTTGAAACTTCATCATCTTCTCCTTGTCTGAAACAACTTGAAATACTTACTGATGGCACAAAAAGCTTATAGCATTTTAGATATTGCTGGGAGAAATCAATCAATGTTTATTGATACCATTAAGTAGTGTTGATTGGCAGAAATATGAAGGAGGGGTTGTCCCTTTCTTTGCTGAATGCATGGTTGACTGTAGAAAGTTGAAAGAACAGTTAACTGGAGCTTCACACAAAAAAATGGCACTGTCAAATCAGATTTATATGCTCTCCATATATTTAGAGGATAATATTATGCATGCTAATTCCTTGTTAATGTTTGGCAAAATTTGCCTCAATGTATAGCTACATTTGAGCCATATATGATAAATCTAATTTGACTTCTCTAGGTAAATTATTGATAATTAAAATACAATCTTCCAAATTCCACCTAATGGAAGGTTTTATTATTTATGATTATTTTATTATTCTATATCACTGCTCCTGTCATGCCAGGATTACAATTTTAGTCTTGAACCTGTGGAGTAACTTCTAATAATGTATATATCTGACATTCTATACTCTTTTGTTCTTTTCTCCTGAATGCTATCATTTATTATTATTACTTCCAAATGTACTGTATTATGCTTTGTTGCCTGAAGTGATCACTTAGTTGACCACACAAACTCTTGTTTTTTTTATCAGCAAAACCTCCAATGAAAATCATGTTCATACCTACGTACAGAGTCATCAAATCATACATTGTAGAAACAGGCCATTTAACCTACCAAGTGCACACTAATCAGGGCCATTCATGCATTGTAATCCCATTTTCTTCTCCTTTTCTGTGGTCAATCTTCATCTTGTGATGTAATATCGCTTTAATATTCTCCTGTCAAAACTTGGTGCTTTTCTCCCACCTTTGCAGAATACCATTGTCTAGATTATCCCAGATGAATTTCAGAAATTCATCACTCTTGCTGTGCTATAACTGTTCCAGGTTACACTGGGGTAATTAAAACCTCCATTATAACTGCCATACAGTTTCTTTAATCTTCTGTAGTTTACCTACATTTTTGCTCCATATTTTTCCCACTCATTGCATCACAATTTTGCCAAACAGAGGACACTTTATATAAACTGGTACCTGAAATATAAGAGAGAACTCCTTAGCCTAGTAGTTCTACCACAAGACACAACTTTTTGTATGCTCTAATCAACATTATTTTATGTTTCATCTAATTGCATTATGCTGTAGAGTACGTACTCCACTTACACAGAATCTTGCCAGATGCCCTCCAAAGCGTCTGTGTACATTATAAACATGAGGTTCTGCAGATGCTGGGAATCCAGCACAACACACACACAGTGCTAGAGGAACTCAGGTAGTGTCTGTGGAAAGGGATAAACGGTTGATGTTTCAGCTGAGATCAGTCTCTAGCACTTTGTTAGTGTATGTTATTCCTTGATCCCCTGTACCTGAACTTGGTGATTCAGTCAAATACCTTGGGTTTGAAATTCTATTTGAAATCTAAAATGAAACAGAAAATGCTGGAAATGAACAGAAGGTCAGGCAGTAACTGTGGAAAAAGAAATAGTTAATATATAAGGTTGAAACCCTTTATCATAACTAACTTGAAAGGAGGATGAGGGACAGATGAATAGGACAAGGAGAATTTTTCTGATAAGCTGGAGATGAGCTGCAAACAAGATTATGTAGTCAATAGGTTAATAAGCATAGTTAGGAAAGCAGGACTTGAACCTTTATAAAAGCAATTGGAATGTGAGTTCACAGACAAAAGAATCTACGTATAAGTTGTGAAATTCTGTTGGATAGGTGCAGCAAGTCAGGAGGTGAAAATGGAAAGGGAGAAAAAGAACCAACGTAGAAACATAGAAAACCTACAGCACAATAGGCCCTTCAGCCCACAATGCTGTGCTGAACATGTACGTACTTAGAAATTACCTAGGGTTATCCGTAGCCCTCTATTTTTCTAATCTCCATGTACCTATCTAGGAGTCTCTTAAAAGACTCTATTATATCCATGCACTTGCCACTCTCTGTGTAAAAAAAATAACTTGCCCCTGACTTCTCTGTACTTACTTCCAAGCACCTTAAAACTGTGGACTCTCATGTTAGCCACTTCAGCCCTGGGAAAAAGCCTCTGATTATCCACACAATCACATAGATGCTTGACCTGACCTGTGACCCTGCGCTCAGATGGAAGATGAAGTGCTGCTACTTGTTCTTGTGTTGGATTTTGTTATAACAGTGCAGGAGGCCACAAATGGGGCAGAGTGAGATAGAGAATTAACTTGGCAGGCTCAGGGTCACCCCCGTGGACTGAATGTGAGGGCTCTGCAAAGCAGACATCCAATCTGTTTGATTTCTCCATTGCAGAAGAAACCATTGGATGAAGTCTCTAGACTGAAAAGAAGTGAAGGTGAACTGATGCTTCATCTGGAGGGTCTCTGGCTGGTAGGAAAGAAAGGTGAAAGGACATGTACAGCACATCCAGCAGCCGCATGGGAAAGTACTGTCCAAATGGACGGGTTGTTTGAACTGGAATGGTGTACCAGAAAGTCATGAAAGGAATTCCATATAGAGAGATGGGATGAGGCGTGAAAGATATATTTGGTGGAAATAGGGAAGAATGAGCTTTGGGCTAATGGGATAGAAGGTGAACTTTGTCCTTGTTCTGTCCAGGAGATGAAGTACTGAGATGAGAGATGCAGAAAATAGTTGAAGTGTGGTTATGGAGTGGAAGCCATGGTTCAGGAAGAAGGAAACCCTATTTGGAGGCACCTCTGTGGAAAATCTCATACTGAGTATATGCAATAGAGTTGAAGAAATTGGGAGAATAGAATGGAGTCCTTGCAGAAGGCAGCATGGGGTAAAGAGTAATCAAGATTATGTGGGCTTTAATGGATATTGGTCTTTAGTCTTTTTTTTGAGATAAAGTGCTGAGAAAGAACAGTGTTTATGCATTATGCTAGTTCTCTTTCTCCTGCAGCACAGCCCGACCTACTGGGTATATTCTACATCATCGCATTTAACATTTTTGCTTTTTTTTTGTCAGCATTTTCTAACCACTTTCATTTCATAGATTTTATGGGCAAAGGATTATGTTCCCCATCCTTACCTGTCTCCATTAACACATTGATGCACCATCAATAACTCTCGGAGACGTGAGGCAAGATATAGGCTTTTATTGGCTGGAAGAAAGAACAAGCAGCAACTGACCACCACACTACATCCTGGAGACTGAGGCCGGGGCTGTATCTCCAATTGCCTTTATACCGGGGTCTGTGGGAGGAGCCACAGGAGCAGTCAGTGGGGGGGGGGGGGGGGGTGCGTGTCCAGACAGGTATATGTAGTTCACCACACACATACACTTGATGGATTTTTTTAATGGTGTATCCTCACAGCAACTCTGATCCCAACATAGCAAAGGCATTCCTTTGTCAGAACTGAGGAGAGAAAACGGTTTAGTATGAAACTACAGGGAGAATGTTTTCGGCCTTCAACTGGAAACATTATTAGTTTCTTTTTCTACAAAATCTGCCTGATTACTGAGTTATGTATAACAACTATGTAAGATGTAACTTAATCTTCTGTATTAGCATAATGGTATTCATCTTATGGCTTTCCAAATGATTTATCCTAGCAATGGGACTAAAACTTGTTTCTTTTCCCCTTGAAGATTTTTCTGGTAATTGCTCCTTTATCCGTGTTATATAACTGGAAAAATGAACTGGACGCTTGGGGTTATTTTAGAGTGTATATCTTGCACGGTAACAAGAAAGACCACGCATTCAGCTGCATTCGAAGGAACAAGTGTGAAATTGCCCTGTCTACTTATGAAACAGTCCGCCTATGTTTAGATGATATCAACAGGTATTTAGCTTGTATATTACAATACATTTAACATTGGATTGCTTTGAGTTACTGCTAACATTTACTACTTAAGTTTATAAGCACATTTATTGTAAGATATCTTCAGCCTGTCTGATGCTGCCAGGCTTGCTCTCTAATTAGTTCTGTGGAGCACTAATTCAAGAAGATGTGAGGTTTATCCACAAAGATTCAATGTTCTTTTGTATATTTTATGGTTAGATCAATGGAATTAAATCCCCAATAAAGGTAATATCTTTTGAATTCCAATACAAAAGCTGTGCATCAGCTGTCTTCATAATGAGGTAGAGACAAGGAGAGGTTTGAAATTTTTTCCCTTTGGATTAGTTGCACGGTTTGTTATTGTTTCTCAGCAAAATCATGTATACAAGAAACGGATGTGAAATGCACTTATAGTAGTTTTTCCTATCAGTTTTCTTGCCTCTGACTCTGAACATTCTTATTGAAACTGTACCCCCCCCCCCCCCCCCGGCTGAAAAGCTTGACTTGGGACACTATTTTCATAACCTGTGCAAATTGCAGTTAAGTGAACAGAGGTAAATGATGCACAAGTGAAATGGTAGAATTTGTATCACTGGGAATGTTGGGAATCTAAAGGTGGATCTTGGAACTTAGACTTTCAGCTCAAGATGAATTAAAGTAAAAGCAGAAAATGCTGACAGCACACAACTGGCTGAGCATCATCTTTGGTAAGAGGGACAGAGTAAACACTAAAGTTTAAAGACTATGTGTCAGAACTGGGAAAGAGAAAACAACTTGATTCTAAGTTACAGGGAAGGTGGTTGAGAGATTGGAAGATAGGACAAGTGGAATATCTCTTGATAGGTTGAACTAGGGTTACCATGGAGACAAGTTATAGCAGTCATCGAGGTGATGGGTTATTTGGAACAAATTGGAGTGTTCTTAGTAAATATTCAAGGAAGTTCAAATAGTTTTGAACTTCATAGGGTCATATAATACAAAGGGCCCTTTGGCCCATCTAGTCAGTGCCAGCTTCGGGATTCTGCCTAGTCCTGTCTACCTGCAACCAGACGATAGCCCTCCATACCCTTCTCATCCATGGACCTATCCAAACTTCTCGTAAAGGTTAAAGTTGAGCTAGCATCTACCACTTCCATTGGCAGCTTATTCCACATCGCACCATCCTCTGTGAAGAAGATTCCTCCCTTCACATTCCCTTTATATATTTTCATCTTTCCCTCTAATTCTAGTTCTAGCGTCACCTAACCTGAGGTGTAAAAACATGCATGCTCCCTATCTTCAGTATACCCTCGACATAAAACTATTCATAATTTTGTGTAGCTGTATAAGATCTCCCCTCACTTGTTCAGGGGGTAAAATCCTAACCGATTCAACCTTTCCCTAAAACTCAAGTGTCAAGTTCCAGTAAACTTTCAGAATCAGGTGTATTATCACTGGCATGTGTCATGAAATTTGTTAACTTAGCAGCAGCAGTTCAATGCAATGCATAGTACAGAAGAAAAAAGTAATAAATAATTAACAAGATTTAAGTATATTGAATAAGACTAAAAATCATGCAAAAAACAGAAATAACATATATTTTAAAAGTGAGGTAGCGTTCAAGGGTTCAATGGCCATTTAGGAATCAGATGGCAGAGGGGAAGGAGCTGTTCCTGAATCGCTGAGTGTGTGCCTTCAGGCTTCTGTATCTCCTGCCTGATGGTAACAGTGAGAAAAGGGCACGCCTTTTCGCCTTGATGCTGGAGGTCCTTAATAATGGAAGCTGCCTTTTTGAGACACCACTCCTTGAAGATGTCCTGGCTATTTTGCAGGCTGGTACCCAAGATGGAGCTGACTAAATTTATAACCCTCTGCAGCTTCTTTCGGTCCTATACAGTAGCCCCTCCATACCAGACGGTGATGCAGCCTGTCAGAATGCTCTCCACAGTACAACTGTAGAAGTTTTAGAGTGTATTTGTTGATGTACCAAACCTCTTCAAACTCCAAATGAAGTATAGTTACTGTCTTGCCTTCTTTATAACTGCATCGATATGTTGGAACCAGGTTAGGTCCTGAGAGATCTTGACACCTAGGAACTTGAAATTGCTCACTCTCTCCACTTCTGATCCCTCTGAGGACTGGCATGTGTTCCTTCGTCTTACCCTTCCTGAAGTCCACAGTCAGCTCTTTCGTCTTACTTGCATTGAGTGCCAGCTTGTTGCTATGACACCACTCCACTAAATGGCATATCTTACTCCTGTACACCCTATTGTCACCTTCTGAGATTCTACCAACAATGGTTGCATCATCTGCAGATTTATAGATGGCATTTGAGCTGTGCCTGGGTATAGAGAGAATAGAGCAGTGGGCACCCCTGAGGTGCACCAGTGTTGATCGTCAGCGAGGAGGAGATGTTATCACCAATCTGCACAGATTGTGATCTTTCCGTTAGAAAGTTGAGAATCTAATTGCAGAGAGGTACAGAGCCCCAGGTTCTGTAACTTACCAATCAGGATTGTGGGAATGATGGTATTAAATGCTGAGCTATAGTCGATGAACAGCATCCTGACATAGGTGTTTGTGTTGTCCAGGTGGTCTAAAGCCATGTGAAGGGCCATTGCGATTGCATCTGCCATTGACCTGTTGTGATGATAGGCAAATTGCAGTTGGTCCAGGTCCTTGCTCAGGCAGGAGTTCAGTCTAGTCATGACCACCCTCTCAAAGCATTTTATCACTGTAGATACGAGTGCTACTGGGTGATAGTCATTAAGGTAGCTCACGTCATTGTTCTTAGGCATTGGTATAATTGTTACCTCTGCACTCTTTTCAAGCTTATTAATAACTTTCCTATAGGTGCATGACTCAGAACTGCATACTATACTCCAAATCCAGCCTTACCAACGTCTTGAACAACTTCCAACATAACATCTCAACTCTAAAACCCATTGCCCTGATTTCTGATGGCCAATGTGCCAGAAGCTCTCTTTACAACCGTATCTACCTGTGTACCTGCGATGCCTCCTTTGAAGAATAATGGATCTGTATCCCTAGCTTCCTTTGTTCTGCCGCAAGGCCCTACCATTCAACTTTATCTTTCTTAGAGGTTAAAAAATGTGTTTTTCAAATAATCTCCAAAATCAGAAAAATTCATAAGATTTGGCAATATCAGGAGAAGAAATACGTTAGTTTTAGATTGATGACTTTTTAATCAGTCCTCCAGATGCATGTTTTGAAGCATTGACTGTTTATCTAGATATAATGCTTCATTTGCTGAGCATTTCCATTATTGTTTCCTTCTCACATGTGTATCTTTCCAACCTTTATTTGCCCTGAAAATAAAAGATTCTGACTGCACAAGTAACCTATTGTGTGAATTATCTGGACACCTTTTCAATTCCACTGTGTTAATTATGCTTTATCCAAATTGAAGGGAATTGCAAGATGCCACCATTGCAAGAGGCTTTCTGTTCCAGGACTTCTCAAATGTCCTCTTTCTTTTATGATCATGGTTTCCCTTATGGCATCATCAAAGATGCTTTCACCCGCATCTCCTCCACTTCCCGCACTTCAGCCCTTAACCCATCCTCCCGTCACCATAACAGGGACAGGGTTCCCCTTGTCCTCACCTACCACCCCACCAGCCTCCGGATCCAGCATATTATCCTCCGCAACTTCCACCACCTTCAACAGGACCCCACCACCAAGCACATCTTTCCATCTCTACCCCTCTCAGCTTTTCATAGGGATACTTCCTTCCGCGACTACCTGGTCCACATGTTCCCCCCCACCCCCCCACAGAACTCCCACCTGGCACTTATCCCTGTAAGCGCAAATGCTACACGTGTCCCCACACCGCCCCCGTTACCGCCATTCCAGGCCCCAGACAATCCTTCCAGGTGAGTCTGCTGGAGTCATCTATTTCATCTGATACTCCCGGTGTGGCCTCCTTTACATCGGCGAGACCCGACGCAGATTGTGGGACCGCTTCATCGAGCACCTACGCTCTGTCCGTCACAATAGACAGGACCTCCCGGTTGCCACCCACTTCAACTCTGTCTCTCATTCCCATCTAAATATGTCCATACATGGCCTCCTCTACTGCCATGATGAG
Source organism: Hypanus sabinus (assembly GCF_030144855.1). Taxonomy (NCBI): domain Eukaryota; kingdom Metazoa; phylum Chordata; class Chondrichthyes; order Myliobatiformes; family Dasyatidae; genus Hypanus; species Hypanus sabinus. Next base: position 44,533,807 of record NC_082710.1, read on the forward strand.
GCCAAACTCAGGTTGAAGGAGCAACATCTCATCTACCGTCTGGGTAGCCTCCAGCCTGGTGGTATGAATATTGAATTCTCCAATTTCCGGTAATTCCCTCCCCCTCCCCCTTTCCGCATCCCAGGTCCCTCTCTGCCTCTCTCCCCTTTCAACTTTCTGCTTCTTTATCTCTACAGTTCTTTCATGCTTATCCCCTCCCCCTCCTCCCTTTATCTTTCCTCTGATTGGTTTTCCACCTGGCGCATCTAGGCCCTACCCCCTCCCCATCTCTATTACTCGGCTTCGGCCCTCTCTTCCCCCCCCCCCCCCCCCGCCCATTCCTGATGAAGGGTCTCGGCCCGAAATGTTGGCTACTCTTTTCTCATGGATGCTGCCTGACCTGCTGAGTTCTTCCAGCGTTGTGTTCGTCTTCTCTGCCACCTCCCTGTGTCTGTTAAACTCATGTCATTCCATGGAGTTACAATTAGGTTATCAATGTAGATTGAACTCAAAGAATAAAGCTAGTTAAAGGTACTTGCCTTTCCAGAATTTCTTTCCAATTACAATTTCTTTAGTTTTGTTACTTCCAACTATCTCCCTCAAACCCCAGTTCCTTTTCAGTTCCCCCTCTCCAGCTTTTGATTTTGCTCCCAGTTTAATAATTTGCTGTTTTGTGTTTCAGGATTAGTTTAGTGCCTTACCCTAAATTTTTGCTGTTCTGAGGTGGTCACTTGGACCTGCTCATGACTGCTATATCTTTCATGGGACCTCCCTGTGATTTTAAACTTGCAAATTAACCCACTTGAAATTCACCAGTGCTCTCTGAGAGGCTTTCAGATATTTTTGCATGCTGCTAAACTATTTTCTTTTGAATACAATTTACTTCCAAAGTCCTTGATTTGTTTCTGAGCTTTAATGTTGTATACCTCAGAATGTGGAGGAATTGATCCTAGTTTAAACTTTAAAAATTTAAATATAAAAGTTATTGCTCAATTTAAGCCATTTTTAATATATTTATATATTTTAAAGTAGTGTGGTGTGGGCTGGTAACAATGAAAATGTTTTGAAAAATTAGTAGATCACAAATATAGAACTGGACAAGAGTGAGTGATAGGCCCTATTGAGAAAGTTGTAATCAATAGGGAGTGCCCTAGTATATTCAGACTGGCATGCATTTGTTTCTGTCTGACAGTTTGACAAAGTTTATATTTTCCAATAACAGTACATTCTCCATTTGAATGGTATTATAAGTAAACAAAATATCTCAATTTTTATTCAGTTCTGATACTGTTGAAGAGTCTTGTTATCAAGAACATCTATAGAATTTTGTTGTTTTAGAATATACTGAACTGTAATTCTGTTCTGAATACAGGAATAGATATTCCTAGGAATTGCAATATTTTTTTAACTTGTGTAGTTCATGTTCTGTTTTTGAACAGTATTGAATGGTCTGCAGTATTTGTCGATGAAGCCCACAAGATAAAGAATCCTAAAGCTCAGATCACACAGGCTCTGAAAGCCCTGAAGTGTAAGGTTAGAATTGGGTTAACTGGAACCATTTTACAGAACAACATGGATGAGTTATGGTGTGTCATGGACTGGTAAGCACTTTTATACTGTTTATTTTAAGACTAGCAAATTATTTCAGGATGCATTTCTGATGTTTGATTGCAAAGTGAGAAGTAGACCAGGTAGGTCCTAGTTGGTCATTGACACAGCAGTTAACCAAACTAGTCACAACATTTAACATGTGCATCATCTTCCAATTGTTAACAAGGCTCAGTGGGAGGCAGTTGATGCAAGGTTCAATGGCTGCAGAAAGTGATCACTAGATGTACAGAAAGACATGAAAAAATTCAACTGGCATTTCCAAAATTATAGCTTTTAGCTACTTGTCTTTTTTTTAAAAATGTTCATTTCTCGGATTTGGGTTTTACAGCAAGTCCAGAATTTATTGCCATTCCTTAATTGCCCTTGAGAAAATGGTGATGGTGGCTGCCCCCTAGAGAAGGTGGTGTTGCCCTCTTGAACTGCTGCATTCACTCTCATGAAGGCCACTCAGTGTGTATTTGTGCAGAAAGTTTAGACCAGGCCATAATAAAGGAGAGACGTTATGCTTCCATGACTATACTAATATAGTTACTATGTCAGTTGAAGGGGAACATTCAGGTGATGATGTCCCCATGCAACTACTGCTCTTCTTCATTGTAGAAGTCACTGATTTGGGGGTGCTGTCAGAGTTCTCTCTACAAGTAATGCAAAGTGTTATCTGGCTGATGCTCACTGCAGTCACTGTGCACTGATAGTAGAGACTAAGTGTTAGAGTCGCTGATAAATGCCTATCAAGCAGATTGATTCTGGATGGTATCAACCTCTGGAGAGTTGTTTGCATGCCACTCATTCAGACAAGTATGGAGTACAGTCAGTCCCCGGGTTACGAACGAGATCTGTTCCTAGGTCTTTCTTTAAGTTGGATTTGTACGCAAGTCAGAACAGGTACATCCGGTCTTATTTAGCATCAATTAGTCAAACATTTGTCTTAGTATACCAGGGGTGATTGATAAGTTCGTAGCCTAAAGTAGGAGGAGTCAATTTTAGAAAACCTAGCACATTTATTTTTCAACATAGTCCCCACCTACATTTATATACTTAGTACAGCGGTCGTGGAGCATGTGGATCTTGGACCTCCAGAAAGTGTCTACAGCAGGGGTGACTGATAAGTTCGCGGCCTAGGTAGGAAATGAGTTATACAGCTCTCGTTACATCCACATGCAGGTCAACTCTTTCAGTGATTATGCAGAAAGTTTGAAGTTAACAACTTATCTCTTTCTACCTTAGGCCAGGAAGTTATCAGTCACCCCGATGAGTTTTGTATTTACCTGATTGAACTGATGTTGTAGTTAAGCAGAAGCTCCAGATAATCCATTGTCTGATCCCATTACTTGTGATTTGTTGCTGTTGCAGAATGCTTACCTCATTAACCGACCGAAAAGAAACTGTGAAGCATATTAAATTGGAACAATGTGTGAAAGTCCTATGCAAAAGCAATTTTTCATTACTACTTAGATCAGTTAGTTTTCTTGGCCAATATTGTAAGATAAGAATCAAAGTATGGTTAATGAATAAAAAATGTTAAACATTAATAGCCTCAGTTATTGCCGTAGCATTTACTAATTTGTCACCCAGTTGACTAACCAATCTTTCACAGTTCAATTTAAGATAAAAATTAACTTCTTGAATATAGTTTTTCAATAAAATCTTTTTCCAAAAAGAGGTTCAAAGAATTTCATGGGTAAAACTTGTGTTTCTCTTTGGGGTTGGAAACAAATTTGAATTACCTTTATTTACTGAAGGTAGATACCTTTACACAAAAGGTTGTCTATAGAAATCTTAAACATTGCTCTTAGAGGAGTATCCACAGCTGAGCCATTCAGACCCTCTTGTACTGGATGTATTGACACCAGCGCTGGCAAAAAAGAATACTTAATCAAACTCAACAATTCTTCATTCTTAAAATGGTTGCAGTCTCTGAGAAACTATTTTAATGAAGGTAGTCACTCACTAAAGTGCAGCAGTTGGCCCTAATAAATCGACTGTGTAAATTATTCCTTGCTTTGTTAATGATTTGACTGGCAGAAAGAATGAAATCTCTCTTGGAATTTATTTGCAGGGCCATTCCAGGCTGCCTGGGCAGCAGAGCTCGTTTTAAGGAAGATTTTGGCAATCCAATTGAATTCGGTCAGAGACACGGGGCAACTAAAAGAGAACTAGCTGTTGGAAGAAAATCTGTCAGGCAGTTGGCAAAACACATGTCCTTTTGGTTTCTGAGGCGCACCAAATCTCTCATCAGTGATCAACTACCAAGAAAAGAAGACAGGGTAAATTAAGATCAGCCCAGTGATATAACTGTGTTTCTGAATAAACATAGATAGCCAGCACTTGCATAAAAAGTCTGTTGGAGAATAGTCATTAATTCCCAATAGTGATCTTCAGTAAATGAACATTGTATTAATGTATTACACAAATGAACATTATATCAATATATTACACAATCTTATGTGATAGCAGCAAATTATTACTATTTAAATCAAACAAAGCTACCGACTGCTTCTGTACAAAGGATTTGGGGGCACTGGTGCTTGTGGGAAGTGGGTGGATTTGGGAGTAAAAAGCTAGTGTGAGAATAGCTATTAATTAGGAAGACTAATGAAATGTTGACCTTCATTGCCAGGGCTTTGGAATGTAAATTAAGGCAATTGATGGCTGGGCAACTAGCCATCTAGGTTACCCTTCAATTAATGTTTAGCACTCGAACTTGTACCCAGGCTATCCCCTTCTTGCCCATTACCTAACTGTGCCACCCATTGTTCTGCTGTTACATGAGATAAAAGTTAAAATTAAAACAAGCTTCTGACATTTTCCATCTTTTTCAAAATTCTTCAACATAAGAAGATCAGGGGTGAAGTAAAGTATTTGAACCTCTCAACTCACAACTGAGTAGATAGGGGTAAATTACTTAAATTATGAGGTAAATATTTAGAATGTATATTTTTGTGTAAGTATGTGGTTTGGGATCCTTTAAAGCCAGATAAAAATGCTATACTTAGACTAATCCTGGAGATGAGCTGTTGCTCCCTGTAATTCTGAGTGTACACCTACCTTCTCCGTAATTAAGTAAGTTTTAAAAAGACCAAAAGACTTCAGAAAACTTATCACTTTATTTTGACTGGCATTTATACCTAATTTTTTATTTATTGACTTTGGAAGGTAGTAAAATAATTGCTCTATGCAGCTGTGATTTTTGGCTATGAACTGCCAAACAGCAGTAAACTCTATGGAAACCAGAAAATGATGAAGACTGTCACCAAGTTACACATGATACTCTCTCTACAGAGACTGCCTGCCTTGCTGAATACTTCTGAAATTTTCTTTTAATTACAAATCTTGAATATTCATAGAATGCTGTTTTTATACTGAAATTGTAATCTTTCCCTGACTGAATCATGTATAGTACTTCCCTGTTGGCCTTGATCACCATCTTTCCTGCTCCAGTACTGAGCTATTCAAATGTTATATTTTGTCATATTAATTTAGTTATCCTTTCTAATTGCAACTGTACAGATAACTTTGGATGGCACTGCCCATTACCAATGATATGTTTCCACTGGTCATGCACATGCCTCTCCTCATATAGAGGCTACTAAGAAATTTAAATTAGCTAATATAAAATAGAAACTGCTGGAAATACTCAACAAGTCAAGTAGATTCAGGAAGGGAAAAAAAATGGTTAAACTTAAGGTCAATTTTAAATTTCAGATTTCCAACATCTGCAGATTTTTTTTATTTTCAAATAAATAAGATGTATGATTGCATGCAAATAATACATGCTCTCTTCACACATGTTGCTGACATACAGGGTTAGTTACCTGAGCTGGTAATATGTGACCTGACCAGTTATCAGTGGATGGACTAAGAAGCCTCAAACTTACTGATTTTAAGTTTTTTTTCTTAGGTGGTTTATTGCTCTTTAACAGAGTTCCAGAAGTCTGTCTATAAGGCAGTGTTGGAGACAGAAGATATAAAGTTGGTGATGCGTGGCTGGGATCCATGTGATTGCAACAGTGGCCGAAAAAGAAAAAATTGCTGTTACAAGGTCAGCCGCAGGCAGTTGGAAATTTAGGCTCTCATTGGTGAACAGTTCAAAGAGTTAGATGCTAAGTTCGGTGAAATTGGATTACATTGGCATGATGAATATAATGCTTACTTGTGTTTTTTTTAATTTAAATTTCCAAACAGTTTCTGTTCTGATTCAGTCTGCATGCCCACAATACATTCAAATGGAAATGAGAAGCTGAGAATTGAATGGTAACTCCAGTAAAAAAGGCTGGGGACATGCTAGAGGTTAAGCAAAAACTTTGGAACAAGAACTGAGCCAGTCTGAAATGGCAGTTTTATCAGAGATAGAATGAAGAATGACTGGCAAGTCCACTGTGGGAATCTGGTTGCCTTGATTTTGCCCTCTGCAAATCGATCAATCCCACCCCCTCTTTCCCCCAGTCCTACCCAAAATGACTATTAGGTTCCACTTTACCCACCCCCGATTGGGTTACGCTTCAAAATAAGACACGTCATTCATCAAAATAGACTGATGGAAGTAACTGCTCCTTTGAGGTCGTAGACTTTAACTTTGTAAAATACAGATTTTGCTCAGCTATCTTTCAGTTTTTCAGCTTTTGCTGACAATAGGTGGAAATACTTTAAGTTAATTTTCATGTAATGTTGGAGGTAACAGGTTTCCCAAGCTTTCAATAGCAGCCCCCAATTCTCTGTGTCCACCCAAGGGAACTTGTCTGTATTAACATCTAAATAAAAGTATCCAAAATCTACTCATGCAAGCACAAAGTTAAAACAAACAGTTGGATTCATCGGGGAGTAAGGGGTAAATGATTCTACAATCATAGCAGTAAGCATCAATAACTGACCACAGAAGGACATATTCTGATGAATATTCAAGCTTTGAATCACTGTAACTTACAAACAGTAAGTTCTGGGTGTCCCCTTCTTGGTAATTCTTCAATGTTCTGCCTTAGCTTGATTTTTTTTTAAACACTGCTGTTTTTATAATATATACTTTTGGCTGAGTTTTGCTACTCGTCAAGTCAAGGGTTTCTGAATGGAACTCTTTTTTTTACTTTTGGCAGTCAGTGTGAGAATTAAATCTGGGTCGGGAATAGCTCCCCTCTGTTCCATTATGCGTTAACCCTTTGGTGGAGCATTATAACATTTCCATTTCCTGCCATTATTATGACTCTTCATTGGAGTTTTAGTGCAGGAATATAAGCTGTTTGAAGTTGAGGACCTGTAGTTGAAATTCTTTAACCCCCCCTCTTTTGTGGGAGCCTTCTAGCCGACAAAGCAATTTCCTTTTCTGACATTCATAATTCCACTGTCATTCATCTTGGCTCAGTTACTTTCACTTTGAATTAGAAGCACACTTGAGGAATTTAACATAAAATCCAAGTTGATGCTTCTTTGAGGGAATATAGCAAGGTTGGAAATGTCATCCTTTGGCTGGGATGATAATCTTCTCACTGTTTTGGTTACTTGGGTGTGCAGATGACAATTTAAGGGCACAATTCAAAGGAGCAAGAAGTCTTTAATATTGTAGTGATTCATTGGTCTTTCATTATGAAAAAGTACTACGTAGGGGGAGAAAGCACTGATGTATTTACTGCCGTTTTTTATGTGAAGTATTTTGAGTTTATCAAGTCCTTTTTTATCGTGGGGACATTGTCTCAGTCCCAGGTGGTGCTGTACTACATTAATTGTGGCAGTAAAGGCAGCACAAGCAGATAGCTAAGTGTTAAGCATTCCACTGTATGTTTCAATGTACATGTGATAAATAAAGTTAACTTTCCTTTTCCTTTTACTAACCTGTTAAATTCACAAATTCAATGAAAATAGCAGATTCTTAAAAGATTGCCACTTTTGGCCAAGTTGGAATCATTTGATTGAATTGGTTACAACAATGCAGAACTTTTTTTTCCAGTGCAATCGAGAAGGTTCCACAGTGCGACAAATCTACTTTAGTTACCTGGCAGTTCTCCGTAAGATTTCCAACCATGTTGCACTCCTGCAGCCTAATGAAAACACTAGTAAGATGCAGGTAACTTATTTGATTCATCTATTCAGAAGCCGAGAAATTTACTTCCATCTTTAATGATGTGACAAACAGTCAGTATATAGAGCTCCTTTAATTGTCTAGGGTACGTCAACCCCAGCAGAATTTGTGTTTCTAGGCATCAGGGAATGTTAATAATCTATTGCGCATTTTGTAAAATTGTGATAAGGCTAAAGACCGGGGACTTGCCTGGAAAGTAAGGAATGCAGCGATATGGCTTGCATACAGAGGCCTAATTGAGTCCTGGAAATTGAGACTGGGTTTGTTGTTGGGATGTGAGGCTTGGTTAAAGTTTAAAAGCAAGGTTTAAAAATAAACTAAAGCACTGGGCTGGACCCTGCACTAGGTGGCTCCTGTCAATATTGCTGCAAATCGAGCAGTATGAGGATAATTTAGCTGTTTTGTAAGTGACAGTAATGAGCCTTCCTTTGAACAATGTGACCTAATTTCACAGGGTGTGCTCTACAAACTTAGGAAATGACTCCATTTTGTTCCTGACTGACCTGGAAATTGTGTCATTGGTGGAAGGGTAATTTGCAATGAAGTACCTTTTTAAATTTAAACACTGGCTTGACTCATTCCAGAAGTTGTTACAATTGCAATCCACAATGGGAATGAGCAATTTTTCAGATGAGTGACATTAAGTAAAACATAGCCATGTGACTGAATTTTAGTGCAAGCTTTTAAAACTAGATAAATAGCACTTTCATTATTTTGAATGGGCAATTACTCACACCAGGGAACTTAACTGAGGCTGACATTTCATAAGGATTTATGCAAAGAGAGGGGTGCATTTCAAATAAGATAAAGACCCCTTCTGTGCTGTCAGGTAAATTTATATGTCCCACATCACTGCAGAGTGGGGAGTTCTGGTCTTCATTTATTCCTCAATCAAACAGCTTTTGGGGAGGGGTTGAGGTTAGATATAGGTGTTCCATTTTAATTGCTGGGGACTTGGGAGAGTATTTTATTTTGAGTTACAAGTTGAGGAAAACCTAGGCATTAGTAATATAGTTTCCATATGCTATGTTTACCAGGTTGCAAATTAAAATAGATTTAAGTTTTTTTTCACCATCAGTAGACCATTTTAAGGTGGTCCCATTAATTACATTGCCCAATTAAATGAGAATACACTGATAAAAATAAAATTTCCTTCTGTAATGTAAGCCATATTTGAATTTACTAATCAATGTAAAATACAACCTGTGTTTTTCCATTTGTTATTCCAATTTCCAATATGAATATCTACCCTCCCTTCCTCAAGTAAAGACTGATAGACTTCATGGGAGCTCAATACTCAAAAGTTCAAAGTACATTTGATAGGGAGCAGATAGGGAGACAGATTCTGGAAAGGTGTAATAATAACAGGGTTTTCGTGGTGGGAGATTTTAATTTCCCTAATATTGATTGACATCTCCCTAGAGCAAGGAAGAGGTTTAGGTGGGGTGGAGTTTGTTAGATGTGTTCAGGAAGGTTTCTTGACACAACATGTAGTTAAGCCTACAAGAGGAGAGGCTGTACTTGATTTGGTATTGGGAAATGAACCTGGTCAGGTGTCGGGTTTCACAGTGGGAGAGCATTTTGGAGATAGTGATCACAATTCAATCTCTTTATCATAGCATTGGAGAGGGATAGGAACACAGACAAGTTAGGAAAGTGTTTGGTTGGAGTAAGGGGAAGTATGAGGCTATCAGGCAGAGACTTGGAAGCATACATTGAGAACAGATGTCTCAGGGAAATGTACGGCAGAAATGTGGCAAATGTTCAGGGGATATTTGAGTGGTGTCCTTCATAGGTACGTTCCAATGAGACAGGGAAAGGATGGTAGGGTACGGGAACCGTGGTGTACAAAGGCTGTTGTAAATCTAGTCAAGAAGAAACAAAGAGCTTACAAAAGGTTCAAAAGACTAGATAATAATAGAGATCTAAAAGATTATAAGGCAAGCAGGAAGGAGCTTAAGAATGAAATTAAGAGATCCAGAAGGGACCATGAGAAGGCCTTGGTGGATAGGATTAAGGAAAACCCCAAGGCATTCTACAAGTATGTCATGAGCAAGAGGACAAGATGTGAGAGAATAGGACCAATCAAGTGTGACAGTGGAAAAGTGTGTATGGAATTGGAGGAGATAGCAGAGGTACTTAATGAATATTTTGCTTCAGTATTCACTACGGAAAAGGATCTTGGTGATTGTAGGAATGACTTACAGCGGATTGAAAAGCTTGAGTATACCGACATTAAGAAAGAGGATGTACTGGTACTTTTGGAAGGCATTAAGTTGGATAAGTCTCCATGACCGGTCGAGGTGTCCCCCAGGCTACTGTGGAAGGCAAGGGAGGAGATTGCTGAGCCTCTGGCAATGATTTTTGCATCATCAATGAGGGCAGGAGAGGATTGGAGGATTGCAGATGTTGTTCCCTTCTTCAAGAAAGGGAGTAGAGATAGCCCAGGAAATTATAGACCAGTGAGTCTTACTTCAGTGGTTGGTAACTTGCTGGAAAAGATCTTGAGAGGCAGGATTTATGAACATTTGGAGAGGCATAATATGATTAGGTCTAGTCATCATGGCTTTCTCAAAGGCAGTTCATGCCTTACAAACCTGTTTGAATTTTTTTGTGGATGTGACTAAACACGTTGATGAAGGTAGAGCAGTAGATGTAGTGTATATAGATTGAAGCAAGGCATTTGATAACGTACCCCATGCAAGGCTTATTGAGAAAGTATGGAGGCATGGGATCCATGAGGATCTTGCTTTGTGGATCCAGAATTGGCTTGCCCACAGAAGGCAAAGAGTGGTTGTAGATGGGTCATATTCTGCATGGAGGTTGGTGACCAGTGGTGTACCTTGGATCTGTTCTGGGACCCCTTCACTTCGTGATTTTTATAAATGACTTGGATGAGGAAGTGGAGGGATGGGTTAGTAAATCTGCTGATGACACAAAGTGTCATGGGTAGTGTTATGGGTAGTGTGGAGGGCTGTCAGAGGTTACAGTGGGACATTGATAGGATGCAAAACTGGGCTGAGAAGTGGCAGATGGAGTTCACCCAGATAAGTGTGAGGTGGTTCATTTTGGTAGGTCAAATATGATGGCAGAATATAGTATTAATGGTAAGACTCTAGGCATTGTGGAGGATCAGAGGGATCTTGGGGTCGAGTCCATTGGACATTCAAAACTGCTGTGCAGGTTGACTCTGGCATAAGAAGGCATACAGTGCATTGGCCTTCATCAACTGTGGGATTGAGTTTAAGAGCTGAGAGGTAATGTTACAGCTTTTTAGGATTCTGGTCAGACCCCACTTGGAGTACTGTGTTCAGTTCTGGTCACCTTACTTACAGGAAGGGTGCAGAGGAGATTTACAAGGATGTTGACTGATTGGGGAGCATGCCTTATGAGAAAAGGTTGAGTGAATTCGGCCTTTTCTCCTTGGAGTGATGGAGGATGAGAGGTAACCTGATGGAGGTGTATAAGATGATGAGAGGCATTGGTCGTGTGGATAGTCAGAGGCTTTTTCCCAGGGCCAAAATGGCTAACACAAGAGGGCACTGTATTAAGGTGCTTGGAAGTTGGTACAGAGGAGATGTCGGCAAGTTTTTTACGCAGAGAGTAGTGAGTGCGCGGATTGGGCTGCCGGCAACGGTGGTGGAGGTGGATACGATGGGGTCTTTTAAGAGACTCTGGGATAGGTACGTGGAGCTTAGAAAAATAGAGGGCTATGGGTAATCCTAGGTAATTTCTAAAGTAAGTACATGTTTGACACAGCATTGTAGGCCGAAGGGCTTGTATTGTGCTGTAGGTCTTCTATGTTTCTACATTTGGTTGGTGGTTGGTATCCATCTGTCTCAAAGGACAATGAATGATCATCCTCATCATCACAAGCCTGGGTGGAAGGTATGGAGATCCTGAGATGCCCAGTTGTCAAGATCTCCCCTCGCTGCCTCACCAGTGTAGTGCAAAGGAGAGCTTATGAAGCAATATATTTGGCATCAACTTGGCTGCAGGAGCTGCCAGAAGGATGTTCAGTGACACCCAGCCGTGTTAGGAGCTCCACTCTGGATTTGCTGTTTGAGTTTACTCCTGTAGCATTTGTCCATTCCAAGGCAGCCCACAAGGCTGTGGGGCTATTTGACCATAGCTGGGCACGAGCACCAGGGCATGTTCACACGTCAGTTGGCCTGTATGCTACTCCTGCAGAGGCCAAACTTCCTCCCTGTCCTCTGTAGTTCAGCTTGAGTCTGAAAGGGCATTTACTATCAAAGTATGTATATATTATACACCCTTGAGATTCATCTCCTTACAAGCAACCACAAAACAAGAAACCCAAAAACACCCCATTTAAAAATATTGGAGAAGTAGAGGAAGAGGTATCATGCAAACAAAAAAAGTAGCAAATAGCATTTAGAATGCAGGTAAGTCCTCAGAAACATAGCCCAGAGCAGTGGACCAGGCCAACAGCCTGCATCTCAGTTCAGCACATACGTTTCAGCCCTTATCCAGCTTTTCCAAATTGGCTTGGTGCTAAGTTCGATCAAACCTTACTCCTGATTTCCTCCACAATGACTATCTTCGCTTTGCACACTCCAACTCCATCTCAAACATGCCTTGACCTCATTCCAACTCTGTCTTGAATATGCCTCCATCTTCCTTCAACTCCTCCTCAAAAATGTCTCATCCTCTCTCCAACTCCATCTCACACCTACATGCTTTGACCCTTGACACGATTGTTTACCATAATTTTTTTTTATAGAAAAAGTGTTATTAATAAAGCATTTAGTCGTATTTCTTGCTTTAGGAACTGCTAGTAAATCATTACCTGTCTTCAGCAGTGCCATCTTAAACTGCAGCTCCAGATCAGCTTCTTGAAACATTGGATATTCACCTATCATTGGTAGTCTTTGTAGAGCCACCAACCTTCTGATCCAAAGCACTTTCACAGTGATAAATGCAATAAAATGCTTGTTGACAAGTTAGCAGGTCCAACATATTGTATTTAGTGTAGTTAATTACCAACAGTAATCAGGTTGTCAGACTAGGTAACAGCTTCTTCCCTCAAGCTGTGAGACTAATGAATACCTGCCACTACCGAGGTCTCGTCACTAGGTCAGTAAACTGTTTGCTGTTTACCTGTGCTGTGCTTTACTACATGCATTTTGAATTATATTTTATTCACTTATTTATAGTATTATATTTTGGTTTATGTACTGTGTATGATATATATATATATTTGTGTGTGTGTGTGTGCACACGCGCACAGAAGAACCTTGTTTCATTTGATTGTATACATTGTCTGTAAGATAGATGACAATGAACTTGAACTTAATTTTGAGAATCTAGCCAAGAAGAATATTTGAATGCTTCCCAGTACAAGACTTAAAAGAAGCTGACACAGCTTTAAAAAATGCTTTAAAATTAAATTCAAGATACATCCTTACGTTAATACCTTTTTCTTATCACTTTCCTATTATTACAGTGCTGTGCAATGGAAAGTAAGATTTTGGTAAGCATTTAATTTATGCACTTCATTTTTGCCTTTGTTTCAGCAATCTACTGTCAGAGGAGTCTGCGAGCATGTATTTGGCAAGTTTCCAGAGTTTGTAGAGCAGAGTAAAGAAGCTGCTTTTGCAACTATTTCTGATCCAAAGTACAGTGGGAAAATGAAGGTAAGCCAACCTGAAATGAAGCCATAGCATCTGTCATGCACCTGACCCTGACACGCCTAGAAAAGAATAATACTTGCGTCAGAATGCTGTTTCTGGGTTTCATTTTGCCATTCAATAATATTGTCCCACAGACCTTGGTGAACAAACTCCTACTCCTCTGTCTAAATACACCACTGTGCAAATATGTGTTGGACATCCTAACTATTGGGCCACAGATAATCAGGAAGCACCACCACTCCTCCCTCCCCATCATCCTCAACACAGGCTGTATACTGAGCACACTGCTGTACACTCTGCTCACATGTGACTGCATGGCCAGACACCCGAGTAATCACTTTGTCAAGTTTGCTGATGACACTATAGTGTTGGGGCTTATCATTAGCAACGGTGCAAGCAGCTTCAAATTCTTGGGAGCGCACATCTCACAATCTTTCACAGACCAAGAACACTGCCTATACAATCAGGAAAGCTCACCAATGCCTCTACTTTCTAAGGAGGGTGAAAGGAGCTGGAGTACATCTATACTCATGTCCTTGTTGTGCAATAGAGGGCATCCTAATCTACTGCATAATATGAAATCTGCACTACAACATGTAGTCAAAACTCCCCAACGCATTGCTTACACCAGCCTACCCACCAGCAAGAACATATATACAGAAATGTATCTGAAGAGGGTCAGTAATATCATGAAGGATGCCTGCTCATGGACTATTTGCCCTACTTTCATCAGGGAGGAGGCTATGTAGCATTCACACCAGACTCAAAAACAGTTACTTTCCCCAAGCAGTAAGGCAGATCAGCACCTCTACCCATTAACCTCCCTTCCGTGCTTCCCACCACCACTACTTTATCATTTTCTGTCACTTTATGGGCATGCTATTAATCTACATATTTAAGCTATCTCATTTATTTATTGTGTTCTTTATATTTTGTTTATTTTGGTTTGTATTTGATCCGAAGTAACTATTGTTTTGTTCTCCTGTACACTTGTATACTATACACTTGTATACTGGAAATTACATTAAACAATCTTGAAGAGTCAGGAGAAATGCTGCCTAAGTAAACCTAGTGCAGGTATTTATATTTTCAGTAACAAAGTCTGGAAATGAATTGAGATGAGAGTAGGGAAATAATTGCAACAGTAATCAATGAAATAGCTCCTTTAGGTATCTTTTGAAGGTAATGAGCAAGGCAGGGATGGGATTGGGTCCAGAGAAGAGATCTTGAGCATCTGGCTAAAACAAAACTGAAATTTGTAAAAACCAAAGGTGGATTAAAGCTAAAGTAAATGTGAAATAGAAGAGCAAATGTGTGCATGAAACATCAGGCAAAATGAGGTTCCAGAGATAGGAAACAGCAACACCGAGGAAGGAATGACAGATGAAAGGAGGACATAGATCTCATTGGATGGAAGACTTACAAAGGAGAATCTGAAAAATGGAAATTTGATTGCAGAGGACTGAAAGACGGGTGATTTTTTTTTCAGGATGAGTGGTGTAGTAATTGTCTGAAGATTCACTGACTACATTAATGGGTGAAGTAGTAAATGTACGGAGTAACTGAGCCACTCTAAGATGTTTTGACAGCCCCTTGATGTCTGGACTGAAATTGCTTGTTGATGACCTATTGCTCAGTACAGAAATGGGTAAAGAGGTGAAACTTTGTGTAAAGGATGCTAGAGAACCTCATGCAGCTAGACAAGGATTTTCGAGAAACACAGAATACAAAACAAGCGTTGTTGGTGGCTTTCGCCTCTACTTTCAGTGTTCAGTCAAAGCTGTTCTAGGCTTGTCAGTTTTAAGTCCCACAAAGAAGCTTAATCCAAATTTTTAAATGTTTATAAGTGAATGCTATGAACAAAATGGTATAATACAAGCTGTAGAAATAATATAACATAAGATAATACAAGAAATCACAAGTTTGATCTAACACACCACAAAATACCACTTAATACCATGATCATTACATGACTTCACTCTGCAACACCAGCTAATGTGTATTTCCATCTAACCTTGACTCTGAATGCACTACTGTGATTGCTCAGGTAGGATTTAACTCTATTTAAGAAAGCTGAATATATGCAAATGTAGTAAGCATAGTTTCATGTACGTTAATCATGTTTGGAAAAACTTGGCCAAATTCTTTGAAGAAGTAACAGAGAAAGCTGATAAAGGGAACATGCAGAAGTAGTGTACTTTAGAGTTCCAAAAGGAACTTGACAGCATGTCACATGTACAAGTGTCCAAGGAATTGAAGGAAGTGTTTTAACATGGTTTGAAAACTCAATGTCACATAGAAAAAAGAGTTGGAATAAATGGATCATTTTTGAACTGGAGAGACAGAACTAGCGGAGCATCCTATGGATCTGATCTTCACCCTTAATTGTTTACTACTTAAAACATAGCAATGTATACCACAGGCATGGTCACTTTGTACCAGTTTAATCTGCACATCTGCCTATATGTGGTCTAGATCACTTCATTCCCTATCTATGGAGTGTTCTTGTGTCTGTCTGAATACCTCAAACAGTTTTACTTCCTCTTGCAGTGCACTTCAGGCAACTACCATTTTTTTTAAGTTGCCTAGTATATCTCCTTCAAACTTTTCCCTCCTTTCCTTAATGCTTTACTCTCTAGTGTTTTACAATTCCACCATGGGTAAATGACCCTGACTGTCTGCCCTGTTTACAAATTTTGTTTACATCTATCAGCTTGTCTCAAACACTCCTGAGAAAAAGTCCAGGTATTTTTTAATAATGTGTTTAAGTTAATGACCCAGAGAAGGGAATAAAAATTAAGGTTTTCAAGTTTGTTGATGATACCAGAAATAGGTGAAGGTGAAGTTCTGATGAAGGCGTTGTGATTCTGCAGCAAGATATATACAGATAGGGTGAAAACCTGACTAATGGAGTTCAATGTGGAGATATGTAAGGTCATGCAGTTTGGTAAATGTAATCAATTGCTGGATTATTTAAATAGAGAGAGAATACCAATTGAGTAAATTTCCAGGTGGTAGATGGGTGTAGGTGTCATAGTGCACAAGTCACAAATTTAGCTGGCAAGTTCAACAATAGGTTGAGACGAAGAGCACTTTGAAGTTTAAGACTAGAGGGATTTTGTTAAAGTAGTATATGGTGTTGATGGGCCTATACCTGGAATAATGTGCACAGTTTTGTCCCCTTTCCTTAAAATAAAGATATAATAGCATTGGATGCTAAATGATTTGGCTCTACGTTCTTTGAGTTTAGAAGAATGTGTTGCAACCTCATGAAAATGTATAAAATCCCAAGGGGGCTTGCCAGGGTAAATGTTTTAATGTTTTCACCTTTAGGAGAATTTCAAACAAGCAAACATTTAAAACTGTGATGTAAAGAAATTTCTTCTTGGAAGGTGTTGAATCTCTGGAATTCTTCATCCCAAAGGGTGGTGGAAGCCAGGTCATTAGATATGTTTAAGATGGAGGTATTCCTTGTGATGGTATCACCTGTTCAAACAAGCCCAAATATTTCTATAGATTGATTAAATCCATGTTTCACCTTCATTTTCCCAGAAAACTTGTTTGGCAACATTGCAGGTTATCAACATGTTGAAAAGCTCTTCTGATGAATACTGAGCTGTTAGTTTGAAAAATGTTTTGAACTGTTCTACTACAAACAGTATGGAGAAAGATGATAAATAAATCATATCCCTGAGTTAGTCTTGTATGCTTCTGCAGGCATAAGAAGCAACAGTAAGCCAATTGGCACCTTGAACACCTCTGCTATTCACTATTGTTGAATTTCCCATCCCCTTGACTTCCTTGTAGTTTAAATGTTTGTTAATCTCCACTTCCACAACAAAAAGAATCAATGACACTGCATGATCATGACCTTCGCAGATTTTGCAGGCAGTTTATTTTAAAAAAATGTAAGTCCCATGATTCCTCATAGCAAGCTGATTTAGGAAATAATGCTTTTTTATATTAAGTACACAGCTGTTTATTATTTATTGGGAGATACAGAATGGTAACAGGCCCTTCTGGCCCAATGAGCCTGTGCTGCCCAATTACATCCATGTGACCAATTAATCTGCTAACCCGTACGTCTTTGGAATGTGGTAGGAAACGCACACAGTCATGGGGAGAGCATACAAACTCCTTACAGACAGTGGCAGAATTGAAACCAGGTGGCTGGTGCTATAATAGCATTATGCTGACTGCTATGCTTAAGTGTCACCCATTGTTATTCCAGGATGGCAACTTGTACTTTATTTTACCTTGAGTTAAATGTGCTCTTACTGCAAGTTTAGCTATGGCGCTAAGCATTCAAGGGGATATCGAGTAACAGGAAGTTATGACATAGGAAAGGTATGGCATATGAACATAGGATATGCCAATAAAAGCCAGGTCATCATGGTTCTAGTGAAATAAATATCCCTTTGCGTTGGCTAGCTCCTCAATTTCTCCTTTTCTCCCATCTCATGTATTATAAAACAATCAAGGCTTCCAGTTCCCACCCAATCCTGTTGGTGGGTTTCCAACTTGAACAGGTCTTCTTGGATTGTTCACTGCCACTGGACCTAACCCAAGAGTACTGGTTCTAAGAAAAAGAGGACTCATTCTAAATAAATCCACAGTCTATTCTCCATCACTCTGGGAATTCAGACCTCTGGTACTCTTTTCTGAAAGATCATCTCATCAACCACAGTCTAGATTCTCTAATCATTGCCAGAAATGTGAAGGAAAAGAGAGAGTGGAAACATAAATACATCCTGAGGAAAATGAAAGTGAAAAGGGAGTAACTGTAATCCAAAACAAAATGGAATGGCATCGTGGATTAACTGTACTCACATACAGGCATGCTCTTCTCCTGCATCCTGGTTACTTTGGGTCCTGACATGACCAGTTATATGATTTGGTCTTTTAATATAATTTCATCTTGTTAACAGTAATAATGACAAGCCCCAATAAATTGCTTGGTATTTATTTTTCCACAATTGTTTCTCCTGGCCACTCAGTACGAATATGAAATGTGACTTAAAGGTAATTTTCAAGCTTTAATCTAGGGGCTTTTGGTCAGAGCGTACACAGCACCACCTGCCTCTGACTGGTTTCCTTCTAACATGGCTACTTGATTTTGTTCCTCATACATGAATCACAGAAAGTTAGCATTCGTATACACCAAGCAATCTAGAAGGAAAATGGAATATTGGGGTTAATAAAGAAAATGTTCAGTGGATTGATTACATTGGGATGAAGGGTTTGTCTAATCAGGAAAGAATGAACAGTGTAGATTTATACCTTCTGGGCTTTAGGAGAGTGATTTCAAAGAAGCATAGGAGAGTCTGTTGTTGCTTGAGAGTATAGATCCTGGAAGCATAGCATGCATGTGCATCCAGCCAATGTTGTCCAAGCCCAAAGGATGGATCACTTAGAACCGAAATGAGGAGCAAATACTTCTGAGGTTTGCAAATCTTCAGAATTCTCTACCCAAAGAAGTATGGATATTGAATAATCAAGACTGAGATATTGGACTGAGGGACAATTTAAAGGGATCAATCAGGAAAACTGAAGAGTGTGGCCCAAGATCACATAGGATTTCCCACGTCTCAGTTTTCAGCATGTTATCCTTAAGTATGTTCAACTATCAATTTTTGCCCCTTTAAATATACCATGCATATAGAGTATTGTTTGTGTCATCTTTGAGAGTGTTAGCTGGTTATTTGTTTGAAGTGGGTTTTGATTCTGGGTAAGACAAAATTGCTGTGGAGATCAATCTTATTACTAGTGAATACATCTATTGAGATTCTAGTTTGGATGTCAGAAGCTTATATTACGCCAGCCTAGATCTGCTCACAGTGAGAAGTCTTTTACTAGTGTAGAAATACTAAAGTTATCCTAATAATTATTCTAACCCTATACTTTGGATTAATTTTCTGAGTAACACATACAAAATGCTGGAGGAACTCAACAGGTCAGACAGCATGTAGGGAAAGGAATAAAGAGTTGATGTTTTGTCAGTTAAATTTGGTCTGTTTGTACTCAAGTTGGCTTGGAATCAAACCAATTGTTGTCTTCACTTTTTGACCTACCTATGGATGTCTTAAATTGAAGTTTGGTTGGAAAATATACATTGCTTTTCCCACTTTCAGTTTGTAAGACATCAAATGAGCACTTGTAGATTATTTTGCAAGGGTAAGATAAAGATATATAATGAAATACTTTTAAATTCTTTAAACCTTGTACTTAAGCTATATCTTTCAAGTATAGTAGACTGGAGTATATTTATATGTTAGCTTAGTGACTACATATATTTTTATTTCTGGTTCTGCTTGTCTAAATGCATGCAACTTGTTGCTAAATTTTCAAGCAGTAAATTTAAACCCATAGCTAGGTTGATGTTTATGGGTGGGTTGCAGCCTTGCTGATTTGGAAAACTCTAAACATCGAGGTACACATCAGTAGTTGTAATATTTTATTACTGAATGAATGAAAGCACTGGACATGGTGCAGAAAATTCCTCATTTCCCTTTGGTGCATTTTGCCTTCTGCGTAGTCCATTCAGTCTGCCACTGCCAGATGTGGATATGCTTCCATTGAAAATAACAGTCCCGCCTTTGTACACAAGGCACCAGTTATTTGCTTCCCCAAGCCATGGAACATCTTGCAAATCAGATTATTGGCAGATCCACATCTGTACACATTCAGGTAAGCCAAGGCTTACTGTAAACAGAGCAACACGAGAGCACCCCTTGGGCAACTGACTGATTATTTAGAGAAGAAAGTTCCAAGAAGATATTGAGTTAAATTCTTGCTAAAGAAATATTCAGATAAGACGAGCTCTGTGCACACCCATTCTAACAAGCATTTTTTGATTACTTTTTCAGTGAATGGTTTTATTGAACTCTTGATGTGTTTCTTAATTTGCATTGGAAACTTGCAGTGTGGGCCTAAAGCTCTGTGTGTGTGTGTGTGTGTGTGTGTGTGTGTGTGTGTGTGTGTTTGTGTGTGTGTCTGTCTGTCTGTCTGTCTAGCTCTTCCAAGTTTCCACAGGTGCACTTCCATCCACTTGTTCAAATGCAGGCCAGACGTAATTCAATTAAACCAAGCTGTCTGTTCCCTGCAGTTTTTGTTTTGTTCTCTGCTTCAAGTTTTTCTGTACCTTTGACAGGAAATGGACTTCAATATGTAGTGTCAGTTTAGCAAAACAAATGGTTTGATTAGCATGTGAGGAGCCAATGGAGAAAAGCTTGTATATTTTAGGTAAATGTAAAAAATATGATTTGCAGTATTCAAAAATTAAATATACCAACTTGAATGTATGATATGTGGAAGATATATTTTGCCAGATCATAAACTTTAAAAACGTCTGAGCTATGTGATTGTTAAGATGAAAATATGTGGACTATTAACTTAATCATTCCTCTTCCCCATTAAAGAACTCAATAACCTTGTAGAATCAGAATTGCAGGCTTACTGATTTGCTTTTATAAAATCAATACAATTATGATGGTTTAAGATAAGCAATCCATCTAAAACTAAATTTATCTTTTAAAAATATGGGTTTAAGAATAGTGAGAATTGAGCTTTGTAGTTCAACTTCATTTGCAGTTATGCATGGCATAACTATGAAACTTAGTAATTTTAAGTGGAACGAAGTTGTTGAATTGCTGCTTAAATTGTAACTATAATTGTAATTGAATTGTAATACAATAAGTAATGATAGAAGTACTGTATAGAATAATTGTATTTCAGCTGGAGTGAAAACTCAAGGGTAGATTGTTCTACTTTCCAGTTTTGAGGTAAATTGCAGTAGAGAAGGGATAGCTCAGCTCAACAAGTGGATGATGAACATCAGTATAGACTTAACACCCCATTTCCCATCATCTGCCTGTCTATTTTAACTTATTGCTGATCAAGCTTCAGATCATCTTGGTTTTACTCAAAAAATATTGCTTTTAATGTCTTTTGAACCAGAGCCTATAAATCCTTATAGCTTTCATAGCACCTAATATTCCATTCTGAGGTTAATTATTTTGTGCCAACTTCCCAGTGTTTATATTCCATCTTATCAGTGGTGGGTCCTGCTCCTGTGTGGTATTTTACAGCTTTTATAGCTGTTTTTTAAAATCGCTTTGCTACCACCCCGCCCCCCCCCCCCCCCCCAGTTTCATGTCCATTAATTTGTTTCTGTACTGTTAATTGTGATACCTTGTCAAAAGCTTGTGAACTGTTAAGTTAAATGTAGTTTCCTTAGTTACCCTATCATCATTGTGGTCCCCTTTTTACCAAACTTGACTGAAACTTTCAGTAATGTTCTCATCTAGGGGGAAGCGGGGGTGTAGGACTCACCTGAAGTTATTATGTACAAATGAAACCATCAGATAAACCAAGGTGAAAGATGACAGTTTTGCTCAAAAATATCTGTTAACTAACCCATGGATAGCATAAGCTTGAACTATTAAATTCGAGGATCCAAAGTAACAACTTAGAAGAGAGTTTGGTCTTTGTATGGAGTTGCAGAAATCCAAAATAAAAGGAAAATGTGACTACAGAACAAAGGGAGAAAGTCTGTCACTTGGCACCCAACCTGGAACAAGCAAGTCATTTTGAGAAAATCTCAGGTTTATCTGCAATCCAGCACAAGTAACAAGTTCAGTGGAAGATGATACTGATCAATTTTGCCTAGTTACTCCCATGATTACTGTTAGTCAGTATATAACATTAGTGTGAACTTTGCTCCAATGCTGATCAGCCCTCGTAAATTAGAGGTCAAAGCATTTCTGTCAAATAATTAGGATGTTGAATGAGCTAGAAAACTGAGAAAATCAATTTGTAAGTTAAAATATGAACAAGTAACCACAGCAAAATGCATTAGGCTCTTCTCTTGTGCCTAGCATAATGAAAACCATCCTTTTGAGTTACAGTCTAATAATTGTACTAATAAGCAAGGCCATCAAGTTTACCCCTTTCAAAATACATCTCAGATTAAAGTTGAGCTTGGTTTGAATATAGAACTATAAATCTGTTTTAATTTTTCTGGAAAATTGGGTTATTTTTGTTGGAATTATAAGCAATTTTTTTGTAAAATTGTTTTGGCAATTCCTCAAATTAAAGTAAGCAAAACTTACTTAATGTATAGGAATGAGAGTAAATACCAAAGTGCTGTCTATCTAATTTCCTTGAGCAGCCAGACAGTAAACAATTTTCTGATGTGATTTTAGCAAAAGATTCACTTATACAGTGGCAAACTGCAGCGTCTAATAAACTTAAGATGTTAATCATGGAGTAATTTTTTTGCAATCATAATAGCTGAGTATAACTGAAAAATGTTACCCTAAAATCAAGGATTAATCAGAACAAGGTTCTGACACCCATATGAAAACAAGTTTCACTTTAACTTTGAGGTATTACAAGTCCTGGTAATTTCTGCTCAAACCAACAATTGAAACTGCCCAAAGTGACATTTCTGTGCAGAACTGACATGTGAGCATGATCTGTCATTGCTGACTAGTGGTGGATTTGTGGTATCTTTCTATTCTTTTCTCAATTTTCCTCTGAGCCTTTACTGGCCTACCAAGTTTTCCTGACAGTTGCAGCCAATTTTCAACATGCTCAGAAGCTTATTACTGCAATAATGAATCTATGGAAGTGCATTGGGCGAGAACATTTGATACAAGGGCTTAGGAAAAGTAGATTTTGAAATGTTTCCACTAATGGGCAAACCTTAAGTGAAATCCACATTAAGGCATAAGAATAAAAGGGAAAGACATGACAGGAACAGTAAATTGAAAACTTTTAAAAGTTCAAAGTAAGTTTATTATCAAAGTACATACACACTTAATGGCCACTTTATTAGGTAAACCTGTTTGTTAATGCAAATATCTAATCAGTCAATCATGTGGCTGTAATTCAGTGCATTAAAGCATGCAGAGATAGTCAAGAGGTTCAGTTGTTATTCAGATCAAACATCAGAATGGGAAGAAATGTGATCCTAAGTGACTTTGATCATAGAATGATTGTTGGTGTCAGATGGGATAGCTTGAGTATCTCAGAAACTGCTGCTGTGGTATTTTTACGCACAACAGTCTTCAGAGTTTTCAGCGAATGATGCAAGAAATAAAAAACATCCAATGAGCGACAGTTCTGTAGGTGAAAATGTCTTGTTAATTAGAGCGGTCAGAAGAGAAAGGCCAGACTCGTTCAAGCTGACAGGAAGATGACAGTAGCTCAAATAACCACACATTACAACAGTGCTGTGAACAAGAGCATCTCTGAATGCACAACACATCAAACTTTGTAGTGTGTGGGCTACAGCAGCAGAAGAACACACTTAGTTTCACTCCTGTACCTAATAAAGCAGCCACTAAGTGTATGTTACCATATGCTACCTTGAGATTCATTTCCTTACAGGCACTTACAGGAGAATAAAAGTATACAACAGAATTTCACAAAAAAAAACTATACATAAACAGACAAAGATTGACAAACAACCAACGTGCAAAAAAAGCCGAACTGCACAAATAACAAAACTAATACAGAGAACAAGAGTTGGAAAGGGTCATTGGAAATTACTCTGTAGGTCATGAAATCAGTTCAGAGTAGTGTTGATTGAACATATGATTCACATTTATGCAAAATCACTCATGGAATCACCTTCAAATATTGAGACTTGGAGATTGCGACCATGCCTCTTGAGGATGCTGGTATGCACAGCTGGTCTATAGCTGGTAATCACTAAAAAAACTTAGTAGGGCATCTCAGTCTTCCAGTGTGATCCTTGCTGATCTGTCCAAAGTCTCAGTTCCTCATTTTTTCAATGCTGGTTCTACCTACCTTCAATATCCCAATCTTTCAAAAATATATCTGTCTCTTTTAATACATCCAGCAGTCTAGCCTTCATAACCCTCTGGTTTGAAGAATTCCAGAGACTCACCACCCTCTACAAGAAGAAATCACTATACACTTAAATTTCAAACGGCTTGCTGTGTAATATAGTCTCCTCATTCAAGTTTCTCCACCATCGGAGGAAGAGGTACTTAACAGTCTCTGAGCTGGCAGCAACTTTTAAGGCACCGAATACTTAAGCTGATGTAGTAACAAATATACTTAACAAGGGCTGGCATTTGTGAGGAAATAAAAATGGAGATAAAGCAGGTGGATGAAATGATGTTTCAAAGTAGTTAAATAGCTATTTTGTGTAATGTTATCTCTGGAACTTTTCATTATAGGGGGATAGAGGAACATTTAATCCACATTTCACAAGACAGAATTGTATTCCAGATCCAACCATTTCCTCCACCTATTTATAGTGGTTATCATCTCTCTTTCCTGTCCAGATGAAGGGTCTCAACCCAAAATATCGATTGTCCGTTTCTCTCCATAGTTGTTACCTGACCTGCTGAGTTCACCCTCTTTTGTGGTGTTCCAGTACTTCCAGCAGAATGTGTGCTGAACCATGAATGGCAGCATTAATATTGTCAGATCCCTGTTTCCAGTGTAGGTCTACCTTTTAATTGCTTTGTGAGACCATCATCCTAAGTTTTCCATGATATAATCTTTAAAATATCATTTGCTTTCAGGTTCTTCAACGTCTTTTGGACCACTTTCGAAGAAACAAAGACAAAGTTCTGCTTTTTTCCTTCTCCACCAAGGTTTGTAACTATCTTCAAATATGATTTACTTACAAATTGAAAAACAATATTTTTGAGTATGCAGGATTAAAAAAAATGGTTGGTTTCATGTATAAGTGCCCTATTTAGGAGTTAACTTGCATTTTTGGCAGGAAGAAATTTTAAAATACTTGCTTTGTGGGATCTCCCCCTCCCACCAACTTTTAAAAAAACCTTTTCATTCCACAATTACGGGGAGAATCAACAACAGGGCTGGTGATTTATGAAAAATAAACCATGGAGTGGGTTCTGAGAGGTACATCTGGCATGGTTTATTTTTTTCACAAACTTCTAACATTTAGAGCCAATATTCTGCCAAATGTGGCATTGCTACTCAAATTCTTAAAGTTTTTTGAGGTTATTGCTACCTTAGTGATCCACTGAATGCTAAGGTAAATGCAGCTTTGAAGAGAGATGTTGGCGATTTGGTTTTTTTTAAAATAGCTGCTGTTCGAATTATTTTTAATAAAATGTAAAGAATTGACAATATGTTTGTTTCCTATATATTCTACCTTGGTGTTTACCCGGAGAAGGCTGCTTGATGCACTGTCAAGTTGCATGATGCTTTTGAAGGATTTTAGACATAATTGATCGAATGCGATTTTTGTGATCAGTGGAAACAAAATAATGTGAATTGCAATAGAAAGTGGTATGACATTTGTTTTATTCCTTGCCAACTTTGCTGTTAAATGGAATATTGAAAATATTTGATTTAACGGCAAAGAATAGTTAATTTAACAGCTGCCATCAAATGTTAATTAAATGGAGAGGAGCTAATGACTCTTCAAAGCCAAAAAGTGCATAATGGTTAACCATGAGCTCCAATCTTCTATTTCCCACTGATGTGAAGGAAGCCAGCTAAGCACCATCATCAATCAAGCATTTTTATTTTGACTCTTTGGCCACAGCATTTGGAATTTAAGTCCGCTTCTGTACTGCTGTTTACATTTACCATCAAGTTTGGCATGTGATCGTAGGAGTTCAGTTTCTTTGGTTCCACTATTTGGTTTCCAGCCTCTGCTGCTTGGGATTCTGAAGAGCAGACTTATTCTGATGTTTGAGCTCATCACCTGTCTGGAGAAAAGTGACCTGAGATTGGCTTTATGGTACATACAGTAGGTGAGAGCCAAATCAACAACTGTTCCTGCTGTGATGGTGAGGAGCAGCATAGATCCTCCAATTGCCAAGTTGTCATATTTTCTAAAAGTAGAACTGCACTACACTCTTATCATGATTGTAGACATCTCTGAAAACTCAATCATAGCTCATTTATAACTCACTCTTGCAAGCTCTAATACCATTATGTAAGCTTTGAATCTGTAGGTGACTTTTAGATGTATGGAATTCCTTGAACCGAAATTGAATTTGCTGTGGATAGTATTAGTTGAGTCCTACTTGAAAGCTGCTCAAGAATGGCGTAAATATATTTTCCTTTTTTTAAAAGCTACAAGTAATTTCCTTCATCATTAGCTAAATATAATGTGAAAGATGTGACTAGCTTGGGTTTCTTTTGTGCACCCTTCACTCAATTCAGATTGTGTGGCTATACTGTCAAGTATTGGCAGCTTCACCTTCTGTCAGATATTGATGTTGGACTAAAGGTAGTTTTCACATATGCATTGGATAGCGCAACAGACATACTCCATTTCTGTGCTCCTGGACTAACCTCAGTTCATATCCCTGGTAGTAATTATACATCTGGTATCCAGATTGAGAGCTGACATGTTCCTTCTGACTCACCATTGGTGTGATCTCAAGGAAATTAATCTTCCAACTGTGGTATGGTTTAAACACAATTTGTCAGTGTGTGTGTGAGATGAAGCAATCTGCCTTTTCCTTTACTAATAAGACGTGGGTATTTCTGCTGTGTTAGCATTTACTGCCCATCTTGCTGGAAGTACTTAGTACGTCAGGTAATAACTACAGACAGTTTACAAATCAAATATTCTTCATGGAAAACAGGTTAGTTTTAGTTTGCAGAGAAAGTGATGGGGAGAATAGGAGGAAAGAACTGTCTGTTCTTTGGTCTGTATTAAATGTTGCAATTAATAGGGTTGTGGATCATACTGGGGGTGGGGGGGGGGGCAAACAATAGTAATGGAGACAAAATGTGAAAATGTGAGCCAGTATCACAGATAACAACTTGACTGAATTCTATTTTTATTTCAGATTCCCAGCACCTATTTCTTTTATTTTCATTCATTTAGGGTTGGTCAGCCATCTTGAACCATGGTAGTCTGTGTGTTGAAAATATTTCAACAATGCTGTAGATAAGAAATTTCAAAGTAGGTAACATTTTCAAGTTGGAACACAGGAAACTCTTGTGGTAATGACTCCATGCCCTTGTTGCTGCTGGTCTTCAGGCAGTAGTTGGTGCAGGTTTAGAAGGCACTCCAAAAATACCAGAATGAGTTAATGTGACAGACCATTATGAAAGCAATGTTGTTGAATGTCAAGGGAAAGTTACTCATCACTGTCCTGTTTAGATTGTCGTTCCCAACATTTCTGAGTGACGTGAACTGGTGCATATTAACAGTGTAGTGCACTGATGGTGGAGCAAGTACATATTCATTCATACGACGAGTGCTGATCACTGAAATTACTTTGTCCTCAATAGCTTTGATTTTCAGATTCACAGGCATCCAGTCATGTGGAGAGTATTTCAGTGTTCTCATGACTGGTTCTTTTTGGGTGAATCAATCGAAGTATTGCAAAATAACATTTTGTCCCTCCCTTGCAGCCATGATATTTTATGTAATTATTTTATGTAAAAAGTTGGTGGTCAGGGGAGAGCCACCTTGTTGTCTACGCTGTAGAACATAATGATGGTGACATTGCTAAATGCCTAAGAGATGTAGTTTGCCATTCTATAATTTAGATGATCATTTATGAACACTTATGTAGCATGAATATTACTTGCCACTTACCATTCTAAACCTGGATGCTGTCGTGTTTAGCTAGACATAGCAACAAGTAAATACCTCAGCAATCCAGGAGCCTTTGGATATCCAGCATTGTCAGCTGAAGCAACTGTCTTGGAGATATCAGCAAAGAAACTGAACCGAATCATCTACTTGCACTTCTGACAAAAGTATCGAAAACACCAACTTGTCATTTGCACTGACATGCTCAGTTCACTTGGTATTTAAGATTAGGCTGTTCATGGAGTTTCCTTGACCTGCTAGCTCAGTAGTTCATCACCTTCACTGATACACATGTTGGAACTGCAGAACATTGATCCAATTGTTTGGTTATGTGAATATTCAGTTCCAAGGCACAGTGCCTTCACTTATTAGTCTATATATAGTGTTGCCAGGTTTCCCATCATATTTTGTTTGCCAGGTATTGCATTTGGCATGCATTTTGATATTCATTGAAACTGGGATAGTTCCCCAGCCTGATACAAAATTAATGAGGGCCACAGAGTTCAACTGTGTGCTTAAGTTCAGTCCTGCTGCTGTCCTGGGCCCTTGAGAATGTCTGATTTTCAGCTACTAGATCTATTCTGAATCTATCACATGCAGTAATCCCAGGCAGTGTGATAAAGGCAGGCAAGAGATCTGCTCTGTGATCATTCGCCCAGTGTCATGACGAATAGATGTATCTGAAACGGATCAATGAGTGAGGTCAAGTAAGACTTTTCCGCATATGTTTCTCTTACTGTCTGCAACAAACTCAATGCAAACGGTAGCATCCCTCAGGACCTGGTGGCTTGGTCAGTTGTTGTGGTGCTAAGTTTTTTCTGATGAACTTTGATTCACCCTTTTGCTTCTCTAATTGCTGCTTCCTTGTAGTTTTTCATCTGGAGAAGCACTGGTGGGTGTTATGTGATATCAGCACAGACATTCCTTGCACAAATTTGCCCAGATACCATGCGTTCCAAGAACAATGTTGAGAACTTTCTGTGCCAAACACTTCCAATTGTATGCTACCTCTTATGGGTCTGTTTTTGGGTAAAGTCTGGGCTATTGGCCAAAAGGTATGAATGTCCACTGAATGCTGTAATGATGTGTAATTAGACTAGGACAATTCTCAATATATGAACATCTCCAGATGTTTGCGAGGATGGCTGCAAGGTTAGCTGGACTAGGTGTACTTTTGTAACGTCTGCATAAAATGTGAGAACAAGGGAGTTGCAGATGTGATCTGCAAATGTTAGCAAACTTGTGGTAGGTCCATGGAGAAAGAGAAAACAGTCCAAGCAAAGCAAAAGAAGTGATTTGGGAAAAAATGTTTTAAAAATTTCTCCTGGCATGTTTTTTTCAAAAAAAAAAATTCTGTTTGCGGGACTTGGGTAAGTGAAATGAGTACCGGGAAAGCTGGGAAGAGAAGCCTGTAGGGAGAAGAACTCCAACTTGGGACCTGGTTGAACCTGTTACCATGGGGAATTTACAAGATTTTCCAATTTGTCCCTACTTATCAGACCAACCACTCAGACTGATATCTGTTTATATCTTCACTACAGTCCAATTAAATATATTTTGATGCCAGCAGAAATTATGTATCTTTTCATGTTGTGATGGCCATTATTATTGGATAATTATTTGATCCTTCTAAAATAAATATTACATTTGTGGCCTAAATTGAGATGATTTATTCTTATTTTGATGTTACCACATATTTGTATTTTTAATCTATTGCTCTGAGTTTCCCGATTTGGAAATGACATGTTCTATATAAACCTTAGATTTGTGGTTTATAAAGAACTTTAGAGAATTTTATTTAAGTAATGTTATTAACTTCAATATGAAGAGAAGATATTTGACTTTTAATTGAAGATGGTTTAATATTACTTCTATTTTAATCAATCTCCTTAAAAGTAAATATTCAATATTGCTTAAATCAGTTTGTCTAGACTGCAGTGTTTCACCCTAAATTTAATGAGCTGTAATACTTTTCTTATGGAAGTGGTGGGTCTTCCTTTTAATTCACTATGCCAGATTGAGTATCAGTTTATATATTTTATATATAAAACATTGTAAACATGCTTCAAGTTAAATCATTTCCATTCTTGGTAATTATGTCACTGCTGTGTTAAATTCATTTCATTTAGCTCACAGCTAATTTGGTTTTAGGAAGTACTGAAAAGTTTAACAGAACACTTGAAGTCCTTGTGGTCATATCTCAAGTGCCATCAAGGCCCCAATGAGTAATGAAGATCACCAACATTTCAGACAATGAAGAAGCAATATTAAGTTTCAAGATGAAAACAGAAATGAACAGAAATTATGTCACTGAGAAGGTCAAGATGGAATACAAAAGTAAGCTAGCCAATAATATTAAAGAGGATACTGAAAGTTTCTTGAGATACATAAAGTGTAAAAGAGAGGTGAGAGTGGATATTGGACCGCTGGAAAATGATGATGGAGAGGTAGTAATGGGGAACAAGGAAATGGTGGACAGACTAAATAAGTATTTTGCATCAGTCTTCACTATGGAAGGCACTAGCAATAAGGTGGAAGTTCCAGGTGTCATGAAGAGTGTCAAGGTACCATTACTAGGGAGAAGATTCATGGGAAACTGAAAGGTCTGAAGATAGATAAGTCACCTGGATCAGGTGGTGTGCACCCCAGGGTTCTGAAAGAGGTGGCTGAAGATATTGTGGAGGCATTGGTAATAATCTTTCAAGAATCACTAGATTCTGGAATGGTTCCAGAAGACTGGAAAATTGCAAATGTCACTCCACTCTTCAAGAAGGGAGAGACAAGAAAGGAAATTATAAACCAGTTAATCTGACCTCAGTGATTGGGAAGATGTTGCAGTCAGTTGTTAAGGATGTGGTTTCAGGGTACTTGGAGGCACATGATAAAATATGCAATAATCAGTATGGTTTCCTCAAGGGAAAGTCTTCCCTAACAAATATAAGACTATATTGGACCCTGGTCAGACCCCACTTGGAGTACTGTGCTCAGTTCTGGTTGCCTCACTTCAGGAAGGATGTGATAGCCTTAGAAAGGGTGCAGAGGAGATTCACAAGGATGTTGCCTGGATTGGGAAGCATGCCTTATGAAAACAGGTTGACAGATTAGGAGAATGGGCAAAGAAATGGCAGATGAAATACAGTGCCAGGAAATGTATGGTCATGCTCTTTGGTAGAAGAAAGGAAAGGATAGAATATTTAATAAATAGAGAGAGAATACAAAAGAAAACTGGGACTTGGGAGTCTTGTGCAGGATTCCCTAAAGGTTAATTTGCATGTTTGAATCTGTAGCGAGGTAGGCAAATGCGGTGCTAGCATTCATTTCAAGAGTACTAGAATATAAAAAAAACGTAATTTTGAGATTTTATAAAGCGATGTTGAAGCCTCACTTGGAGTATTGTGAGCAGTTTTGGGCCCCTTATTTTAGAAAGGTTGTGCTGAAAGCAGAGAGAGTTCAAGCAAGGTTCATGAAGAAGATTCCAGGATTGAACAGCTTGTCATATGAAGAGTATTTGGTGGCTCTGGACTCTGGAATTCAAAAGAATGAGGGGGTGACCTCATTGAAACCTATCGAATGATAAAAGGCCTTGGTAGAGTGGATGTGGAGAGGATATTTCTTGTGGTGGGAGAGCTTAAGACTGGAGGATGCAGCTTCAGAATAGAGGAACCATCCTTTTAGAACGGAGGTGAGGAGGAATTTCTTTCGCCAAAGAGTGGTAAATCTGTGGAATTGGTTTCCACAGGCAGTTGTGAAGGCCAAGTCTTTATGAATATTTAAGGCAGTGATTGATAGATTCTTAATTGGTCAGGGCATGAAGGGATACATGGAGAAGGCAAGAGTTTGGGGCTAAGAGGAAAGGTGAATCAACCATTATGAAAATGGCGGAGCAGGTTGGATGGGCCAAATAGTTTAATTTCGCTCCTATATTTTATGGTTGAATATATGCAATACAAATAAAAGCACTTTTTTGGACTTGGGAATTCTAGCCAAGTTGAAGGATATGATTGGATATTTGATGGAAAGAGGTTGTGAATCAAGCTTATTTAGTTGAAGCTTGTGAAATAAGCTTATTTAGTTTGAGTCCTTTGTGATTCTGGTGCCTGATTTCTCCTAAGAGATAAATCAATCAGGTCTCTAATTGCTTCCTTATCACTAACCAATCATCTGCAGCTTTAGGACTTGCAAGTATAATTCTTAAATATAGAAATGACCCAGAGAAGCCATTAAATGGGTGTAAAAACAAAGTATTTGGAAGTATTCAAGTTAGGCAGTCTGTGAAAAGAAGAACAGAATTAATGTTTTGTGTCAAGGACCCTTTATCAGAATTGATAAAGAAAATTAGTTTTAAGTTGCCAAAAGGCTGAGGTGAAATGAAATAGAGAAAGGGTTAGGGTGCAGCCAAGGATGCCAAAGTGATTTTATGTTTATGGAGCTGTGTGATGGGAATTGCATGTTATGTATAAGCTTTAGATTTGGGGCTGACAGGGAACTTCAGAGAGTATTATTTAAGTACTGTTATTACCATAAATAAATGAGGGGGGTGAGAGAGAACGAACTTGTAAATGTTGTGGAATACAAGTCAGTGCCACTGCTGAGACATGAAGCCAAAAGGAGAATAATGGAAATACAGTGGCATGCAAAAGTTTGGGCACCCCTGTTCAAAATTTCTGTTACTGTGAATAGTTAAGTGAATAGAAGATGAACTGATCCCCAAAAGTCATAAAGTTAAAAATGAAACATTCTTTTCAACATTTTAAGCAAGATTAGTGTATTATTTTTGTTCTGTACAATTTTAAAGTGAAAAAAAGGAAAAGAGCACCGTGCAAAAGTTTAGGCACACCAAGAGATTTGAGCTCTCAGATAACTTTTATCAAGGCCTCAGACCGTAATTAGCTTGTTAGGGTTATGGCTTGTTCACAGTCATAGTTAGGAAAGGCCAGGTGATGCAAATTTCAAAGCTTTATAAATACCCTGACTCCTCAAGTCTTGTCCCAACAATCAGCAGCCATGGGCTCCTCTAAGCAGCTGCCTAGCACTTGGAAAATTAAAATAAATGATTCCCACAAAGCAGGAGAAGGCTATAAGAAGACAGCAGAGCATTTTCAGGTAGCCATTTCCTCAGTTCATAATGTAATTAAGAAACGGCAGTTAACAGGAACAGTGGAGATCAAGTTGAGGTCTGGAAGACCAAGAAAACTTTCCGGGAGCACTGCTCATAGGATTGATAAAAAGGCAAATCAAAACCCCTGTTTGACTGCAAAAGACCTTCAGGAAGATTTAGCAGATTCTGGAGTGGTGGTGCACTGTTCTATACTGTGCAGTGACACCTGTACAAATATGACCTTCATGGAAGAGTCATCAGAAGAAAACTTTTCCTGCATCCTCACCACAAAATTCAGTGTCAGAAGTTTGCAAAGGAACGTCTAAACAAGCCTGGTGCATTTTGGAAACAAGTCCTGTGGACTGAAGTTAAAATAGAACTTTTTAGCTACAATGAGCAAAGGTATGGAGAAAAAAGGGTGCAGAATTTCATGAAAAGAACACCTTTCCAGCTATTAAGCACAGGGGTGGATCAATTATGCTTTGGGCTTGTGTTGCAGTCAGTGGCATGGGGAACATTGCACTGGTAGAGGGAAGAATGAATTCAATTAAATACCAGCAAATTCTGGAAGCAAACATCGCACTGTATGAAAAAAAAAGCTGAAGTTGAAAAGAGGATGGCTTCTACAACAGGAAAATGATCATAAACACACCTCAAAATGCACAATGGATTATCTCAAGAGGTGTAAGTTGAAGGTTTTGCTATGGTCCTCACAGTCCCCCGACCTAAACATCATTGAAAATCTGTGCATACGCCTCAGAAGAGCAGTGCATGCAAGACGGGCCAAGAATCTCTCAGAACTAGAAGACTTTTGCAAGGAAAAATGGGCGAAAATCCCCCAAACAAGAATTGAGAGACTCTTTGCTGGCTACAGAAAGCATTTACAAGCTGTGATACTTGCCAAAGGGGGTGTTACTAAGTACTGACCATGCAGGTTGCCCAAACTTTTGCTTTAGGCCCTTTTCCTTTTCTGTTATTTTGAAACTGTAGAAGATGGAAATAAAAGTAATCTTGCTTAAAATATTAAAGAAATTTGTCATCTTTAATTTAATGCCTTTTGGAAATCAAGTCATCTTTTACTTGCTTAGCTATTCACAGAAACAGATTTTGACCAAATTTTGGTCAAATTTTGACCAGGGGTGCCCAAACTTTTGCATGCCACTGTAGTTGTCCTTGGCAAAATGAAATGCAAATTTTTAGTGTGTGAAAGAAAAATAAAAAATGCTAAGAACTCTCCGCAGTTCAGGCGGCATCTGTGGAAAGAGAAACAGCATTATATCTGATTGGAGATCCTTCAGAAAAATTATGGAGCTTCCAGCAATTTTTTTTTCATTTTTAAAATAAAAGTAGAAAAAGCTGGAAACACAGCATTTTTTGATTTTATTTCAAACATTTTTAAGAACATGATGGTTTATACCCAAGATTGTCTGAACTCCATAATTAAGTTGTTAAGTGACTTCCAAGTATTCTTACTTCAGAATTCAAATCAGGTTTATGTAAAATCTGTTGTTTTGTAGCAGCAATACAGTGCAAAAATATTTTTTAAACTATTGTAAGTTACAATAAAAATAAAATAAGTAAATATGTAGTTCAAAGGAGGAATAGTGAGGTAATGCTCATGGGTTCATGGGCCACTCAGAAATTTGATGGCAGAGGAGAAAGATACTTCTCTTAAAATCTTGAGTGTGTGTCTTCAGGATCCTGTACCTCCTCCATGATGGTAGTTAAGAGAAGGCATGCCCCAGATGGTGAGGGTCCTTACTGAGGAATGCTGCCTTAAGGCAGAGCCTTTTGATGATGTCCAGAATGCTGGGGAGGTGTGTGCCTCTTGTTGTTGCATGAATGAAATCACCGGAGAGCAAGTTACTGGTAGATACAAAGCAGCTTCTTTATTCGAGAAAACAAGGTATAGCAGGCATCATACCGAGATGCTTTCGGTGGAAAAGTCTGCTGGCCCAACTTGGGGCTCAATATTTATTTGCTAAACACAAAGGACAATTCCATATTTACAAATTATAGACAATGCTTTCTTTTGAAGCTACATGCAAACTTCATACCTTCTGGTTCGTCTGTGGACTGGGATTCACAGCTTTCAGGAAATGCATTGTTCCAAATTAAATCCACAATAGCTTGTTAAGGAACAGAAGACTGGTAGCCAAAGCCATTTGCTAAATGTAAATGACCTAAACCCAAAAAACACCTATGATGAAACTGGCTGAGTGTAGCACCCGCTGTATATTCTATTGATTCTGCATATTGGTGCATCCATACCTGATGGTGATGCAACCAGTCAGGATGCTGTCCGTCGTGCATCTGTAGAAATTTGCTACAGTGGCTTACCAAATCTCTTTAAGTTTCTAGTCAAGTATAGCTGCTGACATGCCTTCTTTATAATTGCATTGATGTATTGGGCCCAGGATAGGTTCTCTTGAGATGTTGACTAAGAGATGTGCTGGCATTGGAGAAGGTTCAGAGGAGGTTCACAAGGGTGATTCCAGGAATGAAAGGGTTATCGTGCGAGGAACGTTTGATAGCTCTGGGTCTGTGCTCACTGAAATTTAGAAGGATGAGGGGGGGATCTCCTTGAAACCTTTCAAATGATGAAAGGCCCAAACAGTAGATGTGGAAAGGATGTTTCCCATGGTGGGGGTGACGAGAACAAGAGGGCACAGCTTCAGGATAGAGGGGCATTCATTTAAAACAGAGATGTGGAAACATTTGTTTAGTCAGAGGGTGGTAAATTTGTACAATTTGTTACCACAGGCAGCTGTGGAGGCCAGGTCATTGGGTATATTTAAAGCAGTGCTTGATAGGTTCTTGATTGGACACTGCTTCAAAGGTTACAGGGAGAAAGCCAGGGAGTGGGCTGAGGAGGGGTAAAAAGGATTGGCCATGATTGAATGGCAGAACAGACTCGATGGGCTAAATGGCCTAATTCTGCTCCTATGTCTTATGGTCTCCCAGGAACTTGAAACTGTTCACCCTTTCACTGCTGACCTCTCAATGAAAACTTGCATATGTTCTCCCAACTTCCCCTTTCTGAAGTCCGCAATCAGTTCCTTGATCCAGCTGATGTTGAAGATGCTGCTGTTGTTGTGACACTTCTAAACTAGCACATCCACCACACTCTACCACACTTCTGTAAGCCTCCAATGGCCATCTGAGATTCTATCAACAATAGTGGTGTGTCAGCAGCAAATTTATAGATTGTGCTTAAGCTATGCCTAGCCACACAGTGATGCGGTGCTCCCATGTTGATTGTCAGAGGAAATCAATGGGGGTGGAATGCTCTGTGTGCTGGCAGATCCTCGATGGGCTAATGGCCTCTTTCCATGTTTCAGGAAAATGTGGCATTTAGTTGATACTAATTGAAAAAGTGGGACTCTTTTTAAAAAAAATAAATTAGCAAAATGGCCAGGATTTGAGTCACCTTATATCCTTTGGGAGAATCTGTAAGATAAGAAATAAGTCTGTTTTAAAGGCAAAATAATAGGATTGTGGATGTTCTGTTTCAAATGCTTTTGAGGAAATTCAAAGATTTTTCATATGCTAGTTTTGTTGAACACTTTTAAAATGGATCTAATAATGGAGAATAGCCATTGCCAGTTTTAGTGAAGAGTTAATAAGAGTTTTTATTTGATATGTATGGGCTTGATACTTATTATGAAATGGATTTGTTCCACTGTATCAATGGTAAAAATGGCTAGCGCGATGCTGTTGTTACAGCTCAGGTTGTTCTGGAGTTCAATTCTGGCGCCATTCTGTAAGGAGTCTGTATATGTCCTCCCCATGGAATGTGTGTTTTACCCTGAGTATTCTGGTTTCCTCCCACAGTCCAAAGGTACACCAAGTAGGGTAATTGGTTATTGCAAAGTGTCTCATGATTAGGTTAAGGTGAATCAGGGTTGTGGGGTTGCTGCTGGGGTGGCATGACTCAAAAGGCTGGAAGGGCAACTTCACGCGTATCACTCAGTAAGTAAGTTTTTAACGCATCCTTACCTAATATATAATTTCCTGTCACGGATCTTTCATTTCGGACATTCCTTCCTTCCTCCTTTTCTGCACCTTAAAACTTGAGTTATCTTTCACTCTGGATTATTTCTTCTGTTTTGATTAAGTTTGATTTATCTGAAAAATATGAACCTTTCATACTGCCCAACCATGCCTGATCTGTTGAGTATTTCCAGCAAACTCTGTTCTTATTCCACTTATCCATTCATTCCTGAAATCCACCAGTTGTAAACAATATTTTATCAAATTTGTTTTTCCTTCTAGAAATTTTAGAATATATCTTTTGCAAAAATAACTACTTTCAATGACAGAACAGATGATTTAAAAAATGTCAGTAAGTGATGAGATGTGCTCTTGCAGGACTTGTGTTTGTGAGGGAGAGCATGTGGGAGTGAGACCGTTCTTACTTAATTGAAAATTATCCAGAATAACTGGCTGTTTGCTTTTTTTTTAATGTTTATTTTAACCATGTGGTCATCCATTCATTTGTTTGTTATTTTTAAGTAAAAATGATTCGAACTGTTAGACTTCTCAAAAGCAATGTTAGATTTTGAAGAAATGTTTTTCCTGGATATTTATTTTATCAATTTTAAACATTACATTCAGACTCAGGTTTCCACTATCGATATTTTTATGGTATTTTAAATGCAGCAAAACAATCTTTCAGTCTACAAGATCACATCCTGCCTTATTTATAAGTTACAGATTATAATTATAGTTATAATTAAAATTATAATTATAGTTACCTCAACCTTCAACTTAGAAATAGATCATTGCTAATCACAATCCATTTACCATAGCAATAATTTCATCTTGCTTTATGTTGTTTTTGTTTTTATTTCTGTTTACCCATCAAATTGCCTTTTAAAACATCAGTGCTTCTTCCATCTGTTTGGTACTTTCACTGCATTGTATAAAAAAATCTTCTCTCAAATTCTGTATTTGGTTTGCTTGTAGCTAATTTCTATTGCCTTCACAAGGATGTTGTTAGGACTAGAAAGCTTGAGTTATAAGGAGAGACTAGATAGGCTTGGCTGTTTCCCCTGGAGGGCAGGAGGATGAGGGGTGATGTTCTAGAGGTTTGTACAGTCATGAGGTTCTTAAAAATGGTCAAGATTATTTTCTTCCAGTCGGAAAGTTTAAAATTGTAGAGCGTCAGTTTATGCTGAGAAGCAAAAGATTTAAAAGGCAACTGACAAGCAACTTTTTCTCAGAGAGTGTGGTGGATAATGGAGACAAGCTGCCAGATGAAGTGATAAATAAATACAACATTCAGACAGGTACATGGATAGGAATGGTTTAGAAAGGTCGGGACCAAATGCACACAAATGGGACTAGCTCAGGAAGCTGTCTTGGTCAGCATGGGCAAGTTGATTTGAGGCGCTTTTTTCATGCTGTATAACTCTCACTCTACTTTGCTCCCATATTCTAGATTCAATAATAAATTGAGGCACTTTTCCCACTTTACCTTAACAAATCCATTCCAATTCATTAATTTCTAGCCTTTGCATCTGCAGTTACAACTTTATAAGCCTTTATAATTATAACTTATTTATAAATAACTTATATAATAATAACTTATAACTTAATTATAAATAAATAACTTTATAATTATCCCGATTTGAAAGGGAAGAAACTCTCCATTGAATCTTTTCCAGATCATTCTGTGCACCCCTATGACTCTTTGGCAGTACCTCAGAATCGATGGGACTTGCTTCCATTCATGTTTTGTAGGTTATGAGAGAGGTAATGAAGACAATGCCAGAACTGCAGATTCTTCTGCATATAGGACAGGTGTCCAGTAAAGTGGACTTGTCGGTGGTGAGGTGATACCTTCTGACTGCTGTTTATGTGGACCCTCTGTGTGTTGCTGACGATTTGACTCAAGGTTCTCAATGCCAACCTAAATGCTGCTTTTCCACTTAAAACAGCCATGGTCCAGAAATTCTCGGGAATCATTGGGAATGTTGCATTTGTAGAAAGAAGCTTTGAGTATTTTTCTCTGTCCACTAGGCAGTCTCCTCTCATGACAGAGTTTGGAATTGTTTTAGAGTGGCATGTGAATGATGTTATCTGCCTATTGTAACCAGCTGACTGTAAACTAGGGCCTCCGTTCTGGAAATATTGCCCTGGAAATTAAATGGCATTAGTCTACTTATCATTTCCAGAGAGTTGGATGATTTTGCAGAGATGCTGGTATTTTTCCAGTGGCTTGAAGTGCTTGCTGCAGGTAGTCCAGGTCTTAGAAAAATGTGGATCAAGTACAAAGAAAAATTCCTGGTTTTCAGTAAATTGATTGTAGACAGCTTTAGTGCTGACATTACATTGCAGAAATTCTTGTCTGTAGTATTTCTTACCCAAGAAAACAAAAAACACTCATTTTGGCTCTTGCCAATGCTCATATCATAGTCATAGAATTGTACAGAATGGAAACAAGCTCTTTGTCTTGACTCACCCATGCCAATCAAGATGCTTATGTATTTGGTCCATATCCCAGTGTTACTTTCCTATCCACGTAACTATTCAATTTTTTAAAATGTGATGATTATACAAACCCCATTTCCAGAAAAGTTGGGATATTTTCCAAAATGCAATAAAAACAAAAATCTGTGATATTGTAGTGGTGTGCTACATGCAGCGCTGAAATAATGACACGGAGTCGGTAAACTGCAGTTAAAAAAGATTTGATTCGAACTTCGCGGCCTCGCTTTAAAGCCTCCATGATCCCGCCCTCCCTGGGCGTGGATGCTGTAGGGGGCACGTATTCACAGTCCTGTCCCGCGCGTGGATGCTGTAGGGGGCACGTATTCACAGTCCCGCGCAGGCTTTTCCCTTTGTTGGTGAAGCAGACTTGGCACCCTTTTGGGACTGGCCTTTATGCCGGCACGCTGGCTATTTGTGACCTGGTTCAAGTGTGCTAGGAAGTGGGTCGCCACATAACCCCGCCCCCCCAGAACCGGCGATACACCCCCCCAATGTCCACAGTCTGAGCCGGACCCTGTTTGGAGGTTGGCCTCCGCGCCGCGGTGCCGGAAACTCGACCGGTTGCACCACGTCCACATGGGCCGGTTTGAGTCGGTCCACTGTGAAAACCTCCTCTCTCCCCCCAACGTCCAGCACGAACGTGGACCTGTTGTTCCTGATCACCGTAAACGGCCCCTCGTAGGGCCGCTGTAGCGGTGGCCGATGCCCGCCCCTTCATACAAACACAAACTTGCAGCTCTGTAGGTCTTTGGGTACGCAGGTCGGGTTCTGCCCATGCTGCGAAATGGATATGGGGGCCAGGTTGCCGAGCCTCTCGCGTAGTCTGCCCAGGATTGCTGTGGGATCTTCCTCGTGCCCCCTTGGTGCTGGTATGAACTCCCCGGGGGTGATCAGGGGTGCGCTGTACACCAACTCGGCCGACGAAGTGTGCAGATCGTCTTTGTGCGCCGTGCGGATGCCAAGTAGGACCCAGGGAAGCTCGTCCACCCAGTTAGCTCCTCGCAGGCGGGCCATGAGAGCCGACTTTAGGTGACAGTGGAAACGCTCCACTGGTCTGTTCGACTGTGGGTGGTAGGCAGTGGTGTGGTGCAGCTGTGTCCCCAAAAGGCTGGCCATAGCTGACCACAGGCCGGAGGTGAACTGGGCGCCTCTGTCAGAGGTAATGTGGGCCGGTACACCAAAGCGGGATACCCAGGTGGCGATCAGTGCCCGGGCGCAAGATTCGGAGGTGGTGTCGGTGAGCAGGACCGCCTCTGGCCATCTTGTGAACCGGTCCACGATAGTGAGGAGGTGCCGTGCTCCTCGTGACACTGGCAGGGGGCCCACGATATCCACATGAATGTGGTCGAAACACCGGCGGGTGGGGTGGAACTGCTGCGGCAGAGCTTTGGTGTGCCGCTGCACCTTGGCCGTCTGGCAGTGCATGCACGTTTTGGCCCATTCACTGACTTGCTTGCGGAGTCCGTGCCAAACGATCCTGCTGGAGACCATCTGGACAGTTGTCCCCAGTGCCCTGTTGCGGGTGTCGTAACTCGTTGGAGGTAAGATGCTGATCTCGGCACTGGTGTCGACCAAAAAACGGCGTCCCGACCGCTTGTCCCACACATACAGGAGGCTATCCCGATGGCCAGCCGCCGTAGCCATCAGCGGTGGCTGGCCCTGGCATTTCCCGGGAACTTGCAGGGCGGGCGACAGCAGCGGGCTTCTGCGACCCACCACTGGTGGTAGAAGCACCATTGTTCGTTGGTCTCCTCACCCCTGCCTCTGGGGTTAGCGGGCTCTGTGGCCGGGCCTGGTCTGGTTTGTTGCTGGGAGCGTGGCCTAGTGATCTGTGCAACGGACGCCCCACTCTCCTTCTTGGCGTTCCACAGCATGTCCGCCCGGGCTGTC
Organism: Hypanus sabinus; assembly: GCF_030144855.1. Taxonomy (NCBI): domain Eukaryota; kingdom Metazoa; phylum Chordata; class Chondrichthyes; order Myliobatiformes; family Dasyatidae; genus Hypanus; species Hypanus sabinus. The sequence goes on from NC_082710.1 coordinate 44,575,179, forward strand.
ACCTTCCGGGGGTCGCTGAAATCCACGTCGGGACAGCAGCAGGCGTATGTCCTCGGGCAGCTGCTCCAGGAATGCCTGCTCAAACATGAGGCAGGGCTTGTGTCCTCCAGCCAGAGACAACATCTCTTTCATTAAAGCCGATGGAGGTCTGTCTCCCAAACCATCCAGGTGCAGTAAGCGGGCAGCCCGCTCGCGCCGTGAGAGTCCGAAAGTCTGTATGAGCAGGGCTTTGAATTCCGTGTATTTGCCGTTCGCTGGGGGAGACTGTATGAACTCCTTAGCCTGGGCTGCTGTGTCCTGGTCGAGGGAGCTCACCACGTAGTAGTAACGTGCGTCCTCCGAGGTTATCTGCCGAACGTGGAATTGGGCTTCTGCTTGCTGGAACCGTAGGTGAGGTCGCAGCGTCCAGAAGCTTGGCAGTTTCAACGAAACTGCATGAACAGATGCGGCATCGGTCATCTTCGGCCCAAATATCGTTTGGGCCGTCGGGGTCACCAATTGTAGTGGTGTGCTACACGCAGCGCTGAAATAACGACACGGAGTCGGTAAACTGCAGTTAAAAAAGATTTTATTCGAACTTCGCGGCCTCACTTTAAAGCCTCCCTGATCCCGCCCTCCCCGGGTGCGGATGCTGTAGGGGGCACGTATTCACAGTCCTGTCCTGCACGCGGATGCTGTAGGGGGCACGTAATCACAGTCCCGTGCAGGCTGTTCCCTTTGTTGGTGAAGCAGACTAGGCGCCCTTTTGGGACTGGCCTTTATGCCGGCGTGCTGGCTATTTATGAGCCGGTTCGAGTGCGCTAGGAAGTGGGTCGCCACAATATGTTAATTCACGTGGATCTTTAATTAACTGACAAAAGTACAAAGAAAAGATTTTCAATAGTTTTACTGACCAACTTAATTGTATTTTGTAAATATACACAAATGTAGAATTTGATGGCTGCAACACACTCAACAAAAGTTGGGACAGTGGCATGTTTACCATTGTGTTACATCACCTTTCCTTTTAATAACACTTTTTAATTGTTTTGGAACTGAGGATACTAATTGTAGTAGATTTGCAATTAGAAATTTTGTCCATTCTTGCTTGATATAGGACTTCAGCTGCTCAACAGTCCATGGTCTCCGTTGTCTGATTCTCCTCTTCATGATGCACCATACATTTTCAATAGGAGATAGATCTGGACTGGCAGCAGGCCAGTCAAGCACACGCACTCTGTGTCTACAAAGCCATGCTGTTTTAGCCCGTGCAGAATGTGGTCTGGCATTGCCCTGCTGAAATAAGCATGGACGTCCCGTCGCCTTGATGGCAACATATGTCTCTCTAAAATCCTAATGTACGCCTCAGAGTCAATGGTACCTTCACGTACATGTAACTCACCCATGCTGTGGGCACTGATGCACCCCCATATCATCACAGATGCTGGTTTTTGCACCTGTCGCTGATAACAATCAGGATGGTCGTTTTCATCTTTGGCACGGAGAACTCGACGCCCGTTTTTTCCGAAAACTAGCTGAAATGTGGACTCATCTGACCACAGCACACAGTTCCAGTCTTTCAGTCCATCTGAGATGAGCTCGGGCCCAGAGAACTCGCCGGCGTTTCTGCATAGAGTTGATGTATGGCTTCCTCCTTGTGTACTACAGTTTCAAGTTGCATTTCTGGATGCAGCGATGGACTGTGTTAAGTGACAATGGTTTTCCGCAGTACTCCCGAGCCCAGGTGGCTATAATTGTCACAGTAGCATGACGGTTTCTTAGGCAGTGCCGCCTGGGAGGACTCGAAGATCATGCGCATTCAACAGTGGTTTCCCACCTTGCCCTTTACGCACTGAGATTTCTCTGAATTCTCAGAATCTTTTCACAATATTATGTACTGTAGATGTTGAAAGACCTAAATTCTCTCACGAATTTTGGCACAAGGGAGTGAGCCACGACCCATCCTTGCTTGCAAAGACTGAGCTTTTGATGGACGCTACTTTTATACCCAGTCATGATACCTCACCTGCTACCAATTAGCCTGCTTAATGTGGAGTCTTCCAAACCGGTGTTACTTGAATATTCTGTGCACTTTTCAATCTTATTTTAACTCTGTCCCAAATTTTATTGAGTATGTTGCAGCCATTAAATTTTAAATTTGTGTATATTTACAAAATGCAATTAAGTTGGTCAGTAAAACTATTGGAAATCTTTTCTTTGTACTTTTGTAAGTTAAATAAGGGTTCAAGTGAATTAACATATCACAGATTTTTGTTTTTATTGCATTTTGGAGAATATCCCAACTTTTCTGGAAATGGGGTTTGTACTTGCGTCAGCCATCTCTTCTGTCTGCCTATTCCATAACCACCATCTGAGGGAAAAAGTTGCCCCATTAGTCTTTTAATTATTTACTTTTTCACCTTAAGTGTCGGATGTCTAGTTTTAGACTCTCCCCGAGAAAGATACTACTTATGCCCCTCATGATCTTACATACCTCTATAAGATCATCCTCAGCCTTCTGAACTCCAGTGTGAGCATTCAAAGCCTGTCCAATCTCATCTTTTAACTAAAGCCCTCCATTCCAAAGATTTCCTCTGAACTCCTTGTGCTTCTGCATCCTTTCTGCAATGTTGTGACCAGAACAATATACTCCATTTTGGGGGAGCTATAACCTTGCACCCAAAGGTCCTGTACATCATCACTGCTATGATCCCATCCTGCCAGTGTATATCACCCAAAATGTGTTAACTTACACTATTCTACATTGTGTTCCAATTGCTACTATATATTTAGGCAATAACAATCATTGCTTTCTTCAACTCTACCAAACTTCATGTTTTCAGCAAACTTACTTGTCAGACCACAGATGTTCGCATCCAAGTTACATGACAAACAGTAAAGGTCCCAGTGCTGATCCCTGCACATCACTGATAACTCGCTTCCAGTCAGACCATATCATGTGGTTTGCATTTGAAAAAATTTACAAAGCTTGGTAGAGTTGTTAAGGTTCCCCTTTATTTTTCAGGTATTCAGCAGCATTCCATTCAAGGAGAAAATATTAACATTAAATGATAAAGGTGCAGAGATTGGTCAGAGATTGATGTAATGTTAGTTTTTGAATTTTGCAATTCCAGTTTTAGATCAGTTATTTGTTCACAAAAAAGCAACATTTTCAAAAGTGCTTGCACATTTTACTAATATTTGCATGCATGATATGAACAGATAAATGACTTTCCATTTTTCTTATGACCTATGTAAGCAACAGGTGAACAATTTTCAGAAATAATGGAGCTTGCTTTATGCTTGTGTTTTGTGTTTGTACACCATTCAGCTTTTGGATGTGCTGGAGAGACACTGTATGGCTACTGGGTTGGATTATCGACGACTTGATGGGAAAACCAAGACAGAGGAGAGGGTCAAGATAGTGAAGGAATTCAACAGCTTGCAAGATATCAACATTTGCTTAGTGTCCACAATGTAAGATATGTTAAATTTGAAATTGTGCACTTGTCTGTTGATCGTTTATTCAAAGTGGTATCTATAAATGATAAGTACTTCTTAAATTTTGGTGCTGTTTAGTTGAGTTTTTTTTTATTACTTCCAGGGCTGGCGGTTTGGGACTGAATTTTGTTGGTGCAAATGTTGTTATAATGTTTGACCCAACATGGAATCCAGCTAATGATCTTCAAGCTATTGACAGGTATATGCTCAGAATGCTTCCTCCTTCCTCCTTTCGTGCCTCCTATATTTTCCTTTGGACATGGATTTCCCAAGCTTTCCAAAACATAAGTTATGTCTGCAATGAACAAGTTGTAAATGTGACAACAAAAGCAACACTCTAGTAATTTCTCCACTTCTGTGAATAAGCTCACCACCACCACCCCCAGCTCAAACCATCATCAACCCCAGCGTCCCTTAGTGAGAATTGGAGAGACTATTTACTTGTAAGTAGCAGTGATGGCAGGGAGAATGATGGACAGTGCAAAAGGAATATCAGTAATACATTAAGAACAAGCCAAGTAGATCAATGAGCGATTATGCTTAATTTGTCTGTGTTACTTGTTTTTCAGAACAGGGCTGTGGGACACTCCTATTAAGATGTATTAATGGAGAGAAGAAAAATTGAGTGATTGAATGAATTGGAGCCAAATGATCAGTTCCAATACAGAGAGCAAATTACCTAAAGCTGATGACATTTATATTGAAATTTATTGTCTTGAAGCTAAGAGTCTAGGCTGCTAATTGGTAGCTGCTGCTATATTCTTGTAGATAAACTCAAGGCCATTCATCACCCACATGATGGAGATCAGTTTAGTCAGAGGATGCATGCATCCTCTGGATTTAATTTTTTTTTTAACTTGAATGCTAGTCAATCTGCTGTGCATTTACTGCATCTGCTGTACTTAGTTATAACAGAGTTGTCAACATAGAAATAGGAATTATGGTCCACCATCAACTTACTGTCCATGTGCTTACTTATCTATACTCAACTCATTTATCTGCATTTAGTTCATAACAGTCTATGCCTTGGCAATTTATGCTTGTCTAGATGCTTCTCATTCTGTGTAATGACCTGTCTCCATCATCACCCCAAGCAGAGCATTCCGGATTTCAACCACTCTACGAAACTCTTGTGTACTCTGATTTCTGATCCCTTTTCCTCTCTTTAGGCTGTTTTCTGAGGGCCCTGTTTCAGCTGCTTTGTAATAATGATCGCTCGTTTAAAGTCCAATTGATTCAAATGTTTAAAAAACATGTGCAACTTGATTGGAGTAATAGAAACATAGAAAATAGGTGCAGGAGTAGGCCATTCGGTCCTTCGAGCCTGCACTGCCATTCAGTATGATCATGGCTGATCATCCAACTCAGAACCCTGTACCTGCTTTCTCTCCATACCCCCGATCCCTTTAGCCACAAGGGCCATATCTAACTTCCTCTCAAATATAGCCAATGAACCAGCCTCAACTGTTTCCTGTGGCAGAGAATTCCACAGATTCACCACTCTCTGTGTGAAGAAGTTTTTCCTCATCTCGGTCCTAAAAGGCTTCCCCTTTATCCTTAAACTGTGACCCCTCGTTCTGGACTTCCCCAACATCGGAAACAATCTTCCTGCATCTAGCCTGTCCAATCCCTTTAGAATTTTATACGTTTCAATAAGATCCCCCCTCAATCTTCTAAATTCCAGTGAGTATAAGCCTAGTCGATCCAGTCTTTCTTCATATGAAAGTCCTGCCATCTCAGGAATCAATCTGGTAAACCTTCTCTGTACTCCCTCTATGGCAAGAATGTCTTTCCTCAGATTAGGGGACCAAAACTGCACACAATATTCTACGTGCTGTCTCACCAAGGCCTTGTACAACTGTAGTAGAACCTCCCTGCTCCTGTACTCAAATCCTTTTGCTATGAATGCCAACATACCATTTGCCTTATTCACCACCTGCTGTACCTGCATGCTCACCTTCAATGACTGGTGTACAATGACACCCAGGTCTCGTTGCATCTCCCCTTTTCCTAATCGGCCACCATTCAGATAATAATCTATTTTCCTATTCTTGCAACCAAAGTGGATAACGTCACATTTATCCACATTAAGTTGTATCTGCCATGAATTTGCCCACTCACCTAACCTATCCAAGTCACCCTGCATCCTCTTAGCATCCTCCTCACAGCTAACACCGCTGCCTAGCTTCGTGTCATCCGCAAACTTGGAGATGCTGCATTTAATTCCCTTGCCTAAATCATTAATATATATTGTAAACAACTGGGGTCCCAGCACTGAGCCTTGTGGTACCCCACTAGTCACTGCCTGCCATTCTGAAAAGGTCCTGTTTACTCCCACTCTTTGTGTTCATTTGAAACAGATGACAGTTCAGAATTCAAACATTTCTCAAGAAAAGAACCCCTCATAACTTGAGGATGTGATTCTTAAACTCAGTTCTACAAAATTTTATTAGAGAAGACAATGTATCATACATACAGTAATTCAGTATAATTCCTAACATAAAGATGTGTATTGACACCAGAAAAATGAAAAGGGGCTCCAAGGAGAACATGGGAGGGTCCAAGTAAACTAATATAATTATTATTTTTTTAATTTATGGACTTCTTAACTTAAGGTATTACTATGCTGTCTCAGCTCAAAACATTAACTGTTTATTCCTTTCCATAGATGCTGCCTGACCTGCTGAGTTCCTCCAAGCATATTTTTTTGTGTGGCTCTGGATTTCCAGCATCAGCAGAATCTCTTGTGTTTGTACGGTGCTGTCATGTCAACCTGTATCAGCATACTCCTGACAGATTACCAATGAATTCTGTGCTTACTTGGTCAAATACTGTTTCCCTATCTCATTACAGAGCTTATCGCATTGGTCAGTGCAGAAATGTTCAAGTCTTTCGACTAATTTCATTGGGCACAGTTGAGGAAATCATGTACTTGCGCCAACTTTATAAACAGGTGAGCAAATAATGGTGCTCTGCATTTCATGTAAAATAAACCGAGGCCCCTTCACTGTTGTCCAGTAGTCCTAGCTAGGAATGGGTGGGCATGTGTAAATAGAATGTGTGAAGAGTAATGATGTTGAGCATCATCCCACTTGCATTGCCAATAACAAAAAATTACGAGGGTAAGCTTACTGCTAGTGCCACTAGACTGTATCCGGGCTAGAGTCTTGGTCTTCAGGAAGAAAGTTAGAAAGATTTTGTAGAGGTGGTATGAAGGAAAGCAAAATCTGTTTATATGTTTGCCATGTACGAGAACGCTGACGTTGTGAGCAGCTCCTTTCTCTGATCCATCAAATTCCATCTTGTGTTGAAACTATATTTTTGTTACATTGCCAGATGTCTCTGCAAGAAACCAACATAAGCAGAAAGTGTAAATAATTAGATTCAAAACATGCTGAGATTTTTTTGATTCTGAATTAATGAAGGCATTAGCGCCTAGGAATCTGGTTGCTTAGGACATTCTTGTTTCTAACAATATGCAATTAAAAGTCAATTTGTGAACCACAATAATAATTGCTTCTAGCTTCTTGTGTATCACTCTAGAAATTTGTGTGGGCACTTCCTGGTGAGAATCAGCATTGCGACCTAATGCAGCGTCCTTGTCAGTTGTGCGTAGGACAGTTGTGTTCCCTATGAAATATTGCTTCTGACCATATCAGGAAGAGACAATGGAAAAACATACCCTAGCAATTTAATACTGTATTGGGTTTCCTATAGGCAGTATACCTAGCTTTGTCTCCACCCTCCCACCTGATCACTTCCCACCTCCAGTCTCTTCTTATTTGACACTGTGGCTCCATCCTTCCTAATAATCCCCCAATGTCACGCTTTAGATAAGAACATAAGAAATAAGAGCGGGAATAGGCCATCTGGCCTATCAAACCTGTCCCACCATTCAATAAGATCATGGCTGATCTGTCCGTAAACTCAGTTCCATCTACCTGCCTTTTCCCCATAACCCTTAATTCCCTTACTATGTAAAAACCTATCTAACTGTTTCTTAAGTATATTTAGTGAGGAAGCCTCAACTGCTTCCCTGGACAGAGAATTCCACAGATTCACCACTCTCTGGGAAAAACAATTTCTCCTCATCTCCTTCCTAAATCTTCTCCCCTGAATCTTGAGACAATGTTCCCTAGTTCTAGTCTCACCTACCAATGGAAGCAACTTTCCTACTTCTTTCTTATCTATCCCTTTCAAATTTTTGTATGGGATACAAGATCCCCTCTCATTCTTCTGAACTCCAGAGAGTATAGTCTCAGGCGACTCAGTCTCTCCTCATAAGTTAACCCCTTCATCCCTGGAATCAACCTGGTGAACCTCCTCTGCGCTGCCTCCAAAGCCAGTATATCCTTCCTCAAGACCAGAACTGCACACAGTACTCCAGGTGCGGCCTCACCAGTATCCTCTATAGTTGCAGCATAACCTCCCTGCTCTTGAATTCAATCCCTCTAGCAATCAAAGCCAACATTCCGTTTGCCTTCTTAATAACCCGTTGTACCTGCAAGCCAGCTTTATGCAATTCATGAAGAAGCACTCCCAAGTCCCTCTGCACAACAGCATGCTGCAATCTTTCACCATTTAGATAATAATCTGCTCTTCTGTTATTCCTTCCAAAGTGGATGATCTCACATTTACCAACATTGTATTCCATCTGCCAGACCCTGGTCCACTCACTTAGCCTATCTATATCCCTCTGCAGACTCTCCACATCCTCTGTACAATTTGCTTTTCCACTCAGTTTAGTGTCATCAGCAAATTTTGCTATGCTACACTCAGTCCTCTCTTCCAAATCATCAGTGTAAATGGTAAACAGCTGTGAGCCCAGCACCAACCCCTGTGGCACCCCACTCACCACAGACTGCCAGCTGGAGAAACATCCATTTATACCAACTCTCTGCCTTCTATTGGTTAACCAATCCATTATCCATGCCAATACACTTCCTCTGACTCCAAGCGTCCATATCTTATTTATAAGTCTCTTGTGTGGCACCTTATCAAACGCCTTCTGGAAATCCAAGTATATGATGTCCACCTGTTCTCCTCTATCCACTGCACTCATTATGTCCTCAAAGAACTCCAGTAAGATTGTCAAACAGGAGCTGCCCTTTCTGAATCCAAGCTGTGTCTGTCTAATGGAACCACTCCTTTCTAAATGTTTCGCTATTTCTTCCTTAATGACAGCTTCAAGCATTTTCCCAATTACAGACGTTAAGCTAACTGGCCTATAGTTGCCCGTCTTTTGCCTAGATCCTTTCTAAAAAAGTGGCACGACATTTGCTGTCTCCCAGTCCGCCAGGACCTTCCCAGAGTCTAGAGAGTTTTGATAAATGATTACCAACGCGTCTACCATAACCTTTGTCAATTACTTCAGCACCCTGGGATGCATCCCATCAGGACCAGGGGACTTATCTACCTTCAAGTCCTCTAGTTTGCTCATCACTATCTCTTTAGCGACAGTGATTTTATCAAGGCCTTCACCTCCCATTTCATCCATTACATCCTTCTTTGGCATATTAGACGTGTCCTCCACCATGAAGACCGACACTAATTAGTTGTTCAATACCTCAGCCATTTCCTTATCACCCAATATCAATTTTCCTTTCTCATCTTCCAAGGGACCTACATTGACTTTAGCCACCCTCTTCCACTTTATATATTTATAAAAACTTTTGCTATCTGTTTTTAATATTTTCTGCTAATTTACTTTCATACTCTATCTTCCCTTTCCTTATTTTTTGTTTAGTTGTTCTCTGTTGCTTTTTAAAGTTTTCCCAGTCCTCCAGTCTCCCATTACTCTTCATGACTTTGTACGCATAAGCTTTTAATTTGATACTATCTTTTATTTCCTTAGTTATCCAAGGTTGGCTCTCCCCACACTTACTGTCCTTACTTTTGACTTGAATATACTTTTGTTGAGCACTGTGAAAAATCTCTTTGAAAGTATTCCACTATTCTTCAACTGCCCTATCAAATAGCCTGTGTTCCCAATCCACATTAGCCAACTCCTCCCTCATCCCATTGTAGTCTCCCTTGTTCAAGCATAGTACACTAGTTTTAGATCTAACTATTTCATCCTCCATCTGAATGCGAAATTCAATCATACTACGATCCCTTTTTCCAAGAGGATCCCTGACTACGAGACTGTTAATCGAAGAGGGCCTTCTTTGTTCGAATCTTCTTGCTTTGGTTGTTTCAATTATGTATTCCCATGATCTCTTCATCAAATTACAGATTAGTTTACAATTGTCTGCCCTTTCACTTACTCAACCACCTATGTCCCCATCCACATAAACATTAGTCACTAATTAATGTTCAATATATTGTCAGTACATCTTGCCTACTTTAGTGCACTAGAATGTGAACCCATTAAGTATTCAGAGCATTCTGCCAGACCAGTGGTTAACCACACTGATAACAGCTACTTGAGTAAGTTTGCCAAATTAGATATGCCTAGGAGTTGATGATTGTCTCATATTAAAGCTGCTTGTGAAATATTTATTTTCTCATTTGCATTAGCAACTGCACTGTGCTGCTGTCGGAAGTGAAAATGCAAGGCGCTATTTTAACGCGGTGCAAGGATCAAAGGAGCACCTTGGGGAAATATTTGGAGTCCGGAATATTTTCAGCCTTCGAATAGGGGGGTCCTGCTTGACTCGGGACATCATTCAGGTGAGAGTGCAGCCTCAAGTTTGTTGAAAAAGGTTAGAAGCAATTTTTAATGGGAAATACAGTTTTTGAAGGTTTCTTTTTCCAGTCACTTTAATCTCTCCCTTGCTCTCCCTCACACATCCATGTCCCGCTTTCTTTCTCTCTCCTTCTCTCTCCTCCTCCTTTCACTTCCCCGCCCCTCCACTCCTTCCCTCTCGTGAAATGCAAAGCAGGAAGACAATCCCACCAAGTCACATTGCACGTAGACAGATAAGACGGAGTGGGAGTGGAATGAGAACTTAAAGTGGCAAACATAATACTCTTCAACCCATGGTCACCCTGGTTTTATCCTGTCAGAGAGACCCTCCCTGCGGCTTAACAAATTTTGTTTGTCTTCGTTGTAATTATGAAGTGTGTCCAACCTGAAATGTTGGCTCTTGTTTCTGTTCCCACAGATGAGACCTGACCTGCTGAGTATTTTCAGTGTTTTCTGTTTTTGCCTTGTTCATCCTTGGTTGCTATTTTAAAACATGCATTTGGGCACCACCAGCACATTACCCTGCTTCCAGAATTTAATTATGTCAATGGAATAGAAGTCTGGAAACAGAGTCCAATATGTAAACTTAACAGCATTATGCATTTATGATGCCAGTGACTAAAGATAAAGTTGTCTCGTCATTCATCATGTGTGTGTTTCATGTGTGTGGATTAAGTGCCTCATATTACTTGCTACACAACAACAATGGTTAATGGGCTGTGAAGCACTTCACACTGTGCAAAGTATTATTTAAATGTATGTTCTTTCATATTCCTGTTTTTAATACTGCACAGTTTTTGTACTGATTTAGATCCATCTTCGTTGATAAAATGGCGGCAGCAACTACTCATAATATACACCAGCAAATCACTTCCTGAAGTTACCTATAGGGTTGTCACAGTTCATTACTTGCAGGAAAATAAAATGTTTAGAGGGCAATTGTAAACTCAATCAAGTGGAATAAGTTTTTTTGTGGCTTCTGGTTTAGACTTTTTATAAAGCTTTTCAGAAAATCTCAGAACACGCTTGTTCGTTACGTAGATCTGTTTTTAATATAACTAAACCATGAGATTACTTGTATGTTTCTTTACAGAGGGAGGGCCAAGTGGAAGCAGGAGTGATGACAGCCATTACACAGTTGAGAGAAGAACCTCCAGTGGAAAGACAGGAAGCAGTGAGTTTTTTTGTCACTACATTCAGGCATGCAATACTTCACCTGAAAACCGCAGAACATAATGACCCCCCCCTCCCCCCCCCCCCCCGTGACTCCTCACCCCTCTGATACTCCCAATGCCATTCCTGGGTTAATAGTTCACTTTCCCACAGGTTAGTGCTGTTCAAGTTCCGGGTGGCTGGCTCTTCTGGAAATTAAGATGGATTTTGATTACATAACCCTTTTCAATTTTCACAAGATGATTGCTACTTCATCACATACATGCTGATGTATAATCTGGGGACATCTAGATATCTCAACATGTCTGTTTTTAATGGATCAGATGACTCCAAATTTTCTGTTTGTGTGAATAATTAAAACGGCATGGGAAATGTTGAAGTGTTGTTTCAATAGTCTTTTGTTCACTCCAACTGGAAGGAAACTGCTTTTGAGAACATGATGTAGGAATGTGTAAAGCTCATTTGAGTATTCATCTCCACGTTTATTACCTGCTCAAGCTTTCCTTCCATTGGACAGAAATTGCCTTGTTGTACAAGCGGTTGAGATCCTGACATTGATTTTATTTATTCTTTAGTCCATTCATAAGTTCTTTCCTGATTAAAATTTAACTATGCTGATGTTTGAAGTCAATGCCCAGTTAATGTCCTGCTGAAACATCAGCAATGAAAGGTATAAATTATCCCACAATTCCAAACAAAAGCACATTGATGGAAGTATGCCTATTATGCCTTTGGAATTATATATTTTATAGTTTCCCTGTTTTGAATAACCCTCAGGATGAATTGATGCTAATGAGGTAAAGCTCCTTCTCAATGTATAATAATCTGTACTATGTACACAGTCAGTGTGAATGTTAACTGTATCACAGCAATTGAACAGCAAGTCCTTTAAAATCCTATGTCTGATGGCTCAGTTGCTGACACACTCCCTTATAAATTGAAAAGTCTTAAGTTCCAGAAACGTAAGTATAAACACCTAGTCTAACATTCAATGGGATGCTGAAGTTTAGCTGCAGAGTCAGAGATGCAGGATCTTTCACAATAGTTGGCCATCCCAAAGTAAGTTAGATTTGATAAAGTGGTTTAGAAGTGTGACATTAAACTGAGATCCATCCTCTTGGGTGGATGTTATTAAAAGTTGTGGAACTATTTCAAAAGCACTCAGGGAATTAATAATTTTCTCTTGACCTATATTTATCCATTAGACAAATCGCTAAAACGGTTTGCCTGGCCTTAATCTCTTTTCCAATTGTGAGAATTCAGCATTCAAACTGAGCACCACATTTTCTACAAGCATTTACATTTCCAAACCACTTCATCAACTGTACCTTACTTTGGGATGCCCCAGTGTCATAACAGATGCTGCATCGCTAGAAGCCTACCTTTCCTTTTCTTTTACAGCTAATTTCTGAAACACTATCTTGGGTACACCTAGACAACGTTCAGTCACGTAATTAGAACAGATAGGGAGTGTGAGATAAATTGATGAGAGATAGAAATGTGGAAGAGGCTTGGGTGGATTGCACAGTATTGCTTCAGCATCTTGGCTGCCATTCTGTTGTACAGTTGTAATGATGCTGCAAGAATTACACAAGATACACAGTCCAGAAATGCACTGTGCAATCCAAATAATCTGTGTGAACTTTATATTCAGCAGCTATGTTATTATTTACACTTGTGCACCTCGTTAATGTAAATATCTAATCAGCCAATCATGTGGTGACAACTCAATGCATAAAAGCTTGCAGACATGATCAAGAGGTTCCCTTGTTGTTCAGACCAAACATTAGAATGGGGAAGAAATGTGATCTGAGTGACTTTTAGCATGGAATGATTGTTGGTGCCAGATAGGGTGGTTTGAGTATCTCAGAAACTACTACTGGTTTACCAGTCTGTAGATAACAATCTGTAAATAATAGCCTGTAGATTTTACAGAGAATAGTGCAAGAAACAAAAAAATTCAGTAAACAGCAGATCTTTAGGCATAGGTGCTTTGTTAACGAGAAGGGTCAGAGGAGACTGGCCAGACTAGATCAAGCTTGACAGTAAGGCAGCAGCTCAAATAACCAACCATTACAACGGTGGTATGCAGTAGAGCATCTCTGAATGCACAATATGTTGAATCTCGAAAAGCTTGTAGATATGAAAGCCAGAAAGGAAAAAACAATCATGCCTAAATCAGAGAATCTGATTTAAGTTTACTCAATCAGAGAATCAGAGAATCTGATTTAAGTTTACTCCATCCATGCATTTCTGAGGTGCATTTCCACCAATATTGGACCATTAACTCTGTTTCTCTTTCCAGAGATACTGTCTGACCTGGTTTTTCTCCAATTTTCTGTTGCATTTGTATGTATTGTTTGGTACATTTGTAAATATTTAATATTTTCTTCAATGGTTAGATCACCGACGGAAATACAGTTGAAGAAGTGAACCTGAACTTGTTGGTGCAGCCTAATAAAGAAAACAGGGCAGCCTTGAGAAAGTCAGAACAATTTTTTGACTTCAGCAGTGACAGCGAAACAGAGCCTTCAATGAAGAAAACTAAAATGGATCCAGTAGAAATCAATCACCATCGAGATACTGGTGGACAGCTCACATTAGTCCAATGTGGATTTGCCAGATTTTTTGACAGGAAAGGAAGCAGTAGTGAGGAATCCAGTGAAAGTGACGATCATTCTAATATTGAAATATTACAGAAGCAGAGCACAGGAACTGGCACAAGCTTGGGTGCTGCTGTGGCACAGGGAAAAGATGGTTACTGGGGACAAGATAGCCATTTGAATGCTCAAACAGTGAAAGGAGATGGTGGGCATTCTAAGCAGGCAAAGCACAACTACAGCTCTTCCACTGAATCTAAAGGAAAGGCTGAGCCACCAATTGACATAGGAGCCAATAACAGCAGAGATGAGAATAATGTGGTCAGTACCTCAGGAGTGTTCAGACTAAAGAAAAAAATGCTTGTCAAGAGGAAATCTCATCCTAGCTTCCTGTCTACAGATTCTGAGGATTCGAGCAATGAAAATAATTCCAGTAAGAAAAAGGCTTTATCATCCAACATTTCAGATTGCCTTGGTGCAAAACCATGCATTGTTAATGGTTCTCCCAAGATAACACAGGGGAAAACCTTGAGTCATGTGGCCAAACTGAAAACTCAGTTGAACGAGGAAGAGAGCATCAGTGATGAGTCAGACAATATCGAAATAAGTACAGAGTCACCAGATGTAATGTCCAGTCCACCTGATGACAGTGCTGAAGCAGGCAGGCGAAACGTTAAAAGTAATTCTGGAGCCGTTGTTAAAAAAGTGACAGCTCAATACAACATAGACGAATTTTCATCCTCTGAAGATGACATTACCACGAAGAGGAGCAGATTAAATGCAAACGATGAGATCAGTAGAAATAACAGGGGGAAAAAGTGCAAGAAAGTTCAGCTTGGAATTCACAACAGGCCCAGTGAAAGTGCCAAAGATCTAACTGTACCCAAGCACCGGAAACGGAGGCAAAGCCATATGGAGCAGTTGGCATCAGTGAGCAAATTGTTAGGTAACTACAGATTTTTTCATTTAAAGAGTAAAGTCATGATGTGTTGTCTGTCTGTTACAAAGGTATTATGTCTGTAAGAGATAAGAGTGCATTGCAGATGCATTTTGCACTGCTGTTTCACAAGTAATGTTAGGATGACACTGAAAGTACTTTGTACCGGCACTAAGCTTGAAGGGAATTAACTGTGAAGGTCCATAGTGACTCAGAATAGGAGCAGACAAATACTTCCAACTCAGAAGTTAGAAAAATAATATTTTTGGAGATTAGGCTTTGCCTGATTTTGTGTTGTAAATGAAGCCTAACAATGTCATGTCTAACTAGCGCAGGCTACAATTGTGAGGCCGCTGCCTTAAGAGTTCCAAATTAGAAGGCTGAAGAAACTGTGGCACATGTGTTTGCTGGCATGCAAATGTCAACTCTGGCCAATTCAGGATTCTTTTTCAACCTCTAGGCAATCAATCAAATCTTAAGTATTGTTTCACATTTGATTTTTATAAAGGAAAGCACTGTGTAGCAAAGAGCAATTTCAATCAAATATGTTTCACAATCATGGTGATAAGTGTAGAAAAGGACTCCAGCAGCTCACCTGAATAGAGTTGCCGATTCTGTTTGGACATATTCCAGGATGGTATATCACATGACCACTGACTGCCTCAAATCATCCTGTCAAGTCACATAGCTGTTTTTCTTGGGTTGTTTGCAGAACTGTTTTTAGATGAATCTTCAACTCTGGAGACATCCAAACTATGAGGATTGCTAATTCTGGCTAAAAATATGCAGATGAGATTCAATCAAGGCCTGATCGTTCACTGTTCTTGGACTTCCACTTCAGGAAAATGCTGCCTTTGCAGACCAAAATTGTCCCTATAATTACAAGGGTGCTTCAGTTGTGTGAGCGCACCATGAATAGTTTAAAATTGTGCATACAAAAGAAATATTGAGTGTCTTCAATTACAGCTGGTGTGGGAGATTAATCCAGACTGCTCTTCATCAAACTAGGATTACCCTGGTGAAACAGTCTAAGCAGCATTTATAGAAAAGAGTACAGCCGACATTTTGGGCTGAGACCTTTTGTACTCTTGTTCATAGATGCTGAGTTCCTCCAGCATTCTGTACGTGTTGCTTGGATTTCCAGCATTTGTGGATTTTCTCTTGTTCACCCTGGTGAAGATTATTTTTAAATAATGCTATCCAGGAAGAGAAATTCTATACAATCCTTATCCTTATTCTTTCAAAATAAGCAGAGCATATTGATGAATAAGCCAAAAATGTAAGCATTCCACTTTCATCAAAGAGTGTAGGTTTTAGGTTCAGACTTGTCCGGATAATCAAGAGAGGCTTTGCTGCAAGAAGTTCTTCTACTCAAGCATGCTTTCATAAAGGATGCTTTATGAGAGGTACATTTTAAACCTTTTAAAACTCTCATCATTGATATTTGAATTTCTCCCAATTGGCTGAAAGCAAGAGAAGGGGCAAACCAGAAGAGTTAGTTTTTTTCGTGAAACAAGGTAAATGACATGATTTGCTGAAGGGCATCTCATCAAAACTGTTTAAAGCAGCTCCAGTTCTTGATAACTGATATTTAATATTTCAATTAATAGGCAATGTAGAAGAAGTGGCTTTCATTCACTCAAACCAGCGTGTGATTGGATCCAGCAAGGCTGAGAACCAAATGACCCATACTGCAATTCGTGATGTGTTTGAACTGAAGCAGTATTCCCAGGTTCCTGCAAACATCACCTGTCATACAGTTCAGGTAAGCTGTGCACTGAAAGGAATCATTTTGACATCTCCTGTAATAGGTTTTGAAAATGTGTATAAAATGCCAGAATCTTGTCAAGAAATAAAACTGAAGTCTTCAAAAGAAATGTATTTTAATAGGTTGAAAGTGTGTATTATATACATATTTCTGAAATGTGAGTCATACAAATGATTAGTGCTTCAATGTTTTGGTCTAGATTATTACAGTATGCCCGTGATCTTTAAAACTACCACCTTCAGTTCTTACGTTGTCTTGGACAAATCTTTTTAAGTTAATCAATATGTTAATCACTAATTTATGATATTGTATCAGTAAAGTTATGTAACTCAGAATTATAATCCAAAGGATATAAAAGTAAAATCTGATCTGACCATGGCCAATCCAAAGCCTCAGAACTTAAACAGTTTTGATATCCAAACCTGCTTCCTGCCAGGTTTGGGTCAGGTAACCAGGCTTGAGCAAGATGAAACTTGGGGTGATACACTAAGAATGATGCTAATGCCCACTTTGTGTGGAGAGCATTCAAAGTTCAAAGTAAATTTACTATCGAAGTACATGTACATAGGTCATCGTGTACAACCCTGAAATTCATTTTTGTGTGGGCATTCACATTAAATACAAGAAACACAATAGAATTGATGAAAGACTGCACCCAACAGGATGGACAAACAACCAATGTGCAAAAGGCAACAAGCTGAGCAAACACAGAATTTAAAAAATAAATAAATAAAGCAATGAATATGAGATGAAGAGTCCTTGAAAGTGAATCTCTAATATTGTGGGAACAGTTCAGTGAAGGGGCGAATGAAGTTATCCCTCTGGTTCAAGGGCCTGATGACCAAGGGGTGATTACTGTTCCTGAACCTGATGGTGTGGGTCCTGAGGCTCCTGTACCTTATTGCTGATGGCAGCAGTCAGAAGAGAACATGGCCTGGATGGTGTGGGCCCTTGATGATACTGCTGTCCTGTAACTGTGCTCCATGTAGATATGCTCAATGTTTCGATGGCTGTACTCGTGATGAATTGAGCCATATTCTCTACTTTTTGTAGGCTTTTCTATTCAAGGGTGTTAGGTGTTTCTGTACCAGGCTGTGATGTAACCAGTCAACCAGTCAATATACACTCCACCACACATCTGTAGAAGCTAGCCAGAATATTAGATGTCATTCTGAGTCTTCACAAACTTCTATGAAAACACGGCTTTCTTCCTAATGCCGTTTATGTGCTGGATCCTGGGCAGATCCTCTGAAATGATAACATCCAGGAATTTAAAGTTGTTGACCCTCTCCACCACTGGTCCTCCAATGAGGACTGGCTTAATGACCTCCGATTTCCTCCTCCTGAAGTCAATAATCAGCTCCATGGTTTTGCTGATGTTGAGTGAGAGGTTGTTATAACACCAATCCCCCAGATTTTCAATCTCCCTCCTATATGCTGATCCATCACAACCTTTGATATGGCCTATGAATGTCAGCAAATTTAAAAATGGCATTGGAGCTGTGCTTAGCCCCTCAGTCTTATGTATAAAGCAAGTAGAGCAGGGGCCTTAGCAGACAGCCTTGTGGTACACTAGTGCAGTTGCAGATTGTGGAGGAGCTGTTATTGTCAATTCAAATTGACTGGAGTCTGTAAGTGAGGAAATCAAGGATCCAGTTCCACAAGGAGGCATTAAGACCATGGTCTTTACGCTTATTAATTAGTTTTGAGAGGATGATAAGATTGAGTGCTAAACTGTAGTCAGTGGAGAGCATCCTAATGCATGCATCTTCGCTGCCCAGATTTTCCACGATTCAATGAAGAGTCAATGAAATGGCATCACCTGCTGGCCTGTTGTGACGGTAGGCAACTTGGAGTGAATCCAAGTTGCTTTCAGACAGGAAATAATATATTTCATCACCCAACTTCATCAAAGTGGGTGTAAGCGCTTTGCATGATAATCATTGAGGCAGATTACTATGTTCCTCTTGGACACCAGTACAACTGAAGCCTGGTTGAAATAGGTGAGTACCTCAAACTGCTGGTGAGAGGTTAAAGATATTGGTAAACACTCCAGCCAGATGATCAGCATAGGTCTTAAGCATACTGCCAGATACCCTGTCTGCGCCGATGGTTTCTCTGGGTTCGCCCTCCTGAAAGGTACTCTCACGTTGGCCTTGGAGACTGAAATCACAGCATCATCGGGGGCTGTGGGAATTCATGAAAGTTCCTCCATATTTTAGTGGTCAAAGTGAGTGCAAAAAGCATTGAACTCATCGGGGAGCAAAGCCTTGTGTCACCTTTGTCACTGGTAATCACTTTGTAGGAGGTGATGGTATTCAAGCCCTGACATAGCTGTTGAACATCCTTCAGTATTCAGAATTAGTCTGGAATTGCCATTTCACACATGAAAAGATAGCTCTTGGGAGATCATAATTAGTCCTCTTGTATTTTACTTGGTCACCAGACTTGAATGCCACTGACCTGTCCCTCAGCAGCTTGCAGATCTTGTGGTTCATCCAGGGCATCTGGTTGGGGAAGACTCTGAATGATTCTGGGGAGGGATGTACTCGTCTGTTACTGTTTTCATAAACTCCTTGGTAACCGCTTAGGCAAAAGGAGGGTTGGAGTTACCTGGGGCATAGCAACCTCCATCCCTCTAGTTAGCAGGTTGCAATGTTATCACCATTTTGTGATCAGTTTAGGGACACAATCATTATCTCTGGATTTGAGAGCTCAGATTTAATGGTTTTGATGCTGGGTCATGCCCCACCTTTTGTGTGTGGATTCATAGATCAGTTGCAAGTTGCACCATCATTCTCATCATAAGGGAATTATCAGTCAGCTCACTCCCTGCAGATTTTAATGTGCTGACCTGTGTTCCCTATTGGTACACTGAACAATGTAGATTTTTTTAAAAATTCCTGAATTTGAAAACCTTTGTTTTTAGTTATTGACTCAGACCCAACATTTTTTTTCAGTTTCCATTGGTAACCGAGCTCTAACAAAGAATGAAGTGTAATAAAACTAAAATATAGGAATAGAATTAGGCCATTTGGCCCTGTGAGTCTGCTACTCCATCATGGCTGATTTATTATCCCTTCAACCCCATTCCCCTGCCTCCTCCCCATAACCTTTGATGCCCTTCCTAATCAAAAACTTACCAGCCTCCTCTTTAAATATACCTAGTAACTTGGCCTCCACAGCCAATCATAGAATAATGGAAGGCTATTTCACCCTTCAAATCTGCATTAACAATTTTGGAGTAATGGTCTTATTGTGCCCCATTCTTTCTTCATACCTCTGCAATTTCAGCTGAAACTTATTTATTACATTTTCTTTTGTAGTTCATGGTTTACTTTTGAATCTACACTAGCTACTGTAGCAAGTGGTACATTCCTAATCCTAAACAACTGTTGCAAAAAGAACTTCATCTTGCCCTCATATTATGTTAATGCTGCACCTTCTGGCCAGCAGCCCTGTAGATGTCAAATTAGATCTTTTTTATTTACTTCCTAAGCCCTTTTTTACATATTATTATGTTTCTTCCTTGAGGGAACATTTCCAGCTTTTCCATTCTATTTATGTAACTGTCATCCATCCAATGATATAAATTCCTCTGCGTGGAGCATTAGATTGGTCAGAAGTGTTAATCTAGTGTTCCTCAACCTGCACATGTTTAAGGTTATGGATTCAGAAGTTGTTGGTGCTCACCACTCAGCTATATAAGTTTAGACTTGCCTGCTCTGGGCTTGCCAGTGTTGACTTGCTGACCACAGCTGTCCTGATTCAGTGACAAAACCATGTGTAGCAGCAGGGCCCTATGCATCATGTGCTGACCAGTGAAGTCCTGCCATCAAGCATGCGAAAAAGTCTGCGCTGCAACCTCCCCCAAATAGTTGTCAGACCCTTGAATATTTTAAATGTTTTTTTAAAAAATGAAAAATGATAGAACAATTAAATTTAATAATTATTTTGAAAATAAAACTCCTACACATTTGAAATATTTTTAATTGCTCAAAGTTATTTTACATATCTAATCTAATGCAACAATTTTTAGCACATTAAGGAAAGCTAGTTAGGAAGCATTTTATTTCAGATTTTACACTGGGGTATTTTACTTAAGAATTATAAACAATATGGGGTGACATTTTAATTTGGATCAGCTACTTTATTTGGAGTTAACAATATATTGGATGTCATGGAAATCTTTATGACTATGTCCTTGAAAGTGTTGAACCGCTTTTGTTGTCGGTGCTTCATTAAGCTAGTCATACACTTGGTTCTCCTCAAAAATGCTTTCAACAGCACCAAACAAATGAGGGTCAGAAGTTAACACACCTGTCATTTGTGTAACCTTCTCCACAGACAGACGGGAAGGGTCAACAAGCAGCTGGTACCAGCACCTTGATTAGGGATGCACCCACAGGAATCTATAGGTGAGTGAACTTGAAGACTGAAGTCAAAGGTCACAACGACCCAGCTTCCTTTCTTTAAAGCAGCTGAACTTATTACCTCTTTGCTTGGTCATATGATACTTTTGCCTAAAGATGACACCAGAGGTGCCTCTTTTGTATTTGCAAGGGTCCAAGAAGAAATTGAACACTGCTAATGTGATGTTCTTAGCACAGACCATTCTTGATTGGCATGCTGACTTAATGTATTTGCAAAATGATGCGACAGCAGCAGAATGCATATACAGGAAATACTTAGCCTTTTCTTCCACTGACCTATTCTTTCTATTCAGGTTCTTAAAGCATTTCATAGTTGTAAAGATGTCAGAGTGCAGGACTTGTCAAAGGCAATCACAGCTGCAGAGTCAGGCTAGGAATGCAGTCTGAGCTTCATTTTGAGTACTTCGCTGTACCATTCTGTTTCCTGTCATTTCTGATTATGTTGTCGTTTCACATCCTCTGTGAATCTGGTCTTTGTAAGGATACTTGTACAGGATTTCAGGGCCCCCCTTTTCATCTTCGCAGTCTAGATCACTGATTCAAGAAGCCTTGTTTTGACAGGCACTGCCTTCATACAATAATTGTGCAATAATGAATGTGAAGCCAAGGCATGAATTGATTATGTGATAAATGACAATTGAGCCTTTATTTGTAATCATGTTTGAGCCTAAAGGCCACATGTGTGTTATGGTGAAATTTTTCTTTGTGTTCAGCTGTTCATTGGGTGTTGTGCTGAATAATGCACACAGCCCACACAGGTTCTGAAAGCTGGGTTTGCAGATACAGGCAGTCCCTGCTCAAGATCTGGTGGTACAGCTGTATAAGCAATCCTGGTGAACACACTTCTCTGACCACCATCAAAGAAGGAGCTTGCAAATAGGATTTAGTAATGGATCTGAAAATAATGCCAACATATTAAACTGGAAGTAGTGACAGGAAAAATACTGTTTTTTTTTGCTGTAATTATGTTGCCAGAGTAAGGAAATGCATTAGGAAAGTATTGAATATCTTGCACTGAAGGAAAATTTACACGCTATGCATATTGCCAAACTGAACAAAAAGTACTGGGTCCTATGTCCGAGTGATAATAAGAAGGTCGAAGATCAGCAGAGTTGGAGGTGTCCGTAATGCTTCCATGCTTCTTTTATTATTATGTGTTAATTGGCAATAAGGCTTTCTACTTCATCCTGGTTAGATAAACATAACTGTGCTCGGAAACATATTATATAAATATAAAAGATTTTATATTTAAATCAGCAGGGGAATTTTCAAACCCAAGGGTCACCCATTCAATCAAACTGGGATTATTAACCAAGATTAAGTTTGAAAGGCTTTGTATCTCTTAATGCCAAACTTTGTCATCCAGTATGTTGTCATTGTATGTATGTTGTAACCTAAGTAAATATTTAGAGGCCATGTAGAAGTGGAAATTAAAATGAGCAAGTTGGCTGCCATTTGGGGACTCTGAAGATAGTATAGAAACATGTATTTATCCATGACAGAGCAAATTTAGGAATTGAACAATATGCAAATTTCAGTAATGCATACAGTGCAACTTCCCTTCTCCATCCCATCCCACTCTCTCCCGACATTCCACCCCCAAACTCCCAAAAAAATGCCCAGTGTATCAGGTTAGTAAGGCATTAAATTATCTTTCAGCCAACATGTTAAACTTGTACTAGTAAGAGGAAGCATACTGTCAGCAAGTGCTTCCAGAAGTCTGCCAAGGATCAATGGATTTCTTCGTTTGCATATTCTAACTCAAAGTAATTGACCATTTTCTAGTTGGTACTAGTCAGATACTCAGGAATGCTCGATCAGCTCTCAACTAGAAAAACAACTGATCATCAGATCAACATACTCAAATGGAAAGATTTATGGTGTTGTTTATGTCATTGTCTGGCATCAGCTTAGTACTTCAGAGCATTAACTAATTTGTTGGAGACAGAGGGAAAGAGGGCAAAAAATAGATGCAGTGATTTACAGTTTCTCACCATTCCAACCCATTCTACTGCTTTTCTTTAGTGCTGAATTGTTTAGTTAAGTTAATTTTTTTTTTAAAGGCTCCTATCTCTTGCAGAAAGCAGCTGTCTGGCTTGGCCCCTGTGGAAAATTTACCTGAGCATGCTTTGATCAACACCTCACAACAGCAGCTGAAAATGCTGAGGGACTCCAGCCTGACCCAGTGTCCAAGGTCAAACAATATCCAGTCAGTCAGGCCCTCAGAAGCTGAACATGAGGATAATGTCACAGTGCAAAGGTCAAAAGGCTATGCATCCACAGGCCATTCTGACAGAAAGGCAAATAAAACAATTAATTTTATCTGTGGAGCATCAGCTGGCAGGATAAAAAGTTTAAGAAAAAAGAACCTGAAAGAAATGACTCAATGTTTTGAAATGCAAGATGAAGTTAATTCACAAAAGCATGATTATATGTCAGGACAGCCTCATAAAAAACATTATGTGATGGCTGACAAATCTGCTAGTGATTTTGCTGAAGGCATTGGCGACAGAATCTCTATGGGATGTTCAAGTCCTTCAACTGCAGCAGTCTCAAAGAGTAGACTGGACGGGAGTGGGACAAGCTCCAAAGGGGCTGTGAAACCTCAGCAACAGCGTGAAGAGAGAGGACCACCAGCAGCCGAGCCAAAGGGCACGCCAGATAACAACCACGAAATAGCGCAACTCAAAACCGACTTCATCACAGAGCTGCTTGGTGACACCTCCATACTGGACCCATTGTTCAACAGAAAGAAAAACCTTACAGCAAAGCCAAAGAAAGCTTCTGGGGATGTGCCAAAAGGAAAAAGCAAACCTAAAGATTTCTGGGATTTTTTGAATAAAAGTAGCGAAGAGTATGCTACTACATTAACAGATTTTTCAGTGATAGAAAGGTTATGTGAAAGTGCACCTCTGAAGACAAAGGAAAAGGAAAAAGAATGGGATGGTTCCCTTTGGAAAAAGAATGAAAAGTTTTTGTGGAAGAAAATGTGATCAAGAGAATGGCTTTAGTGGCTCAACATCTGGCACATCGCTGGCAGGTTGCCAACTATGGAAACAACTTTCAGACTTTCAATGGGGAAACAAAGCAAAAACCTACAAATGAATAATGTTTTAATTTATCTAAATACAGTGACTGTAAAGAAAAAATGCAGTAATGGATTTCTGCTTGTTTGTTTTACAAAATTGATATATATACATTTCATAGATTGGCAGAAGAATGGTGAGGTAACAATATACTATTGGAAGTAAGCCATTCGTTGCAATGTAATTGATACTTGATTAACATTATTCTGAAAAACAGACTTGTTATTTAACATTTTCACTACAGTGGATTCTGGTTAATTGGGTCATCGGTTAATCAGGGCAGTTGCTTATTTGGGACAACTTACTGAAGAACAAAAACTAATTGAGAAACTAGCCAGGACTCCTTTCATTTATTTGGATCACTCTGCCACTTAATTGGGATAGGAGATTGTTGCCATAAGACAATTCAGAACTGTTTTGCTCATTGTGGTTTCAAGCATTCAGACTTGGAAATGCCAAATTTGAAGGTATCAGCAATTGTCTTGAATGTTACCTTTGGTCCCCACCAGACACTCAGCTCTGACCAGTGGCTACAAGTAGCTGTTCGCATGCGATAGCAGTCAAACCCCAGTATACCGTTTTGAAAGATGAGGGTAGCCAGCAAGTGTTCTACCCTGGTGAGATAGGGATATGCCTATCCTAATCTGGTAGTCTGGTGGTCTGTAGAGAGATTCAACAGCCAGGAAAGCAGTCCTGCAACTCTATGTGGAGAGTAAAGGGCTTGATGAGGACAGAAGAAGCCACGGTCATCCACTGCAACCAGGGAAGACCCCAGTTGCGATAGCTCCTTGTACCACCGGACATGGGCTTCTGAGGTCGAGCTCGTGGAACTGCCCCAGTGCAGCAGCTTTCCATTTTACACACAGGTTACCATCATTGTTAGATAGGACCGGTAGTATTGGTAGTGTTCTAATTTGTTCTGTATTTCACTTAACTATATAATTTGGTACTCAGCTATACAGTACTTTCCCTTTTTTATATCCTTTTAACTCTATCCACGAAAATTCAGCTAATGGGGCAGCTGCTTACTTGGGCCAAAATGCCCTGGTCACAATGTGTCCCAATTAACTAGAATCCACAGTATATGGGCGCACAGTCTATTTTATACAGGGACTTCTTAATGATTGTATGTTACTTAATGCTTAGATTTGGAGATGTGGTAGGGAAATGCAGATGGTTATTCAGCCTATCAAGTCTATGGTAATCTGGTTGTTCTTATCAGTCATTGATTTTAAACCTGTGCGAAACAATTAATGCATTGGTATGAGAAAGAGTGTTTTTAGTTAATATGATTACTTATTTCCCTTTGATATTGAAAGGTTTCTAGTGCAGAACATGAAGTCCTCTTATAAGCAGACTGTGAACACCTATGAAGAGGAGCACAGCTTTACTTGCCCATCTCTGCTCTGTGTCCTGAAAATTATATTTGGCTCACCACTGTCAACTTCTGGAGAGAGAATTGCAGGTTTTCATTTCTCTTTGCCACCTGGTATCCTTTCACAAGGCCTAGTGTTGAGATTATGTTGCCTGTTCCGGATATCTTTATTGGAGGAAATTGTAGCTTTGAAATTGGATTGGATGGCATCTATTTCCTTGGCACAATACATTCTAAAATTGGAATGAATTATATTAGAGTTCAGAGAAAATGTGAGCCATACTCTGATGTCAATGCAGAAATGTATGGTTAGGTTGGGCAGGGGGTGCATCTGTGCTCCTGGAGAAATGCACGTTTGCATTTAAAATCTTTAGGCTGAGGGATCTCCTCGTCTTATCATCTCTCTGCTCATGTAGGAGAGCCACTCATACAATTCAGAGTTACTCATGTGCATCCCTTGCTCCTCGAAAACAGAAGCCTCCTTTTGAGAGCCTTGTCTGTCGAGAACAACAGTCTTCTCAAAGGTGAAAAGCACGAGGGGCATCTTACTGTTGCTTAAGAGCATCACGGTCCTCTCAGGTATTGAGAGGCATATTGTGCTTGCCTTCATCAGTCAGGATGTGGATTACAGGAGATGAGACCTCATGTTGCAACAGTGCAAGTTGTTGGTGAGACCACACTTGTTGCATTATGTGCAGTTCTAGTTGACCAGCTATAGGGAAGATGTCATTCTGTACAGGGTGCAGAAGAGATTCACAGGGATGTTACTGGGACTAGAAGGATTGAGTTATAAGGAGATGCTAGATAGGCTGGGGTTTGTTTCCTCGAGCATGGGTTGTTGAGGGGTGATCTTGTAGAGAATCATGAGGGATGGTCTTAATCTTTTTCTCAGGGAACAGGAACTTTAGAAGACAGATTTAAGGTGAGAAGGGGAAAAAAATTAAAAGGGACATACAAGTTGCCAGAAGAAGCTGTAGACTTGGGAATAATTACAATGTTTAAAGGACATTTAGACATATACAATAGAAAAGATTTAAAGCAGGGTTTCCCACCATTGGGTCAGTGGACCTCAGGTTGGGAACTCCAGGTTCAGAGGGATATTGGCCAAATCACACTAGCCTGGATAGACATCTTGGTCAGCACAGACTGAAGAGCATATTTCTGTGCTGTACTGTATAACTATGACACTTACTGTTGTTCCTATAGAATTTCAAAATACACTGTGGCCTTTGCCTCTGTATCAGCTCCCACCTGTCTGTGCCAGTAGTCCATGTGTAGTGATGTTATCACCAAGTCCTACAGACAGGTAAAGATGGCTTCCAGAGCAAAGTTCATGGTCTCCTGGGTCCGCAAAGCCCCTTGCGAGATTTTAGTGTTGATCTCCTTCATGCAGTTTATCACCTTCTGCATTTGGAGAGACGAGCCAGTAAACTCACTAACTGTCCAGCTGTGCATTTGCACCAGCCTTGTCATTGGAAACATCTGAGTCCTCTGCAACAGAACAGATGCATGGATTAACACCAACCCTTAAATGTTTCCCACACCTGTTGCTAGGCCACTGCATACTGATGTCTAGTTTATCTCCTCACAACACTGTCTGTTTCAAACAGTCTTTTCATTCTTCACAGAACCAGCAGCTGGGATTTTGCTATGGGCTGCCAGGCACAAGGATGCATAATGGTCTGTATCCTCAACATTGTCATTTTCCCATCCCCACTGCCCCCCCTCCCGCCTACCCAATCCATGATCACCTCTCCCCACTCTCTCTGATCCTCTCTCATGCTTTGCCTGCTCCTCAAGCTCAGAGTGATTAGATTCTGAGAAGAGTGAAACAGGAGAAGCTCTCCTAATAGGCTACGGTGACAAAGCAGAAAATAGTTACCCTTGTAGAGTACACTGAAAATGTTTTTGTGATTATGCTGCAGGACAGGTAATATTTGGGGGTTTGGGGCAGGAGATGAAGAAGGTATATTCTGTCAATCATATCAAAGAAGACTTTCATCACAATGAGTGGTGCATTTATATAGAAATATGAATGAATATCATGTATTTATGATGTACTATGTTTGACTTAGCACATTTTTAACACGAAGACTAAACATATTCTGAAGATTGTTATGTCTCCTTTGGATTAGTTATTTTCCTATTCACCAAATCTACAGCAGCAACCTGCAGACCTCCTAGTGCACTGCACGATGAAGCCTTATGACAGGCTTACTTTATTGATTCATAGCTTGCTCTTTAGGCTTTCAAGGTACTGTCAAATAAATTGCACCTAACATTTATAATGGCAGCTAACTAGGATTGCCAATAGACATAGCTACAGTGATCATCTTTACGAGGCAAGAATTGGATGAAAACTAAAGTCAAATGGGCAAGTATGGTTTCTTTTCATGAAGATTGTCCATTCACAATACCGTGTGAAAATTCTAAGGTGGCAGTGTGAATACAGTCACGCTGAGTCATGGGTAAGCAGGTACCTGTGACAGAAATAACTGACAGAAAACAGATGGACCTCTGAAGCAAAAACATCCAAACATGGAGAGGTAACCATTTTACTGTTGAAGATTCAAACTGTTGATCAAAGATGTATAAAGTAGGGGTGCAGAATGGTTACTTGCATCATACACTGGGGTGCTCTCTACAGTAACACGATGAGGACTCTGTTACCCTAATCAGAGGTAACTATCTACTACCACTTTTTAGCTTTTCCTGCAAAGTCGATGTTGAATCCAATTAACTACCTCATTCTGAATGCCAAGCAAATGAACCTTCTTAACTAATCTCCCATGTGGGGCTTTGTTACGGACCTTGCTAATGTACATATAGACAATGACCATTGGCTTTCCTTCATTAACTTTGCTGGTAACTTTGTTGAAAAACTCTTGAGTTATATTGGACATAGCCTGTCATGCACAAAGCCATGTTGACTGTCCCTAATCAGGCCCTGTCCATCTAAATACTTGTAAATCCAGTCTATTAGAATACCTTCCAATAATTTACCCTCTACTAACTTCAGGTTTACCAGCCTATAATGTCCTGTGGTTTATTTCTTTAGAACTTCTCCTGAACAAGAGGACAACATTAGCTATCCTCCAATCCTCTGGCACATCACGCATGGTTAAGGATGCTTTAAATACCTCTGCTAAGGGCCTGTAATTTCTGCACTAGCCTTCCACAGTGCCCGAGGGGACAACTTAACTGGCCCTGGGGACTTAACCACACTAATTTGCCTCAAGATAGCAAACACCTCCTCTTCTGTAATCTGTATGTGATCCATGTTTGGCCATAGTTCTACAGACTTGTTGTCCATTTCCCAAGTAAGTAAGATCTCCCCCATCTCTTTCAACTCTGTGCATAGCTATCCAGCATGACCTCTCCCTCTAGCCCAGGTAGCATCCTTGTAAATCTCTTCTGCACCTTTTCCAATTTGACAATGTCTTTCATATAACATGGTGACAAAACGGCAAAGTGCAGCCTCACCAACGACTCGTATAACTGTAACATAATGTCCCTATTCTTAGGCCAGCATACTAAATGCTTTCATCACCCTTTCTACTTACGCAGTCACTTTCAGCGAACTGTGCACTTGTACTCCCAGATCCATCTGTACCACATTTGTCAATGGCTTCCATTCATTGTATAGGTCCTACGCTGGTTTGTCCAAAATGCATCACCTCAGACTTGAGATAAGTTGAGATCTATTTGCCATTCCGCAACCTATCTCCCTACCTGATCAAGATTGTAACCTGCTTCACTATCAACAAGACCCCCTAATTTAGTATCATCAGCAAACATGATTGTGCAATGTACATTCATATCCAAATAGTGTACATAAATAATAAGAAATCCCTTCACTGATCCCAGGAGCACCCCTCTAGTCACATGCCTTCTGTCTGAGAATCGACCTTCAACCATCACCATCTTCTTTCTATCATCAAGCCAATTCTAAATCCATCTCCCTATCTCCCTGAATCCCATACAACCAGATCTGCCTGCTATGTGGGACTTCGTCAAAACCTCACTAATGTCCATATAGACAACATGTACTCCCCTACCTTCACCTATCCCATTAGTTACCTCTTTGAAAAGTTACAAAAGATTCATCAGGCATGACTTCCCAAACACCAAACTATGCTGACTGTTCATAATCAGGCCTTGACTTTAAGAGATGGTCTGTTCCTCAGAAATCCCTCCAGTAGCTTCCCTACAACTAAAACCGGGCTCACCAGCCTGTAGTTCCCTGGCCTGACCTTGTTACACTACTTGAACAATGGAACAACGTTAACCTCCCTGCAGTGTACTCAACCTTAGCCAGTGACTAACAATAGAGCAAATATCACTACAAGGGTCTCCATGATTTCTTCCTTGACCTCCCATAAGTTCTGGGGGTGAACTTGGTTGGACCTGAGAATGTGTCCATCTTAATGTTCTTTAAAGCTGCAAATACCTCCTTCCTTGTAATGCAAATAGACATTGTTATTTATTGTCCTTATTTCTTTGGCATCCAAGTAAGCACTAAGGAAAAGTAGGCATTCAAAAGCGAGGTCATTTCCTGCAACTCCATAGATAAGCAGTCCTGATGCTCTCTTAAGAGGACCCAGTCTCTTCCCAGTCACCCATTTAATTGTTAATACAGCCAAAGAATGTCTTGTCTTTCATCCTGTCTGTCAAGTCCATTTTTACTCTCCTGTTTTCCCCCTTAGGCCTGCTCTTGAACTTTTTATATTCGTCAAAGGATTCATTCGTACCCAGCTACCTAAATGTGATGTATGCTTCCTTCTTTTTCCTTACTAGTGCCTTGAGATCTCTTGTCAGTCTAAACTTGGTACGTCCACCCTTCACCCAACAATCTGGTTTAAACCTGCCTTGGTGGAAAAAACAATTTCCTTACCAGATATCAGTCCCTCTCCAATTCAAGCGCAACCTGTTGCTCTTGTACGAGTTACCTCTACCCCAGAAGAGATCCCATTATCCAAGACCCTGATTCCCTGTCTTTCATCAAAATCAATAATTTGAGCGGAACATACAAGGCACAGTTAGTAATTTTGCAGATGTCACTAAGATAGGTGATTTCATGGACAGTGAAGAAGATGATCAGGAATGCAATGGGATCTTGATCAGCTGGGGAAAGTGGGCCAAGAAATGGCAAATAGTTTCATTTGGATAAGTGTGAAGTGTTGTATTCTGGGAAGTCAAACCACAGTAGGACTTTTACAGTGAATGGTAGGGCCTTGCAGTGTCTTGTAGAACTGAGAAACCTAGGAGTATGAGTGTTCATTTCCCAGAAAGTGGTGTATTAGATGGGCATGGTGATGATGAAGTCCATTAGCATGCTTGCCTTCGTCAACCAGGCCAATGTGTATAGAAGCTGTAGTTATACAAGATGCAGTTTGAGAGGAAGTCAGATGTACCAGTATTTCAGTGAAGTAAGTGGAATTACTGAGGCATGTGAGAGGAGCTGGCCGAAGTTGATTGGAAGGGGACACTAGCAGGGATGACGGCAAAACAGTATTGGCTCAACTTTCTGGGAGCAATTTGGAAAACACTGGATAGATATATCCCAAAGCTGAAGTAGAATTCTAAAGGGAGGATAACACAACTATGGCTGACAAGCAAAGGCAAATACAACATAATAGCAAAAGAGAGGGCATATAATATAGCAAAAAATATGGGAAACTGGAGGATTGGGAAGTTTTAAAAACCAACAGAAGGAAACAAAAAAAAAGCCAGAAAGGGCTGAAATATGAAAGTAAGCTAGCCAATAATATAAAAAAGTTTTTTCAGATGTATAAAGAATAAAAGAGAGTGGATAAATAAGTGGATATCGGACTGCTGGAAAATGATGCTGGAGAGTTAGTAATGAGGGACAAAGAAATGGCAGACAATCTTCATAACTATTTCATGTTAGTCTTCACTCTGGGGAAAGTGCAGACATGGTACACAAGTATGAATCCAGGAATGAAAGGGTTAACGTATGAGCGGCATTTGATGGCTCTGATCCTGTACTTGCAAGAGCTTAGAAGAATAAAGGGAGATTGCATTGAAACATCGAATATTGAAAGGCCTAGATAGATTGGATGTGGAGAGGATGTTTCCTATATTGGGGGAGTCTAGGACCAGAGGGCACAGCCTCAGGGTAAAGGGACGTCCATTTAGAACAGAAATGAGGAGGGATTTCCTTGGCCATTTCCACAAATAGCTGTGGAAACCAAGCTACTAGATATATTAAAACTGGAATTTGCTAGGTTCTTGATTATTAGGATAGCAAAGGTTACAGGGAAAGGCAGGAGAATGGGGTTGAGCAGGATGATAAATCTGTCATGATAGATTCGTAGAGTAGACTGAATGGTCTAATGCTATTCATGTCTTATTATGATGCTGAGGCTATGGGGTGATGTCACTGAGCTGAAAGGAGGGCAGAAAAGATCTACAGTTATTGTCAGGATCCATATGGGTGGGTTATAGTGATAGATTGGATTGGCTAGGACTTTATTCCTTGGAGCATAGAAGACTGAGGGGTGATCTTATAGAGGTGTATGAAATCATGAGGGACATAAATAGACAAATTTGGGAAATCAAAAACTACAGAGCCTAAGTTTAAGGTGAGAAGGGAATAGGAACCTGGGGAGCAACCTTTTACACACAGAGAATTAGATGTATGTGCAATAGCTGCAAGAGGAAGAGGAGAGAAAATATTCTAAATATATTTTGACAGGAGAATGGATACGGAATGCTTAGAGAGATGTGGCTGAAAAGCAGGCAAGTAGGACAAGCTTTGGCATCTGTCAGCCTGGACAACTAGGGCTGAAGGTCCACAATCTATACTTTATGGCTCTTTTTCTCAGTCTTCAAAATACATAATTCAACCCTTCTGTGCCACTTTTGTAAATCTGTACTGAAAGCCTGAATCTCAGTACTTAAACTTGAATAGAGGATTCGGGATGGTATGATCAAGATCCTGTTCAGCGTTTTTTTTTCAGCCTTTATGAAACAGTAACTAAGTTGTTCTTTGCTCTTGTGAATTGATTTTTAATGAAATTATTGTCTTGAAAACTTCACATTCTAGATCCTTAAAAAAAAATTGTTGATGCATCATGATATTGCTCAAAGTCAAGTATATTTCATTGTTCATTTTCCTTTCTCCTGTATTTGGTTTCTATGTAAGACCTCCATGTTAAAGATGCTATATATGGTAAATGCCAGTCACATATTTTATTACTCAATGTCCTTCTTATAAATAAATGAGAAGAACATTTGGGTTCTATTTTTGAACCAGCCAATGCAGCTTCAATTGTAGGTTTTGCTGCTAGCTCAGAATAAGTAGTTGTAAGTGCTCAGATTATGTCATTTAAAATTTGATGTTATTTCCTGACATGGGTTTGTGGTTATAAATGCTTCGTAACTTGGGATTTTTATTAACCCCATTATTTTGACAGGGCAATCACTGGACTTCATAGTGCTATAGAAAATGTAGCACAGAAACAAGCCCATCTAGTCTGTGCTGAACTATTTAAACTGCTTAGTCCCATCAATCTGCACCCAGACCATAGCCCCCCATACCTTTCTCATCCATGTGTCTATCCAAACTAAACTGAGAGAAAATTTAAAAATTCTGAGGTGCAAGGAGACTTGGGAGTCCTTGTACATAATTACTTAAAGATTAATTTGCAGGTTGAGTCAGTGGTGAGGAAGGCAAATGTGATGTTAGTATTCATTCCAAGAGGAAGGATGTAATGTTAAGGCACTGATGAGGCCTCATTTGGAGTTATTGTGAGCAATTTTGGGGCCCTTATTAAGAAAGGATGTGCTGACATTGAAGTGGGTTCAAAGGAGATTTATGAAAATTATTGGGGGAATTGAAAGGCTTATCATATGAGGAGTGTTTGATGTGTCTGGGCCTGTACTCAGTGGAATTCAGAAGAATGAAGGGGCATCTCATTGAAACCTCTCAAATCTTGAAAGGCATTGATAGAGTGGATGTGGAGAAGATGTTTCTTATGTGGGGAAGTTTAGGACCAGAGGACACAGCTACAGAATAGAGGGATGTCCCTTTAGAACAGAGAAGAGGAGAAATTTCTTTAGCCAGAGAGTGGTCAATCTGTGGAATTCGTTGCCATAGGTGAATGTGAAGGCCAAGTCATTTGGTTATTATATAAGGCAGAGGTTGATAGGTTCTTGATTGTTCCGGGCATGAAGGGTTACAGAGAGAAGGCAGGAGATTGGGGCTGAGAGGGAAATTGGATCAGCCATGATGAAATAGCAGAGCAGTTTTGGTCATATACCTTAAGGAAAATGTAACTAAGGTTGATGGGCTAAATGGCCTAATTTTGCTCTGATGTCAGAATCAGGTTTATTATCATCAGCATGTGTCATGAAATTGGTTAATTTAGCAGCAGCAGGAGCTCAGTGCAATACATAATATAGAAGGAAAAATATAATAAAAAAATCAATTACAGTATACATTTTTGAATAGATTAAAAATTGTGCAAAAAACAGAAATAATATATATTTTAAAAAGTGACCTAGTGTTCAGAGGTTCAATGCCATTTAGGAATTAAATGGCAGAGGGGAACAATCTGTTCCTGAATCTCTGTGTGTGTACCTTCAGGCTTCTGTATCTCCTACCTGATGGTAACAGTGAGAAAATCACTTTCACCACTTGCACTAGCAGCTCATTCCACACACTCACCATCCTCCATGACCTGATTAACACATTAATGTCATGTGGAGGCTTGTGTGCTTCAAGGACTCCCAAGTGATGCCAACTCAGGACCACCCATGTTGGAACAGCTGTGAACGAGATGCCAGGCAAAGACCAATCCAACCCCAGCTCCCGAACGGATAGAATTATGTCTGCCGCTCCCAGGCCACACTAGCCATAAGAAAGAACCACCCTCTGAGTGAAGAAGTTTCTCCTCATGTTCCCCTTAAAGATTTCACCTTTTGCCCTTAATTCATGATCTCTGGTTGTAGTTTCATCTACCTTCTGTGTAAAAAGTCTGTTCGCATTTACCCTATCTATACCCCACATAATTTTGTACATCTCTATGAAATCTCCCCTATGTTCCAAGGAAAAATGTCTTACCCTATTCAATCTTTCAATCCTATTCAATCCTCCAGACCTAGCAACGTTGGTGTAAAATTTATCTGTACTCTTTCAACCTTATTTACAACTTTCTTGTAGGTAGTGTCCTAAACTGCACTCGATACTACAAACTAGAACTCACCAATATCTTATACAACTTCAACATATCATCCCATCTCCTGTACTTCATACTTCGACCTATGAAGGCCAATACCAAGAGTTTTCTTTATGATTCCGTCTACCTATTACACCACTTTCAATGAATTATGGACATACTCCCAGATCCCTTTGTTCTACTGCATTCCTCACTGCTGTAACACTCAACTGTGTAAGACCTACCCTGTTTGGTCCTCCCAAAGTGCAACACATCACACTTGGCTGCATTAAATTCCATCTGCCATTTTTCAGCCCATTTTTCCAGCTGGTGCTGATCCCACTGCAGGCTCTGATAGTCTTCCTTGCTGCCCACTACACCCCCAATCTTGGTGTCATCTGCAAATTTGCTGATCTAGTTAACCACGTTATCATCCGGATTGTTGATATAGATAACAAACAACAATGGATCCCACACCAATTCCTGTGGCACTCCATTAGACACAGTCCTCCAGTCAGAGAGGCAACCATCGACTACCGCTCTCTGGTTTCTCCCACAAAACCATTGTCCCATCCAATTTACTACCTCATCTTGAATGCTGAACGACTGAATCTTCTTGACCAACCTCCCATGTGGGACTTATCAAATGCCTAGCTGACATCCATGTAGAGATCACTGCCTTACATTCATCACCTTTCCTGGTAACTTTCTCGAAAACTCTAAGATAACCTACCATACACAAAGCCATGCTGACTATCTCTTATCAGTCCCTGTCAATCCAAATACTCAGATATCCAGTCTCTTAGAATACATTCCAATAACTTTCCTACTACTGATGAAGGGCTCACTAGCCTATAGTTTCCTGGTTTATTCTTAGAGCCTTTCTTAAACAGCAGAATAATGTTCGCTATGCTTCAGTCCTCTGGTACCTCACTTGTCACTAAGGAGTTTTTATTTATTCAGGAGAAAATAGAAACAATATTAACCTAACTGGTATATCTGGTGTGGTCAACTGTACTGTGGGTTTTGAACCAAATATGCTTTGTTCTCATGCAATGCCTATTAAGTGTTGTTTTGTGTATATGCCAAATGGGCTTCTGACAAATCCCATAGGAGTCCAGGTTAGTTGGTAGCTCTACAGTTACCTCACAACATTTCTTACATTTGACACAACTATTAGAAATGTTGAAATCCTGTTATTACCTAATAACAGCTAATAGCTGAATATACTTATCCATCCAACAGGGAACCTAAAATAAAGTGACCTTAATTCGCATCATTTGTGATGACAGTAAATGAGAGGTTGGTGGGTTTGTGTAAATCGCTGATGTTCTATTACTCCCAATCCCTCCAACTGACTCTTGACTTCCTTCATGCATATGATAGAAGTAATTACTAAATTTTAGGAATTCTGGCTGATACAATTTTGGGCTAAATAAGTAAGTAGAGTTTATCATGTAGAGCGTTGTGTGAGGCAATCGATTCAGATATTGGAAGGGACGGTTTGATTATGTATTACTGAGCTGGGCCATACATATGAGGTCATGAAACTCTTGGCAGTGTTACATCCAGGACTTGGGGGTTTTGCTGCAGGATTTGACCTCAGTAGTCACCTCCTCTGTTGGTTGACCTCTTTGGTGCAGGCTTTCTTGAGTTCCCATGGGTGAAGAAATAGAGAAATCTTTGTCTCCACTTTGTCAATCAAGGCATTGGGACCCATTGTCTGAAACTTGGATGGCTGCTCTCTCTTCTGTATAGTCATGACTTTCTCCAAGATTTTAGGCTAGTTGGTCTTAGACCGGCCCTCAAAAAAGAACCATATGTCTTTTAGCACCAGAGCATATCGGGTAGTGGGACCAGTACGTAGACACGAGATTGGATGTAGAATGAGGCGTGCAGGGGATGAGTGCTCAATGAACAGGATCTGTGCCTGAAAGGGTATTCTGAACAAGACTTATTGCATATTAACTTTACCTTATAGACAAACAAAAATATTTAGAGCGGAAAAAAATGGGCTTGTGTTCAGTGGAAACTGTGAAGAATTAAATAATTCTCTTGCCTGTTGGCAGGCTTCAGCATGAATCCCTAAAATACTGAAGCAATCTACTTTGTTATATTAACATGTTTTAGCATGACTTGTGCTTCTCTTATTGAGCTGAAAACATAAAAGAGAGAATGTGATTTCTGTGCACTGGTCTATATAACCTTTCTCAAACAAACAAAAGTGCTCTTTGTGGAGGGTCTGGATCGCACTGAAAGTTCCAACAATGGGCAATAAGGTAGGCTGCTGATTATAGCTTTCTGATAAGAATTGTTCAGGCTCTCAGTGCCAGGAAAAACAGGGGCCTGCAAATCTGCTTCTTGGTTATTTGTGCTGGGCTGCTGTTTTTCAAAGTGGAAATAACACAACCTGGCATTACTGCTTCTCTTCATCAAAATAAGAAAACACCATCGTTAATTAAATGAGTTCCCCAAGTTTTAAAAGGCATAAGTTATGATAGGGTAAATTATGGTGAGTTTTTAAAATTAGAGGAAAGTATATCGAGAGTCTTTAATTTAGCTTGGGTTTGAAGTTTTAGTGCATTTGATGCTTCCACAGACGTTGACAATGGACTGGTGAATTCTGTTTAATGATGACTTCCTGTCAATGTTGCACAGAACCGTTAATTCCTCTAAGCATCTAGTACTGCTGAATTTACATATTCACCACCTGAAACCTCAAATGAAAATCAAATTACCACTGCCTTATAATGTGATCTATGAATGTTGAGAGATGGCAAAAGATTTATGAAAGAAATCCTTCCTTTAGGATGTTATCTCCAACAAGTTACTGAGGTTCATTAATGTTTTGTTTTCTCATCTACTTCATTGTGTGTGTGTGTGTGTGTGGAGTTGTCGGGGCACCGTCATGAGATGCTTTTAGCACCAATCTTTTTGGTGATTGCTCATCATACGGTGTGTCTTGGGCATCTGAAACCTGGTGGAGCCCAACCCTCTCCAGGATTTTTTTACAAGGTCGAGTTGCTAGATCGACACTCAACCCAGGCAGGGATGGAGAGTGTGCAGGGGAGCTGGCCAAATATAAAACTTGGGACCTCTCGCCCCAAAGTCCACTGATGGCACTATGTCAACAGCCAGTATATATTAAGTGTTGTTTGGGGTATATGGCCATGGGCTTCTGACAATTCCCATAGGAGTCCAGGTTAGTTTCTAGCTCTACAGTTACCTCACAACATTTCTTACATTTGACGTAACCATTCATCAGTATGTACTTCATTACATACAATTAAAAATGACGTTTCATTTATTTTCAGATATTTTTATTTTTTGAGCTTGAATATAAACACGAGATTCCACCACTAAGCACAATCTCCTCCCTCCACCTCACCCCTCTCCCTTTCCACAGGGATCACTCTCTACAGAACTCCCTTGTCCACTTGTCCCTCCCACTAATGACAGTGGTGTAATGGTTAGTGCAAGTGCTTTACACTCACCAACAATAACTGATTAGGGTTTGATTCCTACCACTATCTGAAAGGAGTGTGTATGTTCTCCCCATGACTACAAGGGTTCCCTCAGATGCTTCAGTTTGTTCTCACATTCCAAGAAGATTAGGGTTAGTAAATTGTGAGCATGCTATGTTGGCACTAGAGCCATGGTGACACTTGCAGGCTAGCCCCAGCATGGATCAAATGATGATGTAAATGGCATATTTCACTGTATGTTTCAACGTTTGATCTGCACATGACAAATAAAGCTGATCTTCATTTTTTATATTTATCCCTGCAAGTGGTACAAGTGCCACACCTGCCCTTCCACCATAAGACCATAAGACATAGGAGCAGAATTGGGCCATTCAGCCCATCGAGTCTGCTCTGCCATTCCATCATGGCTGATCCTGGATCACACTCAACCCCATACTCCTGTCTTCTTGCCATAACCTTTGATGTCCTGACAGATTAGGAAATGATCAACTTCCGCTTCAAATATAGCCACGGACTTGTCCTCCACTGTAGTCTGTGGCAGAGCAGTCCATAGATTCACTACTCTCTGACTGAAAAAAAATTCCTCCTTACCTCCTTTCTAAAAGGTCGCCCCTCGGCTTTGAAGCTGTGGCTTCTAGTTCTGGATACACCCACCACAGGAAATATCATCTCCACATCCACCCTATCTAGTCCTTTCAATATTCGGTAGGTTTCAATGAGATCTCTGTGTATTCTTCTAAATTTCAGTGAGTACAGTCCAAAAGCTGCCAAATGCTCCTCATGTGTTAACCTCTTCATTCCTGGAATCATCCTCATGAATCTCCTCTGAACTCTCCAATGACAACACATCATTTCTGGGATATGGGGCCTAAAACTGTTGACATTACTCCAAGTGTGGCCTCACTGGTGTCTTGTAAAGGCTCAGCATTATCTCCTTGCTTTTATATTCTATTCTCCTTGAAATAAATGCCAATATTGCATTTAACGCCTTTACCACAGACTAAACCTGGAAATTAATTTTGTTGGTTTCTTGCACGAGGACTCCTAAGTCCCAGTGCACCTCTGATGTTTGAATTATCTCCCCATTTGGATAATGGTCTACACTATTGTTCCTTTTACCAAAATATATTATCATACATTTCCCAACACTGTATTCCATCTGCCACTTTATTGTCCATTCCTCCAATTTAAGTCCTGCTGCAATCGCATTGCTTCCTCAGCACTACCTATCCCTCCACCTATCTTCATATCATCCGCAACCTTTGCCACAGAGCCATCAATTCCATTATGTAAATCACTGACAAGCAATGTGAAAGGCAGAGGTCCCAATATTGACTGGCAGGCAACCAGAAAAGGCCCTTTTATTCCCACCCACTGCTTCCTGCCTATCAGCTATTCCTCTATTCATGCCAGTATCTTTCCTGAGACACCATAGGATTTTATCCTGTTAAGCAGCCTCATGTGGGGCACATCATCAAATGCCTTCTGAAAATCCAAGTAAATGACATCCACTTCCTCTCCTTTGTCCACATCCTCCTTCACCACCATTCAGGAGCCCAAACAGTCCTTCCAGGTGAAGTGACACTTCACCTGCGAGTATGTTGATATTATTTACTGTATCCTATACTTCTCATGTGGCCTCTATACCCGACGTAGATTGGGGACTCACTTCATTGAGCACCTTCACTCCAACTGCCACAAAAGGCAAGATTTCCCGGTGGCCAAATATTCCATTTCATTTCAACTTCCCATTCCCATTCCAACATGTTAGTCCATGGCCTCTGTTATGTTTTGCAACTCAAGAAACTAATTGAAAGAGACATGGAGGAGCTGCGATATGCTTTGTCTGTTTCTTTCCTTAGTGAAGCACTCACATATGACGTGGTGGTGTGATAACGTTTGCCATTCAGGTAGTTCTTGCATATAACCATAATGAATTATATAAACAAAGAATGCTTAATCAAACAATGTATTTACAACATTACTCAAGTATTACTGAAATAAATACACAACAGCCTCCTGTATTACCATAATGAGGCTACACTCAGCTTGGAAGAGAAACACGTCATGTTCCATTTGGGTAGTCTCCAACTTTATAGTATGAATATTAATTTCTCTAACTTCTGGCAATTTCTCCCACTACCTTTTTCTCTTTTTCCATTCCCCATTCTGGTTTCCACTCTTACTCTCTTTTCTTGTCACCTGCTCACCATGTCTTGATGCCCTTCTTTTTTCCCTTTCTCCCATGGTCCACTGCCCTCTCCTATCAGATTCATTGTTCTTCAGCCCTTTGCCTCTTCCACCTATCACCTCCAAGCTTCTCACTTCAATTCCCTCCCCCACCAACTTGCACTCGCTCCCCTCCCCCACCTTCTTATTCTGGCTTTATCCCCTTCCTTTTCACTCCTGATGAAGAGTCTCGACCATAACTTTGACAGTTTATTCCTCTCCATAGATGCATCATCAAGGACCCCCACCATTCAGGCCATGCTTTCTTTTCACTATTGTCTTCAGGTAAGGAGGTACAAGAGCCTCGGGTCCTGCACCACCAAGTTCAGAAACAGTTA
Organism: Hypanus sabinus; assembly: GCF_030144855.1. Taxonomy (NCBI): domain Eukaryota; kingdom Metazoa; phylum Chordata; class Chondrichthyes; order Myliobatiformes; family Dasyatidae; genus Hypanus; species Hypanus sabinus. The sequence goes on from NC_082710.1 coordinate 44,615,953, forward strand.
TCGCCCCCCAACCATCAGGCTCGTGAACCGGAGGGGATAACGTGATAACTTCACTTACCCCAACACTGAACTGATTCCATACACTAAGGACTCATTTTCAAGGACTCTACAACTTGTGTTCTTGATATTTATTTATTTTTATTTATTATTGTTGTTTTGTTTCTTTGTATTTAGACAATAAGATATAGGAACAGAATTAAGTCACTCAGACCATCAAGTCTGTTCCACTATTCCATCATGGCTGATTTATTTTCCCGCTCAACCTCATTCTCCTGCCTTGTCCCCCATTACCCTTTGACACTGTGACTAACCAAAAACCTATCAACCTACACCTTAAATATACTCAATAGCTTGGCCTCCACAGCTATCTGTGGAAATGAATTCCACAGATTAATCATTCTCTGGATAAAGAAGTTCCTCCTCATCTCTGTTGTAAATGGACATTCCTCTATTCTGAGGCTGTGCACCCTGGTGTAATACTCTCCCACTATAGGAAACATCCTCTCCACATATACTCTATCTCAGCCTTTCAACATTCAACTTTAGAACGTCATTCCCTTTTCTCAGTTTATTCGCCTCCTCTGCATTTGTTCCCAGGATGCAGATTTCCATTTCAGGACATCGGAGATGTCCCCCTTCTTTTAAAAAAAAATGGGGTTTCTCTCCCTCTATGATTGATGCTGCTCTCACCTGCATCTCCTCCATTTCCCATACATCTGCACTCACCCCATCTTTCTGCTACTATAATAGCAATAGTCCTTCTTGTCCTTACCTACCACCCCATCGGCCTCCAGACCCAACACATTATCCTCTGCAACTTCCACCATCTCCAAAGAAGTCCTACCACTAAACATATCTTTGCCTTCTCCCTCTCCGCTTTTCACAGGATTGCTCTCTCTGCGATTCCCTTCTCCACTCATCCCTTCCCACTAACCTCTCTCCAGGCACTTGTCCTTGCAAGCAGTTTAAGTGCTACACGTGCCCCTACATCACATTCCTCACCTCCAATCAGGGCACCAAACGGTCTTTCCAGGTGAAGCAACACTTCACCTGTGAATCTGCTGTGGCTGTCTATTATATCCGGAGCTCTTGATGCGGCCTCCACTACATTGGTGAGATGTGGTGTAAATTGGGGGACTGCTTTGTCGAGCACATCCACACCAACTGCCACAAGTGGGATTTCCCGGTGGCCAAATGTTTTAATTCTAATTCCCATTCCTGTTCCAATGTGTCGATCCATGAGCTCTTGTGCCAAGATGAGGCCATCCTCAGAGTAGAGGAGCAACACCTTATATTCTATCTGGGTATCCTCCAACCTGATGGTATGAGTATCGTTTTCTCCTTCCGGTAAATAAAATGTCCTCTCCCTTCCTCTATTGCCACTCTGAACTTATACTTCTTCACACCTGCTTATTGCTTCCCTTTGGGTCCCCTCCTCCTACCCTTTCTCCTATTGTCCACTCTCCTCTCCTATCAGATTCTTTCTTCTCCAGCCCTTGACCTTTCTCACCCACCTGGCTTCACCTATCACCTTCTAGCCAGCCTCTTTCCCTCCCCCACCATTTAATTCAGGCATCTCCCCCTTCCCTCTCAATCCTGGAGCCTTGGCCCGAAACAGCGACTGTTTCACCCTTTTCCGCCTGAACTGCTGAGATCCTCCTACCTTTTGTGTATGTTCTGAATTACCTCCAGAAACTCCAGCCATTGCTATTCTGCCGTCATTCCTGATAGTGTCCTCTTCAATCAACTTTAGCCAGCTCCTCTCTCATGTCTCTGCAATTTCCTTTACTCCACTGTAATAATGATATATCTGACTTCAGCTCCTCCCTCTCAAATAACTGGGTGAATTCTATTTAATTATGAGCGCTAAGGTCCTAAGCTCCCTAATCAAATCCAGTTCATTACACAACACACAATCCAGAAATGCATTTCTTGCAGTGGACTCAACCACAAGCTGCTCTAAAAAGTCGTCTTGTAAGCATTCTACATATTCCCTCCTGACGAAGGGTCTCAGCCCGAAACGTCGACAGTGCTTCTCCTTACAGATGCTGCCTGGCCTGCTGTGTTCCACCAGCATTTTGTGTGTTTTGTTACATATTCCCTCTCTTGTGTTCCAACTCCAACCTGATTTTCCCAACATACCTGTGTATTGAAATCCCCCATGACAATTGTGACATTGCCCTTTATACATACCTTTTTATCTACCATTGTAATTTGTATCCCACATCCTGGCTACTGTTCAGAGGTCTGTATATTACTCCCAGCAGGGTGTTTTTACCCTTGCAGTTTCTTAACTCTACCCACATGTATTCTGTATCTTACAGTCTTATGTCACCTCTTTCTAAGGATTTGATTTATTTGTTATCAACAGAGCCCCCCAGCCACCCTCTCTACCTATCTGCCTGTTCTTTTAATACAATGTGTTTCCTTGGATGTTAAGCTCACAACCATGATCTTCTTTCAGTCACAACTCAGTGAGGCCCATAACGTCATACCTGCCAATTTCTAACTGTGCGACAAGATCATCTACCGTTTTCTGTATACTGGGTGCATTCAAGTACAACACCTTCAGTCCTATATTTGTCAGCCTTTTTGATTTTGCCCCCATGTTACACGTCAGCTCATCCCACTGACTGAGTTTTTGCCCTATCATCTGCCTGTCCGTCCTCACTACCACTACTCCCTGCATCAACTTGTCCACCAACAGTCTCATCCTCAGACTTATCACTCCAGTTCCGATCCCCCTGCCAAATTAGTTTAAATCCCCTCCAACAGCTCCAATAAACCTGCCCACAAGTATTTTGGTCTCCCTTGGGTTCGGGTGTAACCTGTCCTTTTGTGTGCAGATCATACCTTCCCCAGAAGCAATTCCAATGATCCAGAAATCTGAAACCCTGAAACTATGCCCTCCTGCACCATTTCCTCAGCCACTCATTCATCTGTACTATTGTCCCTTTCCTGCCCTAACAAGCACATGGTTCTAAGTGTAATCTGGAGATCACTATCTTGGAGGTCTTGCTCTTCAGCCATAACTCCTTAATTCACTGTTTAGGACCTCTTCCGTCTTTTTACCTCTGCCATCAATATGCACCATGACCTCTGACTGCTCACTCGTGCTGTTAAGAATCTTCTGCAGCTGCTCTGAGATACCCTGGACCCTTGCACCTGGTAACTAACACACCATACAGATATCTCTTTCACATTCACAAAACTTCCTGTCCATCCTCCTAACTATTCGGTCTTTTATCACTATTACTCTTCCTGACTTTACTCTTCGCTGCTGGACCTCAGAGCCTGCCACAGGTCCACTGGCCTGGCTGCTCCTACTGAGCCCTGAGAGGTCATTTCTCCTCCTCCCCAGCAGTATCCAAAGGGGTGTGCTTGTAGCTGAGGGGAATGGCCACAGAGGAACCCTGCACTGACTGCTCCTGGTGGTTACCCCTCTACTATCTGAAGCCTGCACTCTGTGTGTGACCAGCTCAGCAAAAGTTTCATCTCAGTTTTCAGCCTCCTAGATGTACATCCATCTCCAGCTGCAGTTCCTTGATCTTGTCAATCAGGAGCTGAAGTTCACTGCACTTCCTGCAGATATAGTTATCAGGGAGACTGTCAGGTACCCTGAAATCCCACATTCTTCCACTTCCTTAACTACCATCGTGCCTACTTCTAACTTCTCAGCTGCACTTGCTGAGCCAAAGTCCGGCCACTCTAACACTGTCCACTCCAACAATTGTCGGTCCAACCGAGGCCACTCGGCTTACAATTCGCTTCTTTTCACTTTTTGAAAAGTGCCTAATTGATTGTTATGTTTGTAGCTCACTGAAAAATTCTGAATGGCCCTGAGCTTTTTTTCATTTTCACTGGCTCACCAGTGAATGACCTCTCCTGATGATTGCACCCTCCCGAGAAGTGTGAATTTTCTGTGAATGCCCTTAAGAAAATAAATCTGAGTAGTATATCGTGATATATACGGTGTGTACTTTGATCATATAATTGCTTTGAACTCTGAACTTTTGAACTTTGTTTTGCTCTGGATTTTCAGCATTTGAAGAATCTCTTGTGTTACAGATTCTGCATCTCCTCCTTTTCCTGCACATCTGCCCTCACCCCATACTCCTGTCAGCGTAACAGTGATAGGATTTATCTTGTCCCTACCTCCCACCCCACAAGCCTCCGTATCCAGCACATCGTTCTCCATAACTTCTGCCATTTTCGACAGCTTCTGAACACTAAGCACATCTTTCCCTCCCCATCCCCACTTTCTTCAGGGATCATTCTCTATGTGACTCCCTTATCAACACACCCCCCCCCCCACTGATCTCCCTCCTGGAATATCCCTGCAAGCATGGCAAGTGCTACATCTGCCCCTGCGTCTCCTCCCTCACCACCATTCAGAGCCCCAGTCTTTCCAGGTGAAGTGACATTTCCCCTGCGAGTGTGACGGCCTCATCTATTGTATGCTGTGCTCCCAGTGTGGCCCCCTCTGCATCGGCGGGACCCAGCGCAAACTGGGAGACTGTATCTTTGCTCTGGCCATCACAATAGGCTGAATCTCCTGGTGGCTACCCATTTTAAATCGGCTTCCCACCTCAAATCTGACACGTCTGTGCATGGCCTCCTCCACTGCCATGATGAACAGTGAAAAAGGTGTCGACTGTCCATTCTATCTACACCTCTGATCTTAAACACTGCTTTCAAATCATCTCCCATCCTCCTCCGCTCCAAGAAGAAAAGCCCAAGTTCGCTCATTCTTTTCTCAGAAGACATGATCTCTAATCCAGGCAGCTTCGTCTCTAAATCTTCCACATCCTTTGTATAATGGGGTGACCAGACTGAACAGAATACGCTAGGTGTGGTCTAACCAGAGTTTGATACACTTGCAACATTACCTTGCGGCTATTCTGTGACTAACGAATGCCAACACACCATACACCTTCTAAACCACACTACTAACTTGTGTGACAACTTGGAGCCGTCCATGGATGTAAACCCAAGATCCCTCTGTTCCTCCATACAGCTATGAATCCTGTCATTAATCTTGTACTTTGCCTTCACGTTCAACCTTCAGAGTGCATCACTTCACAATTTTCCAGACAGAACTCCATCTGCCATATGTCAGCCCAGCGTTGCATCCTATGAATGTCCCTCTGTAACCTAAGACAACGTCTACACGATCCACAACAGAGTTGATGTGGAGATCCATCTGTTGCCCATGCAGTGGGACGTCCCTCTCCATTCTGATGGCGTCCAAAGGAACGACAAAAGCCGATACAGTTTGGTGCCAGCAGCGTCGCAGGGGTTGCCTTGGGTACAGCAGTCAGCCGCCTTCGGGACTCCGACTCCGACACGTGTGCCAGCAGCTGAGGCATGTAGCAAGGAATTGCTGCAATAGACATGGGAGGGTAAAGGAGATGATTTGTTACAGCTGTGGCTTCCCAGACAATGCCCTGCGAAATGAGGAAAGTGTGAAAATCACTCACCAAAGCAGGAAGAATCCACAGCAGCACCCTCTATTTTGGACTTGATGACATACCAGATTATAAAGCTGGAGTGGTCAGATAAACGGCTGATGGCCACCTCGGTTGGTGGCGGTGGTCATCCATGGATGTACACAAGGAGTTTATTATGGGGCCAGCAATGTAAAATGGGATCACCAGTAGTGATAACTGATCTACCCTTGCCCATGACTGAAGAGGCCAATTGAAGGAGGTGAAACAATGAAGGTGGAGAGAAGTCAGCGGCAGGTACTTGAGATTGAGGGAGTGCAGCTTCTTGTAGATTTCCAGGGGTGCCCAAACAATGAAGGTACTATCCTGGGGATAGACACACTGAGCAATGCAGGTGGCATCATTGACTCAGGAAAAGGAGAAATAACATGGACAAGACAGGGAGAGCGAACATGTGCGACCTGCATATCAGCTAACATGGCCCACAGAGAGACAGCAGCCCCTAGCAGGGAGGGGAGACAGGCGATCGATGTGTTTGAGTCCTGTCAGGAGGTCCAAGGGGAAGGGCTGAGCGCCGTCAGGAGCTGTTAGCAGTCATGCAGCGGCCTGAGGAGGGGGCAGTGATTAAAGTGAAGGCTCACTGGAAAGGGAATAGTAAAGAGCAGAAAGGGAATGAGTGGGCAGACATCAGTGCGAGCAGGGCACAGGAGAACAAGAAGCAACAGAAATTACAAGTGTACAGGAAGAAACTACAACTACCAATTTAGGAAGATTACATAGAGACGTGAAGGACCACTGTAACCATGGCAACACATTGAGGGATCGAGCAAAGTAGCAGCAAAGTAATGCAGATCAGAGAGAGCCAGAGGGAGAGAAGATAGTTCTTCCACAGGTGACCAGGTCATGGTAAGGGAGCTGGTTGAAAGGACAGGTCTCACTCCCAGGTGGATAGAGCCACGGGTGGTACTTGGGACAAATAACACCTGCGTTAGGATACAGACCCCAGCGAGGCAGCCAGTGGAAACACTAGAATCGGGTTAAACCGTATGAGCCACCTCCTTGTCGCCCCCACAGACTGAGCGGGAGATCAAGTGTACCCAGTAGAGAACTCAAGTGAAGAACACCAACAGGCTGCACTAGACCTAACCACACCAGGCACACAGCAAAGGAAGAGGACACCGAAAGCACGACAGCAGGCCGTGAAAAGCACGTCAATGTGTAACGGTAACTGTACTCTGTAATGCAGGACAGTTACTGAAGGTAAATGATTAGTTGTACAAAGTAGAATTTTTTTAAAAATTGGGGAATATAAATGGGGAGAGATCTGGTTTACAGTCGAGATATCGGGTTCCATAACTTTGATGGCATGGCAAACTGAGAAAGATTGCACACAGTACTTGAAGGCGGTCACCCCCATCCTGAATGGGGAGTGAATACAAATGAGCCGGGCACTCTCAGCAGTTGGGCCAGTGATCGACTGGACAGTCTGGGAGGGGGTGCCTCAGGAGTGAGATCAAATAGAGACCACCCCAACCCCGCCTGTACATCGATGAGAGGGCCTGTGTGCTGGTACATTTACCTTGCTGGTGCCCCTGACCAGAGAATAACTACTGATAGCTACTGGAGAGGCTTAGCTATCAGAAAAGGTATTGATCGTGCGGGTAGCTGGTGGCTTTTTCCCGGGGCTGAAGTGGCTGACACGAGGGGACATAGTTTTAAGGTGCTTCGAAGTAGATACAAAGGGGATATCAGAGGTAAGTTTTTCACACAGAGAGTGGTGGGTGCATGGAATGCACTGCCAGCAAAGGTTGTAGAGGTGGATAAAATAGGGTATTTTAACAGACTCCTGGATAGATACATGGAGCTTAGAAAAATAGAGGGCTATGTGGAGGGGAAATTCTTAGCAGTTTTTATAGTAGGTTGCATGGTCAGCACAACATTGTGGGCTGAATAGCCTACAATATGCTGTAGATTTCTGTGTTTCTATGTTTCTAAAATGAAGGGGTGAAGATAAAGAATGGGATTAAACTGCAATCTGCCAGAAGGGAGGGAGGCAACAGACATATGGCAAAGCTGCATTTTAAAGTCTGTTGGCCAAATTTCTGGAAGAGTCTCTGCTTAGATCCTTGGAGATAGCCATTAGGAATGAGTGTAGGTGTAGATGCATTCATGGGTTCCGAAGTATTTGATTAGATCCTCCTTAAGTTTTAACTTTTTCCAGGAGGACCAAAAGGAGGGACTATTAAGAAATGTTCTGGACTTAGGGTAAATAGCAAAATATTAACATCAGTGACCAATCTTTAGACCTGAACATGGGCTGTAGCTTAACTTTAAAATGCAGCCCTGAACAATAGGTTCCTAGGGCTGTGAACAGCAGTTAATTGAAAAACTAGACAATGTCGACTAACATTCATTGTAGGTGTCTGGAGTATGGGTGCAAAGAAGGAGATGTAAAAGTTGTATGTTATTCAAAGGAAGCATTGTAGATGTATTGTAAATGTAGAATTATCCTTTGATCTTTAGCATCATGTAATATTGGGTCGAACAGACCTTTTCCTCCAACAGGGTCTTAATATGACGCCTGTGGCTTGTTTTTGTTGATTGAACTATTTCCGGATCCACTCACTTGAGTCTCTCACCAGTGACTTTGTTCACATTACAAATGCCTAACCAGGCCCACTCTTCCCTTGGCTATCCTCTTGATCCTTGCATACCCGTCCAGAATTCTTCTTAACCTTACTTGCCAGAGTTATTTCATGACCCCCCTCTTTGCCCTCCTAATTAATTTGTTAACTTCTCCACTACACTCTCTGTATTCATCAGGAGGCTTACTGAACTCCAATGGCAAACACTTCCTTTTTTTTCTCCGGTAAAATCTTCAATATCCTTTGTTATTCAAGGTTCTCTAATCATTTTATTTTTGCCTTTCATCCTTTCTAGAACATTCTGTCCTGAACTCCTCATTGTTCTCTTTTTCAAGGACTCCCACTTGTCTGATGTTGTTTTACCTGCAAGCATCTGCTACTTTTGCCAGTACCTGTTACGTTATTCAAATTAGCTTTCTCCCTAATTAGGGCCTTAACACAAGGACCAACCTTATCCATAACTATTTGAATTATGGTCACTGTTCCCTAAGTGTTCCCATATATCTTCCACCATCTGCCAGTTTCATTCCCTAAGATAAGTCTAGTAGGGGTATCTGTATTTCACTCAAGAAGCTGTCTTGGATGTGCTTAAGAAATTCCACTACATCTCTTTTTCTTGCAATAAGTCAGTACTGGGAAAGTTAAAACCACCAGTATCATAATCCTATTGCTTTTACCTTTCCATGATTTGCTTACATAGTGTTCCTCTAATTCCTGCTGACTATTAGGAGGCCTATGATATAATCCCAGCAAAGTGATCACTCTTTGATTGCTAAATTATGTCCGAGCAACCTCATTGATGATCCCTCCAAAATGTCCTAAGTACTGGCGTGATGTTCTAATAAAACCTCCCCCAACCCTCGAGCCTCCCCAGCTTCTGCGTCCCCCTTTTTCTTTCAGAAAGAAAGTACTTCAAAATATGACTATATTTTAAGCCAAAAAGTGACTCCCTGTAATTGTGTAAAACTTGACAGATTTTCACTTAAACCTAATCTTCCAGCAACTTGGGTGGCCTAAATGGTTGGCTCAGCAACCAGAAGAGTAAGGAAGCAGACAAATCTTCACGGTAATTTAAATTAGTACAAATAATATGACTTTAGCATTTAAATGAAGCCCCAGTCATCCTGAAAGCCTGTTTTGCTTATGTCTGTTAAAGAGAAGCCAAATTCTTTCTTTACCCTGCACTTCTTTATTTAGTTTGTCTTGTAACTCATTCAGAGCTAGTCTATGTGCTCCATAGTAAGTGGTAGAAAAGCTCAAGAATGAGCTCAATCTTTTCCATGCCTCTAATTTCAAGCTTAGCTGCTATTTGGAAGCTACAACAATGAGAGGGGTGGGAAAACAATGAAAAAGCAAGAAAAAATTGCCAGCACTGGAAGCCAGAGAGGAAAAAATAACTAAAATGCTGGAAGCACTCAGCATCTCTGTGAATGTCCTGGGCTTTACCACCACACAATGCGAAATTGACTGATCCCCTATCAAAATGACTCAGCCTTCAGCTCACTGAGATAGAATGGAGTCACAATTCCTGGTAACCCTACTTTAAAAGGTGCATGAGAGGCCACTGACAGAGAAAGGACCAGCCTTCACCTTAATGAAATGAGAAGGAAATGCTTTGAAGAACTTGATTTTAGTTATTTTTCCCCAAAGGTTACAGACTCTGCCTATGAAGGATTCGATTTGTGATGCAACATTGAGGCCTTATTGCAAAGTAGTTGTGGGTCTAGTCTGTGTGCAGCTTAATGAGTTTTGTATCTCATTGTGGACAAATAGCAAAGCAACACCTGACAGGTTGGGGCTAGGAAAGTGTAGTGCTCGGCTTTTATTTGGTGCACAGAGTGAGCGCGGCTTCTAAAAAGCATAACTTCCACATTAGCCTCCAACTGAAAGACTGACTGCAGTGTGCCTTTCTGCAGCTTTTCCAATTCTCTCTCAACTGCCACCAAATCAAAAAAAAATGTTACTTCTGCCCATGCTTCAGAAAATGAAAGAAACAAATTGTTGTACTTAAAAAAAGTTCTAGCCTGTCATTCATTCCCACTTTCATTTTAAGAAAATAACATCAATCAAGCAAAAAACACACTCTGTGTGTGTGTGTGTGTGTGGTCTTCATTCTTTTTATGGAATACACCCACCTGAGCACTATCCAAACTAGATCTGTGCTTGGATTAAGGGGAACAGAAGCTGTTATGCAAACAGACACAGGCAGTTGCATAATGTTTAATGGATTTTAAGTGCTCTGTAGTCATCCTTTATGCTCTATTATTTGCTAACCAAATAAACTAATCCCGTTCAACCAGCCAGACCTCCAAGAGCAAAGGACGTCTTGAAAAGAAAATAGCAGTACCAGGAAACAAACTGCGCACAGTAAAATATGCATTGCTATTGAGTTGTGGGAGTCTGGAAATGCTTTAAGCATTCTTTCATTGCAGCCGTGCAAGGCAGTCATGTTCTTGGCTCTCTACTGGCCTCTAGAGGAAACACGGTAGAAATGTTGGTCACAGTGAGGTACAAAGTGATGACCTGGGTTCTGCTGGGAAATTCCGGCAGTTCCACCTGTCACTGCTGGCATTTTCCTGCATAAGTGCAATCGCCTGGCACATTCACATAAATATGTGTGGATGAATATAGGCCCGACCTGCCGCCAGCTCTTCATGGAGTACAGCAGCACGATGTGACCCACCCCATTGGTAGAGAATCCACCCGAGCAGCTTGCAGCAGCATCACACCTGCTTCTGGGATCAGTGACTCCACTCTTGAATAAGGATGAACAATTGTGAGGGACCAAGATACATTTTAGATACAAGTTTTTGCCAGTACCAACAGATTAAATGAGGCTTTATTATCTGCTTTCACTCAAAAACACCCATCAGAAAATAACTGGTATTGTAACTTAATAGTTATGTTACAGGACTATTAAGTTTGAATGGCAGCTATTTTGATAAACAGGCAGATATTTAATTTATTTGGTTATTCTCCTTAGGTTTGTCACAAGGTTTATGATAATCAGAATTATTATACATAGCACAATGGTAAAAATGTTGATCTTTTTATTTCTCTTTCCAACAAAACTGCATGGAAGTTTTAGTCCAATTAAGTACACAGTGCTGTTTATGCTCTACAAAAGCATCTCTGACACTCCAAAGTCTAACCCAGGTGATTATCCTTTTATTCCACTTTATGCTAATGCATTCTTAGCTTCTCCTTTAGTCTATTACCTACTTTGTTAAGCTGTAATTAATTGAACTGTCTATGCCTTTTCTGTGTATAAAGTGAAATAAATGATTTGCGAGAAAATGGAAAGTATCAAAAATACACCTGCAAAAGCAAGCCGCTACATTAAAGAATGTTCTGTTCGACTAAAGGGATCATTTTAGATTTAGCTCAAACTTGTCAAACTATTGCTGACAGCAAAATACTGACTTGTCTTGCTGGTTATTCAATAATAGAAGCTATTGCATTAAAATTACAACACTGTGCTTGGATTAGGTATTATGTTGTTCAGTTCTGATATTCCAATATCCAAGGAAATAATTCAGATCATGAATGAATGCAAAAATTAGTTGTCACTCCATAATGTTATGTTCAGCTGTCATTTGAGCCTGAAAATAATAGATTTATTTAGAAGTCGGATAATGCACAGAGCTGTAAGAACACTAAGGCATCTTTGCATTGAATCTGTCCAAAAGATAGATTCCATTTATTCCAAAAATGTTCCAAAATTCTACCTCTGGAGCATACTTCTTGCACAGTTGTATATTCAAGCATAGTATTGATTAAAGCAGTCTTTGAAGACTTCGCAAATCATGTTACAACCAAGTGTTGCAACTGAACTGTTTGGGTCTTAAGATATTAAGACAAGTCTACTATTTTCCTCCTGGTAAGTAAGAGCCTTTCTTTCAATGAAGTTCAAGAAACCTGTGAATCCCACTTTCCATTCAATTCTTTGAGAAGCAGTTATTGTGCTTTACTCTTAAATTAATGTACAATGCCTTTTGTCTTACAGATCAAAAGACAGTTAGATTCCCCTCTCTCTTGTGAAGTTTGTAGTTGTGAAAGGCAATTACATTTTAACTAATTATTTCAAAAGGCTATTGTAGCGTTTTAGCTACAGATGAAAACTTAAAGCTCATTACTGAAACTGGGATAACTGTTGGCACGAGTGATTAGAGAATTTTGAAAAGGGTTCAGAACACAAAAGGCAAGGTTCAGATAGGAACTACTATTGCAATATTAAGAGATGGTGATAAAGTAAAATTTATTTTAAAAGTCTATGTTGCGGTACTCCTTAATGTTTGTGGAAAATTACCTACCTGAGTAGAGAATTTTGTAGGAAATAGCCTTGGGGAATAAAAACAGCAAATGTGGGCATCATTTTGTCAATACTCCTGCATGTGTTAATATACCAGAAGAATTAGAAAATTCTTGATCAATATACCAACAGAGATCCCATGCTTGTGGTTACTGGAGCCTCCTGGAGCAGAACAGGAGAAGAGGGATTCATGTAATTAGCAGTGTCTGTTTACAGCACTGAATGCTTTATTGTCCTTGTCATTACAAAAAGGAAATCAGCCATAATAAATGGCAAAGACCTTCACTAAAAAACATACAGCAGGAAATAACAGGTATTATAACTCAGTAGTTTTGTTATTGAACTATAAACCCAGTGTCTGTACTGCTTTGGAGAAAGTGAGTTCAAATGGTTGTATGGGAATCTGAATTCATTTTTAAAAGCTTCGACAAGAAAGCCAGACTCACCCAGGCCGGTTTATACCACACTGCAGTCCCACAGCACTGGTAAGCTGTCATCTGAAGTGGCCTTACAGATCAAAAGACATTTAGATTCCCATCTCTCTTGTGAAGTTTGAAGTTGTGGAAGGCAACTACATTTTAACTATTATTTCAAAAATCTATTGTACTAAATGAAAGCATCTTGTTAATTGAGGAAGGAAGCTTTTTAAGCTACAGATGGAAAGATAAAGCCCCATTACTGAAACTAGGGTAACAAATATTTAAGTACTTGAATCAGTATAAGGAATATGCTGTTTGAGGAACGATAATTAATATGGGTTTCATTAGTGATGCTGACATACCAAGAATGAAGAGGAATGTTCTTCGGTGACACATGGAGCCTCTTTCCAAAATTTGAAAATTCAAAGTAAGTTTATTCTCAAAGTGCATACATGTCACTTTATACAACCCTGAGATTCATTTTCTTGCGGGAATACTCAATAAATCCAATAACCGTAATAGAATCAATAAAAGATCACACTAACAGGATGGCAACCAGGGTGCAAAAGACAACAAACTGCAAATACAAAACAAAAGAAAATGAAGAATTAATTAATTAATTAATGTGAAATAAATATCAAGAACGTGAAATGAAAAGTCCTTAAAAGTGTTCCTTTCAGTTAGTCCTGACGAAGGGTCTCGGCCCGAAACGTCGACAGTGCTTCTCCTATAGATGCTGCCTGGCCTGTTGTGTTCCACCAGCATTTTGTGTGTGTTGTTTGAATTTCCAGCACCTGCAGATTTCCTCGTGTTTGCTCCATAGTTTGTGGGAACAGTTCTGTGATGGGGTGGGTTCGAGAACCTGACGATTGAGGGGTAACAACTGTTCCTGAAATTGGTGGTGTGAGTTGTGAAGCTCCTGTATCTTCTTCCTAATGGCAGCAGCAAGAAGAGGGTATTACCTGGGTGGTGGGGGTCCTTGATAATGGATGCTGCTTTTCTGCGACTATTCTCCATGTACGTGTGCTTAATGGCGGGGAGGCTTTTGCCCATGATGGTCTGGGCCGAATCCAGTACTTTTTGTAGGATTTTCCATTCAAGACTATTGGTGTTTCCAGTCAGTACTCTCTTTACCACATATCTACAGAAGTTTGTCAAAGTTTTAGATGTCATGCCAAATCTTCACAAACTTCTAAGGAAGTGGAGGTGCTGCTGTGTTTGCTTCATAATGACACTTATGTGCTAGACCCAGGACAGATCCTCTGATGATAACACTGAGGAATTTAAAGTTGCTGGCCCTCTCCACCTCTGATTCCCTGATGAAGAATGACTCATGGACCTCTAGTTTCCCCCTCCTGTAGTCAATAATCAGCTCCTTTGTCTTGCTGACATTGAGTGAGAGGTTGTTGTTGCGGCACCACTCAGCCAGATTTTCAATCTCCTATGTGCTGATTCATAACGACCTTTGATTCAGCCCACGACAGTGGTGTCATCAGCAAACTTAAATATGGCATTGGAGCTGTGCTTAGCCACACAGTCATAAGTGTAAAGTGAGTAGAGCAGGGGGCTAAGTACACAGGCTTGAGATGCTCCTGTACTGATGAAGATTGTGGAGGTGATATTGTTGCCAATTTGAATTGATGGGTCTGAAAGTGAGGAAATCGAGGATCCAACTGCACAAGAAAGTATTGAGGTTAAAGACTTGAAGCTGATTGATGAGTTTTACTGGATAATAATATTAAGTACTTGAGCTGTAGTTAATACAGTATCCTGATGTATACATCTTTACTATCCAGATGTTCCAGGGTTAAGTGAAGAGCAAATGAAATAGCATCTGCTGTGAACCTGTTGCGCCAGTAGGCAAACTGGAGTTGATCCACTATCCAATTACCACTATCTTCTTTTTCTCAAACAGTTCTTTGGGATTGAGAACGATTGCTTCTGTTCCAGCAATTTGGTTTCTGAGATAGCTCATAAGGTCAGTGTGGGATCTGTAGACTTCTCAGGTGAGCAAAATGAAGCTGATGGGGCGGGCTGGTGTCTAGATTTGAGTGGGTGACCTGATGCATGGTCTCGAGGTTATCAATCCTGAATTCTCCTCCTCTACTTTGAGTAATCCTGAGCCAGATGCTCATAGGACATGTTAGGGATAGTTCTGTCCTTCAAGGAAGCTTTGAACACATTCTTGAAACATTTCTTCTGTCTTCCTGGTGATCTCCTCACAAGGTGGAGCTCTGAATAGGTTATTTGTATTCAGCAGGTCCTGCTGAAGGGTCTCAGCCTGAAATGTCAACTGTACTCTTTTTCCAAGGATGCTGCCTGGCCTGCTGAATTCCTCATTTTGTGTGTGTTATTTATATACACAGTCTCTCCTATCTCAGCCACTGAAGCTTGTAACTCCTCCAGAGTTGTCATAGGTCACTTGGTGGCCTTTCTCACTAGTTCCCTTCTTGCACGGTCGCTCAGTTTTTGAGGACGGCCTGCTCTAGCCAGATTTATGGCACGTTGCCATATTCTTTCCATTTCTTGATTATTGTTTTAACTGTACTCCAAGGAACATTCAGTGACTTGGAAATTTTCTTATATCCATCTCTTGACTTGTCCTTTTCGACAACCTTTTTCGCGGAGTTGCTTGCAGTGTTTTTTTGTCTTCATGGTGTAGTTTTTGCCAGGATACTGACTCACCAGCAGTTGGACCTTCCAGCTACTGGTGTAATTTTACTACAATCAATTGAAACACCTTAACTGCACACAAGTGATCTCCATTTAATTATCTGACTTCTAAAATCAATTGGCTGCACCAGTGATGATTTGGTGTGTCATATTAAAGGGGTGAATGGTTCTGCAATCAATTATTTTGAGTTTTATATTTGTAATTAATTTGGATCACTTTGTAGAGATCTGTTTTCACTTTGACATGAAAGAGTCTCTTTCTGTTGATCAGTACAAAAAAAAAGCTAAATTTAATCCAATGTTGTAAATCAATAAAACGTGAAAACTTCCAGGAGTGGCGGAATACATTTATAGGCAATGTATGTACTCTGATAATAAAATTTACTTTGCACTTTGAACATCTTCACTAGATGATGAGGAATCAGTGATGAAACAACATTGATTAGTGAATAAATATTCCAAGTTTGGAAAAAATTATGTGAACACAGTTTGGAAAAGTCTGCCTTGAGAGATTGCAAAGAGAACAATCGTGGCATCATTAGTGGGACATTTGAAACACAGGAAGGTGCAATCTCAATGACTAGGAAATAGCCTTGAAAATAAAAGATGCATGTATTTTTTTCATTTATTCCAACTGGTGTTTTCCCTCATGGTTCCCTGAAATTGGAGTCACAAGTAGGTGGCTGGTGAAGAAGACTTTTGGATATTGGTCTTCAAAGTCAGAACGTGAGCAGCTGGGAGGCCGCAGTGTGGTTGTGCAGGATATTGGTGAGTCCGCCCTTGGGATATTATGTTCAGGTTTGGTTGCCCTGTTATGGATATTATTTAACTGGAAAGAATGCACAGAAGATTAACTAGGATACTGCCAGGACGTGTGGGACTGAGGTAAAGGGAAGAAGTTGGACAGGCTTTGACTAAGAGTATAGAACACTGAGAAGAGATCTTTTAAAGGAGTATAAAATCATAAAGAGCCTAGACTGAGTGAATACACTCAGTCTTTTTTTCCAGAGCTGGGCATCAAGAACTAGAGGGCATAGGTTTAAGGTGAGCGGGGAAAAATTCAAGAGATACTTAAGGAGCAACGTTTTTGTACAAAGGAAGGTATCTGTGTGGAATCGACTGTAAAAGGAAGTGGTTGAGATGGGTACAATAGCAACTTTTAAAAGGGAGTTGGACAGTTACATTGATTGGAAATGTTTAGAAAGAAGGCTGTAGGACAAATACTGGATGATGGTTCGAGCATCTTGGTCAGCGTGGATCAGGTGGGTTGAAGGACCTATTTCCATGCTATATGGTTCTCCGACTCTATCTTCCAATACGTGCCAACAGCTTCAGTGCCCTTCTCCTAAGGGCGATTTATAGTAGTTACTGCAGCTAACAGCCAGCACTTCTTTGTGATGTAGGAGCTCAAACTGGGCTTGTAGAGGAAGCGCGCAGTCACAGGGAGAGTGTGCAAACTGCACACCACATAACTGGAGGTCAGAATCAATTGTGAGCCGCCAGAGCCGTGAGACAGCTGCACTAGCTGTGCCATCCCGCAAAAAAAAAAAAGTGTTTTATTATTTAAACTTATGGCATCAGTGTTGGAGGTCATGTGATGGGATCTCTTAGAATATCCCCAACCAAAGAGACTCCTAAGCCTGTCAACCATCAAACCACAGCCTCTGTATAAGGCAGGCATGGGCAAACTACGGCCCACGGGCCATATGCGGCCCGTTAAGCTTTTTAATCCGGCCCGCAGAACTTGATGAAATTATATTAATAAACCTTGTTAACGTTTTTTCCCCGCAATTCTGGCGTTTTCCCAATAGATGACGCACTCTATATACATTGACCTTTGTTGAGGTGCAGCGTATTACTCCACATTTGCGCTTTACTTTGTGACCTTGTGGCGACCCATTTCCTGGCACATCCGAACCGGCTCACAATTAGCCAGCGTTCCGGCTAAGGGGATTTGCGAGCACAGAGCTCCGCATATTGGCACGCTCTCACTGTTCTGTCATTGTGCGGGTCGTTGTTGAGTTTTGGCAGAGGGGACAATTGAATAAGAAGGAGCAGGACAAGTAGAACTGCATCTCCTACCGTTTTTGAAATAAAGACAGTCAGGGGGAGAGTGATGATGATAATATCTTGAAGGATAACAGAATTTTCAGTGCTTTAAAATAATTGTTACTATTTAAAAAAGCTGTATTTTATTCATTTAATTTTCAGTGTTTTAAAAGACATTTCAATAAATAGCTAAATACCATGGGACTTCAAGGACAGATATTTTGTTGTAATGCATTTGTTCATTTTCAATTGAAATTAAAGCACATGTTTTCTACATATCCCATGATATTTTATTTTCTCTTATGAGGTGTATTACCAAAACACTCCGTCCATCTGCTCCTGGTCCTGCCGCCCTGTCAAATTTTAGAACCCTTTGTGGCCCTCAAGTCAAAAAGTTTGCCCACCCCTGGTATAAGGGAACTGATCCAATTTTTTTGTAACGTAACATGACTCCTCATTGGTTGTCCTAATACCTACAAGAGCAAGAACAATGTGCAGTAAAATGTTCCATGTCACATGAAAAGAGTATTTTCATATAAAATTCATCAAAACTGGTTTTGACTTTTAGCAGATTTAGATGCCAAAGCAACTGGACTGACTTCCATCACAGGCAAAATAGCAAATGATTTATGCAGTGAAGTCTCCCAGGTCACATGGGCTGTGAACTCTGTCATGGAGAGAAATAAATGATCACTGGAACTAATATATCACCAACATAAAAAGCGGACTTGCAAAAACATACAAAAACCTCTTGGAAGCTCTTAAAACAGCATCATTCATAGTATTTGTGCAAATTGTTCACTATGTCCCATTGCAAGATTACTGATTTTTTTTTTTCAAAAATAGTCCATGAAAGTATTATATAATCTATAAACCAGTAACAGGATAAACAGAACACCGGCAGTTATATACTTTTTCTCTTCAAGGGACATAGACCTAGCAGGCTGAGACTCCAGCAAATTGCCCATCCTTAATTATCCTTCAGAAGGTGGTGGTGAGCTGCCTTCTTAAACCACAACAGTCCTTGAGGTGTGAGTTTCCCTCAATGCTGTTAGGGAAGGAGTTCCAGCATTTAGTGCTGTTGCTGCCCCAGTTAGAGATTATGGGTTTGGGAGAAGCAGTTTGGAGAGTCTTGAATTGTTGCACCACATCTGGTAGATGGTACAAACTGCTGATACTCTATGTGGATGGTGGTGTGAGTAAATAGTTGAGGATAGGGAGGCTATCAAGTTACATAGCTGCTATGTCAGGCTTCTTGAGTAACACACAACATGCTGGAGGAGCTCAGCAAGTCAGGCAGCAGCTATGGAGAGGAATAAACTATCAACGTTACAGGCGGAGACCCTTCTTAAAGACTGGAAAGAAATGGGGAAGAAGTCAGAATCTTGAGTGTTGGGTTTCACATATTTGCTTACATAATTCTTTGAACCTCCAAAGGCATCATACAACTGTTAGTATCAATGTAGCAAACTATATATTCAGTTGTGTTTGGTGATTCAAATGAATAATATACTGTAGGATTTCAAGGTCGTCTTTTTCCTCAATATGCTTCCTTTAATCTAAGACTCTAATCACGTTTATATAAATCAGTTTTTATTCTTTTTCTCAGTTTATGGTGTGCATGCGTTTAATTTTCTTTTGCTTAGAGCTAATCCCTGGAGATTGCAGACCGAAAAGCTTGTCAGAAGTTAGCCAGTTGCAGTCTTTCAATCTTAATTCATTAGATATCCCTCCCAAGCAGCATCATGTAAAAATCTGAGTCAGGAGCAACCAAGTATTTTGCACACGAGTTCAATTCTAGATATTGGTGGCATATCTTGAATTGTACTCAAAGAAGCAGTAAAGAGAAATTGAAATTCACAAGAAATGACTTGGAATTTAAAGAGCTTTCATAAAAATCAAGATATATTTGTTTATGAAAAGGAATGGCAGATGTTGGAAATCTTAAAAAAAATAGACAATGCTATAAATATACAGTGTGGTGAATGTGAAAAGCAAATGATAGACAAACAATTCAGATGTGGCCACAAAACTAGTCAAAGATTTGTTTGTATTTTCTTTGACAGAATACTAACGAATCTGCTATGGCTTACCAGTATTTTCCACAGATTATTTATTTTTAAATATGTAAATTTATAGAACATTGCTGTGGACTACCTCAGTTCCAACTAATCTCACTCATTTCCAGGCTATCTGAAATGTTATTCTCATCTGTCTTTGCACACAGACAGTCTGTAGGATGTTGAGTTGGAATGTGCACTGCAACATTACATTCAGCCGCATGGAAAATAGCAAGAGCAGTTGAATCCTTGTTTAACTTCCATCAATTTTAGCACGTAAATGTTAAGCCACATACACATTTCAGACATGCATTGTCAAAAACTAAACACTTATCAATATGGGATAATTCACATCAAAAAGAAAGCAAAAGGGCATTTTCATAGTGACAATTCCTGCCTCAGAGCAGCCCAAAGTTCTTCAGACCAAATCTACCAAACTGGCAAACCATATCCTCCTATAATAGCAACTTTCCACTTCCATCAGTATCTTTAGGAGAAGTTGCTGATTCAGTGCTAAAGTAATCCAAAATTTCAGCTGCTAATGCAACTGGAGTTTAAAAAGTAGACGTAAATATAAATGTCTGTGATTCAGGAATGTGTGCCTGGTGCCGTCCTCATTTGGATCTGCATAATTAAATACACTCTTGAATTGTCATGTACAAACTTCACAAATGTCTTTCCTTACTTGACATAAATAAGTATTCCCAGAAAAGCTGATTTCTTAAAATAGAAAGAACTCCAGTGATTCTGGTGGTCAATATCAGGCAACTACTGTTTTCTGCTGTAGAACAGAAAATGCAGTTTTTATTTAATGTGTATCAGGTATATTTTATTGAGTTGGGGCAGTTGTGAGATTGCTTGTGACAATTCATGAGTGCTTTTAGTTAAACAGCTCTAAGTGAGGACAACACAGGGTACAAATTCCTGAATCACTCTTATTTATGTAATTGTAGTGATAATGTCATCCAAATGTGATCCATGATCTCTCTCCCTATAAGAAAGAAAAATATGTCATCAAGGTCATTGTCCTCTTAAGGAAAACTGTGCTTTTATTTGTGTGTATTTTTGTTTGAAAGTAGTTTGTTTCATTGACTTGAGCTAATTAAGAAAAAAATAATGAATTTAAATTGTGCTGTTGAAACACATTGGCTGCCATGCTGTGGGGGGAGTTATTCTGTAGACTACAAGCCCTCATGTAAACTGTGTATGAAGAGTCTGCATGTATCAGCTTTGCCCACACAGTGTGAAGTCACAACAGTGCTACATGGACCTCACTTGGGTTTGGCACTTGTCCAGCCTGTAAATTAATCCATTTGAGTTGTGTTTCAAAACCACTAAAGATAAGACACTAATACACTGTTTAACTGTTTTACCATGTACCAGTGTTTACAGATATCACTGGCATTAGTTAGTTTTGATACTTTAATGTTTATTCCCAAATTATAAATTTGTATACACTTTCTTTCCCACTCTGGCAGAATTTATATTGCACACTTTTAGAACTCCTGTTGACAGAGACAGCTTCCTAGAGTGAATGGTGCACTTTAAGGCTTTCAGATATTTGATAATCTTCTTAATTTCTTGTCACAATTTGCAGCAAAGTTCATTTCACATCAATTCCTGGGGGAAAAATTATGAAAATGCAGTCTTCCATTATTTCTGTGTGGACTCCTACAAAGTTAATAGCAAATTCCTTTACTCGTAACACTATAGTGTTCTTTAACAGGAATTAAGATGAGTTCAATTGTCTGCTTTAAGCTAACATGCATCAAGAGATAATCATACATTCACCAGTTTGAATTTAGTTTGCCTGGGTTAATAGAGTCAACTATGGGATTATACTGTAACTTCCTATGGATTTTGACTTCATGGAAATTCTGCCTCCCTGATGAATACAAAATGTTTCCATCAGAAATTATGCCCTTATTGGGACTCTGCCTCATAAAGGAAAGAAATTTGCTGTCCAGGTAGCGCACTAAAGAGGTGTGTAAAATAATTTTTTAAATGTTATACGTATTTCTCTTGACCAGGAGTTCAATTATTGAACCCATATTGCAAGGGAAAGTACTTGGCCCCAGGATCTACCATCAAAGTATGGATGACTTTAATAACACTTGCTCTTGTTAATGTGTAACTCATACAAAGACTGTAAACCCAACAATTGTGACCCTTTGTCACATGCATTCCAATTATGTCAATTCCGCTTCATGCTCCATGAATTTCATAGTTACATATTAGTTGTCCATTAAACTCACAGAAAAAATTCAGGCTGGAATAGAACAATGTAGGTCCCGCTTTCAATAAGTTATATTCATACCATGTAGCTGTGAAAGATAGAAAACTAGAACTCCAGGGTCTCATTCCATTGGTAAACTCTTTAAAAATTTCCTTCCTTTACATCTCGCTCTTTTCCTTGTAGTTATTTATCTGTCTGTACCTGATTTGGCACTAATTCACCTTCCTTCTTGCATTTATTGAATATGCCTGCAAAAAAAAGAATCTCAGAATTGTATATGTTGACATATAAGTATACTTTGTTAATAAATTTAATTTGAATTTTGGTTTAAAGGAATATATGAAATAGAGGCAGGTGCAGTTTGTTCACTATAATTGGGGGTGAATTTCTATAGCAACGCTTCTCTATTATTTCCCTTAACCTTCATTTCCCTTATCTCAGAAAATCAATCAATCATGATTTTAAATATATTCAACAACTAAGTATCCTCTGCCCCCTGGAAATATTAAAGAGATAGATTTCTGGTTCCATTCCTCAAAATGTTCTTGTCAACAGTTCATGGCAAAATAATTGAGGAGGATAAGAGTCTGTAAGACCTTAGATATCCTAATTCAACACATTTTAGAGCAAAGTTCGAAGGACTGAATTTCAATTGGCTCAAGAGATGTTTCTAAAATGAAGGCAGAAAATAGTGTGAGGAGCAGAGGCAAAAAGAGCAAGGATCTCCCACCCGGAGTGAGATTATATGGAATGCTGAAGAAAGAAAGCTTCTGAAAATCAAAAAGCTGAACTGGAAACAAGTAGTATTGGGAAACAAGCAACAAGTTAGTCAGCATCTGAAAGAGTAAAACGTTTTTCCTTTGTTATCTAGAGAGCCAAATTTTTCAATATAATGGCATTCTGCCAAGGATAAATTTAACAAAACTTCAAAAAGTAATTAGCCACAACAGCCCAAAGGCAATAAACATAAAAATAATAGTCAATTTCCACTCAAGTAGGCAAGCTGAGTGCAGAGTGAATTAATATTCATGGATATTAAAGTTATGATCCAGAAAATATGGGCACTGGAAGGTGATATTATACTATAATGCTGTTGAAACCCATTCTAATCATATTATAATAATGGTGATAGGCTTAGTAGTAGGAATTTCTACTAAGCATCATGGTTGAAAAGAAAGCATCGACGAATGTACTTCAAGAAAATTTCATCTAATGAGCATTTCATTGCATGTAATGAGATACTTTGAAACTCACCCAATATTATTGTACTGACTATGCATTTCACAAATAACACAAAATCTTACAAACAATAAGAACTTTTTCAAGGCGGTATTATTGCCATATCAACAGTTCCTATTCTTACATTGGAACAAGGCTGTCTTCTTCCATGCTGTGGAAAATGTACCTATATATCTTACAAGCAACAGCCTCGTGCTTTAACATTGCAGCTGGAAGATGGCAAAACTGCTCTTGCATTTCACATGGTCCAGCCAACCAAAAATGTTGCTACTGGAGTACAGAGTAAATATGGGAAATGAAAACGTAAACCTTCATTAAATCATCAACTTTAAATGTGAGTTGGGGGATGGTTGTGTTTGAAAATGGTGAGGAGTATTAAAAGGGAAAAGAGGGGGTTTAAAGAGGGAATTCCAGAAATTACATGAATAATTGCAACTGTAATAATTGGATGCTGCCTAAAGTCACAATTACTATTCTGTGGTTAGATTGAACTACTATTAAAGTACTTACTAGTCAGCATTAGAAAATTATTAAACTTGAGAATTGAATGGAATTCTATGCCCCTTTATGCTTAATGGTATTACATTTTTGTTGTTAAGCCTTTTCACTTCTAAACACCAGAGGAATTCCATGATCCAATGCACCCAGCAGGGAAATATACGCACAGGGTGTGCTCACCAGACATTAAGGCTACATCTCTGTAGCCCTGAATCCAGTCCATGCTCCCTTCAAAAGTACCTCTCCTGCTGGGAGCATGATATCATGAAATTGACTCTAACATGTGATGTTAAGTTTTCCAACGGTGGTGAGGTGTTCCTCCAGCTCAAATCATTAATCACTCATTAATAGCTCAGACATATAATGACAGCTGAAGCTTGGGAGCCTGTTCCTGGAAGCTGAGAATTTATGAATAACAATTAAATGTTTAGTCTACTTTCTCAAGTTTGAAAACTAATAATAGCCAATTTTCAAGCTTGTTCTCCTTGGAACAAAAAGCTTTTTTCGATATGACAACTGAAACTCCTCACTCAAAATCTTATTCTGCTTGTTAACTTTGTAACATTGCTGGGTGGTTGCTGTCTGCTGCATCTGTTTTATTTCAAATCATAGGTGCTTACAATAGAAGGAGGCTATTAGACCTGTCCTGACAATGTTGGACTAATCCAAAAGCAACCTAGTTCCATTGCCACCTTCCCTGCTTCTGTCTCAAGCTTCAAATATTTAATTAATTTTACTTAGTGGTTGCAGTGGTCTTCCACTCAAATTCCTGGAGCAACCCCCTCTATAATTTAACAACTTGCTGTCTAAAGTACGTAACCTCATTCCTCTCTCTGAGTGAGCACGCATCTCAGTAACTCCTAATTTGCAGAAAATAAGTTAAACTGCAGAAAATTAATATTTTCTAAATTTTCTTTCCTACAAAGGAAACAGGTCCAATAACTCAAATCTCTTCAATTTGCACAATTTCGCGTTACTGGTATCATCCTGAGGAATATTAGCTGTAGATCTTAAAATTAGCTTTAAGGCCTTAATACTAGTTCTGCAATGCTGTGCTCAATCTGTACACAGTACTTGAATTGTAGTTTAGCTGTAGGCAAACACTTATATTCTTCAATCATATCATTATTTTCTTTTTATTAACTTACAGGGTATGCAATTCATGAGGCACCAAACTTGAACCCCACTGATAAACTCAACTCGCTTAGTGATCTTCAACTGCCTTACAACCTCTGCGTTTTATTGTTATCAACTATCCCCTTGCTTATGATGTACAATCCTACCCCAATTGCCTCCATCTCTGTCACCCCTTCTACTTCATGATATCCAAAACCCATCACTGTAAGATTTCCAACTTGGTCCCACCCACCCTGCTACATCAAGGGCTAAAGGGCAGGAAAACAAACCTGTTGAGATAATTTAAAAAGACATCATATGGTTGATTTTATTAAGGCATTTGTGACTGTTCCAGATTGTCCAGACTGAATTCCTTCCCTATTCCCTTTATAATCCCAAATAAATATTGGGATAATATCATTCTAGGAAGACAACTCATCTATATTTTTTCTCTCTCAAAAATAACATCCACCATTGGCCCTGTACCTAAAAAGACCATAAGATATACGCCATTCAGCCCATCAAGTCATGGGCTGATCCAATTCTTCCAGTCATCCCCACTCCACTGGCTCCTCCCCATATCCTTTGATGCCCTGGCTAATCAAGAACCTATCTATCTATGCCTTAAATACACCCAATGACACTCATGGCAACAAATTCCACAGATTTACCACCCTCTGACTAAAGTAATTTTTGCAGACCAAGGTAACATGTCTGCACAACTGGTGTCCTGTTGCACTCACCTCAATGATACGCAAATGCTTTGAGAGGCTGATCATGGACTACTCATCCAGCAGGCTACCCACACTGGACCCCCTACAATTCGCCTACCGATACAACAGATGACGCAATAGCCACAGCTCTACACACTGTCACTACACACCTGGAGAGGAGGGATGCTTATGTGAGAATGATGTTCTTGGACTACAGTTCAGCATTCAATGCCATAATTCCCTCCAGGTTTGACCAGAAGATCAGAGGCTGAGGCCTTCACCCTGCCTTGTGCAGCTGGATATTGGACTTCCTGTTAGATCACCAGCAGTTGGTAAGTGTGGGCTCCCTCACCTCTGCCCCTCCGACCCTCAACACAGGAGCCCTCTGGGCAGTGTCCCAAGCTCCCTCCTTTACCCTCTGTATACTCATGACTGTGTCGCCACCCACAGCTCCAATCTGCTAATTAAATTTGATGATAAAACAACATTGATGGGCCTAATCTCAAATAATAATGAGGCAGCCTACAGAGAAGAAGTCATCTCTCTGACACAGTGGTGTCAAAAAACATCCTCTCCCTCAATGTCGCAAAAACAAAGGAGCTGGTTGTGGACTTCAGGAGAAACAGAGATAATCTCAGCCCTCTTGATATCAATGGATCTGGGGTCAAGAGGATAAACAGCTTCAAGTCCCTCAGTGTACACATCACCAAGAATCTCACTTGGTCTGTACATACTGGCTGTGTGGTGAAAAAAGCACAACAGCACCTCTTTCACCTCAGACGATTGAAGAAGTTCAGCATGAGTCCCCAAATCCTAAGGACTTTAAACAGGGGAACAATTTAGAGCATCCCGACTGGGTGTATCACTGCCTGGTATGGGAACTGGACTTCCCTCAATTGCAGGACTCTACAAAGAGTGGTGCGGACAGCCCAGCACATCTGTAAATGTGAACTTCCCACTATTCAGGACATTTGCAGTGATAGGTGCATATAAAGGGCCAAAGGATCTTTGGGGACCCGAGTCACCCCAACCACAAACTATTCCAGATGCTACCATCTGGAAAATGTGACTACAGCTTTAAAGCCAGGGCCAACAGGCTCCAGGACAGCTTCTTCCACCAGGACATCAGACTGATTATTTCGAAGCTATATTGACTGCTCTGTTGTATATCTCACTGTACATACTATTTATTACAAATTTCTTTCAGATGAAGACGTAACATAAAGATTTTTACTCCTCACATATGTGAAAGATGTAAGAAATAAAGTCAATTCAAACTTGGGTTTATGGCCATTTACCAACCTGTTTCCACCTATCTGGTTCCTTAAGGTTGTTATAGCTGGGATGGTAATGGGTACAAGCTCCCACAACCTATTTAATGCTCCCAATGGTGTGTGCCTCAAATAGCCTTTACAAATGCCCAGCTCCTGGCCTTCACATGTGGCTTAGCTACTAAGCCCAGTGGAGCCATTTCTCTTGACAGGAGAAGGGTCAAAGGCGAGTTAGTGGTGCCTTAAAACCAGTCATTTTGGGCAGATGGGGCTCATCAGCTGAGGAAGAGGAAGAATACACCAAGCAGTTGGGCTACACCTAGGGACATCTTTGAAGAGTGGCCCAGGACAGAGGATTCTGGTGAAGCTGCTGGCCATGGACTAAGCCCCATTAGAGGTTGATGGGTTTAAGAAGAAGACCACATTTGTTCCCATTATATCGTGAACTAAATTTTAGGTCTAGAATTATGCCCAGGCTAAGTTGGAAATTCCGAACAGGTCAGCCCTTATACGTTGTGAAGAACATAACGATGTTTCAGGTCAATGACCATTCATCAGAACTTGTTAAGGAAAGACATTGAACTGAAATAGTATAACTCAGGGGTTCCCAACCTGGGGTCCACAGACCCTCAGTTAACGGTAGGAGTCCAACTCTCTCTCTCTCTCTCTCTCCCTCTCCCTCTCCCTCTCCCTCTCCCTCTCCCTCTCCCTCTCTCCCTCTCTCCCTCTCTCTCTCCCCTCTCCTAGGTTCTGACATGAAGATCATTTAATCATTAATTGAATACTGGGGAGTGTTTCACTATTAAGAGAACTGCACCCCGATATTTGTCAGGGTTTGCCAAAGAGAAACATTAAGTGGAGGGTAAACATCCGTAACTATTGAATCATGTAGCCCTCTGCAACATGTTTTAAATCAATCAACAAAGAAGGTTAATTAAAATTTAAAAGAAAGTATAGGAGATTATGTTTTATTGTGCAAAGTAAAATTGCTCATTAGAGGATTTTACTGGATATATGACTCCTTCTTTAAAAGGCGAAGAAGGCACCTGCTAATGAAGTGATGGCTTTCCGCTGTCCTTGCGTCTGGTTTTGTACAATGAGTTTTTTCAAATTCCAGGCCCTAGTTATCTCTCATTTTCCTTAATCCCCCTACTCAATTGGAATTAGCATTTGATCAAAACTACATAAAAAATAAAACCCTTCCCCCTCTTCCCAAAGAGAGGGATTTGGGGACACTCATCTCCCCTTTCCCACAGCTTGCCGAACGGGCCTGACCACTTCTGCCTCTAGCCACTGTTCTTTAACTACTGCCAATTAACATTGGCTTTAGCCTTTCAAGAGACTGAAAGAAAGTCGAGAGCCTCAGGACTCTTTGAACAACTGGAAGGAATTTCATTTTCTGTGGCAAGCCAAGGTAAAGATGCAAGAGCTGGAAACCTAATTAATCTGCACTCAGCTCTGGCACATATTACTGAGAACTTTCAGTAAGCATCAACTTCAAATGCTAGTGCTTGGGTTTAGAATGGAAATCCAGGACCCACATAAATAAATAAATAAATGGATCTTAATCCTTTCTTAGGTCATTTGATATCATGACGTACATTAATGCTGCATGTCTTTGCACAGTCCAGTCATTTTTGTCATATCACAGTGGAGAGCGACTACCAGTATGAAGCATTCAATTAAACTCTGCTTAGTCCTTTAATTAAATGAAAACAAACATTTGATATGCCTTATACAACAAGAGGCCAGAGGCATATAAAGTAGAACATTCATGCCACTGGCAGACTCTTTCATCTTCACAGAAGTTGTCTGCAGCTTTTACAATGCCTCAAGCTTAAAGCAGAGTGACCTATAGGTGGAAGAGGGATTGGAAGTCAGGTCAAGAACAACTTTAGATTTGTAATAACTGACTTTCTTCTCAGTTTCAAAGGAAAGATTTCATGTTCCTGTGGCCTGAGGTGCACTGCAGCTGAATTTCATGGTGAATATCATTCCAAGCTAATTGCTTTGATATGCAACATTCAGACAAAAGAGTCGAGTATTTCCCCTGCGAATTCTGGTGAACTATAGAAGTGTTGTGTTTCAAAACAACGTACACAAAAATATACTCCTCGTGGAGTGAGTCAGTATATTTTTTTCTTTTTCTTCAGCAGTCCCTAAGGGCTGTGGGCGACTTGCATCCACCCCAGCTCTGGGGAGGGTAGGAGGCTGACGTGGCTAAAGAGATTTACGTAGAATAGGCTGCCTCTCCCACAGGCAGAACAAGTAAGGATTAAACAGGGCAGGTGGATAGATTGTTGGACATCCTTCCCTATTATCTTGGTTTGCACATGCTCTCAGTAGGGAAACTCTAAATTCACATGACTTCAAGCTACCTTGAACAAAGAATTCCCTTATGATGGGGACAATATTATTGTATTTTTTTCATATCTGTTCTGAGGATGATGTTGAAGTGTTTTCTCCGTCCTCGTGAAAATCACTGAGACAGAGTTTGGAGAAGAGTGCTTGTATAAGTGCCCAATAAGTGGAAAACATGTCCCACCAATTGAATTATTTGAGTGTCATCAGAGTAACCATGTTGGGCACTGACATTGACTGGATAGAGTTACTGTGGAGAGGCTGTTTTCAGTAATGGGAAAGTCTAGGACCAGCGGGACTCGGAATAAAAGGACATCCCTTTAGAATAGAGATGAGGAGAAATTTCTTTAGCCAGAAGGTGGTGAATCTGAGGAATTCATTGCCAGAGACAGCTGTGGAGGCCAGGCTATTGAGTATATATAAAGTGGAGGTTGATAGGTTCTTGATTTAGTGAGGGTGTCAAAGATAACTGGGAGAAGGCAGGAAAAAGAGGGAAAAAATAGCTCAGCCTTGATCAAATGACACAATTCTGCTCCTACGTTTCATGGTTTTATATTTGTTCATCTTTCCTGCCAGTGCATTTGGGGGATTATGTGGAAGCAATGTTAGGGCTACCTTTCCTGTGCTTTGCCATGCCCAATAGAGTTCCTTCATGCATCTGTTGGTTACAAGAAAACACGGATCTCAGCTGCTCAGTTGACCATGAACTTGGTGCTGACTTTAAGGTTTGGGTTGCCAACAATTTTCTGCATTTTGGACATAGCAGTGGATTTTGGCGACTTCTGAAGTGACTCATATTGGCTAGGGTTCTGTCATAGAAACATAGAAAATAGGTGCAGGAGTAGGCCATTCAGCCCTTCGAGCCTGCACCGCCATTCAGTATGATCATGGCTGATCATCCAACTCAGAACCCTGTACTTGCTTTCTCTCCATACCCCCTGATCCCTTTAGCCACAAGGGCCATATCTAACTTCCTCTTAACTATAGCCAATGAACCGGCCTCAACTGTTTCCTATGGCAGAGAATTCCACAGATTCACCACTCTCTGTGTGAAGAACCTTTTCCTCATCTTGGTCCTAAAAGGCTTCCCCTTTATCCTTAAACTGTGACCCCTCGTTCTGGACTTTCCCAACATCAGAAACAATCTTCCTGCATCTAGCCTGTCCAATCCCTTTAGGATTTTATACGTTTCAATAAGATCCCCCCTCAATCTTCTACATTCCAGTGAGTATAAGCCTAGTCGATCCAGTTTTTCTTCATATGAAAGTCCTGCCATCTCAGGAATCAATCTGGTAAACCTTCTCTGTACTCCCTCTATGGCAAGAATGTCTTTCCTCAGCTCAGGGTACCAAAACTGCACACAATATTCTAGGTGCAGTCTTACCAAGGCCTTGTACAACTGCAGTAGAACCTCCCTGCTCCTGTACTCAAATCCTTTTGTTATGAATGCCAACATACCATTTGCCTTTTTCACTGCCTGCTGTACCTGCATGCCCACCTTCAATGATTGGTGTACAATGACACCCAGGTCTCGTTGCATCTCCCCTTTTCCTAATCAGCCACCGTTCAGATAAAAATCTGTTTCCCTGTTCTTGCAACCAAAGTGGATAACCTCACATTTATCCACATTAAATTGCATCTGCCATGAATTTGCCCACTCACCTAACCTATCCAAGTCACCCTGCATCCTCTTAGCATCCTCATCACAGCTAACACCGCCACCCAGCTTTGTGTCATCTGCAAACTTGGAGATGCTGCATTTAATTCCCTCATCTAAATCATTAATATATACTGTAAACAACTGGGGTCCCAGCACTGAGCCTTGCTGTACCCCACTAGTCACTGCCTGCCATCCTGAAAAGGTCCCATTTACTCCCACTCTTTGCTTCCTGTCTGCCAACCAATTCTCTGTCCACATCAATACCATACCCCCAAAACCATGTGCTTTAAGTATGCACATTAATCTCCTGTGTGGGACCTTGTCAAAAGCCTTTTGAAAATCTAAATATACCACATCCACTGGCTCTCCCCTATCCACTCTACTAGTTACATCTTCAAAAAATTCTATAAGATTCGTCAGACATGATTTTCCTTTCACAAATCCATGTTGACTTTGTCCGATGATTTCACCTCTTTCCAAATGTGCTGTTATCACATCTTTGATGACCGACTCTAGCATTTTCCCCACCACCGATGTCAGACTAACCGGTCTATAATTCCCCAGTTTCTTTCACCCTGCTTTTTTAAAAAGTGGGGTTACATTAGCCACCCTCCAATCCTCAGGAACTAATCCAGAATCTAAGGAGTTTTGAAAAATTATCACTAATGCATCCACTATTTCTTGGGCTACTTCCTTAAGCACTCTGGGATGCAGACCATCTGGCCCTGGGGATTTATCTGCCTTTAATCCCTTCAATTTACCTAACACCACTTCCCTACTAACATGTACTTCCCTCAGTTCCTCCATCTCACTAGACCCTCGGTCCCTTACTATTTCCAGAAGATTATTTATGTCCTTCTTAGTGAAGACAGAACCAAAGTAGTTATTCAATTGGTCTGCCATGTCTTTGTTCCTTATGATCAATTCACCTGTTTCTGACTTTAAAGGACCTACATTTGTCTTGACCAATCTTTTTCTTTTCATGTATCTATGAAAGCTTTTACAGTCAGTTTTTATGTTCCCTGCCAGCTTTCTCTCATAATCTTTTTTCCCTTTCCTAATTAAGCCCTTTGTCCTCCTCTGCTGGTCTCTGAATTTCTCCCAGTCCTCAGGTGTGCTGCTTTTTTTGCTAATTTATATGCTTCTTCTTTGCACTTGATACTATACCTAATTTCCCCTGTCAGCCATGGGTGCACTACCTTCTCTGGTTTATTCTTTTACCAAAATGGGATGAACAATTGTTGTAGTTCATCCATGCGATCTTTAAATGCTTGCCATTGCATATTCACCATCAACTCTTTAAGTATCATTTGCCAGTCTATCTTAGCTAATTCACGTCTCATACCTTCAAAGTTACCCTTCTTTAAGTTCAGAATCTTTGTTTCTGAATTAAGTATGTCACTCTCCATCTTAATGAAGAATTCCACCATGTTATGGTCACTCTTACCCAAGGGGCCTCGCACCACAGGATTGCTAACTAACCCTTCCTCATTGCTCAATATCCAATCTAGAATGGCCTGCTCTCTAGTTGGTTCCTCAACATGTTGGTTCAGAAAACCATCCCGCATACATTCCAAGAAACCTTCTTCCTCAGCACCCTTACCAATTTGGTTCACCCAATCTATATGTAGATTGAAGTCACCCATTATATCTACTGTTCCTTTATTGCACGCATTTCTAATTTCCTGTTTAATGCCATCCCCAACCTCACTACTACTGTTAGGTGACCTGTATACAACTCCCACCAGCGTTTTCTGCCCCTTAGTGTTATGCAGCTCTACCCATATCGATTTCATATCCTCCAGGCTAATGTCCTTCCTTTCTATTGCGTTAATCTCCTCTCTAACCAGCAATGCAACCCCACCTCCTTTTCTTTCCTGTCTATCCCTCCTGAATATTGAATATCCCTGGATGTTGAGCTCCCATCCTTGGTCACCCTGGAGCCATGTCTCTGTGATTCCAACTGTATCATATTCATTAATAACTATCTGCACGTTCAATTCATCCACCTTGTTACGAATGCTCCTCGCATTGACACACAAAGCCTTCAGGCTTGTTTTTACAACACTCTTAGCCCTTATACAATTATGTTGAAAAGTGGCTCTTTTTGCGTTTTGCCCTGGATTTGCCTGCCTGCCACTTTTACTTTTCACCTTACTACTTTTTGCTTCTACCCTCATTTTATACCCCTCTGTCTCTCTGCACTTGTTCACATCCCCCTGCCACATTAGTTTAAAGCCTCCTGAACAGCAGTAGCAAACGCTCCCCCAGGACATTGGTTCCAGTCCAGCCCAGGTGCAGACTGTCCTGTTTATACCGGTCCCACCTCCCCCAGAACTGGTTCCAGTGCCCCAGAAATTTGAATCCCTCCCCCTTGCACCATTTTTCAAGCCACGTATTCATCTGAAATATCCTCCTATTTCTACTCTGTCTAGCACATGGCACTGGTAGTAATCCAGAGATTATTACCGTTGTGGTCCTACTTTTTAGTTTATCTCCTAACTCCCTAAATTCACCTTGTAGGACCTCATCCCGTTTTTTACCTATATCATTCGTTCCTCTGTGGACCACAACCACTGGCTGTTCACCCTCCCATTCCAGAATGTCCTGCAGCCGCTCAGAGACATCCTTGACCCTTGCACCAGGGAGGCAACATACCATCCTGGAGTCTCGTTTGTGGCCACAGAAATGCCTATCTATTCCCCTTACAATCGAATCCCCTATCACTATAGCTCTCCCAATCCTTTTCCTTCGCTCCTGTGCCGCAGAGCCACCCATGGTGCTATGAACTTGGCTGCTGCTGCCTTCCCCTGATGAGACATCTCCTCCAACAGTATCCAAAACAGTATATCTGTTTAGGAGGGAGATGACCTCAGGGGACTCCTGCACTACCTGCCTACTGCTACGCTGTCTAGTGGCCACCCCTTCCCTTTCTGCCTGTGTAGCCTTTACCTGCGGTGTGGCCAACTCACTGAACGTGTTATTCACGACTTGCTCAGCATCGCAGTTGCTCCAGTATGAATCCAATCGCAGCTCCAGATGCTCAATGCGGTCTGCCAGAAGCTGCAGTTGGACACACTTCCTGCACACATGGTCATCAGGGACACTGGAAGTATCCCTGATTTCCCACATGCTGCAGGATGAACAAACCACGGGGCCGATCTCAGCTGCCATGACCTACCCAATACTTGCCTCAACTTTTGAAACTTTCTCCTTTGAAAGGAACTTACCTGGTCTTACCTCACTTGGAGTGAAGCTCGTCCTCAGCCTCTTCTCGTTGAAGCCTCTCGAGTCAAAGCCTCAAATCTCCACTCCTTCACTGGCCACTCCACTTGAGGTATC
Organism: Hypanus sabinus; assembly: GCF_030144855.1. Classification (NCBI taxonomy): domain Eukaryota; kingdom Metazoa; phylum Chordata; class Chondrichthyes; order Myliobatiformes; family Dasyatidae; genus Hypanus; species Hypanus sabinus. Next base: position 44,649,994 of record NC_082710.1, read on the forward strand.
CCTCTATTTATTTGTTTGAGCTTTTCAAACTGCTTGGTCACCTGATTGCCCAATCAGCTGCTTTCTGCTGAGTCTGAACTATTCAAATCTTGATTGTCTAATCAATGGCTTTCTGCTGAACTATTCAAATCCTGATTGACTTGATTGCACAGTCCAACTGCCAAAACTGCCAGAATCTCTCGAGTCAAAGCCTCAAATCTCCACTCCTTCACTGGCCCACTCACTCACTGGCCGCTTTCCAGAGGCCGCTGTCATGCAAACAGTTTGGCAAAGGACTTTTCTTCTCCAGATGCTTAGTGTAAGGCCTCTCACACAATTTGACGCAATGACAGTTTGGAGCTCAGCATCAAGGGCACACAATTATTTCCATATGCATACTGTAAATCAAAGTCTGACCTTGTTTCCAGAGTGGAGACAACAAAGTTGGAACTGTTTCCGCCTCGTCCTTCAGATTAATTCCATTTCATCGTAGAGCCTGATGTACTACAAGGAGGAAGATTGAAAAAAGTCATGGCTAAGTGCAAGTTAGAGGAACATCTCACATTCCTCCTTGGTAGTCACCAAACTGGGCATGGACATTGAATTCTTCATCTTCCAGTAACCACACTCCCTCTGTGCCTTTTCACTATTCTGTTTCCCCTCTTCTCCTGATCCACCAGACCTCCATCACCCCATCCCATACCTTGCCATCATCCTCTCCATCAGCCCATCACCCATACACTGCTCCCACTGGCTCTCCTTCCCACCTCTCTCTCTTTATTCCTTTTTCCACCTTCTTCTCCTGTCAGATCAACTTCAGCCCTTTGTCACTTCCATCTATCACCTCCCAGCTTCTGATATCATTCCTGGTTTCCCCTCCTCTTTCATCTGCCTATCATGTCCGTCACTGGATCCACCAATCACCTGCCACCCCTTGCTCCACCTCCTCTCAACACCTTGTTTTAATCTCCTCTCTTTCAGATCAGATGAAACATCAGCTGTTCACTTTCTTCTATAAAAGCTGCCTGACATGTTGCATTTGAAAAAGATTGTTGCAGAGTCACAGATTGGTTTTACCTATTCTGAAATGGCTTAGACTAGAATCGCTCTATTATGGACCCAATCATAAGGATAATGGTTTTTAGGTTATCATGGAGCAGCTGGTGAATGGTGGTGAATTTTCAGGGACAGCCAAGAATCCTCCACAATCCATCTCTGTTGATAGGATTATAGACTTTTGTAAGGCAAAGGAAGAAAACATACAGTTCTCGACTTCTTTTCTCAGATTTGTCACTCATTGAAGTTCATATCCACTGTATATCTTGACAGCTGGAATCCACATTACAAATCTGGAAGTAGGTATTGAGTACGATTTCCGTGACGGGGAGCTGAATGATCCCGACGGGAAGCCTCAAGTAGGATATCTCTTCTCAAAGTTTCTAACTCACAGATAAAAACTGGGAGGGTGAACATTACCACTACTTTCTTTATGTAGGTCAAGGAGAGGACCAGTAACACCCACCACTGAAAATCAGACTGGCACGCAGCAACTAAGCTCCTACGTGAAAACTTGTCCCCAGTGCAAGGAAATGAGGGACATCTATTGTCTGTGGAACTGTATCCCTGGGTTAAGCTGCACTTTCGGGAAAGAAGAAAGGGAGGAAATGGGTGGAAAGGGAAGAGCTGAAGAAACTTATAACATTGTTTGGAAAAAAAGGTGAAGAGGAAGGGAAAATTGTAAGGAAAAGATGGAAAACACAAAAAGCTTTACTTCTTCTTAAAGAGCATTAGATCAATCAGCCGCCTGTCAAAGAAAATACAATTCTCACGACAGACACCAGCTTCTATGTGAGCTCGTTTATGAATTATAAAAGTTTCCCCTTTTAATAATATCTTTAAAGGTAGTACTTATATCAAATTACCAGACTCATAGCAATCCTTTTCAGGGACTGAAATGGAACAAGATACAAGTCAGCTAAGTGCATGCAGAATGTAAATACTATTAATACAATAATTTTTTATTGTTTGTACCATACAAACATGACCATTTATTTGATATCTTGTTAACATCATCTTTATTGTTATGACAGGTTCTAATTTCAATAGACATTAAGTAAAAGCTTTTTTAACAGTGGATTATGGATTGCTTTGCTCCCCAGTGAGCTGTGGAATTTTGCTTTCACGGAATATCAAAGACTGTTGAAAGAAGCCACACCTCGCATATTTTGGCATTAATATTGCTTCCAAAAGGAGTGTTATGTCGTCTTGCGTTTTAGTTTCCATATCATTTCAAACATTGCTTCAATAGCATTACTCAAAAAAGTTGTAATCGTAATATGGAAATATCATTATAATATTGTTTATATTTTCCATAAGTGAAAATCTATCATATGCTCCATATCCTCTAGACATTGGCAAAGGAGTTTAAAAAATTAACTCTTTATTTGTCTTGCTGTTTTAAAGGTCTCACACACACCTACGTAAGTTCACGCGTGCCTACGTACACTCGCTCAATGGATACACACACATATATCAACATGTGTACCAAATTCTGTGCAAGCACACACAGAAGCATCTAGGCAGACTACTCATTTACACATGTTAGTGAAAATGTAGACAAGAGTGTACACATAAACGCATATGGTCTTCACCACTTAATCTACCATCTCCTTGTATTCTTTTAGCTTTTGCAGGGTTATAGTTCTAACAGGGCAGTATCTCATCCAACTGTTCATTCTCAAATTGCCGGGCTATGCTGATTCAGAGCTAACATGCCATTGAAAGACCTGTCGACTCCATCTTCTGTGGATTTCACAGTCTGTTTTGGCTATTGGCTGGCTTCTCCTGGATTGACAGAACTTAAATGAACGACACAGAAGTTTTAAGAGCTCTCATTATTTCCTAAGTATGGCTCACACTCTCTGCTAATCGTATATACATGATTCAGTTTCACAGGAAAGGCAATAATTATGCTTTGTACCATTTGCTGGTCATATTGATCTGGTTAGTTTCCTGATAAATTAAATGAGTCAAAGTTTTAAAATTATGCCTTTTGGTACGTGCACTACCAAAAGGACCAATTTAGTTCACAGAGCCACCCACATTGCTAACTGGATGCACTGATGAAGCACCACAGCCAAGCTCTGGGCCACTGCAATAGTAAGAGGCAATATTAGTGGCCCAATATTGGTGCAATACTGTAAAATATCTGAACTGGAACTATCATGCTATGAGGTAGGATCCAGCCAAAATTGAAAAATAACTGGGACTGAAAATGACTTAAAAGCAAGTGGAGAAACGGGTGAATGTTCTCCATTTGTCGACAGATGTTGATATCCCCACTGGGTCCTTTGAGCACTGAGCAGCACTTAAAAAGAGTGTTGGCTGGGAAATTATTTGTTTAAATGGAACAAGGTTCAGCACAGAGGCCACGTAATTCAGGTGAATTGGAGTATCAGATCAGGCAATCAGCGGCTCTGTATTTTCACTAATGCCCTGTTACGTTCCCAGTCCCTTTATGTGGTAATCAATTAGCTTTTACAATTCTGAAACCGCAAAATAGGTTAATTTTCAAAGAGCTTGGTTTTGTGTTTTTGGCCTACACACAAATATTTGTATGTTTGCATTTCACTCAGCTGGTTTTAGAAACCAACACGACAAAACAAAATTCAATGAATGTTAGATTTATATCAAATTTTCCTCAGTCCAAGCTGCAAACAGACAATCCTTTTCAAACCATCATCCTGCATCAGGCTTGGGCCTAGATCTCACGGGTGGTGAAATATGAGCTAACTTACTTTGTTCCTGTTCCATGTTCCTGTGTGTACAGACTTGGCTGTATTTTTATATTACAATAAAATGCCACATTGTGAATGTACAGCAACATGTTTATCAAATATGGGACGTGAACCAGTAAAGAATTAAAGCATGAAATCCTAATAATATTCTGGTTGAACGCCTTCTCCATTACTGCATTAATACTCTGACTGAAGCAGTAATTATCCCATTCCATTCCAAAACATATTTTAGACTGTTACACTGACTGCAGAGTGTGAAAGTGATTATGTATCTGTAGAATATTAAACAATGAAAAAAAGTATGCGCTACAAGGACTAAAGTGTTCTTGTGCCAAATCCTGTATAATTTATTCAGCAAAATAGTATAGAGAGTAATAAATACTGCAGATGGGAGAGAATGTAAGCTGTAAGAAAATTAGAAGTTATGAATAAAATTTTCAGGCTTCATTGCCCATGTCATTACATCATAAGGCACTCTCAGTCATGTTGCTGTCTTGAATTTATTCTGTTAGCTATCCATTATTGTGAACATAGTTTACATGTGCTTTCAGCAGGAATGTCTAAGCAGCTGCCAGAGAAACTGCACGAGTCAAGGTTACAGTGAATGAAGCCTAGAAACTGGAGCCTTTCGTCTGGGTGTGATAAAGAAACTAAACACCTGGAAATAGAGCTTATCTCGGCCGTCCTCTACTGCTCCCCATCTGAGGTCTGCTTTATCTTCCCACCAGAACATTAGTGCAGGACTGAGAAAAGAAATCACAAAATGGCTAGTCCAAATGAAGCAACAAATCGCAAATTGACATTGATCCCCGGCCAGCATTAAAAACAACAGACTGTTCTAAAACTTAAATTGTACTCTTTGGAACAGCCGTTGTACTTAAGTTCAGTCGCTTTACACACAATGTTCCTCAGATTTTGCCAGGAACTGTATTAACTCGAAATGTTGAGTTTGATTATTTTGGCTGCATGCTTTTTAACTGAATAGTCGTTCAGAGTGTGGCCCTTGAACAGCAACACGCTGGTGTGTGAGATACTGAACCGGGGAACTGAAAATAAATTGCAGTCTCAGCGGACATTCAGTCTTCCTCAGGGCTTAGATATTTTTTTGTCAGTTTTGGAAGATAAATTAGAATGAGCATTAATGCCAGGGAAAACTAATGAGGGGGAAATATCCTTTTTCATTTGCACAAATGTCTACTAGTGTCAACCAATAAGCAGAGTTAGAGAGGATCGTGAGAATCGACAAATATTCTTTCTTCACTGATACCAGTGGATTACTTGATAGTGACGGCTTAAGGCCATAAGCAGATTGAGGCCCGGCTCATGACTGTCAGCAATGAACACTTTGCAGCCTTCTACCAGCAGAACATCAGGGGCCCATAGGCTAAGCAGATAGGTCCAGTGTGAGAGGAGTGCTGGTCATGGAGTTAGAAGAGACCTGGTGACAAAAAATTATAGAAATAACATGGAGAAATGCTTCTGCTCTTCTTGCCCCACAAAGGTAACTTGCTTATCTTTTTGACCTTCATTGGCTGCATCACCAGTTAAAACTGGGTTGCAGTCAGGGCCTACAATCTGATAAATTGATCTGCAATTGGGTTCCCACTGTGTTATGGCTGTGCCATTTGCTGTGCAAGTCCTACATTGTTTCTCCTTCTTCCTCTTGGGCCTTTAGATCTCAGTGGAGCATTGGCCATCGATGACTTCCCCTCGCTATTCTCCTCGGTTCTGAGACAGCCTCTCGAGGGTGCTTCCCCTCTTCACCTGACCAAAATGAATCATTTTACATTTGCCAGTGCTAAATTCTGTGCGCGTTGCACTCACGGCACAAGACAGAGTCATCGCTGCCAGTAACCCAAGAAATGCAGCTACGATCCACACAAAGTCATCAAGGCAGCAAAACAACAACACAGGGACAGGATCCAGACACAACTCTCCACCAGCAACACACGCAGCTTCCGGCAAGGTCTGCAGACCATTGCAGACTTCAAAGTTAAGCGCAGTGATGCTGCCAATATTACTGCCTTGCTCCATCTTTTTTAGGCTCGTTTCGATGTCACCAACACTGAGCCCCGAAGGAGAGCCGCGGAAGTGGCCTGCACCTTGGTCACCTCTGAGGCTGAAGTACGCAGGTGTTTCCGAGTGGACAGCCGTAAGGCTGCAGGACCAGATGGTGTCCCAGGGCTGGTACTCAGATTGTGCATGGCACAATTGGCTGGTGTGTTTGCAGGCATTTTTAATCTCTCCCTCTCCCAGTGCAGAATGCCCTTCTGCTACAAAACATCCACCATTGTCCCTGTACCTAAAAAGACCAAGGTATCATGTCTGAATGACTGGTGTCCTATCACACTCACCTCAATGATAAGCAAATGCTTTGAGAGGCTGGTCAAGGATTACATCTGCAGCTTGCTACCACCCAAACTGGACCCCCCCTATAATTCACCTACCGACACAACTGATCAACAGATGATGCAATAGCCACAGCTTTACACACTGTCTTTACACATCTGAAGAAGAAAGATGCTTATGTGAGAATGCTGTTCTTGGACTACAGTTCAGCATTCAACACCATAATTCCCCCCAGGTTCGACAAGAGCCTCAGAGGCCTCGGCCTTCACCCTGCCTTGTGCAACTGGATCCTGGTCTTCCTGCTAGATCGCCAGCAGTTGGTAAGAGTGGGCTCCCTCACCTCTGCCCTGCCCCTCTGACTCTCAATACAGGAGTCCCCCGGGGCTGTGTCCTAAGCCCCCTCCTTGACTCTCCATATACCCATGTCTGTGCCACCACGCAGCTCCAATCTGCTAATTAAATGTACAGATGATGCTACATTGATTGGCCTCATCTCAAATAATAATGAGGCAGCCTACAGAGAAGAAGTTATCACCCTGACACAGTGGTGTCAAGGAAACAACCTCTCCCTCAATGCCACAAAAACAAATAAGCTGGTTGTGGGCTACAGGAGGAATGAAGACTGGCTCACCCCTATTGATAATGGATCTGAGGCTGAGAGAGCGAACTGCTTTAAGTTCCTCGGTATACACATCACCGAGGATCTCACGTGCTCTGTATTTACCAGCTGTATGGTGGAAAAAAAGCACAACAGCATCTCTTTCACCTCAGATGGTTGAAGAAGTTTGGTACAAGTCCCCAAATCCTCAGAACTTCCTACAGGGGCACAATTGAGAGCATCCTGACTGGCCGTATCACTGCCTGGTATGGGAACTGTGATGCACCATCAATAACTCACTCTCAGACGAGAAGGCGAGATATCGGCTTTTATTGACTGGAAGAAGGAACCAGCAGTGAGTGACCACCATACTACATCCTGGAGACTGAGAGGCCGGGCTCAGGCCTTGATCGCCTTTATACCGGGGTCTGTGGGAGGAGCCACAGGAGCAGTCAGCAGGGGGCGTGTCCAGACAGGTATATGTAGTTCACCACAAACTGTACTTCCTTCAATAGCAGGACTCTGCAGGGAGTGGTGCAGACAACATCTGCAGATGTGAACTTCCCACTATTCAGGACATTTACAGAGACAGATGCATAAAAAGAGTCCGAAGGATCACTGGGGACCCGAGTCACCACAACCACAAACCACTCCAGCTGCTGACATCCGGGAAATGATACCGTATCATAAAAGCCAGGACAAACAGGCTCTGGGACAGCTTCTTCCACCTTCAGACTGATTAATTCATGCTGATACAACTGTATTTCTATGTTATATTGACTGTCCTATTGTACACACTATTATAAATTACTATAACTTTCACATTGCACATTCAGATGAAGATGTAACGTAAAGATTTTTACTCCTCGTGCATGTGAAGGATGAAAGAAATAAAGTCAATTCAGTTCAATTCAATTCAATTCCATCTGCTATATTCATTTGCCCACTTATCCAGTGGATCAAAATCCTGTTGTATCTTAGACGACCACCTTCAGTGTCCACCACACACCACTTTTGGTGCTACTTGCAAATTTACCAACCATACCGTTTACGTTCTCATCCAGATCATTAACGTATATGAAAAAATACAGCACTGATCGCTGAGGCATAGCACTAGTCACAGGCGTCCAATCTGTAAAACAATCCTCCACTACCACTCTCTGACTCCTTCCACAAGTCCATGTTGTACGCAGTTGGCTAGCTCACCCTGACCCCATGTAATTAAATCTTCTAGACCAGTGTACCATGCAGGACCTTGTGAAAACCCTTGCTATAGTCTATGGAGCCAACACCTTCTGCTCTGCCCTCATCAATTCTCTTGGTCAACTCTTAAAAATTCCACTAAATTGATTAGGATTAGTTGCTTATAAATTCATCTTTAATGTGATTAATCTCATTATAATGCTTTATGCTGGTGAAGTTGTTTTGCTGCTTTGATATCACACTGATAGAGTAATGTATTTATTGGGCTCTGTATTACTTATTACTGTCCATCACACTGCTGTTATTTAGGGTAGCAATGAAAGTCCTCCAGCTCTGCTGGTGTTCAGGGTTTCGTCATGTCAGTAACTTCTTGGTAGGGTTTGTACGACTTTATATAATTACTGCATTTAATATTAATATTTCATATTTGCTCAGAAAGCTCGGTGAATGAACTTGACAATTATTTGAGCACTGGCAGTAGGCAGCAAATGATAACTGCATGAAAAGTAAAGATAATTAAAAGCCTATTTTTATCATGCTCCTCTTTGGACGAATATTTTTCCTGTTGGAATTTTTATTTTTATTTTCGCATCATATCATTACTGCCATTTCCTCCCATACCATCACTATGCAAAATATCTATTGAAATGTACCAAAGTTCTCATGGCATGTGCAGCATTTACAATTGCACATTGGGCAATATATTTCTTATTTATTTCCCTAACAAAATGCCATCAACAGCTGGATTGCAATAAAACTTACGACCGTGATTTACCGTTTTCTTCCTACGAATGCAGTGGGTAGTAGACAATTCTGCAGTTACTTGGCTTCAAAGCATTATATTTTTTTTCCTCTGCTCTTAATTTACAGTCGTGATTGGAATCATAACTCTGTTATTTCTCCACAGGGGAGCTAGCTTTGCAGAAAGAATCCTTAGAAATTTCAATGGGCTTAGATTTGAATATTTCACTTTTCAGGCTTTTAAAAGTGAAGTGAAGCTTAGTGGGTGGTCAGTAGGTAACTAAATCTATTCAGTTTAAAATGGTGGAACTTGCATCTCTTATTAGAAAACAATTTGAATGCTCTCCTGTAGTTAAAGACTCAAACATGGGTTTGAGGATAAAACTTGACTCGATTTAATTAATGCTCTTGTGAATCTACTAATCAATGTGTAAATTGCATACTAAATTGCTATTTCAATAAAAGTCATCAGTGAAAGCCTGCCAAGTCATAAAAGGACATAAATATAAAAGGAGAAACTGTGGCTTGGGGGTGGGGGTGTGGAAAGAAAGTCTTGGTGTAGGACTTAGTCTTGGTTCAGTCTTACTGAAGTATTTGTTAAAAGGCAGACATGCTCAGTAAAGGAAGGGTTATAGAAAGGGCTGCAATGGCCAAGGACTTTATGCCTGGGTGTTCCAGCTTTATTAGACATTTTTGTTGGTGTAAGGCCCCTCTTTGCAAAAAAAAAGATTACACTAGCAAACCACGAATAGAATGATAAGAGCTGATGTAAAATGTTGTCTGTTTGGATTTAGCAAGGCCTTCGACAAGGTCCCACATAGTAGGCTGGTCTGGATGGTTAGGTCACATGGAATCTAGCAAAAGCTAGTCAGGTGGTTTCAAAATTGGTTTGGTGGTGAGAAAAAGACAGCGATGGTTGAGGTTATTTCTTGGAATGGAGACTGATGACTAGTCACGTCCCACATTGGTCAGTGTTGTAATCCTTGTTACTCATTAGTTATATAAATGATTTGGATGCAAGTGCAGAAGGTTCTATTCCTTGGAAGGTAGAAGTAAGAAGGGGGCAACCTTATACAAATGTTCAAAATTATAAGAGAAATACACATGGTGGACAGTAACAGTCTTTTCCCCAGGATAGGGAGGGCAAAACCTGTGGGCATAGGTTTAGGATAAGGGAGGAAAGATTTAAAAGGGAAAGGAGGGGCAACTTCTTCATTATGAGGTTGATGAGTTTGTGGAATGAGCTGCCAAAAGAAATGGTTGAAGCAAGTACAGTATAGTATTATTAAAGATGCACTTTGACAGAGAGACAGGGCTTGGTGCTACTGTATATTGGCCGAACGCAGGAAATTTGGACTATTTCATTTAGCTGCATGATCAGCATGGACTTGTTGGGCCAGCAGGCCTATATCTGTTCTGTATTGCTCTGTGATTCTAAGGTGAGATTGGTTATTATAATGGAGCCTCTTAGTAAACTCTCCAATTATAACATGTGGTTTAAGTGACGCTGGGTGAAATAGGACACATGAATGTAAAATGGCAGAAACATACAGCACAGAAATGGTCTTTCATCACACCTTGTCCACACTTACTGTGATGCATATCTACACTGATCCCATTTGCTGATGTTAAAGCCTCTTTCTATTCAAGTACCTGTCCAAATACCTTTTACACATTTTGTAATTCTATCTGCCTCTAGCACCTTCTCTGGCAGCCTGTTCCAGATATTCACTACCCTCTATTTGAAAATTTAAAGGAGATCCTCCAATTTCCTTTAAATTTTTCCAATCTCATACTTGTGCCTCCCTTTCCAGATTCTTAATGCTTGTCATAAAGTCTGAGGATCTAGATTTACACAGGAGGGAAGCAGAACCTTTAGCCCAACCAGTCTCTGAGTACCTACACCATTTATGTCCCTAATAACTTTATAAACCTCTGTGGTTTCCTCTCAGTCTCCTATATTCAACTGGGAATAAGCCAGCCTATCCAGTCTCTCCTTATAATTGTATTCCTTTATTTCCAGGCAATATCCTGGTGTATCTCTTTATTAATCTCTCTTTTGCTATCACATCTTTCCTGTAGTGAGGTGACCAAAGCAGTGAAAAATACCCCAACTGTTTTGGACAGCTATAAAATATGATGCCCACCTCATCAAAACCTTGGTCTATGAAGGCAAGCATACCACATGCCTTCTTCAAGACTTTATCCACATGTGTTTCCACTTTCATGGATATGCACCCCAGCATCCCTCTTTGTATCAATGCGCCTGCCTTGCATTCTGTATAATTGACCGGATTTGATTTCCCAAGGTGACATGAATCTTGTGTTTTTTGAGTAATCATGGAAAGCAGCCCTCTCCGGCTCTGAATCTGTAGAAGAGCAGATATCAAGTTGCACCAAGGTCTTGAAGGACATCTATGGACAGTGCACAGTAACATGCACATGCCCCTTGACAGAAACAGTCAGCTGCAACAGGACACAGGTTCTCGCCTTCTTGCAGGCATGTGACAATGACGACCATCTGGGGTGCTGCGGGCTGCCATCTTCTCATGAGCAACACCGTTTGACCAACAGCAATGGCCAGACAGGCTGCTTGCTTTGCTGCACCGTCATTCATCTAGAGGCCTAAACCAGCATCTAGAAATCGCCCTCCATTCATCTGCCACTGCTCAGTGCTGTGCCCTTTGGCCCTGACAAGAGTGTTGACGGATTCAGATCCTTTCAATGCTTTCCAGATGTCTTCTAAGTGTTTTCCTTTGCTTCCCAGTATTAATTGGCCCCATCTTTTCATATTTGCCTTTCTGACCAATTATGCTTCTTGGGCTTATCTGACTATAAGCCCAAACTAGTAAATAAATATGCAAGTAGCTGAATCTGTGATTGTGAATAATTTCAGTAAATCGTACTTCAGGCACAGGCAAGTACAGAAATTGTACCATGGGATCTCATTTTTATTCACCTCTAAGTGAAAACTGGTCTCATCAGTTTTAAGAAAACGGACAAAATAAATCAATAAGAAACCAGGAGGTTGTGCACAGTATCAGATCCTTTACATGCAAAAATACAACGATATAAATTAGCAACTGAAGCCAATCACTTTGCCTCTTTCTGTCTTAAATGGTGGTTCTTCATTTTAAAAAGTGACTCTCGGTTCTAGATTCTCCCTGCAGAGGAAATATGCTCTCTATATCCACCTTGTCAGTTTTTTAATGTTTCATTCAAGGCCCTTCTTTCTGCTAACCTTCAATGATACAAGTCTGCTTTTAATCTGCCCATTCAAGGTATCAACGATTTTTGGACAGTTTACTGTGCACATTGCCCACAGAGAAGAAGTATTTCACTGACGCATAGCATTGTTACATTGATATTCAATTCCCTAAACAATAAACAATAGCATTCTCTTCACTCTCTTAATTATACATTCTGCCTGCATATTAGGCTTTTGCTGGGACATCCAGACCACTCCACATCTCAGAACTCTGCAATATCTCACCTTTATGCTTCTTTTTTATTTTGTTTTCCTGCCAGAAATTGACAATTTCATGTTTTGCCATATTATAGTCCATTTGCTAGATCTTTGCCAATTCACTTAACCCATCTATATGACTTCTTCACAGCTTACTTTCCCTACCCTGGTGTCATTAGCAGATTTAGCAATCATACCTTCATTCATGCCATTTATATAGAACGTTGAAGGCCGAAACCCATAAACCAGAGAAATCCCAATTATGCCTACACACTGTTTTCTATTAGTCAGTCAATCTTCATTCCATACCAATATGCTGTTTCCTACACAATGAGCTACTATTTTCTCCAGTATCTTTGATGTTACACCTTGTCAAATGCTTTCTGGAAATTTTTGAGTACTTTTGTTGGTTCCCACGTTACCAGTTATTTTTTCAAAGGACTGCAAAAGAGTGACCACTTGGATTATAGTATGTTGTTTTTTTTTCGGAGTTCGCCTATGACATCTACAGTATACTAATAGCTTCTAAATTTCTCCCTAAAGTTAAACTTTCTGGTCTGTACTTTTCTGTTTTCTGTCCACTGCACCTCTTTTGAACAAATTGGCATTTTCCCAGTTTGATGGAACCTTCCCCGGTTCCAGGGTAATGTAGATAATTCAAAGTAATGCATCAACCAACTCACTAGACACAGTTTTTAAGATCCCAAATTGAATTGATCAAGTCTTGAAGATATCCAAAGCAAAGGCAGATGAACTATCAATAGTTTAAGAATAAGGGAGAAAACTCTCCAGATCTTGAAATCCTCCGTTGGTCCAATGGAACTTCATAGATCAAGGATGCTTTCATTTAAATAGTCCTATGCCAGTAGGTAAGTCAATAATTTACAGTCAAAAGGTTCACTCAAATGTATTGCTTTGCAACACACTTAACTCACTAATTTACATAATATTTGGGGTTCTATGTCATAAATCAGCCTCTGCTCCTGGATAATCGTCCATTTGTCTTCTTGCAGTGGGCAAAACACTTAATATCATTGAGGCCTTCTCAAGGGTAACTAGGGATGGGCAATAAATGCTGGCTTAGCTGGTGGCACCCACATCCCGTAAATGCACGAATAAAAAAAGAAGAAATTCCCAGTTTTATTCCATTTGACATCCTTATCATTGTTTAGAGCAGCGTGATTTTCACCTCATACAAGGCCATACAGCAGAACCATCCCAGCTGGAATTGAAACAGATTTTCAGTCCATTATTTCCAAGATAGTCATGTATTGTAAATGGACGATGAGTTAGACCAGTGGTAATTCTTCACTCACATATGTCTTGTGATGATTAAGTGCCTTGTAGAGAGGTGAGTATATCTTTGTTGTAATTTAAAGTTATGGTGACCAGCAACCAACTTGGGTAGCCTCCAACCTGATGGCATGAATATCAATTTCTCAAACTTCCAGTAATGCCCCCTACCCCCACCCCCACTTCACCATTTCCCACCTCTTTTCCCTCTCTCCTTGCCCGCCCATCTCCTCCGTCTGGTGCTCATCCCCTGCCCCCTGCCTTCTTCTTCTGATTGGTACTGCGCAAGCACCGTCAGACAACTGTTATAACATGCAGTCGATGTGAACGGCGTGAGAGTTAAATTGTAAAGTGAGCTTTCTTGACTAAATCCCCTAAATTGATTTGATTGAGTCTATCTTTAAAAATATTAATGTCAGAAATACTGCATAGGTCTGGCGGCAGAAGATTCTCTTGTTGATCTTGGGTAGAGGGAGTACTGGTAGCAAATCTTGTTGAATGAAGGGGTTTCCAGTATGTAAGGTCCAGTTTGCTGTCGAGTTGAACTGACCCTGTGACAAGTTTGGATGTTTATTGGTGTGATGTTGTGAACTTCTTTGAAAGTGGAGATGAACCGTAGTTTAATACGACGGTTTTTCAAGTGGTTCCCATTGAAGGTTAGAGAGCATGTTGGTGACACAGGGTTTTCTGCTGTAATCGTTTAACAGAAAGCCAGCAGCACAGTATTGGATTTTTTCAAAGGACTCCTTATTGTTAGCTTGATGGGGATCCCATGTGGCTGTGCAAAGCTCAAGCTTTGGACGGACGAGTGTCTTGTATGCCATGCCCTTGACGGATTTACTACATGAGTAGAGGTTTCTTCACAGGATAACCAGCATTTTGTTTGCTTTGGCTGTAATCTGATTGATGTGGCAAGCCCAGTTAAGATCCTTGCTAATTTCAACACCAAGATATGGGTGGTGGGTGACTGGTTCAAGGATCTTTCCTTTCATGTTATATGTTGTGTTGATTAGTTTAACTTTGTGACTGACTTGCATAGCATAACATTTAGATGTTAACCTTTTGTCTCTTTCACCAATCAACTTCCCAGTTCTTTACTTCATCCCTCCCCCTCCAGGTTTCACCTTGTGTTTCTCTCTCCCCTCCCCCCACCTGTTAAATCTACTCCTCAGCTTTTTTCTCCAGTCCTGCTGAAGGGTTTTGGCCCAAAACGTCGACTGTTTACTCTTTCCCTACGTGCTGCCTGGCCTGCTGAGTTTCTCCAGTATTTTGTGTGTGTTGCTTGGATTTCCAGCATCTACAGATTTTCCCTTGTTTGTGTTATATTTTCCAGCAGAATTGAGATGATCAACCATCAAGGAATTACTGACAGCTTTTATACTGATATTTTCAATAACTCACTTTTGCTTTTTTTATATTGTTAAATGTTACTCTGTCCTGAATCTTTCTTTATGATTATATCATCATAATGCTTTACATTCCTGATAGGATTTGTTGCCCAGAGCCCTTCTGGCAGTTGACTTGTTTTCTTTCAGAATGGTTGATTATAAATCTAGTTTGGATTGTTGGTTGCAAATATGATTTGCTTTGAGGAACATAGAAACATACAAACGTAGAAAACCTACAGCACAATTCAGGCCCTTTGGCCCACAAAGTTGTACCGAACATGTCCCTACCTTAGAAATTACTAGGCTTACCCATAGCCTTCTATTTTTCTAAGCTCCAGGTACCTATCCAAAAGTCTCTTAAAAGACCCTATCATATCTGCCTCCACCACTATTGCCAGCAGCCCATTCCACACACTCACCACTCTCTGATTAAAAAACTTACCCCTGACATCTCCTCTGTACCTACTCCCCAGCACCTTAAACCTGTGTCCTCTTGTGGCAATGGTTTCAGCCTTGGCAAAAAGCCTCTGACTATCCACATGACCTATGCCTCTCATCATCTCATACACCTCTATCAGGTCACCTCTCATCCTCCGTCGCTCCAAGGAGAAAAGTCTGAGCTCACTCAGCCTATTCTCATAAAGCATGCTCCCCAATCCAGGGAACATCCTTGTAAATCTCCTCTGCACCCTTTCTATGGCTTCCACATCCTTCCTGTAGTGAGGCGACCAGAACTGAGTACAGTACTTCAAGTGGGGTCTGACCAGGGTCCGATATAGCTGCAACATTACCTCTCAGCTCCTAAATTCAATTCCAAGATTGATGAAGGCCAATACACCGTACACCTTCTTAACCACAGAGTCAACCTGTGCAGCTGCTTTGAACGTCCTATGGACAAACCCCAAGATCCCTCTGATCCTCCACACTGCCAAGAGTCTTACCATTAATGCTATATTCTGCTGTCATACTTGACCTACCAAAATAAACCTCTTCACACTTATCTGTGTTTTCTACAATTTCTCAGAATGAACTGGGTTCATTTAAAAATCACAAGCAGGACAGAGGGAGAGAATTCTTTCTGGACAATTGTAGATACTGCAGTCACCAAGGTGGAATATAATCACAATTTTATAAAATATCATCACTGTCATCATGGATGTGAAAAGAACTATACCTGCTCCTACACCTCCTCCTGTACCACCGTTCAGGGCCACGAACAGTCCTTTAGCTGAGGTGACAGTTGACCTGCGAGTCTATCGAGGTCATATATTATACCAAGTGTTCCCAGTGTGGGTACTCAACATCGATGGGACCCTTCACAGATTGGGGGACTGCTTCATCAAGCACCTTTGCTCTGTCCACCACAGAAGGCAGGATCTGCCACAGGCTACCCATTTCAACACAGTTTCCTATTCCCATACAGACATGTCTGTCCATGGCCTCCTCTACTGCCATGATGAGCCCAAACATAGGTTGGAGGAGCAACACCTCGTATTTCAACTGGGTAGCCTCCAACCTAATGGCATGAAAATCAATTTCTTCCCCCTCCCTCACTCCTCTCTTTTTTCTATTCCCCATTCTGATTACCCTCATGCCCCTTCTTTTCTCCTCACCTGCCTATCACTTCCTTCCCTTACTTCTATGTTAGATTGCTTCTCCTTTAGCCCTTTACCTCTTCCACCTATCCCCTCACTGGTTCTTACTTAATCACCCCTTCCACAACCCCCCCCCCCACATACCCACCTCTTCCCTCACCTAGTGTCAACTATCACCTACCAGCTTTTACTCCTTCCCCTCCCCTCACCTTCTCATTCGGGCTTTTGCCCCTTCCTTTCCAGTCCTGAAGAAGGTCTCAGCCCGAAACGCTAACTGTTTATGTACCTCCATAAATGCTGTTCTCCAGTGTTTGTTTGTGTAACTATCACTGTCAATTAATTGGCTCATATGTGTATTCATTGATTAGCCATGTAATTCACTTCACTGTCCAAATCAATGCTCTATCTGAAATGTTTTAGATAAATCTCCATTTCTACTGTGCTTACTTGTGCTGCTGTACATGTGCAGACCATCTTTTCAGGAAAAAAAATCCTCAACAGTGTCTATTTTCTTTTGGTATTTTTTCATATTTTTAAGAATGAGCTTTGGATGATTGGTTACAAAGTCAATATCTGGCATTCTGTAGCATGAATAAAATAGACTTCAGGAAATTCTTCCCACCTTCAGAGGTGGAGGAAACTAGAGGACATCATTTAGGGTGAGGGGAAGAGATTTAGAGAGCATCTGTGAGGGACCTTTTCCATCCAGAGAGTGGAGAACAGCTGGAATACACTGTCTGGGAGAAATGTGGAGGCAGAGCTGCTGACAGTGTTTAAGAAGAGTCTAAATAAGCACAGGAATTGCTTAGAGATTGAGGGTTATGGCCAAGTGCTGGGAGATTGAAATAATACAAATGGATCTTCTTTGTTGGTGTACATAAAACCTTGTTCCGTGCTTTATGACTTCAGACTGCTTCAGCTGGTGAGCAGATTCTCTCATTTGGGTGAATGAGAGCCATGGTATCATAGCTGTACAATGAAAGGACAGTTGCATTCTCCTCTAATTTCAATAGCAGAAGGTTTTTCCATCTTTGACGACTGCTTGTAACTGAGCTGCAAATGTTTTGGGAGTGATCTGACACACAGGGTGGATTGTGTATTTGGATTAGCAGGGCAGCTTTGACTAATGAATTTGAAATAGCAAGGGACATGGAGGCAAACGTTAAGAATCTAAATTTGACTGCTTTTGGGAGGAATGTAAATCCCTCATATACACATATTGTAAATGTGCCTAATAATCAGTGGCCCTTCTGCCTCCCCCACAACCCTACGTGCACTCCTAACTGCTGGCAGCAAAATGATACAAGCATTCACCCAAAATCACCTAACACACACAAACAGTAAATCCGAATGCATCAATTGGATTTTCATGAGCTACTTGTAATCAAAATGCAGAGTGGTTTCATGTAATATATCTAAACATAGACTCCCGAAAATTCAGTAAGTACAGGGGAACTGTTCCTAAATCACATACTTTGCTTACTCTCAGACGCATGTGCTGTCTGCTCAGTGTAAGAGTGTAAGAGAATGCTGTTCTTTTTCTGAAATTCGGTTCTAATGATTTGAATCCAGGTAAATCTCAAAAGCACAGTATAATGTGAGCAATTCTAAGCTGTGTAGGTTATGCTTGTAAATGAGAACCAATTTCTACATCACATGATGCACACAATTTAGTGGTTGGCCATCCTATTTGAACAAAATCTCTGTGACTCTAGCAACACTGGCTTTTAATCTGATATATGAATGTTGTATAGTTCTAAACGCACAAAGTGGGATGTGTGAACTTTTGAGGATGCATATCACTTCTATATTTTTTAGCTTTATTGACAAAATTGCAGAAGGCGCTTGTCTGACTGGTCCTTACCTGCTTTAGATTGTATATAAAAACTTCTCTTTACTGTTGTCTATCATAAGGCAAGCCCTAATATAAGCTTCACGTAGAAGGTTTCTGACTCAGTCACAAGGAAAAAGCCCTGAAGAAGTCTTTCATTACTCTTCTCAAAATGTTTCATCCATGTCGTGTTTTCTGCCACTTACACTGCAGTCAACTTTCATGTGACTTTAACAATGGGTTTGCCTTTGCATGGATACACAAGAATATGAAGTTGAGTATTTAATATTTCAGTAATTGATTAATATTATAAATATATTGTTTGATTAAGCATTATTTGTTGTCTACATAATGCAATGCAGCTTATATGTAAAAGTATGTGAATGGTACACTTCATTACGTCACCACATCGTAAGTGAATTCCTCGTTTAAAGTAAGAATGAAATTAAAACACACATCTTTGGGCTTTGTGTTTTTCTTTCAATTAGTTTTATATTTTGGAGTTGCAAAAGTTAACAGTAGCGATGAGTAAGTTTTAAACAAACCTGAGGTGACTACCAACCAGTTGAAAGCAGCGAGATGTTCAAGCTTTAAAAAAAATAGTGCTGAGAGACGTTCAAGTTTTAAAAAAATGTTTGTCCATGGAAATCCAGAGTAACACACAAAAAATCTATCTGATCTCAGCAGACCAGGCAAATGAATGGAAAAGAATGAACAACTGATGTTTCAGCCTGAGATCCTTCATTAGGAAGGAGGAAGAAGTAGAGGGAGGACAATCTAGAAGCTGATGGGTAGATGGAGGATGGATTGTGATGTTAGCAGCAAGGAGGTGATTAGCAGAAAAGGCAAAGGGCTGGGGAGGAAGGAACTTGATGGGATAGAAGAGTGGATCTTAGGAGAAAGTGAAGGAGGAGGGACACTGAGGGGAGGTGATAGGATGGTGAGGAGAAGAGGTAAGAGGCCAAAATGGAGAAATGAAGAAGAATCAGAATTACTGTTGTATATAGTGAAATTTGTTATCTCTGTGGCATCAGCACAGTGCAATACGTTACAATAGAGAGAAAACGTAAATTACACTATATATTGAAATAGAAGAAGAAGCTGTTTCTGAATTGTTGAGTGTGTATCTTCAGGCTGTACCTCCTGCTAGATGGTAGCATTGGGGGGTCTTTAGTGATGGATACCACCTTTTGTGAGGCATTTCTCCTTGAAGATGTCCTGGATACGACGGAGGCTGGTGCCCATGATGAAGCTGATTAAGTTTATAACTCTGCAGTTTATTTCAAACCTGTGCAGAAGCCCACCCACCCCACCCATACCAGACAGTGATGCGTCCAGTTAGAATGCTTTTCACAGTACATCTTTGGAACTTTGCAAGTGCCTTTGGTGACACACCAAATCTCCTCAAACTCCTATTGAGATATAGCTGTCATTGTGCCTTCTTTTTAGCTGCATTGATATGACACCTGTGAATTTGAAATTGCTTGCTCTTTCCTCTCATGAGCTCACTATGAGGACTGGTGTGTGTTCCCTCGTCTTACTCTTTCTGAAGTCTGCAATCAGTTTTTTGGTCTTACTGACAGTGAGTGCAAGGTTGTTGCTACGACACCACTCAACTAGTTGATATATCTTGCTCCTTACACTTTCTTATCACCATCTGAAATTCTACAAGCAATAGTTCAGCAAATTTTTGATTGCATTTGAGTTGTGTCACACAGACTTGGGTGTAGCAAGAGTAGAGCAGTAGGCTAAGCACACATCCCTGAGGTGTACCAGTGAAGGGAGAGTGGAGAAAAAATTACCCGAAGTTGGAGAAATCTTATGTTCATGCCAACAGGATGGAGGCTACCTCGACCGGATATGAGGATGAGAGGTGACCCGATAGAGGTATATAAGATGATGAGAGGTATTGATCGTGTGGATAGTCAGAGACTTTTTCACAGAGCTGAAATGGCTAGCATAAGAGAGCATAGTTTTAAGGTACTTGGAAGTAGGTACAGAGGAGATGTCAGGATTAAATTTTTTACACAGAGAGTGGTGAGTGTGTGGAATGGGTTGCTAGTGGTGGTGGAAATAATAGGGTCTTTTAAGAGACTCCTGGAGCTTAGAAAAATAGAGGGCTATGGGTAAGCCTAGGTATTTTCTAAGGTAGGGACATGTTCGGCACAACATGTTCGGCCTGTATTGTGCTGTAGGTTTTCTGTGTTTCTATGTTCTTTGAAGGGAAAAGGCAGTCAAGTTTTAAAAATAGGCAGGAAACAAATGTATTTCATTGGTTCATAAACAGTGAGTACCAGATGTTAATAATAACAAGTCTTTAAAAGGCAGAAATAGCTGGCTACATTGGAAAGATGAGTTCGATTGCACAACAAATATCTGGTTGATGTTTACGGAGTGAACTGAACAGTTACCTACATGACTTCTTGCAGTTCATTCGTGAAACTGTTTAATTTCTTCTCCTTTAATGTCTCTTTTCCCCTTTTAAGGTGGCTGCGGTCCTGTCAAAGTCCATGGTCTACACCTGCATTCAAACTATAGTTCTTCCGCGCAGTGTATTTGCACTCTCAGAATTCATCAAGCGGAATCTCCACGTGCAGCTTGGAAGATGTGTGCCTTTGGGGTGTGGCCCTTTAGATAACTCAATTCCTTGCTGGTGTCACTAACTGAAGCATCATGGGTGATTGTAAAATTGAGGTGGCAATGTACGCTGCTGTCGAAAGAAGACCCTCGAGTTGGGGAACTCGATTAAGTGACGCTGCAGGTTGTAACATCGAAACAGTGAGTTGTTGGTCTCCCCCTCGTCCATTGCAGGAGTGATACCTCTCCCTCCCTTGTTAGTGAAAGAGAAAAAAGTGTGTTTGAGATGTCAAAGTGTATAGATGGACAATAGTTGATGATAGACTCTAGATCATGGTCTCTGGGGGCTTTGCTGTTGCTTGCATGGTGGGTGGTGGGGTTGATGCTTTGCGTCTACTTGTGTCTGAGAAGGAGGGGGGCTTTGTGGTTCTAATGTTTTCTGTCATTCATTCTCTGTAGTTTTTTCTTCTGTTTCATGGATGTCTGCAAAGAGTAAGGATCTCAGGTTGTATGCCTTATACATTGTCTGATGTTAAACTGAACCATTGAACCACTGACTGCCCCAACCAAACCAGTTGAAGTGAGCTTTGTTGTTATCATGAAAGTAATGCAGGAACATTTTAAACCAAATTGTAGAAAGCTTTAGATGTGCAAATTTCGAAGTAAATTTATTATTACAGTACATATTTGTCACCATATACAACCCTGAGATTCATTTTCTTGCAGACATACTTAATAAATCTATAATACCATCATAACTATAATAGAATCAATTAAAGATCACCCCATCTTGGGCATTCAAATAGTATGCAAATGACAACTAAGCAAATTCATAAAGAAAGAAATAATAATAATAATAATAATAAATAAATAAGCAATAAATATCAAGAAGGTGAGCTGAAGAGTCCTTGAAAGTGAGGTTGTGGGAACACTTCAATGATGGGGCAAGTGAAGTTGAGTGAGGTTATCCCCTTTGGTTCAAGAGCCTGATAATTGTGGGATAATATCTGTTGTGAAACCTGGTGTTGTGAGTCCTGGGGCTCCTGTACCTTCTTCCTGGTGGCAGTAGTGAGAAGAGATCATGACCTCGTAGTAGAGGTCCCTGATGATGGATGCTGCTTTCCTGTGACAATGCTTCATGCAGATTGTCTCAATGGTGGGCAGGGCTTTACCCACAATGGACTGAGCTGTATCCACTGTGTTTTGTAGGATTTTCCATTTAAGGACATTGGTGTTCCCATACCAGACAGTGATGCAGCTAGTCAATGTACTCTCCACCACACATCTATAGAAGTTTGTCAAAGTTTTAGATGTCATGCTGAATCTTCACAAACTCATAGGGAAGTAAAGGTATCGCCATGCTTTAGTTTCATAAGCAGAATCAAAAGGAAAGGGACTCTATTTCACTGTATGTGGCTGAATTGAAGAGCTTATCCAAGCATTGTCAGTTCAATGCTGGGCTTAATGATGTACCGAGAGATCATTTAGTTTGTGGAATCTTACGAGAAAGCATTCAAAAACGGCTCCTAACTGAAACACAACTTACATATAAAAGAGCAGTTGTAATCTCTGTATCAATGGAAACAGCAGGTCGAGATGCAATTGAGTTGCAGTCAGGAATGAAAGTGAGCACGAACAAAATTGCAGCATCTAAACAGAAGCCAGTCTGGCTGAACAAATTGTGTTACCATTGTGGCAGGAACTCACATACACCAGACCAATGCAGGTTTAAAGGTAAAACATGCAGGGAAACACAACTGAGTAGGACATATATAAAGAGCATGTTGGACAAAGAAAAATAAATGGACTGCACAGGGAAGACAGAAAGATAAATAGTCAAGTTGCAGATTCAAAAAGAGCACTAATCTGCATGCTGTTGATGAAAGATTGACACGGAACTAGGTAGCCTTGAGATTTACTATGTGAAAACGGATAGCAATATGGTTTACCCCAGAAATTAACAACAAATTAATTAAAATAGAATTGGATACTGGCTCGGCTGTTTTAATCGTTCCACAAAATGAGTTTGAATAGCATTGCAAAGATACTGAATTGAACCTGCAGATATCCAACTAAGAACTTATACGGGAAAAAAGATAACGTGTGGGAATGGCAATTGTATCAGTGAAAAACAACAACTAACAAGCCACATTGGGCTTGCATGTTGTAAAAACAGGAGGACCAGCATTGTTGGGCCATAATCGACTGAGACAACTACAACTTTATTAGAGATCCATCCACCATTTGCATGCTACATCCCCTGCAATAAAGTCAACTGAAAGCAAATTAAGAAAGGCATTGGATAATGCCACAGCAGTATTCAAGGATGGCATTGGAAAACACAAACATATCAAGGGTAAAGTAGTGTTAAATGAAAATGCCACACCCAAGTTTTACAAAGCCCATCTGGTTCCTTACTAGATAAAATAGCCAGTCAGCCAGATCACACAGAGTCTGAAGGAATTCTTTCCAAGGTTGAGTGGAACACATGGGCAATACCCGTGGTCCCAGCAGCTAAGACTTGATTGATACTGAAGATCAATGCCCGAAAGTCAAAGACCAAAGTTGGCAAGCCCAGAAGCTGAGGCACAATTGCCAAAACCCTGGGACAGCATATCTGGAAGTTGGAGACACGACGTCTGCAGGTCCACAAGCCCACTGAAGGCTGGGGTCTGATGGTAGCCTCTCCTGTCTGTGTGTGTGAATGGGTGGGTGAAAAGGATTTGTTTCACTTTTGTTTGCTTTGGTTTCTGTTGTTGCCTGTGTTATTCTGCTGAACATTGTAGGCAGTTGCACTAGCAACGGAATGCATGGACTGTCCGCAGCACACTACTAGGTTGTATTGGTTGTTAATGCCAAAAGACACATTTTACTGTTTGTTTCAATCGACATGTGATTAAATGAATGAATCTGAATCTGAATCTGAATCTAATAATTTGTCAGTAACTATTATGTACATTATAGAAAATGAAACATATTTGCCAACATCTGATTTGCTGATTACTAATTTACCTTTAGGTGTTTTTTTTGCTTTCTATAGCGGTCATCTGCTGCAGGTTAAGTGACTCCATTCACTTCAGTGGTGGGAAACATTATGAAGAAGTTCAAAATTTCGGAGTTCAAATTGTTTATTATCAAAATACGCATATACTACCCAGAGCTTTATTTTCTTGCAGGCATTCACAATAGAACAAAGAAATGCAATAGACTCAAACAAAGTGAGAAATAACCATTGCAGAAAGGAAGGCAATCTATGCAAATACAAGGAAGAAGAAGAAGAATTAGAAAAATAAGTAAATAAATAATGCTGAGAACATGAGTTGAAGAGACCTTGAAAGTGAGTCCACAGGTTGTGGAATCAGTTCAGAATTGAGGTGAGTGAAGTTTTCTACGCTGGTTCAGAAGCCTAATGGTTGAAGAGTAATAGCTGTTCCAGAACCTGGTGGTGTGAGACCCAATGACAGCAGCAGGAAGAGAGCATGGCCTGGATGACTGGAGGTGGAGGGAGCCATGGTCCTTCATGATCGATGCTGTTTGCCTTTTGTAGATGTGCTCAGTGGTGGGAAGGGCTTTTCCTGAGATGGACAGTGCTGTGTCGGCTACTCCATTCTTGGGCATTAGTGTTTCCTACCAGGCTGTGATGCAACCAGTCTGGATACTCTCCACTGTGAATTTATAGAGGTTTTAGGTGACATGTTAAATCTGTGCAAACTTCATGAGACTGTAGAGGCACTGCCATGCCTAATGGCACTTGTGTGCTGGTCCCAGTTCAGATCTTCTGATGATAATGCCAAGTAATTTAAAGTTAATGACCCTCTCCACCTCCAATCTCTTAAAGAGGACTGGCTCATGGACCTCTACTTTCTTCCTCCTGTCGTCAATAATCATCTTTTTTAATTTTGCCGATGTTGAGTGAGAGCTTGTTATTGTGGCACCATTCATCCAAAATTTCAATGTCCCTCTATATGCCAGTTCTTCACCACCCTTGATTTGGCCAACAGCAGCGTTGTTGTCAGCAGATTTAATTATCGCATTGGAGGTATACTTAGTATTTATACTTAGCCATAAATATAAAGCGAGTAGAGCCGGGGGCTAAGCACACAGCTTTGTGGTGCTCCGGCACTGATGGGGATTATGGAGGCAATATTGGTGCCAATCCAAACTAATGGGAGTCTGCAAGGGAGGAAATCAAGGATTCAGTTGCACAAGGAGTTATCAAGACTGAGGTCTTCAAGCTTATTGATTAGTCTGAGGGGATGATAGCGTTGCATGCCAAGCTATAGTCAATGAATGGTGTATGCATTTTCACCTTCCAGATTTTCCAGAGATGAGAAAAATGTACTTTCATGTATAGTTTTAATTAATTGTATAAACATGGATGTTTTAACTACTCTGAGAAGGTTTCTAGTTGGTTTTAAATGTCCTGATGTATCATTTCTAAAATAAAATATTTTTTAAGATTTTGTTAAAAATAACTACTAACATTTTGTTATGAAAGTAGATAACATTTCATATCTCAGAAATGGCTTCATGGCCCACTTTGTCATGGAAGATTATTTCCAAGTAAGCACTGATGCAGTGAGTATATCTGGGCTATACATTTCTGGCCCAGGAAATGCCAATCATGAGATGCTGAACTCTAATGCTCGAACTCTAGACTCACATGCACCAACAACCCCAGGATGCACTGACCTGGTGGAGGGTGGGGGGGTGTGGGGGGGGTTGTTAGCTGCCCTTGTACCTCTTGTCAGCACAGAATGCCAATCCCAGGATGCACCAAGCTGGGGGGTTCACCAGTTCTTGTCTACGGGGCTTAAGCTCGGTCATTGCCTACTGGGTTAACTGCTCTTCATTTGAACCCACTGTCTATGGGGATCACTGCCCTTAGCTGCAGAGTTCTCTGACCAGGAGTCCAGTCTGACCTCTAACTCCCCCTCATCTCCATCTGTAAACCCTAACCTAGTCTCGAACTCCTTGTGCTGTCCTCAAAACCATCCCTCTGAACCTAAACAAAACTAAGTCAGAGCAATGAACTCAACAGCCTGGTACCATCTTGACCAGTGCTGGAGTATGTAATGATGTTCTCCCCAATTTGAATTTATACTTAAGAAATGACACTGCAAAGAAATGTCATTTTGCCTGATCTCCTTTAATGTGTGTATAAAGATTAAGTTTAGAGATTAGCTTTATTTGTCACAAGAATATCGAAACATACAATGAATCTGAGCAAATCAGCGAGGTTTGCGCTGAGCAGCCACAAGCATCACCATGCTTCTGTCACCAGCATAGTATGCCCACAACTCATTAACCTTACCATATGTCTCTGGAATGTGAAAAGAAACAGGAGCACCCAGAAAAACCTATGCAGTCACGGGAAAAACTTAAAAGTTCCTTACCGACAGTGGTGGGAATCAAACCCCAATCTTACAATTCGTACTGTAAAGCATTGCACCAACCGCTACTCTACCACACTGGGGTGGTCAATGAATATCAGCTACCACAAGATGAGCTCACATCTGCCAGATATTGGATAACCTTTTATCAAAAGAGAGAAGTTACCTTTGGCAAATCTATCATTCAGACCCAAGATTAGAGAAAAAATCGGGGGGATTATTTTGTCTTTGGTAACATGTTACCCTAGGATGAAGAGCAAGTCATTAGCAAATCACTTATGACGTCTGCCACAGCTACATCCATCCCAAATTCATGTAGCTATAAGTATAAAAATTGCCATTTACTTTGATTATTAGGTGCTGGTTAAATGAGGCACTGTCTTAGCAGTGAAATGAATACTGTACATGTAGGTTTGGTAGAAGTGGGGAGAAAGGGTCAAACACCCCTTTCTAATTTCTCTGCTCTTCTTTTTCAATCAACTATTAATGCTTCTGGCCCTTGAGTGACTGGAAAACTCCCAAATGGTTCCCAATCAGATTACCAAACCGTTAACATTCAGTTAACTGCTTACATGGCAGAAAATATAGAATTGCTTATTAGCTTCCAGGTTTTCTGCTGTAAAATAGTGTAAGATAAAGCTTAACATATAGTATAACATCTGAAAGCAACTTCAGGGAGAGGTGTTGCTGTGACTTTGCCTTTAATCAAGAAGCTTGCCTGGACTAACTTTCAAGGCCGACCTGGGAAGCAGTCAAATTGGCTGTGTTGTGGTAAAGTGAAATCTGTAGGGAAGTCAAATATACATTATGAACTGTACCACAGGGGTTAACTGAAAAGGAGAGATTTTCAGAAATGAAAACCTGAAACAGGCTGCCCTGTGTAACAACTGAACATAACAGCTCAAAACTGCTGGATATCATTGCCCCCAGAGACTCAGGCCTTTAAGTTTTGTAGAATTAAATAGTTTGCAAATAGGTTAAGGTGATAGTCATGTTACTATAGTAACATCTATTGATCCATAACATAATTTTGAATCCCACCATGGCACCTGAGGTACTTAAGTTCACATGATTAAATAAGTTTCTATTTAGAAAGGTGTGACCATGATACAACTGGACTGCTATGTAAAAAATCTGGTTCACCAATATCTGTTAGGGACTCTGTCTACCAACTTTACCCAGTCTGGCCGCTGGTAACTCCACACCAGCAGATACTGTTTATCTCCCCAATTCAGGCAATCAGTGAAGAATATCAAAAGCTGGCCTTGCCAATAAACTCCACATCTCAGAAACAGATTCAAATCCGCTGCTTCTGCAGACTTAAATAGTGAAAGCAAGTTTATTAGATGTACAATAATGTGCTTAAATAGCTGTCAAAGCACAGCCACTGAACACCACTTCTTTTCCAAAGCAGAGATAGCTATAAAGCAGACTGAATGCTGATACACATCACTCTCTCAAGAAAGAGTCTGATTTGTTTTTGGCTGCAGTAGAGAGCATCTTCTTGATAGATGTTTTGTAGTACTAATCAGGAATCAGGAAGAGCCTTAGTCTCTGAAAGATGTTTGAGGAAATTTGCAGATTTCATTCCCCTTAGTTCAACTAGACTTTCAGCTTTGATTTTCGACTCTTTCTGCAGACTACGTAGTCCTGGGTGAGTGGAGAGTGTCTGCACCATGATTTTTGGTAAATCATTCATATTCACAGCGCTGGGTGTGGCTCAATGACGAAAGGCTGTGGATCAATTCCTCCCTCCAGAAGCCTGAGTAAAATATCCTGGCTGACAAAAATGCTTTTCTAGGCTAAGGCAAAATGCAATAATCTGATCTTCATCATGCTGCTTTTTGTGGGAACTTTCTGTGAACAAATTGATCTTTCTGTTGCTCGCACATAAATGTAACTACACTTCAAGAGTACTTAACTTGCTAGAAAATGCTTCAGGGTCTCCTGACGTTCTGAGAGGCTCTATATAAATGCAAACTTTTCTTTGGTTATTTAACTCATTTTGAAATAGAAGCATTGATAATTTCTTACTGATTTCTAACTTTATCTGTTTTGCACTGTCTAGTCTGTTGCATGGTCAGTCCAATCTTAACTGTCTTCTATGTTTCTGCATGTCAAGGGTGAAGATGGAACAAGAGAAATATAAGTACAGAAGCAGGGTAAAGTAAAAAAAAAGTACATTTGTATTTAGCCAAGAACTTTTGTACTGAAAATTACATTATTCTCCAAGAGGAAATGGCAATAATTGGTCTACTTTTAATATTAGTTCTGTAGTTGATGTCCCCGGAGGCAGCCGTAGCCATTGAGTTTATAGCTGAGTTTATTACCACATTCTCTTAATGCATCAATTGCTATAATGGGTCTCTGCAGAGCTCGGGGTAAAGTTACTCCATAGCGGTTGCCTCTAAGCTCGAAATAACCAGAAACGAGATTGCAATCTTTCAGAAGGATTGTTATATAGAAGCAAGACATGGTTGTGCAGATGTAAAAGAAAGCAAAGAAAGTTAGTGCTAATAAATCGCAAAGAGCTCAGGTATGCCAGAAGTGTTTAGTTTCTGTATCAGATCTCCTGCAGAAAGCAGCAGCTGAACACTTACTTTCTTTTTTTTCCCAGAGTCCAAACTTCCTTCACTTACTTGAATCCTATGTTCAGACACTCAGTTCATTTAAGAAGATGAAATGGTGACCCACTCCTTCTGTCAGTGCTGCTCCATTTCAGACCAAGGAAGGTTTAGCACAGTAGCTCCTCACTGACGTGCTCTTCCTCCTATCACGGGGCAAGAAGGTGGCTTGTAGTAGTTTGGACGAAATCAGCACATAATTGGTTTGTGGGAATATCTTCTTCAAGGTCCAGAACTAGATGAGGATGGAGCTCAGCAGAGGAAGATCACCATATCACAGGTGTCCATGACAATAGGGTATGAGGGGAAGGTCCAGGAAGTTTCATTTCATCATGGTGTTTAGAATCTGAAATGCATTGCTTGAGGCGTGGGTGGAGGCAGGTTACAACACTTACGATGAGCTCTTGAATCACCTGGGCCTAGAAAACCATGAAGCAATACCAGTAATGAATGGGATGAGTGCCTGATAGCTGACATGGAACTGCTGGGTCAAAGGTTCATTTCTAAGCAGTATGATTCCATGATTCCATCACAAGTCTAAGATGAATCTTCCTCGCGATGAAACTTCATTGAAAGTCTTAAATGTTTCAAGTACAGATGCCTTTTATCAAAGTTATCAAAGATAGATAATCCAACTGTTTACTCTGTCCCCCACTCCATTGTCATTGTGTTCTGGGCATCCTCACTGAGAGGTTCCCCAATCCTATTAATGCTTCTGTGGGAAAGCCAGCTTTTGGCTAAGGGTTAGAAGGGAGAGGGAGCCAGAGCTGCCAAACAATAAGGAAAGAAAAAGTACTATTCCTCTTATGATTTTTGGTGGGATGGGGAGCGACTGGGGCTTTTGCCAGTACCTTACTGGAAAATTTTAGTGTACATTTTTTTCAGTACTAACAATGATAATAAGAAAGATGTGGGCAAGGTACTTGAATTTTCCAGTAATCTGCCCAGTTGAATAAAAGCCCATGAAATTCTGCACCGAATGAACAGATGAGTTTTTCTTCCACTGAAGCTGATGGGTTTAAAATGAGGTAAATCTCCATAATGAGAATGTGCTTCTTATCCTTAGATTTCTCTCTTAACACCGAGCGTAGAAAAAAGACACAAAATGTGTCCCTGGATGTCTGCATTAGTTAAGAAAACCACCATTATTCAATCCTTAGCTGGATCAGTGGTAACACTTACCTTTGGCTAGAGAGCCTTTCCACAACATAGTATATGTTTTCTAATTAAATAAAGGTTGATGATAAACCTGACTGCCTTTAACAAGAAATAATTTCTGGCATTGTGAGCAGTCTCACAGCTGTTATTCTTCAGTGAAATATAACTCAATATCAAACCAGGGTCTCTGTTATACTTTAACAGGTAATCTGATACTACCAGGTTTAAATTATGCTGAAGGGAAAAAAAACAAATAAAAAGCAAATGGCCCAAAGTGAAAGATGCTAATTGATATTTATGTTAACACCATACTAGTCAATAGATAGTGAATTTTTGTCAGCTGTTGTGAATCATGTAACACTTCATAAATGGTTTCAACAATAGAAATAAAACTGAAAACAGTGGTTAAGGTTATGTCCTTTAAACACTCTTGCCACAACCCATACTTTAGAATGGAAGACAAAAATTTCTTAGTAACTTCATAGAGTGGTAAATACAGTGCCAAATAAATTGTTTATTTTTTGGTCTGGCCAAACAAAAGGTGCCTTCCATTTCAAAACATTTCTTTAGCTCAGTTTCCAGTCTGTCTCCATCTGCTTTAATGCCTTGCATTTATATCTATTGATAAAATATATTCTCTTTTACTTATTCCAAGGAAGCATATCTGATGTGAGAAGACATCACTTGACAGTGAGAATCAGGGTATAACATCCTTGATGACCAGCCCTCCTTTTCCATTGGAAAATTTAAGTGTCAAGGTCAGGTAAAGGCAAAGAGAAGGTTGGCTGGAACCCCAATCCCTGTCAAAGAGCTCAATGAACAACTCTCTAGGTTCACACCAAAGATCTTCCTGTTGGCTTGAAAGGTAGCTCTGTTTTTTGAGGGGGAGGGGGTGGAGTCGATGTTTTTGATCGTTATGCAGTGGTTTGCTCCTGAGAAGAACCCATGTTTACTCTTTGGGATCTGGTTCAACTGCAAAACCTCACTAACTGAACAGACTTTTAATTCACATTGTCAATGGTGCATACCTGAGAGAGGTGTCAGATTATGACCAATCCCACAGAAGTTCACTCCAGCGAGAACTGAAAGCAAACGCGATGGGCAAGCAAAATAAGGAAGCAGAATGGACCGTTGCTGAAGCGAGTGATTAAAAACAGAATTATCTTTTCACTTCATCACTATCTCCCCCCTGCCCAATTTTCCATTCTGTTGATAAAAAAATTGTAAAATTATTTATTTAGTTTGTGAAGGTAGAAATACGGCATTAATCCAATTACTAATTTTTAGCAGCGGAAAAAAGCCTACAAGTTTGTGCTTGATGTCTGTTTGCTATAATTCTTCAAATGTCTGGAAATAAGACAGAATATAGCATTAATGGTAAGACTCTTGGCAGTGTGGAGGATCAGAGGGATCTTAGGGTCCGAGTCCATTGGATACTCAAAGCTGCTGTGCAGGTTGACTCTGTGGTTAGGAAGGCATACGGTGCATTGGCCTTCATCAATCGTGGGATTGAGTTTAAGAGCTGAGAGGTAACGTTGCAGCTATATAAGACCCTGGTCAGACCCCACTTGGAGTACTGTGCTCAGTTCTGGTGCCTCACTACAGGAAGGATGTGGAAACCATAGAAAGGGTACAGAGGAGATTTACAAGGATGTTGCCTGGATTGGGGTGCATGCCTTATGAGAAAAGGTTGAGTGAACTCGGCCTTTTCTCCTTGGACCGACGTAGGTTGAGAGGTGACCTGATAGAGGTGCACAAGATAATGAGAGGCATTGATCATGTGGATAGTCAGAGGCTTTTCCCCAGGGACTGAAATGGCTAGCACGAGAGGGCATAGTTTTAAGGTGCTTGGAAGAAGGTGCAGAGGAGATGTCAGGGGTACATTTTTTATGCAGAGAGTGGTGAGTGTGTGAAATGGGCTGCCAGCGGCAATCGTGGAGGTGGAAACAACAGGGTCTTTTAAGAGTCTCCTGGATGGCTACATGGAGCTTAGAAAAATAAAGGGCTGTGGGTAAAGCCTAGGTAGTTCTAAGGTAGGGAAATGTTCGGCTCAGCTTTGTGGGCCGAAGGGCCTATATTGTGCTGTAGGTTTTCTATGTTTCTAAGACATTTTATTTTATTATTGCCCAGCCAACAGTTTATCAATGTTGGATTGGAAATTATCAGCATGAAATGGCATAAGTAATATGGTGGATAAGGCTGTAACGTAGACAAATTGTGAATCAGTAATGCCACATGTTTGAAATGAAGAGTTTTATCTTTTGTTATTAGGTTGACCCAAAGGGGCTGTCAATTGCACATAAACCGGGAGCTTAAATCTGAACTCACAAGTTTACGACAAAAAAGAGGGCAGAATCTAAGCTTTTGCAAAGAGGATTTGATAAAATTGAACAAAAATAATATTGCAGAGTCTAATTTTCAGCTCAAATCCTGGATATTTTGAATAGCTAGAATTTAATATATAAAAATGAAAATTAAAAAATGGAAAAGCTGCAGTATATTGTTTTATAGTAACATATTCAGTATTAAACAAAAAGATTTAAATATTAATGTTTTTAATTTTGATCTGGTGGGAGCATACTTATCGGTATCATCAAAATTTAAGGGGAAAGGAAAATGTTCAAAATCTGAGCTAATGAAGAGTCAGTTTCTAACGTTAACATTCTTCATCTTTCCACTGACCTGCTGTTTCTTATAACATTTTCTGCCACCATTTCATTTGTCAGGAGGCCCTCAGAATTTTGCAGAATGTGCAATGGTATCTGCATCAGGAAGCTGAGAAGGTATTTATAATTGAAAATCTGACATATCTTACAAACTGATTTCAACAGAACCGTTTGGATTTATTTTTAAGAGTAAATACATCATTTCCATTTGAAAGATAAGCAGAGTGGAAATGTCAGTCCTAGTGAAAGACACTCTGCAGGCTTAAATCACACTGGGCATGTACATTGGTTTCATTCAAAAATTTATTCTTCTTTTAAATGAAATATTATGTAAATAGAATAAGGTTCTTATTAATCATGGGTAAATGTAAAAGGAGCAACAGCCAAATAGAAGCCCAATTTTTGATTTTGTGTTTTAAATAGTAATCTCCAACAATTATTCTTGTCCTGGGGCATCATGAATAGTAGAAAAATACAATGTCATTTATCTCTAAATCAAGATTATGAATACGAAGGTGACCACATCATAACATAAGATATGAGAACAGCAGTACATCAAACCTCCCTCAGAAATAAATTTCATTCATTTTATTGACTGATAAGACTATTACCATCTACTAACTTTCCAGGATGTTCCCTATTATATTCCTCTGCTATTGTCAAAAATCTGCTTTTCTCAGTCTTAATGATTCAATGAGTGTGACTCTCGTGAACAGCATTTGAAACAGCTATCACTTCACAGTTCCAGCAATTCAGGCTTGATCCTGATGTCTGTGCAACTTGCGCAATTTCTCTGTGGCCAAGTGGGGTTCAAAGTTCAAAGTAAATTTATTATCGTCACTGTATCTGTGCTAAGATTCATTTTCCTTGGATTAATTCCCTTGAGTGTTCCAGTTTCAAAGAAGTGTGTTAATTAGAACTAAATTGCCTAGGCTTGTTGGTCAGTTTTGGAGTTGGTGGAAAGGTGGCTAAAGTCGGGCACAAGGAAAAGTAATAGGGAATGGGATTGCTTTGTGAGTTGACGTAGGCTCAGTGGGATAAACAGCCTCCTATTTTGTAAGGAAAGGTAGAAACTTGAGAAATTTTCAATAACTTTCACAGCTCTCCCTATTTGAGTTTTAAATGGAATATCTTTGATTCTGAAATTAAGCCTCCTAGATTCCCCAATTTGTACAGTTTGGAAGTACCTTAAATGCTTTAACCAAAAAACAAGCTGCTAGAATTACTTGATGGGCCAAGCAGGACTAGTGGAGGGAAAAAGATATGAGCATTTCCCTCCACAGATGCTGCCCGACCCAGTGAGTTCCTGTAGCAGTTTGTTTTGTGCTCCAAATTCCAGCATCTGCCATCTCTTGTGTCCACAAAAGCTTGATTAATTCTTTTATGAATTATCAAGATAATAAAAGGTTAATCTGAGGTGTAATAGTTGGTGTAATGCTTTACAGCAGCAGCGATTATGATGATCGGGGTTCAATTCCTACCACTGTCTGTAAGGAGTTTGTAGATTCTCCCCGTGACCACATGGGTTTCCTCCCAAATCTAAAGACCAATGGGTTAGCATTAGTAAGTTATAGCCATGCTATGTAAGCACTAGAATCATGGTGACATTTGCGGACTACCCCCAGAAAATCTGCGTTCATTGATGCAAATGACACATTTAATTGAACTTTATGTTTCGATGTTTCATAGTTCTGTAACAAGTAAAGCTGATCCTTTAATCATTAATCAGAGTTGGCAGGTGTTTTGTTTTGCAGAAAAAAGGACATCACTTTTGTTGATTTCAGCAAGAATGCTAAATTTAATATGAATATCTACTTTTCTTCCAACGTAAATGAATAAAGGTATACTCCATTTTAGCACATCCACTGAACTGAATAATGACATTAATATTTAACATGACAAACTAGAGAGATATTAAGAGCCAAGATTTATAAAAAAGGTTACACTTACCAAATGCTGATTTCTAGAGAGCAAGCTAACTCCAAACCATAGTGATGAGAGTCTGTGTACATCTGCCATAAATTTTGTCACATTGTGTTGGGGAGTGTTGGAGAACAAATCCAACCTTCAAGGAAGATGAAAAGCTTTCTGTTTATAAACTATGCCATGTCTCTGTCAAAGGAATTGGAACACTATGTAGATATTCTAAACTAATCAGCACCCAAGAATATATTATTTAAAATTAATTATTCAATAATTAAAAAATAAAAAATGTATCTTTAAATATTTCAAAACAATTTGAAACATTCAAACTATTAAAAATATATAAATTTGCTAAGATTTACTCTAATACCTTACCCGCTGCAAGATTTTGCGGTTAATTCCACAATGTATGTGCTGGGAACAGCTGCAGCCTTACGTTCACACACTGTGTTTCTCGATCCTTCAATGAACTGTGACCAGGAAATTTGGAAGTTCCACTGTCGTGCTTGTCTACACAGGAATCCTGAATCCTGCAACGTTTATGTGAGGGAATTCCAGCTATTCTACACAAACTAGCAGCATTTCCTCACAATATTTGGGCTATTCATTCATAAATATGTAAATATGGGCAAAGCACGGGACCTTCTGCCTTCCTTTCCCAGGCGAAAGTTGTCTTCACTTAACCACCTTTTGATTAGAGAAGCATAGAAGTTACTTCTTTTAGTAACTGACGCAGTGTCTCGGCCCGAAACGTCGACAGCGCTTCTCCCTGTAGATGCTACCTGGCCTGCTGTGTTCCACCAGCATTTTGTGTGTTTTGTTGTTACTTCTTTTAGTGTTCAGTTGTTGGTCCAAATTTTTGACCAGATTTAAACACTGGTTTAATTTGAAATATCAGATCCAGTAATTTTATTGATCATATGTAAAACAACATGAATGTGAGTATTAGATAAAAACAGCAAGATGTATGGATTATTCATTACTGTCATATTCTGATATTTCTGGTAGCGTCTTATCCCCTACTCTCTTGCTAAAAAATTAATAGTTGCTTGTTCAGCTTTGATATTGCTGACCTTGGGAGCTTATGAACAACCATCCAAATTGGTCCAAAGTTTTTAAAACCTTCATGTCAAAATCCTTTCTTTGGCAGTGTGTTTGGTCATCAATTCCATGAGACTGAACTAAAAAAGAAATCATTTCTGAGTTGTTTTGCTTCCCTCTGGAAATATGTTGGGACTCCTTTGGCCTGATTCCCACATCAAACGTGCATTAAAAAAATAATGATGCCACACACAAAATTCCACCTCAAGCAAAGTGGACAAAATTAGTCCATGAACTTTCACTAACTAGGAGCCCACTAATGTGTCTCTCTTGCCTTTTATCCATCATCCCATGACAGCATATTACTGATTGTCTCTCTATTACCTCACACATCACAGCAGACTCTCCAATGAAGCCAAACCCACAGAGTTCATCAAGCCCTGGTATCTGCTAATGCCCTGATCCACTCACATCCCCCCCAGACCTACAGATTTTCCACATTTAGAGCAGGAGGTCCCTACCTTTTTTATACCATGGATCAATATCATTAAACAAGGGGTCCATGAACCCCAGGTATTCCTCGAGTACTATAGCACTGTAAAAGGGCCCTTTGGCCCATCTAGTCCATGCTAACCTGATATTCTGCATAATCCCACCTACCTCCACCTAAACCATATCCCTCCAAACTCATCCCATCCATGTATAGTGCCTATAAAATGTATTCACCCTCCTTGAAAGTTTTTATGTTTTGTTGTTTTACAATATTGAATCAGAGTGGATTTAATTTGGCTTTATTTGACATTGATCAACAGAAAAAGACTCTTTTGTGTCAAAGTGAAAAGAAATCTCTACAAAGTGATCTAAGTTAATTACAAATATAAAACTCAAAATGATTGATTGCATAAGTATTCACCCCCTTTAATATGACACACAAAATCATCACTGGTTTTAGAAGTCACATAATTAGTTGATTGGAGATCAACTTGTGCAGTCAGGGTGTTTCAATTGATTGTAGTAAAATTACACATGTATCCAGAAGTTACAACTGCTGGTGAGTCAGTATCCTGGCAAAAACTACTCCGTGAAAACAGAAGAACACTCCAAGCAACTG
The DNA here is from genome assembly GCF_030144855.1 of Hypanus sabinus. NCBI lineage: Eukaryota > Metazoa > Chordata > Chondrichthyes > Myliobatiformes > Dasyatidae > Hypanus > Hypanus sabinus. Next base: position 44,686,727 of record NC_082710.1, read on the forward strand.
CACGAAGAGGTTATTGAAAAGCACAAGTCAGGAGATGGATACAAGAAAATTTCCAAGTCACTGAATATCCCTTGGAGTACAGTTATGTCAATAATCAAGAAATAGAAGAATATGGCACAGCTGTAAGTTTGACTAGGGCAGGCTGTCATCAAAATCTGAGTGACCGTGCAAGAAGGGGACTAGTGAGGGAGGCAACCAAGAGACCCATGACAACTCTGGAGGAGTTACAAGCTTCAGTGGCTGAGATGGGAGAGACAGCGCATACAACAACTGTTGCCTGGGTGCTTCTCCAGTCACAGCTTTATGAGAGAGTGGCAAAGAGAAACCCACAGTTGAAAAAAACTCACATGAAATCTCAGACAGAGTTTGCCAGAAGCCATGTGGGAGACTCTGAAGTCAGCTGGAAAAAGGTTCTATGATATAATGAAACCAAAATTGAGCCTTTTGGCCATCAGACTAAACGCTATGTTTGGCATAACCCAAACACCACACATCATCAAAAACACACCATCCCTACCGTGAAGCATGGAGTTGGCTGCATCGTGCTGTGAGGATGCTTCACTGCAGCAGGCCAAGAAGGGCTTGTGAAGTTAAAGGATAAAATGAATACAGCAAAATACAGGGAAATCTTGGAAGAAAGCCTGATGCGGTCTGCAAGAAAACTGCGACTTTGGAGAACATTTATTTTCCAGCAAGACAATGACCCAAGCATACAGCCAAAGCTACACAGGAATGGCTTAAAAACAACAAAATTAATATCCTGGAGTGGCCAAGTCAGAGCCCAGACCTCAATCCAATTGAGAATTTGTGCTGGACTTGAAAAGGGCTGTTCACTCACAATTCCCATGCAATCTGACAGAGCTTGAGCAGTTTGGTAAAGAATGGGGAAAAGTTGCAGTCCAGATGTGCAAAGCTGTTAGAGACTTATCCATTCAGACTCAAGGCTCTGGTAGCTGCCAAAGATGCATCTAATAAATACTGACTTGAAGGGGTGAACACTTCAGCAATTAATTACTTTGTGTTTACTAATTGTAATACATTTAGATCATTTTGACACAAAAGTATTTTTCTGTTGATCAGTGTCAAAATAAAACAAATTAAATCCATTGTAATTCAATGTTGTAAAACAATAAAGCATGAAAACTTCCAAGAAGGGTGAATACTTTATTTAGGCTACCCAAACATCTTTTAAATTATACAATTGAACCCTCATCCACCACTTCTGCTGGCTGCTCGTTCCACACTCAATTCCCTGAAAATCATTTCACCTTTCACACTAAACCTAGTCTTAGTCAACTTGAAGGGGAAAAGCCTGTATGCATTCACCCTCTCTATCTCCCTCATAGTTGAGCATACTTCTGTAAGATCTCCTCTCATCTGCCTGTCCTAACCTATTTAAACTTTCCCTGTAACCCAAGTCCTCAAGTCCCCGTGACTTTGAGCTAGTACTGTTGCTTATCGCCCACACAAATCCTACAATCTGCAACATGCATGTTATTCCTGTAAAAATATATCATTCCAGGACAGCTGTCAAAATTGGTAGAGGACTCTGTGCATAGTTAATTCAGTATAAATTTTTTGTGAATTGAATAAGTTCTAACCTATTAGGTAAACATGTATTTTAGCACTTCAGTTCAGATTAACTCAGTTTTCTTTCCAGGGATTATTGTGTCCAATCCTGCCAAATATGGAATGATTTTACAATGCGCATCGTTGTATTTATTTGCTTGCAGATCCTCGAGGAATGTGTGCATTATTCTGAGCTCCATTCTGAGTTTGATTCTATTTCTCTGTGAGATGTACAGTACTCTAACAATGGAGTTGAAGATGTGCCAGAATCAATACAGCTGAGAAAAGCTAGAGCCTACCAGGTTTTTTTTTGTATATAGGCAAAAGCATTCTGAAATGAAAAGTATTATGTTTCCTTTAAGGAAAAACAGTCTTTTTAATGCAAAGCTTCCCTGCCCCTTGAGGGTTTGAATTTTCAAGGAATCTAAAGAACTGATGATAATGTATCAGCTGCATTTAAGCAGCATTTTTCATAACATAGAACACTATAGCGCAGTACAGGCCCTTCAGCCCACAATGCTGTGCTAATTTTTTAACCTACTCTAAGATTAATCTAACCTTCCCTACTACATTGCCCTCCATGTTTTTCAACCATGTGCCTATTTAAGAGTCTCTTAAGTGTCACTAACGTACCTGCCTCTGGCACCACTCCCGGTATGGCTTTCATGCACCCACCAGTCTCTGTGTAAAGAATTTACCACTGACATACTGCCCCCATATGTTCCTTCAATCACTTTAATATTATGCCCCCTGGTATTAGCCATTTCTGGTAAAAAAAAGTCTTTGGTTATCCACTCAATCTAACCATCTTGTACACCTCTATGAAGTTACCTCTCATCCTCCTTCGCTCCAAACAGAAAAGCCCTAGCTTGCTCAACCTATCCTCATAAGACATCATCTCTAATCCAGCCAGCATGCAGGTAAAGCTCTGCCCTCTCTCCAAAATTTGTACATCCTTCCTAAACTGGGGTGACCAGAATTGAACAAAATTTCAAACTATCTGGGTTTTATAGAGCTGTAACATAATCTTGTGGCTCATGAACTCAGTCACCTGATCAATGATGGCTAACACACCATACACTTTCTTAACCCCCCTATCAACAGTGCAGCAACTTTGTGCTCGTGGACCCCACGATCTCTCCGTTCCTCCGCATTGCCAAGAATGATGCCATTAACCCTGTATTCTGGCTTCAAATTCAAACTTCCAAAGTGAACTACTTCATACTTCACACACACAAAATGCTGGTGGAACACAGCAGGCCAGGCAGCATCTATAAGGAGAAGCATTGTCGGCGTTTCAGGCCAAGACCCTTCAGCTCGAAACGTCGACAGTGCTTCTCCTATAGATGCTGCCTGGCCTGCTGTGTTCCAGCATCATTTTGTGTGTGTTGTTTGAATTTCCAGCATCTGCAGATTTCCTCATGTTTGTACTTTGTACTTCTCTGGGTTGAAACCTATCTGACAACCCAGAGCAGTTCACAGCCAAGAGGTTACTTTGGGTCTGTGGTCACTTGTGTTGTGAAGGAATTGTGTCCAAACGTTTGTATGCAGATGATGATAAGATGACTAATTTGTAATTTTGTAGAGTGGTAAATATTGGATAAGGTACTTCTTTAAAGTTTCATGGGGTCTTTTAGAGGGCAGCAAAGCCTTGCAAAACATTTAATAGCACAGTCTTGTTCAGTCCATGGGGACAACTCAGTTGCTATCACTTAGTCCCATCTTACCCAGCCTGTCCAGGGTCTCCTTCACTATTCAATGAATTCCAAAGTAAGCTTGAGGAACAGCATCTCATCTGCCATGTGTGTGCTGCAGCCTCCAGGAACCATCACTGCATTGACCTGTTTCAGATAACTTGGGTCTTTTTAATTGTATCATAATTAGACTGTTCGACTGTAGATTATCCACTTCAGAATCAGAATCAGGTTTATTATCACTGGCATGTGACATGAAATTTGCTAACTTAGCAGCAGCAGTTCAATGCAATACATAATATAGAAGAGAAAAATAATAACAATAAATAAAATAAAAAGCAATAATAATAAATAAATAAATTACAGTATACATGTATTGAATAGATTTTAAAAATGTGCAAAAAACAGAAATACTGTATGGTTCAATATCCATTTAGGAATCTGATGGCAGAGGGGAGGAAGCTGTTCCTGAATCACTGAGTGTGTGCCTTCAGGCTTCTGTACATCCTACCTGATGGTAACAGTGAGAAAAGGGCATGTCTTGGGTGCTGGAGGTCCTTAATAATGGATGCTGCCTTTCTGAGACACCACTTCCTGAAGATGTCCTGGGTACTTTGTAGGCTAGTAGCCAAGATGGAACTGACTAGATTTACAACCTTCTGCAGCTTCTTTCAGTCCTGTGCAGTAGCCCCTCCATACCAGACAGTGATGCAGCCTGTCAGAATAGTACATCAATAGAAGCTTTTGAGTGTATTTGTTGATATGCCAGATCTCCTCAGACTCCTAATAAAGTATAGCCACTGTCTTGCCTTCTTTATGACTACATCAATATGCTGGGACCAGATTAAATCCTCAGAGATCTTGTCACCCAGGAACTTGAAACTGCTCACTCTCTCCACTTCTGATCCCTGTATGAGGATTGGTATGTGTTCTTTCGTCTTATCCTTCCTGGAGTCCACAATCAGCTTTTTCATCTTACTGACATTGAGTGCCAGGTTGTTGCTGCAGCACCACTCCACTAGTTGGCATATCTTGCTCCTGTATGCCCTCTCGCCACCATCTGAGATATTAACTCATCACCTTGTAATATTAACTCATTTTTTTCTCTCTCCACACACACTGCCTGATCAGTTGAGTATTCTCCTTTTGGCTCCAATAACAGCTTTGACATGCCTGCGCCTGCTTTCTCTCTCTTCCTGTTCTAATCTATTATCAAGCCAGCTCGCTAAATGTAAGAATCTATAGGCAAACCCTGCCCTCACTCTATCAGAAATATCCTTCCCTTCCTCACTTTGCCATCCCTCTCCCAACTCCAACCTTCTCAGTAACTTAAAACCTACTTGTTTGCTCACTTTCCCCCACAAAGGGTAGAAGTGGTGAGCATGGGAAAGAGCAGGAGAGGCAAGGGAGGAACCAAGTGCTCCTGTCAGTTCATATGAGATCTCAAGGTGAAGAAATGAGAGGGGTGAGCTGTTCCAAGGGCCAACAAACTAAAGAACTTTTCATATAACTTATTTTAAAAGCACATGACAAATCATTGGCAGAAGCTGTGTGCAGATGTTAATGGATGAACTTTTTTTTAATATTAGGCTTCCAATTCCAATGCCAGTTTTCCTTTCAAAGGCATCTTTAATTTTCACTGTTAAAAAAACACTTCGGTCAAGCAACGCAAAGAACATTTGATTCTAATTTTGAATTAAATTCTGAAATTCCTTTAATTCCCCACAATGCTTATTGGTGTTTTTGTTCACCGTATAGAATATAGCTGTGCAAGCACATATCTGCCATAACACAATATCATTCTTTTTACAGAAGCAAAGTCACTTTATCTGTGATGGAAGTGTCCAGAATGATGATGAAAGCGTGGAGGTAGACTTTGAGCTACAGCTACACAATGACCCTGTACAACAAGCAGGTAAGTGAATACACGGGATAGCGGGCAGACACGCCAGTGGGGATATTGAAGGTACCTGATGTGATGATAGCCAGGGCAATTGGAAAGTTGCCTCTCACTACAGCAGAAAGTAAAGAGAATAATGAGGCCCAAAGAGAAAGCTGCTAATTTTTATAAGTTCTCTAATAAGTTGCCATTTGCAGAGGAACTTAATATCTTCAGGGATCAATTAACTCTTCCTGGTGCGGTGATGGGCCTTTTGTTAGTCACTGGCCAAAACTCCCACCCCTCCTTCATTGCAATTTCTGAGGGAACTCACACAGAGCAGAAATCTAATAACATTTCAGTTTTCAGTTTGCAATCTCCTTCAACTTCTGCTGGAGCATCTGATTCAGATTTCCCAACTACTACCTACCTGTACTCCCTCAGAATTTAACCCACCGTGACTTCCATAATTGTATGAAATCAAGATTTATTTTAATCAACTGGAGGAACACAAAGGGTCAGGCAGCATCTACGGAGGCAGAAGGATGTTGATGTTTCAGGTCAAGATCTTGCATCAGAACTGAGAATGTAGACAGCAGATAGCCAATGAGGGTGTGGAGGGGGTTGGAGTGAAGCAGGGGCTGGCAGATGATAGGTGGAACCTAGTGAGGGGATGATAGACAGGTGGAGCCAGGTCAGGTGGGTTTAGGGTTGAGGAGATGGCCGCTGGTCAGTTACAGCTGGAAGTGGGATATGGAAACAGTGCAAGGAAATCAGACACTGTCAGGTATGGGAGGGTGGTTGTGGGAGATGTGGAGTTATGAGACAGCAGCTGGAATATGATAAGTGGAGATAAAAGAAACTGCAGCTGTAGGATCTGGTGTAATGAAGATGCAACTGGAATCAAATAAGGGCGACAGGGTCAGCAGATGGAACCAGGTAGGAGAGATGAGCAGTGTTGGTTGGGGATTGAGAATGGCTGAGAAATGGTTGGATTAAGAGAAATGAACACAGGAGAGTGAGGATTACCTGAAATTGGGGCCTTCAATGTACATACTATTTGGCTCTAGGTTACCCAGGTGGAACTCTTCTACATTGCACTTGGCTTTGCCCTGGCAGTGGAAGAGGCTGAGGGTGGACGGATCTGTGTGGAGATGGGAGGGGCAGTTGAAATGGTATTCAACTGGGAGCTCAAGATGACCAATGTGGATGATGTGGACATCCTCTCACGTAGTTCCACCCGCTTCACCCCTCCTCTCAACTCTTCATAGTAGCATCTCCCCTCTACCTTCTGAGGCAGCATCTTGACTTGAAACTTCAAAACCACCCCTCTGCCTCCACGAATCTACCTGACTTGCAGAGCTGGTTCAGATTACAGCATCTGCAGTTTCTTGTGTCCACATTATGTCCACATTGTGTCCACATTAAGCGGCATTCATTGTATGCCGATGTTATTATGCACAAGGTATGCTGCTCAGTACTGTAACCAAGACGACAAAATGCATCTGGTGATAACATGTAAAATCTTAAATCATTGTGTGACATGGGAGAGTGATAAAAAGTTGTGGAGGTTATTTCATTCTCATCTTTTCAGGTAATCTGCAAGTATATTTCTTCAGTCACATACATTTGAAATAAATTGTATATGGATAATTTGTTTTATTAGGCTCTGCCTGAGAAGAGGTGATAAATAGTTTCCACAATAGATGTAATGGGACAATCTACATTATTTTCTCAATGATATACAACAATACTGTTCCTCTTCTTCCGCATTTGCATTTAGTAGCTACTTATCTGAGGAATGAATCCTTCTAACCAATCTGGAATTGAAAAGTTCCGGAAAACTCCCAACTAGTCTCCATGGAAACCTCTGTAGAGCTGAAATTTGTTTTTCTGATAAAGGTCACCAGTGATGCAAGAAAGCCACAGTGGCAGGCCAGGATGGGAAAGCAAGTGACTGTCCAGTTTAGTGGGAGACATTGAATCAACAATCTCCTTCACATCTTTTCAGAAAGATATCATGTGCGTCAGCGCACAGCTCCAAGCCTATTCTAGTATCTGGACTGCAAAGGATAACGTCAGAGGACTAACTTCATCTTGTCCTGTACTTTATGTTCAGTTTAAAAGCTAAATGTTAATTATCTGCTATACTGTTCTTTGTTGGATGTAATCGATAGTTAAAATCTTTAAATATGATTAATGAATTGAAATAACAGACTAATTCTACGCTGTAATCTGCTGCCTGGAAGAGTTCCTCTTGCCAAGAGTCTCTTCATCACTTTATTATTTACTGTCAAAGTCATCTCATGTACAGATAGTTCTGTACCTAGTCTATCATTATATACAATCAATTATTTATATAGGCTAATCTTTGTATATACACCCACACTCTAACAGTTATTTGTACATTGTATTTTATAGGATTTCTTTTATATTTATATTTATTGTGCTCTTTTTGTTTTTTTAAAGTATCCTTTCTCCTTATTATGTTGTGTTTATGCAGCATCAGATCTGGATTTAGCCATCATTTTGTTCTCTTCCGACTCGTGCACTGCAGTTGACAACAGGCAATCTTGAAGCTTTGCTGTATAATTTCTACTTGTTTTCAGTGTCCTCAGCATGTGCTGGGTAGAAGCCACACAGGTTTTGTCTGGCACCTGCATCAGAGATTTACAGACCGGGGAAGCAATAATCAGGCCAAGCATCCGTAACCCCACATCCTTCACCCAATCACCCCATAACACCACCACCACGATAACTGCCCACCCATTATCACTCCAGAAGCACTGTCTTTCATTCATTTGCTTACTTGTATTTATAGATACAGGCCCACCCTGCCCACTTGCTCCACCAACCCATACATTCTTGGAATGTGGGAGGAAACCAGAGCCAGAAGAAAGTCGCACGATCACAGGGAAAAAGTACAAACTCCTTACAGACCACGGCGGAATTGAACCTGGGTCACTGGTGCCCTAATAGTGCAACACTACCACACAGACCCCAAATTTCACAGGTTCATCTGTCTCCCCCTGCATTCTCTCCTCATCCCTAGCCCCTGATCTTCCCTTCCCCACATTCAGATCACTTCTCAACGTAACGTCTGAATAATCTCTGCTCCCTGTCATGATGGTGTCTCGCGCTGTTTGTGCATGAACAGTGGGTACTGTCTTGGGGCTGATGATAATGGAATCATTGAGGATGAGGAGAGAGTTATGGAGCAGCAGGTATGTAGAAAACTTCATCTGAAGAGCTGAAAGAAATCGAACCTTATTATCGACTGCTGTTGCAGAATCCCAGCTATGGTCTGTAACAGTCTCTTAGGCCTGACTTTCCTGTACATGGTCACCACTGTTCATATGCAAGTTAACTTGTATGCACAAATGTGTACTGCATAATGACTGATGTTACGTCTGTGTGTCCAATGTACTTCAGGCCAATGTCCATCACACGTATGGAAGCATAGGTCTAAATTCAAAACGTGCCATGTACAACACTATAACAGTCTGGGGCCTTCCAGAGTTCGGAGTTCAATTCCGGCACCATTCCATAAGGAATCTCTATACCTCCTCCCTGTGGAATGCCTGGGTTTCCTTGGGTGCTCTGGCTTCCTCCCACAGTCTAAAGATGTACCGGGTAGATTAACTGGTCATTGTAAATGTCCTGTGATCAGGTTAGGGTGAATTGGGGTTGTGGGGTGCTGGCAGGTTCAGGAGGGCCTACCCCACGCTGGATCACTAAGTAAATAAAATTAGTAATAAATATTTAGTGATGCAATTCATACTTGGTAAAAATCACGTGGTGATTGGTTGAATTCCCAGTCCTCAGAGTGTCTGGAGCATCCAAACAATTTGACTGTGAAGGCAGTCTCCTTCTCTCACCCCAGATAATGTGCAGGCACATTCCAAACTGGGGGTTCTCACCGCCCCCACCCCCAGCCCAACCGATTGGTCTAAGGAACCAGCTGGACATGGAAGATGGCAGAGAACCCTCCAAAAGGCTGGAGAATGGAGGAACAATCTAACAGAGTTGCATTATTGATCTAAAATTGTTAAGTCTGAAATTCTAAAGTCTAAAATTGTATTTTTATTATCAGTCCCCTTGATAAGGTCTCCTTCCTGCAATAAAATTTTAGCTCTAGCCAGCTTTATGAAGACTATGTACCCGTCCAGACAGTAGCTGAACACTCAGCTAACAGTGCACTACTCAGGGCAATTGTCCTGTACCTGAGTGGCTGCAGATGCTCACCCCGTTGAATACAAGGGCAATGCCACCCCACCAGCTCTGCCTCGCAGAGCCATCTGGAGGGATTTGTACCTGTTGTTCAGAGCCAGGTAGCAAGAAAAGAATTGTGAGCAACCCTATGTAACTCCCTGGTTAAGATTTTTACTGCTGTGCAGTAGGTTTCTCATTTTAGCAGCTCTGTAAGAGTAGTCGGTTCTGCTTTCAGCCGGTTTGAGCTTGAGTTGAGATACGGGGCTTTGTCGCTCCTCCGGAATGTGGTGTCAGCCAATCAAGATGGTGGAATTGGGAGAAGATTCGAGGGAACACTGGGCAGGGAGTTTGTGTGAGGGACACTGGGGGTCTTTGTTGGCGGGAGCCGGGAGCAGACAGGAGGGAAGGTGGCTGAGGGTGGTGTCCCTGTTGCAGAAGGTGCTTTGTGCAGATGAATGGCTTCAAGGAGGAAGGCCAATACTCCACTGGGGCAGCCCATCTGGTCAAGATGGGTTTTGGGTGACACTTGGAAGGTGCAGTGTGTATGTCGAAAACAACGGCTTCTGGAAGATTTAAGCTCCACTGTGCACATGTGACTGTTTAAGTATAATGCATCCTTGTTATTTTTTTCTTCCTTTCTTTTAATAACTGGTTACTTAAATTAACATTCTTAAATATAATTCTTTATAATTGTATGCAGTGTACAATCTATTATTTCTTGCCGACAGGACATTGCTGGGGGCAATAAATCACACAGCATTCACCCCAACCGGGGTTTGGGTGGGTGAGACATCCTAACCTCACGGATTTGATGGGTCGAAGTTGTATACGCTCTAGACGTACCGAGCCTGAGAAAGGTGAGTTCTCACTGCACAGTCCAGTGGCTGTTAACGAGGGGCTAACGAGCCGTGTTTCCAGAGGTGCCCACTAAAAAGGGGTTTCACTTTTATAGGAGCCAAACTAACAACTCAGAACTTAGAAATGATGAAAATCATTGGAATTTCAGAGATGGGCAGTATAATTATCTAAAACATGATGAGCTATCATAAACAAAACCTCAAATTATTAAATATATACCTGTTTTTGGTAAAATATTTAAGATTCTGGTACTAATTATGATAGATGAAGGAGTTCAATTGGCAGAATTGGTGATATCAATAATGAGTGTCCATTATTGTAATAAAGCCACAAGGAATCTATTCTAACTCAAAGCAATGTGTGCAGCTATTTTTGAATAAATGATCATGTGCATTGTACATAGTTACTCTGGAAGAAACAGTTGTATAATAGAAGAAGAGAGCTGATGTCAAGGAGCTGAATGATACCATGTTCATTTAAATAGTTATCTTGCCATACTTATTGTTGTTTATTAATTTTGCTCAGATATGGTATGGATTACCAAAATGCAAATAGTTGCAGATGTTGGAAGATAGAAATAAATATTGGAATTATTTAGCAGGTCAGGTAGCATCTGTGGTCTTTGAAGAACCAGTCTTTGACCTAAAATATTAATTTTCTTTGTTTCTCCACAGATGCTGCCTGACAATACCTCCACATTTTGCTTCTGTGTGCAGATTATGTTCTGCGATGCAGCTGAACCTGTGACTCCCAGAGTTTGATTTTCAGCCCTGCTCTAGTCTATTTGATGCATTATTCAAAAGAAATAACAAGGATCTGATTAGCGGAAGTGGAGGGGAATATTTTTACAAAGTCGGCTCAATAGAAATTATCGTCAGTTTTGTTCACTTGATCATTTTTTTCTATACAATGTTTTACATTTTCATTTCACTCACACTCTAGCTTGTCTATCTGTTGCAATGAAAGGAAGAGCTCTGTGTTGTATGGGGTTTTCCTCTTTACTTCCAAAGCGGTGAGTGGGTGAATGTAAATTATACGTTGACGTACTAGGGCTACAATTCATAGCTGAGTGTACAAATTTGCATTGTTTTAATTGACTGTTGTGTAGAACAATTCAATTCCAAAAACAAAATCCTGTAGTATAATGTAAGATTTACTTCAGCATTATTACAGCATTAATTTCCTTTTTTCCTTTTGTGGAAACATAATGTTTAAATACGAGATCACAAACTTAAAATTGCCTGACCTGTCAAATAAAATCAATAATACTGAACAGACATGCAGTGGGGATGGAGGATTGTAATTGGGTTTATCTGTCCATCAACATGGTTTAAGAATAATACACAGCTGCTGTCATCAACTTGCATGCTGGGTGACCTCAACAGCCAGTTGTAGCCATTTGCTTACCACAGTGAATGGAAAGAGGCAGGTCAGCATCAGTGCCATGGAGACTATTCCATAACACAAGGACTAGATGTAGGGATGAGGGGAAGATGAGGCATGCTTGGGGAAAGGTGGAGATGTGCAGAGCAGGCTTTCCTTGTGGGGTCGCAGGGGACCCCAGATTGTGTTCCTGTCCCACTCAGCACTCAATAACTTTGGATGGCTCCCTCTTCTTCCCTCTATGACAAGCTGCTGAAATACTATCACACTGCTACTCTGGGAGGACGAATCTTGACACAAATTGAGGAAATGCTGGTTAGACCTTACAGACACTCCCAGATTAAAATAAATACTGGATCAGAAGCTGAAAGAACTACGAGATTCCACCTAATTTATATAAAACAATATTTACTTATAGACTACAGGCTACTGTTAATGAGCAGCTAAAGTAGCAGAGAACCCCATCAAATAAAGCAGTAGGTCCACGTGATTTTTTTAAAAGAAACTCTATGTTCAGCATAACCACTTAGAAGAAACGAGGGTTTCCATTCACCTGGACGTAATCCAGTAAATTGGTCAAGGAGCTGAGAAGGGGCATCCTTGCTTAATTTCATAGGATCTTTGTTGCATAAATAAAAATACTGAAGGCTTAGGAAATGAAGCAGTTTATTTGACAATGTTGCTGGTTTAAAGCAAGTTGCAAACTGGAAATACAACTGTCAGATTGACCTTGTTCTCAAGCCAGAGAATATTAACACGGTTAATATAGAACTGATGTTTTCTTGTAAATTAATCAATAATAGACCTTAAGGTGCAAATTAAATCTAATGGATATTGCAGCTAATCGAAACACTGTTCAGCTTAGCTCATTCAAAGTTACACTCCAGTAGGTACTGTACATTAATACAGCATAACTGACCGGTGAGCTTATAATGCTGAAATTGATAAGAGACAGTAATATATTGTGAGTTAATTAGGTGGCCATGGAAATAAATAAAATTTACAGAACTCTAAATTGCTGACTACATTTTTGCAATCTTGTTTCAAGCTGACTTAATACAGAAATAATTAATTTAGAAGCAACTGACCTTCCTATTGCTGAATATTAAGAGAATGAATTAATTATTCTGACATTTTTAAAACTCAAAGCGTAGTTATGTAGGGATCTGAATGAGTGAAAATGAATAGCTTAGAAAGAGGGCGATCATGGCAAGACAATCATTTTGAGCTTCTATTCACGACAATTTCCCATTGACTAATCACTTGGATATTTATCGCATTTCAAACAGTCTGAACAGTTTAAAACTGGTCACGAGAATACCAGTCACCAACCTTTGTATCGAGTATTACTCTACTCATCTGGTAAACAATTGCAGTTTGTGATAGTAGAGATCTACATTAATACATTGAACAAATTAATAAGCATTCATAACAGATATTGTTGAAAGTAATTTCACATCATTACTAGCCTTTCAAACACAACGGAATGTACTTATTGGTTAGTTTTTGTAAATGCACAACTTTCATGAAACAAATTTCTGCATTTTCAAAGTAGGGAAGATAAATGTCTTAGCCTTTTTAAGTATACTTCTTGAAACTAAGTAAGCAGAGATGACTACACTTTCTTTAAAAAGTTGAAAGTAAAAGAGTTTATGAGCTTTTAAGAGATGCCAAACATTTTTCCATTGCTTGTTTATTTCTGTAATTTCCAGAAAATTGCAACTTTTTTTTAACACATGTTCAATCCAGGAAACGTAGTAGGCTTTGCTAATTGCTCAGGAATCAGCAAGATGGGAAAAGCAGAGGAAATGCAAGGAATGGCAATGCTTCCTATTTTAGTTCATGGCTATAATGCTGCTGTCAGGAAGGGGTTTCTAATTAGAAAAGTGAGTGCAGATGGTAGTCCGGAGTACTCTGAGAACATTTGCTCAATGATTAGTTGAAGGTTAGACTTAGTGGGTGGGCAGCATTGGCTCTCACTGGGCTTTCAAAGCACGGCCATTCATGGCCAGCCTCAGACACTAACCAGTTTATTTATTTAAATAACAAACATCCAACCCTGAAACAAGTGCAGCAGCAGAGGGCACATCCTGAATAGGATGAGACAGTGTCTTTATTGTCGCCCACCCACATAGCCTCAGACATGTTTCATAGGTGACTTGCAGCAAGGAAATGCCAATATCCATTCACACATCAACTAGAAAGAAGTCACAAATGCCTGTTTTACCACAGTCAGTTCCTGTTCACTGAATGTCCACACTGTTTTAATCGCTTTTGATAAATATTTACTTCAAAGGAATTCACACTGAAATATCCGTGTATGTTCTTTAGTAAACTAATCTCTTTTGAATCAGTTTTTGCAATATTTCCTCTTTCTCCTGAGTTAACTCACAACATTCATGTTAACCTCTTTGTCAGGTAGACATGGAGCCTTTCATGCAAGTTTTTCCAATATTTTATTTGACTTAACCACCAAAAACTCAACTGCAGCTATGGGGGAAATACCCCACCTCCTCTCCGAACTATTTCCTGCCAGGACTCAGGACAGGTAATGCTCTCACTCCCTGGAGTGGGACTGTGGCTATTACACAAGACTGGATTTGATAGCTGGTGTTTAATTACAGTCCAAAGATCTGACTTTCTAAACGATGGTTCATTTTTAATGTTCTTCCACATGAAAGAGGACTTTGAAAGGAAGATTAGTACAGAAACTTCAATTTAAATAAATAATCTTCATTCATGACTCTAAGGAACATGGTGCAATTACTAACAGGTCATTTTAGTTTTCTCTCTTAAACCTTCTCTTTGCCCATGTTTGCTAATGGCAATTTAGTATGAACTCATACTGTGCTTGCCATATGTCTGCTTCTTGTAAACCTGCAGGGAAACAAAAGCATTTTTCAGGTTTTTTGACAATAGGGTGCTTGCCCGATGAATGCACACAAGGGTGCACATTTCACTGGGTTCAGAACTTGCTAAGTATCCATTTTCTAATCCCGCTGCATTTCCCCAAATCTTGGGTCAGTCTTTATAATATTGCTTGGTACGCTGAGCTTTCTCAGAGCCAATTCCCAGGGTTGAAATGGCCACTATTAGAGGCATGCATTCAAAATGCGATGGGGTAAGTTCACAACAGATATGGGAGACAACTATTTTTCATTCAGAGAGTGACAGGTACCTGGAGTGCCTGGGGCAGTGGTGGAGGCAGATAGAGATGTTCAAAAATCTTTTAGATATGCACATGAGTGTGCAGAGAAAGGGAGCTATGGACATTACGCAGGCAGAAGGGATTAATTCACATAAACATTTAATTAGTTCGGCACGACATCATGGGCTGAAGGCACTAGTCCTATGTTGTACTGTTCCATGTTCTGTCCTGGGGTTTTAAACTCAGGAGTAGATTTCTAAAATTTCATAGAAGTATCACTGAACAAAAAGTAATGTTTACCCCAAACTGATTAGGTTTGGGGTAAAGTGGGTTTACAATGAATTCTTGGCATTCATTAATATTTCTATAGAATGGGTGTAAAGAGATTGACGTTGACTTGGTAATAAGAAGCAGAGGGAAATGGTGAAG
The DNA here is from genome assembly GCF_030144855.1 of Hypanus sabinus. Taxonomy (NCBI): domain Eukaryota; kingdom Metazoa; phylum Chordata; class Chondrichthyes; order Myliobatiformes; family Dasyatidae; genus Hypanus; species Hypanus sabinus. The sequence continues at coordinate 44,701,899 of NC_082710.1, forward strand.
AGTTGTTTTTGTAATTCGGGTCCTGTGATGTGGGGGTTGCAATCGTTACTAGGAATTACTGCTTATGGTATACATTCAGAATTTAGATGCAAATATAGGAGGTGCAGTCAGTAGGTCTGTAGATGACCAAAAATGGTGATGTTGGTAGTGAGGAAGATACTCTTAGAACACAGACTGATGTTGATACATTAGTACAACCAGCATAGAAATGACAGGTGGAATTTAATCCTGATAGGCCGGCATGGTAACGTAGTGTTTAGCATAATAATTTTCAAGCACCAGCAACCCAGGTTCAATTCTCCCTGTGGTCTGTATGCTCTCCCCGTGCCTGCGTGAGTTCCTTCAGGTCTCCTCCCATATTCCAAAGATATACAGGTTAGTCGTTTCTGAGCAAGCTCTGTTGGCAGTGGAAGTGTGGCAGTATTTGCAGGCTGCAGTATTTACAGTGAAATATGCTATTTGTGTCACGACTAACACAGTCCAAGGATGTGCTGGGGGCAGCCTGCAAATGCTGCCACGCTTCTACTGAAATGTTCAGTTGAATTCTAGGTTCAACTAGAACAGGCATGGGCAAACTACGGCCCGCGGGCCATATGCGGCCCGTTAAGCTTTTTAATCCGGCCCGCAGAACTTGATGAAATTATATTAATAAACCTTGTTAACGTTTTTCCCCGCAATTCTGGCGTCTTCCCAATAGATGACGCACTCTATATACATTGACCTTTGTTGAGGTGCAGCGTATTACTCCACATTTGCGCTTTACTTTGTGACCTTGTGGCGACCCATTTCCTGGCACATCCGAACCGGCTCACAATTAGCCAGCATTCCGGCTAAGGGAGATAGCCTGTGGGGATTTGCGAGCACAGAGCTCCGCATATTGGCGCGCTCTCACTGTTCTGTCATTGTGCAGGTCGTTGTTGAGTTTTGGCACAGGGAACAATTGAATAAGAAGGAGCAGGACAAGTAGACCTGCATCTCCTACCGTTTTTGAAATAAAGACAGTCAGGAGGAGAGTGATGATGATAATATCTTGAAGGATAACAGAATTTTCAGTGCTTTAAAATAATAACTGTTACTATTAAAAAACGCTGTATTTTAATCATTTAATTTTCAGTGTTTTAAAAGACATTTCAATAAATAGCTAAATACCATGGGACTTCAAAGACAGATATTTTGTTGTAATGCATTTGTTCATTTTCAATTGAAATTAAAGCACGTGTTTTCTACATATCCCATGATATTTTATTTTCTCTTATGAGGTGTATTACCAAAACACTCCGTCCATCTGCTCCTGGTCCGGCCCCCCTGTCAAATTTTAGAACCCTTTGTGGCCCTCAAGTCAAAAAGTTTGCCCACCCCTGAACTAGAATCTAGGTCTCTGAGGGAGGAAGTTGACCAAAGTGTGATTGCTGTAATGAGATGGAGAGTTGGCTGAGAGTGGCAAGCAGAATGGCTTCCTGCTGCTTCTGGACCTTGTACTCATGTCAGCAGATGCTCTTCTTTAGGCAAGCAAATTCAGCTGAGTCAATCACAGGTTTACTCATCCTGTCAGGAAATGCAGAGCAATGGAGACAATTTAACAGTGGACAATAACTTTAAGAATAAACTACAAAATAACAAGACACAAGGGACCACAAAACAGGAGAGAACAAATACTAACACAACAAGGCAAGAAGGTAATTGAAGGTTAGGAGCAACTGGCTGAGGCTGGCTGGTTCGATGGGTGAACAAGGATTGCAGATGAGAGTTGGGTTTAAATAGGCTGCAGGTGATGAATTGGAAATGAGTGGCAGGTTATTCCTCTTAGATGGGTGGAAACTGGGAGAAGCCTGCCTGTGCAGGCCTGAGAGTGTCAATAGTGAACGTAATGAATGTGGTGTCAAGATGGTGACCAATATAGTAGATTGCTCTGTCCTAGGTAGTGGTAACCTTCCTGGTATTGATTATTGTTGGAGCTGCGGTTATCAAACTAACTCATAAAGTGCACTGTAGATTTTAGGGTGTCTTGCTGGAGAATAACCTGTCTCTGACTTGCTTTTGTATCCTTGGGACTTAAGTTTAGCTTCCAGTCAATTTTGACCCTCTAGAGTACTAATAGTTGGATGTCAGTGAAGAGAAAGCACATGAATAACAGGGTTGCATTCTTTTTTTATTCTTTGAGGTGATTGGTGCCAGTCAATTAATGATGTTACTTACCACTTAACAGCTCATGCCTACATATTGAATTTGGTGCTTTCCTCTTGAGAAAACAGTGATGTTTTCTTTGCAGAACAGTAACTAAAAAAATATGCAGAGCAACATTTTAAAAAACGGCAATACAAGCCAACTTGTGCAGGAGTAATTATGTGATTCTTTCATGTTGCTGTGAACAACCTGATGACCAAATTTCTCAGCAAGATGATCGATTGTAGACTGCAGATGGAATATGTGCCTTGTCGGACGGGGATGCAAGTAAAGCACACATCTGAGGGCTTCTAATGAGTGAATATTTACATCTAGAGATTGACAATATTTCTCAAACTTGGTCCTTTACCCTGGTAAATGGTGTGACTTGTAATCTTATCCTGTCACAATCCTGCTGCCCTGCTCCCCATTCCAGTTCTATGGATATGGTACACACAGCTGAGCCATACTGCCACCTTCTGACAAGCAAAACCCACTGCTGCCCTCCAGGGAGGAGACTCCAAAGTTTCAAACAAGCTCGCCCCCTTCACACCGAACTCACATAGCATAATCCCTACTTGTCACAACTGTAGAATCAGTTTCAACCTTTTAAAATGCCTATATATTGAAAATTCTGTTAGCCGTGACATAGGCTGATGAGAGTTTCAAAATATTAAAATCACATTAAAGGCTTAACTTCAACTCCAAACATACCATTTATCTTGATATGATTATATGTAGTAAGATTTGATATATTTGCTATTTTTGCATTCTGCATTAAGCTACACTTGATGCTAAACAAAATGACATTCATTATGTTAATAAGTTAAACACTGCTGAATGATGGCTCCATGTTCAATTTAATTCTGCTTTACTAGAACAGCATTACTGACTCACAAATTCCACCATCTATTTTACCAATCAATTCAACAAGAGGTATCTTTTCATTCATCTACTATTGAGCAACCTGCACAAACCAGACCATCGACAAACAAGTTGATTGAATTTGCTGTATATATGAGTCTACTGCCTGTTCACTACATTGTTATTCTCAGCGTTTTCTCAAAGTGAGGTGGGGGAGAATGGCAGGTAGGTGTTGTGGGCATCACTGAGTCATGGCTGAAAGAAGATTATAGTTGAGAGCTTAATACCCATGGATGCACACTGTATCAAAAGGATAGGCAGGGGGTGGTTCTGATGGCAAAAAATAAAATAAAATCTTTAGAAAGATGTGACATAGGATTGGAAGATGGAGAATTAAGGAACTGAAAAGGTAAAAAGACCCTGATGGGAGTTCAACACAGGTCTCCAAACAGTAGGCAGGATGGGGACTACAAATTACAATGGGAAATAGAAAATGCATGTCAAAAGGGCAATAATCATGAGGGATTTCAATATGCAGGTGGATTGGGAAAATTAGGTTGGTGCTGAATTTGGATACCTAGAGAAAGAATCTGTAGAATGCGTAAGAGATAGCTTTTTAGAGCAGCTTGTGGTTGAGCCCACTAGAAAACAGGCAATGCTGGATTGTGTGTTGTGTAATGAAATGGATTTGATCAGAGAGCTTAAAGTAAAGGAACCCTTAGGAAACAGTGATCATAATATGATGTAATTCACCCTGCAATTTGAGAGGGAGAAGTTAAAGTCAGATGTATCAATATTACAGTGGAGTAAAGGGAATCACAGAGGCATGAGAGAGGAACTGGCCGAAGTCAATTGGAAGGAGATGCAAGCAGGGATGACAGCAGAGCAGCAAATGCTGGAGTTTCTGGGAGCAATTCGGAAGGTGAAGGATAGATACATCCCAAAGAAGAAGTAGGATTCTAGAGGCAGGATGACAAAACCGTGGTTGACAAAGGAAGTGAAAGCCAACATAAAAGGAAAGGAGAGGACATGTAATATAAGAAGAATTAGTAGGAAATTAGTGGATTGGGGAGTTTTTAAAAACTAACAGAAGGCAACTTAAAAAGCTGTAAGAGGCAAAAAGATGAAAAATAAAGGTAAGCTAGTCACTAATATTAAAAAAGATATATAAAGCTTTTCAGATATATAAAGAGTAAAAAAGAAGTGAGAGTTGATATTGTACTGCTGCAAAATGATGCTGGAGAGGTAGTAATGGGAAACAAGGAAATACTGGATGTATTGTGGAAGAAACAAGCAGTACTCAGAATGTTCGAGAATGTTAATATGTAAAATGTATTTAAGAAAACTAATAAAAGAATGTTCGAGAATGTCAGAGGGCAAAAGTGAATACAGTTCACTTTTGAGATGGTGCTTGGGAAGTTGAAAGATCTAAAGGTAGATAAATCACTTGGACCAGATGGACTCCACCCAAGGGTTCTGAAAAGGTAGCTGAAGATATTGTGAATTGTTAGAATTTGGCATGGTCCTGGAGGACTGGAAAATTGCAAGTGCCACTTCACTCCTCAAGAAGGGAAGAAGACAGAATAAAAGAAATTATAGGCCAGTTAGACTGACCTCAGTTGGGAACTTGTAGGAGTCGATTGTTAAGGATGAGGTTTTGAGGTATTTGGAGGGACATGACAAAATGGGCCAAATGGGTCAATATGGTTTACTTACGGGAAAATCTTGCCTGACAAATCTGTTACAGTCCTTTGGGAAAATAACAAGCAGGATAGACAAAGAAGAATTCATGGATGCTATCTACATGGATTTTCAAAAGACCTTTAACAAGATGTCACACATGAGGCTGCTTAGCAGGATAAGAGCCTGGTAAGTGGTAAGTGGTATTACAGGAAAGATACTAGCATGTATAGAGCATTGGCTGATTGGCAGGAAACAAAGCGTGGGATAAAGGGAACCTTTTCTGATTGGTTGCCAGTCACTAGTGGTATTCCACAGTGGTTGGTATTGGAAACATTTCTTTTTACTTTGTGTGTAATTATTTAGATTGATGGCTGGCTGGCCAATTTCCAGAAAATACAAAGATAGCTGGAGGGGCAGGTAGTGTTGAGGAAGCAGGGAGTCTGCAGATGGACTTAGACAGATTTGGAGAATGGGCAAAGAAGATGCAGATGGAATACAGTGTTGGGAAGCCATGATTATCCACTTTGTAGAAAGAATAACAGCATAGTCTGTTTTCTAAGTGGGGAGAAAATTCAAAAATCTGAGGTGCAAAGAGACTGGGAATCCTTGTGTTGGATTCCCTAAAGGTTAACTTGTAGGTTGAGTCAATCGTTAGGAAGGCAAATGCAATGTTTGTATTCACTTCAAGAGGACTAGAATATAAAAACAAGGATGTAATGCTGAGGCTTTATAAGGCATTGATGAGGCCTCACGGGGTATTTTGAGCAGTTTTGGGCTAACATTGGAGAGAGTTCAAAGGAAGCTTACGAAAGTGATTCCAGGATTGAAAAGCTTATCGTATGAGGATCATTTGAAGGCTTTGGGCCTGTACTCACTGGATTTCAGAAGAATGAGGGGGGGCGGGGGGAGTCTCATTGAAACCTATTGAAAGTTAAAAGGCCTAGAGGGAGTGGATATGGAGAGGATATTTCTTATTGTGGGGGAGCCTAGGACCAGAGGGCACCACCTCGGAACAAAGGGGCACTGTTTAGAATGGAGATGAGGAGGAATTTGTTGCCACAGGTGGCTGTGGAGGCCAATTCACTGAGTGTATTTAAAGTGGAAGCTGATAGATCTTTCATAAGTCAGGGCATAAAAGATTGCAAGGAGAAGGCAGAAGAATGAGATTGAGAGGGAAGTGAATCAGCCATAATCAAATGGTGGGGAAGACCTGATGGACCAGAATGGCCTAATTCTGATCCAATGTCTTATGATCTTATTGTCTTGTTATTGTTGACCATGAGGAAGAAATAGAGGAAGGTGAGTTGAAACATGAAGGAATGCTGTCAATTGCAGTAATTTTAAACACAAACAGATCCAAACTGGAATGCTGAACTGCATGTGGTGTAATCCAATTTATTGAGATACCTTTCCATGGGCCTTATTATTGTGCAGTGCAGATTGCAGGCCTTCTACAGAGGACAGTTCATGCCTCGGGGGTGTGAACAAAGTTACAGTGCCTCCGGGAAAGATGATAGGCGTGGTGAAGGTGAAGTCAGTGACAGGAGCCAGAATGCACATCCCAAACTATGAGAAGCAGGTCAGGGATGGTTTTAAGCTCGATTTGGCCAAAACCAAGAAGTCAATGGCAGGCCATTTCACACTGCAGTCTGGTGCATTGGGCGGTCTGAGACTGGTTGCCATGGAATAAGATTGCTTGTACTGCAGCTGCAAAACAATACACTTCACATCATTTAAGTCAATAATAGTACATTTGATTTTGATTAAGATCAGTTGTGCTACTTCTATTGTATTTCTTGGAACCCAAACACATTGGATGGCTATGAAGTGGGCAAATAAGGTCTTGAGAACTGCTGTGGAATCCAGCACCAACCCTTTCTCCACTATGGAATCCTACTGATGCAGCCACAGTGAATTATAGAACTCCCATTGAAATTTGTGGTCATCAGTGAAAAAGTTGCATGCCTTTTTTTGTCAAAAGAACAGTTGGATAGCTACTGTGGAAACACTTTTTTTTAGTAAAATAGCACTGTTCTGTAAAGTTTCCACCAAGATTAAACATTCAGCAGAAAGGTAATTCTGATCAACTACCTCTGGTCTGCCTTCTTTCTTCATGAGGTGAGAGTATGCGGTCTTCTGCAACAGTTCTGGAGGAGTTTAGCAGGATGTGAGGTGTTCTTATGGAAACAGGGAACGTGCTGTGAGAAATTGACAAGATATATACTGAAAGCTTCATGAACCCATGAACTCGACCTCACTATTCCCTATTTGTACTATTTTTTTTAATTTTTATTGTAACTTACAGTAAATTTTGTCTTGCACTGTACAACTGCCTCAAGACAACCAATTTCACCACATATGACAAGGTATAATAAACCTGATTCTGATTGTTCCAATTCTGAGGAATGTGTCCTTTGATGCAGATATACAGAACTTAGTGCCATAATCTTAGAGTAAGTGAATGCCCATTTCAGTTGGACATATACAAGAATTTCTTCATTCAGAAGGTTGTAAATCTTTAGAATTCTCTGTCCTCGGGGAGTTGTAGTGGCAAAGTCATTGATTATCTTCAAGGCGGAGAATGGCAGATCTTTCAATTACAAGGGATAGGGCATAACATTTGATGGGCTGACTGGCTCGTGCCTGCCATTGTTTCTAATATTCTTACAGTATGTGCTTACATTCTGCTGTGCCTGCTCAGCTTCTGGCTCAGAAGGCAGATGGACTGTAGAGGAACCTTGAGCTTTAAAAGCAAAACTCACCGGCCGTGGCTGTAGTGAAAACAGAGCCTCCTTTCATATTTCTCATATATATATATATATCATATTTCATTGTGACTGAAAGGATGCCATTCAGCCTACTGAGCCTATACTGTCCACACAGTATCCCCATCCCATTACCATATTTGAATCAGTCAAGGTTTTCAAAAGGAAATGGGTAGCTTGTGGAAAAATAAATTGTATTCGGAAAGGAACAGGAGAATGGGGCTGATAGGGTTGCCCATCCAGGATCCAGTATATGGACAGAATAATCACCTCCTGAGTTGCAACATTTCTTCAATTCCTTAACTCCGGAAGGAACACTTTAAATGATAAACATTGTTTGTTCCTCTTGATCAATTCTAAGTTTTTCCAGCATTTTATGTCTGTTGCTCAAGATTTTCAACATCTGCAGAATCTGTAGTCTGACTTCTAATGATGATCCTTTCTCATTTTTCCAATGTTATCAAAGCATTTAGATTCCAATTGTTTCTGCGAATCATTCCATTTCTGACTTGATAAATAACGGCCCCACCCACACAACCCCACAATCTTTGCTACAGATCTTCTCCTGCCTTTTATATGAAGGGTTAATATTATTTCCAAAAAAGTCCTAATGCAAGAGTATATCTGGCCCATCAAGCCTGAGGTGGTTCTTGTAAGTTTCATGCAAACAGTGTTTCTCCTTTCCTCTGTAATTTATTGTCTTTTCAAGTATTTATCAGATTCCCCTTTGATTCCTTTTTACTAGCCTCACTGCCACAGAAATGACTAAAAACACATTTTTGCACAATTTTAGTGTCCATTAGTGTTGCAATGCAGTGGCAGGCATTTTACTTCTGATGAAGGCTCTACTTCTCTCTCTCCCTTCTCCAGCAAGGATAGGATCTAGGGGACAGATCTTCCATGGAGACTCAAGAGAATGCGGATGCTGGAAACCTGGAGCAGCAGACGAAGGAGCTGGAGGAACACCATGGGTCAGGCAGCATCTGTGAATGGAAATGAACAGTTGATGTTTCAGGTTGGAACCCTTCATTAGGACTGGAGAGAAAGAGGGGAGATAGCCAGTATAATAATATGAAGGGTAGGGGTGGAGTAAGAGCTGGTGGGTGATAGGTGGATCTGGGTGAGGGGAAAGAGCTATTGGTAGCTGGAGGAGGAAGAGAATGGAAATGAAGAAAGAAGTTCGGAAATGATAGGTGGAAATTACGAATGTCTGAAAAAGATGAAATCTGATAGGAGAGGACAATGGACTATGGAATAAAGGGAAAGAGGTGAGGAGGGAATCTAGAAGGAGAATTGTGTAGTTAAATGGCAGATGGAGAGAATGAGAGAGAAGAAAGAGATGAGATGATGTTGTGCTAGTAGAGCAAAGAAAAATAGAGCAGGACAGGGGGGTGGTATTGGTAATTATAGAAATCAATGTTCATGCCATCAGGTTGGGGATTACCAAGGAGGAACACAAAACTCCCATGGAATATTAACAAAATATTCACATTAGCTAGATCATGAAAAACCAACTGTAGTCCAGACCACAACCACAGGACAGGTGCAGATTCAAAGAGCCAAGTGTATGTTGGAAGATCTGCTGATGGGTTTAACATGGAGCTGATCCCAGGTGAGCATAAAAGCTTCCTTTTCTTCCAAGTATCCCATATTGTGCCTCAGGACGTAAGTGAATCCCATTTCTTTCTTCATGTACATTTTCAGATGGCTTAAGGTATTTCAGTAAATCTTTGTATGAAGATAGTTTTGATTCTTCTTTCAGACTGTACAGTTATAATTTTATTTGACATTGTTAAAATTAAGTTATAAGTAAATCTAATGTTTGGATTTTATTTTATAAAATTCTTCAGATGAACCAATCATCTTACTTTAAACAAGAGAGAAAGGTAAATGCTGAATGAGACATAATGGTTGCATCACCTGTGTGGGATCTTAAACAAACCTCTAATTATATGCATGGAATGCAACCCAAGTAGGTCCTAAAGACATTTACTTAAATTCCTCAATACTCCTACCTGTCAAAAGAATCCAATCCAACCTGTTGTCAACACTTCAGCGGAATTGTAATTATAGTCAGCACTGATGACTTTAAGCCATTTTGGGACTCTCATAAGGGTGAGGACATAGAATTTCTTTTTTCAAAGTTATTCAGAGGATGCTGTTGAACTGTTTTCTCTGTCCTCATGGAAGTCCTTTCGTGACAGAGTTTGGAGGAGAGTGCTTGCTATGGTGTCCAATATGTGGACATGTCCTATGGGAAGCTATTTGAGCATCATCAGACTGACAGCAGGAAGAAGACACTGACATTGAAAGATAGAGTGAATAGAGAAGTAGGAGGAGTATAGGACCAGAGATTGCAGCCTCAGCATATAAGGTTGTCCCTGTTTCCAGGCCTTCCAGTTTGAGCTCAGTGAGAATCCAGGGCACCTGTTTTCAATTGATGGCTTCTCCTTCCAGGATCTTTGAGAAATGAAGAGGAATTCTTTACTCTAAGTGTGATAAATCTGTGGAATTCATTACCACAGAAAATTATCGAGGCCAAGTCATTGGGTATATTTAAAGCAGAGATTGAAAAGTTCTCGATTAGAGGATTTAATGGAAAAATTCTGTTCCTATGTCTTTTGGTCGTATATAAAATTATGAGAGGCATGGACAGGTGGCTCAGTCAGTTTCCCATGGTAGAAATACCAAATACTAAGGATCGAATGTTTACGATGAGAAGGGGTAAGTTTACAGGAGACATACAAGGCAAGTTGTTTTTACACATAGAGATTAGGTACCTGGAATGGCCTGCCAGAGGTGGTGGTAGGAACAGGTACCTTAGTAACATTCAATGGGCACATGAATTGACACATGAACAGGCAGGAAATAGAAAGATAAGGATAGAAGTATATTGTATAAGAAGTATAAAATGGGATTCGTTTATTGGCACCATAATCAGCACAGACAACGATGGGCCAAAACTTCATCTGAGTATTTCAAACATTTGTTGCTTTTATTTCGGATCCTGGGTGCCAACATCTCTGAAGATCTATCCTGGGTCCAATATATTGACGCAATTATGAAGAAGGCACATCAGAAGCTACATTTCATTAGGAGCTAGAGGAGATTGAGTATATCACCAAAGACTCTAGCAACTTTCTACAGATGTGCTGTGGAGAGCATTCTAACTGGTTGCATCACCATCTGGTATGGAGGGACCACTGCACAGGATTGGAAAGAGGTGCAGAGGATTGTGAACATAGCCATCACTATCATGGGCACTAACCAATGCTGAGATGTCCACAGTACTGAGGACATCTTCTAAAGGACATGCATCAAAAAGGTGGCATCTATCATTAAGGACCCCCAGCATCCAGGACATGCCCTCTTCTCCTTACTACCATGAAAGAGGAGATACAAGCACCTGAAGAAACATACCCAGCATTTAGGAACAGCATTTTCCCCTCCGCTTTCTGATTTCCGAGTGGACAATGAACCAACCCATGAACACTACCTCACTATTTCTGCTCTCTTTTCACACTATATATCTAACTTATTTTATTGTAGAGCAAGGAGACTATACCTGCAGTCTAAATGAAAATAATGTTGGCACCCTGAGAAGCATTGGGATTTCATATGTCGCACATCGATCATGAGCGGATGTACGCTGACAATTGGCAGTCAGTGCTGACTGAAACTATAATTTTACTGAAGTTGTGGTAGAAGGTTTTTAATAGGCAAGCGTATTAAGGATTATAGATCCAAGGTGGGTGGATGGATTTAAGATAGCAATCAGCCAGTATCATCAACAATAGCATAAGAATCAGACGTTGGCAAGATGACACTGGAGAGGGACAACTTCATGAGCTGATATCAGCAGATCCATTCATTGCACTTATTATAATTGTTCTACTCTCTTAAATCTCAGCTCTAAGAACTGTAAGAATTACTAAGAATGTTCTACACAATATTCTGTTTTTTTCTTTTTGCTACTTTGAAGTACTTTAGTCTGGAATGATCTGCCTGAAATGCTACAAACAAGCTGATTGATTGATCTTAGAGCAGGTTAAAAGGTTGATACACCGTTGTGGGCCGAAGGGCCTGTACTGTGTTGTACTGTATCTCAGTCCGTGTGAAAATCATCAAACAATTCCAGTTTCAAGCCATTATACAGCCAGGCTCAGGGCTGAGTGGCGTGGACTACACTCTGTGTTCTAATAGGTTACTACAGAGATAATTGTTAGCTGAAAATCCCAGCAGATCACCAACCCTGTCAGCAAGAGGAGAAAATCCTCTTGTGCGATGATATCATTGTCAGCAGCAATGAAGAGCTTCTGCTTCTTGAACACCAAGGGGACCCCCTTGACTGCTGGATTTTCCATTAAGCTGGAGGAGAGATACCAGATTTTTTTGGCTAGCAAAGTGTTGCAAGGTTTTATTTTAAAGCCTGCCTTCTTTACCCCCAGCACCTCCAGTTCCCCCACCCTCCTCACAGCTTTAACGAAGAGAGGTGATGTCTGCTGAAGAAGCCCTGTTTCAGATTCCAGGAAACAACTGTGTGCACTGACATTCACTCTGACTGCGTTGTCTTGCACTTTGCAGCAGAAACACATATACTTCAGAAAGCAGATGGACTCTCCCAAATCAACCCAGTCACTGTGCCAGTACGCAACAGCAATGCCCCCATCAGAAACTATTATCATTCAGAGCTGCACGGAGGCAGCTGAAGCTCATTCTCTTGGGTGGTATGGGGGTGGTGGGGAGGGGGGGTGACATCTGTTTGATCTGTGACCTCACAGCCTCAACCCCCCACTACTACATCTCCAGGGCTGCACAGTGTGGATCATTCTTTCATCCACAGCACTCCCAAGGCCTGGCAACCAGCTCTGCTTCAATATGTAAACAAAACAGAAATAGTGTCTTTGTTTCTTTCCTCAATCTCTCTGCGAACGTCTGCAGACATTGCACTAATTTAGACCTATATTCTCTGTGCATATCATCCTTTAGCTCAATAACTAGCCCATCCTGTAGTGGGGTAACTACTCTCGACTAGTTGTAATAGAAGACTGCAAGTGGACTTTCACCTCCTCTTTCAATCCAGCCCCAGATGAAAGCTCCTTCTGTTTATCAGTCAGAATGTTCCTTTGTGCTAAGTGCTTGGGGTTGACACAGTGGGAAATGAAGCACAGCACAAAACTGCTCCTACTTCAAGATCAATTGATCTAAGCGTTCTGCTAAAACTAGAAAGAACATTGTAGACACAAGTGACAAAAGAGACTGCAGGTGCTGGAATCTTCTGTAGAACCTTGTTGCCACCGCCTGTCAGCTTCCATCCTCTGTCACTATTACCACTCTCCCCGCTGTCATCTGACTATTGCCCCTCCACACCTGGATCTACCGCTTACTTGCCAGCTCTTGCTCCATTCTTTCCCTTCCCTCCCTCATTGCTGTTCCTGAGTTTGGATTGAAACCCATCTTTGAGTCAGAGAAGTTGAAACTTTACTTTGCGTTTGACTCTTTTCTACAACTGACCGTGGTATGTTTGATGCTGTCCATTTTCAGACAATAATCTCATTTCCTTTAATATTAACATTAACAAACTATTAAAGTTTTTCACCAGTAACATTTACTACCCGTTGCCTCCCTTAGTTTCTTCTCTATTTTCCTTGTTAGCCCATGATATCCCATTCAAGCCACAAGATGTGCTTCTCAGTACAGTGACCCATCTCCTGTAAGGAGAGCAGTCTGTTTCTGGAAGACCTAATCTAACTTAATGTTCTGTTCCTTTTGATCACATTTTGATCACCGTTATAAGACCACTATCCTGTCAGCACTAAGTGATTTTGTGCAGGCGCTGACATAAAAACAGCAGTATCAGTTCGGAGTCAAGCCAGACCAGATTCCTGGTGGCACTTGAAGTCTCGGATCCTTTTCAGGAATCCGACCTTTTCAGTTAGATTTCTACTGCTGACTATTAAATCAGAGAAATCAGAAGCAATGTCTGAAAACTGTTCAGGCATCTATGGTTTCCATTGCTATTGTGTCCTTCCAGTATTAAAGAAAATGAAAATTGGCACAAGATTATCCAATTAAAGAGGAAGAATAGAAAGGCAGTATATTATTTAAATGGTGTTAAACTATTGAATACTGGCTTACAAAGAGATGTGGATGTCTTGGTGCAAGAAACACAAGTTGGCAAGAAGGTGAAGAAAATAGTTTAGAAGAGGCTGAAATGTTGCCCTTTATTACAAGAAGGATGGAATAGAAGAATATGGAAGCTCTGGAGCATTCAGTGAGTCATTTTCAGTGAGATGCCATCTGGAAAATAGCACTCAGTTGTACATTTAACAAAGGATAAACTTGCAACAAAAATGGCAAAACAAAAAGGCATCAGGAAAATTTGTTGAGTAATTGTATTGGCGAATGAGAATATGTTCCTTTCAGTTCATCAATCCAGCAGACTGAACATGTATAAAGAAACTAACTGGTCCTTGAATAAAATTCAGAGTGATTCAGGAAATACTGCCTCTGAAACATTACTGAATATTCCACAACTACTGTTTTAAATGTGTTAACCAGCCAATAATAATGCTCTATCATTTTGTAAGATTTGTGTTGGCAATGTAGAAAGGATTCCAAGGTGATTCAAATAGAATGAACTGTTGGTGTAGTGTAGGCAGCCATCGATCCCAGGGGATTATGTGTTTGTACATCTGGTAGACTGTGTCCTCTCCAGTGCACAAGCCTGGACAGGAAGATTTGAAGAACCGGCTGTTACCCATGCAGCGGGTTACCCCTCTCCACATCACTGATGTAGTCGAAGGGAAGGGCAAGCACTGATACAGCTGGAGACCAGTGTCGTCGCAGAGGTTGCCAGAGTGAAGTTGTAAACAACATCAAACTGCCTTAGGGGCCCCAGCTCCGTATTTCTTCCTCAGAGCACAAAGTAGGAGCTGTTGGGCAGGGTAGGAAAAAAACAACTAGATACTTGGGTCTTAGAGGAGAAGGTAGGCTAGCAGTTCAATACCCTTATAGAGGGATCTCCAGCTACTTTCACTAAATGGCACAGTATTAGAGGTCCAATAATGGAGCAAAAGTGGAAAGGGAAGAATGTATAATTAGCCTAGAAACAGAGGAACTATGTTTAGGTCAGATTTATACATCCAGATAAGGTTGTATAAGCAGGAAAAGTCGAGGTGCATACCAGCATTAACTTAAACCATAGAAGGAAGCCATCTGGCCTAATGAATCTATGATGGTTCTCAGAACAACTCCATCGATCCCATTCCCCACTTGATTCCCTGTAACTTATTCACCCTTACATGTCCTTTAACATGACCCAATTCTCCCAACAGCCATCTATCAGATATAGAGTGGACGTGGAGTGGGTATTTCCTCTAGTGGGGGAGTCCAGGGAAGCCACAACCTCTGGATTCAACACTGGCCCTTCAGGAGGGATTTCTCTAGCCAGAGGATGATGAATCTGTGGAATCCATTGCCACAGACAGCTGTGGAGGCCAAGCAGTTGGGTATATCGAAAGCAGGGGTTGATAGTTTCATGACTAGTAAGGGTGTCAAAGGTTACTGGGAGAAGACAGGAGAATGGGGGATTGAGAGGAAAAATAGATCCGCTGTGACTGAGCAACAGAGCGGACTCAATGGGCCAAATGGCCTATTTCTGTTCCTATGTTTTAAATTATACTTTAAATTAACAACCATTTACAGTAGCCAATTAACCTAACAACCATGTAACATAGGGATATGGGAAGAAACACAAATACGTAGGGCAATGGTATGTGGTGTCAGGGAGACTGTGCTAACTCTACATAGATACCAACAGAGAGGGACATCACTGGAGCTGTGAAGGGCAGCTGGAAGTTAGGAAATGAAGTTTCAATTTCAAGCCATGAGGCGCTGACAGTTCCTGCCAGCTATTAAAGTTCAGGATTCAGAGAGGGGATGGGGGAGGACTAAGTATAGAGTTCTCAAAGTTCAAAGTTCAAATTAACTTAGAAGTTTTCTAATTAACTGGAATTTATTAAATATAAAAAGGCAGCGGTGTAAATTTAGCCGTTACCGACTCAGGAAATAGGAATAGCAACAGAGGTTCACCAGGGTGTTGCCTGGATTAGAGGACCTTAATTATGGGGAGGGATTTGGTAGGCTGGAGCAAAGGAGATAGATGGGTAAGCTGTAAGATGTAAGATATAATATATAGAAATAGTTTGTGCCATTCAGCCCATCAGGTCTGCTCTGCTATTCAATCATGGCTGATTTTCTTTTCCAACCCCAACTTCCCACCTTCTCTCTGTAACTCTGTAACCCTTAACCCTCTTACCAATCAAAAACCTATGAAACTCTGACTTAAGCATGCCTAATGACTTGGCCTCCACAGCCTTCTGTGACAATGTATTTCACAGATTCACCACCCCCTGACTGAAGAATTTTCTCCTTATCTCAGTTTTAAAAACACATCCTTTATTCCAAGGCTGTGCCCTCAGATCCTGGACTCTCTTATTAATGGAAGCAGCCTCTCCACATCCAGGGCAAAACTTTGTCCCATGATTAGGGTATCAATAAGAAAGCATAGGCTTAAGGTGAGACAAATCAGTTTTAAAGGGGATCTGAGGGAAAAGTGGGCAGAGGAGGTCGTGGAATTGGAGACAATTACTACGTTGGGTTAGAGAATTCTGTGCTCTACAACTCTTTGAACCTAGGTCACTATGATTTTATGAGAAAGTGATGATAAATCAAAAAACAATGTGAAGATGTGGGGTCACAAACAGCCCATGACTATACACGATGCTGAGACAGTGACTAACCAGCCTTGGTCAAACAGTAGCCTACTCATAGAGTTATAGAGTCATAGAAAAGCACAGCATGGAAACAGGCCTTTCAGCCCATCTAGTCCATGCCAAACCATTTAAACTGTCTGTTCCTATCACATTCACAGTCAGAATCAGGTTTAATATCACTGGCATATGTCATGAAATTTGTTGCCCTACAGCAACAGTACATGGCAATACATAATAATATAGAAAACACTGTGAATTACAGTAAATATATATATATTAATTAAATTAAATTGTATAAGTAGTGCAAAAATAGAAATAAAAAAGCTGTGAGATAGTGCTCATGGGTTCAATGTCCATTCAGAAATTGAATGGCAGATAGGAAGAAGCTGCTCCTGAGTCACTGAAAATAATTTTTAAAATTTTCATGCTCTCTTACTTCACGTATTCACTTTGTAGTGCTTGATGCCTTTTAAATGCTTTTACAAGGTCTGTATCTTGTCCTCCTGAATCTGTTTCCTATATAGCGGCTACTCAGAAATTCAGCCTTTTTGCCACTTTCTGATGTCAAAGAAATTCCAGCAACATATTTTTTAAAATATCATATTTTTAAAAATATCGTTTTGAAATGAGTCTATATTTTTGACTTACTTCAACAGACAGGCAACCAAGATCAAACAGAATGGTGAAATGAGCTGTCAGGGGAGGATAGGGGTAGTTTAAGAAAAATCTATAGAGAACAACAAGAAAATGCATTTCTGTGTCGAGGTCATGAGAAGGTTGCGAATCTGTCCCCTTTTTTTTACATGCAAGAAACTGCTTCAAATATAACTAACTGTTCCCTAAATACTAACAGATATACAAGAGCATGGGTGGCCCACACTTGAACCTTGTTAACCTCAGATAAAATTCTGGGCATCTTTAGTCTATAAAGTTGAGAAACCAAGACCACCCAAGTTGAAAGCACTGCTTCACCCTCCTTGGACCCGTTAGATTAGAACCCCCTAGAATTGTGCCATGATTCTTTCCACAAAAAAAAACACATGGCTTTCCGGGAATAACCCTCCTGAAATGCTTGTGGTGGCAACGGCAATCTTTGTGAGAGAAGCCAGCTTTTCAGCAGCACTTTTTTTAACAGCAGACAGGTGAAATGCAATGTTAGTTGATTTAGTAACTTATAGTTGGGTGGGCGTGCATATTTATCTTCAAACACTTTCTGAGATCACTGCGAAAATTTGCTGGGAGCGAAATAACTGAATGCGGTCCAACTGCAGTGTGGTACCAGTCTCAGAATCACTATTTGTTTCATGTGAAATTCTATTCTAGACAAGCTCCAGGCTCTGTCAACATACATCCTTGTTTAATAACCTTGGCTACAAAGCCTTATTCACACTAACAGACCCCTGCTGATAATAATGTATTAACACCATTCCACTCCAATGTTGGTCATCGATATCTAGCACTGGATACTCGGCCAGAAAGTTACCAGACAAACTTTCAAAAGCATGAACTTTGTACTGGAATATACAGATCTTTCAGTGGGAGCTGGAGGAACTGGTTCCCTGATACTGCTTAGGGCTAAGAGGGAAACTGACTCCATTCAAGCTGCCTTGTAAAATGAAGAGAGGGGTTAACTGCAAGCATACAGTAGGATCAGGGAGACAGAAAACTTCCATGTTGTAGGATTTTTTTGTTGCTTTTGACAACGTGGATTTGCTAGCTCGTGATGGCGATTGAAAGAGGGGTCCATGGGCCACCAGAGTTTGTTTTGTTTAGTTAAATTGGTTCCTTATTTCTATGTTGATTTTGCACATGATGGTTAGAGTATTTCCCTATTGCTTAGCTCATAGAGTTTCTTATCCTGTCAGATATGTTAAGGGTAACACAGTACAGCAAATGTGGAAATGAAATATTTTCAATTACAGTTTTCATTTTCAAATAGAAAGTGCATTCTGAATTGGAAAGGACATAAAATGAGTATTAACAGCCAGGTCCACAGAGAGATTACCTCCCCCGTGTTTCTTCATACCTCACGTGAGCCCACCTATTTGTTTATTTTTGCCATGCCCTCCTGTCTACTCCGCATCTTGTGCTGCTTGTCCTCTCCTCATTCATTCAGCTGAACAACAAACTGGCTAGCGTTACCTCGGCCTGCCAGCTCGCTACACTGAGCAGCTCTCTGCACGTTCTGCCCACACCACAGAGCAACAGAAGTACAAGGCACCTTTGAGTAATTCTGCTTTGAAATGGCAATAGCCCTCACCACAGTTATCCCAGTTTCCAGCCTGGCTGTAATGTATGGATGTGGTCCACACCACAAGGAAGGTGGGAATCGTTATTCCTCACACTTCCAAAGTACCTCACAGCAATATTTGCAGAGGAAACCAGATTAAAAGTGTGTCATTCTCTTTTTGCAGCTGTCTCTTCTTTTGGCTTCTCCAATTTTCACCCATTTTCTCTCTCCCGGGAGAAATACATATCCACACTCACTTATTTCCCTTTTTACCTACCTCATGTAATAAAGAGTGAATCTCAACAAAAAAAATGAACATAGGAGGAATTATGAACAAAGAGTTATCCAGAGCTGCACCCGGTGAGGGGGAGATGCAGGGGCAGGTGAAAAGGGAATGTTTGGATGGTGGGGATGGAACCATTGAGAGAGGAATGATGTTAAAGTTGCTGGGACCCGAGTGGTCAAGGCAGGGTGGGGTGGGGTGGTGTGGCTGTTTATTAGGTGGTGGTTTGTGGCCAGTGGCGATTGTGTGGTTGGAGGGTGGGTCGGTAACTTGGGATCTGAAGGCGTAGCTGCTGGCGAAGTGCCGGTAGCCAAATGTTGAAAGCTGCAGGTAAGCTGTTGATTTGGCTGGGAGGCATCAGGGCCCAGTGTGTGTGTGTGGAAGAGACGAGTTTCAAAGAACTATAAAATCGCTTGGCACAGAATAAGGCCATTTTCGTCCACCTCGTCCACACCAACCATAATGCCTCTTTATAATAATCCCATCTCTGAGCAGCAAGGTCATCTACAAAAATGGAGGGGGGGGTTCCCAACCTTGGGTCCACGGAGACCTCAGTTAATGCTAGAGGTCCATGGCAGAAAGAAGTTTGAGAACCCCTGTACAAGAGGGTATAGCCTTAGGGCAAGAGGGGAAAGGTGAAAGGAGTTTTACAAGATGAGTTCTTTAAACATGTGTGGTAAAAGCCTGGAATGCATTGCCAGGGAAGGTGGTGGAAGCAGGTATGGTAGCAATGGTTAGGATGCATTTAGACAGGTCCAGTAATAGGCAGGGAGTGGAAGGGTGCCGGCCACCTTCAGGCAGATGGGACTAGTCTGGTTTGGCATCATGTTCAACACACGCTTTGCGGGCTGTAAAGCCTACAGATGTGCTGTACTTTCCTCTGTTCTCTGTGTGGAAATCTTGCCCTACAGATCTCTAGTAAATTTCTCCCCTCGTACCTTAAATATGTGCCCTTTAATTCTGGGCTCGCCTGCCTGGGAAAAAAGACCCTCTTATAATATCTGCCTTATCTATGCCCTTCATAATTTATAACTCCCTATAAGGTTACCCTCAGTCTCTTATTTTTCACTGAGAATAAAGTCAACCTACCCACCTCTCCTTGTAAATACAATCTCCCATTCCAGCCAACTTCATGGTCTCAGCAAGGCTCAGAATTGGTCACTTTCAGGGCAATACTGCCTCTGGCCCCTACTGATAGCTGGTTTCAAGGACTTTTTGTTAGCAATGGTGGGAGTTAGCAAAGGGAACAGTGGCAGGCGCCAGGCCTAACTGAGATGGTGGAGTAGAAGTATTTTCATAATCAGAAAAGTTCTTTCATCTTGTGACACTTAAAGGAGGGCAGTAGGCTGGATTTTACAAATCAGGCCTGTCAGCATAAGTCTTGCCTTTCAGCCGCACTGATCCATATTCAGGATGAACATGGCGGCCTGTTTTCCTGCAATGGTCCGGTTGAGAAATTAAGGGTAACATTAGGCCGCCCTTTCTGACTTGGATTAGCAAGTGCTTAGTTCCGCAGGCTCAGTTATAATATGTGAAATTCAGATCAAGCTCATTTTGATCTTACTTTGCACATTTAAGATGCAGGGTCAGAATCAGATTTATTATCACCGACTTATACGACGTGAAATTTCTTGTTTTGCAGCATCAGTACACTGCAAAGATGGTGTAAGAGTGTAGTGGTTAGCACAACGCTTTACAGTACCGGCAACCTGGGTTTAATTCCCGCCACTGCCTGTAAGGAATCTGTACGTTCTCCCTTGTGACTGTGTGGGTCTCCTCCGGGTGTTCTGGTTTCCTCCCACAATCCAAAGGCATAACGGTTGGTAGGTTAATTGTAAGTTGTCCTGTGATTAGTCTAGGGTTAAATCAGGGGTTGCTGGGCAGCATGGCTCAAAGGGCAGGAAGGGCCTATTCCATGCTGTTTCACAATAAATAAAATACAATTACTATAAATTACAAAAACTGATTAGAATCAGAATCAGGTTCAATATTACTGACATGTGTCATGAAACTTGTTGACTTTGCGGCAGCAGTACAATGCAATACATAGTAGTAGAGAAATAGACAGTAAATTACAGTAAGTATATATTTATATTAAATAGTTAACTTAAATAAGTAGTGCAAAAGTAGAAGTTTAAAAGAAGTAGTGAGGTAGTGTTCATGGGTTCAATGTCCATTCAGGTATCGGATGGCAGAAGGGAAGAAGCTGTTCATGAATTTTTAAGTGTGTTCCTTTGGACTTTGGCACCTTCTTGATGGTAGCAATGAGAACAAGGCATGACCGGGGTGATGGGGGTCCTTAATGATGGACGCCGCCCTTTTGAGGCATCGCTCCTTGAAGATGTTCATGTGTGCATGGATTGTTCAGGAATCTCTTGGCAGAGGGAAGAAGCTGTTTCTGAATCGTTAAATCTGGGTCTTTAGGTTCTTGTACCTCCTTCCCGATGTTAGTGATGAGAAATGTACTTGGCCTAGATGCTGAGGTCCTCAATGCTCAACTTTATTGTTTCAAAACTCTTCATATTGAGTGTCTATGTGTGGGCTACTATTAAAACACAATGGTAAACTAAAATTTGGGCAGATTTGTGATTTATTCTCAAGATCCAGAGCGAAGCTGCATTGATATTTTCTCCTAGTTGCTTCCCTGCTTGGTTCATCATGATTATAAAGGTAATTTTAAGGATTTTTTTTAAAAGAGTCACTAGCCTTTAAGAATATTTTGATAAATAGAGCCATTTCTTCTAAATTCAAGTGGAAACGATTGTTTATTGAAGATAAAACAGATTGTGTGATAAGTGAATCAGGCTTCAGAAGAGGGAGGGATTGTTCCCAACATTGGATGCGAAGAATGGTTGCACCTTATCTCCTTCCCTACCCAATGTCTCTCTCTGGTGCTCCTCCCCCTTTTTCTTTCTTCCATTGTCTTCTGTCTCTTTTACCAATCAACTTCCCAGCTCTTTACTTCATCCTTCCCCCTCCAGGTTTCACCTATTACCCTGGTGTTTCTCTCTCCCCTCCCCCCACTTTTTAAATCCAGTCCTCAGCTTTCTTTCTCCAGTCCTGCTGAAGGGTTTCAGCCCAAAACGTTGACTGTACTCTTTTCCATAGATGCTGCCTGGCCTGCTAAGATCCTCCAGCAATTTGTGTGTGTTGCCGGCTTTTCCAGCATCTGCAGATTTTCTTTGTTTGTGAATGGATTCATTTTGTATTCCAGTAAGCGGAAGAACATTGCCATCTGCTGGAGATCGGGGGTATTTTGCAAACCTTTTGGAGCACTAAGCTGTCTTGGGACGTTCCAAAAGAAATTTGACTCTGGTTGGAAGAGGACTGGGCTAGATCTATTTACTGAACTGACAAGCTAATACAACTGCTCTTGAAAAGATGGAGTGAGGACGGAAGCCCCAAGCACCGAAGGGCAGGATGGACAAGGAAATGTATTATATTATCAGCAGATTTCAGGATTTGGAATTAAAGTCATTACTAAAGATAACCTGGCATTGGCCATTAGGTAAAAATGGACGAAACATCACTAGGCTAATGATCACAGGACATCCTGACGAAGGGTCTCGGCCCGAAACATCGACTGTACTTCTTCCTATAGATACTGCCTCGCCTGCTGCATCCACCAGCATTTTGTGTCTGTTGCTTTAAATGCATATTCACTATTCCTTTTATCAACTTGGTCTTCTACGTCCAAGGGAAATCAGGCAAATTCTATGCATCATTATCTCAGTCCTTTCTTTGTTAGTATTATTTTGGTAAATGTGCTCTGGACTTCCTCCAAGATATATTAAACTTGAAGAGAAGCAGACAAAAATCAATAACATTCAAATTTCTAATGATGTGGAAGGCGAAGTCCTCCAGATATGGGTTAATCAGAGCTTTACATATCAATAACATAACCTGTTTTTGCCTGCATTACAGTCCTATTGAGATAAAGAGTGTCATTGCATAGAAAATCTCAGAAAATGCTATTTCTTAGATTCATCATGGATAACCTTTTGGAATCGCACATTAACTGCTATGTATCACAATCTGCCTAGCCACTTAATCACATCCGTGCGACTTTATATACAACATGATGTGTCATCAGTAAACTTTGATAAAGTTATTCCTTCATCCTCATCTTTTGAAAATGTCATGATAACTTAAATATTTTGTTTAGACTTTTTTTAAATTTTGACTTTATGCAAGAAGGCAAAGAAGGCAGTCTATCATCTGCACTATGTGTCTATGTTGATTTTGATCATTTACAGCTAATCGAAAGAATGTATCAGCGTACACTGGATGAGCTCCTCCATCGAAAACTATCAGGAACTAGTACACGGTTTATAATACATTAGTAGTGTTGGTAGTGGTCTAATTTATTCTGTATTTCATCTAAATACATAATTTCTTATTCAGTTAAATTGTAGTTTGTCGTTCCATGAAATTTCAGCTAACTGGGACAGCCACTTAATTGGGCCAAAATGTACTGATCCCGATGTGCCCCAATTAACTGGAATCCACTGTATTTAAAGTTGAGGTTGATAGGTTCTTGATTAGCGAGAGTATCAAAGTTTACTGGGAGAGAACAGGAGAATGGGATTGAGAGGGAAAAATAAATCATCTCTGATCAAATGGTAGAGCAGACCTAATGGGCCAAATGGTCTCCTGTTTCTTATAGTCTTATTGTATCAATTCTGTACCTTGCTCTGAAATTGGATCATCATTAGGAGACCTCAGTCAGTGTGGATCAGTGATAACATCTCCTGTTTGCTGATAATCAACACAACATGCCTCAAGTGTGCTCTACTCTCTACATTCATGACTGTGTGGCTAAACACAGCTCAGATGCCATCTACAAATTCACAGAATTACCATTGTTGTTGGCAGAAACTCAGATGGCGACAAAGAGATAGATTTGCCAGTGTCACAACATCAATCTCACATGTAGTATCAGGAAGACTAAGGAATTGATTGCGGACTTCAGGAAAGGGAAGTCGGATGAACGTACACCAGTTGTCATCGAGGAGTCTTGCAAATTTCTACAGAAATGCAGCGGAAAGCCTTCTGGATGAATCTCCACCTGGTACAGAGGCTCCAATGCCCAGGATGGAAAGAGGCTGCAGAAGATTGTTGACTCAGCCAGCTCCATCAAGGGCGCCAACCTCCTCATTGTTGAGGATATCTTCAAGCAGTGGTACCTCAAGAAGGTAGCAGTGTCATTAAGGACCGTCACCATCAGGACGTGGCCTCTTCTCATTACCACCATCAGGGAAGAGGTACAAGCCCACCTAGAAACCCACATTCAATATTTCAGAAACAGCCTCTTCTCAGCCATCAGATTTCTGAGCAGTCAATGAACACTACCTCATTATTCCTTTTTTTACACTGTTTACTTATTTAGTATCTATAGTAATTTTGTGTCTTTGCACTGTAAAGCTTCCAGAAAACAACGCATTTCATCTCATACAGTAATGTGCAAAAGTCTTAGGCACATTTATATAACTAGGGTGGCTAAGACTTTTGCACAGTACTGCATAACATGAAATGTGCTCTTATAGAAACATAGAAAACCTACAGCACAATACTGGCCCTTCGGCCCACAAAGCTGTGCTGAACATTTCCCTACCTTAGAACAAGCTAGGCTTTACCCACAGCCCTCTATTTTTCTAAGCTCCATGTAACCATCCAGGAGACTCTTAAAAGACCCTGTTGTTTCCACCTCCACGATTGCTGCTGGCAGCCCATTTCACACACTCACCACTCTCTGCATAAAAAATGTACCCCTGACATCTCCTCTGCACCTTCTTCCAAGCATCTTAAAACTATGCCCTCTCGTGCTAGCCATTTCAGCCCTGGGGAAAAGCCTCTGACTATCTACATGATCAATACCTCTCATTATCTTGTGCACCTCTATCAGGTCACCTCTCAACCTACGTCGGTCCAAGGAGAAAAGGCCGAGTTCATAAGGCATGCTCCCCAATCCAGGCAACATCCTTGTGAATCTCCTCTGCACCCTTTCTATAGCTTCCACATCCTTCCTGTAGTGAGGCAACCAGAACTGAGCACAGTACTCCAAGTAAGGTCTGACCAGGGTCCTATATAGCTGCAATGTTACCTCTCGGCTCCTAAGTTCAATTCCAAGATTAATGAAGGCCAATACACCATACACCTTCTAAACCACAGAGTCAACCTGTGCAGCTGCTATGCCCTTGGACCCCAAGATCCCTCTGATTCTCCACACTGCCAAGAGTCTTACCATTAATACTATATTCTGCCATCATATTGGACCTACCAAAATGAACCACTTCACACTTATCTGGGTTGAACTCCTTCTGCCACTTCTCAGCCCAGTTTTGCATCCTATCAATGTCCCGCTGTAACCTATCCACAACAGTAGTACTGTGCAGCATTATTACAGTGCAATACATAAAATTACTACAATATAAGATAGTGATAATAAACCTGATTCTGATTACGAACTTGTATGAGACTTAAGAAGTGAAACTACAAGAAATATGAGTGACAGAACAGATAACTCAAAGACAAGTGAGCTTCAACAGGCATGAAAGATAGGGGAAACAGAGAGAAATTAAAGAGGATTGCACAGTGAGAGGTAGGATGCAGAAGAAAATTTTTAATTTGAGCTGGTGAAAATTTTACTTGAGAAAAGAACAAATTCTTCCAAAGTTTGACAAGATAGATATAGAGTTAATGTTTTTCTCTGATGTTTGACAAGTTTGACAAGATAGATATAGAGTTAATGTTTTTCTCTGATGTTTCTAGAACTATATGTCTGTCATTCAACAAAACGACAAATCACTTTACACATGTAGTGAATATTTAGAATTTCATACTGAAGAGGGCTGTAGTAACTCGGTGTTGAATATGTTCAAGCAGTGATTAATAGATTTTAGATATTAAAGGAATATGATTAGTGCTAGTTATATATCAACTGTGATCTTATTGAATAGTAAGACAAGCACTAAGGGCTGAATGGCCTGCTCCTGTTTCTAATGTTCTTAGGTAGAAGATGTGGAACAAAATGAGATGCTTGAAGGACAGTATGCCAGAGGGGAAGAGGGGCAAACGATGGTGTGATTTGATGGTGAGATCCACATTGCCACCTTAATAGTCTGGATGAGACAAGTGATAGAAGATGCACCCAAGTTGGGAGGATATACTGAGGCAGAAATGTCTTCCCTATCGGCCATATTTCTATAAAGACCATGATGCTGATATAGTTTTACATAATGTCATAGGTAGCTTGGGCATTCTTCAATGAAGAATTAATGCTGTGAATTTTCTAATGCAAGGGAACAATTTGTGAAAGGAAAAAGTTTGAGATAACTATGATTTAAACAGTAATCTCTTCTACTTGCTAATGCCTTTGAATAGAAAAACATTCTTCTCTGTTTTCACTCATATTCAACCTAGTGAACTCCTCATCCAAATCATTTTCAATTTCCCTTTGTCTCAGATACTCTATCGACATTGTTTGTTGTTTGACTGACGTCTTTCACTTGTGGGTCCACATTCCTGGAGCCATGATAATTCTCTTAAGATATTCAATGCTGTTCAATACCCCTCACAATCATTTCCTTTCATTTTCTTTTCACAGCTCTTCAAAGTCCAAAGCACATTTATTATCAAAGAATGTTTCAATTATATAACCTTGAGATTTGTCTGTAACCACAAAGCAAGGAACCTGAAAAAAACCCAATTTAAAAAAAAGACCAACCCCAATGCACAAAGAAAGTGAAAAAACTGTAAATCATGCCTTTAATAGAAGCGAGTAATAGCATTCTGAACCAAAATGAGTCCTTAGATCTGAATCTCCGGAGCAGACCGGAGTACGCCCAAAGCCTTGAGCTGATGCTCAGCATATCAGTGGGACAAATCACCAAGTAGCTTGCAGTCAGGTGTTACATACCCCGTAACTGGGTCACTTACCAGCAAAGATAGAGAGGTCCGTTGAAGTCTGATGGCACTATTTTTAACAGTATTTATTGGTAAAAATACACAAAAATAATATCAATGCAAACATACAGATACTATACGTCGTCAATACTAACTCTAACAGTGTGGGTATGATAATAATCAATAAGAAATAAGCTCTATCGTTGTCTAGGGGATAACGTATTGTCCGATGGAAATATAAAATTCATTAGCTCATTCAGGCTGTAGCCTTTGGTTGGAGTCAAGAGAGACAGATGCTTAAACTTGCCAGCTTTTCCTTTCTTTGATGTCGATCCTTGGAGAGTTCTGTTTTTTGTAGTCGGTCCTTTTAGCTAAGCGGTTCCGTGGAAGCCCGCCAATTCCTAGGCCAAGGAAAAGGACACACGCGAGCCCCACCGGCTGTCGCTATTAAACGCTGTCACGGGATTTCTAGCATTTCTCCGGGTGCGTCTCAAGGGGCAGTTCCCCAGACCTTCTTTTATCCCCACTCACGGGGTCTCAGATGTCAATCAGGGTGGAATGATGCCATTCCCCCAACCAGCTCATCTTGCCTGAGGGCTTCCATGAAGTACAGTACTCAATACACAATTCCATCTCAGAAAGACAATGGCCTGTTCCGTGGCTTTGTATCGCTGGGGGCCAGGACATTCCAAACATCCCTCTCTCATTTCCTGGGTCTCCTGACCTGAATTAGTAACGATCTTGCGATTCTCAAAAAGGAGGGGGCCACTCTGCACCCCTCAGAGTTGGGTACAGGCGTAACACAGGAAGCACAGCAGCCGGGGGTGGTGTCAACGCCGTGGGGAGAGGTGAACATCGCAAGACAGCCAATGAAATCGGCCGAACTCTCACCTCCAATCCCGACACCCCGCCTTCCCTTTATTGACACTCCTTTGTTGTTTACTGTAACTCTTCTCACAGAATCTCTCCTCCTCCAAAGCAAGATATAGATTTATACAAAACTAATATGAATACGAGTCACTAAGGAGTATACAACTGCTAATTGATATTATAAATTATCTTTCCAATTGACACAAGGTTCCTTTCTCAAGACCTTTGAGACAGAATTTAAAATCTGCAGCATGGTTATTCGTTGTCTCAGTAGTGTGATGTGGAGTTTAATGTTTGAAGTAAGCAAACTAAAGATATGACAATCAATTAATGCTTTGGCAGCTTTTTTCACTTCAAATCAAAGCTTTGATGGTGGAATATATTAGCATTCCATTGATATGCATTATCTGTGCCTTGTAGGAATTGCGAGGTCACAATATGCAACCAGTCAACTCCTCCTAGACAAAGCTCCTCTTCAGTTGCTCAGCTTTTGCAAATGTTGGAAATCCAAAATAGAAACAGAAAATACTGGGGAGGAAACTCAACTTGTCAGTCAGCATCTGTGGAAGGAGACGGACTCAACTTTTCAGGTTGCCGACCTTCCCTTGGTTTGGCTGGATCATTGATCTAAAACGTTAACTCATATGCTTTCTCCACAGATGCTGCCTGACTACTTTGAGTCCTTCCAGCCGGATGAATCGAAGGTCGGCGGCCTGAAAAGTTGAGTGTCTGTCTCTTTCCACAGATGCTGACTGACAAGTCGAATATTCTCCACATTACTTCCTGTTTCTATTGTAGAATTCCAAAATTTACAGGCTTTTTTTGTTTGCTTTTCAAAGTAATGAGAAACTTAAGCCTTTAAAAATAGTTTTCCTGTTTTGACTATTCATTCTGTGGTAGCATGATTCTGCTCATGTTCAGTACCTGAGGGAATTAGCAGCTTCATGATATTTGAGAAATTGGTTGTTAAATGAAGAGATAAGATCATGCAGCACAAGTATATTCAATCAATCTCAGCTACAAATGGAAGTTTCTAGATTCATTGCCTCTTCTCTAAGATCTCCCTAATATTGGGAAGATTAGATTAGAAATTCCTTCTTAGTACTCAGCCAAGAATTTTAGGTCATTTTCCAGATAATATATTTCATAATACCACTCTAGGGAGATTCAGCTTTGCTCCTTAATTGGCAAGGTAAAGTCTTGTTATCTGTGGTTTTTTTAATCACAAGCAAAAATTCAGAGAATTTTTTCAGCAGCTGGGCATCATACTTTAAAAGTAGTTATATATGCTCGGCAGAAAACTCTTGGTACGTTTTCATTGAATTACTTAGAAATATTGCTATATAAGTGGAGAGGGGTGGATATGTGTCTCTACCAAAGGAGGTGTAAGGAGCACTAGCCTGCAGGTCACCGTTAGATAAGTGGTAGCACCTGCTTAGCTCCATCCTGATCAGAGTCACATGAAATCATGGCAGCAGGTGGTGGATGGTCATATGAACAGCTGGTGCATATCTCAAGTCCTGGTTGTGCGACCACCGGCACCAAACCGATGATCTTTGAAGAGTATTGATAATTGCTGTGGTCACACATCTTGTAAAGAGACTGCCCAGAAGAAAGCAATGGAAAACCACTTTTGTAGAAAAATTTACCAAAAGCAAACATGGTCATGAGTTTATGATCACCTACGTCATTAATGTTCAAGGATACACATTGTATCAAAAGGACAGGCAGGAAGCCAGAGAGGACAGTGTTGCTCAGTCGGTAAAGAAAATGAAATCAAATCATTACAATGAGGTGGCAGAGGGTCGGAAGGTGCTGAATTGTTGTGGAAAGAGCTAAGGAACTGCAAGGGTAAACAGACCCTTATGGGAATTATATACAGACCCCAAACAGTAGTAAGGATGTGACCTACAAATTACAATGGATGACAGAAGATGCATGCCAAAAGGGCAATATTACAATAGTTATTTGGGCAGGTAGATTGGGAAAATCAGGTTGGTGTTGGATTCCAAGAGGAGGGATTTCTAGAATGCCTATGAGATGGCTTTTTAGAGCAGCTTGAGCGCACTGGGGGGTTAGCTATTCTGGATTGGGGGTTGTGCAAAGAACGGAAATTGATCAAAGAGCTTAAGATGAAGGGGCAAGTGATCATAACGTGATCAAATTCACCCTGAAATTTGAGAAGGAGAAGCTAAAGTCAAATGTATCATTATGACAGTAGAGTAAAGGGAATCACAAAGGCTTGAGAGAGGTGTTAGCCAGAATTGATTGGAAAAGAACACTGGCAGGGATGATGGCAGAGCAGCAATGGCTGGTACTTCTGGAAACAATTTGGAAGGCAAAGGATATTCTGTGTATATTAGAGCAAAAATTAGTGGGAAGTTGGAGGATTAGCAAGCTTTTAAATACCAAGAAAAGGCAACTAAAAAAGTCATTAAGAAGGGATAGATGGAATACAAAAGTAGACAGCCAATAATATTAAAGAGGATGCCAAAAGTTTCTTCAGATACAGTAAATAAAATGTAAACAACAGGTGAGAATGGATATCGGACCATTAGAAAATGATGTTGGAGAGGTAGTAATGGAGGACAAGAGGCAGATGAACTGAGTAAATATTTTTCCATCAGTCTTCACTGTGGAAGACATTAGCAGTATGATGGAAGTTCCAGGAGTGAGGGGTCATGAAGTGTTAAGTTACCATTACTCGGGAGAAGGTTCTTGGGAAACTGAAAGGTCTAAAGAAAGATAAGTTGCCTGGACTAGATGGTGTACACCCCAGGGTTCTGAAAGAGGTGGCTGAAGATACTGTGGTGGCATTAGTAATGATCTTTCAAGAATTACTAGCCTGATCTCAGTGGTTCGGAAGATGTTGGAGTCAATCGCTAAGGATTTGGTTTCGGGGTACTTGGAGGCACATGTTAAAATAGGCTGTAGTCAGCATAATTTCCTCAAAGGAAAATCTTGCCTGACAAATCTGTTGGAATTCTTTGAAGAAATTAGAAGCAGGATAGACAAAGTTCATATTGAGTACTTGGATTTTCAGAAGACATTTGACCAGATACCACACGTAGGTAAGGCTATTTAACAACATATGAGTCTATGGTACTACAGAAAAGATTCTAGCATGGATAAAGCAGAAGCCAAAGGGTAGGAATAAAGGGAGTCTTTTCTGGTTGGCTGCCAGTGACTAGTAGTGTTTCACAGGGGTCTGTGTTGGGACTGATTCTTTTTACATGTATGTCAATGATTTGGATGATGGAATTGATGGCTTTGTTGCAAAGTTTGCACATAGGTGGATGGGCAGGTAGTTTTGAGGAAGTAGAGAGGCTACAGAAGACATAGATTAGGAGAATGGGCATTGAAATGGCAGATGGAATATAGTGTTGGAAAGTGTATGGCCATGCACTTTGGTAGAAGAAATGAAAGGGTAAACTACATTCTAAATGGCCTAACTTGGAGTACAGGTGTCCACCAGTTTACGAATGTTCGTTTTACGCCACTTTGCTTTTACAAAAGACCTACATCAGTAACCTGTTTTCACATTACAAAGAGGATTTTCATTTTTACGAAAATTTTTCCCATATAAATTAACGGTTTTTCGCTTTATGCCATTTTGGCTTAAGAAAGGTTTCATAGGAAAACTCTACCTTTGTAAGCGGTGGGGGGGGGGGGAGACACCTGTATTCTGAGCGGTTTTGGGCCCATTATCTTGGCAAAGATGTGCTGAAACTGGAGAGGGTTCAAAGGAGGTTCACAAAATTTTTTTCAGGGTTGAACATTTAGAACATTTGATGGGTCACCCTCTTTTTACTGGAATTCAGAAGAATGAGTAGTGACCTAACTGAACTATATTGAATGGTAAAATGCCATGATACAATGAATGTGGAGAGGATGTTTCCTATGGTGAGAAAGTCTAAGATTAGAGGACGCAGCCTCAGAATAGAGGGGCACCTTTTTAGGATGGAGATGATGAGGAATTTCTTCAGCCAGAGTGATGAATCTGTAGCTAAAGAAATTTCTGTGCTAGTGAGAGGAGTCTTGATGAATGTGAGGACAATGCAGAACAGACTACTATGCTGGAATATTTCAATGTTGAGGAAAAGGATACGGCAGAACTTTAGAAAAACATTAGGATAGATAAGTTCGCTTCCTGTAATAACCTGGGGTTGAGATTGCTGACCTTTTGGCATTGATCTTTGCATCCTCATTGGTCACAGGAGTAGTCTGAGGACACACAGTAAATTGGAAGTGGAAAATGTTACTCCTTTATTCAAGAAAGGTAATAAGGGCAATCCTGGAAATTGGGGACCGTTAAGTGCTAAGTGTGTGCTGGGCAAACTATTGGAGAAGATTCTTGGAGACATGATTTATGAGCATTTGGAGAAGCATAGTCTATGAGGAGAAGTCAGCATGGTTTTCTAAGGGACACATTATGCCTCACAAGCCTTGTTTAATTCTACGAGGAAATAAAACAAATTGATGAGGGTAGAGTAGTGGATGTGGTGTTATATGGATTTTAGTAATGTAGGCTCATTCAGTAGGTGAGGAAGCATGGGATCCAAGGAAATACGGATGTATGGATTTAGAATTGGCTTGCTTGGTGCTGTTGCTCCACAGGGATCTTCTCTGGGACCTCCTCTTTGTCATTTTATAACTGGCTCGTATGAGGAAGCGGAAGGGTAGGTTAGTACGTTTGCAGATGATGTAAAGGTTGGTGGTGTTGGTGATAGTATAAAAGGTTGCCATAGGTTGCAGTGGGATACTGATAGGGTGCAGAGCTGGGCTAAGAGGTGGCAGGAGGAGTTCAATTTGGAAAAGTGTAAAGTGATACAATTAGAAAAGTCAAACTTGAAGGCAGAGTCCAGTGTTGATGGCATGATTCATGTGGTGTGTTGGTGTTCATTAGGCATTGGACTATGTTCATCACCCATGAGTTAATGTTGCTGCTCTGTACAACTCTTGTTAGACCACACTTAGAGTATTGTGTTCACTTTGGGTCATCTCATTATAGGAAGGATGATCAAGTTTTAGAGAGGGAGCAGACGAGATATACCAGGATAGGGACCAGTTTAGAGAGCATGTCTTAGGCTTTTTTCTTTGGAGTGAAGGAAAATAAGAGGTGACTTGTTAGAGGTACAAAAGATAAGAGGAATGTAGTTAGTGGACAGGCAGCATCCTTATCATAGGGTGGAAATGACTAATTTTGAGGTGATTGAAGGTAAGTACAAGGGGATGTCCGAGATAAGTCATTTTTTTTTACACACCAACAATGGTGGGTGCTTAGAAGGCACTTCCTGGGGTGGGAATAGAGGCCATTTGAGAGCCTCTTAGATAGGTACATGAATGAAAGAAAAATCAAGGTCTATACGGAGGAAAGCG
This sequence comes from Hypanus sabinus, assembly GCF_030144855.1. Lineage (NCBI taxonomy): Eukaryota > Metazoa > Chordata > Chondrichthyes > Myliobatiformes > Dasyatidae > Hypanus > Hypanus sabinus. The sequence continues at coordinate 44,734,818 of NC_082710.1, forward strand.
TTAGATTGATTTTGGAGTAGTTTAGAAGGTTATCACAACATTGTGGGCCAAAGGGCCTGTACTGTGCTATTCTATCTTTCTATCTTAAAGTGTTCTGACAATTCACATAAATAATAAACGATGTATTTTCTGTCAGCAGAGTTCGGGAGTAAAGCAATTTTAAAGAAAGGGGGAAAAAAATCACACAATTTAATTAATTTACGTAACAGTCTTCACAATCTGTCTCCATGACAAATTACCTAGAAAAGAGCACACGCTGTAACAATTATTCCGGGTATGGATTTAGATATTATAAATCATGCATGAAATAGTTGATACATTTCTGAGCTAATGGAAAATCAAGTCTTTAATTATTCATTCAAATATTAACGCATTTGTCTTTAAAGTATAGAAATCCACTCAAGTCAGTTTGAACATCTCATACAAACAGCACATTGTCCAATCAATGTAACACACATAAAATGCTGAAGGAACTCAGCAGGTCAGGCAGCATCTATGGAATCGAATAAAGAGTCCACTTCAAGTGGAGACTGTTCATCAGGATAGTCAATATAAACCATGCAGTTAATAAACCCAACATAGCAAATGGCTCAGCAATAATTACCTCCTGAAAGATTGCCGAAAAATAAAATGAGCCAAACTTACTTCAGCAGAATGCTTGGAGATGACCACCATTTGCTAGACAAAATGAACTAGCTATCTGGAAGATGTTGCTTGAGAAATTGTTGCTCTCTGATGCCATATTGACCGTAAGATAGACCAAATGTCCTAATTCTGCTGCTACATCTTATGGTCTAATCATTCTTTGTTTTTTTAGGAATCTAGTTTTCAGTCCTAAAATTGACTTGTACTAATTTGAGTCTATGCTGCAGATTCCCATTGTTGCTATTTAATTAAAATAACTTATTCCAAGCTTACCTGGAAATATTTCAGAGTGAAAGAGAATTCTCTTTGGATTATTCTATTTTAAGCGCAATTTATGTGCGCCTTCCTGGATTGTTCAGTCCACTAATTAATTGTTATCTCTCAAACATTTACTTTTGTATATATGGGGGTGATTTACTGCTGCAGTAGGCCATCCACTTCATGCTATGCATTCAGAGATAGTCTTTTTCACACCATTCTCTGTAAACTCTAAAGACTGTTGTGTGTGAAAATCACAGGAGGTCAGCAATTTCGGAGATACTCGAACCACCTTATTCCATGGTCTAAGTCACTTATTCTTCCCCATTCAGATGTTTGGTCTGAACAATAACTGAATTTCCTGACTATATCTATATCCTTTTACTTACTGATCTGTTGCACATGATTGGCTGATTAGATGTTTGCGTTAACAAGAAATGTACAAGTGTGCGGGTGTACCTAATAAAGTGGCCACTGAGTGTATGCTTTTCCAGAAATGAGTCAACATCATGAGACAAATTCGAAAAGCAAATCTGCAAATGCTGGAAATTGGAATTAAAAGCAGAAAATGCAGGAAATAACTGGTAGATCAGGCAGCAACTGTGCAGAGAGAATCAGGCGTAATGAGTTAGTCAATACGGAGGGATGGAGAAGGAGTGCAGAGAAGCTTTTACAGGACTGCTTTGAATCAATTGACGACCATATTCAGGGATTCATCTTCAGATTTGAATGAATATGCCACAGCTGTCAATACCGTGCCAAGATTCAAGATACATTTATTATTAAAGAGTGTATAAATTATACAACCTATTATATATATAAATATTTTTATTGAATTTTCAAATAGGTTACAGAAAGAAGATAATTTATCAACCCTTCCCCCCCCCTCCCCTTAACCCCTCCCCCCCAACATATCCCTATAGAAAAAAGAGAGAAGAAAAAAGGAAGAATGCCTGGATACTGGAAGATCCCCAGATGCTCCATGGAGTTCATAATAGCTTTAATATGTATATTTATTTCTTTCTCCAGATAACCAATAATTTTATCTTTGGAGCACCTTAATCCTATCTTAATCCTATCTTTTGTAAATAAGGCCACCAAATTTTCAGAAATACTTCATATTTATCTCTTAAATTATAAGTAATTTTTTCAAGTGGAATACAGCTAAAAGTTTCATTCTTCCAACTATCTATACTTAAGTATGAATCCGATTTCCAAATAACTGCAATAGCCTTTTTGGCTACTGCCAATGCAATTTTTGTGAATTCTTTTATTCAATTTGGATTTTGATTTTATCCCTTCAATATTGCCTAGTAAAAATAATGTTGGATTATGTGTAAGTTGTATTCCAATAATTTGTTCCAGTAAAACTCATAAATTTGTCCAAAAAGTTTGAATTTTAAAATAAGACCTAGTAGAGTGTAAAAAAGTACCAATTTCTTGATTACATCGGAAGCATTGATCAGATAAATTTGGGTTTAGTTTATTTATTTTTGTGGTGTAATATATAATTGATGTAAAAAATTATATTGCACTAGTCTTAGCCGGACACTTGTATTTGTCATACTGTCAAGACATAGTCTTGACCAATTTGTTTCTTCACTTTTAATATTCAAATCAGTTTCCCATTTTTGTCTTGACTTATGAATTCCTTGTTTAATTGCCTGCTTTTGAATCAAACTATACATACAAGAAATAAATGTTTTAATTTTTCCTTTTTGAATTAAAATTTCTATTTCATTAGGTTTCGGCAATAACATTGTTTGACCCAATTTATCTCTTAAATAAGCCCTTAATTGGAAATCCCTTCTGTTCTTCCGAATTCAATTTTGGAAGAGTTATTTGTGATAAAAACCTTTCTATCTCAACATTATCATTTTGTGATTCTGATTGATACAGTTCAGAATAAAAATTCTTAAAAATTTCATTAATTTCTAAAGGTTTATAAGTAATTTTATTTACACTTGTTCTAATTGCATTTATCATTTTGGAAGCCTGGTCTGTTTTTAACTGCCAAGCAAGAATCTTGTGTGATCTATCACCTAGTTCGTAATACCTCTGTTTAGTTCTCATAATTGCTTTTTCTGTTCGGTATGTCTGAAGTGTATTATATTGTAACTTCTTGTTAACAAGGTGTCTTCTTTTTTCTTCTGTCATACATCTTTGAGATTCTTTTTCTGATTTTGTAATCTTTCTCCAATTGATCTGTTTCTACCATATATTCCTTCTTAATTTTAGAAGTATAACTTATTATCTGACCTCTCAAATATGCCTTCATTGCTTCCCATCCTATAAATTTATCATCAACTGAATGTAAATTTGTATCTAAAAAAAACTGAATCTGCTTTTTCATGAAATCACAAAGATCTTGACGTTTTAATAATATTGAATTAAATCTCCATCTATAAATCGATTCCTCTTTATCCATCATTATCATTGTCATTATCAAGGGGGAATGATCCAACAATATTCTTACTTCATATTCCATATTTTTCACTCTGTCTTCAATATTCGTTGATAATAGAAAAAAATATATCCTTGAATAAGTTTTATGTCTATTTGAATAAAACGAATAATCTCTTTCTTTTGGATTAATTCTTCTCCATATATCAATCAAATTTACATCTTTCATCAATGATGAAGTTAATTTTGCTACTTTTGATTTTGTAACAACCTTTGTTGATCTATCTAAAACTGGGTTTAAACAAAAATTAAAATCTCCACCTATTAATATTTTGTCATATGCATCAGCCAAATTCAAAAAGGCCTCTTGTATAAATTTTACATCATTTTCATTTGGTGCATAAATATTCATAAGTCCACAGTTCTGAAAAAATTTTACAATGTATGATTAAATATCTCCCCGCAGAATCAATTAATACATTTTGTATTTTAATTGGTAAAGTTTTATTAACCAAAATTGCAACTCCCCTCGCCTTTGAGTTAAATGAAGCTGCAATAACATTTCTGACCCAATCTCTCTCTAATTTCTGATGTTCTATCTCTGTTAAGTGTGTTTCTAGGGAAAAAAAAGCTATATCTATTTTCGTTTTCTTAATATATGTTAAAGTTCTTTTTCTTTTCACTGGTCCATTAATCCCATTAACATTAAAACTTTAAAAATTCAGTAAATTAGTCGTTATTTTTAACAGGGTTACTCCAATCTAAAATAATACCTAATCTTTCAACTTTTGTAGTACCTTGGGGAATCTTTTTAAAATTCTTCATGTTGCTATGTGTCTCCCCATCGATCATCCAGGCAAAGAAAGAAAGATAAAAGAAAACTAGATTATAAAGAAAAAAATAACAAAATATCCCACTAATGTTGTGAATGAAAAAAAACACAACATTACCCCCCTCCATTGTACGGGTCATGGCAAATGCCATGAATACACACGTGAATCCCATAGCAAATGATCCGAAGATCCCCCAGCTCCCCGTAACATAAAAAAGTATATATAAGAGAAGAAAAAAATATTATCACTACTCTCGATTAATATTTCTCAAATTTTAATCTTTCTCCTCCTGTATCATATAATTAAGAATATATTTAAATATTCTTCTGTCCTTAAACATCCATCAGTTCCATTCACTGTCCCTATCTTCATCTTTAATCAGTTTCACTTTTAAATCTTTGACTGTAATTAGCAAATATTTGGGAGTTCTTGTGCAAATTCTTCTGCATTTTGATAATCAGTAAAAAATCTTCTTTTTCCGTCATCCAAAAAAATTATCAGGGTTGCCAGGTGGTGCAATATAAATTTATAGCCTTTTTCCCCATAAAACTTTTTTCGCTGGGTTAAATTCCTTCTTTCTCTTCAAAAGGTCATAACTTATATCAGGATAGAAGAGAACTGTTTTCCCTTCTATCATCAATGGCCTGTTTCTCTTTCTGGCACGTTGGGCAGCCGCCTTCAGGATCTTTTCTTTATCTAGATATCTTAAGCATTTTATCAAGATTGATCGTGGGTTTTGCTCAACTTGAGGTCTTGGTCTTAAGGCTCTGTGAGCCCTTTCAATTTCAGTTAACCGGGTTCCTTCTTCCATTTCCAAAATTTCCAGGATCCATTTTTGAAAAAAATTTATTGGATCCTCTCCCTCTATACCTTCTTTAAGTCCAACAATCTTAATATTGTTTTGTCTGCTAAAATTTTCAAGCACATCGACTTTTTCCAACAACTAGGCAGAAATATTATCTTCCATTTTATTTACTCTATCAATGGTATCTCCCATCGTTTCTTCCAAGTTTTTAATTTTCTTTTCCATTTTGTCCTGTCTGTTCATCATTTTATCAAACATAATCTTCATATTTTTAATATTTTTAAATTACTTTTAATGCTTTTAATTCATGCATTACTTGCACCAAAGTTTTTCTTATGTCTCCATCACCTCCAACCTCTTCCTGTTGCTCTTCTTTGTTTGCCTCTTCATCTTCATCTGATTTATCCAAAGAATCTGATTCCACCTCATCTTCACTTTCTTTCAGTTCCAATCATAGGTGGGATTTGTAGTTTGGGTTGCTCATGTTTGCGCATGCCCCTTCCTTCACGCATGCGCAATTCCTGTTGCTCTTTTTTTTTTTGGAAACGGTTGATGTTGCCGCAGTTTCCTGTTCTGTATTGCCAGAGGCAAAGTGCACTTGAGCCCGAGGCTCTTTCATAGCGACCAGCATTGATTCTTTTCCAACTTGTGTTGTCTTCAAAGTAGTAGTTTTCTTCTGCTTCTGTTTAGGAGGAATATCTTAAGACAATCCTGAGTAGCTTATAAGTAGTTTTTAAAAAGTATTTACTAACTTTTCTTCACAAACGTTATTTTACTGGTTTTTTATGGGAGAGCTGGATTTCCACGTCTTGATCCTATGTCATCACATGACGTCCCCCCAAATTATACAACCTTGAGATTTGCTTGCTCACAGGTGGCCATAAACCAAGAAACCTGAAAGAACACAATTAAAGAAAAAAAGAATAAAAATAAAAAGACCAGTACTCGATGCAGAAGAGAAGAAAATACAAATCATGCAAGAAATTGAAGCAAACAACAACATTCCGAACCAAAATTGAGTACTCAGATCCAAACCTCAGAGCAGCCTAGAGTAGGCCCAAAGCCTCACATCAGTTTATCATATTAGTGGGCACAGAGCACAGCAGCCAGGGCAGTCTTCACAGCCTCAGCACCATGGAGATAACCATCATGGAGAACAAGTGAAATTGGCTCTCATCCTGACTGACACCCTGTCTTTTCAGTCTATCTGGGCCAGCGTTTAAATTGACATAATGGCGGAACAAAAGCTTCACGCCCTGGAAAAAGGAGTGAAGATCACGGAGAGTGAGCAAAATCGGCTTTCGTCTCCAATCTGCGGCAGCATTTATTTTGACTAAACCTCGAACTAAGACCAAGGCACTGCTGCTGCAAAAGGCTCCAGGCCTAGACCACGCCACCCAACGACTTGCTGCAGGCCCAGATTTCACCACCCAGCCACTCACTCCAGGCCCAGATTTCATTACTCATCTTGAAGCCACTCTCAAGCTCTTCAGATCAGCTCCACACCCAGAGCTTTCCAACCTCACACATGAGCCAGTTGAACGAACATTGGAACTTCTCTGCTCGGGCCTCGACTTCTGTTTTCGGCACCCAGAGTGATCCAACCTTGCTCTCGGGCCAGCTATATGGGCACTGGAACTCCTCTTGCAAAGATTCTGCAACACACCATCTTGGCTCATCCCCTGAACTCCACTCGCCCTTGCTCACCTTTTCACTGTTTGTGACAGTAATTTAACACAATTTACCATCAAAAAGGTGTTTTAGTGACGTATTTAGTTGGATTTCTTAGATTTCTGACCACCAAAAGGCTGCTGCACATATTTGGTAATGCCATCTTAACTGGAAGGCCTAAATGGACAAGTGTGAGTTTTTCAGAATATATAAATTCTTCAAAACAAGGAGATTCAAGGTGAGGAATCCAGAACCTTTCAAGAAGTCTGGGGCATCTGAGAGTACACACAACAGTCCTCATTGAGGGGCCAGCTGAAGAAAGGGTGAGCAGCTACAAGTTCCTGCATGTCAACATCTCTGCAGATGTATCCTGGACCCAACACATTGATGTAATAAAAAAGATACTCCAGGGGCTCTACTTGAACCAGAAGACCATAAGGTATAGGAGGGAATTGGGCCATTTGGCCCATTGAGCTTGCTTCCCCATTTCATCATAGCTAATTCATTTCCCATTCGCCTTCTCCCCCTAAACTTTTATGCACTGACTAATCTAGAACAGCCTCCACAGCTGTCCGGCTGTCTGTAACAATGAATTTCACAGACTCACCATCTTCTCTGGCTAAAGATATTTTTCCTCATGTTTCCTATGCTGGGGGAGTCCAGGATCAGAGGCCACAACCTCCGAATAGAGGGGCATCCATTTAGAACAGATATCCCTCCATTCTGAGGTTGTGCCTTCTGATCCTTGGCTCCCCCTGCATAGGAAACATCCTTCAGCACAGCCACTCTATCTAGAATGTTTAACATTCAATAAGCTTCAATGAGATCCTCCCTCATTCTTCTGAGTTCCAGCGAATACAGTCCCGGAGCCATCAATCACTCCTCATATGATAACCTTTTCAGTCTCAGAATCATTCTCATGAATCTCCTCTGAACCCTCTCCAATGTCAGCACATCCTTTCTTAAATAAGGGGCCCAAAATGCTCACAATACAGCAAGTGTGGCTTCATCAGTGTTTTATAAAGCCTCAGCATTACATCCTTACATTTATATTCTGGTCCTCTCAAAATTAATGCATTTGTCTTCCTCACCACTGACTCAATCTGTAAATTAACCTTTGGGGATTTCTGCATAAGGACTCCTAACTTCCTTTGAGCATTAGATTTTTGATTTTTCTCCCTGTTTAACAAATAAACTATGCTCTTATTCCTTCTACCAAAGTGCATGACCATGCACTTCCCAGCACTGTATTCCATCTGTCATTTCTTTGCCCATTCTCATAGTTTGTTTAAATCCTTCTGCAGCCTCCCTGTTTTCTCAACATTGTTACATACTCGTGACACATGTCAGTGGGACCCTTGTCATGTGACTGGGGTTGAAGCTATACTGGACTTGAAGTAATGGTCTTGTGATGGTGGAGTGACGTCATTTTTCCGCCAGTAGGGATCATGTGACAGGTTTTATTTACAGGTTATAAAAGGAAGACCCCACCCTGTGAGGAGGGGCAGTTCGTGGCTGGATTTGCCATGTTGACTTCATGCCGCTGCGTGATTTAACGTGTTGACGCAGTTTAGTTGAAAAATGAAGTTTAATCTAATGCCTAAAGTTTAAAAGATCATTGCCAGCAGGTTCTTTACAATACTGATAGTTTGAGAAGCAGTGGAGAGTGAAGATCGGAGTTCGGGAGATAAAGATCGAGAAGAATCTATTTTCGACGGTGAAACGGGTTCGACCTTATTTAATCCTTATTTGAAAGGAATTCATTGACTGTTCTCGTGTTAATCTCTGTGGGATAGTAGAAGATTGAGGACAGTGTGATAAAGGAAAGGTCAGTGCCTTTAAGCCGTTTTGTCTCGTAAATTCTTTGTGGGAAGTTCGACGTCGGGGATCGAACCAAAACGACATGAAAGAGGATTTAAATCATCTTATAAAGTCTCTCCTTTTAAATGGACTGTGAGCATTTTTACCTTTTGGCAATACTACTTAAAAGAACTGTTTGAGCTGCATCGCTTTAAGAACTGTTTAAGCTGCCGCACAGCAGCTGATTTCTGGTTACGTTAGTGTTTGTTTCCTTTTGGGGGTTTGTTTTCTGTGTTTAATAAACGTGTTATTTGTTATATAAACCCTTGCTGAACTCATATATTTATTGTTGCCTGAATATGTAACACAAATATGGGGGCTGCGTCCGGATTGGATCGTTTGTGTTTATATGCTTGCTAACTTTTGCATCGGTGTTTTGGAAACAGGGAATACTCTATTCTTTTGTTTGATTGGCTTGTGTGTGGTATTCCGCAACAATGAATGTTGATGAGTTTCTGGCTTCACCAGATGCGGAGTTGTTGGCGAAGGCGAAAAAAACAGAGGTGTCTGAGATAGCTAGTAGATTGCAACTTAAAGGTATTTTGAAGACTACATCAAAGGCTCTAATACAGAGAAAAATCGTGTCACACTATGTGGGTTCGAGTGTTTTTGATTATTCGATTTTAGAGTCGTTTCCAATAAGTAATCTGGAGTTGCAGTTGCAAATCGAACAAATGATGTTAGAGCGTTGTAAATTGGAGGCGAATCAAAAGCAAAGAGAATTTGCATATGCAATGGAGGAATTAAGGTCTGGGAATCAGTCTTCTGGTGCCAAAAAAACATTTGTTGCTAGTCAAGAAATTAAATTGGTCCCTCCATTTAGTGAAACAGAAGTGGAAAGATATTTTCAACATTTTGAAACTATTGCTCGGATGTCAGAGTAGCTGAAAGATAAATGCTCAGTGTTGTTACAGAGTGTAATTAAAGGTAAAGCACAACAAGGTTACACAGCTTTAACTGCTGTGCAAGCACTTGATTATGATATTGTGAAAATGCATATTCTAAAGTCATACGAATTAGTCCCAGAAGCTTATAGGGAAAGATTCAGAAGTTTGAAAAAGTCTGTGGAAAAAACTTATGTGGAATTTGCCTATGATAAAGCTGTGTGTTTTGAGAAATGGGTTTCTTCTAAAAATGTAAATGGGGACTATGATACATTGAGAGAGCTGATTTTAATGGAGGAATTTAAAAGAAGCATTCCTGTTGAAGTAAGGGCCTACTTAAATGAGAGGGATACTGATAAATTGCAGGACTGTGCTAGATTAGCTGATGAATATGTTTTAATCCATAAGAATAAATTTCCTCAGGGCAGAAATTTTAAGAGGAAAAATAACATGGAGACTCAAGGTAAATTAGAAATTAAATCAGATGTTAATGAGAAAGGTAAGGAGGAAGGAAAGCCTGTGAAGGAAAGACAGTTTAGTCTTATTTGTTACTTTTGTAAGAAGCCTGGCCATGTAATAGCTAACTGTTTCAGATTGAAAAAGAAAGAGAAGGAAGCAGTTCCAGATACTTGTGTGCAACATACTGAAACACCTGTAAAGTTACAGGGTTTGATAAACACAAATGAGGCTTTGTTAGAGTCTTACCAGGTTAGAAAGGGATATGATCATTTTATAACTGAAGGGTTTGTATCCTTGAAAGAAGGATCTACTCTGGTGCCAATAAAAATCCTTAGGGATACTGGAGCTTTTCAATCACTGCTGTTAGACAGTGTATTGAAGTTTAATGAAGAGTCTGATGCTGGTGAGGTAAATTACATAAGAGGTGTTGGGATTGATTTTATGCCTGTACATTTACATAAAGTAAATTTAAATTCAGGGTTAGTTACAGGATTTGTTAAAGTAGGATTACAGCATAGCTTACCTGTGAAGGGTATTTCTTTATTGTTAGGTAATGACTTGGCAGGTGGACAAATTTTTCCTGAAGTGCATTTGACAATGGAGTCAGAGGAACCAGAGTTGAATTCTAACACAGATTCTTCCTGTGTTGTGACTAGAGCTATGGCTAAAAAGATTGATGTGCAGAATGAAGTTGTTACTCAGGACTTTTCAACTCAGGATTCGAGTTTTGAGGATGTGTCAGAGACTTTCTTACCTTCATTGTTTGAACAAGATTCTTGGAGTAAGTCTGACTATGAAGACTTATCTCTGTCTCGGAAGGAGATGATAGCAGAGCAGAATAGAGACCCTGAGATTATAAAATTAAGGGAACAAGCTCTACTAGATAGTGAAATTGAGAAGGTGCCAGTAGGATATTACTTGGAAAAAGGAGTGTTGATGAGGAAGTGGAGATCACCTACAATTCCTGCAAGTGATGAATGGAATATTGTTTACCAGGTAGTTGTCCCGAAAGTTTATCGAAATGAGATTTTGACTTTAGCTCATAGTGTTCCTTTAGGTGGACATCAAGGGGTAAGGAAAACTGTGGACAAGATTTTAAAACATTTCTACTGGCCTGGTCTAAGAAAAGATGTGGCGATGTTTTGTAAAACGTGCCATACTTGTCAAATTGTGGGTAAACCAAATCAGGTTACACCAGTAGCTCCATCACAACCTATTCCAGCATTTGGTGAACCGTTTTCTAAAGTTATTGTAGATTGTGTTGGTCCATTACCAAAGACAAAAACTGGTTATCAGTATTTGTTGACTATCATGTGTGCTTCATCTATGTTTCCAGAGGCAGTACCACTTAGGAATATAAAAGCTAAAACTGTGACAAAGGCTCTTATAAAATTTTTTACTTATTTTGGATTACCTAAGGAGATACAAACTGATCAAGGCAGTAATTTTATGTCTGGATTGTTTCAACAGATAGTTTATAAATTGGGAGCTAAGCAAATCACTTCATCTGCATACCATCCAGAATCGCAAGGTGCCTTGGAGAGGTTTCATTCTACCCTCAAGAATATGATTAGGACGTGTTGTGTGGAAAATGAAAGTGACTGGGATGAGGGTATAAACTTACTTTTATTTGCAGTAAGGGAATCGGTACAGGAATCTTTAGGTTTTAGTCCATTTGAACTTGTGTTTGGGCATAGAGTTAGAGGACCTTTAGCTTTATTGAAAGAACAGTGGATTAGTAAGGAAGTACACACTAATTTGTTGGACTATGTGTTGAAATTTAAGGACAGGTTACATAAAGTTTGTAGCTTAGCCAAGGAAAATTTAAAGTTGGCTCAGGAGAAAATGAAGACTTGATATGATAAAGAAGCTAGGATGAGGATGTTTAAGCCTGGAGATAAGGTGTTGGTTCTTTTCCCAGTGCAGACAAATCCTTTACAAGCTAGATTTCATGGTCCTTATGAAATTGTGTCTAAAATCAATGATGTGGATTACGTGATTAAAAACTCCAGATCGTAGAAGGTCAACACAACTTTGCCATATAAATATGATAAAACCATATTTTGAGAAACAATCTGACACTGTGACTGTTGTGGTTAGTGAGAATGAATTTGATTTAACTAGGAACATTATAGATGATTCATCTGAATTTCATTCTAAATCCAACATTGTTTCTGTAAGGTTACCAAATTCAACCATTCTGGAAAATATTGATGAGAAATTAGCACATTTACAGCTAGAGCAGAAACAACAGATGAAGGAATTAATTTTTAAATATAAGGAGTTGTTTCCAGATGTTCCGAGAAGGACTACTATAGCTTCACATGATGTAGATGTTGGGGATGCTAAACCTATTAAACAACATCCATATAGGATGAACATAGAAAAATGTGAACTTGCTGAGAAAGAAATTGAATACATGTTAGAGAATAATATTATTAGACATTCTAACTCGAATTGGAGTTCACCATGTGTTATGGTGCCAAAACCATATGGTAGTATTAGGTTTTGTATGGACTATAGGAAGGTGAATGCTGTAACGAAAAGAGATGCATATCCAATTCCTAGAGTAGATGATTGTGTAGATAAAGTTGGAAAAGCAAAGTTTCTTACAAAGATTGATTTATTGAAAGGGTATTGGTGTGTTCTATTAACGGACAGAGGTAGAGAGATTTCTGCATTTGTAACTCCATCTGGGTTATATGAGTATAATGTTCTTCCATTTGGGATGAAGAATGCCCCAGGTACTTTCCAGAGGATGATTAACTCTGTGATTCAGGGATTGAAAGATACTGATGCTTATATTGATGATTTAGTGACAGGAAATGATACTTGGGAAGCACACATTATTGAGATGAAGAAATTGTTTGAAAGGCTTTCAAAAGCTAACTTAACTATTGATTTAGCTAAGAGTGAATTTGGACATGCCACTGTGACTTACCTTGGTTTTGTTGTGGGTCAAGGTAAGGTAGCTCCTGTTCAGGCAAAAATTCGGGCAATTTTAGAGATTCCCACTCCAATGGGGGAGAAAAAACTCTCAGAAGATTTTTGGGAATGGTAGGATATTATCGAAAATTTTGTAAGAATTTTGCTAATGTTGCCCTTCCATTAACTAAGAATGTGAAGAATGTGAAGAATGCGGAAGAATGTGAAGTTTGTGTGGACAGTGCCTTGTCAAGAAGCATTTGAAAAATTGAAAACAATGATATGTCAACAACCTGTGCTTAAGGCACCTGACTTTGAAAAACCTTTTTCATTGGCTGTGGATGCTAGTGATGAGGCTGCAGGAGCAGTATTAATGCAAAGGAATGAGAGTGATGAGGTTGATCGTCCAGTAGCTTACTTTTCTAAGAACTTTAATAAGCATCAAAGAAACTATTCGACAATAGAGAAAGAATTGTTATCTCTTGTTTTAGCTTTGGAATATTTTGAGGTATATGTTGGTACAACTCAAAAACCACATTGTTTACACTGATCATAATCCATTAGTTTTTCTGAGTAAGATGAAAAGCAAAAACAGAAGATTATTAAATTGGAGTTTCATGTTACAAGAGTACAATATTGTGATAACTCATATTAAAGGTAAAGATAATGTGGTTGCTGATTGTCTATTTCGATGTTGAATGTACAATGCAATTTTTTTTTATGGAGTGTTTTTTTTTCAATTGTAACACTCCTACTGTATTCTGAGTTATAAGCTGTTATAAGATGGTATTGTATATTGAGTATGTTATAATATTTATATATTTGTTTTTCTTGTAAATAATTGTTAAAAATTTTTGTTCTTGTCAGACCAAAAATGTTTTTTTTTGGAGGGAGGTGTTACGTACTCGTGACACATGTCAGTGGGACACTTGTCATGTGACTGGGGTTGAAGCTATACCAGACTTGAGGTAATGGTCTTGTGATGGTGGAGTGACGTCATTTTCCCGCCAGTAGGGATCATGTGACAGGTTTTTTTTTACAGGTTATAAAAGGAAGACCCCACCCTGTGAGGAGGGGCAGTTCGTGGCTGGATTTGCCATGTTGACTTCATGCCACTGCGTGATTTAACGTGTTGACGCAGTTTAGTTGAAAGATGAAGTTTTATCTAATGCCTAAAGTTTAAAAGGTCATTGCCAGCAGGTTCTTTACAATACTGCTAGTTTGAGAAGCAGTGAAGAGTGAAGATCAGAGTTCAGGAGTTAAAGATCGAGAAGAATCTATTTTCGACGGTGAAACGGGTTCGACCTTATTTAATCCTTATTTGAAAGGAATTTGTTGACTGTTCTCATGTTAATCTCTGTGGGATAGCAGAAGATTGAGGACAGTGTGATAAAGGAAAGGTCAGTGCCTTTAAGCCGTTTCGTCTCGTAAATTCTTTGTGGGAAGTTCGACGTCGGGGATCGAACCAAAACGACGTGAAAGAGAATATAAATCATCTTATAAAGTCTCTCCTTTTAAATGGACTGTGAGCATTTTTACCTTTTGGCAATACTACTTAAAAGAACTGTTTGAGCTGCATCGCTTTAAGAACTGTTTAAGCTGCCGCACAGCAGCTGAATTCCGGTTACGTTAATGTTTGTTTACTTTTGGGGGGTTTGTTTTCGGTGTTTAATAAACGTGTTATTTGTTATATAAACCCTTGCTGAACTCATATTTATTGTTGCCTGAATACGTAACAACATTACCTATCTCTCCACCTATGTCTATATCATCTCCAAACTTGGCCACAAAGCCATCAAATCCGTCATCCAAATCATTGACACACCAGGTAAAAAGAAGCGATCCTATCACCGAACATTGCAGGACACCAGCTGCCAATCAGAGAAGCCTCCCTTTATTCCCAATCTTTGCTTCCTGCCAATGCATTATCCATTAGTACCTTTCCTGTAATAACGTGGGCTTTTATCTTGTTAAGCAACCTCATGTATAGCATCTTTTCAAAGGCCTTCTGAAAATCCAAATACACAACGTTTCTCTAATTCTCCTTTGTCTATCTTGCTTGTTACTTCCTCAAAGAATTCCAACAGATTTGTCAGGCAAGATTTTCCCTTAAGGAAACCATGCCGACTTGGGACTATTTTAGCATGTGCCTCCATGCACCCCGAAACTACATGCTCAACTAGAAATTCCAACATCTTCCCAACCACTGAGGTCAGACTAACTGGCCTATAATTTCTCTACTTCTACTTCCCTTCCTCCCTACTTGAAGCATGAAGTGACATTTGCAATTTTCCAGTTTTCTGGAACCATGCTGTTAATAATGCCTCCACAATCTCTTCATCTGCCTCTTTCAGAATCATGCAGTGTAATCCATTTTGTCCAGGTCACTTACCTACCTTGGGACCTTTCAGTTTCCCCAAGCACCTTTTCCCTAATACTAGCAACTTCACTCGCTTTTCCCCTAACTCTCTAGAACTTCCAGAATGCTGCTAGTGTTTTACACAGTGAAGACAGATGCAAAATACTTCTACAGTTCATACGTAATCTCCTTGTCCCCCATTACTATCTCTCCAGCGTCATTTTCCAATATCTACTCTTGCCTCTCTTTTACTTTTGATTTACCTGATAAAACTTTTGGTATCCTCTTTGATGTTGTTGGCTAGCTGACCTTCCTGTTTCATCTCCCCCCCCCCACCCCCTTGGCTTTTTCACTTGCCTTCTGTAGGTCATTACAACTTTGAGGAGATTTGATATGCCATCAAAGATTGTGACAAATTTCTACAGCTAAGAACATGTTGACTGCTTGCTTTACTGCTTACTCTTAAGTTTCTATGCACAGGATCATGAGGCTGTGGAGGGTTGCACACTCAGCCAGTTCCATCCGGTGTACAACCCTCCTGAGGATATCTTCAAGAGTTGTGTAGATGCTGCCCATTTATAAGGATTCTCTCCTTTCGAGAGATACTCTCTTCTCATTATCATGATAATGAGAAGAGGTATAGGAGCCTGAAGACACACCCCCAACAATACAGACTCAGCTTCTTCTCCTCTACCATCAGATTTCTGAACAGCCCATGAACAATACCTCATTATTTCTTAAAAATTGCAACAATAAATCATCATGCAGAAATTATGTCTTTGCACTACATTACTTCCACAAAACAACAAAATTTAGATCATCTTCGTAAATCAGTGAAAACAAACCTGATTCTAATTCTGAAAGCAGGCAGCCAGCTCCATTCAGCTCACTCTACCACTTTACCTTAACCCCTGACTTTATTTCCATTAATAATTAATTGATTATTAACAGTAATTAATCCATTTCCATTCTGAGTCACTTTAATGACTTGGCCTTTATCACTTGACAGTAATCCCATCACCAAACCCACTGTTAGGTGGATTAAACAGGGATTTGGCAATTTAATCAGTCACTAACTGTTGCTTTTTCCATGAGATATTTTGGCTTTTGACTAATTGATCAATATTATTTCTGTTCGTTTTCATCTACCTGAATTAAACACATACAGAGATGATTATTGGAGGAATGGCAGAGCAGACTCAATGGGCCAAATGGCCTAATTCTGCTCCTATATCTTATGGTTTTATAATTACATTTAAGCCCATTTTGAAAAAGGTTTATGTCTAGCTAATGAAAAAAAGTAAAATTAGGTACTTTTTTGATATTAAATGGAAATAAATGATTGATGGAGAACGAGCAACCCGGGCTAAATTAGATTTATGTATGATGCAAGTGAAGCATGCCCTGCGTGTTCTCCCTACTTTAAAAATGTGATGTCAGTGGTGATTTTTGTGAAAATTCAAGGATTGCAGTCAAGAACTCTTACCTCTGCGTTTGAATGGAATACGAGCCAAGGCATTGAGTCATTTCATTGAGAGAAAGGTTACTGCAAAGATAGTGTTTTATTGCAGAATAAGTGTTGCCACATATTCCGACATAATATGCCCTCATTTTCAATGTGAAATCAACATTCAACAAGCAATGACAACAAAACAAAGCCCCTTTCTCACCCTCCCCTACCCACACTGGCGAGCTAACCCAGGCACATCCTCAGATTGCGTTGTTTGTTAATGTATACAAAGCATTTCACAATATATTTCAATGTACACGTGATTAATAAATATTCATAATATATAGAAAACCAAGACACACAGCATATCCACAGAGCACAATATAACATGAGGAGGATAATCTTAGAGTCTATTGAAAGAAGTAGAATGACTGATAACAGTAACCAGAAGGAGGAACGCAGATAATGACAGCATGATTTGTCTCCTGGTGTAGTTAAATAATTAAAGACCTTCTCAACCTGAATCTAGAAACCTGTAGCTGACCTCCTGAGCAAACATCAGCCATCTCATATTTGTTGGCTTTGCTGTGCTTTCTTCGTGATACTGGATAGGAGATCTTTCATCCCTGTAGGCCGTCTCATCATCCCCTCTGATCAGGCCAATCACCATGGTGTCATCTGCAAACTTGGTTATGGAGTTAGAACCATGTACAGGAACACAGTCATAGATGAAGAAGGAGTACAGAAAGGGGGTTCAGCACACAGCCTTGAGGCATGCCGGTGTTCAGGGTGAGGATGGAGGAGGAGAAGTTGTTTAACTTAACAGATTGGGGTCTTAGCCAGAAAGTCCAAGGTCCAATTGCAGAGGGATGAGCTGATACCAAGCTGGTGAAGTTTGGCAATCAGCTTGGAGGGGGTCACAGTATTGAGTGCCAAACTAAGGTCAATGAACAGCATTCTGACATAAAAGTTGGGGCTGTCCAGGTGGGTCAGGGCAGAGTGAAGTGCTGTGGAGATGGCGTCCTCTGTTGACCTGTTGGCATGATGGGCAAATTGATGGGGGTCCAGGGTAGTGGCCAGACAGGATTTCAGATGTGATAGAACCAGTCTCTCAAGTGCTTTGCAATAACGGGGGTGAGTGCAACTGGGCAGAAGTCATTCAGGCCTGTGGCAGTGGAATGAAAGGTGAAAAGTTTGAGAGATGAGCAGGGCAGGAACTTTTTTTAAGCAGAGCCAGGTACAGGCTGGCAGGGTAATGGTGGAAGTAGGATCCATAGTGGTGTTTAAGAGGGTCTTAGATAAACAAATAAAATGCAGTGATTGAAGGGATATAGAACAGATTGTGTGTTGGTCCAGACATTGTGGATTGCAGGGCCTGCTGCTTTGTTCTAAGTTTCACATGTTTCATCAGAAGAGCCAGAGAATTTAAAATTAGATCATGAATCATTAACATTTGGGATACAAAGCTGGTATCAAGTATGATGAATAGTTGAATAGCTGGTATGATGAATCTACTGGATTGTCATAAAAATCCAAGTGTTGTGCTCGCCTATCCCAAAAGCAGAAATCCATCGACATTGTCTGGACAGGCTGTTTAGCTGTTAACTTTCCACAGAAATTTCCAGCCAAGTCAATCAGTTCAAGGAAATAAGGAAAGGAAATAAACATACCAGTGATAATAACAATCCATGAATAAGGAAAAATATATAGATCAATCTTTTTCATCAGATAAAATAGAGTAAATATTGTTCAAAGCTATAATTAGTAATAATGTTGAATTGGTCTATATATAACAGTGGATTAAGTATGCTCATCTGGCTTTATTTTTGCCTTGATTATCTTTTTTCTTTATCCACTCTACCAGTAGTTCCAGAAATGCATCACTGGAAGTAACCCATTGAAAAATTCTTCCGCAACAAATGGCCTGAAAAATGGATGAGTTATTTATTAGATGATCTGATTTGTAGTGGATACTGTATGTTTCTATTACACACTCTTAAAACGATTACCATTGATCCATCAATAAATCTGAAAACAAGATGAACTCGCATTGGATGTGATTACCAGTATTTCATGCATCAGACAGCCACTGCATCGATCCCCAAGCAGGACACAGTTCAATGATTCTCTTGCAAATTGTTCAGCGCTCTGAACCATCAATCCAGGATCAGATTTTGACATTTGACTAGCCACACCGTAGGGCATTAAACACTGAAAAACAGATAATAAAAAGGATCACCCATTTTCAGAGTATTACCATGCTCCAGTAATCCAGGCACGAGCCTAACCTTCTGTGCTGTCTGTGTGGAGCTTGAACATCTTCTCTGTGACAGTTTCCCCCAGGTGTCCCAGTTTCCTCCTTGGTCAGTTAATTAACCAGTTAAATTACCCCTAGAGTACAGATGAGTGCTAGAATCTGGGGGCAGTTTGGAGGTAGTGTTAATGCAGATGTTTCGAGAAAAAACATTAGGAGGGATACTGATAAATTAGTGCACACTAGTTCAGTATGAACTAAGTGAACCAATGGACCTGTTTCTGTTTTGTATCTCTCTTTATGACTTTAAGATTTGAGACTCAAAATTAGAGTGAGACTTCAAATTAATTACGAGGAAATGTATATCTCCATCAAAAAATGGGCACAGAAGAAATTCCTAATTCTCAATGCATGGACTTGAACCTTGCTTAACCTTGGGCATCTTATATCTAATTGTTATCTTCGAACAGCCTGCTTGGCAAGAGGCTTGAAGATTGGGGACATATTGTAGCAAATTCTCAAAGGGAACAAAAAGTTGGAGACATCTGGGAGAGGAGATGATTATGAGGGGCGGGTAGAAGTTAAGGTCATAATGGGAAAGTGCGGTAGTTGTGGGGGGGGTTGAGGTGGTTTAGCAGAAATGAGTCTTAGTAAGCCTTGGTCCCACTGTTTCATGCAGGACACTGCATGAGAAATATTGCTGCCCTTGCAGGCTTTACATGCAGCTAAGTATTTTCAGCATTATTATATATTTGGATGGGATCTACCATGATTTTTATATTTCATGTGGATTAGGTTTTCCTTAATGCAATCGGCTTCAATACAATCTTCCTCAAGGCAAAGTAACTACTCTATAGATCAACAAATGTAAAATATTTCCGATGCAGGAAATCTAAAATAAATAAGAAAATGTTGAAAACACACAGCAGGCCAGACAGTGCAAATGGAGAGAGATGCACAGTGGGCATTTCAAATGTATGTCCTGTCATCAAACTGGCAAAACTTCTCTTTGCCTCTCTTCCATTTTTCTGGAAGTTGAATCTTCTTTAATCTCTATCTTTTTCTCATATCTAATGAAAGGTCACTACACTACAATGTAAGCTTTTTTTTTCTATCTATAGTTGCTATCTGTTCAGTTGAGTATTTCCAAAATGTAATAGAGTCAAAACGTTATGCGACAAGAAAATAGACCCTTTGGTCCAACTTGCTCATGTCAAGATAGATATCTATCTGAACTAGTCCCATTCCCCCGCAATGCACCCATAACCCTCTTAACCCTGTCTATCCACTTCTTTTAAACATTGTAATTATACACCTTCCCTGCACCTCCTACTTCCTGAAATTACCACACAGATCTCTTCTAAATCTCAGCTGAAACTTATGGTCTCTTGTTTTAGATTCCTCCTTCCCTAGGAAAGAGTGTAAACCTATTAAAGTCATTATTTTATAAAGTGAAACATAACTCAATATTTTATTGACCTATTAATGATTTGACTTCTCCTTTAGCTAGTATCAGGAGACCACCAGAATACTACACATTACTTCAGAGGCATTCCTGCGCAACGTACTGTACTTCACTGGTTCTGCACACATGATAAAGAGGAGCAGGCAGACAGCATGTCTGATCAAATCTTGATCTCAACACAACTTTCTTGCTCTCTTTTCCCATACCCTTTGAATTGCTTGTAGTTAAAATATCCGTCAATCTTCTCTTCTGGTAAGAGGCAGTGCACACAGACACAGTGGCCTCTTGGGGGCCACCCAAAGGTGTATTTTTTTTAATGTCTTGTTTACAATTGCAAGACAATGCTGGACTCCAAGAACTTCAGGTACTCCAGGTCTATCCCATCAGTGAGCTGCCCATTGGGGAAGAAGATAAACCAGGTGAAGATCGTGCTGCTGCTTGCTACAGGAAGGCATCGAAGACATTGGAATTAGAGGGCGAAGACAGCGTGCAGTATAACCATAGGTGGTAGTTTTAGGCATTTTTCTCTTGTGATTGCAATACCCTATTGGACATAGATAATGTAAGATACCACAGGCCTGTTTCTCTTGTTTGGTGACACGATAGATGGCAGGTGAACTGTCTGACCTGATACTTAACTGGGACTGGGCCTCAAGCTGCGGTCTTGGCTGCTACTGTAGTGCAGGAGAGGAGACACAGGAGGCAGTGTAGTGTGGTGACTACGCTCAGTTGGAGGATGGCCTCTCCCATTGGTGCTGCCGTCCAGTGCTCAATCAGTGGATTACAAGCATGTGTTTGTCTACGGACTGCCGAGAACTGCACTATCAATTTACAGGACATGTCACCCTGGGACTCGGACTGTATATATAATTTTTTTTTGCATGACTCTATGGGTGCTTGCTATCTTGATTATACTGTACACCTTGTGCTGTGTATGTTTTGCACCGTGGCCCTAGATGAATGCTGTTATATTTTGGTGTATTTATGTATAGTTGAGTGATAAGTGAACTTGAAATTGATTTGATTGATTTAAACATTCATTCAGTAGCCTCTTACCTTGGTACACCTGCTCTTGATGCAAATATCTAACCTGCCAAACAGGTGACAACAACTAAATGCATAAAAATATGCAAACATGATCAAGAAGCTGAGTGTTTGTTCAGACCAGGATGGGGAAAAATATGATCTAAGTGACTTTGATCATGGAGTAGTTGTTGGTACTAGATGGGCAGGTTTGAGTATCTTAGAAACAGCTGATCTCCTGGGATTTTCACGCATAACAGCCTCAAGAGTTTACAGAGAATGGTGCAAAAAAAAACAAAAGCATCCAATGAGTGGCTGTCCTGTGGGGAAAATGCCTTGTTAATGACAGAGATCAGAAGACAATGTCCAAACTGTCCCAAGCTGACAGTAGGGTGACAGTGACTCAAACAACCGGGTGTTACAACAGTGCTGTGCAGAAGAGCATCTCTGAATTCACCACACATTGAACCTTGAAGTGAATGGGCTACAATAGCAAAAGACCATGATCATACACTCAGTGGTCACTTTATTAGGTACAGAAGGTACATAATAAAATGGCAACTGTATGTATCCAATAATTTTGTCTCATAGCTTTCCAGGGGTGGAGTCCCAAAGATTCAAAACCTAGAGAGAAGAAACTCTTCCTTATCTCTGTCTGAAACGGGGAACTCCTTACTCTGAAATTCAGCCTGCTAGCTCTAAACGGTCACAGAAGGAGAAACAGTGTTTCAGCAAGTTCCTCTCAGAACCTGCTTACATACTATCACCTCTCATTCTCCTAATCCCCATTGAGTGCAAGTCCATTTTGCCTAATCTTTCTTCAAAGTGAAATCCTTTTATTCCAGGAATCAATTGCATGAGCTTCCTTCTAACACTAGTATACCCTTCCTTAACTACGGAGATCAAAACCAGACTCAGTATTTCAAGTGTGGTCTCACCTGCACCAGGTACGATTGCATCAGAATTTCACATTTTTAAACTCCACACACCCTGCAAAAAAAACTAACATTCCCTTTTTCTTCCTAATCATAAGCCATTCTTTAAAGTTTTATGCATCATAAAATACAGCAGATCACTTTGAATAACATATATTCCATTGGATAGCAACTTCCTATAGCTCACTCTTTAAATATTTGTGTTTTCTCAATCACTTCGCCAATGTAGATGCTCATGTTTTCCCACATTATATTCCATCCACTATCTCTTTACCCTCTCAATTATATCTATCATCAGGCTACATCTGTCCTCTTCACAACTTTTTTAAACATCAGAACTTTGTATCATAAGTAAATTTGGCTATAGTACTCTCAGTCCCTTCATTCAAGTTATCAATATAGACTTCAAGTAGTCAAGGCCACTGCAGAACTCACTAAGTACTGACTACCTATCTAAAAATGATCTACATATGCTAACCTTTTTCCTATTAGTTAGGCAATCCCTAATCCAAGCAAATGTATTCCCCCAATACACTTGGCTATACAGTAGCTTTTTATGGACACTTTATCAAAATGCCCCCTGGAAGTTAAAATAATGGTTCCCCTTATGTATGTGACTACAAGACATAGGAACAGAACTAAGCCATTTGGCCCATCAAGTAGGCCACACATTCAATCCTGGGTGATTTATTTTCACTCTCAACCCCATTCTTCTGGCTTCTCTCCATAATGCTTACTAATCAAGAACCTAACAGCCTCCACTTTAAATATACCCAATGATCTAGCCTTCACAGATGTCTGTAATAAATTCCACAGTTCCACCACCCTCTAGCTGAAGAAGTTCTTCATCATCTGCTGTAAATGGACGTCCCTCAATTCTGAGGCTCTGCCCTCTGGCCCTAGACACTTCCACGAATGGAAACATCCTCTGCACATACACTCTATCTCGGCCTTTCCATGTTTGATAGTTTTGAGAAGATACCTCAACTACATCAAGGTAGAGCATCTGTTTTGGATTATCCAGCCTGCTTGGTGCATCCTCAAAATCAAATTTGTTAAGCAGAGTTCAGATTCATAAAATTATGCTAACTTGGTTCGATTGCTTTATGATTTTTCAATTCTTCATAATGGATTCCAGAATTTTCTCAATCATAGGCCAAGTAGTTATTTTCATTTCTGTACTTTTTTAATCATGGTATTGCATTTGCATGGGAACCCTCCAGTATCTAGGACACTTGGACAGATTATAATCAATACATTCACTATCTTTGCAACTAGTTAAAGCCCCAGGATGCAGAACAAGAAGTTCAGGGGATTTGTTGAACCTAGTGTATAGAAACACTAGTTTGCCTGCTACTTCTTTCTCTAGTCATAGAAATTGTATTAATTTGTATTAATTTCTTCCCTTTCAACAACTCTTAAGTATTGGGATGTATTTAGTGTCTTCATCTGTGAACATCAGTCTAGATAGTCCCATTATTAATTCCGTACTTGTCTCATTTTTTAAGGCAGCAAAAATTATTTTAACCGCCCTCTTTTAAAATACAATATATAGTGGATTCTGGTTAATTGGGACACATCAGGACCAGTACATTTTGGCCTATTTAAGCAGTTACCCCAATTAGCCAAAGTTTCATATTTAAAAAGGTATAAAAAATACAAACTGAGTAACAAATTATGTATTACAATGAAATTAAGAACAAATTGGAACACTACTTATACTACTGCAGTACTATAAAACTGTATTAGTTCCTAATACGTGTACTTATCAACAGAGGAATTCATCCACACGGTGTTCTTTTTACTGTAAATTAACAAAATCAGCACAGGCACCTAGTGCAGGTAATGGACTGCCTTCATACAACGCTGTTGACAATTGCATCTTCCAAATCTTCATTTTTATCATAACATTCCAGATAATTGCTATTGCCTTCAAATCCTTCATAATTTCTAACTTGTTGCAGTAGGGAAATCCAATCCAGGCCATTTCTGGCATCTCTAAGCCTGAATGTTTAAAACCGCAGTGAGCAGAATTGTTCTGAATTGTCTTACTCCTTATTTCTGGTCAAATATCAGTGACCAAAATCAGAGCTTTTTGAACACAAAGGCATGTAACTGATACTATTTTAAAACTGTTTGCTTGAAGCAAATCATATATAATTTCTTCCTCTTCTCTTGCCAATCACTAATCTTTGCAAATTGTTTGCCTTTGCTTTCAATCCAATGCGTCCATTCTTCCTTAGTTTGGCACCATGATACATCCTTCGAGTTTCTTTCTCACTGGAAAATCGATTCCTTGAGGTTTATGAAATGTTTTGTTAAACATCATTCTTTTTACTTTATAAACTATTTCCTTGGTCCACTTTGACTAAATCATAGTCATGTAATTACCTTTATTTAAGTTAAGGGAGACAATTTCAGGCCCAACTTTCTTCTCTCAAGTTATACTTGGAAATTTTACCATATTATGATCACTCATTACCAGATGATTCTGGATGAGAATTATTAATTTAATCTGTATCCTTTCATAATAAGAATGTAACAAGTCTGGATTATGAGCACAACCTCAACGCTACAGTTGCCATTTAGATTTCTCTATAAGATCCAAGTTCAGAATTGTTCTGTGTAGAGTTTTAAAGTTCTCTGTATGACCGTGTGAGTTTTCTCCATATCCCAAAAACCTGCGGGTTGGCGGGCTAATTGGCCATTGTAAATAGCAACTGAATGTACTTTGTATCTGTATATCAATGCAGTAGTGAGTTGAATGGGAAGTCCAAAAATGGAGACGAATGACTGATGAGCCAGCACCCGATAACCAGCTCTGCTTATACTTCCAAGTGTGTCCACACATGAATATTACTCTGAGAGAAACAGAACCCTTGGGTGTTGGCACATAGTGTTTTGTCACAGAAACATCAGCAACAAGTAAACTTAATTCAAGCCAAAATAAGGCCAAAATCTTGTGCATTACTGTAGCTCTGCAGGGATGCTGAAGACAAACTGTTAAATTATCAAATAGAATGGAGCATGTTGCAAATTAATGTTTCTTTGTATGCTCACTGGTGCACACTGAGGCCAACCCCTTTTTACAAATTCTTGGGCAAGAAAGTGACCTCCAGTCATTGAGTTCTATATAGTGTCTTAAGTTCTAAGTTCTTGAAAAGAGAGTTTTGGTCATAAGCTCTTCAATAGAGAGTAGATGGAAATGAAGAACATACTTCAACAAATTGAAGGACCAGTCTTTCCAACTGGTACTAAACTACAGCATGGATTATCCTTCACCCTGACTGCCAGAGTAACTTCATGCTTTCTTTTAGCCATCCTGATCTCTTTCTTAAGTATTTTCTTACTCTTTTTATACTCCTCGAGCATCTTATTTCCCCCCATTGCCTATACATGTTGTACCTCTCTCTCTTCTTCTTTATCAGAGTTCTAATATCCCTCGAGAACCAAGGTTCCTTATTCTTATTCATTTTGCCTTTAACCCTGACAGGAAGATACAAACTCTGCACTCAAAATTTTTCCTTTGAAGGCCTCCCACTTACCAATCATATCCTTGCCAGAGAACAACCTGTCCCAATCTACACTTTTTAGATCCTTTCTCATTTCTTTAAATTTGGCCTTTTTCCAGCTTAGAACTTCAACCAGAGGACCAGATCTATCTTTATCTAATATCAAGTTAAAACTAATGGAGTTATGATCACTGGAACCAAAGTGTTCCCTACACACACTTCCATCACCTGCCCTAACTTATTTCCTAATAGGAGATCTAATATTACATCCTCCCTAGTTGGTACATCTATATATTGACTTAGAGAACTTTCCTGAATACATTTTACAAACTCTAACCCATTTAGACCTTTAACAGTATGGGAGTCCCAATCAATGTGTGGAAAATTAAAATCCCCTACAATCACAACTTTCTGTCTCCTGCAGTTGTCTGCTATCTCTCTGCAGATTTGCTCCTCCAATTCTCGCTGACTATTGGGTGGTCTATAATACAACCCTATTAATGTGGTCATACCTTTTCTGTTTCTCAGCTCCGCCCATATGTCCTCAGTAGACAAGCCCTCTAATCTGTCCTGCTAAAGCACTGCTGTAATATTTTCCCTGACTAGCAAAGCCACCCCCCCCCCACCCTTCATCCCTCTGCCTCTATCACGTCTGAAACATTGGAACCCTGAAACATTGAGCTGCCAGTCCTGCCCCTCCTGTTGCCTAGTTTCAGTAATGGCTATGATGTCATAACTCCATGTGTCAATCCAGGCCTTCAGCTCATTGGCCTTCCCCACAATACTCCACGCATTGAAATATACACACCTCAGAAGATTATTACCACCACACACAACCGTACTATTTGTGACTTTGCATGAACTACTAACATAATTTATTTTTACCCCTGTTCCACTATCTACTCTGGCACTCTGGTTCCCACCCCCCTGCAAATCTTGTTTAAACCTTCCCCAATAACACTAGCAAACCTCCCTGCAAGTAGATTGGTCCCCTTGTAGTTCAGGTGTAACCCGTCTCTCTTGTACAGGTCCCACCTGCCCCAGAAGAGGTCCCAATGATCCTGAAATCTGAAGCCCTGCCCCCTACACCAGTTCCTCAGTCACATGTTCATCTGCCAGCGCATCCTACTCTTACCCTCACTGGCACGTGGCACAGGCAGCAATCTGGAGATTACTACCCTCGAGGTCCTGTTCTTCAACTTCCTACCAAACTCTCTGTACTCACTCTTCAGGACCTCCTGACTCTTTCTACCTATGTCATTGGTACTGATATGTACCACGACATCTGGCTGATCACCCTTCCACCTCAGAATGCTGTGCACGCGATCAGAGACCTCCCTGACCCTGGCACCCGGGAGGCAACAAACTATCCAGGAGTCTCTGTCATGACCACAGAATCTCCTGTCTGTACCCCTGACTATGGAGTCCCCTATCACTACCACTCTCCTCTTCTTCCTCCCTCCCTTCTGCACTGCAGACCCAGACTCAGTGTCAGAGATCCGGCTGCCACAGCTTGTCCCAGGTAAGCCATCCCCCCCCCCCCAACAGTATCCAAATCAGTATACCTGTTTTGGAGGGGAATGGCCACAGGGGAACCCTGCACTACCTGCCCTTTCCCCTTCCCTCACCTGACAGTAACCCAATTACCTGTGCCCTGTTCCTTAGGTGTATCTACCTCCCAGAAGCTACTACCTATAAACTGCTCAGTCTCCCGAATGATCCGGAGGTCATCCAGCTCCTGCTCCAGTTCCCTAATGTGGTCTGTTAGGAGCTGCAGCTGGATGCACTTCTTGCAGGTATTGCTTTCAGGGACACCGGAGGTCTCCCTGACTTCCCGCATCCTGCAAGAGGAGCATTCCAACATTCTGCCTGGCATATTCTCTAGTCTGAACAAAGAAAAAACAAAACAGAAACTTCCCAGACCCTACCCTCGCCTCTGCCTGTTTCTTGCCGAAGCCTGATTGAGCCAAAGCCGTCCCACTCCGACTCAGTCCACTCCAACGATGGCCGCTGTATATGGTGGTCTTTCTTTTAAACCTTCGCGTGCTACGTCATGTGCCTGCACAGTCTAGCCTCTTTTCCCTGAGCTGTTAAAGAAAAATGACCTTCTCTCCGCGCTGCCTTGTCTTCCACTCACAAAATTTGTCTTGTAGCAGCTACAAATATACTGCTGAAATTTGGAGGCTTCCTTGAAAAAATATGATATAAAAACATCTGGAATATTTTTGGACCCAGACCTCTGCACAAATTACATCCTGTTGATTGGTGAACTCAATTAGTCCTTCTCTCAGCTGTGTTCTCAGCAAGTGCTGGCAGTAGAGGTTATAATCCATGTGGGAACGATCTCTGGCACTGATAAAATGCCAGAGATTTTATCAGGCAAGATAAAATTCTTGCTGAGACTCCTTTCAGATAAGGAATCGCACCTGGATGTGTTAGCCAGATGGTTTCTTTCATCATTTGTAATTATTTCAGAGAAGAATCGTGAAATTGTGAAAATTAATCATGGTAATAAAGTTTGAAGTTAATAACTCATCTTTCTACTGTAGGTTACAAACTTATCAATCACCCCGATGCGTTATTAATTGATGAGTTACTAACTTCAAACTTTCTGCATAATCACTCAAAGAGTTGATCTGCATGTGCATGTAACATGTAACTCATCTCCTTCTACCTTAAGGCCACAAACTTATCAACCACCCCTGCTGTGGACACTTTCTGGAGGTCGGAAGATCTGTATGCTTCATGACCGCTGGACTAAGTGTGTAATTGTAGGAGGGGACTATGTTGAAAAATAAATGACTCCTTTGACCTTAGGCCACGAACTTATCAGTCAGCCCTGGTATGTATTTGTCTACGGAGATGGAATGTGTGAATGGCACCAATACAAGGTAGGACACAACTTGTCTGAACTCAAGTCCACAGAGGGTGCGAACTGAGAAGCAAGGTGAGATAACATTGGAACAGACTGTTTCAGAGATAGTGCCCATATGAGGGTACCATTTCATACGAGGGTTCAAAACAAATTTGAGATTGGAATGTAAATAGCATTGTTATGTATAGTAACTGGAAAATCACCCGAGTCAAACATTTCACCATATATGTGAACAATTTGATTTGATTTCAGGTGTTTGTGGTAAGAAGGATTGATTCAATGCTGGGGCCTGAAAACAATTCCTTCAGTCATTTGGAAGGAGCTTCCAGCATCCACTCCTGGAGGTCAGATAGGGAATCTGACATTTTAAAAGTGTGGAGGGACCAAGGCTGGTTGGGAGTGGTGCTGTGCTGTTGGAGTACAAGCAGAAACTCATATTGTGTTGCTGAAGGCAACGTGTATAAGCAAAACAGAAGATAGTCACTTCCTCGGAGTTATCTATGAAACAATTGCACTGAATTTTCCTTCATAAAACGGGGGCTTCAGTATTATTTCCTATCTCACACCTGGGTTCTTAAAGGAAGATTTTTATTATGAATTTTGATTAATAGCCACATTTGTTTTTCTGAGTTGAAATTGTAGTTTTTGAATTGCCGTCTGTCTGATTGGGAAGTTGTTCAAGGGAGACACGTTCTTGCTTATCAACATTTCCCCTGTCATCCACCTCTATGCTGTGTCCAGTCTGTTAGTCTGAGGGATCAAATAGTTTTTGTTTTAGATTGAGCTCTCATTTCTCTGGGCCAGTACGATAGCTAAAGCAGAAGACGGAGCTCTGAATAGCACAGCACAATGTGGGGCTTTCAGTCCATAATGTTGTGCCGACGTGCACTCACTTTATAAGGTACACCTGCTCATTAATGCAGATTTCAAATCATCTAATCCTCTGGCAGCAACTCAACACATACAGACATGGTCAAGAGGTTCAGTTGGTGATGTTTGGAATGGGAAAAAAATGTGATCTAAGTGACTTTGACCAGAAACCGCTGATCTCCTGGGATTTTCACACACAGTCTCTAGAGCTTACAGAGAATAGTGCAAAAAAACAAACTTGAAGTGGATAGACAATAGAAGCAGAAGAGCACACCAGGTCTGCTCCTGAACACATTAAAGTGGCCCACTATATAAACCTACCCTACAACCAATCTAACTATTTCCTCCCACACAGTCTATACCCTCCATTTCTTACATCCATGTGCCCATCTCAGAGTCTCTTAAATGTTCCTCTTGTATCAACATCTATCACCAGCCTAGGCTTTGCATTCCAAGCACCCACCACTCTGTAAAACACCTACCTCCGACATCTCCCCTAAATTTTCCTCCATTCACTTTAAACACAATGTCCTCTGGCACTGGTTGCTGCCACTTTTTTTTTTGAGTTTGATCACTTAAAGCTGAACACAAATATAATTTCATACCACTTGTATCACATAGGAGTTTGCAGAAACAAGAAATTAACTATTACTGAATATAATGCATTTAATTGCATTACAGTGCTAACGATTTGCAATAGTTCAACTAAAATAATAATGTTTTGTAGATATTTTCATTTGTGCTCAGTATCTCAGGCTTCTCGCTTAAGTGTCAAACGATAATCAGCCAGCATTGATAGATTCCAGTTGCCCTGATACTTTCTCTATGACTGCAATGTCCTGGTGAAACCTTTCACCATGCTCATCACTAATAGTGCCAAGATTTTCAGGGAAGAAGTCTAAATGGGAATACAGAAAAAGGATCTATAGTGACATGTTGCACTTCATGGATTTGTATGCCTGAAGCATATTGTCAACCAGCTGCATGTAGTTTAGTGCTCTGTAGTTGCCATGGAAATTTTCAACAGTATCCTTGAACACCTTCCATGCGATTTTCTCCGGTCCCATTAGAAATTCTTTGAATTGCCTGTCATTGATGACCTGTTTGATGTGTGCACCAACAAAAATCTTAGCATCAGTTATTCTGGGAAACATCTGTCTCAAATATCGAAATCCTTCACTGAAATTTTGTGCCTGGTGGCTGTAGATTCCATCCTTGCAGACTTGATGGGCCAAATGGCCTACCTCTGCTCCTATATCTTATGGTCCTATAATCTTGCTCAGGTAAGCATGTTCAACAAACTTATCATTTTGGCAGCCATCTTCTTCAATCCCTGTAGGAAGCATTAGCCAGGGTGCATGCATGCCTTAATATGCATTCAGGCAGTCCAACCTTAAAGGGCTCAACATCTGTTTCAGAGTTGAAGTTTCATTCTCTGCATTTATCAACATGGTGGGTGAGGCACCAATGGTGCAGAATGGGAATTTGTTTGCCACCAAGCATCCTGTCTATTTATAATATGTATACATCAGTTAATTTCTCGGCTACAAGGTTCAGATTGTACACATTGCTGAAGGAGCTACGAATCAATATATAGAGAAAGTTCCAGAAAGATTGCTTTACTTTATGCACTATATTACTAAAGGCAGAATTGAAAACATCAATACAAAACAATTAAATTTAATCAATTGATTATGGCCAATAGTACAAAATTGTGGATAAATAAAGCAAGGCACATTTTTGTTGATTTGCCTCTGGATGAAACAAATTAGAAAATAGGGTTTTAAAATGGATAATGCTCAATTATTTAAAAACTAAATTCCAGATAAAATATAACTTTTAGTAGAAAATAATGGCTGCATTCTTGTTTCACATTATAACTCTCAGCTTCTAAAGTTGCAAAAGATATTGAAATTTGTCAGATACTGAGCAATTACATTCCAATGTCTGAACTTGCAGCAGGGAGAGAAATTATTAAATCAGCAGAACCAGTCTTTGCCAATATGTAGAAATAGAAGCAATGCCATCACCAGTATTACACAATCATCAATGTGCCCTCAACTGCAACTCCTCCATTTCCTGCACTTCGGCCCTCACCCCATCCTCCCGTCACCACAACAGGGACCGTGTTCCCCTTGCCCTCACCTACCACCCCTCCAGCCTCCGGATCCAACATATTATCCTCCGCAACTTCCACCACCTTCAACAGGACCCCACCACTAAGCACATCTTTCCCTCTCTACACCTCTGCTTTTCACAGGGATCATTCCCTCTGCAATTCCCTCCCCATAGATCTCCCACCTGGTACTTATCCCTCTAAGCGCAAGTGCTACACCTGTCCCTACACCTCCTCTCTTACCACCATTCAGGGCCCCAAACAGTCCTTCCAGTTGCAGAAACACTTCACTTGTGAGTGTTGGGGTAATCTACTGCATCCAGTGCTCCCGGTGCAGCCTCCTCTACATCGGCGAGACCCGACGCAGATTGGGGGACCGCTTCGTCGAGCACTTTCGCTCCGTCCGCAACAACAGACAGGATCTCCTGGTTGCCACCCACTTCAACTCTGCTTCACATTCCCATTCGGATATGTCCATACATGGCATCCTCTACTGCCATGATGAGGCCAAACTCAGGTTGGAGGAGCAACACCTCATATACCGACTCCAGCCCCTTGGTATGAACATTGAATTCTCCAACTTCCGGTAATTCCCTCCCTCTCCCTTCCCCCATCCCACTTTCACTCTGTCATCTTCTAGCTGCCTATCACCTCCCTCTCATGATTTTGCCTTCATAGTGCACTACCCATAGTGCTTTCCCCTTAGATTCCTTCTTCACCTCTCCTGCCTATCCCCTCCCTGCTTCCCCTCCCCCACCCCTTGATCTTTCTTCTAATTGGTTTTCCACCCTCCCCCCACCTTCTTTATGGGGCCCCTGCCTCCTCCTCCTTCAGTCCTGACAAAGGGTCTCGGCCCGAAACGTTGACTGCTCATTTCAACGGATGCTGCCCGACCTGCTGAGTTCATCTGGCTTGTCTGTATATATTGCTTACACAAGCAGATTAGCTGCTCAGAGATTGTGCAATTGTATTCAACAAACAAAGACAGAAATCAGCAAAAATTTACCAGTTGTGATGCCTCATACTTGTAAGGTATTAAGGCTGCAGTTCATTTAAGATTTGAAGTCAAGATGGCAAAAGTGACCATGAGGTAGCATTGACAGACAATGTAAAGGAGAATCTTACAAGATTCTGTAAGAATATTAAGAGCAAAAGGTGAGAATAGTACCCCTTAAGAATCAATGGGCGGAATCACAGGGGATGGGTGAGATCTTAAGTGAATATTTCTCATCAGTATTTACTATGGAGAATGACATACATGCTAAAGAATTAAGGAATTTGAATTGCGATGTCTTGGAACATATCCACATTATATAAAATAGAGTAGAGTCAGTCTTAATATCACTGATATGTTTTGAAATTCGTTGTTTTGCAGCAGCAGTACAGTGTAATACAATACATCATAAACAAAACTATAAATTGTAATAAGAATTTCAAATTAACAAATAAGTGGTGCAAAAAGAGCAAAAATAGTGAGGTAGTGCATATGGGTTCATTGTGGGTTCAGAAATCTGATAGTGGAGGAGAAGAAGCCATTTCTAGAATGCTGAGTGTGGATCTTTGGGCTCACATACCTCCACCATATTGGTAGCAATGAGAAGAGGACGTCCTAGGTGATGGAGATCCTTAACGATAGATGCTGCCTTATTGAGGCATCACCTTTTGAAGATGTTCTTGATGCTGGGGTAGCTAGTACCTATGTCAGAGATGGCTGAGTTTGCAACCTTCTGCAACTTTATCTGATTCTGTGCAGAGACTCCTCCATACCAGATGGTGATGTAACCAATTACAATGCTCTCCATGATACATCGGTAGAAATTGACAAGTCTTTGGTGACATACCAAATCTCTCGAAACTCCTAATGAAATATAGCCATTGCTGTGCCTTCTTTGTTATTGCATCAATATGTCGGGCTGAGGATAGACCCTCAGAAATGTTGACATACTTGGAAACTGCTCACCCTTTTACTGCCGAACCCTTGATAAAGGACTTCTGTGTGTTTCCTTGACTTCCCCTTCCTGAAGTTCATAATCAATTCCTTGGTCTTGTTGATGACATGTGGAAGATTGCTGCTGCAACACCATTCAACCAGCTGATCTATCTCACTCCTCATCACCATCTGAAATCCTGCCAACAACAGTTGTGTCATCGGCAAATTTATAATGGTGTTTGAGCTGGGTGTATAGTGAAAATAGAGAGAGAGTGGGTTAAACATTCATTCTTGAGGTGCATAAGGAGGAAATGTTATTTCCAATCCATGCTCTGACTGTAGACTCCCGATGAGGAAGTCAAAGATTCACTTGCAGAGAGATGTACAGAGACCCAGGTTTTGGAGCTTGTTTATTAGTACTGAGAGTTTGATGATGTTAAGCAACAAGCTGTAACCAATAAACAGCAGTCTGAAGTAGGTATTACTATTGTCCAGGTGGTCCAAGCACAGGAGCTCCACTTTTCATAGACATCTGTACCAGTTACATCAGCATGACAGACAGAATGCCAATGTTGAACAGAGTGATCATGATGAATATGCAACTATGGTTCAAAGACTGGAAATCAAAAATATCTCCATGATCCTCTCTGAAGTTGAAGAAAAATAGAAATGAAAATGGGGAGAACACATAGACCTCAAGGGAGAACACCAACAACAGTTCAACACAAACCAACAAGAGGAGTTGCAATCTCTGATACGCAGCCAACAGAAGGAGCATTATGAATTGAGACAGAATCAGTTGGAACTTGGGCAAAGACTCACTGATCACATGAATGTAGTCCAGGACTCCATTATGAGGCATGTAGAGCAAATAAAGGTCACACAGCAAGATCGAAAATAGAGACGATCAGATATGATCTTGGCAGAAGGGTGTGAAAGAAAGGAATACGTTGATCAGAGTTCTCAGAAAGACACTAATATTAACACAGCAAATGAAAGCAAGGCATTTATGGAAACAAATAGCAAACCAAAAGGGATTAAACCACCACAGAGAAAGATTAGAAGTAGTTGAGTGAATAAGGGACTATGGTTGCTCATTACAATTGGTTGATGTAAGTGTCTTTGTTGGAAAGCATTGTTGTTTCTTGCAGGTTTGAGGATATAGTATTGTATTTGATTTTTCTTTAAAGGGGACTATGTATTATTCTGTGTGTAATAAATAATAAATAACTGCAGTTCCCAGTGGGCGATGCAGTCAGTTCACCCAGAGCCGGAAGTGAGGTTGGTAAGGTGGGGTTGCATGTGCTCATATTGAGCTGGAAGTCTTTAACTGTAAATAAATATGTTAGTGTTTTTGCTCGTGATGTTTGTCTTTATTAAGACAAACAACAAAACACCAACCTCTAGGCATTTACTGTCACTGTCTGCCTTACATGGGCAAGCCAATTCCAAATCCATGAAGCCAAGTTTCCCCCGATCCAATGCCCCCTGGCATTCTGAATGAGCTCACCATAGGGAACATTGTTGAATACTTTACTAAGTCCATATATACCACAGCCACTGCTCTACCTTCATAAATTATTGCCTGCAATAAGTGGTTAAGTCCATTACCTACTAGGAATCCACCTGAGTAGGATTCTATCTGTTGCTTCTATGACCTTGGACCTGGTTAGGCAGGTTTCCTTTGAGTTCCATTAAAGCAAATCTCACATTCATTGCAAAAGTCTGTTTCTTAACACATGTGACATAATGCTGAGGAAGAAACATTCAAACAATTTGGGTGCCACTGAACGTGATCAAGTGCCCTTGTAGATAAGTATACAATATATGTAAAGCACCAGAATTAATTTGCTGACCACAGCAAAATAATGGTAAGTTTTCAATCACCTTTTGTGATTGTTTTCCCAGTTAATTTCTGTACTATCATGCACGTAAACATTCAACTGCATAACAGAGTCTCTAGCCCTTTGTGTTCTAATAAAATTTATGAGGAATTATATGAAATTATCTGGAATATATAGTTGATATGTCAAAACATTTTCTGACCATATTTGACTATGTCTAGAAAAATACTTCAAGGTACACTGAATATCCCAAATATTGTCCTGCAAACCAAAATGCTAAGAATTCACATAGTGAAAATTAATCAGGTATAGATTTTATGATTTTTCATTTTTAAAGACATTCCAAAAGACAATCTATTCTTACCTGTATAATAATGTCCTTTGATCCATATTCTGCTTGACAGCCTCTAGAAAATCTTTCGATAAAGATCTAGCAAATAATTTAATAAAAAAGTGATGATTTATTAATTTTAAATTATCCAGAATTCTTGGAACAGAAACTATTTTAAAGATCTCAATTGATTATAATTTTAAGACATCTTTAAAAATTTACAATATGCATACTACTATACATTCAGGCTCAACATTCACAAGGACATAAAAGGTACAAGCCTGATAACTCATTGTTTTTTTTAAATTAACATTACAGCAAAGATAATAATCATTTTCTGCAGTATAGATTAGCACCTTCTGAATCTCCTTTTCACTAATTCATAGTATCTTCAATTCACTGTTCACTGAGCTAAAAAATGATCATTAAGACGAAAAGATAATTTGTTTAAAGGCCACAGACCTCATTAAAAATGCTTGGCATCATTTCATTCTTGGCCCAATTTGCATTAAGGGAGACTTCAACTTTTCCATTATTAAATGTGATGGAAACAATGAATGAGGCATTTGTTGATTATATCTTTAGTGGTCAGGTAAGACAACTAATGGTAGTAAATTCTACATCTGATTTTCAATAATGATTCTGATATACAATTTCCTTGCAGCTGATGAGTCCAAAGGAATGGCCAAGACCAATACAGTTTGGAACCAGTGGCGTTGCAGGAGTTGCCCAATCAGCTTTGAACTCAACATAGGACTGCCTTAGGGACTCCTGATCCGTACTTTTCCCTTGTGGTTAATCCCAAAGCTTTTCCAGTGGAGTTGGTACAGCCGCAAGACAGCGGAGGTTGGAGATCAGAGTTTTCCTTCTCCGAGGTGTGCTGCCAACCACAGCTGATGAGCCCTGACTGCCCAAAGTGTCTGGTTTTAAGGTGCCAGTAACACACCTTTGCCCCTTTTCCTGTTAGAAATGGTTCCACTTGGCCTAGTGGCAAGCTACACATGAAGGTCAGGAGCTGGACTTGAGGCTATTTGAGATGCATGTCATAGAGAGCATTTAATAGGTAGCGGGAGGTTATCCCCACTACCTCCCCCAGCTATGACAATCTTAAGGAAGCTAACTACAGTACAATAAAACTTATTCCATTCAGAAATCCTGATGATTCAGTGTCTGGCTCATAAGGTAACATTTGCTGTACTGCCTTCCAATTCACTATTTCCGAGTCCCAAATTTGAATCTAATTCACTGTAGCCCAATTTCTCATGCTCCCTTTCAACTCTCCAGGGATCTAGTTCCCCCAGTTCCTGTGCTCTATTTCCACTCAATAAAGTTCCATTTCCCAGTTTCCGGTGACATCATCATCGAGAATGGCAGCTTAAGTCACTAACTCCTCTGGAAAAACACGTATTAAGCCCCATTAACCTGTCAAATATAATATTTTTTGAAAAATATTTGAACTGAAAAGAGGGGCAAAAATGGGGAGAAGAAATGGAAATAAAAAAGCGACACTGCGGAGCCTGCGTCCAAGAGGAGTGCAGCGAGCGGCTCTCCAACCCGATCGCGTGCTGGCGAGGCAGCTGCTGGGCCTCGTTCAGTCGAAGCAGCGAATGTCTTTGCAATCCTGAAAGAAATAATGGAGGTTCAGAAAGAAATAAAGCAGCAGCTCCATTTTAAATCAGAGCTTGCCAGCGTTAATCAAGAAAATAGCGGTGGCAGAGACTCGCATTGAGAAGGTGGAAGATCGCGTTCAGAACGTGGAACGGATACTGAGCAAGACAATAAAAATATTACATCACCAGGAAGGTAAACTGCTTGACCTGGAGGGAAGATCACGGCGGAATAATATCAGAATCTACAATGATCCCGAAAGAGCGGAGGGCTCGTCTAATAAGGAGTTTGTCCGAAAGTTACTGTGGGATGCACTGGATCTTCCCCCGGCTATGGAGCTGGATATTGAAAGAACGCATCGCGTCTTAGTCCCGAAACCTACCCAGCATAGAAAGCCATGCTCAATAATAATTAAATTCCTTCGGTACAGCACCAAGGCGGAGATTCTACGAAGGGCCTGGGGTAACAAGAGAGTGTTTTTTGGTGATAAATTAACATATTTTGACCAAGATTACCCCCCCCCCGCAGTCCTCCAGAAATGCAAAGAATACTTTGAAGTAAAGCGAGTACTAAAGCAAAATATGATTAGTTTTCAAACTCCATACCCTGCTAAACTTCGAGTGTTTTATGACAACGGGACACGGTTGTAACAGACAGTGGAAGAGGCGACTACAGACATGAAGGCCAGAGGGTTGCCCGTCAGCATGACCAAAACGAAGGAAAGTCTGACTTAGGAATTATCTCGTTCCGCTTGGGAAATAGTGCGAGAATCGAGAAGGCAGGAGACGGGAGGCCGAGAGAAATATATCAGGAAGGGACCAGGGGTTTCCCAAAGACAGTCCTCACCCCCTTCAGAAGAGCCACGAGGTTTGGCTAACTTTAAAAATGTTGAGAAGCTAAACAAAAGTACATGGTGATATACCTATCTCGAGAAACACTTATTATCACACACACACACACACCTTTTCTGTGTAATGGATTTGTTCACTGACTTTTATGAATACTGCAATGGGGGCCCTCAACTCACAAGTAGGAGGGGTTATCCCCCACTGCTAGACATTTCCTCTAGCTCAACGCAGGGTCATCTACTAGAGACCTCAGCCTTGGAATCACACATTCGTTGCCATTTTTGTTATTATTTGCGTTTCTTGGTTCTTATTTGCTCAGGGAGCAGATCTATTAAGTTTTATTCTAATTTCAATGACACATTGACAGATAAATACAGATGGCTAAGGACAAGGTAAAATTCATTTCTTTTCATGTAAATGGGCTATTAAATCCAATCAAACGCAAGAGAATTTTATCCAAAATGAAAAAAGAACAAGCCCATGTAGTATATTTACAGGAAACTCATTTCAGTGATAATGAGCCTAAAAAATTAAAGAGAATGGGCTTCACTAATCTGTTTTTCTCCTCATATAAATCAGGGCATAGGAGAGGAGTTGCTATTCTTATCTCAAGTAAGTTAAATTTTGAAAAAGTATTCGAAATGGGAGATAAAGAGGGCAGATATATTCTGGAAAGGGGGAATATAGACAGCAATTCAGTTACTCTATTGAATATATATGCACCACTGGGAAGTGATATTGGTTTCTTTCAGAAAATTACTGATATTATGGTAATGGAAACAGAAGGTCTCCTGATATGTACGGGAGACTTAAATTTACAATTACAACCAAACTTAGACTCTTCCAATAGAAAAACCTATGAAACAAAATCTTTACACAAGGAAGTTAATACACTTTTTGAAGATGTTGGTTTAATTGATATATGGAGGGACCTTTTCCCTGACAGAAGGGATTACACTCATTATTCTGCTCCCCATTCTGTATATACAAGAATAGACTATTTCTTAAAATTTGGAAAAGACAAAGACAAAATAAACACCTGTGGAATTGGGACAATAGATGCAAGTGACCATGCACCTATATATTTATCTGTTGATTTTGACCTACAACCAAAGAATACTATTTGGAAACTACATTCAAGTCTACTTAATGATCTGTACTTTAAGGAACAAATTAAAAAAAGAAATTGGTCTCTACTTAGAATTTAATGATAATGGAGAGGTTTCATCTCCCATGTTATGGGCTACTCTGAAGGTGGTCTTAAGAGGGAAAATTACAGTGATATCTTCATATAAGAAAACAAATAAAGAATAAAACATTAGAGGAATTACAAAATAGGCTGAAGGAACTAGAGAAAAAACACAAATTGAATTTGGCACAGGATACATTAGGGGAAATTAAAAGAATTGGGGATGAAATAAATAATTTGGCTACGCAAGAAATCAGGAAAAACTTAATGCTTCTGAAACAGAGACATTATGAAAGTGGATCAAAATCTGTGAAAATACTGGCGTGGAAACTGAAAAAAAAGATAGTAGAAAATATAATTCATTGAATTAGGGACCAAAGAATGAAAATGATAAAAAATAAGCTAGGTGAAATTCAAGAAGCTTTTGAAGTGTTTTACAAAACTCTATATTCCGAAGTTCCAGGGGGAAGCATAACCCAAATTGACACCTACTTGAATTCTCTGGAGTTACCCACTTTAAGTGAAGAACAAAATAGAACGATGACTGCTGATATAACTGAAGTTGAATTAAAAGCTGCAATTAATAGGCTTAAATTAAGCAAGTCACCAGGATCAGATGGGTTTACGGCAGAGTGGTACAAAGAGTTCAAAAATGAGTTAATACCTGTTTTACTCCCCACACTGAACTGGGCTTTTTAAAAAAAAAGGCACAAATGCCACCCAGTTGGAAGGAAGTGATAATCTCAGCTATACTGAAAGAAGGCAAGGATAAAATGGAATGCAATGGCTGTTCTTAATGTAGATTATAGATTATTTACCTCCATCATGGCCAAACAATTAGAGGAGTTTGTACCCGTACTGATACGTAATGATCAGACAGGTTTTATACAACAATGCCAGACACAAGACAATATACAAAGGACACTTCACATTATGGATCATATACAAAAAAATAAAATCGAAGCAATAATAATAAGCGTGGACGCTGAAAAAGCATTTGATTCAGTTAATTGGAATTTTCTTTGCCGAGTTTTACATAGATTTGGTTTCCAAGACAATTATTAAAACTATACAGACATTATATGACAATCCTACTACTAGGATTAAAATCAATGGATATTTATCAAATAGTCTTACCCTAGAAAGGGGCACGAGACAGGGTTGTACATGGTCACCACTACTCTTCGCATTATATCTGGAACCATTAGCTCAATTACATCAGACAAAATGAAGATATCAGGGGAATTACTATTACATTGGCTTATGCGGATGACATCTTGATCTATCTAGGGCAACCAACATACTCTTTGCCTAAATTGATGTGTTATGAGTGATGAACAGACCTGATGGACAATGGGGTACAGAGTTAACTATCCCCCCCCCCCCCGAGAACCACGAACTATTACTGTTGCTATGCTGTCCATGAGAAAGAGAGACGAAAAACAGGCAAGAACATCTGCAATAGATAAGAGAGAGGGAGATGGCTGATTAACTGGATTGTGACTCCTTTTGAATTATTTACTGTTTCACTGCAAGGACAATAGTTTGCTCGTTAACATTCCTCAGTGGACTGTAGGAGTGGCATGATTTAATGGACACAGTCATTCAGGAGTGATGGATAGCTGAAACCCCGTGAGTTGGGATAAAAAGACAGGTCTGGAGAGACACCCTCCAGACACGCCAGTGGACACTGTGAGTGTTGGAACCCACAAGAAAGGTGGGAGCTTCGGAGACCGAACCAGGAGATCGGTCAGTAAAGCTCACAGTGTTACAGCAGGGCCAGTGGGGACTTGTGTGTGTGTCTACTCATGCCAGAATGATGAGTCCACCACAGAAGAACAGCCTAGCTGAAGGACGGAGGGGTCATAGCTGAATGACCACAACGGTGCAACGGAATCGAAAGGCAACAGGAAGGTTTGTTGACTGCAGCTGCTTAATCTCTCGCTCTCTCTCTCTCTAATGATTACAGCTCAACAAGCATCAACAAGTTCTCAGCACTCATGAACTGAACTTTATATTCCATGACAATTCATTTACCTCTAGACATCGACAGAGTTTGTTTATTATTCCTACACTTTTAGGTTTATTAATGCTACCTTGTGTTATATGTATATTTGCATTATTGATATAGTTTTACTTATTTTTATTAATAAACACCTTTAAATATTGTACCACCAGACTCCAAAGGATTCTTCTTTCGCTGCTGGTCAGACACCCAGTTACAGGGTACGTAACAAATTGGGGCCTCGTCTTGAGATTTGATTACCAAATTAGAGGGCCAGTGAATTGGGATAAAAGTCCCTTATCTGATCTGGTTGTGAGATGAACCAGACGGGAAACCAGCAGAGATGGAGATTGTCAAATTTTTTAAAGACCCAACTTCAGGGGCATTAGAGTTTGCCAGGAAGGCTGAATTGGTGAATGTTGCGAAATGATTAGATCTCCCAGAGGTGAAATCGTCAATGAGAAAGGTGGATATACAGGGAGAAATAGCTATGCATTATGTATCCAAGGGTGTGTTCACACCAGATGTATTGGACCTGTTCCCTGAGAGGAAACCAGCCGAGGGTGAGGTTCAGTTAGAGATAGAAAAATTAAGGTTGGCTGAGAAGGAGAAGAGGGAGCATGAACTTTGGATAAGGTGGCTGGAACCAGAGAGAGGAGCTGCAGGGAGAAAAGAGGATGCTGAGAGGGAGGCTGAAAGGAGGAGAGAGGAGGCTGAAAGGGAGAAGGAAGAAGCCGAAAGGCAGATGGAGGAAAGGGAGAAAGAGAGGCAGCAGGCGCTGGAAATAGAGAGGTTAAAGGTACAGCAGGGAAGAGACCAGGTGGCAGACCCAAATGAGGGGTTCAAGATTGGTTAGGAGATCCAGTTGGTACCTCCATTTGAGGAGATGTATGTCGATAAGTTCTTCCTCCATTTTGAGAAAGTGGCTGTGAATCAGAACTGGCCTGAGAGAAAATGGGCTGTTCTAGTACAGAGCATACTTAGGGGGAAGGCTCAGCAAGTGTATTCGGCATTGTCCATGGATGAGTCTAAGGATTACGAGGAAGTAAAAAGGGCTGTACTGAGGAGTTACGAGTTGGTGCCAGAGGCATACCGGCAGAAGTTCCGGAACTTGAGAAAGCCCTGGAACCACACGTATTTAGAGTTTGCCCATGAGATGTAAATGTATTGTGAGTGTTGGTGCGCTCACAAAGGGTTTGATGAAGATAATGATAAACTGTTACAGTTAATTCTGATGGAGCAATTTAAAAGTTGTATCCCCGAGAGTATGAACACATGGATGAGAAGGAGACAGAGACTCTGTCTGCAACTGCCAAGTTAGCAGACGAGTATGCTTTAACCCATGAATCAAAGTTTTCCTCAAACAAGAGCTACCAGAGAGGCAGTAGGGATGGTAGAGAAAGCCCACCGGCTAAGGCAGAGAATAAGCTGGGAGCTAGTGGTAAAGGTAAGGAGGAGGAAATGCAGGCTGGCAGGAAGGTTCCTAGCTTTACCTGTTATAATTGTGGGAAAGCTGGTCATATCGCATCTAAGTGCTTTGTTCCAAAGAAGGAGACAGGAAAAGGGAAAACAGCAATCCCCACAGGTTGCATTGAGTCGGTCAGCAGATCGATGAGGAAGGCAAAGGTAGATAGAGCACAAGAGGGGCGTGAGAAGTTTATCTCGGAAGGGACGGTGTCTGTGAAGGAAGGAGAAACCCCAGTTCCAGTGCGGATCTGAAGAGATACTGGGGCTGATCAGTCATTGATTTTAAGGAAGGTATTAGATTTTGGTTCTGAGACCCAGACTGGGGAGGCTGTGTTAAGAGGTATCGGAAGAGGGACAGAGGCTGTACCTTTGCACGGGATATTTCTGAAATATGACCTGGTATCTGGACCTGTCGAAATAGGGGTGCGGTTGAAACTAGCGATGGACGGCATGGACGTCCTACTTGGTAACGATCTGGCAGGTGGTGACGTATGTTCAGCAGTGAAGCTGACAAGCAAGCCTGTGAGTGCTGAGGACCCGCCCGTAGATTCCAAGATTTATCCCGCTTGCGCAATCACTCGCAGCATGTCTAGAAAGGCGGCTGAGAAAGGAGCCAGTTTAAATGAGTCCAGTGTTGATTTGGCGGAGACGTTTTTACCGACCCTGTACCAAGAGGGGTTAAAGGGTGGTAAAACAGAGGATAGTGGGGTGAAAGAGAGTAAAGGAGAGGAAGTAGATCTACCCTTAGCCAGGAGGGAATTTATAAAGGAACAGAGGAGGAGCTTGTGGCGTTGAGAGTCAGCTCTTTCTGAGGCAGAAATTGATAGGGAACCAGAGGGCTACAACCTGAAGGAGGAAGTGTTAATGAGGAAGTGGAGGCTGACCACGGTGCCAGTCAATAAGGACTGGGCGGAGGTAAACCAGGTGATGGTTCCGATGGTCTATCGGAATGAAATTTTTAATTTGACTCACAAGATACCCCTAGGTGGACATTTCGGAGTGAGGAAGCAGGTTATGGAGGCACAGAGTAAAGATGAGAAACAGATATGGCAGTTAGCAGGTCCAGGGTTGGACACGGATGAGGGATAATTATATCTGAGGAAGAATGAACAACAATATGAAGATATCAATGGAAGTGTACCAGTTCACAGAAATGGAGGGAGTTTGGATGGAAAAACTTGATAAGATATTTTATTACACCCTCTCAGAAATCCCATTATGATAGTAACCTCCGTTTGCTGGAGAAATTGTGGAAATCAAAATGCAAATCATTATCATATTTTTTGGGACTGCCCTGTTATCAAAAACTATTGGAGGGGGATACACAATGCCCTACAAGACATCCTTAAATGTGAAATACCCTTAAGAGAGTAAGACCATACATTTTGGATACATACCTCAAGAATGGTTGAAAAGATAAATATTTAATGAATATACTGTTGGTGGCTGGTAAAAAGACTCTTACTAGGAAATGGTTATCACAGGAGAGCCCAACTTTAAATACATGGATGGAAATTACAATGGACATTTACAAAATAGAGAAGATAACAGCATCTGTTCATCACAAGCTGGAACAATTTGATTCATACTGGGGAAAATGGTTTAACTACATAATGCCTCATAGGCCCAATTTTATTCTCACACATCAATGAATCTGTTGTAAAAAAAGATCACTCCCTACTTGTACATAGTTCCTTCCTTTTGCTTGTTTTTTTCTTTCCACTCTTTTCTATAAGTGTATACCCCAGATAAATACTTTGTGATCTATGATATATGATATATATGTACAATGTCTGAAA
The DNA here is from genome assembly GCF_030144855.1 of Hypanus sabinus. NCBI lineage: Eukaryota > Metazoa > Chordata > Chondrichthyes > Myliobatiformes > Dasyatidae > Hypanus > Hypanus sabinus. Next base: position 44,779,441 of record NC_082710.1, read on the forward strand.
TACATCATATGGAAATGTTTGTTTGATGATGAATGTCAATAAAAAAATAAATTACAAAAAAAGGTTCCATTTCCCAATCTCCCAAATCACAGAGTCCCCGATCCCTATACTCGCTCTAAGATTACTAGTTTCAATGGCAAAATCTATTATAATACTGTGTAAAAATAGTGAATTAAAATGTGTTTTAATAACATCTAATGATCTGATAATCTGTTATTTTGACAAGTCAAGAGCATGAAGTCTTCGAAGTATTATTTAAGTTTCATGTGATATTTTTCATCAGTCCAAAGCTGCAGTCAGATTTTGAAATCCAGGAAACAGTTTCAGCATGTCTTTCAGAAAGACTGAGTTAGTTTTTGTTTAGAGCAAAGATAACTTAATATCCTTAAAAGTAATGTTGGTCTAACTAATTAGATGGGCTGCTTCTGATATTAGAATACAGTTATAAAGAATGATTTTACCAAATTGATTTTGGGATTTTTCTCATCTCTTTCAGGAGATTATATGGCTGGGATGGCAGGGAAGGGGAGTGAAATTAGCATTTAATTTATCCCAAACTGGGAAAAAAAATGGAGAATTTGTTTTAAAACTAGAAACAAATTACCAATTTTACATTTGGTTTTGCTTACACTTCCTGTATATTTCTGAATCAAAATAACTTGAAATCAGAACCATTAAGTTCTTCAGAGCTGTTTCTGTTCCACTGTCACAGATTGACCAGTAGAATATCTAATTACCTGGTGATAAAGTTACCAGGACAGAGCAGTAGATTTCTGGAAAACTCAGCCTTAATTACGCATTCTATATTCTTGCGTGAATGACCACACCAAGTTCAAAACAGAGGAATGCAAAAAAAAAAACCACAGCTCATTTTTGAATAAAAAGCATGGAGTAAACTGTGTCAAAGTGATAAACGTACCTTTGTAGATGAGTACAGACAGTAGTAAGGACATGGGAAATTAGCAGTTCCAGATGAAATGTTCAGGATCAAACCCTTTTTTCTGAAAGTATAATATATCTGAATATACAATAGTTACATGTACTTTTACAGGAATATTTCACTGTGTTTCAAAATATAAAAAGGCTAACATCAGATGGGATGTGGAATATCTGGTTATCTGCTGTAAAGACTTTTTCAATCCCTATGGAGGGGGGGAGAGGGGGGGACTGCTTGAAAGATTAATGTTATGGTTTCTTCTGCCAGCTTGTTTACCTTTTCCCCAAGGACACTTTGCCTGCTTGTTAAGGTTCCTGCAGAAAGAGCAGGGCAGAGCTGGTTGATGGAAAGCCTGTGTCCAGCATGTGGAGATAAAAAGCAGGTCCACTGTGACACAGACAGGCACACCACGAGGCACACACAGTGTTGGACACTGAATGAGCTTTGTGCACCCATGTGAAGGTGGGGTTTTGGAGGATCGAGTCAGGGAAATCGATCAGTGGCTCACAGTGTGAAGAAGTGCGACTGGTGGGGAATTATTTGTGTGTCCTCCCTTGCCTGGGTGATACTTCCACCACTGAAGAACAGTCATACGTATCATGGTCGTAGTTGGTGACCACACCAGTACTTCGGAAGACAACGGGACAATCGACGGCAACGGCTCACCTCTCATTACCTCTCTCTCTTTCTTTCCCCAACATCACTCAACAAATTACCTTGACCTGAATTGAACTCCCTTCATCATATCGTAAGACTGTATCCATTTACCCCTCGGTTTGAAAGAGCCTGATTTTAGTTCCTATTTCCACACTTCTGTATATTATTGCTAACCTGTTTCATATGTTTGCATTTTATAGTACTGTATTGTGTAGTTTACTAATAAACACTATTAGTTACTAGTATTACCAGACTCTAAAGTTCTTTCCATTTCTGCTGGTTCTTTAACCTGGTCATGGGGTACATGACACATGATAGTCTTGTTGGATTTTGTACTGCTCCACTAAGACATGAACTCTTATAAGAGTTTAAACTTTAACAGGAATCTTTCACTGTGTTTCAAAATATAAAAAGGCTAACATCAGATGGGATGTGAAATATCTGGTTACCTGCTGTAAAGACTTTTTCAATCCCTATCTAGAGCAAATCCCTACCTCCTTTCACTCCACAGCTTGTTTCTCAACACAGCTACTTTGGCTAAAAATTCACTTCTCTGATGTTGCCTGATCTGCTGAATTGCTTCAACCTGTTCTCTATTTTAACATTAAATTTCCAGAATCTGCTGTATTTGACTTTGCAAAAACACTGGTGCAGGTCTGGCCATTAAAGCTCGAGACCCATGCAATGTGCTTGGATCTTCTCTCTCAAGCAGTTTGGAAAGCCAACAAGTTGCACTCTGGCTCTGTGGCAAAATACAACAAGCACAAAACAATCCAGCGTTGAAATGGGCAACCCATTCAGACACGGGCAAAGATATATCCAGTCAAGTCCAATTCTCTATAATATTGTTCAAAAATTACAAAAGCTCTCCTGTCAATTAATCAAGCATTAGCAATATTCTTGCAGAATTATATCTTTTAGTCAATATGCCAGACTCCACCATCATCATCCATAGATATATCCTATCCCACTGCCAGAGATGGTAGCAATGACTATTTACATTTATACAACACTTTTTAACAGCATAACATTCCAAGTCTGTCCAGCTAAATTATTTTGAATAACATATGGAGACTTCGGACCAAAGATTTGGATAAACAAATAGTTTTCAAGTAGAGATTTAAAGTAGGAATAAGAGATAGAGAAGTTTTAGGAGGCAGTTCCAAAGTCTACAGCAAGAGTGGAGCAATTAACTCTGGATAAAAAGAGAGCCAAAGAGGAGGAGTATTATCATCTTAAAACTGGATTATGTTATACAGATTAGGAAGGATGAACTGATTTAAAAGCATGGAGTAAACTTTAAAACCGGAAGCAATCCTTAACTGGGCCCAGGATAGTGAGCATAGGATGAATGATCAAACACAAGTTGGGGAATAGGGAACAAAGAGAAAATCTGCAGATGCTGGAAATTCAAGCAACACACACAAAATGCTGGAGGAACTCAGCAGGCCAGGCAGCATCTATGGAAAAGAGTACAGCTGATGTTTTGTGCGGAGACCCTTCAGCAGGACTGAGGACTTAGGGAATAGGGAGAGTTTTGAGTGGTCTCTAGTTTTCAGAATACATAAACAGAAATAACTTAGTCACATACCACCATGGGAAAATGGGCCAAAAAGCACTCAACATTGACTCAGGACCCTGTGAATTCTCATGATATCAGGTGAATTCAGGCAAGAAAATCCTCCTGCTAATATTCACTGAATACTTTATTTAGCCCCATCAAAGGACTTGTGCTATTGATTAATTAGACCCGTCAGCTTACGTTTGAAGTTTTTGGTCTTACCGTTCTCTCATCTTTGGCAGGACAATTTGAGTCATCTACAAATTACAGAAAGATATGACTACATAGTTACACTTGATTATTCCAGTTTAAAGAGTACAACTTTCTACCTTGTTCACCAAAAACTCAAACTACAAAAGTACATGCTAGTGATATTAATTTTTGTCCAATGAATATTAATATGTGCAGTTCAGTGGGGCTGATACCTCACAGCTTCGGTGAGATGGGTTAATTTCTGATTTACAGTAACAGTTGTGTAGAACTTGCATCTTTACCCTGTTTTCTCTGGGAAGACTCAGGTTTCCTTCACAAAACCCCATTGCAAATGACTCCTTAAGCAGGTGGCTGAGAGGAGGGTTAGGAGATGTTAGTGGACAAGTGTGAGAGAACCAATTACAAGGAAATAAATAGGGAAATGGGACTGGTTGGTCTGTTCTGAGAGACCAGTATAAGCTTACTAATCTAAATAGCCTCCATCTATTTCATGAATAAATATATAACATTTACCTTATTCCAAAAGTATATGAGATGGGCTAGGAATTTAGAAGGGAGATATATATTGTCACATGTACAAAATAAAGACCATAAGACATAGGAGCAGAACTAGGCCATTCAGTCTGTTCTGCCATTTGATCATGGCTCGCTTATTTTTCCTCAATCCCATTCTCCTGCCTCCTCCATATACTCTTTGAAGCCCTTACTAATCAATAACCTATCAAACTCTACTTTAAATATACCCAATGGCTTGACCTCCACAGTCACCTGTGGCAATGAATTCCATAGATTCACCACCCTCTGGCTAAAGAAACTCCTCTTCATCTTTTTTCTAAAGGTATGTCTTTCTATTCTGAAGCTGTGCCCTCTGCTCCTAAACTCTCACACTAATGGAAACATCATCTCGATGTACACTCTATCCAAGCCTTTCAATATTTGGTAGGTTTCAACAAGATCCCATCTGCCCATTCTTCTAAGTAAAGACCCAGAGCCATCAAACGCTACTCATATGATAATCTTTTCATTCCCAGATCATTCTTGTGAACCTTCTCAGGGTCCTCTCCAATGTCAGCACGTCCTTTCTTTGATATGGGGTCCAAAACTAGTCACAATACTCCAAGTGCGGTGTGACCAATGCCTTATAAAGCCTCAGCATTGCACCTTTGTTTTTATATTGAAAAAAAATGGCAGCATTGTGTTTTCCTTCCTTACTACCAGCTCAACCTGCAGGTTTTCCTTTAGGGGATCCTGCACTCAAACTCTCAAGACCCTTTGCATCTCCAGTTTCAGAAGTTGCTCCACATATAGAAAATACTAAATGTCTGTATTCCTTCTACCAACATGCATGACAATACACTTCCTTTTCAACTGCCACTGTTTTGCCTTCTTTATTCCCACCCTCTGCTTTCTGTAAGTCAGCCAATTCTGGTATTTCTTCTTAAATACCATGGGTTCTTATCTTGCTCAGCAGCCTCATATGCAGCAGTTTGTCAAAGGCATTGTGAAAATCTAAGTAACGTCTATTGACTTTCCTTTGTCTATCCTACTTGTTATTTCCTCAGACTTCCAGCAGACTCCAAAAGACCTATTTCTACGCAGTACGATGCTATTTACTCAGATACTACTTTCATCTATTCTAGAGTCATGCATTCATTTATAAAATAAATTTACCAGTGGAAGATTACATACCTTGACCACAGCCACCACATTAACAGAAATCATATCATTGACGGTCTAATGTACAAAGACAAAATAATATTACTAATATTGTAACAGCAATAATAAGTTTCTTGAAACAAGTTTTAATTATCCATACAACAAAACTAACTTTGGGTTCTCAAAATTATACTGTATAAAATTAGTTATAATACATAGTTGGTTTGAAAGTAGCCTTTCCATGGTGAAACTACACTCCATTTAATATAATGGCCTGAGGGCAGAGGATTAGAGACAGGGAGGTGATACAATTCTGCCACAAAGCAGGAAGTCAGCAGTTATGCTGGTGGTCAGTTTAACAATTTTCAATGTAATGATTGTGATTATGAAAAATCAGATAGTGCATTCGGAATATTATCAAAAATATTTATTTTTTTTAATTTAAAAATAATTAGATAGCAACATGAAAAGAAACCAATTTACATTGGAGTCTGCTAATACTTTCTCCTAATGTAGATCATATTAATGTAATTAATAATATGGTCCATTTTCTCCACTTAAAGTTCACTCCCCTTAAGATCTCGATCTGTTGGGGCATGGGGCCACTGGTATCAGTGGCCTTCCATTCCCTCACAGAGTTCATTCAATTTATGGCATCCTGTCAGCAAGTGGTGAAATTGGACCAGGGGAAAATGCACAGGAGCAAAGGAAGCTCAGATTCTTCCACTGGCACGCTGCCAGGAATTTACCTCTATCCATTGCCACGTCTGCCTCTGCCAACATTCCAGGCTCCAACCTTGATGTCTCATTAATATTGGGGATTGCAGGATGCCTTCTATATCAAGTACCAACGAATTTGAAGGAGGGGTAGTACTGTATATTGCAATTGCTAACAAGCTACTGAGAGCAAATATTGGAGGAAGAAAATGAGCTCTTGAGAATCTCTCCTTCTTTACAAGACCTTAATTTCTGGACCGATGGAAGTTTGGTAAGAATCTCTTTTTGACTTGAAGATCACATATTATCTTTGCTATTTGAGCTATCATGTATTAGTATATTCAGTGATTATACATATATAAAAAAGAGAATCTCTGCTTTTAAATACAGTCATTTTCTGTATACTGAATAAAATAGTCATTTACCTTATCCAGATCGTTCATTTCGAGAAATTTACATGGGTGTGATTCCTGTATAATTCCAACATTATTTACTGTAAGAAAAAAGTAGTGTTTTCTTTTAAAATAGATACAGATCATGCAATTTTGTATGTACATCTATCCATCCATTCAGCCTCAAAATAGGCCTTTGTATCCCACCTTGCCCATGTTGACCACGATCCCCATCTGTGCTAATCTCACTTGCCTGAATGAGATCTGTATCCCCTGCACATTCCTTATCCAAGTACCAGTCCTCTTAAATGTTGTAATATTATCTGCCTTCACTGTCTTCTTCAGCAGTTCTTCTCTCTAAATGCAAAACTTAGTGTTCAGATCTTTAACTTTCTCCCTTCTCACCTCAAACCTGAGCCCTCTAGTTTAAGGGGAATACCTTTGTATAATTTACAAACTCAAAATCATTCTCGACAGAAAGTGTGCACAAACTAGGACACTAACCAGCCAGTTTATGATAGAGCCAATCACCATGTTAGACAAAGCTGAATCATTGTACCATCACTTCCCTTAATCACAGCATGTACCTCACCCTGAATAACAGAACTGGCAAACATGGTTCACTTTGCACACCTCAAGATCCATCAATGTGCTAGTAAAGCCTTTGGCTAACTGAGGAAAAGGTATTTGAAGATCAAGGGCTCAGACGTGGAGCAAAATTTATAGTCTACAGCGCAGCAATGATCTCCATCCTCCAATACCTTTCTAAGGCTAGGACTTCCTAGAGCAGACATCAGATGGCTCTGGAAAGATACTACTAACATAATCTCCACAAAATCCTTGAGCTCTGACAGAAACAGGCAATATCATTACAGAACTCATCAATTATTGGCGATCAATTATGGGGATAGTGAGATGGTTATCAGCATCTTTTGGGTAGATAGATCAATCATTTGCAGCGTCAGAAAGCAATTACTTTACAGTATTGTGTTGAGTTTTGTGTACTGAAAATGAGAGTTGCTCTGGCCACGTCACAAACTGAACCACTGACAACTCGTTCTCATTTATGAATTACACTTTATTTACTTGTGCACAAGGAGAACAGCTCAGACAAGGTCACTGAACTGCTCTGAAGCTTGAACAAAGAAATACCATTTTTATACAGAAATTGACTAGCTGGTTGCAGATATTGACCAATTGGGAACCTTGTGTATGTTCAAATTCATTATTTGCATCATCAATGACTATTCACTCTATGATAATACGGGTGTTACTAGCCAAAGGAAACTACAAGCTACTAGCCAATAATGCCTCAGAGTTGCCCAATAGTCAGTGTATGCCTTGTACTTCTGTTTGCATACTTATCTTGGAACGTCAAATGGCATTGCATCCCATGCTATGCAAAGGGGCACTATGGTCTCAAAAGACCTTTCTCACATTTGTTGATCCACACAGTCTGTAAGCTATCCTTGCCTGCATATTATCTTAACCCTTGCCTTGCCACAGCATCCACAGCCTCAGAATTGCTCATCTTCACCAAGCTCTTCACAAATGAAAAACCCAGTAAATGGATGCGATAGAAGGTTGTGATTTGTCACCCAGTACAAATTTTACCCCAGTTTCCATTTGACCTATGCAGTCGTTTTCATAAATATCTGTGCTACAACTGAAATCAAGAATAACTTCCACCTTCGGACTCTAGTTTCTCCATGAAATTCTAAAAATCACTTCTCCACTTTCTCACTTCCATTTAAAAAAAAATGATAAACCACTTAGGTCACTCCTCTTAGCTCTAATTCCAGTTTCTAGTAACATACATGAATTCACAATATGAAGCCAATTTTGTACTGCAATTTTGTACTGAGAATCAGCACCCACAATCCAAAGCAAGACAGTATCGTGTCAAAGAGTAAATTGTTTTAACTTACTCAGGATCCCAATATCAAGGCCTCTCAGATTTTTTTCAATGTGCTGATAGATGTCCGTATTAATAAAGTTTGCCTGAATTATTTTTACATTTCTTCCTGTGGCTTGCTCTGTCAAGAAGATGGAAAAATAAATCATTGAAATAAAGTGATAAAAATCACTCTGGACTCAACCAAATTTTATTAAACACAACATTATCATATTACTTGATTCCATTGCAGTAATCAATTTTATATTGTCAGGATTACTCATGATGGCACGCACTTGTTAGCAATTTTTACATTCTTATAAACAAGTGTCTTAATGGTAAATACTTGTTTTCAAATATTTCATGTTGATAGTCTGAGAAGCCTGTTGGTTATCTTTCAAAGAAATACCTTCTCTGTTCTATATAGCTACTATCAATGTATTCCCATCATTTCCAATCAATATACTTCCTATCTCAGCTACAAAACACCTTCCAATCAGTAACCATTTCCTTTGATGTAATTTCTGAATAAAAAGTTAATAGGCTATAAATTCTATGGCGGCCTGCAGGTGCGCTATGAACTGTTTTTTAGTTTAAATTTTTTTTTTCAGTTCTCAAGTGTATGTTGGAACATGCTTGTTGTAACTGCACTCTCCTTTCTTGGGAAGATGCAATGCTTCAAAATCTGCTCAGTCCCCAGATTTCATATTCTACCATCCAAAAATACTCCAGTCCAAGGTCTGTTAATCAGTTATCTCCAGGTGTTTTTTTTTTGCCTGACCGAAATATGATGTGGATCATCTGTTGTACCATCCTGATGATGCAGCTATGCCAGAAGTCAGGAGCAGTACCTTCCGTGATTATATTTTTGTTCCAAACACTGGACCAGAATAAGTACAAGCTAAGCTTGTAAGCACGGAATGACGAAGAAATACAGCATCATAAGCAAATGAAAAGGCAATATAGGCTCTGGGATGATGCCAAAAATTATTCAAGGATTACTGGAAGGTTGCTTAGATTGAATGCAGGGGCACAGGGATGGGAGAACCATAGAACATCACAGCACAGAAACAGGCCTTTTGGCCCTTCTTGGCTGTGCCAAACCATTTTTCTGCCTGGTCCCACTGACCTGCACCTGGGCCATATCCCTCCAAACCCCGCTCAACCCGAGAGTTTCTGGTTGTGCTCTTACTTGTAAAAATTAAGTAGAATTTATATTTGTTTTTCTTGTGCAGGTTGCCTATCTAATCTTATGTGCCTGAGATATTTCTGCAAGTACGTTTTTCATTGCACCTGTGCATACATGTACCATTATGTAAACTGAGGTTAAGCCCAATTTTTGTCTGTCTGCTTAGCCTTCTATCCCAGCCAGCCAACAGTGGGAGTTCTGAATCAAAAGGCCATTTCCAGTATAATTTTGAAGTTGTCGAAAGCTATGCGACTTTTTCCAAAGCAGTTGATGCTCAGATTTTCAACCCACAAAATATTCAGTTATTAAGTGGGTCCTCCTATCAAGCTGGCAAATGTTCTTACTCACAAACAAGAGAAAATCTGCAGATGCTGGAAATCAAAGATTTCAATGTCTTCCAAATATATCACAGAATTTTGAACAATATGATTTTTAAAGTTCCTTAAAATAATCCACAATTGTAAATATATCAAAGAAGAACTAGAAGGCTTTTGATCTGGAATGTTAACTCTTTTTTCTTCCATGGATGATTCCTGATCTGCTGAGTGCTCTCTGCTTTAACTGTCTACATCTCAGATTTCCAGCATCCACAGTTTTTGATTTTCAATAAATTCATTATGATCCCTACTAGACATAACTAAGCCTCGACTTTCCCATGGTTTGTCCAGAGTTTCTGTCACTCATTCATCACAGTTGCAGAGAAAGACTAAAAAAAATTCCCAATGTTGACAATTGTAAAACTGAAAATTGTGATCTTACCTATTTCATTTGCAACCTTTTGTAACTTCTCTGTAGACCTGCTTATGAGTAATATGTTTAAACCACGCCTGGCCAACTATAGCAATGAGAGAACAAAAATAAAATCATCCCACTGTATTGTAAAAAAAAAGATTAAAGTTCTGTTAATATTGATCAGTTATAGATGGATAAAAATTGATAGAAATTCTGTCTGAAAGAGCCATGCTACAAGGATTCAGAAGTAAATACCCAAAGGTAAATCAGGATAGTAGCGTAGAAATTAGCCTAATGATATTACAGAACCAATGACTGAGGTTCAATTCCTTCACTGTCTGTAAGTAGTTGTTTGTTTTCCCTGTGACCATGAGTTTTTCCCTCCTGTTTCCTCCCACATTGTGAAGATGTACAGGTTACTAGGTTAATTGGTCATATGGGTATAATTAGGCAGCACGGGCTCAAAGGCTGCAAGGGCCAGTTACTAGGCTGCATCCCTAAATGAAATAAAAATAAATTATTCACACAATCAGTTCTTTCAGTGACCTAGGAGTGCATTGCTAATTAGAGAGGAAAAGTGCATGCAAGGGAAATTTTATATTTCCATTCCATTTAAATTGAATTGGAGCATAATAATTGTAGAACTATAATTCAGAAAGCTCCTGGAGACTGTTTGTCATCTCCAATTATCTGGACTCTTACAACTCATGCTCATCCATCAATCACATTTCACTTACTTGTGCACCAGAGAGGACAGTCCCTGTCACTGGACTTCTCTGAAGTTTGAACAAAGCTATTCCATCTTTATACAGAAGTTAACAAATTGAATATAGATATTGACCAATTGGAAACCTTGTGCATAATCAATTAACAATCACACTACAATAATACAGGATTCTATGGCCAATAGGTGGAAGAAAAGTTTCCAAGTGTCTAGTTTCTGTCCACACAGTACACAGATTCATTTATTTATCCCATGTACATCAAAGTATAGTGTTTGCATGAACAACCAACACTGCCAAAATAGAAACTACAAGCTAATGACCAATAATACCTTGGAGTTAGTGAAGTGATTATCCAACAATTAACAAGTCAGACAGTATCTATGGAGAGGAATAAGCAGACAACATTTCAGGCCAATACCTGTCTTCTAGATTGGAAAGGAAGGGGGCAGGCACCAGAATGAGAAGGTGGGTGGGGGGGGGGGGAGAAAGAGTAATACAAGCTAGCAGGTGATACCAGGGACCAGGTGAGGGGAAAGGTGGATAGGAAAAGGAGGGCATGAAGTCAGAAACTGGGGGAGGGGAGGTGACATATGGAACAGGCAAAGGACTGAAAATGAGGAATTTAACAGGAGAGGGCAGTGGACCATAGAAGAAAGGGAAGGAGGAAAGTAACAAGAGGGAGGAGATGGGCAGGTGAGGAAAAGAGAAGTGCTGAGAGGGAAGGCTTCTGCCCTTTCTTTTCCAGTCCTGATGAAGGGTCCAGGCCTGAAATGTCAACTGTTTATTCACCTCCATAGATGCTGTCTGACCTGATGAGTTCCTCCAGGTGTGTGTGCGTGTGCACGTGCGCGTGCACACACGCCTTGCATTCTTTGTTTGCATCCTTATCTTGTGTTGTTAAGTCAATTGATCACATATCTCATGTTCTGCAAAGGGTGGCTGGTCTCCTCCAAGAATTTGTCTCACCTGACGTAATCGCACACTGTAAACTATCCTTATCACAATCAACTTGCCAAAATATGAACATGCTAAACAGCTCGTCTGGCCTTCGGATCATTAGACAAGACTGAAAAAGCAGGCTAGAATAAAGATAAGTGGAGCTCTTTACAAATAGCTCTCCAACACGAGTCCCTCCATGTTTAGTGGGCAATATCGTCAAGTTGCACTTTCCATATTTTGAACTAATCCACATCAACCATGACATTTCTCATGGTTCAGTCAGGGTGATCTGGACCTTCACTCATAATACAGATTCTGAATGCAAATCATCCTCAGTCTTATGAAAAAAGGCATTGACTCAACCTTAATGCATCTATTTATGAAGAAATGGCCTAAAATCTTTGCACACAAATATAATCAGGGAGTAATCAGAATCAGAAGAAATATACAAAGATTTACATATTATAAGATGTGCATTATTAAGAAGTCCTGGCAATATCTTACCTCATGTGCATATGCTTTTCCAATACCATCTGTTGAGCCAGTGATAACTGAAAATAAATATAATTAAAAGCCATGTATAGTAGGTGAACTTAAATACCACTTTCCTGAAACTACTTTTGTCCCAAAAGGCAAATAAACTGACTGATAACTCACAATTAACAACTAAGGTAGGAGAGAATCACCCACCTTCTTGATTCTTAACATTGATTTGTCCCTGTGGAGTTCTGCATAAAGTGAGCATTAGGAGGTGACATTGTGATGCAAAGGAGTTAGAGGCTGTAAGTTTCTTTGTAAAATATAACTTCCCCTTATTTGCTGCTTTTCTTTTTGGTTATTTAGGTGTTGAGTTAAAACTTTATGGTGGAGCTTTTCCCTAAATGAATTTTATTTCCACATAAAAATGTTTCGATTATCTACAGCTCCCTTTCTATTCGGGCTGTGATCCATCATTTTGTGCTCTTTTCTGCCCGATTTATTCACTATTTTTTTTTTAATTTCTCTAAGTGGAGCATTCGCATGCAATTCTAAAAACTAGTACTGCAGCACAGCTTTCACTAATCAGGGAACTTGAGCTAGCGAGAAACACGGCGAGATTGGTGATGTGGATCGTTTTATTATGGAATGTGCTGCATTTTTCAATGAGTCCGGTAGTCGTTGAGAACTTGCTCAGGTCTCTCTGAAGCTGGGTTTCAGTGTTGGGGATTCAGTCACCAAACTGAACAGGAATTAGTTATACTTTTTATTTGTGGTATTTGCTATATAGTCAGAAAAGTCTTAGAACGGCACAAAATCTAGTTATAAAATCATGTTTGAATATCCGTGAATTATATCAGGTAAAATAGTTATTTATCATTAACAAGTTTGGCATTGTACTACCTTCCCATAGCAGTTCGTGTACTTCCGTAATGCTTTCTAGCAAGGAGCTGAACATTTCGATTGTGGTAATGCCTGATCAGAACGTATTTCCTACACAGTATCTTACATGCCTGTTGTCCTGTTAGTCAAGAAAGTGGATTTATAGATGGCCGTGAGGGTGAACATCTCAGGCAAGTGTTTAAACTCCAGCTGGAGATAGTTTTGAGTTGGTTTTCATTTATATGACACATTTCAATCCCAGAATATCCAAATGCAGTCTACAGCCTGCTAAATTCTTCTGTTCTGAAGTATAGTACATCTGAGGCACTCTAGGAAAAAAGAGGAAGGTGACTTGCGGTACAGGGATACCAGATGCGCTCCTAAATCCCGAAACGCGCGCAACCCGACTCCAGACCCCGCATCGCGACGCGGAAGTTCTCAGAACCAAAAAGCCAGCTAAGTACAACAGTGCGCGGAGATAATGGTCGATTGAACAATATGAAGAATGCTTCTCCCGGTACCCTTTGCTGTTCTTCTGTCACTGCCGGGCCCCTAGCTCCGCAAAAAAATAATAACACCGTATCTGCCGTAGCACAACACAAGAACGCTGTCAATCCAAATCCCACCACTGTGAACACTTCCCTAAAGAGGAAAGCACCATTTCGGATCTTACTGCCCCAAGATTAAATGTCACCAAGAAACGCGATTGCTGTCGCCGTTAGTGGTAATCCCCCCCCCTTGTCCATTCCCAAACAAAACGTGAGAATTTCCTAATGCCACAAGGACGACAGATCTTTCAGTAACTTTGCTACCATTTTGCAATGCTGTGTTAGATTAACAAGTATTCAACCTTCTTTTAAAAAAAAATTCTGCTAATCTTACCTGCCCATTCCCCCATGGAAGTGAAGAAAGAGTTTGGTACCCCATGCCATTTGGTGAGTAGGAAATACCTAAGGCATTTCAGAAGGGGTATTAAAATAACTAGAATCCCGATGAGAACCCAGAGCTCTTCCATCTCAGCAGTGAATCAACGCAGGCACTACTAATTGTTAGACAACTTCAAGGCGAGTTGAAAATTCTCGGATTACGTAAATCACCCGTGGCCTCGAACGAACGTTTGGGAGAATTCAGTGCGTCAGGTAGCACGCGTGGAGGAAAATGTACTGTCGATGTTTCAGCTGGAGCATAAAGGAGGGCTGGATAAAACGATAAGTACCTCCAGGCGAGGGCGAGTGATAGCAGATGGAGGAGTTAAGCAGATAGGAGAAGAGTGAGTGGGCAGAAGTCAAAGGTGACAAAGGGCTGCCAATGATGGAATCTGACCGGAAAGGAAGAACGTGGAATCGAGTAAGGGAGGTGACATGGGCAGGTGGGAATACTGCGGCCCGGGAGAAATGAGAGAAGTGAGTGGGTGAGGAGACGAGAGAAGCTGAATGAGGACGTATCCGAGGTTTGCGTGCAAAGAAGTCTGCAGAAAGTACTGGATACAGCCCAGTCTATCACAGGCAAAGCCCTCCCTCGATTGAGAACACTTACAAAGAGCAACGATCATCAGGACCCAGGCTATGCTCTTTTCTCACTACCACCCTCGAGCAGGAGGTACGGATGCCTCAGGCCGCACACCAACAACTGTCAGGCTGCTGAACCCGCGTTCAACTATGAACTGATTCAGCAACCCACACACTCACTTTTAAGGACTCCACTATTTGTGTAATTTTTGCACAATTTCTCCTCTTTTGCACATTGGTTTCTTGGCACTTGTTTTGTGTCACAGTACATCAATATTTGAATTACCTCAAAAAAAGGAATAGAGGGAATTGCATTAATAATAAGATTTCCAGCTTTATAATCTGCCCACATAGGAGTAGCATATAATGTCACCAATGGCATGGTGCACTCACAGACCAAGTTTAATGAAAGAACGTTGTACAGGTATTGTTAGTTAGTTACTGCCTGTAACACAGCTGGTATTTAGGGCAGCAATGAAGGTCCTCCATCTGTCCGTTCTTGCCATAAGTCGGGTGTTGAATCAGGACCCAACTGCAGGACACAGACACTGGAGTCCCGGAAACGGGACGCAGTCTAGGCAGGGGAAGCAGGACCCGGACGAGGGACTGGGAACAAGGAGGCTGGAGTGGACTCCGAGCCCAAGACTGGACAAGGACCCAGACCCTGGGTCTTGCCTCGGGCTCGAACCCGGACCCCCAAACCCAGGCAAAGACGTGACGAGGCTTGAGCTAGGGGCAGACTAGGAACTGTACATCACAGAGCCGGGACTCATCTATAACTCCACACCAATGTGGGGCAAAACCATCCGTCGGGTAACGGCAAAACAGCCTGACCTACCCGACGGAGGCAAAGACAAAACAAGACAGATTCCCCCACAGGGCAACGGCAGAACGGCCGGACTTACCCCATGGGGGCAAGGACAGGAAGAGACAAACGCCAAGAAACGAGAGACAGTTCCATCTCTGCATCGGGGTAGCTCCGAATAGCCGTTACGGCCGGCAGCCCTGGCTGACTACGGAAGCAACCGGATCCCTACCTGGCTCAGAGTGGCTGATGGCCACCCAGCTGGCCTGGGAGCAGCTGAATCCATACCGCAATGACCGCTCCGACTACCACCAGCAAGGCTCCCAGAAGCCATGGCTCTCCAACGCGGCCCCAAGGATGGCAAGAGTCCATTCTCACCTTCCACCAGCCATCTGTGCCATGATTATCAGACCAAGACCAGGGCCACTTATATTCCCAGTTCCAATATGCGCCTCAGGTGTTTCCAGTTAAGTCCAACCGCAGCAAGGGACCGCCGGAAAACCCAGAGTCCGTGGACCACACCACGGGCTTCGGACTGAACCGCCATAGTCCTGGCCATCTTCTCTATTGTGCCTCTGTGTCATAAGGAGGCTGGACCCAAGTGCAGGATGCAGGCACTGAAGTACTAGGGGCAGGATAGAAACAATTAAACGATAGACAAGATGTGGTGACCGTGGTGTGCGTGAGGGACCTTACGTTCAAGGTGATTCTGGGGTTCCGGGAGTCTTGGAGTTCAGGCAGGATCCCTGATTTCACTGGGCAGGCCACATAACTCCTGGACAGGGCCCAGACCTCCCAGGCAGGAACACAGGGGCCTGAGTGGGTCACAGGGCACCTGGGTAGGTTGCAGGGCACAGCCCATCGACAACAAGAGATAGGTAGGGGCAGAGACCTCTGGACAGGCCACATAACTCCTAGGCAGGGCCCAGACCTCCCAGGAAGGAACACAGGGGTCTGAGCAGGTCACTGGGCACCTGGGTAGGTTGCAGGGCACAACCCATCAGCAGCAAGGGATGGAAAGGGGCAGAATCCCCCACCAGGCAACAGCAGTCTAGCCAGGCTTGCCCAACAGAAGCAAGGGATAGGAAGGGAACTAGGTCCAGGGTGACTGCCAGATTTACTCAAAGAACTCATCTTTAACCAGGGCAACACCTCAACTCCACTCAGTCCCCAGAGCCCCCTATATACACCGCCGGCCGATGGGCATCAGGTGTGCCTCCTTGAGCCCCAACAAGCCACGATGATCTATAGGTGTGACTAATTGGGCTGAAGGGTGAAAGGAGGGACAGCTACAAGACTCAGAGTCCAGAGTCCACGGACTGGATCAAGACCCGGAATGCGGGCTCCAGACTGGACCATAACACTCTGGTGTGGTTCAGCGTCCTCGTTTCTGCCTTTATGGTACAGTGCCAAAATGTCTTAGGTCCCTTTCATTTCCTCCACCCTTCAGGGGTCCAACAAAATGCTGTCTTGATGATGGATTTGACCTCACTTCTCGTCGAGTGTCTAATCCATCTCCAGTGTTTCCTCATGATGATTGAGGCCATGCCCTCTTGATGACACTGAAGGAGTAGGACATGGTTGGAAATCTTCCTTCGCTAGAAAATACAGAGGATCTTCCGAAGGCTTGTGTTGTGGGATGACAACAGCTTGGCAAGGTCATTTTCTGTCTTGCACCAGCATTCTGACCCACACAAGACTGTGGACGGAACACAGTTCTGGTACAGCCTCACCTCGGTGTGGACGCTGTACTTGGTTGATCCCCTATGTTACTCATTGATCTGAAGACATTTCTAGCTTTGTTGAGTCTGCACTGGACGTCATCCTTCGTCCCACCATTCCGCTGAATGATGCTGCCCAGGTAGGTGAACCTGCTGGTGCTGAGTATGCTGATACTCTATGCCTCGATGAGAGGAGGAGACTCTACATCAAGGGCTATGGTCTCAGTCTTTCTCTGGTTGGCTCTGAGTCCAACCTGTCCACCAAAGCTACACAGGTGCTGAGTTTTTGCTTGAATGTGCTGGTAACGTGAGGTCATCCACAAAATCAAAGTCTTCTAAATAAGAGAATAGAGTCCGTCTAATGCTCCTCTGCTTATCTTAAGTTGTTTGCCTCATAACCCACTCAGTCACCAGGTTAAATAATATTGCTGTTATCATACAGCCTTGCTATTGTATTCTAGACCTCTTGAAATGACTGCTAACATGGCATTTGCCTTCCTCACCACCAACTCAACCTTCAAGTTAACCTTCAGGGTGTTTTGCACAAAGACTCCCAAGTCCCCCTGCATCTCAGATCCCTGGATTTTCTCCCTGTTTAGAAAATAGTCCACACATTTATTTCTACTAACAAAGTGCATGACCATGCATTTTCCAACATTGTATTTCACTTACCACTTTCTTGCCCATTCTCCTAATCTGTCTAAATCCTACCTGTTTCATCAACACTACCTGCCCCTCCACCAATCTTCGTATCATCTGCAAACTTGGCAACAAAACCATCTATTCTGTCATCTAAATCATTCATATACTACATAAAAAGAAGTGGTCTCAACACTGACTCCTGCAGAACACCACTAGTCACTGGCAGCCAACCAGAAAAAGATCCTTTTATTCCCATTCACTGTCTCCTACCAATCAACCGATGCTCTAACCATGTTAGTAACTTTCCTGTAATACCCTAGGCTCTTAAATTGGCAAGCAAACTCATGTGTGGCACCTTGTCAAAGGCCTTCAGAAAGTTGAAATATACAACATCTATAGTATCCCCTTTATCTATCCTACTTGTAATCTCCTCAAAGAATTCCAACAGGCTCATCAGGCAGGAATTTCCCTAAAGAAAACCACACTGACTTTGTACTATCTTGTCCTGTGTCACCAAGTACTTCATCACCTCATGCTTAACAATTGATTCTAACATCTTCCCAACCACTGAGGTCAGGTTAATTGATTTCCTTTCTGCTATCTTCATCCTTTCTTAAAGAGTGGAGTAACATTTGCAATTTTCCAGTCCTCTGGCACCATGCCAAAGTCCAATGATTATTGAAAGATCATTTCTAATGCCACCACAATCTCTAATGTTACCTCTTTCAGAACACTAAGGTGCCATTCCTCTGGTCTGGTTGACTTATGAACCTTTCAACTTTTTGAGCACCTTCTCCCTTGTAACAGTAAACTGCACCCACTTCTCTTCCTTCACACAATAGAACATCAGGCATACTGCTAGTGTCTTCCACAGTGAAGACTGATGCAAGATACTCATTTAGTTCATCAGCCATCTCCTTGGTCCCATTATTAATTTTTCTGCCTCATTTTCTAGCAGTCCTATATCCACTCTCATTTCTCTTATTTTTAACGTACTTGAAAAAGATTTTACTAGACTCTTTAATGTTATTTGCTAGCTTGCTTTCATATTTCATCTTTTCCCTTCTAATGATTTTTTTAGTTGCTCTCTGTAGGTTTTTAAAAACTTCCCAATCCTCAATCTTCCCACTAATTTTTGCTTTGCAGTATGCACTTTCTTTTGCTTTTACAATAGGTTTGACTTCTCTTGTCAGCCACAGTTGTACCATTTTACCATCAGAGTATTTCTTCATTTTTGGAATACACATGTCCTGCACCTTCCTTGTTTTTCACAGAAACTCACACCATTGCTGCTCTGCTGTCATCCCTGCCAGCATCTCCTTCCAATTTACTTTGGCCAACTCCTCTCTCATACCATTGTAATTTCCTTTACTCCACTGAAATACTGCTACATCAGACTTTACTTTCTCCCTATCAAATTTCAAGTTGAACACAATCGTATTGTGATCACTGGTTGCCAAGGGATCTTCTACCTTGAGCTCCCTAATTGCCTCCGGTTCATTACATAACACCCAATCCAGCATAGCTGATCTCCTGGTAGGCTTAACAACAAACTGCTCTAAAAAGCTACCTCTCAGGGATTCAACAAACTCACTCTCTTGAGATCCATTATCATCCTGATTTTCCCAATCAGCCTGCATGTTAAAATCTCCCATGACTACCATAACATTGCCCTTTTGACTCGCCTTTTCTATTTCCTGTTGTAACCTATGGTCCACCTCCCAGCCACTGTTGGGAGTTGTGTATATAACTGCCATCAATGTCCTTTTATCCTTGCAGTTTCTTAACTCAACCGATAAGGATTCAACATCTTCTGAGCCAATGTCACATCTTTCTACTGATTTGATACCATTCTTTACCAGTAGAGCCACACCACCCCCCTCTGCCTAACTTCCTATTCCTCCGCTATAACATGTAACCTTGGACATATTCAAGATTTATCCAGAATTACTTCACTGCTCTAATATCTTCAGTATAGCACAGTGAAGTGGCTTGGAGTATTTAACTCTGCTAGAAGGGTGATATGAGGTTTTTTATTGAAAGTGGTTAAATAATTAATAAAGCCTGAGGGCTAACAGGTTTGAGAATAGACAAGTTTTTATTGGTGTTTGGGCTCTGATCATGATATGAAAGTGTAAATAATGAAAAACTAGAATTATAGAAAACAAAAATGCTTTGGGTTTTAGCAACCAGTCCCAGCGTTCGTCATACTGTTGTGACTGTTGTACACAATATCAGTGAGGTTTTTTTAAATCCTGTCAGAGAACCGTCCATAATTTTATCACATATTCTACTGTGCTTTGAATCTGTTGCCTCAGAGTATTTAGGATGTCAACCTCTCCATTCATTGTAGTTATACCAAGGGATCACAAACATGAGAAATTCTGTAGATGCAGAAAATCCAAAGCAATACATACAAAATGCTGGAGGAACGTGTCCACTTTTTCCCAGCATTCCAAAATTTGTCAAGAACCGGTTCATATTCTCCTTGGGGGTGCAATTTTTTCTAATGCAGTTCCACAAAAGTTTTGAGGTCAATAGCATTAAGACTTTCACCACCTATTGTGCAGAAGAAAAAGACTAGAACTGCATTATACATTAACATCAGCACCTTCTGGTAAGATGGCAACTTCTACGGGGCCAACTAAAGGTACTATTGTCTTTTTTAAAAAAATTTTTACAATTTCAAGACCCTGTTGGACATTAAGAACTTAAAGAACTTCAGATCTACCCCATCAGCAAGTTGCTCATTGGTGGAGAAACTGAAGGAGCTGGACTTGATGCAGTCTGCTACAGCGAGGCATCGGAACTGGTGCGCAGTCAGACAGCAGCTGATTGTCTTAGTCACACTTTCTTGTGATTACAATCTATATTGGACATTGATAATGTGGAATAGTGCAAGTTCAGTTCACTGGTTCACTAGCAAATGGTGGGTGCTGACACCGGGGGATCTGTAACGTCTCAGCTGTAGTTAGGACTAGACCTCATGCCGCAGTGTCCCAAGGAGAAGCATCAGAGTTATCACCAGAGGGGCGTCCATGCTGCCCTCCAGTATTCACTTGGCAGAAGCCAAGCTGTATTGTGTTCAACTGCAAGCTGCTGCATCAGGGACTAGGACTATATATATTTTTTGTTTCACTGTATTTTACAGCTATCTTACATGTGCTATATGTGCCTTGTGCTGTGTATGATTGTTGGTACTGTGTTTTGCACCTTGGTCCCAGAGCAACGCTGTTTCATTTGGGTATTTGTGTATGGTTAAATGACAATTAAACGTAAATTTAATTCCTTTTCCTTGTCATCCTGTGTTTCAGCTGGATTTCAATTATTGCTGCCTCATTGCCTTTCAAAATGGTGCAGCCTCATAGCTGCATAGAACGTGGAACGTGAGGATGATATAGATGCAAGATGGCAGTACAGACAGTTTCCCACTCCATACTAATTGGTATCCAGTAGGAAAGAGGCGTGAATGAAGCCGAGGGTAGTTTTGGGCTGCGAGGGGAAAGGGAAACAAATTGGAGAAAATGCGAGCACAAGAAATGAGACAAGCTAGGCAGGGAAGGGGCAGGATGGAAAGGTAAAGAAAGGATGATGTACAGGATCAAGAAAACAGACCGAGATAGAAGAGAGCAAAGGAAAGATAACAGTGAAAGAGTAGAACACACCAAAATAAGGAAACAACCATAGAGGAACAGATATATGAGGAGTGACTTGAAACACTAAACATATGGTAATAGAATAGAAATGGTAATATTATTTGCAGGTTTGTGTGGATCATATCTCAAATAATGATAACAACCTTTCTCTCAACATCAGCAAAACAAAAGAGCTAGTCATTGACTTTGGGGGCGGGGGTGTGGAGGTGATGGGCAGTGCTCCTGTTCCTATCTACATAAACAGTGCTGAGGTCAAGAGAGTTCAGAGCTTCAAATTGGTAAGAGTGATTATCACTGATGGCCTATCCTACACCAACCGTGCTGACGCCATGGACAAGGAAGCTCACCAGCGTCTCTGCGGCCCCAGGAAGCTAAAGAAATTTGGCATGTCCCCTCTGGCCCTCCCCACTGTTTACTTATGCACCACAGAAACCATCCTCTGCCGATGCATCGCTGCTCGATATGACAACAGCTCTGCGTGTGACTGCAGCTCGGCACAGCACAGAGGCCAACCTGTGGTCTCTGTCTATAGTTCTGAGTGCCTCTGCAACACAGTCAATGTCATCAGAGGCCCAACCGACCCGGACATTCTCTCTTCCATCAGGCAGAAGATAAAAAAGCCTGAATTTATGTATATTTTTATCTTCTCTTTTTAAGTGAATGTGTTTTTTTTTCTAATTATCCATTGTCATCCATCAGCTTTTTTCTTTGGTAGTTAGTTGGTAGGGGGTTGACTTTTTTATATAAAAAATTTCTTTTATTATGTATGACTTATCTTTAAATTTTTGATTACAGAGTGGTATACCTTTATGTGTTATGCTATAACATTTTGATCAATTTTATTACAATATATGAATGTACACAAGTTATGTTGAGATGTATCTATGTGTTGCACTCTGTATATCTTTGAATAAAAATATTGTAAAAAGAAAGAAGATACAAAAGCCTGAAAAGATGTACCATCTGGCTCAAGAACACTTTCTATCCCATTGTTATAAGTCTATTGAACTGTTCCTAAAAATGAACTCTTGACCTCACAATCTACATCATTATGACTTGACACCTTATTATATATTTGCACTGCACTTTCTCTGTAACTATAATACTTTATTCTGCACCCTGTTATTGTTTCACCTTGTACTACCACAATGCACTGTTGTAATAAATTGACCTGTATAAATGGTAAGCAAGACAAGATTTTTACTGTACCTTGGTACATGTGACAATAATGTTCTTATAATAAAACATATTTACCAAATAGAAAATATACAAGATTTTTATGTAAAGCTTATATACTGTGAGGCTAAACAAAATGGCATTGAAAATGTGCAACCACTTACAATATACAGCAGCCTGACACACTTAATGATTTCTAACACTGGGCAGTTGTGAGCTGATGTGGGATGCTAAGGTTTGGGAGTAGGGTTGGGCTTCAGGTGAGTGGTAAGGTTGTGAAGAAAAATAGGTGGACAGTTGTCTTATTATGGAGGAGACCGCTTCCAATAGCTTTTCTATTGCCAAACCAACACCTAAAGTTTGGTTTTAAATTAGGATATAAAATTGATAACTGGTTACTTTCAAGTTTAAAGTAATTTTATTATCAAAGTACATATACCTCACCATATACAAACCTGATACTCATTTTTATGTGGGCATACTCAATACATCCAATGGCCTTAATAGAATCACTGGAAAAACACACCAATACAGCAGGCAACCAGCGCGCAAAAGACAACAAGCTGTGCAATTGCAACAGAAAGAAAATAAATAAATAACTGAACAAAAACTAACTAGCATCCAAGCAAGCAATAAATATCAAGAACATGAAATGAAGAGTCTTTGAAAGTGAGTCCAAAGGTTGTGGGAACAGTTCAGTGATGGGGCAAGTGAAGTTGAATGAAGTTATCCACACTGGTACAAGAGCCTGGTGGTTGAGGGGTAATAACTGTTCCTGAACCTGGTGCTGAGGGTCCTGAGGCTCCTCTACCTTCTTCCTGATGGTAGCAGCAAGAAGATAGCATGACATGGGTAGTGGGGGTACCTGATGATAGATGCTGATTTCCTGTGGCAATGCCCTGTGTAGATGTGCCCAATGGTGGAAAGCTTTACCCATGTGTACTGGGCCTTATCCACTACTTTTTGTAGGATTTTCCATTCCAGGGCATTGTCGTTTCCATACCAGGCTGTGATGCAGCCAGTCGATATACTCTCCATCACACACCTTCAGACGTTTGTCAAAATTATAGATGTTATGCCAAATATTCACAAACTTCTAAGGAAGTAGAAGCGCCACTGTGCTCTCTTCATAATTGTACATGTGTGCTGGGCCCGGGACCTCCACCTCTGATCCCCCGATGAGGACTGGCTCATGGACCTCTGGTTTCCTCCACCTGAAGTCAATAATCAGCTCCTTGGTCTTGTTGACATTGAGTGAGAGGTTGTTACTGTGGCACCACTCAGCCAGATTTTCAATCTCACTCCTATATGCTGATTTGTCACAACCTTTGATTCAGCCTACAACAGTGATGTCATCAGCAAACTTAAATATGGCATTGGAGCTGTGCTGAGCCTCACAGTTGTAAGGGTAAACTAAGTAGAGCCGAGGACAAAACATACAACCTTGATATGCACCTGTGCTGATAGAGATTGTGGAGGAGTTGGTGCGATTCCAAACGGACTGACGTCTACAAGTGAAGAAATTGAGGATCTAATTGTACAAAGAGCTATTTGAGGCCGAGATCTTGAAGCTTTTAGATTAGTTTTGCAGATATTATGGTATTTATGTATGCATCTTCACTGTCCAGATGTTTCAGGGTTGAGTGAAGAGCCAATGAAATGGCATCTGCTGTGCACCTGTTGTGCATACCTGGAAAGGGAAACTTCCTTTAAATTCATTAACTTGTAAATAATACAAGTGAAACACAATTATAAATAATTATTTTTCTCACCTCTAGATTACTTAATGTTGTCAATGTTTTGTAACATTTGGAAGAGATGCTGGAACCTGGAGCAAAAGACAAACAGCTGGAGGAAACTCAGCGGGTCAAGCAGAGAAATGATCCTTCCACAGATGCTGCTGACCTGTTAAACTCCTCCAGCAGTTTACTTTCTGGAACAGTCTGCAATTGTTTCAGTAATAAACTTAGTCATTTAACATATAATACGACTGTTAGCTTGTAAAGCCAGGTAGAATGACGTGAGAGAAATGGGTGCCTACAACATCTGCAGCAAGACCAGCTGTACAGCCAGTGCCAACAGAAATCGCTTGTCTGTGTCTGCTTGTTCTTATCATGGCTGATGTGTTTGTTTTCAAAGAATCAGGAAGAATTAGTCCTTTCTCTAAGAACAAATTGTAGCTTTCTATAACAAGTGATCTTCCCCTCAGTGATAGATAATAAGCATTCTACAAAATATGGAGAAAATATTACTAATAGTGGACTATGCACAATGCTGTATCAGATGTGAATTGTGATATTGACAACTCAGTTTAATCTCACTTCTGCTTTTTTTATATTTTTATTCTTGACTAAATGCAAATCACCTCGGCAGCATTAAATTAAGCTAATCTCACATTGGCTGTATGGACCAAGGATATTTACACAGGTGCACTTCCTTAATAAGTAAGCCACCTGCAGAGAATGAATGAGCTGAGATTCTCTCTTTACGCCAGAGAAATGTAAGTGCATATCTGATAATGGTGCTGTCCTTCAGTCTGGTGGTACATGTTTTTGTATGTTCTGCCCGGTGGGAGAGGGGAGAAGAGATAATGTCTGGGGTGAGTTGGGTTATTAATCGTGCTGGCAGTCAGAAATATATAGAGAATTCATAGACGGGAGGCTGGTTCCTGTGATGGACTGAATTTATTATCCAGGAAGTGGCACCTGGGCAACCTTTTCTATTCCACTATAGGCTCTCATTAATGTGCAGGGCTACTGATTCCTCCCAGTTCAAAGCCATCAATGAAATTTCAGAGTTGATCTCTAAGCAGCCAGTGTGAAATTAAATAACGGTAGATTCATCATCTTTGTCTCTTACTTTTCCTGTGCTGCCTGGCCAGGCCACAGTTCATCAGTTTCTAAAATGTTAAGGTTGTGATTCAGGCAGTCAGAATGAGTAGAAGCTACATGCTTACATCATATATGTCTTGTACATTGGAGACCAATAGGAACCAGCAGAAGTAACAGGGTTTGCAGTTGACCAAGCCCTTTTGCAATGCTGCAATTACGTGGGATATTTCCGATACCCTGTCTGGAGAACTCTGTCCAGTGTTGCTCTCATTATCTCAAAAAATTATAAACTTGCCACAGAGAAAGTGGAATTTCTAGACTGGTTAATGGCATTGCAGGTCACTACTTAAGGAGAGTTTAATTAAACTAAACCTACATTCTCCGAAGTTTATAAGAATGAGAGAACTATACTATCATTGGTACAGATAATAGAACAGCTGCATCTCTGCTCCAGTGACTGACCTCCAGAACCATTCATGTGGAATTTTCACTTTCTTCCTGTAACTGAATGAGCTTCCTTCTACATCCCATGCATGGCTTAGGAAGTTAATTGCCCACTGTACGTTTCCCCTTGTGCATAGAATCTGGAGGGAGGTGTAGGGGAAGTTGACGAGGGGGCATGGGAATAGTGTAAATGGGGGCTTGATGATAGACATTGGGCCTGTTTTGATGCCACATAACTCTATTTCACCAAAACATACAAGTTGTTTCACAGGGTTCAACAGTGGGATGCAGAGTGGGTGTTTCCATGGGTGTATCCAGAAAACAGGTAGACCATGTAAGACTAAAATATGAAGAAATTTCTTCACCCTCAATAGATGGTGAAACTTCAGAATTCTTTCCTCAGGAAGGTTGTGGAGACTTTCACAGAGGTCAACAAATTTCTGGATATAATGTGAATCAAGAGATATATAAGCATAAAACATAGAAATTTACAGCACATTACAGGCCCTTTTGACTCACAATTTTGTGTCAACCATGTAACCTATTCTAGAAACTGTCTAGAATTTCCCTAGCGCATAGCCCTCTATTTTTCTAAGTTCCATGTACCCATCTAAGAGACTCTTAAAAGACCCTATTGGATCCTCTTCCACTGCCACCACCAGCAGTGCTTTCCACGCACCCTCCGCTCTCTGTGTGAAAAACTTACCCCTGACATCCCCTCAGTACCTATTTCCAAGCACCTTAAAACTATGCCCCTTCTTGTTAGCCATTTCATCCCTGGGGAAAAGCCTCTGACTATCCATACGATCAATGTCCCTCGTCACCTTATACATCTGGGATGTTGGATAATGTGTTACGAAGGATGAACAGCTCTGATGGGCAGAAGGGTGCAGAGTTGCCCATGTCCCCCCAACCCAGGAGAATCACAAACCGTTACTGTTGCTATGCTGCTACTGAGAGAGAGACATGTGAGAGAAAAACATGCTGAAATTGGAACAACTGCTACAGATAAGAGAGAGATGCAGAAGGGGGAGAAAGGCTTGTTGACTCACCATATTATGACTTCTGAAAGACTTATGGCTTCTGAGAGGATTGTTTACCTTAAACTATTCTGTTCATTAAAATTCCTCAGTGGACAGCCGGAGTGGGCTGGTTTGAGGGACAAAGCCATTCAAAACTGATTGACACCTGAGACCCCATGAGTAGGGATAAAAGCGAGGTCTGGGGAGACACCCCTCAGACACACCAGGAAACACACTAGTGAGCATTGCTTGAGTGTTGGAACCCACGTGAAGGTGTGGGGCATCGGAGACCGAACAAAGGGATCGGTCAGTTTAACTCAAAGTGTTATAGCAGGGCCGGTGGGGGCTTGTGTGTGTGTGTCCGCCCTTGCCTGGGTGATGAGTCCACCACCACAGAAGAACAGTCTAGCTGAAGGACAGAGGGGTCATATCTGGATGGCCACAACACATCGACTGATCAAGAACGTAAAGGAAGGGTTGCCTGTCTGTAGCCATTACTGCTCGTTCTCTCTCTCTCTCCGACAATTACAACACAACAACCAACATCTACCTCAGCACGTATGAACTGAACTGAACTTTATATTCACATATGACAATTCATTATCCCCTAGACATCGATAGAGCTTGATTATTATTGATTATTATTATACCCACACTTTTAGGTTTAGTATTGCTAACGTGTATTATCTATATATTTGCATTGTTGATATTGACTTGTATATTTTACTAATAAACACTGTTGAAAATAGTACCACTAGACTCCAACAGATTCTGCTTTCTCTGCTGGTTAGACACCTAGTTACGGGGTACGTAACAAATGAAGGAGTAGATGTTCAGCTAGGACTGCAATGAATGCCAAAGGCAACAGCAGCTTGAAGAACCAGTTCCTGTCCCTAATTCTTTTCCTCTTATGATATGGAACCATTCCAAGATGGTTAAGTTATTTGCTTGAGGTTTTCTGCAGAAAGAGGCATTATCAATATATTTACATAAAAGATGGCTTCCCAAAGACTCAGTGAAGATGCACTTTGAGCAAACTGGGACCAAGCCAGAATCAGAATTATGAAAACCTGTAGGATATTGATCCACAAGCTTGTGATGGATACAGATCGTGACCATCACTAAGGATGAGGAAGTAATAGTGATCCCTTCTTAGGGAAAGGCATGGGTGCTGGTTCCTTTTGGGTATTATGAGAGGAATTGGATGATAATGTAATAAAGGTGGTTACATCTCGGGTGTGTTGCTTTGGCCGCAAAGTTTGAGCTTTGTCAAAGATGAATAAATGCTCACAAAGAGCTGGAGCATGGAGACATTTTGAGTGCAGCTCACAAGGAGATCATCATGTATTCTTATTTAGAATTACGATATTTGAAGTTTGCAGCCACAGACACTGCAGTAAGCAACATCATTTTAATCCATTTAAAACAACTCACAATCTTTAGACCTGGCAGACTCAAGTGAGTGCAACATCTGCAGGAGAGGGAACATAAGAACATAAGGAATAGGAGCAGGAGTAGGCCATCTGGACAATTGAGCCTGCTCTGCCATTCAATAAGGTCATGGCTGATCTGGCCATGGACTCATCTCCACCTACCTGCCTCTTCCCCATAACTCTTAATTTCCCTACTATGCAAAAATCTATCCAACCTTGTCTTAAATGTATGTACTAAAGTAACCTCCACTGCTTCATTGGGCAGAGGATTCCACCGATTCACCACTCTCCGGGAAAAGCAGTTTCCCCTCATCTTCATCTTAAATCTACTCCCCTGTATCTAATCCCCTAGTTCTAGTCTCACTTATCAGTGGAAACAACTTTCCTGTATCTATCTTTTCCATCCCTTTCATAATTTTATATGTTTCTATAAGATCTTCTCTCATTCTTCTGAAATCCAGTGAGTACAGTCCCAGGCAACTCAATCACTCCTCAGAGTCTAAACCCCTCATCTCTGGAATCAACCTGGTGAACTTATTCTGCACTGCTTCCAAAGCCAGTGTATCCTTCCTCAAGTAAGGAGACCAGAACTGCACACAGTACACCAGGTGCGGCCTCACCAGTACCCGTACAGTTGCAGCGTAACCTCCCTGAATTTCAATCCCTCTAGCGATAAAGGCCAACATTCCATTTGCCTTTCTGGATAGCCTGCTGCACCTGCAAACCAACCTTTTGTGATTCTTGCACAAGCACTCCCAAGTCCCTCAGCACAGCAGCATGCTGCAAATTTTTACCATTTAAATAATGATCTGCTCTTTCATTTTTCCTTCGAAAGTGGATGACATTGCATTTACCAACATTGTACTCCATCTGTCAGATCCTTGCCCACTTGCTTAACATATCTATATCTCTCTGCAGACTCTATATCTTCTGTACATTTTGCTTTTCAACTCAATTTAGTAATATCAGCAAACTTAGATACACTACACTCGGTGCTCTCTTCCAGATCGTTAATGTATATTGTGAACAGTTGGGGACCGAGCACCAACCCCTGCGGCACACCACTCACCACTGTTTGCCAGCCAGAGTAACACCCATGTATCCCAACTCTTGCTTTTTATCTACAAGTGAACCAATCCTCTATCCATGCTAATACATCACCCCCAAATCTATGCATCCTTATCTGATGGATACATCTTTTATGTGGCACCTTATCGAACATCTCCACTGTCTCAGGAAATGAGGCTGCTGGGGAGGGCTGCAGGTAAAACTAAAGCACCAGGCCCCAAGGCCCCACTTTCCTACCATCCTTCTGGTCAATGTATTCTCTAGAAAGTAATATTGTTGTACTACTGGGATATCAGGGACTGTTGTGTACTCTGTTTGACAGAAACATGGCTCAAGCCTGGGCACAGCACTCCAAACTGAGGGCTTTACCTTCTACTGCATGGATTGGACAGTGGCATCAGATAAAGGCAACAGGGTTTGTTTCATGATTAAATGATTCGCAGTGTGCTGGGGGCTAAAACAGAACCCCACAAGAGTTTAAGGTATGACCTATGGAAGGATGTTGCGTGAGCATAAAGGAATCCTGCACAAAGTTAGAGACACAATCAGATGCACAACAGCTATGTGAGGGATTGTATTCCATTACTTCAAGTAAAAGCTAACAGCACAAATGGCAGTAATGGTTCAGACCCCAAAGAGCTCTACACTTTTTTGTGCTTGCTTTGAAAGTGAGAATAAGACTATGACAGTGTGGTATTTGATTAAGCTTGGATCAGTTGGTATATTTCAGTATCAATGCAATGGATGCATAGCACAGGTGAGCCTTGGACGCTGTTCATCAAAAAAAAACCCCACAGCATGATGACCCTGTGATCTGTCAAAGTCACCTTCAATCTCTCACTGCTGCAGTCAGAGTTTCCCATCTGCCTCAAAGGGTCAGCAATTATACCAGTGCCAAAGATGAACTTCTTCAATAACTATTGCCCAGTATCACTCACATACTGGGCGGTTGGTCACGACTAGAGTTTACTTCTGCCCAAGTAAGGAACTGGAGCCACCATGACAATAGATGTAACGCCACTGCTGTCCACTTAACCTTGGACCACCTGGGAAACAATACATACATCAGGCCACTGGTTATCGATTACGGCTTGGCATTGAACACCATCATCTCCTCAGTACAAATCAACAGGCTTCAAAATCAGGGCTTCTGTACCTCCCTCTGCAACTGGATCCTTGATTTTCTCATCGGGAGACTGCTCTCAGAGTAGATTGGAAATAACATATCCTCTTCGCAGACAATCAACACGGGCACACCCTAAGGATGCATGCTTAGCCCACTGCTCTACTCTCTCTGCACTCATGGTTGATAAACTAAGGTCAGCCCAACGCCATCTATAAATTCACCAGTGACACCACTGTCGTTGGCAGAATCTCGGATGGCGTCAAGGAAGCATACAGGAGTGAGACAGGCTCAGTGGTGAAGAGGCTGCTTCTGTGGTGTCACAACAACAACCTTGTGCTGACAAACAAACAACGTGCAAAACGCAAACTGTGCAGATGAAAAACATAATATTAAGAACATGTGTTGTAGAGTCCTTGAAAGTGGTCATAACACCAGTTCAGAGTTGTAATGAGTGGACTTATCCATGCCAGTTCAGAAGCCTGATGATGGTTCTAGGATAATAACTGTTCCTGAACCTGGTCCTGTGGGACCTAAGGCTTCTGTACCTCCTGCCCAATGGTAGTAGCGAGAAGACAATATGTACTGGATTTGGGGGGTGTTTAATGATGGATGCTGCTTTCATGTGGCAGCTCCCCATCTAAGTGTACTTGTCGTGGTTGCTTGAAATAACCAGGAGATGCAAAAGATTCCTCGAGAAGTTTAAGCCTTTATTTGCAAACAAAAGCTGAGACAATTAATGAGCGTGTCACTAATTGTCCGCTGAGCCTAGTTCACAGTATTCTTTATAGTAATTTCTTATCTTGGTTTCATTGGCATATACTTGTTCTACTGCCTTGACTGGTTCTCACACCATCACACCATCGCACGATCCTGTCTAGTCTACTCCTTGGAACACGTGTCCCTCTTCCCGGCCTTGACTGGTCCCCATACTATCACGCCACTCTACGATCTCATTTACCACTGTTATCTCTACATGCTTACTTTCACTTAGCTACATTCTCAAGGCACTGATGCATTCAATAGAACAGAGACAATACAGAGATTACATTCTGGCTAATAAGTTGGATACATAGTAGATAGCAAACACAAGGCTGGTCACATAGTTCTGGCCACACAGCAAACTTTGCAACTTTATTCTCCAATATAATCACCCCCTTTGAGACCCATAGGGTCTCACATAGAGAAAGAAGACTAAGAGTCTGCGCACAAAAGCCCAATAAAGTCCAGCATTTATTCCCAAATCTCGGGTTAAACTATAATTTTCTGCGCCAAGACCTCAAAGTATTCTCTCCCTGTTACCCTAGGCCGCTGAGTCAAAAACCTGTCCCTTTGTATCTGAGACAGGGAAAAAAAACTCAGGAGCCCTTACAATCTACTCCCACACTGTCGTTTTGCTCTTGTTCATCCTGCAGGTGTAGTAGGCTGTAAATATACTTCTTCGGTGCTTCTTTCTCCACTAAGCTTGGTTCAGTAATCGCCACGAGCATCGGAAATTGTTTGGTTGCAGCACGCACTACAAGACACTTGAGACAAGGAAGAAAAAAGCACAGAACAAGCGCACAGCTCAGCAATAAAATACTGACAGTCATCGCCATCTTAGTCAGCCATACTCCCCATCCTCCGAGTCTACTTTCTAACCAGTCAAATAACTGATGTCCGAACCCTGCATTTTGTTTAACTTCCTTTCTGAGACTTTTCAACTTATACATTGCCTTAGTAAACAATCCTTCTGGACTAGTGTTATTTGGTATAAAAGTACAGCACTACTCTCCAAACATCACACAAACTCCTCCTTTTTCTGCCAACAGCCAGTCCAATGCTTGTCTTGTAGCGATGTGCTACACACAGCACTGAAATAATGACACACAGTCGGTAAGTTGTTTCAAGACTAGTTTATTCAAAGTTCGCGGCGCTGGCATTTAATCCCTAGCGCCCACCCTATCCGGGCGGAAATGACATCAGAGGTGCATTACCAAAGTCTCCCCCCGCGTGCTGGCTATTTGTGAGCCAGCTCGAGTGCGCTGGGAAGTGGGTTGCCACATAACCCCCCCCCCCCACAGAACCAGCGATACACCCCCCAATGTCCACAGTCTGGATCAGCCTCTGTTTGGGAGGTCTGCCTCTGCACCACGGTGCCTGAACCTCGACCGGCTGCGCCAAGTCCACATGGGCTGGTTTGAGTCGGTCCACCATGAAAACCTCCTGTCTCACCCCAATTTCCAGAACGTACGTGGACCCGTTGTTGATCACCTTGAACGGCCCCTCGTACGGCTGCTGTAGCAGTGCCCGGTGTCCACCCCTTCGTACAAACACAAACTTACAGTCCTGCAGGTCTTTGGGTATGCAGGTTGGGATCTATCCATGCCGTGAAGTTGGTATGGGGGCCAGGTTGCCGAGCCTTTCACATAGTCCGTCCAGGACTGCAGCGGGTTCTTCCTCTTGCCCCCTTGGGGCTGGTATGAACTCTCCCGGGATGGCCAGGGGTGCGCCATACACCAACTCGGCCGATGAGGCGTGCAGATCCTCTTTGGACACTGTGCAAATTCCAAGCATGACCCAGGGAAGCTCGTCCACCCAGTTAGGTCCTCTCAGGCGGGCCATGAGAGCCGACTTCAAGTGACGGTGGAAGCGTTCCACTAGTCCGTTTGACTGTGGGTGGTAGGCAGTAGTGTGGTGTAGCTGCGTTCCCAACAGGCTGGCCACAGCCGACCACAGGCTGGAGGTGAAGTGGGCGCCTCTGTCGGAGGTAATGTGGGCCGGTACCCCAAAGCGTGCTACCCAGGTTGGGATCAGTGCTCGGGCGCAGGAATCGGCAGATGTGTCGGTGAGCGGGACCACCTCTGGCCACCTCGTGAACTGGTCTACCATAGTTAGGAGGTACCGCGCTCCTCGGGACACTGGTAGGGGGCCCACGATATCCACATGAATGTGGTCGAACCTCCGGTGGGTGGGTTCGAACTGCTGCGGCGGGGCTTTAGTGTGCCGCTGCACCTTGGCTGTTTGGCACTGTGTGCACGTTCTGGCCCATTCACTGACCTGCTTGCGAAGTCCGTGCCATGCGAACTTGCTGGAGACCAGCCGGACGGTTGTCCTGATAGATGGGTGCGCCAAACCGTGTATGGAGTCGAAAACTCGCCGCCTCCAGGCTGCCGGGACGATGGGGTGAGGTTGGCCGGTAGCCACATCGCACAGGAGGGTCCTCTCACCTGGGCCTACGAGAAAGTCCTGCAGCTGCAAACCCGAGACTGCGGTCCTGTAGCTGGGCATCTCATCGTCTGCCTGTTGTGCCTCTGCCAGTGCTGCATAGTCCACCCCCAGGGACAGGGCCTGGACAGCTGGTCTGGAGAGTGCGTCCGCCACGACGTTGTCCTTTCCCGAGACATGCTGGATGTCCGTCGTGTACTCGGAGATGTAGGACAGATGTCGCTGCTGGCGAGCAGACCAGGGATCGGACACCTTCGTGAACGTGAAGGTCAACGGTTTGTGGTCTGTGAATGTGGTGAATGGCCTGCCTTCGAAGAAGTACCTGAAGTGCCGGATTGCCAGATACAGTGCCAACAGCTCCCGGTCGAAAGCACTTTACTTGAGTTCGGGTGGTCGTAGGTGCTTGCTGAAGAAT
Source organism: Hypanus sabinus (assembly GCF_030144855.1). NCBI lineage: Eukaryota > Metazoa > Chordata > Chondrichthyes > Myliobatiformes > Dasyatidae > Hypanus > Hypanus sabinus. Next base: position 44,813,463 of record NC_082710.1, read on the forward strand.
GCCAAGGGTTGCCAGCGCCCCTCGATGAGCTGCTCCAGCACCCCACCGACTGCTGTGTCGGATGCGTCCACCGTGAGTGTGGTTGGAACGTCCGTTCTGGGGCACACCAGCATCGCGGCATCTGCCAAGGCTTTAACAAAAGCGGCCGCGGCCTCCTCGTCCCAAGTAATGTCCTTGCCTTTACCCAACATCAGGATGTACGAAGGGCGCATGATACAGGCTGCTGAGGGGAGGAAACGGTGGTAGAAGTTCACCATACCAACGAACTCCTGAAGGCCTTTGACTGTGTTGGGCCAGGCAAAGTGGCGGATTGCGTCTACCTTGGCGGGCAGAGGTGTTGCCCTGTCTTTGGTAATCCTGTGGCCCAGGAAGTCGATAGTATCGAGATCGAACTGGCACTTGGCCGGGTTGATTGTGAGGCCGAAATCACTCAGGCGGGAGTAGAGCTGGCGGAGGTGGGACAGATGGAACGTCTGTGCGGCATTCTTCAGGCCGAACGGCATTCAGAGGAACTCGAACAAGTCGAACGGGGTGATGAGTGCTGTTTTGGGGATGTCTTCAGGGTGCACCGGGATTTGATGGTAGTCCCGGACGAGGTCTACTTTGGAAAAGATTCTGGCCCCATGCAGGTTTGCTGCAAAGTCCTGTATGTGCGGCATGGGGTAGCGGTCTGGAGTTGTAGCCTCGTTCAGTCTGCGGTAGTTGCCACATGGTCTCCAACCCCCGGCTGCTTTGGGCACCATGTGCAGGGGGGAGGCCCATGGGCTGTCGGACCTCCGTACGATCCCCAGTTCCTCCATCCTCTTAAATTCCTCCTTCGCCAGTCGGAGCTTGTCCAGGGGAAACCTTCGAGCACGGGCGTGGAGGGGTGGTCCCTTGGTTGGGATTTGGTGCTGAACCCCGTGTCTGGACATGGCTGCCGTGAACTGCGGTGCCAGAATCGATGGGAAGTCCACTAGGATTCTGGTGAATTCGTTGTCCGGCAGCGTGATGGAGTCCAGGTGTAGGGCCGGCAAATTGACTTCACCCAGGGAGAATGTCTGGAAAGTCTCGGCATGTACCAGTCTTTTCCCTTGCAAGTCGACCAGCAGGCTGTGAGCTCGCAAGAAGTCCACCCCCAGGAGTGGTTGGGCCACAGTGGCCAGTGTGAAGTCCCATGTGAACCAGCTGGCGCCGAACTGCAGCTCCACTGTGCGGGTGCCGTAGGTCCGTATAGTGCTGCCGTTGGCGGCCCTCAGGGTGGGTCCTGGCTTCCTGTTGTGGGTGCCGTACCCTGTCAGGGGCAACACGCTGATTTCTGCTCCGGTGTCGACCAAGAAGCAGCGTCCCAAACGTTTGTCCCAGACGTACAAGAGGCTGTCCTGGTGGCCTGCCGCCATGGTCATTAGCGGCAGCTGGCCCTGGCCCTTGCAGGGCGGGCGAAAATGGTGGGCTTTTGTGCCCCACCACTCGTGGTAGAAACACCACTGTTCACTGGCCTCCTCACTCCTGCCTCTGTGTTGTGTGCGCCCCCCTGCTGGGCCTGGTCTGGTCTGTTGTTGGGCGCATGGCCTGGCAATCTGACCGACTGACGCCACGCTCTCCCTCTTGGCTTTCCACAGCACGTCTGCCCGGGCCGCCACCTTCCGGGGGTCGCTGAAATCTGCATCGGCCAGCAGCAGATGTATGTCCTCAGGCAGTTGCTCTAGGAACGCTTGCTCGAACATGAGGCAGGGCTTGTGTCCGTCAGTCAGGGCCAGCATCTCGTTCATCAATGCTGACGGCAGTCTGTCTCCCAAACCGTCCAGGTGAAGCAGGCGGGCACCCCACTCACGCCGTGAGAGGCCAAAGGTCCCAATGAGCAGCGCTTTGAATGCTTCATATTTGCCTTCTTCTGGGGGTGACTGTATGAAATCCGCAACCTGGGCGGCCGTCTCCTAGTCAAGGGCACTCACCACGTGATAGTAACGCATGGAATCAGAGGATATCTGCCGAATCTGGAACTGGGCTTCTGCTTGGCTAAACCACACGCGTGGTCGCAGCGTCCAGAAAGTCGGCAGTTTTAGCGAAACTGCGTAAACAGATGAAGAGTCGATCATCTCTGGTCCAAATCCCGTTTGGACCATCCGGGTCACCAATGTAGCGATGTGCTACACACAGCACTGAGATAATGACATGCAGTCGGTAAGTCGTTTTGAGACTAGTTTATTCAAACTTCACGGTGCTGGCATTTAAATCCCTAGCGCCCGCCCTCTCTGGGCGGAAATGACATCAGAGGTGCATTACCAAAGTCTCCTCCCGCACGCTGGCTATTTGTGAGCCGGTTCGCCTGCGCAGAAAGTGGGTCGCCACAGTCTATTCTGCCATGCCATTTTACTAGTTGCATCTAACTGTTGTCCCAAGACCTCCAATGCATCATCAGTGTAGTTGATGAATCTTTGCTGATTGTAATATATATAATTTATCCATTCAACGTTCTTAATAGTTCCCATCAAGGGTAGAAATGCTTCGAAGCCTGCAGCAATCTCATTCCTCGCCTTAAATTTGTTAGGTGTACCTCTCGGCTGTCCTATACTATCTATCCAAATCGTCGAGTCAGGTTCATATCTTCTCCTTTTCCGCAATAGTATCTGCTGTTCAGAGATATCAGTGTTGAAGTGTACTTCAGGGGATACTATAACTTCTTGAAGTATCATAACACGTGTACACATACCTGCCCAATTGAGGGGAAGTGTGGATCTCAGACCCCCTTTCTCACCACACAGCCACCAGGTGTCTGCTAAGGGGATGGTCTGGGTGTCCAATGCACCCTCAGGAGGAGGGGTACCCATTGTGTGCCTTTTACCTGGGGTTACCTTCCACATCTGAGTGCAGTTACTTCTGAAATGACCCACTGAATGAGCATCTGTCCACGTAAAACATTCATAGCTCAACTGATACTGCATTATAAGCTGTTCCAGTGTGGGTGTCTGACTTCTTCCTCCTGTCTGTCTCCTGCTAGCTGTTCCTCTGCATCACCTACCTCGGACTCCTCACTTGATTGTCCTTGTGGGACTGCCCTCGTGCAGTGGCTCAGATGGTACCAGATGGAGCGTTCTTCTACCTGAACTGCGGTGGGTGATGCCTTGGTCACCGTAAAGGGTCCTTCCCTTTTCAGCTCGTTTCACTTTCTCCGTAAAACTCACACGTAAACCTGGTCTCTTGGTTTGATTGGTCCTTCCCCTTGTACAGTCTCCAGCTCTTTCTGTTTTTCCTGTGCATAAATAGACTTATGTATCATAGTTAGCTGCTGCATGTATTGTTTCAATTCTATTTCCAATTGTTCCAAACTAGGTCCTTTATACGGCCCTCTCCACTGGGGCATTGGCATGGGCCTCCCAGTTAGCATCTCATGCGGTGTCAAGGCATGTCATTCGATTAGTTTGCATGCGGTAACTCATCAATGCTAACAGTAAAGCATCGACCCGATTAAGTTTAGTGTCTGCACAGATTTTGTTCAGTTTAGCTTTCAGGGTTCCATTAATTCTCTCTACCATGCCCTGTGACTGAGGGTGGTATACACATCCAAATCTTTGCTTTATCCTCAGCGCTTGTAGTACCAATTTGACCACTTTCTGGATAAAAGCTGAACCATTGTCTGAGCTAACTTCTGTAGGTATTCCAAACCTTGGGATTACTTCATTTGTCAGAAATTTTACCACTGTCTTTGCCCCTTGATCTTTCAAAGGTACCGCCTCCACCCATCTGCTAAATCGATCAATTACTACCAGCATGTATCTTTTCCCTCTCACTGTCTTTATCATGTCTACGTAATCAATCACTAGATGTTTAAATGGTCCTTCAGGTACGGGAATGTGACCCACTGGGGTTGTAATTCCCTTCCGAACATTATTCTGTACGCATACCTGGCACTGTGACAAGACAAAGTCCACTGAAACCTGTAAATAAGGTGACCAAAAACCATCCTTCTTTATTTTCTTTATCACTTCCCCCCCTTGCACAATGGTCCATCCCATGCGCTTCTGAAATCAGAATAGTCAGTAGAGGGGTGGGCGCTACCAACAAACCGTCTTCCATGCTCCACAAGACTTCCGGGTTCTGCTTGGCCCCCCTTCGTCTCCACATTGTCTGTTCTGCCAAAGTTGCCTTACCTTGTATTTCAATTTGGTCCGCTACCACAGGTTCTGGAGTTAGGCTTACCTGGGGGGCAATGACAGCTGATGTACACCCAGACGCTTTTCTGGCTGCCTCATCTGCAGCTTGATTTCCCTTTGTTATTACATCATTTCCCTTTTTATGTGACTGGCATTTTACTATAGCCAATAATTTAGGTTTCATTATGGCTTTTATTAAGTCTAGAATTTGCTGACAATGTTGTATGGGATCTCCACTGCTGTTTCCACACTGCCCCAAACAAATGGCATACTCCATGAGCATATGCCGAATCAGTATAGATGTCTACTTTCTCACCTTCCATCATTTCACACGCAGCTCTCAGGGCTTTGATTTCCGCTAGTTGGGCGGAACACGTGGGGACAGGACTCCATCCTAATAATCTTGAAGCTCGACTGATCCTGCTGCACTACTGAGAACCCTGCATGATTTCCATCATAATCCCTATAACAAGAGCCATCTACGAACACAACCTTTTTATCTGCATCCTCTAGTGGTTCTGACCGTAAATCTGCTCTCAATTTGGCAAATGCCATCGTCTTCCCTTCTTATTGGTTCCTGCTGGTGTGTGACATGCCATGGTGTAAACGGACAATCTCTTCTCATGTGACCTGGCTGATTACATCCCCAGCACAGTCTCTCTACCTCTCTTTCCTCACTGGTTCCCTCTGCCCATAGCTCCTCTGTCCCCCTCCTTGGGACTTCCAGTCCTGTCTGGGCTGTTTGAATTTAGTCTGTTCCTGATAGGGCATTTGTGGGAATGCTCCTCCAAAGATGTTGATTATTGGCATGGGGTTTTCCGGCCCTTGTCTTACAGTATGATCGGTTCCTCCATATAGCGGTGCTTTGTCCAGTTCGATGGCTGTACTCGGACCGGTGGTTGCTGGCAGCATCTTTTTGCTTTTCTCTTTTTCCTTCTTTTTGAGTTCTTCGAGCTGCATTTGTATTAACTTTCTTTGCACCTCTTCCTGCTGCTCAGCCAACCTTCATTTGTCTTTCCGGTATTTTTCAACCGCATGGACTACGTGGTCTCCAAATTCTTGTGGGGTCATTGACGTCAGACCAACCACTTCCTCCAGTTTGGATTTAACTTGTGGAGGCACTGCATCCAAAATGCTATGTCGGAACAGTGAGGTGATAAATAAGCTATTTTCTACCTCTTGCTCAGTCTCCAGTCTCCACCTTTTCAATTGGTTTTCTACGTAGGCTGCTGGGTTTTCAGTGTCTCCCAGTGGATCCCCTTTTAAGGCTTTGGGGTCCACTTTGGGTGGATAAAGCTTTCTGAGGTCCTGCCATACCCTCTGCCTCACTCTGTCAAACCCGTCTCCATCAGTTCTTGGGTCGTTCGAGTTTACTATGCCAGCCATTTCCATTAGTTCGTTAAATTTGGTGGTTCCCATCAACCTTGTCAATAGCACCTTTAAATCTCCCATAGCCAATAATCATCCTGCCGTTTCTTCTTCAAAGGCTCTAATCCATTTCCCCGCTCCTTCATGTAGATTGGGCAGAGTGCTTTTCAGCCCATCTAGGCCCTGGGATCCCCAAGGGATATACTGCACTTGTCCTGATCCTTTTACTAACAACGGCATCATTCTTCCTCCTTCTTCCCACCTGCCCTGGCTCTCCTCCTCGCCTGACTCCCCATCCGTCTCAGGGTATGTCTTTACTGCCTCCCACACAAATTTCTCCAGGGTCCTCTTCTTCCCTCGGTCTCCCTGTGGAATCCTTCCTTTCTGTCCTGATTCAATGCTTGGTTGGCCCCTGGAGTACTTTTCACATCTCCTCCCTCTGGCAATCCCCTCTCAGTAACTAGAGTAAACTAGAGATCTTTGGTTAGATATGCACTGTCCTATTTATAAACCTGTACATTCCTTGACTGTAACCTGAACTAGTAAACTGCTGATCTGGTTAAACTGGTTTGAACTGATCTAATCCAAAGGACAAGTTGTTGCTTGTGAGAAGGGCAATAAAGTTAGTCTACTTAATCAGAGCCAATATGACAGACTGGCAAGAGCCAACCAAATCATGACACAACAGTTTGAATTGATAAGGAAAGCAAATAAGAAAGCAGATGTAAAATACATTAGATGAGGGAATGATCCCTCTACTTCAATCCCCCACAGCTGTGCAGACCAACCATTGTCTGAGCAGGAAATTTCTACATGGCCTGAAAACTGTGTGATATTTTAATAAAACATGATATAAATGAAATTTCCAGCTGCGCAGCTACAAAGGCTACGCGCATGGGAGCAGCAGCTTCGCAGGAATACCCGTCATCTAGGTCATGCTCTCTTCTCGCTACTGCCATTGGTCAGGAGACACAGAGGCCTTAGGTCACACAGGACCAGTATGGGAGGTCTTCTTCATGACTAGTGCAAAAAAGACCCCGTGCTAGGGGCAGCGAGAAGCATCAATCGTTTGGCCAGCAGGAGGCTCCCTATTGCACTAAATGTTGGAGTGGTGATCTACGTAAATATTGGTACAAAGGAAACAATACCATTCGCAACTTACATTGCTGGCTGTATCCAATTTATACTGATGTCAGAATGACATTTCACATCACCAGCATATGTCATAAAATTTGGAAACTCTGCGGCAGCAGTAGAATGCAATACATGATAAATACAGAAAAAAATGAAATAAAAATTATGAATTACAGTAAGTATACTAAATAGTTAAATTAAAATAAATAGTGCAAAAACAGAATTTTAGGACGTAGTGGGGTAGTTCATGGGTTCAATGCCTATTTAGAAATTGGATGTGTTATGTACCCTGTAACTGGGTGTCTAACCAGCAGAGAAAGAAGAATCCGCTGGAGTCTGGTGGTACCAAACTAAAGGTGTTTATTAATAAAAATAAGCAAAACCATATCAATAATGCAAATATACATATAAAACAAGTTAGCAGTAATAAACCTAAAAGTGTAGGAATAATAATAATAAACAAGCTCTATCGATGTCTAGGGGTAAATAAATTGTCATAGAAAAGTATAAAGTTCAGTTCAGTTCATGAGTGCTGATGTAGTTATGGTTGTTGTATTGTAATCATTGGAGAGAGAGAGAGAGCGAGAGAGCAAGCGAGCGAGATGTAACAGCTACAGCAGCCAGGCAAACCTTCCTTTGCTTTCTTAATCCGTCGTATCGGTGTGGTCATTTAGTTATGACCTCTCCGTTCTTCTGCTAGACCGTTCTTCTGTGGTGGACTCGTCACTCTGGCATGAGTGGACACACACACAAGTCCCCACCGGCCCTGCTTTAACACTGTGAGTTTTACTGACCAACCTCCTGGTTCGGTCTCTGAAGCCTCCACCTTTCTTGTGGGTTCCAACACTCAATCAGTGTCCACTGGCGTGTCTGGAGGGTGTCTCTGCAGACCTGTCTTATTATCCCTACTCAGCTATCCATCACTCCTGAATGACTGTGTCCATCAAATAAGGCCACTCCTTCAGTCCACTGAGGAATGTTTATGAGCAAAATAGTAGAAGATAAATAACCCTTGCAGAAGTCATAATACAGTAACATCATCTCTCTCCCCCTCTTATCTGTAGCAAATGTTCTTGCCTGGGCTTTATCTCTCTCTCATGGTCAGCATAACAACAGTAATAGTTTGTGTTTCTCAGGGGAGGAATGGTTAACTCTGTACCCCATTGTCCATCAGGTCTGTTCATCACTCATAACAGATGGTAGAGAGTAAGAAGCTGTTCCTGAATCACTAAATGTGTGCCCCTTCAGGCTTCTGTACCTACTACCTGATGGGAACAATGAGAAGTGGACATTTCCTGGGTGATCGGGGAGCTTAATAATGGACGTTGCCTTTCTGAGATACAGATCCTTGGGTACTGCAGAGCTAATTTTACCACTCTGCAGTTTACTTCAATCCTATGCACAAGCATCCCTCCCCCACCACCGCCCCCCCCCCAACACCAGACGGTGATGCAGCCAGTCAGAATCTGTAAAAGTCTTTGCGTCTCTGGTGATAAACCAGAGACACAAACTCCTAATGAAGTATAGCTGTTGTCTTGCCTTTACAATTGCATCAAAATGTTGGGATGAGGTTAAGTCCTCGGATATTGGCACCCAGGAACATGAAATTGCTCACTCTCACCACTTCTGATCCCTCTATGATTGGTTGTGTTCACTCGCCTTATTCTTCCTAAAGTTCACAATCAGCTCTTCAGTCTTACTGACACGGAGTGCAAGGTTGTTGCTGCGACGTCTCTCACCCGTGTGGTACATCTCGCTCCAGTACGCCCTCTCATCACCATCTGAAATTCTGCTAATGGTTGCATCATCAGCAAATTTATAGATGGCATTGGAGCTGTGCTCAGACGCACAGCCATGGGGCAGAGACAGTAGAGCATATACCTGAGGTGCACCAGTGTTTACTGTTACATACCCCGTGGGTATCTTGTGAGCATGATGTAATTGTCTTGTGATGGTGCGGGTGATGTCATTTTCCTGCCGGTATGTGGTCACATGATGTAATGTTCTAACAAGTATATAAGGAGAAACCCCTGTTGTGACACAGGCTAGTTCAATAGTCAGTTTTGCGGCGTATTCATCTCATGACGCAGTTTTGGTTTTAAAGTGGAGTTTTTACTTTCTATTGTAAGGAGCAAAAACCGTTGTGCCAGCAGTTTCGCCGATCGCTGCTGGTTCTGGTGTATCCAGAGATACCGGTCACATGACAGACGCACTGCCACCTGGCTGGTCGGAGGACACACCACACGCCCATCAACATTTGGTCCCTCCCAACTAATCAATGCACACCTAAATTATTGGTCACCTTAATTGAATTATCTCACCCAGCCCCATGCTATAAAAGGTGAGACTTGTGCCTGGCTCAGTCTCTCTTACAGACCACCTCGTTGAAGGTAAGTGCATTGATTTATGTTTGGGAAGGTCTATCGTTTGTCCTGGTGAGGGAGCCACAGCTATCCAAGGTCAAGGGGGGTAGCTGTTGTAGTGCTTTTCCCTTGTTCTTTGTTTGTGTAACCGTACCCTGTCCCCACACTGCTTCCTGTGTATTGTAGTTGCTTGTGTTGACCTGACTTCCCCTTGTGAATAAATTCCTTATTATTAAAACTGTGTGTGTCCAGGCCTCTACTGTTGAGACTCAAAGAACCAGTTATTTCCATCACAACATCTGGTTTGTTGCATCTTTGATTTACCTTTACAGTCTAGTTGAAGAGTGAAGGCTTTACCAAAGTACAGGAATCCAGAGGATTGAGTAAAGTTGGTGTCGTTCGGCCATTTTATGAAGGATCAACCTTTTTGAATCTTCGTTCAGGAAAAGTGACCTGCATCTGAGATAAGCCCTGCAAAATCAGTAAGGTTTTTGCAGTGTTCACCCTCCTGCAGAAAGATCAGTCAGTCCCTTTAAGCCGTTTCATTTCCTTTGTTGTAAATCCTTTGGACAAGGCATCGCTCGGCCGTAGGATCGGCAGATCATCATTACTTCAAAGAAATCAGTTTTCAGGGAAATCTCCATACTGACTGTATAAATCACTTGGGCTTTTGAATTTACCACTTTAAGAACTACTCCAAAGTTTGGCCATTTGTTAAATTGCTGAAGAGCAGTTAATTTCTGGTTAAATTAGTCGCTTGTTTACTTTTCACTTTTGTTGAGCAGAGTTTAATAAATTTTTGTTTGTTTATAAAACCTGACTCAATTATATATTCATTGTTGCCAGTCATATAACATTACCGTCAGTATGGTGGAGATGTTATTACCAATCTGCACAGATTGTGTGCAAACAATAAAGTGCAAGCTTTGGATTAATTAGAGTTTGTGCAGTGAAGTGCTAGTTTGCTATAGGCCTACACAGCTACTGTGAATGTCCTACCAAATATTGGGATAAAGATCTGATTACATAGTAAGTTTATTCATTGTCATGATACGCTTTGGCTCCTTTATTCAATCATGATACATAATTATTGCATTAAATCATGAATCATACAACATATTGCAAAATGTCAAGGACTCATGTGTAAGCCTGTCTGAAACATCCAGGATCCTGTCAGTCTCATTCAATGTCTCTTTTGCCCTAAAGATTCAGTGCGAGCCCCCCTGCAAGAAAAATATCTGAATAGAGACAGTTTCCAGCATTAAATCATATTCATTTGGTTGTTGGGAGATTATTTTAAGATGTATTTGTAACCTAAAAGACATAATTTATTGGCTCCTGCAGTTGTAGATTTCCCACCCCCTTTCCCAATAATTAGTCTGAGTAATCTTTAATTAAAAGCTTTATTTGTGGTCCTGTTGTGTGGGATGAGAAAGCCTAAGCCTTTCTTGCCAGAGCTCAAAATTCAAAGTAAATTATCGAAGTATGACACCATATATAACCCTGATGTTAGTTTTCTGGTGGGCATACACAGTAAATGCAAGAAACACAATAGAATCAATGAAAGACCTCACCCAACAGGACAGATAACCAAATGTACAAAAGGCAACAACTGTGCAAATGGCTGTGATGCTTCACTCCCAGATAAGCTCAATATGTTTAGGCATTCTTTAATCATTACATCACCTTTGTTTGTTCCTAAAGGTCAATACCTTCACATTTATTCCTGATAATCTAGACCAGTTGTGTTCTTGTTGTCAACTCTCACAATCCAAGCTGCCTTAGGGCTTCTTCGCATCTTCCTCACAATTTGTAATTCACCCAGTTTAGTGATAGTCAAATTTAGTTGCAGCCATCACTCTGAAAAGACCTGTGATTTCCCTATTGTTTCCTGTCAACCAGCTTTCAGTCCATGCCAATAAATTACCAGAAATCCCATGTGCTCTAATGTTGTGTAATAATCTAAATTAGGGCTTTTCAGCATAAACCACATCTACTGGTTCTTCCTCTTCTATTTTCCCAATTATATCCTTGAAAATAATTCTCAGAAGATTTGTCTAACACTAGGTTGACTTTGTCTAATCCCATTATTTTCCAAATGTACTATTATCAACTCCTTCACTAATATCCTCCATCATTTTCCCACCATTGATGTTAACCTAGCCATTATAGCTTCTCCATTTCCCTCCCCTTATCCTTTGCTCATTTCCATAAAGAACTGAGATAGCAGTTACCATACTCCAATCTATAGAGTTCTGAAAGCTGACAATCACTGCATTTCACTTTCTCCGGGGTTACAGCCATGCAATGCAAAATTTAGCATGGTTAGATTAAATGCAACTCAAAAGAAAGATACAACAACTTTATAGCACTACCGATATTTATTTAGAGTACTGATCAAAAATTCAGCAGATTTACCAGGATGCTCAATGAAAGAAGCCAGAATGAATTCAAGCTGGTGACAAACCTCACTCTGAAATAGCTTAAAGCATTGTTAATCGGTCACACCACAAGGGATTATTAAAATACAAAAGATTGGAAGAATAAGAGAAATATGGATTTCAGTTTTATCATTCAAGAACAAAGATAAAAAACAATCCAACCAGAAAAATTGTTAAAACAAAGTGCAAAACATACATACTTTTAACTCTAAAATTAAATCTCATGTTATTTCAAAACATAGAACGAATGTCTTCTCATTCTTTGTCCTCACCCCCCACTCATACTAACTTCCAGCATTCCTTTTTACAGTGACATTTCAAACATCAGCTGGGATTTAGATTTGTGGAAGTAGTGAAGGATCACTGTCAAAGTAGGACTGGCCCAACAATGAACATTAACTACGTATTTCCCAAATCCTTTCAATCTTTGAAATTCAGCTGCTTTCCAAAACTAGTTGTTTTGTATTTCCGAAGGCAGAACCACTGGGTGGTGCTATGCAATGCAAAGTATAAAGGTCTGTAATCAGTAGAAATGAAGAAATGTAGACCTTCAAAATCATTTGGGGAATTCATGTGATGCACCGAGATTCTGATGTGCCCCAAAAAGGAAACATGGGCCAAAGAGCAGAAAGGGGAAAGGGAATGGTTCCAGCCAAGAGAGGAGAAGCATGGAGGTGGGTTTAGGTAGAGAATTGTAATGACAAAACTGATTACTTCACAACATGAGCAGTAATGGAAGGTGGGGGTGCTGGAGATGTCAATCAACTTTAGTTGTAATACCATATTAACGTACAAACAAGGCACACCAGTCTTTAGCTTGGCAAGAGCAGATGACAAACAACCTTACAAGTCAGTGATGCTAACATAACATTACAGGTTTTCCCCTTCGGTTACACAAATCCGTTTAAATTTGAACTGGTCACAAATCAATTAAATGTTACAATTTTTTTTAACAACAAAATTAAGGATATAAAAATGCAGCTTCCTCTCAGGGAAGGCACTCTCATTTGGAAACCCAACTTCTTTCACCAATTAAAAGTTGTACGAACCCACAATATTTTCCAGAACTATAGAAAACTTGGAAAGATTATTACATGGTTTCCCTGTTAAATCTTATGCACTTTGCTCCCAGCTTGTACGCATGACATGGTAAAAACAGGAAGCAGTTCAAGCTTCTAGCCATTGTGGCAATGCTTGTCTTTAAGAGTCAGCATTCACCTAACTGCAGCATCTGCTGCTGTACCGTGATATTTAGCTTCCAACAAAGTGAGTTTATACATCTCCACGTTTAGAACAGCTTCTACATAAAATACACAATTGAAATGGCATCAGCTACATCCAATGCTAATCTAAAATAAATAACTTTCAATTACATACAACAATATCTAATTAGCTGATAAAGGACATTTAAACAGAATCTGATTGGCATAATAGTTTTAGAAAAACAGAAATCCCCAATGTATGGACATCAAGGCTATACTGCTGCTTTTTATTGTTGAAAAATGGCAGATTCTCAGTTGCTTCAGTCGATGCTGCAAAAACTGTTGGTGCAAAATCTATGCAACAATGACAGTTGATGACATGTATGACTGCATGTCAAGCTTTTCAACTTAGCAAATTTTAAATTTCACGCAGCAACTAAATATTTTACCAGAAAGCACAAGGCAGAGAATACTGGATTATGGTAAAACAAATTGAAGCTGTCCAACAAAGAGGACATGTTTTCTTGTTAAATTTTAATAACTGCAAGCAACAAAACTGCAAAGACTATATTAAACTACAGACACACAGCAATACAATGTAGTGTTGCCAACATGTAAGTCAACAAAACTTCTTCCATCACCAAAAATCACCTGGTACAAACTTGACTAACAACTTAAATTAATGGGTGCCACATTTCTCTTGCAGAGCCCTCAGCTTGCATTTTCACTAATCAAATTAAGGTAGACAACTTGTTTTGTTTAGAAACTAATATCTTCACTGTTTCAAGTACTTGCTAAATTGTTAACTACAATTTAATAAAAGTCACAATACAACAAATCCTGCAATTTTTATTTGTCGTGACATTGCCTTAAATCAAGATCCAGATCTCACAGGATTGCTCAAGTCCATTTGATGGAATACAGGTTGTATTTATAAACACACAAAAGGTGCAATTTGTCTTACGTTTTGCACAGAAGTATTGTGCCTCTGTACTTATAGTGCTCTAAAAAGAACAAGTCCAGTGCTATGCTCTCACTTCTACTTCAGCAACTATACAAGTGCCAATGTTCAATTATAACCATCCCTGATTAGATGTTACAAATTTTCCCAACACCACTGAGGGGGCAAAAACTCATTTTAAATATCTGCTGCAACCAAACTGAATGATTATTCTTTCCAAAAATCAAAGTAATCTGCATTCCCCATGTTGGTTATTATAAGACAAGGGCTCAGTGGTACTAATGCTTCATCCTACAGTATGATGAAACTTTATGTCACGCCTTTTAAATCTACAAGGATATGGTAATTTTTATACAAGTATTCAAAGCTTGCTATTTTACTGGTAGTTTATGAGAATACATGTTAAGGTGGTTCCCGTTTAGTCAAACTTACTCAATTCCCATATCTAGTGAATGACTTGTTCCCCAATAAATCAAGACATCTATTGATGGAAAAAATAAAATTCACTCCACTACCCTTCCAAGTGGTTCTCAAGTAGATCATGAACAGTGCATTTCAAAGGATTGCTGGGGAGAAAAAAAAACAGAAGTTCCTGTTGGAACAGAACAGGATTTTGTTTGACAAAAGAAACAAAATAACCTGAATACTGGAAACACAAACTTCAACTATTGACAGCTTCAGTTACTTTCTGGAAAGGGTCATGCTACACTTTTAAGTGTTCCTTCTGAAAATATTTTTTCTGTTTCAAATACTAGTTAACATTCTCTTTTTCTTTCAAGACTACAGTTTGCTGTTGCTAAGTAGATACTGAAGTTTACTGGAAGCTAGATTTGCAAGATGGATCTCACAAAGGCACTGCTTATCTAACATGTCATAAAACAGTGCGAATTTTGTACTACAAATGCAAGTTGTATATTCTTGCAATAGCTAGAATGTGGCACTAGCAGGTTCTCTACCCTTCCCTGCCCTACATTATCTGATCTTTCAAAGCTCTGCAACATTCCACCGAACTAAAACTTTATATAAACTTCTTCTGGACAAAAAGTGCATAACACTTGTGCTCCTTTAACCAAGGGCAACAACATTCATCATCATCTTAAATTCTACATAATAGCAGCCTATTAAGAAGCAAAATATAAGGTGCATTCCTTCTGCCCGTGCACTAGTCCACAGACAGTTCCCTTCATGAGATACATGCATTGTATCATATCTACTGGAGCAACTATGCTTCAGTTAAGTTTGCCAGCTCAATGAGAGCAAGGGCACCATGTAGCCGCTCCCGTTGCTCTTGCAGGCGGCGGTGTGCGGCAGCATGTGGCCCGTTTTTTTCTTCATCCTCGTCTTCATCAGACTGGATGAACTCCATGGGGTCCTGCTGCTCCTGGTCAGCCTTCCGGCCTGTGTTCTTCACGGATGGCATGCGCTGTTCTCGCATCTCCCAGTATCTGCAGGTGAACAATGTTCAGAAATTCAGCGTTTCTATTGCAAGAGGACCAGAAGGCCGTACTGCCTCTTGCAAAGTGCCATTGACCAAAGAAAAGCTCTCTCGTAAACCAACCTTCCAGACCCTTTCACTATTACAGTGGTTTCCACTGATAGCTTCAGGGAGTAGGGGATTCCAGTAAAAAAATAAATCAATTAAAACTCAGAATAAATCCTTCCTAATCACATCCTTAAACATTAATCTTTTCTCCTGGGATTGTACTAGACTTCTCCAATAGGGAAACCATTCACCTTGACAAGCTTCATTAGTAACTTAATGTGATCAGCTGCCTTCAGGATTCCAGGCAGTTTAAAATTCCTCCACAAGCCAAACCTCCAGTCAAAGTGACAGCTTCCAATCAGGTCCTTCCTCAAATGTAACCCAAAACTACACAATCCTTCTGGTCTGCTCTCATCAGAACACTGCATAAGCTTTAACTGCTCCTGTATTCCTTTCCTCCTATAATAAAAAGCCAATATTCAATTTGATATTCAAATTACTAAATTACTTAGTTGCTAATTTATGCTTCTGATCCAAGGGTGCCTAAATTTCTCAAACACCATCTAAACAAGATTCTGCCTTTCTGCCGCCTTCCCAAAAAGATTCCGACTGCTCATTTCCCCGCATGGCACCCAATTTATTATCTTTTGTCGAACTTATTCTAGGTGACATTACAAGATCACCTCCTTATAGCCGCTCCTTGCAAATACACTACTCTCAGTCCTTTTATCCAAGTTATTAATAAATCACCAACTAAGAAGGCCCCAGCAACAATTCTGCACCTCCTCCAGCCCTAATCAACCACCTTGTTCAAACAGAAAATCTTGAAAATCTACTTTTTTTCTTTTAACCAATCTTCCAGCAATGTTTAGGCTTTGGAATGTGCATGGCATCTTTTCAAATGTTTCTGGAAGTCAAAAATGCAAATAAATGTGATGATTTCTATTTCTCTTCATTATATTCAACATTAATGTAGCGCCAAATGCAACAGAAATAAACCATAACTTTCCTGACAAACTGTATCTGTTCTGCTGGGTGTCTGCAAAATCTGTAAAGCTGCAAATTAATCTCAATCCTCCAATGACACAAAGATGTTATTGGGAGATACATGGGATGGGGTGCAGCAAAACCAAATTGTTGAAGACCAAATATTCCGCAACTGATGTGCATGGCATCTAATTCTGAAAGAAACCGTTGTCTAACATGTTGTTCCTTCCCTTCCAACACTGAGCTTCTTCCAAAACAACCGGACAAAGGCCCACGGATTCTTTAACAAATCTAAAACAAATAAATATTTTTGCAAGGAGGGCATCAAAGCAGACCTTAACTAAGTGTACCATTAGATTATTAGTAGAAGTTCGAGAACACATAATTTCTGAATGCACTCACTTCGTCAGCCACTCTGCAACAGCGTCATTGTCCGCGGCCTGTGTCTTGTTGGCACCATTGGACACTTCGTCTCTTCGTAAGCGTGCGTAAGGATGCTTGGTACAATGACGGTTGGCATGTGTGAACCTGCTCCCACAGCCTGTACAGAAACCAAGAGATATAGTTTGTCTCAGTGAGAAATTACACACCCTCCCACAGAATGAGGCTGAAAAATTTCAAACCCCCCCCCACCCCATTTCAAACAATTTGTTATAGACATCGTGTCTGCACTTCATTTGACAGACAGACATACTTTATTGATCCGGAGGGAAAAATAGCAATATAAAACCATAAATAATTAAATAATAAGTTAATCACGCCCAGTGGAAATAAGTCCAGGACCAGCCTATTGGCTCAGGGTGTCTGACACTCCGAGGGAGGAGTTGTAAAGTTTGATGGCCACAGGTAGGAATGACTTCCTATGATGTTCAGTGTTACATCTCGGTGGAATGAGTCTCTGGCTGAATGTACTCCTGTGCCTAACCAGTACGTTATGAAGTGGATGGGAGACATTGTCCAAGATGGCATGCAACTTGGACAGCATCCTCTTTTCAGACACCACCATCAGAGAGTCCAGTTCCAACCCCACAACATCACTAGCCTTACGAATGAGTTTGTTGATTCTGTTGGTGTCTGCTACCCTCAGCCTGCTGCCCCAGCACACAACAGCAAACATGATAGCACTGGCCACCACAGCCTCATAGAACATCGTCAGCATCGTCCAGCAGATGTTAAAGGACCTCAGTCTCCTCAGGAATAGAGACAGCTCTGACCCTTCTTGTAGACAGCCTCAGTGTTCTTTGACCAGTCCAGTTTATTGTCCATTCGTATCCCCAGGTAATTGTAATCCTCCACCATGTCCACACTGACCCCTTGGATGGAAACAGGGGTCACCGGTGCCTTAGCCCTCCTCAGGTCCACCACCAGTTCCTTAGTCTTTTTCACATTAAGCTGCAGATGAGCACATCAGCTCTCCACTTTCATAGCCAACTGGATTCTCTAGAAGCACTAAATTATACTATTTATTATAAATTACTATAAATAGTTCATTTAGATGGAGACGTAACATAAAGATTTTTATGCCTTGTGTCTCTGATGTAAAAAATAAAAGTCAGTTTATTTCAAGTTAGGAGATCAAATTTGTGAAAAATTCTTTTGATCTTCAAATTCATTTCAATCAGTATGCAGTCGTATTATCCAAAACGCTCATCAAGACCCCACATTAATGCCCAACCAAATTTGGCATTTGCTCTTCTGGTGCAAAATTACGAATGCACGTAAAGCTCCACAGGGCAGAAACTGGTCACAACATCAAACATGTCTCAATAAAAGATACTCGGCTTCAATGCAGAGAGCAACGTAATAACATTACAAACCAGACACAACTCACTAGGTACATCACTGCTGGTCATGGTAACCAGCATACATAGTTATGTAGCTAGAGGTTCCTATGCTTATAGGAACTTCCCAAATAATCAACATCAAATGATCGATTTGTCTAACCCAAGGAGCACAAGTTGCTCGTCATGCTGGACTCAAATTTTCCAAACAGAGCACAAGAGTTTACCAGCTTACCAGTTTCAGAGCAAACAAATGGCTTTTCCCCAGTGTGAAGGCGCTGGTGAGTTTTTAATTGGCCACTCTGAACAAATGCTTTCCCACAGTTCGGATAGTCACATAAATAAGGTCTTTCACCTACAAGAAACCCACAGTACAGAGCATTAAAATTTAAACTTTTCTCTATTGCTCAAAGGAAAAAGAAATAAAAAAAGAATTTACAGGAGCTCTGGTGAAAATAACACTAATTAGCTCATCTACAAGCAAATAGCTTGCATTTATAAGGCTTATTTAACATAGATATGTTACAAAACAATTAACAATGATCCTAATTAAACTTGACATAGTCTCATAACAGTTGACAGATATTTGACATTAAGATGTAGTTGGGAGCTCATTGTTGATTCCAAGATTTTGTTTTTATTTTTAAATTTGGTGGAGCATTTCTGATTATGCTGAACTGTCATGCAGTTTGTCCGAAGAAAAAACAGACTTTCAGACCATTGTCTTCCGTTACACATCCTCATAATGATCATAATGGTCACTCAGCTCTGATCAGTGACATTTTAATCTGTTCCACATTAAATATGGCCCAAGGCAAAATGAAACAGACCATGACAAGAGCACTTCATTGATTTACTTGCACTAGCTCAATGCCCTGATCTGATCTGTATGAACAGTATGGAAGACAAGCTTTTCACTGTACCTCAGTACATGTGGCAATAACAAACCAATTCCAATCTGCCTAAAAAATAGTTCCCACCAAATACCCAAATGCTCTTTAACAAAAGATTTACTATAACAATACTCTAAGGTTAATAAAACAGCACATTATTTGATCAGCCACAATACAGGCTGTCCCCGGGTTACAAATGAATCCCGTTCCTGAGTCTGTCTTTAAGTCAGAACAGGTGCATCCGGTATTATTTAGCGTCAGTTAATCAAATTATTGTCTGAGTATATTGTATATATTTTACCTTTCTATGCATATAAAACACTTAAGAAACGTATGTATTTCAATAATTAAATTACTGCATTGCTTAGTACTAATCGTAGCTCTCATCAGGGCAGGGCCTTTCGCATGCTCCATTATTCTCACTTTATCCTTTAAAATTGTTCTGATCGTTGATCAACTATAGCCTAACGTTTTTCCAATGACCTTTCCACCTTTCCAATCGCTTTATTACTTCCACCTTATTTTCAATCGTGATCGATTTTCATCAATGGAACAGAAACACTGCAGATTCAGCAGCAGCTGTGGGCGGCAAGTCCTGACCTGAGCTTCCCCCGGGTCCTAAAGTCCACCCGCACTGAGACAAGTTAAATGGGACAGGTGGGGCGGTGCTAACTGGAAAGGGGGGTCAGGGTGAGTCTTGCTAAGAAAAGTCTAAGCCAAAGTTACACACTCAACACAGTGTTAACGGCAATTTTAACTTAATCCAACTTAAAATGGCGGACGGCATTCCCCTTTTCATATAATAGGCTTTATGGCAGGCCGTTCATAAGTACGAGTTGTCTGTAAGTCAGATGTTCGTAACTCAGGGACACCCTGTATATCAAAGTTACACTTACTACCATATGCACAAGTTGCAATGAAAATCTGATAACAGCAGAAAACAGGCTTTCCTATAATCAACATTACTGAATATTATAGAGTGGCTTTTTTGAAATTCAGATTTAAAATTATTTATTTTGATAACAGCTCTGGTGTCAGAATAATAATTCAATAACTAACAATACAGTTTAAAGTAAAACTGAATCACAATAAAGACTGCATTAAAGTCGAATGGGAAACAGTCATATAACGTTCACTGATAAATGCATCAATTTCTGTAATTTGCTACCAAGTAATGAATACATGGCATGATTACTTCCAATTTCCCTATAGTCAGATTTTGACTACAACATTTGAGCATAAAAATACAAAAATGAGTGTTACATCAGTTCCCATTAATTTGCGGTATAAGATTTGATCTTCCATGGAGTCAAAGACATTCTTGTGTCAATTAACTTGATATCAACATAGTTAAGAACAATAAACTTTGCTTGTCCAAAATCTAAAGACTACAGCTTTACTGCTTGGATATATGAATACAAACAGATGCTAGGTCATCCTGCTTATTCTAAAATTTTGCAGAGCACACATATGCTAGTGATCTTTATCAGTACCAAGTACATGCATGTATTCTAACCGGGTAATGTCTCTTTCACACAAGACCGAGGTTAGATTTCAGCTGACATTGATCACAATTTAACCTATGATCATCAGTTAGCCTTCAACCTAGCGAGAGTGGGAGGAGCTAAAGATGGCGCCAGAAGTTTTTTCGGATCTGGTCAAATTCTTCCAGTCCATCCGTGAAAGTTTAATTTCTCTTTTAATGTCTTTTCTTTCCTTTTCAAGGTGGCTGGGGTTCAGTCAGGGTCCGCGATCTACAGCTGCACACAAACTTCAGTTCTTCACGGCACTGGATTCTCGCTGAGCAACCTGGATGTGCGCTTTCAAGGAGTGGTCCTGTGGGCGACCTGACTCCTTATCAATGTCGCCAGATAAAACATTGCAGGAGATTAAAACAATAAGACCTCAGAGTACGCTGCTGTTGAAATAAGTGATGCTGCGTCGTGATAAGTGATGACAGCATAAGTGATGAAATGTCAAAACAGCGAGCTGTTGATTTCCCTCATGCTGTGGCAGGAACAATACCGCTGCCTCCCTTGGAGAGGGAGAGGGAGAGGGAGAGGGAGAGGGAGAGGGAGAGGGAGAGGGAGAGGGAGAGGGAGAGGGAGAGGGAGAGGGAGAGGGAGAGGGAGAGGGAGAGGGAGAGGGAGAGGGAGAGGGAGAGGGAGAGGGAGAGGGAGAGGGAGAGGGAGAGGGAGAGGGAGAGGGAGAGGGAGAGGGAGAGGGAGAGGGAGAGGGAGAGGGAGAGGGAGAGGGAGAGGGAGAGGGAGAGGGAGAGGGAGAGGGAGAGGGAGAGGGAGAGGGAGAGGCACACTGAGTCTGTCCGAGATGTCGAAGTGTTGGGATGGACAGTGGTTTTTGATGGACTCCACACAATGGTCTTTGCCTGCATGATGGGTGGTGAAAGTTGATGCTTTCACTAGAGCAATTGGGAAGGGTGGGGCAGGGGGCACAGGGTTGATGCTCGTCCTGCTGTGTGCATTGGGATGGGTGAGGGAGGGGGACCTTTGGGGTTCTAACGTTTTCTGTCATTCATTCTTTACGGCTTTTCTTCTGCTTTGGTGGATGTCTGTGAAGAGTAAGGATTTTGGGTTGCATACTTTATACATTCTCTGATGTTCAATTGAATCATTGAACCTTTGTAGGTCCCACCAAGTTTCTGCCATTTTGTTCTAGTTGCTTGGTTGTTGAGAAATTTAGTAAATACAGTGACAAGAAAAAGTTTGTGAACCCTTTACAATTACCTGATTTTTGGCACTAATTTTTCATAAAATGTGGTCTGATCTTCATTTAAGTCACAATCTGCCTAAACTAATAACACACACACACAAAAATCGTACTTCTCGTCAATACTGAGTACACCACTTAAACCATCATAGTCTAGGTTTAAAAAAAATTGAACCTCTGGGGTAATGCCTTTTACAAAAACTATTGGCATCGGGTGTTCCGATCAATGAGATAAGATTGGAGGTGTGGGTTGTAGAGGTGTCCTGCCCTCTATAAAAAAAAGACACACAAAGTCAGGTTACCAGCAGAGCTTGCTCTTCTCAAGAAAGATTTGTTCTGTCCACCATAACTTGATCAAAAGAACTTTCAGAGGACTTCAGAAGAATTGTAGAGATACATGAAACTGGAAAAGGCAACAAAAGCATTGCTAAAGACCTGGGTGTTCAGCAGTCCACAGTACGAGAAATTGTCTACAAGTGAAAGAAACTCAGTATTGTTGCTACTCTCCCTAAGTGTGGGTGTCTGCAAAGATCACACAAAGAGTGTAATGTGCAAAGCTGAAGGAGGTGAAAAAGAACACAAGGGCAACAGCAAAAGACTTGCAGATATCTCTAGAACTTGCCAAAAGTCTGTGCGTTCAATATAAGAAAAACACTGCATAAGAATGGTGTTCTTGGGAGGACATCATTGCTCTTCAAAAACAAACAAACATCTCAAGGTTCCAAAAGGCCACCTGGATGTTCCACAACACTGCTGGAATAATATTCTTCGACAGATTTGACAAAAATTGAACTTCTTGGCAGAAAAGTATGGTGGATGGAGCATCATTGCTTGGGGCGGCTTTGCTGCCTCGGGGCTTGGAGAGCTTGTAATCACTGAGGGAACAATGAATCTGAAATTGTATCAAGACATTTTACAGAATGTCAGGGTAGCAATCGTCACCTGAAGCTTAATAGAAGTTGGATAATGCAACAAGACAATGATCTGAAACAACAGTAAATCAACATCAAAATGGTTTTTTAAAAAATCATGTTTTGGGATGCCCGTGTCAGAGTCCAAACGTTAAGCCAATTGAAATGTTGTGGCATGACCTGAATAGGGCTGTTCATGCTTGGTATGCCAGAAATATTGATGAACTAAAACAGTTTTGTATGAAGAAATGGTCCAAACTTCCTCCTCACTGTTGTGCAAATCTGCTCAGCTGCTACAGGAAATGTTTGGTGGAGGTGATTGCTGCAAATGGAGGTCTACCAATTACAAAATACAAGGGTTTACATACTTTTTCCAGCAATTATTGAGAATGATTAAATAATGTGTTCAATAAAGACATGAAAAGTACAATTGTTTTTGTTATTAATGCGGCATTCTGTGTTTGACTTAAAGATCATACCACATTTTATGAGCAATTGGTGCAGAAAACCAGGTAACTGCAAAGGCTTCACAAACTTTTTTCCTACTACTATATGTTCTAATGTTTAACCTTGAAATGTCCAAGTGAAAAATAGCAAGATCCTCCCTCACAGAGACATTTCATTAATGCCGTATGAAATCTCTTACTCGGTTAGGTTGTGCAGCTGTTATTCCCACAGCCGATTCTTATTATCTGGAGCTGCTTTCAGCTCGTTACACAATTCAAACAGCCTTGTAAGCACTTCAAACGTGGCTTTCCAATCTCCTCATCCTCCCTGCATTCCACTGAGTAACCTCAATTTTATCATTACAAGATCTTAATAAACATAACCTCACTAATGACATGCACTCATCCAATGTATATCTTACCCGTGTGCGTTCTCTTGTGTGCTTGCAAGGACTTCTCACGGGGAAACACTCGGTTACAAGTATTGCAGCGGATTCTGCTAGAGGAGTGCTCACCCTCATTTATGAGATCACGGATTAGCTCTGCTCTTGGGCGGCCGCGTCTTGTTCCATCCTACAACAAGGCACCCAGATCCAGATTAAATATTTAACCTTTAATTAATTCTGAAAGTTATGTTGCAAGAAACCAGTGTCCAAAGACGGTAAGGATACTGGTCTGTACAATCCCTTCAACACCGTGATTTACAAACGTTTGTATCTTTGAAAGCCCATTAAAGAAACCATTCTGGAATTCTGGAAAGTGTACACAACAGACATTATCCTCTAATAGGGACCTAGCCAGTTACCAATTTTACACAGTTCAGCAGAGGATAGGGGGTGAACATTTAAGTATGTGCAAGCGTATTAAACAGACTTAATCTTGTACTGTAGCTCAGCATTATTGAAAAGGACTCACTTCTTAGTGCGTGCTCATCCTACAAATACAAATTTCTGCATATGGAGTTAAACGAGGGAAACAGAAATCTCAAAGGCAAGTCCATCTAGGGCAGCAATGCCTACGCTCCTGTGCGCCCAAATTTTAACCAGACTCCTTTAAGATGCTCCTTACTTGTTCCTCTTTTATTAAGATTTTGGACTTCCAAATTTTTCCCTTTGACTCAATATCAAATATTACAGTGTCACAGTAGCATTACAAGTGTACAGATATAAATATCAGAAGAGAAGTAGTAACAATTAAAAATAGTTATCTCAAACAGTCTAACAGGAGGGGGGCCTTCAGTTCCCTGGCTATAGGTTGACTCATTATGGATCCCAATGGCCGAGAGTGAAAATGACCTCATCTAGTACTCTTCGGAGCAGTGCAGTTGTCTTAGTCTTTTCCTAAAAGTGCTCCTCTGTGCAGCCAAGGTGGCGTGCAAAGGGGGAGAAACACTGTCCAGAATTGCGAAGATATTCCTTCTACCACAGCCTCCGGTGTGTCCAGTTTGATTCCTATAACAGAGCCAGCCTTTCTAATCAGTTTATTGAGCCTGTTGGCATCACCCATGCTGATGCCATTGCCTGAGCACACCACCTCATGGAAGATTGTACTGGCGACAACAGACTGGTAGAACCTGTGAAGGAAAGGCCTGCATACTCCGAAGGACCTCAGTCTCCTCAGGAGGTAGAGGTGACCCTGGCCCTTCTTGTACACAGCCTCTGTGTTGGTGCCCCATTCCAGTCAAGTCTATCATCCAGGTGTAGACCCAGGTACTTAAAGGAATTAGTCTATAAGCCTGCCTTAATGCTACCTAGCGTGTTTTGTCCATTTGATTTTGTACTGGCTAGCAATACTGCAAAATAGCAATAGACATTAATCCATTTAAGTACATGGTCACCATTCTTCTGGCCCTTGGGACAACGGTACTGCTCCAAAGTGCACTGTACGAGCTGATTCTTACCCTCAGCCATTAGGCTCTATGAGTCAACCTGTGGCCAGGGAAGCGATGACCCCCTCCTGTCTGACATAACTTTTTTTTTAATTCTTTCTTACTTCTCTTCTAATATTTGTGTATCTATTTGTAATGCTATTGTGACACTGTAATTTCAGTTGCGATCTATAAAGTGTCTATCTATCAAGCATTTACTTAGACACACCTGCACTGCAATCAGAGTCCCAGCTTTAAATACTGTCTGCAGTGGAATTGAGCTACTTGCTAATATCTAGGAGGTGAAGGTTGTTTTTCTCACATCCCCTTTGAATCCCTTTCCCTAGCCCAAAAGCCAGGTCCTCTAGTTATACAGTACTGTGCAAAGATCTTGGGCACATTACAGTATATAGCTCGGGTGCAGAGTACTGTATTCGTCAACGTGAAGCTGGCAGCGAGTTTATAAACCTGGTGGGAGCAAAGGTCAGGGTGGAGCATCACGGGAGGGATGTGGGACAGGCGGCAGAGGAGTGTCAGGGAAAAGGGAGGGGCATGGGTGCAGAGAAACCCAGCTCTGAGACAACAGTCAAGGTGATTTTGATTCTAAAGAATTGGTTTACTGATCATTACAGAATGTCTCTGGTGCTTCCCACTCCCTAACCATGATTCCTGTCCCCTCCCCACTCAGTCCACAATACAGGCCCATATCAGAATCAGGTTCATCGTCACTCACATACATCATAAAATTTGTTTTTCTTTAATATATGCAGCAGTAGTACAGTGCAACATATATTAAATTACTGTGTACATACATCTACTGTTGCCTCTGGACACATCTTAGTATTGTGCAAAAGTCTTAGGCACCCTAGGTAGAAATACAGGGTGTACACGGTACATGAGATGAGGTCAGACTACACCTTAATGAAGTTGGAACCCAATCACACCACTTCTGTGTTCAATGCCCCGCTGATGAAGGTCAGTATCCTAAACGCCTTCCTAACTATGTTGCCTATTACTGTTGCCACCTCCAAGGAACTATGCTTGAACTCAAAAGGTCCCCCTGCTACTCAATACTCCCTGCGATGCAACCATTTGTAAGTCCTAGCCTCATTAACGTTCCCAAATGCATCACCTTGCATTTGTTTGGATTGAACTCTAACTTCCGTTTTATACCCATCTCACTATCTCTCTGCACTCTAACTCTACCTTCTACACAACCAACAACTTCAAGCTTTAAGTCACTCAGAAACTTATCCAATTCACTCACACGTTATAACAGGAAGGATCGCAATAACGTTGTGTGGGGCTCCAGAAGTCACAGGCATTCAATCACAAAACGTTTTACCTCCACCCTGTCTATTACTAAGCCTATATTGAATCCCTCTGGGCTTAACTGTTGAACCATTAACCCACGTGGGACCTTGTCAAAGTCTTTACTGAAGTCCATGTAGATCAAATCTAGTGCACAGTTAATACAATTTGTTACTTTGTCAAAGAATTCAACCATTATGGTCAGACAATATCTGCCTTTGACAAAGCTGAAATGGCCACTTCTGATCAGCACTTGCCTTTCCAAATGATTAATCATCTCCCTCAGAATTTTCTCCAGTACCTTCTCTACCAATGATGTGAAACTTACTGTTCTATGGTTACCAGGCATTTACTTACTGTCTTCCTTGAAAAGATGGGGGGGAGGGGGGGAGGGAACATGTTCACCAGTCATAACTAGTCAGTAAACATCTCAACCACAGCAATCCTTTCATTTGCCTTCTGCAGACACCTGAGATTAATCCTAAATCCTGAGGCCAGCAATAAACCTTCCTCACCCCTGTACCAAATTCTCCAACTACAAAGTCTGCCTCCTTTGTGCATGCCGATCAGAAGTATTTCCCCTCTGGTTCCATGCTTAGATCGATGATGTTGTCACTAATGGACACAACCTTTTCCCTGCTTGTTCTCACGCCCTCTATTTACCTACAGATCACCTTCAATTTTACCTTAATTCTGTCTGCCAGAGGTTTCTCATGATCCTCGTATACTTTCTAATTCTATTTTTTCCCCCCTTCACCGTTTATATTAACAAGACTCTCCCATCATTAGTTCCCCATAATTGTCAGGTAACAACGAGTTAGCATGCAGGAAGCGGACAGATCCAAGTGGCATATCGTCATGATATCAATCTTTCCCTCAAAGTCAGTTGAGTTTAGGAAGGTGGCGGTGGTAAATTACAGGATGGCAAATTACAAACCCACCTAACAAGAACTCTCTGAATTAACTTTTTAACACGTGCATTGCTTTGGAACTTAATCAACTCATAAGAGGCTAGGTTTACTTTGATAATAAATTTACTTTGTACCCCATGACTGATGTCAATTGCTGAATGTTTACAGGGCAAGGCAGCAGATACTACAAACCTGCTAGCTGGAAAATGTGAGCAGTAATAGCAGTCAACTTAAGCCTGAGTACATTATTATGTTAGCAGCACACTCCTTTAAATTGTGCTTCCGTTAAAGGTGTGGCGTTTCAACATTAACCCGACTATGACAGAGACGGATCACTGTACATATAGAATTAAACGTCACTATGAAATAAAATCACATCCTCTTTTGAAAATGAAGCAAAAGTATGTTATTAACAAATCTTTTGCCGTTTACCAATTCAGGATGTCACACAACCTCAACAGCACGTAGAGAGGACAACTGTAAACAATCAACAAAACTTCCCCAAACGTGCGGTTGAACAGCTGCAACAGGTCGGGTCGCCTTAAAGAACCCGGCGGGAGGAAGTTACGTCTTTTTGGCGCGCTGGAGCATTGACAAGCTCTCCAGGAAGTGATTTCATTCATTTAATTTCTGCACCCCGGCAGAGAGAGAGAGAGAGAGAGAGAATCAAACGCAGAGCACAACACACACACACACACAATAAGCTGAGCCCGAAGTCGTTTGGCGGGGAGAAGGCAGCTCCGGCCGCCGATCTCCGGCAGACGCCTCCCCCGCTCCGTTTACGTCCCCGCCGGAGCCGCAGACAGTTGGCGATCGACAAATGCGCGCCAATCCGAACCACAACAACATTACCCGCTGCCCCTTGCCGTAAAGCGGGATGTTTAACGTATTTAAAAATAACGAAGCATGCAAAATAAATATACAGAAGCCTGGACTAGCAATAAACGAACGAGGAACTAAAAGCGAGCAACAACGTAACCGCAAAGTTTTTCCAGCAAGCTGGATGCATGTAAAGGAGTGCGGGCTCTCTCCGCCTCTGACTGACCTGCGAGAGATGTTCCAGCTCCCGATCGAGAGCCGCGGCTCCAGCGGGACCGCGCTGGGAGTCCCTGCCGCCGTTGCCGGTGAAGGAGGCGCCGGGGCTGAGGGTGACATTGTGCGCGTTCTCACCCCACTTCCACGGATACACCATGAAATCGCTGAATCCGGGGCTGGTGGGCGTCACATCCATGCGTTTCGGCTTAATCGGCGTGGTTTTAATGACAGAGACGCGCTTGGGAGAACCGCAGCCGGCCTGATTTTCTGCCATCGCAACCACGGTGCGCAAAGACGGATGGAAAAATATTGAAAATAAATAAATAAAATCGCAGCGACCGAGTGGCGGCTCGAGCAGAAATTCCCGCGTTTAAGCATTTCCCGCCCTTTCTGCACAAACCAACCGAATGCCGCGCCGGAACCCTCGACGTCATCGTGAATGAGTGACAGCTCCATTCACGGCGCCGATCCGCCGAGCTCAGCCAATCAGCGGCTAGCGCGCTCTGCTTATTGGCCGAGCGCAGGTTTTTACCCGCCAGGAGTTATAACGTCTTCTTGCGAATGAGTTCATCGTTTGCTGTTTGGCTGCCGAGGGGTTCCAGCATTTTCTGTTGTCATTTGTTTTTGTTAAAGAGACACCTATTGGAAAATGCTAGTTTGTCAAATTAGTATCTGAACATCGGTTTCGCCAATACATCGCAAGCAAATTCGTGATGCACAAGGACTTCTTCCATGTATAGAAAGTAAAAATTGCACCCGTAGATCAATTAATATTAACTGTTACAGTGCTTATTTTGATTTTATGTGTTGTACCGAAACTGAGTAGGAATAAAATAAAGCCAAGTTTACAAATCATTTTCGTATTAATGCACAATTCAGCTGCAATGCATGGCATCAAAGCAAAGCAGTGTATTTAGTGACAACCTGAAGGAAAACAAGGTCGCTGGTTTGGTTTATACTATGTTGCCATTTATACTCCGCAAAACAGTACTGTAGCGACCCATTTCCTGGCACACCCGAACCGGCTCACAATTAGATAGCCTACGGGGGTTTGCGAGCACAGAGCTTTGGAGCCTATACGCCACGGGGGGGCAGGTTGAGGGAGGCTTAAAAGTGAGGCTGAGGATTTCGAATAAAGTTTTTTTCCTTCGACTGCAGTTACCGACTCCGATTCATAATTTTAGCACTGCGTATAGCACACCGCTACAGTACCTCCTTTCCGCATCCATGATATGGTAGTTACAAGATTTTTTTTTAGAATTTGCATTTTGTCTATTAAACTGGGTCTTAGATCAAATTAGTAGTGCGTGGATCAATTTCAACACTAATATAATTACACTTGACAACAAAGATTTTGCTTCCTGAATACTTTTGGATGTATCATGTGGATTTTGGGCTGTTGATGGAAATCCACCATGAAATTTCCCTATCAGGCACTATTTTTTGAAATTGCCTATATTTGTTATTTCAATTAAAATGTTGCCCACACTGTTAGCAGAAAAGTTTTCTATTTTGTCCAGCCATGTCTAAGCCATGCAGAATACCGTATGGCCGGACAGGTCAGTACAAGCATCATGCACACACCATTCTATGCATTGCGTTTACGCAATTGGTTTGCGATCACATTGAAGCACAAGGTCTACGCGCAGAGCATATTGTGTGTGCTCAATATAATAAAGTCATTATATTTTCAGTATTTGTGATAGCAAAATGTCCCGCCAATCTTGCAACAGCCGTGATACTATCGGTTATATTTGTGGCGAGTATACGCTTAAATCTCAAAGATGGAGCATGACTCTCCCATTAAGAAAGCCCGTGAGCTCTAATTTGGATGTAAAATTGGCTACCAAGGTGAAGCCTAGGCTCGTCATGTTTGATGCATAACATGCGCTGTCAATCTTAGAGCTTGGCTCAGAGGTACTTGGAAGTTCATGCTGTTTGCTGTCCCAATGATATGGCAAGAGCAGACTGCCACATTCAGTCCTGATACAGGGTCTCAGCCCGAAACGACAACAGTTTACTCTTTTCCATAGATGCTGTCTGGCCTGCTGCGTTCCTCCAGCATGCATGTTGCTTTGAAATCCATCAATGCTGGCTGACTTCGCTCTTTTAATATACAGTATCTCTGTTTTTGCACATTTTTAAACATCTATTCAATATACATAATTGATTTGATTGTTTATTATTATGTTTTATTATATTTTTTCTCTCTCTCTGCTAGATTATGTATTGCATTGAACTGCTGCTGCTAAGTTAACAAATTTCACGTCACATGCCGGTGATAATAAACCTGATTCTCATTCTGATTATTGTTGGACACTTAAGCGTGAAGCCTTAGACACTGAGTACAAATGAAAACCATCAATGAAGCATGTTCTTGTGAAACGAGCTTCCAGTAGAAGTGGTAGAGGCAGGTTTGATTTTGTCATTTAAAAAAAACTGGATAGGTATATGGACAGGAAAGGAATGGAGGGTTATGGGCTGAGTGCAGATAGGTGGGACTAGGTGAGAGTAAGCGTTTGGCACGGACTAGAAGGGCCGAGATGGCCTGTTTCCGTGCTGTAATTGTTATATGGTTATATATTTAGTTCAGTGTCAGCAGCTTAATACAATTACACACATTATATTCAATAAAGTTTTCCAAATTCCTACATACTACAAGTAGCCTGAAGTTATATTTGTGTTCAGCTTCATGCAGTCTATCGTAACCAGAAAAAAAATTCTGCAGAAGCAATACTTTTGAAAATAAATTCCTGTCCAGAGTCATTAACACAAAGCAAACTCAATCTCTCGGGCTCAAAAAACGGGATAAATTCAAATGTTAACTTTTATTTAACAGCATTTGCATCAGAATCAGGTTCAATATCACTGGCATATGTCATGAAATTTGTTGCTGTACAGCAGCAGTAATTTGCAATACATTCTAATACAAAATATAAACTACAGTAAGAAGTATATGTATTGGAAAAGTGAAGTTAAATAAGTAGCAAAAAAAGAGGGAAAATATAGTACATGGGTTTAACATCCTTTCAGAAATCTGACAGCAGAGGGGAAGAAGCTGTTCCTGAATTGTTAAGTATGTGCCATCAGGCTCCTGTACCTCCTCTCTGATGGTAGCAATGAGAAAAGGCCATGTCCTGGGTGATGCAGCTCTTTAATAATGGATGCTACCATTCTGAGGCATCGCTCCTTGAAGATATAGTGGATGCTGGGGAGGCTAGTGCCCTTGATGGAGCTGACTGAGTTTATGACATTCTGCAACTTATTTTGATCCTGTGCAGTGCCCCCTCCCCCCAAAACCAGATGGTGATGCAGTCCTGGTACATTTGTAGAATTTTGGTGTCTTTGGTGACACCAAATCTCCTCAAACTCCTAATGAAATATAGCCACTGCCTTTGTAGTTGCATTGATATGTTAGGCAATAATTAAATCCTCAGAGCTGTTGACACTCAGGAGACCAAAACTGCTCACCCTTTCCACTTCTGATCCCTCACTGAAAACCGGTATGTGTTTGCTCGTCTTACCCTTTCAGAAGTCCATTGGTCTTGCTGGTGTCGAATACAAGGTTGTTGCATGACACTTTCATTATTAGCTTTCATTTGTATCACTTTATTCAAAATTTCTTTCCTTTTCTTATTTTTCTTTATTGCTATTTTGACTCTAATTTGCCTTATTTCACCACTGTTTCTTTCACCGTCCTAAATGTATTGCTTACCGAGATACATTGCTGGTACCCTTGTGCACAAACTACAGTTACAGCACTGTTCTCAACTCACACATTCAGCAGGCTAAATTCAGATTATAGCTGGGAAATGTTTGTGTTTCCTATGGCCAGGCACAAATCCAACCTATATCTAAGGTGCTTATTAAAGTTTAATTACAAAGGGAATATAACTAGTAAATGAAGTATTAATGCTTTTTCATCTGTCTGGTTGCCACAATATGTGTGCTCAAAGCAAGTACTCTCTCTTTCCAATGAAGTTATTATTAAGGCCAATTTAGAAAAAAAACTTAACTCAGAAGCGTGTGTTTGGACAAAATAAATAATCTGTATCTTACTTAAACCTCAAATTAAGTTTACAAAGGACAGTAAGGATTTCTCAGTTTTATTACAGTTGAATTGGAATTTTCATTTCCCAGGAGGTGATGAGTTTCAGAAGCTATTCATACACAGAACAAATTACTTGGAGAGTGTATCTACCTTAGTGACTGCTGTTTGTCTCAAAACATCCATTATCAGTAAACTAATCACCAAGGTCAGAAGATATGCAGAAGAAATCTTCATGAATATGCATTCTTGAGAGTTTTCACTTTGTTCCTTTCGACCTAAACCAATTACTAATTTCACTGATCCTTCTGCATCGTAGACCTGGTGCTTCAGCCTCTGCTGCCATACCTTAACACTAAAGAACAGATCAGTATTTCAAGAGCCTGTCTGACATTTGTGAGGAAATGGAATAATAGATGTTGTGATGAAACTTCTTCTGTAAATCATTTGGTTATTGTGCTGTGTGAAAATAGAACATTTATTCAGTTTTGAATACATTAATCATAAAGTAATATTTTACTTTCACAGTAAGATATAAAACTTCTTAACTTTTTAAAGATCTACTTCTTAGACTGCAGGGTTTTTTTCCACAATAGATGGCACAAAATAGATGTGTTGGGACAAGGATGCAAACCCGATTTTAAATTCATTTTATTTACCCAACAATATACCAATTCTCACCCAAAATATAGATTCTATGAAATTTAATACTGGGAAACATTGGTTGGTGCTATGTCTTTGCAGACCCTATCAAATCAGTTATACATTCTAGTTTTGCTCTATATTGCTGCATTTTCCCATTCAGGTAATTATCTAATTCCTCTCTGAATATTACCATTGAATTTGTTTCTACAGTCTTTCATCTGGTGCATTCAGGATCAGCACCCATTGAGATTAAAAAGTTACTTTCTCAGATGGCCTCTGGTTCTTTTACCAATTAGCCTATATCTCTAGCTACTGATCTACTAACATCTGTTAAGATGTTTAATCTATAGACTTTTAAAATAATTCCTTTAAAGTTGTTCATTCTGGTAGCTTTTCTAAGTACATGAATGTTTCTGGAAGTCAAGAATATTTTGGGAATACCCCAGTGTCTGACAACTGGCTGAGTTTGGAAGCATAGGGGGACTCCGCCTCTCGCTTACGGACATTTAAGACATAGTTTATTTCTGTCTGCCTTTAATCTCTCCCTTTTCCGACTTAAACTTTGAAATTTCAACTTTATTCAGTTGGATCTGTAGAGAAGCAGCTATAATTATGGCTACTCTAAGAAGCACCAAAAGGAACCCAGACCCAGGCAACGGAAAGCCTAAAAAAGTTGACGAGTTCTCGGAGGAACCTCCTTAGAGTCTCAAATCAGTAGTATCGGCACTGAGATAACGCAACTAAAAGAGAAACTTGAAGAAAAAATTGACTCTCTGAGCCTCGATCTTAAAGAAATTAGTTGAAATGCGGCTGACCTTTCTTCTTGTCTGGACAAGGCTCAACAATGAATCATCAATTTGGAAGCTCGATCGCGTTGGAATAATATTCGAATTGTTGGATTAAAAGAGAAATCAGAATCTGCCGACACACTGGATTATTTTGCTAAAATGTTTCGGTCTTTATTTCCGGAGGTTTGTTCGCCACCTCCAGATATTGAAATGGCTCACAGAACCGGTGCTTTAAAACTTTTAGATCAAGGTAAAAACAGGCACATTGTTGTGCGTTTTCTCCATTTTTGAGACAAAGACCGCATTATTAAGTTTGCAAGAAAATAAAGGTTGTTTCAATTTCAAGGTTTGGAGATCTGCTTTTTTTGAAGATTTTCCATGCAAAATTGTTAAGAAGCATGCTGGATTTGCCTCCGCTATGAGATCAGCTTACCAAAAAAAGCTCTTTTCATCGTTACAATATCCAGCTAAATTAAGGCTTTTTGTCAAAAATTCTGGGGCTTGTATTTTTGATGACCCAGCCGAAGCATTGCATTTTATTAACTCTTTGCCTGACGAGTCTGATGATGAGTCTGAAGCCTGAAGTTTGAATGATTCACAATGGTTTGATTGTCTCGCGGCGTAAAGAGTGATGAAATTGGAAGATTTGATGGTTATAGAAAGTCTTTACCTTGAAATGTATTTTTATCTCTGAAAAAGACTGTTTTGGATGGTTTTAACCTCAGAAGACATAACGGGAGAACTGTTAAAAGACTGTAGATAATTTTAAACCATCTAGAATTTTTTCTCTGCAGCATTTAAATGAACTAATTTTTTTTGGTTCCGTATGCTTTTGTAAAGATCTTTTAAGTAATTATTTGGATTTCCTTACGTTTTGAAGATAGACTGGATAATTTAAAGATGGCGATTGTTTCTCTTTTGTGCAAATATTTCAAGAATTGTTTTGGATGTGTTTTTCTTCCCTTATCTAATATTATGAAGGTTACTTTCAAAATTGAAGTGTTATTTTACAAAAAACACTGCTCCTTCCAATTTAATTATATTGAGATACATGTCGACTATAACGAGTTTTATGTTCAGTAGAGAGAGACAGAGATTACTTTTTTCATTTTTTTATTAGGTAGGTGGAGTTTATATATTTGCTTTCTATGCTTTTTTGGGGGCTTGCTATTGACTTATATTGATCGATATTGACTTATTTCTGGGCTTTGTAGTTTGGGTGGGTTTTTTTCCTTCTTTTTTATCCCCATTATGGAATCCTGGAGCAAACGCAAATTATTACTATTATTGTTCATCTCCGCCATTTTCGACAACCTTATCCCGACATGCGTCTAACTACTCTTTTTAAATACAAAGTCTCATGATGATATCTAAACAGTTAAACATTTTAAGTTGGAATGTCCGTGGTTGGAATCATCCTATTAAGTGTAAGAAAACATTTAAGATTATTAACCAATTCCAACCTGATATAATCTTTGCTTAAGAGATGCATATCAGGTTATGTGATAAAAATTTATCTTTTAAATCTTGAAAGGATCCTCAGTTCCATGCAAACTCTCAGAGTAAAATTAGAGGTGTTTCTATTTTTATTAATTCCAATATCCCTTTTAATCAGGAGGATATTATAGCTGATAATAATGGTAGATTTTTGATTGTTAAAGGAATAATTTATAATAGGAAAACAGCTTTTGGTTAATATTTATGGATCAAATGTTGATGATCCGTCATTTTTAAAGCTGTCTTTGCGCTATTACCTGATTTAAATGAATATATGTTATTAATGGGTGGTGATTTTAATACTTGTTTAAATCCTTTAATGGATAAGTCATCATCCAAACATCAACTCCCTAATCATTCTGCATCACTTATTAATTCCTTTTTAATTGATTATGGGTTAATTGAAATTTGGAGGTATGCACATCCTAGTGATAGAGAATACTCTTTTTTCTCTCATGTTCTTAATAAATCTTCAAGAATCAACTATTTTATGGCTGACCCTGGACTTCTATTTAATGTTCAGAAATGGGACTATGATGCAATTGTTATCTCTGATCATGCTCCTTTAAACCTAATATTTGAACTGAAAGATGTTGCTTCTACCAGACAATTTTGGCGTTTTCCAGAACACTTGTTACAAAGTTCAGAAGTTGTTGAGTTTATTGAAACTCAGATAAAAGAGTTTTTTCTCTTTAATAATACAGGAAACGTCTCAAAGGTAGTAATTTGGAATACATTAAAAGCCTATTTATGTGGTCAGATTATTTTGTACATAGCAAAAGTAAGAAACAAACAAGAATGGAGTTAGATAAAATCTCTAAACAAACTAAAGAATTAGATAACATCAATGCAATCTCTCCAAATGTTTCATTTGAAAGAAGAGTAGAATTACAATCACAATATAACATTATTAACCTTAAGAAAGATAAAGATCCTACTGAATGTTCATCATATAGACAGGGGTGGGCAAACCTTTTGACTTGTGGGCCACAAAGGGTTCTAAAATTTGACAGGGGGGCCGGACCAGGAGCAGATGGATGGAGTGTTTTGGTAATACACCTCATAAGAGAAAATAAAATATCATGGGATATATAGAAAACATGTGCTTTAATTTCAATTGAAAATGAACAAATGCATTACAACAAAATATCTGTCTTTGAAGTCCCATGGTATTTAGCTATTTATTGAAATGACTTTTAAAACACTGAAAATTAAATGAATAAAATACAGCTTTTTTAATAGTAACAGTTATTATTTTAAAGCACTGAAAATTCTGTTATCCTTCAAGATATTATCATCATCACTCTCCTCCTGCCTGTCTTTATTTCAAAAACGGTAGGAGATGCAGGTCTACTTGTCCTGCTCCTTCTTATTCAATTGTCCCCTGTGCCAAAACTCAACAACGACCAGCACAAGGACAGAACAGTGACAGTGCGCCAGTATGCGGAGCGCGTTATTTGATCTGGAGCGCATTTTTTATTTTGAGAACGTACGTGCACCTGCGCACTACTCATGTCCATCACTTAACAGAAATGACATGTAACATGTAAGGCTTATTGAAAAAAATATTTTCAAATGCATTTTTTACATAACACAACGAAGAAACTTATTTTTAATTTCAGTGGGAACAGTGTTGTTGGTCTCCCTTTTTAGCCAGGGCATCAAAGTCTGGATTTAGTTTTGTTGTGGCGATTCTCAGGATGGATCTGAGGTGTTGGTCAGTTAACTTGGGATCTGTGGCTGGCTTTGTTGATGTTAATGACGCTGAACGCCTGTTCACACAAATAGGTCGAGCCGAACAAATGTGGAGTAATACGCTGCACCTCAACAAAGGTCAATGTGTAGCGGTGTGCTACATGCAGCGCTAAAATTACGACACGGAGTCGGTAACTGCAGTCGAAGAAAAAAACTTTATTCGAAATCCCCAGCCTCACTTTTAAGCCTCCCTCAACCTGCCCCCCGTGGCGCAGAGGCTCCAAAGCTCTGTGCTCGCAAATCCCCGCAGGCTATCTCCCTTAGCCGGAATGCTGGCTAATTGTGAGCCGGTTCGGATGTGCCAGGAAATGGGTCGCCACAAAATGTATATAGAGTGCGTCATCTATTGGGAAAACGCCAGAATTGCGGGGATAAAACGTTAACAAGGTTTATTAATATAATTTCATTAAGTTCTGCGGGCCAGATTAAAAAGCTTAACCGCGGGCCGTAGTTTGCCCATGCCTGATATAGACCTATTTCATTCTTAAATATGGATGCAAAAATTCTCTCTAAGATAATGGCTAACTGCTTGGAAAATATTTGAGCGAAAATCATCCCTATAGATCAAAAGGGCTTTAATAAAGGTTGTCACACTTTCTCTAATGTTCGGAGGTTGATGAACATTATATATTCACTATTAACTAAGCAACCCCAATGTGTTATCTCTCTCAATGCAGAAAAGGCATTTGATAGAGTTGAGTAGCCATATTTGTTTAAAGTATTAGAAAAATTTTGTTTTAATAATAATTTCAATAGGTGGATTCAAATGATTTATAAGAATCCTATTGCCATGGTTATTACTAATAATTTCAGGTCCTTTTTTTTCACTTTCTCATGGTACTAGACAGGGATGTCCATTAAGCCATTTATTATTTAATCTCATATTGGATCCTTTGGCCATAACACTACGTGAAGCTAAAAATATTCATGGTATCTCTATGAATGGAACCATACATAAGATTTCTCTTTATGCAGATGATCTTTTGGTTTTTATTTCAAATCCTGAGGAATCAATTCTTAATCTTTTGGAAACACTAAAAGATTTTGGTAAATTTTCAGGATATAAACTTAACTTGAATAAAAGTAAATTATTTCCATTAAATACCCCTGTTTTTATATATCATGATATTCCTTTTAGAATTGTTAATACTTTTAAATATTTAGGTATTATAATTCCTAAAAAATATAAAGATCTTTATAAAGCTATTATAGTTCCTTTAATGGACTCCATGAAATAACTATTTTCTAGCTGGAATCCACTTACTCTTTCTTTAATAGGTCATATCCATGCTGTGAAAATGATGATTTTACCTAGATTTTCATATATTTTCCAAAATATACCTATCTTCTTAACTAAAATTTTTTTTGATCAAACTGACTCTCTTATTTCTTCCTTTATTTGGAAGAATAAGAGACCAAGAATTAATAAGCATCATTTACAAAAATCTAGAAAAGATGGTGGACTTGCGCTTCCTAACTTAAGACTGTATTATTGGGCTGATAATATCAGGCAATTATGTTCTTGGTTATATTGGCTCAACAAGAGTCAAAAACCGCTATGGGTTGATTTGGAAGTAAAAGCTGTTAAACAATTTCATTTAGCTTCAATATTAGGAGCTTCATTACCTTCACAACTCTCTAAAATTCCATATTTAAATCATTACCCTGTTATTGAACAGTCCTTACGGATTTGGTTTCAGTTTCGCAATTTTTAAATTTTTAAACAATTTAAGTTGTATAGTTTTTTCATATCAAAACTTTTTATTTAAACCCTCAATAACTGATCCCATTTTTGTCCTATGGAGAAATAAAGGGATCTGTTCTTTTACAGATTCATTTTGTGATGGTCGATTGATGACTTTTGAAGTTAATTAACAAATATTCTCTCTCTCATACACATTTTCTGCAATAGCTTCAGGTTAGACATTTTTTACAACAGTATTTATCTAAGTTTCCATATTTGCAATAATCTGATTAGTTGGATACCATTTTGAAGTTGAATCCTTTAGTGAGAGGTTCCATTAGCAGAATTCATAATTTATTTTTGTTACGAAAAGAGAACCTCTCACTAAAGGTTAAACAAGATTCGGAGAGAGAACTTAATATGACCTTTGTTAATGAAGGTTGGTTACAAGTTTTGAAAAATGTAAATTCTTCTTTTATATGTGCCAATCACTGTTTAATTCAGTTTAAAATTGTTCACCGTTATTATTTAACAAAGGAGAGAATACCTAAAATATTTCCTAGCATAGACAACTACTGCAATAAGTGTAGAACTGAAGTAGCTACTTTGTCATATACGTTCTGGTCATGTTCTTCATTAAAATTGTTTTGGAAATCTTTATTTTCTACAGTTTCTAAAGCTCTGAAAATTAACTTACAACCTAATAGACTGACTGTTCTATTTGGAATAGTTCCGCATCATATTCAGGGTATTTCATCTTAGATCAACATGTAATTACATTTGTTACATTATTGGCAAGAAGGACTATTTTATTAAAATGGAAAGGTACCTCTGTCCCTACATTAATTGAATGGTTTTCTCAAGTAATGTTATGTCTCAGTTTGGAAAAAAATTAGTAGAACTTCTGATCCCCGATTTGATTTTGAGAGAAGATGGGGCTCTTTTGCCAAATATTATCATTTAATTTGTATTATTTTATATGGTTTTCTTCCAATCTTATACTATATAAACATGAATTGGCGGTTGATGATTCTTTTTCTTTATATATATAGATGATGGTAAGACATATTGCTCCAGGGGTTGATTCCTAATGGGTTTTCCCCCTTTCTTTTGTAGTCAATGGATTTTTTTTCTTAGTTAGATGGGGTTCTTTTTTTTCCTTCTTTTCCTTATATATAAATTTTTTTCATTTCTATATATTACGATCAGCTTTTATTTTCTTCAGCTTTATTAATGGTATATATATTAATTTGTTGAAGTTTTGTATCATTTTATAGCTATAGAAGATCATGTACCAATAAAAAGATTCTAAAATGAGTTTGGAAGCATAGCTTTGCAGTCCATTCATGTTGGGTTTTTTTCAGCTGTGCTCTGAGTGAGGCTTATTTTACCCCGTTCATATTTTGCCATTACATCATGCAAGGGCCCGTAGCTATGCAAGGCCTGACTAAGACAGTGTTGACAGCCAAGTTTGGAAGCACAGTGAGGTATAAGGATAGTAATATATTTCCACCTCAGACAGACAGATGGAATGGGATCATCAGATGAATTCTAATGTTGAGAAAAGTGGTTATATTTTGGTAGGAAGTAATATTAACTAGAGAACCCTGTTCAAAAGGCAGTCTCTATCAACATGTCTTTTATATTTTGCTAAACTCTTTCTTATCACCACCCCTCTGGCAGCATGTTCGAAGCACCTACCACTCCCTGCGTAAACAAAAACTTGTAAAACTGTGCAAACAATCTCCTTTAAATTTCACACCTTCACCTTAAATCTACGCTTCTTGTATTTGACATATCTACCCAGGGAGAAATAGTCTATCTACCCTAACTATGCCTCTCATAATTTTATAAACATCTAGCATGTTGCCCCTCGTACAAAGATAGGCAGGTCATCAAGTTGAGAGTACACACAAACCCCTTAAAGAGATGTACTGTAGATAGGATGTGATTATACAAGAAGTTGACGGATGGAGTGTAATGTGTGAAAATTTGATAGAGTGAGAAAGCAAATGATTCTCTAAATCGAAAGAGACTGTAGAATGTCATGATGCAAAGGGATCTGATTGTTCTAGTTCATGAAGCACTAAGCTGGCATGCAAATAACAAGGAAAGTTAGAGAGTGTTGGTCTTTGTTGGAAGAGTTTTCAGTATAAGACACAAAGTTCTGATCATTTTTACTGGGCACTGGTTTGCTGGGGGTAATGCATGGAAATGTGTCATGAAGATTCATTGGGTTGATTTCTGGAGGTGAATGGGTTGACATACACAGAGGGTTAAGCAAATTGGAGTTTAGAAGAATGAGAACTGATCTTGTTGGCTAAGAGCAATAGATGGATGATGAGAGGAAATTTTGATAGTGGAGGTATCTAGAACTGGAAAGAATAATTTGAGAAAAAGGTGTCACCCATTTAAAATGAAGGCAAAGGGTGGTTGTAGATGGTAACCAGTGTTGTTCCACAGGGATCTATACCGGGACCCCTACTTTTTGTGTTTTTTTTTCATAAATAACCTGGATGAGGAAGTAGAAGGGTGGGTTAGTAAATTTGCTGATGACACAAAAGTTGGGGGTGTTATGGATAGTCTGGAGGATTGTCAGAGGTTACATCAGGACATTGATAGGATGCAGAACCCTTTCTGTGGCTTCCATATCCTTCCTGTAGTGAGGCGACCAGAACTAAGCACAGTACTCCAAATGGGGTCTGACCAGAGTCCTATATAGCTGCAGCATTACCTCTCGGCTCCTAAATTCAATTCCATGATTGATGAAGGCCAATACACCAAACGCCTTCTTAACCACAGAGTCAACCTGCACAGCTGCTTTGAGTGTCCTATGGACTTGGACCCCAAGATCACTCTGATCCTCCGCACTGCCAAGAGTCTTACTATATTCTGTCATCATATTTGACCTACCAAAATGAACCACTTCACACTTAACTGGGTTGAACTCCAATTGCCACTTCTCATCCCAGTTTTGCATCCTATCAATGTCCCACTGTGACCTCTGACAGCCTCCACACTATTCACAACACCTCCAACATTTGTATCATCCGTCCACTTCCTCATCCAGATCATTTATAAAAATCATGAAGAGTAAGGGTCCCAGAACAGATCCCTGAGGCATTCCACTGGCGATCGACCTCAATGCAGAATATGACTCGTCTACAGCCACTCTTTGCCTTCTGTGGGCAAGTCAGTTCTGGATCCACAAAGCAATGTCCCCTTGGATCCCATGTGTCCTTACTTTCTCAATAAGCCTTGCATGGGGTACCTTATCAAATGCCTTGCGGAAATGCACATGCACTTCATCTACTGCTCTTCCTTAGTCAATGTGTTTTAAAAAAATTCAATCAGGCTCGTAAGGCACGACCTGCCCTTTACAAAGCCATGCTGACTACTCCTAATCATATTATACCTCTCCAAATGTTCATAAGTCCTGCCTCTCAGGAGCTTCTCCATCACCTTACCAACCACTGAGGTAAGACTCGCTGGTCTATAATTTCCTGGGCTATCTCTACTCCCTTTCTTGAAGAAAGGAACAACACCCGCAACCCTCCAATCCTCAGGATCCTCTCCCGTCCCCATTGATGATGCAAAGGTCATCGCTAGAAGCTCAGCAAACTCTATAATTTTCTATTATAGAAAACCGTGAAGATAAAGTCATTGAATATATTACCAAATTGTTGAACCACAAGAAAATCAAGAGTAAGGGAGAACACAGGAAAATAGTGTTGAGGCCCAAGATGGGATCAGCCTTATTAATTTCAGAGCAGGGAGGGATTGATTGTCTTCCTATGTTTATACAGTCATAGTAAAAGTGATACAGTCCAGAAATACACTATTCAGACCATCATTCAAGTACCCATTTGTATATTAATCCCATCCTAGCTCATTTTATTCTACTCACATTTCCATCAAGACCTTCCAGATTCTACCCTTCATTTGTACACAAGGGATAATTTAAAGTGGCTAATTAATCTACCCAATTTTTGGATGTGAGAAGCCAAAATGCCCAGAGGAAACACATGTGACCACAGTGTGAGGATGCATATTCCGCACAGATAGTACCAGAGGCTAGGTCACTGAGCGGTGAGGCAGCAGCTCTATGTTCTTATGGCTTGCTTATTTAGAACTCTCTCCTCTTGCAGCCTTTTAAAGTTGTGTCAATTGCGTTATGTTGCTTCTTATTCAAACCAAAATTAGTTATTTTTCTCTGTTCATTTCATTTGCTATGTGTTTCTCCATTTCACCAATGTTTGTGACTTCAAAGGTACAAAGCAATCTTCCTGTCTATCAGGACTTTGGTTTGTTTCTGGTCATCAGGACATATATAAAAATACTGTGTTCTTAATACTATCCTCTACAAACACCGATTTAAGTTTCCACCTTGTTTGAAATACAGCTGTTTACCATAGCAAAACTCCCCTTTTTCCCCTTAGCCAAATTCACAACACACCAACCCCAATTTAATTTTTTTGTTATTTATTTTGCTAACTACTCTACAATAGCATTGCTTATTAAAAGTGTTTTCAAAGTCCATTTACATGGCATCAATCACATCAAGCTTGTCAATCCTTACCTTCGTTTCATAAAGAAATTCATTAGAAAAATCAGATTTGGCTTTAACAAAGTCACCATGACTTTCATTCATGAGTTTATACTCTTACAGGTGTTCAGTTTTGTTCAAGATTATTGTTACAGGATGTTTCCTCAGCAGATATTAAGGTACTTTATTATTAGTGTAGCTCATTTAATTGTTGTTTGGAAGTTCCCTTGAATTTATGTACAGTGAATTCCACAGATGAATAAAAATTATCTCTGTTCCTTTAAAATGTAAATTAAGATTGAAGATGTTCAAATGCTTCTTGTATACCAGTGATTCCCAATGGGGGGATACTACCCTCCACAAGGGTGTGGTAATGTATTCTAAGGGAGCATAATGGGAAATAGAAGTCATCAGGGGACGTTCAAGATTCTTGAGGGAGATGGTAAGAGGCATCCTAACCTGAGGAACGAGACCTGACTGACCATTAGTAGAGCAGGCACTTCCAAAAAAAAGATGAGGCACTAGAACACAGGAAAAACCGTAGCTCAGCAGGTGTTGAACCCTTGTCGGTCACAACACGTCTGAAACTTGACAATCTCATCTGACCTTAACAACCAAAGAGACGTTATTGGGGATGCATAATTTAGCAACCAGGGTGCCCAAAATTTCCCTTGACCATAAGACTCGCGGCACAGAATGAGGTCATGCAATTTAACAATTGGCAAGTCAAGAACACCCTCTCAACTTACTCCACAGATCTATGGACAAGAGGTTGTGCAATGATACAGCACTGGCCTGAACCAAGCAGTGAAATAGAGC
Source organism: Hypanus sabinus (assembly GCF_030144855.1). NCBI lineage: Eukaryota > Metazoa > Chordata > Chondrichthyes > Myliobatiformes > Dasyatidae > Hypanus > Hypanus sabinus. The sequence continues at coordinate 44,857,199 of NC_082710.1, forward strand.
CAATAAATGAACTTGCTAACTTCAAGAATTCCTCTTGAGGTGTTCAAAGTCACCTCGGCTCAAGATGTGCAGTCAAAAACATTTTTGGGGATTATAACACTTTAGTGGTTGGTCAATCATGCTAACTGGAATAGTATAAAGGTAGCTTGCAGAACCCCAGCTCTATCTTGACTAACCACTAAGATTCCATTCTGAATCCTTGCCGATGTAATTTTCGCTGTTGTGATCATCTTCATTTTCACCTCGCCATTTCTTAGCATCATTCCATTCATGTCAACTCACTGCCTTTGTTAACATCTGATAGGCATTCCCAATTTGTGTTAGTTTTTTATTTTCATTTAGTCCTGTTAATGATGGATAAATATGTGTGGCACGATCTCTATCTGTCTGAAGGTGGTCAAGCATTGAATTCTAATCCTGCTAACAATGTGACAGGTTGCCATGCTGGTTTAGTGGCATTTATGAAAAAAGAAATTCCAAGTCTGTTTGCAATCCATTGTGTAATTCATCATCAACATCTTGCAGCCAAAAACCTCAGCCAGAGACTTTTTTCAAGCATGACTCTTGTAATATCTGCTATCAACAAAATTAGAGTGCATCCATTAAACAACAGAATATTTCACCAGTTATATCAAGGTAACAATGAAGAGTCTGAATGTTTGTTTCATCATACTGAAGTGCATTGGCTGTGAAAAGGCTGTTGCTTAAAATATTTCTTTGATCTTTTTGACCTGTTGATTGAATTTTTGCTCAAAGTCGCCAAGAGTTTGGGAAACAAGATTAAATTTCTTCGTGGAGATGTGGTATACCTAGCCACTCTATATAACAAAATGAACATACTAAACATGGAACTGCAGAGTGAGAATTTCAATTTAATCCAGGCAAAAAGTGCAGTGTCTACTTTTACTGGAAACTATATTTCCGAGAGAATTTCCTTGGAATACCATATTTAGCAATCAAAGCCATTGAAAAACACTTATTTTAAGAAGGTAATACATACTAAAACAAGTATACATTGCATTACCAGATCAGACAGATTCCTGTATGTCTTATTTTGGATATTTTTGTTTCCATCCATCTACTGGAAATAATAATTCTGCTGTGTGTTTTTATAGGAATTGTAATGTATAGATTTATATCTTTTACAGCAATGACACCCCTGCCCCCACTAGCACTACATGTTGTCCTGGTGTCTGTGCATGCACTGTTGGTTCCCTCTCTCTCTCTCTCTGCAATGTGAATACACCAGTTAAAGCCATCTCTTACATGTGTGCTTTTATTTAATTTGATATGTGGCTGTGCACAGACACAAAAAATTGATGGCGAGTACGAACCTGAATGTCAGGAAATATCACAAACTGCACTGATGGTTACGGGAAAAAACAGCGAGAGTTAAGCAGCATGAGAAAGTCATCACAGATGCTAACAAAGGAACATGTGAGTAACAATAAGAAACTCGCTGAATTTAAAGTGAAAATAACATGTTGATGGCTTCATTCGGGAAAGTTGACAAATTTAATAGCACTATTGAGAGTTTTATACCAAGAATGTAGAACTGTATTGTAACACGAACAATGTGGAGGAGTAAAAGAAAACCTCTACACATCATAGCTTAATGGGCTCAAGAACGTACAGTCTCTTATGCAACCTAGTAACCCCTGAAAAGCAAGATGTTCGACAAAATTGTTACAATTTTACAAAATCACTTGAGCTCTAAAGCATTGGTAATAGCTGAGAGACTTAGATTTTACAAAAGGAACCAGTCAGAATATGAAAGCATTTCTGAATACATTGCAGAACTGTGCACACTTTCCCAATACTATGACTTTAGAGATGGACTTTATGATGCATTAAGGGACAGGCTTGTATGTGGCATGCATAGTCAAAGCACTCAAAAGAGGCTATTATCTGAAAGAGACCTATTCTTAGAACAGGTATTGACCATTACAATATTGTTAGAGACTGCAGCAAAGAATGCAGCAGAACTATAGAAAAGAAGTTTAGGATGTGAAATGTAAAGTGTCCCTGAATAGTGCAAAAAGCCAATGACATTACTGATGTGGCAAATCCTCCCATGATGCAAATAACTGTTGGTTCAAAGAAAAAGTTTGCAGAAAGTGTCACATACAGAGGATGTGCAAGGCAGGCAAAAAGCACAAAACTAAGCAAATGCATAAAGTTACTGAATGTAAAACAGAATGAGACAATGTAGAGTTGACAAAGGTGAATGGTTATGTGAATATTAAAACATTTCAAATAACATAGAGTCTGACAAAGGTGAACTGTCATGCCTAGAATTGCATAGTATAACTGAAGCAGATCACAAATTCATTTGGATCACAATAGACGTGTCTGATGTAAAATCGAAAATGGAGCTGGATACAGGGTCAACTTTGTCTATGACTCTAGAGGTTGACTACAACAGACTGCTTTCTAAGATACCATTACAGAAGACCTCAGTGATGCTAGACTTACGCAGGTGAAAAAGTGTTTCCCAAAGGCAAACTGGAAGTAAATGTGACACACAGAGTCCAATCACAGTAGTTAGAGCTTTATGTATTGAAAAGTGGAGTGTCAGCATTTTTCAGATGTGAATGTTGTGAAAAATCCAACTAGACTGGCACTCAATCAAAGCTCTCAGTGTGACATCAACAGGCAATGGCAGCCCAAATGGTAGTGCTAACCAGAGACCGGCACAGCTGCTTAATATTAATGAGAAGGTGTTTGAGAAGAGTATTGGTAAACTCAAAGGTATGAAGGATAGAATTGAACTGGATGAAGCAGCAACACCAAGATGCCAAAAAGCGCATCCATTGCCTTACGCACTATGTCCTAAAGTGAATACTGAACTGCAGAGCTTGAAGGCATTTGGACTTCTCTCCAAGGTTGAGTGGAGTGATTGGGCCCATTGTCCTGGTAATCAAGAAAGGGAATGTCAGAGCTGTTTGCACATGTGGGGATTTCAAGGTGAGTATCAACCAGTGCTGCATACAGTTACTGTGCAGTATCCCCTGCCACAAGTAGAAGACAATTTTGCATCTTTGGTAGGCAGGGAGAGGTTTTCAAAGAATGATTTGTCACAAACCTATCTACAAATGCAGATTGAGGAGTCAAGCAGGAAGTTCCTCACAATCAACACTCACAAGGGGCTGTTCCAGTATAATTGTTTCGTCTTTGGCATCACAACAGTTCCAGCAATTTGGCGAAGAGCAATGGATCAAGTGCTCCAAGGTATGTCAGGAACACAATGTTACCCTGATGACATAATTGCGACTGGAAAGAATGATGAAGAACATCTCCAGATCTTGGTAGTGCTTACCAGGCTAAGTAGGTATGGTCCGCACAGAAAGAGAGAGAAATGTGAGTTTTTCAAGAATTGAATCTCATATTGCGGACATTTCATTCACAAGTGTAGCTTAAATAAGTCACAAGAGGAGACTTAAGCAGTGCTACAGGCACTCAAACCAGAAAATGTGAGACAGCTCAGGTCAAACTTGGGCCTTGTAAACTACTACTATGGATTTCTTCCAAAAGTAAAAGTTTACACTAGTGACAGCCCCTTGTGTTCATTTTCAGTCCCAGAAAGGGAATTCCAGTGAAGACTGCTACTCAGTTACAATGATGGGCACTGTTCCTAGGGGCCCACTCTTATGACACAGAATTTAATTGTGCCAAACAACACAGCAATGCTGATGACTTGTCACATCTTCCTCCATTAGCAACTGAAGAAGAAGTGTTCATATGGTGACCCGGCAGAAGTGTTTCACACCGCATTGCTGAACCAGTTGTAGGTAACTAATTCTGAAATACAAAGGGAAATGTGGAATGACCCAACATTGTCAAAAGTCTAGGAAATCACCATGCAAGGATGGCCAGCTCATGGTAACCCTATGTTTCCAGAGTTCTCATTGAGATGAGACCAACTGTTTGAATGCTGATGTGTGGATCTTGTGTTTTGGTTCTCTCAAAACAGCAAACCAGAGTGTTAGAAAATCTGCATGAAGGACATTTGGGTGTAAAGATGTAGAGTCTTGCCTGTAGCTATCCGTGGTTATTGGGAATAGTTAAACAGATTGAAGACTTGAATAAAAGCTGTTCAGGATGCCAAAAGGTTCAAAATGCACCTCCACACGCACCGCTACACGTATGACCTTGCTGGGCCATTCATGGACTCCATGTTTCTGATTGCTGTAGATGCTCAACCAAAGAACACACCTGAGTCGATTGCCTCCAACTAGATGGACACATTACAGTCATTGGACTTACTTCTCAGTGATGATGTCACTGACAACAACATGACACTGGAAACCGAGAACATTGTCTTAGACAAAACACCTACCAAACCTGATGCTACTCCACAGGTCCAGAAGTGTTATCCTGAAAAAAACAGAGCACCACCCAAAGGACTGAACGTTTAGAACTGTGAAGTTAGTTATGGACTGTTATTGTGTTTATTTGGAATATGGGTTTATGAAAGGGAAATTGAATGTTTTGCATTAATCTAAGGGGGAAAGAAGTGTAATGAATGGATCTATTTCTTTTAGAGCAATGACTGCCCCCCAATTTAGCACTATGTATTGATCTGTTGTCTACGCATATGTGTAGTTCTCTCTCTCTCTCTCGTTACAATACACCAGTTAAAGCCATCTCCCGCGTGGGTGCCTTTATTTAATTTGAGATGTAGTTGTGCACAGACACAATAGGAATTGCGGGCTACTATCTCTCTCCTGAGTTCTCCCTTTATCATGAAATTAAAAACATCTCTATTGCAGCAAGAGGAGGTGGCATATACTTTATGATTAACTCGTCATGCTGCACAGATATGGTGATTCTGTCTCAGTCCTGCTCATCGGACTTGGAACATCTAATGATCAAGTGTCATTCTTTTTTATCTGTCGAGGGAGTTTTCTGCCAACGTCCTGGTGGTAGTGTAATTCCAGCCCTGGCCAAAGTCAGACAGATTCTGGAGGAGCTGAGCACCCGTAACCAGCTGCAACAAAACTGTGCAACCCAATACCTTCCCCATCATTGTGGGGGATTTCAACTAGGCCAGCCTGAAGAAGCCTCTGAACAACTACCACCAACATATCACCTGTGGAAAGAGATGGAACAACACACTTGACTACCAAGAATGCTTACCTTGTCAACCCACTCCCACACTTGGGAAAGACCGATCATATGGCTGTACTTCTACTCCAAGCCTATATGCAGAGACTAAATGCTGCAGCTCCAGTGGTGAAGGGCAAAAAGGTATGGTCAAGGGAGATGAAGGAGCGTCAATCAACAAGCTTCGAAGCCTGGGCCCCTGTATCTTCCTCTGTACCTGGATCCTTTTCTACCTACTGGAAAACCACTGTTGGTGTGGATCAGAAATAACATCCCCTCCTCGCTGACAATCAATACTGACACAACTGAAGAATGCAATCTTAGCCCACTGCTCTGCTCTCTACACCCATTGCTGTGGTTAGGCACAGCTCAAACATCATCTATAAATCTGCCAATGACACAATTATTGTTGGTAGAATTATTGGACGAGGAGGCATATAGAAGTGAGATAGATCAGCTGGTTGAGTGATGTCACAAAAACGACCTTGCACTCAATGCCAGTAAGACCAAGGAATTGATTGTGGACTTCAGGAAAGGGATGTCGAAGGGAAACGCACCAGTTCTCATTTCAGGGATTAACAGTGAAAAGGGTCAGCAATTTCAAGTTCCTGTGTGTCAACATCTCTGAGGATCTATCCTAGGTCTAATAATGGTGCAGTTACAAAGAAGGCACTAAAGTGCCTATATTTCATTAGGAGTTTGATGAAACTTAGTATGTCACCAAAGGTTCCCGCAAATTTCTACAGGTATGCTGTGGAGAGAACTCTAGCTGGTTGCATCACTGTGCAGGATTGGAAAAGTTGCAGAAAGTTGTAAACTCTGCTAGCTCCATCATGGGCACTAGCCTCCCAGCATCAAGGACACCTTCAAAAGGCAATGCCTTAAGAAGGTGGCATCCATCATTAAGGGCTCCCATTACCCAGGGCATGCCCTTTCTCACTGATACCATCAAGGAGGAGGTACAGGAGCCTGAAGACACACACTCAACATTTCAGGAATAGTTTCTTCCCCTCCATCATCAGCTTTCTGAATGAACATTACTCACCACTTCATTGCTCTCTTTTTGCATTACCTACTTAATTTAATTGTTATAATATTGTATATTTCTTATTGTATTTTTTGTTTTTTTAGCAAAACAACAAATTTCACAACATATGGCACTGATATTAAACCCAATTCTGATACTTTCTTTTCAACTTAACACGGTCTTACAAGTAATAAATTAAATATTTCCAGAAGAAAACTGGCTTTTTTTTTGCTCCTCAGCAAGTATGCTCTAGTCAATGGTGCCTACATATTCCAATGGCATTATAAAATCACATATGTTATCAGGTTCATTGGTCCCTATGTTAAAGGACCTGATAAGATTTGAACTATGTTATCAGGTCTCTTAAAGATTCCCATAGCTCTAAGTTTTCCACAGTTATTAGTTCATGATTTCTTAAGTGTTGTGGTTTGGTGTTGGTGCTCAGGTAATATACAGAATATTTACTTAATTCCCTGGTCAATATCAATTTTTATTAATTTATTTCTTATGAATTATTATCCTTTTATCTTTTTATGCATTTTAACTATAGTGAGAGAGGAATGTGTAACAATATCTTTCCAGGATCTTGAGAGTGATTCACAGATTCTCATCAAAAATTGAAGCTTTTGTAAACCTATTTTCTAAAACATAAACTTGGCTTGCCTTTATTCATTTTTCAATCACCTTCTATTTTGATACTGGTTTTATACCTTAAGTTCATACACTTTCAATAATTATATCTGGAGATGTCCTGTTCTACATATTTCACAAGCAAAGCATTGTTACTTCTACTTCATTTGATCCTCATTTATTCATTTATTGAGATTCAGTATGGTATGGGCCCTTCCGGCCCTTTGAGTCACACCACTCAGCAACCGCTGATTTAGTCCTATCCTGCTCACAGGACAATTTACAATGAACAATTAACCTTTCAACCAGTACGTCTTTGGATTGTGAAACAAAACCAGAGCACCCGGAGGAAACCCATGTGGTTATGGGCAGAGCATACAGACTCCTTAGACTGTGATGGGAATTGAACCGTGGTCACTCGTACTGTAATGCGTAGTGCTAACCACTACACTACCGTGCTACCTTTGTCATGTTGGACTTAGAATCATTCAGCATGGGAGCGTGTTCTTCCACACAGTGAGTCTGCACTGAATGTAAAGCACCCATTTACACTAATCCCATTTAATTCTCCCCACAATTTCAGCAACTCCCCTCAGACTGTAGCACTCACTGACATGTTAGGGGCAATTTATAGTAGTCGATTAACTTGCCAACCTGCTTATCTTTGGGATATGGGAGGAAACCACAATAGTGGGAGGATCCTCATGCAGTGAACATATGGACGGAGACTATGCAGATGTGTGAAAGAGCTTTTTGTTCATCTCCACCCCAACTATGAGATAACTCCAACAACTCATGCAACTTCAGACTTGATCCTTCACCAAATCAAACTTTCTCCACACCCGTGCTCTAAACTTTAGTATTTTATTCAAATCAGATCACTGTTATGTTTTTAAACACTGACAAATCCAAGTCAAGTACAACTGAGAAAAATATAACTGTAATAATTGAAAATTTCTGGTTAAATTATTATGCCTGTCACCATCATGTCTTCATGTGTGACACCATTGAATGTTGACTATTACTATACATGATTACTAATTAAAATTACTAATTTAGGAAATTAAAATGATTTCCTAAAATATACTTTTCAGAGAATTGAGATAAAAGTAATTATAAACCACTTGGGATATTCACTCTGTTTATAAATTAATCTGAGTCCCTTAATATTGATGCTATCTTGTAATCTCCCCAGGATCTCATTATTCTTCATAAAAAGCAATAAAACTAAGTAAATTTCCATATCCAGGTAGTAATTGTCAGGAGTTATTCATCAATGTAAAGTAGTCTTTGCATATTATAATACATTGTTGAGTGATCTTTATTTAATTGGTAATACTCTCACTTGGTCATTCGACCGATTTGTCTTGCTGGCATTTTTCTATGTATAAACTGATCATTTAATTTGCCAGGTAACAATAATTCACTTTTTGCGCAGCACGTCAGGAACCGTTTGAAAGATCTGACAAAAAATAACATTTAATAAATCCTCACCTGCTGACATATATCTGTGTTTTCACAAGTGCATATTAATGACACTGGGGTGGAATCTGGTTAAATGGGATAGCACTTCCAGATTCAATATATACTAATGGGATAGAGTGGAAATAAAATTAGAGACTGTCTTTGTTCAAGAATTCGAAATGGAAACACCACATGGAGAGTTTGCTCAGTGGCCGGTGGGAGCTGGGCCGCTGAGGAGGGAGGGAGGGGAGAGAGTGAATGAAGGCGCCATATTAGCGAGTGGGACGTGCAGCGCCAGGAGGAGGGAGGAGCTCCCGAAGCAGACACCCGTTTGGGGGCTGCCCGAACACCGCTTCATCATTCAGCGTAGCTGCTGACTTAAAGGGCTGTGGTTTTGGAGGCGCGTTCGGTGTGGGATCTGGCCGTTTGGTTATGAAAGGAATGCCCCAAGCCTGCGCCGCTGCCGCCATGCAGGAGACTTTCGGCTGCGCCGTCACCAACCGCTTCAACCACCTGCTGGACGACGAGTCGGACCCGTTCGATATCCTGCGGGAGGCCGAGGAGAAGAAGCAGCGAAAGAAGAAGGAGGAGGGAGGCGGTGGCCGGAGGAGTAAGGCTGGAGCCGGAGGAAGAGCCGCTGGCTCTTCACCTTCCTCCGGCGGCCCGCCTTCAGCTGCTGGGCCGGGGGCCTCTGCCAGTGCGGCTAAATCGGGCAGAAGGGAGTCGCAGAAGGCTCGGAAAATCCCTGCTGGCAGCGAGGCCGGCTTCGGCTCCGCGGCTTCGACCGCCGGGGGTGGCGGTGGCATCAGGCTTGGCGGCGCTGAGAACGTGTCGGTGGGCGGCGGACAGCGAAGAGAAGGTCTGTAAGCCCCCTGGGTGTGTGTGGGGGTGTGGTCCATGTGGCCTGTTCGGTCGATCTGTGCTTCCCCAGGCTAGGTGTTTGGGTGGTGAGGAGAGTGAAATTGTGCCAGGGGTGGAAGGTGAGCATGGATGGCTTGGCTTTCCTTTTTGGTGTCAGGTGAGTTTTTGGGGCCGGGGTCATTTAATTTAGTCACTGTTTTGTGGTGCGGAGGTTGTGGAGAACTTGGGATGGCACTGGCTGGTGTTGCCTTATTTAAACAATATCGCGCCAGATGAATCGGGTTTAATATCACTGGCATATATCGTGAAATTTGTTGTTTTGTGGCAGCAGTACATTGCCATAAAAACTATAAATAACAATAAGAAATATATATATATATATATATATAATTAAGTAGTGCAAAAAGAGAGCAAAACTAGTGAGATAGTATACATGGGTTCATTGTTCATTCAGACATCTGATGGCAGAATGGAAGAAGCTATTAAGTGTGTCTTCAGGCTCCTGTACCTATTCCTTGATAGTTGCAGTGAGAAGAGGGCATGTTCTGGATGGTGGGTGTAGGGGTGAGGGGTCCCTTAATTATAGATGCTACCTTCTTGAGGCATAGCATTTTCAAGATGTCCTTTTTGCTGGGGCGGCTAGTGCCCGTGACGGAGCTGGATGAGTTTACAACCTTCTGCAGCTTTTCATCCATACCAGACAGATGCAACCAGTTGGAATTATCTCCACAGTACACCTGATATATAAAAAAAAATTGTTAGTCTTTGGTGACATACACAATCTCCTCAAACTCCTAATAAAATGTAGTCATTTTAGTGACTTTTTTGAAGTTGTATCATTATAATAGATCCAGGATAGATCTTCAGAGATGATACCCAGGAACTAGAAACTGCTCACCCTTTCCACTGCTGATCACTCAATGAGGACTGGTATGCGTTCCCTTGCTTTTTCCCCTTCCTGAAGTCCACAATCAATTACTTGGTCTTACTGATGTCGAGTGCAAGATGCTGTTGTAATATCACTCAACCAGCTGATTTATCTCATTCCTGTATGCCTTCTTGTCACTATCTGAAATTCTGCCAAAAATAGTTGTCATCAGCAAATTCAAAGATGGTGTTTGATCTGTGCCTAGCCACACATTTGTGGGTATAGAAAGTGGAGCAGTGGACTAAGCACAGATCCTTGAGTTGCGCCAGTATCGATTGTGTCACTGAGGATGAGATGTTATTTCCAATCTGCACCAACTGTGGTGTCCCAGTGAGGAATTCAAGGATCCAGTTGCAGAGGGAGGTACAGAGGCCTAGGTTTTTGAGCTTGTTGATTAGAATTGCGGGTATGATGGTATTCAGTGGTGAGCTGCAATCAATCAACAGCAGCCTGGCGTGGGTATTACTATTGTCCAGCTGATCCAAGGCTGAGTGCAGAGCCAGTGAGGTTGCATTTGCTGTAGACCTATTGTGGCACTGGCACATTGCAGCGGATCCAGATCCTTGCTTCGGCAGGAGCTGGTTCTGGCCATAATCGTCAAAGCACTTCATCACAGCAGTTGTGAGTGTAACTGAGTGATAGTCATTGAGGCAGCTCCACCCTGCTCTTAGGCGCACTGTATGATTATTGTGTTTTTTGAACTAGTGAGAATGCCACAGTCAGCAGACTGATATGTAGCATTTTATGTTGGAGGTTGTTGAGTCAGTCTTCAGTCATGTTCTGCAAATGAGCTCTTGCTAAGTCTGCAGTGTTGGATCTGTGTGAAAGATGTGGGGCTTCAGAGCATGGCAGTTGGACTGGTGAGAATTTGATGCACCTGAAGAGATTAAGGAGATTCCCGTGGGATGCCACAGAGTCATTACACTCTATCTCTCCCTGTGGTAGGAAAATTACACAAATCTGTAGATGCTGAAAATGAGGAATAAAAATGGATACTCAGCAGATCAGGCAATATGTGTGGAAAGTGACATGGAATTAATATTTCACATCCAAAGTATCCTTTGTTTTCTATCTTTGGTTGTCAATCTGTGGAATGAAAATAAAAGGATATTTAAATTTTGGTCCTGGAACTTCTGTGCAGCAAAGATGCATGCATCAGGATATTCTTTATCGACTGCATCTTTGCATTCAATACTATCATCCCCTCAAAACTAATCAATAAGCTTCAAAGCCTTGGCCTCAATACCACGTAGTGCAATTGGATCCTCAGTTTTCTCACTTGCAGACCCCAGTCAGTTCAGATTGGCAATAACCTCTCCACACAATCTCTATCGGCCCAGGTGCACCACAAGGTTGTGTGCTTTGCCCCCTGCTGTACTTACTTTATACTTATGATGCTCAGCACAACTCCAATGCCATAATTTAAGTTTGCTGATGACACCACTGTTGTTGGCTGAATCAAAGATGGTTATAAATCACTGTATAGGAGGGACATTGGAAATCGGGTTAAATGGTGCCACAACAACAACCTCTCACTTAATGCCAGTGAGACCACAGAGTTGATTATTAACTTCAGGAGGAGGAAACCAGAGATACATAAGCCGGTCCTCATTGGGGGATCAAAGGTGGAGAGGGTCACAATTTTAAATCCCACAGAGTTATAATTTCGGAGGACCAGTCTGGGGTCCAGTACGTAAGTGCAATTGCAGAGAAAGCATGACATTGTCCCTACTTCCTTAGTTTGTAAAGATTCAGCATGACGTCTAATACTTTGACAAACTTCCACAGATGTGTGGTGGAGAATATATTGACAGGTAGCATCGCAGCCTGGTGTGCAAGTGCCAATGCCCTTGAATGGAAAATACTATAAACAGTGATGGATCAAGCCCAGTCCATCATGGGTAAAGTTCTCCCCCCATTGAGCACATCTACATAGAATGCTATCGCAGGAAAGCAGCATCCATCATCAGGAACCTCGACTACTAAGGTCGTGCTCTCTTCTTGCTGCTGCCATCAGGAAGAAGGCAAAAGAACCTCGGGGTCCTCACTACCAGGTTCAGCGACTGTTATTGCCCCTCAACCATCAAGTTGTTGAACCAGTGTGGATAACTTCATTCAACTTCACTTGCCCCATCACTGAATGGTTCACACAACCTGTTGACTCATTTTCAAGGACTCTTCGTCTCATGTTTTTGATATTTATTTATTTTTTATTTATTATTATTTTTCTCTCTTTTGTGTTTGCACAATTTTTTGTCTTTTTCACATTGGTTGTTTGCATTGTCAAGTGCAGTTTTTCATTGATTTTTTTATGGTTTTTGCATTTGCTGAGTATGCCCGCAACAAAATGAATCTTAGGGTTGTATATGGTGGCATGTATGTACTCCGATAATTAATTGACTACGGTGTTGCCCAGTTAAGGAATATCATTTAATCCTTTATGGATTTGGGAAAATAGACATTGGTGCAGATGCTTTAATGTTGAAAATTGGTTATCATTTTTCTTTTAACTGAATGAAATGCATTCTTTTCTCATGAAAAATATCACCAAAATGGGGTAACCAAGTCATGAGGACAATGGGCATGTAGCAACTTGGGGTTTTATAAAAAAAAATCTTAACTTTCTCTTCAAGGTTGTTATTTAAAATCTGACAGTTTGTTCTCATTATCTGGATCACTGAAAGTCACACTTGAATGAGGAGATTATTTGGAAAGAGCTGGTATAAAGACTTGGAATGATGTTTCGTTCCCATCAAGAAACTTGGTAGAGATGAGATGTCTCATAGACTTGTATTTAATTTGAGTTAAGTTTGCTTTTCACAAATTTATAAGTAACATCAATGATTCAACAGTTCGATTGAAAATTTGCTGCTGTGTGTTCCAGACTTGTGGCTTTTAAAACAATTGATGAGAAACAGCCTTTTAAAATTGATAGATATTTGACGATAACCTTTCTCCCAAACTGTTCCTTTGTTTTGAATGTTTGCAGCAGCATGATTTTACTAAATAGTCAAAACTGTCAAGTCAGCAGAGAAGAGCAATTGAAACTGGGTGTATCCTTAATCTTCATGCCCAACATTTTACTGAGGAGTTGGACATAGAGCTTATAACTGTACTTGGGAAGAGCAAATTCACCTTCTTGCCTATGTAATTGGGTTGTAAAAGATCAAGAAAACTCCTACATGAGTGCATATACTAAATTTCTTGAGATACAGACTTATAAATTCAACAAGCCTTGTGCCTTTTAAGTACATACTGGTGTGGAAGATAATGTAAAATGAAGGATCTATGGTGAAATTCTTATCATCTACTGTGAACTAAATGCATGGACATAGAAATTGCTGCCCAACCTGCTGAAAGTATCCAGCATCTACTGACAAAGAAAAAGCTAATAAGCTTTAATCAGAACTGGACAAGTTAAAGGAAAATTAATATGAAGTTGTAACAGTAAGCCTGATTCTCAACTGCTGCTGCTCTCATGGAGAACTTTTCATTTAAATTTAATCTTTACTAGTTGTCACCCTGCTTTCCTCCTTGGTCAATCTTGCTCTTCTTGACTTTTCTATCTCTATTTTAGAAGCTACTTTTGTGACCAGTACCTAGAGACTCACTGACTCCCTTCTTGACTACGCACCACCTTTTCTGCTTCTTGAAAGTATTCCATTTATATTCTGACAACTTTTCATTTGTATCTATTCTGACAGGGCCACTTTCCATGTCAGATTTTTTTTCAACTATTGATGGAACACCACCACAGTTGATGGGGCTTGTAACCACATTGGTTTGATTTTGTGCGTTTCTCCTCCTATCTCCCTTACTGCATCTCAACAAGAGTAGGTATCCCGTGTCTTTGCCTTTCACTCAATGGATCATCATTATATCATTTCTAATTCTTTCAACATTCCAAAGGGAATGTTCTGGTGCTCTGATCTTTATCAGCATCCAGTCCTCTTTGAAGGCTTCTTTTCAATTCAGGTGCTCTGTTAACTTCTTCCTTCCCCAGGTACCCAGACACTCCTTCCAGGTGAAGAGCAATTTGCTTCCAAAATAGTGTAGTGCAAGGGTGACCATGAGGTTTCTATTGCCTGCCATTTTAATTCCCATCCCACTCTGCCCTGTCAGTCTTGGCCTTTTGCGTGATAAGAGGCTTTGTGTAAAATTGAGGAACAGCACTTCATCCTCTTTGGTTTATGCTACAGCCTTCTAGATTCAATTTTGGATTCCGCAGCTAGAAATAACATGATTTCTTTGCCTGTATTAGTCATCCATCAGTGATAACAGCTCAGCTTGATTTGTCTTGTTTTTTGTCTCTGAAAGGACATGTCCTACCTGAATGGCTGGGTATGTCTTCCTATTTTGCATTTCTACATTTTTTTTGTATGTTCTTACTGAACTGCTTCCATTCATTCTTTGACTGGATAGCCCTGTTTGTTTGTCCCCGTGCTCACCCTATTGGAGAAATTACACCTGTCCTGCAACTTAAGTTATTTTTCTCCTGTTAATGGTTCTGACAAAGGGTGTTTGACCTGAAACATTAACCATTTCTCTTCTCATAATACTTTCAGCAATTTTGATTTTAATAACAAATGTTAATTTTGTTACTGTCTATAGGTACAAACTGATCTGCATTTTGCTTTTATTTCAGATTTTCGCTTTTAATAGCTTATGCAGGTTGGTCCTCTTGCCTTCCAGGTATTACATTGTTTGAAGTAGTTTGGATTTGAGGTGAATCTGAATTGTTGTAATGCAGAAATGAATTTGAGAAAGTTAAAAGAAAATAAAGGCAAGTCATATTTGCCAAATGGGTTTACAGGAGTACATCAGGCTAGGAACTGAACTTAATGTGTGGTGAACAGGAACCATGGGGAAACTTGACTCATAAATGGTGTGTCCTTGCCCCTTCCAGAAGCCAACATGGGATTGCAATGTTTTCTATAACCGTTCTTGCTCAAACCAGCACATTGGAAAATGTGGCCTTTATCTGTCTCTTGTATGTTTCCCGTTGAGCATCTTTACTTGTGCTTCGTCTTTTCTGTATTTTCTGTTCCTCAGAAGTACTTTTCTTTCAGCTTGTGCACTAAGGAGTTCTTAAAGCTGAGATTTGTTTTCATCTTGCTCTCGCCTCCAAAATTTCACTGCCCTTGTATTCTCTGGGGTTCCTTTATTCCTTTTAAAGCACTCTTGTATATGATTTTTGGACTTGAAAATATTTTGACAACATGTTCACCTTTCTTTGCTCCCAAGTAATTCTTTAAAATTTAAAATGCATTAATTTCAATTTGATAAGTTCGATCAACATTTTCAATTTTCCATGCACTCTAAATATAGGTAATTCTAGTGTAACTTTTGAATGATTTAATGGGTTGATCAGATGTTACCCAGTTTAATCTGCAGGCAGGCAGCAATTCCCAGATTTCCCACTAATGGATGGGGTAGTGGTCTCTCTTCTCAAATAATTATTATAATTTGAGCTTCCTTTTAATAATACTAATTCAGGTTGTGTACGCATCTGTTCTAATCCATAATCCATACTCTGAAAATATTAATTGAATCATAAAGATTAGCAAAGGCTAAAAATTGGCTAGATTTGCCACATAAACATCAAAACATACAGTGAGATGTTGTTTTCTGTCAGACTAAATAAGCATAGATTGTCCTGGGGGCAGCCCACTAGGGTCACCACACTTCCAGTATCAACATGGCATGCTGATAATTTACTAACCTTAACCCTATTGTATGTCTTTGCAATGTGGGAGAAAACCAGAGCACCCAAAGGAAACTCCTGCAGTCAGAGGGAAAATGTACAGAAACAAACTGGTTTAATATCACTGGCATTTGTCATGAAATTTGACCTTATGGCAACAATGAATTACAGGATGTTAGTTAAATTGTGCAAAAAAAGTAGTGAGGTAACATTTGACTTTTGAAAGTGTAATCCTTTATCCAGTTATCATTCTTGTAAACCTTTCCTGGATCAAATAGTTGAGGTACTATATGCGTATAAACTAAAACAAACTAGTTCTATAGGCAGACCATGAAACAAGGAAAGTCTGAGGGACTAAACTGAATTTATTTTACTGTAAGCAGTTTGACAAGTAAGATAGATGAACTGCGTATGTATAGGTACAAGGCACTGGAATACTGAGCAATTTAATGTTCCGGGGTACAGATGCTGGTGTGGAAGAGGAAGGGGAGTTCTGTTGTTTGTTTGTTTATTTATTTTGAAGAATATTACAGCAGTACTTGGAGAAGATCTTCCTGGGTGGAACATGAAAGTAGGTGGATAATAGCTTTGGGACTTATATTATAGCACCTGCCTGCCAAGGTAGTCAGTGGGAATTAGAGGAGCAAATATATACGGAGATTGTTTTGAAAATTATAGATTTGTAGTAGTAGGTGACTTTAACCTTATAATATTGACTGAAACTGTAATAGTGCTAAGGGCTTGAATGTAGCAGAACTGTGCCTAGGAAAGTTTTCTCATGCAACATGTAGATGACTCTTCTAGATTGGGAGGTGGAGGGACGACATTCCTGTTTGGAAATTAGGTAAAGCAAGTGACTGAAATATTAGTGGGAAAGCAGTTTTAGATTAATTACTATTATTATAGTATTTTAACCAATGAAAAAGAATATGACTGGGCTACATTGGAGCAAAACTAATTTTGAAGGCTTTAGACAGAACTTGCATAGGCCAATGGGAAAGACTGTAGGTAAAGGGTGTTTTGGTAAGTGAGAGTTACGTGGTTAATGTGCTCCTGTCAGAGTGAGGGGCAGGGCTAGCAGGATTAGGGAACCCTGGTTGATAAGGGATATTGAGGCACTAATTAGGAAAAAGGAAGAAATATGTGCTGTGTAGACAGCTGGGATCAAATGAATCCCTTGTGTAAAAGTGAGTTAGGAATACACTTCAAAATTTTGTTATCAAAGTGCATGAGCATCACCACATACAACCCCAAGATTCGTTTTCATGTGGGCATACTTGGCAGAGCTGTGGAACAGTAAATGTAAACAGGATCGATGAACAACAGACCGTGCAAATGCAAATATAAATAAATAGCAATAAATAACAAGCATGAAATAACAAAATCAACCTTAAAGTGAGACCATTGGTTGTGGGAACACAAGAAATAGAATGAGTGCAGTTATCCCCTTTTGTTCAAGAGCCTGATGGTTGAGGGGTAGTAACTGTTCTTAAACCTGTTAGCATGAGTCCTGCGGCATTGTGCCTTCTACCTGATGACAGCAGCAAGAAAAGAGCATGGCCTGGATAGTGAGGATCTTTGATGATGGATGCTTCTTTTCTGCAGCAACATTTCATGTAGATGTGCTCAATGGTTGGGAGGGTTTTTCCCGTGATGTACTGGGCCGAATCTACTACCTTTTGTAGGATTCTCCACTGAAAAGCGTAACAGGCCACAAAGCAGCTAGTCAGCACACTTAGCCCTACAAGTATAGAAGTTTGCCAAGGTTTTTGATGAGTTGCTGAATCTCTGCAGATTCCTGAGAAATTAGGAGAGCAAAAAAGGACGAGAGATAGTTTGGCAAATAAGTAAAAGGAGAATCCTAATAGATTCTATAAATATGCTAAGAGCAGAAGAGTTACTAGGGAGAAAATGGGACCTTTAAGAATCAATGTCATTTAGATTCAGATTCAGTTTATTGTCATTTATGTGTGAAGCTACATTCAGTTGGCAAGGTGATAAATGATACTTCCTTATTTGTATTTTAAAGGTGGCCGGGGAAGGTAGGGAGCCTGAAGAAGGGAATAATGCTCTCGTGAAGCAGATCCACGTTACAGAAGAGGAAGTTCAGGTGGTCCTAAAATGCAGAAGGTGGATATATCCTCAGGGCTGGACTCTGTATCCAAGAACAGAGTTCTTGTTGCCTGTGTTAACAGTTTGGATGAGAGTATAGGTGGCGTGATTAGTATGTTGTGAATGACATTAAATATGATAGCTAGTGGGCAGTGAAGATTATCCAAGATTACAACAGGATCTAGATCAGTTTGGAAAGTGGGCCAAGGAATGGCAGATGGAATTTAACTCCCTCTCAATGTTGCATCTTGACAAGTTAAACCAGGGCAGGATGTGTACAGAAAATGACAGGTCCCTGCAGAGCATTATAGAACAGCGAGACTCAGTATATTGTTTATTGAAAAAGATAATGCAGATGGATTGGATGTTGAAAAAGGTGTTTAATGTGCTCAACTTCATTGGTCAAGGCAGTAAACTTTGGTTAAAACATATTAGGAGTGTATGCACTTCTGGTTCTGTTTCTAGGAAGGAGAAAGGATTCTCTTGAGCTGGAAAAGGTGCAAAAAAAACATAAGGTACATAATACTATATGAATGATCTGGATGATAATGTGGTAAATTGGATCAGCATTTGCTGATGATACAAAGGTTGGAGGTGTAGTGAACAGTGAGGAAGGTTTTCAAAGCTTGCAGAGGGATCTGGACCAGCTGAAAAAATGGCAGATGGAGTTTAATACAGATAAGTGTGAGGATTGCACTTTAGAAGTTCAAACCAAGGTAGAACATACAAGGTAAATGATAGGGCACTGAGGAGTGCAGTAGATCAGAGGGATCTAGGAATACAGATACAAAATTCCCTAAAAGTGGCGTCACAGGTAGATAGGGTAGTAAAGAGAGCTTTTGGTACATTGGCCTTTATAAATCAAAGTACTGAGTATAAGATAACACGAGTGAATCTGCAGATGCTGGAAATAAATATAAGAGTTGGAATGTTATGGTGAGGTTGTATAAGGCATTGGTGAGGCTGAATTTGAAGTATTGTGTGCAGTTTTGGTCACCAAATTACAGGAAGGATATTAATAAGGTTGAAAGAGTGCAGAGAAGGTTTACACGGATGTTGCCAGGACTTGAGAAACTGAGTGACAGAGAAAGGTTGAATAGGTTAGGACTTTATTCCCTGGAGCGTGAAGAATGTGGGGAGACTTGACAGGTATATAAAATTATGATGGGTATAGATAGTGAATGCAAGCAGGCTTTTTCCACTGAGGCTAGGGGAGAAAAAAACCAGAGGACATGGGTTAAGGGTGAAGGGGGAAAAGTTTAAAGGGAACATTAGCGGGTGCTTCTTTACACAGAGTGGTGGGACTGTGGAATGAGCTGCCAGATGAAGTGGTAAATGTGGGCTCACTTTTAACATTTATGAAAAACTTGGACAGGTACATGGATGAGAGGGGTATGGAGGGAAATGGTCCAGGTGCAGGTCAGTGGGACTAGGCAGAAAAATGGTTCGGCACAGCTAAGAAGGGCCAAAAGGCCTCTTTTTGTGCTGTAATGTTCTATGGTTCTCAGGATGTTACTGAGGGCTTGAGTTAAAGGAAAGATTGGATGGGCTGGGACTTTCTTCTCTGGCATGTAGGTGGCTAAAAAGGGACTGTATCGAGGTTTACAAATTTTTGAGACCTCTCGACAAAGGTGAGTGATAAGGGGTTTCCTAGGATGGGAAGTCTAAAGCCAGGGTGTGAAGGTTTAAGGTGACATGGGAAAGATTTAAAGTGCACCTGAGAGGCAACTTTTTCCACATAAAGGGCAGCAGTTTATGGAATGAGCTGCCGGAGAAAGTGGTAGAAATGAGTATGGTTACAGTGTTTATTAAAAAAAATTTAGACAGGTATGTAAATAGGAAAGGTTTAGAGCAGGGGTTCCCAATCTTTTTGTATGCCATGGAGTCTTACCATTAAATGAGGGGTCTGTATACCCCAGGTTGGGAACCCTTGGTTTAGAGGGATGTGGAACTAACTCAGTTTGGCAACTTGGCCAGCATGGATGCGTTGAGTAAAGGGCATATTTCCGTGTTGCATAACTCTGACTCTATCTTTCCCAACACCTTCACAATTTTTCCATTATGTGACCCAGGCTGAAAACACAACCATCAGAGCACAGTTGTCTTGTACTAGCTATCTTTATTTTAGTGCTATGGGTGTCCTTTTTGTGGCACCTTATCAAAAGCTTTCTAGGAGTCTGTATGCATCACTTCTGAAAGATTTGTTGGCAGATACTTGTGGCAAGAAAAAAACGCAGAAGTTAATCACTACAGAATTAGGAAGCATTTGTGCTCGGTAATGGGGTGAAAATACAGATTACTTGAAGGAACAGACAGCAAACGAAGGAAAATGGAATGCAGATTTATTCTGATGAGCTGCCTCCCATTATTTTTCTTGAGTAATAAAAGAAATTAACTTTGATAGGAGGTTACATATTATTTGGGATTTTTCCTTAAGCGTTTGGAGGGAAAACTCTTTAATTTATAAAAGCTTCAATTAATAATTGAATTATATTAAAGGTGGTTTTCCATCTTTAGTTATAAAATTAGTTATAAAACTTTGCACAGAGTTTCATGGAGCAGGATTACAAATGTTTTTCGAAGAATAGAATACTTTGCATGAAAATTGAAGCTAGGATATGCGGTAAGAAAATTGAAAATAACTGTGGAAAGAGAAACCCCTGGTGCCTGCATCTGTTTAATGTTTTTAGCAATTTCTGTTTTTATCTAGGTGCATAGTTTCTAGTTAAGGAAAGTGACAAACTTTAAGAGGACTACTTTCAACTGTGTAATCTTGTGTTTGATCAGGGCCGAAGAGAGGCCCGAAAAGGGCAGAAATCAGAGGACAGAATGAAAACCAGGATATTGAGAGGAAAACGGAAAGATCAGAACGGCGGGTTGTATTCCGAGAACGTCGTCCTAATGATGAAGGAACAACTGAACTTTCATTTGAAGTGTAAGGCTAAACCACTGTTTTGAATGTTTTAAGAAAACTGCTGAAGGATGGGGGGGGGGGGTGGATGGGTATGTATGTTTAAGTTTATTGTCATTCAACCATACACGTGCATATTGCTAAACAAAACATTGTTCCTCTGGGGCCAAGGTACAAAAACAGTACATAGTCACACACAGCACATACATTTACAATCCAGTCACAAAATAATAGCACAACTCAGAGTGACATGACCTGAAGATTGATAGGTTGACATTAGGTGCAAGGTGCATGTTTATGTAAGATAATACAATGTTTCTGGCACTATTATAATAAAACAAGCAGTTATATCAATATGTGAAACAGCAATAAAAAATGAAATGTGACCATGGAAGGATGAGTGTATTTCAGTTTGGGGGGGGGGGGAATGGGTGGGGTGAAGCTTAGTTTTAAATATGTTTCCTTGCTTAGATTAATCATGTAACATTCCACCTTCAATCAATTTGGATGTTGTTAATAGGTTGTTAATAAATTGGTTTTTAAACTTTTTTATTTCTCACGTGTGAAATAACTGGTTAGAGGACACCCATTTAAATCAATAAATAAAGTACATTCCTTGTTAAATGACTATTTATTTCAGCTTAATGAATTCTGTTGACAGCTAGCCATTAGTTTATGAAGGCCAAATATAAATTGGGGTCAAATTTGATTTTTCATTTATGAAATGAGCATAGTATTGAAAAATACTATGGTGGAGGCAAACGCATTAGGGACATTTAGGAGACTCCTTGCTAGGCACATAGGTGAAAGGGAAAGAGGGCTATGTGGCAGGGAAGGGTTAGATTGGAGTAGGTTAAAAGGTTATCATAACATTGTGGGCCTGCATTGTGCGATACTGTGTTATGTTGTGTCAAAATAAGTAGTGCTTTGAAAATTGAACATGGAGAAACATCACTGTTGTAAATGTTTTAAAAAAAAAAAATCATTTTCCATTATTGTTTCGTGTCCATAAACCAGTTTCATTACAGTGCTCTCACTCTTGCTCTTATTCCACGATCTTCAGATTTGTATTTGGGCTTATTGCATTTTGTCACAGTCCTTTTCAAATTCTGTATAAATTACAATGTTCATATTGACCACCTAAATGTTCTCTTACTTTGATTTAAAAATTAGTTGAGAACCTGATTAATGTATCAAGTGTACAAAACAAAAAAAAACCAACAAGTTAGAGTTCTGATATTTCATTATAAGTTGTGCATAACAAGCTTTTGACAGATTGTATGTTTGACATGTTGGAAGTGACATTGATTTAATTATGCTCAATCTTAATGTTCTCTGGCAGATGGTGTGTAATTATCTTTTTGCCTATCAGACATGTATGACAAAAAAGCTTCATAAAAGAATTGGAGCATGATCAAAAGTTTTTGGCTTCACTGAAGGAAAAGCTTGGGTCCTTTCTTAAAGATGTCTATTTTAAAGGGGAAAGTGACAGATGGACTTTAATTATTAATTTGATAATTTCTGAACTATAATGAGCTTTTTACGTATGCCACCGTATTTATTTTGAGAATTGCTAAGCTCCAATGCCCTGGCCCACCTATTGTACCTTGAGGGTGAGGGGGAGCCTTATCATTTGGTCGTATCTGCTTTTGAACCACTTTAAAGTATTTACAGAACAAAATTTAGTGTTAGGGAGCAATTTAGACTTTCTCTTTTAATTGTCAGAGTGCTGCACTGACTTTTTTTGTTGTGATACATAAACTACAGAAATAAGGTACCCACTGCAGCAGTTTGTAGCAGGGCAATTCTGAAGGTGAATGATATTAAGTTACTGGAAGCTTTGAAGAACAAAATTCATAAATGGGTTAGACAGTTCTTTAGATGATTAAGAATGCATAAAGTACTATTAGAGAAGAGCTTTTTCTATCGTGATATTTAAACTGTTAATTTCTTAAGCATGCTTGCTTGGACAGAAAACAATGTCAACAAAATTTAATTTTGCACTTTTTGAACAATTTAATAAGCAAGATTATAATGTCTATGTTCCATATTGTATGTAGACAATTAATTTGAGTCTGAGGGGGGAATACCGTTAGAAGAGCAAGGAGTATAGTTAGTTGATGATTCCTTCTATCCAAACCTTTTGAAAGTAGAAATGCAATTTTAACATTTGCTGTAAATAGCTCCATGTGAGAAATATTAGTTAGTTTTGCCTGTGATGAAATCTATCTTGCTGGTCAGGGATTCTTTTACAGGAATGATCTTGTAACTTGTCCTATACATTCCTCATGTAATCTTTGCTTGACAGTTCTTTGCACGCTGCATTACCATTTCTGGTACACATAGGTGTGGTATTCAGTAGAGTGATGCAGTAGAATATCATATGCCAGTATGGTCTTCTAATAGGAATGCCAGAAACAAAAAAAAAATTATTGCTGTAAAGGAAACATGTACAGTAAGTAGGCTTGATATTTGCTTTATGGTGGGCCTTAATATAGGCAAGATTTCATTTGATGAAGTCAAACAATATATTACAATAAATTTTTTATTCTGTAGACCAATTGACAGGATGGACAGGTCTTCAATGAGAGGGCGAGGTGGAAGAGGGCGTGGCCGTGGAAGAGGTGGCTATCCCAGGAACATTAATGGATTTGATCCAAGAGGAAGACGAGAGTTTGAAAGACACAGTGGAAATGATAAAGTGTGAGTTGCTTGCATGATACTGTGTGTAAATCAGGGTTGTAATGTTTTAAAATGAAACATTATACAGAGGTATGTCTTTAACAAAGAATGTTTACAATTGGTTTATGATCTTGTTGCAGAAGTTGAAGCTTGTGAAAAGTAGGCTTTCTTAATTTAGCAAAAATTTCTGTGTTTTAATATATGAACGGGGTTAACATATGAAAAGTTGGTCTGTAAAGGTTTTGGTAATTTATCTAAGTTTTATGTGCACTTGGCTTCAAACACCAAGCAAATTGATTGAAGTACAAGTGCATAATTGTTCTTGTCCCGTACCATGGTTTGTATGGAGATTAAAACATCTTTAGAATTTGTTGGAAGGTTTTGTCATATGTTGGAATGATTTTAAGGTGGTGTGTTTTTTTTTTGAAATATTCTGTTATGATGTTGTCTGTTTGGTTTTAAACGTGCTATCATGCTTTGTGTCTCTGAACTGTATAAAATGAACTGTGTGCTTGGTATGTGTTAAAATGGCTGTTACTTGCAGTAGGCCAGAAATACTTATAGAAGAAAATTTTCTGTTCGTTTGGACCTTGGAGTATGTGGTTTTTCCTTTGCTTTATTTTCTCTTGAGTTCAGCTAATTTCATTCTGCAGTTGATAGAATCCTCCTCCAGCTTGGAGTGATGGTGTGTTTTTTAAAAAAAAAATTGTAAGACTTTTTTTTTACAAAACATACCCGGGGGCTGAAAGTCAACGTTGAAATTTAATACCATCTATTAAAAGTCATAAATTTGGGTAAAAGCACATCGAATAGTAGGGCAACGCTCAGAGCAAAATAGAGTAGATACCAGAAATATGAAACAAAAACAGTACGTGCTTGAAAAGCAGTAGATGTGGAAAGAGAATACGAAGCTTGGAGTTGATTTGCATCTTATAAATAGAATTGTTAAAAACCAAGTTTTCAGATGCTGAGTGGGATGGATTAAGAGAACAAAATGGAAAGTCAGTTTGGTGTGATAGCAAGAGTGCAAGGTGATAAGAGAGTATGGCAGGGTTATAAATGCAGAAGAATAAAGTTAAGCAAATGACATTGGAAATCTGTTACAAATACTTATGATTATCTGAAGTTGAGTTGTAAGGGGGGTTTAAACTGACAGTATAATTTGGCTCTTTTGGCAAAATGATTATCAGATTGCATTTACTTTGAAGAGACCACATTCTGAATCTTGATTGAAAGAAATACTAGTATATTGCTGCTTCTCAGAAATGGGGATAGAGACATAGCAGGTGGACCATATGAAGGTGAATCTATGGTAAGACTATTCCAGAACAGAAAGTATTCCCAATGCAGTTAACAATTTACCAGAAAATAGAGGAGATGAGAGAACATAACTTATTCCATATTTTTTCCAAGCTACAGCAGGGCTCCATTCGTGCAAATTATTAGGGCTATGAACAGTTCACAAGGTGGAAATACATTTGCAAACCATGCTCCCACAACAGGCAGCAAATCCATTTGCCTTACACTCTCTTGATTGTATGCATGATCTGTATGTAAGTGCAGTGTTCATAAGCTGGGGAGCATCTGTACATCCCACAACAAATGGCATTGTTTGGAACAAAAAGGATTCCCAAATCAACAAATGTTACTTGGAGTGTGGGCCTATTAGAGCAGTTCTTTCAAATTGAAGAATTCCACCAGTTCCTGGAAGGTGGTTGGTTCGGAAAAAGGAGGAACCACATAATTCTGTGAAATTTGAATGTATAGAGATTGGGCATCCATGGTGGAAAATGAGTTAGTTGGATAGGAAACCGAAAACTGTTAAATACTAAAAAGGATCTCAAATATTTTTGATGCAGGCGGGTAAATATGAGGATAAATAGAGAAAATGAATCAAAGTTTTAATCAGTTTTCCCTCTGAAAGGAACAGGCCGAAATGATGGACTAACTGGTACAATATCGTTTGCAAATATTAGGCGGTAGAAATGAATTGTGAGATCAGATAATTGTTAGGGAAGCAAGATTCCCTCACAGTGAGCTCACTGTTCGGGAAATAATGACCTATTGGAATTGGTTTATTATTGTCATGTGTACTGAGATAGAGTAAAAAGCTTGCTGTTCATACAGATCAAGTCATCACACAATGCACTGAGATAGGAAATGGGTAAAGCAATACACCGGTGAATAAAGTGTTAACATCTACAGAGAAAGTGCAGTGAAAGAAAGAACAGTACTAGTAATACTTAGAGGCAGAATTTAAATTTAAGAGTAGATTGATTATAATAAATGGATCTTCAAGAAAGAGCTTGCAGCAACTTGCCATGCTCTCGTGTCATCACTGGTGTAGCCAACGTCTTAACAGCAGAAAGGTGGTATACAAGCTGAATTCAGTCTTTTAGAATGCTGGTCCAAGTTTTTAGAATGGATCTTTTAGCTTGATGAACAGAGCTTTGAAAGGTTGGGTAGAGTGAGCGGAGTGGAGAATAGAGACAGCCGATGTCACCCTGGCAGTTGGCAGTAAAAAGGTGCAGAGGGATAAGAGGCTGTAAGACATTAAGAGATCCAGGGGGATGAGAAATTCTGAGGTTAAAACTAATGATTTGTCTACGTTATTTCTTGTAGGAAATGTGGCTTTATCAATTGTAGGTATAGAATGACCTGAATTAAAGATTCCAAATTGAGCTGTCATTGGATTTTTGTGCAGTTGTTAAGGGAAACTTCTGTGGTGAATCACATATACCTGTCTGGACACGCTCCCTGCTGACTGCTCCTGTGGCTTCTCCCACAGACCCCGGTATAAAGGCGATTGAGGCCTGAGCCCGGCCTCATTCTCCAGGATGTAGTATGGTGGTCAACTACTGCTTGTTCTTTCTTCCAGTCAATAAAAGCCGATATCTCGCCTTTACGTCTCAGAGAGAGTTATTGATGGTGCATCAATTTTATTGACTGGAAGAAGTTTTAAAACATGGAAAGCGCTTTATGTCCGGAAAGATTGGATTTGGACCCCCAAGACCCTGAAGCAGCTCTTGCCTTTGAACTCTGGCTTGCATGCTTCCAATCGTACTTGGAGGAGGTTAGTGCAACTGAACCCACTGTTATGCACCAAATTCTCCTCTCGAGGGTCACCCCGAAAGTTTACTCACTTATCAGGAGCCTATCGACCTACGAAGGGGCACTGGACGCCCTCAAAAGACAGTACCTGCGGCCAGTGAACACCGTCTACGCAAGACATCGCTTAGCTACGCAACAACAGCGGCCTGGAGAATCGAGCGCCCAGTTTCTCCGAGCCCTACAGACACTCGTCCGAACTTGTGACTGCAAAACTCTCACGGTGGAACAGCATGCGGAACTCTTGGTACGAGACACCTTTGTCTCAGGAATCAGGTCAGTGTATGTGCGTCAGCAGCTGCTGGAAAATGCCGATCTTAGCTTAAGCTCGGCGATCGAGACGGCCGAAACGCTGGAGGCTGCACTGCACAACGCTGACGCTGTCCAGCTGCACAATCCCCTGCCGGTCCTGTGGATGCCTCAGACCCTGCCGCCGCCGGTTCCCGCGAGCGAATTCGCCAACGCCGCTGCCAGTCACGATTCCACGAACTCCCCGATCCCAACCACAGCTGCGGCCAGTCAAAAGCCCGTGCGGTGTTTGGACTCAAAGCCCCCCTAAAAACGCTGCCCAGCCCGAGAAGCGACCTGCTCCAGCTGCGGGAAGAAGGGCCATTTCGCCAAGTCTAAACAGTGAGCGGGGTCGGGCAGAGCTGCTTGTGAGGCATGGGGGCTGCCATCTTGCCTGCCCGCCTCGTGCGAGGCATTGGAGCCGCCATCTTGCATGCCCGGATGTGGGCTGCCATCTTTGTCAGCGCCAACATAACCCGCTCCCGACCCATGGGTGCTTACCGGGCACTAAGACAGCAGACCAACTCTGGCCTCCGTAACCCTCGACCAAAGCGCCCCACACCAGCTTGCAAGGTCAATGATGGACATCCTGGTGGAAGGGCACAGGACTAGCTGCCTGTTTGACACTAGCTGTCAGGCAGCACTGAGAGTTTTATTGACCCAGACACAGTGCAACGCTGCAGACTCATGACACGCCCGGTAAGCCAGAGGGTCACCATGGCTTCTGGGTCGTATTCCACAGACATCCGGGTGGGTTGTGCAGCGACATTGGTGGTGCAAGGCACAGAATATCGGAACTTGGCGCTACTGGTCATGCCTAAACTGTGCGCACCTGTGCTATTGGGGCTGGACTTCCAGAGCCATCTCGAAATATGGCGGGCCCCTCCCACCACTCACTGTCAGGAATCCTCAGTTTGGTGGGTCTTCGCCATGTACCCCGCTACTGACCACACACACACACCGAACCACACGTCCCACCCAGCACCATGTCGACAGCTGCGCTACCAACATCACTTGCAGCCTCTGCACCCTCAAGATCCCTCCCCTACTGCTGTTCGCCAACCTGACCCCCGACTGTAAACCTGTGGCAACTAAAAGCAGGAGGTACAGCGCGGGGGACAGGGCCTTCATTCAGTCAGAGGTGCAGTGGCTGCTCAGGGAGGGGATCATTGAGCCAAACTCAAGCCCTTGGAGGTCTCAGGTGGTTGTTGTTTGGACCAGGCAGAAAAATAGGATGGTCGTGGACTATAGTCAAACCATCAATAGGTTCACGCAGCTTGACGCATACCCCCTACCCCGCATTGCGGATATGGTCAACCAGATAGCTCAGTACAAGGTGTACTCGACAATAGATCTGAAATCCGCTTATCACCAGCTCCCCATCCGCCCAGAGGACCGCCCCTACACCTCCTTCAAGGCGGGCGGCAGGCTCTATCACTTCCTGCGCGTCCCATTCGGTGTCACAAATGGTGTCTCGGTCTTCCAGAGGGAAATGGACCAGATGGTGGACGAGTGCCAACTGAAGGCCACGTTTCCCTATCTGGATAACATCACCATCTGTGGTCACAACTGGCCGGATCACAACGCCAGCCTCCAACGATTTTTCCAAGTGGCCGAAGCCCTGAACCTTACTTATAATAGGGACAAGTGTGTGTTCGGAACCACCAGACTCGCTATCCTTGGGTATGTCGTGGAAAACGGGGTCATTGGCCCTGATCCCGACCATATGCGCCCCTTGTTAGAACTCCCTCTTCCTACCACTCTCAAAGCCCTCAGACGGTGCCTGGGCTTCTTTTCCTATTACTCCCAATGGGTCCCCCATTACGCAGACAAGGCCCGCCCCCTGGTCAAGTCTACCACTTTTCCCCTCTCTGCCGAGGCCTGCGCGGCCTTCAGCTGCATTAAAGGGGACATTGCCAAAGCAACGATGCATGCGGTGGACGAGACCATTCCTTTCCAAGTAGAGAGTGACGCTTCCGATTTCGCGCTTGCTGCTACCCTCAATCAGGCAGGCAGGCCAGTAGCATTCTTTTCTCGCACCCTCCAAGGCTCTGAAATTCGGCACTCCGCGGTGGAGAAAGAAGCCCAGGCCGTAGTAGAGGCTGTTAGGCACTGGAGGCACTATCTTGCTGGCAAAAGGTTCACCTTGCTGACCGACCAGCGCTCGGTTGCGTTCCTGTTCAGCAACCAACAGCTGGGCAAAATCAAAAATGATAAGATTTTGCGATGGAGAATAGAACTCTCCACCTACAACTATGATATCCTGTACCGGCCTGGAAGGCTCAATGAGCCCTCTGATGCCCTATCCCGGGGAGTGTGTGCCAGCGCAAAGCTCGACCAGCTATACGCTCTCCATGCACATCTTTGACATCCGGGGGTCACCCGATTTTACCATTTCGTGAAAGCCCGGAACCTGCCGTACTCCCTTGAGGACATCAGGACAATGACCAGGGACTGCCAAGTCTGCACTGAGTGCAAACCGCATTTCTACCGTCCTGAAACGGCGCAACTTATCAAGGCCACCCACCTCTTTGAGCGACTGAGTGTTGACTTTAAGGGTCCCCTTCCCTCCACCGACCGCAATGTCTACTTTCTCGACATTATCGACGAGTACTCGCGGTTCCCCTTTGCCATCCCCTGCCCCAACACCACTACCACGTCTGTCATAAAAGCCCTGCACCAGTCCCTGCTATATCCACAGTGATAGAGGGTCCTCCTTTATGAGTGACGAGCTGCGCCAGTACCTGCTGGCTAGGGGCATTGCTACTAGTCGGACCACGAGCTATAATCCCCGGGGAAATGGACAGGTGGAGAGGGAGAAGGCCACACTTTTAGCCCTTAAGTCAAAAGGGTTGCCTGTCTCTCGATGGCAGGAGGTCCTCACCAAGGCACTCCACTCTATCCGCTCCGTTATGTACATCCACCAATGCCACCCCTCATGAGTGCCTATTCTCTTTACTCAGGAAATCTGCCACTGGGACCACCCTACCGGTTTGGTTGACGGCCCCAGGGCCAGTGCTGCTCTGGAAACTTGTGAGGAGCAATAAATACTCCCCGCTGGTTGAGAGGGTTCACCTTCTACATGCGAACCCCCAGTATGCTTATGTGGTCTTACCTCTCCATCCGCAACCTGGCGCCCGCAGGAGCAGCAGACCACTACCCCGAACACTCCACAGTAACTATGGACCCTGTACCCGAGGTGACACCATGCACACCGAGCCCTACACAGACTCCTTACGACACTCCTATACCGGGTGTCTCGTACGCGTATATACCAGGCGCCTTGCACACGCATGAGGGATCACTGACGCCTAGTGGGCTGACACCTCCAGTTAGGCCGGAACCAGCACAACCTCTGTCTCCGGTGCAATCACCACTGGCACCTGTGCAATCACAGCCGGTGCTACGTAGATCGCAGCGACTGATTCGACCACCTGATAGACTTAACCTGTAAATATACTTGTGAAAAACTTTGCCCCATGGGGACTCTCTTTTAAAACAAAGTGGGGGATGAATGTGGTGAACTACATATACCTGTCTGGACACGCCCCCTGCTTTCTGCTCCTGTGGCTCCTCCCACAGACCCTGGTATAAAGGCGATTGAGGCCTGAGCCCGGCCTCTCAGTCTCTAGGATGTAGTATGGTGGTCAACCACTGCTTGTTCCTTCTTCCAGTCAATAAAAGCCGATATCTCACCTTTACGTCTCAGAGAGAGTTATTGATGGTGCATCAACTTCATGAATGTATCAGACATGAAGATGGGGAAAACTTAAGGCCCATAACCCAAATATTCAAAAGATAGTGATGAAAGAAATACCAGCTCTTAATGACAACACACACAATACTGGAGGAACTCAGCAGGTCAGGCAACATCAGTGGAAATGAATAAAATCAATGTTTCGGGTTGAGATCCTTCATCATAACTGGAAAGGAAGGAGGGAAAGATGCTAGAATGAGAAGTCGTGGGAAGGGATGAAGTAAACGGTGGAAAAGCTTAAGGGCTGGTGAAGGAGGCGTCTGATAGAGGAGAGTGGATTATGAGAGAAATGAGGAGGGTCACCGAGGGAAGGTGATTTCAGTGCAGCAGAAAACATATAATTTGCTAAGTATATTCCATTTTGCATAAGGAGATTAAACTTAAGCACAGGTCCAGGTGTGGTCTCAAAAGTCTATAGGTATAGCAATCAATAAAGTGATTATATGCTTGCACTGAAATCCTCTAGCAGTAATGCCTAATCTACTATTGGCTACTACTTCTAAGATTGGGGGGGGGAAGGGTGGAGAAAGAATTGAGTATTCTATTTCACTTTACTGAAATAGTGGACCATGTATTAGAGCATGGAATAGAAATGTGGAGCATGGTGAATCTCTTGGAAATCTCCGCCTTGGAGGTTCATAAAGACAAGAAATTAGAATTGTTTAAATAGATATGTCTTTGAATGAAGAATTGAGGGCTGTGGGACACAGACACAGGAGATGATGTCTGGGGCAGATTAGCCATGATCACATAAGAATGATGCTACAGGCTTCCTTTATGTTCCTAATTCCCTGTTGCATCCATGTTAACTTTCAGTGGTATGGTAAGCAGGACCTGGGTGACGTGTGCATCAGTATTTCCCATTTACTCATTAGTTTAAAAAACATACTCTGCATTCGTGGGTTTTAGTGAACTTGCATTTTTCCACATTCTACTCTGTCAACCAAACAGTTCCCACTTGCTTGGTTTGTCTATGTTCACTTCTGTTTCTACTAGAATCACTGCTCAGTTTATCTGCAAACTTAGAAAAGTTAATTTTATTTTCTCAACTAAATCATTAATTACAGATTGTGAATAGTCTGGCCTCAGTTATAAATCCCTGTGGTACTTTTCTAGTCACAGCCTGCCAACCTGAGAAGATCCCATTTATTTCTATTTATCTTCGTTAGCCAGCTTTCAGTCGACACTAGTATATTTCCCACAATTACCCAGGTTCTAATCTTTTTTTCAATTTCTCATGTAGGATTTTCTTGGAAAGCCTCCTGAAGATTTAATACATCCCTGGTTTTCCTTTGGTATTCTACTTGTTGCATTTTTCAAAGAACCCAAATAAATTAGTGAAATGTTATCTCCCTTGTGCTCTATCAGCCTTCAGATCATACATCATCATTTCCACCAGCCTTAGTGGGATTCCACCACCAGTCATTTCAGGCACTGTCCCCAGATCTGTGGGAGGTATAACACTTGTTCTTGTGCCTCCCTCATGACCATCCAGGGTCAGACAAAGGCTACGTCCACACTACACCGGATAAATCCGTAACCAAAGCTTTTTCTCTTTTTTACCCTCCGTCCACAATAAAACAGCGTTTTCGTCCCCCAAAACTGGAGCTTTTCAGAAACGCTGTCCAGGGTGTCTCATTTTGAAAACGCTGCTTGGTCAGATCAGTAGATCAGTGTGGACTGGGTAACAAGAGAAATCTGAAAACGCTGTCAGATGGCAGCGTGCCATTTCATTGTTTTCCTGAACACAACCCCCCACACAATCTAACAATTTCAGAACAGATGGCAACGAGGCTGAAGCCAGAAGAGTTAGAAATGTACTCACCAAATAATTTGACCCATAACTTATTGAATAAATAAGTATACTCACTTTGCCCTGTTTTCTGTCCTTGCTTGTATGAAGGTGGTTTACCTATTTATGCAAGTACTTCTCTGACAATAGATGTGTAACAGCCTAATGTAACATTGTATGGAATTGCAAGATAATACTGATGCAGACATGTTTTACACATTTAACAAGGTGCTTTGTTAATGCAACAGAGTTGGTCAGTTTTTCAATGTTCGTCATCAGCTGGTTCATACTTTCCGTGAACTCCCTGTCGGTTGCCTCCTTACACTCCAGTATTTGTTTTTTTTTTACTTTTAAGTCCTCCTGCATCGTTTTAAGTTTTTCAAGTCTGTAACTGCACAAACGTGCATTTTCACAGTGAGATTCAACACCAAACATGTCGCTTGTTTTTGGTAGATGTGTCCTGCGCATGCACAGTAGGAGGAGATTCGCTGAAATATCCGTTTTAATGTGGACAGAGATATCTTTAAAAACGCATATCATTTTTATGCGAAACTGGTGTTTTCAAAATTATCCGGTCTAGTGTGGATGTAGCCAAAGTTTCATGTTCATCTCCTCTAATTGCACTTGGGTCTCTGACTATGTCCTCATTTATGTCAGTGAGACCAAGAGTGGAACACTCACATCCTGTCTTCAGTGACCATTCTGATTTTGTGTGCCATTTTAAATCCCATTCCCACACCAAATCGTCTCTGTCCTCAGACTACTGAACTGCCAGGGTGAGGCAAAATGCTGATCTGGAGAACAGCACCTCTATTCCATCTGGATTGTAGACTACCCAATGATATGAACATGGAACTTTCCAATTTTAGTTAGTTCCTCCCCTGCACTTTCTCTGCTCTTTTCTTTCTCCTTGCTTCCTGCCCTCACCATCTAGTTTCCTAGTTCCATTCCACACCCCATCTAGTTCGACTTATCACCTTTACTGATGCAAGATTTTGACATGAACCATCAACAATTCCTTTCTCCCTACCACTTTTCCCCACCCCTCAGCAATGCTGCCTGGCCCACTGAGTTTCTTTGGCAGATGGCTTGTTAATACCATTCCTACCAGACTTCATCACCTGCAACCTTATTACCTTCCAGCCTCTTGTCTCTAAATCCACCCTCTCCTCCCGCAGTAGCTTAATCTGCCTCTTTTTTTCTGCTTATGTCTCTGTCCACCATGTCCCAACTTAATCTCTCCCCACACAACACCCCTCCTCTCTCTCTCTCCCCCCCCCCCCCAAAGACTCCACCTGCCCATCTCCCTCATCTGGTAGTATCTATCACCTACTAGATCCTGCCTCATTCTTGACTCTTTTTACTGTCTGTTTCCTCCCTGCACTCAGAATGCAGGTCCTTGATCCGAAACGTCATTCACCCCTTTTTCCCGTCCTCCAGATGCTGCTCAACCTGCTGGACTCAACCAGCAATCTGGTGGTTGCTAGTTCTCAGTTTTCGGATTTTTTAACTTTAGTTATTTGAATCACATTTGTTAACCTTTAATTACAAAAAAAAAATTACAGATGTAAAGAATTCAGATGTTTATAACCAGGGCACCCACTACCTCCTGCAGCTATAGATTGTCAGGTCCTTAAGACTTGAGTCTTCAGGGTTATTGACTTCACTGTTTTTAAATTAATGGTTTAAAAATGGTTTCTAATGTTTTTCAGAGTTGTTTCCCAAAAGTGCTATTCTATGAATTACCTTTTTAACATTTTTTACCTTAATTTTGTTTGGGTTTCTGGGTCTGATTATTTTACTTGTGCTATTTCTAATTTCCACTTCCAGTTTTGTTTTTTTTTGTTTCTGTCTCTCCTCACAGGTTCTTATCAGTTTGACTAAGGTGTAAGCATTTCACAATGGCAGATCCTGCCTGTCATGCTGCAAAGATACTGGTCCTGGTCCTGTTTAGAAGTAGTGCACTCACCTTGCCCTGAAGGAGTTGCCGGCATGTGGTTGCACTCTTTTGGTTTTGCTGCCCTTGACGGTAACTCTGTAAGCTAGTAACTAGGACTGCCAGACTGCAGAACGGCTTCTTCCCTTGGGCTGTGAGACTAATGAATACCCTGCCGCAACTGAGGTCTCGTCACTAAGACAGTGAGCTGTTTACCTGTGCATTTGGATTATATTTTACTAACGTTTTGTAGTAATATTTTGTTTTATGTGATGTATTTTGTGGATGCACTGTGGCGCGGAGGAACAGTGTTTTGTTTGCATATATGTACAGTCAGATGACAATGAAATTAACCAGGAACTAATTGCAGCACCCATGGAGTGCTGATGGTTGAAGGGATGAATGTGTGGGTGAATGGGAGTATTGATTGGGGGTTTGGGGGAGAGGTAACTCTATACAGTATGAACCTGAATATTGTTGGAACTGCACATGCCTGGGCAAAAGGCTGTTCTTGAATTGTGGAGAAGCTTTGGAGTTTCAAGAGATAAGTTGCTGCTGCAGGGTACCCACTCTGATCTGCTTTTGTATGGCTGATCACCACTTGTATTTCTGAACAATGATCCTCCCAGAAAGTTAATGGTGGAGAACTTGGCAATGACAATACCATTGATATTTCACTTGCAATTTGGAGATGCTTTTATTTCCTGCCATTTTTCTGATATCAGTTCATTCAGTGGGTGGTATTGGGCCTGATTATGTTGGTGTGGATTGCAAATTGGTTGGCTATTCTTCTTAAATCCTAATGATTTAAAGGAGGGTGCAGAATGCTTTTTTTTTTTGCTGATGACACTAACTAGGATGGGATTCTGAATTGTGAAGAAAATACCAAGTTATATGAAGAATTGTCATAAACATAGTAAATTAGGAAGTGATATTCAAAGATACCAGAGTGTCATTGCATGTTAGGTACTGAATGTATGGCATACAGATGCAGCAAGCAGTTGAGATCAATAATCGGTCAAGACCTTCACAGCAAGGTGGTTTGAATACAAGAGCAAGAATATCTTAATACTGTTGTTCAGGACTTTGAGAACATGCTTGCAGTTTTGGTCTCCTTACCATGGAGGGTGTGCAACTGAAATTCTAAAGACTGATTCCTCAAAGTATTTGATAAGTTGTAAGTGTTTTGGGACATACCTAATCTATTGCAAGTTGCAATCCTACTGTCTGCCGTTGAGTTTGCAGGCACTGAGGAGACTAGCGATCCCCAGGTGAGGCATTCCCAGCTCACTGGGTCTTGGATTGTCAGTCCACATGGGCAGGAATCACGAGGGCTGGTGACTTCCCCACCCGAGATCACCAGGATTGGATATCTGTGCAAGTCCTTGGATCAAACCTATAAATGGAGAGACCTGATGTCAACAACCAGAGGGTGGTAAAGTCCATAGGGTAAGGCTGAAGATTTAAGTCCACAACTCAGTGAGTCCAGAGGCATAAGCTTGAAGGTCAAATGCCAAAGTTGGTGAGTCAAAGAAGTAAAGGCCCAAAGGTCATGATGCCTGGCTCGGCATATCTGGAGGTTGGAGGCCTGATGTCTGAGAGTCCGGGGCAAGGATTGGAGCGCTGGAGATGATGCTAAGGACATGTACAAGGATGTTGACAGGACAGAGAAATTTTGGGTATTAGGAAGAATTAGATAAGCTAGGATTGTTTTCTTTGAAACAAATAAGGTTGAAGGGAGATTTAGTTGAGATGTACAAAATTGAGAGGCCTTAGCAAATTAAATAGAAAGAACCAATTTTCTTTAACAAGGGGAAAAGGTCAAAAAAAGCCATAGTCATAGATTTAAAATGGCTTGTGGAAGGATTTGATGGCGGGTAAGTAATCCTCTGGGACTCTGCTTGAAGAGTGGTAGAAGCAGAAATTATCACTTGGGTAAACTAATTTAAGAAGCATTTTGATGGGAACATGGAGGGGAGGGGCCTGAATGCAGGAAATTGGCTGGGGTGGGGGGTCACTCGAGTTTGCATGGATTTGTTGGGTAGAAAAGTCTGTATCTGTGTGCTGTATTGCTTTGATTTGCTTAATGTCATGAACTTGTAAAATTCACCACCATAGAGGCCTGTAAGAGGGGCTGTTACTGAATGCATTTCAGAAAATAAATTTCTTGGTGAAAATACATCAAAGTAAATGGGAGGAAAATGGGAATATAATATTAAGAAAGCTGATCAGATATGATTCTATTGAATGACAAAGTGGGTTTGAAGGTTGAATAGCCTTTTCCTGCTTTTTGTCATTGAATGTTGTCTGGGTCTTGTTTCATGCAGGCATGGACTGCCAAATTTTGTATCTACATGCTTGGGGTATCTCCTGTAGATCCTGTCAGATTTCTGAGTTCCCTTGCTTGAAATATTGTTTGCTTAGTTTAAGGTTGAAGAAGGCAGAATTTATAATAGTTATCTTGCATTCTTTTTGCAGGTCTGGACACGAAATGTCCTATTCTATGGCCTGTGTTTATCAGACTCTGTTGTCAGAGTCTGTTTGCTATCACTGTATGACATGAAATTTGTTTTTAGCGGCAGTACAGTGCAAAGATATAAAAATTGATATTTTCATTGCAAAAGAAAGGAATAGAGTAACTGTTCATGGACATTTCAGAAATATGATTGCAGAGGGCAGAAGCTGTTTCTAAATCACTGAGTGCGAATCTTTAGACTAGTGTACCACTTCCATGATGGTAGTAATGACAAGGAGCATGTCCCGATGCTAAAAGTTCTTAAGATGGTACCGTGTTCTCAGTGGTAAGGAGGTTATGCCCATGATGGAGCTGTCTGAATCTACATTCCTCTGCGATCTCTTGTGATCCTGTGCATTGGAGGCTCTATACCAGGCTGTGATGTAGCCAGTCAGAATGTTTTCCTGTAGATATACATCAGTAGAAATTTGTGAGAGTCTTTCACACATTAAATCTTCATAATACTGTTAGACAAAGGAGCGGAATTAGGCCATTCAGCACATTGAGTCTTCTCCTGCCTTCTCCCTGTACCATTTGACACCCTTACTAATCAAGAACCTATCAACATAGGCTTTAAATGTATGCAGTGGTATGGCCTCCACAGTCATCTGTGGCAAAGAATTCCACAGATTCACGAACCACTGGCTAAAGAAATTCCTCCTTATCTCTGTTCTAAAGGGATTTCTTTCAATTCTGAGGCTGTGCCCTCTGGTCCTAGACTGCCAACTATAGAAATCATCCTCTACAGGTCCACTCTACCCACCACACCCGCACCCCGCCCCAATTCTTCTAGTGAGTATGGGCCCCAAGCCATCAAATTCTCCTTGTATGTTAACCCTTTCATTTCTGGGATAATTCTCATGAACCTCTGGCCCCTCTCCAATACCATCGCATCCTTTCTAAGATGAGAGGTCTAAAACTGGTCACAGTACTCCAAGTGCAGTCTAATCAATGCCTAATAAAGCATTGGCATTATATTCTTGCTTTTAACTTCTAGTCCTAACATTGCTTTTGCCTGCCTTTGCACTGCAAGTGAACCTTTTGTGATACTTGCACAAGGATATTCAGGTTTATTTGCACATTCTGATATTCTGAATTTTCTTACTGCTTCGAAAAATAGTCAATTCCTTCTACCAAAGAACATGATCGTACACTTCTCTACACTGTATTCCATTGGCAACTTTTTCCATTCTCCCAATCTATCTAAATCCTTCTGCACACTCCCTGCTTCCTCAACACTACCTATCCATCCACCTATCTTCATATCATCTGCAAATTTGGCCATAAAGCCATCAATTCCATCATTAGAATCATTAACATAAAGCATGAAAAGAAGTGGTCGCAGAACCGAGCCCTGCAGAACAGCACTTGTCTCTGTCAGACAACCTATTTTATCATGTGCCTCCAAGTACCTCAAATACTCATCATTATTAATAGAACATGGAATATAGAACATTATAACACAATACAGGCCCTTCAGCCCATGATGTGCCAATCTTTTAACCTATTCTTAGGTGGGTCTAACCTTTTCCACCCACGTAGCCCTCCATTTTTTTTCCTTCCACATGTCTGTCTAAGTCTGTTAATGTATCTGCTTATAGCACCACGTCTGGCAGGGTGATCCGTGCATCTACTACTTGTCTCCATCAGACAAGTAGAAAAGGCCCCATTTATTCCCAGGCTTTGCATCTTGCAAAACTGTAATGATCAAGCTCTGCCTCATTGCTTTATTTGTTTAAACGTGAATTATATTAACTCCTTTACATCTACAACTTTCCAGTCCTTTGAACCATTCCAGAATCTAGTGATTCTTGAAAGATCCCTACTAATGTCTCCACAGTCTCTTCAGCTACCTCTTTCAGACCCTAGTCC
The DNA here is from genome assembly GCF_030144855.1 of Hypanus sabinus. Taxonomy (NCBI): domain Eukaryota; kingdom Metazoa; phylum Chordata; class Chondrichthyes; order Myliobatiformes; family Dasyatidae; genus Hypanus; species Hypanus sabinus. Next base: position 44,895,892 of record NC_082710.1, read on the forward strand.
ATCTGGTCTAGGTGACTTATTTACCTTACAACCTTTCAGCTTCCCAAGCGCCTATTCCTTATTAATAGCAACTATATTCACTTCTGACCTTGACACTCTAATTTTTAGCATACTAATATCTTCCACAGTGAAGACTGATGCAAAATACTTGTTAGGTTCGTCTGCCATTTCTTTGTCCCCCATTGCTACTTATCCAGCATCATTTTTCAGTGGTTTGACTTCCACTCTCAAATCAGTCAAAGTATATTTATTATTAAAGAATTTATAAATTATACAACCCTGAGATTTGTTTGCTTACAGGCAGCCACAAAACAAGAAATCTAGAAAACCCATTTTTTAAAAAAAAAAACCATAACCCACATCATGCAAACAATAGATGCAACTGACTACATTCTGAACCAGATTCAGTCCTTGGATCCACCACTCCCTGGAGTAGTAGGCCCAAGCCTCAATCTCAAGTTCATCATGTTAGTGGGGCAAAAATGCCTCAAAACTCGCAGAGACAACAGCCACTGGGGAGAGGAATGAACATCGCAAGCAAAATTAGCTCGACCCTTCGGCTTTCCAGTTTATCTGGGCCAGCATTTGAGTTGTCCAAACACTGAGTAGTGCCTCACTCTAGGACCTGGGCCCTGGTGCAGTGACTCACCCAGACTGCACATCCCAAAGCTGTTTGCGATCTCACCAAATCGGCTCAGCACTCGGAGCATTCCAACCTCACAGCCAGATTAGGTGGACAGGCATCGAAATTCTTCCACGTGGACTCCTCCAAGTTCTTCACTCCAGCAGTAATACGAACTGTCTGCAACCCCGTCTTGAACATGTTGTCCCTCATCTTTGCGATGCACCCACCCTCTGCAGGTTCTTAGCGGTGATAATTGACCACAATTTACTTCAGAAAAGGTGTTATTAGTAAATATTTTTTAGTCTTATTTCTTGTCCTCTTTTACTCTCATCTGTTTTAACTCAAACTCCTAATGAAGTAGAGCTATTGGTTTTCTGCTTTCATGAATGTATTACTGTTGAAGCCAGGACAGATCCTCCTCGATACCCAGGAGGAGATGTTCTCCTGACAAGGAAGATCCAATTGCAGAGGGAGATATGGAGGCTCAGGTTAAGAAGCTTGGTGATTCGTACTGAGGGTATGCAGTATCAATCACAGAGCTATAATTGATAATCTGCAGCTTGACATGTATTTTTCTGTTGTCTAGGTGCTCCAAAGCAGACTGGAGAACCTGTGAAATTGTCCAGTGAAGACCTGTTATGGCAGTAGGCAAATTAAAGCGGGCCCAGGTGCTTGATATGGCAGGAGTTAATTCTAACCATAACCAACATCTTGAATTACTTAATTACAGTAGATGTGAATGCTGCCTGTCAATGAGGTAGCTAACCCTGTTCTTGGGATTGGTATATTTGCTGTCCTTCTGAAACAAGTGGGGGATCTCAGACTGCAACAGTAAGAGGTTGAAGCTGCCTTTGAAATACTCCAAGCAGTTGTTAGCACAGGTTTTCGGTGTCCCTCCAGGTAAACCATTGGGGCCTGACGCCTTGTGAGGGGTTCACCCTCTTGAAGAATATTCGGACATCAGCCTCTGAAACAGTTGTTGGATACTGTGAGGATTCACACAGGTGTAGTGTTGTACTGTATTTCAATGTGTGCATAAAAGATGTTGGTCACACTGGGGAGTGAAGTGTCACTACTATTTTTGCCGTTAGATTTCACCTTGTCGGAAGTGATGTAATTGTGTCTATGATTTCACACAATTGTCTTTCACTCTCACAATGGCCTTCTGTAGGCCATGCGTAGACTTGCAGGATTCTGGATTCATTGGTGGTGAACATTGGATCTAGCTCTCATCATACTGTGAATCTCCTGGCTTGTCCAGGGCTTTTGGTTTGGAAAACCCCCGTATGTTCTTGAAGGCACACACTCATCCACACGGGTCTTGATGATGTTGGTGATGGCTGTGGCATATTCCGATCCAAGGTGAATCCCTGAACATGGTCCAGTTCAAAGCAGTTCTGTAAACACTCATTCCCTTGACCGTTCCTTTGTGATCCTCACCTCTGGTGCTGTGGTTGTCAGTCTCTGCCAATGTGCTGGGAGTAGAAGTACAGCCAGGTAATCAGACTTGCCAAAGTGTGGACACAGGATGGCTTGGTAAGAGTTCATGATGGTGGTGCAACAGTAATCAAGTGTAGTGGCTCCTCTGGTTCCATAAATGATAAGTGGGTGATAGTTTGTCAGAAGCTTTAAGCTTTAACCAGACCGGTTGAAGACACCTGCAGTGGTCGGCAAGTCTTGTACTGAGTTTTGATCTTGGTGCTTGGCTGCACCAGTGTCAGACTGACATTTACCAGGGACAAAGTAGATTGACACCAAAAATTGTGTACTCCCTCAGCAGTTAGAACCAATGACCGTTGACTGCCAGATGTTTCTGGTCAGGGGAGCAGAACTGAGACAGAATTGCCACATCTATGGACTATAGTATTAATCTCTGCTGACTCTGCCTTTACCCAATGCTGTCATTTGGTTGATGTAGTGGATGGTGAAGCCCTTTGGGCTGGAGTGCTGGGGTGGGGGTGGTGGAGTTATATTTCTGAGGCAGAGTACATAACGGTCCCTGATGAACTTCTAGCACTGTCGTCTTGCTGCATCTCATCTGATGAGCGACTAGATTTGCAGATATTTTAGGAATGGGGTTGAGTTCCTCCCAGGCTTCTGGCCTTGTAAAGGGTGAAGACAAGCTCAATGTCATGATGTGGAATTGGCGAAGTGTCACAAGTTCTGGTTTTCAACATTCCGGCACACTGGTGAATGTATTACAAGAAGTTATACTATGTTAATTTTAGGTCCTAAATCTTCACACTGAAGTTCTTTTTCTCTGCAGAAGCAGGGGAACCATTCTGCACAGAGGTTAGGCACATTGCAGTTGTGATTTCTGACATTGATTGTATTCTGGAATTGCCATACATCCTGAACCAAAAGTAATGTGATATATGACCTGTGATATAGACAGAATCAAGTTGAGGTCATGTTTCCTTTGTTGGCCTGGGCTGTGCGGGTATCTGGCCTTAGAAGATAGTGTTTTTCAACAAACAAGTTATTGGCCTAGATACCCTTTTGTCCTCCTTTCAGACAACTTTATGCCAAATTTAATGAGGATTTCTCCCCTTTTTTCTGGCTTGTAATTCAAAGTATATGTTGAAAACAAGACCTGAACTACACAAAGGTACTTTCTCTTTTAGGGGAATGAAACCAGAGGACAAAAGGGGTGGAAGTGGATCTCGAAACTGGGGAACAATCAGAGATGATCCAAGGTAAGGACTTGTATAGATGTGCTTCGGAAAATGCAGTGGAAATGTATAGCTGTCAAAATCCTATTCTGCTAACAGTTCATTAGTTGGATTTAAGCTCCATATTGACCATTAGCAGCTGAAGGGTGGATGGAATGGGTTTTTCTGTTTTTTGTTTATTTGCAGGGATGGTCTTGCTTGTTCATAGCTTCCTGCCTGATCTTATAACATTTAGTTTCTAGTTACTCATTGGTGGATATGGAAGGAATGCAGTTTGAAGTGTTTGTTCCAAAAGGTTCCCCAGGTTCACCAATTTTTTAAAAAACTTTGTTAATGTTAAATGCTAAAGGTTCTGTTGCTTTGAGGAGTTCTGATAGAGCAGACTAGCATCAAAACCCTACTGGTTCAACACCCCTTATCCGAAATTCAAAAATCCAAAATTTGTTTGAGTGCTGACATGATGTCATAAATGGAAAATTCCACAAGGTGTTGGGAGGGTTCTTAGGTGAAGTGTAGGTCTTTGTGCACCAGACAGTTCTGAGAAGTGACCTTACACATATAATGAACATAAGTTAATGAAAAGTAGAAAATCACTGCTTAAAGTGAAAAATGATTTTGATTGTGTAATGAAAGAAAGGATGGATTCATCAGCGCCAGAGTGAACATATGCTTGTTTTATGATCAGCATACTGTAAAACAACAAAGATCTATCACAACAAACAGAACTGAAGGTAGTTGTAAATACTCAGCAGGCTGGTTGCAGAAATTTAAGAAAATGCATGGCATTTTGTTTTTAAAGATTTGTGGTGATAAAGCATCTTCTGATCACAAAGCAGCAGAGAAATTCATTTGAATTTGTCAAAATCATTCCTGATTAAAAAATTTAACACATCAAATGGCTGCATCAGTACTTAATGTGTGATGGACAGATGTAAGACGAAGACCACTTACCATAAATTCAGAATCAGGAATGATGACAATGCTAAACAGCCAATGACTGTTCACGAAGTAGTGATAGTTTACCTTTTTGATTTAATGTACACATTGTTTTGTGCACAAAACTATTAAAATATTATTTAGAACTACCTTCAGGTATATGTGTAAACTGTTTATGTAATTGTACAATGTCCTGGGTATGTTATTCAAAATGGCCTCTTTGGTTTGTTACAAGTAGGAATGTTTCTTTGTCGGATAAGTGTTTCTCTCGCCGTTGTTTCACTTTAGAATGGCTGATATGGTAATTGTATTCATTTGTTAATCAATGGGGAATGTCATTGTGTCTTGTGATGCTGGGAACTTGGGGGAGGGGTTTTCGCGGGTTTTTTTGGGGAGGCCGAGGAAGACGCTGAGGAAGGTGGACGTGTGCTGGACTGCTCGTAAGACCACCGGGGTGGTCCCAGGTGCGACGGCCGGATGGGTCGATTGGTTCGTTGATTGAGCTCCAACGAGTGCACTAAACAGACTGAACTTTGATAAGTTGGCGCCTTTTCTTTTTTTCCTTGTGTGTGTGTGTGTGTATGTATATATATATATATATATAGTATTGCCTACTATTTTTTTTAATTTTAGTAAACTCTTTAAAGTGTATTTCATAACGGTATTTGTTGTGGGTTTGATACTGTTGGCGGGCGCGAGGCATTAACTCGATTCTCACAGCACCTGCGTGTACGGGAGGTGGGTTGGAGAGTGGCTGGATCTCCTTTTTCCCCTAGACATATACCAGCCTGTTGGGTAAGGGTTACATTTGTGGGGTGCTCGTCCGGGATTGGATTGTCAGGGGCTGTGGAGTCGCGCAGGCAGCAGAGCGCAGATGGACAGAGATAAGTTTGTTTGTTGGTGCCAGTTTGAAGGTGTACCGGTACAGTACGCATGCGTAGTGAGCGGAGTGGATGTTCGAGTTTCGGGAGACGCGATAGTGCGGGGTTTAAGTTCGGTGAAGGGTATTGGGCAGGTAGAATTGGTAGCTAGACGGTGTGGTAAAGAGGTAGAGTCTAGCTGGGTGTTGGTTCGTACAAGTGCTGAAGTCAGGACGGTGGAACTGCCGGCGATGGTCAGTGTACCGGGGGAGGAGGGGCCGTGGGGGCTCCACTCCTACAAGGATGAGGCTGAGTAGACATCGGGGGAAGAGCTAGAGCTAGAGGTGGACCCCAGAGAGGTGCCTGGCACTAGTAAAGGGAGGTGGGAGGAGGGAGTCGTGACTAAGCCCTGCTCCCCAGGTAGGGTGGAAGCCTCGGAGCTGGCAGCCGCACTTAATTCCCTGGTGGGGGTGGCCGAGAGGCCACGGCTGAAGCTGGGGGTGTTCTCCGGAGCCAAGCCTACTCCGGATGGGGAGGTGGACTATGAGACCTGGATCGAGCATACGTCTTTGATGTTAAGAGGAGTGGCCAGGCTCAGAGGAGGAGAAGAGGCAGCGATTGGTGGGAAGTTTGAGGGGTTTAGCAGCCAAAACCGTCCGGGAGTTGAAAGCTGAGAAGCCTGGGGCCTCAGTGGAGGACTGCCTAGAAGTTTTGGAGGGAGCGTTTGGGTTGTCAGGGGAACCCTGGTTGCTTTTAGCAGAGTTTCAATGTCTGGAACAATGGAGAGGGGAAAAGCTCTCCGAGTACATATTTAGGATGGAGGGGATGTTCTCGGGGCTGCGGCACCAGGGGGTAGTGAAGGCGACTGACGTGGCTAGCGTGAGGATGAGTCAGCTATTCAGTGGCTCTCTGGAGGAGGACAAGGTGGCGTGGACTATCCGGCAGGCTTATAGGAAAGGTCCCCCTCCATCCTTCAGGCAACTGATTAGAGAGGTGCGAGAGGGCGTTGGGGCGGAAAAGGGGCACGGGCCTACGGGAGCGATCCTCAGCAATACAGGAAGTGGTGGCTGAGTGGAGGAATGACAATCCCCCGGGGAGTAGGGAACCCCCTTTGGAGGGGAGGGACAGGGGAGGTACCTACTCTCAGGGGCGATCAGTGCAGTGGATTGGGAGCAGGAGCCGTCCTGGGAGAGGAGGGGTGGCCGGCAGTGTGTGCTTTAACTGTGGGAAAGAGGGGCATTTCAGGCGGGACTGTGGGCGGCCGAGGGTGTGCTATAGCTGTGGAGAGGAGGGTCACTTTAGGTGGGATTGTGAGAGACAAGGAGTCCCGCGGAGGACAAGCCCCCCTATGACTAAAAAGGGAGAGGTGTCGGGAAACTTAGGAGAGGCTCAGTGAGGGAACAGACTGGAGCCTCTGGAGGAACACGTTCCCAGAGATCAGCCGGAAGACCACCGGGTGCCCACGCCTCTGTTCCGGATGGGCTGGTAGGACCCCGTGCCAGTGTAGGTCTACGGATAGAGGGAATTTACGCAAAAGCCGTTCTTGATACGGGATCGCAGGTGACCTTATTGTACCGGTCTTTCTACAATCAATATCTAAAGCATTTGCCCGTAACACCATTTGACGCCCTGCAGATTTGGGGTGTGAGCGAGGGTGACTACCCGTACGATGGGTACCTATCGGTGAGATTGGAGTTCTCGGAGGGCAATGTGGGAGTGTCGGAAGCTATTGAGACGTTGGTGTTGGTGTGTCCTGACCCGGTGGAAACCGGTGGTGCTACCCTCCTGGTGGGGACTAACTCCCCAGTTGTGCGACGGCTCCTGGGAGCTTGTAAGGAGAAAGGGGGGGAAGACTTTCTGGAGACCCTCTCGGTGCATCCAGTGTTTCGAGCAGTGTTCGCAGAAGGGGTTGCCTCCCAAGGGCTGGACCCGGAGTGTAAACGAGGGACGGTGTGGTGTACACAGGCGAGGCCCAAGGTGATCCGACCAGTGGAGGTAGCACTAGTGATGGGGACCCCCAGATTCCCAGGAGTGCCGACGGGAGAAACCCTGTTAGTAGACACCCCAGACGATCTTGAAGGGGAGACCCGATTTCTGGCGGGGGCGCTGGTGAGGCCCGAAGTGCAGAGACCAGGGGTGGTACATGCAAGGCGTATAGCTATAAGTGTCAGGAACACCACGGCAAGAGAAATCACCTTTAAGAGGGGAATGGTGCTGGCACATCTGTTCCCGGTGACGGTAATGTCTAGCGCACCAGTGAGGACCCCTAATGGGGAGGGATCGGAGCATCGAAGGGAGGTGACCGCTGAAGCCTTTAACTTCGGGGATTCCCCTGTGTCGCCGGAGTGGAAACACCGGCTAGTGGAGAAGATGCTGAAGATGGAAACTGTTTTTTCTCGGGGCGAGTTTGATGTTGGCTGCGCCAAAAGCACTCGCCACACCATCCGGGTGACGGAGGACACCCCATTCCGAGAGAGATCCCGGCGGCTGGCTCTGGCAGATGTTGAGGACGTGCGACAGCACTTGTGCAAGTTGAAGGAGGCAGGAATCATAGCTGAGTCTCGAAGTCCTTATGCGTCCCCAATAGTGGTGGCACGGAAGAAGAATGGGCGAGTGCGCATGTGTGTTGACTACAGGACGTTGAATCGGCGAACTGTCCCTGATCAATATACTGTCCCAAGAGTCGAGGATGCGTTGGCCTGCTTGAGCGGTGCGAAGTGGTTCAGTGTGCTGGATTTAAGAAGTGGGTATTACCAGATCCCGATGAGTGCGGCCGATAAAGAGAAGACCGCTTTTATCTGCCCGCTGGGGTTCTTTCAGTTCGAACGAATGCCCCAAGGCATATCGGGAGCCCCAGCCACCTTCCAGAGGCTCATGGAGAGAACTGTGGGGGATATGAATCTGTTGGAGGTGCTGGTGTACCTGGATGATTTGATAGTGTTTGGATCGACTTTGAAGGAACATGAGGAGAGGCTGTTGAAGGTGTTGGACCGGCTTAATGAAGAAGGGTTGAAGCTTTCCCTGGACAAATGCCAGTTCTGCAAGTCGTCGGTTAACTACATTGGCCATATCATTTCGCGAGAGGGAGTGGCTACTGATCCAACCAAGATAGAGGCCGTGACCACCTGGCCGAGACCCCAGAAAGTGGGTGCTCTGCGCTCATTTTTGGGGTTCTGTGGGTATTACCGGCGATTTGTGAAAGGATATGCCAAAGTGTGTCACCCGTTGACTCAGCTGTTGTGTGGCTATCCCCCGGTGGGGAAGAAGAGGACGGGGAACCAGAGGCAGGACGCTGGAGGATACTGGAACCCGGCGGAACCTTTTGGCTCGAGATGTGATGATCAATGTGAAGAGGCGTTCCGATCTTTGAAAAGGGCCCTGACCCAGGCCCCAGTGTTGGCTTTTGCCGATCCCCAGAAGCCATATGTGCTGCACACGGATGCCAGCCGAGAGGGTCTCGGGGCTGTTCTGTACCAGGAGCATGGCAAAGCATTGAGACCGGTAGCCTTTGTCAGCCGAAGCTTGTCGCCATCGGAGAGAAACTATCCCACTCACAAGTTGGAGTTCCTGGCGCTGAAGTGGGCGGTGGTGGACAAGCTGGGCGATTACCTGTACGGAGCCAAGTTTGAGGTGAGAACGGATAACAATCCTCTCACTTATATTTTGACTTCGGCGAAGCTGGATGCCACAGGACATCGGTGGCTGGCGGCATTGTCGGTATATGATTTCAGCCTGAGGTACCGCCCCGGAAGCAAGAATGTCGATGCGGATGCATTGTCTCGTCGGGAGCCGGGGGAGGAGGAGAGGGACGAGGAGTGGGAGAGTGTCCCCGCCCCTGGAGTGAAGGCGATGTGTCAGTTTGTTATCACCGTGAAGGCCGAGGGAAGAGGGAGGCTGGAACGAGCCGTGGACCATTTGGGGGTTTTTGATGACGCCATACCCCTAGTTTACTGTGACCTGACCGCTCTGGGGACTAAACAGTTGCTGGAACTGAGTCCGGGGGAAGTGGCAACTGCTCAGCAAAATGACCCGGGCGTTGGCTGAGAAGGCGAAACACCCATGCGTGCCTCTGTTGTTGAAGGAGTGGTCTCGGTTGAAGTTAAAGAACAAAATCTTGTACCAGGTAACGACGCCTCCGGACCAACCCCACTGTTGGCAACTGGTCCTGCCGGAGGAGTATCGCCAGGCTGTACTCCAGGCCTTACATGATGATTCTGGACATTTGGGGGTGGAAAAGACGTATGGATTACTCAAAGACCGGTTCTACTGGCCCCGGATGAGGGGGGACGTCGAAGAATACTGTAGGGGATGCCGTCATTGCATCCAGAGGAAGACCCTGCCAGCGTTGGCGGTTCCACTGTCACACTTGCAGAGTGCGGGACCTCTGGACCTGGTATGTATGGATTTCCTGTCGATTGAGCCTGACACCAGCAACACCGCGAATGTATTAGTCATCACCGATCATTACACTCGCTATGCTCAGGCATTTCCCACCAAGGATCAGAAGGCGACGACAGTGGCGAAGGTGTTATGGGAGAAGTATTTTGTGCATTACGGCCTTCCCAGGCGAATCCATAGTGATCAGGGGCGGGACTTTGAGAGCCGCCTTATCCAGGAATTACTGACTATGCTTGGGGTTGAGAAATCCAGGACTACCCCTTACCACCCACAGGGAGACCCTCAGCCAGAGAGATTCAACAGGACCCTGTTGGATATGCTCGGGACGCTGGAGATTGGGCAGAAAAGCAGGTGGAATCGTCATATTGGACAATTGGTTCACTGTTACAATTGTACTCGCAATGAGGCTACAGGGTATTCACCCTATTATCTGATGTTCGGGCGGGAAGCGAGGTTGCCCATTGACGTGTGTTTTGGAGGTGGAGTGGGTGAATTTCCCAGGAAGTCCCATCTAAAGTACGTGTCCGACATGAAGAGTGAGTTACAGCGGGCGTACGAGTTGGCCGAGGCGGCGGCTACCAAACAAAATCAGAAGAATAAGAAGCGGTATGATCGAAAGGTGAAGTTTGTACAATTATTACCGGGCGACCGGGTCCTTTTACGGAATTTGGGACTCCCTGGTAAGCACAAGTTGGCAGATCGATGGGCGGCCAGCCCCTATGTAACAGAGAGCCAGATGCCGAACCTGCCCGTTTACCGGGTGAAACCTGAGGATGAAAAAGGGCCTATCAAGGTACTCCATATGAATCACCTGCTGCCACTGGGTCAAGCGGTGCAGGTGGATAAGGAGCCCGAGTGGGAGGTTACGCCCAGTACAAGGACTCTGCGAGGGCGCGGAGAATGGGAAGAGCCCGCTGCTGAAGAGCGGGGACGGGTCCCTCACCCGGGAATGGCTACCGATTCAGAGGAGGACGACTCAGATGAGTGGGCCCTGTTCCCATTCGCTGGTGCTCCAGTACCAGGAGAGGAGGCTCCTGGCCCTTCCCATACTGAATTGGGTGAGAGGAGGGAAGGTCTTGAGGGTCAGATGGAGAGGCAGCCTACATTGGTGGGAGAGAGGGTGGAACCCGAGCGTGAGCCGGAGAGATCTCAGGTGAGGGAGGACCCCTGTGAGGAAGGGGGTGCGGGTCTGTCAGGTAGACCTGGGGTGTCCGAGACAGTGGGTTCGCAGGTGACGAGGGAGCCCAGTGGGGCAGAAGGGGTATGGAGATCTCAGAGGATTAGGCGCCCCCCGGAGCAGTTGACATATGTGGTACTGGGAGAACCGAGTGTGATTTCTACTGCTCTGGGTAGTTATGTCACTGCTTTCTGCACCTGGGTTGGGTTTTGTGTGTTGCAAGAAGCGTTGGGGACCTCTAGTAATGCCATGAGGGCATGACATTTGCTGGTGGGGAGAGAATGTACAATGTCCTGGGTATGTTACTCAAAATGGCCTCTTTGGTTTGTTACAAGTAGGAATGTTTCTTTGTCGGATAAGTGTTTCTCTCGCCGTTGTTTCACTTTAGAATGGCTGATATGGTAATTGTATTCATTTGTTAATCAATGGGAAATGTCATTGTGTCTTGTGATGCTGGGAACTTGGGGGAGGGATTTTCGCGGGTTTTTTTGGGAAGGCCGAGGAAGACGCTGAGGAAGGTGGACGTGTGCTGGACTGCTCGTAAGACCACCGGGGTGGTCCCAGGTGCGACGGCCGGATGGGTCGATTGGTTTGTTGATTGAGCTCCAACGAGTGCACTAAACAGACTGAACTTTGATAAGTTGGCGCCTTTTGTTTTTTTCCTTGTGTATATATATATATATATATATATATATATATATATATATATATATAGTATTGCCTACTATTTTTTTTAATTTTAGTAAACTCTTTAAAGTGTATTTCATAACGGTATTTGTTGTGGGTTTGATACTGTTGGCGGGCGCGAGGCATTAACTCGATTCTCACAGCACCTGCGTGTACGGGAGGTGGGTTGGAGAGTGGCTGGATCTCCTTTTTCCCCTAGACATATACCAGCCTGTTGGGTAAGGGTTACATAATGTTAATGGATTTTGTGTTTAGACTTGGGTCTCTTTCCAAGGTATCTCATTATATAGTTGCAAGTATTCCAAAATCTGAAATACTCCTGGCCCCAAGCATTTCGGATAAGGGGTGCTCAACTTGTACTAAATTTGGATAGCTCATGAATAGGTGGGGTAAAAAAATTCTCAACTTGTAGGTAGGATTTCGATCTGCTTTTGCATGCTGCAAAAATGCCGTGTACTAAAGTAGAACATTTGAGTGTAGTGTCAACACTTCTAAATGTGTTGACATGTAGTGGACAGACATTGATGTTGGAGTCTGAAACAGAAATGTTGGAAGTACTTGGTCAGTCAAGCAGCATCTGTGGGAAGGGAAATCAGTCAATATGTGTTGAGTCTGAAACCCCTTTTCTCAGACTGAGGTGGTAGTGGAGGATTTACAGTTTTCAAAGCCCTTTTTTGGGGGAGGTGGTTGTGGGTGAAAGTGAGGTGTCAAACAGAAAGCCTATCTGGATTTAAGCCAAGCCACATGAGTTATTGAGTGATAAGGGACTGATTGTTAGACATTTTAAAGAAAATATGTGAGGAAGAGTTTGTCAAAGAACAGTGGCCATATGCATAAGAAAACATGAAAAGATGAATTGGATAAAGGAGTAAGTTATTTTGCCTTCTTAAGTCTTCACCATTCAATACAGTCATTGATTATTGATCTTAACACCATATTCTGCTCTTACTTCATATGCCTTAATGGCTTTTGCTTTACAAAATATAAATTTTAAATGTAAATTCTGTAACTTGGTCTTTAAGTGCTTTGTGTTAATGAATCCACAGGTTTACACACTCTAGATCGCATAGTTTAAAAAAAAATCTTTTGTTTTTGCTTCTGAAGATATTTTGTATTTGCCCTTCTCATTAAGCCTACAAAAGTATCCACTTTTGTTCTTGGCAGCTGCAGATCTTACTGAGAATATCCGGAATAAAATAGGCAGAATTCCTGGCACTGCAGCTCATGAAGTACCTTTGCCTGTTCAATACAGTTCACTAAGTTTTAAGGGTATTATTAATGGAAGACAGATGACTTCCAATTGTACCCTGATGGCAAAGCAACAAGTGGCTAGAGTAGAAATTGCAGTTTGGCTGTAAAACAATCTTTAACAACGTTCCTGTGTTGTGACTGTGACTAAGTAACTAGAGAAACTGGAGAAGTTGGTTGACATGAAAGTCTTCATTTACTACGACAAGTAAACATTCTTTTGGAGGCTTTTAGTAGAATCTCCAAAACTCAAAGTACATCAATATTTCATACTCTTGAGGACAATGGGTAAGAGTAGGTGATCCAATACAATTTCAAAAGCTGCAATGGCATTGCTTGGTTCAATACTTTGTGTCTGACAAGTGGTTCCTTTGAAATACATTTACAATGGAAGAGTATTGTAACTGTTAGGACAAGTCTGAAGATTCAGATGCCTTTGCTGGGACAACTGATTTACACGGATGGTCTAAAAGGTTCTGAGGAGAGAGAACCCAGGCACCCAAGATTAGTGTTCTGAGGCTGACACAAAATCCCAGCTATAGATAGATCAGCTATGTCCGTGATCATGTTTAATGTGCTAAGTGACAGTATCAGTCTGGTGTGAAAATTTCCTTGAACTTGATTACATTGGTGCAAGTAATTTAAGCCTGGTTTGATGCAGGGTAATTAACATAACTCCATTGTCTAATGTTTGGCTGATGCATATGAGAATGCCTCATGGTCAATACTTTTCAAAACATATCTCTTAGTAGCCAGCCCCCTGCTCTAGACTAACAGCCTGATCTGGCAGATAGTGCTGTTTCTTTGCAAATCTGTCCTGTTAACTTCAAACTGATGCTGCTCGTAATTTGCATCAAGAGCTGAAAACTGGTTGTTGTTGGAGTTAATATCAGCTGCATTCACATGATTGCATAGCTAGTGAATAATCCCTAATGTACCTTGATCCTGGACAGAAATATTTTACAGGAAGGCCAAACTTTGAGGATCTAATTATAAATACACCATTTAGGATCCCCTCCCCTATCACTCAGCTACCATGTCCCTAAGTGGATCGACATCTACACTGTCTATCATCCCTAACTGGCTATCTGCAAGACTCCAGCAGAAATGGAAATGAAATACTCCTAGTCTTTTATCCTTTATTTATCCTTTTGATGCATTTAGCTGCTCTCTAAAATGCAGCTTTGTCGTTCATGACATTTTGCTGGTTGTCTCCTTCCTTGGTCGGCTGGTGGTGTAGTGATATCAGCGTCGGACTCCGGAATGGAGGTTCCCAGGTTCAAATCCAGTCTGGCCTTTCCCGATTATGCTTTTTGTCCAAGCTGGGTTGAGTGTTGAGCTCGCAACTCGACCTTGTAACATTAAGAAAAATACTGCAAAATGTCTGTGTGAGGAGTGGCGTGCCACACAGTCTTTTGATCCGTACCTTGTAAGGCATGAAAATGCGGGACACTGGCTTCTCAGCCCTGAGTCGTCGTCGTCGTCGTCGTCGTCATCATCCCCTTCCTTGTTGGCTTGTTGCAGTAAACATTGTATCCTTTGCTGATTTGGTCTCTGTATAACTTGAAAATTATCTGGTTCTTGTTTGAATTAATATTTCTTATATTCACATAATTCCATAACCCCTGAATAATCCCTAACAGCCCACTGGGAGACAGCACTTTCTGCTTTTGTTGGCATAAGCCAACTGCTACTGCGCAGGAAGACATTCTGATTATCTTTGAAAGGAGTAGTTGATCAACACCACCTTTGTTCCTTCAAGGTTATTTAAACTTGGGCTGATGTACCTTTTCTGGTTATTTAAACAAAAAACCAGCATATTGAGTATTTTTGCAATAGTTCAGAGAATATTTGAATCCATTTAGTTCATCCATCTGGAGAGGTGTAATTTGTGCCAAAGAAAAATAACATTTTTTAATAATACTAATTGCTAACAACAATTGTTACTATACTTGGTAGGGCCTTGAGTACAGGAACTGGGATGTTATGTTGATGTTGTATAAGATGTTGGGGAGGCCAAGTTTAGAATACAAGACCTAAGATGTAGGAGCAGAATTAGGCCACTCGGTCCATCAAGTCTGCTCTGCCATTCTATCATGGCTGATATAACCCTCTGAACCCTATTCTCCTGCTTTCTCCCTGTAACCTTTTGACACCCTGTCTAACCAAGAACATATCAACCTCCATTTTAAATATACTTGGTGGCTTGACCTATGCAGCAATCTGTGGCAGTGAATTCCACAGATTCACCACACTCTAGTTTAAAAATAATCCCTCCTCATCTCTGTTCTAAATGGATGTTCCTCTATTCTGAGGCTGTGTCCTCTGATTCTAGATTCTCCCACTATAGGAAACACTGTCTGTACATTCACTCTAAGCCTTTCAATATTCAATAGGTCTCAATGCAATTTCCCTCATTCTCCTAAACTCCAGCGAGTATAGGCCCAGAGCCATCAAATACTCCTGTGTTGCCTTTATGGCATTTGTTTAGTTTATAATATTTTTGCTTTAGTAATTCGTTTGTTAGCATTTTTTAGTTAAAGTTAGGATTGTTTAAAGTAAATTCGTTGTCTGTGATATATCGCGGCATGCGATGATGTCACATCCGGTTTCGCCGCGTCTTGTGGGAAAATACCGGTTTGGAGAAACGGGAAGGAGGGGGCTCACATGTGCAGGATCAGCACAAGAAAAGTTGTCTTTCTACGCACTAGAAACATAGTGAAGCAACGCCGTAAGTTCGTGAGATAATCGATATGTTGAATTAAAATGTTAACGCTGATTCTGTTAAAAGTAAAGACGGTTGATAAGGTTTATGTTTTCGTTAGTTAAAGAGTTGCGGATAGTTTGTGTTGAAGTGTATTTAAAACAGTCAATGGCGTAGGTAGATTCTGACTGTATGCTGCATTTTAATGTAATGTAGTTGTAGTTTTACCTTTGCAAGTGTCTATGATGTAAATGTGATATCAAGAAGGAAACAAATACTGTACAAATCTTGTATTGTTTTATCAACAGTTTTCACCATACGTTAATGAGGAAGAGTGAACTGTAAACGGTTAATCTTACTACGATCCTGTTTTCATTGACTACGGTTTACCTCGGTGTTTAGTTCAGCGCTCTCTTACACCTGAGCGAGAACACTACAACTCCTAACCCTTTCATTCCTGGAATCATTCTTGTGAACTGCCTCTCCGATGCCAGCACATCTTTTAGATATGGGGCCCAAAAGTGCCCACAGAGTTTCAAGTGCGGTCTGACCAATTCCTTATAAATTCTCAGCGTCACATTCTTGCTCTTCTATTCTAGCCCTCTTGAAATGAATGCTAACATTGCATTTGCCTTCCTTACCACTGACGTACCCTGCAAGTTAACCTTTAGGAAACCCTGCAGGACTTCCAAGACTTTTTGCAGCTCTGAATTATGAATTTACTCCCCATTTAGAAAATAGCCTGTTTTATTCCTTCTACCAGCTTTCATGACTGTACACTTCCCTGTACTGTATTCTATCTGCCTCTTATTTGCCCATTCTCCTAATCTGCCAAGTCCCTTTACAGCTTCCCTGCTTCCTCAACACTACCTACTCCTCCACCTACCTTTGTATCATCTTCAAACTTAGCTTCAAAGCCTTCATTTCCTTCATCCAAATTGTTGACGTATAATGTAAAAAAAAAACTGGTCCCAATACCAACCCCTGTGGAACACCACTAGTCACTGGCAGCCAATCAGAATATGGCCCCTTTATTCCCACTCTTTGCCTCCTGTCAGTCACTCAATCTTCTATCCATGTTAGTATCTTTCCAATAATACAATGGACTTTATCCACTGGAGCCGTAGGAAAACTAGGGAAGTTCTTAAGGAGTTATACAAAACTGAAGGGTATAGATGGGCTTTTTCCCCTCAGGTTGTGAGACAAGATTTAGAAATCATATGTTTAGGGTTAAAGGTGATGTAATTAAGTATCTTGGGGGAGGGGGGATCTACTTCAGTCAGAGGGTGGCATGAATATGAATTGAGAGGCTAATGAAAAGGTAGAAGCAGGTTCAATTGTAATAAACTTGGGTTTGGATGGATACATAGATGAGAAAGATAGGAAAGGCTTATGTTCCAGGTGCGGATAGATGGGGCTATACAGAAAACCTGGCCAGCATGGACTAAATGGCCAAAGGTTCTATTTCTGTGTTGTAGTGTTCTATCACTGACTGAACAAGGCCTATTGAACCAATTGCTACTAAATTCCACAAGGAGAGAGAATCATTACTCAAATAAGCCATTCTCTCAACAGCCATCACCAGCTCTATTTGCTGTCCCATGTGAGTGATCAGTTCTGTTCATGATTAGCTCAACTGTTCCCAAACTGCTTGCTCCTTCTGATCTGCTATATTTAATGTGATGCAATATTTGCACCAGTCATCGATTTTTTTTTTAATGGAAATTATCTACTCCTGCTTTACTTTTTTTCCTCGTGTATCTCAGTGAACGCTAGTGTAATGTATAAAAGAAAATATTGTCTTGTGCTCCAAGGCAATGTTGCATTAAAGGGTTTTGTAAAGGAGAAATGGTTGTTCTGTTGAACTTGTCACATTTTTTCCCCATCATATCAGTGGTTGAAGTGGAAGAAAGGTCTTGCATTTAGGCTAGTGGTGGTGAATTGCATGTGAATTTCTCTAAACCTTTATTTCTACAATAAAAATGATGCCTTGTATATTGTAAGGGAAGAACAAAATTATGAAAATATCTCGAATGCTGCCATTAGAGATCTGTTTATGTTTTATATTAGAGGATATAGCGCCTATATAAAAAAAATTCACCCCCAGAGGTTCTAATGTTTTACTGTTTTACAATATTTAATCACAGTAATCTATTTTTGCTTTTTTGTCACTGATCAACGGAAAATTCTGTGTCAAAGTGAAAACAGATTTCTGCAAATTTATTACAATTATTGAACACAAAATAATTGCAAAATTACTCACCCCCTTCAAGGTCAGTAGCCTTGAGTCTGTGTGGATAAGTTTCTTATAGTTTTGCACATCTGGATACTGCAATTTTTCTCCATTCTTCTTTGCAAAACTGCTCAAGCTCTGTCAGAGTGCATGGGGATTGTGAGTGGACAACCCTTTTCAAGTCTAGTCACAAATTCTCAATTAGATTAAGGCCTGACTCTGAGTTGGCCACTCCGGGACATCAGCTTTGTTGTTTTTAAGCCATTCCTGTATGGCTTTGGTTTATGCTTGCTGGAAAACAAATCTTCTCTCAAGTTGCAGTTCTCTTGCAGACTGCTTCAGATCCTCCTCCAGGATTTCCCTGTATTTTGTTGTATTCATTTTGGCTTCAACCTTCACTAGCCTTACAGGACTTGCTGCAGTGAAGGATTCCCACAGCATGATACAGCCATCACCATGCTTCACAATAGGGATGGTGTGTTTTTCTGCGATGTTTGGCTTATTCCAAACATAATGTTCAGTCCAATAGCCAAAAAGCTCCATTTTGGTTTCATTACACCATAGAACCTTCCAGCTGACTTCAGAGTCTCCCACATGCTTTCTGGCAAACTCTAGCTGAGATTTCATTTCAGGTTTTTTTTTTCAGTAGTGGCATTTGCTTTGCCACTCTCCTATTGAGGTGAGGGCACCTGGGCAACAGTTGTTGTATGTGCAGTCTCTCCCATCTCAGCCACTAAAGCTTGTAACTCCTCCAGAATTGTTAAGTCTCCTGGTGGCCTCCCTCACTAGTTACTCAGTTTTTGAGGAGGACCTGCTTCAGGCAGGTTTACAGCTGTGCCATGTTCTTTCCATTTCTTGATGATTGACTTAAGTGTACTCCAGGGAATATTCAGTGACTTTGAAATTTTTTTGTACCTATCTCCTGACTTGTCCTTTTCAACAACCTTTTCACAGAATTGCTTGGAGTATTCTTTTGTCTTCAAGGTGTAGTTTTTGCCAGGATACTGACTCACCAGCAGTTGGACTTTCCAGATACAGATGTAATTTTGCTACAATCAACTGAAACACCTTGACTGCGCACAGGTGATCTCCATTTAATTATGTGTCTTCTAAAACCAATTGGCTGCACCAGTGATGATTTGGTGTGTCATATTAAAGGGGTGAATACTTATACAATCTTTTTTTGTTTTAGATTTATAATTAATTTAGATCGCTTTCAGAGATCTGTTTTCACTTTGATACAAAAGAGTTTTCTTTTGATCTGTGTCAAAAAAGCCAAATTAAATCCACTGTGATTCAACATTGTAAAACATTAAAACATGAAAATTTCCAAGGGGATGAATACTTCTTTATAGGCACTGTATGTCATTCCCTCATACTATGTATTACATTTTAGGCATGGGGTGACTTGAATATGCACATTCAATATAATTCTGAAGTTTTCATCATTATTAAGAAGTGTGGCTTGTAAGTGGAAAGCTGGGACTTTCTTAAGAAAGAACTATCTTTTTTAAAGATGAGAACAGATGTGCCAACTGAATAGATCTCTTTGAGACTCTCAGGTTCTTTGAGCTTTCTGTAAACAACCATAAATTTTAAACATTTAACGTAAGGAAAACTTCCTTTGGCCATTGAAAGAATAAATTGCATTATTCTAACTTAATACTTAGAGTGGCTATGTTGTCGAATGCTTTAATAAATTGTGACAACATCTGGGTCAGACTGACCACAGCTATTTTTCCCACAATTGCAGGGAATCTGACGCTACTCCAGCTGAAGAAATGACTGAAATGGAGGAACCTCAAGAAGTGCACGAAGGAGATGTGGAAAACAAGTGAGTTCACTATTCTTCCTGCCACAACACTGTACACATGCTTTCCACATTCTAGCAATAGTTCATCCATCTAGAAAGCGGCCTTTTGTTTTAATTACTCAATACTATCCAGAAATAGCTTGTGATTAATATTTCAAATTTCACCCACAAAATGCCTTTTTATAAAAGTGAAAAAGCCCAAGTTTCTTCAGTCTTTCCTCGTAGCTGTGAAATTTAAGACTTGATCTGATCTGGACTTGCTGTTTCTTTAATTGAATGTGTCAGGGGCCAGAATCGACAGTGCTCAAGGTATGGACTGGTTCGGCACTATATAGTTTGCACATGACTTCATCTGACTTGTGCTCTGCTATTTTGGTTAATAGGTCAGCACTCTATTTACTTTGTTGATTGTGGCTCTGCATTGGTTGGACATAGTGTCAAGTCTGCTAAGACTGGTAGGTCTTTTTCAACTTCATCCTAGGTTACTTTGACACCATTCAGAGTACATGTAACACTGATACTGGGTCATTAATCAATCACTTTTGTGATCTTGAGCCATAAATTCATTGGTTATAACCAATTTATATATGGTTGATTGCCCATTAAATATAATTTTCCTGCTACACATCATTTCTTGTACACCTTTCTCTCTTGTGGATCAAACTGTCTTCCTTGGCTGATGTGGAGTCGCAAGCATGGCCCAGTTGTTAGTTTTTCTTTTTGGGTAAAGGTGGAACAGTTGATTATTTAGCATTCTGTATTTCATGGGATCAATTTGCTGCTTCCTAGTTGTTACAGGTATAGACTGCTGTGCTCTCTTTTTCTGTACATTTTTACTGAATACTGCT
The DNA here is from genome assembly GCF_030144855.1 of Hypanus sabinus. Taxonomy (NCBI): domain Eukaryota; kingdom Metazoa; phylum Chordata; class Chondrichthyes; order Myliobatiformes; family Dasyatidae; genus Hypanus; species Hypanus sabinus. The sequence continues at coordinate 44,916,093 of NC_082710.1, forward strand.
TAATTATTGCATTTATACTACATATTTTTGGTATAGTGTGTTGAGTATCTAGTATTGTAGTTTTGCTGCTGCAGTAGCCTTTAGTTCTAGCCTCATTTCTAATGCTGTGAAACTTCCATTTATCTACAGCTTTTATACTAGATTTGGCTCTTTTACGTCTTGAATATCTGCTTGTATGTGATTTGCCTAAAGCTGAGTTCATGTTCACACCCATGTGTTGACATATTGTGGGTAAGGATGATTAAAGAAACTGGGACTAAGTCGAAAGCTTTTGTTTTCATGTTCACTTTCGCTGTGCATTAGCTGTTTCGTTTGCTTTGTAATGATACTGAGAGTTTTTCTTTAACAAATGTACAGCTGCTTAACTTGGACATCTTTCAATTGAAATTGTCACAATCATTTTAAATATATATGCTGGGGACGAGGGGAAGCAAAGTAATGGCCACACTGAGATGTTAAGAGAACACAACTGGAAAGGGTAATTATATGAGCTAGCATCTGTGTGAAATTTCTGGTTGGTGACCGGAGAAAATTCTTAATGAATATACCACTGAAGTGAGAGGTTTGAGTGGATGCAGTTGAATGATAAAACTGTTATTGGGAATGTAGCATTTCCGAGAGCTGCCACAAACAGCCAGTCACTGTCATAGGATAATCTTTAGGGACTAATCACTGTTTTTGTTATAATTTGTTATAGAGTGAATGAAGAACATGACACAATAGTGGATGACGGTCCCCATGAAATGACTCTAGATGAATGGAAAGCACTTCAAGAGCAGACTCGCTCGAAGAAGGAATTCAACATACGTAAACCTGATTCCAGTGTTCTGTCAAAGGCAGTTGTGATCCATAAGTCTAAATATGAAGGCGATGTAAGTGTATTAAATGTTCAACTGTTCCTTTTGGATTGTGCTTTTGGTAAATTTCAGAAAACCTAGATGCAGGTGTGGTGGTCTGCCTGGTGGCAAACACCAAATGCCTTCATTAACCCCATAATTGGTCTATCTTAAACATTTTTGATGTGGTAGTGGTGTCCTGTATATCTCCCAGGTGGGGAAGGAAGGAGAAAATCGAAGTAGACAGCCTGACTTGTTCAGCTGACTGCTGTAGAGGCCAAAGGTTGGGGATAACTTAAAAGTAAGATTGCATGTTATGTCTTGTAGTCAATAAACCTCTCATATCAAGACTTGAATGTAAACATTTTTGCTTCCTTAATTAGGAACAGAAGGAAGAATCTGATGATGAGGATCACCATTACTTTAGAAGATCAGTAAATGACATCACCTCTAAGCTGGACATTAACTTTGGCAGTCTTACACGCCCTGGACGAGGACGGGGTGGTGCTAGAGGTCGTGGAAGAGGCAAACGAGTAACTGAAACCAGGCCAGAAGTACCAGCTGCAGAAATGGTAAGCAGTCTTAATGTTGGAGGTGAAGGAGGGAAGTGAGAACACACAAATGGGTGAAGAGTACAGATAACCAATTGTGTAGCAATGAATTCCTGTCTTGGTAACAAAATGCAGCCTTTTATAGCACCTTTTATTTTATTGACTTTTTAAATATTTCAATTGGAGAAATAATGATTCTACCTGTAACCATCCAGTTCCGTCAGCTGCTTAAGTCTAGGGAAGACACCTTCTAGCCCCACCAAGCAAGGGAGATTGAAGTGCAAGCCCCCCAAATCCCCGTTTGTGTGGATGCTCTGTGATTTGTTACCCTGTTACAAATATGTACCACAAATAACAGACAGTATGCCTCATACAATTAAAATATTTAGCTTTATAATTCTTAATTTGACTAAAGGAAAAGCAAAAAAAAAGAGCCCATTTTAAATAGACAATAGGTGCAGAAGTAGACCATTCGGCCCTTCGAGCCTGAATTAAAATGAAACACATTTTAATGTGCACAAGTTTTAGCTCACAGTTTCCCCTTCGCTGATCCTCCTTCGATCTCCCCAGGCTTCATCAAGTCACAGCCCCACTCCGGGTCAACTCCTCTGACCTCTTCTCTCCAGTGTCTTCTCTCTTCTTCCCCCCCACCCCCCAAAAGCCCCAAGTCCAACCTTAGTGTCCCTCACCAGAGAAACCTCCCCTGAATCCATTCATCCTAATTGGATGGCACACATTTCTCCTCATCTCATATCTTCAACAGTAACCCAAACAAGCAGCTTACACAGAGAACAGAGAAAAAATATGAACCTTGTAAACCAGGGCATTACACACCATTTAAACAATTTTCAAATACTAAGCCGTTTGGCCTGTTCTGTAATAAAAACAAGGACATTTGGTGATGACCCTTCTTATGAATTGATTTTAACTACGGGCAAAGTTCTTTGTCTTCTCCAAATCTATACTTTGCAACTTGCATAATAATGAAAAGCATCCCACTTTTCAGCTACTTTCCAATGAATCATTTTTCTCACACTTGCTGTGACCAGTTCACTCTTCAACTTCCTAAATAGTGATCATTTTGAATAATTTCACACAAATGTAACATACTTTTGACATGTTTACACCATCATGGTAGTATGGCCCACCTGGTGCAAAGAAAGAACCATTCCACTTTGACTCAGCAAGTGGTTTAGTTATTTTCATCCAATGTGATGTGGTTCTGGAGCTGGAGAGTCATTTCAAAGTGAGAGTTTTTTTAGGGGAGGTAGTAGAGAAAACTAAAGTCGGTTGCTGTTTAGATAGATTGTGATAATGTTAATCCTGAGTCACCGAAGAACTATGGGTGGAGAAATGGCAGGTGGCATTTAACTTGATCAAATGTGAAGTATTGTACTTTGGGAAATCAAATATGTATGAATTTTGTGGATGCTGTAAATATTGAACTTCAAGAAAGAATACTGAATGCAATTTGCTTTATTCTACAATAATTATAGAGTATTAACTCAGACCATAAGATATAAAAGCAGGTTTGGGCCACTGGCCCATTGAGTCTTCTCTGCCATCTAATTATGCTAACTTTTTTTCAAAGTTGCCTTCTCCCCGTAATCCTTAACCTCTTGCCAAGCAAAAATCTATCAACTTCTGTTAAATGCATCCAAAGTCTGCCTCCACAGCCCATAGTGACAGCAAATTTCACATATTCATCACCCTCTAGTTAAAGAATTTCCTCCTCTTATTAATGGAAATATCTTCTCCATGTCCAATATATTCAGGCCTTGAAATCCCCCTCAGCCTTCTGAACTCCACTGAGTACAAGCCCAGAGGCATCAAAATAGGCAAGTTGAACTATTTCACAACTGACAATTTATGACTATGGTGGCAGATGAGCTAGATGAGTATTTTGCATCAGTCTTCACTGTGGAAGACGCTAGCAGTGTGCCAGATGTGAAGGGTGTGAAGGAAGAGACTATTGCAAGTGAGAAGGTGCTCAAAAAAAAGCTGAAAGACCCAAGGACCAGATAAACTACACCCTAAGGTTCTGAAAGAGGTAGTGTTGGAGGCATTAGTAATGATCTTTCAAAAATCATTGGACTGGCATGGTGCCAGAAGACTGGAAGATTGCAAATGTCACTCCACTCCTTAAGAAAGGAAAAAGGCAGCAGAAAAAAATATAGACCTGTTAGCCTACCTAAGTGGTTGGGAAGATATTGGGGTCAATTTAAGGTTGAGTTTACGGAGTACTTGGTGACAAGACAAGATTGGACAAAGGCAACATGGTTTCCTTAAGGGAAAATCTTGCCTGACAATCCTGTTGGAATTCTTTGAGGAGATTACAAGTAGGATAGATAAAGGGGATGCAATTGATGTTGTATATTTGGACTTTCAAAAGGCCTTTGACAAGGTGTCACACATGAGGCTGCTTACCAAGTTAAGAGCCCATGGTATTACAGGAAAATTACTGTCATGGTTATCGCAGTAGCTGATAGGAGGCAGCAATGAGAATAAAATGATCCTTTTTTGGTTGGCTGCCTGCGATTAGTGGTCTTCATCAGAGGTTGGTATTGGGACAGCTTTTTATGCTGTATGTTAATGATTTATATGGTGGAGTAGATGGTTTTGTTGCCAAGTTTGCAGATGATACAAAGATAGGTGGTGGGGTATGTAATGCTGAGGAAGCAATGTAATTGCAACAGGACTTGGAAAAATCGACAAAAAAGCGGCAGATGGAATACAGTAGTGGTTGCCAACCCGTCGATCCTTGAGACTTTCCCAGTAGATCCTGAGGGGAAAAAAAGGAAAAAGAAATACACAAAAACTGTTGAGAGATTGTTTCCAGGTTGTGAGGTTTTAGTTCCGTTCTTTCTGCCCAGTGCGCATGCATGTAGCTCCCCCACACTATACAGTGTAATTCAATGGTCCCCAACCACCAGGCCAGGAAGAAACAATATGAGTCAGCTGCACCTTTCCTCATTCCCTCTCATGCCCACTGTTGAACTTGAACCCACGTGAGGTCATCAGTTGCCTAACCGCAGTGACACCCTCGCACCAGGGATCACTGGTTGGCCTTAGGCGGCCGGCGGGAAGTGCCGTTGCTACTGGCCTGGAACGCTGCCTCTAAACCTGTTTAACGCACTGAATGTTTGTGGGGAACCCAGTGCTAAAATATTCGCAGACGACCTAATTTGGGCCCAGCGTTTCGTACGTATCAGAGCAGCTACCTCGCTGCGATCTACTGAAACAAACTTTTGGCGGCCGATAGATCCTACAAGGGGGGGGCGGGCGTGCGCCCTGTTACATTCCTCGCTCAGTCGCTCGCTCTCTCTGGACTGCGACTGTCGCGGCCCTGGCATGGGGATCTCCAGCCCTGACCTTGTCCTCTCATCCGACCCATGACCAACCGCACCTGGCCAGGGTGGCTGGTGGATGGGAGGCTGGAGCTTGGACCCAGAGGCTGTCTAATGAGGCAGTGAAGCCCTCAAAACTGCTTCGGTTCCTTGAGTCCAAGCACCCCGCACTTAAAGACAAATGTGTTGAGTGTTGTGAGTGGAAAAAACGTAAGCAGCGCGGGACAGAAGCTAAGTGCTGAGAGCTGTGAAAACTAAATTGCGGAATAGACTGGACATAAGGAACCTGCTTCGAGTATCGATGTATTCCTGTCGTGTTTAACACCCCCCCAGCCGGTCGATCCGCAAGAATATTGTCAATATTAAACCAGTATGCAGTGCAAAAAAAGGGTGGGTATCCCTGGTGTTCATACACTATTTCTACTTCCAGGTTGCGGGGTTTTTACTTCCAGTCTTTTCTGCCCCGTGCATGCGTGTAACTAATTGATCTGGGATCGATCTTGCTTTGAACTAAGGCCGAGGTAGGGGATCTTGGGCTTAAAAAGGTTGGTGACCACTAGAATACAGTGTTGGGAATGATACAATAATGCAGTTTGGTAGAAGGAACAATAGTACGGACTATTATCTAAATGGGGAGAAGGTTCAAACATCAGAGGTGCAGAGGGACTTGGGAGTTGTGTAGAACATCCTAAAGTTTAATTTGCAGGTAGAGTAGGTGCTGAGGAAGGCAAATGCAGTGTTAGCATTCATTTCAAGAAGTCTAGAATACAAGAGCATGGATGTGATGCTGAGGCTTTATAAGGCACTGGTGAGGCCTCACCTTGAGTATTGTGAACAGTTTTGGGCTCCTCATCGAAGAAAAGATGTGCTGGCATTGGAGAGGGTTCAGAGGAGGTTCACGAGGATGAATCCAGGAATGAAAGGGTTTGATAGCTCTGGGTTTGTACTTGCTGAAACTTAGAAGGACGCGGGGGTATCTCATTGAAACCTTTCAAATGCTAAAAGGCCTAGACAGAGTAGATGTTTCTCATGGTGGGGGAGTCTGGGACAAGAGGGCACAGCCTCAGGATAGAGGGGGGGGATTCCATATAAAACAGATGCAGAGAAATTTTTTAGCTATAAGGTGATGAACTTGTGGAATTTACTACCACAGGCAACTGTAGAGGCCAAGTTGTTGAGTGTATTTAAGGCAAAATTTAATCAGTTCTTGATCTGACACAGCATCAAAGGTTACAGGGAGAAGGCCAGAGTGTGGGCTGAGGATGGGGGGGGAAAAGGATTGGCCATGATTGAATGGCGGAGCAAACTAGATGGGCCAAGTAGCCTAATTCTGCTCGTATGTCTTATCGACAAGATGAACTGAACTGAACTGAAAGGTTCAACTTTTTGTTTTTAAAGAGACATATGAATGCTTGTCAGCACTCTTGCAATATCAATATACTGTTTATCATATGATTTGATTGAGAAGTGGCATGATTAGTATGTTTATGGATGACAGCACAATTGGTGTAGTGGACAGTGAAGAAAGTTGTTTGAGGTTAAAACAAGATCTAGATCAAATGGGAAAGTGGGAAAAAGAATGACAAATGGAATTTAGCTTGGGTAAGTATAAAGTGGTTTATTTTGGGAAGTTAATGAGAACATAGTCAATGGCGTGGCCCTGAGGACTGTTGCAGAACAGACCTAGTTCTCTGGGAAAGTGATGACAGAGTGGTGAAGAAGATGTATAGCACGCTTGTGTTCATTGATCAGTGATCTGAATATAAGAGCCGAAATATTACAGCTCTACAAGATGTTGCTGAGACAACACTTGGAGTATTGTGTGTAATTCTGGTTACTATACTATGGGAAGGATGTGATTAAGATGGACAAAAGATTAGCGAGGATATTGTGTGGCTGGAAGGCCTCAATTATAAGGAGATACTCAATAGACTGATCTTTCTCCCTAGAGCAAAAGAGGCTAAGAGATGATGTTGTAGAGATGTTTAATATCATGAGGGGCATAGATAGGGTTTTTGATTTTTTTCCCCCAAGTGTAGAAGGTATAGATTTAAGTTGTGAAGGAAAAATTCAAAGGGAACTGAGTAGCAAGTTTTCTCAGTAGTGGGTATATGGACAAGCTGCCTGAGGAAGTGGTAGAGATGCTTCTGTCACAATATTTAAGACATTTTGATGGACACATGAAAAAGGGTATCAAGGGATATGGGCCAAATGCATGCAAATAGGGCTAGCTCAAGTTAGCACATGGATGAGTTGGGCTGAAGAGTGTTTCTGTGTTGTGTAAATGTGGCTCCTTGACTGCAAGGGTGATGCAATTCACCAGTAAACTGCACCAGCTTAAATAATGCAAGTTGCATGTAGATAGTGTTCAGTATAATTAGTAATCCTGTATGAAGTGGCATTAGGGCTTTTGAATACATGTGATAATTGATTATTAACAAGCTATTTCTGGAAAGAATTTACACATTTGACACCAGTGCTATATTGCCAATCAAGTACTTTTGATCTACAATCAGTTTTGCATATGGGTAAAATTTCTAATTTTCAGTATTAAATGTTCTCTGTTGGTTGATTTGTATACAAAAGGTAAAAAATGTTAGGAAATATATCCCATGCTTCAAAAATGTTTACATCTAAGTATCATTTGAAGATAATTGCACAGCAGGCAACCTTTGCTAGCTGCCTTGCGTTTGGGGGGGAGGGGTGGGATTACATGTGAAGTAAGCAGTTTTTTTTGCTTGGAGTGAATGGAAGTGTTAAAATTATGGCCCATCAACTTTGAAATGTTAATGTAGAATCACACAACTAAAATTATTCCCATTTGGTCAGATAAAGTCTTCCCAGTTTCAAATGGTAGAGGATGCATTTGGGTAAAATTACTTCATAGCATAAACTGTATGAAGCAACTTGAAATGTGTGGAATTGCTCTGAAAGTAAGCATTTTCTTAATCAGATATTGGGAGAACTAACAAAATTCTGCAGTTGTGACCTTGAAATGAGGACAAGTATTGCAAATGCATAGTCTTACACTTGTACCCACTTATTATTTTAAATTGGCATAAGTTTTATTTTGTCATCTCTTTAATCTGTTGGTCTAGTATTGAGGCAGCAACTCCAATCTTGTAAATCATTATCAACTTTTCAAAATTTAACTCTCTCCAGATTCAGATCAGTGCTCCCAATCCTGATGACCCAGAGGATTTCCCAGCTCTTGCTTGAAGCAGTATTGAAATATAGTAGCTGGCATCGGTTTGAAGAAAATAGTTTTGGCACATCAAGATGAGAGGCGCTTTGCTTCAGTTGCAACACTGACTACAAGAAGTGGTACTTTAGCTCACAATTTGTGAGTTAGACTTTTCTGTTCACTACTGGGTGTGAATAGATCTTGTTCAGTGTTTGTGATGAAAGATGGATGGAGTGACATTACTACTGAGTTTTCAGCACCTTCCTTTGTGCTTCAATTGTGTAATATTGGCAAATATCTTAAACTGCTGAAGAGGTATATTTGATGTTTAAAATGCTATATATTAAAAAATATTGAATGGTTTGCTTGAATTGTAATGGTTTCCTGAAAAAGCACACGGGTAAGAGAATGCAGCCTTTATTCTGACAAGAAGATGCTAACATTTGGTTAACTGTAAATTTTGAACTATTGCAGGCATGTTACAGAAATGGCCTACTTCGGTGCCTACCCAGTAGAAGTAGCTGCATTTGCATCCTTGAAGTCATTTTGAACACTGTGCACATGTCCTTGAACTTGAAAGGTTGCTTATTAGATCACATTTAAAACAAAAACAAAACCAAAAAAAAGCTTTGATTTTTATTTATCCCTAGTGTCAGTTTTTGGAAGCTGAATGTTAAATTTGTTGAGTTTGAACTAACTTATGTAAAGGGAAAGATGGCATAACTTGCCTTTTTGGGAAATGATTGTGGAAATTTGATGGATTAAATGCAGATTTGTTGAAAAGCTATTTTTTCCTTGAATATTTCATCCTGTAGCAAAAAAAGATTGTACATTTTATGTAGTAGTGCTTAATTATAGTTTCATCAGGCTATTGTTGATCTACATTGTGCACACTAAACTGCAAATCTTCGTTTAACTATACAAGAATGTAAAAATACAAAGTTTATACTTGGTGCATTGGTCACTTTATATAAAAATACCTGGTTTTAATTTTTACAAATGGTTATTCCAGTTTTATGGAACTTGTACATTTGTGTTGGGTAACTGGGTAATGTGAGATATTTAAACTAGGTATGCAAAAGTTTGCTTAAAACATACAGGGCAACAAAATGGTAATGCTGACCCTTCATCGAGCGCTTTTTTAAAAAAAAAACCATGACAGGTTATAAGTTGTTCCAAGTTTCTTGTTAATTGAATACTGGCTATAGGGGGGCAGCAATGACGATAAGTGGCATGTGTTTGCATGAGCTGGGCCCATTGAGTTGTTCTGTGTGAGCAGTGCTTGTACAAATAATTCTCATGGAACTTTCTGTGCACCAACCTTATGCTGGGGCCTCCAGTAATGTTTTTCAGTAATTGGAAGCTGGTGAACTTTATAGTTCTGGAAATATTTTCAATAAGTTGTGTTGAAGGCAGTCTTTAGCCTACACTTTATTCTGGATCTTTACAGCACATTTGGGGATTAAACATTATTCAATGCCAATGCCTCAGATGGAGTTTAGCAAAGCATTCAAGCAATATGTAATGAGGGAATTATGTTTGAGGTTTTATTTTTAAGGGTAGACCTGATTTTAAAAAATATATAGTTTATAAATGCTGAAACTATTTTGAAACCTGATGTCTTTATTACATCAACCCAGTCACTAGAAGATACAACTTGGACCACTGCATTACTATTTGGTAAACAGTTTGACTGAGGTGATATTATACATTTATATGAATTACTTTCATCAGTATAAAGTTGAAGCTATTTTGACATGTGCAGCAAATAGTTGAGCCAGTGATTGAACTGGGAACCCCAATCCTTCAGGGCAAAAAGATTTTCACTTTACACCTGAGGCAGCAGAATTGTCTATTGTGTTGGGATGTTTGGAGTCCTTGACTTTGGTGTGTAGAAGACTAATTCAGGAGAAACTTCAAATGGTAAGCTGGAGAAAATGTAATGATCCAGAACTAACTGCCTTTGCAGAGTAGAGGCAGGTTCAAAAGCAAATTTTATTTCTGCTTAAATTACAGGGCTTTTTGGAGTGGATTGATTGAATGCCGTGTTAAAACAGTGCAGCTAATGCAAAGTTTAGTACTTCAAGATGCACCAAAGTTAATTTACATGGGGTGTGTAATAATGGAGATGTTAATACTTCTGGTGAACTTACTTCAAAAGTTAATACGTTGTTCACTCATAACCTTGAGAGTATTCTCTTCATTCAGTAACCACAGCTCCTAGTTTTGTTTCAGGAATAAGATCTCATGCTCATTCTTTAAATGAATAACAACTATTACCTGTAAGGTTTATTTATATACTGCATACATATTATTCTGTACAAAAGTGGTATATAGTCTCTTAATTCCAGTTTTGCATTGCAACAGCTCAGTTACACAAACCAGAGAAAAGATATTTCCAGTTTAAAAATACCCTCCACCCAAAAGCTGCAAAATAAAAATAAAATGCTGGACCAAGGATGTAAGACCATCACAAGCAGACAAAATACCATGAGTTTGCCAGTCGCTGAAGTTATTTGACATGGAAGAAAAACACCACATCTGACTGCTACAAATTGATGTCTAGTACTGTATTGCTTTAGCTGTAGAATACAAGCTTTTTGTAATGCTACAAATACTTGACCAATGCTGTTACAGTACTGTAGCAAATAAACTGCACGCTTTAATTCACAGAACATAATTATTTTTTAGCTGAGCAAGATCCATTCTAAGGTCACAAAAAATTAAAACCAGACTCAAAATACAGCTTATCCATGCGTATAAAAATATTATTCTTGTACCCCAATTTGGGTCAAATTTTTATTACATCTCTTCCACTGACAGCTCTTCCATTCCTCCACATCAGCTCTACCCCACAAGGTAGAACATGTCTAGTTGTAACTGATTACAAGGCCACTTAACTTTCCAGATTTTGTAATTCCCTTAACATTCAATATTTAAGATATTGATTGTTTTTACCATTTAGTCTTGTAACGCATAATTAGTTTGACAGCTAGCAAATTGAACAATTTTAAACCTTTTAACTTTAAAGACCCAAAGTTTAGCATTATTTTTCTTGCCACGGCTGGTGATCTACATGGAGGAGGGATCAAGGTGTTTGTAGCTAGAGCAGTTAGTTTTAATAACCATTTTGTAAAAAAACGATCCCTCTGCATACTTCAAACATTAACACAAAGCAAGGAAATCTGTTCCATCTGGACTTCAGTGGCTCTGGTGCACACCTCGGTTTGAAATTTATCTGGTATTTTTGGAATGTATTTATTTTTGGAAGGGGAAACAATAAAGGATCAAATTAGCAACTTTTGTAGTTGTAATTTTTTAATTTAATTCAAACTTCCTTCAATAGCTAGATCCTTCCTTTACCATGATCTGGAAAACACAACTAAAATGAAAATTGGCATGAAGATTTTGGTTTGCAGCTTGCTACCTGGGTGCTGCAGAAGCTGGACTTTAACCATGAACTCGTACAAATATTGTACTAAAGGCCTTGTTTGCAGTCAAAAATGCTTCCCCCCCCCCCCCACTTTGCAGTTGCTTGCAGATGTCTTTCTCTACTGACCATTGTCATAATTAATTTCTGAAGAAGATATTCAAGTCTGTTATTTTGTCCAAGTTCAAGAATCCTTCTGAATGAAGTTATGCTGCTCTCCAACAAATTCCAAGTTCCATACACAATGCAGGGAAATTGTATTTTCCAGGCTCCTCTTCAAATTTCCGAAGGTGTTACTTTGGAATGAACGTTAACGAAGCAATGGTACTTTAGTACTAATACTGGAGTGACTTAAAAAAGCAAATTTAAAGAAAAGTTAGTGGATAGTTAAACTTGTTCTGTTATATTAAAAGTTCAAGAAAGTGACTTTTCATCTCACAGCTCAATCTTCTACTATCGTGTACTGGTTGAAATTATTCAGGCTAAAATATGAAATGCCCAAGGAAGGAAGTAGTTGATGGGTGCAAAAGCAGGTCACATAGCTCAGGAAACATCCATTTACTGAGATCATGATTGTGTGACTTCAACTCCAAATACTTTTAACAGCTGTATCTAACAAATGTCATTGAGATTAATGTAACACTATCATCTGTATCTCAAAGATTTACACACTGCCTTTGCTCTTAAATGACCCAATTTTATCCTTTAGCTTTAACTTTGGATGAATTGTTTCTTTCACTGTATCAGATTGGAGTTTTTAAAATGTTTGTTTTTTAAAGTCTCAAAAAAATTAAATCACTTGGTAAATCTAGTACTCTTGCAACTATGAAAGACTGTCGGACTTTTGTTTTGGAGGACCAGTTGCTGATCTGATTACACCATTGTATTGTAGTTAGATACACTATATATAATCCAGGTATGTAATGGATGTGTTGAAACAATTGGTGCAGTGGCAAGAGGTTACTTAACGTTGTCATAGGGGTGGTCCGCAGTGGTGTGTATCTCAACTAGCCTCTGATGACCATGTCCAGCTCATGGCCTTCATTTGTGGTTTAGCTATTGAGCCCGCTGGAACAGTTACCCGTTTCTACTAACAGAAGGGGCAAATATGGGTTAGTAACACCTTAAAACCAGTCATTTCAGGCAGATGGGGCTTGCCAGCTGTGATTGGAAGCTTATCTAGGAGAAGAAAAACTGATCTCAGACCTCTACATGAGAAAATCTGCAGATGCTGGAAATTCAAGCAACACACACAAACTGCTGGTGGAACGCAGCAGGGCAGGCACCATCTATAGGAAGAAGTACAGTCGACATTTCGGGCCAAGACCCTTCGTCAGGACTAACCGAAAGAAGAGACAGTAAAAGATTTGAAAGTGGGAAGGGGAGATCTGAAATGATAGAAGACGGGGGAGGGGGAGGGATGAAGCTAAGAGCTGGAAAGTTGATTGACAAAAGGGTCACAGCTGGAGAAGGGGGAGGATCATGGGACAGGAACCCTGCCTTGCTGCTATACCCACTCATGGGGGAAGGCTTTGGGAGTAAACCCCAAGGATAAATCCAGACCTGCAGTCTGATGTTGAGTTCAACATTATCACAGGAGTTACCAGTCATTGCTAGTGCCAAACTATCTGCCTCGTGTTCCTTTGGATTCATCAGCTGCATGGAGAGGGGGAAGCCTGCTGTGTGGGCAACAGCTTGCTCCCCACATCATACTGCCCTGGCTTGCATATCACGGAGAACTAGGATGCAGTATCTATGATTGACCCTGAACAATGAACAATCGCAAGAGGGTTACAAATCAACATCTGGTCTGATGTAGCGGAAGAAGTTGTGAACTTTTAAAAACTTAAATGCAGAAGTCATTACTGTTAAATTGTGTGCAAGTAAATTTGAAATATTAATCTTTAAACTTTGTTATTGAAATACAACATGACAGTCTTTGTGAATTGATTAATTATTTGTGAATTTAAATGAAAGGTGAGGGCTGATATTATAAAGGCCAAGAAATTGTTTTGGACGTGTGGACGCATCTAATGGCTTGAGAGAAAATCTGATTTATCTAAGTCCTAAATAGCTAACAGTTATCCTGACACTGATCTAGGTTCTCCAGCTAGAAGAAGCTATCTGTAATCATCTATTTTAGTTAAAACGTGCGAGAAGCTTGCAGACTATCCAAACCATGGCTCTGGCTGCATATCCTACTTGTACTCTGGGCCATTGCACTCAAATTCCAGACGAACCATTTTCACTTCCATGCTCTATGATAGTTCGACTGTAATGTGAATGAAGGTTGTTTACATGTGCTAGGCTATTTAATCTTAGTTCCACATTACCTTCCAGCTCATTGCATTTGTTCAAACAAGCTTCTCTATCTGCATTTCAACCTTAGTTGAAAAATGAAGTTTATTTGAAAACCAATTTTTAAATATTTTGAGGAGGCAACTTTTTTTTCAGGGGTTTAAGTTTAAATATGTTCCTGTCAAATTATGGACACCTTCAGTGGTGGAGATTAACAGACATATTCTAGAAGAAAATTCCAAGGTTTTGTTTACCTTTTTTATGGTACAACTGATTTTAATATTAGCTTAATTAAGAGCTCCCTATGTTGTGCTGAAAGTTCCCATCAACCTCAATTTATGGATGGGAAGTTATGTTGCAACTTTACAAAACACTGGTTAGACCATATTTGAGTATTGTGTGCAGTTCTGATTTTCATGCTATAGGAAGCAGGTGATTGTATTGGAAAGAGTGTGGAGGAGATTCACTGGCATGTTGCAGAAGTACTGTTATGTGGAGCATAAGCAACTTGCTTCATGTTTGTTTCCATGGAGCAAAGGAGGTATCCTGCTGGAGATATAGACTAGGTGGACAAACAATTCCCTACCCCTTACTGAAGCTTAAATTTCTGTTTCCTTATCAGTCTTGACAAGGACTGCAAGCTTAACTTTTGTTATTCTTCCCATAGAAGTAGCCTGACCACCTGAACTGAGTAGCTTTTGCTGTCTGTCTTTGGTTTTCACCAGATTCTCCCTCCCCCCCCCCCCACCCCATGGTAAGCAGATTTAAATCAAAATACAGTACAGGTATAAGATGGGAGGAGAGTTTTACAGAGAATTTGAGGAGAAAGGTTGTTCAAACAAGAGTGATTGATATGTGGAACTTGCTGCAGAGTAGATGGTGGAGTCAGATACAATCACTGTAGTTGAAATGTATAGAAAGGCAAGTCATAAAAGGACATAGACCCCAATGCAGGCAAATTGGATTGATGTTGATGGGCAAAATATGGAAATAAATACGGTGAACAGAAAAGCATATCTGTGATGCAACTCCTTGACTGTTTCTGTAACAATTTATTTACCTCATCCACAACCTGCTCAATCCAGTAGTCTCAGTATTTATTAAATGTCCATCTGACTTCATAGCTAATGTCAATAAGCACCTTCTCAAATTCATGCTTTTGCTTAATTTGTGATTACAGAAAATATTTATCATTGTTTTTAATGTATTAAAGATATTAATTTTGCCTTACCTCCTTAAATTACTGTTTGTCGCCATGGATCTGGTTGTGCGTTTGCTTGCAAGGCTGACGCCAGCAATGGCACATGGTTTAGAAGCCGGCTTACAACTCTGTTTGCTAGACTGTAGTATTATCCTACAGATAGGCAATTAAAATGATATTTTTTAAAAATGCACTTTACAAAACTCACCATGTTAAAACAAATTACCTAGTTTAAGTTTATCACTACTGGCAATTGTAGCCACTTATCAGATAATCCTTTTGTCCGATCCATCATTCCCTCATCACTTTTGAAATTTAACCAACTTGATTGCTCTTTCCACACATGCTTCCCAACCTGCTGAGTTTCAGCACTTTCAGTTTTAATGTCAGATTTCCAGCACCTGTGCATTTTAATTTTGAAAAGAAATTATCTGTATTCACATGCAACTTTGTCTTTAGTGTCCAAGAGTGAAATATGTTTATAATTACTTTTTTTGTCCTGAACCTTATGCCATTGCAACTTGGAAAATCAATATAATAATGAGCAAGCTCATGTAATTTTTAATCTCAATTTGAGTTAACATATTTCATTCATGAAGTCAGATGCCCTTTAAATATTTCATTTCATTTGGACATCTTTGAATACCAATTTTAGAATCATTAGTAACAATGCACTCCAGTTCTCCCTTTTGCTCTAGTCTTTGGTTTGTAGAAAGGGGGAAGGGGTAGAGGGAAGAACGGTAGTTACAATTTTCACAACACAGTGACAGAAGGTCATTTTTAAAAATCTTACACATAGCTTTCAGCTGAGATTAAAATCAACTGAACCATTACTGCCACACCAAAAGTTAAAACTACTTTGTGTTTAAATCCATACAGTAGGACTGAATGGACAAGCATTTGCTTCAAGGAGTATAACATTGTGCACTTCCAGTTACATCATAATTTATTCAGTTATCCACAGCCCGCCACTTATAGTGCAGTGCTGTGTAGTTATATCAGTCTTTTCAATTTCAACATTTAAAAATTCTACTGTGGCAGCTGACCATTAGTCTGGATTATGGCTGACATGTTGGACACCTCACCCAGGCTGTATCAACCATTTATGGCTGCAGTTGAGGTTAATGTTCCTGTGTCATGGCCACCCAATAAAGCAAAGTGCTCTTTGAGAGGTGACCAGGCTGCAAACAGAGGAGCCTGGGCTCCAGATCACTGACCGTCATTGCTGCCAAAGACCTTTTAATGTTTAAAAAAAAAAATGGAAATTGATTTATTTTAAAGCTCATTTAATTGAAAATATTGCTAATTAAAGGGAAAAAATGTTTCTATCCAGATCATTAACCCCGTTCAAATAGATGGAACCACATCAGGTATATCAAAAGCATCTCAGTATATCTGGTTCCACAGCTCCGTTTGCCTGAGCTTCAGTCTGAATTTGATATTGAGGAGTGTGCTGGTTTGTACAGCACTATTATATGATGGTTCTTGGTTGGAGGGGTGCATGATCAAGGCCATTATTTTGCCAAGTTATAATGATTATAATATAGCTAGGCTATCTAACACTTACACAGTACTGTAATAATTTTATGTAGTGCACTGTACTGTTGCAAAAAATTCAAGTGATTTGATGATAAACTGATTCTGATATTGGTCACTATTGTCAACAGAGAGAGAGAGGGGGAATCATGGGGGGGGGGGGGGGAGGGAGAGGGATAGGAGTGGCCTGCACCAGGGAAATGTTCTGTAATGATCAATAAATCAATTGTTTAGATTCAAGTGATCTTGCCTGGTGTCTCGGGGCAGGGTATGTCTGCACCTGCTCCAAATCCCCGCATCCCCAAACCGGTGCTCTACCCTCACCATTCTCAACATCCTTTGCCTCCCACCAGATTTACAAACTTGCTCTCCACTGCACATTGAAACTTAACTATCACAATTAAAAACTACTCCAAAAAGAAAAGAGATTTACCTGAATGCCTGCGATGATGATCTTGTGTGCATTTTGTTCTCCTCCAATCTAAAGTAAATAACTCGACATTAATTCATTAGGCAAGTGATTGATTCTAATACAGTTTGTTAGCATGATAGTTCTCATCTCATATCAGACTTAAAGGAATATCACTACTAATGGTATAAGGCAAGCAGTCAAAAGTGGGTATGTATAATGGAGATGATAAAGTGACAGTCTAGTAAGGTGAAACTGAGGATTAGAATAAAATGAAACAATTCACCATTTGTACATTTTAACAGTCATTCATTATATCAAAAGTGCAACAATCTCAAAAAAGTGGAATATCTGCTGTCCTTCATTACAAAATGACTTCTTAAATTGAAATTTGGCAGTTATTAAGTAACCCAAGAATGGATATCAGTCACCAGATTTTGAAGGTACTACATGTACTATACATATCAAAGAATATGCATATAGATTGGTATGAATGAGAAATAACTACAGCGGATTCCAGTTAATTTGGAACAACTCTTAAAGAACAAAATCTAAATCGAGAAAATAGATTCCCTTCGTTTATGTGGGACACTATGCCGCTTAATTGGGATAGGAGACTTCCTGAACAGTTTTTAACTAATGTCAGTTGTGTGCACTTTTGTGGGCATTAGACACTACACCAAGTTTAGAGTGAACAGTTGTTAAATGGTGCCAGCTGTATATGCCGTGTTATGTTATATATTTGGGCCAATGGACACTGATTCTAAATGCAATGATTTTTGATTTTTTTAATATTTGACTTTAAAAATTTTCAGATCTTTGCCAAGATACTATGAAAACACTTAACACTAGCTAAAAAAGTTACTCTAGGTGTAGGTGCTGATTTTGTTCATTTACAATCAAAAGAACAAGTGTACATGACATAAATTCCTCCAATAACTATTAGAAACAGTTTTATAGTACTATAGTAGTATTAGTGGTGTTTAATTTGTTCTGTACTTTATTTTGAAAAAACAATTTGTTACTCAGTTAAATGCTAGTTTTTCTTTTCTGTATCTTTAACTTTTTATGAAACTTTGGCTAATTGAGGCAGCTGCTGAATTAGGCCAAAATGTACTGGTCCTGATGTGTCCCAATTAACCGGAATCCACTGTACTCTTTAAGTTCCCAAAATTTAGTTGCGGAGCTGTCCAACACTAGATAAAACCAGGGAATTGTCTGCAGCAATAAAACCTCAAAGAACAGTAACGTAAAGTACTAAAAAAAAAACACCTTATTTTGGATTATGAAGGGCAACACAAAACTTAACCAAATAAGAGAATGTACTGTTTATGGAGAGCAAGAAGAAATGAACAACTAATCTTGGCTGATTTTATGCTTCAATGAAATGTTCATTTTGATTAACCCAACAACACCAGAAATCTGAAATCTGCCTCAGGATTGAAGAGTAACCAGTACAAACTACTGGCTTGAGAGTGAAACTCAACAGTATGCTGCATTCAGGTTGTTCTTAAATGAACAACAGAAGCCACTGGGACCATAAATTTGTGTAGGAACTGTTTCTATATTTTATATTTCTTTTTACTTAGAGATGCAGTATAGTAACAGGCCCTTTCAGCCCAACAAGGCTGCACCATCCAATTACACCTATGTGACCAATTAACCTACTAACCCACATATTTTTGGAATGTTTAAGCAAGTGCACACACATTGGGGGGGGGGGGGGGGAGGGAGATCTACAAACTCCTTTCAGATAGTAGTGAACTTGAACCTAGTCGCTGGTGCTGCATTAGTGTTATGCCAACCGCTGTGTTACCATGCCACCTCCTAAATAACATACCTGTTGGACTGGAAGAGCTCAAGGACAAACTAACCAGTCAAGTTAGTTCTGCTTATAATACCAATTTGTCAAATGTGTTTTCTTAAAATGAGTAGTTGATGTGCAGTCTAATTTCCCAATTTCACTTAGGCTGCCATTGCTTTATACTATTCTAGTGCTCTAAACTATATAATTCAATTTTCCAGATGTTTTGGAAAGGGTCTTAAACTGTAACAGTACAAACTGATCTATGATTCTGTTCAGTGAGTGGAAGGTTAATGTTAAAATAAGAATTATATTCCATGGTACGGCAGTGGAATGTATGCATTGAGCAAAGATTGCAAGAAATGTTAGAAATTCCATGAACCTGAAAAAAGATAATTCAAATTAAATCTATAGATGTATAAGAAGAAAATGAAGCAGATCAGAACTGAGAGACAGAGGTAGGCTTCCGGGGGGTAAGATGACTGATGAATTTGTAAGACGTGGGTACGTTTTGTGAAGTCTAAGAATTTAAAATTTGATTATATGGTACAAAATCTTCTCTTTATGACTGATCAGAATAACTTATTGCACATCAAAGTAACTTGTTTACACTACTTTGAAATATAATGTAAACATTCTCAATGGGAATATGCACCTTGTGTACTATACTTAAATGTTATGTTTCTCTGTAGTTTTCTAAAACAGAAGACAGTCTATAATTCTCAACTTACAACAGAGCTTATGAATAATAGTTTGAGTAAAGCTCTTTCTGCTGTAAATCTCTCACTCCAAAACCATGGGCTTACTTTCTAAGTCACTTCATTACCCCTTCCCCCATTTACTTTAGATCAGAGAACAAAGTGACCAGAACACTTTTTCTACACTTAAATACTGCAAAGGTACGTTTGTTTCAGTCATGTAATGAGAAAAACTAATTCACACCATTGTATCAAATAGACAGGATTACTGCAATGCACATTTTACTGGCCTTCCTCCAAAGCAATGTATTGATCATGCAGAATGCAGGGTGACTTGGACAGGTTGGATCATTAGGCAAATGTATGGCAGATGCAGTTTAATGTGGATAAATGTGAGATTACCACTTTGGTGGCAAGAACAGGAAGGCAGATTACTATCTAAATGGAGTCAAGTTAGGAAAAGGGGAAGTACAATGAGATCTAGGTATTCTTGTACATCAGTCAATGAAAGCAAGCATGCAGGTACAGCAGGCAGTGAAGAAAGCTAATGGCATGCTGGCTTTTATAACAAGAGGAATTGAGTATAGGAGTAAAGAGGTCCTTCTGCAGCTGTACAGGGCCCTGGTGAGACCCCACCTGGAGTACTGTCTGCAGTTTTGGTCTCCAAATTTGAGGAAGGACATTCTTGCTATCGAGGGAGTGCAGCGTAGGTTCACAAGGTTAATTCCCGGAATGGCGGGACTGTCATATGTTGAAAGATTGGAGCAACTGGAATTTAGAAGGTTGAGAGGGGATCTGATTGAAACATATAAGATTATTAAGGGATTGGACACGCTGGAGGCAGGAAGCATGTTCCCACTGATGGGTGAGTCCAGAACTAGAGGCCACAGTTTAAGAATAAGGGGTAGGCCATTTAGAACAGAGATGCGGAAAAACTTTTTCACCCAGAGAGTGGTGGATATGTGGCATGCTCTGCCCCAGAAGGCAGTGGAGGCCAAGTCTCTGGATGCATACAAGAGAGAGTTAGACAGAGCTCTTATAGATAGCGGGGTCAAGGGATATGGGGAGAGGGCAGGAACGGGGTACTGATTGTGTATGATCAGCCATGATCAAAATGGTGGTGCTGGCTAGAAGGGCCGAATGGCCTACTCCTGCACCTACTGTCTATTGTCTATTGATAAACTTCAATTCATTAAGAATGCTGCTGCTAGACTTTTAACCAAAACCACAATAAGAGAATATATCACTCCCATCCTAGCTACTCTGCTTTGGCTTCCTGTATCTTTTGGAATAGATTTTAAAGTTCTTTCTTGTTTTTAAAGCTCTTAACGGTCTGGGACCACAGAATCATTTTTGTTTTATAATCCTGGTCAAACTAACCGGTCTCTTAAATTTAAACAATATCCCTCAAAAGATAAATAGCATGTCAGCTTTTTGAACGATGCTCCTAAACTGTGGAATTCAATACCTAAAACTATAAAGGGATGCAGACTCAGTTAACACTTAAATACCAGCTCATAGTCTATTTATTTAATCTTGCGTTTAACTAACATCTTTTCGTCTTTTATTTTCATGTTTGTAATTTTATCCCATTGTAAAGCATTTTGAATTCCATCTATATGAAAACTGCTCTAAAAATAAAGTTGTTATTACTTCACTGAAAAGGGTATTACATAAAGTCTAGGAGTTCCTTTTGCAAAATACTGAAACCACATTTATATTGAAAGCTCAGACAGGTCCAGTATTCTGTCTACTTGTGATAATTATAAAAAAGTTTTCTTTTTTCTCTTTTCCATTCTTGACAGACAAATCAAAACCATGGCAACACATTCTGAAATAACAGAGAAAGTGTAATTTGACAATAAAAAAATAAGATGTGGGATTGGGGGTAAACAAAACAAGAGCCTTAAGTAGAACATACTAAATACAGAAAGAAATAGTCTACATTCTGCAAAGTGTAGTTACCAACTCAAACAAATATATCACTAGAAATGAGCATACCCACAAATACCAGAAAATGCAGACAATTTGATACAATGGAGAATTTGGTGTAGATTTGAGAGGTAAATAATAACATGGCACATCATATGAACAATGATGACAATAACCTGTGCTCCCAAAAGCATGAAGCTGTACTTCAGCTCTCTGCAGGGAAATCTGGCCTGGATTGTTAACTAAATACCAAAGGCACTAACAAACAATGTGGCTCAGAAGGACGCTGGTGGAAAGGCAAGAATGTAGGAGTAGTCAGAGCAATATGTAGAACTGCAACTGTATTAGAGCTTACATGGCCTTTTTCATTTCTTGACCAATCTGTTGAATATGCGGTTCTGATGAAGGGTCTTTGACCTTAAAACAATACTCTGTTTCTCTTTCAGCAGAACAAGTTAATGCTTTCAGTATTATTTTCATTTCAGAATTGCAGCATCTACAGTTTATCCGAGATGTTGCCTCCTGGTGCCAAGGTGAGAAACCATGGGATTAAGTCCAACTAATGGTGCAAAGCTTGTAACCCAATGCTGCAGTTAAAGACAGACATAATTTAGCATGATTAACATGATGACTTTAATAGATTAGTAAAAGCACACAGGTGGTAAGCTTTATGATGGGACGTGAGCTTCCTGTGGTGAGAATGGGAACTTTTACAGGAAAATGCAGAGTAAGGAACATTTACAAATAACAAATGTTCAGCTTTAAGTTAAAAAGGGAAAATACTAATTTTTAAAATGCAATACAAAATCAATTAAAATTGAAGATCTAGGTCTACATGAATATTTTGTTACTGACGCTTGCTCAATTCTCTGTACCATGTTTGTCCCATGCTTTCTTCAGTTCTATTTTTTTTGTGGTATAAAACATCTTCCTTTCGCCTTCCATCTACCCTTTCAGTATTTCATCCTCTCAGTGTATGTTCGATCTTGACCGTTTGATATCAAATAACCCTTTTATTTGTTCACTTTACTCTTTTTTATTTTTCCCCAAATCTACACTCCAGTGCTTTCTGGAAGACAGACACCACACTTTCTTTTACATTCATCTGCCAATAATATGTCATCACTTTCCATTTAGAACACTTTTCTAACCAGTTCTTAATTTGTTTATCTAGTCAATAAATCACCTATTAAAAGTATCTGAACCTGCTTTGCATAACTCAACTTCAGTAATACACAGAAGCTATTTACTCTGTTTCACTAGAACCATCACTTACTCCATTATTAAAATATACAATCTTCTGCTTGTATCTGTAGCAACTTCCATCAATTTGCTATTACACCTTGATCTTCATTCAGAAATTTATTGCTGCATTCAGCTATTTGGAAACTTGAAGTTTATCTGCACAACTAAACTTCCAGCAGGTCTCTCTTCAGTCCTCAACAAAATTTCACTGTTTCTTCAGTAGAATCAAAGAATGCTGAACCAAGATCTTAAAAGCAAATCCCTGATCTCCAAATTTCCCTCTATCTCTTTACCGGCATCGGGAAAAAGCTGAGCATAAATTCAATCATTTTAAATAGGATGTATGGCCTTCAGCTGACTATCAGATGTGTTGTAGATATTTAGTACTTTGTCACTTAATAAAAAAAATCTGAAAGAAATTGAATTTTAAATAGCAACATAATGCTTGTAAGAATCTTGGTATTATGAGGAGGAAGTTGCAGAGATTCTCAGAATTTTCAAGGATTAATGGAGAGGTCGAATGGAACACAAAGATGTGATCTACAAGTTGTAATTAAACAATATTACACTTTTAGTAAAAAGACAATTCTTATGGTACTACATGGAAAATAAAACTGCAAACACTGATTGCCAAGAGGACTGCTGTTACCACAATAGTTAAACGGATAGGCAAACATACTGTGATGTACATAATAAAACTTACAGCCTAGTATTTTGTCTGGTAGATACAACAGAATGCAAAGGTAGATTAGAGTTCAGACAAAGGGATGACTTTTCAGCTCATCACAGCTATTAAATGGGCAAAGGTTTTGTTTTTGAAAAAGGGCTAGTAATTCACTCATGAACAGACATGCTAAAAGCAGTACTGTCCGAGGAAGTTATGACCATTTTTTCCTGCAGTGATTTCTTTGTCCAGATACAGACCTCATGGCTGTACTCAAACATGGAACACATTGTTTTCCATATCACTGCACATTAAGCTCACCCCACAAGCCTTGCAAATTGTAGTCATATATCCAAATTCCACCCTAATGCAAATGTGGATTCCAGCTATTGAGAGAAACTTAATCAGTCGAGAGATATTGTGGGATAAATTATCTTGAAGCTTTTCACTGAACTCTGTAGAGCAACAAAAAACCCAAAAATCCCTGAGAGCAGCCTATCACTATGTCTGCTGTTCTTAAACAATGGCACGGCCACAACAAAAGATGGGCATTGCTCAAGTAAAAGAGGATGAAAACTTTGCTTCTTGATAAGAATTAGACGTGTATCTAATACAACAGCAACTAGAAAAATTATAGACCAGAAAAGCTGAAGTCCAAATTAATTTGGAGGCTAATCAACTCAGGAAGGCTGTAGTCTAAGCTGGGGTGAACTTCTGACAAAAGATTATAGGCCCCTATAGCCATGACCTTTGGAATTGTTAGTTACTTGATATATTGAGACAGTCAATGAGAATTATGGCTCCCTGCAAATCCTTAGGGGATTTACTATGTGAGCACAAGCCCTCTGGCCCTCTTCCTTTGGCAGATCTGGTCCCTCTCCAGCTCTTCAGCAGAATCACCCAAAATGCAACATAAAATAAATAATTGATTGTACATCCCATTCAAATTTAAAACACCCAAAGAGATCGTAACTGGAAAAATGACGGAGCTTAGCATAAGTTATTTAGTAGCTTGGATCCCATTCCCATGAACTCTAGCAGCTTCAAAACGCAAGGACAACCATCTCTGCATTGCTTAACACAACACAATCTAGAAGGATAATACTGCAGATCTGAAATCAGAACACGCTGGAGATGCCAAGCAGCATTAATGAGCATCTTCAGCATTTTAGTAAAAGTGATACAATTCCAGGAAAGGGGAATTACAAAATGATCACCGCACAAGGACTGATACCATCCATGCACCACCATGGACATTGTCCTACCCAAAGGTGCTTAATGTTGTAGGTGCAGGCAGCTCAATTTTGTATCCAAAATGTAAGTTTACTGCATGTGATGCACCCCCTAAAACATTGCAATTAATTTCTGTGACAGGTAAAAATGCTGAATGACATCCCACTATATTTTTGTTGGATGACTTCAGAAATTACTTTTACAGGCAACAATTTAAAATTTTGCCATAAGGGATGACATAGATATACTTTCAAGTAACATTTTCCCAGGTTAAGTTTACCTAGGTAATATTCAAGGCTCGTAGATTATTATGATAATTTGCTTCCTCATTTCTGCTATAAAAGATGATTTGTAGGCCCTAGTAAGATTTTCTTTAAAAGAAATGCAGTATTTCTGTTTGAGCTACCTATTTCTTTTCTTGGTAAGGTGCCACATTCCAATTACAAAACCTAAAAGGGAACAATAAAAGAGCAGACAAATACAAACACAAGCTTCGTGTATCAGATCTTCCCATCATCAGCAGCAAGCAGCAGATGCCATATGGCATGCAGACAGTGATTAATTTCAAATAGTTTTTATTATCTGGGTTAGATTTGCATACCAATAAACCTCCGGTACAGTACTAAATAGTGCAAATGGTTTCACTGGTCAGAAATGACTACTGATGCATTTGAAAATTTATGCAATTACTATGCTCCAGTTTTAACATGCAATTAAAGAACAAGTTAGCGCAGGAATTCAACCATTACAACGGAGCATTTGCTAAGAAGAACTCTACAGTAAGTGATGTAATTAAGTTAATGACTGTTAGTAGAGGGTACTAAATACATGTACATGCACACATATATTACTTACAAAACCACAAGGCAGTGACTTAATTTAATTAACTAGTGATGATAGGTATAAAACCTAATAAACAAAGCATATTACACTTACACATAATTTAAGAAATAGTGATAATAGATTTTAGCATGCACTGGAAGAAAATTGGAAAATGGAATGCATTGTCCAGTGATTATTCTTTTTGTTTAAAAAAAAAGAAATGGAAGTGGCACACTTACAGTGCTACCTGCCTGGGTCCTGAAGGGTACTAGTTTTCTAACCCATCTAGACAGATTAGCAGGATGGGAGAAGGGTAGGCACAAACCATCCACCAGATGACAATGCTACACACTGTAGATACCAGCATAGCTAGGAGCCATCTAGAAGGGGAAAAGAGATGAATAAAAATGCAAATGGAAAAGCAGAAAATTTAAGCTAAAATGCCATAGGCAAAATAACTGCAGTAAAGCTATTACTTCCAAAACAAAAATGCAAGCAAGTGCCATGCAGAATGTGGAAAGTAATTTCTATAGGAGTGTACAAAACATTTGATAATATGACATGCTGATATTTGGCAGACCTCCATGTACAAAGTAGGAACCAGTTTTCAAGGACCATTGTAGGGATAAACGAAATAACTTCCTCGTGTCATTGAGATAAGTTCTTTTTTTTAAAAAAAAGAGAAAATCTGTGATTTAAGTGTTTGAATCTGCTGTTAAGATAGTAATATATTAATTTGGGTTGCTCCCCTAGTTCCTATGCTCAAGAATATAGGTTTAAGGTGAACCTTTCAAACACTGGCCCATAAAATAGAACAACAATAATGATAAAACACATATGAAAATGAAAATTCCTGCAACATACAAGTTGCCCTTTTAATATCCTGAATGGGGCATGGGCACAAGCTTCTGTTCAAAAGTACTAACTCCCTAAGTTTGTGACAGTTAGGAAGAGGGCAAGGTAACTGGGGGTCCGTAATGAGCTGTACCCAGGAAGGCATGACTGAGTACACAAAAGTACAAAGCACGTGAGGAATTTTCAGGGCTTCCCTGTATTCACAATAGGGATGATGCAGTATTCCTGAAAATGTTAAAAGGGGTCTTAAACAGACGATAATCATCCAGGTGATGATTAGTTAGGTTTTGCACAGTGAATTGACAGGAGGAGATGAAGGAAATCCACTGGCTGCAGAAGACAGTGTAAGGAGCAATTATTTTATCTGCACTAAGTCAGAACACAGGGCCTGAAACTGTCCTTGTGAAAAAGCAGAGGAAAGGAAAATAAGTTCACAATATAATGTAAGATTTTAGTAATCTCAGACACAAAATAATTGACAGTAGTTGCATAAAAGGACTCCACTCATTGACTTACTCAATGAGGATGTCGTCTACACTGAAGTTAAAATTATATTTACACTTTTAAATATTGTATTAAATTCTGGATGTTTAAGGTAAATGTTGTGTGAACTTTAAAAGTCAAAAGCAGCATAGTTCCATATTTATGACACAGAAAAAGTCTATTTTAGCCCACTGAGTTTACGCAGGGCTCTCAAAAGCAATCCCTTTTCCCACCAATTTCCCTGCAACCCCTTATCCTCACGATCCAATCAATTCCCTCCGGATTCTACCTCTCGCCTACATTAGGAGTAATTTGCAGTGGACAATTAAGCTACTATGCAATAGGTCTTTGAAATATGAAAGCAAAATTGGAGCCCTTAGAGAAAATCCATGCAATACAAGGGAAAAATGCTTACTCCACACAGACTGAACCTGGGTCACTGGTGCTGTGAGGCAAAGCTGGTGAAATTTATTCTATGCACACTGCTGTGAGATGCTGGTTGAAATTCTGCCAAAAGAGATAAGCCTACAGGGATGTTTTATTACACTTACAAACCAATTTCGAGCTCAACTTTTTCAAGTTTTAACTGAACATTTTTCTTACAATGAAACAATTAAACCCATGAATTCTTAGGTGGAGTCAAAGTAGGTAAATGATTTTTTTTAAAACTAAGTCTTGAGAATGATCAAGTTTTGATAGCAACTGAATTAAAAATACTTTCTGAATATTCCAGTGTACATGTGCAAATATTCCTGTTCTCAAGATGGTTCTACATCTAGCAACTCTTTCGAGTGCAGCTCATTGATTGATGTCAATTGTCAAGTATTCCCATTTAAGACTACTACAGCTGAAATTCAGAGTCAGAGCCACAGATACTTCAGTCTGTCAAAGACTGATAGACCGCAGATGCAGACTCAGATCATGAGTGTGGTAGTGACCCTTTAAGAGAACTGAAGTGGTGAAGGTGCACTGGGCTACAGGTACGATTGAAACACAGAGGCCTTGGACCTGCACTTCCAGCTATCTTGCTGGCAAATGTACAGTCTTTGGAAAATAAAAATGAAGACCTCAGAACAAGATTACAGTACCTCAGGGGCATCAGGAACTGATGTGTACTTAGTTTCATGGAAATGTGGCTAATCCCCACCACTTTGGATGCAGTGATGGCTTCAGCATTCACTGTAAAGACAGGTCAGTTGAATTTTTCAAGGTAGAGGAAAGGGGATTTTGCTTTATGATGAACTCATTGCAGTGCACAGACATGATGGTTCTGTCTCAGTCCCGCTCACCCGACTTGGAACATCTGGTGGTCATGTGTCATCCATTTTATCTGCCAAGGGAGTTTTCCGCCATTGTCCTGATAGCCTTCTACATTCCATCCTCAGGCCAACATCAGGCAGGTACGGATGAGCTGAGCACCGTGATCAGCAATCACAAAACAGTGTACCCCGTCATTCCCCATCATTGCAGGGGAACTTCAACCAGGCCAGCTGGAAGAAGTCTCTAACCAATTACAAACAACATTTTATCTGTGGAACCAGAGGAGTCAACACACTTGACCATGGTTACACCCCACCATGAATGCTTACCATGCCATTCCATGCTCGCACTTTGGTAAGTCTGATCACCTGGCTGTACTTCTACTCCTGGCATATCAACAGAGACTAAAGACTGCAGATTCAGTGGTAAAGACCAAGAAGATATGGCCAAAGGAGACGGAGGAGACCTTTCATAATTGCTTTAAGTCAGTGGACTGCACAATATTCAGGGATTCATCTTCGAATCTGAATGAATACACCACAGTTGTCACCGACTTCATCAAGACCTGTGTGAATGAGGGTATGCCTTCAAAAACATACCAGAGATACGCAAACCAAAATCTGCGGATGAACCGGGGTTCTGTAGTCTGCTAAGGGCTAGATCTGTGTCATTCAAGACTGGCAATCTAGAACTATTCAAGAAATCCAAGTACGACCTACAAAAGGTTATTTTAAGAGTAAAAGAACAATTGCAATTGAAGTTAGAGATGGAATCGGATGCACGTCAGCACTGGCTGGGTTTGCAGGCCATTGCTTCCTACAAAGTGAAACCTAACATCATGAATGGTGGTGATGCTCACTCCCAGATGAGCTATTCATCTTTCGTGCATGCTTTGAAAGGGAGAATTAAACTACACCTGTGTGAATTCCTGCAGCATCTGGTGACCCTGTAATTTCTATCTTAGATGAGCGTGAAACCTTGCAAGAAATCAGGCCCTGATAGTGTACCTGGTACGGTGCTGAAAACCTGTGCCAACCAACTGGTGGGAGTGTCCAAAGACATCTTCAATCTCTCACTGTTGGATTCGGAAGTTACCTGCTTCAAAGGGGCAATAGTCATACCAGTACCCAAGAAGAGAATGGTGAACTGCCTCAAAATATGATTGTCCAGATACATGCACATACACTGTGATGAAGAGCTTTGAGAGGTTGGTCATGGCCAGGATCAACTCCTGCCTAAGAAAGGACCTGGACCCACTGCAATTACATCTACAGAGGATGCTATCTCACGAGCTCTCCACTGGCCTTGGATCACCTGGACAATAGCACTACCTTGTCAGGCTGCTGTTTATTGATTCCAGCTCAGTACAAATCAACAAGCTCCAAAACCAGGGCCCTTGTATCTCCCTCTGCAACAGGATCCTGATTTCCTCATCAGGAGACCACTGTCAGTGCAGATTTGAAATAACATTTCCTCTTCACTAACAATCTACGCAGGTGCACCTTAAGGATGCATGCTTAGCCCACTGCTCTACTCTCTCTTCACTCATGCTGGTGTGACTAGGCATAGCTCAAACACCACTTATAAATTTGCTGATGACACATCTGTTGTTAGCTGAATTTCAGAAAGTGACGAGGGGGCAAAAAGGAGTGAGACTGATCACCTGGTTGAGTGGTGTTGCAACAACCTTGCACTCACTATCAGTGAGACCAAAGGGTTGATTGTGGACTTCTGAAATAGGAAGTTAAGGGAACACACACCAGTCCTCATCAAGGGACCAGCAGTGGAAAGGGTGAACTGCTTCAAGTTCCTGGGTGTACATCTATCCTGGGCCTGATATTTTGACGTAATTACAAAAGAGGCAAGTCAGTGGCTACATTTCATTGTGAGTTTCAGGAGCATTGGTATGTCACCGAAGACTTTTGCAAATTTCAACGGTTGTACCTGGAGAGCATTCTAACTGTTTGCCTCACCATCTGGTAGAGAGGCCACTGCACAGGACTGGAAAAAGCTGCAGGAGGTTGCAAACTCAACCAGCTCCATCGTGGGCACTAGCCTCTCCAGCATTAAGGACATCTTCAAAATGCGATGCCTCAAAAAGGTGGCAACTATCATTAATGACCCTCATCACCCAGGACATGCCCTCTTCTCATTGCTACCAAAGTCCAGGAGCCTGAAGACACAAACTCAATGCTTTAAGAACAGCTTCTTCCCCACTGTCACAGATTTGTGACTGGACAATGAATCCATGAACACTACCTCACTATTTTTAGCTCTGTTTTTGCACTACTTACACATCTTATTGTAATTTATATTTTTTATTGTTATGCCTTACAATGCAATGCTGCCACAAGACAACATATTTTACCACGTATACCAGTGATAGTAAACCTGGTTCCGATCAATTCAAATGCCATTGTTTGCGAGGAAGCCAACAAGCCAGTGGAAAGGCATAGGAGATGCACAGAACAGGTCTCAGACATGTAGTTATTTGAAAACAACACAAGTTGAAGCAACTTAGGTAGATAGATTAGACAGCCATTTAAAGAATAATATAAATTGGGGATATAAAACTGAACTTTCTTAAAACTTGCCTGTCCAATCATATGGTTTGTTTATAAAAAAAATAGAAATATGGACAAAAGCACACTAGATCAGGCATTTCTGAAATTTAAATAATCACAGACAACAATGCTAGTAATTTAATACTTTAAAAATGCAATGTAAATAGGGTATTGTACCATGATGCTTTTCTCGCATTCCTGAGTAAGAGCACAGCAGTAGATTCAATCAAATGATCTTAATCATACAGATTATTCCAGCAAATGCTTTGTTTCCAAATTTATTTTTATAAACAATTAAATTGATATAATTTGTATGTTCAATTTTGATTTTTTTTTAAGGAAAGGTTAAGAATGGTTAATTACAAAATGTAGATACTAGATAATCTGAAATGAAAACAAAATGCTGAAAACACAGCAGGTCAGGCAGCATCTGTGATAAGAGAAATAGAATTAATGCTTTGGGTCAGAAATCCTCTGGAAGAACTAAGAAAGAGAAAATCAAGTTACTTTAAGTTGCAGAGAAGGTGGAGGGAGGGATAGATAGGACAAAAGAATATCTGGGATAGAGATGCAAAGGAATAAACTGTCTGGCCGGAGGGTGCAGACAGAGTTAGAATATGCAAAATACTGGGCTGTCACGCATGAGTATCAGATCAAACCCATGTGAGAAGACCTGAGCCTATAATACAATGGATGACCTACACCGGAAATGGCAAACAAGAGGAAGTCAGTTACCAGAGGTTGTCAAATTCAATAACAGTGTCTAGAAGACTGCAACATGCTTCGACAGAAAACAAGATGCCGTTCCTCAAAATTGCATTGGGCCAGTGTGGGTCACACACAGATAGACAGG
The DNA here is from genome assembly GCF_030144855.1 of Hypanus sabinus. Classification (NCBI taxonomy): domain Eukaryota; kingdom Metazoa; phylum Chordata; class Chondrichthyes; order Myliobatiformes; family Dasyatidae; genus Hypanus; species Hypanus sabinus. The sequence goes on from NC_082710.1 coordinate 44,947,298, forward strand.
GCAAAGTGAAAACAAGATAGGAAATTAAAAAGTGGCAAGAAACAGGAAGCTCAAGTTAGCCCCTGCAGACCGATCTCAGGTGCACTGCAAAGTGCAAAGAAGACCACAAGTTGAAAGCCAAATGTAACACGATGCACTGGTAGATATCACTGCTTCACCTAGAAGAATAGATTTGGATCTGTGGATCATGGCAAGGGAAGAGGTCAAAGGACAGGTGTTGCATGCTTGGAATATTGTCAGCAGTTTTGGGCCCCTTACCTAAGAAAAGATGTGCTGTCATTAAAGATGGTCCAGAGGAGGTTCACAAGAATGATTCTGGGAATGAAAAGGTTAATGCCCGAGGAGCATTTGATGGCTCAGGGCCTGTACTCACTGGAGTATAGAAGAATGAGGAGGGATCTCATTGAAACCTATCGAATATTGAAAAGCTCAGATAGAGTGACTGTTTAGAAAATATGTTTCCTTTTGTGGGTGAGTCTAGGACCAGAGGGTACAGCCTCAGAATAGAGGGATGCCCATTTAGAACAGAGATGAGAAAGATGTTCTTTTGTCAGAGGGTGATGAATCTGGAATTCATTACCACAGAAGGCTATGGAAGCCAAGTCACTGAGAATATTTAAAGTGGAGGTTGATACGTTATTGATTAGTCAGGGCTTCAAGGGGTATGGGGAGAAGGCAGGAGAATGGAGTTGAGAGAAATAAGTCAGCCATACTAGATTTGATGGGCCATGGCCTAATCCTGCTCCTATATCTTATGATGTAATAATGATGAAATAATTTAGATGGAAAGATGTGATGATAGATATGAGAGAGAGAGAGAGAGAGAGAGAGAGAGAGAGCGAGAGAGAGAGGAAAAAGGAGATAACCCTTTAAAAGCATCAAGGTACTGAAATATATTCCATAGAGGAAGTGACTTTAAAATAATCAAGACAGAAGTTAAAACACACAGCTACCTCTGAAACAAATAACAATAATACAAATCACAGACTTAGTTGGGGAAAACTGGAGGGTTTGGAGAGGTGATACTTGTAATAATCATTTGAGGGGTGGCTATATTTGAAGTAAAGCACTACTAAAACTTGTATGTCCATTTTTCCAATGAGATAATTTGGTCATATTTAATTGAGAAATTAAGGAAACAAACATATGATCCAGAAATAGCTAAACAGCATTGCTGCTAACAGATTTTGAGATTTATACAAACTGCAACAATGTCCAAAGTAAGATACACCCTGATCTCACAATACCACTTCAGGAATAGTGAACCAACACATCATTTAGAGTATCCAATTTGATCTATTTAGTCTAGTTAGGCATTAATTGCAAAAGTTTTTTTGTACCTTTGCCATGAATTCTTAATATGCTTACTGAAAGACCCAGGCTAAAAAGTGCACAAAAATAAAAACAAGCACATAATTCCTGATCAGCTGTTGCATGTTACTGCTGTAACTGATGAGTGTAATAGATCTGTCATACTGAAGGCAAACTCTGCATGCTTGTAACAAAAGCTTCTCAATTCCAGCTTGCTCCTGACTGCTATTGCTTATGTCCTACAACATGCTCTATGTTGATTATGTGGAATTTGTACTACTTTTCCCCCCAAATTTAATAATTTTTAGAGTCTGAACAGCAATGGCAAGGGCAGCATTTATTACCCACTGCTAACTACCCTTGAGAAATTGCCATTAAAGCACCTGAAACCCTTTTCCTCTGGTGATAAGGTCATGGGTTTGAAAGTTATGGTCAGAATGCCCTAAATGGCCATTTGTAGATGATAGCTGTCACTGTGTGCAGTATATTATTGTTCAGAGTACCAATCAAATGGGCCAATTTATTTTGATTTATGTTAAATTCCTAGTGTTCTTGGAACTGCACTTATCCATAATAATGAAGCATTTTCCAGCATTCTTGTGACAGGTATGTTATAGATTATGGAACAGATTCAGCTGTCAGCACGTGGATCACTTCCCATATTACACCAAGTCTCCAAATTGCTCTTGTAGACGAAGTATTTCTGCAATTGTTATGCTTGAGTTTCTAGTCAATGGCAACTGCACTCCACTTTCCCAAAGATGTTGATGGTGGGAGGCACAGAGATATAGTAAAGCTATTGAATGCCATGGGACACTCTTCTGATGAGCAGAATATCAATTGCCATCATTAACCCATGTCTGAATGTTATCCGAGTCTAGCTACACTCAGGTGTTCTTGTGACTACTTCATTTGCTGACGAGTTGCAAATACAACTGTGTATTATGCACTCACAAGCATACATCTCCACTGCCCATCTTGCGATGAACAAAAGTGACCAATGAAGCAATTGAAAGCGATTGTGCCCAGGAAACTGCCCCAAGGAAGTCCTGGGGCTACAATGTCTGCATAACCTCAGTTACTTTTGTTAGTGCAAGCGATGATGCTCCTTTCATGCCCATTGACTTCAGTTTTATCAAGGCTTCTCAATAAATACTGAATTGCTCCCACTTCACCTCTGGAATATAGTCCTTGTTTAGACTGAAGCTGTAATGTGATTTGGAACTTGTGCTTTGTAAAGAAGATTCTTTGGAAATCTTAATTGATTTATGACTATGTTGGACATAAGAACCCTAGTTTTCTTTAAGACTTCACAGTTAGAGCCATAACTTCTAGCAACTCCCATCATGATTTTTAATACAAAAGCAAACCATTCCTGAGCCTTGCATTCCCAAGAAATAAAAACTTCCAACCTATAAAAGGTCTTTACTAATGGCTGTAACACCTCTGGTATCAGCCTTATTAATTTTAGTTTTGCTCCTACCCTTTCTTGATGAAGATCAGAATCATCCATACCAAAATTTTAAACAAGACTTGGCACAAATAAAAGTGTGCAACCACATAGAATAATCTATCTCACAGAGAATAATCTCTCCCCTTGGTTTACTCTGCCAAAAGTAATACTTTGCAAATTATTAACTGATGATTTTTGTTTGGTATTTCCAGGTGCTACTTCCCAAATGTAGCAACCAACTGCCTGGATCACCAAATTCACATGTGTACTACCAAGAGAAATTGAGGGTTGATAACTCTTTTTGACATAAACTCTTGTGTAAAAAGTATTGTACACAGAACTATCAAACTGTGCAATAAGGACAAGATTATAAAGAAGTTACAGAAACCTTATGTCAAATACACCTTCACTAGAAAATGAAAACCCAAATTGTAGTAATGTGAGAAATCACTGGTCATTTCAAAATCCAAACCAAGTGTATCATTTGTAAAGTTTCACCTGTGGATTCACATCACAAAATATGTGTTGAGGTTTAAAGATATACTGTCATAAGAACATAAGAAATGGGAGCAGGAGTAGGCCATCCGGCCCATACAGCCTGCTCCGCCATTCAATAAGTTCATACCTGACCTGGCCATAGACTCATCTCCACCTACCTCCCTTTTCCTCATAACCCGCAATTCCCCTACTATGTAAAAATCTATCCAAGCTTGTCTTAAGTGTATTTACTGAGGTAGCCTCCACTGCTTCACTGGGTGGAGAATTCCACAGATTCACCACTCTCTGGGAAAAGCAGTTCCTCCTCATCTCCGTCCTAAATCTACTCCCCTGAATCTTGAGGCAACGTCCCCTGGTTCTAGTCTCACCTGCTAGTGAAACAACTTTCCTGCCTCTATCTTATCTATCCCTTTCATAATTTTATGTGTTTGTCTAACTTTTATATGGTTATGTTTAATATCTTTATATTAATTTTAAATATTTATAAGTGTTTGCCCTTTACTCTTAGATGTACAGTAGGTTCCTGTAGATGTGCTCTTATTGGCAAACATATGGGTGACCTGCTGCCCTCAGCCTACCCCACAGCAACATGAACCATGTATCAGCAGAGAAGGGCTTTTACTCACATCTGGAAACACAGTTATTTCTGTCTGGTGGAATAAATATTTATCATAACATAATGGTAATCAATTGCTTCCTCTCTTTTGGTACAAAGCTAAAGATCTATTGATAATTTGATAAAAGATAATTTGATCACAAATTATACATCTCTCTCGATGTTAACATCTGCACATCAGTCTGAAACTAAAGTTCTCTTCTCCTGCTTTATACCAGAATTAATTGGTCTATAATTAATTCAGACAAGAACAGTGGAGGTCACAGGCTTTGTGTAGGGAAGATTCTGCAAAATTTTTACTTTAATAGTTTTAGAGAAGAAGTTGGCCTCATGTATACTCAGAAACATGCAAAGTTAAGAGTCCCAGGAGCAATACAGAAAAAGGCTTTACAACTGAAGGGAAGGCAATTATGTACTCTTGTTATAAAGTTTTTGTAAGAATAATTTCCTGAAATACATTGAAAATAATTGAAGTACTCATGTTTATGATTTGACCAAATAAATAATTCAAATTACAAACCTTGATCCACAAATTCAACTTAGTATGTATTATCTATGAAGTTCTTTGGGATATTTGTAAGAAGTGTTAAGGTTATACAAGTAATTTTATTTGTTACATAACTAATCATAAGCTGATTTAAACTCAAATATTACTGCAACTTGAGAACTTTGCTCAAATACAGGAATTTTTTTTTTAAAACTACAACACAGCTTTAAGTTTTATTATAAGATGCATGATCTAAATCTATGCAAATTGAAAATAGCTCAGACATCAAAATTGTCCCTAAGATGCCTTACGTTTTCTCATTTACTCTTTTGCGCTAACATACTTAAACACCATCTTTTGATTTACCTTAATCCTGAGTGCCAGTGATTTTTTGTGATTCCCTTCTTAATTTTGCCTCCCTGCGCTTCTATGAATTTGGCAGACTTCCCCATTATCAGCTATACCTGTTTGCTTCTATTTTTCTCTTTACCCAACTCTCAATATCCCCTGAAATACAGGATTCCTTATACTTTTTAACCCGTCTTTTACCCTTACAAGAACACGCCTATCTTTAGTTCTTGCCATTTCTCCTTTGAATGCTTCCACTGTGTAGATGAAAACATACCTGCAGGTAGGTGCTCCCAATCTGCCTTTGCCAAGTCCTCCCCTATGTTAATCAAATTAGTGTTACCTAAATAGAAAATCTGTATTACTGGTCCCTTCCTATACTTTCCCATAAGAACTTTAAAATATATGACATTATGGTCACCAACTCCAAAATGTTCACCTACCTTACACACCCTCCACTTGACCAGCTACGTTCCCAAGATTCAGTAATACTCCTTCCTTCACTGGTTTACCAATATACTACTACAAAAAGCTCCCTTAGACACACCTTAAAAATCCACTCCCTCTGAGCCTTTTGCCCAAGCAAACTACGACTCCCCCAGTTAAGTAAACCTATTGTTATTACATCTCTCTGATATGTGCCTTCATATCTGTTTCTTTATCTGCTGTTGACTATTGGAAGATCAATAATAACGTCCCAGCAACACAAGAACGGCATCAATAGAATGGATGTGGAAAGGATATTTCCTGTGATAGGGGAGTCTAGGACCAGAGGACACAGCATCAGAATTGAGGGACGTCCATTTAGAACAGAGATGAGAAGTAATTTCTTCAGCCAGAAGTGGTGAATCTGTGGAATTCACTGCCACGGGCAGTTTTGGAAGCCAAGTCATTGTGTATATTTAAGGCAGAGATTGAAAGGTTTATGATTAGTCAGGGCATGAAGGATTATGGGGAGAAGGCAGGAGATTGGGGCTGAGAGGGAAATGGATCAGTCATGATGAAATGGCAGAGCAGACTTGACAGGCCAGGTGGCCTAATTCTGCTCCTATATCTAATAGACACCACCACCTTGCTTCTACTCTCTACCCATAAGGTCTTGTTTCACAAGCCTTTTAGAATATCCTCCCTCTGTACACAGGTAATGCAAATCGAATCAACTCTGTACCTGTTCCCCTTTTACTCTGTCCTTCCTTGCCTGAAAATTCTGTAATCCTGGCACATTGAGTTGCCAGCCCTGTCTGTCCTTCAGCCACCTCTCAGTGATGGTAGCAATATCATGGATTCTTATGTTTGTTAAAGCATTGAGTTCATCTACTTTACTGGTGATATTTATTGTACTAAATCAATTCAATTGAGCTTTGAATTCCCTATGTGCACTCAAGTTTTCTGCAGTTGGACTACTTCTCGTCTAGATAATTGAACCTTCCCACCTGAACAACTGCTTTGAGCCCTCTTCCCGTCATCTCAGGTTAAACCTTCCTCAACAGCACCAACGAATGTCCCAGCAAAGAGTTAGTTTCACTTTGGTTAAAATGCAACCTATCCTGCCTGTACAGGTCCCACTTGTCCTGGAAATAGACTCACTGATTCAAGAATTTAAAACCCTGCACCACCCCTTCAGCCACACGTTCATCTGACCTATCCTTCTCTTCCTATACTCACTAACATGTGGCACAGGAAGCAACCTTTGAGTCCAGCTCTTTCAATGACTGTCCTGTTCCCTAAACTGCAGGCAGGATCAGATATACGAGGAAACATTTTCTACCTACCTGATGCCAATAATTCCAACTTTACCAATGAAGAATGACATCATCCAGAAAATAAAAAGTCCTCTGCTCATTTGGGATTTGAACCCTTAAATATTACTTAGTTATTTATTCCCTCCATCACCAGCACACTGCCATCACAAAATACAAAATTCATTAATGCTTCCCCAACCCCACACCCTCCAAGGAAAAGCACCTGGAAGACCACTATCTCCAAGCCAAAGTTCAGTTCACATTTCATTCCATCTCAGAAAGATAACCACTCATTTTTCATCATCGGTGGGTGAAAAGCCAGAAACCTCCCATCTGATAGTACTATTGGAATTGAGGAAAGGAGCTGCCTACCACTTTCAAGGACAATTAATGACAGGCAGTAAATGCTGATCTTGTTGGCTATGCTCATAATTAAGTTGTTCGATAACCATACAGGAGATTGTCTTTATTATCTGTCCTAAATATGTTCTGTAATACTGAATATCAAAAGCCATATACTCCTAAAATGAAAAATATACAAGTTCCTCTCTTGCATATGGTTACATGAAATGCAATTACTTTCCGGTGATTTTACTCCCAGTTATATTCTTTGATTTAAGAGAAATCTATTCAACTGCGAGGCAAATGATCTACTTTTGCAATTTTTTGGGAAAGTGCACTAACTAGGGCTTAGATAGGGAATCATGGTGGAGTTGCTTCTATGTGACCAAGGAAACTAATCCTTGTCATCAAGGTTGAGCTCAGCTGAATTACTAATCAAAATGTTGAAACTGGGATATTTGTACAGAAGACAAATCAATAATAAGGCAGTGCTTGCAAAAGATCTTCCTCACAACACTAAAACACCATGTACATTCAAAATCAAACAGTTCAGCCAGTATGCTCACAAAGGCATTTCTAAGTATATAATGGTAGCATCAGTAGGTTTTACTTCATCCATTTCATCTCTCATACCATAAAATATTTTTCACTTTAGTGGGTTCAATAATGCTTTCACCAAGAACAACATTTTGAATGCGAAAAATATCACTGAAACAATAGGTTGATATTGTTAATTTAGTAAATTACTTCCATTCTACTCGTCCACTAAATTTTTCAAATGACAACTCTGGCACAATCTTGAGCCAAAGTAATAAAGTTGATTGCAAGTCTGCGCCACGGATGGTATATCTTTTTAATTCATGCACAACTGAACATTTATGAAAACTAGGAAAACAAGAAAACCAGTAAAGTCAGAATCGTGCTTTTATGAGTATAAAAACAGAGAACAATGTAAATAATAAAGGGATCTTAGAGACAAAGAAATCAGAATAGGGAAAACACTGAGTTACTTAACAAATACCTTCACGGTAGATGATTCAATAAACATGCCAGAAATACAGTATGTTTATTGAAAATTAATGGTTAAATCAAAAAGTACTTAAATGTGTAAGAGGCCTACAGCTTTGAGTTCTAGGTGTAGAGACAGTGAATGGAATTCTCTTGCCAGTAGAGAAAGATTAGTAAATGTTGCCATTTGGTCAGATTGGATATAGTAGTACATTAAATCTCAGCATTTTGGCACAGGAGGTGCTTACAAAAGCAAATAGGGGATTAGTCATTATTCTAGAGGGACTGGAGAAGGAGAGTAAATAATAGTTTATGATTTTAATGCAGACCAACAAACCAAGTATTAACAACCAGTTTTTATCTCCACAAAGCAGGAGCAAACATTTTTAACCAAAGGTAGTGTAGTGTATACTTTTGATATTTCAGAGAACGAAGAGGTAACATAATTGAACGCTACAGCATTCTGTTTGGGGGCAACAATACTCTGGACTACTATAGTCAATGGCTGTTTTCTCTGACCAAAGAGTCTAGAAATGAAGGACATAACCTCATATAAATGGTTGACCATTTAGTTACTCAGCTTTTCTTGTTAATTCTCATTTAAGAACTCCACTGCAATAACCACAGTGGGTTAGTATGCAGCTTAGATTAGGTATTCTCGACTCAGACTATTGGGAAGAAACTTTGTACCTCACTTTGTTTCTTAGGGAACCACACAAAACTCTCTTGGCAAGCCCCTATGCAACTCTGAACAGTGGGATGTCACCAAAAAAAAAAAATCTCAGTCAAACTTGCATTCATCTGAAGGCTGCAACAATGATTGAAGGGGGTCACATTGATAGCCACTGTAAAATTGTGAAGTTCTTGATACCGTCCCTAAGGCATATGAATGGGCCACAAAGAAGGGATGTTTACTTTGCAGCTTTTTGTATTATTTTGTTTCAGGAGTGTATGACATGGGTATTAATTATCTACAATTGAGATGTTTTCCACTCTCCAGAAACATTATTTCTTTATCTAGATCTAAAAGTATTTCTTGCTCAAGTCATCAAGTGCAAACCTCCAATTTTGACAGACCTAATATCCCTACAATGATACTCACTTTAATGATCCAGTGTTTACAGTTCTAGCTGGTCTCCTGCTTTTCAACACCCTGAGTTTATCTCCTTGTGTCATTTCATTTTTATTAGGGTAATGATCATCATTGTCATTATCATTGTACTGCGGAGAAAGAAGAAATTAAAAATCAGAATATTTAATAGGAAATGTCACTTTAATTAACATCACAAAAGACTAGAAAATCACAATCTTAACAGGGTAGAAGCCCACAAATATCATTTCCTATTGACATTATACATGACTAAAATAATTTACCATTTTTTAATCCTAATAATTTACGAAGTGCAAAATGGATTCTTGATTAAAATCTGCAACCAACAGTGTTTTACATACAAATTACAGCTCCATCCTTTGTGGCTTCCTAGCTAAAGCTTTTAGTAACACATACAAGATGCTGGAGGAACTTAGCATGTCAGGCAGCATCTATAGAGTGGAATAAACAGTCAAAGTTTCAGGCCAAGACCCTTTATCCAGACTGGAAGTGGGAGGAAGGAGGGGAGAAGGGGTACAAGCTATAAAGTGATACGTGAAGCCAGGTGGGCAATGAAGAGAAAAGTTGGGAGGTGATAGATAGAAAAGGTAAAGTGCTGAAGGAGAGGGAATCTGATAGGAGACAAGACTGGAAAAGATGAGAAGGGAAGGAAGTGGGGCACTGGTGGAAGGGATAGGCAAGTGAAGAGGTAAAAGGGGAGCCAGATGGAGGAATGGAAGAAGAGAGAAGGGAGAGGGGAAAAATTACCAAAAGGAGAAATTAACATTCATGCCACCAAACTGGACCATCATATTCCCAGATGGAATATGAGGTGTTGCTCCTCCAACCTGAGAGTGGCCTTAGTGGGCGTTTGCACTTCTTTCATTACTTGAAAATAAGACACTGAGTGAATTTAAAAATTATAAATGTTATATAATTAAGATAAAATGGTTTAGTCTGACTTTGAATTTATTTTATCCTGTTTAGTGGTGCTCAATATTTCTGGCTAACCATAATGAAGTATATGCCATAATGACTCAGTCAGAGAGATTCTAAAGCACTCATTCAAATCTCACTTATTCATCACTCCAAAGCTACCCAATTCTCTATTCCCAAATTGAAAATTCTCATTTACCTATTTAAACCCCTCCATCTGTTTCCTCATGCCCACCTCTAACCTCCCTCAACTACATCTCTCTTATCCTCTGTTCCTCTGGCTTGGTCTTTAAAATTGTCCATTTTCTTTTGCTGTACCTGTGGATGCAATTCTTTTAACCAACTCCAATTTAATTCTTCAATTCTTGTACCTCCTTACTTACCTATCTGTCCCTCCATACTTTGCTCTTGGCTCAGCCTGAATTGCGAAACTGTATTTCCAAGAAAACTGGGAACTATTTTAGATCAAAATGCAGTACAGAAACTAATTTGTTATTGGAAATGAAACTCGGACACTGACTTGATTTCAACTCAGCACTAGGTGGATGTGGTACATCTTGTGCCCTCTGTTGGCAGATCCCATGAACTATCAGCGGGAGCCATGCACAAGATTGTGGTCCCAATTTTACAAAATCTTTTCAGAAGCCATATATTTCCTAATCAGAGCACCTCTCAATCAATTGGACTAAATTTCTTAGCAGAGACAGTGTTGATTCTAACTTCTGGTCAACAGTGCTGAACATATTTGAGGCAAAATCTGGATGAATCCCAGTATTGAACGGTATCCCAGTCCTTTTAAACAGCCTTGTCAATTATAACATTGATGCAAACAATACCACCATAACAACTTCCTTTTCTGTTGGTTACCAATTATCAAAATACTTTGAAACCACGAAAGAATTTTTTAAGTGAAAATTGTGTAATAACTACCCCTTCTTCCACTTGCCATACCAATACAAGTGTCTTTAAGGTGGACGAACATCAAAAGCATTGTCAAAAACAGTTGTCACAACGATGTCAAAGAGGTACTAACTCTTAGAGGAGGGGAGAGAGGAAGATAGGCAGGAGGACAAAGGACAGAATTCCAAATCGTATCTAAGGTTAGGACACTACAACAAAAGGATCTGAATCTCTGCCACATCATTTTGCTTTTAGGAACATTTAGAAGGGTGGTTTCACCATTGTTTAGAAAAAGTTATTCAGTGACATTGTGAAGTAATTAAATAATATTGTGAACATGATTTTATATGCAGCTTTAGTACAGTATGATTGTAAAGTGTTGAGCTTTAATGAACAAATTGACATATCAAGATTAACATTATTCAAAGATTGGAGCTGCCAGACGACATCGAAGGGCTGGGCCCTGTGTAACAGTTTCTCAAACATTTCACTGATGTAGTATATTTGTGGATCAAAGATAAATAATGTGGACAAACAGTAAATTAATGTACTGAATTGCTTTGTACAGTGAATGAACACAATAACATGCCTGAACTATTATGAATACAGTATACTTAGGAAAAATTCTCATTATCTAACTTGAATGCCCTTTCAAAAAAGCAACTGGCTAGTTATGAGGAAGGTCCATCATTCATGTATGATTCAAACACTGGAGATATGCACACTGCTGTCAGGACAGCTACTCAGTCTGAATCCATTTTGCAAGACCTGGGATGAGCTACAGTGGTATTTATCAGGATTTGTCCAAAACAGTTACACGACATAGGACTGTGTGATGTAGGGTCTGTACTCTGGACACGCACTAAGAAAAATATTACTTGTTGCTGGGAAACGGACAGCACTGCAAAAATAGCCTGTTGTTTGCTGGAAACTCATTAGTGTTCCAGACTGCACACTGGCATGCTCAAAAGGACTATGCACTAAGATACACTAAAGATGGGGGCAACCACTACAAGGGCTCCATACAGAAAGGCTACAATTTAAGTCTCTCCTGCCACTGTAGGTGAAGTCTGCATTACAACCCTAAAATAATTTGCTTTAGGGTGGTAAATGAATGAGAACTGTTGAATGTTATTGCTAAGTAAAGGGAACGACATAACTTATTTCAAAATGTGTTTTATTCTCAATGTAATGCTCAAATCTTGTTCCAAATTTTTTTTTTTTTACATACCATGTGACTTTCTTGTTCATCACACATCCTATTCTGATCATCACTGATGGAGATATCATCAACTCCAGAAAGGATCCTAGTAACGCCACCCTTCTCCTTTCCATTCATCTGCTCTTTAACTTTTGCACGGAACAGGTCACCTTGGGTCCACAGGCTAGCTTGTTTCCTGCCAAATGTAACAAACAATTTAAAGGATATCAAGTACAGGGGACCGTAAAAGGTACTTCATTTGTTCTACATCTCTTAGTTCAGAAACTGTCCAGAACATTTATCTTCCTTCTGACAAGATGCCAAGTCCTAATTCCTCTACTCCCCGTTAAACTGAATTTACATGTAATTGTGTTACATGCCACCATTGATTAGTAGAATTTAATATACTCAGTTTTACATACATTCCTATTAGCTTTCAAACAATTGACAGAAAAACGTTAATATCAAGCAGTCTGACGCCAACAGTTTTCCTACAAAAAAAGGCCTTTATCTAGATATTAGTATTTGTATTGATAGTTGTTCTTCAAACCATAAAAATCTAGTTTCACAATGAACAATTTGCACAGAATACCATGTTTTTCATATACACCACTTTTTCTATCTCTTTTCCCCCAGTGTTTCTGTGGGATCCTGTGCACTTCATTCTCCTTGTCACAAATATAAAGAAACATGTCATGAGAATAAAGAACAAGTGCACAGGACCCAAATGAAAAACTGAAAAGAAAGAATGATTTTTTCTTACTGATGATCTTTGGGGGTTTTGGGTAACGTATCAATGATATAATTAAATAAACTTTAAACGATAATCCAAAATCAGAATCCTATGATGCTGAAAATAAAACCTGAAACTCCTGAGTATTTCCAATATTTTCAGTTTTATTTTAAACTTTGTTGAATGGCCGAGTTTAATTGAGGCAGCTCCATTTTATTCACTGATACTTCACTCACCATTCACAAGAGCAGATGAAGATGCTGACTGACCTTCAGACTAAGTACAGTGACATAGCTAGCAGAGCTAGAAGCAGCTCCAGTGATTGGGGTTCAGTCCTGTCCTCCAATACTGTTTATGCGAAGCTTGCAGAAACTCCACGTAACAGTATGAGTTTGCTCCTGTTTCATTCCACACCCAATAGATATGCAAATTGGTAGGTTAGTCGACCAGTGTAAATTACCCAAGGTGATTACAGTAATGGAGATTGAAACTGATCAGAGTGTGAGGAGGATAAAATGGGATCAGCTTAACTGAACACCTGATGGTTTGAAGGGCCTGTTTCTATGGTTTGCGATCAGAAAACTTTACATTTTCACATTAAGATGCTCCAAAGGGAAGGTTACTTTTGTAATGCATTTTTTCAGCTTTAGTATATCTTAATTTGAAGCTGGTGATTTGAGCTGCAGACAGCAAATGCTATACTCTATTACATAAAAACATGGAAAGTGAACATTTGTAGTAAATCAAGGATGCTGATCCTGACCCTTTTCTTACCTTTCACATATTTGTTCTTCATTTATGTAGGAATTGGGCAGGAGGGGGTGGGTCTTCATAAATCAGAAACAATAATTATGGAGCTAGTGAACAACTGGAAAGAAATGTGTGTGACCTTCACTGTCCAAGGACCATGCGTCACACAAGAATCTTCCAAATCTATTACTTAGTACAATCCAGTAAAGGAGGCAACTCTTTGCATCTCCAGTTCTGACACGGTAACAAGCTCCTGATGCTTTCAGAAGTAATTGGTAAGAACAGATCAAGAACTTTGACCTGCTTTCTAATATTCTCTTCTCCCTCTAGAACTCTTCCCACCAACAAATTTCGTGGTATGGAAACTCTTCTCGAGATCTGTAGTCTTAAGCTTGTATTCACTTCCTCAATGCACAATACCAACATGATGACGCTGTATTTTAAAAAGCCATTAATTTTAACATTTGCAGATAATGATCAAATACATATTGGAAAACTAAAAGCAAAACAATGCAGAACTCAGAGATAAAACATACAGTAAAACACTAGCAATAATCAGCAGCCCAGGTCCACCGGTGCTGCCTGATCTGTTGAACATTCCCAACAATTTCAAAGCAGAGATCAGGTATGGCTGAAAAACATTTATGTTTAATATGACTTACTACTAAGTTTGGCATTTACTCACTCTTCTAAAAAGTGCTGCTGAGGTCCTATAACTGATCCCGGTCGACATATTCTGATCCAGGCAATGGCTTCTGCTGCTGTTAATCTGTAGTGCTTCATGATATAACATGCTATAAGAGTACCAGTTCGACCTAAGCCAGCTAAAATATTTCAAAGAAGTTACAAGTCATTTTTTTGTGTCTGAAAACTTTAAAATGTGTTAAATATGCAGAATTTGCTAAAAGGCTTTAACTAGGTAAAAAAAACACAATTCAGTTCATAAAAAATTGACTACATACTTCCCATGTTTCTTAAAGCCAAAGTGCAAAATCCATTGCTGCCAAGTGCCATGCTCCATTGTGTTCTAACCATGCTGCAGAATTGGGAGATACACACAGTGGCTACTTTATTAGGTACCTCTGTACACCTGCTCATTAATGCAATTATATAATCAGCCAATCCTGTGGCGGCAACTCAATGCATAGAAGCATGCGTCATGGTCAGAAGGATAGACTTTAGATGGTCACTCATTATACACCAGCACAAAAGGGTGGGAATGATGTCCCAATCAGGTTGCCTGTTTTACTCTGGACATCGACCTTCTTGGAGATGCACTCAAGCACAAGACCATATAAGGCACAGAAGCAGAATTAGACCATTTGTCCCATCACCTGCTCTGCCATTCAATCATGGTTGTTCTTTTTTTTCCCCTTCTCAGCCCGCTCCTTAGCCTTCTCCCCATAACCTTTGAAGCCATGTCCAATCAAGAACCTATCAAGCTCTGCCTTAAATACACCCAATGACCTGGTCTTCACAGCTGCCTAGGGTAACAAATTGCACAAATTCACCACCCTCTGCTAAAGAAATTTCTCTGTATCTCTGTTTTAAATGGATGCTCCTATTCTGAGGCTGTTCCCTCTTATCCTAGACCATTGGAAAGATCCTTTCCACATCTACTCTGTCTAGGCCTTTCAATATTTAAAAGGTCTCAATGAGATCCCCCCCCCCCCATCTTTCTAAATTCCAGTGAGTACAGACCCAGAACTATCAAGCGTTCCTCGTATGATAACCCTTTCATTTCAAGAATCATCCTCGTGAACCTCCTCTGGACCCTCTTCAGTGCCAGCACATCTTTTCTTAGATGAGGAACCAAAAACTGTTCACAGTACTCAAGATGAGGCATCACCAGTGCCTTATAAACCCTCAGCCTCACATCCCTGCTCTTGTATTCGAGATCTCTTGAAATGAATGCTGACATTGCATTTGCCTTCCTCATCACCAACTCTCCTTGCAAGTTAACCTTTAGGGTGTTCTGCACAAGGACTCTCAAGTCCCTTTGCATCTCAGATTTTTGGATTTTCTCACCATTTAGAAAATGGTCTGCACATTTATTTCTACTACCAAAGTACATGACTATGCATTTTCCAATATTGTATTTCATTTACCATTTCCTTGCCCATTCTCCTAATCTGTACAAGTCCTTCTTCAGCCTACCTGCTGCTTTACCGATCTTCATATCATCTGCAAACTTGGCAACAAAGCCATCTATTCCGTCATCTAAATCACCGATATACAGCACAAAAAGAAGCGGTCTCAACATTGACCCCTGCAGAACACCACTCGTCAGTGGCAGCCAATCAGAAAAGGATCCTTTTATCCTACTCAGCGCCCCCTATCAATCAGCCAATGCTCTAACCACGTTAGTAACTTCCCTGTAATACCATGGGCTCTTAACTTGGTAAGCAGCCTCATGTGTGGCACCTTGTCAAAGGCCTTCTGAAAGTCTAAATATACAACATTCATTGCATCCCTTTTATTAATCCTACTTGAAATTTCCTCAAAGAATTCTAATGGGATTGTCACGCAAGATTTTCCCTTAAAGTCACCGTGCAGACTTTGTCCTGTCTTGTCCTGTGTCACCAAGTACTGCATAACCTCATCCTAACAACTGACTCTAACACTGAGGTCAGGCTACCTGGTCTGTAATTTCCTTTCTGCTGCCTTCCTTAAACAGTTTAGTGACAATTGCAATTTTGCAGCCTTCTGGCACCATGCCAGAGTCCAATGATTTTTGAAAGATCATTACTAATGCCTCCACAATCTCTACTGCTACCTCTTTCAGAACCCTAGGGTGCAGTTCATTTGGTCTGGGTGACTTATGTACCCTTGGGTCTTTCAGCTGTTTGAGCACCTTCTCCCTTGTTGTAGTAATTACATTCATTTCTCTTCCCTCACACCCTTCACATCTGGCACACAGCTAGTGTCCTCCACAGTGAAGACTGATGTAAAATACTCATCTAGCTCATCTGCCATCTCCTTGTCCCGTTTTTATTTCTCCAGCCTCATTCTCTCGCAGTCCTATATCCACTCTCATCCTTCTTTTATTCTATGTAAGAATGTAAGGAAGGAGCATCCCATCACAAGCCTGACATGTCTGGTGGATAGGGGAGGCAACATCCACCATCGCTAATGTTTTAAAATGTCAAAAGTTGCATTTCTAAACTAGAATACATTATCTAAACATCAAGGAATAGAAAATACACTTTGCCCAATTCGTGTTGTGAAAGATAAAGAACCCTAATCGTGACTTTCCACTGGTCCAGATTTAATTTCAGATGTTGATTAGTCTCAACTTGTGCTTTTGTGTAAACGTTTAAGTTTTCTTTTACAAAATTCTTAAGTAAATATGCTATGATATTAATGCCATTATCAACACTGTAAATGTTAATGAGGAACCATACCTTTACAGTGCACAGCAACGACACCCTTTGCATTCTCACAGATGTTCAAGAACTTTTTGACTATAGTATCACTAGGGGTACTTCCATCCACAAAGAAGAGATCATAGTGGTCAAAGCGAGCATCTGTGAATCGCTTGGCATCATACATTTTCTTGTTCAAACGAATAATTGTGGTGACATTGTGTTTTCGAAAGTACTGGAAATAGGCCTCTGGAGCGTGCAGAGGGTAGCCTAATCCAATAAGGAAGAGAAATGGTATGTCGATTAAGTTTGACAACTTTTAAAATGACTCCAGGCACAACACAAGCAGTACACCTAAAAATTGCTTACGATACAAAGCTTCTACATTCTGATAAAGAAGTTGTACTTGAAATAATGGCTTTTAACCTTACAATAACAATCTATGCAACAAACAGTAACCCGCTATTTCACTGAATGTACTTAAGTAGTAGATGGACAGATTTCTAGATGTAAAACATCAAGGGATTCAGGATGAAAGCAAGTTATGGTATTTTGATAAAGGATCAGTTGTGACTGCACCAAGCGAAGTAGCTGTCTGGAAGGGAGTACTCCCGCTTCTTTTTGATTCTTCTGTCTCTGCAAACTGTTCAAGCCTTGTTTACAAAGACTCTGCAAATTTAGAACACAAATCAACCACTTTCTCTAAGTAACAATTTCTATCCCTTTATTAAAGTGCCTTCCACAAAACTTTTCAATCAAATTAAAAATCAAATCTTTCACAATTTCTGGCTGTCACTCGAACTCATTAGGAGGTTATGGCAGCAGCTAAGTGTTTCTGGCTTGCTTCAGAAGCAGCAGTTTGGAAATGTGTTTGGTGTGCAGGACTTCTCTCCCAGTGAGGCCTCAGGACTAAACCCGTGAACATGGAAAAGCACTGCTACACCTGGGAATGGAATGTGATCACAAAGTGATTAACGATTACTGGGAAAATATGGGTAGTAAATTCAACATCAGCAACTTGTTTGCTGACAATACAGGTGTAGCAAAATAAAAGAAATGAGCTAGAGGAGATATTGGGAGAACATCAAATCTTAAAAGAGCAGAAGGAACTTGGGAGAGAATCCAGAGGAAATGGATTAGGTAGTTGAGAACAGGATTTTGAGTTGATGGGAGACGTGCAATATTCAAGAAGCTAGATTTAAGGAATGCAGAGTGCAAAAGTGATATTACTGCAGGGCTGAATGAGAACATCAAAGTAAAGAGCAAAGAGGTGATGAAATGATTTAAATGCAGCTCTAAGCACTGGAGGTAGTGGTGGATGAGAGAGTTGTCAAAAGAAAATATAAAACATTAATTATGGGGGTGATGGGTGATGGACTTACCATTTTTGACTCTTGAATGGGTAGTAGATTTTGAATTTAGAGGAAAGGAGGCCAAAAAGGACTTTGTACAGTCAAGCCTGGAAATGTGGATGAGGTTCTCCCAGGGAGTTGGGAAAGATGTAGAAGTGAAATACATGGTGTTCAACACTTAAAGATCACAAACCTCTGAATAAAATTCTGAGCTCTAAGAATACGTCTGCTGCTAGGATAACATTCAAAGTTTCATGAACACCAGCTATTCTTCAATTTTGTTTTCCTCCGAAGCAACATTCAAAATGCAGATTAGTATTTTTCCCACACAAATGGAGGGACTGCAGTGGAGGACGACTTCAAACCTAACAGGAGTGGTGAGGAGGGAGGAGGTAGCTCTCAGTTACCATTCTTAACAACGTGAAGGCTAATTGCTGAGAAACATGGAAGTGCATTCAGCTTCTTTAACAGTTAAAGGGAAACTTGGAATGTAGGAAAATTTACAGCGGATGGAATCCACAAAGTGAGAATGTATATGTCCAATGCAAAGTCAGCTGATTTAAACAATGCACTGCTTGCTGCATAAGATCATACTTACTTGAAAAGTCACTGTATTATCCTAAAGTTTGCATCTGTGATCTTAGTAGGAGTGTAAAAAATACTTCTGTAACACAGCACATATTGTACTTAACTCAGTAGAACCGTAGAGACTTGCAAGTCAGCAACCGTGAAGTTCTGATGAAGAGTCTCAGCCCAAAATGCTGACTCTAATCCTCTCCAAAGATGCTGCCTGACCTGCCGCATTTTGTGTCTGATACAAGAAACTTACAAGTATGGGAGTGTTCAAATGATAGATTTTCTGCTCCAATGGAAGAACAGAGCAACTGGTATAGATGGGGGAGAATTAAATACCAAGGATGGGAATAAACTACATTCAAAATTCAATAAGTACTATGCTTCCAGCATAATCGTGAAGATCCAATTACCTATTTGGTTCTTGGAGTTGAAAAGAGAGATTCCTCACCTTTCCTATGATCAAAATTATTCAACTAACTTAAAAGGTGACAAGCAGAAAAAAACATGTTTGACATACTCCTTAAATAATTGATATTAAACCAAAGTTAATAGATATTTATTTTTAAATAGGGTGCAAAAGATGATGTTGCAGCAACAGTTTAGGTAAAATATTCAAGAATAAGGCTAAAAGGGGAAGGGGAGGAACTGGAAACAAATGGTAGGGGTCTGGATGACAATGCAAAGATTATGCATTAGCTTACAGAGTAGATTTAAGGAGTAGATTTAAACACAAGAGGTAAGAGTTTCAAATTTGAGGAACTTGGGGACTGGAAGTCAGTGATGTCAGTTAAAGAAAATAAAGTGATTGGTGTACAAGATTTGGTGCCTTAATTTAATGAAAGTGGTGGAGATTTGGATGAAATGAATATTTACCAAAAGTGACAGATTCATGGCCATTCAGGAGAGAATTAAACAAAGTTACATCAAAGTTTTAAAATATTTACAATATGTAAACAAGCCTATTATCTGAACAAATCTAAATCAATAGATTAATGTTGCATGAACCACACTACATGCTCTTTTATCCAAACCCATGAACAATTTATTCTGTCCCTATCCAGCACATACTTAACAACATGTAGTGCACCTCAACTAACACTTGCACCAAATAAAATACCACCAAGGCATCTTGAAAATAAAAATCATTGGACAAATATTACGTGGATATCGCAAGAGCATTATTTAATAATTGAGTACCACATTCAAGGCTGAGCAGTGACGCGATTCAACACCTACCATTTTCTACTTTGCTCTTTGGATGTGGTCCACTGAAGGCCAAAAACTTGCTGGGAATAATCCAGTTAAAATCTCCGTTTTCTGCCCTCTGCAATGAAGTTAGAGGCACTTACTTATTCATGAAAGTTTGTTAGTCTTGAGGTATATCAATCAGAAAAAGTAATCTCCTAATACAATAAAAAACACTAACCTCATAATGTTCATATTCATCTACATCAAATGTATTAAAATTGAAGAAATCATATTGCACAGCCTAAAAAAAAGTATGTTAAGATGAATAGTAATTCTAGCACTGTAACAAGTAAATTAACAGTTTCCTGAAACCTGCATTGAATTTGATATTTGTCAGTTTGTATAGATACCAACTCATATTTCCATTTCAGTAAAAATTTCAGATGCACTTCATGCACAGAGTAGTGAATTCCTGAAGTAAGTATTTTGGGAGGATAATTGAGGTGACCCTTTGGAACACACTCAAAATAGTGTTACTTGATAGCAGTGGGAGGAAATTAGAATATTTCAAGTTTCTGTACAAGGATGAGTCATCAAGTTTTTAAACTGATGTGCGAAGTCTAGGTTGACAAAAGTTTCCTCAAACCATTATTAACAAGGTTCATCATTAAACCATGCACGACAATCAATGAAAAACAAAAAGCCAGGAAATGTTAATTATTGATTTAGCATCTTACCTTACTAACAGCAAGTAAACAGTCTAGAACTGTTAGCTTATATGTGCACGTGCCAAATGAGGCATCTCTGTAATAAGAAACATTTTAAGCTAATCAAAAAGTGAACAAGACATATTTGTTCTATAAACAAACTTAGTATGTCACATAATATTCATAGCCAGCAACTGATATCAATGATACATTAAGAGCAACTCTAGAGCATCTGTTTTTAAACGCATTCATGCCTGCAATACTTACATTTAAGCATTTTGGTGATCTGGAACTAAATCATTTCATTTGTTTACTAATCCTGACACATTTGAACTCTAAAATTGATCTAATCACTGCTGTGTACAAACTGAAAAACAGAATATTGCAAAGATAACAGAGTTTTCAGTTCTACAGATTTTGTGACCACTGAAGCTTTACAAATTTTCAGCAGAGTCCACGCATAATGACTAGTACTTCAATACTAAAGCAAGATTACTTGAGTTTTTCTGCTTATAACCTAATGCAATCTTAAAGACCACCAAACAAAGAAAACATGAACATGTACGACTAATTTCAAAGAAGAAACATAGATATATCATTTGGACGTCTTCACACATACTATCTTTATCTCCAACTTTCAGCTAGAAATCAGCAATCTGGCACATATTTCCACTCAATGCTAATCAATACAACTCTAGGGTGCTGTGTGTGGACACTCCCATCACAATTACTCCTGAGTTGTGAAGTTCATGAACTGGGACAGAATGATTGTATAACTAAACCTGCATATTACTATAGTAATATAATCTGTGCTCCCTGTGTCTGGTCTTGTGATGTGTGTGCATTTCCATGCAAGTACATATAGCTTTATCTTTTATTGTGCTTTATCTGTACTCCTCATATACAGTTCTGTGCAGAAGTCTTAGGCAACCTAGATTTTTTTATATAAATTTTGTCTTGATGTTTATTTTTTATCTTCTGCATTAGTGTCAGTAGAAAAGAGTAAATTTTAGATTTCTAAACATTCATTTTCTAAAAAATAAATGTCAAAAGTTTTAAAGAAAGTAACATTAAGTAACAGACCACTTTTCAAATAAAACCTTGATTACTTTGTAGGTATACAGCCCAGTGCATGATTAAAAAAGATAACAAACAGGTGCTAATGATCAATGACATATTGAGTTAAATTAACTGAATTGATTAACTGGAAATGAAACTGATGGAGAAGGAATTGAACTGGACAAAGGACCAACAAATTAAAAAGTAAAGGCGTGGCAGATGTGACAGGTTAACCTTCAAATCATCAGTTCTTACACCAGGGCAAGAGTGAGCATAGTAACGAGACACAAGATGGTCATCCTGCATCAGCAAGGTCTCTCCCAAGCAGAAATTTTGCAGCCGACAGGAGTTTCAAGATGTGCTGTGTAAGCTCTTCTTAAGAAGCACAAAGAAACAGGCAAGGCTGAGGACCAGAAATGCAGTGGTCGGCTAAGGAAACTGTGCAGCAGACAAGAGAGACATCAAACTCACGTCCCTTCTAAATCAGAAATCCAGCATTCCTATCAGCTCTGAACTCGCAGAAACCACTGGAACCCAAGTACACCTCACTGTCTGGAGAAGTCCTATCAGAAGTGAACTTAATGGAAGAGTTACTGCCAAAAAGCCAAGAGACTCACCTACGCACAAAACACAAGGATTGGGGTGTTGAACAATGACAGCACATACTCCGATCTGACAAGTCAAAATTTGAAATATTTGGCTCAAACAGGAGGTAGTTTGTAGAAGAGCTGAGAGTTCTACATGGATAAGTGCAGCCAACAGTAAAACATGGCAGAGAGCCCCTGTAGGTTTGGGACTGCATTTCTGAAAATAGAGTTGGTGAGCTGGTCAAAATTAATGGAATCCTCAATGCTGAGAATTATAAGCAGATTCCCATCCATCCTGCAATACCATCAGGGAGGTGTCTGATGGTTCCCAACTTCATTCTGCAGCAGAACAATAACTGCAAACACATGGCCAAGGTCATAAACAACTATCTTCAGTGAAAAGAAGAACAAGAAGCTCTGCAACAGATGGTACGACATCAACAGAGCCCTGATCTCAACATCGTTGAGGCTGTCTGGGATTACCTACAGAGACAGGCACAAGCAAGGCAGTCATAGTCTGCTGAAGAACGGTGATAAGTTCTCCAAGATGCTTGGAACAACCCATCAGCCAAATTTATTTTAAAACTGCACAACAGGGTACCTAATAAAATGGATGCAGTTTTATAGGCAAAGGTTTCAATAGGTACATTTAATGTCAAGAGAAATTTATACAATATACATCCTTAAGTTCTTTTTCCACCTGTAAAGGGTGGTTACATTAAATATTGATTAGAGTTGTTTTTTCTGTTTACTGCTTTTTATAGTAATTTTTTGATAAAATTATTTTTGAAAGCATTTCACTTTACAATTTTTTTTTACATGAGCCTAAGACTTTTGCACAGTACTGTACATTGGAGCTGCCATTAGGACACTGTTCTCTCAGCACTGGTGACAACAAACTACTGGAAGCAAGTGTGACAGGATTTAGGGGACTGTGGCTATATGCTGCACTTGCCGTGCAGTTTTGCTTTGCAAGTTAAGACTAGCTTGATCAATAAGGGTAGGTGTATTTGGACCATAAAGAACCTTCGCACCAAAATAACTGATCCAGCAAAGACTTCCAGACATGGAGTGAATTTCTGTAGAAGTCCTTCACTTATCCACAGGATACGACCACTGAAGACACTAATGAAGTTGACCCTCAATAACTCTGATCACTTTATTGTAATGTGGGTGAACAGTTGATTATTTGCAAAACATCAACACTGCTATGTAACCCCTCTTCTTTCCTTTACTCTAATTGTTTCCCCAATTGAAAAGCAAATTCTAAAAAAAATCCTCCTACAAATTTAATATTGCATGCCCAACAGCATTCAATAAAAAAAATTTAAATGTCAGCAATTATTTACAAAGTTGTTAAATCTAAAATAAGGTTAAAAATGACTCCCTTTGGATATGGTTCAACCTCTCTATGGGCGGAAGTTCCCACTTACTTCAAAAAGGCAACAATTATGCCAGTGCCTAAGAAGAATAATGTGAGCTGCCTTAATGACTATCACCCGGTAGCACTCACATCTACAGTGATGAAATGCTTTGAGAGGCTGGTCATAACTAGACTGAACTCCAGTCTCAGCAAGGACCTGGACCCATTGCAATTTGCCTATCGCCACAACAGGTCAACAACAGATGCAATCTCAATGGCTCTTCACACAGCTTTAGACCACCTGGACAACACAAACACCTAAGTCAGGATGCTGTTCATCGACTATAGCTCAGCACTTAACACCATCATTCCCACAATCAAGAAGTTACAGAACCTGGGCCTCTGTACCTCCCTCTGCAATTGGATCCTCAACTCCCTAACCAGAAGACCACAATCTGTAATATCTCCTCCTTGCTGACGATCAACACTGTTGCACTTCAAGGGTGTGTGCTTAGCCCACTGCTCTACTCTCTCTCTACCCATGACTGTGTGGTTAGGCATAGCTCAGATAACATCTATAAATTTGCTGATGATACAATCATTGTTAGTAGGATCTCAGATGGAGAGGAGAGGGCATATAGGAGTGAGATATGCCAAGTAGTGGAATAGTGTCGCAACAACAACCTTGCACTCAACATCGGTAAGATGAGAAAGCTGATTCAGGATTTCAGGAAGGGTAAGATGAAGGAACACACACCAATCCTCATAGAGGGATCAGAAGTGGTAAGAGTAAGCAGTTTCAAGTTCCTCAGTGTCAAGATTGCTGAGGATCTAACCTCAATCCAACATATCAATGCAGCTATAAAGAAGGAAATACAGCGACTATACTTCATTGGGAGTTTGAAGAGATTTGGTTTGTCAACAAATACACTCAAAAACTTCTATAGATGTACTGTGGAGAGCATCCTGACAGGCTGCATCACTGTCTGGTATGGTGGGGGAGGGGGGAGGTGGGCTACTGCACAGGACCAAAAGAAGTTGCAGAGGGATCGAATCTAGTCAGCTCCAACTTGGGTACTAGCCTACAAAGTACCCAGGACATCTTCAAGGAGTGGTGTTTCAGAAAGGCAACATCCATTATTAAGGACCTCCAGCACCCAGGGCATGCCTTTTCTTACTGTTACCAACAGGTAGGAGGTACAGAAGCCTGAAGGCACACACTCAGTGATTCAGCTTCTTCCCTTCCGCCATCCGATTCCTAAATGGACATTGAACCTGTGAACACTACCTCACTTTTTTAATATACAGTACATTATTTCTGGTTTTTTGCATGATTTTAATCTATTCAATATACATACTGTAAGTTTATTTTTTCTATTATTTTACCTTTTGTTTCTTCTTCTTCAATATTATGTATTGCATTGCATTGAACTGCTGCTGCTAATTTAACTAATTTCACGAAAAATGTTGATAATAAATCTGCTTCTGATTTGAAAGATACAACTGGCAACTACTGTACATACTTGTTCAGTTACAAAAACTACGAAACGCATGTAGGGGTTATTGGAAAACAAACCAAAACAGCTGAGGACTAAGCCAGGGTAATCAACACATTTCCAAATAACAAATTTCCAATTCAAAAAAAGTATGTTTGATTCTGTTATGTTTTGTAACTTCAAAACATTAAACTAATTCAAAGAAAGAAGGGAGTCTGAAAACAGGGGTGTAACTTCAATTTTACTTTTAGCAAGATGCATACATATCATGTGGTAGAATGATGATGTATGAAATGTATGTATGCATATAAATAATAATGAAGTATTTAAATGAAGAATGCTTAATCAACCAGTGTACATACAAGATTACTCAAATATTATTGAAATATTAAATATACAACACTCCTCCCTGCTTAGCTATAAACTCCAATTCAATAGAGAATGTATCTCAACTATATACTCAGTATATTATATAATGCAACTACTATGTATAGACATCCACCACATAGCAAATTTTAAATTGCCCCATTTAGGCTTTAAGGTTTAGTCACTGTGGAGAATTTCTTATTCTTGTGGGATAACATCTTTCCTAACGAGGGGGAACACTCTGCTTGGCAGGTGAGACTTGTATCTGTGAAAATAATCTCGGGTTCTGGGGCATCTGCCGCGGTGATTGTACGAGTTGACGCAGACTGCAGGAAGTTGTTCTGCCAGCTCTGGACACCACCTTCTCTCTTTGGATCTACTTCAGTCTGTTTCTTGTTCTTTCTCACATTCCTTCTCTCTTTCGCACCATTCTTTTTCTCATTCACATTCTTTATCTCCATCTCTTCCCTCCTTTTTCTTCTTCTAGTTTGTGGATCTTGATCCTGAGAAGCTCCATTTATTTCACAGGAGTATTCTCTTATTAATCCTTCTATTGCTCCCCTTAAGATCTGATCTCTTCTCTTGGTATCCTCAACCACAACATCATCTGACAAACCCTTTGTTTTCATATCTCCATTGACTCCTTTCTTTATTGCCTTCCATTCATCCAGCTGGGCTTTGGTCTTTGCATCTAGTTTTACAAGCAGCTTTTTGTTTCTCACTTGAAGTTCATGCAATAACCTTAATGCACGCAGAGTAGAGTCTGGTTCTTTATATTTGCAAAAGCCATATGCTTTCCTGAAGCTCCCTGAACTCTCTTCCAGCTTAAAAGCAAGCCACATTTTGCAAGTAACTCTCTGATTAATGTTACAGAAGCTTTCTCAGATATATTGCCTACGAAAACTATAGTAGTCATATCACCGCTTTCGACACTTTCACACTTCGGAGAAACATGTTCTTCCGTGGTCCAATATGTTTTCCAACCAGAGGTTGTACCAACACCCATTTGTCCTTTGTTGTGCAACGGTTCATGGTGTTTGGCATGGACAGTTGTGACATCCTTTCTTAATTCACTTTTGTATGGCATCATAGCAGGAAATGCGGCATGCTAGTATACTCATCTCAGCCAATCATGTCCCCACAATGCTGGTCCTTCTGTTTTTACCACATACAAGGTCAATGTAGCTTGTTGGTTGTTCATAGTTACAAATGTTTTTCCCACAGGAATTATCTTTTCTCCAGTACAAGTTCTTAAATTGGATTTCTGTAGGTTTCAGTTTGGTATCTTTGAAATGCCTCTCAAACTCATTTTGTGGAATGGCTGGAACAGCTGAACCAGAATCTAATTCAATTTTGATTAATCTTCCATTCATTTGTGGCATAAGCCATATTGCTTGTTTATTGCTTATTTTCACACTGAAAATCTCAAGGCTACACAATCCTGCGTCACTCTCACCGTTATCAGATTTTTGACCAATAGCATGCAGATTAGTACTCGTTTTGAAACTACAACTTGACTTTCTAGGTTTTCATCTTCCCGGAGCAGTCCATTTATTTTTATCTGCCCAATATGCTCTTTGTATCTGTCCTACTTCATTGCATTTTCTGCAAGTTTCACCTTTAAATTTGCATTTGACATATGTTAGCGCCTGCCAACAGTAACACAATTTGTTTGACCAGGCCAGATGCAAATTTGTTCAAGCTCAGTTTCATTGCTGACTGCAACTCAAAAGCATCTGTTTTTCCCACTGACACATCAGTTTCAATTGCTCTTATGAATTCAAGTTGTGCTTCAGTTAGAAGCAGTTTTTGCATGCTTCGTTGTAATATTCCACAAACTGTGCATCATTAAACCCATCATTGAACTGACAATGCTCAGACAATCCCTTCAATTCAGCCATGTACACTGAAAGAGGACATCCCTTCCTTTTCATTCCGCTTATGAACTCTAAAGCATTCTGCAATCAACAATGGTTTGAATTCTAAATGTTCCTGCACTACTTTCATGATCATAGCAAAGCTAATTGTGGCTGGTTTGGTTGAAAGACTTAAACTTCTGAGCAAACTGTATGCCTTTAAACCTAATAAACTCAGCAAAATTGGTGCTCACTTCTCATTGGTTATTTCATTTGCTTCAAAATACTGTTCCAATAGCTCAGTATACATGGGCCAATCACCCCTTTGTGTAATAATGTTTGTCGATCTTTCTGATGTAACCAGCCATTTCAGATTTTTTAATGATTATTATCACTCTTTATGAACCCCAAAATTCTTCCATTTACTGACTTTAAAAAATTGATTACCCCTCTCTCTCTCCCTCTCCCTCCCTCCCTCAACACAGTCCCTCCACATGCTGGGCTAAGCTGTTGTTGTTTTATTTGGAATGTCTCGCTGGCTCTAAAGGGTCTGCACCAACTCGGGTTTGTTTGAAAAATAACCAGTCACCAATGTTATGTTTTTTAACTTCAAAATGTTAAACTAATTCAAAGGAAGATGTGAGGAGTCTGAAAATACAGGTGTAACTTTTGAGTTTACTTTTTGTGAAATACGCATGTATCATGTGGTAGTGTGATGACATATGCAATTAACATATAACCCATAATGAATAATTTAAACGAATAAGAATTCTTAATCAATATATACAAGACTATACTAAAATATCATTGAAATATTAAATACACAGCACATTGTTTGTGATGATTCCAGCAAAGACGAACAATCTTATAGTGATAAATTAATGAAATTAGTGGTATAGTGATCTTAGCATTCAAATGAGTGTAACTAAGCATTCTAATTAGCAATATAACTCTGTGCTACTACAATACAGACAGAATATAGATAAATGGCTCCAACGGACAGAAAATAGATACATGGCTCTGAAACAGCATTCGTCCACAAGTGTTCAGCAAGATGATCTCAGTATTATTCTTGTTTTTGCTGACGAATCCCAGATTTCCAATCCCGTATTAAAAGGTTGGTAACAGAAGTATCCAATCTTGGTAAGCCAAAGGAAACTGCACCAACAATTTACCTCTCCTTCTCTGATGGCAGAGAGCCAAAGTAATAGTCGCTAGTGAAGTGTAGCAATTCATACTATTACATATTTTATTTGCACATTTATTAGATGATTCCTGATCAGGACTGCAAACTATTTAGTATCCATCTCAAAAAGGGAATTAAAGAGAGTTACCTGAAGGATTGATATACATTATTCCCTCCTACCAACAATCGGTAGGTTTCCTCTGGAGATTTTTTCAGGTAGATTACCTAAAGGAGACAAGTTTAAGCATACGAAATTTTCAAAATATGTTTGCAGCAATTTTAGTGACACTTCAATTACAAAGTCAAATTCACACATATAAATTTCTATTCTTCAGTTATGCCTTCTTAAGTAAATTAAAATTAGCATTCTTTTCAGAATGTAAATTAAATCTGTAAGAAAACCCCTTTCGGAATATACAACAGCTAAATACATTTATAAACTAGCTTAAGATCACTGTGATTAGACGACCATGGAAATAATCTTCTCCTTTGTGGACTGTAATGAATAAGAAAAAGTTCTATTATGTTCAAGCTCCATAATATATGATCAGTCTAGTATCATTCACCGCAGATCAATTATAAAGTCAATAAAAAGCATAAGTAAATCTATCTTAATTGGAATTAAGTTTGTGATAGTGGGGGCTTAACATTCTTGCGGTGTGATTTAATTTCCTACTGTAGAGTGATTTGCTAACCATTCCATCATGGTACCTACCATAAAAGGCAGATAGATTGCAGAGTAAAATGCACGAACTAAATAAAGGCTTAGATGAAAGCTAAAAATAAACGAGTACATAAGTGTTTTTATTCTTCTGACGCACACTTTATAATCAAAGTCTTTCAAATTCCTGAAGGGCCAGTTAAGAGCTAGAATACAAAACTTTCCATTAATTAATGTTTAAATCATTCCTTATACAAATATAGGACAAAATTCTAGTTTGCTCCAACTAGGAGTTGCTGTGTTTAATCACAAATGACAGTTATTCCCATAAGCACCCGACTTTTTCAAAAGGATCACAAAACAGAACAAATATGAAAATGATCAGTATACAGGTCTTCAAACAAAATCAATCCCCTAATGTGAAAAACACAAGCTCTCTGGCAGCAGATTATAACAAAATACTTTGCTATATGAATCCTATGAATGCAAACAATAATCTAGTGTTGAGTAGGAGTCCGTGAAAATGGTCTCTTGTCTCACAATGATCTAATTGATTTCTTTATTTTAGCAGTTTTACCACAAGCCATGAATTATCAACAGCAAACTTACTGTTGTCTCTAATGACACAGTGATCCAGAAATATTAATTCACACCATTGGCTAGAGCATTCAAACAGTTGTAACTTCTGCATTTTATAGCTACATTTTATACCTGCAACATTACTCATCTAAAATTAAAGCCGACAGTAATGACCCACCAGAGGGTAGTTTGTCTGCAAGGTCAACACCATCTAATCATGGTCCAGCAGTCCTGATTGAGACTAATCCAGTGGCATACTAAAAATAATCTGCACCAAGTGAAATTCCACTTTGGAGTCTCTGGATTCCAATATTTTGTTCATAATTCACTTCGTAGCATATTATTTGTGTTTTATTCTCATGGAATATCACCTTAGTGCAGTCCTCCGTCCTGAGGTCACTGAGTACCTCTCACATTAGAAGAGTAAGGTTCTGAGAGCATATTTGTTTTAGTAGGGGAAAACACATAAGCAGAAGAGTTATGCAATACTGTTATTTGTTTTCTCCTACAATATCCATTCCATGATATTAATAAAGCTGCTTTGTCACAAATGTGTCATTACAGATAGGGCATACCCAACATAATAAGAATATCTCTATGAATGTTACAGCTTTTGGCAGTATCTTGGTGTTTCCAGCACTTTATTCCACTCATATCCCCTTTCCCAGTTGTTCATTTTGGGTTAATCAAACAAATAACCTTCTTCCTTTCACCCAGATTACCTATTTCTACCTCAATTCTTCTTCTGTCTTCAGGCTTAACTTCCTTAACAGTTTCAAAGTAGCATCACTTATACACCTCAATTTTCTAGAAAATCAACATTAAATCAGACGGAAGGCTGCTGCCACAATGTTATTGACTTGTCAATACAATGGAGAAACAGTGTTTAGCTTCTGCCTATAAAGCAGAAGGATATGTCAACTTACAGCACTGATGAATTAGAACCACAACTAACCTTAAAGCAATGACAGGTTTAGTCACTTTAGCTAAAGTTATTAAAATACATGCCAGTATTATTTCAGATATTTAGAATTTTAATCATGTAAGTACAGGGGAAAAAAAGTTCTACAAAGAAAAACATCTATTTTAACTGACACAAAATGCTAATCAGAAAAAAAAATCCTGTTTAACTTGGTGGAACTGCAGTTATTGATGTTCTACTGTTAAACATAGGAATATTGAAAAAGAATGGAAACTTTCTGCATAAAATAACTTGCTTAATCGAAAGTTAGAGAGTCACAGAGAAATGCAGCATGAAAACAAGGCACTTTTGACTACCGAGCCTGTGCTAACCAAGTTATTGTTAAGGAATACACCAATTGTTTATTTTTTGCAGGAAAAACCTAACTGAAGTAATTACATAATGTAAAATCTGAGAATATTATTAGCAGGCAGAATGAAAAAGAAGGGCAGCAGGTTTAATAATAAATGACAATAGTCAAACAGCAGGAAGAAATAGACAATAGACAATAGGTACAGAAGTAGACCATTCGGCCCCTCGAGTCTGCACCGCCATTCTGAGATCATGGCTGATCATTCACTATCAATACCCAGTCCCTGCCTTGTCCCCATATCCCTTGATTCCCCTATCCATCAGATATCTATCTAGCTCCTTCTAGAAAGCATCCAGAGAATTGGCCTCCACCGTCTTCCGAAGCAGTGCATTCCACACCTCCACAACTCTCTGGGAGAAGAATTTTTTCCTCAACTCTGTTTTAAATAACTGACCTCTTATTCTCAATCCATGCCCTCTGGTACTGGACTCTCCCAACATCTGGAACATATTTCCTGCCTCAATCCTATCAAATCCTTTAATTATCTTAAACATTTCAATCAGATCCCCTCTCAATCTCCTCAATTCCAGTGTGTACAAGCCCAATCTCTCCAATCTCTCTGCGTAAGACAGCCCTGCCATCCCAGGAATCAACCTAGTGAATCTACGCTACCCTTCCACAATTGCCAGAATTTCCTTCCTTAAACCTGGAGACCAAAACTGTACACAATATTCCAGGTGTGGTCTCACCAGGGCCCTGTACAAATGTAAAAGGACATCCTTGCTCTTGTACTCAATTCCCCTTGTAATAAAGGCCAACATTCCATTTGCCCTCTTCACTGCCTGTTGCACTTGCTCATTCACCTTCATTGACTGATGAACTAGGACTCCTAGGTCTCTTGGCATTTCTCCCTTACCTAACTCTACACCGTTCAGACAATACTCTGCCCTCTTGTTCCTGCTTCCAAAGTGGATAACTTCACATTTATTCACATTGAATGACATCTGCCAAGTATCTGCCCACTCACCCAGCCTATCCAAGTCTCCCTGTATTCTCCTAACATCCTCTTCGCATGTCACACTGCCACCCAGTTTAGTATCGTAGGCAAAATTGCTGATATAGTTTTCAATGCCCTCATCTAAATCGTTGACATAAATCGTAAAGAGCTGTGGTCCCAATACAGAGCCCTGTGGTACCCCACTAGTCACCTCCAGCCAGTCCGAGAAACACCCATTCACTGCTACCCTTTGCTTTCTATCTGCCAACCAGTTTTCTATCCATGTTGAAACCCTGCCCCCAATGCCATGAGCTCTGATTTTACTCACCAATCTCCTATGTAGCACCTTATCGAATGCCTTCTGAAAATCTAGGTACACTACATCCACTGGCTTACCCTCGTCTAACATCCTTGTTACACCCTCAAAAAACTCCAACAGATTAGTCAAGCATGATTTGCCCTTGGTAAATCCATGCTGGCTCAGCCTAATCCTATTACTGCCATCAAGATATGCCACTATTTCGTCCTTAATAATGGACTCAAGCATCTTCCCCACAACTGACGTTAGGCTAACAGGGCGATAGTTCTCCGTTTTCTCCTTCCCTCCCTTCTTGAAAAGTGGGATAACATTAGCCACTCTCCAATCTTCAGGAACTGATCCTGAATCTAAGGAACATTGGAAAATGATTACCAATGCATCCGCAATTTCCTGAGCCACCTCTTTTAGAACCCTCGGAGAAATGAGCTTGGTTTATAAAGTAAAATAAGTTAGGGTAGAATTAAGGAATAACAGTAAGGAGAAAACACCTTTGGAAGCAATCTATTGACAGTAGGCTATTCTGCTGAACAGCGCAAGAACTGAGAAGTAATGCAGGCAATGCAATAGTAATGACAGACTTTAGTCATCGTAAAGACTGGCCAAATGAGACAGCAAATATCATCTCCAAAAATGAATACAAGAATGTATTTGAACTAGTTCCCCAGAACAATACAGTGTGTATCCAGCTTGCAAATGGCTATTTTAGATCTGGTCACATAAATTAAACTGAATTAATTAGCAACCTCAAGGTAAAAGTTTCTCTCGGTGGTTGGGGAGGTGGGGGGGGGGGTGGGGGGGAATTTCTGAGCTGAAGACCGGTGTGCCATGGGAGATGGAAGATCTAAGGCTGTGTGCCCAGAGACCTGAGATCTTTGGGCACAGAGCTCAGAAAAAGTGACGCAATGGACTTTTAACATCGTAAGCTAGCGAGTGTTATGTCTACCCTCTCACTGTGAAACGGAGACTCCACTTTCTCCCGTATTGGGGGGGGGGGGAAGAAAGAGGGAGAGAGGGAGAGAGGGAGGCACACACACATACTTGAATACTGGGTGAACAACGTAGTCTTTGGAATACTGACAGTCTGTCTTTGGTGTTGCCTTGCTCATGCTTGAGTGCTTGGTGGCAGGTGCCAAGGCTTTTTTTTAAAACTGGTCAGGGAGGGGGATTGTTGCTTGCAGCCACTTCTGCGCAGGAAGGAGAAGAGCTGGGGGGACTTGAGGTTCTAACATTTAATTGTCATTCTTTCTTTGGGGGCACTCCTCTGTTTTCGTGATTGGTTGTGAATAAAAAGCATTTCAGTATGTATATTGTACTGTATACATTTCTCTGACATTAAATGTACTTTTGAAGACAGAGCCATAAAGTTGAATAACTGGGTTACGAGCATAAACTAGCACAAACTGTAATAACAGATAGAGAAAGCTACAGAGAAAAACAGAAAGAAAAACAGCGTTGACTCAGAAAGTGAGGCATGGTGATATATAAGAAATGGCATATTTTGTGTATGCCTGGCATAAATTGACACAGAAAGTAGTATATAAGCAAGAAGCAAAAATGAGAATAAGAAACTTAAAATCATGATTATTAGAGCAAAGGTTTCCAGGAAACCAATATGATTAAGGGCTGTCGAATCCCCTGGGTCTGCATCCTAGGATTCAGAAAAATGTATCTGCGAAGATAGTCAATTTATTGGCTGTTACCTTCCTAAATTCCCAGATTCTGGAAAGGTTCCAGTTGATCATAAAAATGTCAATCTGACATTTCTATATTTAAAAAAAGGGGGGAGGGATATATGGGTTAATTAGCCTGTTGTTGCATCTGTGCAGATACATTTTTATGCATGATAATAGGGCACATTGATGAGGTTTTATCATGCTGCACCTTTCAATGCAGCTTTATCTAAATGGATTTACGTTTAGCAACTTATCTGAGGATATAGAATGGATAAAGGATAGCCAATGAACATAGTGAACCTGAATTTCAAAAAATGCATTCGATAAAAATATTGTGCAAACTACTAATGCAAATAATTTAAAATAATTTTCAAAACTGCAGAAAATAAATTGTGAGGAGGTCAAAATGTTGTAAGGGATAAAATCAAGACAGAAGAATGTTGCTGCAATTCTATACCCCAGTCAGCTAGGGACTCTTGGTTACTAAACATACTCAAGACTAAGGTAAATTGATTTTCAAGAAATCCTCGTGTTAAATGACATTTTATTCATTAAAATTTAAAGCACCGTAACATGCTTTTAATCTCATTCTTCACGTCATTGTTACTGTAAAGGCTGCCAAATAACAGGAAATTTATTTTCCATTTCCTACATTGATGGAATAATGGCCTGTCATTCCAACCATAAATCAGATCCCCATGTTCTATCTTGCCTTCATATAACCTGTTCTGCTTAACTTGTCATATAATTATCCCTGCAAATTCTCAACTTTTTAAGCTTTTGGTACCTCATTTTACTATGATGAAAAAAAAAATCACCATTCCAATATTCCTCTCTATTTGTCTGATTATGTGCCAACTTAGCTCTTCTATTTCATTTAGTATTCTGTTCATCCCATTTCCTATGTCTAAGTTTAATCCATTTCATACACTTTAAATATAATTCTTTCAAATCTATATTCCATCAATCACAGTATTTTATAATTTTTTAAATAGATAAATTCATTGTTGATTTTTCAAGCTGCCAGCAAGTAAAATTAAATTGTCCAGACTCTGAAACAAACTAGTCCTGGACAAGGGCTATAACCTACATTAAAACTATCATTATTGAATGCCCTCAGAAGAATGCAGATTTGGCAGCTAGAAAATTGCTGTGGTCACTTTTTCCATCTAGTTCTAACATTCTGCATTGATCCATTTCAATTAAAAATGTTCTGCTTTTCAGGAGAATGATTAGTTGTGTTTGGGATGTTTTATTTGTTTTGGCTTTAATGGTCCTGACTCCACAATCAGCACAGGGTCACCATAACCAGGCTTTGACCCTAACCTCACCATAAGGACCATTCACATTTGGTATCAAACAAACACAGACCTCTTCCATGTAAGTGGTACAGCAATAATGCAATAACTTTCCAAAATTTTCATAAATAAAAACGAAGTTTGCAATTAATTTCTGTAAAAAAAAATAGTTTTTAACAATGGCTACTCTGAACATTTGGGTATCTCATTAACAATGTCTTTCAACAATGCTATTCTAAACTTTGTTTGCTTATGTATTTATTGACATTCAGTGCAGAGTAGGTCTTCCAGCCCTTTGAGCAGTGCCATCCAGCATTGCCCCAAATTAATCCTCGCCTAATCACGGGACAATTTACAATGGCTAATTAATCTACCAACTGGTTCATCTTTGGAATGTGGGAGGAAACTGGAGCACCCAGTGGTCACGGGGAGAACGTACAAATTCCGTACAGGCAGCAGCCTTGGGTCCTTCATTAGTTCCATTTTGTTCTTGCTTTCTAAGACAACAAATTAATGAAATGAAAATCCCCAAGAACACTACTGGTTGCAAATTCACAAGTTTTCTTCAAATGCTTCACAAAATCAACATCAAATATAAATATTCATCTCAGGACAGGATTCCAACCACACTCCAATCTTCCCACCCACCATCAGACATGTATATGTATGGACATTATAATCATGTACAATAGAATGGTGTTAGACAATAGAGAACAAAAAGGGTCTTGGAATAATTTTGGTGTTCCATGCCAAATTAGATGAACTCAACACAAATGCCAGCAGAGAAATTAGAATGGGACTCAGGGTTTACATTGAAAATTTAGATAAGAACCAAACTGTCTGCCTTTAATATTTTCCCTGCCCATCTCAGGCACTAAAGCTCAATAGTTATAAATGGCTCATTGCACGTTATTTAAACTCAGCTAAGAGAGACAGTTGAGGAATCAATAGAAAAGCTGTCAAATTTTCACATGCAATACACAGAAAAATTGTAACTTACATTCCTATACAGGACATAGGAATATAAAGCATTATTAACTAATTTAACATAGTCAACTTAGAACACTAAAGAACTTGATAGTAAAAAGCATTTCACTCAAGTGTCCGAGACTTGGAAGGAGAAGTAATAGAGGAAATTGCTACTGAAAAAGGATATGGAAGTCTTGTATTAAATATCGACTAAGCTCTAGTTTATTTGACAATTGCGAATACAGTTCCTTCAGCACTCAAAGAGTCTGCATAGTGGTTTCTAAGCATGTCATCCTAACGTGTACTGGTCTTTGTTGAGCAGAAGGAAACTAAAAGCAGGAGCTTCAGCCATCATTTTCCATTTCCCCCCGATTACAGGCCTGGCTCTGGTGGACTAAAGCACTGGCATCATGGCACCATTGTTTAAATAAATGAAGTAAATAAATACAATTTTAGCCAAATTATATGCAAAAACTTTAAGGGTCAGTTCAAGCCATTAATTGCAAAGAGAATTATTTCAATAGACTCTGTTCTAAATTTAAATGGGCTACTACTAAATTAGGAATTAAGGGTGTACTTTTGTTATCATAGAGGCTGGGCTTTTTTGACTATGCTAGTTTTTCTATCAAAATGAGAAATTATGAACAGAGTGGCTAAATAATGAAACAATATTTTCATTAATGACTGTGACCACACAAATTGCAAAGGCTCTCTCAGCTAAACAAAGCAGCAAACAGTTCCATTTCCTTTCTGTAAGTTTGATTAATATGCCTTTCCATGCCATATGTATCTTTAATTTTTTTTTTCTATCTCTATGTCTCTTATCACCTTTTTCAGAAAAATATGCAGCCATTGTTTTTAACATGCCCATTAATGTAGCCCAGCATTTGAAGCCAGTTCCAGCGGATGGGACAGGTGAGATCAGCAACAAGATCCAATGGCCAAGAAGGTGGTACTGCAAGGACACAGCAAGGTCAGGGCTATCCACTGCAGCCCAGGAAGTCTCCAGTCATGACGATTTTTTTGTACCACTGGACCAAGATTTTTGAGGCTGACAGAGTGGAACTGTCCCAGTGTAACAGCTTTTTCACTATGAATCTCCTCTCGCACAGTTTTGACATCATTGTTGGAAACGATAGACAACAACGTTCCAGTGCACAATTTCAATTGAAATTCAAACCACAAGCTCTAACGTGCTCGAAGTTTGGAGTGAGAAGATGGGTGGTTGCAAGGGTGTGCAAGTGGGATAAAGAAATACAATGTTGGTTCTCAACCTGCTCTCTCATGGTTTACTTGTTATATTCTAAGAATATCTTTTAGGAGATATCCATGAAGGTCTTTAATGAAAACAAATTGTTTGGAATTATGACAGCATTACATATTCCTCAGCATCATATTTCCCTCCAGAAGTCCTAATTCAGACAGCACATGTAGTTCATTGAAAGAGTGATTACAGGGGAAAAAAAATCCAGGAATGAAAAGGTTTTACTGTATGAGGAACATCTGGCAGCTCTTGGATTGTATTCCCTGGAGTTCAGGAGAATGAAGGGGGATCTCATAGAAACATTCCGAATGTTAAAAGGCCTGAACAGATTAGATATGGCAAATTTATTTCCCATAGTAGGGGAGTCTAGGGCAAGAAGGCATGACTTCAGGATTGAAAGATGTCCATTTAGAACAGAGATGTGGGGAAACTACTTTAGTCAGAGGGTGGTAAATCTGTGGAATTTATTACCACAAGCGACTGTGGAGGCCAAGTCACTGGGTGTATTTAAGGCAGAGATAGATAGGTTCTTGATTAGCCAGGGTATCAAAGGGTATGGGGAGAAGACAGGGGAATGGGGCTGACTGGAGGAATTGGATCAGCCCATGATTGAATGGCAGAACAGATTTGATGGGCCAAATGGCCTACTTCTGTTCCTATATCTTATGGTCTTATATTTGGAACTCAAAGCCCAGAAAATAAAAATCATTAGATGGAAGAGGATGAAGGAGCAGGAAGATTTAGCAAGCTCTCAAGGCTAAAAGCTCAATCATGGGCATTTAAACCCCTTGGCCACTGGTCTTCTAATCTTATTTTTGATTAAGTGAAAATAATTTAAAATTTATCTTTAAAAGATTTATACTAGTGTTGGGATAACACCACAGAATATGCTAGGATGTAAATGTCATCACAAAATTAACAGTTTAGATGTGGGTAATTTAAGCAAGTACACCAAAACAACTCATGTTTGTTCAGAAATGCCACTGGTACTCATTCAATAACCTACTAAAGTTCAGCACCCAAGGCCAAGACCTTGGATTACATGATGCAGAAAATAAAGAATTAGTTTGTTAGGTAAAAATGCAGACTATTCCATTGAATGCTGGCAATAATGTTTTTTTTTCCCTCTGTGATTATAATCAGAGACTAGTTCTACAAACACTCTATTCTTCGTCAGAAGAATTATTCCTTTCTATTGGAAAACACATAACACTTATTAGCATTCATCCCTCATTCACATAAGAACATCATTCACATATGCATAACTGGCTTGAATTAGCAATTACCCTTAAAATGTGCTTATTTTAACTGCCTGAATACAACTATCATATTTTAATTAATTTTGCAAAGCACATAATATCTAACACAAGCATTCCACAAACTGTCTCTCATCCATTTTGGAGAAATCAGAACACTTACTGAAAAGGACCCAATGAGGACCGCTGCATTTGCCTGTTTCTTCTGATCACTTCCTGTGTAGTGAACAATTTTTTTCCTTCCCAAGGTAAAAGACTATAAACACAAAAATACAAAGTGAATTATTATGCATGGTCATAATCTCCAAAGAGAAAATATTAGGGGTATGCTTTCTTCCTGTTGATGTACTTAGTAATTTTATCAAAAGCTTGACTAAAATGCTTTAATCTTCAGCGCGCTACAATACCCCAGCAACTGGCGATGGTGCGTCACAATTCCAAGGAAGCCAGTTTGATCTTGACATTAGATTCTGTCTCTGTGTATTTACATAATCTCCCTGTGCCCCAGGTTTCCCTTAGGACCTCTGGTTTCCTTCCACATGGCACATGCTAGATGGTAGCAGCACTTTAAATTAGCACTTCCCTGACAGGAAAAGGAGATGAGAGCAATGGAAAATAGCTTTAGTGTATATGGGAGCTTGATGGCTCACAAGCATGTAGTGGATGGTAAGGGAACAAGCCAGTGCCAATCCTTAAAAGTAGATAAAATTTGATCAGAGCAAATACTTGAATTCTTAGTTCAATGTCAAACATTTTCTCAATGTCTTTATACAGTATAAACTTTCACATCTAAATTTAAATTAGAAACTCATGTAAACCTTTCCTTAGTTACATCAGTGGTCTCCCACCCCACCAGTGGTCCCAGGCATGACCTGAGAGAACCTTACGTTTCTACAAAGTAACACATGCGAGTTTCCAATGTAACTAGGAATTGGCAATGATCATGGAGATAAAGACACATTGAATAAATGTGAAGTTGAATAATATCAGAAGCTGCTTTTGTGTTGGTAAGTTACTGCACTTCCTAACATGATCTCCCTCTTGCACATGGAAACTGACCGCTCTTCTGTTCCTACATCTTCCACTCCTTACCCCAGTCATGTTTTTGCTTCATTTACCATTTCTTTACGGAATACAATGAGAGGTGGAAACCTTATGAAAGCTAACCTCAATAGCTGGGAACTGGAAATGAAACAGCGGATGCCAGCACAAATATATTTTCCTTTCCATTCCCACTTTACCATGCTTTTGTCCATCACTATTTCTGTGTATTTGATTTTTAAAAATTAACAAATATCCAAGATACGTAGAATATCTGCATTTAATGCTATTGTAGAATATACCACTCTTTAAAAACATTGTTTAAAATTTTTAATTAGGACATAAATTTCAGTTACCAAGGTGAGTTTTGGGGTACATGGAAAACAATGATAACACAGTGGCAAAATAACAATTTTCATAAATTCTCATTACCAATTACAAAATTAAAAAAATAACACCGATCAGCCACGTGCTAATTCCTAGCTCGTTTTACATATATTCCCCTTATTCTATACTTCGTTTAGTATTTTAAAATCTATTGAACTCAGCCACAAAGATTCAATGACTACACTTTCACCGATCTAGGAGATAGAGAATTTCACATGAAGAAATCCTTCCCATCTCAGTTCTAAATAACTGACTCTTCCCTTGTGACTTGGTCTCTAGACGAACTCTCCAGTTAGGTAAACAGCTTCAGTTTTTACAATACAGTTCAGATGTTGATATCTCGAGGAGATCACCTCATTAAATCCCATCAGTATCAGCTAACCTTATTCAATCATTTTACAGAGAATATCCTTATCTCCACAATCATAGTCATACACATGCAAACAGGCCAGTCACCACACTGAACACAGATCAGCCATCCCAATATCCCACTTGTTTTAATCCTCCATTGATCCCATTTTATTCTCATTACATTTTTATCAAGTCCCTCCACCCAATATTCTACCTACAATTAACAGTGGCCAATTAACCTACCACTTTATCAATTTAGTGAATCTATGCTGACCAAAAGTGGACACAGAAATGAAGTGAAAGCTGATAGTGGGCAATCAGCCATCAATTTTTATTCTGCATCCATTCCAAATATCTATTACCATACCAACATAAGAACTAAACTGGTTTAGAAATAAAATAGTCCAATTTGCAAATCACTTTGGACTGGTCTAAGTGCTTATAGATGATGAGCTGGGGCACAGGCAGATTTAATGCAAATAGCATTTATTTTTGGAAAATTGAGGATCATTACTGGGTGGCATCAAAACAAGTTCAGCACTTCTCAATATCACTGGTACAAACACCAGATACTGTTTAACCTTTGAATGAAGTTACTAATTAATTCAATTTGTTCTGTGCATTGTTAAACTAATGTGACCTGTACTCCCTTTACATGCAATCACATCCACACCTCCGCGCCCCCATCCCAACCCCCCACTCCAAGCTACCACTGTGGCCATTATTGGAACCGTTCAGTTTGATGTCAATAAATTTAGATATTTCTGACAAATTTTAAATGGTAGGATCAGCTTTAAAATAATAGCATCAATGCACAGTTATGATATTACACATCTATTTAACCCCTTCCATCACATAAGCCTAGTGGTTGATCAATAAAAGAATCTTCAGCTAGAGACAACCATCTTTTGATCACCCTCCCTCAAATACACACCAATGTACAAAGTGTACTTTCTCAAGCAAGCATTCTTCAACAGAAACTAAGAATATAGCACAAAACCAATTAAACTACAGTATATTCCACCTTTTATTTGGTACTACAGAATAGAAAAATTGAGTTATATCAACATTTAGTTGATATTTAATGTCATTTGTCATCAACCATGAAAGGATATACTCTGACATTCTCTGTGCTCACTCTGTAATTATGTTTTAGCTACAGAGCTCAATTCGTGATGATGTAACTAGTCCACTTCCTGAAAACTGGTTATAGAAGCATCACCAAAACTTGCCACGGTGCAGTGATATCACAGATCTCTTCCCTGCACATGAAACAACCACAAAGATAAACAGGAAGTCACTCTATAATAATAACCACTATATGTGGGCCTGGAGGAGCACTTGCTGCCTTAAATTTAGAAATCGTGTCAAGTTAGCTGGAATTTTTGGAAAAATAGACTGCTATCCCAGAGTACTCTGAATGCGAGATATTATTTTGCTTTATCTGCATCTTGTTGCAATGATGCGTGTGACCATAGCTCACAATTGGAAACACTGGAATGTCATCCTAATTTACATCTTCAATGGTTAGGTGATCCCAGGCTCTATACCTTCGATTGATGGTAATTTTGCTGCCTTTATCAAAGAACATTATATGTGGAAATTAACTAAACAATCAAGGTACTTCAATTTTATTTGACTTTTAAATAGGTTACAAAAGACCCCAAAAACAAAAAAATAAAGAGTCCTTTTCATGTGATTAATACCTGATCATTTCAGATTATTAGGTAATCAAGTGGACAACAGGCAAGGATGGGATCAAATCTGGCTTGACCTTAGCTGGCGTTATCATCCTCTTCCAGCACAATTGCTAAAAATAGCCATTCTGATTAAAAGTCAGCAGGTCCACATAATTACCAGAGATGCAGAAATCTGAACAACTTCTCACCTCATCAACAGTCTGAGGACAATTGTACACTGCTGCTGGACTCTTAGGCTACATACATCCACACTAGACCGGATAATTTTGAAAACACCAGTTTCACGTAAAAATGATAGGCGTTTTTAAAAATATCTCTATCCACATTGAAACTGAGATTTTGGCAAATCTCCTCCTCCTGCACATGCGCAGGACACATCTACCGAAAACAAGCGACATGTTTGGTGTTGAATCTCGCCGTTTGTGTAGTTACAGACTAGAAAAACTTAAAACGACAGACAGCTGTTGGCTTTCGCGCAGGAGAACTTAAAGTTAAAAAAAAACCAAATATTGGAGTATACGGAGGCAACCGACAGGGGGTTCACGGACAGATTGACCTGGCTGACGACAAACATTGAAAAACTGACAAACTCTGTTGCATTAATAAAGCTCCTTGTTAAATGTATAAAACATGTCTGTATCAGTGTTATCTTGTATTTCCATACAATGTTACATTAGGCTGTTACACATCTATTGTCAGAGAAGTACTTGCATAAATAGGTAAACCACCTTCATACAAGCAAGGACAGAAAACACGGCAAAGTGAGTATACTTATTTATTCAGTAAGTTATGGGTCAAAGTATTTGGTAAGTACATTTCTAACTCTTCTGGCTTCAGTCTCTTTGCCGTCTGTTCTGAAATTGTCAGGTTGCGTTCAAGAAAACAATGAAATAGCGCGCTGCTGTCTGACAGCATTTTCAGAAGTATCCGATTACCCCGTCCACACCGATCTGCTGTAGCAGCGTTTCCAAAAATACCCACCCTGGAAAGCGTTTCTGAAAAGCTCCAGTTTCAGGGGATGAAAACACCGTTTTAGTGAGGACGGAGGGTAAAAAAGAAGAGAAAAAGCTTCGGTTACGGATTTATCCGGTGTAGTGTGGACGTAGCCTTACACGAGTCAGATTCAGGAGCAGAAAACGTTTAGACTGGAAACTTGCATCCTAAACCTACACCAATTTAATCTGGCATCGTAGGCCTCAATAGAATGGATCTGGAAAGGAGGTTTCCAATGCTGGTGGAGTCTAAGATCAGAGGACACAGTCTCAGAACAGAGGGACATCTTTTTAGAATGGACATGAGGAGGAATTTCTTCAGCCAGAGAACGTTGAGTCTGTGGAATTCATTGCCGCAGGTGGCTGTGGAGGCCAAGTCATTGGGTATATTAAAGGCAGGGATTGATAAATTCTTGATTAGTCAGGGCGTGAAGCTATTTGAGGAGAAGGCAGGAGATTGAGGCTGAGAGGAAAATGGATCAGCCATGATGAAATGGTGGCACAGGCTCAATGGGCCAAATGGTCTAATTCTGCTCCTATATTTTATGATCTTATACTAGGTCCTTTGAATTCAGTGGGATGGAGTGGGCTGGACACCAGCACACGTAGAGTGTGTCAATTTATTTAATTGAGCCCAGTTTAAAGGATTTAATTGTCAGATATTTTCTGGTAATTGTTTTCATAAATTAAGGTTCATAGTATTTGAAATAGCTTTTCAAGTCCCTGCTCTGTGCTACATTTTACCGCTCAGCCAGTTGCCAGTTTCCTAGAGGAAGACCACAAAGGGCATATTGCAGGAAAAGCAGCATTTGAGGACAGGTGACTGGTGAGCTCCAGGTTTGTAATGGAAACTTTTTGAAACTACAAAGTTGTTATTACTGTTCCAAATTTAGCTTTCCTCTCTCTTTTCCCCCAAGCAACAGTTCAGTTGCTGCAAAGTAGACCACTTCACTGGCAATCTGATGGCTAATTTCAATGCAGCCACAGAATAACTTGCAAAACTTTACCCTTGTAGTAAAATAAATGCAATCCAGACAAAAACTTTGGGAATTAATGAAATACCAATTCAAAATGTAATAGGAACAATATATTTTGCAGAGCCTTCTTACAAATCAAAGTGCAATCATTTATGGATAAATTAACAAAAATAGTTCAACACAAAATTATAAACTTAAGATGACATTACTAAAGAAAAACAAGAGATTTTATAAGT
Organism: Hypanus sabinus; assembly: GCF_030144855.1. Lineage (NCBI taxonomy): Eukaryota > Metazoa > Chordata > Chondrichthyes > Myliobatiformes > Dasyatidae > Hypanus > Hypanus sabinus. The sequence goes on from NC_082710.1 coordinate 44,991,788, forward strand.
GGCAATTGGTAAACTGAATTCAGTTCAGGGAGAACAAATGTAAATAATGTTATATTCAATTAAAAGAAGAATATTGTTTAATGGTGAGGAAAAATGGAGAAACAAATAATTTGGGTGGTCACATAGGCAAATCATAAAGCTGACTGGCAGCTGAAATCAATAAATCCTTTCTTTTCACCCCACACAAGACTGAATTTCAAAGATAAACGTTGCCCTTTCTTTATACAAAGCTGTATCCAAACCCTATCTGGAGAACTACATTTAATTCTTTTTGAGAACTGCATCAAGAAAAATAAATTTCATTTTTAGCATGCAAGATAAAGACTGCTCAGTCTTGAACAGTTTAAAATATGAGAACAGGCTGATTTAACAAAGTTTGGAGCCCTTATGTTTGGATGATCAAGGAGTAATCTAATTGTGGTGGTTAAAAAAGGAATTCATTAAATTCCCTCAGGTGAAAGACTCGAGAAGAAAACAGCAAAATCCTACAAACTTTGTAGAATTAGTACTTTCAATGGCCTTGCACTGAACTTAGGCAGTACTTTTCAACAAACAACGGGGAAATGGTAATCTGAAATCTGTAATATTGCTGTAGATCCTCGGTTAATATCCATGTTCTATAAAAATTATGATTACGTTAGAATGAATGGGGAAAATGCATTGCAAAGAGCAGACTTCATTATGGTGGTGATGCATTTCAAAGGGAAGTATAAATGAGCTCACAAACTGAAAGAGACTATGGTCTTTACTAATGGATACTGGAATGGATATGTAACTGCAAGGCAACATAGCATTCCACACTTTGGAAGTGTAGATAAAGAATCACTCTATTATACAGTGAATGATATGTAAATAAATGCTGGTATGAAGAAGTACACATACAACTTTTTAGGTCTTGTAGTAATATAACTGTCATCCACAAGCAGAAAGATAATGGACACCTGGATATCGGGCAATTCCACAATACTTGTGGAATACATTCTAATAAGCATCAATGGCTTCAACAGAAAGTGAGAGAAATCACCAAGCCATTTCCAAAAAAATAAGTTGATATAAAATTACAGGAATAAGCAGTTACTTTAATGATATTAATGCCAAGATCCTGGCCCATGATTTGAAATAATTACTTGATGCATAAACAAATAATAAAAGGACAGATTAATATTTCAACACAATTCGAAAACCCTTCTCGATTTACAAATCAAAATTCCACAGGCCTAAGTGCACAAAAGCAGCATCTTCGGAGGATTTCATCACAGAATTTACTAGAAGTTAATCTTTCATTTTCTCACATCACTGAAAAGAGATGTTGACTAAATCACTTATCATGCAACCTGCTCAAAATGATCAGGTTATCTGACAATCATGTTTAGATTTCCTAACTACAGGGAATTTTACAATTTAATTTATTACAAATATCATTTTTTCCTCAGAATATCAGTCGGCATCCTGAGTATTTTCTGTGAAGACCGAAACACCTCAAAATAACATTTTTAGTAATAATACTTGTGTCAGCACCAAGTAACTGTTTTACTACCACTGCAATATAACATTGCTGCCAAACTTCTGTCTTATATAGATTTTTCACAAAGAGCCATTGGGAAATGCATTTAATTTTTCAAACACTCTTTCCTGACAAAGAGTAAAGAATGTAAGGCAATTAGTTTCAAAGGAAACTGATGGAATGTAGACAGTGTTTGTCTTTATCCCGCTACACTCTCTCCAATTGGAAACATCTGTATGTTGACTTCAATATTCATGCTAATTCAGAACAATAGTAAAATTATAATAATTAGAGCAATTTAGATTTACTGTTTGGCAGGAGTTCAAAATGTTTGCAAGGGTAATCTCCCACACAGTGTGTTGGTGCGTGAAGCTATATCAAAAAAATACAGAGAGTACCACCACTAAAGCAATTTTTTTTTGGAAGGTAAATGAAAAAGAAAAAAAATTATCTTGGAATCAAAGTGAAATATCTTGGGGGAGGAAAATAGAAATCATTCCCATCCTAAGCACTATCGCAGATTCAATAATTACATATTAAATTGCAAGACAGAGATCTATTTTTCTTCGGGCCAACATACCTCACACTGCATCTCACAATACGCAATTTAAAACAGCAGGATTAAACTGTCTGGTTTTTGTGTCCTACTCCACCATTCATTAAGATCACTGAACACAAAATTGTGAGGAGCATAGAGTAAGAAACTTTCCATAAGCCAGATGATGTCTAGTGAGCACAGGGACTTCTGTTCTTGATGGCATACTTGAAGCTACACTGACATATAACATCCTTCAAGCTTTCAATAAAATTGCTTATTTGTGAATGGATTTTGAACAAGTCCAGACATTTATAACAATTTAGAACAGAACCATCACAGCTTGTAAACCACGAGGGAAAGGTACAGGCAGCATTTCGGATCATCACTTTGAATTAGTTTCAGCTCCAGATCTCAACATTGAAAAGCCTCGGTTTGAGATCTAGATTTGAAGCTAACATAAATACTGTATCCTTATGTTTAAAACGCTGCTTGTTTTGTCTATTTGGTTTTCATATCCTCTTGGTGTTACATTTTTAGCTATGTATTTTGTCACCTTTCAGCATGCAAGAAAACTGAAAGAAAAAACAGGATTTAATTGAATGCAAAAGCTTAAGCTAATTCAAAACTAATTCTAACACAGCCAGTGTTGGAAATCCAGAAACAAAAATATAAAGTAGCTGTAAATACTAGGAGTATCCAATGTCTGTGAAGAGAGAAAATAATTTAACATTTCCGGTTAATGAGGAAAGACAATCTGACTGAAATGTTAACTGTTTATCGCTCCAGAGATACTACCTGATCTGCTGAATATGCTCAAAATGACATACTGGCAAACGCAACAACACATGCTCTATCACAAACAAGAGAGGATCTGCAGATGCTGGAAATCCAAGCAACACAAACAAAATGGAACTCAGTAGGCCAGGCAGCATCTATGCTTGGATTTCCAGCATCTGCAGATTGTCCTGTTTGTGATGGAGAGTGGCACTCTGGCCAGTCTGCCGAAGGCTCTCAGCCCGACTACTTTTCTCTATAGATGCTGCCTGGCCTGCTGAGTTCCACCAGCATGTTGTGTGTGTAATACATGCTCTATCACTGTCCCTACTCCCTTTTATTGTTGTTGTTGTTGTTGAGTGCTGTCGAGTCATCGACTCATGGCAAACCAATGGATAGTGTAGTTGTCCATAGGGTTTTTGTGGCAAGGTGTGGAAGTAGATTACTAGGCCTTTCTTCTGCACAGATACTGCTGCTGCCCAGGTTGGAAACTGGTCAGATTCAAATTCAGGACCATCTGCCTCAAAGGCTGGTGCTGAAGCCACTACACCATTGGCTGGCTCCATTTACACCATTTATTTTTGCACCACCACCATCTTCAATGGGACCACAAGACAGGAGAAGAATTAAGCCATTTGGCCCATCAGGTCTGCTCTGCCACTTAATCAGGGCTGATTTTTTTAATCCCCTTATCAGCCCCACTCCTCACCACAAAACACATCCTTACCACCAACTCCCCCCCCCCCCACCGCTTTCCACAGTGATTTCTCCCTCCATCATTCCCTGCCTACTCATCCCTGCCCACTAACCTCGCTCCTAGCACTTATCCCTCACCGCCACTCATGGCCCCAAACAGTCCTTCTAGGCTAGGCAACACTGCAAATCTGTTCCGAGTCACCTACTGTATCCAGTGCTCCCTATGTGGCCTCCTCTACACTGGGGAGACCCAACATAGACTGGGGGACCATTTTTGGAGCACCTTCATTCCACCCACAAAAAGCAGGATAATTCTAATTCGCATTCCCATCCCTGTTCTGACATGTTGGTCCATAGCCTCCTCTTCTGCCACATTGAGGCCACTCTCAGGTTGGAGGAGCAACACCTCATATTCAGTCTAGGTAACCCTCAACCTGATGGTATGAAAATCAATTTTTACAACTATTGGTAATATTTCCCCTCCCCTTTCCTACTTTTTCAATTCTCCACTCTGGCCTCCTACCACCTCTCCTCTTCTGCCTATCACTTCTCCCTGGTGCTCCTCCTTTTTTCCCCCTACTGTCCACTCACCTCTCTTATCAGATTCCTTCTTCTCCATGCCATTACTTTTTTCCACCTATCACCTCCCAGCTTCTTACTTCATTCCCCTCCCCCGCACTCAGCTGGTTTCACCTACCACCTACCAGCTTGTCCTCTTTCCCCTCTCCCCACTTTCTTATTCTGATAACTTCCTCCTTCCTTTCTCTGCTCTGAATTAATACAACAATCAAGCTTCCACAACCTTTATGAGTAGGGAATTCACCACTCTGAGTGAGGGGATTTCAAACTGTGTATTTCAAACCTTATTCTGAAACTGTGCTATCTGATCCTGCACTCCTCAGCCAAAGGAAACATCCTTCCTACATCCAGCTGTGTGGTTCAATAAGATCTCCTCTCATTCTCCTGAACTCTAAAGAATACACTCTCATGAAGCTGGCAAATCAATTTTCAAATAGACCGATCTACAAAGAATCTTGTGTCTCCAACGTGTGAAACAATTCAAATGTTCATCATGATTTCTGCTACAATTATACACAACAATTCATGGGCACTACAATATCAATACTTGCCAAAGATACAATTGCAAGAAGAACTGATTTGGGTTTGCAGTTTTCATTATAAATATTTATGGTGAAATTGCCAATGGAAACACAAGAATAAAACCACAACAGCAGTTTTTCAGATGGATGATTGATACTTACGCCTCCATGACCAGATGCTAGAACCTTTACTTCTCTTTTTTTAAAAGAGTAACTTTGTCATATGTACACTGAAATAGACAGTGGAATGATGCTAACTCAGCACGCCCACTCAATAACCCTCACCGGTACATCTCTCGAATGTGGGAGGAAACCCACATGGTCACAGGGAGAACATACAAACTCCCCATAGAACAGCGGTGGGAATTGAACTCCTGGTGCTGCTGCGCTACCACATCCTACTGACGCACTCACCTCAAAAAATTATGAGCTTGAACCCCATATACAATGTCACAAGAGCTCAATGAATCTACCTTACATTGAACTAAGATATCTAAACTTCACAAATGTTGATTAAAGTCCACATTCCAACTCTATGGCTACAATGTAGTTTTCACAGAAAAATACAGAATTATTTTAAGATAACCACTGCTCAGAACAACAAAAAATTTTGATTTTTGTTTTTGGAACACTTCATACTAAGATTTATCTTGCAAATCACTCCAGAAAATCTCTTGGATTTGCGCTCCGCATTTTCCAGGATCCCTCCCTTCCACTCCACAATCTCTTTGACCCTCTACCATCAAACAAGAGGTACTGTAGCATTAGGACAAGGACCGTTAGGATAGGAAACAGCTTATTCCCCTAGGCCATGAGACTACTGAACTCTCTGCCGCCACCCACGTCTGATCACGTATGGTTCGAGTAGGATTATACTGCTTATTTTTGAACGTGTTGAAAAAGCACAGCATGCTAAATGTACGTCTTCTGGAATATATGTAATAATTTGTTAACTTATTTGTGGTAGTAACACGTAATGCAGTGTATGTGAGTTATATATATAGTTAATAGGGCCATCTGTTAATTGGTGCAAGTGTTTGGTTAATTATGGCAGCCACTTAATTGGGCCAAAATGCACTGTCCCAATATGCTCAAACGAACCGGAATTGACTGATCGTGTTATGCACCTTGATCTGGAAGAATGTTGTTTCATTTGGTGGTGAACAGTTGCATGACAATAAATCTGAACTTGAACATTATTTTCCTACTTCCGCAATATCTGGATACAGCATCTGCAGGATTAAGGAAGGATTACATTTCTAGAAAATTATCTATCTAATATTCCATGATATTCCGTAATATAACCCCCTTTTTCTCCAAATGAACCCCATGTTACAAGTGGAGATGTGTTCAGTAAATAGTCTACCGACAAGGGAATTCTGTTTGTTAGAGACAGAAGAGAAAAGGGTTGTTTCTTTTAATTATTAGAAATTGATGTTACATTGTTTGCTAAAGTAACATCTTGACTGTTACAAAGAAAATCCCTTAAATGGCCTCCTGCTGTGAACCAATTTACAATCTAGTCCCCACTAACAGTTCAGTTCTCTGTACACATTTTAAAATTAAAATGCCTTAATTCAATGAGCAATTTTTCTCGTGGATCTAAATGTTTTTGGTAGCTTGTGAAGTAACTGATGTGCGTGCCGTAATGCTGGTCACATGGCGTACTGAAATAAGAGCTCTCCACTTTTCTAGTATTTTGTTTAGAAACACTTTTGAACCGAAAAATATTTACCTTGAGTTTTTTGTTTAGCTTGCAGCAGTATTTGTACAACATGGCCATGTTCAGAGGTCCAAAATCTGCATAGAAACTAGAAAACAAAACGGACATTAAAAAAAACGGCAGGTAAATAGTTAAATTAATTTCTAAAGGAACTTTATTCATTATTTTATATATATATATACACATATACACACACACACACACACACACACACACACACAAAGTAAGAATAATGTAACAAAAAACCCTTTACGGTAATAGCCTTTATACTACTGTAAAACGTATAAATCACGATGGCATTATGACTAAATACTTCACTGCGTCCTAACAATGAAAAGGACAAGGTGGGCCCCACCACTTTGAAAATGTAATGACCATTAAGTTTAGCCAGATGCATGAATCCAGCTTTCATTTTTAAAAATGACAGTTCATTTCATTAGTGAAACAGAAATCTTCAACGTACTATTGCAATTTTAAAACATTTCCGCTTGTATTCAAACTTTAACAAAACATAGACTTGGCGGTCATCAAGAATTTGTCTGATAAATCTAGAGACAAGTAGAAGTAACTAAAGAAGTTGTGGAAAATATTTACAAAAGTTTACCGAGAATTAAATGTGAGGTGTCTAAAATTAACTCACTTTTCATACACAAGTTCATCATCAACGCTAAAATAGTGCGTGTTCGCGGTGTTTTTGGGTTTATGTCGCAGAATAGCAAAATACAGACGATCTGAAACACAAAGATTAAAAATATTATAAATACAATTTCCCGTGATGGTTTAGGGATAAATGAGGGATCCCACAATTGTAAGTGCATGTTCCCCTCCCGCCCCAAGTAGAGTGTAAGCAGTTGTTCAGACGCATTGCGATAGGCTGCTGCCAAACTCCCGGCCATTTAAAATTTAAAACCGCCACACCTTAAATGTTTCGTCGAGTTTACAGAGAGTTCATGGTGGCAGAAAAGTCAATCCAACATATTTAAAACTGTATCAAACTACAGAATAATTTCCCACCTTTTATAAACTCTGCCGCATTAAGAAGCTCCTCTCCATCCGCCATTCCCCAATTTCGAGAGAGAGAGAGAAAAACGAAACAAAACTCAAGAGAAGCGACTGACTGTGGAGTTCAAATCCCGTCAGCCGAGCTTAAAAAAAGAGGAAACGGTGATAATACACAAGGAGCTCGTACAAGGTCAACATTGATGGTATTTCATCCTGCAGGATAAAAATGCAACATAATCCGTCGCAGTACAAAGGGGAAAACAGATAAAAGCCAGGTATTTGGTTAAAATCACCCCATCAACGTTGAAGTCCAAAAGTCAAACTGTTTTTACACTCCTTCCTGTCAATCAGCGGTGCGCCCGCCCCTCTCTGGGGGAAGTGGCATCTGATTGACGCTTGATTGCAACTCGGGGCATTGCGAGCAGTGTATGAACTCGCCTATTGGAACGGAGCCCTGATGGTTGCCAGAGGAAACCATATTTCGTCACCAATCCGGTCTGCCCTCGCTCTGTTCGCGAGCCCTAGTTGCTACACCGAAAACGCCAGGCAAGTTCCGTGTGTGTGCAAAGGGAGAATGAAGAATTCAATTCGTTTTAAAACCTGTCGACATTCAACAACAGTTGGCCCTTGAGAAGCGACGAATTGTTGGCTGAAGGTGAAGTTGTCTTTCAAGTTGAGGGAATTTATAAAGTGGCATCCCTATGGTTTAATACTGGAATCACTGCCAATTTTTTTTAGATATTAAACGCCCGAGATTGAATACGCAGAATATAAATTCAACATTTACAAAGTATAAAACCTTTGAAAACATCAACATTGTTATAGACCTCTTGAGTTTGCTCTAATATTAAGTAAAATCAAGGACGTTCCGCTATTCTTATTCCCTTCGATTGTCCAAGAGTCCTGAAATCCATTGTTCAATATTGAGTATTTTCTTTAGTGATATAGGTTAACCAAACGTCTAAATAGTGTATAATCGTCTGTGCTCACTCTTGAATAGCAATTAATTGGCTTAATTCTAGACCCCCTAAAATTTGATGATCTACCAACGTTCTCAATGCCAATTCTTGCCGATCTTTCCTTTATAAGGCAACCTCCCCATTCCAGGGGGAGCTCAGCAGGCCAGGCAGCATCTATGGAAAAGAGTCGATGTTTCAGGCTGAGATCCTGATGAAAAGTCTCTGCCCAAAACGTGGACTATTTGCTCTTTTCCATAGAGGCTGCCTGGTCTGCTGAGTTCCTCCAGCATTGTGTGTGTGTTGTTCAGTGGAAGCAGTGCAGCCTACATTCAAAATAAGAATGTTCTTTGCTGGGGAAACCAAAACAACACATGGTGTTGGAGGTGTAGTGTAGACAAAGCACTGTATAAATATAGAAAAATGTCCTTTCTCTTATACTTCATTCCTTTATAATAAAGGCCAAAAAATGATTCATCTTCTTAATTGCTGTACTTTTGTTAACTTTTTGTTTTGCATTATGATACTCCCCTATGCCTCTATAGATACACACTTAACAGTGTTGTTGCATGCATTTCATGTCTAATGGCTTACATGCATGGGTATGAACTAATTAAGATAATCTATATTGGAAACTTTGTAATCTAGGCACAAAGGACCCAATTAACCTTAGCAATTGAGTTTCAGATTGGATACAGTGTACAAAAACATTGGACGATGAAAAATAGCCTTAATTCAAGATTTGGAAGCTGGCAACAAAGTAATAATTGGAAACAAATAGGACACTTTATTAGCTATTTCCTTAACCCAATAAAGTGGCCACTGTATGTCCATGGTCTTCTGTTACTGTAGCCCATCCACTTCAAGGCTCAACATCTTTGTTCAGAGGTGCTCTTATGCACACCGCTGTTGTAATGCATGGTTATGAGAGTTTTTGTCACCCTCCTATCAACTCGAATCAGTTTGGCCATTCTCTAAGGTCTCATTGACAAGGCATTTTCACCTATATAACTCCTGTTTGCAAAGTTTATTTTTGGTTTCTCATACTATTCTCTGTAAATTCTAAAGACTGTTGTGCATGGAAATCACGGGATCAGCAGTTTCAGCAATACTCAAACCACCCCGTCTGGCACCAACAATCATTCCGTGGTCAAAGTCACGTAGATCTCGTTTCTTTCCCCCATCCTGATGTTGGCCTGAACAACAACTGAACATCTTGACCATGTCGCATGCTTTTATGCATTGAGTTGGCTGATTAGTTAACAAGTAGGTATGCAGGTGTCCCTAATAAAGTGGCCACTAAGTGTATAGTCCATTGAAGAACGAAGGTAGATGAATGTCAACAGCATGTCACCTTGAACATTTTTGTTACTGCTTTAGTGAGGTCTTGTGATTCTAAAGAGCACAATATAATTGTGTCTTTGAGTTATGTATTATTTAAATTTAACTGAGTGAAATATCAAGAAATTTTGAAAATAACTGGTAATGTTCTCAAATCACAGCACTACAAGAAAAAAAATCAAGCTTGTGATAGGATCACCATGGGATAAACTCAGGTTAGGACAACCAAAAATAAAAAATAATTACAAGGAAGTCCAATTTACATTGTATAACACAAGTCCAATTTGTGATATACTATTACAAAAGTATATATAAAAATTATAAAAGGCAAAATGTCAGAGGATTTACTGGATTCCTATATTTAAATTGAACTAAACCAGTCTGGGGAACTGCAGACCAATTGAGTTAACATCAGCAATAGAAAAGATAATGGAATTATTGTTTAGCGTTTGATAGACAGAAACATTGAAACTGAAATTATATTAGGGAGTTAGAATAAATCTATAAAGTAATTGTGTTTAGCCAAGATGCTTTGATTCTTTAGTGTATAAACAGAAATGGCAGATACATAAATAACATATTTGTTATTTTAAAACACTGTCATTAATATAACATATAGTAGACACTTAAAGTTAAGAAGGAATTAGTTTGGATAGGAGTAATGAAATGGCAAAAGTTAATACCAAACACTAAATAAAATCATGAAATTGAAGATATTATGTCTGATAAAATATAAGGATATGGTGTTCCTTTAAAATTGCTGTTGGAACAACTAGTATAACTATTTGGAATTAGGAATCAAATCTGCAGACAGTACTAATTTGTGGGAAAGGGGGAAGTTGGAGTATAATTAATACAGAGGAGGATTGCAGTACATTACAGGAGACCACTTATAAATTTGGATAGTGGGTGATAATAGGACATGATCTTAAATTTAGGTAGGTGTTACATATTACATTTTAGTATTTGGAATAAGGAAGCCACATTGCTCCTTTTAAAAATAAGTATGTGAATGGGTAGAGGAGCAACAAGTGAGGTGATGCATGCAAAAGCACTAAACAAAATGCAGCATTTGAAGGCCATTTTAAAAGATAATAGCATTTAAAAGTAATGATGTGCAGAACATTAACTTGGCATCTTGCATTACTATGAAGTCTTTTTCTCTATATCTGAAACTTGTAGTACTAGACATTTAAGAAAATTGATAAATTCATCTGCTCTTTTCTGTTCAGTACTTGGTGATTTGATAGTGGGCTCAGATAGATAAAGCGGCCCTTTCACTTGTGGGGAGTTCAAATACAAATACGTCTTTACTAATGATCTGATAGGACATTGTATGTAAATCTCTTTAAGATAGCTAGAAATTTTAAATAAAAATAGTAAATGTTGGGGCTACTCAGAAAATTATATTGGCTGTACAATTAGATCTTTGAAATAACAGATATAGAACAAATCGGATTTCTGGTAAAGAAAATTAGATGGAGAGATTAACTGCAGCTGACCAACACTGCAGTGTTTGCCCTGTGAAAATGTAGTCTTTCCGAAGGCAGTAACTTCCAGCTGAATGAAGTAATTAGAAAAATATGGTACGCTTACTCAGGAAAAAGTAAAAAGGCAAGCAGCAAAATATTATGTACAAATCATACTGTCATTAAGCAAATTATTAATTTAAGGCTGCAATACCAATTTAATGATGAGTATGATTGGAACATAAAAAGCTGCATTATTTGCACATACTATATTTTAATTGTCTATTTAAATCTTTTCAAGGCTTCATTTTGTCACTTTATTAATTTGTCTCAGCTCTGTCAAGTTCCTTCCACCCCAGAACTTGCTTGTTCCTTTTATAGACATGTGTATCAAAGGACACAGTTTTCCAGGCACTTAAATGCTGATGGTTATTCTAAGTATAGTATTAATGAATGGCATAATAGCAATAAAGCTGCTGCGTCACAGCTCCAGTGACTGGCTTTGACCTAGACTTCCAATGCCATCTGCCGAGTTTGCACATGCCTTCTGTGTCAGCATAGGTTTCTTGCACATGCTCTAATTTCCTCCTGCATTCCAAAATTTACAGTCAGGTAGGTTAATAGACCTAAATAAATTGCCCCTTGTGCGCTGACTTAATGGTAGAATCCGGAGGTTTTGAGGGGAATGTGGGGATAATTAAATGGCTTGTGAATGATTAATGTAAAAATGAGCACTTTATGGTTCACATAAAGGGCCTGTTTCCAGGCTATATGTCTCTATCAAATTGTAAAATTAGTTTTGAATCATTTGACTTTTCAATAAATAGACTTTTACTGTGCATTATTGTCTTCTACTTGCTCCTCTATTTAAAACTTACAAATTCCTTTTCACTGTTCTATATGTTACAGAAAATGTATTATTTCTAGTTTTCTAGAATGACATCAACAGTTGTCTCATGGTAGCTGGAGAAGAAAATACACACAAAACATTCATTTATTGATAACATACAGATACAGATGAGGAGCATCATCTTCCATAGAAAATTAGTTTGTTGCCATGTATAATGTACCTGCATGTTCAAAAATATAATGACCAATGATATAAAATTCAGATGTATACCTTACGGTAACAGCTTTGGCTGTTTGTCAGTGGTTGTAAGTTGAAATCATATGCCAGAGACACAGGCTTAAAGTCTAGGCTGAGCCTCCAGTACTTTTCTGTGCTACCCAGTCTGAGATCTATCTTATAAATGAGGTATTAAACTTAGACTCTTTCTATTTAAAGCAAATGCTAAATGACTTGAGGGAAAGTAGGGGGATTCTTGTGGTGTTCTGGTCAAAACTTGTCTCAGTAAGCATCACAAGGATTAAATATTTGATCAATTGCACATTGCTATTTGTGGGATCCAGTTGTGTGGAAATTTGCAGCCAGGTTATTCCTGCAAAGCTTTATTGACAACAGTGCTTTGTACATGTTGATGTTTTAAAAATTGCTAAAAAGCTTTGAATTTACTTTAATAGTGTTGTGAATATCAGAAATGGGTCACACTATTGAAGCCATCTGTTCAACTTATTACCATTTTCACTCATAGGGTAGGATGACAGAATTGTAGAGCTTCTAAAGTCGAAACTTAAAATCCTTTCGAACACAAAATGGTTAGAATTCCTTACATGTATTCTAATTGTTCTAATGAGGCCATTCTGAGACAATTCATTCTTTTTTCTATTTTTGAAAATTCTCAAATTTGGTGAATATAATTTTGCTTGCTTTAAAAGTGAGATCAGTGGTTTGGGCAGTAAAAACATATTTACAACATAAAAATATTAGCTTAACTTTTTAGGTTGGTGAAGAAAATGTATGCGGTAATGAATATTTATCACATCAATCTGCTTCTCCTCCAAAACCACCACAATTTCACATTCTTTCAAGATGTCATTTCCAGCACACAAGTGTAAAGGAGAACAAAATAATTATTACTCCAGAACCAAACAGCACAAAAAAACACCATGAGACCAAATAACACAAAAATTTAAAAAGCACAATAAATATAAATGCATAAGATAGCTTATATAAATATATGGGATGCGTTGGTGGGTGGAGGTGTTGATCAGCCTTACTGCTTGGTTAAGTAACCGTTTCTGAGTCTGATGCTAATGGAATGGATGCTGAGCAGTCTCCTCCATAATAGGAGTAGGACAAACAGTTTATGATCAGGGTTGGTGGGATCCTTCATGATGGTACTGGCCCTTTTCGGGGGTGTGTGTATGTGTGTGTCTTTGATGGCGGGTAGGCTGGTGCTGGTGATGCATTGGGGAGTTTTTACAGCAGCTTCCTGTCTGCAGCAGTGCAGTTTCCACACTGTGCAGTGATGCAGCATGTTAGGATGCTCACCACCACTCATCTGTAGAAGGATGTGAGTGTAGAAGTGCATAGTCCAGCTCTCCTCTGCCTCCTCAGAGAGCTGAGGCGTGTTGTGCTTTCCTGATTGTGTAGGATGAGTTCTAAGATTAAGTGAAAATTCACTCTGTGGTACACTTATCTACAAAGACTGCTACCAAAGTCATGGTCGAGGTATAACATTGGCATGTACCTGTATCAACATTTGGGTTATTCTTAATCCTGATCAGCAGCAATGTTCTAAACAGACAGAGGTTCAATACAGACCAGAACTTAATTGGTATTTAATTCTGCTAAGTCAGCAGCATTCTGAAAGTAGCACTATTGTCACTGCTAACACATCTTATCTATACTGTAAACGGATTGAAACCTTGTAGAGACAATGGGTTAAAATGGTGAATAACCATAAGATATGTATATTTTACCATGATGACAAGATTAATTGTATACTATTCTTTATTTTTTTTTGTTCCCTCTAATTTTATAATGTTTTCAATATTCATATTTCTGTCCATTTTATGCTATTGATTCTAAGAACATATTTTCACTGTGTAATAGCCCACACTTTGTAGAAAATTTTTGGCACAGTGGGAAACGTGCTATCAGATTATTTTGGTTTGGGAACCTTTCCAGTCACTTCTGCAGGACCCAAGGTCCAGTACACTGGGGCTTACCAGTGGCATTTACAAACACAAGATGCACCTCTTTCTTTCCTACCATCCAGCGACCCAAACTATCTTTCTGTAAGAAACAGCGATTGTCTTCTAGCCGTTTGCAATATGGCCTCCTACACTGGAGAAGCCAAACATAGATTAAGTGAATATTTTACTCAGCTCCCATATTTTAGTCTGCAGCTGAGACCCTGAACATCCAGCTGCCTGCCACGTTAATTCCCCATTTCAATCCTACTCTACAGCCTTGTGTGTTGTTACAATGTGGCAAATGCAAGCTTAATGAACAAGTTTGGGCAGATTGAAGCTTTTTGGGCTCAATATCAAGTACTCTGACTTTAGGTAAGTCACTTTTTCTTTGTTATTGTATCAGCAATGGCCAATTTTTGCCTCAGTTTAATTTTATGCTCTTTGGTAAGTCAGGCCTGTTGGGGCATGATCAAGAAACTAGAATAATCTGATCCTAATTGCTATATTAATTACAGCAATAACTTACTTGGTCTCACTTGGTAGCTGGGATATTGCATCATGTTCCACCTATGGTTTCCCAGTATCTATGCTACCGAAAACTAAACTGTTTCCTATTTTTCTCAATTCTGATAAAGGGTCCTAGACTTGAAATCAGTTTTCTGGGAAGCCAGAAAAGTACATTTAAAGTGACTAATTGAACAGTCTCCAGGGCAACCCTGACTAGAAGTGTTCAGTAATGAATGTGCCAAATCCAAAGTATGAATCTTGACCTTTCAAATGCTGGTTGTCCTAGTAGGTATTTCCGCTATTTTCTAATGTATTTTCGAATCCCGCTGTATTTTTGGTCTCTCTTTCTCTCTCGAGTAACACCTGTACTACATTCAGACTAAATGAGAGATCTTCCATTTTAAGATGGCGCTGCTGAAGGCAAGTGACAAGTTACCAAAATAAAGAATAACCCCTTTCCAGTTTAAAAAAGTACTATGGTAAATGATCACCACAAACAATGGAGAGGTGAAGGCAAGGCTGAGTTGAGCAAGTTTGATGCATGGTGAAACCAAGGCGAGGTCAAGGCAAATCTGATGCAAAGCTGGAGTGAGGTTGAGGCATATTCGAGGCCTGTCCACCTAAATTGAGAGTGAAGTTTGATTGATCTAAGCACCAGACCGATTTGGGAAGTTTGGGTACAGGCTGAAATGTGGTGGCAGGGTCCAGGCCCAGGATGTATTGATGCGACAGGGTCAGGGCCTGGTCCTAGAGCGAGGAACGACCTGATGTTTGGCCGACTTAAACGCTGGACCAGATAGGTTAAAAAGGCGGGATGTTGGGACTGGAGCTGAGGGTTGGGTTGGTTCTGCTTGCTGCTCTGTGAAATTTACTCTGATTTTCACTGCACTGAGGCAGGGGCTGTGACCTGCTCCGGCTTCTCCGGGCTTCATGTCTAAGGACTCGCTTTAGGTCTAAATGCTGTTTGCTTACTCTTTTGCTTGCACGATTTGTTTTTCCCTCCTTGCACCTTGGGTGCTTGTCGTTCTTTTTATGGGTTCTTTTGGGTTTCTTGTTTTCTGGCTGCCTGTAAGGAGATGAATCTCAAGGTTGTATAGTGCACACATACTTTGATAATAAATGTACTTTGAACTTTGAAATCTAAAGGCATACTACATTCTGTCTGAAGAAGGAAATCCCAGAAAATTTCTGTTTTCTTTTCAGATCAATACCATCAACATCAGTACTAAAATCAAGTGATAGAAGCATTATCAGAAACGTTTTAGTCACAATAGCTATTCTCTGTATCTGAAAGCGTGTTATTTGGGCAGCTCTCATTGATGAAATGATCAAAATGACCAAGTTCTGAGAGTTAAAAGCAAATGGTGTCCTCTATTATTGTAACTATAGAACAATCAAATGTATTATTGCAGATAGACTGGTTAATGTCTTAATTGATAATTCAATTACATATTAAACAATTTCAGATGTAAACAGATACTCAACTGTTACTTAGGTTCTCAGTTTGTAAGGTGATGTGCTAAGCAAAATATGGACAGAAAGTGCTAAAAGCCTTAAAGCCTAATAGTTCCTTACAATCCAATTTGCACAATATGTTTCGGGTGGTAGTTCAAATAAATTGGAGATGAGGGTATCAATACATTAGAAACGTTTAAATGTCTTAATTTCAAATATGAAGTCATCAATTGTTATTTCTACAGAGGTACTTATTGTGGATAAAATTGGTCAAACTTGGAGTTCTATTTTCCTGAGAATTTCCCATTGTTCTACAACATAACTGACTGACAGTGCTGACTTGGATCAATTAAAGTGGTGCCTTTGTACCAAATCTTGTCTTGATCTTTGTTGCCGCAATACTTCACCTTGCCTCTAACACTAGAATGGAGTTAATCCAAAGGCTGAGTGGAAATCTGATGTTTGTGTCTCTGTTCCAGAACTAAGATCACTACTTTATCTGTCAAGTTACATTATTTGCTCCAAAAAATTGTTGATTATTTCACCAAAGCATACTGCCATGTTTACTTTCTAATTGGCGATAATGCCCCCCATACTAAGTATCTTGGAGGAAAAGTTGTTTTACCAAGTTGTCTGCACATGCCAATTGAGATCCATATCTTAGGAGTCACTTTTCAGCAAGGACAGAAGTGGATGACAAAATTCACCACAGTCTCAAATTACTCCACTAATAAAGAAGAAATGTGTTTTGTAGCCCAAGATCTCAAACCTTTAAACCAAGCTTAAAGTCTACTGAGCAGAAGTGGATCTTCTCCTATCCAGCCTGTTGAATGTTCAGAGATGTGGACTACATACCACAGGCATCTTGAAGCATGGGAGAAGTATACTATTGTGGATTATCTGTACTCACGGACAGGTGTGCACTCCAGTATTAGCCTCCACTTCTCAGTGAATACCCTAAGCACAGAATGACTGATAAGGGCAGTTGGGTTGGGGGAGGACCCTTGCATCTGCCTGTTGCCACACTCTTAAATTGTACACTATTTTGGAGCTCTAACAGGGCTTTGATTTTTAGGAGAGAGAAAAAAAAACATTTTAGAGATGTCTTCTAAGTCAACTTGAAAAGATAACATCAAATATTACATCACAGTATAGACCAGTGGTTCCCAACGTGGGGTGTACGCCCCATAGGGGGGTAATTTGATTTTTAAGGGGGGCAATTCGAGAATGAGTTATTAACAGTGAATTTTTTCTAGTAAGTCTGTGTGAGTATGAGTGTGTGCGCGAGTTAATACATATGTGTATATACAGTATGCATACATAAAAATACTTGTGTGTATGTACATGTGTAATTGCGTATGTACTGTATATATAGTGTATCACCATCATTACAACCATCAAATGGCTTTCATAATTAAATTAATGAATTGACTGATGTAGGAAGGAACGAATGAACAAGTCCAAACGCGTAAGAAGCTCGTACGAGGTCGCGCCAATGCTGCTTTTTGCAGTAGCTCTCGGTTCTTGGTGGTGTGAAGGTGTGTACATTGCGTCATCTCTTTTAAACGGTGTATCTGTCTTTGTATGCTGTAGAAACTAATTGGCATTGTTTTATTTATTTATTATTATTTTAATATCACTTAATGTTCTTTTTTTTTACAATTTCTTAGTAATTTCTTCCTCAGAACTTTAACAGTCCTTTGGTTCTTTTATTTTTCTCTTTCATGAATGCCATGTTCTTTGGAAGCTTGTTTAAACCAAGTTAATGGTCTTTTAGGCTTCTTCCAGGTGAATAGGAGTTCACTTTTTGAATAATAATAATTATATATCACCACAGGGGGCATCAGGATTTTAGAGGTGATTAGGTGGGGCATGGCCAAAAAAGATTGGGAACCACTGGTATAGACCCTTTGGCCCACAATGTTGTGCTGACCAACATTCTCATTAACACTGGTCCATGTCCACTCAAACCAGCAAAGAAGCTTTCAGGGAGGCAATAGTTCCTCTGATGTGGAAAGAGCAGACAACCATTATAACTTGGCTGCCTCATCAAACCTTACCTGCCCCATCTGTGGCAGAGGAAACTTAGAACCTAGAGATTAAAGTGGAAACACCTTGCAATGTAATAGGCATCTCTAAATGGAAGTAGTGTTTGCTTTAGGAAAGCAAAACTACATTTTGAGGTAGAAAAAAGCATGGTAATTAGTGAAATTTTTCTAGTTAACCTAGAATTTACAATGATCTGACCAATTACAGCATATAACCTGCAGGAGCATTCTCAAATTAGGGTTTGAGTTAATAAAGGTTTATGATTTAAAAAAAAAACACATCCTTGTGAGAATAACACGATAATGTACTCTGAAGATAGTTTTGTTAGAAAATTATCATGCAGTATTCTCATTACTAAGTGTCCTGTACTCAAGTGATTATAAGGTAACATGATGAATTGAATGGAGAGAGGTTTGAATAAAGCAGTTTAAAAAGAAACTGTCCATTTGGTGAAATTAGCAGGAAACACGTTCAGGCAGAAAAGAGGATAAGGAAGAATTATACACATCTGGAGGTCAGTACAGTACAAGGTTTCTGGACATTAAAGTAATTCAAAAGAGACATTGGGTTAATAATTTAGGGTTGTATACAGCACCCTCTAATGGTGTACTACCTACTGCCAATTCAAGATAGCATTGCTATTGCAGTATGGTCAATGAATAAAGAATATAAACAGACATGATACCCTTGATCTGATAGTTTTGTGCAAAATTGATAAACAATATGTTATGCATTATGTGATGTGTGGTATATTTGATATTCATGATAGCATGTAACACAAGGTTCCTAAATTAGGACTTATGCTCTTGAAGATAATAGACTGGCATGGCTGCAGATTTGGATAATGGGCAAAAAATGGAGAAGATGGTCTTTTTGAGGTTGGGAAGGTGGGTCTAGTAAAGGTACCACTGCTCACAGCCTCCCAAATAATATTTGAGCTTTCTGATGATACAAAGCTGGGCGATGGTATGAATTGTGAGTAGACTTCGGGAGGAAACAGACAGCCTAAGTGAATGGGTGGAGGAACTGCAGATGAAATATAACATAAACAGTCAAAGAGTCATGGTGAATTACACTATGAAAATGTGTCCCTTGACCCACTGTGTCCATGCCAATCATCAAGTAACTATCCACACTAATCCCATCTTCTGCACTTGGCCCACAGCCTTTAATACTGTGGCATTTCAATGGCTCATCTGAATGCTCTTGCAGAATCAAAATGAGACACAGGTTTAACATCACTGGCATATGTCATGAAATCTGTTGTTTGTGGCAGCAGTGTAATAAATTAATTAAATAGTGTAAAATGAGAAAGGAAAGAAATACTGAAGAAATGTCCATTCAGAAATCTGATGGTGGATGGAAAGAAGCTGTTTATAAAATGCTGAGTGTGTGTCTTCAGGCTCCTGTACTCCCTCCTTGATTGTAGCAATGAGAAGAGGGCATGTCCTGGGTGATGGGGATCCTTAACAATGGCTGCTGCCTTTCTAAATGTTTTAAGTATCTATTTCCATCATCCCTTTAGGTAGAACATTCCAGATTTCAATTGCTCTTTTGGTGCAGGAACAAAATCTTCTAACCTCCTTTAAATATCTTACCCCTTACCTTAAATCCATGTCTGCTGCAAAGGGAAGGTTTTTTTTTTACAATGGCCTTCATGACTTTGTATACCTCAGTCAAGTCCCTCTTCAGTTTCTCTGCTCCAAGTATAATAAATTAATTCTATCCAGTTTCTCTTTGTAGATGAATCAGTTCATTACAGGCTTCCCATCAAAAAGATGACTTCCAATCTTCTGCTTCATATCACCAAACCGATTTCAGATGCAGTTTGCAAAAATGTCATGAATGCCATGGGTTTTTACATTTTGTCCAGTGTTTTGTCCTTATCAAATGCTGAATTAAGTAAATTAATTCTATCAAATGCACTGCACTTATTGACATATTGAGTCACCCCTTGCAAAACATTGGTCACACAGGATTTCCCCTTAGCCAAGGTATGCTTTCACAAATCATCCCACTTCTTCAAGTGCAAATTAATCCTAACCTCTTTCCCTTCTTCTGATGTTGGACTCAGTAGCCTTGTAATTACCACCTTATCCCTGCTGCGCATATTGAATAACAATACCACATTTGCTGTCCTCCAGTCATCCAGCACCTCTCCAGTGGCCAGAGAAGGTTAGAAAATTTATGTCAGAGCTCCAGCAATCTCCTCCCATGCTTTTTATAATAGTCTGAGATACATCTCCATGGGCCCTAGGGATTTCATTTAACCATGTTTAAGCTTACTAAAACATCTAATGCTTTCTCCTTCCTATGGTAATTTATTCTACTGTTTTCAGACTCTCTGCCAGAACTCCACTGTCCTTTTCCATAGTGCAAAATATGAAACACAGAACCATGAACATTGAAGAGTACAGCTTAGAAACAGGCCTTTTGGTCTACAATGTTGTGCTGACCTAACTACATTAGTAATCAATTGCCCAGTGTGTCCTGATGAAGGGTCTCGGCCCGAAACGTTGACAGTGCTTCTCCCTATGGATGCTCCTGGCCTGCTGCGTTCCACTAGCATGTTGTGTGTGTTGCTTGAATTTCCAGCATCTGCAGATCTCCTCATGTTTGCCCAATGTCTTGTGGTCTTTGCTAAATAATTTAATCCATTCTGCCTGCTCAATGTCCATGTCCTTCCATTTCCTGCACATTCATGGGCTTGCCTGAGCCTTTTGAGTGCCTCTGTCATATTTGCCACCACCACCATCCGTAGAAGAAATTCCAAATACTCACTGCATTTAAAAAAAACTTGTCCTACAGATCTCATTTGAATTTACTCTACTCACCTGCAATCTGCAATCTGGTAGACGTTTCAACCTTGGGTAAAAGATACTCTATCTGTGCAACTCATCATCTTATCAACCTCTACCACTCCAGAGAAAACAACTCAAGTATGTCCAACCTCTCCTAGCAACACATGCCCTCTAATCCAGGTAGCATCCTGGTAAACCCCTTCTGCAGCAACTCCAAAGACTTGACATCCTTCCTATAGTACAGCAACCAGAGCTGAATGCAATACTCCGATCTGGCCCAATTAATGTCTGATAAACCTGCAACATAATTTCCCAACTATTGAATTCAGCTCCCTGACTAATAAGGCAAACATGCCATATTCTGTCTTTACCACCCTATCAACCTGTGTAGCCATTCTTTCAGATGGACTTGGACCCCAAGATTCCTCTGCACATTAACATTGTAGAGTCCTGCCATTAACAGTGTACTGTTTCTTTACATTTGATCTCCCAAAGTGCAACACTTCACTTTTGGCTGAGTTAAACACTTATAGGCAGAGAAATAACAGATATTTGCAACTGATCTATGTCCTGTGTGTAGTCAACATAGCAGTTTTCTTTGCCAACCACATGTCAGATGTGAACTTGTTAAAAACAGTTGTTTCCAATTAATTCAACGTAATTCCTGCCCTTCAATACTCTCGTGCAAGGTCCGTACTTACCCTTATCTATAACTATCTTAAAACTCAAGGATCACTATTTGCTAACTTAAAAGTCAGTCATGAGTCCAGGCTCATTACCCACAACTAGATATGGCACCACTTCCTGTTAGATTATTTACATACTGATTTTAGAAACCCACCTGGATGAGCCCAACAAATTCTGCCCAGTCTAAACCTTTTGCACTAAGGAGATCCTGATCTGTATTAGGGAAGTCATCCACTACAACAACCCTCTTGTTTTTTCATATTTCCTTAATCTGCCTTCATATCTGTTCTTCATTGTCACAATGGCTACTGAGGGGTCTGGGGTAGAATCCCATCAGAGTGATCGCACCTTTCTTATTTTTGAGTTCTACCCATGTACACGCTGGATGAGTCTTCCATTATGCCCACTCTGAATGCAGTGTGATATTATCCCTGATTAATAGTGCAATTCCCTTTCTGTCTTTTAACTCTTTCTATACCTTCTCTAAAACAACAGGACTCTGGAACATTAGTCATCCATTCCTGTCCCTCTGTCACAAACACAACATCATGGATCTATGTAGTGATCCATGCTTAAGTTCATTGCCCTTGCCCATAATACTTGTAAGTGCTCATCCCACTGTGTCTATTAACTTGCTCCTGTTTTTACTGTCTAATGACATCTACCTTCCACACAATCCCTCCACTTTCTGACCTGGTGTGCTGATTCCCATTTCCCTGGGGAAAGTCGTTTCAACCCTCTTAAGTAGCACCAGCAAGCCTCTCGGCCAGGATATTGGTGCACCTCTAGTAAAGGTGTAACCCATCCCTCTTGTATGTATCACACCTGCCCCAGAAGAGATCTCAATGAACTGCAAATCTGAAATTCCACTCCCTGCACCAGTTTCTCAGCCACGCTTTAATCTGTTCTGTCTTTCTATTCCTGCTCTGACTAATACATGGCACTGGGTGTAAAAGATTAGAAATATTTATTTAAGACCTCATCTACATTCCCTGGCTCCATGCACAATTTGTCACTTTGGTCTCTGGTTACCCTCTTGCCGTTAATATATTATAAAATACTTCGGATTTTCCTTAATAGAAGTGACATTTTGTGGTTCCTCCGCACCCTATTTTAGGTATTTTAGGTATTCATCTGCATTCTGTGTGGTTTCATTGTTTCTCTGTTCCCAAAAATGCCATAACTACCTCTCTTTCTCAATCCAGTCCTCATTGTCCCTTGACATCTGGATTTTATTTAATCATATTGAAATTTGACTTCCCTTAGTTTAGGACCTTAATTTCCATTCAAACTTTGCCCTTATTAGCAACTGTAAGCTCGCAATGTTATGGTCACTATCTCTGAAATACAGTACTCTCCCGTGGACACTCCCTCAATTCGTCCAGTTAGTCCCAAAGATTTGATTCAGTATTACCCTTTCTGCAGCAGGACTATGTAAAAACAGTATGTTTTAAAATGGTGAGAGACTGAAAGCTGTTAGTTGTTGAAGGTATGACATACAGCAAACAATTAGGACTGCAAATAGTATGTTCGCCATTATTGCAACAGTACATGACTGAAGACATTTTACAGCAATTATAAAGGACGCCGGTGAAACTATATCTGACTTTGCCTCCCCAATGAATTAACACAATGTGATGAATGGAGTGCAACATAGATTCACCAGATTTATTTTTCGGATTGGAAATGATAGACATGGCCTTGTCCTTTTGAAGATAATTTGAGCAGACTGGGCCTATACTCTGGAGTTGAGAAGAGTGAGAGGTGATCCCAATGAACTGTACAAAATGCTAACAGGACTTGACAGGATGAATGCAGCGATGAAGTCTTCTCTAGCTAGCTCGTCCTGAACCAGCGCAACAAACTCAAAATAAGGGTTCGGACATTCACCAGGAGCCAAGAAGAATCCCCTTCACGAAAAACTAATCAGTAAAGCAAATAATATTGACATCTGAACACTTGTACTAAAGATCTAAGGTTATCGACCTTGTGGACCGGATAGCAATTAAAACATTCAAACTTTGTAAATTGCTGAATGGGCCACTCCATTGCACTACCCTACTCATTAAAGAGTGCACAGTAAGTCGGATGTTATTTATTAGCGTACTTGACAGGCACCATAATTTTGCATAGATTTCGTACGTCCTCAAACTTTTAAAAATGCGACAGTCATCCCTCGGATCTCAAATAATAATTTGCGAAAAAATTAACATTGAATAAGACTGCGGAAAACTTTGGTAAAATGTTTACACGCACATGACAACTGATGATTTTCACAGCAAACATCATTATGTATGTGTATTCCATAGACGTATACTGAGCAGAATGGCGCACATTTCTTCCCAAACCATTTCCTCATTTAAACGGTGACAGTTAATGACAGATCCCATTTTTAGCCGTGGCTTTAAAATTCACAGCGCCGAGTGCTTACAGCATCAACTCTTCCAGAGTTAAGTCTCATTAGTTTCTTTCCCAGAAGAAAAATAATCGCTTCCTTGGCAACATAAACAAAACAAATGACTCCCAGGCACAATTTTCAACTGCCTTGTGATCCATCCCGGTTCCTGTAATGTGCCAACGGTTGGCAGCTGTGAGACGTAGTGGAGCGGGAATAGATTTTAAATGCAATAATTTGTTTTGCCTTTCAGCTGGCGTCTGTTGCTTTATATTTAAATAATAATTGAGGGAAGAGAAGCAACAATAACAAAAATGGATAGAGCAGTTGCCTCTCCAGAGAACCTGTTTAGATTCTCATTTATGCCTCTGCCCGTCCATTAGCCCCGCCAGTAACAATAAGCGATGTCGCTTTTCTCTCTGGTCTCCCCCCTTCCCCATCCCCATCCCCCCCGCACTTGCCTCACCTTGCATCCTGATGTAAACATCGCTCCCTGCCCCTGCCGCTGCCGCCGCCTGCTGCTGCTCTTCCTCCGGCTTCTTCCTGACCGAGCGCCGCTTCGACACGCACCCTCTGCGCTTCTCGTTCTTCCTCTTCATGACGCCCGCAGCTCCTCAGCTGGCCACCGGTGGCGGCTCTCCATGCAGAGCCGTGGCGGGGACACCACCGGCAGGCAACTGCCCCTACCCCGCCCGGTCCCCCCCTAGTCCCCCACCCCCCACCCCCCTCCCCGCTCCGGCCGCTGTTTTCCCTGCTGCAGCTCTCGGGCTCGCCGCCTCCTCCCCCCACAGCCCCAGCCTGCTGCGCTTGCTGAGTGACGTGCGGCACGGGAGGCCGGCACAAGGGCAGGGCATCGGGAAAATAATGCAAGTTGGGCAATTTCCCTCGCCGTCCATAGTGCCAAACTACACCATCAAACGCCGGCTGGCAAATGCGCTTCCTTGAAATGGATCGGCCGTCCTGAATGTGACTGCTCAGGGGCTGGCAAGCTGCTATAGTTTTCTTGAGGTCTGATGTTGGACATGTTTACTATGAGTGCAGGTAGGAGGTAATGAATGCATTGGGTTATGGAAGCGCCCACCTGTAGTGCTGCCTCTGGCCGAAGCTGGCTGATTGGCAAGTGAAGCATGCAGATATATCCAACACGCTACTTACACCAGAGTCTAAAGAGCTGGAACTAGTAACTACTAATTTGTTTTCATTAATTAGAAAATGTAGGCCAGAGCTGAAGTAGTTTTGCCTATATAAATATAGAAATATTAAAGCATTACCTATGGGGAAATATGTTTTCGTTTCATGAATTTGCCTGACTTCAGCAGACTTTCTATCTGACGTTATGAACTGGACATTCCATCATGTACATGATCTGGGCACAAAAATATTACAAAAGAGTCCAAAATCTGCTGGTGAACAAGCCGATATTGGGCAATGATCCCTCAAGTGCCAGCAAGGTGGTGCGTCAAATTGATGCGACAAAGTGAACAGATGTGCGTTTGCGCCCCAGTCCCTGACATCTACAATGGCTCGTGGTTAAGTCATGACTTCATTTCAAAACGTTCACCCTTGTTTTCACATTCCTCCTCATCTGAACCCTCCCTGTCTCTCTAACACTTCAAAAACGATTGTTCAAAATTCCAGCCTCTAGATCTTCCCAGACTGAATTATTGAAGCACTGGCATTTCTTCTACAGCCAAGCCTGGAAATCCTTCTCTTACCCTCTGATCTCCTTTAGGATACTTTTTGGAAGAGTCTTTAATTGGCTTTCCGTCACTTCCCCCAGCATCTTCTTAATTAGCTGGGCATCAATTTTTGTTTGCTAACACTGTATCCCTGTGAAGTGGCTTGAGGTGATTTGCTACATTAAAAGGTACTAATATAAATGGAAATGAATATCGTTATAAAGGATCTAGTGCTTTCCCAGATGGAAGCCCGGGAAGGGTTTAATTGTAAGCATCATTATCTTTTTCAGCTATGTGGAGATGGGAGAAATTTCGGGTGAATGATCAGCCTATCACATACTGTAGGTATTTTTTTAATTCTCTGACTTTCATATATTGGAAACATTACAAACAAGATGTTTACCACATTTCTGAAATTTACGTTTTTTTTCTGTGAAACTCGAATGTGCAGGCATAATAAATGACAAGCTAATGGGACTCATAACGCACTGGGATATCGGACCGTTGTCACATAGTGTGTTTCTTGACCTATGTATGTTGAAATCTCTAACAAAGTGATTCTTTACTCACAATTAGACCACAAGACTTTTGGAGGATGGAAAAATATAGAAGGGTATGCAATCAACAAACTAACCTAAATCCAGTGCAACAACTAATCCACTGAAGGAACTTAGCAGGTTAAACAGCATCTGTGGGGAAAGAATTGTCAATGTTTTGGACCAAAACCCTGGTTTGGGAATGGAAAGGGGAGATGGGCAGTCATGAGAGAAGGGCCGGAGATGATTGCTGGACTGAAGGGATGGGTGAAGATTGAGCCAGATAGGGGAGAGGAAGAGTGGAGTTAGGAAACAGAGGCAGGTGGATAATAGATAGAGGCAGATGGATCTGGGTGAAATGAAGGCGGAGATGATGGTTGGATGGTGATAAGCAAGAACACAAAGGCCATCAATGTTGGAATCTGAAACGTAAGTAAGGTGATGATGGGAACCACTGGAAAAAAATTGGGGGTGTGGGGGGGGGGATGAAGGTGCGAATTAGTATCACTTGGCAATAATTTAGGCAGTAATTTAAAAATCTACAGCACATCACAGGCCCTTCAGCCCACATTTATATGTTGTTCAAACTGGTTTGGAAGGGGAATAGGAATTGAAATTAAAACGTTTGGCCGCTGGGAAGCTCTGCCTTTGGTAGATGGAGTGGTGGACCTCGACAAAGTGGTTCCCCAAGGCAGCTACAAAAGCTGCCTACAAAACTACAAAAACTCACCTACAAAACTGCTGGGGCCGTCTATTATGTCCGGTGCTCCGGATGCGGCCTCCTCTACTTTGGTCTTCCTGCTGGCCCAAACGTGTTAATTCCCATTCCGACACGTTGGTCCATGGGCCTCCTCTTGTGCCAAGGTGAGGCCACCCTCAGGGTGGAGGAGCAACACTTGATATTCCATCGGGGCAGCCTCCAACCAGATGGCATGAATATCGATTTCCCCTTCTAGCAAAATAAAAAATTCCCCGCTGCCTTCCCTCATCTTCTATTCCCCTCTCTGGCCTTCAGTGGCCGTACATGTCTTGGGTACAAGAGGAGCAGAATGGCAGCAAATGGTAGACATGCTGCCTGCACAACTCCAGACACCAGGATTCTGTGCACGCTGGTGAGTCAATTGACTACTGTACATCACCACTAGTGTGTACGTGAGTTTTAGAATCCAAACAAAATTAACGGGAAAGTAGGTGCTATAAAGTAGGATTGGTACAATAGGGATACTTGATCACTGGCACGGACCATTAGGCTGAAGATCCTGCTTCCAGATGTACGACTCTATGATTCTAATCCTCAATCATGGATTTATACTTTATGCGAGAAAAACATAAATATCCAAAGTCTACACAGATAATGTTTAATAAGTTGAGATATTTAATCAATGTGTTTCTCTTAGAATATGATTAATATTGTTGATGGACTTAATTTCTTCTAATAAAAATATGGGAGCTAAAGTTATTTGAAAAGCTATAAGCATGTGTTGAATAGAATTGTGTTCATTTTTCCCTTTGTATTAATATTGTTTCAGATGTCAATGACCTCAGGCTTATTGGAAAAATCCACAGTTTTAACTCCTGCCAGCTGCAGCAATAAGTTGATGGGCGCATGATCGAACCTGTTTAAATCAAGATGTCCAAAGTGAAGCTTACCTCCTGCGGAAATAAGAATAAATCATGGATATGTTCAGCAACGTTCCTTCTCAGCTAAAATACATTGCTGTAATTCTTGAATTCTTAGAAAATAAAATACTATGCAACAATGAAATTAGAAGGACATGGAATCTTCTGTTGCTGTTGTGTACTAAGTTATCAGATTTTAGAAGAGCAGAGTTACACAACTGGCCCAGTGATATGGAGTAGAAGTAAATCAGTGTGTTTTATGACTATCATCTATCGATATCCCGTTGAAAAATAGAATGGATAGATACCAGTGTGGACAAGAGGTTTCTCAGTGGGTATCCCTTATCAACTATGGCAGAGATGGCAGCATTATGACATCTTCTCTGTTTAACTGCACTGCTGAGGTAGAACAATACTGCTGAAGATGTCATCACATGAGTGAAGTGTTAAATTGAGGCCTTGTTGTTCTCTGCCAAGGGCACAAACGATCCCATGGTATTGGAGGATTATTTTCAGAATGCTGCACAATATTTATCCCTCAATTAACATCATTAGAACATGTTTGATCTATTTGCAAGAGCTGCTCTGTGCAAATTAACTTCTGTACTTCCTGCTTTACCACAGTGACTACACTTCAAATAGAAGCTTTATTAATGGGATGTTTGGTGGGCTACAATCGTTTTCTTTATTGTTTTGGCTTGTATATTAAACATGGCTACTAGGAAGAGATATCTGATGAATTTTAGTACCAGCAAAACACAATTAAACTGGAATTAATGCTTCGATTTAAAAAAAAATTGAGAAGGGAGGGAATTTACATTTTGAGCATCAATTCAAAGCTGCAGTCTGTTTTAATTTCCAATGCATATACATGATTTTTAAATACAGTAGTTGATACTGTAAGAATGATTATAAGTTGTTTGTCAACTCACTTGTTCCATGTAAGTAAGGAAGAATTTTTTTGTTAGCAAGTGAAAAGTTTTGTTTCGCCCTAAATAATATTTTGTAAATCTATGACATTAAAAAAACCTGTCAATGTATTCCTTAGAAATAATGCTGAGCTCACCTGGTCCTATGATCAAAGCTCCACCTTGCTGTCCTGGATCACCCTGAAAATCAAATACTGGGCTCTTCATTGCGTTCCACATACTCTTAAAGATTCCAGTCAATGTACTTGATTTAATGTGGGGACTCCTGACTGGTGAAAGAAACCCATGATGATTTTGAACAAAAAATGAGTATAGCTGATCCACTTATTGACAAAATAAATAAATATTAACAAAATGTGGTTAGTTAAACAAGGCCACTAGATATATAGCTGGTTTCATACTTCTGTGTTTAAAAAAAATGTCCACTGCTTTCCATAGTAATCCAGAGGATAAAGGCTCTTTCTCATATTGAGCCATACACGGCAATGAAGCGTAGCCATTGGCACAACACTTTACTGTGCCAGGTGTAAGAATGGAGTTCAATTCCTGCCTCTGTCTGTAAGGAGAGTTTGTACATTCTCCACGTGACTGTGGCTTTCCTCTGGGTGATCCGGTTTTGTCCCACATTTCAAAGGTGTATGGGTTAGAGTTATTAGGTCGTGGGCATGGTCTGTTGGCTCCTGAAGTGTGGCAGCACTTGACAACTGTACGCCCGCATAAACCCCTGAAGCAAGCGACACATTTCATTGTACGTTTTGATGTGTCGATGTACGTACGAGAAATAAAGCTGACCTTTAATTAAAAATTCTCAGCTCCATACACTGTTATTCACAGGTGTTTAGTGCCCATGTAGGCCCAGCACAGGAGCAAACAGTATTGAAGAATGCACAGTATGTAAACCATCACAGGATTGTATTAAATCAGTACACTACCTGCTTGATGGAATGTTTCTCCCTGTTTCATTTGTAAACTTTTATAAACATTTCTGGTTGGATCAGTGTAAATTTCATGAGTGTATCCAGCTAGTGCACAAAAACCCTACAAGCAAAATAATAATTTTAGTGATAATATTAAAGTGAAGAAATAACCTGTTTCTTCATGCTAGAAGCTCAGATATAAAAAATGCCAGTCATACTTGATGCTGCAGTTATAAAATTAAATTCCTGCGAGCTGTTTATTGATCAAAATGGCATTTGAAGTATTTAAGTACCCGCCATCACTTGCAGCTGAATAAGAGTTCAATTTTATCAAAGTACAATTAATGTTTTGTTTGTACTAGCAGCACCCAATTTAGACCGGAAGGATTAACATGAATAAATAAAATGAAAACTATTTAAAATTTAATCTGGCCTCATTTATCAAAGAAAAGCTTTCTGAACTAGCGTACATCTGAGTTTCTCTCCCTATGGCAAACAAAAGGATATCTTTGAACAACAATGCCTCATTACTTGGGACTTGAATCATAGCAATGATCACTTAGTTTACCGAGTCACTGGCAGTATTTATACTGCAAAGCAGTTTCCTTCCATCTACTTCATCTCAACCATTCACCACATCTATTTTCCTTCTTTTGCTGACTTATCTAGCTTCTTTTTAATTGCATCTACTGTATGTTATACTATTCCTGACTATCAAGTACTTTACAAGAAAAATTTCAATGATATTCTGTCTACAGTATGCTACTCATTCATGCATCCCTTCAGATCTGCAAGTAATGTCCTTTTCAAATACTTTTAATGATTATGAATTAAATAACAAAAGGATTTATACCTACCTGTATGTGGTCATGGATGGATTGTCCAATGACTATTAGTCTGACACCAGCATCCTTTGAAAGACAAAATAAATAATAAGGTAATCTCCATGTGAAGCTCTAGACATCTGGAGACACCAAGTTGTTCTGTAATGTAACATATCAGATGCTGCCAGATCCAAACACTGCCAGAACTAAATGATGACAGAGTCCAAAAGAATTATCACTAAATACAAATAAAATGTAAAATTATTTTCAGTTCATGTTTGACAGAGATATCAGAGAATCTATTAGTGTGAGGTAAAGAAAGAGGAGAAAGCTCATTATGAAAACTTAGTGTTCTAAATCACTCTTTTTTTGCTTTAGATTCCTCTCCCCTCATAATAGTGAGTCATATTGATATAATAGTGAATTTCTTGATGGGCGGAGTTTCAGTGAACTTTGCTCACGCCATCTCACTCAAACATTCTCCATTTACTGTGGATGGCAGCAGGCAGGGTAAGCAGAAGCTGGTACCGTGATTTTGTTCAGATCTTTCAAAAACAACTAAGTACTCAGCATTTAAAGTTTTTTTTTCAGATTTCCAGCATTTGGAATTCTTTGATGCAGAAGTAGGGACCTCCGCTGATTTTCCCTTTCAAACCCTTAGGATAATAAATCCAACTGCAAACAGAACCGCTGCTGTAGTGTTTCTGTGGTTCAACCATATTTACAGACTGGAGACTGATGTTCGGACATTTCTGATTCTAGGTTACAGTAGGTTACCGGCTTGCTTTAATCAGCCATCAAAGGAGCTGCATTTTTTTAATACTGGCTGACCCAAAATAGGTAAAATACAAATACCTCTTCTTTGGCCTGCAAGTGGCAAGTTAATATACAATTGATTTTATTAATGTATATTGTCTCTCTTTCTCAAAAAATCTATAAGTTCAATGACTCTGGGACATTGCTGTTCATTTACCCATTCAGCACCAAATACATGCATTAACTTCAATCTGTTACATATTAATTAACAAGAAATCTTGCTCTCTTGTACATTTTCCAAGTGAAAAAGATGTGTGTAAAATTATCGCAACCCATGTGTTAATATTCAATGTAATGATTGTTCATTTAAGTTTTATAGCTGAAAAATATATTCCCTTTCTCTCTTTTACACCCAAGCACAGATTCCATTCTCCTCAACCCTTTACCTTTTCCACCTGTTAACTCCCAGAATCTTACTTCATGCAGCCCTCCCACCCACCCACCTTCCCTCTCACCTGGTTTCACCTATCACTTACCAGATTGTACTCCTTCCTCTCTCCCTACCTTATTCTGGCTTCTTCCCCTTCCTTTCCAGTCCTGTTAAAGGATCTCAGCCAAAAATGTTGACTGTTAATTCCCTCCCCTCCATGGATGCTGAGTTCCTCCAGCATTTTGTGTGTACTGCTCTGGATTTTCCAGCATCTGCAGAGCTTTTTGTGTTTATGATCTGTGACGTATTAGGTCTCTTTGTGGTTAAATGGCTGAATTCAGTGATTCAGAGTAATGAATGTGAAACCTATCACACCATTTGATGAATTTAAGTGCATTTGGAATAGAAGTTAATAACAGTATGGTAATGGATTGTACCAAAGTTTGATCCAAGAACAGAATTGGCCATCTTCACCAGTTCTAGTCTGCTTGTGCCTCCATTCACACCTATGCTGTTGACTCTTAATTAGCAGCTCAGTTTGGGCAGTTACATTAGGGATGGACAATAAATGCCAGCCTTTCAAACAAAGTCCAAAGCCAATGAAGACGTACAGAAAAAGAGGCTCCTGCACACTTTGGTGTCAATGTACTGCAGTTGAACAGGATTAGTCTTACTGAATTGTCATACTCCCTCTTTCTGCTTATCACCAAGAAATTTGCAAAGTAAGAACTCGGGTTAGAGCACCTTCACCAACAATTATGTTAGTTTTGCTGTTTAGGAGAGAAAAAGGAAATTTTAAATGATCTCACCTCCAGATATTTCTGTGGAATTTTTGCTAAGTCCTCCACATACTCTTTGCAGGTATAACACAGAAAATGCTGAAAAATAATGTTAATATTTTTTTTTAATAACAGTGGATCATGAACGTATTAACATGACTTCAAGATCAGTTAGTTGATAGCAGTGCAGTTTAATATAGCCCTTTAATATACTTTCAAGAAATGTGCTTTCTTAAAATACATTTGCAGGAAGCAAGCAACTCGAAGTACAACTGTATTAGGTCACTCAGCACTTTTAAAGAAAAAAAAGACAGACTAACACTGCAAATTTAAAATACTTCAGAATTTGTTGGAAAATGCATATAATAAATGATAAATGCACTGTATTAATTTTCTCCTTCCCCTCAACATTTTCAAATGCATGTGCAATTATTCTCCTGCATTTAAGAAGTTACTTGTGAAATTCTGTAATGGACGTGCTGTATCCCAGCCGAGCTCTGTCTCTGAATTGGGCCTGAGGCCATCTGCATTGCTCTGCCTCTCTTACCCTGACAAAAATCAAGATAGCTTTCCTCTTCTTATACAAACTTGGGAATGATATTTTCCTTCCATAACGGTCAACAACGGAACAGTCTTCGGCAGCCTTGATGTCGATGACTGGGGGTGGGTAGGGTTGATTCTGGGAGCTTCTTTTGATCTGCACAATTTGGGGAGCTTCCAGTGTGTTTTCCAGGCTGGCCGACATAGTTGTTATTTTTGGAAGAGACGTCACTATTTTTTAAACATGAACAGACCAGCCCAGTAGCTCTTATCTGGTTACACTCAGGGCACTAACCACACAGAAATCATCATCAGCTTGCTAAGAAAGTTTCTGAAATAAATTATAAGGCTGTTCCTTTCAAATTGCTAATTAGGTGCTGAGCATAAACTAATAATTTATGACACAAATTGTCTATTATTTAAAAAAAGTTATTGTTTTAATTCTCCAGTCTCTAAAAGGATTCTTAGAAACCAGTCACTTATTACACATAAAAATGCAAAAGGGAATTTATACAGATTGTACAAATAGCATGTGAAGTTAGTGACCAATTAACAATTAATGATCTATTTTTTGATGCTAGGGCTTAATGCAATTTTAAAGTGCATTTGAGATAATGTATTTAATTGAGCATACAGTGGTGTAACATAGTGATCCCATAGGACTTCAGGACCTAGAAATTGTATTGCAGGTAAAACATAACAAGCATACTCCGGTTATGTACAGTTTCCTATGTGACAAAGTGTGATGCATTATAGAGTAAGCGCTCCACACGTACGCATACACAGAACCCTTTATAACCTCCCACCAGTAGGGGGAATTTAGACTGTGGAGGAGATTGGAAGGAGGAAGAATCCTGGGTGTAGGGAGAGACAGGAAAGATAAATTCAAGCAGGTGGGTGTTGTGGAGGAAGCCATACATAGAGAAGAGAATCAGCATTGGACTGGGTCTCTGGAGTTGATCAGTTCCCAGGGGATGGTCAGTCACTGAGGGAGTGTCAGTTTAAGGGATGATCTGGGAGAAGGGAATTATTGGTTAAGAGGCTGAGGAGTCAGGGATGATGGTTGGAGAAATGATTGGGAATTGTTTGGGGATTTGGTTGAAAAGGTAATTGGGAGAGACGATAGAAGCCTGAGGATATTGTAGTGGTGGAAGAGAAGGGTGGATAGGAGGGTTGTGGGTGAAATTTATCAACAAGAAGTTAAAGAAGTCATCTATCTGCAAAACATATCCTGCTGATGGGCCAAGTATGGTCATGCTCCCGAACTAATACTGAAACAGGTGTCATACCTCAGGTGAAGTTCAGTGGTGAAGCCAATGCTGTTCACAAATCTCATACATGCAGTGCAATTCTATGCAAGTATTCTAGACTACTTGGTATTACTCTATATTTCCATTTCTGTGTGTTGTTTGCATGGGGGACCAGTTTGGAAGATCTGGGAGTGAACTGGACAGGAGGTGCTTGATGGAGGAGGTAAATTGTGAGGTAATGCATTCCTTCCAGCACATTAAACTGGATTTGGATTCTGATTATTTTACGGCATGAAGTTTGAAGAGTTAGTGGTGTACACAGTGATAATATATACAAAATTATCAAGCAGTGAGCACCAGACAATGGAATGGTGCAAAGTGGAGCAGTGCAATAAGAAAAGGTGAAGTGACAGTAACCGAGAGAGCAGAATTAAGGGTTTGAGTACCACTGGGAAGGGGAGTCTGAGAACAGTGGGGAAGAAGCTGTTCTTGACTTCTGGACATCTGGACTTTCAAGCTCCTGTATAATCAGGGTGGCAGGCTTTTGAACGATATTGTTAACCTTTCCCATACGATGTACCGTGAAGATGGACTGGATGGAGGATAGTGCCTTGCCTTTGATGGACTGGGTAGTGTTTAACACATGTATTCATGTTAGTTTGGTGTTGTCACGTATACTAAGATACAGTGAAATGCTTTTCTCTGCATGCCATTCAGTCAGATCATGCTGCACCTCAGTATATGAGGTAGTATGGAGAGAAAACATGATGCAGATTGTAGTGTTACAGCTACAGAGGAAGTGCAGTGTAGGTAGACAAATAAAGCACGAGGGCTACAAAAAGGTAGAGTAGGAAATTAGATTTTACCTTATGAGATGTTCATTCAATTCTCCGACAACAGTGGGGTATTGAGTCTTGCTGGTGTGTGTTCTCTAGCTTTTGTTCCTTCTGCCTGACGGGAGGGGGAAGAAGAGAGAATGACTGATGTGGGAGGGGTCCTTGAGCATGTTGGCTGCTTTCCAAAGGCAGAGGTAAGTGAATAGCCAACTGAGGGGAGGTTGGTGAATCTGTGGTAGACTGGATTCAGGAATTCAGTGCCATCCCAAAGGCTTATTTTCTCTATTTTGTGCCTTCATGGACCAGGGAATCTCAATAGTGGGTGGGGATGTTCAACTTGATCAAGGAGGTTTTGAGAACATCTTTGATTCTTGTACTTGTGTCCATTGGGTAATTGCTTTTTCAGACTGCCGGGGCTGGACTGGTGCATACACCCCTGACTGCTTTACTAATTGTTATGTAGAGAGACTGAGAAAGATTTGTTGAAATGAAGCCAAGCACAAACCAGTAAGAGGCTTTCTTTTCAAACAATACAGTAACAGTTAAAACAGATTGTGCTTGGTCCAGTTTCTCCAACCTCCACAACAAAAGAACTCTTGTTCTTTTTGTGACAAATTTGTTTTTGCCATGCCTTTTGCTGTAGATAAACTCTACCAGCGAAATATAATCACATGCATTTTTAGTTTCCTGCTCTAGGCCAAGAGGTAGTTCTCATTGTTCTTAATGAACAGGTATTACAATATTCTGTTTGGAATATTTTGTTTTGAAGCTTTTGAAGCTTGGGAGTCACTTTTTTGTATGAAAGTTTATTTGTTAGAATTATTTTTAACTATTTTATGTCTCTGGATGGCAACCATTCAAAAGTTGCTGTTAGTTTATTTAGAATTCCCCTAATTAATAGAAATTGCAGGATTCTAATATATAGTTTTCTTTTGTAATTTGGTCACTGTAGACCTAGTTGTGTCTCTGGAAATATTTAATTATTTTCTGTAACTTTGATTTTGGTTTGATCACATTTGTGGAGAAGTCTTTCATCTCGCTGGAAAAGTACTTCACCTTTTGTAATGGTTAATGCCCAAGGGGAATGTGAAGAATGAGCAATCATCACAATAAATTGTGAACCTCTGGCTGGTTATCATCAAGTTCACCACAAACAATACCCCATCCAATGAATCCAGATCCTGGTGAAAGTGGTTACTACAATCTCCCCTGCCTTCAGGAATTTGTCTGCGCTGCTCAATCTGTAGTTAGGACTCTCTTTAGCATAGAACGTAGAGCACTACAACACAGGAACCTTTTGGCCTACAATGTTGTAACAAACCAAAATATTTACTAACCAATTGGTGATGACACTGCAATGGGAACAATATTTTCCAGTGGACTCCAAGAAGCACAGTGTAACCTTGTCCAGGAATGCCTGAAATAATACAAAATGATCCAGGAATGGTCACAGTTGCATTTTACTAGTTAATAAAATCAATTTTCAGTGGTGCTATTCTAAACACAGAAATATACGATTGAGTTTCTTAATGATTTGGGAAACTAATGGGGAGGGCACAGCTTTAGAGTGAGAGGGAGAAAATTTAAAGGAAGATATGTGTTTTGTTTTACAAAGAGAGTGGTAGTGCCTGAAACAATTACTAAATAATTTAGCAATCAAATGGCCAATTTATCTAATCCCCTCTGCCTACACAATGTCCTTATCTTTCCGTTTCCCTCACATCCATGTGGCTATCTAACGTCTCTTAAAATTCTCTAATGTATCTGTCTCTACCACCATTGCAGGTGGTGAATTCCAGGCACCAAACACTCTGTGTAAAAACTTGCCCCTCACATCTCCTTTGAAATTAACCCTTCTCGCCTTAAATGCATGCCCTCTGCTTTTAGACATTTCCACCATGGGAAAAGGATGCAGTCTGTCTACTCTATCTGTCTCATAATCTTATAAACCTCTATCAGATCTTGCTTCAGCCTCCACCACTCCAGAGAAAATAACCCAAACTTGTCCAACCTCTTGTTAGACCATATGCTCTCTAATCCAGGCAGTATTCTGGTAAACCTCTTCTGCACCCTCTCCAAAGCCTTGACACTCTTCCTATAATGGAGGGACTAGAACTGTACGCACTACCCAGATGTGGTCTAACTAGAGTTTTATAACGCTGCAACATAGCTTCCTGACTTGTGAAATCAATGTCAAAGTGGACTTCTTTTCTCTAAGAAAATAAGGCTGTGTGTGAATTCACAATATTATTTTATAACATTTTTCTGAATAAATCAACGTGGAATGTTTCCAAAACAATTTTCTGATCTTGCACCAATTTTAGAAACAAATAAAATAACATATCATGTTATCGTGACATTTTCAACCGTCTAAAAACATACACCCTGCATTGGGATGAACTTGCTAGTTCTATGTTTAAAGGAATTACCTTTCTCTGTTTCACCAGAAAATTTTTGAAGGAACTGAGCGTAAATATTTTTCTTACAACTTAGAGACCGTGCTATTGACAATATTCCTTCGGCAGGCAAATGCCATACAAACCATTTCCTGCTGTGAAGACAAGGACATAGAAAATAAAACAGTACAACACAGGAATAGGGCCTTTGGCCCACGATGAAGGTGCTGGCCTAGACGGCATACTAAACTAAACCTATCTGCCTGCACATAATCTCTATGCCCCCTCCCACCCCATTCATTGCCTGTTCACATGCCTGTCTAAATTCTAAAACGCCACTAAACACTCCCACAACCACTCCAGCAACATGTTTCAGGCACTACCACTCTTTGTAAAACAAAACACATATCTTCTTTTAAATTTTCCCCTTCTCACTCTAAAACTGTGCCCTCTCCATTAGCTTCCCAAATCATTAAGAAATCCAATTGCATATTTCTGTGTTTTAGAACAGCACCATTGAAAATTGCTTTAATTCACAAGTAAAATACAATCATGACCATTTTGTATTATTTCAGGCATTTCTGGACATGAGTTACTCTGTGCCTCTTGGAGTGCATAGGTAAATATTGTTCCTATTGCAGAGCTATCCCCAGCAAGCTATCACACCATGGTTCCCTGAATCAAAGACCACAATCATCTTGTGACGGATATTCGTGACCCAGTGGGCCTCGTCACTTTCTAATCATAGCAGCCACCACTTGTAAGATCACAAACAGTTGTAAGTAAACTTCCAACTAATATTGCTCAGTTTAGCTTTTGGTCATAAATGGGAGTTGGTCTTCAGTTCTTGAAATGTAAATTGTTGTTCCTTTCTGTGCTTGTGGCAGCCTTGCCGGTCCTTTAACATTTTTGTCTGTTTTCTATGAGGCTGAGTTGCTAGCTCAATGGTCAATCCAGCACAGATGGAAAACGTGCAAGAAGTCGGCCAGGTTCAAACTCTAGACCACTCTCCTCAAATTCTGGTGTGGATGCCACCTCACCACCGGCTGGCTAAAATGTAAATGGAAAACTGTAATCAGCTTGAAGTTAAAACAAAATACTGTCAATGGAGCAGATTTGCAAAGAAGCTCTGTGTACAGTAGATGCTCTGACTGTAGGAAGCAGATGTAGCTCGCTGTACCTGGTTTACTACTGCAATATAAGACAATGGATTATATAATCTGGTTTGTTTCAAAACAGACAATACTGGCTTAGTAGGAACATCAAGAAGATACAGGAGAAACATGGGGTGCATGGGAATCCATTCCTCTGGCTTCAATTTTTTGCAGATTTGTTCTCTTGCATCATTGGTTGTACCTATGTTTTGGAGATCTTTTATTCTGTGTTTTAGAAATGATTTGTGTGTTGGAAATGGTTTTAAATTTGGAAATATTTAAGATTGAATTCTTCTGTGAGTTTTAAACATATATAAAGGATGCTGTTTGTATTTGAATGTGTATCATTGAAAATAAATGAATTGTGTTTTAAACTGCTTTGTTAGTATGAAGTATCTTCTCGGTAGGGAGAGGGGACACACTGCTCAAAGGTGGGTGTTTACGATTAAACTCGCTGAGGGAAGTGGACTAATATTTGAAAATTGGGTAGTCCAAATGATTCAGATAGTTGCATTTATTATCAGAGTATGTGCACAGTATACAATGTGAAATCTTCGGTCTTCACAGACATCCACCAGAGACAGAGGAACCCCAAAAAAATGAACGACAGAGAAAAACATTAGAACCCCAAAGTTCCTTCTTCCTCCTCCCCAGTGCAAGCAGCAGCAAGCATTGGTGCATTAACCTCCTCCCTCAGCAAAAAAATGGCAGTGCCTACCACCCACCACCAAGCATTTGCAATGCACCCCAAAAGACCATGATCCGCAGTCAACAAGAACTATTGTTTACCCGACAGTTCGACATGTCACAGGCTCTCTCTCTCTCCCTAACAAGGGACAGAGAGATGTCACCCATATCACACTGAAAGGGAAGACCAACAGTCACTGTTACAGTATTTATCCTGAGGTTCTCTGACCAGAATCACAGTATAATCTTCCTTTAGTGGGAGTACTCGTTATTATTTATATCCAGTTGGGCTTCAGGTCTTTGTTTGAGTTTAAAGCTTCTCCGTCCTGCAAACTCAATAATATCACAAACTTTCCTCCATTCACCAAACTGTCCAAAAATGGTTGTGCACTGACTGCCCTCTTTCAACTACTGATTGAAATTCTGATTGAATTCTCTACTGATATCTCAATTTCACACTCTGCCCCCCCCACCTCCCCACAAAACAACCCTTGACTACATAGAGTTACAGAGTCATAGAATTCTACAGCACATAGATAGGCCTTTCAGCTCATCTAGACCTGAGAAGGATTTGCTGTGATGGCCCAAGTTCAGAGAAGGGGTGGGGGGGGGGGGGAGAAAGAGGAGGAGAGAGAGAGAGGAAGAGAGAGAGGAGGAGAGAGAGAGAGAGGAGAGGGAGAGGGAGCGAGGGGGAGAGAGGGAGAGAGGGAGACAGAGAGAGATTGAAGTAGATGAACAGGTTTACTAAGAACTGTGCAGAATTAAAGGAAAACCAGTAAGTGCCATTAATAAAAACTCTCAAACTGAAAGCTAATGCCAATACTGCAGTTTGGATGCAGTAACTTAACACTAAATAAATACTGCTCCTTACAGAGTCAATCTAAATGGTAGTCTTCTTTCCTGGAACGAGGACGAAGGTAAGCTTGGAGCACTGACGTTGCTGTGGTTTTGGTCAAGACCTAACAAGACTGAAACAACTGAAAGGCAGTTAAGTACCACCACGATTAAATACTAACTGTCTGGAATGTGCACACGCATGGCTGTGATTGCTGACTCCGTTCTGCAGCCCGGCTGTGAGGGTTTTCAGACACCATGGTGGTGTTCATGGTTGTAAGGGAGCCCTCTCCTCAAGCACCAGAGACGTGTGTCTGCTGGAAGTCCCAGAGGAGGCATTTGTCCAGGATGTCATGGACTGTCATACACCTCCCCAGTCCACGAGATACCTGCCTCTGTCTCGCACCCAGCAAGGGTGAGACACACAGAATAGACCAGGGATCCATCTACCAAGTGGGGCGGAGGGGTGGAGGACATGATAGGAGCAAGGTGGGAGGAAGTGATAGGCAGAGGAAACATAGAACTTTAAGTGAATCATCATTGATGATCGTAGGTGGAATCAATATGAGACCTTCTCCACTACAAATGGTTCCCCATACTATGGGGCCAACTTGTGGCTCTCAACATTCAAAGAAAGATCTCTAGATGCCAGCTGGACTTCCTCCCCTGACTTGATGGGGCTTCACCTGTCAGTGGAGCCAGTCAGCCTGACGGACATATTGTTTCTGAATGCACTGCTGAGAAGCCCTTTGGAATGACTTCAGTAGCAGGAACTCCCACCTCAGTCTCCTGGTCAGGAAAGAATGGTGGCTGGATTTCCTTCTGATATTCTAGGAGAAGCTTGCTACTGGAGTTATTGTGTTATTGTGGGCGGAATCTGCCCAAACCAGTTGGGAGCTTCAGTTTGTGGGGTTTGGAAGAGACAGGTAGCATAGGGATGTACAGTACCAGCTCTCAGTTTGGCTGCTAGTTTGTGGGTGCAAAGCAGAGGAGAGGCTGACCGTGACTTCCAAAAGAGGACTAAAAGCCTTCCAAAATTGGGAAGTGACCTGTGGACCTCGATCTGAGGGAAGCCACGCAGCCTGAACATGTGTTGAATCATGAGGGAGGCTGTCTCACGAGGCTGCAGGAGCTTGGGGAGAACAATGAAGTGGACAGCCTTGGAGAACGGTCCATAACCACCAGAATGGTAGTGTTTCCACCTAACAGGGGCAGACCAGTATTGAAGTCCACTAAGTGGTGGGACCAGGGGCAGTGAGGCACAGGCAGTGCGCAGAGCAGACCAGCAGGGCGCTGAAGCATTATGGTTTTGTTCTGGGCATAAGTGAGACAGCCAGAGATGAAGTTGTGAACTTCCTGGAACATAGGTAGCCACGAAAATCTTCTCTTTATGAATTTCAGGGTACATTGAATTCCTGGATGGCCAATCAGATGGGACGAGTGATCCCGCCCCAGCACTCAGGGGCACACAGTATTACGGCCAAGTAGGACCTAGATCTGATTGTTGGGCAGCCCTCACCTCTGTCTCTATTCCTTAAATCACTGGAGCAGAAATGCACGAGTGAAGTAGGATGGGCTCTGGATTGGCATTGTCCTCAGAAATGTCAAAATGGTGGGAGAGAGCATTGGCCTTGGTGTTCTTGTTGCCAGGATGGTAGGTGAGAGTGAAATTAAACTGGATGAAGAAGAGAGCCCAACAGCGTTGATGGGAGTTGAGTCTCTTGGCATCCCGAATGTAGGGGAGATTCTTGTGATCTCTCCATACCATAGAGATACTCTGCCCCCTCTAGTCAGTGTCACTGTGCTTCCAGGGCCTTCTTGACAGCCAGAAGTTCTCAGTTCCCAACATTGTTGTTACACTCAGTAAGAGTCAAGTGAGGGAAAGAAGAGCACAGGGTGCAGCCACTTATCCACAGAAGAGCAATGGGAGAGGACAGTTCAAATCTCGACATCTGATATATCAACGTCGATGATGAATGGAGTCCGGATTTTGAAAGCGATGCACTCTTCTTGGTGAGTGCATTTATGGGGGCCATGACGGAACTCAAGTTTCTGATGAAATGGCAATACAAGTTCGAAAACCCCATGAGGCCCCTCAACCTGCTTGACTGTAGATGGCTTGAGCGACTCTCTGACTGCCTGAACTTTACGCGAGTCCATTTGAACACCGGGAGGGTCGAGGATATAGCTTGAGAACGATTCCTGCTCTTTATGGAACTCACACTTCTCTGGCTTAGCATAAAGCTTGTTCTTGAGGAGTTGTCTGAGAGCCTTCCAAACATGTTCCTGGTGAGAGTGGGAATAGATAAGAATGTCATCCAAGTACACAAGACCATAAGGCATTGGAGCAGAATTAGTCCATTTGGCCCATCAGATCTGCTCCGCCATTCAATCATGGCTGATACTTTCATTCCCCACCACCCCAGCCTTCTCCCTGTAATCTTTGATGCAGTATCCAATCAAGAACTGATCAAGCTCGCCTTAAATAACCCAATGATCTGACCTCCATAGCTGCCTGTGGTAATAAATTCCATAAATTCACTAGCCTCTGGCTAAAGAAATGTATCCACATATCTGTTTTGAATAGACACCCCTCTATCCTGAGGTTATGCCCTCTTATCCTAGACTCTCCCACCATGGGAAACATCCTTTCCACATCTACTCTGTCTAGGCCTTTCAACATTCGAAAGGTTTCAATGAGATTTCCCCCCCCCCCATCCTTCTAAATTCCAGCGAGTACAGACCCAGCGCCACCAAACGTTCCTTGTATGTTAACCCTTTCATTCCCGGAATCATCCTTGTGAACTGCCTCTGGACCCTCTCCAATGCCAGCACATCTTTTCTTAGGTGAGGAGCCCAAAACTGTTCACAATACTCCAGGTGAGGCCTCACCAGTGCCTTATAAAACCTCGGCATCACATCCCAGCTCTTGCATTCTAGACCTCTTGAATTGAGTGCTAGCAAACTGATTCAACACGTCCTGGAGCACATAATTGACTAGGGCCTGAAAAACAGCAGGGCCATTAGCTTGACCTAAGGTCATCACAAGGTACTCCTAGCAGGCCATGGAGGTGCTGAATGCGGCCTTCCACTCAATAAGAACAAGGCTGTAAGCATTGCACTGATCTGTCTTGGAAAATATGATTGCTCCTTGGAGATGTTCAAACGCAGAGACAAGCAGTGGAAGAGGGTAGCAGTTTTTCACCATGATGTTGTTGAGGGGCTGATAATCAATGCAGGGATGGAGCTTTAACATCCTTCCTGCTCAGAAAAAAAAATTCATGCCAGCTGCTGGCAAGGTTGATGGATGGATAAACCCCGAGGTCAATGCCTCCTTGATGTATTCCTCTGGGGCCACT
Organism: Hypanus sabinus; assembly: GCF_030144855.1. NCBI lineage: Eukaryota > Metazoa > Chordata > Chondrichthyes > Myliobatiformes > Dasyatidae > Hypanus > Hypanus sabinus. The sequence continues at coordinate 45,035,350 of NC_082710.1, forward strand.
GTTTTAGTATGAGAGAGGGAAGAAATTTTACCCCAGGGAGGACCAGTACCAGTTAAGAGGTCAATGGCAAAATCGTATGGTCCGTGTGGAGACAGGGAGTTTGTCGTCTTCTTACTGAAGACCTCAAAAAGGTCAGCATATTCAGCCTGAGATCCAGACAGTTTCATACTAACCGCTGGCACAGGAGGGGACATGCTGACAGAGGCTTCATCTGGACCAATCGATCTATGGGTTGTGTGGAGATAGCAGGGAAGTTAAGGCAGCACCGGCAGGTCTGATGAGTCAACAGGATAGAACGAGAGCTGTTCTCTCTGGTTGCTGTCTTGGAGGATGCTGTGGAAAGGTGAATCTTGATGGTGCTTGGAGGCTGACCATCAATATTCTCTCACAATCGCTGAGTCATAGCTCTCCATCTTTGAGCCAGAGAGATATCCATGAGGCTCCCAGTTGCCTCTGAATCAATTAATACCTGAAGCTCATGGTCTGGGAACCCCCCCCCCCCCCCCACCACCGCACGACAAGGAAGCTGGGAATGTTATGTGATTAGGGGAAGATACTTGCAGTAAGAATTTCCCTTCCTTCTGACATGTATCGTCTTTGACTGAGCACTTGGAGCACGATGCCTGGAAGTGTCCTAGATCGCCACAGTAGAGGCAGGAACCTGTTTTCCTGGGCCAATCTCGTTCCTCCTGTGCCCTATGGGCCACGGACTGTGTACTGGGTAATGTGTAAGGGGTGAAGACAGACGGTGATCTAAGGATTAGGACATTCAGGGCTTTCCTTCTCTGCAGCACTGGTTGACAATTTGAATGGCCAGATTTATCAGGACATCAAGTTGTCCAGCTTGTCACACACTGATCTCCTGTCAGAACCCCACACTGGAAGCCAGTGATGAGGGATCTCTTGTTCTACCCCATCTCAACTGCAAGCACTCTGAACTTTACTGCATAGCCCCTTTCCCTTAGCACAGGTCCAGGAGTCAGAGGTTCTGTGATCTCGTGCTGGAAGATCAAAAACCCTCTTGAACTCAACTATAAATTGCTGGAATGACGGCTGCGAGAGAACCTCATTCCTGTAGTGCATTGAACAGGCTGAGTGGGGGTACGTCTAAGAGATTCACTATGTCGGTCGGTTTAAGTACATCTTCACTGAACTGACCTGGCTGGGCTTGAAAAGTCAGCTCACACTGGGTAATAAAAGTTTCTGAAGCTGTCCGAGCCACCAGCGTATCTTCCTGTGGAAGAATACTTGGTTCTGGTCCAGTCACAAGAGTTGTGGCTTTAGTCACCGGGGGTGATGAAACTGTTAAAGAGGGGGATGTGGGAGGTGCTGGGAGTGGGACTGACCAGGCTGAAGGTTGCTGAATTGTGGTCATGCCTGCAATCTGATTCCGGCTGTTGGTTGTTAACAGCTGAGCTGCGGTCGTGGGAACAATATTTGCTGCCACCTGATACTGGCTGGCTGTGGTAAGTTGCTGAACTGTCACTGCGAGGACTGGCACTTCTTCCTGCTTGGACTAGGCTTACCACTATAAAAGTAGTTGTTGAACAGCACGAGACACTTCTGCCAACCCAGTCTCTACTGATTTTAGCTTCTTGTCCATGAATCAGTTAGTGCTGCCTTGTTATTCTGCAAGTAGCTGTTGCACTGTATCAATCACCTGACCTACACAGCTTCCACTAACTGTAACTTCTCTCCCATCTGACCAACGAATGTCAGGTCCATGGTCAGCTGTCCTCTCTCTGCTAGAGGTCGAGTCTTGTTAACAGGGATGTGAGGTAATGGTCCACATGCAGAGGGAGAGACACTGAAGTGGAAGAACAGTGTCTTTTAACAAGAACAGTGCAGAATTAAAGGAAAAACAATAAACACTAGGCCAAAAGAGCCATTAACTAAAACTCTCAAACTGAAAATTAAAGCCTACACTGTGGTTTTGAAGCAGTAACTTAACACTAAATAAATATTGTTCCTTTACAGCTTCATTCTAAATGGTAGTCTTCTTTCCTGGAGCAAGGACACAGGTAAGCATGGTGTAGACGTTGCTGTGCTCTTGATCAAGTCTCACAAAGACTGGAATGAGAGGAAGGGAGTTAAATACCACCACAATGAAACACCAATTGACTGGAACATGCATGTTCATGAATGTGACTGCTGACCCTGTCTGTGAGGGCGCTCCAGCCCTGTAGCAGAGTCTGTGGTTGTGACAAGTTCATGTCGAACTATAATCTGCTTAGTTCTATCAACCTGCACCTGGGCCACAGCCTACCAAACCCCTCCTGTCCCTATACCAAACAAAACTTCTCTTAAATGTTGAAATTGAATCCACAACCACCGTTTCTGCTGCAGCTCATCCCACTCACTCACCCCCCTCAGAGTGAAGAATTTCCCCCTCATATTCCCCTTAAACATTTTACCTTTCATCCTTGACTGAAGACCTCTAGTTCATATTAATATGCGTTTCCCAATACTAATTTTTTTCCTAATCTATCAACACATCTGGACCCTCAGCTTGACCGCAGCACAACTGGACCTGTGAGCAGGGGCCAAGCTAGACACTCTGTCCAAATGGAGTACCACATGATGTGTTTTTAATTTCAAAAATGTCCTACTCTCAGTCAGTTAGCTGAGCAATTAGATGATGTAGTCAGAGTGTTGGCGCTCTGCACTGGTTCAGGGTATTTATTAGGGAACTCTAGGCCAGTTTTGCTTAATTTTTTTCTGCTCATTGCCCATTCATTTACCTTTGTGGCCCCAACCTCTACAGTCTCCATTAGCTGCTAAAAATTTTTTTGGTCGTGTACTAATTATTCTAATATACAGTCAATATTTATGTTTCAATGGACAGAATGCTAAATATAATGTTACAGGTGTATATGAAAAATATAACCATTTCAAAGCTCTGAATAGGTTGCTTCATTTATGATATATATAATTTTCTTCTAACAAGCAATGAAAAAGCTGGATATTGTCTCTTTGAGTATTTAATGAGATCCTTGCACCTGATGCAAACTAGCGAGTTTTTGAATATCAGTTTGCAGCTTGTTTAAAGATAATCGAAGATCAGTTCCTTTCACACTATCAGGATGGTTACAAGCTTTTCATAGTAGGTGAAGCGATTGACCAAAACCATATTCAACTAGATAAGAGATAGGAAATCCAATTAAAAATAAACTTTGCTTTCTCCCAGAGATGTGGAAACTAATCTTGAATATCACTAATTATCCAGAAATTTTGCTTGAGCTGGTATATCACTCTGTAGTTCAATAAGACATTCTTGTGATGTAGTGTCAACATTATTCACATTCACTTCGATTGGATCCATCACTGTTGTGATGGAAATGAGTCAGATTCTGGGAACAACACAAGCGGCTACAATATTCGCACAAACACACTTGGAATAGACGAGCGTGGGAAAAGTCACGTTGGCAGTACAATACACAGGAAAACGGTGTGGGGATGGAGTACAGGTACACATACAAGCAAGGGAAAAGTAACTACGTACCTGCCAACTCTTAACTATGGACAGGCACGGCTCTCTGCTAAAGGGACAACAATAAACGCTCCCATAACCCTATTCAATGCACACCTTACCACGTGTCTCCAGCGCTGTTCTGCAGTGTTCAGCCAGGAGTGAAGCAGGGTGGTCCCTCGAGGATGGCAAAAAGAGCGAGCCAAGCACAGGTAGCACTCTTTATTGGTGAGGGGGCTGGTGGGTCCAGCCCAGGTGATTCATCAGGGGGCCAACGGCTTGGTACTAGATGGGTTAATCCAATTACGGTGGCCAATGGTTAAGTGTGTATTGATTAGTTGGGAGGGGCGAAATGTTGACTGGCAGGTGGCGTGACTTCCGACCAGGAGAGGGCAGTGCTGTCACGTGACAGGCACGACTCTGGATTCATCACCCAATCTGGCCTCTGAACTGAAATTTCATATCAGTTTACAGTTGTTTCAAATGATCAAGATATACTATCAGGTCATCATCTTGTAATTCTATTTTAAGAGCGGCCAGTGCAGGAAATTGCATAAACTTGCAACGTCTAGCATTGCTGTCAAAAAGTTTGCGTTTTCCAAGGAAAATAATAATAGCCTCTTTACATGATATGAGATAGCTGATTTGTTTCCTTGTAACTGTTTGTTTAATAAGTTCAGATTTTTAAATATATCTGACAGATAAATTATGTCAGACCTAGGAGTGACAATTTATGCTTGTCACATAGAAATACTACAATACTATTCCCAAACTACAACAAAGCAAGAAGACAATTACCTTTAGATTTCCATTGGACCTCCTGTAAGCGTTAGTAGCTGTGCAAAGTATTCCTCGTTTCCCTCACAAAGTTGTCAAAAAAGATGATCTGGAAGTGTATTTGATTTGATGAGGTTGACAGCCATTATTACAACAGCAAGGATGTTGTGCAAATGTCTTCCCATTTTTTTCCAATAACAAGGTAATTATAATCCTTAATTGGTGGAGCACCTTCTAAGGTATCCTGCCGGATCACACCCATCTGCTCACTGTATAGTCAGTGATTTGGATGTGGACCCGCAGCTCAGCCCCTGCATGTGTGTTCAAGCAGAAGCAGAGACAATGACTGACTTGCCCCCCCCCCCCGCACCCCCACACACATACAAAGGCCAAGCTGCTTTCCTGCCTCATTTGCATTATCTAGCATATTTCCCCAATCATTTCATTCAGGCTATTTATATATTTTAGTAATATTTCATTAAAACAGTAAATTTATCACGACTCATTCAGAAAATCCTGTGGCCCCCAGTTTCTTACTTTATTTCACTTGTGGCCCCTACGAAATCAGGGACGGCTCCCTAGGTGGCCATATGGCTTATGTTGAGAACCACGCAAACCTAGGCAACAATCCCTTGTTCTTCTCACAAAATTGAATGGTCCGTCCAAAATAGGCTTCAAATTATTTGTGTATTCATCTTAATTTAGTTGAAATATTGTGATTGCATTTCTAAATCTTCAGTTACTAAACAACCAGGAGGGATGAAATTGAGAATTTATATCTCTGCTCACAAATGCGATTCTGTGTCCTCCCACTTTTATCAAAAACTATGTTTTGAAGAAAACACCCTTGCAAGTTGAACTGAAATATTTAAGGTTGCCAGTGTCATTTCCAGAAAAGATAACTTTGAGTGAGTCAGTAAAGAAATCTGCTGCAAAAAGCAAACTGCTGGGGGAAACCTTTGGGTCAAACAGCATCTGTGGAAGGAAATGGAGAGTCAATGTGAAAATCGTAAAGATGCAGATAGTGAAAATCTGAAACACTACAGATCATTTTCAGCATTTAATGTTTTTTTAGTTCTTCTGTGTGTGGGCTGGCCATGAGCTGAATGAATTTGCCAGTGTGGCGACCCACTTTCTACGCAGGCGAACTGTCTCACAAAATGGCGAACGTGTTGGCAGAGAGGCCAACCCCAAAATGGCACTGGCCTTCTTCTTCACCAGCAAGGGGAAAAAGCCCGCGCACGGGAAGAGACTATTGTAATGCACCTCTGATGTCATTTCCACCTGGAGAGGGCGGGAATGGAACTGCGTAAAAGCTAGTGCCGCGAAGTTTGAATAAACTAGTCTGGAGTGCAACTTACAGACTGCATGTCATTATTTCTAACTCTGTGTGTAGCACATCGCTACATTGGTGACCCCGACAGTCCAAACGGGATTTGGACCGAAGATGATCGACACTTCATCTGTTTAGCCAGTTTCACTAAATCTGCCAACTTTCTGGACGCTGTGACCACGCGTGTGGTTTGACCAAGCAGAAGCCCAGTTCCAGATTCAGCAGATATCTTCTGAATCCACGCGTTACTATTACGTGGAGAGCTCCCTTGACCAGGAGACAGCCGCCTAGGTCAAGGATTTCATACAGTCACCCAGAAGGCAAATATGCAGCATTCAAAGCGCTGCTCATTGGGACCTTTGGCCTCTCACGGCGTGAGCGGGGTGCCCGCCTGCTTCACCTAAACGGATTGGGAGACAGGCTGCCGTCAGCATTAATGAACAAGATGCTGTCCCTGGGTGACGGACACAAGCCCTGCCTCATGTTTGAGCAGGCGTTCCTAGAGCAACTGCCTGAGGACATACATCTGCTGCTGGCTGATGCAGATTTCAGTGACCCCCGGAAAGTGGCGACCTGGGCAGACGTGCTGTGGAAAGCCAAGAGGGAGGGCGGGGCGTCCATTGGACAGATTACCAAGCCACACGCCCAAAAGCAGGCCAGACCAGGCCCAGCAACGGAGTGCACACAACCCAGAGGCAGGAATGAGGAGGACAGTGAACATTGGTGTTTCTACCACCAGCAGTGGGGCACAGAAGCCCGCTGTTGTCATCCTCCCTGCAAGTTCCCGGGAAATGCCAGGGCCAGCCGCCGCTAATGACTATGGCAGCTGGCCACCAGTACAACCTCTTGTATGTCTGGGACAAACAGTCGGGACGCCGCTTCTTAGTCGACACCGGAGCGGAAATCAGCGTCTTACCCCCGACAGGGTACGGCACCCGCAACAGGAAGCCAGGACCCACCCTGAGGGCTGCAAACGGCAGCACAATACGGACCTACGGCACCCGCACAGTGCAGCTGCAGTTCGGCGCCAGCTGGTTCACATGGGACTTCACACTGGACGCGGTGGCCCAACCACTCCTGGGGGCGGACATTTTGCGAGCTCACAGCCTGCTGGTCGACTTGCAAGGGAAAAGACTAGTACATGCCGAGACTTTCCAGACGTTCTCCCTGAGTGAAGCCAAGTTGCCAGCCCCACACCTGGACTCCATCACGCTGTCGGACAATGAATTCACCAGAACCCTGGCGGACTTTCCATCGGTTCTGGCACCACAGTTCACGGCAGCCATGCCCAGACACGGGGTACAGCACCACATCCCGACCCAGGGACCACCCCTCCACGCCCCCGCACAAAGGCTCCCCCCGAACAAGCTCTGGCTGGCGAAGGAGGAGTTCAAGAGGATGGAGGAATTGGGGATTGTACGGAGGTCCGACAGCCCATGGGCCTCCCCCCTGCACATGGTGCCCAAAGCAGCCGGGGGCTGGAGACCATGCGGCGACTACCGCAGACTGAACGAGGCTACAACTCCAGACCGCTACCCCGTGCCACACATACAGGACTTTGCAGCAAACCTGCATGGGGCAAGCATCTTTTCCAAAGTAGACCTCGTCCGGGGATACCATCAAATCCTGGTGCACCCTGAAGACATCCCCAAAACAGCACTCATCACCCCGTTCGGTCTGTTTGAATTCCTCCGAATGCCGTTCGGCCTGAAGAATGCCGCACAGATGTTCCAGCGGCTAATAGATGTGGTGGGACGCGACCTGGACTTTGCGTTCATCTATTTGGACGACATCCTCATAGCCAGCAGTATTCGCCAGGAGCATCTGTCCCACCTCCGCCAGCTCTACTCCCGCCTGAGTGATTTCGGCTTCACGATCAACCCGGCCAAATGCCAGTTCGGACTCGACACCATTGACTTCCTCGTCCACAGGATTACCAAAGTCGGGGCAACACCTCTGCCGGCCGTGATCCACCACTTTGACCGGCCCAACACGGTCTAAGGCCTGCAGGAGTTCGTTGGTATGGTGAACTTCTGCCACTGTTTCCTCCCCTCAGCAGCCTGTATCATGCGCCCTTTATACACCCTCGGGCGAAGAGGCCGCGGTTGCTTTCGTTAAAGCCAAGGAAGCCTTGGCAGACGCCACGATGCTGGTGCACCCCCGAACGGACGTTCCAACCACCCTCACAGTGGACGCCTCCAACACAGCAGTTGGTGGGGTGCTGGAGCAGCTCATCGAGGGGCGCTGGCAACCCCTGGCATTCTTCAGCAAGCACCTGCGGCCACCCAAACTCAGGTACAGTGCCTTTGACCGGGAGCTGTTGGCACTGTATCTGGCAATCCGGCATTTCAGGTACTTCTTAGAAGGCAGGCCGTTCACCGTGTTCACAGACCACAAACCGTTGACCTTTGCATTCACGAAGGCGTCCGATCCCTGGTTGGCTCGTCAGCAGCGACATCTGTCCTACATCTCCGAGTACACAACGGACATCCAGCATGTCTCGGGGAAGGACAATGTCGTGGCGGATGCACTCTCCAGACCAGCTGTCCAGGCCCTGTCCCTGGGGGTGGACTATGCAGCACTGGCGGAGGCGCAGCAGGCAGACGACGAGATGCCCAGCTACAGGACCGCAGTCTCGGGTTTGCAGCTGCAGGACTTTCTCGTAGGCCCAGGTGATAGGACCCTCCTGTGCGATGTGGTTACCGGCCAACCTCGCCCCATCATCCCAGCAGCCTGGAGGTGGCGAATTTTCGACTCCATACACGACTTGGCGCACCCATCTATCAGGACAACCGTCCGGCTGGTCTCCAGCAAGTTCACGTGGCACGGACTTCACAAGCAGGTCAGTGAATGGGCCAGAACGTGCGTGCAGTGCCAAACAGCCAAGGTGCAGCGGCACACTAAAGCCCCGCCGCAGCAGTTCGAACCCACCCACCGGAGGTTCAACCACATTCATGTGGATATCGTGGGCCCCCTACCAGTGTCCCGAGGAGTGCGGTACCTCCTAACTATGGTAGACCGGTTCACGAGGTGGCCAGAGGCGGTCCCGCTCACCGACACATCTGCCGATTCCTGCGCCCGAGCACTGATTGCAACCTGGGTAACACGCTTCAGGGTACCGACCCACATTACCTCCGACAGAGGCGCCCAGTTCACCTCCAGCCTGTGGCCAGCCTGTTGGGAACGCAGCTACACCACACTACTGCCTACCACCCACAGTTGAACGGACTAGTGGAACGCTTCCACCGTCACTTGAAGTCGGCTCTCATGGCCCGCCTGAGAGGACCTAACTGGGTGGACGAGCTTCCCTGGGTCCTGCTTGGAATTCACACAGTGCCCAAAGAGGATCTGCACACCTCATTGGCCGAGCTGGTGTATGGCGCACCCCTGGCTGTCCCAGGAGAGTTCATACCAGCCCCAAGGGAGCAAGAGGAAGAACCCGCAGCAGTCCTGGACAGACTACGTGAGAGGCTCGGTAACCTGGCCCCCATACCCACTTCACGGCATGGACAGATCCCGACCTGCATACCCAAAGACCTGCAGAACTGTAACCTTGTATTTGTGCGAAGGGGCACACACCGGGCACCGCTACAGCGGCCGTACAAGGGGCCGTTCAAGGTGATCAGAAACAATGGGTCCATGTACATTCTGGACATTGGGGGGAAAGAGGAGGTTTTCATGGTGGACCGACTCAAACCGGCCCATGTGGACTTGGCGCAACCGGTCGAGGTTCACGTACCGCGGCGCAGATCAGACCATCCAAACAGAGACAATGGATATTGGGGGTGTATTGCCAGTTCTGGGGGGGGGGTTATGTGGCGACCCACTTTCTACGCAGGTGAACCGGCTCACAAAATGGCGCGCATTGGCAAAGAGGCCAGCCCCAAAATGGCGCTGGGCCTTCTTCTTCACAAGCAAGGGGAGAAAGTCCACGCATGGGAAGAGACTTTTGTAATGCACCTCTGACATCATTTCGGCCCGGAGAGGGTGGGAACAGAACCGCGTAAAAGCTAGTGCCACGAAGTTTGAATAAACTAGTCTGGAGTGCAACTTACAGACTGTGTGTCGTTATTTCTAGCTCTGTGTGTAGCACATCGCTACACTAGCTTCTTATGGGGCCTATGCATGTTTTTGATGTCCACAGAGGTTACTGGCAGATCTCATCGGTGACTCAGACACTGCTGCCTTTTTTGGAAGTGAGGAATGTCTGTGCTGGAATTGAAAGAGAGCCTGAGCTGAGAAATTCCAGCTGCTGAAGTGTCTCCTCCACTCAATATCCCTCACATTGGGTGAGATAGCAGAAAACATGCATGAGGCACAAGGGACTGTAGATGCTGGAATCTGGAGCAATGCACAAAAGGCTTGAGGAATTCAGCAAGTTAGGCAGCACTTTCGGAGATACTTCAGGTCGAGACTTTTCAACTGGAATTAATCTTTACAACTAGACTTCAGAATCCCCTTCACCATAATACTCCAAGCGATTCTTCAACATTTCTGTCCTTCTGCCACCTCTGCTTACTTTCAACAACCTCTTAAAGTTCTCATTATTCACACCTATAGTTCACAGCCAATCTTTCTGGTATCCTGTGCTACATTTCTCTCCTGCAAAAGAACTCTTCTGTGAAAGAATGTTGAGATAGAAATATCACAACTGTCCACTAGATGGTGCTCCCAGAGCACATTAGAAATTCCACCCGCCTGATCTCACGCAGTTCACTTAGCGGATCAATCGAGTATGAAGTGCCTGACTGAAAATGGACTGGGCTAACCCCTGAAGTCCTACCAAACCTTAATTGAATCAGATGAACAATGGTGCATGTGCTGAAAACTGTGGTAAAATGACAGTTTCATGATCCTTGACGAATTCAAATCAACTCTCAGGAGTGTTGTAGGTTGGGGTTTGCAGTTTAATGGGGAATTTCTTTGTGTCTGTCTAAATAATTTGAGCATTTTCATCATTTTACTTTGGAGTTTGGGACTGAGTGTGCAGTTGTGGGAGCAATGAAGACCCACAGAGACCACCGATCTCCAATATTTAAAGAGCCAGTTTAAAGATGGAAATTGATGGGGAGTTGCTTTGTGTTCTCATCATGCTTGCAACAGTGAGCTTCTGTTATCAGGCAAAGAAAAGGATGCCTCGCTGAATTCATAACTGAGATGAAGCACCAATCTAATTGACATGTTAATGGGTCTAGTGCTTCTAGTAGGATTACCCAATATTTAAACATGGAAGCCAAATGGTTGGTGAGCCTGCAAGCTCTTCTCCAGGTTGCAGTCCACAACTCCTCCTTGCCAAATGAATTAGAAGTTAAAATGGCCCAGCATGCTTGCCTGCCCTGGAGTTACTGGGACAATTTTCATCTAAAGCCTGAAGCAAGTTCTTCTGTTCCTGATGAATTCTAAGTTCTGGTGAAATCATGAGGAAACCAGTGCAACTTTAATGCAAGAAGTTACGTGGAAGTGGAAACCTGTGAAGCAGGCAGGAGGCAAGAGAAGGGGAGGCCTGAACAGGCCTAAACCACACAAGCTCGTTTTAAGCTTTCACCTTGGAATTCTCCATCTGGTGTCTCCTCTTCCAGCCACCCACTAATTCCCTAATTCAAAACCTCTTCTGCACAACGTACAAGAGCCAAAGCAAACACTCTGCCTGATTATGATTTTATCAATGAATAGGATTTACATAGAATTACATACTACATGGAGCATAAAAACTGGCCATTTGGCAGAACTAGCCCATGGCATTTCTACTTTATATGCGTTTTTTCCCACTCTACTTGATTTAACTCTATTAGCATTTCCTTCTTTTTCTTCCCCTGTGTATACTTTTTAAACTTCCTCCTAATTGCATTTCAGCCACATGTCTCAACCACCATTCAATAGCAAATTCTGCATTCTAACCACTTTTTGGGCTAAGGAATTTTCCTGAATAGAATTCCTCAATACATTGATACATCTCCTTTACTGCTACCCAGTCATAGAGTTGCATAGTGTGGAAACTGGCCCTTCAGATCAAATGGTCCATTCAAGCCAAGATTCCCAAATAAGCTAGTCCTATTTGCTTGTATTTGTCCCATACCCTTCTAAACCTTTCCTACCCATCTACCTGTCCAAGTACCTTTTAAATCTTGTTAATTTACCTGCCTGAGCAACATCCTCTGACAGCTCATTCCATATACTGATCTCTTTCTGGGTGAGAAAGTTGCCCCTCAGACTCCTCTTCCTTCTTACCTTATATCATGTCATTAAGACAGTTGTATTAAGAACATGTTGTTCTCTTTTCTAAAGAAAAGGACTCTAACTAGATTAATCTTTCCTGATTTTTCAATTGTGGTGTTACCCTTATAAATTTTTATTTTCACATCTATTCCCATGCTTTCTATGTCCTTATATGGTCATTAATTAAATGCTCAGCTCTGTGTTATAGAAGTTCTTAAATGTTTGACAAATATAGACTGTCTTGGGTCTAGAGGACTATGTAAGTTTAAGAGAAAGTTTTCAAACTTGTTTCACATTTCCCTTCTAGTTGTTGACTTCCAGTGAAGAATCTCTTCTGCTGTGTAGATGATCAACTGGACAGTTAGGAGATGCTTGTGAGGGAGGACTTGAGAAAGTGGTTAAAATTGGGTTGAAGAGATGTTTCTGGGATCTGGGGAAAAGGGGATCTGAGGTACTAGCAACTCAGGAACATTTAAAGGTGGTAACATCTTGAAAAGATCGTATGGCTCAGAATCCATGGTGATGGCTGAGGGATGTTCAAGGTCTTTAAGTTACACCAGATAAATCCCTCTAGTAAGGACCTGCTGCAGTGACCAAGCCCAAACTGTTGTGAGATTTGCTGTATGGTATAATTCTGTTCAAATGGAAGATCACTGTGGAAGACAGCCATGTCCTGAACATAGTCTACCTAATATGAATTTCAGGAAGCACTCTAGGTACCAGATGGCTTTGGGAGTAATAGTTGTTTGAAAAGTTAATAATATTATTGGTATTGGTTTATTGTTGTCACATGTACCACAATACAGTGAAAAGCTTATCTAGCTTACTATTTATGCAGATCATTACACAGTTAGAATAGAGCAAGAATAAGCTAAAACAATACCAATGCAGAAAAAAAGTGTCAAATCTCCCGGAAAAGTGCAGTGCAAGTAAACGATAAAGTGCAAGATCATAATGAAGTAGAACGTGAGTCCAAAGTTGACCTTATTGTACAGGATGACCATCCGAGAGTCTGATAACAGCAGGATAGACGCTGCCCCTCCTCCTGCTGGTGTGTGCTTTCAGACTTTTGTATCTTCTGCCCATTGGGAGAGGGGAGAGTGGAGTATACCTGGGGTGTGTATGGTCTTTGATTTGCAGTCCGCTTTATTGAGGCCACGCGAGGTAAAGACAGAGTCCGTAGAGGGGAGGTTGGTTCTCCTGATGTTCTGAGTTGTCTCCACAACGCTCTGCAGTTTCTTGGAGCCACATGCAGGGAAGTCGTCATACCGAGCAATTATGCATTCAGAGAGAATGTTTTCTATGGCGCATTGATAAGAATTGATGTGGATATGTTGAATGTCTTTAGCCTCCTGAGGAAGTGACATCAACGTGGTTGGAAAGCTCAGCCAATTACACAGGTCACAAAAGAGGGGATGCTGTTCGGCAGAATTTCTACACCAGGATACATGTAATTCGGCTCCGTTGCTTCTCTCTGATTGAGTGCTGAGGAAGGTCGAAGTTGAGGGGGAGCAGAAGGTGTTGAGTGGAAGATGGAATATAGTGTAGGGAACTGGATGGTCACAGACTTTGGTCGAAGGAATAAAGACTATTTTCTAGACAGAGAGAAAGTTAAAAGAAAATCAGAGTTGCAAAGGGACTTGGGAGCCCTCATGAAAAACTCCCTGAAGTTTAACTTGCAGTGGTAAGGAAGGCAAATGCAATGTTACCACTCATTTTGAGAGGTCTAGAGTATAAAAGCAAGCATGCATTGCTGAGGCTTTATAAGGCATTGTTTAACCCGCATAGAGTATTATGAGCATTTTTGGGCCCCTTATGATTTATTAAAAGATGTGCTGGCATTGGGGAAGGCCCAGCAGACGTTCATGAAGTCGTAAACAAGAGAAAATCTGCAGATGCTGGAAATCCGAGCACCACACACAAAATGTTGGAGGAATTCAGCAGCCCAGGTGTGACACCACTCAACCAGATGATCTGCCTCTGAGGTTTCACCATCTTGAAGGATGTTCTAATCCATTCCAGACTATGTGTTTTTTTACCAATATGAAAAGTATTAATTACTGCCTGAAAAGTAATTATTGCAAGTGTAGAGTCTTACTTTTTACAGGTTTGATTGATGGACTTATAAACTGTTATATTTAAAATTTTCCTCTTTTGTCTCTCTCTTTAGAGTTAGAGATGTACAGCATTAAAACAGACCCTTCAGTCCATCACATATTTGCTCATCTATACCGATCCCGCCCGCCTGCATTAAATCTATATCCTTTTATGTCCTGTTCATTCAGGTAACCACTCAGATGCCTCTTAAATGTTGTTCCAATTCCTTCACCACCACCTCTGGCTGTAAATTTGAGATGCCAACTACTTATCATGGGAAAAATGTACCACATTGCTCCTCTGCCTGGTAGTTTTGAAGATTCCTACCAAATGAAAAAAGCACTGACTGGCTTTCCTGTCTGTGCCTCTCATATTTTTATATACCTCCATCATCTCTCAGCCTCCCTCATTATGAATTAAACAGATCCTGCCTATCCAATCTCTCCTGATAATTCAAGCTCTGCAAACCAAATACAACCTCTCCTTTTGTGATCTCGTTCTTCTTTCTAATGTTAAGATTGTCCCAATCTTATTTACAGTTCCTCCCACCCCTAAAATTCACAGTCTATTGTGCAATTAGTTGAGTAGATACGTAGCTGTTTTGCAGGCACATTCAGACCTTGTGTTCCCAGCTTCCCTCAATATGATGCTATCAACTAACTTTCACACAAGTAATTTGCTGCAAAATCAGTACATAATTATGAATATTCAAGAAAAATTCAATTTAGTAGAATGTGCTGTTAGGTGTTCTGGCACAGCTAAATTACAATGGATAACTCCTCTGTTTAGTTCTGCTTTTCCCACGCTACTGCTGATTGTACCTTACACTTCCTGTCCATCCAGATAGATTCAGCCCTCCTGCAGCACCTCCCTATTCCACCTCCTAACCCAGGCATGGGCAAACTACGGCCCGGGGGCCCGTTAAGCTTTTTAATCTGGCCCACAGAACTTGATGAAATTATATTAATAAACCTTGTTAACGTTTTTTCCCCGCAATTCTGGCGTTTTCCCAATAGATGACGCACTCTATATACATTGACCTTTGTTGAGGTGCAGCGTATTACTCCACATTTGCGCTTTACTCTTTGTTCCGCTCGACCTATTTGTGTGAACAGGCGTTCAGCGTCATGAACATCAACAAAGCCAGCCACAGATCCAAGTTAACTGACCAACACCTCAGATCCATCCTGAGAATCGCCACAACAAAACTAAATCCAGACTTTGATGCACTGGCTAAAAAGGGAGACCAACAACACTGTTCCCACTGAAATTAAAAATAAGTTTCTTCGTTGTGTTATGTAAAAAATGCATTTGAAAATATTTTTTTCAATAAGCCTTACATGTTACATGTCATTTCTGTTAAGTGATGGACATGAGTAGTGCGCAGGTGCACGTAAGTTCTCAAAATAAAAAATGCGCTCCAGATCAAATAACGCGCTCCGCATACTGGCGCGCTGTCACTGTTCTGTCCTTGTGCGGGTCGTTGTTGAGTTTTGGCACAGGGGACAATTGAATAAGAAGGAGCAGGACAAGTAGACCTGCATCTCCTACCGTTTTTGAAATAAAGACAGTCAGGAGGAGAGTGATGATGATAATATCTTGAAGGATAACAGAATTTTCAGTGCTTTAAAATAATAACTGTTACTATTAAAAAAAGCTATTTTATTCATTTAATTTTCAGTGTTTTAAAAGTCATTTCAATAAATAGCTAAATACCATGGGACTTCAAAGACAGACATTTTGTTGTAATGCATTTGTTCATTTTCAATTGAAATTAAAGCACATGTTTTCTACATATCCCATGATATTTTATTTTCTCTTATGAGGTGTATTGCCAAAACACTCCGTCCATCTGCTCCTGGTCCGGCCTCCTGTCAAATTTTAGAACCCTGTGTGGCCCTCAAGTCAAAAAGTTTGCCCACCCCTGTCCTAACCTTAACATCTCCTCCTTTACACTTCGCTTCAGCCATTCCTGTTAATCTTCCAAGCTGTGACAGTCTTCCTTATGAGTCCTAGAAGATATATAACCTTTGTATTAATATTCATAGATTGCAAGCTTCATCGTGTTTTAAATTTTATACTGAAATCCCCTTGGGAATCATTTCACTCCAATTGATTTTGAGTAGATGACTGGCTATATTTTTGGGTCTTTGTCATTTTTCCCTCCAATTTTTGCATATTACAGATCACTGTCATTGTGATACCTCTGTGGTAGTCTCTGCTAACCTTACCATCCAGAATGAAATGTCAGCAGGGCATGCTAAATATGTGCGGCAGCCAATAAATTACTTTTGAACTATATTCATGTAATACAGTAGCTGATTTGAATGCAGCCAGAAGTCACAGAAAACAGAATGTAACGTCTTCAATCCAACACCCCTCCCTCTTCTGATGAATCCATTTTGGGAAGGTTGGTCTGGGGTGGGGATGAGAAAAATCTTCAAATTGACATCTGACTGAGACAGAATATTCCCTTATAAAGTTTAATTTGGGCACTGTGCCTTTTTTAACAGCTGAACAAGCATGTAACAATACTTATATCCAGATTATTTTTTCCCATGTTGTAAGCATATAAATTTATAAACCACATAACAATCACAGCACAGAAACAGGCCATCTCGCCCTCCTAGTCCGTGCCGAACTCTTAATCTCACCTAGTCCCACCTACCCGCACTCAGCCCATAACCCTCCACTCCTTTCCTGTCCATATACCTATCCAATTTTACCTTAAATGACACAACTGTACTGGCCTCTACTACTTCTACAGGAAGCTCATTCCACACAGCTATCACTCTCTGAGTAAAGAAATACCCCCTCGTGTTTCCCTGAAACTTCTGCCCCCTAACTCTCAAATCATGTCCTCTCATTTGAATCTCCCCTACTCTCAATGGAAACAGCCTATTCACGTCAACTCTATCTATCCCTCTCAAAACTTTAAATACCTCGATCAAATCCCCCCTCAACCTTCTACGCTCCAATGAATAGAGGCCTAACTTGTTCAACCAAGCAATATAAATCAGTGCAGAAATATGTCCAATAGTCAGTGTTAGGAAATCAGATATATACTCTGCCTGTTTCAAATTCTTTTCAGCCCAGCTTGCTTGTTGGAGCCATCAAATGACTCAAGAATGTTTCCAGTTCTTAAGAGACTGCAAACTGAAATACACATTTTATAATTTACCAATCAAGAGAAATAATAAATATGAAAGGAAAACATATAAAAACTTGACAATTCATTAACTGATTTTCATTTTTGCTATGTTCATTACAAACATACTTTGCATTGGAACATTACGTAGCACAATATTCACACCATCTTTATAATCTCATGAAAGGAGCCAGCAAAAAAACCAACAATAAAAAAAGTCACAATTAATTATAACCTATTCATTTCTACCTACCTCTCCGAAAGATCCGCTGCAGCAACTGGGATCTCAAGTGGAAGATGAAGAACAAGAATGAAAATCAAAGAGCTGCAAGTGCTGAAAGTCTGAAGTTAAAACTAGAAATGTTCTGTTTTTCTTTCCATAGGTACTGCCTGACCTTAGCAAATGTTTCCAACATTTTCCGTTTTATGTGGGAAATTATATGATGAAGAAAGTAAGAAATTGGAGGAGGCTTCCTTTTTTATTTAGTTTCAATACATACAGATGTTATTGAACGTCTGCACTATCATGAACAGAGCATATAGATAGAGCATGATGACTGTCTAACTGACTAGAACAGTTATTTCTCACTTTTCTGTAGCATCAGGTTAAACTGACAACTATTAGCAACTGCAAAGATTTTTAAAAATAGTTGTGCTTTGTGAATAATGTCTGCACAATGGTTTGTTTGGACAAGCAGTCTTCATTTTCATGAGTCAGAGGACTGTTGTGTGCCACTGTGGCTTCCAGTGAGGTGTTGGCAATCGAGGAGCCTCAAGGCCCCAAACGAAGGTTATTTGAAAAACATTGTACCTGCTCATAATGGATGCTTCCCTCCTCCGACACTGAAGAGAAGCAGGAACTCACAATAATTCTGAAATAATTTTACCCCTGGAGTGAAATGCTGTTGAGTCTCCGAACCTACAAATGGTGTTGTCATTTCAGAGTTCGTTTGGAAGTGGCAATCTATGCATGGTCCTATTCTTTTGTTATTCAGTCACACTCATTCCACGACAAACAGGCTGTCAAATTACGAGATCCTAGCCAATCCAATAGTCCAAATGTTATGTAGCTTGTATTTTATGAACGTGCCAGAGGTTATTTCTTTCAAATTAACTCCATTTTAGGATACAGGAGAGGATGTCAGATATGTTAAGCTTGGTAAAGTACCAATCACAACATAAGTAGAGAGTAACTTGAATTATTTACTTACAGGATTTAATCATAATCTATGCTTCTCCAATCCACCCACCTGATTTGTAATTCATGCATAGTTTGCGTATAGTACCCAACTCTATGAAGCCCACTTTACATCAATACATAATCTATGCTGTTCCAAAGCCATCATTCATATCATTCCTGCATAGTTTTTATGTAACAGTTAGCCAAAATACTGGCAGTGTATCAACCACAAATAGTTTGAAAAATTCAGTTATATAGTGTTTTAAGCTTGGGTGAAGATCAGCAATTTCTGGTGAAGTTGCTATTTATTGTGATGAGAAGTTTTAAGCTGTGAAAATTCACTAAATAAAATTTAATTGCCCTAAGGGAATATGGGTGAATTGTCCCTTGTACTGTATTTAAACTATAAGTTAATTTCACAATTACCAAGCTAAATTAGTACATCAAAGTTCCATCTGCTGACTTTGATTATATGTCATCAACTTGTTAACCTTTTAAAAAAACATTGATTAAATCCAATGACAGTGTTGGATAGAAATTCCGGAGGAATTCTCCTGATTTCCTGGTTAATCTCAATGGAAATCCCCAGAGAAAAGATGCAACTTGCAATTTATGCTGTCAGTCATCCACCTTTGGTGGAAGTTATGGGTGTTTAGGGCCAGCAAATTAAAAAAATGAAGGGTCTGGTATTGTCCCCAGATAATTTAATATTTCATCTGATATCTCTGACAGTGCCATACTCCTTCTAAACTTTATTGTACTGCCCGTTATATCTACAATTTGACAATCGCGCTTAAGGCTTACACGTTGATAAGGACACCAGCTTAAACCAAGGACATCTGAGCTGACAGGCCTCATTCAAAATATAGTGTTATAGAAATGGTACACTGCATAAAAACACACGCTCAAGTTGCATGACATGGAAGGTTTAGTCGAGATACAGGAAGGGCCTGTAATGATACTTAAATGATACTTAAAGGGTTGATGGTGGATATGCAATGGCAAGCATTTAAAGATCGCATGGATGAACTACAACAATTGTTCATCCCAGTTTGGCAAAAGAATAAACCAGGGAAGGTAATGAACCCGTGGTTGACAAGGGAAATTAGGGATAGTATCAAGTTCAAACAAAAAACATATAAATTAGCCAGAAAAAGCAGCACACCTGAGGACTGGGAGAAATTCAGAGACCAGCAGAGAAGGACAAAGGGCTTAATTAGGAAAGGGAAAAAAGATTATGAGAGAAAGCTGGCAGGGGACATAAAAAATGACTATAAAAGCTTTTATAGATATGTGAAAAGAAAAAGGAAAAGAAAAAGAAAAAAGGTACAGGAGCATGGAGGTTCTACTGCAGTTGTACAAGGCCTTGGTAAGACCGCACCTAGAGTACTGTGTGCAGTTTTGGTTTCCTAATCTGAGGAAAGACATTCTTGCCATAGATGGAGTACAGAGAAGGTTCACCAGATTGATTCCTGGGATGGCAGGCCTTTCATATGAAGAAAGATTGGATCGACTAGGCTTATACACACTGGAATTTAGAAGATTGAGGGGGGATCTTATTGAAACATATAAAATTCTAAAGGGATTGGACAGGCTAGATGCAGGATGATTGTTTCCGATGTTGGGGAAGTCCAGAATGAGGGGTCATAGTTTAAGGATAAAGGGGAAGCCTTTTAGGACTGAGATGAGGAAAAACTTCTTCACACAGAGAGTGGTGAATCTATGGAATTCTCTGCCACAGGAAACAGTTGAGGCCAGTTCATTGGCTATATTTAAGAGGAAGTTAGCTATGGCCCTTGTGGCTAAAGGGATTGGAGGTATGGAGAGAAAGCAGGTACAGGGTTCTGAGTTGGATGATCAGCCATGATCATACTGAATGGTGGTGCAGGCTCGAAGAGCCGAAGGGCCTACTCCTGCACCTATTTTCTATGTTTCTAATGTGCTGTAGATTTCTATGTTCTATGTTTGGATCTTCCAGGGAATAATTTTCATCTGTGTATCATCTGCTAAGGTGGCATGAATAGTGTTTTCTTTTTCTTTTGTACGTTGTTGCATATTGACTGGAGTTCATGATCAGAGAGTGAACCACAAACTTATCCGTGCTGAGTCCCATCATGGCTGCAGATCTTAAAGAGTTAGATGTCAACTGGAATTACATGTGCATTATTCCTGTTCAGAATCTGAATCAGAAAAAGAACCAGGATTATTCTGGTTTTGAATAATTAGGATTATTACTCTGATATATGCTGTATAATTGTTCCATCTCACTGCACTACACGGTTCCCCAAGCTTTCAACTCTGTCTCCTGAAGACCTTTTTCTTTCTGTTTCGCTCTATTTGACAACAGTTAATTAGACTCCAATCTAGTTATCAATACATTGTTCCATTTTCATGTTCGAGGAAGACAAGACAGCTGAGCCAAAATTCATTTTTCCACACATCACAATTTTCCATCAGGGTCAATGGTGTTATAAGAGGTACATCTTACTACTTTTCTCCTCACTATTTCGGAAAATTCTGAAATCATTGCTTTTATTGTTGCTTTGAAGCAGCATGTGTCAGAAAAAGATCTTATTCTGGCAGAAGCTCTGCAGTGGCTCATTAAAATCACTGGGTAACTTCCCACCAAAATTCACCTGAATCACACAATTGTCAATTTTAACCTGCCCTTGTAAGGCCAGGGTTAATGGCAACCCAAGGTGGAACAGCCTTTATTTTACAGTAGTGCCATGTTCCAATATCACCAATAGGCCCAAGTATTATATTAATGGTGTGCTGTGGGAAGCTTCCAAGTCTTAAAGGATTATTTGAGACAGAAGAGGTTTTCCAAGATAAGTACTTAACAAATGAACAGAAGCAATGGTGAGATCAAATTTAGAATGTTTTGCATATTTCTAAACTCCTGATTTAAAGAACAATTCACAGATTTACTGGATTGTCTTAAGAGATAATATTGGAATAAAGAGGCTTACATCTGTTGGAATATAAAAGAGGATTTGATGTAGATATCGAAGACCTTGAAGGGTTTGACGCAGCAGAAGTGAAGACTTATTTACTTAGAGATACAGTGCGGAACAAACAGGCTGTTTCAGCCCATCCTCCAGTAACCCACCGATTTAACCCCAGCCTAATCACAGGATAACTTACAGTGACCAATTAACCAACTAACCAGAGTATCTTTAGACTGTGAGAGGAAACCAGAGCACGTGGAGGAAATCCATGCACACATGTGAAGAATGTACAGACTTTCTTACAGATGCCAGAATGAACTCCGAATTCCAATGTCCCAAGCTGTAATAGCATTGTGCTAACTGCTACACCGCAGAGGCACCTGTTATAGCAGAACTAGAATTAGCTTCTCAGACGGTTGTGAACTTTCTTCCTTAAAGAGTGGTGGAATCTTCCCATACTTTAATCCAGAGCTCAACAGGTCCCTGATAAGCAAAGAGGTGAAAGGTTATCCTGGGTAAGGTTACAGTGCTGAAATATTTCCTGCTGTACTTTTAAGAAAACAGGCATCATATTTCCTTCCTTTACACTGATATTTAAGGGGATAACATTTCAGGAAAGAATGAAGAAATTACGACTGCACTCGTGGGACTCCAGTTCTGCTGAAAGATGAATGACAAATGGAAGGCGACTATGTTTGGGACAATTAGGGTCATGCGCCCAAGAACTGCTACCCAGGAGAAGAGGAGCAGGGACTCATATCAAACATTTTCCACTTGTGAAAATAATATGAGTTTTAGTAACGTTATTTCCTAAACCAAAGTCACTCAGACCATCCTCTGTTTTAAAAACCACCTCTATTTGCATCTACCTATGTACCCCTCACTCCTTCCTCATTCCTTATTTAGTAATGCCACCCTTAATTTCTAATTTTTGGATCTTTTGTGTAATTCCCTCCACTCTGTGACTCAGAGAGACACAGTATTTCCCTAATTCTCTGATTACTTGTCATTTGCTAAATTCACCATTTAATTGGTGTTGGTTGGAGATGTAAGCCTGAATATCCATTTATTTTTTCCTGGTCTTATCACAGACAAACCTGATATGGTTACACATGTTTACAGATATCTGATTGGTATCCTGTCCATGCATTTGAAGAAGTTCCTGCATGTAAGTGGTTAGACACAAAAGAAAACTTCAGGAAGCAGCGAAAGTTGAGGACAATAATCGTTTTTACTTCATTTACTAATTCATGGTCACCCACTCGATAGTGAGAAGGGCTTCTTCTTGGAGACAAGAGGTGTGTATAACAATCCTGTATGACTTCAGCCTCTGACTTTGCCCCATGTTACTGGTCATGCATCTGTTTATCATCTGCCAATGCCTCCACAACAGACTGTCCAGTTTAGGGCAATCAAGTTGCTAGATATCCTCATCTATCTGATAATCTCTAATGTGCAAAGTTAAATCTCTTGAGTACTTTTCCAGACCACAAGAAGTCTATGGCCGCCATTTTGTTTTCACTTTGGTTTCAGTGGCAATCTTCAAGTGTTGCAGATATACACAGATGTGCTGCTAATTTCTATTGTTTAGGTTTAACATCACTGGCATATGTCATGAAATTTGTGGTTTTGCAGTAACAGTACATTGCATTTTCTCTTCACCCTATTCCCATCAGGCTACTTGGGGCATGTTATGTTTGTTCTCAATAAAGACAAATTTAGCATGGGTATAACTAACACATTTTTATTCATAACACTCCAGCAATGGCTTCAGCCCAACGTGAGCATGAGCAAGCAGCTCCCCAACATCACTTCTGGTTCCTTGTGAACCACAGCACTGCCCATTTAGAACGGCAGTTCTTTGTTATGTATCTGATGCACCATCAATAACTCTCGGAGACGGGAGGCGAATGATAGGCTTTTATTAGCTGCAAGAGACCACGATTAGTAGCAAGAGACCACCACACAACGTCCTGGAGACTGAGGGGGGAGCAGTGCCTCCAACCACCTTTATACAGAGGTCTGTGGGAGGAGCCACAGGAGCAGTCAGCAGAGGGGCGTGTCCACACAGGTATATGTAGTTCACCACAGTATCCACATAATAACACGTCTTCCCCCTTTAAAGAAAAAACAAACGTATTACTATGTCTTCAAAACCTGCAAGAAACAGTAATGCTTTCCAACAAAGATACTTACATTAACCAATTGTAATGAGCAACTATGGTTCCTTGTCCACTTTAAACTCTCAATCAGTCTCCGAGCTGGCTTGATGGTCCATTTTGGTCCGCTATTTGCATCCACAGATGTCTTGCTTTCATTTACTACATTAATATTAGTGTCTTTTTGAAAACTCTGATCAACATATTCATTTTGTTCACATCCTTCTGCCAAGATCCTGTCTGTTCATCTCTGTTCTTGTTCTTGATAGGTGACTATAATTTGATCCACAAGCCTCATAATAGAGCCATGGACTACATCCCTGTGATGAGTAAGTCTTTGCACAAATTCTGATTCTGTCTCAATTCACAATGCTCCTTCCATTGGCTGCATATCATAGATTGCAACTCCTCCTCCTGGTTTGTGTTGACTGTTACTGTTGTTTTGACCTTGTGGTCTGTGTGCTTTCCTCATCTTCCCTTTTTATTTTCCTTCTTCAACTTCAGAGATGTTCGTAAAGATATTTTTATATTCCACTGTTTAAGTGGCAGTAGATCAAAGACAGACTTGGAGTGAAAGTTGCACCACGTGGAAGCAAGACTGGTGATTTCTTCATCATGATCACTCTGTTCATCACTGGCATCCTGACTGCCATGCTGGTGTATCTGGTACAGATGTCTATGGGAGGTGGAGTTCTTGTCCTTCTCTTGTATAATCTTTGTAGAGCTCTCATGGATGCTGTTCCGGGGTTCTCGAGTTACATCAGGTAAGCATACGAGCGTATTCTTCCCTGAGTGTTGCATGGTCATCTTTGGTCTATGAAGCCACTAGGAAAACTCTTCCCAGCAGGTTGAGCTTTCCACGTGCACTCAGACTGTACTCACTTTCCAACAATCTCAGTGTGTGTAGCTCGGCGAGCTATTGGTCAAAGCTAACACCTTGTTTCGGGTTAAGGGAAAACAACTTACTTCTTTCAAACATGATGATTTGACAAAATACCCCTCAAATTTTGTCATCAGGGTGTCCGATGCAATGTCTGTCCCATCAACTTGAAAGCTATTGTAGATGCCCAAAGCATCTTCACCAATTACATGAAGAAAGATAGACTCTTACAATTTTTCATCTGCCCCTTCGGCTCTACTGGCCATTAAATGTACATTGAATTGCTGATTGAAGCATTTCCGGTTATCAGTTAGGTTGCCAGTAAACTGCAAGGGTTGGGAGGACTTAGGTTATCCTTTATAGGGATTTTCAGCGTCTCACACCTTAATCTCTTGGTGAATTTCTGGGCACAATATGCTCTGTTGCCTCACTGGCCACTAACCTCACTTGCCACATCTTTTCCCCTCAGAACTCGAATCTCTTTCTCAGTAGCACACGATATTCATTTATGCTCCATGTTTAGACCTCACGCTGACTTCTGACGCCTTGTTATGTTTGTTCTTAATAAAGGCAAACTTAGCGTGGGTAAGACTAACACATTTTTATTTGGGACACACCAGCAATAGCTTCAGTGCAACAGAAGCACGTGTGACCAGCTCCCTGTCACTTCCAATTCTGGGTGAACTGCCCGCATTGCCCGTTGAGAACTGCAGTTCTTTATTATGTAACATATGACAACAGAGGGCAGCAAGATGGCATAGTGACTAACACTACGCTTTGCAGCACAGGCGACCTGGGTTCAATTCCCGCTGCTGCCTTCAAGGAAGTTGTATGTTTTCCTGACGTAGGTGAAACTGTGTGGGTTTCTTCCGGGTGCTCCAGTTTCCTCCCACAGTCCAAAGACATAGTGGTGTTGGTAGGTTAATTTGTCATTTCAAGTTGTCCAGTGACTAGGCTAGGATTAAATCAGGGGATTGCAGAGCAGTGTGGCTCAAAGGGCCAGAAGGGCCTATTCCACACTTAATCTCAATAAAATTTAAAAAAATAATAATATTTTGGCACAATGATGGTAGTAAATGTGATCGAACTTGTAATCATCCATTAAAAACAAAAATAAGTAAAGCCTGCCAAGCTCTCAGTCCCTTTAACATGCATTGGTGTCAGACTTTACTACAGTCTTGCAGCCCTCTAGGGCACTTTTTACATCTGATCTTGGTCTCTAAACTTAGTACAAGTTTTCTTGTGTGATTGACTGTTCATTTACCACCTCTTTGAAACCCAAGCTTTGGTCTCAAATTCAAAACGTCCATAATTCATAATTCATCTGTTCTCAGTCTCAGGACACCCAGTGGCCTGTCAGATCCAAATCCTGATGATGGTCAGGCATTAGGAGCAGGCAGGCTTGAACAGCACATGACAGTCAGCTTCAGAACTTAATTCTTTATTCTGTTGCCTGGTGATCTATTCCTAGAGCTGTTTAATCATTTAATTACAAGATTCAACACTCTCTGTAATCTTATTTAATTAAATGTCCTGCCCTGGGGTTGGATGCCTGTGAGTGTGAGGGGGAGGGGGTGTGAGAAAGGAACTTGTTTTGTGAACCTCAAGGTTATATAATGTTTGCGTACAGTACTTTGATAATAAATGTACTTTGAACTTTATTCTGTTGTTGTTGTGGTTTGTGTTGTATTCTGCTGTTGGTGAGTTGAACATTGTGGGCACAGTGGTTTATCTAAGGTATGGCAGGTATGGCATGTGCCCTGGGCGCCACTTGAAGGTGGGGTGGGGGGGTGGGAACCACTGAGCAGTTTCTATTAAAGTCAGACCAGCCATCCTCACATAGTGAAAAAAGAATTTTCCTCAGTTGCATGATCTGTCTTTGATTATCATGGGTGAGAAGCACTAAGATGGCCTTATTTCAGAGCATAGTGTAAGAAGACCACAAAACATTTCTTCATGAAGAAGAAGGAAAGTGGAGCTGAAGGACGGAAGAAATGAAAGTTGGAGGCGGAGGAAGCCAAGAAGTCGAGCAAGTTCTTCAAGCCCTTTGAAAAGCCCGGAACAAGTAGTTTGACATGGAGTCCCCTGCACCTGCTATATGTTTGTTAGGATCCGAAGGTGGGTCGAGTACAAATGCGTCACAAGACAAGGAGGAAATCAAGTCAGATAAATCTGAGTATGACGAGATTAAGAGTGAGGCTGCCACAGAGAACGTGGACATGACCAGAGGGGAAGACGATGGTGGTGGTGGTGATGTTGAGTTTATTGACGAGATTAAACCTGATGAGATTGAACCTGATGACACTGAACCTAGTGAACTGGATGGTGTCAAAGAGCCTCAAACTGTCATATCAGGAGTGATTAAACAGCATAACACTGGACTTCTGAAGTTCGATAAGGATACTGGAAAAGCAATTCTACCTGATGCATTGAGAACAGAAATAATAAAGCTGGGCTTGAAGTATTTCCAGAACAGTGAGGGGTCTTTTCTACCAACAAATAACTGCTTAATGAACAAAACTTGGTTCAAGAGGAAATTGGGAAATGGTTGTGGTGAGGAAATGACTCATTCATGTCTGGTCTATTGCCCTACTAAAAAGTCTGCATTTTGTATCTGTTGTCTTCTCTATTCCCGGTCAGACCATCAATCCTCATTGGAGCAGGAAAGTGGATTCAACCAGTGGAAAGAAATGGAAAAAAATTTAGCTGGAAACAGAGGAATAATTGACGTGGTATTTCAGTCACAGATTGAGAAGGAAAAGCAGAAGTGGTGTGATATCTTGATGAGAATCCTTCACTGTATAAAATTCCTTGCGACTCAGAATTAGGCTTTGCGAGGACACAGAGTCACTTCAGCTGGACGATGACTCCAATGTGGAAAATTTCCTTGGCTTACTGAAGCTACTGGGCATCTTTGACCCTGCCATGAAAGAACACCTCACTCATTTGAAAAGTCATCCTGGATCCATGTCTTATCTTTCCGCGGGTGAGAAGCATTCGTAAAGCCAAGTACTATGGTCTCATGTTCAACTTGACTCCTGATCAGGCACACTGTGAGCAGATGTCAGAAGTAGTGAGGAATGTGGAGTTGATTTTGAGAGGAAAACAGTCCATGTTAGAGAGCCCTTCCTTGGTTTTATCCAGATAAGGGTGAAGGATGCTGAGAGCTTGGTTGAAGACATCTTGAAACAGCTAGAGAAAGACGAAATGGAGCTACAAGATTGTCAGTCATAGTGCTATGACAATGCTGCTGTGATGGCTAGACACAGAAGTGATGTTCATCAAAGAATAAGTGAAAAAACAACCTGGCCGTGTTTGGGAATTGCAACAATTACTCACTCAACTTGGTGAGTGTATATGCAGCCAAGCAGGATACAATGATGGTCATGTTCTTTGGAACCATTGAAGCTCTCTACATGCTTTTCTCTCATTCAACACAGTTCTGAGAACAACTCAAAAACGTTGTTAAGTTGGAGTCTGAAACTAGGTGGAGTGCAAGGACAGAAGCAGCGAAGCCCATCAACAAGTACCTTGAGGAGATACTTCAAGTTCTCCAGGACATGATAGACAATGAAAACGAGACCAGTGAAACAAGAAGTGACGCAAGGT
Organism: Hypanus sabinus; assembly: GCF_030144855.1. Classification (NCBI taxonomy): domain Eukaryota; kingdom Metazoa; phylum Chordata; class Chondrichthyes; order Myliobatiformes; family Dasyatidae; genus Hypanus; species Hypanus sabinus. The sequence goes on from NC_082710.1 coordinate 45,063,169, forward strand.
AGCTGTACAACTGCACGTTGAGTTACAATTTTCTGATTTTGCTAGGATTTCGGAACAAAGTACTCATTCACATCGACCATATTCAAAAGAGGCTGCAGGATCCTAGCATGAACTTCCACGATGCTGCCCTGGATTTGAAAGCCCTCCGAGATCATTTTTATGATGAAAGAGAAGTGTTGGGCAGTGAGTCACTTGAAGGAGGAGTCGGTCTCTGTCAAGAATGGAATATTGAAGTTGAAAGACGTCAGAGATGAAAGAAATGAATACCTGATGAGAACTCAAGAGACGCTGGGTTAATAGCTAAGGAGGAAATGAAAAGAGTCATGATGGGAACACTTGACCATCTTCACAGAGGAATGGATGAAAGGGTCGCTCGCTTCTTGAATTTATTGTTCAGTATGAAGATGAGAGCGTCTTCCCCAATCTTCTCATTGCTAATCAGATGATGCTAACAATCGCAGTTTCCATCGCCAGCTGTGAGAGATCATTCAGCAAGTTAAAACTAATACTTTCATATTTGCGAGCCTCCATGGGTCAAGACAGACTCTGTGATCTCGCTCTGCTGAGTGTAGAGAGAGAAGAAACTGAGAAAACTGACTTTGATCACATCATAGACCGATTTGCATCAGTGAAAGCAAGGGAGGTGCAGTTATAATTTTCATGTAGTGCCATAATTTGTTAATTAAAAGATTAACGAGCTTGACTTGTATTTTTGAGCTGATATTATGATAAAGTTATCTAAAAGATGGGTGCCAGATGTTTGGGCAGGGGCGCAATTTCAGTGTTTTCCATAGGTGCTATTTTCCGCATATACACCCCTGTGTATCCTATGTTGGTGCTGGGGTGCATGGCGACAAATGTGGGCTGACCCCAGTACACAATGTACAAGTCACCGTTGTGTACGTGGACTGATTGTATGTATGTAAAGTGACGCTAACTGATGTGAATGGAGGGGTGGTGGTCTGGGTTAATGGATGCAGGTGTCGATTGGTTTGACGGCTTGGGGAAAGAACTGTTTCTGAGTCTATTTGTCCTGGTGTGGATGCTGCATAGCCTCACTCTTCATGGGAATGGAACTAATAGTCCAGAAGCAGAGTGGGTAGGAACCTTTATGATATTGCTGGCCCTTTTCTGGCACCTTTCTATATATATGTCCTTGGTGGAGGGTAGTCTAGTGCCAGTAATGTGTCGGACAGTTTTAACTACCTATTGTAGAGCTCTCTTGTCCACCACAGTTCAGTTCTCATACTTCTCAGTGATGCAGCACATTAGGATGCTCTCCGCTGCATGTTTTGGTGTGAGAAGACCAGTTCTTTTCAGTCTCCTCAGAAAACAGAAATTGCTGAGTATCTATTATTTGCTGCCTTCAGTTACATCTGTGTTCAACAACTGCATTGCATCTTCTGTTACCAAAGTTTTGCTATACATTGTTTGCCTTTGAAACCCTTTTATTATAAGTATGAGTGGTTTGACAGGTCAGTGTCTAGGAACAGGGAGAATCAGGTTGTGATCGTCAAGATGGCAGCAGCTGGTGAAAGTTTGGGAGGAAGAACTATTAGGAAAAGGGGAAGTACAACAAGATCTAGGTGTTACTGTCATCAGTCACTGAAAGTAAGCATGCAGGTATAGCAAACAGTGAAGAAAGCTAATGGCATGTTGGCCTTCATAACAAGGGGAGTTGAGTATAGGAGCAAAGAGGTCCTTCTGCAGTTGTACAGGGCCCTTGTGAGACCACACCTGGAGTATTGTGTTCAGTTTTGGTCTCCAAATTTGAGGAAGGACATTCTTGCCATTGAGGGAGTGCAGCGTAGGTTCACGAGGTTAATTCCTGGGATGGCGGGACTGTCATATGTTGAAAGATTGGAGTGACTGGGCTTGTATACACTGGAATTTAGAAGGATGAGAGGGGATCTGATTGAAACATATAAGATTATTAAGGGATTGGACACATGTTCCTGATGTTGGGGGAGTCCAGAACCAGAGGCCACAGTTCAAGAATAAGGGGTAGGCCATTTAGAACAGAGTTCAGGAAAAACTTTTTCACCCAGAGAGTTGTGGATCTATGGAATGCTCTGCCTCAAAAGACAGTGGAGGCCAATTCTCTGGATGCTTTCAAGAAAGAGTTAGATGGAGCTCTTAAAGATAGCGGAGTCAAGGGATATGGGGAGAAGGCAGGAATGGGGTACTGATTGTGGATGATCAGGCATGATCACATTGAATGGCAGTGCTGGCTCGAAGGGCCAAATGGCCTACTCCTGCACCTATTGTCTATTGTCTATTGAGTCCCAAGCCCCAGTGTGTCTTCAGGCAGCACTGTCTTTAGCTCAGTTTTACTGAAACTCAATGCCTCAATTATTGTGCTGCCATTGAGCTATGACACCTCCTGCCCACTTCCCTTCAAGCCAATCCAAGGACGGCTGCACATGTGACTATCATGATTAATGTGACTTTTAACTATTACAGCATAGTCACTCTTGTTTGAAGCAGGTGACGTCAGCAACATTCTGCACTGAAACCTCTGAAGCTTTCTACACCAGAAAGAAGACTTACAGTATATGAGATTCCTAACTAACAAGTCAAAGCAGTGGGCTTTGTCCACATTGGCGGTGCCCCAAATGGCAGGCATTATATGCTGCAGCCAGGTTCTGTTGCATACTCCTCATTATCACATAAACATTTTATCATGATGAAAGCAATATTCTGCATATTTATGACCACAGGAAGCTTACTATCTCAATCTGTGCTTTATTTCTTGGCAGCAATCAGGTTTCAGTCAATCCACACCACTTCTCCATGGCACCTTCATTCCAACCAGGCCTTCAGGCCAGAGCTTGGCCTTTGGATGAGAAGTTTTATCTCCTGCACATTGAGAGCCTGGCACAGCCATAGAGCCATGCCAGAAGTATCATCAAAAAGACCTGTTAATCTCAGGCTTCAATTGCCTAGAATGCATTGGCATAAGTTTTCAGTACAAGGTGTGTACTTGCTTCGAGATTTGAAGGTGGGTGATAAAGGGACCTGTTTATACTGCTACATGTGAAGGAAGAAAGAGCAGCAGGAAAGGAAAAAGCATGAGCAGCTTTGGCTAGTATTGCCTCTAGCTGACAGATGACAACTCATCCAAAGGCAAAAATTCAATGCAATTCAATCTTAATTTGTACGCCTCTGCTTCTTGCTGACTTAACCAGTTGAGATGGTGATGTAATGCTTCATAAGATTATTTCTGACCTTCACAGTTTCTAATCTTACTCTTTATATAGTGATGACAAATTCTACTATTAAAGGAATCTTGCCTCCATGTTACACAGGATTCAAAGAAGTAAAAAAAATGTAACTTTCCAGATTTGTTAGGAATCCCAGAGTGAAAATGGCTAATCTCAAGAGATCCACTTAATAAGAGGATCGTCCCAATTATGGTTTGCACTCTTCTAAGCTGCTGATGGAATTAGTGCTCACAGGTGTCAGTCATGATACACGATGTCGATTAGTTCAACAGTTCAGCAAAGATATAATATCTGTCAACACCATGACAGGAGTCACAGATAATATTTCATAAACAGAAATTGTTGCCACTCATCTGTAGATCTCCAAAGTGTTGCAATGCAAGTTTAGAAGCTAACACTATTTCCCAGGGTGACATTGGTGGTGCAGATTCAATCCTGAGTAATATTTTCCAGTATATCAGTTTAAAGAAGTATTGCTTTATTAAAACAAAAGTAAATATATTTGCCATTAGAAGTATTTTTAAAATATTATTTATTTACTATTTTTAACAAGGCAATAGTTTCCTCTTTTTGGCTTCTATTCAATTCTAACTTTTTCTCTAGTAAAGAGAATTACACAGCAACGGAAGTAGAAGCTTCCAGTTGTTCGCTCTCTTATTGGAACCAGACTATTGTCACTGCTGACATTATTTAATTAATTAATAACATAAACTTTCCTGATCTGTGTAACTTTCAGTTACTTTTGAATAAACTCACAGCCATCACCAGCTTCCATGGGCTTGGCAAAACTTTCCACTTGCTTTGGGGCGCAGCATTCTGGCTGGCAATACGGAAATGCCAGAAGACTCCTGTGGAATATTAATCATAGTGAGGTCATATGCCAAGATTAGGCTCTGACCAAGTGACGTGCTCCCTTTAGGGCAATGCCTAGAAAATAGATTCCACAACATCGCATTATTGTGTACTGCGTGATTCAGGGCTTCCCAACCTGTGGTCTATAGACCACTTGGTTATTGATAGGGGTCCATGGCATAACAAAGGTTGGGAACCCCGGCAGGATTAAACTTCAAGGAGAAATCAATTGGAAAGCAACACGGTGAATTTACTGCAGGTTCCTTTCGATTAGATCTGTGACTTTCCTTCTCTCTCATCCATGTTTTTGATGTTGAGCATATGGAGGTGTCCAGGCACATGCAATGGCATCTATCATGGATATGTTCCTTAGGTTTTAACAACATGTACACATGAGGGAACAGGTAATTTCTGCAGAAGTTAACCTTGGTAAAGTTAGCGAGACCCATCTCAGCATAACTTAAGATATTTGGCTGCCCATGGTATCTGCTGCTGGATTTGAGTCTTGACAGGGTCTTCTATAAATTACTTATTACCACAACAGTTTTCACAGGAATCTCCTATTTAGCTTGTAACCCTCACCAAATCAAGCCCTAACAACGTCGGCTCGTCCCTGAGCTGCTCGGCTATTTGATCCCCTACCACACCGTCCTTTCCCTCCATTGATTCACGGCCCGTTAACTGTCATTAACCAATTTCCCCTTTCCTTCTCTAGATCACAACAAATACCTTAGACCACTCAGTCTATTTTCCCCATTAACACAGAAACATTCATCCATCAGGACTTTCTGTTTCTCATTTCTTGATTCCTGTATTTTGATCTCAGTCCCCAATATCTATCCATTCTATGGAAGATCACTTATTAGGTACTTTTGAACTGATACCTTTTAGAATGGATTATGAAGTGCTGCTATCTGGTCATTGATTCCCCATCATACACAGCAAAACATCAACGTTCTTCTTCAATTCTGAAATTCCACCATTGGTGTATCTTTTGTCAGTATACTATTTCATCTTACAATAATTGTCACATTGGTGTGAGCCCTCTGTGTACAAACTCCCTAAGTTTCCTACATCACTACACTTCAAGGGCACCTCCTTTGATGTAAGGTGCACAAGTAGCGCTCAAAACCTGGGTCTCCTGAGCTGGTACTAAGAATTCTTTTATTTTTCAAAGTTTAAAGATCATTTATTATCAAAGTATGTATACATTATACAACCTTGAGATCCATCTCCTTACAGGCAGCCATGAAACAAAGAAACCCAAAAAACCCATAAAAAAAGAAGACCCAATGTGCAAAGAGAGAAAAAAACAACAAACAACAAATCATGCAAACAATAGTCGTAGGCAAATAGCATTCTGAACTGAAATCTACAACGTGAGGTGAATAGCCAATCCCCCTCCCCCCAAGTTCAGAAGTTCAGAACTAGAGAGTATATTTTAAAAGTGAGATCAAAAAGGATTCAAAGGGACCTGAGTGGCCATTTTCCCCTCACAGAAGGTGGTGCACAGAAGTATCGAGCTGCCAGAGGAAGTGGTAGAGGTGGGTACAATGACAATGTTTGAAAGACGTTTGAAAAAATACATAAATTGCATTTTTAAGGAGTTGTTACATAGTTTTATTTAGACTCAAAGTTTTCTATGGGTTGTTCACATTAATGTCAGAGGATATAGAGTTTCATAAGGTGCTTTTTTAAAATTACAAAATCTAATTATGATAGGACCTTGGGCACTTGCCAAGAAAAGGGGTAACGGGAAAAGTGACACTGGTCAGTAATTCCTTTGGCAACTGATATAAACAGTTCTAGTTAAGTTCAACTTGTCCCATTTATAAGGAGACTGATACTGCTGTTGCACCTGCTATTTTAATTTCATGTCCAAAATGAGATAAGACAACATCCACAGTTGTCTGCGGATTTATTCCAACATACAAGATGCTGTGGGATCGCTACTCCTTCCTACTCCCTCCAGGATCGTTTGAGGTTACAGTCCATTCTTCCTGCAGGAATTCCAGTCTGGAATCCAGCATTACAATATACTGACACATTTCCTTGTAGCCTCTCTGCTCCCTTGGCTTTCTAATGCAAGGAATACACTGTGGGCTCTGTTGCAACTCGGACCAAGCAACAGGATGAATGTTTGATAGTACTTTTCACAAGGTCTGGGAGAACAGCAGGGTTCCGAAGGCCGGCCATCCCAAAGATATTTTCATGGCAAGGCTAGGAATGACATTAAAATAATAAGCGTATGCAAGCATTTGTAAGGAAAGTTGAGCTCATTTTGAGTGGGTCTGGAATTTAGGACAGGCATGGGATTAGGGTTTGTGGCAAAATAGGGAAATTTCAAGGATTTCAGTAAACCTGGAGGAATACGCTTAAAATGGGGGCAATAGAGACTGTATATTAGATTATGGTATAACCAAGGGAATATTGAAGTAGTCTACATTGAGAGAAAATGCTAGTCAGACTGACGTTACATTTAAGAGTATACATCAAAGGGAGGGTGAGGTAAAGTGTGTGATAAGACAAGAGATATCGCTAATAAAAAACATTTCCCCAACATGACATCATGAGATATAGGTCTGTGGGCAGAAAATAGATGAATGTCACAGAGTCAGTGTTAATATCAGGAAAGCCCAAGCATTTGGGATTAGGAAATGTAGATAAGATAAGCAGAAGATTAAACATTTTCCATATATTTGGGGCATTTATGAAAATACAATATTGTATAAAAAGCAGCTGAAATTGCTGTAAGATCCATTGATATCCAACGCATCACTTTCATTTCTGGAAGAGTGCTGGCGCTGTTAGCAGTAACATAGGAATCACTGGAGAATGGGGACAGGAGTGACACCAGGAGTTCTTAAATGTAAATGTCGTGGACATCTCTATGAGTCAATATTAATTCTATTGAGTATTTAAGTCTGTTAAGAGGGCTGTAGAACCCATAGCCAAATTCTGGTAAGGTGTATGAATGAGACTTGTAGAACTGTAGACTGATTGGTATAGCAGGCAACACCAGATTAGGGTTGAACAGGGTCCCTAATCAACAGATGACATTATGATTTGCTTGGGCAATGTGAGATTGCTAGGATAGTGAACAAAATCTAGTTGTAGGGGTGTGGGGAGTGAAAGAAGGTTTAGAGGGTGAGGAAGTGAACAAGGTACAATAAGAAGTAAGAGGGATTGCAACTGAGGAGCAAAAAGCAACTATGCTATCTATCTCAAAATTAATATTGGAGAACTCAATGTTGCATTAGTAAAGTGTAGACAAGGGATAAAATTATCATAATTATTATTAAAAGAATTTAAAATATGGATGCGGAAGAGTAAATACTTAAGCAATAACTTATAGTAAATACATGCATTCACATGGTTTTCAGTAAAGAATAAAGTATAGGTTTAAATCAACACCAGCAACCGTAGAGAGAAACAGACACTTGCTGTGCCTTGGATCAGTTTCCATTTACTATTTAATTCATTGCTATTTGCTGTATTTCTTTTTAATTAGCTTCCAATCAATTTTGTTTGCTGAAGGCTTTGTTTTTATATTCTCTCAATGTGCGATTTAGCAGTTTTCTGTTCCATCAAAACACTTTAAAAATCATGCAGATCAGTAAGCTGATTTACTCTGCACCCGACATTTGGGTTTAATTCTAGCCCATATAATGACCCCATTAAAATTTTTGTTACTAATGTTAGAGAACTCGCAGAATTACTAAATGTGGCATTTAACAACCAAGTTCGTCATTGATTTTATATTTTTATACACTGTAACAAATACACGTGTATTCCAACATTTTTCAAATGAGAGAACCATTCTATGCTGAAAGGCTAAATACATAAAGTCACTCACAACTGTCTTTTCAGTTATTGTTAAAAAGCACAGGCAGTTGTTAACCACCCATTAACCAGTCATCACTTCAGGCAGTGTAGTTTTTTGCAGAGTGCTTTGCTCATAATAATTTGCCCAGCAATTTAAAGCAGATATTTGAAAAGATTATACATTCTCAAATTGAAAAACAATAAATTACAAGCTCTTCCCCCCACCCCCCACGAGAAAACAATGTAACAAGATTATTGCCTGCAAACTGTATCTAAACACTAATCTTCCATCCTGGTGTTATCCACTTAAAGATCCTCAGGTCTATTTATAAGAAGAAAGTTCAGACTAGTGGTAGACGAATATATGTTCTGATGTGATTCTTTCAGAAATTGTTCTGTCTATATTTTTCTTAACATTGTCTCGTAATTTTCCATGGAGACAAGTTTACTGAGAAGGATGTACTCTCAAGTTGTTCAGTCAGCTGGAGTGTCTGATGTCAGTTCGTGTGCCTTGTTCCCATTTGTTTGTATGTCTGATTGCTACCAGTCTGCATGATCTCCGTGATCTTTGTCTTATTCCTGATCTCAGGTGTCTACGCCACTGATTACTGTAAATTTCTGTGTTTCCTTCCTAATGATTCATCTAACCCAGTGGTTCCCAAAAAGGGTGATATCGCTGCCTAGGGGGTGTTTGGAATTTCTGGCGGGCTGCGGCTGGGAAATTACAGGCTTAATTTAAGAAATGAATTGCTTATTATAAGCATGCAATCCTCAGTGCCTCATAATCAATTACAATGATCACATAATCACCCATGCCTTGCTCACCCACTGTTCTTGTAGACTTTGCTTGAAATGCGTTATAGTTGTTGAAAAGCAGTGTGACACCTGTAATTGGCTTGTCATGAGCAATCTGGACTGAAGAAATTGTATTATTTCTGGGCCTGGCTCACACATTATTGTAGTAGATTTAGCTAGTAGGATTCCCATACTTTAATCACACAGTGACGTAATTCCTGTGAATTAGTTTATGGTGTCCAATGGAGTAAAGTTCAGAACCTGCCCTTTTGAATGGTCTTGACTGCATTTCTCTAGCCCACAGCCAAACGAAGGTATCGCTGCCCCACTTTATGCACCTTCAGGCAGAGTGTCAGGTTTTGCCTGAATTATGATGATGCCATAACTTCTCCCTATATTGATCACCGTGTTTGAGGTTAAACAGTAGGTGATTGACCATGCTCATTAATCCATTATGAAAATGGCAGAAGCAGGCCAAACAGCAAATGAGTGTAGACAGTGAAGTGTGGAGTATCTGAATTATGGATTTACACCAGTAACAAAGAACCAACAGCTGCCAATGTGTTTGTTTTGTGAAAAGGTTTTTCAATGAGTCCATCCATTCTCCTTGAACATTTGAAGAGAATACACACTGATACAGCAAATAAGAACTTAGCTTCTTTCCAATTACTTTGTGCAAACTTTCAGAAAGGGAAAACAGTTCAAAATATGTTTGCCATCACTTCACAACAAAGCAGTGATGAAAAAGGATCTAGAGCTTTCCCAGTTTATAAGACAAGTAAACTTTTCATGGACTTCCAGCCAGGTACAAGCATTGATTATAACTAATGTTTCAATGACAAACTCTGCCATCTTCTTCAACGATGATGCTTGGGCATATCTAGTCAGGTGGTATCTATACCCCCATTGTCTGTCTCTCCTGATTGGTTCGTCCCCATCCAATCAGGTTTCTGCTCTCTTGTCATGTTTTCTATCAAATTCCAGGTCTTACTTTAAGTCAAGTCAAGTCGAGTTACTTTTTATTGTCATTTTGACCATTACTGCTGGTACAGTACACAGAAAAAACAAGACAACATTTTTCAGGACCATGGTGCTACATGAAACAGTACAAAACCTATACTGAACTACGTAAGAACAACACAGAAAAAAACTGCACTAGACTACAGACCTACCCAGGACTACATAAAGTGCACAAAACAGTGCAGGCATCACAATAAATAATAAACAAGACAATAGGCAGTAAGTTGCAGTAAGTTGGTGTCAGTCCAGGCTCTGGGTATTGAGGAGTCTGATGGCTTTGGGGAAGAAACTGTTACATTGTCTGGTTGTGAGAGCCCGAATGCTTCGGTGCCTTTTCCCTGATGGCAGGAGGGAGAAGAGTTTGTATGAGGGGTGCTTAGGGTCCTTCATAATGCTGTTTGCTTTGCGGATGCAGCATGTGGTGTAAATGTCTGTAATGGCGGGAAGAGAGACCCTGATGATCTTCTCAGCAGACCTCACTATCCGCTGCGCAGGGTCTTGCGATCTGAGATGGTGCAATTTCTGAACCAGGCAGTGATGCAGCTGCTCAGGATGCTCTCAATACAACCCCTGTAGAATGTAATGAGGATGGGGGGGAGGGGGGGGGCAGGAAACGGACTTTCCTCAGCCTTTTCAAAAAGTAGAGACACTGCTGGGCTTTCTTTGCTATGGAGCTGGTGTTGAGGGACCAGGTGAGATTAGACCTTTGTCTTTGTTAAAATTCTTTTCCTCTAGTTTTATTTCAATGGCTTCCTTTACCAAGCGGTGCCAAAACCCACTGACGTGGCATCAAGGAGCACAGGAAGTGCATGCATTTGGGTTACCCGGAGAAATGGGCAGTAACAGAACACTGGAATTGCAATGGCCGGAGGATTGACTTTGGTGGCACAGAACTACTGTGCCGTGCCACAGACTTTTGGACCAGACCAAATACTTAAGTGATTCTGCTCACTGACAGCTCTGTTCAAAGGTGAATAGATAAGTACCCGAGAACGTGGAAAACACTTTGTGCAACATACTTAGGACAACAGAATTTGCTCTGCAGTTGGTTGAGTCAATGTTGCCAGGCAACATATCTTTGCTTCTTAGTTACGTTCATTTCAGAAAAGATGAAAACATGGTTCAAGAGTTGTTATTTCAAGAGGACTAGAAACAGATATTAAGGGGGAATCAATATTTCAGGTTGCTGAGCAACTTTCAAAGAGAAGAATATTCTGCCCACCAACGTTCTTGCTTGAGAACAGATGGGGCGTTATCGATGTTGGGAAGCCACCGTGGAGTTACTACTTTCTTGAAAAAAACCTCTACCTAATGTATTTACCACTCACTGTAAAATTCACAGACAGCATCTTGTTGCAAAAAACCTCAGTTATCAGCTCTACAAATCATTAAATACTGTTATCTCAGTGGTACATAAAATCAAGTCCCATGTTCTCAATTCTCGACAATTTTGAGAGCTTTTTATTGAGAATGATGAACAGTTTGAATGTTTGCTGTTGCACACAGAAAGGCAGATTGCTCTCCAAAGGAAACAACCTCAGATACTTTTATGTACTTTCTGAAACCATGATAAAGTTCATTGAAAACTTGAATGCTTCATTCTGTTATAACCTCAAGAATATTAGTCATGACATTTCTTATTCACAATGTTTAATTAAATCAATCTACAATTGCAAGGAAGTTATGTGAATCATACTAGTCAAAACAGTTCTGTCCAAGTTAACTCAAGTTAAGTGCAATATTGGCTTGGCTGTTGCAAACTTTTCCGATTTCTGATCCTCTCTGAATTTGAAAAGAAAGATGATCTTCAAGTATAGTGTGCCCACCTGGGTGAGCTACATGAAGGCATGTCAGAGATTTCAGGATCTTCTCCGATCCAAATTTCAGACTGGGTAACAAATCCATTCCTGAACACTTGTGATGAGGAATTAACAGGAAGGACGGAGGAAGAACTGTTCTCACCATGAAATGACTTTCAGCTGAGGCTGAGGATCAAAAAATCATATCAAGACATTTGGTTGTAGAAAGAACTCTCTAAATGCTATCCTGCACTGTGGAGCAAGGTCAAGATATTCTTTATTGCCTTTTCCATATTATATTTAGCGGAGCAATGAAACAGACTACAAGTTACTGAAGGTGGGGATCTGAGACACCTTCTGAGTGACATTCAGCCTGATGTTCAGAAGCTGATATCACTGCATCAAGCCCATCCATCTCATTGAAAAGTGAAAAAACAATGACGTAGTGAATAGTTGGATTACTAACGTGCACTCTAGCATTATTGATGAAAATTGTTTGACAGTAATTAAATAAATATTTTTTGTAGCTTTAAATAGAAGTGAATACTTCTTGCAAATATTTATCATTGCTTTGAATTTACAATTGCTATTTTCTTTCACTATGCATAATAAATCCAAATTCTTTATCATTTTCATCTATTGGTTGGAAAGGGAGAGGGGGTGCTGGGGATGTGGTCTGGGAACTAAGGGGACAATAACCCAAAAAAGTTTGAGAACCACTGATCTGACTGACCTTCCCGAAATTGTCTATGAATTTTAGGTGATTTAAAGGTGAGTTAATAACATTTTACTCTTGAAATAAAATTAATTCAACTATAAAGTCAGTTGGCAACTGGGGCAGAATGGATTTAAAAGACCAACCTTTTCTTTTTATTGATAGGAAATTGAAAATTCACAGAGAGCTTGAGAGCTTGAGGAATAAAACAAATGTAAAGATAACAGTTTTAAGCAGTGAATTAACCTCTAGCTACTCTGTTTAGGCACCAATCACAGCTTAAATATATATACAGATTCTATAGAGTTTGGTAGTGTTGTAGAGAGTGTAGAATGTTGTTGTAGATTAAAATGGGACATTGTTAGCCTCCACTAACTTACCTCCAGTAAGAGGCAGATAGAGTTCAATCCGGAAAAATAAGAAGTGATACACTTTTCGAATGCCAGACTTAAAAGTTGAGTACAGGGTTAATAGTAGGAGTCTTAGCAGCATGGAGGAACAGAGATATTGGAGACCACATCCACAGACCTTCGAAGTTCTAGGCAAGTTGATTGGTGATTAAGAAGGCTTTATAAAACTCTGTTTAGACCACGCTTGGAGAATTGTATTCAGTTCTGGTCCCCTCTTTATAGGACAGATGTAGAAGCTTTAGAGAGGGTTCAAAGAGATTTACTAAGAGGCTGCATGCATCAGAGAGCTTGCCTTAAGAGGGTAGGTTGAGTGAACTAGGACTTTTCTCTTTGGAGTGACCAAGGATGACAGATGATTTGATAGAGCTGTATAAGGTGACAAGATGTACCATCAGAGTGAACAGGTAGAGACTTTAGCTCAAGGTGAAAATGACTGACATGAGGGGTCATAGTTTTAAGATGATTGGAGGACAAGATGGGGGTGTTGGAGAGTGGTGGATGCATGGAATGCAGTGCAATGGATGATGGTAGAGGCAGGTACATTAATGACATTTAAGAAGCTCTTAGATAGGCACATGGATGAAAACAAAATGGAGGACTATGTGGGAGGGAAGGCTTCAAATGATCTTAGAATCGGTTAAAAGTTCGGCACAACATCATGGACTGAGCTGTACTGTTCCATGTACGGTATGTTTTATATTGTATCTGCCAGAGATTGAGCAGTATTTCTAATTTAGGAAGAGTGTGGTTTGCTTCAGCTGACATAGAGAACAAATATTGTTTGGCACATGATAATTCTTGCATCGGCGAAGTTTGAAAGTAGTTTATCTACACTCTTAGTTCAATATTCCAGCATTTTCTAAGTTATCCTGTTTGGAGAAGAAGAAAGCCAAAACAAAATATAACCTGTAAAATTAACTATTTTGGAGATAGATATTAAAGTGCATTTTTTTTAGACTTGGCCAATAAAGTACACACAATGGGCAGCAATTTACTAAATCTACTCTGTGCGGGCAATTGTACTGTTCCATTCAGAAGGGCATGTTTCAGGCATCCAAGTTATTTGACTTAAGTATTCAAATCAGAAATTGAACAACCACCGAAAAACTCTATATAAATATAGCTGTTAACGAATAATGGGCCACTCAGTTCCTTCATATTTAGCAGGTTTATGTTCCAATGAAGATAAGTTTAAAGACTTTTTAACATAATTCTGTAGAGATTGGATGCACTTACCTTTCTCCCTCCCATTCGGCTCTTGGATGGCTAAGATTTGGAATAGGAAGAAGTACTCATTTATAATTACTGATGGAAACCAGGAAGGATATATCAAACAAATTATTAAGAACTGAACCGGAGAAACTAACATGACCAAAACTACTGGGAACCACTACTTGCAAAATAGCTACAATCGTGTATCCAAATAACAGAACCATGTTGAAGTCAAACTGGAAACCCCAATGAAGTCACTGAATTTAAAACCATTCTAAAATATGAACTATACAGATGCAGAAATATTTAAATAATGAGTCCACTGCTGGAGATTACAGTGAAATTAGAGGAAATTTGGGGTCAAATGCTCTACCTTTGAATATATAATCCTATTTATATCACCACTCCTTCCACTCTACCGCCTGGATGTTCCCCGACTTCTCATTGTTTCCTGTTGCCTCCATTACTGACCACTATTCATTTATCTTGTTTACATTTGGTTGTTCAACACTATGCTTTTCAAGATTTAAACAAAATCTATATGATGAGAGGATATATTGTTTATACCTACATTGTTATTTGTTTTTGGAGATTGGTAACAATGCTTCCTGTCTAATAATATGCAGTAATATAATACTGCATATCTAGCATTGCCAGCGTGTGTACAATAACCTTGCAACTTTCTTCATCAATTTGTAATATCATTCCACAACTCACAATTTCTCTTATAGACTTTGAACTTAGAATGCTTTGCTTACTTGCCCCCAGTAACAGAAACCCGTCTACATTATGTTTGGAAAGGTTCTTCTGTGCACTGTGTATAAAATTATTATAAACCCAATCTTGAGATGTGGGGGAAGGTGCTTGCTTCATTTTGGTCTCTGCTGGAATGCAATATCTTTTAGCAGGATATAAACGGACCGAGAAAAGCTGTGCACCTTTAGGCATTTATTCAAAGAGGGAATATGTTCTGCGGCCAATATCAGAGCATCCTTCAGGAGGGTGAAACCACAAAAAGCATCAGGCCCGGATGGGATACGTGGCCCACCACTAAATACCTGCGCTGAAAAAATAGCTAAATTGTTCACTCAGATCTTTAACCTGTCGCTTTGGCAGTCTGACGTACCCACCTGCTTTAAGCAGGTTTCACTTATATGAATAAGTGCTTCGAAGAAGAAAGTGGTAACCTGCCTCAATGACCATCATTCAGTAGCACTTACACCCACAGTGATGAGGTGTTTTGAGAGGTTGATGATGAAACATATCAACTCCTGCCTGAGAAATGACTTGGATCCGCTCCAATTAGCCTACCGCCGCAGTAACTTCACATCAGCTGCCAATTGATTGGCTCTTCACTCAAAGGTGTATACATGAGAATGCTCTTTATCAATGACATCATCCACTCAAAATTAATCAATGAGCTCAGGACCCTGGCCACAATACCTCCTTGTGCAATTGGATCGTCGATGTCCTCACTTGCAGACCTCAGTCAGATCAGATTGGCCACAACATCTCCTCCACAATCTCCATCAGCACAGACGCACCACAGGCCTGTGTGCTTAGCCCCCGCTCTGCTGTCTTTACAGTTATGACTGTGTGGCTAAGCACAGTTCCAATATCATATTTAAGTTTGCTGATGACATCACTATCGTAGGGTGAATCAAAGGTGGTAATGAATCAACATATAAGAGGGAGATTGAAAATCTGGCTGATTGCTGCCTTTCCCAACAACCTTTCACAACGTCAGCAAGACCAAACATCTAGAGATGTGTGGCGAAGAGTATATTTGTCACAAACACAGACTCAGCTGCAGGGTCCATGCACCCCTGCAAGCAGGCTGTGTAGCAGATTCAGCAGCTGTGCTCACGAATAGGCACAAGTCAGCTCACTATTATTTCAGTATGGTGGTATTTAACTCCCTTCTTTTCATTGTAACGCTTGTTGAGACTTGAGCAAAACACAGCAACGTTATGCTGCCTGCTTGATTTCAGCCTTGCTGAGAAAGTGGACGTTCGAATCAACTGACACTGAAGACTAGCGGTATTCGTTTTATATCTAGATATTCCTTTCAGCCACAGTGTTGGCATCTAGTTTTCCATTTGAGAGTTTTAGTTAACGACTCTGTTTGGCCAAGTTTTTATTGTTTTCTTTTTCCCTTAAAAATCCTGTTTGCATTAAAGTCTGTGAACTATCGAGCTGCTTCAGTGTCTCTTTCTCTGTACTTAGGCCATATTTGAGCGTACTGACAATATTGACTGGCTGCATCACAGCCTGGTATGGAAACACTAATACCCTTGAATGAAAACTCCTGCCAAAAGTAGTGGAGATGTCCCAGACTATCACAGGAAAGCCCTCCCCACTACTGAGCACATCTAGGCGGAGTGTTGTTGCAGGAAAGCATCAATCATCAGGGACCCCCACTACCCAGGTCACGCTCTCTTCTCACTGCTGCCATCAGGAAGAAGACTCACACCACCAGGTTCAGGAACAGTTATTACCCCTGAACCATCAGGCTCTTGAACCAGGGGGGATAACTTCACTTGCCCCTTCACTGAACTGTTCCCATAACCTATGGACTCACTTCCAAGGAGTCTTCATCTCACATTCTTGATATTATTGTTTGTTTATTTATTTATTTCTCTTATTTTCCCTTTATTTTTGTATTTGCACAGCTTGATGGTGTTTGCACATTGTTTCTCTGTCCTGTCAGTGGGGTCTTTCATTGATTCCATCATACTCATTGGATTTATTGAGTATGCCTGCAAGAAAACGAATCTCAGGATTGTATATGGTGACATGTATGTGCTTTGATAATACGTTAACTTTGAACTTTGAGGTGAACAGTGTTGAATATGAAATTTTGCAGCTACACTCCAATGCCATTGCTCTTTTGTTATTGGGAAAGTCTAAGCTTGCATAGAGATTTGTAGCTGATGCAAAGAAAGCCTTTGATGATAAGCTATTCCTGTCGGACATGGAAAATGATGTGATGATTTTGATAACCATCGTATCAGCTGTTTTACTAATTTAATTTTGAATTTGCCGTAGGCTGGCTCCCAACCTCTGCTGAAGTACTATAGCTCCAAGATCAGAAATGTGTAAATACCAAGCTTGAGGAACACTAAAGTCCAGCTTTGATCTGCACTTTGTGTTTCTAGGTGATGGCCATGCAGCATTGATACAGAAAATGTCACCGGTGTTTCTTCCAAGCTATTAATAACTTGGAGACATTTATGAGTGCTATTCACAGAATAGTGGGATAAATTTAGATCTTGGAATCAGAGAACGTACAATGAGGATTCTTTGAGATCAGTGTTTTAGTGGACAAGCATCCACTAGACCAACAGTGAACTCAAATACAAACTGCCAAGAATTTGACATTCCACACAAGTGCCAGGCAATTACCATCAAGATGAGCAACACTGAAATAAGAGTAAGCCAGTCATCCCCTTGAGCTGATTCTGTCATACAATTAGATCATGGCTGATTTGTGGCTTAACTCCGGCTTTGATTCTGTAACCCCTTGCTTTACAAAAATCCCTCAAACAGCATTAAAATTTACCTTAAAGACCTTTTGAGGGTTGGGAAGCAGTGAATGGGGGGAGGGGGAATAGATGGTGGACATTGGGGTGGAACGGGGTTCAGAGTGATGGGGTGGATGAACTTCTACTACCCATTATGTTGAAAAGACACTGCTCAACCCTAATCTTTAGTTCATGCCTTATTGTTCTAGATCACAGAGAAAAATAGTTTCTCTCATTTCCTGCAACTACTTGGTCTTCTGAAGCACTCCAATTAGAACTCTTCTTGATCTTCTATATTCAAAGAATACAGATGAAGCTAATTTAACTGATTTAACCCTGTGCTGCAGCTATTCAAAGGCTGTCTGACCATATTATACTAAATGCTTGGATTTATATGACACAAAGCTCATCTCCAGTCTTTCTACCATTGACAAGGTACAAGTCCGAGTATACAATGAAATAGTTTTCACTTACCGGGCTAGGAGGAGCTGCTGTTAAAATGGTCAAGGAGCCCGACATCAGTTAGAATAAAATAGCCTGCTTGAGGAACACCTTATCCACTAGACATCCACCCACCCACCTTGTGGTAGAGTTTGATGCATACTTCAGTAATGTGCCATGCCCCATCAGTCTCTGGAAATGCTCCAGCTATCAAAATGGAGGAAGACAACTTATATCCAGATCGTATTACCTAAAAGAGGCATTAGGTATTTTGAGAGTACCATACACTCTTGTCACTTAGCCATTTGCTCCACATATGTCCTCAACTGGTTGAAATATGCACCATCCAGTTTTTCCAATGTAGCCACACGATAAGAAATGGATCACCGAAATCTTCCATATGAAGGCAATTAACAGCTCAAACTTTTATTTCTGTGGATTCATTAGCTCTGCTATCATCGCTTGGGAACACAGACACACTGGTGTCAATATCAGACAATGAGTAAGAGATGCAGGGAAGAATAACGTCACCTCGGTAGAGTCAGCTTTGCCAATGGGAATGAGTTGGTCCTGTGTAGGAAGGATGGAAGAACAGATGAGGGAACAGCCCTTTTGAAAAGTTGGAAGGGGAGAGAAGAGGAAATGCTTAATGGTGTAACGTAGTGTGGAGGATGATCTGGTAATGTATTGTAATTACACCATAACTGAGGATTACCATGATCATATGTATTAAGGAGATCTCTTTTGGCTGGAGAAGAATGGAATGAAAGGGGGAGGATCCAGACACATGGACACTAATGACATAGGTGTAACCAGCAAATGGGTTGTGTAGGGGAATTATTAGCAATTGGCCAAAATTGAAAATCAGAGCAAGGGTGAAAGTGTCTGGATCACTACCTGAGCCACATGTGAGGGGGCATAAGCTTAGGAAATTAAACAAGTGTGGTAGAAATTGATTGAATTTATGTGACACTGGCACTAGCACTGGGAAAAAGATGGGCTTCAGCTGAACCACTCTGAGGTCAGTGTTGCAGCAAATCACAAAAACAGGGTGGTAGAACAAGCTATAACGTAATTAGAAGGGATTGATGAAAAGTTAAATAAATCCGAAACAAATGAGATCGTAATAGTGCAAGTTAGCACGGGAGGGGGAGGGGATGAAAATCAAGGCATGACAAGAAGAGGCAGAAAATATAAACAAAGGTGTGTGATACTAAGCAAATCCAGAGTAGATAAAACGTGAGAAAGGTCAAAAGCTTAAAGCTTTTTAGCTGAATGTGTGTTGCATTTGTAACAAGATAAAATGAGATGTCGGCACCAAACAGTACCACATAAGCATGATCTAATAGCTATAGCAGACTGGTTTGACAGAAATGGGAATATAATATCCCAGTTTACTGGGGAATCCAGAAGAATAGACAAAAGGGTAAGGAAGTGGGGTGGCCTCACTAATCATCAGGAAGAGAATCGGTGCTTTTTTTGAGTAATGATATGGACAGTGGATAGTCATGTGGAACGGTTTTGGTGGAAATAATGAATAGAAGCAAAATGACGACATAGGTGGGAATCTTCAGCCAATTATCAACTGTATTGATTTTCAACAGCGCAGTGCATGGAGTAAGGAAAGTGCAAATATGATGGGTGAATCTAATCTGCATATTGATTGAACTATTCAAATTGTCCAGCGTACCATGAAAGAAGAATAAATGGAGTTTGTCAGGGATTTTTATTTAAAGCAATGTGTTGAAGAACATTCAGGGCAACTATATTAATTTGGTCATGTGTAATGATGTAGGATTATTGAAAGGTGTTGTGGTTAAGTATCCAAGAGGGTGCAGTGATCACAATGTGGTAGAATTCTCTAGACAGTTTGTAGGCCAAATATCCTCAACTTACTTAAGAACATTTATAATGATCTGAAGGAGACCTGTCTGAAGTGGACAAGATTGTTAAGGCAAGGAATAGGTCAATGAATGACCTGTGACAGGTGTTTAAACCATGAGTTTATAGTTCGCATATTAATAATTTGGAAAAGGGAGTAAAGTGTCAGGTATGCTGATTATCCAGTGATACAAAAATAGGTGGGGGGGGGGGGCATTTTGTGATGAGGACATTGGGACTCTGCAAATGGATGTAGATAGATTCATAAAGTGGGCAAAAACTTGGCAAATGGATTGTACTGTGAGAAAGTGTCAGGTCATATATTACTGTAAAAGAAATCTAAATACTGTAGACTATTATCTAAATGAAGCAAGATTGTAGATAAGAAAAGTTCAGAGGGGTATAGGTGTTCTTAATCCCTGGATATTCCTTGTAGTTTACCCTTCCCCATCCTCTCTGGTGTTGAAAACTAACTTGTTCTCTATCTTTCTCTGTTATGATTAATTTTAACCTGAAACGCCAACAGTTTTCCTTTCCATAAATGTTTCCTGACCTGCTGCTTTTATTAGCTACAAAAACATTACAAGAAAACCAACCACTACTCCATCAACCAGGAAGGACTGAGGAACATGCACCTTAAATTGGACTACCCTTAGAAATGAATCTCCATTTTACACTTGCTTCATGACGCTAACAAGCTGATTTACAACTGAGCTGGTCTCTGAGAAAACTGGTTTCAAACAAGTCTGTGTCATTGTGCCAACATTTTAAAAAATCTTCTTCTCATGGTATATCTCTCTTCAATCAAACTCCCAGCAGGAGTGGAGCTAACCTAAAGAATTTATGGGAGTCGGTTCAAACTATGCCAACAACATTCCCAGTCACGGCAACCTCAGTAGACAAACTTTAGTATGTAGTTGGTACTGTGTTTGTGCATACTTGAATACTGTACTTCAAGCCATTATGAACTTACTCATTGAAATATATGGGAGTATCATGTTACATTCAAGATCCACAAGATAAAAGTCCCTGACCAATCTCTCTTTGCTGTACAACACCATATCTCCAATAAAAGTCCATGACTAAATTGGAATTGGACTCGGTGTTTTTCACTGTCACATGTACCAAGATAAAATAAAAAGCTTGTCTTGCATGCTGGTCGTAAAGATCCTGTCATTACACAGTGCATTGATATGGTAAGACAACAATAATGTCGAGTAAAGTGCATCAGCTAGAGAGAAAGTGCAGTGCAGTGAATAATAAGGTACAAGATCATTTGAATGTGACAGTGAGGTCAAGATTCTAACTTTCTTGCAGCAACTTTTTGAATGCACACATGCCAAAAAAGAGCACTCAACTCTCGGTTAGTCCTGACGAAGGGTCTTGGCCCGAAACGTCGACAGTGCTTCTCCTATAGATGCTGCCTGGCCTGCTGTGTTCCACCAGCATTTTGTGTGTGTTGTTTGAATTTCCAGCACCTGCAGATTTCCTCGTGTTTGCACTCAGCAAAGATCTGTTTTCTAGGAACCAAGCAAATAAGCAACATCTCTTGTCACCAACAGCACATTCAACTTTCCTCCTACCTTCAACTTACATCATTACTTTTACATCCGATCTAGCTGCAGTGGAAAAGCAGCATTACTGTTAAGTGATAAAAATTTAAAGGAGATGCGCGAGGCAAGTCTTTTACACAGGGTGGATAGGCTCCTGGAACCTGCTGCTGAGGGAAGTGATACGAGCAATATTTAAGAGAATTAGACAGCCACTTGGACAGGCAGGGAACAGAGGGATGTAGACCTTATGTAGGCAAATAGGATTAGTCAGATTAACATCAGGATCAGCACAGACTTCACGGGCTGAGAAATCTGTTCCTGGGCTGTTCTATGTTCTATGTAGAGCAGAAAATTTACAATTGCAGTTGAGTTTTACAATGCAGGTGTGGTGAACTACATATACCTGTCTGGACACGCCCCTCTGCTGACTGATCCTGTAGCTCCTCCCACAGACCTCTGTATAAAGGCGGTTGGAGGCACTGCTCCCCCTTCAGTCTCCAGGATGTTGTGTGGTCATTTCTTGCTGCAAATCGAGGTCTCTTACAGCTAATAAAAGCCTATCGTTCACCTCTCGTCTCCGAGAGCTATTGATGGTGCATCAGCAGGGTAGTAATAATTAGCTTCTCTCATGTTTTGGTGGCAAAAAATATCCCATGAAATAAATGCACGACATTTGCTATGGTGGAAGTCATCAAACATATGTGGCACCAAGAAATATAAGGGGCATCAAACCATAAACACAAGAGATTGTGCAGATGCTGGAAACACACACAAAGTGCAGGAGGAACTCAGCAGGTCAGGCAACGTCTATGGAGAGGAATAATGAGCTGATGATTTGAGCTAAAAACCTTCATCAGGAATTATGAAGTTGTGATCAAGAGTCTTGCCTCCTTGGCCGGTAGAAGAATTTGGAATAGGAGGATATCAAACAGTTTGTCATGGTTAAAAAATAAAAGTGAAAGACCTTTATCTGAAATTCATGCAGCATTCATGCAAGGCAAATAAATTAAAGGTACAAAGTGGTGAGAGGCAATCTGAAAAATAATAACAGGATTGTGTGGGGTCAGTTATAGAAAAACAATGTTTTGGATTTTTTTGATGTTGTAGATAATGCATATTTCGATTTTCAAGACTTTTACCAGGTATCACATAAAAGATTATTAATCAATAGAGATGATAAACCACAAGAGATCAATAAATAAATTACCGCTATTGGTAATGAGGATGATACACTGGCAGGTTCTGAGGTTTGGTTCAAGGATAGAAAACAGAAAGTAGGAATAAATGATTCACTTTTGTGTTGAGAGGCTGTAACCAAGTTGGTTCCTTATTCGGGTCACAGCAATCAGCACTGGGCCCCCAGTGAAACACCATTGAGAGAACAGGCTGTTTTAGATTTTGTATTTTGCAGTGAAATAGGGTTAATTACTAATCTGTATTGAATGGCTCATTAAGGAAAATTGATGGAATATTATATGAAGATTGAAAATTATTGATTTTGTTTGAAACCATGAAATTAAATCTAATCAAGGGAAACTTGTAAGAGCATAATTTGTGCATGGTTGATTAGCAAATTACATTAAATTTAGAGCAAGAAACAAGGGACAGCTCAGATGGAGAAGAGGATTTCTTTTCTCAGTCAGAGTGCTGTGACTCTTTGGAATTCTAAATATCCCCAATCAACAACTTTCAGAAACTTACGCTTTTGCAATCACTTCCTTTTTTTTTAGCTTTCAAATAGGCCTGATCTCCAAAACCTCCCTCTAACACAAAAATCAACAGACATGACCTAGAGAACTCCTCTCCAATGCCCCCAGTGCAAGTGCATCTCTTCTTGAACATGACCAAAACTTTCACGATATTCCAGTTGCTGTCTCACCAGCCACTCTGCAAAGTATGGTATGTGAGACCATTCAATAATCTGCCACCCATAGGGGACGGTATGCTTAAGGTGTAGGCATAAATCTTGAAGGCTGTGTCCCCTGCCCCACTGCAAGTGTTAAAAATGCTTCCTTGGCTGGTAGAAGAATATGGAGTAGGAGGATAGCAGACAGCTTGTCATGGTAAAAAAAAACAAAATTGAAAGGCCTTTATCTGAAATTCATGCAGCATTCATAAAAAGGCAAATAAATTAAAGGCACAAAGTGGTGAGAAGCAACCTGAAGAATAATAATAGGGTTTTTATAGAAAAACAATGTTTTGGATTTTTTTGAAGTGGTAGATAAGGCATATTTTGATTTTTGGAAGGACTTTTATAAGATGCCACATAAAAGATTATTAAACATTTGAGATGTTAAAACACAAAAGATCAATAAATAAAATTTCACCACAGGTAATGAGGGCAATACACTGGCAGGGACTGAGGTTTACTTCAAGGATGAATGGTCTCGGCCCACACGCCCAACCACCCTCCCCCATACCAGATATTGATGCAGCCTGTCAGAATGCTCTTCATGGTACATCTGTGGAAGTTTTTGAGTGTTTTAGCTGACAAGCCATATTTCCTTAAACTCGTAAAGAAATATAGCCACTGTTTTGCCTTCTTTCTAGCTACACTGATATGTTGGGACCAGCTTAGATCCTTAGAGATCTTGACACCTAGAAACTTGAAATTTCTCACTCTCTCCACTTCTGATCCCTCTATGAGGATTGGCATGTGTTCCTTTGTCTTACCCTGTCTGGAGTCCACAATCAGGTCACTGGTTTACTGATGTTGAGTGCAAGGTTGTTGCTGTGACACGACTCAACTAGCTGGTACATCTTGCTCCTGTATGCTGTCTCATCTCCGTCTGAGATTCTACCAACAATGGTTGTATCATCAGCAAATTTATAGATGGCATTTGAGCTACACCTAGCCCCACAGGAGACTCAGTTGCTGAGTATATTCACTGAATCAGCTGGTACAATAAGATTCCATTCAATCTATCAAGCTTGTAATGGGTTTCCAAAGAAGATATTCAATTAACACCTCCATTTATTCCTTATTATATTAGAAATATTTTACTCCAAATGCTTGGAAAATTTATCAAATGCTTCGGCATCCAGTTCCACTGAACCTTGTATTCCCAATATTTTTAATGTCCTAATTTGTGTTTTCTGTTACGGTAATTTTATACTTGGTGTTTTTTTTTTAGTTATGCATTTGAGACACTTTTTATTCAGCTATTTTTGATTAATATTTGCTAGATTCGAGGATTCAAGTCAAATTAAGTCACTTTTATTGTCATTTCGACTATAACTGCTGGTACAGTACATAGTAAAAATGAGACATTTTTCAGGACCATGGTGTTACATGACAAAGTACAAAAACTAGACTGAACTATGTAAAACAAAACAACACAGAGAAAGCTACACTAGACCACAGACCTACACAGGACTACATAAAGTGCAGAAAAACAGTGCAGGCATTACAATGAATAATAAACAGGACAATAGGGCACGGTGTCAGTCCAGGCTTCGGGCATTGAGGAGTCTGATAGCTTGGGGGAAGAAACTGTTACATAGTCTGGTTGTGAGTGCCTGAATGCTTCGGAGCCTTTTCCCAGACGGCAGGAGGGAGAAGAGATTGTGTGAGGGGTGCATGGGGTCCTTCATAATACTGTTTCCTTTGCGGATGCAGCGTGTAGTGTAAATGACCGTGATAGTGGGAAGAGAGACCCGATGATCTTCTCAGCTGACCTCACTATCCGCTGCAGGGTCTTACGATCCGAGATGGTGCAATTTCCAAACCAGGCAGTGATGCAGCTACTCAGGATGCTCTCAATGCAACCCCTGTAGAATGTGATTCAAGATGGTACCAGCTGCAGTTGACATCAATTTCAGGTTCTTATGTTTGTGAGGATGTTTTTGGGAAAGTGATGGGAGTTAGGGGTGAGATTAATGGTCAGGGACATGGATGTGGGGGAATTGGAGGACCTGCTTGAGTCTCAGTCTAAGTTTAAGTTTCTACTCCGTGTTCAAAGGCCAACAGTGTGGACTAACCAGAGTTTGAGAGCTAGAGTTTCAGCTGCCATCCAGGGTGCTCTCATTCATCATACTTTGTGAGTCCTGGGTCAACACTGAAGATTGAAGCCTAAAGATTGATCGACAGTCTGTATCAATCAGAAGTCCTGGTGAGGCCTGTTGGACGGAGCCTAAGTCTGCAAACGGAGGGAGGAGTGGGCTTGTTTCACTGCTGCTGCTTTGTCGCTTGCTCTGTTCTGTTTTGTTGTGTTCCGTGTTTTTCTGCCAAGCATTGTGGGCATGCTATGTTGGCGCTGAAAAGTGTGGTGACACTTGCAGGCTGTCGTTAGCACATCCTTGCATGTGTTGGTTGTTAACGCAAATGACAAATTTCACTGTCTGCTTTAAAATACTTCTGATAAATAAGTCTGACTTGGAATCTGGATTTAGTTCCATGTGAAACTCGATTTCTGACACAACAGAAGGAAAAAAGTGAACTAAGATACTGAAAATGAGTTTCAAATTCAATTTTTTTCTTTAAAATGGTTTATTAAAAATGTTAAATTTGGTGTATTGTATCAATGCTTCTACACAACTTGCCTGGGAAAGAACTTGTGGAATTTCATGCTGTCTTTAATAAGGATGTAGAAGTTACAAAGATGCTATCGTATTACAGGATCTATTATGAAACCATTAACTAATGGTCAGCTTTCAATTTGACACTTTTTTTGACATAGAACAGTTTCAAAGTGACTTTGCTGAACTATTTTGATGCTGAGTATCTTACTCCTTCTCCCTTTCCTCTCAGGGGTGTAGTTCCATAAACCCAAGTATTCCACTAATATCACAAAAAAAGTGTCTGTTCTTCATCTGTGACTTCAGACAGCATAACTATCATCCGATTCAGCAAATTAAGTCTGATAAGTGGCAGCGGTAATAAAACAGGAATTCACTCCCTCTAGAAATTGAGTTTTTGGGGATGCTGACTTGTCAAAGTTCAAAATACAAATTTATTATCAAAGTACATATATGGCACCATATACAACCCTGAGATTCGTTTTCTTCTGGGCATACTTAGAAAGTCCAAGAAACAGTGGACGTATGTAACCAACAGGACAAAGGGCATTTAGGACATACGTTAAAAAAGGATTATCTCCCTCGGTTAAGGTAAGGGTTGTGAAGGTTACTGAGATGTAGTTAAGTACATTGAGAGGAAGAACCACTTTATGACAATGAAGAATTTTTAATAAATCATTTTAAGAAAAAAATTGAATTTTTAACACATTTTCTGTATTTTAGTTCACTTTTTTCCTTCTGTTGTGTCAGAAATCAAGTTTCACATGGAACTAAATTCATACTCACTGAGTCAAGAAATATAATTAAGACTGCATCTGTTAGATTTTGGGGCACGAAGAGAGTGAAATGGAGTGGGAAAAGAGCAGGAAACTAGAGCCAAGTAAACTTTGCTATGATCTTTGATCACTATTAGTTAAAGTTAGGAACATTTAAAGGTTGTATGAACCTCATTATTCTCTTTATGCACAGTAGAAACTTCAGCTTTGCAATGTGCAGATGAATGGAGAAGTATCAAAATCATTCCATTCCATAAGCGAAAGCCCCCACCCTGAATTCCCTCCCACATAAGTATAGCAGCTCTCCTGAAATTCATTCAAATATTTAGTGGATGTCATGAGGCCTAACACGACCTAACTTGAACTGAAATTGGCCTCATCCCTCGGGGAAAATGATACCGGTAACGCTTTATCACTTGGTATCACATGCTGCGTACAGAATGGCTGGATATATCTTTGGCATACTGAGAACAGAATCTCTGCACATGCTGTACAGCTCCTCAGCTGCTGAATATAGTAGGTCATGATACCTAATAAGAACATGCCACATGAAGAGGCTCAAAACATTAAAGAGCTGTTCTGACTTCCTCAGAATCTGGCAGAAAATTGATCATCTTGGTTAGATGCCCCAGAGGCTGCTGAGAGGGGAAAATGAAAAGTGTATACTGCTTGGCTTTGAGTGGTGTAGGTCAAGGCCAGCTCATGGGAACGAGGGAAAGGAAAGGAAAATCAGATCGAGTACTTCCCTGTATTTGTGGTACTCTAGGCCCTGGGATGTTCATTAATGCCAACTTGAGAGAACGCATCCATTCCTCAGCTTGATAGTAATTATCAAGGGCAAAATATGCATGAAAGGAAATAAAGTTTGTTGTGTAATCTGGTGGCACTTAGTTACCATAAGATTGAAAACCGGTTCTCTTGCGTACAGAACAGTAATGTAATTTTAATATTACATGGTTTAATGAATGAAGCAGTAGAATAATGAAATTCTGCAACAAGAAACCAAATCATCTGGCCTACCTTGCTTCTTCTCATTGCTGGAAGAATTCAAAAACTAATTCACATCGCCTTGCACTCTACCATAACCTCATGTCTTCTACAGCTCAAGATGTTAATATATTTTCCCTTTTTAAACAAAGGACTAACAGAAGTCCTGGGCACCAACAAAATTTTGTTTGAAGGTCTTTCTCCTCCTAAATCAATAAGCTTTTGTCAACCTGTGAAAATTTGCTCTTCATCCACTCTTAAAACAATCATTAATCTCCTTCTAACCTTCCCTGTTATACTGCAGATAGTTCCAGAAATTGAAATGATTACAAGTTCGTTTCATGAACTTGAGTATAATAAATAAAACAGTCACAAGGGAAGGACAGAATACTGAAAACTGTATAAAGCTTCTCTGTTTTTTACATTAAAAGAGCTGTAGGTAAAGCCGATAGAACTTAGGGGCAAAAAAGGAAAGGGAGGTGCACGGTTATGTTCTCATGAACATCAACAGACTTTCTTTTAATGATGTTTTAAGTTATGATGTTTCAATCTGAGGTGGTGAGGAGGAGGCTTACTGGACCGTATCACAAGAATATCCACAGGAATCTGCACAGGAGCATCATAAGGAAGTAAAGACAGTCTGGAAGCTTCAACTGATTACGACTGTCGCCATCAGTCCAAACACAATGATGGATGTTACTACTGGGTGACCTTACAGCAATCGTTGCCAGGTAGGTGCACCAAAGTCTGCAAATAAACTTGGTGACAATTTGACGGACAGCAGGTCAGGTGGTGGCGGTTAACAAGTAATCCACCTCTCATGACTTTGATATGTTGATCTATTAGGAGGAAGGAGGATATGAAAGTTCATCTGATGCTTTATATTGTGCTATAAAGTGATCACTTTATATTGTCCTCTCAATATATGGAATGCGCTGTGATAAAGGCATTCTGGAAAATATATCTATGATGTTGTTTGTTCTCTTCATATTTTTATCACTATTGTTAAAGTCTGAGTTTGAAGTTAGAAATTTGCAAGTAGTAGTCATCTTCCAAAGCTAATCTTGGTCCCCTCTCTCAAGATCTGTGACAGCAGGTGGGGAACTGAGGAATCTATGTACAGCTAACCAGTCTGGTACACCTCTAGTGGTCCCCTTCTCCTGCTCTCTATACTTTTATTTATTTATTCTCAGGATTTAGACATAATTTGTCCCTGAAATTAGTAACCAGCATTTATTCGTTACCCTAAGCACTTTTGAGCAGGTGGTGATAACCTGTCTTCTTGAACCAGTGTAGGATGGGCACTGGAGGAACTCTTGTGTTGCTGTTCCACTGGCATAGCCAAGGTTTTCATCCATGATGTGACAAATGTAATTTGACATTAGCTAAAGAGAAATGGTGGCGAGGTAGAATTAGAATCATGTGAAATCAAGCGAGTGGAGGGGGGCAAGGGTAATTGCTTTGCTGTTGTTTATGCGTGGGAGGGGGGAGTAGGGGAGCAGAGTAGTAAATTTCAAATTTACCACTACTAATTTAACCATTATCTCCCTGAAGTAGAATTTAATTTAAAGGTTTTTTTTAGATCGATCTTTTCCATTCTATGCATGAATACCGTGGCAAAGAATTTTAAATAATCTAGGAGTTAAGTTGCCTAGCTGAAACAACAGTCTTAGACTGTCATGATTCATCTTGTTGGGCACATGTACAAGTGAAGTTGGTTCTATCTGCATCTTGTAATTAACACCTGCTCTCTAACTCTTGTCAGCCCAAATGCCCAAGGGCAGACTATCAGCTTTGCTGAGCTTATTAACATGCCCATGACCTCAGCCTCAATTAAATCAGTTGTCTCTACCAGCAAGAATGTGGTAATGGGAAATCTGTAATGGATGAACATAAATATTTCCTGTGGGACCCAAGATAAAGAAATAGCATTGGACTTACAATAGACTCACCATTTACTCTTACATCATATGCACAGTCATGTAATATGGGCATGTTTAGTCATTTTGGTATGCCATCTGTTGTAAATTTCTCTTGTAAATTTAGTGCAAATGTACTGCAAGTTCATGTTATAAGCTCTCAATAAAGAATCTATTTCATTAGGTTTAATACATAAAAGTAAGCCTTTTTACAGGCAGTTTTCATTAAATTCTGGTCCATTAGATTATATATAATAACTTTTCCTTGACGTTGACTGAACAATCAAGTACCTCCTGATTTTTTCTTCATTTTGTTTTCAGATTTCCAGTACTTTGAATGTTTCCATATTAAGTTTGTTTCTCCAATGACAGTAGACTGAACAATAAATTACTCCCAAATAATCATTTTTATTTTATTTAACTTTACACCACAGGGATACAATATTAATAAAATCTGCATTGTGGCAATTAAAGTTGATGTGCCAGCATGCTCTAGGAGAGACAGATGGGAAAAGACAGGTGTGCAGCCGAAGTCAGCCCAAGCCTGTAATTTCAACCACTGGTTTTAATATACATCTAAGCTTTTAACATAGCTACATATGTAGTTAAATCTATCATTAAATTGAATTTAATCCAGACATTCTCATCTGTTGTTCCAATGCAATGATCGCTTCAGATTGCCACAGGGCAAAGTCCAGCTGCATTTCCATTTGATTTAAATATCAAATCATGCAACACAATCTAAAACATAGTAAAAATCATAATTATTTAAACAATACATTTTCATGGCTTGCTGCAGGATTATACAGTAAATGCCACACTTGAACAGAGCTAAATTGATGTGTATCAGCTCCCCAACAGGACTCACAATTGATTTAAATCTAAATGATGGTCAATTATTTGTGTATTTAATAAGGCTGTCAAATGCATCACACTACCAGGATGCCAAAAGACAAAAGCAGACATTAATGTATAGAAGAAGGAATCTTGTCCTCACTTACATCTAAGCATTTTGTACAATAGCTTACAGGTAGTGAGGAAAAATAAAATCCTTCCCACACCTCTCAACCTAGAAAAAAACAAGTATCAAGCATGCAAGCTTAAGGGGCACAAAATAATTGCTAATACTGCCAAAGGTTATTTATGCTGAGCAGAACAGCCTCCATTCTCTTAGGTTCCATTGCCATGCTTATACGTTGTAACAGTAATCACATAGCAACACCAGAGAAAAACGTAACTCAGCCGAATTATATTTCTATTTTGATCTGTGACACTTTAAATTCCGTTCTTAAATTAACCAACATAATAAATGCTTGAAACACAAATGGGTTAGTTTTGCTTTGCCGCGTTAAAGCAAAGTCGTCGGTGTTAGAGTGATGTTTGACAGACTGTATCTAAACTTTCATAATTTGAGATTGGACACTCTGACAAATATCAGACCCACCCAGAGAAGGAATCCCATGCGTTAGAAGCATTCTGTTCTGTACACAATGATTTGCAAATTTTGAGTTATTTTTTTCCTCTGATTTAGATTGATCGCTCGTGCTGACAATTCATGGATTATATGTGGGCTTAATCAAAGATTATTAATTGGTTAATTCAATTTTACCTGAAATACTACGAAATTAAATGATCATGTTACCTAGTGTCCATCCACACAGATCTTAGTACACGCTAAATCCAAAGTACAATCCTACACTTTCTGCAATGAAGCTCAACTGAGAACCAGTACTGGAATAATCTGGTCTATGCTGAGCAACACTTTTGCCCTTTGCTAAATTCAAGCTCTTCAGATGGTTAGCTCCTTATATTGGCTAAAATGGAGAAGTGCTCAATGGAGGGGTTAGGAATGATGAAATGAAAATTAGACACAGAAACAGGCTGTTTGGTCCATCTTTGTGTTTACCCTGTATATACCCTGTGTTGAGATGGTCAGGCTTTCAGAGAAAAAGGCACTTATCACTCTTACAGAGTCTGCAATCCAGACAGCAACATATCAGCTCTAGTTTAATTCTTAGAGGTTGTGACGGAATAGCCTGCAGCAGTCATTGAATGCATAATGAAATAAGATGCAGAAATGAGGGAAATGTGGTTGAGAGCTAATCGAACCTCTTGTACACTTTCTGTTTATTTAAAAAGAAAATTACCAACAAAATCCAAATT
Organism: Hypanus sabinus; assembly: GCF_030144855.1. Classification (NCBI taxonomy): domain Eukaryota; kingdom Metazoa; phylum Chordata; class Chondrichthyes; order Myliobatiformes; family Dasyatidae; genus Hypanus; species Hypanus sabinus. The sequence continues at coordinate 45,094,783 of NC_082710.1, forward strand.
TTAATAGTCCCATATTTTTTTCTGAATCCTTATTAATGTATTTTTTTCTAATTACCTCTGAAAGGGTTAATCCAGAAGATAAGAACCAGCTGTAGGCGATTTTGTGGGTGTGTGTGTGTGTGTTTGTGCCTGCTTTTTAGTAAAAGCTAGTGGGGAACAACAAAATTGGATTAGCAAAGGAAACATATGAACAGAACCTGTTTCAGGCAGAGGGTAATTGTGGGTAGATAACTGGCAGTGGATTTGTTCTCAAATGCCAGAATCTACCATTATTTTTGTTATTTTGAAATGTAATACTTGTTTTTGTTTTGTTACTAGAGGTGAAAATAGTGAAAGAGGTTTTTAAATTCAAAAATACTTTTATCAATATATCTGTAGACTTTTATTAGGAGCAAAAGTATTTTTTTTTTGTAAAGTCCTCAATCAATCACTTGCAAAATAAAATACATCCCATTTCTGGGATATGCTAGAATTGGCTAATAGATTTTGGGGATCTAGAGGAGGCGAACATTGCCAGCAAGTGGGACTTTCTTGTTTCTGTCCCAACCCCTCTTTTGTCAAGTGCATATGTGAGCAGACATACAGGGACAGGGTTAAGTTTGGCTGTTCTCCACATTTTAATAACTTGGCAACACTCACCAACTAAGCTCACATTTGACGAATGGCTGTCAGCACTGAAAGATCCATACTGTGATACTGACTTTAGGAGATGAAAGGAGGAAATGGAAATAAAAATTCTGGAATCACAGTGTGTAAAATTAAAAGTTTTTTTGCATAATTTATAGTGAGATGATTCAAGTCAGGAAACAATCTGCCATTACTGTGCCTGAAAAATGTGCAGGGTAATCAATGGTGACCTGTCTCATCGTTGAAGCAGCAAGACTTGGTATTTAATTTCATCAGATATTGGATTTACCTGGGAAAAAAAGTATTACTCATAGTTGCTAATGCCTTGTTAATGTCCTCACAATCTTGAAGCTCAATGTGGAAGCAATGAAATTGCAAGTTTGGCTAGCCAAGCTGTACTTATCGTATTGACTGTTCCAAGGCTGAGCCTAGTCAATCTGAGAACAAATAGAAACAACTAATCTCTGCTACTTACTTGCTCACTGACTTTGCTATCTCAAGCAGCATTCCCTAAATTGGCAATCACTGAACATCTTGCGAAACTTCCATTTGACAGAGATGCCCTAAGCAATAAACTCTGTATTTTGAACCATTTCTTTGTCCTGTTTAAGTATTCATACTTGATAATATACTGAAAATCCACCATTTCGTTTCATTATCACACCTTCAAAACCCTATCACCAAACTTTCTGACTGCAAATTCCATCTACTTCCTGCAACAACATTCAGCCTTCAATACTTCACCTTTTACAACCACTTCTTCCTAATCAAGTGATCACTCAGAAGATTTGGATATACTGAATGCCTGCCTAGTAAACATGTGTTTTAGTTAAGTTGCAATAAAGTGTCATTTCTGTCAAAATCATTGCAGTACAATTGCCTAACTTTAACCCATGACCATATTAAGGACCACTTTTGTTACCTGTAAGCACGTTACTACATTTACAACCCAAAACTCTCAAGACTTTCTACAATTAAGATTTCCAAAAATCAAACCTAAAGCGTTTCATAAATAAGACTGAAATAAATCAAGCAATAAAGAAAACTTATTAATAGTTCATATGAAATCAGAAAATTATTAGAACATGAGCAGATTATTTTCATAGTGAATAAGGCCATACATTAAAGTGAACTTAAAATGTCACAGTTTTCTATATCTATACATCTACACTGCAGTCACAAAGTAACATGACGGTTAGCTGTCCTTGGCTGACTTGACTATCTCTTCAGCAATTAAGCACTGGATGGTACTTGCAGAACAGGACTTTCAATTGATAACGCAGATCTCTGTCTCTTTCTGTCATCTTCAAGAATGGTTTGCATCAGCTTTTTTTTGCTTTCAACTCTGCTGGTCCATTCTTTGATGAGTCTGCTGGTGAAGCACAATAAATGCTATTTATTGAGTTATATGTAATAAAACATCAATAATTATCATTTATCTGGAAAAAGTTATTAATATTGCTCCTAGTAGTATTAGATGGAGGAGTTCAAGATTCTGGAGAGGTTTTGTATTTTGGCAATAATGTGAAGCAAATGCTCTTGCCTATCAACCACATATCCTACTGACTTTCACTTCTATTCAATAGAAAGAAAAATTGGGAGAAGCATAAAATTAATGTCTAATCCATTTTTGGTCAATATACACTGATGCGAGACTAACTTGTTTTCAATTACAATTATCCATTATTTTATCAGAAAACAAACCACCAAACTCTCTGAGTGTAAGATAACGAAAGTGGGAGAAAAGTACATAATTCACAACCACCGACAGTCATATGGGGCTTTGCTTTAAGAGGCTGCACTGGCATGATGATGTTTTTTATGTAAAGGGCTTTAGCATACTTCTGTGTTTAGGTTTTGGAGTTCAATAAAATGTGTTACGGGTTTCATTAAAGATAAAAAGCCTCATTTAGTTTTATTTGCGAAAACCTACATGAGTCACTAACATTAGACTCACTAATTTTGCCCCTCTTACTTCATTTGTGAAGCTGTCGATGCCTTGCTGAAATATTTTCTGCTTCCTGACCCAGAATATTGTGATTATCTGCAACATTCCTGCCACCACAAAGACTGAAGTCTTTGATATGAGGACTGATCGAACCTGGACATTACTAGTTCAGATGATTCAAGCATATTATATAAACCAGCCAAGCTAATGGAGAGGAAAATTTCTTCAAAGGTTAGACAAATGACAAAAAATGTTATTAACAAATATTGATGTTGTATTCTGCTGGAATATATGTTCAGCTCTACAGCTCTTGGCACTTTGACTCCATATAATCCCGATTAACGTTATAGGTAGCACTCTTAATCTATGTATTCAGAAAATATAAAATATAGTACACAGTCATACACTATGGTTTTGATTAAATTGTCTTCAAACTTAAATGAAGATTTTTAAAGAATATCATTTAGGAGTCTCCTTCCACATCTACAGTGCAAGCTCATATTTCCTTTTCCCATCTCGTGAACTGGATGGAAACAATTCTTCAGAAACTTCAGCCTTCAATCACCCACACCCAACAAACTGTCACATTGAGAGGTAGCATTATCCATGACTATTGTCACTTCTGTAACATCTCTGAGCACCTCTTTCCCATTCCTCCCCACCATTGAGCACATTTACACGGAGCACAGCCACAAGAAAGCAGCATCCAATATCAGGGACCCCACTGTCTAGACTGTGCTCTCTTCTTGCTACTACCTTCGAACAGGAAGTATGCCCCACTTCACCAGGTTTAGGAGTGGTTGTTACCCTATAACCATCAGGCTCCCGATCTGACCACTACAACTCGGAACTGATTCTACAACCTGCAGGCTCATTTTCAAGGACTCTTTGCAACTCAGTGTTATTTTTTTATTTACACAATTTGTCTTCTTTTGTCCATTGGTTTTTTTTTTGTTAGTCTTTGGTTATGTTTAGTTCTTCATTAATTCTATTGTTTTTCTTCATTTTCCTCAAAAGCATCTCGAGGTAGAATACGGCAACACATAAGTGCATTGATAATAAATTTTACTTTGACTTTGAGATGCCATGATCCTATTACATTGGCACATTGTCGGCATAACTGGGACTCCACTTAGATAACTGAACAGACAGAAGCAGAAAAGGCTTGGGAAAAGAGTAGATGTTGTTAAGGAAATTCTGTGGGAACTAACTCATTCCTTTAGTACTCTATTCGCTGATGCTAAGGGCTGAATCAATTAAAGGCTACAGTGACCTCAATTAGACAAGCTGCTCCACATTTGTGTAGATTTTAACATAGATTAACCTTTACATCCTCTTGGTTTTGTGACATTGCCATATATGCATGGAAACAAAACACAGTCTTTGTGTAAACAAATTTTTTTTTGCACATCTTGGCTGGTTACACTTAATGTTTAAACTCACACTACCCCGACTCTAAGGCAATCCCACTATTCCACTAACAAATGTTTCAGGTCTCAAGATTGGTAAAGTTAACCTCATTGCCAAAATCATGATATGCATTTAATGTCTGTAAATTTGTATTGGTTAATGCCTTTCTTGGCACTCAGTAAAAAATGGTGTTTTTTCATTCGATTGCATCGGAGGTAATAGTCCAGCCTGATATTACAGTGTTGCACTGAATGGCTGATGTATTGATCCCACTTTCAGGTGTTGAGTGAGCACGAGAAATCATTGAGACTCTTTCAAAGAGTTCCCAGCAGATTTACTGGTTAATAATCTCATTGCACTTCCTGGCTTTTTATGGTGCTTCTTTCTACAGTAATAATTTTTTACAACACGTGGAGAGGTTATAAGATTCAGTATGATTTATTCGATTAAAAATGGTAAATATAAAAATATGTAATACAGTATATGCTCTTCTCTCCTTGGTTAAAGCTGTTGATTATTTTGTTGGTCGGGGCCTGGAATTTGGTTAGTCTGCTGATACCACAGCCAACTAATTATCCTAATTAATACAGACAATTTGGTCAATGATTCTCGCCCACTATTTGCAGCAGAAGTGTTTTTTTCTCCTCTTTGTAACAAAAACATTAAGGCCTTGTAATTTTCCATCTCTTCCCTAATTGACAAGAAATGACTTTTGGCAAGCATAATACCTTAAAATAAACTTGAGGCATGCATGGGTTCAGGAATTAATTTTACATTGTCTGAGCCAAGATATCGCAGAGGCCTGAAGGGTGGGGAAGCGAGCCAATTGTATCATGCAGATTGAAAGTTTCAATTCTCCATTTCACTGGGGGCAGTCGGCTCTCGACGGATCAACCTTGCTAATGGCAGGGGAGCAGGTATGAAGAAGATTCATATTGAAATGCTTTATGTTATTCTTTGCAAGGAGCAAGAAATCACAACGTAAGCTGGTGTTAAGTGGTGACAGCTTGAAGATCGGAACAGTATCAGATAAATACTTCGCTCTGCCTCTCTGGCAGAACTGCAGCAATGGAATTTATAAGGTTTGTTGATCATTACTTGTAGTTTCATGTTGTGCATTTTAGAAGTAGTTTAGAATCATTTTGAAAAGTTATATTTCTGCTACTTGAAGTACTCAGAATGACAAAGTGATGGCTGGTTGTACATATGAGGATGGTTTCCCCTCATGGAGGCATATAAAACTATGAGACATGTTATCAGAATAATAGACCATTTAGGATGGAAATAAGGAGGTGTTTCTTCTCTAAGAGGGTTCTGAACCTTTGTATTGCTCCCAGGTTGCTATGAAAGCTGAATCATTGAATATAGTCAAGGATGATTTAATGGCGAGTCAAGATAATGTATCAGAAAATGAAACTGACACCAATATGAATTGCTTATTAGAAGGGAGAGCAGGTTGGTGGGGCTGTACAGCCTTCTCCTTCTCTGATTTTTTACATTCTTTTGAATACTCTGATCAACCCAGAAAAAAACAATGGTTTACACGAGGAAATCTGCAGATGCTGGAAATTCAAACAGCAACACACACAAAATGCTGGTGGAACACAGCAGGCCAGGCAGCATCTATAGGGAGAAGCGCTGTCGACGTTTCGGGCCAAGACCCTTTGTCAGGACTAACCGAAAGGAAAGATAGTAAGAGATTTGATGGTAGTGGGGGGAGGGGGAAATGCGAAATGATAGGAGAAGACCGGAGGGGATGGGATGAAGCTAAGAGCTGGAAAGGTGATTGGCGAAAGTGATACAGAGCTAGAGAAGGGAAAGGATCATGGGACGGGAGGCCTCAGGAGAAAGAAAGGAGCTGGGGGGGGGGGGGGGGGACACCTGAGGGAGATGGAGAACAGGCAGACAACTAAATATGTCAGGGACGGGGTAAAAAGGGGAGGAGGGGCATTAACGGAAGTTAGAGAAGTCAATGTTCATGCCATCAGGTTGGAGGCTACCCAGCCGGTATATAAGGTGTTGTTCCTCCAACCTGAGTTTGGATTCATTTTGACAATAGAGGAGGCCATGGATAGACATATCAGAATGGGAATGGGACGTGGAATTAAAATGTGTGGCCACTGGGAGATCCTGCTTTCTCTGGTGGACAGGGCATAGGTGTTCAGCGAAACGGTCTCCCAGTCTGCGTCGGGTCTCACCAATACATAAAAGGACACACCGGGAGCACCGGACGCAGTATACCACACCAGCCGACTCACAGGTGAAGTGTCGCCTCACCTGGAAGGACCGTCTGGGGCTCTGAATGGTGGTGAGGGAGGAAGTGTAAGCGCAGGTGTAGCACTTGTTCCGTTTACAAGGATAAGTGCCAGGAGGGAGATTGGTGGGAAGGGAAGGGAAGTGGGGGGGACGAGTTGACAAGGGAGTCACGTTGGGAGTGATCCCTGCAAAAAGCTGAAAGAGGTGGGGAGGGAAAAATGTGCTTGGCAGTGGGATCCCGTTGGAGGTGGCGGAAGTTACAGAGAATTATACATTGGACCTGAAGGCTGGTGGGGTGGTAGGTGAGGACAAGGCGAACTCTATCCCAAGTGGGGTGGCGGGTGGATGGGGTGAGGGCAGATGTGCGGGAAATGGGAGAGATGCATTTGAGAGCAGAGTTTATGGTGGAAGAAGGGAAGCCCCTTTGTTTAAAAAAGGAAGACATCTCCTTCGTCCTGGAATGAAAAGCCTCATCCTGAAAGCAGATGTGGCAGAGACAGAGGAATTGTGAGAAGGGGATAGCATTTTTGCAAGAGACAGGGTGGGAAGAGGAATAGTCCAGGTAGCTGTAAGAGTCTGTAGGTTTATAGTAGATATCAGTAGATAGGCCGACTCCAGAGATGGAGACAGAAAGATCAAGAAAGGGGAGGGAGGTGTTGGAAATGGACCAGGTAAATTTGAGGGCAGGGTGAAAGTTGGAGGCAAAGTTAATGAAGTCGACGAGCTCAGCATGCGTGCAAGAGACAGCGCCAATGCAGTCGTCGATGTAGCGAAGGAAAATAGGGGGATTGATACCGGTATAGACTTGGAACATGGACTGTTCCACAAAGCCAACAAAAAGGCAGGCATAACTGGGACCCATACGGGTGCCCATGGCTACACCCTTGGTTTGGAGGAAGTAGGAGGAGCCAAAGGAGAAATTATTGAGAGTAAGAACTAATTCTGCCAGACGGAGGAGAGTGGTGGTAGAGGGGAATTGGTTAGGTCTGGAATCCAAAAAAAAGCGAAGAGCTTCAAGACCATCTCAGTGGGGGATGGAGGTATATAGGGACTGGACGTCCATGGTGAAAATAAAACGGTGGGGGCCAGGGAACTTGAAATCATTGAAAAAACTCAAAGCATGAGAAGTGTCATGAACATAGGTGGGAAGAGATTGAACAAGGGGGGATGAGACAGTGTCAAGGTATGCAGAAATGAGTTCAGTGGGGCAGGAGCAAACTGAGACAAAAAAAAAGGTTTCCTCTGTTTCCAGACATGAAATCCCCGATGTCCACAAAGAACAAATCTCACTAACATGATACGGCACTCCTGATTATGGAGGGCCCTCAGATATTAGCCTTGCATGCAGTTCATTTCAAACCTTTGCAAAAGAATCATTGCATAACTAAAACACTGAACAGAAGATTATTCTTTTACTTAATGGAACAACTCTCTCTTCATCCTCTCTTGGTACAGGATCTGAGTTTAGAAAATTCAGTTCTTAAGTGTGGAAGAACATTGTCTACATAGAGGAGTCTGAGCAACCACTTTGCTATACAAATGGAAGATAAGAAAAACCCCCTTCACAATTACAATCATGCCAGTTTGACCATGGGCCTAGAATCCTAATCCAAAATGAAGCTTTAGCAGTGGCTTAATGTCCATTTCCATGACCTCAGCTGAATGTACTGACTGGATCCACAAGCTCCGAATACAATTCTAACAGCAGTTCAAGGAGCCACATGAGTAGTTTGACTTTCCAGTCAAGATGGAGCGTGTGTCCAACGCTTCTTTCTTTGACCATCTCCTGGATAGACCATGAAACCATATATTTCACTTCTTTTATGTCTTTTACATTTGTTTTTCATCTTGGATGTGTTTCTGAGACTGTTGGAGCCTGTGATTTGCTGTTTGGAGATCGTTTGAGTGTTCCAGCCCTCTGCAGTCTCCGAGAGGACTCTGGGAGGCAGAGGCAGTGAGCAGGCTGTGGGATGGGGTGCAAGCCTACACCTGACTCCATTTTGCCAATTAAAGCAACGAGGGAGATTGTAACTCTGAGGTGAATGCACAAGTTTGGAGATCGTTTGGGTGCTTCAGCACTCTGCAGTCTCCAAGAGGATTCCGGAAGGCAGAGGCAGCTTGCGAGAACCTTGTGGTGAGAAGGATGCCGGATGAGGTGAGAGCCGATGTTTGACTCCATTTCGTCAATTAAAGCTTCCATTGTTCACCAGTTGAAGAGATGAGGGAGATCGAAACACTGAGGCAAGTGTAAAGGGTGAGCACCAGTTGCCTGTCTTTTGATCACTGAAGATAGCTCAGCAACGCTGCTGGAGAAGGGAGAGCCAGCAGCTGTGCCTGGAGCATCTTGCCCAGCTTTTCTGCGTTTTGGATGTGGACTTGGACTACAGAGTCTTTTCAGTCTTTAGTTTTTGTATATTTTTGCCTGACTTTTCTCAGTTTTTTTGGATAGGGAGAGAGAATTTTGGGGGTTGATGATTGTGCTGCCTTTCTTTATTTTTTTCGCTCATGGCTATCTGGAGAAGAAGAATTTCAGAGTTGTATACTTTGATAATAAATGAACCTTTGAACCTATAAAGGAATCATTAACCTAATAGTGATTCAACTATGGTTTAGATTTGTGATAGAAAAGGTACAAATTTCAAGACTAGTTCAAAACCAAAGCAGTTATAAAGATTCAAGTTATCTTTAAAGAATAGAGGTACTTTCCTCCAAGTTTCTTCAAGTTTCTTGAAGTTCACCAACTTGATTATCATGATAAATAGTACTTAATGCTATTTTTGTTGTAACAAAACCTTGCTGACAGACATATTACCCTATGTCATTAATTTTCTCCCCTACCCCATTGCAACTGTTGAATCTCTAATAATGGTTTCTCTTCTTCTCCCATCTTGTAACTTCCGTATGCCAAGCCCATCTCCATGTACAATACTGATGGAATTAGTACCACAAATACACGTCTCATCAAATAAAGTTATGTCAAAAAACAACTATGAAGTAAGTAGACAATGTTACATTGATTCAACAGGGGATCTACTACAGAAGTTCATCCCCATGGTCATAAGTTCATAAACCATCACAATTCACTATGGCTCCATGGCATTGCATTTCATTAGGATATGGATAATATATAATGTAATTAGGTCTCAACCAGGGAGACAATTAATGTGATTACTAAAAGAGTGGAGCATCGTTTCTAGACATCAGTTCTATGCTGTCTTATATCATGGCATAAACATACCACACACCTGCTAAGGGCACTCCTACTCAGCCTCAGCCTCTCCTGCTCCAGCCATTCAGTCTGCTTTTCAATTTTCTTCTCCCATATGGTTCTCAAGTCGTATGTAGGGTCAGCTGCTCTCTCTCGAGGCACGTAAGACAGATCAGCCATTCCTAGAAAATAGAGCAGAGTGCGACTTAAGTTCACGATGTAGCAGCTGTGTATTTTAACAATTTTTACAGCTCGTCTGCTTTAGCATGTTGCATTATCCCTTTGATATCTGTTTGCTATTCATGTTAATATGTTTCTTAAATTTTCTGATATTTGCCAGCAAACAAAGGTAATTCACTGCAATGACATTATTAAAATACAGTACTAGATGCATCAAAACCAACCTATTCTCAACCTTATTTATGTCAATTTACATAGCACCTGTTCCTGCATACCAGTCAAGAATAAGCACAATTATTTGACTAGAGGAATGATTTCTCCAGACCATCCTTCCCAATTAGTGAATTATAGTTTAATATTTTTTGTTATTTTGAATACATGTTTGTTCACAGATCTGTGTAAACCATGTTTATAACATTGATTTATTGTCATTATAAATTAAAATCATCTTTATATCTTTAAGTGAATTAAGCAAAACATCAGTATTACACTTTTTTTTAACTTTGAGTTACTACCACATTTAATTTGATTTCAAGCACGCACAGAACTTGGTACTATGGATTAAAATCTTTATTTCCAGTTCTTTATTTAACACATTTTATTAATCAGTGCCCTTAAACTAACATAGCCATCAAGATAGACGGTCACTGCAAGTTAGATTATGATCTACACACTACTACTATCCCTAAACACTTCCACTGAAGCACTAAATAAAATGACTAATTAAAATCTCAAAAAAGGTTTCTTGTCACTTATAGGAACTTTATTATGTAGAGTGATGGACCCCTTTAATCTTTTTTACAAATAATGTGTTTAATTAATTTTACAGTACTTCTTGTATTTCTTTAAATGCATGATTCTTTAAATACAGCCTCATTCCTCATTCTTAGGCTGAATATTTTGCATACACCATAGAAACTAAGCTTACTATTAATTCTTTTCTTGAAACACTATCTGTTCACAGATCATTTTTACAAGTACAGTTATTTATCATCAGTGTGAATTAAAGTCAACTTACATTGTGAACTAAATTCTGTAAAAACATCACTAATGTATTTTTAACTGTGAACTAGTACCACACTTGATAGCAAAAATGAAAATCTAAATGTTACTCTGTGTTATATCCATATTTTATGAGATTAATGCCACAAATTCTTTACTTACAATACAAATTGCTGATTCATATAAGAAACACAGTTATGGGGATATATTTATAGAGTTAATATTTTATTGAATTGCTAGATGGATTTGCAACCTTGTACTGTGAGTTGCTGTATCAACGTAATTTGCTGGACATATTTCCTAGAACTTTGATGGATTACTTCTGATGAAAGATTGGCTTAAATCAAGAAAGGTTTCCAGCTGATGATATATTAGAAGCAATACATGATACTCTCACTTAACAATAGCACATTTATTCTAAGATTTCCTGACATCATATATATTCACCAAATACACAATCCACTAAAAATATCTCTCATCATTTAAACATCTACTTATTTGAAGAACACAATTAAAATCAGCAGAAAGTAAGTTAATTGAACACAGAAACAAAATAGAATTTAAAAGATAATTCACTCACTGAACTTGAGGGGAAGGAATGGAGGAAAGTGTTCCGTCAGCCAAATAATTGTTTCTTGAAGTGTGGTGATGCCTGTCTGTTCAGGGACTGAGCTAGAATGGGCACAGGCTAACACACACGACCAACATTTCTTTACGTTGTGTCTCTGCTCTGTTTATATGTGAGCTGGCGACAAAGTCTATTTTGAATAGAGATCTGGGATCAGAAGGCTTGTATCATTCCATGAATTTTGTAGTGTAGTATGCATCATGACATGATCGGCTCTGGGCTCCAGAAGCATCTCCCGTGGAGTGGGATAGTTGCTGGCAGATGTCATTGCACCCCTGCACGCCAGACATAACTTGGCAGAGCCGGATCAGATATTTCTTTGAAAAGCACATCATTCACTTGAGTTCGACTTTCATGGACATTGCTCAAGTTTTCTTTTGACCTAGCAGGAGCTGCAAGTGTGAAATAGCTTGTATAACAATTCATGGTGGAGTATTACATTACATGGAAACTGGCAGAGAAAATGAATTTGATTCTCGACGCGTGATGCCGTCAAGTAAAACTTCAGAACTTAACTGTTAAATGTCACAGGGTCACTCATTAAAGGACTGCAATAGCATTTCTGCACATGTCAAATGATGTTATGGATTCAAATATTCTGATTGATTTGTAGCTATCATCTCAAATCTTAGGTTTCTGTCAGCACCACTGCACTGGAATGCAATACTCCCAAGAAAATATGGGCTTCAGCTAGTTCTCAGATTTTCTGTTTTATAAAGAAAATAAATAAGATTTAAAATTATATGGGGCAAAACACACAAAATGCAGGAGGAACTCAGGAGGTCAGGTAGCATCTATGCAAACTATTGATGTTTCAGGCCGAGACCCTTCATCAGGACTCGTATTCTTATATTTAAATTTTATAATATATAATTTAAATTATAAATTATGTACTTAATTTTGTAGAAGATAAATATATTCTGCATTACGAATAATAACAGGCTGATATCTGTCCCATGAATATTGTATATGCACCATGAAAGTATGGTTTGTTTTCTGCACAAGATTAAATACTGTTATTTCCTTTCTTTTCCAATATTTTTATTAGTTTCTACATAGAAGAATACAGAGCACAAGAATGTATATATGAAAGGTCAGAAAATATAAAAAAGCTACCAGTTAAATAAATCTGTTCATAATAATAATTACATTACCCCATATTCATAAAGTTAATCAATAGTTATATTAAGCTATACTGATTTATTACAAAAGACAAGAGTCTAACCCCTGCCAAGACTGAAGCTGTTCATTAAGGAGAAAAGAAGGTAAATACCTTTTATATAATAAAAATTAATAATAGCCAACATCTGAGTTTAAATAACGAATTGAAGGTTTTGAAAATAATTCAGAAAAGGTCCCTGTGTTATTTTCAATCAGCACTCCCACTGCTGCACGTAAGGAGTTTGTACGTTCTTCCCGTGACCGTCTGCTCTGGTTTCCTCCGGGTGCCCCGGTTTCCTCCCACAGCCCAAAGACGTACAGGTTGATTGGTTAATTAGTCATTGTAAATTGGCTAAGATTAAACTGGAGGATTTCTGGGTGGAGCAGCTGAGGGCTGGAAGGACCACCCCATGCTGAATGTCAATTAAAAAGAAATCTTAGTATCTGTCTACTTAAGAAGTAATTTTATGCTTTGCTTATATGGTGAAAAAAACTGGGTTGCTGAAATTAAAAATGGATGATTATGCATTGTAGAAGTCTCCACAAATGCGTTAAACCTTTAGGTCAGTGTCTGGTTTTAGATTATATGCCACACTGCTCAAAATTTACATGGCTGATTCACTGCTGCTTGAACTTATCAGCCAACGTGCAACTTCCATATATTCCGTAAGCAATATCTTTAAACCTTTACAACTATTGTAGAAGCTACTATGATCTTACAGCTTTAAATATTAAGATAATAAATGTTAATGCATAATGTAGCTGTGATCTCCAAGAAGTGGTTATAAAGAAACCAATAATCTAGTGATGATTCAATGACTGTCTAGCTATCATTTTCCAGAATTACTGATGAATTTCTATATTTGTAATTGAGAATAAACTCAAATTATTTCGGAGTTTAAAATTCAAATACCCAACTCAGCAACTGAATGAGCCTATTTCCTATTTAAAAGATGTGGAACAAGTGGCAAGAGTCCTATGTGCTTCCAGGAGTGGATTAATCATTGAAATAGTTTTGAAGTTGCTGCCTGGCTTCATCTTAATGGACATTAAGTTTTTCAGAACTCAGTTAAATCTGTTAATTTTGCTCTGGATTCTGGAATCTGCAGTCCCTTGAGACTCCAAAAAGTAAAATGAAGGTGATCTGTGTTTAAGAAAAACTCAGGAATCCAACACCTCCACAGAACATACCCTTGCTATTATGCTATTCCAATAATAACAGAATCAGAATCAGAATCAAGTTTATTATCACCGGCATGTGATGTGAAATTTGTAAACTTAGCAGCAGCAGTTCAATGCAATACATAATCTACAGAGAGAGAGAAAAAATAAATTAAATGAAAATAATAAAAATAAACAAGTAAATCAATAATGTATATTGAATAGATTTTTAAAAAATGCAAAAATAGAAATACTGTATATTAAAAAAGTGAGGTTGGTATTGATGTTATTCTTAATTAAAAAATCAATCCCATACACTTATTTAAACACCTTATCAGCTGGTTGTGTTACCTTCAAAGATATAAAGATAGGATTCTTAGCAGTGTTGCAAAACAGAGCGATCTCGGGATCCACATCCTTAAGTTTCTCTAAGTTGCCGCACAAGTTGATAGAGAGATTAAAAATTGGTGGATTGGGATTAATTAGTCAGGGGACTGAGTTCAAGAGTACGAGGTAATGTTGCAGCTCTTTAAAACTCTGGTTAGGCTGCACTTGGAGTATTATGTTCAGCTCTGTTTGCCTCATTACAGGGAATGCTGTGGAAGCTTTGGAGAGGTTCAGAGGAGATTTACCAGGATGCTGCCCGAGTTAAAGAGCATGTCTTATGAGGCAAGTTTGAGTAAGCTTGGGCTTTTCCATTCGGATTGGAGGAGGATGAGAGGTGACTTGTAGAGGTGTATAAGATGATAAGAGGCATCGACAGAATGGACAGCCAGCACCTTTCCCCCAAGGTGGCGCTGGCTAATGTTTTGGGCATAATTTTAAGGTATTTGGAGGAAAATATAGGGGGGGGGGGATGTCAGAGGTAGGTTTTTTTTAACATGGAGTGGCAAGTACACTGCTGGGGTTGATCATAGAGGCAGATATATTAGGGACAGCTAAGAGACTCTCAGATATATGCATGAAAGAAAAAAATGGAGAGCTATATGGGAGGGAAGGATTGATCCTGGAGTAGGTTAAAAGGTTGGCACAACATCGTGGGCTGATGTGGCTGCACTATTCTGTGTTCTATATGTAAAAATACATCACCAGATCCCTCTACTATAGGCTCCCCCTCACAATAATACCATTTAGATCATTCTACTTCCCCAAATCGTTCTTCCAAGATCTTCACTTCAAATTTATCAGCAATAAACTTCATTTTACATTTATCCAAGCACTTCAGAGCGCTGCAAAAATCTTCTCTGCTGCTGCTACATAATCAAGTTTTTAATCATCTGTAGGTTTCAAAACTACCCTATGTCTACACTTGCATGCAATTGTCCTAATCGAGTACTACTCTCTGCATTCAGAAAACAATTCCTTGCCATTGATCAGCTGACTTTGTATCTGTTTCCTGTATCACTTTAATTATATTCTATTTTCTCGAGTGAAGTTATTCCAGTGTTTAGGTGTATTGAATCTCCTTCATCAATTTCTTTCCTCATATGCTTACTCATTAATGTATATTTGGTTGCTAGATTTCAGTGAGTTAATGAGGCCCAGAAGCAAAAAATTGAATGCCAGTGTCCTCTCCAACACCAAGCATTCACAGCATTACAGCCCTAATCACATACAGTTGACAGCAGTAGGCAGGCCGCATTGGTTGCATGCTCAAAACTATTAAAGCAACTCAGTTCCAAGCTGTCATGGGATGAGATTACCAGGCTGAGAGAAGGGAAAAAAAAATTTAAATGCCTGATTAAGCTCTCCTTCAATAAAGTGACTGGTTACACTGTGGTCTGCTACAGCAATTCAAATACACAGGGATATAGGAAGCTGCAGGGAGTAGCAACCTCTGCCCAGTATATTACGGGTGCATCCCTCCCCACCAACAGTAATATCTGCTGGAGGTGCTGTCTCAAGGAGGTAACGTCTATCATCAGAGATCCCCACTATTCAGGCCATGCTGTTTTACCACACTACTATTAGACAGGAGGTACAAAACCCTGCAGTGCCAGGCCACTTCCCTTTGAGCATTGGGTTCTTGAACCAACTTGGCACAACCATACAGTTGAGCAAAAGTGACTTCTTTGATCACTTTGCATTAAAATGGACCTTGTTTCATTTGTTCTGATGGTGTTCTTTCTTGTAAAATATATGCATAATTTATGTTTAATTATGTCTTCATGTGAAGGCCTCTTATATGATGTGATGTGCATGTGGTGCAGCTGCAAGTAATTTCTTCATTGTACCTGTGCAGACAGGTACGCAGGACAGTAAACCTAACTGACTTTAACTTTCCCATCGGGTCCTGGCATCACTGACCCACACTGAATGAAGCAGCATTCAGGATGCCATTGAGAACCTCAAGGCCATGCACCAGGAGCACAGAGAAGCCCCACAAAAGGGCAAAAAGAGCACTTCGCACCAGATACTATCCACTGCCCGTCCTGCCAGGCATCTGCAGTTCCCACATTGACTTCAGGACCACAAAACCAGAGTGGAAATAAGTCATTCTCAATCCTAACTCACTGTCTCAAAAGAAAGTACGGCAGTTTCAAGCTCCCTAGCTATCCAGTGCAACGTTACAGGCACCAGACACAACTCTGATTGGAACCTGCATGCAAATACCTCCACAAAGTGCATATATCAAGTCAAAATTCACTTGTAGCCGGTTTCTATGGTTGAAAGCATTTTTAAAGTGGTTTCCAGGGTGAAATACAGAAACATAATACACTTTCCATGCTTGAGCAGGTGCTGCCTCCTTCAGCTTTTCAACCAGTCCACCCCTCCCCAGGGTGGTATAGTAGCATAACAGTCTGTGCAATAGTTTTACAGAGCCAGCGATCACTGATTGGGGTTCAATTCCCACCACTGTCTGTAAGGAGTTTGTAAGCACTCACCGTGACACCGTCCACCCACCTTCCAAAGACATGCAATTGGGGTTAGTGGATTGTGGCTGTGCTATGTTGGCACTGGATGTGTGGCAACTCTTGCCAGCTGCCCCCATCATACCGTAAAACCATGGCGCAAACCACGCATTTCACAATACGTTTTGATGTATATGTGACAAATAAAACTAACCTTCAAAAAGCTGTTATGGAAATTTTAGAAGGAAAGGACTTCAAGCTGTTTTTTTTAAACCATGGCCTTTAACTCAGCCCTCACAAAATCAAAGGAAACACTCCCTTTATTGTCCAAGTTCATTCTTCTGAATGACGCCTGGGTTTGGCCTCCCGCCTCAAACGCAGGGAGCTGCTCAAATTATAATTGATTGTAAATAGTTAGTTTCAGAGCGACCCCACCCTCAACTGAAAAATAATTCAGTTGCAACTCACTTAAACAAGATGTAGTGCTAACATAACTAATGGGAGTTTCACAACACACGCTGGTGATAAAAACAACCTGATTCTAATTTTTTTTTTCCCTGATTTGTGTGAGAGGCACCTAGGCTCAAGACTTTCTTTGTGCTGTGTATCTTGGCATTCACTACCTACAGGCCCATGACTGTAGAGTTTCTAATACACTGTACTTAAGACCAAGGTTGATATTTGGCATTGGAAAATCAAGGTTTAGTCATCTTTGGGGGAAAATCTCAAACACAGCAATTTTATTGAATGGCACAGCAGACTAAAGGGGCTGCAGGATATTAATGCTTCATTTTCACATTGTGAGATCATATCAAACATTTTCCAGGCATTTAACATCATGGGGATGGTATTGGAAAGATCCTCAACCCCAGGTGGAAAGTACAATGCAAGTTCATGCCAACAAAACAAGCTTCTGGAAGAACTTGGTGAGTCAGGCAGCTGTAGAGGGAAATAAGAGTCAATGTCTTGAGTCATTCCCCCATTTCTTCTCTGCTACATCAATGACTCTTCAATGCTGATACGCCTGGGCAGAGCCTATCTAGTTCATCAACTTCACTACCCTCTTCCACACTGCCCCTGAATTCACTTGGACCATTTCCAACACTTTGCTCCCCTTCCTTGATCTGACTGCATCTCAGGAGAGATATGGTATAAAATCTACAGCTGTTCTCTGACCTGTTGATTTCCTCCAGTTGTTTGTTTGTGCTCCAGATTTCAGCACCTGCAGTCCCTTGCATTTCGGGTAAAATGTTGTATTGTAGTGCTGATGGAGTAACAGGCTTGTTCCCAAGCAAGGAACTGCATTGGAACACAAGCCAAGCTCAAAATCTTAAATAGAAAGCAAGTTCTCACCAAATGAGAACTGTCAATAAACAGCCTTGCACTAGGTGGCAGTACAACTCGCTGATTATTCCCCTTTATACATCAAGTCAAAACTGAATTACTGCTTACAAAGCAGAGACGCAATATTTCCAGCAGAATCAGGTTTATTGTCACTAACACATGTCCTGAAGTTTACTGCTTTGTGACTACAGTACAGGACAAAAATATTACAAGTTACAAAAAGTTCAAGAGGAATTGCAAAGTAGCCTTCATGTGTTCTGTTTCAAGAAAAGCAGTAAGTAGTGGGACAGAAAAGCTGATCAAAAGTTACAGATCTATAATGAAAACAAATATCCAATTCTGATTCAATCAAACAGCAAACTACCTGAAATGTTTAAATTCAATATTGAGTCAAATGCTACATCCTGCCCAGGAAGATGAGGTGATCCTTAAGCTAACAGTAGATGTAATCATAAAATTAAAGTGACAGGCAATAGGAAACTTAGGTGTTACAGCCAATGGTCACCCAATCTGTATTTGGTTTCTCCATTGTAGAGATCTCCACAACACTTTTCAAATACTGATTGGAAGAACAGGTGAACTGTTGCAATCCAGAGGACAATGATGGTTCCTGAACCCAAAACAAAGATAATTGAAAAGGAGTGATTGGTGGAGAAGCACATCAAGAAGTCACAAAGGGAATGATCTCTGCAGAACACTGAAAGGAAAGACATGTCTAGTGCCGGAATCTTGTTAAAAGTGTTGGAAGTTGTAAGCAATTATTCACTGAATGCAAAGGATGGTGGGGACAGAAAATGAGAACTAGAGGAACTATCCTAGGACTAATTGGGCAGGGAGATTGAGAGCAGACACGTGGGAAAGAGGCTACACAAATATTCTAAATTATAGCAAGGAAACTCAGTGTGCAGGAAGAAACTCAGTTGTGCGAAAAGGTTTATAGATCAGAAACAGCTTGGAGAAAGAAGTAGTCCTTACCGCAGACATGGTGAGGGGTAGAGTAATCAAGGCATCTGTGGGGGTCTCTGCTGTCAGTCACAAACAATTGCAAAATGGAGAAAGATCAGGAAAATGGAAGATTATGGAATAATTTTACTTAGCTCATTTATTGATTCACTGAACAAGAGAGCCATAATTGTAAAAATGCTTTATCACAAAACTGATATTTAAAAGAATTTATTTAATCCAATAATAGCTAATAAAAACTGTCAAAGGCATTACCAGTTACAGAGCAAGAGCACTATTAAAACTAGACTATTGTCTGTAATAAAACAGAGGATCAGACAGCAGTACAGAAAATGTAGATGACCATTACACAAATCATAGAAGTGCACAGGAAATTATTAACTTAGCACACACCCAAGCCAAGCATACAATATTCTTGCAGCTCCATTCTCTATCAGGATGAAGATCTCAAAACAAAAAGCAAACTGCACTGATAATCAGTGAAGTAGTTGGCTCCATGTTGGGGAATGGGATCAATTCACAAAACAATTTATTGGCTAGCTCCTCTATAGAATCTATCTGCCTGTATTGTGCTTCCATGGGCCTGGAGTTGCAAAGGTGCTTCTAAAGGTATTTCTTAAGGAAGGTCAGCTGTGCCAGGTACTGGTGGATATCCAGCTTCCAGGACAAGGGAAGCTTCAAATGAAATAATAGCTCTCCAAGCAGATTATTTTTTTAAAAAGTTAAATAAATTTTCCAGTCATAAAATTACAGCCCAAGTATTACAAAAGAACAAAATACAGATAGCAGGTACTGTATTAGTGGCAGCCTTGAAGCATCAGCAGTCAGCATATCATAACTTTCATCCAGATGCCCATCCTCATCTGCATCTGAAGAATAAAAGGAAATCAAATATTAGGCAAGAGTTTTTGGAATTCTTAAGGAAGAATGCTTCCTGCACAAGACAGGTATCAATTATAAACATCTGTTAAAAAAAGAGACAGGGTTTTAATTACTAGCATAAACCTCTGATATTTACATGGAAATGAGTCAAGTAGGGCCATTTCCTCAACAATGAAAAACTCTGAAATTATGCATACAGAGTGCTTCTGTTTGATGGAAGGTGGTCAAAGCTCAGCTTTGAATAATTCATTCACACTAAATTTAAGCAATTAACTTGCAGAACAGGATTTTCTTTAAATTGAAAGTAGTGACGTCCTGCTCCACATAATTTCCCTTCCCCCTTCTATTATATTAGTTACAAGGTTTCACAATTCCCCTCTTCAAAAATCTACCATTCACCTCAAAACAAAAACTACCTTTACTCCCTAAATCACTGACTTCCTTCCACAAATCCTTGAATGTCAGAAAAATAAAACTGCAGGTGCCGAAAATACCCAGTAGGCCAGAATGGATCTGTTACGAGAAACAAGTATGTCTCATTCAAGATGTCTCATTGACCTGAAACCATACTTTCTCGAGGGGTACTGCCCAACCACGAGTCTGCAGCATTCTCTAATTTTAGGTCTTTGAACATGCTGCAGCCAGTTTAAAATCTCCACCCATCTTTTCTCTTTAAAGGCCACTGTTAGAAGAACATGCTGATCCTTCTGCTCTTATTTTCAGACTAATACTATTGATTCCAACACCTTCTGGAAATGTTCTTTATTCAGGTAGATGAGCAGCCTCCTGCCCAAATATAATCAGATTGCAGGTTACTTTTAGCCAGGCAAGGACGTGGTAACTTGATTTAATTCTGCTTCCAGTAAAGAGAATAGATTTGGAAACTGAAATATCGGGGGGCAGTGGTCTGGGAAAAAAATTGACAACTAAAAGCTACTGTAAATCTTTGTCTGCCAGATGTACTCAGTCAGGTTTGGAAGAGAGATGTGCCAAGAATTCATCCACGATTCCTGCCATTTCTCATCTCAATGTAGTCCTTCAACAACATAAACATATATCATGTCACATGATAATCAGCTTCAATCCTTGCAGAAGTGTGCCCAAACCATCACTTTTAATCCTTGCCACAACTTTCATTCCCCAGCCATCAATTCCATCACCCTTCCTGGCAACCAAAACCAGATTGGACTGCATGCAAACATCAGCTTTGACTCAAAAAATTAGCAATTACTTATTTGTTCCACTGCCCCCCCCCCCCCAAATAAGTTTAACTTACAACAAGCTCTTTCCAAATCATCCCAAGCATATTGGCCTATATTAGCTCCTATATCAATTTCAATTTTTAGATGCCATTGTTACAAACTCTAGATTGCATCACAATTACCCAACTCTAATATACTTAATAGAACGTTGAGTCCCTGTGCTCAGCCACCATCTTAAAAAAAATCACTAAAGACCCTATAACAATCACAAATCTCTTTCCAAAATTTGTCTGTCTGTATATCTTCCTTAAACTTACGAGTTTAACCACACTTTTAGCCATCTATCCATCTCTTCACATTAATCATTACTGATCAGGATTCCCAAATTATTTTTTTAAATGACCCAAAACATACAGATGGTTTCGCCAAGTATAAAATCTACCCAAGCACCAAGTTAACTACCTTCAGACATGGCATTTATATCATCTGGTATGGGTCTCCTTACTTACCATAGGAAAGTCGCGACAGAGGTATAGTATCACAAATCCCACTTCTCGTGTTCTAGAGAATTGCCAGGGTGGGTGGGGTGGAGTTGAAGATAATTGAAAACCCAGAATCTTTTAAGATTCTTACAACAGGTTGCTGATCGTCATTACTTGCAGAAAGACAGACTCCATGAAACATCATTAGACTACCATGATCTCTACAAATTTGTACTACAGGGTAGATTTAGCCATAACAAAAATAAATTCCTTTATAAAATGCCGCCTGGCCTGCAGTGTTCCTGCTTTGTGTGTGTTGGCTTCTATGTCGTCATAATAAACACCAAGTTACATCGATTTTGAGTTTCAAATTGAAGGAAAAGTCAACAACGTCTATATACATAGCAAGTAATGCAAAAAGTCCTATCAATGCATAATGGGATAAAGGAAACCAATCTTCTTTAATGACAAACAGGAGAAAATCTGCAAATGCTGGAAATCCAAGCAACACACACAAAATGCTGGAGGAACTCAGCAGGCCAGGCAGTATCTATGGAAAAAAGTACAGTTGATGTTTCAGGCCGAGGCCCTTCAGGAGGACTGGAGAAAAGATGGTGAGTAGAGTTAAAAGGTGGGGGAGAGGAAAGAGAAACGAGATGATCGGTGAGGGGGAGCGACGAAGTGAAGAGCTGGGAAGTTGATTGGTGAAAGAGATAAAGGGCTGGAGAAGGGTGAATCTAATAGGATAGAAGGCCATGGAAGAAAGAAAAGGGGGTTAGTGAGGGAGGTGGTATAGGGGCAGGTGTAGCACTCGGTCTGCTTACAAGGATAAGGGCCAGGAGGGAGATCAGTGGGAGGGATCTGTGAACGAGGGAGTTGTGTAGGGAGTGATCCTTACGGAAAGCAGGAAGTTGTGGGGGGGGGGGGGGGAAATAGAAAGATGTGCTTGGTGGTGGGATCCCGTTGGAGATAATGGAAATTGAGGAGGGTTATATGCTGGACAAGGATGCTGGTGGGGTGGTAGTTGAGGACAAGAGGAACCCTATCCCTGGTAGGGTGGCGGGGGGCTGGGGTGCCTGGACTGCTGAGCTCTTCCAGCATTTTGTGTGGCAATTTTCTTTAATGGTGGGATGGCAGAGATAAGTTAAAATTGTCACAGCTACTTCCAGCAATGCATCTGTTCTACGGTATCACAAGGTGGTAAAATGTAGTGGTTTAATACTTTATAGCACCTGAGGGAATTACGATCGACGATTGGTGTGATCAACTACTCAAATTCTCCAAACGTTTCCAAGCAACACTGGTTACCAGTGCACTGCATTTGGGTAATGAAGAAACATGGGACAAGTTAAAGGATACTTGTGGGGGGGGCGAGTGAGGCCTGGGCCTGACATCCCGCTCATCCAGGGAAAGTGCCTCTCCTTTCTCGGGGTAGTGATTGCCGTGTGGTCACTGTCTGGCTTGCTAGGCAGGAGGCCACTGCAAATGGCCTCTCCTACACTACAGCGCCTGTAGCAACACTTTCCCATCAGTGCTCCCCATTTCCACTGAGCTCGCTACGTCATGGCATGACCGAGTGTCCGGCGGTATAACTAGATGGGTAGGCTGGGCTCGTTAGCTTTGGTTGGCAGCCAGTCTAAGAGGAGGACAACTCTGACACCAAACCCAGGCAGGTGGGGCTCGTCAGCCTTGTCAGGACATCCACCTAGGAGAAGGACACTCCGATGTAACTCCTATGACCCAAGGACCTCGCTGTCACCGTCCCAGCTTGTTAGGCTATGGCAGATGAACCCTGGGTGTAAAGGGTGGGGCCAGTACTGCGCACACTTCACCTAGAAAAAACTATCGCTCAAGCCGAAGGACATGCCCACGTCTATGACTGCAGCAGATGTGGGCAGCCCCCTTCCTAAATCTTCGTTTACAAAGGCAAGCCATGAGTGATGACTGTGAAACACAAAATAGAGTACATTTATACTGTACTCACAGCCTTCCAGTCCCTTAAAGGATGTTCTTATGTATTCAATAGGGCTTTCAGCCAAAAAGGACAACACAGTTAAGGTCAAACCCATTGACAGTTATCCAAACTCAACTGTGTTGGCTATCTAAGTCTGAGAGACATACAGCATGGAAATGTCCTTGGGCCCAATTAACCCATGTCAAGCTAGCAAGTCATAAATGCTTATTTGGCCCATACCCCTCAATTTCTCCTACCCTCATCTAAATATTTTTTAAATATAAATGTTGCTTATGTGCCCAGCTTCTGCTTTTCTAAAAGTAATAATCTGTTCATGTAAACTAAATGTAATTCATTTGAATTACAATAAGTTTGTTTCAATGCATTCATAACAGGCACATCCTTCAGTAGGAATCTCATTCAAATTCAAAGTCAGCGGTAGAAGAAATTGAACCATGATTTATTCAGTACTGCGCCAGATTGTTCATATACAAGATGTACAAAGATTAGTTACACGAAATGGTCCAATACCAGAAAGGTCCTTACAGAAGAGTTCAATAATCCATTACAAACCCATGCCCTTTTACATAGAACATATACAGCACAGTACAGGCACTTTGGCCCACAATGTTACTCTAATATCCCCCTTGAACTTCCCACTTCTTGCCTTAAAGCCATGTCCTCTTGTACTGAGCAGTGGTGCCCTGGGGAAGAGGTGCTGGCTGTCCACTCTATTTATCCCTCTTAATATCTTGTTACCTCTATCATGTCTCCTCCCATCCTCTTCCTCTCCAAAGAGTAAAGCCCCAGCTCCCTCAATCTCTGATCATAATGCATACTTTCTAAACCAGGCAGCACCCTAGTAAATCTCCTTTGTACTCTTTCCAATGCTTCCACATCCTTCCTATAGTGAGACGACCAGAACTGAACACAGTACTCCAAGTGTGGCCTAACAAGAGTTTTATACAGCTGCATCATTGCCCCACGACTCTTAAACTCTGTCCTTCGACTTATGAAAGCTAACACACCATAAGCTTTCTTAACTACCCTATCTACCTGTGAGACAATTTTCAGGGATCTGTGGACATGTACCCCCACCAGATCCCTCTGCTCCTCCACACTACCAAGTATCCTGCCATTTACTTTGTACTCTGCCTTGGATTTTGTCCTTCCAAAGTGTACCACCTCACACTTCTCTAGGTTGAACTCCATCTGCCACTTCTCAGCCCACTTCTGCATCCTATCAATGTCTCTCTGCAATCTTCAACAATCCTGTACACCATCCATAACACCACCAACCTTTGTGCTGTCTGCAAACTTGCAAACCCACCCTTCTACCCCCACATCCAAGTCATTAATAAAAATCACGAGAAGTAGAGGTCCCAGAACCGATCCTTGTGGAACACCACGAGTCACAACCTTCCAATCTGAATGTACTCCCTCCACCACAACCCTCTGCTTTCTGCAGGCAAGCCAATTCTGAATCCACCTGGCCAAACATCCCCGGATCCCATGCCTTCTGACTTTCTGAATAAGCCTATCATGTGGAATCTTGTCAAATGCTTTACTAAAATCCATGCAGATCACATCCACTGCACTACCTTCATCTATATGCCTGGTCACCTCCTCAAAGAACTCTATCAGGCTTGTTAGACACTATCTGCCCTTCACAAAGCCATGCTGAATATCCCTGATCAGTCCATGATTCTCTAAATGCCTATAGATCCTATCTCTAAGAATCTTTTCCAACAGCTTTCCCACAACAGACATAAGGCTCACTGGTTTACCTGGACTATCCCTAATACCTTTTTTGAACAAGGGGACAACATTTGCTTCCCTCCAATCCTCCAGTACCATTCCCATGGACAACGAGGACATAAAGATCCTAGCCAGAGGCTCACCAGTCTCCTCCCTTGCCTTGTGGAGCAGCCTGGGGAATATTCCATCATTATCCATCCTAATGTATTTTAACAACTCCAACACCTCCTCTCCCTTAATATCAACATGCTCCAGAACATCAACTTCACTCATATTGTCCTCAACGTCATCAAGTTCCCTCTCATTGGTGAATACCAAAGAGAAATATTCATTAAGGACCTCTGTCAGTTTCACAGCCTCCAGGCACATCTTCCCACCTTTATCTCTAATCGGTCCTACCTTCACTCCTGTCATCCTTTTGTTCTTCACATAATTGAAGAATGCTTTGGGGTTTTCCTTTACCCTACTCGCCAAGGTCTTCTCATGACCCTTCCTTGCTTTCCTCAGCCCCTTCTTAAGCTCCTTTCTTGCTACTTTATATTCCTGAATAGACCCATCTGATCCTTGCTTCCTAAACCCCATGTATGCTATGCTCTTCCACCTGACTGGATTTTCCAGCTCACTTGTCACCCATGGTTCCTTCACCCTACCATTCTTCATCTTCCTCACCTGGACAAATCTATCCCTAACATCCTGCAAGAGATCCCTAAACGTCAACCACATGTCTATAGTACATTTCCCTGCAAAAACATCATCCCAATTCACACCTGCAAGTTCTAGCCTTATAACCTCATAATTTGCCCTTCCCCAATTAAAAATTTTCCTGTCCTCTCTGATTCTATCCTTTTCCATGATAATGCTAAAGGCCAGGGAGCGGTGGTCACTGTCCCCCAGATGCTCACCCATTGGGAGATCTGTGACCTGACCCAGTTCATTACCTAATACTAGATCCAGTATGGCATTTCCCCCTAGTCAGCCTGTCAACATACTGTCACTGGAATTCATCCTGGACATGCTTAAACTCTGCTCTGTCTAAACCATTTCCAACACCTTTGTGTATATACGTGTGTTGTTGATGGCAAGCAGGCTGGTGCTGGTGATTTATTGGCAGTTTAGACTACCTATTGTAGGGCCTTCCTGTCCACTGCATCTGTAGAACGACACAGGCATGGATGTGCAAAATTCAGACCTTTCCACCCTCTTCAAAAAGTAGAGGTGTTGGTGAGCTTTCCTGACTGTGTAGGATGTGAGAGGTCGATCCGCACTCCCAGGCGTGTGGAGCTGCTTGCGGTTTCCACTACTCTGCCGCCGATGTAGAGTGGGGGTGGGTGGAGGGTATGAATGGTACGAGTTCTCCTGAAGTTAATACCCATCTCTTTTGTCTTATTGACATTAAGAGGTTATTTGCCTGGCACCTGGCCTTGAGCTCTTCCCCCTCTTTTCTATAGACAGTCTTATTATTGTTGGTATGAACCCCAGCACTGTCATGTCACTGGCAAACTCATGCTTGGCTGTGAAGTCATTTGTGAGCAGAGTACAGCAATGAATGCCTCAGCTCTAGACCAAATACATCAGACGACAGCTTTCAGAATGGTGACAGCTTGATCCTGAATACTTACCACAGTTCTCAACCTTTCCAAATACCTCTAGGCAGTGAAGATTTCCGTAGCTGCATATACACCAGGTACAATGCTTTAACACCCACTGGCCATCCACAAATCTGCCACAGCTTCTACCCAAGAGAGCAATATAACAAAGTAATTAATGTTACTACTAAACAAAGTTGAGGAAGGAAATAGAACACAGCCAAGGGGTATATTTTCTTACTTGCGACTCTCATCCAGTTCGCAATATCTGCCAATGAAGGGAGGAGGACATGCACAGAAGCTGCCCAAGATGCAGGTCCCACCATTATTGCAACAACTCCTGTTTAAGGTCTTACCTGGAACAAACCGAAAATCAAGTCAATTGTCATTTTGACCATAAACTGCTGGTACAGTACACAGTAAAAACAAAACAACATTCCTCCAGGACCCTGGTGAAACACAAAACTACATAAAGTGCACAAAACACTGCAGGGTAGTACAATAATTATATAATCAAGACTATAGGCACAGTAGAGGACAAATTTCAATACAATAATAAATGATGTAGATGTCTATCTGGACTATGAGTTTTGAGGAGTCTGATAGCTTGGGGGAAGAAATTGCTGCACAGTCTGGTCGTGAGAGCCCGAATGTTTTGGTACCTTTTGCCAGACGGCAGGAGGGAGAAGAGTTTGTGTGAGGGGTGTGTGGGGTCCTTCACAATGCTGATAGCTTTGTGGGTGCAGCATGTGTGTAAATGTCCGTGATGGCGGGAAGAGAGACCCCAATGATCTTCTCAGCTGACCTCACTACCTGCTGCAGGGTCTTGCGATCCGAGATGGTGCAATTCCCAAAGCTGTAAGCTGACTCATCATTCTTGCTGATGAGACCCACCACGGTTATGTTACTGGCGAACTTGATGATGTGATTCAAACTGTGTATTGCTTCACAGTCATGGGTCAGCAGAGTGAACAGCAGTGGACTGAGCACGCAACCCTGGGGAGCCCCCGTGCTCAGTGTGATGGTGTTGGAGATGCTGCTCCCAATCCGGACTGACTGAGGTCTCCCAGTCAGGAAGTCTAGGATCCAGTTGCAGAGGGAGGTGTTCAGGCCCAGCAGTTTCAGCTTTCCAATCAGGTGCTAAGGAATGATTGTGCTGAACTGAAATCTATGAACAGCATTTGAACATACTTGTCTTTTTTGTCCAGGTGGGTGAGGGCCAGGTGGAGGGTGGTGGCGATGGCATCACCTGTTGAGCAGTTGGGACGATACATGAACTGCAGGGGGTCCAGTGAAGGGGGCAGCAGGGTCTTTATGTGCTTCATGACGAGCCTTTTGAAACACTTCATGATGGTGGATGTGAGAGCAACGGGACGGTAATTGTTGAAACAGGACACTGAAGACTTCTTCGGCATGGGGACAATGGTGGCGGCTTTGAAGCACGTTGGAACGATGGCGCTGCTCGGGAAGATGTCGAAGATGTCAGTGAGAACATCTACTAGCTCGTCTGCACATCCTCTGAGCACTCTACCAGGAATATTGTCTGGTCCAGCAGCCTTCCATGGGTTGACCCTGCATAGAGTTTTCCTCATGTCGGCCATAGTAAGTCACAGCACCTGGTCATTGGGAGGAGGAGTGGCCTTCCTCGCCACCACGTCATTTTCTGCCTCAAAACGAGTGTAGAAGTTGTTCAGCGCATCTGGGAGGGAGGCATCACCAGCACAGGCAGGTGATGTTGTCCTGATGTTGGTGATGTCCTGAATGCCCTTCCACATGAGCATTCAGAATATCACCAACCATGGGCAAAAATAATGTAGAGAGCTTTCAAGTCCTTCAGTTCAGTCCTTCCTGGAAACATCAAAAAAGCTGCACTGATTTGAAGCCAAAATTGTTTATTTGCTTTATAAATCGACAATAAATTTTGCTTTGGGATTATTCTGGGGGAATAACTCTTGTATTAGATTCAGAAACCCCATGCAGCCAAAGAAAAGTTTAGCAGCATTTCCCCAGTAACTTTGCACAGGATTTAAAAAAAAGTTTTTATTTGAAACTACAAGACTGGAAGAATTCTGTTAGCTGTGAACCGCCAATTTGCCTAGCTTGCTAGGAACGTTCAAGATTGTTCAAGGCAACACACAGAGAATGCTGGAGGAACTCAGTAGTACAGGCGGCATCTTTGGAAAAGAGTAAACAGTCGACATTTCAGGACGAGACTCACGAGGGGTCTCAGTCAGAAACATCGACTACTCTTTTCCACAGATGCTCCCTGATCTGCCAAGTTCCTCCAGCAGTTTGTGTGTGCTGCTTTGGATTTCAGCACCTGTAGATTTTTTTTGTATTCAGGATCGTTTAATGCCATTTCCAGTACACAAGTGTACTGTGTATGAATGAATGAATGAAGTAATTGTTAACAAACAAGAGAAAATCTACAGATGCCGAAGCTGGAGGGACTCAGCAGGTCAGGCAGCATCTATGGAAAAGAGTACAGTCGATGTTTCAGGCCGAGATCCTTCAGCAGGATCTGACACAGCACGCACACACAAAAAAAAGGAATGGCAAAATGAAAAGTTCTCCTGGCTCTGAAGTAACCCGTAGATCGTGCTGTGTTAGCATTGCTGCCACACAGTTCCATTAGCTCGGGTTCAACCCTGGCCCACAGTTTTATCTGCGCTAAGTTCATACATTCACCGTGACCACACAGGTTCCCTCCAGTTTGTTAGTCTCTCCCCCATGTAGCAAGCACTGGTGATAAGATGAGCATAAGGGAATGTTACTGGCAGCTATTTTCCAGGCAACAGGAGTAAAGGCTGAGGGATACACTCCCATTATTGGAAAGTGTGGTGCAGCGGGTATAAAAATGGCTACTATTAATTGTGTCCAGTGTAGCTGGGTGCTAGGAGAATCACAGATAGTTGGTGGTCATGAGAGAGAGTAGGTTACCCGGGAGGAGAGGGGAGAATGCGTCCGAGAATTGCTTTGAGTGCAGGTACAGTCTCAATGGGCCGAATAGCCTCGCGTGTTGTAAAATATGAAAGTTAAGGATGGACAGAAGTTTCGCTCCTGAACAGGATCGTGATTCAATCAACAACAAATCTCAAGGATTAAGGCGGCGAGTACTTTTAACTTGAAGCTTTTTTTTAAAAAGACGAATTTCAGCAATTTCACTATCAGGGTTCACACAGTTAGGACAACATACGACAGCGTCGGTTTTTAAAAAACAGACGGCAGCATTTTAATCATACACCTTTTGTCGACAATATCAAAACTACTTTTTGTACTGAAATAGCAACAAAAGTGCCAACGGAGCCCGAGACGAAGTGGTAACTTACTGTCCGTCAGCCCAAGGAAGCGAATGACATTGGCAGCGACCGAAGAGTTTGATCCGCGGCGTTTAATGTTGAGCTGCTTGAAATCAGTCAGAGAGTCGGGGCTTTGCCCAGGAGGTTTCTCAATATTGGATTTTGAAACTCGTTGGTCACAGGCCCCATCTCCTCCACAGCCTGGAACATCAAAAGGGAAAGCGTTTCATTCACCGAGTTTACCGAGAACCAGTTTCAGCCCAGTACAACGGCGCCCCTTCACCTACCGTTCTCAGATCCCGCAGCCAGAAAGTGGGGAAGAAAGAGGAGCAATCTGTAAAACAAGGGCAAGATAATTATCACAAAAGCAACTATGATATTTACTATATTTTATTACAAGATACACAGTCTTGCCTAATAACATCTGAAAAAGCCATGGACGCTAGTATTGTTTCCGAGGGGAAGTCTCTTCCTGACTGGAAGATAATGAACTGATTTGTGCTCCAGACCGATCCCATTAACAATTATCAGGTAATTTTCACCTCTACCTTCGCAGCGCGGAAACTTCAACAACATCCGCGAAATCAGATTAACGAGTGCAAATCAAATGCAGCAAATTAGCATTCGACACTTCTCAGTATTCCCAGCATGACATTCCGAACTTTGTAGCGACACAAAAAAAACCGGATCATGGGCTTATTTAAAGAATATTTTTCCCTTCATGCAAACAATTCATTCAACCTCGAACTTCAAATTGAAACTTCAAGGTGATTGTATTATGACACTTCTTTTCCCCATTTGCTTTCATGGGGCCTCTGAATAAAGATGAATGTTTGATTTGGGGATTTAAATTAAAATATGCAATCATTTGTTCGGCTGACAAATTAAATAAACAGTTTACGATTTAACTGCTATCCGACGTTGTAAATGCTAACCGCACTAAATATTGCCGGTCTAATTGCATTATGACACCTACCCGTTAACTTCCAGTTAAACAATTGCCACTTTCCTGTATCAAATTAATCAACAATGATTGCGATCTTCCAACTCTAGTCTCATAAAGTTGAACACCAGCGTTAGAAATGTTGGCTCCAGCTGGCATGGCCCAAATGCCAGAATCTAAGTTTTGACTTCTTTCTTACCTTTAAAATCTACCGCTGATCAATAACTCTTCATACGAATCATCAGTGTTATTTGTGTATGTCTGCACGACTGAAGTTACTCCTGTACTGCAAGTACCTATAGGAAAAGTAAGGAAACACTGGTAGCATGGGCACAAGCACAAGGGATTTTGCAGATGCTGGAAATCTTGAGAAACACACACAGTGCTGGAGGAATTCAGCAGCCAGGCAGTATAAATGGAGAGGAATAAACAGTCGGCTCTCTGACCAAGACTGGATGTGATAGGTGGAAGAGGTAAAGTTGATATCACGTTAAAGTACAGATGCTGGTTAATAGCGTATTTCACTATCTGATAAATTTTTTTTAATCCTTTTTTTCTTTACCAAACAGCTCCGGCTTTGGTAGTGGGTATAGATTTTTCTTCTATATAAAATAAAATTATTCATATTGCAGCATATGAATAATCGAATCTACATGAATATAGGGTCAGGAGTTCGTTAATGTGATTTAAATATAATGTATTTGGGATTATATCTTTCTTTTGTTTTATAATATGTATTTTCTTGCACTCTATTCTTCTAAATAGAAATTAATGAAAATATTGAAAAAAAGAAATATATTAGTACAAAAAGAGAGCAAAACTAATGAGGTAGTATGGTTTACTGTCTGTTCAGAAATCTTATGGTGGAGGGAAGAAGCTGTTCCTAAAATATTGAATGTGTGTCTTCAGACCTCCTTTCTGCAACTATTGACTGAGAATTTTACCAATGTCAGCCACAGAGCTATCTTAGCTAAAAGAGCAGTTAGGCGTGTACATTCCACAACAAGGGCTTATCTCCTGACATCCGAAAACATTTCCATTATCTACAAAGCATGTCAGTTAGCACAGTTGTGGAATGCTCTCTGCTTGTCTTGATGATGTGCATCTCCAATAACGTTCAATCTCCTCTCCATGAATTCAAACAGCCCTCCTGGCTGGTGAGCCATCCACACTCACCCTTCCACCATTTTGGTGTCCTGTCCACAATCTACAAAATCTTTGTTATGAATCAAAGATTATTGGGTGGACAGAAGAAAAGATTCAAGGATATCCTTCAAAAATGTTAGAAGCAAATCCAATTTAAATGACCCAAAAAGAGTTTTTCATCCCTCAAACCATCCACCTGTCAGTTCCGTCGACCATCCCCTGATTCATAGATTCTTTCGTGACAGAGTGAGGGTGGGTCCCACATTGGCCCCAATAGCCTTCTTGGAACCGTCAGAAGTGGACTGGAAGTAAGTCACCCTCAATCCTGCGGGACAACCAGAAGGAGAGATTGCAAGTGTAATCAAGTGTAATACATAGACAGATCTCCCAGCAAGACTGTATGCGAGTCGGTGCACAGGAATATTATTAGCTATAAGTTCCCTTCGAAGATGGATACCATCTTGTCTTGGAATGTTGGTCAGCAAATTTTCATCACTTGGATCCAAACACAAAATGCAGAAAGTAGAGCTGTGGTCAAGGTCAGATAGATCACTTCAGGTACAAATGCTGTGCTGAGGAGATGGAGAGTAAATTTGGACTGAGACGGAAAAAAATATATCTACAAAGAATTAGAATCCTAAACTTTGAACATGCAATTTCAATCAAGTACTTTATACACTGCAAAGTTGGTTAAGATGATGTCCTAGCCTGCAATCTGTTCTAGCTTGCATTCAGAGCAAGATATCAAAGGAGGGAGCTGAAATCAGAATTCCCTAAATGGAGAAGCTGGTTATTTGGTAAATCAATGCATCTGTGCAATCTGTTGCTGAGTACGCAAGGAGACAAATTCCTTTCTTTAATTTGACAGCCTCCATGAAGTATGGACTGCAATAGTGTCTATTACAGATGTACGAAAGCAAACCCACAGATCAGGTGTGGCAATGCGGCTGTTAGAAAATAGGATCCACTAATGCATTAACTAGCACTGATCCTATCATCAAAGGCAATAAATCTTTACTACTCTTCATCCACAATACTGATGTCTCTAATTGTTGATATGGTAGGCTCCCGGGCCCAGAGAATCCTTTCCTCTCCAAGACTTCAAAAGTGGTACCAGAACATTGAGGAGTACGGTGTTGGAACCTGCAACAAGGCTTCTAAAGTTGCACAGTGGTTTCCAGCAGCTCCTGGAAGGAGGGAGTGCCTCCTTTTTGCAGGTGCAGGTGTGCTTCGGTCTGCCTGTGCAGCTGACCCCAAAATTCCACTTTGTGAATGTGTGCAAGTGCATACTAGGGCAGATGATTCTGTCTGGACTCCTGCAATAAAGTTAGTGAGATGGACATACACATCTCAGGCACAGTCTGCACTGGGTCAGAGAGGAGCTGGGTCCTCATGCCTCAGTAATCTATCACCAACAAAATTCTGAGCCCCGACTATTGGATTAGAACTTCCTGATGTACAGATTATGGAAATCAACAAATAGGACCAAAACTCTGCTCTAAATATGAACTTTCAAACCATATTGTATTATTATTGTAGCATTTGTCTTGTGGCTAAAATAAATCCCCAAAGTACCCTTTACCTTATTATATATACTAGTCATCAGCAATAGACTGAACAAAGTGTTTAAACAACTCATAGATCTGATCAAAGCTCTGCAGTTTTTCTGCACCCAGACCACTTACATACACAGCTTCTGGATGAATCCATGATTCCCATATTGACTTTAATAATCATCTCAGAACCCACAAAACTGGATTGGAAGCAGGTCATGCTTGAATCCCAGGGACTGCTCAAGAAGAAAATATACTCCTTAGCAAATGAACAAACACAAAAAGCAGGAGGAGCTCAGCGGGTCAGGAAGCATCTATGGAGAGGAATCAACGGCCGACGCTCAGGTTGATATCCTTCATTAGGATTGGCAAAGAAGGGGGAGAAAGCCAGTAGAAGGTGGTGGGGTTCCACCTCTCACCTCCCAACTTCTTATTTCATCTTCCCTCCCCACGCACCATCCACCTCACCTGGTCTCACCTATCAGCAGCCAGCATGACTTCCTTCCCTTCCCCACCTTCCTTCTTTAGCTTCTGCCCCCTTCCTTTCAGATCCTGATGAAGACTCTTGACCCAAAATGTCGGTTGTTCACTCCCCTCCATAGATGCAGCCTGACCTGCTGAGCTCCTTCAGCATTTTGTGTGTTGCTCTGAATTTTCAGCATCTGCAGAATCTCTTGCGTTTATACTTAGCAAATTTAGGAGTCCATATCTAGAAACCATTCAGGGCTGATAAATAAAAGAGCCTAACTGTCCAATCCTGACTTTAAATGGTATTACCTCATCCCCTATTGAACACTTCCTGGGTGCCAACAGAAACTCTGAATAGAGAAGTAACATATGAGGGGTGATTGATAAATTTGTGGCCTAATGTAGAAGGAGTCAATTTTAGAAAACTTAGCATATTTATTTTTCAACATAGTCCCCTCCTACATTCACACACTTAGTCCAGCGGTCGTGGAGCATACGGATCTTGGACCTCCAGAAAGTGTCCACAGATGGGTGATTGATAAGTTCATGGCCTAAGGTAGACAGAGATGAGATATTAACTTCAAACTTTCTGCATAATCACTCAGAGTTGACCCTGCATATGCATGTAACAAAATTTGTATAACTCATCTCCTTCTACCTTAGGCCATGAACTTATCAATCACCCCAGCTGTTAACACTTTCTGGAGGTCCAAAATCCGTATACTCCACGACCACTGGACTAGGTGTGTAAATGTAGGAGGGGACTATGTTTAAAAATAAATGTGCTAGGTTTTCTAAAATTGACTCCTTCTACCTTAGGCCATGAACTTATTAATCACCCCTCATAAATACCATGCTACAATAGAATATTTGTTGGGTATCTTGTGATGAGTGAGACACCTCACCTCCTCACATACCAAAGTCTTTCAACATCAAAAATACACAAGTTCACTTACTTGCCTTGAAGAGTGCAGCCCCAATAACATTCAAGAGACTCAATACCTTTTGGGTTTAAGCAGTCCACCTGCATGACATCCCAACCTGAATACGCATTCCCTCCACCTGAAACTGTGGTGTGTACCATCTAGAAACACCTCCCAAAATGCACCGCAGTTACTTATCTGCATATCTGGGGGATGGTACCTCCTAAATTTGTGACCTCCAGAAGGAGAATGGGTTTAATAGATGGGAACACAAGATCCTGTAAGTTCAAGTCCTGACTTGGAAACACACTATCATTATTTTACTTTTACCATCACCTATACCTCACCAGAAGGATGACAACAGTTCTTCTTAATTAGAAGAGGAGAATAATGCTGGTCTAGCCAATGATACCCTTGTCCTGACAAATGATTAAATTAAAAGGAAATGAAACATCAATGTTTTACAATTCATTGGGAGGCTGAAGGTGAGCTGCCATTTTTGCAGACTTTGTAAATTAAGTAGTAATCTGAGGCAATTTGCAATTCATGGGCTCTCTTCTTGCGCCTGATTTCTGTGCTGCATGTTAATAATGTTGTGCACATTACATTTCCTGTTACTTTGGCAACAAATTTCAAGCCATTTGTCAAAGTAACTGAAAGGGAAAACTTGGGAATTTAATCTGCAGTGTTGCTATTTTTGCCTCTTGTTGTCTATCCTGTTCCTCTAGTACTTTTTGCTTAATTGATTAACAAGGTTGGCACAGAATAGAAACATCAGTACTGACTGACATTTTTGTTTCTGATTAAGAGGATCTCCTTTTATTTTTGCATTGTAGGGAGAGGTTTAAAGTGCATTTAATTCAATGCAAGAAATGTGACGGGTAAGGTGGATGAACTCTGGGTGAGCATTGGGTCTGGGCACTGGGATATTATAGCCATTAACTGGAATATGGCTGAGAGAAGGTCAGAACTGGCAGCTCAACTTTTCATGACACAGATGGTACCGGTGTGATAGAGGTGCTGTTATGAGAGGAAGAGGATTTGATTCTTGATGAAAGAGGACAATAATAATGGTCTTTATAGGTGATGTTTTTGGGGAATCCTCCAATGATCCCATATGTGTTGTGTATTTAATATTGTAAATATATAGTTTGAAATTCTTTAAACCAGACATTACTTACTGTGCTCACACCATTGATTACAGGAATGTGCTGAGAAAATTCAAACAGTGGTGGACACCCCAAGGTCAAAGGATGTGTCACAGTTGCAATCATTTTTTAGGATTTGTCAATGACTATAACAGGTTCCTGCTAAACCTGGCCACTGCGCTCCACCCCTTGAACTCACTACTACAGATCAGGAGGAAATGATCATGGGCAAAGCAGTGTGAGGTTGCTTTCTGAAAGGCAAAGGAAACGTTGAGCTCAGATATTGTACTCATCCAGTGAAGCTTGCCTGTGACACCACACCTTATGGTATAGGTGCAGTCATATCACATACTATGAGTGAAAGAAGTGAACGCCCCATAATAGCCTTTGCATCACCTTCCACTACCTGATGTACTACCAATAACTCCAAAAGACTGGCAGTAGAGTAAATACTGAAAGGCTTTTATTAGCAGTAAAATGGAGCACGTCCATGCTGGATGACTGTGGGAGGAGCAGAGACACAATCACCTTTATCCAGGGGTCTATGGGAGGAGCCACAGGAGCAGTCAGCAGAAGGCTGTGTCCAGACAGATGTACATGGTTTACCACATTACCGCTGCAGAGAAAAATTACACACTGGTTGGCAGAGGCCTCTGGCTACTCCTGAAGAAAGGTCCCTGCATTCGAATGATCTCTCCCTCCCTCAATGCTGATGGAGGATGGTGCCGGAGCAAGGTTTAATCAAAGCAGTTTGTGGAATGGACTCTAAGGTTCACAATATGATGTGCTTCTGGTTTCCGTTTTTTTTTGGTGCATTTTGGGCGATTTTGAATCAGAGCATCCTGCTGATAGCGAACACTGAGCCGAACTGAATATGCCTGGAATCTTTCAATTTTGTGTTTCATACTCATTTTTCACTCATTTTTATTTCTGTTGCCATTTGTGCAATTTGGTTTTTTTGTGTATGGGAGGGGTGGTATTTTTTCTCTGAATGGGTTCCATGGTTTTTCTTTGTTTCATGGCTGTCTGGGGGGAAGACAAATTTCTAGGTTGTACACTGCATACATACTTAAATGTAATTTGAACCTTTGAATATTTGAGTCTGGTTTGCAGTGCAAAATGTTTAAAAGTTCAAAGTAAGTTTATTATCAAAGTGCATATATGTCACCATATACAATCCTGAGATTTGTTTTCTTGCGGGCATGCTCAGTAAATCTAAGAACTGTATAGGAATCAATGAAAGACTGCACCCAACAGCGTGGACAAACAACTAATATAAAATAGGCAACAAACTGGGAAAATACAAGCTATAAAAAACATAATCACGATAAATAAATAAGCAAAAAGTATCAAGAACATGAGATGGAGTAATTGAAAATGAGTCCATAGGTTGTGGGAAACATTCAGTGATGGGGCAAGAGGTTGAACAAAACTATCCCCACTGGTTCAAGAGCCTGATGATTGAGGGGTAATAGCTGTTCCTGAACCTGGTGGTGTGAGTCATAAGGTTCCTCTACCTCCTTCCTGATGATTGAGGGGTAATAGCTGTTCCTGAACCTGGTGGTGTGAGTCATGAGGTTCCTTTACCTCCTTCCTGATGATTGAGGGGTAATAGCTGTTCCTGAACCTGGTGGTGTGAGTCATGAGGTTCCTTTACCTCCTTCCTGATGATTGAGGGGTAATAGCTGTTCCTGAACCTGGTGGTGTGAGTCATGAGGTTCCTTTACCTCCTTCCTGATGATTGAGGGGTAATAGCTGTTCCTGAACCTGGTGGTGTGAGTCATGAGGTTCCTTTACCTCCTTCCTGAT
The DNA here is from genome assembly GCF_030144855.1 of Hypanus sabinus. Taxonomy (NCBI): domain Eukaryota; kingdom Metazoa; phylum Chordata; class Chondrichthyes; order Myliobatiformes; family Dasyatidae; genus Hypanus; species Hypanus sabinus. Next base: position 45,132,676 of record NC_082710.1, read on the forward strand.
GATTGAGGGGTAATAGCTGTTCCTGAACCTGGTGGTGTGAGTCATGAGGTTCCTTTACCTCCTTCCTGATGATTGAGGGGTAATAGCTGTTCCTGAACCTGGTGGTGTGAGTCATGAGGTTCCTTTACCTCCTAACTGATGATTGAGGGGTAATAGCTGTTCCTGAACCTGGTGGTGTGAGTCATGAGGTTCCTTTACCTCCTTCCTGATGATTGAGGGGTAATAGCTGTTCCTGAACCTGGTGGTGTGAGTCATGAGGTTCCTTTACCTCCTAACTGATGATTGAGGGGTAATAGCTGTTCCTGAACCTGGTGGTGTGAGTCATGAGGTTCCTTTACCTCCTTCCTGATGATTGAGGGGTAATAGCTGTTCCTGAACCTGGTGGTGTGAGTCATGAGGTTCCTCTACCTCCTTCCTGATGATTGAGGGGTAATAGCTGTTCCTGAACCTGGTGGTGTGAGTCATGAGGTTCCTTTACCTCCTTCCTGATGATTGAGGGGTAATAGCTGTTCCTGAACCTGGTGGTGTGAGTCCTGAGCCTCCTGTACCTTCTTACTGAAGGCAGCAGTGAGAAGAGAGCATGATCTGGGTGGTGGGTGTCCCTGATGATGGATACTGCTTTCTGCAGCAGTGTGCCATACATATGAGTTAAATGAAGGGAAGGCTCTACCCATGATGGACTGAGTCGTGTGTACTACTTTTTGTAGTATTTTTCCATTCAAGGACAATGGTGTTTCCATACCAGGCTGTGATACAACAAATATATTCTTCACTATAGATCTATAGGAGTTTGTCAAAGTATTAGATGTCATGCCGAATCTTTGCAAACTTCTAAGGAAGTAGAGACACTGCCATGCTTTCTTTGTAATTGCACTTATGTCCTGGGACCAGGACAAGTCCTCTGAAATGATAACACTGAGGAATTTAAAGTTACTGATCCTCCCCACCTCTGATCCCCTGATGAGGACTGGCTCATGGACCTCTGGTTTCATCGTCTTGAAGTCAATAATCAGCTCCTTGTTCTTACCGACATTGAGTGAGAGGTGGTTGTTGTGGCAACACTCAGCCAGGTTTTCAATCTCCCTCCCATATACTGATTTGTCATCATCTCTGATTTGGCTAACAACACTGTTGTTGGGTTTAGCCTCACAGTCATAAATGTAAGGCAAGTAAATCAGGCTTGTGGTGCAACTGTGCAGATGGAGATTATGGAGGATATGGTGTTGCCAATCTGACTGGGCTCAGAAAGTGAGAAAATCAAGGAGCCAATTTCACAAGGAGGTATTGAGGCCAAGGTCTTGAAACTTATTGATTAGTTTTGAGGGAATGATGGTATTGAGTGCTGAGCTGTAGTCAACAAAGAGCATCCTGATGTATTCAGCTTTGCTGTCCAGATGTTCCAGGACTGAGAGAAGAGCCAATGAGATGGCATCTGCTGTGGGCCTAGAATGATGGTCGGCCAACTGGAGAGGATTCAGGTTACTTTTCAGGCAGGAGTTGATGGGCCTCATCATTGTCTTCTCAAATCATTTCATCACAGTGAATGTAAGTGCCACTGGACAATAATCATTGAGGAAGGTTACCAAGTTCTTTTTAGGCACCAGTATGACTGAGGCCTGCCTGAAGCTGGTGTGTACCTTGGACTGCCAAAGTGAGAGGTTAAAGATCTCAGTGAATGTTCCAGCCAGTTGATCAGCACAGGTCTTTAGTACTTGGCCAGGTACGCTACCTGGGCCAGATGCTTTCTGTGGGTTCACTGTCCTGAAGGATGCTCTCACACTTACCTTCACTCACAAAATCACAGAGGCTTCTGGGGCTGTAGGATGTTGTGAAGATTCTTCCATGTTTTGTTGAAGGCAAGCATAGAAGGCATTGAGCTCATCTGGAAATGAAGCCCAGTTGTCACCAATGTCACTTGATCTCACTTTATAAGAGGTGAAAGCCGTGGCTGTCAGGCATCCTTCATCAATTCAAGTTTAGTCCAGAATTGGCACTTTGGCCATTAGAAGTTTTCTGGAGACTATACCTCGACCTCTTGTATCTTACTTGGTCACCAGATTTGAATACCTCTGGTCTGGCCTTTAGCAGATTGTGGATCTTCTGGTTCATCCAGGGGTTCTGGCTGGGGAAGACACTGAACAATTTTGTGGGAACATTCCAGTCTACGACTGTTTTTATGATGTCTGTGACAACTGTAGTATTTTTCAGATACACTGATGAGTCTCCTGTGACCCCCTCTTCATTGTCCTTATCTCTAGAGTCTTGTTCTTTAGCCTCTGCCTGTATGCAAGTAGGAGAAGGACAGCCAAGTTATCAGGTTTCCCAAAATGTGCTCTGGGCATGGAATGGTAACCATTCCTCATCATACTATAGCAGTAGTTTAATGTATTGGGAACTGTGGTGCTACAGGTTATATGCTGATGGTAATTAAGATGAGATATCTTCAAATAAACCTATATAGGACCTATATAAACCTATTTGCAGCTATATAGGACCCTGGTCAGACCCCACTTGGAGTACTGTGCTCAGTTCTGGTCGCCTCACTACAGGAAGGATGTGGAAACCATAGAAAGGGTGCAGAGGAGATTTACAAGGATGTTGCCTGGATTGGGGAGCATGCCTTATGAGAACAGGTTGAGTGAACTCGGCCTTTTCTCCTTGGAGCGACAGGGGATGAGGGGTGATCTGATAGAGGTGTACAAGATAATGGGAGGCATTGATCGTGTGGATAGTCAAAGGCCTTTCCCCAGGGCTGAAATGGCTAACATGAGAGAGCACAGTTTTAAGGTGCTTGGAAGTAGGTACAGAGGAGATATCAGTGGTAAGTTTTTTTACACAGAGAGTGGTGAGTCATGGAATGGGTTGCCAGTGGTGGCGAAGGAGGCGGAAGTGATAGGGTCTTTTAAGAGTCTCCTGGATGGCTACGTGGGGCTTAGAAAAATAGAGGGCTACGGGTAAAGCCTAGGTAGTTCTAAGGCAGGGACATGTTCGGCACAGTTTTGTGGGCCAAAGGGCCTGTATTCTGCTGTATGTTTTCTATGTTTCTTTGTTTTCTAAACCTGGTTGAAGTCCCTGACTATGATTTGAAATGCATCAGGTTGGGTTGTTTCTTGTTTGGTGATGGCAGCATGCAGTATGTCAAGTGCCTGATTACAGTTGGTCGATGCTTATACGTAAACTGCGATCAGGATCATGAAGGAGAACTCTCTTGGTAAATAGTTTGTTCAGCACTTGATCGTTAGGTGTCGCAGCTCAGTGGAAACACAAGTATGACAAAACTGCCACAGTGGAGCACCACAGAGAGTTTATCATGAAACGACCCGCCACCGTTTGCGTTTTCCAAGCCAGCAGTGTGGTCCAGCCAGTGTATTGAGACCAGTACTTGTATGGGAGAAAGCTCACCCTCATTTCTGATCATCAACCGCTCGTGTCTATTTTCAATCCACAGAAGGCTGTTCCACTAACAGTAGCTTCATGAATGCAGAGTTAGACTCTGTTTCTTGGAGGACGCAATTAAAAGATCAAACTTAAGAAGACAGCTAATCATGGAAACGCTGATGGAATGCTCTATTTACCTTTGGAAAAGGAAATACTTGATAAATTTACAGAAAAGGGGAATCCTCCTGGCATGTTCTCCCTAATGATGGAAATAAAATTCTTTTATTATGATGGAGATGATCCAAAGGGAAACCAGAAACGACCCCATACTGTCTCAGGTCTACATGGCAACCCAAAATGACTGGAATGTGCAGCAGAAATTCCAGTTCTCCCATTTTTACCACCACTGGGATGAACTTGCCCTTGACATGGGGTTGCCTTACGTGGAGATTAAGAGTTGTTCTACCACCCAAGCTGAGAGCTATAGTGTTGGAGGGGCTAGTACCGGTCATCTAGGCATGGTCAAAATAAAGCATTGTCTTTAAACTTTGTCTGATGGCTTGGGATACGTCAGCAGTTCAAGCAGTTTGCCTTACACTAGTTAGGATGCCAACAAGTCCGGAAGATGCCAGGAGTAGCACCTCTCCTGGGAATGGCCTTCATTGCCCAGGCAGAAGATTCATGTGGATTTTCCCAGACCATTCAGATGACACGAAGACTGGAAGAGTTGTGGATGGAGCTGCAGGTTGTCGAAGGTTACAAGAGGATATAGACAGTCTGCAGAGTTGGGCAGAAAAATGGCAGATGGAGTTCAATCCGGACAAGTGTGAGGTGATGCATCTTGGAAGGACAAACAAGAAGACTGAGTAAAGGATTAATGGTCAGTTACTTAAGAGTATGGATGAACAAAGGGACCTTGGGGTTCAAATCCATATATCCCTCAAGGTCACTGCGCAAGTTGATAGGGTAGTTAAGAAGGCCTATGGGATGCTAGGCTTCATTGTTATGATCCCAGCCCCCTCCTTTGTGAGAATCGCAAGAGCCCTAGAGAAGGGGGGGGTCAATGACCCAAGAGAAGAGAGAGATACATGCTGATTACCTCATTTCACGGCGAGGCAAAAGCTGGCGACTGTGGTCATTGTCTACAATGGAGACACCTTTGTGAATTGAGAACTGTATGAAGGGGGCAGGCTCAGCGACGCAACAGGAGGAGACACCATCACTCATCGCTCCCGTGATACCGGGAAGCTATTCGGAAGCCACGTGTGGTTTTGTTCCCCTTTTGCCTGGGAAACGAGTGGCTGATAACATTAAAAAGGACTTCGAACTGACAACGGGGAACCAACGTTCCCGATTCAACAGTTTGCGGCAAAAAGGAAGGGCAAGTTTCTTTTCTCACCACCAATCTCTTCCTCTCTCCGACACGTGAAACTCAGCGCCTTCCCCCCCACAAAGGCAGAAAGCCTGCACGAACTCGAGAGACTTTTATATTTCCATCGGACAGATTGTTACCCCTAGACAACGATAGAGCTTATTTCTTATTGATTATTACTATACCTGCGTTTTAGATTGAGTATTGACGACGTATACTATCTGAATGTTTGCATTAACCTTATTTTTGTGCCCCTTTATAAATAAAAACTTTTGAAAATGGTGCCATCAGACTTCAACGGACCTCTCTATCTCTGCTAGTAAGTGATCCAGTTAAGGGATACGTAACATCATTAACAGAGGGATTGAGTTCAAGAGTAGAGAGGTCATGTTGCAACTCTACAAATCTCTGGTGAGACCGCACTTACAGTATTGTGTTCAATTCTGGTCACCTCATTATTGGAAGGCTGTAGAAGCTATGGAGAGGGTGCAGAAGAGATTTACCAGGATGTTGCCTGGTTTGGAGAACAAGTCATATGAAGCAAGGTTAGCAGAGCTGGGACTTTTCTCTTTGGAGTGTAGAAGAATGAGAGGGGACTTGATAGAGGTCTACAAGATTATGAGAGGCATAGATAGGGTGGATAGTCAGTACCTGTTTCCTAGGGCACCAATAGCAAACACCAGAGGGCATGTGTACAAAATTAAGGGAGGGAAGTTTAGGGGAGACGTCAGGGGTAAGTTTTTTACACAGAGGGTTGTGAGTGCCTGGAATGACTTGCCAGGGATGGTGGTGGAGGCTAAAACATTAGGGGTATTTAAGAGCCTCTTGGACAGGCACATGGATGAAAGAAAAGTGGAAGGTTATGGGGTAGTGTGGGTTTAGTACTTTTTTAAGGATTATATGGGTCGGCACAGCATGGAGGGCTGAAGGGCCTGTCCTGTGCTGTAGCGTTCTATGGTTCTATTCATGGGCACAAGTTTCTTCGTGGTACACACTATAATATAGAATACAACTACTATACAGACATCCACAGCATAGTAACTTTTAAATTTTCCCATTCAGGTCTAAAGATTTAATAGACGTGGTGGATTTCTTACTCTTGTGGGGTAACATTTTTCCTGACAAAGGGAGTCACTCTTTTTGGGAGGTGAGACTTGTGGCTGTGAAAGAACCTCAGGTTCTGAGGTCTCCTCCATGATGGGACTGCAAGAAGTGGTTCTGATAGCTCTGGATGCCACACCCCTCTAACAATTGACTCTGCTCTCCTCAACTGATCGATGTGTCGTCCCCAGATGACATCAGACATAATCTTCACTGTGTAGGAGAGTGGTCCAGTTCTCTCCTTAATCTTTCCAAGTACCTACTTTTGATCACCTCTTTAGTCCCTTGCCAGGACTGCTTGTCCAGGAGTGAAGCATCAAACCTCCTTGTTTGAGGAGCCCTCAATTTGTCTCAGCTGTTTGTCCTGCATACTCCTTCTGAGTGTGGGTTTGAGGAGATCCAAGCGAGAGTGTGTAGGTGGTGAGTTGTTGGTTGTGGAGTGTGCTGTATTGTGATACGCAAGGAGGAAATTGGTGAGCTTCTGATTCAGTGTCTGTGTAGTGTGTTCTGCTGACATTTCAAACCTTTCTGCCAAGCCATTTGTACCTGAGTGGTACCATACCGATGTAATATGACTTGTTCTTCTTGTTTTCGGGAATGACTGAAACTGTTCCGTAACAAACTGTGGTCCATTGTCACTGGCTAAAGTATTCCGGGACACCAGTCCTTGAGAAGAGGCTTCGCAGTACATTAACAGTGTGCGAGGCAGTAGTGGAGGCTGTTGGGAACCGTTCTTTATAGCTGCATGCACTACTGCCCAGAAACTTGTGCCCATGAATGGTCTGGCAAAATCCACATGCATCCTCTGCCAGGGCAATGTAGGCCATTCCCAGGAGAGGTGCTTCTAGACTTGTTGGCATCCTGACTAGTGTACAGGAAGCTGCTTGAACTGCTGATCTATCCCAGGCAAACCTCTGGGCCAATGCTTTTATTTTGGCCGTGCCTAGATGACCAGTATGTAGTTCCTCCAATATTTTAGCTCTCAGTTTGGATGGTACAGCTACTCTCAAACTCAACATAAGACAACCTCCATCAAGGGCAAGATCATCCCAGTGGTTGTAAAAATGGGGAACTCGAAATTCTGCGGCACGTTCCATCCATTTGGGGTTGACGTGTAGACCTGCAACAGCGTGGGGTCTTTTCTCCTTTCCCTTTGGATCATCTCTGCCGGAGTAGGGAGACTTTTGATTTACATTAGGGAGGATACATCGAGGAGTGTCCTCTTCTGCTCAGGTATTTCCTTTTCCATCAGTAAACGGAGCAATCACCAGCATTTCTATGATTAGTCACCCTCTTGAATTCGATCTTTTAATTGTGTTCTCCAAGAAACAGAGCCCATTCCTCTGTTGGACTTCAGCTGTTAATAAAGCACCATCCTGCAGATTGAAAATAGACACCAGTGGTTGATGATCAGTAATGAAGGTAAACTCTATCCCATGTAGGTGCTGGTTGAAATATTTTACATCTCAAACCAGACTCCAGGCCTCTCTGTAAATGTGTGTGCAACTTTTCTCTGCAGCGGTAAGGGAACATGATGCAAAGTCTATGGGATATTCTCTTCCATCACTCATTACATGTGACATGACTCATCAAAAGAAAAACATGGAGCTGGGAATAATGAATCTACTTTTTTTCTTACTTTAATGTGGCACACACTTCTTTTTTGTAATTTATTTTTTTATTGAAGTTCATCATCAAACAAACATTTCCATAAGATGTATTTCAGACATTGTACATATATATCATATAATCATATATATCACAAATCTCCACAAAGTATTTATCTAAAGTCACACCAGTGACCCCTGTTTCCATCCAAAGGGTCAGTGTGGACATGGTGGAGGATTACAAATACCTGGGGATACAAATTGACAATAAACTGGACTGGTCAAAGAACACTGAGGCTGTCTACAAGAAGGGTCAGAGCTGTCTCTATTTCCTGAGGAGACTGAGGTCCTTTACCATCTCCTGGGCGATGCTGAGGATGTTCTACGATTCTGTGGTGGCCAGTGCTATCATGTTTGCTGTTGTGTGCTGGAGCAGCTGGCTGAGGGTAGCAGACACCAACAGAATCAACAAACTCATTTGTAAGGCCAGTGATGTTGTGGAAGTGGAACTGGACTCTCTGACGGTGGTGTCTGAAAAGAGGATGCTGTCCAAGTTGCATGCCATCTTGGACAATGTCTCCCATCCACTCCATAATGTACTGGTTAGGCACAGGAGTACATTCAGCCAGAGACTCATTCCACCGAGATGCAACACTGAGTGTCATAGGAAGTCATTCCTGCCTGTGGCCATCAAACTTTACAACTCCTCCCTCAGAGTGTCAGACACTCTGAGCCAATAGGCTGGTCCTGGACTTATTTCCACTTGGCATAATTTACTTATTATCATTTAATTATTTCTCATTTTATTTTGCTATATTTCTACTCTATTCTTGGTTGGTGCAACTGTAACGAAACCCAATTTCCCTCGGGATCAATAAAGTATGTCTGTCTGTCTTTCACATTGACATCAGGGAGTGGGATTTTTTTATGTAGGGCTTCTTGTCCTGGGTCTTAGCCTGCAAATAACGTCAAAAACCTGTTTCATCCCTGACAGTCCTCTCCAGAAACTCCAAGTGAAGGCTAGAGCCCATTATTTTAATACCACTAAATATTGCAAGATCAAGTGTTAATATAATTGTATTTCCTATCTATCTCTTTCATACCTCATGATAAAAGGAGGTCTTTAGTTGCACTGGGCCCATGTGGGCTCCCACAGAAGCAATCCCATTATTATTTCCATTATTTCCTGTCTCTCTTTCCTCTAAACTCCTGCAATTTATTCACTCTTGAACATGCATCTATTCTTGACTCCGTTTATGATGAACCTTCATGAACAGGTTATTTTGTTTCCACCTACCCTCTCAGCACAACTTTGATTTTTAATTTTTTAAAAACTTGGAAATACAGCATGAGACAGGCCATTCCAGTCTTTCAAGCCATGCTGTCCCTAGCCTGATCATGGGACAATTTATAATGACCAATCAAGCTACCAACCGTTACATCTTTGGACTGTGGGAGGAAACCGGAGCACCTGGAGGAAACCCACATGGTCACGGGAAGAATGTAGAAACTCCTTACAGGCAGCGACAGGAATTGAACCTGGGTCACCTGTACTGTAAAGCGTTGTGCTAACCACTATGGTGAAGTGCTGCCCCTTCATGCATGGGAGGAAACCAGAGCACCCAGAGAAACCAACACGGTTACAGGGAGAAGGTACAATCTCCACAAGATCAGGACTGAAGCCACAAATCTGAGTGAGACAGCAGAACATTTTGCCATGCCTCCATGGAATCTTTGTGTTTTCCTAGCTGTCCATTTCTGGGAGTATCCTTCAGTCTGCTGCGATGGAGAACATCTCTGAGGCTTTATTTACATATGAAGGCATTGACGCCAGCGGAAAGAGGATTGAACTGAATCAGACGCTGGATTATAAGAAATCCCTGCTGATAAGCTGGCAAGATCTATCTGGATGATCATAAGCACGATGATCGTTGAAGTGTTGCAGTAAAATCTGGGCCCAGCCTCTCATTCAGGTTCTCTGTACTCTAGCATATGAGCGGCTTGCTGGAGAATTCTCTGAGTGCAGTGAAATGAAACCCAGTGATATGGGGGTTCCTGCCGTGACCCTCCTTCCGGCACAGGTTTCTATTTATGGCAGATGGATGTTTTGCTTCAGGTAAAAACCTCCAGAAGTTCAAAGTGAAAGCCAACACCCATCACTTATACTGTATGTCCTTTGAAGGGTTCTATCGTGTGGCCACTGGGATATTAAAAGCAAATAAGGCCATAGGAACATAAGATATAGGAGCAGAATTAGGCCATTTGACCCATCAAGTTTTCTCTGCCATTTCATCATGGCTGATCCAATTTTCCCTTCAGCCCCAATCTCCTGCCGTCTCTCCATAATCCCTTCATGCCCTGACCAATCATGAATCTTATACTATAATATATTAAATACATTATATTCGCTGTGTTTTTGAAATAAAATCTGCGCTGTTTTACAAAAGTAAACCATGGCTTTTAAAAAATGGTGTGGAGTCAAGAGATAAATCAGTAGCAATGATTTAGACAAATTATAATTAGGTCACAGTTAGAACTCTGTGTACAATTCTGGTTAATCCATAAAGAATGTTGCCAATGTTGGTTGGAGCATTTTTGAAAATTTATGGGTTTACTACACACCATCAGGACAGATCTATAGGGTCTCTCAAAATCAGAAGTGAAGGAGTATGCCTCATGGTCAACTCTTCTTGGTGCTCAAATATATCAGTGTTGTCCCAATTCTGCTCACTAGACCTGGAATATCTTGCAATTAAGTGCCATCTATTTTACCTACCATGGGAGATTTCTGTGATCGTTTTAGTAGCGGTATACATTCCAAGTCAGGCCAGTGTCAATTGAGCTTTAGCTGATCTGAGTAATGGGATCAACATGCACATAACAGCGTACCCTTTACCATCATTTTGGGGGAATTTAACCAGGCCAGGCTGGAAAAAATCACTAAACAATTACCATCAACAGATCACTTGCAATACCAGAGGAAACAACACACTGGGCCATTGTTACACCACCATCAAGAATACTTACCGTGCTATTCCACACCCTCATTTTGGGAAGTCTTGATTACCTGGCTGCACTTCTACTCCCTGAATGTAGGCATAGACTAAAGACTGCAGCACCAGTAGTGAGGACAAAGAAGATATGGACAAGGGAAGCAGAGGAGTGCCTACAGGACTGCTTTGAATTGGTGGTCTTTGAATCTGGACGAGTATGCTGCAGTTGTTACCAACTTCATTAAAACCTGTGTGGATGAGTGTGTGCCTACAAAGACCTGCCGTACATTCCCAAACCAAAAGCCGTGGATGAACCAGGAGGTATATTGTCTACTGAAGGCTAGATCTGTAGCATTCAAGTTGGTGACCCAGGCCTGTATGAGAAAACCAGGTATGATTTGCAAAGGGCTATTTCGAGGACGAAAAGACAACTTAGAATGAGGTTGGAGGTGATATTGGATGTATGACAACGCTGGCAGGGTTTGCAAGACATTACTTCCTACAAAGCAAAACCCAATAGCATGAGTGGCAGCGATGCTTCGCTACCGAATGAACTCAATGCCTTCTATGCCCACTTTGAAAGGGAGAATATAACTACAGCTGTGAAGATTCCTGCTGCACCCAGTGACCCTGTAATCTCTGTCTCGGAGGCCATTGTTAGACTGTCTTTAAAGCAGGTTAACCCTCACAAGGAGAAGGCTCCAAAGGAGTACCTGGTAAGGCTCTGAAAACTTGTGCCAACCAACTAGTGGGAATATTCAAGGACATTTTCAACCTCTCACTGATATGGGTGGAAGATCCCATTTGCTTCAAAAAGGCAACAATTATACCAATGCCTAAGAAGAATAAGGTGAACTGCCTTAATGACTATCGCCAAGTAACATTCACATCTACAGTGATGAAATGCTTTGAGAGGTTGGTTATGACTAAACTGAACTCCTGCCTTAGCAAGGGCAAGGACCCATTGCATTTTGCCTATCACCACAATAGGTCTATGGTAGACGCAATCTCAATGGCTCTTCACACAGCTTTAGACCAACTAGGCAACACAAATACTTATGTCAGGATGCTGTTCATTGACTATAGCTCAGCATTTAACATCATCATTCCCACAATCCTAATTGATAAGTTACAGAACCTGGGCCTCTGTACTTCCCTCTATAATCGGCTCCTGGCATCCTAAACAGAAGACCGCAATCTGTCGGATTGGTGATAATATCTTCTCCTCATTGACGATCAACACTGGTGTACCTCAGGGGTGTGTGGTTAGCCCACTGTTCTACTCTTTATATACCCATGACTGCATGGCTAGGCATACCTCAAATACCATCTATAAATTTGCTGACGATACAACTATTGTTGGTAGAATCTCAGGTGGTGATGAGAGGGCGTACAGAAATGAGATATACCAACTAGTGGAGTGGTGTTGCACTCAACATTGGTAAGACGAAAGAGCTGATTGTGGACTTCAGGAAGGGTAAGACGAAAGAACACATACCAGTCCTCATAGAGAGATCAGAAGTGAAGAGAGTGAGCAGTTTTAAGTTCCTGGGTGTCAAGATCTCAGAGGATCTAAACTGGTCCCAACATATCGATGCAGTTATAAAGAAGGCAAGACAGGAACTATACTTCATTAGGAGTTTAAAGAGATTTGGCATGGTCAACAAATGCACTCAAGAACTTCTATAGATGTACCGTGGAGAGCATTGTGACAGACTACATCACTGTCTGGTATGGGAGGGCTACTGTACAGGACCAAAAGAAGCTGCAAAGGGTTATAAATTTAGTTGGCTCCATCTTGGGTACTAGCCTACAAAGTACCCAGGACATCTTCAAGGAGCAGTGTCTCAGAAAGGCAGCTTTCATTATTAAGGATCTCCAGCACCCCAGGCCATGCCCTTTTACTCATTGTTACCATCAGGTAGGAGGTACAGAAGTCTGAAGGCACACACTCAGCAATTCAGGAACTGCTTCATCCCCTCTGCTGTCCGACTCCTAAATGGACATTGAACCCATGAGCACTACTTCACTTTTTCAAAATATATTATTTCTGTTTTTGCACAATTTGTAATCTCCTATATATATATATATATATATATATATATATATATATATATATACTGTAATCGATTTATTTATTTATTTATTTATTTGTTTCCCTTCTTCTCTATAACATGTATTGCATTGAACTGCCGCTGCTAAGTTAACAAATTTCACGACACATGCTGGTGATAACAAACCTGATTCTGATTCTTATAATGACTGGTTTAGTTGAAGTTTCTGAAACTAATTCCAGGAATGACCTTAGCAGTAAAATATTCTCTGGGCTTCCCTCATGTTTAGGGACTGAGTGCATTAGTTGGGGTGAGCAAGAGTTCAAACCTTCTTGTTTTGTCAAGCACAAACCGGAAGGTAGAGAAACAAATAAAGGAAGTACAGAATTGAAACAAGGATTAATAGTAATAGTATTAGCAGCTCAAGGAAGTGACTTTCTACAGCAGAGGACAACAATGAACACCTCTATTGTAATCTGAGTTCAACAGAGTTAGCGTTTTGAATACTCTGGTAAATACACATACATAGTCAGTCAACTATTATCAATACAGGGGTCTGAAAATCCCATTGTAATTGAGTAGAAATGTTTGCATTTCCTCACTCAGTTCATGGTCTTTCCAGTGTCCTCTCCAAGACAACCAGCTGACGTCTATTATGGGATAACAAATGCCTGAGCTGCAGGCACTCATCTCTTCACACAGAGCTCTGAAGAACTTAACCTGCATTGGGCTTTTAAACAGTTTACACTTGAGAAATGAGTCCAATACTTCACTCAGATTAAACTTGAAGAATAAAGTGGGTCAATGTTGTATCAGCTGCAAGTTTTTGAACATTTGTTCTGAAGCCTGATTTAAAAGCCACAGTTGTCCTGGCTCCGTCTGCACTGATTCCTTCTAGAGTCGGTTGATTCTGACTCAAAACTTACAGGCTTGTTGATCTTTAGTATTAAATTTGTCAGCACATTAACACAATGACAATCGTGAATTCAAAATTGATTTTATGAACTTAAATGTAAGAAAATATCGTTATATTTCACATCACTATATTTCACACAAAACACTATATTTACAAATATTATTATTTGAGGCAGTCCTGAAAAATCTGTTGATTCCAAATAATGGAAAAATTTTTCTGTTGTATTTTCCACACAATTATTCCAATAATAGCGTTTCTGAATAATTCTTGGAATGCAATTATTTCAGAAGGAGATTATCCTTCTCCTTTACCCAAAAGGTTTTTATAACAGCTTTTACACAAGGCTTGATAACATCTCTCCTGCAGTTTTGGGGTTACTTCAATGCACAGTGCTGTGCTGCAGGACAGGACCATAAGATATAGGAGCACAGCTAGGCCATTTGGCCCATCAAGTCTGTTCATCATGTCTGATCCAATTTTCCTCTCAGCCCCAATCTCCTGCCTTCTCCCCATATCCCTTATGACCTGACCAATCACAACCTCTGCCTTACATATGCATAAAGACTTGGTCTTCACAGATGCCTGTGGCAAAGAATGCCTCAGATTCGCCACTCTCTGGCTAAAGAGAAATTCCTCCTCATCTCTATTCTAAAAGGACATCCCTCCATTCTGAGGCTGCGTCCTCTGATCTTAGACTCTCCCACCATTAGAAACATCCTCTTCACATTCACTTTATTCAGGCTTTTCACTATTTGATAGGTTTCAATGAGGTCACTCCACATTCTTCTGAATTCTAGTGAATGCAGGCCCAGAGCCATCAAACACTCTTCATATGACAAGCTATTCAAGCCTAGAATCATTTTTGTGAACCTCCTTTGAACTACCTCCAGTCTCTGCACATCCTTTCTAAGTGAAGTGGCCCAAACCTGCTCACAATACTGCAAGTGAGGCCTCATCAGTGCTTTATAAAGCCTCAACATTACATCTTTGCTTTTATATTCTCGTCCTCTTGAAATGACTGCTAGCATTGCATTTGCCTTCCTCACCACAGACTCAATCTGCAAATTAACCTTTAGGGAATCCTGCACAATGACTTCCAGGTCCCTTTGCACCTCTTTTTTTTGTATTTTCTCTCTATTTAGAAAATAGTCAGCCCTTTCATTTCTTCTACCAGAGTGCATGATCATACATTTTCAGACATTGTGTTCCATCTGTCATTTCTTTGCCCATTATCCTAATCTGTCTAAATTCTTCTGTAGCCTCTGTACTTCCTCAAAACTACCCGCCCCTCCCCTATCTTCATATCATCTGCAAACTTTGCAACAAAGCCATCAATTCCATCTTCCAAATCATTGACATATAACATAAAAAGAATCGGTCTCAACACAGACCCCTGTGGAACACCAGCAGTCACTGGCAGCCAGCCAGAAAAGACCCCTTTATTCCCACTCTTTGCCTCCTGCCAATCAGCCATTGCTTTATCCATGCTAGAATATTTCCTGTAATACCATGCACTCGTAGCTTGTTAAGCAGCCTGGTGTGATACCTCTTCAAAGGCCTTCTTGAAAATCCAAGTACACAACATCAGTTGATTCTCCTTTGTCTGTCCTGCCTGTTATTTCTTCAAAGAATTCCAACAGATTCGTCAGGCAAGATTTTCCCTTGAGGAAGCCACGCTGACGATGGCCTATTTTGTTATGCGTCTCCCGCAACTGGCTGAAAGATTTTTGATAATAGCTACAAGGTGGAAATACACATTGATCAACCAACTTCTCAGTCTATCCATAAATCTTCAGGAAACAGTTATATCCTTATTTCAAGTATTTTGCTTATAATTGAAAGAAAGTCATACTGTTTGCTTCTTATGGTTTTTCTCCTTGCAGTGAGAGATGAACCTTTTGATTCAGGAGATATCAGGCGACTTGGCGAACTTTACAGGATAGAATGGGCACTAATGAGAGACTGGAATCATGGCCTCGAATTGCATGGAAACGTACCCTCTAGCTACCATATCAGTGTCAGATGTCAGCCATGAATCTACACTAATTCTGTTTTCTAGCAGTCGGCCCTCGGCCTTCGACATCACAACATTTCAGGTGCTCTTCTAAATACTCAAATGCCCTGAAAGTCTCTGCCCCCAGCACCCTTGAGGTGGTGTGTTGCAGGTTTTAACCACACTCTGAGTGAAACAATACTTCCTGAAATCCCCTCAAACTATTCTGCTCCTCATTTTAAACCTATGCCTTTTGACTAGAGACACTTGTGCTAAGGGGAAACATTTCTCACTGTTTACCGATCAATGCCCCACCATAATTTTGTATTTCACAGTCCTGCATACGTACACCCAGGTCCCTCTGTTCTGCAGCACATCCTTGGACCCTACCATTCATTGTGAATACTCTAGCCATAGTATTCCTCCCAAAATGTATTTCAGAATTAAGTTCCATTTGTCATTTCTTTCCCTTTTAGATTAATATTGTTCTATAGCCTTCTTCACTACAACCAAAATATATCCAGCCTCTCATTATCAATAGTTCACTATCCCAGGCAAGATCCTGTGAGTTTCCCCTGCACACTCTCCTGTGCAATAACATCCTTCCTATAATGCAAGGACCAGAACTGCATACAGTACCCCAACTATGGTCTAACGAGTGTATCATTACCCCTGCCCAGCTAGTGAAGGAATGTACCGCATATACTTTTTTAACTGCCTTATCCACCTATAGCCTTCAGGAATCCTTGGATATGTACATGCAATGTCCTTCTGTTCCTCAATAAAATCAAGGGTTCTGCCATTCATTTCCATCCTAGTCTTACTGGTTCTACCAAAAGGCATCACCTCACATTTTTAGGATTAAATTCCATTCCCAGTGAAGTGGTCCATATTGTTGAGAAGCTGAATACTGTCTTCTTCATTGACAATGCCACCAATCTTCACTTCATCTGCAAACTTACTAATTAAACCTCCTACATTCACAATGTACACATATAATTGTAAGATTCCCAACAACAATCTCTGAGCACAGGATTCCTATTGAAATAATGGTTCTCAGTTGTCACCAAGCCAATATTTGCTTTGCCCAATTGATCATGTACACATCCCACCCCAGCACTGGTAGTATCTACAGGAGGTGCTGCCCCAAGTAAACAAAATCTGCCATCAAAGATTCCCACCATCCAGACCATGCCATCTTTTAGCAGCTACCATCAGGCTGGAGGTACAGAAGCCTGAAGTCCCACATCAATAGGTTCAAGAACAGCTACTTCCCTTCAACCATCCTTGAACCAACCAGCAAAACCTTAATCACATACAGTTTAGCAATTTGATAATGTTGCTCTAAAATGGACTTTGATTTGTGTTCTAATTGTGACTTTTTTTGCAAAATTGTGTATAATTTCTGTTTATCTTGTGAACACTGCTTCTATGATTCTATGGTGCCTGTGATGCTGCAGCAAGCAAGGTTTTCATCGTACTTGTGCATATTACAACAAACTCAACTTTGACTTTGAATCTAGATTGCCAGTTTACCCAGAATCCAGTGGATCCAGAGTCCACACGGTCAATGTTATATACACTGGATTCATTGACACACTTAGTCACCTCCATAAAAAACTCAATCCAGTTCATCATACAAGATCCCCCCCTTAACAAAGAGATGCCAGCAATTCCTGATCGAACCCTGCTACATTAATCGGGTCACTCAAACCCTTTTCTGATAATTTTCCTATGACCTGGCTTTAATTATTTGGCTTTTATTGAAAATTTTGTTAACACTTAGAGAAGGAGATTGGAAGCAACAGCAACTTGGAGAATGTTGAAGAATGGAATAATTTGCCACATAGAAAGTGGTCACAGCAAAGGATAAATTATCCTTAAAAGAATTATCCTTATTCTTTTAAGGATAAAATTTAAGTATTTGAAGCAGATGAAGATACAAGCCAATGAAAGAAACCGCAGAGGTGGGAGTAAAGGATTTTTCTAATAGAACACATAAATTATAGTTGAATTGTCCCTTCTTCACAAATATTCTTCAAAGCAGGGAGTGAACTCCTAACATTTGAATGCCATTAAATTTGATATAACCTTACAATATGGTTGAAACTGTTTTTGCATTTTTGTGAGATTTTGTATTAATTACAAATACTTCGAACTGACTGAAATACCAGCTCAGATATTGAAAGATCTCCTTCTGCATTGGAAATTTCCATGGTTCCATGAATATTAAGCATTCCACAACTGAATTTCTTGACATAATTTCCTGTTTGGCTTCCTATCAGTGATAGTGGCTCAGGAAACCAATTCCACAGATTACTGTGCCCCAGTCTTAATGCCAAACTTGAACAGTGAAGGAATACATAGCTTATCATTCAAGAGGGCAAATAGATTTGACCCGTGCATTGCAGGCCAAATCAATTACTGATTTGAAAAAGATTTCTATTGCTGTACAAGAGAGAATGCACGGCGCGTAATTAAACACTAATACAGGGTTTTGGTTATGGGATTTCCTACATCAGCCATGAATCTTATTTGAAAACAATTCTGTCTAATGGAACTGGGATGGCAATTATTTGAATGCATTCATCAGATTAATGCTCAGTACCTGAAGAATAACTAAAACTTCAAATCTTAGGACCCTGGGATTCGCATGACACTACATATATACAATGTCAATACATAATCCATTCTACCTCACTCTATGAACCATCAATGCAACCTAATTCCCAGCCTTCTCCTCACCAACTTGTAATCAACAGCATCTCTTGGACTGATCCGCTGGCTCCTGACTTCCCCTGCTGTCTACTGGACTCAACCTTGGAGATCAATTAGTCACTCACCTCCAAATGTGTCTATTAAAACCATTTGTGGATACATCCAAGGCTGATTGCGGTGGCCTTACTTGTTTCCAAATGCTTCTCCTTTGTCTACTTTGAAAGTTAAAATTAGCTTCAATATTTTGTCTCAATTATTTTTAAAACGATTGAGGTGATATACTCCCACTCTTCACGCAAAGCATTTAGAGTCTGCTTCTTTGTTTCCTATTGCAGCTATTGTTATAGTAAAACTTACTTTAATTTTAAAATTACTCATAAAACATACAAGAAATTCAATAAGAAAAATGTCCTTCTCCACATTCATAGTATTATAAAGTCAGTAGATTCATTGTCTCCTTAAACCCCAATATATTGTATTTACAAAGCATCAGTGCTACTCATGGGTTTTTTTTGAACCATATATCCATTAAGTGTCTGAAAGGCTATGACACTGGACCTAGTCCAGTGATGGCAGGACCCTGGATTGCACTCCTTCTCCGCCTAGTCTTGGTGTTGGCTGCACCCAGCTTCAGAGTTTTCCTCTACAGGCTGGAATGTTCTAGCTGGCAGCATTGTTAGAGCAAAGCATTTAATAACTGTAATGATGAGCTGATGCTGCACTCGATATGTCATGGAAAGACAAATCCTCCTCTATGTGGGGTATCCAGAGTAAAGGAATTTTGTCACAATGGACTTAGCTAATTGCAAGGTTGCAAATTTAAGTTAAATCTTCCAGCCTTCAGGCTGATGTGGGTGCTCCCAATATTTTGTATTTTGCACACCCAAACCAGTGCCACAGTCCAGATGAAGTTTTGACCTTCAATGTCTCTTGTCCATTTCCATCCACACAGCTTTTTGTTTTATATTTTTGCTCCAGATTCCAGGACCTGCAGTTTCTTGATGTTATATTCTATCACTATTCTTCAATTATACCGATACTTCATTCCTTCTCCTGCTATTTGCATATTCTGTTATTCTGCTAATAGTCACCTCCCTCAGAGCCCCTTCGGTAAATAAGTAAATGCTTAAGTTAAATCAAATTCAGACAAGCAATGAAAGCTAACGTGAAGGTGAGCATTATGATTAGAACTTTAAATTTCATTATGAGAGCTTATGTGCCATCTCCAGACCCAGGTGCAATTATATGGAAACTCAGGATAGTGTTGTGGGGGCAGAAATCAAAGTGGTGTATCAGTGCCTGTTTCATCTTTACAACATCCCTAAATTTATCAGGAATAAAACTTCCCTTATTTATTCCAGCCCTTGGTTTGAGAACTTAATGTTTTCATGGAAAACTTCTATGAAGATTAAAAAATATTCAGAAAAGAAAAATTGGACTGACTTTATCAGGGGTGGCCAAACTTACTTAATGTAAGAGCCACATACAATTAACTTCAGATGTTTGAGAGCCGCAAGACATGAACAAAATTCACACACACGTTTTTATTGTTAAATACACATTTTGTTACAAAAATGTTAACAAATGCATGCACGCAATAATACTTATTCATGCATGTAGTTTTTTAAACTGTTAATTTGTATTAGTTTCAGTAATCATAATGTACATATATATACCAAATGTTTTCAAAATCTTGACTGGTGATTGTTTTAACTATATTGAACATAATGAATAAACACCGCCTGTTGTGGGTTGTCTTGTATGTCTGTAGATTCATCCAGAGCTAAGCTGAATGCAAGGGAATTCTTTACATCATTTTGCATTTTGCCTGCAACATCAGCACTGATCTGGGAGATAGGCCTCTCTGAGGTGTGGCATGAAACTGTGTTTGTGCTATTAGTCGCTGAAGTTCTGTGATATTTGGATCTAACACTGCAACAACTTCAGCTATATTATTCTTAACAAATTCGCCATCAGAATATGGGTGTTTAGCACGAGCAATATTCCATGACATAACAAAACTAGCTTCAGTCGTTCTATTGGCTTCCTTACTGTACGTTGTCAATAGTGTCTGCTGGCTATTTAGAGATGATTTTAACACAGTTAATTTGTTTTTCAGTAATTCGGATTTATGTGGATAATCAGCCGAAAAGTTTGTGTGATTTGTTTCATAGTGGCATTTCAAATTACTGGCTTTGTAATGACTGAGTGACACATTGCAGATAAGACACAAAGGTTTACCTCCTTTAACGGTGAATGCAAAATCTTCCTCCTACTGTGGTTTAAAATGTCTGTTTCATCTTCATATTTTCGTTTCTTACAATTTGATAATGCCATCTTCCTTCACAAAATTTTCAGACACTTATAAACAAAACTTGTATTCGCAGTGTACCAACTAGGCCTGCACAGTTCAGTGTCCTGTGTTACACTGTGTTAATGTACATGACGTGAATGAGGCCGGGCCTAGACTCACTAACACTTTGAGTGCCCAACGATGTAGATCTACTTCGTGTATTTTGAAACTCGCGCCTCTGTCTTCAGCGCCACGTAGCGATTCTCACCAACTCTTGAGTCATGGAATTAAGTCTCAAGGGATTTCCTGCAGTTCTATTTATCACCAAAATGCTTTCCTATTCATTTCTACGCAATGGCAGCACGTGGTAAAAAGGAAGTCAACCAACATATTTCCATGAGCCGCACATTGAATGCCAAAGAGCCGCGGTTTGGCCACCCCTGGAATTATTGTGAAGCGTGTATTGTGTTTATTTATTTAATCCTCTGCATATTTGGATTTTGAGGAAAATTTTTCAGAGAGTTCAATGTGATTGTTCCAGTTGCAGGAGCTTTAACCCTTAGTTTCACCTCATTGTTACAGAGTTCTTCCGCAAATGGTACTGGTGGTGGGGGCGGGAGGGTATCGGGATGGGGAAGGATTTTCATTATTTTGGGTAAACCTTATTTATACATAAAGCAATAATAAGTAAAATTTTCTGCCATGGAAGACTGTTTCTCGGCTGGACTGATTAGGACAAATTTCTCAATTTGGATGTCTGAACTATCTGACAAGTCATAGAATAAAAAAGCAATTACAAAAATTCTTAAACATCTTTTCCACGTGACTTTTACTGTCTTGGCTACTAAAGAATGAAAGGTTAAGATTCAAACTATTGATTAACACTGAATTTAATGCGCATCATTATAAATCAGTTTATTCGCATTTGCTTCAGAAGGCAAACAAGAGAAAATCTGTCGATGCTTTAAATCCAAGCAACACACACAAAATGCTGGAGGAACTCAGCAGGCAAGGCAGCATCTATGGAAATGAGTAAGCAGCCCGAAATTTCGACTGTCCTCTTTTCCATAGATGCTGCCTGGCCTGCTGGGTTCCTCCAGCATTTTGTGTGTGTTGCTGCAAAGATGAATTTTGTCAGTGCTCAATTCAACCACTAGATGGACATCTAGGTAAAATCATTAAATGCTGAGAAACAGTTGGTCTCAAAATTGAGTGATCAAGTTGCTTATAACCTTGAATTCAAAGTTAATCTTGAGACAGAAGATAGATTTTGACTGAGTATGCTTTGCTCGTTCTATCAAAATAAACCACAGTTTCTATATGAAAAATGGATTGTATTGTAAGTGGCCCAGATGGTGGCACTCTTGGCTGTAAAGAGATTATCAAAACCCATTCCAGAGAGTTGAGCACATAGTTTAGTTTAATATTATGATGTAGTAGGGAAGGAATATAGGATGTCTAAAGACACTAATCTTCAAAGGAAATATTAAACTGAACTTCTTGTGATATAAGGGAATGCAAAAGAACTCACACAGAAGTTTTTCAAAGAAGAGCAGTGGAACTCACCCAGTGTGTGGTCAGTAATTGCAAACTTGTTTTAGAGCAACTTTTATCGTCAGGGTTTCACTTTTTATCATGGGTTCTATACTTGCTCTTTAGTATTGTAGTCCTAATTTTATGATGTGACATCCTTTCTGTTTTGGTATGCTAATTTATTCACATAATTCTATTATTTGATGCACCTAATTTTGCCATTTAACCTTTTGCCATGTCGCATGTGTTGACAACGCACACTGAATTTATTCCATTCCAAGATTGCTGCATTAACTGATATTAATGCTTTCTTCTCCTTGGGGATCTCTCTGAATTGTCGCGTCCTCTCTCTGCCACCTCTAATATTGGTTGCCCTGCCTGTGATCATCAGTGTAAATATACCATTTCTTCCTTTGCCTTAATCCTGATCATGTAGACTGCAAATTCAACTCTGTGTGTCGACATTCTAGAGTAGGAGCAGTATCCTTTGTTAATACAGCTGCTGCTTTCTGTATTTTCTCTCATATTCAGGACAAGCATATTTGCTGTCAGTCTTGGCTCAGAGCTTTCTCTCTTGGTTTAAGCCTCCCGCTCCCCGGTAAACATTTTGGTGGAGTGCTGCATTGTCAAACTGTGTTCAGTGCTACCTTAATTAGGACATCATGTGAGTGAACCAGGAGTTCCAAAGTGGTGTATGCTTTAATATACTCCTGATACAAAGTTGCAGTATAAAAGTTCATACCAAACTTCTGATGCAAGTAAATATAATTGTCCCACTATTATACCAATCAGCAAGCAATGCCATTTTGAGTTCATATACTCTTCTAATCCCTTACGGTTAAACAAATGTTCTGTAGCAGAAAAAAGACTCATTCTGCCCCGTGACCCAACCACCAAAGTATCTGTCCTATCCATGAGGAACATACATCAATTCATGAATTAGCTGCTGACTGATTGGTTCTGGCATTTGCCACAGCTCTATACTCTGTTGGCACCCTCCTCAGTTATTTCAGGTCTTAAAATTCTACGAGACTTCCTATGGTAGATGTTGAGCTGCGATGTGGCCCTTCCTGTTGGGAAGTGTACAAGCACCCTGTACTGTGTGAATGAAAGGAAACAGCAAAGGTACTTGAGTACAGGCAATAGGCCTGAGTCTTTGGCAGCAACTGACATCCCTGCAGAACAGTCCCTCAATTATCCCACGAAAGCTTGAAGGGCGGATTCCTGAAATACTCGCTTTTGAACACTAGTGGCCATAGTCATGAAATATTCTGACTTTGTACGATGGTGGGTAGAGTTGCATGGCAGACATCTAAATTTCCACTGCACCTGCAAGACGTTAAGAGGCTTCTGCTTGTGCTTCAGTAGAAATGGGGACACTGACATCAAATACAATAGAGTGTTGCAAGAAAAGACAGGCTCCAATTTCTGTTCAAGACCTCTGCAGATTTCTCCAAATTGAAGCAGGTTTTCAGACAAGCTTCACTACAAATATCCATCAACATTATTCTGTATGTTATCCCACCAGTCTTCTTCTGAATCCTTTTCAATGGCCTCATAGATAAGTTTCTTATGACTTCCTATATTTGTCCAGCCATGTTAACACTGGCTAACTATAATTAGCAGTGAATGTGAAATTAGTCTGTTGCCTATGTTCAGCTGAAGTGCACATCAATCCTGGCGAAGCAATACCAGGCCTCTTTACAAACTCTGTTAAATTCTGTATTGTTAAAGCTTGTTCTGACTAAGCCTGACAGGTACTCAGAACAGGCGAAAGTTAATGAAATTATAATCCAGTTCTAACAGTCAGCAAAGCTCTTGAGCCCAGTGCTTGTTGTGGTAATTAAATAAAGCAGAAAATGGGGAAGCGGTTGGAGGAAGTGTTACTGCTGCTTTGCTGATTTGTGAATTTACTGATTTTGCTTTCACAATGAAGGGACATCGTGTCTGACTCTGATATTGACAAACGAGGTTTTCATTTTGTGCTGTGTTCACTGAATGCAACACACAGGAATTATTATAATTTTTTATTAGAAAACATTTATTTCACATTAGATAAATGAAGAAATTTCCAAACAGAAAATGTGAATGCAAATTGAAGATAGAAAACTGTATATCTTTATCCACGATTTAAGAAAATTGAAAATGTAAAAGCAGAAAATAATAAATTATTAACCTTAACATCTGTCATCAGGAAATTACTAGACTGCAATTAGGGACAAAGGAGCAGAATATCTAAGAAAAGTTTCAGCAGTAACATTCCAAAGTGACAGTGATAGCAGTAACATGTAAATCATGCTGAATGGGTCTACCTTAATTGACCAAAGGAGTGGACGAGTTTACAGTTGCTATTTATATGGACTTCCAGAAGGTAATTGTTACATCCCCCATCGGTCAAGTCATACTGAATTCATAGGAATGAGGGCAAAAATCATTCAAGTGACTGAGAAACTGCCTGGACAGCGATTAGGGACAATGCTCAATTTCAGCAGAAAGGGATTGCCTAATTCCTCTCATTGTAAATTAATTTGGCAATGGACCAGAGAGCTACAAACCCACCCTGAGGAGTCATTCTTGCAAATACAGCCAACACTGCAACACCGAGAAGAGCAAACTAAAATCTAAACTACGGATGCTGCAAATCTGAAATAAGAGCAGAAGTTTCTGGAAATTCTCAGCAAATCAGACAGCATCCGTGGAAAATGAAAGCGAGTTCCCAGCAGTTACTGCTTTTATAATTTTAATGATTTTATAATCATTTTATAATTGTAATAATTTTATAATTTTAAGAATTGCAATGTAGGGGATAGTCACCTTGGTATGGCTATATTGTAGACCAAGGTTTCTCAACCAGGGTTCTGTGAGAGATCATGATTTAAAAAAATTAACATCATTTTTTGAACTTTGCACTAGCGCATGCAGTGGTGGACAATGACCAAGCAGCCCAGTCAGCAATCTCAGCCCAGTCTGGCAGAGCAACAGTAGGGCCATATTTATTCTCAGCTTTTAACGCGAGATAGGTGAGCACTATATTGCACGGAGGGGAGGACGGTCAGCTGATGAGGAGCGCGAAATGGGTTTTCAGAGCATTACGTAGACTTGCCCAACTCAGGCTGTGATATCAGACTCTCCCTCCTGAACTACTTTCCCCAACTTCCCCTTGCATGTTACCGACACACTTATAGGAGTGAACCAACTGTACCAGTTAGTAGAAAATTGGAAGGAAATTTTCATTCTGACAGTCATGTATGGCAATTTTTGAAGAGGAGGTGTGAGATGGAAGAGAACAATTCTAGGCCCAGGCTCAAGGACAATTCTGACAAGGTTAGTGATGAAGAATTATGTTTCTCTGAGTCATTTCACTGCACTAGCGTAACAACGGCCACAGAAATCTGACTTTCTTTCTCCAAAACTAAAAAAAAGTTTATTTACACAATAAATTTACAAAGTACAAACAGTAAGTATTTACAAGACAGTGAATAAATTCAAATTAAAATATGATTACTACTGTCTATAAACAGTCAATTCCCTGGGGGTCCACCACTCCTGAAAATCAGCCACTGTACCCATTGTTCTCTCTCCAAGGAAGAGAACCATATGTTCTCTCTGCAAGGACAGCCAGGCACGAATGTAACCTCAAAAGAGGGACAGGCAGTCAGCCCTGGCAGAGCCCTCGACTGCTGCCCAGGACCATGAATGGCCATGTCGACCAGGCCCAGGAACAAGCCCACTCATAGATCCTCCTCACAACACACCCCCTTCCATACCGGCCACCCGTACCTAAGAGTTGAGGGGCTGACGTGCAACCAGGACCTGAGGAGCAGCCTCTTCATACGCTCACACAGGGGCTGCAACCTCTCACACGCCATATCAGCGTGGTACACTGACTCCTCCCAGCCACAGAATGGACAGGTAGACAGGGCGTCAGTCAACCTGCTTAAAGCCCTGTTGCACGGTACTGCCCAATGCAACACCTTCCACCCCAGGTCCCCACTGAACAGGGGAAGGACCCATAATGAGGAGATTTCCACTGGGGACCTCCTCCACTGACAGATGGTAGAATGGATCGGCAAGGTGAGTCTGGTTGGCAGACGAAGCAAGGAAGTGGAAGGTGTGCAGGAGCAGCCCAAAAAAGGGCATCGCAGAGAGGCACGGGGGGCATCCCAGCGAAACAGCTCACATTGTGGGGGATACTCCCCCCATTGTATCCCGAGGCCTGAGTCCAATAGGCAATTTCAGCTGGAACCCCTCCGCTTCCCCGAGTCTGCTCAACACTCAGCAGTCCCCCTCACAGCTAGAGCACCGCCTCACCATCTGGATGAGACTAGACCCCATACCCTCAACAGCTCAAGGAACATCATAATCGTCATTTGCCAGCTTCGTGGAGAAGATTGCCAGGTTTTCTGAGACAGTACGGTACTGAAAACGATGCAGATTTGAGGGTGGCATTTTCTACTGCCAGCATTAGGGCACATATAACAAACTACAACACATTTCCAGCCACGGATGTGTTGTGACTGAGTAAATGAATGTTCCAGTGGCAGAAGAAGGAAGGGACAGATTGATCCCATGGATCAGAGCTTGGTAAATGACTAGAAATATCACTTCTGTGCATGTGGCTCTGGAGGTCTTCCAGGGATACAGCTAGGTGTGTCTAGGACAGGGGTCAGCAACCTTTACCACTGAAAGAGCCACTTGGACCCGTTTCCCACAGAAAAGAAAACACTGGGAGCCGCAAAACCCGTTTGACATTTAAAATGAAATAACACTGCATACAACGTTTTGTTTTGCCTTTATGCTATGTATAAACAAACTATAATGTGTTGCATTTATGAAATTGATGAACTCCTGCAGAGAAAACGAAATTACATTTCTGCATGCAACAAAAACATTTTGAACTCCGAAAAAAAAGACGTTGGGTTGAAGGTTACTTTTAAGTAAAATACTCAACGTCTATTTGAGTCCTTCTTGTATTTATGAAAAACGCCAAACTTGAATTTGCCGCCAGCAGCAAACCAAAAATAACGTCAGCCAGCTGTCAACCTGAAAAATAAAAGGACTATTTCACTGAACAATGAAAACATATGAATATACGTAAAATAATAGGCAATTAAAATATTTATCATACTTGTTCAGGTTGACTCACACCTGACAATGCAGTCGTATTCAGTAGGGATGGATCGATGCTTAGGGGAGTGACCGGGAAGGATAATGTGTTTTTTTCCTCTCTGAACTCACAGAAGCGTTTCCCAAACGATGTTTGCATTGCGATGATTGCAGAATGTAAATACTCCGAATTTATCATGTCGTGACCTTGTTTGAACTCTCTCAAATTGGGGAAGTGAGACAATGTGCCTTTCTGTAAATCTCTGGCAAGCAACGTCAACTTGCGCTCGAATGCCAAAACATCCTCCAACATGTGCAGGGCTGTACGTCCTTACCCCGTTGAAGAGCTGTGTTCAGCGTGTTCAGGTGCGCTGTCATGTCTACCATGAAGTGTAGCTTTTCCAGCCACTCTGGCTGTTCCAGCTCAGGAAAGGTGAGCCCTTTGCTGCCCAGGAAAGTTTTCTCTTCTTCCAGATACGCGACAAAGCGTTTCAGCACCTCCCCTCTGGACAGCCAGCGATAAAAACACGTTGTAGCAGTTGCTACACGCAGTCAGTAAACTGCAGTCAAAGATAGCTTTATTCGAACTAAACAGCCTTGCTTTTAAGCCTCCCTCAACCCGCCCCCCATGGGCGCGGATGCTGCAAAAGGCACGTACTCACAAACCCCCGTAGGCTATCTCCCTTAGCTGAACGCTGGCTAATTGTGAGCCGGTTCGGATGTGTCAGGAAATGGGTCGCCACAACGTCTTATTTAGATTGTACAAGATCAGCATAATCTTCAAATTTAGAATTACATTTCAAAAACTAACAAACTAACATAAAATACATTTTAATTAAATACTGACCATGTAGCGGTGTGCTACACGCAGCGCTAAGATTACGACACGGAGTCGGTAACTGCAGTCGAAGGAAAAAACTTTATTCGAAATCTTCAGCCTCACTTTTAAGCCTCCCTCAACCTGCCCCCCATGGCGCAGAGGCTCCAAAGCTCTGTGCTCGCAAACCCCCGTAGGCTATCTAATAGTGAGTCGGTTCGGATGTGCCAGGAAAAGGGTCGCCACAACCAATTATTTCCCAAAGCAACAGGGAGCCGCAGCACAGACGTAAAAGAGCCACATGTGGCTCCGGAGCCGCGGGTTGCCGACCCCCGGTCTAGGAGGAAGTTGTTGTGGTTATAGTCGATGAATGTCTGCACTTTGGGTAAGACTGCAGTGCATTCAAATGTCCATACCCATGGTATCTTCTTCAGCAGAACTGAGGAAAATTAAAGAAGTCTCTGCCATGGGTACAGAGTTTATGTAAGTTTACTAATAAAGCACCAAGCTGTAAACTGTGAGACGTGGCAATTGTCAATGGTGGCTTGGTAATGTCTTGATAGTCTTCTGGTCGAGATGGTGACGAGCTGCTGTCTCCATTGAGATCATAGCTCAGTTTTTTTTAAAGTTCGAGGGGATGGTTTTGGGGACAGAGAGGACAAGTAGGGGTCATGTTAGGGTTTGGGGCAGTAATATGGGGCACTTAGAGGTTAGATTAATGTTTCGGGTCAGGGACGTGGATGAGTTGGAGGACAGGCCTATGGCCTCAGCTCAAAGTCCAGGCACATGGATGCGTGGTGAAGGACATCCAGAGTCCAGGCCTTGACTAAACCAGCGGTGTAGACGTGTGGACGAAGGGTATCTGGAGCTCTATGCCCAAAGGCCTGTGATGTGGAATGGTGATAAAAGACGTCTGTGGATATCGGGCTGAACCAGATAATTGGGTCCTGGGATCAGATGTCTGTGCGACGTGAGGTGGCACGAGGACAGGTCAATTAGAAAAGCCTGGAGTTCAGGCCTGAAACTCAGGGTCATGTCATTGGCTAATTCAGGGATCGAAGCCCAAACATTGATCGTAAGTCTGAAAGTTGAAGCCTGATGGCCGAAGCCCGGAGATTGGAGACTGGAAGCCTGTCCTGGAGTTGAGGGACTGTTCATTTGTGTGCATGGTTGGGAGGGAGGAAAGGGGCTTGTTCTGCTGTTGTTGTTTTGTTGCTTGTTGTGTTCTGTTCAGCATTGTGGCCATGCTATGTTGCCACCGGAGTGTGTGGACTACCTCTGACATATTTCACTGCAGGTTTCATTGGATGTGTGATAAATCAATCTGAATCTGGATCAAAGCAGTTAGAGTATATGTGTCAGGTAGTATTTATCTTAAGACACCCACAGATCTCAGCCAGGGCAGTGAACTTGGTTTGAGTATTGTGCCTTAATATTTCAAAATAAACTGAGTCAGTAAAACCTGGTTAGCCTCTGAGCAAATATGGGTTATTGTGTCTCATACCACTGAGGCTGAAAATCCTACAACAAATGAATTGACACATTCCACTCTCCGCGCCAGAGAAAAATCCAAGGTCAAATTCAAGTTTAATTATCGTTCAATGATACATGAATACATCGAATGAAACAGTGTTCCTCTGGGGCCAAGGTGCAAAACATACACAGCACATTCAAAATAGTGAGCAAAAAAAAAACATAGTCACACAAAAAGACAGACGTACAGCCCAAGTACCTAAGCAACATGTCTCACAAGTTGATGGTACTTTCCCAGGCACAGTGCTGACACATGCTATCCAGCCTTTCATTCCACCAATCAAACACTGGAGGTAGCTCTGTTGGGAGGGGCCAGCCCCTAATCAAGCATGGACACCACACTACACCATCTCTGGCGTCTCCTCCCCTGGACTGCAGCTTGAGGCTTAGTCCTCACTACAACCAAAGCCACACAGCTCACCCGCCATCTATCGTGCCACCAAAGGAACCAGGCCCGCAGCATCTTACATTATTCATTTCCAACAGGGTCTTGTGATTGCAAGCGAAGTGTCCAAGACAACCACCCATGGTTACACTGCACGCTACCTTCTCACACTGGCTCCGATGCCTTCTCGTAGCAAGCAGCAACACAGTCCGTATCCAAGCCCACTCCTCCACCAACAGACAGCTCACTGATGGGGCAGACCTGCAGTACTCGAAGTTCTTCGAGCACAGACATTTAACAGAGAAAAACACCTTCGTTTGGCCTCCAAGAGACCACTGTGTCCAAATGAGCTGCTATCTTTCCAGAACATGTTAGTGAAAGTAAAACCCCATTAAAAAATAGTCAAATTTCATGAAGGGGAAAAACACTCCCTGAAAATGAATATAATTGTGCTTAGCTTATCACTTTTTTGAAGAGTTGAATAAATACATTAACAAGAGTTGACATTGCTCTTTGAGCCAAAATTAATCCAAAAATTAAAGAGACAAATTGAAACAAAATGGAGAAATTGAAACAAAATGTTGCCAAGTGAGACTTCTGACAGGCACTTATATAGACACCTATCCTTACCTGTGTACGCCTGTGTACCTGTGTACCTATCTTACCTGTGTACGCTATGTTGGCACAACACTAAGCAATGGTTTCTTACAATGGAGCATCAGAAAAGGTATGAAAGGAAGTGGACTAAGATGCCTCTTTAATTAGGCCAATTCCAGATAGGTTACAGCAAGAGAGGACATCAGAAAACAATTGTTCCTCAGTTTGATGGCCACATTTTAGCTGAATGACCTTTGATGCTCTCTGCTTTTATGCACATGTTCTGAATGTTTTGTGGAACACGTGTATCTGGTATACAGATTACAGAACACATAAACAGAATACAAAAATAGTACATTACAGCAACGGAGGGTAGAGTCACACTGGACGTTTGGCATCTCTGCAGGGGTTGTTTGTCGGAGAACATATAAACACAGGCATACACAAGAAAATTGAACTGAAACAAGTAAGTCTGGATCTTTTAGCAAGCAAAGCACATCAGTTTGGTAAGTGAAAGTCTTATGAGCCAAGTTGATATTACATTCTATTGTTCAGGATGTCAATGACTTTGGTATGTTCTATTTCATTCCAAGTCTGGCCTAATTCAAGGCATTCGAATATAGTAGATTGTGTTGTGTGCTCAATCAATTATTGAAATCAAGAAAGAGAAATGATATTAACTGAAGTGAGATTATCAATTCCCTAGTCTTTATTTTACTTGTTAATTGTATCTGAATTAATCAAAAAAGGCCTGTGATAGGAATAATTGGTTGAATCAGATTTACATGTGTTGACTTGAAAAGAATGGAGGAGAAGGCTTTCAATTCTACAGGAATATATTCCATTCCTTTATTGTTCAGATTTTTAATATATTAATTCCACCAA
Source organism: Hypanus sabinus (assembly GCF_030144855.1). Lineage (NCBI taxonomy): Eukaryota > Metazoa > Chordata > Chondrichthyes > Myliobatiformes > Dasyatidae > Hypanus > Hypanus sabinus. Next base: position 45,163,957 of record NC_082710.1, read on the forward strand.
AACAGCTGGACTAAGAGGTCATGGCATTATCGTGGGATATGTGTGCATATCTAGGGAAAATAATCATATTGTCTCAGAACATGCATTTGTCTTTGCAGTTAATGATAATGATATAACGAACGAGATCCCAAAGTGGTTACAAGACCTATTACCTCCAAATTTAAGTAATGGTTTCTTTCTACTTTATTTATGTAGAGATGCAGTGCAGACTAGGCCCTTCAAATCTTTCGAACCGCACTGCGCAGCAACCCCAATTTCCCCCTAACCTATTTACAAAGCAGTCTATAATGACGAATTAACCCACCCGATTAACCAGAGAACTGGGAGGAAACCCCCGCGTTCCATGGGGAGAACATACAGAGACTCCTTACAGAGGACACCGGGATTGAACTCCTAACGCCGATGCCCTGAGCTGTAATAACATTATGCTAACCACTACACTACTGTGGCCAAAACTTTTTTATTCTCTCTCTTCCTCGCTAAATCTTACTCTGTTCACTTGCTGGAGTGCAGTTGTAGAGTTCCATGTGAACAAATGACCTTTCTTTCCAGTGTGGATTGTAAAAGAAAGTTTCTGCATTTGTAGAGCATGTTTCTCATCCCCAAGCAAGGCACAGTTGCGTCCATGAAATGAATTTGTGCCTTTGAAGATGTTGATTAAGTGATGTATAACAGCCAGAAAGAAATCATCTGTCCTTTGAGAAGCAAACACAAGATTATTAAGGGGAAGGTTTGTCTTTTGTTTAATGTTTTGTCTGATAGCCAATTCTGCACCACAGCAACACTCTTTTATTTGTCTGACATGGTAAACCAGATTGTGTGTTTAATTTTCTAAGGTGGAGATTTAATGGCCAGCTTCCTGGCTGGAGTTATGAACAAAGCATGCCACTTGCTTGTTACGTATATACTATCAGTGTTAGTAGACCGTTTGTTTGCCTGTTATCCAGGGTAACCCATTCTGGAAATCTTCACTGCACGATACACCAATGCCAGGAGAAGCCTCTTCACTTATACATGGTTGTCTTTCTTAACCATACTATGGCCTTTGATTCTGCCAATCAGAAAGAGCAGTAGAGTCCATCTCCCTCAAATCTGATTGGCCAAGTAAAAATCACATCCATCCTATATTTGCATCATAGTGGCTTACAAACTGAGATCCTAACCAAGTGGCCCACAGCAGATAAAATATCAGTGCAGAGTAACAGCACACCTGGCCCTATCATGGCCTCAACTCTCCTGTTATTGTTCATCACCATATCTCAGCTCCAACAAGCATTGTTCCTGTCCAGATGATCTACAATGAGAAACTATTCACCCTACATAGCCTCCACTCCCAAGCCAAAGTTATCCAAACCTCAGGAAATGAGCTGCAGTATACTGACTACACTTGTGCGTCTGTGCTTTTGGAGATGATTCTCCAAGTTTCTGTCAATTATTCACTGAAGCAAAGGCGGGAATGGGCCTTATACTATAATATCTGCAAAAAGGTCTTTTAATCCATCTGCCAACTCTTCCGCAATAAAAAAGACCTATAATGAGGCTCTGAAAAAGGGGTATTGAAAATCAATATATCAAACCTGACTGGAAGCTCATGGACTACAGAGCAGTAGTGGTCCATGTGCTCCAAATGCTTCTGAAACTTTGTCTACTTACAACAGGTTCCTCAAGGAACTGGAGAGATCCAATGACACTGATTCCAGAAAATCCTTCAAGTTCACTGCCAGGATGTGAACCAGGCCCGCAACCCAGTACTCAGACCCTCATTACTCTCATTTGACTTTGTTAGGTAGCTTATACCATGCTCATGCCTGACACTAGACTCCTGATACAGACACTCATTTCCATGTCATGGTAAGAGATTTCTAGGTGGACAGAGGAGAGGATGTTCCCATAATCTCCTTTCCTTAGTGAAACATCCCCACTGACTTCTAGAAATCTGTGATCAAAATAGAGAAGCATCTTTCAGGATGGCAAAATACAGATGGAGAAACCCAATGGATCTGAATTTCAAAATTTCCCAGTGAGAGGTCAAAATGGATAGCAATGAACTGAGCATTCAAAAAATGTACATTTAGAAAATTACTATTGGCTTTTGCCATTGACATAGCTATCGCTCTTCGTTCAATGATGAAAGAAATCTTCCAATTTATGTGATTTTCCATTTGTTCTACTACATTTTCTCTTCCTTTCATTCTTCTGCTGCGGCCACCTCTGGTGCTTCACTTTATTTTCTGAATGTCTGTGTCTCCCTCTCTGGGAACAACTATGCACAGATATTTACAACGAGGCTACAGTGTGTTATATTGGTTTTATATCTTCTCACACTACCATCAGAAAGAACTCCAATTACTTATTCATGTTTCTCCGAATCTGCCAATACAAATGATACCTCCCAGACTTAAACTTCAAATCTCAACTCCCTTTCACACAAGTAATATCCCACTGGTAGTGTATCTCAGCAACTCTCTCCTCTGTTCTTGCTCTTTCTTCTCTGTCCGAGCTCCACTTTAGTCCCAGCTGTTCACTCTCTTCACTCCATTAGCCTCCATATTTGAGGGATGTTTATTTCTCACTTGTTGCTAATCAAATAATCTTTTCCTTCCCCCTTCTTTCAGCACTTCATGAGATGTTAGTTGTCTGCTCCTTTATCCATAACACTCACTCCTCTTCTCCAAGGCTATCAGGCCAGAGCCTCTTCCTTCCCATAGTTTGAGGACTAAAATGTCCTCTAAGTGAAACAATTTAGTTGTAGTTCTGAATAGTTTTGCCGGTCACCTTTATTCTATGCACATTTGATTGTTTGCCATTTCTCTGTCCCAAGTCCACGCTGGTCCAGTTCTGATCACTCTGATCTGTGTACAGTAACTGTTCTGCCTTCTGTCAGGCACCCTACAATCTTCTAGGTGTGCCATTTATTCTAATAGCATCACAACTTGAGCTTTGCTTAGATTTTCCCTGGAGCCACAGTTGCTTGCAAATGGGAGATGCATTCTGCAGAGCAACATGGAACTGAGGTTTGGATTGGTACATGGCTGGCCTCATGTTGTCTGAATGTATGTAGATATGCATTTAGTCATAGAGTCATCATTATACCACATAGAAACAGGGTCTTTGACCCAACTTGTCCATGATGCTCAAGCTGCCTACCTGAGCTAGTCCCATTTGCTGGCATTTGGCCTTAAGCCCTCTAAATATTTCCTATCCATGTACCTGTCTAAATATCTTTTAAAAGTTGTAACTGTACTTGCATCTACTACTTCCTCTGCTAGTTCCTTCCATGTACCCAACACCCTCTTTGTAAAAAGTTACCACTCATGTCTCTTTTAAATCTTTCTCCTTACATCTTAAACATATGCCCTCTAGATTTATCGCCCTTTATCCTGGGAAAAAGACTGTGACCTTATCCATTTCCATCATGATTTTATACACAATGGAGCTAGAAAGTTTATGAACCATGTAGAATTTTCTCTATTTTGGCATAAATATGACCTAAAATATGAAAAGATCTTCATATAAGTGGTAAAACTAGATAAAGAAACCCAATTAAATAAATAACACAAAAACATTATACTTGTTCATTTATTTATTGAAAAAAAAAGATCCAATATGTTGGGAAATTTGACAGATGTTTAGGGGATATTTGCGTGGACTTCTGCATAGATAGGTTCCAATGAGATAGGGAAAGGATGGTAGGGTACAGGAACCATGGTGCACACATGATGAAAATATAGTCAAGAAGAAAAGAAAAACTAATGAAAGGTTCAAAAGTCTAGCTAATGATAGAGATCTAGAAAATTATAAGGCCAGCAGGAAGGAGCATAAGAATGAAATTAGGAGAGCCAGAAGGAGCCTTGAGAAGGCCTTAGTAAGCAGGATTAAGGAAAACCCCAAGGCATTGTACAAGTATGTGAAGAGCAACAGGATAAGATGTGAGAGAATAGGGCCAGTCGAGTATGACAGTGGAAAAGTGTGTATGGAACTGGAGGAATTAGTGGAGGTACTTAATGAATATTTTCTTCAGTATTCACTATGGAAAAGGATCTTGGCAATCGCAGGGATTACTTACAGTAGACTGAAAAGCTTGAGCATACAGATATTAAGAAAGAGGATGTGCTGGAGCTTTTGGAAAACATCAAGTTGGTAAGTCACTGGGACTGGACAAGTTATACCCCAGGCTACTGTGGAAAGTGAGGGAGAAGATTACTGAGCCTCCGGCAATGATCTTTGCATCATCAACGGGGCAGGAGAGGATCTGAAGGATTGGAGGGTTGCGGACATTGTTCCCTGATTCAAGAAGATAGCCCAGGAAATTATAGACCAGTGAATTTTACTTCAGTGGTTGGTAAGTTGATGGAGAAGATCCTGAGAGGCAGGATTTATGAACACTTGGAGAAGCTTAATATGATTAGGAATAGTCAGCATGGCTTTGTCAAAGGCAGGTCCTGCCTTATGAGCCTGATTGAATTTTTTGAGGATGTGACTAAACACATTGATAAAGGTAGAGCAGTAGATATAGTGCATATGGATTTCAGCAAGGCATTTGACAAGGTACCCCAAGCAAGGCTTATTGAGAAAGTAAGGAGGCATGGGATGCACGGGGACCTTGCTTTGTGGTTTCAGGACTGGCTTGCACACAGAAGGCAAAGAGTGGTTGTAGGCAGATCATGTTTCTCAGTGATCTGTTCTGGGAACCCTTCATAATTTTTGTAAGTGACCTAAATGAGGAAGTGGAGGGATGAGTTAGTAAATTTGCCGATGACAAAAAGGTTAGGGGTGTTGTGGACAGTGTGGAGGGCTGTCAGAGGTTACAGCAGGACATTGGTAGGATGCAGAACTGGGCTGAGAAGTGGCAGATGGAGTTCAACCCAGATAAGTGTGAGGTGGTTAATTTTGGTAGGTCAAATATTATGGCAGAATATAGTATGGATGGTAAGACTCTTGGCAGTGTGGAGGATCAGAGGGATCTTGGGGTCCGAGTCCACAGGACATTCAAAGCTGCTGCGCAGGTTGACTGTGTGGTTAAGAAGGCATATGGTGTATTGGCTATCATCAACTGTGGGATTGAGTTCAAGAGCCGAGAGGTAATGTAACAGCTACATAAGACCTTGGTCTTTTTTTTTGTACAAATTGCTAAGAGGAGTTGTGGTTCTTTGTTTATATATAATAGTCTAATATTACGTTTACACGACTTTGACAGTATACATCCCTTTCGTTATTTGTACGTTTATTGTATTATGTATTTGATATAACTTCTCTGATTTGTTTCTATTCACTTTTTTTAAAAAAAATCATTAAAAAAAGATTGGGAAAAGAAGACCTTGGTCAGACCCCATTTGGTGTACTGTGCTCAATTCTGGTAGCCTCACTGTAGGAACGATGTGGAATCTATAGAAAGGGTGCAGAGGAGATTTACAAGGACGTTGCCTAGATTGGCAAGAATGTCTTATGCAAATAGGTTGAGTGAACTTGGCCTTTTCTCCTTGGAGCGACGGAGGATGAGAGGTGACCTGATAGAGGTGTATAAGATGATGAGAGGCATTGATAGTGTGGATAGCCAGAGGCTTTTTCCCAGGGCTGAAATGGCTAACATGAGAGGACACAGTTTTAAGGTGCTTGGAAGTCGGTACAGAGGAGATGTCAGGGGTAAGTTTTTTACGCAGAGAGTGGCGAGTGCGTGTAATGGACTGCCGGTGGCGGTGGTGGAGGTGAAAACAATAGGGTCTTTTAAGAGACTCCTGGATAGGTACATACAAAGTATACTGCAGATGCTGTGGTCAAATCAACACATACAAAAGCTGGATGAACTCAGCAGGTTGGGCAGCATCTGTTGAAATGAGCAGTCAACGGTTCGGGCTGAGACCCTTCGTTAGGACTGGCAGTCAACATTTCGGGCTGAGACATTGACTGCTCATTTCAACGGATGCTGCCCGACCTGCTGAGTTCATCCAGCTTTTGTACGTGTGGATAGGTACATGGAGCTTAGAAAAATAGAGGGCTATGGGTAAGCCTAGGTAATTTCTAAGGTAAGGACATGTTTGGCACAGCATTGTGGGCTGTAGTGCTTGTATTGTGCTGTAGGGTTTCTATGTTTCTAACTTCACCTGGAAAGTGAAATAGAGAACAGTTTAAATTTATTTTGAGGTGAAGCCCCTTTGTTGAATGAAAATAAAAAGAAACTTAGTTAATATGTTTGCCTTGCAAAAAGTTACTTTGAAGACCACTGAGGACAATTACAGCAGAGTTGAATAATTTAGCACCGGTGAAAAATCAAATCCGGACCTTCAGTTGCAAGGCTGTATCTCCATGAGTGATCTCCATGTGCTGTAAATTTAAACTTTTTTGTTTTGTCATTTGATCCTTCTGTAATCCCAAAAAATTACTATCGCTTTGAAACAAATCCATACAAACTCTATTTTTAAAAAATGTGTACCAAATTTTCATTCAAAAACTTGTTTACGTTTTCCAGAGATATTACGTCCTCTTCTGAAAGGATTGATTTCTTGTTAACTCCATTCAGATATCTGTTCAAATCATCATGGTTGTAATATCGAAGTTGAGATGGTGACCATCAACGGCTTGTATACATCTACAGAGATGAAACTGCTTGGCTGATCCGGTCCAGAGCCCAGTTCACACAAATTAGCAGCTCAGAGTTAACTCCTCAGCAAATCCTGCCAGCCTCACTTTTTGTAATCCAGCTTAACAGCAATGCCAATCCAATTCAGTTCATCGTATTCGGGAAAGATCCAGGTTTCAGCATGGATCTTTCCCGCTCAGGCATCAGCAACATGAAGATGACTAAGCCAGAATACTGAGCAGAAACACTTGGCCAAGGCATCGCTGCTTCTGTCCATTCCATTTCCGTTAGGTCAGTCTGCAGATGAACTGCCAACTGACGAGCTGACATTCACAGAAGAGTTTTAACCTTGGGATCGAGTTACAGATGGAAAGTTAATTGCAGAAATATTCTAATAAATGTTAATAGTTTTATTTGAAAAACATTAAATACCCTGAGTTTTATCTTAATTTAAATCATAAATCTCTAAGAAAATTATTTACTATGAAGTATTAGCAACACACACAAAATGCTGGTGAAATGCAGCAGGCCAGGCAGCATCTATAAGAAGATGCACTGTCGACATTTCGGGCCGAGACCCTTCGTCAAGGCTAACTGAAAGGAAAGATAGTAAGAGCTTTGAAAGTAGGAGGGGGAGGAAGAAATATGAAATGATAAGAGAAGACCGGAGGGGGTGGGGTGAAGCTATGAGCTGGAAAGGTGATTGGCAAAAGGGATACAGAGCTGGAGAAGGGAAAGGATTATCAGGTTGGAGGCTACCAATGGCCTATCCATGGCCTTCTCTACTGTCAAGATGAAGCCACACTCAGGTTGGAGGAACAACACCTTATATACCATCTGGGTAGCCTCCAACCTGATGGCATGAACATTGACTTCTCTAACTTTCATTAATGCCACTCCTCCCCTTCTTACCCCATCCCTGATATATTTAGCTTTTCCCCCCTCCCCATTTTTTTCTCTCTCTCTACCCATCATTCTGCCTGTTCTCCATCTCCCTCTGGTGCTCCCCTCCCCCTTTCTTTCTCCCTAGGCCTCCCATCCCATGATCCTTTCCCTTCTCCAGCTCTGTATCCCTTTTGCCAATCACTTTCCAGCTCTTAGATTCACCCCACCCCCTCCAGTCTGCTCCTATTATTTCGCATTTCCCCCTCCCCCTCCTACTTTCAAATGTCTTACTATCTTTCCTTTCAGTTAGTCCGGACGAAGGGTCTCAGCCCGAAACGTTGACAGTGCTTCTTCCTATAGATGCTGCCTGGCCTGCAGCATTCCACCAGCATTTTGTGTGTGTTGCTTGAATTTCCAGCATCTGCAGATTTCCTCGTGTTAACTATGAAGTATTATTGTTGTTACATAGTTCAGAGTTCAAAGTTCAAATCAAATTTATTATCAAAAAATGTACTGTATATGTTACCATAAAGCACCTTGAGATTAATTTTCTTGCAGGGAAAAAGAAATACTATAGAATTATATGAAAAAGCTATACAGTAACAGACAAAATTGAAGAACAACCGAAAGAAGACAAACTGCAAATATTTTTTTACCGAGAATGAGTTGTAAAGAATCCTTGAAACTGAGTCTGTAGTTGGTAGAATCAGTTCAGAGTAGCGGTGACGGAAGTTATCATGGATAGAAGACTGGCTGACTGGCAGGAAGCAAAGAGTGGTAATAAAGTGGTCCTTCTCTGGTTGGCTGCTGGTGAGTAGTAGTGTTCTCCAGGGGTCGGTGTTGGGACCACTTCTTTTCACATTAGATGTCATTGATCAGGATGTTGGAATTGATGGCTTAGTGATCAAGTTTTCAGATGATACAAAGATAGGTGAAGGGAGCAGAAGGACTTGGTCAGATTAGGAGAACGGGTAAAAAAGCAGTATAGGGAACTGTATGGTCATGCACTTTGGTAGAAGGAATAAAGGCATAGACTTTTTTCTAAATGGGTAGAAAATTCAGAAATCAGAGGTTCAAAAGGACTTGGTAGACCTAGTGCAGGATTCCATAAATGTTAGCTTGCAGGTTGAGTCGATAATAAGGAAGGTAAATGCAATGTTAGCAATCATTTCAAGAGGACTAGAATGTAAAAGCAAAGGTATAATGCTGAGGCTATATAAGATATTGGTCAGACTGCACTTGGAATATGGTGAGCAGTTTTGGGCCTCCTCTCAGAAAGGATTTGCTGGTATTGGAGTGGGTCCAGAGGAGGTTTACTAGAATGATGAATGAAAGGGTTAACATATGAGGAGCATTTGGTGCCTCCAGGCCAATACTTGCTCAAGTTTAAAAGAATGAGGGGGTCCTATATAGAGTGGATGTGGAGAGGATGTTTCCTATAGTGAGGTGTCTAGGACCAGTGGGCACAACCTCAGAATAGAAGGATGTCCCTCCATAACAGAGATGAGGAGGAATTTCTTTAGCCAGAGGGTGGTGAATCTGTGCATTTCTTTGCCACGGAGGGCTGTGAATATTTAAAGTGGAGGTTGACAAGTTCTTGATTGAGTCAAAGGTGCTTTGAGTGTGTCAAAGGTTATAGGGAGAAGAGAAAAAAATAGGCTCGAGAAGGTAATAAATCAGCCATGATGGAATGGCAGAGCAGACTCAGTAGACCAACTGGCCTACTCCTGCTCCTATGTCTTATGTAACGTCTGTGTCCCCAATTTACCCGTTCACCTGGGGTGAACCAATAGTACAATACTTCAGTGTAAATACAGTGTAATGCCCCCCCCCAGTACACGCCTGCAACATAAATATCAGACAATACACCAAAGGTGAGTAAATAATTACAACTTTATAGTTATTTCTTAGTGATGGGTTAGTAGAAACAGATAACCTAAAGGTGCCAAATCAGTAAGTTTATCAGTTTATGCACATAATATTTTAATACATTGGATCTCACGCCTCCTGCTCCATCCACAACGACCTTCTGAGCCTTTGGCCACCGTCCGAACCACCAACGTCCAGTATCTGCTGCCCTGGAACCTCTGTCCGCTCCTCACACGTCCGTCCTCCTCGCTCGCCTCCCTGAAAAAGACCACAAACTCCTGCTCAGCTCACAGATACCAGATAGCGTAACGATTCTCCATTGGTTAGTCCCCCCCTTATCTACAGTTATAACCCAAACAATCCAGATACAGAAACCCATTACAGCATTAAGTAACATTACAGAGAAGCCATTTTGAACAATTAACACCACAGTTACCGGTACTGAGAGCCCTACACATAAGCCATAGGAGCAGATGTTCAGGAGGTAGATGGTTGTAGGGTAATAACTGTTGCTGAACCTAGTGGTGTAGGACCTAAGGCTTCTGTAACCTCCTGCTCAATGCCAGTAGCATGAAGAGGTCAGGGCTTGGATGTTATTTGATGATGGATGCTGCTTTCTTTGGCTGCGCTCCATGTAAACGTACTAATTGGTGCAGTGCCAACACAACCAAATGCATCAGCAATTTTGACTATTAAAGATCTTACAACAGATGTGATGTGGGTTGTGGATGAACCATCGTTAATTAGAAGACCTCTCTTCTTTCTGAAAAGTTCCTTGGATATTTTACATCTATTTTCTCCAGAGAAGTCCAAGTGAAGAGCTGCAGATTGATATCCCCCAGACTATACTAATGTATTAGCTTGGCACAATAGCATAGCAGTTAGTAAAATCTATTACAGTGCCAACAACATGGGTTCAATTCCAGTACTCTCTGCAAGAAGTGTGTGTGTTGTCCCTGTGACGGTGTGTGTTTCCTCCGGGTGTTCTGGTTCCCTCCTACATTCCAAAGACGTATGGGTGAGTAGGTTAATTGGTCAGATGGGTGTAACGAGCGGTGCTAGCTCAATGGGCTGGGAGGAAGGGCCTGTTACTGTGCTGTATCTCTAAATATTACACAATTTTGTAAATCCAAATTTAGGTGTGGTGGCTTGGGAATAACAACTTGGTCACATATTAGGAAGGACTAAGTTATGGGAAATCTATCAGATGAAGCAGCTTAGTATGTTTTCACTGGCTGTTATGTGGTCACCCCTTTATTGGAAGGGTCAAATACAGTTTTTGGTGACTGTTTTGCAGAATTTTTCCATTCAGTCTGCAAGGACCCTGAGTTTCCAGTTGTCTATCACTTTAATTCCCCATCACATTCCCATTCTATCCTCTGTCTTTGACATTCACACTGTTCAATAGATTAGTTGTAAGTCTGAGGAATGGCATCATTTGACTAGACACATTTGAATCCTCAGAACTTAATGAAATTGATCATTTCAGGTGTCCAGCCTTTACAATATTGTAAGTCCTATTGTTTTCTTTTCATCTTCTTTTTTTTCTTTCTCTTACCCTGTAGATATTTCCTGGTATGTTCTTTAAATTTCATGTCTCCAGCATTCAAAGTGTTTTGCTGCCCCAGTTATAGTTTCATCATTACTTTCTCCTCCTTCCTCTGTTTTCATTCACCTCCTTCTGCTTAAATCTCCGCTAGGTTGTCCACCTCGGATTGAGACCCTTCATTGATACCTCTCAGTCATTTGTGTCATTCAGACCCCTTGATTTTCCCCCCAAAGACATCCCCCTTGTTCTCTCCAGCCCTTCTCCTTCTCTGAAACTTAAGCCATGTTTTTGATATTTGAATTGTCTTGGTTCTATTATATTGAACAGGTATCAATGTCCACAGAAGCCGGAACTGCTGAGCATTTCTGTTTTTAATTTTAGATCAGGGCCAGAACCCCTACTCCATGGACCCCAGATTAGGAAGCTCTGTTTTAGATAGTGAGGATCTTACCCTATTTTGAATGAGTCTAGAATAAGGAGGGATAATCTTAAATTTAGCCGATTTATGAGCGAACAAGGAAGAAATTCATCACAAAAGGAGGAGTGGAAAATTGAGTTTTTTTCCCCTCATAAATGGCTCAACTGGAGCTTTCATTTCTGAGCTTGAGGGCATTGGAGACCTGGAGCAAATGTAGTTGAGACACAGAAGATCTATAATTTACTTTAATAGTAAAAAAGAGTTGACAAACTGTATTTTTGTTGTAACATTTGTACGAGGGGTGATTGCTAAGTTTGTGGCCTAAGGTAGAAGGAGTCAATTTTAGAAAATCTAGCACATTTATTTTTCAACATAGTCCCCTCCTACACACTTAGTCCAACAGTCATGGAGCAAATGGATCTTGGACTTCCAGAAAGTGTCCACAGATGGGTGATTGATAAGTTTGTGGCCTAAGGTAGAAGGAGATGAGTTATACAGCTCTCGTTACATGCACATGCAGGTCAACTCTTTGAGTGATTATGCAGAAAGTTTGAAGTTTCATCTCCAAGGCCACAAACTTATCAATCACCCCGATGATTAGTTAACTGATGAGTTATTAACTTCAAACTTTCTGCATAATCACTCAAAGAGTTGACCTCCATGTACATGTAACGAGAGCTGTATAACTCATCTCCTTCTACCTTAGGCCACAAACTTATCAATCACCCATCTGTGGACACTTTCTGGAAGTCCAAGATCTGTATGCTTCACAACTGCTGGTCTAAGTGTGTAAATGTAGGAGGGGACTATGTTGAAAATAAAATGTGCTAGGTTTTCTAAAATTGACTCCCTCTACCTTAGGCCATGAACTTATTAATCACTCCTTATATGTTCCAAAGTCAACGTAGCATACAGATACTAAACAGAAATAGGTTCCTCAACCCATGATGACCATGCCAACCAGCAGGTACCTACTTATATCAGTTCAGTTCAGTACAGTTCAGTTTCAGTTTATTGTCATTTAGAAACCACAAACTAAGTGTATACCTCAGATAAATACTTTGTGGAGATTTGTGATATATATGATTATATGATATATATGTACAATGTCTGAAATACATCTTATGGAAATGTTTGTTTGATGATGAACCTGCAATAAAAAAAATTTTAAAAAAGAAACCACAAACGCAATGCATTTAAAAAATGAGACAACGTTCCTCCAGAATGATACCACAAAAGCACACGACAAAGCAGACAACACCAGAAAATCCACATAACATTTGGTCATCCCCAAATCCAGAGTCTGGAGAGGCTGCTGCATATTAATATCACGCTACCGTCTTAGCGCGTTATCCGGAAAGGAGCTGCAAACCCACCAGACAAAACAAGACTACCCAGACACACCAAGTCAAGAGACCAACTCTACCACCCAACAAACCAAAAACTAAAGCTGTAAGACCTACACAAAACCACATAGTTACATATAGTTATAGTTAACATATAGTTACAACAGTGCAGACATTACTATAATTGATAAAAAAAAACAGACCATGGGCATATACTGTACAGTAAATCCCATTTACTGCCAACCAGCTAGTACTGATCTATATACAGTAAATCCCATTTACTGACAACCAGCAGGTACCTATCTATGTACAGTAAATGCCATTTACTGCCACTTGGTCTGGGGTATGCTTTGGCAATTCAAGTTTGTATACTTCACATCCATCAGATCCCCATCTCTGCCTCTTTTACCAAGTCCAGCCTATGCAGTTTCTCTTCTGAAACATAATATCCTAGGATGTTGAAGCGCTACCATATAACTCTACGCTCTCGCATTAGAGTGGTGACCAGAACTGTATGCAGTCTGGTTTCAGGTTTGAATTTTCAAAGGCAACTCTACTGATGTGAATGATCATATATGGTTATGTACCCTGAAATCATACAAAGAGAGCATGACTGCTGGACAACGATAAAGCTATTATTTAACCTAAAAAATTAACTATGCGTCTATTCCCACAGATGTGGCCTGACCTACTGAGTATTTCCAGTAATTCATAGTTTTATTTCAGTGATTGCCACTTTAAAGTACAAAACAACTTTTAAATGCAAATCAGTCTAACAAATGCCCATAAACCATATCTTACCTGATTGTTCTCTAAAGGTATAATGCTTATCATAATATAAACGTGCATTACAAAAACTTGTAAAATAATCAAAACATTTTTGAACACATGTTGAGCCCAAATCTCTCACTGTTGTTCAGGTATAAAACTCTAATCCTTAGTATATAATACAGGAAAAATTTTTAGAGCCTATGGTGAATATAAAACTTTTGCAGTATTTGATAAGACTTATTTGTCAATTTGAATTTACTTTACAGGTGTAACATTGTTGGAATAATTTCTGTTTCATATTGAATGAAACTTGCAATAGCAATCAGATCATGACTTAAGGTAACTCTGTGGTCAAGCGAAGTAAGACCCACCAAGTCATGAACTTTAGTGCACGTTGGGTAATGCAAGATTGACAGATATTCTGAATGGCAAGACTGCTTTAGGGTAAATATCAGTATGGAGTAGAAAAATCAGAGAAGAAAGGAGAGTTTTTTTAAAATATAAATTATAAGAAGCTAAAGTGACCACTTCGAGGGAGTATGTTTTTGCCATAAATCATGTTCATGGAAGGGTCTTGCTCCTGATTGCTCACTTTCATTTGAATCCGAATTGTTCAACCCTTTTTGTATTGTTCTAACTGCAGAGTGTACAGCAACAATTGGAAGACTCCAAAATGGCTCCTGTTGTGGTTGTTTTTGACCTGTCTTCTGTAAGGTGTATTTGGGAAGGAAGAATAAAAAACCATAAAGAGCGGCAAAGAAAAGAGAGGGAAAGGCAGGAGAGAAGTGCATTAGTGAAGTAAGTTCCCTTGGTTGTTTACACTAAATTAAAATGTACTGTATTTCCCTTTAAACAATGTTCAAATTCTTTATTAAAATCAAATCAGTAGCAACATGGTCATGATCTGCATTGCTAACCAAAAACATATTTTCTGTTACTCTTTCTTTCCCTGCCCATTTCTGCTTTAAGCACGGATAACTCTTTCAGTTCCTCCCTGGTTCATTCATCCCTCTCTACCCATCTCTCTCTGTCCTCTGGCACATTCCTCTGCAACCAAGGCAGGTGCAACTCCTTCATCACCACCTTCCAGGGACCTAAACAGCCTTTCCAGATGAGGCAGACATAACACATGTACCTCCTCCAACCTGTTCAATTGCATTCAGTGCTCCTGATACGGCCTCCTCCACATTGACACAGACTGGGCAACATCTTGGTTGAACATCTCTGCTCAATCCACAGAGGCTCCCATATGCCAGCTATTACAGTTCCCCTCCCCATTCCCACATTAACCCATGGGTCTCTGACCTCTTCCAGTGCCAGGGCAAGGCCAACTTGAGCTAGGAGAACACCACCTTATTCCACATGGATAGGCTAAATCCAATGGCACGGACATTGAATAGTCCAAATTCAAGTAACTCATACTTCCTCTGTTCCTTTCTCTCTCCTTCTGATCCACCCATCCTCTCATACCCTCTGCTTTCCATATCCCTACCTCCTACGCCCCCTACTATCTGGTTCCATCTACCTATCATCCATACACACTACCTACTTGGTCACCTATGCTCACCTTCAGCCCCCTATTACTGTTTCCATTTGCCCAGCATCTCTCCCTTATCTGCTTCCATTCATCAACTTCCTTTCTTATCAAATTCCATAATCTGTGACCTTTTGCTAACTCAAGTAATCACCTCCCACTGTTATCGTCACCCTTACCTCCCACAAATGGTTTCACCTGCCCATCACCCCTCCTCAATTGGATCTACCTATCATTTGCCAGCTCCTGCCTCCCCTCTTTATACTGGCTATCTCCCCTCTACACTCTCAGTCCTCAGCGGGGGTCTTGATTTGAAACATTGACTGTCCCCTTTTCCTTCTCAGGTGCTGTCCGGCTCACTAAGAATCTTATTTTAATTTCTCACTGATGGAAGTTTGAAAGGATTAATGTTTAAACGTTTAAATCCATTCACTTACAGATTAAAGGCATTTGTTGAATTATGACATTATGAAGCTTTCATTAACTTACTTTAGAGGAATTATTTTGCATAGATCCTGAAAATGGAGAAGGAGCTCATGAAGTACATCATTCAGAGGGTTATAGAGTGACACAGCATGAAGATAGGCCCTTAGGCCCAACTCTTCCATGGCAACCATGGTCCCCGCCAAGCTAGATCTGCCTATATTTGCTAAATATCCCTATTATCTACTCCAATCTAAATACTTATCCAAGTCTTTTAGATGTTATTTACATATAGGGGGATCTCATTGAAACCTTTCAAATGTTGAAAGGCCTAGACAGAATAGATGTGGAAAGGATGTTTCCCATGGTGGGGGAGTCAAGGACAAGAGAGCACGGCCTCAGGATAGAGGGACGTCCATTTAAAACAGAGATGCAGGGAGATTTCTTTAGTCAGAGTGTGGTGAATTTGTGGAATTTATTACCACAGGCAGCTGTGGAGGCCTGGTCATTGGGTGTATTTAAGGCAGAGCTTGATAGGCTCTTGATTGGATGCGGCATCAAAGATTACGAGAAGAAAGCCAGGGAGTGGGGCTGAGGAGGGGTAAAAGGGTCAACCATGATTGAATGGTACAACAGACTGCTCCTATGTCTTATGATCTTATATATGTACCATCCTCTGCATGAAGAAGTTGCTCCTTAGATCCCTTTAAAGTATTTCACCTCTCACCTTAAACTTATGTTCTCTAGTTTTTAGTTCACCTTCCTGGACAAAAAAAAGACTATGTACGTTAACTCTATCTATACCCCTGGTGACCTCTTCAAGGTCACCCCTCAACCTATATTCCAATGAATAAAGTCCCTGCCTGCTCAACCTCACTCTATAACCTAGACCCTCAAGTCCTGGCAGCATCCTTGTCAACCTTCGCACTCTTTCCAGTTTGATGATGACTTTCCTGTTATAGGATGACTAAACTTATACCTGCTTTGCTGCAATGCAGGCTCTAATAGGCAGAGGAGGTGAAAGGAATGAAGCTTGAGGCAGGACCAAAAGATAGTCACTTTTCCGTTATTAATGATCAATGTGGCAGCAGTACAACTTGCACTACGTGTGTGCACATATGCCACATCAGAACCAGTTTGCCAACAGTCACACATCTGTAATTAAGACTTAATATTTGCACTAATTCATAGAAATAATACAAGACTCAATTTCATTTGATTATCACTTATTTAAGGATCAATGAGGAATGGACACAGAGACTTGAGCGTAGAAGAAGAGCCATTAAGAGTTACATTGAGCGGGACAAAGATGGAAAGAATGGTGAAATGAACATTCAAATGCAACACTTGAAAAGGAAACTTGGAAAGAACACTCAGCTCCTAAATTTTCTGGACTTGACAACAAACACCATAACAAAGGACAAAAGATTTATTTTTGAACTGCAAGGATTGGAATGGAAGGTTTGTTGTGTTTAACAGAATTTACTTCCTATTGAACAGTGGATCAATTTCTTTCTGTATCCAGCTACTGATATTGGAATACAATAGAATAGTCAAAAGAAGTTCCAAGTTGAATCAGGATTAAGGCAACTCGAATGATCTGGGTAAACAGAATCCATTGTTCAATATATATTGGCCGCATAATTTTTCCTTTAACACATGACTATATATGTACACTTCTCGAGAAATAAGAAATCTGTACCATGGCATCTGTAAACTGTTAGGCAAAGTTTCTACGTATGTCAGTTCTGAGTAGAGGGTCTGTTCTGTCTTAACATTGTTGATGCAACGTTTTGACTGTGCTGGATAATAAGACCATAAGGCCATAAGATATAGGAGCATAATGAGGCCATCTGGCCCATTGAGCCTGCTCCACCATTTCATCATGACAGAATCATTTCCTTCTCAGCCCCAATCCCCAGCCCCCCTTTCTCCCCATATGCTGACTAATCAAGAATTTATCCACCGCGGCCTTAAATTTACTCAATGATTTGGCCTCCACAGCCACCTGTGGCAATGAATTCCACAGATTCACCACTCGCTGGCTAAAGAAATTCCTCCTGCTCTCCATTCTAAATGGTCATCCCTCTATTCTGAGGATGTGTCTTCTGGTCTTAGACTTGTCCACCATAGGAAACATCCTTTCCAAATCTACTCTGTCAAGGTCTTTCAACATTCAAAGGGTTTCAATTAGATCCCCTTTCATTCTTCTGAATTCCAGTGACAATGCTTTGAACTATAATCAGACGGTAACAGGAACTGGCCAATGGTTTATTATTGTTTCAAGTACTGAAATAGAGTGAAAAACTTTGTTTTGTGCGACATCCAGACAGAATATTCCAATATAGGCACATCAATTAATCATCATGAGAACCAAGAGAAAAACAATAGTAAAATACTGTTACAGCCACAGAGAAAGTGCCGTGTGGGTAGACATTGGTGCAAGAGCCATGATGTCGTAGATAACATCCAGACATTTAGCTGAATCACATGGAGCTATTGCATCAATGTCAATTCAGCAATTAACAGTACTTGCATTCTTACTTGGCTTCACAGTTTACTGAAATGATTAGAATATATTCCTTGCTTTCATTGGCTCAGGTAAAGAGAACAAATTAATGAAGGTGCAACATTAGGGAGACTGTTGTGTGAATGCAGCAGTTCAACATTAATTGGGAGTTAGGGGAATATTCAAATTTAAAGAGTTAAAAATAACATAAAATATTTTTGATATTTTATAAATGTTAACAACACGCACCCTTTAAGAAATAAGGTTACTTATTGGATATCTATGAGCAGACATAGCTGTCATCTATGGGGTTGGCTGTTCCACACAATGAACCAATTGTATCCAAATCATTGCTAGACAGTTTAGAGGTAGTTTACTTTCTGATGTGATTGTACCTTATGTACTTATGGCAGGAGGTTCCTGAATCCTTAACGGAGAAGACTTATCTCAGAGAGTGGCATATTAAGAAAACAAGCATAGAAATCATTCCATCATTCATTATCATGTTCCAGGATCTGATTGTAATGGATTTATCCCGGAATTGTATCAAGGAGCTTCCAGCTGAAATAGGTAAAAAAACACTAACATTTTGCTGAGGAACTGGGTTTGAATTTGTTCTTAAATTCACGCATATACATACATGGTAAGTTGGGTGCCTGTCACTTTAAATTATATACTTCTATGAAGTAAATACTAAAGTTAGTCTATTTATTTATGAATTACTCAAATATAATTCACGGAAGTTGTATAACTAGAGACACAGTCTGCAGATATTATTTAGAGCAATGAACAGGAACCTGACTGGTTAAATAGCTTTGGGTTGTGCGGAGTGGGATGAGTTGGGGAGGGTTTGCAAGGAAGGAATTGGCAGCATTTTAGGTTCAATCCTGCATCAGGATTGAGTGTGGAGAGTGAAGAGAGTGAGGAGAGAGGGAGTTGTGAGACTGGGGCCTGTCAATGAATGGTAGACTGAGAAGGGGTGAAGGATGATGGGGCAGAGGGTGCTCGATAAGGGAGGGAGGATGAAAATGGGAATCAAATGTAAGTGAATGAGAAGGTGAAGCCAACAGTAAAAGAGGAGATGGAGACAGGTGGGAGAGAGGAGGGAGTAGGTGGAGACAGCTGTGTCCTTGTGATAAAAAGGAAGGCAAAGGGCTCACAGTACGGAAGGCGATAATAGGAACCAATGGGGCAGAAGTGAAGAGCAGATGAAACCAGATAGGTTATAAAGAAATCCAATGGTTAAAATATGAGGGTAAGAAGTGAATGGAATGGTGGGGGGGGGGGGGGGGGGGAGGGGAGATAGGGATATGGGGATGATGGGGAGGCTGAGAGGAAATGGGAAAGGAGACAAAACAGGAAGAACTGGAGGTAGACTGGAAGGAGAGGGGAAGGGTGTAAACACAGGAGGGAATCATTTCCTGACATTGGAAAATTCAACGTCTACAGCATTGGGATGTAGACTGGAACATGAGGTGGAATATGTAGTGTCATTCCTCTAGTCTGCATTGACCTCACCCTGGTAGTGGAGAAGAAAGAGGAAAGACAGATGAGTTGGGTTTAGGAACAGGAAGTGGAGTTGAAATGGCATACACCTGCGAGTTTGGAGTGGCCACTGGAGACAGAGTATTGATGCTTTTCAAATTGATTGCCTAGTCTGTGCTTGGTCTGGCTGATGTGGAGAAACCACAAGGCAAACACTAACTGCTGTAAACAAGGCTGGAGCAGGGGCATGTGAATCTTTGCTTCTCCTAGGAGGGCTGTTTAGGCCCATGGATGGTTGTGAGGGATCTGTCCATCATCCTTCACCCATCCTCAGTCCACCAATCTCATGGTGATCCCTATCTCACAACCTTCCCTTCCCCTTCTCCCCCTCCGCCCTCTTCCCGCTACAGACTCAGTCCTGATGCAGTGTATTTTGACCCAAAATATGAACTATTCCTTCTCCCTGCCTCCACCTCCCAGAGATGCTGCTGATCTCCTCCAGCAGATTATTGAATCAGGTGGCTGGACTTTTCTCACTTGCCAAGAGAAATGTGTATTCACTTTTTACATTCTGCTCCTTTAATGGACCAAGGGAAGGAGCATAACGGAGTCTATGAACAGTTTCCTCAGTGGAGATCTATCTATAATGCCATGCTACCACTAAACAGTAAGGAACAGAGGTTGCTAATTTTCTCATGAGTCATTGAAGTTAGTTCTCTGCTCCTCTAAAGCAGGCAGGTTTATGTCTGGTTTAAATCAATATAATTTTATAGAGACCATGAACATTTCTATTACTCCCATTTTCAACTTGGTTCTTTCTTGCTTTAACCTACCAGATAGGAGAAAAGGTTTTTTAACTGGGTGCAAAAACAAAAAAGCGAAAATACTGTATGTATTCAGCAGGTTAGGCAACACTTTGGAAAGAGAATCATGTATCACATCAATGCTCCTTTCACCATGACAGCTGCTTTCCGTGTATTGTTTGGCATCAGATATTTCCCTGATTATGTTATAATTGGATATACAGAGTGGGCTCTTAACAGGGTTCCTGGTACCAGGCTTTTCCTGACTGCTTGCAGAGGATGGAGATTTGTGGAGCAAATCTGTTGGACAATAGATTGAATGAATATAGATGATTGATTGTGAAGATTGGAGGGGGTATTTGGAGTGAGGACCGTGAGCTTAGTGGATTTGGAGGGAGAATGATGGGCAAAGAAATGAATGATAACAGAGGGGTTATTAGTTGCTGGGAGTATAACTGGAATACCCAAAGAAATGATTGTGAAGGTTGTCATGGGGAGAGAGATCCCAAAGAGGTAATTAGGTGGTGAGGCGTGTTTGGGGATAGATGCAGGTGCTCTTAAGGAAACGATTGACGTCAGGGTATGAGGAGCAGATGCTGAAGAGACGATCTGGGAAGGATGTCTGAGGAGAGGATTGTGAAGGATCAAGAAGTTATGACAGGAGGTCAAGGGAAATTTTGAGGAGGGGTTTGCGGAGAAATCCAAGAGGGGCATTAAGACATCAATGAAGGGAAGGGGGTGGGTTTGGATGGAGCGTTCCTTGTCCTAACAAATTCCCCTCGTACAGTATTGGTGGTTAGGGAACTCTGATTTTACATTCCATTAATAGCACTGCATCACAATGACATAGCGTTCCCCTTGTATTTCAGGTGATATAACACATTGTTACCCAATGGTGCAGGTAATTGTACTTCCTCTACATATACTCATGTAACAAGCATCTGCCGCCATTCATTAACATGATAATTAAAACATTCACTGACAACAATGTCATCCACCCACCCCCCCCACCCCCGCAATTCATCTAATCTTTTCACAACCAAGTGCACAAATGAATGCTGTGTGAATATAAGAATGGCGAGGCTTTATCCATTATTCAATTTTTATATACTAATCAGATATGCAATTTGCTGCTCCCAATTCCCGTTTGGTTAACTGAATTAGAAAATAGTGATTTTGGTAGTTTACTTATTACATTTCATATACATATAATACCCTGCTTAAGAGTTTTACTGCTATGCTGTAGGCATTTCATTTTAGCAATTCTGTAAGAGCATTCTGTTCTGCTTTTAGATGTTTGGGTTTGAGCTGAAGGGGCTATGTTGTCCAACTTAGGAGTGTTGTGTCGGCCAGTCAGAATGGTGGAATTGGGAGAACATTCTAGTGTACGCTGGGCTGAGAGGTTTTGGAAACGAACACGGGTGTGGGTCTTTTGGTGGGAGCCGGGAGCAGACAGGAGGGAAGATGGCTGAGGATGCCATCCCTGTTGCACAAGGAGCTTTGTGCAGGTGAATGGCTTCAAGGAGGAAGGCCAATACTCCACTGGGGGAGCACGGTTGTTCAAGGTGGATTTCGAGTGAAACTTGGAAGGTGGCGTGTGCTTTCACGTAGACCATGGGTCCAGTGTGTGAGTTAAAGACAGCTTCAAGATGAGCTCCAACTTACACTTACATTTGGACAGGGTTAACTGTAATGGGCCCATTTTAATTTATTCCTTTTCTTTTTCCTACTAACTGTTCAGTAAAGTTGACATTTGTAAATATACGTTCTTTATAATTGTATGCAATGTACAATCTGTTATTTCTTGCCGGTAGCTAATTAAATGAGGGCAATATTTGCACAGTATTTGCACAGATTGGGGTTCAGGTGGTTGAGATATCCCAACTTCCCAGTTTTGGAGGGACCCAAGTCATATCAACCCTAGACGTACAGAGTTTGAGAAAGGTGGTTTTCTCTCCGCTGAGTCCAGTGGCTGTTCGCAAGGAGCCAATGAGCCATATCTCTAGAGATGCCCGGTGAAAAGGGGTTTTATACAGTACATGTAAAAGAAAGTAATGAGATTCAGGAGGAATAGTCCTTGTGTAAGATTTAAGGATTTTCCAGTATACTCAAATTCCATCAAGAAGAAAAATCGCATGGCTAGAATTTTTCCAATATGCATTTCTACACAGAGCAGGGGCACTGCTGATCAATATGGTACAAAGCCCTGAGTGTGTGATATCCCATGTGAACAGCACTCAGAGTGTTGTGTGTGCTAGAAGTTAAATTTTGCATGAGTAACTATTCACAAAGGAACTTTGTCCATGATCTCCCACCGTTGCATGGGTGCAAGTCAGTGTGTGCCATGAACAGCCTGCTACTGGAAGACGACATATGGATTCTACTTGTGTTTGAGTTGGCTCCAAATAACTCAAGGTTCAAGGTTCAAGGTACATTTATTGTCAAAGTATGTATGCAGTATACAACTCAGAGATCTGTCTTCTCCAAGCGGCCACCAAACATAGAAACCCATGGTAGCCAATCAAAGAAAAACATTAAACCCCCCACACACAAAAAAATCAAGCAGATGGCAACAACAAGAAGATCAAACCCCAACGCACCCATGCAAAAAAAAACCAAGTTGTGCAAAGAAGAACATCAAATCCCCAACACGCAAAAATCAACAAGCAAATCACGCAAACAGAAACAAGAAAGAGTGTGTGGAAACATAGAGTATAAGACACAAAATGAAAGAGTCCAAGAGAGCCACAGGCTAATTCATAAATCTCAGACCCAGAACTTCGGCAACATCCTCCAACATTACAGGGGGGGAGGGCAGGAGGGGGGAGAGAGAGAGAGAGAGAGAGAGAGAGAGAGAGATATGGCACTGAACACTCTCTGGCCTTCTGCACTCGCCTTCATGTCTCAATCTTCCTCGAACCACGAGTTACAACAGTGGTGTGCAGAAGAGCATCTCTGAATGCACAACAGATTGAACCTTGAAATAGATGGTCTACAGAGCAGAAGACCACACAGGGTTCTCCAGCTATACCTAACAAAGCGGCCGCTGAGTGTAAGCTGCACATTGAGTTCAGCAGCTCTGCAGTACTCTAGGCTGCCACTCTTTGATGGATGGTAGTAGAATCATACAGAATATTCATTTTTCATGTGTTATTCTGTATCGTGAACATTAATGGGACAATCCCACATGGGGACCTGAAGCCTGATTAAACTCTGGTGAAGAGTGAAAGATTTAAGTAGTTATTCTATTCTACCAGGGAACAGTGAAGAACAAAAAGAAGCAAAAGTTCCTCTTCCTTAACCTTAAGGTGCTCAAACTAATTGCCACACCACATTCACATGGCCACTTTGCCACAGACCAGGGCTTATAACTACATGCACAAAATGCTGGATGAACTTGGCAGTTCAGCAGCACCCAGGGGAAGAACAGTCAATGTTTCAGGCCAAACCCCTTCTTCAGGACTGGAAAGGAAGGGGAAAGACACCAGAATAAAAAGATGGAGGAAGGGGAATAAAGATGGCAAGAAGGTGATAGGTGAAGCCAGGTGGGTGGGAAAGGTCATCAGCTAGAGAAGAAGGAATCTGATAGGAGAGGAGATTGGACCATAGGAGAAAGGGAAGGAGGAGGGGCACCGGGGGAGGTGATAAGCAGGTAGAGAAGAGGTAAGAGGCCAGAGTGGGAAATAGATGAAGAGTGAAGTGGGAGGGAACTTTTTTTACCGGAAAGAGGGATCAATACATGCCATCAATTGGAGGCTATCCACTCAGAATATAAGGTATTGCTCCCCCACCCTCAGGGTGGCACAAGAAGAGGCTATGGGCCAATATGTTGGAATGGGAATGGGAATTAAAATAATGGGCCACCAGGAAGTTACACTTGTGAGGATGGAGTGGAGGTTCTCAACGAAGCAGTCCGCCAATTTACGACGGGTCTCACTGAAGTAAAGGCGGTCACGTCAGGAGCACCGATAATTAACTGCTTTAGTTTACATTCCAAACCACCCAAATAAGATAATTTATATATTTATCTTACATTTAAAATCAAGTTTTGTATAGACAGAGATTAATTGGGCTGGTTGAACTATCGAGGACAGCATACTGACAGAAAATAAATGGGCAATTACTATTTAGTTCAGATCTTTACTGTGTCCCTTTGATTTTTGTTTTAGAGCTTTCTCTCCAGCATGAGCTAATAACAGAATCAATAATTCCCTTTCCCTTGGGCTAAATCTGCCAGCAGTAGATAGATGCAATGTTGCAATACAATGAGGCTATCTATCTTACATTTAATCATTTATGTTTCATTAATATCAGTTAATTAAATACATCATTAATCTAGCAAATCTCTACTATTTTGCACAGTTGATATATCATCCTAAGTTGAGTCATCCTTTCCTTTTAATAATTCATTTCCCTCTTGCTTTAATTATTGTGTAGATTTTTGGTACTTATTTTCTGTAGTCAAGGCATGGCATACTCTCTTCTTTAAACCATTGAATTGCTATGATTTTTAAATTTACTTGTATATTCTGTACTTGAGTGACCACAGGACATATTTTCCAATCATGAGGTGTAGTGACACAACTTCATTCATATCTCTTTGTGCCGGAACACTAACTTATTTAATGAAGATTATTTTTGAACTGACCTTTTAAATACCTGGAATTGTGAAAAGCATTGCACAATTCAAATATTTTGGGAGCTTTTGGAACAGTTGTTCAATGTGTCACTCAGTTCTAATTATTTAATCTTTGCTTCATCCTGTATTTATTGACGTCTCTGTTGTAATTTTTATAAGATCAAAGATCTAATATCTAAGATAAAATCTAATATTTTCCACTCTCCCTTCATGCATTCATCAAGCAACACAGGTTAAATGTGGACACACCAAGTGCTCCACATGCAAAGATGCAAGCCACAAAGGACTCTTATTTTGATTACAAAATAAATTTTCCTCTAATTGCAAAGTTTTTCATAAAAACTGAGTAACACAAAAATGACTTCCAACACATGATAAAAACAAAATATTTGTTTGTTTATAAAGAATAATAGATTACCATTTTAAAGAAGTGTGCAGAAGTGCCTTCAGTCAATATTTATCCCTCACGTAAAATCAGTGCATATAACTTTGGGTGGGACTGTGCTGACAGCAAGCTGGGAAGACTGTAGAGAACCTTTAGTCCACTGCAGTGTGCACAGCAGCATGTTCTGGACTCTGAACACTGCAGCAGAGGAGTCAGGAATATGTCAGGTATATGCAGACCTGACCTCGCCCTGTCTCCGGTTCACCACAAGCTGAGGGGCCCAAGACACTTCATATCTATTGCCTCTGCTTTACAGCAGTTGTAGTTGGTCCCTCACTGACCTTTGGTTAGAAGGTAAGCTTTTAACATTATTTTTCTTTATTTCATTGTATGCTTATGCTATTAATTAGTTACCAGCATTTTTACATTCCACCATGTCCATCCATGGCCTCCTCTACTGTCATGATGAGGTCACACTCAGGTTGGAAGAGCAACATGTTATATTCCGTCTGGGTAGCCTCCAACCTGACGGCATAACATCAACTTCTAGAACTTCTGGTAATGGCCCATCCCCCTCCTTCTCTATTCCCCATCCCCTTTTCTCTCTCTCAACTTATCTCCTTGCCAGCCATTGCCTCCCTTTGGTTCTCCTCCTCCTTTTTCTTTCTTCCATGGTCTTCTGTCCTCTCCTATCTGACTCCCCCTTCTCCAGTTCTGTATGACTTTTACCAATCAACTTCCCAGCTCTTTTCTTCAGCCCTCCCCCTCCCAGTTTCACCCATCACCTTGTGTTTCTTACTCCCTTCCCCTTACCGTCTAACTCTGACTCCTCACCTTTTTTTCTCCAGTCCTGCTGAAGGGTCTCAGGCTAAAATGACGACTATTTATTCTTTTTCATAGATGCTGCCTGGCCTGCTGAGTTTCTCCAGCATTTGGTATGTGTCACATACTCTTAAATTTAGATGTAATAAAATGAAGGGAAGGAATTTGGACAAGAGAAAAAAATTACTACATGTAAATGAAATTTTGCTACCTAGTTCTTACCAGACTTCCCAGTGCAGTCCTTTTGACATTTACACAGGTTTAAGGTGCTGAAAGCCAAAATGTCTGGTGTTTTGACAGGCAAGATGACCAAACTGAAAGAGCTGAATGTTAGTTTCAACAAGCTCACTTCCATTCCACCAGAGCTTGGGAACTGTGAGAACCTGGAGAAACTGAATTTAGCAAGTAACCTGAAACTGGCTGAGCTCCCATTTGAGGTAATACTTTTACGTTATGTCTATACATTAATGATCGGTGTGACTTCTAATTACGTCACTGGTATTGTTGAATTCATGCATGTTGTTTGTTTGCATCTGCTGAAGCACTGATTGCTCATTGATTGCTCATTTAAAGTGTATCACTGTGGAACTATTCAACTTGGTCAGCATGGCTGAATTGGGCCTGTTTCTGTGCTGTATAACTTCATAACTTTAGAATTTGCTACTCTGATTTCCCGTGAAACATAAAAACAAGAACTAGAGGATTTAATTAATTAATCTACGCTACATTTATTACCTTCAAAGATGTGTAATTCTCCAAAAATTGGTAAATGGTTCAATATTATCATAGTACTGAGACACAGAGAAAAATATTGTTTTGCATGCCATTCATACAGGTAATTTTAGAGCACAAGTTCATTAAGGTAGTACAAAGGGAAAAGTGATAACAGATTGCTGAATATAGTGTTACAGTTCTTAAAAACTGAATTGCCGATAGACAATAATGAGCAAGGCTATGACAAGGTGAATTGTCAGGTCAAGAGTTCAACTTAATCGAAAAAGCAGTCTGTTCAAGGGTCTTATAACAGCAGGATACAAGCCTGAGTGTGTGTGTTTTCAATCTTTTGTATCATCTGCCCAATGGAAGATGGGGGGTGGGAGCAAAGCGATGTTGTTTGGGGTGAGAGACGTCTTTGATTATATTGCCTGCTTTCCAAAGGCAAAGGAAGTGCAGTCAGAGTCCATGGGGGGGGGGGGGGGGGGGAGCGGGAGGTTCATTTTCATGATGGAGTCCATAACTCTCTGCAACTCTGCGATTGAATGTGGAAGTTCAATGTCTAAGTAAGCACAACAAAATTCAAAAAGAATTTAAATAATTCAAAGCTCCTTAAAACATTTCTAACATTTTTCCAAGTTATTCCCCATTTCCTACCTTTGTGTCCTTTCCAAAATTAGTTGACATTTGGCCTCTTTCAATTTGCCTACAACACCTTTTCTGAACCTTTCCAATCAGGTCATCACTCTTCAAAAACTGCATTTCCAGTGTAACATAATTAAATCCACAAAATCTTGTCTTTAACCCATGTAATTTTTAAAAAATTCTCAAGCATGTATAATTCTCCAAAAATCTTGGAGCAGTACTTTTTTTTTTAACCATGACTATGATCTGTGTTGAGAAGTCTTACTTGTTTCATCTGTGGACACAGCTCCCTCCGGCCGGCTCAATAGATGTGCATTGAAGGGCTCTTGCCAACTCCTAACAGCTGAACCTGTCAATACCTAGCAGGATTGAGTGCGTTGGCAGGAGATTTGAGCTCCTTGGAGATTATTTTTGTAGGATAGCTTTGTTGTGGTATTGAGTGTATCTTGGTAAAACGGAAGGAGTTACAGGGTCTGCTCTTAGTTTCATCTGGCATGGAAATTGGACCTGGGACCAGAGGGCATTGGTGGCCTTGCACTCTCTCAGACTGGGAGAGGGACTTGTCCAATGCCTGGTAGGTTGGAGGATGGAATAGGGCTATCCACCAACCTACCAGGCAATACAAGTCCAAATCCTGCAACAGGACTCATCAGTACATCCTGACGCAAGGTTTCAGCCCAAAATGTCAACAATCCCTTTCTTCCCTCAGATACTGATTTACCCATTGAGTTCTTCCAGCAGAGCGTTTGTTTCCCTATGGTTACGAAGAATCTGCCATCAGATTTCGGAATGGATGTTGAACCCATTAACGCTATCTCACTACTCTTTTTCTCTTCTTGAACTACTTAAATGATTTAACTTTTTGAATGTATACATCCTTCTTATAGTAATTTACAGTTTTTAAGCATGTGTAATTCTCCAAAGATCCTAGAGCAGTACTTTTTTAACCATTATTATGATCTGTGTTGAGAAGTTTTACTTGTTTCATCTGTGGACACAGCTCCCTCCGGCCGGCTCAATAGATGTGCATTGAAGGGCTCTTGCCAACTCCTAACAGCTGAACCTGTCAATACCTGGCAGGATTGAGTGCATTGGCAAGAGATTTGAGCTCCTTGGGGGTTATTTTTGTAGGATAGTTTTGTTGTGGTATTGAGTGCGTGCGGGTGGGACAGAAAGAACTAAAGTTAGTTTCAACTGGCGTGGAATTTGCAACTGGGACCTGGGGGCATCGGTGGCCTTGTACTCTCTCAAATGGGGAGGGAGTAGTTGTCCGGTGCCTGGCGGGCTGGTGGATGAGATCAGGCTGGATGTTGGTGAGTAAATTATGGGTGTGGGAAGAGAGGAGGGAGGGCAGTGGCAAAAGAAAAGAAAGGAGAATTCTAGAGAAAATGATGTTGTTAAATGTGGACCAGAGTGAGTCTGCCTGCAGGAACACATACACCACTACCCTGAGAGCCAAGTTTTCTTGGTTTCAAGTTTCTTTTATCCCACATTTTCATTTTCACAGTGCAGCATTTACTAGTTTTCTTCCTCCCAAGCCTGTAATGACTCATTCAGATGGAATTCTCACTTAGTAAACAGAATCATCAGTGATATTATCTCCAATTGTTGAAGTGCTGAAACAGCTGAATGCCCAATAATTGATCATATTAGTGCAAATAATGGTAATTAAGTTGTTGAAACTCTGCAAGACTGAATACAATGATAATAGGGTACCAGGAACAGGATTGGGAAACCAGCTCACAGGTTAACAGAACAGAGACACAAGAAACTGCATATGCTGACATCTGAAGCAACAAACAGTTTGATGATAGAACTCCGCAGTCAAACAGCATCTGTGGAAAAAGGGAATTGTTGGCTTTACTGGTCAAAATCGTGCAACAGGACTCATCAGTACATCCTGATGCAGGGTTTCAGCCCAAAATGTCAACAATTCCTTTCCTCCCTCAGATACTGATTTACCCACTGAGTTCTTCCAGCAGACTTTTGTTTCTCCATTGTCAGAGTCTGGCATCAGATTTCTGAATGGACATTGAATCCATGAACACTACCTCACTACTTTTATTTTTCTTTTTGCACTACTTGTTTAACATTTCACATATATATACACACACACACGCAAAAGTTTGGGCAACCCTGGTCAAAATTTCTGTTACTGTGAATAGTTAAGTGAGTAGAAGATGAACTGATCCCCAAAAG
Organism: Hypanus sabinus; assembly: GCF_030144855.1. Classification (NCBI taxonomy): domain Eukaryota; kingdom Metazoa; phylum Chordata; class Chondrichthyes; order Myliobatiformes; family Dasyatidae; genus Hypanus; species Hypanus sabinus. The sequence continues at coordinate 45,193,530 of NC_082710.1, forward strand.
ACATAAAGTTAAAGATGAAACATTCTTTTTAACATTTTAAGCAAGATTAGTGTATTATTTTTGTTTTGTACAATTTTATAACAGTCCATAATGTACTAGTTAGGCACAGGAGTACATTTTGCCAGAGACTCATTCCACCGAGACGTAACGCTGAGCGGCATAGGAAGTCATTCCTACCTGTGGCCATCAAACTTTACAACTCGTCCCTCGGAGTGTCAGACACCCTGAGCCAATAGGCTGGTCCTGGACTAATTTCCACTTGGCACGATTAACTTATTATTATTTAATTATTTATGGTTTTATATTGCTATATTTCTACACTTTTCTTGGCTGGTGCAGCTGTAATGAAACCCAATTTCCCTTGGGATCAATAAAATATGTCTGTCTGTTAGAGTGGAAAAAAAAGAAAGGAATACCATGCAAAAGTTCAGGCACCCCAAGAGACTTGAGCTCTCAGATAACTTTTACCAAGGTCTCAGACCTTAATTAGCTTGTTAGGGCTATGGCTTGTTCACAGCCATCGTTAGGAAAGACCAGATGATGCAAATTTCAAAGCTTTATAAATACCCTGACTCCTCAAACCTTGTCCCAACAATCTGCAGCCATGGGCTCCTCTAAGCAGCTGCCTAGCACTCTGAAAATTAAAATAAATGATGCCCACAAAGCAGGAGATGGCTATAAGAAGATAGCAAAGTGTTTTCAGGTAGCTGTTTCCTCAGTTCATAATGAAATTAAGAAATGGCAGTTAACAGGAATGGTGGAGGTCAAGTTGAGGTCTGGAAGACCAAGAAAACTTTCTGAGAGAACTGCTCATAGGATTGCTAGAAAGGCAAAACAAAACTCCTGTTTGACTGCAAAAGACCTTCAGGAAGATTTAGCAGATTCTGGAGTGGTGGTGCACTGTTCTATACTGTGCAGTGACACCTGTACAAATATGACCTTCATGGAAGAGTCATCAGAAGAAAATCTTTCCTGCATCCTCACCACAAAATTCAGCGTCAGAAGTTTGCAAAGGAACATCTAAACAAGCCTGATGCCTTTTGGAAACAAGTCCTGTGGACTGATGAAGTTAAAATAGAACTTTTGGCCGTAATGAGCAAAGGTATGTTTGGAGAAAAAAGAGTGCAGAATTTCAGGAAATGAACACCTCTCCGACTGTTAAGCACGGGGGTGGATTGATCATGCTTTGAGCTCGTGTTGCAGCCAGTGGCACAGGGAATATTTCACTAGTAGAGGGAAGAATGAATTCAATTAAATACCAGCAAATTCTGGAAGCAAACATCACACCATCTGTAAAAAAGCTGAAGATGAAAAGATTAAAAACACAAAATGCTGGCAGAGCTCAGCAGTCCAGACAGCATCTATGGGAGGAGGTAGTGACGATGTAGACCCTCCTGATGAAGGGTTTCGGCCTGAAACATCGTCACTACCTCCTCCCATAGATCCTGTCTGGCCTGCTGAGTTCTGCCAGCATTTTGTGTTTAATTTATTTCCAGCATCTGCAGATTCACTCGTGAAGATGAAAAGAGGATGGCTTCTACAACAGGATACTGATCCTAAACACACCTCAAAATCCACAATGGACTACCTCAAGAGGCGCAAGCTGGTTTTGCAGTCCCTCAGAGTCCCCCGACCTAAATATCATCGAAAATATCTGGATAGACCTAAAAAGAGCAGTGCATGCAAGACAGCCCAAGAATCTCACAGCACTAAGTCTTTTGCAAGGAAGAATGGGCAAAAATTCCCTAAACAAGAATTGAAAGACTTAGCTGGCTACAGAAAGCATTTACAAGCAGTGATACTTGCCAAAGGGGGTGTTACTAAGTACTGACTATGCAGAGTGCCCAAGGTTTTGCTTTGGGCCCTTTTCCTTTTTTGTTATTTTGAAACTGTAAAGGATGGAAATTAAAAAGTAATCTTGCTTAAAATATTAAAGAAATGTGTCATCTTTAACTTTATTCTTTTTGGAAATCAGGTCATCTTTTACTCGCTTGGCTATTCACAATAACAGAAATTTTGACCGTATGTACTAATTGTAATTTACAGCTTTTAATATGAAGGATTGCAACATACAGTGCTGCATAACAACAAATTTCATGGCATGTGTCAGTAATATTAAATCAGATTCTGATTTTGAAACAGAAAGCAGGTCTCAACAAGAGGTGAGGTGTTTTGCTGATACCCTGATATCGAGAGGTTTACAAATCCATGCACTATATTAATACAGATCATGGTGTCCATTTAGTACTTTACAAAGGTTCTTCTGTAGTATCCAAATGGTAATGGTTCCCTGCAGGGGGCAGTTTCCAAAACCAACATTACATTTGAAAGCAACACACACACTGCTGGAGGAACTCAGCAGGTCAGGCAACAACTATGGAAACATTGTTCTGGAAATGTTGCTCTGGAATTCCAGTATCTGTAGAATCTGTTTTGTTAATTACATTCTAAGCGTGCCCGTCATTTTGGAGAATATTCTCACCATTGCAATACATTAATATTGTTTTTGTCACTTGCTGCCATTATACAAAAAGCAGAAAGAGACACAGAATAGTGTCAGAGGATACATGGGAAGTACTAGAGGAAAGTACTGCATGTACTGGGTTGCCAGGCAAGTCAGCTTCTGACATCTGTGCCCACAGACTACTCAGTGGAAGTCACTCCCGTAAATGCAGTGGTGTGCAGAGAATCAAAGGGACATCAAAAAAGCCCTGATAGTCTTTCATTGCTTTTCAAATGAATAATATCCAATGAGTTTTTGAAGGGGCTACTGGTACACATGCAGAACATTCGAAGAGTCCAATGAGTCAAGCTGCATGTGTGGAGGCAAAAAAATGTAAGATTATGCTTTGGATCGAGACACTACAGATTTGAGGGGATACATAAACAATTTTCAGCATATAACAATGACTGAACTTAATGCAGTAGATCAGATCAGGAGAGGGGCAAGCACATCTCTGCCTCACCTAAAACAGCTGATTAGATCCCTGGCTGGGGGTGAGGGGGGAGGTAAAGGAACAGGAACTTCCTTTGGGTGCAAGGGTAAGCGCCAGGGAAGTGGGGGTGGGTGGGTGGGGATGGATGAGCAGACCAGGTGGTCCCAAGGAGACCACTCCTGGTAGCAAGCAGGTAGGTGGGTGAGTGGAGGATGGGATGCTGGAGAGAGAAGGGGGGAGATGTGAAAGGTGGTGGCTTGTACTGGAGTTGATAGAAAGGCCAAGAAGATGTTGTGTTGGATGGGAGGCAGGTGGGGTGAAAGGTGAGGTCCAAGATCAAAATTAGAATCTCAGAATCAGAATCAGATTAAATATCATTGGCATGTGTCATGAAATGTATTGTCAGCAAAAAAAGCAATCTATTGCTGTTCTTTCTGGGCTGATGGGGAAGTGGGTTGTCAGAGCTGACATACAGGAAGTGGAGCTCCATCAGCTCAGGTAGATGGGAAGCCACACTTCTGAAAAGGAAGACATCCCAGAAGGCCTGGAGCAGAAAGCCTCAGCTTGAGGGCAGATGTGGCAGGAACGAAGAAATGGGGTGGCATCCTCACAGGAGGTGGACTGGGAGAAGGTAGCTGCTGAATTCCATATGGTTATAGATTTTAGTGGCTAGTCCACCGTCTGGGTTGGAGATGAAGATATCCAGAAATTACCAAGGCAATTGTGAGGGCAGGGTGGAAGATGGTGACGAAAGTGATGAAATTGATGAGTTCTGCGTGAGTGCCAGAGGCTACACTGATCCAGGTTTTGATGTAGCAGAGGATGAGTTGGCAGGGTTTTAGACCTGGGTGGCTGGAGTGTGCCAGAATAGGTTTGGAACAAGAGCTGTTCACTTAGCCAACAAAAGGACTGTAGCTGGGGCCCATGGGTGCAGAGTACGCTTGTGTGTGCAAAGTGGGAAGAATGAAAAGGGAAGGCAAGGGCAAGTTCAGCCCAGCAGATGAGAGTGTTACTGTGCAAGATCTGGGCAGAAATCTAGCCAGGTTACCTCACTGATCAAACACAGAGAAGTAAACTTCAACCCAGCCTGGCTTCATTTCCAAAGATATTTGCAGACAACCAAAACATCTGCATCATACTCGCAACGTCCCTTGTCTAAAGGCAAAAGTTGCACTTTTCACTACAACGGGACTCTGATGAACTCTGTACCAAGCCAAAAAAACAAAAATGCAGCTCTGCAGTCTTCAGCCTGTCTCCACCTCCTTCACAGATTAATGTTGATTTATTCACCTCTGAGCTTTATTTTGTAGGTTGTCATGGTGACAACATTGTTCTCTTTGACTAGGTGTGCCACTGGAATGTGTGCCTGAGTTGAGTGTCCTGAATTTGACCGGCATTTAGAGCTTCTAGCGTCTTTCACTCCTTCACAACTAAGGTGTGTCCACCCTGCAGAGTTTAAGGTGAAGCGTTTTATGAGAGAGAGTACGTTAGCACATGAACAGGTTGCGTTCTTGATAAAGGTAATCTGTTTTGAAAGGGACATCTCACAATTAGTCTTGGCTGTCAAACCCTAGCATCCAGTCTTTACAGGTCATGTTTTTAAATGAAAATGCTGAGCACAGATCAGATATAAATCAGTGCAGACTGCATCCATAAATATGCATCAGGATTCTGTAGAGGAGTGTAGTGACAGCAGTGTTGGGTGGAATTACAGAGCTACGGGCTATCGTGGTGCACTTGATCAACACACACAAAATGTTGGTGGAACACAGCAGGCCAGGCAGCATCTATAAGGAGAAGCACTGTCAACGTTTCGGGCCGAGACCCTTCGTCAGGACCCGAAACATTGACAGTGCTTCTCCCTATAGATGCTGCCTGTCCTGCTGTGTTCCACCAGCATTTTGTGTGTGTTGTTTGAATTTCCAGCATCTGCAGATCTCCTCGTGTTTGCATTTGATATTCACAAGCTTGCAAAAGACCTTAAATGTTTTCACAATGCTTCAAGTGGACTTTTCACCCCTGGTTTCCATGTGCTCAACAATAAAACTGAAAGAGCCATTACTCACAGCTCATTGAAGGTGGGGGTGAAGTTGTGTGAAACTTGAGATAAAAAAAAAGTGGTGGAGATACACTGAAATCAGCATTTCAGGTCACCAACTAGTTTCCAATGTTAATGTGTATTTCTCTCTATTATGGGGCAGTAAGTCAAGAGCATGCCTTAACACATTGGTTTGCTATAATCGCCAGACTCCTGCACACCCCCTACCTCCCAATTTCTCAGTTCCACGCACCATGATTCCAGATGTGACCAATCCTGAGGACTGTGGGGTGGTGCATCTTGGGAGATCACATAGGGGGGTAGGGTATTAACACTAAATGGCAGGGTGCTAAAAAAAATCAATGAACCAAAGAAACTTGAGATTCAAGTCCGTAGTTCTCCAAAAGTGGCAAGATATGGTGCTAAAGCAGTCATGTTTTATTTTATTTAGTGATGTCATGCTACCCCCATCAACCCCCAAACAGACGTGATTAACCCTAACCTAATCATGGGACAAGTTACAACGATCAATTCACCTACCCGGTACGTCTTTGGACTGGAGGAGGAAACTGCAGGACTGTGGGAGGAAATCAACACATTCCATGGGGAGGATGTACAAAAGACTCCTTACAGAACGGTGCCAGAACTGAACTCCAAACTCCAGAATGCCCCAGGCTGTAATAGCATTGTGCTAACCTCTACACTAACGTGACCCTTTTAATATAACATCTAGAAAGCAGAAAAAGAATGATGATGTGCTGTTGCGAAATGGCCAAATCAGAAATAATGCAACTTTGTGCAGACTTCTGAATGCCTTGCCGCCCCCTCAGAAAATACGATCCCAGCAGTTCTGTAATGGCATTAAACTATCCCCACTGATATCTGGATTTCAGCATTTGTTTCATGTAGAATTATTTAAGTCAGACTCAATACAAATTTAAGAGTATGCCCTATAATACACACATCAATAAAAGAAGACAAGGAATAGTAAGTTATTTTATGAAAAGAATTCCCATAACCCACACACCTAAATTGAAAAAGGAAGCAAGGCACCCTCACTACCTAACTGAAATATCAGCCACTGATAAAGCATCAGCTTTTGTTTACATTATATTTTGAATCCAAAGTCAAAGCCAAGTCTATAGTCATATACAGGAGCACATATGCACAGGCATCATGGCACATAGCATTAGGTATGTAACATTGACAAGAAAATCCTAAATTAAACACACTGTGAATTAGACACAAATTTTTTACAAGAAAGCACACAATTAGAACAAAAAAAATCCCTTTGTAATGTAAAGTGATCAAGTGGTCACCATGTTGGTGTTGCTACATTTAGGTAGTGATTAGGATTGTGAAACTTGGTTCAAGAATGGATGATTGAAGGGAAGTTGCTGTTCTTGGACATGGTTGGTGTGGGACTTTAGGCACAATGTATTTTAGGGATTTAACCATAAAGAAATTTTAATACAAAATCAATAACTTTGTAAAGAAGCATGGGAGTAAAAAACAAAATTGAAAATACCAAAACACCGACTCAATTTAAGTAAACCTTCAAGCGTTGAATGTACAGATTCCATTAGATTTTGCTGGGTATGATTAGAGTTTCATCATTGCACAGAATTGTTTAATATTAAAATAAAATTTAAGCTAAGATTTCCCTTACAAACGCAGCCCGTTAGAGTGGTGCAAATAACTTTTCAGAGTCTGGTGTGTTCTGATTATGTCAAGAATTTTAAAAAAAGCAATGGAATTATAATGCATCCTGCCCAAAAATACATTTACCCAGGTGTTGTAGATTGCCCCCAACAAATAGGAAGAGATTTTCTTCCTAGCCACCAAAATATTCTGCTTGTTAAAAACATAAGAAATAGGAGCAGGAATAGCTAGACCATCTGGCCCATGCTCTGCCATTCAATAAGATCATGGCTAACCTGGCCATGGGCTCAGCTTCATCTACCTGTCCTTTCCCCATAACTCTTAATTCCCTATCTATGCAAAAGTCTGAGTCTTAAATATATTTAATGAAGTATTCTCCACTGCATCCCTGTCCTGGTCTAGGAATACCAATACCCTTGACTGGAATAGCCCACAAAAAGTAGTGGATATAGCCCAGGTAAAGCCCTCCATATCCCTGAGTATCCACCTACACAGAGTGGGCACAGTCACAGGAAATCAGCATCCATCATTGAGGACCCCTCCACCCAGGCCATGCTGTCTTCTCACTGCTGCTATCAGGACTCCACACATCCAGATCCAGAAACAGTTATTACCCCTCAACCATCAGGCTCTTGAATCAGAGGGGATAACTCACTCCAACACTGAACTGATTCCATCCCCTATGGACAACCTATGGACTCATTTTTAAGGACTCTACAACTCATGCTGTCAATATTTATCCCTTATTTATTATGATTATTACTTTTTTTCTCTTCTTTATATTTGCACAGTTTATTGCCTTTGCATATTGGTGTTTGTCTACTTATTAAGTGTGTTTATCTCAATTCTATTATTTTCGTTATATTTACTGTGGATACTCATAAGAGAATGAATCTCAGGGTAGTTTACAGTGACATATATGTGCTTGATACTAAATTTACTTTAAACTTTTAGAATTCCATAGATTCACTACTCTCTGGGAAAAGTAGTTGCTCCTCAACTACATCTTAAATCTATTCCCCAAAATCTTGAGGTTATCCCCCCCCCAGTTCTATGCTCACCCTCCAAGTGGAAACTACTGTTCTGCCTTCATCTTATATAACTCTTTCAAAATTGGATATGTTTCTATATCCCCTCTCATTCTTCTAAATTCAGAGGTTATAGCCCCAGGCAACTCATTCTCTCCTCATCCATTAACCCCCTCATATCCAGAACCAACCTTGCAAACCTCTTTTGTAAACATAAAACTTCACAGGAAAGTAAGGGTGAAATTAGAGGAGTATTTGCCTGAAATGTTTTTTTTCTTTCGTTAATATTTTCTGCCTTGTCGGTGCTGCCCAACTCCACCCCCCACCAAATTAATATAAAAGATTTTTAGGAAAAGGGGATGACCATGGACACCTCAAGTCTAGTTCATAGTTTATCCATATTGGTTCATAGTGCTTGGTAGCCCCCACTTAACAAAACTACTTTGGGAAGATGCCAAACTATAGCTTGTGGTAACATATGGACTCATTATAATAAGCATCTTGACTGTGGCTGCCACTGCTTTGTGTAGCAATTCAGTCCCCAGGGCCTAGTGATATAAATGTACAAGTGTATTTGTGGAAAAGGTGAAAAGAGAACATGGGTAAATGTGAAAAATTGCATTTTGAGATAAATAAGAGATGACACCAAAAATAAAGGAGGTTCCTGGTTAATGCAGAAATATTGGCATTCCCACTTGTGAGTTTTGATTCTAGCTTGTACAAAGGCTCATGGTCCTCTTACCCTCAGACTGCTTTGTGGTTCACTTTTCTGTCACATATCTTTTCAAATGTTGTATTGACTCTTCTGGCAACGAAACCTCCATGGAGAAGAAGAGCATGGCAATAGGTCTGAGGTTCATTCTTCACTCTTATTTCTAATAAAACAAAGAAAGCTTAATCAATATAAAAAAGCTAAATTTCTATTCAGTGAGGTACAAGGTTTCAGGTATTAGTTTAATGTGATGTAACATAAGTTGAATTTTGCTTGTTTCAGCTGCGTGATCTGCAGAAACTCAGCCACTTAGATCTGTCCTCGAACCAGTTTCTGAGCATGCCCATTTGTGTTCTTCGGATGTCCAACCTCAAGAGCCTAGATCTTAGCAGCAATAAACTGAAGGAACTTCCTCAGGATCTGGACAGGTAACTTCTTCACCAGAATCTACAAAAGCTGTAAAACGTGAAGTGGCCAAAAATAGGACACAATTTATATTTGCCATATTTTGAAGAAAGATTTTCTTCATCAAATTACCTTCAGTGTAGCTTCAAACTCAGTCCAAATTTAGCTAATTGCAGACTCTAGTAAATGGACAAATCTGCTGATTAGCAAGTTTCATATTACCTGCCCTTGGGACTGTAACTACTTACCATTACGCTGGCAGCCATGTCTTCCCACTGGGACCTCTGTACTTGTGCCAAGTTAAATCTACCACAGGCTCAGCAATCTCGATCCCCAACATATGAGCTGAGAATTCAGGGCAAGTATACACCCTCCCAATGGACTCCATGCATTGTTCACCTGCACAGGTTAAATTTCCCACGACAAACTGCTAACTCCTGAAGAAGGCTACAATTTAGCTGAATTCAAGAGTCAAATTTACGTTCAGTTAATTTGCAACTCCCAGAGGATGTGGTTCATTATCGCAAGAGTCCAACCTATGTAGATTTGTTTTAAACCCTCTTCCTGAAGTTGTTTGTGAAATCTATCTGGGGAATCTCAACCCAGATTCCAGAAGGCATTTATTTTTTTCCATTACAGTCATCCTAGTGTCAAATACCCGTGACTTTTCTCCCACTGACAATCTATTCCAAAGAAAACCCACGCCAGTCCCTGCAGTGGTCACAAATTTCCAATCAGAAAAACATCCTCCCGCGGCTGCCCTTTGCCTCCTAACATCAAGCTAATTTTGGAAAAATTAACCAGTTTGCCTTGGATCCTATTTGCCTCAATGTTTGGGCCAGCTACCATAAGGAGCCATGTCAAATGCCTTACCCCAATCTATATATACCACCTTGCCTTTATCAGTCTTTTTAGCTACCTTTTTAAATCAATTACATTAGTGAGACAGGATTTATCCCTTTCCCAGATACACATAAAGCCATTCTGTCCATCTCAGATCAGAACCTGTTTCCAGATATACAAAAATACTACCCCTTCAGATTTACAGCAGTGTCCCAAGTCAATTCTAATTTCCAGAAAATTTCTCAGTGAACTTTACACCTTCTGACTGTGACTCCCTAGGTTTCCTCTAGAAGCCCTGCTTCCTCCACATCCCAAAGATGCCAGGGCTAGTAGCTTAATTAGCCACTGTAAGTTGTCCCTAAGTTGTAGTATGTTCCTCAGAATAGGAGTTATGAAATTACGTCAAGTTTCAACTTTTCTGCTCAACTCCATGCGGAGTCCTGTGCTGGAATGTACTGAAGAAAAAGTTCAGAATTCACAGTAAATTTATTATCAAAGTACATACAGTATACAACCTTGAGATTCATGTTCTTGTGGGCATTCACAGTAAATAAAAGAAACAAATAGTAATGAAAGACAACACCCAACAGGATGGACAGGCAACAAACTGTGCAAATACAAAAAGAAAGAAAAAGAAAACAATAAATAAATAAATAAATAGATAAACAAACAAATAAATAATATTGAGAACATAAGATGAAGAGTCCTTGAAAGTGAGTTCAGAGGTTGTGAGAACAGTCCAGTGATGGGCTGAATGAAGTTTATTGAAGCTATCCCCTCTGGTTCTATAGCCTCATAGTTGAGGGGAAATAACTGTTCCTGAACCTGCTGGTGTGGGACCTGAAGCTCCTGTACCTCCTTCCCAACGGCAACAGCAAGAAGAGAACATGACCTGGATAGTGGGGGTGATGGATGGTGACCTGATGGTGATGGATGCTGCTTTCCTGAGACAGCACTCTGTATCCACTACTTTTTATAGGATCTTCTATTCAAGAGCACTGATGTTTCTAGACCAGGCCATGATGAAACCAGTCAATATACTCTCCACCAAACATCTATAGCAGTTGGTCAAAGTTTTAGACAACAGGCGGATTCTTCGCAAACTTTTAAGAAAGTAGAGGCACAGCCATGCTTTTTTTGTAATGGCATTTATGTGCTGGCCCCAGGACAGATCCTCTGAAATGATTACACCAAGGAATTTGCTGACCCGCTCTATCTCTGATCCCCCAATGAGGACTGGCTCATGGGCCTCACGTTTTTCCTCCTGAAGTCAATAATCATATTTTTGGTCTTGCTGATAATGAGTGAGAGGTTATTGCTGTGGTACCCGACACAATTTTTCAATCTCCGTCCTATATGCTGCTTCATCACCACCTTTGATTCAACCAATGACAGTGGTGATGTCAGCAAACTTAACTATGGATTTGGAGCTGTGCTTAGCCTCACAGTCAAAAGTATAAAGCAAGTAGAGCAGGAGATTGAAAAGATTGGCTAAGTGTCTAATAGGTGCAGGAGTACTGTGGTCAGATTTATAGGTATCCCCAACATGGTGGTCTGTACATGGGGAATATCTTCTACTTGCCCATATTACCAGGAAGAGTCATTAAATATGACTCCTTAAGGTCATCGAGTCATAAAGTCCTACACCACAAAACCAAATCTAGTGATCCACCATGATCATACCCATTACAGTAGTTATCAATCCATAGACGTCTCTGCCTCAGCGATTCAAGTGTATGTGCAGATCCTGTATAGATGTTGTGAGAGTATGTGCCTCTCTCACCTCCTCAGGCAGCACTGTCCAGGTTCCAATCAATCGTTGTGTGAAAAAATTTCCTCCTTTAAATCTCCTACCTTATACCCATTCCTTCATGTTTTAAACACCCTCACTAAATCAAAAAGATTCTTACAATCTTTCCCTCTGACAATTTTGTATATCTTTATCAAGTCTCCCTTCAGCTTCCTCCATTCCAGTGAAAGCAAATCCAGCATATCCATACATGTGAAATGTCCCAGTCCAGGCTAAATCCTGGTGAACCTTCTTCAGCTCAGTTGCATCCTTGCTATAGTGTTGTGACCACACAATGGATAAGAAATAGCCAGTGTTTTATAAATTTTGCTTCTGAAATAGCTGTATAAAAGAAGTAAAATAATTAATTTCAAGAACTCTGCTCTCCATTCTGATTACAGGCCATTCACACAATACAATGTGGCCTGTTGCCACTGGAACAGAACTGTATAATTAGGCCAATAATAATAAATTAAAATGCATTCATTTAAATTTTCTAAAATCCAGTCTTTGTTTTGGATGCAAACTTCTACAAATGTACAATGGAGAGCATTCTGATTGGCTGCATTGCCATCTGGTTTGGGGAGGGGGGGTACTGCACAAGATCGAAGTAATTTGCAGAAACTTGTAAAATTAGTCAGCTATGTCACGGGTACCAGCCTCTGTAGTAACCAAGATATCTTCAAGAGGCAGTGCCTTAGAAAGGCAGTGACCATCATTAAAGATCTCCACCACCCAACACTTGCTCTCTTCTCATAGTTATCTTTAGGAAGGAGGCACACACTCAGTGATTGAGGGACAGCTTCTGCCCCTCTGCCATCCAACTTCTAAATTTAGTTTTTTTGTCTCTATATTTATTTATCAAGCATTTCATTGCAATGCAGCCGTAATGTTAACAAATTTCATGACATATGCTGGTGATATTAAACCTGATCCTGATTCTGATTACTTTTTAAAAATGCTGTGATTTAGGTGAGATGACCAGGCTGTCCATTGGGGTATTCACTTCAATATTCAGCTGAAGATGGAGTTAACGTTGTGCATTCTCTCTCACATTCTGCACAGGCTCAGTGAGCTCCAGTCCCTTTTCCTTCAGAAGAACAAGATGACCTACCTATCCAAAGTCTTGTGTAGAATGCCTCGTCTAAAGATGTTGGTTGTCAGTGGCGATGACATCAAGAACTTGCCATCTGCTCTTTTGATGGATCCCAATCTAAAGTAAGTGTGGCATTATAATCTTTGATTTTGTTGTTATTAAAATACTTTCCTTTATGTCTCCCCTTAATTACACTTTTGCTCAAAAGTCAATAGAAGCTGAAAATTTAAGCGATGCATTTCTGTTATTAGTTATGAGGTACTCCTCCACATTAGCCTGCCAGCAGACGGATGTATGAATTATCCAAGAGAACGCAAATGGATTCAGCTGATTGTCACTTTGTGAAGTGCAGAACACTGCTTCATTAGGTGACTGAGTTCATGATTGCTGGTGCACATGACTGAGCAAAGCTTACCAAATGAATAACAAATAATGACAGCATGACAGTTACAGAAATTCTCCTACAAACATGTTAATTATTTGAACTGGGATAAAATGAGACAGCAGCTCCTGTATCAGGGACATTCATGAATCAGCAACACTCTACGTACTGACTACAGCAAATTGTACCAAAAAATCATACAAAGTATAGTTGAGGGAATCAATACTAACAAGAAGTAGAAGAATAGTTGGAAGCATCAACATAATAAGGTAATTTTAAGTAAGTCATTAGAGGCAAGGAGCAATGTAGATTAACTTAATTGAGGAAGGTGTGGCACAGACTAAAGTTTCTGACACTGGTAATCTAATGGAGGTGCAAGATATGGAGTAAGCTAAAGCTAAAAATGTGGATGACACTGAACATAAAGAGATTTTACTGAAATAGTTTCCATAGTGGTTTGAGATTGAACATATGGAGGTTAATACTGGCACAACATTAATTTCAAACAACTCCTTTAAGAATTAACTTAGGTTTAGCGAACTCAAATAGTCAAATAGATTTATTGCATTGTTTCTGGCTATGTGTTATGTTTAGACAAGTGCATGGCACAGAAAGCACTTGAGTAAAATGATTTATTTAAGTTGTCTTTGCCTTTGTTATTGGTCGCAGAGGAATGTTCAACAGGAGAGTGTATAGCAATTAACAGTTTAATGAAATGAGCAATAAACATACTCTTTACTCACTGGAATAGGGAGTGTAGCTTCAACAAAACCAAACTGAAAATATCCTTAAGAGAACAAAAGCTAAGAAAAATTATCACATGTGGGATGATCAATATTGCAAACCAGCAGAGTGGAGAACGAGGAATACTTCATTCATATGGATTTCAGAAGTTTTTGGCAGACTATTATTGAATGTACTTATCTATCATAAATAAAGGGGTACAATATTTCTTACATTCATTTTTACATCTATTTTGTTTTGTCATGATGTGGGTCACAGCGGATTTCTGGGCAGGAGCACGATACAACAGCATACTTGAGTAAACTGAAGTTGCATATTGTTGACTGAAGCATTGTGTTGCTTTTGTAAAGTTTCCAGCTCAGAAACCTTAAGGCATCATTGTTCAATTGAAATTGTTCAAGTGAGGCAGAATTTATAGATGGTGCTTTTTTGCTAAAAATCTCTTCCTAAATTGTGAGGGCCTTAGAGGAACCTACACAAGGCCAGATCTTCTACAGTGCAACAATGGTGTTCTTCACACCAAAGAAACTAAACTCAGAATGTTATTCTGGGGAAGCTCAGAGCTTAATTACTCACTGAAGGAAAAGAAGAACATGTTGATTCCACAAACTCAACATCACCACATCTGTCATAGTTCTGGATTCTAAACTGAATTTCATTGACCGTATTGGGCTCTGGAGTTCCCTTTGAGCTCTCATCTTCTCGGGATATCTCCATTTTGGCATTTTTAGGAAGTGGTTTTTTGTCACCTGTCCTGCTGTCTTTTTGTGTGGCTCACGGTCAGAATGTTTTAGGATAATGTTCTTTTGGGATATTTTGGAGAACCTTGTTATATTGAAGAAGCTTTTGAAGGAAATAAATGAAGTACTGATTTAATATTAATACTTTTCAAATACTGTACATTTTAGGCCTGCCCAAAGCACATTCTAAAATAAATTTAGTAAAATAAAATTGGCATGAAGCTATTATTCTAATATAACAGTCTTCCACAAATAGTGATGCGCTAAATGAGTGATAGAGAAATAATGCCAGGGAAACTCATATATCCAACTGGAAAAAGTAAATAGGGCCTTGATTTAATGCCCTAAACAAAATGGAGCATCTTCAAACGTGTAGCACCTCTGTGCTACTGCAAAGCAGCATAATCCTGGATTTGTGTTCTTAAGAAAATTACCCAGGAAACTGGATGAAGGAAAGGCAATGGATGTTGTCTACATGGACTTTAGCAAGGCATTTGACAAGCACTGCATGGGAGGTAGGTCAAGAAGGTTCAGCTCAGCATTCAAGATGAGATAGTAAATTGGATTAGATATTGGCTTTGTAAGATAACCAGAGAGTGGAAGTAGATGTCTGGCTCTCTGACTGGTGGCCTGTGACTAGTGGAGTGCCGCAGGGATCGGTGCTGGATCCATTGTTGTTTGTCATCTATATCAACTATCTGGATGATAATGTGGTAAACTGGATCAGCAAATTTGTGGATGATACCACCATTAGAAGTGTAGTAGACAGCAAGAAAGACTATCATTGGTAAAAGTGAGTTCTGGACCAGCTGGAAAAATGGACTAAAACATGGCAGTTGGAATTTAATGCAGACAAGTGCAAGGTCTAGTCAAAGTTTCATAGAAATAGTTATAAAAAAGAAAAAACAATTTAATTGAGTAACAAATTATGTATTTAAGCGAAATACAGGAGAAATTAGAACACTATCAATACTACCACAGTACTATAAAACTATTTGTTCCTAACAGTTATCGATGGAGGAATTCAGCGTACATTGCTATATTCCTTCGATGGACGGTAAATTAACAAAATCAATGCAGGTACCTTGTCCAGATAATGGAATGATGTCATACAATGCTTTTGATGATTGCATTCTCCAAATATTCACTTTCATTGTAACATACAAGACAATTGCCTATATCTTCAGATTCCTCATAGTTGGTGAAGTAGCAAAATCATTTCATTTTACCTCCTGGCTGTTTCTGGCATGGCTAAGCCTGAACGCTTGAAACCAAAAATCACTGTCTTTTGAATACAAGCACACACAACTAGCACTATTTAAAAACTCTTCACTCTATGTACAGTGTAGTGTCTAACACATCTGACAGTAGTCAGAAACTGTTCAACAACAGTCTTCTGTCCCAATTAAGTGACATAGTGTTCCAAATAAACAAATGGTATCCCGGCTATTTCCTTGATTAGCTTTTCTTATTTTAGGAGTTGGCCCAAATAAGCAGCTGTCCCGATTAACTGTAGGCCCAAATAGTGGATTTACTAGAATCCACTGTATATAATCCACACTGAAAGGAGCTGCTTGACTATTGAGAGAGTGGAGCACTGCTGATGCTGTGATCTTCAACTGTAATGGTAACATATGGCTCCATCTCATAGTTTAGGAAAAACTTTTTAACCCAGAGAGTTGTGGATCTATGGAATGCTCTGCTTCAGAAGGCAGTGGAGGCCAATTCTCTGGATGCTTTCAAGGAAGAGTTGGATAGAGCTCTTAAAGATAGCAGAGTCAAGAGATATGGGGAGAAGGCAGGAACGGGGTATTGATTGTGGATGATCAGGCATGATCATATTGAATGGCGATGCTGGCTTGAAGGGCCGAATGGCCTATTCCTGCACTTATTGTCTATTATCGCCTCTGTTCTTAAGAGTTGTGCTTCAAAATCCCATACTGCAAGTTTTAGGAGAATTAGATCACAATGAGTTTAGGTGATTTTCATTTCCACTAATACTGTGAATGAAAGAATAATTAAAAGAAAGTGAATTTTTTCATATTTTAATGAGAAAACACTTTATGTTTTGATATTTTTATGAATTAAAAAGTTATGAGTAAATCAAATAATGATAAAAACTCAACTAAGGATTATGTATGTTCCTGTCCTTTACCAGATATATTGATCTTCGAGAAAATCCACTTGACAGTATTGGAGATAATACAATCAGTGAAATATTTGAAGATGATGAACATGAAGAATTTGAAAAAGATTTGATGCACACATACTTTCAGGATTTGGAAGAAAGAGGCAAGTACTCAGTTGGTTTTGTTTATTTGTTTCTAAGTTGGAGTTTTTAGTTTATGAAACTAGATAAGTTTAGGCTCTAGCCCAGCAAAATTAGAATGCATAGGAAAGATGAATAAAAAGTGAGAAGAGATGGTACAGCGGTAGTATCACCATGATTTGCTTTAAAATATTTCCAGTTGTAAGGATGTGTTGTTCCATTTTGTTCTTTAAGCACGATCTTTCTGAGTGGAGAGTGGAATCTTTGGGAAGGGTTAGTGGGACTGGATTAGGAAGTCACCACACCAAGAGTAGCTACAATAAGAATCAGAATTGAGATCAAAATCAGGTTTATTATCACCAGCATGTGATGTGAAATGTGTTAACTTAGCAGCAGCAGTTCAATGCAATACATAATCCAACAGAGAAAAAAAAGTAAATCAATTACAAAATATGTATATTGAATAGATATAAAACGTGGAAAAAACAGAAATTTTGTATATTTAAAAAAAGTGAGGTAGTGTCCAAGTGAGGTAATGTTCAACATCCATTTAGGAATCAGATGGCAGAGGGGAAGAAGCTGTTCTTGAATCGCTGAGTGTGTTGCTTCTGGCTTCTGTACCTCCTACCTGATGGTAACAATGAGAAAAGGGCATGCCCTGGGTGCTGGAGGTCCTTAATAGCCTTTCTGAGACATCACTCCTTGAAGATGTCATGAGTACTTTATAGGCTAGTACCCAAGATGGAGCTGACTAGATTTACAACCGTCTGCAGCTTCTTTCGGTCCTGTGCAGTAGCATCCCCCCCCCCCACATACCAGGCAGTGATGCAGCCTGTCAGAATGCTCTCCACGGTACATCTATAGAGGTTTTTGAGTGTATTTGTTGACATACCAAATCTCTTCAAACTCCTAATGAAGTATAGCCGCTGTCTTGCCTTCTTTGTAACTACATCGATATGTTGAGACCAGGTTAGATCCTCAGAGATCTTGACAGCCAGGAGCTTGAAACTGCTCACTCTCCCCACTTCTGATCTCCCTATGAGGATTGGTATGTGTTTCCTTCGTCTTACCCTTCCTGAAGTCCACAATCAGCTCTTTCATCTTACTGATGTTGAATGCCAGGTTGTTGCTGCAGCACCACTCCACTAGTTGGCATATCTCGCTCCTGTACGCCCTCTCATCACCACCTGAGATTCTACCAACAATAATTGTATCATCAGCAAATTTATAGATGGTATTTGAGCTATGCCTAGACACACAGTCATATGCATATAGAGAGTAGAGCAGTGGGCTAAGCACACATCCCTGAGGTGCACCAGCATTGATCATCAGTGAGGAGGTGATATTATCACCAATCCACACAGATTGCTGTCTTCCAGTTAGGAAGTTGAGGATCCAATTGCAGAGGGAGGTACAGAGGCCCAGATTCTGCAGCTTCTCAATCAGGATTGTGGGAATGATGGTATTAAATGCTGAGCTACAGTTGATGAACAGCATCTTGACATAGGTGTTTGTGTTATCCAATGGTCTAAAGCTGTATGGAGAGCCATTTTGATTTCGTCTGTTGTTGACCTGTTGTGGCGATAGGCAAATTGCAATGGGTCCAGGTCCTTGCTGAGGCAGGAGTTCAGTCTAGTCATGATCAACCTCTCAAAGCATTTCATCACTGTAGATGTGAGTGCTACTGGGCAGTAGTCATTAAGACAGCTCACATTATTCTTCTTGAGCACTGGTATAATTGTTGCCTTTTTGAAGCAAGTGAGAACTTCCACCCATAGCAATGAGAGGTTGAAAGTGTCCTTGAATACTCCCACTAATTGGTTGGCACAGATTTTCAGAGACTTACCATGTACTCCATCAGGACCTTCTGCCTTGCGAGGGTTCACTCTCTTTAAAGACAGTCTAACATTGGCCTCTGAGACAGAGATCACAGGGTCATCAGGAGCAACAGGGCTCTTCACAGCTGTAGTTGTGTTTTCCCTTTCAATACTATAAGCTGCAATTTAAAAAATGCATAAGAGGAACAGAGAGAAGAGTGGCTTGCATCCATTTCCCCAGTCCAGTCCCTGCAGCAATAACAAGATTTTTAAAACAATAACTTAACTTTCTCAGATCCAAAGGCATATACAATTCCTTCTGAAAGAACTTGAATCTTCCTCCCTACTTAAACTTAGTATTTAACTACTATAGTATATAAAACAATTCATGTTCCAAGCCTTCCCCCGTATTGCTCCCCAACTCTTCCTCCACTACATTGATGACTGCATTAGTTCTGCTTCATGCACCAACACTGACCTCATCAATTTCATCAACTTTGCCTCTAAATTCTGCCCTGCAGTTTTGGTCCATCTCTCCTTCCTCCCCTTTCACGATCTCTCTGTTTCCACCTCTGGAGTCAAACTGTCAAAAGACAGCTTTTATAAACCTACTGATTCCCACAGTTAACTTCACTATACTGCTTCCCACCCATCTCCTGTAAAAACGCTCAGTTCTTCACTTCTGCCGGATCTGTTCCCAGGAAACGACTTTCTTTTCCAGGATATTAGTGATTTCCTCCTTCTTCAAAGAATGGGTTTCTCTCCCTCTATGATTGATGCTGCCCTCACCTGCATCTCCTCCATTTCCCAAACATCTGCACTCACCCCTACTTCTCACCACCTTAACAGTGATAGAGTTCCTCTTGTCCTTACCTACCAGCCATGAGCAGACACATCCAACACATCCTCCTCCACAATTTCTGCCATCTCTAAAGAGATCCTACTACTAAACATATTATTACTTCCCATCCACCCCCCACTCCGCTTTCCCCAGGGATTGCTCTGTCCACGATTCCCTTGTCTATTCATCCCTCCCAGCACGCATCCCTAAGCAATCAGCCTAAGTGCTACATCTGTCCATTCACCTCCTCCCTCACCTCCATTCAGGGCCCTCATTCAGGGCAACTCTTCACCTGACAATCTGCTGGGGTCGTCTAGTGTGTCCCGATGCGGGCTCCTCTACATCAGTAAGACCTGTTGTAAATTTGCCAACTGCTTTGTCAAGCACCTCCGCTCCACCTTCCAAAAGTCGAATTTCCCAGTGGCCAAACAGTTTAATTCCAATTCCCATTCGCGTTCCGTCCGACAGGTCGGTTCATGGCCTCTTCTAGTACCAAGATGAGGCCACCCGCAGGTTGGAGGAGTAACACCTTATATTCCATCCAGGTAACCTCCAGCCTGATTGTATGAATATCAATTTCTCCTTCCGGTAAAAAAGTTCCTTCCCCCTCCTCTCTTCCTCTCTTTCCAACTCTGGCATTTTATCTCTTCTCATCTGCCTATCACTTCCTTCTAGGTCCCCTCCTCTTTCCTTTTCTCACATGGTCCACTCTCCTCTCCTATCAGATCCTTTTTTTTCCAGCCCTTCTCCTTTCCCACCCACCTGGCTTTACCTTTCACCTTCCATCTAGCCTCCTTCCCCTCCTCCCAAATTTTCTTATTCTGGCATTTCCCCCCTGCCTTTTCAGTACTGAAGAACATTGACTGTTTATTCATTTCCATAGATGCTGCCTGACTTGCTGAGTTCCTCCAGTATTTTGTGTGTGCTATTATATTTTATGAATGGTTTGCCCCGGAGTTTTGAAAAGTCATGTAATTTAATGAGGTTGTTTATATCCCCAGCAGCTGCTGAGAGCATTTTGACATGTATATTGTTGCAATATTTTATCCCTAGTGCTAGCTGTAACATTATAATTCAGTTTATAAAAATTACTTCAAAGTCTGGCAGATTCTCTAAAAGATTAGTGATCCATTCCATTACTGTAGTTTATTGTGTCAGCAAAATTATTGCTTGATGATATAAAACAACGCTGTTTTTGTTTTAACTGCAGAATCAGCGCCAACCTACACAACAAGGGTGTCTCTAAGCCTTCAGCTCTGACAACATTTGGCATCATATTTCACCAATATATGAAAAGGATCTCAAACAAATTTAAGAACGATGATGCTTTGTCCAGAACTTATCTACTGAATCAGAAGCTGGCTTCAAGTGATCTCGTCGTGCTATTTTAAAAACTGAAGTCACATTTGTGAAATTGAAATTAGAAAGTAGTTTTATTATAGATATGCTGCTTTTATTTGTGGCACAGTTCAGTAGCTGCCTATAACATGAGCTGTTGATTGGAGTTACATGACCAAATGTTAAAGGTGAGGAGTATTGACATATTCAGGAGTAATGAGGGGAATTATGACTTGATCTGGATGTCTACAATGTGTATGTATTATAGTAACTTGGATATAACAGAAGATTCTGAAGAAATATGTGCAGTTTTTACAATTTTATTAATCTTAATTCTATTTCTCATATTATCACAATTGTAATCACAATTAGAAAGTTATTTTACACACATAAGGATTTTTTTTCTTCATCTTGTCTGTTAGAAACTAGGAGATTTAGATTTGCAGTGGGCCAGTATTCACTAGTTTATTCCTGTTTAACTGAAGAATTAATCAATGTTAAATATATAATAGTATAATTAAGACTCTCCCAGATACTCCTCAAGCTTCTTCAATGTTTCCACCACCTAAAATCTTGTCAGGTGGTAAAAACATCCTCACCCCGATATAATTCTTTTCTCCTGTTGGGGGCAGAAATTTGTCTCTGGTTTGAAGCTCTAAACATATGAGTAGATGAGTCACTTGTTGTACTGACCTCCATGCATTTCATTCAGCTGATGTCAATGGAACGTACTGGAGGTGAGTACAACTGGTACCAATATTCTTTCAGCACTAATCACTAGTGGTGACGTTCTGCCCTGTCGTCAACAAAGTTAACTTTCTTCAATCATTTAATACATTTCTCAGCTGTCTTAGTGTAAGTTCTCAGCATTTTGATTTTCCTACAAGTTTTCTTTCCCTGTAATGAACAATTTGACTTCTGCTCTTAACAAAATGAACCTGGATAAAACTAATACTGAAGAGGTCTGTCCCAATTGATAGTAGAACTGTTGAATAAAGAAGATTAGGGCAGTAGTCCTTATTTTTCCAAATAGTTTTCCTCTCTGCATTCTCCCGGGAGCTTTCAGGGAATGTAGTTCATGATAGCAAGATAAGTTTTTAAAAAAATGATGACTTTTTTTTATTATGCCGCATAGAAATCTCATTTATTGCTGGAGGCAATACAAAAACATTTGATTTACAGCCTGTTCCCAATGTGCACGTTGGAATAGCATCACAACAAATGATATCTGCCAGAAGTTTATTGTAATGAGAATTTGTCATAAATATCAACAATCCGGATGATAATGTGGTTAACTGAATCAGCAAATTTGCAGATGACACCAAAATTGGGGGTGTAGAGGACAGCAAGGAAGACTATCAGAGTTTGCAGCGAGATCTGGACCAGGTGGAAAAATGGACTGAAAAATAGCAGATGGAATTTAATGCAGAGAAGTGAGAGGTGTTGCACTTCAGTAGGACCAACAAGGGTAGGTCTTACACAGTGAAAAATAGGGCACTAAGGAGTGCTGTAGAACAAAGGGATCTGGGAATTCAGGTCCATAATTCATTGAAAGTGGCATCATCAATAGATAGGGTTGTAAAGAAAGCTCTTAGCACACTGGTCTTAATAAATCAAGGTATTGAATACAGGAGCTGGGACGTTATGTTGAAATTGTATGAGACATTAGTAAGGCTTAATTTGGAGTATTGTGTGCAGTTTTGATCACCTGCCTACAGGAAAGATGAAAATAAGGTTGAAAGAGTACAGAGAAAATTTATAAGGATGTTGTCGGGACTGGAGGACCTGAGTTATAAGGAACGATTGAATAGTTAGGTCTTTATTCTCTGGAATGTAGAAGATTGAGATGAGATTTGACAGAGGTATTCAAAATTACGAGAGGTAGGTAGAGTAAATATAAGCAGACTTTTTTTCCACTGAGGTTGGGTGGGACAGCAATAAGAGATCATAGGTTAAGGGAGAAAGGTGAAAATTTTAAGGGGAACATGAGGGAAACTTCTTCACTCAGAGGGTTTTGAGAGTGTGGAATGAACTGTCAGCACAAGTGGTGCATGAGAGCTCAATTTCAGCATTTATGAGAAGTTTAGATAGGTACATGCATGGTAGGGGTATGGAGGGCTATTGTCCCAGTGTAGCTCGATGGGAGTAGGCAGTGTAAATGGTTTGGCATGGACTAGATGGGCCAAGGGGCAGGTTTCTGTGCTGTACTTTTCTATGAATCTCGGATTCTAAAAATCTGATACTCCGTTTTTTTGCTTTTAGCTTAAATACATTGTCCACCATGCTAACACACAAATAAGCTACATCAAGTTGATTTTGGCACTATACTTAAATATTGTAAAAATATATTATTCCAGGATAAATGGATTGTTTCATGAAAGGACCTCATTGCTTTAGTTAGTTCACTGTGTGAAGTGATAAGATAAAGAATGTTGGCATAATTCCACTGAACTGGGGATCTCCTTATTGCAAGTAGGGGAAGAGCATTTGCAGAGTTCCCTTTTTGAATTTGCTATCTAATAATCTCTTGCAGAATTTCATCAGCAGAATATTAGATGTGGATTAGTCCAACCCTGTAGATGTCCAATCACATTCACAGTCCACAATCATTTGAAAAAAACAGCCATTTGAATGAAATATGAGGGTTCTATCATCTGTGGAGCTTAACCCCATTCTCTTCGGGAGAAGAAACATGAGGAAAAATAGAAAAAGTGCAAATTAAATTGCAAAACATGTCAACTGATGACAAATATGCTTGAATAGCTTTTACCATTTGCAAAGACATTCTCTAAAACATGAGCAACTCAGTTTTTGTAATTATATTATTGCATTTGTAAAATTTATTTTTGCATTTTTCTTATAATAGAGTGCACAGAGTTATGATAAATTATATATTAAAATGAATGATAATTACTTGAAATTACTGATTTTTTGAATGTTAATGAGTGCTGACAAATGCTTATTGCAAAATATCATTAATTCTTATGTACTTAAAATGTAATTATAAACAGAATACTGCCAACAACTCATATTGTTCTGTGATAATTTTCCATAGTTTACTGCTAAGTACTTATGACACATCAAAGCTGAGCAGCAATCAATATATGTACTCAATAAGGGCAGTTCTCTTTAGGAAATTACTGGAAAAGGCTAGAAAAAAGATTGATTAATGAACCAACCAAATTGTGGCTGACAATTTTTTCCAGAAAAAATCAGGCAATGAAATCACAATAATGCTCCTCTCTTCCAGAAAGATATTTGTTCAGCAAAACTGTGAAAAGCTTACTGCTATAAATTATGGGTAAGATTGCTAAGTCCTGTAGCTTGCTGGTACAGTCAGCCCTCCGTACCCGCGGATTCAACCAACCACGGATCGAAAATATTCTTTACTCTACCACAGGAAGTTCATAAAGCATCAGTGTTTTATAAAATGTTTAAGTACTCTGTTGGTGAACTGTGCAACAATCTCAAAGCAGTATGGCAGAAGGATCTTGGAAGCGATATTGAAGATAATGAGTAGTCAAATATTTTATCAAATGTGGGTAGACATATTAAGGAAGCGAGAGGGAAATTTATTCAGTATAAGATAGTACACAGATATTATTGGACACCAACTAGACTCTACAAAATGTGGATTGTTGATAAAATCATTTATGCTGGCAATGTAAGAATGAGGTGGGCACATATTTTCACATGATTTGGGAATGTTCCATGGTTCGTCCATTTTGGTGTAAAGTTCTTGATTTGTTGGGGAATTGGTCGGGTCCTACACTGCCCTTGTGCCCACGGCTTTGTCTCCTGGATGATAGGACAGTGATACCTAATGTAAACAATGACAAATTTACTATTTTAAAGGTGGGTCTCATCACAGCTGCAAGAATAACATTGCAAAACTGGAAAAAACCCAGATGTCCCACTGTGAGGGAATGGACTGAGGAAATGGTTAAGGTTTCATCATATGAACACATGTTAGGAAGAATTAACAGTGAGGGAAAAGTGCAAGACGCCTGGGATCAATTTTGGTTGTATGTTAATTTAAACTTAAATTGGAAGTTTTTTTTCTGTTTCTTAGTTTTATGTATTTTCCTGTCATGGGATGGCTGCGTAAATATGCTGTACTGTATCTGCTCTATGATATACTGTGCTGCTTTGTAAAATAAGAATAAATAATAATAACAATTTGAATTACAAAAAAAAGAAAAAAGAATTCCAGAAAGTTCCAAAAAGCAAAACTTGAATTTGCCGCACACCGCGCACTATGCTGAATCCACGCGAATGAAGTGATATGTAGGCATACCCTGCTGTAGCCTCCCACCATTTCACAGATCCTCAGTCTCTCTCTAGCACTCGTTGTTTGGGCATTGTTCGCCTCACATCTCGTTCATTCGCTACTTGTGTTGTGAGCGAGAGGAATGAGTTTAAGGCCAGTGAGAGATGGCTGGCTAGCTATGTAAAGTGCTACAGCCTCAAGAACTTAAAAGACCATGGGAAAATCGGCATCAGCTGATGCCAAGGCAGCTTCAGCGTTCCCAGAAGAGCTACAATGGTTGCGTCTGTACTGAACATGTACAGACTTTTTTTCCTTGTCATTAGTCCCTAAACAATACAGTATAACAACTACTTACATAGTATTTACATTGTATTAGGTATTATAAGTAATCTAGAGATGACTTAAAGTATACGGGAGAATGTGCGTAGGTTATATGCAAATACTACGCCATTTTATATAAGGGACTTGAGCATCTGCCGATTTTGGTATCCGCGGAGGGGGCCTGGAACCAATCCCCTGCAGATACCGAGGAACGACTGTAAAACACCATAAATTATAGATCACACTTGCTTCTTGTATCAGCTGAGCTTTACACAGTACCTTTAATCTGAAGCTTGCAATCAGAAGAATATTTTCTAGCATGATGTACTGAAGCTTAAAAAGTGTTTTTCAACAGCAGGGCAACCAGCCAATAATGTTCGGCTGAGGATTTCTTCCATCACGCCCTGCATTGCCAGCCTGAGAACTTCAAATACCTTTGCAAAGGATGCAAATCTGAAATAAATAGAGAAAATGCTGGAAATATTCTGCAGATCACACCTGTGAAATAAAACTAAGTAAATATTTCATGTTAACAGCCCATTATCAAAATTTTGAGGAGGTTAAATCACTGAACATTGGGTATAGAATTGTCATTGACTTTTGCTTTACATGCTATTTTAATAAAGAAGGATATGCTTTGCATATAGGGTGCACAGCACAGAAATAGGCTGCACAAAATGTTGGAAGAAACCTGGAGGTCAGGCAGCATCCACGGAAATGAATAAACTGTCAATATTTCAGGCCAAGACCCTTCTTCAGTACTGAGAAAGAAAGGGGAAAATACCAAAATAAAAAAGGGGGTGGGGGTGGGGAGAGGCTAGCTAGAAGGTGAAAGGTGTAGCCAAGTGTGTGGAAAAGGTCAAGGGCTGGAGAAAAAGAAATCCGATAGGAGAGACGTGTGGACCGTATGAGAAAGGAAAGGAGGAGGGACCCAGGGGAATTAGTAAGCAGGTGAGAAGAGGTAAAGGTTAGAGTGGGGAATAGAGGGGAGAGGAAGTTAGATTACCAGAAGGAGAATTCAATATTCCAGCCATCAGGTTGGAGGCTACCAAGATGAAATATAAGGTGTTGCTCCTCCACCCTGAGATTGACCTCATCTTGGCACGAGAGGAGGTCATGGACCAACATATTGGAATGGGAATTAAAATGTTTGGCCACTGGGAAGAGAGTTTGCATTGGATTTCCAACATCTGCAGACTTTCTCGTGTTACAGAAATAGGTTATGATGATAATAGCCATGATGATAGAAGCTTCATTTTTATGCACCCTGTACTTTGGAGAAACTAGCAATGCAATAGAGCAAGAAATGCTGTTTGACTTTGGATTAATTCACTGGTTCTGTTTGAAGGATTATCAGATGTGCAACAATGATCTCATGGACGATGTTACAAAGATCTTTTGGAATGGACCTATGTAACAAAACAAGTTTTTGAATTTAAATCAGTATTGGAAGATGTACGCTCTGGAAATCGGGTCCCCATATCAACATCCCATTGGCCAAAGGGATCACTGGATGAGTCATCTGTATTCTATGATTTCAAGAGCAGATTTAGGAATTTTGCAACAAATGCACACTTCCTGTCTCCTTCTTTTAACTGTTTAACACATAACAAACAAGCACTTCAGATGCATGTAAAACTATGAGCTGTAAGTTCCCCAGCAAGTGACACAGCAGCTGCTTTGGAAGTATATTGTTGTTCCATCATAATCACTGTCCAAATCCTGGCACTCCCGATATAATAACTAAAGAAGTATCTTCAGCAGCAGTTCAAAAAGGAAGCTCATCACCACTAGTTTAAAGGCAATTAGGATGGAAAATGCTGGCCTTGCCAGTGACTACTAGATCTCACAAAATTAATGTGTAAAAAAAGTACAATGGCAGATGTCAGGAATCCTAGGATTACTGCATTTTGAACAAAGCTTAAGAAGTTCAACAATATCCAAGACAATGCAGTCTACTTGGCTGACACCGAATCCACCAACCTAAACATTCACCATCCATTTTACACCATTGCTTCAACATGTACTAAATTAACTCGCCATGACTCCTACATCAGCATCCTCCAGGCAGGGAAATGTGCAACAGAGACACGGGGTTCTCCAAAACTTATCCTGAAAAGTTATGTAAATATGGAAGTTAGGAATGTGTATACATGTCTGCCACATAACTTTAAGGATCTAGGTGCCTTAGGCTAGACATTTAAAATTCCTGAGAAAGGGCAGGCATGTGCATGCATCTGTAATGTCCAAATATACATGTTTGTTTCTAGATACTTTTATTCATTAACTGCTCCCAAACATGTGATATTTACCAAGCTTAAGGAACCAAGTCGTAGGTGATTGGAACCACACAAGTTGGTTCTCCTCCAAGCCATGCACCACCCCTACTTCAGAATGTGTTCCTTCATTGCCACTGGGTTTAAACCCTCATAATCTCTATATAAAGGAAGAAGAATCAGGTTTGATATCATTGGCATATGTTGTGAAAATTGTTGTCTTTATGGTAGCAGTACAATGCAATACATAATAAATAGAAATAAACTGTGAATTAGAGGAAGTATATATATATATAAAATGGCTAAATTAAATAAGTATTGAAAAATAGAAATAAAAAAATGATGTAGTGTTCATGGGTTCAATGTCCATTTAGAAATTGGATGACAGAGGGGAAGAAGCTGTTCCTGAGTCATTGAGTGTGTGCCTTCAAGCTTCTGTACCTCATTCCAGATGGTAGCAATGAGAAAAAGTCATGTCTGGGATGACAGGGTACCTTGATGATGGATGCTGAGATCCATCGCCGAGATCCTAGGTCTCCAAATGCAAACCATACTCTTGGGTTGCACCCTTGACATGTTGGATAACGGCAAGAGCGGGTCCCATTCCCACAAAGAACTGAAGTCAGCATGTAACTCCAGGTCAGGGTCTTCAAAAGAACCCTGATGTTTCTGAAGATGCAAGCAAAGGAGTCGCCGTTTAGCGCCATCTTGACTAAGCTCCGCCCTCCAAAAGTTGTTTTTATGTGCACACAATTTACTAGTATAAAACGACAAATAATTTCTGCACTGTCTCTCCATGGTTTTAGACAACAATGGGATTACAGGAGACCTACTTAACAGTTGGTGTAACGTTCTCCTTCGCGTGTACTAATAACGCCGAATTCAACGTCGAGATAAACCACAGTCAATGAAACCAGATCGCAGTAAGATTAACCATTTACTGTTCACTCTTCACATTAACATATGGTGAAAACTGTTGATAAAACAATACAAGATTGATACAGTATTTGTTCCTTCCTTAATATCACATTTCAATTGTAAATACTTGCAAAGGTGACTATAACTACATTATACTAAGGTGCAGTATACAGGCAGAGTTTACCTGCTCCATTGACTACTTTAAATACACTTCAATGCAAACTATCCGCAACTCTTTAACTAACGAAAGCATAAACATTATCGACCGTCGTTACTTTTAACAGGATCGGCATTAACATCTTAGTTCAATATATCGATTATCTATTAACTTACAGCGTTGCTCTCACTGTGATTTCTAATGCCTGCAAACAACTTCTGCTCAGGTGTGCCTCGTGGTGAGCCCCCACCCTCGCGTTAATTTCAAACCGGTACTTTCCCACAAGACGCGGCGAAACCGGATGTGACGTCATCGCATGCCGATATATTTTACATGCATGAATATACTTTAAACACTTCTAATTCTAACTAGAAAATACTATCGAATGAATTACTAAGCGAAAATATTATAAACTAAATAACTGTCGTAAAGACAGCACACTCCCCGCTTGACCTTCGTAAGGTCATAATGAACAGAGTACAAAACTTAGTCTCTTAATCAGTCATTAGGTAGAAGTAGAATAACTTCTGTAACTGGCCTTCGGTAAATTTTCACATCGCCTTGGTCGGTAGTCTTCAATTCTATCTTCCTGACATGTCCATCCCCGCTAGGGAATGTAGCAGCAATTCTGGCCATTGGCCAGCTGTTGCGGGCGATCTGCTTGTCCCTGAGCAGGACTAAGTCTCCAACTTGAAGATTCCTGCGGGGTTCTGTCCACTTTTGTCTCTGTTGCAACAAGGGTAGATATTTTTGTCTCCAGCGAGACCAGAGCTGATTTGCCAGAGCCTGGACTTGTCTCCATTGCTTTGTGTACAAATCCTCGTCTGAGAAGCCTCCTGGTGGAGGGGGAGCTCCTGCCTTCTGCGTAAGGAGCATTGATGGCGAAAGTATGAAGGGGTTTTCTGGGCCAGAAGACACAGGTAGGAGTGGTTGTGCGTTTATAATGGCTGTGACCTCTGCCATTAGGGTGCACAGTACCTCGTGGGTCAATCGGGTGCGTTGCTGCATCTCAGGTTTCCTTTTCCGAGTTTTCCGTAAGGACGTGAACCATTTGACTGCCTGCTCTTTGTTATCTGGTGAGCGCTGGCGTGGTTCTCTGAAAGGCAATGGGGCAACCCCATTATTTGCTTCGTCTCTGAAGACCTTGGTGTCCTTTATTTTTAAAGCAATGGCATCTTGAGCTAATTGTGCAAGTTTATTTCCGTGCTCGGTTTGAACGAAAACTGACTGACCTAGCGTCTCGTCGGTTACTTTACGCTTGTTAACATCTGGTTGTGCTTCCTTAATGCACGGGACACTCGGGCAGGGTTGAAAGATTGAATGGCGGCCACTCTCTAGCACATTGGTCTTGAGTGTGTTAACCACCGGTTTGTGTACGTCTTCAGGGCACACCCCTCCTATCACCACCCAGCCTAGATCCAAGCGTTGTGCAAAGGGGGCGTCGTGTGGTCCATTGACCTGCTGCCTAACCTTGTGTACGTGGATTACATCTCTTCCTAATAGCAGGAGTATTTCCGCTTTTGGATCCAGTTCTGGGATGTGTTTGGCGATGTGGTGGAGATGTGGCTGGTGTAGCGCCACACTTGGTGTCGGGATCTCAGTGCGGTTATTCATGATTCCATCGCACTCTTAGAGCGGAGGGAGACAGATGACGACTTTACCATCCAGGGACTCGATCTGGATGCCTTCTGCCTTCCTTCCTTGGGTTTCCATGTTGCCTGAGCAAGTTTTGAGGTAGTATGGGAACCGCTCACTCTCAATGTTGAACAATTTAAAGAACTCTGGACTGACTAGTGAGCGATTGCTCTGATCGTCCAGAATCACATAGGCTTTGATGGCCTTGTCTTTGGCTCCTTTAGGGTACACCTTAGTGAGGCAGATCTTGGAACAAGAACGGCTTGACTGAGCTTGACCGCAAACTTCTGTACAGTTCGAGCTGACAATTGTTGTCCTGGAGTGAGCCTCTCCCTCCCCGCCGTCCTGTTGTGGGGGTGAAGGAGCGTTGTCGGTTTGCGGTGGACAATCCTTACTAGGGTCGTTGTTAGTTGTAAGGGCTTCAGTCTTGAGCACTGAGGCGGGTTTATCAATGTTGAAAACATTCGAAGAGGATCTACTTGGCTTGGTGTAAATCGTACTGCTTCCTGGACCCGCGAGGCTAGGGTCGTTTCGCTTCTTCGCCTCCCTGCACACAAACCTAGCGAGCAGCTCAAAGGGAGGTGGTTGATCATCGTGCTCTTCCTTGTAATCTAAAGCAATGGACAGCCACCTGTCCTGCAGCCCAAAAGGAAGTTTGTCCACGACTTGACTAATCCCGGATGGAGTATCTAGGTATACTAGACCAGCTGAGTAGCCATCTTCTTTGGCGCCTTGGATCTCCATGAGTAAATCTCCGAATTCTCTTAACTTAATGTGATCTTTGGCTGACACCTTAGGAAAGTTTTCCAGACGTCGATATAGCGCCGCTTCAATAACTTCGGGGGCCCCATAGCCCTCCCGAAGTCTCTCCCACGCTTTGCTTAAAGCTAGCTCGGGTTTGTTGATGTACACTGAACGCATGCGTCTCACCTGTTCGCGTGATTCTTTTCCCAGCCATTTCGTCAGAAGGTCCAACTTTTGGGTTGCACTGAGCTGGACTCCGTCGATCGCGTTGGTGAATGTCGAGTACCATGCACAGTAATTTTCAGGTTTATCGTCAAACTGGTACAGTCCCGAAGTGACGAGATCCCATCGTGCTAAATACTGCATCGTGGGATCGGCTGTAAGCGGCATGCGGGCTGGAGAAGTATGTTGGCGCCTATATAACTGAGAGCGTACGTTTCTCATGGAATTTGCCATCCTGGATTCGACCTCTGCATCTCTTCACATCAAACTTTGTAAGTTTGGTGTCGAGAAGTATCGGTTGTCAGCTCTTTCATTCTTGACTTCATCACGGAGTCGCGAGGGTAAATTTTCTTCCTCGTATGGATGTGATGCAATCGTGACTCTCTGAGGTTCCTCGTAGCTGGGGAAGTTATCAAATACGTATGGAGAGGGGAGACGAGCCTGCCTGTCTATTTGAGATTGTACATAGTCGCTTGTGCGTTCCAGTCTGGTCCTTTCTAAAGTAGATCTTACTTTGGTCAGATCATGCGACCTTTCAGCTTCTTCTATGTACTCTGCTTCCGCCTTGGCAGCTTCTTCTTCTCTTTCTAGCTGCAGCACTTGCAACTCTGTCGATATTTTTGCCATTTCCAACTGGGTTTCGGCTTCTCTGGTGGCCACTTCCCTTTGTCTGGCGGCCCTTTCCTTCTGGATTTTCGCCTGTGTTTCGGCTTCTCTGGCGGCCTCTTCACTTTGTCTGGCGGCCCTTTCCTTCTGGATTTCGGCTTCTCTGGTGGCCTGTTCCATTTTCAAAACTGCTTCTTGTCTGGCGTAACGCAGTCGCACCCTGGCGGCTTCTGCCTTGGCTCTTGCCTGGGTGGACTTACTTGATGTCGCTCTACTTCCCTTGTCGCTGGGCACCATCGACTTGATCCCGGATCGAGCTGACATTGCAGCACTTGGAACACCTGATAACGCCCGGGTGGGCTTACTTGATGTCGGTTTACCGCCTTTGTCGCTGGGCGGCGTCGACTTGATGCTGGATCGAGCTGACATTGCAGCACTTGAAACACCTGATAATGATGCTTTTTCACTGTAACGTTCTCCTTCGCGTGTACTAATAACGCCGAATTCAACGTCGAGATAAACCACAGTCAATGAAACCAGATCGCAGTAAGATTAACCATTTACTGTTCACTCTTCACATTAACATATGGTGAAAACTGTGATAAAACAATACAAGATTGATACAGTATTTGTTCCTTCCTTAATATCACATTTCAATTGTAAATACTTGCAAAGGTGACTATAACTACATTACACTAAGGTGCAGTATACAGGCAGAGTTTACCTGCTCCATTGACTACTTTAAATACACTTCAATGCAAACTATCCGCAACTCTTTAACTAACGAAAGCATAAACATTATCGACCGTCGTTACTTTTAACAGGATCGGCATTAACATCTTAGTTCAATATATCGATTATCTATTAACTTACAGCGTTGCTCTCACTGTGATTTCTAATGCCTGCAAACAACTTCTGCTCAGGTGTGCCTCATGGTGAGCCCCCACCCTCGCGTTAATTTCAAACCGGTACTTTCCCACAAGACGCGGCGAAACCGGATGTGACGTCATCGCATGCCGATATATTTTACATGCAATGAATATACTTTAAACACTTCTAATTCTAACTAGAAAATACTATCGAATGAATTACTAAGCGAAAATATTATAAACTAAATAACTGTCGTAAAGATTACAGTTGGAGTTGGCATTTTGCCATTTAAACTTATTCGATGTAACATTACGGATCATATGTAATCGAGCTAAGAAACCCCATGTGTGTAACTTGATGTTCACTTCAAATTATTATACTAGGTTCTCTGATTTGAGAGGGTTAGTTTTTAACTCATCTTCCCTTTGCTATCTTGTTACATTTCAATTGAAAGATCAACGCTGCACCTCAAACCTCCGCTGATGTAGGTCTCATCAGTATCTTGTAACCATAACACAGGATTCTTCACTTTCCTACTTTTACTCCATTTTCGGCATTTGCTTTTTGCCTTCCACAGACATCCTGGGATTGAAAACTTGCTGTGTGGAGAAATTTCATTGGATGTTAAATGTGCTGCAATCACACAATGGTGCAGTGTTTGAATGAGCAAAGTTACTGTGGCACCAGGTCAAGTACTGACTGAGATAATAACAGAATTATTCAGTGACCTATTAAATACTGTCCAAAACATATTGGAGTACTTTGTCAGAACTTGACTATACCTCTTCCCACCCTGTCTCTTGTAAAAATGCTACTCACTTTTCTCAGTCCCTTCATCTCTACAGCATCTGTTCCCAGGATGAGGCTTTCCTTTCCAGGACATCTGTGATGTCTTCCTTCTTCAAGGAATGGGGTTTCTATTCCTCCACCGTTGATGCTGCCCTCACCCGCATCTCCTCTATTTCCTGGACATTCGCACTCACCCCATCTTCCCACTGCCTTAACAGTGATAGAGTTCCTCTTGTCTTTACCTACCACCACATGACCTTCTGCATCCAACACATCCTCCTCTGCAACTTCCACCATCTGCAAAGCGATCCTACCACCAAACTCGTCTTACCTCCCCCACCCCCAACCCTCCACTTTCCACAGGGAACACACCTTCCATGATTC
Organism: Hypanus sabinus; assembly: GCF_030144855.1. Classification (NCBI taxonomy): domain Eukaryota; kingdom Metazoa; phylum Chordata; class Chondrichthyes; order Myliobatiformes; family Dasyatidae; genus Hypanus; species Hypanus sabinus. Next base: position 45,227,362 of record NC_082710.1, read on the forward strand.
CTTTGTCAATTCGTCCCTCCCTACTAACCTCCCACCCGGTGTTTATTCCTGCAAGTGGTCAAAGTGTTACACCTGCCCATTCACCTTCTCCCTCACCTCCATTCAGGGCACCAACAATCCTTCCAAGTGAAGCAACACTTCACCTGTGAATCTGCTGGGTTGTCTATTGTGTCCGATACTCCCGATGTGATCTCCTCTACATTGGTGAGACCCAACGTAAACTGGAGGACCGCTTTGTTGAGCATCTTTACTCCATCTGCCAAAAGTGGCCAAACATTTTAATTCTGATTCCCATTCCCAGTCTGAAATGTCAGTCCATGGCTTCCTCTTGTGCCAGGGTGGAGGAGCAACACCTTATATTCCATCTGGGTAGCCTCCAACCTCATGTCTCCTTCAGGAGGAAAAATATTCCCTATCCCCTCTTACCCCCTTTTTCTATTCCCCACTCTGGCCTCTTGCCTGTACTCACCTGCCTATCCCCTCCTCCTGGTGTCCCTCCTCCTCCCTTTCTCCTATGATCTACTCTCCTCTCCTATCACATTCCTTCTGCTCCAGCCCTTTAGCTCTCCCACCCACCTGGCTTTACCTATCACCTTCTAGCTTGTCCTCCTCCCCCCTCCCCCCACCCTTTTATTCTGGCATCTTCCCCCTTCCTTTCCAGTCCTAAAGAAGAGTCTCAGCCCAAAACCTTGACTCTTCATTTCTATAGATGCTGCCTGACCTGCTGAGTTCCTCCATCATTTTGTGTATGTTGCTTTGGATTTCCAGCACCTGCAGAATTTCTTGTGTTCACGGTTACTTTTATTTTAACAAAGAAGTTGACAGGTAAATTGTATCTGGTAAAACATTTATAGACAAAATCTGTGAACTAAAAAGTGGAAGTAGCACCATGGCTATATTTTTTGAAGGATGGGAAGAAGTCCAATTCACTCCAGCCTAACAGTTGCTTTTAGATACAATTGATGTGGCATTCTGTTTGCACAAATCACAACCTTTAGCTGTATTCAATACCAACATAGTGTTTAATAGAAGCAAATATAATCTCACCGCCTCTGCTGCTGTGCCAGCAAATTATAAGCTTCATCAAACACAAATCTCCAGTTAACATTACATTCCTACGCAGACACTCCCATTGATTTTCCAAATCACTTATCTCGATACTAAGGTAACCTCTAGTATCACTCCAAAACATTAAATTTATAGAAACATTATTAGCAGAGTGCTTTTTTTAAATTATCAGATCATTGCATCATTCCTGTGGCCAGAAGAGAACTGTCATTCCAAAATCAATACATTCTCAACACAATAACCACAAAGTGATTAAATAAACTTGTTAGATGGCATCTATCTGTCATTCAGAATGATATGAGTCCAATGAACCTTGCGACATTTCACAAAACTTAAATTGACATTGCAGCACTAAAAGAATGCTTCATTATGTGGATATACACATGAATCAGCCTTCTGGCCATTTAAAATGACATTGGTTAGTGCATTCCACTTTGCCCATGGTCGACTTCCAATCCCTTCCTTACCAAATATCTATCCACCTATGCCTTTAAAATATTTAGACTTATCTTCCAAAAACTCACAAACCTCTGCAAGAGAAAAAAAAATCACCTCATTATTAAATGGGTGAGAAGAGTTCATGCTTAAAAAGTGATCCTCTTTTTAGATTATCTCACAAAAGGAAACATCCACTCCACATGCACCCTGTCAAGACCTCTCAAATCTCAAGCATTTTCACCAAGTTCACTCTTTTAAAGTCCTGCATGGTCAAGTCCAGCAGGTTCAATCTTGCCTGGGAAGACAATCTGTCCATTTCAAGTTCTAGTGAATCTTCTCTGAGCTCCTTCCATCACATGATGTCCTTCCTTTAATGTAGAGACCATTATTCAAAATATGGTTTCATTAATGCACTGTTTAACTGAAGCATAACCTCCTAAACTTCAATGGGACACTCAGATCTTGCTACCCCTCAGAGCCCTGCAATCTCTCATCATGTAGATAACAAGTTTCCTTTTTTATTTTATGTACAAAGTAGCCAATTCCACAATATCCAACATTATACAACATTTGTCTGATTTTTGCAGATACATTTAACCTATCAATATCCCCTTGCAGTTACAATTACATTTCCTACCTGACCTTGTCATTAGCAAGGTTAGTGACCGTAAATTCTGCACCCTCATCACCCTTATCTTTAATGATATTGTAAAATATAACCATTCAGTGTCAAGCCTTTTGGCACATCTCTTACAGTCAGAGATTTTGATGTTTGTAGGAGATTCCAAGCCATGCTGCCTCTGCCTTTTTGGTGAACATTGCACTGGAAATGATTGGGGAATGACGCTCATGTTTTGCCCAATTTGCCTCCCTCGGCCATTACCATCACAATTTAACTCGTTACTAGGTAGGTTTAATAGAGCTGTTAGGGAGGGTTTAAGCTGATTTGGCAGGTGGATGGGAACCAGAGTGATAGGGCTGAGGAAGGGGAAAACAGAAATAAATCAAAGATACTGTGCAACAGGGATGACAAAGAGGACAGGCAGGAGATGAGACATAATGAGTGAAGATAAATCCAAGGAAGGTGATGGGCCCAGATGGCGTCCCGGGACGGGCTCTCCGGGTCTGTGCAAGCGAACTAGCTGGAGTGTTTGCTGACATCTTCAACTGCTCCCTGCTTCAGTCTAAGTTCCCCTTGTGTTTTAAGAAGGCAACGATAATCCTGGTGCTGAAAAAAAGCAAGGTGGCATGCCTGAATGACTACCGACCCATGGCTCTGACATCAATTGCTATGAAGTGCTTCGAGCGGTTGGTTATGGCACACATCAACCATAACCTACCGGTCAACCTCGACGCTTTGCAATTCGCCTACCGGAGCAACAGGTCAACGGCAGATGCCATCTCTCTGGCACTACATTCCTCCTTAGAACACCTGGAGAATAAAGACACATACTGTAAGGCTCCTTTTCATTGACTACACCTCTGCCTTTAATACCATCATTCCAAATAAACTGATTCCTAAGCTCCGGAACCTGGGTCTTAGCATTCAGATCTGCAGCTGGATCTTCAACTTCCTCACAGACAGGACCCAGTCTATAAAAATAGGGGACAAGCTCTCCTCTACAATCACTCTGAGCACCGGTGCCCCACAAGGCTGTGTACTCAGCCCCCTGGTGTACTCACTGTACACCCATGATTGTGTAGCCAAGTTTCCATCAAACTCAATATATAATTTTGCTGATGACACCACAATTGTAGGCCGCATCTTGGGTAACAATGAGTCTGAGTACAGAGAGGAAATTAAGAACCTGGTGGCATGGTGCGAAGACCTATCCCTCAACGTCAGCAAGACGAAGGAATTGGTTGTTGACTTCAGGAGTATCAGACCGCACAACCCCATCTACATCGGTGGTGTGCAGGTGGAACAGATCAAAAGCTTTAAGTTCCTCGGGGTGAATATGACAAATGACCTGACTTAGTCTAACCAAGCAGAGTCCACTGCCAAGAAGGCCCACCAGCACCTTTACTTCCTGAGAAAGCTGAAGAAATTTGGCCTGTCCCCTAAAACCCTCACTAATTTTTATAGGTGCACCATAGAAAGCATTCTTCTAGGGTGCTTCACAACCTGGTATGGAAGTTGTCCTATCCAAGACCGGAAGAAGCTGCAGAAGATTGTGAACATAGCCCAACCCATCACACAAACCAATCTTCCATCCTTGGACTCACTTTACACCACACGCTGTCGGAGCAGTGCTGCCAGGATAATCAAGGATAAGTCCCACCCAGCCAACACACTTTTTGTCCCACTTCCCTCCGGGAGAAGGTTCAGGAGCATGAAGATTCGTACGGCCAGATTTAGGAACATCTTCTTTCCAACTGTGATAAGACTGCTGAATTGATCCTGACCCGGATCTGAGCCGTACTTTCCAAATATCCGGACCTGACTTGCACTACCATACTTCCCCTTTTCTATTTTTTAATTATGATTTATAATTTAAAATTTTATTATATTTATTTTGATTTGTTCTTCAGGGAGTGCGAAGCGCAGAAACAAATATCACTGTGATGATTGTACGTTCTAGTATCAATTATTTGGTGACAATAAAGTATTTGTATTTGTATTTGTATAATCACAGCCAGTGGGATGAGTTACAGGGCAATAGAGGCGTGGTGCAGTTAAAACAGAAAGCAACAAATACAACTTAAAGCAACTTAAAGTATTGTATTTGAATGCACACAGCATAAGAAATAAAATGAATAATTTTGAAATTCAGCTACAGATTGGCAAGTATGACATTGTGGCCATCTCTGAAACTTGGCTAAAGGATGGCTGCCATTGGGAGTTGAATGTCGAAGGATATACGGTGTATTGGAAAGATAGGTTAGTAGGCAGAGGGGGTGGTGTGGCCCTGTGTATAAGAAATAATATTAAATCATTAGAAAGGCATGACATAGGATCGGAAGATGTAGAGCCTCTATGGGTTGAATTAAGAAATGGCAAAGGTAAAAGGACCCTGATGGTAGGCCTCCAAACAGTAGCCGGGATGTGGATTACAAATTACAGCAGGAGATAGAAAAGACATGTCAGGACACTAGGAGGAAGGACAGCAGAGTAGCAATGGCTGGAGTTTCTGCGAAAAATGAAGGAAGTGCAAGACAGATGTATTCCAAATAAGAAGAAATTTTTAAATGGAGAAGGATGCTACCATGGATGACAAGTGAAGTCAGAGCCAAAGCAGAAGCAAAAGAGACGCATACAAGGAAGCCGAAGCTAGTGGGAAGATAGAGGGTTGGGAAGCTTTTAAAAACTTGCAAAAGAAAACTAAGAAGGTCATTAGGAAGGAAAAGATGAATTCTGAAAGGAAGCTGGCAACTAATATCAAAGAAGATTCTAAAAGCTTTTTTAAGTATATAAAGGGTAAAAGAGAGTTGAGGGTAGATACAGGACCAATAGAAAATGATGCTGGGGATTTTTAAATGAGAGACATATAGATGGCAGTGGAACTGAATGTCTATTTCACACCACTCTTCTCAGTGGAAGACATCTACTGTATACCGGAGTGTTGGTGAAGTGAAGTATGTGCAGTGAAAATTACGACTGAGAAGGTGCTCAGGAACCTTAATGGTCTGAAAATCTCCTGGACCTGATAGAATGCACCCTCGGGTTCTGAAGGAAGTAGCTGGAGAGATTGCGGAAGCATTAACAATGATCTTACAAGAATTGATAGATTCTGGTATCGTACCGGATGACTAGAAGATTGCAAATGTTACTCCGCTATTTAAGAAAGGTCGGAGACAGCAGAAAGGAAACTATAGACATGTTATCCTGACATCAGTGGTTGGGAGCTTGTTGGAATCGATTGTTAGGGATGAGATTATGGAGTACCTGGAGGCACATGACAAGATAGGCCAAAGCTAGCATGGTTTCCTGAAAGGAAAATCCTGCCTGACTAACCTACTGCAATATTTTGAGGAAATTACAAGCAGGGTAGACAAAGGAGATGCAGTGGACGTGGTGTACTTGGATTTTCAGAAGGCCTTTGCGAAGGTGTCACACATGACGCTGCTTAGCAAGATACGAGCCCGTGGAATTACAGGGAAGTTATTAGCATGGGTGGAGCATTGGCTGATCAACAGAAAACAGAGAGTGGGAATAAAGGGATCCTATTCTGGCTGGCTGCTAGTTACCAGTGGAGTTCTACAGGGGCCAGTGTTGGGACCGCTGCTTTTTACAATGAATGTCAATCATTTGGACTATAGGATTAATGGATTTGTGGCTAACTTTGCCAATTATGCCAAGAGAGCCGCTTAGATAGGTGCATGGAGTTTAGAAAAATAGAGGGCTATACGCTAGGGAAATTCTAGCCAATTTTTAGAGTAGGTTACATGGTTAGCAAAACATTGTGGGCTGAAGGGCCTGTAATGTGCTGTAAAATTCTATGTCCATTACTCTATGTTCATAAGTGGAGGAGCAGGTATGGTTGAGGATACAGAGAACCTGCAGAGAAACTTAGATAGCTTAGGGGAACATGTAAAGGAGTGCCAAATGAAATGCAATGTTGGAAAGTATATGGTCACGTACTTTGTTGGAAGAAATAAACGGGCAGACTATTACTTAGATGGGGAGAGAATTCAAAATGCAGAGATGCAAAGGGACTTGGGAGACCTTGTGCAGGATACCCTAAAGGTTAAGCTCCAGGTTGAGTCGGTGGTGAAGAAGGCAAATGAAATGTTGGCATTCATTTTTAGAAGTATAGAATATAAGAGCAGGGATATGATGATGAGGCTCTATAAGGCACTTGTGAGACCACACTTGGAGTACTGTGTGGAGTTTTGGGCTCCCTATTTTAGAAAAATATACTGATATTGGAGAGGTTTCAGAGAAGGTTCTCAAGAATGATTCCAGGAATGAAAGGGTTACCGTATGAGGAATGTCTGGCAGCTCTCAGGCTGTATAAGTTCAGGAGAGTGAGGGAGGATCTCATAGAAACATTCCGAATGTTAAAAGGCCTGAACAGATTAGATATGGCAAATTTATTTCCCATGGTAGGGGAGTTTAGGACGGGAGGGCAGGGCTTCAGGATTGAAGGACATCCATTTAGAACTGAGATGCGGAGAAATTTCTTTAGGCAGAGGGTGTTAAGTCTGTGGAACTTGTTGCCATGAGCAGCTGTGAAGGCCGAGTCATTGTGTGTATTTAAGACAGAGGTAGATAGGTTCTTGATTAGCCAGGGCATCAAAGGGTATGGGGAGAAGGCAGGGGAGTGGGGATGACTGGAAGAATTGGATCAGCACATGAGTGAATGGCGGAGTGGACTCAAAGGGTTGAGTGGCTAACTTCTCCTCCTATATATTTTGGTCTTATGGTTGTAACACTTGCTCAACAGGCTGGTATATGTCTAGGGGAAAAGGAGATCCAGCCACACACCAATCCCACCTACCGTACACGCAGGTGCTGTGAGAATCGAGTTTATGCCTCGCGCCTGCCCACAGTATCAAACCCACAACAAATACCGTTATGAAATACACTTTAAAGAGTTTACTAAAATTAAAAGAGTATAAGACAATACAATATAAATGCAAGGGAAAAAAACAAAAAGGCGCCAACTTATCAAAGTTCAGTCAGTTTAGTGCACATCGTTGGATCTCAAACATCGAACCATTCGACCCCTCGTCGCTTGCCTCCGACCTCCACGTCTTTGCACCTAGGACCACGCCCGGTGGTCTTCCGAGCAGTGTAGCGCACATCCACCTTCCTCGACGTCTTCCTCCCGGCTCTCTACCAAAAGCCCGCGAAAAACCCCTCCCCCAAGTTCCCAGCCTCACAAAACAAAATAACATTCCCCATTGGTCAACAAATGAATACAATTACCATATTAACAAGTATGAAGCAAAACAACTGCGAGAAAAACACTTATCAGACAAAGAAGCATTCCTACTCTTAACAAACCAAAAAACCCATTTTGAGTAACATACACAGGACATTGTACGTGGTCTTATTGTTACTCACCTCACTGCTATTTATGAAAGTTTGATCGATGCAAAATGGATGCTGTATTTGCCTACGTAATAAAATGATTAAAATTTGGTGTTTATTTCTTATTAAGTATTTTGTTCTAAATTATTGAAATTCAGTGTTTTCTATTACTTTCTAAAAATAAATTCTTCTTTACCCTTCACTGTTTTTAATATTTTTTCTTTGCTCCTCATCTGTGCATCTATAAATAATTTAGTTTACAGTTTTAACATGCAACCAAATCTAAAATATACTTGCAGAGCAATACTGAACTATGGTACATTTCAGGAAAGTATTGCCACTTACCATCAGACCTTAAGAAATAGGAGCAGGTTTATGCCATTTGGCCCATCAAGCCTTCTCTGCTACTTCATAACGTTTAATACATTTCCTTCAGCCCCAATCTCTTGTCTCCACCCAGTATCCCTTCATGCCTGACCATTCAAAAATCTATCAACTTCTGCCTTAAATATACAAAAAGACTTGGCCTCTACAGCTACCTGTGGCAATGAATTCCACAGATTCATCACTCTCTGGCTAAAGAAACTCCTCGTCATCTCTATTCTAAATAGACGTCGCTCTATTCTGAGGCTGTGTCTTCAGATTCCCCTACAACATTCAATAGATTTCAATGAGATCCCTTCTCATTCATCTGAATTCCAGCGAGTACAGGCCCTGAGCCATTAAACGCTCTTCGTATGATAAAACTTTCAATCCCAGACATTTTCATGTCTGATATGAAGGATTGGAAAGGGCATGCACCATTCAATACTGTCAATCATCTCAAAGAGCTACATGGCATAAAACTAAAAATATAGCACTTGAAGAATTCAGGGATCAAGCAGTATGTGTGGAAGCAATAGGTGTACCTTGATGTTTTTGATCATGACCCTGCATTAAGACTGAGAGAAACGAGGCAGTATTTCCTGTATATAGCAGTAGGAAGGGTGGGACAGAGGCTAGGTGGAACCAGGTACCTTGTGTTTCTTGTCCAAATTCCAGTGCCCACTGGATCTTTTACCTTTAGCCTCACGATGTACTTTGCAGTGTAGTCACAACTGTGGAGATGCAAGCAGCCCAATTTTCACACAGCAGGAGTTCATAAGCAGCAATAAGATAATTAATTAGGTGGTGAGGGACAAATTGGGCTCCTTACTGTCATTCTTGCTGGCAGTTTGAGATACAAAATTACTAGGTTCAACTGGTAATGAGTAACACATATTTTCAGCAGTACTTGCAGTACTCACATTACTTATTATACTTCAGAGGCATGTGCTGGAAGATCTATTCACACAATCCCGAAAATATAGTAATGACTGTTTAAAATTGATCTAATCCAAATTTCTCAGTGTCTTAGTCCCCCAGGGAAATTAATTTCTTTGCTTTTTCGCATGGATTCCACTTTCCCTACCATTAATTTTCCATTTTCAAACTCCACCAAATGATGTCACATATAATGCAACACATAAAATTAGTCTGCAGTCAGATTTTCACTCTTACTGTTTAAAAAAATAATAGTCCTTCTTGACTCAGTATGAACAGGTTTTACTAACTTATGAAATTGTGTTACTTAAAGTGCCAAAATTCAGAGTATTTCTTGTGTGCACTGAGAGTTCTGTATAACATTATATGATTTCAAATGCAACTTCACATGTGTGTCTGTGTTGTTTTGGCCAAAAAGGTGAGTGTAAAGATAACTGCTAAAACAGAGCAACACACACAAAATGATGGAGAGACTCAGCAGGTCGGTTGGCAGTTATGAAAGGGAATAAGCAGTCGATGTTTCAGGCCTAGAGCCTTCTTCAGTCAGTCTGATCGGGACTGAAGAAGGGTCTTAGCCTGAAATGTCATATGTTTACTCTTTTCCCACAGAAGCTGCTTGACTTGCTGAGTTTCTCCAGCATTTTGAGTGTTTTACACTGAATTTCCAGCATCTGCAGAACCTCTTGTTCTGCAGAACCAGCCTGCTAATTATGATCTTTGCCATGCCTTACCTTGAACCGTTGCAGTATCATTTAGTGGAAGCCTCACTATAACTGGAAGAGCTGGTTGTGACATTTACATCTGCTGCATTGCATACTAAAAACTGGAGAACTTGCAACCAATGCTGACGAAATAGGGAAGCCAAATGAAAAAGGACATTATAACTAAAGGAACCAGTGCATGTGGTTAGCTCGCGTACTATGAGACAGCAGCATATTCAGTTCTCCAGATGGGGCCGACATACAAACGCTGTACTTTCAGGCGCCCATATTAATAGTACGTCTGCAGGAGTTATATAAAGATATCTTCCACCATGACGTGTCATGAGATGATGAGGCTGTCTCCGCCAGGATTACGAGGCTACATATTCCACAGATTTCTTTCTGACCAGCACTGTACTATTGACAGTATCCCTTCTGGATGCATCAAGATCTGGTATGGAAATCCAATTTTACAGGATTGTAAGAAGCTGCAGGGAATAGTAGACCCCGCCCACTGTATCATGGGGTACATCCCTCCCCATCATTGGTTGTATCTACCAGAGGCACTGCCTTGGTACAGCAACACTTTGCACTAAAACAGACTTGGTGGGTTTTTTTTTGTTCTAATTGTCTACTTTCTTCATTAAATTATGTATGATTTACCTTTCATTAGGTTTTTCTTGTGAATGCTGCTTATCTGATGTTATGCTGTGCTGCTGCAAATAAATTCTTCATTGCATCTGTGCATAAATGTACGTACTTATAATATGACAATAAACTCAACTTTAAAGATCTGCCACGATCGCCCACTTCAGAAAATGTGTGACAGCACATGGAGGGGAAGGAGAAGAAGCTGGATGATGATTTGGGAAAGAAAAATGTATAGAAGACCACGACAGTAGCTCCTTTCTGGCACTAATGACAGACCGCAACACTTCAACCAAAAAAATTAACACTACCATCCTCCCTTTAACTCTCACCACTTGTTCCTCCTTCTGAAAGAATGAACTATGCCACTTCAATAACTTTCCAGAGAACTTGTCCATAAAACTATCATAGCAACCAAAGAGCAACGAATGACATGCATAATCTATTCATGCCTGTACAAGACCTTTGTGTTTGTCATGGTGGTCCTGTGCTGTGCTTTCCCAATCGTGGCTGCGTGATGTGTGGAAAACTGTTGAGAGAGAGTGGAGCTGAGAATTTGGGAACAGCGCATGGCCTAGATTACATTCTGTCGCCATGGCTGGCAATAGTCTGAGTTAGCTGATAAACACACAACAGCAAGAACACTGTGGAACTGCAGAGGAAATAAGACAAACTGTGTCAACTTGAGTAAAGACATCAACTTCATGCTTTCCAAGACTTCTGCCACTTCCCTAGGTCAATGTACCAGCTATTCTGGGATCAGGCTGGAGAACAGATTGCTGGACTAATGTGAAAACCTTATTCAACACTGGTACCCAGCAGTTGAAACTTCTGCTACAGACTCAGATGTTGGCTAGCTTCTTGTGCTAGATTGACTGACTAACTATCCTGTGTTCAGTCTGTTCCTGTCTCCTACCATTTCATTTTCATTGATTTGAGGCCAAGACTCAAATGTCAGGGCTTGATGATCTCTTCAAAGCCACAATGTAATACTCACATCCAGTCTGGAGTCCTATACACCTGGAACCAAACAAAATCATGCTGAAGGAGATCAACAGGCCAGAAAGAATATGACAACTTTTAAGCTGTAGCTTTTCCCATGATACCTTGTGAGCCAGAAGGAGACCTGATCAGAACTCTATCTCTCAACACCAGGGAACTCCTTCCACTATCACCAATCCTGTCTGCAACTATTCCATAATTTCCTCCAGATAACTGCCAATTCATTGGCTACCTCAGTCCTTCTTCACCAGACTTCAGCTGAGAAAGATGATAGATAATCCTTCTTACATATATCTGCCACCAAAAATTTATCATCTTCTTCTGTCTACTCAGCATTACCATGCAAATTATGATGTTTACCACCAAGTCCAGCACAGATCCAAACCCTTTGACAGCAGGTGTGTTTACTGATATTTTTAATCTCGCCCTCTCGCAGTGTACAGTGCCCTCCTGCTTCAAATTATCCACCATTGTCCCTGTACCAAAAAAGACCAAGGTAACAAGCCTGAATGACTGGCATCCTGTCACACTCACCTCAATAATAAGCAAATGCTTTGAGAGACTGGTCAAGGACTACATCTGCAGCTTGCTACCACCCAAACTGGACCCCTGCAATTTGCTTACCGACACAACTGATCAACAGATGACACAATAGCCACTGCTCTACAAACCATCCTTACACATCTGAAGAAGAAGGATGCTTATGTGAGAATGCTGTTCTTGGACTACAGTTCAGCATTCAACACCATAGTTCCATCCAGGCTTGACAAGAAGCTCAGAGACCTCGGCCTTGACCCTGCCTTGTGCAGCTGGATCCTGGACTCTTACAACCAGCAGGTTGTAAGAGTGGGCACCCTCACCTCCAACTCTCTGACTATCAATACAGGAGCCCCTCAGGGCTGCATACTGAGTCCCCTCCTTTACTCCCTGTATACCCATGACTGTATTGCCAGCCACAGCTCTAATCTAATTAAATTTGCTGACGATACTTCATTGATTGGCTTTATCTCAAACAATAATGAGGCAGCCTACAGAGAAGTCATCACCCTGACACAGTGGTGTCAAGAAAACAACCTCTCCCTCAGTATCACAAGAACAAAGGAGCTGGTTGTGGATCACAGGAGGGATGGAGACTGGCTAACCCCAATTGACATCAATGGATCTGGGGTTGAGAGGGTAAACAGCTTCAAGTTTCTCAGCATCCACATCATTGCGGACTGCATGTGGTCTGTACACACCAGCTGTGTGGTGAGAAAGGCACAACAGTGCCTCATTCACCTCAAAGAGTTGAGGAAGTTTGATATGGGCTCCCAAATCCTAAGAACTTTCTACAGGGGCACAATTGAGAGCATCCTGACTGGCTGCATCTCTGCCTGGTATGGGAATTGTACCTCCCTTAATCACAGGACTCAGCAGAGAGTGGTGCAGACAGCCCAGCACTATTGTTTTAGTTGTGAACTTCTCATGATTCAGGACATTTACAAAGACAGATATGTAAAAAGGGCCCGTAGGATCACTGGGGACCCAAGTCATCCCAACCACAATATATTCTAGCTGCTACCACCCGGGAAGTGGTACTGCAGTATTAAATCCAGAACCAACAGGCTCCAACCAACAACTTCTTCCACTAAGTCATCAGAGTGATGAACTCATGCTGATTTGATATTACATTGACTGTTGTATTATTTATAAATTATGATAAATTACTATGATTGCACATGACACATTTAGATGGAGACATAACATAGATTTTTACTCCTTATGTATGTGAAGGATGTAAGAAATAAAGTCAATTCAATTCCAAAAAAATCTGTCTCATTGGATCAAACTTCTCCTCAGTGTTCCTCACTGGAAAACTACACCTCACTTCCAAGAAGATTTCCACTGGAGTGGAGTTAGTCTACAAATTAAATTGAAAATCCTTAATCTTTGTACCTCCACTCCAAACACAAAATTATCTCAACCTTAATTATTGTGTGCTGATGAGGCTTGTATAATATGAACATCCAACGGTCAAGTTTTAAATCAACACTGTAGTCTTCTTTGTTGTGGGAAGGCAAGAACCACAGGCATATAGAAGGCATAGATCAAAGTTCAAAATAAAATTTATTATCAGAGTACATACAGATCACCACATACGTTCCTGAGATTCTTTTTCTGCGGGCAATGCTGAGTTGACATTGAGAAACTTTTCTCCATTAAAGACATTTAAAACCAGACAGCATCGGTTTAAGTTGAGTGCAAAAGTTAGAATGGACATAGGTTTTCTTTTCATCTGAGGTATGCCTGGAATCTAGAATGCAGTTAGGATAAGGACTTGAAGTAGCAAATTGTTGGTGGCCACGGACGAAGAGCTGGTAAATGGGAGTAGTATAGGTGGCCCAAAGTAAAAATCAAAATCAAGGTTGTGTTTATAGACATACAGACATGTATATGGATGAACAACTACAATGAAAAACTTACTTGCAGCAGCATCACAGGCACATGGCATCATATAAGGAGTATTCACAAGTAAAGTATAAATTAAGCACAGTTTTTTATAAGAACATAACCAAAGAATAACAACAAAGAAAGTTAATTTTAGTGCAAAGTGAACAAATTGATTATAGTTTTGCTGAACAGTAGTGATTGTGGTTGTGCCGTTTGGTTAAAGAGAAGTATCTGATCTTGAACCTAGTGTTGTGGAATGTCAGGCTTCTGTATCTCCTGCCTGATGGAGAGCTGCAAGAAGATGACGTGGCACAGATGGTCGGGATCATTGTTGAGGTAGGAGGCATTGCCTTCTGTAGATACTGCTGATGGTAAGGAGAGATATGCCCATGATATATTGGAAAGAGTTCATTATTCTGCAACTTCTTTTGCTTGCCACCAAGAAAGCAAATAGATAGAAACATTAAAAAGTACAGAAACTGGCCCTTTGGCCCATCTAGTCCATTATGGACCACTTATCTCATTGATCAGCACCGGGACCATAGCCCTACCATCCATGGACAAGATCTGATATCTTGTCCACCTTCTTTCAATTATTGCCAACTTCTGTCAGAAACCCATGACAATTCTAAGGGAAACTGTCAATTGCCATTTGACTGCAGGTTCCACCATAGTTGAATGGAATCCAGGCTACTACTAACTTGTAATAAAAACTCTCATCCATTCTTTTCATTGATGTTGCCTGATTAGCTAAATATTTCCAGATTGTGTACCTCCAGCAGCTGCAATTACTTTTTGAAATAAGAACAGCAAATTCTTAAAATACTTAGTAGGCCTGCTAGTATCTGCAAATTGTTCTGGATATCTACTTTACTTCCACCATTTTGTCAGAACCCACTTAGCCCTAAAGTAACACCAAGTATTCACCAGTATGTGTGAACACCCTGACCAGTGGGCACTGGTATTCTGCGATTTGAAGGGGAGTGGTTTAATCCTATTTGATAATACCTATGCAACTATTTGCAGCCCAAGTGTAAGTATTGAAAGAAAAAGAATTAAAGCTTCAGAGCAGTGAAATTTTGTCAGAATGAGCCGGGATGTTTTGCTTTCATTCTCCCCACTCAATGGAAATTATATGCAGAGTTTCTGCTTCCTCATATTAGGGCTTTGATATGCTGATATTAAATCAGAAAATGCTGGGCATACTCAGAAATACTCAATACTCAACTTTAGCATGAAACACATGAGCTATTCCAATGACCTTTTCCTCAGAACTCATGAGAGATCATTGACCTGCTTCAATAATTCTATTTCCCTCTCTTGATCTGTTGCGTACTTGCAGCACATCCTGTAACAGTTTCAGATTTCCAGCAGCACTGACAAGTCCAGTATCTATTGCCTGTCCTTGATTGCTTAGATAAGGGGATGGTGAGCAGTCTTCTTCAGTAATTGCAGTTCTCTGGAGAATGCACTCTCATAAAGCATTGGGTAGAGAGCTCCAGGATTTAAACAACAAGGAGGGACCAGCAACATATTTCCAAAGCAGGACAGTATGAGATTTGTGGGAGAATCTGCAGGTGGTAATGCTCCCACTGTATCTTCTGCCTTTGTCTTTCTTGATGATAAAGGTCACAAGATACTCTTGGGGTAGCTTAGGCAAATAAGTGCAGGGTATTTTGAAGACAGAACTGTACACAATACAGCAGCACACAGTGAAAGCACCCTGACCGCAGCGGACTCCGAGTCCGTCGAACCTCCGAGCCTCCGACCATCCCCTCCAGCACAGCCTCTCTGAGCACCATCCTCTGCCGAGCGCACTACAACGTCCCCGCCACCGGCCACCAGCGATGCGACCCTGAGGACTGGGGGCCTGTCCTTCCCAGCAGAGACCCGGACCTCACAACAGCAGCAGCAACAAAGAAGGACTTCCTGGAGATTTCCGGATGTTCCTCCGTGCTCCCGCGTCTGTTTTTCAGATTAGGATTGTGCACAGCACCCCGCTTGACAATTAACAGATATCAGCTCCGGAGAGGCCACTGCAAACTGCACATATTCTAAGCCCTGACTTTCAAATTCTTGGGTGTCAATATCTTTGAGGATCTAACCTGGATCCAACATATGGATGCATCTACAAAGAAGGCATAACAGTGGCTATATTTCATTAGGAGTTTGTGAAGATTTGGTATGTTTCCAAAAACACTCTAAAATTTCTACAGATGTACCATGGAGAGTATTCTAACTGGCTGCATCACTGTCTGGTGTGGAGGGTAAATGAACAGGATGGAAAAATAAGGGGCAGAGGGTTGAAAATGTAGTTAGCTCCATCATGGGCACTAGCCTCCATAATATCCAGAGCATCTTCAAGGAGCAATACCTCAAAAAGATGGTGTCCATCACTATGAATCCTGATCACCTAGATCAGGCCTTGTTCTCATTGGTACCATCAGGGAGGGGGTACAGTAGCCTGAAGTCATGCACTCACTGATTCAGGAACAGCTTCTTCTCCTCTGCCATCTGATTTCTGAATGGATATTGAACCCATGAAAGCTGCCTCACTACTTCTTTATTTTTATTTTTGCACTACTTGTTTAACTATTATGTATATATATTACTGTATATACTTATTATAATTCAGTTTTTCTTTTTTGTTATGTATTGCATTGTACTGCTGCCAAAATGACAAAAAATTTCACAACATATGCTAGTGATATTAAACCTGATTCTGATTAAGTAATGATAAATTAATATGTTTATATCAAATGACAACTTTGCTTTAAAAGCTCTAAGTCTGTGCTGTGGTTTCTTTTACTTAAACCACATTAGCTATTTCTCTGACGTTTAACCTTTTGCTCGCATAAAGATGACTCACCCCCACACCCACCACCACCACCAGCATAATGGTAGTGGGAAACTCAGAGATGGCAATGCTGGTGAGTATCAAAGATAGGTGGTTATACTCTGAACTGCTTGGTATGATCATTGCCTGCCAACTTTATGCCAGGAATGTTACTTGTCTTGCTGCGTGCAAGCATGGTCTGCTTTATTTGCAATAAATCTTAAATATAATTAACCAATAATTAAGCATCAGTAATTATCCCATATTTGACCCTGATATGAAAGGGCAGTCATCGATGAAGCAGCTGAAGGTAGTTTAAACAGGGACATTGCCCCACAAATAGAATGTAGAGCAGTTTCCTCGGCCCAGCTTTGGTTGACTGACCTCCAGCAACCACAACCAGCTTCCCTTGTGAGAGGTATGACTCCTGTTACCAGTGTCGAGTGACTTTAGAGTTATCGTGCACCTTGATGACACACTCAGTCAAACGTCTTGATGTCAAGATCAATCAGTCTCACCTCACTTTTGGAAATCAGCTCTTCTCCCCATCCTTGCAGCAAGGCTGTGATGAGGTCTGGAGCACAGGGGTACTTGAGAAGCTAAAACTGGACATTGATGTGTCGGTGTTTGGTGAAGAAGTGCAGCTTGATAGCACTGTTGCTGACAGTTTTACTAATTATTGTGAGTAAACAAAACACCTAGTAAATTTGCTGACTGGATTTGCACTGCCTTTTTTGCAGAGTATATCTTTTCCATAATGTTGGTTAGCTATCATTGTGGCAATTGCAGTCAAATACTTTGACTAATGACTCAACTTGTTCCAGAGAACAGGGCCTTGAGTTCTACAACTTGATTCCTGTCTAGTCCCTCATCACAGAGCAAGCAGTGATGCATAACTGAAACAGCGTCTTCAGCCCCCCAACTCCATGCTGACAATCAAACACCCATTTACAATCAACGTCCATTTTATTTCTTGTCCCCACATTCCCATTGACTCCTCCCAGATATAGCCACTCACCTATAGACTGGAGACAAGTTACAGTGGCTAATTACGTTTACAACCAACATGTGTATGGAATGTGTGTGGAAGATTTTAAGCACTCCAAGGAAATTCATAGTCTCGGAGAAAATGCAATCTCTATACAGACACCAGAAGTTTAGACTGAACCACAATCATTATAGCTGTGAAGCAAAGGCTTTACTGTACCTCTGCCCCACAACATTTGCTCTATTCAGTGCTGTCAAAGATCAAAGTAAATACATTATTGAAGTACATGTATGTCACTATATACAACCCTGAAATTCATTTTCTTGCAGGCATAAATCAATCGGATAATAACTATAACAGAATCAATGAAAGACCGCAACAACTAGGGAGTTCAGCCAGTGTGCAAAAGACAACAAGCTGTGCAAATACAAAAAGAAAGGAATAATAATAATAAATAATTAAGAAGTAAGTATTGAGAACATGAAATGAAGAGTCCTTGAAAGTGTGTCCATAGAGTTTTGGGAACATTTCAATGATGGGGCAGGTGAAGATGAGTTAAGTTATCCCCTTTGGTTCAAGAGCCTGATGCTTGAGGGGTGATTACTCTTCCTGAACTCTCTGTACTTTCTTCCTGATGACAGTAGTGAGAAGGGAGCATGTCCTGGGTGGTAGTGCTTTTGTGCAAAAGTGTTTCATGTAAATGTGCTCAATAGTGGGGAGAGCTTCATCTGTGTTGGATTGGGCTTCATCCACTACTTCTTGTAGGATTTTCTGTTGGTGTTTCCATACCAGGCTGTGATGCAGCCAGTCACTATACTCTCCACTGCACATCTATAGAAATTTGTCAAAGTTTTAGATGTTATGCCAAATCTTCGCTAATTCCTAAGGAAGTAAAGGTGCTGTCCTGTTTGCTTCATGATTACATTCACGCGTTGGGCCCAGGACAGGTCCTCTGAAATAATAAAACTGAGGACTTTAAACTTGCTGGCCTTCTCCACCTCTGATCCTCAGATGAGAACTGGCTCGTGGACCTCTGGTTTCATTCTCCTGAAGTCAATAGGCAGCTCCTTGGTCTTGCGAACACTGAATTGAATTGACTTTATTTCTTACATCCTTCACATACATGAGGAGTAAAAATCTTTACATTACATCTCTGACTGAATGTGCAATTCGCACCACTCTCTGCAGAATCCTCCGATTAAGGGAAGTACAGTTCCCATACCAGGCAGAGATGCAGTCAGTCAGGATGCTCTCAATTGTGCTCCTGTAGAAAGTTCTTAGAATTTGGAGGCCCATATCAAACTTTCTCAACCTGTTTACCCTCTCAACCCCAGATCCATTGATATCAATAGCCTGTCTCCACTCCTCCTGTAATTCCCAACCAACTCCATTGTTTTTGCAACATTGAGGGAGAGGTTGTTTTCTTGACACCACTGTGTCAGAGAGATGACTTCTTCACTGTAGACCACCTCGTTATTGTTTGAGATTAGGCCAATCATTGAGTGAGTGGTTGTTGTTATTGCACTAAGGCAGATTTTCCATCACCCTCCTATGTGCTGATTCATAACCACCTTTGATTAAACACAACAGAGGAGTCATCAGCAAACTTGAATATCCCATTGGAGCTATGCTTAGGCACAGTCATATGCGTAGCACAAGTAGAATAAGGAACTAAGCACGCAGTCTTGTGTGCACCTGTGCTGATGGAGATCATGGAGATGTTGCCAATCCAAACTGACTGGGATCTGCAAGTAAGGAGATCAAGGGTCCAACTGCACAAGGATGTATTGCTGTCTAGATATTCTATGGTTGACTGAAGAGCCAATAGTAGACAAATTGGAACTGGTCTAAGACACTTCTTAGGCAAGAGTTTATGTTTCATGACTAACCTCTTAAAACACTTCTTCACTGTGGATGTAAATGCCACTGGACGATAGTGGATGCTCTTCGTGGTTTCACCCTTCTGAAGACTGCTCGCCTTCATTGGGAGTTCGTGATGGTTCCTGCAAGTTTTAATGGGTAAAGTAAGCATAGAAGGCATTGAACTCACCTGGAAGCAAAGCCCTGCAGTCGCCTATATCATTTGATATTTTAACTCTATAAGAGGTGATAGTATTCATATAACCATATAACAATTACAGCACGGAAACAGGCCATCTTGGCCCTTCTAGTCCATGCCAAACGCTTACTCTCACCTAGTCCCACCTACCTGCACTCAGCGCATAACTCTCCATTTCTTTCCTGCCCATATACCTATCCAATTTTTTTTTAAATGGCAAAATCGAACCTGCCTCTACCACTTCTACTGGAAGCTCATTCCACACAGCTACCACTCTCTGACTAAAAAAGTTCCCCCTCATGTTACCCCTAAACTTTTGCCCCTTAACTCTCAACTCATGTCCTCTTGTTTGAATCTCCCCTACTCTCAATGGAAAAAGCCTATCCATGTCAACTCTATCTATCCCCCTCATAATTTTAAATAACTCTATCAAGTCCCCCCTCAAACTTCTACGCTCCAAAGAATAAAGACCTAACTTGTTCAACCTTTCTCTGTAACTTAGGTGCTGAAACCCAGGTAACATTCTAGTAAATCTCCTCTATACTCTCTCTATTTTGTTGACATCTTTCCTATAATTCGGTGACCAGAACTATACACAATTTTCCAAATTTGGCCTCACCAATGCCTTGTACAGTTTTAACATTACATCTCAACTCCTGAACTCAATACTCTGATTTATAAAGGCCAGCATACCAAAAGCTTTCTTCACCACCCTATCCACATGAGATTCCACCTTCAGGGAACTATGCACCATTATTCCTAGATCACTCTGTTCTACTGAATTCCTCAATGCCGTACCATTTACCATTAGTCCTACCAAAATGTAGCACCTCACACTTATCAGCATTAAACTCCACCTGCCATCTTTCAGCCCATTCTCCTAACTGGCCTAAATCTCTCTGCAAGCTTTGAAAACCTACTTCATTATCCACAACACCACCTATCTTAGTATCATCTGTATACTTACTAATCCAATTTATCACCCCATCATCCAGATCATTAATGTATATGACAAACAACATTGGACCCAGTACAGATCCCTGAGGCACACCACTGGTCATCGGCCTCCAACCTGACAAACAGTTATACAGCACTACTCTCTGGCATCTCCCATCCAGCCACTGTTGAATCCATTTCACTACTTCAATATTAATACCTAACAATTGAACCTTTCTAACTAACCTTCCGTGTGGAACCTTGTCAAAGGTCTTACTGAAGTCCATTGTATTCAAGCCCTGAAACAACGGTGGAGCATCTGTCACCTGTGAGATGGTCTTCCAAAGATCTACCTGGACATCCTGTAAATTCCTTGGTCACCAGAGTTGAATGCTTCTGATCTGAGATCCTCAGCAGCATGTGGATCTCATAGTTCCTCCACGGTTTTTGATTGGGGGTGACTCTCATAGATTTTCATAGAGTTACAAAGAATGGAAAAAAGCCCCTTTACCCAACTCATCACTGCCAACCAAGATTCTAATCTAAGATAGCCCATTTGCCCTGTTTGTCCCATAGGTTTCCTATCCATTTACCTGCCAAATGTCTTTTAAATGTTGTTGCTGTACTTGCCTCAACCACTTCATCTGGCAGTTTGCTAGATATATGTGTGAAGAAATTGTCCCTCAGGTCCCTTTTAAATGTCTCCCCTCCTATCTGAAATCCCTGTTGTCTATAGTTTTTGATTCTCTCTCAGCTGCATCTTGAACTCGTTAGCTTGAGAATGGCTTCTATAGACGCCGTAGGGCATCGCAACATTTCTTTCGGCAGGTCGGCTGCGCTGAGCCATCCCGAGCCGGAGGGGGCAGCAGCGAGCCTCCGATGGGTCTTCTCTTGTTCCCCACACGGGCAGGCTGATTGTTGGCAAAGTTGAGAAGGTGGCGGGAAAGCGGCCGGGAACCGGTAACCCTTAGCAACTGAGCCGGAGCGGCGGGCCTAGCTCTGCCTGCCCTGAATCGGAGCTTTGGGAGGGGTCCTCGGAGAGCCATGCAGGAGCGCTGAGCCGCTGGGATTGCTGGCCGCGGATATCATGAGGTGAAAACGGGTGCAGGATTCCCCCAGCGCATGATGGCTGAGGAGCTGTTCTGCCAAAGTGCCGCCGTGCTCGTGAAGTGCAAGGACTGTGAGGACAGGTGAGGAGAGACTGCAGGTCCGGTTCTGTTCGGGTCGAATCCACAGGCTGGCGGGCGGCCTGTTTCCCTGCTGGTGCTTTATCTCTGGACGTAAAGTTACCGAGCGCTCCGTAATTACCGGGGTCCATGGTGGCGACTGAGAGTGGAAGGCGCGATGTATATATGGACAGGATGAGAATAGTACGGGGCAGCTACCCGATACTCCCTCAACTCTCCCCTTCTCCATCTACTTTTTCTCCTCCTTCCCTCCATCCTACCATTTTAGGGTTTACAAGCCTTGCCCCACTAACCAGCCTGTCTTGTACTGGGTTGTTTTATTTATTTAACTTGACACTTTTCAGAAAGTTCCCTTGAAGTATGAAGAGGCCCGGAAAATGCTCGTAATTTCAGGGTGTTGGTTATTACCGAATCCTTGAATAAAAGAGAGATATTTTTCGTTTTTTTTTTGGAGGGGGAGGAAGAAATTTAAGTAAGGCTGTCCGTGAATTCCCTAAAAGAGATTTATTGTGCCCCCACTTTTGATTACGGCAGATTACTTAAGACTTCAAATCAGTTGTACAATTGATCTGCAGGCCCTATATTTCTATGTCAGCTGTACGTTCAATCCCCACTCCGGGGATGCTCGGTGCAAACATCAAGATTAATATTCTAGTGCAGTGTCGAGGAAGTGCTTTACCCGATAGAAATTCTTTTAGTGACCATGATATCTGAAGAACGGAAAATTAGAATTCCTGATTAATAAATATCCTTTGTACAATATCGAATAATGCGAGATTTTTGTGCACAAATTACTTGACAAGCTTCCGAAGTTTTAATGATTAACTTGATTTTTTCCATTCTTTGCCTTAAAATTCTTGACATTGTTCCAAGGTGCCTGACCTATGCGTGTTTTTTGTCTGATTTAAGTTTGCCTATAAATTGCAATATGTGAAACAAATGAATTGAGTTCTTGTGGCGTGAAGTAGAAAACCTTTGATAATAAACCAGCGTCGTTTATTTTCTATCTAATCTTGATTAAATGGGTTGATTATTGTGCTGCCAGAAAAATAATGGATCGATGTAATGTGCTGTTTAATGCCACAACATTGTGATAGGACGTCTGCAGTTATATTGGGCTTGGTGAATCTGCACCTGGAGTACTGGCTTCTTTATCTACTTCAAAAACAGTGCAACAAAAAAATCTGTATGAAAGGTTAAGGAGACTGGAGCTGTTATCTCGGGAAGAATGAGAAGAGATGGAATTGTAACATTTGACATTGTTACAAAAGATGTTTCTTCAGAGAGGTCTGAGAAGAGGACAGTATTGTTTAAGAGTAAGGAATAGGCCATTCAAAATTCTAAATCTGATCCTCAAATGAGAGAGTTCTTCATTCAAGAATGATGAACCTTCAGTTCATTCAAAACAGATTAGTACAAGTCTGGAATCAAGGGTTTTGGGGACAGGGAATCTATTAATCTATTGAACAGGATTTTCCTTTCATTAAAATGTATTGACTGTGGCTAATAAAATTATAGAAAATTAGCCATGATCTTACTGAATGGCAAAGCTGTCTTGAAGGTTTGGATGTTTCTATGGTTTGTCTGTCTCTTGCATTGAACTTGTTTTTGAATACTAAACTGTGGTACTGGAATGCTGAAGTGCTAGCAAATCAGAAGGTGACTTTTGATAGTTGAATCAATGCTGCTTTGAATTATGTCATTATGAATGAATAGTGAAATAGATTTGAAGAGGAGTTGCGTCACTGCTCAGTTATGGAAGAACTCAGCAGCATCTATAGAGGTAAAAGGTATCAATAGACATTTCAGGTACAGACATCTTGGTTCTTCTTCCCCATTTGCCCATCATCCTTTCCCCTATCTGCTTTCCACCTATCACCTATCAAGTTTCCCAGTGTATTACTGCTACATACTGTTGACAATCTTTCCTGTTCATCTTAATGCAGAATCTTGATCTGAAATGATAGGTTGCCTCCACAGATACTGCATGATTAGCAGTTTGTTTTTCTTCTGAGTTCCAGCATCTGTATTCTCTTTTGTCTTTTGGGTTCCACTTAGGTTTTGCCCTGTAATTGAATCTTGTACTTTCATCTTTTCCAGATACTTAATTTGGAAATGCTACAGTTTTTGTTCTCTGCCTTCCTCTTATCTTCTAACAGTCCTCAATAGAAAACTTGTAGAAATACTTGGGCAACATTTGTGGACTGGCTGTGAAGCTCTTTTGCTACCACAACAGATGCAGAGTGAACTGCTGAGTATTACCAGCATTTTCTATTTTAATGCCAATTTCAACTTGAGTATTGAAAATTCTATATAGAATGGATGTGGAGAAGATATTTTCTGTACTAGGAGAATCTAGGGCCAGCCTCCGAATAGAAGTGCATCCCTTTAAAACAGAGCTGAGGGAGGAATTTCATCAGGCAGAGAGTGGTGAATCTATGGAATTCATTGCCACAGACAGATGTGGAGGCCAAGTCATTGAGTATATTTAAAGTGGAGGTTGATAAGTTCTTGATTAGTAAGGGCATCAAAGATTCAGGGAGGAAGGCAGGGGAATGGGGTTGAGAAAGATAATAAATTAGCCATTATAGAATGGCAGAGTAGACTCAATGGGAAGAGTAGCCTAATTTGTTCCTATGTCTTGTGGATGATGGTAAAAGCCTGGTTAAAAACCAATTAAACTGCAAGTGATGAAAATTTCTACAACAGAAACACACAGTAAGTCAGGCAACATTTGTGGAGTATCATGAAGCTCTTTTTCTTACTCAGAAGATGTAGCGTGAACTGCTGAGTATTGTCATCATTATCTGTTTTAATGCCAAAATCCCAATTATGTGATTTATGTTTCTTTCTGTGTTTTTGCAAAGCAACAATAACAGCAGTTCAATAAAAAACATCCATTCCATTGATCTTAACACTTTCATTGTCAATCTGATTTTTATTTACTGTAATGTTATTTCACAACTGTGTAAGAAGTTGTCTTTCAAAGAGTATAAGTAAAGTCAATTCACTGGTGTCAGAGACTTTTGAGGACACTATTATTGACAAGTTCATTAGAAAGAAAATATAATGTAGTTGGCTATTCTTGTTCACCTTTGCTTTGAGGAAAGGACATTTCATTTATTTTGATCCTCACTCAATATGCAAAATTTGATATCCTCTTTAGGGTGCCTAGGTTTAGATTTTTTGTTCATGGGAACTTCTTATCTTCTAAAAAGAGTGGTGACCATGAGTTGGAAAGCTACAAAATGCATAAGCACATTATGACTTTTCCATTGAAGAGCACAATTAAGACCAGGGACTCCTTATGTCAGTCCATGGTTTTCAGTAAGAAAAATGTGATCTAATATGTGAATTCTGTTTTTCTTCATTACGTCCCTTCATCTATTGAACAGGATTTTCCTTTCATTAAAATGTGTTGACTATGGCTAATAAAATTGATTTTTTTCCTCTCAAAATTCAGTTTCTCTATTAAAGTTCCATCTTTTTAACCTTGCATATTTATAGAACAACAGCATTCTAATTACAGCCTTTCATTTTATGGGAACTGTTCTTGAATCCAGAGATTTCTGAAAAATATCTCTTTAGTTATCCTTTCAACCCTCTGGTTTTGAAGGATATCAAGTTCAGAGGATTTGATAGCTTTTGAAACTCTTGTTTTGTAAGTTGCTTTATTTTTAAAATTTTCTTCTCAGTGGTTTATTGATTTTGTATAATCTTCAGTGCATTCTTTTCATCTTACAATTAAGTGAATATAACCAATAATGTCTTTGCCATTTTGTTATCCTATTATATTATTAGTTCTCTAGACACTGTGTAAAGGACCCACTTACATCCTTTTAAAGCTCTTAGTCGATTATAGTCTGCTTTTATCTTCTAGTTTCAATCTGTTTGCTTCCACTTCATGGCTGTTAGTTAAAAAAATCGCTTTTGCTATTGTTTGACAAGATTGTGATCTTACTCTCAATTTACCTGATTAATGCTGGTTGTGCTACTTATGCAATGGAAATGCATGTTAATAAGAGTGACTTTTTTTAAAAAGTATTTACCAATTTGAACTTGGCTCAGTTAAGTCTACTGAGAAGCATGGAGATTTATGGTACAAAAAATGTTTTGTCCAACAGTTGAGGGAGGAGTGAATTGTTTCTAAACTCCAACTTTTGCTGTTTTTATGAAAAATGAAAGAAGATTGCAAGACTTGGTTAAAGGCATCACTTGAGTGTGCTTTGGATATGCTTGTACACCACAGTTTGGAAGTCAGGGATATACTGGGGATTAGAAGTTGCAACCAACCTCTCTCTGCCTCCTGATTGGATTTTTGATTTGAGGACTTCCTATGAAGTCCTGAGCTGTGAGGTAGATAAACTCCTTATGCGGCTTCTCTGGCATTATTATAGCCATATCTGGCCCATGTAGGGTGACCCCAATCATTTAAATAAAGTCTTTTATTGAAAAGATTAACTATTGGTTTATTTTTATTTTTCTCTTTATTTCTGTTCTGAATTAATAATAGCTTAATATGTTTTTCTTAAATAATCTATTTAATTTTTTTTAAATGCATGATTGGAGTTAAAGCTATGGGATACTTTGCCTGAAGGTCTCTCACACTTCTTGTGGGACAATTATGAGACAGAAGCTTTGGTTATTGTTCTGCATAGATGCAAATATGAGTCTGACAGGAGGATTCAATCAGTTACAATATGGCCTATAAAATTAGGGTTGGTACAATTCACTCATACAAAAGCATCCTTTAAGGAGGGGATAGGTGTATATGTATACATACCATGCATGTTGAATACCCGATTTTAATTGAACTTTTACAAAGGAAACTGAGCATAGGTTAAAAGATGAAATATTTAACATTGTTTACCTGTTACCTACTTGTGGCCACTTGTAATCTACTATTGATAGGCCTGGAAGCAAATTGTTTCTCTATTTGCTGTGGCATGATATTGAAATACTGAATGGAAATTAATAAATTGTGGAAACTGTGAAACAGTGGGGAAAGAGAAAAGGAAATAGATGAAATTGGATAAAGTGCTCTACTAGAACTTGAAAACCTACCTGACTCCAGGGATTCTTTGGATGACCAGAATTGGATTTGTTTCTTTTGCATTGTATATACATTGTGTTATACTTCCAAGCTATGTTATTCAAAACATAATCTTAGATTTATGGGATCACCAGGATCTATGCTGATTCAAATTGCAGGTTGCTGTAGTTTTACTGGGGAGAGATAAAAGTTTGATCCTGGAGCTCAAATCTCTTATCTCTTGTAAATCTTCTCAAGAATGTTTGATCTTCTTAAAACTGATAATCACAACTGGATGCATTATTCCAAGTTGTGAACTGACCAGTGTTTCATAAACGTACAAAATAATTTGGCACAGTCTGCTGTATCCTTCTGTAATTGTAACTGAATCATTTTTCTTCCTATAACAGTAAATGCACAATAGAAATGTGGAAGTAATTTAGGAAATACCTGCATTGGGTTCTGGATAGGTTTGTTCCTTTGAAACAGGGAAAGTGTGGTAGGGTTAAGGAACTATGATTAGGGAAATGTCGAGCATCTAGTCAAGAGAAAGAAAGTACACTTAACCTTTAGAATACAAAGTTCAGATAGGGCTGTAGAGAATTAAAAGACAGCCAGGAGGGAGTTAAAAATAGTCTTCAGAGAACTAGAGGTCGTATGAGAAGGCTTTGACAAGCAGGATTGAGGAAAATCTCGGCGTTCTACATGGATGTAAAGAACAAAAAGATGACTAGAGTGAAGATAGAACCATTCGGTGATAAAGGACAAAATATGTGCCTGGAGTCAGGAGATAAGGGAGTATTCACCAATGAAATCGCCCTTGACGAATGTAAGCTTAGCATAGAACAGGCCGATATGTCAACGTCAAAGAAGGGGATGCGATGGATCTTTGTGTTCTCACTGGCCACAGGAATTGTGCCAGAAGATTAGAGGGTGACAAATGTTGTTTATTTCTTCAAGAAAGGTAATAGGGATAACCATGAAAATTATAGTAATACATCATTGGTGGGCAAATTGTTGGAGAGAATTTTTAAGAGACCAGATGTCTGAGCATTTGGAGAAGTTAAGTCTGATTAGGAGTAGTCAGACATGTCTTTGTAAGGGGTTGATTGTGCCTCACAAGCCTGATTGAGTTCTTTGAGGATGTAACAAAAACATGTTGATGAAGGTAGGTAAATGACTTAAATAAGGATGTGGAAGGGTGTGTTAGTTTGCAGATGACAGGCAGGTTGCTGTGTCAAAGGGACATTGATAAACGTGGGGCTGGACTGAGAAGTGGCAGATGGGGTTCAGTGCAGAGAAGTGTGAAGTGATTCATTTTCAAAGGTATAACTTGAAGGTAGAATACAGAGTTGATGGTAGATTTCTTAACGCTTTGGAGGTACAAAGGGGTTTTGAGGTTTACTTCCAAAATTGCTGTCAAGTTGATAGAGTAGTTAGAAGGCGTGTGATGTATTGGCCCTCATCAGTTGGGGGATTAAGTTCAGGAGCTGTGGGTAATATTGCAGTTCCCTAAAACTCTAGTTAGACACACTTAAAGTATTGTGTTCAGTTCTGTTTGTCTCATTACAGGAAGAATGTAGAAGCTTTTGGACAGGATATTTACTAGGTTGTTGTCTGGAAATAGAAGGCATGACGATAAGATGAGCAGGCTTGGGTTTTTCTCCTTGGAACAAAGGACAATGAGAGACGACTTTTGCAGTCCAGGCATGGACTAGTGGACATTTGTAATCCTAATACAGCAGTGGCTGATCAGGACCCCTGGTACCACATGTGATACATTGATTATAATTGGACAGAGGTTTCTTATACACGCCTGTTTGATGTCTCCAGCAATGACTTGAAAGGTGTCGGAGTAGGCTGTTTTTTGTTTGCTGATAGCAGCACTCAGTAGCTAAAATGCCTGCTTAACATTGACTTTTGGTGGTATGTAAACTACGGTTAGGATCATGGAGGAGATCTCTGTTGGAAAGTAGAATGGTCGACACTTTAGATATTCTGGGTAGAGAACGAGCACGACGAGGCTGCTATGTCTGAGCACCACAAAGAGTTTATCATGAAACACAGGCCTGCACCTTTTGCCTTCTCCAAATCAGCAGTCTGGTCCATCCAGTGTATCAAGAAGCACTCTTTTTCTCACTGGCGTATCCAGTGTCTCCAGAGTAAGCCATTTATCTGTGAAACACAATGCAGCAATTCTTCACAGTTCCCCTGGAAAGCTATCTTGGCCTTAGGTCTTCAGTGTTATTTTCCATTGTCTGTACATTTGCAAATGAGACACTGCTGAAGTTTCATATTTTGATGCTAAGTCTGGTTTAGGGTCCTCCCCTCCTTCATCTCTTTTGACCATAGTGATACTTTAATCCACTTAAAGGTATTGTACCTGAATGCTTGAGAGTTAACACACTCTCGGATTGTGTTGGTCATCGATGCAAATGACACATTTCACTGTGTTTCAATGTACATGTGACAAATAAAGTTAATATCTTTAATTTGAAAAATAATTATTGCTGCTGTAATCGGTTCATTCAACTGTCAACCCTGTTGATTTGAACCATTACTGAATTTTCACTTAACTGAAATTGTGTATATTTGCAAAATTCATGATCGAGATGAGTTTATCTTTTTTACGTTGTATCCCATAACCTCTTGGTGCTATTATTTGAATTCTTGAAACAAGATTAAAATTTTCTTGTCCAAATTTAGATTGAGCACTGCCACCTTTATTGTTTAACTGAATTGTAAATGAATACGTGTATTCATTACTTCCTATTGTTTCCTTCTGTGAATTGGTGTAATTGGCTGATTTGGAATTGGGAGTTTTGACCTTAATTTCTCTGATCCATTTTATATTTGGGCTATTAAAAGGAAATTGGCATTTCTTGTAAAGAAAAATATATAAAACTCTGAGATTGAATGCAATTAAATCTTAATAGAGCAAGGACATGTATTAAATATGTTTGAGTTAAATGATTGTTGGCAATTTATTCCAGAAGGTACTACAAAAACTTTAGGAAATAATTATCAATCCAAGCATTTCAGGTTATGGTGATCCTGATATCTAGCATAGATTTGAACAAGTAAATAAGTAAAGGTAGCAAATGAATCATTAAATTAGTTGAATTACTGGAAGTGAAATTTCTTTAGATGAGTCATTAAACTGGGGCTCCAGCTGCTTTTATCAGCCAAAGTTTCAAAGAACTGGCAGTACCTTCTCCTGAAGCTTGGCCAGTGTGTATCCCTCAGTCACAAATAAAACCTCTTTAATTCATAACCAACTTGGCTGTGAGCTGAGTGACTGTCAGCTCTGCTGACATGTGCTATGAGATTAGTGTCAGTGTAGCTGAGACCTTTATTGATAAATCCAGAAGTTTTTTTTCTTTTACGTTTCCAATATTTCATGTGATTATACTATTTTCTGTTTTGATTGAGAATTAACAATGGGTGACATAACAATTTGGCTATTTTGAACCTCCTGCCTCATATTTAAAACTATTAAGTAAGATCATATGTTTTTTTGGACTAATATAACACCTGTGCAGCACCAGTCTTATCATGTGTAACTAGTCGCCACACTATTTTGAGAAAACCAGATTACACTTGGTGCTAGTAGGCCATCAGAAGGTTCTAGGTATCGGAAGGAGGCAGTGAATAGAGACCACACACTTCTGGAAATAAGATTTTGTTTACAAGAAAGACAATATGCACAAGATATTTACATGAACAAGAACAATTCAAAATTCAAACATCCTGTTTAGGTTCCAAATCTTAGATGTCAAACCACAACAAATTCCTTTTTAATTAGAATCAGTGATATTGATTAGAATAACCTTTGTTACTCCAATTTCTCTAACTAATTAGATCTAGTGTTATTCCCTATTTAAAAGTTTACAGACTAAACTTCCCTTTTTACTTATCCCTAGTTAGTTAGAAAACCAAATATAATTAATATTCTCAAGTATTATGGTGGACTTCAGTTTCAGCTCCAAGTTTAAATTCAAATTCAAAAATTATATATCTATACAGCTTAATTTCTTTCACGACCATTCTCCAACATCACAACTCTTAAAGTAAATCTCATTCAGTAACTTATCAAAGTCTTTGCCAAAAATAATCAGTTCTTGTAAAAAATCAAATTCAGATTCTTCGAATGAAAATAAACTTAGACATCCAACTGTATTGAATCCTCTGCGTCATTACACATTTCCTTCCCACACTGGTTCTTCAACTCTTGGGTGGCTTGCCATCATATTTCTTGGATTCGTTGGAATGAAATAGTTTATTATACACAGAAAGTTAATTCACAAACTTGTACAAAACTTGACCAAGTGCCTTAGTGTGATTTTACAGAACTAATTCCCAACTACACGATAGGGATTTTGGACACTGGTGTCTGCTGATATTTTCTCGTTATAGCTGTAGCTTCAATAAATCTTTTATCACTATTGTCTCTCCTCCAGGGGTTTCACCCTGAAGGTTTCAAGTTAGTAGGGTGAAGATGCTTACTACTAATTCCATTCTTAATAGTTCATGTCTTCAGCTTCTAATCGTGGCTGTGTTTCTTTGCTTGTCCGTCCTGTGTCCAGCCTGCCCCTTCCTTGCATCGTGTTTTTTTCAAATTCTCTCTTTTTTTAAAAATTGGTAAACCTCATTTTCATCTCTCTGCAGATAGAGCTTTCTAATATTATAATTTTGGGTTCACTTAACCTGGGTTACAACAACATGCTAAGATTCTGGAGGAGAAGGATAAATAGCTTTTGTAATACAGTATAACTGATAAAATGAGAACATTCAGATCTAAGGGGACGTGGACACATTTTATGGCAATCATGAAGAGGGTGGAGAAGAAATGCATACAGTTGCAAGAAAAAAGTTAGTAAACCCTTTGCAATAACCTGGTTTTCTGCATTAATTACTCATAAAATCTGATCTGATTTTCATCTAAGTCGCAATAATAGACAAACACAATCAGCCTAAACCAGGGCTCGGCAACCTTTACCACTGAAAGAGCCATTTGGACCCGTTTCCCACAGAAAAGAAAACACTGGGAGCCACAATACCCGTTTGACATTTAAAATGAAATAACACTGCATACAACGTTTTTTTTTGCCTTTATGCTATGTATAAACAAACTATAATGTGTTGCATTTATGATATCGATGAACTCCTGCAGAGAAAACGAAATTACATTTCTGCATGCAAATAAAACATTTTGAACTCCGAAAAAAAGACATTGGGTTGAAGGTTACTTTAAGTAAAATACTCAATGTCTATTTGAGTCCTTCTTGTATTTATGAAATACACTGAACTTAAATTGTCCGACAGCAGCAAACCAAAAATAACGTCAGCCAGCTGTCAACCTGAAAAATAAAAGGACTATTTCACTGAACAATGAAAAAATATGAATATATGTAAAATAATAGCCAATTAAAATATTTATCATTCTTGGATAATGGGATTTCTGCTCCTGGACTCAGTGCACAGCGTCTGCACATCAGGGCTGTATGACGTCACCTTCATCTTTACATAGGATCGCAAGCCGTCTTCTGTGAGGCGTGCGCGATGTTTGTTTTTAATAAAGTTCATGTTGGAGAACACCTGTTCACATACATATGTGGATCCAAAGATCGACAGGACTCCAAACGCATACTTTTTAATGTTTACATAAATGTCGGGGATAGCATTCCATGTTTTGAACACAAGTTTGTCCGGTTTGGGGAGGTTTTCAATATCACTCCATTTGTGATTCTGAGCAAGAACGGCCTTCTGATGGGTAACATCTTCAAGGTCTGCTGTCAAGCGTCTAAACTTGGACACCCATATGTCTTTGTCAGCTAGGTCGGCCAGTTCCATCTCAAGATTAGGTTGACTCACACCTGCCAATGCAGTCGTATTCAGTAGGGATGGATTGATGCTTAGGGGAGTGACCGGGAAGGATAATGTGTTTTTTTCCTCTCTGAACTCACAGAAGCATTTCCCAAACGATGTTTGCATTGCGATGATTGCAGAATGTAAATACTCCGAACTTATAATGTCATGAGCTTGTTTGAACTCTCAAATTGGGGAAGTGAGACAATGTGCCTTTCTGTAAATCTCTGGCAAGCACTGTCAACTTGCGCTCGAATGCCAAAACATCCTCCAACATGTGCAGGGCTGTGCGTCCTTTCCCCCGAAGAGCTGTGTTCAGAGTGTTCAGGTGCGCTGTCATGTCTACCATGAAGTGTAGCTTTTCCAGCCACTCCGGCTGTTCCAGCTCAGGAAAGGTGAGCCCTTTGCTTCCCAGGAATGTTTTCATTTCTTCCAGACACGCGACAAAGCGTTTCAGCACCTCCCCTCTTGACAGCCACCGGACTTTGTTGTGCAGCAGGAGATCAGAATATGCCCTTTCCAGCTCGTCCAGTAACAAACGGAATTGACGGTGATTTAAACTTTTTGCCATTATTTTATTGACAATCTGAATGACAACATCCATTACTTCTGTGCATTCCGGAGGAAATGTTTGAGTGCACAGTGCCTCTTGGTGCAAGATGCAGTGAAAAGTCAGCAGCTTTCTGTCCAGCGACTTCTGCAGTAAAGCCACAAATCCCTTGTGCGCTCCTGTCATACTAGGTGCCCCATGAGTAGCTACTGACACCAGGTGGGTGGTCTTTATTCCTTTGGCTCTTAAACAATTCAAGACAGCCACACAGATGTCCTCCCCCCGTGTTTGGCCTTTTAGAGGTATCAACTCAATCATTTCTTCCTGCGGCCTGGCAGAGTTTACATACCGGCAGAACAACGCTATTTGTTCAATATCACCTTTGTCTTTAGACTCGTCACAGGCAATCGAGTAGGCCACCGCTGAATTGATGTCTTTAATTTGCTGTCTTGTGATGTCTTCTGCCATTTTTATGGTTCTGTCTTTGACAGTCTTTGCAGAGAGGGGCATATGCCTGATTTTCTGCGCAATTTCACTCTTGTTTTTAAAGTCCGTGAATAGATTTTCTGAAATCTTAATGAAAGATTCTTTTATATATTCACCATTTGTAAACTGCTTCCCGTGCCTGACTATTTCCTGAGCGGTAACAAAACATGTAGTTGATTTTCCAGACTTCATCCACTTCTTGAAATGATTTTTCCTCAGATCAACCTTCCACATCAGTTCCGAAACGGCTTATTTTCTCTCATCTCCATCCGGATGTTTTTGAGCAAAGGCTGCGTGTTTATTCTGGAAATGTCTTGCGACTTTTGACTTTTTGTTGTTTGCTAGTTTCTCATTGCATATTAACTGGTAAACCAGTCTCGTCAGCAGTGAAATCAAATGAATCTGCCCACGTATCATGAAACGTTCTGTTTTCTTCAGTCACTTTTCTTTTTTTAGAATTCTCCATAGTTAGCCTACCTTGGATCGAAAAATTAAAGAAATCGCACACTGGCAGGTGTCAGGCATTGGCAGTGGTGACGTATATTAATAGCGACAAAAAGCACGTTTTATTAAGATTGTACAAGATCACCATAATCTTCAAATTTAGAATTACATTTCAAAAAATAACAAACTAACATAAAATACATTTTAATTAAGTACTCATCATTTATTTTCCAAAGCCACAGGGAGCCGCAGCATAGAGATGAAAGAGCCGCGGGTTGCCGACCCCTGGCCTAAACTAATAACAATTGTACTTTTCATGTCTTAATTGAACACATTGTTTAATCATTCACAGTCCAGGCTGGAAAAAGTTTGTGAACCCTTGTATTGAATAACTGATGGAACCTCCTTTAGCAACAGTAACATCCACCAAACATTTCCTGTTGCAACTGATCAGATTTGCACAGTGGCAAGGAGGAATTTTAGACCATTCCTCCCTGCAAAACTGCTTTAGTTCATCAATATTCTGGGATACTTTGCATGAACAGCCCTCTTCAGGTAATGCCACAGTCTCTGTGATTGGGTTAAGGTCTGGACTCTGACCTGGTCATTCCAAAACACAACTGTTTTTTGAAACCATTTTGTTAATTTATTCTCGTCTTTTGGATCATTGTCTTTTTACATCATCTAACTTTTATTAACCTTTGGGTGATGAACCACTACCCTGATATTCTCCTTTAAAATATCTTAATTCAATTTTGAATTCATTGTTCACTCAAGAATTGCAAGTTGTCCAGGCCCTGAGGTAGCAAAACAACCTCAAACCATGATGCTCTTTCCGCCATGCTTCATAGTTGGGATGAGGTTTTGGTGTTCATGTGCAGTGTTCAATGTACAATTCTAAACATTGTGGTGTACATTTCTGCCAAAAAGTTCAATTTTGTCTCATCTGTCTACAAAACAGAGCAGTGGTTTTCTCTGTGGTGTTCTAACATGAAAACCATTCTTGTTCGGTGTTCTTGTAGTGAACTGGTGAACAGAGATTTTAGCAAGTTCTTTTTCATGTCCTTCAGCATTGTACATTGTGCTGTTGGTGTGATCTTTGCAGGACACCCACTCAAAGGAGAGTAGCAACAGTACTGAATATCCTCCATTCGTTGAAAATTTCTCTTACTGTGGACTGATGAACACTCAGGTCTTTAGCAATGCTTTTGTCACCTCTTCCAGCTTCATGCATCTCTGCAGTTCTTCTAAGGTCCTCTAAAAGTTGTTTTGATCGAGGCATGGTGCATATGAACAGATCTTCCTTGAGAAGAGGAGGCTTTGTCAGTAACCTGACTGTGTGTCTTTTTTTATAAGGCAGGACATCTCAACAACCCACACCTCCAATCTCATCTCATTGATTGGAACGCCTGACTCCAAATTGCTTTTGTAGAAGGCACTACCCGAGAGGATCACGTACTTCTTTGATCCTAGACTGTGATTGTTTAAATGGTGTACTCAGTATTGGCAAGAAGTTGTACAGTTGTTTATGTGTTAATAGTTTAGGCAGATTGTGTTTGTCTGTTATTGTGACTTGGATAAAGATCAGACCATATTTTATGAGTAATTAATGCAGAAAACCAGATATTTGCCAAGGGTTCACAAACTTTCTTGCAAGTGTAGTTCTAACACTAAAGTTATTAAAAAATATATGGTGAGAGTTGGAGGAATTAAATATCAAGAAGGAAGGTGAAGAAAATATTTGGATAAATATAGGAACTTGTGCGAGTATTAGATAATCATGGTAGACTTAAAAGGGAGTCCCTTAAAAGAATTACTTTCACTGCTTTCCCTGTATTTATTTTTCCCACATTCCTAGTATCTTTTGGTGACTGGTTTTAATCTCACTGACATCTTAACATTTCTTTTTCTGTGCTTATTTTGGAGTTTTACTGACTTTTGAATTTGTCTCCAATATTCTTTGCTGGGATAGTATATAAAACCAAAATAAGTGAAACAGAATCTGAAAAACTAAAGCTGGAAGTGGAATCTAAATTTGTCAAATTTGGAGTAGGTATAAAGAAAAGAAGCTGGAGGGAGCAAGAGTAGGACATGGTACTGTTGACAAAAGAGAGTAACTATTCAAATTACTTATGATATCATAAGGTCATTGGCACTGCTTAAACTGGACAATCATTTGACTCATGCTATGCAAGACATTACTGGCAAGATTATTGTACAGGTAGTCCCTGAGTTACAAACGTCTGACTTACGGACAGCTTTTACTTACAAACCGAGGAAGGAGAATGCCATCCGCCATTTTAAACTGTTGTTGTTGACACTGTGTTGAGTGTTTAACTTTGTATTTGGCTTAAATTTTTCTTAGTAAGATTCACCCTGACACCACCCCCCCCCCCCCCCCCCCCACCTTCTGGTCGGTTGGTGGCACAGTGAGATCAGCACCGGGCTGGCAAACGGAGGTTCCCGAGTTCAATCCAGAGAGAGACCACTCCTATGCCGAGTTGATGTTGAGCTCGCAACTCTACCTCGTTTAAAAAAAAAGACACTGCCACCTCCAGTTTAAATTCCCACGCAGAATATTGTGGAGGATCAAATACCCAAACCCAGCACAGCCCCCACTTGTCCCATATAGCCTGTTTTAGTGCAGTGGTCCTTAGGACCCAGCGGACCTCGGGACATGCCGCCCACAGTGTTTCTGTTCCATTGACAGGAAGCAATCGCGATTGAAAATAAAGTGGAAATAATAAAGCGTTTGGAAAGAGGTGAAACGCCATCAGTCATTGGAAAATCGTTAGGTTATAGTCGGTCAACGATCAGAACAATTTTAAAGGATAACGGATAAAGTGAGAATAATGGAGCATGTGAAAGACCCTGCCCCGATGAAAGCTACAATTATTACTAAGCAACGCAGTGGCTTAATTATTGGAATACATATGTTTAAGTGTTTTATATGCATAGAAAGGCAAAATACATACTATATACTAAGACAAGCATTTGACTAACTGACTCTAAATAATACCGGATGTACTTGTTCCGACTTATGTACAAATCCGACTTAAAGACGGACTCAGGAACGGAACTTGTACATAACCCGGGGACTGCCTGTACTAGTTATAGAAGTTCAGCAAAAAATGTCATTAGGAAATTGTATTGGTTTTGATTATTGTCTCATGTACCAAGATGTAGTGAAATCAAATCATTGCAGTGCATTGAACTAAAATGTGGTAAGCAATAACAATGTAGAATAAAGCATAAAAGCTTCCAAAAATGCTATGCAAGGTACCTATAAAGTGCAATGAAGAAGATTGTTAATCAAGAGTCCATCTTATAGTAACAGTGGGATAGAAGCTGTCATTGAGCTTGGTGGTATGTGCTTTCAGGCTTTTGTATCTTCTTCCTGAAGGGAAAGGAAAAGAAAGAACTTCCAGGGTGGGTGGGGTGTTTGATTTTTTTTTTGCTGTCTGCTTTACTGAGGTAAAAAGTATAGACAGAGTCCATGAATGGGAGGCTGGTTCCTGTGATGTGCTGAGTTGTATCCATAACTCTGCAGTTTCTTGCAGTCATGCACAGAGCAGTTGCTATACTATGCCATTATGTATCCAGGTAGAATATTTTCTATGGTGCAACAAGGGGCAAACCAAATTTCTTCAGCCTCCTGAAGAAGTATTCCTCTGTGTGAAAGGCTTAACCAATGCCTCGAGGGGGATAAATTGTCAAAACTCTTACACAAGTATGCTTCCAAAATAGTGTAAATTTGGTTTAAATAGAGGAGGTCCACGTTTACTCTTAACTAGCCTTAATCTTTTGAACTTCTATTACAGGAGGGAAAATGTCCGCCTGACAGTAGGATGGCAATCTGGTTCAAATGCAATTCATAAAAAGGTACATCATATTAATTATCTTTGCCTGTAAATATCCCATAAAACGATTGTCTTCACTGCAGTTTTTAAAATGTCCGATTTGTATACCATCAAGTTAATTTTATATAGCATCGTTTAATATAGAAAATATTCCAAAAGATTATAGCAGTCCAAGCTATAAGAGTGGCATGAATGTTATTATGAAAAGCTTGATCAAATTACTGTTTTAAAGTGAAAGGTGAAGAGATGGTGGGGTAGTTGAAGTGGACTTGCTTACACAAAGAATTTCAGGCATGGTCTAGCTGGCTGAGAACAAGACCTGCAAGAGAAGGCATTGAAGAGAGAATATAGAAAGTGAAATGGTTCAAGATTGATTGTCATTTTCAGTGTACAAGTGTAAAGGAGAACAAAATAATTGTTACTTTGTGTCCAATACAACACAAAAAAACATACGAAGATAAAGAACACGATTAAAGAATTGCAATTAATATGGATGCATAAGATAGCAAATATACATGTTTATTATACAAATATAAAGTGACCTAGGTCCAGGAAATACAGTGATTCTAATAGGAAATAAATAAAAAACTAATGGTGGTGAATAGTGTTAGCAGAAGAGAGCAGTTATTTTGGGGAGGGAGGAATTGTGAACAATCTGTTGGTAACCAAGAAGTGATATTGCAAGACAGGAGACAGCAACTGAGTTAAGAAAAGGGAAGAGGGATTGTGGTAAATCAATGCTGTTAATGGATTTAAATAGCATTGTAATTGATACGACAAGAATGGGGTGGGAAAATGATGTAGAAGAAACTGCCTGCATGTCACATCTTTATAATGGCTGTGAAAACCTCCTGAGTGTAACACTAAAGGTCTGCATATCTGGACAAGCTATTCCTCTAGCCAAGTTATTCTGATGTAGCCTATGACACTGGGATCTACCGGAGGATGTAAGAAGATAGTTTATTTACTATCCATTTTTTAAAAATGAACTTCGCCATCTATTTGGTCTTTGGGCATTCTCACAATCGTCAAGGTAATACAATATTTTGTAAATAATTCAAGTAGTTGTTATTCTAGTAATCTTTAAAACAAACTTGCTCTTTGCCAGAGGATTAGGAATAAGGCAGTTACATACTTAGGTTTATCTTAATTTACAATTCCATAAATAATTATTCAATCAAGATTGAATAATAGTTATTTTAAAAAAGTGAAATTAGGTTAATATTATACTCACTGAGCTTTTAAAGATAACTACTATCTGATTGCCTGATTTTCAAATTCTTGGGGGTGATGGGGTCTGATAAGGTCTGATCTTCCCCCAAGTGCAGTGTTTCAGACATGGTCTAACGAGTAAGATTTATGCCATTCAATTGACAAATGTTGTCCATCCTTATCAGTAAAATATATTAAAAAAATACAGATGCTGAAAGAAAACTGGAAGCAACCAGCAGTTCACGCAGGACAAGTTAGGAGAGAAATAAACTTAATTGTTTGCTTCAAAGACCCTTCATCAGAACTGTAACAGTGAGAAAACAAGTGTGTCTTAAGTTGTAGAGGTGGCAAGAACACAATGTTCATGCTCAGGTGCAGGCCAAAGTTGTCAAGTTAACGGTTGCTAAATCTGACAAAATAAGAAAAGCCGCAGGTACATCAATGGAGGGGATGGGAGTGGAGTGGAGTGGAGATTAACCTGCAACAGTTAAAGTTTACATTGTGCGTAGTTGGGAGATGATTTCTGCAGGACATAATTTGAATAATATAGATTGATCATTGGAGTGGAATGGAAAAATTATGTGATGGGTAAACAGAAACCCAAGGTCGTCCTTATGGACTATATGGAGTTATTCTGAAAAGCAGTTAAAGTTTTTTATTGTGTTGGCAGAGGAGATCATATTGTTAACACGAAGGGCAATAGAGTAAATTGGATTGAACAGTACAACACAGGAACAGATAATTTAACCCACAGTGTTGTGCTGAAACAATAAAATTAGTAATCAAGTAGCCAACTGAACTAATCCCCTCTGCCTAAACAATGTTCATATTCTTCCATTCCCCTCACTTTCATGTGTCTGTCTAAACATCTCTTGAATGTCCCTAATGTATATGCCTCTAACTACCCAGACAGCACATTCCAGGCACCTACCACTCTGTGTAAAATGACTTGCCCCTCACATCTCCTTTGAACTTCACTCTCATATTAATTTCATTCCCTCTGGTATTAGACATTTCAACTCTGGGAAAAAGTTAATGTCTCACTATCTATGCCTTTCATAATCTTATAAACCTTTATCAGATCTCCCCAAAGCCTCTGTTGCTCCAGAGAAAGCAACCCGAGTTTGTCCAACCTTGTTATAGCATATGCCCTCTGATCTAGACAGCATCCTAGTAAACTTCTTCTGCATCCTCTCCAAATCCTCAGTCTCTTTCCTATAGTTTTGTAAAGCTGCAACATAACTTCCTGACTTTTAAACTCACTGACTAATAAAGGTAAGCATGACGCATGCTTTCTTAACCACCCTGTTAACCTGTGTAGCCGTGTTCAGTGAGCTATGAACTTGGACCCCAAGATCCCTCTGCTCATCAACACTTTTAAGGATCTTGTTCTTAAGTGTACTGTCTCTTTACATTTGATCTACCAAGGTGTAGCACTTCACATTTGGCTGGGTTAAACTCCATCTGCCATTTCTCTGCCTATGTCTGTAATTGATCTATCTCCTGCTCTATTCTTCGCTGGTCTATTACACCACCACCAATCTTTGTATCATCTGAAAATGTAGTAGTCCACCTATTTATATTTATACATGGGCTCTCCTGGATGCACCTAATAAATATTGCCCTATGTAAGCCTCTTGTGCTAAGAAGGTCCCTAAGAGAAATTGAAGTCTCCCATAACAACCCCATATTCGTTCTCTGGGACATTAAGCACCCATTCCTGTTTCTCAACCAAGTTTGTGTAATTGCCACAATATTATAGTTTCATGTACTGATCCACACTTTAAGTTCATCACCTTTACCCATAATATCCTAGCATTAAAGTATACACATTTCAAACTATCCATCCCATTGTATCTGTAACTTTGATACTTACTGGATTTTTTTTTGCTGGCCTGGACATCTACCTTCCTCTCCATCTCTCCACTTTCTGACCTGGTGCTCTGGCTCCCATAAGTGCAAATTAATTAATTGCTTCACTTTTAAGGCCAATTTGAGTCTGGATATTGGAAAGAAAAGATGTAAAAAGGACAGTTGGATAATTTTGCACTATTAAATGGGGAAGGGCTTCGAGAAGCTGGAGGACTGGAAAATTGCAATTGTCACTCCACCCTTTAAGAAAGGAGGAAATAGCAGAAAGAAAATTATAGACCAATTAGTCTGACCTTAGTGGCTGGGAAGATGTTGGGGTCAATTGTTAAGGATGAGGTTATGGTGACAC
This sequence comes from Hypanus sabinus, assembly GCF_030144855.1. Lineage (NCBI taxonomy): Eukaryota > Metazoa > Chordata > Chondrichthyes > Myliobatiformes > Dasyatidae > Hypanus > Hypanus sabinus. Next base: position 45,268,607 of record NC_082710.1, read on the forward strand.
AAGACAAGATAGGACAAAGTCAGTATGGTTTCCTTAAGGGAAAATCTTGCCTGATGAAACTTTTGGAATTCTTTGAGGAGATTATACGTAGGGTAGATAAACAGCATTAAGACAAAGTAAAAGCTCAGAAAATACCTTTATTCAAGGTGACTTCAACGCAAAAGTAGGCAAGACCAGGGATGAGGTCAATATTGGGCATTATGGCATAGGAGAGAAATGAGAGAGGTGAACGAGTAGCTACATGGGTCACAGAAAAATATTATATAATTGGTAATACCGTCATCAAGCAACACCAGAGACAACTATGGACATGGAAGAGTGCAGGGGATAGCACCAGAAACCAGATTGATTACGTGCTTATAAGGAGAAGGTATAAAAATGTTCTGAAATCATGCAAAGCATACCCAGGTGCAGATTTCTACAGTGATCACATACCAATAATCAGCGTGATGTACCTCAGACTCAGAAAGCTTAAAAGACCAAGAATAGAGCCAAAGCTGAATTAGGGACTTTGAGAAAAAACAGTGACATCAAAAATGAATTCCAGATGACAGTGAAGAACAAATTCAAGGCTCCACAAAACATCACTATTACAGAACAGCAATGGGAAAACCTCAGAGACAGCATAACACAAGCAGCACTAGAGCTGATTCCCAAACAACAGGCTAAAAAGAAATGGATGACGAGAAATTCTGAATCTTATGGAACAAAGAAGAAAATGTAAGGAAAACAAAGAAGCCTATGTATCCTTGCATGCACAGATAACAGCCAAGTGCAAGGAAGCAAAAGAAAAGTGGCTTAAGGACAAATGTGAGTTAATAGAACAATTGCAGAAGATCAACAACAGCAAACGTATGCACGACAAGATCAAAGAGGCCACAAATCGGAAGAAAAGTGGGGCAACAACAGGATGTATAAAAGCAAAAGACGGATCTACAATTAGGGAAAAAGGAAAAATAATACAAAGATGGTCAGAATACATCAAAGACCTATATGATGACAAAGACCAAGAGGACAACTTTGATATTGGCAACAGCAACAACAAGGGCCCAGCAATACTGAGAGAAGAAGTTGAACATGCTATGAAGAAGATGCGAAAGGGAAATGATCAGGACCAGATAGCATTCCAGTTGTACTGTATGAAGCACTAGAAGATTTTGATGTAGAGAAATTAATAATTTCATCAAATAGAATATACAACAGTGGCAAAGTACCAGAAGATCTTTTAAAGGCAGTATTCATTGCACTGCCAAAGAAACCAGGTGCAACAGAGTGTGGACAACGCAGAACAATTAGTTTAATGAGCCACCTCACAACAATTCTACTTAGAAACATCATGTTCAGAATAAAAAACAAATTTAAACCAGAGATCAGTGAAGAACAGTGGGGCTTTGTCGAAGGCAAGGGAACGTCAAGCGCAACTTGTATTCTCAGGAATATTATTGAAAGGTCAATAGAAGTACAAGAAGAACTATACTTCTGTTTCATTGACTACACAAAAGCTTTTGACACAGTGGAACACCAAGTCATCATGAAAATGCTTAAAGATATTAATAACGACAGAAAAGTTCTAAGAATAATCAGGAATCCAGTGAAAACATCATGAGAACCATACAAGATGAACCTGGAATAAGTATAGGAGGATACAATGTGAACAACCTCTGGTATGTGGATGATACAGTACTGATAGCAAACAGTAAAGTAAATTTACAGAAACTAGTATCTACCATCAACAGAGAGCGAAAGACTTGTCCTAATCTTAAACAAAAAGAAAGCTGAAGTAATGGTAATATCAAAGAAACCTGATATCCCAAACTGTAGGATCGTATTGGGAAATGAAATCCTGAAACAAGTTCACAACTTCAAGTACCTTGGATCATGGGTAACATCTGATGGCAAATGCGAAACAGACATAAAAGCAAGAATAGCAATGTCAAGAACAGCATTTACAGAAATGAGAAACATCCTAACGATAAAGAAAATAGCAATTGACATCTGCCTTAGAACTCTCAGCTGCTACATTCTTTGTATATTGATGTATGGCCGCGAGTCATGGACCATCACAAATGCAATGGAAAAAAGAATCAATGCAGCAGAGATGTGGTTCCTCAGCAGAATGCTGTACATATCATATGCAGACAGGATAATCAACGAAGAAGTTCTACAGAGAACGAAAACAAAACATACATTACTTAAAAAACAGCAATCCAAATTCTTTGGACACATTATGCGATGAGAGACATTAGAACGTTTAGTTACAACTGGAAAGCTGGAAGGAAAAAGAAGCAGAGGCAGATAGTGAATGAAAATGATAGATGGATTAACATCATGGTTAGAAACAGGGGAGGCAACAACTACAATTTGGAGGGTCAGGGACCGTGATGGATGGAGAGACGTATTCGCCCACACCGAACGGCAAGGCACCTGAAGGGAAGATAAAGGGGATGCAGTGGATGTTGTATATTTGGACTTACAGAAGGCTTTTGACAAAGTGCCACACATGAGGCTGCTTACCAAGTTAAGAGCCCATGGTATTACAGGAACATTACTGGCAAGGTTAGAGAATTGGCTAATTGGTGGGAGGCAGCGAGTGGCGGGAATAAAATGATTCTTTTCTGGTTGGCTGCCAGTGGTGGCCTGCAGGGGTTGGTATTGAGACCACTTCTTTTTATGCTGTATCTCATTGATTTAGATGATGGAATAGATAACTTTGTTGCGAAGTTTGCAGATGATACAAAGATTGGTGGAGGGGCAGGTAGTGTTGAGGAAATGGGTAGGCTGCAGAAGGACTTAGACAGATTAGGAGAATGGGCAAGAGAGTAGCAAATTAAATACAATGTTGCAAAATGTATGGTCATGCACTTTATAGAAATAAATGTGCAAATTATTTTCTAAATGGGGAAAAAATCCAAGGGACTTGGGAGTCCTTGTGCAGAACATCCTAAAGATTAACTTGCAGGTTGAGTCGGTGGTGAGGGAGGCAAATGACATGTTAGTATTCATTTCAAGAGATCTAGAATGCAAGAGCAAGTACGTGATCCTGAGGTTTTATAAGGCACGAGCTAGGCCTCACATTGAGTATTGTGAACAGTTTTTGGCTCCTCATCTAAGAAAAGATGTGCTGGCACTGAAGAGGTTTTAGAGGAGGTTCACAAGAATGATACTGGAAATGAAAGGGCTATCATATGAGGAATGTTTGATGGCTTTGGGTCTATACTCACTGGAATTTAGAAGGATGAGGGGGGGATCTCATTGAAACCAGAAGTTGAAAGGCCTAGGTAGAGTAGGTGTGGAAAGGATGTTCCCTGTGGTGGGGGAAGGCTAAGACAAGAGGGCGCAGTTTCTGGATATAGCGGCATCTACTTAAAACCAAGATGTGGGGAAATTTCTTTAGCCAGATGGTGGTGAATTTGTGGAATTAATTACCACAGGCAGCTGTGGAGGCCAGGCCATTGGGTGTATTTAAGGCAGAGCTTGATAGGTTTTTGATTGGATACTGCATCAAAGATTATGGGAAAGCCAGGGAGTGGGACTGAGGAGGGGAGAAAGGACCCGCCATGATTGAATGGCAGAGTAGACTCGATGGGCCAAATGGTCTAGTTCTGCTCCTATGTCTTATGGTCTCATTATTGAACTCTAATACTAGACTTCACCATTCAGTAGTGATTTTAAATTGTTCTTTAAAAATAATTTTTATGCCCTGTCTTAGGATTTATCTGTCCGTTTGACTGATGACACAGATCCCTTCTTCTTGTATAATCTTATGATTAGTGAAGATGATTTTCTGAGGTAGGTGTGAATTAGAATATTGTCATTTGATCATTTACCGATTCTTATTTGCTATCATGTGTTAGTAATCTGTAATAGAATAGTTAGAAATTTAACCCAAAATTGCATTATTTCTCCATTTGTAGCTCCTTATTCTTCACACATGCTGCTGGGCTCTATCAGTTATCCACAAAGTGCTGATTTGTTATAGCTTTCTTGTTCCTAGGGTCCAAGCAATCATAGGTACACATTCTTCTCTGCTTAAGAAAAGGAAATCTTTTTGGGCTGGCTCTGCTGTGTGTGGAACAGCTGCTCCCATAGTGAAACTGATCTCATGTTTGCATGACTTTGTAGAATCAGCCACTGGCACAATGTGCAGGGGTCTCCTGTGAGGGCTGTTTTTGGGTGAGTTGTGCACCCACTCAGTAATAAGATGCAGGAATCTAGGCTACATTTTGGCTGATACAATAATTGTGTGCTGTTGTTGGGAAACCAGTAGCAGCTGCTCCATGTTGATATTACTGGAGCTTACAGTTTCTTCCCTGTTAGAAATAAAAGCTGTTGCCTGTTCCTCTCTTTAGCAATGATCACTGTTGGAGATGTAACCACAACACAATTTCTTTTACGGTATTTTGTAAAGGGCTTTCTTAAGATCCAAATACACTACATTCAGTGGTTCCCTTTTTTCCTAATCTGTCAGCTACAACCTCAAAAGAAGTTCTATCAGGTTTGTATAATACTGTTTACATTTTGGGACTCCATCTGGACGCTGTCAAATCCTACCATCTAAGTACTTTGTTATTTTCCTTAATAATAGATTCCGTTATTTTTCTATTATGAAAGTCAGTGATTGGCAGCATCCATCTTGTGAGAAACTGAATTACTGTTGATGGTCAATGACCTTCATCAAAACTGGTCTGTAGTTTTGTATTTTTTTCGTTTCTCTCAAAGTTGATGTTTGCTACTTTCTTAATTATGGGAACCATTCTAGAAATTGAATTTGGAAAATAACTCCACATGTATCTCTTTCAAAATGTTGCGATTCACATTGTCATATCCAAGGGATTTGTTACTTATCAATCCTGTGAATATTTCCAATAGCTGCTGCTTCTACCACTGACATTTTCTTTCACGTGTTGCTCTGCACTATTTCAGGGAGGTTGTTTTGTAGCCTGCATGAAGACAAACATTAATTGAACATCAAAAGCAAAATTGCAATGGAGAGGAATGCTAGTCTGCTTCATCTGCAAGGCCCTGTGTGCATACTGGGACTTCCACGCTGTAATAGGATACTGTAGACATGGATGGTTGCAAGTTAACTTTTAATAGACAGTTAAGTCACACCTGCCTAACATAAACAAATTATCAAAACATGAACACTTCTGGCTCTCAAAGTTAAATAATAAAGTTATTGAAGCTAATAAGAGTTAAGAAACTTGAAAATCCCAAAGCCTTTAAAACTATAATTAATATTACCAAAATCTTTTGTATCTACCTTCTCATTGAAATAAATATTCGATCTATGGTGTGTACTTGAGGCAAATTACCCATCATGGGTGTTAGGATATTCCTAATCTCATGCAACCATAGTGAACTCCATGAAAGAATCCATTGGTGGAGTACAGTATGTGCACCATTGGTGTATCGCTGAAGATAGCTTTCAAATTGACCTAGAGTTTACTGCTAGTTAAGCAGAAGACTCTTAACAAATAGGAAAAATTATCAGGGTTCTAAGTCAGCATAGGGGTTCCTAGACCTAAAGTTTCAAACCATTAGCAAATTGACATTTTCATTGTATTGGCTATCATTCAAAGTTAGTGGTGTATTCCTTGGAGGAATGCATTTAGGTGGTGTTTAATAACTCATCTGACAAAAAGATTACTACCTATATATTTGCTATTTTTGCTTTACTCCCTTCATGACATCATTGCAAGATATTGAGAATCCTTGGGGGGGGTGGAATTAAATGTGGGTATCTCATCACAATTTAATAATGTAGAGTTCAAAATTCCATAATAGGAAATTGATGTAGGACATTGGATAGATCTTACCTAGAGTACTTTAGTCAGGGTTGCTCTCCATATTACAAAATGATGGAGGGATTAGCAAGGGTCCAATAATATTAAAAATGATACCTCCAGATCTGAAGGATATAACTATTTCAATGGGATCTTTTCTAAATGAAAGAGGCAGCAAGGAGTGTATTAATAGAGCTCTTTAAGATTATGAAATGATTTATAAAGGTATCCAAGGCTAGAAACCATAAATATATAAATTGTCAATAATGTTTCAGTTGTTAATACCTTCATCTGAGTCAAGAGAATCCAGAATCTGTCCTAGCAAAGACTTGAGCAGATAAATTAAGCTGATTGTTTCCAGTGCAGTATTGATGTACAGATAGGGATGCTGTTTTACAAATGAATATTAAACACTACCTGAATGTTTCCCTCCAAGAAACATGTCATCTGAATTTTGAAAAATATGACTGTTGCCTTCCTATCAGCTTGAACCAGTCTGTCCATTCTCATTAACAAGGCAGCTTTGCCCACAGAACTGCTGCTCACTGGGTGTTTTTTTGCTTTTTGCATCATTCTCTGTAAACTCTAGAGACTGTTGTGCATGAAAATCCCAGTTTCTTGGAGTCGTCATATAAAAACAGGTTTTATTTTGAAAGAACATCGATTTTATATTTTGCTATGGCATTAGAATAAGTCCCAAAATTTCACCACTTCCCATATCTACATTAACAAAATGACATAGTAAACACAGTCCTGGTGTAATCCAAAGGCAACCCCCACAACCACAGCTCCTCTCCTACCCTCCGAGTCCCAGAATATCCCAACCTGGATCATATCAGCTAAGTAGGATTGTCACCTAGTCCGTCTCCCAAGTTATGTAATTACATAAATAAGCGTGTTTTTAAATGTTGCTGCTACAACAAAATGAATTTCCCACTCAGGATCAATAAATTACTTATTATTCACTGAGACAAATACCAGAAGCACTTGAGGGGAAGACAATGAAAATGATAGAGGAAGGTATAGTGTATTATACTGAACTGAGATGACAGAAGGTGAAAAAACTGGCCTTTGGAATATAAGTACACACTTTCCAGCCATTTGGATTGTTTTAATGCTTTAAGTTCGGCGCCATATAGCATTGCATTAAGATAACAATTTAATTTTACAGTTTAAAGAATCAACAAGGACTGCTTGTAGAATTTTCTGCTTTTCCCCAGCGGTTCATTGAACTTTTGGACCAATGTATCCAGGAACAAAACAAAGATGTTCCAAGGTGAGTTTGTATCTAGCTAATATTAAGTTAAGCATTACTGATTTTTTTTTTGAAATTTTCACTAGGATAAAGTTTCTATGATCCTGGATGGACAGTCTTATGATAAAGTTAAACTTGTACAGCTTTTAAATCAAGAGAGGTTTCGTATTGTTCTGAATAGTTGTCACTTTTTGATAGCTCATATGGACAATGTACATCGATTTACAGCATTAAGTCATTCATTCTATTTTTTTCTTGTCTAGAGGTAGACCTCTAGTTTGCACATAAATTATTGATCTTTATGCAGTTTCAGAATGATGGCGACAGTGTCTAGGGTGTAGTGGTGGAGCAGAGGTAGAAAAGTACCATATTTTATCAGTTGTGAATCATTCCCTTGTCTACACGTGGACTGAGAGGGAAACAAGGATTCAAATAACTACAGATAGCCCCAAGTTACAAACGTCCAACTTACGGACAGCTCGTACTTACGAACCGAGGAAGGAGAATGCCATCCGCCATTTTAAGCTGTTGCCATTGACACTGTGTTGAGTGTTTAACTTTGTATTTGGCTTAAATTTTTCTTAGCAAGATTCACCCTGACCCCTGACCACGCCCCCCCCCCCAATCGTTCCTGTCGGCTGGTGACACAGTGAGATCAGCACCGGGCTGGCAAATGGAGGTTCCCGAGTTTGATCTGGTGACAGACCGCTCCCGTGCTGGGTGATGTCGATCCAGTGACTCCAGTACCATCCGTGCCAGGTTGATGTCGAGCACACAACTCGACCTCGTAAATAAAACACTGCCACCTGCAGTTTAAATTCCCACGCGGAATATTGTGGAGGATCAAATACAGTATCCAAACCCAGCACAGCTCCCACTTGTCCCACTGTCTCAGTGTGGTGGACTTTTGGACCCAGGGAATTCAGTGCAGTGGTCGTTAGGACCTAGTGGACCTTGGGAGCCAACGGAGGTCGGGACCTGCCACCCGCAGTGTTTCTGTTCCGTTGATGGGAAGCTATCGCGATTGAAAATAAAGTGGAAATAATAAAGCGTTTGGAAAGAGTTGAAACGCCATCGGTCATTGGAAAAGTGTTAGGCTACAGTCGGTCAACGATCAGAACAATTTTAAAGGATGAAGTGAGAATAATGGAGCACGTGAAAGGCCCTGCCCCAATGATAGCTACAATTATTACTAAGCAATGCAGTGGTTTAATTATTAGAATACATTTGTTTCTTAAGTGTTTTATATGCATAGAAAGGTAAAATATATACTATATACTAAGACGAACGTTTGACTAACTGACGCTAAATAATACCGGATGTATGTACAAATCCGACTTAAAGACGGACTCAAGAACCGAACTCGTACGTAACCCGGGGACTGCCTGTACTGTTGGATTTAAATATGCGTTCCCATTCCATCCCACTTGACATCATCTGCAAGTCTTAGCTAGCAACTAAAACTAGAATCTGCATTGACATTGGGGTTCTAAATTTCCAGAATACTGTGGATTTTGATTGAAGTGCTCTGAACAGTCTGCTAGAGATAGAGCTGTGAAACTATTGTATAAAGTAGTATCTTCAGAGGGCTAGATCGGCAGAAATGGAAGTTAATTTGCGTAACATTACTTTGATGCCATTCAATAACCTTTGTACATTCTGGGATTGTTATAGCACTTTATAACTATTGTTATCTTTTAATAATTTCTCATTTTAAATTTCTTCCATCTATTCATTGATTTTTCATCCAAAGGTTTACTCTTCAGTTAGTAACGCAGTCTCCAGCATTGGATCATATGCCTGCAAGTTTAAATATAATAGAAACTAACCCATTCAAGCACCTCACGCATCTCTCCTTAAAGCTGCTTCCAGGAAATGACAATGAGATAAAGAAATATTTAGCACTCTGCCTTCATAATGTGAAGGTTAGTTTCTACATTGATTTGTTATTCTCAAATTTATACTGCTGTATTAAATAACTCTTTCTCTAAAATATTTTATCATAATAATCAGATGCAGTTTTGTTATTTGATTGCTGTGTTATTATAGATAATAGCCCACTTATTCAGTGCAGGCATTAGCTTAAATGCAGAAACTTGAACTTAAACTCATTAGTAATTGGCATTGTATGTATTTCACTCTGCTTCACTGCTGAGCTCTATTTGTTGAACTGTGCTTGGATGGGAGACTACCTGGCTGTAGTTGGATTTGCCCAGTTCCATTGCACTGTGAAAGCATCACGTCATGTTTGATCTCAAATGCTAAAGACTTGTTTATTCTTGGATGAGATTACCAAGTGCTCTGGTATTTGCAAATATCCATTAATTTTTGAGTTTAATGGATACTATGATACTTTGCAGAAATTCATGACCTATGAAAGAACAGATACCTAATATATCTGTTACTCTTTTTACTTTCCTACCATGAATATTTGCTTGCATGACTAAAATCTCAAGTCTTAAAGATCAAACAGCTTTATTTGTGACATGTACATCAAAACATACAGTAAAATGCGTTGTTTTTATCAACAACCAACGCAGTCTGTGGATTGTGCAGGAGGCAACCTGCTTCCCATGCCAACCACAGCATGCCCACCATTTACTAATCCTAACCTGTACGTCTTTGGAATGTGGGAAGAAACCCACATGACCACATGGACTAAATTTACCCCATATGAACAAATTATGTTGTGGAACACATTCCAACATTTTACTCTCCCATTACTCTGCCTTTATATGACCACTGATGTACGATAAAATACTGCATCATTATTGAAGAGATCAAAGTATAATTAAGTCATTAATTTGATATCTTGCAATTAAATCTTCATAATAGACAAATGGAGCTAATTTTAAATGTTTCCTTTCAGATAGAAAATGTTTCATTACAAGAAAGGTTACATAGAACAGAGGAAGACTTAATGAAAAGATTAAGCATCACTCAACAGGTTTGTTTATTGCAAATCTTGATTGTGGTAGTGTCATGGTCCATCGCTGTGCATCATAAATTAGAAGCTTACTTAATCCCTGCTTGAACTGAAGTGTTTGCCTTGAGAGTTTAAGAGCAGGATTATCTGTACCAATGTAATCTTCAGGGTTCACTCTGCCACATTGTTCTGTTATTGTCTGCTTCAGTCAACACGCAACACTTTGAAAATGAATAAGGAATTGTTGTGCACACTTATACTATTTGCATTCAACTTTACCTTTTGGCTTCTGGTATTGATGGCATTTCTCAATTCCTGTTGGTCTTCATCCCAGAGGAGTTACAACATTTGATTCATTATTGCCAAAAAATGAAATTGTAAATAAATTCTCTTTACCTTTGAAAGGCAATGCATAATTCATACTGGCTAATGATGTTTACTGCTTTATTTTCATGTTTAGACCTTAGCAGAAAAGAGTAAGGAACTGGACAGATTACGTAATGAATGGACAACACATACTAACTTGATGACAAACAAACACAGCCAAGAAGTTACTTTGGAACGGGAAAAGGCTTTACAGGTAAGAGAATGTATGAATTCATTAAAGGAGGATATAATTCAAAAATAACTAGATGTGCTCATATAATGAGCAATACTGGATGGTTTAGATATATGTTTGGCTAAAAGGAGCTTAAATGCATTTTCAGAAGTCAAATACTACAGCACAAATGGATGTTTTCTACAGTAATTAAAACGCTTTGTAAGATAAATTACTTGGAATTATTGCTTAGGAAGCAACATTTTTCCATAAAAGAATGGATGAGCCTCAACCTCGCTCCTTAATTCCTAGTAATGTTTCTGCAGGCACCAACAGATCGATATAGTCCCTCAAATTTGAAAATGTTTTGTAGATAATGGCCCTTCTTGCAGACAGAGCAACAGTATGGACACAAAATTCATGTACCTTTTTCTAATAATTATTGAATATGATTATAAGGTTTCCTTTGAAGATGGAGTTGTGAATTAATGATTATGGAGCTGTTTCTATGTGTATTTCAAAGTATTTGTCCTTGCATATTGTTTGTTCACAAGTGCACCACTCACTTTACTCCCTCCCCTACGATTAAATGAATTGTAATCTGACTCAGTGATGTTGTAGAATGGGCTTCAACACAAAATACAAAATTATTTTTAAAAAATCTTTGACAAATGATAAGGCTTCCATTTAGTTCATGTAGGGCATATCATTTTATGTTCAGAAGGCTTTTAAGCATAGTATTTATCTTTGGTTAGATTCTTTTTCATTTAGATTTATAATCGGTGTGTATTAGTCCAAAATTACAGATAGGAATATAAGGTGGTTAAGAAGCATCCTCGATTAAGCTATTGGCAACACTTTGAAATGACTATATGGAGAAAGAAAGTATTGAGTTGATTGTATTAAGGCTATTTAGGTTGCTTTCATGAACCTTCAGCAAACTATCTGTTCTTCCACTATCATTTTAATTATACTTATGAATAATTATATTTTTGGTATGTAGAACATTGTTTGCATTGCAGTGTTAAAGTAACAATGATATTATTCTCTCTGTACTTCAGATCTTTATTGTAACCAGTTTTATAACCTAACTTCCTAGGCTCAAACGCACTACCAGCAACAATGGGAGCAGCAAAAAAAAGAAATAGAAGTCACAAATAGTCAAACAGTACAACATCTTGAAAGGAGAATAGCGGAAATAGAAGCTGTCAACAAGGACCTTACTGAAAGGAAATATAAATCAGAATCTGCAATACGAGAGATGAAAGCCAAATTATGCGTCATGGAAGAGGTTGGTTAAGTACTTTACTTTCAAGTGTTACGTAACGGATTAAAAAAGACCAGCAGAAATGGACATACCTGGAGTCTGAGTCTTCTGTTATAAATTCTATTTTATTAATAATTACGTGATAAAGTAATATAAAACAAGATAAGGTAAATGGGTTTGTAGAGTATATGCATATATATGTGAGTAATTAAAATTCCCAAGCTTCTCCCAGCTCAGGTGATTAGATGATACAGTCTTACGGTAGTATGGCAAGTAGTCAATTCAGTTCTGGAATTTGATTTGAGTAGAGTTGGAGAAAGCGAGAGAGAGTCATTTTGTCTTCCCAGTGCCGATGCCGTCAATCTTCCACATTGTCCTCCTGCTCCCAAAACTTATGGTCACCGGCTGTCACCACCAAAAAGAGGATGCACGTAGTACCGCTATCAACCCAGGCAACGGTTAAATACACCGATAGCATTCCTCCAGCCACCCTTTTGTCCACGCTGTGAGCAAAAACCCCACCTTTGTCGTGGGCACACAAAGCTCAACCAGTGTCTTCCTTGGTGTCTGGCATGTCTGATTACAAAGCCAACTGACCTTATATATATTCCACAAGCGCTGAACATTAGCTGTCCATCATATAGTTCCACCTTTCAGTTTCCAAGGCAGCTCACAGACTTTCTCTCTCTCCGTTGCTGAAATAGCACACACGCTGTTTGCTCCTCTCTCTCTCTCTCTCTCTCTCTCTCTCTCTCTCTCTCTCTCTCTCTCTCTTTTTAGAGGAACAGTCCACTTAAAATAATCCTTCAGATCTCGTCACACAAGTTTTAAATGTAAATTTTAACAATGCAATCAGATTTCAAGAAAAAAAAATTTAAACCCATTGGTTTAAAATGGGTAAACCGGGATCCTTCAATGGTGAGGCAAAGCAAGCCCTTCAGCGGTGGTGCTTTGTAGCACTAAGTCATATTAACTAAAATATTTTGGATTTGATCCTGGACTTCACTGAGTCAAATGTTACATTTTCATGTAGTTCTTTTCTTTTGAAATATTTTATGTTTGCCTCTCTGCTGTATTTAGGAATGTCAAAGATCAAAACAGGAAGTCATTTCACTGAGGCGAGAAAATGCCACTTTGGATGCAGAGTGCCATGAAAAGGAAAAGTTACTGAATCAGCTGCGTACAAGGACTGCAGTGTTGGAACAGGAAGTTAAGGATAAAGAGCAAGTGGTTACAAGGACAACAGAAGTCTGTGAAAGCATGCAGGAGCATAAGGTATTAAAAGCCACACATGTTTTAAGTTCCTGTCAAATTACATAATTAATTTGCAATGCTTGATACTAGATTTTTTTTTGTCTTGTAATTTGTGCAGTTAAACAAAGGTGATACATGATGACCTAACCTGGTCCCAACATATCGATGCAGTTATAAAGAATGCAAGGCATTGACTATACTTCATTAGAAGTTTGAAGAGATTTGGCATGTCAACAAATAAACTCAAAAACTTCTATAGATGTGGAGCAGCTTTGATGGGCCAAAATGGCCTACTTCTGCTGCTATATCTTATGTATGGTAGAGAACATTCTGACAGGCTGCATCACTGTCTGGTATGGTGGGGGGCTATTGCAGAAAGAAGCTGCAGAAGGTTGTAAATTTAGTCTGCTCCATCTTGGGTACTAGCCTACAAAGTACCCAAGACATCTTCAAGGAGTGAGGTCTTAGAAAGGCAGCGTCCATTATTAAGGACCTCCAGCACCCAGGGCATGCCCTTTTCTCACTGTTACCATCAGGTGGGAGGTACAGAAGCCTGAAGGCGCACACTCAGCGATTCAGAAACAGCTTCTTCCCCTCTGCCATCTGATTCCTAAATGGACATTAAACCTGTGAACACTACCTCACTTTTTATATATATAATATATATATATATATATTCTGTTCTTTTGCATGATTTTTAATGTATTCAATATACGTATACTGTAATTGATTTACTTTTTTTTTCCTCTTCTATATTATGTATTGCATTGAACTGCTGCTGCTAAGTTAACGAATTTCATGACATATGCCGGTGATAATAAACCTGATTCTGATTCTGAAGATAAGATTCATTTTGATATTGTTGATATTCTTGGCATTCTTCAGTTGGTGACTCTGGCTAACTGAGTTACTATATAGGATTGTTCTTACCAGCTTGTATATCAAAGATCAAAGAGGTTCAAATTCAAAACTTAGTGATAAATCTGATGATTATATATTTGTGTGCAAGTGATAAACACAGAGTGAATTTTTTTGCTCAGCCCACTCTGGTCTTGTTTCTCCACTGTTAGAAACAGTAACAGAGCTGATCTGTAATTTTCTAGATTCAATACATAGTTTTTTGTTTCAACTGGAAGAATGTTACATTCATAATGATAATGAAAGGTTGAGGCAATGTCTTCTACAGCTGAATAGTTTTTTGTTGGCCAGATTTACTTGGAAGAGTAAAGAATTGGCATTGGCTAGGGTGTAGAGAATTCTCAATGCTGATTCAGCTGTAATCCAGAATTTTTCCTTCCCTGTAGATGATAGAAGAAATAAACTAGTAGTGGGCAATAGAATAAAATTTTTGATATTACTATGATATTTCTATATCTATATCACTCAATAAATCAGTCAAATGTTTATGGCTTTAAATTTAGGAACTTGTTTATGCAGGTGAAAATGGATTGTCTACTATAGGAGTGGTATCCCTTTGGTGTTTTGTGTATAAGTAACGTGTACTCTGTGATTGTACATCAACTTCTCAATTCTGGAAAACAATTTCTGTAGAACAGCTCTTAGCGTACTGCCATTGATATGATTAATGAAGCAGCAGTTCATGTTACCGCTACACAATGTAAGGCTTGAGTTTGATCTGTGTAGAGCTTTTACATTCTCACTCTCCAGGTTTCAAATGTTCCAAAGACAGGCTACCAGATTAATTTGCCACTAAGTTACTGTTTGTTGAAATTTCAAAAAAGTAGTGAAGGCTCAACTGTAAGAGAAGAAAAAGAATCCAGGGGTACAGGGAAATAAGATGGATTATGGGACTGATGCTGTCAATCCTTGGGAGCCAACATAGAAATATAAAAGAAATATAGATTAAAAGAAATAGATATAGTGGCTAAAAGAAATATAGGTGTGATTTTTAACAATACCACAGACTCAACATTATGGGGTATTTTCAGATGGGATCAACACTTTTATTTTTAAGCTCTTTTTACTTGAACTTTTTCTCCAGTTTTGCCTTCATCTTTCTAAATGGCTGGTTGTTTATGCTATCTAAACAGAGGGATGATAAATGTTCAGTTAGTCACCTGATCAGTTTGCTGAAAACACAATGTACTCACATTGTCACATTTAACACTGAAATTCATTCCATTTATCTCTGATTTTATTTGAGGCAGAGTATAACATTCTGAAGTGACCACATCACATGGGGATAAATTTCCAGTTTTTGTTATCTAATAGATGTTGTCATGTAAGGCTAAAAAAGCTGCTACATGTTAATGACATTTCTGTATTTTGTTGAGCTTAAAACCTAAAATTGAAAATCTTTTTATATTCTGATCTATTGCTGTCATACTTTATTAATTCAAGTGTCCTATTTTAAGATCACAGAATTTTGCTGATGTATCTAAATGTCAGTATGATGTTTGCAAAGGTTTGTAGAACTTTTAAGAGAGACCGGTGTCTGATTTAGCAAGATCTTGGAGAATTTGATTCTTCCATTTGCAGAAAAATCTAGAAGAGAGCTTGGAACAAAAACAACAGCAAATGGGAAAACTGGAAGCTACTGTGAAATCTCTTTCAGAAGAATTATTAAAGGTAATAACAGGATGTCTTGTAATGCTAATCTAATTTCTGAAAATAGTTTACTCTTTCCACCATTAGTGCCCTGTGGATGTAGTGCTTCTCATCTACAAAATACACTGCGATTACATTGCATGTTTCCTGCAATAACTTCTCTCAAATTTGTGAGATTTTCCGCCAAGAAGCAAAGGGCAACAAGCAGACAGGAATATCACATTTACTTTCCTGATTAGGAAGTATATTGCTGTTCCTTATCTTTTAATGTCTAATTCCTGGAGCTCCCTTTCAAATGATGCTGTAGGAATAACATGAGTGGCAGAAATCTGTTTTGAAAGCAGTTTTATATATAACTTGTGTTAAATTAATATTAAGCAAAACTTTGGCCTGAAGTAGTTCTACATTAAAATTCATATAATACAATAACAGATTGTGCAGACAACCTGATGGTTCAGCATCTGACTCACTCATTAACTTGGATAATGAGCTGGGAGCATGGCCAGAGGGCTTGTATATTTCCTGCTGCCTTTTGACTCAGCCAGGTTTACTGAAAAATTTATTGCACTGCTATGCAATACAAGAGGAGATTTCCTATAGTGGATGAGCCTAGAACCTGAGGGCACAACCTCAGAACAGAAGGACATCCATTTAGAAGAGATGCGGAGGAATTTCTTTAGCCAGAGGATGGTGAGTCTGAAATTCATTGCCACAGATAACTGCGGAGGCCAAGTCGTTGAGTATACTTAAGGTGGAGGTTGATAAGTTCTTGATTAGCAAGAGCACCAAAGGTTGCAGAGGGAAGGTAGTAGAATGGGGTTGAGAGGATAATAGCCATGATGGAATGAGGGAGCAGACTCGACAGGCTGAGTAGTCCAAGTCTGCTCCAATGTCTTGTGGTTTAAAAACAAAGTGAAATGAAAGTATTAATAGGGATAATTGTTGGAAAATATGCTAGTCTGGCTCTACCAATGTCCCAAGATTGATGTTTATCAGAGTTCAAAGTACATTTATTAACAAAGTGTGTATACATTATATAACCTTGAGATTTGTCTCCAAACAAGTAGCCTTGAAAGAAGATGAACACCCAATGTGCAGAGAATAAAAAACACATCTTGTCCATTTAAAAGAAAAACCCAAAAAAAGAAGACTGTGGAACACACAATGTTCAGTAAAAAGATGCAAACTGTAACTGCAAGTGAACAGTGTTTCTGAACTGAAATCCACAAAGAGAGTCCAATTGTTCAGTGCAGAGCCGAGTAAATATAGTAGACCAGCGATCTGAACCTGCCCATACCATACCTCACCTCAGGCCTCAACACCCTGACCTTTTCAATCTGGCCAGGTGCTAAAATCTCTGTCCAAACTACGGGTTCTGACACTTTGCGCAGTGATCTGAACAAGCCCATAACCTTACCTCGGACCTCGACATCCTGACCTTTTCAATTTTGTCCAGCACTTAAACCTCCATCCGAACAAGGGGTTCTGCCAAATGGATATGCCAGACTTCGCTGCCTCCATTTGGCCTGTAACTCTCCATCCAGGCATCATGTTCAGTCGCATCAATACGCTCTGGGGCCTGGACCGTACAGCTTTGTTCGGCCTGTACCTGACCTTTCACATTCTTCCACACTCTCGGCCACGGGCCTGCTGCCTTGTCTTCTTAAGTTCTACCACATCAAATTGCCTGCAAGTCCAAAGGGAATTTACAGACCATTGCTTGCAGTGATCGTTTGCCTGAAAATGTATGGTTAGCAAAGTATTTAGTTGCTATCCTTGTTTCCTTAGACACCAGCCAGAAGTCACCAACGTCATCTTAAACTGGATTGTATTTCAAAAATGTTTCCTCCTCTTCCACTACCACCCCACCCTAGAATTAGCATGACTTATTAGTGAAGGTCCAGAAATATGATATCTCAGGAATAGGTGGTACAAAGCTCCTGACTAGTGAGGTGAAAAGAAAAACAAATTCTTAGTCTGACATTTGGAGTCCTTTAAAATGCACTTCCCTCAAACAATGCATCATTAACAGTACTTGATACTATATATTTATAAAACCAGGAGCCTGCATACCAGTTTGCTGCCTTACCGGTAAATCCTTTACTTTCCTTATGGCTCAGAAATCTATGCTCAGTTTTAAAAATAGTTAATAACTGAGCACCTGCAGAGACTGAGAAACTGCCGTGAATTACAATTAACATCAAGACCTAATTTTAAGCAGACAGACAGACATACTTTATTGATCCCGAGGGAAATTGGGTTTCGTTACAGTCGCACCAACCAAGAATAGTGTAGAAATATAGCGATATAAAACCATAAATAATTAAATAATAATAAGTAAATAATACCAAGTGGAAATTAGTCCAGGACCAGACTGTTGGCTCGGTGTCTGACACTCCAAGGGAGGAGTTGTAAAGTTTGGTGGCCACAGGCAGGAATGACTTCCTATGACGCTCAGTGTTGCATCTCGGTGGAATGAGTCTGGCTGAATGTACTCCTGTGTCTAACCAGTACATTATGCAGTGGATGGGAGACATTGTCCAAGATGGCATGCAACTTGGACAGCATCCTCTTTTCAGACACCACCGTCAGAGAGTCCAGTTCCACCCCCTCAACATCACTGGCCTTACGAATGAGTTTGTTGATTCTGTTGGTGTCTGCTACCCTCAGCCTGCTGCCCCAGCACACAACAGCAAACATGATAGCACTGGCCACCACAGACTCTTCAGCATCGTCCGGCAGATGTTAAGGGACCTCAGTCTCCTCAGGAAATAGAGACAGCTCTGACCCTTCTTGTAGACAGACTCAGTGTTCTTTGACCAGTCCAGTTTATTGTCAATTCGTATCCCCAGGTATTTGTAATCCTCCACCATATCCACACAAGCATCATGATAATTGCTTTTGGAAGCTTACTAATAAAAAAAAATGTACTTGTTTACTATTTTAGGAGTAATTTAGGTACAAATTAAACTGGAATCCATGTTCTGCAATACTTCAGAGTCATCACATTTTTAATGCAAGAATAATGTATATTATGTGTTTGTTGTAGGCCAATGAAATTATTAAAAAGCTTCAGGGAGACATTAAGAAGCTGATGGAAAAAATAAAACTGAAAAATGCAGTTACAATGCAACAGGAAAAACTTTTAGGAGAAAAAACGCAAATTCTCCAGAAGGAGCAGCAAGAACTAGCAGATGTACAGCAGATCCTGAGGCACAAGGAAGAGGAGGTAATAAATCTTGATTTGGTGGATTATAGGTTATCCCCATATTAGGGTGGGGTTGGGGTTGTGTTCATAGCAAACTATCTGTACTGTACCCAGAATATGTTCTTTGAAAATAAATTTACTTTGTGTATCAATTGCATGTGTCAACAAAAGATTTGGAAAAAATTGACCTGTTTACTCCCCTCCCCACACACATTCCGTGATTATTCCATATCATCTTTCTGTACAGATTTGTGAATTTTGTAAGGGTGAATTTCTGTAATATAAACATTCATAACAAGGTATTCATATATGTAACTATGTGAATTTTGATGAGGAGGGTGGGAAAGAGGAGTATTTATTTTAGGATACATTTTATTGAAAAATGTGGATTTTAAATGTTTTTTTTAGGTTTGCAAGTTACAGGAGAAATTAGATGTCACTGTCACAAAACTAGAAGAAAGCAAACAGCTTCTAAAGACAAATGAAAACGGTTAGTTCTTTGACAATTAGACAATAAAACAATTAGAATTTGACATTCTTTGCATGTTAGAAAGTAATACAGCATGTTTCAAAGGGGTGTAATCAGGATATTAAACCACATAAGATATTAGGACTTAATTTTGACAATAAAAAAGAGGATTATAAGGCAGAGGTGGCTTGTTTTTATATAGTGCAATTTCAAGACCTCATGGCCAGTTTTGTGAGGCCACACTAACAATCTCACTGGACTGAAATGTTTGCAGAGTATTATGTAGTAGAGGTGGTGAATGCCTGGGAGGGATGTTGATGTTTTATTGACACTGCCTTTGATGCCTACAAAAACTGTTGCCTTTGAAATGTGAAACAGGAAGGAATCGATAAGCTGAAATGGCCAACAAAATAAAGTCAAGATGTAGGTAGACATGCAGGTATGGGTTTCCCCTGTAGCTTGAGGTTGGCTAATTTGATTTTTGGTTGCACCACCCATTAATGTAGATTGCGGTACTTTAGTGCAAGCTGGACTGTAAACATTCAATTTTTTTTAATTAATAGAAACCACAGTGTGTAACTGATTATAAACTGGGTACACTTTATTAGTTACAATTGAAGCTAGTACAATTTAGGAACAAATCAAAGTTGTTTAGGTTTTTTTTTAGCAACTTCATCTACTTTTGGAGAAAAAAACTTTAAAATAGAAGCTCAACTATTTAACTTTAAAAATATTTTAATGAGAATTTAATTGTCCACAGTAATATCTTGGTTGAATAAACAACTGAATGAAAATAAATTAGCATCTCTGCAAGAAACTCCAGGGTCCTCTGATCCATCATCAGTATCTAGTGGCAATCTGTCCAGGCCTGGAGGCATGCAAAACAGCATGGTAAGTAAATCAATAATTTGTCTGGATTCATTTTCAGAATCTGAGCATTACTGGCATGGCTAACATTTATTGCTCATGAGGCTCTGTTAGTGAGCCATCATGACAGATAACTTAATGAGTTCAAGCAAATGTACACATTTATTATCAACTATAGTCTATTTTAAGATGCAAATTAATAGTGAAAGGATAGATGTGGTGGATTCAGTATCATATTTTAACTGTTGATTGAAATATTAGCATAGTTAAACCTGCTGTCTGTTTTATTTCCAACTATTAGCTTGGTTCAGTGGAAATGTTATTTTATTAAGAACATTTATGTTTATTCCGTGAGTACAATTTGAAAGATGGCTTGCCTTTCTAACATGTTACTAGTGACATATTAAGCAGGGAAGTTGTTTCCGTAGATTGGATTGCTGCCCCCCCCCCCCCCCACCCCCGTTGCTCTTTAATAAGAGCAGGTTACTGGCATCCAGAAGGTGCAAGGCTATCCAGTCCCCTCTACGTAGTCTCAAAATAAACGCTGCAGATAAAACATTCTTCCACAGCCTAAATGCAGGAATCTTGTCTGCTTTGAGATAGCAGCCAGAGGGGTTTATTTCTGCCAACAGCAAGTTGATTTTTCAGTGAGTCTAGATCCTGTATGGCGATTTTGAATCATGAGAATCAGATTGGAAATTCTGAAAAGCACAAAGCAACGCACTAGATGGAATGACCTTTTTTGTTGTTACCAACATAGAACACAGAGATTATGGTATATTAAACAAGAATGTTTACCCTCTTCCTCTTTAAAACTCTAGCAAATTAATTTGCATGTTTACCACAACAAAACTGTCAGGACTTTGACAGATCATCTATGAGCAATATTAGATATAAATAAAAAAAAGTTAGGATTGTGTAAGTTACAATTCCATGAAAAATAAGTAGTGCTATAGGACAGAATATGATATGTATTATAACATAAAAATACTGTTAACTTTCTTGTATGATTTGATGGAAAACGTGTTGCATTTGTAATTTGTTTCACCTGTGGATTTGGCACTCAGCCTTTAAAGTCCACTCAATTCAGTGACATTTTAGCCGTTGATTTAACTTTCATAAACATCAATAACTTGTGAATTCCAAAATTAGACATAGTTTGGTTGGATTAGATGAGAACCTTGTATGAGAACCCAGCTCTTTCCTTGATAGATAATCCTGACTCCCAGTACCTGGAAGGCCAAACACCCAAGGGTACCAAATACAATATCCTCTCCAGCAAATCCAAATTTACTCAACAGTTGAAAAACAATTATTTCAAATGCTGTAATCAGGATTCACAGCGCATGGACTTACTGCAGCATCGAGTGAAGAATATAGATCTCCCCCACCCCCCCCCCCACAGTTTGCCATATTAACCCATTCATTACCCTTTGTTAATCATAATAACTATAGTTAATTGACAGTCATACTACCTCAACATTTACTGCTTTTAAACAGCAGTTTTGGAATGCACGAAGGATTTTAATTTTACATGTCTAATGCTGAATTTTCTTAAGTCCTTAATGCTAATACTTTCCTGTTGCTTTTCCTTTTACAGCAAACTTTCTACCCTCCTTTCTCTGTCTTGATGCCGCAGACTGTCTCCTCTGTTTCGCCTTCAGATAATTACTCTAAGAGCTCTGGTTCTTCTGTAAGAATGAATACTCCATTCCTGAGGCCTGGTGTATCAAGGCATGGTCTTCAGGCAGGCTTGATTTAATTTTATTATTCGTACTTTTCTATGATGATATTTTCAAATTCATTGCATTTCCAAATCTTTAATGAAAGTTAACTATTGTTGCAACCCTACACTATCTTTGAGTTACCTAGAACAATTCCACTGCAATTACATTTTTTTTTAATGTGAATACGAGTAACTTAATATCTGAACAATGGTTTGTTGGCTCTTGTGTTCTTGGACATCTATTCTTATTAATGTTAACCTTGCAGTTTAATTGAAGATAAAACCAAAGTAAATTAATCAGTGAAAATATGACAAGGGCAACTTGCATTACTCTTCCAGATGCACATCAGTCCTGTGCAGCTAAATACTAGTACCTTTCCTGCATCTGAACCTACATCAGCCCCTCCATCTTCAACACCAACAGGAGCAGGTCTCCCTTCCAAAAGGTATGTGAAGAGAGGGGGATGAAAAGCTTAGGAAAGTGGCAGAGAGGGAAAGAATTGATATTCTATAATATGTTTCATTACTCACCATTTTAAAAAAATATACTTTTGTTAACAAAGTGATTATTTTAGCATGACTCCATGAGTAACCTTTGGGCTGGTCCAGAAGCTGGCATTTCAAAAGACCTCTGGCTTTTCAACAAATGCACTTTACCTAGTATTTTTCAGTGTAATTAACTAACTAGTATTGCTTAATGGCAACATACTTGGCTGGCCTCAAAATGTCCTTTGGTTTTTTTGGAGCACAAATGTTTATATCTAGGTAGTGCATGGAAGAGTACCTGCAGTTTTTCTTTGAAATGTAAATAGATTAACACTATGATTTTGCCTATTTGGTAGGCTGCTCAGACTGTGGGCAATGGACTTTTCTTCACTGATTTTTACAAATTAGCAGATATGAAATCACATCTATAAGGACTTCATAGAAGATCTACATGTAGCATTTAACCAAAAGGTTTGGCTCAATGAGTTTTTTTGAGATTGAAAGTAAATACATCTCTCTGGCACTGAATTTAATAATTCTACTCTCCTAAAGATTTTGCTTTTGTGCCATGATTCAAATTTAGTGCTACATTAAGTTGATCTCCTGCTGGCCTTGGAGCTTATAAAGGAAATGAATGGGACATCTTGTGTACCATATCATTAACCAGTGACTAATCTTATACATGGGTATCAGGTGACAATAGATTGGACACAACCAAAAGCACGTCCTTGATCAGCATCTTTACTCATCAATGAAAGGAACTTAAATGTTCATTCTTGCAAAACACTGTACTTTGGAAAAAAAAGCAGTGTACTTTGAGGGAAAAAATGGATTTACCTATTAGCATTTGGATACAATCTTTAAAATGAGAAATTAAATGGTTTAGTTTCCTCTGCATTCCAGTGGAAGCTAATCCTTATTGTAAAGATTTTATCAGAGAGTCTTCTTGCCGAGGTGTTAATTTCCTAACAGGCTACAATAGAATTTTGGCAAGAACCATGTTTATGAACTAACCTCAGCTACATAATCTAGTCAAAGTCTTGTATTCTGGATGACTGAGTACATTGTTTGATGTAATAATTATACAGACAGGACTGCAGAATGTTTTGTTAATGGTTTTAACAAATCAGCACTGTAAATATTTTGTCAGTGGCTTTGAACTTGGCTGGTTCAATTTAACATTGTCCAGAGTAGAACTTTGTTTATTTCCTAGTCCAAAGATCATTGTATAAGATAACAGGCTAAAATAGTACGGGCATTGTTTCTAAAGACCTTCTGTAGCATGTATGCAAAAAAAGCTGTAATCTAAAGTGTGTATTCTTTATTTTCTCTAATCTGTAAAATGAAATGTTTATTTATGCATGTAGCGTAGTATTTTCTGTCTAGTTGTAGTTTGAACAATTCCAGTTATTGTTCACTTAAAAATGCCTATTTCCTGCAGTGAACCAGTTGGCTTAGACCAGAAGTACTTACAAATGAGGGAATACAGTAAACCTGGTTTGTCTCGAGGAGCATCATTGCAGAAGCCATTTTATCCATCTGGTACAGGTAGTAAGTGTTGAAAATCCGAGATATTAATAAACAAATTATTCCATCTTAAAATGGGTTTGTGTGGGTGTATTTCAGAATGTTTCCTACTTTCAAAGATTAATGATAATCACGGTAACATTTGTGTGTAAAGTCATTTTATATTTATATTTATGTTTTTTGGTTTGTTTTAGGAAATCAATTCAAATTATATATCATAAACTGTACAGATTTGAGTTAATTGAAATTTAATTACAGTCAGTCCATATGTTACTTTAATGCATCCAACACTGAATAAACAAAAAAAATGTATATTGTATTCCTCCAGTTTGTAAACTAAACAATTTGACAAAGTCTGACATGTGAACAAGTTTAAAAACAAAATAGGGAAAAATTCAGCATTACTTACTTACTGCCTGTTACACTACTAGTGTTTAGGGCAGCAATAAAGCTCCTCCATTTCTAGTAGTTTTCAGGGCTTCCTTCATCATGCCAGTAGCTTCCCCTCGGTTTTCACTACTGTCAGCCATGCAAGTCCCAAGTGGAAACACAGGAATACCATCACACTCAGATGTAAAATGATTCTTCATTGCTGTTTCCATAACAGTTTTGTTTTATCAGTCAGGGTTGTTAGCCCTGAGCTGAAACCCTGAACCTGGAGAACCAGTGGATCACTTATCTGGTCTATACACTTTGACTTGCTTGGCATCGGTGTCCCTACCAAGAGCAAAAGCATAAAGCCATGACTCCAACCAGCATGGCTGTCTGGTTCATTGAGGTATGCAAACCTCCAAACCACGACAAGGTCTTCTTGGATATGGCATTATATCTTTCGAATTTTCATTATCCACACTAACTTGCCCCAAATAAATGCAACTATTTATCATGGTTCTGAATTATGGACATTGTTAGATGTGAAACCCTTCAGCTTTCCTTCCTTGTGGACCATGAATATATTCATCCAAAGAACTTGGCTGTTATGGCTGAGATTAGTTGTAACCTTTATCATACCATTTCAAAGCATGGTTGATGCTGCTTTCCTATAATGATAAAATTACCCAGTTTATCCTAATAAATAATGTCTAGCCTAATCTTTTCTTAAATCCACAGACAAATCAGAATTAGCTTGTCTTGAAGAAACAAATGGCTCTAGCATTATTTTTTATTAAAGTAGAAAATCTGAGCTTTTAAAAAATCTGATATATATATCAACGTGGTAACCCATTCCTCGTATAATTTAAAATCTCCATCTTTGTCTGTAAATTTGTAATGTCAGCCTCTCTCCTATGTGATCCTCCTATTGCGGTCATATTCTGACCTTTGATTATCCTTCCTTGATCTTGTTGGCAACTAACAGTATCCTACTTCACTCATCATCATTTGCACCAAGCGTTGGTCATCTTCATTTGCTTTTCCATATATCTTTCAGGCAGTCAGGAATAGGTTAAGCTGTTTATTGGTAACTGGTCAAGATGTAGTTGTGACATAATAGAAACTGGCTTAATATTTCAGGTTGAATAAAGACTTTCTGATGAGCATTCATTAACTAAGGTTTAATTTTAACTTTTCTGTTTTTTTTCCCACAACCCCACTCCATAACATGTTGATATTTATTTAGTGCCAACTCGACCCCTAGTGCCAAAGCAAGGAAATTCACCACCAGTGACATCTGCCTACTTTCCAGGACAACAGCCTAGACTCCCTGCATCATGAAGAGTGCAGTAATTACTTCTCATCACAGGGCTTGAAGAGCGAGATAATGAGAAAGGAACAGGCCATCTGAATGTATCACTGCAGGTGCTTAGACCTGTAAGAAACGATTGGACTGGGCAGTGATAATTAGCATAAACCCAGGTGCTCATTCAAACTGCCAGAATACACTTGCCATTCGCAAAATGTTAATTTGATTTGTGTTAGAGCAAGTGAGTGTTTTCCTTCTGCACAGGAGGCAGCTGAATACCAAAGCATTTGTTGCAAACTCAGGATGAAAATTTGAGCCTTATTTCATTATAATTCTTACAAACTGCAGGATTAGTTTTGAACAATCAAGAATTTGAAAACTAAAATCTTGTTTTAACAGTGAAGAATATTAGCTGCTTTCTCTGTGTAGAAACTGGAGATGTCTCTTTTGTTTCCTCCTCCCTCATCACAATCACTTTTGATAAATCCTGCTATTTCAAATTACTATATATGTTACTAACTGTGTGGGTTAAGATCCTCAGCAATATTTCTAGTTTTTCATTTTGCCCTTTGGTACCAAAATCTTGGCACAGTTAGTCTTTATTATTTTGCCCAAACTGTACAATCTGTTTCTTAATCTGGAGTTATGTATATGGTTCCTGTGGTTAACAGAACAAAATTCTTTCATACATTCACATATCTTAACTGGTTTAAAGTGACAAGTATAATAATGGGACCTTTCAGAAATTCAGTGCACACAGTCAGTATTACAAAGACAGGAATGGGTTGCCCTTCCCTATACTGCACCGAATATAGAGATGTTAACGTTTAGCACTGGTGGGGGAGTCTGTCAAGGTGCAAAGTTCAGTCTTGATTGTAGGACAGCAGTTATATTTTTGTCTGAAAATTGATAATAAAATTTGGATGCAGTTTGTCTATTGAAAGTGATTCCTAAATAGCATGCCAGTAACTAAGCCCCATCAAGTTGTATAAAAGTTGGAATTACTGAACCTTGTGTAGTTCTGAAAGAAATTTAATAAGGTGACAAAATGTAATTGCATCAAGAATTTTAAAATGCTTCAAATGTATAGAATTGGCTCTATTTTCTTATTGTGTTGTAAGTAGTAATTTATGACATGTTAACTGAATGTATCAGTGTACAAACTGTAAAATTGTATTTAAATGATTGTTTCATACATATTTTGAATAAAATATTCATACTTTTGCAAAAGCAATTGAGTTCTTAATATTGAAGTTCACCGGTATCAGTCATCTAATGATCAATCACTGAAAAAGGAAGCAGTTGGAAAGAAGACATTTTATTTAGTAGGAGAGCAGTACCTATATACTTGCCTTTTGGCTGTCCTAAACTTTTTTTTTGAAGGAAGTATGTACTGCAGGCAAGGAGGGTTTGCCAATGTGTGTTGCATTCAGAGTTCTTTGACTTTACGTGACTTTATATGCAAATGTTCACCTAAGTGCAGAACACACCAACTCAATCTGGATTTACCCTTATCCAGTTTTGATAATATTGTGGTAGAACTAAGAATCATAGTGGATCATTTTACCTTTCTAACATAAGAAATTTTCAAGTTCTATTTTAGCAATTTCACAGAATGAAAAATGTACACAGTAGTAGTCAATTCGGCCATTTATTTTTTGCACACCAGTGAACCTTGTAGCTCAGGCTTCTTAGTTGTTTGTCCATAGTTTTGTTTGTTTGGTTCTTAGATTCTTAAAATCCTTTTGGGCAGCAAGTTCCAGACCTCAGTTTCAAACAAAATTTTCCTTGCATCTTCTCATTGTCTTCCCAGTTCCATTTAAGCTATGGTCCTCCCTGTCAAATTAGATATTTTGTTCTTGTTCATCTGGTTTGGGCTTGTTAATTTTATTCTTTAATCAAAACTCCCCTGACATTCCATCATTACAAGGAAAAGAACACCAATCCAGCTAGTCTTTCCTTATGACCAAATGCCACATTTTCAAGTTTGCTGAAAATGGGATTGTGTAGGGAGTACAGGGTTTTTTCCCCCACAGTAAATAAAGGGGATTATGGCACGTGGCCTAGTGAATAAGGCATCGGACTAGTAATCTGAGGGTCACTGGTTCGAGCCTCAACTGAGGCAGCATGTTTGTATCCTTGAGCAAGGCACTTAACCACACATTGCTCTGCGACGACACCGGTGCCAAGCTGCTTGGGTCCTAGTGGCCTTCCCTTGGACAACATTGGTGGTGTGGAGAGGGGAAGGCTTGCAGCTTCCAGTCTCCCATGCAACCCTGCCCAGGCCTGCACCCTGGAAACATTCCAAGGTGCAAATCCATGGCCTCACCAGACTAACGGATGCCTATATGTAAATGCAATATAATGTGGGAATTTGAAGTTTTCCACTTTCATGCACAAAACAAATGGATTTTATTTTTATAAACTAAGAAATTAGATAATGTTGATCTTCAATGAGAGAGCAAACATGCAGAACTGTAGCAAGCAATCAAGTAGGCAATACTACACTGTTTACACTGGATTATGATTTCTAACTACAAGTGTTTAGGACCTTTGTGAGACCCACAGTATTATGTAGTTTTGGTTTTGATTTAAAAATGAGACATCCACTCAGTGGCCATTTTATTAGGCACACTTCACTAATGCAAGTATCTAATCAGCCAATCATGTGGCAGCAACTCCATGCATAAATGCATGCAAATATAATCAAGAGGTTCAGTTGTTCAAACCAAACATCAGAATGGAGAAAAGTGATGATAATATATACTTTATTGATCCCAAGTGGAAAATTCTTTCATTACAGCAGCAACATTTAAAAGCACATTTAGCAGTGTGCAGACTTAACTAATAAAGTACAGAATAACATATACAGTAATAATTTACCAATATGCAATAATGTACAAAATAAAACTATTGTACGATGAAGTGTGTTCTCCTGTTGCACAGAAATGAGCTGTTGTGTATGCTTATTGCATTTGTAGAAAAGAGTTTCTGTAACTATCCTTGTGACAATATAGCCAAGTTAGTCTGTTCGGAAGGGTGCTCTGCCGCTTATTCAGTAGATTGACTGTGGAATGATTGTTGGTGCCAAGCGTGGTAGTTTGAGTACTGTATCTCAGAAACTGCAGATCTCCTGAGATTTTCACATACAATAGTTTCTGGAGTTTACAGAGAATGGTGTGGAAAAACAAAACTCCCAGATAGTGATCAGTGGTTCTGCGGGTGAATACGCCTTGTTAATGAGAATGGTTAGGCTGGTCTAATTTGTCAGTAACTCAAATAACCATGTGATACAATGGTCAGTGGTGTACAGAAGAACATCTTTGAATACTGAACACATCAAAACTTGAAGTGGATGGGCTACAGCAGCAAAAGACTATAAACATATACTTAGTGGCAACTTTATTAGAAAGTGAAAATTCAACAGACAGATTTCCTGGACAAAAACAGTGAGTGGACTAGACCTGCAATATCTCTAGAGTTTAGAATAATGAGAGGAATTTTCTTTAAAAATTACAGAATTCTTACAAGGCTGTAAAGTTGCATGTTTTTCCAGGGTAAGGAGACAAGTACCAGGGATGATGGTCTTACAATAAAGGGCAAGCCACTTAGAACTTAGATGGATTGATGAAGATGGTGAATGTTACTGTGGAAGAGTTTGTCACTGAATAAATTTGGAACAGATAAGTTGATTGTAGAACATTTCACTAATACAGAAGATCAACTATTTTATCTCAGTTTTATGCATTTCTAACACAATTTCTGCTTGTATTCATTGTAATAAAGGCAAAAATATTCCATAAGCTTTCATAACCTCATTCTTACTTTAAAAGATCTATGAAATGCAATCCAAAACTCGTCTCTACACTAAATGTCCTTGCATGTATTTTGTAGTTTCTTGCCTTATTTTCCCTCTGCAAGTACTTTGCCATTTACTTCTCTGAATCAAATTCCATTTGTCACTTTTATCACCACTAACAAGTTCATTGAAATCTATCTTGCTAAAGTCCACATAGACTATGTCAACTGCTACTCTCATCAACATTCATCGCTTTCTCATAAAATTCATTATAGCTAGACAGTTTTTTAAAGTCCATACAAACTCTCTAGCTAACCTCCTAGTCTTTTAATGCCAATTTATGCTATCCCTCAAATTATTTTTACAAGTTTCTCACCATTGATTTGGACTGGTGCTGGCCTATAGTTCCAAATCTTATCTTTTTTAAAACAGTTGTCCAACATAAGTGATGTGCAATTTATCCATTGCCCTGCCAGTCAAAAACGTTAGATCCTTTTCATTTCTATTAACCAGATTTTATTCTCCACTTCTAAAGGTATACTGACTCTAAAGATTATTATTTTTATTGATTAGCATTATCTATATTTTCCCCCATCTCCCACCTTCTCTGAAGCAAATCAATCAGAATACATTGTGTCAGGCTTAGTATTACCCAACCCTTGTGTAATTAATTTGGTTTCTAATGGAATCCACTGTGTTTTTTATCAATCCCATTTCCCATTATTTGTTGTTGTACCATACTACACCCTCTTAGAATTTAATTGTTACTTGTTAACGTACTCATTACCTTCCTAATTTTCTTTTTACTCTCATTCCATCTGTCCTTTAGGTTTCCTAAAGCTTTAAAACTTAACTTTATTTCTGCTTTTTTTCCCTCTTCCTTGACATGCAGGGGAAACTAGAATTAATCTGAAACCTCAATACCTGGATTGTGTCCCATCATTCTTACAGTGCTTCTGCAAGTTTACAGTTCTGTTTTGCTAAATCCTATCCCAGTGCAGTAAAATTAACTTTACTCTTGATATACTTCAGGATAGGTTTGTTCCAATAAGAAATGAGATGGATTGCAAGAAAACCTTGGATGTTGAAAGTGGTAGTTAATTTAGTCTAAAAGAAGTAAACATAACTAGAAAGCTAAAGTAGGGTGCTTGAGGACAATAGAGGAGCCAGAAAGGAACTCAAGAAGGTACTTAGGAGGCCGAGAAGTGTCTTTGCTGAATAGTATTAAAGAGAAACCCAAGGTATTCTACACATACATTAAGTGCAAGAGAATAACTATGGAGAGAGTAGGATTATTCATGAATAAAGGATGGCACGTACTTAGAGGTGGAGGATATGGTTGAGATCCTAAACGAGTTCTTTGTATCGATATTCACTGGGGAGAAGGATGTAGAGGATAGCAGGATCAAAGTGATGCATACAAAAATACTATCACAAACAAGAGAAAATCTGCAGATGCTGGAAATCCAAGCAATGCACATACAAAAATACTGGTGCATTTCGAGATTAGAAAAGTAGTTGTTCTAGGTCTCTAGAAAACCACTTAAGGTGTATCTCCTAGTACCTGATGGAATATATTGTATTTCAGCCTACTGATAGGGGTAAGAGAAGAAATTGCTAGGGCTTTGATCAAGATCTTTGAATCTTTTCTAACCACAGATGTGGTACCAGAGGATTGATGCATAGCTACCTATGTCTCTGTGTTCAAGGAGGGAAATAGGGATAATCCTGGAAATTATAGGCTAGTGAGTCTCAGGTCAGTGAGAAGGAAACTAACGCGAGAGGATTTTTGAACATGTGGAGAAACATGATCTAATTGGGGACAATCAACATAGTTCTGTGAGGGGCAGGTCATGTCTTACTCATCTAAGTTTTCGTTAGTCTCGTGAGACCATGGATTTGCACCTTGGAAGGTTTCCAGGCCTGGGCAGGGTTGTATGGGAGACCGGTCGTTTCCCATGCTGCAAGCCTTCCCCTCTCCACGCCACCGATGTTGTCCAAGGGAAGGGCACTAGGACCCAAGCAGCTTAGCGATGTCATTGCAGAGCAATGTGTTGTTAAGTGTCCTGCTCAAGGACACAACATGCTGCCTCAGCTGAGGCTCGAACCAGTGAACTTCAGATCACTAGACCGATGGCTTATCCACTAGGCCACGTGCCAACACATAAGTTTTTCAAGGAGGTGCTGAAGGTGAGTGATGTTGTTCTATGGAATCTAGTAAAGATTTTCTCAAGATCCCGTACGGTAGGTTCATCCAGAAAATTAGGGTGCATGTGATCCACAGTGACTTGGTTGATTTGATTCAGAATTAGCTTGGGAAGACAGAGTGATGGATAGATCTTATTATGGATAGAGGTCTGTGACTAGAGGTGTTCTGCAAGGATCTGGACTGAGACCTCTGTTGTTTGTCATCGTATGGATGAAAATGTGGTAGGGTAGGTGAGTAAGCTTTCAGATGACACAAAGATTGATGGCAATGTAGATTCTATAGAAGATTGTCAAAGAATACAGCAGGATATAAATCAACTGCAGAAACGGGCGTAAGAGTCCCATCCAGGCACAATGAGCTGCTGAACTTTAGGAGATCCATCATGAAAAGAGAATGAATAGTTAATAGCAGGATCTTTAACAGTATTAATTAACAGAGGGAATGTGGGATTCTGGTACAAGGATCACTAAAAATGGCCACAAAGATTAATAGAACATTATTAGTGGAGGCATTGAGTTAGAAGCAAGTTATGTTATAGCTTTATAAAACTCTGGTTGGGCCACATTTAAAATATCACATTCGTTTCTGATCACTTCCTTATAAGAATGATGTGCAGGTTTTAAAGAGGATGTAGAGGAGGTTTATGAGGATGCTGCCTGGTTTGAGGGGCACACACTCCAGACAAGCTAGGGCTATTTTCTCTGAAACAGCAGAAGATGTAAGGAAGTTTGATAGAAGTTTATAAAATTATTCTATGCATAGGAAGAGTAGTAGCCAGTATCTTTTTCCCAGGATTGAAATGTCTAATATGTTATTGCTCTTAAAATTAGTTATTATTTTAAAATTATAATTAGCCTTAAATCACAGGATGTTTTCTCATAGACTGCTTTCAGTAGCCAAAAGACAAGAACAATCTAACAAAGTATTATTGCCTGATGTTTCTTGATTCTGTCCATATTTAATGGAGATTAGCCACATAAAACAAACAATGTCATAATGTTTAAATATTAACTTTTACAAATACTTGGCATTTCTCTTTAAAAGTAGTTGCAAGGTTACATGAATGAACCACATGGTTTGCTTCCACTTGCTGAAGTCACCACTAAAGTTCTTAGCTCATGGAAGATTTTTTAAAAAAACCTGAAAAAGGTTATAATCAATGTTGATGACGTCAACTCAGGGCTGAGAGGCCTGTGTCAGGCATTTTCATGTCTTACAAGGCGCAGAACTAAAGACCGTGTGGTGCACCACTCCTCACACAGACAAGGTGAAATAAAATTTTAAAGAGCAAACATGAGGAAATAAAATATTGCTGCTTTTGATTTAGGAATAAAGGATGGATATGAATTTCATTACTCTAAATGTATTTCTTAATTTGCATCAGGCTCAAAAGATTAGCAACTCAAGTAGGAAAGCAAAAATAGATGTCTCGTGTAAGCAAATAATAACTACTTAATCTTAAATTATTAAACTAATTTAAATCTACCTAAACCATTTGGATAAACTTTGTGAAGCTTTTGATAAAGTATTGCTCTAACGATCAGCATCATCCCAGTTTGTTTTATCTAAAATGTGCTCTAGATGAATCATCTAACATTTTGTTTCCAGAACATTGCAGTTACAAAGGTAGCTTGCCCTCACTTAAAATGAGCAAAAATTTGAATTTATGGCTGCCAGCTTGACTCTTTCTTTTTCGGTCATGAAGGCAGTTGACGTAAATAAATCAATCTCTTTGTTTGCTGGACGTTAAATGATTTTATCTTGAGCTGTACTAACGACAATCTGATTCCAGAGACTGTTTTACAAGTCTGAGCACCTAATTGTATATACGCATGTTTTAATTAGACTCTTCTACCAATAGGAAACTGGTGAACCATTTGATTTCTAACTAAATTCTGCCATTACACATCAACCACTATTTGAGTGTTATATGCATTAGTGTTTGACTAGGCTGCTTCCTGGGATTTACTGCAGGAAGCAGGTAATTCTTGCTCCTCATGGATCAATTAGATAGACGTGGACCACCCTGCCCACTACAAACATGGTTTGTACTTGATTACATGTATTATTTACTTCCTTGGTAAGTAAAATTTCATTTAGTCAATCAGCATTTAAATGGGAAGATTTTTTGGAGCTAGTAAAAATGGAATGACAGAGAAGCAATAACATTTCATGGTCAGTTCTTCCACTTGGAAGAATTTCCATTTGATCACTGCCTATTGTAATGACATTTTGCCTGGTCCTTCATTTGTAATTGGTACTCCTGAATATTAAGTCGATTGCTGGGCACTGCTCATTACTTTTGCCAATTAACCCATTTTTAGTTGCATTGCTTACAGTACTTTTGACAGCAGTAAATGAAGATATCTGATTAATCAGCTTTCCCAGGTTAGGTCCACAGATGGAGACACAAGAGGCTGTAGATGCTGGAATCTACAGCAGTTTTCTTCTTGCTCCAGGTGTGCAGGTGGGCTAGAGAGAACTGATCTAGTTGCACCAAGCTGAGTAAATGGCTCCCACTACTTTAAAAGTTGAATCATATAGCTTAAAGCACTATTTAAATTGTTACTTATATAAAAGGCAAGTACACTGAATTATGTAGATTTAAAGAACTGAATGGTATTTTAAAGCAAATGGAATAGCTGATGAGAAATGAGTGCTCATTTTGCTGAGTGCAATTGGTGGAAGAGCATACAGTTTGCTTAAAAATTTGACTGCTCCAACCAAACCAGCTGAAATGAGATTTATTGATATCGAGAAAATCATGCAGGAACATTTAGAAGTGAAACCATTATTGATTGCAGAATGCTTTATATTCATAAGTGGAATCAAAAGGAGCGAGAGTTGATTTCAGCATACATGGCTGAATTGAGGACATTGTCCAAGTATTGTCAGTTCAGGCTTAATGATACACTCAAAAATAGTTTAGTTTGTGGAATCTTACAAGAAGGCTTTCAAAAATTGCTCCTATTTGAAGTACAACTCACATATAAAAGTGCAGTGGAAATCACTGTATCGATGAAATCAGACAGAGATTCAGCTGAGTTGCAGTCAGGAATGCAAGTGAGCATGAACAAGAATTGCAACATCTAAACAGAAACTGACCTGGCCAGGCAAGTTGTGTTACTACAGAGGCAAGAGCTCACAGGCACCAGTTAAATGTTGATTTAAAGGTGAAACCAGCAGAAAAATACAAAGCAGGACATATACAAAGAGCACATCAGGCAGAGAAAAATAAATGGACTGCATAGGGAAGAGAAAAAGATAAAAAGTCAAGTTGCAGTTTCAAAAAGAGAATGAATCTACATGCTGTTAATGAAAAGTCTGGGATGTTGAGAATGGCACAGGACTGCATAGCCTTAAGACTTTCAATGTGAAATCTTACAAAAAACATAAGCCATATGGCTTACGCAGAAGTGAATGGCAAATCAATTAAAATGGAATTGGACACTGGTTTGGTTCTTCAGTCTTTCCACAAAACAAGTTTGTTTGGCATTTTAACATATACTGTTGAAAAAAATAACTCCTGTGGGATGACATTCTTAACAGTGAAATACAACAACCAACAAGCTGCATTGGGCTTGTATGTAGTAAAAACAGAAGAGCCAGTATGGTGGGGCTGTGACTGGCGAAGACAACCACAACTTGATTAGAGATCCATCCACCATTTGCATGCCACATCCCCTGCAATAGAGTCAACCGAAAATGAATAAAGAAATGCACTGGATGATGCCACAGCAATGTTCAAGGGTGGCATTGGAAGACTCAAACATATCATGGATAAAATAGTGCTAAATGAAAATGCCATGCCCAAGTTTTACAAAGCCCATCCGGTTCCTTGTACCATCTGTGATCAAGTAGCCAGTGAGCTAGATCGCATGGAGGCTAAATGAATCTTTTCCAAGGTTGGGTGGAGCCCTGTGACCAACACCAGTAGTGTCAGTAGCCAAAAAGAATGGGTCTGAGAGGATCTGTGATCATCTTAATATTACCATAAACCCAATACTAAAGGTAGATTAATATCCACTGCTGAGGTTAGAGTATATATTTGCAAACCTTTCTGGAGGGAAACACTGCAGGAAACTGGGCTTAGCTGAGGCCTATCTATAGATGGAGATAGAAGAAGAGTCCAAATTGTTTCTCACCATAAACATTCTCAAAGGACTTTATTGCTATAATAGGCTTACTTTTGGAGTAGCATCTCCGCCTGCACTCTGGCAGAAAAGCTATGGACCAGGTGCTGCAAGGCTGCCCGGCACTCAGTGTTACCTGGATTTCATCATTGTTGCCAGTGAGAATGACAAGGAACATCTCCAAAACTACAAGACAGTGTTAAAAAGATGAAAAGATTATGGGCTCAGAGCACAATGCAACAAGTATGAATTCTTTAAACCAAGCATCACTTACTGTGATCATACCATTGATGCACAAGGTTTACACAAGTCTGCAGAGAATTTTCAAGCAGTGATCAATGCCCAAAGACCAAAGGACATGTCACAGTTGAGGACCTTTTTAGGATTCATCAATTACCATAGGAAGTTACTACCAAACCTGGCCACTGTGCTCCACACCCTGAACTCATTACTACAGATCAAGAAGAACTGGCAACTAACAAAGCAGTATGAGGTGGCTTTCAAAAAGTTAAAGGAAATGGTGACATCAGACACTGAACTACACAATGTGTTCCATGTTGTCCAGTGAAGTTTGCCTGTGACACCTCCGCTTGTTGTACAGCTGCATTCATCACATGTTATGAGTGATGGAAGTGAACACCCCATAGCCTTTGCATCACGTTCCGTTACCACTGCAGAGAAAAATCACTCAGAGGTTAACAGAGAGGCTGTGAGTCTGGTGTGTGGTGTAAAGCAGTTCAGCTAGTACTAGTATGCGAGAGAGTGTCCCCTCATTAATGATCATCAACCAGTAGTTTCCATTGTCAATCCACAGAGGGGTGTTCCACTAACAACAGCAGCATAAGACTACAAGACATAGGAGCAGAATTAGGCCATTCAGTCTGATGTACCATGGCTGATCCCAGATCGCACTCAACCCCATACACCTGCCTTCTTGCCATATCCTGACTCATCAGGAAAATGATCAACTTCCAGCTTAAATGCACCCACAGACCTGGCCTCAAATGTGGTCTGTGGCAGAGCATTCCACAGATTCACTACTCTCTGGCTAAAAATATTCCTCCTTACTTCAATTGTGAGGCTGTGCCCTCTAGTTCTCAATACTCCCACCATAGGAAACATCCTCCCTATCTAGTCCTTTCAATATTTGGCAGATTCAATGAGACCCCCCCCATTCTTCTAAATTCCAGTGAGTAGAGGCCCAAAGCAGCCAGACGCTCCTCATATGTTAACCCCTTCATTCCGGGAATCATCCTCATAAACCTCCTCTGGACTCTCCAATGACAATACATCCTTTCTGAGATATGGGGCCTAAAACTGTTGACAATACTTCAAGTGCAGCCTGACTAGTGTCTTATAAAGGCTCAGCATTATTTCCTTGCTTTTATATTCTATTCCCCTTGAAATAAATACCAAAATTCCATTTGCCTTCTTTACCACAGACTCAGCCTATATATTAACCTTCTGTGAGTCTTTCATGAGGTCACCCAAGTCCCTGTGCACCACTGATGTTTGAACCTTCTCCCCATTTAGATAATACTCTGCACTATTGTTCCTTTTACCAAAATTCATTATCATACGTTTCCCAACACTGTATTTCATCTTTCACCTCTTTGCCCATTCTTCCAATTTGTCTAAATCCTGCTGCAATCACATTGCTTCCTCAGCACTTTTTCTTGGAGGACACAATTGAAAGATCAGATTGCAGAGGAATCATGGAAATGCTGATGGATTGTCCCATTTACCCCTGGAAAGGGAAATACCTGAAAAAAATTTACAAAGGAGGACACTCCTCTTGACATATTCTACCTAATGCAAGTCAAAGGTCTCCCTATTACAACAAATAATCCAAAGGGAAACCCAAAAATACCACATACAAAATGTGCAGCAGAAATTCCAGTTTTACCACCATCAGATGAACTTGCCCTTGATGGGGGTTACTTTATGTGGGCATTGAGAGTTGTTGTACCATCCAAGCTGAGAGCTAAAGTGTTGGAGGTGTTACAGGCTGGTCATCTAGGCATGGTTAAAATGAAAGCATTGGCTCGAAGTTTTGTCTGGCTGCCTGCCAAAGGTCAACAGGTCGAGCTGCTTGCCATGCACTGTTTGGCATGTCAATAGAAGAAAGGTATCCCGAGCTGTCAGAACCACTCCTGCAATCCCAGAACCAATTCCTATAGGCACCACAGAGGAGATCCCAGAAGGACCTGTGATTGTTTTACAGCCACAAGTCTCACCTGGTAAGCAGACTGACCCACCTTGTCAAGAAAGACATTCTCTCTCAAGAGTAAGAAATCCTCCACAGCAACTAAATCTTTAGGCCCAAAAGGGACAATTTAAAATTTACTCTGCTGTGATGTCTATATAATAGTTGTATTATATCGTATACTGTGTGTATAGATAGTACTATGCAAAAGTTTTTTGCCCCCTAGATTTTTAATTTAAATTTTATTTTAGATGTTTACTTTTTGTCTTCTGCATTAGTGTGTCAGTAGAAAAAAGCAAATTTTAGATTTCCAAACATTCAATTTTCAAAAAAATTACGTTACAGAGAATTTTTTACATTTTATTTAAGTACCGTATTAAATCATAGACCACTTTTCAAATAAAAACTTAATTTCTTTGTAGGCATAAGCCCAGTGTATGATTAAACAGAGGTGTTATGAATGTGGAGCAACTCTGGGGGGCCGAAGGGTGCAAAGTCGCCCCCTCCTTTTTGAGAATCGCAAGATCGCTAGTATTTCGGGTCTGAGACCCAGGAGATCAGAGAGATACACAGCATGCCAGGAAATGAGAGAGAGAGAGATGCAGAATACACAACAAGGTGGAATGTCTCCTGACATAAGCGGAATGGAACCACTGATTACTGCTATTGTCTCTTGGAGAAGGAATTGTGTATTGAATACTGTACTATTCATTGAAACCCCTCAGGGGACAACCAGAGTGGTCTGGTTGAGGGATTGCATCATCCCAACCTGATTGACATCTGAGACCCCTTCAGTGAGGATAAAAGATGAGTCTGGGGAACACCCCTTAGACGCACCAGGAGAAACGCTAGAAATCCAGTGACAGCGTTTTATAGCGAAAGCCAGTGGGAGCTCGTGTGTGTCCTCCCTTGCCTGGGTGGCGGAAGAACGGTTTAGCAAAAGGAGAGGTCTACTTGAATGGCCACAACAATGAGACACCGACGGATCGAAATCATAAAGGAAGGTTGGCAAAACACTTAGCGGTAACTGTTCCCATTCTTCTCTCTCTCTCTCTCTCTCCAACAATTGCAACACAGCGACAAACAAACAACGGCAGCCTGTGTGAACTGAAACAAACTTTATATTTCCATCGGACAATTCATTATTCCCTAGACAACGATAGAGCTTATTTCTTATTGATTATTATTATACCCGCAATTTTAGATTTAGTATTGACAATGTATGTTATCTGTATATTTGCATTGATATTATTTTTGTGTACTTTTACTAATAAATACTGTTACAAATAGTATCACCAGACTCCAACGGATGCCTCTATCTTTGCTGGTAAGTAACCCAGTTACAGGGTTCATAACAGAGATAACAAACAAGATGCTAATGATCAATAACTGTGAATTACAATATTATATATATAATAAGGATCCCATACCTTCTCTCTAACGGTAGCAATGAGAAGAGGGCATGTCCTTGGTGATGGGGGTCCTTAATGGTGGATACTGCCTTTCTGATGCATCGCTGGGGAGGCTAATGCCCATGATGGAGGTGATTGAGTTTATAACATCCTGTAAGCTTATTTCAATCCTGTGCAGTGGTCACCCCCTCCATACAAGACAGTGATACAATCAGTTAGAATATTCTCCATCATACTTCTGTAGAAATTTGTGAGTGTCTTTGGTAACATACATCATGGCAAGAGTGAGCATCAGCAAGGTCTCTCCCAAATAGAAATTTTGCAGCAGGCAGGAGTTTCAAGATGTGCTGTCCAAGCTCTTCTGAAGAAGAACAAAGAAATGGGCAAGGATGAAGACAGAAACAGAGTGGTTGGCCATGGAAACCGGATGCAGCAGATGAGAGAAACATCAAACTGATGTCCATTCTAACTCAGAAGCGGTCCAGCACTGCTATCAGCTTTGAACTCTCATAGGGAGCGTAGGAGTTCAGGGAGTTAGGTGCGAAGCTGAAGAGCAGGACCTCCTCGGTAACAATCTCAGGATTGCTACCTGTGCCACGTGCGAGTGAGGCAAGGAACAGAAAGATTATAAAGATTAATACGTGGCTGAGAGGATGGTGCAGGAGGGAGGGCTTCAGGTTTGGGGATAATTGGGCTTTGTTCCAGGGAAGGTGGGATCTGTTCCGAAGGGACGGTTTACACCTGAACTGGAGCGGTACTAACATTCTTGCAGGGAAGTTTGCTAGTGCTTCTTGGGGGGGGGGAGGGTTTAAACTAAATTTGCAGGGGTCTGCGATCCAGAATGTGAGAGAGCATAGTGAGAGGAAGAATAAAGGACAGGTGGGGACTACACGGTTCCGGAATATTAAGTGCGTAGTAGAGAAAGGTGAAGTGGAACAAGTGATAAGGAGGACACATGTACAGAGGGATGGTCTGACGGAACATGGAGTTAAATGTGTTGAAAGAATAAGTAAATTTAGGAAGGACAACAAAATTCTAGGGGCGTATAGCCTGATGGGAGTTCGGGGAGCTGGGTTAAGCACAATAGGCAGCGATTCAAACAGAGAGAGGAGAAGTGGGCTAAAAATTCTATATCTGAATGCACGAAGTGTCAGAAATAAGGCGGATGAGCTTGAAGCTCAGGTGCGAATGGTTAACTATGATGTTGTTGGGATAACGGAGACATGGCTGCAGGGAGATCAGACCTGGGAAATGAATGTACAAGGGTATATGTGCTATCGCAGGTACAGAAATGTGGGCAGAGGGGGTGGGGTGGCCCTGTTGCTGAGGAATGAGATTCAGTCCTTTGAAAGGGGGGACATAGGGTCAGGAGAAGTAGAGTCTGTGTGGATAGAACTGAGGAACAGTAAGGGCAAAAGGACCCAAATGGGTGTTGTCTACAGGCCACCAAACAGTAGCATGGACATTGGGTACAAGTTGAATAGGGAGTTAACATTGGCATGTGGCAAAGGTAATGTCGCAGTAGTTATCGGTGATTTCAACATGCAGGTGAACTGGGAGAATCAGGTTGGTGCTGGACCACAGGATAGGGAGTTTGTAGAGTGCCTATGGCAGGGGTCAGCAACCTTTACCACTGAAAGAGCCACTTGGACCCGTTTCCCACAGAAAAGAAAACACTGGGAGCCGCAAAACCCGTTTGACATTTAAAATGAAATAACACTGCATACAACGTTTTGTTTTGCCTTTATGCTATGTATAAACAAACTATAATGTGTTGCATTTATGAAATTGATGAACTCCTGCAGAGAAAACGAAATTACATTTCTGCATGCAACAAAAACATTTTGAACTCCGAAAAAAAAGACGTTGGGTTGAAGGTTACTTTTAAGTAAAATACTCAACGTCTATTTGAGTCCTTCTTGTATTTATGAAAAACGCCAAACTTGAATTTGCCGCCAGCAGCAAACCAAAAATAACGTCAGCCAGCTGTCAACCTGAAAAATAAAAGGACTATTTCACTGAACAATGAAAACATATGAATATACGTAAAATAATAGGCAATTAAAATATTTATCATACTTGTTCAGGTTGACTCACACCTGACAATGCAGTCGTATTCAGTAGGGATGGATCGATGCTTAGGGGAGTGACCGGGAAGGATAATGTGTTTTTTTCCTCTCTGAACTCACAGAAGCGTTTCCCAAACGATGTTTGCATTGCGATGATTGCAGAATGTAAATACTCCGAATTTATCATGTCGTGACCTTGTTTGAACTCTCTCAAATTGGGGAAGTGAGACAATGTGCCTTTCTGTAAATCTCTGGCAAGCACTGTCAACTTGCGCTCGAATGCCAAAACATCCTCCAACATGTGCAGGGCTGTACGTCCTTACCCCGTTGAAGAGCTGTGTTTAGCGTGTTCAGGTGCGCTGTCATGTCTACCATGAAGTGTAGCTTTTCCAGCCACTCTGGCTGTTCCAGCTCAGGAAAGTTGAGCCCTTTGCTGCCCAGGAAAGTTTTCACTTCTTCCAGACACGCGACAAAGCGTTTCAGCACCTCCCCTCTGGACAGCCAGCGATAAAAACACGTTGTAGCGGTGTGCTACACGCAGTCAGTAAACTGCAGTCAAAGATAGCTTTATTCGAACTAAACAGCCTTGCTTTTAAGCCTCCCTCAACCCGCCCCCCATGGGCGCGGATGCTGCAAAAGACACGTACTCACAAACCCCCGTAGGCTATCTCCCTTAGCCTGAACGCTGGCTAATTGTGAGCCGGTTCGGATGTGTCAGGAAATGGGTCGCCACAACGTCTTATTTAGATTGTACAAGATCACCATAATCTTCAAATTTAGATTTACATTTCAAAAACTAATAAACTAACATAAAATACATTTTAATTAAATACTGACCATGTAGCGGTGTGCTACACGCAGCGCTAAAATTACGACACGGAGTCGGTAACTGCAGTCGAAGGAAAAAACTTTATTCGAAATCTTCAGCCTCACTTTTAAGCCTCCCTCAACCTGCCCCCCATGGCGCAGAGGCTCCAAAGCTCTGTGCTCGCAAACCCCCGTAGGCTATCTAATAGTGAGTCGGTTCGGATGTGCCAGGAAAAGGGTCGCCACAACCAATTATTTCCCAAAGCAACAGGGAGCCACAGCACAGACGTAAAAGAGCCACATGTGGCTCCGGAGCCGTGGGTTGCCGACCCCCGGCCTATGGGATGCATTCTTGAAACAGCTTGTACGAGATCCGACCAGGGACAAGACTATTCTGGATTTAGTGTTATGTACTGAACAGGATTTGATAAGCGATCTTGAAGTAAAGGAGCCATTAGGAGGTAGTGACCATAATATGATAAGTTTTTATCTGCAATTTGAGAAGGATAAGGGCAGATCGGAGGTGTCAGTGTTGCAGTTGAACAACGGAGACTATGGAGCCATGAGGGAGGAGCCGGCCAAAGTTGACTGGACGGATAGCCTAGCAGAAAAGACAGTGGAACAGCAATGGCAGGTATTCTTGGGAATAATGCTCAAGGTGCAAAATCAGTTCATCCCCCAGAGAAGGAAGGATTCAAAGGGGGGAAAGGGGCCACAGTGGTTGACAAAGGAAGTCAGAGATTGCATAGCATTAATAAAAAGGAAGTATGATAGAGCTAAGGTAAGTGGGAGGACAGATGATTGGGAAGTTTTTAAGGAACAACAGAACTTAACTAAAAAGGCAATACGAGGAGAAAAAAATGAGGTACAAACGCAAGCTAGCCAGGAATATAAAGGAAGATAGCAAAAGCTTTTTTAGGTATGTGAAGGAAAGAAGATAGTTAAGAACAATGTTGGGCCCTTGAAGAATGAATTGGGTGAAATTATTATGGGAAACAGAGAAATGGCAGAAGAATTTAATGAGTACTTTAGATCTGTTTTCACTAAGGAAGACACAAGCAATCTCCCAGATGTATGGATGGGCCAAGGACATAGGGTAACAGAGGAAATGAAACAGATTGACATTAGGAAGGAAACGGTGATGAGTAGACTGATGGGACTGAAGGCTGACAAATCCCCAGGTCCAGATGGTCTGCATCCTAGGGTACTAAAGGAGGTGGCTCTGGAAATTGCAGATGCATTGGTAATCATTTTCCAATGTTCCTTAGATTCAGGATCAGTTCCTGAGGATTGGAGAATGGCTAATGTTATCCCACTTTTTAAGAAAGGAGGGAGGGTGAAAACAGAGAACTATCGACCTGTCAGCCTGACATCAGTGGTGGGGAAGATGCTAGAGTCCATTATTAAGGATGAAATAGTGGTATATCTAGATAGCAGTGATAGGATTGGGCCAAGCCAGCATGGATTTACCAAGGGTAAATCATGCTTGACTAATCTATTGGAGTTTTTTGAGGATGTAACCAGGAAGTTAGATGGGGGAGATCCAGTGGATGTAGTGTACCTCGATTTTCAGAAGGCATTTGATAAGGTCCCACA
Organism: Hypanus sabinus; assembly: GCF_030144855.1. Taxonomy (NCBI): domain Eukaryota; kingdom Metazoa; phylum Chordata; class Chondrichthyes; order Myliobatiformes; family Dasyatidae; genus Hypanus; species Hypanus sabinus. The sequence continues at coordinate 45,312,396 of NC_082710.1, forward strand.
TAGGAGATTGGTGGGTAAGATCAAAGCTCATGGCATTGGGGGGAAGACATTGACATGGATAGAAAACTGGTTGGCAGATAGAAAGCAAAGGGTAGCGGTGAATGGGTGTTTCTCGGAATGGCAGGTGGTGACTAGTGGGGTGCCACAGGGCTCGATATTGGGACCACAGCTGTTTACAATTTACATCAACGATTTAGATGAAGGCATTGAGAATAACATCAGCAAATTTGCTGATGATACTAAGCTGGATGGCAGTGTGACATGTGATGAGGATGTTAGGAGAATTCAGAGTGACTTGGATAGGCTGGGTGAGTGGGCAGATACTTGGCAGATGATGTTTAATGTGAATAAGTGTGAGGTTATCCACTTTGGGAGTAAGAACAGGAAGGCAGATTACTATCTGAACGGTGTAGAGTTGGGTAAGGGAGAAATACAAAGAGATCTAGGAGTCCTTGTTCATCAGTCACTGAAGGTGAATGAGCAAGTGCAGCAGGCAGTGAAGAAGGCTAATGGAATGTTGGCCTTTATTACAAAGGGAATTGAGTACAAGAGCAAGGAAATCCTCTTGCATTTGTACAGAGCCCTGGTGAGACCACACCTGGAGTATTGTGTACAGTTTTGGTCTCCAGGGTTAAGGAAGGACATCCTGGCTGTAGAGGAAGTGCAGCGTAGATTCACGAGGTTAATTCCTGGGATGTCTGGACTGTCTTACGCAGAGAGGTTAGAGAGACTGGGCTTGAACACGCTGGAATTCAGGAGATTGAGAGGGGATCTGATTGAAACATATAAGATTATTAAGGGATTGGACAAGATAGAGGCAGGAAATATGTTCCAGATGCTGGGAGAGTCCAGTACCAGAGGGCATGGTTTAAGAATAAGGGCATTTAGGACAGAGTTAAGGAAAAACTTCTTCTCCCAGAGAGTTGTGGGGGTCTGGAATGCACTGCTTCGGAAGGTAGTGGAGGCCAATTCTCTGGATGCTTTCAAGAAGGAGCTATATAGGTACCTTATGGATAGGGGAATCAAGGGATATGGGGACAAGGCAGGAACCTGGTATTGATAGTAGATGATCAGCCATGATCTCAGAATGGCGGTGTAGGCTCGAAGGGCCGAATGGTCTACTTCTGCACCTATTGTCTGTTGTCTATAAACCACTGGAACCCAACTACAGTCCAGAGATGTCTTGTCAGAAGTGATCCTCATGGAAGAGTTGCCACCAAAAAGCCATTCTTCTGAAGTGAAAACGAAGCCAAGAGACTCACCTATGTACAAAATGACAGGGACTGGGGTATGAACAATGGCAGCATGTGCTCTGGACTGATGAGTCTAAATTTGAGGTTTTTGGCTCAAGCAGGAGGCAGTCTGTCCATAGAAGAGCTGGAGAGTGATACATGGATAAGTCTCTGCAGCCAACAGTGAAGAAGAGCGGAGGTTCCCTCCAGGTTTGGGGCTGCATTTCTGCAAATGGAGTTGGTGAACTGGTCAGATTTAATAGAATCCTCAAAGCTGAGAAGTACAAGCAGATTTTCATCCATCACACAATACCATCAGGGAGGCACATGATCGGTCCCAACTTTATTCTGGAACATGACAATGACCCCAAATACTGAAGGACCTAAAGGACTAATTTCAGTGAAGAGAAGAACGAAACAGACATGTACTCCTGGGCTCCCATGTTTTTCTTTCAGTTTGTTTCAGGAGTTACAGAGCATTACACATAGAGCCTTTACTTTATTAACAGTTAAAACATTTAATCATGATCTAAAAACTAATACAATCTAATTATTTTGTAAATGGATTAGGGGGTTATTTATTGTCATGTATTTGATGCATTTAGTATTACAAAATGATTAGATTTCAATATATAGGGACTATTGGGGTTTTATATTTTTTGCTGTATTCACTCTAAATTGTTAACTTTTAAAGTGCAAGATGAAGGAACGGGGAATCGCTCACTAATTGTGATCACCCATTGAATGTAACCAGCTCAGAAACTGGGTAGGGGAAAGGTAAAGAGCTACCAGGTCTAACAAAGAGCTGCAAAATCTGACAGAAAGGAAGCAGAACCAAATATGGAAGTTGGGGTTGTGAGATGGGCACGGGGGAGGGCTCAGCTCTCTGCTGGTTTTTCTGCAGCAATGAAAGTGTTAAAGTGATCTGAGGGATCTCTCCATGGTAATGTGTTTCTCCGCACTGGGAAGAGCAGTACAGCAGAACAAAGGTGGGGAGACCACAGCTTCCATCAGAAGGAAATCTGCAGCAATGGCCAACAATCACCGCGTGGCTGGAACGCAGCCTGGAGTCACGCATCTCAGTGTCGAGCAGGAGCACCGTTCTTCCCAGCCCAGTTAGACCAGCCATTGCTGGAGGTTCCTTAGGTGGCTCACTGTTTTTACCGAGCCATGAGCTGATGAGGTCACTGCTTCCTTACGGCAAGAGTGCCCGCACAGGCGTGGGTTAGTGCCAGACTCCCGGCACTGAGCATGCAACCCAAACTGGTGTACTTCCTTAGAGAAAAGTATAAATGGATGGAACATGCCTGAGAGTGTTCAGGCACCTGACTGAGAGCAGGACACAGGTGTAAAATCCCACTTAGAAATCTCAAAAACAAAGATTTTGACAGCCTGAATTATTAATATCAAATGTATAAAGGGGCAAAATTATTTGTAAATACAGAAATTGTGTGCAATTCAGTGGGAATACTTCTCAAAGGAAGTGTTAGGGGAGTAGTGGGATACAGGTGGGTGCTTCTTTAAGAGGACTGATTGTGATATTACCTAGTTCTCATATAGTTCCTGAGTGGACTGGACAAATCACGTCCACCTGGTAAAGTTATAACTCTGCATGCATTACATTATGTACACTAAATAGTTACTGTCCAACTTAAAAGTGCATAGTATTGGAGTTTACACTACACCTTCCAGGAAAGAGACAAAAGAGAGTGCCTATGCTGGAAACCTAGAGCATCACACAAGAAGCTGAGGTAATTCATGGGGTCAGGCTGCATCAACAGAGGGAAGTGGACAGTTGGTGTTTCAGATTGAGGCCCAAATAAATCCTGATGAAGGGCTACAACAAAGATTTAGCAGACTGTTCTATGAATGGCAGATTTGATAGATGGGAAGAGATTAGGCAGACCTGATCTGCATTCTCCAGAATCTCGTCAAAACTCACAAGATTCTTAAAGTGCTTAAATTGTAAGATGCTGGGAGAACGTTCCCTCTGACTGAGGAGTCCACAGCCATCGGTACAGTTTGAGAATAAAGGGTCAGCTGTCTGGAAATGAGACCGGGAGCTACTTCTTCACTTGAAAAAAGGCTACCCATTGAAATTCCCTACCATGAATGGTTGTTATGATCATTCCATAAGACCATTAGAACATAAAACACAGGAGCATTGATCCGGCTCAACCATTCAATCGTCCTTTTATTTTCTCCTCCCCAACCCCAGTTTCCGGCCTTCTCCCCGCAACCTTTGATGCCATGTCCAAACAAGAACCTATCAATCTGTGCCTTAGTTGGAGATCCATAGGCTTTTGGCTATTACATGAAGCAAGGAACATGGGGCTGGTGCTCGAAGCTGATGCTGAGGTGGTCGATCAGCCATGATCTAGATAAACGGTGAAGTAAGTTCGAACTACGCATTTAATGCAAAATTCAATATTGTTTGTTGTCATACTTCTAAACAGGAGTGTAAAGGAGAAGGAGGTGATTGTTACTCTGGATCTGATGCCACATGTGGGTTGATGGGACAAGGTAGAAAAACTATTTAGCATGAACAAACACGAGGAAATCTGCAGATGCTAGAAATTCAAACAACACACACAAAATGCTGGTGGGACACAGCAGGCCAGGCAGCATCTATAAGGAGAAGCACTGTCGACGTTTCGGGCCGAGACCCTTTGTCAGGACCATGTACAGCCTAGTCCTCTCTTCACCCTAGTCCTGGCGAAAGGTCTCAGCCCGAAATGTCGACAGTGCTTCTCCTTATAGATGCTGCCTGGCCTGGTGTGTTCCACCAACATTTTGTGTGTGTTGTTAGCATGGACAAGATGGGTTGCAACATTCTAGACTCTATGACTCTAAACTTTTGTTCAAAGGTTAATGATAATAAAATATATCTTTATTTGTCATGTGTACATTGAAACGTCGAAATATATAGTGAAATGCTTTATTTGCATCCTGTTTTCTCTCTCACCTCTCTGCTCTCTCCTTTCCTCTCGCCCCCCTCTCTCGTTCCCTCTTCCTTCATTCTTTCACTTGTCCTCTCTTCCCCCTTTCTTCCGCCTCTCTCATCCTCTTTTCCCCTCTCCTCGTTTTCTCTTTCTCCTCTCCCTCTTTCGTTCTCTCTTCTCCCTTTTCCCTGACCCTCTCTCGTTCACCCTTCTCCCTCACCCTCTCCCCTACCTCTCTTGCTCTCCCTTCCTCCTCTCCATCTCTCTCTTCCCCCTCATTCTCTCTTCCTCCTCTCATTCTCTCTTCTCCCACTCCCTCTCTCATTCTCTCACTCTTCCCCTCTCGTTCTCTCTCTCTTCCCCCTCTCATTCTCTCACTCTCTTCCCCCCATTCTCTCTTCCCCTCTCGTTCTCTCTTCTCCCTCTCTTCCCCTCTCCCTCTCTCGTTCTCTCTCACTCCCCCCTCATTTTCTCTTCCCCCTCTCGTCCTCTCACTCTCTTCCCCCTCTCCCCCTCTCCTTCTCTCACTCTCTTCCCCCCTCTCTCCCATTCTCTCTTCCCCTTTTCTCACTCCTCCTTCCTCTTTCTCTCCCTTTGAGTCACATGCTTTGCGTTTGCATTCTATGTTCTTATGCCCAGTTATACACGTGCTCCTGAGCTGCATGATGTTTACAAGAGCCAGATAGAGGTTAATTAGGGTTGTTTCCCCAATAACCCCCCTTTGGTTTGCCTGCTAATTGAAAGCTGAAAGGCACAGATGATTAATTAAAAACATAGTTGTCAAACCTGAATCTTGAGCTGTAGCAGCATGATACACTGGGAATGGCTGTACATTCAAGGAGCTAAAGCCCTTTCTGCTGCATGACTTTGGGCCTAATGACACAGACAGGTGATGAACAAATCAAGTCTGACCCCCTGAAAAGGCCAAAAGAAATCATTTCAAAATGGAAGCGAGATAATTCACATTTAAATCAGTGACAAAAAAATCAATTATTTCAGCCACACAAAACCAAGGGTGAACTTTAAATATAATTTCCTATTAAAGAAAAAATAACCAAAAAAAGCACTGAAACAGTCAGGCAGCATCTGTGGAAAGGGGCTAACATTTCAGGCCAGCACCCTTTATCAGCAAGTCTGATGAAGGTTCACAGACCACAGTTCCTCCTTCCACAGATATTGCCAGAGCTGTTAAGTTTTTTCAAGACAATTTATTTCCAATGTCCAGCAGTAATGATAGCTCACTACAGTTTTAAAAGCTCATTCATTACTCCTCACCAGTCACTCTTTCCAGTGAAGAGCTGCGAGAAGGTGGAGATTCCTCATAAATTCCAGATCCAAAACATACAACAATAAACCAGCATCACAGACAATAATAACTAACCTTTCACATTCAATTGCAGATGAGGATGGCAGAAGTTGCTGCCTGCCCAGGCCATTAACTGCCTTTATTTATGCACTCCTGCTAAATTGTTATGCTTGGAAAGGAAACAAGTGGGTTTTCAGACTGTCAGGGCCCAGGGATTTATTAGCTTTCAATGTTATTATTTTCTCCTGTTTTTATTTAAATGACAGTTTCTTTCAGCTCGTTCTTGGTAGGACTATCGTTCCTTGAGAAGCATATTGAAAGTAAAAGAGGTCAAGTAAGCTTTTCAAAGTTTCTTACAATTCACTTTTAACAAGGCTCCTTCAGAAAAACAATTGATGGGGAGAACATGAGTGGCTGTAAATTTTGTAGCTGGCTGTGGGCAATGAGGACTAGATAAAAGCTAGGAGTGAGTGAAAAATGCCACTGTAAACTGACTGGAAAAAAACTATTTAGTCTTAGTTTCCAGTCAATTTTCAGACTAACTGGAACAAGAGATTCTGCAGATGCTGAAAAGCAACAAACACAAAATGGTGGACGAACTCAGGCAGCAGCTATGGAAAGGAATAAACAGTTGGTGTGATGAGGGGACTTGGCCTGAAACGACTGTTTATTCCCCTTCATTGATGCTGTCTGACTTGCTAAGTTCCTCCACCATTTTGTGTGTGTGGCTGAAAACTAAGGCTGATTTCTGCATGGAAATATTTGTCAAACACATCTATAACAGAAACTGACTGTGAATTTGACTGTCACTAAACTTTCAATAGTATGAACAGTGAGTCCCTTGTGAGAACTACTAGGAAATCCTTTTAGGGTGTATCCAGGTTCAGAAGAACTATATGGTAAAGCAATTTTCAAAAAGTACTGTACCATATTTATAGAATAAACACCAGATTTTGCAGAAGCCAGAAATCTTGAGCAACACATAATTATAGAATAATCTCCTCTAGAGGGTGCCATTTGGAGATCAAGCTCACACAAGGTGTTACAAATACTGAATCAAAATATCTGAAATAAAAACAGAAATACTAATCAGACTAGTGCAGTTTGTCCAGAGAGAGAACCGGAGTTAATATTCCAGTCAAACACGAGGAAATGTGCAGATGCTGGAAATTCAAGCAACACACTCAAAATGCTGGTGGAACGCACAGGGAGAAGCACTGTTGACATTTCGGGCCGAGACCTTTCATCAGGACTAACTGAAAGGAAAGATAGTAAGAGATTTGAAAGTAGGAGGGGGAGGGGAAAATGCGAAATGATAGGAGAAGACTGGAGGGGGTGGGGTGAAGCTGAGAGCCGGAAAGGTGACTGGCAAAAGGGATACAGAGCTAGAGAAGGAAAAGGATCATGGGAAGGGAGGCCAAGGGAGAAAGAAAGGGGGAGGGTATCACCAGAGGGAGATGGAGAACAGGCAGAGAGATGGGCAAAGAGAGAGAAAGAAAAAGAGGGGGGATAAAAGCTAAATATATCAGGGATGGGGTAAGAAGGGGAGGAGGGACATTAACAGAAGTTAGAGAAATCAATGTTTGTGCAATCAGGTTGGAGGCTACCCAGCCGGTATATAAGATGTTGTTCCTCCATCCTGAGTGTGGCTTCATCTTGACAGTAGAGGAGGCCATGGATAGACATATCAGAATGGGAATGGGACATGGAATTAAAATGTGTGGCCGCTGGGAGATCCTGCTTTCTCTGGCAGACAGAGCGTAGGTGTTCGGCTAAATGGTCTCCCAGTCTGCGTCAAGTCTCACCAATATATATAAGGCCACACTGGGAGCACCGGACGCAGTATACCACATCACCCGACTCACAGGTGAAGTGTCGCCTCACCTGGAAGGACTGTCTGGCCCTGAATGGTGGTGAGGGAGGAAGTGTAAGGGCAGGTGTAGCAGCTGTTCCGCTTACAAGGATAATTGCCAGGAGGGAGATCAGTGGGAAGGGATGGGGGGGGGGGGGAACGAAGAATGAACAAGGGAGTTGCATAGGGAGCGATCCCTGTGGAAAGCAAGCAGTGGGGGAGGGAAAGATGTGCTTGGTAGTGGGATCCTATTGGAGGTGGCAGAAGTTATGGAGAATTATACGTTGGACCCAGAGGCTGGTGGGGTGGTATGTGAGGACAAGGGGAACCCTATCCCAAGTGGGGTGGTGGGCGGATGGGGTGAGGGCAGATGTGCGGGAAATGGGAGAGATGCATTTCAGAGCAGAGTTGATGGTGGACGAAGGGAAGCTCCTTTGTTTAAAAAAAGAAGACATCTCCTTTGTCCTGAAATGAAAAGCCTCATCCTGAGACCAGATGCAGCGGAGACAGAGGAATTGTGAGAAGGGGATAGCATTTTTGGATAGCAGCTTCTCCCTATAGATGCTGCCTGGCCTGCTGCGTTCCACCAGCATTTTGTGTTAATATTCCAGTGTTTTCCTTTGATTCCAACACTGTATATTTTCATATCAGAAACAAGTTCTCTCCATGACTCAAAACTGATTACCACTAGATGATGCCATTCTCACGATGCAAGTCAAAAATAACAGGCATCTCGTTTTGTTCGGTTCATTATTGGACCTGATAGTTACGTGACACTGTCACTGTGATAAATGGGTACCAGACAGACACCGGGGCCTAATACTGAGAGTTCATGAGGCACCATGGTCCAGCAACAAAAGTGAATACAATAATCTCAGATTCCTGTGCACTCTAATGTTTATTATTATCATCAAGTTCAATCCTGGGTTAATGTGCAGAAGAGCACAGTATGGGCACAGCTGCAGCTCTAAATGCCTGTTCAAGACCGAGATACCATGACTTGGCGGTGCACTGATAACAAGAGCACATGACAGCACAAGGGTGCCAAACTTAGCAGGCTTGTACTTACTGAGAGCCATTGCTGCAGATGGATCCTCAGCCGCCTGGGGCGGGATCTGTGAGATGAAGGTGTGATTCCAGATAATTTGCAAGTCAGCCTTTTATCACCAGGTTGGGTTGCAAGTTACAATGTCAAGCAAACAGAGGACAACTAAAGTTGGTGACTGAAGATTTCAAAACGAGAAGCTGTTTAGATAATAAACAAAGTTCATTAAGTAAATAAACTTAGGAGAGAGTTACAGGCACAGGTAATGGATTGTAGCTGTGGCACCTGGGTGTTTGTGGAAGGGGGTGAGATGTCAAACAAGCAAGTGTCTACTGCTCCGAGTGAAGAGCTGGTGCCTAAGCTTCAGGGAGGGATGAAATTACTTGGACAAGAGAGAAAATGTTTTGAATACACAGCTGATCAAGAAATGTATATAGGAAACAGAGTATTGATAAAGGTTCTTGACCTGAAACATCAACTGTTTATTCATTTCCACAGATGCTGCCTGACCTGCTGTTCCTGCAGCATTTTGTGCGTGTTGCTCTGGATTTCCAGCATCTGCAGAATCTCTTGTGTCTGGGAAGACAGAAACATTTCTGGTGAATTGACCTTCCATCAGCAAGTTTGATGTGCACAGTCAACATTGAGGCGATTGTCATATGCACAAGAGCAAGGACAAACTTGCCGGCACATAGCATTGCATTCTGAGTGGTAGGTATTGTTCGTCGTAGTGTAACAGTGGTCGAGAGTGTTCAGACCTCTCGTGCATCAACATATCACCTGCAATACTAGGGATCCCAGCACACCAACCATTCTGTGCTATGATTAGGAACACCTACTGTTCCATCCCTAAACCGCATTTCAGGAAATCTGGTTGTTCTTCTGCCTGCACGTACACAGAGGCTAAAGAGCCAGACTCCAGAGATAAGGACAATAAAGAGGTGGTCTCACCAGGCAGAGGAGTGGCTATAGGATTGCTTCAAGTCGGTGGACTGGACTGTGTTTAAGGACTCAGAGGATCTGGATGAAGACGCCACAGTTGTCACGTACTTTATAAAAATACTCCTAGACAAGTGTACCCCACAAAATCATTCAGAATCTTCACAAACCAGAAGCCCTGGATGAACCAATTCTGCAGTCTGCTGAGGGCCAGATCAGTGGTATTCAGGACTGGTGACCAAATAAAATACAAGAGGTCCAGGTACGATGTCCAGAAAGCTAAATCACATGCAGAGTGGCAATTCCAGCTTGAATCACTGAAGGATTTTCAACAGCTCTGGCAGGACATGAATGCTATCACCTCCTACAAAGTGAGGCCAAGCAACATAGGTCAAAACAAGGTTTCGCTCTCAGATGAGCTTAATGCCTTGTATGCTTGCTTTGACCAAAGCATGGAGGCATCTTCATGAACTCCCACAACCCCAAATGACCAAGTGATTTAAGTCTCTGAGGCTGATGCGAGAGTGTGCTCAGGAGGGTGAACCTGTTGAAAGCATCCGGCCCATACGGGGTACCTGTCTGATTACTGGCTGGCATGTTCAGCCAGATCTTTAATCTCTCACTTTGACAGTCTGAGGTATCGACCTGCTTCAAGCAGGTTTCAGTTACATCAGTGCCTAAAAACGTGGTAACCTGCCTCAATGATTATAGTCCAGCAACACTCACATCCACTGTGCTGGAGAGATTTGAGAGGTTAGTGATGGAACACATCCACTCCTGCATGGGAAGCAACTTGAATCCACAGCAGTTCGGCTACCATCGTGACAGGTCAGCAGCAGATGCCACTTCATTGGCTCTTTACTCAATCCAGGAACACCCAGACAGGGGAGATGCATATATCAAGATACTCTTCATTGACTACTGCTCATTATTCGATACTATCATCCCCTCAAAACTAATCAGTTAAGTTCTAATAGCTCATTGATCTACTGGAATCTCTACTTCCTCACTTACAGACCCCAGTCAGTTTGGATTGGCAACAACATCGCCTCTACAAGTACCATCAATACTAGTGCAGCATAACATTGTGTGCTTAGCCTCCCCTCCCCCCACCCCCAGCTCTACTTGGCCTAATACTTATGCTGGTGAGGCCAAGTACACCTCCAATGCCACTTTTAAGTTTGCTGATGCCATCACCGCCAGTGGCAAAATTCAAGGGTGGTAAGGAATCAGCATAAAGGAAGGAGATTGAAAATCTGGCTGAGTGGTGCTCAACATTGACTTCAGGAGGAAGAAACTGGAGATCCAGGAGACAGCCGTCATTGGGGGATCAGAGGTCAGCAACTTTAAATTCCTTGGTGTTTTCATTTCAGAGCATCTGTCCTGGGGTCCAGCATGCAAGCGCCGTTATAAAGAAATCATGACAGCACTCTGCTTTCTTAGAAGTTTGCAAAGATATGTCATCTAAAACTTTGACGAACTTCTAGAGATAAGCAATGGCAAATATCCTGACTGGTTGCATCATTGCCTGGTATGGAAATTCCAATGCTGTTGAATGGGAAAAGCCTACAAAAAGTAGTGGATACAGTCCAGTATATCATGGGTAAAAGCCCTCCAGACCATTGAGCACATCTTCTAGTGGGTCTGGAGAAAATTGCATGGAAGGCACTCCAGGAAAGTGTTGAAAATTTTCTTGGCAATGACAGAGGGCCAAACAATGCGCTGCTGGTTCACAACATGCTTCAAACATACAAAACTACAAGGTGTAACATGTCACTAAAGATTCATGGTCTGCATTCCCATTTAGACTTCTTCCCTGCAAATCTTGGGACTGTCAGTGATGAACATGGTGAAAGGTTTCACCAGGACATTAAGGTCATAGAGAAACGGTATCAGGGCAACTGGAATCCATCAATGATGACTGATTATTGTTGAACACTTGAGTGAGAAGCTTCTGACACTGAGTACAAATGAAAATCATCAACAAACCATGTTTAGCTTAGTTGAAGTATTGCGAAGTGTCAGCACCGTTATACAGTTAAGCACATTATATTTGATAAAAGTTAATTTCTTGTTTCTCCAAATTCCTATGTGATACAAATTATATTTGTGTTCAGCTTCAAGTGGTCTTTCAGAAACAAAAGAAAATTCTGAGGAAGCAATACTTTCTAAAAAAAAAATTGTTGTCCATGCCATTGGCAGTTCAACTACTGGACTATTCGCTCTAAAACACCAGTTTGAATACCACCAAGCTAAGAAGTTTATAAAATCTGAAATAGAATGCTAGTGCACGTAACGATAACCTTGCATTGACCAGACACTTACACAAACCCACCTGATTCTGTCATGTATTCTTTGCAAGGAAATCAACATCCTTTTTCTGGTCTGGCCGGGTCGATAAGTGAGTCTAGACACAGCAATGTGCTGGATTCCTGGTTGCACTTTGAAATAGAGCAACAAATCACTCAGCACAAGAGAAGGTTGGCCTTCATGTTGCATTTGCTTCTCTTGCTGCCACCTCCCATGCTTCACTTCAGACTCGATGATTTTATGGATCCCTCTTTTCTGATATCCACTTCTCAGGAATGTCCAGACCAGCTTCTGAGGAAATAATTGCTTGCTTATTCCTCGAGCTGCACAATATGCTCCAGGCAGATTTGAAATTAATGTCCATATCCTCAAAGCTGTAGAAACACAACCTCAGTCACCAGTGAACTAAACACAGAATTATTCCGTCACTAGATGTTAATGTTAAAAGCAATGTGAATACTAACAAATAATAAATCTTTGTACTATATAAACCCATGTACATCTTGAGTGTGTGGCACAGGAGATATCCTTTGGATACTGCTATTTTGCTGCAGTTTCTAGCAAATCTCTTCTAATTTTTCCTCCACTGATGCTACATGATCTGCTTTGCACTTTCATCTTTGTTTTGTGCTAGCCAATTAGCACAGTGTCATTTGACAGGCAGCAATAGTTGATGTGGTGTCTATATCAGAAGCTGTATACATAAGATATTTACTCATCGATTTGCAAATATTTTCTTAGTGATAATTTAGCCCTCAAGTGACTGGCTGCTGCTCAGAAGCAAATACAAGCAAAAATGTGTAATTATATGCTAAAGCACATACAATGAGTTACTACAATTGGAAAGTTATTATTTTAATATTGGGTCCTGTTTCAGAACTGCATATTCAATAGTTGATAAAACTTTGTAACTTCCAAGATTTTGAGTCAAAGCTTTTGAAAAATCAGACTGAAAAGCAACACCTGCCAAAAAATGTCTATCAGTTGCACTTTGATATGGTATTTGGGCATGAACATACATTACATTTAAGATTACTTTGTTATGACTAACATTGGCATGTTTTTAAATCTAATTACCTTTTAATTTCAATTGCTCTTTTCAAGAGAAATCACAATTTCACGTTTCTCTCTCATGCCTGATTCATATTCCTGCAAGTTCAACAGTCAGTTCTTTTCAATTTACAAGTTCAGAACCCCTCTCTGCGTTTTAATTAAAAAGCAGATTTTGTACTGGGATTATTTAATTAATAGCTATGCACACAAGGAAAACATTTACCTCCAGCAGTTAAATTCTCAGTTTCACATGTACCACTGTAATGATACTTGCATTCTTCTGAACCAAGTTGCATTCTAGCACTGATAGGAACATAACATCATGGGAGAGAGCAAGGACAATGAGGAAGAAATGATCAAATTAAAAGAGAATTATTATTACTAAAGTCACAATATCCTGTAAAAAGGGTTACTGCACATTATTCACAAATTCCCAGAAATCTCTTTAGACTGCACACTTTGCAATTTTATTTACTTAGTGCCCTTGTGCTGTTAGGAGGAATGTACCGGGGTTTCAGCTTCCCAACAAAGCAATGAAAATATTATTTTCTATACTTATTGTAATTTCTTAAATCTATAGTTGATAGCAGCATATAGTATTTGCAACACAAAAAACAAACAAAAAAACTAGAATGTTGAAAGAACTCAGTCCTCCTACAGGGTTTTGACCTGAAATGTTGGCTTACATGTTTGCTAAACAGATGTTGTTTGACTTGCTGAATTCTCCCGGCATTGTTTTTTGGTTCTAGATTCCAGCATCTGCATTCTCTTTTATCGTCTGCTTTACTTCAGCATTACACCTTTTTGTTGATTTTAGCTATTGCTAGCTAAAGTCATTTGAGTTAAGCAAAGATAAATGAAAAGCAGAAACGGGTGGCTTCCTGCAACAACTATCTGCCTGAATTTACAAGTGCACAAGATTTTTCAACCTGATTTATGGAAATATTATCAAAGCTGGCTTTAAATGATCTTTTGAAAAATTGGTGGTTCTCTGCAAATACATTCAAGCTCAATATTTCCCTTATTGGGGAAATCATTCAGCTGTTTATTTTCCTCCTCTATTCTTGGCCCTTTGTTCATGTTGACTCTGGTGCCTTAGTGCCAGATTTCCCCATTCCCTTTACTGACCTGTGACTGACAGTAATGATTTCAAATCCGATTGCAGAGTGCTGGAATAATAGTCATGAAGCTAGCCAGATGCACACGTTCCCTAGATTAGATAGCTGTCAACAAGACCTTTAGCTAATTTTGTACATTCCTTACCTCAAGGATGTTGGAACAACACTTCTAGTATTCCTGGCTGAGATCAGGTGACTTGGCACTGATCAAAAAACTGAACGCATATGGAACCCTCCTGATTCACAGATTTAGTATATGTCTCTATTGTTATTTCCTCACCAATCCATCACAGGAGCGAGCAGTACTTGTAAATTAGAGCTTGTATACTGGGGTACATTGTGCTCCTGTCTGCAGTACATTGTCGAACTTTTGCGCATCCATAAAGACCATATCCTCCTAAGCGTCACCTATTCAAGACCTATCTAATTAACTCTTAAACTAAGTAAACCATTGTTGGTAGAATCTCAGATGGAGACGAGAGGGCGCACAGGAGCGAGATAAGGCAACTAGTGGAGTGGTGTCGCAGCAGCAGCCTGGCACTCAGCATCAGTAAGACAAAACAGCTGATTGTGGACTTCAGGAAGGGTAAGACAAAGGAACACATACCAATCCTCAAAGGGACCAGAAAAGGAAGGAGGGGGAGAGGGGAGAAGGAGCTGTTTCAAGTTCCTAGGTGTCAAGATCTCAGGACCTAACCTGGTTCCAACATATCAATGCAGCTAAAAAGGCAACACAGTGACTATACTTCATTAGGAGTTTGAAGAGATTTAGTATTCAACAAAAACATTCAAAAACTTTATTAATAGAGATGTACCATAGAGAGCATTCTGACAGGCTGCATCACCGGCTAGTATTGGGGGGGGGCTACTGCACAGGGGTGTAAATTTAGTTGGCTCCATCTTGGGTACAAGCCTATAAAGTACCCAGGACACTTCAAGCGATTCAGGAACAGCTTCTTCCCCTCTGCCATCTGATTCCTAAATGGACATTGAATCCATGAACACTACCTCACTTTTTAATATATATTATTTCTATATTTGCATGATTTTTAAAATCTATTCAAAATACTGTAACTTATTTATTTTTTCTCTTCTATATTATGTATTGTATTGAATTGCTGCTGCTAAGCTAACAAATTTCAGGACATGCTGGTGATAATAAACCTGATACTTTTTTTTGCAATTTTTTTATTGAAGTTCATCATCAAACATTTCCATAAGATGTATTTCAGACATTGTACATATATATCAGATAATCATATATAAATAAACCTGATTCTAATTCTAATGATACCTAATCCTGTCGTTCCCACTGGCAGCGAAATCCAGAAGTCAGATGTTGTGTTAATAAAAAATTACCCCTTAGATCTTTAATCCTCCTACCTCTCATCTTAAAACTATTCCTGTTTGCTTTTGATACTCCTACCATTGAAGAGAGATTTTGACTATTGAACCATCTGTTTCTCCCATTTCTCATATTACTTCTCAGGCACCACCCCCTCCCCTGCTTCCTTCACTCTGAGAATATCAAGCCCTGCCTCTCCAATCTCTCCCCATAATCAAAAACCTCCAATCAAGGCAACATCCTTATGAACTTCCTCTGCACTCTTACGAGTACAACATGATACTCGTAAGTGACCAGAACTGCACAAAATGCTTTAAGTTAGACTTAAGTTAAATTTTAAATAAATTAGCACAATATCCCAACTCTTCTGTCCCCCAAATCACAAAGGCAAGCATGCCACCTGCCTTCATCACCACCCTATCAATGTGGGCTAAACTAGAAGCTTGGACCCCTCAGTGCACTAATGTACGTCTTCCCAAAAACCATCCCTTTGCATTTGTCAGGATTAAACTCTCTGCCAATACTCTGCCCAACTTTCCATCTGGTCTGTACCCTGCCAAGGTCATAGGTAAGCTTATTTATCTGTGTCGCCACTAATATTTGTATCATGTAAACAAATCTAACCAACGATTGCAAAGTGAAACCAAGCAAACAAAATTACTAATTCACCTCTCACTGATACACAGTTCTCAACTTCACTGCTAAATAAGCAATGCTGCAGATCTGGTGTAGATTCTTGTTAAAAACTGGACATGAGATTGATGCTGAAAGTAGATAATCTCTCAAGTACAGTTAAGTATTCAGTTATTTAAAAAAGAAAAGCATGCCACAAGGACTAGTTTGCTGAGTATACTTATTTTAATAAATTACTTTTATATGTACATTATATACAGTTCTGGATGAGGCACAATTGAAGAAAGTGGTAATGTAACTGTAGCAGGGAACAAACACCAGAGTCAATTTTTGTGCAGTTCCTGCTTTCTATTTCAGAAAAATATATTTTATAATACTTTTTAAAATGCAAAATATTTTAAGGTATTCTCTTCACAATATTGTAATAGAGCACAACTTAATGAAATAGATCATTACCATGTTCTGCAAAGTAATCAAAATTAGGTGGGTCACATTTTAAATAAATCTGAAACAATGTTAGAAGTTCTCAATTAGAAGTCTGGCTCTAACTCACTACTACATGTGAAAAAACTGATGGAACTAGAAGAGTTTGCTTTCTCTGAAATCAAGTCTGATTGGATATTAATGAAGTGTGTTGAGGAGGGAACTTTGACGTGCTAAAGGACATCTGTCAAAAGTGCCAACAGTAATCTAACTGGTGATTTTGCCAGTGGTGAATAATATTTTTAGGGATGCCAGTTGAGCTGTTTCAGTAACACCAATTAGAAAAATCACACTTCACTAAGTACTTTTAAAGATAGCAAATGCAATTGTGGAGAGTCATAACTTAGGCTTTTGCCTTTCCCCATATTTGTTCTTAACCCAATAAACAGAAATTAAGTAGATGATCACCTCATTTTAATATGTGCTATAATCCCAAAATAACTTTGTTCAGTGCATTTCTTCAGTTTGTATTTGAAGACAAAGACCACCAAGAATCATGGAAACATTATATATATATATGAATTTTAAAAAAAAACAGATTTCAAGGGGGAGCATTTAGTTTCTGTATTGGTTTCACAAGTAAACAACAGGCAATATTGAAATATGTGTTTTTGGAGATGATATTTTTGGGAGGGTAGGCAGATCTTCACTGCTTATCAGACCACAAAAACTAATTAAGGATGATTCATTTGAAAAAGTTTACCCAAAAAAAAAGCCATGGTTTACAGTAACAATTACAAAAATGTTTACCAATTTCCATAGTTAAATTTAATGATCATTTTACCAATCAGACTTTTATGATTAAAATATTAAATTAATGAAACAATTTCATCCAACAGTATATTTGTGTACATTTGGATCAATAATTTTTCATCAGAAGCGTGCATCTTTCAAACATAATAAACAGGAGTTTCATAAACATCAGGGAAGAAGTTTTTGTACATGCCAAGAGAACATCTCAGAACCAAAGTTCAAACTGAATATCATTCATACAGGCTAGAGCCCTAAAGCACAAGAGCGAAGAAGGGTGGATATGAGCAGGCCTATGAAGCTGCATATAGGCTAAAGCTGAGGTAGCAGATTAATGTGTTTGAGGCTGTGCACAGTTAGCAGCTGAGGCCAAGTGCAAGGAAAGAACAAAGACATTGTTATTCTGCTAAACTGGACAACTTTTTTCAGTTTTAGTAAAACCATTTGGACTTTTAATAATAGGCAGCTTTTCACGAGTACAAAAGGTTTCTCTATATTCCCCATTATACTTTGTTTTAAATGTTAAATATAAATTTTGTCAAAAATAGTATGATTAGATAATTAATATTGTTCTTTTTTACAAAACTGTAGTTACTTTCACAGGTCAAATTTTATTTGTACCTTAAAGTAAAAGCAATAAATTGGATTCTTCAAGCCACTGCCATAGGATTTATACAAGCCTTAAAATGCTCATTTAACTATCCATATAAAACTCTAAAGAAACTAGTATTTCTTTAATTACAGACAGTTAAATTGCCTGGCATTTTAACACAAAAAAAATGATAGCTCATTTAATGTAACCACTATGGTTCTAAAGGGAATTCTTCATCTGCAAATAGTCACCAAAATAGTGAGCTTCACATTCTCACGATATATTTTGCTCAAATTTGTAGGCTGTGGGAATGTTGGGCTGCAGTTTCAAAGTTTGCATTCTTCTAAAGTTTGCCAAGTTAACTGAACTTATGAGTTGCATAGCCGTCTTCAAAGATCAATACATACATCACTATTCAGATCCTTTCCCTTTGTTTCAGCTCCACTTTGTGGAGAAAAGGGACTGAACACAAATAAATGTGATGTGAAATGAATGCAGTCTGTTACAGTAGATTGTGTTGTTGTTGAGGGGTTAGCAGTCTACATTATTTGCAGACAGATGTAACAAAACTGAAATCCGAGAGTTCATTATTCTGGGGTAATAAACTGATCGGATTAACATGTACAAAATATTGTCCCTTTCCACTGATGCACAAGTTACAACCCTGAGATGTGAATCTGAATGCATCTTTCTCCAAAATTATCTGAGCATCGATTAGTCAACTAAACTGGAATTACCACCATCAGGATAACACTTCAAACAAGTACTTGAAGAACTGGCAGTGCTGGAAACATTTGTTCAAGTAGCTTGCAATAAAAGCATCCTGGTACATCGACTTTCACGGACCTTAAAGTCCTTCTTCAAAATGACTCCCTTTGGTTTTTCAATGACCAGTAGTTCTATTGCATTTAACAGATTGTTCTTTGTTTGGATCTGTTTATTTTCCTTCAATGCCATAAAGCTGGTCCCTTCATACACTACTGTCCCGCAGCAGCGGCTCATTGTCCTCATCACTGCCAACGGGAGGAGTGGTGGGAATGTTGCCGAGATTGATGCTATGCTTCCTCACGTTATTGGCTTTACCAGACATGTTGTGCTCAGGGATAAATAAGGCAACCAAAAAAGCTACCAGGACTGTAATGGCTCCAAATAAGAAAGGTGGTCCAGGGATAATTGATTCCTGAATGAATAGATATTTAACAAATGAGTAAAGCAGCAATCGTCAAAATCATTTTTGAACACAGAGTGACTAATCAAAAACTATTTGAAACAAGAAAGGATGATCAACCCCTGACGGGTTACAAAGAGAACCTTAGAAGAGAGGCAAATAAAACAAAGAGTTTTGGGATATACACTTAATGGACACTTTATTAGGTACATCTATACACCTGCTAGTTAATGCAAATATCTAATCTGCCAATCATGGTAGTAGCTCAATTCACAAGAGCATGCAGACATGGTCAAGAGGTTCAATTGTTGTTCAGACCAAATATTAGAATAGGGAAGAAATGGATCTAAGTGACTTTGATTTTTGGCGCCAAAAGGGGTGGCCTGAGTACTTTAGAAACAGTTGATCTCCTGGCATTTCTTACGCACAATAGTCTGTAGAGTTTAAAGAGAATGGTGCATAAAAACAAAACAAAAATTGACTGAGTGGCAGTTCTGTGGGCGAAAATGTCTTGTTAATGAGAGAGAACAGACTGGTTCAAGCTACAGGAAGGTGACATCAGCTCTAATAACCAGGCGTTACAACAGTGGTATGCAGAAGAGCATCTCTTAATGAACATGTCAAACCTTAAAGTGAATGGCTACAGCACAAAAAACCACAAACATACACTCAATGACTTTTATTAGGTACAGCAGGTACCTAATAAAGTGACACTGAATGCATTTCCAATTGAATGGTATGGACAATTAAAATCATGGCTGCCAGCTATGGGGCAACAGGAGTGGGAGTGTGAGCACACACGAAGCATCCGGAATAAGACTTGTGACTGGGAAGGATTAGAAATGTAGGGTGAGATTTCAATCCCAGAACAAGAACTTTAATCACTAGAATTTAAAGGGCTTTTTTACTGATGGGCTGAGGTTGGTGGCAGAGACCAAGAATCAATAATGTCAACAAAGATGTTGGGAACATCGACATTATGGGAGAAGACACAAACAATGGTTTTTATCTTATACTTAAGTTTAGAGGGAGAAGAGAGAAAACCAAGTCACAGAGTAGGGCATTAGAAAGTCAACTTTTGAGCATCAAAGATTCCAGAGTTTCAGAGGCAAAGAGATTGAAGCAAGAACAGTATTATAGAATTGGAAAATGTCTCTGACAGAGGAAACATGGAATTAGAAGTTTAGCTCAGAGTCACAAAATAATGTAAACAATCTGCTCTAGCCTGAGACAGTGGCAGTGCATTAAGGTAAAATTTCAAGACTGTAATAGGGAGCAAATACAATGTCTTTGCAGTTTCTAAAGTTCATCTGGATAATTTATATTCACTTACTAAACTGAACACATAACTGATGTGATAGTCTTGCCAGGAGATAGTGAAGTAGGAACATGACGTGTTGAGGAGACAAAAGGCTGGTTAAATTCTAAACACTGTACAGTAATATTAGATTAAGATCCTGTATTCAGTCTGTGCCTGGAGGATAAATTCACTCATGCCATTAGAAAGCAGAGACACATGATTATTACATTTGAAATTCAGACTCAAATCACTAATTAAAGGGGACTCCAAATAATCAAATACAAAATATCAATAAAACTCAGGTCTACCAATACAAACGCGCAAAAAAATTTCAAAAAACAATGAAAAGCCAGGGAATTTTAAAAAATCATTTGCTGAAATTAATTTACCAAAATCCTGCTGAATAAACATATAATTGCTTGAGGCCAATTTTTGTGTTTATAGTTTTGTTGAAATTAGTACAAAAATGCAAATAAATATTAAATTTAGAAACCATTGTAGATGAGATTTTACCTCTATTTTGGAAGTTTGCACATTAACTGTTTTGTCAGGGACTGCATCCAGCTCCACATGGAACAGGTAGAAAATAAATCCATACAGAGCAGGTCCGAGGCCATTGCACAATCCTCTGATTCCTGTGATCATGCCTTGGACAACACCTAAAAAAAGTTAATAATTAGATTATAAACCAAAACAATTACTTCAGAAATGAATTTGTGCCAACATTAACATAACTTAAAAATGTAAGGCAACAAACCAGATGAGGAGGTCTTTTCAAAAACACTTGACAATGCAATAAGCTCACGACTCATCTTTCTACCACAAATCCACTTTCTAGCAATGTCTTAATGTCCGTTTAACACCCTTAGTAGTCAGAATCTATCAATTTTATTCAGATAGCATTTCCCATGCAATGTTTATTTGTGAAATAAATGAGACAACTTGTCAAAAACAAACTTTAAATGTGATTTTCCAACTGATTTAACCAATTCACTCATCATAACTGCTTGATTTACTTTGTTCAAATTCAAAAATCAGGATCACGTCCGATATCACTGTTTAATAATGATGTGAAATTTGTTGTTTTGCAGCAGTATAGTGCAAAGACACAAAATTGCTATAAATTACAACATAAATAAAAAGTGCCAAAAAAAAATGGAAACCAAGACAGCGTTCTTTGACCATTTAGCAATCTGATGGCAGAGGAGAAAAAGCTGTTTCTGAATTATTGAGTGTGGGTCTTCAGGCTCCTTTCCCCCTGCCTGATGGTAATAACATGAAGAGGGCATGT
Source organism: Hypanus sabinus (assembly GCF_030144855.1). Lineage (NCBI taxonomy): Eukaryota > Metazoa > Chordata > Chondrichthyes > Myliobatiformes > Dasyatidae > Hypanus > Hypanus sabinus. Next base: position 45,333,755 of record NC_082710.1, read on the forward strand.
GCGGGAAGACGAAAATGATCCTTAGTGACAGAGAGTGAAGTTATTATTGTGATATCTTCGCTCTCCAATCTATCTCATTCCTGTAGGCCTCCTTACCAACAGCAGTGGTATCATCTGCAAATTTGTAAGTGGAATTTGAGCTGTACTTAGCCACATAGTCATGAGTACAGACAGTAGAGAAGTGATCTAAGCATGCATCCTTGAGATGCCCCTCTGCTGCAAGCAAGAAGGAGATATTATTCGCAATCCATACCGACTGTGTCTCCCAATGCAGGAGTTAAGGATCCTGTTGCACAGTGAGGTACAGAGGCCCAGGTTTAAAATCATGGTGATTAATACTAACAGGATGATGGTATTGAACATTGACCTATAGTTGATAAACAGCTGGCCGACATACATTTTGTTACTTTCTAGGCACCCCAAAGCAGTGTGGAGAGCCAGAGAGGTTATATATGCTGTAGACCTGTTGTAGCTAAGATCCAGGCTTGGACGTAAATAAAATATTAATATAATTGTACAAAATATAAATAACAATTTCCTTGTTTTGTTTTTACTTGTTGCCAAGGGGGAAAATACCCTTTGAAATTCACCAGTCATAAATATTTGGATCAAACTATCTAACTGAAAAGCAACTTAAAAAGCAATGAGTTGAGTGTTCTGAAAATCTGAAATAAAACAGAAGGCTCTGTAAGTGCTAAAAACTATGGTCAGTATTTATTTCAAATATTCATTCTGATTACCTACAAGTATTCATTTGTCTGACCTTGTATCCAATACAGTCTTGTTTTTATATCAATACGAGTTCAGTTTTTTCCAGAACCACCAACTAAATACAATTCATATTTATGAAAGATTTTGGACACAATCTGATATACAATTAACTTAAAAATTAAAGGTTAATAAATTAGTTAAAGGTAAATTACTATTGACAAAAATAATGAACGTCTTTTGACAAACAAAAATTAGATTTTAAAGTAACACACACAAAAAGCTGGAGGAATTCAGTAGGCCAGGCAGCCTCTGTGGAAAAGTGTCAACATTTTGGGCCGAGACCCTTCATCTGGACTGGTACTTCTTCCTCCCCTTCTTCTTATTCTGACTTTTCCTTCCTTTCCAGTCCTGATGAAGGGTCTCAGCCCAAAACATTGGTTACTCTCTTCCATAGATGCTGCATGACCTGCTGCATTTCTCCAGCATTTTGTGCATGTTGCTTTGGATTTCCAGCATCTGAAGATTTTTTTGTGTTTGTGAGACTTAAAGGAACCTTTACTTTCACAAACTACAATAGGCAAGCACAAGACTAAAGGAACAGCAGCATCACGAAGAAAAGGGTTCTAATTCAGAGTTAGGCTAATACCCCAATGGTCAGTATCAGGGGCCAGAACTTGTACAAAGCTTACCATCAAAATCCGCAGACATATGCCCCTTAAAAAAGTAGTGAGCAGCAAGGCCAATGATAAACAATTCTTTGGAGAGATTGATAAAAATAAAAGATGAAATTCAAAGTGGAGAAGAATGACACAATACATTTCGGTAAAAAATTAGGAAGAGGAAGTGGGAACCAAACTGGTACAAATAACAAGGAGGTGAAAAAGATTATGACCTGGGGGTTTATGTACATAAATCATTGATGGTAATTAACAGAGACTTTCCTTGAGCAAATGAGTTAAAGAGATACAGCTGATGTAGTTTACTTGAGCTTCCAAACGGCATTTGATTAGTTACCACAAAATAGGTTTGTGTCAAAATTGAAAGACATGGAATGGAGAGGCTGTATAGAAAGCTGGATAAATAACAAGAAAAGGACTAGTAGCGTTTGGGCAGGACTGGAAAGGAAGGGGAGAAGTCAGTAAAGGTGTTCACAGGTTGGTGCAAAAGTTTTTTCACATGTTTATATGTAATAAAGTAATGGACTGGGGAAACATTTCAGAGGACATAGAAAGTGGAGGTCTAATAATAGATTTCAAGAAGATGTGGACAGACTGGTGAGATCGACAGATGGGCAGTAACTGAAATTTAATGTTCAGGAACATGAGTTATTGCATTGGTAGGGACAAAATAAACCAGAGATGTCCAAAAGGGGTAAAAGGGAGATCTGGGGATAAACCTGCATATTGTGTTGAAAGAGTCACAATAAGGTGGTTATAAAAGCGTATGAGATCCTGGGCTTTATAAAGAGCCAAAGAGTACAAGAACAAGGAAGTAATAGCATAACACAATACAGAAACAGGCCATTCAGCCCACCACATTCACTTTGACGACAGTTACCCATCTACACCATATAAAGAACGATGTAAAGGCTTTGGAGAGTTTGCAGATTTATCTAAATAATTCCAGAGATGTGGGACTCGTGTGGATACATGGGAGATGCTTGGGCTGTTCACTTTCCAACTGAGGAGGTACCGAGAAATATTTAAAATCATGAATGGTAAAGAGAGCAAATGCAGAAACCACTCACACTGGCAGAGGGGATCAAGAACTAGAAAACATGCAGGGAAGATAATTTTTACAGAAGAACCGAAAGTGAAACAAGGGGATTGGGAAATGAAATGCAATGCCAGAAATAGTGCTGAAAGATGGGGAACTGGATAAATATCTGAAAACAAAAGAATTTGAAGAGCTATGGAAAAGTGGTTAAGGAGTGAGACTAGCTGGATTGGTTTTGCATAAGTCCAGTAGACTTAACAAGCCATATAACTTCCTTTTGCAACAATATTGGGTTTGTGGGATTTAAGGTAGCCAGGACATCTAACATCGGAGGAAGTTAAGAATCGAAAAAAGGGAGTAGTTATGTTTTAAATATAAAGAATGACTAATACCGTAAATGATTCAATTATCAAACCCACTGTCCATTATTAAGGACAATGACATTTCTTAAAATTTCAAATAAAACCTAGTCAAAACTGATTTTGCGCATTAGTTTTCATTTGAAGTGTTGAGAAATTCAATATGCAAAGACTTAAGCAGGATAGACTAAGAAATTGGAGGAGAATCAAATGTTTAATGATAAAATACAAAAAAAAAAGGTTGGGCTATCACCAATGTAACCACAAACATAATTGTTCATCCAGCAATCCTGTTAAGATCACTGCAGGATTCTGATATAAAATAAGGGAAGTGGTTGCCATGATAACTTAGTTATTTTTAGTTTGTGATTAAATCCTTCTTATTTTGGCATGCCTTTCTTCCTTTGTGGCCTAATGGCCATTTGGAGCAAAAGCTGAGCTTAATCTCTTAAGGGTACATTATGTTTATCATATGCTCCAAGTATCCTCTCAGTAAGTAAATGTTCATAATAATAATAAATATGTTTCTCAATTAGGTTAACAATAAAAGATTCTTAAATCTCCTCATTCAGGAATGAGTAAAATAATTTCAATGGAACAGCAAAGAAAACAATTTCTGAAGTTGAACCATTGTCAAAATTAGCTTAATAGTTGTGAGAGAATTTAAGAACTGCAAGGGTCCACTCGATACAAAAACAGAATACACTCTCTTAGCACACATTCTTTTTCACAAGCACATACAAGGAAGTAATCTTCCTTGCATACATTAAAGCATATAAAAACCTTGACCAAGCTAGTCATGGTACTTTAAGAATAATTGTCATGAATCTTTGAAATCAAAAGTAACCACATAGCCAAAATCAGATTTATTGCTACTTATGTTTGATTGCTATTAAAACTGTGACTGTGGAAAAACACCAGATGTCATGCAGTAAAGTATTTAATTGGGCAATGACTTGAAAATAAAAACTTATTTTAACATGACTATTCACAAAATAATGGATTCATCAAAGGATGAATTTGGAAACCCTTGCAAATACCCCAGAAAACCAGTATTTTCATTAACAATACAAACTTTACTTGACTAAAGAGTTACTCCTGAGATTATAGTCTCTGACTCGGCCATAGAATTTTCTTCATTATTGTAGATGGATTCAGATGACTTGATAAACCATAATACAGAACATAAGAAATAGGAACAGCAGGAAGCCATCTGGCTCATTCAGCCTGCTCGCCATTCAATAAGATCATGGCTAATCTGGGCATGGACTCATCTCCACCCATCTGTCTTTTCCCTATAACCCTTGATTCCTCTACTGTGCAAAAATCTATCCAACCTTGTCTTAAATATATTCACAGAGGTAGTCTCCAATGCATCACTGGACAGAGAAATTCATAGATGACGACTCATTGTAGACTCAGTAAATTGTCGACAATCATAAACATGAGAAAGAGTGCAGATGCTGGAAATGCAAAGCAACACATACTAAATACTGGAGGAACTCAGCAGGTCAGACAGACAGCATCTATGGAAATGAATGTTTTGGGCTGAGACTGTTCTTCAGGACTGGGAAGGAAGAGGGATGAAGCCAGAATAAAAAAGGTGGGGGAAGGGGAATGAGGATAGCTAGCAGGTGAAAGCTGAAGCAATGTTTTGCAGGAAAGATAAGGGCTGGAGAGGAAGGAATCTGATAGGAGGGAAAATTGGATCATAAGAGAAAGGAAAGGAGGAGGGGACCGGGGGTAGGGGTGATAGGCATGTAAGAGGTTAGAGTGGGGAATAGAAGAGGAGGAGAGGAGGAGGGAAAAATTGTTTTTACAGAAGGAGAAATTGATTTTCTTGCCATCAGGTTGGTGACTACCCAGACAAAATATAAGGCATTGCTCCTCCACCCTGAGGGTAGCCTCATCTTGGCATAAGAGAAGGCCATAGACCAACATGTTGGAATGGGAATGGGAATCAGAATTAAGATGTTTGGACATTTAGAAGTTCTACTTTTGGGCAATGGAGCAGAGGCACTCAATGAAGTGGTCCCCCAATTTACGACGGGTCTCATCAAAGTAGAGGAGGTCGCATCAGGAGCAGCAGACACAATAGATGACCCCAGCAAATTCGCAGGTGAAGTGTTATCTCACCTAGAAGGACTGTTTAGGTCCTTGAATGGAGGTGAGGGAGGAGGTGAATGATCAGGTGTAGCACTCCAGCTACTTGCAGGGATAGATGTCAGGAGGGAGATCAGTCGGAGGGATGAATGGACAAGGGAATCATGGAGGAAGTGATCCCTGCAGAAAGTGGGTGGGGGGAGCGAGGTAAAGAACTGTTTGGTGGTAGGATCCTTTTGGAGATGGCAGAAATTATAGAGGATGTTGAGGCTCATCAGGTGGTAAGCAAGGACAAGATTGTCTACAATTTTTACATTCAACGCAAAACTCAAACATGGAGAACTGCAACTGAGAATAGTAGTTATGTTGAAGCTTTGTACACGAAAGATATTAAAGCTATGATGAAACCAACTGTGACTTTTTTTTATTCCAACCACACAGGAATTTCATCATCTGAACCTCTTGTAAATCACAGATCCTTTGACTATGATTCCACAATTTAGTGAAACTTTGATTTTTGATAAATAGACAGTAAGTCATGAAGGGCCACTCTTCAAGGTAGATTAAAGTCCATCACTAGACACAATATAACTCAATTCAAATATGTAAACAAAAGGGCAAACAGGCAAATCTGATTCTTTTGGAAAGCATCAAATGTTTGCATTTTACAAATCATTCTGGAAGGTGATTTTCCATTGCTAATTTCAATTTATATTGTTTTCTCTCGAGTCATGAAATATTTCTCAAATAATACCATACTCCTATAGTGCATTTACTATAGTGCAAAGAAATGTGGCAGCTAAGTGCCAAATGAAAGGTCCTCCAAATTAGTTCAATGCAGTTGGTTAAAGAAGCAAGATTGTCCCAATTGAAGAAAGAATTCACCAATCCTTAAAATAATGTCACAGCTACTTTACATTCACAAGACAAAACATATATGTAGCCTAACATTCAGTGATGTAGCAGTCACCACTTTTGCATTGGAGTATCAGTCTGAATTTTGTGCACATGCTTCTAGGACTCATAATCTATTGACTCAGGAGCTAGGAGAGTTACTGAAGCCAACAAAGATCTTACTAATGCAGCCAAACAAGTACCATGGTGGTCAATGGACAACAGCACCACATCCATTAAAAAAGCTGTATGTGTGCAAGTTGCAGATTGCAACCACACCTCAGATGGTGATTCCTTCACAAATTGTGAAAAAGATAACCAGCAAATGAAACTGCTGTGAAGTCCTGTATGGAATCCAATCTAGTACTGGCACCAGAATACACAGACCAGTCCTCATATGCTATCATACGTCAATTAGTAGTCAGTACAAGTAGCAGCTGCTGTGTTTAGAAAGCTGAGCTTGGCAAAAATAGGAGAGGTCCTGTGTCAGAAAATGAATATCCATCACAAAATTAAGTCCCCTCTTTGTTTCTACCATTGTGAAGTTTCAATATAAATGTAAAACTGTCAACTTTATACAAAATTATCAAGAATTTTTAACTAACGTGAATGAGGTCAATAGAATACCCATCACCAACAACACTTATGGTGATACGACAAAGTTCAGATGCTACCTTCACAAAAAGATATTCTATTGTTGCCTCCAGTATATTACAGGATGATAACAAGTAAAGGTGTGGTAATTTTTTGGTGACTGATAGATGCTGCCTGACCTGCTGAGTTCCTCCAGCATTTTATGTGTGCTACTCATACCTCACAATTTTATACTTCCTTCTGTCTTTGTATCTCCACCAAACTCATCACAAAATAATTTTGTTTTATGGCACTGGAGGCAGCCAAGGTTACCAAGGTTTACCCAAGGTTTATTTTACACTGCAGATAATTTTACCTCAATTTGTGGCTCTCCTTCATTATTTCAATAAATATAGTGAATTGTTGGGTCTTAATACTGGTTCTCATGAAATACTGCTAGCTCTAACTACTAAGTGTCTTTGATTTCCACTCACTCTTGTAGTTAGGCACATCCTTACCTTTACCAAAGCGAGTCCAATTATGGACTAATTTTTCAATAACTTTTGTTAGATTAACCCATCTTAGCTATGGTTGTCCTGCCTGATGAAAATACTTCTGATGGTAACTTCTGGTACATTTGAGAACACGTCTCAACTCAGTTCCACAATAATTGTGTGAATTGTGTACATTTTGATGGTATTGAGTTTGCTGATTGCAAAGTTCTAAATTTAAACAGACCTTAAGCCCTGTTAGATATAAATAACCACAAGTACCTTCACTAAAGGAAGATTATACTGTAACTTATTATAGTTACTTATTATACTGTAACTTATTGTTACAGATTATACTGTAACAATCTTTGATGACTAGTTCACTTGTTTATTTGCCATGGTGAGTTTAGCTGCCAATTCCCACTATTTGAGTGGTGGGCTCCCCCCACCAAGAAGCAGATACTTCCAGATTTAGATTGGCAGATGGGTGTGTGTAGTAGAATATCAGGTTTAATTGAAACTGGAAAATTCAGTGAGCTGTAGGCTACTTAAGTCAAATACAACACATTGTTCTTCCTATTGCATTTATCAATGGATCTGGCTGAGGACATACAGGTTGGTGTGAGAGTTGGAAGAAGAAAATAACGTGCAAGCAGAAGCTAGGGATGCCACTGCAGACAAGGTGTGATGCAAAACAGCCTAATAAACTACGTTTGTTTCTCTCGTGTACAGGAGGCAACGTCATGAACATCATATCCAAGAGACCAAGTTGGAAGTGACTTAAATATCATGTCATAACTTTTACTTTGTACACAGAAAATTCTTAGAATCCATTATTTTACTCTCTCAAGTCAGAATGATTTTTTAAAAGTGTAAGCAGCCTGTCCTGATACATCTGTGAAGGTGGTAATTTGGCCTGTCGTTCCTTTACCAGTTCCCTGTTCACTTGCTGTTCCTTCATAGCCCTGCAAGTTTTTCATCTCGCTGAAACTTAGTATTAGAATCAACTTCTATACTCTTTGCGGCTATAAATTCCAAATGATAATATCCAACGTTATTAAAAATTACACCAACGTTTCCTTGCTTTGACGTACTTAAAAGATAATTCCAGTTTGGAAGAGTTGCTAGAAAGGCAATCAGATTCAAAAGCATATTGTATGAGCAATTGTCCTGCCTATTATTAACTTACAGAATCCATTGCCTGCATCAAGACTGTATTCTCAACTAGAAAACTTGAAAAGGCAGAACTGATCTTTGGAACAGTTTTATAATTATCAACAAGTAACAACTGAATTTCAAATTGAGCACTGGCAATAAATGAAGCTTGTCTGCTTAATACATAAGGTGAGGAGAAATTACTTGCCTTGCTGATCAGAATCTGCATTGGTTGAAACCAGAGCACTTATTGCTGGAAAAGTAATACTGGACATTGCTGCTACAGCTCCGGCTGCCCACATCATCCTAAAATGGCAAGCAACAATTATGGACTAAACACCAGAATCTCTTGCCAGTTCATTTTGTGTAATTATGATGCAAGAGCAAGACTGCAACCAATTTACATTTTTTCACAAACTGAAAATATAATGTAGAAATTCCACAAGAGCATTATTTTTTCTGGATAATAGAAAATAGAAATAAATAATATTTGTGAAAATATTAAGTAACACCTGCTTACATTTATGCATTCTGCACACAAAGTTAATGGAGAACCCTCAAAAGGAAGAATTTATAAGCTTAAGCATTCAAAAGTCCAGTTGTTTTTAGCACTACTTACCAGGGCTGGGATCCAAAGCCATACCAAGCTAGTTGCAACATTTGAAATCCAAGACCAAGAAGAACTGTGTTCTTATTACCAATGGACCTCATTAGGATACCAAGGAATACAGTCTGTGAAAAACAATCACGAAAAACATTATTGAGCCAATTTAAAAACGCGAACACGAGGAAATCTGTAGATGCTGGAAATGCAGGCAACACACACAAAAAGCTGGAGGAATGCAGGGTCTCGGCCTGAAAAGTCGACTGTACTTCTTCCTATAGATGCTGCCTGGCCTGCTGCGTTCCACCAGCAATTGTGTGTGTGTGTTGATTGAGCCAATTTCTTAGCTAATAAGCTCAAGAAATGAAGAATCAATGAAAATAAGGAAAAAAAAGATATTTTTTTGCGAACTTGACAGTTCAACAACAAAGCAAATCATATTTCTTTTTTCTTTTTAAATCTTTTTATTAATTTTAAACAAACATAAATGAAACATGGATACAGTGTTTGAAAGTACATAATTAATAGTTTAAATAGACATTCAGATGTATAATAATAAAAATATATAACCTCTCAAACTCAGAACATTAATGAACAAAGAAGTAAAAAGAGAAAAAAAAGAAAAACCCCAAAAAAAAGAAAGAGAAAAAAAAACAAAAAAACCCACTAATCAACATGGGCCATTGAATAATATTAAGTACATAAGTGCCAATAACTCCGAACCTCCATCCAAATAATTAAGGATAATATAAGTAAGGTTTAGGAAAAAACAATTCAACTCATGTGAAAATGTTGAATAAAAGGTCTCCAAGTTTCTTCAAATTTAACTGAAGGATCAAAAACCACACTTCTAATTTTTTCTAAACTCAAACAAGAAATAGTTTGAGAAAACCACTGAAATATAGTTGGAGGATTAATTTCTTTCCAATTCAATAAAATAGATCTTCTAGCCATTAATGTAACAAATGCAATCATTCGCTGAGATGAAGCGGATAAATGATTATTATCCGTCATTGGTAAACCGAAAATTGCAGTAAGAGGATGCGGTTGGAAATCAATATTTAAAACTCTTGAAATAATACTGAAAATATCTTTCCAATAATTTTGTAAACAAGGACAAGACCAGAACATATGAGTCAATGAAGCAACATCAGAATGACATCTATCGCAGGTTGAATTAAGATGAGAATAAAATCGAGCCAGTTTATCCTTAGACATGAGCTCTATGTACAACCTTAAATTGTATTAGGGCATGTTTAGCACAAATAGAGGACAAATTTACCAATAATAAAATTTTATCCTATTGCTCAGTAGATATAGGACAATGCAACTCTTGCCATTCCTTCTTAATTTTTTCTGATACATCTGACTGTAAATTCATGATCATCTTATAAATGATGGCTACTAAACCCTTTTGATAAGGATTAAGGGCTAAAATTCTTTCTGTAATGTCCAAAGGACATTCTTTCGAAAAAGACTGTAACTCATTATACAAAAAATTTCTAACTTGCAAATATCTTAAAAAATGGGTTTTAGGTAAATTATATTTATACTACTTGCCCACAATGGGTAAATTTGGAATGTAAATCTGTGCAAGATTTTTCATTGATTTCAATCTTAGGATCTTCACTTCCTTTCTCTTTATTCAAATTGAATAAACAGATAACTAATCCTATAGTCAGATATACATAACGAACTTGGTTTCAATTTCGTAAATTTTTTGGTTTGAATAAATTTATTTTATCATGTCCTATAATATCTAATTTTTTTTTTGGCCTTCATTTATGGATCAAGCTTTTCTTTTATGGAAAACAAAAGGTATAACATGTTTTCGTGATCTGTTTCTGGATGATAACATTATGTCCTTTGAACAGCTAACTAAAGCAAATCATATTTCTTAACTAAGTGATGTAATGGAAATGGTTATTTTCACAGTAAAAACAAAATCAGTAACTTGTGTTAAAACTAAATCACAATACAGACTACAGCAAAACCTCAAGCTGCTTGGACTATCCTGAAAAGGTATTTTGATGTTAATGTCATTATAGACTTTAACAGAAACAGGACTGAACTACAAACAGAATGAGATACTAGGCTAACAAAAGTTGAATACATTGAAATCAGTGTGGGTTAAAATCTCTCTAACTTTATACAACAGTAAAACAAACTGGATACAAGTAAATTTAAAGCATTTAAACTGAAACTAAATTGAAGGTAAACAAAATGACCCAACTTTTAACAAAGGACAAGTTTTATGATCAGATAAGCTATGGTTGAATAGATCATCATAAAGGCTATTCCTCCAGCAACAGTCTCATAAGACACCAGTAATATCAGGTTTAATGTGATAAGTAACATTACTTACTCTACACTTGGGGAAAAAAAAGTTCATTTTTAATTGCACATTTATTTTCTCCCCTCCCTTAATTTACTTGAATTCAACTTAGTTAAAATAAACCTTTAAACTCGCATGTGTGTAAGTAAACACCATTGCACATATTAGGTTGTGCGTTTAGTTTTAATACTGGAAATCCTAGTCTGCAAAGTTACCTCCATAGGAATTTCCAGAACATTAATATACAAAACCATTCAATACACACCTGTGCTATTATAGAGAGGATTCCCACCACAGCTATAAAGGCTGCAAGATTCCCAGGAGAAAAATCTATAACCTGGGAAAATAGTCAAAATTTTAGGTTCAAAGTTAATTTATTATCAAAGTACACATCATCAAATACTAACTTAAAACAAATAGGCAAAGCAGAAGCTGCATGATTTGCCTAGATCAGCAGAACAAAATGAGAACATTGTAGCTATGATTTATACAATTGTATAGAAATTATAGTTTCCTATCAATGGGATTTTCAATGGTTGATAATTTTATTTTAGGGTTTACTTGTAAAATAAAACCTTGCTGATACTCTTCCTCAATTTTCTTAATAAAATTCATCATTTTTGGCCTTCAGGAAGTTGCAGATCTTCTAATATACAACACCAACATCATTCAAAATTGCTTGAAATAAAAATTGTGAGGAAAAAGGCAAAAGGTAATGTTGACCTATTCACATTACAAAGGCAGAAAAACACTTAAAATTGGAGAAAACCCCAGCTGTAATGCCCTCCTTGCAATCCCAACCAAGTAGTTTGTTGACATCAAACTCAAATACAGTGTTAACTCAAAACATTTATTACCAATATAATGAAATATATTGTGGCCAGAATTTATCACATTCTAAATTCTGGTCATACTTACTGGGCAAGCTAATGGCACCATTGAAGCTGTACACAAGATCAAAAAAATGCTAAGTGAATGATTTTATACAAACCTGTCTAAGATAAAGGAAAAAGCTGGAGTACTGTCCAGCTTCAGGCAGGTACGAGAGAAACACAGTTATGCAGATTAGCAGCACAGTGGTGTCCTTCCCAACCTTCTTCAAGGACTGCAACAAAAAAAAACTACCTTGTAAGTGCTGTCAGCCTCAAGTCACTTAGGATCTATTATAATTGATCAGAACCTCACAGTACTTGACCCAACATCCTAAATCTGAATAGCATGACCGAACACAGAACAAATACAAACGTGCTGAAATGCATAGGGAAATCAAGATTAAAGGAATAACACTGAAAAAGATTATTGCAAAAAAGAGGAACGGGTATGGATTCAGGTAGCATGCAAAGTGGAGTCTACATATCCTGCATTCTCTACCCACTTCAAATCAGATATTGCAAGTAAATGAAAATAATAAGATGTGAAATACTGTCTGATTCAGGTAGCAGTTATGCAACTGTGATATTTGGGACTGGTCAGTCCACTCAGTAAAAAAACAGAACAGGAAATTTAAGTGAAGACTGAGACTTAGGCAAGATGCACTGTAGTGTTACTGTGAGCATGGCAGTTATTTAAAGAGCAGATGAAGACTTCTTATATTTCTGGTATCTTGCATGGTAGCATAGCGGTTAGTACAATACTTTAGAGTGTCAATAATTGGGGTTCAATTCCTGCCACTGTCTGTAAGGGGTTTATATGTTTCCAGTGTGGGTTTCCTTTAGGTGTTCTGGTTTCCTCCCACATTCCAAAAGATGTACCAGTTCAGGTTAAGTTGTTTTGGGCAGGCAATGTTTGCACCAGAAGCATGGCAACACTTGCCGGCTGCCCCCAGCACATCCTTGGACTGTGTTGGTTGTTGATGCAAATGATGCACTGCACTGTATGTTTCACTGCACATGTCACAAATAAAACCAACCTTTATCTTCAGCGTTACTTAAACCTTTCGTTTTCTACAACACAGGTAGTGCCATGGGAATTTGCAAGGTGTGCTGTATAAACTGAACAAAGTAAACAGGAAAGGGAGACTAATTCAGATTAGCCTAAATGACAGCAGACAAATAGCTTAGCCACCCCTGACAATCACACTGCTAATGGAGAATGTCCCTTTGTGATAGCAAAACCAAGGATTAGGTCACACTTTTTCCTATCAAACTATTATTGCTGTCAAGAGACAAGACTGTAGTTTGAAAATAGCATTATACTAATAAAGTGAAAGTCAATATGAGAAGAAAACAGCGCAAATTCTAATTCCGCAATTGTTCTCTGGCAAAAATATCCAAAGATGAGATAATGGATAATTTAACTGAAGGCACAGTGTTGGATAAAGCAACTAATTCTACTGGTACAACATCCATTGTGCGAAAGTGGAAATAATCAACTTTTGTTCTGAGCTTCTGCATATCATAGCATCCAGTATTATTAAATTCAATAATGTTTCCAATATTTGTTGAAGTGCAACACAATTTGAACTCATTTAGCAAACACTGCAAAATGTATCACCTTTGGATGAAAGATGTAATACTACCTCAGGGTAGCTTGTGGCAAAAGTCAGCCCAAGATAGTAGATCAACTCTATTTGCTTTTAGTGGGCCCAAGAGTTAAAATAAAAATGCATGAAACTTTTTTTTTAAATTAGAGATTAATTCTCTCCTTTTCTTTCCAACATAGGAACTAGCCATATAGCTCATCAAGTCTCTGACAGCTCCCAGAGTATTCCCATACTATGATAACTATTGTGTACATACAGAATAAAGCATACTTACAGAGAAAGGGTCTGCTTGCTCCCATGAGAAAGCTGATCCTCGTGAAGCTGGTCGAACCTTTTCGGGGAGAGATTCAGGCACAGCCACCAAGATAAAACAGATGTCCAATGCTGCAATTACAGTGGCCACATGTACCACCAGATCATCTCCATATTTACTAGAAAGATAAGCACCAATGGCAGGACTAATTACCAAGCTTGCTGCAAAGGTTGCTGATACCTGGAGAGGGAGAAGTGAGAAAAAAATTACTTAAAAGTTTCATTAACAAACTCAGTTTTCAAACAAGACTGGCAATTTATTAACTGCACACTATAAAAGCTAAAAAATAAACCTAACATATCATGGCCTATGGGTTTGATAAGAACCTGTCTCAGTCTACTAGCACTGACATAACAATTTGAGCTTCGAAGTAGGTCATTACAGTTGACCCACTGAAGGAACAAGACCAAAGAATCCAAATGTAATACTGCATTTGCGTGCTGAGTTATTATTAACCCTATTACAACTGTCTTCCAGGCTACAACAGGAGCCAATCCAGGAATCACATTTGGCACAAGTGAAAAGGATCAGAACTAGCACTAAAGTACAGTCTAGAACTGCAGTACATTAAACTCAAAGATCAAGCAGCTGCTATTCACTCTAAATCATTATCATTTTAAAGTCTCAGAGCAAACAAAATGCACCAATTATAAAATATATCCAATTTATAACAGACATCACAGATTCCCCACTAAATGATTATCTTTACTTGTCAAGATAAATTCAAATATAGACATTGGCCAATGTACTATAGAGGCGGCTGCAATTATCTTCCTCAAATTAGGGAAGACATATCACTTTAAAAGATTACATATTAATTTACTACAGGCAAATTTTGCTGAAAATCCCTATTACTGCATCCTCTAAATCATTGAAAACAATTCAAACACATGACGGACAGTGGTAAACCTGCAACCTTATAAGGCAGTGAGCATCTATAACAAAAGGGAAAGGATTATTAAATAATTATTTAACCATAAAGCACAAAGCACTAAATACAATTTTCTCTTTGCAGCACAGCAGTTTATTTTGTAATAAAAACAAACCGATATAAAAAAGGGTTCCAATATTACTCTAGCTTCATTCCTCTATTCTGACACTTGCAATTATCTTTGCATCGTGGGGATCTTAATGCAGAACAATGAAAACTGGGAAATTTATTTTTTAGATATTGAAGTTAACAGTAGAATTCCATCTGTAACACAGAATGAGTTTTGTTTCATCTGTATCTTATGGCAGTTAGATTTGGCAGAAACTGACCAGAGTACAACAGCATTTTGAGAGAAATTAAGAATTATTTTCTTCTATTCAAATAATTTACAAATGCAAAAAGATTCAAATTGGGAAATGTTAAAATTTACTGGGATAGGAATAGTGTTTCTTTAATTGTTGTATTTCTGCACACTCCAAATAGCTACTTGATAAAATGTAATTATACACTGTTCTCTTCACTACCTTTCTCACCACCATCTATCCCTCCAAGGACTAAACGGCATAAAATACACATTTCCAAAGTGGATTTAATTATATCTTCTATTGCAGTGTTAACAACACTATGTGGCATTCTCCACTTATTGTAAAAATGATCTGTTCATTCTGTAGCTTTATGGCTTGAAAAGAATTTCAACCTTGTTTTTTGTTTTAATCAATGTTTATAACATCATGCTGGAGGATCTCAGCAGGCCAGGCAGCATCTATGGAAAAGAGTACAATCGATGTTTTGGGCAGGTCAGGATTAAGAAAGGATGAGGAGTAGAGTTAAAAGGTGGGGGGAGGGGAGAGGTCGTGGTGAGGTCACACTCAGGTTGGAGGAACAAAAACTTGTATTTCGTTAGGATAGCCTCCAACCTCATGGCATGAATACTGATTTCTTGAACTTCTGGTACTAGTCACCACCCACCCCTTCACCATTTCCCACCTACTTTTCCCTCTCTCAACCAAATATGAGGGCTACAGAGAGGAAAAGATAAAAGTGACAAGATAAACCTATAATTGTAAGGTAAGTAAACTGGTCTACACGTGCATAAAAGTGTGAAAATTGATCTTACTTGTCCATATGCTGTACTCCTCTCGTGCTCTTGTGTAATGTCAGCTACGTATGCAAATATCACTGAAAAAGTGACTGCAAAAATTCCGGACACTGAAATAATAGCAAAATACCACCTGCAAAAACAAAAAGAAAAGCATAACAAACTGTGCCTCCAATTAAACAAAGTTACCATTCCCACAGTTTCTAATCAAGTTTTTGTTTAAAAATCTTTTGACTTTAATATTGCAACTTAATTGTACTTTGATACATAGTATTTACTGAAAAACACTGAGCCTTTACAGAAAGAACTATAATTCTTCCCTGGTATATGCTAAAATAAAGTGCTGGGGGTGGGGGAGAGGGTGAGGTTTGCTTCTTGTATGTGAACATTATGTGATCCAACCAATGTAACTTTATACACTCACCATGGCCTTATCATTAATGGAATTGGGACACATGTGAAGAACACCGTTAACAAAAGAAATGATCTTCTTCCCCACACATCAGACAAAGCACCTATTAATGGAGCACTCATAAATGATAAGAACCCCTAAAAAAAAGGAAGGGAAAAGCATAGAATTACCTCAGACTTCAACATTACTACATTCAAAGATAATAAGCTGGTTTCACTACAAGAAAAACAATAAAATCAGCAATTCTCAACTCTGCTAGTTTAGAGCTGCCAAAATATAATGTTTTCCCAAAGTTTGTTTACTTTTATTTAGCTGCGCTTGATATTAAATATCAGTTCTAATTATTGTATAAATATACAATTCAGATTTTGCATCAAACATTTGAATTAGTATTTGTGAGTGCACTGTCCAATTTACTTATCATCTTTTACTTTGGAACATTTCAAGGGCTAAACACAATAAAGTCCCATGTCCTATTTAAACACATCAAATAAACATGAAATCAGACTCAGCATCACAAAATAACACAATCTGGATGCCTGGTTTATTTTTTTTCCCTCCATGCAAAGTGGAGTCTACATATTCTGCATTCTCTACCCACTTCAAATCAGATATTGCAAGTAAATGAAAATAATAAGATGTGAAATACTGTCTGAAACCGATATGCAGGGGTTCCCAACCATTTTTATGCTGTGGACCAATACCATGAAGCAAGGGGTCTGTGGACTCCAGGCTGAGAAGCCCTGAAGGGTGCCTGAGACTTTTGCATAGTACTGATAACCACTTTATTCTGAACTTTTGAACACTAAAGAAGCAGGCAGATCATTGCTGACGGGGTTGAGGAATTTGGGAGAACTTTCAAAGTTTCATGCTAAATATCTTGATCTATCAGGATTGTAAAGACACTTAACTTGTACATTGTGTAATTTCTGCATTTCAGGTGATTAAAATAGATATCATTGTGAAATTGAAGTCCATTCAATGCAATACTTTAATGACCATTTTGCTCCTGTCATGCACTAGTTTTCTTATTTTCATCCCAGCACTTTCAGACTTTTTGTGTTCTTACACCTTATAGCCGATTGTTTTTGAGACTTAAACTTGGCTCCAAGAGCCACAATGTAATAATATATAGCAGTACTGACTTCAACAACTTTCAATATTATTAAAAATGTCCACACCTCAAACAATAGAGAATTTCTATTCTGTTGTAAAGGAGAAATTTACAGAAGGAAATGGGAATTCTCAGCAACAGTTCTGAAACTGATGCTTTGCCTCTTGGGTGGAAACCAGTAATACTTGTAGAGAACCAGCCAGATTTTAAAGACTTCTGGTCTTTTTATCAAAGGAGTTCTTTCCAGTTTCTACTCAATGAATGGTATAGATTTTATTTACTTATTGAGACACAGCGAAGAATGGCCCCTTTCGGCCATCCGAGCCATGTCAGCCAGCAACCTGATTTAACCCTAGCCTAATCACAGGACAATTTACAATGACCAATTAACCTACCAACCAGTAGGTCTTTGATCTGTGGGTGGAAATCAGAGACAAGGGGAATGTAGAAACTCCTTACAGACCACAGAATTGAGGAAAGATGGCACCAGCCAACAATGTGACAAAGTGCAAAACCCTCCAGACTACTTCTTTCATGCATTCCTTTCCTTCCAAACGTAGTTCTGCTTTTGTTGGAGCCTCTGTGATCGACATCTTGGTGGTGCATTTTTCAGGCCAATCTGGCACTTTGTTGTTTGGGAGGATGTTTCGAGCGAAGCGTGCAGCCTCAAGGGCAAGAAGCCTGAAAATGGTGCGGAAGGAGAGTGGGTATTCAGAGCCATCTACCGGCTTCTCACTGCTGCTTGGGGAAGGTGTCTGTGTGTGATGGTTCCCCCCACCCCCTCTCTCTCTCTCTCCCTCAATGCTGTTAAAGGATGGCACTGGAGACCTGGGCCCTCAGCAAGGTTTAATCAAGCAATTGTGGACGTTATGATGTGTTTCTGGTTGCTTTCAACTGTTGTTCCTATTTTGGGCAATTTTGAATGGGGGCAGCCTGCAGATTACGAACACCGGGGGGAACTGAAATCGTTTGGACTCTTTTGATGGTGTTTTATATCTGTGTTTCTCTCTCTTTTTTTCTTGCCATTAGCCCAGTTTGTTTTATTTTTGCATTGGGGGGTGGTGTTTGATGTTTTCTTTGAACTGGGTTCCATGGTTTTCTTTGGTTCAGGGTTGTTTGTCGAGAAGACAAATCTCAGGGTTGCATACAAACTTTGATAATAAATGTACTTTGAATCTTTGAAAGGAAATGTAGTTGGGCAGACTCATTCCAAAGGTTCAGTTTACATACTTAAATGTCTGGTCTTTAGATCTTAGATAGATCCAAAAATAAGAAAGCCAATTCACCTATTCTGAGATAAAAAGGGGAAAAAAAAGCTGCAAGTAAAATGCACTGGATCATAGTAGCTTAGGCATACACAATTCCATGAGAAGCAGCATTTAAAGTTCTGATTTTGGACTAGAAATATGTGAGATTCGCTGCTAATGCAGAGGAATCAGCCAAGTTTTCCAATTATTTACTTCTCCATGCTTCACAACTGAAGTTAATTTGTAGAAATGGTGTAAAAAGGCACACAAGGTAGACAGAATTAAATGACCTTGTTCACAAAATAGCAAAATAATAGACATTTCAAAGATAAATCAAAAAACAAAATGCTGCAAGTATAAATTTGGTAATATATTTGCATTAAAAGCATAATTCTGTGGAAGCTGGAAGATGAAATGAAATTAAAAACTGTCAAATTAATACTGCATGGATGTAGGATGTCCGCCCTGCCACACCCATGCCAACTGAGTGCGCACCTATATTAGTCCGATTTTCCAGTATGAGGCCCGTAACCTTTGATAAATTGGCACTTTGAATGCTCATCCACAAATAGCTTAAATGTTTTGAGTGACTGCCTTACCACCTCCTCAAGCGGTTAGTTTTAAATCCAACCATCCACTGCATAGAAAAAAAAATTCTTCCTTTGATTCCAGCTAAACTTCCTACTCCTAACTTTTAGACACAATTGGGAAACGTTTCTTCCCATCAACATTATCTATGGCCCTCATAATTGTTTACATCTGTCAGTTCCCTTCTCAGCTTCCTGTAAACAAATACAGCCTAGTCAACCTTTCTCAAGACTCAAACACTCCATCCTAGTGAATCAACCAGCACTGCAGATGACACTTCAGCTTCAACCTAACCAATGGTTTATAGAAGGGGTCAGCAACCTTTACCACTGAAAGAGCCATATGGACCCATTTCCCACAGAAAAGAAAACACTGGGAGCCACAAAACCCGTTTGACATTTAAAATGAAATAACACTACATACAACGGTTTTTTTTTGCCTTTACGCTATGTATAAACAAACTATAATGTGTTGCATTTATGAAATTGATGAACTCCTGCAGGGAAAACAAAATTACATTTCTGCATGCAACAAAAACATTTTGAACTCCGAAAAAAAACGTTGGGTTGAAGGTTATTCCATAGTTAGCCTACCTTGGATCGAAAAATTAAAAGAAATCGCGCACTGGCGGGTGTCAGGCATTGGCAGCGGTGGCATATATTAATAGCGATAAAAAACACGTTGTAGCGGTGTGTTACACGCAGCGCTAAAATAACGACACCGCAGTCAAAGATAACTTTATTTGAACTAAACAGCCTTGCTTTAAAGCCTCCCTCAACCCGCCCCCCGTGGGCGCGGATGCTCCAAAAGACACGTACTCACAAACCCCCGTAGGCTATCTCCCTTAGCCGGAATGGTGGCTAATTGTGAGCCGGTTCGGATGTGCCAGGAAATGGGGTTGCCACAACGTTTTATTTAGATTGTACAAGATCACCATAATCTTCAAATTTCGAATTACATTTCAAAAACTAACAAACCACGGGGAGCCGCAGCACAGAGATGAAAGAGCCAGATGCGGCTCCGGAGCCGCGGGTTGCCGACCCCTGGTTTATAGTGTTGGACCATAACATCTCTGCTTTAATATACTATGCACTGACTAATTAAAGCAAGCATCCTGATGAAGAGTCTCAGACCGAAACAACGTATGTTTATTTCCCTAATCTTACCTACCTGTGCTACAATCGTCAGGGGTCTCTGAAATTGCACATCAAAGTCCCACTGCCCCTTAATATCCCGTTGGGCCCTATCATTCATTGTTTGGTCGATTCAGATGAACCCTTTCAAAGTGCATTATTTCACACTTAGCAGGCTTAAACTTCAGCTGCCACTGGTGTCCCCATCTTGCCAATGGATCAATACCATCCTGTAACCTAAGACCAGCTCCCTCACTATTATTACCACTGCAAGGAAGCCACACTTCCTTTCCTAGTATAGGTACACCACACTGGATGGTTGGCATGGGTGTGGCAAGATGAAAGGCCTGTGTCCATGCAGCATCACTCTACTGCAAACACTCTGCTCCAACATTCACAGTGAAATTGCAACAAACAAGAAGTCTCAACCACTGATCTCCATGGTACATCATTGTTCCAGGTTTCCAGTCGCGTAATCAACCCCCCCACCCCCACTATCAGCTTACTACCAAAAGATTTTGGATCCATTTTGCCATCTTACACTGGATCCCATGGACACTATTGCACTGGCCTAAACTGGCCTCAGTTAAATATTTTAAACCCACTTTGCAATTCTCATCCTGGTTTTAACTTGTCAGTGGTTTCCCCTGCCATTTCTCTGGTCTCCATTTTTTAAAATCCCTTGAATTATTACATTCCTCAAATTCTGATCACTTAATCGCCAGATTTAACTCATCCAGCTTTGGTGGCAGGACTATTAACTATAATGCCCAAACACTTTAAGCCTCCATCTATGTATACCCCATCTATGCAATTTTAATAAGCTCCTTAAAAATCTAGATCTTTGATAAAGATTTAATTATCTGCACTGTGTATCCAACAGTTGGTTTGGTGCCAATTATTGTTTGACAATGCCTTTGTAAAGGATCTTGCAATGTGTTGCATTAAAAACAACGTAATTTTGATTTCCACATTGAAAAAAACAGTCCTTCCTGTTGAACACTGAATGTTCTTATAAGTTTATTAAAGCAAAAAAATCAACACATGGATTTCTTCCACCACTACTATTGACCCCCTGAGAAGGTTTAAAACACATATCTTGTTCACTTGAACCTCGGATATTACACACTTGGGACATTCACAATTGAATGATATAGACACAACAGACAATTAGCCAATCAGCTTTGATGATGTAGACATACTGTGCAGATGTTGGAAATCTAAAGCAATACACAAAATGCTGGAAACACTCAACAGCATCGATGGAGGGGAATAAACAGTTGACATTTCGGGCTGAGACACTTCATCGGGACTGGAAAGGAATGGAGCAGGAGCAGAGTGAGATAGGGGAGATGGAGGAATATATGTGGAGAAAGCATTGGGGAGCATTACCAGTGTAGGCTTGGAACATGTACTGTCCCACATAGCTGATGATGAGGAAGGCATAACTGGGGCCCACATTGGTGCCTGTGGCTACACCTCTGGTCTGGAGAAAGTGGAAGGAGACAAAAGAGAAATTGTTAAGGGTGAGAGCGAGTTCCATCAAATGGAGAAGAGTGGTGGTGGATGGAGGGGGATCTGGTTAGGTCTGTTGCCCACAAAAGGACTTCCTGATGGAGGATGGAGTATACATCTATAGAGAAAATAAGGTGATCAGGGCCAGGAAAGAAAGCGATGGTCCACAGTCCTCTCCTATTAGATTTCTCCTCCTTCAGCCCTTTACCTCTTTCATTTCCCAGTTTCTTGCATAATTTCCTCTTCCTCACTTGATCTCACCCATCACCTGGTAGCTTATACTCTTTCCTCTCTACTCACCTTATTCTGGCTTCTCCCTCATTCCTTTCCAGTACTGATGAAATATTTCAGCCTGAAACATCAACTGCTTATTCCCCTCCATAGATGCTGCCTGACCTGCTGAGTTCCTCCAGCATCGTGCACGTGTGTTGGAAAAGGAATATAGAACATTCTGAAGCAAACACTGTCCTGAGTAGGAAATGTACTTGAAAGATAAAGACTCGAGGGATCTAGAGTTAACTGTGACAATATCTCTCAGATTTGGTAATTTTATATCAATGCGTAAACTGATTTATTATTGTTACATACAGAGGTACCGGGGAAAAACTTTGTTTTAGATGCCACTCATAGAAATAATTTCATCATCTCATCATACCAAGCAATAACAGAGTACAGAATATAGTGTTACAGTTATGGAGAAGGTGCACTACAGGCACACTAAGGCACAAGTCGTTGATATGCTATGTTGTGATATTAACAGTCCATTTTATTGTATAAGAGGTCCACTTGATAACATTGGACAACAATGATTTTGCTTCCCGAATAACTTTGGATGCATTTTATGGCTTTTAGGCTGCTGACATGAAAATCACCATGAAATTTCCCTATCACACATCTTTTTTTGCCTGCATCTGTTCTTTCAATTCATAATTCGTCAGAATAACTGATCCCAAGATTAAGAAATGCATTTTTGTTGATCCATAAATCAAACAGGTTATCAATGGCAGGCAATTCAAAGAACTCAAGTGGGATTGGAGAAAAATCGCACAGAAGGCATTCAAGGATGTTGTTGAAAACTTTCTTGGCAACTACAGAGCACCAAGCTACAAGCAGCTAGTTGACAACATGCTTCAAGCATACAAAACCATGAAGTACAACATGTCACTAAAGATTAATTTTCTGCATTCCCATTTAAGACTTGTTCCCTGCAAATCCTGGTACTGTCAGGGACAAGCATAGTGAAAAGTTTCACCAGGATATTGAGATCATGGAGAAACAGTATCAGGGCAACTGGAATCCTTCAGTGCTGGCCGATTACTGTTGGACATTTAAACGAGAAGCCTCAGAAATGGAGTACAAATGAAAATCATCAACAAAACATTTTTAGCTTAGTTGAACTGTTGCAAATCATCAGCACCTTTATGCAATTAAAAGCCTTATATTCAATAAAAGTTAATTTCTTGTTTCTCCAAATTCCCATGTGATAGAAATAGGTTGAAATCATGTTTGTGTTCAGCTTCAAGTGGTCTATTATCAACAAAAAAATTCAGAGGAAGCAACACTTTCAAAAAAAAAAGTCCAGTGTAGCATTACAGAAGTGGGATAAGCTGCCCCTTTAGCCTGCTGGTACATGCTTTCATGTTTTTAATATTTTCCGCCCAATGAGGTGGGGGTTGGAAAAGGGGAAGAAGAGATAATGGCTAGAGTTGGAGGGGTCTTTGATTATGTTGGCTGAGAAGAGATTGAGTACATGGAAGTGAGTGGTTTTCATGCTGTGCTGACTTGTGACCACAACACTCTGTAGTTTCCTGCAATCTTCGGCAGAGCATTTGCCATACCAAGTCATGGTGCATTTGAGTAGGAAGCTTCCTGTGGTGCATCAATAAAAATACAAGTCGAAAGGGACATGCTGAATGCCTTTAGCTCCCTAGGGAAGCAGGAGCACTGTTACACTTTCTTGGTCATGGCATCTATACATTGATAAAGAACAGGTGATTGGTGATGTTTACTCTGAGGAACGTAAACCTCTCAAACAAAAGTGTATTCAGCACCCCACTACCTAAAGTCAATGACTAGCTCTTTTGTTTTGCTAACATTGAGAGAAGTGGTTGTTGTCATGACACCAAGCCACTTGGCTCCATCTCCTTCCTGTACTCTGACTCATTGTTAAAACCAAAATTACTTTATTTCAATATCATCTCAAAATATAATAGCATCAATTACTCTGAGGTGAATTTAAAGAATAAGATTGAAAATAAATCAGATCATTGCGTTGAGGAAGGTGCAGCTCTGGATTTATACTAATCCTTTTATTTATGTTTAACTGAAATCAAATTCAGACTAATTTTATTCCTTAAAATAAGGAAATGAAATGAAGAAGTGATATTACATAATCACATATTACATTATAAACAAAAATACAACTCACAGTCGAATCTGATATAAAAATGCAGAAGATACTTAAAAGGTCAGACAGCATTTGTTCCCCATTTAATTTGTTTGTTTGTCGTCTAAAGTGTGAGCTAGTGATCAATGAATGGTTATTGGCCAATTAGTTTTGATGATGAACAATTCAAAGGGCTAAGGTGGAGATCATTTGTGTCCATGTTTGAGTCATGCTTTCTGCCTAATGTCACTAATATTGCCTTCTTCTCTAATCTTTACCATCTATATTCTGACAAAGCAAATTTGGGATTAAAATTAAAACTGCAATTTAATCAGATAGGATTCTGTACCTTTTGGTAAAAACCAGGCAATATCTCACAATCAATGATTTTCATACATTCAATATCTAATATCAATATTTGTGAGTTTTAAAGTGAAATCTATGATATCCTTTATTCACCTATTTCTTCATCATTGAAAATTCTTCACAAGTCAGCTCTGGGCATGATAAATTCTTGCACAGATGAAAATAACTTTCTTGCTGAACATCCATGTGCATGTACTTTCAATCAGTGTACAGTGGTTAGGAACAAAGATGCAGAAGAATTTTCTTCTTGCCAAAACGCACAGAGAACATCTGTAATGTTATAATTGCTGATCCTGATTACACTGTCAACTGAACATCAAACAGGAATCAGACTTGGCACCTTAAGATCTAGTAGTCTCTGTAATTTATCAAATAATTTTTCACCAGCAAGTCCCAGGAGACAGATTTTAATAGATACATTATATAACATCCGTGATATTATTGCAGGTAACAAGATAGTTAGGTTTAATCCAAAAAACATTTCAGATCCAAAGAATAATAAACCTTCCTACTGATGTTGCTAATACATAAATACTCCAAACTCTATTAGACATTTCCAATTACATTCAAAGCATTTCTATGATCTCATTTTTGACCTTCACCAATGCACTTAAAATAGGAAATTAAAGGGATAAATTGAGACAGACCTCAAAAAACTGATACAGGGTTCACAATATATGGTTTTCCACACCTGCAGCTTCTGATGCATGGAATAGAATGGGAGGAGACAGCAGCACTTGAAGTTAACCTGCACTGCAGACCTGCCAATGTATAACCCAAAGGAAGAGATGTACTAAAGCACACTGGGGAAGTTGAAGGCCAAAGTCCGTGAACCTGCTGGAGGCCAGAGGCAGCCTGTGCTGGGGTTGGAGGACTGCGTATGTGTGTAAGAAGAGAGGACCAGGGCTTGATTTGATGTTGTTGTTATGTTGCTTGTTGGGTTTTGTTCTGATTTGTTCCGTTTTGTCCTGTCGTGCATTGTGGATGTGCAGGATTTCCCAGTGACTAACCATTTTAATTCCAATCTCCATTTCCATCTGTCAGTCCATGACCTCCTCTACCACCATAATGAGGCCACTCTCAGGTTGGAGGAGCAATAGGACACAGGAGCAAAACCAAGCCATCTGACCCACTGAGTCTGACCTGCCATTCCATCATGCCTGATGTATTAGCCCTCTCAAATCCATTCTACTACCTTCTTTCCATAATATTTGATGCCCTGACTAAACAAGAATCTATCAACCTCCACATTAAATATTCTCAATGACTTGGTCTTGACAGCCATCCATGGCAATAGACTCACCGCCCTCTGGCTAAAGAAATTTCTCCTCTCCTCTGTTCCAGATAGACACCCCTCTATTCTGGTCCTAGCCTCCAACCTGATGGCATGAACATTGATTTCTCCAACTTACAGTAATTTTCTTCCCTCCCCTCTTCTTCAATTCTCTCTGGTGTCCCTCTTGCCTCTTTTCTCTTCACCTGCCTATCATCTTCCCCTGGCACCCCCCCTTCCCTTTCTCCCATGGTCCACTCTCCTCTCCTATCGGATTCCTCCTTCTCCAGCCCTTTACTTTTTCCAGCTATCACCTTCCAGCTTCTTACTTCATCTCCCCTCTCCCACCCACCTGGATACACCCATCATCACCTTCTAGCTTGTTCTCCTTCCCCCCCCCCCCAACCTTCTTAATCTGGCTTCTTCCCCCTTACTTTCCATTCCTGATGAAGGATCTCAGCCTGAAACGTCGTCTGTTTATTCATTCCCATAGATGTTGCCTGACTTGCTGAGTTCCTCCAGATGTGTGCCTGCGTCTGCTCTGGATTTCCAGCATCTGCAGAATCTCTTGCATTTATGGAGTACACGGTTTTCCATTCAATATAAATACAATAAATATTTAATTTTCTTTTTGTAAAGCTTTACTTGTTTATGTGATACATTTACCAATATCTTTTTATTTTTTACCAAGTACAGTGAACATGTGCACATTTTATATTTCAGACAAAAAAACATGAATTCCTGTAATCAAGTCTGAACATTGAACACTACATTCTTGAAAAATTCAATGAAGGTCAGCCCATCAGCTTGAACTTTTTACCTACCAACAAGTAGTTTCAGCACTTGAAAGAATCTGTAAAATTCTTTGAACAGGAATTTGTGGCAAATTAGATTGGGATCTGTAAAGCTTCAATGACAGCAAAAGCCTTTCTCAAATGAAAAGCTAACACAGTAGTGAACAAACATAGATTATAGAATACAAATAATATTCCAGCTCTACAAAAAATATTGTTAAAGAGCAGATGTTCCTTATAGAATGCTGCTTCCAGCACTGATGTTGCGGAATAGAATACACAATGTCATACTATAAGAACCCAATATCAAGTACAATGTATTAAAATTATTTGCTCACAGTCACTTTCAGGATCTTGGGCATTAAAGAAAGTGTCATTAGAGACCTGCAAGGCTGAACAATTAACATAAAACAGGCATCTTAACTCTCAAGGTACTTTGTTTACCTTGTTTCTAACTGAAGAGCTCTGAAGAATCTCATTCAGTTATCTTCAAGAACTTATTTAGTATGTACTCTCAGGCTTTGCCAATGTGGCTACTACCTTTATAGAACAGACTGTGTAAATTACATACTGAACAAGTCTTAGGCAGGTTAAACTTAAAGGGATTTTGACTGAGCATTCCAAAAAAAAAATCTGCAGAAATAAATTCAACTATGCATAAGCATGACCAAGTTTAACAATTGGGGCATTAATAAATAGCATTAATTTCAAAAACTGAATAACGAGTTATGCCTTTTGCATTGACTAATTAGACAAAGTAAACATACATTTTAATGACACATACAAAGTGCATCCAGAAGCGTAAAGCAAAACAAAGATTAAAAGATATCACCCCAGCAAAATGGTATATTTTCCTGCATCGCACTATTCTTTCACACATTGTGTACGTGCTAAACCGGTGTCATGAACTTTTTTGGGAACATCTTTGAAAAATCTAGGTGACGGTATTCAAAGAGAACTTGACTCTTTAGAATACCAAATTTTCAAAAATGACATGACACTTCTGCCAAGGGGTAGGGAGCAATGAGGAACAGCAATACTGTTAATTCACTGATTCAGTTGTGTAGTTTTTTTTGTTAGAAACATACAGAATCATATGAATAGTATGACCTTTAAAATGTGTGGTGGCCGATCTGCAGAGGCACTTCATCTCATAAGTAATATGCACCTCCACACATATTAATTTCTACAAAATTATATCCAACTTTGCTTCTTTTTATCAGGAATGTGAATTTGAGACATTCTTACCTTTACACCCTGAATAAGGCCATTCATTAAAAATGTATGCTTAGGAAAGGTTTCATGCAAAACCTGTCAAAGAAAGAAGTAAAAATATTACATATAATGAAGTGAAAACACTAACAGCTGTATTTAAATAAAAACAGGTTTAACACTTGTCAATACTTCCACTATGAGCAAGTCAAAATTAATTAAACAAGTTTCAAATGCTTTGTTATAGCAAGAGCTATATTTGTAGATTAATGAAAATCGACTACACCAAAATTTATATGTGCTATGCAAAGAATTTTCATGTACAACAGTTGATTCCATGAAACTAAGGCATTAAACTCATTCACTTAATATTTTTCATATTTCTTATGATAGGGAACGAGGCCATTCTGCCTATAAAACTGAAGTCAGCTCTCACTGCAATTCCAACCCTCCATTTTCCTGAAATCCATTCTCTCACAGATGCCCATCAATTCCACTCTGATTACATCAGTGGTAATCTATGCAGCTAATTATCCAATTAATCAGTCTGTTCTGTGATGTCGGAGTAAATTAGCTGCAGGACTAAACACAGATTGTTGGGGCAGTGAACCACTCTGCTGCCAGTTTGGACCTTATTCACAGAGAGCATAAATGCCTCAAATACTGACTAAACAATGTCAGGCAACTCAAATTTTCTCTTGGGAATTCTGTAGTTCTCTACTTGGAGCAATGATTTCAACTACTCCGGGTTTCAACTGTATTCTTTCCCCTTTACCTAAAGGCTGCCACATAGAAAATCAAGAAATTGTTTACAGCGTAAAAGGAAATGAAAGCAAATAATTAAGAGGGTGAAAAGGCCAAATAAGAAAAAGGCATTTAAGCTAGGGAAATGCAGAAGTACAATTGAAGAAAATCATGAAAGATTTCAGATCCAGGAAAAATAAATCTGAATCCTGGTTACAGGTTTCTCTTACCTGCAACTACTTCTTGCAAATTATTCCATTAAGTGGCTAAAACACCAATATACACTCAGTGACCACTTTACTGGGTACCTCCTGAACATCTGCAAACCAGCCAACCATATGCCAGCAAATCAATGCATCAGCATGCATGCATGCTCAAGAGGTTCAGTTGTTATTTAGACCAAACATCAGAAAGGGAAAGAAACATGATCCAAGTGACGTTGACTGTGGAACGATTATTGGTACCAGATGGAGTGGCTTGAGTATCTCCTGGGTCTTTTTTTTAATATGCACAGCAGTCTCTGGAGTTTACAGAGAATAGTGCGAACAACAAAAAAAATCAAGTAAGTAGTATTTCTGAGGGTGGATAATGACAGGGGTCAGAGAATGGCCAGATTGGTTTAGGCTGATAGCAACAGTAATTCAAATAACTATGTATTAGAACAGTGGTGTACAGTAGGGCACCTCTGAATGCACAACACATCAAACCTTGAAGTGGATGGGCTACAGCAGCAGAATGTACAGGTACAGCACTGTTATCTACTCCTATACTTAATAAAGTGGCTAATGAGTGTATAATTTCTCTTCACTCCACCCTTTCTCACTACAATCCTGACACATCTCTCTTGCAGACCCTCTGCTTAGTAACCAATACCTATTCACTTCTCTCATTACTATTTGTCGAACACTATTAAATACAATTTGACTGCAGTGTCTCCTATATTATAGCTATGGTTTTAGTTGGCCGAACAAACTAAGATACCCAATATGTTACTTTAACACCTAGGGACAATAACCATTAACCAGGATAATTTTTTAAAAATACTCTAGCTTACTGAATTATGCTACTGTAAGCAATAAATTTACTGTTCATAATTAATTCTTTGCAAGTAGTATAGCACACTCCACTATCCATAAGAACCTCTTTGCACTTTATTTCTCCCTATTACAATACAAGCTTTTTTTCTAAATTATGGCAATCATAAATGGTAGCAATGCACATTTTAAGTAACCAAAGTATTATCTTTGGCAAAGGAAAGCTTCCTCTGCATCATATGTTAATGTGGATTCAGAAGGTCCTTGCTGACAAGAAAAAAAAATTGATCAGATGCTTTTAATTTAAGCAGCTAAAGACTTTCCTCTTTCTGTAGATGTCTTTCCTATAAAACTAACTCCAAAAAGGTTCAGTGAAAAAAAGGCTTAACACTGTATTGACAATTCATCATTTGCTTCACATGAAGTCTTACTTCAGCAGAAGTAGTAAATACTGTCAATTTGTACTGATTATCAAGAAAACTCTTAATTTATTTTGGTTAAAATTAAATTGTGCATTGGAAAATGATCAAATGGAACATCACCGCCTGCTCACTGTAAAAAACCATTTTGCTGTGAACCACTTTCCATTTGACATCATCACTGCACGTTTTACAATGTTTCCACCCCGAAGCAGTTAACAATAACAAGATCAGATTCAAATCATTTAACGTCAACATTGGCTGTGTTTATTTTCCCCAAGATGGGTAGAACTACATACAGTAATGTGAAATAACTGTTCAATATTTTTCCAGTTGTTTCAGGAATAGAGGCTGCACTGGAAATTAATCAAGCTACTATGCCGGTTGAATAATATTACGACATAACTCATTTGAGGAGACTAACGTTATTATTGAAATTAAGAACAGTAAAGTGCTTTTACTTATGATACCCCCCCTTACAAACAACATATGGTGTCTTGATTAGGCAAATAAAACCTTGTTTTGTGTGTAAAAGTAGCACAAAACAAAAATCATCACTATCAGCCTACTTACACACCACGACTCCCCAAACCCCGTAACCCAGACCATCCAGATGGAAATGTACAGGAAACACTTTGTTTATACCAAACATCACTTTCTCCTCCAGGATGACAATGCACCAAGTGACATTCATCTTGCAGTGCCTTTCACTCAAGCTTCACACAGTCACACGTGGACAAGGTAGATGGAACCAGTTAATTTTAAATTATATATTAATAAAGGCATTAACTTACATTTATGTTAATGTAGATTAACTGACAACCTTCTCTAAATACTAATATCCAGAAATGGGGACACCTCTTTTTACCTTATTGGAGGGGGGGGGGAGAGAAAGAGACTGACTGAGATACGTCGAATAACTGGGTGAACAAGTAGTCTTTGGGGTAATGCAAATCTGTGTTTTTATTGTTGCTTTGCTGTGCGCTTGAGTACCGGCTTGGGGTGGGGGGGGGGGATGCCGACGCCTTTTTGCTGGTGGGGGAGGAGGGGGTCCGTTGCTTTGCTGCTGCTTATATGTGGGGCGGGGTAAGCTGGGGTGGGCTTTGGGGTTCTAACATTTAACTGTCATTCATTCTTTGGGACACTTCTCTGTTTTTGTAGATGTTTGTGAAGAAGAAGATGAAGAATTTCAGGATGCATATTGTATACATTTCTCTGACATTAAATGTACCTATTGAAACCTACTGACCTATACTTCAAAGTACAATTTGAACAAGGCTTCTAAACTATGCAAATATTAACTACAAGGTAGCATAGCGGTTAGCGCAACGCTTTACAGTACCAGCGACCCAGGTCCACTGCCTGTAAGGAGTGTGCAAATTCTCTCCGTGACCACGTGGATTTCCTTCAGGTGCTGTGGTTTCCTCTCACAGTCCAAATCTGGACCAGTTGGTAGGATAATTGCTCATTGTAAATTGTCATACAATTAAACTTGGAATAAGTTGGGGGATCGCTGGGCGGCATGGCTTGAAGGGCTAGAAGGACCTATTCTGCCACTGTATCTCAATCAATAAATAAAAACATTTTATTACTATTTTAAATACATATTAACATTTTTAAAAAACATATGTAGGTTCTAAATACCTCCTCCACATTGAACAGGATTGTGTGTGGCTTGAAAATGAATGCTAAACATTACTAGTGTTTGTTAGTACATTGGCAACTTTCTGGAGAAAATGATAGGCAGTAATTCAGAACACAAAAGTTTGATCTCCAAAGGGTGACAGCCTCAAGATCTGGAACCTTGCTGTATTCAAAAGTGATCACATTTTTCACCACATGCTCATAATATCAAAACAAAATTCAGGAGCTTCATGCTTGGTCAGTTCAGTAATAGTATACTTCTGTTTGAAGAATTAACTGCAGGTAAGTACCATGAAACATATTGTACTTACTGTTAGCATTGGAGTAGTTAACAGTCCCCAGGCAAAGAATTCTAAAAAGATGACGACTACTGCATGATAAACACTAGGCCGCCCAATTCCATGTTGCTGAAAAAAAAGAAGTGAAAGAATTTACTATAGGAACAAAAAATTATAAAATTATGCTGTGTACCCAAATATTCTGCACCAAGTACCCAAAACATTCAATGCAAAATGGTATTTATATGTAGATATTTCCTACAATGGATAAATTCTTATTTTGTAAAAATCGTATTTTTAATCTGATGTTAAACGGAGAGGGCATACCTTTAATTAAAAAGCTGTACTATATGCCTAAATATAGTCTCAGTAGCCACTTTATAATGTACAGGAGTGGAACCAGGTGTGGTCTGTGGTGCTGTAGCCTTCAAAGTTTGATGTGTATTCAGATATGTTCTCTGCACGCTGTTACAATGCGTGTTTATTTGAGTTACTGTCGACTTCCTGTCAGAACTTGAACCAGTCTAGCCTATCTCCTGACTTTCTCATTAACAAGGCATTTTCGCCCACAGAACTGCCGCTCGCAATATTCAAAGTAAATTTATTATCAAAGTACATATACATCACCTCATACTACCCTAAGATTTTCTTGTGAGCATGCAAATAAAACAACTGAATCAATAAAAAACTGCACACAACAGCAATGAACAAACAGCTAATGTACAAAAGACAAACAGCACAAATAGCAAAATAAATAAGCAGGCAATAAATCAGAACACAAGTTGTAGAACCCTTAAGAGTGAGTCTACAGGTTGTGGAATCAGTTCATTGTGGGGGTGATTGAAGTTATATCTCCTCTGGTTCAAGAGCCTGATGGTTGAGGGGGAATAACTGCTGGTGTGGGAAAGGATACTTTTTTGTTTTTCACATCATTCTCTAGAAACTCTAGAGGCTGCTGTGCGTTTAAAAAAAAAATCGCAGATCAGCTGCTTCTGAGATACGTAAACCACCCTGCCTGGCGCCCAACAATCATTCCGCGGTTGAAGTCACTTAAATCACATTTTTTCCTCATTCTGATGTTTGGTCTGAACAACTGAATCTCTTGATCACGTCTGCGTGCTTCTATGCATTGAGTTGCTGCCACGATTAGCTGATTAGGTATCGCATTAACTTATAAAGTAGCCACTGAGTATATACTTGCAACATACTTCATAATCTCTTAAACCTTGCAATTAGCTTGGAGAATGTCTATTATGCTAATGATTCTCATTGAAATTTATGGGTCTTCACTTCTCTGATATCTCTGGAATACTTTGTATCCTCCTAGCTTCACGTACACCATGCTCAAAATTCAAATCCTTATCCTCTTGGCACCTAAATTTGAACCCTCCCAAAACACATTTTAGCCCCACCTCCAACTATATTGTTTATCGCTCTCTTATCTTTTGCTGTTATTGCCAATGTGATCAATTTATCTACTTTATTGCTTTCCTTTCATTGTCAATCTCTGAAGGACAACACCTGTCTATTTTAACACTGATAGTTCTTGCTTTTCCTTCTTATACTCTTCAAAGTACGGCCCCTTGACTTTCTTTTCCTAGGAACATGCTATTCCTACAATGACATTATTAATAGGCAGCACACACAAAATGCTGGTGGAACGCAGCAGGCCAGGCAGCCCACCAGCATTTTGTGTGTGTTGCTTGAATTTCCAGCATCTGCAGATTTCCTCATGTTTGCTTATTAATAGGTAGAGCAGGTTTCCACTGGTGCTGATGACATAATGTTTTATCACTTCACAATATCTCTAGACTACATAACTATCTTTATGAAGTCCAGCTTTATAACTCAATTTGGGAATGAACCTAATTCCATCCAATTTAACAGTTGTTTGCATGATGTTGTCCTTTCTCTTACCGGTTTTCAGTCTGAAAACAAAATTAAACTAATGTATTGAAGACGCAAGCAATCTTACAACTGTTCACGATGCAGCAGCTTAAATTTAGTAATATGCTTTATTATCAATTTCTTAATTCACCACACTCAATTATCAATAAAAAGAAAAATACCCTGCTTGGTGTCACCTGCGCTTCCAATGATGCCCTTGTGGATACTACCCAGTGTGTCGAGCAATCACTTTCTTTGGACTATGTAGTTTCATTGACCACTCAGTTTCAGTGATTGATGAACATGGGTGACAAACAGTAAAATTCTTCACCTAAAGTACATTCTG
Organism: Hypanus sabinus; assembly: GCF_030144855.1. Taxonomy (NCBI): domain Eukaryota; kingdom Metazoa; phylum Chordata; class Chondrichthyes; order Myliobatiformes; family Dasyatidae; genus Hypanus; species Hypanus sabinus. Next base: position 45,367,913 of record NC_082710.1, read on the forward strand.
TGCCTTTTTATTCCCACCGAATGCTTTCCAGGCAATGATCAACTTAGTTGAGTATTTGTTAATAGGAGCAACAAGCTTTTGTCCCCAAAGTAATATTAATAGTATTTCACCTTGGGTTAGTTTGGCCAAGATCCACAAGACTATATCTGTAATCTGAGGTCTCCCAACTGTATGTATATCACTATACTTGTGTATAGAAGACAAGCATTTGGGAGACTGGCGGGATAGCTTTGCCATCTGCCTCAGGTACCTTCTGCCATATGGGAATTCAAGTTCATGGCCACAGTTCTAACTTGAGAATTTTTTTTTGATTTGGGAACAGATCTCAGGAATGGAATCCTGTCGCAACCTGGAGAGGACCTGTATCTCCATCTTTGATGGATCCATCTTGCTCCTGGACAAGACATGTTCAGAGATAGTGATACTTTGAAATAATACACTCAAAGTTTGCATTTATAGACAATGCAACATAGAATTTAAATGTTTTCCTGTACTGTCTTTGCAAAATTAATTTTGTTGTATATAGTATTTAATATATCAGTAATATTTGAATAATATTGTAAATATGTTGTTTGATTGGCATTCTTTGATGTTTATATAATGTGTTGTAGGTTATATGTCAAAGTATGTAAATAGCATGTGTCATAATGTCACTACCTACATGACTTGCTTAAACATGAAGTTAGATACATTATTCCAGACTCTTGCTTTTATTTCAATTCACTTTTACGTGTTTTGGAGTTACAAAACATAACAGTTGTCATTGGGGAGCACACATAGTGATATTACTAGCAGAGCTACTGCCTCATAGCTTCAGCACTCTGGCCTCAATGCTGACCACTGTTGTGGTCTGTACCAAGTTAGTTCGCTCACTGTGTGACCACATGGGTTAATCACAGGTGGCCTGATTTCACCATTTATCCCAAAGATGCGTAGGCTAGTGAGTTAATTTTCCATCACCACCAATTGGTCATAGTACAGGTGAATGGGAGGAACTCAGGAATGTTGATTAGAACATGGGGAGAATAAAATGGGATAGTTAATTAGTTTGTTGCTGGCTTTGCACTAGCATAAGGCTTCGTCTTTTTAATCTGAACACAAGTACATCAATAGAGCAGGAAAGGTAATATAATAAAATACTGAATTTAGTGCAATAATTGTAGAGAAATTGAAGCATAGGTAGACAATGTGCAATGGCTATGATGTTGTAAACTGGGATATCAACATCTCTGCCTCATCATACAAGAGATCCATGGATGAGTCTAATTACAGCAGGTTAGAAGCCACAGCCTGTTGGGAGGTGTATTCAAGCTTGTGTATCTGCTCAATGGAAACTTGGGGAAGAGAGAATCATGGGAGTGGGAAGGGTCCCTAAGCATCACAAAGTTCAGACAGAGTCATTGGAAGAGAGGCTGCTTTTCATGATAGACTGGGTAGGGAGTGTTCACAACTGCAATTTCTTGGCAGTTTGATGATAAAAAAAAGCTGTGACACATGCAGATAGGGTGTTTTCTCATCATTGGGAACATGCCAAATTTCCTCAGCTTACTGAGATGTTTGTATGCTTTCTTGGCAATTGCATCTACACTCAAGGTTAGACCAAGACAATCTATTGGTGATATTTACACCTAGGAAATTGAAGATCGCAATCATATCCACCTTAGCACCATTGATAAAGGTAGGGAGATGTAATCCAACCCCCTTGCTGAAGTCATGAAAACAACAACAGGTGGTCATTAAGGAAAAGGTGATTGTCCTGGGACACTGTTACTTCTTCCTGTACTTCACCTTGTCATTGTTTGACATCTGGCTCACAATTGTGGTGTCGTCTGTGAACTAGTAAACGGAGTTAGAGCAGAATCTGACTGTACAGAGTCAAGTACATAGGGACAAAAGGAGCTGAGAGCACAGCCTTGTGCTCCAATGTTGAGAATAATTGTGGCAGAGGTGTTGTTGCTGATTGGAGTCTGTTGGTCAGGTAGTCAAGTATCCAGCTGCAGAAGGAAATTCTGAGCCCTAGGTCAAGGACCTTGGAGATGTGTTTATTTGAAATTAGTGCAAATGTAAGCTGGAGCATGGTATCCTAGATAATGGCTACCTGACTGGCAGACCACAGTTTGTGCGTTTTCAGAACCATGTGCCAGACATGGCTGTAAGCAACACAGGGTCCCCACAAGGGACTGTACTGGCTCCTTCCTGTTTACCCTGTATACCTTGGAGTTTACATATAACGCTGAGTCATGTCATCTGCAGAAATTCTCTGATGATTCAGTAACAGTTGGGTGCATAAAGGGAGAACGGGAGGATGAACACAGGGCACTGGTGGAGGACTTTGTCAAATGGTGCAAGCTGAATCAACTGCAGCTCAACATCAGTAAGACAAGGGAGATGGTGATGGACTTTAGGAAGACTATACCTGCACTGCTCCCTGTTACTATTAATGGTAAGGACGTGGATGTGGTGAGGACCTACAAGTACCTGGGGATAGACCTGGATGACAGACTTGAGTAGTGCACTAATACAGAGGCTGTGGACAAGAAGGGCCAGAGTTACTTCTACTTCCTGAGGAGTCTGAGGCCCTTTGGAGTATGCAGGCCTTTCCTTCATGTTCTACCAGTCTGTTGTTACCAGTATAATCTTTTATGTGGTGGTGTGATGAGGCAATGGTATCAACACGCGTGATAACAACAGGCTCAATAAACTGATTAGGAAGGCTGGCTCTGTTATAAGAGTCAAACTGAGCACACTGGAGGCTGTAGTAGAACAAAGAACCCTACGGAAAATCCTGGCAATTCTGGACAATGTTTCTCACCCTCTGCATGCCACCTTGGCTGAACAGAGGAGCACTTTTAGTAAGAGACTAAGACAACTGTTATGCTCCAAAGAGCGCTATATGAGGTCACACTTACCTTCGGCTACTAGGCACTATTAAGAGTCAACCTATAGCTGGGCAAGTGATGACCCCCTCCTGTTAGACTGCTTGAGGCAATTTATTTTTTATTCTTTCTTACTTCTCTTCTGATATTTATATCTGCATTTGTAATGCGACTGTGACTCTGTAATTTCCTTTGGGATCAATGAAGTATCTATCTTATAGACTACGAAGGGGTTGGGGAAGGTGAAAAGTATTAAATGATTACTCAAATTGTAAAATAATATACAAGGCAATATATGTTAGTGATCAAGTCTGGATTTTCATGTGACATCTATTTTCGAATGATTTTGATGGATTTGGAAACAGTGAGAGTTCAGAGAGCACAAAAGCAGAAAACAGCTGCAGTGAACAGTAAACATGGCACACCAAATGCTGCATGAATAATTAATTTCCCTGCTATATTTCAGTAATGTCCATCTCTCCCTACTCTATTCTATTACTAAAGCCCAGTGAAAATTAACTCACTTCCCAGCTTCATACAGTTTTGGTGATCTTTCCAACACAGGCTGCCAAAGATTTCAACACAAATTCCATCTGAAGAATCAAGCAGGAATCACAAGGAGCTTAGGCCCACTCAATTTAGTGCATTTATTAAATCATACCTCTCCCCCTTCCTCCGAGTTATTTAATGAGGTACTTGGTAGTGGCGGTGTTCGGCTGGGGGGGGGAGGGGGCGGGATTTTTGAGATAACAGGCATTGAAAATGATTATTTAAATTAGTCATGCAACTTAACTGTCCTGATTTGCACAGATGGATGGAAAATCTAATTCAAGCATTCCCTAGTTTTGTCTTACACCTACTTACAACCAACATCTTTAACTTCAATACATTCAAATCTAATGACTACAGTGCTTGGTTAACAAAGTAGATTGCAATATTTCATCACCATTGTATCCTTTTAAAAATAACTGAAACAAAGACTGCTACAATGCAATTCTGAACGTCTTGTCTGCCTCAGTACATTTCTCTAAATGATTCCACACCTCATTCTGCCTGGAAAATCACCTGCACACTGAGGGAGTTCATCTTCTGTATGTATACTTTTGTTGTTTTTTTTACTTCTCTGAGAGACCACCTAGAAAAGGTCAATGTGAAATCATGAACTCCACACCACATGTAATTTTGAGAACCTTCCCTCATCTCAATCTTTGAAAGCAAATATATCTGAACACTGTTGGAAGAAAATGTATAATTGCAGAGATTTCCTATGCAATCAAGCTTTTTTAAACTGTAATTACTGGTAACCAGAGATAACCAGCAGCCTTGTTCACACTGAAGTTCAAAGGAAGGCATCTAAACATGAAGGAGAGTAGGGCAGGTAGGGTGACAAAGCAACAAAGGAATGCATGGAAAGAAAGGCACATTGTCTTTTTTAATGTCTTGATGGCATGTATGAAAAGACACGTTGGTTTCCTTGGCACTCTGGCTTTCAGGATACGCTCAGGAGTCTGAAATGTACAGTAATCAAGACTGATAATGTAGAAGGTTTTGCTTTCTTTGGGCAAAAATATTGCTGACAGGTTGAACCTTTTCCCTCCTTCATTCCCAGTAACAAATTAAAGTACTAAGCAGCTATGTTGTTGACCCACTTCAGTGCTAGGGCTAAGGGGCATCCAACATTGTTTGACAGTTCCACTGTTGTAAATAAGGTGGATGAGGAAATGCATCTCTTTGCGAGTTTCTCTGAGCTGCGGAGTAAAAGCAACAGCTAACCTAGACTTCTGTAATTCTGGAGGGGGTGGGGGGGTAAAGATGGTGGAAATAATTTGATGGCAGAGAAAAGTACAACTCATAAAATATTGAGGAAACTCAACATTTATCTTAAGAGCATAGATGTAGTTCATTCAGCTCTTTGGGTTTCCTCTACCATTTAACATCAAGTTGACAGTCCACCTCAATCTATCACATTACAGGAGCTGTGTCAATACTGGAATGCAGTAGAAGCTCAGGGTGAGCCACATGAATGTCAGTACATCAGGTCACATTGTGGCGTTTGAAGTTGTGGATTCCTCAAGTGTCTTTGAAAAGGCACTCAGAAATGGTGAATATTTTTCATTATCTACACAGTGATCCAGAACTTTCTTTGCAGCCATCAAATGCTTGCAAAAAGTGAAATTAATTCACCTTCACAGCTGCATACATAGCAGCTGATACAATCTTGCAGCCAAAGCATATTGATGATTGGAGAAATTCAGGCATAGGCTCAGCATAAATTGAAACTATTTGGCGTGTTCAGACAACACATCCAAAGAACCCTTTCTCACTGTTTTATCCCCCTCATCTTACTAAGGCATGCTGGACAAAGCTCTATGCACTAATGACTGCTAGATGTTTAGCATAGGGTAAACAATGAACACACTATAGAGTACAGCAGGGCACTCTTGACTGAACCGAGCAGCAGTCACTGAGAACCTCCAGAACAATCTCCCCTGTACTCCCCATTACCATTTCCACATTTTCAAGGAAACTCTCCAGTACAAATGGGGGATCAGATTGGTTTGAGTCATCAGTGAGAAGTTAGTCATTCAGCTGACTGCTAAGTCAGCTAAAATATGGTTGGCACAGTGGACTGTCTTAGAATAAATGATTCAGGTGAACTTCCTGACGGCATGGCATCATTTAGGTAAAGGTCTCGTTTCAGTGATCCTGTACCCAACCCAGACATTCTCTCTTCTTCCCTCACAATGAACAGGAAGCATAAACCACCAGGCTCAAGGACAGCTACTATCCCACTATAACACCATTGGATAGTTCCCTAATACAACAAGATAGATCTACCTCGTTATGATCTTGCACCATGTTGTCTACCTGCAATGCACTTTCTCTGTAGCTGTTAAAACTTATTTTCTGCATTCTTTTATTGTTTTCCCTTGTAGGAGCCTCAATGAACCATTGTAAAGAAATTATCTGTATGTGTGGTATGCCAAACAATGTTTTCCACTATATTATGGTACATGTGACAATAATAAACCAATTCCACCAGTCACATGCAATCCGGTCCTTTTGGAATGCAAAGTGCCTGTGGTTACTTAAAGATTCGAGGTTAGGAGTTTAAGACTAGAGAGCACATGGGTGCTGATGTTCACTTCCTGAATCATCAGAAAACCCGTAATCTGGGAAAATCCACATGTTCATGCTGCCCACTGCTCTTCACTCAAATTAAAGATAGATCTCCCTTTCATCACCTCAAACACACAGTATTTATTATGTCTGAAGCACATGATTGAATGTTATTGCTAAATCATTCTAAATATTCTATTATATACATGTCAATTATGGAATCCATATCCAGTCACTTTCAACAATCTGATGTATGATACAAACATTGATATTAGAATTAACCTCATTACTTTAATTAGTGAATTTTAATTGAGAAATCCTCAAGTTACAGTCAAAAAATAACTCTGCAATTTGGAAATGGCTTTGCTTTATTCAAGCCGAAATGAAGCTGTTCACTAAATGCAGATTTTTTAAAACTTAAAACTGCTCAGAGCAAAAACAACTTTAACTGTTCCTCGATTTAGTACAGAGTACAAGGTATGCAGTTACACTCAAGTGCTGGAAATTGGTTGTAATCTATTTCATGTCACAAAACTACAACCCATGAAAAATATGCCATTAAGGGACATAGGCTCATCTTGTACTGAGCTTCAGTGCAAGGTTCACTAGTCTGAATGCACTACTAACACCTACCACATCCTTCAATAGCAGCTCATTCATTTTCCATTGATCAATTTAAACCACTACAATTTTCAACCACGTTGGAAGGAAGAGGAGTAAAAGAATAAGAGATCATTTGATCACAGTATTTTAACAGTTCTGGGGGCAGTGTGAAATGAGAGGAATAATCCTATACATTTTGTGTCAGAACTTGTTGGGAGATTTTCTGCCACAGTCCAACAAAATGACAATATAGTTTTTTTTGGAGTGGTATTAGAAAATATTCACAGGCAAGCACTTAAAATATCCCAAAATTATCCATGGCCATGTGATATCTAACATTCTTGAAATGCTTACAGACTCAGAGCTTTCCTAAATTTATTGCAAAAACATTTTGGAACAGGAGTAATTTTGGGAGAAAACTTAAGCAACATAACAAATAATTTAATTCTTTACAGCAAGCTACAGGAAGGCCACATTTCAAATTGGGTTAACATAACTTCTCATGTCTAGATGGCTGGTTTCTGTCATGGAGTCAGTACAGTAGTTCCATTGTTTCATTGAGCCAGCTGTAAGATTGGGGTTTGATTCCTGCCATTGTTTGTGAGGAGTTTGTATGTTTGCCCCGTGACCACGTGGGTTTTCTCCAGGTACTTTGGCTTTCTTCCATATTCCAAAGACGTATGGTTAGGGTTGGTAAGTTGTGGACGTACTACGTTGGCACCAGAAGCGTCACAACACTTGCAGACTGGTAAGCACAATTCTTGCTGATTTGATGCAAATTAGGCACATCGCATGTCCATATTTCATGTATATACATTTGACAAATAAAGCTAATTGTTATCATTAATATCTGTAAATCCAAAAATAATTGAGCATCATGGACAAAAGTCAAATTTTGTATTAAAAGTAGCATCCCACAGGATTAAGGGAGAGGATCTTTAACTTTGTGACTCAAAACCATGAGTGCTGTCAGGGAAATTTTAGACATTATATCTCTGAAGGGCACAGTCATCTATATAAATCTGGGAGCCCCAAAGCTGTCTTTCCCAATGAAACTTTATTTATTGCATATGAAGGTAAAAAGGTAAATTTATCTTTATACAGGACTGATAGGAGGAAACACTCAGAATGTACTCATTATACAATTTCATGCACTTGCATTTCCTCCAAAAATATGCAAAGGTGACAGCACTGCCAAGGGATAGGAAATATTGCCAACATTTTTGATTACAGTTGTCCAAAGCATTGCATGCTTAGGAAAACTCCTAAGTTTCTGGGAATTGTTCCTTCAATTTAAAATCATAAATTTGTTCAGATGTAATGAAAGTAACGCTCAATTCCAATGCTCATCCTTGCCTTTAAAATGAATTCAAAGCCTCGAAGACAACAATCATGATCAATGTTAAAAAAAAACCATTATTTTAAAATAAGTTCTATATCATATTCAATGCCAGTAAAGACCACACTGGAATATTTGTAATGTTTATTACAGAGTTTCAAACAATAAAACTCATTTTATGCAGTTATTTACTAACATAGCTAGCAAATATTTGTTCAAACTAATATTAAATTAGACAGATATGATTATTTTCATTCTCAGCTAAGTCTTAGAGCTTTAGTTCAGAAATTTCCAGACAACTGCACACACCTTGGCTCTACTTTACCATCTGGTTTGGAAGTTTTCAACAGACTATTATAACATGTCCATTTTCCTGCATTGGTAATTACTTTTTAACTGAGATTCCTTAAGCGATTATTCCACCAACCAAAACAGCAATTTCATTTTAAAACATCAAATTCATACTGAGTAATGCCAATTTCATACAGTTCATGTCCGGTATTTGTAATATACTAATAAATAACAATAAACTTATTAGCCATTTTGATACATTGGTCAGGTCAAAATGGACTAGGCTCCCCTTTCCAAAATGAAGTCAGTCTGGAAAGGTTGGCCAACTGACCTCCAGTGCACCACAAACGTGCAGTGGCAATTAGCCACACAGTATCGGTACAACAATGACCAAAGAAAGAAAACCTAAATCTTCAAGAAAGAAACTGCTAACCTGATCCACTAAACTTTGTAATTAAATTACACAAACATTATTTAGAACACTTTATGCTGAATTACCTGCTCAAGATGGCACAGACTGGAGAAAGAATTCAGCAATCTGGCTTTACGCCTTCAGTTTTTGGAGGACGAACAAGGAACACAGGAAATAAGGCAATTAGAAAAATCTCTGCTGACCATCTGGTCAATTCCTAAATTGTTTAACAACTCAATTCCTCATTTGTTAAACAATCAATTTTCCCCAAAAATATCCACCACCCTGTTGTAACATAATTAAATTATAAATATTCCCTACTTCTTCTCCCAATTTCAGTGGCATTTCTAAACTTTATAGTCTTCTGGAACTAGTAGATTTTAAATTACTCCTCCTCCCATGGCTCTCCTTAAATGTGCTTGTACTATATGACAACCAAAAGTGCGCACACACTTATAGGGAATTATTATTACCCTCAAGACCTGTGCTCCACGGCTCTACCTATTCATATTTCCTTTCTGTTATTGCACACAGGTAACAGTCGAGAAACTTCAGATTCCTCTCCCAGTTCGTGCTCCAGTGACTAAAGCCGTACAGTTCATATTTCAAAGTTCATTCCTATATCAATTACCATCTGCTCAACTGGCCTCTTTACCTAGATAGTTAAGTTTGATTTACTCATTATTTGTCAGAAAGTGGAATAATATACAAAACTCCCATCACAGAATTAACAGTTCTGAAACAGATTAATGCAGTCTGAATTCTTAAAAACGGTTTACAGAGGGAGAAATGGTTGAGGTTTTAGTAACATTTGGAAGAAGAGTTCTATGAAGTCTGGAAATCTCATTACTTAAATTGGTATAAACTAAAACATCAAAGGCCAGGTTGCTCCAAAGCACCACAAAGTGTCAGGAGCAAAATCAACAGCTTTCAAAGCAATGTGCTGAAGAATGGATCAGTTTGAATGAATCTGTATCCAGGACTCTGAAGTCTCTGTAATAACATAGTGGCAAAAAAAAACAGGAACCCCTCCCTTAACTGTCTCATTCTCAGACCCGTTTCCAGGATAAATAACCCAGCATGACATAACAGGCAAAGCAGCAGCGGGTGCTGCACCTGATGTTCATTACACAAGCTTGCTGATTCGCTGTTATACCCCAAAACAACCTCACTCGAAAAGGCCTTGCATTATCAACTGTGCACCTGGACTTTACTGAGCTGGCTCCATTTCAGTGATGCACTGTGAAGACCATGCTGACCCTGAAGTATAGGAGGTAGTTTAATTTCTCTTGTAACAATCCGAAAGGAGCACGCAATGGGGTAATCAGTGTTAAACACCAAAATCAGCTGAGACAAAATGGATGATTCCTTACAGGATTCCACGAGTGATGCAACGTGGGCCAGAAATGCTCATTATTCTCTTGGTGGTGTCCATTTCAACTGAGTCGCTCTGTGATCTAATTTCTGGGCCCCCGTTTTTTTATATGATGAAGGTTTGTATCACTATCACAGCACACATCATAATTGGTTTTTAAACTGCAGCCAGCAGTGCCCAGACTGTGATAATATCTCATTACACAAAAATAATCATTACGGCAAAGCTGAAACTGGTCTTGCTGCATGCAAGAATGAGCTGTTTCATTTGCTAAGGAACAGTGAAGAAATTGAACATCCAGCGAGCACCCTACTTTCCACCTTATAGGAGACGGAGGGTTACTGAAGCCACAGCAGATGGACATTAGCCTGACTACAGCTTTGTGATGCGCTGATACTGAAACTTTCTCCCACTCCCATGTTGGCCTGCGTGTGCATTTCTTCAAAATGCCCAGCCTACATGGGTTTCAGGAAAAAGCTGCCACACTGTATCTAAATACTACAGTATCAGATTTGCATCCCAAAATACCTTAGGGAAAGAATAGTCATTAGCAGACGAACTACATCTGAAGGAACCTGGAAAAGAATAGCACATTACTAAAGGGAATAGGTGACATTTCACACCAGAGAACCTGGTGGATTTCTAGAATCCACAGAGAACAGATCACTTCAGATATATTTAGGGGAAGGTGGGTATAGATGGCTCCAAGCAATCAAAGGTAGGAGTCAAATCTCAAAGATCTGGATAAAGTGCAACAAGAACCATTAGGTTTGCCAGAAAGTGGAAGTACAAGGGGCTCAACAGAGGTCTTTGCACAAACCTCAGAATCCAGCCATACCAATATGGAATTGGTAACTAACATAACTCAAAAGGCCCATAAAGAAGCAATATCCAGTGACTAATACCCCAACTTCATTTGAGCCTAAGCAAAACCCATACCATATCTCAGTCGAGTAGAAGCTCACAGTGCTGCCATGCCTATCGTACCTGTTCAGCTAACCTGATACTGGTGACAACCATATGTACTTTAGCTTTTTGAGATCAACAGCTTAGAATGGAAACAAAATGTCAGAATGATGAAAAGAATTTTCAGGAATCTCAAATGGTCACTGTGAAATGGAAAGTAAAGTTAAAACCTTTATTTACCTCTATAAAGGCTACATTTTATTTATTTATTGAGATATAGCATGGAATAGGCCCTTCCAGTCCTTTGAGCCATGCCACCCAGCAATTCCCAGATTTAATCCTAGCCTAATGATGGGACAACTTATAATGACCAACTAACCTAAAAACTGGCAAGTCTTTGGACCGTGGGAGGAAACTGGAGCACCTGGAGGAAACCAACACAGTCACAAAGAGAATGTACAAACTCATTACAGGCAGTGATGGGAATTGAACCCGGGTCGCCTGTACTGTAAAGCATTGTGCCAACCACGCTACTGTGTCTCCCTAAATCTATAATACTGTTATGAATGTACCACAGCTCTGAGGGGCCGAAGGCTGCGAGGTAGCCCCCTCCTTTGTGAGAATCGCAAGATCACTATTGAGTCTGTTCAGCAGACCCAGGAAATGAGAGAAAGACATGCAGAATTCACAAAGATTGGAATGTGACCTGGCCTCCGAGAAGGCGGACCCATTGATACCGGCTATTGCCTCTTGGAGACGGACTTGTGTATTGCATCCTGTACGATGCATCGAAGCCCCAGGCAATGAACCGAGGGGAAGGTTGGTGGAGAGGTTGCATCATCTCAACCTGATTAACATCTGAGACCCTGTGAGTCAGGATAAAAGAGGGTCTGTGGGAACAGCCCCTCAGACTCACCAGAAGAAACGCTAGCGATCCCATAATAGCAAAAGCCGGTGGGAAGGCCACGTGCGTTCGTTTCCATTTGCCCCAGAATCGGTGTGCCTTGACCACGGAAGAATGGTTTTTAACTAACAACGGGGAAATCAACTCCCAACGACTCTCGAAGGATTGTCATCATAAAAGGACTGGGCAAGTTTTAACCTGTCCTGCTCTCAAACCAAAACGCTGCAGCTTGAACTAACTAACAGTGACTTTTATATTTCCATCGGACAATACGTTATCCCCTAGACAACGATAGAGCTATTTCTTATTGATTATTATTATATCCACGTGTTTAGATTTAGTATCGACGACATATATTATCTGTATGTTTGCATTGATATTATTTTGTGTATTTTTATCAATAAATACTGTTAAAAATAGTACCATCAGACTTCAACGGACCTCTCTATCTTTGCTGGTAAGTGACCCAGTAACAGGGTACGTAACAATACTAACTTCTAAAATGGTTCCGGAGAACAGGAAAATTGCAAATGTCACCCCACTATTTAAGGAGGAAGGAAGGCTAAAGACAAAATTATAGGCCAGTTGCCCTGACTTCAGTGGTTGGTAAAATGATATAGTCCATTATTAAGGATGAGGTTTTGGGGTTTTGAAGTGTAGGCCAAAGTCAGGATGGTTTCCTTAAGGGGAACTCTTACCTGACAAATCTGATGACATTCTTTGAGGAAATAGTAGGCAGGATAGACAAAGGAGAGTCAATTTACTTGGATTTTCAGTAGGCCTGACAAGGTGCCATACATGAGATGCAAGGCTACTTAAGACATGAATCCATGGTGTTACAAGAAAGATAATAGCATGAATGGAAGATTGGCTGACTGACAGAACGAAAATAAAGGAGGCCTTTTCTGATTGGCTGTTGTTAACCAGTGGTGTTTTGCAAGGTCATGTTGAGACCACTTCTTCTCATGTCATAAGTTTCATTTGGACAACAGGATTGATAGTTTTGTGGCTAGGTTCATAGATGATACAAAGATAGAGGGGCTGGCAGTGTGAGGAAACAGGAAGTCAAGGAGACAGACATAATGGGAATGGGCAGAGCAGTGATAGATGGAATATAGTTAGTGTTAGAAGCATATGGTCTTATACTTTGGTTGGAAGAATGAAGGCATGGACTAAATTTTTTTTAAATGGGGAGCAAATTCAGTTATCAGAGGTGCAAAGGGACTTGGGAGTCCTTGTGCAGGATTCCCTTAAGGTTAACTTGCAGGTTGAGTTGGTGGAAAAGAAGGCAAATGCAATGTTAGCATTCATTTCAAGAGGACTAGAATATAAAAGCAAGGATGTAATGCTGAGGCTGTAGAAGGCACTGGCCAGACCACACTTGGAGCATTTTGAGCAGTTTTGGGCTCCTTATCTAAAAGAAGAGGTGCTGGCATTGGAGAGGGTCCAGAGCAGGTTCACGAGAATGATTTCAGGAATGAGAGTTAATGCATGAGGAAAGATGATGGCTCTGGGCCTGTACATGCTGGAGTTTTGAATAAAGGTGGGGGGGAGGGGGAAGCTCTTTAAAACCCATCAAATATTGAAAGGCTGAAATAGAGTGGATGTGGAGAGGATGTTTCCTATTGTGTGGGAGTGTAGGACCAGAGGGCACAGCCTCAGAATAGAGGGGCATCCATTTGGAACAGAGATGAGCAGGAATTTCTTTAGCCAGTGGAAGGAATTCATTGCCACAAACAACCATGGAAACCAAGTCATTGGGTATGCTTAAAGCGGAGTAAAGGTTGTGGGGAGAAGGCAAAATGGAGTTGAGAGGAATTAATCAAGCCACAGCAGACTCAATGGGCCGATAGCCTAATTCCACTATGTCTTATGGTCTTTTAGCATTAAAATTGGGACTGAGAACCCAGGGCCCATGCATGAGGGGCACACAAAAGCCCATTGTTAACGGTGGGAGTACGTCACATCATCAAACCAATCCGCCCATCATATCATGGTGGTCATCTGTTCTATGGGTCTGAGGCAACTGGTGTGGAAGCAAATTATCCTTAAGTTACAACCCATGTTAATTTCATTGACCCACCTTGGTTCCAAAATCAAAGAATTTATTTGCTTTACCAAAAAAGCCTATTAAATTTTTCTGCCTTAATAATTCCTCTGTATGCTCCTGAAAATCATGTTCTATGTCATTCAAGGGTATTTCTATTGAGCAGGTTCCTTTTCCAAAAACTCACTTCTGGAAAACATTACAGGGCTATTAAAACAAAAAAATATGCACCATCTTAAAAGTTGATCAATTAATCTGAACAACTATTCTAAGAGTTAGCGCGTCACTGCACTGTAGACACCTTAAACCACTTTTTAATACTGTTTACATTTTAAGCATGTGCAGGTACTTATTTATGTACATTTTGTTCCATATCCATCCTTTAACCTCTAACTTAATTTGTTACATACCTCTTCCTAATTGCTGAAAGTTGTTCTTTGTTGAATGTCATGCCCTGAACAACACACTACAGCAAATTCCTAATATGTAAATTGCAGATCTTTTCATCGTCATAAGCATTTTAAAAATTAAACCACACCTTAAATTTTATAAACTCTGAGAATCCTAGTCTAGTCTGCACAACTTCTTTTTAAATTTACTCACAACATCACTCTAATAAATCTGCGCTGCACTCAATCTAATTTCAATTTATCCTTCAGTTCACTTGAAATTAAGTGCAGTACTAGACATCAATTCAAATTTAGCCTTAATTATAGCCTACACGTAACATTTTAGAAAATTGAAAATTGAAAAATATTCCCGGCCATTTTTCACAAGCTATTTTTCTCCCAAAATTCAAAGTTTGTTCTAAGTTTTCAAGCATGCAACAGGTCACATCACACGTAACAAACTGCTTGAATTAAAGTTGTAGCCATTATTAGAGACATGGCTGCCACCATGGCAGATATGGCTGCTGCATGTTCCAAGGTTTAGATCAGGGGTCGGCAACCCGCGGCTCTTTCATCTCTGCGCTGCGGATCCCTGTGGCTTTGGAAAATAAATGATGAGTATTTAATTAAAATGTATTTTATGTTAGTTTGTTAGTTTTTGAAATGTAGTTCTAAATTTAAAGATTATGGTGATCTTGTACAATCTAAATAAAACGTTGTGGCAACCCATTTCCTGGCACATCCGAACCGGCTCACAATTAGCTAGCGTTCCGGCTAAGGGAGATAACCTACGGGGGTTTGTGAGTACGTGTCTTTTGGAGCATCCGCGCCCACGGGGAGGCGGGTTGAGGGAGGCTTAAAAGCAAGGCTGTTTAGTTCGAATAAAGTTCTCTGACTGCAGTTTACCGACTCCGTGTCGTTATTTTAGCGCTGCGTGTAGCACACCGCTACGTGTTTTTTATCGCTATTAATATACGTCACCACTGCCGATGCCTGACACCCGCCAGTGCGTGATTTCTTTTAATTTTTCGATCCAAGGTAGGCTAACTATGGAGTAACCTTCAACCCAACGTCTTTTTTTCGGAGTTCAAAATGTTTTTGTTGCATGCAGAAATGTAATTTTGTTTTCTCTGCAGGAGTTCATCGATTTCATAAATGCAACACATTATAGTTTGTTTATGCATAGCATAAAGGCAAAAAAAAACGTTATTTCATTTTAAATGTCAAACGGGTTTTGTGGCTCCCAGTGTTTTCTTTTCTGTGGGAAACAGGTCCATATGGCTTTTTCAGTGGTAAAGGTTGCCGACCCCTGGTTTAGATGTTTCAAAAGGGACGGGAGAGAGGTAAAAGAGATGGGGGAGTGGAATTGCTAATCAGGGAGAGTATTACAGCTCCTGAAAGGGGGCTGGGCATTGTAGAAAGACTGTCTACTGAGTTTGGTGTGTATGGAACTCACAGGAAGGGAGTGATCATTCTATTGGGAGTATTCTATAGACCACCCCCCACCAATAGCAACAGGAACAAGAAGAAACAGATTGGAAGGCAGAGTTTGGAAAGATGCAAAGATAACAAGGTCATAGTCATAACAAGGGTGATTTCAACTTCCCCAATATTGATTGGCAGTTTCTAAGTGCAAATGGTTTAGATGGGGTGGAATGTGTTATGTCTGTCCAGGAAGGATTCCTGACACAATATGTAACAAGGTCAATTAGAGGGGAGGCCATTCTGGATCTGGTACTAGACTATGAACCTGGTCAGGTGTCAGATCTCTCAGTGAGTGAGCATTTTGGAGACAGTGACCACAAATCTCTGACCTCTACCATAGCCTTACAGAGGGATAGGAGCAGACAGTATGAGAAAGTAATTAATTGGGGGAGGGGGAATATGATGCTATTAGGCAGCAACGGGAGCATAAAGGTTCAAGATTCTAGTTCATTTGTCATGTGTACATCAAAACATACTGTGAAATGTGTCATTTGCATTAACAACCAACACACCTGAGGGCATTGGGAACTGATACACTCAGGGAAATGCACAATGGAAATTAGCAGGGTTTTTTTTAGGGAGTACTTGCATGGGTTCTGGTTAGATTTGTTCCATTAAGACAGGGAAAGAATGGTAGGCTGAAGGAACCATGGTTGACAAAGAATGTGGAATATCTTGTCAAAAGGAAGAAATAAGCTTACTTAAGGTTTAGGATGAAAGGATCAGACAGTGCTCCAGAGAGTTACAAAGAAGGCCATGAAGGAGCTCAAGAATAGATTTAGGAGAGCTAGAAGAGACATGAGAAGGCCTTGGCAAGTAAGATTAAGGAAAACCCCAACACGTTCTACACATATGTGAAGAACGGGATGATGACTAGAGTAAAGTTTGGACTGACTGGGAACAGAAGAGGAAATGTGCTTGGAGTTGGAGGAGGTAAGGGAGGTCTATAATGACCTCAGTGAGAGAAACCATAACATTTGTGAGGATGGTGTAGAACAGGTTGACGTGTTAGAACATGGCAATGTTAAGAAGGAGCATGTACTGGAACTTACGAAAAACATTGGGATATATCCCAGGTTACTACGGGAAACCAGGGAAGAGATTACTGCACCTTTGGTGATGATTTATGCATCCTTATTAGCCACAGGAGCAGTACCAGATGATTGCTTAAGAAAGTGAGTAGAGATAACCCTGGGGATTATAGAACAGTGTCTTACTTCTATTGTGGACAAATTGTTGCAGATTATTAAAGATGGGATTTACCAGCATTTTGAGAAGCATAATTTGATTAGTAATAGTTAGCTTAGTTTTGTGAAGGGCAGGGCACAAGCCTGACTGAATTCTTTGAGGCTGTGGCAAAGCACATGTATAAAGGTAGAGCAGTGGGTGTGGTGTAAATGGATTTTAGTAAGGCCTTTGATAAGGATTCCTGTAGAAGACTCATTCAGAAAGTCAAGAGGCACAGGACCTAGGGAAACCTGGCTGTAGATTGGCTTGCCCACAGAAGACAGAGGGTGGTTGTAGACGGTGTTCTGCAGGGATCTGTTCTGGGATCCCTGCACTTTGTGATTTTTAGAAATGACTTGGATAAGGAAGTGGAAGGATGGGATAGTAAGTGTGCAGATAACATGAAGGTTGGTGGTGTGTGCAGCACAGAAGGTTGTCAAGGGTTACAGAACACCGATAGGATACAAAGCTGGACTGAGAAGTGACAATCCAGAAAAGTGTGAAGGGCAGAAATGGCAAATAACTGGGCATGCTGCCAGGGATTGTGGTAGAAGCAGATATATTAGGGACATTTAAGAGGCTTTCAGGCAAATAGATAATAGAAAAATGAAGGGCTATGTGGGAGGGTAGGCACAGCATGATCTTAGGGTAGATCATATAATTGATAACCAACACAGGCACATCTAAAGGATGTGAGCTTAGCCTGCTGCCGTACTTGCTTTACACCCATGACTGTGTGGCTAGGCACAGCTCAAATGCCATCTAGAAATTTGCTGATGACAACTATTGTTGGCAGAATTTCACATGGTGACAAGACGACATGCAGGAGAGAGATAGATCAGCTAGTTCAATGGTGTGGCCGCATCAACCTTGCACTCATCGTTAAGTCCAAAGAACCGATTGTGGACTTCAGAAAGGGTAACACAAGGGAACACTCACCAGTCCTCATAGAGGGATCAGAAGTGGAAAGAGTGAATAATTTCAGTTCCTGGGTGTCAACATCTTTGAGGATCTATTGTGGGCCCAACATATAGATGCAGTTTCAAAGAAGGCACAACAGCAGCTATATTTCATTAGGAGTTTCAGGAGACTTGGTATGTCATCAAAGACTTGCAAATTTCCTCAGATGGAGAGCATTCTAACGGGCTGCATCACCATCTGGTATGGGGGAGGGCATTGCACAGGATCAAAATCAGAAAGCAGCAGAAAGTTGTAAACTCAGTCAGCTCCATCATAGGCACAAGCCTCCCCAGCATCCAGCATACCTTCAAGGAGTGATGCCTTAAAAAGGTGGACCACAATCACGAAGGACCTGCCTTCTTCTCTTTCCTACCATCAGGGGGGAGGTACAGGAGCCTGAAGGCACACATTCAACAATTCAAGAACAGCTTCTTCCCTTCTGCCATCAGGGTTCTGAATGGACATTGAACCTCACTACTTTTTTTTCCCCCTTTTGCACTACTTATTTAACTTTAATATATATAACACCCTACCTACTGTAATTCACAGTTCTTTTATGAAGTATTACAGTGTACTGCTGCTGCATAACAACAAGGTTCACAGCACTTGCTGGTAATATTAAACCTGATTCTGATAAGGTCAGGACAACATGGACTTAACGGCCTGTATTGTACTGTGCTGGGATGAAATGTTCCATCGGGAATTTCCAGCACCTGCAATAATATTGATTCACATTAAATTAGCTACTGTTTAAGATCATTTTAAAAACAGCCTCTTATTGCAAGTGGACGGGGGTTTATAGTTATGCAGGAGAGAACAAAAAAGATGGGAATTGGGCTGATGGGATTAAAACTATAGGTTATCGCATTAAATAATCTATTTCACACATGAAACTATAGGCAAAGATACTAAGTGGGAAAGTGGATCTGTTGCTCTTGTTACAGTTATACCAAATTTAAAAACGTAACATTGGAAATCATAAAGTTAACTCTGAGCCTAAGATTTACTAAATTCAGACAACAGACGCCAAAGCTTGTGCAATCACTCGACCCCAGGTGTCCAATGATGCAATGTTTTGATAATGTATATTCTACCGCCTATTTCTACCATAGAGTATATTACAAAATAATTAGTTTTGTAAAGATACCACTCCATCCAATTCTAATTTATCAACCTCTATACATAACTACTATACTACAATTTATTGAATTAACCACTTCCTGATTCTGGGGTTGATTATTTTAACTCAATCTCAAAAGGGGCATGTAAGATTTATTTAAAACAGTCCAATGTTACAGCTGCATATTAATAAGATATTCTTTTATTAAATAATAAGTCTCAGTCTACTTATTCACAAAGGCACCTTCAAATTATGCTTCTGGTCTACTTTTAAATTGTTGTTCCAGTTTCGTATGCCGCACCCTAACTCCAAATGCTCATTTGTGACATCAGCAAGTGAAGTGAAACCGTATAGCATTCAAATTTCTTATGTTACTCAAGGACAGAAAACCTCTTTTCCACATTCAGCTGCTGAGAAACCAAGAACACAGACCATGGAAACTTAGATGAGATGACTGTTATAGGGCTACAAGAAATCCAAAGAGACCTGAGCATCCATAGAAGGAAATTGGGATAAGGATCCTAAAATCGTATCGCTTGTGTTCAGCTACTATTAATATGCAAGTAACAACAGAAAAGTGTGGCTGAGATTTAAAATACTTTAATATTTTGACTTCAGCCGGCAACGAATGTTGATGTGATTTAATCAGCAATGTTTACTTGCCTTGTACCATTATCTAATAAGAATCTACTTGCATTTATCCCAGAATTTTCACAACGCAACTGACCATTTAGTGTGCAGTCGCCATACTAAGAAATAAAATGGGACAAAAGAGGAAATTGAATCACTATAATAGGACACGCGACGATTCTCTAACGGAAGAGTATGAAATTCTCCAAGTTCTTTGTTGCTCTTTTAATCCTATTGCAGTAAAAAGGCTACAAGGCCTTTGGGATGTCGGAGCAACCAGGAGACACTCAGAAAATATCACAATATATTTTCCTAACAATAGCCGATTATATATGTCTTCTTTAAAGAAAACAGATCAAGTGGTTAAAACTTGATTTCGTTTCGATGTTATTTCCGGGAATAGTGAAGTTCGAAGCCAATTGTGAAGGCGAGAATTTTGCGACCCATCAGCCATTTGATAAGTCTTAACGATGATAAAAGCCATGAGTCAATGAGACAAGTTTTTTTTTTACAAAAATGCGACTAGGTTTTTGGCCGTTATTTGAATGAGCAAAGCGTAATTCTGACAGAATTCCCCAACACCAAACAGGCGCTGAGGTAGTGAATACTCACTGCAGATGGATCTCTCATGATAATCTTTTTAGCCAGCGTGACGGTGCGGCTGGTTCGCTTTTTCTCCTGTGTCATCCTGTCACATTTTACCAGGGCTGCGAGGCACTCGCCGCCCTCGGCTCGCTGCTCTCCCGGCGGGGGGACGGCACGGCCCGCTGAGCTCCGCGGCGGCTCGGCGCTGTCACTCATCGAACTGCCGAACCCCGGCCGCTACATCGCCGCCGCCGTCGCCTCCCCCCGGGCCTGCGCCGCCCTCACGTGACGGCGGCCGGAACCGCGCGAGAGCCGCCCGGACACTGGCGCCAAATCCGGAGCTGGCTGAACGGCGTCGTTATTTCACAGCGAACAGAAATTGCACTGCGTGCCGTCCGTACCGATAATTTCTCTTTCAATATTCCTGTTAGTTTCTGCATAGAGGGATACAGAGTACAAGATACAAGTCAAAAGAAAAAAAAATAAAATAGTACCAAATACATTGTATCAAAAATAGTTAGAATCAGAAAACCCTGTATTCATAAAAATTGAATGATAATAATTTTGTTATACAAGTCCAAACCCACTACCAAAGTCAGAGCTGTTAGGAAAAGCAAGAAAAAAGAGAAAATACCCTTATATAAAATATATTATTAGCCACCATCTGTACTTTTACAGGTTTTGAAAATAACTCAGAAATTGTCCCCACAATGTAAAAAAGTTTTGGCTAGATTCAAAAACTGAACATCGGATCTTCTCTAAATTTAAGCATAACAACATTCCGTAACTATTGAGCAGATCATTTAATTACAACCTTTCATTGAGGTGGAACAAGGTTAAACTATAACAGTGCTGAATAAAGCATTATAGAGAAAGTGAAATGCCGCTAAACCATAAAGTGCAAGGCCATTAAACAAGTAGAGTTCATTGAACAGAGGGACCGAAGCTATCCTTGAGCCTGCTGATTAATGCCTTCAGACTTTTTTTAGTATTTTTTGCCAGATGGGGTATGGGAGAAGAGAGAAGGTCCGGGGTGGGTGGGATCTTTGTTTCTGCTCCACGGAGGCAACAAATGTAGAAAGAGTCCCATCGAGGGGGATGCTAGTTGCCTTTTATTATTGCCGTGATGTGCTGAGCTGTGTAGTTTCCTGTAGCTATACCAAGCCGCGATACAGGGCAGGCTATGAAGAGATTGTAATGGAATTATAGTATTGAATGCAGAGCTGTAGCCAATAAACACTAGTCTTACATAAGTATCTTTACTGTCCTGATGCTCCAGGGATGAGTGTGGGGCCGGGGAAATGGTCGTATAGACCTGTTTTGGCAGTAGGTGAACTGCCATCAAGTCATTCATTGGGCAATTATGATTGAGATCTGTTTTTTCTTAGGTATCAGGTTGGTAGTGATATTAAGCAGGTAGGAACCTCAGATCCGTGCATACTGCATTGAGATACATAATATAATTATGCTGCTAAAACTATAGAGAGGATTGTACCTGCAACCACACAAAAATTATTCACAATCAAATTGAATTTATCCCTAAATGTCAAATACCATAAATGTCATGTACAGTGTATTTGGACATAGTGACTGCTTTATTACACATACCTGCATGTTAATGCAAGTATCTAATCAGCCAATCATGTGGCAGCAATTCAATGCATAAAAGCATGTAGACAGGGCCAAGAGGTTCAATTGTTGTTCACACCAAACATCAGAATGGGAAAGAAATGTGATCTAAGTGATGTTGACTGTGGAATGATTGTTGGTGCCAGACAGGGTGGTTTGAGTATCTCAGAAACTGCTGACCTGGGATTTTTATGCACAACGGTCTCTGGAGTTTACAGAGAATGGTGTGAGAACCAAAAAAATCAAGTGAGTGGTAGTTCTGTGGGTGAAAATGCCTTGTAAATGAGAGAGGTCAGGGGATAATAGCTAGACTGGTTCAAGCTGACAGTAACACAAATAACCATGTTACAACAGAGGTTCATAAAAGAGCATCTTTGAACAAACAACACATCAAACCTTGAAGCAGCAGAAGGCAACACCAGGTTCCACTCATGTACCTAATAAAGGGGCCGCTGAGTGGATATCCAGACATATAGTGCAGCTTTGTGCGAGGAACAATCAGACAGACTCAAACTACAAGAATATGATAGTTCTATACATGTTCCAATGATCAGTCACCAATTGTACATACTGACCTAGAAATGTCTTGACCATTTCCTGCATTTGTCAACTGATATGAAAAACGTTAGCAGCATAGTACTTGATCAGTATGAAGAATTATGCACACATCTAAATTTTAACAGAAACTTTTCAATCACTAGGTTTTTGAGAAATAAATTAAAGTACGTTGGATGCTAGAGGAATGCAAACCATTTCTATTATTGGTGAAGCATACAAGGTATTACATAGATCAAAATAATCTCATTAGGAATTTGTACGTAATTGTGGGTGAAATAGTTTTTGGAGCTATTTTCATGTACCACATCCGGAGATAAAATGTGAAACTAAGAGGAAAGTATTGGCTAGAGTAAGTTTTATAACAAGGCTTTGGATATCTTTCAATGAAATTCCTTGAATATACATAGCCTGGCATTTAACTAAATTAAGGAATTGCCCTTTCAATAATGAAATACCCTTTCAACACTCAAAAATCCATACGCTTATTACATTTTCAAGGTGACTGTTTTTGCTGGGGTTTTGTCTGTGAAAAAATGACAGTCTATTAATTCACATAATGGACGATATTAATCCATCTTTGTGCTATTACTGGAGGGATAAAATTTGGACAAGAAAACTCTTCTCAGACTCATCTGATGGGATCAACTCTACTCGTCCTTTGTTTAACGAGTTTAAGATGTACTTTTGAGCCTGGATCACTGCACTGAAATGTCAACTACCATTCTAACACAGGGATTGAATTTATTGTAGTCTAGTTTAAAGGTGAGAGAACTACAACAGGGATAAAATGACACCGATCCTTTTGTTAAATGATAATGACTCTTGGGTTAATAATACCAAGGCCCTAAAATAGGACTCTATTTGTTCAACTTGCATTTGACATTCAGTTTTATCAGGCAGCATAAAATGGGTCAAAAAACACAAAACACAAGCAGCATATTGGTTCCACAGAAAATTGGAGGATCTCATTTGATGTTAGTACACAATAGTGCAAGTCCAATGCCGGGTTAGTCAATTTGGCCTCAAGATAACCTTTTCCACGTTCACTATTATATAGAGAGCTGCCTTTCTACATGGGATCTGAGACAACAAATAGTATTTTCAAAGTTTAAATTCAGTGAATCTGATGGATGTAGCCATTTCAGTTTGCATCTGGCAAACACAGCTACTGTGACCTGTAAACAAATCTTATGAATAAGTAACGGGCACTCAGTCAGATTCAGTTTTAATCAGACAATATACAGTATATATATTTAACAGCTGCACCTTGGTGTAAGAGCCAAGGGAAAATTACAGAGTTGAGAGTATAAAAATATAAATCAAACTAATTTTAATTCAAAGTTACATATGATGCATAGGTAAAATATGCTAGTGATCTTACTTTAATATCTATCATAAACAAACAGACATTCATTAAGGTGGATCTATTTTTTAAAATGTTACTGAGACTTGTAAGTAGGCTGTAGTTATTAAACAAGGCAAACTAGGTGTAATTACTGATCTGTATTTAGATCCATCAAATGCACAGTAAAGAAACATTTCAATGATATGTTTAGTGGCAAACTTCAGCTCAAGTTATCCCCATACTTCATTAAACTCTTAGGCAGTCTCTTGGGATCAGGGATGATTTGCTTCTGTTTCACTTTGATGGCATAGCTGATGAGCCCAAAGTGAGAGATGTGCAAACTCCACAAGATGTGTAACAATAGATGTTGGATGGAGTGGGTGGGTGGGGTAGCTCGTGATCCCTTTCCATAGTTTATGCTGACTTTGTATATCCTCCAAACAAAGAGGCTCAAAGTCCTCTGTACCATCCCCAGTGACTCACTAGCAATTTAAGCAATTATGGAACAAGGATTCCCATGGACTGGTGGTGATAAGGAGATTTTGAGAATATCCTTCAATTTTTGACCCCTTGGTGCCACAATGGAATTCAAATCAGAGCAGCAATTTCCATCATTAAATTTAGGGTATGTAAATCAGGTTGAGAGAAACTCCCTTCCAAGTTTTCGGGGCAGACAGAAACTAACAGCATTTTCAAAACTGATTTTAAGAAGGAATCTGAAGACAGAAGCAACAGGCAAACTTAGCTCATGTGTCTTGGTGTAAGTAAATCTCATGAATAAGTAATAGTGCTCAATTGGATTGAACCTGTGGTTAGGATACAATATAATCCACCTGTTTAAACTGAATCCTAATTGCGGACTTAAACCAACACGTCAGACCTGCAGTAAATGCAACCTGTCCATTGGAATAAGAACTTCTCAACTGTGCAAGGTGGAAGGGAACAAACTCATCATCGTTTCATTTATTCTTCTGGTGGATTTGGAAGAATTTACAGAGATAACATTAGGGGTATCTCTTTGATGAAGTGCCTGTTGCAGATAGTCCAAATCTCAGAGTGATCTGCAGGGCAGTGATCATTTCTACCCAGGAGGTCGTGAAATTTGCTTTGATATTTTAATCTTCAAGATCTCTTTTCTCCATACTGTCAAAGACTGAGCCAGCAAACATCATTTTGTCATTCACACCTGCTGTCACTGAGTGGTAGCTCCTGAGATACGGGAAGCAGTTTAAGTTTTCCACGACCTTGTCATCTACATTATGGGTGGCTGACATTGCACAGTTGGAGCTGGTTAGAAGTTTTTTTTGTTTTGCAAATAGTCTAGTGTAAGACCCATTTTTCTCATTTGTTTCAGTAAGGTGATGATGACTCAGAGGTCAGGATCCAAAGATACAGAAGTTGATTCCTGAATGCTAAAGTGCAATAACTAAGATTGGAGTGACCTTGATTCTGGAGTGAAGGTTGAACAAATTTCCATTTATCCTGTGGATTGGCAGGGAGAAAGTTTCTTGGAGGTGAAGTTCAGTACTGCAGTGAGAAAAATTGAAAATGGCACTGGGGCACTCTCTTGTATGTAAACTGTCTGCACTGAAATTTGTCTGAGCGGGATAGTTAAAGTTCACAGTGTGCATGACATCAAACACAAGATGGAGTCAAATTTCTGAAGGCCACCAAGTCTTGATTAATGGAGTCAAAGGCTTTTGTGAAATTACTTAAGCTATCCACAATGGTTCACGTTGCTGTGTTACTGGAGTTCTTGTACAGTGAAAATCATGCCTATTGTGTTTCAGTACAAATGGAATCTACATCATAACTCAGGGAACAACTCTTCAGCCAACAGCTGCAGGTGGTTAACTCTGCCCCATGTGTCGTCATTCTTGGAGCAGATGAGTGTGGAGACTGGGGAAACTGCTCTGTAATTACTGCAATCAGATTTGTTTTCTCTTTCATGAAAATGGCCTCAATATCCCTGAGGTCTTCTAGATGGTGCTGCTCTTCCTAGATGTGAGAAATTTGAGTTTAAAGTTCCTCTGTGATGCACTATCAATAACTCTCGGAGACGTGGGTTAAGGTAGGCTTTTATTGGCTGGAAGAAAGCACAAGCAGCAAGTGACCACCACACAACATCCTGGAGACTGAGGGAGGAGCAGTGCTTTCAATCGCCTTTATACCAGGGTCTGTGGGAGGAGCCACAGGAGCAGTCAGCAGGGGGCAGGGGGGGGGGGCGTGTCCAGACAGGTATATGTAGTTCACCACACTCTGCACCAGACTTTACAACTTCATTTGGAATACTATGTACTCACAAGGCCTCTCGTTTCTCATTTGATATATTTCTATTTTGATTTCTTGTGAACCTGGGGTGGGGATGAGGTTGGACTGGGTAGCACGCTTTTGAATGGAATCAAGGACGGGGCCACTGGTAAGGATTTCTTTCAAATACAGCCTGGCTCCTACAATGGAGTTTGGGATGGGGAGTAGTGGGTGAGTAGGTTTTCAGCGACTATTGTGACAACACCGTCTGGATACCAGGATCTCATAGCCAACCAATTGTGCTTTAAATATCAGGCTTTCTGTTGACTTGTAAAGACGTTTCTTCTCACTTTGACTGTACAGGAGTTTTCAATATAGTGGTTACGTGGAGAAGAAAAGAGTGCATTATAGCAGGCAACCATTCTACTACAGATTCAGAGTCCTCGATTTGTATCCATGGAATAAAATAGATGAATTGGATTTCACTTTTTACCATCATTTTTCTCTAAATACTTCCAGATTCAGCTAAACGTCGATTGGCTGCACGGTTTGTTGAGCCATCTGGACTGTACATGGGGTGTTCAGTGCCAGCACTTACACTGTGTCAAGTCTGGTTCAAGCCTGTTTCTGTCTCAGGTTTCAAAGGAGTTGCAATCTATCCCGGAACTTCTGTTTCATTGGCAGTGTGTTTAGCATAGCAAATGTAACCAGACAGTGCCTTTAATTTACATTAATTAGGGCTGAATAATTAGTTATGTCTGGAATAACTGATATGATATTTTAACAATGGTTTGCAGAATTTATACAGCACATGGAGAACAGCTGTGTTGCATCTGGAAAACCTGTGCAGTGTGCCATCACCACTGGAAAATCGCTTATACATTCCATAGTTTATACAGGAGGCTAAATCTGAGGTAAACAGTTTGCAGCAAAGAACAAGAAATGGCCCTAGTGTCTGCTCATTGGATTAAAAAAGAAATCAGAGTAGATCTTCTGTGCTCCAGGTAAATTTTACAAAATGATAACCAGATGTTTTGCACTTATAAACTAATCAAAAATAATATTATAGCTGTTAGATTCATGTATGGTTTGCAGCTAAAAATAACTTAATGTTTTAATATACTTTTTTCCAAGCATGGCACAGCATCCTATTAAACAACTGTTTTATTTAGTATGTCACAACTGGGCCAAAAAGGCAGATTTAGTACCTGAGCATGACGTACATTGTTTTGCCTATCTTTAATTATACACTTTCCCAATCCCACCTTCTTCCAGCAATTGTCATGTTGATGTTGTCTCTACTCATCCAGTGGAAGTGGCCACTAATACACTCTTAAAAGAAGTCACCAATTTGTACTGAAGTTTGCCTTAACAATCTTGGTAAATGTTTGCATGTTGGAACTTATAGAAAACCTGACAGAAACACGAGACAGCAAATATTGGAATCTGGAACCACACGATACATTGACAGACAGGAGAAATCAACAGGCACTTTATCTGTAGGTGATTTTTCATCAATTTAAGTAGCAGCAATGGGTGAACTTTCTTCGCTTTTGAAGTTTAAAATAGGAATGTTGACCCTAAAAAAAATCATGCCGGTATGAAATCCACATTGCAAACTTCCTGGAAGTGTTTACCGCCACCTTCAATAAATGTATGTCGTGTGTGTGTGTGTGTGTGTGTGTGTGTGTGTGTGTCAGTGTGTGTGTGTGTGTGTGTGTGTGTGTGTCAGTGTGTGTGTGTGTGTGTGTGTGTGTGTGTATGTGTGTGTGTGTGTGTGTGTGTGTATGTGTGTGAGAGAGTGTGTGTGTGTGTGTGAGAGAGTGTCTGTGTGTGTGTGTGTGTGTGAGAGAGAGTGTGTGTGTGTGTGTCAGTGTGTGTGTGTGTGTGTGTGTGTGTCAGTGTGTGTGTGTGTGTGTGTATGTGTGTGTGTGTGTGTGTGTATGTGTGTGAGAGAGTGTGTGTGTGTGTGTGTCAGTGTCTGTGTGTGTGTGTGTGAGTGTGTGTGTATGTGTGTGTATGTGTGTGTGTGTGTATGTGTGTGTGTGTGTCTGTGTATGTGTGTGTGTGTGTCTGTGTGTGTGTCTGTGTGTGTGTGTGTCTGTCTGTGTATGTGTGTGTGTGTGTGTGTGTGTGTGTGTGTGTGTGTGTGTGTGTGTGTGTGTCTCCAAGAACACCTAGAAGTTCTAAAGTCGCATGTAAGTAGTCAAAATACAAGTGCTAACAGTCTCAATTTGAATTGGTTAAATGGAGAAGAAAGCAAAGGCCTTGGAGTAACAGTAATGAGTAGCAAGCACTGTAATAAAATTAGTCTGTAAACAGCAGTAAAAAAGACTGATGTACATATCTATGAAAGATGGGTTTGCATGAATACAAAATGTAACAAATGAAATCATTCATAGCCATGAAGAGACATGTGGTTAACATAGAGACATGACGTTGGTTTGGGCTAGAATGATTGTGTGCCTTCCTGTTTTGAAGTTTTTTGTACAGATGGGGGTGGGGTGGAGGTTGGAGAGAAACTGTGGTAGCCATGTCAGTGACGTACAGTATGCTGAAATATAAAAATAACCTGAGCTCATCTTAACACAGAAACCACAGAGCAAAAGTAAAGTACCAGAAAGGGACATGACAAATTACTTTGTATGCATGGCTGGGTACCACAGAGAAAATAAAGTTGGGTAAAAGAAACTAGAAACAGCATTCCTCTTCAATGCTTTAGTATTACTTAGTGTCAATCAGGTGTTAGATAATCCCTTATTTCCATGACAATAACCAATTCTTCTACTCTGGAACTGAGGCTCCACTACCAGGCTGTGATGCAGCCAGTCCATATACTCTCCACTACAGAAGTTTGTCAAAGTTTTAGATGTCATGCCCAATCTTTGCAAAATCCTAAGCAAGTGGAGGCGCTGCCGCGCTTTCTTCGTAATTGTATGTACGTGCTGGTTCCAGGACAGTTAATGATAACACCAAGGAATTTAAAGTTGCTGATCCTGTCCACCTCTGATCCTCTGATGAGGGCTGGCTCGTATAACTCTGGTTTTTTCCTCCTGAAGTTAATAACCAGCTCCTTGTTGTGACACCACTCAGCCAGATTTGAATCTCCCTCCTACATGCTGATTCATTACCACCTTTGATTTGGCCAACGACAATGGTGTCATCAACATTTTAAATATGGCATTGGAACTGTGCTTTGCTTCACAGTCATAAATATGACGCAAGTAGAGCATGGGGCTAAGCACACAGCCTTGTGGTACACCTGTGCTGATGGAGATTGTGGAGGAGATGTTGTTGTTAATCCAAATTGACTGGGGTCTGCAATTGATGGAGTCATGGATCCAGTTGCACAAGAAGGCAATGAGGCTTAGGTTTTGAAGCTTATTCTTTAGTTTTGAAGGGATGACGGTATTGAATGCTGAGTTGCAGTCACTTTGCTATTCAGATGTTCCAGGGTTGAGTGTAGAGCCAAAGAAATGGCATCTGCTGTTGACCTGTTATGACAGTCGCAAATTGGAGAAGCTTCAAGTCATTCCTTTGGCAGAAGTTGGTATGTTTCATCACCAACCTCTCAAAACACTCTATCACTGTGGATGTAAGTGCTATTGAATGATTGTCATTGAGGCAGGTTATTTGTTCTTCGTAGGTACCAGTATAAGTGAAGTCTACTTGAAGCAGGAGGGTACCTCAGACATCCAAAGTGAGAGGTTAAAGATCTCAGTGAACATGCTAGCCTGTTGATCAGAACAGGTCTTTAGTACTTGGCCAGGTACCTCTTCTGGGTGGGATGGGTTACCATCCTGAAGGCTGCTTGCATGTTGGCCTCAGAGGCTGAAATCACAGGATCATTGGGGGCTGTTGGAGTTTATGGTGGTTTCTCCAATTTTTGATGGTTAAGGCAAGCATAGAAGGCATTAAGTTCATCTGGAAGCAAAACCTTGTTTTCACCGATGCCACTTCATTTAACTTTATACAAGGTGATTGTATTCAAAGCCTGCCACAACTATCGAGCAGCCTACATTGATTCATCTTTAGTCTGGAATTGCCATTTTGCCTGAGAGATGGCTTTCCAGAGATCATATCTGGACCTCTTGTAACTTTCTTGGTCACCAGATCTGAATGCCTCTGATCTGGCCCTCAGCGGACTGCAGGTTTATCCAGGGCTTCTGATTGGGGAAGGCTCTGAATGATTTTGTGGGGACACGTTCATCTACAACTGTTTTAGTAAAGTATGTGACAACTATGGTGTACTCATTCAGATCCGCAGGTGAGTCCTTGAACATGCTGCAGTCTACAAACACAAAGCAATCCTGTCACCGTTCCTCTGCCTCCTGTGACCACCTCTTTGTTGTCCTAGTCTCTGGAACTTTGCTCTTTAGCCTCTACCTGTATGCAGGTAGGAGGAGGATAGCCAAGTGATCAGATTTACAGAAATGCAGTCTGGGCATGGAACTGTAGGCATTCCTTATCTTAGTATAACAGTGGTCTAGTGCAGGGGTGGGCAAACTTTTTGACTTGAGGGCTACACAGGGTTCTAAAATTTGACAGGGGGGCCAGACCAGGAGCAGATGGATGGAGTGTTTTGGTAATACACCTCATAAGAGAAAATAAAATATCATTGGATATGTAGAAAACATGTGCTTTAGTTTCGATTGAAAATGAACAAATGCATTACAACAAAATATCTGTCTTTGAAGTCACATGGTATTTAGCTATTTATTGAAATGACTTTTAAAACACTGAAAATTAAATGAATAAAATACAGCTTTTTTTAATAGTAATAGTTATTATTTTAAAGCACTGAAAATTCTGTTATCCTTCAAGATATTATCATCATCACTCTCCTCCTGACTGTCTTTATCTCAAAAACGGTAGGAGATGCAGGTCTACTTGTCCTGCTCCTTCTTATTCAATTGTCCCCTGTGCCAAAACTCAACAATGACCTGCACAATGACAGAACAGTGAGAGCGCGCCAGAATGCGGAGCGCGTTATTTGATCTGGAGCGCATTTTTTATTTTGAGAACGTACGTGCACCTGTGCACTACTCATATCCATCACTTAACAGAAATGACATGTAACATGTAAGGCTTATTGAAAAAAATATTTTCAAATGCATTTTTTACATAACACAACGAAGAAACTTATTTTTAATTTCAGTGGGAACAGTGTTGTTGGTCTCCCTTTTTAGCCAGTGCATCAAAGTCTGGATTTAGTTTTGTTGTGGCGATTCTCAGGATGGATCTGAGGTGTTGGTCAGTTAACTTGGATCTGTGGCTGGCTTTGTTTATGTTCATGACGCTGAACGCCTGTTCACACAAATAGGTCGAGCCGAACAACGCCAGCATCTTCTGTGCCGTCCTCCGCAGGTTTGGAAACACTTCTTTACCAAGTGAAGCATAAAAGTCATTCAGTTTAAGAGAGTTGAACTTCTCTTTTAAGACGGGGTCAGACTGAAGGTCTATCAGTTCCAGCTGTAGCTCCTCTGGTGCTGTTTCAGGATCTTGTGACAGGGGACAGGCCACCAACTGAAGTGACCTGTCAATTTTTTCAAAATCAGAAAAGCGACGGCAGAATTCTCTGTGCAACGCATCCAGTGACTCGCTGTATTTTTTCACATTTGCGCCGGCCTCCTCCAGCGTGGCTAGTGTGGGAAAATGAGTGAATAACTTATTCAAAATTTGCCTGGAGAAAGAAGCCAGCTTGGATTTAAAGGCTTTCACGTTTGTGTACATGTCATGCACAAACTGATCCTTCCCCTGTAGCTTCACGTTCAGTTCATTCATGTGTGAAAATATATCCACGGCAAACGCAAAGTCACAAAGCCAGCTCTTGTTGCTCAGCTCAGGAAATTCGCTGGCTTTCCTCAGTAACTCCAAAAATGCACCGATCTCCTCTTTGAGCTCCCATACTCATTGAAACACTTTGCCCAAACTTAACCAGCGGACACGGGAGTGATAAAGTAGGTCCTGGTGATCCAGGAACGTGATGAACTGACGGTGCTGAAGTCCCCTTGCACGTATAAAGTTGACAAGTTTTACGACAGGATTCACAACATGATTCAGCTGTAATACCGATTTACATAGAGATGCTTGGTGGATGATGC
Organism: Hypanus sabinus; assembly: GCF_030144855.1. Taxonomy (NCBI): domain Eukaryota; kingdom Metazoa; phylum Chordata; class Chondrichthyes; order Myliobatiformes; family Dasyatidae; genus Hypanus; species Hypanus sabinus. The sequence goes on from NC_082710.1 coordinate 45,400,068, forward strand.
AGTGAAGGAAAGTAACATCCTGGTCAGGATTTTCATCTTTCACTTTATTCTGTATTCTCCTCAGCAGGCCGACATTTTTCCCCGTCAAATTAGGAGATCCATCTGTGGTGACGTTGATAAGTTTACTCCAAGGGAGCTTTATATTTTCGATGACAGCAGACACCCGGTCATTCAAGTCCTCTCCCCGTGTTTTTCCTTTCAGAGACTCCATTGTCAAAAACTCCTCCGTTATTTCAAAAGTATTGTTAATTCCTCGGATAAAAATGAGGAGCTGAGCAGTGTCTTTTACATCGTTGCTTTCATCCAGTGCTAATGAATATAACGTGAACGACTCTGCCTTTTTATTTAAGTCGCTGGTTATATCTTCATCTATCAGTTCCACACGGCGAGTCACTGTCCTGCGTGATAAACTGATTTTTTCAAATTTGTCTTTGCTCTCCGGACACAATACACCTGCTGTCTCCACCATACATTCTTTTAAAAACTCGCCTTCAGACAGAGGCTTGCTGGCCTTTGCTAATTTGAATGACAGCATAAAACTCGCCTTGGTATTTAACTCATGAATGGCAGTTTGACGGTGAAAAAAATTTTGTTGAGCCTGTAAATTAGCTGCCAACCTCTGAGCATTAGCTTCCCATTCTTTCGTTGACTGGTCGCTAGCATAATTGGCATGTTTTGTGGCAAAGTGACGGCTGATATTATATTCTTTAAAAACCGCCACAGTCTCTTGGCATATCAGGCATACAGCAGTTGATCGGTGTTCGGTAAAAAGATATTTAGTTGTCCACTCCTTATTAAACACCCGACATTCTCTATCCACTTTTCTTTTCTTAGCTCCACTCATCTTTACCGAAGGGGTGAGAGGTTGTAGCGGTGTGCTACATGCAGCGCTAAAATTACGACACGGAGTCGGTAACTGCAGTCAAAGGAAAAAACTTTATTCGAAATCCCCAGCCTCACTTTTAAGCCTCCCTCAACCTGCCCCCCCGTGGCATATAGGCTCCAAAGCTCTGTGCTCGCAAATCCCCGCAGGCTATCTCCCTTAGCCGGAACGCTGGCTAATTGTGAGCCGGTTCGGATGTGCCAGGAAATGGGTCGCCACAAGGTCACAAAGTAAAGCGCAAATGTGGAGTAATACGCTGCACCTCAACAAAGGTCAATGTATATAGAGTGCGTCATCTATTGGGAAAACGCCAGAATTGCGGGGAAAAAACGTTAACAAGGTTTATTAATATAATTTCATCAAGTTCTGCGGGCCGGATTAAAAAGCTTAACGGGCCGCATATGGCCCGCGGGCCGTAGTTTGCCCATGCCTGGTCTAGTGTGTTGAGGCTTTTGGTGCTACAATTTATATGCTGATGGTAATTGGGCAGGGTTTTTTTTCAAACAAGCCTGGTTGCAATCCCCGATTATGAAATGTTTTGGGATGGACTGTTTCTTCTCTGGAGACGGGACCATGCAATATCTAAGGATTTCTCTAAGGGAGCTATGAACACGTCCTTCCAGTCTTCTTTCTGTCCACCTGGTGATCTCGTCCCACAACAGAGCATTGCATAGAGCACCTGCTGGGGGAGTCTGGTGTTGACTGCAAAAAGGTTCTGCTCGAGAGTTTGCAAGTGACAGCATAGCATTTACAGTATGAACAGTCACTTTGGCTGCAAGATAAAAGGAAGGCAAATCATATTCTTGTATCTCAAACACCAAAGATACTTCTGTGGGATATTTCATGTGGTGGGATCTTGACAGAGAGGTCAAAAGGTCCAACCTGCTTAAAACAAGAAAGATAGCATAAAAGGGAATGGCAGGACTTATACAAACACTTATAAAGAAAAATAGCAAAGAAGAGTTTATGACTGACATGGATGAGGGAGGAAATAAACATGTGAAGAATTAACATGTAGCAGAATATTAAATACTATGAATTTTGAAATAATAACGAATTTAGTAAATTACATCAAATAAACTAAGAGGCTGTTGCTGGGATCTGGAGTATCAAACAAGATGCTGGAGGAATTCAACAGGTCAAGCAGCACTGTGGAAAGGGCAGTCAACACTTGGGGTTGAAACACTTCGTCTGGACTGAAGGATAGAGAGGAGATGGTCAGTACAAAGAGGAAAGAAGAAGGGATGGAGCAAATGCAGACAGGTGATGGGTGGATCCAGGTGCAAAGGGGCAAAAGACAGATGGAGGAGAGAAAGGTGGAAATAGTGACAGAGGCTGGGAGGTGATAGGTGGAGGTGACAAACGGATGAACATGATGGAATTTGACAAGAAGATGGAGCATGGAATCAAAAAAAGAGAGGAGAGTGGGCAAATGGGAACAGTAGGGACAGTGGACCCATTGTGAGGGGTGTGTGGAGGAGGGACCATAGGAGACGTTGGGTAAATCAGGAGGAAAGAGAAATAGAATGGGGGAGGGGCTAATTTACCTGAAATTGGGCAGTAAATCTAATGTTAATTGAAGGATCCATTAGAGAGAAATGATAAATCACAATAGGATGTCATTCGGCTGATTGTATTAGCTTTAAGGGGTCAATGAATTCCTTCCTCTCCACTGCTCTTTCTTCATGGCCCTGCTGAATTTTTTTCTGCTTTCACCCCTCCTTGTCAATACTCTGAGGGTTATCACCAAATGGCAATTTAAATTAATTCTTATCCCTCATGTTGTTTGATGTTTCACCCATTCACAAATCTACTGACTTGTCAGCCAATAGAAACAGTTTTTCTTCATTAACTCAATCAAATATTTTACGAGTCTGAAGGAATCTCACTAATCTGAACTTCCCAGAGTGAAGGAAACTCTGGTTTCACTAGCTTCAAGGATCATTCATCTCAATAACAGTACTGAGATCTGCCATGATATCCATATATCAGTTTGGGGTTCAGGACTGGGGTTTGGGAAGGGAGGGGCATAGGGCTTGTGAATGAGTTCCATTTCTTTACGAAAGCTAGTATTTTAACTTTTTTTTGCACATATGCCTTTAGTTATAAAGCAAAAAATCAGTTATGCCTTAATTTGAACTACCAGCTTCAAAGTCTTGGTAATGTACATTCCAGATTCTCACTCTTCTTGCAGTGCCTACAAAGCTAAATCATTTTAACTTGGATTGCCTCTCATTTAAATTGGTAAATTGGTTTATTATTGTCACATGTACTGAAATATACTGGAAAACATAGTTTGGCATACCACCCATACAAATCATTCCATTACAACAGTGCATTGAGGGTTGTACAAGGGAAAACAATAATAGAATGTTTAATGTTAATCCGCTCTGATTAACTAGCAGAACAGGTCTATAGCAGATGATATTTCATTGGCTCTTCATTCAACCCTGGAACATTTGGACAGCAAAGGTAATATGCTCTTTGTTGACTACAACTTGGCATTCAATACTATCATCCCCTCAAAACTAATCAATAAGCTTCAAGACCACAATTGGATCCTTGATTTCCTCACTTACAGACCCCAGTCAGCTTGGATTAGCAACAACATCTCCTCTACAATCTCCATTGGCACAAATGCACCACAGGCTGTGTGCTTAGCCCCCTGCTCTACTCACTTTACATTTATGATTAAGCACAGCACCAATGCCATTTTTACATTTGCTGATGACACCATTGTCTTTGGCCATATTAAAGGTGGTGATGAATCATTATCTAAGAGGAAGATTGAAAATCTGGCTGAGTGGTGCTATAACAACAACTTCTCACTCAATAGCAGCAAAACCAAGGAGCTGATTATTGACTAAAGGAGGAGGAAATCAGAGCTCCATGAGCCAGTTCCCATCAGGGGATCAGAGCTGGAGAGAGTCATCAACCTTAAATTCCTCGGTTTTATCAATTAAGAGTACCTTGTCTGGGCCCAGCACTTAAGTGCTATTATGAAGAAAGCACAGCAGTGCTTCTACTTATTTATACTTGGCATGACATCTAAAACTTTGATAAACTTCTATAGATGTGTAGAGGAGTGTATACTAACTGACTACATTATGGAAACATCAATATCCTTGAAAAAAAAAAATCCTACAAAAATTAGTGGGTATGGCCCAGTCCATCACAGATAAAGCACCACTCTCCGCCGGTGAGCACATTTACATGGAGTGTTATCACAGGAAAGCAACATCCAACATCAAAGACTCCCATCAGAAAGAAGGTACAGCAGCCTCAGGACTCACACCACCAAGTTCAGGAACAGTTATTACCCCTCAACCATCAGGCTCTTGAGAAAGAGGGGATAACTTCACTCAACTTCACTTGCCCCATCACTGAAATGTTCCCACAAACTATGGCTTTCACTGGTGCAAACAACTCCCAGAAACATCATGCATCTGAATTTTTCTAAGAAAACAAACTTAATGTTGCTCATGAAAGTAGAAATTAGCTTATTTTTTGTTACTTGCAAATATTAAAAGCAGAGTTGCTCACAGGTGTTTGCTCAACACTGATTTTAAAACTCTTTATTTTCTGAATAATCTGTTTCAAGTTGAACTAATCAAATCATCAATTACATGCAGCAGTCATACACATTCCTTGATAAATGTTTGTTAACATTCAAGCAAGTCAGACAATATTTTCATTTGATCCCTCATGATACAATTAAATATTACTTTAGCATTCTTTGAACCCACTGCTGAGGTTTTTACATTTTATTTAGCTCAACGATTCACCTAATCAATTTCACTATTTTTAAGAAGCGCTGTCTCCCTATAGATGCTGCCTGACCTGCTGTGTTCCACCAGCACTTTGTGTGTGTTGTTTGAATTTCCAGCATCTGCAGATTTCTTCGTGTTTGTCACTATTTTTAAACCAGATTTAGCAACATGTTTTCTGTTGCAGGCCTACTGCTTGAAAACAGAGCCCCATATAATTTTCAACATTGCATCCCATTGTTTCAGTTGTTACATAGATAAATATCTCAGTATTTCTATTCTATTATTCCCACTAACCTTTTATGTGACTGCACATGTTGTCTTCTATTTCCTTCCAGCAATTTGGCGATCTGCAGTGTATCCCTACTAATGTGACAAATGCGTCAAACGTTGAGCTGAAATCAGAGCAGCTAGATATCACTTCCTTGCTTAGTAATCACAAAATGTTTGATGTTTTTTCTATATTGCCATAGGACCCCCTTTTATCACCTTTGTTCCTCTCTTAAAGCAAAAAAAAAGATAATTAGTCACAGGATACTATATATCTTCCCCTGTTTAATGTCAGGAGTGCAGCTCAGATCTGCCACTGTGGAAATGAGTTGAGGAAAATTGAAGCAAAAATAGAATGTAATAAACAATAATCAAAAAACAGATTGCTCGGAGTTAAATGTTTGAGGTGTTTCAGTTAATGTTGCATTTAACAAAAAGTGCTATAGGTTAAACAGGGAGTGATGCAGAATATTGAAAACAGTAAGATCAGATTCATAATTTACAAAGCAGGCTACTTATGCAGATGCAGTCAGTGGCCACTTTATTAGGTACACCTGCTTGTTAATGCAAATATCTAATCAGTCAATCATGTGGCAGCAACTCAATGCATAAAAGCATGCAGGTATGGTTAAAAGGTTCAGTTGTTTTTCAGATCAAACATCAGAATGGGGAAGAAATGCGACCTAAATGACCTTGACTGTGGAATGATTGTTGGTGACAGATGTGGTGGACTGAGTATCTTGGAAACTACTGATCTCTTGAGGTTTTCATGCCCTATGGCAGGGGTCAGCAACCTTTACCACTGAAAGAGCCACTTGGACCCGTTTCCCACAGAAAAGAAAACACTGGGAGCCGCAAAACCCGTTTGACATTTAAAATGAAATAACACTGCATACAACGTTTTGTTTTGCCTTTATGCTATGTATAAACAAACTATAATGTGTTGCATTTATGAAATTGATGAACTCCTGCAGAGAAAACGAAATTACATTTCTGCATGCAACAAAAACATTTTGAACTCCGAAAAAAAGACGTTGGGTTGAAGGTTACTTTTAAGTAAAATACTCAACGTCTATTTCAGTCCTTCTTGTATTTATGAAAAACGCCAAACTTAAATTTGCCGCCAGCAGCAAACCAAAAATAACGTCAGCCAGCTGTCAACCTGAAAAATAAAAGGACTATTTCACTGAACAATGAAAACATATGAATATACGTAAAATAATAGGCAATTAAAATATTTATCATACTTGTTCAGGTTGACTCACACCTGACAATGCAGTCGTATTCAGTAGGGATGGATCGATGCTTAGGGGAGTGACCGGGAAGGATAATGTGTTTTTTTCCTCTTTGAACTCACAGAAGCGTTTCCCAAACGATGTTTGCATTGCAAAGATTGCAGAATGTAAATACTCCGAATTTATCATGTCGTGACCTTGTTTGAACTCTCTCAAATTGGGGAAGTGAGACAATGTGCCTTTCTGTAAATCTCTGACAAGCACTGTCAACTTGCGCTCGAATGCCAAAACATCCTCCAACATGTGTAGGGCTGTACGTCCTTACCCCTGAAGAGCTGTGTTCAGCGTGTTCAGGTGCGCTGTCATGTCTACCATGGCTGTCAGCCACTCTGGCTGTTCCAGCTCAGGAAAGGTGAGCCCTTTGCTGCCCAGGAAAGTTTTCACTTCTTCCAGACACGCGACAAAGCGTTTCAGCACCTCCCCTCTGGACAGCCAGCGATAAAAACACGTTGTAGCGGTGTGCTACACGCAGTCAGTAAACTGCAGTCAAAGATAGCTTTATTCGAACTAAACAGCCTTGCTTTTAAGCCTCCCTCAACCCGCCCCCCATGGGCGCGGATGCTGCAAAAGACAGGTACTCACAAACCCCCGTAGGCTATCTCCCTTAGCCTGAACGCTGGCTAATTGTGAGCCGGTTCGGATGTGTCAGGAAATGGGTCGCCACAACGTCTTATTTAGATTGTACAAGATCACCATAATCTTCAAATTTAGAATTACATTTCAAAAACTAACAAACTAACATAAAATACATTTTAATTAAATACTGACCAATTATTTCCCAAAGCAACAGGGAGCCGCAGCACAGACGTAAAAGAGCCACATGTGGCTCCGGAGCCGCGGGTTGCCGACCCCCACCCTATGGTCTCGAGAGTTTACAGAAAATGGTACCAAAAAAAATTTTTAAAAATTCAGTGAGTGGCAGTTCTGTGGGTGAAAATGCCTTGTTAATGAGGGAAGTAGAGGAGAATGCTGTTCCAAAGAGTGCTATATGAGATCATTCTTACCCTTGGCCATTAGGCTCTATAATGAGTCAACCTATAACTGGGGAAGTGATGAGCTGCTCCTGATAGACTGTTTGAGGTAACTTACTTCTTATTCTTTCTCACTTCTCTTCTAATATTTGTATATCTGTGCACTTAGAATGCCACAATGACACTATAATTTCTTTTGGGATCAATAAAGTATCTACCTGTCTCTCCATCTAACTGGTTCAAGTTGACAGGAAGATGATAGTGGTTCAAATGTGTTATAACAGTGGTGTGCAAAAGAGTGCCTCTGAATGCTCAACGTGTTGGAACTGGAAGTGGTTGGGTACAGCAGCACAAGATCACAAACATACACTCAGTGGCCACTGTGTAAGGTGCAGGAGGTACCTAATACAGTGACAATGGAGTGTGTGTCATTCCTGGAATAATTGAATTTAACTCTAGACCATTTTATATTTGTAGACTGAAGAGCCCAAATATTTTAGTGACTTCTATCTACATGCTTACAGATATGTAGTCAGAGGAGTGTTCTTACAACCAGTTACCAAATTAAAATAATGAATGTACTCCTAGCAGTTGTAAGCTTTGTGAGATGTAGATATGGTTTTGAACTATCTATTGCTGCAATCTGCAGCCTGTAGTTTTGCTTCAAGTAATGCACTTTTGAACTATCTAAATAAACTAGTCATTCTACAATCTCCTGAAGGACTCAAGTGAACTTGACCCTCAGGAATACAGCTGTGGTATCATGAAACAGACGCAAGACAGTTATCACTGGAAGAGAGGGCACTGGGGTAGACTTCCAGTCAGATTAAAGCATCGGGTATGAAACTATCTTTCTCAACATTTTGTTAGCCAATGTATGGTCACCGAAGAATTAGGTTGAGGACCTGAGGGCAAGATTGTTAAATTGGAGTGAAATGAGGGATTGCTGCATTCTCTATTTTACTGAGACATTGCTCCCTCGAACATGGCGATCCAGCCCAAGGTATTCTCAATCCACGGGATGGACTGAACTGCCAATTCAAAGAAAGTAAGAAGTGGGAGATGGTGTTTCACGATAAAATCTTTGTGGTGCTTGGACATAGTGGTCTTGTCGTGCTCTTGTTCTCCCATCCTGGGGCATCTAATGATTAAGTGCCAACCTTGAGTTCTCTGCCATGATCCTTTCAATCAGGCTTGCATGAGGAAATCTCTGCCTAATCATCATCAGCATATCACCTGCAGTTCCAGACACCCAACACACTCAAGCACTGCTCTACACTATCATCAGGAATGCCTAGCAATCCGTGGTCAGATCATATTTCAGGAGATCTGATCATCTGGCTGACCTCCTCCTACCTGCATACAGGGAGAGGCTAAAAAGCAAGGCACCGGAAGTAATGACATCAAAAAGATGGTCATGCGAGGCACAGGAGTGGACTGGGCCATATTTAAGGACTCATCAGAGGATCTAAATACACAAAATCATTCAGTCTTCTCCAACCAGAAGGCCTGCGTGAACCTAGAGATCCACAATTTGCTGATGACTAGATCAGTGGTGTTCAGATCTGGCAATCAAGGAAAGTACAATAAGTCCATGTATGATCCCTGGAAAGCCATCTTACTAGCAAAGTGGCAATTCTGGACAAAAATTGAATCACAGAGGCTGCTCAACAGCCTGTGCCAGGGTTTAAATGCTCTCACTTCCTACAAAGTAAAACCAAGTGATATATGTTAGAAGGTTTTGCTCCCAGATCAGCTCAATGCCTTTCATGTTTGCTCCACAACATGGAGGTACCTTCCTGAACTCCTAGTGCCCTGATAACCATGTGATTTCAGTCCCTGAAGCCAACATGAGGACATCATTCAGGAGGATGAACACACAGAAATCATTTGGACCAGATGGTGTCTCTTGCCAAGTAAGTCAAGTCAACTTTTATTGTCATTTCGACCATAACTGCTGGTACAGTGCATAGTAAAAATGAGACGTTTTTCAGGACCATGATTTACATGACACAGTACAAAAACTAGACTGAACTATGTTAAAAAAAACAACACAGAAAGCTACACTAAACTACAGACCTACACTGGACTGCATATAGTGCACAAAAACAGTACAAAAACAATAAATAATAAACAGGACAGTAGGGCAAGGTGTCAGTCCAGGCTTCGGGTATTGAGGAGTCTGGTAGCTTGGGGAAAGGAACTGTTATATAGTCTGGTTGTAAGAGCCCAAATGCTTTGGAGTCTTTTCCCAGACGGCAGGAGGGAGAAGAGACTGTATGACGGGTGCATGGGGTCCTTCATAATGCTGTTTCCTTTGCGGATGCAGCGTGTAGTGTAAATGTCCGTGATGGTGGGAAGAGAGACCCCGATGATCTTCTCAGCTGACCTCACTATCCGCTGCAGGGTCTTGCGATCCGAGATGGTGCAATTTCCGAACCAGGCAGCGATGCAGTTGCTCAGGATGCTCTCAATACAACCCCTGTAGAATGTGATGAGGATGGGGGGTGGGAGATGGACTTTCCTCAGCCTTCGCAAAAAGTAGAGACACTGCTGGGCTTTCTTTGCTATGGAGCTGGTGTTGAGGGACCAGGTGACATTCTCTGTCAGGTGAACACCAAGAAATTTGGTGCTCTTTACGATCTCTACCGAGGAGCTGTTGATGTTCAGCGGGGAGTGGTCGCTCCGTGCCCTCCTGAAGTCAACAACCATCTCTTTTGTTTTGTTCATATTAAGAGACAGGTTGTTGGCTCTGCACCAGTCCGTTAGCCGCTGCACCTCCTCTCTGTAAGCTGGCTCATCGTTCTTGCTGATGAGACCCACCATGGTGGTATCATCGGCGAACTTGATTATATGGTGTGAGCTGTGTGTTGCAGCACAGTCGTGGGTCAGCAGAGTGAACAGCAGTGAATTGAGCACGCAACCCTGGGGAGCCCCCGTGCTCAGTGTGATGGTGTTGGAGATGCTGCTCCCGATCCAGACTGACTGAGATCTCCCAGTCAGGAAGTCTAGGATCCAGTTGCTGAGGGAGGTGTTCTGGCCCAATAGGCTCAGCTTTCCAATCAGTTTCTGAGGGATGATTGTGTTGAATGCTGAACTAAAGTCTATGAACAGCATCCAAACATAGGTGTCTTTTTTGTCGAGGTGGGTTAGGGCCAGGTGGAGGGTGGTGGCAATGGGGTCATCTGTTGAGCGGTTGGGACGGTCCAGTGCAGGGGGCAGCAGGGTCTTGATATGCCTCATGACAAGTCTCTTGAAACACTTCATAATGATGGATGTAAGTGCAATGGGACGGTAGTCATTTAGGCAGGACACTGAAGACTTCTTTGGCACGGGGATGATGGTGGTGGTCTTGAAGCGTGTTGGAATGGTGGCACTGCTCAGGGAGATGTTGAAGATGTCAGTGAGAACATCTGCTAGCTGGTCTGCACATCCTCTGAGCACTCTACCAGGGATGTTGTCTGGTCCAGCAGCTTTCCGTGGGTTGACCCTGAACAGGGTTCTTCCGACATTGGCCACAGAGAAACACAGCACCTGGTCACTCGTAAGAGGGGTGGACTTCCTCGCCGCCTCGTCATTTTCCGCCTCAAACCAGGTGTAGAAGTTATTCAGCGCATTTGGGAGGGAGGCATCACCTGCACAGTCAGGTGATGTTGTCTTGTAATTGGTGATGTCCTGGATGCCCTTCCATATGCGTCGCGTGTCGCCACTGTCCTGGAAGTGGCTGTGGATTAGCTGGGCTTTGCCCCTCTGATGGCTCAGGACAGTTTGGCCCTTGCTGTTGTTAAAGCTGCCTTGTCGCCTGCTCTGAAGGCAGAGTCGTGGGACCTCAGCATCCTCTGTGGTCATCCATGGCTTCTGGTTGTCACGTATAGTGATGGTCTTGAACAGAGCAACATCATCAATGCACTTGCTGATGTAGCTGGTCATTGATGCTGTGTACTCCTCTAAGTTGGTACAGTCGCCATCGGTTGCAGCCTCCCTGAACATGTGCCAGTCAGTGTGCTCAAAGCTGTCTTGAAGAGCAGAGATGGCTCCTGTTGGCCAGGTTTTCACCTGCTTCTGAACTGGTCTGGAGCGCCCCACAAACAAACACGAGGAAATCTGCAGATGCTGGAAAGTCAAGCAACACACACAAAATGCTGGTGGAACACAGCAGGCCGGGCAGCATCTATAGGGAGAAGCGCTGTCGACGTTTTGGGTCGAGACCCTTCGTCAGGATGGTCAGTTACAGACGTCTCTCACTCCTGTACTTACTGGTCTTCTGAGTTAAGCAATACCTGGATTTTAAAGTGATCATTTTCAATTCCTTCATTACGTTGTCTGTTCCTAACCTCACTAGCTCGAAAGGTTTCAGAAATACCAGTGTTGCTCACTTTCTGGATTCTTGTTCATTCCCAACTTTAAATATTTTTTGGTAGCAATACCTTAAATTGGCAAGAATCCATGTTTTAGATTCTCCCCATAATCTTCTTTTACCTCTAAGACAAGTTCACAATGTACCTCTTTCATAAAGTTCTTGGTTATCTGCTTTTAAATTTGGTGGAGACACTCAAAATATCACATTCAATTAACACTTATGATCAACTTTACTCTGTTACACTTTTTACTGTAAATATATTTCCTGTTGTAACCTCTGCTTGTTTAAATTCCCAATGTTCATCCAGCAAAAAATGTAACCAAATCAGGTGTCATACTGAACAATTACACCACGCCCTGACACAATTAATACTGTTTAAGTCTCAAGTACACATCTGTACAAAAATAACAATTGTATCAGCTGAAAGGATTGCAGATCTTCAGTGACAAGCACCTCTCCTGCCTCTGTAATGGAAGAAAATAGACTATAATCACAATAGTTGTAGATGACACTGTGCAGAGATATTGAGGGACTTAACATAAACATGTTCTCTTTCAGAATAGTGACACTGCCCTGGTAAGGTACATGCAGTATGGAGCAGTAACACAAAAAAATTGAGTTTTCTGATGAAAGTTCTCAACGTGAAATGTCAACAGTTTATTTATTTCCACAGATGCTACCTGATCTGTTGAGTTCCTCCAGCATTTTGTGTGTTGTGTTGGACTTCCAGCATCTAGAATCTCTTTAAAAAACAAACATGAGGAAATCTGCAGATGCTGGAAATTCAAGCAACACACACAAAATGAAGGGTCTCGGCCCGAAACATCGACAGTGCTTCTTCCTATAGACGCTGCCTGGCCTGCTGCGTTCCACCAGCATTTTGTGTGTGTTTCTAGAATCTCTGTTTTATTTTTAAAAAAAGAGGAATTCAGCTGGTCAGACATCTTCTCTCTTTCCCTCCATAGATGCTGCCCAACCTGCTTAGTTCTTCCACCATTTTGTGTGTTGCTCCAGCTTCCAGCATCTGCAGTCCTCTCTTACATTGCATTTTTGCATTTTTTTCCTTCCAATCCTAACACTTTGTCAGTCACCCAGCCTTGTTATTGTCCTTGTTGGTGTTGTACAGGTAAACACAGACCATCTGTGGCAAGAGCCACTTAGGATCATTCTGAAAAGGTGTCTTATGTCTCCTTCACTGAGCCAGCATCATTTTCTCTGACCAGTATGCGCTGGTAAAGTGAAGGCTGTATGGATCATGAGAAAAGTAAAAGACACAGAAGAGACACACAAGAAAATGTATTAAAGGTGATTGACTATCATTTTGATATGGGCATGATCTTATTACCCGGTAATTTATTCTGGAACATTTATTATTTTGGAACTTACCTCTGCAAAGTGGAGAGGAGATCAAAGTTTGGTCATTAACCAAGTGTTACATGTTGGTGTTCAGGGTTATGAGTATCAACATCAGAGGAATACTTTAGACAACCCAGAAGAAGGGCCAGTGTGTTTTTTCTCCTCAACCACTTCATACACCTGCTGCTCAGGTGTAGATCATATGGCAGGTGATGGAATTCCCCTTGGGATGTTGAGGCCGTGCAGCAAGACCCTGGCTTCCATTTTATCACGTTGAGTTTTCCTCCAGGGAGACCCAGGTAATAGAAATGTTCTTTCAGCAATCAGTAGTCCACTCTACCATGTTTCATTTGTGTGTATGCTGCAGACAGTGACTTGGTAGCTCATTGGAGTTAACTTCTTCTGACAACTGAGTGTTATGTGGCTCAACAGCCAACCTTTGGTTCAAATGCAGCAAAGAGGTCCTACCACAGAACGAAGGCAATAATCAGGCATTGACCGACATGATCCATTTTTTGTGGTCCTATACCAAAGACACATTGAGGCAATGCACTCCCTTTCTGTTCACTAAAAGACGAAGTTGATAATGTGTTTCAGTCAAAGTAGCATGCACACAGTCCATCAGGCAATCTGTTATTCTCACAAAGTCTTCTGGTCCCTGGTAAGGAAGTGTGAAATGCAAGCAGCTTCCCTTGAACATAGAAGCTCAGTGACCTCAGTTTTACAAGAGGACATAAAATTACTGAACTACATGAAAACTCCAGCCTGCAAAAAGCCAAGCACATAAAAGTTCATTGTTACTGGCACTTTCACAACTAGGTCCTTGATTAGTAAGGTGTCAATAGTTACAGGGAGAAGGCAGAGAATAGCATTGAGAGGGAAAATAAATCAGCTAGTATCGAATGGCAGAACACACTTGGCAGCCAAATGGCCTAATTCTGCTCCTGCCTCTTATGGCCTAATTATGAATGCACTTATTATCCAGAGATTCTTTCCCAAGTTGCCATGTGTAGTTGGTGGTGGCTTTTTTTTTTGGGAAAGTTGCAATGTTTTCTCTAAGGGAGAAAAGTTACAAAGATTTCAGAGCTCGTGGTTCTTGGTCTCTAATCGATTTTTACTGTTGTTGGGCGAACTCTGAATTCCAACTTGTGGAAGCACCCTGGGTCTGTTCTAGGCACTGATCAATCGCGATTCTTCAGTCTAGGTGAAGCCCCAAGAACCGAGAGAAAGGTGCCTCAACAGAGAGGGGCTCAACCTACAAGCCTAGTGAGACACACAGAGACAGACAAACTATTTGGTCTTTTACTCTCATATCACTGTGACCGAGGCCAGAAAGAATCCAACCACTATTAGCAAATATTTAACAAACTTACAGTGTAAGAATCCAGCCATTATTAGCAAACATTTAACAAACCTACAAAGAGTTAAAGTGTCACTTGGAATTGTCCAGATTTACATTTAAAATATTTTTACACAATTTAATACACCTCAACATACAATGCTCACTATTTTTGCACAACTGTGATAATTCAGGAGGGACAGATTTTTGGGTCAAAGCAAAATTCCTAAATATGCTGCACCATATTTTGTTTTAAGACACACCGTGTTCCCTTTCTAATTATGTGTATCTGCTCAGGCCATACTTCTTTTATTCCAGGGGTCCTTTTTTAAAATACAGGGAATGGCAAATCTTACTCACTACCAAACTATTTCTCTGGCATGGAAAATTAATTACAATCAGAGAACAAGTGACCATCATTTGGTAAATTCAGCTGGGCTTTGCATTCTAGATAGGGCACCTGCTAGTCCAGCTGACTTCCTCTACAAGCACTCTATTCCTTCTGTTGCTATTACTGGTAGAGATCAGGAATATATTCAATTTTATTTCTTGTTCCTTTCGTTTAATGATACTGGGAAGCGATGTGGCCGTGAATAACACACATGAGAGATGGAGAGGTGAGGAACAAAAGTGCAGCTGTTCATTTTGCTTGTAAGTCATCTACCCAGAATGCCCTCCAGTATGAAACACACGGGAAAGCTTGATGGAAACCCATAAGGGTCAAAATATACATGAATACATAACACTTTATATATAAACCTTCCTCTCTTGCTGTTGCTGGCACCTACTCAGTCTATCATTTGGATATCCATCGTAACTGAGCACAACCCTATCCTTCAACATGCAGAAATGTTTCAAGCTTGAAGAACCTTCAACAGCTTTTGGAATTCAAATAGAAAGGCTAAATATTCAACCTCTGTCATTATACTACATGAATAAGGATGTAACCTTTCGGTTTCTCCCACTTATTGCTTATTTTCTTGGGGGGGGGGGAAACAAAAGCAGTCTCAATTGAGTCAATTTTAGTAACAATGCAACCAGGTGGTTTTACAATTGTGATATCCATGATGAGTAACTTTCCATGTCAAAGAATTATGGTATTACAGTATTACTGATACATTTTGCCTTTATAACAGTATCTGCCTGGGAAGTAATACTAAGAAGCAAATGCATATGATCATTCAGAGAAGGGCTTTCCATGTGGTAAGGAAGAACATTGGAACTGTGGAGTGTGTAACTGAATGTGCCAGAAACTGAAATGGATATTTATTTATACTAATTGTGTTTGCTGGATTCCAGATATGACTAGCTGGAAAGTTAAGTGCATTAGAAAATAAGTAGAAATTTTACAGTTGCAAGCAGCAATGGAAATAAATTCTCTTTTCAATTTGTAAAGTGTGTTCTTTACTGAAGTGAAATGGGTTGGTTTCATTTCACATTTGACAATAATCAACTTAGAACAAAGAAGGTTGGATACTGATGCATGTAACAGCCCATTGATATTTTAATGTTTACCAGCTGGAAGTGAAATTATAAAATGCTGAATTTCAGCTTTGTCAGCTTGCTCATCTGGATTTATTTTCAAAATACTGTTGACCTTTAAGATGAGAGTTGAGTAGCATGGAGCTCAAAGTTTAAAGTTACTTCATTATTAAGGTATGTGTACGAATGTCATATATTACTTTGAGATTCAAAACAAGAAATACAATAGAATTTACAAAAAAATCTAGACATAAGGACTGACAAACAGCAAATGACAGGTTCTCTGAAATAGTAACACCCAGGAATTTAATCCTCTCCACCTCTGATCCTCTGATGTAGGTTGGCTCATGGCTCTCTGGTTTCCCTCTTCTGAAGTCTACAATCAGTTCCTTGAACATTAAGTGAGGGGCTGTTATGACACGACTTAAGTCAAATCTTCAATCTCTCTCCTGTATGCCGGTACATCTCCACCTTTGATTAGACCCCCAACGGTGGTGTGCAACAGTGGAGTTGGACAATTCAGGGCAGGGAGTGCATTAGAGAGCTACCTTTTAAACAGGACCGCGATCAAGATTTCAAAGACAGAATTTCACGGCAATTTACAAAAAAGATCTTTGACCAACAACCAGTCGGTGTTTGGAATTGATCAGAGTGGACTTTAGCTCCTTGAGGCTTCAATCAGAGAAATCAAAGAAAAGATCTAGGTTGTTTTTTTCCTTCCCTTCTTTATATCTGATCTGCTAGGATGGTAGAGATGCCCTTTCTTTAAGATTAAACAAGATTGGGAAAAGGAACTTAATTTGACTTTTATAGCGGAGGACTGGATGCAGATCTTGAAGTTGGTTAACTCTTCTTCGATTTGTGCTAGCCATTCATTGATTCAATTTAAAATTGTACATCATTATTACTTGATGAAGCAGAGATTGTCTAAAATCTTTCCTAATATTGATAGTTATTGTGATAGATGTAAAACTGAGACAGCTACAATGACACACGCTTTGGTCTTGTTCTATATTGGAACGAGTTTGGAAGTCAGTTTTTTCTACAATTTCTAAAGCACTTAAAATTAATTTACAACCTAACAAATTAACTATGCTCTTTGAATAATACCTCAAAATATTTGTGATATTTCTTTGTCTGACCAACATGTTATTGAGTTTGTTACATTGGTAGCTAGGAGGGCCATTTTGTTGAAGTGGAAGGATACGTCGGCTCCCACTCTGTCACAACGGTTCTCTCAATTGATGTTACGTCTTAGTCTGGAGAAAATTAGAGGTCGAACCTTCAAACCTATGTTTGATCTTGAGAAAAGGTGGGGTTCATTTGCTCGTTATTACCATTCGAGTTAATTGATAGATTTTCTCCACGATCCAATTGTAAATTTTGGTATAATTTTTTTTGCTGGCACTTTGATGTTCATCTTCAGAAGCTTTTTGTATGACGCACGGCTCTGGGATTGAACACCTAATGGGTCTTTTCCTCTCACTTTTTTCTTGCTTCAGTAGGGTTTTTTCTTTTCTTCTCTTCTTTTGTGTCACCATATTTTTCAATCCTTAATATTGTTTTTTTTCTCTCTTTTCAGACATTGTAAGTGTTACTTACTTTGATGTACTCTTGTATTTTGGATAATAATAATGATAAAAAGATTTGAAAAGAAAAAGAAAGAGATGCCAGGCAGGATAATTGAAAGCTCCTCTACAAGATGTGGGAAAACAGGGAAACGTCCAGTGTCCTTGGCGAGTATAACTGTGAGAAGTACATCCAGCTGCAGCTTCTAACAATCCACATTAAGGATCTGGATGCACGCCAGATCGTTTGGGAGGCTGAGGGGGTAACAGTTAGGACATATAGAGAGGTAGTTACACCCAAGGTGCAGGATACAGGAAACTGGGTAACAGGAAGGGGAAAAGGATTAAGGAGCCAGTGCAGAGCACCCTTGTGACCATCCCCCTCAACAAAAAGGTTTATCACTTTGGCTACTGTCATTTGGGGGAGGGGACAAATGATCTAACAGAGGAAAGTCCCAGTGGTCAGGTCTCTGGCACTGGGTCTGCCTCTGTGACTCAGAAGGAAAAGAGGCAGAAGAGGTATGCTGTGGTGATAGGGGATTCGCTAGGAGAATGGACAGGGAGCTCTGTGGGTGAAAACAAGAATCAGGGATGGTATGTTGCCTTTCAGATGCTTGGGTACGGGATATCTTGGATTGAGACCTCTACATTCTTAAGTTAGAGGGTGAACAGCCAGAAGTCATGGTCCATGTAGGTACCAGTGACATGGGTAGGACAAGTGACGAGGTTCTGCATAGGGAGTTCAGAGAGTTAGGTGCTCAGTTAAAGGGCAGGACTGTTATGCATGGATCTGTTTCTTTTAGAGCAATGACCCTCCTCTGCTCCAGCCCCATGTATTGATCTGTTGAATGCACATGCGCTGTTGTCCACCCATGCACATAGTTCTCTTTGTCATTACAAAGTGAACACATCAGTTAAAGCTATCTCACACATGTGCGTGCTTCTATTTAACTGATATGAAATTAATAGTGACAAGTATGAACCTGAATGTCAGAGAATATCACGAATAGCACCGACAGTTAAGAGACAAAACAGCAACAGTTAAACAGCATGAGAAAGCCGAAGGATGTATATGAGTAACCGAGAAAGATGTGCTGAATTTAAAGTAAAAATAATGTGGTGATGGCTTCAGCATTTGGTCGTGCTAATGAAGGCTGGGAGTTTTATATCGAGAGTGTGGAACTGTATTGTAATGCAAACAACATGGAGGATCAAAAGAAAGCCCTTACACTTCTTAGTTTAATGGGCCCAAGAACACCACACTAGATCGGCTAATTTTGAAAATGCCGGTTTTGTGTAAAAACAATAGGTGTCCACACTATGCATTTAAAAAAAATCTCTGTCCACATTGAAATGGATATTTCAGCGAATCTCCTCCTACTGGGCATGTGCAGGACACACCTACCGAAAACAAGCGATATGTTTGGTGTCGAATCTCGCTGTGAAAGACAATGTGTGTTTGTTCAGTTACAGACTAGAAAAACCTAAATGACGGGCAGCTGTTGGCTCTCGCGCAGGAGGATTTAAAAGTGAAAAAAACAAATACTGAAGCGTACGGAGGCAACCGAAGGAGTTCATGGACTGTATGACCTGGCTGATGACAAACATTGAAAAACTGACTAACTCTGTTGCATTAATAAAGCACCTTGTTAAATGTGTAAAACATGTCTGCGTCAGTGTTATCTTGTATTTCCATACAATGTTACATAAGGCTGTTACACGTCTATTGCAAAAATAGCTAAACCACATTCATACACTGTACAAGCAAGGACAGAAAACACGGCAAAGTGAGTATACATATTTATTCAGTAAGTTATGGGTCAAGGTATTTGGTGAGTACATTTCTAACTCTTCTGGCTTCAGTCTCGTTGCCGTCTGTTCTGAAATTGTTAGGTTGTGTTCAAGAAAACAATGAAATAACACGCTGCCGTCTGATAGCATTTTCAGAAGTCTCCGGTTACCTCGTCCACACTGATCTGCCCGAGCAGCGTTTTCAAAAATACCCACCCTGGAAAGCGTTTCTGAAAAGCTCCAGTTTCAGGAGACGAAAACCCCGTTTTAGCGTGGACGGGGTAAAAACGAAGAGAAAAAGCTTCGGTTACGGATTTATCCAGTGTAGTGTGGATGTAGCCTTAGTCTCTTATGCAACTTAATAACTCCTGAAAAGCCAGCTGCAAGACGTTTCACACAATTGTTACAATTTTACTTGAGTCCTAAGCCACTGGTAACAGCTGAGAGATTTAGATTTTACAAAAGGAATTAGTCAAAGGATGAAACACTTCTGAATACATTGCAGAACTGTGCAAACTTTCCCAGGCTGTGACTTCAGAGATGGACTTTCCAATGCATTAAAGGACAGGCTTGTATGTGGCATGCACAGTCAAAGCAATCAAAAGAGGCTATTATCCGAAAGTGACATAAGCTTAGAACATGTATTGACCATTGCAATATCATTAGATATCATTAGAGACTGCAGCAGAACCACAGAGAAGTTGGTTAGAATGTGAAATGCACAAAATGTTCCTGAATGGTACAAAATGCCAAAAATGTTACATGTGGCAAACCCTCCCATGATGCAAATGACTTGGTTCAAAGAAAAAGTCTGCAGAAAGTCTCACAATCAAGGTCATAGTGGAAATGTACAAGGCAAACAAAAGGCACAACAGAGTAAAAACTCTCAAACACAAAATTAAGCAAATGAGAGCATTCTGATAGGCTGCATCATTGTCTGGTATGGGGTGGGGGTTACTGCACAGGA
Organism: Hypanus sabinus; assembly: GCF_030144855.1. Classification (NCBI taxonomy): domain Eukaryota; kingdom Metazoa; phylum Chordata; class Chondrichthyes; order Myliobatiformes; family Dasyatidae; genus Hypanus; species Hypanus sabinus. Next base: position 45,420,117 of record NC_082710.1, read on the forward strand.
CCGAAAGAAGCTGCAGAGGGTTGTAAATCTAGTCAGCTCTATCTTGGGTATTGGCCTACAAAGTACCCAGGACAGCTTCAGGGAGCGGTATCTCAGAAAGGCAGCGTCCATTATTAAGGACCTCCAGCACCCAGGGCTTGCCCTTTTCTCACAATTACCATCAGGTAGGAGGTACAGAACCCTGAAGGTACACACTCAGCGATTCAGGAACAGCTTCTTCCCCTCTCATCCGATTCCTAAATGGACACTGAACCCTTGGACACTACCTCACTTTTAAAAAAAAATATACAGTATTTCTAATTTTCGCACATTTTAATCTATTCAATATATGTATACCGTAATTGACTTATTTATTATTATTATTTTTTTTCTTCTCTTCTATATTTTGTATTGCTGCTGTTAAGTTAACAAATTTCACGCCACATGCCAGTGATAATAAACCGGATCCTGAAATGCATAGTTACTGAATACAACATAGAGTCTGTCATGCCTAGAACTGCATAGTATTACTGAAGCAGATAACAATATGGATCACAATTAATGTTTCTGGTGTAAAACTGAAAATGGAATTCCAGAGGCTGAGTACAACAGATTGTTTACTAGGATACCATTAAAGAAGACTTCAGTGTTGCAAAAGACTTGCGCAGGCGAAAAGGTGTCTCCCAAAGGGAAACTGAAAGTAAATGTGACATACAGAGGCCCAACACAACAGTTAGAGCTTTATGTATTGAAAAGTGGAGGAAATATTGCATACGTGAATGGTTGAGAAAAATCCAACTAGGCTGGCACCCATTCAAAGCTCACAGTGTGGCATCAACAGGTAACTGCAGCCCAAATGGTAGCACTGACTAGAGGTTGTCATAACTGCTTAATGCTAATCAGAAGGCATTTGAGAAGGGAATAGATAAACAGATCGAACTCTTGGCCAAAAGCTGTTTGTAATGTCATATGGTTCAAAATGCACCCCCACAGGCAATGTTACCCCCACAGGAGTGGCCATCATCACCATAGCAAAGAGTACATATTGACTCTGTTGAGCCATTCATGGACTTCATGTATTTTATTGCTGTGAATGCTCATTCGAAGTGTCCGGAGGTAATTCCAATGAAGTCAGCCAAAGACTGTCTCTGCTCTGAGGACTATTTTTGCCAGAAATGGTTTACCAGAACAGATTGTGAGTGACAACTGACCTCAATACATGTCAGAAGAACTCTAAATGATCATGAAGAAAAATGACATTTCAAGCCAGCTCTTCACTACCCAGCAACAAATTGGTTAGCTGAAAGGTTTACCCAAACCGTCAAGAAGTCTATTAAAGTGATGGACAAGGAAGACATTTCTCTACAGCACAAGGTGGACAACTTCCTTTTTGTGCATCGGAACTCTGTTCATACGACAGATCAAACACCTGCAATGCTGTTCATGAACAGGAATCTGAGATCTCACATAGACCTCCTGAAACCAGATCCACAGAGAGAAGTGAGGAATAAACAGGTCAGCCAGTTGCCAAGTGAAGCAACAAGGATTTTTGAGATTGGACAGGAAGTCCTAGTGTGTGATTGCTGAGAATACAAGTGGACACCTGGTAGGATAGCTACAAGAACTGGACCACTGATGTAGACAATGAAATTTGGAAGTCAGACATGGAGACATCATGTGGATCAGATACTGGAAGCTCAACCGAAGAACACACCTGAGTCAACTGCATCCAACAAGACTGACACATTATGGTCACTGGACTTAGCTCTCAGTGATGATATCACTGTCTGCAACATGACACCAGAATCCAAGAACATTGTCTTAGACAAGACACCTACCAAACCTGATGCCTCTCCACAGGCCCAGAGGCGTGATGAGAACATTATCGTTGACAAAACACCTGCCAAACCTGATGCCACTCCACAGATCCCAGGGTGCTATCTTGAAAGAAACAGAGCCCCACCCAAAAGACTGAACCTTTAGAACAGTCTAGGGATTGTTATTGTGAAAGCATCTTGATTTGAAATGTGGGTTTATGAAAGGGAAGTTGAATGTTTTGTGTATACAAGTTTTATGTTGCATTAATCTAAAGGGGGATAACCCCTTTTAGAGCAATGACCCCCACCTTAGCACTATGTATTGATCAGGTGTCTACACATGCACATTGTCCTCTCTCCCTCTCACTGTAACGCGAAGACACCAGTTAAAACCATCTCCTGCATATGTACTTTTATTTAATTGATATGTAGTTGTGCACAGATACAACAAGGATCTCCAGGGTTGTAATCTCGGGATTGCTGCTCATGCTATGTGCTAGGCAGGCCAGAACTAGGAAGATTATACAGTTCAATACGTGGCTAATGAATTAGAGCAGTAGGGAGGACGTAAGATGTTTGAATCTTTGGGCTCTCTTTCAGGTAACATGGGACCTATACAGAAGTAGTAAGGATGTGATCTACAAATTACAACAGGCAATATTTACAATAGTCATGGGGGATTTCAATATGCAGAGGAAATTCTTGAGTGCCTACAAGAAGGCTTTTTAGAACAGCTCATAGTTGACCCTTCTAGGGGATCAGCTATTCTGGAATGGGTATTGTGCAATGAACCAGGATTGATTAGAGATCTTATGGTAAAAGAACCCTCGGGGCAAGTGATCAAAATATGATCAAATACACTCTGAAATTTGAGAAACTAAGGTTAGATGTATCTGTATTACAGTACAGAAAAAAGAATTACAGAGGCACGAGAGAGGAGTTGGCCAAAAATGATTGGAAAAGAACACTGGCAGGGATGATGGCAGGACAGCAATGGCTGGAATTTCTAGAAAGAATTCTTAAGTCACAAGATACATACATCCCAAAGAGGAAGAAATACTCTCAAGAAAAGATGTGGCTAATAAGAGAAGTCAAAGCCAGCATAAAAACCAAAGAGAGGGCATATAATAGAGCAAAAATTAGTAAGTAGTTAGAAGATCGGGAAGCTTTTAAAAACCAGCTGAAGCCAACTAAAGAAGTCATTAAGAAAGCAAAGATGGAATACAAAATTAAGCTTGCCAATAATATTAAAGAGGATAGCAAAAATTTCTTCAGATACATAAAATATAAAAGAGAGGTGAGACTGGATATCAGACTGGTGGAGAGGAAGTAATGGAGGACAAGGAAATGGTGGATGAACTGAATAAATATTTTGCATCAGTCTTCACTGTGGAAGACACTAACAGTATGGTGGAAATTCCAGGTGTCAGGGGTCATGAAGTGTGTGAAGTTACCATTACTAGAGTGAATATTCTTGGGAAACAAAGGTTAAAAGTAGATAAGTCACCTGAACCATATAGTGTACACCCCAGGGTTCTGAAAGAGGTGGCTGAAGAGATTTAGAAGGCATTAGTAATGATCTTTCAATAATTACTAGATTCTGGAATGGAAGGAGAAAGACTGGAAAATAGCAAATGTCACTCCATTCTTCAAGAAGGGGGAGAAGCAGAAGAAAGGAAACTATAGGCCAGTTAGTCTGACCTCAGTGGTTGGGAAAATGTTGGAGTCGATTACTAAGGATGAAATCTCAGAGTACTTGGAGACACATGATAAAATAGGCTATAGTCAGCAAGGTTTCCTCAAGGGAAAAATCTTGCCTGACTAATCTGTTGGAATTCTTTGAAGAAATAACAAGCAGCATAGACAAAGGAGAATCAGTTGATGTTGTGTACCTGGATTTTCAGAAGGCCTTAGACAGACTTAGGAGAAGGGGCAAAAAAAAATGGCAGAAGAAATACAGTGTCAGGAGGTTTATGGTCATGCACTTCGGTAGAAGAAATGAAAAGGTTGACCATTTTCTAAAAGGAGAAAAAACACAAAAAAGCTGAGGTACAAAGGTACTTGGAAGTCCTTGTGCAGGATTCTGTAAAAGCTAATTTGCAGGTTGAGTCTGAGGTAAGGAAGGCAAATGAATGTAATGTTAGCATTCATTTCCTCACGGAGTATTGGGAGCAGTTTTGGGCCTCTTATCTTAGGAAGGATGTGCTGAAACTGGAGACGGTTCAAAGGAGGTTCACGAAAATGATTCCAGAATTGAATGACTTGTCATGTGAAGAACACTTAATGGTTCTGTGCCTGTATTCACTGGAATTCAGAAGACTGAGGGATGACCTCAAAGAACCCTATTAAACGGTGAAATTCTTTGATAGTGTGGATGTGGAGAGGATGTTTCCTATGGTGGAAGAGTCTAAAACAAGATGGCACAACCTCAGATTAGAGGGGCATCCTTTTAGAACACAGATGAGGAGAAACTTCTTTAGCCAGAGTGGTGAATCTGTGGAGGTCTTTGTCACAATCAGCTGTGGAAGCCAAGTCTTCCTGTATATTTAAGGCAGAGGCTGATAGATTCTTGATTGGTCAGAGCATGTAGGGATATGGGAAGAAGGCAGGATATTGTGGCTGAGAGGAAAATTGGGTCAGCCATGATGAAATGGCAGAGCAGACTTGATGAACCAATTGGCTTAATTCTGCTCCTGTATCTTATAGTCTTTTGGTCATCAGTGAACTTGAATATGGTGTTGGAGCTGTGCTTAGCCACAGTCATAGGTGTAAAGTGAGTAGAGCTGGGAACTAAGCATACAGCCCTGTGGTGCACCTGTGCCGATGGAGATCATGGAGGAGATGTTGTTGACAATCTGAACTGATTGGTGTCTATAACTGCACGTATGCAGGTAGGAGGACAGATACATGATGCTACTTATCAAAAACATTTACAATACTCCAGATGAAATTTCACTTGAGGAAATGGTTCAAGGTAGCAACAGCCTGGCTCGGATCCCCTTTGCCTCCTCTATAACAAGTTCCCTGTTCCTCAGGATAAGAGAGGGCTTTCCTCAATGTCGCATCATTCATTGCATCAAATTGTGCATAGGAAGCATTTGAGCTGTCAGAAACAGAGGTGTCACTATTGTTGATGGGCAGGGTGGGCTTGTAATCAGTTATGGATTGTATACTTCGCCACATGCATTTCATGTTCCTGGTGTCACAAGGGTGTCTGAATTTCCTGTGAGTACTGACACTTTGCATTCATGTACGGGAGAGCATGGCTCTTGCTGAGCTTAGAGTCATCTTATCCCACACCCTGAAGATTCAAATCTCTGCCATCTGGCATGCCCTGGCAGTGTAGTGTTTAACCATCGTAACATCCTCAATTCATTTTCCAACGTAGTCACCGATCCAGCATATTCGTCAACGTTGATGTGAGGGTTGATGATAGCTGCCTTCCTGAGGGGCCTGCATTTCACCAAAAGTCTCTATCTGGTGAGCAGTGGACCATGACTACTAAGGTGTTCACACACCAGTTTTTTATTGACAGAGGCCCACAGACCTCTTCCACAGGTCTTGCCAGAGATCTCAGCATTTCTGTCGACCCAAAAGGAGATTAGGCCTTTTAGATGGATGGCTGAATCTGCAGTAGTGTCCTGGAACCATATTTCTGTCAGGACAAGTGTGCAGCAGTCCTTCATCTCGCGCTAGTTCAGCTGCAGGTAATCCACCTTATTTTCTAGCCGTCACTTGTTAGTGAGTAAAAACATTGAAAGTATGGGTCTGCAAGGATCCGCTTTAAGTCTTGCTTGAATACCAGTGCGCATACTGTACTTCTATGTTCTCGCGCACTGCTTCCGATGGCCACTTCCCTGAGTAGCCGTAGCGGGCCGCAGCTCAGAGTGAGGGCCCACTCTATGTGATCATCTGTAACTGCGCAGCACTTCCTTTATCCCGCTCACCAGCGAGATAATTGCAGATTCTGGTGTTTTTTTATGATCACCAGTGTCTTTTTGATCATAGAGAAAGATGAACAGTACAAGAAATTTCATCTTTGATTGGCGCTGGAGAAACCACAGCGACTGTGCGTGTAGTCATTTTGTTTTATCAGGCACTATTATTGGAATGGGAAACAGAATTAATGCTCAAGGTTGATGATATTTATCAGCCTGAGAATTGCTCAGCTTCCATTTTCTCCAGACTATCCCTCAATTTCTTTCTCCTTCTCAACTGCTCCACATTTGGTGCAAGGACTAAGCTTTCATAATGCCTTAATTCTGTGACATTACACTGTGATATCACGACTGACATATTAGCTCAACATTGAGAGGAAACCCTTTTGGTTTTATCATTGCACAGAGCCAACTCGTACTGCTCCCAGTGTGACGATGCACAGAGTCAGTGGTATCCTGCAACATATTGTAGACAGTCCTCACTAAGCCAAGTGATCACTGTTGTTCCTGGACTGGAGAGTACTAGCTGTGGTCAGCCCAGTTTTCAACAGGGAACGTTTGGGACCTTCCTAATGCCACAGAGAATCTAAACACCAAATATCAGTTGCTGTAGTCTGAAAGGTGGTAAGCACTAATCATTCTATACATCCAAAATGCTGGTGGAATGCAGCAGGCCAGGCAGCATCTATAGGAAGGAAGCACTGTCGATGTTTCAGGCTGAGGCACTTCCTCAGGACTAAATGAAAGAAGAGATAGTAAGAGATTTGAAAGTGGGAGGGGGCGGGAGAGATCCAAAATGATAGAAGACAGGAGGGGGAGGGATGAAGCCAAGAGCTGGAAAGTTGATTGACAAAAGGGATACAGAGCTGGAGAAGGGAGAGGATCATGGGAGGGGAGGCCTTGAGAGAAAGAAAGGGGGAGGGGAGCACCAGAGGGAGATGGAGAGCAGGCAAGGAGTGATTGCGAGAGGGGCAGTGAGAGAAGAGGGAAAAAGTGGGGGGGGGGAGGGAGGGAATAATAAATAAATAAGGGGTGGGTTAAGAAGGGGAGGAGGGGTACCAACAGAAGTTAGAGAAATGAAAGTTCATGCCATCAGGTTGGAGGCTACTCAGGTGGAATATAAGGTGTTGTTCCTCCAACCTGAGTATGGCTTAATCTTGATAGTAGAGGAGGCCATGGATAAACATATCGAAATGAGAATTGGACATGGAAGGAAAATGTGTGGCCACTGGGAGATCCTGCCTTCTCTGGCGGGCAGAGCGTGGGTATTCAGCGTAACAGTCTCCCAGTCTGCGTCGAGTGTCACCAATATATAAAAGGCCGCACCGAGAGCACCGGACGCAATGTACCACACCAGGATCTCCCAGTATATCACACCAGGCCCCTCTCACAATCACTCCTTGCCTGCTCTCCATCTCCCTCTGGTGCTCCCATCCCTCTTTTCTTCTCCTAGGTGATGCACCATCAATAACTCTCGGAGACGTGAGGCGAGATATCGGCTTTTATTGGCTGGAAGAAGTAACAAGCAGCAATTGATCACCACACAACATCCTGGAGACTGAGACCGGGGCTGTGCCTCCAATCACCTTTATACCAGGGTCTGGGGGAGGAACCACAGGAGCAGTCAGTGGGGGGGCGTGTCCAGACAGGTATATGTAGTTCACCACACTAGGCCTCCCATCCCATGATCGTCTCACTTCTCCAGCTATGTATCCCTTTTGCCAATCACCCTTCCAGCTCTTGGCTTCATCCCTCCCCTTCAGGTCTTCTCCTATCATTTTGGATCTCCCCCTCCCACTCTCAAATCTCTTACTGTCTTTTCTGTCAGTTAGTCCTGATGAAGGGTCTCAGCCCAAAACGTCCACTTTAGATCTTCCTATAGATGCTGCCTGGCCTGCTGCATTCCACCAGCATTCTGTGTGTGTTGTTTGAATTTCCAGCATCTGCAGATTTCCTCGTGTTTGCGTCATTCAATATTCTGTGTTCTGTAGCAGTTTACAGTAAAAAGAATTATTTCTGTGTTGGTTGGAAGACAGCTACTCAGCCCAATTTCAAGGCTCATGGGTGTTATCTCAAAATCACTCGGTTTTTAATGGCAAGGATTTCTGCCTCCAAAACCCTTTCAGGCATCAGGGACAAAAAGAAATTTCTTCCTCTCCTATCTGATCCTTCTGCAGTTTACTTAAAATTCATGCCCCCTAGCTTTGATTCTCATTTCAATGCAGTATTTTTTCTATCTACTTATCTGGATTTCTCATGAGTTTATACACTTGAATTAAAAACTTTTTTTTGTAAATGCTTGTGAAAATCCAGATTTCAGAAGGGCTGTCCACAAGAAAGCAGACATCTCACCATTTTTTCCTTCGTGCTGCAAGTCAAAAGTTTTATTGTCTAATCTACGTTGCTCAGTACAAGAATAGTTGTACAACTACTTATTAAGGAATTTGTTGCCTGCAATTTATTCAAGATATTTATAAACATACAATTGAAACTGGTGAAGTTACTTAATTTAAAATGCATCAGACATGCCTTGCAAGTAGGCCTGATTCAGGTTAAAGCTTTTGCCAACTAATGTGATGCATTTAATAACTAGTTGCATTGTAGTTTCCTTTAGCATTGTTTCATATTTATTTTGTATCATTGACTTGGACCCCAGTCAAAACTATTGGCCTTCCTCCAATTCTCATGTGAATTCTACTTTAAGGTCAGTAGAAATGCAATCAATTGTTTAAGTAAAAATACCCAATTTTAAATAAACCACGTTAGATGTTTAATACATAGACCACACTTTTTACTTCATGTTGAATGCTATTTTTCTTTCATTTGTTACAAACTTTTGCCTGATAACAACAAGTCTTGGGAATTTTTTTGCTAAATTAAAGAGTTCTGAATGAATACAAGTTGTTACTGGTATGCCATTCTAAGGAGTGTTACACTTTTGAAGTTTTTACTTTGAAAGAGATATTAAACACAAGCTTCCTATGGCTTGTGAAAATTATAATGATCCCCTGGCTCTATTGCCTACACATTATGACAATGGTTAATCAATGTTCTTTTCACTCCAAAAGTAGCTCATTGCATTAAGTATTTTTAGTAATCTCAATTCTGTAATATGAATATTTATTTCACTAACTTTACTTCCACAAGTCTTTCACAACTCTTCTGACCTTGTCCTAATAATTTACACAATTCCTCAAGCTCATTGATAATATTAATCCCATTTAAACTCACCATCATTTAAAAATTATTATGCATGATTTTGCATCCCTAAATGTCTCCATGGACTCACTTATCTATACTTCTCCTGGCCTGCAACCCAGATCTGTGCTAGTCTAATTCTAGTTTTCTAACCACTGAAGGTATTAATCACTATGCCATTACTAATAATGCCTTTGCCTACTTTCAGGAACTCCCTGCTAAAACCACTTCATCTACTTTGGCCCTCGAAGTCATTCCTCAAAATAACAAAAGGCAAAACTGTGTTACAAATCAGGGACTTTAAAAAAAAATTAGGTATTCTTGCCCATTCTGGAGCAGAATTTTTTTCATAAATTCACTATTTCTCTTAAAATAACTAGAAATACAATTCATCAAAATTTTAATGCACTGAAGAGATTCATAATTTCTATTTTATGGCTAGAGCTTTTATGTAAATATAACTAGTAAGATATTTAAAATGCTATAGTTTGAAAGGTATTATGTGAAAAAGCATTGAGTATTTATAGAAATGCACAAAATACAGCATATGCTACACTGACAATGACTTATCATGATAATTTGGAAATGATAGTTTCTGATTAATTCTGCCCTTTTTTGAAACAGAATAAATAATAATTTGTGCTTTATTTTGTCCTTCATTGCCCTGGTGCCCTGAGAGATTGATTAGAGTTACCGTTTCATCTGAAAATAAATCTCATTGCCATCTGCCACTTTCAGTGTCAAATTATTATTAATCAGAGACAGCACAGATGGGAACTCACCTGGGGCTCATGAATCCTTTAACTAGTAAGCACCTGAGTTTGTTCTTGTATACCAAAATTCGTTTGATCACAACACCTGATAATTACAGGTGAAGCAGCATATTCACGCACACTAACTGAGCTGCCTTAAGAGACATTAAAATCCATCTCACCCCATCATGCCAACAATTATCTAAATTGCTTCTGAAATCATTCCAGAATTTTTTTGATCACTCTCTGGGCGTGAAACTGATACGAAACATTCTCCTGAATCAAGAATGCAGCAAATTTGCTGGCGTCTCCATCATGCTATTCCTGGATTTGTTACACGCAAATATTTAGAAGTGAGCTCACAGGGCCAACGTTCACTTCTAGAGGAATCTTGAACATGAATGGGCCGAAGATACCAAGAAACATCTGAAAATGCTGGATACAGCTATGGGTACGAGAGCAGACAATATCTGAGCTACTGCTTTAAAACCTTATGCTCTAGAACTAGCCTCACAGCTATCAAAGCTGATCCAGTACAGTTGCAACATTGGCACCTATTCAGCCATGTAGAAAATTCCATGGGCAGGTTCTGTTTGTCAAAAGCAAGACAAATACAAATGAGCTAACTATTTCCCCCATGAAGAAGGGTCTCGGCCCGAAGCGTTGACTCATTTCCATAGATACTGCCCCATCAGACTGCTCTCAATCTTCAGCAAAGTGATAGTGTGTTGTTGACATGTCAGGTGGCAGTTGCTCAGCGATAATCTATACACCAAAATCCTGTTTGTACTTCAAGGACCATTTGACTTTAGAACTTAATATAGCCTTGCTCCAAACATGGACCGAAGTGTTGAAATCTTAGCAGTAATGCCAGAGTTTCACATTCAGTAAAAAGATGTTTTGATGTCACCAAGCCCTGGTAAAATTGAAGCAAATGGGCTTACAAAAAAAAGGTTAACACTGCAATGGTTAAAATAATACAGTGCACGAAATGAAGGTAATTCACGGGGTCAATCATTCCAGCCCTGGGCCACTTCTGGAGATTGGGGCAATATATTGGGCTCAGAAACCCTTGGATGATTCATTAATGACTTTCCTTTCATCATAGTTTCATAAGTAATGATTACACAATTTTCAGGCATGGGCTGATAAATGGCAAGAAACATTTGGGCCATGCATTTGGCAGGCAATAATCATCCCCAAAAAGTTTAAACACCTTTCCCTTTGTATTCATGTTATCATCATCAGCTCCCCAGGCAATTTCATGAATTCACAGTACATTATATCACAGAGGGAGTGACCCCTGTGGAAAGCGGAGAGTGGAGGGAGGAGAAGGGGGAGTTGTTTGGTGGTAGGATCCTGTTGAAGATGACAGAAGTTGTGGAGAATGTCAAATGCAGAGATTATGGGGTGGTAGGTGACGACAAGAGGAACTCTATCCCTGTTAAGGTAATGGGAAGGTGGAGTGAGGGCAGATATCCAGGAACTGGAAATTGCTCCCTCCACGATTCCTTTGTGCATTCGTCCCTTCCTGCTAATCTGTCTGGCACATATCGCTGCAAGTGACACAAATACTACACCTTCCTGTTCACCTCCTCCCTTACCTCCATTCAGGGCCCCAAACAGTCCTTCTAGGTGAGGCAACACTTCATTTGCAAATCTGGTGTGGTCATTTATTGTATCCGGTGCTCCCGATACGTCCTCCTCTACATTGGTGAGACCATCCAAAAGTGGTATGTCCCAGTGACCAACCATTTTAATTCCTGAACCCATTCCTGTTCCAACATGTCAGTCCCTAGCTTCCTCTTTTGCCATGATGAGGCCACTCTGAGGGGTAGAGGATCAACACCTCATATTCCCTCTAGGTAGTCTCCAACCTGATGGCAATGACATCGATTTCTCCTTCCAGTAATTTTTTTCCCCCTTCCCTACTGGGGCCTCTTATTTCTTCTCCTCACTTGCCTGTCACGTCTCCCTGGTGCTCCTCTTCTTCCTTTTCTCTCAGGGTCCACTCTCCTCTCCTGTCAGATTCCTTCTTCTCCAACCTTGTACCTTTCCCACCCACCATTCTTTACATACCACTTTCCAGCTAGTACTCCTTCCCCCTCCCCCCCCCCCCACCTTTCCAGTCCCGACAAAGGGTCTCGGCCTGAAACGTCACTATTTATTCATTTCCCTAAATGATGCCTGACCTATTGAGCTCCTCCAGAATTTCTTATGTGTTGCCCTGGATTTCCAACATCTGCAAAATCTCTTGTGTTCAAGATAAAAAGCAAGTTATAAATCATATTATTCTGTCAAATCTGAAAGAATTTCAGAAGTTGAAATTGTTGGTTTCGTACAGCTGATAAAAACCTTCATCATTTTTTCTTAGGAAGTGTTGTACAGAACATTATTTATTTCCTAGTATTAGAGCACTTGAAATGCAGTTCAGTGAATCTGATTAATGGAGGATTAATCATCTGTTATAGATAATAGGGCTGAAACAATGCAGCAGTCTTGTTGCATGATCATTGGCAGGACAGTTAATTCTTTTATATTGAAAGGGAAAGGTTATACAAAGTTAACATCTGCAAAAACATCTGTACTCAGTGAGATGAATCAGTCAAGTCAATGTTATGATAAGGATAACAAGTATACTTACATCTTAAATTCTTAATTGGATCCACCCCGTCAGATCCATGCTACGCTTTCAATTGGCCCCCTGCCAGATTTATAACTGAACAATGAATTGTGTAACGATCATTTGATATATTTAACAATCTGGCAGCACCTTAGCTGTATGGTACTGCCACTTCAAAACCTGTCAGGTCCTTGAGTAAAGAGTGGACATGTTGTGTTTGCATCTTTGAACAAAACTGGGCACTCCACTGGATATGCAGCCATACATTCTTGGAAAGCTTGGGCCCATTTTGTGACAAAATAGTCAACTGAAGAGCAAAAGAAGAAGATTGTGGATGCTAGAATTCTTAAATAAAAGCAGGCCACATGGATAAGCTCAGCGGTTACCCATGTTTTTCTCTGTTCTTAACGTTTCAGCTTGATGGCCTTTGATCAGGCTCTGGATTTTTCTCCACATATATCCTTGCACAACCTGAAGAATGACTCCAGTATTTTTTTTGTTTCTCTTTTATTCATTAGAAAGGATGAAAGGAAAACAGCCAGACTATGTGAAGACTTGTCAGATTTGTGAATGTTCTCCAGGGAGGAATTCTGCCACAGTTCACTGGCCTAAGCGTAACTCCAGACTCACTAACATAGTTGTCTTTTAAATGTTCTCTGAAATGGCCCAGCCAGCCACTCAGTGCAAGGGGAATTAGAGAATGGCAATCAAGCACTGGCCTTGCTGGAGACTCCAAGATACTGAAAAAGAATTGTACAAGTACATTCCATATATTTTCCATGGGTCTCCCTTGCAACAAGGGCTATCTCAGATACAATCTACCTTCCCCTACATTGTCCCAGCTCACTTTCTTCAGTGTGTAAACCTTAAAACTACACTGGGAACCTCTGCATTTGGCTGTTACTGAGCTGCAACATTACCATATACTGTAATTATTTGCAATGTTCCCTCTAATTTGTAATGACCAGCGTGTGCAAATATCTTGGGCTTTGCAATTTTTTGCCCAGTGACAACATGTGCACACTGTATTTTTAAGTGGAAGTAAACCTGAAGCTATTCTAAGGATAATAAACTACCAAATCCAATTTGATGTTCATTGTTTAAAAGAAATAAAATTACTGTTAATAAGAATTTTGATCTCCTATGGTTTTGAACATTTTTGCTTTTGTTCATCTGCACTCTCACAAAACAGGTAATGAAGGATTTTCTCACTGGAGCCTTTGCACACTGTCCATAATTCATTTGCTTGCTAAATGACACTTTAAAAAGTCAAGTTTCCAAATATCACTCCATTTCTTCCCACTGGCAAATTCTTCAGCAACTTTTGCATTGCGACAATACACACAGGTAACACCAGATTCTGTACATTTATTTTTCTCTTAGCTGCACGTTCCTGACCTCAGGCGCTTTCAGTGTAGCAGTTTCTGTTTCATTAAGCCATTATGCTTTAAATGAACTAGCAGCTCTTTCCTGCATTAGTGTCAGACTGATTGATTTGAAGAGAGAGCAAGCTTCACACAGGTTGGGGAGAAAAGTTCAAAAAAAGGAGTGTTTCGTGGCATTAGCAGTGGACTTACCGATTCGAAGAGAGTGAGCTTCACACAGGTCGGGTGTCGGGTGGGGGGGGGGGGGGGGAGTGCACAGACACAGCAGCTCATCATCATGCAAGGATGCTGAGAAAACAACGAAATAGAAGAAAGACATTGTCTAGCAGAGTGGTCGTCGGAGTAGTGCAAGTCAGAGTAGTAGGGCTTTGGCACGGATGGGCCCAGGCGCCTTCCCCACCCCCCCAGCAAGAATAGTGGGTATGACTCTGAGGCCAGTCTTCTGTTCTGGGTGTCAGATGTGGGATGTCCGGGAGACTTCCAGCCTCCCTGATGGCTAAATCTGTGCCAGGTGCATTGAGCTGCAGCTACTTAGAGACCAAGTTAGGGAACTGGAGCTGCAATTCAATGACCTTCAGCTTGTTAGGGAGAGTGAGGAGGTGATAGACAGGTAGACACACTGGGGCCACAGGAGACCAATAAATGGGTGACCATCAGGAGAGGGAAGGGAGGCAGTCAGGTGTTGGAGAGCACCCCTGTGGCTGGCTGTTCCCTTTAACAATAAGTACTCCATTTTGAGTGCTGTTGGGGGGGCGGGGATTACCTTCCAGGGGGAAACAACAGTGGCTGTGCCTCTGGCATTGAGTCTGTCCTGTGGCTCAAAAGGGTAGGGAACAGAAGAGGATGGCAGCGGTAATAGGGGACTCTATAGTTAGGAGGACAGATAGGCGATTCCGTGGGTGTGAAAAAGAAACGAAGATGGTAGTTTGCTTTCCAGGTGTCAGGGTTTGTGACGTTTCTGAGCATGTCCACAATATCCTGAAATGGGACGGTGAGCAGTCAGAAGTCAGGGTACATATTGGTACTGACAACATATGTAGAAAAAGGGTAGTGGTCCTGAAAGGAGAATACAGAGAGTTAGTGAGGAAGCTGAGAAGCAGGACCTCAAAAGGTAGTAATCTTTGGATTGCTGCCTGTGCCGTGTGACAGTGAGCATAGGAATAGAATGAAGTGGAGGATAAAGTGTGGCTGGAACAGGGGGCAGGGATTCAGATTTCTGGATCATTGGGACCTCTTCTGGGGCAGGTGTGACCTGTACAAAAAGGAACAGGTTGCACTTGAATTCGAGGGGGACCAATATCCTGGTGGGGAGGTTTGCTAATACCATTGGGGAGATTTTAAACTAAATTTGCAGGGGGTGGGAAATGAAGTGAAAAGGTAGAGGATGGGGAGGTTGGAGCACAAGTAGAGAGTCTGTGAGGAAGGATATGCAGATGTAAGAGCAAAGATGCTCTCAGCCTGGTGGTTTGAGATGTCTATTTTAATGCAAGGAGTATCATAAACAAGGCAGATGAACATAGAGCGTAGATCAATACATGGAACTATGACGCCATTCCAGAGACTCGGATCTTTCAGGGGCAGGAATAGCTGCTGAGTGTGCCAGGCTTTAGATGTTTCAAAAAGAACAGAGAGGGAGGCAAAAGAGGTGGGGGGGGGGGTGGCATTGCTAATTAGGGATAATGTCACGGCTGCAGAAAAGGAGGAAGTCATGGAGGGATGGTCTACTGAGACAGTGTGGGTGGAAGTCAGAAACAGGAATGGGGCAATAACTCTACTGTGTGTTTTTTTTTTAAATAGACACCCCACCAATAGTAACAGTGATATCGAGGAGCAGATAGGAAGGCAGATTCTGGAATGGAGCAATAATAATAGGAAGGTTGTTGTAATGGGAGGTTTTAATTTTCCTAATATTGATTGGCATCTCCTTAGCGCAAGGGGTTTAGATGGGGTGGTGTCTGTTAGGTGTGTTCAGGAAGGTTTCCTGATGTAAAAGGTAGTTAAGACACTAGAGGAGAAGCTGTACTTGATCTGGTATTGGGAAAAAAACCTGGTCAGGTATCAGGTCTCTCAGTGGGAGAGCATTTTGGAGGCAGTGACCACAACTCTGTCTCCTTCACCATAGCACAGGAGAGAGGAGCAGACAACTTGGGAAAACTTTTAATTAGGATAGGGGGAAATACGATGCTATTAGGCAGGAACTTGGGAGCAGATGTTCTCAGAGAAAGGCATGGCAGAAATGTGGCAAATGCTCAGGGAACATTTGCATGGAGTTCTGCATAGGTATGTTCCATTAGGGCAGTGAAAGGACAGTAGGGTTAAAGAACCATGTTGTACAAAGGATGTAGAAAATCATGTCAAGAGGAAAAGAAAAGCTTACGAAAGGTGCAAGAAACTAGGTACTGTTAGAATTCCAAAAAATTACAAGATTGCTAGAATGGAGCTTAAAAATGGAATTAGGAGAGCCAGAAGAGGCCATGAGAAGGCCTTAGCGAGCAGGATTAAGGAAAACCCCAAGGCATTCTACAAATATGTGAAGAGCAAGAGGATGAGCCGTGTGAGAATGGGACCAATCAGGTGCAATAGTGGAAACGTGTGCATGGAGTCAGAGGAGTTAGTGGAGGTACTTAATGAATACTTTGCTTCAGTATTCACCAGGGAAAAGGACCTTGGCAATTGTGGAGATGACTTACAGCAGATTGAAATGCTTGAACATATAGACATTAAGAAAGAGGATTGCTGGAGCTTTGAAAAGTTCAAGTTAGATCAGTCACCTGGACAAGATGATATATACCCAGGCCACTGTGGAAGGTGAGGGATGAGATTGCTGAGCCTCTGGCAATGATCCTTGCATCATCAATAGGGACAGGAGAAGTACCAGAGGATTGGAGGATTGCAAATGTTGTTCCTTTGTTCAAGAAAGGGAATAGAGATTATAAACCAGGAAATTATAGACTAGTGAGTCTGACTTCAGTGGTGCGCAAGTTGTTGGAGAATTTACAACAACTTGAAGCAGGATTTATGAGCATTTGGAGAGACATAATCTGATTAGGGATAGTCAGCATGGCTTTGTCAAGGGCAGGTCATGCTTTATGAGCTTGATTGAGTTCTTTGAGGACATAACAAAATGCATTGATAAAGATTGATGTCATGTATATGGATTTCAGTAAGACACTTGATAACGCAAGACTCCTTCAGAAAGTAAAGGGGCATGAGATCCAAGGAGACCTTACTTTGTGGATCCAGAATTGTCTTGCTCACAGAAGGCAAATGTGGTTGTAGTCGGTTCGTATTCTGCATGGAGGTCAGTGACCAGTGGTGTTCTGCAGGGATCAGTTCTGGGTCCCTTCCTCATTTCAATTTTTACAAATGACTTTGATTTTAAGTTTGCTGATGACACAAAGGTTGAGAGTGTTATGAACAGTCTGGAGGGTTGTCAGAGGTTAATGGGATATCAATAAGATGCAGAACTGGGCTGACAAGTGGCAGATGGATTTCAAACCAGATAAATGTGAAGTGGTTCATTTTGGTAGGTAAAATTTGATGACGAATATAATATTAATGGTGAGACTCTGGACAGTGTGGAGGATCTGAGAAATCTCAGGGTCCATGTCGATAGGACACCCAAAGCTGCTGTGCAGATTGACAGCATTGTTAAGAAGGCGCATGGTGTGTTGGTATTCATAAACCAAGGGATTGATTTGAAGAGTTGTGAGGTAATGTTACAGTTATACAAGACCTTGGTCAGACCCCACTTGGAGCATTGTGTTCAGTTCTAGTCCCTTCAATACAGGAAGGATGTAGATACTATACAGAGAATACAGAGCAGATTTCCAAGGATGTCACCTGGATTGGAAGGTATATCTTATGAGAACAGGTTGAGTGAACTCGGCCTTTTCTCCTTGGAGCGATGGAGGATGAGAGATGACCTGATGGAGGTGTATAAGATGATGAGAGGCATTGATAGTGTGGATAGCTAGAGGCTTTTTTGCAGGGCTGAAATGGCTAACATGAGGGGACAGAGTTTTAGTGCTTGGAAGTAGATACCGAGGGGATGTTAGGGGTAAGTTTTTCCACACAGAGAGTGGTGCGTGCATGGAATGCACTGCCAGCGGTGGTGGTGGAAATGGATACAATAGTGTCTTTTAAGAGCCTCTTGGATAGGTACCTGGAGCTTAGAAAAATAGAGGGCTATGCCCTTGGGAAATTCTAGACAGCTTCTAGAGTAGGCATGGGCAAACTACGGCCTGTGGGCCATATGCGGCTCATTAAGCTTTTTAATCCGGCCCGCAGAACTTGATGAAATTATATTAATAAACCTTGTTAACGTTTTTTCCCCGCAATTCTGGCGTTTTCCCAATAGATGACGCACTCTATATACATTGACCTTTGTTGAGGTGCAGCGTATTACTCCACATTTGCGCTTTACTCTTTGTTCGGCTCGACCTATTTGTGTGAACAGGCGTTCAGCATCATGAACATCAACAAAGCCAGCCACAGATCCAAGTTAACTGACCAACACCTCAGATCCATCCTGAGAATCGCCACAACAAAACTAAATCCAGACTTTGAAGCGCTGGCTAAAAAGGGAGACCAACAACACTGTTCCCACTGAAATTAAAAATAAGTTTCTTCGTTGTGTTATGTAAAAAATGCATTTGAAAATATTTTTTTCAATAAGCCTTACATGTTACATGTCATTTCTGTTAAGTGATGGATATGAGTAGTGCGCAGGTGCACGTACGTTCTCAAAATAAAAAATGCGCTCCAGATCAAATAACGCGCTCCGCATACTGGCGCGCTGTCACTGTTCTGTCATTGTGCGGGTCGTTGTTGAGTTTTGGCACAGGGGACAATTTAATAAGAAGGAGCAGGACAAGTAGACCTGCATCTCCTACCGTTTTTGAAATAAAGACAGTCAGGAGGAGAGTGATGATGATAATATCTTGAAGGATAACAGAATTTTCAGTGCTTTAAAATAATAACTGTTACTATTAAAAAAAGCTGTATTTTATTCATTTAATTTTCAGTGTTTTAAAAGTCATTTCAATAAATAGCTAAATACCATGGGACTTCAAAGACAGATATTTTGTTGTAATGCATTTGTTCATTTTCAATTGAAATTAAAGCACATGTTTTCTACATATCCCATGATATTTTATTTTCTCTTATGAGGTGTATTATCAAAACACTCTGTCCATCTGCTCCTGGTCTGGCCCCCCTGTCAAATTTTAGAACCCTTTGTGGCCCACAAGTCAAAAAGTTTGCCCACCCCTGTTCTGGATTATGTTACATGGTCAGCATAATATTGTGGGCCAAAGGGCCTTTAATGTGCTATAGATTTCTATAATTCTACGTTCACGCCCTTTGCTTTTTTGCAACTCGACATAGTAAATCAACAATTAAAAACAGTATAAATAAGCCAGTTCTAAAATCTGCAGACAAATCATCGCAAACTCTGTGTTGTCAACACTATCGCATCAGAAATTGGAAAAGAAAATGTGATTGTGTATGAGCATGAAACATACTTAATATGCCATTGAGATAGAGGGTGACCACCTGCCATGTGCAGTTTAAATTCCTTTATGGACTAGTAGCAAATGAAGTGTGCATGTGCACACCTTAGAGGGAACATTGATTACATGGTACTGTAGTGGCTATTCAACCAAACCTACACCATGGTAGAGACTAAGCACAGGGAGTTATCCTGTATGACGATTCCTCTGATCCAATCCAATAATAATGTTAAAAAAGTGTATTCAATCCTCTATTTGTAACTAGCAAAACAATCCTGAAACAATGAGAATAATGAAACCAAAAATAATGATACTAAATGTACTTAAGCAGATTTAAGTGAAGTTAAGTAGAATTAAAAGCCAGTGTTTCCCCAAACTCTTTTTTTAGCCCAATGACCCCCTTAAAGCATTTTCATGTTTAACATCCCTCTTAGGCACAATGTGCTTTCTAGTGCCCCCATAATGTGAAAACATGCTTATCATATGCTACGCTGAGAAAAGTTATTCTGCTTCAAATTTTTATTTGTCTTTAAACCTGGCTTACACAGTACCTGTGCACTGAACAGCAGCTTCAATATCAATGTGATCCTTGAGCTTGATAGTTTTTAAAGCAAGAGTTGCAAAATCTGGTTCAAGCTGTGACAGCAAAAGCCTGAAGTCGCCCATGTGTAATAGTGTTCAAACAATTTCAGTCTTTTGTGAGTATCTGGGTGACTGCATTGAAGCTTCTTTCAACAAGATAGGAGGATGGAAATGCAATGAAGAACGGTTTGGGTCTTCTCCAAAGACCAGAAAACTATGTATGACAGTGTAGCCACATAACTTGAAAGCTGACATTTTTGAAAACCATTTTTGCTTCAATATTCTGAATTTCATTAATTTCTTCTTGGAAGCTCTCTTCCTTTTCTTCCACCTTGCACAGAAATGGGTTAGGTACCCAGTCCAGAACTTCCAAAACATTCAAATCCTTGAATCGATTCTGAAAATCCTTCTTCAATGACTGCAGGTGTGAGCTGTACTCTTGCAAATCACCAACTGTGAAAGAGATTACCATACTTTCCATGCAGGCAAGCTATGAGAACATTTTTCTCCTAATGTTTTGCTTATTTATTTCCAATTGCCTGATAAATGTGTACACTGCACTTTTTGCCTGGATTAAATTGAAATTATCACCCTGCAGTTTTAGATTTAGAATATTCGTTTTGTCATACAGATCGGCTAGGTATGCCATATCTTCACGTAGACGTTCAACCTTGTTTCCCAAGCTCTTGTCAACTTTGAGCAAAAATTCAACCACAGTGTCAAAAAGATCAAAGAAACATTTTAAGCAGCAGCCTTTTGACAGCCACTGTGAAGAAGCAAGCATTCAAACACTTCATTATCCTGGCATAATAGACAAAATATTCTGCTATTTAATAGATAAGCTTTAATCTTGTTGCTAGCAGATACAACAGGACTCACTTTTGGAAAAAAAGTCACTGGCTGGGGTTTTTGGCTGCAAGATGTTGACGATCAGTTACACAAATTGATAGCAAATGACTTCTATTTTCATAAATGCCACTAAACCAGCATGGCTACCTGTCTTATATGGTACTCCATCTCTTGCACAAGAAATCATGTTCCTAATTGGAATATTTTTATCCTCAATATACATTTTGAGCTGTTCATAAATTCATTCTGTTGATATGTTTTTAACCTTTTACAAAAGGGAATATCATCATAAAATTTTCCATTTTTGATAAACCATACAAATGTCATTTGCAATGCCTCATTGTCTGTTTTTTGTAGCTCTGTGCATAGTTGATAATTACTTCACTCATTTTGTCAATATGACAAGCTACAGAGTTATTACTCAGAGGAATTGATTTTAAAACACTGGTATTCGTTTTGAGAGCAGTGGTGAGAACCTCTGATACAGCAGGCATTATAAATCTTTGTCCAGTTGTCTTTTACCACACTTTGCTATCATTTTGGAAATATAAGAAGCAATGAAACCATTATCAAGGTCATTTTTAAACTTTCTTGGCAAATGACTCAAGTGTACAATGCTTCTTTCATCTTCTGGAACTGAGTTATAGCTTAAGTAGCCTTTTCAGGGTGTCTTTTACAGAAATGTTCCTGCAACCTTGATGGCTTCATGGCTTTCTTAAACAGTATAGTATTACAAGTAAGACATGGGGTGCTGCTGATCTGATGGGAATGGAGTAAAACCATATTCCAGGTGTGTGACATTGTATTGATGCACTTTCTGTAGTTTCGGTTTCTTAGCAGGATTAGAATTCAAGGTTTGACTGCCTTCAGAATTAGGGACTGTATTGCACATATTTCATCCATCATTAATGAATAAAATAAATTAAAATAAAAAATTAATGCCACTGGGATGCCTATTGGATATTGACGATGGCAGTGAGTTGACACAGATGGAACAATGGTAGTGGCAAAGAAAAGGAATGGCAAGGTGAAAATGAAGACAATCACAACAGCAAATATTACGTTGACAAGGATTCAGATTGGAATCTGAACATTAGTCAGGATAGAGCTGGTGTTCGGCAGGCTAACTTTATACTATTATAGATAGTACAACTGACCAATCACACAAAGTCTCATAATTCCCAAGTATGGTTCTTGACTGCACATGTGAAGCCAAGGTCGCTTTGAACATCTCAAGAGGAATCCTTGGGGTTGGAAGGTTGACTGGTTCCAGCCTGTGCTGGATCGGTGCACAACCTGTTTTCCATAGATCTGTGCAGAGTTTAGAGGGTATATTCGACTTACCATCTGTAAAGTTGCATGTAGTTGTTCCATGCCACGAGTCAAGGGGAACTGCTGGGCGCCCTGGTTGCTAATTTATGCATCTCCAATAATGTCTGTTTGGTTGTAGACATCGGATGAGATTACTGAGATTCAGACACGTTGTGACTGATAAATGTTCATTGCCTGCAGAGCTGTGAATATATAACTAAACCCTTTGCTTTTTACCACATTTCCACCCACGCAACTACCATAATAAATGTGCAACCACAGGACACAACGCAGATGAGAAACAGTAGCATGATTCCCACGGGCACTTTCCAAAACTGCATCACTTTTCAAAGTTCTTCATACAAAATACCTTGAAATGTGCATGTATTTATGTACATTTTATTCTATATCTGTATTTTAACCTCTAACTTTATTTTTAATATAATTCATTATAATTGTCAATTTTTTTTGTCAAATCAACACACCACAGCAAATTCCTAATACATACACATGTATCTGGTGAATTAAGTTGATCCCAAGACTTGGTGAACTTTAATGAGATTTCTAGCAAGCCAGGCAGATACTAGGATAAATGGCCAAAACTCTGATAACGTTGCATTGTCTTAAATGGAGGAAAGAAAAGTGGAATGGTTTCGTATCTTTGTAACTGAAATGTGGTCATAGATGTTAGAACAATTAGAAATCAAAGAAAAATGCTCCAGATGATGGAAATTTGAGATAAACAAAACATCTTGGAAGTACTCAGCAGATCAATCAGCAGTTACAATAGGAGCAACAAAGTTAATGTTTCTGGTTGATGACCATTCATCAGGAGGAGGACCTTAATGATTTCTCACAATTCTGATGAAGGGTCTTTGACTAAAAGCCTGAATTCTCCACCGATATTTTGTGGATAAACCTGGAGATTCATCATCTGCTAGATCTGTGGCATTCACGAGCAGCAATCTGGAACCCTACAGGAATTCCAGGCACAACACATGAAGAGATGTTGTGAGAATGAAACTGCAATCCCATGTGAATTTTGGGACATAATTGGATGCACGACAACAATGGCAAGTTTTGCATCCCATTACTTATTATAAAAGGTGAAACTCAACAGAACAAATGGCAATGATGTTTCACTTACGATTAGCTCACATTCTATATACAGTCAGCCCTCCTTATCCACGGGGGATTGGTTCCACGACCCACCCACGGATGCTCAAGTCCCTTACTTAACCTGTCCCAGTGCAGAGGACATTAGGACCCGGCGCAGCTCTGAATCCGCGCTGTTTCTGTTCACAAAAATAATCACATTGTAGCGGTGTGCTACACGCAGTGCTAAAATTACGACACGGAGTCGGTAACTGCAGTCGAAGGAAAAACTTTATTCGAAATCCTCAGCCTCACTTTTAAGCCTCTCTCGACCTGCCCCCCATGGCGCAGAGGCTCCAAAGCTCTGTACTCGCAAACCCCCGTAGGCTATCTAATTGTGAGCCGGTTCGGATGTGCCAGGAAATGGGTCGCCACAACATCACAACTGAAAATAAGGTGGAAGTAACAAAGTGATCAGAAAGAGGTGAAATGCCATCGGTCATTGGAAAGGTGTCAGACTACAGTTGGTCAACGATTGGAACAATTTTAACGGAGCATGTGAAAGGCCCTGCCCCGATGAAAGATACAATTTTTACTAAGCAACACATTAGTTTAATTACTGAAATATGTATGTTTCTTCAGTGTTTTATATGCATAGAAAGGTAAAATATGTACTATATATTAAGAAAAACATTTGACTAACTGACGCTAAATAATACCGGATGTACCTGTTCCGACTTCAAATCTGACTTAAAGACGGAGTCAGGAACGGAACTCATTCATCACCCGGGGACTGTCTGTACTTTTAAGTCATTTCTAGATTACTTATAATACCTAATACAATGTAAATGCTATGTAAATAGTTATACTGTATTGGTTAGGGAATAATGACAAGAAAAAAAGTCTGTACATGCTCAAACAATGAGTGCTGGAGAGAGAACTTGTGGATTTTCCCGATCTGCAGTTGGCCGAATCTGTGCATGCAGAATCCGCAGATAAGGAGGGCCAACTGTATGTACTATGAAAGGGAGAATATGGTGATCCTGTGGTCTCTGGAAGGTGGATCCCACGAGGGTCCGGTACTCCACCGAGACCTGACTATTTATGCTGGAACGTCCAAGGACATCGTCAACCTCTCACTGCCGTGCTCTGAGGTTCCCACTTGCTTCAAAAGGGCAGCAATCATACCAGTGCCCAAGAAGAGCAGGGCAAATGGCCTCAATGGCTATTGACTGCACTCACATGAATGAAATGTTTCAAAAGGTTGGTTATGGCCAGAATTAATGACTACCTAATCAAGGACCTGGACTTGCAGCAATCCGCCTGCTGCTGTAGCATGTTGACACGGCATCAGACATGATCTCACTGCTCTTGATTAGGTTCTCCAAAACAAAGTGGAGAGCCGGAGTCCCGCTTGGTGGCGCAATAACATCAGTGCCGGACTCCGGAGCGAAGGTTCCCGAGTTCGAATCCAAGTCGGGTTGAGCGTCCAGCTAGCAACTCGGATTCGTAAAAACAAGAACAGCTTGCTACGGAAACACTGTCAGAAGACGGTGCCCCGATAACTCCACTGCTAAGCTGACTGCAGTCAAGAGCAGAAGATGTGTCAGGCTGCTGTTTATTGATTACAGATCATCATTCAACACCATCATTCTGTCAGTATTAAATCACAAGCTCCCAAACCTGGGCATCTGTTCCTCCATTTGCAATTGGATTATTGATTTCCTGATTGGGAGACCACAATCAGTACATACCCGTGCTAAATCTCCTTGTCAGCAATCAACACTGGAACATCACAGGGATGTGTGCTTAACCCACTGTCCACTGTCTACATTCATGACCGTGCAGCTAGGCATAGCTCAAACACCGTCTATAAATTTGTTTACATATTTGACATCACTGTTGGTGAAAACCACAGATGGCAGTAGGGAAGCTTAAAGGAGTGATGTAAATGAGTTGGTGGAGTGATATGACAACAAAAACCGGAAAATCAATGTCAGTAAGGCTAAGGAATTGATTGTAGGCTTCAGGGAGTGGAGATCGGGAGAACTTACCCCAATCCTCATCCGGGGTGGAAAGGGAGACTAGCTTTAAATTCCTGGGTGTCAGCATCTCAAACGATCTATGCTGGGCCCAACATATTGATGCAATCATAAAGAATACATGCCAGTGGCTCGACTTCCGTAGGAATTTGAGGAAATTTGGTACATCACCAAAGATTCTTGCAAATTTCTGTAAATGTACAGCGGAGAGCATTCCGATTGCATTAGAGCCTGGTACAGAGCCTCCATTGCACAGGATCGCAAAGTGCTGCAGAGGGTTGTGAACTGAGCTGGCTCCATCATGGGCCCAACCCTCCCCAACATAGAGGATGTCTTCGAATGGCAGTGCCTCAGGAAGTGATATTGATCACTGAAGGACCCTCACTGTTTGGGACATGCTCGTTACTATCATTAGGGTGGAGGTACAGGAGCCTGAAAACCCACACTCAACGATTCAGAAAGGTTCTTCCCCTCCGCCATCTGATTTCTCAATGATTCATAAACTCTGCCATTTTTTTTGCACTATTTCTCAATCAAAAAGAGTAGAAATATAGAACTGTACATCTGAGGGAGGATTATAGAAGTGGGAGGAACTGCAGAGTAACCCAAAACACAGATGAAGAATTTTTTTTTTTAAATAGAGATGTTTTTGATTAGCCAGAAGCCACTGCAGAGCTGCAGGGTGAGAGATGATGGGGTATCAAGATCTGGACAAGAGAGTTTTAACCTCAGATTTACAGAGAATGATGCACAAATGTATTCACAGCAGCACATGTGACTCAGAGGCAGGGCCTTCTGTGTGTGTGTGTGTGGAATGATATTCAGGTCTCCCCAGAAACAGATTTCCAGAGGGATTGCTATCTTTAAAACCAGCAAAGAATCCAGACATGTGATTTTGCTTTCGAAGTTTCATCTGTTTTAAATTATGGAATGTTCCTCTCATCATACTTAGCCATTAAAAAAGTACACATCTACAGCAGTTGCTCTCAAAAAGCTTCAGCACTGGCTTTAGTGGGAGTTTCTGCATGGCTCAAACATTATCCCCAAACTGTTGGAGGCCTGGAAGCTTTTCTTAAAAAAAAACCCTGTAACTAAAGGATAAAACTACAGCATAAAAATGAGATTCGCTGTATGCTTGGTAACTCTCCAAAGTACTGAATGCAAATCTGGAGAGTCACCAGGAACGCAGGAGACTTAAATTACTGAGATACAATTTTCCATTTTGCTTCTGAATGGAGTTGTTAACTTTGCTTTTCCTGAAATATTAAAACTGGATTAAACGCTGCCTTGTGTGTAAAACCCCATTAAGGCCCATCTTAAAATGATCCAGAATTTGCTATACTAAACCTCTAAATCAACTATACCAGTAACAATATCTGCCTTATTGTGAGCAACACTGAGCTGCCAGACACTAAATAATTGATTCCGCTCACAGCCAAAGCCATGATTCCAATCCGTGCTATCAAAGTGCTATTCTATTTTCCCTTGCGATAAATCCTGCAATATATTGGAAATTTTACAGCGGAAGAGATAACAGTGAGGAGAAAATGCATCCCTATTTGCCTTCTCTATATAAATGTAAATCCATCTGCTGATTGTATTCCTCTCAAATCTCATTTTCCTGACTTTGAAGGATGCCATTCAGCCTATTGAGTATCTGCTGGCTCTCAGATTACAACCTGTGGCATGTGTTTATTGCTGACACACAAAGAAATTTCTCCTTCCTTGGCCTTATAATTCCCATTATCATGTCAACTGGTGAAGACACAAAGTGAGCCTGATGTCAGCCTTATAAAGGCTTTTTCAGCCTTCTCATGACCATGATTCAACCAATTTGAAATGTTCCCACTTTCAATTCAGAGCTTTCAATGAAGTACGTAAACTATTTAAGAATTTTTCATGCTTAGCAAATACTTGGGAACAGACTAGGAACCTCCTCCTCTTCTATTTGCCATAGGCTCAGGGTCTTCTTTCAGAAAAAGACTTGCAGTGGGCTACCTGTTTAAAATTACCAAGTGTGATGTTGTTCAGGGACTTCTCTGTCGGCATTGGAGAAGATGTAGGAAGTAACACGATTTCAAAAAAAAAACCTGGAACTGACAAAATTATTTACAAAAGAAATTCTTACATCTGCACTTTCAAACACAGCTACAGATGTTAAACTTCGCTTTCAGTCATCACAAATGTTCTACAGTTGCTGATTTGCTTAATCAATGGGTCATGTCTACCTATAATGCACCTGAATGTTTGTCTTCCAGAATTTGTTGACTTGATTGAGTAATATGATATGGTTATTCAAATAATCGTGGTATATGGACCAACAATATACTGTAGTCTGCAATGCAATGCAGCAGCTAACATTCCTAATCCATTCTATTCAAGTAGTGTGGCTAAATGGACATCTAACGATTAGACACAGGACTTAGAACAATGCCACCCAAGAACAGGCCCATTGGCCCACAATTGTTATTCTGCACTAAATAAACTAGTAATTAAGTGCTTAACGAAACAAATCCCTTCAGTCTATACCGGGGGTCGGCAACCTGCGGCTCCCGAGCCATTTGTGGCTCTTTCACCTCTGTGCTGCGGCTCCCTGTGGCTTTGGGAAATAATTGGTCAGTATTTAATTAAAATGTATTTTATGTTAGTTTGTTAGCTTTTGAAATGTAATTCTAAATTTGAAGATTATGGTGATCTTGTACAATGTAAGTGTGGCGACACATTTTCTGACACATCCGAAACGGCTCTCAATTAGCCAGCATTCCGGCTAAGGGAGATTGCCTACGGGGGTTTGTGAGTACGTGTCTTTTGCAGCATCTGCGTCCAAGGGGGCTGGGTTGAGGGAGGCTTAGAAGCAAGGCTGTTTAGTTCGAATAAAGTTATTCGACTGCAGTTTACTGACTGCCTGAACACACCGCTGCAACGTGTTTTTATCGCTATTAATATACGTCACCACTGCCAATACCTGACACCCGCCAGTGCGCGATTTCTTTAATTTTTCGATCCAAGGTAAGCCAACTATGGAGAATTCTAAAAAAAGAAAAGTGATTGAAGAAAACAGAACGTTTAATGATACGTGGACAGATTCATTTGCTTTCACTGTTGACGAGACTGGTTTACCAGTATGCTTAATATGCAATGAGAAACTAGCAAACAACAAAAAGTCAAATGTCGCAAGGCATTTCCAGAGTAAACACGCAGCCTTTGCTCAAAAATATCCGGATGGAGATGAGAGAAAAAAAGCCGTTTCGGAACTGATGCGGAAGGTTGATCTGAGCAAAAATCATTTCCAGAAATGGATGAAGTCAGGAAAATCAACGACATACGCCAGTTATATTGCCGCTCAGGAAATAGTCAGGCACGGGAAGCAGTTTACAGATGGTGAATATATAAAAGAATCTTTCATTAAGATTTCAGAACATCTATTCACGGACTTTAAAAACAAGAGTGAAATTGTGCAGAAAATCAGGGATATGCCCCTCTCTGCAAAGACTGTCAAAGACAGAACCATAAAAATGGCAGAAGACATCACAAGACAGCAAAATAAAGACATCAATTCAGCTGTGGCCTACTCGATTGCCTGTGACGAGTCTAAAGACAAAGGCGATATTGAACAAATAGCGTTGTTCTGCCGGTATGTAAACTCTGCCGGGCCACAGGAAGAACTGATTGAGTTGATACCTCTAAAAGACCAAACATGGGGGGAGGACATCTGTGAGGCTGTCTTGAATTGTTTAAGAGCCAAAGGAATAAAGACCACCCATCTGGTGTCAGTAGCTACTGATGGGGCTCCGAATATGACGGGAACGCACAAGGGATTTGTGGCTTTACTGCAGAAGTCGCTGGACAGAAAGCTGCTGACTTTTCACTGCATCTTGCACCAAGAGGCACTGTGCGCTCAAACATTTCCTCCGGAATGCACAGAAGTAATGGATGTTGTCATTCAGATTGTCAATAAAATAATGGCAAAAAGTTTAAATCACCGTCAATTCCGTTTGTTACTGGACGAGATGGAAAGCGCATATTCTGATCTCCTGCTGCACAACAAAGTCCGGTGGCTGTCCAAAGGGGAGGTGCTGAAACGCTTTGTCGCGTGTCTGGAAGAAGTGAAAACTTTCCTGGGCAGCAAAGGGCTCAACTTTCCTGAGCTGGAACAGCCAGAGTGGCTGGAAAAGCTACACTTCATGGTAGACATGACAGCGCACCTGAACACGCTGAACACAGCTCTTCAGGGGAAAGGACGCACAGCCCTGCACATGTTGGAGGATGTCTTGGCATTCGAGCGCAAGTTGACAGTGCTTGCCAGAGATTTACAGAAAGGCACTTTGTCTCACTTCCCCAATTTGAGAGAGTTCAAACAAGGTCACGACATGATAATTTCGGAGTATTTACATTCTGCAATCATCGCAATGCAAACATCGTTTGGGAAACGCTTCTGTGAGTTCAGAGAGGAAAAAAACACATTATCCTTCCCGGTCACTCCCTTAAGCATCGATCCTTCCCTACTGAATACGACTGCATTGGCAGGTGTGAGTCAACCTGATCTTGAGATGGAACTGGCCGACATAGCCGACAAAGACATATGGGTGTCCAAGTTTAGACGCTTGACAGCAGACCTTGAAGATGTTGCCCGTTCTTGCTCAGAAACACAAATGGAGTGATATTGAAAACCTTCCAAATCCGGACCAACTTGTGTTTGAAACATGGAATGCTGTGCCCGACATTTATGTAAACATGAAAAAGTATGCGCTTGGAGTCCTGTCGATCTTTGGATCCACATATGTATGTGAGCAGGTGTTCTCCAACATGAACTTTATTAAAAACAAACATCGCGCATGCTTCACAGATGACAGCTTGCGATCCTGTGTAAAGATGAAGGTGACGTCATACAGCCCTGATGTGCAGACGCTGTGCGCTGAGGTCCAGGAGCAGAAATCCCATTAACCAAGTATGATAAATATTTTAATTGCCTATTATTTTATGTATATTCATATTTTTTCATTGTTCAGTGAAATAGTCCTTTTATTTTTCAGGCTGACAGCTGACTGATGATATTTTTGGTTTGCTGCTGGCGGAAAATTTAAGTTCGGCGTTTTTCATAAATACAAGAAGGACTCAAATAGACATTGAGTATTTTACTTAAAAGTAACTTTCAACCCAACGTCTTTTTTTCGGAGTTCAAAATGTTTTTGTTGCATGCAGAAATGTAATTTCGTTTTCTCTGCAGGAGTTCATCAATTTCATAAATGCAACACATTATAGTTTGTTTATACATAGCATAAAGGCAAAAAAAACGTTGTATGCAGTGTTATTTCATTTTAAATGTCAAACGGGTTTTGCGGCTCCCAGTGTTTTCTTTTCTGTGGGAAACGGGTCCAAGTGGCTCTTTCAGTGGTAAAGGTTGCTGACCCCTGGTCTATACAAAGCCCATATTCCTCCATTGTCTGTATGTTCATATGCTTATCCAAGACCCTCTGAAACACCTCTATCACATCTGCCTCCACCCCAACACCTGGTAGCACATTCCAACCACTTTCCACTCTGTGGGGATAATATTTGCTCCACACATCTGCTTTGAACTTGATCTTTACCTCAGGTATAGTACATGCTCTCTAGAATTAGGGATTTCAACCCTGAGGAAAACATACTGGCTATTGGGTCTATCTATGCCTCTCAATCTTTTAAACCTAAATTCAGGTTTCTCTTCAGTATCTGTTGCTCCAGAAACAAAACAACCCAAGTTGGTCCAACATCATTACATACCCTCTAAACCATGCAGCATCCTGGTAAACCTCTTCTGTACTCACTCCAAAGCCTCCAGATCTGAACTGAATACAATACTCCACATACAGCCTAACTAGAGTTTTTAAACACTATTATAATTCCCTGAATTTTGAACTCAATGCTTCAACTAATAAGCTTTACCGCCCTAACAATCCGGGCAGCTGCTTTCAGAGACCTGAGGGATCCAAGTCCAAGATTCCTCTGTACATCAGTACTCTAAAGTGCCTTACCATTAACTGTGTACTGCTCTTTATATTTGTTCTCTCAAAATACATTTCACATTTGGCCAAACTAAATACGTTCTGATATTTCTCCACCTATGTCAGCAACTGATCTATATCCTGCTGTACCCTTTGGCAATCTTCTATGTTATCCACACCACCACCAATCTTTATATCACCTGTGAATAACCATGTACATTTTCTTCGAGGTTATTTATACACAGGACTCATTGTACAAGTCCCATCGACCACTACCCTCTCAGTCTTCTATGGGCAAGCCAATTTGAATCCAAACAACCAAATCACCCTGGATACCACGTTGTGACTGATTAAAGTAACTGGAGAAACACTGAAACGAGTGATACAGAAGTCTTTATTCAGTACAAGCAGGCATCATTCTGGAGACACTCTTGCAAGAGTCTCCCCAACGCAAAAGGCACATCACATTTTTGTACCTTTAAAATTAAAGGTAACAGTAGGTGATTCAATGCAATTTCAATAGTTACAATGACATTCTTTGGGTGACACTTCAACACATTGGGTTGACAAATAGCTCCTTTGAGATACTTAGTGGAAGCATGTTGTAATTGATAGGACATTTCTGAAAGCCCAAATGCTTCAGTGAGAAACTAATTAACACAAATATTCTAAGAACTTTTGATGATAGAGCTTAGACACCCAAATTTAATGCTGTCAAGGTTTGTGAGTACACAAACATTGTAACTACAAAACTATTGATTACTGATACTTGTGACCATGTTTGATATGTTAAGTGACAACATCTGTCTAGTCTGTCAGTTTGAATTTAAGTCACAATGGTGCAAATAACTTACTCAATTAACACAATCCCAGTTTATTTACAGCTTGCAACTTACAATACGAACTGAAGGCTAATTGCAAGCATCATGAATTTAGCTGCATTTACTTTGTACAATAAGAACCGCAGACTGCTTCTTGTTTGAATTAATATCTGCTGTATCCACGTGACTCCAGAATACACCCTAACACCATGCACCTTAATATCATTCCTGTATCTGGAAACAGGAAAATGCTGGACAACAAAACGTGTCAGACTAATGAGTTCAGTGAAGGGTCTTCAACCCAAGATGTTGGCTACTTCACTTTCCACATGTGCTGCCTGGCCAACTGAGATATTCCAGCACTTTTAAAACTTCATATTTTCAGCACTTGTACTATTTTTGATGAACATTTAAAATCAGTGACTTCCTTAGAATTGATTTTATTCTCCCCTTCTCTGCCCAAGCTTTTAAATTTAGTTCCCTGCTTACCTTCAATGTTGCCAACCCAGAATATTACTTTCTCCAAAAGTCTTACGTCTTACGTCTTGACAGCATTTTCAATTTATCTTATTAGAGTTCAAAGGATAAACATATTTCATCTAATCCCAAGGATGAAGCTGAAAGAGCAACAACATTTCTTCATAGCAGAACTTGTACAATACAATCAATATATATTCACTTAAAGGTTCAATGGAATTCTTTTGCAGATTCAGTAATCATTGTGTTTGGGGAAAAAAAATCAGAACTAATGACACCAAAATATTTTTGAATGAAAAATGCACAGCTGTAAAATATTTTATTCAGTGAATTTGACAAACTCAAAATAATTTGTATCAAGCAAAATGGATAATTACTTTCTTGCACTTTGTCTGTGATCCTGACTGGATTATTTTAATCCCAGCATGTCTCCAAGTCTGTGAAGATGAAATCAGAATGCGTACTGTGTTTGAACAAGTGTGTCTAGAAAGTGAAGATACATAATTTGTTATTAGATAGTGCAGGTAGTTTGGAAATGGGTTGATTTTTGTGCCCATTTTGAGAAAAAGAAAATAGACACCTGCAAATATGTTATTTATGCCTATTATCAGGTTAAAATCTGAAGATTGTGCCCGAGGCATTGATAGGAGTGCAGACCAGTACAGATTCAGTAAGAAATCCTGTCTGACCAACCTCTTTAGAATATTACTTGTACAAACAAAAAAGTTATAAACCGATTGCACCATGCTGAAAATTTCCAAAAGTCATTTGAAAAAACTCCACATGAAAGTCAAATTAAATTAAGATAAAGTGTGTGGAGATTTGGGACTAAATGCAAGGCAAAAATTAATGCAATAAGTGTTTGTTGTTAGAGTTAAACTGGGAAGAAATTATGTTCTATGTGGATTGTCTCAATCGGTATTTGAACCACTATTAGTTCCAATTTGTAAGAATAACTTGAATTCAAACTAAAAGCAAGCTAGAAGGAACAGTGGAATCACAGATAAGATTTAAGGATATTACAATAAGGCACTGCAGATTTAAAGACATGCTTCATATAACACATGCAAGAATAATTGAAAAGAAATAAAATATAAGATAACTTAAAAATACTAAAAGTGAGAAAAGCATTGCTAGTAATTTAAAATAGGTACAGACACAGCAAGAAATAGAAGAATATTTTAAAAGTTCAAGTTAGAAGTAAAATTTTTTATCAGTACATACACATCAGTACATACAACCCCGAGATTCTGCAGGTATACTTAGCAAATTTATACATTAGTAACTGTAAACGGGATCTGTAAACAAACTGTGCAAGTGCAGATAATAAATCAATAGCAATAAATAATAAACATGAACAAACAAAAGAAGCTTTAAATGAATGTAGTTATCCCATTTTGTTCAAGAGCCTGATGCTTGATGGGTAGTAACTGTTCTTGAACTTGGTAGTGTGCGTCCTGTGGCTCTTGTACCTTCTACAAGATGGCAACAGCTAGGAAAGAGCATGGCCTGGGTGGTGAGCATCTTTGACGATGAATGCTGCTTTTTCATGGCAAAGTTTCATGTAGATGTGCTCAATGGGTTTTACCTGTGATGCACAGGGCTGAATCCACTACCTTTTGTAGGATTTTCCGCTCAAAGGCATTGGTGTTCCCGTATTAGGCTGTAATGTAGCCAGTCAGCACACTTTCGACCACACACTTATAGAAGTTTGCCAACGTTTCTGATGACACAATGAACTACCACAAACTTCTGATGAAGTAGAGGTGCTATTGTGCTTTCTTTGCAATTATATTTGTGAGATGGGCCCAGAACAGGTCCTCTGAGATAGTGACACCCAAGAATTTAAAGTTACTGATCCTTTCCACCTCTGATCCTGCTATGATTATTGGCTCATGGACCTCTGGTTTCCCCCTCTAAGTCTACAGTCAGTTCCTTGGCCCTAAAGACACTGAATGAATATTGTATACATTGAGAACATTTATTTTTTTAAATTTAGAAATACAGCACAGAACAGATTCCAGCCTACTGAATCACACCACCAAGCAACCTACCTATTTAACTCTAGTCTAATCACAGGACAATTTGCAATGATCAATTAACCTACTAACCAGTAGGTCTTTGGAAACCAGAGAACCTGGAAGAAACCTCATTTCAAAACCCTCAAACATCAAAGCTCATGGGAAGAAGGTACAAATTTTCATACATAGGACATCAAAATTGAACTCCACACTGACACCTGAGTTATAATAGTGTGTGGTAACTGCTATATTTTCGTGGCACCTATTGATAGCACTCAGCAAGTCAGGTGACATCTGTGGAGCAATCTTAAGTAGTTAAGATATTATAAGAGAAGTCATAAGTCAAATATTTTCTGTTGCACGAGAAAAGGAAGGGGTGGAGAGTTCAAAGGGAATTTCATAAAATAGAAATAAAAACTAACAGCTGGAAATACTCGGCTGGTCAAGCAGCATCTGTGGAAGGAGAAGCAGTTATTGTTTCAAATCTTGGATTCTTCATTGAAACTGGGAGTAAGATTAAATAGATTTACTTTCAGTGGTAGAGAAGGTGGAAGAGGGAGAAAGGATGGGAGGTGGAGAGAAGATGGCTATGGAAGTCCATGGCTTATAATAGATATCTGGGTTGACTACATTTATCTCTTTAATGGCAGTGGGTTACGCCATTCAGATCTGTAATGTACATCTGGTTTCTTATCTCAACATGTTCCAGGATTGATTCAGCAATCAGCCACTGAACAGAAAGCCAGCGGCACTGGCTTCTGACCTACAGTAGTTTGTGTCCTTCTGCACTGCACTCAGAAGATAAAGAAGTGAATGACACCAAACTTTGAAAGGCTGCCCACAGTAAAGCTTAGTCCAACCCACTAAAAAGTCAAGAGGCAAGGATCCCTGGGATGTTTAACCAAACCCACATTGTCCATAATCTCCCCCTTCCTCACTTAGTTCTACCTATCAATTACTAGCATCTGTCTCATCGCTGTCCCTCACTTCTCTATATCAGTTATCGGTCAACACACCCGGTCCAGACACCGAATCTTAATCAGCTCTGTCTCGAGTACGTGCTCATTTACCTGCCAAGTTCCTTCAGCAGCTTATCTTTCTCTCCAGTTTCCAACAGCTCAGTCTCGTGTCATCTATTCAATATGATACCTAACTGCATAACAATCTTTACACAAAAATGAAATCAAAATAGAATTCTCTCAAGGTAGAATCAAGCAAAAGATCTTAATCATTTAACCTTCAGTGATAGAGCAGTGGTCTTGCTATCTCACAATTTCAACAACCTGAGTTTGATAACCAACCTCCAATGCTGTCAATGTGGGATTTGCTCTTTCTCCATAGAACACTACAGCACAGTACAGGCCCTTCAGCTCTCCATGTTGTGCCGATCCATATAATCCTTAAAAAAAAAGTACTAAACCCACACTACCTCATAACCCTCCATTTTTCTTTCATCCATGTGCCTGTCCAAGAGGCTCTTAAGTACCCCTAATGTTTTAGCCTCCACCACCATCTCTGGCAAGTCATTCCAGGCACTCACAACCCTCTGTGTAAAAAACTTATCCCTGATGTCTCCCCTAAACTTCCCTCCCTTAATTTTGTACATTTGCCCTCTGGTGTTTGCTATTGGTGCCCTGGGAAACAGATACTGACTATCCACCCTATCTATGCCTCTCATAATCTTGTAGACCTCTATCAAGTACCCCCCCCCCCCCCTTCTTCTACGCTCCAAAGAGAAAAGTCCCAGCTCTGCTAACCTTGCTTCATATGATTTGTTCTCCAAACCAGGCAACATCCTGGTAAATCTCCTCTGCACCCTCTCCATAGCTCCCACATCCTTCCTATAATGAGGTGACCAGAATTGAACACAGTACTCTAAGTGCGGTCTCACCAGAGATTTGTAGAGTTTCAACATGACCTCTCTACTCTTGAACTCAATCCCCCTATTAATGAAGCCTAGCATCCCATAGGTCTTCTTAACTACCCTATCAACCTGTGCAGCAACCTTAAGGGATGTATGGATTTGAACCCAAAGGTCCCTTTGTTCATCCACACTCTTAAGTAACTGACCATTAATCCTGTACTCAGTCTTCTTGTTTGTCCTTCCAAAATGCATCACCTCACACTTGTCCGGATTGAACTCCATCTGCCATTTTTCTGCCCAACTCTGCAGCCTATCTATATCCTCTTGTAACCTTCGACAACCTGCAGCTCCATCCACAACTCTTCTAGTCTTCGTGTCATCTGCAAACTTACTCACTCATCCTTCCACCTCTACATCCAAGTCATTTATAAAAATCACAAATAGAAAGGGTCCCAGGACAGATCCCTGCAGCACTCCATTAGTCATCGACCTCCAGGCAGAATACTTTCCTTCCACAATTACCTTCTGCTTTCTTCCTTTAAGCCAATTTTTTTATCCAAGCAGCCAAGGTTCCATTTATTCCATGTCTCATGACTTTCTGGATGAGTCTCTCATGAGGTACCTTGTCAAATGCTTTGCTAAAGTCCATGTAGACCACATCTACTGCCCTACCCTCATCAATTTCTTTTGTTACTTCTTAAAAAAACTCAATCAGACTGATGAGGCGTGATCTTCCCTTCACAAAGCCATGTTGACTATCCATGAGTAGACTGTACTTCTCCAAATGCACGTAGATCCTATCCTTAAGAATCCTTTCTAGTAGTTTGCATACCACCGATGTAAGACTCACCGGTCTATAGTCCCCAGGTTTCTCCCTATTACCTTTTTTAAACAAGGGAACTAGACTTGCCATTCTCCAGTCCTCTGGCACTTCCCCTGCAGCCAGAGGATTCAAAGATCACAGCTAATGCTCCTGCAATCTCTTCTCTCAATTCCCACAACAACCTGGGGTGCATCATATCCAGCCCTGGGGACTTAACAATCTTAATGTTTTTAAGAAGATCCAGCACTTCTTCCTTAATCTCCACATTGTCTAGCACACAGGCCCGCTCTACTTCGACCTCATCCTGATCCTTTTCACTTGTGAATACTGAAGCAAAGTATTCATTTAGGACCTCCCCAACCTCTTCTGCTTCCAGGCACATGTTGCCCTCTTTATCCTTTAGCGGTCCCACCTTCGTTCTCGTCATCGTCCTATTCTTCACATACGCATAGAACGCCTTGGGCTTCTCCTTAATCCTACATGCCAAGGCCTTCTCATGTCCCCTTCGAGCTCTCCTAAGTCCTTTCTTTAGCTCCTTCCTGGCTACCCTATTTTTCTCATAAGCCCCTCCTACTTCCTGTTTCTTATATCTAACATATGCTTCCTTATTCCTCTTGACAAATTGCCTCACATGTTTCGTCAGCCATGGTTCCCTTTTCCTACCATTTTTTCCTTGCCTCAGTGGGACAAACCTATCCTGAACCCAGCTCAAGTGGTCCCTAAACTTCTCCCACATCTGTGCTTCCCCCCCCCCCTTGAACATCTGTTTCCAATTTACTCTTGCTAGTTCCTGCTAATCCCTTCAAAGTTAGCCCTTCCCCAGTTAAGCACTTTACCATTTCATCTGATTTTATCCCTTGTGACCATGTGGGCTTTCCCTGGTTGATCTGCCTTTAAAAATCCCAAAAGAACACTGGTGAGTTGATTGGCCACTGGAAATTATAAAGTGTATGTAAGTGACAAGTTCCTTAAGGTTGTCATAGCCAAGGGAGGTAATTGGGATAACCTCCCACTTCCTATTAAATGCTCCCAATGGCGTGCATCTCAAATAGCCTCCGACAACCAAGTCCATCTCCTGGTCTTCAGGAATGGCTTAGCTAAGCCCAGCAGAACAGTTTCTACTGACAGAAGGCGCAATGGCAGGATATTGGTGCCTTAAAACCACTTTCCTTGGGCAGATGGGCTTGTCAGCTGTGGATGGCAGTTCATCCAAAAGGAAAACTCTGACCTCAAACCTTCACTGCCTTGCAGCTATACCCACTCAAGGGGAAGGCTTCAGCAATAGAGAGGTAAAAGAATCAGGAGCAGAAGTCTCCAAGGCAGTCCTATGTCACTGACAGGCAACTCCTGTGATGCTTCTAGTGCCTTACTGTATCAGTCTCTGCCATTCCTTTGGATTCATCAGCTGCATGAGAGGGGGAGCCTGCTGAGGGGGCAACAGCTTGCTCTCCATATCTTATTGCCCTGACTTGCATACCATGTAGACAGCTAAGACGCAATATAAATGGTCAACTCTGACCAATGGAGAGCCTCCCGTATGTGATGAAAAAATTTGAGTTTACAGGCCTGAGAGAATAACTTACACGGTTAGAATAGGGGAAAACTGATTATGTTGAGAGCTGGCATGGACTAAATGGACCCATTGTGCTCATTCTCATCAAAAAGTTGCACTTGTAGATAATAGCGCATTCTTGATAAACGAATGAAGAACTAGTGAAAGGTGTGAATGTCCTTATTGTATTGCTAATGTTTCAGCTTTGTACAATGTCTATCATTTATTTTATTCAAAGTATTTATAGTTTTGTGCAAAAGGCTTAGGCACATACCTATAGCTAGGGTGCCCAAGACTTCACATCATACTGCACCGTAGCCACAAAAACAGTCATGACATTCAGTGCTGATAAACTCAGTCCTGATTTGGGTCTCTACTGTGAACTGAGTAGGAAGGAGGGAACAGGGGGAAGGGAGAGGGGAGGAAGTGGGAAGCAGCAAAGAGACATTCTGTAATAATCAGCAAGTCAATTGTTTGGAATCAAATTAACTTGCCTGGTGTTTCAAGGCTGTTTGTGTCTGTACCTGTGCCATCCCTTGCCCCTCCCCTGCCACCTGTCCCATATCCCTCACGTGGCATTCCACCATCACCATTCCCAACATCCTTTACTACTACCAGATATACAAATCCACTCTCCACTCCACGTTGACAAGTGCAGGACTGTACATATTAGCAAGTCTTGATCTACATCCACATCCAAGACTTTTGCAGCACTTTTTCATTTCAGTAACTTTGACTTGGAGCCAATGTGAGGTAAAAGATGAAGAGCTATGCAATGGAGGCTCCAACACCTTCATATCACACTGCAAGTTAGACTTCAAGTTGTGTTGAATGTCTTGGTTTTAAGTTGTTTTGAAGGAGTAGCAGACCACACGACCCCATCTATATAGGTGGTGCGCAGATGGAACAGGTCAAAAGCTTTAAATTCCTCAGGGTGAATATGACAAATGACCTGACTTGGGCTAACCAAGCAGAGTCCACTGCCAAGAAGGCCCACCAGCACCTTTACTTCCTGAGAAAGCTGAAGAAATTTGGCCTGTCCCCTAAAACTCTCACTAATTTTTATAGATACACTGTAGAAAGCATTCTTCTAGGGTGTATCACAACCTGGTATGGAAGATGTCCTGTCCAAGACCAGAAGAAGCTGCAGAAGATCATGAACATAGCCCAGAACATCACACAAACTAATCTTCCATCCCTGTACTCACTTTACACCACACACTGTCAGAGCAGTGCTGCCAGGATAATCAAGGGTAAGTCCCACCCAGCCAACACACTTTTTATTTGTCATCCCTCCAGGAGAAGGTTTAGGAGCATGAAGACTCATACGGGCAGATTTGGGAACAGCTTCTTTCCAACTGTGATAAGACTGCTGAACAGATCCTGACCCGGATCTGGGCCGTACCTTCCAAATATCCGGACCTGACTTGCACTGCCTTGCTTCCCCTTTTCTATTTTCTAACTATGATTTATATGTAAAGGGGGTTTCTTCTTTTTTCTTTGTTACTGTGTATGTAATCAAAATGGCTTCTTTGTTTTGTTAAAAGTAGGAATGCTTCTTTGTTGCGAGAGAGTGCTGGAAGCTTGTTTGGGTTAAAATTTACTGATAATGAGAATTGTATTCCTTTGTAAACCAAATGGGGATTAATGTTGTTCTTTCTTCTGAGTCTGTAAGCGATTGTTGACGGGCTTTTGGGCAGATCGGCGCGAGGGGGTTGAGAGAGAGAGGACGCAATGCTGTAAGCTGGGCGAGGAACGGACCCCAAGCGGGGGTCCGAGGCCAGGAGGTACTCCGAGGAGAGGGGATGAAGCTAGATGTGCTTATTTGACCACTTCGGAGGGTCCTGAGCTGCGAGTCGAGGCGTTCGGAGGAGATCGAATGGGCCAGAAGACTTCAGTAATTGAGCTCCAATGGTTGTGCACGAAGTGGTTTGGACTTTGATAAGTTTGGCGCCTCTTCTTTATTTTTTTCTTCATATATACTGTATCGTTATTAATCACTTAGTTATAGTAACCTTTACAAATTGTACTCATTTAATCGCATATGGTGTACTGTCTGTTTTTGGGCAAGGCGGGGACATCACACAGCATCCACACCAGCTGATTACCCAGTCTGGCGGGGCCGAAGGCTGCTCCCCCTAGACGAGAATGAGCTGAGCGAGTCTGAGGCAACCCAGGGGGTTACATATAATTTAAATTTTTATTATGTTTACTTTGATTTGTACTTCAGGGAGCGCGAAGCGCAGAATCAAATATCGCTGTGAATATTGTACACTCTAGTATCAATTGGTTGGTGACAATAAAGAGTTACGAATGTACCACAGCTCTGAGGGGCCGAAGGGTGCGGGGTAGCCCCCTCCTTTGTGAGAATCACAAGATCACTATTAAGTCAGTTCAGGAGGCCTAGGAAATGAGAGAAAGACATGCAGAATCCACAAAGAGTTGGAATGTGTCCTGGCCTCCGAAAGGCGGGACCATTGATACCGGCTATTGTCTCTTGGAGACGGACTTGTGTATTGCATCCTGTACGATGCATCGAAGCCCCAGGCAATGAACCGAGGGGGAGGTTGGTGGAGAGGTTGCATCATCCCAACCTGATTGACATCTGAGACCCTGTGAGTCAGGATAAAGGAGGGACTGTGGGAACAGCCCCTCTGACGCACTAGAAGAAACGCTAGCGATCCCGTAATAGCAAAAGCCGGTGGGGAGGCCACGTGCGTCTGTTTCCATTTGCCCCGGAATCAGTGGTCCTTGACCACGGAAGAACGGTTTTTAGCTAACAACGGGGAAATTAACTCCCAACGACTCTCGAAGGATTGACATCATAAAAGGACTGGGCAAGTTTTAACCCGTCTCTCTCTCAAACCAGAAAGCTGTAGCTTGAATGAACTAAAGTTCTTTTATATTTCCATCAGACAATCCATTTTCCCCTAGACAACAATAGAGCTATTTCTTATTGATTATTATTATTATACCTGCGCTTTTAGATTTAGTATTGACGACGTATATTATCTGTATGTCTGCATTGATATTATTCTTGTGTATTTTTATCAATAAATACTGTTAAAAATAGTACCATCAGACTTCAGCAGACTTCTTTGCTGGTAAGTACCCAGTTACGGGGTACGTAACAAAAGTATAAAGTATAATTACAAGACCAGGATATCTATGAGTTTAGCAGATCTCACTGTAACCAGGACAGCAAAGTTACAATAAATGATTTGATATTTGGCTACTACTTTTAAAATATTACATACTTAGGGTTTTAGTACAAATCTATAGGAAAGGCACATACTGACATAACTTGTCTTTTTGTGGGTACACAAGGTGGAGGGAGTGGAATGACAAGTTAACTTGCAGGAAATTTATAGCTCCCTGTAGATGCAGGTCAGAAGCAAGGATCATTGATAAATCGGAGCCCTTGCCTTCCATAAACTAAACCATGGTCTTTGTCTCCTAAATAATAGCCCCACTAGGGTGCTAAGAGATGTGAAAAAGAGGCTGAGGCTTTTTTAATCCAAACATGTTTTAAAAAAAATAAAACTGTCACATGAAAACTGTCCAATTTGTGAACATAAATTATAATTAACAATTCCTCAGATACGAGGAGGAAACACTTGACTAACAACAGTTGTCACATAATAAGACTTCGAAGTACAAGTGAGCTGAAAGAGAAGGGGCATATCTACTTGAACACAGAACCTTTGGCCTTTAGAATGTGATCCAATTCTATGAAATAAAGTGAACACGAATAGGAGCAGGAGTAGGCCATTTGGCTTGCTCCGCCATTCATTAAGATCATGGCTCATCCGGACATGGACGCATCTCCACCCACCTGCCTTTTTTCCGTAATCCTTAATTCCCCTACTATGCAAAAAATCTATCCAACCTTCTCTTGACTATATCTACTGAGGTAGCCCCCACTGCTTCATTGGCCAGAGAATTCCACAGGCTTGGTGGAAAGTGGTTCTACTAGTTATTGCTAGGAAACAGAGTTGGTTGGGGGACAGCAATGATGTAGATTTAACAGGATAACCTGAATACTGAAGAGAGGGAACAATCAAAGATAAATGAGTTGGTTTTGACTGGGAAAAGAGGCCATTTAAAAATAAAGGGAAATGAGCCAAATAAAGTGCAAATGTAAATTAACAATAGACATTACAGTAACAACAGAACATGTTTAAGACATAATCATGGAACTGACTATTATTTATATGCTGCTATTTATGGTTTTCCATCCCCACCCATCTTATCCTGGTTACAAATCCGAGTGATGATTTCCTCAGTTCAGTTATAAGTCCAGTTATTGACTTATTCAGTGTACAAGGCTGAATATCGGTGGTTCTAAACAGAACCTTTGGCAGTAACACACAAAATTCCATTGTGTACTTGCAACTGAGAATTAGTGTGTTGAGGTTACCAGAAGTCCTGCCAAGTCAATGTGACTATTTGCTGCACAGATCAAATAAACACAGCTACCATTAACAAATAAAACTTGATCAGCAATACGTTTTCTGATCTTGAAGGCAGCTTTAGAAATGTTTTAATAATTATTGCAAACAAGGTACAACGGCTACCGTTTTATAATATTAGTTATTAATACGGGTATAAAATACAATTAGAAAATTGCAGATCAGCAAAAACTGATAGCTTAAAATATCAAAAACTCACATCAGAAAATTATTACTCGCAGGAGTACAAGAAACTCAGAACTGGAGATCATTACAATAGCGAAAGACTTAACCCCTTGCTGCGTAACTGCATCCTTCCTCATGAAT
Source organism: Hypanus sabinus (assembly GCF_030144855.1). Taxonomy (NCBI): domain Eukaryota; kingdom Metazoa; phylum Chordata; class Chondrichthyes; order Myliobatiformes; family Dasyatidae; genus Hypanus; species Hypanus sabinus. The sequence continues at coordinate 45,463,521 of NC_082710.1, forward strand.
CCGGTATTTTTGATGTAACCCAAGTAAAATCATTCCAAATATTCTGTTCAACTTATGGATAGTCTTGTATTTGTCATGAGATCTTCGGGTACAAAAAAAGCCAGAGTAAATTCGAGACTGGAATGCAGAAAGTGACGATGAAGGCTTATTCGAAGGACAAAACGGAGGAATAATAAATGACTCAGAGCGTACTTACTCGAGGGCTAGAATACACAGAACGTTAGTTCACTTGAAACCCAAATTCAGGACTCAGCCAAGAGCGTCAGTTATGACGAACGTAAATAGCGCATAAAGCAGGGCAACCTTGTGCGTATCAAAAAGAAAACAGAATTCAACAAACTCAAAGAAGGATGCACGAGGAACCTACAATCAAAATCAAGCACGAAAAGCACAAGAGAAACTTAACAACTAAACCAATCACTTAATGAATTCCAAAGAAAACAAACCCAAGATGCCCATGAGCCGACGCTCACTAGCGCCCCACGCTGGTCAGAAGGGTTCATGACAATAATCATCAGAGATAGCACAAGTAATAACAACGAACCATTGGGAAAAGATTTTTCACTAACATCACAGTTTGAGGAAAACTGAATCACGGGTATTTATTTTAGTTGATTCTGCTCCAAGAACGTCCACGTTAGTTAGGGGAAGTGATACTTCAGAGAAGTGTGAAAATGATCTATTATTTTTTCATTACATTGCATATAACAACCTGTATATAATTTAGCCATTACCCATAGTGATCAGTTTGCAGAGTAAGCAGCCACATTGCTTGTCCTTTTTGTTGACTGTTTTATATTTGAAAAGTATTAGTCCTGTCACTTTAATGTAATGCTAGTTCATTATTTTGAATTATATTGCATGTTGCCACATATTTTCCCACAAAATTGCAATGCCAGCAGAGGTAATTTATTTATTCGGATGCTCCAGAACTCAATCATTCAAAAATGGCACGGTACATTTAAAGTAATTCATTTATCAGCCATTTAAGATATTAGTTCTTGGTCACTGCACAGATTACGTTCCTCAAAATTGCTTGAAGCTAATGGTAAATTGGTAATTTTGTTTATTATTGTCACATGTACCAAAGTGCAGTTAAAAAGAAGTTGTCTTGCATACCATTCCTACAGATCAATTCAATGCAACAGAACATTGAGGTAGTACAAGGTAAAACAGTAATAATTGCAGAATAAGGTTACTGAGTAAGCGTGCTGGAGGTAGACAATAAGGTGCAAGGTCATAATGAGGTAGATTGTGAGGTCAAAATTCCATAAGGCAAAACTTGGAAACCAGTTAATGGTTATAACATTAAGTCAGCATCTTGAGCCTGTAGATAGGCGCTTTCAGAGTTTTGTACCTTCTGCCTGATGAGTGCATGGGGGCAGGGCAGACAAAGAGAAAAGGTCTGGGGTGGGGGAGGAGACGAGAGAATATCTGGGGTGGGTGGTGTTTTTGATGATGCTGGCTACTTTACCAAGGCTGCGAGAATCGTAGACTGAGGCTGGTGCTGAGCTGTGTCCACAACTCTGCGGTTTCTTGCGGTCATGTGGAGAGAGGTTGCCTTAAAAAGCTGTGATGCCTCAGAGTAAGTTGATGCCTATGGCCCATTGTTGATGGGGATGGCCAAAGGGGACGTGTCCAATTCCTTTAGCTTCCTGAGGAAGTAGAGGCATTGGTGAACTTCCATGGCTGTGGCATCAACATGCTGGGGTCAGGGCAGGTTACTGGCGATGTTCACTCCTAGGAAAAGATTGTTGTCATGACACCATGCCATTAGGTTCTCTATCTCCTTCCTGTATTCTGACTCATCATTATTTGAGATTCAGCTCACTATGTCATCTCAAGTGTGTAGACAGATTTAGAGTCACGTGTTCTTGAGTGTGTGGAGAGCAGGGTAGGGGACTGAGGACTCTCCCGTGTGGGGTATCGGTGTTGAAGATAATTGTGGTGGAGGTGTTGCTGCTTATCTTTACTGATTGTGGTCTGTTGGTCAAGGATCCAGTTGTCAAGGAAGGTGTTGAGTCCCAGATGTAGGAGCTTGGTGATGAGTTTGTTTGGATTTATAGTATTGAAGGTGGGAATAAACAACAGTTACAGTAGGTGTCATTAACAAAAAGATAAAATGATGTGGAAGGAGAGATATTCTAGTTCTGTAGTTCGTTGTCAGAACTGTGTTTAGATGAAATCAATTATCGTTTCAAATTATTGGTCTCATTGTAATATTGTCTCAAAGCCAATAAAAACAGTGCCAGGTCATTATAACTACAACGGACTCACAACCTAGGTAGATAAAAACACTGTCATTAAAAATATCAATTCACTCATCTGTTTTTGAAGATTATAAATAGCAAAAGTGGTGTGAATAGATGAATCCAGAATGAATCAGTGACCCTGGCCATCATGCTAGTTAGGTGAAGGTTCATTTAAAAAAAGAGGATACCTTGTGTATTCATCATTGTATGTCCTCGCTGAGGAGCCAACAGTGGAAAGGATGAGCAGCTTCAGTTTCCTGGATGTCAGCATCTCAGAAGATCTATCCTGGCCCCAACACATTAATGCAAACTCAAAGAAGACACACCAACAGCTATGCATCATTAGGAGCTTGAGGAAATTCATCATGCCACCAAAAACTCTTGAAAATTAAGTATAAATGTATGGTGGAGAGCATTCAAAATACTTGCATTGCAGCCTGGTGTGTAGGCTACAATAGGTAGGATCACATGAGGCCACAGAGGCCTGTCTGCTCAGTCAGTTCCATTACTCAGGATCCTCCCCAGCATAAAGGACTTCTTCAAAAGGCAGTACCTCAAGAACATGGGATCTATTGTTAGGACCCTCACCGTCCACGACATACCCTTTTCTCATTGCAACCATCCGGGAGGAGTCACAGGAGCATGAAGAAACAGCAATGTTTTAGGAACAGCTTCTTCAGCTCCACTATCAGATTTCTGAATGGTCCATGAACACTACCCCGCGCTTCCTCTTTTGCAGTATTTTTATTTATGTCCCTAATGGAAATTTTCTTTGTCTTGCACTGTACTGTTGCTGTAAAACAACAAGTCTCTCAATTTATTAGAATCAGTTTTATCATCACTGACATATGCCATGAAATTTGCTGTTCTGTGACAGCAGTACAGTGCAGCACAAAAAACAATTACAATAAGTCATTGTTATACGTCATGAAATTAGTTACTTTGAGGCAGCAGTACAGTACAATATATAAAATTACTATAAATTGTAATAAATCAGTTATAATAAACCTGACTCTGATATATTTTGGATTTGCAAAACTGCATTTCATTTGGCTTTGTGTCTGTACTTGGCACAATGATAATAAAGTTGAACCTGATCAGTTTGTAAATTAATCATATGGTGTTATACATACCTGGAACAACCTGTGGTGTCTGGTTAAAAGCCTGCACCTACATCCTTAAGTGCCTGCCTTCCCAAAAACCTTCAGAAAATACTAAGAATACAGTTGGAATACAGTAATAAGAGTACAGTAATAGAGCAACAGATGATATTCACACTTTGACTACAGTGAGAGTACATTAACATGCAAATAAATTGTTTAAAATTACTGAAGTTTTTTACACAGTAGTGCTGCATCTTGAAATGTCCTGTTGTGTCATTCTGTCTGCAAAATCTTGGATGGTTTTGATTATTAAAATTAATACAGAACGTTATACAAGCTGGGGAGAAAAGTACCATGGGAAACAATTTTCAAACAAGCAATAATGACTGAGTGCTTTAATAAATAGAAACCAGTACCACAAAATGCTGGAGGAACTCAGCAGGCTGGGCAGCATCTGTGGAAAAGAGTACAGTCGACGTTTTAGGCTGAGATGCTTCAGCAGGACAAATCCTGGATACTTTTGAAAATTTTATTGTACATCCATTGGGTTATCGATGGTTTTGCATTATTCATGGATGTGTCAGGAAATGTAGAGGAGGCTTAGCCAGAACTCAGAACAGTGGGGGTAGTCCAGTGGTGAACAATAACTTTAATAATAAACTGCAAAATAACCTACGAGGGGCCACAAAACGAGAGAGAACAGATACTTAACATGACAAGACAACCAAGTAATGGAAGGCTAGGAGCAACTGGTGCAGACTAGCTGATTCATGAGTGAACAAGGATTGTGAATGAGATCTGGGTTAAAGTTGGCTGCAAATGATGAGTTGGAAATAAGTGGCAGGTGCCTCCACTGACTGGAAGGAGTATGGGAAGAGCCTGCATGTGTAAGCCTGACAAGTTGTTCTTCTCTCCATAATGGAGAGTCAAGTACATTTGCAGTGAATAGTGGAAAAAATATCAAAGGTAGTATGTCTTTTTCATATCCAGATAAATATTTTGGTGCAGGAGACCTTCAGATTATCTTGCCTCAAATAGACAAAAGGGATGCAGTGAATCACTTTTATTAATGCAATTTATATATTATAGCATAAATGAAGCAGAAGATGCTTTATACATTGGTATTTCCCTGTCCATAGGCATAACCACACAGCATCTGTTCTTCACGGTTATGCAAGTATGAGAACTGATCAGTTCAAGCATTTGTCTCTCATTGTTTCCTTTCAGCTCTACCTAAGCTCGTTCAGTAGGATGGGTTAAAAAAAAAGGGCAGAAAGCCACAGCCCTCTCCAAATTGCCTGGGAGATTATCAGCAACTGACTTATCATAATGTGCCACAAAATGTGTCAGTTATACCTCAACATCTTCCAACAAACTGCTTGGCCAAATACATTACTTTCCTCCCCTCTTAAGATTATTCTCCATAACCAAAGATTAAATCAATGAGAGATTCAATAGAAGTGAGTTCAAAATAGAGGTATCAATTAGTCTAGGCTGGGTGCATTAGTTTCTCGTGACTATGGGACAAATTTAAAATAGTTGGGAAAATCAAACCAAGAGACACCCACACACATATATAGTGCTGTGGCTCAGAAGAGGAGAAGAGGAGTGCAGTAGCAATATGGGATTCCATAGTTAGAGGAGCAGACATGAGATTCTGTGGAGAGTGTATGTTGCCTCCCAGGTACTAGGGTCAGGGACAACTTGGATTGAGTCCACAGCATTCTAAACGGGGAGTGTGAGCAGCAGCCAGAAGTTTTGGTACATATTGGCACCAATGACATAGGTAGGAAAATTCTATCGGGACCCTGAGGACTTGTGGAAACTGTGTGGTGGTTTCTTTCAAACTTATAGTCTTTTAACATCTTTAGACTATTTTTACCGTGCCCATGGTCTGTTTTTTTTTTATCAATTATGCTATTGTTTGCACTGTTGTAACTATATGTTGTAATTATGTGGTTTTGTTCAGGTCCTGTAGCTTTAGTTTTTGGTCTTGTTTTTGTCTGGTGGTTTTGGAGCTGCTTTCCGGGGAATGCGCTAAGATGGTAGCGTGATATTAATACACAGCAGCCTCTCCGGACTCTGGATTGGGGATTGCTAAACGTTATGTGGATTTCCTGGTGTAGTCTGTTTTGTCGTGTGCTTTGTTGATATCATTCTGGAGGAACGTTGCCTCATTTTTTAACTGCATTGTATTTGTGGTTTCTAAATGACAATAAACTGAATCTGAATCTGAAAAGGAAGGAGATCCTGAAAAGAGGGTTTAGGGAGCTAGTTAGAAAGCTGAAAAGCAGGACCTCCAAAGGAGGTAATCTCTGGATTACCTCTGCCACACACCAGTGAGGTAAAGAATAGGATAATTTGGCAGATGAATGGGGGCTGAAGGGGGCAGGGTTTCAGATTTCTGGATCATTGGGATCTCTTCTGGGGAAGGTATGACTTGTACAATACAGATGGGTTGCACCTGAACCTAAGGGGGATCGATATTCTTGTGGGGAGGTTTGCTAGAATTGTTGGAGACAGTTTTAAATTAATTTGGCATGGGAAGGGACCATAGTAATAGGACTGAGGATGTGGCAGTTCTAATAAAAGTAGAGACAGTGTGTAGTGTTACGTATCCCGTAACTGGAGAACTTACCAGCAAAGATAGAGAGGTCCGTTGAAGTCTGATGTCACTATTTTCAAACGTTTTTATTGATAAAGGGGCACAAAAGTAAGGTTAATACAAACATTCAGATAATGCACATCACCAATACGCAATCTAAAGCGCGGGTATAGTCATAATCATCATTAAGAAGTAATCTCGGCTGTTGTCTCATTTTTGTCCATTGGAAATATAAAAAGTCATTCAGAAGCCTGCAGACTTTAGCCTTTTGAGGAATCGTTGGGCTTCACGTGTTTTAGAGGGATCGGTGAAAAACGAAAAGAAAACTTGCCCGTGTCTTTATGACCACTCCGTTAAAATCAGGGGAGCGTTGGTTTCCCCGTTGTTAGTTCGAAGTCCTTCTTGGTATTACCAGCCACCCGCTCCCCAGGGTTAGGAGCGCACGTGGCGTTGAGTGGCTTCCAGCTGTCCCGGGAGCGTTGAGCGAGCAAGTTCCTCTGGTGCATCGCTAGGGTACTGCCTCCTGCAGTCCGCTTTTATCTTTACTTGCAGAGTTGTAGCTGTCCATCAAAGTAGGGGGATGCAATCTCCACCCCCACATGGCCCGAGGGTGTTCATGTCCAGGGTAGCTGTCACATAGTAGGGACACACAGGTGCCTCTAAGAACAATGGTCAGAACCATTGCATTGTCCCTCACTTCTGAGACCCGAATCAATAGTGGTCTTGCGATTCTCCGGAAGGAGGGGGCTGCTTCCGCTCCTTCGGCCCCTCAGAGCTGTGGTACCTTCATAACAGTAGTGAGACTGTCAGGAAGGACCGGCAGACGATAGGGTAGATATGATGTTGTGGGAATCATTGAGTCATAACTGAAAGAAAATCACAGTTGAGAGCTTAATGTCCAAGGATACACGTTGTATCATAAGGATAGGCCGGGGGAGGGGGAGGGGATGGCTCTGATGGTAAGAAATGAATTTAAACCATTCGACAGGTGATATAGGTTCAGAAAATTTAGAGTCGTTGTGGGTAGAATTAAGGAACTGTAAGATTAAAAAGACCCTGATGGGAGTTATGTACAAGCCTCCAAACAGTAGGCAAGGTGTGGGCTACAAATGGGAGGTAGAAAAATGTATGTCAAAAGGGCAATGTTGCAATAGTCCTGGGGGGGATTTCAATATGTAGGTAGGAAAATGAAGTTGGTGCTGATTTTGGATCCCGAGAGAGAAGTTGTAGAATGTTTAAGAGATTTTTTTTTAGAGTAGACTGTGGTTGAGCCCACTAGGGGGTTAGCCATTCTGAATCGGGTGTTGTGCTATAACCAGATTTGATTAGGGAGCTTAGGGCAAAGGAACCTTTAAGAGTCAGTGATTATAATATGTCAGAGTTCACCCAGCAGTTTGAGAAAGAGAAGCCAAAGTCAAATGTATCAGTATTACAGTGAAGTAAAGGGAATTACACAGATATAAGATAAGAGCTGACAAAATTGTTTGGAAGGGGACAGTAGCAGGGATGATGGCAGAGCAGTAATGGTTGCAGTTTCTGAGAGCAATTGGGAAGGCACAGGATAGATCCTGTACATCCAAAAGAAGAAGTATTCTAAAGATAGGATGACACAACCATGGCTGCTAAGGGAAGTCAAAGCCAAGATAAGTGCAAATGAGAGGTCTTATATTAAAAAATTAATCAGAAGTTAGAGGATTGGGAAGCTTTTAATAACTAACAGAAGGCAACTAAAAAGCCATAAGGAAGGAAAAGATGAAATATGAAAGCAAATAGGATGAAATAGGATACCAGAAGTTTTTTCCACATGTATAATGAATAAAAGAGAGGTGAGAGTAGTTATTGGAGGTTGGAAGAAGACACAGGAGAGGTAGTAATGGGTGACAAGGAAATGGTACACGAACTGAATCGTATTTTGCATCAATCTTCACCGTGAAAGATATTAGCAGTATGCTGGAAATTCAAGACTATCAGGGGGCAGAAGTGAGTGCAGTTGCTATTACTAGGGAGAAAATAAATAAGTTACCTGAATCAGATGGACTACAGTCGGGATTCTGAAAGAGGTGGCTGAAGAGATTGTGGAGGCATTATAAATTATCTTTCAAGAATCTCTAGGTTCTGGCATGACTCCAGAGGACTGGAAAATTGCAAATGTCACTGCACTCTTCAATAAGGGAGGGAGGCAGAAGAAATGTAATTATAAATCAGTCAGCCTGACCTTAGTGGTTGGGAGGACGTTGGAGTTGATTATTAAGGATGAAGTCTGGGGGTAAAATCAGCATGATTTCCTTACAGGAAAATCTTGCTTGACAAATCTGTTGGAATTCTTTGAGGAAATAACAAGCAGGACAGACAAAGGAGAATTGGTGGATGTTGTGTGCTTGAACTTATGGAAGGCCTTTGACAAGGTGCTGCACATGAGGCTGCTTTACAAGATAAGAGCTGATGGTATCACAGGAAAGATTCCAGTATGTATGATAGTGGCTTGGCTAATTGGCAAGAGGCAAAGAGTGGGAATAAAAGAGGCATTTCCTAATTGGCTGCCTCTGATTAGAAGTGTTCCGCAGGGGTCAGTGTTAAGACCACTTCTTTTTATGTTGCATGTCAATGATTTGCATGGCGGAATTGATGGCTTTGTGGCCAAGTTTGCGGATGATAGGTTGTGGCGCAGGTAGTGTTGGGGAACCAGGGAGGCTGCAGAAGATCTTAGATAGATTAGGACAACAGGCAAAGAAGTGGCAGATAGAATACAGAGTTGGGAAGTGCATGATCATTCATTTGCTGGAAGGAATAAAAGCATAGACTATTTTCTAAATGGGGAGAACATTCAAAATCTGAGGTGTAAAAGGACTTGGGAGTTATCATGAAGGATTTTCTAAAGGTTAACTTCCAGGTTGAGTCGGTGTGAGGAAGGCATGTGAGCAATGTAATGTTAGGATTCATTTTGAGAGGACTAGAGTATAAAAACAAGGATGTAATGCTGAGGCTTTATAAGGCGCTGGTGAGGCCTTACTTGGAGTATCGTGAGCAGTTTTAGGCCTCTTATCTAAGAAAGGATGTGCTGACATTGGAGAAGGTTCAAAAGAGATTCATGTGAATGATTCCTGGAATTAAAGACTTATCATATGAGGAGTGTTTGAACACTCTGGTCCTGCACTCACTGGAATTTAGAAGAATGAGGGTGGATCTCATTGAAACTTATCAAACGTGAAAAAGCCTAGACAGAGTGGATGTGGAGTGGATGTTTCCTATAGTGGGGGAGTCTAGGTCCAGAGGGCACAGCCTCAGAATAGAGGGATGTCCATTTAGAGGGGAGGCAATGAGGAATTTCTTTAGTCAGAAGGTGGTGAATCTGTGGAATTTACTGCCAGGTCATTGGGTGTATTTAAGGTGGATGTTGATAGGTTCTTGATTAATTAAGGTGTGAAAGGTTACCGGAAGAAGCTTAGAGAATGGGGTTGAGAGGGAAATGGATCGGCCAAATGGGCCAAATGGACTAATTCTGCTTCTATGTTTTATGGTCTGAAATGGAATATATAAGAGCATATATAAAGAACCGTGTTGGCGCGTGGCGAGGTGGTTAAGGTATAGGTCTAGTAATCTGAAGGTTGCTAGTTCAAGCCTCAGCTAAGGCAGGGTGTTGTATCCTTGAGCAAGGTACTTAACCACACATTGCTCTGCGACAACACTGGTGCCAGGCTGTATCGGCCCTTGCCCTTCCCTTGGACAACATCGATGGCGTGGAGAGGGGAGACTTGCAGCAAGGGCAAGGGCAAATTGCTGGCCTCCCATGCAACCCTGCCCAGGCCTGCGCCCTGAAAACTTTCCAAGGCTCAAATCCATGGACTCTCGAGACTAACGGATGCCTATTAATTATTAATTAATAATAAGGAGCATTTCTTTTTATTTAAGTTATGATATGAAATGTGTTGCCTGAGATGATGTTGGATCATTAGGTTTTTGCAGCCCATGAACCCATGAACACCAGCTCACCATTTTGCTATCTTTGCACTACTTATTTATTTTGTTTATATTCCTTATTTTAACTTGTAGAAATTTTTATGCATTGCACTGTACTGCTGCAGTTAAAAAAAATTCACAATGTATATCAGTAATATTACACCTGATTCTGATTCTGGAAGCAGGATCAGCACAAAGAATGGAATGTATAATTAAAGATAGGTGAAATGTGCATACCCATGGGAGAAAAAAAGGAAAATATGAATAATTTCAATACCTTGAAAGTTGGCACAGAGAACCAAGTGATACTCTTTTGTGCTTTATTATTCTTTGATTTAACATAACGTAACCTATCTTCTAGTGGGAGAATTGAATCTTCTGAGACTGGGAACACCAATGTTTGAAAGTGCTGTATTCTTTCTGAAGTACAAGATTTTCTACAGATGCAGGAAATCCTGAGCAATACACACAAAATGCTGGTGGAAGGTCAGGCAGCATCTATGAAAATGAATGAACAAAGTTTTGGGCCGAGACCTTTCATCAGAACTGGAAGGGAAGGGGGAAGATGCCAGAATAAAAAGGCGGGTGGAGGAAAGGGGGACAAGCCAGAAGGCTATAGGTGTAATTCTCTCTGAAGTTGTGCTAGATTTTGAATTTACTACCCCAGATGGAATGCAGATGTTCCTCGTTGGAAAGGGAGTTGAGCAGATTCCACAATGAATAGATGATCTGCAATGCTACTTTTACAACTGGAAAGCAAAAGAAACTCTACTCTGATAGCTTACAATTGACAAATCATAGGCACAAGCTCAGAACCTGCAGTATAAGGAGCGTAAATGAAAATGAAGCAAATCAGTAAGCCTGGGCAAATAAAGAATTGGCAGGTTCAGGCTATGACACTTTGAACAAGGCAAGAGTTGTAAAAGCCAGAGAAGAACGGTGAAAGAAAGAAGTAGAAATTAAATGGATGCTGGAATCTGAAACAAAATAGAAATATTGGAAGAGCTCAATCAGTTCGGTAGAATCGATGGAAAGAAGGATCTTAAATGTTTTGACAAACAAGATAAAATCTGCAGATGCTGGAAATCCAGGGAACACACACAAAGGGAGGATCTCAGCAGGTGAAGCAGCATCTATGGAAAAGAGAAAAACAGCCAACCTTTCAGGCTGAGACCCTTCAGCAGGACAGTCCTGATGAAGGGCCTTGGCCTGAAATGTCGACTGTGTTCCTTTCCATAGATGCTTCCTGGCCTGCTGAGTTCCTCCAGCATTTTGTGTGTGTTGGTAATGTTTTGAGTTCGGCACTCTTCCTCAAACTGAGGATGAGATAGTGCTGGATAAGTGGGTGTAAGTATTTTAACTTAATTAAAATTTGGGCATTATGATTGCAATAGGAAACCATCCTTTGCAAGGCAATAGAATTCGAATGCAACTAATTTGGTTAACCCAAGTGAAAGAAAAGCAGCCATCCTGTTATCTGACTGGATAGAGATATTTAAAATGTACAGCATTTTATTGTAACTAATTTCCCAATGAATAAATGGTGACAGCTGAATTAACCTTTCTATTTTATTGTCAGCTATTCAGTTCTCCAAAATAGCAGACGTCAATAAGGTTTATTTGCCTGTGCCATAATTTAGTTGTACGTTCTAGCTCAGATTAACTTGTTTGAAACAATAATCAAGTTATATCCTTTACAGTTTTATAATTTGTACAGTTAATCTAGAAAAAGATGCAGAAATCAGCTGTAGGCTGGATCGAAAATAGAATATTTCATAACCACATCAGTTTGTGTTTTTTTTGCATCTGGATCAGTGATATCAATAAGCAATGGGAATATACATTTCAAAATAATATGCCAACTGGCCTACAATCATAAAGGGTGAATCTCTGCACTCAGTATTAGATCTCATCTGGCACATCATTAAGAGAGTGATGAGCTGCAATGCCTAGACTGGAAAAAGGAAAAGACATGAGGAGTGTTTGCCTGCTGGTGCAAATGAAAGTAGAATTCAAATTTCATTCTAATATATCTATGTTAAGATAGACAGTGAGCATTCATAGTCTATAAATACACATGATATATAGTCCTTTGAGTGACCTGCAGAATTGATTCCATTCCTGAAGCCATGTTCTAATACAAGTATTAATCTTAATCAGATGCTTTAAATACTGCTGTGCTGTGGATTTACCCTTGTACTTCTAGTTGACTTACAGTAATTTGAAACTAAAAATTTATTATTGAACCTTAGTATGAAATGTTACAATTCTACTGTGGAGTAAATTGTGATCTTCTCAGTTTCAGAATGAAGTCACCGTTTCATTTCTTCATGTGTTTCCTTCATAATTTCATTTAATAGAAGAATTCTATGCATTCAAAAATTTTAAGGAACATGAGAAAATAGAAGTAAATGTAGGCCTCTCAGCTTCTCAAGCCTACCCCACCATTCAAATATGATCATGGCCTCAGGCCTCATCTCCTCTTCTGTCCTCAATTCAGAAATCTTCTTCAAAATCAGAGATCTTTCAAAACGTATCGACTTCCTCTTATCTACCCACAACGACCTAGCCTCTACAACCTCTCAGATAGAGAAGTCCAAAGGTTCATTACCCGCTGCAAGTCGTAGTTTCTATGCACCTCAGCTTTAAATGACTGCCCACCTAATCTTGTAGCAATTTCCCCTCAGTCCAGATTTTCCCACTAGAGGTAACATCTCAACAGCTACCCTGTCATGTCCCCACAGGCACTGAAATATTTCAATAAGATTCTTCTAAACTGCAGTAGAATATCGATTTACCTTCTTCTGCCACTGATGATCGGACAACCAGCTTTCAGCTATTTAATTCACATTTCTTTAAAAAAAATCATCCTGGCCCTTTTCCTTTCAAGCCTGCTACAATTATTATTTACTGCACATTGCCTAGGAGACAGATAACCATTCATGTCGCCAGGGAAAGTTCTGTAGTAATTGCTGTCCTTACAAGTTTACCTAATGCTCCTGGATATGCTGTGATCAGACCCTGGTGGATTCTGAGTTCAACAGTTAATTGGACTCCACAGCACAGGACTGATTCTCTGAAGTAGCCTGGGGGAGTTCTTACTTATTTCAATAGTATGTTATCTTTTTATTGTTTGTCCTGTTATTTTTCCCCTTGGAACAGGATTGCTCCCAGAGAAGCCCCGAGTATCATGGGAGATCTGACAACATGATGCCTCACCACCCCCTACTCCGTGTAAGAATCAGTTTATGATTTACAAACTGACATGAGGTAACTTTTCTAAGAAACTTCTGCTCAGAATGCAACAGGAACCACACAATAAGATCAAAAGCAAATTACTTGGTTGGAACTGTTGAGAGACATACTCATCTTGCACTCAGAAATCCAAAATGGTTCAAAAGTTGTTTAGGTAGAGCATAAAATAGGAAACACAAGTTACTGAACTCAAATGTCAACTGTTCTCAAATTTAATGAATGTGATAAAGGTGTTAACAAATGCTGTAAATATGGAGTTATGCAGAGTCCAAAAAAGAAGGGCTTTGTGTTTAGACACACGGTTTTCAGTTTTTAATTGGGATTAATTATGCTGCCTTTGCTAATTATTTATACTGAAGTAAATGGGAAAAAAAATCATATATTTCAGCTTTACAATTTTGATGAAGCCAATGAAGTGCAAGAATTTAATGTCATGAAGAACATGAAGTTAATAAATCCATCTGATAGACAACCAAGTAAGTCCAATGGTATCAGTGAGAACTCACTAAAATGTTAAGAAATTTCACGCCTAATACAAGCTTTACTCTTCAGCATCTGGATTATGTTGGACTGCTCAGTCCCACGTTTTTTTTTATTCTTCAATAGCTTCTGGAACAGCTTTGGTTTTGGAGCTGCTCTTGTAGCCAGAGTATTGCTGCAAGAGGAGCAGGCTGTCTTCACGTCATGCAGTCGCTAGTCACTCAGGAACGTGGGTCCCTGATGAGGTCCTGAGATGATGAACAGTGCAGCTAGTGATGGCTTCACGTTAAAAGCTTTACAACGGGTGGGCAGCATCCTGGGGGGGGGGGGTGTTGCTCAAGATTTCCAGTATCTGCAGAACTTCCTGTGTTTATAAACTGGGGGTGTCACCTGCACTTGAAATATCTAGTATCCATTCATCACATTACACAATCCCTGTGCCTGTTTTCAAAGGCTTTCTGAGATACCTTTTTTTAAATTAAACAATATATACTTCATTCAAAAATAAAATTATATACAATAAACCATTCAATGACTTTCAATTCTTTACAGTTATTTCCATTACTGTCTGTACATTTTCAAAATTTTTGCCACCCACGTGGCACTCTGTTCTTTCATATTTACATTCAGGCGGTATACCCCCACCCCTCAACTCCCGCGGGAGAAGAACCCTAGACTGTGGTCCTTCCCCACTGGGCCCGTTGCGGTGGCTGCACCAAGTTTGAGTGCGTCCCTCAGCACGTACTCCTGCAGCCGAGAATGTGCCAGTCGGCAGCATTCCCCCACGGACATCTCCGTGTGCTGGTAGACCATCAAGTTTCGGGCCGACCAAAGAGCGTCTTTCACCAGATGTTGGTCTCAGTGTGCATCCCTGGGAACAGCCCGTAGATCAGGGAGTCCTCTGTCACGCAGCTGCTGGGGATGAACCTCGACACTGTCCCTTCCATCCTCCTCCACACCTTCACAGTGAACCCACAGTGTGCAAAGAGGTGGGTCACCGACTCCTCCTCACTGCAGTCCTCCCATGGGCAGTGGGGTGTGGAGACGAAGTTCTGGGCGTACAGGAGGGATCGGACTGGGAGGGCCCCTCTCACTGCCAGCCAGGCGAGGTCTTGGTGCCTGTTGGTGAGGTCTGGCGGTGAGGCATTTTGCCAGATGAACTGGACAGTCTGCTCAGGGAACCACCCCACTGTGTCCATCACGTCCTTCTCCTGCAGGACCTTATGTGCTGGCCACTGCCTGATGGCCCTGTGGTCAAAGGTGTTGTCCTGAAAGAACTTCTCTACGAAGGACAGGTATGGCGGCAATGACCAGCTGACAGGGGTGTTGCGTGGGAAAAGGGCCAGACCCATCCTTCGTAGCCAGGGCGACAGGCAGAACCTGGGCACATAGTGGTACTTGGTGCCCACATACCTGGGATCCACACACAACCTGATGCAGCCACACACGAAGCTGGCCGTCAGGGTGAGGGCGACATTGGGGATGTTTTTGCCCTCGTTGTCCAGGGACTTGTGCATGGTGGTCCGTCTGTCCCGCTCCATCTTGGATCCCCAGACGAATCTGAAGACGGCTCGGGTGATTTCCGAGCTGAAGGAGCGGGGGACTGGCCACACCTGAGCCAAGTACAACAGCCCTGAGAGCACCTCACACCTGATGACCAGGTTCTTGCCCGCTATCGATAGGGAGTGCCCTCCCCACAGTCCCAGTTTCTGTTTGACCATACAGTCCGCTCCTGCCAGTTCCTGTTGCACACCTCGGCCCCTCCGAACCGGATCCCCAACACCTTCACGTGATCAGACCTGATGGTGAAGGGGACGCTGGATCGGTCGGGCCAGTTGCCGAAGAGCATGGTTTCGCTTTTTGTGCGGTTGACCCTGGCCCCCAACGCCTGCTCGAACTGTCCGCAGATGCTGGTCAGCCTAAAAAACTGATCTCGGATCAAAGCAGAAGACGATGACATCGTCCGTGTACAGGGAGGTTTTGACTTGGGTCCCTCCATTGCCTGGCAGTGTCACCCCTCTTATGCCCTCATCCCTCCTGATGGCTTCGGCAACAACTTTTAGTTCTTTAATTGTGAGATGTTGCCCACATTGAGGAAGAAAGAACCTTCTGCAGACTGCTTACTAAACAACCACTTTATGGTCACTGGCTATGATATGTTCTGATATAAACATACCGTATACTAACTAATGTTCTGTCCTGTTAGCATATGGAGAGATTTCTGCAACGGTACAGGAAAGACATTTTGAAACCCATAAAGCCAGTGTCACCACAATAATGTAAATAAACTTCAGCAGGGTTTATTTTCCACTTCCTCTCATAGATGATGCATGGTATTAGGAAATCATGACAAAATAAGAGAAAAATAATTAACATTCAAAGTATTAAGATCTCAAACTCAGTGTTGCAATACACACGCAGTGTAAACTTTACAAACTCAGTTCTGGAGGAAACAGTTCATCGATCTGATTTACAGATAAGAATTGAAATGCAGATGGTAATGGGCTCCACAGCAATTGCTGAAGTATACAGTGGGAATTCAAATGAAGAAGTCAGGATCTGACATGAATTTTCACATTGGACTGAATATACCTCAGAGGGCACTGACCAGCACACTCCAATTTCCACTGAATGCTCTGTGTGAGTGGAACTCTGATGTGGAAACAAAAAATCCTTAAGCAATACTTATCAATATCTGAATAGTTAAGGGGTGCACTTCCTGCTGAATATGATGCAAGGGTGCATTTATAATTAGCAACAGAAATGTTACTACTTTAACAATGAGCTGCACCCTGTTGTGATGATCTTAACTGCTATTTGGCAAATCTACCTACCCAGGTCAAAAAGTCTATTTGAATCTCAGTCAACTGAATTCTTTCTGTATTTACAAAATTGGTCAGTGTGGTAGTTAGCAGTCAGTGAAACGCTATTACAGAACCAGCGACCCGGGTTCAATTCCACCACTGTCCGTGGAGAGTTTGTACTTTCTACCTTTGACCACACAGGTTTCTTCTAGGTGCTTCAGTTTCCTCCCACAGTCCAAAGGCATAGGGGCTAATAAGTGCATTGGCCACATGGGTGTAATTAGGTGGCATGGGTTCACTGGGCTGGAAGAGCTTGTTACTACGATAGATCTCAAAATAAAGTAAAAATTTAAAAGGTGGGTAATAATGCTACAAAACGCTAACAGCTTAATAACGAGGACCAAATCTTCCAGCATGTGCTGGAGGAGGAAGATTTTTGTCTACTACCCAGTTCCCACATTCTTTAGCATAATTCTCTGTTCATTATATCCGACAGCATTTTGTCTGGATCTCGGCACCTTGTGTAAAGCGTGTGAATGAAGAATGTACAGGGAAGCAAGCAGGAAGTGTCAGGAAAGGCAGATACTGATGAAGGAGAAAGTTATAAAATAGAGCAATAAAACATAAACACAAGAAAGTCTGCAGATAGTGGAAATCCAAAGCAAAATGCCAGAGGAACTCAGCAGGTCAGGCATCTATAAAAATGAATAAACAATTGATGTTTCAGGCAGAGACCCTTCTTCAGGACTGGAGAGGAAGGAGGAAGACGCCAGAATAAAAAGGTGGAGGGGAGGGGAAGGAGGATAGTTAGAAGGTGATAGGTGAAGCCAGGTGGGTGGGAAAGTTAAAGGGCTGGAGAGGAAGGAATCTGGTAAGAGAGGAGAGTGGAGGACAAATAAATAAACAATGTTGATTGAGTGTTTATTACACACACACTTCAAAATTAATGTGCAAACTGCTTGTAATTTATGTATCTATTAAGTCTCCCCCACAGCCCCATCCTTATGTCAATGAAACACATTTAGTGTGGAACTGAACAATCTTTCCCCATACCCACTCATGGCAATATTTTTGATGTTAACATTATCGCCTTAATAAATTCATGTTAACCTGTATTAATGCTCTCAGCATGTTAAATGCTTGAATTCCATAATAGGTTAGTGTTTTTCATTTCAATTAAGACCATAAGAATTAGGAGCTGAATTAGGCCATTTGGCCCATCATCAGATCTAGACAGATTTACAGAGCGGGCTTTGGCTCACCAGGGCTTAGGCAATAAGGGTTCGAGGCCAGGTAAGTTACCTGTTTAAAATAAAGACAGAAAGTAAGTGTGTAAGGCTGGTTTGCTGTGCTCGGTGTCAGATGTGCGAGGTCCTGGAAGTTTCCAGCCTCCTGGACGGCCATATCTGCACCAGGTGCATTGAGCTGCAGCTCCTTAGAGACCACATTAGGGAACTGGAGATGCAGCTCAATGACCTTCATCTGGTCAGGGAGAGTGAGGAGATGAGAGAGAAGAGGTGTAGGCAGGTAGTCACCCTGGGACCACAGGAGAGAGAGGTGGGTAACAGTCAGGAGAGGGAAGGGCAAGAAGCAGGTGCTAGGGAGTACCCCAGTGGCTATCCCCCTTGACAATAAATATTCCTGCTTGAGTACTGTTGGGGGAGATGGTCTACCTGGGGGAAGCAACAGTGGTCGTGCCTCTGGCACAGAGTCTGGCCCTGTGGCTCAGAAGGGTAGGGAAAGAAAGAAGGAAGCAGTAATAGGGGACTCTATAGTTAGTGAGTCGGATAGGTGATTCTGTGGACGCAGGAAAGAAACACGGATGGTAGTTTGCCTCCCAGGTGCCAGAGTCCGGAATGTTTCTGATCGCGTCTACGATACCTTGAAGTGGGAAGAACAGCCAGAGATCGTGGTATACATTGGTACTAATGACATAGGTAGGAAAAGGGAGGAGGTCTTGAAAACAGACTACCAGGAGTTAGGAAAGAAGTTGAGAAGCAGGACCTCAAAGATAGTAGTCTTGGGATTACTACTCGTGCCATTTGACAGTGACTATAGGAATAGAATAAGGTGGAGGATAAATGCGTGGCCGAGGGATTGGTGCAGGGGTCTGGCATTCAGATTTCTGGATCATTGGGACCTCTTCTGGGGCAGGTGTGACCTGTACAAAAAGGACAGGTTGCACTTGAATCCAAGGGGGACCAATATCCTGGCAGGAAGGTTTGCTAAGGCTATTGGGGAGAGTTTTAACTAGAATTGCTGGGGGGTGGGAACCGAACTGAAGTGACGGAGGAAAGGGAGGTTGGCTCACAAATAGAGAAAGCTTGGAGACAGGGCGATAGGAAGATAGGTAGATGATAGAGAAGGGACGTGTTTATACCAATAGTTTGAGATGTGTCTATTTTAATATGAGGAGTACCATGAATAAACAGATGAGCTTAGAATGTGGATCAGTACTTGGAGCTATGATGCTGTGACCATTACAGAGACTTGGATGCTCAGGGGCAGGAATGGCCACCTCAAGTGCCAGGCTTTAAATGTTTCAGAAAGGATAGGGAGGGAGGCAAAAGAGGTGGGGGCATGGCAATGTTGATCAGGGATAGTGTCCTGGCTGCAGAAAAGGAGGAAGTCATGGAGGGGTTGTCTACGGAGTCTCTGTGGGTGGAAGGTAGGAATAGGAGGGGGCCAATAACTCTACTGGATGTTTTTTATAGACCACCCGATAGTAACAGGGATATTGAGGAGCAGACAGGGAGACAGATTCTGGAAAGGAGTAATAATAATGTGGTTGTTGTGGAGGGAGATTTTAATTTTCCAATTATTGATTGGCATCTCCCTAGAGTAAGGGGTTTAGATGGAGTGGAGTTTGTTAGGTATGTCAGGAAGGTTTTGTGACACAATATGTAGATAAACCTACAAGAGGAGAGCCTGTACTTGATTTGGTTTTGGGAAATGAACCTGGTCAGGTGTCTGGTCTCTCAGTGAGAGAGCATTTTGGAGATAATGATCACAATTCTATCCCCTTTACCATAGCATTGGAGAAGGATAGGAACAGACAAGTTAGGGAAACGTTTAATTGGAGTAAGGGGAAAATGGGGATATCAGGCAGAAACTTGGAAGCATAGATTGGAATTAGATGTTCTCATAGAAACGTACGGAAGAAAAGTGGCAAATGTTCCGGGGATATTTGCGTGAGGTTCTGAGTAGGTATGTTCCAATGAGGCATGGAAAGGATGGTAGGGTACAAGATCTATGGTGTACAAAGGTTGTTGTAAATCTAGTCAAGAAGAAAAGAAGAGCTTACGAAAGGTTCAGAAAACTAGGTAATGATAAGAATCTAGAAGATTATAAGGCTAGCAGGAAGGAGTTTAAGAATGAAATTAGGAGAGCCAAAAGGGGCCATGAGAAGGCCTTGGCAGATAGGATTAAGGAAAACCCCAGGGCATTCTACAAGTATGTGAAGAGCAAGATAATAAGACGTGAATAGGACCAGTCAAGTGTGACAGTGGAAAAGTGTGTATGGAACTGGAAGAAATAGCAGAGGTACTTAATGAATGCTTTCCCTCAGTATTCACTATGGAAAATGATCTTGGTGATTGTAGGGATGACTTGCAGTGGACTGAAAAGCTTGAGCATGTAAATATTAGGGAAGAGGATGAGCTGGAGCTTTTGGAAAGCATCAAGTTGGATAAGTCACCAGGACAGGATGAGATGTACCCCAGGCTACTGTGGGAGGTGAGGGAGGTGATTGCTGAGCTTCTGGCAATGACCTTTGCATCATCAATGAGGATGGGAGAGGTTCCGGAGGATTGAAGGGTTGTGGATGTTGTTCCCTTATTCAAGAAAGGGAGTAGAGATAGCCCAGGAAATTATAGGCCAGTGAGTCTTACTTCAGTGGTTGGTAAGTTGATGGAGAAGATCCTAAGAGGCAGGATTTATGAACATTTGTGGAGGTATATTATGATTAGGAATAGTCAGCATGGCTTTGTCAAAGGCAGGTCGTGCCTTATAAGCCTGATAGAATTTTTTGAAGATGTGACTAAACACATTGATGAAGGTAGAGCAGTAGATGTAGTGTATATGGACCTTAGCAAGGCATTTGATAAGGTACCCCATGCAAGGCTTATTGAGAAAGTAAGGAGGCATGGGATCCAAGGGGACATTGCTTTGTGGATCCAGAACTGGCTTGCCCACAGAAGGCAAAGAGTGGTTGTAGATGGGTCATATTTTCCATGCAGGCCGGTGACCAGTGGTGTGCCTCAGGGATCTGTTCTGGGACCCCTACTCTTTGTGATTTTTATAAATGACCTGGATGAAGAAGTGGAGAGATGGGTTAGTAAATTTGCTGATGACACAAAGGTTGGGGATGTTGTGCATAGTGTGGAGGGCTGTCAGAGGTTACAATGGGACATTGATAGGATACAAAACTGGGCTAAGAAGTGGCAGATGGAGTTTGACCCAGATAAGTATGAAGTGGTTAATTTTGGTAGGTCAAATATGATGGCAGATTATAGTATTAATGGTAAGACTCTTGACAGTGTGGAGGATCAGAGGGATCTTGGGGTCCGAGTCCATAGGATGCTCAGGTTGACTCTGTGGTTAGGAAAGCATATGGTGTATTGGTCTTCATCAATCATGGGATTGAGTTTAAGAGCTGAGAGGTAATGTTGCAGCTATATAGGACTCTGGTCTGACCCCACTTGCAGTACTGTGCTCAGTTCTGGTCACCTCACTACGGGAAGGACGTGGAAACCATAAAAAGGGTGCAATGGAGATTTACAAGGATGTTGCCTGGATTGGGGAGCATGCCTTATGAGAATAGGTTGAATGAACTTGGCCTTTTCTCCTTGGAGTGACAGAGGATGAGAGGTGACCTGACAGAGGTGTATAAGATGATGAGAGGCATTGATCATGTGGATAGCCAGAGGCTTTTCCCCAAGGCTGAAATGGCTAGCATGAGAGAGCATAGTTTTAAGGTGCTTGGAAGTAAGTACAGAGGAGATGTCAGGGTTAAGTTTTCTTCGCAGAGAGTGGTGAGTGTGTGGAATGGGGCTGCCAGTGGCGGTGGTAGAGGTGGAAACAATAGGGTCTTTTAAGAGACTCCTGGATGGCTATATTGTGCTTAGAAAAATAAAGGGCTATGGGGAAAGCCTAGGTAGTTCTAAGGTAAGGACATGTTCGGCACAGCTTTGTGGGCCGAAGGGCCTGTATTGTGCTGTAGGTTTTCTATGTTTCTATCTGCTCCACTAGTCAATCATGGTTGATCCTTTTTTTCTTCTCCTCAATCCCTTTTCCCAACCTCCTCCCATAACCTTTGATGCCATTTCGAATTAAGAACATATCAATCTCTGCCTCAAATACACCTAACAACCTGGCCTCCACAGCTGCACATGGCAACAAATTCCACAAATTCATCATCCTCTGGCTAAAGAAATTTCTCTGTATCTCTGTTTTGAATGGATGCTTCTCTATCCTGAGATTGTGCCCTCTTGTCCTAGACTCCCACCATGGGAAATGACCTTTCCACACCTACTCTATCTAGGCCATTCAACTTTCAAAAGGTTTCAATGAGATTCCCCCTCATCCTTCTAAATTCCAGCGAGTACAGACCCAGAGCCATCAAACACTCCTCGTACGATAAGCCCTGTCATTCCGAGAATCGTCCTTGTGAGCCTCCTCTGGACCCTCTCCAATGCCAGCACATCTCATTTCAGTTGAAGAGCCCAAAATTGTACACAATACTCAAGGTGAGGCCTCACCAGAGCCTTATAAAGCCTCGGCCTCACATCCCTGCTCTTGTATTCTAGACCCCTTGAAATGATTCTAACATTTCATTTGTCTTCCTCACCACTGACTCAACCTGTGTCATGGTTTCTCGTGCCCCACAAATGATTAGGAGATGCAGAAGATTCTTCAAGAAGGGTTAAACTTTAATTTGCAAATCAAAGCTGAGACAGTCATTGAGCTAGTTGCTGATTGCCCACCGATCTTTGGACATAGCATGTTTTATAGCAATCTCCTGGTTTAGTTGCTTTAGCATATGCAATTGGTCTATAGTTGCATACCACAAGTACATCCGCCACTATTGTTTCTACCTATTGACTTAATCATGTTCTAATCTACATCTCTTAGCTACCTTGTCTTCTACATTCTTAATATTTCATTCTCCTGCTAAATTGGGTACGTGCAAAGCAAATAGCAAGTTTCAAAGCTGACTACATCTCTTAGCTATCTCTCATTAACACACCATTGTCTTCTACATTCTTAATATTTCATTCTCCTGCTAAATTGGGTACATGCATAGCAAATAGCAAACTCAGATTACATAATTTACATCTCTTAGCTTCCTCTAACACACCGTTGTCTTCTACATTCATAAGATGTCATTCTGGATACATGCATAGCAAATAGCAAGTTTCAAAGCTGACTACATCTCTTTTGGTTACACAGCAAATAATGCAACTTTTATACTCCAATATATCCCCCTTTGAGACCCAGAGGATGTTGTAGGCTGTAACGATACATTTTCGGTGTTTCTTTCTCCACTAATCTTGCTTCAGTAATTGCCATGAGCATTGGAAATTGTTTGGTTGCAGCACGCACTGCAAGAGACTTGAGACAAGGAAGAAAACAGCACAGCACAAGCACACAGCTCAACAATACAATACTGACAGTTATTGCTATTTTAGTCAGCCATGCTCCCCATCCTCCGAGTCTACTTTCTAACCAGTCAAATAACTGATGTCCGGACGCTGCATTCTGTGCGCATACCTCGCACTGTGACAAGACAAAGTCCACTGAAGCCTGTAAATAAGGTGAACAAAAACCATCCTTCTTTATTTGCTTTATCACTTCCCCCCTTGCACAATGGTCAATCCCATGCGCTTCTGAAATCAGAATCATCAGTAGAGGGGTGGGTGCTACCAACAAACCATCTTCCATGCTCCACAAGCCTTCCGGGTTCTGCTTGGCATCCCTTCGTCTCCACATTGTCTGTTCTACCAAAGTTGCCTTACCTTGTATTTCAATTATGTCCTCTACCTCGGGTTCTGGAGCTAGGCTTACCTGGGGGGCAATGACAGCTGATGTACATCCAGACGCTTTTCTGGCTGCCTCATCCACAGCTTGATTTCCCTTTGTTATTACATCATTTCCCTTTTTATGTGCCTGGCATTTTACTATAGCCAATGCTTTAGGTTTCATTATGGCTTTTATTAAGTCTAGAATTTGCTGACAATGTTGTATGGGATCTCCATTACTTTTTTTAAAACCTCTCTGTTTCCACACTGCCCCGAACAAATGGCATACTCCATAAGCATATGCCGAATCAGTATAGATGTCTACTTTCTCCCCTTCCATCATTTCACACGCAGCTGTTGGCTTTGATTTCCGCTGGTTGGGGACAGGACTCCATCCTAATAATCTTATAGCTCGACTGATCCTGCTGCACTACTGAGAACCCTGCATGATTTCCATCATAATCCCTATAACAAGAGCCATCTACGAACAGAACCTTTTTATCTGCATCCTCTAGTGGTTCTGACCGTAAATCTGCTCTCAATTTGGCAAATGCCATCGTCTTCCTTACACAATCATGGGGTTCTCCTTCATAGCCCAAAGGGACAAAATCGGCTATATTACTGGTAGTGCATCTCTGTATAGTTATATCTGGAAATGTCAATAGCATCTGATACGCTGCTGTCCTGGCTGGCGTCAACACAAATTTCCCTCCTTCCAGCAATTCTGCTACTTTGTGGTGTGTGTACAGAGTCACAGGATAGCCCAGGGTTACAGATGTTGCCTTTTCATATGCATAGTACAGCGCCGCCAATCCCTGATAACAGGGTGGATACTCCTGAGCCACCTCATCTAGTCTCGTACTGTAGTATGCTATTGGCTGCTTTGCTTTTCCTGTGCCTGTCTCTTGTGTTAGAACCGCTGTGACATAACCCTCCTGTCGGTTGGATACATACAAATGAAAAACCTTCTCGTAGTCAGGCAAAGCTAATGCTGGTGCTGACTGCAATTCCTGCTTAATAGTATTGAAAGCTATCTCTGCCTCTCCATTCCACTGTAAGCCGTTCTTCAAATTTGTATGTCCTGCTTCTTTCATTATCTTTCTCAAAGGTGCCACAATCTCAGCATATTCTCCTATCCAATCTGAGCTGTACCCTGCCGTTCCCAAAAACGTCATCATCTGCCCTACAGTCTGGGGTTTTGGGGCCTTAGTTATTGCCTCAATCTGATCTGGTGCTATCGCCTTCACTCTCTTGGATATTACCTTGCCTAAGTATTCCACTTGCTGCATGCAAAATTGCAGTTTCTTTTTGGATACTTTATGTCCTCCGTGCGCCAGCTTCTCTAACAGAGTTATAGTGTCCTGCTCACACTGTTCCTCGCTGTGGGAGCAAATCAACAGGTCATCCACATACGGTAACAATGTACTTTCCAATGTATGCCCTCTAGGTCTGCCTTCAACACCTGATTAAAAACGTGTGGTGAATGTTTAAACCCTTGCGGCATTCTGGTATAGGTATACTGAGCACCTCTGTAAGTAAATGCAAACAGATACTGACACTGGTCGGCTAGAGGAATGCTGAAGAAAGCCGAACACAAATCAATCGCTGAAAAGTAACTTGCTTCTGGTGGAACATTAGTCAAAAGCGTGTGTGGGTTGCGGACTACCGCTGGCTAGTCCTCTACCGCATCATTTACTGCTCACAAATCATGCACCAATCTCCACTTAGATTTATCTGCTTTTAAAACCGGCAGCAACGGGGTATTGCATGGACTGTTTGTTCTTTTAAGCACTCCTATTTCAAGCAACTCCTGCACGGTCTATGCTATTCCCTCTTCTGCTTCTGGTCTTAGAGGGTATTGTGGTCTCCTAGGTGGAATTGCTCCCCTTTTCAGCCTTATTTCCACCGGACTAGCTGTTTTTATTTTCCCTACGTCCGTGTCATGCTGCGACCACAGAATAGATGGCAACTCGTCTAACCTTTTATCTTTCTGCTGGTATCTTTCCTTTCCCAGCAATGGCATGTGTGGTTGGGGAGTTATTTCGACCTCTCTCACTGTCCCTACCATATCTACACTTACCATTATTTTAATACAATTGTTATCTTCTGATATCCACACCTCTGGCGTGATTTTCCTCCACACTGTTATGGTTTCAACACTCTTAACTAAGGGTCCTAAGTCTTTAGACTGATATCCCTTGTTTACCAACAATGTTATGTGGGGCGCAGCCTCCGGTATCCTGTACCATTTTTCTAAAAAGGTGTTTCACTTAACTTGTAAAGCTGCCCCTTGCTTTCCAATTATCACAGCCTCCCCTTCCAGGGGCTGTTGGGTACATACCTCCAGGTGCCATCTCTCCTCTAATTCCCTGTTCTGAGTCTCGTCAAAAATCACTGTACAATGTAGCTCAGATTTGGGCATTACAGCCCTGGGTAATACAGCCTGCACGCCCTTTTTCCATTTTTCCCAGGTTCCCTGAATCTGATCTGCGATGTCTCCTATCCAAAAGACATTAGCCTTCTTGTCTTCTCGCACTATCAATTGAGCCCCTGCTCTTTCCACACTCAGCCCATTTCTGATGCATTCTAATTTTAATTCCAGTTTCAATAAGGCATCTCTGCCTAACAAATTAATCAGAGTTCCTTTAAATACTAGCACCGGCAAAACAATTCCTTTATTTCCCATTCTCAACTGCACTGGAGCCGTGCACTGTGTCAACTGTGTTTTCCCCGAGAACCCTACCGTCTTAATAAACTTTCCTGACATGGGAAGGTGAAGGGCATACTGTGGCTGTACACAAGTGTACATGGCTCCAGTATCTATCATCATTAGTGTCAGTTGCCCTTCTAACATAACCTGAACAACGGGTTCCTCGTCTGCCTCCCTTGTTATCATTGGGTAATGTCCCTTCCCACTCGAGTTCTCGGGGCACCCCAATACCTCGCATAGGGGTTCACAGGTCCGCTTGGTCCTGTGGGGGCAGGTCCTTGGATAAACTTTAGTTCCCTTCTTATCGGTTCCTGCTGGTGTGTGACAGGCCATGGTGTAAACGGGCAATCTCTTGTCATGTGACCTGGCTGATTACATCCCCAGCACAATCTCTCTACCTCTCTTTCCCCCTGTTTCCTCACTGGTCCCCTCTGCCCATAGCTCCTCTGTCCCCCTCCTTGGGACTTCCAGTCCTGTCTGGGCTGTTTGAATTTAGTCTGTTCCTGACAGGGCATTTGTGGGAATGCTCCTCCAAAGACGACTATTGGCATGGGGTTTTCCGGCCCTTGTCTTATAGTATGATCGGTTCCTCCATACAGCAGTGCTTTGTCCAGTTCGATGGCTGTACTCGGACCGGTGGTTGTTGGCAGCATCTTTTTGTTTTTCTCTTTTTCCTTCTTTTTGAGCTCTTCGAGCTGCATTTGTATTAACTTTCTTTGTACCTCTTCCTGCTGTTCAGCCAACCTTTGTTTGTCTTTCCGGTATTTCTCAACCGCATGGACTACGTGGTCTCTAAATTCTTGTGGGGTCTTTGACGTCAGCCCAACCACTTCCTCCAGTTTGGATTTAACTTGTGAAGGCATTGCATTCAAAATGCTATGTCGGAACAGTGAGGTCATAAATAAGCTTTTCGCCACCTCTTGCTCAGTCTCCAGTCTCCACCTTTTCAACTGGTTTTCTACATAGGCTGCTGGGTTTTCAGTGTCTCCCAGTGGATCCCCCTTTAAGGCTTTGGGGTCCACTTTGGGTGGATAAAGCTTTCTGAGGTCCTGCCATACCCTCTCCCTCTCTCTGTCAAACCCGTCTCCATCAGTTCTTGGGTCGTTCGAGTTTACTATGCCAGCCATTTCCATTAGTTCGTTAAATTTGGAGGTTCCCATCAACCTGATCAATAGTGCCTTCAAATCTCCCATAGCCAATAATCGTTCCGCCGTTTCCTCTTCAAAGGCTCTAATCCATTTCCCTGCTCCTTCATGTAGATTGGGCAGAGTGTTTCTCAGCCCTTCTAGGTCCTGGGATTCCCCAAGGGATATACTGCACTTGTCCTGATCCTTTAACTAACAATGGCATCATTCTTCCTCCTTCTTCCCACCTGCCCTGGCCCCATCTGTCTCAGGGTATGTCTTTTCTGCCTCCCACACAAATGCCTCCGGGGTTCTCTGCTTCCCTCGGTCTCCTTGTGGAGTCCTTCCTTTCTGTCTTGATTCAATACTTGGTTGGTCCCTGGAGTATTTTTTGCATCTCTTCTGGCAATCCCCTCTCAGTAACTTACCTGGCTCTCTCTCTACTTCCACAGGTCGCTTCCCTACCGCCTCCTTCTGCTCTTCTAGGCTTCTGCCTCCTACCTCTTCCCCACAAATTCTCACATCCTCTCTCTCTCTCTCTCCACTTAACTCTTGCTCCTCCAATGAGTCACCTTCTTTTCTAGTCTGTTTATTTCTACAGTATAACTGACACTCCTCATATTCCTTTTCCTCTCTCAAGTATTTCATCCGTTCAATCCCTTCTTCCATTTCTCTCTGTGCCTGTTCCACCTTTATCCTTTCTGCCTGTATCTCCTTCCATATCACCACTTTTTCCTTCTCGTATTGTCTTTTTTCCTCCTCATTAACCCAAACTTGTACTTCTCCCTGCATGGTTACTGTTCCCGTCAGCAGGGGGCACTGCTTAGGGGTTCCTTCCTCATTATAGGGAGTATAGGGAGGGGGCTTTTCTGTTTCTTTCGCATCCGGGTACGGAGCTGAAGCCAGCTTCTCACTGTACCTTCCTCTCTCTCTAACAGGCTGTTTCTCCAGCACCTTAGTGTCTTCCTCGCTTGTAATCAATATTCTACCTGTCCTCAGCCTTTCTCCCTCCGTTCTGAAGAGTTTTAGCACTTCCATTTTTCGTTCTTTTTTTTGCCCTCTTTTCTTAGATTTATCTTTTGATTTGTAATTTTTAATTAGTGCCTCCATTTCTTTGCACAAGTTTACATCAAACGTTCCTTCTCTTGGCCACTTTGTGACCAGGTTTTTGGTTCTTTTTTTCCATTTTTCTGAAGCTTTTGTGATCTCGTTTTTATTTATCAGGAATTTTTTGCTTAGAATCTCTACTACCGTTCCTTTAACTGTCATGTTATTCTCTCTTTTTAAGGTATTTCAGAGATTCACAGTTTGTTTACTGGATAATATTATTTACTCTAATTCTATGCCTAGTCTATTGTCTATCTACCAGCGCTTTAAACTATATATTGGACTGTCCTTGTTTCCTATTCTGTTCTGCCCGTACAGACCTCTATTCAGAGCGGTACCCACAGAACTTTCTCTTTGCACCTCGTCTATTCAGACCCTTATCTCTTAAGACGGTATCCACGAGGATTTTCTCTATTTTCCTTTCCCTGCCCGTTCAGACCTTCGTTTCATACAAAGCAGTATCCACAGGGACTTAGCAACACCACATGGAATTTTTCTTAACTTTTTCTTAACTTATTTGTACTTACCCTCACTGCACTGTTCTTGATCAATCCTCTGAGCCTCCTGTTAACGCCCAATTCTGCCAGATTCTTTGGACCTGAGAGACCCTTCGGCAGTGGTTCCACACTTCTGGGACTCCAAGACCTCCCCAAAACCAACAGAATTCTTAGTCCAAATTGTCACAAAAAGCGCTTACCTTTTGTTTGGGTGCACCCTTTATTCTGTTAGCCCTGTGGGGGTCCCTAGAGGACTGGGAAGCGTCCCCAATCTGCTGTTTCCTTTCCGCGGATCTCTTTCCAGTCCTGCCACGGTCACCATTTTTGTCGTGGTTTCTCGTGCCCCACAAATCATTAGGAGATGCAGAAGATTCTTCAAGAAGGGTTAAACTTTAATTTGCAAATCAAAGCTGAGACAGTCATTGAGCTAGTCGTTGATTGCCCACCGATCTTTGGACATAGCATGTTTTATAGCAATTTCCTGGTTTAGTTGCATTTGCATATGCAATTGGTCTATAGTTGCATACCACACGTACATCCGCCACTATTGTTTCTACCCATTGACTTAATCATGTTCTAATCTACATCTCTTAGCTACCTTGTCTTCTACATTCTTAATATTTCATTCTCCTGCTAAATTGGGTACGTGCATAGCAAATAGCAAGTTTCAAAGCTGACTACATCTCTTAGCTATCTCTCATTAACACACCATTGTCTTCTACATTCCTAAGATTTCATTCTCTAGCAAATAGCAAGTTTACATTCTTCATATTTCGTGACTTAATCATGTTCTAATCTACATCTCTTAGCTACCCTTCATTAACACACCATTGTCTTCTACATTCTTAATATTTCATTCTCCTGCTAAATTGGGTACATGCATAGCAAATAGCAAACTCAGATTACATAATTTACATCTCTTAGCTTCCTCTAACACACCGTTGTCTTCTACATTCATAAGATTTCATTCTGGATACATGCATAGCAAATAGCAAGTTTCAAAGCTGACTACATCTCTTTTGGTTACACAGCAAATAATGCAACTTTTATACTCCAATACCTGCAGGTTAACCTTTAGGACGTTCTGTACAAGGACACCCAAGTCCCTTTGCATCTCAGATTTTTGGATTTTCTCCTCGTTTAGAAAATAGTCTGCAAATCTATTTCTACTACCAAAATGCATGACCGTGCATTTTCCAATATTTGCCACTTTCTTGCCCATTCTCCTAATCTGTCTAACTCCTTCTGCAACCTTCCTGTTTCCCCAACACTACCTGCCCCTCCACTAATCTTTGTATCATCTGCAAACTTGGCAACAAAGTCATCTAGTTCATTGTCTAAATCATTTATATACAACATAAAAAGAAGTGGTCCCAATACTGACCCCTGCGGAACACCACTAGCCACTGGCAGCCAGACAGACAAGGATCCTTTCATTCCCACTCACTGCCTTCCAATCAGCTAATGCTCTAACCATGCTAGTAACTTTCCTGTAATACCACAGACTCTTAACTTGGTGAGCAGTCTCATGTGTGGCACCTTGTCAAAGGCCTTCTGAAAGTCAAAATATACAATATCCACTGCATCCCCTTTATCTATCCTACTTTTAATCTCCTCAAAGAATTCCAACAAGTTTGTCAGGTAGGATTTTCCCTTAAGGAAACCATGCTGATTTTGTCCAATCTTGTCCTGTTTCACCAAGTGCTCCATCACCTCATCCTTAACAATTGACTCTAATATCTCCCCATCTCCTGAGGTCAGGCTAACTGGTCTTGCTAAGGTCAGGCTAACTGTTCTTTAATTTCCTTTCCGCTGCCTTCCTCCTTTCTTAAAGAGAGGATTGACATTTGCAATTTTCCAGTCCTCTGGTACCATGCCACAGTCCAATGATTTTTGAAAGATTATTTCTAATGCTGCCACAATCTCTAACGCTACCTCTTTCAGAACCCTAGTCTGCAGTTCATCTGGTCTGGGTGACTTATGTACTTTTAGGTCTTTCAGGTTTTTGAGCACCTTCTGCTTTATAATAGTAAATACACCCACTTCTCTTCCTTCACACACTACAACATCTGGCACACTGCTTGTGTCTTCCACTGAAGACATGCAAAATATTCATTTAGTTAATTTGCCAACTCTTTGTCCTCCGTTACTATTTCTCCTGCCTCATTTTCTAGGGGTCCTATATCCACTCTCATCTCTCTTTTATTTTTTACATACTTGAAGAAACTTTTACTCTCTTTAACATTATTTGCTAGCTTGCTTTCATATGTCATCTTTTCCTTCTTAATGATTGTTTTAGTTGCTCTCTGTAGGTTTTTAAAAACTTCCCAGTCCTCTACCTTCCCACTAATTTTGGCTTTATTGTACAATCTCTTTTGTTTTTACATTAGCTTTGACTTCCTCTGTCAGCCACAGTTGTACTATTTTTCCATTTGAGTATTTTTTCATTTTTGGAATACTCATGTCCCGCAGATTTCTCATTTTTCCCAGGAGCGCATGCCATTGCTGCTCTGCTGTCATCCCTGCCAGCAGTTCCTTCCAATTTGGCCAACTCCTCTCATGCCAATGTAATTTCCCTTACCCCACTGAAATGCTGCTAGGGCAGACTTTACTTTCTCCCTATCAAATTTCAATTTGAACTCAATCATATAGTGATCACTGGTTCCTAAGGGTTCTTTTACCTTAAGCTCCCTAATTGCATCCGGTTCATTACATAGCGCCCAATCCAGTATAGCTCAACCTCTAGTCGGCTCCCCATAGTAGTAATATGACTAAACTTTCCAGGTTTTCTCTTATCTATCATTACACACACTGCTGCTCTTCACTCTGAAAGTTTGGCATGCCATGCTTCCATCCACCAGTTTTTGATTTAGCTATGAAAGCTCCCAGTGTTGGACACAAGCTCAGTCTGCCCCTTTGGGTCTGAACCGGCAGTCAAGCCACAGTTGTTCAGGGGATTACAATTAAGTTTATGCTGAAGTGTTAATAAGCCTCCTGGTGTATTGCTACACTGAACAATGCAGCAACTTTAACAATTATTTTATTTTTCCTGGACCAACCCAGCCTAATTTGACCCACACAGTGCAGAAATATACAGTTGAGTCCTTTTAGGTTGGTTCAGGTAGATTCTAATCTCCTGAAACTGATGGACTGCATCCTACGGTTCTAAAAATGATGTCTCCTCAAATAATGGATCATGAATATTGATCTTCTAAAGCTGTTTGATTTCTAAAGTGGTTCCATGGAATGATGAATAGCAAGTGTAACAGTCATTCAATAAATAAATGACTGTGTTGCATTTGTCATTCCCCATTCTATTGAACCTAGTTTTGAAACAGGGCAGAGAACAAATGGATACATTTATTTCTGTAATGCATTGAATTGTTTTTCAATTTAGTCCTACTTATAAGCCAATCTCATTATTGTAAGCATTTGTAATGCATTTGGCCTTTAACTGCTGGGACTGCAGTTACATCGTTCTTAAATGGCTTTTCAGGAAAGAATGCTTAAATGGATGCCCCACCCATTTCTGAACCCTTTAGGTTGGTTGCCAGTAGGAGTTCAATATGCAGTCTATTTGATCTGGGGGATGTTTACTTTCAGGCAGTTCGAAAAAACAACAGGATCTTGAGAGAAAACCATCGCAGGTTTATTACAGAGCCTTGATTCTAATCAGTGCATGCAGGTGCTTCCACTTACTCAGGAGAACAGTCTGGGTCCAGCTATATTGTTGTGTGATTTAATCTCTGTGGTGAACTCTGTGCCTGTCTGGACACGCCCCCTGCTGACTGCTCCTGTGGCTCCTCCCACAGGCCCCTGTATAAAGGCGATCTGAGGCCTGATGCTCGGCAGTCTCCAGGACATAGTATGATGGACTCTCACTCCTGGTTCCTTCTTCCAGTCAATAAAAGCCGATATCTCGCCTTACGTCTCAGTGTGAGTTATTGATGGTGCATCAATCTCAATGCATATTCTGTTCTGAAGGTTGGTCATTGGTCAATATTCACTTTATGTTCTAACCCCAAAACACCTTCAAGTTAAGTCAAGTCACTTTTATTGTCATTTCAACCATAAGTGCTGGTACAGTGCATAGTAAAAATGAGATGACGTTTTTCAGGACCATGATGTTACATGACACAGTACAAAAACTTGACTGAACTACGTGAAAAAAAAACAACACAGAAAGCTACACTAGACTACAGACCTACACTGGACTGCATAAAGTGCACAAAAACAGTGCAGGCATTACAATAAATAATAAACAGGACAATAGGGCAAGTTGTCAGTTCAGGCCGGGTATTGAGGAGTCTGATAGCTTGGGGGAAGAAACTGTTACATAGTCTGGTCCTGAGAGACCGAATGCTTTGGAGCCTTTTCCCAGACCACAGGAAGGAGAAGAGATTGTATGAAGGGTGCATGGGGTCCTTCATAATGATGTTTCCTTTGTGGATGCAGCGTGTAGTGTAAATGTCCGTGATGGTGGGAAGAGAGACCCTGATGATCTTCTCAGCTGACCTCACTATCTGCTGCAGGGTCTTGCAATCCGAGATGGTGCAATGATGGCAGTGATGCAGCTGCTCAGGATGCTCTCAATACAACCCCTGTAGAATGTGATGAGGATGTGGGTGGGAGATGGACTTTCCTCAGCCTTCGCAAAAAGTAGAGATGCTGCTGGGCTTTCTTTGCTATGGAGCTGGTGTTGAGGGACCAGGTGAGATTCTCCGTCAGGTGAACACCAAGAAATGTGGTGCTCTTAACGATCTCCGCCTAGGAGCCGTCGACGTTCAGTGGGGAGTGGTCGCTCCATGCCCTCCTGAAGTCAACAACCATCTCTTTTGTTTTGTTCACATTAAGAGACAGGTTGTTGGCTCTGCACCAGTCCGTGAGCCGCTGCACCTCCTCTCTGTAAGCTGACTCGTCAATCTTGCTGATGAGACTCACCACAGTCGTGTCACCGACTAACTTGATGATATGGTTCGAGCTGTGTGTTGCAGCACAGTTGTGGGTCAGCAGAGTGAACAGCAGTGGACTGAGCACACAGCCCTGGGTGATGGTGTTGGAGATGCTGTTCCCGATCCGGACTGACTGAGATCTCCCAGTCAGGAAGTCTAGTATTCACTTGCAGAGGGAGGTGTTCAGGCCCAGTAGGCTCAGCTTTCCAGTCAGTTTCTGAGGGATGATTGTGTTGAATGCTGAACTAAAGTCTATGAACAACATCCGAACGTACGTGCCTTTTTTGTCCAGGTGGGTTAGGGCCTGGTGGAGGGTGGTGGCAATGGGGTCATCTGTTGAGCGGTTGGGACGGTACGCAAACTGCAGGGGGTCCAGTGAGGGGGGCAGCAGGGTCTTGATATGCCTCATGACGAGCCTCTCGATACACTTCATGATGATGGATGTAAGTGCAACAGGACGGTAGTCATTTAGGCAGGACACTGAAGACTTCTTCGGCACGGGGACAATGGTGGCGGCCTTGAAGCACATTGGAATGGTGGCACTGTTCAGGGAGATGTTGAAGATGTCAGTGAGAACAGCTGCTAGCTGGTGTGCACATCCTCTGAGCACTCTACCAGGAAGATTGTTTGGTCCAGCAGCCTTCCGTGGGTTGACCCTGCACAGGGTTCTTCTCACATCCGCCACGGTCAGACACAGCACCTGGTCATTCGCAGGAGGGGTGGACTTCCTCACTGCCATGTCATTTTCTGCCTCAAACTGGGCGTAGATGTTTTCAGTGCATTTGGGAGGGAGGCATCACCTGCATAGTCGGTGATGTTGTCCTGTAATTGGTGATGTCCTGGATGCCCTTCCACATGCGCCGCGTGTCGCCGCTGTCCTGGAAGTGGCTGTGGATTAGCTGGGCGTGTGCACACTTTGCCCCTCTGATGGCTCGGGAGAGTTTGGCCCTTGCTGTTGTTAGAGCAGCCTTGTCGCCTGCTCTGAAGGCAGAGTCGTGGGACCACAGCAGCGTACACACTTTAAGTTGTGTACTAGCTGGAATTGTTTAAATGTTCCTGCTGACAGTCCTTTGTTTGATGCAACAGTTTTATTGATATATGCACTGTATATTTCTTACAAAATCAGATGTATTAGATGGATATTCATCACTATTTTAAATAGTATATTTCTGTTTGTGCAGGTGTGTCATTAGCATTTTTGAGTCTTCAACAAATTTGGTATGGGAATTCTCCAGCTAATATTTTATTGAGTAACTATTATTATTAACAAATTAATGCTACTAAAAATCAAACTTGTAAGATCAATACTAAATTGTAATTAACATTTATTATTCCAAATATGCTACTATTTTATCCATACTAAACTTAAGCCTCATATGGTAATAAGTAATTTGCTGTGACTTGTTAATGTTGTAAGGTCTTGGCCTAAAATGTTGATGGTCTATTTATTTATACAGATGCTGCCTGGCCTGCTGAGTTCTATGTGTGTTGCTCTGGATTTCCTGCATCTGCAGATCTCTTGTGTCTGTAATTAATTCTGTTGTTTGTGATTTATAAAGCAAGGACAGCACAAATACTAGCTGGCAAGCAACAGTCATTTGGATTACAGAAGGTGAAGGCTATGCCTGAGAAATCTCCTTGATTTCCTTATGGATTTAATGTGGCTTGTAAGCACAAGAAGCAGGGGTGCTTTAATAATCATAAAATGCTGGAAACACTCACCAAGTCAGGCAGCAAGTGTGAAAAGAGAAGCAGGCAACATTTCCAGCCCAGGGTCCTTCATCAGAATTGAGGAAGAAAACAAGTTAACTTTAGGTGGCGGAGAAGATGGGACAAAGTATGGTGGAATAAAGAGATTTTCTCTGATAGTGTGAGACCAGATGACCTAGTGTGAGACTTAGAGAACTGTTAAGATGATGTGAGGCATCTTTGTCTGTGTAATATGTTGTTGATGGTAAATTTATGGGACATGTACAACAGGTCGGACAATAAAACAAAAAGAAAAGAGCTGAGCCAAAATGATGACAGTAGAAGTTATCAGTACTGTTACCAGCAGGGAAAATGATCTAAAGGTCAAGATTTTCATATTGAATCCTATAGGTTGCGACATGACAAGACTGAAAATGAGGTATTATCCCCAAGCTTGTGTTGGGGCTTGTTATAACAACACAGGACACAGGCAAGTAGGTCTGGATGGGATTAGGATGGGAAATTAAATGGTAGGCAACCTGGAGCTCAGGGTCACTCCGGGGAATGAGCACATGTGTTTTGCACAGTAATCACAAAAGCTGTCTTTGGCTTTTCCACTAGGTTTGAGAAAGTGTAGAGAATTACTGCTTCAACTGAAAGAACTCTTCAGGTCCCTGAAAGATGCAGAAGGAAGAGATGGAAGGACAAGTGTTGGACCTCTTCTGATTGCATGAGAAAGTGACATACAACAGGAAGTGGGAGTTAGGGATGGAGAAGAGGACCAGTGAGTCACAAAGGCAGTGACCTCTGCTGAACGCAGAGCAGAGGGGAAATGTGTCTGGTGCAATCCTTTTGAGCTGGCAGAAATTACAGAGATGACACGTTGTATACAGGGGCTGGCAGTGGAAGATGGCGATTATCATGGCTGTGCCTATGAAGAATGTTGTAACCTACCTCAATGACTATCATCCAGTAGCACTGACATCCACTGTGATGAGGTACTTTGAGAGGATATGTTGAGATGAAAAGAGAAGCTGGCAACATTTCCAGTCCAGGGTCCTTCATCAGAATTGAGAAAGAAAACAAGTTAACTTTAGGTGGTGGAGAAGATGGGACAAGGTATGGTGGAATGAAGAGATCTTCTCTGATAGTGTGAGACCAGATGATCTAATGTGGGACTTAGGGAACTGTTAAGATGTCAACATATCATCTGTCTGAGAAGTGACTTGGATCTGCTCCAATTTGCCTGCCATTACAACAGGTCAACAGCAGGTGCCATTTCATTGGCTCTTCACTCAATCCTGGACATCTGGACAGTGAAGATGCATATGTTACAAGAATCATCCCTTGTAATAATGAGGTACAGAGAATCTGTATTTACCAAAACGTAACTTTTATTGTTTCAACTAAAAGCACGTGGGTTCACAAACTGTCTCCACATGCACCCTACTAGAATTCCTGACCCTCCAGGAACAGTCAGTGAAGAGAAAGGAGACTACACTGGTCAGGCTTTCCTCATGGTCCTGATTTCCACGTGTCCATCGGGTCCTCCTTATCCACGATGGTTGGTCTCTGCCAGCTGTAGAGTTATCACCCCTGTGTAATGAAGCTCCTGAGTCTTATACTGCTCCCCATCAATTGAACCATTGGATCTCCATCCCATTGGCTCAAGGTCATCTGACCTATCTAGGTCATTTTCTTACTGGTCATTGTACAGGGCTACAACAACCAATATTGTTTCATTGTTCTGCCCACCTGATGTACGATCAATAACTCTCAGAGACGGGAGGCGAACGACAGGCTTTTATTAGCTGCAAGAGACCACCACACAACATCCTGGAGACTGAGGGGGGAGCAGTGCCTCCAAACGCCTTTATACAGGGGTCTGTGGGAGGAGCCACAGGAGCAGTCAGCAGAGGGGCGTGTCCAGACAGGTATATGTAGTTCACCACACCACCCCAGCCTTGTGTATTTACGCTTTTACACTCTGGCTGGTCCAAACCGGTTAAATGAGGCAACACAGACAGGGTCTAACAAGATTGCCTCCCGTCCCATGATCCTTTCCCTTCTCCAGCTCTGTATCACTTTCGCCAATCACCTTTCCAGCTCTTAGCTTCATCCCACCCCCTCCAGTCTTCTCCTATCATTTTGCAATTCCCCCTCCCCCCTCTACTTTCAAATCTCTTACTATCTTTCCTTTCGGTTAGTCCTGACGAAGGGTCTCGGCCCGAAACGTCGACAGTGCTTCTCCCTATAGATGCTGCCTGGCCTGCTGTGTTCCACCAGCATTTTGTGTGTGTTGTTGTTTGAATTTCCAGCACCTGCAGATTTCCTCCTGTTTGCTCCTACAAGATTGCAGATTGTTTCTTTGGTAGACATTTTACATAACAAGTAGCTACTCGTCTGAGAATAGTCTTAGGTTTATTGCTCTGATTAGATTGTCCCAGAGTCAAGAATCACTTCAGAGTCCACGCCCTTTACATAACAAATGGCTATTTGTTTGAGAAGGGTCTCAGGTTTAGCAGAAGCTTCCTGTGTCCACATTCAGTTGCTGATTAGAGAGCAAGAATCAGTCCACAAAAATGGGGAAACAAAGACTACTGGGTTGTCTGCTTCCCCTGTCCGATTAGATTGCAGTTTCTTCTGGCCAACACATACATTCAATACTATCAAAACTAATCCATAAGCTTCAAAACATTGGCCTCAATATCTCCTTGTGCAACTGGATCCACAACTTCCTCACTTGCAAACGCCAGTAGTTCAGTTTGGCAGCATCTCCATCAGCGCAGGTGCACCCCAAGGCTGTGTGCTTAGCACCCTGCTCTCCTCCCTTTACACTTATGACTGAAGCTAAGCACAGCTGCAATGTCATATTGAACTTCGCTGATGATATCATTGTCATTGGCCGAATCAAACGTGGTGATGAATCAGCATATAGGAAGGAGACTGAAAATCTGGCTGAGAGGTGCCCACAACAACCTCTCACTCAATGCCAGCAAGACCGAGGAGCTGGTGATTGGCTACAGGAAGAAAGAACCAGAGGTCCGTGAGCCAGTCTTCATAGAGAGATCAGAGGTGGAGAGGGTCAGAAACTTTAAATTCTTCTGTGTTATCAATTTGGAGGATGTCCTGGGTCCCACAGGTACTGAAAGTGCCATTACAAAGAAAGCATAAACAAGAAAAAATCTGCAGATATTGGAAATCCAAGTAACACCCACAAAAGGGTTTCGGCCCGAAATGTCGATTGTGCTTTTTTCCATAGATGTTTCCTGGCCTGCTGAGTTCCTCCACCTTTCTGTGTGCGTTATTACAAAGAAAGCATGACAGCACCTCTACTTTCTTAGAGGTTTGTGAAGATTCAGTACGTCATCTACAACTTTGTCAGACTTCTATATTTTATCTTAACTTTTTTCTCTTTTTGTATTTGCATAGTTGTTGTCTATTGCACGTTAGTGTTTGTCTTTATTGTTACGTGTAGACTCATTGATTCGATTGTGTCTCTTTGTATTTACTGTGAATACCCACAAGAAAATGAATCTCAGGTTTGTACATAGTGACATATTGTGTATACTTTGATGTTTGAACTTTACAGGAGACACAAGAGATTTTGCAGCTGCTGGAAGTCTTGAGCCAAGACCCGTCATTCGGAACTACAGAATGATGGCACTGAAGAGCTTTCAAACAGAGCTTTTCCAAAGAAAAACCATTACTCCTGGGGGGCGGGGAGGGAGGGGGTGCAAAGCAATAATCAGCCTTACAGAGTGTTTGTGGTTGCAGACATGCCGGATCCGTACTGACAGAGTAGAGTCCAGTTTAGTTTCTGCTTAAGGCAGGATTGACACCCAACAACTGCAAAACAAAGTGCCTGCTGTCAATGACAACAGGCACTATGTGGCAAAGCTGCATTCTCGGCAAGGCTTTATCTATCTGCTTGTCTCTTGCAGGAAGAAGAGACATTACATTAGCTCTTTGTTAATAAAAAGCATAGTGATTGTTTTCCATAACACTGGACGGCAAAATATAAGCTATTTCAAATATGATCAGATCTAGCCAGACAGAAGAAGACACAAGAGTTCATTTTTCCCTCCCCCCCCCTTTCCACTTCCTTTATTCTCCAACTCTGGCATTTTACCTCTTCTCACCTGCCTATTGTAACACCCTGGGTCCCCTCCTCCTTCCTTTTTTCCTACGGTCCAATCTCCTCTCCAGCCCATTACCTTTCCTACCCACGTGGCTTCCCCTATCACTTTTCAGTGAGCCTCCTTCCCCTCTGCCCACCTCTTTATTCAGGCATCTTCACCATCCTCTTCCGTCCTAATGAAAGGCTTTGGTCCAAAACGAGTTTATCCGTTTCCATAGATGCTGCCTGACCTATTGAGATCCTCCAGCATTTTGTGTGTGTGTTGCTTTGGATTTCCAGCATCTGCAGACATTCTCAGGTTTAGAATTTATTTTGTACCTCCCCTGACAGCACCTATAATGTTGTATCCAGACTTGCTAGATGTTGCTGTTAAAGCTACACCAGGTGTTGGATTTTTTTTGTGAATATATTGCTACTGAATCACACATTGCTTTTTGTAATGGTTAGGCAGTAGAATTTCTCCTTGGCAAATGTTTCTTCCGAAGGTCTTCCGACCCATCTGCACTCACTCACCCACTTTATAAGCTACAAGCCACTTGCAGAACAGCTTGTCCAATTCCTTCTCACAGTCTTGCTGAATTGAATGTCTATTTATGTCTTAGAGCATTTGGATTCAGATAGATACATCACTCCTTGTCAACTTAATAGCCAGAAACACCTTAAAAAAAGAACTGACATTGATGGAGGTACAAAAAAACCCTTTAGAGATTCAGTTCTAATGCAGGCAAATGAGACGAGAGTAGGTGAGCAAAATGGGTGATACAGACTCGGTGGGCAAAAGGGTCCCATTGCTGTACCATACAACTTTATGACAGCATGAGATCCAACCACTAAGTAGCTGGAGATCCCTTTAAAGCAGGAGTAATTCCGAGTATCCTAGCAATGTTTCTGAGTATGCTTAAGTGTTGTGACAAGGACCTTGCCATGTGTTATTCTTGCTTGTCCTAGACTTCAGTGAGTCATTTCTCTCAATGGTCCCGTTGGACAATGTTACTGATTTTAGGTACTGGCTGAGAATGGCAGATGTTTTTACAAAGAGGTAAACCTGCCCCCAGTTGCCTTAATGAATTGTTTGTTGGACAGGGTTCTTGTCTGGCTGCATAGTTATTAAACTTTCTTTGCTCGTAAAGGCATTCTGACAAGTGACCCCAGAGAAAGACATTTGAATGCAGGCCGGCACAACAGAATGCTGAATAGACATCCATACCACAATCTAATATCAGTTTGTGTTGAGCTGATAACTACTTTTTTATGACTGCATTCTTAAACTACGTGTATTGTTTTAAATCAGTGATGTAGAACCTTATTATGCAGGCTTATGTAGCAGTCTTGCATGTTGTAGTGTGAACATTATTTGTATGTTATAATTGATTTTGGAGATTTGTGATAGTAAAGTGACATCAAATGATGTGATAATGTATACTATAGTTTGCAGCATGCTCATTTCAGTTTTCTGGCCCTAAGACAGTTTTCAGTTGACTGAGTAACTGGAAACCTTAATACCAAGGACTAACCTTTGCCCTAATACATGAAGGCCCCTAAATGTTTGTTTGCTCTAAACTTCAACCACTCCATCAGTCATTGCTTTCTGCTGGATAGTTTTTTAAGGTTATTATAACCAGGGGTGGTAATGGGGACAAGCTCCCACTACCTATTAAATGCCCTTAATGCTGTGCGTCTCAAATAGCTTCTGACAATCGAGTGCAGTTCCTGGCCTTCACGTGTGGTTTAGATACTAAGCCCGGCGGAACCATTTCTACTGACAGGGGAATAGGCAAAGGCAAGCAACTGGCGCCTTAAAACCAGTCGCTTTGGGAAGATGGGGCTCATCAGCCATAATTGGCAGCTCATCTAGGAGAAGGAAATCTCTGATCTCAAACCTGCACCTCCTTGCAGTTATACCTACTCATGGGGAAGGCATCGGGAGTAAACTCAATCCGGAGCAGGAATCCCTAAGGCAGTCCTACATTGAGTTCAATATTAACTGCCCGCTCCTGCGACGCTGCTGCAATCTAGTACTCTGCCGTTCCTCTGGGTTCCCTTAGAAGTGGCAGAGGCAGGTCTGGTATTGTCATTTAAAGTAAAATCGGATAGGTATATGGACAGGAAAGGAGTGGAGGGTTATGGGCTGAGTGCAGGTTGGTGGGACTAGGTGAGAGTAAGTGTTCAGCACGGACCAGAAGGGCCGAGATGGTCTGTTTCCGTGCTGTAATTGTTACATGGTTATGTATGGAGAGGGGGAGCTAGCTACATGGGCAACAGCTTGCTCTCCATGTTGTACTGCCCAGGCTTGCGTATCTAGACAGTTAGGACGTAATGTCCATGGTCAACTCTGACCGGCGGAGGCCTCAGACTGTCAGAACAGAAGTGTTTCATTATTACATGGAACAGGCAGTCAATTAATGGTTCAAATCCTATAAGTCTACCCAAAGGTTGGAGATAATCCTTCATGCTACTTTAATGTCATTAAATGAAGAGCTGAGGTCCAAAAATACCTTTGCACTCTAAATGATATCAGGATCTGCTTTTGCTGCATTATTTCAGCTGTTATGAATGCACCACAGCTCTGAGGGGCCGAAGGGGCGGGGGAGCCCCCTCCTTTGTGAGAATCGCAAGAGCACTTGAGGGGGGGGGTCAGTAGACCCAGGAAATGGGAGAGAGAGAGTTGTGCCGAATACCTCGTTCCACTGCGATGCAAAATAATATGACATTGACCATTGTCTCATGAAGACCATGTGCAAGCCCTCGGGCAAAGTGGGCTGGTTGAGAGAGAGATTGCATCATCTCAACCTGACTGACATCTGAGACCCCGTGAGGAAGTATAAAAGAGGGTCTGGGGGGGGAACAACCCCTTCAGACGCACCAGAAGAAACGCTAACGATCCCGTAGTAGTGGGAAGCCATTTGAAGGAAGCCACGTGCGTTGGATTCCGTGCCTGGAATCTGTGGCTGGGATCATGGAAAACTGCTTTTAGCTAACAACAGGGAAGCCCGCTCCCCTGATTCAACGGATTTGCTTCATAAAGACCCGGGCAAGTTTTCTTTTCTCACCAATCTCTCTCTCTCTCTCCAACAAGTGAAAACCCAGTGGTCCCCCCCCCACCCCGAAAGCCAGAAGCCTGCAGGAATTTGAGTGACTTTTATATTTCCATCGGACAATATATTATCCCCTAGACAAACGATCGAGCTGTTTCTTATTGATGGTTATTATTAGACCCGCGCTTTTAGATTGAGTAGTGACAACGTATATCATCTGAATGTTTGTATTAATCTTATTTTTGTGCCCCTTTCATAAATAAGGACTTTTAAAAATAGTACCATCAGACTTCAATGGACCTCTCTATCTTTGCTGGTAAGTGATCCAGTTACGGGATTTCGTAACAGTTGGGGGCTCGTCTGGGATTTGACACCAAATTGGAGGGCCAGTGAATCGGGCTTGTAGGCCCAAAACTTGGATCTGGTTACATGATTAGCCAGACGGGAAACCAGCAAAGATGGACGTGGGTGAATTTATAGAAAACCCAGCTCT
Organism: Hypanus sabinus; assembly: GCF_030144855.1. Classification (NCBI taxonomy): domain Eukaryota; kingdom Metazoa; phylum Chordata; class Chondrichthyes; order Myliobatiformes; family Dasyatidae; genus Hypanus; species Hypanus sabinus. The sequence goes on from NC_082710.1 coordinate 45,506,744, forward strand.
GGAGGCGTTGGAGGTGGCCTCCAAATCGGACGATAAAATTGGCGAAGGAGTTAAACCTCACAGGGGTGAGGTTGTCGATGAAAAAGCGGGAGATAGTGGGGCCCCCTACTCTATTGTTATGCCAGGATGGGGTGTGAAGAGGCCAAATTCGAAATGCTACTTGAACAAAGAGTTCGAATTAAAAACCAATAGCCTGAAGGGTCCTGACAAAAGGGCTGGCCACCTGGGTAAAATTAAAGAATTGGGTGGAAATGGTCTAAGTTTGGGACACGGTGTTGATAAAATAACCCCTATGAATGAGGTGGGTGGGAGTTTACCGCGACAATTACTCAAGTTCCCCACGGGGGGGGACTCACCGGAAAAGAGGCGACGGTTAATGGGGATGCCATTTTAGACAGCAAAGCAGGTTGTACGGGATTGTGCCAAAGCCTGTGAATAATAAAGACAGCCCCTTGGAGACCTGCCAGTTAAGTAAAACAACCGAAACGATTAGTATTTGCATAAACTTTTGTAGATGCACATAAGCTAAGATCACACCTCCTTAGTTTTGTTGCTGAAGGAAAGAAATAAAAAAAAATAGGTGGTTATTAAATTGAAGTCTGATGCTACAAGACTTTAGTACGGCACGCGATGTTAAGATATTAAAGAAAGTGACACTGTAATCGTTAACTGTTTAGATACTGACTTGAATGTATAACTGTATTACTCTGTAAAAAAAACAACTTTTGTATTGTGTTAGATTCTAAAACCCTGTAAGAATCTGTACTACTTCGTTTTCACCGCTGGTGAAAACACTTTGAAGAAAGGGGGTGTTATGAATGTACCACAGCTCTGAGGGGCCGAAGGGGCGGGGGAGCCCCCTCCTTTGTGAGAATCGCAAGAGCACTAGTTGGGGGGAGGGGGTCAGTAGACCCAGGAAATGGGAGAGAGAGAGATGTGCCGAATACCTCGTTCCACCGCGATGCAAAATAATGCGACATTGACCATTGTCTCATGAAGACCATGTGCAAGCCCTCGGGCAAAGTGGGCTGGTTGAGAGAGAGATTGCATCATCCCAACCTGACTGACATCTGAGACCCCGTGAGGAAGTATAGTCTGGGGGGGGGAACACCCCCTTCAGACGCACCAGAAGAAACACTAGCGAACACGCAGTGGCGAGAAGCCATTTTGAAGGAAGCCACGTGCGTTAGATTCCTGGCCTGGAATCTGTGGCTGGAATCACGGAAAACTGCTTTTAGCTAACAACAGGGAAGCCCGCTCCCCTGATTCAACGGATTTGCTTCATAAAGACCCGGGCAAGTTTTCTTTTCTCACCAATCTCTCTCTCTCTCTCCAACAAGTGAAAACCCAGTGGTCCCCCCCCCACCCCGAAAGCCAGAAGCCTGAAGGAATTTGAGTGACTTTTATATTTCCATCGGACAATATATTATCCCCTAGACAAACGATCGAGCTGTTTCTTATTGATGGTTATTATTAGACCTGTGCTTTTAGATTGAGTAGTGACTACGTATATTATCTGAATGTTTGTATTAATCTTATTTTTGTGCCCCTTTCATAAATAAAGACTTTTAAAAATAGTACCATCAGACTTCAATGGACCTCTCTATCTTTGCTGGTAAGTGATCCAGTTACGGGATTTCGTAACAGAGCAGAGATTAACTGTTTACACCAACATCTCGACAATATGTGCAGTAGTTACCATCTTGGAACTGAGTGCAGGTATGGGACCTAAAGACAGACTGATTTTGTTCCAATATTAAAACATCAATATTCTTGGCAATGGAAATTAATAAATCTAATCATTATCTTCACCTGAAGCATAAGGTGCTCATAATCTCATTTCCAAAAGCAAAATAATTGTAGGAGTAAGTGATATGTTTATCAGAAGTGCAGATTTTCATTAGTTGATACCAAATAGCACTTAATGATGCCATTTCCCTCAGGAGTGGAAGAGACAGGATTGTTGTTAATTGCATTATGTAATTTTCTTTATGAGGGAGGAATTCTAATGTGTTGTTTTCTCTCTTTTTAATATGTCTCTGTGTCTTTGAGTCATTGCAAATTGGTTGATGTCTCTAAAAGAGAATAGTTAAATTTTCTAAACCTATTTATCTGCCTTTCTGATATCATCAGCTGGTAATACAAAGAACAAGAAAGACTGCAACTGGAGCTAAGATTTGAGTAGCCGAAAGTTAGATTCATTTTAAATTCAGATTATATCAATTGTTCAAGTTTTGGGCATTTGTCTTTCATCAATGGAATTGCAACTGGAATTAAAGTTCTAAAGTAAACAATTATGTGCCAATATTCTCAGACACACAACAAAATAACTGCAGTGATTCTGACCTTTGACCTGGATGTGATATGAATACCTACCCATTAATAATCACAGACCGGTTTTCAACCACACAGGATTGGAGTGCTTGATAGGAGTAGAAGAATTGGGAGGGACATGGAAGATCCGAATAATCAATTATCCAGAACAGAGGGCAAGGAGACTTGACACTCTCGGCTTAGAAGCCTGCATTATGTTGCATTTTGTTAATGGATTGTACAATACATTGTTAACCGTGGAAATTCAGCCAAAATTGTTGGGCATGAATGAATTACTAACCTTGTTATCAAATTCCAGAACCGATATTTTGCCGACATCAGCTCTTTAGGAATAAATACATTATTTATTGGAAATAATTTGGAAGGTGTGTAGCTCAGATGGCTGAAGGTTGGGTTGATCTTGACAGTTTATTTGCAAACATCTCATTATTATGTGAGGAGGAGACATTGTCTGCAAGCTCTTGATTGAGGATTACAGTCCACTGACAAACTCGCATGTGAATTGCCAAGATCGGAGAACAACTCAATCTAACTTCATACAGGAGCCTCAGGAACAGTTATTACTCCTCAACCATCAGGTTCTTGAACCAGAGGGCCTAACTTCATTTGCCCCATCATTGAAACTTTCCCACAACCTATGGACTCACTTTCAAGGACTCTTCATTTCATGTTTTCGGTATTTATTGCTGATTTGTTTATTATTATTATTTCTTTCTTTTTGCATTTGCACAGTTTGTTGTCCTTTGCACATTGGTTGAGTGCCCAAAATGGCACTGTCTTTCATTGATTCTATTATGGTTATTATTCCATTATGGATTTATTGAGTACACCAACAAGAAAATGAATCTCAGGGTAGTATATGGTGACACATATGTACTTTGATAATAAATTCATTTTGAACTTTGAACATTTATTATTGTAATTTGGTATGAAACTATACTTAATGGGGTATTTTTACACCAATGTACTAAAATATGTTACAGTACTGGGGCTTTCCAGGTTACAAGTGACCTGACTTAAAGGAATCTGACTTTATGCAAATTATCAAGAATATTTAAAAAGTATTTTTCAAGCTAATAATAATGGATAGAGTTAGACTGTTCATTAATGGCTGGATACAGTATATATTTCATTAGTTTATTTATGGGTAGATTTGGGTGATTTTTCATGAAATGAAAGAATTATAGTATTTGCATGTAAAGAAATACATTGAGGAAGGAGCTATATAAAATGGATGTTTCTGACTTAAGGAGAGATCAGTCTGCAGATATTCCCAGGTATGAAACCCCCACATAACCCATGTATTGCCTCAGAATCTAAAAAAAGTTAATTACTAGGCAGCTTCTGTCCCTCCTCCTTCCCCTACCCCTTTATTCTGGCTTCTCCGTCCTTCCTTTTCAATTCTGATGAAGGGCCTTGGCCCAAAACGTCGACTGTTCATTTTCCTTCATGGCCTGTTCAGCTGAGTTTCTCCAGCACTTTTTGTGTGCTGATAAAGATTTATTATCTGATGCACCATCAATATCTCTGAGACGTGGGTTAAGGTAGGCTTTTATTGGCTAGAAGAAAGCACAAGCAGCAAGTGACTACCACACAACATCCTGGAGACTGAGGAAGGGTCTGTGCCTCCAATTGCCTTTATCCAGGGGTCTGTGGGAGGAGCCACAGGAGCAGTCAGCGGGGGGGGGGGGCATGTCCAGACAGGTATATGTAGTTCACCACATTCACGCCCCCCCCCTTTGTCCCCACAGGGCGAAGTTTCTTACAAGTATATTTACAGGTTAAGTCTATCAGGTGGTTAAATCTGTCGCTGCGATCTACGTAGCACCGGCTGTGATAGCACAGGTGTCGGTGGTGATTGCACCGGAGATGGTGGTTGTGCTGGTTCCGGCCTGACTGGAGGTGTCAGCCCACTAGGCGTCAGTGATCCCTCATGCGTGTGTGAGGCACCCGGTATGGGAGTGTTGTGAGGAGTCTGTGTAGGGCTTGGTGTGTGCGGTGTCACCTCGGGTACAGGGTTCATAGTTACCGTGGAGTATTCGGGGTAGTGGTCTGCTGCTCCTGCGGGCGCCAGGTCGCGGACAGAGACCGTGTCCTCCCGCCCATCAGGTAAGACCACTTAGGAATACTGGGGGTTCGCATGTAGTAGGTGAACCCTCTCGACCAGCGGGGAGTATTTATTGCTCCTCGCATGTTTCCGGAGCAGCACTGGCCTTGGGGATGTCAGCCAAGCTGGTAGGGTGGTCCCAGTGGCAGACTTCCTGGGAAAAGAAAAGAGGCGCTCATGAGGGGTGGCATTGGTGGACGTACATAACAGGGAGCGGATAGAGTGGAGTGCCTCGTGGAGGACCTCCTGCCATCGAGAGACCGGCAACCCCTTTGACCTAAGGGCTAAAAGTGTGGCCTTCCACACTGTGGTATTCTCCCTCTTCACCTGTCCATTTCCCCGGGGATTATAGCTCGTGGTCCTACTAGTAGCAATGCCCCTAGCCAGCAGGTACTGGCGCAGCTCATCACTCATAAAGGAGGACCCTCTAACACTGTGGATATAGCAGGGGTATCCAAACAGAGTGAAGAGCTGGCGCAGGGCTTTTATGATGGACGTGGCAGTGGTGCTGGGGCAGGGGATGGCAAAGGGGAACCACGAGTACTCGTCGATAATGTTGAGAAAGTAGGCATTGCGGTCGGTGGAGGGAAGGGGGCCCTTAAAGTCAACACTCAGTCGCTCAAAGGGGCAGGTGGCCTTGATAAGTTGCGCCCTTTCAGGATGGTAGAAGTGCGGTTTGCACTCAGCGCAGACTTGGCAGTCCCTGGTCATCGTCCTGATGTCCTCAAGGGAGTAAGGCAGGTTCCGGGCTTTCACAAAATGGTAAAATCGGGTGACCCCTGGGTGACAAAGATCTGCATGGAGGGCGTATAGCTGGTCGAGCTGCACGCTGGCACACGCTCCCTGGGATAGGGCATCAGGGGGCTCATTGAGCCTTCCAGGCCGGTACAGGATATCATAGTTGTAGGTGGAGAGTTCTATTCTCCACCGCAAAATTTTATCATTTATGATTTTGCCCCGCTGTTGGTTGCTAAACATGAACGCAACTGAGCGCTGGTCGGTCAGCAAGGTGAACCTTTTGCTGGCGAGATAGTGCCTCCAGTGCCTAATAGCTTCCACTTCTTTCTCCACCACAGAGTGCCAAATTTCAGGGCCTTGAAGGGTACGAGAAAAGAATGCTACTGGCCTGCCTGCTTGATTGAAGGTAGCAGCCAGCGCGAAATCAGAGGTATCACTCTCTACTTTGGAAGGGAATGGACTCGTCCACCGCATGCATCGTTGCTTTGGCAGTGTCCCCTTTAAGACTGCATGGGCCTCGGCAGAGAGGGGAAATGCGGTGGACTTGACCAGGGGGCGGGCCTTGTCTGCGTAATGGGGGACTCATTGGGCGTAATAGGAAAAGGAGCCCAGGCACTGTCTGAGGGCTCTGACATATGTCATGGAATTTGTTATTTTGTGGCAGTAGTACATAAAAATTACTACAAGATACAAATCAAAAATATGTAGTGTGTTGAGGTTGTGGCTCAGGTTTCGATTTTTTTTAGGTTTATGGAGGTTGTTCTGGGAATTAAGTGTCAGGTTAGAGTTTAGGGACAGGGATGAGGGGAGAGGTAGAAGTCAGGGGTAGGAGCTAATATTTGGAATTCAGGTCAGAGTGCTCTGCAGTCAAAAGCAGTGATCCCCAGGGGTTGGGTCAGAAGCTGCGGTGGATAAAGAATGGCAATCCTCAAGGTCAAGGGCTGTGGTTGGTGGGCCCTGAGGCTGAGAGCTGGTGACCCTCATCCCCCTGCCCCCCAGGTGAAGTTCTGAGGTTGGAGGAGTGTGCGGGCAGCAGGTGTGAGAGCCTTGGAGCCTCACCTCCAGGTGATCAAGTCCTGGGGTCAAAGGTCAATGCAAGTTTGGAGGTAGAGGCCCAGGGCTCAAAGTCCTGATATCGGCGAGACCTCTGATTGATACTGGAATTTGAATCCAAAAGGTCGAAGATCAAAGTCAGTGAGTCCACTTGTTGAGGTCCAAAAATCGAGGCCCCTGTGTAACTGTCCAGAAATTGCAGGCCCAGTGTTTGTGAGTCTGAGAGTCTAGAAACAAGGACTGGAGGTTAGAAGCCCAGAGATGGCCTGTCAGGGGGTTGGACGCCTGTCTCTTGTGGGTGGGTGGATCGGAAAGGGCTTGCTTTGCTGTTGTTTTTATTTTGGTGTTTCTTTTCCTGCTGTTGCTTGTGTTGTTCTGCTGAACATTGTGGGCATGATATGTTGGCACTGGAATGTGTGCCACCACTTGAGGGCCACCCTCCAGCATATGCTCAGGTTGTATTGGCCGTGACCATAAATGATGCTTTTCGTGGTATGTTTCTGTTGTAGCCCGGGGAAAAGCACACAATCAGGACAACAACTACTATTTCAGGTTTTAATTCCTTTATTAGATGTTTAAGTGCCAGAAGAGGGTCTTAAAACAAAATGAATGACTTTACAATCAGGAGCTGCTGTTACAATCTCCACTTAACCTTCGATCCACACACTTGTGTCTCGACCAATTGCACATGCAGTATAAAAATACAAAGAAAACCACACAAAACTAATACAGTACTGGCAATTCTGAAGAAACACAATACAAACAAGATTAGAATCCCCCCCAACCCTGTATCTTATACATAGCAGCAAAAAATGTAAGCGAATACATCTCATCTAGGACGTCTACTCTTTAGTACACACGTGCTGAACCCCCGAACGGTGACTGAACATTCACGTTACACTGTTACATGCACAATCAGTCATGATACAATAAAGTTAGACAAAAGGTACACTTTGGCACAACTTTTACAAGATTTTGCCTGGTAGTTAAATTACAGGAAGACTGACCTACTTGGCCGGTGAGGAACTTTGCAAGCCACGCTATCCAGCGTCAAGCTCTTTACTCGTGAAAATCTAAAGCATCCATCTGTAAAATACGTCAAATTGCCTATATTCCCAATTCGCCAACAAGCATAAATGAATTCACATAGATATCATCAATTAATGCTCACCTTTCATCACCATGCCTAGCACTTCTGGGGAACTTGATTCCAATGTCCCAATGGCTTTGGCAGCAGAAAACAAAATGGTCTCCCCACTATCCCGCATGTGTGTAATGACGTCACCATCTCCACTTAAAGGCAGACAAATATTCTAGCAATACCTGGATGAATGCCTAAGTACACTTTTAACGATACTGAATAAGATTCGGTGGTCACCTGGTTACATTTCGATGTACAGACGATAAATAAATATATCTTCACCTTGGACTGAATTTAATGATCAATACTGAACTTTCAGTGCTTAAGATATGCACTATCAGCCCCACCAGAAGAAAGTTGTTTTTTTTCTGTGCCGACTCCTTGGAAATAGGAGGTGATTGACACTATTCTTAGTTAATATTCGGTGACTTTGAAAGGGATATTTTACTTTTGAGGAGTGAGGAATGAGATGGATAGGGTTCAGTTGTGATGACTCCCTCCCACTTTAAAGTCACCCACTTTACCCCAAATCCCATGTGTGAATCACGATCACCAATTCTGTGAGAAAATAAATGGCTATTAGATCAAGGTTTGCTACAGGTGCGTGTACAAATGGAATTCTCACCTTCTTTGAGAGGGGAGTTAAATAGCAAGGAAAGTATGACAACTTAATTGAGCAGTATGATTTTCATGTCTGCTGAATAATTATTCATTATTATTTAATGTGCTTCTAAACACTGTAAGCAACCAGGAGGAATTGGCTTTAAATGGTTCAGGAAGTGTAAGGACCTGTCTTTCTTTACTTAGTCTTACAAATAATAAACAAGGGAAACATAATACACCCACTGAGAATATCTTTATAATTGTTCTTTAATTGAATGAGGAGAATGGAGAAACAGGAACATTCTGTGACTATTAAACCTCTTCCAATATGGTAGTCTCAAAAGACTAGACAAATCCTACAGGGAAAAAAATGAGCTCTATATTAAATACTCTTAGTGTTGTCTCTTCCTCATAAAAGAAAACAATTAAAACCGTGCAGTGATATAGAAATGACATAACTACAAAATTTGAGAGAGAGATTTCTGTTCACTTATTTGTTCTGTAACTTATACCTGTATATGTTTTTATTTGTCTTGGATTTCACAGGTGGGCAACAGATTGTAGGAATTATTTGACATGGGTTAGTTGCAAATCTATTATTAAAATAGCACTCATGAAAAGAAAGTGTTATAATTTTTCCAAAAAGCTGTGAAGCATGGTGTTCAAAACTTTTGTTTGTGTGAGAAACCTTCCAACTAACCTGAAAGGTAACCTTCTTAGAAATGGCAACACATAGTGATTATATGTCTCCCTGGTTGGATAGCTGGCAGTTCACCTAACAAGTGCAGAATGAGGCTACCTTGCCATTTTCTATCTGAACAGAAGTATATTAAACATTTGGTGGCCATTTGTTTAGTGAGATCACACAGTACATAGATGGATATGTGTATATATAGGGTCAAATAGCACTGAGAAAGACCATTCAACCTACCTTACCCATTCACCCATTTAAATTAATCCTTCCCTCATACCATTTTATTAAGACCATAAGACGTAGGAGCAGACTTGGGTGCTTCCACCATGGCTGATTTATTATCTCCCGCCCCAACCTTTCCCCTGCCTTTTCCCGATATACTTCAATAACCTTTACTAATTAAGAACCCATCAACCTCTGCTTTAAATACACCTATTGGCTTGGTCACCACAACTGTCTGTGGTAATTAATTCCACAGATTCATCACACTCTGGCTAAAGAAATTCCTCATCATCTCCAGTCGAGATGGATGTCCCTCTCCAGGACCAGGGACCCAATATAGGAAGAACCTTCACCACATCCACTCTCTTTATGCCTTTTGATACTTGATAGGTTTCAATGAGCTCCTTCCTCATTCTTCTAAGCTCAGGCAAATTCAGGCCCAGAGCCAAGGAATGGTCTTCATATGTTAACCCTTTCATTTCCAGAATAATTCTTGTGAACCTCCTCTGTACCTTCTCCAATGCCAGCACATCTTTTCTTGGACAAGGGGCCCCAAACTGCTCACAATACTCCAAGTATGGCCTGGCCAGTGCCTTATAAAGCTTCAGCATTACATCCTTGCTCTTATATACTCATCCTCTCAAAATTAATGGCAACATTACATTTGCCTTCATTACCACCTACTCAACCTGCAAGTTAACCTTTAGGGAATGCGGCATGAGGACCCCCAAATCCCTTTGCACCTCTGATTTCGGAACGTTTGCCCTGCTTAGAAATAGTCCACACCTTTATTCCTTCTATGAAAATGCATGACTATTCTCTGCCATTTTCCTGCCTATTCTCCAAATCTGTCTAAGTCCTTCTGAAGACACCCTACTTCCTTGTTATTACCTGCCCTCCACCTGTCTTCGTATCATCTACAAATTTGGACATAAAGCCATCAATTCCATCATTCAAATCATTGACATATAACCTGAAAAGAAGCAGTCCCAACACTGACACCTGCAGAACAGCAGGGGTCACTAGCAGCCAACCAGAAAAGGCCCTTTTATTCCCACATTTAGCCTCCAGTCAGCCTATCCTCTCCTCATTCCCATCAGCTCTACAATTTACTTGCACTATTGCAATTTAGAGTAGCAAATTATTATCAAAGGCTTTGTTCAGGAATCCGGGATTTTCCCACATGCTATGGAGTTTTAAATCCAAAACATACATTGCAGTAGTTTCCCTATCCAGAAGCCATTTGAGTGAACTGGCTGGCTCTTTGTTGAGCTCATGAGGCCACAGTAGAAACAGGAACTTGAGGAGGACAACTGCATTCTTTTCTTCACACCTTTCTATTGGCTTTGATGGCCTCAGTGATCTGTATGCTGATGATTTCCTTTCTTCCTAGGATACGAGGCCATTCAACCATAACTGTACCTTTTGCTCAATTAGTACTGAGTAAAGAAGGTTGCCATTTTCTAATTCATGCTCTTTCATTTTATACCAAATAGATTATGCACTATTGTTTTTAAGCTGTGCTTGGCACTTTACATATGATCTGCAAGCAAGAGCTCTGAGGAGATGAATATAACCGGCCACTTGGTTGGATCCTGAAGGTTTCCACCACAGGCACTCTCCTGTACCTGGCCCTTAAGCTACAGGCCTAGAGAAGGCATTTTGATATGCCAACTGTTACGAACCCGTGACATGACAGTGGTGTACTTGTCACGTGACAGGTGTTGAAGCTATACTGGACTTGAGGTAATGGTCTTGTGATGGTGGAGTGACATCATTTTCCCACCAGTAGAGGTCATGTGACAGGTTTTTTTTACAGGGTATAAAAGGAGGACCCCTCCCTGTGAGGAGGGGCAGTTCGTGGCTGGATTTGCCATGTTGACTTCATGCCACTGCGTGATTTAATGCTATAACGCAGTTTAGTTGAAAAATGAAGTTTTATTTAATGCCTAAAGTTTAAAAGGTCATTGCTAGGGGGTTCTGTATAATACTGTTAGTTGAGAATCAGTGGAGAGTGAAGGTCGGAGTTCGGGAGTTAAAAGATTGAGGAGAATTGATTTCGTCGGTGAAACAGGTCTGACCTTGTTTGATCCTTATTCGGAAGGAATTTTTTGACTGTTCTCATGTTAATCCCTGTGAATAATAGCAGAAAGGATTGGGAACAGTGTTGTAAAGGAAAGGTCAGTGCCTTTAAGCCGTTACATATCATCTTCGTAAAATTATTTGTGGGAAAAGTAGTTTGACTGGGAATCGAAACAAAACGACGTGAAAGAGAATTTAAATCGTCTTAAAAAGTCTCTCCCTTAAATGGACTGTAAGCATTTTGAACTTTTGCAATACTACTTCGAAGAACTGTTTTTGCAACATCGCTTTAAGAACTGTTTAAGCTTCCACACAGCAGCTGATTTCCAGTTACGTTAGTGATTTGTTTACTTTTGGGGGGGGGTTTGTTTTCAATGTTTAATAAATGTGTTATTTGTTATAAAAACCCCTGCCTCACTCATATATTTATTGTTGCTTGAATCCATAACATAAATATGGGGGCTCATCTGGGATTGGATATTTTGAGTTTAAATGCTCGTTAAATTTTGAATCGGTGTTTTGGAAAAGGGGGAGTACTTGTTTCTTTTGTTTGATTGGCTTGTGAGTGGTATTCGGCAACAATGAATATTGATGAGTTTCTGGCTTCGCCAGACGCGGAATTGTTAGCGAAGGTGAAAAAAAACTGAGGTGTCTGAGATTGCTAGGAGATTGCAACTTAAAGGTATTTTGAAGACTACATCAAAGGCTCTAATACAGAGAAAAACACAGCGTCACACTATGTGGATTCGGGTGATTTTGATGAATCGATTTTAGAGTCGTTTCCAATAAGTAATCTGGAGATGCAGTTGCAAATCGAACAAATGAAGTTGGAACAAAGTAAAGCAGAATTGGAGCATTGTAGGTTAGAAGCTGATCAGAAAAAAAGGGATTTTGAATATGCGATGACGGAATTAAGGTCTGGGAATCAGTCTTCTGGTTCTAGAAAACCGTTTGTTGCTAGTCAAGAAATTAAATTGGTCCCACCATTTAGTGAAACTGAAGTGGAAAGATATTTCCAACATTTTGAAATGATTTCTCAGATTTCAGAGTGGCCGAAAGATAAATGGTCAGTGTTGTTACAGAGTGTAATTAAAGGCAAAGCACGAGTTTATACAGCTTTAACTGCTGTGCAAGCATTAGATTATGATATTGCGAAAATGCATATTTTAAAATCATATGAATTGGTCCCAGAAGCGTATAGAGAAAGATTCAGAAGTTTGAAGAAGTCTGTGGAAAAAGACTTATGTGGAATTTGCCTATGATAAAGCTGTGTGTTTTGAGAGATGGGTTTCTTCTAAAAATGTAAATGAGGACTATGATACATTGAAAGAGCTGATTTTAATGGAGGAATTTAAAAGAAGCATCCCTGTTGAAGTAAGGACCTACTTAAATGAGAGGGATACTGATAAATTGCAGGACCGTGCTAGATTAGCTGATGAGTATGTTTTAATCCATAAGAATAAATTTCCTCAGGGCAGAATTTTTAAGAGGAAAAATAACACGGAGACTCAAGGTAAATCAGAAATTAAATCAGAAGTTAATGAGAAAGGTAAGGAGGAAGGAAAACCTGTGAAGGAAAGACAGTTTGGTCTTATTTGTAACTATTGTAAGAAACCTGGCCATATAATAGCTAACTGTTTCAGTGTTATGAATGTACCACAGCTCTGAGGGGCCGAAGGGTGCGGGGTAGCCCCCTCCTTTGTGAGAATTGCAAGAGCATTATTGGGTTGGGTCAGAGGACCCAGGAAATGAGAGAGAGACATGGCCATTGTCTCCTGGAGACAACGTTTGTGGATTGGGGACTATGCAAGCCCTCGGGCAAAGTGGGCTGGTTGAGAGAGAGATTGCATCACCCCAACCTGATTGACATCTACTACCCTGCGAGTTAAGATAAAAGAGGGGCTGTAGGGACAGCCCCTCAGACACACCAGAAGAAACGCTAGCGATCCCGTAATAGCGGGAAGCCATTTGGAGGAAGCCACATGCGTTCGGTTCCCTTGCCTGGGGGCTGGTGGCTGGTACCACGGAAAATGACTTGGAACTAACAACGGGGAACCAACTCCCCCGACTCAACGGATTGGCCTCATAAAAGACCCGGGCAAGTTTAAAACCGTCTCTCTTAAACCCAAAGAGCTGCAGCTTGAAAGGACAGTGACTTTTATCTTTCCATCAGATAATACAATATCCCCTAGACAAATGATAGAGCTATTGCTTAATTGATGATTATTATTATACCCGCGTTTTTTAGATTGTGTATTGATGACGTATATTATCTGAATGTCTGTATTAATCTTATTTTTGTGCCCCTTTATAAATAAAGACTTTTAAAAATAGTACCATCAGACTTCAACGGACCTCTCGATCTTTGCTGGTAAGTGACCCAGTTACGGGGTTCGTAACATCAGATTGAAAAAGAAAGAGAAGGAAGCAGTACCAGATGCATGTGTGAAACACACTGAAGCACCTGTAAAGTTACAGTGTTCGATAAACACAAATGAGGTTTTGCTGGAGTCTGACCAAGTTAAAAAGGGATATGATCATTTTATAACTGAATGGTTTGTATCCTTGAAAGAAGGATCTACTCTGGTGCCAATAAAAATCCTTAGGGATACTGGAGCTTCTCAATCACTGATGTTAGACAGTGTATTGAATTTTAATGAAGAGACTGATGCTGGTGAGGTAAATTATACAAGGGGTGTTGGGAGTGATTTTATGCCTGTACATTTGCATAAAGTAAATTTAAAGTCAGGGTTAGTTACAGGATTTGTTAAAGTAGGATTACAGCATAGCTTACCTGTGAAGGATATTTCTTTATTGTTAGGTAATGACTTGGCAGGTGGACAAGTTTTCCCTGAAGTGCATTTGACAATGGAGTCAGAGGAACCAGAGATGAATTCTAACACAGATTCTTCCTGTGTTGTGACTAGAGCTATGGCTAAAAAGATTGATGTGCAGAATGAGGTTGTTACTCATGACTGTTCAACTCAGGATTCGAGTTTTGAGGATGTGTTAGAGACTTTCTTACCTTCATTGTTTGAACAAGATTCTTGGAGTAAGTCTGACTATGAAGACTTAACTCTGTCTCGGAAGGAGATGATAGCAGAGCAGAATAGAGACCCTGAGATTATAAAATTAAGGGAACAAGCTCTACTAGATAGTGAAATTGAGAAGGTGCCAGTAGGATATTACTTGGAAAAAGGAGTGTTGATGAGGAAGCGGAGATCACCTACAATTCCTGCAAGTGAGGAATGGAATATTGTTTACCAGGTAGTTGTCCCTAAAGTTTATCGAAATAAGATTTTGACTTTAGCTCATAGTGTACCTTTAGGTGGACATCAAGGGGTAAGGAAAACTGTGGACAAGATTTTAAAACATTTCTACTGGCCTGGTCTAAGAAAAGATGTGGCGATGTTTTGTAAAACGTGCCATACTTGTCAAATTGTGGGTAAACCAAATCAAGTTACACCAGTTGCTCCATTACAACCTATTATAGCGTTTGGTGAACCATTTTCTAAAGTTATTGTAGATTGTGTTGGTCCATTACCAAAGACAAAAACTGGTTATCAGTACTTGTTGACTATCATGTGTACTTCATCTATGTTTCCAGAGGCAGTACCACTTAGGAATTTAAAAGCTAAAACTGTGACAATGGCTCCTATAAAATTCTTTACTTATTTTGGATTACCTAGGGAAATACAAACTGATCAAGGCAGTAATTTTATGTCCGGATTGTTTCAACAGATAGTTTATAAATTGGGAGCTAAGCAAATCATTTTGTCTGCATACCATCCAGAGTCGCAAGGTGCCTTGGAGAGGTTTCATTCTACCCTCAAGAATATGATTAGGACATATTGTGTGGAAAATGAAAGTGATTGGGATGAGGGTATAAATTTACTTTTATTTGTAGTAATGGAATCGGTACAAGAATCTTTAGGTTTCAGTCCATTTGAACTTGTATTTGGGCATAGAGTTAGAGGACCTTTAGCTTTATTAAAAGAACAGTGGATTAGTAAGGAAAAACACACTAATTTGTTGGACTATGTTTTGAAATTTAAGGACAGGTTACATAAAGCTTGTAGCTTAGCCAAGGAAAATTTAAAATTGGCTCAGGAGAAAATGAAAATTTGGTATGATAAAGAAGCTAGGATGAGGATATTTAAGCCTGGAGATAAGGTGTTGGTTCTTTTCCCAGTGCAAATGAATCCTTTACAAGCTAGATTTCATGGTCCTTATGAAATTGTGTCTAAAATCAATGATGTGGATTACGTGATTAAAAACTCCAGATCATAGAAGGTCAACACAACTTTGCCATATAAATATGATTAAACCATATTTTGAGAAACAATCTGATACTGTAACTGTTGTGGTAAATGAGAATGAGTTTGATTTAACTAGGAACATGATAGATGATTCATCTGGATTTCATTCTAAATCCAACATTTTTTCTGTCAGGTTACCAAATTCAACCATTCTGGAAAATATTGATGAGAAACTAGCACATTTACAGCTAGAGCAGAAACAACAGATGAAGGAATTAATTTTTAAATATAAGGATTTGTTTCCAGATGTTCCGAGAAGGACTACTATAGCTTCACATGATGTAGATGTTGGAGATGCCAAACCTATTAAACAACACCCATATAGGATGAACATAGAAAAATGTGAACTTGCTGAGAAAGAAATTGAATATATGTTAGAGAATAATATTATTAGACCTTCTAACTCGAATTGGAGTTCACCATGTGTTATGGTGCCAAAACCAGATGGTAGTATTAGGTTTTGTACGGACTATAGGAAGGTGAATGCCGTAACGAAAACAGATACATATCCAATTCCTAGAGTAGATGATTGTGTAGATAAAGTTGGAAAAGCAAAGTTCCTTACAAAGATTGATTTATTGAAAGGGTATTGGCGTGTTCCATTAACAGACAGAGGTAGAGAGATTTCTGCATTTGTAACTCCATCTGGGTTATATGAATATAATGTTCTTCCGTTTGAGATGAAGAATGCCCCAGGTACTTTCCAGAGGATGATTAACTCTGTGATTCAGGGATTGAAAGATACTGATGTTTATATTGATGATTTAGTGACAGGAAATGATACTTGGGAAGCACACATTATTGCGGTGGAGAAATTGTTTGAAAGGCTTTCAAAAGCTAACTTAACTATTGATTTAGCTAAGAGTGAATTTGGACATGCCACTGTGACTTACCTTGGTTATGTTGTGGGTCAAGGTAAGGTAGCTCCTGTTCAGGCAAAATTTTGGGCAATTTTAGAGATTCCCACTGCAACGGGGAAAAAAACTCTCAGAAGATTCTTGGGAATGGCAGGATATTATCGAAAATTTTCTAAGAATTTTGCTAATGTTGCCCTTCCATTAATTAACCTCTTGAAGAAGAACGTGAAGTTTGTGTGGACAGTGCCTTGTCAAGAAGCATTTGAAAAATTGACAACAATGATATGTCAACAACCTGTGCTCAAGGCACCTGACTTTGAAAAAACTTTTTCATTAGCTGTAGATGCTAGTGATGAGGCTGCAGGAGCAGTATTAATGCAAAGGAATGAGGGTGATGAGGTTGATCATCCAGTAGCTTACTTTTCTAAGAAATTTAATAAGCATCAAAGAAACTATTCGACAATAGAGAAGGAAGTGTTATCACTTGTTTTAGCTTTAGAATATTTTGAGGTATATGTTGGTACAACTCAAAAACCACTTATTGTTTACACTGATCATAATCCGTTAGTGTTTCTGAGTAAGATGAAAAACAAAAACAGAAGGTTATTAAATTGGAGTTTGATGTTACAAGAGTACAATATTGTGATAACTCATATTAAAGGTAAAGATAATGTGGTTGCTGATTGTCTATCTCGATGTTGAATAAACAATGTAATTTTTTTTATGGAGTGTTTTTTTTTACAATTGTAACACTCCTACTGTATTGTGAGTTGTAAGATGTATATTGTGTATGTTATAAAATTTATACATTTGTTTTTCTTGTAAATAATTGTTAAAATTTTTGTTCTTGTCAGACCAAAAATGTTTTTTTTGGAGGGAGTTGTTAAGTACCCGTGACGTGACAGTGGTACCCTTGTCACGTGACAGGTGTTGAAGCTATACTGGACTTGAGGTAATGGTCTTGAGATGGTGAAGTGACGTCATTTTCCCCCCAGTAGAGGTCATGTGATAGGTTTTTTTTACAGGGTGTAAAAGGAGGACCCCTCCCTGTGAGGAGGGGCAGTTCGTGGCTGGATTTGCCATGTTGACTTCATGCCACTGCGTGATTTAATGTTATGATGCAGTTTAGTTGAAAGATGAAGTTTTATTTAATGCCTAAAGTTTAAAAGGTCATTGCCAGCAGTTTCTGTATAATACTGCTAGTTGAGAATCAGTGGAGAGTGAAGATTGGAGTTCGGGAGTTAAAAGATTGAGGAGAATTGATTTCAACGGTGAAACAAGTCCGACCTTGTTTGATCCTTATTTGGAAGGAATTCGTTGAGTATTCTCATGCTAATCCCTGTGAATAATAGCAGGAAGGATTGGGAACAGTTTTGTAAAGGAAAGGTCAGTGCCTTTAAGCCGTTACATATCATCTTCGTAAAATTCTTCGTGGGAAAAGTAGTTCGACTGGGAATCGAAACAAAATGACATGAAAGAGAATTTAAGTCGTCTTAAAAAGTCTCTCCTTAAATGGACTGTAAGCATTTTGAACTTTTGCAATACTACTTCGAAGAACTATTTTTGCAACATCGCTTTAAGAACTGTTTAAGCTTAATTGCTTTAAGAACTGTTTAAGCTGCCGCACAGCAGCTGATTTCCGGTTACGTTAGTGATTTGTTTACTTTTGGGGGGTTTGTTTTCAGTGTTAAATAAATGTGTTATTTGTTATGAAAACCCCTGCCTAACTCATATATTTATTGTTGCTTGAATCCATAACACAACACCATGTGACCGCTCTCAGTAGGCGAACTCATGACCTTTATGCAAACACACTGGTAAAAAGTTGCTTACCTTAGATTTCACCTCCTGTGCTTTACATTTAAGTAATCACACTGTATAAATAAAGTAAATGGTAATTGATTTTGTGGAATTTTATTTAATTAAAAAAATCAGTTTTCATGAAGGTTTTCACCCAGAAGAATCCCTAATGTAAAATATGACTTGGCAGTCGTCCTGCTTCCTGCATGAACTTCCTCAATCACTGGTGCCAGTAAGTAAATCTCATTTAGTAATACCTCTTAATTTAAATCTCTGGTTGGCATTTGCAGTGGTATTATAAGTTTATACTCACCACTATATGATTTTTTGATGAATGTTGTGCTGAAGATTGGAGAGTGGAAGAATGATAATGTTTTTGGACACTTCTGGCACAGGTCTGCCATACAACAAAATATCAAATATGCATGAAATGCATATTAACATTAAAATCTAAATTGTATATCACACTGGATTACTGTGACATTTTTTCATTTTTTCATGCTGTGGCCTTTTGACTCTGTCCTTGCAGGGACTGTTTAAGCAAACTTACTCCATTTCATATTGACATCCTTATAATTGCAGAAAACTATCTCATTCTATCAGCTTTGGGATGAATTTGAATCAAAATCTCATATATACAAGTTCAGCCCATAATTCATTGGATCACCAAATCTTCTCAGTTTAGATTTAATCTTAATGAAAATATAGCGGATTTGGGTTAATTGGGCCACTGGTTAATTGGGGCAGTCCCTTATCTGAGACAACTCTTAAAGAACAAAAACTAATCAAAAGGGTATTCCCTTTGTTTATTGGGGATACTATACCGCTTAACTGGGACAGGAGACTGTTGCTGAAGCTTCTAACTAGTGTCAATTGCATGGGCTTGTGTGAACCCCGTCTTTAAATAGCATCAGTTGCTTGTGTTTGTGTTCAAAAAGCAGTGATTTTTGTCACTGATATTTGGCGAGAAATAAGCAGTAAGCCAATTCAGAACTGCTTTGCTCACTGTGGTTTCAAGCATTCAGACTTAAAAATGCCGTAAATGGCATTTCCAAGTAGCTGCCTGCATGCAACAGCGGCCACACCCTGGTACACTGCTCTGACAGATGGCATAATTCAGGTGAGGGTAGCTGGTGGATCTCATGCCCCGGTGCAATAGGGACTTAACCCTATCCTTGCATGCAAAGTCAGCTCTGGCGGACTGGGTGGATGAGATCTACAGTGAGATCCAACAGCAAGGAAGGCAGTTCTGCAACAGAAGAAACTATGGTCATCCAGTGCGATTCAGGGAAGACCCCAGTTGTGACATTTACTCATACTACTAGACTTCTGGATTCAAGAGTGTGGAACTGCCCCAGTGCAATGGCTTTTCCACTTTAAAAACTCTCCCACACAGGTTTCCTGTCATAGTTAGATATGGTGGACAACCGCCAGTAGCATTGGTGGTGTTCTAATGTGTCCTGTGTTTCATTTAAATGCATAATTTGTTACTCAGTTAAAAGGTAATTTGTCTTTTTTATACCTTTTTAAATACTTCCATGAAACTTCATTTATTTGGGCAGCCGCTTAATTGGGCCAAACTGCACTGGTCCTGGTGTTCCAATTAAACGGAATCCACTGTACACTTTTTTGTTTTAATTACTTGATTGCACAATGCCATATGTATTCTGAATGTTATATAGAAAATATAAATGTCATTGGGTAGACCATGCAATAGTAATTCAGAACTTTTGTTAAAGATTTCAATTTCATTGAACAAAAATGGCTTGGATGAAAAACTGGTCAGATAAAGTGATCATAATGCAATGAAAACCTAATGACTTCCCCGAAGGGAACCTATAGTCTTTCCGGTTGGACCCATATATGACTGGAGAGAATGTGATTGGCTCTTAACTGATCTGTGGAATAGTCTGGCAAACTACTCAGAAGTTTAATGAGAGGGCTCTCACTCCAAAATTGAAATATCATGCAAATGATTTAAAATATTAAAATTGTCCAAAAGAAAAATGCACCTAAAATCCAAGAAAGAGCAAGGAATGGTTCCTTGAGTACCTTTTGTTCAATATAATATAGAAGAAGGTGCATTGAAGATGTAGCCTTTGCAGATAACAGATGCATTGTATCACATCAGAGGATTTATTGTTAAATGACAATCCTTAGTCCCACCAGCATTACTCTTATCAACAGTCACATGAGGAGCCTTGGAACAGCATGCTATCACCTGAAGCATATTCAACTTCCCTCAATGAGGAAAATGAGATACAAGACATCTGCCTAAATGTTCCCTATCAACATGCTCCCAAAGTGCATCTTAATACAAAGGTCATGCTGAAGTTTTCATGACAATGTATAAGTGTGCCGTAGATTCAGGAGGCTTTGATTCCTGTTGAGAAATACATTAATACCAGTGTGTTTACTCTAGATTATCTCAAAGATCATTGATTATAAGAAGCTGTGTCTATTCCAGCACTGATTTCCACTCGAATGCGCATAAATATATAAAAACTACAGGTGCGAGAAGGGTCAGATTCCAGTACAATGCCTAACAAACAAATGATTCCGAGCCATGGGAAGAGAAAAGATAAAGACCTAAAACTTACTAGGCTGAAAATTTACAGTGAGCATAATCTGCAATATTTTTCATTATTCTCATTTTCTGGGTTGTAACACCAATATTTATAAAATAGTTAATAAAATAGTGACTGAAACTGTGCTTCATGCATTTCAATTATGCAAGTACTTTTTACAAAATAATTATAAATATATAAAAACTATTTAAGATAATCAATCTGAGTTTAACATTTGTAATTATTAACACAAGATGTTATCATAAAACACTATATTTAAAACATACTGATTACAACATTTTAAAAATTAATTTAAAGATTTGGATTTCACAGGCTGAGCCAGCATTTAATTGCCCATCCCTAATGCTTTTGTGAAAAGGTAGTGAGCTAACTTTTTGAACGCTTACTGACCTTACAATGTAGGAGGGATTTTGACTTAGCGATCCTGAGGGAACAGCAATGTATTTCCAAATCAGGATGGTGTATGTCTCAGTGGGCAATTCCAAGTGGTTGTGATGTTCCTGTGCTTAACTGCCCAAGCCCTTCTACCCAGTACAAGTCATGATTTTGGAAGATGCTGTCTAAGGAGTCATGGTGAATCACCGCAGTGCATCTGGAGATGGTACAACCTACTGCTGGTATGCATCAGTGGTGGTGTGAGTGAATGGTTAAGGATGGAGAGCCTATCAAGCTTGCTCCTGTGTCCTGTGTGGTGTTGAGCTTCTTGTGCCGGGTGCTGAAGCTGCACTGAACCAGGCACTCCACCGCATTCTTAACTTGAGCATTGCAGGTGAAGGACAGGCTTTGGGGAGTCAGGAGTTGTGTTATTCACCACAGGATTCTTGGCGTTTGACATGCCTTTGTAGACACATAATGTGTAATGTCCACTCCAATGACCTTCAGGTCAATATCCAGAGGATATTGATAGTGTGAGTCATGCCACTGAATATCAGGGATTGGATTTTCTCATATTGGATATTGACATTGCCTGCTAATTGTGTGATATGAATGTTACTTGTTTTTCTGCATTTGGATGTAAAGTGTTTTTTTTTTGGAGGAGTTGTGAATATCCTTGCTACTTACAACTAAAACATTTTTTGAGATTCAGTGATAGCCTGAGTTTTAGACTGATAGACTGTTTTATCAGTTGCTATTTTTTTCAAAGGCAGATTAAAAGGGAAAGTAGAGAAATGGACAGAAGGGTAGGCTTTAAAACCAAAAACTGCACAATTATAGGTGTACGGTCACCCTTCTGTTTGTCCTGTGGAACAGGAATTATTAACACCATTAAACATTGGTTAAATTCTGTAATACGTGCAGCATTTTCTAACACATTTGCATCATGGAACTTTTTAATTGTACTGTACATCGTACATATTTCATTATCTTATGTTGATTGGGATAGCTAATCATCAGCATGGACCAAGCTTGGCTATCAAACCAAAACCAGCTGATTTAATACTGCTCTGGAAATTAGGCTGGACTTCCATCCTTTCAACAGGATGTAGATTGAGAGATGGGATCCAAATTATCCTCTGCATGGAGTGGGGAAGTGCTTAAATACATTGCCTCAGCTGTTCTGTATTCAGTGAGTGAAAGTGCTTACCGTCATTCAACGCAAGTCCAATTCTATTTGATCTAAAACTGATATCTGCTTTTGCTAGTGAACACTCATATCATTTGTTATCTTGTTATTAATAATACCATGACATTCAGCAAAAAAGTCATTATAACAATGTGAAAAAAGCTGAATATAGTAAGAGAACCTAAATTATCCCATTCACAGGTATAAAGTTGCTTAATTATAGCATTTACTTGCTTGTTTCAGCCAAATGACTAAAATAATTTGCACTCTCCAAGATACATGTGGCATTTATGCCTTGCTTAAAGGGAGAGGGTAGGGAAAATGAAGAGAGAATTCTTAATGAGGGGATCACATTCAAAAGTTCATAAATGTCTGCATTGTGACTTGATGGATGGCAGTTCCTATCACATTCTGCTCCTTAACACTTATAGGCCTTCTTCTTCCATTTAGTTCCACAGAATGCCTCAGAATATTTTCCCTCTAGGATCCTTAATGAAACTGCACTTCATTTTTTGGCTGAAATTATGTGGCTTGCAGCATATAACAACTCATAAAATCATCAGCTGCCATGGATAGTCTTTCCAATGGTTGGTTATAATTGCCAGTAGAGTACGACACCTTCCTTTGCAGAATGCATATTGACAGGATGGCTGGTTGCATTAAAGTGAAATCTTAATAACTACCTCGAAAATGAGCATTAACTTCCAGAATTTGATATATCTGCTGGCAAGTGTGTTGAAGGTTGGATTCCTATTCAGACAGTTGGTTGCATTATGTGAGGATCATATCAACTGCAGAGGTGTAAAATTTCATGCCGTTGTCAGGAATCCACAAGAGAAAAGACAAATTGCCTGTTTGAAAAAAATTATTGGTCTTGCTAGGTGGCTGATTTGCCTATGTTGCAGATGTTCCAAACAAACCACAAATAAATCCAAACTAGAAAAATTAAAAACACTGGCTATGCCACTGGCTGTAGGGAAACTTAACTGTGTCGGTATATTACATGTGGCATACATTTGGCATCAATTCCCCTGGAAATTATCATTCTTCAGGTATTGCAGTCCTGACAATGGGCAGAGGACTTAGCTGAGTCCATAGAATCTCAAATGGAATGACAGCAAAAAAGAAACCATTAAAATAATTGTGCAGCATGAAAATAAAATACCAGAGTAGCCAGTCACTTCCCAGTTTCTTTATGTTCAAAGTGGAAAAAAAGAACTCACTCAAGCTAAAATTGCATTTCACCAAGAAAAAAGAGGAATGATAGGCAGTATTGGGAAGGAGGTAACATTACCAAAGTTTAAATGGTGGACCTTTTGGTTCAATTGTAAAATGAAAACTGTCCATCTTTACCACACTGACTTGTAGATCTATCATATCAGGGGGTTAAAATTAGGAAAAGGCTTATTTAATGGGCTGCCAGCTTATAGCCAGCTAATACCTAAGCTAGAGCATTAGTTTAAAGGATTTTATTAAAAATAACTAATGAAAATGCAGTTTGTCCATTTTGTTTTTATTTACAAAATTCTGTCATTTAGATGCTGTTCAGGTGACTGCAACTTGATTCTTTTATGAATTTTTAAAAAAGCGATTGAAAGCAGAAACACAAATATTGTATAGTGTGTTTTAAGCCGGTTGTCCAATACAACTTAAAAATAACCGGAAGTGGCATTGGTCTCACTTCAATATATATTTCAGAGAGTATTTAGTTCAGAGCAATGCTTTGGAAAAGTTTGTTTTCTCCACTAATCTTACAAACAGACTAACTATGTCAGTATCCTCACAAATAGTCACAATTCTGAAACCAGCTATTGCAGTAAAATCACGACCTGAAAACACAAGATCTTGTGATTTATTTTGTGATTTGAAATAAGGCTGTGCCAACTGCATTTCTAAAGAAAATGTACCAGAGTTCTGCATTAGAATGTTACTTTTCAACATCATGGAAGAAAAGGATATTTATTTAAAATGTATAACAAATTAAAACCTCCCAAGACAAATGAAAATTGGACGTTGAGC
Source organism: Hypanus sabinus (assembly GCF_030144855.1). Lineage (NCBI taxonomy): Eukaryota > Metazoa > Chordata > Chondrichthyes > Myliobatiformes > Dasyatidae > Hypanus > Hypanus sabinus. The sequence goes on from NC_082710.1 coordinate 45,530,865, forward strand.
CACATGTGAGATTAAAGAGGACATTGGTGTTGTAGATTTTCTTAGAAAAACTGAAGAAGCTAAACAAGTAGAGATGTATAAAGAAGGTATCCTCGAGATTAATGCCTTCTAGTGACTACATGATTGATAGTGTTAGTTTAAAAATACAGATGTTCGAGGTACCAGAATTTTTCAAAGCACTGATATCTAAAGGAGCTGTAGAGCAAGAAGAGATGAGAGAGACAGAAAGCATGGAGGTCAACATAGAATCACAGACAAAATAAGTTAAATGCCACCAAAGCTTTAGTGAATTTTAGCTGCAGTTATGAATCAAATCTTTAACTTCAATTTATAATTATATGAATTGTAGCATGATAAGATTATATGCTATTTTTAAATTGGCAGTATCTTTGCAGTGGGTCTACAATAGATCATTCTACACACTGTAGCCATGTTATTGTAATCCCTGTTCATCTTCATGACAAAATGTCACAAAAACAGTGCAGTGTCACCAACCCCATGGAATATATTGCACTCAGCCATAGAATTATCTCCATGATCCATTTGCAGTGCTAATGCCATTTGGTGGCAATATGCTGTGAAGGAATTTACTTTTGCATTTTGTATGACAATATTATTCATGACAGAAAGAAAGAGATGAAACCATGTTCCATGGGTACCACTGGATTTTATAATTGACAAGAACTAAGAACTTGGCAGTTTCACAAATAACATGCACTAATGTTGCAGAATTTAATTTCTGAAATAAGGACAGAATTTCTGCACATTTGAGAACTATCTTCAATAAACATGACATTTCAGGTTTAACCTTTAAGAATATGAAATATTCCAGAGCTATGGTGTGGAACCTTTTACTTCAACAAAATTTTAAAAAATGTGTATCATGTTTAAAAATGGCTTTGTGGTAGCATTCTTATCTGTGAAATTTGGGAGTTTGAACCATGTGCCAGGGATTTTTGCATGGATTCCAGATGGTAAGGAGAGTGCTGCATGCTCAGAGAAAAAATACGAGTCATATTTCTCCATGATCTTTCTTCTCTCTCAACCTTGCACAAGTGTTAATATATTTATATTGTTGATTAGTTTGCACATGTGTAAATAATGTGCTGTATACTTAAAGTCTATGTTAACTTATGTTTGTCTTCATCTTTAACGTTCAGCACTGCTGCTGCAAAAAAGGCCATTTTTTGCCACTTATATTTTGTATATGCCTAGAACAACAATAAACTTGGAGCAGCTTCAAATTATTTCAGGGATATTTTATATAAGATTATTTTATAAGCTATTTTCAGTGGTATGTTCCCTTCACTTTGTTTTTTTTTGGAAACATCTCAGCATAACACACCCTACTGGCTAAATGATCAGCCTGAGATGCGGAACCAGTCAGAATGACTGATTCTCAGTTTCCTTTGCAACAAGATAAAGTGTGGCCTGCACTCTGAAGCATCCAGACAAGAGCATGCTTCAAATCAAATCACAGCATCAAAGTCGAGCTACAATCCTTGTAGCACGTGTTCTTGACAGAGTACTGTGCATTCAGTAAACTCTCAAAATGTATGACAGAATCCCACACAAAATGCTGGAGGAACTCAGCAGGCCAGCCAGCATCCATGGAAAAGAGAAAACATTTTAGGTCAAGATCTTTCATCAGGTCTGGGGGAAAAGATGGGAAGCCAGAGTAAGAAGATGTGGAGAGGGGAAGGGAAACACAAGGTGCTACCTGAAATCAGGAGGGGGGAGGGGTGGAGTAAAGAGCTGGGAAGTCAATTGGTGAAGAAGATAAAGGGCTGTAGAAGGGGGAATCTGATAGCAGAGGACAGAAAGCCATTGAAGAAAGGGAAGGGGAGGAGCACCACAGGGAGGTGACAGGCAGTTAAGGAGATAAGGAAAGAGATGGGAATGGGGAATGGTGAAAGGGGGGTGGGCATTCCAGGAAGTTTGAGAAATCAATGTTCATGCCATCAGGTTGGAGGCTACCCAGAATGAATGTAAGGTATTGCTCCTCCAACCTGAGTATGGCCTTCTGTCCTCTATCAGACTCCCTCTTCTCCAACCCTTTATCTACTTCAACAATCGACTTCACAACTCTACTTCACCCCTCCTTTCACCCAGTAATCCTTCCTCCCCTCCCCCACACCTTCTTACTCTGACCTCGTCCTTTGTCGCCACTCCTGATGAATTCGGCCTGAAACGTTTATTGTTTACTCTTTTCCGTGGACGTCGCTTGGCCTGCTCAGTTCCTCCTGCATTTTGTGTGTGTTTTTAGGATTTCCAGCGTCTGCAGGTTTTCTCTTGTTTGAAAATGTATCAGAATCAGGTTTATCACTGACATATATCAGTGAAGGATAAGGCAAAGAACTTGCAGCAGCAATACAGGGTAAGACATAAAAATCACTACAAGTTACAAAATAAATAAATAAATAAATAAAGAGCGCTAACAACGGAAAACAAGGTAGTGGTGGTCGTGGAGCTTTTGGAAATCTGATGGCTGAGGAGAAGCAGCTGTTGATAAAATGTTGACCGTGGCTCAGAGTGATGACCCTTGGGCTTTAGCTCTTCGAGACTTCAACAAGGAAAGGCTTCACTCAGAGAAAGCAGAGGAAAGTAAAGCTCAAGTTTCTTTTTTCCATTCTCTTCTTCATATCTTCTCAACTAGGACAGGAGAGACGCCAGGCAAGATAGTGGAATGCTGCTCTTGCGGGATGTGGGAAGGCAGGGAGACCTCCAGTGCCCCTGATGACTACAACTGCGAGAAGTGCATCCAGCCACAGCTTCTAACAAACCGCGTTAAGGAGTTGGAGCTGAAACGGGATGAACTCCGGATCATTCGGGAGGCTGAAGGCGTAATAGTTAACACATATAGAGAGGTAGTTGCAGGACACAGGAAACCGAGCGACAATCAGGAAAGGGAAAGGGGTAAGGAGCCAGTGCAGAGTACCTCTGTGGCCACTCACCACCACCCCCAGTAACAGGTAGATCACTTTGGATACTGTCAGGGGGCTGACCAAATGGAGGAAGGCTACAGTGGTCGGGTCTCTGGCACTGAGTCTGCCTCTGTTACTCAGAAAGGAAGAGGGAAGAAGAGGATACGGGATTTATTATTTAAGGAAATGGACAGGAGGTTCTGTGGGTGAGAACGAGATCCCCGGATGGTATGTTGCCATCTGGGTGCCAGGGTTCAGGATATTTCAGACTGAGTCCTCAGCATTGTTCAGAGGGAGGGTGAACAGCTAGAAATCGTGGTCCATGTAGGTACCAGTGACATGGAAGGATAAGTGATGAGGTTCTGCATAGGGAGTTCAGGGAGTTAGGTGCTAAGTGAAAGGGCAGGGCCTCCAGAGTTGTGATCTCAGGATTGCTACCTCTGCCATGTGCTAGTGAGACCAGAACTAGGAAGATTATATGGTTTAATATGTGGCTAAGGAGGTGGTGTAGGAGGAGTGGCATAAGAGTTTTGAATCACTGGGCTCTTTTGCAGGGAAGGTGGGACCTGTACAGAAAGGACAGTTGCACCCGAACTGGAGGGGGACTAATATCCTAGCGGGAAGGTTTGTTAATGCTGCATGGTGGGGTTTAAATGAGATGGGAACGAGAGTCCCAGAGCATTTAGTGGAGAGCTTGTGGAGGCAGATGTTGGTAAGACCTCAGACAAAGCTAGAAATCAAAAAGTTGTGTATGGTGTGACAAAATTGAAAAGAGTGAATGCAGGACTGAAGGTGTTGTAACTGAATGTGTGCAGTATACAGAGTAAGACAGATGAACCTGCAGCACAGATGTAGATTGGCAGGTATGATAATGTTGTAGGCATCAATGAGTCATGCTAAAAGACAATAGCTAAGGGCTCAACGTCCAAGGATGCACATTGTACAGGCAGGAAGGCAGAGGGGGGGCATTGCTCTGTTGGTAAAAAATCAAATCAAATCATTAGAAAGTGGTGATATCGCGTGGGAAGGTGTTGAATCATTGTGGGTGGAGCTACAGAGCTGCAAGGGTAAAAAGACCTGGATGGGAGTTGTATACAGACACACAAACAGTAGTAAGGATGTGGCCTACACATTACAATGGCAAATAGAAAATGCATTCCAGAAGGGCAATGTTACAATAGTCATTGAAGATTTCAATATGCAGGTAGATTGGGAAAATCACATTGGTTCTGGATTACAGGAAGGGGAATTTCTAGAGTGCCAGGGAGTTGGCATTTTAGAGCAGCTCGTGGTTGAGCTCATGCGGGGATCAGCTATTCTGGATAAGGTGTTGTGCAATGAACCCAGAATTGATTAGAGAGCTTAAGGTAAAAGAACCCTTAGGAGTAAGTGATTATAATATGATCAAATTCACCCTAAAATTTGAGAAGAAGCTAAAGTCAGATGTATTTGTATTACAATGGAGTAAAGGGAATTACAGAGGCGTGAGTGAGGAGTTGGCCAAAATTGATTGGAAAAGAACACTGGCAGGGATGATGGCAGAACAGCAGTGGCTGAAATTTCTGGAAGCAGTTTGGATGGCACAGGATATATCCTCCAAAGAGGAAGAGCTATTCTAAAGGAAAGATGACACAACTGAGGCTAACAAAAGAAGTCAAAGCCAACATGAAAGCCAAAGAGAGGGCATATAATAGAGCGAGAATTAGTGGGAAATTAGAGGATTGGGAAGCTTTTAAAAACTAACAGAAGGTAACTAAAAAGTCATTAAGAAGGTAAAGATGGAATACAAAAGTAAGCTAGTCAATAATATTAAACAGGAAACCAAACGTTTCTTCAGATGCAGAACTTAAAGTGTAAATGACAGGGGAGAGTGGATATCAGAACATTGGAAAATGATGTTGGAGAGGTACTAATGGGGGATAATAAAATGGTGGATAAACTGAGTAAGTATTTTGCATCAGTCTTTAATGTGGATGATACTAGCAGTATGGTGTATATTCCGGGTGACAGAAGGTTCTTGGGGTACTGAAAAGTTTGAAGATAGATAAGTCACCTGGACTAGTTAGTGTACACCTCAGAGTTCTGAAAGAGGTGGCTGAAGAGATCGTGGAGACATGAGTAATGATCTTTCAATAATAGCTAGATTCTGGAATCGTTCTGGGAGTCTGGAAAATTGCAAATATCACTCCACTCTTCAAGAAAGGAGAAAGGCAGCAGAAAGGAAACTGTAGGCCAGTTAGTCTGACCTCAGTAGTTGGGCAGATGTTGGAGCTGATTATCAAAGATGAGGTCTCAGGGTACTTGGAGACACATGATAAAATAGGCCGTTATCAGCATGGTTTCCTCAAGGGAAAATCTTGCCTGACAAATTTGTTGGAATTCTTTGAAGAAATAACATAGCAGGATAGGCAAAGGAGAATTGATTGATGTTGTGCCCTTGGATTTTCAGAAGGCCTTTTACAAGGTGACACACATAAGGCTGTTTAACAAGCTACAAGCCTGTGGTATTACAGGAAAGATTCTAGCATGGATAAAGCAGTGGCTGATTGACAGGAGGTAAAGTGTGGGATTAAAGGGAGCCTTTTCTGGTTGGCTGCTGGTGACTAGTGGTGTTTCACAGGGGTCTGTGTTGGGACTGTTTCTTTTTATGGTTTATGTCAATGATTTGGATAATCGAATTGATGTCTTTGTTATAAAGTTTGCAGGCAATATGAAGATAGGTGGAGGGGCAGATAGTTTTGAGGAAGTAGAAAGGCTACAGAAGGACTTAGACAGATTAGGAGAATGGGTGATGTGGTAGACGTGGTAGATGTGAAGTGTATGGTCATGCACTTTGGTCAAAGAAATGAAAGGGTTGACTATTTTTAAATGGAGACAAAATACAAAAAACTGAGGTGCAAATGGACTTGGGAGTCCTTGTGCAGGATTCCCTAAACGTTAATCAGAAGGTTGAGTCTGTGGTGCAGAAAGCAAATGCAATGTTAGCATTCATTTCAAGAGGACTAAAATATAATAGCAAGGATGTAATGTTGAAACTTTATAAAGCACAGGTGACCCTGACTTGGAGTATTGTGGGCAGGTTTATGTCCCTTAACTTAGAAAGGATGTGCTGAAATGGAAAGGGTTCAAAGGAGGTTCACGAAAATGATTCCAGGATTGAATGGCTTGTCATATAAAAAGTGTTTGATGGCTCTGGAACTGTATTTGCTGTAATTCAGAAGAATGACAGTGACCTCATTGAAACCTATCGAATTGTGAGAGGCCTTGATGGAGTGGATGTGGAGAGGATGTTTCCTATGGTGGGAGAGTCTAAGACCAGAGGACACAGCCTCAGAATAGAGGGGCATCCTTTTAGAATGGAGATGAGGAAGAATTACTTTAGCCAGTGACTGGTGAATCTGTGACATTCTTTGCCACAGGCATCTGTGGAAGTCAAGTCTTTTTGTATATTTAAGGCAGAGGTTGATAGACATTTCATTGGTTAGAGCAAGAAGGGATACAGGGAGAAGGCAGAAGATTGCGGCTGAGAGGAAAATTGGAGCTGCCATGATGAAATGGTGGAGCAGACATAATCGTCCAAATGGCCTAATTCTGCTCCTATATCCTATGGTCTTATGATCTTATATACAACTCACAATTCTTACTCTCTGCAGACATTCTTGAAACTGAAGTAAAAACCCAAATAATGAATGACAGAGAAAAGGCATACAAACCCCAAAGCCACCTGCCCCTCATCCACGTACAAGCAGCAGTGAGCAGCATCAACCTATTCTAGCATAAAGCGTCAGCATTCCCTCCAACCACCATGATGGAAACAGCATAGCCCCCAAAGAGAGACCATGGTCTACAATTCATCAAAAACTAACTGTTCACTCCAACTATCCTTCCACAGCATCAGAGACAATAGTTGCCACTTCGATGTTACAGCCAGTCTGAAGGGTTGTTTTTTTTATTTCAAGTTCCTTGACTGGAGACTTGGTAAATCGATTACAGCCACTCGCTCGGTCTTCACCTTAGCTCCTGTTATGCGTCAGTATGTGACATCAGAGAGAGCTCCTGTCCTCAGGGACGCGCAGGCCCTGAAACCGCCTGACTTCAGGCCCAACCTGGACATACTGCAACACAGCCGATCGGCGAGTTCCGAGAATGGAAACACACCGTCCGCAGTTTTTGAGTGGCACTGTAGATCAACAATCCCGATAGGACCCCAACCACCCTGAAAATAGAGACACTCGAATGAGATGAACTTAACTGCTTCGCTGATGAAACTGGGTGAAGTTGCCCTCTGGTGCCATCTTTAGCTCAGGAGTCAATGGGAATGTTTCACTTCTTCAAGGATACATTGAGCCAATCTTCAAACCGTTTCTTCTGTCCAACTAGTAAACTTCCATCGTGACAGAACGCAAAATAAAGTGTCTGTTTTGGGAATCTGGTCTCCAGCATGCCAACCTTATGGGCTGCTTAATGTTGTTTATTGAAAGAAACTGGAGCATCAATGGAGATGTCGGTCTGGTTTGCTTAGACAGCATTGATGGCATTTTCCCAGTGCATTGAGATGCCTGCTGTAGGTAATCCAACCCTCAGGAGCATATGGGAGGACTAGACTCACTGCTGCTTCTGATCCTCAGGACGTTGTGGTGAATTTTATTATCAGTGTCTGTCCTCACTGTGTGGCTCCTCCTGAGACCGGGGAAGTGGCCCAACAAAATATCTAAGTAGGTCAAACAATGTTAACTGAAATGTGTTGCAGCCTGGTACTGTATATGGGAAAAAAATGAGGAAAGTGTGTTCTTCAAGAATGTCAATCAATTATGAAATTGAGAAAGATACAAATATTCCAGTAAATTGAGCACTCTGAATGGCCAGCAGAGTCACAATTAATAAAGCCCAGAGGCGCTGAGTAGAAGTTGGATTACCACACCACTTCTGCCCTCTAATGACACACGAAGGACAATAAAGCATAGAAGCTACTGCAGAGAAGAGCTTGTCTCAAGGTACTGGATTGAATTTTGATATTATTCTGCCTCAAAAATTGGTACAAACCATGATAACTGAGGGTATAAGAATTTGCATCACCTCAGCGCTTGACCTTAACTTACTTTGGTGGCTGAATATGTATCAAGAATGCATTTAAACTTTTGGTACACCAATATTAACTATCAATTGACTGAAGTTTCCAGCCCAGCATGTTTTATAAAGTATCACAGCTTTAAGAAACATTTAAAACTCACTGGAAGTATGGTATGGGCTTCTGCAGGAAGAGTCCTTCCCACAGAAGCACAAGCAAGACCAACCCAAGGATCCAAATTGCTTTTCTGCTGTCTCCACAAAGTTTCTGTGCAACAACTATCACAGAATTTCCACATCTGACAAGTACTCACAAGGTTAAGAACTTTTCAAGCTGATAATAACCTCAAAGTTATTTCCCTTCAGAACAACTAACCTGTGAAAATTGATTAAGAAAGACTAATTAAATTCAGCAATTTATTGATACGTGCTGTGGAAAGGGAAGAGACTGCACTAATCAGTTGTATGATAAATTTAGCAGATTTAATAGTATTGTGGACAACTTGTAAGAGGCTGACAGGATTAATCACCCGTGTGGATGGAAATGAATTGTTCAGTTTGTTTTAAAGCTAAAGAGAAATACATGTGCATAGTGATTTAAAGATGTGCAAACTCAGTTGATTACACCTATTGTATCAGTACATGGCATTTTATAACATTTTATATCATATATTTTATAGGTTCTTAGCATGAAGTATTATATGTTACAGCATTTGTAGCACTTTGCATAGTTTAATTAATGATATTGTGGCGACCCACTTTCCAGGGCACTCAAACCGGCTCACAGAACGGTGTGCGCCAGCAGGGAGGCCGGCCCCAAAAAGGGCGCCAGGCCTTCTTCACCAGCAAGGGGAAAAGCCTGCGTGTGGGAAGGGACTGTGAATATGCGCCCCTGTGGTGAACTACATATACCTGTCTGGACACGCCCCCCCCCCACTGACTGCTCCTGTGGCCCCTCCCACTGACCGTGGCCCCTCCCACAGACCCCGGTATTAAGGCGATTGAGGCCTGAGCCCTGCCCTCAGTCTCCAGGATGTAGTGTGGTGGTCAATTGCTGCTTGTTCTTTCTTCCAGTCAATAAAAGCCTATATCTCACCTCGCGTCTCAGAGAGTTATTGATGGTGCATCAGCCCCCTACAGCATTCCTGCCCGGGGAGGGCAGAAATGGGAAGGCTTAAAAGCTGCGAAGTTTGAATAAAGCTTTAACGCAAGTGCAACTCACCGTCTGCGTGTCGTTATTCCAGCGCTGTGTGTAGCACACTGCTACAATAGGTGACCCCGGCAGCCCAAATGATATTTGGACCGAAGATGAACGACACTGTATCTGTTCATGCAGTTTTGTTAAAACTGCCAAGCTTCTGGACACTGCGACCTCACCTATGGTTCCAACAAGCAGAAGCCCAATTCCACGTTTGGCAGATAACCTCGGATTCCACATGTTACTACTACCTGGTGACCTCCCACGACCAGGAGATGGCCGCACAGGTTGAGGAGTTCCCGGAGGACGGCAAATACACAGAATTCAAAGCCCTGCTCATAAGGACTTTCGGACTCTCACGGGCGAGCGAGCTGCCCACTTACTGCGCCTGGATGGTTTGGGAGACAGGCCGCCGTCGGCTTTGATGAACGAGATGCTGACCCTGGCTGAATGACACAAGCCCTGCCTCATGTTTGAGCAGGCGTTCCTAGAGCAGCTGTCCGAGGACATATGCCTGCTGCTGTCCAACGCAGATTTCAACGACCCCCGGAAGGTGGCGGCCTGGGCGGACGTGCTGTGGAAAGCCAAGAAGGAGAGTGGGGTGTCTGTTGCACAGATCACCAGGCCACACTCCCAGCAGCAAACCAGACCAGGCCCGGCCGCAGATCCCGCCAACCCCAGAGGCAGGGGTGAGGAGACCAACGAACAATGGTGCTTCTACCACCAGCGGTGGGGCACAGAAGCCCGCCGCTGTAGCCCGCCCTGCAAGTTCCCGGGAAATACCAGGGCCAGCCGCCACTGATGGCTAAGGCGGCTGGCCATCGGGTTAGCCTCCTGTATGTCTGGGACAAACAGTCGGGACGCCGCTTTTTGGTCGACACCGGGGCCGAGATCAGCGTCTTACCTCCGATGAGTTACAACACCCGCAACAGAGCACCGGGTCCCACCCTGAGGGCCATGAATGGCAGCACAGTAAGGACCTACGGCACCCGTAAGGTGGGGCTACAGTTCGGCTCCAGCCAGTTCATGTGGGACTTCACACTGGCCACCGTGGCCCAACCGCTCCTGGGAGTGGAGTTTTTGCGAGCTCACAGCCTGCTGGTCAACCTGCAAGGGAAGAGACTGGTCCACGCCAAGACCTTTCAAACATTCTCCCTGGGTGAAGCCAAGTTGCCAGCCCCACACCTGGACTCCATCACGCTGTCTGACAATGAATTCACCAGAGTCCTGGTGGATTTCCCATCACTTCTGGCACTGTAGTTCACAGCAGCCATGCCCAGACATGGTGTACAGCACTACATCCCGACCCAGAGACCACCCCTCCACGCCCATACTCGAAGGCTTCCCCCAGACAAGCTCCGACTGGCGAAGGAGGAGTTCAAGAGGATGGAGGAATTGGGGATCATACGGCGGTCCAACAGCCCATGGGCCTCCCCCCTACACATGGTGCCCAAAGCGACAGGGGGCTGAAGACCATGCGGCGACTACTGCAGACTGAACGAGGCTACAACACCGAACCGCTACCCTGTGCCGCACATTCAGGACTTTGCAGAAAACCTGCACAGCATACGGATCTTCTCCATGGTAGACCTCGCCCGGGGATACCATCAAATCCTGATGCATCCGGACAACATCCCCAATACGGCACTCATCACCCCGTTCGACCTTTTCAAATTCCTCCGCATTCCGTTCAGCCTAAAGGATGCAGCACAGACATTTCAGCAGTTAATGGATGCGATGGGACGCGACCTGGACTTCGCTTTCATCTATTTGGACGACATCCTCATAGCCAGCAGTAGTCTTCAGGAGCATCTGTCCCACCTCCGTCAACTCTACGCCCGACTGAGTGAATACGACCTAACAATCAACCCGGCCAAATGCCAGTTCGGGCTCGACACCATCGACTTCCTGGGCCACAGGACTACTAAAGACGGGGCAACCCCTCTGCCCGCCAGTGTAGACACGGCCCGCCATGTCCCCGACCCAACACAATCAAAGGCCTGCAGGAATTCGTGGGTATGGTGAATTTCCACCACCGCTTCCTCCCTCATCAGCCTAAATCATGCGCACCCTGTTCACCCTGATGTCGGGTAAGGGCAAGGACATTACCTGGGACGAGGAGGCCGCAGCCGCTTTCATTAAAACCAAAGAAGCCTTGGCAAACGCCGCGATGCTAGTGCACCCCAGAATGGATGTCCCTACCGCCCTCACAGTGGACGCATCTAACACGGCAGTCGGTGGAGTGCCGGAACAACTCATCGAGGGGCGCTGGCAACCCCTGGCGTTCTTCAGGAAACACCTACGACCACCCGAACTCAAATACAGTGCTTTCAACCGGGAGCTGTTGGCGCTATACCTGGCAATCCGGCATTTCCGGTACTTCTTAGAAGGTAGGCCCTTCACCGCGTTCACAGACCACAAACCACTCACCTTTGCGTTCACGAAGGCGTCCGATCCCTGGTCATCCTGCCAGCAGCGACATCTGTCCTACATCTCCGAATACACAACAGACATCCAGCATGTCTCGGGAAAGGACAACGTAGTGGTGGACGCACTCTCCAGACCAGCTGTCCAGGCCCTGTCCCTGGGGGTGGACTATGAAGCGCTGGCGGAGACGCAGCAGGCAGACGATGAGATCCCTAGTTACAGGTTTGCAGCTCCAAGACGTCCCCGTAGGCCCAGGTGAGAGGACCCTACTGTGTGACGTAGCTACCGGCCAACCTCGCCCCATCGTCCCGGCAGCTTGGCAGCGGCGAGTTTTCAACTCCATTCACAACTTAGCACACCCCTCCATCAGGACAACCGCCCGGGTGGTCTCCAACAGGTTCGTTTGGCACGGACTCCGCAAGCAGGTCAGTGAATGGGCCAAAACGTGCATGCAGTGCCAAACAGCCAAGGTGCAGCGGCACACCAAAGCCCTGCCGCAGCAGTTCGAACCCACCCACCGGCATTTCGACCACATTCATGTGGATATCACGGGGCCCCTGCCAGTGTCACGAGGAGCGCGGCACCTCTTAACTATCGTAGACTGGTTCACAAGATGGCCAGCGGCAGTCCTGCTCACCGACACCACCTCCGAATCCTGCACCCGAGCACTGATTGCAACCTGGGTATCCTGCTTTGGTGTACCGGCCCACATTACCTCCGACAGAGGCGCCCAGTTCACCTCCAGCCTGTGGTCAGCTATGGCCAGCCTTTTGGGGACTCAGCTGCACCACACAACTGCCTACCACCCACAGTCGAACGGGCTAGTGGAGCGTTTCCACTGTCACCTGAAGTCGGCCCTCATGGCCCGCCTGAGAGGACCTAGCTGGGTGGACGAGCTTCCCTGGGTCCTGCTCGGAATCCGCACGGTGCCCAAAGAGGATCTGCACACCTCGTTGGCCGAGTTGGTGTACGGCGCACCCCTGGTCATCCCGGGAGAGTTCATATCAGCCCCAAGGGGGCAAGAGGAAGAACCTGCAGCAGTCCTGGACAGACTACGTGAGAGGCTCGGTAACCTGGCCCCCATACCCACTTCACAGCATGGGCAGAACCCAACCTGCATACCCAAAGACCTGCAGAACTGTAAGTTTGTTTTTGTACGCTGGGGCGGACATTGGGCACCGCTACAGCGGCCCTACGAGGGGCTGTTTAAGGTGATCAGGAACAACGGGTCCACGTTCGTACTGGACATTGGGGGGAAAGAGGAGGTTTTCACAGTGGACCGACTCAAACCAGCCCATGTGGACTTGACGCAGCCGGTCGGGACTCTGGCACCACGGCGCAGAGGCAGACCTCCCAAACAGAGACCGACTCAGACTGTGGACATTGGGGGGTGTATCGCCGGTTCTGTGGGGGGGGGGGGGGTTATGTGACGACCCACTTTCCAGCGCACTCGAACTGGCTCACAAAACGATGCGCACCGGCCCCAAAAAGGGCACCAGGCCTTCTTCACAAGCAAGGAGAAAAGCCCGCGCGCAGGAAGGGACTGTGAATATGCGCCCCCTACAGCATTCCTGCCCAGGGACAGTGGAAACGGGAAGGCTTAAAAGCGAGGCCGCGAAGTTTGAATAAAGTTTTAATGCAACTGCAATTCACCGTCTGCATGTCGCTATTTCAGCGCTGTGTGTAGCACACTGCTACAATATCACCTTACACTCTAGATGTAAATGATACCAGGTTATAGTGCCATCTTGAATAAATAAGTTCACATGAGGCTTCCTCATCCATGAATATCTTGGGAGCACATAAGCCAAATATTGAACTAGTACCTATAATATTATGGAACACAAGTGAATTACCCTTTCATTAAAATTTCAAGGTTCAATGTAAAATTATTATCAAATGTACATATATGTCTCTCTATATATACTACCTTGAGATATACAGCTTGGCAGAGCTGACTCAATAGGCCAAGTGGCTTAATTCTGCTCCTTTGTCTTAAGGTCTTTTAACGATTCATTTTCTTGCCAGCGTTCACAGTAGAACAAATAAATACAATATAACCAATGGAAATTTACACCCAGCCAAAAACTAACTAACTACCAATGTGCAACAGCCAAACTGTGCAAATACAAAAAAAGCAATTAAGTAAATAAATAATACTGAGAACATGAGTTGTCGAGTCCTTCAAAGTGTGTGGAAAGGCTGTGGAATCAGTTCAGAGCTGGGGTGAGTGACATTATCCATGCTGATACAGGAGACCGATAGCTGTTCCTGAACATGGTGATGTGACACTTAAGGCTTCTGTACCTCCTTCGCAATGGCAGCAGTGAGAAGACAGCATGGCCTGGATGGTGGGAGTCCTTGATGATGGATGCTGCTTTCTTGTAGCAGTGCTCCTTACAGGTGAGCTCAGCAGTAGGGACCGATATTCCTGTGTTGCACTGGGCTGTATCCACTACATTTTGTAGGATTTTCTATTCCTGGGCATTGGTGTTTCCATACCAGGTCATGATGCAATCAGTCCATTGTGAATCTGTAGACTTTGTCAAAGTTTTGAATGACTTGCCAAACTTCTAAGAAAGTAGAGGCACTGTTGTCTCTTCATAGTAATGGCACCTACATGCTGGTCCCAGGACAGATCCTCTGATATAATAAAACCAAGGAATATGAAGTTATTGACCCTCTACACCTCTGATCCAATGAGGAACAGCTCGTGGACCTCCAATTTCTTCCTCTTGTAGTCAATAATCAGCTACTTGGCTTTGCTGCCATTCATTGTTGTGACATCATTCAATCAGATTTCAATCTCCCACATTCATGATCTTCTATTTGGCCAACAACAGTGGTGTCATCAACAAACTGAGATATGCCAATGGAACTTACTTAGCCTCAGTCATTGATATAATTTGAGTAGAGCAGGGGCTAAGCACACAGCCTAGTGGTGCACCTGTACTGATTGTGGAGGAGATGTTGTTGCCAGTCTGTACTGATGGGGGTCTGCGAGTGAGGAAATCGAGGATCCAGTTGCACAAGAATGGATCGAGGTTTAGATCTTGGAGCTTATTGATTCATTTTGAGATGATAGCAGTAAAAGATGAGATGAGACCCCAGAAAGGCTTCGTTCGAGCCCTTTGACTGCTTCCTTCAACTGCTTGACTTTTATACCCACTCTACTGATACAGTGGCATGCAAAAGTTTGGGAACCCCTGGTCAAAATTTCTTTTACTGTGAATAGCTAAGCAAGTAAAAGATGACCTGATTTCTAAAAGCCATAAAGTTAAAGATGACACATTTCTTTAATATTTTAAGCAAGATTACTTTTTTATTTCCATCTTTTACAGTTTCAAAATAACAAAAAAGGAAAAGGGGCCAAAGCAAAAGTTTGGGCACCCTGTATGGTCAGTACTTAGTAACACCCCCTTTGGCAAGTATCACAGCTTGTAAACACTTTCTGTAGCCAGCTAAGAGTCTTTCAATTCTTGTTTGGGGGATTTTCGCCCATTCTTCCTTGCAAAAGTTTTCTAGTTCTGTGAGATTCTTGGGCTGTCTTGCATGCACTGCTCTTTTGAGGTCTACCCACAGATTTTTGTTGATGTTTAGGTCGGGGGACAGTGAGGGCCATGTCAAAACCTTCAGCTTGCACCTCTTGAGGTAGTCCATTGTGGATTTTGAGGTGGGTTTAGGATCATTATCATCTTCAGCTTTTTTTTTACAGACGGTGTGATGTTTGCTTCCAGAATTAGCTGGTATTTACTGAATTCATTCTTCCCTCTACCAGTGAAATGTTCCCTGTGCCACTGACTGCAACACAAACCCAAAGCATGATTAATCCACCCCCATGTTTAACAGTTGGAGTTGTGGTCTTCTCATGAAATTCTGCACACTTTTTTCTCCAAACACACCTTTGCTCATTGCGGCCAAAAAGTTCTTTTTTAACTTCATCAGTCCACAGGACTTGTTTCCAAAATGCATCAGGCTTGTTTAGAAGTTCCTTTGCAAACTTCTGATGCTGAATTTTGTGGTGAAGACGCAGGAAAGGTTTTCTTCTGATGACTCTTCCATGAAGGTCATATTTGTGCAGGTGTCGCTGCACAGTAGAACAGTGCACCACCACTCCAGAGTCTGCTAAATCTTCCTGAAGGTCTTTTGCAGTCAAATGGGGTTTTTGATTTGCATTTCTAGCAATCCTACAAGCAATACTCTCAGAAAGTTTTCTTGGTCTTCCAGATCTCAGCTTGACCTCCACCATTCCTGTTAACTGCCATTTCTTAATTACATTATGAATGGAGGAAACGGCTACCTGAAGACACTTTGCTATCTTCTTATAGCCTTCTCTTGCTTTGTGGGCATCATTTATTTTAATTTTCAGAGTGCTAGGCAGTTACTTAGAGGAGCCCATGGCTGCTGATTGTTAGGACAATGTTTGAGGAGTCAGGGTATTTATAAAGCTTTGAAATTTGCATCACCTGGCCTTTCCTAACGATGACTGTGAACAAGCCATAGCCCTAACATGTTGCAATGAATGAGGCGAAACCAAGTGCAGGACTCAGGCATGGAGATTTAGTTAGGATGCAGATGTGAATGGCAAAGCACGAACGCAGGAGACAGGCAGAATTTATCTTGATATGGAGCGTAGAAAGGGAAATGGCAGACAAAACTTCTCAGCACAGGGAGATGGAGTTATGCAGGCAACTCTCGGTACTGAAGTAAAACTTTAGAAGACTTATCTTGACATGGTGAGGCTGGGTTTCACAGGTAAACCTCAGAACTGGAGTAAAACTTAGAAAACTGATCGTGACACGAAGAGACTGAGTTTCACAGGTAATCCTCAGTACTGGAGCAAAACTTAGAACACACAGTCCTAATCGGCCGGGAAACATTAATTACCACACAGGTAAAACCAACGATCTGGCAATGTGTTGCCTTTATGGCAGTTATTTAGTTTATAATATTTTCGCTTAGTAAGTCGTTTGTTAGCATTCTAGTTAAAGTTAGGATTGTTTAAAGTTGTCTGTGATATATCGCGGCATGCGATGACATCACATCCGGTTTTGCCGCATCCTGTGGGAACATACCGGTTTGGAGAAACGGGAAGGTGGGGGCCACACATGTGCGAGTCCAGCACAAGAAAGGTTGTCTTTCTACGCACTAGGAACATAGTGAGAGCAACGCCGTATGTTATGAGATAATCGATAAGTTGAATTAAAATGTTAACGCCGATCCTGTTAAAAGTAACGACGGTCGATAAGGTTTATGTTTTCGTTAGTTAAAGAGTTGCGGATAGTTTGTGTTGAAGTGTATTCAAAGCAGTCAATGGCGTAGGTAGATTCTGACTGTATGCTGCACTTTAATGTAATGTAGTTGTTGTAGTTTTACTCTTGCAAGTATTTACAATGTAAATGTGATATCAAGAAGGAAACAAATGCTGTACAAATCTTGTATTATTTTATCAACAGTTTTCACCATACGTTAATGTAGAAGAGTGAACAGTAAATGGTTAACCTTACTGTGATCCTGTCTTCATTGACAACGGTTTATCTCGGTGTTTAGTTCGGCGTTCCGTTACACCCGAGCGAGAACACTACAGGCAACTAGTGGTTGTAAAGCCGAGGTTCTTATACTTCAGGTCTTGATGGAAACCAGGTGTGCCATCATCAATGAGAATTAAGATAAAATGGGAAATTAACGGCCGGAACCATGGCACAATCAAAGGAAATTAGGGGAAAATAGGGAAGTAATGATTGGGATCGTGACATAACAATCTAACTAAAGTCTGAGACCTTGGTAAAAATTATCTGAGAGTTCAAATCTCTTGGGGTGCCCAAACTTTTGCATGATGCTCCTTTTCTTTTTTTCACTCTAAAACTGTACAAAATGAAAATAATACACCAATCTTGCTTAAAATGTTGAAAAGAATGTTTCATCTTTAACTTTATGACTTTTGGAGATCAGTTGATCTTCTACTCACTTAACTATTCGCAGTAACAGAAATTTTGACCAGGGGTGCCCAAACTTTTGCATGCCATTGTATATAGTGCTGCAGGACATTAGCACCAGCTGAAACCACCAAACCAATCATCATTTGCCACCACTCTTCACAAGATCTGTTCCTGTGTTCATGTGACTTTCACATTCTCACAGTCATATTCTCAAGCTTGCCTTTGAATCTGCTGCAGCTAGTCACGTACGCCCAAGGCCACTTTGGTAAAGGCATTCCACACACACACTCCTTACAATACATTTCACCCCTCAAATGTCGCAATCCCGTTACACCCAGTCTGCAGGGTTAATACGACCCCTGCAGACACGCCGCCATATTACAAGCAAATTGCATAATTGGTAAGCATAAAAGCACAATGCCTATAGTAATACCCTAGTATATTACGGTAATCCAGCAGCATTCTAGTGCACTAGAGAGCCATCAATTCCCTGCCAGTGTAATTGCGGCACAGGAGCCTCCTTTCTCTGCAAGCAGATAATCCAATGCCATTCTCCCCTGCAGGGCGGCTGTCCTTGTCACCAGCACTTCTGCTGACAGTTCAGTCAGCGCATCCTTTGCGTACTCTAGAATTGCCTCATTGGCTAACGTCTCTGTTGCAGACACCATGAATACCATTTCCTGAAACAGTCTAGCAGTTCATAGGCAGGTAAGGCTGCCATCTAAAGTTTTTCCGTTCCTGTGATAGCTCTCCTTTGGTGCCATAAGGTGGGTGTTCAGCTAGGTCATCGATATGATATATTTGCTTCACAGAGCCCAGGTAGCAGCAGCCTAACAGGTGGGAGCCAAGGATACGCATAGGAGCCACACACTCCGTATGTTCCATTCAATGTTGTTGCATTCGTCCCCCCACCCCACGGAATCCTAGGTACCGATTCTGCTTGCAGTCTCTATCTCTCACCAGGTGACTGTGTGTCTGCACCAGCACCCTTTGCCTTTCCTTACAGGGTGGGGACCTACATTCATGGCAGGGACCGTCAGGTTGGATTGGTTATGACTGGGGAAGTACCACCCTTTGAAGAACCGATTGTCTTTCACCATCCTATTAACAGAGTTCGTAGGCAGAATACAGATGCACAGACCATCCAAAATGCATAATGCATGGCAATCACTTAACATTGCAGGCATTAATGATCAAATACTTCAGGTGGTCAGGGTTCTTCTGGCTACTAGTTCCTGGTCTGGTGGCAGCGCATGGACCCAAGTTGGTTTCCCTGGACTTTCAGAGCAGTATATGTGGTTAGCGGAACTTGAAATGGGCCTTACCACCTGGGATCAAGGAATTTTTTTGTTGGTAGGATCTCACCAATACCCAATCTCCTGGCTGGTAGGTATAGAATGCTGCAGTCATCACAATCTTCTTGGGCTTCAAACAACTGTTGATCTTTTAAGAGTTGTGTTAGTGTTGCACAAGACTGCAACATGCTTTCATTCATGGATGGCCATTTGTTTACCCAAAAGGGGATGAGTGACTGGCAGGTGTATGTTACCTCCAATACTATCTCGTGTGGAGTTTGGCCTGTTGCATGACTAGGAGCACAGCGCGTTGTCCTGAGAGCCAGTCAAAGCAACTCTGGTCACTTTAACTCAGTTTTCTCACACTATTTAGCCAACCAGTTTTTCAGGGACCCAGTTTATCTTTCTATTGGCCTCATAGATTAAGAAGTGATATGGGCATGAAGGGTAATGCTTGTGTTAATTCCTGTATCACTTTACCCACAAGTTAAGGACAATTACCATTTGAAATCTTCTCAGTGATTCCAAGACCTAGAAATACCTAATTAAACTTCAGGAACCATTATAGCATAATTCCTATGAGTTGGATAGGTTTCTAACCATTAAAAAAAAACAAAATATAATAACAAGTTAAAAGATTTAAGTAATTGCATAAGCTCCATTGGAAGATTTACAATGATCTCCAAGGGGAGGGCCCAGCAGTGACAGATGCAGGTGGTGTTTTCCTGGGATTACAGTCTGCCTTTGTCAGATCATACATAAAATTCGCTTTCAAATTTCTGGTTATGGTCAGGAAACTTGGTGCATCCC
Organism: Hypanus sabinus; assembly: GCF_030144855.1. Classification (NCBI taxonomy): domain Eukaryota; kingdom Metazoa; phylum Chordata; class Chondrichthyes; order Myliobatiformes; family Dasyatidae; genus Hypanus; species Hypanus sabinus. The sequence continues at coordinate 45,550,525 of NC_082710.1, forward strand.
ACTCATTTCCGATTATACCCACCTTTGAGTCCTTTGCATACACAGTGCTTTAGTCCAAAACACGTGTTCAGAGGTTTCAGTTTGAGAAACAAATCATCTACAGCCGCATGGAAGGGTTTTTGTAAAATGTAGTTGCACTCTAAAAGGTTTCAGCAGATATTATTTGCCCCACCTTGTTACTTCTTTCCACTCACTGTGTCTCTGGTACTTGAGCAAGCAAGCATTTCAGTATCGTAATTCTGCATCTAGGGAAAAGCTTAGGACTCAATGTTCTCCATCATATCTGAAAAGCTGATAAGTGACTTTACAAGAAACAGGTAAAGAGACTGGCTTTCCTGCAAGTACCACAACACTTAACAGATTCATTGCTTAAGGGTGCTTGTGGTAAATTAGAAGCATGAATTATGGGAAAGATGACTCCACTATCAACCAGGAAATCTAATTGTTCATTTACAGTCAAGGGAGTAACAGGTTAGAAATCTTTACAATGGGTAGGACTCTAATTGTACAAATTTTTCCAGTAAAGTTCAGGAAAGGATAATTTAAAGTAAAAGTAAAGTGTTGATGGCAGTTGAGGTGGAAGCTGACTCCTATCAAAGTTGGCTTTGTGCTAAGGGCATCTTCAAGCTCAGTGACCAGGCTGTCTTTAGCAAAATATATCCTCTATGGACCTTTCTCACCCCCTAGCATGTCCATCATCCCACCTCCATGTCTTTAACATGAATCAAAGTCCTGAAAAAAGCCATACATTTAGAATAGCATTAGCTAAATAATAAACTACACTGTTCAAATGAAAAATAAAACCAGTCACAAGTGAGTCACATGAGCCAAATGCATTCAAAGCATATAATAGAACCATAGAACCACAGAACATTACAGCACAGAAACAAGCCTTTGGCCCTTCTTAGCTGTGCCAAACCATTTTTCTGCCTAGTCCCACTGACCTGCACCTGGCCCATATCCCTCCATACACCTCTCATCCATGTACCTGTCCAAGTTTTTCTTAAATGTTAAAAGTGAGCCCTCATCTACCACTTCATCTGGCAGCTCATTCCACACTCCCACCACTCTATGCGTGAAGAAGCCCCTCCTAATGTTCCGTTTAAACTTTTCCCCCTTCACCCTTAATCCATGTCCTCTGGTTTTTTTTCTCCCCTAGCCTCAGTGGAAAAAGACTGCTTGCATTCACTTTATCTGTACCCTTCTTAATTTTATATATCAAATCTCCCCTCATTCTTCTACACTCCAGGGAATAAAGTCCTAACCTATTCAACCTTTCTCTGTAGCTCAGTTTCTCAAGTCCTGGGAACATCCTTGTAAACCTTCTCTACAATCTTTCAACCTTATTAATATCCTTCTTGTAATTCGGTGACCAAAACTGCACACAATACTCCAAATTTGGCCTCACCAATGCCTTATACAACTTCACGATAACATTCCGACTCTTATACTCAATACTTTGATTTATAAAGGCCAATGTACCAAAAGCTCTCTTTACTACCCTATCTACCTGTGACGCCTCTTTTAGGGAATTATGTATCTGTATTCCCAGATCCCTCTGATCTACTGCACTCCTCAGTGCCCTACCATTTACCTTGTATGTTCTATCTTGGTTTGTCCTTCCAAAGTGCAATACCTCACACTTATCTGTATTAAACTCCATCTGCCATTTTTCGGCTCATTTTTTCAGCTGGTCCAGATCCCTCTGCAAGCTTTGAAAACCTTCCTCACTGTTCATTACACCTCCAACCTTTGTATCATCAGCAAATTTGCTGATCCAATTTGCCACATTATCATCCAGATCATTGATATAGATGACAAATATCAATGGACCCAGCACTGATCCCTGTGGCACACCACTAGTCACAGGCCTCCACTCAGCGTAGCAATCCTCCACTACCACTCTCTGGCTTCTTCCATTGAGCCAATGTTAGTTAGTTCAGTTAAAACTAAATTTACACGTAAGCAGAATGATTAGCCAAAACTTAGTCGCTGCCATTTTAGTTAAATAAAACTACGTTAAAATAAAATTCGAATTGTATAGAACAGCTGTCACTAATTTTTCTGAAAAATATGTACAATATTTTATCTCTATCTTCGTACACAGGTTGTACACTCATAATTCTACTTAACTCTTCTCATCCTACACAAGTAACAGTATACATTTCCCTTTGATGAGGTTTCAACCACATTTATTAAATCAGGTCTCCCCCCCCAACTCTCTCTCTCTCTCTTTTGCATATTTAAATAACAATCATAATATGTATTTCAGTTGTTAATAACCAATTAAATCCATGTGTCAAAGGCCAATAATACTTGCAAATTAACAAAGTAACAGTCCGATGGTAAGTGCTACAAAACAAATCCTTTGTTCGCATCTTTATCTTGTTCAGTGATCTTGGGCTCCAGGCTTGAGTAGAAAAGGCTGTACAAATTGTTGGCACTCTGTTCAGTTAGCACACATTTTAACCCTTCTTCACAGCAATTTCCACAGTTCCTCCTCTCCGTTCCACACAGGGTCATGTTCACCCCATGCTTTGATGATAACCGTTCCAAGGCCCCCATTCCCTGATTGGATAAGATCATTCAAACTCTCCCCCACCCAACTGAATCCAGCATCCTTAACAACTACACTGCTAATGTTTCCCCTGGCTTCTATCTATACCATTCCCCCAGCTCCAGCATTTCCTTGGAGGAACAGTCTTTAGTTAACAATGAAGATATCAGGGTTTCAGGTTTCTCCTCCACCCCTCCTCCCTGGTTTATTTAAGATTCCCTATTTCCTCCTCTTTCTGCAAGACTGTCTCATGTTGTTGTTTTATGATGGTTACCTGCAGCCAAAAAGCCCCTCTCCGGCTCCCCTTCTTATTCAGGAGCGATAGCCCCTTTAGTATGGACTCGAGATGGTGTCCCATCTTTACCACTTAGGAGCCAGCTTGTCCACCCAATTCACTGGTGCACCATGCTCTATCAGCCAATTGGCCAGGCTGCCAAACCCCACAGAGTTATTAGTCCACCCCAGTATTCAGCATTCTTTGCATGTCGGGTGTCTTCCTTCTTATTCCTACTCCTAAACATTTGGGGTGTAAGGGGTGTCTAGGGAAGGGCCTGCTGTGTCCTTTATCGGGGCTGCTCGTCCAACTTTGGTCCCCGCCTGGCGCTCAGCTCTCACCTGTGGCTCCGAGTAGCTGTAGCACGCACAGCGGCCACACCCCGGTTAACTGTCTTGGCAGACGGGCCAAACCAGGTGAGGGTAGCCAACAGGTGTTCGACCCTCGGTGAGGTAGGGGATTTGCCTGTCCCAGCGTGTAAAGTCTGGCCCTGGCAGATAGAGCGGAGGAGACCGATTAATGGTCCAACTGTCAAGAAGGCAGGCCAGCAGGTGCTGGTGGAGTTTTAAGAGCACGACAAGACACTTAGGCATCCTGGTCATCCACTGCAAGAGGCGGTGATCTCTTTAACCTCACCCGGCAGAAAGCAAAGACCAAACCACTGCTGTAACTTGCTGAGTGTATGATTTCCCAATGCGCCAGAGTGGCGTGGAGGGAAATTGTCCGCCAGCTGGAATTTTCCAGATGCGACCTAAAGCGAGCAAAACATGTTTGCTTTCTGCCACAGTTGCCAGATCCTACCGACTACTTTAAATGTTTGTGAATCCGGCCAGTAAGGCAGAAAGTCACAAGTTCCCCTCATCTATTTCTGTACTTCATTTATTAGGACAGGGAAGAACAAGCATTAATGTAAGTTCAAAGTTCAAAGTACAAAGTTTATTCATTAACAAAGATGTATACTATATACAACCTTGAGATTCATCTTCTTGCAGGCAGCCACACAACAAAGAAACACAACAGAACCCATTCAAAAAAAACCTCAACACACAACAAAGACCATCAAAAACCCAACATGCGAAAAGAAAATCAAATCATGCAAATAATAAAAAGTGAGAAATAACACATAGAACATGAACAGCAGAGAACATGAGCCTACAGCCAGATAGTCAGCTCAGTGCCGCAGCCCGTCCAGCAGCCCAATGGCTGCAGGCCACAGCCAGAGAGACAGCTGAGTGCTGAGGCGAGTAAAGTCTCATGGAGTGGTGAGCTGAACACTGGTTCGTCCTTCACCCTTTTTAGTCCGGCTAGGTCAGGGGTCAGCAACCTTTACCACTGAAAGAGCCACTTGGACCCGTTTCCCACAGAAAAGAAAACACTGGGAGCCGCAAAACCCGTTTGACATTTAAAATGAAATAACACTGCATACAACGTTTTTTTTGCCTTTATGCTATGTATAAACAAACTATAATGTGTTGCATTTATGAAATTGATGAACTCCTGCAGAGAAAACGAAATTACATTTCTGCATGCAACAAAAACATTTTGAACTCCGAAAAAGAGACGTTGGGTTGAAAGTTACTTTTAAGTAAAATACTCAATGTCTATTTGAGTCCTTCTTGTATTTATGAAAAACGCCGAACTTAAATTTTCCGCCAGCAGCAAACCAAAAATAACATCAGCCAGCTGTCAGCCTGAAAAATGAAAGGACTATTTCACTGAACAATGAAAAAATATGAATATGAGTAAAATAATAGGCAATTAAAATATTTATCATACTTGGTTAATGCGATTTCTGCTCCTGGACCTCAGCGCACAGCGTCTGCACATCAGGGCTGTATGACGTCACCTTCATCTTTACACAGGATCGCAAGCTGTCATCTGTGAGGCATGCGCGATGTTTGTTTTTAATAAAGTTCATGTTGGAGAACACCTGCTCACATACATATGTGGATCCAAAGATCGACAGGACTCCAAGCGCATACTTTTTCATGTTTACATAAATGTCGGGCATAGCATTCCATGTTTCGAACACAAGTTTGTCCGGTTTTGGAAGGTTTTCAATATCACTCCATTTGTGATTCTGAGCAAGAACGGCCTTCTGACGGGCAACATCTTCAAGGTCTGCTGTCAAGCGTCTAAACTTGGACACCCATATGTCTTTGTCGGCTATGTCGGCCAGTTCCATCTCAAGATCAGGTTGACTCACACCTGCCAATGCAGTCGTATTCAGTAGGGAAGGATCGATGCTTAAGGGAGTGACCGGGAAGGATAATGTGTTTTTTTCCTCTCTGAACTCACAGAAGCGTTTCCCAAACGATGTTTGCATTGCGATGATTGCAGAATGTAAATACTCCGAAATTATCATGTCGTGACCTTGTTTGAACTCTCTCAAATTGGGGAAGTGAGACAATGTGCCTTTCTGTAAATCTCTGGCAAGCACTGTCAACTTGCGCTCGAATGCCAAAACATCCTCCAACATGTGCAGGGCTGTGCGTCCTTTCCCCTGAAGAGCTGTGTTCAGCGTGTTCAGGTGCGCTGTCATGTCTACCATGAAGTGTAGCTTTTCCAGCCACTCTGGCTGTTCCAGCTCAGGAAAGGTGAGCCCTTTGCTGCCCAGGAAAGTTTTCACTTCTTCCAGACACGCGACAAAGCATTTCAGCACCTCCCCTCTGGACAGCCACCGGACTTTGTTGTGCAGCAAGAGATCAGAATATGCACTTTCCAGCTCGTCCAGTAACAAACGGAATTGACGGTGATTTAAACTTTTTGCCATTATTTTACTGACAATCTGAATGACAACATCCATTACTTCTGTGCATTCCGGAGGAAATGTTTGAGCGCACAGTGCCTCTTGGTGCAAGATGCAGTGAAAAGTCAGCAGCTTTCTGTCCAGCGACTTCTGCAGTAAAGCCACAAATCCCTTGTGCGTTCCCGTCATATTCGGTGCCCCATCAGTAGCTACTGACACCAGATGGGTGGTCTTTATTCCTTTGGCTCTTAAACAATTCAAGACAGCCTCACAGATGTCCTCCCCCCGTGTTTGGTCTTTTAGAGGTATCAACTCAATCAGTTCTTCCTGTGGCCCGGCAGAGTTTACATACCGGCAGAACAACGCTATTTGTTCAATATCACCTTTGTCTTTAGACTCGTCACAGGCAATCGAGTAGGCCACAGCTGAATTGATGTCTTTAATTTGCTGTCTTGTGATGTCTTCTGCCATTTTTATGGTTCTGTCTTTGACAGTCTTTGCAGAGAGGGGCATATCCCTGATTTTCTGCACAATTTCACTCTTGTTTTTAAAGTCCGTGAATAGATGTTCTGAAATCTTAATGAAAGATTCTTTTATATATTCACCATCTGTAAACTGCTTCCCGTGCCTGACTATTTCCTGAGCGGCAATATAACTGGCGTATGTCGTTGATTTTCCAGACTTCATCCATTTCTGGAAATGATTTTTGCTCAGATCAACCTTCCGCATCAGTTCCGAAACGGCTTTTTTTCTCTCATCTCCATCTGGATATTTTTGAGCAAAGGCTGCGTGTTTATTCTGGAAATGCCTTGCGACATTTGACTTTTTGTTGTTTGCTAGTTTCTCATTGCATATTAAGCATACCGGTAAACCAGTCTCGTCAACAGTGAAAGCAAATGAATCTGTCCACGTATCATTAAACGTTCTGTTTTCTTCAGTCACTTTTCTTTTTTTAGAATTCTCCATAGTTGGCTTACCTTGGATCGAAAAATTAAAGAAATCGCGCACTGGCGGGTGTCAGGTATTGGCAGTGGTGACGTATATTAATAGCGATAAAAACACGTTGTAGCGGTGTGCTCACGCAGTCAGTAAACTGCAGTCGAATAACTTTATTCGAACTAAACAGCCTTGCTTTTAAGCCTCCCTCAACCCAGCCCCCATGGACGCAGATGCTGCAAAAGACGCGTACTCACAAACCCCCGTAGGCAATCTCCCTTAGCCGGAATGCTGGCTAATTGTGAGCCGTTTCGGATGTGCCAGGAAATGTGTCGCCACACTTAGATTGTACAAGATCACCATAATCTTCAAATTTAGAATTACATTTCAAAAGCTAACAAACTAACATAAAATACATTTTAATTAAATACTGACCAATTATTTCCCAAAGCCACAGGGAGCCGCAGCACAGAGGTGAAAGAGCCACAAATGGCTCGGGAGCCGCAGGTTGCCGACCCCCGGGCTAGGTACTCAAATCTGCTAAACTTTGGCTCGTTATTTGCTCTCAAGCTTCGGCTTCACAGCTTCGAACCGGCCTCAAATCCACCCCAGCCATGGCTGCACCTGCATTCGCGAAAGACAAGTGGGATGACTCCTTCAGGATACCCCAAAAATGCCAGGGTGTACGGATGGTTCAAAGGCAAAGAGAAATTACAAAACGTGGGTTGCAGTGATCTCAGTCAAGAAAAATTTAATTGAGTAGTTAGTAGTTTTGTTTGCTGCCCGCAAAACATCTCTGAGTCTCGCCAGCACCATCTTTGTCAGAGAATGAATACTTGTCTAGATTTGTGTGGGTCCCCTCACTGTACATCTCTCTCCCTGATCCGTGGCATTGTTCACAATCCACCCTGTCAGTGAGGCCCTAATAAAACTTCCTCTGAGCCCTCAACCACTCTACTTGTATACCCACTCCATTGATATAAAATGCTGCAGTTAAGGGGAGCAATACACCAGCACCAGCTCAAACTACTGAACCGATCATCACCTGCCATTGCTCTTCATGAGTCCAGTGTTCATGTGACTTTTATTCAAAGTTCAAAGTAAATCTATTGTCAAAGTGCATAGATGTCACCATATACAACCCTGAGATTTGTTCCTTGTGGGCATACTCAGTAAATCCAAGAAAGGTAATAGAATCAATGAAAGACAGCACCCAATAGGGTGGCCAGACAACAATGTGCAAAAGGCAACAAACTGTAGAAATACAAAAGAAAAAATAATGATAGATAAATAAATAAGCAATAAATATCAAGAACATGAGATGATGAGTCTTTGAAAGTCTGTTCATTCAGGGAAAATATACAGAGAACTCCCACCTCTTGCTCGCAATGTTCAGAATATCAGGAAGCAGGAGTATCGTTACTCTAGGCACCATGAAACAGCCTGAGCATCTGCAGTGCACTTGCAGCCTCTCTCACAGATTTCCCTTTTGGCAATCCTAAAGGCAGGGACTGCCCCTCCCAATGGGACAATGTGGCAGAATGTCTATTTAACAATACATTTCTAAGTTAATTTAAATAAGCGGGAAGTCAAATTTAGCTTGTGTTTCACACTGAGGCAAACTGATATTTGGGGCTATGAGCTAGATGCATTTGTAACTGGACTGGACATGAGGAAATTTTCTAAATTTCTATGACATTTTGAATCTTTCCACCTTCAGCTGGTAACATTAATAGATGTGCATAATAGGATAACTTCAATTGTGTTCATTATTAGCAAGGGATTACTTTAAGATTTTGAACTGAGATGTACTGTGTGTCCTAAAATAATTCCTACATAAACTTTAAGCAAAAAAGTGCCGATTTTTGGGATTGGCACTTGCAGAAGTACCAATTCATCAGTGTTAATATCCCATCTAAAAACACAATTTGAAGAGCATTCCACTCATTTCGATCAGACTCCATTCCCGATGATGCCCAAGGGGCCAGTGACAGATGGGATAGGCTGACTACTATGTCTGTCACTCCAGCTGATCTGGAGGAAGCACCACCAGGAGGGAAGAGAGGTGTGGGTCCACTTCTCTGCACACCAGGTGCCCCTGCTTAAATTATAACCACAAGCAAAAGCAAGAATAAGATGTAAGGGAAGCCAAGAATAACAGTATATTTGAGATTTGAGATCATTGCAAATTGGAATTAAACTTTTTCACATTAATCCTTATTTAAAAAAGATAATAGAATCCAGGAATAGAAAAATAACAGGCTAATTAAATGATGCAATTAAAATTTACAATGTCCTTGCTGGAATAATTTAACCTCTCTTAAAGTGAAGATTAAGAATTATTTTAATAAATTAATTATGTAAATTCATAATTTTGGGGAAAAATTGTACATTAGTTGAAAAGGGGTCAAATTATATTTGGGAAATGAAAATCTATTTAATTTTAGCAAATCTTTGAAGTAATTTTGAAAGAGCCAAGGTTCAATAATTTTCTGCTTGTGCAATTTAGTCAAACAGTCTACACAAGAGATTTAAAAATTGGATTCCATTCACTTCTGGTGGACAAATTGTGAACCTCATATTGCACTAACATCCATTTAAACTGCTTGACAAAATAGCTTTGAAATCTGGTAAAATTCCACTAAAAGCAATACTGATATGCTTAACAAATAGAAATCATTTGCTATTATAAGAATATGCTTCTGGATGGGAGTCACATGCTGCAACTTTGCCATACTGACTGCTGGAGATGAGTGGGAGCCCATGGCAACCACAGCATAACTACAGAAAAGGGGCAATGCAAGTCGGGAGGAATGTGGGAAGAGGAACAAAATGATGTGTGTCTCTGTGAACTTCCCCATAACCAACAACTGCAGAATCATTCCCATCAGTTCCTCTGGAATGAGTTGTAGATTGATTGAAAGGGCAGCCATTGCAAGTTACAGCTCACATCTCATTTAGACAATGTGCATGCATCAACAGCTCTCGAGTTTCTTCTTTAAACCATGTATCTCTGAAACATTTGAGAGGCTATTCTCAGTACCCAGTGGTAGCAGGACTTTACTCTGCTGTTCTTAGCCAAAGTACCTTGAGTGATCATTGAGCAATTGGCTGCTAACTTTATTAATCAGTAAAAACCATAGTTTGCAGCCAAAGTCTTTGCTTTGTGCTGGCAGTGGAGGAACCATATAATGTTATTAGCTATGGAACTGACGTTGGGCAAACATTAGCGTCACTGAAGTGAATTATACATTTGCACACAAGAAGTGGGCTCTGATGAATCCAAATTCCTGACCAATGAAATGTGTAAAGGAATGTTGGGGTATTTTTATTCAGCTTCTTTTAGCATTCCCTACTGTTCTAAGTTGAATCAAACAAATAGCTAAATGGAAGGGAAAGGAGCAAGTTTAACATCTGTCTTTGCAAAAGGCTGCACTCTATAATCCAACAAATGTGGAAATGTGGAGCCGCACACAAAAAGCTGGAGGAATTCAGCAGGTCAGGTGGCATCATGGACTTTGTGTTTTTCCAGATCTCAGTATCTGCAGACTCTTTTGTCTACATGGGAAAAGCTCTTTGATAAACTGTAGATAAGAGCTTCCAGTCTCATGTCACTTTAATTCTCTCACACTGATGTCTCTGTCTTTCACCTCCTGTTTTGCTGTAATGATACCCAAAGGAGTAGCAGTTACTATTCGTCTAGACACAACATAATCATCTGGACTTAATATTCATTGAACAATTTCATCCGCTCCTGATCTCTTTTCCTTCACAGATGTGGCTGTGTCTTTTCATTTGAGTTTGTTTCGTTTTTCCTTTTCCATCTCTGATTGCAAGTTTTTAAAGTAAATATTATTACCTTCATTATTTTGGTCTGTACTCAATCACAAAAGTTCATTCGGTTCTCCCCACCCTTCCCTTCTATGCAACTTAAAACAGAATTGTCCTCTCATTTTTCCAATGAAGGATTTGTTTCTTTCCTGATGGATGGGGCTTGACCTGCTGAGTGCTTTCAGCATTTCTGCTTTTCTTTCAGATTTCTATCATCTGTAGTTCTTTTCTTTTCAATCGTTTGGGCTTTTGTCCAACCATGTCCCATTATGCTTTCTCTGACTACCTCCCATTGAAGCTCACACATGGTAACTACCCTAGGACATAAAATCACTCAGTATATTAATTCTTTTCCCCTCATCCAGGAGATGTTTTGCTTTTCTGCAGTAATACTGTGGCAACCCATTTCCTGGCGCATCCAAACCGACTCACAATTAGATAGCCTACGGGGGTTTGCGAGCACAGAGCTTTGGAGCCTCTGCGCCATGGGGGGCCGGTTGAGGGAGGCTTAAAAGTGAGGCTGAAGTTTTCGAATAAAGTTTTTTCCTTCGACTGCAGTTACCGACTCCGTGTCATAATTTTAGCGCTGCGTGTAGTACACCGCTACAATACCACATTTTAGGAACCTCTGATCTGTAATCCAGTAAGAACCAACTTGGTGAAGTCAGACAATTAGTTTTTAAATGTCTGTGCTTTGACAGTTGTATGGTTAATTTTGTTAAATGTAACTCTTTACCCTGTTTGAATTTCCAGTCTACTAATTTGCAATTACTAAATAGTAATTTTCTCTATTCATTCTCTTTATTATTTTAAGAAGTTTTATAAATAAACCAGTTTAAGAGAAAGTAACTAAATTTATAGCTTACAATGTTGCTTGGTAGAAGTTGCAGCTTTGAATTTTATTGAAGTTGAGCTATTTAGTTCTCACCATTTCTCACCATTCTCACTATTTAGTTCTCACCATATCTGTGCCACTGAAATAAGGAAGTTCAAGTTCAGGTTCTATTGTCATACGACTGTGCATATTTACAACCAAACAAAACAACTTCTGCTGGTATTCACATTGGGAATTGCCACAAGCAGCAGACAACAATAACTGACAAATCTAGTGCATTAGGAAGGCAGGGTACCGATGGCAGATAATAGTCTTGTTGATGTGACCACTATTTACCAATGATACAAGGTTGAAGGTTGAGTGGAAGCTAACTAAGCCAAAAGATCTTGATTTATTCCATTTAATTTTAGGGTTCCTACAAACTGTTGGTGCTGCTTAATTTTTACAACTTATAAGAATTCCTGTAATACAGGTTGACGGAGATTAGTGGCAAATTAGGACTTGATGGCACGAGGGTTTGAATGAGCTCTTAGTGATCCAAACCCCCCCGTGTCTGGCATGGACACTAGTGTCATCAGGTGCACTGCTTCTTTGAGATCAAGTTTCAGGTCAACACCATCTCTTAAATGCATTCAACAGTAGGAAGACATTCCAGCAGCCAGTCAGAACAGATGTTTCAGTGAAGATTACATTCCTTCTGGTGGATGGATCCATAAATGTGTGAATGGAGTTGGCGACCTCTCTTTTCTCCAAGCTCTGGGCTCTGAGTAAAGCCCGCTGCTGGGTCTCTCCATGCCCTGACATAGAACTCAGGCATTCTGACAAGCCTCCTAAAGCTACAGGCATTTCATTTTCCAACCTCATCTAACTTCTGTAGGTTGCTTTATTGAAGTTCTCAGCAGTGCACTTTGTGGCAGAAAGTAATGTCTAGAATCATAAAGCATAAAGAGAGGCTCTTTAGCCCATCTCAGACATGGTGACCAAAAAAATTAACTGAGTTAATCCAGCCTCTCCTTATAACTCGAGTTATAAGTAGACAGCCCCAACAGATTTGCAGGTGAAGTCTTGCCTCAGGTGTGTGATGCAATTGCAAGGATCTAACATTTAAAACTATTTTCATTGATCACCACAACTTGTACAAGGTCAAAGGCTTCCTGCACATCAACATTTAGCGTTACCTGATCCTTCAGCATTCTGCAATCATATCTGAAGAATAGAGGGTAGATCTCCCCTTTTCCAACTCTTCACATGGCCTTGAGGCAGCAAACCATGGAACCTACACAGAAATAACTTGTGGTATTGATGGAAGTATGTTAGTATAATCGAAAGTTGGTTGTCATTTAAAAAGCAGAGTCAGAATAAATGGATCTTTTTCAGGATGGTGGGTTGTAACTAGATAGTATCCCAGGGACTAGCTCTTGACCCCAAGTTATTTATTGTTTATACTAATGACTTGAAAGAGTGCTCAGAATGTAAGGCATGTAAGTTTGTCAGTGGCATGAAAATTGGTGGAGAGGCAATTTAGGATAAGGATATATGATGATTCTGCAAATGGTAACGTAGGTTGAGCAAGTGAGTAAAAATTTGACAAACAGAGTTTGGGAAGTGCGAAGTTAGGCACTTCAGTAAGAAGAATGAATGGGGGCTTATTAATATCAAGAAAACCCACTCCACTCACCCCCCACCCCACTTACAGCAGTTTCAAAATCCTGGGAGAGTACATCACACACATCCTTTCATGGCCCCAGAACACATTTAAGAAAACTCATCAATGCCTCTACTTTATGAAGAGGCTGAAGAGAGCTGGACTTTGTACGTCCATATTCACGTCATTCTACAGATGTACAGTAGTGAGCGTCCTAACAAGCCACATCACTGCTTGGTACAGAGACTGCACTGCAGGGCAGGAAGGATCTAAGTGGGTATTCAAAACTGTCCAACGCATCATCAGCACTGGCCTACCTGCCATCAAAGACATATATACAAATAGGTGCCAGAAAAGGACCAGTAACATCATGAAGGACTACACTCACCCTGCCCATGGATTATTTGTCCATTTCCATCACTGAGAAGGTGATGTAACATCTATGTAAGGACAACTAGATTCAAAATCAGTTACTTAATTCAAACAGCAAGACTGATCAACACCTCCACCCATTAACTCCACCACTACTTTATTATTTCCTGTCAGAGGCATCTTATGTACAGCATAGCATCACTCATAGACATATAACCAATCTATGCATATAAGCTATCCTTTGTATTTATATTTATTTAGATTTTAAAAATTATTATTTGTTCTTTATCTCTTGTGTTTTCTTTTGTTCTGCATCAGATCCAGAGTAACAATGATCTCATTCTCCTTTATACTTGTGTACAGGAAATGACATTAAACGATCTCAAATCTTGAATCTAAGTGGAGGGAGAGTCTGCAAATCAGTGAAATTCAGAGGAAGCTAGGTGTTCACAGGCATAAGTCACAAAAAGTTATCATATCAGACAGTTATTGTGGGAAAATGGCATATTAGCCTTTAATCCAAAGGTGTTGGAGTTAGGAGATAGGGAAGTTTTGATACAATTGTGCTGTGTTGGTGAGGTCAAATCTGATCCCACACATACGGAAGGATATTGTAACACTGAAGGCAATCTAGGAATAATTCCTAGGATAAATGGATTGTCCTATCAAGAGTGACTAATCAGATTGGGTCTGCATTTGGAGTTTAGAAATGTGAGGGGTCAGCTTATTGAAACATTGTTGATTATTGATCCTCTCCGAGCCATGTGGTGCATTGGGCAGCAACCTTGCCGTTTCTTTAGCATTTGTCTGTTTTTTCACTCCTCAAACCAGCATAGATGGAACGCATGCAAGGAGCTGGCTGGATTTGAACCCAGGACCACTCACCTCGAAGTCCTGCATGGACACCACTGCACCACTGGCCAGCCTTATCGTAAAGGGGCACGATAGGATAAACATCAAGTTGTTTTCACTGGTGGGGAGAAACAGTTGAGGGGATATAGTTAGAAGATAAAGGGTTAGTCATTTAAAGCTGAGGTAGGTAAATGTTTCTTCTCACAGTGATGGTAAATCCCTGGAATGTGGAGGGTGGACCATTTGAAGTATTTAAATTGGAGGTATGCAACCTTTTGAAAGATTGAGTGATTGAGGGCTATGAGGATGGGGAACAGAGAACAAGTTAAGGCCTGGGACTGATCAACCATGGTGATATGAATTGGTGAGGCAGGTTTGAGGGTGATGATTGACCCCTCCACCTCCTCCTCCTTTCTTTGTTTGTCCTTGTGGTCTCCTCTCATGTTGTGGCCTTTCTCATTTTACCAGTGTGTAACTGCTGTACCTGAAAGAAGTGCAAACGAGCTTTCAAAAGTAAATCACTACAGAACCAGGTAATACTCCAAGCCAAGATCTTTTCAAACCAAGCTCCAATCTGCTAACTAAATCTGCTGATGACACTACATTGATTGGCCTTATCTCATACAATAACGAAGTGGCCTACAGGGAAGAGGTCATCTCTTTGACACAGTGGTGTCAAGAAAACAACCTCTCCCTCGATGTCACAAAAACAAAGGAGCTGGTTGTGGACTACAGGAGCGATGGGGATGGGCTAACCCCTATTGACATCAATGGACCTGGGGTTGAGAGGGTAAATAGCTTCAAGTTCCTTGGCATCCACATCACCGAAGACCTCATGTAGTCTGTACACACCAGCTTTATGGTGAAAAATGCACAACAGTGCCTCTTTCTCCTCAGACAGTTGAGGAAGTTTGAGGGCCCCCAAATCCTAAGAACCTTCTACAGGGGCACAATTGAGAGTATCCTGACTGGTTTGGGAACTGTACCTCCCTTAATTGCAGGACCCTGCAGAGAGTGGTGTGAACAGCCCAGCGCATCTGTAGTTGTGAGCTTCCTATGATTCAGGACGTTTACGAGGACAGGTGTGTAAAAAGGGCCCATAGGATCACTTGGGACCCAAGCCATCCCAACCACAATCTATTCCAGCTGCTACCATCTGGGAAATGGTACCGCAGCATAAAAGCCAGAACCAACAGGCTCCGGGATAGCTTCTTCCACCAGGTCAGCAGACTGATGAACTCACGTTGATTTAAGTATACTCTGTATTACATTGACTGTTCTGTTTATTATAAATTACCATGATTGCAATTGCACATTTAGATGGAGACATAACGTAAAGATATTTACTCCTCATGTATGTGAAGGATGTAAGAAATAGTCAATTCAATTAATCTGACCATTTTACTCTTGTTCTCTGTCCATAGAAGTTGATCAACTTACTGAATTAGTCGGTAATTTCTCTCACTGTGTCACCTCACAGTGACACGCTCTTCATTCTCCCAGTCCATGAAATGCCAATAAAAAAGCCAAAATACCCACAAGGCAAGAGAAATCCAGTAAGTTAAGCCAAAAATGGTCCATAGAAAACAAGTCACCACGAAACTCAGTGACAGGGTGGAGTGAGACTGAATCTGCAGTAAACACTGTTAATTTATCCTAGGCATATAGATGCCAGGTAATGAGGTCTAAAACTACAATAATCCTCAGAGTTACATGCCTCCCATTATCTTGGTCCATGGGATAAACACAAGCCAGGCCTGACCAACCTGGCTAGGTCACCTGGGTGAGAATGTCTAATGATTAAAGACCCGAAATGCCCAATGACCCCAGGTTGCATTACTGATGATGTGTCCCAGTGCACACCCAAGCTTTCAAGCCTTTAAAAATGCAGCTCAGTTTTAGCTGGTGACAGCCATACCTGATGTTGGCACCTAAAGGTTGAGTATCCTTAGCAGAAATGCTTAGGACTGGAAGTGTTTTGGATTTTTTCAGATTTTGAAATATATAATGAGATAGCTTGGAAATGCCACTATTTCTGACACTGAATTTATGTGTTAATGATAAGCATTCTTTGTCTTACACTTGTTCATCACATATATGTACTTAACAGTAAGAATTATTGCATACAATTAGTATAATGAAAAAACAATGTGTGCCGGGAAACAAATTGGGAGAATATCTGAATCAACTGTTGAACAACAACAAACAACGGCAGGCTTTCAATCTCCACCTACAATGCATTGTTTTGATTAAAAGGTTACAGTACACTGTATTTGTATTTCTCTTTACTTTAGGTTTTATGCAAGGTATAAAAACAATCAGCATCGTAGACATATTCTGGTGTTAGATTTTCATCAGAGACACCTTAAAATTTAATGCCATTTTCTGGAAGGTATAAAAGCAATTAGCACTGTAGATTGGTTCTGGTGCTAGATTCCCATGATCAGCAGATGCTTTAAAAATTTAATGTGTGTCTTCTCTTAAATTTCTACAACTAGCCTGCTGAATATTCACAATTATTTTCAATTTTTAGTTCGTTTAGATCTTTTCTTGTTTCATGATCGGCATACTGTTAAGCAGCATATGTTCATTCCTACGCTGACAATACACAATGCAATATTTTTTGCTTTATGCTGGTTCTTCTATTTTTCATTAACTTTTGCTCATTATGCTCTGAACATGCAGACAGTGAACATCTTGGCATCCACTCGGCGATCAAGGACCAGACGTGGAAGTGTGACAAAGGACATAAGTGGGTGTCGGGCTCTCTCAGATCAGGGGATCCCGGGATTAAATGCCCATGTGAGGAGTCCTGGAGGCAATTTCTCAACTGTCTGTTGGTTTGCAGAGACCTGTGCATTGCCTGGTGCCCTTCCCAGTGTCCTGTGGAATTTTCCATTTGTGATGTCATGTCACTGCTCAAAAACATTTTGGATTTTGGAGGTTTTTGGATTTTTGGATTTACGAGGACAGGTCTGTAAAAAGGGCCCGTAGATCACTTGGGACCCAAGCCATCCCAAACACAATTGGGATAAGGGTACTCAACCTGCACTACTAACAATCTGAAAGAACTTAAAACAGAATGCAATGCAGACAATGCAAAGGATTCAGCTACTGCATTCAACCAATGCAATAGATGAACGTAATAAACATTGTGACGAAGTAGTGCAAAGATGGCTCATACTTTACTGAATGGACACGGGTGAATTGTATTTCAAAATCCCCATCACAATTTCTGTACTTAACATTTCTTGGCTATTTAGTCTGAAGAACCTCTGAACATTTGGACGCAGTGATAAATTATGTCTGACCATGGAGAGCAAATCTACACAAATAAAAATGACGGAGGCATTTTATGTTTAAGGAAAACAATAGCAACTAATTTATTGCATCTCAAACATTGAACACAAAGTGTGGTCAAAGTACGTTACATAATTATATCATCATGGTGGACCAACCTCTTGAAGTGAACCTCAACTCAAAGGCGGTGGCTGTGAATTATGTACATTTTCACTGTTACGAACCCCGTAACTAGGTCACTTACCAGCAAAGATAGAGAGGTCTGTCGAAGTCTGATGATACTATTTTTAACAGTATTTATTAGTAAAAATACACAAAAATAATACCAATGCAAATATACATATAATATACGTCATCAATACTAAATCTAAAAGTGCGGGTATAATAATCATCAATAAGAAATAAGCTCTATCGTTGTCTAGGGGATAATGTATTGTCTGATGGAAATATAAAGTTCACTCAGTTCATGCAGGCTGCAGCCGTTGGGGACCGTTGTGTTGCAATGGTTGGAGAGAGAGAGAGAGATTTGGAGAAAAACTTGCCGGCTTTCCTTTTATGATTTCGATCTGTCAGGAGCCTTGTTGTCGTGGCCTTTCACTTGTGGCCTCTCCTTTAGCTAAACCGTTCTTCCGTGATGAGCCCGCCACCCAGGCAAGGGAGGACGCACACGAGCTCCCACTGGCTGTCGCTATTAAACGCTGTCACGGGATCTCTAGCGTTTCTCCTGGTGCGTCTCAAGGGGTTGTTCCCCAGACCCTCTTTTATCCTTACTCACGGGGTCTCAGATGTCAATCAGGTTGGGATGATGCAATCCCTCAACCAGCCCACTCTGGTTGTCCCCTGAGGGGTTTCAATGAATAGTACTGTACTCAATACACAATTTCGTCTCTAAGAGACAATAGCCGTTATCAATGGCTCCGTTTCGCTGATGTCAGGACACATTCCAAACCTCGTGTATTCTGGACGTCTCTCTCATTTCCTGGGTCTCAGACCCGAATTAATAGCGATCTTGCGATTCTCAAAAAGGAGGGGGCGACTTTGTACCCTTTGGCCCCTTAGAGTTGCTTCACATTCATAACATCACCAACTACATTATCCTTCACAGGTCCCCCCAGAATTCACTTATACTGGCATTGTAAGCCTGTCCAGAGCTTGGATGAGCTGCCTGGCTTGGTTCCTGTGTTCCATGGGTGGAGGAACAGCAGAGGCCTTTGACAGATCCAGAGGTGTGTTGACAAGCTCATGGTCATGTTGTGACTGCAGGGGCATGGTAGCAGAAACCTCTAAATTTTGAAGAGCTGGTTTAAGGCGATCTACCAAAATACATTCGGGTTTACCCCTCTTATCTGTGATAAGTCTTTTTTTCTCCATTCCAAAATTTGGAACGGACCATGATAAGGGGACCTAAGGGCATGTTGGTGTGCATCATGGCAGATGAAAACATACGAGGCAGAATATAGGACAACAGGAACCCATGAATGCTGTAGGGATAGGTGCAAAATAACTTCATTTATTGAGAAGGGTGGAACACTATTGAAAGGTCAACCAGGCAGTCGTAGCATCAGGAATAAAATCACCTGGCACTCATAGCAGCTGCCCATATACCGATAACTGTGTGTCCTGTTTTGGAGCTGTTCAGAGCCCCAGCAGGACCCATGGAAGATGAACATGCCAACACTCATCCATCAGGGAAGCCGTCAGAACAGCCTTTAAGGAGTGGTGAAACTGCGCAAGTAGGCCATTGGACTGTGGGGTGATATGCCATGGTGTGAAGTAGTCCTATGGCTAGGCTCCAGCCCATCAGAGCCCAGAGGTCTGATAGGACCGCGGTCAGAGGAGATATCAGATAGGGTGTCAAACCTTGCAACCCAGGTGGTAATGAAAACCCGAGCCAAATCTGCAGCAACCTTCAATGCTAGAGGGATGACCTCTGGCCATCTGGTGATCAGTCCACCATGGTAAGGAGGTGCCTGAAACTGTGGGAGAGTTGAAGAGAACCAACAGGGCCCACATTGACATGGTCAAACCACCGCTCAGGGACCTCAAAAGATGCACGATCATGATGATTATTTTTTGCCTACTGTCGTTCCATGCAGGCTGCAGTCCAATCACGCATGTCCCTTCTAAAGCCGTGTCACACAAGCTTCAGTGCAACCAGTTCTTGTGAGGCCTTCCAGCCCAATGTGAGAGGCCCCACGTACGGAGTCGAAAACAGTCCACCTCCAGTTTGCATGCACGATGGGGCAAGAGTGATCGGATGATGCATCACACAGGAGAGAAACCCCAGCTTCCCCAAACCTACTGTCAGCCAACCACAGGACCGTGACCGTTGTTTGGTAAGCCTGGACCTCTGGGTCAATAGCTTGGTCGGCTGCTATGGCAGTATAGTCAACCCCTGTGTGCATGGCCTCAATGGCTGGCCGTGAGAAGCAATCGGCCATGGCATTATTTTTCCCCTTGATATGTTGTATATGAGTTCTGAACTTCGATATGTAGGCCAGGTGGCACTGCTGCTGTGCAGACCAAGGGTCTGATACTTCGGCATTCGCGTGCATGACAGCATTGTGGTCATTGAATGCTGTGAAATAGCAACCCTCTGAAAGAAAATGGCGGACAACCAAACTGAGACAGAGAAGCTCATGGTCAAACATGCTGTACTTCCTTTCAGGAGGACAGAGCTGCTGGAATGATCACAGGAGGGAAAATTGTCAACCTGAGATTATTAACCTGCTCAGTTGAGGAAAAACACCAGAGACACGAAATTACCTCTGAAACTGTTTTTATTCAGAGAGGAGTTCACAGCCCCATGCACTTCAGGCGTAAGGTAGCCAACTCCCAATTTGTCGGTTTACAAAGGTCATACTTATACCCAAAAGCAGGGTACTACATTCACAAATATGGTTACCAATTCAAATTCATCAATTGATTGGCTATTGCATAGCTAAGCACGCGAAATACTCGGAATAAGCATAGACGCAAGCGTAATACTCGGAATGGGTATGGACGCAAGCAAAACACTCAAAATAAGTATATAGCTCAAAATACTTTGCCAAACACATTGTCTTGTGGTCGCAAGGTTCCTCTTCTTTGTGGTTGCCACCTGCTGTCTGGCACCTTAATTTAGCTACCTCTTCCCTGTCCTCCTACACTTCCCCAATGACGTATCCTCTCCCTGGTCCTGTCTATATATTTTGCTACACTCACCCCTCGCCCACCCCCTCTACACGTACCCCTTACCCTCTTCACATTCTCACTGGCTAAAGGTGGTGAGCAGCTGCCACTATCCATAGACAAACTGTTCATGCACAGCAGCCACAACATAGTCTGAAGCTTCAGTAGGAATGGCTATGGGAGCAATGGGAGCAGATGCACCAGGAGGGTCACGCTGGAAACAGCTTATTGGTATCATCAAATGCTCTGGTCATGTCCATTGCCCAGTATATTGCCCTTAAGCACATTATACAGGGGAAGCACAAATTCAGCAGCTCATAGAATGAAGCGGTGATAGAAATTCACCATGCCTAAAGACTCCTGTAGCTTTTCCAGCAGCGCATAGTGGTGTGAAATCCGTAATAGCATTCTACACTTGATGGGAGGGGGTTTCGCACCTTCTGTGGAGATGCAATGACCAAGTAAGTCAATGGTTGACAACCCAAACTGGCATTTAGCAGGGTTAATAGTCAACCCGTGTTGGCTTAGTTGCTCTAAAAGTGTGTGGAGATGAGATACAGGCTCGGATTTTGATGCAGTAGCAACAAGTGTGTCAACCAATAGAAAATCTAAGTCTTCTAATAGGCCGGCTGGTGGCGTAGTGGCATCAGCGCTGGACTTCGGAGCGAAGGCTCTTGAGTTCAAATCCAGCGGTCTCCAAAAACCTGGAGAGAGATGGGCTGCAAAAACCTGGAGAGGGATGGGGTCTGCCAGGTTTCACATGCCCAAGACACGCCCTATAATGAGCAATCACCAAAAAGATCAGTACAGAAAGCTTGCCATGACAGCACCCTGACGACTCCACCAGGAGTTAAGGGCACACACATACACACACACACACACACACACACACACACACACACACACACACACACACACACACACACACACACACACACACACGGGACTGGATATGGTCAGGGCTGGTGGCCTCGTTAATGTGTCAGTAATCACCACATGGCCGGCAACCACCTTTGGACTTAAGTTCAAAGGGAACATGTGGAGGGGTGAAGCCCAGGGGCTATTAGACTGGCGTACAATGCCAAGTCTTTCCATGTTGGCAAACCCAGCCTTCACGGCCGCCAGCTATTTTAAGTCCAGTCTGTGCATGAGGGCATAGACTGGAGGGCCAGTTGAGGAAATGCGGTGCTCGACCCCGTGTTTTGTGACTGTAGTGGAGAATATGGGCTTGGTGAGGCTGGGGAATTCACTCAGCAATTGAGCAAACTCACGTGCAGTGGTGCACATGCTCGACAGAGTCATTGTGGGGAATTTATTGGGGGAACAGGTTAATGACTCAAAAGTCTTTGACATCCATCAGCCAGCAGTTCTTATGATTGACTAATAGTCCTTGGGCACACAGGATATCTGCACTGAGCAGAGTTCTAGCCACTTTAGCCAGGACAAAGTCCCACGTGTAACGTCACCCACTGAAGCAGACCATCACCCATTGTATCCTATAAATCTGGAGCACTCGTGTCACACGAGAAGCATTGCCCTGAAAGGGAGTCTGTGATGAGCAGTAGATAACTCTGGCAGCTGGGACCTTCCGTGTTCACAGACCCCTGATGTCCTGATGTGCTGGCACGATCAAAGCTGCAAGGTTGGCACTTCCTAACGTTCATTCCAAAGTCAGCATGGTAAAATCACAGGCTAGGCATCATGGGTCTTGCAGTCACGGGCATCCTTATTTTGGAGGCCTTGCTGACTGGGCTTACTGGGGTTGTGAAAGGAGGAGTGATGCACCGTTGCCCAGTTGGGTGTAGACTATCAGCCATTTTAGCCTTCGTGGGTGCATTAGTGTGGGCTATGCAAACTTGATCAGGCACTTGCAGCATAAAGAGTTCTTTGAAAATAAAACAAGGATAGTGATTTGTCAGGAGAGACAACATGTGGTCCATTAGCTCCGACAGCTTAGCATTGCCGAAGCCAGGCAAGGAGAGCAACTGTTTGTCGCACTGAGACTCTGCTAGTCCAAAAGTCTGTAAAAGGTGAGTTTTCAGTGAACAGAATTTATTGCATTCAGCCGGGTGTTCTGGTAGGCTCACCACTCTCACAGCTGTGGAGTTGTTGAGCGATACTACCACACAGAAGAATTTAGCGTTTCCGGCAGTGATTTCTCATAGCGCGAATTGGGCCTCAGCTTGTACAAACCAAGCAAAGGCATTTTGCTCCCAAAACTCCAGCAGTTTCAAAGCGACTGCATTGGCCGACATATCCAATAAATCTAGAGCATCAGGGTCACCAATATGGTTTCTCGCAAATAAAAATGGCGGAGGATATTTAAGGAAAACTATAGCAACTAATTTATTGTACCTCAAGTACTGAACACAAAGCATGGTAAAATACTTTATGTAATTACATTATCATGTCAGACCAGCCTCTTAAAGTGAAACCCAACTCAATGTCGGAGGCTATGAATTATGTGCATCATTTAAGTTTGAACTTCAAGACATTAATTTGCATTGTACATTTCTTTTGTATACAGAATTCATTGTGAATCAAAATATAAGCTGTCATCATAAGATGTGTAACTAGACTTCAACAAAATATCCTCTGCATAACATACAAATAATGTACTTAGGGGATTTCTTAGCTTTCTCCCTATCTACCTTATCAGTTTCATTAATACCTCAACACTTAATTTAGGAATTTAACTCATTGAATTCAAAATCTAATTTCTTTAATCTCATTTTATATATTACACTTCAGAGTCCAGTAATCATCTGGCAAAGCTGCAAAGATACCTCCAGGATATACTTTCTAATGTGTAAATCCAGACAGCTCACACAATCCCAGATGTGATTTTAGCAGGATTTTGTACTTCTGCAGGATAACTTCTGTGCCTTTTGTCTTCTAGTTCCCTAGATGAAGCTATAAAAGCCAGAATCCAATTATCCTTTTCATATAATTTTTGCACTGTTTCATAATTTCAACAATAAGTACCTTTGGAATTCCGCTGACTCTATTATTTAGAAAGTACTCTGTTTTATTCAATTTTAGGATCAAAATGAATAACTTCATTTTTACCTGTTATTGTGGCAATTCACCACAGACGGTGTTAGTTTCTTTAATCTCTTAATATCTTTAGTGCTCCAATGTACTTGTTTACAATCCATCTTTCTCTGTGTCATTAGCAAATTAAGATATTTGTTCTCTGTTACAGTCATGATATGTAATATGAGACATCACTGTGTCTGCTATCAAGAAATGGGAAGAAATGTAAATGAGACAAAAATAATGTTTTATTTTGCCTGACTTTCCTGCCAATTGCCTTGTTTAAATTTTTGAGATAAGGTTAACAGGAGTACTGAACAATAGTATTACCACAAACTGAAAATCCTATATGGAAACATCTTAGAAGTCACAGTTGCTAAAGCATAGTTTTGCAGTTGACTGGCAACTAAAAAGTGATTACTTTGATATGGTTCGTCAACGTAAATGAGAGAAGTTATAAGTCAAACCAGACTTAGTAAAGTACTGTTTTCCTTCTGATGGTCAAATTATGGCTGGGTCTTTTATCAAGACTGGCACAAGATTTATCACACTATTATTCAAATACTACATATAAATAGCAACTAATATTCTTTTTTGTACATACAAGGTTAGAATAGAGGAGAAAAAAACATACCACAGAACTCTCCTTATCTCAGTGCTATGCCTCGCCATCACTGCAATATTACTCCAAGATCCAGTTTAGGCCCATAAGCATCCAGGATCCATTTAGCCTGTTCTGACACATTCACCATTTATTATGTTTGCACTGTGCGTGAGACTATATGCAGATAATGAAAATTCAAACTGGAAATTGAACGCATATTAATTGCTATGTTCACTCTTAACTCAATGTGGCAATTAGATTAGTTACTACAATATTATTTGTATTTAAACAATAAAAATGCTTTACTTAACAGCATTAATTAGGCAAACAACGCTCTATCATCTGGAAACGTTCCACATAGAAACTGTTAATTATTTATAGCTTTATCACACTGAAAACAGGCTGCATTTAGAAAGAGCCTTTACTTTAAATATTTGTCAATACATTTTATTAGATATAGTTTCCTAGAGTGATGTCCGACATCTTTCACCCATGAGTTGCAAAGCCAAGTCCTTGCCTATCATTCACTCATATCCTAATTTGGTAGCATGAATGAAACTCATTAAAAATGTAAACATTATACTATTATCTGGAAAAGAAGGATGTGATTTGTTTGCACTAGCTCCAATGGGAATGTACCAAGAACATTGCTGATAAGAGGATGAATATTGAAAACTCTGAAATATAAATCAAATAAAAACATTATTTAAAATGAGTATATAGTTAAAAGCACGAAACATTGTGAACATGGGAAATTGCTTAAGAATATTACAGATTAATTTATTTATTGTACTTACGTAGAATTATACAGTGAAATGTGTTGCTTGCATTAACAACTAACACAATCTAAGGATGCGCTGGGGACAGGCTGCAAATGTTGCCATATATTCTGGCGCCAACACAGCATGCCCACAATGTTCCAAAGAACAACACAAGCAGCAACAACAATACCAAAAACAGCAGCAAACCATGCACCTTTACCCCTCTCACCCACTCACATGCGCTGACAGGCAGCTTCCTAGCATCCAGCCTCCAGTCCCTGGCTCAGACTTACAGACATCAGGCCTCTGACTTTCAGATTCCTCCAATCAGGGGCTTCAACCATTAGGCTTTGATTTCCAAACTCACCAACTTCTGTCTTCAACCTTTGGGATTTGACCTCCAGTATTAACCCCAAGCTCATGGGACGCTGAATTGCGGACTCTAGTGGGCCTTTGACTTGCCGACCTGGATGGGAGGAAGGTCACCAGCTCTCATGCCTCCTGCCTGCATGGATCTCCGATCCTGGGGCTCGCCAACCTGGGAGCTCACCAGCCGTCATCCATGGGGCTCACTTTCCAAACATCCATCCATGAGGGTTGCTGGTCTTCGACTCTGGAGTGCTCCAACCTGGATTCTGACTCGTGACCCTGTCCCAGACCTCTAACTCCTCCTCATCCCTGTCCCTAAACCCTACTTACTTACTACAGTACCTGTTATGCCACTGACGTTTAGGGCAGCAATGAAGGTTCTCATCTCTGGCTACCGTTGGTCTTGGTCTTGGTGGTGTTCAGGTCTTCCTTCATCATTTCAGAAACTTCTTACTACTGCCAGCCATTTAAGTCCCAGATGGAGACTCAGGAATGCCTTTGCACACAGATACAGAAATATTCTTTATTGCTGTTTCTGTAACAGTTTTGTTTGTCTAGTCACTTTGTTGGCCCTGAGTGGAACCCCCACCCCCAACCTTGAAGATTGGTGGACTATACTTAGTCTGGCCTCTACCCTTTGACCTGTTTCGTAAGGGTGACCATTACAAAAGCCAAAACATATGGCCCTGACTCCAACCAGCACAGCTCCCCCGGACACTGAGCCATGCAAGTCTCCAAGTAATGACAAGGTTGTGGTCCTCTTGGAGGCCCTAAACCCTAACAGTCCTTAGCTCCCTGTGCTGTCCCCCAAACCATCCCTACAACATAAAAAATCAGCTAGGTCTGAGCCCTGAAGTTGTCCATTTAAAAGTCAATCGATGAATCATAGTTGACTAGAACATTAGTACAAGTGTTGCACATGTGGGAAGTTACTGCAGGCTACTTATGCTGGTAAGTACTATTACCATGGAAATAAGTCAGCCAATAAAGAAGCAAAACAAGCTGTCAGGATGGAACTTGCTAAGGTTAAGGGAGGTCAGGTTTATGGTAGTAACTAAGGAACAAATAAAAATAGCCAGGATGATGTTTTAAGAATACAGTGCTTCTAGATACTACTAAACCCAATCTCAAAGTATTTCCAACATGACACAAACACAAGGTTGATGGTGAATGAAAGGTTTGAGTATACTATCCTAAAAATGGTAAGAAAAATTAAGTCCTACTACTAAACAGAAATAACTGGCTCAAGAAGCCCATCAAGTATATGAACATAATAATCATGGTGGTGGGCAAGTCACTATATTGGTGGCATTATACGCTGATTGACTGCAAGTAATTGTTGAGAGTTGTAAAGAATGTCTGGCCTACAATAAAAGAGCAGATGCAAGATTATCTCCTAAAAGACAAATGAAACCAAAGACACCAAGGTAGGTGCAGCAAATTGAACATTTTTAGGCCCATTTTGTGCATCACAATACATCCCACTTAATCAGAAACCAAATAAGATTACTTTTGTAAGTGTTGATCATTTGGTATTTGTGGTTAGTCCACGCCACTTCTTGTAAAGCTAGTACTACTGTCTCAGAACACTGTTTTCACCACGCAACTGGACTCTGAACTCAATGGACTCATTCCTCAATCATACTTTATTTTATTTATGCACAAGGAGCACAGCATGGCCACTGTCACCACACTGTTTCGACACCAGGACAGAAAGTGCTGTTTTTATATTTGACTAGCAGTTATGGATGTTGGTAATCTGTGTACATTAGAATTCCTTACTTCTGAGTTCAATCACCTTTGACAATAAAAGCATAAAAATAAATAGAAACTTCAAGCCAACAACCAATGATACTATAAAGTTAGCAAACAATTATCCCTTAGTTGGTGTGTGTGTCTGTATCCTTTTGTTTATTCCTATCTTGTCTCCTGTAAGTGTAACCTCCTTTGCAAAGGGAAGCTTTGCTTTGCTCTTCGAAGACCTTTCTTGCCTGGGCTCTCTGTGCTCTATCATTGCCTGGACATTATATTAACCCTTGCCATGCTGCAACTTCCATAGTGCTAGAACTTGATATTCATGGCACTCTAGCTTGTTTCCATGCAGATTGAGGGTCTTCCATCATTGGTAAAGACTTTCCAGCCAAACAGGAACACAAGTGGAGTTCAGCACTCTATTCCACTCACAACCAAGTGGGACTATGGAGAGAAGGGATCAGGAGATTAAAAAAGGCCTGGCAAAACTGGTCTACTCTAGAGGTAAAAGGTAAGCTACACTTATCCTTGAAGTTCAGCTAATTGTAAACAATATGCAACTAGCAAGAAAAGGGTACCTTATTTCTAAAGACATAATGTCAATTTGCATATATCCCTAATTGTTAAATCAGTTCAACCATCACCTACACAAGATTCAGCTGGAGTTGAGAGAATCTATAGGGATTCCAGGAATCATAAGAGAACCTGACAAGAAACTTTGAAAACCAAAAATAAGTGAATAGATTCAAGAAAAGAAATTCCATAAGAATAACTCTGATCCTAGATTTCCCTCTGTTGTAACTTTCGGAAACAGAGTCATTTGGAAGCTGGATCTGAGAAGTACAAAAGCTTTGATTCATACAGCAAACCTTCAGGAGAGAATCCATAAGGATCCAAAAGAATTTCAGTCTCCCAATACAATGTTTTATACTTCTTCAAGACAAAGATAATAATGAATAATTATTCACCACCAAGCACTTCTTTCCTCCCCCCCAACACCCACTTTCTGCTTTCTGCAGGGATCACTCCCTACATGACTCCCTTGTCCATTTGTCTCTCCCCACTGATCTCCCTTCTGGCACTTATCTTTGCAAGCGGAACAAGTGCTACACCTGCCCCTACACCTCTTCCTTCACTACCATTCAGGGCCCCAACCAGTCCTTCCAGGTGAGGCAACACTTCACCTGTGAGTCTGTTGGGGTCATGTATTGTGTCCAGTGCTCCCTGTATGGCCTCTTGTATATTGGTGAGACCCAACGTAAGTTGGGAGACAGCTTCGTCTGACATGGTCCCTTCTGGCACCTTGCTATTTACCTCAGGGATTGGGCCTCAATCACCTCATTTAATTTCCAATCGGTCCCAGGTTCCACTAAACTACACACACCTGCTTCCCATTAGAAACTGTAGGATAAAGACCCTGTGATCACAACAAGGAACTGCCGGTTCGTTGGTCGACTTGTGTACGAGTAACCTCATTCCATGGTTTTTAGGACTATCAGTTCTAAGTCTAGCATTGTTCCTGAATTCTCTACTAAAACCAAGATTCCGGGTAAAGACTTCCTTAGCAACCATTCCACGCTCACTATGACCGTTACGCCTCCCGACTCGGTCTCTGCACTCATGTTCAGCACTTGGGTTTGTTCCACCGCCATGTCCTTGCAACATCGTCGAGCACCTACACTCCATCCACCAGGAAAAACAGGATCTCTCAGTGGCCACCCATTTTAATTCCACACCCCATTCCCATTCCATCGTGTCCATCTATTGCCTCCTCTATTGCTGTGATGGGGCCACACTCCGGTTGAAGGTGCAACATCTTATATTCCATCTGGGTAGCCTCCAACCAGATGGCATGAACATCAATTTCTAGAACTTCTGGTAATGGCCCATTCCCCTCCTTCTCTATTCCGCATCCCCTTTTCCCTCTCTCACCTTATCTCCATGCCTGACATTGCCTCCCTCTGGAGCTCCTTCCCACTTTTTCTTTCTTCCATGTCCTTCTGTCCTATCCTATTAGATTCCCCCTTCTCCAGCCCTGTATCTCTTTCACCAATCAACTTCCCAGATCTTTACTGCACCCCACCCCCTCATAGTTTCACCTATCACCTTGTGTTTCTTCCTCCACTCTCTTCTAACTCTGACTCTTCATCTTTTTTTCTCCAGTCCTGCTGAAGAGTCTCAGCCTGAAACGTCATCTGTACTTTTCTCCATAGATGCTGCCTGGCCTCCTGAGTTCCTCCAGCACTTTGTATGTGCTGCTTGGATTTCCAGCACCTGCAGATTTTCTCTTGTTTGTGATCAGAATCAGGTTTAATGTCACTGATGTTAGTCATGTAATCTGTTGTTCTGCGGCAGCAGTACATTGCAATACATAACAATAAAAATTATAAATTATAATGTATAAACTGTATATAATAAAATTAAATAAGAAATAAATAAAAAAGCAAAAAAGAAAAAAAATAGTGAGGCATTGTACATGGGTTCATCGTCCATTTAGAAATCTGATGGCAGAGGGGAGAATCTGTTCCTAAAATGTTGAGAGTGCATTTCCAGGCTCCTGTGCCTCCTCCTTGATGGTAGCAATGAGATGAGGGAATACCCTGGATGATTTTGTCCTTAATGATGCATGCCACCTTTCTGAGGGATTGCTTTTTGACGATGCCCTTGACGTGTTGGAGCTAGTGCCCATGAATTTGTAACTTTTTGTAGCTTTTTCCAGTTGTGTGAAGTGACTTCTCCATACCAGACGGAGATGCAAGCAGTTAGGTTGCTCTGCATGGAGCATCTGTAGAAATTTGTAAGAGTCTTTGGTGACATAGTAAATCTCCTCAAACTCTTTATGAAATATAGCTGCTGTCATGCTTTCTCTATAATTGCATCATATTGTTGGGCCCAGCACAGACCTTCAGAGATCTTGACACCCAGTAACTTGAAATGGCTCACCTCTTCTACTGCTGATCCCCCAAAGAGGATTGGTGTGTGTTCCCTCTACTTCGCCTTCCTGAAGTCCACCATCAATTCCTTGATCTTTCTGTTGTTGTGTGCAAGGTTGTTGTTGTGATACCACTGAACAAGCTGATTATCTCATTCCTGTATGCCTCCTTGTCACCAGCTATAATTAACTACAGTTTCAATTGCTATAATCACTTATTACCTCTAACATTTTGTATCAGATAAATTTACCGAATTACATACTTACAATGGTAGCACATCCCAACTAGCAGAGCCCCTTTGCGTACATAATACTGGTGTCTGTTTCAGTAACCTTTGGGTACACACTCCAGACACCCAATGTAATACCTTTTTTGTTACAATTTTGAAGAAGGTGGCTCCATGAATATACAACTAATCAGAAGGTTAAGTAGTAGGGCAACACCTTTAGCAACACGCTAATAGCAGAAGCATTCATCCCTATGTAGTTTCAATGGGACAGAATCAGAATCCCCCATGTCCAGTGACTGGTTTCACTAGCCTCAAAGTATCACTCAGAGATTAAATTGTGTACATGCTTTATTTCCTGAAGACAGGTTCTCATTTCATGGATTAACTATGGATGTCAGAGAAATTTACTATTGCTGATTAGACTTAAACGAAGATATAGACCCTGGTAGTTGGTTTAACTACTTTATTATGTGATCACGGAGAGCCAATCATGACTCTGCTAAAGCGAGCACAAGGATGGTCTTTTGCACCTTAAAATACATGCAATTCAGTAGTTATGAGGGGTCAACAGTTCTTGCTTTGACATTATCGACAATGTTCCGAATGCTTCCACACCTTACACAAAATTAGGCGTTAGGTCACCACATACACAATCAGTTCCCCATTACTTAGAGGAAACCAAGTCATGAGTCATGTAGCCTTGGAGGCCAAAGGAGTCTCCCCATTACAATCAGTTCCCCATTAATTAGAAGAAGCCAAGCCGTTACATAGACTTGAAGGTCAATGGTTGGTCCACATTGATTATAAGAAACCAAGTAGCCTTGAGGGCTTAGGGTTCCTCCTTACACACAACATCCGTGTGTTATCAGTTCTTCAGTACCAATAGGATTTACTACATCTGTGCATTATAAGTTCTTCATTAGGATCTTGAGTCCTAATAACAGGCTACTCATTAGTATTAGACCCAATCTGCTTCTTAACCTGCTATTGTCATGATTTTGTTAACCCTCAATTCCCAGGCTTAATTTTCATCCACAATGGATAATAATCTATAATAGTGTTATAACTCCAGAATGATCCCTAACTCTTCCCAAATGGGAACTCCTGGTTGTTATGCAAGTTATCAATGTTAGGACCGTGGTAATAGAGATCAGTAGGTGAAACGGGACTGCAGATAGATCAGTTTCCAAAGGTAACATTAAGCCTGCTGCAGCAGCATTTATACCCTCAGAATGAGCTGGGAACTGTATATTAAATCAATACGTGCGTCCACTGTGATACCCTCATGCCCTGACTGGGCATGGGTAAACTGGACTGAGAAGATACAACACATGCTTAAGCCTAAAAAGAAACCTTAAAATTCCCTTTCCCTCAAAGATCTCCTATACTGTATACATTGCCTAGGAATTATAATCCCTAGAATGGTTGTTTTAGGAATAAGAAAGATTCAGACTCCAAAAAGAAGTCTTTCTTTTTATCTTTATGATTATTCTAATAATAGTCTGTGCTGGTTTAGCAGATGAGTCTGCACTATATCTCATCTGGCACAGGCATCCTTAAGCTTAAAACTCTGAAAATAACTAGATCCAAGAGATCTGTAAGCAATTATCATTTTAATTTAATGTAACTAAATGTACCTACCACTTGTTCATATGCTGACTAATGTGGTTAAGCCTTTAATCCTTGCCTCTGGCAAAGTGATTGTTCATGTCTATCTAAATATTCATTCTGACTGTAATGCAGAAGAAATGAACATTGACATCTTGGATGATAGGGATCCCTTACAAAAATAATTAATGACACTATGACTAGATTAGAGGAATCCCATAAAATGGATCCCAGCAAATATGAATGAAGATATAGATAATGCTATGTTGACAAATGGTCCAGGACATGAAACCATGACATTGATGTTATTAAATTCAAAGTAAACTTATTACCAAAGTACAAATATAGCACCATATTCTACTCTGAGATTAATTTTCTTGAGGACATTCACGCTATATACAAAGAAACACAATAGAATCAACGGAAACCCACAGATAACAAGGAACCGATATGCAAAAGAAAACAAACTTTGCAAATATAAAAAAGGAAAAAATGTATTAATTATAAATAAATAGACAATAACTATTGAGAAACTGAGTTGTAGAGTCGTTGAAAGTGAGTCCAAGGGTTATTACTACCATAAAAACAGGGGTACAAGAGCATGAAGACACACTCAGCATTTTAGGAACAGCTGCTTCCCAGACAATGAAGCAACCCATAAGCAATAACTCACTATTTTACTCTCTTTTTGCACTACGGATTACTGTGTGTATATCTATCTATCTATGTGCACACATACTGTAATTTATAGCTTTTTTATGTATTGCACTGTAGTACTGCCACAAATCAGCAGTATGTCAGTGAAATTAAACCTGATTCTGATGGTATGATTAAAATGCCTTGGTAATTCATCTCATTAATAATTTACATGACATTTTGAAACATATATTAATTTTCTTATAGGACTAATTTTCAGAAAATTCAAACAATGTAACTTGTGCAATGACCAAAAATATGAACACTCCTCTGAAAAGAAATGGACTACCTTCATTATGGAAGAAAACTTCACCAGCTGAGAGAAGCAGTAAGAGTACATAATAATGCAGACAAACGGTTGAACTTTTTCAAAGTTTGATTAGCAAGATCTTATGTATGATGAAGTGTCACACCCGAAATGTCGGCTGTTTATTCCTTTCCATGGGTGCTGCCTGACCCGCTGAGTTCCTCCAGCATTTTATATATTACTCTGGATTTCTAGCAACTGTAAAATCTCTTGTGTTTATGATAAGCGAGTTCTGACTATGAAAAACAACATTCAAGGAGGACTAAAATAGACTTAATATATGAGAATATTCTTGTTACTCACTTGTAGAATGAAGCTGATTAAAACTCTGCCTAATGTTTAAGGATGCTGTATATATAGCTGAGTTCAGGGAAGTGAATATTCTGACAATTTGATTACTCAGAAACCCTGCTATTGGAAAATGGAAATTGAGTATTTTGAGCAGCCAGTGGAAGTGGTCAATGAGT
This sequence comes from Hypanus sabinus, assembly GCF_030144855.1. Classification (NCBI taxonomy): domain Eukaryota; kingdom Metazoa; phylum Chordata; class Chondrichthyes; order Myliobatiformes; family Dasyatidae; genus Hypanus; species Hypanus sabinus. The sequence goes on from NC_082710.1 coordinate 45,583,809, forward strand.
ATTTTGATCAGCCAATCATGAAAAGCTCCTCTAGTAACTGTACCTTACAGGAACTGTTGTTGGAGTGAGAGTTTGCTCCCAGGAACAATCCTAGTAGGAGACTGGTCTAGAAACTAGTTTCAGCAAAGACAAGCTGGGCTAGAAATGTTCGCTTCGCAAGTGGGGTGTATGATGTGTTGGATCCTGAACAATAACAAGTTGCTGTACACTTAGTAAAACAGCTGAAAGAAATAAGTTTCATGTTTTATTCTTGACTCCTGAAGAAGCTTTACGATCCAAAGTTTCTTTGGGAGTCAAGCATGTGGCATAAAAGATAGCTGTTTTATTAAATGTTGCAGCAGCAAAGAAGAATAGGATATGCCAAGAAAACAAAAAAAAAACAAGGAAAAAACCAGTCCTGGTCATCTCATCCTCAGACTAGAGAATGCACAAATTCCAGTGATACAATTAACCGAAAATAGCTATATTCAAGTGGCATGACACCTGGTACTGAAAAACTGAAAACTGAGAAGCTCCTGAAAACTACAGAAGCAACTGTAGCATAATCATTGGAAAATTCGCTGGACATTTATAGGTATATAGATGTTTATATTGAAATACAAGCAAGTATAGGAAAGTTAAACTACAAGAAAAATATCAATACTACACTAGACCTATTCCTAAACTTTAGGAAGTCACTGTCCTGGGTTAGGAGGCTTATTGCTATCTTCAGCTTTTTTTAGCGCAGCAGAAGAAATTGTCTAATGTTCAAGTGTTTATTGTTAAATAGGTTGAATCGTTAACAAATGCTTCTACCAATCCTCTTGAGAAACAATATTTTTCATATTGATCTAACAAAAGAATCCAGCCTCCCGACCTGATCAAAGGAGTTGTGAAAACATTAGATGTGATGAGATCATTGGTAGATGGCAAACAAAAACAAGTTATAAATATTAGAAGGCAGTAAGGATGGGGGATGGGGCAGTAGGGGTTAAGAGATGAAGTCATTGAATCCTCAGATTTCTTTTCAGAGCTTTCTTTTTGCAATGGATGACATGTTCGTCTGCAACTCAGAAACTCTTGTGTTTGAAAATCCTTTGTAGAATTATAATCTCTGATTAAATTTATCATTCAAATAAATGTGCCCTATTTAAAATAAATAACTGTGTTTTATCTACTTTATTAGCTGGAAATATCTACTCCTTAGTCATGAGGGGAGATGTAGTGATTATTGACAGCTAAACCTTGACAGAAAAGAGATTAAAATAGTTAAGTAAATTATCAACTTATTGTTCTAAGACTACAGTATAATCTCCTTTAAGTGAATCTGAATCAGATTTAATATCACCAGCATATGTTGTGAAATTTGTTAACTTCATGGCAGCAGTACAATGCAATGCATGCAATATTGTGAATTACAATGGCCCAGGACCATTGGAACTGCTGGAACTTTTCAATGAGCGATGGATCCAAGATGTAAATGGATGAAACTCAAGTTCTCTTCTCCAGATCTTATCCTTTCCAGTTGACGAGGTGCTGCACACCTTATCCATGATGATGTGAATCCGTCATCTGGGGAAGCATGTTATACTGGACCACTTTCCACCACCCTTGGATCCATTGGTGCAGGCTCAGGTAGATTGAGTGGTCCATGGACAATGTGCTTGCGGGTAGGACACATGGAAGGTAAATGTGATCTGAGGGATGTGGCAGCTGGAGGTGGTAGGTGACTGGATTGATGCAATGAGGACCCTTAAAGCGATCAATAATCTGTGACAAGAGCGTGTGGCAGTTGGTGCACAGGACCTTAACCGTTGGCTCCTCCGCGGGGAACATTGGAGATTGGTCTCCATGAACTACTTCAAAGGGCAGAGGAGGAGTATACATTATGTGACAGCTCAGCCAAGAGGAGGTACTTCTTCCATGTGGAAGGGTTAGAGGCGGCGAATCGTCACAAAAACTTCTTTACTTGCTGATTGGCTCTTTTTGACTGACCATTGGTCTGCGGATGATAACCAAGTGACAAACTCACTGAGGTGCAGAGGAGGGAGCAGAAAGCTTGGCAGAAACAAGAGACAAATTGTTGGTCCGGGTGTGACACAACACCCTGGTGGAAGCTGTGGAAATGAACTACATATTGGAGAACCAGCTCCACCATCTCAGTGGCTGATGGAAGTTTGGGAGGGCAATGAAGTGGGTCACCTTGGAGAACCAATCTGCCATTATCATTATCACTTTAGCCCCATCAGAAGGTGGCAAACCCATGATGAAATCTATAGTGATGTGGGACCATGGGCATCCAAGGACTGGTGGAGGCCAAAGGAGCCCAAAGGGCTGTTGGTTGGAGGAATTGGACTGGGCACATTGAGGGCAGGCAGCAACAAACTGAGGCACATCTGCCAACAGGGTGGGCCACTAGAACCAGTGTTACAGAAAATCCAGAGTCTGTCATGCAACTGGATGGCTATAGAGGAGTGAAAAGTGGGCAAAACAAGCACATGGCTGCCTGAATGTCCATGCAGTTGTCAGGTGCATTGATTGGAGCAGGATTACACTGTAGACCCTGAAGGATCTGGTTCTCAAAGTCCCAGACAATCAGGTGAGGATCTGAGAGGATGGAATGATGAGCTGAGAGTCAATCACAGCTTCAGCTGGGTCAAACTGTCATGTCAGTGTGTCCACATTAGTGTTTCAACATTGGTTGAGTTGGTGGGTCCTTGGATATGAGGTTCTGTTGGTCAGTCTAGATCAGGAAGGGCTCTGCATTTCCTCCTCAACCATTCCTCTATGATCCATTTAAAGGCAAGTAGCTCCCTGTCTCCTACTTGATATCTGCACAGTGTAGAGTTGAACTTCCATGAGAAGACAGAAGGGTATGTCTTCCAGTTGAGTCATTTCTGGGAGAGGATGGCTCCAGCACCCATATGTAATGCATCCACCACACGACAAAAGTTCTGGAGGGGTTCTAATGGTGGAGAATGGGAGCAGTGGTGAAGTATCTCCTGAACTCCTCAAAAGTGTGGTCTGCAGCTGCAGACCAGGTTATCTGTAAAGTGGATGGCTTGTTGAGGGATGTGAGAGGACTTTCTTTTTTTTGTAATTTATTTTTTTATTGAAGTTCATCATCAAACAAACATTTCCATAAGGTGTATTTCAGACATTGTACATATATATCATATAATCATATATGTCACAAATCTCCACATAATATTTATCTGAGGTATACACTTATACAAAAGAGCAGAAAGAGAAAACAAGCAAAAGGAGAAAACTATGTACAAGTAGGGAGTGATCTTTTTTTACAACATATTCACTGATTTGTGAGAATAAAATCAGGCCTATGAGACATTATGTAGTTAAACCATTATTCCCGGTATGAATCAAATTGTTCCAGCTTATGACTAACAGATGCTGTTATCTTCTCCATTTTGTAAATGTCCATTGTGATTTCCATCCATACATTTAAAGTTGGGCTCTCCTGTGATAACCATTTCCTAGTAAGAGTCTTTTTACCAGCCACCAACAGTATATTCATTAAATATTTTTCTCTTTTCAACCATTCTTGAGGTATATACCCAAAATATATGGTCTTACTTTCTAAGGGTATTTCGCATTTAAAGATGTCTTGTAGGGCATTGTGTATCCCCCTCCAATAGTTTTTGATAATGGGGCAATCCCAAAAAAATATGATAATGATTTGCATTTTGATTTCCACAATTTCTCCAGCAAACTGGGAGGTTACTATCATAATGGGATTTCTGAGAGGGTGTAATTAAATATCTTATCAAGTTTTTCCACCCGAACTACCTCCATTTCTGTGAACTGGTACACTTCCATTGGTACCTCCATATTATTGTCCATTCTTCCTCAGATATAATTATCCCTCCTTCTGTCTCCCATTTTGTTTCACTGTATGAAGTCGAATGTGTTTTAAGATTTGACAAACCCTTATACATGCTTGAAATGATTCTACTACCATTATTTGAATTATATGCTTTTCTAAATAGCTCTATCAAGCATGTACTTGCCTTGGTTACATTTTAAAGGAGTCCTATTAGCATATTGTCACATCTGTAAATACTGATAAAAATCTTGTTTTTCTAATAAGTGTTTCTCTTTAAGCATTTCAAAACTGAGCAGTGTTCCTACTTTCATTATGTTGCAAAGAACTGTTATTCCTTTAGCTGTCCAGTCCTTAAATCTAGCATCTAGTTTATTAGGTGTAAAATCCGAGTCATATGCACACCATTTAAGAATCACAATATTTCCCTCTAAATTATATTCTTTTATAGTAGTTTTCCATATTTTAAGAGTCAATTTCACCTGTAACCCCCTGGGTCACCTCAGGCTCGCTCAGCTCGTTCTCGTCTGGGGGAGCAGCCTTCGGCCCCGCCAAACTGGGTAATCAGCTGGTGTGGATGCTGTGTGATGTCCCCGCCTCGCCCAAAAACAGACAGTACACCATATGCGATTAAATGAGTACAATTTATAAAGGTTACTATAACTAAGTGATTAATAACTATACAGTGTATATGAAGGAAAAAAATAAAGAAAAGGCGCCAAACTTATCAAGGTCCAAACCACTTCGTGCACAACCGTTGGAGCTCAATTACTGAAGTCTTCTGGCCACCATTCGATCCTCTCCGAACTCCTCGACCCGCTGCCTGGGACCAACCATGGTGGTCGACCAGATGCTCCACACGAATCTGTCTTCGTCTCCTCTCCTCACCGAAAACCTTGGGCCTCGGACCCCCGCTCGGGGTCCGTTCCGTCGCCCAGCTTCCAGCATCGCGTCCTCTCTCTCTCACCCCCTCGCGCCGACTGCCCAAATTGCCCGCCAAAAATCAGTTTACAGACTCACAAGAAAGAATAACATTAATCCCAATTGGTTAACAAACAAATACAATTCATGATATCAGTAATTTTAACCCAAACAAACTTCCAGCATTTATCATAACAAAGAAGCGTTCCTACTTTTAACAAAACAAAGACGCCATTTTGATTACATACACAGTAACAAAAAAAAAAGAAGAAACCCCCTTTACATACCCATGGGTTATCAATAGTATTTATGTACCTTTGCAGGTTGTTATCAGCCAAAATTGCTTGTATGGGGAAGGGAAGTACCCGCTCCTCAATGTTTTTCCATTGAGCGTCATATGATGGATTGCACCAACATATCACAGCTCTCAACTACGCTGCAAAATAATAATCTCTAAGAGAAGGTAGGCACCATTCCCGCTTTTCCTTTGCTAATTGCAAAGATTTGAGACGAACTCTAGGCCTCTTACCTTGCCAAATATACCTTGATAACATCTTGTTCCATTCATTGAACTGATTTTGATTAATTTCTATTAGTAGGGTCTGAAAGAGATTTAACAGTCTGGGCAGTATATTCATTTTAATTGACTCAATCCTTCAACTGAGACTAAAAACAGGAATCAGGTTCCATCTTGCCATATCTTCCTTAATTATTTTATATAAAGGCTAATAATTACATTCTGATAATTTTGCCAAATCTTTTGGCATAATGATGCCCAAATATTTGAAAGACTCTGTTTGCCATGCCCAGGTATATCTACTTTCGATTTCTCTTGGTGGGCTATAGTTATATGAAAGTACTTGGGTTTTATCTATGTTGATCTTGTATCCTAATAATTGACCATATTGTTCAAAGGATTGCATCAATTTAGGTAGAGAGTATGTTGGTTGCCCTAGATAGATCAAAATGTCATCCGTGTAACAAGCCAATTTATGCTCTGTCCCTTTAATAGTAATTCCCCTGATATCTTCATTTTGTCTGATGTAATTGAGCTAATGGTTCCAAATATAATGCGAAGAGTAACGGTGATCATGCACAATCCTGTCTCGTGCCCCTTTCTAGGGAAAGACTATTAGATGAATATCCATTGATTTTAATCCTAGCAGTAGGATTGTCATATAGTGTCTGTATAGTTTTAATAATTGTGTCTTGGAAACCAAATCTATGTAAATCTCTGTAAAGAAAATTCCAATTAACCGAATCAAATGCCTTTTCAGCGTCCACGCTTATCACTATTGCTTCGATTTTTTTTTGTATATGATCCATAATGTGAAGTGTCCGTATATTGTCTTGTGTCTGGCGTTGTATAAAACCTGTCTGATCGTTATGTATCAGTATGGGTAGAAACTCTTCTAATCGTTTGGCCATGATGGAGTTAAATAATCTATAATCTACGTTAAGAACGGATATTGATCTAAATGACCCACATACCATTTTATCCTTGCCTTCTTTCGGTACAGCTGAGATCATCACTTCCTTCCAGCTGGGTGGCATTTGTGCCTTTTTTAGAGCCCAGTTCAGTGTGGAGAGTAAAACAGGAATTAACTCATTTTTAAATTCTTTGTACCACTCTGCCGTAAACCCATCTGATCCTGGTGACTTGCTTAATTTAAGCCTACTAATTGAAGCTTTTAATTCAGCTTCAGTTATGTCAGCAGTTATCATTCTATTTTGTTCTTTGCTTAAAGTGGGTAACTCTAGTGAATTCAGGAAGGTGTCAGATTGGGTTATGCTTCCCCCTTGAACCTTGGAATATAGAGTTTTGTAAAACATTTCAAAAGCTTCTTGGATTTCACTTAGCTTATTTTTTTTATCAGTTTTGTTCTTGGATCCCTAATTCTATGAATTGTATTTTCTGCTATCTTTTTTTTCAGTTTCCACGCCAGTATTTTCATAGACTTAGATCCACTTTCATAATGTCTCTGTTTCAGAAACATTAGATTTTTCTTTTGATTTCTTGCATAGCCAGATTATTAATTTCATTCCTAATTTTTAAAATTACCTTTAATGTATCCTGTGCCAAATTCAATTTGTGTTTTTCTCTAGTTCCATCAGCCTATTTTGTAATTCCTCTAATGTTTTATTCCTTTTTTTCTTATATGAAGATATCATTATAATTTTCCCTCTTAAGACAGCCTTCAGAGTATCCCATAAAATGGGAGGTGAAACCTCTCCATTATCATTGGATTCTAAGTAGAGACTAATTTCTTTTTTAATTTATTCCTTAAAGTATGGATCATTGAGTAGACTTGAAGTTAGTTTCCAAATAGTATTCTTTGGTTGTAGGTCAAAATCAACAGATAAATATATAGGTGCATGGTCACTTACATCTATTGTCCCAATTCCACAGGTGTTTATTTTGTCTTTGTCTTTTCCAAATGTTATGAAATAGTCTATTCTTTTATATATAGAATGGGAAGCAGAATAATGAGTGTAATCCCTTCTGTAACGTTCTCCTTCGCATGTAACGAACGCCAAATTTAACGTCGAGATAAACCACATTCAATGAGAACCAGATTGCAGTAAGATTAACCATTTACTGTTCACTCTTCACATTAACATATGGTGAAAACTGTTGATAAAACAATACAAGATTGATACAGTATTTGTTCCTTCCTTAATATCACATTTCAAGTGTAAATACTTGCAAAGGTGACTATAACTACATTACACTAAGGTGCAGTATACAGGGAGAGTTTACCTGCTCCATTGACTACTTTAAATACACTTCCATGCAAACTATCCGCGACTCTTTAACTAACGAAAGCATAAACATTATCTACCGTCGTTACTTCTAACAGGATCGGCATTAACATCTTAGTTCAATATATCGATTATCTATTAACTTACAGCGTTGCTCTCACTGTGATTTCTCATGCCTGCAAACAACTTCTGCTCAGGTGAGCCTCGTGGTGAGCCCCCACCCTCGCGCTAATTTCAAACTGGTACTTTCCCACAAGACGCGGCGAAACCGGATGTGACGTCATCGCATGCCGATATATTTTACATGCAATGAATATACTTTAAACACTTCTAATTCTAACTAGAAAATACTATTGAATGAATTACTAAGCGAAAATATTATAAACTAAATAACTGTCGTAAAGACAGCACACTCCCCGCTTGACCTTCGTAAGGTCACAATGAGCAGAGTACAAACTTAGTCTCTTAATCAGTCATTGGGTAGAAGTACAATAACTTCTGTAACTGGCCTTTGGTAAATTTTCACATCGCCTTGGTCGGTAGTCTTCAATTCGATCTTCCTGACATGTCCATCCCCGCTAGGGAATGTAGCAGTGATTCTGGCCGTTGGCTTGCTTGTCCCTGAACAGGACTAAGTCTCCAACTCCTGCGGGGTTCTGTCCACTTTTGTCTCTGTTGCAACAAAGGTAGATATTTTTGTCTCCAGCGAGGCCAGAACTGATTTGCCAGAGCCTGGACTTGTCTCCATTGCTTTGTGTACAAATCCTTGTCTGAAAAGTCTCCTGGTGGAGGAGGTGCTCCTGCCTTCTGCGTAAGGAGCGTTGATGGCGAAAGTATAAAGGGGTTTTCTGGGTCAGAAGACACAGGTAGGAATGATTGTGCGTTTATAATGGCTGTGACCTCTGCCATTAGGGTGCACAGTACCTCGTGGGCCAATCGGGTGCGTTGCTGCATCTCAGGTTTCCTTTTCTGGGTTTTCCGTAAGGACGTGAACCGTTTGACTGCCTGCTCTTTGTTATCTGGTGAGCGCTGGCATGGTTCTCTGATAGGCAATGGGGCAACCCCATTATTTGCTTCATCTCTGAAGACCTTGGTGTCTTTGGGTTTTAAAGAAATGGTATCTTGAGCTGATTGTGCAAGTTTGTTTCCGTGCTCGGTTTGAACGAAAACTGACTGACCTAGCGTCTCGTCGGTTACTTTACGCTTGGTAATGTCTTGTTGTGCTTCTTTAGGGTACACCTCAGTGAGGCAGATCTCGGAACAAGAACGGCTTGACTGAGTTTGACCGCAAACTTCTGTACAGTTCGAGCTGACAATTGTTGTCCTGGAGTGAACCTCTCCCTCCCCGCCGTCCTGTTGTGGGGGTGAAGGAGCGTTGTCGATTCTTTCATTCTTGACTTCATCACGGAGCCGTGAGGGTAAATTTCCTTCCTCGTATGGATGTGATGCAATCGTGACTCTCTGAGGTTCCTCGTAGCTGGGGAAGTTATCGAATACGTATGGAGAGGGGAGACGAGCCTGCCTGTCTATTTGATATTGTATATAGTCGCTTGTGCGTTCCAGTCTGGTCCTTTCTAAAGTAGATCTTACTTCGGTCAGATCACGCGACCCTTCAGCTTCTTCTATGTACTTTGCTTCCGCCATGGCAGCTTCTTCTTCTCTTTCTAGCTGCAGCACTTGCAACTCTGTCGATATTTTTGCCATTTCCAACTGGGTTTCGGCTTCTCTGGCGGCCTCTTCTCTTTGTCTGGCAGCCTTTTCGGCTTCTCTGGCGGCCCTTTCTTCCTGGATTTCGGCTTCTCTGGCAGCCTCTTCTCTTTGTCTGGCGGCCCTTTCTTTCTGGATTTCGGCTTCTCTGGCAGCCTCTTCTCTTTGTCTGGCTGCCCTTTCTTTCTGGATTTCGGCTTCTCTGGCAGCCTCTTCTCTTTGTCTGGCGGCCCTTTCTTTCTGGATTTCGGCTTCTCTGGCAGCCTCTTCTCTTTGTCTGGCTGCCCTTTCTTTCTGGATTTCGGCTTCTCTGGCAGCCTCTTCTCTTTGTCTGGTGGCCCTTTCTTTCTGGATTTCGGCTTCTCTGGTGGCCAGTTTCATTTTCAAAACTGCTTCTTGTCTGGCGTAACGCAGTCGCACCTCGGCGGCTTCTGCCTTTCTGGCGGCCCTTTCGGCTTCTCTGGCAGCCTTTTCGGCTTCTTTCTGGATTTCGGCTTCTCTGGCAGCCTTTTCTTTCTGGATTTCGGCTTCTCTGATGGCCAGTTTCATTTTCAAAACTGCTTTTTGTCTGGCGTAACGCAGTCGCACCTTGGCGGCTTCTGCCTTGGCTCTTGCCTGGGTGGACTTACTTGATGTCGGTTTACTGCCCTTGTCGCTGGGCGCCATCGACTTGATCCCGGATCGAGCTGACATTGCAGCACTTGGAACAGCTGATAACGCCCGGGTGGGCTTACTTGATGTCGGTTTACTGCCCCTGTCGCTGGGCGGCGTCGACTTGATGCTGGATTGAGCTGACATTGCAGCACTTGAAACACCTGATAATGCCGCTTTTTCACTGTAACGTTCTCCTTCGCGTGTAACGAACGCCGAATTTAACATCGAGATAAACCACATTCAATGAGAACCAGATCGCAGTAAGATTAACCATTTACTGTTCACTCTTCACATTAACATATGGTGAAAACTGTTGATAAAACAATACAAGATTGATACAGTATTTGTTCCTTCCTTAATATCACATTTCAAGTGTAAATACTTGCAAAGGTGACTATAACTACATTACACTAAGGTGCAGTATACAGGGAGAGTTTACCTGCTCCATTGACTACTTTAAATACACTTCCATGCAAACTATCCGCGACTCTTTAACTAACGAAAGCATAAACATTATCTACCGTCGTTACTTCTAACAGGATCGGCATTAACATCTTAGTTCAATATATCGATTATCTATTAACTTACAGCGTTGCTCTCACTGTGATTTCTCATGCCTGCAAACAACTTCTGCTCAGGTGAGCCTCGTGGTGAGCCCCCACCCTCGCGCTAATTTCAAACTGGTACTTTCCCACAAGACGCGGCGAAACCGGATGTGACGTCATCGCATGCCGATATATTTTACATGCAATGAATATACTTTAAACACTTCTAATTCTAACTAGAAAATACTATTGAATGAATTACTAAGCGAAAATATTATAAACTAAATAACTGTCGTAAAGACAGCACACCTTCTGTCAGGGAAAAGGTCCCTCCATATATCAATTAATCCAACATCTTCAAAAAGTGTATTAACTTTCTAATGTAAGGATTTTGTTTCATAGGTTTTTTTATTGGAAAAGTCTAACTTTGGTTGTAATTGTAAATTTAAGTCTCCCCAACATATCAGGAGACCTTCTGTTTCCGCTACCATAATATTAGTAATTTTCTGAAAGAAACCAATATTACTTCCCAGGGGGTGCGTATATATTCAATAGAGTAACTGAAGTTCCATCTATATTCCCCCTTACCTGAATATATCTGCCCTCCTTATCTCCCATTTCAAATACCTTTTCAAAATTTAGCTTACTTGAGATAAGAATAGCAACTCCTCTCCTATGTCCTGATTTATATGAGGAGAAAAACAAATTAGTGAAGCCCATTCTCTTTAGTTTTCTATGCTCATTATCACTTAAGTGAGTTTCTTGTAAATATACTACATGAGCTTGTTCTTTTTTTCATTTTGGATAAAATTCTATTATGTTTGATTGGATTTAATAGCCCATTGACATTAAAAGAAATGAATTTTACTTTGTCCTTAGCCATCTGTATTTAGCTGTCAATGTATCATTGAAATTAGCAGAATAAAACTTAATTGATCTACTCCCTGAACAAATAAGAACCAAGAAACACAAATAATAACAAAAAAGGCAACGAACGTGTGATTCCAAGGTTGAGGTCTCTAGTAGATGACCCTGTGTTGAGCTAGAGGAAATGTCTAGATGTGGGGGTAACCCTTCCTACTTGTGAGTTGAGGGCCCCCATTGCAGTATTCATAAAAGTCATTGAACAAAGCCATTACACAGAAAAGATTTCTCTGTGTACTCCTCCTATATATACACACACACACACACACACACACATGCGCCCTTCGTAGAATCTCCGCCTTAGTACTGTATCGAAGGAATTTAATTACTATTGAGCATGGTTTATCATCTTTGCCTCGGGTAGGCCGTGGGACAATCGCGCGATGCGCCCTCTCAATTTCCAGCTCATAGTCGAGGGAAGCTCCAGCATGTCCCGTAGCAACTTTCCTACAAACTCCGTCATAGACAAACCCTCTGCTCCTTTGGGAATGTTGTATATCCTGATATTTCTCCACCGTGATCTTCCCTCCAGGTCAAGCAGTTTACCTTCTTGTTGATTTAATATTTTTATCGTCTTACTTAGCATCTGTTCCACGTTTTGCATACAATCTTCCACCTTCTCAATTCGAGTCTCTGCCACCGCTATTTTTTGATTGACGTTGGCGAGCTTTGACTTAATATCATATAGCTGCTGTTTTATATCTTTTTGGAACTGCCGTATCTCTTTCAAAATTTTGATCATATTCGCCACTTCGCCTGAACGAGGCTTTGCTGGCACATGGTCAGGTAGGAGGGCTGCTCGTTGCACCCCTCTCATCCACAGGCTCCACAGTGATGCTTTTTTAAATTTCCATTCTTTTTCCCCATTCTTGCCCCTTTTATCAGTTCAAATACTTTCGAAAAATCCTAAATTTGCTGGGTTAACGGGGCAAAATATGTGTTTTTCCAAAGGAACAATTGACTCAAGCTGCCATTCTTGATGATGATGTCACTGGAACCTCGTGTGAGGACTTTCAAGGACTATTTATCTCATGTTCTTGATATTTATTGCTAACTTATTTATTATTATTACTTTTATTCTTTTTTTCTTTTTTTTGTATTTGCCCAGTTTGTTGGATTTTTGTTTGCACATTGGTTGTTGTCCATCTTGTTGGGTCCATTGATTCTATCATGTTTTTTGTATTTACTGTGATTGCCCACATGAAAATGAATCTCAGGGTTGTATATGATGACTTCGATAATAAATTTACTTTGAACTTTAAAAATGAATGAACAGTTGACATATTGGGGCAAGATCCTTCGTCAGGACTCGAAAGGAAGGGGGAAAACACCAAAATAAAAAGCTGTGGTGAGGAAAGCTAGAAGCTGATAGCTGAAGCCGGGCGGATGGGAAATGTAAAGGGCTGGAGAAGAAGGAATCTAATAGGAGAGGAGAGAGAATGATAAAGAAAGTTACCTATGACCAATTTGTCTATTCACAAGAGAAGCATAAATTAAATGTAAATAGTACACAATTTTTGCAAGAAAAAGCACAATTAAATGGCATGGCCCAGATGCCATATGGGTGTTGCCTTCTTCAGGCAGTATCTCATGTTGACTCTACCACTGGTGGAGAAAGTGCTCTATCCTTGTTTCCCTGCAATAATTACCCAAAGCAGACAGCTGTGTCTCCATTCTTATCTGTAGTAAAACAACTTCAGCAAAACAGCCTACAGGAGGCCTTAACAATTCAGTTTAAAATTCAGTTGGCTTCACAAGCATTTAGTAAATTTGCTGAACTTACATGAAACCATTTTCTACATGTGTTATTAATTCCTCCAGGTTCTGGTTCTGAAACCTATAGTTTTCAAAGACAGTCATTTTCTACCATAGTGTAATGTGTATTTAGCTAAATATATGATTACAGATAATTTCCAGATGATAATGAAGAAGATAATTCAGACTACGTGAACCTAAGAAACATTCAGTTTGAGACTATTTTACAGAATACAAGTGAATTCAGGCAGTGTTAGTGAGTAACTTATTATGCAGTTAACCAAATATCGCAGAAGACGTCAACTCATTTTTAATGTCTTTAATTTAAAATCATTTATTCACTAGTTTAAGTTTCAATTTCAGCTGGGTCATCTTGGTATAGTAAATTTCAGCAATGGGCACTATTTGTACAAAAAAGCATTGCCCGGTACTAACAATCAGCAATGGTAGAGAGGGAACTGCAACCATCAACCATAATGGTGATGCACAAGATGTTAGAGCATGCATATAGTTGGCATGAAGCATCCTAGTGTGTTTCAAGTGTTTGGCGCAAGATACTTAATACAATCCAGGGAACTTTTCTCAGGGGTTTGACTGAGCAAAGTTCCTTTCGAGCTACATGTCAACAAGTCTCAGTCCTTTAAAACTAATTTTCTGCTATTTTGGAAGCAGCTATGAGGCAGATACTAAGAGCATACAGTATGCACAGATAAGTTTGGACGTTGAACTGACATGAAAGTATGGTTGGATGCCCAGTCCATTAGTTGGTATACATTTTGATACAATCTTCTTTAATCATCTTTGGTTACTTTACAGATGAGCAGTTATTTGAAAGAATAAATTATTTTTGCAGCTATCACGGCCTTTCTACAACAAAATCATTATTGTTAATTTACCATGAAAGTGAAGACTTGGTGACCTTCATTTATTGGCTTATTGCCAAGCTTACAGAGCTGCACTCTACTTAGGGAAAGATATCCAGCCTTGATGATTGTTCTATGATTTGGCAGAAACTGGACAGTTTTCAATTCACCATCAACAAGTGCGAACTATATAATTTGTTATGGCTTCTAACCCCAAGGGTGATCCATCTGTTCATGGTTAGATTTGCTGTTACTGGATGGGAAAGCCTGCAGTCTCAGCTACACCCTATGGATCAGGTAAATTTGATCATAGCTCCTTTTAGTTTTCTACTTCATTTGTTGCCAATTAAGTGCTTTCCTCTGGCATCAATTACACCCTGGTGCAGAACAGCTTACAGTTTGATTTTCTTCAATGTGTTCCTCTGAGAAGGATGTCTTGTTTTTTTCCTTTAATGAATAATTTTCTGATATATTAGTCATACTGCAGGCGTTGCATCTTGCAGTCATGATATTATGACGAATTGTGATTAGTTCTAGTCTCACCAACCTCAGGCAAAGAAATCCTAAAGGATATCTTCTTTAAAAACCTTGATTGCGAATGCATTTCTTTTAATATCCTGAAGTGGAATGTTGGTATCGTTTAGCTCAGGTTCATTTTGATATTAGTTTTATTTAACCTTAAGGTATTGAAGATAATTAAGAAACTTGGTAAGTGACTATTTATTGTAGAAACTGTTTATTTATAATTTTTTCCTATAGTTGTATGGGTTGTAATTACCAGAGTAATTTTGCTTTTCTCCATCTTGCCTGATCCCATTACATAGAATTCTGAACATAAGAAATTATCAAAATTAGTATAGTGGAGACAATGTAGACAGAAGCAGGATGAAATTCAGGAATAAGTTTTCAAGCTATTTGAATCTGAATAATGTTGAGTAATAAGTTATTTAAATTTGAATATATTTTCAGTACATTCATGATGGGAAGAAATAGCCCAATGTACTCTTTCACTGGCATAGCATCTGAGTAGATGAGGAAGGCCAGTTGAAATTTGAACTATGGAAATGGTGTTTGATTTCTGACTATAATGAGTAATTTTTAGTAGTTTTGTTTGTATATAGAGCATGGGGAGTTTTTTAACGTATTGCAGGGGGTGAATGTCTAATTTATGACTGTTTAGTGAGGTGTTTTGTACTTCTGAATGTTTGGGGAGAAGAATCTAATTGTTGACCATGGGCAGAGGTATCTGATATCTGATGGTTAGGAGGAATGTGTTTTACTTCTGTCTATGTAAAGAGATAAATAATTTCTGACAATGGGGAGGGTTGTCTGATTTCGGATTTTATGGGGAGAGGTATCTGATTTTTGATTGGATGGGTAGGGGTGTCTGATTTCTGACTGAAAGGGGAGGGGTGTCTGATTTCTGATACCATGGGGACAGATGTCTGATTTCTGATTGGACAGGGAGAAGTGTCTGATTTCTGAATCCATGGGGAAGGATGTCTGATTTCTGACTGTATGGGGAGAGGAGTCTGTTTCCGAATCTATGGGGATGGAAGTCTGATTTCTGAATCTATGGGGAAGGTGTCTGATTTCTGTTTGCACATTAGGCAGTTTCTAGTTTCTATGTAGTGGTTAATGTCTGATTCTAGACAGTGTAGGGATGGCAGATTTCTGACAGTATAAAAAGGGGCCTCTGATTTCTGACAGAATACTGAGGACTACCTTATTTTGGATTATCTTTCAAGGATAGTTTGATTTCTGACTGCAGATTGAGGATTTCTTCATTCCTGACTATGAAAGGTAAAATCAAAATGGCAGAAATACTCAGGCACGGTCTGTGCAGAAACAGAATTAATGATTGTTGTGCATGGCCTTCTGTCTATTGCTCTCACCACTGATGCTGCATGACCTGATAATTGTTTCCTGCATTTTCTGCTCTTATTTCAACTTCCAGCATCCACTTTGTTTATTTTTTCGATTAGTTTATAATGAAGTGTGTCTAACATCAAACTACATAAGATTACACAAGGTCAGACCACAGAGGCACACCATTTGGATTATTAAGTCATTTTCTACTATTGTTTTTCCAGAGGGGATTTCAAGGCGAATCCCCATCTCTCATACATTTCTGTATTCAATTATGTCTTCTTAAACAATTGTTTAATTCCCTTCAGAAGAATGAAAGGTTTTGTTTCAAAAGCAGGTTATATAATGAATTTAAACCTTTATAGAGATTAATTTTTCAAGCTGGCGACATTTTATTTTCTATTTTCAACATTTATTTGAGAATTGTGAGATGATCCTTGATGATGCAATTTAAATTTAAACATCAGCCTTAATTTCACTTGACAAGATGCTAGCGAACAACGTTTCCTCGGGCAACATCTTCCAGGTAGTCCATGAAACAGTTTACCTCACTTCCTTTCCGTCTTCTTTTTAACTTAAACATGTTTCTGGAACTGTTAGGGCCTGCGATTTACAGTTTGGAGAAAGACTGAGCGATCTACTGCTTCACTGTTTCTGAGAAAATTTCAGGAGGCAAGTGGCCTCGAGGCGCAACAGCTTAGAAATGGGGTGTGAGCCCATGATCGACTCCATTTCTCGCCAGTTAAAGGTTTGGGGAAGATTGAAACATTGAAGCAAATGTGGAAACGCGAGCAACTGTTCAGCGCCAACTACCTGCCTCTTGCTTGCTGCTCCCAAGTGAAGCCCTCTGAGTTTGAGCAGTCTCTCTCCCTCTCTCTCTCCCTTCCCCCTCACTCTGCCTCTCTCTCCCTCTCCCCCTCAACGCTGTCAGAGGATGTTACTGTGGTTCCATGATTTATGGATTGTACTGTAGACTGTAGTTCAAATTGGGCTCTTTCAGTTTTATTTTTTTACAGTCTGCATTTTCACCTGTGCTTTCTTGTTGCCATTTGGCACAATTAGTTAGATTTTTTGAGCTGGGGTTGGGTTAGTGTTTGGCACTTGATGTTCTTGCCACAATTTGCACGATACTTTTTCACGAGGGGGCTTGATGATCGTGTGGCCACTGGTGAGATTTTTTTTGCTCCAGGAGGGGGTTGATGTTTTTCTTTGAATGACCTCCATGGTTTTCTTTGATTCATGGCTATCTGGAGAAGACAAATCTCAAAGTTGTAAACTGTATACATACTTTGATAATAAATGAACCCTTGAACCTTTGAACCAATAGCAAAATAGCTCAAGTGACACCACTGCTACTTTCACTTTTATCATAAAACATCAAGATCGCTACTTTTCTTACATAAATTAAAAATAAACCAGAATGGTGTAGCTGATCTTCAGATTTGAATCTTTAAACACCTCCTCATTGGTTCCCCATAATTCGGCAAACAACTTCTTCAGTTTTTCATCCTCATCTTCAAATCGTTCCATAGATTGTAGTCCCTTCCCCATTGATCTCCTCCACTGTACTTTTACCAATGGTCTCCTGTTTGTGAAGACTATATAATTTCTTGTGAAATAGAGAGGATTGTTTGACTTCTGATTGTGTGGTAGGCACTATATAATTTCCATTAGGTAAAGAGGATGTTTTGATTTCTAACTGTGCAGTAGTATAGTGTCGAAATCTGAATGGGTAGTATTTCTTACTGTTGTGAAGGCTTATAAATGGTGAGTAATTCCTAAATATGACAATAAGGACTATTAGGGTTTCAATTATGTATTGATGCTTATCTGATTTCCTGCCAAATCATTGAAATTATTTGATCTCTATGAGATAACTGATTTGATTTCTGACTGTGTTGTTTTAGTCTTGACTGTAAAATAGTAATGCCTTTGTTTGCTTGATTCTTATTTGCATAATGGCAATTTCCTGATACCTGAAACGGAAAATTATGTTAAGTGCTCAACAGATCTGATTTATGACTCCAAGGTTTGTATAATTTAGGATATATAGAAGTTATTGTTTGATGATGCCTAATTAGTGAGAGCTGTTAGATATTTAAAATCACTTCTTCAGAGCCTAACAACAATGATGATAATTACAGAATTGCTGAATTTCAGCACTTGTTTGGAATATGTTTGTTATAGAGTTACCAAAATATTTCAGACTGAAGACAGGCATGGTGCTATAGCTGGCACCAGAATCTGTGATGGACTTTAAAGGGTCTGAGAGGCTTATTGCTAACCTCAGCTTTCTTGCACAACAGGTGGCTGGCTGTTAAGATGCTTGGTTTGCATAGTGACAAGGAAATTTCTTGTCTGCATTAGCCAACACAGAAAACAACGGGTTTTTGTCGTTTAGTACATAAAACATCATTACAAGTTGGGATGTTTCTGTACTCAAGAGGGTCACCACTCACAGCATTAATAGTGGATATTTGGGGCTCTGTCACCAGAAGCTTTTAAGATCATTTGTGTGAGTTACTTTCTCCCAGCAAAGATATCTGGAAAGCATAACATGAGATGTTGTCATCCAGCAAAAAATACTATAAATGTCTGAAGCAGTGGCTATTGTTTGCAATGTCAAGGAGAATGCCAGAAAGATGATGGTGACTGAAAGAAATATTAGTACTCATTCCTCAGCTGTTGGTTTCTCTGACAGATGACTTGTTCATCTGCAACATGTTGGTATGCTCTTCTAGTTTGTTAGAATTGTACCTGTATTTGGAATTCCTTTGCAGTTCGTAAATCTTTTATAATTTGGAAAACGTTTATAGATCAGAGTTCCTCTGTGAGTGTTAGTAGCTTACTCCACATTCCCAACACCTTCTGAGTGAAGAAGGTCTTCCACAGTTTCCACTTAAATACTTTATCTTTCATCCTTACCTTATGACCCCTCGTTCTGGTATCACCAACCTGAATGATAAAAGCCTGCTTGTACTCATCCTGCATATGCCTCTCATCAAGTCTCCCCTCATTCTCTCAAGCTCCAGAGAAAAAAATGTTCTAAGTTATTCAACATTTCCCTGTAACTCAGTTCCTCAAGTCTTGGCAACATTCTTGTAAATTTTCTCTTTAAACCTTATTGATATCTTTCTAGTAGGTAGATGAACAGAACAGCACACAGTACTCCACATTTGGCTTCACAACTTCAATTTAACATCTCAGTACTCTGATTTATGAAGGCCAATGTGCCAAAAGCTCTCTTTATGATCCTATCTACCTGTGATATATTACTTTCAAGGAATTATGGATCTGTATTCCAAGATCCATGTGTTCTACTGCATTCCTCAATGGCCTATCATTCCCCATATATGTCCTAACTTGGTTTGTCCTCCCAATGTACAACAGCTTACATTTTTCCACATTAAGTTCCATCTGCCATTCTTCCAGCTGGTACAGCTCCCACTGCAAGTTTTGGTAGCCTAACACGCATTACCATCCAAATCATTAATTGCATCCCTGTTTTGTCATAATAGTTCAACTATTCCTTATATTGTTAGATACATTGAACAAAGAATAACATAATCAAGTTAGAACATTTTTATTTACAAAGATAGGAAAGCATATGTATCAGTTAATTAACCTTTTATTTTCTAACAAAGGTGTCAATTCCATTGATATATTCTACAATGTCACAACCTTGGGTCATTGTTAGAGTATTCTGAGGGCTCCAAGGCATTTGGCTGATACTGTTGTACTATCTGCATTTTCTTAACAATTACTATGTATTATTGTGCTTCAAGTATTTTATGTACTATAGTTAGGTCTTCTCTAGTTTACATTTAAGTTGCAATTGTCCTTGGATATTTCCAATTAATTCTCCTCGAGACTATTGCAGGTGTCCGATTAAGTATCCCCGGACTTTTGTCTCTTATCAGAATGGTTAAGCTTGTCAAGAGTCTGGAGTTTTAATTAGCTGGGCATGGATTTCTTCGTGCCCTGAAATATATTTAAAGAAGTCGGTGGTCCTTATTCTTGTATAGTGAAGTTCTGGCCGAGTTATCCAAGACCTTGTAAGTCCCACTTTTTTGTTTTTGTCTCTTTTGTTAATAAAATTCCTACTTTTGCTTAACCCTTCCAAGTCTTTGTGTGATCCTGCGCTTGGGTCCGAAGATGCAGATTGACAGTAATATGGGCATCTAATATCTAATTGTGCAAAGTGAATATCTGAATTTTAATTAGGTAGAGAAGTCTTTCTGATTTTTTGTATTTTTTGCCTGTCTTTTCCAAATTTAAGACCTCTAAATCCAAATCCTGAATTTGTATGATGAATATTTTCTAACTTTTTTACTCTTTTAGACCTCTGTTGTTTCTTTGCAATATTGATTTTCTTCCTCTTGTCAGCTAACATGCCAAACAAAGAACCATTCAAATCAATTATACTTTACGGCTGATTATGATAACTTAAATGCCTATAGGTATGAACACAACTTAGACCCAGTTTTACCTAATCTAGAGGAAATGACAGATTGATTCCAAGAGCAAATACAGTAGCTTTCTCTGAACTCTAAGCTTGGGGAGTGCTTTTTTAACCATGAATGGTCTCAAGTTGTTGCTTCTTGTATCTCTAGATACAAGTTGTTCCTAGAGTTAATACTGACAGTCCCCAGGCTGTGTCAGAGTTCTGTTTCTGGGAACTGTTCGTAACCTAACTTTTTTTTGTAATTCAGAGATGAACTAAAGCAGTGCGTAGAAGAAGATCACTCAAATAGCTAAGATGTGAGAGCAACCATGTGCAGGAAGAACTGGCAATCAGTCTGTTCCTGCTCTGCTTGACTTGACCCAGCCACTGTCTGTGGCAGCTTGAGGGTTTGGGGCTGGTGAAGGGGTGAAATGAGGGAGAGAAAGCACATGGAAATGCCCTTTTCTCACCTGAAAGAAGATGCCTACAACCTCGCAGCAGTCAGTATGTCCCATCTAACAGTCTTCCATCCATTCGGCCAGTTTCCCATTTATCCCACCCGCATCCCAGATGCAGTGTGTCTTTAAGTCAGGCATTCGTAATTCACTTCATGTTTATTTCAGATTTCCAGAATCTGCAGCATTTTTGACTTTCACTTTTACTTTTTTCCATCCTAAGCAGAACCTTATTGAATCAGAGTGGCAATTTTTTACATCAGTCTTACTCTGTCCTGTCTGACTATATGGACAGTAACATCCACTAACATTCACTAACATCCCTTGAGTCCATCTGGATCCAAACCCAGACACAAGCAGAAAAAGATCATCATGTGATCGATCTCTTTAACACTATTGAAGATGTTAAAGGCATGATCCATTCAGTTTTGAATTAGTCTACTGAGAGTTATATCTTTCTGATGAAAAATTGACCAGTTTTGGAGTGAAACACAAATATCACTTGTGTAACAAAAATTATTTTAAAACTTGTTAGTTTCTTTTTTTGATTCAGCTCAGGGCATTCTCAAATGTATTTGCAAACAAAGGGAGGAACTGTCTTTGTTGAAGGACACGTTGAAGGCCACAAGAAAATGCTTTATTAGAACTAGCACAAATGTAAAGCAGAAAGAAAAATAAATGTCTACAGTAGTAATACAGAAAACACAATAATGCTTATCATCCACTAAACAAGCTGATCTATAGAACGCAAGCTTTCACACAGCCTTTTCTCTCTCTCTTTCTCTCTCCAACTCTGACTCAACATACTCAAAAGTTCTTGATGTAATTGTCCCTATCTTCTCCATCTCTTAGCACTTGCACTGTCAGTGATTAGCCTAACACAAAGTTCTCCCTCTGCACCAAGAAATGCCCTTTTTTTATACCCATCAAAACCCCTTACACTAATACTTTTCCATACATGTGGGGTGGGAAATTGCGACAGGTACTTCCATTTGTGAAATGGGGAAATGCATGTCAGATAGGACATTAAGAGCAATATTCATCTGGAGAATTGCCACAAAAATGGGTCATATTCTCTTACTTTGGACAATTTGGTGACTATTTACAAAAAAAATTAGCATGCTTTCTGGGAGCAAACACAGGCATGCACTCAGAGCTTGGAAATCTTCCCTTTTCTCACTGTTACCATCAGGTAGGAGGTATAGAAGTCTGAAGGCACACACAGAGATTCAGGAACAGCTTCTTCCCCTCTTTCTAAGTGGACATTGAACCCTTGAACACTACCTCACTTTTTAAATATATATGATTTCTAATTTTTTGCACAATTTTTAATCTATTCAATATACGTATACAGTAATTAATTTACTTATTATTATTATTATTATTATTATTATTATTATTATTATCTATTGTATGTATTGCATTGAACAGCTGCTGCTAAGTTAACAAGTTTCACGACACGTGCCGGTGATAATAAACCTGATTTTGATTCTGATTCATGAATTGCAAGGATTGTCAGTTTCTGAACATGCATGTTAATGCTAATTGTAATCCCTAGGTTCAGAGAGCCTGTATGATATTTTATCCTTATGAGGTCTGCTACTGATATTTTGAGGGAACACGGCTGACCTTTGACTCCTCTACTCAGAAATGTGTGCTCCAGCAAGTTTCAACTCAGCCCTGATATAAAGATAGTGAAGAGGCTATCAAGAACCACTGGATTCCTTGAGATGAAGAACACAATGAAATATTCTTCAGATAGTGCTTCACACTGAAGAAGAAGAAAAGAAACCCATTGTAGCGCAGTGAAGTGGACAGTATTGGAGAGGATTCTTGGGAGACAGGAATTTTGAGCATTTGGAGAAGCAGAGTCTGATTAAGGATAGTCAGTATGACTTTGTGAGGGGCAGGTTGTGCCTCATGAGCCTGAATGAATTGTTTGAGGAAGTGACAAAACAAATTGATGGAGGTAGAGCAGTGAATGTGGTGTATATGGATTTTAGTAAGCCATTTGACAAGGTTTCCCATGTTAGATTCATTCGGGAAGACAGAAGACATGGGATCCAGGGAAACTAGGCTGTGTGGATTCAGAACTGGGTTGCCCACAGAAGGCAGAGGATGGTAGTAGATGTAGTGTATTCTGTCTGGAGGGTGGCGACCAGTGATGTTCTGCAAGGATCTGTTCTGGGACCCTGACACCTAGAGATTTTGATAAATGACTTGGATGAGGAAGTGTAAGGGTGGGTTAATAAATCTGCAGATGACATGAAGGTTGGTCATGTTTTGGATAGTGTAGAATTTGTTGTAATTACATTGGGTATTGTTAGTATGCAGAGCTGGGCTGAGAAGTGGCAGATGGAGTTCAGTCCAGAAGTGTGAAGAAATACATTTTGTTAAGTTGAACTTAAAGGCAGAGCACAAGGTTAATGGCATGAATCTTAGAAGTGTGAACAGAGGGATCTTGGGCTCCACATCCATAGATAGCTCAAAATTGCTGCAGAAGTTGATAAGAAAGCATATAATGTGTTTGACTGAGTTCATGAACCATAAGATAATGTTGCAGCTCTATAAAACTCTGCATAGACTACACTTGTCCTGATGAAGGGTTTCCGCTCGAAACGTCGTCACTACCTCCTCCCATAGATAATGTCTGGCTTGCTGAGTTCTGCCAGCATTCTGTGTTTTTACTTGAAGTATTGTGTTCAGTTCTGATCCCCTCATTCTAGGAAGGATGAGGAAACTTTAGAGAGAGTGCTGAAGAAATTTACCAGGATGCTGCTTGGATTATTTTTATTTTTTATTTAGAGGTACAGAGTGGAACAGGCCCTTCCGGCTCAATGAGCCACATTGCCCAGCAACCACGTATTTGACCCCAGCCTAATCATGGGACAATTTACAATGACCAGTTAACCTACTAAACAGTAAATCTTTGGAATGTGGGAAAAAGCAGAGCACTCAAAGGAAAACCCACGTGTTCACAAGGACAACATACAAACCTTACAGGATGGCGCCAGAACTGAACCCTGATGCCCGGAACTGTTACAGCGTTGTGCTAGCTGCTATGCTATCATGGTGCCGCTTAGGAGCATGTCTTTTAAGGACTAGTGGAGTGATCTAGGGCTTTTCTACTTGGAGTGAAGGAGGATGAGAGGTGACTTGTTAGAGGTGTATAGAATGAAATTGCTAGCCACAATTGCAGATCAGCTTCTGCAGTGGGACAACACTTCCTGGCTTCCTACAGTTTATTAGTGATAAAAGGGAGACAATCACATAGCTTAACATTAGCTAATTTGTACAACTAGTAACGCTAAATCTGAAAATGGCAGACAGAATACTGCAACATCAAAAGCCGCAATGATTACACAGATCTCTCAGTGCACAAAGAGGAATCATTCAATGTTGTGAAGTGGGATCATTAAGGATCCTTGCAGACAATAGCTGTTAATGAAATATAAATCCCTAAAGAACCATTATCAGTGATGTAATTGCAATCTAATTGAAGCTGGAATTTGTGATAGCTTGGTTTATAGGTGCACTGAAGCCACATATTTATTTTTTTACCTGTTTTTAAGTTGCAGATTTGAGTCTGGAAGGATCTGTTACCTGAGGGACTAGTAAGGTGAAAAACTTTACATTGAACTCCGAATCAGAATCAGGTTTCATATCAGAATCAGAATCAGGCATACGTTGTGAAATTTGTTGTTTTGCAGCAGCAGTACATTGCAATACATAATTAAAAAACTATAAATTATGATAAGAAATATATATTTTTTAAATTAAATGAAGTAGAGCAAAAATATTTAAAAAAGAAGAAAAAAAGTGAGTTCATTGTCCATTCAGAAATCTGATGGCCGAGGGGAAGAAGTATTTCTGAAAAGTTGAGTGTATCTCTTCAGGCTCCTGTACCTCCTCCTTGATGGCAGCAATAAAAAGAGGGCATATCCTGGGTGATAGAGGATAGGGTGATGGATGCCGCCTTTTTGAGGCATTGCTTTTTGAAGATGTCCTCTATGCTGGGGAAGGCTGGTGCCCATAATGGAGCTGGCTGAGTTTACAACCTATGCAGCTTTTCCTGATTCTGTGCAGCGGCTCCTCCATACCAGATGGTGATGCAACCAGTTAGAATTATTTCTATGGTACATTTGCAGAAATTTGCAAGAATCTTTGGGTGACACACTAAGTTTCCACAAACTCCAAATGAAATATAGCTGCTGTCAGGCCTTCCTTGTAATTGCATGAATATGCTGGACCCAGGATAGATCTTCAGAGACATTGCACCCAGGAACTTGAAACTGCTCACCTTTTTCTACTGCTGATCCCTCTGAGCACTGGTGTGGGCTCCTCGACTTCCCTCAGAGAGGCTAAGTCATCACAGGCATAACACAAAGTCACCTTCATCATCAGAAACAATGCCGCACACCAGGGCAAACAGTGATGCCAGCAGTGCAGTTAATAAAAAGATGCACTTATCCAGCTTTGCAGATGACTTTGGAAAGGCAGTCAATGATGGTAATCTGGCACAGTCAGCATTGTAACAGCATTCAACCAAGGAAACCTTCAAACACATGGCTTAAAGCATCATTAACAGTCATTTCACAAAATGAGCTAAATGAACTGGAGCTCCAACCAGGTCTGGTTTCTCAATAATTGTACAGACATAATATGAGAGAGGATTGTTCCCTCTACACCATTTGTCTCAATTAATATGCAATTGAGTTATGGACTCATAGAGCATGGCAACATGCATCAGGTCACAGTGTCAATGCTGGGCATCAAATGCCAGTACCTCCCTACACTAATTCCATTTCCCAGCATGCAGTCTGTTGCCTCCTATGCCTTGGCATTTGAAGTGGTTCTTAAATATGGAAGATCACATCCAGCTTTCTCTCAGGGAGATTATTTCAAATATCAACCAGTTCTTCCTCAAATCCCCTCTGAACCTCCTTCCACTTAAACCTACGTCCTCTGGTCATGAGCACGTCTGCAAAGTGGATGTATTTCTCATTGTTTAGTTCATCCATGCCCCTCAATCTTGTAGACTTCATTCGGGTCACCCACCAGCCTTCTCAGCTTCAAAGGAAAAACATAACCTAGCTTATCCAGTTTCTTCTCATAGATGAAAAGTTCCATCCCAGGCAACATCCTGCTGAATCTCCTTCAAATCCTCTTCATTATGTCAGATTAAGTATTGGAATTCAGCACAGAGCCAAGTAAATGTCACAGAGCAGTGAGTTGAACTGGTCCATCCCTCACCTCAGTCCTCGACCTTTTCAATCTGGCCCTGCGCCTGAATCGATGTCTAAACATTGGGTTCAATCGCCTCGATACACTCTGGTGACTGGACCCCGATTTGACCTGTACCCGACCTTTCTGATTTGGCACGGCATTTAAATCGATTGAACCTCGATGTCTTCATCATCTTCAGCACCGGGCCCTCTGCCTCCAAGCCTAAAGGGAATTACAGACTATTTGTGCGTCTGCCAGAAAATGTGTGATTAACAAAGTGTTTAGTCATTTCCTTTGTTTTGTTAGCCACCAGGCAGAAGTTGTTGCAATTCACCAGCACCATCTTAAACCAGAAGTCCTCTCTAAATGTGACATTTCACACATTTCAGGATTGAATTCCAGCTATCATTTCTCGACTATCTTACCAACTAATCAATATCATATTGTACCAAAGACTTACTCCTCCCCCCACTTCCCCTACTCCACAGCCAATGACACAGTCAACTGCCTGGATTCTCTTTTACAATTACAATGACATTTCCTCAAGATCTCCATGAAATAACTGTTCACAAATGACTTTCAATAGAACCTTCCAAAACACCTCAGGGCAAGGGGAAATCTGTTCAGCATGTGTTTCCCTGAATGCTCTGAGCAAATAAGTGACCATTGGAGTGAAAAATAAGGGTTGGGGGGGGGGGGGGATAGATTTTCATCACTCAGAATACCACACCTTGACCCTGCAGCTCCCTGTCTCTGGTAACAGGTCTGCCAAATGATTTGCACATTCCTGCATACTTCTATTTTACACTTGGTGAAGGGAAAAGAAAGCTGTCTTTTCAACTGACACACTATAAATTAATATGTTAATCGAACCATGTATCAGCTTTCAAGAGCATAGAAGAAGAAATGATGCAGATTTCACATAAGGACAGCACTACACTATGTAATACTATAGTCTCCCCACTCACAGCACTTCTCATAGAATTCTTGACACATGACTGAAATAAAAAGTTTTAACTCATAAACAATCAGTATGATAAAGGAAATGTACTACTTATACATTTATAACAGCCTTTCATGCTGATATTTCTCTTTATGAGTGCTTTCCAATTAGATTTATTGCACATACTACTATGACACAGTGCTCACAACTAAACTCTTTCTGTTGCCCCCCCACCCACATTTCAGTTGGATGGATTACGATGTCTAGGATCTATGGAGCTTCTCAGAACAAATGGCAGTCGCCTTGGGCAAGGCCAATGATAAGAGGAGAAAATGAAGATATCCTGAGAGGGCATAGTCTTTCATGCTTCACAATGCCAGTGAAGCTCTTGAAGCAGCGACCAAACAACACACTCTTTGTGCTCCCTGCCAATCACTGATTACACAGCTGCTGTTGAGGCCCCTAAGCAGAGAGTTGTGGACAGAGCACAGCACATCACTAAAACCAGCCTTCTCCCATGGACTCTGCCGATTCTTCTCATTCCCTCAGTAAAGTAGACAGCATTCTGAAAGATCCCACCTACCCCAGACATTCCCTCTTCTCCACTCTCCCATCAGGCAGAAAATACAAAGGTCTGAAAGAACATACCACCGGCTCTTCTATCCCGCTGTTATTGACTAGACTATTGAATGGTTCCATAATTCAATAAAATGGACTCTTGACTTCACAATCTACATCATTATAACCTTGTTCCTTATTGCCTACCTGCGCTACACTTTCTCTGTAGCTGTTACACTTTATTCTGCATTTTGTTATTGTTTTACCTTGTTCTGTCTCAATGCACTATGTAAAGAATTGATCTAAATGATCAGTATGCAAGACAAACTTTTCACTCTATCTCAGTACAAGTGACAATAATAAAACAATTTCATTTTCAAGCTTCTGCAGTAGCAAATGATCCCATCAAGGCAATAGTATTCTCCCTGTTAGCAATGGTCTGCTCCTGATTGCTAGTTCCCTGATCTTTCAGAACAGGAGTCTACTCTTAGGTGGCAACAACCTTTTCTAGGTTGGCATCATTCACTTGTTGAAGAAACAGATACCTGTTTCTGGTTAACAATGAGCTGTTCCTGGGTGACTTCTCTGTTCTTGCTGATCAATATCTATTCCAGAGAGACAGGTGGACCTCTGATTGGAACAGCTTTGAAAATCCACTGAGTCATCAAGACCTTGGATAGCCTCCTCCTATGTCTCCATGGAAACTAGAACCTGCTCCATCAGCTGGTGCAACAAGGAAATATTGATGCTGGCTACCATAGCAGTATAAATCTCTTTCAGATTTGAAATTATACCCCTGCCCCCCAATTCCATGTGAACATTTGTGCAAGGCGAGAGATGATTTCCTTCACGCTTCTGATTATGCCTAGCATTCTGTTACACAGGAGGGAAAAGCTCCAAGTATTTGGACTTGTCTCATCAACACACTTTCTCCTTTTCTACAAGGATTGGAAGGTTGTGTTAAGTAAAGTGGATCTCCCTCCTCCACTGAATCCCTTTTCCATAGTACAAAGCACTTGCCATAGTGTTGCAGCTTGTTTATATGCCTAATGCGTGGAGCTCTATCGCTATGCAGCATTTGAAAGTGTTCTTAGCTGTGCTAAAGTAGTAATGGACAGCAGCTGCTCAGGTTACCACTGAGTGAAGCATTTTTCACTGAAACTGCCTCTGAATGTTTCCATAACTGTGATTAAAAAGCACATTTGGGCTGCACTGGAATGATTAGGTATAAGTTAATTATTCCAAATGGGATTGATTCTTCTGTTTGGAGTAATCCAATTTCTAAGCAGTCTTATTAGTGATTCAAGTGTGTGGAAATATCTTTAAAGATAATCTGAATATACAGGTACGTTTCTTAAAGGTTGACTATTTTATTCCTTCTGTGACTTATGATTTTAAAATATTAATGGCTAACATTTACAATGATGGTGGTCAATATTAGTGCAGGTAAAGTAGCTATAAATGAATCTGAAATAAACCTTGAACAGACCTGACGCTTAACAAATCCAATTACGACAAAGTAGCAATCAATAAAACAAATTGAATGTTGAACTATGCGGTTAAGAAGTACTTATTAAAGAAGATCACGGTTACACTGTGCAATGGATGCCTTGAGTATCGTGTTCTATTTTGACTTCAGAGATGCAAGGAAAGCACCTAAGACATTATTTTTTATCTTTTGTGAAACTTGGCTGTGTTCAAATTATCCACCACATTGGACTGCAAAACTGTGAATACACTTCAATTATAATTCACAATGGAACACCATAAAATGTACTTCATATACTGTACATGTCCAGCTTTTCTTGGGACATTGAAATAATGAGCCACCGGATGGATCCTTTGCCAGGTGAGATTGGAAAAATTGGGGATTTTTTTTTGGCTTGAGATGAATGTGGGCTGTAGCCAAACCTGCATCAAGTATGCATTTAACTAAACTTACCATAAAGGGATTGAGTGGAATTTTGTAGCCCTGACATATAAAAATTGACCATGCTGAATATCCCAGCATACAGGGATTTGTTACAAATAAACTGTATGCTGAAAAGTAGCATTTGGAAATATTAATGCTCAGCTGACAGCCAGTGTGGAACCCATTCATTATTGATAAAACAAGAACCATCTTGATATCTTTGTGTGATAATAGCCAAACATAAATCACAATCCTGAGCTCCAGTGGACTGGTTAGCTCAAAGACTATGGTAGGGCACCATCTTAGTGTAGCGGTTAGCCCGAAGCTATTACAACTCTTGGCCTCAGAGTTCAGAATTAATTTCTGGTGTCCTCTGTAAGAAAGGTTTCATGTGCTTTCCATGTGCACAAAAGCTTCCTCCAGGTGCTCTGGTTTCCTTCCACTGTTCAAAAATGTGCCAGTTAGTAGAGTAACAAGAATGGTAGTGAACCCAAATGCTGAGTAACATCTAGAATTAACACAGACTAGAAGTAAACAAGACCACACAAATGAAATCCAAAGGTGAAATCACAAACAGTACTACTAGAAATGGGACTCTTATGGTTGAGCACTGAGTGCTCGGCACGAGGCCTTTAAGTATAGACTTTCCATGAAGGAATGTGGCAGAGAATAATCTAAATCCCTGTCTGTTATTAATATAGGAGATTTAATGGAGATAGTTGTCCTATTATAGAATACCAAAAAATTATTTTTGTGCAGCATAGATAAGTATTTAATCTGAAATCTGATAGTTAATTTAGGTCATATCCTTTGCACAGAATTTACAGAGTCCCCAAACTTATATGCATGGTTGCAGCTGAACATCACAGTGATTTTAATGGTGTGATATATATACTTTGATGTTATTTGCATTAAAATAATTTGCCCATCTGAGATTTGTGAGTATCACCTGTTTCTATCACATCAGACTATGTCATATGATCAGGGATATCAAACCTCAACAACTTTCTCTTAGAATTTACATCTGCTTTCTGCACTTTATATCTAGTACCATTCTGGGCATTTTATTTCCACCCTCCACCTCTTCCCAATTTTTTTTGTCTTGTTGGTCTCCCCTCTCACTGCATGACATCTATATCTCTCTTTATTAGGAACAGAAAGAGCCAGTGATATGTCAAACTGTTGGGTGAACAATTTGTTTTATTATACTGCAGATCATAGTCTTTCTTGGAGGTTTTGCTGCTGCTTGCTTGGTGGGTAATGGGTGCTGATGCTTTTTTGCTGAAGTAAGGGGGGAGGGTCATTGTTCTGCTGTTGCTTGTCTGGGGGAGTTGGTGTGTAGGGGGCTTTGGGGTTCTAACATTTTTACTCTCATTCATTCCTTGGGGCACTTCTATTTTCGTGGATGCCTGTGAAGAACAAGAATTTCAGGCTGGGTATTGTATACCTTCTCTGATATTAAATGTGACCATTGAACTATTGATGCCTTGTTCCTCAGTATCCTGACCTCAGGTTCACCCACTAACATCTCAAGATCTAGCAAAGTAAAAAAAAATAAATTATTAAAAAGCATCAAGATGCAGTAAAGCATTTTGACAATGAAATGCTATGCACAGTTCCAGTGAATAAAAACAAATTTTAGGATTTTTAAAACATAAAAGAAAGTAAACATCAAATGCAAATTTTTAGGCAACGTAGTAAGGACAAAAAACATAATTTAAGAAACAGTAGGAGCAGTAGGATTCCGTGTGGGACACTAGGTTGTAACTAAGTTTACAAGATATTCATCAAAGACCATTGGATCCCTCAAGGCCCCTCTGCCATTCATCGAAATCTTCTTTGCTTGGTTAATGCAGTCTTAGTAAAAGCACGCCTCGTCGCACATCGTTGTATTAGACACGAGGAGGAAATCCTCATATGGCGGTGCTCAGGTTTCTTTGTCATTATTCTAAATCTACACTGAACTGCAGCTTACTTAAGAATTTATTCAATATCTTTGCTGTTGCTTTGGTTTTCAGTTTTAACTGTAGCACGTCTTGCTTTGGATCTTTGCAACAGAGCAAGTGTCGTACTCCCTGACTTCTTCAAAAGTAACACCGGGTTATTCTGGAAAGATTCGAGCTTTTGCACAGATCATGCTGCCTGCACCTGAGTTATATCGATGATAAAGGGTAACTTGTAAGAGACTTTGATGGACGACTGTGGCACTTTAAAATAAAATAATTGCAATGGTTGACGACGATTCAAAACTGTTCTTTACAGCACTCTAAAATAATTGTCCCCATTAAATTAACCGGGACAAGAGATTTAAAACCGAACAAAAGAAACTCGGGGCTTTAAATTCCCGCGCGTGCGTACAAATGAGGAAAGTCATTTGTTTCAATGCAGCTGTGCATAATATTAGTGAAGGACGTTTAAGCATGCTCTTTTCGCGGCTGCCTCCTGAACAGAGAGCGATACAGTAGTAGAGACACTTTGTGGCAGGAAGTCGGTATTACCCGATGTTACCGGCTTCAGTTTAGCTTGAACTCCCGAGTGGGAGCTCACAATCTGGCAGAGAGGAAAGGGAGGGAGTGAATGAGATTCACCGCTGGCGCTGCTGCAGTGAGTGCCTGTGTGAGACCGTGAGGTGGAGTTTCTATGCGCCCGGGACACGCACTAAGACTCCATAATTTTCTGCATATAAAGAAAGGTAAAGGAAATTGATACATCTTTTTTTTCTAGCTCAAGTTAAGCGTGGTCGACCTGGTTTTGGGAAACGGAGTGGCGCCGAGCGAGGTGACGGAATAGCAGAATAAGCAGGGAGAAAATGCCCAAGCGTGGCTAAAGCGAAGCGCTGGAGAGAGCGGGCGGGTGGGCGACTGCAGCAGCAGTTCCTTTGTTTGAGCACGAACGATGGCAGGCGAGTCCGTCCACCCGCTGCTGCCTCCGGTGCGGCATCGGCGCTCTGCGGAACCCGTGCCGCTCTGACCCATCACAATTCTCTGGTGCCGTGGGCGCTCAGCGACTTTACCGAAAGCGGGGTTGTGCTTTACATATTTGATTTGTCGGACCGTGAAGGTTTATGTTGTACTTGCCTTCCCACGTTCACTGAACCGTATTTACCGTGTCGTTGAAGGTTTTGTCGAAACAGAGGGGGGAAATACTCGTTTTCATGAAGTAAATCGAACGAATCAGTAAATGTATGCCTCGGGGAGATGTTAATGTGTAATTTTGTTTGGCTTTATAACGGAATGCTAGATTAAGTCAGCTGGATTCCAGTTCTGTTTTTGGAGTCGTATATTCCGAACTGCAGTTTCATTACAAAGGATGTAAATATTGTTCACAGTCAAGCCTAAAATATTTTGTGTTTCTCCTGCAACTGAAAATCTCTGTGATTTTAGAACTAGCAGCTTATGGTGCCTCTACTGCAAATTAATACATCTTGGGGTATGATGTCAGTGTGATGGATATGGTGCATGGAGGAGAGGCGGCTGCACTGTTTCTGCTGTCATCAAAACAGACGTGTATAAACAAATTATTGAGGGATTATTTAAAAATTCAGATCACAGCATCAGCACACCGTGTACACAACCAATGCGTAACTTTGATAGAATTGAAGGTGTCTAAACTTTGTTTTGTATCATATTTTGCGATCCGTAACTAAAATGATATATTTTAATTGAACAGAACACCATCATATTGTATGAAGTCCAGTTCTTTGAAGGGCCGCAGGAAGGCTGAAGAAGGGTCTCGGCCCGAAACGTTGACTGTACTCTTTTACTCCCCCCATTGATGCTGACTGCCCTGCTGAGTTCCTCCAGCATTTTGTGTCTGTTTCTTGGATTTCCAGCATCTCAGATGTTTTTCTTGTTTTAGACTGGGTAATATTCAGGTTAAGTCCCCTCAACTGAATGTTGTCATGGATATATTGCCACATAATGTTAAGCACATTCACATTTCACATCAAATGATTATTTGCACTTCTTGAAATATAATGAATGCAATATTGAAATTCTATTTCTTTCTAATTTCTCCTTCTGAAGCTACTAGCCTGTTCAAGAATGTGGTTTCAGGGGATTGGTCACTTAGTGGGGCACCATTTAAGCAATCTTTTTCCCATTTCTGGCTAGCCTGGTTTTTATACAGACCAGGTATGTCTGATTTCAAGTGAATTAGTGATGGGGAATTCTGACGAATGTTATGTATTTTATCTGTCCCTCTCCACCCACAATTAGAAGGCTGCTGGCAACAATTCTGTTGGCCCTATAGATTTGGCTGAGATGAATTACCAAGTGCATTGAGAATCAGATCTAATGTGACATTAACCATTAGATCAGATGGAGCTTTTAATGACCAGCAAAAATGTATAGCATTGGATTTCCTTAAGTCAAATCAATGAAGTTGCTATCGTAAATCAAGACAGTTAATTTCCAAATGGGGTATTTCATTAACATTGAGTCTATTAGAAGAACTCTCCTTTGAAGTTCACCATAATGCCATTCAATTGTTGTACCTCTTCGGGACCTGAGCCAGAGTATAGTGATGAAAGCACTGTTGGATTGGATTGGCGTATGATGATTATTGAAAGATAATGATGTTTAAATGGATGTGCAAGGTTCCCGGAAGGGAAATGGACCTGTGATTGGATAAGTGTGTGATTGATGTTGTTCTTCGTTGGTTACAAGTTCAGGGAAACAAGTGGGAAGATTGGCTTGGAAGAGAAGTAAAACATGGGATAATAGAAACATTGGATAGACTTCAGAGTTTGTGGATTGGCAATAGTATTTGGTTTCTAGCGTGTTTAACTTGAAATGTAGAACAATCTGAGGTATTGAACTAGCTTGCCAGAGATGACACAATTTATTACCTTTGTACATTGCTTCCAGTGCCATTCAGCAAATGCATGCACCTTAATGCTGCCTCTGGAATATCGTTTGAAGATTAACAAGTTTCTTCTTGCAGTGGCTATGATGCTCCCATTTGTTTGAGTCTGCAAATTTTATGTGGGTAGGTTGAGTAGATAAAGCATGAAAGTGATAAATTGCTTTTATCTCACAAATTAGGATTGTGAAATGCTGACACCGCATTAGACTGGCCAAATTTCAGAGCTGAGTTGGAAAAGCTTTGTATTGTTTTGGCAAAGTTCCATGAGTAATTCTGGGTTTCTTTCCACAGAGGAAATGCACTTGCCCCGCTTGGCTAGTGCCTTGGAAACCAAAAAATATTATTTTGAGAAAGTTGGCATTGGTGTAAAAGTGGCAGAATTCTTATCTCCAAGTGAGAAGGACATGGGTTTAAGATCCCTAGGGACTTAATCTTGGTTGTTAATACATTCCAATACCTAGTGACTTTGGAATGAAATTGTAAATTGGTTTATTATTGTCACATGTACCGAGATACAGTGGCAAAGCTTGCCTTGCATACTGTTGATACAGATCAATTCAGTATCACAGTGCATTGAGGTAGTATTAGGGGAAAAATCTTAACAGTATGCAGAATAAAGTCTTACAGAGAAAGTACAATGCAGCTGGACAAAAAGGTGTGAGGTCATACTGAGGTAAATTGTGTGGTCAAATCCATTTTATCATTTGGGGGACTGTTCAATAGTCTTAGAACAGTAAGATAGTAGCTGCCCTTGAGCTTGATATGTGATTTCACACTTTTATCTTCTGCCCAATGGGAGAGGTGAGAAGAAAGAATGCTCAGGGTTGGAGTGGGCAGGGGGGAAACGTCTTTGATTATGTTGACTGCTTTACCGAGGCATAATGAAGTATCTCAATTTATGGTAAAAGTTGCAGCATTATCCATTTCCAGGACCGTCAGCTGCGGTAAAT
This sequence comes from Hypanus sabinus, assembly GCF_030144855.1. Taxonomy (NCBI): domain Eukaryota; kingdom Metazoa; phylum Chordata; class Chondrichthyes; order Myliobatiformes; family Dasyatidae; genus Hypanus; species Hypanus sabinus. The sequence continues at coordinate 45,618,984 of NC_082710.1, forward strand.
GCAGATCATGTAACACAAATAATGCTGGTGGAATTCAACAGGTCAGGCAGCATCTATGGAGGGAAATAGACAGCATTTCAGGTCAAGACCCTTCTTTGTCTTAGCACCATATAATCTGTAAGCAGAAATTCTGATACAAATCGCGCTATGCTTGAAGAATACAAACTTGAAGCACAAAAGGGATCCCAGATTAAGTGATGCGTCATCTGTGCCACAGAAAATTGCCAAGATTTTGGTATCTCACTGTGCTCACAGAGCACCTTTCTAGGCGAGAGAGCACTGATAGAAACAACAGCAAATGGGGTCGCTATGATAGCATGTACATGGTTATATGATATTGATAAATTGGTTTGTTATTGTCACCTGTACAAAGATACAGTGAAAAACTTGTTTGCAAGGTTTTCATACAGATACATTCATTAATATGTCAATGCACTGTTGTGCAAGGTAGAATAACCGTGCAGAATAAAGTGTTAGTTACAGTGCAAGTGCAGTGTAGGTAAAATGTGCAAGTTCATAAGGTGGATTGTGAGGTCAAGAGTAAGGAACCATTGAAAAATAGTCTATAACAGCATTATGGGAGCTGTGCCGTGGTGCATAGGTAAAAATTGGTGGGGCTCAAAGGGGACGTGTCAAATCTCTTTAGCCTCCTGAGGAAGATCAAGTTCAAGTAATTTAAGCAGTGTGCAGCTACCATCATCTTTTGAGCAAATATAATAAATCTGAAGATACTGTTTTTGAAGGTTAGAGATAATGGCTCTGAAATCAAGGCTAATATTTAGTTTGAGTCAGTTTTACTGAATGCTGAATCATTGTTCTTTTATTGTTTGTAGACCATAGTTCTGTAAACTGTACCTAATCAAATTATGGGACTACCTCACCAGAAGGACTGCAGCAGATAAGATATTTCACCTCTGCCTTATCAAGGATAATTTAGAGATTGGCTGATCTTCCTAATCAGGACTAGGACTGCAAGCCCTGGTAACAGTTTCTTTGCTTAAGCTGTGACTTTAACAAACACCTTGCCACCAATGAGGTTTCATCGCTAGGACAGCGAGCTGTTAACTGTTTACCTGTTCTGAGCTTTGCTGTAGGTATTTTGAATTATATTTTAATTTATTTATAACATAGGATTTTGGTTTCTTGTTGTCTGGGTGCACTGTGGTCCAAAGGAATGTTGTTTCATTTGGTTGTATATATGTACAGTCAGATGAAAATAAACTTGATCTTGCCAGTAGTGAAAAGGAATTTCAAAAGTCTATACAATTTTTTCTTGTCATCATCTCTGCTGTTTTATTGCTCAACTATAACTAACAGTACAAAGTTATTTTAATAGCTCTGAAATGCTTTGGAACATCTTTAGATTACGGAAGGCACTATATAAATGCAAATATAATCTTGAACCTCGGCCAGTATGTGAATTTGACAGCTGGGCATTACTCTCAATCGACTTGGCCTTTCCGGTTGTGTATAATGGAAGGCCTAGACTGGTACATAGTTTCATTTGTCCTTACATGTTGTTCAGGCCGCTCAGTTGGTGGGTTTCTCCTAAATCATAAAAACAAAAATTTGAAAAATGTTTTTAGTTAAAAGTTTAGTTAAAAGACAATGCTTTAGAAACATTTTGGCAAAATTATGAATAGCTTGAAAAGTTTACTTGTTTTGCAAACAGGAAAGGAATATGTGGAGGAAATAGCTTATTTTGGGTCAACAATCTTGTATTTTCCCTGAATATCTCGAGTAGCTCGTCAATGTTAGGTTTGTTATTTAAAGGGATTTGGCAATCTATTGATGGGATGATTATTTCAATATGTGTGAACAAGTATCTTGAGTGTGGGAGTGCTGCGTATTATTTTACTCATTCCGGGGACATGGATGTCACTGCCAAAGCCAGCATTTATTGCCCACTTTTAATTGCTTTTGAACTGAGTGCCTTGTTAGCCCATTTCAGAGAGCATTTAAGACTTGGCTAGGCTTGCAAAAGATGGAATAATTTCCTTCTGTAAAAAAAAACTGGCACTCCACTTGGCACTGCCTTTGAATCGCTGATTCGATGTAGTGCTCGTCATCCTCCTGCCTGAAGCTCCAACCATATGTGAAAATAAGCATCTACTATGTCTGACAGACCACCTGCAAACTACAATCTCTCTCATCACCTTCTGAAAGCTGCTATCTCTAGTCTTTATTTGGCTGCTCAACTTTCCCAAGCCTGGAGATTTTTTTTCTATGATAACCAGCTTAATGGTGGGCAGCTTCCATCACATGTAGCAGGAGGTATTGAGAGAGATTGTAGGTTCCATATGGGTAATCAACCACTGGCAGCCCTTGGCAATGGGTTGCAGGCACCATGCTGGCCGGAATGTAACACAGCTCCACATCTCATCACTGGCCTTGGCCCACTCAGCTCTCTTCACAAGCAGCCTGTCCACATAGAACCATGAACCAGTGTTGAAAACTGATGCAAGAGTCCAGGGATTTGCATCAATTTTCCCATACAACAGCACTGACAGGAATTAATCTTTTATGTATAGTGTTATAATGATCCCTTTTGGTACTGATTCTCTTAATGTTTTTAGTCCAGTGTGTTACCAGTGTAATTGTGTGTGGTCAGATTTCAATATTATTCTCATAAGTTCACAGTTGAAGGACTTTTCATCTGGGAATGACCTGAATCTGCTCCAATTTCCCTACCGACACAGTAGGCCAATGGTAGATGTAATTTCATTGGCTCTTCTCTCAGTTCTGGAACACTTGGACAATGAAGATGTATAAATTAGGATGCTGTTCATTGGCTACAGCTCAGCAGTCAACACTATTATCCCCTTGAAACATGTCACTATCCGAGGCCTGGGCCTTGGCACTTCCCTGTGCAACTGAATTGTTGATTTCCTCACTGGCAGACCAGTTAGTATGTGTTGTGTATTTAATATTTCAGTAGCATTTTAGTAATATTGTACATGTATTTGATTAAGCATTCTTTGTTTAAATAATCAGTTACAGGTTTATGCAAAAGTACACAAATTATCACACCACCATGTCATATTGCATGTATCTCACTAAAAGTAAAATTGAAACTAATAAGTGTATCTCTCAAGCTCCCTTGTTTTAATTTCAATTAGTTTTATGTTTTGGAGTTACTAAACATAACAATGGCAATGAGGAAGTTTTAAACAAACCTGAAATAACAACCCACCTGTTGAAGTACAGTGAGATGTTCGAGTTTTTAAAGTGCAATGAGGCATTTGAGTTTTTTTAAAAAAGCAAAAGAACATTGAATTTATGGGCTCAAAAACTGAGTACTGCGTGATTTAAAAAAAATAGCAGAATTGACTGACTACATTAGAAAGATAGATGTGTTTGCACAGAGGGATAACTATATTGTATACTGAGTGAATTGAGCTGTAGTTTGAAACAAATGTATAGCCAACAAGAAGTGAGTGCTAGCTTTGCAATTTAAAGGCATACAGTTTGCTTAGAAGTTTAACTGCTCCAACCAAACCAGCCAAAATGAGCTTTGCTGATATCATGAAAGTAATGCAGGAACATTTAGAATCAAAACCATTGTTGATTGCAGAATGTTTTGGGTCTCATAAGCAGAATCAAAAGGAAGAGGAGTCCATTTCTGCATATGTTTGGCTGAATAGAAGAGATTGAGCATTGTCAGTTCATTGAAAAGATTAATGATGCACTGTGATATCATTTAGTTTGTAGAATATTAAATGAAAGCATTCAAAATTGGCTCCTAACTGAAGTACAAATTACATTTAAAAGAGCAGTTGAAATCACTGTATTGATGGAAACAGCAAAGATGCAATTGAGTTGTCGTCAGGAATGAAAGTGATCTTCAACAAAATTGCAGTGCCTAATCAGAACAAGCCTGGCTGAACAGGTTGTAGAAGGGACTCACATTCACCAGTCTAACACAGACTTAAAGTCAAAACTTCCATAAAATGCAACGAGGTAGCAGACAAAAATAAATGGACTGTTCTCGGAAGTGAAAAAGCTAAAAAGTCAAGTTGCAGTTTCAAAAAGAGTACTAATCTGTACGCTGTTGATTAAAAAATCTGATAATGATGCAGGATTGGGTAGCATTGTGATTTACAATGTGAAAACTAACGAGACAAGCAATATGGCTTACAGAAATGAATGGCAAACTAATGAAAATGGAATTGGACAGTAGCTTGGCTATTTAAGTCATTCCACGAAATGAGTTGGAATGGCAACTAAGAACTTGTACTGGAGAAACGATAAATCCTGTGGAAATGACATTTCTAACAATGAAACACAACAATCAACAAGCCACATTGGGCTTGTATATGTTTAAAAACAGGATGGTCAACAATATGAGGCCATGATTGGCTGACACAACTACAGTTTGATTGGAGATCCATCAGCCATTTGCATTTCACATCCCCTGTAATGGAATCAACTGAAAGCAAATTAAGCACTGAATGATGCCGCAGCAGTGTTCAGGAATGGCTTGGGAAAACTCAATTGCATCAAGGTTAAATTGGTGTTAAATGAAAATGCCACACCCAAGTTTTGTAAAGCCTGTCCAGTTCCTTGTGCCATCCATGATAAAGTAGCCAAGTGAGTTACATCACATTGAGTCTCAAGGAATTCTTTGCAAGGTTGAGTGGAGCCCATGGGTAACAGTAGTGATCACAATAGCCAAAAAGAATGGGTCTGTCAGAATCTGGTATTTTTTTTTCAGGTCACTGTCAAAACAGTATTGAAAGTAGATCAATACCCACTGCCCTCAATAGAGGGTATCTTTGCAAACCTTGCTGGAGAGAAACACTTCAGCAACATGTATGTAGCATTTTTTTGCTATAGTAGGCTTATCTTTAGAATAATATCTACACCTGCTCTTTGGAAGGAAGCAATGGACCAGGTGCTGCAAGGCTTCCCAGGCACTTAGTATTATCTGATTGATATTATTGCTACAGAGAAGGATGGCAAGGAACAGCTCCAAAATCTCAAGGCAGTGTTAAAAAGATGAGGAGATTATGAGCTCAGAGCACGACACAACAAGTGTGAATTCTTTAAGGCAGCATCCTTTACTGTGGTCGCAACATTGATACACCAGATTGACATCTGAGAAAATTCAAGCATGTTGGATGCCCCGAGGCCAGGGACATACCACAGTTGTGGTCCTTATTAGGATTTGTCCATTACTATAGCAGGTTCCTGCCAAACCTGGCTACTGTGCTGTACCTTTTGAACTCATTACTACAGATCAGGAAGAAATGCATTGGACAAAGCAGTTTAATATGCCTTTCCAAAAGACAAAGGAAATGGTGACATCAGACACTGTTCTCACACATTATGATCCACATTGCCCAGTGAAGCTTGCATGTGATGCCTTGCCTTATGGTAAAGGAATCTTGTTGAACTGTAGTATCTCTGATGAATAACATTAATGAAAATTCCAGAATCATCCTCCTACTTTTAGTCACTGTAAAGCATAATTAAATAAACTATGCCCTAGTGGAATCGTAGCTTTTGAACTCAAGCAAAATGTGGTGTCTACAGTGAACACATGAAAAGATTAATAGCATTGTCATGAACATTAGGTGCAGATACAGAGGTATCCCAGGATAAGAGATAAGAAAGGTAGATATGATATGATTTCCTAAATCAGTGGTTCTCAATCTTTTTCTGCTTGTGCCCCACTTGTGGCTTTCATTTGTCTCTGTGGCCCCCACACTCCGTAGTCTCTGTTAGCTGCTAAAGCATTTTTTGGTCAACTGTACTAATTATTCAAATATACAGTCAGTATTTAAGTTCTAACAGGTTATAGGTATTGTATGTTAAATACATTGTTCCAGGTGTATGTGGAAAATGAAACTACCTCGAACCTCTCACTAGGATACTTTGTTTATAAAATATACTGTATAATATTCTTCTAACCAGCAATGAAAGCACTTAATATTGTTGCTTTGAGTATTTAGTGAGATCCTTGTGCCTGTGTGAGAAACTAGCAAGTTTTGAACATCTGTTTGTAACTTGGTTAAAGATAATCGAAGATCACTTTTCACAACATCAAGATGGTTACAAGCTTTTTGCAGCAGGTGAAGAGCTTGACTAAAACCATATTCGATGAGATAAGAGGTGGGAAATCCATTTTAAAAACAACGTTGCTTTCTCCCAGAGATGTGGAAACTTATTTTGAATATCACTAATTATCCAGAAATTTTGCTTGAGCTAACATATCACTCTGCAGCTCGATAAGACATTCTTGTGATGTGGTGTGAACATCATTCACATTCACCCCAAATGGATTCATCACCCAATCTGGAACATTCATCTCCAGCATGTCTCTGAACTGAAATTCCATGTCAGCATGCAGTTGTTTCAAATGATCAAGATACACAATCAGACCATCATCTTGTAAATTCTATTCTTAAGAGTGGCCAGTAAATTGCATTAACTCGCGACATCCAATATTGTTGCTGAAAAGTTTGAATTTTCCAAGGAAAGCAGTAATAAGCTCGTCGCATGATATGAGATTGCAGTTTTTTTTCCCCCTTGTAACTGTTTTTAAATTGTATCTGACAGGTAAAATATGTCAGACTTAGCAATGACAATTTGTTCTCCAAGCTGCTTATTGCATAGAAATGCTGTAATACTTTCCTGAAGTGCAACAAAGTGACAAAAATAATTACCTCTTGATAACCATTGGATCTCTGTATGTATTAGTTAACCGTTAAATACCTCATAAGTTTGTCAAAAAAGACTTCCGTCATGAATTTGATTTGATGAAGTTGGTGACCATTATTACAGCAGCAAAGGTGTCAGGCAAACATCCTCCCATTGTATTTTTGCAACTAAATGCTGATGGTTGATGACACAGTCTATGCAAAAAATGTCATCCAATTATAAGTATATTCTCATGTAGGGAAATTAACAGTATTGAATATACATGTAAAAATAAAACTAGCTTTTTCAGGCTGCATTTTAAAAAGCTAGCATTTTAAAGTATTTACTTAAAATTCAATTATATGCAAATATATATTCAAATATAAGTAACATGATTTAATGGAGGTTGTAGTGGTAGGTGGTGAGGCAGTGGTAGACTTCAAGTGTTCTGGCAGATGACCCCGCTGCAGTAACTGCAACCTTCATGTATTATAACTCGCAGGGGTCAGCGGAAGACAAATCGAACCACCACATTCTTGCTGCAGATAGCCCTGCCCCATCTGCAGTTTGTGACTTGGGGTGGATGTGTAGTGGGGCAAGCTTGGCATGCCCAGGCTAACCTGTTTTGTCTGCCTCATTTGCATCTTGCATTTTCCCATTCAGTGCTCCTTTTAAATATCATTTATTTCTTTTGTTACGTATCCCGTAACTGGATAACTCACCAGCAAAGATAGAGAGCTCCGTTGGAGTCTGATGGCACTATTTTCGAACGTTTTATTCATAAAGGGGGCACAAAATTAAGGTTAAACCAAACATTCAGAACATATACATCGGCAAAACTCAATCTAAAGCGCGGGTACAGCAATAATCATCATTAAGAAATAATCTCGACTGTTGTCTAGGGGATAATATATTGTCCGTTGGGAACACAAAAGTCACTCAGAAGTCTGCAGCCTTCTGTCTCTTGGGGAATCGCTGGGTTTCACGTGTTTCAGAGAGAGTGAGGAGAAAACGGGAAAACTTGCCCGGGTCTTTGACGAAGCAACACCGTTGAGTCAGGGGAGCGTTGTTTCCCTGTTATTAGTTCGAAGTCCTTCTCGGTATTATCAGCCACCTGCTCCCCAGGCAGAGAAGTTACGCATGCATGTGGCTTTTGACTGGCTTCCAGCTATCATGGGAGCGTTGAGCGATCGAGTCCTTCTGGTGCATCTCTCTCTGGGGTACCGCCTTCTGCAGTCCCCTGTTATCTTGACTTGCAGAGTTGTATCATCAAAGTACGGTGATGCAATCCTCACCCAGTTGTCACGTAGCAGGGTCATGCCCTCAGCACAGGTGTCTCTAAGAGCCCTGGCCAAAACCATTACATTGTCTCTCATTTGCCTGGGTCCAAGACCCGAACTAATAGTGCTCTTACGATTCTCTGGAAGGAGGGGGCTGCTCCCGCCCGTTCGGCCCCTCAGAGCTGTGGTACATTCATAACACTTTATATATTTAGTAATATTTCATTAGAGCACTAGACTTAACATGGCCTTTAAGAAACTCCTGTGGCCCCCAGAGTCTTGTATTTTTACTTGTGGCCCCTATGAAATCCAGTGTGGCCCCTGGGGGCCGTATGACCCATGTTGAGAACCACTGCCCTAAATTATGCTGATTATATTCACATAAATAATTAATTCAAGATGATATGTGGGGGTCATGATCATATATTTACATCTCCCCTGAGGATAATAAATCATGGGCACAATGTCAAAATCGTCATTGCTGGATTGTGATAATGAGCTTTGCTTAAAGAAGAGGGCGCATGTATGTTCTGGGTCTGCAGGAATGTCTAGCATTGGAGAATATTTTGAGGGGTGTGGTATATATTAATATACCCGACAGCAAGAGACATTATAATGAGTCATCTCAATTGGAACATTGCGAGTTAGGAAAATTGGCAAAAATATAACAACAAATAATGTTAGAATAAATTGTGATGTTCAGAAGCTGTTGACTTGCTTGGTATCTTCTATTTGGTTAGTGATTTGCTCACCATAGCACTGAGTCAGAGGTTACTAGCATATTAACCACAGTGCTTATTATCCTCATCAGGTACCACTTTGGCCTGTTTGCAGTAGCTAAAGTGTATCCAATTACTTTTATCTTCTGCTTTCACCACCGAGTTAGCAATTAACAGCACTTGTTAAGGGCCTTCCCATCGAGCGTCCGGTAGTTGCTAATGCAGTTTTTCAATCAGGACCCATTCACCAGAAATCAGATTGTCTCCTCCTCCTCCACTCCAAGCAGCAGAAAACTGTTGAGAAGCAGACAGTACAGTTTAGGTTAATTTTACACAATAGTTGACCAAACTATCAGCCGTAATATGTGTACTAGCCTCTCTGAGATCAAGATGTCCCAGTAGTGACTTGGGATGCCCTGTTACAACCTTGAATGGACTTAGTTTAGTCTTGTTTGGGGTTGCTCTGATGCTTCATAAGACTATAGGAAGAGCTGTAGGCCAGGTACTCCTTCTCATGATACTTAGTCGTTGATGATTTCATTAATTCGTTCAACTTATCCTGATGACTCTGGGAGATGTGGACATTGAAAAGACCAGTCAATGTTCATCGCTTGACATAATTCCTGACAAACGCTCCCAGTGAAATGTGTTATTTGGTCAGTCAATGTGACATGGCAATCCCCATCTAGGAATATAATCCTTGATCAGAGTTTTTTTTTACTTTGCCTGTGGCAGTGGCTTTCCTTGCTGCAATAGCTTCTCAATATCTTGAAAATTTGTCCACTATCACCAGTATGATTGTTGTTAGCACGTCGAGCACTTAGTTATAACTTTTCAGCTGCTCCAGGGTTCAATTTCTGGCAGGTCATAGATCTTTAAAACGTTTGTTGAGCTTGTGCCTTGTACTTTGGATTTCACCACCACTGGGGTAATTTGCTGATCATCTTTTCCATGCCAGCGCGTCCTAGGGAGTAGGGTATCTGTAAAGTTTGGGCCGAACCGTCAGCTGTGCTCTTTTCCAAAGATGCTGCCTGACCTGTTGAGTTCCTCCAGCAATTTGTGTGTGTTGTTCGGGTTTCCAGCATCTGCAGATTTTCTCTTGTTTGTAGATGGAGCTACTAGTCTAGACTAGTGCCATATCTCCATGCTCCATCACTCTTCAACAACCTATTTTCCATCCAGAACCATTTTTTTCTGGTTAGAGCATCGAGCTTGCATCTCTCAAATATCCTGTATCTTCGTCTGTGATGCAGAGTCCGACTTTGTTTCCACAGCCCCAATTGTCGGCTTGTGTGAATTTGAGAACAATGTTAATTTCAGTGATGGTCAGATTTTTTTCAAAACAGCAACATATAGTTTTCCTTCACTCTTAACTTTCTACTAGAGTGGTGTACCAGAGTACAACAGGCAATGTTCTTGGAAATTTGGAAATAAGAGGGAGATCTTGCTTCCTCTTAATTTATGCACAGGAAGCTCCCACTTTATCTGGGATTCCTATGTGTCCTTAAATTTTTACACAATTTAAACAAAAATTTTTGAATTTTGAAGTTTTTGATCTGAGGTTCTTCAGAAGTCAAGAATGAGGCATAAAACTTGGGCACCATCATTTATTGAGTGCTAAAACAAACAAAAGGATTGGGAAAGGAGAGTGGTGAGTGAGAAGGCGAAGGCAGGAGAAGAAAAGAGAGCCAATGTGGACTGCTTTTTTAATTCCAATGAATTTCCATAAATAACAGACATTCCATTCAAACTTTTTAGATAAGAGTTAGCCAATCAGTAGTCCATATCCCCTAGAAGCTCCCAGTATAATACAGAATAGCTGTAACCATTTGGAAACACATTGAACAATTGTATATACATAGGTAATTAGATAAAAATAAAAAAAATGCAAACAAGCATAGGGTAGTTAAATTGCAAGGGAAGTAGCAATTATACTGCCTAACCCAACAGCTCCCAACAGAATTGATTATAAATTGACTCAAATGGTAGAGAAGCTATAAAATCAAGGTTTAAGTTAAGACTGGCAGCCATAAAATCTTGCATTTTTTTAAATGATCTCATCTGGCAATGATTTGTTAGTTCAGTGTGTATTTTATGTTGGTGTGATATGCCTTGATTTTTATTTATGCGGGCTTATTGAACCTTGCTTTAATAGCACTATATTTACAGAGATACTTTAAGCTAAGAGTAGAGGGATATTTAAATGTGATGGTAGCTCAAGTTTATAGTTATCCAACCATATGCATGTATAAGACAATGTTCCTCTGGACCAAAGTGCACAACACAGCACACATGTAGCACATAAAGTATTATTACCGCAGATAAATTAACAAATAATAAGGTGCATATGTGATGCAAATTAATAAGTGAACAGTAAAATGCTGTTGGTGCTTCATACATGGGTGGTTACAGGCAGCCCAGTAGTTTTACAGCCTGTATCAAGTAGTCTTAGTGATAAATTGAGTGTTTAACAAGGATATTATAAACAAAATGATTTCAACATTTTATGATTTTAGTTTGGTGAATGAGCTGTTAAACTATATAGACTGTGTACTTTGAAAATAAATTGGTTGGTCTACTGAATAGGTTGTTTCTGTCCTGTGAAAGAATATGTTTTGCGGTTGGTTGCAGTAGATCGTATCTGGTGTTGAACTGGCTCAGGGATTTTGTTGAACATGTCTGTTCAGTATGTTACGAATGCGCCACAACTCTGAGGGGCCGAAGGGTACAACGTAGCCCCCTCCTTTTTGAGCAGGGGTGTCAAACTCATTTTAGGTCACGGGCCGGATTGGGCAAAATGCAGCTTCATGCGGGCCGGATCAGTCAGGCGCGTGCGAACGCAGCTTTCATTGCCTCCGTTTTTTCAGCCTGTTCTCATGTGTCTCAGTCTCTGCTATAACTACAAAGTGTTTCACTTCACAAATTCAGTTTCTTATGAAGAAGACTGCTGAGCAAGCATTATTTTTATGATTGGTATTAACTTACAATCATAGGCTTCATATCGCCGGGCCATTAATAATTAAAATTATAGATATATCTAAAATGACCTCGCGGGCCGGATATGGCCCGTGGGCCTTGAGTTTGACACCTATGTTTTTGAGAATCGCAAGATCACTATTAAGTCAGTTCAGGAGACCCAGGAAATGAGAGAAAGACGTGCAGAATCCACAAAGAGTTTGGAATATGTCCTGGCCTCCGAAAGGCGGGACCATTGATACCAGCTATTGTCTCTTGGAGACAGAATTGTGTATTGAATCCGGTACGATGCATCGAAGCCCCCAGGCAATGAACTGAGGGGGAGGTTGGTGGAGGGATTGCATCATCCCAACCTGATTGTCATCTGAGACCCTGTGAGTCAGGATAAAAGAGGGTCTGTGGGAACAGCCCCTCAGACGCACCAGAAGAAACGCTAGAACTCCTGTAATAGCGAAGCCGGTGGAAACAGCCCACGTGCGTCCTCTTCCATTTGCCTCGGAATCGTAGGTCTTGCCACGGAAGAACGGTTTTAGCTAACAACAACGGGGAAATCAGTCCCCCAACGACTCTCGAAGGATTGACATCATAAAAGGAATGGGCAAGTTAAACCTCCGTCTTTCACTTGATTCCAACCAAAGGCTGCAGCCTACAGCTTGAATGAACTAAAGTGACTTTTATATTTCCATCGGACAATACATTATCCCCTAGACAACGATAGAGCTATTTCTTATTGATTATTATTATACCCGCGCTTTTAGATTTAGTATTGATGACGTATATTATCTGTATGTTTGCATTGATATTTTTGTGTATTTTATCAATAAATACTGTTAAAAATAGTACTATCAGACTTCAACGGACCTCTCTATCTTTGCTGGTTAGTGACCCAGTTACGGGGTACGTAACAAGTGAATTAGAGTAGTATAACCTGCAAAAGGGTTTTGTAAAAAGTAAATATGGAGGGAAAATTTCCAGATGTGAAAGTGCTGATAAAAGTTTAGTAAAATAGCAAAAGTTGGATTGCGCAGTTTAATTTGAACTCTTGGTTCTTAATGTACTGCAAAATCCCACCATATTCATTTATTGATTAAGCATGTGAACTTTACTCTCAATGCTTTTGACTTCTGGCACCTGATGTAGTAGGCAGATAATGTGGAACCAATTGCTAAAAGCAGCAGAAGATATTAATTTATTTTCTTCTATGGGTTGGAATAACTTGTTGCCTTCAAATTGAGATTAGCCAGTTATGTTGAGTATCATCCCAGTTGTAAAACTATCCTTTTTAGTTGTTGAGGGCAAAATGGGACAAATTTAACACAATGATGGCTGTTAAATATAGTTATGGAGCCATGGAACTTGTAAGCCTGGTATGTTTTAATGGACAAAACAAGGTGAAGTTTATGTAAAAGTTTATTAACTACAAAATTCTATACTTGAAACAACAGATAGATGATCTTGTAGGAGCTTCTTAAATAATATAACTTATGTCTTTTGGTCTGGTCTCCTCTTGGCTGTTTTCTCATGTGGCCTTTAAATGTATGTGAATCTTTCCCAAGAAACAATCTGCTAGATGATGCTGTCTTTGTACAGTATGTTTTGGATCCAATCAATATGTCTGTGAAGTTAATTTTGTTAAGTTTTTTTTGTGTGCCATACTCTGCCAAAGCCTCAGCGACCACTTTTCCTGGAGGAAAGATTCTGTGAGTGGTCCCCCACGTCCTTCTCACAGCGCAGTTGTTTTTTTATGAGGCCGAGTTGCGAGCTCGACTCTCAACCCAACACGGATGGAAAGCGTGTCCGGGACTGGATTCGAACTTGAGAGCCTTTGTTCCGGAGTCCGGCGCTGATGTCACTGCGCCACCAGTCAGCCACCAATTTTGTTAATTAAGTAGAATATATAAATATTTTATGTTTTTAAAAAAAAATAAAGAAAGAAACCGAAGTACTCAGAGAAATCCAGTGACATTCTTTAGATTACAGTATCAAACAAAATCACACATTTCTCCACCATTAGAGAAATGGACAGAGTTGTCACACTTTTTCCACTATCAGAGATCCATTCTGACAGGGAACGTAAGTATTTCTTGTCATCAGGATCAGATTTATTATTGATATACGTCATGAAATTCGTGTTTTGTGATGGTAGACCTGTTCATCACTTGTGACCCCAATTTGAAGGAGAAGTCAGCCTAATCAATCCAGAAGCTGGAGAAAACAGACGGTTCTCAAGAGGAAACAGTGTCCTGCATCACTTCTGCTGTCCGAGTGCCCCAGGAACAGCAAATAGGACACATACACTGTTGTCTTTGGCACCACTCATGAACCTGCTCTAAGAAAACCTGTAACTTCCAGTGGAAACTTTTTTTTGTATGCACTTTAGATCACATGACAAGTCACTAGCTTTACCGGAATGTTAAGCACATTCTTGGCACAAAAATAACTATCACACTTGTGGATTTTATATGTTGCATAATGAATTAAGTAGGATGTACAATATCATTATTCTTAACTGTTTACAAAGTTCTTGCCACCTTCTACATCTTACTACAGTCCTATACACAGGAGCTTTTGTTTGTACGTGTCTCTACCTACCAGAGAGCTGTCATCCTTGTTCTGGCTGCATTCTACTGCTATCTAGTCCTTCCACATACATAGCTCTTTCCTGTGATAAATTATTAAGAGACCATTTTGATTTAATCACTCTCTTGTATTTTGGCAGTAGAAAACAAGGAAGTTGTAGACCACAGAATCTTTCAACTATCGTTGAGTCACTGGTAAATTGGTTTATTATATATAACATAGAAAGTATAGCACTGGAATAGGCCCCATGGCCTACAATGTAGTGCCAAACCAATTAAATTAGTAATCAAATGGCTAACTGAATTAATCTTATCTCTGCTTAGGTATGTCCATATCCTTCCATATTCCTCAATTCGTGCATCTAGCTAAAAGTCTCTAACGTTTCTGCCTCTACCACCAGCTCTGCAGTGCATTGCAGGCACCCACCACTCTGTATAGTGGAAACAAAATTGCTTCTTACATTTCCTTTGAAATTATCTCTTCTTATTTTAAATGCATGCGCTCTGGTATCAGAGATTTCAAACACTGGAAAAAATATTGTCTGCCTATTCTTTTTATCTATGACTCTCATAATCTCAAGATCCTCTATCAGATCTCTGCTCAGCCTCCACTTCTCCAGAGAAAGCAATCCAAGTTTGTCCGACCTCTCGTTTAGCACACGTCTTCTAATTCAGACAACATCCTGATTAAACCACTTCTGCACCCTCTCCAAAGCCTCAACATCCCTCCTATAATGGGGCGACCAGTATTGTATAGAATATTCCAGTTACTGCCAAACTAGAGTTTTTTAAAGCTGCAACATGACTTCCTGAATTTTGAACTCAGTGCCTTGACTAATAAAGGCAAGAATGCCGTATGCTTTAACCACCCTATCATTGTATAACTGTGTATACAGTCGGCCCTCCTTATCTGTGGGGGATTGGTTCTGGGATCCCCCCACCCCCCCCCGCGGATACCAAAAAACACAGATGCTCAAGTCCCTTATCTAACCTGCCTCACTGTGGTGGTCTTTAGGACCCAGCGGAACCCCCGGACCTTATTTAACCTGGTTCAGTACGGTGGACATCAGGACCCAGCGCAGCTCTGAATCTGCAGTGTTTCTGTTCATTAAAATAATCACGATCACGATTGAAAATGAAGTGGAAGTAATAAAGCGATCGGAAAGAGGTGAAACGCCATCGGTCATTGGAAAAGCATTAGGCTACAGTCAGTCAACGATCGGAACAATTTCACTGGAGCTTGTGAAAGGCCCTGCCCCGATGAAAGCTACAATTATTACTAAGCAACGCAGTGGTTTAACTATTGAAATACATATGTTTCTTAAGTGTTTTATATACCGTATACTAAGACAAACGTTTGACTAACCGACGCTAAATAATACCATATGTACCTGTTCCGACTTCAAATCCGACTTAAAGACAGACTCAGGAACGGAACTCGTTCTTAGCCCGGGGACTGCCTGTACTTTTAAATCATCTCTAGATTATTTATAATACCAAATACAATGTAAATGCTATGTAAGTAGTTGTTATACCATATTGTTTATGGAATAATGACAAGAAAACATAGTCTGTACGTGCTCAAACAACGAGTGCTGGAGAGAGAACTTGCGGGTTTTCCCGATCCGCGGTTGGTTGAATCCGCGGATAAAGAAGGCCAACTGTACTATAGTATATAATTAATGAAAAGATTAGATTAGGTTGGCTTTATTGGCCACATGTACAAACATACAGTGATACACTGTCAATGACTAAAAGTCCAAGGGTGTGTTGGGACCATGCTTACATCATCAACATAACGTGCCCACACAGTCACGGGGAGAATGTACAAACTCCTTACAGAAAACAGGGAGTTGAATCCTAATCTTCTGATGGCTGGCCCTGTAACGTGTTACGCTAACTGCTGCGCTATGGTGCTGCCCACACAGTGGTCTCTATTCTACAAAGTGCGCTATTTGTACAGGGGCCTTTGGACCAGTACTTGGAGCCACTGCTTTCAAACTCGAGGTGATAGCACTACATGCTGGGCTGTCGCTTGTGTCATCAGGAGAGAAGGTAGAAGTACTGGAAAGTCCTGAGAACAGGAGACAGAAAGTGTTGCATCATATGTAAACTGCTCTGAAGAAACTGTTGTATCTTTTTTTTAAAAAAAAGAGTTAAACGGAAGTCCAGACTATGGGAAGGGATTACTAGATGGAAAGTTTGTAAATGAGCGGAGGGTTTTGGAAAGAAGTACCACAATGGTACGAACCAGTTGGGGAATGGCAGCAAATCACGATAAAGTGAGAGACGCTTAGTGTGCATGTTCAGGAGTGAAATGTGTTTTCAAATAGTGAGGTTTCATTAGTGTACATGATGAAGGAGAAATAAGGTCGGGCTCCGTGGACTGTGCAAATACAGTTATTTTGATTAGTGCTGGGATTTGAGGTTCACAGTAGTCCTGCCTCAGAAAAGTATTGCTTATATAATGGGGAGCAAGGCTGCATATCTGACAAGTTACAGAGGAAGATGTAGAAAAAAAAATAAGGCACAATTAGTAAGTTTATTAGCAGGACTCAGTTTTGGTTTTGACTTGAACAGTATTTCTTTGGAAATGCTGTTGAAGATGAATTTGGAGAATGGTTTTGATTTTATCTTTCTCTAATAGAGCTTCATCATTGGAGAATTTGCTTTAGGTGTATAGCAATTAAAACTCAACGTGCACATAGATCACTGATCAATCTGCGGGACGCACGGGTTAATTTCCTGATAGTAGAAGTAAATACTCATCTGAAAATTAAATGAGGTACAAATTAAATACATTGTTATATAAAAGAACAGAAAGATTTGGAAGAAAATAATTGAGAAAAATGTGTTTTGTGATGCACTGCAAGCATTAATAATTAAAGTGAGAACAGAGTGAAAGCCCTAAAATGATTGGAAATCCAGCCAAGTATCCTCTATATATTCTCTGATGAGGAACACTGTAATTACTAGTTGCCAGGAGAATTGTGAAAGTGTGCCATTTCCTGTCCAGCAAATTAACAGAAATGTATTGACAGAGCATCACACTCTGTTTACGGAGACCAAAAGCTTGTCCATTCCTTGATTAACATTTTAAACAATCAATTTTTATTTTTGTGTTGAGAATGGGTGTGGAAGGACCAAAAGCAAAATACCAGGCACAAAGTTTAAAAACCAAAAGGTCAAAGCTCTAGTTGTGTTAGTTTGAGTGTATTTTAACATGGAAAATGGATTTCAGAAAAATGGAGTGTGAAGCAGTGTTGATATATTTTTTGCTATAGGGCCATTGACACTTTATGTAGATGCCTTGATTTGTGAAGCTATTTGATTATAATTAATGCACTGCTATTAATAGGTGGAGATGGTCTAGGAGTCATTAATAATTCCTATTTTATAGCAAGAGACTATTTTAATGTATTTTTGTACATTACTGGTACAGTGTCATTTACCAATGCTGTTGCAATAGTTTATTAGTGCACCTGCATCAACAAAGATCTCTCAGCTATGTTGACAGCTGCGCTGAAGCAGAATGTAATTCCATCAAAAGGCTTGCATTTAATAATTTTAAGAAGCAGGTGTTAAGAAACTGATTGGCATCTTTGAAGATGACAGTCTTGGTATGGAGCACAGGTTTAGATATGATTGTATGATGCTAATCTTTGCTACAGAGAGCTCTGTTAGATGACAAAGATTTGGATGGAAGTCAAAGCTTTTTAAGACTGGCTGGTGAACCATCTGGGAAAGGTAGCAGGAAGAACCCTCACAATTAATATAACCTTCCCCGGTCTTTGATTCATCATAACCTTCCTCGGTCTTTGATTCATCAGCACCTCCATCAGGTAAACACAAGTTTTGCTAAGATAAATAATCACTTATTGAATAGTGAAACAGAAACGAGGGTTCAAATGATCTCCTGCTGCGTTTGTTTCTTATTTACTGATGGGAACATTTATTATGGCAAAATTATTGGGGAGTGGGTGTAAAAATCTATGCTGCATGTGATTGGAAGGCTTACTAATGAATATATTTACATGCTTTTGTTAGTGACTTGAATATAAGCAATTAGAACAACACACACAAAATGCTGGAGGAGCTCAGCTGGCGAGGCAGCATCTATGGAAAAGAGTAAACAGTTGACGTTTTATGCTGAGACCCTTCATTGGTTCTGGGGGTGGGGGGGAACAAAAGATGAGAAGAATCACTGAACTCAACGGGCGGACATTTGCAGTTATAGGAAAGGGTTGGAGAGATACCAGTCTACCTCAGTTAGGCATCTTGGTTGGCATGGGCTAAAGAGTCTGTTTTCTGTGCTGTATAGCTCCAAATACAGCAAAGTTTTCCCCAGATAAACATGCAAAGTTCTTCTCAGCATCTTGGGACTAAATTCAGAGAACTGTATTACAGGCTAGACATGCAGCAGTCTGACATTGTCTATGAGATACGATATTTTCCAAATATAACAATATGCCAGACTCCGCCAACACAATCATTGTATTTATCCTATCACATGGATACACCAATCAGATGATGGTAAATTGGTGAGCAAGCTGCAAGGAATAGCCTTTGGCAGCCTTTTGGCCCCCGTCTTCCAATCAATGAGATTCTCTGCACTTCCCCATATTGCTTTAGTCATCTAATATCCCAAAATCGATCAATCACTACCTTGAATATGCTTAGCAGCTGAACAACAAAACACCTTCCCAGATAAAGAATTCAAAAGTTTAGAACACTTTAAGTGGAGGAATTTCTTCTCATCTCTAGGTTATTGGGTAGTGAGAGGCAGATTATATTTCTTCATCTGCATTAGGTCTTCTATTAACAAGGGTGAAGACGTAAACCTTGGGTCAGTCTATAATAATGGAGACTGTGCCAAAAGCACTCGTACGTGGTTAGTCAGTTTTGATATGAACTATTAAGTTGGTGAATTCAATGTTGTACCTGGAAAGTTACAGTAGACCCAATTGAAAGATCTGGAGGTGTTGTTGAACTTTTAGTAGACCTTATCACTATGCAACATGCCACCAGTGGGAGTGAAAAAGAATTAAAGGGGGCAACTGGAAGCTCATGATCATTTCTGTGGAGTGAACATGAACTCTACAAAGCCTTCAGCTGATTTCCATTTGGTTTTCTTGGCGTAGAGAAGATCACGTTGTGAATACGGAATGCATTGCTCTAGACTGGAAGAAGTACAAGTGAATTGCTGCTTTGCCCGGAAAGATTTGAGTCTCTGAATGATGAGAAAGAAAGATGTTGAACGGGTATTGTTTCAAACCTTGGGGTTGCATTGTAAAGTGCCCAAGTGCTGTTAGTGAGAATATAAAATCAATTGAGAAAGCAGTGAAGGAAATGATTCCCTTAAATGCTGAAAAGGAAGAGGAATATGTTCCTGTTTAATCCTTCCAGAATAGGTGGGAAGTCTAAAGGATAATCTGATGAAGATGGGAACAGGTGTGGTGGAATTTAACATCCAGAAGACCTCTATCCGTGCTGTGTCGGAGGAGAGGCAGTGAGAACAGAGGTGCAGGACTACCTGAGTTGTTATCAAAGACTGTCCACAATGGTAGAGGTGAAGCCATGGATCAGGAAGAAGGAAAGACATTTCAGAGACCTGTGCAGAATATCTTGTCATTGAAGCTAATATGACAGAGACGGGAACTGGGAGACTGAAATGGAGGTCTTGTAAGAAGCAGGCTGGGAGGAAATTTGCTGAATGTACAGTAGCTACATAGCCTAATTAGTCTGCTCTCAACCATCAGGTTAAATAATGGAAGGTGTTGATAGTTCAATAGTTCTATTTGATATCAGAGAATGTATACAATATGCAACCCAAAATCCTTGTTCTTTGTAGACATCCATGAAAACAGACATACTATAGGCTCTTCCCCTCCTCAGTAACAGTGAGAGGGGAGACCAACAAAGACAAACAACTCACTGATTACTGTGTTAAAGTCTGCTGCGATGCTTTTGTTCCAAAACCTCTGACTCGAAAATTGGCAACAAACTCTCCCACGCCAATGAGAGAAAGAGGGCATGTGAGCCCCTGACAGCCGATCCAGTGTTCTGTTTTCTCCTGCAACACTTCAGCCAGCAGCACTGGTGAAGTATCACCTCTTCCACAGGGCCGCAGGCTCGGAAGCCCGAAGGCGTTCTCATCTTCTAGGCTGTTTCCTTGGGATATTGAAAAACGGCTGGTCATGAGCCCTAAGGGGCAGGTCCCATCACCGCAAAGATCTAAAGTTTGAGTGTAGCTCGAGGTCAGGATCTTCAGCAGGACCACATGCAGCTTAAAAAGGAAAAAGAGAAACTGAGGTTAAAAATTGAGCTGTTTTTGCAGATGAGCTGGAAGGTGTCACTGTCGAGTGCCATCATCAACACTCTCACTTGTAACCTCATCGATAACATTTTTGGATTTTAGAAATGAAGAGCCCTGGTAAAATGAATGTCAATGTTCATCAAAGGAATAATGCTCCCACTACTACACCTACCTAAACTTATAAAGGGCAGGAGTAAAACACTTCTGGATGCACAAGATTTTCTTCTCTGATATTCTACCTGTACAAGAGAGGATGCAATAGCTTAATGCAATAGGAGACATTTCAGATCCCAGTCCCCACTGTTTTATATAAATATGAAGCATAACTTTGCATGTCCTTTTTCTCAGAACAATGTTTATTGTGTTAAATAATTTTAAGTCCATGATTTTGTGAACTAGTCCATTGTCAAAGGAAATGTAATTAAATTTGATGTTAAGCTATTATAACACTGAAAATGTTTTGAAAGAGACAAAATCTGAATTAATTGCCATTCTAAAATGTTGGTGGGTGAGTTTACTCTAATGATGATTTTGATGCTTAAAGCTTTCAAAGGCTGTCTGGAGATAAATCTGATCTTGTAGAACGATGGTTGCTAATTGCATCTTGGTTTGTGGTATGTCTGTCAACAAGGGTTCAGAGAATTAAGCAAATTGGTTAATTCTCTCCTTCACTTGGGATGTTTTAAAATTTTATAATAGAAACCTCTTTTGCTGTGTGCAATACAAGGTTTGACCAATTTTGTTGTGTGGAAAGCCATAAAAACAGTTTTTAGCACCCAAATGCTTTAGTTTGTTTATTGCTAGATGTATTTTGGTTGCAGGTTCTGCATCACCCTGCATGGTAGAAGACTATCTTGGTCTTTTGGGTGTGGGGGTCAGTCAAAAGCAGGTCTTGTAAAAATGATCATGCCTTTTTCATTATCAAAGATCATGTTTACATCAGGTCTGAAGGGGAGGATATTTCCTCATGTTTGCACAACATTTATACAAGCTTAGCAAGTCAATTTTCTGCCTTTATATATGGTACGATATATAGAAATACTATCCCTTTTAAATCCATCTTCTGATAAGATGGCAACGCACTTGGACACGGCGGCATCTACGGGATCAACCAGAGGTGTTATTGTCCTTTGTAAATGTATCTTTCACAATCGCAACACCCTGCTGGACATTAACATGCTGCATGTCTACTCCATCAGTGAGTTGCTCGTTAGTGGAGAAACTGAAGGAGCCGGACTTGGTGTGGACCGTGATGCTGCATGAGGCAGGGAGGCAGTGGTGCGTGAAAGAAGTGTGCAGTCTAACAGTGAGTGATGGTCTTGGGCATTTTTCTTGTGATGGCAAGACCCTGTTGGGCATGGGTGATGTGGAATGCTGCAAGTCCAATCATTGGTTTATTGGCATACGGTGGGGGTGGATAGCGGAGAAACTGTATGGCCTCAGTTGTATTGAGGACTAGCCTCAAACCAAGGTATCGTCTGTTTGCAGCTGCCCAGGTGGAGGTGTTGGAGCTGGGAGCCCTGTGGAGTGCCAGAGGTAGTGTAGTGAGGTGCCATGCTGGAGTTGGTGATGCCCCCCTCCCATTGTTTGCTTGGCAGAAGACGAGCTGTATTGTGTTCGACTGCAGACTGTTGCAACGTTTATGGATCCAGGGACTTGGACAATATTCTTTGTTCCCCTGTACTTTACTGCTATCTTGTATGTGCTTGCGATCTTAAATGTACTATGTGTGTCTTATGCTGTATATGATTGTTGGTACTGTCTTTTGCACTTTGGCGTTGAAGTAACACTGGCTGTATTTATGAGAATTTATGTATAGTTGAATGATAATTAAACTTGAACTTGAAGCTGCAGTTTCTGTTAGCCATATGTCTCTATATTTTCTTCCTTTTTGAGATCTTGACATTGAGCAGATGTTATTTCTGTATGTGAATAACTAAAGATTGTTAAAGACCAATCATTTTGCATCCCTGTATACACATGACTGTGTTGCTGACGATACAACCTTTGTTGGTAGAATCTCAGGTGGTGACGAGAGGGCGTATAGGAGTGAGATATACCAACTTGTGGAATGGTACGGCAGCAACAACCCGGCACTCAACGTCAGTAAGACAAAAGAGCTGATTGTGGACTTCAGGAAGGGTAAGATGAAGGAACACATACCAATCCTCATAGAGGGATTAGAAGTGGAGAGAGTGAGCAGCTTCAAGTTCCTGGGTGTCAAGATTTGAGGATCTAACCTGGTCCCAACGTACTGATGTAGTCATAAAGAAGGCAAGACAATGGCTATACATTCGGCCCTCCTTATCCGCGGGGGATTGGTTCCGGGACCCCTCACGGATACCAAAATTCGTAGATGCTCAAGTCCCTTATTCATCCTGTTGCTATGTGGTGGATCTTAGGACCAAGCGGAACCCTAGACCTTATTTAACCTGTCTCAGTGCAGTGGACATTAGGACCTGGTGGTAGAACTCTGAATCCGCCGTGTTTCTGTTCGCGAAAATAATCACAAAAATGGTTGAAAATAAAGTGAAAATAATAAAGTGATCAGAAAGAGGTGAAACACCATTGATCATTGGAAAAGCGTAAGCGTCGGTCGATGATCAGAACAATTTTAAAGGATAAAGTGAGAAAGGCTCTGCCCCAATGAAAGCTACAATTATTACTAAGCAACACAGTGGTTTAATTATTGGGCTTTGTGGTTTTGGGTTTTTGATCCTCCTCATCAACCTGACATGGTGGAGAGCACACTTGGGAGCAGTCTGTCACTCAATCGAACTTGGGGAAATTCCATTCCTGAGCCTGCCGCTGAAACATACGTTCTTAAGTGTTTTATATGCACAGAAGGGTAAAATATATACAATATACTAAGACAAACATTTGACTAACTGACACTAAATAATACCGGATGTACCTGTTCCGACTTAGTAAGAGAACTTATGATTTTTTTTTTGATCCTGATCCACGATCACCCACGCGCATTCTCCCATATACTTTAATTCATCCCTAGATTACTTGTAATACCTAATACAATGTAAATACTATGTAAAGTGGTTGTTATACTGTATTGTTTAGGGAATAATGACAAGAAAAAAAAAGTCTGTACATGCTCGAACAACAAGTGCTGGAAGAGCACTTCCGGGTTTTTGCGATTTGCGGTTGGTTGTATTAGCGCATGCGGAATTCGCGGATAATGAGGGCCGACTGCTTTATTAGAAGTGTGAAGAGATTTTGGCATGTCAACAAATACAATTGAAAACTTCTATAGTTGTACCGTGGAGAGCATTCTGACAGGCTGCATCACTGTCTGGTATGGGAGGGCTACTGCACAGGACCAAAAGAAGCTGCAGAAGGTTGTGAATTTTGTTAGCTCCATCTTGGGCACTAGCCTACAAAGTACCCAGGACATCTTTGGGGAGCAGTGTCTCAGAAAGGCAGCGTCCATTATTAAGGATCTCCAGCACCCAGGACATGTCCTTTTCTCACTGTTACCATCAGGTAGGAGGTACAGAAGCCTGAAGGCGCACACTCAGTGATTCAGGAACAGCTTCTGCCATCCAATTCCTAAATGGACTTTGAAGCTTTGGACATGACCTCACTTTTTTAATATGCTGTATCTGTTTTTGCACATTTTTGAACAATCTATTCAATATATGCAATTGATTTACTTGTTCATTATGTTTTATTTTATCTATTAGTTTTTTTTCCTCTCTGCTAGATTATGTATTGAATTGAACTGCTGCTGCTAAGTTAACAAATTTCACGCCACATGCTGGTGATAATAAACCGGATCCTGATTCTGCTTCTGAAATGCCGTGCATTTTCCAAAAACAAAAGGAGCTAGAATAGATTGCAGAGGAGATCTATTCTTGATATTCCATGCATGCACATTACCACTGACCCATGTTTGGATGTCTCAAAGCACTATGTCATTGGCAATAATAAACTATTTAAAGGGTTTTCACTTGCCTGTGACATTTGATCAGGAGCCAATATGCGATGAGAAACTCTAAGCAGCGAAGAAATTCAACTCCTGCTGCCTTTGGAAACGCTTCTCCTCTGAATCACAGATATTTTCAAAAATATAATGTTAATGTGCCAAGAACAATGTTTGCATACCTCTACCATGCCCAAAGGTACTTGGGTAGATTGGGAAAATGGGCAAAGTAGTGGCAGATGGGATGTAATGTAGGGAGCTGTATGGTCAGGCACTTTAGTAGAAGGAATAAAGATGTAGGCTATTTTCTAAACGGGAAACATTCAAAATTCAGTGGTGCCAAGGGACTTGGAAGTGTTGCGCAGATTTCTGTAAAGGTTAACTTGCAGGGTGAGTCAGTGCGAAGGCAATGTTAGCAGTCATTTATAAAAGACTAGAATATAAGATCAAAGGTGTGATGCTGATGCTTTATAAGGCATTGGTCAGACTGCACTTGGAGTATTGTGAGCAGATTTGGAGCCCTTATCCAATATGGGATGGCATTGGAGAGAGTCTAGAGAATGATTCTGTGAATTAAATGGTTAACATATGAAGACAGCCTTTTTCTGATCTTGGAGTATGTGGGTCTGTTAGTGGGTAATGTTTGTGAGGTTTCTGTACAGAGTAAGTACTGTAGACCCGTTAATGTCCGTAGAAAGTTTGTTGATAGTAGCTGGATTCTTTTTTGGTCTCAGGCACCATTAAAATGCCTATCATGTGGCTTAGTGGAATCTCTTCGGATTCGGGCTTATTGCTTTTATGTAAACATTAATGCCCTTTTGTAAGTTCAAGGAGTGACCATTACTAGGTCTAATTGATTTATGAGGACTGTTTTAATGGGTACATGATGAAAAACACAGGCTGTGTTGAAACAAGAAGTCAGAGTTTGTCTATCGTGCACTTGTGAAACGTATTTATGGGGCTGCCTTCCTGGTTTCACTGGATTTCAACTGGGGCCAGAGATCAAGATCTGTGCCTAGAACCCAGGGGTGGTTTTAGGGGTGAGTCGGAAATTGGACTTCTCCCAATAATGGCAAGTGGTGATTTAAAAATCGTGAACCCTGAAGTCTTTGTGCCTTGCAGATATCTTTGTGGAAATCATTGTTACTTACTATGTAGTATTTTGTATGGTTTATTTGTGCTTTCTGTTTTTTTTAAATGATAAATTAGGCTTAAATTACTTTATGTTTGTACGCTTATTGCCACGTCTTCTGGACACTCGTATTGTTGGGTGTGATTAATGCAACCCATTACACTTTGTCATTGCCAGCAGGGTCCAGGAAAATGTGGCTGAGGACAAGCAAGTCAAGCAATACTGTGGAGCAAACACGAGGAAATCTGCGGATGCTGGAAATTCAAACAACTACACACACAAAAATGCTGGTGGAACACAGCAGGCTAGGCAGCATCTATAGGGAGAAGCGCTGTCGACGTTTTGGGTCGAGACGCTTCGTCAGGACTAATTGAAAGGAAAGATAGTGAGAGATCTGAAAGTAGTGGGGGGAGGGGGAAATGCGAAATGATAGGAGAAGACCAGAGGGGGTGGGACGAAGCTAAGAGCTGGAAAGGTGATTGGCGAAAGTGATACAGAGCTGGAGAAGGGAAAGGTTAATGGGATGGGAGGCCTCGGGAGAAAGAAAGGAGTGGGGGGGGGGGAGCCCCAGAGGGAGATGGAAAACAGGCAAACAACTAAATATGTCAGGGATTGGGTAAGAAGGAGAGGAGGGCCATTAACGGAAGTTAGAGAAGTCAATGTTCATGCCATCAGTTGGGAGGCCACCCAGCCGGTATATAAGGTGTTGTTCCTCCAACCTGAGTTTGGATTCATTTTGACAATAGAGGAGGCCATGGATAGACCTATCAGAATGGGAATGGGATGTGGAATTAAAATGTGTGGCCACTGGGAGATCCTGCTTTTTCTGACGGACTGAGCGTAGGTGTGCAGCGAAACGGTTTCCCAGTCTGTGTCGGGTCTCACCAATATATAAAAGGCCACACAGGGAGCACCGGACGCAGTATACCACACCAGCCGACTCACAGGTGAAGTGTCGCCTCACCTGGAAGGACTGTCTGGAGCCCTGAATGGTGACTTATCAGTCCCTGGGTGGATGGATAACTCTGAGGGTTTTGAATCACTGGCTAATGTTCTGAGTAAATGGGGTCCTCCCAGATGTTGGGAGAAGGTATTTGCTGAAATGTCTGACGTTAAAGCTTCCATGCGTAGTATCACAAAGCCTCAAACTTAGCTTTTCCCTCTTGAGGCAGGGAATCCCTCTTAGTGGGATGGATTTTTATGACTGCATTGTGGCGATTGAGTACTGAAAAAGCTGAACTCTGAGGAAGTCAGACGTCTAGAGTGCGAGTTTAAGTTCTCAGAACACTACTTTAAGTGAAATGGCACGTGCAGTTTGAGAATGTGCTGAGCACTCTGAAGTTAAACAAGTTGCCATGGCATGTACATGGGCTACCGTGGTGCGAAAGCATCGCATACAGTGCATCTGTGTGATTGTGGATCCCTTAAAGGTCCAATCTACGGTCCTGCAGGAGGATTGAGACCCAGACATGGGAGACTGGGATATCTGGTATGATGATGATGATTCAGATAAGGATGGAAATAATGTAATTAAGGTGCACTCCCCTTAGACGTGTAAAAGGTAAAGAGGAACCCTGGAATGCTAATGAATAAAATCAAGCTGCAGTGCCTGTCCCTACTACCAATGAGAACACAATCGATAATTAACTCTGCTATCATCGAGTTACAGGATTTAGCCCAAAACAAGGGGAATCCTTACTCAGCTGGCTCACCCACCTATGGGATTTAGGAACCTCTCAACTTTTTCATGTGCATGAATTGATTCAATTAGGGTCATTCACGATGGACTCATTAGTCCTGGCTGAAATGTGTGCTGGTCAGGCTAACAGCTGGTTGCTCCTTGTGGGCAGTGGTTGTACAAGCTGTTCGTGCTTGCTACCCTGCTTCTTTGTATTGGCATGAGTCTCCTCATCCCTTGAAAATCCCTCGATGGCTATTTAACACAATCTGCCATTTGTAATAATGTCTTTAATGGCCCTGAGATTGTCCCCTTTTCCCTTGGTTGGCTCACCTGATCGATGGAATGAGGACTCAGGGTGGAGAGGCATCATGCTGGCTCTGTTAGGACCAGGTGAGGGTTGGACTGTTGCAGAGTCGAGCAGCCTATTGGCTCTGACTTGAAGGGTCAGATGTAGATCAAGGACGGGTGCAAGGTAAGGCTGCTTTTACATTCCGTGGGCACCAGGGGCATTCTGAGTGCATGATGAATGGTACTAGGAGTGCCCCCTAAGCCGCCGATGATTGTGCCCCGGCAGTGTACCTACTGGTGCTACTTTTGTCCTCATTGTGACCCAGCTGGGTTGCATTTGATAGTCCAGACAAAGGGTCTGGTCGAACTTCCAGAATGTAATGTTAATCCCAAATCACAGGACATTCTCCGGTTATATCGGAACTTGGCTGAATTGGACCCTGGATGGCGGGTTACTCAACCTGCCGTTTACAGGTATGGCCAAGGCTCCAAGACTGCCACAGTTGCTCTAAAGGCAATGCATATTTCAGAGGGGGACCTGAGGCCATACATGCCTGTTACCCTTTGATAGTCACATGGCAACAAGCAGTGGGGAATCGCCCTGGTGGACACTGGGGCTGAGATTACCTTATTACATGGGAATCCAGATCTGTATACAGGGGAGTGAGTGTGTATTCAGGGATATGGGTAACCAGTTACAGATGCTGTACAAACAAAGGTCCATCTTGCTAATGGCAAGGGACTTCCTCTGTCTGTCCCCGAGCTCAATCTCTCAGGAACTTGTGAACATTTTGGGAATTGATTTGTTAATGGGGAAACTCTTTCATGACAGCATTTGGCAAATTTACTTTTGGTATTTGGAAGGTATCTTTTCTGGTTGGGGAAGAGTAAAATGGGAACCTGTCTTACCTGTCTTTATAACTTTGCCAAGGCAAATAGTAGTTACCAAGCAATATTGTGTCCCGTGAGGGCATAAGGAAATCAAGGAGACAGTGGGGTCCCTCCTGAACCTGGGGGTTCATCATCCTCCCTCATCCATTTATACCAGCCCTCTGGCCAGTTCAGAAACCTGATGGTTCATGGTGTATGACCATTGATTATCGTCGGTTAAATCGTTGTGCACTTGCAGGCCATAGCTGCTCCAGACATTGGTACCCTGACTGAGGACCTTTCTAGCGTGACTGAGAGTCATGTTGTTCTTGGTTTGTCTAATGCTTTTTCCTCTGTCCTTGTTGCTGAGCAGACTCAAGATCAGTTTTCTTTTACGTGACTTCCACATGTTCGTAATCCTACTATTTGTCATAGTGTGGTAGAGTGTGATTTTTGTGAACGTGTCTCATCTCCAGCATTTAAAGCAGCTCAGTATATAGATGATGTGCTCTAGGGGATCCTCTGAAAAGAGTTTCCAAAGCCCTTAATACTTTGATCACTTGATCATGGGGATGGGAAATTAATCTTGATAAAGTACAAGGCTCAGCTATGATTGTTCATATGGACCAAGGGTTATAGGAAAATTCCTGATCAGGTCAGAAATAAGATCCTAAACTTAGCACGTCCTCTAACTAAACAAGAAGCCCAATGCCTTGTTGGCCTTTTGGGTTACTGGCAGCACCATATGCCTTATTTGACTATACTCCTCCGAGCCTTGTGCACTGTGATTAGAACGAAATTTGGTTTTGTGTGAGGCCCTGGGCAACAATTTGGTTTTGTGTGGGGCCCTGAGGCTGCAAAGGAAGCTGTCATCACAGCCTTATGCCCGACTTCATTTTGAGAGGGCCTCTCCTTTGAACTGTAAGTTTCTGTTAAAGATGATGTAACAGTCTGCAGCCTGCGGTAGAAGTATGGAGGAAAGAATATGCCACTGGGGTTCCTGGTCCTGAAAGCTTCCCAATGCTGCCACCAGATATAATGCATTTGAGAAACGATTCTTGCCTGCTACTGGGCTTTGATCGAGACAGATGACATTTCCACCCTGACCTTTCCATTGCAGGATGGGTCACACTCACCCGTAAGGAAGGGCATGCACAACAGAGTTCAGTTGTCAAGTGGAAGTGGTTGATCTCTGAACCAGCATCCAAGGGACTGCATGGAATTAATAAAATACATAAACTGACTGCCCTCAGGCAACATCACCCGCTTCAGAAGCTACTTGGTCAAAGTCTTGCCTGTTGCAAGGGGCGTTGTCTCTGATCTTCTGACTCCTGCTCAGCCACAGCTCGCCTGATTCACCGACGGCTCTGTGATATGGAAGAATGATTGGCGTTGTTGGTAGGCTGCTGCCCTTAACCTTCTCACCCATTGAGTTCTGAAAAAGGAGGGCTCTGATGGGTCGAGTCAATATGCAGAACTCGTTGCAGTGCATACTGTCATTAGGCTTAAAACCAAAGAGGCCCACGTTCATATTGGTTATTGGGTTGCCCTTGTGGAACCAGCAGTCTTACACTGTTATTGGATGAGGAACAGAGTTATGGAAGGATGTTTGGAACCAATCATCACATGATACCATTACAGTTTACCATGTTGCTACCCATTTTAAAGATGATTTGCCGATGCTAAGATTTAACAATGTTGACAAACACACTTGTGTTTACATGGTAACATCTAGCCCCAGCCTCAAATACCATTATTGCCACTTGTTTGGTGTGCCCATGAGTCTTCTGGTCATTTGGGGGTACAGGGTACTGTGGAGTTGTCTAGGCAGCGAGGATTATTCCTTCCCATTGATATAACTTGTACAGTAGTAGGGAATCATGGGTGGTACTTTGAAATTAAGGACAGATAGCTTTTAAAATGACCCTTATCTGACATTTGCTGTGGGCGTGCCCCACTTAGATTTGACAATAGATTATATTGGCCCCTTTCCTTTACAGACGTGATCTCCAGAACTTCCTCACTGTGGTGGACAGTTATTCTAGTCTTTTGATGGTAAACTCTACTGTTAACAATAATCAGGTATCATAAGATCGTAAGACATAGGAGCAGAATTAGACTATGTAGCCCATCGGGTCTGCTCCGCCATTCCATCATGGTTGATCTCGGATCCCACTCAACCCAATATACTTGCCTTTTCGCCATAAACTTCTAATGCTCTGACTGATCAGGAAGCTATCAATTTCTCTTAAATATTCCCACTGGCTTGGCCTCCTCTGCAGTCTATAGTAGAGTATTCCATAGATTCACTACTCTCTGGCTTAAAATTCCTCCTTCCTTCTGTTCTAAAAGGCTGTGCCCTCTTGTTTTGGATACCCCCACCATGGGAAACATCCGCTCCACATCCACCTATTCTAGTCTTTTCAACATTCGATAGGTATCAACGAGATTCTCATGCATTCTTCTAAATTCCAGTGAGTACAGGCCAAAACTGCCAAACACTTCTCATAGGTTAACCCTTCATTCCCAGAATCATCCCTGTGAACCTCCTCTGGACTCTCTCTGATGACAATACATCCTTCCTGAGATATGGGGCCCAAAGCTCTTATCAATATTCCAAGTATGGCCTAACTATTGTCTTGTAAAGCCTCAGCATTATCTCTTGACATTTATATATTCTATTCCCCTTGAAATAAATGCCAACATTGTATTTGTCTTTCTTACCACATTCAACCCAATTCCCTCTGCACCTCTGTTTGAATCTTCTCCCTATTTAGATAATAGTCCACGTTAATGTTCTGTTTACCAAAATGCATTATCGTACATTTCCCAACACTATGTTCCACCTGTCACTTTTTTGGCCATTCTTCCTATTTGTCTAAGTCCTGCTGCAATAGCATTGCTTCCTCAACACTACCTATCTCTCTACCTGTCTTTGCTGCAAAGCCATCTATTCTATTATCCAAATCTCTGACAAGCTATGTGAAAAGTAGTGGTCAGAATACTGACTCCTGAGGAACACCACTAATCACTGGCAGCCAACCAGAAAAGGCCCCCTTTATTCCCACTTGCTGCCCTCTGGCTGTCAGCCATTCCTCTGTCTATACCAGAATCTTTCCTTTAATGCCATGGGATTTTTATCTTGTTAAGCAGCCTTGTGTGTGACACCTTATCAAGTGCCTTCTGAAAATCCAAGTAAATGCCATCCACTGCCTCTCCTTTGTCTGCCCTGTTTGTTACTTCCTCGAAGAACTAACAGATTTGTCAGGCAAGATTTCCCTTCACATGCAGACTTTGACTTATTTTGTCGTTAGTCTCCAAGTAACCTGAAACCTCATCCTTAATAATAGACTCCAACACTTTCCCAACCACTAACTGACCTATAATTTCCTTTCTTTTGCCTTCCTCCCTTTTTAGAGTGGAGTGACATTTGCAATCTTCCAGTCCTTTGGGGACCTTGCCAGAATCGAGTGATTCTTGAAAGATCATGACCAATGCATCTGTTATCTTTTCTGCAACCTCTCTCAGGACTCGGGGAGGTAGTCCAACTGGTCTGGGCAACTTATTCACCTTAAGACCTTTTGAGTTTGTCTAGCATTTTTTCCTTTGTAATAGTAATAGCAATGGCACTCACTCCTGCTCCCTGACACTCACGGACCTCTGGCACATTGCCAGTGTCTTCCACAGTGAAGACTGATGCAAAGTACCCATTAAGTTCATCTGTCATTTCTTTGTCCCCCATTACTACCTCACCAGCATCATTTTCCAGTGGTTCAATATCAACTCTCACCTCCCTTTTACTCTTTATATAACTGAAAAAACTTATAGTATCCTGCTTTTGTTATTGGGTAGTTTGTCCTTGTATTTAATCATTTCTTATAGCTTTCTAAATTGCCTGTTGTTGAATTGTAAAAGCTTGTCTGTCACATTTGCCTACCCCTGCCATTATTCAATCCAATAATGGTTTGCACTTTTCAGGTTCTAAGATACAAGAGTGGGCTGTCTGTAGTGGTTAATGGTGGGTCTTGCATGTGCCCTATTATCCTGAGGACAGTGGTTTGATTGAACAAATGAATTGCCTATTAAAACATCATGTTCATTTACTTCTGCTTGTACCTTTTCTGGATGGTTACCTGTCCTTCCCCATGCTTTGTGTAATTTGAATAACCACCTCTTGAAAGGAGATGCCTCCTTTTTGTTAATGACAGGACAACTTGTACCTTTTGTTCCTGGTGGTACAAACTGAGCGCTGATTCAGTTCTACAAGGAGAGTAAGGTGTTAGTGGAGGGTGAGATTATTGCCGACAGACAAGGAAATACACACTGGATGAGACCACAACAAGCCACTGATAACTTACTGTTTTGGGAAAATGAAATTATTGTTTCAGGAAAAGATGTACATTACGTGATATGTGCTAATTGGGGGCCTGTGAGTGGGAGGGAATGTTGTAAACCTAGGACTAGCTTTGTATAACTTTATTCTGTGAAACAAGTGCCAGCTTGATAGTAATTTGACTCTTGTATCCTTGGTCACAATGTAGTGCTTGTAAATCTTGCTCATTCTGTTTGAACTGTCAGCAAGATGTTGTTAATGCCCCCTCTCCACCCATTTAAGGATAAAGAGATGCTGAGGTTAATCCTTGTATCTGTATAATTTTTTCAGTTTCAATAATTGTGATAATAGTTTTAAACATCAAGGGATCTTAATATGTATTCTTCATTTTAAGCAGAAGGAAGAGTTCTATGTGTCTTTAACCTGCCAGGCATTCAATAAGTGCAATGTATTATATTAGTTTTGTAAAACATTGGATGAATGTCTGGAGGATCAAAATGACAATAGCTCTTTCTGGTCGTGTAGCATATGTAGTCTTTTAGTAGGTAATGTTTGTGAAGTATCTACAGAGGAAAGAGTGAGGTTGTTAATGTCTGTGGATTGTTTGTTGATAATAGCTGGATTCATCCTTGGTCTAGGGCGGGGGTCGGCAACCCGCGGCTCCGGAGCCACATGTGGCTCTTTTACGTCTGTGCTGCGGCTCCCTGTTGCTTTGGGAAATAATTGGTCAGTATTTAATTAAAATGTATTTTATGTTAGTTTGTTAGTTTTTGAAATGTAATTCTAAATTTGAAGATTATGGTGATCTTGTACAATCTAAATAAGACGTTGTGGCGACCCATTTCCTGACACATCCGAACCGGCTCACAATTAGCCAGCGTTCAGGCTAAGGGAGATAGCCTACGGGGGTTTGTGAGTACGTGTCTTTTGCAGCATCCGCGCCCATGGGGGGTGGTTTGAGGGAGGCTTAAAAGCAAGGCTGTTTAGTTCGAATAAAGCTATCTTTGACTGCAGTTTACTGACTGCGTGTAGCACACCGCTACAACGTGTTTTTATCGCTGGCTGTCCAGAGGGGAGGTGCTGAAATGCTTTGTCGCGTGTCTGGAAGAAGTGAAAACTTTCCTGGGCAGCAAAGGGCTCACCTCTCCTGAGCTGGAACAGCCAGAGTGGCTGGAAAAGCTACGCTTCATGGTAGACATGACAGCGCACCTGAACACGCTGAACACAGCTCTTAAGGGGTAAGGACGTACAGCCCTGCACATGTTGGAGGATGTTTTGGCATTCGAGCGCAAGTTGACAGTGCTTGCCAGAGATTTACAGAAAGGCACATTGTCTCACTTCCCCTATTTGAGAGAGTTCAAACAAGGTCACGACATGATAAATTCGGAGTATTTACATTCTGCAATCATCGCAATGCAAACATCGTTTGGGAAACGCTTCTGTGAGTTCAGAGAGGAAAAAAACACATTATCCTTCCCGGTCACTCCCCTAAGCATCGATCCATCCCTACTGAATACGACTGCATTGTCAGGTGTGAGTCAACCTGAACAAGTATGATAAATATTTTAATTGCCTATTATTTTACGTATATTCATATGTTTTCATTGTTCAGTGAAATAGTCCTTTTATTTTTCAGGTTGTCAGCTGGCTGACGTTATTTTTGGTTTGCTGCTGGCGGCAAATTTAAGTTTGGCGTTTTTCATAAGTACAAGAAGGACTGAAATAGACGTTGAGTATTTTACTTAAAAGTAACCTTCAACCCAACATTTTTTTTTCGGAGTTCAAAATGTTTTTGTTGCATGCAGAAATGTAATTTCGTTTTCTCTGCAGGAGTTCATCAATTTCATAAATGCAACACATTATAGTTTGTTTATACATAGCATAAAGGCAAAACAAAACGTTGTATGCAGTGTTATTTCATTTTAAATGTCAAACAGGTTTTGCGGCTCCCAGTGTTTTCTTTTCTGTGGGAAACGGGTCCAAGTGGCTCTTTCAGTGGTAAAGGTTGCTGACCCCTGGTCTAAGGCTACATCCACACTAGATCAGATAAGTCTGTAACCAAAGCATTTTCTCTTTGTTTTCACCCTCTGTCCACATTGAAACGGCGTTTTCCTCCCTCGAAAACAGAGCTTTTCTAAAATGCTCTCCAGAGTGTGCAACTCTGAAAACGCTGATTGAGCAGTTTGGTGTATACGGGGTAACCGAAGCTTTTTAAAAACGCTGTCATGGCATGCCGGAATAGATGGTAACGGCAGCACGGCAGTTCATTGTTTTCTTGAACACAACCTCCAACACCACGGCAACAATGGTGGACGGCTTCAGGAGACTGTCCCTGAGCAGAATGTTACTGCAGCTTTGCAGTATGACAGAGAATTTCAACCCCCCCCCCCCTACACAATTTAACAATTTCAGAACAGACGGCAACGAGGCTGAAGCTAGAAGAGTTAGAAATGTACTCACCAAGTACTTTGACCCATAACTTATTTGAATAAGTAAGTATACTCACTTTGCTGCGTAATATGTCCTTGCTTGTATGAAGGTGGTTTACCTATTTATCCAAGTACTTCTCTGACAATAGATGTGTAACAGCCTAATGTAACATTGTATGGAAATACAAGGTAACACTGATGCAGACATGTTTTATACAATTAACAAGGTGCTTTATTAAGGTGCTTGTGCAAACATTCGATGGATGTAATTGTCACTACTGCTAAAATGTCATTTTTAAGTAGTAGCTTATGTTTGGCATAGACGTGCAAATGTTAAGGCCAAAAAAGGAAGATTGTAAGTTTCACTTTTACTCGGGTAAAAATAAAATCACTTTTTCCTAGTAGCTCGTTTTATTGCACATGTTAAATACAGCAAAATAATACAGGAAGACATGGCAAAAGTAAAGGCAAACAAATGAAGTAACAGCAAATTTCACTTTTGCCCAGTAACAAGCCTTATTGCATTTAGTCGTAGCTGTTGTCCCTTTCATCGGTGAAGAAGCTATGGCTGTAGGAAATGTTTCCAGGGTGACCCCTCTGGGAGTGGGGGAGATGTTGGTGGAGCCACCCAGGGGTCTGTGTGTCTGTATGTGTAACTATTGTAGTGTCTGTAGGCTGGTATTGTGGCAGTGAAAAGTACGGGGGGGAGCCATTCATATTTTCTCATCATTGCAAATCCCTCTGCAACAGAGTTAGTCAGATTTTCAATGTTCGTCATCAGCCGGGTCATACTGTCAGTGAACTCCCTGTTAGTTGCCTCCATATGCTCAGTATTTGTCTTTTTTAGTTTTAAATCCTCCTGCGCGAGAGTCAACAGCTGTCTGTCATTTAGCGATTTCCTTTTTTTAAAAAAGTTTTCTCGTCTGTAACTGGACAAACGCACACCGTCTTTCACGGTGAGATTCGACACCAAACATGTTGCTTGTTTTCTGTAGCTGTGTCCTGTGCATACCCAATAGGAGGAGATTTGTCCAAATACCTGTTTTAATGTGGACGGAGGTATTTTCAGAAACACCTGGTATGGACGCCTATCGTTTTTACGTGAAACTGCTGTTTTCAAAATTATCCGGTCTATTGTGGACGTAGCCTCAGACATCATTAAAATGTGAATGTCAAGTTGTTTGATATTCTGCCCAATGGTTTCTTTTCAGATTTGGACTTATTGCTTCTATGTAAACATTAATGCCCTTTTGTATGTCCAAGGGATGCAAGGGGTGACCATTACAATGTTTAATTGATTTATGAGGACTGTGTTAATGGACACAGGATGTGTTTGGAGAGAAAAAAGCAGGCTGTGTTGAGTCAAAAGATCAAACAGATCATCTATATGTGTTTCTGTACTTATGAAACTCGTATCTATGGGGATCCATTTCCCAGTTTCATTGGACTTCAACAGGGGCCAGAGATTGTGATCAGTGCCTAGTACCCAGAGGGGGTTTCTGGAGCGAGTTGGGATCTGGAGTTACCCTGATAATAGCAACAATCAGGTAGTGACTAAGAATTGTGAGCCCTAAGATCCTTGTGCCTTGCAGGAAATCTTTGTGACTTGCTATGTATTATTTTTGTGTGGTTTATATATGCTTTCTATTTTATGGTAATAAATTAGGCTGAAGTTACTTTTTCTGTTGTTTATTTACTTATTACCCCATCTCCTGGACACTTGAATTGTTGGGTCTGCCCGTTACAACTTGCTGAAGTTTAGAAGAATGATGGATTTCATTGAAATCTATTAAATATTGAAAGGCCTAGATAGCGTGTATGTGGAGAAGATGTTTATTATAGTGGGTGAGCCTAGGACCAAAAGGCACAGCTTCAGTATAGACGGTCATTCATTTAGAAGAGGAGGTATTTCTTTAGTCAGAGGGTGGTGAATCTGAAATTCATTGTCACAGACAGCTGTGGAGACCAAGTATTGAGTATATTGAATGCAGAGGTTGATAGGTTCTTGGTTAGCCAAGGTCCTAAAGGTTATGGGGAAAAGGCAGGAGAATGGGTTGAGAGAGATGATAAAACAACCATGATGGAATAACAGAGCAGACTTGATGGGCCTAATGGCCTAATTCTGATCCTATGTCTGATGGTCTTATAGACACTTTCTGTGCAAAAAATTGTTGATTTTTTTCAAGTCATTTATGATGGTTATTCACTATCCAAAGTCGTCTTAGCACCACAGAAGAACCTTTTGAAGGTTCAAAATGTTCTTTGTTAATCTTTAACTAGTGTTATTTATTCTTTCTTTTGAGAAACAATGTTCAGGAAGAATATTATTGACAACTGAGACTGCAGCCTAATCAGAGCAGAGAACGCTCAGTCAGTCTAAGGCTCCTGCCTTCTGACCTGATCAGTGCAGTTGTTAAAACATCACATGCCTATGCAGTCATCACTAGATGGCTGGCAAAACAAAAGATATAACTATTAGAAGGCAGTAAGGGTGGAGCTGGAGATGGAGCTAGAGCAGGCATGGGCAAACTACGGCCCGCGGGCCATATGCGGCCCGTTAAGCTTTTTAATCCGGCCCGCAGAACTTGATGAAATTATATTAATAAACCTTGTTAACGTTTTTTCCCCGCAATTCTGGCGTTTTCCCAATAGATGACGCACTCTATATACATTTGTGGCGACCCATTTCCTGGCACATCCGAACCGGCACACAATTAGCCAGCGTTCCGGCTAAGGGAGATAGCTTGCGGGGATTTGCGAGCACAGAGCTTTAGAGCCTCTGCAGGGGGGCAGGTTGAGGGAGGCTTAAAAGTTGAGGCTGGGGATTTCGAATAAAGTTTTTTTTTCTTCGACTGCAGTTACCGACTCCGTGTCGTAATTTTAGTGCTGCATGTAGCACACCGCTACACATTGACCTTGGTTGAGGTGCAGCGTATTACTCCACATTTGCGCTTTACTCTTTGTTGAGCTCGACGTATTTGTGTGAACAGGCATTCAGCGTCATGAACATCAACAAAGCCAGCCACAGATCTAAGTTAACTGACCAACACCTCAGATCCATCCTGAGAATCTCCACAACAAAACTAAATCCAGACTTTGATGCGCTGGCTAAAAAGGGAGACCAACAACACTGTTCCCACTGAAATTAAAAATAAGTTCCTTCGTTGTGTTATGTAAAAAATACATTTGAAAATATTTTTTTCAATAAGCCTTACATGTTACATGTCATTTCTGTTACGTGATGGACATGAGTAGTGCGCAGGTGCATGTACGTTCTCAAAATAAAAAATGCGCTCCAGATCAAATAACGCGCTCCGCATACTGGCGCGCTGTCACTGTTCTGTCTTTGTGCTGGTCGTTGTTGAGTTTTGGCACAGGGGACAATTGAATAAGAAGGAGCAGGACAAGTAGACCTGCATCTCCTACCGTTTTTGAAATAAAGACAGTCAGGAGGAGAGTGATGATGATAATATCTTGAAGGATAACAGAATTTTCAGTGCTTTAAAATAATAACTGTTACTATTAAAAAAAGCTGTATTTTATTCATTTAATTTTCAGTGTTTTAAAAGTCATTTCAATAAATAGCTAAATACCATGGGACTTCAAAGACAGATATTTTGTTGTAATGCATTTGTTAATTTTCAATTGAAATTAAAGCACATGTTTTCTACATATCCCATGATATTTTATTTTCTCTTATGAGGTGTATTGCCAAAACACTCAGTCCATCTGCTCCTGGTCCGGCCCCCCTGTCAAATTTTAGAACCCTGTGTGGCCCACAAGTCAAAAAGTTTGCCCACACCTGAGTTAGAGCCTACTCCCTCAGCTTTGACCTGAAAGGGAACTTTTCCCAGGCCTATCTTTTTGTGACAGACAACATGTTTGTCTGCAGCTCATTGTTATGACTTTCTTGTTCATATTCGTGTTTGGAAAACCTTTGTAGAATTCTAATCTCTGTTAGAATTGTTTCTCAAAATAAATGTTCCATTTAAGATAAAATGGCTATGTTTAATCTGCTTTTTTTTTAGCTGGAAGTTTCTCATCCTTTGTTGTGAGAGGGGATCTCACCACTTGAAATAATTGACAGCTAAACTCCTCCCGAAAAGAGACTGAATTATTTCAGTAGTTTGTCCTTGGTGGATATAGTATTATGTCCCAAAAGTGAGGGTATTTATAAACAACTAAAATTGTAAGGTTAGGTTTAGGACTCTGGAAAGGGTGCACTGTATTGTCACTCTTTGTGACATATTGAATTGTTAGCAAATTTAGTCACTTGCCAAGAACCTTTTATTTGTTCAAAAAATGACTGGTAGAAGAGGACATGACAAAACAAACTTTGTTTCATTTTAGATCCATAGGGTGAAACACTGAATAAAATATAGCGTATGGCAGTCTGAGGTATTTGCACTTCAAATACTTCTGTTTGGAGAACGCCATTAACAAGTACAAACCAGCTGGGCTGGGTTCATCTGTGGTGAAAGACATTACTTCACAATAATGTAAAGTAGAGCTTGTTCCTAATATGCTGCATATTGAAGTCAAAACCATACGTTTCCAGATTTTTGTTATATTACCAATTTATTTATTGCCCATGTTCCATGTATAATGTATATACAGATGTAATAAAAAGTCAAACTGTAGTTGGGTCACCTTTTGATGTGTTTTATCAGATTTCCTTTTAAATTTGCTGTGTAAGTTTTTGTGCACGGTATTTGCAAAACAAAATACTTCCTTTTTTTTCAGGTTCATAGAATCTTCCAAGTTCTTTTATGGCTAAATAAATTCTTTTGAATATTATTAGTGTTGCAATATAAGAAATGAATATTGTTGAATAGGATAATTATTAGCTTGATGCGCTATAATGTCTTTGCATGTCAGAGCATGAAGCATAGTAGGGAATGAATCATGCAGTTCACCATTCACCTCATTTATGGCTGTGGTGGGTCTAAAAACACTAATTACACTCAATGGCCACTTTATTACAGGAAGGACCTGTTCCGACAGGACGGTTTGCACCTGAATTGGAGGGGGACTAATATCCTTGCTGGTAGGTTAGCTAGTGCTGCTCCGGGGGTTTAAACTAGATTTGCAGGGGGAGGGGAACCAGAGTGTTAGAGCAGATGATGAGGTGGAGGAGGATAAAGGTCATGCAAGGACTGCTTGTGTGGACAGAAATCAAAGGTATGTATGTGATAGAAATGCTCCCAGGTGCCAAACTGAAGATAATGGGGAAGAGGCTTCTGGCTCTCAAATAGAGAAAGATAGGAGACGGCATGTGAGGGAGGATAAGCAGGTGATAGAGAAGGGATGCGCTCAGATCAAAGGTTTGTGATCTATCTATATTAACGCAAGGAGTGTTGTGAACAAAGTACATGGAGCTATGATTGTTGGCCATCACGGTGACTTGGATGGCTGAGGGACAGGAATGGTCACTTCAAGTGCCGGGTTTTAGATGTTTCAGAAAGGGCAGGGAGGGAGGCAAAAGAGGTGGGGACGTGGCACTGTTGATCAGAGATAGTGTCGTGGCTGCAGAAAAGGTGGACACCATGGAGGGATTGTCTAAAGACTCTCTGGGTGGAGATTAGGAACAGGAAAGGGTCAATAACTTTACTGGGTTTTTTTTATAGGCCGCCCAATAGTAACAGGGATATCAAGGAGCAGATAGGGAAACAGATCCTGGAAAGGTGTAGTAACAGAGTTGTCGTGATGGGAGATTTTAATTTCCCAAATATCGATTGGCATCTCCCTAGACCAAGGGTTTTAGATGAGGTGGAGTTTGTTAGGTGTGTTCTGGAAGGTTTCTTGACACAATATGTAGATAATTCGACAAGAGGAGAGGCTGTACTTGATTTGGTATTGGGAAATGAACCTGGTCAGGTGTCAGATCTCTCAGTGGGAGAGCATCTTGGAGATAGTGATCACAATTCTATCTCCTTTACCATAGCATTGGAGAGAGATAGGAACAGACAAGTTAGAAAAGTGTTTAATTGGATTGAGGGGAATTATGAGGCTCTCGGTCAGGAAATTGGAAGTCTAAATTGGAAACAGATGTTCTCAGGGAAAAGTACGGAAGTATGGCAAATGTTCAGGGAATATTTGTGTGAAGTTCTGCATAAATATGTTCCAGTGAGACAGGAAAGTTATGGTAGGGTACAGGAACCATGGTGTACAAAGGCTGTAATAAATCTGGTCAAAAAGAAAAAAAAAACTTACAAAAGGTTCAGAGAGCTAGGTAATGTTAGAGATCTAGAAGATTATAAGGCTACTAGGAAGGAGCTTAAAAAGGAAATTAGGAGAGCCAGAAAGGGCCATGATAAGGCCTTGGCAGGCAGGATTAAGGAAAATCCCAGGGCATTCTACAAGTGTGTGAAGAGCAGGAGGATAAGACGTGAAAGAATAGGACCTATCAAATGTGACAGTGGGAAGGTGTGTATGGGACCAGAGGAAATAGCAGAGGTACTTAAGGAATACTTCAGTATTCACTATGGAAAAGGCTGTTGGTGATAATAGTGATGACTTGCAGCAGATTGAAAAGCTTGAACATGTAGATATTAAGAAAGAATATGTGCTGGAGCTTTTGGAAAGCATCAAGTTGATAAGTCACTGAGCCCGGATGAGATGTACCCCAGGCTACTGTGGGAGGCGAGGGAGGAAATTGCTGAGCCTCTGGCGATTATCTTTGCATCATCAATGGGGACGGGAGAGGTTCCAGAGGATTGGAGGGTTGTGAATGTTGTTCCTTTATTTAAGAAAGGGGTAGAGATAGTCCAAGAAATTATAGTCCAGTGAGTCTTACTTCAGTGGTTGGTAAGTTGATGGAGAAGATCCTAAGAGGCAGGATTTATGAACATTTGGAGAGGCATAATATGATTAGGAATAGTCAGCATGGCTTTGTCAAGGGCAGGTCATGCCTTACGAGCCTGACTGAATTTTTTGAGGATGAGGTTAAACACATTGATGAAGGTAGAGCTGTAGATGTAGTGTATATGGATTTCAGCAAAGCATTTGATAAGGTACCCCATGCAAGGCTTATTGAGAAAGTAAGGAGGCATGGGATCCAAGGGGACATTGCTTTATGAATCCAGAACTGGCTTGCCCACAGAAGGCAAAGCGTGGTTGTAGACAGGTCATGTTCTGCACAGTGGTTGGTCACCAGTGGAGTGCCTCGGGGATCTGTTCTGGGACCCTTACTCTTCATGATTTTTATAAATGACCTGGATGCAGAAGTGGAGGGATGTGTTAATAAGTTTGTAAATGAAACTAAGGTTGGAGGTGTTGTGATAGTGTGGAGGGCTGTCAGAGGTTATAGTGGGACAATGATAGGATGCAAAACTGGGCTGAGAAGTGGCAGATGGAGTTTAACCCAGCTAAGTATGAAGTAGTTCATTTTGGTAAGTCAAATATGATGGCAGAATATAGTATTAATGGTAAGACTCTTGGCAGTATGGAGGATTAGAGGGGTCTTGGGGTCCAAGTCCATAGGATGCTTAAAGAAGCTGCGCAGGTTGACTCAGTGGTTAAGAAGGCGTACATGTATTGGCCTTCATCAATCGTGGAATTAAATTTAAGAGCCAAGAGGTAATGTTGCAGCTATATAGGACCCTGGTCAGAACCCACTTGGAGTACTGTGCTCAGTTTTGGTCACCTCACTACAGGAAGGATGTGGAAACCATAGAAATGGTGCAGAGGAGATTTACAAGGACGTTGCCTGGATTGGGGAGCATGCCTTATGAGAATAGGTTGAGTGAACTCGGCCTTTTCTCCTTGGAGCGATGGAGGATGAGAGATGACCTGATAGAGGTGTATAAGATGTTGAGAAGCATTTTCCCAGGGCTGAAATGGTTGCCCCAAGAGGACACAGGTTTAAGGTGCTGGGGAGTAGGGTACGCGGAGATGTTGGGGTAAGTTTTTTTTTACTCAGAGAGTGAGTGCGTGGAATGGGCTGCCGGCAATGGTGGTGGAGGCGGATACGATAGGGTCTTTTGAGAGACTTTTGGATAGGTACATGGAGCTTAGTGAAATAGAGGGCTATGGGTAAGCCCAGTAATTTCTAAGATAGGGACATGTTCGGCACAACTTTCTGGACCGAAGGGCCTGTATTGTGCTGCATGTTTATGTTTCTATGTTTTCTATTAGGCAGAGAAGTAGAACCCAGTGTTCTTCTACAGCTGTATTTATCCACTTCAAGGTTCAACATTTTGTGCATT
This sequence comes from Hypanus sabinus, assembly GCF_030144855.1. Taxonomy (NCBI): domain Eukaryota; kingdom Metazoa; phylum Chordata; class Chondrichthyes; order Myliobatiformes; family Dasyatidae; genus Hypanus; species Hypanus sabinus. The sequence continues at coordinate 45,662,373 of NC_082710.1, forward strand.
CAGAGATGCCTCTTCTGCACACCACCGTTATAATGTGTGCTTATTTGAGTTACTATAAGCTCGAACTAGTCTGGCCGTTCTCCTCTGACTTCTCTCATTAACAAGGTTTTTTTGCCCACAGAACTGCCACTTACTGGATTTTTGTCTTTTTTTTCTCCCCCCCCCCCCCCCCCACACCATTCTCTATAAACTGTAGAGACTGTTGTGAATGAGAATTCCAGAAGATTAGTAGTTTTTGAGATGCTCAAACCATGCCATTTGGCACCAGCCATCATTCCAAGGTCAAAGTCAGTTGTATCACATTTCTTCTCCATTCTGATATTTGGACTAAACAACAACTGATGTTTTTGACCATGTCTGCATGTTTTCATGCATGAATTGCTGCGACATGATTGGCTGATTAGATATTTGCAATATAGAATACGTGTGCAGGTTTACTTAATAAAATGGCCACTGAGTTGGTGAATGTTTTCAAGCACAAAAAGCAAAGCTGCTGTTCAGTAGGAGCAGATGAAACTTTGTTTTTCAGGTGAGATTTTTGCCATTGATTTTTTGTTTTTAGAGATTTTATATGACTTCAGACAATAGGTAGTTGGGCTCTTAAAGAACAACTGACTTTATACAAGAACAATTTATCGTGTAAAAAAGAAAGAGCCATGTTGGCTCATCCAGGAACTGTTTAACCATTCCATTTTCTTTTTCAATCTGTTTGGGTTTCCAACTTGTATTTATTTGTACCATGCCATTGACCATGTTCCCTCCAATTTTTTACCTCATTCATGCAATGACCACAGGTTGCAGATCCATGCACATCTACTACATTACCAAGTTTAAGAATGAAAGCCCTTGTATTATTCCACAAGGAAAAATTTGTATTATAAGGAAACTCACTATTTTTGCATTAAAATGAATAAAGTGTTAATAGTGTAACTATGATAATACAGAGTACTTTTTTTGGCAGTTTAAAATTTGGCACAGTTAATGGATGGAGGAGCGAGAGGGCAAAGAAGAAGAATAACAATTGTATAATAAGTAACAATTTAAACCACAGTTTTCTATTGATGTAAACTGAAGGTTGAATACAATAAGGAAGAATTCTAAATTTTATGCTCTCTAGAAGCAAACAGTGATATAAATTAGTCGTTATATTGAGGCTTTCTTCAGTCCTCTAGTAGTTTGTCATCCACCTTCTAACAATTTTCTGGCACCTGAGAATTACTCAGTCACTTATTTGAATGAATTAATGAATAAGCAGTTATCATAACCCTGCAAGTTCTGGAAGCTTTGATCTTCTGAAGTTCTGAAGCTTTGTGGTTTGCTCAATATTTCAGACGCATAAGCATGTAGTAGAAACCAAATGCCAGGCAGAAATAACTAATAGGCAGGAATGTGGCTGTACAGAGATAGGTAACAAGTAATATCAAGTTAATTGGTTTGGATTCAAGAAAACATTGACTGGTCACTTGTGAATGTCCCACCAAAGGGACAGTAAGTAAGACCCTCAGTTAGCTCCATTTCGAAAGGATTGGAAAGGAGATATTTGTCCTAGAAACCAATGTTTTTTGTGTTTTTGGTATGTTACAGGAAATGGGCTTAATGATATATGTGGGCCTGTTATTAATTTGAAGTTGGTGGGACCTCCATCATTTTGCAGTTTCAGCAATGAATGTTTTAGGTTCAGAAATTTTCCAGGAAGCAAGAACCCTCCAAAAGGTATGAGAAGGTGATCACATAGTGGCCTGGATTATGATGTGGTGGTCCTCTTTCCCCACCCCACCCCATTCCAGTGTTGGTGTGAACTGCCCTTTCAAGGCAATCCCTGTATCAATTAATAATGATGTCATCATACTAGTCGTGCAGCCAGTCATCTTGCAGAAGGTTAGAAGGACAATTTGAATACATTTGGACTCTAAATAATTGAAATAATATAGTAAATATTTTATCAATAAACCTGGAATTTTTATCAATTCATTGATGTTTGTTTCTCCTTGATTGCAGTGAAGATGGCCACAGATCAGCACAAACTTTGGAAGAGGCTGAATCACTGACAGCAACCTCTGGATATCTGTGTTAATCAGCACATGTGACTCATTTGTGTGAGTAAATGGAACGGGGTATAGTTGTGAAAACATAGATAGGACTACTGAGGAGCAGTAGAAAGGTGAATGCATAGAGGTTTAAGGATGATATTTGGGATATACATGGACAAGAATCCTTTACACTGCCTGGGGAAGTGTTTTTGTGTGGTTTGGGTGATGGGCTACGGCAAGAGAATTAATTCCGGCAATGAGCTCGCAAACAACACTGTTATTCAAGCAGTTCAAAGTAAATGTATTATCAAAGTATGTATATGTTACCATATACTACCCTGAGATTCTTTTTTTTTTTTGCAGGCAATTTTTGCAGGAAAATTTTTTATGAAAAATCATACAAAAACAAAGATTGACTAACAGCCAGTGTGCAAAAGAAGAAAGCTGTACAAATAAAAATAATACTGAGAACACAAGTTGAGGGAAGTCCAGGAAAGTGAGTCTGTAGATCGTAGGATCAGTTCAGAGTAGTGGTGAATGAAGTTATCCACACTGGTTCAGGGGTTTGATGGTTGTAGGGTAACTGTTCCTGAACCTGATGGTATAGGAACTTAAGCTTAATGGTGGTAGTGAGGAGAATGTGCTTTCTCTACAATCTAAGTCCATTTGAGCTTTAGTCGGCAACGTTCAGGATCATCAAAGAAGTTCTGCTTCTAAAGACTTTCTGGGCTTCCTGTTATTTTAACCACATGAGGTAATGCATTTGTGCTGGAATTGGGGCGGGGGGGGGGGGGGGGAAGAAAACTATTGTTATTCAATTTTATTTGTTCCTCAATTGAGAAGCTGGCTGAACCATTCGCTAGGGCATGAAAAGTCAATCACATTGTGGATCTCGAGTTAAATAGAGGTCAGTTTGAGTAAGGTTAACAGATTCCTTTTTCTGTAGAACGTTGCTGAATGAAGTGGGCTTTTAGAAGCAAAAAGGCAGTTTCTTGGCCACCATTATAGATGCTGCCTTTTTATTTCAATTTATAATACTGCTTGAATGACAAGTTCCCTCTCCTTAGCTGCCTTGAGTGAGATTCGAACTGGTGACTTCAGATAGTTGTCCAGACTTCTGGGTGCTAGTCTAAGAACTTAACCATTATGCTACTGTTTCCTTAATAACAGGTGTAAACAAAAATGCTGTCATAGCTTCAGGAATACACTTGAGATGCTAAGGCTGTTCAAATCATGCCTTCATTCTTGAAGCTAGCCTATTAGGTGAGCAATGTAAGCCTGTTTCATTAATGCTGAAGCATCATACTCCACTAGCTTTTATAATGTCTTAATTGTATCTTGCGGAGACTGATGACAATTCCTCCAACACTCAAAAATGTCAGATGTATTTTCTTACCAAACCAGATGTATTAGCCATTAGCAGCAGTTTGCAACAGCTATTTTAATTGTTCTTGCCTGGGATTAGACAACTGGAAAAACAGTTAAGAGGCTATTTTGTGGAATTGTATGTCTTTATAGATGGTTTGATCTTCATCCATCTGATATCTGGCCTGGTTCTTCCTAAAAGCTCTGCTAGGATATATTTTTATCTATACATTAAGTTTATTAGCTTTAATTATTACTTTCAAATCCATCTACTTAAGTTACCTATCCAAGCAATATCTAAGACAGTTTCTATCAGCCTATTGAGGAAATGGATGTATTGATTTCTTAAGGGTTTGTCAGTATCATATCTGAATAGATAGCTAAGACTCCAAACTATTGAGTGGTATTCAAGCAAAAACAAACCTAAAGATTGCTTGACTTTTATAGTAGTGATAACATAACTTTATTGGTTATGTTTCAGCTAATATGACAACATACAATGTCTTATTTGCTGAATTTTTTTTGTTTCCCCACACAAGGTGTATAAATCAGGTGAAAATCAACCATTATATTTGAAATTTTAGTGAAGATTCCTGACCATTTTTTAAAGTGGCGGTAAGAGAACAAGAGATGTTATTCTTCAACCTCTAGGTTCTGCTGTCATATGATTGGGCTGTTATATATTATTCGCAAACAAGACAGAATGAATAATGAGTGATCACATTACTGTGCTCAACAAAGTATCAAAGTCTATTTTCAGATTTTATTTGCAAATTTCTAAAAGGCTACTTCTGTTACTTAATTGGCACCTTATCAAAAAGGCTTCTACTATAATGTACAATTATAGAATACTAAGAATGTTTAATCAAGTTCATCTCCAGAAATTAAAGGTTTTTCTAGATTAATTGATTAGTGCATGCATCATAGTCAAAGTGTATAATGGAAATAAATTTCCATGGACAGCCAGATTTGAGAGGAAAGTTCCATATTGTGTTCTGATGGAATCAGTGGTTTTGATGAGGTCGGAAAAGGCCATGTGTTGGTGTTGCTCCCTTGCATTTTTTTCTTGTGGGGTGAAGATCATGTCTACCTAATGATTTGGGGAACAATTGTTCATAAGAAGTGGTTGAAGAGGGTTGTCAAATATGGCCATGTCAATGTCCCAACAGTTTCTCTGCCTTTCTTACCACAATGTTTCTGTTCACCTTAAACAAACTTCCAGCAGGAGTGAAGCTATCCTCAAAGCTAATGAGAACCTGTAGTATTATAATCTAGAGCCAAGCTTACCCAAGTCTTGGTAGAGAGGCTTCTGTAGAGGCAGAACTTCAAGTATCATCACCACTGAATTCTAGTCCTGCCAAACCTGAAGATTTGAGTAGGCTTAGAGCTTTATGGTTTCACAGAATGTCATCAGTAAATATAACAATGGCCTTTTCAGTTTATTTTAGCAGGGATTGACATTTGAGTTTTTTTAATCCATACAGTTTCTGAGTTAACAAGACCACAAAAGAATGTGTAAAAGTAATGCCCATCTTGCTGTGGTGATTAAACAACTCTGAAAACTCTTGTCAGGGAGTTAATAGTAAATTGAAAGCCTGTCTCATACCACCTAAGTTGGGTTCAGTTGACAAATATAGAGATATTCCAGGACATGCCTTATTTATTGGGAATGATTGACAAAAGAATAGGATTTAGCTAAAACAGAAGTCCAAGTAGAACAAGTTGCCCCACTATTGATACCAGAAAGCAAACAACTGCAGATGCTGAAAATCTGAAATAAATTCAAGGTGAATATTTATCAGGTCAGGCAGTATCTGTAGAGATGCTATCTTGACTGTTCTATCATAACTGTAAAAAGTCAATCATATTTTAAGTTACAGAAAATATGGAGGCTGCAGAGAACAGAGGGGATTTCTGTGAAAGATGCAATTCAGGCTGAGGTTGAGTTTGACAATCTATTTTACCTGATCTGAACTTATACAGAAGGTGCTAGATCATCTAAGCCACGTTGACCATAGGAGTAATGATTTGTTAGCTGTGGAACTTTGCTGCTCTAACACATGGACTATTTATAAAATAACTATGGAGTTATTTTATATCCTGACTGTCTAATGAATGTAATTGTCTTCTCGGCTATCTAGTAAATGGAAGAAACTCAGATTCCAGTTGCTGCATTGATAAATAATGTTCATTGATGCAATGAGCTGATGGCATTAACTCTGAGCTGTACTTTGAAAACTAATTATGTCTATTAATTGTTGCTGTTCAAATTGCTAGGTAAATTGACTTCAACCATTTTCATACTACTTGCAAGCGCTTCTTGTGCAGCTAAGCAACCATGGTCATCAAACAAGGTAAGAGTACTATGCTAAAAGAAAAAAATAACAGCTATGAATGTAGAAAGCCAGTAGGGTAAGAAAGCCATTAAAATATGAATGCACTAATATGTGGGAAAAATCATTTGTGATGTATGAATATCATTGGCAATGCTAGTGTTTCTGTTTGAACGTCCTACTCTGAAGGGATGTTTAACGAATCGGGTTTTTTTATAGATGTAAATGAGGGTAGCTTTTAGTCAAATTCCTGATTTTGTTATTTACATTTCCCAGGTAGTGGGATTTGAGCTCTAATAACTCAGCCCCAAGTAAGCATGCTCGCTTTATTCTGAAACACCTGATGTTCCCTAGTGATCTGTACTGGGAATTTCAGTCTTTCAACATTTATATTCTTAAAGTTGCATGGGGGAGTAGCATAATTAATACTTAGTTACAAAGAAAGCACCAAGTTAGGAAGCACAATAGTTGTATGGCTACAAGTAGGAACCCTGGCTAACTGGTGCTGTCACGTTCTCCTTCGGGTGTAATGAAACGCCGAATTTAACGTCCGGATAAACCACAGTTAATAAGAACCAGATCGCAGTAAGATTAACCATTTACTGTTCACTCTTCACATTAACATATGGTGAAAACTGTTGATAAAACAATACAAGATTGATACAGTATTTGTTCCTTACTTAATATCACATTTCAAGTGTAAATACTTGCAAAGGTGACTATAACTACATTACACTAAGGTGCAGTATACAGGGAGAGTTTACCTGCTCCATTGACTACTTTAAATACACTTCCATGCAAACTATCCGCGACTCTTTAACTAACGAAAGCATAAACATTATCTACCGTCGTTACCTCTAACAGGATCAGCATTAACATCTTAGTTCAATATATCGATTATCTATTAACTTACAGCGTTGCTCTCACTGTGATTTCTCATGCCTGCAAAACTGCTTGTGCTCAGGTGAGCCTCGTGGAAAGCCCCCACCCTCGCGCTAATTTCAAACCGGTGTTTTCCCACAAGACGCGGCGAAACCGGATGTGACGTCATCGCATGCCGATATATTTTACATGCAATGAATATACTTTAAACACTTCTAATTCTAACTAGAAAATACTATTGAATGAATTACTAAGCGAAAATATTATAAACTAAATAACTGTCGTAAAGACAGCACAGGTGCTTTGGAAGATGGAGATGAATGTGAGGAAGTCTTTGACGTAAATCAGTTGGATTGAAATATCTTAATGCCAGCAGACAAGGAAGCGTGGAAGAGCAAAAGGATTTGGGTATCTGGGTTAATTGATTACAAATACACACCTAATCAAATAGGCAATTCAAGAATTTGAAATGATGCCATTTTGTTGCTATAGAAGCAAGGTGCTATAGTTACAGTGGCACAATTTTTCACATGATTAAAACGGTGATTTATTTTGGTTAGTTCATCTGCTGCAGAAGTGAGTATACTAATGAGATTTGAGCAATGTTTAGATGTAGTGTGCCTAAGTACCTATTTAGGAAAGTATGTGGAAGTTTGAAAGTAATGTGCCTGTTGTTTTGAATGGATGTAGGAAAATTAAGTGCTTTTCCTAATTAAACTGTCTCAAATGAATGAAATAACATGACAAGATAAACAGTGATGGGCTGTATATTGCTCTAATTTGCAATGGGTCCAGCTAAATACATTTTTTTTTGCATCAGTCATATTATCAAGTAAACCAGAGTTCCAGTATTGGAGAGTTCTTACCAAAAGGGTGACTTGAAAATAGTCTAGACTTTAATAGACGAAGCTATGCTTGGGTAACTATACATTGTGGATGTAATATTATAAATTTCCAATTCCGTTGTCATTGTGCAATGCTGCAATTAATTATGGCTTTGTACTTTTTAATGGGTCCAATGGGACATTTTAAAAAAAAAACTTGCATAACTTTCAAGAAACAGTTGCATTTTGTCACAAATACATTGAGGAACCTGTTTAAGTGCCACAGAATATTGTTACTTGTCTCTGTCTTTCCTTGAAGATCATTTGAAACGTGACATGCGTGGTATATGCCTCAATTTGTGTCCTGTCTAATGCAGCTGTATATCTGTAGCATTTGGTTATTCACTCTAAATTTCAGAATATGCACTGTTGTGAGTACAGTTACTTACGTTATAAATTTGAACACATCCATATCATGTTCTTGGATCTCTTTTCAAGTGATGATGGACTTCACTCTGTCAAATATTTAAAGCCATCAGTCCTTGGGTGTGATACTGTATTTTTCTGAGATTTTAAAACTTGCCTGTTTAAATTTTTTTAAGTTGAGGCTTTTCCTTCACAGTCTGCATACCTTCCACTTACTATTTGAAGTGAAATAGTTCATTTCAGAAAAATAGCCATCCAAGATTTTTACGTCTAGGATTAACAAAGACTGAATATGTATTAACAATAACTGAAAACGATGTGCTTTGGAGTTTTATTAAAACCCCTGTAATTAAGATTTTCTTCTGCTCGTTCCATAATGAAGAAGATGATAATTGGATCACACTTAATTTACCCAACAATAATCCATCTGTCATTCACAGTTCAATCTATTCAAAAGTGTAGGTTGTCTAGAAAATTATCATTTTGCATAAAATCTTCTGCATTAAATATTAATGCCACTTTAAAATGTTGAAATTTGCATTTGCAAATAAGAATATTACTTGTATTGAATGGCTTCTCCTTCCTCAGCTGTTTAGCTATTCATCAACCACACCCTAGCCCCCAAGATAAACTAACTTGTCTCAGTAAACAATTTGCCAAAGGTGTCCAATCCCTACTTGTCAGTGCTATTTCTAAAAACTACCAAGAGCAGCTGCCACAAAGCAATGCAGTCAGGACTGTTAACCTAGCCTGATTCCATGATATTTTTCACAGGTAAGTACATGGTTTGTGGCTATGTCTTTATATTATTTCTTCTCTCCTGGCATAATGGTTTTTTTTGCCAGATTGGAGGACTGCTTTGTCGAGCACCTTTGTCTGCCACAAAGGGCAGAATCTGCTGGTGGCTACCCACTTTAATTCAACTTCCCACCCTCATTCTAACATGTCTGTCCTTGCCACCTCTTTTGCCATAATGAGGCTAAACTCAGGTTGGGGGAGCAACATCTTGTATTCCCTCTGGAATAGCCTCCAACTTGATGCTCTTAACATTGATTTCTTCAATTTCCAATAATTACCCCTCCCCTTTTTTATTCCCCAATACTCTCTCACCCCTTCTCATCTCCTCACCTACCCAAAGTGTAGATTGTCTAGAAAAAAAGATAATTTTGCTTAAAATCTTCTTTATTAAAAATTAATGCCACTTTAAAATGTTGAAATTTGCATTTGCAAATAAGAATATTACTTGTATTGAATGGCTTCTCCTTCCTCAGCTGTTTAGTTACTCATCAACCACACCTTAACCCCCAAAATAAACTAATTTATCTCATTAAACAGTTTGCCAAAGGTGTCCAATCCCTACTTGTCAGTCTTGGCCCAAACTGTTGACTGTTTATTCTCCTTGAACAAAGGGAACTATGGAGCTATGAGGGAGGAGCTGGCCAAAGTTCAATGGAACAATACCCTAGCAGGGAAGACAGTGAAACAACAATGGCAGGTATTTCTGGGAATAATACAGTAGGTGCAGGATCAGTTCATTCTAAAGAGGAAGAAAGATCCTAAGGGGAGTAAGGGGCGGCCTTGGCTGACGAGGGAAGTAAAGGGCAGTATAAAAATAAAAGAGAAGAAGTATAATGTAGCAAAGATGAGCGGGAAACCGGAGGACTGGGAAGCTTTTAAAGAGCAACAGAAGATAACAGAAAAGGCAATACGCCAAGAAAAAAATGAGGTACGAAGGTAAACTAGCCAAGAATATAAAGGAGGATAGTAAAAGCTTCTTTAGGTATGTGAATAGCAAAAAAATAGTTGTCCAAAATTGGGCCATTGAAGACAGAAACGGGTGAATTTATTATGGGGAACAAGGAAATGGCAGATGAATTGAACAGGTACTTTGGATCTGTCTTCACTAGGGAAGACGCAAACAATCTCCCAGATGTAACAGTGGTCAAAGGAACTAGGGTAAAGGATGAACTGAAAGAAATTTATATTAGGCAAGAAACGGTGTTGTATAGACTGTTGAGTCTGAAGGCTGATAAGTCCCCGGGACCTGATCGTCTACATCCCAGGGTACTTAAAGAGGTGGCTGTGGAAATCGTGAATGCATTGGTAATCATTTTCCAATGTTCTATGGATCCAGGAACAGTTCCTGCTGATTGGACAGTGACTAATGTTGTCCCACTTTTCAAGAAAGGAGGGAGAGAGAAAACAGGGAATTATAGACCGGTTAGCCTGACATCAGTGGTGGGAAAGATGCTGGAGTCAATTATAAAAGAGGAAATTACGACACATTTGGATAGCAGTAGAAGGATCAGTCCGAGTCAGCATGGATTTATGAAGGGAAAACCATGCTTTACTAATCTTCTGGAGTTTTTTGAGAATGTAACTATGAAAATGGACAAGGGAGAGCCAGTGGATGTAGTGTACCTGGACTTCCAGAAAGCTTTTGATAAAGTCCCACATAGGAGATTAGTGGGCAAAATTAGGGTACATGGTATTGGGGGCAAAGTACTGACATGGATTGAAAATTGGCTGGCTGACAGGAAACAGTAGCAATTAACGGGTCCCTTTCGGAATGGCAGGCTGTGACCAGTGGGGTACCGCAAGGATCGGTGCTGGGACCGCAGCTGTTTACGATATACATGAATGATTTAGATGAAGGGATTAAAAGTAACATTAGCAAATTTGCTGATGACACAAAGCTGGGTGGCAGTGTGATATGTCAGGAGGATGTTATGAGAATGCAGGGTGACTTGGACAGGTTGGGTGAGTGGGCAAATGTATGGCAGATGCAGTTTAATGTGGATAAATGTGAGGTTATCCACTTTGGTGGCAAGAACAGGAAGGCAGATTACTACCTAAATGGAGTCAAGTTAGGAAAAGCGGAAGTACAACAAGATCTAAGTGTTCTTGTATATCAGTCAATGAAAGCAAGCATGCAGGTACAGCAGGCAGTGAAGAAAGCTAATGGCATGCTGGCTTTTATAACGAGGAATTGAGTATAGGAGTAAAGAGGTCCTTCTGCTGTATAGGGCCCTGGTGAGACCCCACCTGGAGTACTGTGTGCAGTTTTGGTCTCCAAATTTGAGGAAGGACATTCTTGCTATTGAGGGAGTGCAGCGTAGGTTCACCAGGTTAATTCCCGGAATGGAAGGACTGTCAATTGTTGAAATATTGGAGCGACTGAGCTTGTATACACTGGAATTTAGAAGGATGAGAGGGGATCTGATTGAAACATATAAGATTATTAAGGGATTGGACACGCTGGAGGTAGGAAGCATGCTCCCGCTGATGGGTGAGTCCAGAACTAGAGGCCACAGTTTAAGAATAAGGGGTAGGCCATTTAGAACAGAGATGCGGAAAAACTTTTTCACCCAGAGAATGGTGGATATGTGGAATGCTCTGCCCCAGAAGGCAGTGGAGGCCAAGTCTCTGGATGCATTCTAGATAGAGCTCTTATAGATAGCAGGGTCAAGGGATATGGGGAGAGGGCAGGAACAGGGTACTGATTGTGTATGATCAGCCATGATCACAGTGAATGGTGGTGCTGGCTAGAAGGGCCGAAAGGCCTACTCCTGCACCTACTGTCTATTGTCCTCAAGATGTTGCCTGATTCCAGAGTTCTTCCAGTACTTTGTGTGTTGTGTGTATTACACAATGTTTTGTACTTCCTGAATGCAAAGACAATAATATATGATTAACTATAATTCCGATGGCTAGAAATACCTACTTTTAAGTTTTTGAACGTAAACTGGTAACTTTGCAGAGTTGCATATTTACAGTGATTCACAAACGAAAAAATCGGCAGATGCCAGAAATCCGAGCAACAGACACAAAATGCTGGAAGAACTCAGCAGACCAGGCAGCGTCTGTGTTGGTTGGTGGGGGAGTACAGTCAATGTTTTGGGCTGAAACCCTTCGGCAGGACTGGAGAAAAAAGGCTGAGGAGTAGATTTGGGGGAAGGGGAGAGAGAAACAGAAGTAGATGAGTGAAACGTGCCCCTACACCTCCTCCCTCACTATCATTCAGGGCCCTAAATAGTCCTTACAGGTGAGGCAACACTTCACCTGTGAGTCTGTTGGGGTCATTTCCTGTGTCAGTTGCTCCCGGTGTAGCCTCCTGTGTATTGGAGAAACCCAACATAGATTGGGAGACTGTTTCATCAAGCATCCATGCTTCATCTGCCAGAAGAAGCGGGATCTCCCAGTGGCCGCCCATATTATTTCCACCTCTCATTCCCATTCCAATATGTCCATCCATGGTCTCCTCCACTGTCGTGATAAGGCCACACTTAGTTTGATGGAACAACACCTTGTATTCCATTTGCCTAGCCTCCGACCTGATGGCATGAACATCAATTTTTTTTTCCAAATGTTTGGTAATACCCCTACCCCACCTCTTCAGCATTTCCCATCCCCTTTTCCTTCCCTCACCTTATCTCCTTGCCCACTCACCACCTCCCGCTGGTGCCTCCCCCCACCCCCGCCATTTTCTTTCTTCCATGGCCACCTGTCTCTTTTATGAATCAACTTCTCAGCTCTTTACTTCATCCCTCCCCCTCCAGGCTTCACCTATCACCTTGTGTTTCTTTCTCCCCTTCCCTTACCTTTGAAATCTACTCATCAGCTCTTTTCCTTCAGTCCTGCTGAAGGGTTTTAGCCTGAAATGTCGACTGTGCTTTTTTCCGTAGATGCTGCCTGGCTGCTGACACCCCAGTGATTGGTTGTGATGGTATCTGTTGAACCTAAAATGTGAACAGGTTTTTAATTACAGAAGGTGGATTGTCATTTTAATTCATATCTGTGTTCTATAGTTTCTTAACTCCAGAATAATCCCTTAAAATGGAAAACTTCAAAATGGATGACTTGATTTTTTTAATTTGCTTCTCACATAAAATTTTTCCTTCATGTCTGCTTTCTAAACGAACCATGTTTGTTGTCGTATGTTAAATTGTCTGCAACAGAGTATTTAAAATAAATGTTTTCTACATACTGCCAATTGGTTATTTTAGTGTTTTTACTAACTGATCTTTGATTATTGCCAGTTAAGTTACTGATATTGGTTGAGGGATGAATATTGGCCTGGATATGGGGATACCCTCTTTTGTACTACATGTGATCTTGTACATCCATCGAGGGCAGTTTGGGCTTAGCTTTGTCTAATCAGAGAGTACCTTACACAGTGACAGTGTTTTTTGTGCTCAAGTTTCTGAAATGAGATTTGAATCTGGAAACATCTGGCTCAGAAGCAAATGCTATGAACTTAGACACAATTGGCACTGCAATATAAAATATGAAGCAAATAGTGACTAGTTTGATCTAGATTAGAATTGATTTGTAACAAATGGCATGCAAGGCACATTTTTCATTGTACCTCAGTTTGTGACAATAATAAACCAATTTAGTTATTGAACTGTTTATCTGCATTAATGGAATTTGATGATGAGCTGTAGTTTCAATTTGAAGTCCATCAATATGCTAAGTCTGTGGAATGAAATATTTAAAAATATTGATGCTGACAATAATAATCTTTCATGGTTGGATTGACGGGTAGTTATGGCAGTAGGAGAGTTGATATGGTTTGTCAAAAATTTCAATTGCCTGTTTAAGATTGAATTACTGTTCCAAAGGTCAATTAGTCTGATGAATTGAGAAATTCATGTATTCATGTACAAATGTGTATTTCCAGATTTTTTACTTGTACTTAAAGGCCTTCAGGATTTCACTCTCAAGAGATCCATAGGGGTTGGACATAGTAGGTAGCTACACTTCAGCGGTTCATTCTAAATTGTTGCTACTTTTTCTTTTTAATTAACTTTTAACTTCTAGAAAAAGAAAGGAGCGGATGCATTTTATAATAGTTTGCCTTAATGCTTTGAACCCACTTTGACATGCCATTTCTACCTGTCTATCTTTGCCATTTTGATTTCCTCATCTAGAGAATTATTTGCCCAAGAATTTTGGATATGAGTTTATTTCCTTAATTGGAAATTTCCTTCAAAATCACTGACATGGGTCATGAAATTTGTTGTTTTGTAGCAGCGGTACAGTGCAAGACACAAAAAATTACTGTAAATCGCAGTTTAAAACAGTGCAAAAGAGGAATAGTGATGCAGTGCTTATGGGTTTGTGGACTGTTCACATCTCTGATGGCAGAGAGGAAGAAGCTGTTCATAAAATGTTGAGTGTTTTTTCAACTCTTGCACCTCCTCCCAGATGGTAGTAACAAGAAGAGATGTGATGCATGCTGCCTCCTTGAGGCACTGCTTCTTGAAGTTGCCCTTGATGGAGATGCCTGAATCTACAACCCTCTGCAGTCTGTTTTGATCCTGTGTATTAGACCTCCATATCAGATGGATATGCAACTTTTGTGTATTCTTCTGACTTCCCCTTCCTTAAATCCTTAAATTCCTTGGTATTACTGATGCTGAGTACAAAGTTATTGTTCTAACACCACTCAACCAGTCAGCCTATCTCACTCCTATCTGTCTCCTCTGCACCTTCTGAGATTCTGTGAACAACAGTGGTGTCGTTGGCAAGTGTATAGATGGTGTTTGAGCTGTGCTTAGCTGCACAGTCATGAGTGTATAGAGAGAGAGGGAGAGAGTAGAATTAAGAGCTAAATACATATTCTTGTTCTTGTGGAACTGGAATCTGGTGCACAGTCAGCAGATGGCTTGAACTTGTCCGAATCATTACCATAACCTTGCTAGGAACTTGTCTGTTGGCAGTAATGTGCTTGCTGATGCTCTTGGGAAGTATATACTGGCAATTCCATGAGAGCTACCTTCCCAGACAGTGTTGGCACTATCAGTTCATTTATTTTTCAAAGGCAAAGTAACTGTTCTCGAATTATGTATACACAAAAAAAAATCAGTAGTTTAGAAATTATTTACTTATGTTTGTTTAAATAGTTTTAGGCTGATGTTTTTCAGCAATAATGGCCTGTCTCTTTTTTTAAAACAGGTTTACTGGATTGCTACATACTAATCCTGGCTCCATGTAACCCTTAGTACTAGTGCTGGGCGCTGCTTCAGCAGTTCTGTACATAGCTTGGGGTTCTTTATATCACACTGAAGGCATCACTTTAGCTTCACCTTACCAAAAGCTGTGCACCCTATACAGATGAATGAAGACCCCATTTGGGAAGCGATCCAGTCAGAGGTTATCAATTGATGCAGCAGGTAAGAGTTGATGAAGTCAAAATATGTATCTATTTGATTTGTGGTTTCTACCATTTGCAGGATTGTTTTTAAGATAGAAAAACACTTAATGCTATGGATGATAATTGACACTGCCCCTTGGATCTTAGTATCAAACTAACTTCTCTGAATTTACCTTAAAGCAAGTTTGCTCCTTTATGATTTTGAATGCTTTGATCTGATCAAACCTTCTAAAGTTAAGTGAATGAACTTGGTATTTATGCAATCTGACTGGACAATTTCACCCTCAGATCCTAGGATATTCCAGAGCGTCTGTATTGTTTTCCCACAAAGGCACAAAATTCCCAAAGTGCTTCTGTGCAGATTGAATGGAATTGGATCTAATGTCAACATCTGAGCCATCACTCACTCACCCTGGAACTCCAGTATGCTTTGAGATTATGGGTGTTTGAGTCATTTTGACGATTGTTCATATCTAAGCATCAACTATTATTGAAGATGAGCACATATATCTTTGACACCGAGCAGTTCCAAATGCAAATGGATGACCCTGTATTTCCTCATATCTGAACTCAGTTGCTATAGTTCTCTCAACTTGTTTGTATTGTCTTTGTCCTTTGAACAACATACTCCAACACATGTATGGAATTAACTGCACTCCAAACTTAGTTTGAATTTTAAATTTGGATCTCAACATGTCCTTTTTATTCAACACCATAATAATAGATACCGAGAAAACCATTGTTCCTAGTCCTGATATCAAGATTGTTCTTGGATCTGTTTGGCTCTTGCCCCTCGGCTGAGCTCTGCCCGTAACAACGCTCATTGTTACATTTGCCCCTAGCAACGCTCATTGTTACATCTGCCCCTAAACCTCCTCCCTCACAGTCATTGAGTCCTAAACATCCAAGTGAGGCAGTCCTTAACTTGAGAATTGATTGGTGTCATTTATTGCATCGGGTGCTCCTGGTGTGGCCTACTCTACATTGGTGAGACCCAAGAGATTGGCAGATCGCTTTATCAAACACCATTGCATCCTCCCCCGTACCAGCTGGGATCTACTGGTGGCCGGCCATTTTAATTCCCCTACCCATTCCCACACTGGCTTGTCTATTGGCAAGTTGACACAGATTGGAGGTACATCATCTTGGATTCTGATGGCATGAATATTGATGTCTCTCACGTTCTTCCCCACCCTTTTGTCCTGCCCATCACCCACACATTCCTCCCTCTTATTTCCATCCTCACCACCTCCTCTATCCTCTGTCAGATCCCATCTTAAGTCACTTCCACCTATCACCTCCCAGCTTCTTGTACCATTCCCATTCATTTTGCCCCCCCCCACTTGCCTATCATATGCTATATCAATTACAAGTTCTTGCTCTCCCCCCCCCCCCCCACCTTTTTATATTGGCTATCTCCCCTCTTTCCCAGTGTTGATGAAGGGTCTCAGCCTGAACCTTTGACAGTGCACTTCCCTCTGTAGATGCTGGTGACCTGAATTCCTCCGTTTTTTTGTGTGTTGCTTGGGAGCAATAATCAACTCCTTTCGAGAATCAGCATTGCTTGTGGAAGGAGTCTACTGTTCACCCTGTTTGTATACAGCCATCATTCGCCATAATTGAGTACTGTAAGAATGATGTCAAATTTCAAATGGACAAGTGGAACCAGCTGATATTTGTTTAGAGGGAGAAAGAGATCTCTTTACACTGTACATAAGGTAAAGTTTTTTTTAATACAATTATTGCTGAAAATAATTTTGGTCCAAATTAAGGTTCACAAAAGCTTGGCTTGCTAGAAATACTAGGAAATCACATTGCTCCATGGAGAGCTAATATTTCAGAGCAATGAACAGATTTAAGGTGCAGAGGAAGGAGAAATGATACATTGCAAAGTTATAGAAGGTACAGAGCAAGGGAGAATCGGACAGAAACGATGATGGTGCAAGTTGGAGGAGTGAAAATGAAGAATGTTTGAAATTAGTGAAGAAATTATTTAGCAGCACTGGAAACTTGAACGAAAATGTTGCAATGCAGACAATCTGAAATTGTTGATTCCATCTTGAGTCTTGGGCCAGCCATGTTGTGCCGAAATGAGTGTCATTGTTATTACTAAGGAGAAGGTGCTTGGGAAGCTGAACAGTCTGAAGGTAGATAAGTCACCTGGACCAGATGGTCTGCATTCCAGGGTTCTGAAAGAGGTGGCTGAAGAGACCTGTGGAGGCATTAGTAATGACGTTTCAAGAATCACTAGATTCTGGAGTGGTTCCTGAGGACTGGAAAATTGCAAATGTCACTCCACTCTTCAAGAAGGGAGAGAGGCAGAAGAAAGGAAATTATAGGCAAGTTAGCCTGGCTTCAGTGGTTGGAAAGTTGTTGGAGTCTATTATTAAGGATGAGGTTTTGGGGTGTTGGAGATTCTTGATAAAATAGGCATGGTCAGCATGGTTTTCTAAAGGTGGAATTCTGTGCCTGACAAATATTTTGGAATTCTTTGAGGAATTAACAAGCAGGATAGACAAGAGTGTCAGTGGATGTTGCTTATTTGGATTTTCAGAAGGCCTTTGACAAGGTGCCACACGTGAGGCTGCTGAACAAAATAAGAGCCCATGATATTAAGAGAATTTTACTAGAATGGATAAAAGATGGGGTTTCTGTCAGAAGGCAAAGAGTGGAAATAAAGGGGGCCTTTTCTGGTTGGCTGCCAATAACTAGTGGTGTGCTGCATGGGTCGGTGTTCGGACTGCTTCTTTTCACGTAGTACATCAATGATTTGGATGAAGGAATTGATAGCTTTGTGGCCACATTTGCAGAAGATAAGATAGGTGGAAGGACAGGTTGTGTTGAGAAAACAAGATGCCTGCAGAAGCATTGGGGGGATGGAAAAGAAGTGGCAGATGGAATATAGTATGGGGAAGTGTGTGGTCTTGCACTTTGGAAGAAGAGATTAAGATGTGAACTACTTTGTGAATGGGGCGAAAATTCAAAACTGAGGCGCAGATTTGGGAGTCCTCGTGCAGTTTTCCCTAACTTGCAGTTGACTCCATGGTAAGGAAGGCAAATGCAATGTTAGCATTCATTTCAAGAGGACTAGAGTACAAAAGCAAGGATGCAATGCTGAGGCTTAATAAGGAATTGGTCAGACCGCACTTGGAATATTGTGCACAGTTTTGGGCCTCTTATCTAAGAAAGGATGTGCTGGCATTGGAGAGAATCCAGAGAAGGTTTGCAAGAATGATCTCAGGAATGAAAGGGTTAACAGATAAGTATTTGATGGGTGATGGTTCTGGGCCAGTATCCTAGAGGTTAGAACAATGAGGAGGCATCTCATTGGAACTTACTGAATATTGGAAGATCTGGATACAATACACTAATCAACAACTATAGTGACCAGTCCTGATCATACTTAGGATATCCAGCTGTAGATGGAATGAATTCCTAGTGTCCAGGGTTTACCTTCAGAACAAACTTCCCTTTTTTACAAGCTGACATTGACAGAGGATGAATGCTCACTGATGCAAAGTTTTCGTTATACTTGTACTATTTTTTTAATCTACTTTTCCCCCCACTTTCTCCATCCCGCATGCACTGTGTATACAGTACATAGCATGAAGTAAGCTGTCTGTGGTGTCGAGCTTCAGTACCTATGTATCTGCTATGTGAGCTGTTTGCGGTTCCCCTTCCAGCGGTTACTTGAAAACAAACCGAAGCCACTGACTGAGTACAGGAGCTGGCACTGTATGCCGTGCTTCCAGAATAACCTGAGTTCCATGTAAACAAAAATACATTCGATCCTTATTATGAAATCAGCAAAGACAAGTGATCTTAGCGATATTAGAAATTATCAAATTAAATTAGTAATGTAGCGAAATAAGAGTAATTAGTATTCAAATTAAGTGAAGATGTAATTAAGTGAAGATCGTAAATAAGTGTAATTAGCGGTGAACAAAAAAAGTCATTCCCTGGCTGCCTCCAATTAACCGGACTAAACTATCTAAAACACAGTGTGAATACGTAACTATACTCATTTGCTTCTACTACATCCTAACCCACATGGCAAGTTACCCATAATAAGTGCACAACACAAAGTACAAACAGAAAATAGGTACCTGGCTACTACCAATACACACAAAATGCTGTAGGAACTCATCAGGCCTGATGAAGTGTCTCGGCCTGAAACATCGACTGTTTACTCTTGTCCATAGATGCTGCCAGACCTGCTGAGTTTTTCCAAGATTTTGTGTGTGTTGCTCGGATTTCCAGCATCTGCAGATTTTCTCATGTTTGTGACATGGCTCCTGTACCCCTTTTACTTTGTATTTACAATGGCAAGCCTCCATCCTGGAGTTGAATTAAACCATTGCTAGGCTGGTAGCCAGACATGAGTTCACAGTAGTTCACTTTAGTCTAGTTTGTGGCTTGGGCCAGTTGAGCCTGTTGCAGACTTCCACTGCTTTGAATCATAACCACAGGGGTCCCCTTTCTTCCTCTACTACATGCTGACCCCCTAACTCTCCCTGCTGTGTTATGGAATTGAGAAGTCACTATTCCCTACTATTGAATTTATGATCCCCTCCTGTGCAGTGATCTGTATCATGGACTTGTGATCTCTCCTTGTGCAGTCGCAGGTTTTCCTATCATTCATGGTATGAAGAGGAGTTAAATCCTGTTGCCAGGACTTGTGCCCATCTTATTCTTTCTATTCTCCAAAGAGACTATTCCACTTTGTCAACTCAGCACAAGTTGAATTTTGGTTCTCTGTGTCCCATTTGCCACAGTGCTACCATCAGAGAAGCCTGGAATTGATTGCTCATGACAGTTCATGTAAGGACCCCATTTCTCCACATGCATCTCATAACCAGACCTCACATCATGGGTATCTATTTCTCTGTCTTAACTTAGCTCTTGTTATCTCTGTTGTCATAAGGATGGCCAGCCCCTTACTTTTGCCTGATACAGAAGTCTTTGCTGTCTTTGGCTTGTATCTCACTACAGCCAGCTGGGCATGGTCTCATGTTCTGAAGTAATGATATGGGGGAAGGGGAGAAGGGTGATTGTCCACTATGCCAGTATAATTTCAGTCTACAGTTATATCTATTACAGTGTTAATTGCCACAAATAGCTTTTGGAAATAATTGCTGATTCAGAATCCTGATCCTGGAGACTTGCTTAAGTCAAGATCAATCTCTTTTTACTTACCATTTTCAGAATTTTACAGACTCTTAACCACCCCTGTATTTAGCAACCTCCAAATGTTAAAATTGAAGACATTGGTCATTTTTTGTTCAATGATGGTTATTTTTTTTTGATTCTTTGATTTCTGCATTACTGACTATAACAAAAATAAATCAATATGTGCAGGCCTAAGGGAAAGGGAAAGGAAACGCATGTCACCATTAGTTAAATTATGGACACGCTTCCAATGCTGTAAAGTCAACTACTTTTTACAATAATGGTGCAGATGCCTTTTCTTTCGTTCTGTACGAAGGTCAAATTCCTGTCTGAATATACTGGGACTATCTGACAGGGAAACTCTGGCTAGAATTCTATGGTCAGTGGCAAGCACAGTTAATGAGAATTTTAAAAAAAACTGAAGATGCTAGAAATCTGAAATAAAAACAGAAGATATTGCATCTTTTCCCATGACTACTGCTAGTTTCACACTCACCCCAGAGATCAATTTAAAGAGTACATTGGAGTTTCCAGGAACTGTCAGACACTTCCTGGCCTACCAAAGCAGCCCCTACTTGTGCAGAGTAATACACACAAAATGCAGGAGGAGCTCAGCAGGTGAGGCAGCACCTATGAAAAGAGTAAACAGTTGACGTTCCAGGCTGAGACCCTTCATCAGGACTGGGAAAAGATGAGGTCAGAGTGAGAAGGCGAGCAGAAGGGAGGAAGAAGTACGAGATAGATGGTAGGAGAAACGGGGGGGGGGGGGGGAGGAGTGAAGTAAAGAGCAGGGAAGTCAATTGGTGAAAGAGATTGGCTGGAGAAGTGGGAATCTGATAGGAGAGGAAAGAAAGCCACTGAAGAAAGGCAAGGGGGAGGAGCACCAACCGGAGGTGATGGGCAGGTAAGGAGATGAGATGAGGAGTGATGGGAATTGGGAATGCTGAAGGATGGAGGGGAGACGATTACCAGAAGTTTGAGAAATTGATGTCCATGCCGTCAGGTTGGAGGTGACGCAGTCAGAATATAAGGTGTTGCTCTTCCAATTTGAGTGTGGCCTTTTCGCAGCAGTAGAGGAATCCATGGGCTGATATGTTGGAATAAGAATGGGAAGTGGAATTAAAATGGGCAGCCACTGGGAGATTCCAGTTTTTTGACAAATGTAGTGTAGATGCTCAGTGAAGCGGTCTCCCAGTCTACGTCAGGTCTTGCTGACATACAGAAAGCCACACTAGGAACCATGGGTGCAGTATATGCCCCCAACAGATTCAAAGATAAAGTGTCACCTCACCTGGAAGGATGGTTTGGGGCCCTGGGTGGTAGTGAGGGATGAGGTGTAGGGGCATGTGTGGCACTTGTTCCAATTGCAAGGATAAGTACCTGGAGGGAGATCAGTGGGGAGGGACGAAAGGGCAAGGGAATTGCGTAGGGAGCAATCCTAGTGGAAAGCAGTGGGGGTGAGGGAAAGATGTGCTTGGTGGTGGGATCCTTTTGGAGATGGCAGAATTATGTACTGGACGCAGAGGCTATGGGGTGGGAGGTGAGGACAAGAGGAACCTTGCCCCTGGTAGGGTTGCGGACAGCTTGGGTGAGGGCAGATGAGCATGAAATGGAAGAGGTGCGAGTTAGGGCAGTGTAGATGATACTGCTTCCCCCTCCCCCCCCCCCCCCCCCAACTACTTGTGCTGAACCCAGCCCCAACCTGCCCTTTATATTTAAAGTTCAGTGTTAGCATCTCTAATGAACGCAGGTTTTAAGCAAGAGAAAATCTGCAGATGCTGGAAATCAAAGTAATACAAAATGCTGGGGAACTCAGTAGGCCAGGCAGCATCTATGGAAGAGGTTAAACAATTGATGTTTCAGGCTGAGATTTTTCATCAGGACTGAAAAATAGAGATTAGGTTTTAAGCAATGTGAGAAGAAAACAACAAAAGAAATGTCGGAATTCAGTGTCCAGCAAGAGTGATTAGAAGATCTAGTGCAAAGCAGAGTGATAATGGGGTCCTAAAGACAATAAAAGATGGCTGTAGAGGTGGTGCAAATAAGAATAGCTGTACCATTTTCTAAAGCTGTTAAATATAGTTCTGAGCTTTAAAAGCTTTACAGTATTTTATAGTATAGTGGAGGAATTATAAATGGAGCATAATTCAGGTAAATGTTACATTGAGTTGTTGCATTTTGGGAAGAGGAATGAAGGTAGAACTTTCACAGTAAAAGGTAAGACCCCAGGGAGTGATGTAGAACAAACAGATCAAAGAGAACAAACACATAGTTCCCTGAAAATGATGTAATTGCTACTACAAGGGTTGTGAAGAGGCTTTTGGCTCTCTGGCCTTGATCACTCGGGGCAGTGAGTATAGAAGTTGGGATGTTGCATTGTATTAGATGTTGATGAGGCCACATCTGGAATATTCTCCACAACTTCTGCCATCTTCAATGGGACGCCATCACCAAACATATCTTTACCTCCACACACCCCCTCCACTCTCTTCCTTCCACGGGGATCACTCGCTCTGTGATAACTTTGTCCACTTGCTCCTCCCCACCAATCTCCCTCCTGGCACTTACCTCTGCAAGTGGTGATACCTGGCCATTCACCTCCATTCAGGGGCCCAGGCAGTCCTTTCAGGTGAGGCAACACTTCTCTTGCAAATATTTTGGGGACACTTACTGTATTTGCTGTCCCTCCCCCTTCCCTCATCTTCAATTTCCCACTCAGGTCCCCCTCTTAATTTTTGTCTTGTCACCTGCTTATCACCTCCCCCTGGTGTTCCTCTTTCTTTCTCCCATGGTCCACTCTCTTGTCCTATCAGATTCCTCCTCCAGCCCTTCTGGTAAGATGGCAGTGCATTCAATTGCAGCGACTGCTATGGGCTCAACCAAAGGTGGTGGTGTCCTTTTTAAACAATTTTGGCGATTGCAAGATCCTGCTGGACTATTAGAACTTAAAAGTACTGCAGGTCTACACCATCAGCAAGTTGCTCGTTGGCAGAGAAGCTGAAGGAGCTGGACTTGGTGCAACTCGTGTCACTGCCTGTGTCAAAGAAGCGTCGTGGAGTTGGTGTGTGAATGCGGTGTACAGTCTTAACAGCAAGTGATCATCTTGGTCATTTTTGTTGTGATTGCAAAATCCTGTTGGGCATTGTAAATGTGGAATACTGTGTTCGATTCACTGATTTATTGCCGGCGGGTGGAGGGTTGACAGTGGTGCTCCATGGCCTTAGTCATAGTGGAGACTTGGCCTCAAATTTTGTTGTTGCTTGTTTACAGTCTTGGAGTCTGCGCTCCACCGCAGACCGTGTTGTACAGTGTCCGAGTCAGTGGAATCTTGTAAGATGATGCTAGTGATCATTGGCAACTTCCTGCGGGCTGCAGAAAATTGTTCCAGATTTCCCCTTAAATGTACTTTTTACTTTTGCTGCAATTTGTAGAATGTAAATTTCCTCTGAACAATAGACTTTTGAAGCAGGTCAATGATCTTCAGATCTTATGATTGATGAAAGAACGCGGAGCAGTCAAGCGTGGTGCCTTTAGGGATCATCGCCATGGCTGTAAGCTCTGCAGGAAAGGGGAGGGGGCATCCAGCCAGGCCGCCCCGATCCAGCAGCATGTTGGCGAGTGTGCAGCCATTAATAAAATTGACTATCTGAGAGCAGGACTACTGTATCAGAGTTAGATGAGGCAGATCTCGATTGTTTGTTGTATCAAGACTTGGTTATGTGCGGACATGAAAGATGCACCAGTCAGACCGTAAGGATTTACAATTTTCAGAATGGATCAAACTGGAGATTCTGGAGGTGGCTTATGTTTTGTGCTCAATTCTCATTGGTGCTCCAACATGGCGATTATATTGAACTTGTGTTTCCCCTGACTTGGAACACCTGTCAATCAATTGTAGATCATTCTATTTGCCTCGTGAGTTCTCATCTGTCATCTGTGAACCTGACCACAGTTTATATACCACCAGTGTCCCACTATAAGCAAGCACTCAGGACACTGCACAGTGTCGTCTGTGGACAAGAAACAACCCATCCCAACACATTTCAAGTTATAGACAGAAACTTCAACCAGGCCTTTTAGAAGAAAACCCTGCCCAATTATCATCAGTAACTCCAGAGATCCCAACATACTGAATCATTGCTACACTATGATGAGGATTGCTTATTGTTCCTTGCCTAGACCACATTTTGGTAAATTGGACCACTTGGTTGTCCTCCTGTCACATGTGTATAGGCAGAGCCTAAAAAGCAAGGCTCCAGAGACTAGGACAACTAAGAGGTGGTCATGGGATGTGGAGGAACGGTTACAGGATTGTCTAGAGTCAATGGACTGGGCTGTGTTCAAGCACTCATCTGAGGACCTACACTGGGGTTGCAATAGACTTTACTGAAACAGCTGTAGATAAGTTTGTCCCCATGAAGTTGTTCAGAGTCTTCCTCAATCAGAGACCCTGGAGCGGGGGTCGGCAACCCGCGGCTCCGGAGCCACATGTGGCTCTTTTACGTCTGTGCTGCGGCTCCCTGTTGCTTTGGGAAATAATTGGTTGTGGCGACCCTTTTCCTGGCACATCCGAACCGACTCACAATTAGATAGCCTACGGGGGGGGACGTCACGTGATGACGTAGGATCGAGACGCTGGAATCCAGCCCTCCCGTAAAAAAGTTAATAAATTAATGTCTAAGTGAAGAAAAGTTAATTAATACTTTTTTAAGGTTACTTATAAACTATTCCGGATTGTTTTAAGCTATGCCTCATAAACAGGGGACGAAGAAAACTGCTACCGCGAAGACCGCTCAAGTTGGAACAGAATCAAGGCCTACTTCTACCGAAGAACCGCGGACTCAGGTACAACACACCACCGGTGAAACAGAAAAGGAGACTGCGGCAGCATCGGCCATTTCTAAAGGGAAAGATCAACGAGAACTGCGCAAGCGTAAAGGAACGAGCATGCGCAAAAGAGAACAACCAGAACTACAAATCCCAGCAACGACTGAAACCGACAGTGAAAGTGAGTCTGAGAGAGAGGCGGACTCTCTGGAAAAATCAGATGAAGATGGAGAAGACGAAAGTTCCTCTGAAAGTACAAAAAAGACTTTGAGGCAAATAATGCATAAATTAAAGGCATTAAAAGTAATTAAAAGTAACCAAAAAGTAATGACAGAAAAAATAACAAATATGGAGGCTATGTTTGATAAAATGACAAAGAAACAGGAAAAAATGGAAAAGAAAATTATAGATTTGGACGTCAGAATGGAAGAAATGGAGGGAAGAATGAAGAGGATGGAAGATGATAATGATGCCTGGACATCAGAAAGAAAACAACTCGTGGGAAAAATTGATAAACTTGAAAATTTTAGTAGACGCAATAATATTAAAATTGTTGGACTTAAAGAAGGTACCGAAGGAGAAGACCCAATAAATTTTTTTCAAAAGTGGATTCCTGAAAAATTGGAAATGGGAGAAGAAGCTGTAATTGAGATTGAAAGGGTGCACAGAGCTTTAAGACCAAGATCTCAAGATGATCAAAATCCGCGATCAATTTTGATAAGATGTTTAAGATACCAGGATAAAGAAAAGATTTTGAGGGCGGCTGCCCAGGGTGCTAAAAGAAGAAAAGGTCCGTTGATGATAGCTGAGAAACCAGTTCTTTTTTATCCTGATATAAGTTATAACCTTTTGAAGAGAAAGAAGGAATTTAATCCAGCTAAAAAGGTTTTGTGGGAAAAAGGTTATAATTTTTCAATGCGTCACCCAGCAACACTGATAATTTTTTTGGAGGAAGGAAAAAGATTTTTTTCTGATTATCAAGATGCGGAGCTGTTTGCACAAAGACTTCCATCTATTCGTTGATTAAAAGCGGAGATTTCTAAATGTAATGGTTAAAGACGAAGACAGAGAAAGTAAATGGAACTGATGGACATTTAAGGGCGATATAAGGGAGAAAAGTAATATTTTAGAAATATTAATTGAGAATAGTATTTTTTTTTATATATATTTTTCATGTTGCGGGGGGGCTGGGGAGCTTTGAATCGGTTACTGCGGGATTCACGTGTGTAATCATGGCGATTGCCATGACCCGTACAATAGAGGGGGGTAATGTTGTGTTTCTTTTTTTTCACAACATTAGTAGGGGGGTATTTTGTTTTTTTCTTTATTTTCTATTTTTCTTCTATTCTTTTGCCTGGATGATTGGTGGGGACACACATAGCAACATGGAGACTTCTAAAAAGATTTCCCAGGATATAATGAGAGTTGAAAGATTAGGTATTATTATAGATTGGAGTAACATAAATAAAAATAATGACTAATTTATTGAATTTTTTAAGTTTTAATGTTAATGGGCTTAATGGACCAATAAAAAGAAAAAGAATTTTAACATACATTAAAAAAATGAAAATAGATATAGCTTTCTTACAAGAAACTCATTTAACGGATATAGAACATCAGAAATTAAAAAGAGACTGGGTTGGAAATGTTATTGCAGCTTCATTTAACTCAAAGGCAAGAGGAGTTGCAATTTTGGTTAATAAAAATTTACCAATTAAAATACAAAATGTATTAATTGATTCGGCAGGAAGATATTTAATTATACATTGTCAAATTTTTTCAGAACTATGGACTCTTATGAATATTTATGCACCAAATGAAAATGATGTAAAATTTATACAGGAGGTTTTTTTGAATTTGGCTAATGCACATGATAAAATATTAATAGGTGGAGATTTTAATTTTTGTTTAGATCCAGTTTTAGATAGATCAACAAAGGCTATTACAAAATCAAAAGTAGCAAAATGAACTCTATCATTGATGAAAGATCTAAATTTGATTGATATATGGAGAAGAATCAATCCAAAAGAAAGGGATTATTCATTTTATTCAAATAGACATAAAACATATTCAAGGATAGATTTTTTCCTGTTATCAACAAATATTCAAGATAGAGTGAAAAACATGGAATATAAAGCAAGAATATTGTCTGATCACTCTCCTTTAATAATGACAATGATAATGACAGATAAAGAGGAATCAATTTATAGATGGAGATTTAATTCAATTTTACTAAAACGTCAAGATTTTTGTGATTTTATGAAAAAACAGATTCAGTTCTTTTTAGATACAAATTTACATTCAGTTGATGATAAATTTATATTGTGGGAAGCAATGAAAGCATATTTGAGAGGTCAGATAATAAGTTATACTTCTAAAATTAAGAAGGAATATATGACAGAAATAGATCAATTGGAAAAGGAGATTATAAAATTAGAAAAAGAATCTCAAAGAAATATGACAGAAGAAAAACGAAGACAACTTATTAATAAGAAGTTAAAATATAATACACTCCAGACATATCGAACAGAAAAAGCAATTATGAGAACTAAACAGAGATATTATGAATTAGGTGAAAGATCACATAAAGTTCTTGCATGGCAGTTAAAAACAGATCAGATTTCTAAAACAATAAATGCAATTCGAACAAAAGTGAATGAAATTACTTATAAACCTCTAGAAATTAATGAGGCTTTTAAGAATTTTTATTCTGAGTTGTATAAATCAGAATCAAAGAATGACGATGTTAAGATAGAAGAATTTTTATCACAAATAACTCTTCCAAAATTAAATACAGAAGAACAGAAGGGATTAGGTATGTCTTTTACAATGAAAGAAGTTGAAGAAGCTTTGGGATCACTTCAAAGTAATAAATCTCCAGGAGAAGATGGTTTTCCACCTGAATTTTATAAAAAGTTTAAAGATTTATTAATTCCTCCTTTTATGGAGTTAATATATCAGGCGGAAAGAACGCATAAACTTCCAGAATCTTTTTCAACAGCTATTTTAATAGTATTGCCAAAAAAAGACAGAGACCTTTTAAAACCAGCATCATATAGACCTATTTCTTTATTAAACACTGATTATAAAATAATAGCAAAAATCTTATCTAATAGATTATCTAAATGCTTACCAAAATTAGTGCATATGGATCAAACAGGATTTATCAAAAATAGACAATCGGCAGATAATGTAACTCGGTTATTTAGTATAATCCATTTAGCACAAAAGAGGGAGGAAATGAGTGTGGCGGTTGCTTTAGATGCAGAGAAAGCATTTGATAGATTGGAATGGGATTTTTTATTTAAGGTATTGGAAAAATATGGATTAGGAACATCATTTATAAAATGGATTAAAACCTTAAATACTAATCCCAAAGCTAAAGTAGTGACAAATGGTCAAATTTCAACATCATTTCAGTTAACAAGATCAACTCGGCAAGGTTGCCCACTATCACCTGCTTTGTTTGTGTTGGCAATAGAACCACTAGCTGAATTAACTAGAATGGACCCAGATATTAAGGGTTTCAGAGTTAATCAGGAAGAATACAAGATTAACTTATTTGCTGATGATGTTCTAATTTATTTAACAGATCCATTACATTCACTACGCAAATTATCTTATAGACTAGAAGAATATGGGAAAATATCGGGTTATAAAATAAATTGGGATAAAAGTGAAATTTTGCCTCTTACTAAAGGAGATTATAATCAATGTCGATTAATAACTCAATTTAGATGGCCAGCAAATGGTATAAAATATTTAGGTATAAGAGTTGATAATGATATAAAAAACTTATACAAATTAAATTACTTACCACTTTTGAAAAAAATTCAGGAAGATCTTGAAAAATGGATGGCATTACCAATAACATTAGTAGGTAGAGTAAATACTATAAAAATGAATATATTCCCTAGATTACAATATTTATTTCAATCATTACCAATACAATTACCCCAGAAGTTTTTTCAAGAGTTAAATAAATATCTGAGGAAATTCCTCTGGAAAGGTAAGATGTCCAGAATATCGTTGGAAAAATTGACATGGAAATTTGATCTAGGAGGATTACAACTTCCAAATTTTAAGAATTATTATAAAGCAAATCAACTTAGATTTATTGCATCTTTTTTTGAGAAAGATAAACCGGCATGGATTAGAATAGAATTAGACAAAATAGGAGAAAATGTACCAGAAGATTTTATATACAGATAGCCTACGGGGGTTTGCGAGCACAGAGCTTTGGAGCCTCTGCGCCATGGGGGGCAGGTTGAGGGAGGCTTAAAAGTGAGGCTGAAGATTTCGAATAAAGTTTTTTCCTTCGACTGCAGTTACCAACTCCGTGTCGTAATTTTAGCGCTGCGTGTAGCACACCGCTACATGGTCAGTATTTAATTAAAATGTATTTTATGTTAGTTTGTTAGTTTTTGAAATGTAAATCTAAATTTGAAGATTATGGTGATCTTGTACAATCTAAATAAGACGTTGTGGCGACCCATTTCCTGACACATCCGAACCGGCTCACAATTAGCCAGCGTTCAGGCTAAGGGAGATAGCCTACGGGGGTTTGTGAGTACGTGTCTTTTGCAGCATCCGCGCCCATGGGGGGCGGGTTGAGGGAGGCTTAAAAGCAAGGCTGTTTAGTTCGAATAAAGCTATCTTTGACTGCAGTTTACTGACTGCGTGTAGCACACCGCTACAACGTGTTTTTATCGCTGGCTGTCCAGAGGGGAGGTGCTGAAACGCTTTGTCGTGTGTCTGGAAGAAGTGAAAACTTTCCTGGGCAGCAAAGGGCTCACCTTTCCTGAGCTGGAACAGCCAGAGTGGCTGGAAAAGCTACACTTCATGGTAGACATGACAGCGCACCTGAACACGCTGAACACAGCTCTTCAACGGGGTAAGGACGTACAGCCCTGCACATGTTGGAGGATGTTTTGGCATTTGAGTGCAAGTTGACGTTGCTTGCCAGAGATTTACAGAAAGGCACATTGTCTCACTTCCCCAATTTGAGAGAGTTCAAACAAGGTCACGACATGATAAATTCGGAGTATTTACATTCTGCAAACATCGTTTGGGAAACGCTTCTGTGAGTTCAGAGAGGAAAAAAACACATTATCCTTCCCGGTCACTCCCCTAAGCATCGATCCATCCCTACTGAATACGACTGCATTGTCAGGTGTGAGTCAACCTGAACAAGTATGATAAATATTTTAATTGCCTATTATTTTACGTATATTCATATGTTTTCATTGTTCAGTGAAATAGTCCTTTTATTTTTCAGGTTGACAGCTGGCTGACGTTATTTTTGGTTTGCTGCTGGCGGCAAATTTAAGTTTGGCGTTTTTCATAAATACAAGAAGGACTGAAATAGACATTGAGTATTTTACTTAAAAGTAACCTTCAACCCAACGTCTTTTTTTCAGAGTTCAAAATGTTTTTGTTGCATGCAGAAATGTAATTTCGTTTTCTCTGCAGGAGTTCATCAATTTCATAAATGCAACACATTATAGTTTGTTTATACATAGCATAAAGGCAAAACAAAACGTTGTATGCAGTGTTATTTCATTTTAAATGTCAAACGGGTTTTGCGGCTCCCAGTGTTTTCTTTTCTGTGGGAAACGGGTCCAAATGGCTCTTTCAGTGGTAAAGGTTGCTGACCCCTGCCCTGGAGGAACAATGAAATTCAAAATCTTCCGAGGGCCTGATCAGAGGCATTCAGGTCTGGAGGAGTAAGCTCCAGAAAGCTGTCTCTTGGGTGAAGTGGAGATTCTGGACTGAACTGGTATCAACAAGAGATGCTAGACAGCTGTGGCAGGGTTTGAATACTATAAACCAACAAAGTTAAATCAAGTGACATGGGGGATAGCAGGGCTCTGCTTCCGGGTGAGCTCAATGTCTTCTATGCTGGCTTTGACTGTCAGAACTGGGAGGAACCATCGTGACCCCTACTTAAGACCATAAGATACAGGTGAAGAATTAGGCTATTTGGCTCATCGAGTCAGCTCTGCCATTTCATAATGGCTGATCCACTTTTTCCTCTCAGCCCAATCTCCTGCTTTCTTCCAGTATACCTTCATGCCCTGACCAATCAAGAATCTATCAACCTCTGCTTTAAATATGCATAAAGACTTGGCCTCCACAGCTGCTTGTGGCAAAGAATTCCACAGATCCATCACCCTGTGGCCAAAATTGTTCCTCCTCATCTTTATTCTGAAAGGACACCCCTCTATTCTGAGGTTGTGTCCTCTGGTCTTAGACTCTCCCATCAGGGGAAACATCCTTTCCACATCCACTCTTATCAAGGCCTTTCACCATTTGATAAGTTTCATTCTTCTGAATTCTAGTGATTAAAGGCCCAGAGCCATCAAATGTTCTTCATGTGACAAGCATTCAATCCTGGAATCATTTTCATGAAACTTTGTTTGAACCCTCTCCAGTTTTAGCACATTCTTTCTAAGATTAGGGGCCAAAACCTGCTCATAATACTCCAAGTGAGGCCTCACCAGTGCTTTATAATGTTTTAGTATTACATCCGTGCTTTTAGATTCTCTTGAAATGAATACAAACATTGCTTTTGCCTTCCTCACCACAGACTCAACCTGCAAATTAACCTTTAGGGAATAGAAACATAGAAAATAGGTTCAGGAGTAGGCCATTCAGCCCTTCGAGCCTGCACCGCCATTCAGTCCGATCATGGCTGATCATCCAACTCAGAACCCTGTACCTGCTTTCGCTCCATACCCCCGATCCCTTTAGCCACAAGGGCCATATCTACCTTCCTCTTAAATATAGCCAATGAACCGGCCTCAACTGTTTCCTGTGGCAGAGAATTCCACAGATTCACCACTCTCTGTGTGAAGAAGTTTTTCCTCATCTCGGTCCTAAAAGGCTTCCCTTTTATCCTTAAACTGTGACCCCTCGTTCTGGACTTCCCCAACATCAGAAACAATCTTCCTGCATCTAGCCTGTTCAATCCCTTTAGAATTTTATACGTTTCAATAAGATTCCCCCTCAATCTTCTAAATTCCACTGAGTATAAGCCTAGTCGATCCAGTCTTTATTCATATGAAAGTCCTGCCATCCCAGGAATCAATCTGGTGAACCTTCTCTGTACTCCCTCTATGGCAAGAATGTCTTCCCTAAGATTAGGGGACCAAAACTGCACACAATATTCTAGGTGCGGTCTCACCAAGGCACAATTTTCTAGGTGCGGTCTCACCAAGTCTAGCATAAGGACTCGCAAGTCCCTTTGCTTCTCAGTTTTTTTTTGCATTTTTTTCACTATTTAGAAAGTAGTGAATTCTTTAATTTCAAACAAAACAAATGAGAAAATCTGCAGTTGCTGAAAATCCAAGCCCCACACAAAGTGCTGGAGGAACTCAGCAGGGCCAGGCAGCATCTATGGAAAAAAGTACAGTCCATGATTCAGACTGAACCATTGACTGTATGTTTTTCCATAGATGCTGCCTGACCCTGCTGAGTTCCTCCAGCATTTTGTGTGTATTGCTCACTCCTTTCATTTCTTCTACCAAAGTGCATGGCAATACACTTCCCAACACTGTATTCCATCTGCCATTTCTTTGCCCATTCTCCTAATCTAAGTCCTTCTGTAGCTTCTTTACCTCCTCAAAACTACCTGCCCCTCCACCAATCTTGATATCATCTGCAGACTTTGCAACAAAGCCATCAATTCCATCTTCCAAATCATTGACATATAACATATGATGATCCTTCGGTCTCAGTATCCGAAGCTGATGTGCAAGCTGTTTTCAGGAGGGTGAATCCAAGGAAAGCATCCAGACCGACGGGGTACCTGGCTGAGTACTGAGCTGGCTGGTGTGTTCACTGATATCTTCAACTTCTGGCTTTGGCAGTGTGTGGTACCTACCTGTTTCAAACAGGCCCAAGAAGAGCGCGGTGACTTGCCTCAATGACTATCGCCCCATTGTATTTACATCCACATTGATTGAGTGCCTTGAGAGGCTGGTGATGAAACATATCAGCTTCTGCTTGAGAGGCAATCCACAGCAGATGCCATCTCATTGGCTTGTTACATAACCCTGGAACATCTGGATAGCAAAGTTGCATACATCAGGATGCTCTATAAATTGCTGCTCAACATTTAATACCATCATCCCCTGCAAATTAATCAATATACTCCAAGACTTGGTCCTCAAAACCTTCTTGTGCAATTGGATTCTGGGTTTTCTCACTTGCAGTTCCCAGTCTGTTCGGATTGGCAAATAATCTTGCACGATCTCTATCAGCACAGGTGTACCACGGGGCTGTGTGCTTAGCTCCCTGCTCTACTAGCTTTACACCAATGGTACCTCCAACACCATATTCAGCTTTGCTGTTGCGGGCTAAATCAAAGGTGGTGATGAATCGGCACACAGGAGGGAGATTGAAAATCTGGCTGAGCGGTGTCACAACAGCAATCTCTCATTCAACGTCAGCAAGAACAAGGGACTGATTGGAGACTTCAGGAGAGGGAAACCAGCAGTCCATAAGCCAGTCATCAGAGGATCAGGGATGGCGAGGGGGTCAGTAACTTTAAATTCCTGGCTGTTACTGTCTCAGAGGACCTATCCTGGACCCATCATGTAAATGTCACTGCAAGGAAAGCACGACAGCGCCTCCACTTCCTTAGGAGTCTGCGGAGATTCGGTGTGACATCAAAACTTTGCCAAACTTCTATAGATGTGTAGTGAAGAATGTTTTGCCTGACTGCATCATAGCCTGGCATTGGAACACCAGTGCCTTTGAATGGAAAATCTTACAAAGATAGTGGATTCGGCCCAGTAGATCACAGGTAAAGTGCTCCCAATCATTGAGCACATCTACGTGAAATGCCATTGGAGGAAAGCAGCATCTTATCATTCAGGATCCTGTTCATCCAGGCCAAGCTCTTTTCCTACTGCTACCATTGTGCAGAAGGTACAAGAGCCTCAGGTTTAAGAACTGTTACTACCTCTCAACCTCTTGAACGAAAGGGGAGATGTTCACACCACCAGTGATCTCACTTTGAGGACACTTTATCATGTTATTTCATGTTCTCATTGTTGACTGCTATTTATTTTCTGTTTGCATTTGCAGTTTGTTGACTTTACACTCTACGTTCATCAATACTGTTATAGTTACTATTCTATAGATTTGCTCGCTATGCCGGCAGGAAAAAGAATCCCAGGGTCATATGTAGTGACGGAGATGTTTAATATGTCATTAGAAACGGGGATTGTGCCGGAGGATTGGCGTATTGCTCATGTGGTTCCATTGTTTAAAAAGGGTTCTAGAAGGAAGCCTAGCAATTATTGACCTATCAGTTTGACATCAGTGGTGGGTAAATTAATGGAAAGTATTCTTAGAGATAGTATTTATAATTATCTGGATAGACAGGATCTGATTAGAAGTAGCCAGCATGGATTTGTGCGTGGAAGGTCATGTTTGACTAACCTTATTGAATTTTTTGAAGAAGTTACGAGGAATGTTGACGAGGGTAAGTCAGTGGATGTAGTCTATATGGACTTCAGCAAAGCCTTTGACAAAGTTCCACATGGAAGGTTAGTTAAGAAGGTTCAGTCATTAGGTATTAATGCTGGAGTAATAAAATGGATTCAACAGTGGCTAGATGGGAGATGCCAGAGAGTAGTGGTGGATAATTGTTTATCGGAATGGAGGCCGGTGACTAGCTGGGTGCCTCAGGGATCTGTTTTGGGCCCAAAGTTGTTTGTAATATACATAAATGATCTGGATGATGGTGTGGTAAATTGGATTAGTAAGTATGCCGATGATAGGAGGATAGGATGATAAGGTAGGAGGTGTTGTGGATAATGAGGTGGATTTTCAAAGCTTGCAGGGAGATTTATGCCGGTTAGAAGAATGGGCTGAATGTTGGCAGATGGAGTTTAATGCTGAGAAGTGTGAGGTTCTACATTTTGGCAGGAATAATCCAAATAGAACATACAGAGTAAATGGTAGGGCATTGAGGAATGCAGAGGAACAGAGAGATCTTGGAATAACTGTGCATAGTTCCCTGAAAGTGGAGTCTCATGTAGATAGGGTGGTGAAGAGGGCTTTTGGAACGCTGGCCTTTATAAATCAAAGCATTGAGTACAGAAGTTGGGATGTAATGCTAAAGTTGTACAAGGCATTGGTAAGGCCAAATTTGGAATATTGTGTGCAGTTCTGGTCATCGAATTATAGGAAAGATATCAAATTAGAGTGCAGAGACGATTTACTAGGATGTTACCTGGGTTTCAGCAATTAAGTTACAGAGAAAGGTTGAACAAGTTAGGTCTCTATTCATTGGAGCGTAGAAGGTTGAGGGGGGATTTGATCGAGGTATTTAAAATTTTGAGAGGGATAGATAGAGTTGACTTGAACAGGCTGTTTCCATTGAGAGTAGGGGAGATTCAAACTAGAGGACATGATTTGAGAGTTAGGGGGCAGAGGTTTAAGGGAAACACGAGGGGGTATTTCTTTACTCAAAGAGTGATAGCTGTGTGGAATGAGCTTCCTGTAGAAGTAGTAGAGGCCAGTTCAGTTGTGTCATTTAAGGTAAAATTGGATAGGTATATGGACAGGAAAGGAGTGGAGGGTTATGGGCTGAGTGCGGGTAGGTGGGACTAGGTGAGATTAAGGGTTTGGCACGGACTAGGAGGGCCAAGATGGCTTGTTTCCGTGCTGTGATTGTTATATGTTGTACTCTGATAATAAAACTTCGAACTTTGCTGCCCCCCAGTGTTCGCTCAGCAGAAGACAAGCTGTATTATGGTTGACTGCAGATTTCAGCAATGTTTATTGATGGACTCGGGGTCTTGAAATATATTTTCTTCAGTGTGCCTCTGTTTTACTGATATCTTGTATATGCCTTGTGCAGCGTGTGACTGTTCATTTTGCACCTTGGCCCTGGAGTAATGCTGTTTCGTTTGACTGTAGTCATGGGTATTCGTGTATGGTTGAATGACACTTCAACTTGTCCACCTACACCCCTCAGCTTTTTACTTCATCCCATTCCCCCTACCTCATTTTGACTTTCTCCCTTTTCCTTTCCCATCCCAATGAAACATTGGCTGTGTATTCACTTTCAGAGATGCTTCCTGATCTGCTGAGTTCCTCCAGCATTTTGTTTGCATTGCTCTGAGTTTCCAGTAACTGCAGAATCTCTTGTGCTTTGGATTATTGTATTCAGTTTTGGTTGCCCTCCTATAGGAAGGAATTCTATTAGCCTGGGAGGAATGGAGAGCAGATTTACAAAGATGTTCGTGGGACTCAAGGGACTAAGTTTTGGAGAGAGGTTGAGTAGATTGGGACTTCTTTATGGAAGTGTAAGAGAATGAGGGGTATATAAAATTGTGGGGCATAGTTAGGGTTTGGAAAAAGTAAGAACCTAGAGGTCATAAGTTTAAGGTGAGAAAGGACAGTTTTTTAAGGAATGTGGGACAACTTTTTCCACCAGAGTGGTGAGCATATGAAATGAAGAAGTGATGGAGGCAGGTACTTTAACAGTATTTAAAAGGTACTTGGACAGGTACATGGATAGGAAAGATTTAAAGGGATATAGGTCAAATGCAGGCAAATTGGACTGGCTTAAATGGGAATCTTAGTTGGCATGGACCAGTTAGGCAAAGGGGCCTGTTTCCATGCTCTTAATGACGAGAGGTTAGAAACTGGAATGCCTGTTTTTGAATGCTGTGCATGAAACTGAAAAGCCAAGTGTTTCATGCACGTTGTGCCAGGTTCACACTATTTGTGTTGTTCTATGCAAGCAAGTGGGATGCTAGGGCAATTTTGCCATGATTTTCAGATGGATCTGTGTAGGCCGTGTATCCTTGCCAACATCAGTAAGAAGAGTGTCGGGGCAGAGCTCAGAGGCGGAGTGATGAGGAGAATTGGTTGCAGGTAGTTGGAAGTTTTGGGTGACACTTGAAGGACTGAATAGAGCCTTTTCATCTGATTAAGTTTAAATGTGTTTCAAACTTGTGCATTTCTGATTAAAAGTAATTAATTTCTGTTTTCTCTAGGTCTTCCTGGTGTGTCTGGTAATATGATGAAGAAGAAAAGTAATCACAGGTGTGTCTGAAGGAATAGCAGTTATGAACTGAGTTAGGTCATCCTAAAATCATCAGTCTCGTGGACTGTTGGGGTTGAAGCTGGCAGGCAAATTACATGACCTATATTATGATAACAATTAAAATTCACTTTTTATAAAAATTCTATCATAGGAAGAAAAGGAAATTCAGTTGAGTCAAATCATCCATAAGGTAATGAAGCATCCATTTGTTTATTGATTGGCATAGAAACTAGAATCAGAATACTTTCTAAAACAGAGGTACCCAACCATTTTTTAATGTAATGAACCAATATCAAGGAAACATAGGAAACCTACAGCACAATACAGGCCCTTTGGCCCACAAAGTTGTGCCGAACATGTCCCTACCTTAGAAATTACTAGGGTTACCCATAGCCCTCTGTTTTTCTAAGCTCCATGTACCTATCCAAAAGTCTCTTAAAGACCCTATTGTAACTGCCTCCACTACCATTGCTGGCAGCCCATTCCATGCACTCACCACTCTGAGTTTTTTAAAAAACTTACCCCTGACATCTCCTCTGTACCTACTCCTCAGCACCTTAAACCTGTGTCCTTTTGTGACAACAATTTCAGCCCTGGGAAAAAACCTCTTGACTATCCACACAATGAATGCCTCTCATCATCTTATACACCTCTATCAGGTCACCTCTCATCCTCCATTGCTCCATGGAGAAAAGACCGAGTTCACTCAACCTATTCTCATAAGGCATGCTCCCCAATCCAGACAACACCCTTGTAAATCTCCTCTGCACCCTTTCTATGGCTTCCACATCCTTCCTGTAGTGAGGTGACCAGAACTGAGCACAGTACTCCAAGTGGGGTCTGACCAAGACCCTATATAGCTACAACGTTACCTCTGGGCTCCTAAATTCAATTCCATGATTGATGAAGGCCAATACAGCATACGCTGCCTTAATCACAGTGTCAACCTGCACAGCTGCTTTGAGTGTGCTGTGGACTTGGACCCCAAGATCCCTCTGATCCTCCACACTGTCAAGAGTCTTACCATTAATACTATATTCTGTCATCATATTTGACCTAGCAAAATGAACCACTTCACACTTGAACTCCATCTGCAACTTCTCAGCCCAGTTTTGCATCCTATAAGTGTCCCGCTGTAATCTCTGACAGCCCTCTATACTATCCACAACTCCTCCAACCTTTGTGTCATCAGCAGACGTAGTAACCCATCCCTCCACTTCCTCATCCAGGTCATTTATAAAAATCACAAAGAGTAAGGGTCCCAGACCAGATCCCTGAGGCACGCCACTGGTCACCAACCTCCATACAGAATAAAGAGTCTGTGGAGCCCAGTTTGGGAACCCCTGTTCAAAAGCATAGTGTTGGATCTGGACGAAATATTGCCCAGAAGGTCAAGAATGAGTTGTAAATCTTGTGGTTATTGCCATTTTATTAAATGTTCATACCAATGCAATAACAGTAACCATCTCTACTATAAGTAAGAAAGAACAACCAAAGAATGCCCGAATCTTGCCTTGTGGTTATCTTAACACTGAAAACAAGCTCAAACTAGACAGATAAGAAAATTTGTTTGATAAGACAGCTTGATTTTTTTGCTGGTGTGTGACATGGTTGCAGCCAAAGTATCAAAATAGCAGAACCAGCAATATTACAAATCATGGGAAATGCATTGAACGTTTAAGGAGAAATAGGTGTTTATACAAACATCTAAGCAAGCAAGTTAAACTATAAGAAAAATAACAATTTAGACTCTAATCCAACAGTAGGTTGGCACACAACTGAGGTATTGTGTCTAATTCTGGTTATCCCAAATACATTGGGAAGAGTGGGAGAGTTTAGAAAAGATGCAGAAAAGTTGATCTATGGTAGTTGTGGTCTAGATTTGTTTCCCTTGAAGCAAGGAAGACTGAGTGGAAATATAAAATATAAATCACGATGGCTTAGTTAGGATAACTGGAGATGAGCTGTTTCCATTATAGTATAGTTCAAGGGCTAAAAGTAATGAATAATGGGTTAGTGGGAATGTGAAGGAAAACTTTATACAGGATGTGACAGCAATCTAGAACTTTTGCCTGTAAGAGTATTGGGAAATTAAGACAAAGTACTGATAGTGCTTCGCAGTATCTATGGAGACAAAAGCTTGGGTTAATATGTGAGGACTTTGACAAACAGATCCACGTAGCCAGTCCTCTCCTGGTAGCATTTTTCATATCACCATCTCAATTTTTATGGATGGTTTTATCCCAGAAGGATATAACTCTCTGAATATCAAATGCATTCAAGGCAACTACAGTGCAACTCTGTTTTGATAATGTTTGCTCTAGAAAACCATAATTTGCCTCTGTCACTACTGAGGATACTGAAGTGAAATCAGATAATCATGACTGAAGTGGCTAATTGGACAAATGGTTAATTTTTGATTGACATTGAAGATGGCCCCCTTGTATTGTTTGGATTACACTTTTTATACATTGAATTGCTTATAGTCGAATCGACTAACCGGAATATAAGAAACTTATTGGGAGACATTTTAACAATTGTTTCAGAACTTAGGCTGGTGAATTCTGAAATGTTCACCACAGATTCACCTCTTTACATTTTCTTTCAAACTGGAGCTAATCACCCTGAAGGTCAGGAAATGTTTCAGTTGATCTCCAGCTTTCTGTGGTAGCCAGCCTGGCTTCTCATTTCCAAAGGACAGAGGTGGAGATAGGAACAGGCTCAACTGTCCAGTTTCACACCCAGTAACAGAATGTACTGCCAAGACTTGCTGTTTGGATTTCCATGCAAATTTATACTGCAAGGCATTAGAGTGTGTTGGGAGTTATTGGCATGAACAGGAAACAGGATTAATATGTTAGACAAAGGGAGGCAGTGTACTATGTGAGAAAGGATTGTTTTTGAGAAAGCCCAGTCGAATTTTCTTTTCATTGTTTTTCAAGTATTTTTAACTATTCTGTAGTTAAATAAAAAAATCTCTAGTTTAAATATGCATTATCTGCAAATTCGTGACATCCGAAAGTTTTTAAGGTCCCTCTGATTTGAATTATGGGTCTCTATCATATGCTACCATCTTGAAATGGAGGCATTTGTGCTTATCATTTATGGTACGTGGCAAAACATCTGAACAACACTGACTATGCTAGCATGGAAAGAAATTGTAGAATTCTTCCATTCATGTAGAATGTTGGAAAGTCTATAGAAACTAGGAAAGAATGAGTTGGAGCAAACCCCAAGATGGCTATTTGAGGGGCAGCACAGAAAGCTGTTCCATTTTGCGGCGATAGTGATTCAAATCAGGAGATTGCTGAATACAGGACCATGGACTATGTCAGCTGACTTCAGTAAACTTGTTTATGAATGACTTGGAATGTCACACCAAAGGAATTGTCCTGTTTTTGGATCACCTGCGCAAAAAGGTCAAACCATTTTAACAAGGATTGGAAATTAGTGAACATTGAGATTTTCACTTGCTGGTTGGAAAAACATCCACTTCATGAAAATGAGAGGCAAGAAAGTTAGTGAAGTACGTTGATTTACTTGCAAGTGGCTTTGAGAAATGTTCACCAATAGTAAATCTAATAATTTTTTTTTCTATTCTAACTTGTATAATTTTTATTTGTAAAGCATATAGCCCACATAAGGTGCACAAAATGTCATTACTTAATATTGTGACTAACAATAATACTGTTTAATATTATTAGTGATCAATGTTTATAATTAAAATTTATCTGCAATCTAAATATTGTGTATTTGCAAATGATTAGATTGAAAACCTTCCACTATGTGTTCAGGTATTTATGCATTTTGAAAGCTTTTGTATATCAAAAGTTCCATGAAAAGTGGGAATATTTAATATACATTGCTGAAGTGAGTGATTATCCCAATATACCCGATCGCTATGGAAAGAATGCATTACCATATCAGACTGATAGCATTGATAAGTTTATTAGTTTCTGTGTGTGTGTGTGTGTGTGTGGGGTTGTGGTGGAAATTAGGTTGGTGATGCTGCATACCAAAGGGAAAGAAATAAACTACTGCAAATACTAGCAATACAAAGCAAAAGTCGATCAGTCTGGAAATATTATTAATGTTGCCAAATCCTTGAGGCAAATCTGGGCAGCTAGGGTTGCAATGGCCAATACTGGATGACATCTTTTCAAGATGAGTGGAGAAAAATTTAGGGGAGATGCCAGAGGTAGTGTTCTCTCAATCTAGAAATTGGTGGTTGCCTGAATAGCACTGCTGGGGTTGGTGATGGAGGCTGATACAACAGAGACATTGAAAAGACACTTAGGTAGTCAGATGGATCTCAGAAAAATGTAAGGTAATGAATTGTGTAGGAGAGTAGGGTTAGATTGATCATGGAGTAGGTGTATAATACAGGTTGGGACAATATCATGGGCTTGACAGGCCCATACTGTGCTGTACTGTTCTGTGTTCAAGGTGAGAGGACGATGAAATTAATGTTTTGAGTCTCATCTAAAAATCATTTTGTTTCCCTTGGTTGGAATTAATATTCTTACTGGCCAGTAGTGTACTAATCAACTGTTCATCAGTCCTCTAGAGTGAGGCTCCAGACTGCCTTCTATTTTTTTTTATATAGCTTATCGTGAAGGCTGAGAATTTAAATGATTACAGTATTACAACATTTCCATTATAGTGTATGTGTGCCTGATTGACATTGTGATTGCACTAGAAAAGCTTATTGGTATTTTACTTGTGCCTGTATCATATATTTACAAATATGAATAATTTGCCAGGTTACATCTTGCTTTTATAGAGGATAACTATTTTGGAGGAAATGGCTAGTTTGTCTGCATAATCTATATGTATGTTGTTGCTTTTTTTTTGTGTATATGCACTGCAATTTGACCAGCTATCTTATACTAATATTCTGTAAAAGAAAAAAAACAACACAAATGGATTTAATTTTTCCCCCCACTTGTGTTTACATTGCAAACCATTTTTCTGTTGTATAGGAAACATCGTAGCAACGTGGGGCCAAGCAAAACTGTAACTCATTCACGACGAAATATCGTGGGTTGCAGAATTGAACATGGGTGGAAAGAACAAGGCGGAATTACACAATGGAAAGGCACAGTTTTGGATCAGGTTCCAGTAAATCCGGCACTTTACCTTATCAAATATGATGGATTCGACTGTGTATATGGACTTGAACTTCACAAAGATGAGAGGGTGTTAGGATTTCGGGTCCTCCCAGATAGAGTTTGTGAGTGATGATACGATTTCATAATCACTAATGACACTAAATAACATGATCAAGTAACATTTTTACCAGCATAATTCCATCAGTTGCTTAGTATTTTGTACATTTTTTTTTGCTTTTAGCCGCTTCTCGAATCAGTGATGTAGATCTGGCAGAAATGATGATAGGCAAAGCAGTTGAGCACATGTTTGAGAAAGATGATGATGGGGCTAAAGATGAATGGCGGGGAATGGTGCTGGCACGTGCTCCAATCAT
This sequence comes from Hypanus sabinus, assembly GCF_030144855.1. Classification (NCBI taxonomy): domain Eukaryota; kingdom Metazoa; phylum Chordata; class Chondrichthyes; order Myliobatiformes; family Dasyatidae; genus Hypanus; species Hypanus sabinus. The sequence continues at coordinate 45,704,943 of NC_082710.1, forward strand.
GAATACGTGGTTTTATATCACCTATGAAAAGGATCCCGTCTTGTACATGTACCAGCTTTTAGAAGACTACAAAGAAGGAGATTTACGAATTATGCCTGACTCAAGTAAGTACCAAGTGAGGCTATTATTTTCTTAAATAATAAGATAAGACAGGACATAGGAGCACAATTAGGCCATCTGGCCCATTGAATCAGCTCCATCATGGCTTGATCCAATTTTCCTCTCAGCCCCAATCTCCTGTCTTCTCCCTGTATCCCTTCATGCCCTGACCAATAAAAAATCTATCAACCTCTGCCTTAAATATAGACAAAGACTTGGCCTCTACAGCTGCCTGTGGCAAAGAATTCCACAGATTCACCACCCTCTGGCTAAAGGAGTTCTTCCTCATCTCCTTTCTGAAAGGCCGCCCCTCTACTCTGAGGCTGTGTCCCTTGGTCTTAGACTCTCCTACTGCAGGAAATATCCTCTCCACATCCACTCTATCAAGGCCTTCCACCATTCAATAGGTTTCAATGAGGTTACCTATCGTTCTTCTGAATTATAGTGAACACAGGCCCAGAGCCATCAAACACTCTTCATATGACAAGCCATTCATTCTTGGAATCATTTTCGTGAACTTCCTTTGAACCTTCTCCAGTTTCAGCACATCCTTTCTAAGATAAGGGGCCCAAAACTGCTCACAATGCTTTAAATGAGGCCTCACTGGTACTTTCAGTATCAACATTACATCCTTGCTTTTATATTCTAGTCCTCTTGAAATGAATGCTAGCATCGCATTTGTCTTCCTTACCACAGATTCAACCTGCAAATCAAACTTTAGGGAATCCTGCACAAGGACTCCCAAGTCCCTTTGCACCTCAGTTTTTATATTTCCTCTCCATTTAGAAAATGGTCAACCTTTTCACTTTTTATTCCAAAGTGTATAACCATACACTTCCCGACACTGTATTCCATCTGCCATTTCTTTGCTCATTCTCCAAATGTCTAAGTACCTTCTGTAGCTTCTCTACTTCCTCAAACTGCCTTCCCCTCCACCTATCTTTATATTGTCTGCAAACTTTGCAACAAAGCCATCAATTCCTTCACCCAAATCAATGACATAAAACGTAAAAAGAATTGGTCCCAACACAGACCACTGTGGAACACCACTAGTTACTGGCAGACAGCCAAAAAAGGGTCTCTTTATTCCCACTCTTTGCCTCCTATCAATCAGCCACCACTTTATCCAAGCTAGAATCTTACCTGTAATACCATGGGCTCGTAGCTTGTTAGGCACCCTCATGTGTGGCACCTTGTCAAAGGCCTTCTGAAAATCCAAGTACACAACATCAACAGATTCCCCTTTGTCTATCCTGCTTGATATTTCTTCAAAGAATTCCAGCAGAATTGTCGGGCAAGATTTTCCCATGCTGACCACAGCTTATTTTATCATGTCTCTTAAGTACCCTAAGACCTCATTCTTAATAATTGGCTCCAACATCTTCCCAACCACTGAGGTCAGACTAACTAGCCTATAGTTTCCTTTCTTCTGCTTTTTTTCCTGCTTGAAGAGTGCCATTTGTAATTTTCCAGTCTTCCAGGACTATTCCAGAATTTAGTGATTCTCATCATTACTAATAGCTCCATGATGTCTTCAGTCATCTCTTTCAGAATTCTTGGATGCACACCATCTGATCCAGGTGACACATCTATCTTCAGACCTTGAAGCTTCCCAAGAAATAATGCCTTCTCTGACTATTTGTTGGAAATAAAATACGACTAATGAAATGTATCTTAATTGGATGTTTGTGATGTAATGTTGGATTTCTGCAAGACCATACAGCTGGGGAGGTTAACATGTGGCACGCATTACATTTTGGGCATGCGCAAAATTTTTGTTGGCATGTGGCATGCAGAGCTGCCCCTTGATTCTTTACACCCCACCAACAATAAAAATATACAAAATGATTATCTTTACTACCAAATGAAAGGGCAAATGATATTTACAACCCGAGAGCAGTGAGATATTTTCACAAGAAAAGTCTCACACTGGCTTGGAATCCTTGTAGACCTAATGTATATATCAGTATCTGGATAGTAAACTGTTACAATAAAAATATTATTTAGAAATAATACTATTTTTCAATTGTCTATTTAAAAGTTTAATATTAAAAAATTTTCTAAAATTCATTCATTTATTGCAAAATGTCTCTATTATGCTTTAATAGTAAAGCAGTGAATAACAATTAAATAACAAATTGGTGATAATCTTCCAAAAAAATTCTCTCGCATGCCCTGGTGATTTTGAGCAGAGATTTTCATTGATTAATTTTTAATCCATTATAATAATAATTATGGACCTCATTGAGGAAAATGACACAAATATTTTCTTTAATAAAGTTGATACTTATTGTTACTAATTTATTAATCAATGATAATCTCTGCTGAAAATCACCATGAAACACAAGAAAATTTCTTGGAAGATTATCGCTAATTTGGGCACATGCTTTCAAAAGGGTTCACCATCCCTGCCATAGAGGCAGTCTGATTATGTGGACTGGAATCATTGGTCATTCTTGTATCCCTTAAAAGTAATTATCTACTGGGCTCAACCAATTCCAGCTGAGCATTTTGATAAATTCTATCAATATTTTCTCATCAGAAAGCAACTCCTGATGAACATTGATATACAAAGGGAACTGGACATTTTGTCCACCGATTATAGAAAACAAACAAGCAGGTGAAGCAAGCAGTTAATAAGTCAAATAGTACTCTGGCATTCATTGTAGAGGGTTTTGTGTACAGAAGCAAGGACATTATATTACGATTATACAGGACCTAAGTGAGACTATACTTGCAGTACTGATTGGTTTCTTAACTAAAGGAGATACCCAATTAAGAGCAAGTGTAATGAAAATTTACTAGGGACTGTCTTAGAGAGGCAACGCTGCTAAGTGTATTGCTCAGGTATATAGCCTCAAGATTCGGAAGTAGATTTAGGACGGAGATGAGGAGGAATTGCCTTTCCCAGGCAGTGTTGAATCTGTGGAATTCTCTGCCCAATGATGCATTGGAGACTACCTCAGTAAATATTATTTAAGACAAGGTTGGATAGATGTTTGCACAGTAGGGGAATTAAGGGTTATGGAGAAAAGGCAGGTATGTAGAGATGAGTCCATGGCCAGATCATCCACGATCTTACTGAATGGCGGAGCAGGCTCAACGGGCCAGATGGCCTACTCCTGCTCCAATTTCTTGTGTTCTTATGTAGGTAGCCTGTATTCACTAAATTGCAGAAAACGTTTGGGAAGATACCGTTGAAGTGTACAAAATTCTGATAGACCTTGACAGGCTGAATGTAGGAACAGTGTTTAATCTGGACTGAGGATTCTAGAACTGGGGGTGGGCTGCAGTCTTGGGACATTTAAAACTGATAAGAGTGGCAGTTTCTTCACTTAGAGGGTAGTAAATCTGTGGATTTGTTTTTATCCACTGAAACAGTGATATCACTGAATGTATTTAAGGCATTAGGATATCTCTTGTCACAAAGGCATCAAAAATACGGTATTGAGATAGAGGATCAGCCATAATAATTTTGAATGGTGGAGTGGATTGAAGGGTAAGTGGTCTACTTTTTTTTTAAGAAGTGCTTAAGTAAGATGATTTACAGACTCTTAGTTTTGCTGACGGTTAAAATTTCTGATTGATTCTACAGATAACGATTCTCCACCAGCTGAGAGAGAACCAGGAGAAGTAGTAGACAGCTTGGTGGGTAAACAAGTGGAATACGCCAAAGAAGATGGCTCAAAGAGGACTGGCATGGTCATCCACCAAGTAGAAGCCAAACCATCAGTGTATTTTATCAAATTTGATGATGATTTTCACATTTATGTTTACGATTTAGTAAAAACTTCTTAGATGCACTCCATAATATAATGGGAAGGCCATATTGGCCTGTACGTGAACTAATTCCATATGTGGACATTGATAAACTAGGCTTCTAGAAGTCCAGTAGATGTGTAAGCTCATAATCTCTGCCAACGGAAGTTTGAATCAGATAAATGGTTCTATAAATATTTCCATTTATGATGGTATGAACGCAAGATGTTTTTTTTTGCAGAAGGAAGTCTTAAACCAGTATTTAAAAGAAATGGAAACAAGATTTCCAGTGCACTTTGTCACAAATGTGCTAGAAGATAATAAACATGAGCAAGGGTTTGGCAATAGAGTGAGTAAATATAGTAGCATAAATTTCAACTCGACTTAGCAAAACAATCACCTGAATTGGGGAGGAAAAACAGTGGTGAGGGAAGAGAGTAATGGACTGGTCATTGTCTTATAGCTCATTTCTATTTAACATCACATTTGAGGATTGTGACTCTTATTTGAAGTTGAGCACATCTTTGGGCTCAGAGTAAGCTGAAAATTTATTAATATTTTACTGTATAGAATTAGATCTTCTTTATGGCCTGTTGCAGTAATATTAAGAAGTGGAGTTCAATATTTTTCATAAAGCCTTTTCTTTCAAAATGAACATAATAAATGTCATAAATTAGCCATAATTTGTTATGTGGTGAACAGTGCATATGTCTGAAGAAATTAATGAGATAAAGGAGTAAGGGGTATAGAATAATTTGCTAATCTTTGGGAAAGCTTGACTAGTATGTCATTGAAGTAGTAAGTTTAATTTTTTTTGTGATATAATCATCATGGCATTATCCATCCCAGTTGCCCTGAAAAGATGGCATACTGTTGATTTAAACTGCTGCCTTCCACATGTTAAATATCAGCAGTTTGATTCAAGTGAACGCCTCCTCAAGACAACTTGGTGAAGCATGTTGTTGAACATAAACCAGCCAATCTGGATCAAGTTTGCAGGTTCCTGCTCTAAAGAACATTTTATGACCATGTAACAGCTTTGGGTTTACTTTAAGCAATATTGGTTTCAAATTTAATACAATCTTCTGATTACCATCAAGAAATTATCTAAAAACACCCAATGTTATTTTGTAAATTATAACTTGTACAGTTTTTCTTATTTTACGTAGCTAATTTTTGGTATGCATTTTATCAACAATGGAAAAAGATACATTTTTACCCTAAAATGGTAGTTAATTGACTGCATATTGTAAACATTTTCATTCAAGTGTAATAATTTGTCAATTTAATAACTGTATTTTCTATTTCTGCTGCTTGCTTACTGTTTTATTTATCTTTCTCTACCTTTTCTCAAACCTTTACTCCAGTCCATCCCATCTCCTTTATTTTCTGCACGTGTGCACTCCTAAATCCAAAATCCAACCCTTCAGCATTCTTCACCACCCAATTCTTCAATGTGTCGCAGGCTTCACTGCATTTCCATAATCCCACACAATTTCTCTGCCTCTTGGTATTCTCCAAAGAGACTGACTAGACTCTTAACTGCTTTCTGTGTAATTGCCAAAAACTGAGTGGCCTACAGGAACTATTCTTTCATCCTGTTTCCTGTCCCACTGCCTCTTCCAAAGATAACTTTAGGACTTTGCCAATGAACCAATTATCAATATCTAATTCTACATTTCACCTCAGAATGTTTGCCCACTTGTGAATAAGTTTGTTAACATTTGTGAGTTTAATGAGAATGGGTGTATTGACATCATGATTTTGATGGCTGAGGGGTGTTCACAGTTCCCCTTAAATCTCTGCCAAATTTAGCTTTCCACAGATGGCATCAACCAGACTCCCTTTCTGGTGATCCAACTTTTTCCACTAATTTATACCATGGCCATTGTGCCCTCTAGCATTTCCTCTAACTTTAAGCATCTTGCCACCTTCTCCCTGTCTTTGATTTTGTCCCACCCCCTGAAAGACTATATCCTAGTTACAGCTCTATTTGAAAATCTCCAATCAGTACAGCTTTTTGTCCGACTTTTACCACCACACTTCTGCAGTTATTCACCTGTTCAACTTGTATCCACTTTCTTTACTGTTCTAAGTTGTCCTCCTGTCAGGTGACAACACACTATTGACTTCTTAATTTTGAATCCCTTTACTGTTGTTTACTTTGTGGCCTAGAGGTATCTGCACACCTCCAGTTCTAACATCTTGTTCATTTCTGCTTGCTAATCTCCAACCTTTGGTTACTGTGGCACTCCCCACCCCCCCCCCCACCAAATGTCTTCATGTTTCCTTTTTCATTAGAAGTTCACTTAAGAAGTACCTTTTTGACTCTCTGCCCAATAGTTCTGTTATGAATTGGTGTCAGTTTTATTTGATAATTATCTGCAGTGCTCCTGAGATGTTTTAAATTGCTTAAAGTGCTAAAATTTGCTCTGTTGTTACTGCACAGTTTAGCTGAAATAATTCCTATAAGTATCAGAAACCGATTTGCCTCTAGCTGGATGAATATTGATTGTCAAATTTGAATAATTTATGTAATTTATATAACATCAAGGTAAGACTTCGTTAAAAATAAGAGCCCTTTAACAACTAAACATTATGTGAAACTTTTGCATCATATTTGTACTTTCTATAATACTCCATCGTAAACCTTGAATTCTGTCATTGTACAGTAGGTGACAGTATTGTAGATATTAAACTGCAGTTCAAATGGTGACATAAGAAGTTGCTGCTTAGACCTTGCTTATGGGTCTTCAGTAATTGTGTGCTTTCATTCAGTCAAAGGAAATTGTAAGAGGTCAAGTATGTTGTCATTGGTTGGAGAAGCAGTCAGAAGTTTTCTCCCTTGAGATTCTTTGAATACCTCATCAGAGGAATGCAGGAAAATTACCTGTACTAAGAATAATAAGGTTTATTGTGCAGTAAGAAAGGCAGTGCAACGAAAGATGATTTTTATCCCGGTTAGGATATTTAGTGTTACAATATCTGATGGCATAACAAATTGTTGATAAGTTCAAATTTTTGTATTGCCACTGAGTAACTATTTTTGAAATATTACCAATGTTGCAATCGTGAGAGGTAAACAGGCTAGACACTATATGATTTTACAAAAATATTTATAATCTATTTTAATAAGAAATGCATGGTCAAGTTTATTAATTTGCAGTAGTCTTTCCTTTTTATTTTCTCCTTTAAAATTGATCAGATTGAGAACATTTATAGTCAGTGTTGCTCTCTAAAGAATATTATTAGCAAACGGGAGATATTTCATACCACTCCCAGATCTAACATCTGCCTGTGTTTAATCTCAATAATTTAAAACATTAATGCTAGTGTTCCTAAATTTAATAGTGGATAAGCCAACAATTTTAGTTTCCTTGGGTATTTTGGAAACATTGCATAGGTTACCTATACCATGACAGTGCAAATTGAAATATTTAGCCTCTAACATTGGATATCCCTGCTGTAGTATTTCAAATTGTGTATTTATCCTATAACAGTTGCCAATCATATGACATGAATACTTTTTATTTACTGTTCCAATTTTTTCTACAGCTTTTATTGACAGCTGTTAATTACACCAGAATATAATTCCATGAGCACTGCTGGAAATCCAATAGTTTCTCCAAGTAATAATTAGATTTAAAATGCATTAATATTGGCTGGATATTGAAGTATGAAGAGGCATAATCTAAACATTCAAATCAGCTGCCAGGGAATGAACATTTGCCATATCTGGCTCTGTATTAGTCCCTCAATTGAAACTTACTGCAAAATGCTTGTAATGATTTTTACAATTGGTTTTAGCAAACAGTAGATTAACCTAAAGTTTTCCTGGTGTGTACACCATTAGTAGTTGTAAGATTCTCCAAAATAAAACTGGTACCAATTTGTGTGCCTAAATACTTCTCAAGCATCATAAACACCATGCTGGAACTAGTCCTATGTTTGTTGCTCCTTCTGGGATATGAAGCAAAATATGATTCAGTGTTAACTTTTGATTTGCCAGTTCCAATAATCTGAGCCATAGATTTTAATTGACTATATATAGTTTTGGCAGCACAATGCCTGTTTGGTTAATTCTTAGTGTACAAATTATTTCCATAGCTTCTGATGTAAATAGAACTGCTTTTTTTTTGTTTCAAAGCTGTTAATGCAATGATACGTCAGTTATGATTTAAAGGTGTTTGGCTTGTGTTTCTATATTTAGTTAATGGAATTTAGAACACTGAAATAAGCCACTTAAATCTGATATGTTAAAAGATGCTTTTTTTTTTAACTCATAGACCTTTCAAAACCCTCATTCTCAATGTTTGTTATCAAAACAGGCAAAAGCAGCTACCTAGCTTTTGCTGTTAAACTAGCAGTCATTTTCAATAACTTATGATACATTTTCTATGAGGTCTGCCTTTAAAGTACAACATTCTTTGGGTTTTCTGAATCAGGATGATAATTTTCACTTTAAAGAACATGTTAACCATCTTCCTAAGTGCTTGCTTTATTTATTCAAGTTATTTCTTCTCTTTAGCCTTGTCCATAAACACATTACAATTTTATTCTTCAGTCATCATTGTGCAGGTATTGTAATTCAACCAGTATTCTAATGTGAGCAACCAAAGGCAGATCATATGTTCTTTTTAGACTATTTATGTTAGCAAATAGATTCTTGTATACTTTTTTTATGAACCACTCTTTAACCTAACCCAAGTCTGTTTTGTTAATATATGTAAACAATTTCATACTACAGTGTTGGCAGAGTTTCTGCAAATGTTGTCACTTTGTAAATTTAATAGAATGCAATCTTTAAGGTTTTAGGTCTAACCCCTATTTACAGTTGAAATAAATTTGAAGTCCTTCCTAAGACAAATTGGGCAGAGATCTTTAAATCTGAAAATGAAGTAATGAGTGACAAATTGACTTTCAGGTTTAGATGCAGTGCAGACATGACCCTGGTTAAGTCTTTTTCTGGGAGCCAACAGTGCTAAAATTTTCTTGGGGCTTGTGATTATAAGTGACACAATCTTGGATATGTAATAAAAATAGTTGATCATTTAACTTGGGCTATATACTATGTGAAGTACAGCTTCTATATTGTGATCTTTTAAATGCAATGTGTTTTTCTGCATGTTCTAAAGTTAGAGCCATTTCACATAACCAGCTTTGCATGTAGAACTATATTTTAGTTTGTCTGTTTGCTTATTGTATTGTCTGATTGTAAGCTAGGCTGAAATGTACTGGTTTTAGAGCAGTGCCAATTGTTGTGGCTTATATCGTAAAAAGGACCATACTTTTTTATTTTCTGAGTGGCGGGTTCTCGGGTGAGGGCAAGTTGTGGTAGGGAAAATTTACCAAGGGTTGCTTGTGAATTAATATCAAAAGAACCTAGGTTTATTCATTAAAACATGCAACCCTTCTTGGAATGTATCTTGGACCTATTGAAGTGTCAAGTTTTCAATAGTCTTGAAATTTTCATTACTCATTGGCATTTAAGCGAATGAGCCTTTTGTTATTAATTGCAATTCACAGGATGAGCATTTATTGATACCTTTGCCTTGAGCAATTGTTTTATTTAATATAGACTCAGCAAATATAACACCATGCAGCCTTAGTTTAGAAGGAGGCATAACAAGTGTGTATATGCACACATTTATACAAGGGTAAGTTTGATAATGGGCCTTCTGATATGACTTGATTTTACAAATCAAAGTCCAATATTTCCACAATTACATTTTGGAAATATTCTTTAATGAGATGGGGGGAGGGGAAACACCACCATTAGAGTACAATGTACAATTACAAATGTATGGTCCTTTATTAGTTAGTGTTTTTTTTCAAAAAAAACTACTCAGCATAAATGTACCATTGAAATGTAATGTTGATGTTTGCTTCTGGAATTAGGCAAATTTTCAGATGTATAGACATTGTAGATCATGTTGCTGTAAGCCATTAGTTCTATCAACATCTTTAAAATCTTGTGTAAGTTTTTTTATAATGTTGTATAAATATAAAAATAAAAAAGTGCAATTAAAATGTCTATCATACTATTTTAAACACAAACAAGAGAGAATCTGCAGATGCTGGAAATCCAAGCAACACACACAAAATGCTGGAGGAACTCAGCAGGTCAGGCAGCATCTATGGGGAAAAGGTACAGTCGATGTTTCGGGCTGAGACCCTTCGGCAGGACTGGAGAAAAAAGATGAGCAGGTGAGGGGAGGGAGAGAGAAACAAAAGTTGATAGATGAAACTGCGAGGGGGAGGGATAAAGATGGGAAATTAGTGGAAGAGATACAAGGCTGGAGAAGGGGGAAATCTAATAGAAGACAGAAGGCCATGCAAGAAAGAAAAGGGGGAGGAGCCCCAGAGGAAGGTGATGGGCAGGCAATGGAGATAAAGTGAGAGGGGGGGGGGAAGGGGATGGGGAATGATGAAGGGGAGGAGCATTACTTGAAGTTCAAGAAACCAATGTTCAGTCTATCAGATTGGAGGCTACCCAGATATATACAAGGTGGTGTTCCTCCAACCTGAGTGTGGCCTCATCATGTTAGTACAGGAGGCCATGGATTGATGTATGGGAATGGGAAGTGGAATTAAAATGGATGGCCACTGGAAGATCCTGCTTCTGGCAGACACAGCGTAGGTCCCCAGCGAAGCGGTCTCCTAATCTACGTTGGGTCTCACCAATATAACTTTTAAACTAAACTCAAATTCTTATTTAGCTTGTAGCCATTAACACTGAATAAGAATTACATTCCAGTATTTACAATTTTGTGGCTTTTCTGTATTATTTTTACTTTAATTAGATCATGCATTACTCTGATGTTTATATATTTAAAAATAACCCTGGTCATGTAGACACAGGCTTATCCTCAAGTAACTGAGTTTTACATTCCTTCCAACAGAAATCTAAAATGAAATGGGAGAAAAGCTGTAGTTTGAAAACATTGTAGTGTTTTCTTGCTTCATATGTCAAGCACCAGCCACAATAAACAAATCATTAGTGAATAGAGTATAAGAGTAACAAAAACTTCAATTAACATAAGGAAATAGGTGAGAAATACTGTTCATGAGCTACTGACTAATGTTACAAAGGAAGTAAAACTTGTTGGGAAAAGGGTAGAATTGGTGTTAAAAGGGCCTAGTGGAGTAGATTAATTGTAGATAAATTTGGGACAGCAGTATAGTAACTAAGTGGGAAAAGCCTTTGAAAGATAATTGAGCAAGTACTGGTTAAATGTTTAGATGCAAAATTAAATTGCAAAAACGATTGGGAAGGAAGATGAAAAATAAAAATGAATTTAGAGCAGTAGAGTTGTATGTGTGTGGGGAAAGGAGGAATGACAAGCATTTAAGATAATTGTACGCAACTTGTATCACTCATTACTGTTAGTCATGTGGAGCCAGTTTCTTGATAGCTTTAAATTATGAGGCAAATAGTGAAATGTGGCTTTTTTTTGTGAAATGATCAATTAAATCTAAATGTACTGTGGTTCCAGTAAATTCTGATCCCATTTATTTATATATGTAAACTCTGTGCTGTAGCAGATTTTTCCAAATATTCTGAAATATAGAGAAAAAACAATGTAGATTTTTGTTGTATTTTCAGATTCAAACTATTTGAATATATCAAATGCTAACCAGATTCAAAACTCTTGACATTGCTCTAGATAGGCCAATTTGGTAATGGTACATTTCAACTGACAATGACCTATATATACTATACTGTAAATATGTACATCAAGACTATGTTCACCACTTGTCAAAACAGTTTCACCCTGTCTCCAAATGTGACTGCAGTTTTTCCCTGAAGAATGGGCTGGAATGTGTCGAATCTGAATCTGATGGCCTTGTTTATTTTAATTGGTCTTTCCTGTTTTAATATTGCGCAGTGTAAATCACAATGTATTATACTGCTAAAACTGTAGATGCACTTGTAAGAGAAATTTACACAGTTAACTTCCACTTTTTTCTCCTCCACAATCTCCGCTCAAATTACTTTCCTCTCCCACAATAACTGCGTAAAACTCAAAACTGGAAATAATTCGACATTAGAGATGACCATTTTGCTTTAGCCAAAATTCACCTCTTCTCCAGCAAAAATAAATTACTTGCCAGAAAGAGGGGACAGAAATAAGGTGGGGAATTGATGCTTGGAGCCAACAAGAGTGGATGAGCATTAAATGAGTATTTCGTATCAGCATTCATCAAGAAGAACATGGGGAACTGAGATCAAGAAGGTGTATACTGATATTCTAGAGCGTGTTGATCTCAAGGAGATGGTGTTGAGTCCTTTGAAGAATATTATGGTGGACAAATCCTTGGGGCCTGATGTAATCTATCTCAGGGTATCGAGGAAGACGAGAGATTTCTGGGGCCATAGAAACCTCTTCAGCTGCAGGAGAGGTCCCAGAAGACAGAATAGCTAATATTTATTGTTCCTTTAAGAAGCGCAATAAAGACAAACCAGGAAATTATTGGCAAGTATCTTTCAAGATTGGGTTTGCATTTATCTAGAAAAGCTTGGGCCTATTAGGGATAATTAGCATTGCTTTTTACAGGGTAGTCATGAGTTATAAACTTGATTGAGCTTTGATGAATAATAACAGTTAATGTGGTCTTTAGTAAAACATTTGGCAAGGTACGTGGCAATGTCATAGTTGATTGATCTATAAGATTAAGACACATGAGATCCACAGACTATGTGGATGGATTCAAAATTGGCTTGTCCATAGATGACAAACTCTAGTGCTTGTGTGGTGCTATGGTGACTGCAGGTTTGTGTTCAGTGGCGTCCCACAAGGATTAGTGCTGAGATCATTGATTTAAACAAATTGGATAAAGATCCACGTGTTGATTAGTAAGTTTGCAGATGACAAGTGGTCATTGGAATATAGCCCAGTTGGAAATTTGCAGAAAGAAATGGCAGATGATACTTAAATTGGGTAAGTGTGGGGTGTTAACACTTTAGATGGTAGTATATAGTAAATGCAAAACCCCTTGGCGCACTGATGTATAGAGAGATCTTGGGTTGGAAGTCCATAAGCTCTCTGAATGTAACAACACAAGTAGACAGTGATAAATGAGATGGATGGTATACTTTGTCAGAGCACTGAGTATAAAAGTTGTTAAGTCACTTTGCAGCTATATAAAACTTTGGTTAGGCTACATTGGGAGTATTTTGTCCAGTGATGTTCACTGTATTACAAGAAGGATGTTATGCCTTTGCAGAGGGTGTGAAAGTAGTTTATCATGACATTGCCTGCTTTAAGGAGATGTTGGATAACACTGTTTTCTTTGGAGCTTCAAAGGCTGAGTGACGTGATAAAACTATGAGAGGCATAGATAGAATCTTTTACCTAGAATGGAAATTTCAAATACTAGAGGGCATAGATTTAAGGGGAGAGGTGGAAAGTTTAAAGATTTGTAGGGCAAGTTTATTTTTCTTTAAACACAGCAGCAGGTGTTTGGAATGCTCTACCAGGAAGGTGGTGGAAGCAAATACAATAGCAATGTTTTAAGAGGCATGTGAAGGGATAGACAATATGCAGACATGGGATGAGTTTAAATTATTGTTATAGTCAGCATGAATATTGTGAGCTGAAAGGCGTGTTCCTGTGCTGGACTATATATGCAAGAAAATATGTGTGAACCCTTTGCAGTTACCTGGTTTTCTGCATTAATTGCTCATAAAATGTGGTTTGATCTTCATCTAAGTCATAATAATACATGCAATCTGCCTAAACTAATAGCACACATTGTGCTTCTTGTCAGTATGGAGTATACCATTTAAGCAATCACCATCTCTGTTCAAAAAAGTATGTGAACCTCTAGGGTCTGCAAAAGCTATTTGGAGTGTTCCAATAAATGAGAAGAGAAGAGATTAGAGGTGTGGTTTGTAGAGGTGCTTTGCTCCATATAAAAGACACACAAAGATTACTGACACAGCCTGCTTTTCTCGAGAGAGATCTGTTTATGTGCACCATGCCTCAATCAAAACAACTTTCAGAGGACCTTAGAAGAATTGTAGAGATGTATGAAGCTGGAAAAGGCTACAAAAACATTTCTGAATACCTGTGTGTTCGTCAGTCCACAGAAAGAGAAATAGAGGAATTTCAGTACTGTTGCTACTCTTAATAGGGGTGGGCATTTTGCTAAGATCATACCAGTAGACTACATGCAATGCTGAAGGAGGTGAAAAAGATCCCAAGGGTATCAGCAAAAGACCTGCAAAAATCTATAAAGCTTGCTGAAGTCCTTCTTCATGTGTCCACTAAGAAAAACACTGAACATGAATGTTCATGGAAGGACACCGCAGGAAAACAACATTCTTAAAAAATATATAACTATAGCTGCACGTCTCAAGATTGCAAAAGACCACCTAGATGTTCCACAATGCTTCTGAGACAAAAGTTGAACTTTTTGGCAGAAATGCACACTATGTTTGGAGGAAGGAGCATCATGGTTTAGGGATGCTTTGCTGACCCAGGGCCTTGACACTTTGCAATTCTTGAGGGAACAATGAATTCAAACTTGTATCAATACATTTTACAGGAGAATTTTAGGGTAGAGGTCTGTCACTTGAAGCTTAATAGAAGTTGGATGATAGAACAAGACAATGATCCAAAACAATGGTAAATTAACAATAGAATGGTTTAAAAAGAAGAAAGTTTGGCTTTTGGAATGACTGAGTCGGGCTCCAGACCTTAACCCAATTGAGATGCTGTGGCATGACCTAAAGAGGGCTGTTCATGCAAAGCATCCCAGAAATATTGATGAAACAGTTTTGTATGGAGGAATGGTCTAAAATTCCTCCTCACTGTTGTGCAAGTCTGATCAGGAAATGTTTGGTGGAGGTTATTGCTGCTAAAGGATGTTCTACCAGTTACTGAATGCAAGAGTTCACATACTTTTTCCAGCTTGGACTGTGAATGATTAAACAATGTGTTCAATAAAGACATGAAAAGTACAATTGTTTGTATTATTAGTTTACACAGATTCTCCGTGTCTTTTATTGTGACTTAGATGAAGATCAGATCACATTTTGAGTAATGAATGCAGAAAACCAGGTAATTGCAAAGGGTTTACAAACAACTGTATCTCATGTACCTAATAAGTTGTCCACATAGTGTATGTTCATGGTGTTCTATTGCTGCAGCATTCAGGGATGCTCTTCTGCACAGCACTATTGTAACAGGAGTTGCTGTTGGCTTCCTGTCAGCTTGGAGCAGTCTGGCCATTCTCCTCTGTCCTCTCTCTTAAGGTATTTTCTTCCTCCAGAACTTCACTGGTATTTCTTGTGTTTTTTGTACCATTTTCTGTAAACTCTAGAGACTGTTGTGCATGAAAACCTGAGCAGTTTCCTGTTTGGCACCAACAACCATTCCACAGTCAAAGTCACTTCAATTACATTTCTTCTCCATTGTGAATTTTTGTTTGAACAACAACTGAACCTCTTGACCATCTTTGCAAGGTTTTATGCATTGGGTTGCTTGCCAAATGATTAGTTGATTAAACAATTATTAAAGAGCAGGTTTACCCAATAAAATAGCCACTGAGTGTATATAATAGCAGCAGCCCTATTCCCTGCAATACAATTAGTTGATCCACTAATTCTTTAAAAGGATCCGACTACTACTTCCACTCATTGTCCAGTAACTTTTATTTTCAATATTTCATGGCAGTTTTCCCATTTAAGACACTCCCAGAAGGCAACTACTTATTCAATTTTAGAACGAATGCGTTCAGTAAAATAGTTGGTTCTACTGAGTACCACAGAGACTAAAGTTGCAAATTCCTGACAATCACGCTTAAGCAGTCTGATTTTATGCAATAAAATCTTATGTTTGTTAAAAGTGCAGTTAAAACAGTAGTAATATTTTATTAAAAGCAATAAAACTAATTTACAGTATAAATGACATTTCTCTACTATATTTTATAAACATTGTACAAACTGCTTATAATTGCATAGTTGACTATTTAGTTACAGAGCTATTTAAAATAATACACAAGCTTTTTTCATTTTGAACATATTTCAATTATAAAAATGTACATTCAAATTGATAGGCTTCCCTAATATCTAGAAAAGATTGATTTCAAGATAACTTTCAATTAGCTGAAAAATTCTGGAAAATCTCTGCTACTTCAATCCAGTTCCTGAAGCACGCCAAACCATAATCTCGTATCTGTTTACGTCCTTTGTCAGTGATGACATCTCCATTTTGTTTCACAATGACCAGTTTTGGTATTGCTGTAATGCAGTATTTCTTCTTCAACTCTCTGATACACAAAGAATAGTATTAGTAAAGCATTGCATAATAAAACAGATATTTCACTATCTAATAAAGGGTCATTTATGTGAAATGTGAACTGAATCTTTCTCCATAGATGTTCTCTGACCTGTTAAGTATGCCTGGCATTTTTATTTCAACTGTACATTTTCTACCATCTACTGCTCTTCCTCTATTTCTCCATGTTCCAAAATTTATAATCAGTGTCTTACCTTCAAAAATAGGTTGTGCAGGTATTGTGGTAATGAAAGGTAACTTAAAGGAAATAACAGTTAGTCATGTGAGCAGGATAATGTGTGAAGTCTAATCCCATTTAAAATTTTCCACAGTGAGATATTTACCAATCTCAATAGATTGGATCAACCAAAGGAGAAAAACTTGTGTCTAAAACTGAGTAATTGAAATTCGATCATTTCTTTTCACATAAAAAGATTGGGCAGAGTTGTCATGGATATATGAAAGAAATCACATTTAATAAATAAGTTCCAACTTGCTGCATTTAAGAATTCATCCCCAAAGAATATCTGGGAACTGGTCTCCAAATGGGGAGAACTGACTCGATCATTAATCACACACAACCTGGCAGGGACTGAGAAAGAGTCTTGAAGGTTTTGTGTGGATATGACTGTTTTGTCATACCTGGAGGGCAAAAACACAGCATAAGCAATACGATGTTAAACAGACAAGAGGAAGTTTGATTACAACTGAATATCCTGTCTTGGATGGTGAGTTAATGAACACCATGTTGAACAGCTGTTGGAAAACAGAGTAGCTGAAGCACAGAATGTACTCTGTTTGGCTGTTTTAATATCCTTCATTAAGAATGGCTCAGAACATCCTTGCTGGCAATGTCCTGAAGGACTTGGGTACTAAAATGAGTCTTCAGTTGGCAATGCGTGAAGAGAACAGTAACCATGCATTCAATTTACCTATATCAAACAGGTCTATCTATGACAAGGAGTAGCCAGAGCACTGTCCTCATGAGTTCAGAGTGTATGACTTCATGCAGAATACATCCATTATGGTTGCATGGACAAAATACCATGCTCAATGGACCAGCAGCATCCCTAAAGAGAAACAGTATGTTTCAACTTGTCTATTGTTCATCAGAACTGAATTGACTTAATAATTAACCATTTCTTTCAGCACAGGTGATGCTTGACCTAAGTACAAGATCATGGCTCATCTAATTTTCCTCTCAGAGCCAATTTCCTTCCTTCTCCCTACATCCCTTCATGCCCTGACCAATCAAGAAATTATCAACCTCTCTGCCTTAAATATACAGTACATGAAGACTTGGCCTTCATGGCTGCTTGGAGCAAAGAATTCTGCAGATTCACCACCCACTAGCTAAACAAATTCCTCTTCATCTCCACTCCAAAAGGACACCCCTCTATTCTGAGGTTGTGTCCTCTGGTCCTAGACTCTTCTATCATAGGAAAGATCATCTCCACATCCGCTCATTTTTCTGAATTCTACTGAATACAGGCCCAGAGCCATGAAACACTCTTCATATGACAAGCCATTCAATCCTGGAATCATTTTGTGAATCTCCTTCGAATCCTCCATTTCAGTACATCCCTTCTAAGATAAGGGGCCCAAACCTGCTCACTATTACTCCAAGTGAGGCCTCTCACCAGTGCTTCATAAAGTTTCAACATTATGTCCTTGCTTTAATACTCTAGTCTTGAAATTAATGCTAACATTGCATTTGCCTTCCCCATTACAGACTCAATTTTCAAAATAAACCTTTTGGGAATCCTACACAAGGACTCCCATGTACCTTTGTGCTTCACTTTTTGTATTTTCTCTCCATTTAGAAAACAGTCAACCCTTTCATTTCTACTATGAAAGTGCACAACTGTACACTTCCTGCTACTGTATTTCATCTGTCACTTCTTTGCCCAATTTTATAATCTGTCTAAGTCCTTCTGTATCCTCTCTACTTCCTCAAAGCTACCCATCCCTCCACCTATCTTCATATTTCTTGTAAACTTTGCAACAAAGCCATCAATTCCATCTTCCAAATCATTGATACATAGTGTAAAAAGAACTTGTCCCAACTCAAACCCCTGTGGAACACCAGTGGTCACAGGCAGCCAACCAAAAAAGGCTCCCTTTACTCCTACTCTTTGCCTCCTGCCAATGAGTTACAGCTTTATTGTTGCTAGAATTTGTCCTGCAATACCATGGGCCCATAGCTTGTTAAGCAGCCTCGTGTGGTACCTTGTCAAAAGCCTCCTGAAAGTCAAAGTACACAACATTCTCATTTGTCTATTCTTGTTACTTCTTCAAAGAATTCCAGCAGATTTGTCAGGCAAGATTTTCTTCTGAGTAAACCATGCTGACTATGGCCTATTTTTTGTAATCATGTGCCTCCAAGTACCCTGAGACCTCATCCTTAATAATCAATTCCAACACCTTCCCAACCACTGAGGTCAGTCTAACTGGTCTATAGTTTCCTTTCTTCTGCCTCTCTCCCTTCTTGAAGAGTGAAATGGCACTGGCAATTACCTAGTCTTCTGGGACCATTCCAGAATCTAGTGATTCTTGAAAGATTATTGCTAGTGCCTCCACAGTCTCTTCAGCCACCTCTTTCAGAGATGTATACCACTTGGGCCAGGTGACTTATCTACCTTCATACCTTTCAGTTTCCCAAGAACCTTCTCTCTAGTAATGGTAACTTAATACAACTCATGACCCCTGACACCTGGAACATCCACCAAACTGCTAATATCTTTTACAATGAAGACTCATGCAAAATACGTGTTCAATTCATCTTCCAGTTTGTTGTCCCCCATAACAACCTCTCCAAAATTGTCTTCCAGCAGTCCGATATCCATTCTCAACTCTCTCTTATACTTTGCATCTGAAGAATATTGGCTAGCTTACTTTCATATTCCATCTTTACCTTAATGACATTTGTAGTTGCCTTCTATTGCTTTTAAAAGCTTCCCAATACTCCAACTTACCACTATTTTTTGTTCTATTATATGTCCTCTCTTTGGCTTTTATGTTGGCTTTGACTTCTCATGTTAGCCATGGTTGTGTCATCTTGCCTCTAGAATACTTCTTCCTCTTTTGGATGTGCCTCCTGAATTGCTTCCAGAAATTCCAGCGACTGCTGCTCTGCTATCATCCCTGCCAGTGTTTTTTTCCCAATCAATTCTGGCAACTGCTCTCTCATGCCTCTGTAATTCCCTTTACTCCACTGCAATACTGATACATCTGACTTTAGCTTCTACTTCTCAAATTTCAGAGTGAATTTGATCATGTTATGATCAGTTGGTATTGGAGTATAAAAGTTGCATTGTTTGCTGTGTAACCAAAACTATGTAGTCAGCTTTGAACTTGCTATTTGCTATGCATGTATCCAATTTAGTAGGAGAATGAAATCTTAAGAATGCAGAAGACAATGGTGTGTTAATGAGAGGTAGCTAAGAGATGTAGATTAGAACATGATTAAGTCAATAGGTAGAAACAATAGTGGCGGATGTACTTGTGATACGCAACTGTAGACCGATTGGATATGCTAATACAACTAAACCAGGAGATTGCTATAAAACATGCTATGTACAAGGATCGGTGGGCAATCAGCGACTAGCTCAATGACTTTGATTTGCAAATTAAAGTTTAATACTTCTTGAAGAATCTTCTGCATCTCCTGGTCGTTTGTGGGGCATGAGAAACCACAACAAAATTTGCGACCACGGCAGGACCGGAAAGAGACCCGCGGAAAGGAAACGGCAGATTGGGGATGCTTCCCAGTCCTCTAGGGACCCCCACAAGGCTAACATAATTAAGGGTGCACCCAAACAAAAGGTAAGCACTTTTTGCGACAATTTGGACTAAGAATTCTGATGGTTTTGGGGAGGTCTTGGAGTCTCAGAAGTGTGGAACCACTGCCGAAGGGTCTCTCCGGTCCAAAGAATCTGGCAGAATTGGGGGTTAACAGGAGGCTCAGAGGATTTGATCAAGAACACTGCAGTGAGGGTAAGTACAAATAAGTTAATAAGAAAAATTCCACGTGGTGTTAGTAAGTCCCTGTGGATACCGCTTTGTATGAAACGAAGGTCTGAACAGGCAGGGAAAGGAAAATAGAGAAAATCCTCGTGGATACCGCCTTAAGAGATAAGGGTCTGAATAGACGAGGTGCAAAGAGAAAGTTCTGTGGATATCGCTCTGAATAGAGGTCTGTACGGGCAGAACAGAATAGGAAACAAGGACAGTCCAATATATAGTTTAAAGCGCTGGTAGACAGACGATAGACTAGGCATAGGATTAGAGTAAATATCCAGTAAACGAACTGTGAATCTCTGAAATACTTTAAAAAGAGAGAACAACATGACAGGTAAAGGAATGGCAGTAGAGATTCTGAGCAAAAAATTCCCGGTAAATAAATATGAGATCACAAAAACTTCAGAAAAATGGGAAAAGAGAACCAAAAACCTGGTCACAAAATGGCCAAGAGAAGGAACGTTTGATGTAAACTTGTGCGAAGAAATGGAGGTACTAATTAAAAATTACAAACCAAAAGATAAATCTAAGAAAAGAGGGCAAAAAAAAGAACGAGAAATGGAAGTGCTAAAACTCTTCAGAATGGAGGGAGAAAGGCTGAGGAGGACAGGTAGAATATTGATTACATGCGAGGAAGACACTAAGGTGCTGGAGAAACAGCCTGTTAGAGAGAGAGGAAGGTACAGTGAGAAGCTGGCTTCAGCTCCGTACCCGGATGCGAAAGAAACAGAAAAGCCCCCTCCCTATACTCCCTATAAAAGAGGAAGGAACCCCTAAGCAGTGCCCACTGCTGAAGGGAACAGTAACCATGCAGGGAGAAGTACAAGTTTGGGTTAATGAGGAGGAAAAAAGACAATACGAGAAGGAAAAAGTGGTGATATGGAAGGAGATACAGGCAGAAAGGATAAAGGTGGAACAGGCACAGAGAGAAATGGAAGAAGGGATTGAACGGATGAAATACTTGAGAGAGGGAAAGGAGTATGAGGAGTATTGGTTATACCACAGAAATAAACAGACTAGAAAAGAAAGTGGCTCATCAGGGCAGGAAGAGATGAGGCATTCAAGAGGAAGTGGAAAGAAGATAGGAGATGAGAGTCTTGGAGAAACACAAGAGAGAAGGGAATCAAGCACGAGTAAGGATCATGAGGAGTCCCTGCCACAGGTGTACAGACACGGACAGGAAGAAAGAGAAGGTGACTCATTGGAGGAGCAAGAGTTAAGTGGAGAGAGAGAGGATGCGAGAATTTGTGGGGAACAGGTAGGAGGCAGAAGCCTAGAAGAGCAGAAGGAGGCGGTAGGGGAGTGACTTGCGTAAGTAGAAAGAGAGCCAGATAAGTTACTGAGAGGGGATTGCCAGAGGGAGGAGATGCGAAAAATACTCCAGGGGCCAACCAAGTATTGAATCAGGACAGAAAGCAGGGATTCCACAGGGAGACGGAGGGAAGAAGAGGATCCCAGAGAAATTCGTGTGGGAGGCAGTAAAGACATACCCTGAGACAGATGGGGAGTCAGGCGAGGAGAGCCAGGGCAGGTGGGAAGAAGGAGGAAGAATGATGCCGTTGTTAGTTAAAGGATCAGGACAAGTGCAGTACACCCCTTGGGGATCCCAGAACCAAGAAGGGCTGAAAACACTCTGCCCAATGTAAAGGGGGTTTCTTTTTTTTCTTTGGTACTGTTGGGAAAGGGTTTCTTTGTTTGTTAAAAGCAGGAATGTTTCTTTGTTGCGAGAGAGCGCTGGAAGCTTGTTTGTTACAATTTACTGATAATGAGAATGGTATTCCTTTGTAAACCAAATGGGGATTAATGTTCTTTCTTCTAAGTCTGTAAGCTTTGGTTGATGGGCTTTTGGGCAGATCGGCGTGAGGGGGTCGAGAGAGAGGACGCAATGCTGTAAGTTGGGCGAGGATCGGACCCCAAGGCCGGGAGGTACTCCGAGGAGGGGTATGAAGCTAGATGTGCTTGGTTGACCACTCGGAGGGTCCTGAGCTGCGAGTCGAGGAGTTCGGAGGGTCCTGAGCTGCGAGTCGAGGAGTTTGGAGGGGATCGAATGGTGGCCAGAAGACTTCAGAAATTGAGCTCCAACGGTTGTGCACGAAGTGGTTTGGACTTTGATAAGTTTGGCGCCTTTTCTTTATTTTTTTCTCTTCATATATACTGTATCGTTATTAATCACTTAGTTATAGTAACCTTTATAAATTGTACTCATTTAATCGCATATGGTGTACTGTCTGTTTTTGGGCGAGGCGGGGACATCACACAGCATCCACATCAGCTGATTACCCAGTTTGGCGGGGCCGAAGGCTGCTCCCCCTAGACGAGAATAAGCTGAGCCATCCTGAGGCGACCCAGGGGGTTACACCAATCTACATGAAGGAGCAGGGAAATGGAATAGAGACTTTGAAGAGGAAACGGCGGGACGATTATTGGCTATGGGAGATTTGAAGGCACTATTGATAAGGTTGATGGGAACCTCCAAATTTAACAAACTAATGGAAATGGCTGGCATAGTAAACTTGAACGACCCAAGAATGGAGACGGGTTTGACAGAGTGAGGCAGAGGGTATGGCAGGCCCTCAGGAAGCTTTATCCACCCAAAGTGGACCCCAAAGCCTTAAAGGGGGATCCACTGGGAGACACTGAAAACCCAGCAGCCTACGTAGAAAACCAATTGAAAAGGTGGAGACTGGAGACTGAGCAAGAGGTGGAAAATAGCTTATTTATCACCACACTTTTCCGACATAGCATTTTGGATGCAATGCCTCCGCAAGTAAAATCCAAACTGGAGGAAGTGGTTGGGCTGACGTCAAAGACCCCACAAGAATTTAGAGACCACGTAGTCCATGCAGTTGAGAAATACCGGAAAGACAAACGAAGGTTGGCTGAGCAGCAGGAAGAGGTGCAAAGAAAGTTAATACAAATGCAGCTCAAAGAACTCAAAAAGAAGAAAGAGAAAAGCAAAAAGATGCTGCCAGCAACCACCGGTCCGAGTACAGCCATCGAACTGGATGAAGCACCACTATATGGAGGAACCGATCATACTATAAGACAAGGGCCGGAAAACCCCATGCCAATAATCAACATCTTTGGAGGAGCATTCCCACAAATGCCCTATCAGGAACAGACTAAATTCAAACAGCCCAGACAGGACTGGAAGTCCCAAGGAGGGGGACAGAGGAGCCATAGGCAGAGGGGACCAGTGAGGAAACGGGGAAAGAGAGGTAGAGAGATTGTGCTGGGGATGTAATCAGCCAGGTTACATGAGAAGAGATTGTCCGTTTACACCATGGCCTGTCACACACCAGCAGGAACCGATAAGAAGGAAACTAAAGTTTCGCCAAGGACCAGCCCTCACAGGCCCAAGCGGAGGTATTGGGGTGCCCCGAGAACTCGAGTGGGAAGGGACATTACCCAATGATAACAAGGGAGGCAGACGAGGAACCCATTGTTCAGGTTATGTTAGAAGGGCAACTGACACCAATGATGATAGATACTGGAGCCATGTACACTTGTGTACAGCCACAGTTTGCCCTTCACCTTCCCATGTCAGGAAAGTTTATTAAGACGGTAGGGTTCTCGGGGAAAACACAGTTGACACAGTGCACGGCTCCAGTGCAGTTGAGAATGGGAAATAAAGGAATTGTTTTGCCGGTGCTAGTATTTAATTTGTTAGGCAGAGATGCCTTATTGAAACTGGAATTAAAATTAGAATGCATCAGAAATGGGCTGAGTGTGGAAAGAGCAGGGGCTCAATTGATAGTGCGAGAAGACAAGGCTAATGTCTTTTGGATAGGAGACTTCACAGATCAGATTCAGGAAACCTAGGAAAAATGGAAAAAGGGCGTGTAGGCTATATTACCCAGGGCTGTAATGCCCAAATCTGAGCTACATTGTACAGTGATTTTTGACGAGACTCAGAACAGGGAGTTAGAGGAGAGATGGCACCTGGAGGCATGTACTCAACAGCACCTGGAAGGGGAGGCTGTGATAATTGGAAAGCAAGGGGCAGGTTTACAAGTTAAGTGGAACACCTTTTTAGAAAAATGGTACAGGATACCGGAGGCTGCGCCCCATGTAATGTTGTTGGTAAACAAGGGATATCAGTCTGAAGAATTAGGACCCTTAGTATTGCATTAAATTAATGATAAGTGTAGATATGGTAGGGACAGTGAGAGAGGTCCAAATAACTCCCCAACCACACATGCCATTGCTGGGAAAGGAAAGATACCAGCAGAAAGATAGAAGGTTAGATGAGTTGCCGTCTATTCTGTGGTCACAGCATGACACAGACGTAGGGAAAATAAAAACAGCTAGTCCGGTGGAAATAAGGCTGAAAAAAGGAGCAATTCCACCCAGGAGACCACAATACCCTCTAAGGCCAGAAGCAGAAGAGGGAATAGCATAGACCGTGCAGGAGTTGCTTGAAATAGGAGTGCTTAAAAGAACAAACAGTCCATGCAATACCCCATTGCTGCCGGTCTTAAAAGCAGATAAATCTAAGTGGAGATTGGTGCATGATTTGCGAGCAGTAAATGATGCGGTAGAGGACTAGCCAGCGGTAGTCCCCAACCCACACACGCTTTTGACTAATGTTCCACCAGAAGCAAGTTACTTTTCAGTGATTGAGTTGTGTTCAGCTTTCTTCAGCATTCCTCTAGCCGACCAGTGTCAGTATCTGTTTGCATTTACTTACAGAGGTGCTCAGTATACCTATACCAGAATGCCGCAAGGGTTTAAACATTCACCACATGTTTTTAATCAGGTGTTGAAGGCAGACCTAGAGGGCATACATTGGAAAGTACATTGTTACAGTATGTGGATGACCTATTGATTTGCTCCCACAGTAAGGAACAGTGTGAGCAGGACACTATAACTCTGTTAGAGAAGCTGGCGCACGGAGGACATAAAGTATCCAAAAAGAAACTGCAATTTTGCACGCAGCAAGTGGAATACTTAGGCAGGGTAATATCCAAGAGAGTGAAGGCGATAGCACCAGATCAGATTGAGGCAATAACTAAGGTCCCAAAACCCCAGACTGTAGGGCAGATGATGACGTTATTGGGAATGGCAGGGTACAGCTCAGATTGGATAGGAGAATATGCTGAGATTGTGGCACCTTTGAGAAAGATAATGAAAGAAGCAGGACATACAAATTGGAAGAACGGCTTACAGTGGAATGGAGAGGTGGAGATAGCTTTCAATACTATTAAGCAGGAATTGCAGTCGGCACCAGCATTAGCTTTGCCTGACTATGAGAAGGTTTTTCATTTGTATGTATCCAACCGACAGGAGGGTTATGTCACAGCGGTTCTAACACAAGAGACAGGCACAGGAAAAACAAAGCAGCCAATAGCATACTACAGTACGAGACTAGATGAGGTGGCTCAGGAGTATCCACCCTGTTATCAGGGATTGGCGGCGCTGTACTATGCATATGAAAAGGCATCATCTGTAACCCTGGGCTATCCTGTGACTCTGTACACACACCACAAAATAGCAGAATTGCTGGAAAGAGGGAAATTTGCACTGACGCCAGCCAGGACAGCAGCGTATCAGATGCTATTGACATTTCCAGATATAACTATACAGAGATGCACTACCAGTAATATAGCCGATTTTGTCCCTTTGGGCTATGAAGGAGAACCCCATGATTGTGTAAGGAAGACGATGACATTTGCCAAATTGAGAGCAGATTTACGGTCAGAACCACTAGAGGATGCAGATTGAAATGTTCTGTTCATAGATGGCTCTTGTTATAGGGATTATGATGGAAATCATGCAGGGTTCTCAGTAGTGCAGCAGGATCAGTTGAGCTATAAGATTATTAGGATGGAGTCCTGTCCCCAACCGTGTTCTGCCCAACTAGCGGAAATCAAAGCCCTGACAGCTGCGTGTGAAATGATGGAAGGGGAGAAAGTAGACATCTATACTGATTCGGCATATGCTTATGGAGTATGCCATTTGTTCGGGGCAGTGTGGAAACAGAGAGGTTTTTAAAAAAAAGCAATGGAGATCCCATACAACATTGTCAGCAAATTCTAAACTTAATAAAAGCCATAATGAAACCTAAAGCATTGGCTATAGTAAAATGCCAGGCACATAAAAAGGGAAATGATGTAATAACAAAGGGAAATCAAGCTGCAGACGAGGCAGTCAGAAAAGCGTCTGGATGTACATCAGCTGTCATTGCCCCCCAGGTAAGCCTAGCTCCAGAACCTGTGGTAGAGGACATAATTGAAAAGGTAAGGCAACGTTGGCAGAACAATGTGGAGACGAAGGGGGGCCAAGCAGAACCCAGAAGTCTTGTGGAGCATGGAAGACGGTTTGTTGGTAGCGCCCACCCCTCTACTGACTATTCTGATTTCAGAAGCGCATGGAATTGACCATTGTGCAAGGGGGGGAAGTGATAAAGAAAATAAAGAAGGATGGCTTTTGGTCACCTTATTTACAGGCTTCAGTGGACTTTGTCACAGTGCCAGGTATGTGCACAGAATGCAGGATTCGTACATCAGTTATTTGATTGGTTAGAAAGTAGACTCGGAGGATGGGGAGCATGGCTGACTAAAATAGCAATTTTAGTATTGTATTGTTGAGCTGTGTGCTTGTGCTGTGCTGTTTTCTTCCTTGTCTCAAGTCTCTTGTAGTGCGTGCTGCAACCAAACAATTTCCGATGCTCGTGGCAATTACTGAAGCAAGCTTAGTGGAGAAAGTTACAGCCTACAACACCTGCAGGATGAACAAGAGCAAAACGACAATGGGAGTAGATTGTAAGGGCTTCTGAGTCTTTTTCCCTGTCTCAGGTACAAAGGGACAGGTTTTTGGCTCAGTGGCCCAGGGTAACAGGGAGAGAATACTTTGAGATCTTGGCACAGAAAATTATAGTTTAACCTGAAATTTGGGAATAAGTGCTTGAGTTTATTGGGGCTTTTGTGCGCGGACTCTTCGTCTTCTTTCTCTGGAAGGGGGATATATTGGAGTATAAAAGTTGCATTGTTTGCTGTGTAACCAAAACTATGTAGTCAGCTTTGATGTAGATTATGTAGTCTGAGTTTGCTATTTGCTATGCATGTATCCAATTTAGTAGGAGAATGAAATCTTAAGAATGTAAGATTCTTAAGATGTGTGTTAATGGTGTGTTAATGAGAGGTAGCTAAGAGATGTAGATTAGAACATGATTAAGTCAATAGGTAGAAACAATAGTGGTGGATATACTTGTGATATGCAACTGTAGACCGATTGGATATGCTAATACAAGGAAACCAGGAGATTGCTATAAAAAATGCTATGCACAAGGATCGGTGGTCAATCAGCAACTAGCTCAATGACTGTCTCAGCTTGATTTGCAAATTAAAAGTTTAATACTTCTTGAAGAATCTTCTGTGTCTCCTGGTTGTTTGTGGGGCACGAGAAACCACGACATTGGCCCAGGGGTTCTTTTACCTTAAGCTTTCTAATCAATTCCGATTCACTGCACGACATCCAATCCAGAATAGCTGATCCCCTGCTGGGCTCAACCACAAGCTGCTCTAAAAATCCATTTCGTACGCATTCTACGGATTCTCCCTCTTGGATTCCAGCACCAACCTGATTATCCCAATCCACCTGCATAATGAAATCCCCCATGACTAGTGTAACATTGCCCTTATAGAATGCATTTTCTATCTCCTGTTGTAATTTGTGGACCACATCCTTACCACTGTTTGGGGTCTGTGTACAACTCACATAAGGGTCTTTTTACCCTTGCAGTTCCTTAGCTCTATCCACAATGATTCAACACCTTTTGGACCTGATGTCACCTCTTTCCAATGATTTCATTTTTTAAATCAACAGAGCAACAGCACTCCCTCTGTCTTCCTGTCTGTCCTTTTGATACAATGTATATCCTTGGACATTAAACTCCGAGCTATCACCTTCTTTCAGCCTTGTCAATTCGCCCTTTTCAATTTTGTCTGCCTTTTTCATTGCAACTCATCCTGTTGATTGTAATTTTGTCCAGTCAACAGTCTCTTCCTACTACACTTTGTCTCTGTAAAGCAGCTACCTCATCTTCAGCACTATCACTCTACTTCCCATACCTCTGCCAAAGTAGTTTAAACCCTCCCTCAGCTTTCTACCTAGCTCTTCAGGACTTTCTTACCTTGTCTACCTATGGTCATTGGTGCCGATATGCACCAAGACAAGGCATGAACAAATAAGAACAGAAAAAGAGAAACCTAAAATACTCAACAGTGCGAAAGCCTGATCGCACCCAAGCATGATGAGCCAAAGCCACTCAAAACACTGGAACACACTAAAGAATGGCCACGCTGCTTGCACCTGTGCTATTTTTATTGGCCCTTTCCAATGAATCCCTCTTGCTGTTTGGTTGCTCCTCAACTTAGAGGAACTGCCTTTAAAATCTCCATCATCTTCCTGATTGAAAGCTAGCTCTTTTTATGCACTCATGCCAATTGTCCAACTCAGAGAAAACGGCCATGAAGCCCTGCTTATTAAATCTTAAACGCAGATCTGACCAAAAGGTAGCTCCTTTTATGCTCTGCATCCTGTGGATTGGTTGCTCCTTAATTCAGAAACACTGCCACACAGCTCTGCCTTTAAAATCTCAATCGCCCTCCTGATTGAAAGCTAGCTTTTTCTACGCACTCCCTGACATTGATTGTCCAACTCAGAGAAAACCGCCATGAAGCTCTGCTTATTAAATCTTGAATGTGGACCTGACTGAAAGGTAGCTCTGAAGCTACTTTTAACATTTTGTATTTTCATTGAATTTTCACATCTGCAAGTTTTTATTTCTTCATGCTAAATGAGGTAGATGGCATCAAAAGCAGAATTTAATTCCTTCAAACCTCATGGCCCAGCATATTCCTCACCCCACCATTACAATTAAGGAAAATGATTAACCCTGGCTCAACAGTAAGAGCAGAAGGCAAGCCCAGCAACAAGTGTCCCTAAAAATAACGTTGCAACCTGACAACACTACATTACAAGATTAAACAGTATGCAATAGACAACTAAACAGCCCTTCAACCAATGATCTATCGATAAAGTTCTACATGGCTAGTCATGGATGGCAGTGAACAATTCAATTGCTTAGCATATGTAGCTGTCCTAAGAACATCTTTACAGCCTAAAATCTAACTGAAGTAACTTCCATCTACCTCTGGCACCATATTTAATCAGATGTATCAGCGGATGTTCTATCCTTGCTTCCTCCCACTTATCCCATTACCACAAAAGCCTGTCTTCAGCCAATTGATCTATTCTATGTGATATAAAATTGGATACAGCCAAGACCATGAAATTTGACAGCTCTATAAATGAAGACTTTAGTACCAGTATTAACCTCCTCTCTGGCTTTGATATTCCAATAATTTCAACATTGGCATCCACCAAACAAATGCTGAATATTAACCAAGTATATATACTCAGTGACACTTTATTAGTTAAACCTGTAAACGGCTCATTAACACAAATACCTAATCAGCCAGTTATGTGGCAGCAACTCAATGAATAAAAGCATGCAGACATGGTCAAAAGGTTCAGAATGGGGAAGAAATGTGATCTAAGTGACTGACTGTGGAATGATTGTTAGTACCAGACAAGGTGGTTAAGAGTATCTAAGAAACCACTGATCTCCTGGGACTTTCACGCACAATAGTCTCTGGAGTTTACAAAAAAAATGGTGGGAGAAACAAAAAACATCCAATGAGTAGCAGTTTTTTTGGGTGAAAATACCTTGTTAACAAGAAAGGTCAGAAAATGACCAGAGTGGTTCAAGCTGACAGGAAAATGACAATAACTCAAATAGCTACATGTTACAATAATGTTGTGTAGAAGAGCATAGTACGTCAAATTTTGAAGTGGATGGGCTGCAACAGCAGAAGACTGCGCTGGGTTCCACTCCTGTACCTTATAAAGTGACCACTGAGTGTATATCCCATCAATAATTAAAAAATACAGGATAAAGTCAATTCAGATAATCACTGTCCAATCTCATTATTCTGAGTGAAAAAGATGATATCTCTAACAATGCCATCCATTAACTTCAGATTTTAACTCAAACATGGTATAAAGTGCTGAATTTAATAGGTACATTTAATGTCACAGTGTATACAATATACATCCTGAAATTCTTCGCAAACATCCAGGAAAACCTTCCAGAGATGAAGTGAAAATTACTGCACATGAAGTATGGCAAAATGGATTTCATTAGCCAATGGCTGTCCAAGAGCACTCATCTAAAATGTAAAACCTTCCCAAAATCACAATGGAAATACCCTTTCTGAAGGATGGAAGCAGTTAAATAAGATCATTCACCAACACCCCCTCAGTGGTAATTAAAGATAGGAAAATAGATTTTAACCTCATTAGTGATATCCACAGCGCATTAAATAATCCACAGCGAATTTAAAATAAAGGCAAGTTTAGAACTCCTCAGATTCCATAGATTGAGACAGAGGAAACAAAGATTTCTACAATAGTAAGGCAAACAGTTAGAGAATATCACCTATGACACAATGCTTCACACCCTAAGAGTAAAGAGAACAATGAAAAAGCAACGACACATATGATTCAGACACAAAATGTTGCATATTAATAAATCTTGGACTCTCAGTTTAATAATCAATACATATATATCAATGAGGTAATACTAAATCTATACAAATTGTTAGGCCTTGGTTATGCTCCCTTAGGTAGACATATGAAATCCAAACCCATTATTTTGATGAAAATTGGAACTTTCCCAATACTTTGGTCAATCTCTCAATCAACTGTGGAACAGATGATCCGATCATTTTTTAAATCAGAAGTTCAAAGTGTGTGACGTGCAAATAAAGCCAAGGATCAGATCAACCTTTCTCTAGTTAAATGGAGGAGCCAATGGAACTTACTCTTTTTATTTTGCCTCTGTGAGCTCACTGTTGTTCACAGATATTGCTGTTGTTATGAATGTACCACAGCTCTGAAGGGCCGAAGGGTGCAGGTTAGCCCCCTCCTTTGTGAGAATCGCAAGATCACTATTGATTTGGGTCAGGAGAACCAGGAAATGAGAGAGAGACGTGCGGAATGTCTTGACCCCCCCCCCCCCCCCCCCGGCGATATAAAGCTATGGGAAACGGCCATTGTCTCTTGGAGACGGACTTGTGTATTACAATACTGTGCTATGTGGAAGCCCTCAGGCAAAGTGGGCTGGTTGAGGGAGGGATTGCATCACCCCCAACCTGATTGACATCTGAGACCCTGTGAGTCAGGATAAAAGAGGGTCTGTGGGAACAGCCCCTCAGACGCACCAGAAGAAACGCTAGCGATCCCATAATAGCGGAAGCCGGTGGAGAGGCCATGTGCGTTCGGTTCCATTTGCCCCGGAACCGGTGCCCTGTACCACGGAAAAACGGCTTTTAGCTATGTGGTGAACTGCGTGTGCCTGTCTGGACACGCCCCCTGCTGACTGCTCCTGTGGCTCCTCCCACAGACCCCTCTATAAAGGCAATCAAGGCCTGAGCCCGGCCTCTCAGTCTCCAGGATGTAGTATGATGGTCACTCACTGCTGGTTCCTTCTTCCAGTCAATAAAAGCCGATATCTCGCCTTTACGTCTCAGAGTGAGTTGTTGATGGTGCATCAATTTTATTGACTGGAAGTTTTAAAACATGGAAACCGTTTTACGTCCGGAAAGATTGGATTTGGACCCCCAAGACTCTGAAGCAGATCTTGCTTTTGAACTCTGGCTTGCATGCTTCCAATCATACTTGGAGGAGGTTCGTGCGACTGACCCTGCCGTTATGCACCGAATTCTCCTCTCGAGGGTCACCCCAAAAGTTTATTCAATTATCAGAGACCTGCCGACCTACGATGGGGCACTGGACGCCCTCAAAAGACAGTACCTGCGGCCGGTGAACACCATCTACGGAAGACATCGTTTAGCTACCCGGCGACAGCGGCCTGGAGAATCGAGCACCGAGTTTCTCCGAGCACTACAGACACTCGTCCGAACTTGTGACTGCAAGACGCTCACGGCAGAACAGCATGCGGAGCTGCTAGTACGAGATGCCTTTGTGACAGGACTGAGGTCAGTGTACGTGCGCCAGTGGCTGCTGGAAAAAGTCGATCTTACCTTGCGCTCAGCGACCGAGACGGCCAACACTCTGGAAACTGCTCTGCACCACGCTGACGCTGTCCAGCCGCGCAATTCCCCGCTGGTTCCGTGGACGCCTCAGAACCCGCTACCGCTGGTTCCCGCGAGCGAATTCGCCAACGTCACTGCCAGTCGCGATTCCACGAGCTCCCCGAACCCGACCACGGCTGCGACCCGTCAAAAGCCTGCGCTGTGTTATTTCTGTGGAGTCGGAAAACATTCCCGAAAACGCTGCCGGGTGTGAGAAGCGACCTGCTCCAGCTGCGGAAAGCAGGGCCATTTCGCCATGGTCTGTAAATCTAAACTACGAGCGGGGTCGGGCAGTGCTGCGGGTGAGACATGGGGGCCGCCATCTTGCATGCCCGAATGTGGGCGGCCATTTTTGTCGGCATCAGCATGCCCCGCCCCCGACCCGCTGGTGTTTATCGGGTACCCCGATGGCTCAACTCTGGCCACTGTAACCCTCGACCAAAGCGCCCCACACCAGCTTGCACGGTCAATGATGGACATCCTGGTGGAGGGGCACAGGACTAGATGCCTGTTTGATACGGGCAGCACTGAGAGTTTTATTCACCCGGACACAGTGCAACGCTGTGGACTCGCAACACGGCCGGTAAGTCGGAGGATCGATTTGGCTTCTGGGTCGCATTCCAGACATCCGGGCGGGTTGTGTAGCGACATTGGTGGTTCAAGGCACAGAATATCGGAACTTTGCGCTACTGGTCATGCCTAATCTGTGCGCACCTGTGCTATTGGGGCTGGACTTCCAGAGCCATCTCAAAAGTGTGACTATGGCATATGACGGGCCCCTCCCACCACTCACTGTCAGGAATCCTCAGTTCTGTGGGTCTTCATCACTACTGACCACACACACACACGTGCCCACACGTTCCATCCAGCACCATGCCGACAGCTGCGCTACCGACACCACTTGCAGTCTCTCCACCCTCAAGGTCCCTCCCCCACCGCTGTTCGCCAACCCGACTCCCGACTGTAAACCTGTGGCAACTAAAAGCAGGAGATACAGCGCAGAGGACAGGGCCTTCATTCAGTCAGAGGTGCAGCGGCTGCTTAGGGAGGGGATCATTGAGCCAAGCACAAGCCCTTGGAGGGCCCAGGTGGTTGTTGTTCAGACTGGGCAGAAAAATAGGATGGTCGTGGACTATAGTCAAACCATCAATAGGTTCACGCAGCTTGACGCGTACCCCCTACCCCGCATCGCGGATATGGTCAACCAGATAGCTCAGTACAAGGTGTACTCGACAATAGATCTGAAATCCACTTTTCACCAGTTCCCCATCCGCCAAGAGGACCGCTGCTACACTGCCTTTGAGGCGGGCGGCAGGCTCTATCACTTCCTGCATGTCCCCTTCAGTGTCATGAATGGTGTCTCTGTCTTCCAGAGGGAAATGGACCGGATAGTGGACCAGTACCAACTGAAGGCCACATTTCCCTATCTGGATAACATCACCATCTGTGGTCGCGACTGGCCGGATCACGACGCCAACCTCCAACGATTTCTCCAAGTGGCCGCAGCTCTGAACCTTACTTATAACAGGGACAAGTGTGTGTTCGGAACCACCCGCCTCGCTATCCTTGGGTATGTCGTGGAAAACAGGGTCATTGGCCCTGATCCCGACCATATGCGCCCCCTGTTAGAACTCCCTCTTCCCACCACTCTCAAAGCCCTCAGACGGTGCCTGGGTTTTTTTTCCTATTACGCCCAATGGGTCTCTCATTGCGCAGACAAGGCCCGCCCCCGGTCAAGTCTACCACGTTTCCCCTCTCTGCTGAGGCCTGCGCGGCCTTCAGCTGCATTAAAGGGGACATTGCCAAAGCTACGATGCATGCAGTGGACGAGACCATTCCCTCCGATTTTGCTCTGGCTGCTACCCTCAATCAGGAAGGCAGGCCAGTAGCATTCTTTTCTCGAACCCTCCAAGGCTCTGAAATTCGGCACTCTGCGGTGGAGAAAGAAGCCCAGGCCATAGTGGAGGCTGTTAGGCACTGGAGGCACTATCTCGCTGGCAAAAGGTTCACCTTGCTGACCGACCAGCGCTCAGTTGCGTTCATGTTCAGCAACCAACAGCGGGGCAAAATCAAAAATGATAAGATTTTGCGGTGGAGAATAGAATTCTCCACCTACAACTATGATATTCTGTACCGGCCTGGCAGACTCAATGAGCCCCCTGATGCCCTATCCCGGGGAACGTGTGCTAGCGCACACCTCGACCAGCTATACGCCCTTCATGCACAACTTTGCCATCCAGGGGTCACCCGATTTTACCATTTCGTGAAAGCCCGGAACCTGCCGCACTCCCCGGAGGACATCAGAACGATGACCAGGGACTGCCAAATTTGCGCTAAGTGCAAACCACACTTCTACCGTCCTGACACGGCGCAATTTGTCAAGGCCACCCGCCCTTTTGAGCGACTGAGTGTAGACTTTAAGGGCCCCCTTCCCTCCACTGACCGCAATGTCTATTTTCTCAATGTTATCGACGGGTACTCACAGTTCCCCTTTGCCATTCCCTGCCCCGACACCACTACCACGTCAGTGATAAAAGCCCTGCGCCAGCTCTTCACTCTGTTCGGGTATCCCTGCTATATCCACAGTGATAGAGGGTCCTCCTTCATGAGTGATGAGCTGCGCCAGTACCTGCTAGCTAGGGGCATTGCTACTAGTCGGACCACGAGTTATAATCCCTGGGGAAATGGACGGGTGGAGAGGGAGAATGCCACAGTGTGGAAGGCCACACTTTTAGCCCATAAGTCAAAAGGGTTGCCGGTCTCTCGATGGCAGGAGGTCCTCCCTGAGGCACTCCACTCTCTGTTATGTACGTCCACCAATGCCACCCCTCACGAATGCCTTTTCTCTTTTCCCAGGAAGTCTGTCACTGGGACCACCCTACCAGTTTGGCTGACGTCCCCGGGGCCAGTGCTGCTCCGGAAACATGTGAGGAGTAATAAATACTCCCCGCTGGTCGAGACGGTTCACCTTCTACATGCGAACCCCCAGTATGCCTATGTGGTCTTACGCGAAGGGCGGGAGGACACGGTCTCTGTCCGCGACCTGGCGCCCGCAGGTGCAGCAGACCACTACCCTGAACACTCTCCGGTAACTATGAACCCTGTACCCGAGGTGACACCACGCTCACCAGGCCCTACAAAGACTCCTCACGACACTCATATACCGGGCGTTTCGTACGCATATATACGAAGCGCCTCGCAAATGCATGAGGGATCACTGGCGCCTAGTGGGCTGGAACCTGCACAACCTCCGTCTCCTGTGCAATCACCGGCACCGCCGGCATCTGTGCAATCACAGCCGGTGCTACGTAGATCGCAGCGACAGATTCAACCACCTGATAGACTTAACCTGTAAGAAACTTCGCCACATGGGGACTCTTTTAAAACAAAGGGGAGGTGAATGTGGTGAACTACGTGTGCCTGTCTGGACATGCCCCCTGCTGACTGCTACTGTGGCTCCTCCCACAGACACCTGTATAAAGGCAATCAAGGCCTGAGCCCGGCCTCTCTGTCTCCAGGGTGTAGCATGGTGGTCACTCACTGCTGGTTCCTTCTTCCAGTCAATAAAAGCTGATATCTTGCCTTTACGTCTCAGAGTGAGTTATTGATGGTGCATCAAGCTAACAACGGGGAAACCAACGCTCGAAGGATTGACATCATACAAGGACTGGGCAAGTTTTAAACCCGTCTTTCTCTCAAACCAAAACGCTGCAGCTTGAACTAACTAACAGTGACTTTTATATTTCCATCGGACAATACATTATCCCCTAGTCAACGATAGAGCTATTTCTTAATGATTATTATTATACCTGCGCGTTCAGATTTAGTATTGACGACTTATATTATCTGTATGTTTGCATTGATATTATTTTGTGTATTTTTATCAATAAATACTGTTAAAATAGTACCATCAGACTTCAACGGACCTCTCTATCTTTGCTGGTAAGTGACCCAGCTACGGGGTTCGTAACAACTTGGGGGCTCGTCCGGGATTTGATACCAAATTGGAGGGCCAGTGAATCGGGCTTGTAAGTCCAAACTTGGATCTGGTTACGCGGGTAGCCAGACAGGAAACCAGCAAAGATGGACGTAGGTGAATTTATAGAAAACCCGACTCTGGAGGCGCTAGAGGCGGCCACCAAATCAGACTTGATAAATTTGCCGAAGGGGTTAAACCTCGCAGAGGTGAGGTTGTCAATGAAAAAGTGGGAGGTGCGAAGGGCAATAACTCAGTATTATATTGGGAAGAATGTGTTTGCAGCTGAGGTGTTGGAAAATATCCCTGAAATGGTACCAGCTAGTGGGACGGCTCAGTTAGAGTTGGAGAAATTAAGGTTGGAACATGCAATTAAGGTAAAGCAGCTGGAAGCAGCTGAGAAGGAGAATGAAAGAGCCGAGAGAGAGAGGGAGCATGCGTTCCAGCTAAAGGAGTTAGAGTTGAAACGGGAGTAGGAAAGAGCTGAGAAACAAAGAGAGCATGAAATTCAGTTAAAACAGCTGGAAGCAGCTGAGAAAGAGAAAGAGAGAGCCGAGAAGGAGAGAGAGAGAGCCAAGAAGGAGAGAGAGTATGGGGAGGCAGAGAAACAAAGGAAACATGACTTGGAGATGGAGAAGTTAAGGCAAGGGCGAAGAGATCAAGGGTCAGACCGAAAGGAGCGGTTCAATGTTAGTCGAGAGTTGAGGTTAGTACCTCCGTTCGAGGAGACGGATGTTGGTAGTTATTTCTTGCTTTTTGAAAAGGTGGCAGTGAAGCAGAAGTGGCCCAGAGATCAGTGGGTGGCGCTGTTACAAAGTGTGTTAAAAGGGAAGGCACAGCGGGCATATATGGCATTGTCCATGGAGGAGGAAGAGGAGGAGAGTTATGACAAAGTAAAGGCGGCCATTCTCCGGAGTTATGAGTTAGTACCTGAAGCGTATAGACAAAAGTTCAGGAATTTAAAGAAATTGGGGAATCAGACGTATACCGAGTTTGCCTATGAGAAAGGTGTGCTCTTGGACCATTGGTGTACAGCGGAAATAGTGGACGAGGATTATTGGCGTCTCAGGGAGTTAATTATGATTGAGGAATTTAAAGGTTGTGTTTCGGAGGATATCTGCATGTATTTGAATGAGAAGCCAAATAAGTCCATTTCAGAATTTGCTAGGTTCGCAGATGAATATGCCCTAACCCACAAAACAAAGTTTTCCTCGAATAAAAGTTCCCAGAGAGACCGTGGGAACGATCGAGAAAGCCCACCAGCTGAGGCAGAGGTCCCGCCGGTAGCTAATGGTAAGGTTGAGGGGGAAAGGCCAGACGGCCAGAGATTTCCGGGCTTGACCTGTTTTAATTGTGGAAAGGAGGGGCATATTGCATCTAGGTGCTTTGCTCTGAGGAAACAGACAGGAAAAGGGAAAGCAGCAGTCCTTATCGGATGTGCCGTGGTAATCAGTAAATCGACAAGACAGCCCCGGGTAGACAGAGTACGAGAAGGTTCTGAGACTTGTCTGTCACACGGAACCATGTCTGTGAGGGAGGGAGACACAACAGTTCCCTTATGGATCTGGAGAGACACGGGGGCTGAGCTGTCGTTGATCAGCAGTAAGGTACTAGATTTTGGTTGCAAGACGGGAATGGTAGCTGTGAAAGGAATAAGCCAAGGGACGGAAATGGTGCCCTTACATAGGGTCATTATGGATTGTGAGCTGGCGTCTGAACCAGTTGAAATAGGGGTGCGATCAGAATTCCCGAGAACTGACGCGGACGTCCTTCTTGGTAACGATTTAGCAGGTGGTGAGGTTTGGTCAGCAATGATGCTGACAAGCCGGCCGGTGAGTGTTGCGGCCCCGCCCCTAGATTCCAAGATCTATCCCGCATGCGCGATCACTCGCAGCATGTCGAGAAAGGCAGCTGAAAAAGGGAGCAGTTTAGATCCAACCAGTTTCGATTTGGCCGAGACGTTTTTACCGACCCTGTACCACGAGGGCTTAGAGGGTGGTAAAACGAAGAGTAGTAAAGTGGAAGAGAGTAACGGAGAGGAGGTAGACCTGCCCTTAATGAGGAGAAAAATTCTAGAGGCAGAAAATAAAGATGAGGAACAGATAGAGCGGTTAAAAGGTCCAGAGTTGGACAGGGATGATCTGTCTGGTTTGGCAGAACTGTTTGAAGAAGGTGTTCCCGATAATGAAATGAGGGTAGTCCTAGATGAAAAGGGGGCCCTTACCTTGAGGAAGTCTGCTGGGTTGGCAGATGAAGTTGTTTCAGCCCGCGGGGTTGAGTTTACTCCGGAAGGGAGTTGCCCAGAGAGTAGCTGGGAGAATCAGGGGAATTTAGAATTTGGATCGGGTACGGGTCCAAAAGAAAGAGGCAAATGTACCATTTGAGTGTATCCAAGAAGTGGATGCACGTGGTAGTGAACCTAGTAATGGAGCTCAGAAAAAGTCTGAGGTATTTGATTCAGTTGAAAAGGAAGGACATCCTTGTGGGTCAGATAGACTTGGTTCAGTGAAGAAAGGGTTAACCTTGGTAATAGTGGGAAGTGAGAGTTCTCAGGTGTTTGTGCTCCAAGGTGTGTTAAAAGTTAATGCGGATATCAAATGTCGGGAGATAAATATTATTGTTGAAGGAAACGGGAAATATGTAGTTCCCAAATCGAATGAAGAAAATTTAAAGCCTGCGGATCGCTTACTGATTGAGTTGGAAGATGATGCCCCCCCCCCCCACCGTGCTATTGTTATTCCAGAGAGTGGTGTGAAAAGGCAGAATTTGAAATGCTGCTTGAACGAAGAGTTCAAACTGAAAACTAATAGCCTGAAGGGTCCTGAAGAGAAAGCTAGCAACTTGTGTAAAATTAAAGAATTGGGTGGAAATTCCGAAGATGGTCTAAGTATGGGACACGGTGTTGATAAAATAACTCCTATGAAAGAAGCAGGCAAAGGCCTATTTCGCCAGGGTACCCAAGCTCCCCACGTGGGAACTAACTGGAAAAGAGGTGACGGTTAATGGGGATGCCATTTTTAAATAGCAAAAGCCGGTTTTACGGGATTTTGACAAACCATGTGAATAATAAAGACAACCCCATGGAAGCCTGCCTGTTAAGTTTGTAAGCAACAGAAAGATTAGTATTTGGGAGGAGTTTCAAGATGGCGACGTAAACACCTGCCTTTTAGGCGCTCTTTACTTTTTTAACTATAATCACCCTTTAATCAAATCTTTTCGAATTTAATCAAATGAGTTGATATTTTCGATTGACTCTTTTTTTCCTAAAACTATATTTGATCTAACTCTGTCGAACTTAAAATGGCTACAAGTAAGAAATCGTCTAAGGAGCCTTTATCTATCGATGCAATTTCTAATCTTCTGGACACTAAACTTGCAAGTTTGGAAAGCAAGATGGAAAGTAAAATGGCAAGTTTGGAAAACAAGCTTACCATGAAAATGTCTGAACTTGAAGGAGTTGTTAGATCGCTTGATACTAAGCTTCAGTCGCAGGCATCGGATATTCAGCGGCATGAAGATAAGTTGGCGACTCTTGAAAAATTAATTGTTGAAAAAGTACGTACAATTGAAGTGTTGGATAAGAAGGTACAATCGACTCTTAAAACTGTAGATCAGTATAAGTTTATAATTACTGATCTCGAAAATCGATCTCGCAGACAGAATTTGCGAATTATCGGGTTTCCCGAAAGAGTTGAGTCCGGTGATTTAACTGAATTTTTCTCTAAATTACTGTGGGAAATTTTCAGTGATGAAGGTTTGCAAACTAAACCTGTTATTGACCGCGCTCACAGAGTTGCGAGGTTTTCGTCTACGACTGATAAACCACGAGCGGTGATTGTTCGCCTTCATTATCCTCGTGAGAAAGAGCTTTTAATTCGATTAGCTCGTAAAAAAGGTATGATTTCTTACAATCCCAACAAATTTCGAATTGTTGAGGATTACTCCTACGAGTTAATGAGAGCCAGAATCGCTTTTAAACCAGTGATGGCAGAGATTTACTCGATTGGACTTAAACAAGCTTTAATGTATCCAGCGAAGCTTAGAATTACGCTGAACGACAACAGTCAGCAAATTTTTAACACTCCGGAAGAAGCGAAGAAATTTGCTGAAGAATTTCGATCTTCTAGTGCAACTTGAACTATGTGTTATGTGGAAGATTTTTCGGAGAGAGGATATCTTTTTACTTTAAGTTTTAACCTATGAAGCTGGGTTATAACTTCTTATTTTGATCTACAGGTCTGGTTTTTTTTACTATCATCATTGTTTATAGATGTTCCTTTTAATTTTTATAATATCTTCTTTTTTTTCTTCTTTCTGTTTTGGTCATATACGTTTATATTTTGCAATAATGATTTACTTTTTTTTTAAGATGTCGTTTCTTTTTCCCGTAAGATTCTGTTTTTTGTAAGCATTTATTTGTTTGCCTGTACTTAGAAATGGGACGAATGTTTTGGATTTTTGGTCTTTTTTTTATATATATTGTACTGTTTATTACATCCCTTTTTTTTAATCCTATTTTGTCTTTTAATAGATTGCTGAACTCACATTTGTATTTAGTAATATGGCTTTTTCAAAATGGCGTTTCTTCTTCCCATAAGTCTTTGCTTTTGAAACATCATCTTGTATTTGAACACGGGATTTTTTTTTAAAGGTATATTACACTTTCAAATTTTGATGTTTATACTTTTTTTTTATTAATGATTGTTTGTTTTATTATATTAGTTTTTTTAATTCTGATTGATATATATTTTCTTTTTGCAACTCTATATCTTAATCTGGGTGTTATATAGTTTTCTTTTAATCTTTTTATAGAGCTGCCATCTTGAAATGGGGGTAATGTTAGTATTAGATTATGCGCCTGCCGCTTGGCTTTTTTTCGAAGGGTGGGGGGAGGGGGTAGGGATCTTTTTTCACGCTTTTGCTCTTTATTTTTTTGCTTTTAGTTTATGGGCCGACTTTAAATTATTAATATTGTAACGTTCTCCTTCGGGTGTACTAATAACGCCGAATTCAACGTCGAGATAAACCACAGTCAATGAAACCAGATCGCAGTAAGATTAACCATTTACTGTTCACTCTTCACATTAACATATGGTGAAAACTGTTGATAAAACAATACAAGATTGATACAGTATTTGTTCCTTCCTTAATATCACATTTCAAGTGTAAATACTTGCAAAGGTGACTATAACTACATTACACTAAGGTGCAGTATACAGGGAGAGTTTACCTGCTCCATTGACTACTTTAAATACACTTCCATGCAAACTATCCGCGACTCTTTAACTAACGAAAGCATAAACATTATCTACCGTCGTTACTTCTAACAGGATCGGCATTAACATCTTAGTTCAATATATCGATTATCTATTAACTTACAGCGTTGCTCTCACTGTGATTTCTCATGCCTGCAAAACAACTTCTGCTCGGGTGAGCCTCGTGGTAAGCCCCCACCCTCGCGCTAATTTCAAACCGGTATTTTCCCACAAGACGTGGCGAAACCGGATGTGACGTCATCGCATGCCGATATATTTTACATGCAATGAATATACTTTAAACACTTCTAATTCTAACTAGAAAACACTATTGAATGAATTACTAAGCGAAAATATTATAAACTAAATAACTGTCGTAAAGACAGCACACTCCCCGCTTGACCTTCGTAAGGTCACAGTGAGCAGAGTACAAACTTAGTCTCTTAATCAGTCATTGGGTAGAAGTAGAATAACTTCTGTAACTGGCCTTTGGTAAATTTTCACATCGCCTTGGTCGGTAGTCTTCAATTCGATCTTCCTGACATGTCCATCCTCGCTAGGGAATGTAGCAGTGATTCTGGCCATTGGCCAGCTGTTGCGGGCGATTTGCTTGTCCCTGAGCAGGACTAAGTCTCCAACTTGAAGATTCCTGTGGGGTTCTGTCCACTTTCATCTCTGTTGCAATGAGGGTAGATATTCCTGACTCCAGCGGGACCAGAACTGATTCGCCAGAGCCTGGACTTGTCTCCATTGCTTTGTGTACAAATCCTTGTCTGGGAAGTCTCCTGGTGGAGGAGGTGCTCCTGCCTTCTGCGTAAGGAGCGTTGATGGCGAAAGTATAAAGGGGTTTTCTGGGTCAGAAGACACAGGTAGGAATGATTGTGCGTTTATAATGGCTGTGACCTCTGCCATTAGGGTGCACAGTACCTCGTGGGCCAATCGGGTGTGTTGCTGCATCTCAGGTTTCCTTTTCCGGGTTTTCCGTAAGGACGTGAACCGTTTGACTGCCTGCTCTTTGTTATCTGGTGAGCGCTAGCGTGGTTCTCTGAAAGGCAATGGGGCAACCCCATTATTTGCTTCATCTCTGAAGACCTTGGTGTCTTTGGGTTTTAAAGAAATGGTATCTTGAGCTGATTGTGCAAGTTTGTTTCCGTGCTCGGTTTGAACGAAAACTGACTGACCTAGCGTCTCGTCGGTTACTTTACGCTTGGTAATGTCTTGTTGTGCTTCTTCAGGGTACACCTCAGTGAGGCAGATCTTGGAACAAGAACGGCTTGACTGAGTTTGACTGCAAACTTCTGTACAGTTCGAGCTGACAATTGTTGTCCTGGAGTGAACCTCTCCCTCCCCGCCATCCTGTTGTGGGGGTGAAGGAGCATTGTCGGTTCTTTCATTCTTGACTTCATCACGGAGCCGTGAGGGTAAATTTCCTTCCTCGTATGGATGTGATGCAATCGTGACTCTCTGAGGTTCCTCGCAGCTGGGGAAGTTATCGAATACGTATGGAGAGGGGAGACGAGCCTGCCTGTCTATTTGAGATTGTACATAGTCGCTTGTGCGTTCCAGTCTGGTCCTTTCTAAAGTAGATCTTACTGCGGTCAGATCACGCGACCCTTCAGCTTCTTCTATGTACTTTGCTTCCGCCATGGCAGCTTCTTCTTCTCTTTCTAGCTGCAGCACTTGCAACTCTGTCGATATTTTTGCCATTTCCAACTGGATTTTGGCTTCTCGGGCGGCCGCTTCGGCTTCTCTGGCAGCCGCTTAGGCTTCTCTGGCAGCCTTTTCTTTCTGGATTTCGGCTTCTTGGGCGGCCGCTTCGGCTTCTCTGGCAGCCGCTTCGGCTTCTCTGGCAGCCTTTTCTTTCTGGATTTCGGCTTCTCGGGCGGCCGCTTCGGCTTCTCTGGCAGCCTTTTCTTTCTGGATTTCGGCTTCTCGGGCGGCCGCTTCGGCTTCTCTGGCAGCCTTTTCTTTCTGGATTTCGGCTTCTCTGGTGGCCTGTTTCATTTTCAAAACTGCTTCTTGTCTGGCATAACGCAGTTGCACCTTGGCGGCTTCTGCCTTGGCTCTTGCCTGGGTGGACTTACTTGATGTCGTTCTACTGCCCTTGTTGCTGGGCGCCATCGACTTGATCCCGGATCGAGCTGACATTGCAGCACTTGGAACACCTGATAACGCCCGGGTGGGCTTACTTGAGGTCGGTTTACTGCCCTTGTCGCTGGGCGGCGTCGACTTGATGCTGGATTGAGCTGACATTGCAGCACTTGAAACACCTGATAATGCCGCTTTTTCACTGTAACGTTCTCCTTCGGGTGTACTAATAACGCCGAATTCAACGTCGAGATAAACCACAGTCAATGAAACCAGATCGCAGTAAGATTAACCATTTACTGTTCACTCTTCACATTAACATATGGTGAAAACTGTTGATAAAACAATACAAGATTGATACAGTATTTGTTCCTTCCTTAATATCACATTTCAAGTGTAAATACTTGCAAAGGTGACTATAACTACATTACACTAAGGTGCAGTATACAGGGAGAGTTTACCTGCTCCATTGACTACTTTAAATACACTTCCATGCAAACTATCCGCGACTCTTTAACTAACGAAAGCATAAACATTATCTACCGTCGTTACTTCTAACAGGATCGGCATTAACATCTTAGTTCAATATATCGATTATCTATTAACTTACAGCGTTGCTCTCACTGTGATTTCTCATGCCTGCAAAACAACTTCTGCTCGGGTGAGCCTCGTAGTAAGCCCCCACCCTCGCGCTAATTTCAAACCGGTATTTTCCCACAAGACGCGGCGAAACCGGATGTGACGTCATCGCATGCCGATATATTTTACATGCAATGAATATACTTTAAACACTTCTAATTCTAACTAGAAAACACTATTGAATGAATTACTAAGCGAAAATATTATAAACTAAATAACTGTCGTAAAGACAGCACAAATATTGTTGAGGTGTCATGTTCTCCGGTTGCTCCTGAATCAATTTTCCTCCTTCCTGAATTGTGGGTTATGTGTCTTTTTAACCTTTTATGATACACACAACTAATATTAGCATGATGGATAAATCTGTTAACTTTATCTCCTGGAATACTAATGGTTTAAATCATCCGATTAAACGTAAAAAAATATTTAAAGTATTCCATAGACTGAACGCTAATATTATCTTTGCACAGGAGAC
Source organism: Hypanus sabinus (assembly GCF_030144855.1). Classification (NCBI taxonomy): domain Eukaryota; kingdom Metazoa; phylum Chordata; class Chondrichthyes; order Myliobatiformes; family Dasyatidae; genus Hypanus; species Hypanus sabinus. The sequence goes on from NC_082710.1 coordinate 45,749,699, forward strand.
CCATATCAGGAGGGAGGATAATCAACGTTTTTTTAGGTTCTGGAAGGGTCAACAATTTCACTCGAATTGTACCGCTAAAATTAGGGGTGTGTCTATTTTTATAGGCCCCTCAATATCGTTTACACATCATGAAATTATTTCTGACCCACAGGGTAGATTTTTGTTGATAACTGGCTCACTTTTTAATCGGAAAGTTGTTCTAGTTAATATTTATGCTCCAAACTTTGACTGCCCTGAATTTTTTAAACGTTTATTTACTTCCCTTCCTAATCTAAATGAATATATGTTGATAATGGGTGGAGATTTTAATTGTTGTTTGAATCCTTTGATGGATAGATCTAAACCTATCCGTACTCTTCCGAATAGATCAGCCCTACTTATTAATTCTTTTATGGTTGATTCGGGAATTACAGAAATATGGCGGTTTTTGAACCCTAAAGATAAAGAATTTTCATTTTTTTCACATGTATATCAGCTATTCTAGAATTGACTATTTTCTTATTGATCATCGGTTATTAACGGATGTTATTGATTGTAAATATGATTCTATTACTATTTCGGATCATGCACCTTTGAAGTTATCTATTAAGATTTCGGACTATTCCAATAATATCAGATCTTGGAGGCTTAATGCTACTTTGCTTCAAGACCCAGAATTTATCACCTACATAAAACAGCAAATTGACTTGTTTTTCTCAACAAACTATACTGAAGAAATCGACAGAGGAATACTTTGGGACTCTTTTAAGGCTTTTATCCGTGGACAAATTATCACATATTCTGTTGGTAAAAGAAAACAAAGATATTTAGATATTGCTTTATTAGTGGATAAAATCAAGGAAATTGATAAGATTTATTCCGTGACTCCTACCAAAGAACTTTATAAGAAGAGAGTTGAGCTTCAAATGGAACATAGTTTACTATTATCTTCTTCAATTGAAAATCAATTAATTAGGACCAGGGCTCAATTCTATATTCACAGTGATCGAACTGGCAAACTGTTAGCTAATCAATTAAAAGCTATTTCGACTAAGCGACAAATTATTAAAATTCGCAAACAAGACGGTAATTTAACTACTGATCATAAAGAAATTAATAATACTTTTCAAGATTTTTATAAATCTTTATATCAATCAGAATTTGATGGTGACCAGTCCATGATAGATAATTTTTTTTAACAATTTGAATATTCCTAAACTGATAGATGAAGACCATAGCCTGTTAGATGCTCCTATCTCTATGGTGGAAATAGGAGAGGCTATCTCATCAATGAATTCAGGGAAAGCTCCTGGTCCTGATGGTTATATAGTAGAATTTTTTAAAACTTTTTCTTCTTTGCTCTCTCCGTGGTTATGTGAAATTTTTAATGATGTGTTTGCTAAGAAGAGATTACCTCAATCTTTTTATGAAGCTAATATCTCTCTAATTCTTAAAAAAGATAAAGATCCTACTTTATGTACATCTTATCGCCCTATATCACTATTAAATGTAGATTCTAAGATTCTTACAAAAATTTTAGCCATTAGATTAGAAAAAGTACTATCACAGATTATTTCAGAAGATCAAACTGGTTTTATGAGGAATCGGTATTCCATTTTTAATGTTAGAAAATTGATTAATATAATTCATACTTCACCACCCACAATCCCAGAATGTGTTATCTCATTAGATGCTGAAAAAGCTTTTGATAGAGTTGAATGGACATACTTATTTAATACATTGAGAAATTTTAATTTTAGTCCTAACTTTATATCATGGATTAAATTAATATATTATAAACCTGTTGCTTCTGTTCTTAAAAATAACTATAGATCCTCTTTTTTTCAATTATCTCGTGGTACGAGACAAGGCTGTCCCTTAAGTCCTTTATTATTTAATATTGCATTAGAACCTTTAGCTATTGCTATTCGTGAATCTCCTAATATTTTTGGTATTACCCGTAATGAGAAGTTATACAAATTATCACTTTATGCTGATGACTTGCTGTTATATATTTCTGACCCTGATAGGTCTATTCCCGTTATTTTATCCTTGTTGGTTCAATTTGGTATTTTTTCTGGTTATAAACTAAACTTAGATAAGAGTGAATTATTTCCTTTAAATGCACAAACTTTATTGAGTGATAGGATACCATTTAAAGTTGTTACTGATAACTTTACCTATTTAGGTATAAAAATTACCAAGAAAGATAAAGATTTATTTAGATTGAATTTTTTACCTATGCTTCATCAAATTCAACAACTTACTACAAGATGGTCTCCTTTATTTTTATCATTAATTGGTCGGATTAATGCTATTAAAATGATGATTTTACCAAAATTTTTATACTTATTTCAAGCCTTACCAATTTTTATTTCTAAATCTTTTTTTGATAACATTGATTCAAAAATTTCCTCATTTGTGTGGCAAAATAAAAACCCTAGGTTAAGTAAAAGGCAATTACAAAAATCTAAAAAAGATGGTGGTTTAGCTTTACCTAACTTTAGATTTTATTATTGGGCAAATAATATTCGTAATTTAATGTATTGGAAACTAGATTTGGATTCACCATTGTGCCCACAGTGGGTAAATTTGGAATGTAATGAGGTAAAGGAATATTCTCTATTCTCTGTTCTTGGTTCTTGTCTTCCTGCTGATTTAGTTAAATTTAATAAACAAATATCTAATCCTGTTATTAAACATACATTACGAATTTGGTTTCAATTTCGTAAGTTTTTTACTTTGAAAAACTTTGTTCTTGATAGCCCTATCTTACTTAATTTCTTTTTCAAACCCTCTTGGACAGATCAAGCATATGGAAAAGGAAAGGTATAAAATGTTTTCGTGATCTTTTCTTTGAAGATACTTTGATGTCATTTGACCAACTTTCCAACAAATTTGAATTACCTAAATCTAATTTTTTCAGATATTTACAAATTAGAAATTTCTTACATAAAGCTTTACCATCTTTTCCTAATTCAACTTTAGTGGATTTTACAGATTTGATTTTTACCTTAAACCCTTGTCAGAAGGGATTAGTAGCTTTTATTTATAATATGATTATGAAGATACAACCAGAAATATCAGTTAGAATTAAACAAGAATGGGAAAAAGAACTTCGATATATCAACAGATAAATGGGAAAAAATTTTGCAAATGGTTAATTCCTCTTCGATATGTGCTAAACATGCTTTAATACAATTTAAAATTGTACATAGAGCTCATATGTCTAAAGATAAACTTGCTCGATTCTATTCTCATATTAACCCTCAATGTGACAGATGTCATTCAGAAGTGGCCTCATTGACCCATATGTTTTGGTCATGTCCCACTTTACATAACTATTGGAAGGACATATTTACTACCATTTCCTCAATTTGGAATATAGATTTACAACCTCATTTTATTACTGCAATTTTTGGCATACCAAATGAAGATGGTAATCAGTTTTCCCCTTCAATCAGATGAATGATTGCTTTTGTAACATTAATGGCCAGAAGGTCTATATTACAAAACTGGAAAGAAGTAAATCCTCCTACCACGTTCCAGTGGTTTTCTCAAACTATTTCTTATCTGAGCCTGGAAAAAATTAGAAGCACTATTTTTGACTCATCAATTAAATTTGAAGAAACTTGGAGACCGTTTATTCGACATTTTCATATGAATTAATTTGGCCTTTTCCAGGCCTTCTTTCTGCTTATTCATGTTCAGGTATGGAGTTCTGGAGTTTTTTGACACTATCATATACTTGTAAGCTATTATTATTGCCCTTGTTAGTTTAGTTTAGTGTTTTATTTTTCTTAATATATATTTTTTTCACATATTTTCAAATTTTTTCTTTTTTTAACGGTTATTTTTGTTTTTTTTTCATATATAATCATATGGACTTGATTGATTAAGGTATTTTTTTCTGTTGTTGTTTAATAGGATATTGTTATCTTATTATTAACGCGATTTCAAGTCTATTGTATTCATAATTTACTCATTATTATGTTATGTTTTTTTTATATGTATATATGAAACTCAATAAAAAGATTGAAAAAGAAAGAAAGATTAGTATTTGCATGAACTTTTGTAGATACACGTAAGCTAAGATCACAACTCCTTAGTTTTTGTTTGCTGAAGGAAAGAAATAAAAATAGGTGGTTATTAAATTGAAGTCTGATGCTACAAGACTTTAGTAAGGTACAAGATGTTAAGGTATTAAAGGAAGTGACACTGTAATCGTTAACTGTTTAGATGCTGAATTGAATGTATAACTGTAGTGAAAAGGAAAAGCTTTTGTATTGTGTTAGATTCTAAAATCCTGTAAGACTCTGTATTACTTCGTTTTCACCGCTGGTGAAAAAGCTTTGAAGAAAGGGAGTGTTATGAATGTACCACAGCACTGAAGGGTGTGGGGTAGCCCCCTCTTTTGTGAGAATCACAAGATCACTATTGATTTGGGTCAGGAGACCCAGGAAATGAGAGAGAGAGACGTGTGGAATGTCTTGACCCCCCCCCCCCCCCCCCGGCGATATAAAGCTACGGGGAAACGGCCATTGTCTCTTGGAGACGGACTTGTGTATTACAAAACTGTGCTATGTGGAAGCCCTCAGGCAAAGTGGGCTGGTTGCATCACCTCCAACCTGATTGACATCTGAGACCCTGTGAGTCAGGATAAAAGAGAGTCTGTGGGAACAGCCCCTCAGACGCACCAGAAGAAACGCTAGCGATCCCATAATAGCAGAAGCCAGTGGGGAGGCCACGTGCATTCGGTTCCATTTGCCCCGGAACCGGTGCCCTTTACCACAGAAAAACGGCTTTTAGCTAACAACGGGGAAACCAATTCTCGAAGGATTGACATCATAAAAGGACTGGGCAAGTTTTAAACCCGTCTTTCTCTCAAACCAAAATGCTGCAGCTTGAACAAACTAACAGTGACTTTTATATTTCCATCGGACAATACATTATCCCCTAGACAACGATAGAGCTATTTCTTATTGATTATTATTATACCCACGTGTTTAGATTTAGTATTGACAATGTATATTATCTGTATGTTTGCATTAATATTATTTTGTGTATTTTTATCAATAAATACTGCTAAAATAGTACCATCAGACTTCAACGGACCTCTCTATCTTTGCTGGTAAGTGACCCAGTTACAGGGTTCGTAACACTGTGTACAAATTGGTAATGCATTTTTTCTTCTATGCTATAATAGTACACTTCAAAAGATACTACTTTATCTGTAAAGTGCTTTGATGCATTCTATTATTGTGAATGGGCTTTAGAAGTACATCTTTTATTTTAGAAAGTAGATCAAACCCAGTGCTGAGATACAAAGGGCTAATTTAGTAACCAGAAATTATGAGCAAGGCTATAAAAAAAATTAATGTCATCAAAATATATTATGTGAGTGACCTGATGGGTTGGATTTATGCACAAGCATGAACTGAGCAGCTACATTCTACAAAAGCTTTTTAATATTTTACATTTAAGTAATTTTTCAAAGGGTACATGGAAATGAGACTGAGAATATTAGAGGATGGCACATCCACAATGACTTAAATTACTTCTTTGTAAAATCTGTTATTCCGAATCAATTGGAACAATTTTTGCCCATTGAAGGCAACTCAGAATGTTACGTATATGATAGTGCGGAATCATTATTCAATCTTATTCATCAATCTCCAAAAAGTTATTCACTGTAAAGGACCATGCTAAATTGCAAAAGAGCTGTCATTTTTTTGTTCTATGGAGAAAATTCACCTTGAGATCTACTATAAACAACAAATGGGATAACATTAAGATAAGCCTACTTAATTTTAAATCCATAGCACAGAAAATAAACAAGAAGCTGATTACAAGGCTGTATTGTGGTTTAGTAGACATTTTATACATATATATTGAGGCCTCTACCTTTGCATTTAACTAAATCTGAACTCATTACTCCATAGTAAAAACCTTACCACCTGCTCGAAAATAATCAATATTGTTCAATCCCCTTTCACACTTTGAAGCTTATAAGATGACACTTTGCTGTTTTGTGACACATTCAAAACAAACAGGAAAGGGTGTAAAGATGAAGAATATAATATCCTTTAGGATGGAAAAAAAAACATAGAAATAAAATCATACAGTTGCACAGCAGAGAACCCCCCCCCAACCCACCACATTGATGCTGACCTTCCCCTCCCCCCACCACAATATTACATTAATCCTGATGCTTGCGATAAGTTCATAACCTTCTTGACCATTTAAGTGCATGTCTCAGTGTTTCAAAACTAATAATTATTTGATTCTGCCACTTACTCTGGCAGCGCATTCTCTGTATAATAAATGCATTCCCATCAAATTCCCTTTAAGTGTCTTTCTCTTGCTTTAAACCTTGTTATTGTACACCTACCATGGGAAAATGATTATGGTCACCTATCTTATTGGGACCTCTTATAATTTTATAAACTCTTAGTCCCTTTTCTTCCAGGGGAAACAAGCCGAGTCTACCCAATCTTTCTGCATAACTAAAGCTCTCTAATTTAGGCAAAATCCTGGTGAATCTCCCTTGTATTTCCTGTAGTGCAACCAGATACTTCCTACAGTGTGATGACTGCAGACAATACTCCCAAGTACAGTCTAACCCGGGGGCTGGCAACCCGCGGCTCCGGAGCCACATGTGGCTCTTTTACGTCTGTGCTGCGGCTCCCTGTTGCTTTGGGAAATAATTGGTTGTGGCGACCCTTTTCCTGGCACATCCGAACCGACTCACAATTAGATAGCCTACGGGGGTTTGCGAGCACAGAGCTTTGGAGCCTCTGCGCCATGGGGGGCAGGTTGAGGGAGGCTTAAAAGTGAGGCTGAAGATTTCGAATAAAGTTTTTTCCTTCGACTGCAGTTACCGACTCCGTGTCGTAATTTTAGCGCTGCGTGTAGCACACCGCTACATGGTCAGTATTTAATTAAAATGTATTTTATGTTAGTTTGTTAGTTTTTGAAATGTAAATCTAAATTTGAAGATTATGGTGATCTTGTACAATCTAAATAAGACGTTGTGGCGACCCATTTCCTGACACATCCGAACCGGCTCACAATTAGCCAGCGTTCAGGCTAAGGGAGATAGCCTACGGGGGTTTGTGAGTACGTGTCTTTTGCAGCATCCGCGCCCATGGGGGGCGGGTTGAGGGAGGCTTAAAAGCAAGGCTGTTTAGTTCGAATAAAGCTATCTTTGACTGCAGTTTACTGACTGCGTGTAGCACACCGCTACAACGTGTTTTTATCGCTGGCTGTCCAGAGGGGAGGTGCTGAAACGCTTTGTCGCGTGTCTGGAAGAAGTGAAAACTTTCCTGGGCAGCAAAGGGCTCACCTTTCCTGAGCTGGAACAGCCAGAGTGGCTGGAAAAGCTACACTTCATGGTAGACATGACAGCGCACCTGAACACGCTGAACACAGCTCTTCAACGGGGTAAGGACGTACAGCCCTGCACATGTTGGAGGATGTTTTGGCATTCGAGCGCAAGTTGACGTTGCTTGCCAGAGATTTACAGAAAGGCACATTGTCTCACTTCCCCAATTTGAGAGAGTTCAAACAAGGTCACGACATGATAAATTCGGAGTATTTACATTCTGCAATCATCGCAATGCAAACATCGTTTGGGAAACGCTTCTGTGAGTTCAGAGAGGAAAAAAAACACATTATCCTTCACGGTCACTCCCCTAAGCATCGATTCATCCCTACTGAATACGACTGCATTGTCAGGTGTGAGTCAACCTGAACAAGTATGATAAATATTTTAATTGCCTATTATTTTACGTATATTCATATGTTTTCATTGTTCAGTGAAATAGTCCTTTTATTTTTCAGGTTGACAGCTGGCTGACGTTATTTTTGGTTTGCTGCTGGCGGCAAATTTAAGTTTGGCGTTTTTCATAAATACAAGAAGGACTGAAATAGACGTTGAGTATTTTACTTAAAAGTAACCTTCAACCCAACGTCTTTTTTTCGGAGTTCAAAATGTTTTTGTTGCATGCAGAAATGTAATTTCGTTTTCTCTGCAGGAGTTCATCAATTTCATAAATGCAACACATTATAGTTTGTTTATACATAGCATAAAGGCAAAACAAAACGTTGTATGCAGTGTTATTTCATTTTAAATGTCAAACGGGTTTTGCGGCTCCCAGTGTTTTCTTTTCTGTGGGAAACGGGTCCAAGTGGCTCTTTCAGTGGTAAAGGTTGTTGACCCCTGGTCTAACCACTTGATTTGTAAAGTTGCAACATAACATCCTAACTTTCATATTCTATGCCTCAACCTATGAAACCAAGCATGCCACCTCACTACCCTATCTACTTGTACTGCACTTTCAGGACTTACATCCCATGGTCCCTCTCTTAATCAAATAGTGTTACCCACAACACCATCAACTTTTCTGTCACCTGTCAATTTGCTAATTAGAAATCAGACATTCACATCCAAGTCATTAATATAAAACAGAGAACAGTAAAGCACAGGATCAAGCCCTTTAGCCCAAATGTCTGCTGAAAACACAACGGTAAATTAAACCGATCTCTTCTGTCAGCAAATGATCCATTTTCTGCATATTCATGGACCAATCTAAAACCCTCTTAAACATCACCCTCCAATCTACTTCCACTGCTACCCTTGGCAGCCCATTCCAGACAACACAACACTGTGTAAAACAACTTGCCCACATCTCTCTAAACTTTCTCCACCTCTAGTATTTGAATTTCAACTCCTGGAAAAAAGATTATGTCTGTCTACCCTATCTATGCTTCCCTTAATTTTATTAACTTCCTTCCATCTGCCCTCAGCCTCAGACATTCCAGAGAAAGCACTAACACAGGATGCTCTGCAGATGCTGGAAATTCAGAGTAATACACAAAATACTGGAGAAACTCAGCAGGTCAGGAAGCATCTATGAAGAGAATTAAAGAGCTGATATTTTGGGCCAGAACCCTTTATCAGGACTGGAAAGGAATGAGGAAGGAGCCAGAAAAAATTATATTTCACAAACAAGAGTCCTAAGACAATCCCTGTGGTACTCCACTGATCAGAGAATTAAAATCTGAAAAGCACCCTTCCACCACCACCACCTGGCTTCTTTGCCAAGCCAATTTTGGATCTAATTAGCCAGAGCGGCTTAGATTTCATATGCCTAAACCAGGGGTCGGCAACCTGCGGCTCCGGAGCCGCATGCGACTCTTTCAACTCTGTGCTGCGGCTCCCTGTGGCTTTGGAAAATAAATGATGAGTATTTAATTAAAATGTATTTTATGTTAGTTTGTTAGTTTTTGAAATGTAATTCTAAATTTGCAGATTATGGTGATCTTGTACAATCTAAATAAAACGTTGTGGCGACCCATTTCCTGGCACATCCGAACCGGCTCACAATTTGCCAGCGTTCCGGATAAGGGTGATAGCCTACGGGGGTTTGTGAGTATGTGTCTTTTGGAGCATCCGCGCCCACGGGGGGCGGGGGGCAGGTTGAGAGAGGCTTAAAAGCAAGGCTGTGTAGTTCGAATAAAGTTATCTTTGACTGCAGTTTACCCACTCCGTGTCGTTATTTTAGCGCTGCGTGTAGCACATCGCTACAACGTGTTTTTAATCGCTATTAATATACGTCACCACTGCCAATGCCTGACACCCACCAGTGCGCGATTTCTTTTAATTTTTCGATCCAAGGTAGGCTAACGATGTAGTAACCTTCAACCCAATGTCTTTTTTTCGGAGTTCAAAATGTTTTTGTTGCATGCAGAAATGTAATTTCATTTTCTCTGCAGGAGTTCATCGATTTCATAAATGCAAAACATTATAGTTTGTTTATACATAGCAAAAAGGCAAAAAAAAAACATTGTATGCAGTGTTATTTCATTTTAAATGTCAAACAGGTTTTGTGGCTCCCAGTGTTTTCTTTTCTGTGGGAAGCGGGTCCATATGGCTCTTTCAGTGGTAAAGGTTGCTGATTCCTGGCCTAAACCTTGTTATTGCCCTACCATGAAGGGCCCTCTCAAATGCCTTATTAAAATCTACATAGAGAAGAATTACCATTCTGTCTTTATCATTATTCTTAACTACCTTGTTAAATTTAGGAATCAGGACTTCCCCTCCAATATGTCACATTGACTATCCTTCATCAGTCCTTGCATTTCCAAATGTATATCAATCCTATTCCTCAGATTTTCACCAATTACAATGACAAGGCTTACTGATCTATAGTTAACCAGTTTATGTTTGCTGCCATTCTTAAATAAAGTAACAACATCAGCCATCTTTCAGCCTTCTGGCAACTCACCTATGGTTAACTAAGATGCAAAAATGTCTGTCAGTGCACCAGTTTTCTTCTCCTTGGAATAGATCTTATTAGATCAGTGGATTATTCAACCCTTATGCATCTTGTGTCTTCTAAAACTTCCTCTTTCTTAATTCTGAGCTATTCCAGATTATTCACTGGTGACTACCAATGAAAAGTAATCTTTTAGAACCTCATCCACATGTCTTAACTACATGTAGATTATCCTGTTAGTCTCCATTCCTTCCTTAGCTCTCTGCTCTTTTCCTGATATATTTATGGAATATTTGGGGATGTTCATTAATTTTACTTGTTAACAATATTTAAAGCCCCCTTCTTATCCTCCTAATTTCTTTCTTTAACATCTTTTTTTACACACTATGTTCAAGAGAAACCCTCAATTACAGTAGTCTATACTTACCATTTTCCCTTTTCTCTACTTGACAAAGCCATCAATATTTTTTCATCCAAGTTTCTTTAATCTTGCCATCTTTAAGTTCCATCTTTACCAGAACATGTTGGCCCTGAACTCTCAACTATTTCTCTTGGAAGACTCCCACCTTTCATCTTCTTTTCTTCCTGCAAGAATCTGCTCCAAAACAATTTTCACTAGGCCCTCTTATGCTTTGTGAAATCAGCCTTCTCCAGTTTAACACCTTAACTTGTGGACTAATCTGATCCATTTCCATAATGATCTTAAAACTTACAGAATTATGATCACTGTTCTCAAAATACTCCCCCACTTGCCCAATTTTGATTCCCAAGCCAAGGTCAAGTACAATCCCATCTCTAGTAGGACAATGCACATTATCTCAAAAATCTTCCTTGGACTCACTTAAATTCTGCATCATCCAAGTTCCTTGTACAGTACTGAGACAATCCCAGTTAATATTGGGCATGTTAAAATGTCATGCTACTACATATATTCTTATAGCTTTCTGTAGTTTGTTTGCATATCTGCTCCTCTAATTCCTGTTAATTATTGAGGGGCCTATAGTATAACTACAGGAAAGCGATTGCTCCCCTCTTATTCCAAAGTTAAATAATTAAGCACTGAACTTTAATGGTATTTGCAAAGTATTTTTTAAAAATGCAATTGAACTTCTATGTATAAGTGCCTTTCTACTGAATTTTGTCTTTCTACTGAATTTTTGCCAGCAAATTCTTTTTTTCCCCCCAGGACCTCTGTTCTACACCCTAACCTTGACAAGAAACTCAACTAATACATCTCTTCAAGATGCCACCGATAAGTAGCATCTTGTATGCAGTTCCAAGGTGAATCATCAAATATTTCCCTTTAGGACTACTCCAGCTGAAATCCAGTCACAGCCATGGGCACTTCAGTAAGCACATCATCTTAGGACATTTTTAAAAAACCTGTCGATACTCAAAATCGGTAAACCACAGACTGCAGACTTGGGTCTCAAATGCAGTTCCCCTTCAAAAAAAAACACATTAATGGGGATAATGCGCTGGTTTACAGGAATCCCCACTTCCAACTGCCCTGCTGACAAATGTACGAACTCCAAAACCTGGGCCTCCTCTGGAACTGGATCCTCATCTTCCTCACTGGGAGACCAGTCAGTGTGGATTGGAAATAACATCTCCTTGCTGACAATATCACCGGCACAGCTCAAGGATGCGTGCTTAGCCCACTGATCTATTCTTTCTACTCCCACAACTGTGTGGCTGGGCACAGCTCAAACGCCCTCTATCAATGACACAACTATTGGTGGTAGAATTGCAGATGGTGACAAGGAGGCATACAGGAGTGAGATAGATCAGCTGATTGAGTGATGTCACAACAACAATCTTGCATTCAACATCAGGAAGACCAAGGAAACGATTGTGGACTTCAGGAAGGGGAAGTCAAGGGAACACACATCAGTCCTCATTGAGTGATTAGCAGTGGAAAGGGTGAGCAGTTTCAAGTACCTGGGCTTCAATATCTCTGAAGATCTATCCTGGGCTCAACATATTGATGCAATTACAAAGAAGGCAAAACAGTAGCTAAATGTCATTAGTTTGAGGATACTTGGTACATCAACAAAGACACTCAAATTTCTACAGATGTACTATGGAGAGCATTCTGACTTGTTGCATCACCATCTGGTATAGAGGGGTCAAGGCACAGGATTGGAAAAAGCAGCAGAAGGTGCCCCTGCATCAAGGACACCTTCAAAAAGCGATGTATTGAAAAGCGGCACCCATCATCAAGGACCCCCATCACCTAGGATATGCCGTCTTCTCGTTGCTACCATTAGGGAGGAGGTATAGGAAGACATGCACAATGTTTCAAGAACAGCTTCTTTCCTTCCGCCATCCGCTTTCTGAATGGCCAATGAACCTATGAACATTCTCACTATTTTTTCTCTTTTTGCACTAACTACTTACTTAAGTTGATTCTTTTATATGTACTTTTTGTAGTTCGTAGTTTATGTATTGCAATGTACTGCTGATGCAAAACAAATTTCATGACATATGCCAGTGATATTAAATCTTATTCTAATTCTGATTCTGAAATATCCAACAATTCTTTCATAAAGTCTGCTAAGCATCTTGTAAAGCAGTTTAATACTGAAAACTGATCAACTTTAGGGTGTTTGTGTATCTTACTAAACCCTTAACTAGTTTGAAGATAGGGGTCAGACCAAAAATGTTACCTGACATAACCCTACTTTATTAAATCTGAAACAAATCTTAATACTAAAATACTGGCCCTATGACACAAGTCCATTGAGTACAACCACACAGTTGAGTGCTTGTTTTCCAGTGCATCAACTCCAGATGCAATATATAATTTCCTGCTTCTTAATACACAATGATTTCTTGCACATATTTAGAATGAGCAAGTTACTGACTCATCTGTACTATTGCAGTAAATATATTATTTATTTTCTGTAGAAGATAGGAAAAAAGTCCATTTGTACTTCATTTCATTAAGATAGAAAATCTCACATGCCTTTCTCTTGCTATCTTTCCCAGTTCTAACCATACACCCCTGACCCAAAACATTAACTGTTTCTCCTCTCACACATGCTGCCTGACCTGCTCACTATTTCCAATATTTTGTGTTTTTGGACCAGGTAATATTCCAGCTTTAATCAACCAGTTGTTTCCATTTAAGCCCCATAATTATAAAGGTCAATGTTATCCAGCTATGTCCTTACAAAATAGGATACAGTATATCCAACTAAGCACCAACTATCCAATCAGCTTAGTGATGCAAGAAATTGCTGACAATCCTATCAAGCAGCTCTTGGTCACCAACAGTTTATTCACTGAAGCAGAATGGGTTTTGCCTGAGTCACTCTATGTCCAAAATTATTAAATCCTCAATATATGATCAAAACTGGTGAATTCCAGAAATGTTGCAGGAAACAGTAAAGCAACATTTGACCAAGCATTGGATTACAGTCTTGGTAAAAAAAATAGAGGAAGACTACACAAGCTGGAACCATTTACTGGATACCAGTCATCTCATCTGAATGTGTTTTGCAGGATAGTGTTCTAGACTAACTATGTTAGAACAATGACTTTGCTTCTCTAAAAACTGTCAGAACCATAGCTAGGCAAATATTAGATACACTGCAGAAAATAACTAATTTCATAATTCCCTAAAGCTTTTTCATCATACACAAATCAGAAGTGTTGAGGCCTGAATAAGTGTAATTCTAACAATACCAAAAGAACTCAAAATCACCCATGGCAAAGCAGCTTACTTGAACATCACCCTAAGCACTCCAACACCACACACCATGGGTTGCAATATACTGTGAATTTGATTTTTTTTTTGTTGTTTTTAATCTTTGGTTCAGAATATTACTTTTGCATCTCAAGGGGAATTGGGAAAGGACACTAAATGTTGGCCTTGTCATCAACACACGTCATATGAACAATTTCAAAACATCTATTTTGGAAGTTAATATTATTTTCATGCACAACTTAGCTGGTACAGTATGCAGGTGCTACGTAAAAATGAAAGTGCTTTCAGGAACAGATGCCAGTTCTCAATTCTATTAAGAACCCACTTTATTCCAGTGCAATGAACCTCTTAATTATCATGGCTCTTATACGAAATACGTATAATCAGATATATATTCATTGGATAGGTATTTGACATAAGGTAGTAGTTAAGGGCATAGAATATCTTTGCTTGTGGCAAAGCGGGTTGAATAAAATCTGTAATACCATAACAGTCATGATTAATTGTGTCCTTCTCATGCTCCATATTGTTGTCCTTCACTTGCACTTGCCCTCATCTGTGTGACCATTTAATAAAAGTACATAGCAACAACATGGATTAAGAATAGTTGTTAATGGTCCCTTCTTTACATGTTCTTGCCATGCATTAAATGGTCTCATTAGTACAAGTGTATAGTATTCTAAGGCATGTCAAAAAGGATAGCCTAAACTCTCTTCCAGTCCACTGTACCGGAATATGACATTACAACTAGAATTTATCCCAGATGCTCTCTGTTCCTTGTCATTAAAAAGAATAATTCATTGGAAACAATAATTGCAGTCATAATCAGAAACCGAATTATTCCTGCACTTCCCTCTTCTTCTCCTATCTGAAATAAAATACAAAAAACTGGAAACACTGTGCAGGCCAGGAAGCTTCTGTGTTAATGTTTCGAATTTATGGCCCTACCTCTCCTGAGGAAGGATCTCAAATGTCAAATCTATTTCTCTTTCCACAGATGCTGCCTGCGCCGCTGAGTGTTTCCAGCATTTGCCGTTTTTATTTCAGATTTCCAACACTTGCAGACACCCCCCCCCCCCAAATTATCAGCATGTTCAGTGCACCAGCTGCCATTTAGCAGAAACAGAGGCTACAAGATGCTACAAGTGCTGGGTTCTGGAGCAAAGAAACAAACTGCTCGAGTCCTGAAGAAGGGTCTCAGTCCGAAATGCCGACTGCTTATTCATTTCCATAGGTGCTGCATTCCTCCAGCATTTTGTATGTGTTAAACTGCTGTAGGAACTCAGCGGGTCAGGCAGTGCCTGTGGAAGCACAGGCTTTGGGTTGAGATCCTGACTCAGGAATGAGAATGCCCAGCATTAAGAAGTGAGGTATTAAGTGTGGTAGGCGAGAGATGGACCCAGATGAACAAGGAATGGAGCCAGGTGAGAAATGGAGATAGTGACAGAGTCTGGGGATGATGAGTGGCGACAAGGGCTACTAATTATGGAATCTGATAGGAAAGGAAGTGATGAGTAGGACCAGATAAGGGAGAGATGTTGGGCAAAAGGGTGCAGGCACTGGAACCAGATGGGGCTGGGGGAAAGCAGTGGTACCTCAGACACAGGAAAGCCCACACTCACATTTTGTACTGATCCTCCCAGGGTAGTGCTAGCCAGTCTCCGTGCATCGCTGCCATGTAGTTCTCCATGTCGGCTTGGCTCTTATCCGAAGACACGAAGACGATCTCGAACTGCGGCGCCGGCTCCGACTCCTCCATCAGCTCGGTGTAGAACTCGCACAGGCGCGGCGTGAAATCGCGGCAGGGCGGGCACCAGCCCCCCGAAAAGTAGATGCCCACAACTTTATTCTTCAGCGCCTCCTCGGGGTCCATCGCCTGGCCGTCCCTATTGAGCAGCGTGTGCCCGGCGAACACGTCCACCATCTCCCGGCGAGCCCGTGACCAACAGCCACACTCCGCACTTCCCGCGCGCTGCAGTTCGCAGCCGGCCTTCCCTCCAGTCACACAGGTCCCGCCCCCCGCCATCTGGAGCGAGAGCGCCCGCCGCCGACCCGCGCTGCCGTGCGAACCGCTGCCTTCTCATTCCACACCATGCCGGACGGTGCTCAGGTAAACAATGCCGGCCAAACTCGCCCAGCACTTACAGAAGTAAAAGAGTAACAAGACTATATTCGTGAAAGAGTTCATCTCAATGTCGACTGGTCTTGGTGGTCCCTGAATGCGAGGGATTTAGGTGGATGGAATTTGAGAGGTGCATTCAGGAAAATGTCTTGAGCTAGCATGTGGATAATTCCTCTAGAGAAGGTGCTCTGTTAGACTTAATCGAGTTAAATGAAGTGAGGCAAGCATGGAAGTGTCAGGGGGGGGGGAGCATCCTGGGTAAAGGGATCATAATTCCGTGTTTCAAGATCATTTTGGACAGGGATGGGAATGGTCTGTATAGGTAAAGTCATAAATTAGGGACGGAAGGGGGAACTGATTTTAATAACATGAGACAGGATCTGATGAAGGTAACTTGGGAGTTACTGCCTTTGGATAAGACAGGTGGGAGTCTTTTAAAAGGATGACAAGATTAGGGACCTGCAGGATGAAGGAATATTGAGTGATGAAAAAAGAAGCATTGGACATGAAATGGGCCATGAAATATCATTGGGAGGCAAGATTAAGACGATTCCCAGGAGATTTCATGAGTAGATTAGGAACAAAATGGGTACCTAGGAAAAGAATAGTCTTCCTGAAGTACCTGTATGGCACTTCACATAGGTCTATCTGTACAAAGGGCCAGAGGTTGTGAGCAATGTCCTAAATGAATACTCATTTGTATTCACTGAGGAGAAAGGCTTGGTAGATAGAGAGTTCAGGGAGAGGGACAATGGCATTCTGGAGCATTTTAACAGTAAGAAGGAAGATGGTTTCAATGTCTCAGAATATATGAAGTTCCCCAGTGCCTGATGAGATGTATTCCAGGTTGCACTGGGAGGGATGTCAGGAAATTGTCGAAGCTCTGCCTAAGATTGTTACATCTTTGTCAGCCACAACTGAGATATCTGATAAATGGAGTAAAGCAAATATTGTTCCTTTATTCAAGGAAGGAAACAGGGGTAAGCTAGTTTACCACAGGGTAGTAAATCTTTAATCAGTGGTAGGAAAATTATGGGAAAATAAGATGGGTTGATTCAGGATAGATCACATGGCTGTGTTCATGATAAATTCAGTTTCTCTAATTTGATTAATTATTTTTGAAGCAATATCTAATCATATTGAAGTCATTGCTGTGGATGTTGTGCACATGGACTCTGGTAAGACTTTTGACAGCTTTCCATTTAGAGTTTGGTGCCAGCGATTAAAGCCCATGAGATTTTGAGCAAGATTGCATAAATGACCCAGAATTAGCTTAATGACAGGAGGTAGAGTGGTGATGAAGTGCTGCTCTTCTGATTGCAAGGCTTTGACTAACATTGTCCCAGAAGGTTAGTGCTGGGAACTTTGATGCTTGTGATATGCATTAAAGACTTGGATGTGAAGGTAGATGGTAGTATTATGCACATTTCTGGTTGCCACACTATAGGAAGGTTAAGATTACACATGACATTAACCAGTATGTTGCCTGGATTGAACATTTTGGTTTTAATGAGATTGAATAGATTGGGTTTGTGTTCCCTAGAATAGAGGAAGCTGAGGAGTGACTTGAGGGAGATGGATAGATTGATATCTGCTTTTCCTTGTTAGAGTTGGTTTAAGATGAGAGGAGATAGGTTTGTGAGAGGTAAAATATTTAGAAGGATTCTAAGGAGAAACTTTTTCACACAGAGTAGTTGGAACGTGAAAACCGTTGTTTGTTCTGGTGATGATGCCAGATAATTTCACAACAGTTAACAAGCACTTGAACAAGCACTGAGATATAGAAGGCTATTATCCTAATGCAGGCAAATGGGTTTAGTATAAATGGGTGCCATGGACAGAGTGGAAGTGATGGACTAAAAGATCTCTTTCTAGGCTTCACATCTCCATGATTCTAAATTTTTATTTTCAAATTGCAATCCTCTGAAGCATTTTGTTTTTGGATCTACATGCTGTATTCCAAAAATGTGTACCTACTTATTAGCTGTGGTTCACCAAACTACCTCCGTCTTTTGCTTGACATACTCTCCAGATTTCTTTCTCTCCCAGTTAGTATTTGATCACGACGTTCTGCTGAGATTACTTAAGTCAACAGGCAAAAACAAAGGTTTCATATGCTGTGGTACTGAAATAGTCCCATTACTATTATATCTCAATTCACTGCATTTGCAGACATTACATTCTACACACCACAAAAAGAACTTATTAGTCCTAGTTTTATAAACTCAACATTAAGGACTGACTGGTCTTCCTCAGTACTGTAGCCAAATAACCAAAACAAAATTTGGAAAAGCGGATGCTGGAAGTATTCAGTAGTCAAGCAAATTTAACAGTAAGGTTGCTTCGGGTTTACTGCTTCCCTGAGTCTAGGAGGCATCATGCCATCCGTGCATCTCATTTTCATCCACAGAACCTTCTGCCTGTTCCCCTAACCAAGGAGTCTCCTATTGCTATTACTCACCTTATCTGTCCCCTTCCCTTTTGAGTCACAGAGCCAGACTCAGTGCCAGAGACCTGACAGATGTGGCTTTCCTCTGCTAGGTTGTACCTTCCAATCGTATCTAAAACAATATACTTATTATTGAGGGCAACAGCCACAGGGGTCCCCTGCACTGACTGCCTATCCCCTTTCCTTCAGTCACCTAGTTACTTCGGTCCTGCATCTTGGATCTAACTACCTCCTTGTATCTCCTGTCAATCAACTCCTCCATATCCCAAATGATCTGAAGCTCAACCAGCTCCAACTCCAGTTCCCCAACACAGTCTAAAAGAAGCTTCGGTTGGATGTACTTCTTGCAGGTGTAGTCATCAGGGGCACTGGATCCATGTCTTCTCACATCCTGCAAGAGAAGCACTCCAGTGCCCTGACTGTCATTCCCATTAAGAAGAAAGAAAGAATGAAGGAAAGAAGGAAAGAAAGAAAGAAACTTACTTTAGCCTTCACTTCCTGAGCCAAAGCCTCAACTCCCCACTCTAACACTGGTTCACTTACACTATAGATGCTCTACTTAAACATGATATCTATCTCTTGGCTCTTGCCAAGTACCTAATCACCCATGCAATATCAGGTTTTGCAGAAAGTACCTCCAGGTCCTGCTCTTTTTTAGATCTGGTGCTTTTTAGTCACGGTTGCCAAAACTTATGTTTTAAATTTCTGTGCCTCTGAATTCATCAGATGTTTCAGTTGCATAATTATAATATATTTAAGAAAAGCACTTCACCCCATAAGCATAGGTTCCTAGGTTTAAAATAAGTTCAAACAAATTGTTTTACCTTTACTTGCAATATAAATGCACCCAGCAAAACAAATCATTAGTTGCCCTGGATATGTTGTGGAGAGTCTTCTGCATGAGTTTCTTTAGTAACAATGCTCCCAGCAGTACTTATTAAAGAATTCCTGGATATTGCCCAGCTAATGATGTTGGAAACTCTGCTGCATCTGACCTCAAGGGAGCATCAATTTATCTAAGGGATGAGGCTTGGGAGATACTGGAAACTGCAGATGCTAGAAATCTGGAGCAACACACAACTAAGCAGATTAGGCAGCACCTATGGAGGAAAATAGTCAACATTTTGGGTCAAGACCCTTCATCTGGATGGAGTCAAGTTATCAAATTGATTTTACTGTGCTTATTTTTCTCTGACTGAAATCCCAGCATGGAGATGTGCTTCTGAAATAAAAGCAAAGAGCTGCTACTGTGCACTTGTAGGAAGCAGGAATTGCAACCCGAGCATGTTATTACTGGACGGCATTGTCATGGATGGTGCTAAGTTCCTTGTGTGTTATGGTGTATACAACTAGTAGGCACTACATGGCACGCTTGACTCTAGATTTGTCAATTGTGGAAAAGTTCACTGTAGCATGCACAGTTTCTGCCCTCTTATTGTAGCTGGTGATAATGTAACTGGTACCATTTCTCTGATATTAAATAGAACTTTTAAACTATTAAGGTTCTGAATTTTAGCTGTACCATTAATAACCTTTTGTATCCCATACACAGGAGTAAGGCTCCATGTACAGCATTCTACAGTGTTAGCATAAAAATGTAATAAATAAAGACAGGAGCAAGCCATTCAGCCCCTTGTGTTCACTTTGTGATTCAATCAGGTTCTAGTACATCTTTTATCTTAGCATCACTTCACTGCATGTAACGTATATCTCCTGATTCTATTGTTATCCAGGACTCGTGAATATTCTTAGTAATTGATCCCCCACAATCCTTTTTGGTAGGGAATCTCAAAGATATATCACCCTTTAGGTGAAGAAAATTTCCCGAATATCTGTCTTGATTTGAAGACTGTAGTGTCTGATTCCAGAAGTA
The DNA here is from genome assembly GCF_030144855.1 of Hypanus sabinus. Taxonomy (NCBI): domain Eukaryota; kingdom Metazoa; phylum Chordata; class Chondrichthyes; order Myliobatiformes; family Dasyatidae; genus Hypanus; species Hypanus sabinus. Next base: position 45,770,114 of record NC_082710.1, read on the forward strand.
TATCATCCCTGCTCAGTTCCCTTATGAATTTTGTTTGTTTCTACAAGATCACTATTCATTCTTCTAAATTCAGTTGAATACAAGACTGTTCTACTGAATATCTCTCAGATCAAGCCGTCCATCCCCGACGTCAATCTGATGAAGTTTTCTCATTACAACAATATTATTCTTTGGATAGTGAGTCTGACATATACACAATATTCTAGGTACTTTTTCATTAAGACCTTATATAATTGTAGTTCGACATCTTTACTGTTGCATCCAAATACTTTTGCAATAGAGGACTGCACATATTTGACTTTCTAGCTGCATCTTCTACCTGCATAGTGAATTTTATGGATATATACTGTATATAGGACAGCCAGGCCCTCTCCGAACAACAGCATCTTTCAGTCTCTCAACATTTAGTAAATAACATGCCTTTCTATATTTTCTAAGACCTCATATTTTTCTACATTATATTCCATCTGCTATGTCCTTGCTCAACAACTTAGTAAATCTCTGTCATCACAAAGACTTTCCACACCATCCTCTGCATATCATCAGCAAGCTTGCATATATTAAACTTGATTCCTTCATCCCAACTCATTAATATGGACTTTATAGCACTTGGAGCCCAGCCTAATGCTCTGTTTCTGAGAGACCTAGCGAGGTTGGTAAGGACCCAAGTGCTGGAGTATCTGAAACAGTAATTGAGACATGATTTCGAGACTGAGAGGAAAACAGGGTTCTTGACAAGATGCTAGATGAGAACCCGATGAGACTAGATGAGAATCCATACAAGACAAAAATCCTAAATGGAGTTGCAGACAGAACCAAGGTTGAGCTGATGATTGAGCATTGAACTTGAATTCAGGTGCTCTTTAAATATCCAAATCTTGGCGATAAACCATGGACACCAATTAGTGGAGCAGGCCAGGGTCTTTGAAGGGACCGCTCCAACTATCCATACTCCGGAGAATCAAAGAAACTAAACCCTAGAGGCTACTGCAGTTGAGTGCGTACCGTATCACCATTGTTAACCATTAATAACTAATATTAATTACTTTCAGTTCTTTTTACTATGTTGTTTTTGGAAGGTTTTCTTCAATGAAGAGAAACACAACATGTTTGTTTAATTTCCATGCCCCTTCCTGTTGTATCTTTATTCCCCATTATATTTTATCCAATTCACACGAGAGAGGTAAAACATTTTTTCATAAATGTAAGGAATTTATTTTCAGTGCCTTTATCAATGTCTTTATCTGTGAGATCTAACATGATCCAGTCATGCAAACAGTGGCTATCATAAAAGGCTTACAGAGGATGTCCTTGCTGAATAAAGGTCAACTATGTCTGTTAAAAATAAAGATGTTAAGCTGAAGATCTGATTATCAATTGATGCTACTGTCTGGTCCACTTTTTTGTTGACAGCTATTTTTTCCCCCTAAAAGAATTGATGCTGCTTGCCAGTTGAATGTTTTAATAAGTAATAATGACAATTTTTGTTTTAACATTGCAATTTATTTTCATACACCACTGTTTCCTTTCTGACATTGTTTTGTGCAATTGTTAATGAGCATCTGTTTCTAAAACATTATTTGCTGGTTCGAAAACAGATTGCTCATTATTGGGAGACATTCATGAATGTGACATTTGCAAGACAGTAGTAAAGAATTATTTAATAGTACTGTGATATTTATAGATATATAATATATTAATTTATGTTCCTTTTAACAGGAATAATGATGATGCTTCATCACAGGCAAATTCATTGCCCCCCACTTTATTATGCAAATGTTCACTGCCACCAGTTAGATGAAGACTAGATGTTGTTTAGGGCTTGGTTCATTGAATACTTCATTATCAAAAGATCTGTGGTGAAAGAAAACTCCAGATACGTGAGATGAGAATTGGCTGTGGTTTGGTTTTATGTTCACAACATCATAAATTGTGAAAGTACACTTAGTGGCCATTTTATTAGGTGCACTTGTTAATGCAAATATCTATTCAGCCAATCATGTGGTAGCAACCCAATATGTAAAAGGTGCAGACATGGTCAAGAGGTTCAGTTGTTGTGCAGGCCATATACCAGAAATGTGATCAAAATAACTTTGATCATGGAATAAGACCATAAGACATAGGAGCAGAATTAGGTCTCTCAACCTATAGAATCTGCTCTGTCATTCCATCATAGTTGATTTATTATCCCTCACAAACCCATTCTCCTGCCTTCTCCACATAACCTTTTACGCAGTTACTAACCAAGAACCTTCAAATATACTCAAGGACTTGGCTTCCACAGCCATTCATGGTAATAAATTCCACAAATTCACCATCCTCTGGCTCAGGAAATTCCTTCTCTTTTCTGTTCTAAATGGATGTCTCTCTATCCTGTGACCATGCTTTCTGATCCTAGACTCACCCACTATAGGAAATGTTATCCCCACATTCACTCTATCAAGGCTTTCAATATTCTATAAGTTTCAATGAGATTCCCCCTCATTCTTCTGAACTCTCGTGAGTACAGGCCCAGAGCAATCAAATGCTTCTCATATTTAACCTTTTCATTCCTGGAATCATTCCTATGAGCCTCCTCTGTACCTCCTCCAATACCGGCACATCTTTTCTCAGATAAGGGGCCCAAGACTGCCCACAATACTTCAAGTGTGGTCTGACCAATGTTATAAAAAAGCCTCATCATTACGTCCCTGCTCCTATATTCCAGTCCTATTGAAATGAATGCAAACATTGCATTTGCCTTCCTTATCATTGACTTAACCTGCAAGTTAACCTTTACGGAACTCTGCAGGAGGACTTTCAAGTCACTTTGAATCTCAGATTTTTCAATTTTCTCTCTATTTAGAAAATAGTCTACACCATTATTCCTTCTATCAAAGTGCATGGCCATACACTTCCCCACACTATATTCCATCTGCCACCAATTCTCCCAATCTGTCCAACTCCTTCTGCAGACTCCCAGCTTCCTCAACATTACCTCCACCTATCTTTGTGTCATCTGCAAACTTGGCCACAAAACCATCAATTCCATTATCCAAACCGTTGACATATAACATGAAAAGAAGCAGTCCCGATATCAATCCCTGCGGAACTCCACTTATCACCAGCAGCCAATCAGAATTGTTCCCCTTTATTTTGACTCTTTGCTTCCTGCCTGTCAGCCAATCTTCTATCCTTACTAGTATCTTTCTTTTAATGCCATAGGCTCTTAACTTGTTAAGCAGCCACATGTGTGGCACCTTGTCAAAGGCATTCTGAAAATCCAAGTAAACCACATTCAGTGACTCTCCTTTGTCTATTCTGCCTGTTATTTCTTCAAAGAGTTCAAACAGATTTGTCTGGCAAGATTTCCCATTAAGGAAACAATGCTGACTTTGGCCTACTTTATCATGAACCTCCAACTACCCTGCAACATCATCCTTAATAATGGATACCAACATCTTCCCAACCACTGAAGTCAGACTATCTTGTCTATAACTTCCTTTCTTCAGCCTCCTTCCTTCTTAAAGAGTGGAGTAACATTTGCAATTTTCCTGTCTTCTGGAACCATTCGAGAATCTAGTGATTCTTGAATGGTCATTAATACTGCCTCTACAATCTTTTCAGATACCTCTTTTAGAGCTGTGGGGCGTAGTCCATCTGGTCCAGGTGACTTATCTATCTTCAGACTTTTCAGTTTCACAAGTAACTTCTTAGTAATAGCAACTACACTCACTTCTGCCCCCTAACACTCTCAACTTTCTGGCAGACTGCTCGTGTCCTCCACAGTCAAGAATGATGCAAAATACTTATTGAGCTCATCTTTCATTTCTTTGATCCCCATTACTACCTCTCCTGCATAATTTCCCAGCAGACCAATATCTATTCTTGCCGCTCTTTTACTCTTTATAAATCTGAAAAAAAGTTTTTGGTATCCTTTTTAATCTTACTGGCTAGCTTACCTTCATATATTATCTTTTCATTCCTTATGGTTTTTCTAACTTCCTGCTAATTTTTTCTCAATTTTGCTTTTATGCTGTCTTTGACTTCCTTTAACAGCCACGGTTACCTTGCCCTCCCTTTAGAATACTTCTTCATCTATGGGCTGTATTTATACTGCACTTTCTGAAATTCCCCCAGAAATTCCAGCCAGTGCTGTTCTACTGTTATCCCTGCTAGTGCCCTCTTCCAATCAATCGGAATCAGGTTTATTATCACCGGCAGGTCTCATGAAATTTGTTAACTTAGCAGCAGCAGTTCAATGCAATACATAATATAGAAGAGAAAAATAAAATAATAATAAATAAGCAAATCAATTACAGTGTATCTACACTGAATAGATTAAAAATTGTGCAAGAAAACAAAAATATTATATATTAAAAAAGTAGTGAGGTAGTGCTCAAGGGTTCAATGTCCATTTAGGAATCAGATGGCAGAGGGGAAGAAGCTGTTCCTGAATCGCTGAGTATGTGCCTTCAGGCTTCTGTACCTCCCACCTAATGGTAACAGTGAGAAAAGAGCATACCCTGAATGCTGGAGGTCCTTATTAATGGACAATACCTTTCTGAGTCACTGCTCCCTAAACATGTCCTGGGTACTTTGTAGGCTAGTACTCAAGATGGATCAGACTAAATTTTCAGGCTCCAGAAGTCCATAAGATATAGGAGCAGAATTAGGCCATCCAGCCCATCAACTCTCCTTCACTATTCCATTATGGCTGATCCAGGATCGCACTCAACCCCATATACCTGCCTTCTTGCCATATCCTGATTGATCAAGAAACTATCAACTTCCACATTAAATGTACCCATGGACTTGGCCTCCACCGCAGTCTGTGGCAGAGCATTCTGTAGATTCACTACTCTGGCTAAAAAAAATTATTTTTACCTTTGTTCTAAAAGGTCACCCCTCCGTTTTGAGGCTGTGCCCTAAAGTTCTGGATACACCCACCATAGGAAACACGCTCTCCACATCCACCCTATCTAGTCCTTTCAACATTTGGAAGGTTTCAGTGAGATCCCCCTAGGTCAGTAGTGGACCCATTACTGACCTCTGAGAAATACCACTAGTCACCGGCAGCCAACCAGAAAAATCCCTCTTTATTCCCACTTGTTGCCTCCTACCTGTCAGCCATTGCTCTGTCCGTGCCAGTATCTTTCCTGTAATGCCACAGAATTTTATCTTGTTAAGCAGCCTTGTGTGTGGCACCATATCAAATGCCTTCAGGAAGTCAAGGTAAATGACATCCACTGCCTCTCCTTTGTCCACCCTGCTTGTTACTTCTTTGAAGAACTCCAGCAGATTTGCCAGGCAAAATTTCCCTTCACAGAAACCATGCTAACTTTGACTTATTTTATCATGAGTGTCCAAGTACCCCAAAACCTCATCCTTAATAATAGACTCCCAACACTTTCCCAACCACTGAAGTTAGGCTAACTGGCCTATAGTTTCCTTTCTTTTGCCATCCACCCTTCTGAAAGAGTGCAAATGACATTTGCAATCATCCATTCCTCTGGGACCATGCCGGAATCAATTAGTCCTTAAAAGATCATGACCAATGCATCCATTATTTCTTCAGCAACCTCTCAGGATTGTGGGATGTAGCCCATCTGGTTCAGGTAACTTATCCACCTTATGACCTTTGAATTTGCCTAGCACTTTTTCCTTTGTAATAGCAATGGCACTCACTCCTGCTCTCTGACACTCACGGATCTCTGGCACATTGCCAATGTCTTCCACAATGAAGACTGATGCAAGGTGCCCATTAAATTCATCTGCCATTTCATTGTCCCTCATTACTACCTCACCAGCATCATTTTCCAGTGGTTCAATATCAACCCTCCTCCCCTTTACTCTTTTTATAACTGAAAAAAACTTTTAGTATCCTGTTCTATATCATTGCACTTCACCCTCATATTTCATCTCTTCCCTTCTAATTGCTTTTTAGTGCCTTTTGTTGGATTTTAAAAGATTCCCAATCATCCAACTTCCCACACACTATTGATACTTTATATGCCCTTTCAATAGACAATAGACAGTAGGTGCAGGAGTAGGCCATTCGGCCCTTCTAGCCAGCACCGCCATTCACTGTGATCATGGCTGATCATACACAATCAGTACCCCGTTCCTGCCGTCTCCCCATATCCCTTGACCCCACAATCTATAAGAGCTCTATCTAACTCTCTCTTGAATGCATCCAGAGACTTGGCCTCCACTGCCTTCTGGGGCAGAGCATTCCACATATCCACCACTCTGCGTGAAAAAGTTTTTTCGCATCTCTGTTCTAAATGGCCACATTCCTTGGGCTATCCTGCGCCTTGTGAACTATTCTCAGAAACGTCAGCCCATCTCTGCTCTGCCATCATCCCCACCAGTATCCTCCTCCAATCCACCTGGGAAAGCTCCTCTTTCACACCTCTGTAATTTCCTTTATTCCATTGCAATACTGATACATGTGACTTATGCTTCTCCCTCTCAAGAGTCTTTTTACCCTTGCAGTTTTTTTTAACTCTACCTACAAAGATTCTACATCTTCCGTTCCTATTTCACCTTTTTCTATGGATCTGATTTCATTTTTTTACTAACAGAGCCACTGTGGTGAACCACATATACCTGTCTGGACTCGCCCCCCCCCCCCCCCCCCCCGCTGACTGCTCCTGTGGCTCCTCCCACAGACCCCTGGATAAAGGCAATTGGAGGCACTGCTCCTCCCTCAGTCTCCAGGATGTTGTGTGATGGTCTCTTGCTGCTGACAGTGCTTTCTTCCAGCTAATAAAAGCCTATCTCGCCTCACGTCTCCAAGAGTTATTGATGGTGCATCAGCCACCTCACCCACTGCCTACCTGCCCATCCTTTCGATACAGTGTGCCTTCTTGGGACACTGAGTGCTCAACTATGATCTTCTTTCAGCCACAACTCATCAATCTCTAACTGTGCTACTAGATCATCAACCTTATTCCTTATATTGCATGCATTCCTGCTCCTCAGTCTCTTCCCTGACTCCCTGTACTCTCTATGCAGGGCTGCTTCCCCCCCCCCCCCCCCCCCGTGTCATTGGTGCATTGGTGCCAATGAGCATCATGACCTCAGATTGCTTATCCTTCTTCTTGAGAATCTTCTGCAGCCACTCTGAGACATCCTGGATTCTAGCATCTGGGAGGCAACACACCATTCTGGCTTCTCTTTTGCGGTCACAGAATTTGCTGTCCTTCATCTAACTATTGTCACTGTCGCTCTGCCTGACTTTACCTTTCCCTGCTGAGCCACAGTGCCACTGGCCTGGCTGCTGCTGCTAGTGTGCCCTTATAGGTTGTCCTCCCAGTGGTATCCAAAGGAGTATACTTGTTGCTGAGGGGAATGGCCACAGGGGAAACCTGCACTGACTGTTTGCTTCCTTTGCTTCTCTTGGTAGTCAATCATCTGCTATCTGAAACCTGCACTCTGTGTGTGACCACCTCAGTAAAAGTCTCTGTTATGAAGTTAACAGCTTCCAGAGATGGTCCTGAGTGCATTGCCCACAGCGGTACTTCCTTGACCTTGTCAGTCAGGAGCTGAAGTTGGAAGTACTTCTTGCAGATGTAGTCATCGATTACATATTTGGCCTTTAGCTCTCTTATAGCTAGGAGGACGCTTTTGTTTAAATGGAAAGATGTTCTTCCTCCTACTCATGCTCAATGGCTATGTAATGTTATGTCATGTTTAGCTTTAGAGAAGATTCGTTGTTCAATTTCTGAATCTTGTCAGGACTTTCAAACACTGTGAGGACCTTTTCTGAATTATTTTCAAAACCTTCAATTCGTTATTTAAACAGATGTTGGCTATTATTAATTTTTATTATATAAGAAGTTATTTACCTTCTTTTCTCCTTAATGAACAGCTTCGGTCTTGGTAGGGTTTAGATTTTTTTTCTTTTGTAATAAATTAATATAGTTTAATATAACTATTGATTAACTTATATGAATACGGGGTAATGTAGTTGTTATTATGAACAGATATAATGTAACTGGTGCTTTTTAAAATCTTTTCTGACCTTTTATATACACTTTCTTGTACTCTGTATTCTTCTAATAAAAATATTGGAAAAGATGTAGTCATCAGGGATACTTATAGGTATCTTGAAATTCCGCATCTCACAAGAGGAGCGTTCTGGTGCATGAACTACCATCTTGCCTACACTTGTTATATCTCTGACTTCTCAAACATAAGTTCTAGCCTGCCCCTGTTCTTGCCCAAGCCTGTTGAGCCAAAGGAAGTCCACTTTAATGCTGTTCACTCTAATAATGGCTGCTCCATTGAATGATTGTTGATGCCAGACTGGGTGGTTTAAAGCATCTCAAAACCACTGATCTGGGATTTTCACACAGGACATTCTCTAGATTTAACAGAGATGGGTGTGCAAAACAAAAAAAAGTACAGTGAGCAGCAGGCAGTTCTGTGGGTAAAAACACCTTGTTAATGAGAGGGTCAGAGGAGAATGGCCAGACTGGTTCAAGCTGACAGGAAAGTGGCAGTCACACAAATAACCATGCATTACAACAAATAAAAAAAATAAAACTCATGGTATGGAAGGGAGAGTGGCAAATGGATCCAAAACTGGCTTAATGGTAGGATGCAAGGGGTAATTGTGGATGTGTTTTTTCTGGTATCTCCTAAGTCATCTTTCCAATAGTGTAATAAAGTCACTTGTCAATATTTCTGGCTCTCCTCATTTTTCACACGTCCTTATCCTTTCTGAAATACACTGTGAACAGTAATATTTAGTTTCCACATGACTTAAGAATTGCAAATCAGGTGTTAGCTCAAGATTTGTCAATTTTGCACTATGTGTTGAATGTGTCTCGATTTTTTACGTGTTTTTCTGATACTGTATTCTGCCAATATATTGTATGAATGGAAGCTAGAACAGAAGCACCCAGATAAATAATATAAATGGTTAAGAACGGATGTTTGCTCTGTCTTTCAAGGGTTCCTAACAATTTTCTATGAGTTATTTTGGAAGAGAAGTGTCCTGACCTGGAAGATGTGGAGCTGCTTCTTACATACATGCAGCTTGACCTCTGCAGAATGCTTAAAAGAACTATGGCCTAGAAATGAGTAATTTCTTTGGAGAAGTGAAGTGGGGCAAGGAAGGGGGTGAAGCAAGAGTGAACTGCAGACTTCACCAGCTAGGTGTGAGCCTGTGAGAGTTGAATTCATTATAATAGCCAATTCTAGGCTCTCTATATGCACTCACTAGGACTACCATAATAAGCTTTTCTTCCATGATTTCCCATCATAGCAGAAGGTGGTAGATGTGGTGGAGTAAGGTCATGGGATGGAGCATGTTTAGGAAGTGATGATTAGAGCAGTGGAGTGGAGATGGCAAGGAGAGGTTAGTAGGAAGATCAAGGGCGAGAGAAAATTGGAGGCTGAGATGGAGATAAGACCAGAGTGAGATGTTAGGGAGATTGGGTGGGCTAGGTAGAAAATTGCCAGAAATTGGGAGGTGCTTGGGAGGTAAAATGGAGAAATTTTGGAGAGGTCAAGGGCAGGATTGATGGTATGAAAATTGGTCGAAGATTGGCACAACTTTGGGGGAGTGTTCAAAGTGAGTAACAGGTATAGGCAGGTAGGAGCAAATGAGGTACTTGAGGAGTATAAGAAATGCAAGAGAAACTTAAGAAGGAAATCAGGAGGGTTCAAAGAAGAAATGAGGTTGCACTAACAGACAAGGTGAAGGAGAATCCTCAGGACTTCTACAGATATATTAAGAACAAAAGGATAGCAAGAGACAAAATTGGTCCTATGGAAGCTCAGAGTGGTAATCTAGGTGTGGAGCCAAAAGAAATGGGGGAGACCTTAAATGTATTTTTTGCATCTGTACTTACTCTGGAGACAGACACAGAGTCTACGGATGTGAGGCAATGCAACAGCAAGGTTACGGACCATATACAGATTACAGAGGAACAGGTGTTTGCTGTCTTGAGGCAAATAAGGGTGAGTAAATTCTCTGGGCCTGACAAGGTGTTCCCCTGGACCCTGTGAGAGGCTAGTGCAGAAATTGCAGTGCCCTAACAGGGATATTTAAAACATCCTTAGCGACATGTGAGTTGCCAGAAGACTGCAGGATAGTTAATGTTGTTCAGTTGTTTAAGAATAAGCCAGGAAATTATCAACTGGTGAGTCTGACATCAGTAGTGGGAAAGTTCTTGGAGAATATTCTAAGACCAGATAAATATGTATTTAGATAGATAGGGACTGATTAGGGATAGTTAACATGACTTTGTGTGTGGTAGATCATGTCTAACCAATCTTATTGAGTTTTTTTGAGCAAGTTACCAGGAAATTTGATAAAAGCAAGACAGTGTACATGGACTTTAGCAAGGCCTTTGACAGGATCCTGCATGGGAGGTTGGTCAGGAAGGTTCAGTTGCTCAGCATTCAAGATGAGGTGACAAATTGGATTAGACATTGGCCTTGCAGGAGACACTAGAGAGTTTTAGTTGATGGCTGCGTGTTTGACTGGAGGTCTGTTATAGTGGTGTCCCAGAAGGATTAGTGCTAGGTCTATTGTAGTTTGTCATCTACATCAACAATTTGGATGATAATGTGGTAAATTGTACTGGCAGATTTGCAGATGACACCAAGGTTGGAGGTGTAATGGACAGTGAGGAAGATTATCAATGCTGAGTGTGATCTGGACCAGCTGGAAAAACGGGCTGAAAAATGGCAAATGGAATTTAATGCAAACAAATAAGAGTTGTTCTATTTTGGGAGGACCAACCAGGGTAGGTCCTATATGATGAGCAAAAGTGTACTTGAAGTGTGATAGTGCAGAGGTATCTGGGAATACAGATCCATAATTCCTTGAAAGTGGCATCACTAACGAAAGCTTTTGGCACTTTGGACTTCATAAATCAACATTATACTGAAGTTGCATAAGATGTTGGTAGGGTCTAATTTGGAGTATTTTGTCTAGTTTTGGTCACTTACCGACAGGAAAATGTAAATATGATTGAAAGAACGCAGAGAAAATTTACAAGAATGTTGTTGCCAGGACTTGAAGACCTAAGTTATAGTGAAAGGTTGAATAGGTTAGGGCTTTATTCTCTAGAATGTAGAGGATTGAGCAGAGATTTGGCAGAGGTATACAAAATTATGAGGGGTATAGATAGGGTAAATGCAAGCAGGCTTTTTTCACTGGGGTTGAGTGAGACTACTAGAGGTCATGGATTAAGGGTGAAGGGTGAAATGTTTCAGGGGAACATGAGGGGGAGTTTCTTCCCTCAGAGGGTGGTGAGGTATGGAACAAGCCTCCAGCACAAGTTGTGGATGCAGGGTCAATTTCAACATTTAAGAGAAATTTGGATAGGTATGTTGATGGGATGGGTGTGGAGGTCTATGGTCTGTGTGCAGGCCGATGAAACTAGGCACATTAATGGTATGGCATGAACTAGATGGGCTGAAGGGCCTGTTTCTGTAATGTAGTGTTCTAAGACTCTATAACTCTAAATCTCTCCCCTTTCATCTTGTATCTGTGCCCTGTAGTGTTGGAATACCTGACCAGGGGGAGAAACATGATGACCATCTACATTATTCATACCCTTCATAATTTTATAAATGTCTGTGAGTTCACCTCTCATTCTCCTATGCTCCAAGGAATAAAGATCCAGTGTAGCCAAACTCTCCTTATAACTCAGATCCTCTACTCCAGGCAGCATCTTCTTAAACCTTTGCATTCTCTCAAACTTGAGAATGTCTTTCCTATACCCATTAAACAAAAACTGTATATAATACACCAAGTGCGATCTCATAACTGCAATATAATGTCCCTGGACTCCCAAACTTGATGGCCTGACTGTTGAATGGCAATATACTAAATGCCCCCTTCATCACATTGTCTACATGTGTTGCCTCTTTCAGCAAACTATGCACTTGTGATCTCCAGGTCCCTCTTTCCCACTGCACTCATCAATGCCCTGCCATTCACTATATAGGTCCTACCCTGGTCTGATTGTCCAAAATACATCACCTCACACTTAACTGTTTAATCCATTTTCCATTCCTCAACCCATTTCTCTAACCAATCAAGATCTCTTATCAGCAAGACCCCCTAATTTAGAATCATCAACAAACTTGCTAATCATACCAAATACATTAAAATCCAAATCATTTACATAAATAATGAATAAGGGAAGTCCCAACACTGATTTCTGGTGCACCCACTAGTCACCAGTTGCAGAATTAACCATCACCCTCTGCCTCATACCATCGGGGTAATTCTGAATTCACCTCGCTCCCTCAAAATCCCATGCAAGCTCATCTTCCACATCAGCCTGCCATGCAGAACCTTATTAAAGTCCATATAGACACCATCCACTGCTCTATCTTCATCTATTTCCTTAGTTACCTCTTCAAAAATTCCAAAATATTCATCAACCATGACCTCCCATACACAAAATGCTACTGACTATTCCTTATTAGGTCTTGACTATCCAAGCAATGGTGGATCTTGTCCCTTAGAACTCCCTCCAGTAACATCCCTACAAGTAAGTAAAGCTCACAGACCTGTAGTTACCTGGTCTATCCTTGCCATCTTCTTAAACAATGGAACAACTTTAGCCACCCTCTGATCTTCTTGAACATCACACTGGCTAATGACAAAGCAAATAACAAGGGACTCCGCGGTTTCTTCCTTGGTCTCCCATAAGGTCCAGGGATGAACTAGTTCAGACCCTGGGGATTTGCCTACCATAATGTACTTCAAACCTGCATATGCCTCATTCTTCATAATAAGCATATGATCCAAGACCTCACTACTTATCAACAGTATTCTCTGTAGTAAACATAGAGGAGAAATAGATGTTAAAATTCTCAGCCATCTCCTGCACTTCACACACAATGTGATGGGGTTTAAGAGGACCTAATCTCTCTCAACTCACCCTCTTACTGTTAATATAACTGAAGAACCTCTTTGGATTACCTTTAAACCTACCTTCCAAATCCAGTCAACTCCAGCTGGATCCTGCCTAATGCCCACAAAGATGGTTCTGGTCCTCTTCAGGGCTTTAACCTGTGGACCTGTTCTATACCTGCTCTATCTTTGTCTATAGCTCTTTTAGAACTAATAGAATTGTAATCACTAGCCCCAAAGTGGTCCCCAATTGCCACTCAGCCCACCTCATTCCCTAAGAGGTGGTCCAGTATTGTTTTCCCAGATAGAATTTTCTATATATTGTATGAGGAAACTGTATTGGATGCATTGCACAAATTCTGTTCCATCCAAGCCTCTTGCACTCTGGGTGGCCCAGCTGATATGGGGAAAGTTAAATTCTTCCACCAGCAGTACCCTTCTATTCTCACAACTGTATGCAATTTCTCAACAAACTTACTGATAATTGCTATGATATGGTCTATGATATAACTCTACTAAGTTGACCCGACTCTTCTTATTTCTAATTTCTACTCAAATGGCTTGATTAGATGACCGCTCAGGAATATTTCCTCTAAGCACTGTTGTTATGTAATCTCTTATCAAAAAGCAAAGCTCCCTCTAGTCCTACCTATACCTCTGTCACATGTACAGCATCAGTATCGCAGAGCATTGAGCTGCAGTCCTACCCTTCTCTCAGCCACGTTTCTATTACGGCTCCAACATGCCAGTCCCGAGGCATCCCATGCCCTCTGTTCATCTACCTTACCTGTTAAGCTACGTGGAATGTGATTATCAGTGATGAAGGAAAACAGAAGTTATTTTACCGAAGAACAGCTTGTCCTGTAACATCTTATCACTACAGTATTTCTCGGAAACTATCAAGGTACACATGGGTCCTTAAAGTAATATAAATTCAAGCTTTAATCCTCAGGTTAAAATCTTTATGGGCAGTCACAACCTGTTCTATTTGTCAGTCATATTTACGTGATTGAAAATCATGGAAGTGATAATGACAGGATGATGTCACTGTCCATTTCCAATAGTTCCACGTGTGTGAATATCTCTGCATGGAGGACCACAACACAACTTAAGGATCTTGTTTCTTTAATATAAATTTTAAAAATTCTTGTAATATGGGATACATTAAATGATTTTTGATCTAATACTATAAAATCTCATTTCCATATAAATTGGTACTTCACTGGTTTCCTTAGAAATAAAAGCACAAGATCATTTTCACCATCAGTGCTCTGCTGGCTTCCTACCACCAGAACCAAAGTGATGAAGGACGTATGAAATTCAGAAGCTGCATTAATATAGTTTAAAATGCCAGGCATTATGTCTCAAAGTGTCAACACCAAATAATATATATAGTCAACTAGATGTTAGTGAAACAATGAGAGTTGTAATAGGTCACTTCTAAAATTATTGATAAATATATATTAAAAACAGAATGAGCAATAAAATTTATCCAGCTCATACTTACTGTTAATCCTAAAATTAACAACTTATTTACACCAGTGTCAACCTTTATGTTTGTCTGCAAAATGCAGAAACACTGGGAGTGGACAGAAATTGAATTTATAGAATCTAATTACGCAATGAAAAACTGCCAGCTTCCAACTTTAATCCCAGTTCACTACAATGAAGTTAGGAAGCCCCTATGGGTGAAGTAAGTTGACTATGTGCTAATTTGAGATTCCCAAGCTTAATTCAGGATTCCCAGTGAATCACTTAAAGAACACAATATCTCTGGACAGTATCTGAGGAGCTGATAAACAAATCTGTTTTTTAAAATCAGAGCTTCATGGTACTGAGACACATCCTAGGATGGGCTGGGACACATCACCAGTGATGTAACCTGGGGTCATCGGGTATTTTGGGTCTCTCAACATCAGACACCCTCGCCCAGTCTACCGAGCCACAGTTGATCAGGCCCTGGCTTGTGACCCACCTGCATTTGTCCACTGGTCATACCTCTTGATCAATAGCTGTCCAGAGGCTTGCTCACCAGAGCACCTATCTTGAGTCATTCTGTAAATCCCCTTTTTTTTCAGGAGATGATTTAAGGGTGAAGGCAACATGGCCAACGTAAAACAGAAAAGTTTTAATTTAAATTATTTGAAAATATCTTAACACATCTGATCAATTGCTATTTCCTGCACAAAATGATAAAAGGCATTGAAGAGTATATAGTGAGAAACATTCCCCAATGGAAGAGGTTTCCACGACCAGAAGACATTGGTTTAACATTGAGATATAATAGGTTTAGAGGGGATCTGAGGAAGAGTTTTTCCACCCAAAGGATGGTTGCAATCTGGAACGCGCTGCCAGAGGTGCAGAGGTAGGTAGGTACTAGCACAAAATTTAGGAAGCATCTGAATGAGCCTTGAATCAACAAGACATTGTAGGCTATGGACCAAGTGTTGGTAAATGGGATTAATATAAATATGTACTTGATGGTGGACATAGATAGGGTGCACTGAAGGACTGGTTTCAGTTTTGCTTGACTATGACATTAAGGGATTAAAATAGAAACTGCTGCATATTAAGAATTAGCTGCAAAACTATATCAGCTGATATATTTTTCTAATTTTAAAGCAGTGATAAGAAGATAATAATTCTGCTGGCAAGGTTTTAGCAAGCTCTGGGGCACAACATTTCCATTTCCGATGTGCCTTGCTCTATGGCACCTTCTGCAGGGGGCTTGTGGCATCCAGAGACATTGACACATCCTGGTTGCTGAGCAACCAATCAATCTATAGTGTTCTGAAAACACCTTTTCCAAAAAGCCCTAATTTTCATAACCCATTAAAAATTTACATTGGGTAAAATTTACATTGTAATAATGTTGATTAAGATACTATTATCTTTAATTTATAGATAAAATATCATAAACATTAAAAATATTTATAAAATGTTTTAAAAGTCCATGAATGTTGAAATAATTTATCCGATGGAATTGGACTCCAGGGAAGGAAAGTTAGTTTTTCTGGATGGATAAGGTTATTCAGAGCAATAATGGCTTTATCTGCCTTAGACAAGCCCATTTAGCAGTATAAATTTCCTTGCTTTTTACAAGAACAATCAGTGAAGTGTTGAATTTTACACTATTTCATTGATTCTGTGCTGATTGAAAAGGCAAAGATTTCAACAGTACATCATGTGGAAAAGGATATTATTGATAGTTTCTTCTGAATTTAACTGTTGCTGTCAGTTTTAGAAAATAATGATAGCAAATACTGACAGCTTATTGTCATGACAACTAAAATGAATGGCTTATATTGATTTGGTACAATGATTTTTCACTACAGGGATGTTTTCAGTATTTCTGAATTATTCAGCAATGTTTTCTTTAAACTGAGCTGTTCCATAAAATCATACTTAGGATATTTTAATGACATGTAAACAATTGGATAAGTGGAAGAATGTCAATGATATTTTGTGCATTTTTAAAAAGCTATCATCTGTACATCACACCAATTAAGCAATATAATCTAATCTCCGTAATGTACGTCTGAGAGGGTATGCCAGCTTACCAGCTTTCAACAACTGATGATCTCACGAATGCTAAATGAATTAGCAGAATTTTGTATGCATTATGCTCCTGTTACAGCACTTAAAAATTATGGACCAATGTAAGCATAAGTAAGTAGCTGTGTAATGTATATGAATAAAGTAGTCAATTTATTTTAAACTATAGATTATAATAGGAATTTTTTTATCTATCATGGTATATGTCATCAATGGTAATGAGCAGGACTTAATACTCAACTTTAATTTGCCCTCGAGAAATTGGTGTTGGGAGACTTATTGAACTGCTGAACACCTTGTGATGAAGATACACCAATTGTTTGACTAGCTATGGAGTCAAACCACGATAAGGATGGTATCTATTACTGTACTCATAATTTAGCTCTCCCAAAAAGCTGACTGAAAGTTTTCTTATTTATTCCAGAAGGGGGAGACATATGGCTGAAATTCAAATACAAAACAGTGTCTTAAACAGCAATATACAAGTATTTTTCTTTGTTTTGAAATATACATTCAGTATTTCTTTGTCCTTTGACCTCAGTCAGATTAAATTCAGCTGAACAATTTCAGGCATAGGGGCACCTGGAATGAAATGATTGTCTATAAGATATTTGTCTATAGATTTCGTAATTCAGCCACGTTGACTTGGCGTGTACTCTTTCCAATGAAGCTGGTAAGTTACCGATATTTATTTGGGAGCACACACTTCTTTGCCTTAAACTCCTCTTTACCACCCTCCTCACCCTCATTCCACACACCTTCCACACACATCTGCCCTATTGGAAGAACTGATCCCAATTCTCATGTTATGAGTTTATGGCCCTTAATACTAATTCTCCCAGTCTGGTTCTGGTCCCACACCCATCACCACTACCATTATCACCAATGGCTGGTCTGCTAATCCTAGTCTCTCTTCCAATATCCCAAACTCCAAGGCAATCTTTCCCACTCCCTGCTGAACCACTACACATGCCCATTTGGCCACTAACCACTGGCAGGTTAGTATGAGAGCTGGCAGGCATGTTTGTGTTTTCACATATGCTCACCACTTCGTCAGTTGCATCAGAAGTTTGGTTTTCAGCCTGTGCATTTTCATCAGAGGGCCCATGTACCCAGTAATCACTTATTTAACACTGAGATCCATCAGAGTACAGTAGAATTTCTAGACAAGAAGTCATAAAAAAGATTTGGATAAAATTAAAAGATCAGTTAATTACAGCTATTTGCATTTATTTTCTGATAAAAATATTGAAAATTGCATGCAATGTTTAATGATACAACATAAAGCAGCCTATCTTTGCTCTAGTTGCATTATCTAGTAGTAAAACAAAAAGGTATTTTGATTTCATGGTTTCAAGACAGCAACACACTTAATAACAAATACATTTGAAATGTGCCCATTATTAAATAGTAGCAAACCATTGGCATGGTGTACCACAAACAGCAATGAAATAGATGAACACCTAACAGTTCAGGGCATCCTATTGAGTGGCTCTTTAGTTGAACTTTATCTCTCAACCTTCAGTTTAAGGTTCTTTAGTGGGTCTGCAATATGATAAACTGTGAGGAATCAGGGGATATGATATCACAGAGAATGCTAGAGGTTATAATCTGAAGCCAAGTCAGTTTTTGGTCCTAGAAAGATGCATCAGATGAGGTTGTGCATTGAGCTAGCCGAGGCCCTCATGGCTGCAAAATTTTATTATTCACAAGGGTCAAGGCATTGCCTTTCCAGACCTAATTCTTGGAAGGGCTTTACTTTCATGACCTGGGTTCTGGTGGTTGGGGGATGGGTGTGGGCCATCACAATAATGGAGTGAGCCAGAGTGTCAGCTATCCAACGACCTCAAGATTCAGACTGGGGGTAATTAGGTTGTTGTGGGGGGGGGGATGCTGAGAAATTTGGTGATTACCTGCTGAGAGATGGGTCATGTTTTAGGATATCAGATTGGGAAGGATTGGGTTTTGGAGTATAAAGAAATGCTGTTGAGATGCATGTTTATTACAAAGAGAACTCAAGTGGGTTCTGAGTACTGATAATCACAGCCTGTGACCTGGTCTACACCCCATATAGATTATGCTGAAGTAGGTCTCAGATTTGTTTTGAAGGTTTGCCTTTGCTACAATGTATGCAGAACCAAAATTATGGAAGTGAAGTCATAATTATCATAATGGTAATAGTGTTCTACCTTTCTGTGATGAATTTAATTCATAATTCACTCTTAAGTACACTAATGTGTTAAAATTCACAGGTACATTAGCAGAATAAAATGAATTGCCCGGCAATTTGTGGCCATCTATAACTCATAAGGTATTTCTTCTTCAACAAACATTGCTGAATAATTTACATGTTAATAGCATACTTGCCAGATAGGCTGCATCTGTTTTATTTGTTGGTTAAAGGACCATTATTGAGTAGACTCCTAGTTCTTTGAAATTGTCCTGAGGGATCTTTCATATTCATCTGAGAGATAATGGGAGATAAAGCTGCTTTTTAATATCTGTGTAAAAGATATCAGTGCCAATAAATTAGCATTCCCTCAATAGAGCAGTTTTGATTATGTACTCAAACCTTCAGAGTGGAATTTATTTCACAATGTTATGAATCTGTCAGTAACATTGCCCATTGTACCAACACTGATAGATTTTAGCAAATGACAAATTCCTTCTCCACAAGAAAATTCTTAGTTTTAATACATAGTTTAACTATCAGAAAGTATTAAACACATTTCTTCTCCTTCTTAACCAGTTCCTTGGCATTGAAACCAAAAGAGAACATGCTGGAAAAGAAATAGCAGGGCAAACAGCTTCTGAAAAGAAAGAAATGAACTACCTGTACTTTGGATCTGTGACCTTTGATTAGAACTGGGAAAGAGAGAGAGAGATAAGTGTCTGGATTGAAGATGAATTATTTCCACTCCATTTTTATGATTCTGAGTTAACTGATGAGGTCAGTGTGTGAATTTCATAATCTTCCATTAATAGTTCAGATGATGGGATGGGCAGGTTTACAGTTTGTGAGGTAGTTTGCTCCTGCTGCTTACCCAGGGCCTCTTTGTGCTCCCAATGCATGGCTACTGGTTCTCAATGTCAGTTTGACTGGCCTTTCTCCATGCTGAGTGTGGACGGACCAGATTTTCCCGGGAGTCAATGGAGGTATGGCATTTCTTTAAATGGTGTATCTTTTTCTACGTCCAATTCAATTGCACCTCTACTGAGTCATAGAGCCATGCCTGGCCAACCTCTCCCTATCATTCAGGCCCTCTAGCCCTAGCAACATTCTCATAGATCTTTTCCACATTCTCTTTTCTTTGCATTCAGTCTGGTCATGAGGATTTATCCACTGTTACGAACCCCGTAACTGGGTCACTTACCAGCAAGGTAGAGACGTCCATTGAAGTCTGATGATACTATTTTTAACAGTATTTATTAGTAAAAATACACAAAAATAATATCAATGCAAATATACAGATAATATACGTCGTCAATACTAAACCTAAAAGTGCAGGTATAATAATAATCTATAAGAAATAAGCTCTATCGTTGTCTAGGGGATAATGAATTGTCCGATGGAAACATAAAGTTCACTGCAGTTCCACAAGCTGCCGTCTTTTGGTTGTCGCTGTGTTGCACTTTGTTGGAGAGAGAGAGAGAGAGAGATCATGGGAACATTGACCGCTACAGGTTTTTCCAACCTTTATGATTTCGATCCATCAGGTGTCTCGTTGTCGTGGCCGTTCAATTGTGGCCTCTCCTTTAGCTAAACCGTTCTTCCGTGGTGAGCCCGCCACCCTGGCAAGGGTGGCACATGAGCCCCCCACAGGCATTCGCTATAAAACGCTGTCACAGGATCTCTAGCGTTTCTCCTGGTGCGTCTAAAGGGGTTGTTCCCCAGACCCCTCTTTTATCCTTACTCATGGGGTCTCAGATGTCAATCAGGTTGGGATGATGCAATCCCTCAACCAGCCCACTCTGGTCGTCCCCTGAGGGGTTTAAATGAATAGTACAGTACTCAATACACAATTCCGTAAACAGTGACAATGGCCGTTATCAGTGGTTCCGTTCCGCTGATGTCAGGACACATTCCAAAACTTGTGTATTCTGGATGTCTCTCTCTCATTTCCTAGGTCTCAGACCCGAAATAATAGCGAATTTTGCGATTCTCAAAAAGGAGGGGGCGACTTTGTACCCTTCAGCCCCTCAGAGTTGCTTCACATTCGTAACACCACCCTAATGTGCTGAAACCTGGAAATACCAAATGTCCTCACCAATTGTTTCCTTTATCCCTTGATCAACTGTGATTTTCTCCTGCATAAGTACTGAGGAGAAATATTCATTAAGAATCCCACCTACAGTATCTCCTGCTGTTCGAAATACTGGCAGGTCTGCTGATGGAAACATTTATTTGGCTGCTAGAGAATAAAAAACTTGTTCACAAAAATATCAATTGTATTGTGGTGAACTACATATACCCGTCTGGACACGCCCCCTGCTGACTGCTCCTGTGGCTGCTCCCACAGACCCCGGTATAAGGGCGATTGAGGTCTGAGCCCGGCCTCTCTGTCTCCAGGATGTAGTATGGTGGTCAACCACTGCTTGTTCCTTCTTTCAGTCAATAAAAGTCGATATCTCGCCTTTACGTCTCAGAGAGAGTTATTGATGGTGCATCATGTATAAAAATACTATCATCTTTAAAAACATATGCCTTTGTAAGATTTTTTGAAGAAATTTCTTTTTCAGATTTGAGAGAAATATTGAACAGCTTGGAAAATTTTATAAAGAAAATTGTTAATTCTCTAACATATGTATTTTACAAGAGCCCTCTGTGCAAATGTAATTGAGGCACATTGAAGTTGGAAAGATACATGTCATGGGGTAATCTTGCATTGCATATTGTATTTGATATGATCAGCAGCAAATGGAGGTAGATAAAACATACTGCATGAAATCATTTAATTTTATTCATAAATCATTTTTATGTATAATTGGTCACTATTCTTCTTCCAAAAGAATCATACAAGAATCACCAGACTAAATCTTAGTACAGATAGTGTCAAGCAAATCCCACATTTTCTTCATTCTTCTTTGCCGTAATGCTGCACCAAACTTCCAGCAAATGTTTTAGACCATAAGATATAGGAGCTGAATTAGGCCATTTGGACAATTGAGTATTCTCCACCATGTCAAAAGACATAGAACATAGATTACAGGCCCCTCGGCCCACAATGTTGTGCTGACCCTCAAACCCTGCCTCCCTTATAACCCCCCACCTTGAATTCATAGAAATGTAGAAAACCTACAGCACAATACAGGACCTTCGGCCCACAAGTTGTGCCGAACACGTCCCTACCTTAGAAATTACTAGGCTTACCTTTAGCCCTCTATTTTACTAAGCTCCATATACCTATCTAAAAGCCCCTCAAAAGACCCTATCGTATCCACCTCCACCACCATTGCCGGCAGCCCATTCCATGCACTCAACATTCTCAGAGTAAAAAACTTACCCCTGACATCTTCTCTGGACCTAGCACCTTAAAACTGTGTCCTCTTGTGGCAACAATTTCAGCTCTGGGAAAACCTGTGTCCTCTTGCGGCAGCCATTTCATCATGGCTGATCCATTTCCCTCTCAGCCTCAATCTCCTGCCTTCTCATCGTATCCCTTTATGCCCTTAATGACTTGGCCTCCACAGTCACTTGTGCAATGCATTCCACAGATTCACCACTCTCTGGCTAAAGAAATTCCTCCTCATCTCCATTCTAAATGGACATCCCTCTATTCTGAGACCGTGTCCTCTCCCACCATAGGAAACTTCTCCACATCCACTCTATCGAGGCCTTTGCTGTAGCAGAGTTAATCTAAGGTTTAATTGGGAAAATTACAATTTATATCACTTTGCATCTTGAACTAAATGCACCCCAGCTTTGGAAATCGGGCTACAAAACACAGACAACCCTTGCATCAACATGTGCTCAGAAGCTGAGATGGTAATTCATTCATTCAGTTAAGTATATCAAAAAATATGGTTTAGACTTCAAATCTGAAAAAAAAGATTCCCGGTGTCCTGCTGTACAAGACTACCATCTGACAATATGGTCTATGTTGCAATTCTGGAAAAAATACCAGGCTTTCCTATGCACACAAATCACCAGATAATTGACATTGATGATAAAATTCAACACCACCCCTGTGTACCACCACGTCCTTTGGACATTCAAGGAAAAGACCGTTTTGAGATCAGTACCTCAAATCAAGCACAAAAATCAGGCTCCACCAGGCAGCAGTGACTTTTGCAGTCCTGTATTCATAAGCAACCTACACACTGACAGCTCAAAGCATTGGAGAGATATCGCCACTGCTACCTTCACAAAATCCCCTAAATTCACATGAAGAGGGGCAAATCATTGCCCGCCTCCTTGCCCAGGGCTATTTGTTCACATACCTGATACCAGAATCCTGAAACAGGCACACTTTGCCAAGCTCTGTCACAGAAAGAAGTTGCCAGATAGACTGAAGAAACTATCCAGAGATGTTCCCATGCCTTGCTGATATAGCATAATATCCCCATCGTTCCCTCCACATTCTACCGATTATCTGTCTACCAGGGTCAATTTACACAAGACATTAAACTTAGTAACCCGAATGTATTTATGATTAAAGAATCAATTGGAGCAACTGAAAGGAACCGATGCACTCAGCAGTAGAGTGTGCAGACCCCCACATAGACAGCTCCCAAGGTCAGGATTGAACCTGGATATCTAGTGCTGTGAGACAGCAGCAGCTCTACAAGCTGTTCCATTGTGTTGCCATCAGCTCTTGTGAATTCCTGGCCAAGTGTCACTCAAAGTGCAGATGAACAATTTGGATTGTCATTGAAAACATTCAGAGCCTCATTGGAAACACGTAGATGCTCCGTATAAAATTGAAAGCTTGCCTCCAATTCCCAAACTACCAAGCTGACTGCACGATGAAGCACCTCCTGCCCCACTTGTGGCAAAGTCTACATCTCCCTTGATGGTTCCATAAGAATCCACAGAACTTTAGGGGAAGCTTAGACCATACAACCTTAAGATATAGGAGCAGAATTAGACCATACAGCCCATTAAGTCTGCTCTGCTATGTCACCATGGCTAATCTCTGATCCCAGATTCCACTCAACCCCATACACCTGCCTTCTCACCATATCCTTTGATGCACTGACCAATCGGGAAATGATCAACTTCCACCTTAAGTATACCCACGGACTGGCCTCCACTGCAGTGTGTAGCAGAGCATTCCACAGATTCATGACTCTCTAGCTAAAAAAAATTCTACCTTACCTCTGTTCTAAAAGATCACCCCCCAATTCTGAGGCTGTGCCCTCTAGTACTGGATACCCCCACCATAGGAAACATCATCTCCACATCCATCTTTTCAACATTTGGTAGGTTTCAATGAGATTCCCATGCATTCATCTAAATTCTAGTGAGTACAGGCCCAACACTGCCAAATGCTCCTCATATGTTAACCCTTCATTCCCAGCATCATCCTTGTGAACCTCCTCTGCACTCTCTCCAATGACAACACATCATTTCTGAGATATGGGGCCCAAAACTGTTGACAATACTCTCCGAAGTGTTGTCAGCACACCCAGGTGAGCACTCATGAAGATAAGATACTTGACTACTGTTACACTCCCTTCCGCAATGCTTACACAACTCTCCTTTGCCCAGCTTTTGGAAAGTCTTCAATCCTGCTTTTGCCAACGTACAAGCAGAAGCTGAAACAAGAGGCGGCCATAGTTAAAACCGTCCACTGTTGGTCCGACCAATTGGCCTCCATGCTGCAGGATGGCTTTGGTGACGTCGACTGGAATGTCTTCCATGATGAGGATGTCTCCGAGCAGTTTACCTTCTTGGTGATGTAATATTTTTATTGTCTTACTCAGTATCCGTTCCACGTTTTGAATGCGATCTTCCATCTTCTCAATTCGAGTCTCTGCCACCACTATTTTTTGATTGACGCTGGCGAGCTCTGACTTAACATCATGGAGCTGCTGTTTTATATCTTTCTGGACCTCCATTATTTCTGTCAGGATTTCGAAGATATTCGCTGCTTCGCCTGAGCGAGGCCCAGTGTCCGCCTCGCTAGCACGCGGTCGGGTAGGAGAGCTGCTCGCTGCACTCCTCTCGGCCGCAGGCTCCGCAGAGTCGCTTTTTTATTTCCATTCTTTTTCCCCATTCTTGCCCCTCTTTTCAGTTCAAATATTTTTTGAAAAATATTATATTTAACGGGGATAACGGGGATAACGGGGCTTAATACGCACTTTTCCGAAGGAGCTAGTGACTTAAGCTGCCATTCTTGACGATGACGTCACCGGAACCCATCTGCCATTTCTTTGTCTACCTCATCAGCATTATTTTCCAGTGGTTCAATATCAACTCTCACTTCCCTTTTACTCTTTATATAACTGAAAAATCTTCTGGTATACTGCCTTATACTATTGGTTAGTTTGCCCTCGTATTTCATTTTTTCCCTTCTTATAGTTTAAAAAAAAATTCCTAATGATGGATTTTAAAAGCTTCCCAATCATCCGACTTCCCACTCACTCTTGCTACCTTATATGCCCTTTCCTTGGGTTGTATGCAGTCCTTAAGTTCCCTTGTCAGCTACAATTGCCTACCCCTGCCTACAGAACTTCCTTTCCTGTGGGACATATCTATCCTGTGTCTTGTGAACTACTTCCAGAACTTTAACCAGCCACCTCTGTTCTGCCATTATCCCCACCAGTATCCTCCTCCAATCCAGGTGGGCAAGCTCCTCTCTCATGCCTCTGTAATTCCCTTTATTCCATTGCAATACTGATACTGTGACTTATGCTTCTCCCTCTCAAATTGCAATATGAACTCAATCATATTATGATAACTGTCTCCTAAGGGTTCCTCTACATTAAGCTCCCTAATAAGATCTGGGTTATTACACAAGACCCAATCTAAGATAGACTTTCCCAGAGTAGGCTCAAGCACAAGCTGCTCTAAAAAGCTATCTTGCAGGCATTTGACAAATTCTGTCTCTTGCAATCCAAAACCAACCTAATTTTCCCAGTCCCCTTTCATATTGATGAGGATTACAATTATGTCATTGCCCTTACTACATGCCTTCTCCAGCTCCCTTTGCAATCTCAATCCCACATCTTGGCTACTATTTGAAGGCCTATATATGATTCCCATAATGGTTTTTCCTACTCTTGCAGTTTCTTAACTCCACCCACAAAGATTCAACATTCTCTCAGCTTATGTCACCACTTTCTAAAGATGTAATTCCATTTCTTACCAATAGAGCCACACCACCACCCATGCCTTCCTGCCTGTCCTTTCGATACAAATTATGTCCTTTGATGTTAAGCTCCTAGCTATGGCAGTCTTAGTGATGTCCACAACATCATACCGACCAATCTTTAATTGTGCCACAACTTCATCCACCTTATTCCAAATGCTGCAATCATTTAAATACAGCACCTTCAGTCCTGCATTCTTTGCCCTTTTGAATTTTGCCTCTGTGGTACAATTTATCTCTTTGCTCTGTCTGCATTTGTACCTGATCATTGGCTTGTCCTTCCTTACATTCATGTTATACTCATAATCTTCATCATCAACTTGTAAACCTGCTATCTCATCCTCAGCTCTATAATACTGGTTCCCATCCCCCTGCCATATTAGTTTAAACCACTTCCAACAGTTGCAGTAAACCTGCCTGGAAGAATGCTGGTCTCCCTTGGATTCAGATACAACCCATCCCTTTTATACAGGTACCATCTGCCCCAGAAGAGGTCTCAATTATCCAGAAATCTGAATCCCTGCCCCTGCCCCAATTCTTCAGCCACACATTTATCTGCCACCTCATTCTGTTTCTATCCTCACTGTTGCATGGTACATAGAAACATAGAAAATAGGTGCAGGATTAGGTCATTCGGCCCTTCAAGCCTGCACCACCATTCAGTATGATCATGGCTGATCATCCAACTCAGAACCCTGTACCTGCTTTCTCTCCATACCCCCTGATCCCTTTAGCCATAAGGGCCATATCTAACTTCCTCTTAAATATAGCCAATGAACCGGCCTCAACTGTTTCCTGTGGCAGAGAATTCCACAGATTCATCACTCTCTGTGTGAAGAAGTTTTTCCTCATCTCGGTCCTAAAAGGCTTGCTTCCCCTTTATCCTTAAACTGTGACCCCTCATTCTGGACTTCCCCAACATCGGAAACAATCTTCCTGCATCTAGCCTGTCCAATCCCTTTAGAATTTTATACGTTTCAATAAGATCCCCCCTCAATCTTCTAAATTCCAGGCGGCAATCCAGAGGCTACTATCCTGGAAGTCTTACTCTTGAGATCTTGAGATCTCGATCCAGAGGGACTGATTATGGAGAAACAAAAGATATGTGTCATGTACCAGAACTTAAAATCCAATGCAAGGAAGTGTTATATTTTCTCTATTCTCAACACATAGTACACGGTACTACATGATAATAGTGCATTCCAACTGATAGGAACATGGGGTCCATCCGTGGGAGTGATTTGTGATATTGAACCTGAGGATATTTAATGTAGACTTGAAATCTGCACCTTCAGTTTTGACCCGTAGACCAGAGATAGCTAACAAGGTCACCATCACTCATTGGAATATTCCACCTTCCTACAACTGCAATCAATTTGATTATGTTATGCATATGTAATGCACTTAAACATGTAATTAAAAGATTAAAGCACTCTCAATATGTTTTATTTAATCCAAACAATAGATTGAGAGTTGCTTTTGTGCAATCCATTCTTTTATTTTCAATTCTACTTTCTAAGATCTATTTTTAACTTGACTTTCCATGTTAGCATGTTAGAAGTAGTACTTATTTTTTATTTTAAAAAGCAGTGAAGATTAAGTGTTTCAAACAATACACATTAATATTCTACTTATAAGTCTGAGTAAAAAGTGAATAGAAATATTAGAAAATATTCATTTCTGTTACTTACAGAATTAACATGTCTTTTTTTTTGGTCTGATGCCTAGTTTCAATAATAGCCATGATGGTCATCAGAAAGGGAAACATGATATAGCAATTAAGCTCAGTTAGCCAATTCAGCATTTGGCCAGCAATTGGAGAGCTGGGGGAGGAGGTGGATCTTCCTGTGATGGTATTCAGCAATGAAGCAGACACATATTCCCAGAGTACTTTCTTTTTATTATTTTTCTTTTATTAGCAGCAGAAAATGTTATGCACCAACACTGGGAACTGACTGTAATTCTAAGAAACTCTGCAAATTAGCAGGAATCCTGTCTTGCTAGAATCAGAACTGTTGGATACCTGCCATACAGTATTTACAACTATGGCAATAAGCAACTTTTAAATTGCATGGTTGTTCAATTTAAGTTGTTTCATAATGATTACTATAAAATGTACAATATTGCTGAATTTCATTCCTGCATTTTGACCATTTGCTGTCCAGAAGTCAGCACAAACAGTGATGTGCTGCTGGCAAGAAAAAAATTATATTTATTTTTGTGATCTCCGGAATCATATAGTTGTTACTTCCTCATATATAGAAAACTGTGAGAACGACAAATCCAAGGTACAATGAGGGGACACATCCACCACCACTAATATCCTAGCTATTATGCATTTTGTGCATAATAGCCTGCCTCAGGCATATTAGGCAATTTTTGTATGATGGTCAAAGTTCTGTGCCTGTTTTGTCATTCTTGACCTTCAGAACATAAATACAGGATATGCAAATATGAAATAATTAGAGCATTTAAGATCATGCAGAAACAGATCCCTTTTATTCATAATGTTGCTGGCAAAACTTTGGACCCCACCTATGTTTATCTTGCCTTCACATGTGCAGGAAGCATAATATGGGTATTTTACACATCATAATGGATTTTGCCACTGTTCAACGCCTGCTAGGATTGAAAGGGATCTGTCTAGGGATGGAGGAGTCCAGTATGTAAAGAGACAATCAATGCAATTTCAACACTGGGTTGTTAATTAGAAGTTCAAAGTTCAACGTTAATTTATTATCAAAGTACAAATAGGTCACCATATAAAACCCTGAGATTTGTTTTCTGATGCGTGTGCTCAGTAAATCCAAAGACCATAATAAAATCAATGAAAGACTGCACCCAACATGGCGGACAAACAACCAATCTGCAAAATACAGCAAACTGTGCAAACAGAATAGAATAAAACAATAATAATACTAAATAAATAAGCAATAAATATCGAGAATTATTGATAGGAAGAGTCCTTGAAAGTGAGTCCTAGCATTCCAGGTTTGGTATAGGAAGGGCATTAGACATTTTGAAGATCTTTTCATTGATAATCACTTCGCTTCTTTTCAGCAGCTCTCTGTTAAGTTCAATCTGCCCAATGCTCATTTTTTCAGATATCTCCAAATCCGACACTTTATTGCTCCTTTAATTCCTAACTTTCCTGAAATGCCTGCGAAAAATGCTATGGACCTATTTCTTTCCATGAATCCACTAGGTAAAGGCTTAATATCAATCATCCGAGATAAACTAGCAGCCTTACGACGGGCCCCCATGGATAAAATCAAAATGGCCTGGGAGCAGGATTTAAATATCTCCTTATCTGAGGAGAGCTGGGATTCAGTTCTCAAATCGGTTAACTCAACCTCTCTTTGTGCTCGCCACTGCCTTTTACAGTTTAAGATTGTTCATAGAGCCCATATGTCTAAATCTAAACTATCTCGATTCTACCCTAGCGTTAGTCCGCTCTGTGATAAATGCAAGAGGGGCGTGGCCTCTCTCATCCATATGTACTGGTTCTGTCCTAGCTTGGAGAAATTCTGGAAAGATGTCTTCACTACATTATCGTGTATTCTGAATCAGCACCTAGAACCAAACCCCTTAATTGCTCTGTTCGGTTTTTGGGGTGAGACAGATTTATGTCTGGGTCCGACCAAATGCCGAATATTATCCTTTGCCTCTCTCCTGGCTAGACGCTTGATCCTCCTCAGATGGAGAGATGTTGCCCCGCCCACTCATGCTCAAAAGCTTAACGACATCATGGCCTGTTTGGACCTCGAAAAAATTCATTATTCAGTTCTCAATTCGGATCTAAAGTTCCATAAGGTCTGGGGACCTTTTATCGAGAACGTTCATAACCTTCCTCTTGACTAGGGTTTTTTTTTTCTTTTCTGTCCCTTGCTTTCAGCTCCTTTTTTTTCTGGTAGAAGGCATTATTATCCTCTGTTGCTGAGTGTATTCACAGTCTGGGAGTTTGGCTGTCCTGTCTTATACTCTCTATATTGTGTTGTGGTTGGTCTGGAGTTGCTGTTGTTTTTTCTTGTGTTGTGGGGCTTGCTAAATTCTCTTCCTTTGTAGCATATTGTTATTGTATGCTTAATTTTGCACTGCTTTAATGTTCCTCATTGGGATTTGGGGTTTTTAATTTGTAAAATGTTTTGAAAAACTAATAAAAAAAATTTAAAAAAAAAGAAAGTGAGTCCTGTACCTTTTTCCCAATGGCAGCAGAGAGAAAAGAGCATGACCAGGGTGGTGGGGATCCCTGACGATGGATGCTGCTTTCCTGTGGCAGTGCTTCATGTAGATGTGCTCAATGGAGTGGAGGGCTTTACCCATGATGGACTGAGTCGTATCCACTACTTTTTGTAGGATTTTCCATAAAAGGGCATTGGCTGTGATGCAACCAATCAGTATACTCTCCAGCACACTCAAAGATGATTCCGTCCCACTTGAGTTGATTGATGGAGCATGCAGAACTAGCTACATGGATTAGTACAGCTCAGGTTCCACTTGATGGTTGATAACAGTGTTACTGCTCTTCCTGAAAACTCCCCATTTGCTTCCAAAAGTAGGTTTGGGAGGCAGCAGGAAGTAGGTGAGAACCAAAATAAAATTCCACTTGTGATCTAGAGACCTAACATGTGGCTTCTTATCAAAGGCTTTGCTGAAATTTTTGTGACCACCGGTAGACACTCACCTTCTGTGGTCAGGATATTGAATATAGGAGATGGGACATCATGTTACAACAGTACAAGACATTGGTAAGGCCACATTTGGTCCCTTATGACAGCACATTTCTAGACAGCCTGGAGATACGTGACCTCCAGGTCAACATGGGCTAACTTCAGCAAGGGAGAAGCCAAAGTCACCCAGGTGAAGCTGTTAGTCACTCTGCAAAGCGAGGACATCTTCCAACCCTGAGGAGATTCGATGGTGACCTGGGTTTTTGCTGTAGCTTCCTCACTCAATGCTCATTTGTGTTCGAACTCCAGCCATCCCAGTTCCCTTCAGAGCGCAGAAAGGTGGCCACTGTGCATTGTGAACAAAAGGTGGAGATTTGCTTAGATTCGGAGGAATTCATGGCTAATTTGAGGAAACTGCTCCATCATCCCACTGGAGCAAGCTGAGCCTCAGACCGTCTGATGAAGGTGCAAAGGGCAATGACCAGCAGCCAACTATGCTATTGAATTTAAGAGTTTCACTTAAGAGAGTGGCTGGAACGGGGAGGCCTTGGCCACTCTTTACCATCATGGACTCTGAGATCAACTAAAGGAAACCCTCACCTTGGGAGAATCAGCAGAGGATCTAGAGGTTCTGATGAACCAGTCCATTCACCTCAATAATTGTCTGGTGAAGCGAAAGTGGGATTATTTCAAAAGGCTAGCCCAAGCCCAGCCTTTATGCATCACAGTTGCACTCCCCAATCTCAGACAATGACCAGGCCATCTCCTGCCCAGGATCCTGCTGAACTAATGCAAATCGGCTGCACCAGACTCTCTGCCGATGAGGGGTCCCGGCGTCATAGTTGAGGACTCTGCTATTACTGCAGGGAAACAGGTCATCGGCAGGCTGAATGTCTGAAGCTGCATTTGTCAAGGGAACTGCTAAGACCGTCCGGTGTCAGGAGGACTGTGACGGTAACAGCTACTACTCCCAACCCCATGGATTCTGGTGTCATGCTGAAGGTGGAATTCTTCTGAGGTAAGAACCAAAGAAAGGTGAATGCTTTTGTGGACTCTAGGGAAGCTGATAATTACTTGGACTTGGAACGCCCGTTGGCTGCTGGAGAAGAGCCAGTCCATGCCAGCAAGTGTCCTGGATGGCTGTCCACTAGGTTCTGAGCAGACTTTGGTTTTGAAGACGAGGATTGAGGATCGTGTGGAGGACATTAATTTCTATATCATTGATTCACCTCTCATACCCCTAAACCTCAGCACCTTTGATGTCTCAGCATAACCCTTTCATAAACTGGAAAGAAGGGAGGATCATTGCTTAGTCCAGTCATGGCAAGACAGTACATTTTCAGTGTGGTGTTCCAACCTCTGGACTCTCCTGAAACCAATGACTGACGAGGGGTTGACTTCATTTTGGGGTAACCTGAAGCTTTCTGGAGACCCAGTCCTGCCCTCAAGCACAGACAAGCCAGTTCCAGCCAACAGGACTGTGCGAGTCCTGACCTTGTCTAGTCGGGGGCGCACTGGAACTAGAGAGATAGGATCTCTCTAGGAGCAAATCAAGCGGTTTGGAACGCTAGCAGCTAAGCCTAAGGGATCCGGCCACCAGGTCCCAACTAAGGGAAAGATTCCTAAAAGCAGACAGAGCCTGGTCCCCGGAGTGTAAGGGCCATTTGAAACGCCTCATTGCCATCATCAGAAGATACGGATGAGGATTTGGTGAGTTGTCCACTGTTTCAATGAAAGAATCTAGTAAAACTATGGAGGAGACTCTGAGGTCTGTTGAATCACCCCTGACATCTAAGTAGCCTCAGGAGTCATCCTCGAAGGAAGGTTCAGAGGAAATTGCAATGTCCAAACTGGCGGAAATCCCTTCCATCTGCAAGGATTTAGAAAAGGTCTTCAGCAAGGGAAAGGTCTCAACTCTTCCATCATACTGATCCTGCAACAGCACTATAGATTTACTGCCTGATGCTTGTTCTCCACAGTTTCAATTATACACGCTCTCAGACCCGGAGAGAAGTGCTCTGAAGGAGTACATAAAAGAGGCTCTTGCCATAGGGTTCATTTGGTCCTCCATCTCACCAGCTAGTGAAGGCTTCTTTTTGTACAGAAAAAGGACAGGAGCCCTTGGCCATGCATTGGTTACAGAGGGTTGAATCGTATAACGGACAAGAATCGTGATCCCCTTCCATTCATGAACACTGCCTTCGAGATTCTCCAAGGGGCAAGCATCTTCACAAAGCTAGACTTGCAAAATGTGTACGAATTGGTCCTCATGAAGGAGGGAGATGAGTGGAAAACTTCATTCAACACACCAAAAGGGCATTATTGTAAGGTCATGCCCTTCAGCCTCACAAGTGCTCCAGCAGTTTTCCAGACCTTTGTAAACAATGTGCTCTGGGATACTCTCCATAAGTATGCCTTTGTCTACTTGGATGATATCTTAATCTTCTTGAAGTGCATAGAGGAGCACGTCACTCACGTAAGTACATTTTAAAGAGGCTTCTAAACCATGGACGTTATGTCAAGCTGGAGAAATCTGAATTTCATGTGATCACACATTCATTTTTTGGTTTTATCATCTCTAATGGCACTCTCAAGATGGACCCTACTAAGACTCAGGTGGTCAGAGACTGGCCACAATCATCCAATGTGAAACAAGTCCAGTGATTCCTGGGATTTGCCAACCTTTACTGGAAGTTCATCAGGAACTTCAGCTCAGTGACAGCTCTGCTGACAACTCTAAGAAATTCTCAGGCCCTTTTGTTTGGACTACTGAAGAGGAGGCTGCCTTTGTAAAGTTCCAACAATGGTTCACAACAGCTCCCATTTTGGTTTCCCCTAACCCAGACCTTCTCTTCATCATGGTGGTGGATGCCTCAGACGTTGGGTAGGTGCAGTGTTGTCTCGATGTAAACGGCACCTGTGTGCATTTTTCTCCAGGTGGCTATCCCTAACAGAGGTGAACTATGACATCACTGGCTTGAGGGGGCCAAGAACCCTTTTATTGTATGGACAGACCACAAAAACTGGCTTGTATTCAGGAGGCCAAGAGATTGAATTCCAGGCAGGCCAGATGGTCTCTTTTCATCAACCACTTTCATTTTGCCCTGACCTATCAACTGGAGTCAAAAAACCATCCAATGAACCTGAAAGAGAGGAGCAGCCTACCACCATTTTGCCCCATCAAGGTGATGGTGACAATTCACTGGGGAATCGACACTATTGTTTGCAAGGTTCAGGTACAAGGGAAAATTACTAAGAACAACCCTCCAGGTCAGCTGTTTGTCCCAAGTTCTGTCTGGTCTCAGGTACCTCAATGGGGACATGTATCAAGAATGACCCCTACCCAGAGATTGCCAGGACCGTCAGACTCACCAAGAGAAGATATTCATGGCCTGGAATGCTGAAAGAGGTCCAACAATTCGTGCAGACATGCTAGTTGTGCGCCTGGAACAAAGAGCCCTATACCCAACCTCAAGGGTTCCTTCACCCCCTGTCTTTTCCGGACAGACATTGACTTACATCTCCATGGACTTTATCAGCAGTCTTCCTGCTTCCAAGGGTAAGACTGTCATCATGGTAATTGCTGTAACACACACAAAATGCTGGAGGAACTCAGCAGGCCAGGCAACATCTATGGAAACAAATGAACAATTGACATTTCAGATGAAGTGTCCTGGCCCAAAACATTCGCTGTTTACTCTTTTCCATAGATGC
Source organism: Hypanus sabinus (assembly GCF_030144855.1). Lineage (NCBI taxonomy): Eukaryota > Metazoa > Chordata > Chondrichthyes > Myliobatiformes > Dasyatidae > Hypanus > Hypanus sabinus. The sequence continues at coordinate 45,804,238 of NC_082710.1, forward strand.
TGCCTGGCCTGCTGAGTTCCTCCAGCATTTTGTGTGTGGTGCTTGGATTTCCAGCATCTGCAAATTTTTCTGTTTTTGTCATGGTAATTGCTGATAGTTTTTAGAAAGCCTGCAGATTCATCTCTTTGGGCAGACTACCATCTGTGAAATTATTTTGCACCAGGTCTTCAGGATCCATGGTTTCCAGGTAGGCATTGTGTCAGGTTATGGTCCGCAATTAGTGTCACATTTTTGGAGAGTATTCTGTAAAATAATTAGAGCAATAGCGGGTCTTTCCTCTGGGTTTCACCCACAGTCAAATGGCCAGACAGAGCAGGTAAACCAAGATTTGGAACAATCCTCAAGATGCCTGGCCTCAGAAAGACCAGACGAATGGTGTGACCATTTGATGTGGGCAGAAGTTGCCCACAACACTTTACAATACTCTGCACATGGGATGACTCCATTTGAATGCCAATTTGGGTATTCTCCACCACTATTCCCTGAGCAGAAGGCTGAGTTTGGGGTCCTGCAGTCAAAGATCTCATCTGACGCCACAAGGAGAAATAGACTAGGGCAATGGAGATTTTGTTGGCCTCTACCTGGAAGGCTGAAGTAAAGTCTAACCACAAGAGAAGACAGGGACCAGCTTTGCAGCCGGGGTAATAGGTTTAGCTGTCTACTCTGGATTTGCCTCACTGGTAGAGTCTAGGAAATTGGTGCCCAAGTTCATTGGACCCTTCAAGGTTCTCAAAGAAGTAAACCCAGTGGCTTACACCTTGCAACTCCCAAAGACCCTCATAAACAATCCCACTTTCCACATTTCCAAATTAAACCTGTGAACACCAGCCCTTTACCCCTACTGCTATCAGTCCTGCCACCTCGCAGATTTGTTGATGTGGAACAGGTCTTCAATGCAAGAACAATTTTGGATTCACAAACTGTTTGGGGTGTTTGGCAGTTCCTCATGGACTGGGAAGGATTCAGACCTGAGGAACAGTACTAGGTTCCTGAAGGGGACATCTTAGATCTAGCTCTCATCCAAGACTACCATCACGGTCTCTCTGAGCACCCAGGGCCATCAGGATTCAACTACAGGGTAGGTGGGGGGTTCCCGTTAAGATACACACCCAACCACACTAGTTTCTGGGATTTAAATGCTCTAATTCTCCAGAATATGGATAGCAGGCACGGGCCCTTTAAGGATCCAGGACTGTCCCGCTAATTGGTAGCCATATTTTGGTGCCAGGATTTCAATAATTAAGGAGCACCTGAATGGAGGTTCAGTGCTCAATTGTCAGCTGTACTTGGATTATCGTGTAGCACAGGGATTCCCAACCAGGGGTCTATGGACTTGCTTAATGGTATTGTTCCATGGCATAAAGAAATTCCTCCTCATCTCTATCCTAAAAGGACATCCCTCTATTTTGAGGCTGTGTACTCTGGTCTTAGACTTCCCCACCATGGGAAACATCCTCTTCACAATCACTCTATTGAGGCCTTTCAACATACGGTAAGTTCCCCTCTTTCCTCTGAAGTCTAGTGTTCTGAAACATCTTGGATGTTTGTGGAAGTCAAAAACAATTACAAGAATTCAATGACAAGTCATCTTTGGTAAACTTGGTTTAGGGCTTTGTGGGCTTTCCAAGCCATTCTGTCTACCTAGCCAACCACTTATGTTGAGAGAGGAGCTCAAATGCATATGCTGCATTGTGTTATGGTGATGAGCTTGGAACTGAGCTCGTAGGAGGGAACTGCAGGTGTGATCATGGTTTAAAAAAACAGAATGGCCCAAGTGACCAGCGATCTCAAGGCAATGGAAAATGTGCTTGATTACAGCAGTAGATGTTCTGCTAAGAGCAGAAGTATTAGGAAATTCGCAATAGTTTCTCGTAGTTTTTAAACTGTCACGATTCAGACTTTGCTGGGATATTCCTTTCATGGGCTGAATCATGCTTACAAATGTCTTTTTTTCTGCCAGGTTAGGTCTCTATTCAACTAAATAGCATGTCAGGACAAATGGAAAGATGTAAAGTGTATCAAATGCCAGAATATTTTGTACTCTTCACATGGACACAATACTGAGACCTGCAACAGAGTGGAAGTCAGATGGGCTTCATTAAACTACAGAACATTTTACACTTTTGTGCTGCATTGTGATTTATGCTTACCCATGAAGAGCACCTCACTAGGGTTTTCTTGTGAATTGTTACAGCAGCCAAGAATAGATTAGATTAGATTATTGTCATATCCACCAGGGTGCAATGAAATTCCCTGTGTGCATGAAACGCATAGAGGAAATAATAAACATGGTAATAATAAACACAATAAAGACAAAGCAGCAGAATGTTACAAAGATTGTAATGCAATCTGTTGTGTAAAAGCATTGGAATAACCGAGAGAGGTCAAATTAAAAGTACAAGAATGTAGTACCACTGAGAAGAGGATGTGAAAGAATTGATTGGTTCAGGAATCTAACAGCAGTGGAGAAGAAGCTGTTCTTGAATCTGATGTCCAGGCTTTCAAGCTCCTGATTGTTGAAGTGAGAAAAGGAAATAGCTGGAATGGTGGCATCATACTGATCAGCAAAGCAGCTTGAAGACTGACTGATTGGAAGGAAGTGTCTAATCTGTGATGGGCTGGGCTGTGTTTACCACTCTCTGCAGGTTTGGACAGTCAAGAGTAGAGTAGTTATTACATCAGGCTAAGATGCAATCAGTGAGGATACTTTCTATAACACATCTGTAGAGATCTCAAAGAATCATGAATATGCTGAATTTTCTTAGATGCATAAGGAAGTACATACATTGATTCAACACACCACGATACTGGAGGAACTCAGCAAGTCAGGCAACTTCTATGGAGGAAAAGAAGGCCAGGTCCCTTCATCAGGGCTGGAAAGTAAGGGGACAGAAGCCAAAATAAGAAGATGGAGGAAGGGAGCAATGCAAGCTGGCATGTGTTAGGTGAGACCAGATGAGGGGGAAGGTGGATGGATGGGGAAAGGGGTATGAAGAAAGAAGTTGGGAGGTGATAGGTAGAAGAGTTACAAGGCTGAAGAAGAAATAATCTAATAGGGGAGCACAGAGGACCATGGAAGAAAGGGAAGAAAGAGGGAACAAGAGGAAGGCGATGGACAGATGAGGAGATGAGAAAGAGTGAAAGTGTAGCCAGAATGGGGAATAGAAAAAAAAGAGAAGAGAGGGAGAGAAATTACTGGAAGTTAGCAAAAGTGATGTTCATGCCATACGGCTGAAGGCTACCCAGATGGAATATGAGGTGTTGCTCCTCCAGCCTGAGTGTGGGCAGTGGAAGTTGAGGTGGCCCCAAGCTGCGAAGTCTGTCGATGTCATGGCTCAGATTTTGTTAATTTTTAGGTTTGTAGCAATGGTTTTGGGGACAGCATGGAGAGTTAGGGGGTCAGGTTAGGGTTTAGGGACAGGGAAGAGACAGAGTTAGAGGTCAAGGGTAGTAAATGAGGAGTCAGCAGCAGGAGCCAGTGTGTGGAGTCAAGTTCGCATTTATTATGATGTCCAATTTTATGGTTGAGACTTAGCTATTTTTTATTAGGTACGTAGAGATGGTTTGGGGGAAAGCACAGTACGTTAGGGGTCAGGCTAGCGTATCGGGTTAAGGATGAGGGAGGAGGAAGAGTCAGAGACAGGAGGGAGCCTGTGATTGGAGTCCATAAGACCATAACACTATAAGAGCAGAATTAGGCCATTCGGCCCATCAACTCTGCTTCATTATTTCATCATGGTTGATCCATTTCTCTCTCAGCCCCAATCTCCTGCCCTGTATCCTTTTATTTCCTGATTGATCAAGAATCTATCAGTGTTTGTCTTAAATATACCCAATGACTTGACCTCCACAATCCAGGCCAGACACATCTGCAGTTGAACATCAGAGATCAAAGCCAGTGAGCCAGGGGCAGAGGGAGAGTCTGGGCCAGAGACTGGGGGTTGGCAGTCCTATGTCTTAAAGTGAGGGAGCCCCAGCCAGAGGCCCAATGCCTGCGAATTTGAGAGACCAGGGGCAAGGACTAGAGGCCCAAGGTAGCCTGTCTTTGGGTAGGAGGCCAGTGCGTGTGAAGGGGTGGGAGAGTAGGAAAGGGGTTTGTTTTGCTGTTGTTGTCCTGTTTTGTTTTATTGTTGTTGCTGGTTGTGTGTTGTGTTGAACATTCTGGGTATGCTATGTTGGTGCCAGAACATGTGGTGAAACATAGAAACATATAGAAACATAGAAAATAGGTGCAGGAGTAGGCCATTCAGCCCTTCAAGCCTGCACCACCATTCAGTATGATCATGGCTGATCATCCAACTCAAATTGCGGGCTGCCCCCAGCACGTCCTTGGGTGTGCTGGATGTTAATACGAATGACTTATTTCACTCTATGTTTTGATGTCATAACTGAATCTGAATCTAGAAAAGGCCATGGAATGGGAACGGGAGGTCAAATTGAGATGGGTAGCCACAGGGAAGCCCTGCTTTCTGTGGTGGACAGAGTGAAGGTGTACGACAAAGTGGTCCTTCAATCTGTGTCGGGTCACGCTAGTGTAGAGGAGTCAGCACCGGGATGCGCTTTCCTGATCACTGTATTGGCATGGAGCAGAAGATATTCAAATCTGTCAACTAACCCTGCAGCTGTTCTATTGATGAGGACAGGGTTGTGTTCCCTTCAGCCCACTTATTCTCTCCCCAGTCCCAACCTCACTCAATTCCTCAGGTCTATACAATCAGTCCTTTCACCTTGCTGATGTTAAGGTTTAGGTTGTTGTTCTGATGCCATGACATAAGTTTCACAATTTCTTTCCTGTCTCATCATTGCTGTTGATCCAGTCTATAAAGTGGTGTCATCAGCCCAACACTTAAACCTAATCCTAAGGTTCAAGGAGCACACAACCCCACAAACCCTTGGCACATCCCGATTAACCCTGGCCACACCCCCAGAAACCCTAGGCACATCCCGATTAACCCTGGCCAGACCCCGATTAACCCTGGCCAAACCTCCGCCGTCCCGTTGACCTGTGTCAGGAGGGGCAAGATCATAGAAGGTTAATGAAGGCGTAGGCCAGATCAAAGTGGTAGGGTTGCGTGACACTGAATCTCAAGGGACGAGATCAAAAAGCACAAGAGGGTTGATCTGCCCACTGCCCGAGTACTCTCAACCAAACCCTAGGCAAACTTCCATTAACCCTGGCCAAACCCCCACAAGCTTGATGACCTGAGTCAGGAGGGGCAAGATCCAAGAAAGGCAAGTGTTGGATTTGGTTAATAAAGGTGTGGGCCAGATCAAACTGGCAGGGTTGCGTGACACTGAATCTCAAGTAACGAGATCAAAAAGCACAAGAGGGCTCATTTGCCCACTGCCCAAGTACTCTCAACCCACAAATGTTGGTCAAGTTCATTCTGCATGAATATACAGGGAATGGAGCAGGGGACTGATCATACAACCCTAAAGACCACTGGTGTTGAAGGTCAGGATGGATAAAATTCTAACTGACTGAGATCTGGCAGTCATGATGTCTGGGAGCTTGTTACAGATGGGTGAAGTGTCCTGGAGTTTAGAGGTGAGTTTGAACAAGGAGCTGTAATCAATGAATAGCATCCTGACATGTGTACGTATTCTTATTGTTGAGGCAATCCAGAGTTGACTGTGATGGAAGGAAGATTGTAACCTCGGTAGATGTATATTTCCTGTGGACAAACTGGACTGGTCTTTGTTCTTCATCTTCAAGTAGATTGTTTACATGTAAGGATACTCTGATTTCAGTAACTACTGTATAATTAATGAGTGATGAATAGGAAAAATAGAGAAAATTAAATAATGGAAAAGAAGTGATGTCTCTGCGAATAAAAAAATTTGCTATCTTAGTTGATAAAAGTGGTGTGAAATAAACAGTATCAATTTTTTTTCTGCTGATATCTCACTTGGGATATTATACCATTTTAAGAGGAGCTTTCTCTGAAATATTGATGAATTGTGCCATTCCAGAACAACACAACGTACCAAATAGATAGCATCATTGTGACTTTCTTTGCACAGGAATACGCATACAGAAGACCTACATGCTGAAGTATTTGCATCTTATTTTCAGCTAAGAGATCAAAAGTAATAAAGGAGCCAGGTGATGTTAGCCTGCTTGGTTAACCATGATGTCTGGTTAGATGCTTCAGTGTTGTTTATATCCTTAGAGGCTCACAAGTTCCTATCCACAACTAACTTGAAAGACATATTTTTGACTTTTTTCTTTGAGACTTAAAAACTGCACTCAGTTTTAAAGAGTGTTGATATATCATCAACATCCTCGAATACAGGGGTTCCCAACCTGGGGTCCATGGACCCCTTGCTTAATGATATTGGTCTATGGCATAAAAAGATTGGGAAGTCGTGCTCTAATAAGATGACTTGTAATGTTTAATATAATGGAAGCAGCTGCTCCATTGGTATCGTGCAGCTTCTGGTTAGAAGGCTGTAGGAATTACAGTGATGAAAAGAGGCATTCCCTCCGATGACCTGGTCAATTTTCAACATTTAAAGACCAACATCATTTAAAGGGATTTTTCATTGTTGCATCATTGCTTGTGTAATCCTCTACAGATCCATCATTACATTTCCATTATTGTGGACTGTATATGGCTTAATTAAGTCCACTACAAACTCAATGGACAGGATGCTTCCAGAATACACTTTCCCAAGCTGGATCTGGAGATTAAAATGAACTGATTCTTCACACCCAGGAGATGTCCAGGAGAAATGGGTGTAGCTAGGCCTCAATGGTAAGTAGGCCTTGGGTTGGTTTTGAACTGAAGCCCCCATTCCCACAATACTGTGGAAGCCTGTGGGTCACATCCTTACGTCCTGACAAATCAAATATGTTTATGTCTAGAATATTTACCTGGCAACAGCTGATGCTTACTGTTCCATTCAGTCAGAACGAGTTCAGTTCTGTCCCATGACATTAACTGCATCTCAGAGGAACTCTACTGGCACTTCAGAGCATCCTGAGTTTGAGAAGGGTGTTGTGCTCTTTATACGTATTGCAGGTTACTCAGAAAGAAACATATTCTGAAAGAATGGAAATAGAACTTTTATTTAACAGCAAACAGCAACCATGTTTAACACTGCCATGCCTCCAGATCATTCTGTCATTTCTGCGCATGCTCCAAACTCCAATCATGTTCTAACACAAGACAGGTGATATCACCACATCTTCCTATCCTTAAAAAGAAAACAATTAGCAACATTAATCAAAACAAATGCATAATTTAACATGTCTCTATCAGTCTCTCTGGGGGTTTATGAACACGAGTAGACCTTCTAAGTGGTTCATACAGTTCTTGTGTTTCGTTGTTATTTTCATGTTTTGTCTGGTCTGTATCAGCTAACTGAAACTCTGAAGTTGGCTCTTTCTTGAGGTCTTTGAGAAGAAATCGCAGTTCATTCATTAACTGTGTAATCTCTTTTTTATGCTAAGACTTCATCATTTCAATAAAACTTCTCAATTCATTCACTTGTGCTTTCACTTCTTCAATTGGATCCTGATTCTTGTCACTCTTTGGCTTCAGATCAGTATTGTACTGTCAAGTCAAATCAAGTCAACTTTTATTGTCATTTCGACCATAACTGATGGAACAATGCATAGTAAAAATGAGACAATGTTTTTCAGGACCATGGTTTACATGACACAGTACAAAAAACTAGATTGAAACTACGTAATAAAAAGAAACACAGAGAAAGCTACACTAGACTATAGACCTACACTGGACTGCATAAAGTGCACAAAAACAGTACCGGCATTATAATAAATAATAAACAGGACAGTAGGGCAAGGTGTCAGTCCAGGCTTCGGGTATTGATGAGTCTGATAGCTTGGGGGAAGAAACTGTTATATAGTCTGGTCGTGAGAGCCCGAATGCTTTGGAGTCTTTTCCCAGACGGCAGGAGGGAGAAGAGATTGTATGAGGGGTGCATGGGGTCCTTCATAATACTGTTTCCTTTGCGGATGCAGCGTGTAGTGTATATGTCCGTGATGGCGGGAAGAGAGACCCCAATGATCTTCTCAGCTGACCTCACTATCCACTCCAGGGTCTTGCAATCCGAGATGGTGCAATTTCCGAACCAGGCAGTGATGCAGTTGCTCAGGATGCTTTCAATACAACCCCTGTAGAATGTGATGAGGATGGGGGGGTGGAAGATGGACTTTCCTGAGCCTTCGCAAAAAGTAGAGATGCTGCTGGGCTTTCTTTGCTATGGAGCTGGTGTTGAAGGACCAGGTGAGATTCTCCGTCAGGTGAACACCAAGAAATTTGGTGCTCTTTACGATCTCCGCCGAGGAGCCGTCGACGTTCAGTGGGGAGTGGTCGCTCCGTGCCATCCTGAAGTCAACAACCATCTCTTTTGTTTTGTTCATATTAAGAGACGGGTTATTGGCTCTGCACCAGTCCGTTAGCCGCTGCACCTCCTCTCTGTAAGCTGACTCGTCATTCTTGCTGATGAGACCCACCATGGTCGTGTCATTGGTGAACTTGATGATACAGTTAGAGCTGTGTGTTGCAGCACAATAGTGTGTCAGCAGAGTGAACAGCAGTGGACTGAGCACGCAACCCTGGGGAGCCCCCGTGCTCAGTATGATGGTGTTGGAGATGCTGCTCCCGATCCAGACTGACTGAGGTCTCCCAGTCAGGAAGTCTAGGATCCAGTTGCTGAGGGAGGTGTTCAGGCCCAGTAGGCTCAGCTTTCCAATCAGTTTCTGAGGGATGATTGTGTTGAATGCTGAACTAAAGTCTATCATCAGCATCTGAACGTATGTGTCTTTTTTGTCCAGGTGGGTTAGGGCCAGGTGGAGGGTGGTGGCAATGGGGTCATCTGTTGAGCGGTTGGGACGGTACGCAAACTGCAGGGGGTCTAGTGAGGGGGCAGCAGGGTCTTGATGTGCCTCATGATGAGTCTCTCAAAACACTTCATAATGATGGATGTGAGTGCAGTAGTCATTTAGGCAGGACACTGAAGACTTCTTCAACAAGGGGATGATGGTGGCAACCTTGAAGCGTGTTGGAATGGTGGCACTGCTCAGGGAGATGTTGAAGATGTCAGTGAGAACATCTGCTAGCTGGTCTGCACATCCTCTGAGCACTCTACCAGGGATGTTGTCTGGTCCAGCAGCTTTCCGTGGGTTGACCCTGCACAGGGTTCTTCTCACATCGGCCACGGAGAGACACAGCACCTGGTCATTCGTAGGAGGGGTGGACTTCCTCACCGCCATGTCATTTTCCACCTCAAACCGGGTGTAGAAGTTATTCAGCACATTTGGGAGGGAGGCATCACCTGCACAGTCAGGTGAAGTTGTCTTGTAATTGGTGATGTCCTGGATGTCCTTCCACATGCGCCGCGTGCCGCCGGTGTCTTGGAAGTAACTGTGGATTAGCTGGGCATATGCATACTTTGCCCCTCTGATGGCTTGGGACAGTACTGTACTGGCAAATTTGGTTTTGGTGGCAATGCTTTGTCAGAGGCTGGTAACAAAGTGATGGGTCTAGGAGCTTTCTTTATGACTTCTTTTACTTTTGCAGTGTTGGAATCAAATTCTGTTCTCTCCCTCTCTCTCTCTCTTATCAAGTCACTGTATTCTGACTCTGTGTCACTGTCCAGGACTAAGACTCTTTTTACCAAATTCAGTTTCTCACAAGCAGATAAACCCAGTATTGACTGTACATTTTTTTGGCACGACTACAAATGAAAGTGTGTACACAGTATTTTTGTGTGATACTTTTGCCACACATGTTCCTTTAACTGGAATGTCTGAACCTGAATACCCAGTCACTTTTATATTTGTCTGATGTAACTTTGGTCTTGGCTTTAATGCATTAAACTCAGATTCTGCAAGAACATTTACTTGTGCTCCAGTATCCAGTTTAAACAGAATATTGTTTTGGTTCACTTGCAATGACATAGTCCAGTCATTCTTACTTTGCTTGTTTTCACAAAGCACATCCATATAAAACTCCTCACATTCATTTTCAAGCACTGCATTTACGTGTTTTATTTCCTTTCTACTTCTGCAACAGGATGAAAAATGATTACTCTGACAGCAGTGATTGCACATTTTTCCATACACTTTTTAGGTCGATGCTCCCACCCACAGTGATCAAAGTTTTTTCTTTCAGATGACGTCTCACGCTCTATTGGTTTTGTTGCCGTTTTATTATTTTTTCTAATATGTTCACGCTTTACAGTGTCTACGCAGCTCTCAATAAAAAGCTCTTTAGCCTGTGACATCACAGTCTCCAAAGCTTTGCACAGCCTCAAAGCCTTTTCCAGGTCGATGTCTTGTTCTCTCAGATCATTATCCACAATGCCACAAACAATTCCATTTTTAATGAGAGAGTCTGTCAGCTCTGCAAACTTGCATGTTTTACTGCAGTTTCTCAACTTGGTAACAAATTGATCAATTGTTTGACCAGCTCTCTGCCGACAGGTGAAGAACTTGTACCTTTCATACGCCACATTGCGCTTTGGTATACTAAATGCGTCAAACTTGTCGATTATCGCTTTCAGATTCAAATTATCTCCATTCTCAAAAGTAAAATGGTTATTTACCTCAATTGCGTTGTCACCAATCACGTGGAGTAGAATTGCAGCTCTCGTTTCTTCTGATTTTTCATCTGCTCTGATTACCGATAAATAAATTTCAAAATGGTTTTTAAATCTTTTCCAGTTTTCAGCTACGTTTCCAGTCAGCTGAAGTGTCAATGGGGGTTGCAAAACTTCCATTTTTAAAGCTGTTAGCAAACAATGAAGAAGTTCATGCTCTCTTTTTTCGATTATCTTTGCTTCTCCCATGTTAGTGAAACATATTATTCTTCCAGACCAACTTCTGACACCATGTTGTGTTCTTTATACATATCGTGGGTTACTCATAAAGAAACATATTCTGGAAGAACATAACTAGAACTTTTATTTAACAGTAAACAGCAACCACATTTAACACCGCCACACTGTTAGATCATTCTGTCATTTCTACGCATGCTCCGAACTCTGTCCAATCACATTCTGACATGTGATATCACCACAAAGGGTGCCAGGTAAGTCTTTTTTCCCCTCTTATTGGGGTATTCTTGTGTGGGTGGAAACTTTTTTTATCACTAATTTTTATTGCAACACCAACAAATAACATTCAATACAACCATTTGCCGATTACATTTTGACTATTTAACCCAGCCAACGCCAACCCTCATCCCCACCCCCCTCTCCACCCCTCTCTCTTCCCCCCACCCTTCTCCCCTCCACCAACCAACTGAACAGTAGTGCATACACAGACAGAGCATTCCTATTTTAACAGATCTTTTAAGTTACATATCAAATTTGTACACATTGAGATGGTGTTTGGTCGTGCATCATTTACTCTTGCTGATGATAATTCCAGGTAAGAAATGTCCACAAGGCTCCGAAGCCAGTGAGTACTTGAAATATCATGAGGAGGTTTCCAACGCTGGACTACAGTCTTAGCTGCAGTCAGGCTTGCCAGCCAGAGTTTGCGTGTTTTTTCCATAAGGGAAAGATGGGAGTCAACATTTAGAAGACGTACAGTGGGGTCCATTGGTAATTGCACCCCAGTTAGTTCTGTAAGAATACTGATAACCTTCCCCCACAAACCAAAAACCCCTGGACATTCCCATACAACATGTATAAAAAAGCCAATGGTTCTATGGGGGCAAAATGAGCAATATGGGTCAGGAACCACTCCCATTTGATGTCTAATTCTTGGAGTTAGGTATGCTCTATGACAAAATTTAAAGTGTATATACCAATGATTTGGGTTTTTTGAAGCACCTGCAGCATTATCCCAAATTGCATCCCAGTCTAAGTTTTATCCCAATTCAGCTATGTCCCTATCCCAAGCTTTCATTCCTGATGTGGGGATATTTATGGGAATTTAATTTATCATAGATATATGACACTATCTATCTTGGAGCACTCTGTATCCAACTCAAAATGGGATGGTCTTTTAAATCTGACCCCCAGGGAACCCTGTAGGCTTTACAAGCTGACTTTACTCTAAGGTAGAAGAAAAGAGAGTGTTTATCAATATTATATCGAGATACCATTTTTTACAAGCTAAGCATAGTACTTGTCCATTAATATCTTGAGGAGTAGTAATACCTGTATCCACCCAAGTTCTGTTAGTGAATGGTTTCCCCCAGAAAATGATTATTGTTCCAAAATGGAGATGATTTGCACCATACGCTTTTAAATTTTAAGAATTTTTCTGCTGCTCTAAACACATGTAGCATACGGGTTAAAATTGGACCATAATACAAATCACATTTTTTGGTAGACATACCCATAACGAATAAGTCCTTCAACCTTATTGGTGCTATTAGCTCTTGTTCTATATTTTTCCATAGCAAAACTTTATCCTCTTCCATCCAATAGCTCAGACTTTTTGATACAAATGCCAGTAATACAGTTTAAAATTCGGACATGCCAATCCCCCATCCAGCCTTTTGAATTGTAGAGCTGACCACTTTATATTAGGTCATTTACCATTCCAAACATAGCATCATAGTAAGGAGTCTAGTTTTTGCCAATATCCTGCTGGATGCGCAAGTGTGATCATTGAGCTGATAAAATTAATGCAGGGTAAGATATGTATTTTAATGACCAATAGACAGGCTGGGACTGATGCTGGCAGGTGTCTCCATCTATTAATATCTTCTTTTTTTTTTCAAAATTAAAGAGTAATTTGTTTTAGCCACCGACAATAGGGAAGTATTAACTTTAATACCCAAGTAGAGGACCTCATTTGTAACATTAATCTGGGGAGGGAGACACACTTTACTTTTATCTGTATTAATCAGCATCAGTGCTGATTTTGTGAGGGGAAACATTTTAATGAGTGACACAAATTCACAAAGATAAGGCAAGACAGAAAAAGGCCTTTTGGCCCATTGAGTCTATGCTAGTTCTCTTTTGCTCAATGCAGGCAGTCCCATTACCCTGCTTTAAGCTCCTCACCTTACCAGTTTATTTCTATTGATCATTTATGCAATTTCCTTTAGAAATTGCTTCTGCTTCCAGCAACTCTTAGACTCTGAGTTCCAGGTCATTACTTTTGCTGAATAAAACGACCCTTCTCATATCCCCCCTGGATATCTTCACCAGAACTAATTCTCATACAATCAGCTTTGAGGACAGTTTTACCTTCTACAAATTTTTGATAGTCTTGTAGATTTCTATTAAATCTCCCTCATCTTCCTTTGATCCACAGTGAAGAATGTCAAATACTCTGATTTAACTTTGATCCCTGGAAACATTTTGGCAAATCTGCTCTACACCCTTCACATCCTTCCCGAAGATTGGTGACCAGAAATGAATACAATGATTCTGATTTTGCTTAACCAGAGCTTTGTGTGTGTACTCATTTCCTCCAATTATGAGGTATGCAAACTATTTTGTCCTTTAAAGTAACACAGCGATCACAGCGTAGAAACATTATGGACAGCTTGGCTTTTGGCTGGTAGAAGTAACAAAATTGTAAGCACAGAAAAATGGAGGAAGTAATGAAAGTGGCTTAAAACTCCTCTTTCCCTCTCCAGCTGCAAATGACAAAGAGCTTTATAATGATCCCATTGTTAATATCTCTCTCAAATCTTAAAGGGGAAAATGTGGTCTTCCCAACAAATAGGAACTTAATGAAGCTGTACAGTTACAAATAACACATGAGCAAATTAAATGGGAAGTATGTGTTCACAGACACAGGACAATTACATAAATTCAATAAACGAAGATGCTGCTCACAGCTGGCCAAATGATTATCAAATTACGATAACCACTGCGTATTCAATGGGTAAATACAATTCAATCTTTGTTGCCTCTAGGTTTTGTTGAATCTAATTATGTCATGAAGCAGATAGTATTATAAAATATTCTGGTACAATGCAGCATACTCAATAAAAAGGATAGAAGAAGGTACAATAATATTTGTACTTTTGAAAGTGTGTTCGTAGAAATTAACAATTCAACATATATCTGTCTATTTTTTTATTAAAAATCCTTTCTTGGCTTTATCCTAACTGCCACTAATATTGAATGCACTAGTAAATATTTAACATGAAGTCTGAATCCCAGCATACTTTGATTTTTTTTGTGGAAATGAATCCTGCTGTTTTCCATAAATAGTGACAACACCTTTAAAAAATATAGCTATTTTGAATCTTCACATCTTTCTTCTCCTGCTCCTCCTGCACCCCTTCCACAAACCCCTTTGAATTCTGGATGGTGAACATCTCAAGTTTTACCAGGAGTGGACATGAAGATGTATTTGGTAATATCTCTGACGCAGAATTTGTTGGTTAGAGATTATTGAATCAGAATATAATCTAGATTCCATAATTTAAACGTTTTAAAATTTAATTTATATATATATATATATATATATATATATATAATATTTGAGGTATCTGAATCAGAATTTAATTCTAATTTGAAATTTGATGCTTGAAATTTCTGATCTCAGGTTTCCATGAACCACCTACAATTTTTGTTCAAATCCGAAAGACTTGCACATACTCCAAGGGTGCTTTTAGTCTATATAGCATAGAAATTATATTTGTGATCCAAATAATTTACAGAACATGAACAATAAGTTTGGAATACATTTTGCTTTCTTATGGAAACTAATCTGGAGTAAATAAGGGAAACTCTGATAGTAACTGCAGAACAAGTTTCTGTAATACTTAAATCATGGCAATAAAACCAAATTGCTGTTTTATTGCACTGAAAACAATCATATCTCGGCATCTAAAAGACATATGTTTCCATTAAAAAAAAGAGGTCTGTATATTCAAAAGGAGGTTTTGTGCCCCACAAATAGAAATAAAGAATAACTAAACCATCTGGAAAAACAGAAATAATATGATAATCCCTGTAACATTTGCTTTATATGAACCTTCAGGCCGGAGTCCCTGTCATTTGTAAAATATTGTGGAATGAGTACATTTAAAAAAGAAAATCACTGAACTGAGTGCTACTTTAAGTGCAACAGAAATGCACTTTGAAATAGGGAAGCTGTTCTATTTACCGGAGTTCACTGATTTATGTCTTTTGAGTAATGCAGGCTATAATGATAAATTAAAGGCAAACCATCTTTAGACTGCTGAATAGGTCAGTGTAAGGTCTTTTTAACAGAATGATGCTTAACGCAAACATCATTTTGTAATATATTTCATAGAAGTTTGAGGAGCATTTATTGTATTTTAATTAATGGAGCAATGATAAAAAAAGCTTTTCAAATTAATTTGTTTTGACTGACAAACTCAAAGGAAGTTGTAAACTTCTTGGAACGGAAACAATAGACAAAGGAGCAGAAATAGGAGCTGCACATGTGAATTTCTTTATCATTTGACATGATCTGATCTGATTCTTGGTTTCAACTCCACTTTCTTGCCTGTTCCCTAGAGTCCTTGATTCTCTTATAGTACAAACATTTGTCTTCCTCTGTGCTGAATATACTTACTGACACAGCTTGTTGAGTAAGAGGATTTACAACCTCATGGGAGAAGGAATTCATCATCACAGCTTCAGTGGACATTGCTTTTCTCTGGGACTATCGTTCAGTTTCTAGACTCTCCCACCAGGGAAGTATACCCCATGTCTTATTCCTCATTAAGTTCTCCTATATGTTTAGAAGAGAGTTCCTCTAATTATTCTAAACGTTAGAGGTACTAAGTCGAAGTTATTACCCTCTTTCACATGTTCACTTTCTAATACTTCTAAAATATTTTATATATTTTACATACTTTTAAAATATGTAAAAATATGCAGAGCAGACTCGGGCAGAATGGTCTAAATCTGCTCCTCTGCCTTATGTCTTATGGTCTTAAAACTTCTGATCACTTGGATTGAATGATATCTCTGATTTCAAAATAAAAGCAGAAAATGCTGGATGCACACAGGAGGCTGACATCTCCATTGAAGTTACAACATTAAGTGCCAAATCAAATATAAGGCTTTTTGTGCCTAGCAGTTTTAACTGCATCCTTATATATCTTGGTTTGCACATGAACCTCTTTATGTGTATGTGCTCAAATTTTTCCAATGGTTATTTCCTTTGCAGGTCTTTAAGGACAACGACATACTCACTTGTGGTTTCTTCTGACTTTTAATTGTGGGTGTTAAATTTATAACTCTTTGCTCTTTCAAACAGCTGTGTGTTTTATTATTCTCTCAAGCCCTGGGTTACCTCTGCATAGAAGATGACTAAGGTTTTCCTTTGAACTATGGAGTTAGTGAGAGAGTGATTCAGCTTTGAACCGATGTGTGCAGAAATGTTTTTTATGTTTCCTGACATCAGCATTGAATGCCAGTTGCATTTAACATTGTCCTCCAAAATAACATTGGCTATGACAGCCATCTCTAATCTCTTCATGTGGGATATGGGTAATACACACATGTTGTCATACATTTTCAGACTTCCTATCTTATTTCTTTTCAATCCAGACCTTTACACCAAAAGAATTTCTAAACAAAATGAAAGTAAGGGGAATAGTGTAAGAATTAGTGCTAATGCTTGCAGTCATAAACATCTGTGAGGAACTCCTTGTGGGACGACAACCAGGAACTCCTTGTGGGACGACAACTTAAGGGTGTAAGGTGAAAGGTTTAACCTTAGAACCATAGAACATTATAGCACAGTACAGGCCCTTCAGCCCTCCATGTTGTGCCGACCCATATAATCCTTAAAAAAAAGTACTAAACCCACACTACCCCATAACTCTCTACCTTTCTTTCATCCATGTGCCTGTCCAAGAGGCTCTTAAATACCCCTAATGTTTTAGCCTCCACCACCATCCCTGGCAAGTCATTCCAGGCACTCACAACCTTCTGTGTTTAAAAAAAAAACAAAAAAAAACTTACCCCTGATGTCTCCCCTAAACTTCGTACATATGCCCTTTGGCATTTGCTATTTGTGCCCTGGGAAACAGGTACTGACTATCCACCCTATCTATGCCTCTCATAATCTTGTAGACCTCTATCAAGTCCCCTCTCATTCTTCTACGCTCCAAAGAGAAAAGTCCCAGCTCTGCTAAGCTTGCTTCATGTGACTTGTTCTCCAATCCAGGCAACATGCTGGTAAATCTCCTCTGCACCCTCTGCATAGCTTCCACATCCTTCCTATAATGAGGTGACCAGAATTGAACACAGTACTCTAAGTGCGGTCTCAACAAAGATTTGTAGAGTTGCAACATGACCTCTCTACTCTTGAACTCAATCCCCCTGTTAATGAAGCCTAGCATCCCATAGGCCTTCTTAACTATCCTATCAACCTGTGCAGCGACCTTGAGGGATGTATGGATTTGAACCCCAAGGTCCCTTTGTTCATCCACACTCTTCAGTAACTGACCACTAATCCTGTACTCTGTCTTCTGGTTTGTCCTTCCAAAATGCATCACCTCACACTTATCCGGGTTGAACTTCATCTGCCATTTTTCTGCCCAACTCTGCAGACTGTCTATATCCTCTTGTGACCTTCGACAACCTGCAGCTCCATCCACAACTCCTCCAGTCTTCGTGTCATCTGCAAACTTACTCACCCATCCTTCCGCCTCTACATCCAGGTCATTTATAAAAATCACAAATAGCAGGGGTCCCAGGACAGATCCCTATGACACTCCACTAGTCACCAAAGGGGAACATGTTTAAGGGGAATATGTGGGGAAACTTCTTCACTCAGAGGGTTGTGAGAGTGTGGAATGAGCAGCCAGTTCAGGTGGTGCATGTGAGCTTGATTTCAACACTTAAGAGAAGATAGGATAGGTATATATGTGGTAGGGTATGGTGGGCTATGGTCCTAGTGCTGGTTAATGGGAATAGGCAATTTAAATGGTTGGCACAGATAATGGCCTGTTTCTATGCTGTACTTTTCTATGACTCTAAGACTCTCCTATTGATCTGAGCTGTAGGACCTATACAAAGTGGCATTATTGAGCTTGCATTTGTATGTTACGATGTTGCATAGATTGTACTTTCCTCTAACAGTGAGTACCTCCTCACATATTGTGCTTGAATCATATACATTCTTTCTTCTTCTCTGTATTTCCTGGGAATTGAGAATGACTTGCATCCACTTCAGTTCTATGAGTTTTGGTGTAACTGATGAGAGACTAGTATGGGAACCAGAGACTCTTTCAAAGATGGAGCAGGATGTGTTCCTCAAGACTCTCAACTCTTCTCCTATTTAAGTGATCGTAGGTCAGAGATTTCCAAAAATTTGTGAAGATGATAAACTTTTTCAAGGAAGCTTTGAATATCAACATGAATCTTTTTCTCTGTTGACTTTGCAATCTTTTCCTGTAGCAGAATTCAAAGTAGAGTGTCTGCTACAGAAGTTCAATTTTAGGGATTGTTAAGAGTGTGACATCTTTTAGAAGTGATAGGAGTAGCTAAGATAGGAACCTTGGATGGTGTTGACTAGTTGAGTCACAGGGACTATTTCTGTTGTTATGTACCCCTAGGGTTCATATTTTCTGTGGACAACCACTTTAAAATGTCGGGAGATGATTTAAACCATTAGTATTTCAAGAAATAAAATTAATAGACTTATCCATCATGCCAATATTGATTGTGTATATCATAAAAGGTTAAAAAGACACATAACCCATAATTCAGGAAGAAGAAAAAATGATTCAGGAGCAACCGGAGAAAATGACACCTCAACAATATTAATAATTTAAAGTTGGCCCATAAACTAAAAGCAAAAAAATAAAAAGCAAAAGAGCGAAAAAAGATCCCCCCCCCCCCACAACCCCACGAAAAAAAGCCAAGCGGCAGGCGCACAAACTAATACTAATATTAAAGTAGAGTGTCTGCTACAGGAGTTCAATTTTAGGGATTGTTAAGAGTGTGACATCTTTTAGAAGTGATAGGAGTAGCTAAGATAGGAACCTTGGATGGTGTTGACTAGTTGAGTCACAGGGACTATTTCTGTTGTTACGTACCCCTAGGGTTCATATTTTCTGTGGACCACCACTTTAAAATGTCGGGAGAATGAGTCTGGCTTTTGGACACTGTTAGTGCTGCTAATGAGAGAGAGAAGAAGAAAGGGGCGGTACCCAGAGCAGAGGTGAGAGAGAGAGAGGGAAAGATTTAAAGTTATGGGTCCATGGATGATTATTTACTTTTGCTCCAAGGACACTTTGCCTGCTTGTGAACATTCCTGCTGAGACCACGAAACAGTGCCAGGTGATGGATGGCTTGTACCCCGGCAGGGGAGATAAAATAGCAAGTCTGCTGAGACACAGCAGACACACCATGGGACACTGAAAGAGTGTTGTGCACCCACAGGGTGGGGGCTTGGAGGATCGATTCGGGGGGAATCGATCAGAGGCTCACAGTGTGTAAAGGCAGACTGGTGGGGGCTTGTGTGTGTGTGTCCACCCTCGCCTGGGTGACAGGCTCACCACTGAAGAATGGTCTGGTTGGGAAAGGAGGGGTCACAGTCGGTGAACACAACAGCACAACAAAACAAGAAGACAACGGAAGGTTTGCCTGCTGCAACTGCTCACTTCTCTCCCTCTCCCTTTCCCTCTCTCTCTCCCCTCTCCCCCCTCCCCCCTCCTCTCTCCTGTCTTTCGTCTCTCCCCCCCGCCAACAGTACCACAGGAACTACCTCGATTTAAACTGAACTGAACTGAACTCTGGATCATCTTAAGACTATTCATTTACCCCTAGACTTTGAAAGAGCTTAGTTTTGATTTATATTTTCACACTTCTGTATATATCATTGCTAACCTGTTTTATATGTATATTTGCATTTTATAGTACTGTATTACTTACTTTACTAATAAACACTTTTCATTACAGTACCACCAGACTCCAATGTATCATTCCATTTCTGCTGGTTTGGTAACCCGGTCACGGGGTACGTGACACTGTGTTGTACAACTGTATGACTTTCCAATGCTTCACTGAATTAATCAGGATGACTTGGAGCTTCATCACTGAACCTATGCAAATGCAACCTCAAGTTATTGGGGATGGAGTGACCTTGGCTCTGGAGTGTAGCTGCTACTGGTTAAATACGTTTTCATTAGTCTTGTAGGAAAGGAATGTTGGTGCAGATTGGAAAACTTTTTGGAGGTGAGATGTACTGTAGCAATGTAGCAAGAAAGACAGGAGTAAGTGTCAAGGCAATGTCACAGCCTTGCTTGATAACTAGTTTTCAGTGAGATTGACTCTGTTGTGGATCATGACTCGTTAGGGCAAATTCCTGGATGTCAACATCTCTGAATATCTATCCTGGGACCAACATATTGATGCAATTATGAAGAAGGCACACTAGTGGTTATATTTCATTAAGAATTTGGGGAAATTTGGTTTGTCACCAAAGACACTAACAAATTTCTACAGATGTACTATGCAGAGTATTCTGACTGGTTGCTTCACAGTTGGTATGGAGGTGCCACGGCACAAGATCTGAAAAAGCTGCAGGGGGTTGTAAACTTAGCCAGCTCCATCATGGGTACTAGCCATTACACTATTGAGAACACCGTCAGAAGATGATGCCTCAAGAAGGCAGAAACCAACATCACCCTCGTCATCCAGCATATGCCCTCTTTTCATTACTACCATATGGAAGGAGATACTGGACCCTGAGGACACTCACTCAACAGTTTAGGAACAGCTTCTCCCCCACCATCATCTGATTTCCAAATGGTGCATGAACCCATGACTACTATCTCACTATCTTGTTCAGTTTTTGCACTACTTATTTTTTCATATTTCCTATTGTAACTTAAATAGCTGTGGTTTGTTTTTATTTATTGTACTGAACTGCTGCCTCAAAACAACAGATTTCACTACGTACTTCAGTGATAACAGACCTGATTCTGATTCATGAAGCAAGTGTGAGACAGAGATAAATTTGATTATCCCTGCTGGTTGACAGAGTTAAAGACCAGTGAAATTGAGAATGCCGGCATGGTGACCACTAGTGCTTCCTCACTTTCCCTAGTTGTTGTTGCTTGGTAAAGATAGCGTCCACTGTGTTTGTAGATGGATGAAATTCCTGCTGCCTCAGTTAAACATGGTTGCTGTCTGCTGGCCATAACATGTTCATCTGCTTTTGCCAACCATGCTCAACGAAAGACCTATAGATCTTTGTGTTGACCCATATGTCCTGTGACCACATGTCTCCTTTACATATAATACATAAGTAAACAGAGTAAACTTTAGGTCAAAGGGAAATTAAGAGCCAAACACAATTTAGTTCTCAACTGATAAATACACAAATGTAAATGCATGATCTGACCTAATGTTTCTGGGCTGCACTTGACTTGAGTGGAAGTAGTTCTTAAAGATGACCACTAGATGATGTTACTACCATTACAACACACCTCCAGTTGTGTAATTCGACACCACTGGGTGTTTGGCCTTTTATCACAAGATACCCTCAGCTGAGGCAGGCCCACCACAGGCTGATCAGACCTGGGTGTGTGTCACATGATTAGTCTCTAGATGGTCACTTGGCAGCCCAGACAGCATCCCTTCGTTTCAGCCACAGCCAGTGATTGCTCATTTCGGCAGCATTAGCAAGTGCTTTGATTGCCGTCGTATGGGCCTGCCCTCTGACTCCTACTTCCCTCAGCAGCCTTAAGGTGGAACTGGCTACAAAGCCCCTGCACCCCACCTCAAATGGGCGCACTTTTACATTCCAGCCTCGCTCCTCTGCTTCAACTGCAAGGTTAGCATATCGCAGCCTTTTCCGTTCATAAGCCCCATCCACAGCATCTTCCCAGGGGACCAGATTACTATCAAAAACACAATGCCTGCCTCACTTATCCCTCTTTAGACCAAGAAATGCTAATTGAAATCAGCACAGACTGGCGAAGAAATATAAGATCTTGGTGACTTAAACAGTTTAATGTTTCACTGGCGGTGGTGAAAGCACAGAGCCATAATCTTATTATCAATCAATTTAATAAACGAGTGAGAGCGTTTGCAGACTCAATCAAAACTATAATTATATCATTGCAGTTACTGTGGGGATGATTTTTGCCTTTAGGATATAGCCAGTGAAAAAATTGGCAAGGTACCTTTGTTAGATCTGAGAGGAAAAACAATTAAATGAGGCTGAAGAGCTGAAAAGCTTCATCTCACCAAGAAAACAGACACCATGTGTGGGCGCTGCAAGCATGACGACACTTGAGGCTGTCCCCAGCATGTCCTTGGACTATGTAGTTGACACAAAAAACATACATTGACAAATAAAGCTAATCTTAAAATTTCATTGGGTCAGCACAAAAGATGTAGTCTGACTATACTGTAAGTGATTTCAAGATAACGTGGATGCTTTTAGTGCATTACTTTATATCTGTAAAACTGCATGTAATATCTCCTGATTCAGAATTAGTCCTCTAGGTACGTAGATTACTAAAGTCATTTTCTATTCATAGGTGGTTCTGAATCATGGTTTGCCAGTTTAAAAACAAATTGGATGTTGAAAATCTGAAATAAAAGTATAAAATGCTGGACTCCAAAAATGTTAATTTTGTTTCTCTTTCCTTGAGTTCTACCTGACCTGAAAAGTATTTCCTTAATTTTCTTTTGTTATTAACCAATCATCAATAAATAAGTTTAAGGCGTGGAAAGCTTTATGGTCTCATGAATTCAAAGGCCATCAAGCAGTTTGGATGCTGAGAAGGGCAGGTGCTAAACCTGGTCCTCTATATACTTCCAACAATATAGGTTGAAGATCCGACTGTTGAGCTTCTAGTACATCCATCTATGCTCAGAGGGAAACAGAATAAGTTTTTAAACAACTGGAATGTCAAGGATTCAAGTTATTTCCCACAAGCTGCAGTCAATCAACCACATTGCAAATTTCTGCTCACTACCTACATAACAAAGAGGAAGTGAAATAATGTACTTTGTCTTAAAATGCATGCTAAACTTCACCACATAATTTTATTAACTAGATTTCTATTAACTAGATTTCTCTTGCCATTTCTTTCAATTTGAGAATACACAGACATCAAGAAGCTTTTAATGAGCCATTTGTAAGAAGCAGAGACATGTTCGGTATCCCAGCAGCCTCCTTATTTTCCAAGAGTTTGGCAAAATCATCTATTTTGTTAATTATCAATACAAAATACTCATTTTGTATTTCTGACACTGCTTTTCTGAAAACTAGCTTGCTATTTAATTTGTTTGCAGTGAACTGTTTTAACATGAAGTTTTATTTACTTACAGTACAATTTATGTCATTGACACCAGAAAAATATTCTGAGAGTTCTTGTTTGTTTTTGAATGTAAAGACATACAATGAAATTAAGTTGGGCAAATTTATTTGACAGCAACTTTCAAACTGTGGGTGTTAAATAGTGCAATTTATTGCTCCAATGAGATGTGTTTTCAAAGCTGTAATAATTAGTAAATTTGAGAATACACAGACATCAAGAAGCTTTTAATGAGCCATTGCCCTGAAATTGAGATGACTGTTGTAGATTGAATCACATGCAATAGGCAAAAAATTATTTTCAAACTCAGAGATATGAACCGCATTGAGAACATTTGTTTTAAATTAAAATCAGGATGTTCTGTTTGTCATACACCAATAAACCCCTTGCAGATGATAAAGGAGATATGGAGCTTAATGCTGCTTTCCAGTGCAGGCTAAATTTTTTTATGCCCTCTTAACATTATTCATTATTTTATCTCTTTTTTGACATTAGAAAGCACAACATTAATTTAACATAAATTATTCAATGATTTATCAGCAAACATTTTATTAATGTATTCACAAAGAAGTGTTTCTGTAAGTGAAAGGAGAAGCATAAAAATTAGAAGGAGTACGAGCAGTCTATTTGACGATGTTGTGATTACTGATATGTACCAGGACAACTGGCTAGTTACTTTCCCCTTCAGAATGCCTGTCTCTGTACAATAGCATTGTCCAGGGAAAGGAGATTGTTTTGCATTTTTCACATTCAAGATCAATGATGTAATCTTAATGCTAGTTAAACTTTGTTCAAACTGAGCTGCCCTATAGATATAAGCGAGGGTTAGCTTACTTAACTACATTGTAGAATAGTACAAGTTTGAAGACTGGGATGTCCATTACTAAATAGCTGCAAAATGTAGACCTGGAACTACATGATTCCAAGATGCAGCCAGGATATGTTACTTCAGGAGATATTACAGATACAGTATGCAGATTGTTTTTGAAGTGGAACAGTCCCCTCAGAGCAGAGAACTTTTATAATGTGTTAATGAAGGCCCAACTATGCCTTTAATGTAAAAAAATTTTACTAAAGGAAGAATTTATACCCACAGCATATACAGTAATTGTTATGTTTGTTCATATGGGTTTCTAGTCTCTGGTAAATTGCATGATAATACACACAGAACATGGAAAGCTTTGGAAGATGTGCCCTGTTTTTGAGATTCTCCTGAGACCGTGCCTATGTGCATAAATACGTTATATATGTATTATGTATATAATCAAATACAGCAGGCTATGAGATAACACTTCCATGCATGATTCTACACATGTAAACTGACCTCATTGTTTTCGCTCTTTTAAAGAAATGGAGAGAGAAACTAGCTCGTCAACATTTACACATATTTAACTAATTAACTGGTCTTTGAATTGTCTTCGACATTCATTGTTATATCAATGTTAGCATTGAGACTCAACAGATGTTTATGTAACATTAATCTCTTAACTCAATGCAAGTCAAACGATGGATTATTTTCATCATTTACTATGATTGAAGCCTTGGGAAGGTCCACAATGAACAAATATAACATCTAATATCCAAAACTGGCGGAAATGATCAGAGTGTCCTAGACACTTCTGCAGCTGCCGTTAGCTTATATGTTCTCCCTGTGATCACATTGATTTCCTCCCACACTCCCAAGACGTACTGGTTGGCAGGTTAATTGGTCATTGTAAATTGTCCCATGATAAGGCTAGTATTAAATCAGGGGATTGACTGGAAAGATCTATTCTATGCTGGATCTCAATAAATAAATAAACGAAGTTGCTTGCAGTGTATGGAGAGGATTTGGGCAGAATATAGGATGCAGTTTTGCAAAATTACGTGACTATGAAACTGCTTTCCTTTCCTCCCTGCGAGCAATCCACCTCAGTTGTTACTTTTTGCCAGTGGCGTAATTTCCCATTAGGGTAATTAGATCTGTGTTTGTCTTCTGCTTGCATTAAACATTAATTTTAATGGACAAGACCACTTATGTACATAACTATTACAAAATAATGTGCAAATGAACATTCCTGCCAATGTACAACTAAGATTATGGTGCATCCCTACAGACCATTTCACTCTTACATATACACTTAGTTTATTACCTAGTGCATTTGTAGCAAGAAACGTTTTGTCATACAGTGACGAAATGTTACCTCCACTAAATTTAATAGGTAGGCATATACTATTAACTTTAAATTTCATTTGTAAAGAGGAATATCATTAAAAACTTTCAACCCTATTTCCAGGATGCAGAGAGATCTTAACCAGTTTAAGTATTGAATCACTCGTGTCATATTTGGACTTGACTGCCATAACATCCCATGCTCTAATTTTGATTCAGTACATTTTGACTGCAGTGTCTTTACTATGTATTTCATTTTGAAATGCACCTCAGAATAGCTGTGATCTATATTCACCATACTTTCATGTTCTGATCCCTTTCATGTCCTGCAATGTGAGGTCCTACAAAGAGGAAATATTATTTAAAAAGGCACCAACTGAAAATAGAAACAATTGGGTAAAGTTTCTTACTTATTTGCCATAATTTTATTGAATCTACAAAAGAATGTGTAAATGAACATTCCTGCCAACAAAAATCATGGTACACAAAAATCCTCAAGGAAATTTTAGATTTGAATGTTTTTAAAGAAAATGAACCACTGAATGAAGATTATATAACATATTAATAACTGGTTGCCTTTCTAAAACATTTAAATATTCTGTAATATGTTTTCTATATTGTTCACACATCAACTGAACTGTTGGAAGACAATACTTGGTTTTTCAGATTGTTTGTATATAGATAAGCCTACAAGAGGAGAGGCTGTACTTGATCTGGTATTGGGAAATGAACCTGATCAGGTGTCAGATCTCTCAGTGGGAGAATACTTTGGAGATAGTGATCACAATTCTATCTCCTTTACCATAGCATTAGAGAGGGAGAGGAGCAGACAAGTTAGGAAAACGTTTTATTGGAGTAAGGGGAAATATGAGGCTATCAGACAGGACCTTGGAAGTATAAATAGGGAACAGATGTTCTCAGGGAAATGTAAGGAAGAAATGTGGCAAAAGTTCAGGGGATATTTGCGTGGAGTTCTGCATAGGTACGTTCCTAATGAGACAGGGAAAAGATGGTAGGATACAGGAACCGTGGTGTACAAAGTCTAGTGTAAACCTAGTCAAGAAGAAAAGAAGAGCTTATGAAAAGTTCAAAAAACTAGGTAATGATAGAGATCTGGAAGATTATAAGGCTAGCAGGAAGGAACTTAAGAAAGAAATTAGGAGAGCCAGAAGGGCCATGCGAAGGAGAACAGGATTAAGGAAAACTCCGAGGCATTCTACAAGTATGTGAAGAGCAAGAGGATAAGATGTGAGAGAATAGGACCAATCAAGTGTGACTGTGGAAAAGTGTGAATGGAACCGGAGGAGATAGCAGAGGTACTTAATGAGTACTTTGCTTCAGTAATCGCTATGGAAAAGGATCTTGGCGATTGTAGGGATGACTTGCAGTGGACTGGAAAGCTTGAGCATATAGACATTAAGAAAGAGGATGTGCTAGAGCTTTTGGAAAGCATCAAGTTGGATAAGTCACCGGGACCGGACATAATGCACCCCAAGCTACTGTGGGAGGTGAGGGAGGAGATTGCTGAGCCTCTGGTGATGATCTTTGCATCATCAATGGGGATGGGAGAGGTTCCAGAGGGTTGGAGGGTTGCAGATGTTGTTCCATTATTCAAGAAAGGGAGTAGAGATAGCCCAGGAAATTATAAACCAGTGAGTCTGACTTCAGTTGTTGGTAAGTTGGTGGAGAAGATCCTGAGAGACAGGATTTATGAACATTTGGAGAGGCATAATATGATTAGGAATAGTCAGCATGGGTTTGTCAAAAGCAGGTTGTGCCTTACGAGTTTGATTGAATTTTTTGAGGATGTGACTAAGCACATTGATGAAGGTAGTGCAGTAGATGTAGTATATATGGATTTTAGCAAGGCATTTGATAAGGTACCCCATGCAAGGCTTATTGAGAAAGTAAGGACACATGGGATCCAAGGGGACATTGCTTTGTGGATTCAGAACTGGCTTGCCCACAGAAGGCAAAGAGTGGTTGCAGAAGTGTCACATTCTGCATGGAGGTCGGTGACCAGATGAGACTGAGCAACAGTTTCTTCCACCAAGCCATCAGACTCCTCAATACCCAGAGTCTAGACTGACATCTACATCATTTATTATTATATTGAAATTTGTCCTCTACTGTACCTATTGTCTTGTTTATTATTTATTTATTAATTAATTATTGCACTGCCCTGCACTGTTTTGTGCACTTTATGTAGTCCTTTGTAGGTCTGTAGTCTAGTGCAGTTTTTGTGTTGTTTTTGCATAGTCTACTGTAGCCTTGAGCTGTCTCACATAGTCTAGCATAGTTTTGTGCTGTTTCATGTAACACCATGGTCCTGGAGAAACGTTGTTTCATTTTTACTGTGTCCCGTACCAGAAGTTTATGGTCGAAATGACAAAAAAAGTGACTTGACTTGACCAGTGGTGTGCCTCAGGGCTCTGTTCTGGGACTCCTACTCTTCATGATTTTTATAAATGACCTGGATGAGGAACTGGAGGGATGGGTTAATAAATTTTCTGATGACACAAAGGTTGGGGGAGTTGTGGATAGTATGGAGGGCTGTCAGAAGTTACCATGAGATATTGATAGAATGCAAAACTGGGCTAAGAAGTGACAGATGGAGTTCAACCCAGATAAGTGTGAGGTGGTTCATTTTGGTAGGTCAAATATGATAGCAGAATATAGTAATAATGGTAAGACTGTTGGCAGCGAGGAGCATCAGAGGGACCTTGGGATTCAAGCCCACAGGACACTCAAAGCTACTGTACAGGTTGACTCTGTGGTTAAGAAGGCATACAATGCATTGGCCTTCATCAATCATGAGTTTAGGAGCCAAGAGGTAATGTTGCAGCTATATAAGACCCTGGTCAGACCCCACATGGAGTACTTTGCTCAGTTCTATTTGCCTCACTACTGGAAGGATGTGGAAACCATAGAAAGAGTGCAGAGGAGATTTACAAGGATGTTGCCTGGATTGGGGAGCATGCCTTATGAGAATAGGTTGAGTGAACTTGGCCTTCTTCCTTGGAGCAATGGAGGATGAGAGTTGGCCTGATAGAGGTGTATAAGATGATGACAGGTATTGATAGTGTGGATAATCAGAGGCTTTTCCCCAGGGCTGAAATGTCTAGCACAAGATGGCACAGTTTTGAGGCATTTAGAAGTAGGTACAGAGGAGATGTCAGGGGTAAGTTTTTTACTCAGGGAGTGGTGAGAGCATGGACTGGGCTGCCGGCAACGGTGGTGGAGGCGGATACGATCGGGTCTTTTAAGAGACTCCTGGACAGGTACTTAGAGCTCAGACAAACAGAGGGCTATGGGTCACCCTAGGTAACTTCTAAGGTAAGGACATGTTCGGCACAGCTTTGTGGGCTGAAGGGCCTGTATTGTGCTTTAGGTTTTCTTTGTTTCTATGTTAAGTGGAAGCGTTCAATTCCCACAACCTGTTTTAGTGTTGAAAAAATAATTAGCATTGGATCTAATTGAAGTTATTACTCATTCTGTATTTTATCCTCAGCAGTGAGGATTGAGTCACAAAAGCAGTGAAATAAGAGACAATTTTGCAGCCTGAAGTATTTGGCATGATGCCTTGCCTGTCAGGGTTGCATGAGTTGCAACTTTCCCATATCATTCATGAGCATTTTTCTATATATTCCTGCTGCTAGTGGATTATTAGAACAGAACCCCATAATTACTGTATCTAACGGTAGGTGTATTGCTAGATCATGGACACTTGTGGTTAAGAAAGGAAAAGAGAAGCTGTCCTTGAATTAGCTGAAAGCTTTCTTTTACTGACAGAGCGCAAGACAATTTTAGCTAAATGAGATTTAAAAATTGGGTCTAAAGCTTTTGATTAGGATGCAATTTGCAAATAAATGGCAATTTTTGATCAAAATTGGACAGGTTCTACAAATTTTTGCTCAAGGGCTATTCAGCGGATCTGTGTATCATTCCCATACATTTTTGCATTGACCTACACAGTTTTAAAATGTAAATCAGAAACACATTTTATTAAATAAGTGTTTTGGATGGACTTAAATGCAGTGGCATGCCTGAGTTTTATTAACGGCTGGGATGTGTAAATACCAGAAACTCACAACTGTGATGAAGTTGAGCTGGGGGCACAGTCAGTTTCCTGTGCAAAAGAACAGAGTATCATTATTTATGCTGAATATAAACTGAATATGAAACCCAATCCTTTATGCTATCCAGCTGTAACCAAGTACATAAATCTGATTCAAAATTCAGGCAGCTGGGCCAGAGATACATGCATTGGTACAGTTGAACAAAGAAAGTGTGGAAATTATTTAGAATCAGAGTGTCATACTAGAGTTTTAAAATAAAGAAAGTTACCCTTTTTCCTACAATTGCAGTTGAATTTTTGCAAGGCTGATTATGGAGCTAATGTCTATTTGCATAGAAGGCACAAATGACAAAATTTGTTCACCCATTGCTGCAATAACTAGATTACATCACCCAACAGCAAACTAGAAATGTGGCACTTGTGGGTGTGAAATTGGTTTAATTGGTTTCTTGTTCTGGAATAATACAGCACAGAAACAGGCTCTCTGCCCCAACTAGTCCATGCGAAACACAACTTTGTCCCTGCTTGCCTCTGAGGAGAAATAAACATTAAAAATCTTGGCCATCTCTTGCAGCTTCACACTCTTTTTGCCATTCTAATTTCTCTCTTAAGCCTACTCTTGAACTTTTTACACTCATCAAGGGATTAATTCATATCCAGCTGCCTAAACATGATTTACACTTCCTTCTTTTTCTTACCAGATTCTTATTAGCTCTTGTCAGCCAGGGTTCCCTGAGCTTGGTATATCTATCCTTCATACTGCCCTTCGATTCTTGATAGAACCTTTTTAAAAGTCTCCCACTTGTCAGCTGTTTCTTTGCCTTTAAACAGAGTCACCAGTTGACCCTAGTTACAGGTAGATTCCAGCTAATAACCTTGAAGATGGCCCTGCTCTAGTTTAATCCTTTAACCTGTAATACCTTTTTTCCGAAATGATTTTAAAACTATTAGAATTATGGCCACTGGACCCAAAGTGCTCCTCAACTGCCATTTCAGTTACTTGGCCCATCTTTTTTCCTAAGAGGAGGTCCACTATTGCTCCTTCCAGAATATGTTTCTTTATATATTGTGTGAAGAATCTATATTGGGCACATTTCAAAAATTGTAATGATACAGTCCTATCAAGGTGACCATCACCTTCTTCACTCTACCCAATGATTTCGTTAGATGATCTCTCAGGAATATCCTCTCTAGGCACTGCTGTTATCTCCTCCATCATCATAAAGGCATCACTGCCTCCACTCTTAGGTTTTCCTGTGAAGAAGCATCAATCCATATTCAGCTGAATTTCTGCAAAGTGCTTAAAACACTTATGCATCTTTCATGCTTCCATCTTGCTACTAAAATGCGGAGTAGCTTTTCTATTAGTGCAAACGGTGTAAATATTGAAAGCTGCTACACAGTCAATACTCTTCAGTGAACTGAACTGTAGATCTGCCAGATGTGTAAGCATTTTTATAGAGGTGAAGTGCTTCCTGCTTATTTAGGTGCTATTTCAGGTTGCAATGGTGTTATACCGTGATTTATCATGAGCATTTTTGGTCTGAATGTGCAGTATTGTTGAAAGGGTAGTTAGCAACATAATTAGGTATTTTAAAATAATCTGTTCAAATTATCAACACTAGTTCATAACATAGCTCCGTCTCTACTGAAGGTCAATCTATTTAATTTATTATTTTGCAGCCCTTGGGTAAAAATAAACCAAATACTAATTTCAGATAATAAGCCCTTCGGATTTTAAAATATTACTGAATAGGAAGCAAAATTTTGCTTTCACAATTTAGTACCTGACAAAGCAGTGGTTGGCATTGCTCAGTTTTGCTCTTGTTATGTTTTCCTAGGATCAAATCTCTGATCAACGATTTGTATCCACCAGTTCTTGTGAAACCTGAAGAGATTGCTGAAAGTCAATATGGTGTCCACATTACTCTGCCACAGGTGGGGCAAAATATTGCTTGACTGGGCAGGGACGTGTGTAGGTAGTTTGGGAAATAGTGTGCCCTTTGCATTATCTAAACTGGATATTTATGTGTAGCTGATGAATGGACTAGAGGCCCTTGATGCCATCCTGCTTAACCACAGGCTCAACCACAAGCTGTGATTTCACTAAGTTAAAATAGTATATTTGTAACAAAATGAAAAGATAATATAAAACACAATAGCTGGTGGGTCAAAAGAGAAGAGCAATTAAACGAATGCATTTACAAGCTCATACCTTCAGTGTTATTAATCCTTGTCCCAGCAGGATTAAGGTAAGTCCAAAGGCTTTCCATAAGTATATTAAGAGCATATAGTTTGCAGATGACTTGAAGATTTACAGAGTTGTTTGTACTATAGAATGTAGAGCTAGGATGAAGACAGAGATCAATGTTTTGGTGAAATAGACTGAAAATGGCAAAAAAATCTTAATACAGACAAATTGGACATACACCATGAATGGTCGGGTCTTACAGATTACTGAAGAATGGAGGAGAAGTGTAAGTCTATAGATCCTCAAAGGTGATAATGCAGGTAGGTTAGCAAGGCATACAGGATATTAATCTTCATCAGTCAGGGCAGTGAATACAGAAGTAGTAAAGCCAGACTTTAATTGGAATACTGCATACAGTTCTAGTTACTAAGGTATGGGAAGGATGCAATAGTGCTGAGAAGGTGCAGAGGTGATTCACCAGGATGTTTCGACCGCCTGATAGACTTAACCTGTAAATATACTTGTGTATATTTACTGCAAATAACTTCGCCCCATGGGGACTCTCTTTTAAAACAAAGCGGCGGGGTTGATGCACCATCAATAACTCACTCTGAGACGTAGGCGAGATATCGGCTTTTATTGACTGGAAGAAGGAACCAGGAGTGAGTGTCTATCATACAAGGTCTTGGAGACTGAGGCCGAGCGTCAGGCCGCAGATCTCCTTTATACAGGGGCCTGTGGGAGGAGCCACAGGAGCAGTCAGCAGGGGGCGTGTCCAGACAGGCACATAGTTCACCACAGGGGTTGAATGTGGTGAACTACATATACCTGTCTGGACACACCCCTCTGCTGACTGATCCTGTGGCTCCTCCCACAGACCTCTGTATAAAGGCGGTTGGAGGCACTGTTTCCCCCTCAGTCTCCAGGACGTTGTGTGGTCATTTCTTGCAGCTAATAAAAGCCTGTTGTTTGCCTCCCGTCTCCGAGAGTTATTGAAGGTGCATCAACATGTTCACGTGCCTGGAGTGCCTATGCATGAAAGATTCTGGGTAATTATCACTCAATGCAAATCTGAGGCTGCTGTCTCCACAACAGAGCACCAGATAGTTTAGTTAAAAACTGCAGTTAGTCCCAACAGAGAAAGCAGGCCACAAGTACCTTAAAAAAATCAATTATTCCCTGTACATTTACAGGGATTCCATGGTAGAAGACAACATAAAATTGTTTTAGTGATGACAATAGACTGGATTTATTAATTATTCAAATGAGGCCCATCTACTGTATCTTTCCAGTAGGAAAAGAGTCCAAAAACACTTCAATCCTCTCTAAGGGAGTTGATAATCAACTATCAAGACCCGCAAATTATTGTCAGTGAAGCAGGATGGCTATTTGCCTGCTCCCATGTGCATCTTGCCATTCTTCTAACTGGGCTATTATTTCTACCTGTGCCACTTCAGGCGATTGGTGCATCTGGGTACCACTGCTGTAAAAGTTCCTGCCTAAGCAGAGCACCAAAGAGTCTTCTTCAAAGTGGTATGTGTGCAAACAACCCATTAAAGAACACTAATTTTGCCGCCTACATGGAAGAAACCTCACCCAACATGTGTCATTGAAAATCGTTGTCCAGATTCACTGAGACAAGATGGGACAGGTGCCCTACTACATGTTGTACAAGCCTGTGAAACAAACCTGAATTCACAGGCCACATCCCAGCAGGAGCCTATGGTGGGCCCTATCCCTGTGCCAACTCTTTGAAGAACTTAAAATTACTCGACTTGCCTCCTTGCTTTCCCATGTGTTTGAAAACTTTTTGCATTTCATCTATTTATCCTCCCTCCTACTGAACGTTCGTCTTTCATGTGTTATCTGGATCTTTTGCCATTTGCTTTAAAAATCTGTTATTTGTTTACTGACTTTTGGAACAGTTGCTCTTTTAACTTCTTTAGAACTTTGAATATTTCTATTAACTCCTTCCTTGGCAGCTCGAGAGTCAGAACATTACCCATTTTGATGTGGTCTGGTCATGTAGGAATCGCTCACATCCAAACTTCTTCAATATTTCATCATTGATTTATCATAAGATCAGAAGTGATGAACCTCACTGATTATTGCATACATTTCATAGCTCCCTTTGTATTCCTATAGTAAGAAGTTAAATAAATCAAAATCTGGACAATATACATATTTTGGCTGATACATAACAATCAGTCCACATAAGCGTCTTGCAGTGATTAAAATGTAGTCATCCCCTTTGATAATTAATGGTATTACTGTCTGGTAATGGTATGGTTGTTTCAGGAGTTCCTGATGGCAATCACTACCAAAGAAACATGATCTGCAATGCACCAAATTCTTGGTGCAGACATCAGGTTGACATCATAAAGTTGGGTCAGGAACTGCTCTATGTCAAGATTTAACCCAGAAATGATTACAAATGCTATTTACCCAGTTAATCAATTTCTAGATCATTTATTTCTAATAAATTTGAGTGATTCAGGAGAAATGGAAGTATGCGAATGTAGAAGGCATTGTTTAAAACAAGAACCAGTGTTCAAAATAAAAAAAAAGTAGCTTGTTTACAATTTAGCTTTCTTCAAGGCCATCAACCCAATCACTGGGAGTGGCATATGTCAATTCTGTATCATCGTAAAAATGCTGGGAAAATAATATACCACAACTTCAATGGGCTAGACTGGTGGATGGCTTTTAAGGGAGTTTCTCTAATTCAAGGTTATCTTTCAATACTTACGTAGTACAGCAAACAGGAACATAAACATAATAGTAATGTTACAAATCCTTTCTTTTGAACATCGAATTCTGAACTCTTTTGGTTTAAACAACTCATATTGCATTTGACCATTCACTTGAAAAACTGCCAGCAGGTTAACTAAACCAGCTGTTACCCAATGCACTACACAACCAGCAAGGGTGAAGGAAACAGGCCATTTTATAAATAGCAAAGGCCAGTATGTTTTCCAGACAGTTTGAAGTACAAATCTATTGCCTAGGTCACACTGCCTTTCATGGGAAAGAGGAAAGTCAAGGCTTCCTTCCTGTCATAAATTAAAAGTAGCTATGACTTTGCATTAGATACCCTGATTATCTGTCGAAAGTATAATTGTATGAAACATATAATGAGCAGGTTGTCTGAACAAAGAAGAAATAAATAGCAGATGGGTTCAAATTCAAGAACTGAAATGACACCTTTTGTTTTGGTCAGGGGCAGCTGCAGAGCAGCTTCACTGGAGTACATCGTGCTAACACAATTATGTAACATGTTTAGCACTATTGACCAGAGTTAACTTTCCTGCTTCTAGGCCAGCCTTTCTCAACCTTTTTGCACTGGAGGAACCCTTGAAACTTCAGGTGTCAGGGAACCACTGCATGAAAATTGTTATATTTAGAGCTCACAATACATTAGCCTGATCAATAAGTTGTAGATATAATAATCCAAAAATAATTATCAATGCTCTTTTGAGTAGAGAATAAATTTGTAGCCAACCTTTCTAGAAAAAAAATAGTTAAGCTTAGTTTACATTTCTTGAATTTACTCTTTCTTTCTCTTCCATAAATTTTTAAATCTCCTAAGATAAATATAATACATTCCTCAATTCTGGGTCGAACTTTAGATAAGCACACACACTTTCACCTTCAACTGAAATGAGATAGAAACGTAGAAAACCTACAGCACAATACAGGCCCTTCGGCCCCCAAAGTTGTGCCAAACGTGTCCCTTCCTTAGAAATTTTTAGGCTTACCCATTGCCCTCTAGTTTTCCAAGCTCCACCTACCTATCTAAAAGACTCTTAAAGGACCCTATCTTATCCGCCTCCACTACCGTTGCCGGCAGCCCAGTCCACGCACTCACCACTCTCTGAGTAAAAAAACTTACCCCTGACATCTCCTTTGTACCTGCTCCCCAGCACCTTAACCCTGTGTCCTCTTGTGGCAACCATTTCAGCCCTGGAAAAAAGCCTCTAACGATCCACACGACCAATGCCTCTCATCATCTTATACACCTCTATCAGGTCACCTCTCATCCTCTGTCTCTCCAAAGAGAAAAGGCTGAGTTCACTCAACCTATTCTCATAAGTCATGCTCCCCAGTCCAGGCAACATCCTTGTAAATCTCCTCTGCACCCTTTCTATGGCTTCTACATCCTTCCTGTAGTGAGGCGACCAGAACAGAGCACAGTACTCCATGTGGGGACTGACCAGGGTCCTATATAGTTGCAATAGTACCTCTCGGCCCCTAAATTCAATTCCACGATTAATGAAGGCCAATACATCGTATGTCTTCTTCACCACAGTCAACCTGTGCAGCTGCTTTGAGCGTCCTATGGACTAGGACCCCAAGATCCCTCTGATCCTCCACACTGCCAAGAGTCTTACCATTAATACTATATTCTGCCATCATATTTGGCTTACCAAAATGAACCACTTCACACTTAGCTGTGTTGAACTCCATCTGCTATTTCTCAGTCCAGTTTTGCATCCTATCAATGTCCCGCTGTAGCCTTTGACAGCCCTCCACACTATCCACAACACCTCCAACCTTTGTTTTATCAGCAAACTTGCTAACCCATCCCTCCACTTCCTCATCCAGATCATTTATAAAAATCATGAAGAGTAAGGGTCCCAGAACAGGGTCCCTGAGGCACACCACTGGTCACCGATCTCCAAGCAGAATATGACCCATCTACAACTGCTCTTTGCCTTCTATGGGCAAGCCAGTTCTGGATCCACAAAACAACATCCCCTTGGATCCCATGCCTCCTTACTTTCTCAATAAGCCTTGCATGGGGTACTTTAACAAATGCCTTGCTGAAATCCATATACACAACATCTATTGCTCTTCCTTCATCAATGTGTTTAGTCACATCTTCAAAAAATTCCATCAGACTCATAAGGCAGAACCTGCCCTTGACAAAGTCATGCTGACTATTCCTAATTATATTATACCTCTCCAAACATTCATAAATCCTGACTTTCAGGATCTTCTCCATCAGCTTACCAACCACTGAAGTCAGACTCACAGGCCTATAATTTCCTGGGCTATCTCTATTCTCTTTCTTGAACAAAGGAACAACATCTGCAACCCTCCAATTCTCCAGAATCTCTCCTGTCCCCATTGATGATGCAAAGATCATTGCCAGAGACTCGCAATCTCCTCCCTCACCTCCCACAGTAGCCTGGGGTACATCTCATCCGGTCCCAGCGACTTATCTAACTTGATGCTTTCCAAAAGCTCCAGCACATCCTCTTTCTTAGTATCTACATGCTCAAAAGCATTTCAGTTTGCTGCAAGTCATCACTACTATCACCAAGATCCTTTTCCATAGTCAATACTGAAGTAAAGTATTTATTAGGTACCTCTGCTATTTTTTCCAGTTCCGTACACACTTTCCCACTGTCACACTTGATAGGTCCTGTTCTTTCAAGTCTTAACCTCTTGCTCTTCACGTATTTGTAGAATGCCTTGGGATTTTCCTTAATCCTGCCTGAAGATGATTTCTATCCTTGCTCATAATGCTTGGTAAACAAGAAAAAGCTTGCTCATACATGTAAGAAGTTGAAAACTGCAGCAAAATGTTCATTGCTTTCCTATGAATGGCAGAATACTCCTCTTTCACAGAAATCCAGAACTTGTGAAGATCAGGTCAGTAAATCTCATCTTGAGTGCATGATCAGACTGCAGCTCACAAAGTTCTTCCTCTCCTCTCAAAGCCAAGTTTTCAGACTGAGCAGAAGATTCAGAGAAATGGTCTCTCACCCAGTCATACACTTGTGTTGAAAAAGAGTGAAAACACTGTTCAATTTTGTTCTGCAGTTCTTCCAGGTGGTTTTCAATAAGACTCGAGACTTTCTGATATCTTTCCTTACTCTCAAGCCCAAGCAGTGGAAGCATTTCAAGATTTCCATTTGCAACATGATTTTTCCAAAGATTCAGTTTTCTTTTAATTCCAAGAACCTTGTCATCTGAAGTCAAAATATTTTCTCCAGGGCCTTGCAGAGACTTGTTCAATCGGTTCGTATGATGAAAAACATCTGCTCAATAGGCTAGTTTCTGCAGCCATTCTTCATCGTCAAAGCAATTAGCAAAATTTAGCCTACTATTTCCTTGAAAGTACTCCTGCAATTCACCTTTCGGCTCGAACACCCTGTTAAGAACTCTTCCTCTGTCAAACCATCAGATTTCTGTATGTAGCAGGACACTGGTGTGCTCTTTGTCCAGGCTATCACATAGTTTTTAAAACATTCTCGAGTGAACTGGTCTTAAAGCTATGAAATAACTTGCTTCCTGAAATTTTTTTACTGACTGTGACTTTACTTTCAAAACTTTTAATCTGTTTGTTTTGAGATTCCAATAGTTGTTTAAAATAATCAGCACTTTTACTTTTATTTGTTTTTAAGTGTCTTTTCAATTTTGCTGGAGCTATTGCTATTTTTGTAAGTTGTATAAAGATATGGTGCCAGCTGATTACTTCAGTCCCACCACTGCTTTTGTCTCCAGGACCCAGAAGAGGCTGGAGGACTTCTTCTGGGGCAGCTGGAGGCATTGGGTCTCTGCTGTAGTCCTGAGTCTTCCGATTACAGAGGGCGGTCAGCCATTGGTGTGTGTGTGCGCACCCAACTGGCAGCTCTCCAGCTCTGGACCCTGCAGAGACACCTGTACAGTGACCACCCTCCGAGATGGCACGCACTGATGATGCACTTGCTCCACCTGGGACACTACCCGCAGTACGGCACACGATGGACAGCATCAGCCGTGCCTCTTTAGGGAACTGCTTCGCTTTTACCGAGAGCTGTTGAGGGTATGGGGTCTAGTCTTACCCATACAGGGTGGAGGATGGTGCTC
Organism: Hypanus sabinus; assembly: GCF_030144855.1. Taxonomy (NCBI): domain Eukaryota; kingdom Metazoa; phylum Chordata; class Chondrichthyes; order Myliobatiformes; family Dasyatidae; genus Hypanus; species Hypanus sabinus. The sequence continues at coordinate 45,842,733 of NC_082710.1, forward strand.
TGGCTCTGAGGGGTCATGGTGGGTGTCGAGGGGGATCAGGGAAGTGGAGGGGTTCCAGCTGCACCACCGCCTGATCAGCTAGAATTGCCTGTCAGACCCAGGCCTCAGGATACCTTGCAGGGAGGGTCCCACACAACATGAGCCCTGTCCTGGGGATGCCCACTGTGCTCCTCTGCGATGCCCTTGTTTGGGTTGCTCCTGCACATCTTTCCATTCCTTGCTTCGTCTGCCAACCAGACTCACCTTGCCGATCCATTCTACCATCTGTCAGTGGAGGAGGTCCCCAGTGGAAATCTCCTCATTATGGGTCCTTCCCCTGTTCAGTGGGGACCTGGGGTGGAAGGTGTTGCATTGGGCAGTACCGTGCAACAGGGCTTTAAGCAGGTTGACTGACGCCCTGTCTACCTGTCCATTCTGTGGCTGGGAGGAGTCAGTGTACCACGCTGATATGGCGTGTGAGAGGTTGCAGCCCCTGTGTGAGCGTCTGAAGGGGCTGCTGCTCAGTTTCTAGTTGCATTTCTGCCCCACGCTCCTTGTATACGGGCACTCAGTATGGAAGGGGTAGGGTCACGAGGAGGCTCTCCTGGTCTTCCTGTGCCTCTCCAACATGGCCATTCATGGGTCTAGGTAGCAGGAGATTGAGGGCTCTGCCAGGGCCGACTCCCTGCCCCATTTCCGAGGATATGTTCTTCCCCAGCTGTCCTTGAAGAGGAAGCATTCGGTTACAATGGGGGATTCCCTCCAATTTTCTACTACATCGGTAGAGTTTCTTCACCCCCCTAAGTCAGTCCAGCGGCACATAAGGGGAAGTTGGGGGAAGTAGTTTGAGAGGGAGAGGCTGACATCACAGCCCAAGTTGTGTGATTCCATTCAATGCTCGGAAAATGCACTTCACACTCCTTATCAGCCTACCGTCCTCCCCTCCATGCAATACAGCGCTCACCAATTATGAATGGCCTCCCCTATCGCGCGTTAAAAACTGAGACTGGACTCAAGCAAATAAACCTGACCTACTGCACATGCCATCCTGGGCTGAGAGATCTCCTACGAGGTCGCTAACGGGGCACTGTCCACCACTGTAAGCATCATGTGTTGCGTGAAGTTGAAAAAAATGTTTATTTTGTTTTAGTCATGATCTCTCACAGAGCCCCTCCCACAGAACCCTGGTTTAGAACCCCTGTTCTAGGCTAAGCAGTTCTTCCTGGTGAGGCTCTCTTCACAGCCACTCCATTTTCTATTTTGTTGCATATATTATGCTTTTTAGGAGTTTTGTTCTTGAAAGCTTTGGTGAATTTTCTCATGTTCTCCCAGATATTTCCCAGCCTCTAAACAGCGTGGAATCAAAGACAAGGTAGTTTCTTGTCACATGTACAAGTACAGGTGTCCCCCGCTTTACGAATGTTCACTTTACGCTGCTTCGCTTTTACAAAAGACCTACATTAGTAACCTGTATTTGCTTTACAAAGAGGATTTTCACTTTTATGAAAATTTTCCCATATAAATTAATGGTTCTTTGCTTTACGCCATTTCGGCTTATGAAAGGTTTCATAGGAATGCTCTACCTTTGTAGGGGGGGGGGGAAGACACCTGTATACAGTATGTATGCACAGGTACAGTGAAAAACATACGCAGCAACATTCGGGCACATAGTATCATACAAGTAGCATTCATAAAAAAAATTACACAATTTTTACAAGAAAACACACAATTAGCATATAAAAAATAATATCCATTGTAGTGCAAAGTAGTCGTAGTGTTGCTATACTGATATAGTGATTAGAGTCATGAAGGTGGGTTCAAGAACCTAATGGTTAAAGGGAAGTAGCTGTTCTTTGATGTATTGGTGTGGGGTTTCAGGTTTCTATACCCCCTTCCTGATGGTAGCTTTGAGAAAATGGCATGGCCTGGATCTTTGAAGGTAGATACATGCCCGCTTGAGACAGTGCCTCATGTAGATACTACCTGTCGAGGTGTGTGCTCACGGGACTGGAATCAAGTGCGGGGGCTTTCTCTGTCTTGGAGTTCGCTGACACCTCTGCAACCCAGGAGTGGTGGACGGCAGGCTCATGCCTCGACTTGACCCCAGGAGCGGAGGGAGACAGATTCTCCAGGAAGAGACAGAAGTCGTTAGACATGGGAATATCAACTGAGCCTCAGAGGAACAACTGAGCGACACCACAAGACAAATCACTCTCTCCAACACAGTGATTCCATGAAAGCACTAAATAAGAGTTCCCTTTCAGTTATCATAGAATGCAGGAAACACATGCCAGTCAGAATTAACTAGTGAAGGACATGCCTGTGATGTATAGTGTACTTCGATGAAATGTCATTAACTGCCCATCCATCATCTCACCCAAGGCATGCAACAGCCCAGAAATTTTGTCCAGTTACTCTAACAAAAAATAATTTCTGGATGATTTTGCTTTCTAACCAGTACCATCCTTTCTCTTTTGCCAGTTCTATTTTCACTCTTTCCTCACTTCTTTCTTTCACTGCTGAAGCTCTTTTCGAAATATAAGGAGTTGGACATGTCTCCCTAGTCACTCGTTGTGGACATCCTCTACTGTGGCAGATGTCAGACCACAATAGAATTGGGTTTTATCAGCAGAATACAATATGCAGTGCAACACATTCAGCATTTATAGCAGGAACTGAACAATAGATTTCTGGCTCTTATTGGATGATGCGCAAGTCATCTTTTACATCAGCCTTTATCTTCTTATCCTCCAGCTCAACCTTTGACTTTCCCTTCTACATCAGTATTTTCATGAGCACCTCCACTTTGAAAAAGGTCCTTTGCAAAGTTTACAATAAACCCTTTAATGTCAGCAGAGTTACATGTAGCGGCATTATCATCCAGTGCTGCTCATTTAAATGAGTGCAGGATTATCGGTGCAAGATGCTTTGTGGTAGGCGATCAGTTGGTTTGTTGGTACTGCTATTGGTTTATCGTTATCATGTGTACCAAGGTACTTGCTTGTATGCTATCCAAGCAGATAGTGCCATTCCACAAGACCATTAGCTAGTAAGAAAACAAAATATAGAATATAGTGTAGCAGGTACAGAGAAGTGCAGAGCACTTGGCGTAGCACAGCGATTAGCCTAACACTATGCCAGCGACACAGGTTCAGTTCCACTGCTGTCTGTGAGGAGTTTGTATATTTGTTCCGTGGCCACTTGGGTTTGCTCCAGGTGTCACATTTTCCTCCCGCATTCCAAAGACTGTCAAGTTCATAAGCCAATTGGTCACATCAATATCATTGGGCCTTGTGGACTTGTTGGGCTGGAAGGGCTGTTTTCTATATAACTATGGAGTACAAGGGATTAAGAATTTATCTTTAGCATTAAGGAGGTCCATTCAAGATTCTGATAACAGCTGTCTTGAGTTTGGAGATACGAGCTTTCAAGCCTTGGTATATTCTGCCTGACAGGAGGAGTGAGGAGAGAGAATGGCTAAGGTGGGAGGTGCCCTTGGTTATGTTGGTTGCTCACCTGAGGTGGTGGGAAGTGTAAACAGTTTCCAATGAGAGGATAGTTATTGTGATACACTGAGCTATATTCACAATTCTCTGAAATTTCTTGCTGACTCGGGCAGAGCAGTTTCCACGTGGATTGGCAAATATGCCAAATATCTTTAGCCTTCTGAGAAAGCAGATACATTGGCATGCTTTCTTGCAATAGTTTCGACATGGCTGGACCAGGACAAGTTGTTGGCAATTTTTACCCTTCAGCATTGATACAGACAGGGGCACACTCACTAGTCTCTCACTCACAAGATCATCCTCCAGAAAGGAAGGTCCAAAAATCAGCCCAAGCTCATCAGTCTACCTTCTCATTGATTTGAAACTCAAGACATTTGAGGTGATCACTACGCTGGTGAATGGGTGAAAAAAATTAGGCAATCAGACCTTTACTGTGCAGTCCAATCAGATTTTTTCTGGCAGTATGGGATGGGCGATGACAGAAATATTCAGCTGGTCTGACAGAATCTGTGGGAAGGAAAATAAAATTAACATTAAAGTCAAAAAACCCTTACAAAATTAAACATTAATTATGTTTCTCTTTCCATTGGCTCTGCCTGATCTGCCGGTTATTTCCAGCTTTCACTGTTTTTATTTTAGTTTGCTAGTTTTTTTTCCCAGCTGCAGGCATCTTTTTGGGGCCACAAGGAATCTTCCATTAAAATGGTAGTGTCGACAATCGTAAGTTGGGTTGTGTTCTGTATCAGAATTCTGGTAAGTGAAGATACAGCACAAATGTGTTCACTACATGACTCCTTCCTCAGTCACATAGGAGAGTTGGTGGCTATGTGTAAGAGAGAACAAGTTGAAGTGTACAGAGGAGGGATTAAATGCATTACTCCCCTGGGAGTGATATGGAGCTGATAGACTGAATGTTCTTCTGCTGGGTTGTTACGAAATAACTTGTAAATCTTAAGGAACGTCATGAAAGAAGAAACAAGAACACAGGGGCAGAGCTTTGGCAGCTGACTGCCAGAGAAGCAATGGTAGAACGTTCAAAAGTAGGGATGATCAAAGGTCAGGTGAAAAAAAGGCAAGGGCTGTGTAGAGAAAACTTCAGCAATAGGGAAGAGGGAGAAGATGGAAAAATGAAGAAGATCAAAGAGCGCAGATTTTAAAATTGAAGTGCCACTTACCAAGAGCCAAAATAACACATAAATAAACTGAGGAAATGTCTCTTTCCTGGCTCATTGCTGGCTTAGTTATTGCTTGATGAAAATATTTAACATGTGTTAGGAATTCCATTCCCTTTTTCTCTATTTACTGTCTTTACTTCCCATTCAAGGACAACTAAACTCTCCTAAAGTTGTGACTTCAGTTCATTTTGGTCTGTCTATAAATTTCTTTCACCATTTCTCTCACAATGAGGGGATGGACAGTGAACTAAAGGGCAGGCAACTAGAAGTGTAGGAGCTTTGCAAAGTGATCACCTGATTTGCATTTGGTTTCTCTCATGCGGAGGCCACATCGTGAACACCAGATGCCATACTCTTCGATAGAAGCGCAGATGTATCTCTGTTTCACCTGGGATGGTTGAGAGTCCCTGAGAGGAAAGAAGTAAAAACGCAGGTGTTATATCTCCTGTATGAAGAGGAATTGATGGCTCTGAACATTTACTTGCTGGAGCTTAGAAGAACAAAGGTCATAGGGGATCTCATTGAAACTTTTCAAATATTGAAAGATCTAAATAGAGGGTATGGAGAGGATGTTTTCTATAGTGCAGGAATCTAAGACCACAGGCATAGCCTCAGGATAGAGGGGCATCCATTTAAAACAGAGATGTGGAGGAATTTCTTTAGTCAGAGGGTGGTGAATTTGTGGAATTTATAACCACAGGCAGCTGTGGAGGTCAGGTCATTGGACGTATTTAAGGCAGAACTTGATAGGTTCTTGATTAGACATGGCATCAAAGGTTACAGGGAGAAGGCTGGAAAGTGGGGCTGAGGAGGGCAAAAAAGGATCAGCCATGATTGAATGGCAGAGCAGACTTGATGGGCCAAATGGCCTAATTCTATTCCTATGTTATATGGTCTTATAGATGGCTGTGGAGGTCAAGTTACTGGGTATATTTAAAGCAGAGGCTGATAAGTTTTTGATTAGTAAGGGTGTCAAAGATTATGCAGAGAAGGTAGGAGAATGTGGTTGAAAGGGCTAATAAGCCAGCCATGTTAGAATGGCAAAGCAAGTTCAAATGGCCTAATTCTGTTCTTATGTCTTATGGTTTTGTACTTGCATGGTAAAAAGCCTCATGTCAGAGAGAGGTTACTGGGGACAGAAAAGCAGACCAGGGTATTGAAAAGGGAAAGATTGCTTTAAAACACTGAAAAGGAAGGAGAAAGGAATACACATCTGCTGGTGTAATCTTTATGGAGTTCTGAAGGATGCTCCATTGAATGCAGAGAAGAGTGAGGGGGAAAGTCAGTTGCAGGTTAACTCTGTTGCTCTGTCTGTGAAAAGAGTGATTGAGAACAGATGTATAGAAAATAGACAAGAACCAGTTAGGGCTTTGCCAGTGTGGTAAAAGAATGGTACAGATAAGGGAGAAGGAAAATATTTCTTTTTTTTACTTCAGATTGCCAACATCTGCATATTTATGCTTTTGGACTTGCATCCAACTTATTCTCTCTGTCTCCCACTTCCTGTCCTACCCCTCAGTCCCACCTCACCGTAACAAAATAGATTCATAGAACACTACAGCACAGAAACAGGCTCTTTGCCCCATCTGGTGCCTGCTGTACCATTAATGTGTCCATCCAAATTTTGACCTGCATCTGGACCACTCCTATCCATGTACCTATCCAAATTTCTCCTAAATGTTTAAATTGAACCCACATCCACCACTTGCACTGGCAGCCCATTCCACACTCTCACCATCCTCTGAGTGAAGAAGTTTCCCCTCATCATCCCCTTAAACATGTCACCTTTAACCTATGGCCTCTAGTTTTAGTCTCACCCAACCTAAGTGGAAAAAAGCCTGTTTGAATTTACCCTATCTATACTCCTCATAATGTTGTATACATCTAACAAATCTTCCCTTATTTTTCTACTCTCTAGGGAATAAAATCCTAACATATTCAACCCTTCCCTATAACTCAGGTTCTCCAGGCCTGGCAACATCCTTGTAAATTTTCTCTGAACTCTTTCAATCATATAGACGTCTTTCCTGTAGGTACATAGATGACCAAAACTGTACACAATACTCCAAATTAGGCCTTGCCAACATCTTATACAATTTCTCCTGGATTCAGTACTTTGATGTATGAAGGCTAATGTTTCAGAAGTTTTCTTTACTACACTATCTACTTGTGACACCACTTTCAAGGTATTATGGATCTGTATTCCAGATCCCTCTGTTCTACTGTACTCCTCAGTGCCCTACTGCTCACTGTGTAAGTCCTATCCTGGTTTGTCCTCCCAAAGTGCAACACCTTACACTTGTCTACATTAAATTCCATTTTTCATCTGGTTTTGAAAATCTTCTTCACTGTCTCCTACACCTGCAGTTTTAGTGTCATCCACTAATTTGCTGAACCAGATTTCTACATTATCACCCAGATCGTTGATATATATGACAAACAACAATGGACTAAACACTGATCCCTGCTGCACACCACTAGTCACAGATCTCCAGTTGGAGAAAGAACCATCTACTACCACGTTCTGGCTTCTCCCACAAAGCTGATGCCTAATTCAACTTACTACCTCATCTTTGTTGCCAAGTGACTGAACATTCATGACCAACTGCCCATGCAGGACCTTGTCAAACATCCTGCTAAAGTCCATGTAGAATACATCCACTGCCTTACCTTCATCAACTTTCCTGGTAACTTCCTCAAAAAACTCTATAAGGTTAATTCGACATAACCGACCATGCACAAAGCCATGTTGACTATTCCTGATGAGTCCCTGTCTATCCAAGTACTTACATATCTAGTCCCTTAGAATATCTTCCAATAATTTGCCCAGTACTGATGTCAGGTCCACCAACCTATAATTTTTTGGCTTAGTCGTGGAGCCTTTCTTAAACAATGTCACAACATTAGCTAACCTTCAATCCTCCAGCACCTCATAAATGGTTAAGGATGTCTTTGCTATGGCCCCTGCAGTGGCTACACTACCGCCCACAGGATCTGAGTGAAGACCTTGTTGGCCCCTGGGGATTTATTCACCTAATTTGCTTCGAGACAGCAAACACCTCCTCCTCTGAAATCTGTATATAGCCGTGACCTCACTGCTGCTTTGCCTCACTTCGATAGGCTCTGTCCATCTTCTGTGTAAATACAGATGCAAAAAATCAGTTTAAGATTTCCCCCCCTCCAAGAAGCCTCCTTAATCTTCAAGTGTCTAATTGTCTCCAACCCTACCTCAAGTTCACGATCTTCTTCCACAGGAAGAGAACTCCCATACTCCGAAGTGTCAATACCTGTGCTGTACAATGATAGGAGAAGGGAGGCAGATTCTGCAGGGAATTGAGAAGGGCTAAGACAAGCTAGAGGATGCATTTCTTTATGTTAGCCCCCACCCCCTACATTTCTAAAACCAGGTATATCTGACAGGAAATTGCCAGAGTAGTCCCTGTAGAGAAATAGTACATAAGAGCAGTGTTAGGTATTATTCTGGAGTTACGAAATTATGGTAGCTGATATTAATTAAAATCAGAGCCAGTCTTCAAGAACTAAAACCTTTTCACAATTCAACTTCAACTGACACTTTGAGGCCAACTGAAACCAATCATTGGGTCTGGGACATTCTGATTCTGTACTATTGAAGTAATGCGGGGAAAGTCAAGAGATGAGTGTCTACATTAATTGGTGGTCATTGAAAAGTTCAGGATACATAAGTCTCTATGGGTCTTCCCTTAGCCTTCTCCACTCATAAGAAAACAGACGCAGTTTATCCAGTCTCTCTTCATAACTGAAACATTCCATTCCAGGCAGCACCCTGGTGAATCTCTTTGCATCCACCCCAGAGCAATCAAAACTGTGCTCAGTTTTCCATGTTGCCACATCAAAGCTGTACAAAGCTGCCTCATAACTTCCAGGAGGCACAGCTAAGAGAGCCATTGCTTCACAATGCCCGAGACCTTTGTACATCCTTGGGTACTGTGTGTAACTTTGTATGTTATCTCTATAGCTACACGGGTTTTGTTTGGGTGATCGAACAGCCTGAAGGCATACAGTTTAATAGGTTTTCTTGGCCTCTGTATATTGCCCCTAGTATGTAGGTGAGTGGCAGAATCTGTTGAGGGGATTTAGTTTAGAAAGGAAATTAATGTAGAATTGGTGTAGTTGGACTGTGCAGGCTCACTGATGGCCCTGGTTCTGTGCTGTGTCTCTCTATGATGAGATACTGGATGGATAAGGTCTTGGCTCTTTGCCTTCTGCTATGTGGGCCCCATGACTGACCATGACTCTCTGGTAGTTATTGTCGATTTATATGCCAGCCAGCTGAAAATGTTTAGACCCCATTAAAATTAAGTTTTCAGTTGAGAAAGAACATTAAGATCCATAGGAGGCTTATACTGTGAGTAGGCATCAAGTTTGCATCAGCATGAAGTAATACAGCATGGAAACTGGCCCATTGGCACATTTGGTCCATGGCTAGTTGTAGTTGCCCATGTTCAGCCCATAATCCTCATAAACCTCCAAGCCTCTCCCCTCCAAGTGCCTATCCAAATGCTTCTTAAATGTTGCAATTGTATCTGCCTTGACCACTTCCTCTGGAAACTCATTCCAGGTACTCACTATCCTCTGTCTAAAGAAGTTGTCTCTCAGACCTCTTTTAAATCTCACCCCTTTTTATCCTGCATCTGTGCCTCTCGTTTTGTACTCCCTAGCTTGAGGGAAAAGACTACACTCATCCACCATATTCATACCCGTCATGATTTTAATAAACTTCTATAAGGTCACCCCTCATCCTCATGTGTACCAATGAATAAAGATCCTGAGTTGAGGATGAATCTGAAAAATAATGTAATTTGAAGGCATGAGTACAATTTCAGAGTTAGCCATTTAAATAACATTTTCAGGGGAAAGCAAGATTAGTTCAAGCTGCTTATTCAGTTATAAACAGGAGCAGCTGTTTTACCAGCCTGGCATGCTGGGGATGAAAATTGGGTGTTGCCTTAGAATTGACATCATATTGGGTGATTTGTTGTGGAACAATGTTCTTACTGAGAATGAATATCCCATTGAAGAGTCTGGCTTTGAATGCTTTGCCAGATGAAAAGAGGCTGAGAAATAACACAATTTTTACTCTGGATAAAGCTCATTTCATTGAGTTATTTTCAATGCTGGAAAGAGTTTTTAATCTTTAATTGCCAAAGAATAAGTAAGTGTTTCATTCTTCCTCCTCACTCTAAATAAGCTCCCATTTTGATAGTATTGTATTCTATGTACATTTTCATCTATTTACTCTTTAATAGATCTCCATGAAAGAAAACTGCAATACAAGCAGGGAAATAGGCAGTGAATTTTTAAATGAAAAAATTTGATAAGTCGGTAGGTGGAGATAGAATTTGTACAAACAGGTAGTCAAGTTTTTACTCAGTTTCACTTACACATTGTGAATGCAAAATCTGCCATGAGTGAGTGCATCCCTGTTAGAGGTTAAAGCAAGTGTGTTCTGCAAATGAGGAACTAGTTATTTTGAATGCTCCAGAAAGGCTAACTTTGAGGAGATGCGAAGGGATTTAGAGAGAGTGGATTGGGTCAAGTTGTTTTATGGGAAGGATGTAATAGAGAAGTGGAGGTCATTCAATGTTGTTTGTAATATACATAAATCATCTGGATGATGGTGTGGTAAATTGGATTAGTAAGTATGCCAATGATACTAAGGTAGGAGGTGTTGTGGATAATAGACAATAGACAATAGGTGCAGAAGTAGACCATTCGGCCCCTCGAGTCTGCACCGCCATTCTGAGATCATGGCTGATCATTCACTATCAATACCCAGTCCCTGCCTTGTCCCCATATCCCTTGATTCCCCTATCCATCAGATATCTATCCAGCTCCGTCTTGAAAGCATCCAGAGAATTGGCCTCCACCGTCTTCCGAGGCAGTGCATTCCACACCTCCACAACTCTCTGGGAGAAGAAGCTCTTCCTCAACTCTGTTTTAAATAACTGACCTCTTATTCTCAATCCATGCCCTCTGGTACTGGACTCTCCCAACATCTGGAACATATTTCCTGCCTCAATCCTATCAAATCCTTTAATTATCTTAAACGTTTCAATCAGATCCCCTCTCAATCTCCTCAATTCCAGCGTGTACAAGCCCAATCTCTCCAATCTCTGTGCGTAAGACATCCCAGGAATCAACCTAGTGAATCTACGCTGCACTTCCTCAATTGCCAGAATGTCCTTCCTTAAACCTGGAATCCAAAACTGTACACAATATTCCAGGTGTGGTCTCACCAGGGCCCTGTACAAATGCAAAAGAACATCCTTGCTCTTGTATTCAATTCCCCTTGTAACAAAGGCCAACATTCCATTTGCCCTCTTCACTGCCTGTTGCACTTGCTCATTCACCTTCATTGACTGGTGAACTAGGACTCCTAGGTCTCTTTGCATTTCTCCCTTACCTAACTCGACACCGTTCAGACAATACTCTGCCCTCTTGTTCCTGCTTCCAAAGTGGGTGGGTTTTCAAAGCTTGCAGGGAGATTTATGCCGGTTAGAAGAATGGGCTGAAAGTTGGCAGATGGAGTTTAATGCTGAGAAGTGTGAGGTTCTACATTTTGGCAGGAATAATCCAAATAGAACATACAGGGTAAATGGTAGGGCATTGAGGATTGCAGTGGAACAGAGAGATCTAGGAATAACAGTGCATAGTTCCCTGAAGGTGGAGTCTCATGTAGATAGGGTGGTGAAGAAGGCTTTTGGAACGCTGGCCTTTATAAATCAAAGCATTGAGTACAGAAGTTGGGATGTAATGTTAAAATTGTACAAGGCATTGGTAAGGCCAAATTTGGAATATTGTGTACAGTTCTGGTCACTGACTTATAGGAAAGATATCAATAAATTAGAGAGAGTGCAGAGACGATTTACTAGGATGTTACCTGGGTTTCAGCACTTAAGTTACAGAGAAAGGTTGAACAAGTTAGGTCTCTATTCATTGGAGCGTAGAAGGTTGAGGGGGGATTTGATCGAGGTATTTAAAATTTTGAGAGGGATAGATAGAGTTGACGTGAATAGGCTGTTTCCATTGAGAGTAGGGGAGATTCAAATGAGAGGACATGATTTGAGAGTTAGGGGGCAGAAGTTTAAGGGAAACACGAGGGGGTATTTCTTTACTCAGAGAGTGATAGCTGTGTGGAATGAGCTTCCTGTAGAAGTAGTAGAGGCCAGTTCAGTTGTGTCATTTAAGGTAAAATTGGATAGGTATATGGATAGGAAAGGAGTGGAGGGTTATGGGCTGAGTGCGGGTAGGTGGGACTAGGTGAGATTAAGAGTTCGGCATGGACTAGGAGGGCCGAGATGGCCTGTTTCCGTGCTGTGATTGTTATATGGTTATATGGTTAAGAAATTTAAGTAGTTTTGACCCTGGAATCAAGTATATTTTGAAGCATAATTTAGGAAACACTTGCTTTAAAAAGTTATTTCATAAGAATAATAATTTGATGTCATTTGATGCCAGGCCCAGGCCCCAGAGCGTTTTGAAGCAACTGAATCCAATGTTTGGACAACAATTTAGGCACCAGGCCAGGTTGAACAATTCAGTGTGTCGAGTCCCAAGGCAAGGGATGGGCTGGTTCAGCTTGCTGCTCCATCTTGTTTGCTCGGCACTGCGCGGAGCTAAGGGTATGTGGACTGACTCTGTTTGTGTACTTTAGTTCAGAATGTTATTTGTTTGCTTTTATTGTTTGCCTGATTTGTTTTCTCCCCCCTCTGTACATCAGGTGTTTGATTGTCCTTTTTAAAAAATTTTTTGGGTTTCTTTGTTTTGTGGCTGCCTGTAAGAAGACAAATCTCAAGGTTGTGTACTGTATACATACTTCAATCATAAATTTACTTTGAAATTTCATTTAAATTACATTTTCTCCCAAATCAAGATACCCAACTTAAACCAAAGTATTGAAAATGTCTTCCAAGATTTGAATTTGTCTTCAGGTTAGAGTTGGTTGAAAGGGAATCCATCAGTGAATATAAAAACCCAGTTTAAAAACTTATCTCTCAGACTTCTTGCAGTTAAAGAAGTATTTGAATAGTCAGAACTCAAATGCTTTCAAATGCACAAGATGTGCAGTAGTATTCGCAGCAGTAATTAATTAATTAATTCACTCTGTGTTGTGGCCAGTTTTCATGGGGTGTGACTGTGATCGAGAAGTTTTTATTCATCACAAACGCAAAAGTACCTCAAATGTTTATACCTTTAAGATCAAAGTAGGTGATTCAATACAATTTCAGTACAGCAGTTACGACGGCATTGAATTGTCTTCAATACTTTCGGTTGACAAATGGTTCTTTTGAGGTACATATTTTCAGTGGAAGCACATTGTAATTGATAAGGCACCTCTAAAGGTCCAAACACCTTTGCAGGGAGAAACTGTAATTAACACAAATACAGTGGATTCTGGTTAATTGGGATGCATCGGGACCAGTACACTTTGATCCAATTAAGCAGCTGCCCCAATTAGCTGAAGTTTCATGGACATGGTTAAAAATATATTAAAAAAAAGACTAACCATTTAACTGAGTCACAAGTTATGTATTTAAATGAAATACAGAACAAATTAGAACACTACCAATACTACTACAGTACTGTAAAACTGTGCAGTAGTTCCTAATACTTGGTTCAGTGTACCCTGCCACATTCTCTTAATTGTCTGTAAATGAACAAAATCAGTGAAAACAGTGTAAATAATGTTCATTCAAAGCTATTGATGATTATATTCTCCAAATCTTCATTTTTATTGTAACATTCAAGATAATTGTCAATACCTTTTAAATTCTTCATTGTTCTTAACTTGTAGAAACTGCAGTGTGCAAAACAGTTCTGAATTGTCTTACAGCTTATTTCTCACTAGCTACCAGTGGCAAAAATCACTGCATTTTGAACTCCGGCACATGCAAATGATGTTATTTAAAAGCTGCTCACTCTAAGCACAGTGTCGTGTTTAATGGCCACACAGATGTACATGTCTGACGCTAGTTAGAAACTGCTGGGGAGGCAACAGTCTTCTGCCCCAATTAAGTAGCATAGTGTCCCAAATACACAAAGGAAATCCCAGCTATTTTCTCAATCAGTTTTTGTTCTTTAAAAGTTGTCCCAAATAAGCAGCTGCCAATTAACCGGAATCCACAGTAGTTTAAAAAATCCAGACAACAGAGAGTCAGACAGAAGAGTACACAATAGATCAACTATTGACTACAGCTATACTCATGACCATGCTTGATACGCTAAGTAACAACATCAGCCTGATCTGCCAGTTTGAACTCAGTCACAATGGTGCAACTAACTTAGCCATGTTGCCTGGCTTGATGCAACCCCATTGCCTTAATGTTCAGTTGATGCATATACAATCTCTCAATCTGTGGGCCAGTTTAACTTCAATTTCCTGCTTAGAAGTTATAATAAGTACTGAAGGCTAATTGCAAGCTTCCTAAACTTATTTGCATTTACAATAAGAACTGAAAACTGGTTCTTGCTTGAATTAATATTTGTTATATTCACATAACTCCAGAGTACTTCCTGACAGGTGGAACCGCCTTCTCACATAATATTTTTAAAAGCAGCAGGGAATAATATAAAATCAAGTTGAGCCTGACAGTTAGCACAATTCCCCAGGCCCATGCTTATTAAGATTATCTCTGTTGTTGAGTGCCATCGAGTTAGCATTGCCTCTTGGATGGGGTAGTGGTCCATAGGGTTTTCCTGGCAAGATACAGAAGTAGATTGCCAGGCCTTTCTTCAGTGCAGATACTGCTGCTGCCCAGGTTGGGACCCGGCTGAGTTTGAACTCGGCACCATTTACCTTGAAGTCCAGTGCTGATACAACTACACCTCCAGCCAGCCCCATATTAACTCTATCATGTTTTAATTATTAGTTTTTTACAAAATAAATCTATAATCCAAATTTCACTATAGCAATAAAATCTAATTAGTGCAGGAGTAATGAGAAGTGAAAGGTGGTTGATTATTGTACACATTAACTAACAAGATGTCATCATCATGGGATATGAAGTAATATGACACTTTTTCTATATAGTGCCCAGGTGTAAAACAGGTACCGTTGAATGTCTATTACAGAACTTCATTTCCAGTGAGAGAGGGCATCTTCTGGTTTCTGCAGTGGCTAGTCATCTTCACCAAAGGGACAAGTTGAAAATATGTCTCTTTGTAACTCTTTAACTTGTCAGTAAGTAGCAGGCATAGACTTAGTAAATTAGTAAAATAACCAAAGCTGGAAAGAGAATAAAATCAAAATAATTACACATTAAATTATAAACTATTTGCAGCTTCTAAAAGTGAAAAAAAAAATCCAAAAAAAAATTTTCAAAAATGAATTGGATGGACATTCAATGTGCAAAAATCTACTGAGACACAGGGAAAGGTTAGAGGAATGCAATTAAATAGGTCCTTTCTAAGAGCCATCACAAGAATGGTGAGCCAGACAGCATTCCCTTGTGCTATCTGTTCTTATGATTCCGTTAACCCAGGTCTATTAAACCAGCAGTAATAACAAGGCTCATTTTTTAATTTTTAGAATAAAAATTCCTATCCTCTAAAAAATATTACCCTTTCAAATACTTTTGCAAATGATTCAGTAAGAGTTCACCTGGTTTCCTCCCTAGTTCCAAAGCCAAACAGGCTAGTCAGTTAAAAACCACTTTAAATAGCCTCTACTTCATGAGTAAGTGGTTGAATCTGGAAGAGTTAATGAGAATGTGGGCCCTATTAAAAATAGGATTAACTTAGAATTAGAATAAATGAGTCGTTCATAGACTGAACTACATCTCTCTATGAATCTAAATCTACATGAAATTGGTCCATGTGGTAGCCAAAGTATTATATTGATCAATTTATTAAAATGTTTCTCTTTTCCTTTTTAGCCTTGAATCAGACTAACAGGCCTCTGCAAATTCAGCATATATCATTATGGACTGTCAGCAAGGATTCTACATCTGGTTCCCATAAAATATACGGAGATAACTGCAAGCATCAAGACTTCCTCTGGCACAACTTAAAAAGTGACTATAATTTCCTGTGCCTCATTATAGAATTTGCTGCTGGCAGAAAGGTTGTTATGATTTCAAACGGGGTCACTTGATCAGTAGGTTTCTTAAAGTGACTTTGTTTGCTGAAATCAGAGGTGTTAAAGAGGCAATTGTACATTCTTAGCCATCTGTGCAGGATGAAGATAGGCCTGCAACACTGTGAGAATTAAAACAGTAAAACATTCCAAAAGTTGTCTCCTACAAAACGGCATTAGAACTAAAGTAGGGTGCAGGTCCCCTTCTCAAATGAATGAGACCAGCTTATGCAAGTTATTAGGTGCAGCTGCATA
The DNA here is from genome assembly GCF_030144855.1 of Hypanus sabinus. Lineage (NCBI taxonomy): Eukaryota > Metazoa > Chordata > Chondrichthyes > Myliobatiformes > Dasyatidae > Hypanus > Hypanus sabinus. The sequence goes on from NC_082710.1 coordinate 45,858,764, forward strand.
GTTTGCAAGACACTGGGAAAACCAACCATGTCATCCAGGGTCATTCTCACAGGCAAAAAAATAATAATCTGAATAGCTTCCCAAAGCACTGAGGAAAGACTTTTTATTCTTCTGGGAAAGCATTTTTAGTTTGGAAAAAAAAAATTCTATTGCTTTTTGCATCCTATACTATTCTGTACAAGGGGCCCTAACTTAACAATCAAATATGCATTAAAATCATCAAAGCAGTTTTTATGAGATAAAATATCACTTTTGCAGTATAACTTACCATAGACAAATAAGAATTAAACATACTTCAGATGATATTCTAAACAGTACAAAATCTATATGTGTGGGAAATATATATAACAGTTTATGTAATCTGCAACAATGATATAACAAAAGATTAAAACCAAAACGGTTGCACTGGATACACCATGTGTCTATTTTTACAATAAGCTCCCATTTGGTGTTCCATTCATCTTTTTGTTTTTAAGTCTACAACAGGTTTGTAAGTGTGTTCCCATCACTTTAACTAACTTCAATGTGTTAGATTTTTCAAAGTCAACTAATTCAAAGGCTCAAAGGCCCATTTATTATCAAAGCATGTACCCCTATACAACTCTGAAATTTGTCTTCTCCCGATAGCCACGAAACAAAGAAAGAACATGGAAGTTGTTTGGAGAGAAACATCAAACCCACGCCCTGCCCCGTACAAAAAAGGACGGCATCCCAATAATCAACGCCCAAAACCCTCGTCCTCGGCACAAGATGGAAGAGGAACATCCCCCCTGCCCACACAGAAAAACTAACAGAACATCAAATCCCAAACCCCTTGCAGAACAAAATGGTAAAGGAATGATCGATAAAAAAAAACGAATATAAAATCCGTAAGTCTGAAAAAGTCCACAATGCAGAAACGTAACAGTCCAATGCATAAGCGCAAAAACATAATATCACTGACATTCAACAAAAGAGAGGGATACCACACAAGGCAGAGAGGCCTACCCACACAGCAATAGGCTGCTCATAGATTTCTTCTTGGTAGTGATCAAAAGGAAGACGGTCGATGCTGAACTCTCATTCACCTCAATGTCTCAATGTATTAATCAGTGATTAATGGATGCATTAACTGGTGAAATGAGTTTATCATCTGCTCGTTCCCTGTCTCAAAGTTTCTTTGCGTTGAGACTATCCAAGTACGTGCTCGCTTCCTGGAATCTTCTCAGAGACAGCAAAGTTTTGAATCACTCAAACAATCTTCAAGCTGTAAATCGCAGGCCCTAACAGTCCCAGAAAGGTGAAAAACAGGTGTAAGAGAAATAAAAAAGACATTGTTGTGAGCTATCTGGAAGATGTTGACCAAGAGAGCCTTGTATGGTGGTGCCATTAACTATACCTTACATTAACATTAAGTTGATAACACTGAAAATGGGTAAGGGAATTATGATACATAATTAATCTGTATTTGTTTGTACTATTGCAGGCAACACATTTAATTGATTCTGCATGCAAATTTACACATCTATTGTATGGATAGTTCAGCAATTACTGTTGCTAGCTTCCAGCTCCAGGTATCCAGGTTCAATTCTGACCTGGCATTGCAATGTTCATCTTTTCCAGTGACTGTGGGCTTCTATTGGATGCTGTGGTTTCTTCCCACTAGTTATTTGGTTATAGTAAGTATGAAAAATGAATGGGGTTTGGTGAATCTGGCATGGACCCAATGAGTTTAATTAGCCCCCTGTGTTATACTAAATAAATATTCAACCAATGCCTTGCATGTTTTGAATTTGATTTCCATTTCAGCATCCAATAAAGAGGGTGCTGGTGTTACATAAATTAAGATTGCATCTCTTCAGGAGTTGGTATAGTGTGGCTGTTGGAAGTCATGAGCATGTATTGAATCTGGGTTAAAGTTCAAAAGTTCAAAGTATGTATACTTTATACAACCTTAAGAATCGTCTCCTTACAGGCAGGCACAAAGCAAAGGAACCTAATAGAATCCATTAAAAAGGGCCACTAAACACCAAACGTGCAGAGAAAAAAAAATAAATCATGCAAACAAAAAAAGTAATCAAATAGCTTGCGGAACTGAAGTTAACGAAAGTGAGTCCGTGGCCATGAAGCCAGCAACAGCCGATTCAGGATCCCACTTGTTGCAGGCCACAGCCACAGTTCAGCACAGAGACGAGTAAACCTCACGGAGCAGCAAGCTGAACTGGCCCGTCCCTCACCTCCAGACCTGACACCCTCGGTGCTTAAATCGTCCAAACCTCAGGTCACTCCTTGCTCTCAGACCTGGGCCCTGCTGCTTCAATACATATTTGGGCCCAGAGCCCGCAACCTTGATTTGGCCCATAAGGGATCTTTCCAATTCTGCTCGGTGCTCCGTCTCAATTCAACCCACACTTGACCTATCCAATTCAGCACGGCACTCAAATCCATCAGAGCTCTGGTCTTTCGTTTCTCTTGGGCCCAGGCTCTGCCTTGACTTCAACTTGCCTCACCTTGTTTCAATCACCTCCAAGTCCACTGTCGCAATTGGCAAGTATTGACTCATTCCCCACTCTCACGCTCGGGCTAAGCCACTTCGATTCAGCTGGTCTGTGCCAAGCCACAAATGTCGTGCACCTTTGAGACTTAAGTTCACCTTGTAAAAATGCCGGGTCATACAGAAGATTCAAAAGCTCCACTCCAAAAGGGCAGTTACAAGCTATTGATTGTAGTGATTACTTACCAGAAAACGTGTGATTTAATAAATTAGTTAGCAATGTTTTTTGTTTTGTTTGCCACCGGCAAATACTTGCTGAGCTTCACAGTGCCATCTTAAAAAATATAGCTGATAATGCACTGGAAATTTGATGTGATACATGCTATGTCCTTGGGGTAAGGCAGGACAGCATTGAGACATGCAGTAATTCTCCTTTACAACATGGGTATCAGCATCTTTGAGTGGAAGTGTGCATACAGCTCTTGATCACTATCTTTTGAATGAATCAGGCCGCAGACTGTTGCCCAAAGTCTCTGTTAAAAAATAATGACTTATCCACTTAAGAGATCAATTACACACTTTTTGGAAATCTCTTCCACAAAAAAACAGTGAAAACAACACTTTTGAGCTTTTTTTTTAGAAGTTGGATAGATTCTTGATAAGCAAGGTGATGAAAGGTTACTGGGGATTGGCAACAATATGGAGTTGAGGTTACAGTCAAATCAATCATGATATTGAATGGCAAGGCAGACTCATGGAGTTGAACATTCCTGGGACTGGTAGGAATTAAGCAGTAATTACTTCATGAAGATTCGACTTTTCAACAAGTTAAAAGCTGAAACCCTTGCAATATATCTATGATATACAGGTTCCCCCTGCTATCCAAAAGTAAAGTGTTCCTATGAAACCTTTCGTAAGCCAAAATGGCATAAAGTGAAGACGCAATTACCGTTAATTTATACAGGAAAATTTTTTGAGCGTTCACAGACCCAAAAAATACCCTACTAAATCATATCCAAAAGCACATAAAACCTAAAATAACACAAACGTATAGTAAAATCAGGAATGATATGATAAATACACAGCCTATATAAAGTAGAAATAATGTATGTACAGTGTAGTTTCACTTACTAGAATCGCGAAGATTTAGCCAAAAACTGATTTGTAGAAAAAAAAATCGTCACATACACACACGTGCCCAGACCTGCCCGCATAAGGCTTCACGGTCATGGTAGTCTTTCTCGGGGTATACACAAGTTTAAAGTGGGCACCTTTTTTAGTAAAAGTGAAAATCCTCCAGATTTCTTTCGGTTAGCGAAAACAGGTACTAGTGTAGGTCTTTCATGAAAACGAAGTGGCATAAAGTGAACTTTCATAAAGTGGAGACACCTGTATTGTATTTTATCATTTTCAAATCAAATACCATATGACTATTTAAAATAATTATTGGCATTCTTGTGCATGATTAGTATTTCTGGTCTCCCAGAGAGGACAAGAAGGTTTTTGAAGGGGAGGGCAATGCACAAAATTCCAGGAATGTGGAAGTCCTGCTGAAATTAACAACAGGTCCTCATGAAGCATTTTTACTCTTTTTTTTGTAACCTGACAGCTGATCTGTTTACCAACTTGGCCATCTGCAGGACATGAAAGCCAGATATTCCCTAGCTGGGTACTTCTGAGAACATACCGAAGCCAATGGAAAACTTCGGGGTTTGATGGTGGAGCTGGGTCCACAAACATCAGAGAGGGAGGTGATGAGATGATTGTGATGGTGGCCAGCGTGTCTTTGGTTCTGGCTTACAGTTGCTGGAGTTACAGTTCCTCATCACACTCACACCCCATGGTCTCTCTGGCCGATTGCCGTACTTCCATCTCTTAGCATACAAGTTCCATTTATAGCGCCAAGCAGAGAAAGAGCGGAGGAATTAACCAACACTTTGTGTTTGCCTTCATGGTGGCCAAAAATTCCAGAGGACTAGCAACTGAAGGAAGGAAGTATTATAATGTGGAACAGAGGCATTAGGGAAGTCTCTGAGAATAAGAAATGATAAATCCCAAGGATCTGATGATCTATATCCTTGAATTTTATCTTTTCAAAAAGAGATAGAGAACATCCTGGTTATTGTCTTTGAAGCTCTGGAATTGCTCCTGTGGCTTGAAGGATAACAAAAGTGCCCCCATTTGCAGAAAGGACTGAAAGAAAATAATGGAGGTGATTGATCTGTTAGTATAATGAACTTGGGTTTCTCTACAGTGCTACTGTAATAAAAAGTAACTAGAGTATACTTTTTAACAAAAACACGTGGCCAAAACTAACAGCCTGAACACATTAAGCATGGGAAAGAGGCATTCCTGCAGCATCTGTCTGAACCTTTCTGTTTCTGATGTCCCAGGATATGCTGGATGTGAAGATCATGAGCTCATGTGTGGATATGGATGAAAGTAAAGAACTATTAAGACACTTCCCTTCTGTGTATTGTGGGAAAATATTTGCCCATGTTATCCTGACCAGAGTACAACTCTTGACTGAAGGTATTTGCCCCAAATCCCACAGTGGTTTCAGAATGGTGAGATCCATAAATGTTTTACAGTTTGGAGGCTGCAAGAGAAATACCATAAACTGAGGAGACTAAATGTTCCCTATATGAATCTCACCAAAAGTTTAAAGTTCTAATTCATCAGGATATCCTATTGTGTAATTAAGACCAATTTACTTAAGCTGCCATAAAAAAAGTCACTAGATTTGCTCCATGCAATCAATTCCAGTCAGGGTAATGTGAGTGGCAAGATTAGCTATAAGGGGGCAATATCAGATCTCTTCAAGATCCGCAGAAGGGTCAAGAAGGGTTACATTCTGACACCAATGCTCTTTGGCATATTGTTCACGTTAGTGCTGTCATATATCTTTAGCAAATCCATTGAAGGTGTCTATACACACAACATCTGATAAAGAATTCTTCAGCCTTGCCTGCCTAACAAGCCAAGCAAAGTGACACTGGCTCCTCTTTAGAGAGTTGCTCCAAATGAGCAATGTCCTACTCTATCCTCTACTAAGAAACAGACTGACTCCCTCATACTTGCAAAGAGTTTGGACTGATCATCATGAAAGATTAGGGCAAATGAAAAACTTAGTTGGCTGTAGAGAATGCCCAGATAAAACAGAAGCCAGTGAGTTTTACACCATCTCAACTCATAAACTTCATCTACAACAGTAGCAGCAGAGACTGTCATCCCAGGTTTATGTTCTAGAACCACATCGGATATCAGATCAGAATGAGAATCACATTTATATCACTGACATATTTTGTAAAATTTGGTGTTATGTGCAGTATTACTTTGCAATACATAATAATAAAACAGTAACTTACAGAAATAAGTATAAGCATCTAAAGTTAAGTTAAATAAGTGGTGCAAACAAAAAGTCGTGAGGTAGTGTTCATGGTTTCAATGTTCATTCAGAAATCTGATGGCAGAGGGGGAAAAGCTGTTCCTGAATCACTGAGTGTGTACCATCAGACTCCTGTACTTCCTCCCTGATTTTTATGATGAGAAGAAGATATATCCTGGGTATGGGGACCCTTAATGATGGATGCCGCCTTTCTGAAGCATCACTCCTTGAAGATGTCCTGGATGTTTGGGAGGCTAGTGCCCATGATGGAGATGACTGAGTTCACAACTTTCTGCACCTTATTTCGATCCTGTGTAGTGCCCCCTCCAGACGGTAATGGAGGCAGTTAGAATGCTCTCCGAAGTACATCTGTAGAAATTTGTGAGTCTTTGGTGACATACCAAATTTCCTCAAACTCCTAAAGAAATATAGCCAATGTTATAACTTCTTTGTAAATGCATCAATATATTGGGCCCAGGATAGATCCTTAGAGATGTTGAAATTGCTCATTCTCTCCACTTCTGATCCCTTGATGAGGACTGATGAGTGGTTCTTGTCTTACCCTTTCTGATGTTCACAATCAATTTGTTGGTCTTATTGATGTTAAGTGCAAGGTTGTTGCTGCGACACCACTCAACTAGCTGGTATATCTCATTCCTATGCACCTTCTCATCACCATCTGAAATTCTGCCAACAATATTTATGTTATCAACAAATTTATAGATGGCATTTGAGCTGTGCCTGGCCATGCAGTCCCAGGTGTAGAGAGAGTAGAGCAGTGGTCTAAGCACACATCACTGAGGTGTGCCAGTGTCGATTGTCAGCAAGGAGGAGATGTTATTTCTGATCTGCATAGACTGTTGTCTGCCAGTGAGGAAATTGAGGATCCAGTTGCAGAGAGAGGTAGAGAAGCCTGGGTTTTGGAACTTTTTTGTCAGAACTGTTGGAATGACCTAAGCATTAGTATTGTTCAGGTGATCCAAGGCAGCATGAATAACTAATAAGATCTCATCTGCTGGAGATTTATTGAGGTGATAGGCAAATTGCCATAGGTCCAGGTCCTTGCTTAGGCAGGATTTGATTCTAGCCATAACTAACCTCTCAAAGCACTTCTTCATCAAAGAAGTGAGTGCTACTAGATGATAATCATTAAGGCAACTCACCTTGCTCTTCTTGGGCACTACTATGATTGTTGTCCTTTTGAAGTAGATGGGAACTTCTAACAGTAGCAATGAGAGACTGAAAATGTCCTTGAACACTCCTACCAAATGGTTGGCCAGATTTTCAGTGCCCTACCAGGTACACCATTGGGGCCTATTGCCTTGCAAGGGTTTACCCTCTTGAAAGCTGTTCTGACGTTGGTCTCCAAGACAGAGGTCACTGGGTTACTGGATGCTGCAGCTGTCTTCATAGCTGTAGTTCTATTCTACCTTTCAAAGTGTGCGTAAAAGGTGTTCAGTTCATCTGGGTGTGAAGCATTGCTTTCATTCATGACGTTGGATTTCACTTTGTAGGAAGTAATGGCTGAAAACCCTTGCCAGAGCTAACATGCATCCGATTCCATCTCTGAGTTCAATCAGAATTGTTCCTTTACCATTGTTGCACCTGGCATTCGTGTATAGTCCTGGATCACCAGGCCTGAATGCTACAGATTCTAGCCCTCAGCAGTTTGTCAGAAGAGTCCCCAGCTCTCATACAACGGTTCTAGAGTGTAACTGATTGGGGTAAATATTAGAAAAGCATACTGAAATTCTAAACCTTACTTCCAGATTGCATCTTCAATCCATGGATTCGGAACTAGAGATTAGTAATGGGCTTATTTAAAGAATTAAATTAGAAATTCAAGGAAAATGTGGTGGTTTATTAGGTTCCATTAGATCTCCACCCAGTTCACTCCACAAATGAAAATGGATGTAACTATATGTCCCATTTGAAGGTTGAACAAAAACAAGGTCTGTTTTATTTCAGTGTTAGTCTCCACTGAGCTGACAGTGTGCTGTTAATAGTCAAAGAGGCTTCCTTGAATATCAGCAGCAATTCATTACCTGAGTCTAACAGACAGGAAAGGAATGCCAGGATCAATTCAAATTACAATTTACCATAGCAAATAACAAATCCAGCCAAGAGATAGTTAAGCCTGCAAATTCTTTTTTTACATACTAATTTAAGCCAAGCCACATTGAATGGGATGGTTTTATCTAGATGGTTTTGAAGTTGATGAAGACCAGAGCTGACCAAGATCAGTAAGCTAATATCCAGTGATGACTATTTTTTACTTGGCCCTTGACCTCACAACAAACAGCTAAGGTTTGGGCAAAGAAATGCAAACCCTGTTCATGGCAGGTGAAAGCACTTCAGTAGAGGGATCCTAAACACTGAACGAAAAGAAAATATCTCCATTAAATACCTTAATGTCCAAACAATTATGGAAATTATTAATAGAGGATTTGCTCAATGAGAAACACATAGTCTATTTAGTTCGTCTTTATTCTGGGATTTATATAGATATTAGTTTATTTAGTTGTACATTTTGGGAATTTAATAGTTGTACATTTATTCTGGGAATTGTATAAATATCAGAATGGTTTATAAGCGAAAGATGCTTATTGACAGACCAGGCAACATTTGTGGAAAGAGAAATAGTCAATTAATTATCTGAGGCAACGAATCAACTAAAACATTAATTATGTTTCACTTTTTTGATTTTCACTTTAATTCTGTTTCTGTGCATTTTATGCTGCAGGTTCCCCACTACTTTCTGTTTTATTTTAGACTTCTCATTTTGTTTTGCCTTTGATATATTGATTCAGAATCAAACACCAAAAATAGAAGACATTTCTTCAGAACTGATGCAAGGATGTACATTTTAAATGTGTAGTTCAGGATGCATGACACAGACTTTAACGTGAAACATTGGGTTTTCAATTCATAATTGCTTATGCTGTATCACTGTCCAAATTTTGTTAAGAATCAGCAAAAGTGGTGAAAAATAAGTTTGCTTTCATATAACATATTTATCTTCGCAGAGAAACTTAAAGTAAGTGCTTCACAGCCAATTGAAGTATAGTCACAATTTTAATGCAAGCTGTCCAGTAGCCAGTTTGTCTGGTAAGGCTACCACAAATAGCAATGTGTTAACAATCAGATGATCTATTTTTATTGACAAAGAAGGGGAAATAATTATTAGACAGAACATTGTGGATAACTTACCTTGCTTCTTGTCAAGATAGTTCCATAAGATCCTTCATGGTCATCTGAGAAGACAAACAGGCCTTCAGTTGTCTGCCTCTACCAGAGAAAGCAACACTGGCAAAGAAGTCTTAGAACTGTCTCTCAGAACTGCAATGGGGTGTCAGACTAGATTTTTGTGCTTGTCATTGGAATGCAGTTTGAATGCATAACTTTTCACAAAGAGCTGAGAATGCTACAATCTGTGTCATAATTGAAGGCAACTGGAGATCATTAACTCTTGTATTGTTATTCCTTTTGAATGCTGACTTTTGTGCACTCTTTCCTGGAAATATAGTTCAGATTTCCATCCTACGACTTATATATTTAAAAAAAACTGCAAAGGGAACATCACCCATTGTTTCAAAGTCAAAATGAAGTTTATGTCTAATGCAAAAGCTCATGTGTATGACGATGCAATAAAAATATTTCAAGATGCTGAACATGCATTATCGCTTGTGGAATACTGAGATTTCCAACTGGAAGACCAGTCTGTGTGGATTGGTGATAAGATCTCCTCCTCGTTGATGATCAACACTTGGCTCACCTCAGTGATGTGTGCTTAGTCCACTGCTCAATTCTCTCTACACCCATGACTTTGTGGCTAGTCACAGCTCAAATGCTATCTATAAACTATTTTTGACAGAATTTCAGATGGTGACAAGAAGGTGTACAGGAGCGAGATATATCAGCTAGTTGAGTGGTGTGGCATCAGTAACCTTGCACTCATCGTTAGTAAGACCAAAAAACTGATTGTGGACTTCAGAAGGAGTAAGATGAGGGAAAACACACCAGTCTTCAGTCTTCGTAAAGGGATCAGAAGAGGAGAAAGTGAGCAATTTCCTGTGAGTCAACATCTCTGAGAATCTATCCTGGACCCAACATATTGATGCAGTCACAAAGAAGGCACAACAGCAGCTATTATTGATTAGGAATTTGAGGAGGTTTGGTATGTCAGCAAAGACACTCACAGATTTCCGCAGATGTACCATGGAGAGCATTTTAACTGGCTGTATTACCATCTTGTATGGTTGGGGGGAGGTGAGGGTGGTTTGCTACTACGCAGTAAGTTGTGAATTCAGTCAGCTCCATCATGGACACTAGACCTTGTAGCATCCTGGACATCTTTGAGGAGCAATGCCTCAAAAAAGGCAGCATCTAAAATTGAAGACCCCCTTTACTTACTCTAATCCACAGTTTTTATCATCATGAATCGCAATGTACTGCTGCTGCAAAATCAACAAATTTCACAACATATGCCAGTGATATTAAACCTGATTTTGATTCAATTTTTACAATATTTTCTCAGCAGCTTCTGTCATGTTTTACAGGGTATTTGTAATACATATAGTAGCTGTAATTAATTTTGCCTCGAAATAACCCTGTCAGAAGTGCTAAATGCGCTATAAATTAATGGCATCTAGTTGCACTCCACTTGTGAAGTTCTGTGTGGAGTTAAATTCTCAGAATGAATTGCATTGCTGTTACTTACATTATACTTATTGACTAGGAATGAAATTCTACCTGTAGTCATAGATAAACCATTTTTGCAGATGATTTTAATGATTTGATTTTCACCCACGTAGAAAGAAGTTTAATTTACTTTGCTAGTTTAGACACTGATGTTTGACCAGATTATAGACTTCGTACTCTGGAGTTCATGGTGAGTTTTACATTAATGGAGTAAATTAACTGAAATTCACAGAGATCGAAAAAAGAACAAAGGCCAACCACACAAATGGTTTTAAATATTCAGCATATGGTACTGGTTTTCTGCTTGTGATAAGAGCCTCTTGATGAGAAGTTTGCAATTTCTATTGATTAGACTTCAAGTGAACTTCGAACTAAATCATGACCATCACCAAGCCTTAATGAAAAGTCACTTCACTCTCCCTATCTAGACTGAAATTGGTCATTGGTTTATTATTGTTGTCACATGTTCTGAGGTATCGTGGAAAACTATGTTTTGCATACTGTGTTGCCTTTATGGCATTTGTTTAGTTTATAATATTTTCGCTTTAATAATTCATTTGTTAGCATTTTCTAGTTAAAGTTAAGATTGTTTAAAGTAAATTCGTTGTCTGTGATATATCGCGGCATGCAATGATGTCACGTCCAGTTTCGCCGCGTCTTGTGGGAAAATACCGGTTTGGAGAAACGGGAAGGAGGGGGCTCATATGTGTAGGATCAGCGTGAGAAAAGTTTTCTTTCTACGCACTAGAAACATAGTGAAGCAACGCCGTAAGTTCATGAGATAATCGATATGTTGAATTAAAATGTTAATGCTGATTCTGTTAAAAGTAATGACGGTTGATAAAGTTTATGTTTTCGTTGGTTAAAGAGTTGCGGATAGTTTGTGTCGAAGTGTATTTAAAGCAGTCAATGGCATAGGTAGATTCTGACTGTATGCTGCATTTTAATGGAATGTAGTTGTAGTTTACTTTTGCAAGTATTTACGATGTAAATGTGATATCAAGAAGGAAACAAATACTGTACAAATCTTGTATTGTTTTATCAACAGTTTTCACCATACGTTAATGTGGAAGAGTGAACAGTAAACAGTTAATCTTACTGCGATCCTGTTTTCATTGACTACGGCTTACCTCGGTGTTTATTTCAGCGTTCTCTTACACCTGAGCGAGAACAATACACATACCATTCAGGCAGATAATTCCTTCACATCAAGGGAACATCATGACCATACAACTTACAGTTAGAGAGAAAACACCGTGCAGGCAGTCATTAAGTGCAAAACCATGATGAGGTAGATTGAGTGGTTAAGAGCCCTTTTATCATACAAGTTGATCATACCACAGCCTTTTTACAGTGACATAGAAGTTGTCTTTGAGATTAGTGATACGTGCTTTGAGGCTTTTTTATGTTCAGCCCGACGGGAGGTGATGAGAAAAGAGAATATCCCAAATGCATGGGGTCTTCACTTTACTGGGGCAGTGAGAGGTGTGTACAATATTCACTCAGTGGCCATTTTAATAGGTATCTCCTGAATCTAATAAAGTGGCCACTGAGTGTATGTTCATGCTCTTCTGCTGTAGCCCGCCCACTTCAAGGTTCAACATATTGTGCATTCAGAGATGCTCTTCTGCATGCCACTGTTGTAACATGTGCTTATCTGAGTTACTGTCACCTTCCTGACAGCTTGAACCAGTCTGGCCATTCTCCTCTGACCTCTCTCATTAACTAAGCATTTTAATCCACAGAACTGTCACACACTGTATATATTTTTTTGTTTTTTTGCACCATTCTCTGTAAACTGAGACTGTTGTGTGTGAAAATCCCAGGAGATGAGCAGTTTCTGGGATACTCAAACCTCCCTGTCTGGCTCCAATAATCATTCCACTGTCAAAGTCACTTAGATCACATTTCTGTCCCATTATGATGTTTGGTCTGAACAACAGCTGAACCTCTTGACCATGTCTGCATGCCTTTATGCAATTAGTTACTGACACATGACTGAATGATTAGATATTCACATTAATGAGGTGTACAGGTGTACCTAATAAATTGGCCATTGAGAGTATATCCTGGATGTATTTGTTTTACTCGATTATAAATTTACTTTAGACTTTAAGACCATAAGATACAGGAGCCAAATCAGGTCATTTGGCACTTCTGGTCTTCTCTGCCATTTCATCATGGCTGATCCATCTTTCCTCTCATCCCCAATCTCCTGCCTCCCCTCCCCACCCATATTTCTTCATGCCCTGACCAATCAAGAATCTATCAATCTCTGCCTTAAGTATACACAATGACTTGGCCTCCACAGCTGCATGTGGCAAAGAATTCCACAGATTCACCATTCACAGGCTAAAGAAATTCTGCCTCATCATCATTCTAAAAAGATATTCTATTCTGAGGCTGTGTCCTCTGGTCTTAGACACTCTCACCATAGGAAACATCCTCTCCACATCCATTCTATCAAGGCCTTTCAGCAATTGATAGGTTTCAATTAGATCACACCCACCCCATTCTTTTGAATTCCAGTGGATACAGGCCCAGAGTAACATTGTCCTTTAGCATGCATTTTCTATCTCCTGTTCTAACTTGTAGACCACATCTTTACTACTGTTTGGGGGTTACAAACAAGGGTTGATGACGGGCTCCTCAACCTGGCAAGACTGAGAGCAAAAGCAAAAGTCAGGGACACTGTTGTGCATGAGCTACAGTTTGCTGATTACTGTGCACTGGTTGTCCACTCTCTCGAAGACTTACAGGAGATCACCAGTCGCTTTGCCAGTGCAGTCAAAAGCTTCGGAATGACAATCAGCCTGAAAAAGACGGAAGTTTTGTACCAACCGGCTCCTGGCTCAAGCTACGAAGAACCAACTGTCCTCATTGATGACACTCGTCTCAATGCTGTCAACACGTTTTGCTACCTAGGCAGCATAATAACATCCTCAGCTTCTCTGGATGGAGAGATTAAGTCAAGAACCAGAAAGGCCTGCTTTGCCTTTGGTCAGCTGAAAGATCGAGTTTGGTCACAGAACATCAGGTTGGCCACCAAGTGCAAGGTGTACAGGGCAGTTGTCATATCAGCTTTGCTATATGGATGTGAGATATGGTGCCTATATCAGAGTCACTTACGCCAGCTCCACCAACTGCAGCAGCATCACCTACATTCTCTGATGACGATCACCTGGCGAGACAAGGTCTCCAATACTGAGGTCCTCTCTCGAGCCGGAATGCCAGCAGTTTCAACCTTGGTGATGTCAGCCCATCTGCGCTGGGCAGGACATGTTGTCAGAATGCCTGACGGAAGGCATCTTGTATGGCCAACAGTTCAGCGGTTTCCAAAAATGAGGAGGCCAGCGACTAGAATACAAGGTTGTTCTGCACAGGATCCTCAAGGAAGCTGACATTGCCCCATCGACATGGGAGGATCTGGCTCAAGATCTCTCACAGTGGAGGGACGCCATCAGAAAAGATGTGGGCACTGCTGAGAGCAAGCTCATAGAGGCAACAGAGGAAAGGCACAAGAAGTGCCACAACAGAGCTTCTGCCCCTCCAGAATGTGGCAAGCAGTGCCTGTCAAGGATCGGCCTGTACAGCCACTCCAGGATGCACATATCAAACCCCACTAACTGACTGAAAGGAACACACAGAGACACAGAGAGACCGACTGTTTGGGGGTCTGTACTTAACTCCCATGAAGGGTTCCCATTACTCCTGATGAAGGGTTTCGGCCCAAAACGTCGGCACTACCTCCTCCCATAGGTGCCTGCTGAGTTCTGCCAGCATTTTGTGTTTTTATAACTCACATCAGGATCTTTTTACTCCTGCTGTTCCTTAGCTCTATCCATAACAATTCAGAACCTTTTGACCTTATGTCACCTATTTCTAATGATTTAATTTCATTTTTTACCAACAGAGCTACTCCAACTCCTCTCCCCTCCTACCTATCCTTTAGATACAATGTGTATCCCTGGACATTTAAGCTCCCAGCTGTATTCTTCTTTCAGCCATGATTCAGTGATGTCGACAACATTATAGTTCCCAATTTGTAACAGGTCTACAAGTTCATCAACCTTATTTCATATACTGCACACATTCAAATATAACACCTTTAGTCCTATATTCACCCTTTTTGATTTTACATTGCATCCTGTTGACTACAATTTTGCTCTAACAACAGCCTCTTTTCACACCACATTGCCTCTGCTTGTAAACCAACTACCTCATCTTCAGCACTATCACTCCAGTTCCCATTGCCCTGCCAAATCAATTTAAACTCACCTGAACAATTCTAACAGATCTGCCCTCAAGGAGATTGGACCAGCTCAGGCTTTGGTGTAACCTGTCCTTTTTGTATAGGTCATACCTTTTCCAGAAGAGATCCCAATGGTCCATAAATCTGAAACCCTGCCCTCAGCACCAGTTCCTCAGCCATGCATTCACCTGCCAGGCCATCATATTCTCACCCTCACTGGCACATGGTACAGGCCGCATTCCAGACATTACTAGCCTGAGGTCCTATTCCTCAGTTTTCTAATGAGCTCCCTAAAATCTCTCTTCGGGACCTTCTCATCTTGTCTACTTATGTCATTGGTGCCAATATGCACCGATTTGATTTGTCCTTAAATGCTTTCATGTGAAGTTGATTTTGTATTGGTAGCAAAATCTTCTTAGTTGAAAAATCAGGTTGGAATTCTGTCCAACCTATTATGTGAATTATATTGGTCTCACACAGCTGAACTTTTGATCTGTTCTATTGGGATAGATTTTGCACCAGGAATAAGAAAAAAATCCAGGTTATTACGAAGGTTTATGACTTGTAGCTTCTGATGTCAGTACTTCAGGAGGATAAATCCAGAAGTTTTGGCTAATTTGTTCCCCTCCACCAATTGCACCATCATACCAATAGCCTCAGTATTAAAATGCAAAATCTGCTATGTCTTATTATTCCTCCCTTCCATTAATGACCATAACAATGTTCTTTTGGCCATAATGAATAAATATGGGCCAACACAAAGTGAATAGTTTTAAATAAGAGTACCAATCAAAGGATTCCATATTGCATAGAACCTCCATCAACATCACTTAGTGCCTGATTGGTATGTGTCTTTGCCTGTCCTATTACTCTAACTCAATGCTATGACAGCAGATACAGCAAGGCTGGTGGAAAGGATCAGGGATTATCAGGAAGGGAATATCTTTCATGAGTTATGAGATGGGGTAGCAGCAGTTATTGGAAACTAGAATGAGTCTTCAGAAAATAATCTGTTCACAGTGTACCACCCATTGATACTTTAAAGATACAGTATTAAGATGCTCCATTTGGTGTGCATCATTGAAACTCTACAGGGGAAGAAAATAAATAAGTGTTTATAATAATCAGCCCTCATTGAAAGTCCTAGAATGAGATCAGGAAAGGTTTTAACTGACCAGCTCCTACGTTAATGCATAGTTAAATATATATTGTTGCCATGAAACATATAGTCCAATGCATATTTGTTTTGTCAATTAATACATTCTAGGTGTTTGTATATCCAGAAAGCCATCCCTCAACACTAAAATAAAATAACTTCTCCTTGTTTGTGTTGTTTTATGCTCAGAGCCATTTGAATCACCCAATGACATTGAATATTGAAAGGAGTCTTGTTGCTGGAGATATGTTGCTATTGTAAATATACAAGTTACCTGCATACACATACGTTACATGCACCAACAATCTAGAGACCACAATTCTCAGGGACTTGGGCTGTATTATTATTATTGCTATTTTATATATATTTTTTGTAACTGTATATTTTTTGACTATCATAATTATATGTGCAGTGTGTTGTGTGCTGTTGGTACTGTGTCTTGCACCTTGGCCCCAGAGGAACACTGTTCATTCTGTTGTATTCTTGCATATGGTTGAAAGACAATTAAACTCGTACTTGAAATGTTAGAGGTAATTAGTTATTTACTGCCCATTACCCTGCTGGCACATAGGGCAGAAATGAAGGTCCTCCATCTCTGTCTGTCCTTAGCCATCTTCTCTATTGTGCCCAGGTGTAGTTCAGAGACAACATTTCTTCCTCTATGGTGTGGCACCAAGTTGTCCTTGGTCTCCCATGTTTCCTCTGCCCTGCAGGGGCCCAATGAAGTGCGGTCTTTGTAATAGAGTTGACCTCTTTTCTCATCACGTGCCCAATCTCCAACTCTTCCTCATGGTGATTGTGGCCATGTCTTCTTGATGACACTGAAGGAGTAGGATGGGATTGGAGATCTTTCTTGACCAGAGGATACATAGGATATTCTGGAGGCTCATAGTGTGGAAAGACAACAGCTGGGAAAGACAATTCTCTGTAATTCTGACCTGTACAAGAGTGTGGACAGAATAGAACTCTAGCATAACGTCAGCCTGGTGTGGGTGCTGTACTTGGTTGATCCCCATATGTTCCTCATTGATCTGAAGATATTTCTAGCTTTGCTGAGTCTGCACTGGATGTTGTCCTGCTGAATGATGCTGCCCAGGTAGGTGAATCTGCTGGACTGCTGGTTAAGTCAACGCCATATGCCATGCAGGGAGGAGGAGACCCTACATTGAAGGTCATGGTCTCAGTCTTTCTCTGGCTGACTCCGAGTTCAACCTGTCCACCAAAGGGACGCAGACACTGAGTTTGTGCTGATACGTTTGTAATAGGAGTGTATGGTCATCTGCAAAGTCAAGGTATCTAAAGTAGAGAATACAGTCCATCTAATGCTGCTCTGCTTATATTTCATTGTTCACCTCATAACCTAGTCAATCACCAGGTTAAATAACATCGCTCACATCACACAGCCTTGCCTGAATCCTGCATTGATTATAATCATGGAAACTATATTTAATCACTTGTTGTTACCCTTACTGTTTAAAAAACAGAAAGCCTCGCGTGGTAATGTGGAGTTTCTCTAACATATCTCCAAGAAATAGTATCCAGAATGACTGTCTATCTGCAGAAAAAGTCATTTTTACACCAACAGCTTCAATCTCTGTGTAGATAATTCAGTCACAACAGGCTATTACTAACACTTAGTGGGTTGTTGATTGCCATGGCTACCTGCTTCAATTGTCTTTGCTGGACCTATTGGTATGGAAACACCAATGCCCAGGAATGGAAAAGTACTGGATACAGCCCAGTCCATCACAGGCAAAGCCCTCCTCCACCACTGAACACACTTAGATGGAGCGCTGCCACAAGACAGCAGCATCCATCATCAAGGACCCCTTCATCCAGGCCATGCTCTTTTCTCACTTCTACATTGGGCAGGAAGTACAGGAGCCTTAGGTCCCACACCACCAGATTCAGGAAATGTCATGGTCCAGTCTAAAGTCCACATTCCAGTTCACGGTCCGGTCCATGGACTCCGGACTCCGGGTCCTCCAGCTGTCCCTTGTTTCAATTGGACTTAACCATAAGCACCTGATGCTCATCTTGGATATGGGAATATAAGTGGCCCTGGAATTGTGTGTGGTTGTTGTAGTTGTAGTCGTCTTGGGTCTTGGGTCTTGGGTCTTGTCAAGATTCCCTGGGAGCAAATGGCTGGTGGAAGGCTAGAATGGCCACTTGCCACCTTTAGGCTGTGTTGGAGAACCATTGCTTCTTGGAGCCTTGCTATCAGTAGTCAGAGCTGTCATTGTGGTATGGATTTGGCCATTTCCTGGGCCAGCTGTGTGGCTGTCAGCCACTCCGAGCTTGGTAGGGACTGGTTGTTTCTGTAGCCAACCAAGGTTGCTGGCCGTAACTGTGACTTGGAACAATCCCAATGCAGAGATGGAACTGTCTGTCGTTCTTTGGTGTTTGTGTCTTCCTGTCCTTGCCCCATGGGGTAAGTCTGGCCATTCTGCCTTTGCCCTGTGGGGGGGGGGGGGGAATCTGTCTTGTCTTTGCCTCTGTTGGTTAAGTCAGGCTGTTCTGCAGTTACCTGATGGATGGTCCTGCCCCACCTTGGTGTGGAGTCCTGGCTTGTTGAAGGATAAGTCCTGGCTCTATGTCTATGTACTGTCCAGTCTCATGTTACTGTCTTGTTAAAGAGGAGTCCCGGCTTGTGAAAGGAGAAGTCCTGGCTCTATGTTGAAGTACACTTCCTAGTCTGCCTCCAAGCTCCAGCCTCCAAGTTATACAAGCCTCAAGAACCCAGACCTTGTCACGTCTTCACCTGGTTTGGGGTCTGAGCCCGAGTCACGACCCAGGTTTTGGGTCCTTGTGCAGTCTTGGGCTCGGAGTCCATGCTCAGGCTCCTTGTTCCCAGTCCCTCGTCCTGGTCCTGCTTCCCTAGCCTAGTCTGCGACCTGTCCTGTCCTTTAGTTTGTCCTGTCCTGTTCCTATTACTTCAGTGTCTGTGTCCTGCATTTGGGTTCATTCCCAATGCCCCCCTTATGACAGGAATAGCCATTACTCTTCAACTATCAGGCTCCTGATCCAGTGTCAATGTCAATTCTTTCATGTCAATGCATTACTCACTCCACAACCTATAGGCTCACTTTCAAGGACTTTACAACTCATTCTCAGTATTGTTTCTTTACTTTTTAAAAAATTTGCAGTATTTTTCTTTTGCACATTCATTTTGTTTATGCATAGTTTTTTTTATAAATTCTGTTGTACTTTATTTTCCTGTAAGTGCCTGCAAGGAAAAAAATCTCAAGGTAGCATAGTGACATATAAATACTTCGATAATAAACTGACTTTGACTTCTGATTTGAACCTAGTCCCTTAGAGAATAATCACATTTGTCTTCCTGAGCCAAGGCCGAATAGTAGCTGTTGGAAATGTGCTGCCATTCCTAATAAGTTTAGATGTAGGACATCTCCCAGTACTAGCTGCTGACACAATGCACCCCCCTATATAAAGGTACAGGCCAGTTTGAAATGCTGCCAACCATTCACTCAGCAGAGCTCCCTACAGAGGCTGGCATCTTAATACAATGAACAATGATAATTTTATTATTCCTATCAGAAAATCTAGGACAATAGTATAGGAGTTAAAAGAACATTGGCTGACTAAAATGTAATAACAAATACAGGGATTGAATCCTCAGTTGTTTGCCTACATAAATAACTTGGACAATGGCACCAGAGATGTGGTTTCTAAGTGTGTTGACAACTCAAAGAAAGGCAGGAAACAAAGCGAAGAGTACCTAAGGAGGCAAGAAAAAGAGAAAATGGGCAAAGATCTGGCAAATTGAGTATAATGAGGCAAAATGTGAAATTGTTCTCCTTCAAAATGGTGTAGCAAGACAGGCAGCATCATAATGAGGGGAACAAAGAATTGGAATTTCAGGCTGAAATCTTTATCAGGCTCCTAGCAAGGCATCTCTGCCTGAAGCGTTGACTGTTCTTTCCCCTACAAGAAGCTGCCTAACTTTCCAAGTTCCTCCAGCATCTTAAGCACATTGCTCCATATTTCCAGAAACTGCAGAATCTCTTGTGTTTAGACTATAAAAACATAAGACATAGAAACAGAATTAGGCCATTCAGCCCATTGATTCTGCTGTGCCATTTGATCATGGTTGATTTATTATACCCCTCAACTCCACTCTCCTGGCTTCTTCCTCTTACCTTTGACATCCTTAATAATCAAGAACCTATCAGCCACTGCTTTAAATATACCCAATGACTTCATCTCCACGGCTGTCTGTGACAAAGAACTCCACAGATTCACCACCCCCTGGCTAAAGAAATTCTTCCTCATCTCTGTTCTAAATGGATGTCCCTCTATTCTGAGGCTGTGTTCCTAGACTCGCCCGCTATAGGAAACATCCACCCCGCATTCACTAAACCTAGGTCTTTCAATATTTAATAGGTTTCAATGAGATTCTTCTGCACTCCAGCAAGTACAGGCCCAGAGACATCAAATACTCCCGATAAATTAACCCTTTCCCTACCAGGATCATTCTCATAAATCCCCTCTGGACCCTCTCTAATGCCACCACATCCTTTCTTAGATAGGGCCCCAAAACTGGTCAAAGTACTCCAAGTGTGGTCTGACCAATGCCCTGTGGAGCATCAACATTACATCCTTACTTTTATATTTCAGTCCTTTAGCAATGAATGCTAACATTGCATCTGACTTCCTTACTACCAATTCAACCTGCGAATTAACCTATAGAGAATCCTGCACAAGGACTCCAGTCTCTTTGCACCTCAGATTTCCAAATTTGCACCCTACTTAGAGTTCATAAGGAGGTGAGAAAGGGAGAAAGTGGGCAAAGATCTGGCAAATTGAGAATAATGAGCCAAATGTGAATATACCTTTATTCATTCTACTGAAGTGCACCACCAGACAACTCCTTACACTATATTCCATCTGCCACTTCTTTGGCTATTCTCCTAATCTGTCCAAGTCCTTCTGCAGGCTTCCTGCTTCCTCAACATTACCTGACCCTCCACCTGCCTTTGGCTTGTCCGCAAACTTGGCTAGAAAGATCCAGGTCATTGACATATAACATGGAAAGGAGCGGTCCCAACACTCAGCCCTACGGTCACGGGCAGCCAATCAGAAAAGGCCTCCTTTATTCCCACTCTTTGCTTCAGTCAACCAATGTTCTAAGTTCCAAATATCCTGGAAACTCATCCTTAATAACGGACTCCAAGATCTTCCCAACCACTGAAGTCAAGGTAACTCCTTATTGCTTTTTTTAGTTGCCTTCTTTTGATTCTTTAAAGCTTCCCAATCCTCTAGATTCCCACTAGTATTTGCAATATTATATGCCCTCTCTTTTGCTTTTATGGTGTCTTTGACTTCCCTTGTCAGCCACCATTGCCTCATCCTTCCTTTAGAATACTTCTTCTTCTTTGGGATGAATCTATCCTGTAGCTTTTGAGTTGTGCCCAGTAACTCCAGCCATCGGTGCTCTGTCATCATCCCTGGTTGTGTCCCTTTCCAATGCACTTTGGCCTCTCATACCCCTTTAATTCCCTTTACTCTGCTGTAATACTGATAGCTCTGACTTCAGCTTCTTCTCAACTTGCAGGGTGAATTCTATCATATAATGATCATTTCATTCTCTTTGTTCCTTCATCTTAAAGCTCCCTAATCAAATCAGGTTCATTACACAACACCCAGTCCTGAATTGCCTTTTCCCTAAGTGGGCTCAACCACAAGCTGCTCTAACAAGCCATTTTGCTGGCATTCTACAAATTCCTTCCCTTGGATCCAACTCCAATCTGATTTTCCCAAACAACCTGCATATTGAAATCCCTCATGAGCATCGTAACATTGCCCTTCTAACATGCTTTTTCTATCTCCCATTGTAATTTGTATTCCATATCCTGGCTATTGTTTGGAGACATGTTTACAACCCTCATCAGAACTTTTTAACCCTTGCAGTTCGTTATCTCCACCCACAAGGTTTCTACATCTTCCAGTCCTATGTCCCTTCTTTCTAAGGATTTGATTTCATTTTTACCAACAAAGCTAGCCCATCCTCTCTGCCCATCTACCTGCCTTCTGATACAATATGTATCCTCCATTTTCTTTCAGCCATGACTCAGTGATGCCCACAGAGTCATGCCTGCCAATTTCCAACTGTGCTATAAGATCATCTGTCTTATTCTGTATCCTGTGTGCATTCAAGTATACTGTAACACCTTCAGTCCTGTGATAATCACCCTTTTAAATTTTGCCCTCATTACACCATTCTAAACTTTTTTGAAGAGACCCTCACAACCTCCCCTGCATTTTCCTTCCCTTTTACTTTATCCTCACTTTATCAACCTGGTAAACTCACCCTCTACTATGTAGCTTAGAGGCCTATACATAGCCCTTGTTATATGATCCACCAGGACCCTGCTGCCAGCGTCTTTCAGGTAGGTCCCCTCCCATTGGAACAACTTCCTCCTTCCCCAAGACTGATGCCAATGACTTACAAATTCAAAGCCATTTTTCCCACACCAGTCTTTGAGCCACACATTTAGCTCTCTGAGTTTATAAATAGTTCATTTTGACAGAAAAGAAAATGAAAGAGAAACATACAGTATTATGTTGTGCGAAACTATAGCATTACAGTACATAAAGTATTACATAGTGAGAGAGTTGTGAGTTGCAAGGCATCTGGGTGTCCTTATGCATGACTTGTAAAAAGCTAGCAAGCAAGAACTGCAAGTAATTAGGAAAATTAACAGAAGATTATTGTTTATTGCTAAGCTACTGAATACAAAAGCCTAGTGTTTAAGGTTCAGCTCAACTGGGCACTGGTAAAACTGCAAAGTTCAAAGTAATTTATTATCAAAATATATACATGTTACCACATATAACCCTGAGATTCGTTTTCTTACAGACATACTCAGCAAATCCTAGAATCATAATAGAATCAATGAAAGACAACAACCAACAGGACAGAATAACAACCAATGTGCAAAATACAACCAACAGCGAACTTATTGAAAGTGGTGTCACAGGTAGATAGGGTCCATAAAGAAAGCTTTTAGCACATTGCCCTTCATAAATCAAAGTACAGGAGATAGGATGTTAAGCTGAAGTTGTAAAAGATATTGGTGAGGCTTAATTTGGAGTACTGTGTGCAGTTCTGGTCACCGACCTACCAGGGAGATGTGAATAAGGTCGAAAGAGTGCAGAGAAAGTTTACAGCGATGTTACCGAGACTGGAGGACCTTTGCTACAAGGAAAGATTGAATATGTTAGGACTTTATTCCTTGGAACATAGAAGACTGAGAGGAGATTTAATAGAGGCTGGTAGTGCAGTGACATCTGCGCCAGACTCCGGAACGAAGGCTCTCGAGTTCAAATCCAGTCAGGCCACTCCCAGACATGCTTTCCATCCATGTGGGGTTGAGTGTCAAACTCACAACTTGGCCTCATAAAAAAAACTGCGCTGTGAAAAGGACATGTGGGACCACTCACAGAATCTTTCCTCCAAGACAAACACTTGAAAAAAAAAGTGGTTGCCAAGGCTCTGGCGGAGTATGGCACACAAATAAAAATACAAAATTATGTGCGGTATAAATAGGGAAAATGCAAGCAGGGTTTTCCATTGAGGTTGGGTGGGACTACAACTAGAGGTCATGGGTTAAAGTGAAAGGTGAAAAGGTTAAGGGGAACATGGGGGGGAACTTCTTCACTTAGAAGGCTGTGAAAGTGTAGATCGAGCTGTCAGTGCAAATGGTGCATGCAACCTTGATTTCAAATTTAAAGAAAAGTCTGGATAGGTTCATTGATAGAAGGAGTATGGATAGCTATATCCTAGGAGCAGCCGATGTGAGTAAGCAACTAAATTACTTTGGCACATACTAGATAAGCCGAAGGACCTATGCGCCGTACCTTTCTATGACTATATCTCTAAAAATTAAATAACAGGAAGAAATAAGCACAAATATCAAGAAGGTGATGAGAAGAGTGTCTAAAAGTGAGTCCATAGGTTGTGGGAACAGTTCAGTGATGGGACAAATGATGTTGAATGAAGTTATGTGAAGTTATCCCCCATTGTTTGAAGGATAATAACTGTTCCTGAACCTGGTGGTGAGTCCTAAATCTACTGTACCCTCTCCCTGACAGCAGTAGGGAGAAGAGAGCATAACCTGGGTGGCTGTGGTCGCTGATGATTGAATTGACTTTATTTCTTACGTCCTTCACATACATGAGGAGTAAAAATCCTTACATTATGTCTCCATCTAAATGTGTAATGTTTAGTCATTGTAATTTATAATAAATAGAACAGTCAATGTAATAGAGAGTATACTCTAAACAGCGTGAGTTCATCAGTCTGCTGACCTGGTGGAAGAAGCTGTCCCAGAGCCTGTTGTTCCTGGTTCTTATGCTGTGGTACCACTTCCCAGATGGCAGCAGCTGGAATAGATTGTGGTTGGGATGGCTTGAGCCCTGCAATGATCCTACGGGCCCTTTTCACACACCTGTCCTTGATAATGTCCTGAATCATGGGAAGTTCACAACTACAGATGCACTGGGCTGTCTGCACCACTCTCTGCAGAGTCGTGCTTGAGTCCATACCAGGCAGTGATGCAGCCAGTCAGGATGCTCTCAATTGTGCCTTGTAGAAAGTTCTTAGGAGTTGGCAGCTCATACCAAACTTCCTCAACCATCTGAGGTGAAAGAGGCACTGCTGTGCTTTTTTCACCACACAGCTGGTGTGTACAGGCCACGAGAGGCCCTCGCTGATGTGGATGCTGAGGAACTTGAAGCTATTTACCCTTTCAACCCCAGATCCATTCATGTCAATAGGGGTTAGCCCGTCTCCACTCCTCCTGTTGTCACAACCAACTGCTTTGTTTTTGCGACATTGAGGGATAGATTGCTTTCTTGCAACAACACTTTGTGTAAATGTGCCCAATGGTGGGGAGGGCTTTACCCGTGATGTACTGGGCTAAATTCACTACTTTTTTGTAGGATTTTCCATTGAAGGGCATTGGTGTTTCCATTCCAGGCTGTGATGCAACCAGTCAATATACTCTCCGCTACACATCTATAAGTTTGTCAAAGTTTTAGATGTCATGCCAAATCTTTGCAAATTCCCAAGGAAGTAGAGGTACACCTGTGCTTTCTTTATGATTGCCCTTTACATGCTGGGCCAGAACAGGAATTCCAAAATGATAACACCGATGAATTTAAAGTGCTGACCCTCTCCACCTCTGATCCCCTGATGAGGACTGGCTCATGGACCTTGGTTTCCTCTTCCTGAAGTCAATAATCACTCCTTGGTCTTGCTGACGTTAAGTAAAAGGTTGCTGTTGCAGCACCACTCGGACAGGTTTTCAATTTGCCTCCTATATGCTGAACTATATTTAGTTACAACTACAACTATAAATGATACTGATCTTCTCATTTAGAAACAGTTGAGATAAAGATTGCCAAAGAAGCACTTGCACGCATACTCAGTAAATCCAAAAACCATAATATTATCAATGTTGGTGGCCTAGTGGATAAGGCATTGGTCTAGTGATCTGAAGGTCACTGGTTCGAGCCTCAGCTAGGGCAGTATGTTGTGTCCTTGAGCAAGACACTTAACAACACATTGCTCTGCAATGACTCTGGTGCCCTTCCCTTGGACAACATTGGTGGTGTGGAGAGGGGAAGGCTTGCAGCATGGGCAACTGCCGGTCTCCCATACAACCCTGCCCAGGCCTGCGCCCTGGAAACCTTCCAAAGGCACAAATCCATGGTCTCACGAGACTAACGGACGCCTATACTATAATATAATCAATGAAAGACCACACCAACAAGGCAGACAACCAGTGTGCAAAAGGAATATTGTGAAATTTGTTATTTTGTGGCAGTAGTTACCAGACAAGACTAAAATACTACAAGAAGTTACAATAAAAAATCAAATAAAGTAGTGCAAAAGAAAAATTATTCAGTTCAGGGGCAGTTCAGAAATTTGATGCAGAAGGGAAGAAGCTGTTCCTAAAATTTTTGTGTGTGGGTTTTCAGGCTTCCAGACCCTGAGGACCCTGATGGGGGCAATAAGAAGACAGCATGACCCAGATGGTGAGGATCCTTAATGATGGATACCACCTTCCTGAGGTGCCACTCTTTGAAGATGTCCTTGATGGTGGGAAGAGTCATGCCTGTGATGAAGCCAGCTGAATCTCCTATCCTCCGCAGCCTCTTTTGACCCTGTGCATTGGAACCGCCGGTCTAAGTTGTGATGCTCTCCATGGTCCAACTGCAGAAACTTGCTCGTGCCTTTAGTGACATAGCCTATCTCCTCAAACTCCTGCTGAAGAATAGCCACTGGCGTACCTTCCTCATCATTGCCTCAATGTGTGGACCCATGGTAAACCCTTTGAAGTATTGACTGCTTGGTACTTGATAAGCTGGACATATCTGTTAGTATGAGAGGGGACTCAACTGGAAAAATACAAGATCCTTACAAATAAAGTGAAAGGGCCATGGAAGGGTAGACTGAGAGATCAGGAGTTCATCTTTAGCATCACAGAGGTCTGTCCCCAAGATTTTGAGAGCATGTTATAGAAACTATCATTTCATTGACACTGATATCATGGACCAAAGTGTCTTTTTCTGTACTCTGCTATGTTCTATGTTCAGTGTGAATGCTACCATTGAGAATGTGAAGATTACTGAGTATAAAAATTGCTTTGTTTATTTTGGATGTGACATACTTATTAAACTGTATTGTCAACAAAAAATAATTAGCAAAGTTAGTAGAGGTTATACCTATAGCTCTTTACAATCCTCTCATTTTCCCTCCATTTTCAACAAATTTATTGAGCTATTAGTAGCTGAATGTAATACAGATTCAAAGTATTTAAATAGCAATCTGTAACACAATTGTTACACTGTAGAAACACAAAATACCTTATTGTTTGTTATTAAGATATGAATGATGCTGTTGGATCTGCATCTTCTGTTCCAATAATGTGTTTCAGAAATCTTTACAAAGATGACATGTAGCTGATAATATCTATAATGAACTGACAGCCTTTGAGCAGGCTGTGTTCACATAGAAGGCTTCAACAGTTAATCTTTTTATGGTGCTATTGGTCAAGACAAGTTCCTACCCCCTTGTTTGTTTAGTACACTAGGAATACTTTTGACTAACTGAGCAAGTAGAATGGACACAAATGATTCTATTTTGATGGAGCTGTCAAAGATCAGGCCTTCCAAAGACATTGCTTTCCCTTAGTGCCGAACAAAATGGTCAACTCTGTGTTGAAGTGCTGTTTGAACCAACCATTGCTTACTTTTTCAACCAAGCAATTGGTCCTGAAGTTATTTTGAAGCTATGTAATAATGGTTTTTGAGCACAACATCACCTCTAAGCTCTGTGTGCAATGTTTGAATGTTCATGTGTTGCTCTCACCAGCAGTCTCACATCAAATCAATTTATTCCACTACTGATCCTGAATAACCTTTGCATCCTGAAAAAGCAAAGCAAAGGAGCTGAAATGTAAACAAGTCAAAAGAAGTGATGGAATTCAGCAGGCCAGCTGCATCTCATCACAGGAGGTGTGGAACTGGTGAGATCTTTAAGCCTTTTAGCAATGCAAAAAGGAAAAGCAAGTCTGCCCTGCTGCTGACCTAGCTGGTCACAGGAGTGTGACACTGGTCCTTAGAACTCATTGCCCCATTGCAATGATGACCTCACTCCCTCACCGTTCTGCTCTTACTTAGTCAGTGCACAGTTTTGTTTCATCATAAAGCTGTGCACAGAGAAAATAAAGGCAGAACAGGCTTCTTTTTTGTTACATTTCAAAAGATTTAGAAGGATGTCTGTGCAGTTGAATATAAAAGTTAATATACGGCCTGAATCCAGCAAAGATACTGAACTAGCTTAAATGACCACATATATCTCATAAGTGGTCAACTTCAGGACAGAATTATTTATTCTCTTGATATGATATAGAGGACGGTAAATCTTAAAAATTATTGTAAGCTCAAGATTGTGTGCTTGACATGGCTCATTTATCTGCTTTGTGTGAGATAAATCACTTAATATTCCCATTGAAAAGAATAATGGAACTGATATAGAAATTGATGGTTCAGGTGGAGGCCATACAGCCCGTTATATGTCGCTATTCCTCAATGACAAAGTTAGGCTGATCCAGCTTTGCAGCTTCTGATGCTCAGCCCTATAGGTTATGATACTTCCTATATATTTTAAACGTGACAAGATCAATAGCTTATGATTTGCTCTACGACTTCCTGTTTTCTTTATTTAAACATTTCGTAATTTATACATCGTGATTAAATCTTCCCCTCCATTGTTGCAGAGGAACCAAGCCCTGTTTAGCTAATCTCATAATTATACTTCTCCAGCCCTGGCACTTTACTATAAATCTCCACTGCGCCCACA
Source organism: Hypanus sabinus (assembly GCF_030144855.1). Lineage (NCBI taxonomy): Eukaryota > Metazoa > Chordata > Chondrichthyes > Myliobatiformes > Dasyatidae > Hypanus > Hypanus sabinus. The sequence goes on from NC_082710.1 coordinate 45,887,125, forward strand.
TTTGTGCCATCAGCAGGCATCCAGAAATACTCACATTGCTTCAGTTGTTGCCGAACGAGAACTTTATACAGTTCTAGCTTGATCTCTTTACTTTTATATTCTATACTAAGGCTGATACAGTCAGCATTCCATTTGCCTGTGTAACACTGTCTACGTTCAGGAAACAGTGACGTGCTTTTATTATACAGTACTTTTGTCTTTCTGCACTTAGCATCCCATGATATATTATTTCCTTGCTTTGATTGCCTTCCTCTAGTACATTACACAGCTTGGTTGATTTGTAGCTCATTTTTTGTTCATCTTACCAGTCTTCTAATAAGAACAAAGAACAGAAAAGAAAGAACGTTGTTGCATGGGAACAGGCCTCCCTGCCCACAATGTTGTGCCGAACTAAAAGTAAGCTAATGTTGCCTAATTGTACTAATCCCTTCTGCCCTCACGTGCCCTCAAATTGCTCCATTCTCCCTCCTTGATTCCCTCACCTACAGACCCCAGTCAGTTTAGATTGGCAACAACATTTCTGTGTTAGTATGCGTGTGCATTAAACAAAAACTTCAGTTCTCCGTGAGCAATGTGGGCGGCTCACCCAGAACCGGAAATGACATAGGTGAAGCCATTCTGCAAATAAAAAATGTTCTAGCATTAAACCCATGCTAAGTTTGTCTTTGTTAAGAACAAACGTAATTCATGGCAGAAGTTGGCGTGCAGGATTAAACATGGATGGTAAATGAATACCATGCACGATTAAGAAAGAGGCGCTCGTGACAGAGGAAAACTGGCCAGTGAGGTGACAGAGCGTGTTCCCAAATTCACCCAGAGAAATTCAGGTGAGAGGCCAAAAATTCCCATCATGGATAAGCTGTCCTCCCACACCTGTGCAGTTTACCAGCAATCTAAATGATAACTATATCAAGCAGTAGTAAATTAAGGCAACTGAACTTTCTGTGTTGTCTAGAAGACATTTCACCACTCATCTGAGAGGCTTCTTCAGTTCTGATCCATGGTGGGTAGTTCTCTGGCTTATAAACCCTGTGAGTTGTTTAAAGGTATAGCAATCATATGAGGTTGTTAAGAATGGTAGAGGTAATGAGAGGGTCCTTTGGCTTATCTTGGCATGAATGGAGGTGTGAACAGTTGTGGAGATGCAAGGGTAGAGATGTTTGGACTGCATTGTAAGTAGCTGATAGGTGATGTCGTACCCCACCCCAGTTTGACAGAGATGGCTTCTTTAACCCCTCTTTCAAACCACCTGTCCTCCCTGTTCAAAATGTACACATTGTCGTATTCAAAATGGTGTCTATTACGCTTTAGGTGTAGATATACAGCTGAATCTTGACCTGAGGTGTGACCCCTCCTATGTTGGGCCGTTCATTTGTGAAGAGGTTGTTTTGTCATTCCGATATACAGATCTGTGCAGTTCTCATTGAATTGGATAGCATAAACAATATTGCTCTGTCTACGTTTAGCTGTAGCAACAAAAACCAGCAGGGACATCAGCCCAACAGACAGAGGTAAAGAGCAAAGCAGATGAAACAACATAGTCATCCCATATGTAGCTGGAGTTTCAGAGAAACTCAGAGGATTTTCGACAAACACCAAATCCCTGTGTTTTCAAATCTACAAACACACTCAGACAGAAACTCTTCCACCCCAAGGATCCTACACCCAAACACAAACAGAGCAATAACTGCACAGATTTGTATATCGGTGAGACAAACAACCACTACACAAACAGATGGCCCAACATGTAATGGATAAATATCATTCAGAAAACTGAGGTACCAACAGATTGGGTGAGCTCACTGGTCATTGTGCAAAAGAAAAATTGAGCATTGCTGATATGTCTAGACCCAAGACTTCTCAATAAAGCCATCAAGAGAGAGTATTTTAAATTGCCAACAGTGGAGGAGATCATGTCCCAGTTTGCAGGTGCCAAATGGTTTAGCAAACTCGACCTGTCATCTGGGTTTTGGCAGATGAAGCTTGATGAGACAAATTCGAGACTGCGTACTTTTAACACACCACAGGGAAGATATCACTTTCCTTGGCTACCGTAAGGGATTCTGTCCACACCAGAAGTCTATCACAAAACCATCCACATGATCTTTGAGGGTATACCTGGTGGCGAGACCGTGTTGGATGACGTCATTGTCTGCAGGTCCACCAAGGATGAGCATAATGTCTAACTGAGACAGGTGCTTGATGTCTCTTGGAATGTCAATTTGAAATAAAATAAAAAGAAATGTGAGTTTGATGTTAAGACACTGACTTTCATAGGAAATGTCATATTGGAAGAGGGAGTGAAGTCTGACCCAAGAAAGACATCAGCCCCTGAAAACATGGAGAGGCCCCAAAACAAGGCAGAGATGAGACACTCCTTGGGGATGGTGAATTACTTAAGTTAATTCCTCGACTGTCTACTATGTCAGCACCACTTAGGCCACTCCATGAGCAGTGAAATGAGTGCATTTGGTATCATGAGCAAGAAGAGTGTTTCCAGAGGCTGAGGAGGAGCCCTAACTGAAGAGCCTGTGCTGAAGTTTTATGATCAGGAAAGGTTTACTGGGATCTTGGCTGATGTATCCCAGTACAGTCTTGGAGCAGTACTACAGCAGCAGCATGATGACACATGGTAACCTGTGGCCCGTGCATCGTGAGGAAGACAACTAAGCACAAATAGAGAGCAATCAGCTTGCCATCACATATGCATGCGAAAGGTTCCATCAGCACATCTATGGATAAGCTTTTGAAGTGGAGACAGACCATAAACCATTGGTTCTAATTATGCCCAAACCACTGAATGACTGTCCAATGAGAATACTGTTCGTGTTGATAAGGCTGCAGAAATATGATGTGAAGATGATCTGCACACCAGTAAAATATGTTTGCTACTGATGCGCTGCCTCAAGCAGTTGACAAAGAAGAAATGAGAGACCGCGAGATTAATGCAGATATACAGGCCAAAGTTGACATGATTGCCACTTCCATTCCAGTATCTCCTGATAAAACAGAGAAGATTAGGACAGCAGTAGGGACAGATGAAACAATGATAGTACTCAAAGAGACCATACAGAAAGGATGGTCAGCAGCTAAGAGTAACTGTCCAATGTGTATTCAGAATTATTGGGCACGCAGAGCTGAACTGTCAGTAGTGGAAGATATGGTCTTTAAAGGGAACAGGTTTGTGATTCCAGTGCTGCTACTCAAGGAAATGGTCCAGAAGATTCATCACAAGCATCTTGGTAGGAAAAATGTAAACGTAGAACTCAGGAAGTGATGTACTAGCCGAGAATGAACCAAGACATCAGCCAGACCTGGTTCATATGAAATATGCCTTACCTACAGGCCAAAGCAGCAGGCAGAACTGCTTACTCCATACCCTGGACCAGCCAGGCACTGTATTTCAAAGTTGGAATGGACTTGTTTGATCATAATGGGAAGAGTTATATTGTTGCAACAAACTACTTTTCAAATTACTCAGAGGTTACAACACTGCAATCAACATCCAGCAAAGCAGTCATCACTTTCCTGAGGCATGAAGTGGTATCAGAAAATGGTCCACAATTTACAAGCTGTGAATTTGAGTCCTTTGCCAATGTTTGGGGGGCTTCAGCATATAACTTTAAGCCCACATCACCCAAAATCTAATGGCCTAGCAGAGAGTATAATCAAGCTGGTGAAGGGCCTCATGAAGAAGGTGCAAGATGGATGAAAGAACTTCCACAGAAGTCTGATGATTAACAGAAGTGTGACACTGCAAAATGGCCTTTCACCATCCCAAATGCTGATGAGCCAACACATATGCACTAAATTTCCAGTGCATGAAAACCTGTTGATATCTAAAGAAGCACACAAGTTTAATAGGCTAAGGTGAAAGGGGAAGAAAAACAGAATCACTATTACAAGAAGACTGTGAAAAGCCTACCAGCCCTGAAGTCTGGGGATCAAGTGCAGATCCGAGATCGTGTTTCTGGCACGTGGTCCATGCGGGGATATGTACAAGAGGAAGTAGCCCCAGATCCTTAAGAGTTCAAGATAGAGCAAGGGACACCTCAAAGAAGGAACTGTGTGGATTTACGGCCACAAGCTCTAACCCACAACTGTGTAACACATCATCTGTAAGTACACCAAAGGAACCAACCAGTAGATGTAAAAAATGAACATGTTGATCAGAGTTCTCAGAACAACACTAACATTAATGCAACAAATGAAAACAATACATCTGTGGAAACAAATAGCAGGCAAAAAAGGATTTTCAAACATCCTCAGAGACTGATTGAAAGTTAATGAGTGAGTAAGGGACTGCATTTGCTCAATACAATTGAAGTTAATGTAGATATCTTTGTTGGAAAGGATATTGTTCCTTGGAGGTATTTGAGGACATAGTATCATGTTTGTTTTTTTTTTAAATGAAGAAGATGTGCTATTATGTGTGTAGATAATAAAGAACTTCAGTTCACCATGGGTAATGTGGGTACTTCACCTGGAACCAGAAATGATGTTGGTGAGCTGGTTGCACATGCTTGGTGTTGAGCTGAAGCCATTCTGTAAATAAAAATGTTCTTGGATTAAGTTTGTCTTCGCGAAGTACAAACATAACAATCTCCTCCACAATCTACATCAGCACAGGTGCACCACAGGGCTTGGTTCTTAGTTCCCTGCTCTACTTGTTTTACACTTATGAACTGTGTGGCTAAGCACAGTGTCAATGCCATTTTTAAATTTACTGATGACACCACTGTTGTAGGCTAAATCAAAGGGGTGACACAGCAGCATATAGGAGGGAGAAAGAAAATCTAACTAATGGTGACACAACAACAATCTCTTGCAATGTCAGAAAGACCAAGCTGCTGATTATTGACTTCAGCAGTCCATGAGCTAATCTTCATCAGATGATTAGAGGTGGAGAAATTAGGCAATTTTAAATTCCTCAGTGTTATTAATTCAGAGAACCTCTCCTGTGCCTAGCACATTGGTGTATGGAATCACCAATGCCCTTGAATGGAAAATCTTACAAAAAGCAGTGGATAGAGCCCAGTCCATCACGGGTAAAACCCTCCCTGCCACTGAAGCACATCTACATGGAGTGTTGTCTCAGGAAAGCAGCATTCATCATCAGGGACTTCCATCACACACCATGCTCTCTCCTCACTGCTGCCATCAGGAAGAAGGTACAGGACCCTCAGAACACAGAACACCAGGTTCAGGAACAGTTATTAACCCTCTGCCATCTGGGTTATGAACCAGAGGGGATAACTGCACTTGCCCCATCACTGAACTGCGCCCACCTATGGACTCACTTTCAAGGACTCTTCGTCATGTGTTCTCAATAATTATTGCATATTTATTTGTAACCCTCGGGTTCAACCAGCAACGTTAGTCTAGGGAATGCAGTCTCTGGCCCACCAAACATGTGAAATCTGAGGTGCAAAACCTCTTGTTTGTGTCGATGCCCCGTGATTTGTTCCCCTGTTACAAATCAGTACCACAAAATAACAGAGAGTACACCATTTGCAGTTAAATGATTTAGCTTTATAAATCTTAATTTGATGAGAGGATTAGTAAAGAAAGCAAAAGGAAAAGAGCCCATTTTAATAAACCAGTTTAATGTGTATGTTAGAGCTCACAGTTTCCCATCAGTTAATCCTCCATCATTTTCCCCCCGGGTGGTGTCGACTTCCGGCCCCATTCCAAGTCCACTCTGTCTTGCAGTCTACGACCTCTCCGTTCTGGCATCTTCCCTCTCCATCTTCTGCCGAACAAAAGTCGCAAATACCTCACTTTTGGGCACACAAGGAAGAAAACACTCCGCTCATTGCCCAAACACTGCTGCTACAGTGAAACCTTTCCCAGGGCACTGCACATTTATTATTATTTCTCTTTTTGTGCTTGCACAGTTTGTTGTCATTTGCACACTGGATGTCTTTTATTGATTCTATTATGGTTCTTTGGTTTATTGAGTATGCCCACAAGAAAATGTTGTATTTACATGTACATACATATATGTACTTTGATAATAAATTTACTTTGAACTTTAATCTTCGATATTCATGTGCCTGTCTAAGATCCTCTTAAACATATCTGCCATGTCTGCCTCCACTAGCACGTTCAGGCACCCACCACTTGGTGTAAAAAGACTTGCTCACTTTGAACTAACCCTCTCTCATCTTAAACGCATTTCCTGTGGTATTTGACATCTCAAGCCTCGGAAAGTGTGGCAGTCAGTTAATGCAAATGGAAACTAGTCTTTAAAAAAGTTGTTCAAAGTGTTATTCCATTTGATATCATTAAAACTGGCCATAGTATGTGAGACCTTCTGATTCTGCCCCATTGTGGTTTCAGAGATGAAGGGAATAAATTAATGTTTATTTTCATTTGTCTTCAATGAAGCTCCAAGGTTGAGATCAGTAAAGGTTTTCTCCTGTACTAATGCATAGTTAAAGACATACCCTTACCACTTAACGCATAGTTCAAGGCATACTTGTTTTGTCAATTAATATTCTGACTGTGTGTATATCCAGAGAGCAATCCCTCAACACTGTAAAATAAATGATATTTTTGGTGTTTGGAAGGTTGTGTTCAGAATCCTTTGGATTATACATGGTATTTGAATACGTCCAGTCAATTGAGATCTGCTTCCACAATAAATATGTAATTCCATCCACCTACACACAAAATGTTTGTTAAATAGGTCACAATATCTATTCCAAATTCTCTTTGAATGTTTGAAATGTATTTAATTGCTTATTGTTACCTTTGTGGCAAAAAGTTTAAAACCTTAGTTTTTTAACCTCTTGAGTTAAGGGAGTTTCTTCAGCATGTTGCCAAGGGAGATAAATCCTCCTGAATGCCTACTTGTCATCCTAAATAAAGACCTTTTGCATTTATTGCTCCAGTCTACTTGTGAGTCATTTACAGTCACACCTCAGTAGATACTGGTCTTTCCACCAACTGCACTGCAAAATTCTTAGTAAAGATTCCTGCATTTAAAATCCAATCATTGACACGTATAATGTGAAATAAGCACTTAGCCTAGAAGAAAGCTCTCTGGTCACTAAATATCTCACCAACATGCTGCTTTCTCTTGGATCCTGTGAAGTTATTTGACTAACCAGTTTTCATAAGTGACCGCTTCTATTAAGTCAGTAGTAGAGTATGGGACTTATCCCAAAGAAAGGCAGATGAAAGCACACAGTACACTAGAAAATGTAAGTGCTACTATTAGATGACATTATTCAAATAAAAGGGCTTGACAGGATAGATGTTGACATGTTTTCAACAGTGGGAGAGTCAGAAAAAGGGGACATCATGACAAAATAATGGGCCAGTCATTTAAAACTGAGGGGTGTGGAAAATTTCCTCAGAGGGGAGTGAAGCTTTAGAGCTCGCTGCCCCCAAGAATAGTGGAAGCCATATCAATACTTACAATGAAGATGGATAAATATTTGAAATATTGAGGAATTGAGGATTATGAGAAACAGGAGCAGAAGAGGAGCTGAGGCCAGCATAGATCAGCCTTGATTATTTTAAATAGTAGACAGATTTGAAGGCCTGGTGGCCTACTCCTGCTCCTATGTTCTTGTGTTCCGGTGTTCTTACGGGAGTTTTAGGGTGAGAGTTGTGGTATCTGAATGGCTTGTTGCAAGAGTGAAAGTGATGAATAAATTGCTTAACAATTCTACTGAAATCATTTCCCTCATTTGAAAGCTGAAAGAGAACCTCTCAATCACTTAGGCCTTAATCCAATCCTAATAATTATGTTTACTATTCAGGCAATTTTGTATCAACTACCTTGAAGCAGCATGAGACTTTATTGCCAGATATGCAGGAGTAATTGATGTACAGGTGTCCCCCGCTTTATGAATGTTCACTTTACGCCACTTCGCTTTTACAAAAGACCTACATTAGTAATCTGTTTTCACATTACAAAGAGGATTTTTCCTTTCCCCATATAAATTAATGGTTCTTCACTTTACACCATTTTGGCTTAAGAAAGGTTTCATAGGAACGCTCTACCTTTGTAAAGTGGGGATGGGGGACACCTGTATATACAATTGAAAGAGTAGGAAGAAAATTTACAAGGATGAGGTCAAGACTGGAGGTCATGAGTTGTACGAAAGATTGAATAGGTTAGAACTTTATTCCCTAGAACGTAGAAGATTGAGGAGAGATTTAGAATATAGAACAGTACAGTACAGGAACAGGCCTTTCAACCCACAGTGTCGTGCTGAATCAGCTAAATAGTAAGTCAAAAGCTCCCTAAAACGAATCCCTCCTACCTACACAATGTCCATATCCTCCATCTTCCTCACACTCACGTGCCTGTCTAAATGTCTCTTAAAAACCTCTAATATAGAGCATGATAGAGGAATTGAAAATTATGAGGGTTATATATACAGTAAAGACAATCAGGCTTTTTCAACTAAGGTTGGGTGAGACTACAGCTGAGGTTGGGTGAAAAGTGAAATATGCAAGGGGAACATGAGAGAAAACTTTTTCACTCAGAGGGTGGTGAGAGTATGGAACAAGCTTCCTGTGGCAAGTTTTCCCAGAGGTCTCTAAAGGCTGGTATTTTCCATGTCTCTATCAGGGAAATGAGCATGTTCAGTTGATCCTAGGTGCTGCAGTCAGCAGGGCACTGCCCTCAGCCATCTGGCACAGTGGACTTGTGGTTCACCATGGTGGCTTTTGGTTGAGGGAAGAGTTAGACATGTTGTAATACAACATGTAGTACTCTCAGTGCAGCAACAGCACTTGCATTGAAGTGTGCCTCAACACTTCCACTGATCTGTGAGAAATTGTAATGCATTAGACACATATTCCAAGTTCCTATGAACTTGCTAGGGCCATCTGCTCAAGTCAAAAGCTAGGCACTGCAAGGTGAGGCTCAAAGCTTACTGACCAGCCTTACGTCCAAAAAACGACAATTGACAAAAAAGCAAAGCCTCATATTGCAAATTAGCTATGTTAGTTTTATGCCAGGGAGGGGATTGTGGATTTGGGATTTGATATTCCAGCCGCCGTTTTCCATGTGGGCAATCTGTTAGCTTTTGTGTGTGGGGGCGGGGGGCGGGGGTTTGATGCTATGATGCTTTTTTTTTGCGAGGGACAGCATCGCAGTTTGATGTTATTGTCACTATTTTTTGTGAGGGAGGGGGTTGGGGGTTTGGAGTTTGATGTTCTAGCTGCCATTTTCCACGTGGACAATCTGCTAGCTTTTGTTTGCGGGAGGGGCTGGGGAGTTTGGGGTATGCGAGTTTTGTTTCTCTTTTCTTTTTAAGCAGGGAGGGGGTTGATGTCTTTTCTCTTTTCTGCATTTCGTGGCTATCTGGAGAAGACAAATATCGGAGTTGCATTGTACATGCATGCTTTGTCAATAAAGTGAACCTTTGAACCTTTGGAATCTAGGCTAAACTGAAGATTACTAATATCAAGACTGGAAGTAGATGCATGCACATTTTCACCATGGGAATGAAATTCCTTGGTAGACCTCTTGTTCCAAATTTAAAATTATATTTTTATTATAAAAATAAGTGTAACCCCTTGGGTCACCTCAGGCTCGCTCAGCTCGTTCTCGTCTAGGGGGAGCAGCCTTCGGCCCCGCCAAACTGGGTAATCAGCTGGTGTGGATGCTGTGTGATGTCCCCGCCTCGCCCAAAAACAGACAGTACACCATATGCGACTAAATGAGTACAATTTATAAAGGTTACTATAACTAAGTGATTAATAACAATACAGTATATATGAAGGGAAAAAAATAAAGAAAAGGCACCAAACTTATCAAAGTCCAAACCACTTCGTGCACAACCGTTGGAGCTCAATTACTGATGTCTTCTGGCCACCATTCGATCCCCTCCGAACTCCTCGACTCGCAGTTCAGGATCCTCCGAAGTGGTCAACCAAGCACATCTAGCTTCATCCCCCCTCCTCGGAGTACCTCCTGGCCTCGGACCCCCGCTTGGGGTCCGTTCACGCAGAGCTTACAGCATTGCGTCCTCTCTCTCTCGACCCCCTCGCGCCGATCTGCCCAAAAGCCCGTCAACAAAAGCTTACAGACTCAGAAGAAAGAACATTAATCCCCATTTGGATTACAAAGGAATACAATTCTCGTTATCAGTAAATTAGCATTCCTGCTAGTTAACAAAACAAAGAAGCCCTTTTGATTACATACACAGTAACAAAGAAAAAAGAAGAAAACCCCTTTACATAAGCTTTATTCATAATAAAGTTATTTTAAGAATAAGCTGTGCAACACCTTTAAGTACATTGTCAATGCATTAAGCAATGTTTTATTACACGCCCTAAAAACAATAGGACTGTTACCACTGATGTGGCCCCTATGGTGCTACACTACAAGGAAAATCCAGGGGCTTCTTCACTCAACCAAGCCGCTCTCTGTCCAATAGTGAAAGAACCCTAAACTGTGGGCCTCCCCACCAAGCCCTTGTAGTGGTTGCACCAGGTTCAGTGTGTCCCTCAGCATGTACTCCTGAAGCCTGAAATGTGCCAGTCAGCAGTAATCCCCTTTTGGTGAACTACATATACCTGTCTGGACTTGCCCCCCTGCTGCTGCTCCTGTGACTCCTCCCACAGACCCCGGTATAAAGGCGATTGGAGGCACAGCCCCTTCCTCAGTCTCCAGGATGTTGTGTGGTGGTCGCTTGCTGCTTGTGCTTTCTTCCAGCCAGTAAAAGCCTACCTTAACTCAACGCACGTCTCTGAGAGTTATTGATGGTGCATCACCCCCACGTACAGTACATCTAAATGTGCTGGCAGAATAACGTGTGAGGCTAACTTTATTTCCCCAAGAGTGATCTTTGTCCAGGTGTTCCCACAGCTCACTAAATGCTCCCCACTTCTCACTTTTGCCCAAACTAAAACTCTGGGTCAAAATGCAGCATCAAACTACCGACCATTGCTCTTCTCTCAGTCACAGGAACTACAAGGTTAATTAGACCATCATTTGCAAGAAGGTTATCTTATTCCCATCACAAACATATTTGCCTGTGAAACAGTCTCTGGAGTCAGTTTCTTGATGCTTAATCATGCATAAAATCTGTTTTGTGCAGGACTTCCTGTGTCTGTGGACCCAGCATTTCCAGACATGAAGCACCTAAGCATGCTTTCTATTTTTCCAGTATCATTTTCACATGAGAATGTCATTAATATGCACAGCATTCATTGACTCCTGGTCAAGTTAGGAAAAAACCCTGCAGCAAAAGAAAGTTTAGATGAATTTAGAGTCCTTGTTTCATTAGTTGATACTTTGACCCCACAGTTTGCCACAATCAACCCTGTGTGCTGTAACTTGGACCATTGCTTACAGCAACTCTGTTGTGCTCTTCTGTAGTAAGTACTAGACTTGGAGAACTCTAGTCTATTTATAAACCTGTAACTTACAAAGGCCATTCATTTCACTGGGATTCAATTGGAGGGAGAAAAGGTCTTCAAACCCATTGCATTGTGATTTTCCCTCACACCCAATGGCAGCCCTTCTATTACTCCATTATGCCTGTCAAGGAGAATGAATTTTAAGGCATTGGCTTGCTTTCTAGTAACCAGTACAGGAGCAAAATGGCATCTGCAACCTCTGTATACTGCTGCCACTGGAAAGGCAGCATTTGAAAAAAGAAAATGGCTAAAAAATACACCCTGATGATTTTTAAAGTTAAATTTCACTACTTGCCTATTTTTTCCCAGAATCCCCCATTGGGTTTTAGAGCTAAACACAGATGTACCAAATACGAGCCAATTCAAAATTTTAACCATTCATGTCTCCAAATCCATTCACAGGATCAGATTAATACATCCAAAGGCTAATCATTTCACAGAGATTTACTTGATAATCAGTTTTCCCAGTTCCTTGAACTCCATCTCCCTATGGTCTACCTCCAACCCACTCTCCCTCCTATCACCACATTTCCTTGATCATCACTTCTTTACAAAATGTTCTATTTTCTTTGTTAACTGAATTGAACTCTTTTGAACAATTTTCCAATTCTTCAGACAAAGAATTCCTGCAAAGATTTTTAGCATGTGTAACCAAGTAAGTATTAGAAGGTTAAAGGTATGTAGTGTGCTGGTAGAGGTGGTGGGGTAGAAGGGAGATAACATTGCCTTAAAGGGCTGAAGGCCCTCCTTCTATGTTTTAAAATTTCTAGGATTCTAGATTCAATTTTTGTGACATAAAAACTATTAAGCCATTAGAAAATGGCTGCCAATTTTTCTGCTTGTCTTCCATCTTCCTTCCTTGCTAGCTATATGTTGCTTTTTAAGTTATTCTTCTCAAGGTTTTTATAGAAGTTGCTGGCATCTAGTAGCGGGCTTTTTGACATCAATATAGAAATAACGCAGTTTGCAGCCTTTAATGATGTCATCAATCACAATTACAAGATTTTGTTTTATCTCCACACCCTCCCTCTTTCTGTAATCCATCATACCCCTAAACCACTTGAAACTAATTTTACCTCTGATTGTAAGACAGTATATACAACCTACCATTTTAGCTAAGCTTTTGATACCTGCCCTAATATTTCTTTACGTGCCTTGGTGTCAAAGTCTGTTTGATAAAGTGTCAGTGAAACACAATGGAATGCTTTGCCACGTCAGAAGTGCTATTTGAGCAGTGGCATTGTGTCATTTTTCAACATCAGATTGGGGGCAGCATGCACTGAAACTTCTAATACTCACTTCCAGTGTGTAAGACTTCCAGTGGTAACATAACATCAGAGAATTACTCTGTTATTATCCATAAATCACTTCAAATTTCAATAGAAATTGACCTTTTCTCAGGCTCCAATGGAAAAAAACTTGCCCTCTGTGGAACACATGGAGGTAATCTGGAAGCAGTAAATTATCCATCTAACACAGCTCATAAACCAAACTCTTAGTAAAAATGATTGAATGAATTAATGATGAGGGGCCAGGTTCCCATGTGAATCTTTGACCCACTGCATTCCTTTGTGTCAAACTACACATGTAAGGAAATGCTGAACATTATTTTTACTAGACAATAGATCAGTATTATTCACGTGTTGCAATCAATGTGCTCAATAATGAGGGAGACCTATCAAGAGCATAAAATGTGTAGGAAGATGATTGAAAGGGGAATTAAGAAGGCAAAGAGGGGTCACAAAAATCAGTGGCAGACAGGATTAAGGTAAACCCAAGGCATGCCATGACAGGCAAAAGAGTAACCAGAGAAGGAGGATCCGGAAGGAACAGGTGAGGTCCTAAATGAATACTTTTTAATCAGTATTTACAAGGAAGAAGATTTTGTAATTGAAGAAGTCAAAGTAGAGGGAGCTGAAAATCTAGTGCAAGTCTCCATAACCAAAAAGGAGGTCGTTGATGAAGGAGGACCTGAACCCCACCAGTGATAGAGGATTTTTATTGCTGTCATAAACACCAGTGGCATAATGGGCAGCAGCTAGGCTGAGTTTAACAGATTGGCAGGATTAAAGATGTGTAAATCCAAGGTCAGCTGAGATTTAATGATGGCCATTGCAGGAGGTGAGAGAAGAGTTTGCTGGGGCTCTGTTTGTGACTTTTAAATCTTCACTGGACAGAAATGAGGTACCGGATGATTGGAGGAGAGCAAACATGATTCCCCTTTTCAAGAGAAGCCGCAGGAAAAAGCCTGACAGCTATAGACCCATGAGCATAACATCAGTAATAAGAAAGATCCTGGAAAAAATTCCAAGAGAGAGGATTAATGATCATTAGTTAAAAGATCCAAATTCGTTTCTGAACTAAGAAATGACGCAGTGCTTCCACTACAGCAGTGTTTTGCCACAACAGCTGAGAAGTTTATCTAATAATTTTCTGCAGTTCTTTTTGAGGAGGGTGGGTCAGTGGCGACCCACTCCAGTAAAGGGCTAAAGTGACTGTGGCTCGGAATGGGCCTCAGAATAGATCAAGATGGATAGCACAGAATTGGTGGTCCATTACCACAGAAAAATAATGATTTTCACTGCATATTTTCCATAATTCTCCTGAGTGGCTTCCTTTTACAGCAAATGAGAGATGTGAATATAATACCAGTTTGTTCTAATGCTATTTATTTATTTGCTTGTTTGTTTAAGAAAGAAAGAAAGAATGTAATTAACTGAACTTGTCCAGCAAACTATATTATTCTGACTGAGACTGATCCCACACACGACATTTGTGAAGACAGAAAATACAAGCCAACCATTTGGGAACTGGATAGAAAATTACTCAATGGTGTCACTAAAGTGTTAACTCCAGTGACATTCTTTCAAGAAAAAATTCCAATGGAGGCACAAAACTACAAGGTTCCTTTCATTCATTTTGCAGGAAACTCTTGGTTCAGGAAGCCTTTCACTTTTATTCTGTCATTTTGTGTCAAGGAAAAGATAGAAAATGGAGAAAAGAAAATATTTACATTATTCATTGTGAAATATTTCAAGGCAAAGTGTAAAAGACCTCATGATTTTATGGTCCACTTCCTCCAGAGAAGCCCATGCAGTCACGCTGGAAAACCTGTACTGGATTGCCAGACCTGAGGAACCTACGGCAATTTGGCCTGATGCAGCTTTGTATCAGATGCAGTCTTAGATTTAGATTTAGATTTTGGGATATACTGTAGCAGGATAACTGGCTCTTCCAGCCCAGTGAACCTGTGCCACCCAATTACACCCACATGATTAATTAACCTACTAGCCAGTCACATCTTTGGATTGTGGGAGGAAATGGAGCACCTGGAGGAAACCCCCGTGGAGAACGTACAAACTCCTTAAAGACAGTCGCAGAATTAAACTCAAGTGGTAAGGTATTCCCATACCAGGATGTAATGCAACCAGTTAATACACGTCTATAGACATTTGCCAAGGTTTTTGATGACATGCTGAACCTACGCAGAGTCCTGAGGAAGTAGAGGCACTGTTGTCCTTTCTTTGCAATTATATTTATATGATGGGTCCAGGACAGGTCCTTTGAGATAGTGACACCCAGAAATTTAAAGTTCCCCCCCTCCACCTCTGATCCTTCAATGAGGACTGGCTCATGGACCTCTGGTTTCCCTCTCCCGAAGACTACAATCAGTTCCTCAGACACTGAGTGACAGGTTGTTGTTATTACACCACTGCCAAGTTTTCAATCTCCCTCCTGCATGCTGATTCATCACCACTTTTGATAAGGCCCACAACAGTGGTGTCATCAGTAAACCTGTACATGGTGTTGGAGCTGTACATAGCCACACAATCATAGGTGCAAAGCGAGTAGAGCAAGAGGCTAAGTACACATCTCCGTGGTGCTCCAGTGCTGATGGAGATGTGGAGGAGATGTTTTTCCCAATCCAAACTGACTGGGTTCTGTAAGTGAGGAAATCCAGGATCCAATTGCACAAGAGGGTATTGAAGTCAGATCTTGGAGTTTGCTGATTAGTTTTGAGGGGATGATGGTAATAAACGTTGAGCTGTAATTGATAAAGAGCATCCTGATGTATACATCTTTGCTGTCCAGATGTTCCATGGCTCTTTGAAGAGCCAATGAGATGGCAACTGCTGTGGACCTGTTGCTCCAGTAGACAAATTGGAGCAGATCCAAGATGCCACTCAGACAGGAGCTGATATGCTTCAACACCAGCCTCTCAATTCACTTCATCACAGTGTATGTAAGCTCCATTGGACAATAGTCATTGAGGCAGGTTACCATGCTCTTTTAGGGCACCGGTATGATTGAAGCCTGCTTGAAACAGGTGGGTACAACACTGCTGGAGTGAGAGGTTAAAAATATCCATGAACACACCAGCCAGTTGGTCAGTACAGGTCTTCAGTACTTGGCCATATACTCTGTCTAGACTGGATGCTCAGATTCGCTGTTTTGAAGGCAGCCCATATGTCATCTTCAGATACTGAGACCAAAGGATCATTGGAAGGCATGGGGGTTCCTTCCTGTTCTGGTGGTCAAAGCAAAAATAGAAGGCATTGAGTTCATCTGGAAGTGAGGCTCTGCTGTCCCCCATGTTGCAAGGTTTAACATTATAGGAGGCTCTGGCATTCATATTGTTCTACAGCCGCTGAGCATCCCTTGTTGATTCCAGTCTAGTCCAGAATCTCCACTTCGCAAGTAAGATGGCTTTCTGGAGATCATACCTGCTCCTCTTGTAGCATTCCTGGCCTCGAGACTTGAATGCCACTGATCTGGCTCTCAGCAAGTTCCAGATTTCATAGTTTATCCAGGGCTTCCGACTGGGGTGAATCCTGAATGATTTTGTAGGGACACAATCATCTACAGCTGTTTTAATAAAGTCAGTTACAACCTTGGTGAAGTTATTTAGATCCTCAGATGAGTGCTTGAACACAGCCCAGTCCATTGACACAAGGCAATCCTGTAACCGTTCCTCCACATCCCACCATCACCTCTCAGTTGTCTTGTTCTCTGTAGCCTTGACTTTCAGGCTCTGTCTGTACGCAGCAGCAGGAGTATAGCCAAATGTTCCAATTTGCCAAAGTATAGTCCCAGAAAGGAACAATGGGCAATCCTTATCATAGTGTAACAGTGGTCTAGTACGTTAGGACGTCTGGTGCAACAGGTTACATGCCGGTGATAATTGGGCAGGGTTTTCTTCAAGCAGGCCCGATTAAAGTCACTGAGTATGATTTGAAATGCGGCAGGATGGGCTGCTTCTGTCTGCAGACAACATTGTGCAGTTTCGTAAGTGCTTGCTTATAGTTGGCCATTTGCGCCGTACAAACTGTGGTCAGGATCACAGATGAGAACGCCTGAGGCAAATAGAATTGTCTAACTTTAATTATTAAGTGTCCTAAATCAGGGGAACAAGAGTTCGACATGAGACCTGTGTCTGAACACCCAAAGAGATTTGACTGAAAAAGCACATGCTGGCACCTTTTTCTTTACCAGAGTTCACAGCCATCTGTGATAATGAATTCCACTAATTTTCCTGTATCGTGTAGCAGTGGGCTGTCTCTATAAGCCTAGTTGTCTAAGGCATCACTGAGTTGTGGTTGAAAGGACTTCACAGCTGGAAGCTTAATGCACATTGTATCGGACAGGTAAATGGGCAGAGGCACTGGGGTAGCTTTGTTGGTAAAAAATGAAAGCAAAACCTAAGAAACAAGTGACATAGGTTTAGAAGATGTAGGAATCTTGTAGGTTGAGTTAAGAAACTGCAAGGGTAAAAAGAACCTGATGGGACTAAAATATAAAGACTTTCAAACAATAGGCAGAACATGGGGTACAAATTACAAGGGGATATAGAAAAGGGCACTGTAACGGTGGTCATGAGGGATTTCAACAGGTTGCTTTGGAAAATCAGGTTGGTGCTTTTTCCCAAGAGATGGAATTTGTAGAATGCCTGCAAGATCATTGGACTCTGGCATAGTGCCAGAAGACTGGAAAATTGCAGATCTCACTCCACTGTTCAAGAAAGGAGGAAGGCAGCAGAAAGAAATTACAGACGATTTAGCCTGACCTCAGTGGTTGGGAAGATGTTAGAGTCAATTGTTATGGATGAGGTTATGGAGTACTTGGTGACACAGGACAAGATAGGACAAAGTCAGCATGGTTTCCTGAAGGGAAAATGTTGCCTGATGAGCCTGTTGGGATTCTTTGAGGAGATAACACATAGGGTAGATAAGGGGGATGTAGTGGATGTTGTATATTTGGACTTTCAGAAGACCTTGGACAAGGGGCCATACATGAGGCTGCTTAACAAATTAAGAGCCCATGGTATTACAGGAAAGTTACTGACATGGTTAGAGCATTGGCTGATTGATAGGAGGCAGTGAATGAAAATAAAAGGATCCTTTTCTGGTTGGCTGCCACAGACTAGTGGTATTCCACAGGGGTCGGTGTTGGGACCGCTTCTTTTTATGCTGAGTATCAATGATTCAGATGATGGAATAGGTGGCTTTGATGCCAACTTTGCAGATGATACAAAGATTGGTGAAGGGGCAGGTAGTGTTGAGGAAATAGGTAGGCTGGAGAAGGACAGATTAAGAGAATGAACAAGAAAGTGGCAAATGAAATATAATGTAAGAAAATGCATGGTCATGCACTTTGGTAGTAGAAATACATCTGCAGACTATTTTCTAAATGGGGAGAAAATCCAAAAATCTGAGATGCAATAGGATCTTCTGCAGAATACCCTATAGGTTAGCTTGCAGGTAGAGTCAGTGGTGAGGAAGGCAAATGCAATGGTAGCATTCATTTCAAGAGGTCTGGAATATAAGAGCAGAGATTTGATGCTGAAGGTTTATAAGGCCCTGGTGAGGCCTCACCTTAAGTATTGTGAACAGTTTTGGGCTTCTCATCTAAGAAACGATGTGCTGACATTGGAGAGGGTTCAGAGGAAGTTCACAAGGATGATTTCAGGAATGAAAGGGTTAACATACGAGGAATGTTTGATGGCTCTGAGTCTGTACTCACTGGGATTTAGAAGGATAAAAGGGAAATCTCATTGAAGCCTTTCAAATATTGAAAGGCCTAGACAGAGTAGATATTTGGAAAGGATGTTTCTCATGGTGGGGGAGTCTAGGACAAGAGGGCACAGCCTCAGGATAGAAGAAAGTCATTTTAAAACAGTTGTGGAGAAATTTCTTTAGCCAAAGGGTGATGAATTTGTGGAATTTATTACCACAGGCAGCTGTGGAGACCAGGTCATTGGGTGTATTTAAGGCAAAGCTTGATAGGCTCTTGGTTGGACATGGCATCAAAGTTTATGGGGAGAGGGCCAGACAGTGGGGCTGAGCAGGGGAAAAAAGGATCAACCATGATTGAATGGTGGCGCATATTCGATAGGCCAAAGGTCTAATTTTTCTGCTATGTCCTATGGTCTTATGGTCTAAGATGACTCTTTAGAGCAGCTTTTGGTTGTGCCCAGTAGAAAAAGGCAATTCTCATTTTGGGGGTGTGTAATCAACCAGATTTGATTAAGGAACCTAAAGTGAATGAACCCTTAAAACGCAGTGATAAAATTCACACAGTAGTTTGAGAGGGAGAAGCTGAATTTGGCAGTTGGGTAATGATAACTATACAGGCCTGAGAGAGGAGCAGGCCAAAAAACTGATTGGAAGAGAACACCAGCAGGAATGATCGTAGAGCAGCAATGGCTAGAGGTTCAGGGAGTAATTTGGAAGACACAGGATCAGTTCATCCCAAAGCAGAAGCATTGTAAAGGGAAGATGAGGGAGAAGGCAGGGGAGTGGGATAGCTGGAAGAATTGGATCACCCCATGATTGAATTGTGGAGCAGACTCGATGGGCTGAGTGGCCTACTTCTGCTTCTATATGTTATGGTCTTATGAGGCTACTGTGGCTGAGAAGGAAAGTTAAAGATAGCATAAAAATAGAAGAGCATACCATATACAATATCACAAAAATTACTGGGCATCTAGAGGTTTTGGAAACTTTTGAAGGAGACAGAAGACCACTAAATCATGCGCTATGGAAAGAAGAGATGAAATATGAAGGTGAGCTACCCAAAAAAATGATAGAGGATGCCAAATGATTTTTCAGATATAGAGTGAAAGAGAAGGAAGCATGGCCATCGGACCGCTGGAGAGGTAGAAATGGTGGAAAAACTAAACTTTAGAACAGAGGTGAGGGGAAACTTCTTTAGCAAGATAGTGGTGAATTTGTGGAATTCATTACCACAGGTATGAGTCAAGTCATTTCATATATTTACAGCAGAGATTTATAGGTTTTTGATTATTAAGTGTGTCGAAGGTTATGGGAGAACAGGGTTGAGATGGAAAATAAATCATCCATGATGGATGGCTGAGCAGACTTAAAGGGCCAAATTACTTAATTCTGCTCTTATGTCTTATGATCTTCCGCCTTTCTTCTTTCTGAAATACGAAATGTCTTTCCTAGAAGGCATCTTGATTTCAGATCAACATGACACCAGCGAACAACAATTCATCAAGTGACATCTTCCAGATAGCCAATCTCTTGAGTTGTTGCAATTTTTCTATGCCTTCTGCTTGTTCTTTTTGTCTTGATTGTGTTTTGAAAACTGTTGAAGCCTGTAATGTGCATTTTGGAGTTCGATTGAGTGATCTGGCACTCTGCTGTCCCCATGGGCTGCCTTGTGCAGAAGACAAGAGAAGGGGAATGGGGCCATAATCCACTCCATTTCGAAGTGTCGAGGAAGATTGAAGCATCGAGGTGGATGTGGAGGAGGTCAGTGGTCGCTCTCCACGGAGGCCACATGTGGTTGGTAGCCAGGTCAGCGCTATCTGGAAGGCCACTGGTTAGCGGTGCAGTAGTCAGAAGGCTGCAGATTGGCAGTGTGGAGAATGCTCTTTGCAGAAGGACTGACTTCCAGTGACCACTCTCCTTCAGTTCCAGTGGGAGGATGTTTTTGAAATTCTGAAATTTATGTGATTATTGGACTGTAGTTTATATTTCTCTCCTTCAGTTTTCTGTATTTTCTTTCTTGCTGCTGGATGGCGGGTTGAGGTTCTGGGAGGGCGATGAGTTGTTTTTTGTGCAAGGGAAGGGTTGGGGATTTGAGGTATGATGTTCTTGTTGGTTTTCTGTATGGGAGAGGGGGTTGGGGGTTTGGTGCTGTTCTTTTTTGTAGGGGGGGTGTTGGGGGTTTGATGTTCTTGATGTTATGGCTGTAAAATTCTGGATGGGCTATCTGTTGGTTTTAGTGTGAGCGTGTGGTTGGGGGGGGGGGTTTAGGGTTTCCACATTTTGTTTCATTTTCCTTTCTCATGTGGGGGGGGGTGTTGATGTCTTTTCTTTCAATGGTCCCCATGGTTTTTCTGTATTTCATGGCTATCTTGAGAAGATGAATATCAGAGTTGTATTGTACCTGCACACTTCAACAGTAAAATGAATCTTTGAACCTTTATAAAAAGGCTTTGAAGAGAAGAAGAGGACCCCCCCCCCCCCACTCAGATAGTTTCAGGCATCAGTTCAGACATTAGCAGAGGGTACTCCAGAGGTCAAACCACTCATCATGAATATTCTGTAGGCAGTGGAGTTCTTTCCCAGCTCCCTGGAAGGTTGTTGCATGTGAGTTCATTCATGGTTTAAAGCACTCCAACAAGAACTTCATTGAGGCAGTGGTAGGCGGAGACTGATTGAGACGCACCAGCAAGGAATTTGGATCCTTATGGGCTTCACAGATAATGCATGTAAATCATCCAAGAGCACGGAGGAGTTCAATTCCTACATGTGACGTTGTACCGTGTTTTCAGGCCATTCTTTTTAGCAGAGAAGAGGTGTCATCTTTACCTCAGTGTACGAAGATTCACCAAGATATATTTGCTGGTGGCCAAGGTCTGTACTTCCAGTGCACAAAGAATGGGGGTCACTCTAACCATGAGCATCATCATGGCACTCAGCAGATCCTAAAGGCTATGGCCATTGTTGCTCAAAGGGTGTGAGGATTTTACACTGTTTCAGCAATTCAGCCTTCAACAGATTGAGGAAAATGACACATCCCTGCCATAGGAGATTGTAGATGGAGTACTGATGCGTCCTCTCTGAGGATGGTCGTGTTGCGATCTTATCATTTCCACTTCACCAAGGTGACTTTTCCTGTACAATAGTGACAAGGTACTGCAAACTATAATAGGTTTCACCAATTCAGCCTGGAATGAATCTGGTATGTAAAATGTTATTCTTCAATTATTCCGGCAACAATTAGATACCCAGTGCTCACCCTGCGTAGTGGTTACAGCTGAGGCACTGGCATCTCAGGTATTTTCCTAACAGAAATTCAAAGAGAAGAATCAATCCCTCCATATCTCTGAGAATGTGACCTCCCACCTCCCTTTCTTCTCCACCTTGTAAAAGCTTGCTCTGCTTTGTGTGCTCTCTCTTCATTATCTCAGCATTATTGTATTACACCAATATCTGGGAGCAATTGATTTATGCTAGAAGTCAGCAAGATCACCTTCGGTATCTGTTGCCCCATGTCATATGAATTTTACCTACCTTGCACCACACCACGTACAATTGCAGCAGCAAGCAACCGTTAGTATCGGAAACTAAAATGAAAGCCGGTGACAAATCCTTTCAAAAAGTGTGGAAATATTTCTACTTCTCAACACATATGACATTGAAAATGGATGCTGGTGTTCAAGTCAACCACTGGTGGTGTCTGGTGCCTAATCTCCCTAATCTGTGAGTGAAAATGAAAGAAAAACTGTACATATTGGAAATCAGAAACAAAACAAAACAAGAAGAAACAAATAAAAAAAGAAGGGTCCTCAGAACTAAAACCTAATTCTGTTTTTCCTTCCCACAGATGTGACCTGACCTGCTGGGTGATTGCACCATTTTCTGGTTTGATTTCTACATTGTCTGTTCCATGTGGTTGTAGCCTGTTTTCCCACCAATGGTCTAACTGATTGGAAGTCTTGTGCAGGGTTTGAGGTCAAACATCCTGTTCCTCAGACATCTGAAGATTGGACAGGTCTATTGAAGTCAATGGTGAATTTCATCTTTGATGTCTGCCTTCACTGGGAGTTGGCTTCCAAGGCATGAGAAGTGGCTCATGGTCTTACAGAGTGTTCCGAACCCCGTAACTGGGTCACTTACCAGCAAAGGTAGAGAGGTCCGTTGAAGTCTGATGGTACAATTTTTCACAGTATTTATTGATAAAAATACACAAAAATAATATCAATGCAAACATACAGCTAATATACGTCGTCAATACTAAATCTAAAAGCGCGGGTATAATAATAATCAATAAGAAATAGCTCTATCGTTGTCTAGGGGATAATGTATTGTCCGATTGAAATATAAAAGTTACTTTGGTTCATTCAGGCTGCAGCATCTGGTTGGCGTCAAGAGAGAGACAGATTTTGGAACTTGCCAGAGTTTTTCCTTTTTATGATGTCGATCGTTTGAAATGTCGTTGGTGTCCTTTTCCTTTTAGCAAAGCCGTCTTCCGTGGTCAGTCCCGCCAATCCCGGGCAACGGGAAAGGACACACGCAGGCCCCACCGGCTGTCACTATTAAACGCTGTCACGGGATTTCTAGCGTTTCTCTTGGTGCGTCTGAAGGGGTTGTTCCCCAGACCCCTCTTTTATCCTTACTCATGGGGTCTCAGATGTCAATCAGGTTGGAATGATGCCATCCCCCAACCAGCCCACTTTGTTCATTCCCTGAGGGCTTCAAATAAATAGTACAGTCCTCAATACACAATTCCGTCTCCAAGAGACAATGGCCGTTTCCCGTGGCTTTGGGGCCGGGGATTCCAAACCCCTTGTGGATTCTGTGTGTCTCTCTCTCACTTCCTGGGTCCCAGACCCGCATTAATAGCGATCTTGCGATTCTCAAAAAGGAGGGGGCTACTTTGTACCCTTCGGCCCCTCAGAGTTGGGGCACAGTCACAACACCCCCTTTCTTCAACACGTTTTTTACCATCGGTAAAAAATGAAGTAATACAGAGTCTTACAGGATTTTAGAATCTAACACAATACAAAAGTTTTTTTTTCCACTACAGAGTAATACAGTTATACATTCAATTTGGCATCTAAACAGTTAACGATTACATTGTCACTTCCTTTAATACCTTAACATCTTGTACCTTACTAAAGTCTGGTAGCATCAGACTTCAATTTAATAACCATCTATTTTTATTTCTTTCCTTCAGTAAACAACAACTAAAGAGTTGTGATCTTAGCTTACGTGTATACTACAAAAGTTCATGCAAAATACTAATCTTTATGTTACTTTCAAACTTAACAGTCAGGCTTCCATGGGGGTTGTCTTTATTATTCACATGCTTTGTCGAAATCCCTTAAAATCGGCTTCTGCTATTTAAAAATGGCATCCCATTAACCCTCGTCTCTTTTCTTGTTAATTCCCTCTTGGTGAGCTTGTGCACCCTGGCGAAATAGGCTTTCGCCCACTCCTTTCATAGGAGTTATTTTATCAACGATGTGTTCCAAATTTAGACCATCTTCTGAATTTCCACACAATTCTTTAATTTTATGCAAGATGCTAGTTTTCTCTTCAGGACCCTTCAGGCTTTTAGTTCTCAATGCCAGCGATCCCTCTTTTTTCAAACAGCATTTCGAATTCTGCGGTTTCACACCACACTCTTGAATAACAATAGTAAAGGGGCCCCTTTACCTTCCAACTCAACCTGTAATTGATTCACAGGCACCGCTGTACCAAGCCATTGTCTCTGTAGCCTGATTGCTGCGTCTGACATCAATCCAGACTTTAAATTTTCTTCATTCGATTTGGAAAATACACTTTTCCCTTTTCCTTCAATAATAATATTCAACTCACCACCTGTTATCTCCTCACTAACTTTTAACACACCTTCAAGCACAAACACCTGGGAACTCTCACTTCCCACTATTATGAAGGTTAACCCTTTCTTCACTGAACCAAATCTACCTGACCCACAAGGACTGCATTCCTTTTCAACTGAATCAAATACCTCAGACTTTTTCCGAGCTCCATTACTAGGTTCAGTACCACGTGCATCCACATCATGGACACAGTCAAACGGGACATTTGCCTCTTCCAGGCTTTCAACACCGGTGCCCTGTTCAAATTCTAAATTCCCCTGATCCTCCCAGCTACTCTCTGGGCAACTCCCTTCCGGAGTAAACTCAACCCCGCGGGCTGAAACAACCTCATCTGCCACCCCAGCAGACTTCTTCAAGGTAATGGCATCCTTTTCATCTAGGACTGCCCTCATTTCATTATTGGGAACACCTTTAGAATTTTCAACTTCTTCAAACAGTTCTGCCAAACCAGACAGATCATCCATGTCCAACTCTGGACCTTTTAACAGCTTTATCGGTTTCTCATCTTTATTTCGTGCCTCTAGAACTTTTCTCCTCGCTAAGGGCAGGTCTACCTCCTCTCCCTTACTCTCTTTCACTTTACTACTCTTCGTTTTTCCACCCCCTAAACCCTTGTGGTACAGAGTCAGTAAAAACTTCTCGGTCAAATCGATACTGGCCGGATCTAAACTGCTCTCGTTTTCAGCTGCCTTTCTCGACATGCTGCGAGTGATCGCGCATGTGGGATAGATCTTGGAATCTAGGGGCGGGACCTCCACTGGCTGTCTCATCAGCTTCATTGCTGATCAAACCTTACCACCAGCTAAATCATTATCCAGAAGGACGTCCGCTTCAGTTCTCGGGAATTCTGATCGCACCCCCATTTCAACTGGTCCAGATACCAGCTCACAATTCATAATGATCCTATGCAAGGGCACCATTTCTGTCCCTTTTCCTATTCCTTTCACAGCTACCATTCCTGTCTTGCAACCAAAATCCAGTACCTTACTGCTAATCAATGACAGATCAGCTCCCATGTCTCTCCAGATCCGCACGGGAACTGGTGGGTCTCCCTCTCTCACAGACACGGTTCCGTTTGACATACAAGTCTCAGACCCTTCTCATACTTTGTCTACCCGGGGCTCTCTTGTTGATTTACTGATTACCACGGCACATCCTATAGGGACTGTGGCTTTCCATTTTCCTGTCTCCTTCCTCGGAGCAAAGCACCTAGATGCAATATGTCCCCCCTTTCCACAATTAAAACAGGTCAAGCCCAGAAATCTCTGGCCATCCTGCTTCTCCTCCTCAATCTTACCACTAGTTCCCAGCGGGACCTCTGCCTCAGCCGGCGGGCTTTCTCTATCGTTCCCTCGGTCTCTCTGGTAACTTTTATTCAAGGAAAACTTTGTCTTGTGGGTTAGGGCATATTCATCAGCGAACCTAACAAATTTGGAGATGGACTTATTCGGCTTCTCATTCAAATACATCCGGATATCCTCCAAAACACCACGTTTAAATTCCTCAATCAGAATTAACTCCCTGAGATGCCAAAAATCCTCTTCCACTATTTCTGTGGTACACCAACGATCTAAGAGCACACCCTTCTCATAGGCAAACTTGGTATATGTCTGATTCCACCCTTTCTTTAAATTTCTGAACTTTTGTCTATACGCTTCAGGTACAAATTTGTAGGTCCGGAGAATGGCCTCCTTTACTTTGTCATAATTCTCCGCCTCTTCCTCCTCCAGGGACAATGCCACATATGCCCATTGTGCCTTCCCTTTTAACACACTTTGTAACAACGCCACCCATTGCTCTGTGGGCCACTTCTGATTCACTGCCACCTTTTCAAAAAGCAAGAAATAACTATCAACATCCGTCTCCTCGAACGGAGGTACTAACCTCAACTCCCGACTAACATTAAACCACTCCTCTCAGTCTGACCCTTGAGCTGTTTGCTCTTGCCTTAACTTCTCCATATCCAAGTCATGTTGCCTCTGTTTCTCTGCCTCCCTCTCCTTCTCAGCTCTTTCCTTTTCTTTTTCAGCTGCTTCCAGCTGTTTTAACTGAGTTTCATGCTCTCTTTGTTTCTCAGCCCTGTCCTGCTCCCGGTTCACCTCCAACTCCTTTAGTTGGAGCTCATGCTCCCTTTTCACCTCTAACTCCTTTAGCCGGAGTGCATGCTCCCTTTGCTTGTCGGCCCTTTCTTTCTCCTTCTCAGCTGCTTCCAGCTGCTTTAATTTAATTTCATGTTCCAACCTTAATTTAGGTTTAGTCCCTTCACCATATTTATCAAGTCCGATTTGGTGGCCGCCTCTAGCGCCTCCAGAGTCGGGTTTTCTATAAGTTCATCCACTTCCATCTTTGCTGGTTTCCCATCTGGCTACCCGTGTACTGGATCCAAGTTTGGACTTACAAGCCCAATTCACTGGCCCCCCAATTTGGTGTCAAATCCCAGATGAGCCCCTAAGTTGTTACGTACCCCATAACTGAATGATGCCATCCCCCAACCAGCCCACTTTGTTCATTCCCTGAGGGCTTCAAATAAATAGTACAGTACTCAATACACAATTCCGTCTCCAAGAGACAATGGCCGTTTTCCGTGGCTTTGTATTGCTGAGGGGCCAGGGCATTCCAAACCCCTTGTGGATTCTGTGTGTCTCTCTCATTTCCTGGGTCCCAGACCCGCATTAATAGCGATCTTGCAATTCTCAAAAAGGAGGGGGCTACTTTGTACCCTTCAGCCCCTCAGAGTTGAGGCACAGTTGTAACACAGAGTGGGTAGCTTTGTGCAGAATGGGCAGATTAGTGAAGAACCTTTGACTTATATGAAAACATATGAATTTGGAGAAGTGGGCCATTTGACACCTCAGGCTCTTTAATGATTAATCTGACTTGAGTCTTTCAGATGTTGAATGTAAGGCAAATCCTCTTTGATGCTTCGGTGAACAATTCAGTGATGACTTGGAGCTTGCACTCTGACAGGTGCATGTGCAACTGCTGCACACTAACTGCATCTACATCAGTCCTGCTAAGAGGAAACACAGCTTGACAGATTCCCATTAGCTCTGATAATTAGTTCCATTCTCAGGGGAAGCTAGTTGAAAGTGAGATGCAATTTTGCCTTGGAAAGAATTAAAAATATAACAGGGTAATGGGGTGGCCTTGAGTGATACAGGTCTATTCTGAGCGGAACAGAACTGTGCTGACTGTGGGTGAGTGTTTCACAATACTTCCTGTATAATGGAGTCAAAAACTTCAGTGAAATCAAAAAGACTGAACAGGGCTAACGCGGCCCCTTTCATTTCTCTGAGAGCAAGTCCACCATGTGTTTACAGCGTGTTTTGAGGAGATCTCAAGAAGGTAGTTGAGAAGGAGCCTTGCAACGAATTTCCCAATAGCAGACAGCAAGAACCCCAAACTCGCTGTATTTTACTGCTTTTGAATTTCTCTCCTTTCTTGAAGATGGTTTAACAACATTATGACCACTGAACACTTGGTACTTTTTTTTCTAATAGTGTTCTTTTTTGTAAAATATGTGCATATTTTGTTTAATTTGTTTCTCTTATGAATGCTTCCTATATGATGCTATGTGTGCGCCTATGACACCAATGCAAATAAGTTCTTCGTTACATCTGGGCATACATGTACCGGAGGATATGACAACTAACTTGATGTTGATTTTGATCATGATTACCACGTCTCTGAAAGTCCCTAGCATATCTTCCTGCTTCCGGTATGTATACAATGAGTCAATGGATTCACGACTAAATCTCTTCATTGCCATATTTAGAACATAAAGACTGATAGTGACTGACTCTTTGTCCCCAATAGGTTCTCCTCCATTCTATGCTTTCAGTGGACTGATGAAAGACCTTGAGCATTTGGTCTAAGTGGGATCTTGATGATGCTGAAGAATCTGCACATGTTATGACTCTCTGAGTATAATTACAGAAGAAGTAACAAGCCAGTCAACCCCTAAAGCAGGGGTTCCCAACCTTGTTTTAACCGTGGACCAATACCATTAAGCAAGAGGTCCGTAGACGCCTGGTTGGGAACCCCTGCCCTGTTTCACCACTTAATAAAATCAGGCGGGTCTATTCTGAAGCTCATTGCTGCATTTGCACTGTCTGCCCATGTCTCTAGACTCCCTTGTAATTTCCATCTTGACAATATCCAATAACTCAGCCTTTACAGATCTTTTGAATAGAGAATTCCAGTGATTCATGGCCATCTGAGAGAAGGTTTCTCTTCATCACCTTTCCCGACAGATGATTATTTGATAGCAAGTCGTCTTTGCCATCATTCATGCCCCAGAGACTTATTCTATCTAGCTTAGCTTCTCCAGGCATGGGAAGAAAACTCAGCATCTTTAAAAATTCCTCTAAGTTTACTGTAAAATAAGCAAGCCATGACTCTTGTCCACAGCCAGGCAACATCCCCACCACCGAGACCCGAGTTGTTCTCAGTCAGTGTTGACGTGCAGGCCGTGTCGGTCATGTGCCCAACAGCAGATTCCAAAAACAGTCACAAGGTTCCAAACAGGAAGAGATTACTTGGAGCAAAGGAAAAGATTCAAGGATGTGCTCTGAAATTAAAACATCCCATCTCATTCTTGGAATCCCTGGCCCATGATCAGTCAAAGTGGGGAAGGAGCATTTGAAACAGCGCTGAAGTTTAGGCATTGGAAGCTCAAAGAAGGAGTGTACTACTTCCAAAATACTGCTCTATCTGGCATCTGTCCTGATCATATTAACTGTATCATTCACACTTGGATCCACATAAATGGAATGACTGATATCCTCAGTCCCCACAAACTAGCTAAGAAGCAAAGGCCTAACTAAAAAGGTTTCCAATGCAACTCCAAAACAGGCCTTTCAGGCCCCCATATCCATGCCACCAGTTGTACTTATCTACACCAATCTAATTTAGGCATCATGCAACAAGTGTGCGAAGCCCCATGGTGCCCAGAAATACAGACTCTACGGAACCAAATTTTACAGCCTTATTTGTCACCAGCTGAGCTCATAATTTCCAATTAAGTCAGTGGAAGGTTATTTTAGAAGTGAATTCAATATGCATCTACCACAGCCCTGTGAATTGACCAGCTGAGGATCTATTAGTAGGCATGTGGATTTATTTAAATCCCACTATTTGAATTTCTCAAGAATTTTAACTTTGCATTGTTAACTTAATAGTTTAAAGGGTTGAGATGAGCAACACAAAACATTAATGGGGAGAGAGTATAGAAAGTTAGTATGATGGTCACCCAATCACTGGATTATTTCAGTGGAACATATTCCTAGATGCATCTTGAGGTATACATTACAGTCTCTTTTCATAAAGATAAGTTTTCTGAATCTGAATTGCCTCCATTTCTATTAAAGATTTTTTTTACAGCTTTCTTACTTCACCAACACATGCACAGTGTGACCTTAAGACAGGAACAGATGTTGCTTCAATTAGTCTGACCAAATAAGGACATCAGTGTAAATGAAATGAGGGGGTGGGATATTATCAGGAAGGGATGTGTGAGGCTAATTCTGACAGCTGGGGAGAAAAAAAGAAGGGCAAATGTTTGTTAAACTGCAAATTACATTGGCTGGAATTTATAGCAGTGACCAAGTAAGTGAAAACATATGGAAGGCTGCAGAACCAAGAGAGTGATCTCTGTTCGACATTGTAAAAAACTTGTTGCCCTAGAAATGGCAAAACGGCTCTAGCAGACATCACCTTGAAATCTGTGTCTAATTTATGTCATGTGCTGTCTGATACATCACAGCTCTTCCATATCCCCTCTTAGTTTTTCAATTTATGTCACCATTATAATCATGGTAAATGAGAATCAACGTTTGTTCTAGATTGAGTGAAAACAGAAAGCAGGTTTTACTCGTTCCCTATTCCTTGAAAAGATTCTTCATATCAATATAAAAATATTTATATCAATATATAAATATTATATATAAAAAATGTACAAACTGATTCATAGCTTTCCCTCCTTTACCCTAACAGTTACAAAAACAAGCATGTCTGCCTCTATTGTGTCTCATTTGATTCTGGATTTCTTAATTTTATCAAGTTTTGGATTATTTGGT
The DNA here is from genome assembly GCF_030144855.1 of Hypanus sabinus. Taxonomy (NCBI): domain Eukaryota; kingdom Metazoa; phylum Chordata; class Chondrichthyes; order Myliobatiformes; family Dasyatidae; genus Hypanus; species Hypanus sabinus. Next base: position 45,917,473 of record NC_082710.1, read on the forward strand.
TAAATTACCTGACAGAGCAGCTGAAAATCAACTAAATCACCATTCGTCTGACACAGGAGGAGGACATTCAGTCCAGAGAGCACATGCCAGCTCTCAGAACCACCCCATCAATCCCATTCCTATTCTCTCTCACTTGCATGGATTCAAACAGCATTGCCATTCTGCTGACTTTATAAATACCGATGACCATTATACCTTCTGCAGTGCTTTGGAAATTTATGGAAATACATAATGCTTTCTCCAATTATTGGAAGCTATAGTCAAGAGCAAATGGGTATAGAAGAGGAGGTATTGAATTTTGAACATGCAGCTCTGGATAAATTTGCTCTGATGAGATTTATTTCACTGCATCGTTAATAAAAGCAGAAGTTGCTGAGAATAGGCAGAAGGTCAGGGTGCAACTGCAGCTGATGAGAAATGACAGGATCCTTTCTGGAATGTTGGAATATTTTTCTTTCCACAAATACAGTTTGACCTGTTGTATTGTTCTAATTCTTGTTTTGTTTCATTTCTTGAACATTAATATCATTTTCAATGTTTACAACATTACATTATTTGCCAAATACTTCCTAAAATATCAATAGTAATAAGTATTTATAGCATTAGTCAAGGTCAAAATTAAAATCCAGTTTCCAAGAACACTGCTGAATCATCAAATGTTACTTAATAGAGTACACCTTGCAAACTGGTGGGGTCAGTGCTACATAAAATAAGTTGGCAACACGTCCAGGAATAGGAGTAGAAGTGGCAGATGGAAGCTCAGATCTAGCTTGTTCTTCTTAAATTGTTGCCATTTGTTTGTGAAATTAATATGGAAAACTTCAACCGATTTTTTCTATAAACATGGATTTGCCTGTTGATCCCTGTGTGATTTCATGCCCATAGCAAGACAAATAGTTCTTAAGTGTCCTCTAGAATGGTTTTGCAATGTTCTCAGCAGGGTCAAACCACTGCAGGAGTAAGAATAATAAAACTAGATGATTCATTAGGCATGGAACTATGCACTGTCAGGAAATGTAGGGGAGGCTTGACACAAACACAGACCAGCAGAGATGATTTAGCGGTGAGCAATAACTTTAATAATAAACAGCAAAATAACAAGCCATGAGGGGCAACAAAACAAGAGATAAAAGATGCTTAACTTGACAAAGACCCCCTACTAAAGTGGCCCCCGACAGCCCAAGATGGTCCAGATAGGATGGGTCTGGTGGAACTCCTCAATGAATGATGGATCCAAGATGTAACTGGACAGCACTCAAGACTTCTCCTCCAGGCTGTATCCTTTCCATTCGACCAGATACAGCACACCCCATCTATAATGATGTGAATCCATCAACTGGCAAATCATGTACACTGCATCACCTTCCACCATGCTAGGTTCCAGTGCAGGCTCAGTCGGGTTGAGCGGCCCATGGGCAACAGGCTTGAGGCAAGACCTGTGGAAGGTAAGCGTGATCTTATTGGACTGTGACAGCTGGAGACGGTAAGTCATTGGATTGATGCAATGGGTAATTTTGAAAGGACCAGCGAACAAGGGTGAGAGCATGTGGGAGTTGGTGTGCAGAGACAGACCTCAGGTAGACAGCCAGACACGGTCCCCAGGCTGGAGTAGTCTGGCTGGTCAATGATGGCAGTAAGCCTGGCGGCTGCAAGCATGATTGGCAGCAACATTCCCTCTTCCAAGTGTTCCAGCAGTGGTGAACTAGGGCTCTGGTGTGCAGGACCTCTACAATTGGCTCCTTCATGGGGAATAACAGGGGTCTGTTAGTCATGAAGCACTTCTCAGGGTGACATACCTGTGGCAGAGGATGTGTGTAGATTGTGGGACAGCTTGGCCCAGCTGTAGATACTTCTTCCACGTGGATGGGTTAGAGGCAGCAAAATATAGCAGAAACTTCTCTACTTGCTGATGGGCTCTTTCTGGCTGTCCCCTGGTCCAATATGATGTCCCGGAGGAAGTTGTGGAGATAACTGCATGTTGGAGAACCAAGTCCACCATCTGAGCAGCTGACGGAAGTTTGGGGAGAGCAATGATGTGGGCTGCCTTGGAGTACTGGTCCTCCACTGTCATGATCACTGTGGCCCTATTGGAAGGTGGAAAATCTGTAATGAAATCCATGGTGATGTGGGAGCAAGGATGTCAAGGGACCAATAGGGGCTGCAGGAGCCCAGAAGGCCACTAGTTGGAGTAAAAGGACTGGGCACATTAAGGGCAGAGAGCGACAAACTGACATTCATCTGCGATCATGGTGGGCCAGCAGTCCCAGTATTGCAGAAACTCCAGAGTCCGTTGTGCACCTGGATGATCGGAGAGGGGCGAAGAGTGGGCCCAGTGGAGTGCCTGACAGTGTGTGACACTGGCACATACATGAAGTTGTCAGGTGTGTCAGTTGGGGCAGGCTCATGCTGTAGGGCTCGGCAGATCTGGTTCCCAAGGTCGCAATGATGTGGGAGGATGGAATGAGGGGCTGAGGATCATCATTTGAGATGGGTTGAACTGTCAAGACAGGGCATCTGCCTTGGTATTCTGGGAGCCACATTGGTAGGGCATGGTGAAGTTGAATTGCTTGAAGAAGAGGGCCCAGCAAGCCTGACATGGATTGTGTTGGTGGCTCCATTGAATGGTTCTGAGGAAGGGCTCAGTGTTTATCTTCAGCTAAAATCTCCATTCCTCCAAGGCCCATTTTATGGTGAGAGGTTTGCTGTTTCCTACTCTATAATGGTGCTGTGTAGATTTGAACTTGCTTGAGTAGAATGCATAAAGGTGTGTCATGCCATCTGGTCTTTGCTGGAAGAGAGTGGCCCTGGCACCCACGCCAGATGCGTCCATCTCCACCACATGATGGGGTTCAGATAGCGAGAATGGGAGTGGTGGTGAGGCATCTCTTGAGCTCCTTGACAGTGTGGTCTGCAGCAGCAGACCAGGTAATTTGTGAGGAAAGGGAGGTGAGAGAAACTGTAATTAGTTTTTGATAAACCGGTGGTGGAAGTTGGAGAAACCCAAGAAGCGCTGTAGCACATTTGGGGCTATTCAACAACAGTGCTCAATTTCTCTGGGCCACAGTTATGCCGTAGGGTGAAAGGACACAACCCAGGAAGGAAAGACTAATAGGAAGGAATTCGCATTTTTCCAACATGTAGTACTGTTGCTTGTCAAAGAGACACTGAAGGACTGATCAGATGTGGTCAAATATGGTCTTGGGATGTCCTTGGACAGATGAGGATGTTGTCAAGGTAGATGAACACGTACCTGTGTATCATGTCTCAGAGGACCTCATTGATGAAAGGTTGGAAAACGGCCGGACTGTTGGAAAGTCTGAAAGGAATCACCTAATTTTCATAGTGGCCATTGGGTATATGAATGCCATCTTCCACTCATCCCCATAACAGATGCAGATCAAGTTGTACGAGCTCTATAAATCTAGTTTGGTGAAGATCTGGGTCCTGTGGAGTGATTCAAATGTGCTATCCATCAAGGAGAGAGGGTAGCAATTCTTAATGGTGATTTTGTTGAGTCCACACAATAGCCAACACAGGGATGAAGACCCCCATACTTCTTGACAAAGAAGAACCCTTACCGGCTGGGTACTGGGATGGTCGAATGAGGCCGTGCTGTAGTGACGTAGTCATTCATGGCTTGGGTCTCAGGAGGGGAGAGGGAAAGCAGACAAACTCAGGGAGAGGTGGCACCCAGGAGAATGTCAGTCACACAGATGTGTGGTCTGTGAGGCTGGCCTCTCTTTTACTGAGAGCAATGGCTAAGTCACAGTATTCCTGTGAGAGTTCATTGAGGTGGAGGGTTTCCTCTGTCTCAGTGGTTTTACAAGACGAGGTCAACTGAGGGTGTAGGCAGGTGGGTCCCCAACTCGGCAGTGAACCAGGTGACTAGACATAGTGAGGGTGATGAATGGAGAGCTGGGCCCCAAGATGAGAAGAGGGTTGGGTGAGCTGATAAGGAAAATTTGGATGGACTTGATCTGCTTTCCGATGTTCATGTGCACAAACCATAAGCGTGTCCTGACCATTCCAGGCCCCAAGGGACGTCTGTCCATAGCTGTGATGCAGAAGGGGTGAGACATAGGCTCGGTAGAGAGTCCAAACTGCACACACGGGGCCCGGATGGGAAAATTGCCTGCTCCGCCGGAATCCATCAAGGTCTGCTGTGAGCATTGTCAGTATGTGGAGGAGGACAGTGGGTGAGCTGGATTATGACCAAGGGGTCAAGGGGGAGCTTTTCAGACAGAAGGCTCCTCGGCTCTGTCTGCTGTTGCCATTTCCCAGACTCAATGCATATTTGATGGGTGACTGATCAGTGGCTCTGCAGTAAGTGCACAAGTTGTTTCTCCACTGACGTTCACACTCTGCGGAGGGGTTTAAGGGAGCTCTCCCTAACTGCATGGCTTCTGGAGGCATTGATGATGAGGGTCCCGCAGCCTGGGGGCAGAACTGGTGTTCTGGCCAATGATCTGGAGGGTCGTTCCATAGGACGCATGCATATACGGAGGATAAATGTGATGAGGCTTTTGCGGTCGGTCGGCATCTCCTGGTAGATAGCTCATCTTTCAAGTGCTCTGAGAGTCTGTGATGGTAGTGACTAGCTGCACTCTGCCATGAGGGTCTTGAATTCCACAGTGTAATCAAGTATGAGCCTTGATGCAGGGCAAGTATCTGATCCACTGCCTCCCTTCTGCTTCCCAGCTGGTTGAAAACCCAGCACACCTCAGTGGCAATATCTTCATACTGGTTGAAAATGGGGTTTTTATTGTCCAAATTAACAGCAGCCCAGGTCAGAGCTCACTAGTCAAGAGAGTCACGACAAAGGCAATCTTGGCTCAGACCTTAACGTACTGAAATGGTTGGAGCTCGGAGCATAAGACGCACTGGGACTGGAGGTTGTGGCATCGAGTTGGGGGATCCATTGAAGTGTTCAGGCACTGGAATCCTGGATTTTGAAGGAGGAGGTTGACCAGTGCAAGGTCGCTGTTTTTAGAAGGAGAGTTGGTTGAGAGTGGCAAGCAGATGGTCAATGGGTTTCTGCTGCTTTGTGAGCTCATGTCGACAGGTGACTTCCTTTGGGCAAGCAGGTTCCGTTGGGTCAACCTCTGTTTCACTCATCCTGTCAGTAAATCAAGAGGAGGCTTGACCCCAACGCAAAGCAGTGAGCGCAGCAGTAACTTTAATAATAAACTTCAAAATAACAAATACAAGGGGCCTCAAAACAAGAGAGAACAGATACTTACCTCAACAAGTTAACTGAAGACAAGGAGCAACTGGTTGAGGCTGGCTGGTTCATTGAGTGAACAAGGATTATGGATGAGAGTTGAGTTTAAATAGGCTGCAGATGGTAAGACCATAAGACCATTAGTATAGGAGCAGAATTAGGCCATTTGGCCCATTGAGTCTGCTCCGCCCTTTCATCATGGCTGATCCATTTCACTCTCAGCCCCAATCTCATGCCTCCTCCCCACATCTCTTCATGCCCTGACTAATCAAGAATTTATCAACCTCTCCCTTAAATGTACTCAATGACTTAGCCTCCACAGGCACCTGTGGCAATGAATTCCAGATTCACCACTCTTTGGCTTGCCCCACTTATCTGGGTGGAGACTGGGAGGAGCCTGCATGTGCAGGCCTGATAGACACAGGACAAGCCAAAATCCAATCAATCTTACTCCCTTTGAACTTCAGATCAAATAAGAAGAAAAATCTAAGCTGTTATGATTCACTCGTTAATTTCATTTATTGGTAGAGTTTTTATTATCATAACTATTAGGATATTCTGTTCCATTGTCACAAGTAGAGAGCCATAAGCTGTACAGATGAAGGCGATTCTCCTGGAATCCTCAACATTGAGTGTGGCCTCACCTCAGTTTTAGTCAAGTTTCATCATTTGCTTATCACCTGCTGTTCTCTGTCAGCTGGTGAAATGCCACTCCATTATACTGGAAACCACCTGGGATGTCACGTGTTGTGCTTCATTGGCTGGATGTCAATATGCATTACCAAGAGAGGTCCAGTAGCAGCAGCAGGGACTGAATTTCCCCAAGTCCTGAAGGACAGGGCTGCCAGAGATGGCCTGTCATTTGGTCTAAGAAAACCAGAAAAAGAATGACCTTCTGATGTCATCCTTATCAATGCTACCTGCCACAAATTCATTTGACAGCATTGATAGAAGTGCCCACCCCACCACATAAATCTTCTTAAGATAAAGTACATTTCTAACGTTGATGGTTCCCTTTTCATGTTGTGCAGCATTATGGCATGTTATTTGGAATTGAATCAGAACTGATCTAACAGCTCACAGTCAGCACCAATCGGCTACCAGCAGCAAAAGAATTAAACCACAATCAATATGAACTAGTGTTCCTCTACTCCTCCATTACCATGAAGCTGGATGTAGGTTGCAGAATAACGTGTCAGAGGAAACATTAGTTCTGTCTAAAAAAATTCATATCACCTACTTGTATAGTAAACAGTGAAGGTAACAAAGATTCTGAGTACATTTATTATCAGTATTCTTTGCAATATACAACCCTGCAATTCCTCTTCCCCACAGACAACCACGGAACAAAGATCCACGGACCCTATTCAAAGAAAAAAAACAAATCCTCCCTCCTCCCATGCACAGAAAACAAAAACAAAGCAACAAAAAAATGAGTGAAAACACAGGATATAAAGCATATTATATAAAGGCATATTTCAGTTCAGCTCAGTGTTCATGTCGCTCTTGGTAGTATTGTTCACTAGCTCTATCTTCTTTCCCCCCTTACTCAACATGGGCGAGTAGTGAACCCCCCCCCCCCCCCCCTGCAAGTGGACCAAAAAAGCTCTGCAGTTCTGCTGCAACACACCAATCCCTCAGGAATGTTTCGGCCCGAAACATTGACTGTACTCTTCTCCATAGATGCTTCCTGGCCTGCTGAGTTCCTCCAGCATTTTGTGGGTGTTGCTCAGATTTCCAGCATCTGCAGACTTACTCTTGTTTGCACTTCTGCTGCATCCTGTTGAGAACGGTTGTAGATAACAAAATTGTTCTCAATGGGAATGAGCACAGCCCATGATCATCAATGATGGCAAACATCAAGAAGCCGCATCAAAGAACTAAATGCTGAAAGGATGGTCCAGAGTAATTCCCATTACTGAAAACAAACCTTAACCATTCCATTGTCCATGCTGGTGCCTGGAATACCAATGTAATATCAAGAAACAATGAATAAAATATGAAAAATCCTGGGGGGTCCTGATAGGATGGATCTGGAAAAATGTGGGAGAATCTAGAATTGGGGGTCACTGCTTAACAGAGATAGAACATTGAACAATACAAGGCAGGAACAGGACTTACAGCCTGTAGTATCAGTGCCAAACATGATGCCAAATTAAACCATATCTCTTCAGCCTACATCTGAACCATTTCCCTCCATTCCCTGCATATTCATTGTGTTATTATGTGTGTATGTAAAAACAAACTTCGGTTCCCAGTGTGCCCTGCGGGTGGTTTAGCCGGAGCCAGACGTGACATAGGTTAACAGTTTCTCTCTCTCTCTCTCTCTCTCTCTCTCTCTCTCTCCCTCCCTCCCTCCCACCCCCCCCCCCCAGAGTTTGGAGCTGGAGGCCATGACAGTCTCATGTTAATAAATGTGTTAGCACTTGAAAACCCATACAACGTTTTGTCTTTGTTAAAGAACAAACATAACACTCATGTTCTGTAATGGCATGACCAATACTCCAAAATCTGTCCTAACTAAGAGTGCCTATGGAGAATCTTTGGAGCTCTCTTCCTCAAAGGCTAAATTAGGTACTTGATGAGGAACAAGGTGATGAGAATACAGAGCTGACATTACATTTATAACCATTTACAAAGCAAAACAGGCTTGAGAGGCTGAGTGCACCAAATTCTACTCACAGTTTGTATTTTCTTATGTGCATGATAAATAGTTGAAAACTGGATTTGGATTCAGCAGAAACAATAGGCTCTGACATGCTCATGACTTCACCACACCTCCGCACAAGGTGTTTTTTGTACAGCTGCAATGCAAATGTTATGCAAAAATGTTTTACCCAAACAGCACAGATTACTGTACCGGCATTTTACATTCAAACATGGCAGATGTTATTAACAGCGTTACCATTTGTCACTTACTCAGCAATAATCTGCTCACTAATGTGGAGTTCATGTTCTGGCAGCTTTTTACGTTATTTCAGCCTTAGTCCAAGCATAAACAAAAGAGCTGAATCACAAAGGTGAGGTTAAAATGGCTGCCTTTGACATCAAGCCAATGTTGCTGTGAATAGGATCAAGGATTTCCAGTGAAAATTAGATCAGTGAAAAGTCTCTCCTGTCTAGGCATACCATGAATGAAGAAAAATATTTGCTGGAAGTTCAAATTCTCAACCTCAAGATCTTGCTGCAGATGCTTCTGGGATCCCAATCTCTAAATTACCTGCAGTGGTTTCCAAGGATTGTGGTTTCAATCATCTTCAGAATCAGAATCAGTCTCATGTGATGTGAAATCTGATTTTATTTGTGGCAGCAGTACAGTGCCAAGACTTGAAATTACCATAAAACATAAAATATCTAAATAGAGCAAAAAAAAAGGAATAATGAGGCAGTTCATGATCTGTTCACAATTCTGATGGATGAGAAAAAGCTTTTTCTGAGTCATTGACTGGGGGTCTTCTGGCTCTTATAACTCTTTCCCCATTTGTAGTAAAGAGGACATATTCCAAATAGTGAGGGTCCTTGATGATCCTCCTAACTCGAAATGGAATGGCTGTTGTAGCGTCATTTGGATTCTTCCAAATGGACTCCTGGAGATGTCACTCATTTGCTCGCCAAGTCAGAGTTTAAAGCATGCACAATTTTCCTTTGTGGCAGCCAGGCTCTAAGTGAACTCTAAACATGATATAAATGATTGTTATTAGATATAAAAGTAGTTTCTTAAAATACTACAGCCTTAAGCAGCCTTTCCACTTCCATTTAACAGTGTACACCACAGTGAAGATGGAACAGCATATACAAGAGATTGCAGATGCTGTAACGTGAATGAACAAACAACCTACTGGAGGAACTCAGTGGGTCGAGCAGCGACTGTGAGAGGAATGAAATTGTCAGTATTTCAGGTCAGGATTACAACAGGGCTGAGAATGAATAGGCAAACTGGCCGGTCTAGACAGGAGAAGGGGAGCAGCAAGAAAGAACAAGTTGATTGGTGGACTGAGGAGGGCTGCAGGGTGACAGGCAAGCAGAGCCAGGTGAGGAAGGTGATGGAGTTGGAAGACTGTGACAGGTGAATGATAGATGAAGACAGACGAAGAGAGAGTGAGTGGATTAAAACAGACAGAGCAGGGTTGAGGAGGGGAGTGTGAAGATGGTGGACAGCCACTGGAAGGAGATAAGCAGGAGCACAAAACACTACCAGACGGATTCAGAAGAGTAAGGAGGTGGCCACTAGGGGCAACTAAAAGACAGTTAGAACCAGATGAGCTTAGTGGGGAAAATCTGTGTGAGAAGTGGGTGGATGGAGCCAGAAAGTGGAAGGGAATGAAGATGGGGGAGGGGGTTTGGGGGATTGTGGGAAAGGGACAAAAATGAAAGGACCGAATGATGAGAAGGAGAAGGGGAAATTGGGTGGAGAGGAAAAAAGGAAATATGGAGTTATCTAAACTTGGCAAATGCAATATTTCTGCCCTTGTCTCGTAGACTACCCTGGCAGAATATAAGGTGTTACTCCTCCAGTTTGCACTGGGCTTCATCCTGGCAGTAGAGAAGGTCAAGGATGGACTGGTCATTTTAGGGATGGGAAGGGGAGTTGAAATGGGTGGCGACTGGGAGCTCGGGATGGCCATTGCGGACTGACTGTAGAAACAGTCACAGAGTCTGCTGTTTGTCTCACCGATAGAGAGTAGACCACATTAGCAGCACCAAACACAGTGGACAAGGTTAGAAGAGATGCATGTGAACCCTAGTCTCACTTGGAAAAGCTGTTTACTTACCTGGATGGTGGTAAGTAGGGAGCAGTAAGGATGCTTTATATCTATTGCGAGGGCAGTGGAAATTTCCAAGGGTAAGACAGGAATGGTGTGGACGGATGAATGAACCAAAGAATGGCATAGGGACTGACGTAGGAAGTGATTCCTGTGGAAGGCAGAAAGGGACGGAGAGGAGGAGATGCACCTTGCAACAGGATCACGTCATAAATGGCAGAAATAACAAAGGATGAGACTTTGGATGTGGAGGCTCATGGGGTAAATGATAAGGACCAAGGCAATTCTACCCCTGTTTTGTCTAGGAGTTCATGAAGCAGAGATATGAGATTGAGCTCTGTTGATCACAGAAGACGGGGCAAGGAGAACATTTCAGATGTCATACAACAAAAAAAGCCTCATCTTTATGATGCGGTGGAGTCAGCGAAAATGGGAGAAAGAAATTATATCCTACAAGAGACAGGATGAGAGGAGTTGTCATTCAATAGTTGTGGGAGTTGCTAGGTTTATAGTAAATATCAAAGGATAGTTTGTCTCCATAGGTGGAAACAAATGGATCTAGAAAAAGGAAAGAAGTGTCAGAAATGGCCTGTGTGAATTTGAGTACAGAGTAGAAGTTTGATGGCAAAGATGATAAAACTAATGAGTTCTCCTTTGTTTTCTCTCCCCACTCTTTTACCCCTCTCCCCATTCCTCCCCTCACCCCCCATCACCTTCTCCCCCTTTGGTCTTCCCGCTTTATTCATCCTCTTACTCCATTTCTCAGCCCACCAGTCACCTCAGAATCCTTTCAATGCTGGCCATCTCTCAGTCCTGATGCAGGAATTTGACCCAAAACACTGACAACTTCCTTCATCACAAAGATACTGTATGACTGATTAGTTCCTCCAGCACATTGAATATGGCACTATGCTCAGCTCCATCCATAACTTTACACTGAGACTCACCGCTGGGCAGAAACACATTTAAATCAGGAACTACAGGTATCCTGTGGTGACTGACTCACACCCTGACGACCTGAGAGCTCTCCAGAAGGCAAAAATGCAGAATACAATTTACACTTGCACACTTCAAGCATCTTGTTGAAAGCTCCACACTTTTCAAAGCCAAATACAACAGACGTCGAAAACCTGAAATAAAAACAGGGAGCGTTGAAATACTTGACAAGCCGGGAAGCAGTTACGCAGAGATGAACAAATTTAACATTTCAGAGTCTACGATTTCAGCACCATCCAGGGCAAATCAGCTTATATGTTTCACCTGCTTACATGCTCACTGTCTCCACACTGCACAAGTCCGAGTGTGTATGATCTACAAGAAGCAACTCACCAACTTTTTTCAGCACTATCTTGCAAAGTCATGACATTGGCTGCTTGAGAGATCAATGGAAAAAGGGCTCTCACCCACCATCCTCAATTAAGAATATATTACCAGCACTTCATCACAGCTGCTTCAGAATCCTGGAACTTTATGTCCAATGTTCCTCACTCGGATTACAGGAATTTGCAGCTCCTCATCACTACCCTGACAGTAGTAATAGGGCAATAAATATAACCTCATCCACAGCAACAGATTCCACAGGAGATTGAAAAAATATATATGAAATGCTAATGCATTTATATTGCAAGGCCAAAAGCTATAATCAGTGCATTAAGTTTAAAAAATCACAGCACTGTGGCCCGCAGAGAGAGTAGGATGCTAACACAGGTGAGAAAGATATTAGTTTTCCATCCTCATACCCCCCCCCCCCATATTGATGAATTCAAAGTCCAACTTGTTACGAAATTCCCGTAACTGGATCACTTACCAGCAAAGATAGGTCCGTTGAAGTCTGATGGTACTATTTTTAAAAGTATTTATTATAAAGGGGCACAAAAATAAGATTAATACAAACATACAGATAATATACATCGCCAATACTAAATCTAAAGTGCAGATATGATCATAACCAATAAAACGTAACTCTATCGTTGTCCTGGGGATAATGTATTGTCCGATGGAAATATAAAAGTCATTAGCTCGTTCAGGCTGCAGCGTTTTGGTTTTAAGAGAGGGAGGCGTTTAAACTTGCCCAAGTCTTTTATGATGTCAATCCGTTGAGTCAGGGGAGCGAGTTTCCCCGTTGTTAGCTAAAAAGCCATTTTCCGTGGTTTCAGCCACCAATTCCAGCCACGGAATTGAACGCACGTGGCTTGGTTTCCGACAACCGTCTGCTGTTATGTGGTCGCTTAACATTTCTTCTAGTGGGTCTGAGGGGTTGTTCCTACAGCCCCTCTTTTATTCTGACTCACAGGGTCATAGATGCCAATCAGGTTGGGGGTGATGCAATCTCTCCCTCAACCAGCCCACTTTGCCTGAGAACATTCACGTAGCAGAGCATCTCAATCCACAAATCTGTCTCCAAGAGACAATGGCCATGTCCCGTAGCTTTACATCGCTATGGGGGGGAGAAACGTGACATCCTGCACGTCTCCTCATGTCTTGGGCCCCCCTTTTGATTCAACCCAACAGTGATCTGGTGATTCTCACAAAGGAGGGGGCTATGGACGTAACACACTATCTAAGAAAAACACATCCATATTTCAGGCTTTCAGCAAATCTTTTAAATGGTTAATAACAATAATAATAAACAGCATAGGCTTAATAATAAAATTGTCCTATGCGTTTGCAAGCAATTCGGCCTGTCAATTTCATTTTATTTGTTATATCAAGCTGGCTTTAGCTACAATGAAGCGAAGTCACCAACAAGGGAGACAAAAAGTCTCAAAGCATTAGGCCTCCCAGAACCAGCCATACACAATTCAAAACCTTTTATGAGCACTCCCGTCCCCCACTCAATCCCCAGCTTTACTCTAGACCATGGTCGGCCAGTCGCTGTAGACAAAGGAAATCGGCTTAGTCCAGAATCAGGTCTGGAGTAGAGCTGGGGACCGAGTGGGGAGGTGAATGGGAGCTTATGAAACAGAAGGGAGACTATCATATGGTGACTTGTGAAGAGTGCTGGTGATGGGATAAGTAAAGTGTACGATTGCTATGATTTAATAGTTCACACTTGTTCATCTTATTACTACAGCAACTTTATCCTATTTGTTGTTGAGATAAACGAGTCAGCCAAGCAGTCACTGATGGTATTTTGTCTAGGACAGGATTTCCCAATCTTTTTTTATGCCACGGACTAGTACAATTAAGCAAGGGGCCCATGTACCTCAGGCTGGGAACCTCGGGTCTACAAGATATGATTTCCTGAGCCCACTCATGTCAGTGTGTTATTTACAAGACTATGGGACAGCATTTCCACTTCTAGCCTAGACATTTACGGAGATTTTACAATGATGGTTAGATATCTGAATTTAGTGCAGGGTGTTCTCTCCAGTTTAATCCTTTCCCTGTCTAAGGGAATAAAATAGACACGTGTGAATGCCTTGCTGGTTTACCTCTAAGAATGTTCAAATATGGGATAGGCCTGGATTCACAAGTAGGTCACATCCAGTAAAGATGGCAAATTCCCTCCTCTCTACATGAATAAACTGAATGAGATATTATAGCATTGCTTTGTGCATGGGATATCTTTTCTCATGAACTTGACAGCTTTTTTGAAGAGGTGACCTAGAGGATTGACAAGGGTAGGACAGGAGACAAGTTTTCCGTACACTTTAGCAAGGCTTGTAACAAGATTCTGCATGGTCGGCTGAGCTAGGAAGTTATATTCCATGGAATCCAGAGTGAGCTCAACAGATGGATACAAAATAGGTTTGGTAGAAGAAGGAAGAGGATGGTTGCAGTGGGTTAGTTTTTTCACAATGGATGCCTGAGACCAGTGATATGTCAAATGGTTCAATGCCATATTCATGTTGTTTGCCATTCTAAAATAATGATTTGGATGACAATGTTGTCAACAAGGTTAGTAAGTTTGTAGATGATACTAAAACTGGTGGTGAACTGTGGGCAGTAGAGAGAGTTATCTGAATATACAAGGGGATCTAGATCCACTTGGCAGGTATGCCAGAGAAAGGTAAATGAAATTTACTGTAACTTCAGCAAGTGTGTAGTGTTGCACTTAGGTAAGTTAAACCAGGGCAGGACCTACACAGTAAATGGTGGGACCTAGAACAGAGAGACCTTGGGGTACAGGTACATAATTCCATATAATTGGAGACACAGGTAGTCAAAATAATGAAGGTGGTGTTCCTTTATTGATCAGAAAAGTTAGTTTAGTCAGTGTTGTGAAAATTATTAGAACCCATTCTAAGTGGCAACGTAAAACTTCATTTAAAAAGACATATTAATTCGACAATCAACAAAGATTCATTAACATGGATGAAAAAGAGAAGTAGGTCTTATCAATAATCAAGTCTGTTCTCTATTTAATCAAATTATCGTAGATCTGACTATCACCACATTCTCATTTCTCTGCTGGTGAACTTTCCCTTCTTGCTTATTAACAATCGATCATCTTCCACCCCTAAAATATTCAAAGATTCTGCTTCCACTGACATTTGAAAAAAATTGCACCAAAAGACTCATTGATCTCTGAGAGAAAATATTTCACAACTTTGTAGTCTTTAATAGGCAACTAGTTTTTTAAAAAACATTTATGCCTAGTTCTCAACTCTTCTGTGAAAGCAAACACCGTTTGCCCATCTACCCTGTCAAGATCCCTCAAGAGTTTGTATGTTGCAATTATGTCAACTTTCTCGCTTCTAAATTCCAGCTGATACAACCCTAGTCTATCCAAACCTTCCTTTTAAGACAAAGTGCATTCCACTTATTAGTCCAGTTAACCTTCCCTCACCTTCAAATACATTGACTTCTTTAGGAGATGAATTGTTTACGTACTGCTCTAGACATACTGACCAATGCCCTATGTAACTCACACAATAACCTCCCTACTTTTGTATTCAATCCCCCCCAAAAAGTAAACAATTGTTAGCATTTTTAATGCATAACCTGCATTCTATCCCTTTTGTGAATCATGCATTAACATATTAATGCACACTATTATTTTAAAGGAAACTCTTAAAGCATAGAACATAGAACAGTAGAGCATAGTGTAGGCTTTTTGTCTCTCAACGTCAACCTTCAAACCTACTCTAAAATCAATCTAACCTTTTCTTCCCACATAGTCTTCCATTATTCTTTCATGCATATGTCTATTTAAGAGCTTCTTAAATGTTTCTATTGTATCTGCCTCTAACCCCTGACAGTGTATTCCATGCAACTACCAGTCTACTTGCTCAATAAACTATCCAGGATAACTGCCCTATTCTTTCCACCGATCACCTTAAAATTACACCTGCTCATATTAATCACTTATACCCTTGGGAAAAGACTCTGGCTGGGCACTCTATCTATGCCTTTTATAGTCTTGTACACCTCTATCAAGTTGCCTCTCATCTTCCTTCACTAGAAAGAGAAAAGCCTTAGCTCACTCAACGTATCTGCATAAGACATGCTTTCATCCTGGAAAATCTCTTCTGCACCATCTCTGAAGCTTCCTTATCCTTCCTGTATTGACCACAACTGAACAAAATACTCCAAGTGTGGAAAATCTTATCTGATTAATTTAATTCTTGAGGAGGTGACAAGGATAGTGTGTTTCATAGTCGACATAGATTTAGCAAGGTTTTTGACAAGATCAAAAATGCCACTTGAGCCAAAAAACTAAATTTCATAGGATCCAAAGTGCTAACTTGTGTACAAAGCCTGTTACCTAAGGGACTCCATGAGGCTCAGTACTTATTCCTTTGATTTTTGCAATGGATGTATAATTAGTTAGACCATTGTAGAGGGCATCTTGAAGAAGATAGCAGATTGTGTTGCCTTTATGGCAGTTATTTAGTTTATAATATTTTCGCTTAGTAATTCATTTGTTAGTATTTTCTAGTTAAAATTAGAATGGTTTAAAGTATATTCATTGCCTGTAAAATATATCGGCATGCGATGACGTCACATCCGGTTTCGCCGCGTCTTGTGGGAAAATACCGGTTTGGGATTAACACAAGGGCGGGGGCTCGCACGAGGGAGACCAAAGCAAGAAGTTGTTTGTATGCGTTAGAAATCACAGTGAGAGCAACGCTGTAAGTTAATAGATAATCGATATGTTGAATTAAAATGTTAACGCCGATCCCGTTAAAAGTAACGACAGCCGATAAGGTTTATGTTTTCGTTAGTTAAAGAGTTGCGGATAGTTTGTGTTGAAGTGTATTTAAAGCGGTCCATGGCGTAGGTAGATTCTGACTGTATACTGCACTTTAATGCAATGTAGTTGTAGTTTACTTTTACAAGTATTTACAATGTAAATGTGATATCAAGAAGGGAACAAATACTGTATCAGTCTTGTATTGTTTTATCAACAGTTTTCCCCATACGTTAATGTGAAGAGTGAACAGTAAATGGTTAATCTTACTGCGACCTTGTTTTCATTGACTACGGTTTATCTCGGCATTTAATTCGGCGTTTCCATTACACCCGAGCGAGAACGCTACACAGATGATTTAAAAAATTGCCTTGTGATTAACTGTGACAAGGGTGACACAGTTAGAGGGGCAGAAAGATAGCAAATGGAATTTAAAACATGAGATTATGCTTATGCTGGAGATCTTGAGCAACACACACAAAATGGAGGAGGAACTCATCAAGTCAAGCAGCATATATGGAGAAGAATAACATTTGATGCTTTGGGCCATGGCCCTCATCAGGACTGGAAAAGAAGGGAGGAGAAACCAGATTAAGAAGGGTGGGGGTGAAGAATGACTATAAACTAGCAGTTGATAGTTAGAACTAGGTGGTGGGTGGGTTGGGGTGGGAGATGAGGTAAGAAGTTGGAATGAGATTGGTGGAAGAAGAAGAAATCTGATAGGAAAGGACAGTGAACAATGGAAGGATGAAAATGAGGAGGTGCACCAGAGGAAGGTGAGTTAAAAAGAAGGGAAATGGAAAAAGGGAGGGGAAATGGAAAAGGGAGGGAGGAGAAATTTCTGGAAGTTAGAGAAGTTGATGTTCTTGCCATCAAGTTGGAAGCTGTCCAGATAGAATATGAGGTGTTGTTCCTCCAATCTAAATGTGGCCTCATCGTGGCAGCAAAGGAGACCATAGACCGACATGTTGAAATGGGAAGAGGAAGTCAAATTCAAATTCAAATTGGGAAATCCTATCTTTTGCAGCAGACAGAACAAAAGTGTTCCATAATGCGGTCCCCCAATCTACGTGATGTCTTGCCAATGTAAAGGAAGTTGCACTGGGCCCCTTATCTAAGAAAAGATGTGTTGATATTGGAGAGGGTCCAGACGAGGTTCACAGGAATCATTTTGGGAATGAAAGGCTTACCACATGAGGAGCATTTAATATCTCTGGGAATGTACTTGCTGGGTTTTTTTAAAATGAGGGGGATCTCATTGAAACCTATTGCATATTGAAAGGCCTAGAATTAGTGAGTGTGGAGAGGATGTTTTCTACAGTGGGGGAGTCTAGGAACAGATGGCACAGTCTCAGAATAGGAGGATGTTCCATTAGATCAGAAATGAATTTTTTAGCCAGAGGGTGGTGATTCTATAGAATTCATTGCCTCAGATGAGGAAGCCAAGTTATTGCATGTATTTAGAGTGGAAGTTTATATGTTCTTGCTTAGTAAGGGAAGTAGATAGGAGGATACTAAATTAGCCATGATGGAATGGTGGAGTATATTTGAGGGATGAATGGCCCAATTCTGCTCCTATGTCTTATCATCTTATGAATTCACAAGTGAAGTGTTACTTCATCTGGATGGATGGTTTGAGGGCCTGAATGGTGGTGAAGGAGGAATTTTAGAAAGAGATATAACACTTATCACACTTACAGAGTTAATTGTGAGATTAGTTGGGCAGGGATGAATGGATAAGGGAGTCATATAGAGAACGATCCCTATGGAATGCAGAGATGGGGGGACGGAAAGATGTGCTTAGTGGTAGGATTCATTGGTAGTTGGTGGAAATTATAGAGAGTGATATGCTGGATATGAAGGCACATGGAATGGTAGGAAAAGGTAATAGGAACTCTCATGTCAGTGAGAGAATGGGATAATGGCAGATGTAAAGAAAATTGAGGAGATGTGAACGAGGGTTGCATCGAAGGTGGTGGAACTGAAACCCAGTTTTTTGAAAAAGGAGGACATCTCGAGTATTATAGAATGGAAAGCCTCATCCTGAAGACTGATGCATAGAGATGGAGGAACCGAGTAAAGGGAATAGCATCTTTTAATGTGACAGGGTGAGAAGCTACTGTCAAGATAGCTGTGAAAGTCAGTATGTTTGTAATACATATCAGTACATTGTCTCTGGCGACAAAGGGGAGAGACGTGTTAGAGATGGACCAACTAAATTTGAGGGCAGGGTGAAAGTTGGAGGCAAAGTTGATGAAATTAACAAGCTCGGCATGGGTGCAGGGAGCATTACAGTTGGAAGCTTGGAACATGAACTTGCACATAGCCGACAAAAGGGCAGGCATGGCTGGTGCCCATGATCATGCCCATGGTTACACCTTGGGTTTAGATTGAATAGAATTTAATCCCTGGGTGTGTGAAGTAATATAACCGGGAGTTGCAGCAAAACTACCGCAACAAAAGTTCAGAAAGTGAGTAATGTGGAGGAACAAAGGGGCATTAAAATCTATGTTCATAGATACTTAAATGTAACAAGACAGGTAAATAACTTGGCTAGTCAGTCAAAAGGGATGTTTCTCTTTTATGTAGCAGCAGGGAGGTTATACTAGAACTGCATATAAATTAGGCCACTGCTTGAATATTGTGATCGTACAGGTCACTACATTACAAGAAAACTGAGACAGCATTGACAATATGCACATAATTACACAATGATGTTGCCAGTACTGGAAAATTGCAGCTATAAACAATGAGTGGGCAAGCTATACTTGTTTCCTTTGAAAGCAAAGGGACAACTGGGGTGTTTAAATGAAACAGCGGGCAGCACAGGGCAAATACTAATGACCTGGACTCAGTGGCCACTTTATTAGGTACACCTGCTCATTAATGGAAATATCTGATCAGCCAATCAAGTGGCAGCAACTCATTGCATAAAAGCATGGTCTGGAGGTTCAGTTGTTGTTCAACCAAACATCAGGATGACAAAGGTATGTAATTTAAGTGACTTTGATTGGTGAATGATTGTTGTTTCCAGATAGGTGGTTAGAGTATCTCAGAAACTTCCGAACTCCTAAGATTTTCATGCACAACAGTCTATCTAGAGCTTACAGACAATGGTATGAAAAACCAAAAAATAGCCATGGTAATTCTGTGGGTGAAAGTGCCTTGTTAATGAGAGAGGTTAGAGGAGAATGGCCAGATTAGTTTAAGCTGACAGGAAGGTGGTAGACGCTCAAGTAGCCCTATGTTACAACGGTGGTGTGTAGAGCAGTGTCTCTGAATGCACAACACATTGAACCCTGAAGTGGTTGGACTAAAGCAGAAGACCACAAGAAGACATAGATTTAAAATACTAAGTTGATGGATTACAGCAGGTCAAAGTAGGCTAGAATAGCCAGTTACAATTTATCAATGAGGAAATACACAGTATTTTTTATGATTCTGTGAACTTAATTCAAAGGGAGTGTGAATAAATTAAAAATGGTGTATTTTCCTTCTTGGGCTGTCCCCTGAGATTTTGTCTTATGGGTGCTAATTATAAGGTTCATCCTCTAGCATGCGGCACTGAAAGAGCTGATGCTGACTTGGAATTCAGCCTTCAAACATGTGCCAATGCAAGCATTGTTTGCATACTGTAAACCAGCTACTGAGGCTTGGCTAACTGCTATTCTGGAGAGTCACCATAGGCTGACAAGTTTCCAATTAATTCTATACATTAACTCCATTCAGTGTGAAGTTTCTTGGAAGTCCTAGAACCCAGGTTCTGTATAGTACAGTTCAGGTCACTGGCTGGTGGCACAATGGGATCAGCGCTGGACTCCAGAGCGAAGGCTCCTGAGTTTGAATCCAAGTTGGGCCACTCCTGAGCACACCTTCTATCTGTCAAGCTAGCCACTTGACCTTGTTTTAAAAAAAAAGGGGTCGAGTGAGGAACATTCATATCGTGACCTGGTTAGTCCAAGAATGGATGACTGTCTGGTGCGACATGCTTAGGAAAAGGTCACTGTGACAATGCTGACTTTTCTGTAGACCTTTCTGCCCATCTATCCTAATACTGATCTGCAAAAAAATTGAGAAAAGTATCGTTGCAATGATGCAGTCTTACTTAAAACTTGGTTTTGCAGACTGATGCACCATCAATAACTCTTGGAGATGGGAGGTGAAAATAGGCTCTTATCAGCAGCAAAAGAGACCACGACATCCTGGAGACTGAGGGAGGGGCAGTGCCTCCAATCGCCTTTGTACAGGGGTCTGTGGGAGGAGCCACAGGAGCAGTCAGCAGAGGGGTGAGTCCAGACAGGTATACATAGTTTACCACACAGACCCATTGTTTTTTATTCATTATTTATATCAGAAATTATTGTGGAGTTGTGAAATTATGGATAGAATATGTCAATTAAAATGACAACCAGCCTTCAGAAAACAAAACTTATTTGTATTTCTGCTTCAACTGATACGTTAAGGCCATTGAAAGCCATCTTTGACTGGAGAACATTCTGATTTTGTATGAATTGTGTTACTCAGAGGAAGACAATAAATGGTTGTTCATATTAGTTTTTCATTGAAACTTTAATGATGAGATCAGGGAAAATATTAAGTGGCTATCTGTTGTCGTGGTTTCTCGTGCCCCACAAACGACCAGGAGACGCAGAAGATTCTTCAAGAAGTATTAAACTTTAATTTGCAAATCAAAGCTGAGACAGTCATTGAGTTAGTCGTTGATTGCCCACCAATCCTTGTACATAGCATTTTTTATAGCAATCTCCTGGTTTAGTTGCATTAGCATATCCAATCCGTCTATAGTTACTTATCACAAGTACATCCGCCACTATTGTTTCTACCTATTGACTTAATCATGTTCTAATCTACATCTCTTAGCTACCTCTCATTAACACACCATTGTCTTCTACATTCTTAAGATTTCATTCTCCTACCAAATTGGATACATGCATAGCAAATAGCAAGTTCAAAGCTGACTACATAGTTTTGGTTACACAGCAAACAATCCAACTTTTATACTCCAATACTGTGTATTAGCTATTTGTTAAGGCACAGACCTGCAAGTTAGTGCACAGTTCAGGATGTCTATTTTGTCACTTAATGTTCTGGTTAGTTGCATATTCAAGCAGCCATCCCTCAGCACTGTGACAAACGAGGTGCATCTTGAGTGTCTGCGTTTGTGTTGGGAACCCCTGAGACCAGTCACCAGTACTTCAATAGTCAAGAGGATTCTGGCGGTTGGGATCTGCCCCCATTGTAACTGTATAATTCTGCAAAGTTATCTATTTGCATTCAAACATGGTAAAGTAATAATAACCATCAGAAGTGACGCTAATCACTTAAGTTTCTCCTGGTGCATAAAGAATAAAAAACATAATCATACAGTTGATTGTGGGGAGTGGAGAAATAGATGCACCAGAAGATCTGCTGTGTTGAATAATAAACCTTCTATATCTTTCAGTTGCAGCTTTTGTGTGCTCAGCTCAGCAGTCACAACGATTTATTTGCCCTCATGGAACAAACAGTAGGATGGAACACATTTCTGCAGGTAAATAAATTTGAGGACAGCGTTTCACAGTTCCCCACCATCGGTGGAGTTGAAGCAAAAAATACTGAAAGGCCTATTTCATTTCATTAATGCTGCCTTACCTACTCAGTGCCTCCAGTACTTCGTGTGTTGGTGCGGTCAAAGTCTTGAGTGAGCTTGAAAAAGGCAAAGAGGCTGTTGCTGCTTCTTAATCTACCTTGCTGCTCGATGAAGATCAAATGCACTGTGCCACTGGATAGATGGAAACTACACTGTAATTCTGCAGCACAACACACAAAATGCTGGTGGAACACAGCAGGCCAGGCAGCATCTATAGGGAGAAGCGCTGTCGACGTTTCGGGCCGAGACCCTTCGTCAGGACTAACCGAAAGGAAAGATAGTAAGAAATTTGAAAGTAGTGGGGGGAGGGGGAAATGCGAAATGATAGGAGAAGACCAGAGGGGGTGGGATGAAGCTAAGAGCTGGAAAGGTGATTGGCGAAAGTGATACAGAGCTGGAGAAGGGAAAGGATCATGGGACGGGAGGCCTCAGGAGAAAGAAAGGGGGCGGGGGGCGGGAAGCACCAGAGGGAGATGGAGATCAGGCAAACAACTAAATATGTCAGGGATGGGGTAAGAAGGAGAGGAGGGGCATTAACGGAAGTTAGAGAAGTCAATGTTCATGCCATCAGGTTGGAGGCTACCCAGCCGGTATATAAGGTGTTGTTCCTCCAACCTGAGTTTGGATTCATTTTGACAGTAGAGGAGGCCATGGATAGACATATCAGAATGGGAATGGGACGTGGAATTAAAATGTGTGGCCACTGGGAGATCCTGCTTTTTCTGGCGGACCGAGCATGGGTGTTCAGCGAAACGGTCTCCCAGTCTGCGTTGGGTCTCACCGATATACAAAAGGCCACACCGGGAGCACCGGATGCAGTATACCACACCAGCCGACTCACAGGTGAAGTGTCGTCTCACCTGGAAGGACTGTCTGGTCCTGAATGGTGGTGAGGGAGGAAGTATAAGGGCAGGTGTAGCACTTGTTCCGTTTACAAGGATAAGTGCCAGGAGGGAGATTGGTGAGAAGGGATGGGGGGGGGGGGGGGAAACGAGTGGACAAGGGAGTCGCGTAGGGAGCGATCCCTGCCAAAAGCGGAAACGGGGGGGGGGGGGGGGAGGGAAAAATGTGTTTGGTAGTGAGATCCCCTTGGAGGTGGCAGAATTTACGGAGAATTATACGTTGGACCTGTAGGCTGGTGGGGTGGTAGGTAAGGACAAGGGGAACCCTATCCCGAGTGGGGTAGTGGGCGGATGGGGTGAGGGCAGATGTGCGGGAAATGGGAGAGATGCATTTGAGAGCAGGGTTGATAGTGGACGAAGGGAAGCCCCTTTGTTTAAAAAAGGAAGACATCTCCTTCGTCCTGGAATGAAAAGCCTCATCCTGAGAGCAGATGTGGCAGAGACAGAGGAATTGTGACAAGGGGATAGCCTTTTTCCAAGAGACAGGGTGGGAAGAGGAATAGTCCAGGTAGCTGTGAGAGTCTGTAGGCTTATAGTAGATATCAGTAGATAGGCCGCCTCCAGAGATGGAGACAGAAAGATCAAGAAAGGGGAGGGAGGTGTCGGAAATGGACCGGGTAAATTTGAGGGCAGGGTGAAAGTTGGAGGCAAAGTTAAAGAAGTCGACGAGCTCAGCATGCGTGCAGGAGGCAGCGCCAATGCAGTCGTCGATGTACCGAAGGAAAAGAGGGGGATGGATACTGGTATAGACTTGGAACATGGATTGTTCCACAAAGCCAACAAAAAGGCAGGCATAACTGGGACCCATACGGGTGCCCATGGCTACACCCTTGGTTTGGAGGAAGTGGGAGGAGCCAAAGGAGAAATTATTGAGAGTAAGAACTAATTCCGCTAGACGGAGGAGAGTGGTGGTAGAGGGGAATTGGTTAGGTCTGGAATCCAAAAAAAAGCGAAGATCTTCGAGACCATCTCGGTGGGGGATGGAGGTATATAAGGACTGGACGTCCATGGTGAAAATAAGGCGGTGGGGGCCAGGGAACTTAAAATCATTGAAAAAATTCAAAGCATGAGAAGTGTCACGAACATAGGTGGGAAGAGATTGAACAAGGGGGGATAAGACAGTGTCAAGGTATGCAGAAATGAGTTCGGTGGGGCAGGAGGAAGCTGAGACAATAGGTTTACCTGGACAGGCAGGTTTGTGGATCTTGGGTAGGAGGTAGAAACAGGAAGTGCGGAACTATGAAGTTGGTGGCAGAGGATGGGAGATCCCCAGAGCTGATAAGGTTGGTGATGGTATAGGAGACACTGGCCTGGTGCTCCTTAGTGGGGTCATGATCAAGGGGTAAATAAGAGGTGATATCAGAGTTGTCCCTGTGCCTCGGCCAAGTACAGGTCAGTACGCCAGACAACAACAGCTCCCCCCCTTATCAGCAGGTTTTATAGTGAGGCTGGGATTGGTGCGGAGGGAGCGGAGAGCAGAGCTTTCAGAAGGAGTGAGGTTGGAATTGGAACAGGGTGTGGTGAAGTCAAGACGGTTGATGTCCCGTCGGCAATTAGCAATAAAGAGATCCAGAGCAGGCAGAAGACCAGACCGGGGTGTCCATGAAGAGGAGGAGGGTTGAAGACGGGAGAAGGGGTCATCGGTGGGGGTAGGAGAGTTCTTGTCAAAGAAGTAAGCTCAGAGATGGAGCCGGTGGAAGAAGAGTTCAGCGTCATGGCATACGTGGAGCTCACTGAGGTGTGGGCGAAGGGGGACAAAGCTGAGGCCCTTACTGAGGACAGAGCTGTCTGCCTCAGAGAGTTGAAGGTCAGAGGGAATGGTAAAGACCCAGCACAGATGAGAGATAGGATCAGAGGGGGAGGGAAGCTGGTAGTGTCAGTGGAGAGGGAAGGGACACGAACATAGGTGGGAAGAGATTGAACAAGGGGGGATAAGACAGTGTCAAGGTATGCAGAAATGAGTTCAGTGGGGCAGGAGCAAGCTGAGACAATAGGTCTACCTGGACAGGCAGGTTTATGGAACGAACATAGGTGGGAAGAGATTGAACAAGGGGGGATATGAACATGCTTATCCTTGTAAATGGAACAAGTGCTACACCTGCCCTTACACTTCCTCCCTCACCACCATTCAGGGCCCCAGACAGTCCTTCCAGGTGAGGAGACACTTCACCTGTGAGTCGGCTGGTGTGGTATACTGCGTCCGGTGCTCCCGGTGTGTCCTTTTATATATTGGTGAGACCCGACGCAGACTGGGAGACCGTTTCGCTGAACACCTACGCTCGGTCCGCCAGAAAAAGCAGGATCACACATTTTAATTCCACATCCCATTCCCATTCTGATATGGCCTCCTCTACTGTCAAAATGAATCCAAATTCAGGTTGGAGGAACAAAACCTTATATACCGGCTGGGTAGCCTCCAACCTGATGGCATAAACATTGACTTCTCTAACTTCCGTTAATGCCCCTCCTCCCCTTCTTACCCAATCCCTGACATATTTAGTTGTTTGCCTGTTCTCCATCTTCCTCTGGTGCTTCCACCCCCACTCTTTCTTTCTCCTGAGGCCTCCCATCCCATGATCCTTTCCCTTCTCCAGCTCTGTATCACTTTCGCCAATCACCTTTCCAGCTCTTGGCTTCATCCCACCCCCTCCGGTCTACTCCTATCATTTCGCATTTCCCCCTCCCCCCACTACTTTCAAATCTCTTACTATCTTTCCTTTCGGTTAGTCCTGACGAAGGGTCTTGGCCCAAAACGTCGACAGCGCTTCTCCCTGTAGATCCTGCCTGGCCTGCTGCATTCCACCAGCATTTTATGTGTGTTGCTGTTTGAATTTCCAGCATCTGCAGATTTCCTCGTGTTTGCTGTAATTCTGGAAATAGCTCTTCAGCCTGTGGGAGGAATTGGTTCACAAGGATGCTGGTGGATCGCAGCAGTAAGACTCCTTTGTAGTCTGACTTTTCTCCTTTCCTGAAAAGAGTCATGTTTATGGCTTTTCTGAGATAACAGTGCATTTAAATCTTTTTTTGCTTTAGAATTACACAATTTTTCTTTCGACTCTTCTGCCCCACCAATCTGCACTGCTCAGCAAACCGCTTACTTAAACCCCAGCCTAATCAGGACAATTCACAATCATCAATTAACCGATCTTTGGACAGTGGGAGGAAACCAGAGCACCCGGAAGAAACCCACATGCACACGGGAAGAGTATACACGTACAAACTTTCTTACAGAGGACACTGGAATGGAACTCCGAACTTTAATGCCCTGAGCGTCAAAAGCATTGCGCTAACCGCCATGCTACCGTGGCACCTCAACAATTGGGTACAGTGATGCATTTCCCACATAATCTTCAGCTGACAGATTGGCTGAGATGGAACTATTGGTTTCTTTCTTTGAAAATATCTTCTACCTCCCTATTACTTCCATTGTGAATAAGTGAAGATTCAAATTTAAGTTCCACAAGCCAGAGTACAATTTATAATAATTGTTTTACCATTGGAGATTCGTTTGATTCAAATCAATTGTCTTAATGCATTGTATTGCTGAGTTTTTAAATATTAAAGCTAGCTTTTAGTTTCCATGTAAAATATATCTTGGCTATATTATCCATCCCGTCCCTTCTGTCTCGTTACAAAGATAATGTGTACAGGATTTTTGTATCAATGGATGTGAGAATGCTTTGAAAATTTCTTCCTCATAGATTTTTTTTAGCTATCTTAATATAAACAGTAAAATAAAATAAAAATCAATTTTGTCAAATACTTAGTGTGCAGTAGAGTGCAGCTTTTCTTGAATCAACTAAATGGCATTTCTGAGAAAAGGTTTTAAGTTCATTCAGAATTAGCAAGATACACATGAGCAGTCTAATTGCTTCCAGCCCATATGAAGTTGCAGGGTTTTTGTTTTGCTTCTCTAGTGACTGATAAAAATTCTGTGATTAAATTTAATAGTAGGTTTAGTATTAAGCTCTGGCTTCAGCACCTCATTCCCAGTGTGAAGAGGGCATGTCCTGGGTGGTGGAGACCCTTAATGATAGACACCGCCTTCCTAGGGCACTGCTCTTGAAGATGTTTTGGATACTATGGAGGCTCGTACTCATGAGAGAGCTGACTAATTTTACAAGTTTCTGCAACTTATTGATCTTGAGCAGTAACCCTGCCCCATACCAGCTGGTGATGCAGCCAGTCAGAATGCTTTCCATGCTACATTCGTAGAAGTTTTTGTATGTTTTAGTTGACAAACCTAATCTCCTCAAACTCCTAATGAAATATAGCTGCTGTCTTGCATCAATATGTTTGCATCCAGGTTAGGTCCTCAGTGAAATTTACAATGAGGAATTTGAAATTGCTCACATTCTCCACTTCTGATCTATCTATAGGGACTGATTTGTGTTCCCTGGTCTTGCCCTTCCTGAAGTCTACAATCAGCTCTTCGGTCTTTCTAACATTGAGTGTAAGGTTATTGCTGCGACACCACTCAACTAATTGGTATATCTCACTCCTGTACGCCCTTTTGTCACAATCTGAAATTCTCCAATAATGGTTGAATCATCAGCAAATGTATAGATGCTGTTAGAGCCGTGCCTACCCACACAGTCATGGGTAGAGAGAGTAGAGCAATGGGCTGAGCATTGCCTGTGTTAATTGTCAGCAAGGTGTAGATGTTATTCCCTGTCCACACAGATTGTGGACTTTCGGTTAGGACAGGGGTCAGCAACCTTTACCACTGAAAGAGCCACTTGGACCCGTTTCCCACAGAAAAGAAAACACTGGGAGCCGCAAAACTCGTTTGACATTTAAAATGAAATAACACTGCATACAACGTTTTGTTTTGCCTTTATGCTATGTATAAACAAACTATAATGTGTTGCATTTATGAAATTGATGAACTCCTGCAGAGAAAACGAAATTACATTTCTGCATGCAACAAAAACATTTTGAACTCCGAAAAAAAGACGTTGTGTTGAAGGTTACTTTTAAGTAAAATACTCAACGTCTATTTGAGTCCTTCTTGTATTTATGAAAAACGCCAAACTTAAATTTGCCGTCAGCAGCAAACCAAAAATAACGTCAGCCAGCTATCAACCTGAAAAATGAAAGGACTATTTCACTGAACAATGAAAACATATGAATATACGTAAAATAATAGGCAATTAAAATATTTATCATACTTGTTCAGGTTGACTCACAACTGACAATGCAGTCATATTCAGTAGGGATGGATCGATGCTTAGGGGAGTGACCGGGAAGGATAATGTGTTTTTTTCCTCTCTGAACTCACAGAAGCGTTTCCCAAACGATGTTTGCATTGCGATGATTGCAGAACGTAAATACTCCGAATTTATCATGTCGTGACCTTGTTTGAACTCTCTCAAATTGGGGAAGTGAGACAATGTGCCTTTCTGTAAATCTCTGGCAAGCACTGTCAACTTGCGCTCGAATGCCAAAACATCCTCCAACATGTGCAGGGCTGTACGTCCTTACCCCTGAAGAGCTGTGTTCAGCGTGTTCAGGTGCGCTGTCATGTCTACCATGAAGTGTAGCTTTTCCAGCCACTCTGGCTGTTCCAGCTCAGGAAAGGTGGGCCCTTTGCTGCCCAGGAAAGTTTTCACTTCTTCCAGACACGCAACAAAGCGTTTCAGCACCTCCCCTCTGGACAGCCAGCGATAAAAACACGTTGTAGCGGTGTGCTACACGCAGTCAGTAAACTGCAGTCAAAGATAGCTTTATTCGAACTAAACAGCCTTGCTTTTAAGCCTCCCTCAACCCGCCCCCCATGGGCGCGGATGCTGCAAAAGACACGTACTCACAAACCCCCGTAGGCTATCTCCCTTAGCCTGAACGCTGGCTAATTGTGAGCCGGTTCGGATGTGTCAGGAAATGGGTCGCCACAACGTCTTATTTAGATTGTACAAGATCACCATAATCTTCAAATTTAGAATTACATTTCAAAAACTAACAAACTAACATAAAATACTTTTTAATTAAATACAGACCATGTAGCGGTGTTCTACACGCAGCGCTAAAATTACGACACGGAGACGGTAACTGCAGTCGAAGGAAAAAACTTTATTCGAAATCTTCAGCCTCACTTTTAAGCCTCCCTCAACCTGCCCCCCGTGGCGCAGAGGCTCCAAAGCTCTGTGCTCGCAAACCCCCGTAGGCTATCTAATTGTGAGTCGGTTCGGATGTGCCAGGAAAAGGGTCGCCACAACCAATTATTTCCCAAAGCAACAGGGAACCGCAGCACAGACGTAAAAGAGCCACATTTGGCTCCGGAGCCGCGGGTTGCCGACCCCCCGGTTAGGAAGTTAAGGATCCAGTTGCAGAGGGAGATGCAGAGGCCCAGGTTCTGTAGCATTTCAATCAGGACTGTAGGAATGATGGTGTTCAATGCTGAGCTGCAGTTGATAAACAGCATCCTGACATATAGTGGATATTTCTACTGTCCGGGTGATCCAAGGCTGCGTGGAGAGCCATTGAGATTGCATCTACTGCAGGCCTATTGTGGCGATAGGCAAATTGCAATAGGCCCAGGTCCTTCCTGAGACAGGTGTTGATTCTAAGCATGACCAACCTCTCAAAGCATTTCATCACAGTCGATATGAGCACTACTGGTCAGTAGTTGTTGCGGCAGCTCACACTGATCTTGTGCTCTGGTGTGATTGTTTCCCTTTTGAAGCAGGTGGGAACTTCCGACTGTAGCAGTGAGATTGAAAACTTGGAATACTCCCGCCCATCGGTTGGCACAGGTTTTCAGAGCCTTACCAGATAAACCATTGTGCCCTGTTGCCTTGTGAAGATTCACCTTCTAGAAAGACAGCCCGACGTCGGCCTCCAAGACAGATCACAGGGTCATCGGGTGCTGCAGGGATCATCATAGATGTAGCTTTTATTCTCCTTTTCAAAGTGAGCATTAAAGACATTGAGATTGTCTGGCAGTGATACATCGCTGCCATTTATGATGTTGGGTTTTGCTTTGTAGGAAGTAATGGCCTGCACACCCCGCCAACATTGACTTGCATCCGATGTCACCTCCAGCCTCTCTCGGGATTTCTCCTTGGCTCTTGAAATAGCCCTCTGCAAGTCATTGAATCACAGAATCATAGAAATCTACAACACATTGCAGGCCCTTTGGCCCACAATGTTGTGTTGACCATGTAACCTACTACAGAAACTGCATAGAATTACTCTACAGCATGATCCTCTACTTTTCTAAGCCCCATGTACCTATTGTATCTGTCTCCACCACTGTCGATGGCAATGCATTCCACACACAGCACTCTCCGTGTATTTAAAAAAAAACTTGCCTCTGACATCCCCCTTGTACTTACTTCCAAGCATTTTAAAACTATGCCTCCTCATGTTAGCCATTTCAGCCCTGGGGAGAAGCCTCTGACTATCCACATGAACAATGCCTCTCATCATCTTATACACCTCCAACTGGTGATCTCTCATCCTCCATTACTACAAGGAGAATAGGTTCATTCAAACTATTCTTATAATGCATACTCTCCAATCCAGCCAACGTCCTTGTAAATCCATGTTCTTCCTGTAGTGAGGTGACCAGAACTGAATACAGTTCTCCAAGTGGGGTCTAGCTGAAGTCTTATATAGCTGTAACATTACCTCATGGCAATAGAGCACAATCCCACGGGTGGTGAAGGTCATCTGCCACTTCTCAGCCCAGTTCTGCATCCTCTCGATGTCAAGCTGTGACAACCTTCCAGGCTATCCACAATACCGCCAACTTTTGTGTCACTGGCAAACTTACTCACTCGCCCTTCTACTTCCTCATCCAGGTCATTTATAAAAATCATGAAGAGGAGGGGTTTCAGAACACATCCCTGCAGAACATCACTGGTCACCATCCTGCATGCAGAATATGAACCATCTAGAACCACCATCTGTGGTCAAGGGAGTTCTGGATCCACAAAGCAAGGTCTCCTTGGATCCCATGCATCATTACTTTCTGAATGAACCTTGCACGGGGAACCAATGTGTTTTGTTATCTCCTCAAAGTCATGCCTGCTTTTCTCATATAGACCTGGATCGCCAGACTTAAATGCCACAGATCTAGCCCCCAGCAGACTACAAACCTCTTGGTTCATCCATGGCTTTTGGTTTGGGAATGTAGAGTAAGTTTTCATTGACACACATATCCACACAGGTTTTAATGAGCAACACACACGAAATGCTGGAGAAACTCAGCAGGCCAGGCAGCATCTATGAAAAGAAGCGCAGTTGACGTTTCAGGCTGAAACCCTTCAGCAGGGCTAGAGGAAAAAAAGCTGAGGAGTAGATTTAAAAGGTTGGGGGTGGGGAAAGAGAAACACCAGAAGATGGGTGAAACCTGAAGGGGGAGAGATGAAGTAAAGAGCTCTGAAGCTGATGAAATGAGGTGAGAATAGAGAAAGGGGTTGGGAAATGAAGGGGTGTGGGTGGGCATTACCGGATGTTTGAGAAATCAGTGTTTATGGCATCAGGTTGGAGGCTGCCCAAACGGACTATAAGGTGCTGTTCGTCCAACCTAAGTGTGACGGTGGAGGAGGACATGGATGGACATATCAGAATGGGAAATGGAATGAAAATGGGTGACCACGCTTGTTCAGGTGGACAGAGCGTATATGTTTGGCGAAGCGGTCTCCCAATCTATGTTGGGTTCCACCATTGTACAGGAGGCCACACCGGGAGCACCGAACACATAAATGATCCCAATAAGACCCCACCTGGAAGGACTGTTTATGGCCCTGGGTGGTAGTGAGGGAGGAGGTGTAAGGGCAGGTGCAGCACTTGTTCTGCTTGTAAGGATGAGTGCCAGGAGGGAGATCAGTGGGGTGGGATGAATGGACAAGGGAGTCATGTAGGGAGTGATCCTTGCAGAAAGTGAGGGGGTGGGGAAGGAAAGATGCGCTTGGTGGTGGGATCCCATTGGAGGTGGTGGAAGTTTCGGAGAATTATGTGCTGGACACGGAGGCTGCTGTGGTGGTAGGTGAGGACAAAAGGAACCCTATCCCTGGTAGGGTGGCAGGAGGATGGGGTAAGAGAAGACATGCATGAAATGGAAGAGATGCGGTTGAGAGCAGCATTGGTGGTGGAGGAAGGGAAACCCGCTTCTTTGAAAAGACAGGACATCTCCTTCATTCTAGAATGGAAAGCTGCATCTTCAGAGCAGATGTGGCGGAGACGGTGGAATTGAGAAAAGAAGGTGGCATTTTTGCAAATAGTAAGGTGGGATGAGATGTAGTGTGGGTAGCTGTGAGAGTCCGTGGGTTTGTAATAGACTACGGTGGATAAACTGTCTCTGGAGATAGAGACAGTGAGATTGAGAATGGGAAGGGAGGTGTCGGAAATGGAACCAGATAGAACGAAGAAGGTGTCCTAGTTTTTTCAAAGAAAGGGGCTTCCCTTCCTCCACCATCAACGGTGCCCTCAACTGCATCTCTTCCATTTCATGCACGTCTGCTGTCACTCCATCCTCCCATCACCCTACCAGGGATAGGGTTCCTCTTTTCCTCACCTACCACCCCACCAAATCCGTGTCCAGCACATAACTCTCCAAAAATTTCTGCCACCTCCAATGGGATCCCACCACCAAGCACATCTTTTCCTCCCGCCCCCCACCCCCCACTTTCTGTTTTCCACAGGGATCACTCCCACACAACTCATTTGTCCATTCATCCTTCCCCACTGATCTCCCTCCTGGCACTTAACCTTTCAAGCGGAACAATTGCTACACCTCCTCCCTCACGACCTCTGTTAGGGTCATTTACCATGTTCAATGCTCCCGGTGTGGCCTCCTGTACATTGGCCCGCTTTGCCAAGCATCTATGCTCCATCTGCCAGGACAAGTGGCATCTCCTAGTGGTCACCCATTTTAATTCCACTTCCCACTCCCATTCTGATATGTCCATCCATGGCCTCCTCCACTGTCACAATTAGGCTGGAGGAACAACACCTTATATTCCATTTCGGTAGCCTCCAACCTGATGGAATGAACATCAATTTCTCAGACTTCCATTAATGCCCTTCAACACCCCCTCCCCTTCTCCATTTTCAACTCCTTCTCCTACTCTCACCTCATCTCATTAATAAATTTCTCAGCACTTCACTTTATCCCTCTCCCTTCAGGTTTCACCTATCACCTGGTGGTTCTCTCTCCCCTTCCCACCTTTAAAACCTACTCCTCAGCTTTTTTTCTCCAGTCCTGCCAAAGGGATTTGGACCGAAACATTAACTGTACTTCTTTCCATAGACGCTGCCTGGTCTGAGTTCCTCCAGCATTTTGTGCGTGTGTTGCTCAGATTTCCAGTGTCTCTTGTTTCAGGTTTTAATGAAGTCAGTGTCAACTGTGGCATACTCATCCAGGCTTGAAAATGACTACCTGCACACAGTCCAATCCACTGATTCAAAGCAGTCCTGTAAGTGATGGTTACTGGGTGACAATTGGTTGGATTCCATTAACTATGTGATTAACAAGTTTTCCAACAAACCCTCATTGTTTACTTGGTGGTAACAGGAGAATATAAGGGATATATTTGGATGGAAAATCATTTAGTATTGATTTCCTTCAGAAATTAACTACTAACTGTTGTGTAAATACTTTCAGTAGGCCTCCTGGATAGCTGGCAGGCTGACAAGACAAATGTAGGAGAACTTGGACAATAGATTCACCAAACGTTAAAACTAAAGAGTATATTCAGCCTCCTCAAAAATTTTCCGAACCTCCTGGAAGTGCACTTGATGTCTCCACTAAAATGTTTTACATTCCTGTCCACACCATCCATCCAATTCTTAGAGAGCAATTGTTTCTTTTTATCAATAATTTATTTTTATTGAAGTTCATCATCAAACATTTCCATAAGATGTATTTTAGATAATGTACATAGATATCATATATTCATATTTGCCACAAATTTCCACATAATATTTATCTGAGGTAAACACTTATAGAAAAGAGTGGAAAGAAAGAACAAGCAAAAGGAGAAAACTATGTACAAGAAGGGAGTAATCCTTTTTTACAACATATTCATTGATTTGTGAGAATAAAATCAGGCCTATGAGGTGTTATGTAGTTAAACCATTTTTCCCAGTATGAATCAAATAGTTCCAACTTATGAGTAACAGATTCTGTTACCATCTCAATTTTGTGAATGTCAATTGTAATTTCCATCCATGTATTTAAGGTTGGGCTCTCCTGTGATAACCATCTCCTGGTAAGAGTCTTTTTACCAGCCACCAGCAGTATATTCATTAAATATTTATCTCTTTTCAACCACTCTTGAGGTATATACCCAAAAAATATGGTCTTACTTTCTAAGGGTATTTCACATTTAAAAATGTCTTCTAGGGCATTGTGTATCCCCCTCCAATAGTCTTTGATAACAGGGCAATCCAGAAAATATGATAATGGTTTGCATTTTGATTCCCACAATTTCTCCAGCAAACAGGGAGGTTATTATCATAATGGGATTTCTGAGAGAGTGTAATAAAATATCTTATCAAGTTTTTCCATCGAAACTCCCTCCATTTCTGTGAACTGGTACACTTCCATTGATACCTCCATATTATTGTCCATTCTTTCTCAAATATAATTATCCCTCCTTCTGTCTCCCATTTTGTTTTAATGTATGAAGTCGAATGTGTTATAAGATTTGACAAACCCTTATACACGCTTGAAATGATTCTTCTACTGTTACCTGAATTATATGCTTTTCTAAATAGCTCTATCAAACATGTACTTGCCTTAGTTACATTTTTAACCCTCCTATTAACATACTGTCACATCTGTAAATACCGATAAAAGTCTTGTTTTTCTAGTAAGTGTTTCTCTTTAAGCATTTCAAACCCGAACAGTGTTCGTTCTTTCAATATATTGCAAAGAACTGTTATTCCTTTAGCTGTCCAGTGAGAGCAAACCTGGACTCATACATGAAAAAATGGGCCCGAGAACAAATTAAATTATCAGTACTGCAAAGGTAGTTTATTGACTTGTACTTTTACATAGCTCTTACCATTACATCTTTTACTAAATATTTTTGCCCTTAGTAATATAAATGAAGCTTCCTTGATGCAACCTCTTGAGATTTGATCTCTGCTGCAATTTATCTGAATTCTGCAGTTTGTAAGTATTTCTTAGCTTATGAAGTAGGTTTTCACCGTATGTCCTGGTAATCAAAATAAAGGACCTAAACCATGACCTTGACATGAACTGCCAATTACAATTAAGTTTAGTGGAGAGGTAAATTTTCAAGGGATGTGGACCAAACATAAGCAAATGGCATGAGTTTAGATGGGTGTTTGGTCAGCATAGACAAAATAGGCCAAAGGGTATGTTTGTGTTGTGTAAGTCCATGAATAACTTAAATGCACAATGTTCATGGCCACTTAGTATCACAGAGTCATATGTTATTAAAACAAGCTCATCGAACACCAATCCTACACTTACTCCACCTACTTCCACCCACATTCCCCACACCACCCTCAGGATTCCATAACTCAAATACACACTGCAGTCCACTGGCCAATTAACCTACCTATCAGAACAATCTTCTGGAGCAAGCTGAGCAACCTACAGGATCACATGGAGAAGGTACAAATTCTACACAAAGAGCACCTGAGGTCAAGATTGATTAGGGTCACTGAAACAGCACCTCAACAATTGCACCCTGGAAATGTAACCCCTTTCACTCTTTTCTTGGGTAATTAATACCCTCGACTATTCCAACGTTTCTTCAAAATGAAAGTTGATATGTCTGACTATTCTTGTGGTATAAAAAAAGGCATTTTACTCCCAGGAGGAAATGTTGTTTGTACGTCTGGAGTTAATTCTTATGAAGCTTGTCATTGTCCCCTCTGCACAATTTGGTGGTTTTCTAAGAGGATAAGTTAGATACTTGGAACATGTTCCTGATCTAAGAGATGGTAATGTACACTGTTAACTCGAGCTATAATCATTTCTGTGAGCCACAGATCCAGGTCAGCTTGGTCAGTGAGAAAGATGTTCCTATAACAGATTAAAGCCCAAGAGGAATCAGTTGTGTTCAACTCTAGCGTCTGGTAGAGGTTCTTGCAAAACTGTGACCAGATTTGGAGGAGGCACCACACAGTTCCTGGCCAGTTGTTATTGTCTCATGTACCTAAATCCAGTGAAACACTGTTGTTTTGCTTTCTATCCAGTGTTACGTATCCTGTAACTGGATCACTTACCAGCAGAGATAGAGAGGTCCGTTGAAGTCTGATGGCACTATTTTTAAAAGTTTTTATTTATAAAGAGGCACAAAAATAAGGTTAATGCAAACATTCAGATAGTATACGTCGTCAATACTCAATCTAAAACGCAGGTATAGTAATAATCATCAATAAGAAAGAGCTCTATCGTTTGTCTAGGGGTAATATATTGTCTGATGGAAATATAAAAGTCTCTCGAGTTCATGCAGGCTTTCTGCCTTTGGGGGGGGGGGCACTGAGTTTCACGTGTCGGAGAGAGAAAGAGATTTTTGATGAGAAAAGAAACTTGCCATTCCTTTTGGCCGCAAACTGTTGAATGGGTTCCCGATTGACAGTTCGAAGTCCTTTTCGGTGTTATCAGCCACTCGTTTCCCAGGCAAGGGGAACGAACCACACGTGGCTTCCGAATAGCTTCCCATTAGCCCGGGAGCGATGAGCGATGGCGTCTCCTCCTGTTGCGTCGCTGGGGAACTGCCCACTGCAGACCCCCTTTTATCCTTACTCACGGGGTCTCAGATGTCAATCAGGTTGGGATGATGCAATCCCTCCCCGTCACTCAGCCCACGTTGCCCTGAGGGCCTGCATGTAGCACAGTCCCCATTCCACAAAGATGTCTCCAAGAGACAATGGCCAAATTTGTTGCTTTGTCCTGCTCTTTCTCTCTCATTTCCTGGGTCCGAAACCCGAATTAATAGCGATCTGGCGATTCTCACGAAGGAGGGGGCTGGGATCATAACACCAGGCAGATCATGCCATACATAATTAATCGAGGTAGTAAAAAGAAACAGAATGCAGAATATAGCACTGCATTTACAGAAAAGGTGCATTGCAGGTAGACTAATAAAGTGCAAAAGGACCACAACGAGGTAGTTGAGAAACCAAGGGCTCGTCTTTTTGAATATGGCATGTCCATTCAAGAGTCTGATAACTGTGGGGTAGAACTTGTCCTTGAATCTGGTGGTACATTCTCTCAAGCTTTGCCATCTTCTGACCCAGGGGAGGAGGGAAGGATAGAGAATGACCAGTTTGGGAGTAGTGCTGTTGATGGGTCTCAGTCTGAAACGTCAACTGTTTACTCTTTCCCATAGATGCTGCCGAGTTCCTCCAGCATTTTGTGTGTGTGTGTGTGTGTGTGTGTGTGCGTGTGTGTAGTTTGGGAATAGTCCTTGATTATGTTAGTTGCTTTTACAAGTTAGTAGGAAATATAAATGGAATCAATGGAGGACAAAGGGCAAATTCGATGGAAACTGCTATATTGTGGTCTACAATGAAAAAATAAAATTTCCTGAGGATCCCACCAGTTTATTCGATAGATTCTATGATCTCACCTTTCTCTGCAAACAGTATGAGAATGGAGCTGTAATTCAAGAGAAATATATGTAGCAAAGCATTGGTAAGATGAGTAAACCAGCAGTTAGGCCAATGCACACAAAGCCTGTCTGCAAAAGAGATTGCCAGAAGTCTGGATTATGTACAACTAAGGGTCCTGGTAGAATCATAGGATACAGTTTGGAAAGCTGATGCTCCCTGTCCCAGGGCTGTAGTGGAAGATGGAAATATTAATAATTAAAATACGTTCTGGTGCTTCAAGGGAATAGTGGGAGCATTTTTTGAAACCCAGAGGTTTTCTGTGTTGACTCTTCGGGTGTTTGCCAATAACAGCTGCAGACTTATTTACTTTGCTGAAGGGTGATAAGTAGAGCAAATATTGCTTTACATCAGCCACAAGATATTTGGGCAAAAAATGCTATTTGTGGAAACATCTCTGGAGAGAACCGTAAGATGGTAATGGAGCACAATATGACAGACATTTTAATAATGGCGAGATATTCTGAAGTGAAGGATGGTCCAGTTTGAACAGCTTTAGCTCTAAGTATTACTTGATCTTTCCATTTCTGAGAAATGGAAATAGTCATATTCCTTAAAGGAAAACTGCTTGAAAGAGGAGAACATGCTTCGTTTGGAGAGCAAGTTCATTGAAGTGCTAAGATATGCCTATACTATTGCTAGAACCGGAAGGTGAATAATTCAATATGATGTGTTGCACCAACACTATTTCAATCAAGTCAGATGATGGAATTGTGGTGGATGAAGTCACACAAGAGCTTGGTATCTAGCAGATTTCTGCTTTTTCACAGAGCTACTAAACAAGCTGGGTCAGGCTCAGATTAGTCTGGATGGATTGAGGAAGGATTTTAGTGAAAGATGGAGATGATTAAAGGAATGGTAGATCCCATGAATGATGTTTCCTGGAGCTTGAAATTAAATATGTCAGTTCAGTGCAATATAACCAAGGTATGGCAAGAAAGCTATGATGGCTGTGAATAGGAAACCATTCAGATGGAAGCCTGGGAAAATAACTTCTTGATTTTCAAATGTCAGCAGAAAAGAAATTAGGGTCCAGAGTACAAGGGAAGCTAATGTTGAGAGCAACACTGCAAGATGTTGCAAAGAGATTGGAAATTCTAGGAAGAAAAAAATAGATAGTAATACTGGAATTATGGCCTGAGGAAATATATAAGTAAGTATGTACAATTGCAATTAAAAGCAACAAATGCTGGAAACATTCAGCAGGTCAGGCAGTACCTGTAGAAAGAGAAACACCATTAATGCTTCATTTTGAAAATGTTTTATCTGACCTGGAATGTTAACACTTTTCTCTTTGCTGATCATTTCCAGCAGTTTTGAATTTCATTGCTGATTTCAGCCTCTGCAGCCTTTTCTTCTAATTGTGCTAGCTATTAGGAATATCGGCCTGTATAAAATTAATGTTTAGAAATGTAACGCCATTTATTATGTTACGTACCCCGTAACTGGATCACTTACCAGCAAAGATAGAGAGGTCCATTGAAGTCTGATGGCACTATTTTCAAACGTTTTTATTTATAAAGGGGCACAAAAGTAAGGTTAATACAAACATTCAGATAATGCACGTCGTCAATACTCAATCTAAAGCGCGGGTATAGTAATAATCATCATTAAGCAATGAGCTCTACTGTTGTCTAGGGGATAATATCTTGTCCGTTGGAACTATAAAAGTCACTCAGAAGTCTGCAGGCTTCAGCCTTTTGGGAATCGCTGGGTTTCACGTGTTGCGACAGAGAGAGAGAGATTGGTGAGAAAAGCAAGACTTGCCCGGGTCTTTATGAAGCACTCCGTTGAATCAGGGGAGCGTTGGTTCCCCGTTGTTAGTTCGAAGTCCTTTTCGGTGTTATCAGCCACCCGCTCCCCAGGCAAAGGAGAAACGGAACGCACGTGGCTTTCTTCAAAATGGCTTCCCGCTAGTTCGGGATCGCTTTCGTGTCTTCTTGGTGCGTCTGAGGGGGCTGTCCCCCCCCCCGACCCTCCTTTATACTTCCTCACGGGGTCGCAGGTGTCAATCAGGTTGGGATGATGCAATCTCTCTCTCAACCAGCCCACTTTGCCCGAGGGCTTTACACGTGGTCTCCATGAGACAATAGTCAATGTCGCCTTATTTTGCATCCCGGTGGAACGCGGTATTCGGCACGTCTCTCTCTCTCCCACTTCCTGGGTCTATTCAGCACGTCTCTCTCTTTCCCCTTCCTGGGTCTACTGACCCCCCCCCCCCCCAACTAGTGCTCTTGCGATTCTCACAAAGGAGGGGGCTGGGATCTTAACAATTATAACTAAGTAAATGTAGTACAGAAATATTAGATGCATTGTACCATCCACGGCTGGTGCCTTCTACAGAAGATATCTGATTGGAAGCTCAAACTTACAGGTTGCTGTCCCTGAGAGACGCAGACCTTTATCTTTCACTGATAACACTTTGAAAGCGAGAAAGATCATAGCCCCTATCTTGCTTCTCTGGCTGGTTACCCATGAATGCAACTCAGGCATCAGAATTCAAAAGATTTAACAGTTACCACACTTACATAGGCTGCTAACTTCTCAGCTGCTGCAAGGATGGATTCTGTTATCTATTTTAGCTGGATATATTACTAATTAAACAAGAAATAAGCCACCACTTGCAGCTCAGTTCATTGTTCAGTTTGCTTCAAGCATTCATTGGTAACTTAAGTATCTCTTGCATTTCTGCTCTGCATTTCTATTGATTACACAAGAGCTTGCAGATTCTGGAATCTGAGCAACAATCTGTTAGAGGAATGAGAGGATTGAGCAGCAGCGATAACATGAAGCTTAGCACGATGCGATTACAGCTCAGGGCATTCCAGAGTTTGGAGTAAAATACCAGAGCCATCTCTAAGGAGCATGTACAGTACGCTCTTCCCGTGAGCACATGGGTTTCCTCCAGGTGCTCCAGTTTCCTTTTACAGTCCAAGGGTGTACCAGTTAGTAGGTTAATTGTTCATTGTAAATTGTCCTTGATTAGGCTAGTTTTAAATAGGTGGGTTGCTGGGCAGTGCATCTCATTGGGCCAGAAGAGTCAGTTCTGTGCTATCTCTCTAAATAAAAAAATAGATCTGTGGCAGGGGAAAAAAAAATCATCAACATCTTCGGTTGAAATTCTGCATCAGGACTGAGGGTGGAGAGACGCGATGGCCAGTATAGAGAGAAGAAGGGGGAAGGTAAGAATGGATTCTGAGCTGGAGTTGGAGGAATGGCAGCTGAATGATAGATTGAGACAGACAAAGAGAGAGGAATAAAAACAGATGAAGCAAGGTGGGGGAAGGGATGTGAAGATGGGGGACAGCTGCTGGAGGGAGATCAGCAGGAATATGAAGTGCTGCCAGAGCTGGATTTGGATAAGAGAAGGAGCTTAGAAATATAGCCATTAGGAGGGAGTAAATTGATGGGGTGAAGTTATTGGATGGAGCCAGAAGGCGGAAGGGGATGAAGATCAGTGAAGAGAGCTGGAGGAAGGTTTGAAGGAGGACAACAATGGGAGGACTGCAGGATCCAAAGGGGACCAAAAGAGGGGAGGATGTGAAGAAAACAAAATGAAAAAGAAAGAAAACTTGGGGTTACTTAAAACTGGAAAACTCAACAATCATACCATTGATTTGTAGACTACACAGGCAGGATAGAAAGTGTTGCTCCTCCTCCACTTCCCACTGGACTTCATCCTGGTAGTGCAAAATGCCAAGGATGCATAGGTCCTTTATATTATCTCTTGACTTGGTGTAGATAGTGCACGTAAAGTGTAAAATTTCAGAGCTTATTATAAAAAGGAAGTGTTCTTAATGGGTCAGCTTGCTTATCTTTTTATCAATGAAAGAAATGAATTAGGTTAGATATATATCATTGGAGTAACAATGCTCTTTGCACAGACACTATGACTAGCACTGGAGCAGCCATACTGTCTACTCATTGGTGCCAATTTGAATCAAACTATAATGATGTTTGAAGGTCAAAAATATCCAGCACGTTTATTTTTTTCTGTTTAAAAGCACTGTAGCCTCAAGCTTGCGTAGTAGGCAGGAGACCAACCAACTGTGTTTTGCATCAGAATCTATTGAGAACCATGAATGTACTTCTTCAATACACATCACAAAAGACCCTCGCCATCCAACACATGCCTCTCCTCATTGGGGAGCAGGCACAGAAGCTTGAGGACCCACACTTTCTGATTTGGAAACTGCTTCTTCCTCTCCATCAGATTTCTGAATGGTTCATGAACACCGCTTCGTTATTCTTTTTTTTATACTATTTATTGATTTTGTAATTTATAGGAATTTTATACCTTTTCAGTGGCATTGCTGTTGCAAAATAACAAACTTCATGTCATATGGGTCAGTGATAATAAACCCAATTCTGAATTAGAATTTACCAATTCTTTGAAAAATTACTGTCATTATGTGAAATCATCAGAGCAAAAACTATCAGTGATATGGAGCACCGATGGAACTCAGCAGGTCTGGCCATGTCCTGAAGAAGGGTCTTGACACAAAATGTCAGCTGTTTATTCTTTTCCATAGATGCTGCCAGATCTGCTGAGTTCCTCCAACATTTGGAGTTGTGTATCTATGCAGGGAAATGGACAGTTGATATTTTTGATCAAGATGTGTGAATGGCCCCCAGATCCCATCATCTGCAGTCTCTTACGTCCACATCAGCGATATGAGCTAAGAAGC
This sequence comes from Hypanus sabinus, assembly GCF_030144855.1. Classification (NCBI taxonomy): domain Eukaryota; kingdom Metazoa; phylum Chordata; class Chondrichthyes; order Myliobatiformes; family Dasyatidae; genus Hypanus; species Hypanus sabinus. The sequence goes on from NC_082710.1 coordinate 45,959,428, forward strand.
AGAACGATGGTTAAAAGAGGCTAATGCAAATTTACAAACAAGACAATCTGCAGATGCTAGAAATCCAAGCAACACACATAAAACGCTGGGAGAACTCAGTAGGCCAGGCAGCATTTATGGAAAAGAGTACAGTCGACATTTCGGGCTTAAACCCTTCAGCAGGACGCAAATTTAATTTTTTTTTTGTAAAATTTTAGTGGGTCTCTAAGCCTTAGCTGCTTACCAATGGCAGTGCCTTGTTGATTGCTCTACACAGTTTGCCATCTTTAGTACCATTACCCCAGGACCACTCCATTTTATTAATTTCAAAAATAAATTTTATTCATAATAAAAATAGATACAAAAGGATAAACACAAGACATTTATTTAATTTGTGGTCAATACTTTCAGTATTTTTTAAACACAGCGCCATTGCCACTTGTGTAGCTAATGGGGGTGGAACATCATCTCAATGTTTGGGTGGCTTCTCCATCCAGCTCAACAAACCAGCAGACTGAAGACCAAAACAACACACACAAAATGCTGGAGGAACTCAGCAGGCCAAACAACTTCTGCGGAAAAGAGTAAGCAGTTGACATTTTGGGTCAAGACCCTTCATCAGGACTGGTAGCGAGTCTGGGTGAGCACATGGTCGTGGTGTGAGAGTTCGGCCGAGGTCACAAAGGGGGAGCAGTGAGGGAGAGTATCACTGAACTCCTGTCGAGGAGAAGATGTGAACTTCTTCAGGGTAGTCACCCCTGGAAGAGACTTTGCAGTAGTATCACAAACACAAGAAAATCTGTCCTGATAAAGGATCTCAACCCGGAACGTCAACTGTTTACTCTTTTCCATAGGTACTGTCTGGTCTGCTGAGTTCCTCCATCATTTTGTGCATGTTGCTTTGGATTTCCAGCATCTGCAGATTTCTAAATTAAAGTAACAAAACTAAATTAAGTTTCAATTAAATATACCTTTCAGGTTAAGTAATGGTACTCTCACTATACTGCCATTATTTCTGCTGCAGGTCAAATATAAGTAGACATTATCAACACAGATAAACAGTAATTCCAAAGAAATGACATAAACAAGTGCTCTTAGCCATTTCTTCCCGTTGTCTGGAGGATTCTGCCAATTTTCTGCAAAAATTATGAAAACAAATTGGGAGAGCATTCAAGTTCAAGAATGTGTCTTTGTATTTAATAATGTCTCAATGGCTCAGACACAGCGTCCACTTTGCTTAATTGTTTGTCCTGTTGTCCTTTTTACCATTGTGAATCACTGCTGGATACTAAGAACATTAAGTACAACAGAACTATCCCATCAATGAGTTGCTCAATAGCAATGGAGCTGGTCCTATTGTGTACCATTGTGTAATTGCCCGGACTTGTTGTGTATCATTGTGTCGAAATGGTGACCAGTCCAAGTGATTGTCTTGGATGGTTTTATTATGAATGCAAGACTCCGTTAACCCCCTCCCCATGGACGAGCCCAAGCCCAGGTGTGAATGAAGGAGGCTTAGGTTTAGGGCTAGCAATCCAACCTATAAAAACCCAGAGCTACAGAAATGCCAACAAATACTCCAAAGACCTCATCCCTGGAACAGTAAGGAGAACATGAGCTCTGCCCGCATACATTGAAAGACTGGTGCAGGGCAGAGGACTCTGGCCAGCTACTGTCATTGGCATATGCCTCAATCGGGGTGATGGACTTGGGCTAAGATAAGAACATTGGTAATGTAGAATACTGCAAGTTTGGTTCATTATTAAATTGGCATGAGGTGGCTGCGTTGCCTCAGTTGTGGTGAGTACTAGGCCCTCCTGCCGTGGTGTTATCTGTTGCAGTCACTCAGGGACGGAGATGCCAAGGCAGTGTAGGAGAGAACAGAAGCCTCTGTTGGCATGCTGAAGTCTGTGCTGGGTTCAGGTCTGGCCCTTCCTGTCAGTGCTGCCCTCCAGTGTACACTTGATGGAAGAGCAAGCTAGACTAGGTCACCTGACCAACAATCTACAGTTATGCCACTCAGCAACTTGGGCTATATATTTTTTTACTTTGTGACTGTATGTTTTTCTGAAATCATAACCACATGTTCTATCTGTGCTATTTGCAATGTGCAGCGTGCTGTGTGCTATTGGTAATGTGTTTTGCACCTTGGCCCCAGAGGAACACTATTTTGCTTGGTTGAAAGATAATTAAACTCCAACTTGATCTATGCCATAGATATTTTTGCACAGTATCAATGAAATGTAATACACAGACAAGATATTGATAGACAAAATGGGGCAGAACTAGTATTAGAGAGGAATTTACTCAGCAAAAAAGGCAATACTTATTCTCAAAGAGAAGCAGTTACGACATTTGAAAATCATGTTTTTCATCAAAGGAGTTTTACAGTGCTCATCAGGAAATTGGACTTCGATGGCTAAGTTGAAGTTTCTGAAGACATGCATAAGGATCACACTGATTAATAAACCCTTGCCCATTGCTACATTACTATTCAACTGTATGCTTTGCACTTATGGCTGGTCTTCAGTAAAATGGCCAATTTCCTGAGAAACCAGATCCAATCAAAACATGCCTGCACTCTCTGCAGATAGTCTGCATTTCTGAAAGAGGGTGAGCACTGTGGTGACAGCAGTTGTGACTCATCGAAAGCTGGGCATCATTCAAGTATAACACAAGTGAAAGAGTGCAGGGGTCTCTCTGTCCTAGTGTTATACTGGAGGCGTTGGTGGAAAGGATACAAACAAAATATCTAAAGGTTAAAATTTTTTAAAAGCTGTAACTCTAAATTAAGAACAGAACATTCTGGTCCATCATTAGATGTGCAGAGGGAAAGAGAGCTAATGTTTCAGTTCAATGACCTTAATTCTGAAAGGAGAAAATTTAGAAAGTAGGCATGTTTAAACTGGCAGAAAGGTGGAGCAATGGAGAGAACAAAGGGAATGGCTGTAAGAGGGTGGAGCCCAAGAAAAGACTGTTTGGTGTTGACAAAGCGAAGATGGTGAAGGCTTGATAATGACAACTAATGTATCTGGTGCAACTAGAGGAAACAGAGTTAACCCACAACCTTGACATCCCTTTACCAAGGGAGATTACTGACCTGAAACACACACTTCGCCCCTCATCTACTGCTGGGGCACCCCCGGGCATTGTTTGCCCTTACATCAGAACTGCTCCATTCCGACACAACTGGATAGGCTGGTTATGTGAAACTGGTGAATTGTAGAGCCAAGCTAATTCAGCACATGTATCAAAAAGAAAACAAAGGATGTAAAAGAGCTGAGTTTGGTGGCTTTCCTGATGTGAGGCTGTCCAAAGATTTCAGAGCCAGTGAAATCTTTTCTGAATCAGGATTATTATCATTGACCTGTATCGAAAAACTTGTCGATTTGTGGTAGCAGTACAGAGTAAGGCATAAAAATGTCTATAAGTTACAAAAGAAATAAATAGTGTAAAAGATGAATGACAGACTAGTGTCCATGAGTTCATGGACCATTCCGAAATCTGATGGTGGAGAAGAAGGTGCTGTTTTCGAAGTGTCATGTATGGGTCTTCAGTCTCATGTACCTCCTCCCTGCCGAAAGCATCAGGAGGGCATATCTCAGATCACGATAACAGATGCTGTTCTTCAAGCTCCACCTCTTGAAGATGTCTCTTGAAATATAACCACTGCTGTAGCGTCTAGGAATGGAACATGCCTCATACTAACCTCTACCACATCGCTTACACTTTGAGCATGCAGCTAAGTACCTCTTGACTACTTTGGACCCAGGAAATCAGTCAGCATTTCACCAAGGTTCATTTCATTGTCAAAGTATGGATGTATAATACAACTCTGGTACTTGTCTACTCCAGATCTATATAATACTAAAACTCTCATTCCCTGTCTGTCTGTCTGTGACCTCCAATTGGCACAAACGGTGCATTACAACGGCACCATTTTTGGCTAAATCGACTTAAAATGTACTAATTTACAGAATGCAGGCAAAATTCGCGGTTATATACTGGTATAAAAATTGTTCATTCACCATGCCCCATTTTGACCCGAGAGCCGATCCACCATCATGGAAATTGGGACTCGACACCATGACGCATGCGCACAGCCAGCCTCAGCAGCGCCTCACGATGCTCACAGAGCCGATTCCACCTTTGAGTGATGGAACAATTTTTGCAGTGAGTAGAGAGGCTGAAATCATACAGTATTTGACAGGCAGATATATCGGGCCCTCTGAAGCTGTCGGATGGATACCTGGATTTCCAATTCACGAGAGGGAACCAGCCATTGTTCGCCTTCAAATGCACCTTCCCCCACAGCAACGAGTATTCTTTCAAGATAATGCTGCTGTGCAATAATGATATGGAAAGAACCACTTTAACGGAATTCATGGATCTTTGCACTCATAATCCATTTGCAAGAACCCTGTACTATGCGGATTCTACACTTGGCCTAATAAGAGATGGGAAAGAAGGAGAATGGGGAAAAGAATGGAGGAGTACTCTGGGATTTTTGAAGCAAATGTTCTGGGTCAAGTGTATACCGTTTCTCCACGAAGTGGTGACCTCTACTATTTGAGACTTCTTCTTCATCACATAAAGGTATCTTTCGAATCATTGAAAACACATGATGGAGATATGCTTCCATCATTCAAAGACGTCTGCAGAGAGAGAGGATTGTTGCAAGCTGATGATCATTGGCAGCAAACTATGGAAGAAGCAGAGAGAACAAGAATACCCAGAGCAATGAGAGATTTGTTTGTTGTCTTGCTAGCAAACACTGAAATCAACAATCCACAGGAATTATGGAACCGGTTCAAGAAAGCAATGTCTGAAGATTTCTTACAAATGGAGAGGAGAGCTATCAATGATCCTATTATCATGATCAATGAGAGGCATCATGGATAAACTCTTCTGTATTTCCAAGAGAAACTTGAGAACTTGGGCAAAACACTTGAAGAATGTAACTTGCCAACACCAAAAAACAGTACAATTACTCAAAGTGCTGGCAATCTGGAATTATTGCGTGAACTGCAGTACAACAGAGACAAACAGCAGGAATTTGTTTCACAGAAGGAGCCCCTATTGAATAATGAGCTAAGAGAAGTATATGAATATGTGTGCAACTGCTTGGAAAGGAATCTCTCTTCGATGATTTTCATTGATGCACCAAGAGGAATGGGCAAGACATTGATCATCAACTTGATCCTCGCTAAACTTAGGAGAGATGGAGATGTTGCTATTGATGTAGCATCATCAAGTATTGCAGCAACATTGATGCCTGGTGGTAGGAAAGCACGTTTAAGATTCAAACTACCCCTCAAAGTCAATGAAGATGCCCTTTGTAACATCAACAAAAACACCAATACTGCAAATTTACTCCAAAATGCGAGGCTTATTGTCTGGGATGAGCGCCCATGCTTAGGAGGGAGAGCTTTGAAGCCATAGACTAGACACTTCATGATGTATGCCGCAAGACTGAGGCCTTTTCAGGGCTATTTTAACAATTTGCTGTGGCGATTTCCATCAGCTTCTACCAGTTGTGAAACGCGGAAATGATGCTGATGTGGAGAATTCATGCATAAGAAATCCTTCTTATGGAGAAGCTTCATCAGGTTTCATTTGAAGAGAAACATGCGATTGAGTGAAGAAGAAAGACAATATTCTGAGTTCTTATTGGATGTTGAGAAAAATGAAAACGATGAAATCGAATTACCTGAAGATGTGATTCTGCCAGAAAAAACTATGGAAGAATGCATTGATTTAATCTACCCAACATTCAACAACCCTGCAGAACTGTTCTCAAGAAATTCTATCTTGGTTCCTCTCAATGAAATGATGCGAAAAATAAACTCCGCATGCATTAGATGCTTCCCTGGAATCATGAAAGAATACTGTTCCTTCAGTGCTGTAAATGAAGGAGCTAACACCACTCATTTTCCAACAGAATTTCTTGATTTGGTTGAACTCTCTGGATTGCTGCCACATAAACTGGAATTGAAGAGGGGATCTCCCATCATTTCAATGAAGAACTTTGATCCACCAAGGCCTTGTAATGGAACGCGGATGATGATGGAAGAACTGCATGACAATCTCAATGTAGCAAAGATAAACATTGGTGCGTTCAGTAATGACATTGTCAGGATCCCAAGAATTACTCTCAATTTATCAGAAGGGGAAGATGACCCTCTTCAGCGGAGCCAGTTCCCGATACAGTCATGCTTTGCTATGACTATACATAAGACGCAAGGACAGACCATGGAGAATGTGTTGATTTATCTGGAGAAACCGGTATTCCAGCATGGTCAGCTGTATGTGGCTTTAAGCTGGGGAAAAAGAAATTAAAACATTAGAGTATTCTTGAAGGGTGGCAGATCAACCAGAAATGTTGTCATCAAAAGTGTCCTTCGTTAAACAAGAAGGAGCTATATTTGTCCTGCTATGCATCTTTATTCTTTAATAAACTGAATTTTATTACATCAGACTGCACTACCTTTCTCTCAAAGGGTGCCCCAACGGGTCACCCTGTTGTCTAGTAGCCATTAAATGCAGAAAGACCATGTGTGTCGATGGAAGAAAAGACATCAACTCCTACTCTCAACTGGGATGGGAAAGAAAAGAAACAAAACTCTCAGACTACAAAATCCCCACCCCAACCACAGCAAAATAACAGCTACAATAAAATCAATGACCCCCCCCTTCCACAATCCCCAATCCCTCACTCACAGAAATGGACAGCGACGGTAGAACCAAACCCCCAACTCCCCCAGCCTTACACACAAAAACTTAACAGATCACCCACCCACCAATCATCCAGGAGAAAGAAAACACTGACAAACCGAAGGAAACCAGTACTGTCCAATGATCACATAAATCACAGACTATCAGAAAGTTTCATCTGCATACGAAGAGAGCTGCCATAAATCTCAGAATATGGGAATCGTCTGCATACGAGGAGAGCTGCCGTGCAAACTCAGTCTTTCCATAGAGAGTGACTGCCTACCCAGATCCGGCTGCTGACCACGAGCGATCACTGACCCCCTCGGCATTCACTTTGATGCTTCAATCTTCCTTGCTGCTTCGAGATGGAGACGTTTACGACCCTGCGCTTCGCCTCTGGTCTTTTCCATCAGTCAGCTTGTGTTTTCGGACCTTTTCTAACCCTTCTCTAATCTCCACAAGGCAGCTCTCTGGACACAGGATCCTTCGATCAAGTTTCAAACTGTTCGTGACAGACTCCAGCAGTTTCCATATCACAAACAAAACAAAAAAAACAAGCAGTAGGCACTGAGAAAGTGAAATAACTGGAAAGATTTGCTATCCGAAAGATGTCACCTGAGGAAGCATTGTTCGCTGGTGCCATCTTGACCGCTGCTGAATTCATTGCTCTTCCGACTTAGTTGCGGATATATTTTAGGTTCATATGATTTCAGTTTCTTTTTTTAAAATATTTTGCAATTTCCATAAAACAAACCATATTTTCCAATTAGCAGTAAGAAATCAAACTTTGGTCATTTACAGTTGTGGAATTACAAGGATATACTGGTCAGGAAGGGTAATGGTCTGCCTCTGTTTCCTCTTGGATCTGAGAGGAGGCAGTCTGGTCAAGCTGATCGGCCTTCCACAGAGCTGCCTCCACCCTCATGAAACAAGGCATACACATTTGTATTTCATGCTTGCAAGCCAAACATCTGAGCTTCTACTGCAATACCCCGTTATTGGTGACATATACCAGACCTCAGACACCAGCTGTCATGTGCTTCATCTTGGTTGGATCTGCTCGTGACGAAATGGAGCTGTCAGCCACTTTGATGCTGAACAGGATGAACTGCAGGCTTTGTGTAAAATCACACGTAAGTCTAGAGCAGGATTTTCCATGGCCCTTGATGTTGCCACAGGCAGGAAAGGCAGTTCACCAGGTATTTCATTGTACAGGGCTATCAACCTTCATCTATAGCATGTCAAAGTCTTCATCTGAGTTCTCCAGGCTGGAACTTAAATGTCACGTCATCTTCCAAAGACCTGTCAACACATCCATTCCTTCAACCCAGCACTAACTAGTTGTGTGGTATTTATTAGAAGAAGATTTTGCCTCTAAACTACTTTCTACACAAATCTGATCTGGAGGTTGTGTGTGGCAAGTTAAGTACAGGCTTGTGTTACTGCCTCACAATTTTGGGGACCCAGGTTTGATCTTGCCCTCTGATGTTGTGTTTGTTACATGTTCTACCATTGACTGCACTAATTGATGTCTTTAGTCAGCAACAGTTGATCTTAGCTGAGACTGGCTGCAAACAAAATTAGACATCATGAATTTGCTCTAGAAATCACGTTAATCAAGTTGAAGCATGGATTTTGTGTATGTGCTCTGCACCAGGTCAAATGGACCCAGGTTAATTGCAAATCCATATCATGTTTTTCCGCACTATCCAGCTTAGCCGCTGTATCTTTTGACATTATATGTTTACAGTTTGGAATTACCTGATATCATTTACAATGTTTGATGTCAATGGGGCAGTAGACACATTTCTGAATGTGGATGTGGTATTTGATGGAGTATCACCTGCATTCGTTTTTCAAGGCTTAAGAAAGCCTTATGGTGTAAATCAAATCTTGTCAGGTGATACTGCATGGTACACAAGTCATTTGATGTAATGGTTACAATATCACCAGGAGATGATATTTGTACAGCTGCATAGTAGTTAGCACAGCGCTTTACTGTACCAGCAATCCAGGTTCGTTTCCCATAGCTGCCTGTAAGGAGTTTGTATGTCTTTCCCAAGACCACGTGGGTTTCCTTCGGGTACACCAGTTTCCTCCCATATTTCAAAGATGTAAATTGGTCATGGTAAATTATTCCATGATTAGACTAGGATTAAATCGGGGGATTGCTGGGTGGTGAGACTCAAAAGGCATGAAGGGCCTATTCTGCATTGTAGCTCAATTAATTAATTAATTGATTGATTGATTGATTGATTGATTAATTAATATTAGAACTTTAAAATCATTCACTTTTCTTTTTACCACACATAAACAGACTTCTGAGTGTGGGTATTAATTCATTGAACAGAAAAGAACCCCATTCAGTTAACATTGGAAGACTGTATAGAAAGTAATGATGATGTACATTACTGGTCAGATTATAAAGCATTAAGTTCCTTTTTATAACAGCAGACTGACGTAAGTGGGTTATGTCGGCAATTATTCCTCTTTTGTGCTCATGATTTTTAGATCAGAAAAGAGGAATATATATTGCTTAACAATGACTAGACACAGAAGTACTTTAGTGTAAGTAAAATACCAAATCAGGAACTACTGAGAATACTTATTGACACAGTTCATGTGTGCAGAAGAAGGACAGTAAATATTGTGAGTGTTATACATTTAAATTTTTAACAACATTTTGATAACCATTTTCTCACATGGATTTACAAATGTCATTTTCTGATCCTTTACTCCTTGAAATATATAATGACTCATCTTTAAAAATTGTGTTTCTTGACAATTAAAGCTTCACATCTCATAAAAAACTAAAGAATGCATTGAAACTGGACTTAGTATAAAAATACTAAAATAGAGAAGCATCTTTCAGACCTTCTCCTCCAAACTATAAGATATAGGCTGACGACTGATTTTTTTTTTACTTCAATGCCACTTTCCTGTAGCAAACCAGCATCCCCTAATTTTCTTAATGTTCAGAATCGGAATCAGAATCAGGTTCATTATCACTGGCATATGGCACAAAATTTATTAACTTCGCAGCAGCAGAATAATGCAATTTTATGATAATATGGAAAGAAATAAGTGAATCAATTACAGTAAGTATATACGTGTATATTAAATAGTTATTTTTTAAAGTGCATTAACAGAAGTAATAGAAGTGAGCTAGTGTTCATGGGGGTCAATGTCCATTTAGGAATCTGTTGGCAGAGGGGAAGAAACTGTTCCTGAATCGCTGAGTGTGTGCCTTCAGGCTTCTGAACCTCCTTCCTGACAGTAACATTGAGAAAGGGCATGTCCTGGGTAATGGGAGTCCTTAATGATGGACACTGCCTTTCTGAGACACCATTCCTTGAAGATGCCTTGAATACTACGGAAGTTAATACCCAAGATGGAGCTGACTAATTTTACAGCTTCCTGGAGCATCTTTTAATCCTATGCAGTAGCACCCTCCTCCCCATACCGGACAGTGTTGCAGTCTGTCAGAACGTTCTTCACAGTACATATGTAGAGGTTTATGAGTGATTTAGGTGACAAACCAAATCTCCTCAAACTCCTAATTAAACCTAGCTGCTGTCTTACCTTCTCTATAGCTGTACCAATATTTTGGGACCATGAGACCATGAAACATAAGAGCAGAATTAGGCTGTTCAGCCCATCGAGTCTGTTCCACCATTCCATTATGGCTGACCCCAGAACCCACTCTACACCATGCACCTGCCTTCTCACTATAACGTTTGTTGCTCTGACCAGTCAGGAAAATAACAATTCTCGCTCTAAATATACCATAAGTCTTGGCCTCCACTGCGGTCTGTGGCGGAGCATTCTACAGATTCTCTACCCTCTGGCTAAAAGAACTTCTCCTTATCTCTGTTCTAAAGGGTATCCCCCTCACTTTTGAGGCTGTGCCCTCTTGTGCCTGAAATCCCCACCACAGGAAACATCCTCTCCAAAAAAACATCCTTATCTGGTCGTTCCAACATTCAGTAGGTTTCAATGAGATTCTCCTTCAAAATACCAGTAAGAAAAGGCCCAAAGCTGCCAAAAACTCCTCATATGTTAACCCCTTCATTCCCGGAATCATCCTCATGAACCTCCTCTGGGCTCTTTCCAATGACAACACACCAAGTGTAGCCTGACTAGTGTCTTACAAAGATTCAGCATTATCTCCTTGCTTTTATATTCTATTCCCCTTGAAATAAACACCAACATTGCATTTGCCTTCTTTACCACAGACTCAACCTGTGAATTAATCTTCTGGGAGCTGCACAAGGACTCCTAGGTCCCTTTGCATCTTTGTTTGAATTTTCTCCCCGTGTAGATAATAGTCTGCAGTACTGCTCTTTTTACCAAAATGCATTATCATACATTTCCCAACACAGTATTCCATCTGACACTTTTTTGCCCATTCTTCCAATTTGTCTAAGTCCTTTTGTAATTTCATTGTTTCCTCAGTACTACCTACCCCTCCACCTATCTTCGTATCATCTGCAAACTTTGTCACAAACCCATTAATTCCATTATTTAAATCACTGACAAAGAATGTGAAAAGTAGCAGTCCCAATACTATGTCACCAGCAGCCAACCAGAAAAGGCCCCCTTTATGCCCACTTGTTACCTCCTGCCTGTCAGCCATTCCTCTACGCATGCCTGTATGTTTCCTGTAACACCATAGGATTTTGTCTAGTTACGCAGCCTCGTGTGTGGCAGCTTATCAAATGCCTTCTGAAAATCGAGGTAAATGACATCCACTGCCTCTTCTTTGTCCAATGTCCAATCATAACCTATACAACTGCTATCTCTTCAGCAACCTCTTTCAGAACTCTGGGATGTACTCCACCTGGTCCAGGTGACTTAACCACATAAGACCTTTCAGTTTGCCTAGCACTTTTTCCTTTGTAATAGCAAGGGCACTCATCCCTGCTCCCTGACACTCACAGACTTCTGGCACACTGCTAGTGTCGTCCACAGTGAAGATGGATGCAAAGTACTCATTAAGTTATTCCACCATTTCTTTCTCCCCCATGACTACCTCACCAGCATTGTTTTCCAGTGGTCCAGTATCAACTCTCACCTCCCTTTTACTTTTTATATAACTTCAAAGTTTTCAGTATTCTGCTTTATATTATTGGCTAGTTTGCCTTCATACTTTATTTTTTCCCTTCTTATAACTTTTAGTTACCCTTTGTTGGATTTTAAAAACTTCCCAATCATCCAACTTCCCACTCACTTTTGCTACATTATCTGCCCTTTCTTTAGCTTTATGGAGTCCTTAACTTTCCTTGTCAGCCACAGTTGCCTACCCCTGCCATTTGAGAACAACTTCTTCTGTGGGACATATCTATCCTGCACCTTGTGAATTATTCCAGAAACTTCAGCCACCTCTGCTCTGCTGTCATCCCTGCCAGTATCCCTCTCCAATCCACCTGGGCGAGCTCATCTCATGCCAGGTTAGGTCCTCAGAGATCTTGACACCTAGGAACTTAAAACTGCTCACCCTCTCCACTCTTGATCCCTCTATGAGGAGTGCTTCATAATTCCTCATCCTACCCTTGCTGAAGTCCACAATCATCTCTTTGGTCTGACTGACCTTCTTGCTGTGACTCCTCTCAACTACCTGGTATATCTCACTCCTGTACGCCCTCTTGTCTCCATCTGAGATTCTGTCAACAATGGTTGTACCATCAGAAAACTTATAGATTGAATTTGAACTATTCCTAGCCACACCTTCCTCTGCAAATGGATCCTAGACTTCCTGACTGGGAGATCTCAGTCAGTCCGAATTGGGAGCAGCATCTCCAACACCATCATACTGAGCACGGGGTCTCCCCAGGGTTGTGTGCTCAGTCCACTGCTGTTCACTCTGCTGACCCACGACTGTGCTGCAACACACAGCTCACACCATATCATCAAGTTCACCAATGACATGACCGTGGTGGGTCTCATCAGCAAGAACGATGAGTCAGCTTACAGAGAGGAAGTGCAGAGGCTAACGGACTGGTGCAGAGCCAACAACTTGTCTCTGAATGTAAACAAAACAAAAGAGATGGTTGTTGACTTCAGGAGGACACGGAGCGACCACTCCCTGCTGAATATTGATGGCTCCTTGGTAGAGATCGTAAAGAGCACCAAATTTCTTGGTGTTCACCTGACAGAGAATCTCACCTAGTCCCTCAACACCAGCTCCATAGCAAAGAAAGCCCAGCAGCGTATCTACTTTTTGCGAAGGCTGAGGAAAGTCCATCTCCCACCCCACATCCTCATCACATTTTACAGGAGAGCATCCTGAGTAGCTGCAACACTGCCTGGTTCGGAAATTGCACCATCTCAGATCGCAAGACCCTGCAGCAGATAGTGAGGTCAGCTGAGAAGATCATCCGGGTCTCTCTTCCCGCCATCACGGACATATACACTACACGCTGCATCCGCAAAGGAAACAGCATTATGAAGGACCCCATGCACCCCTCATACAATTTCTTCTCCCTCCTGCCGCCTGGGAAAAGGTTCCGAAGCATTCGGCCTCTTACGACCAGACTATATAACAGTTTCTTCCCCCAAGCTATCAGACTTCTCAATACCTGAAGCCTGGACTGACACCTTGCCCTACTGTCCTGTTTATTATTTATTGTAATGCTGGCACTGTTTTTGTGCACTTTATGCAGTCTTGTGTAGGTCTGTAGTCTAGTGTAGCTTTCTCTGTGTTTTTTATTACATTGTTCAGTCTAGTTTTTTGTACTGTGTCATGTAAACCATGGTCCTGAAAACATTGTCTCATTTTTACTATGCACTGTACCAGCAGTTATGGTCAAAATGACAATAAAAGTTGACTTGACTTGACTTTACTTGACATTGTCATGGGTATAGAGAGTAGAGCAGTGGGCTAAGCACACACCCTTGAGGTGCTCCAGTGTTGATCGTCAGTGAGGAGGAGTTAGTTATTCCAATCTCTACAGATTGTGGTTTTCTGGTTAGGAAGTTGAGCATTAAATTGCAGACTGAGGTGCAGAGACCCAGGTTTCATAGTTATCGATGGTGTTAAATGTTGAGCTATAGTCACACGGGTGTTTGTATTGTCCAGGTGATCTAAGGCCATGTGAGGAGCCATTGAGATGGCATCTCCCCATGACCTATTGTGGTAATAGGCAAATTTCAGTGAGCCCCGGTCCTTGCTGAAGCAGGAGTTGATTCTAGCTATGACTAACCTATAAAAGCATTTTATCATCGTAGATGTGAGTGCTACTGGAAGATAATCATTAAAGCAGCTCACACTGCTCCTCTTGGGTGCTGGTATAATTGAAGCAACCATAACAATGAGAGGTTGAAAATATCCTTGAATACAGCCTCCAGTTGGCTGGTTCAAAAAATATATGGATCTCTACTCATCTACAGAGCCACCACAGTTGTACCTTCTCTGGCTGAAAAAGATCAATCTTGGTCCAGAATGGCTTACTCCTTATTCTTATTCCATGACTTTCCTATATCCCTACATCTACGCTATGAAATACCATGAGAATTTTGGATGCCTCCATGAGGGTATCTCTCCAGTTTCTATAGATTCATTCTGTTTAGAGCCTGTTCAGACAAGAACCCTTCCATCCTAGGATACACAGTAAATATAAACTACATATGAGTGTGCATACACACACACATATATATGTATATGTATGAATGTATCTTTGTGTGTGTGTAAATGTGTATGTATATGTATATATGCCACTTCACTGGGACAGGAGACTCTTGCTGAACAGCTTCTGATCAGCATCAGTAGCATTAGGAAGAACTAATAGGTAGTATTTTAGTACTGTAGATTTCACCCAGCCTGTGACCCTAATCCTCTTAATGATACCTTCAGTGGAGCCTTTTCAAATGTCCAAATTGACCACATTAGTTAGTTTGAAGCATAGAAAACCTATACAGGCCCTTCAGCCCACAAAGTTGTGCCGAACATGTCCCTACCCCAGAAATTACTAGGCTTACCTATAGCCCTCTATTTTACTAAGCTCCATGCACCTATCTAAAAGCCTCTTAAAAGACCCTATCATATCCACCTGCAACACCATTACCGGCAGCCCATTCCACACACTCACCACTCTCTGAGTAAAAAATTTACCCCTGACACCTCCTCTGTACCTACCCCCCCAGCACCTTAAACCTATGTCCTCTTGTGGGAACCATTTCAGCCCTGGGAAAAAGCCTCTGACTATCCACACGATCAGTGCCTCTCATCATCTTATACACCTCTATCAGGTCACCTCTCATCCTCCATCGCTCCAAGGAGAAAAAGCCGAGTTCACTCAACCTATTCTCATAAGGCATGCTCCCCAATCCGGGCAACAGCCTTGTAAATCTCCTCTGCACCCTTTCTAAGGTTTCCACATCCTTCCTGTAATGAGGCAACCAGAACTGAGCACAGTACTCCAAGTGGGATCTGACCAGAGTCCTATATAGGTGCAACATTACCTCTCGGCTCCTAAATTCAATTCCACGATTGATGAAGACCAATACACCGTACGCCTTCTTAATCACGGAGTCAACCTGCACAGCTGCTTTGAGTGTCCTATGGACTCGGACCCCAAGATCCTTCCCCAAGTTCTCCTTCCTTATGTGCTCCTTTTGAACTAACTCAGATTTGACAAACATGATTGTCCTTTCTTAAGTCTATGTTGGTGCAGCCTGATTCTCTGAAAAGCCTGTTAACCACTTCCTTAATACTAGGCTCCAGCACTTACTCAGACTGGTTCAGACTGATACATCAGCAATTCCCCATCTATTCTCACTTCTTTCTTAAATAATAATTCAATTTTTGTTTCTCTCATAAACTACTCTGAAATTGATGGAACTTTGGAAAATGATAATCCCCACACTTTCTGGGATGTTTTCTGTGTCTTCTTCTTTGAAGCAATCACAAAATAATTTAATTTTTCTACTGTTTTCTTATTTCCCAGTAGAAATCTATTTATTTGCCCTCCACACAACTACTCCTAATAACTGCTAATTTGGTTTGCACAAGCTACTGTCTGTAGCTTGAAGTCCCTCATGATTATTATGCTAACATTGTTACACACATTTCCTGATTTACTCTATGCTAATATTACTATTATTTGTCACTTTTATCAGTACTCACCAATACTTTCATGCCAGTTCTTAATGTCATAAGACATAGGAGCAAAATTAGGCCATTCAGCTCATCGAGACTGCCCCACCATTCCATCATGGCTGATTCCAGATCCCATTCAACTCCATACACTTGCCTTCTCCCCACATCCTTTGATGCCCTGATCAATCAGGAAATGATCAATTTCCGCCTTAAATACACGCACAGACTTGGCCCAAAATATGGCTGACTAACTTCACCCAAAACACTTTTTTTAATCCTGACTGAGTTTTGTTCTTTTTTTATATAACACATCCCTTATACCTTTTTTTATTACCATTTTGGCAATCTCCCCTAACAATGAACTCTTTGAATACTTTGATCACCTTGCAGCCGTATCTCTCTAATGGCATTAAGCTGGTTCACTTAAGACTATTTTTGCTATCAGTCCATCTATCTTGCTGTTGATGCTCTCCTCTCCCAACTCCCAGCTATTAAAGCTTGCCTACTGTCCTAGTTATCTGATTCAGTCAGAAACTGATCCTAACCATATTCAAATGAAAGGGTCCTGATGAAGGGTTGTGGCCCGAAACATCAACTATACTCTTTTCCATAGATGCTGCCTGGTCTGCTGAGTTCCTCCAGCATTTTGTGTGTGTTGCTTGGATTCTAGCATCTGCAGTCTTTTATGTCACCAGCAGAAAATTTCCTTCTTCCCCACTGTATTGTTGACAAGGCTCCATGAAACCATTTTCTCCCAAACAAACATTTGAGCAAGGTGTACAAATCTCTAGTCTGATTGGCTTTATCCAGAATGCATATTGTTTGGGTAGTAATTATCTTCACTGTTCTACTTTTTCATTAAGCCCAAAGTTGCTCATGCTCCTTCAGCAGAGGCTTCTTAGTGCTATTAAGTTCTTTGGTTTTCTCATCTACAATAGCAAGCAGATCTTTCTCCTCACATACTCTGTAAGATTTGCTCATTTTCCCAATATATCTTGTCATGGCCTTGGAATTTATTTCTCTACCTGAGTTGCACTTTCTCTGGAGCTATGTATCCTGCATTCTATTTTTGTTTTACTACCTCAGTATAATAATGTATCATATGAGCTGTTTGATGGTGTATGAACAAAACTTTTTCTCCACATCTCGGTCTATGTGACAATAACAATAATAAACTACTCGAAGTTCCTCTTCAGCATTGATGAGACATCCTTAAATCTTACATGAAGGTTTGTTTCTCATGTTCATGATTCCAGTCAACAATGTCTCTTCCCAATAAATGCCTGTTCCTGCTCACCCATGGACCATGGTCGGCTTTCTCATCCTCTCTCCAATTGCTGCTCTTGTTCACACAGGGAGCAAGAATATTACATCTCTCATGAGTGTACAGGAGTTAGGACTCTACCTGTTACCGTCTAGATACCTATATCAGCTTCAGTAATAATTACACCATCTTGTCCCACTTAAATGACACATTCTGTAGCACTGAGGGATGCAAATGCCTTTCAGAAAAGAATAAAGTTTCCAGGTAACCACTACCCCACCCCATCTCCCTCTTCCAATATATTGCAGAGACTGACTCTTGGGCTCCAGTTTCAGTGACACTGAGCCAAAATTCTTCAGGCTACAGACACTTACGGTACTTCAGATGTAGTCTGAGATTTCCTTTTAAGTTGAGATGTGAAAGAGTTAAAAGGAACCTGAGGGACTAAGTACTTCACACGGAGGGTGGTGCTTGTTTGGAATGAGCTGCCAGAGAAGGTAGTTGAGGCAGGTACAGTAGTAACATTTAAAAGACATTGGAATAGGTACATGGATCAGAGGGGTTCCCAACCTGGGTAGGGGTCAATGGCATAAGGAAGTTTGGAATGCATGGTTCAGAGGGATATGGGCCAAAAATAAGCATATAGGATTATCTTGGAGACACCATGGTCTACATGGACGAGTTGAGCAGAAGGGTCGGTTTCCACATTGTATGGCTCAATGAATCTATTTCTATTGACTCCCACATATTATAGCAGCAAAGTATCATTAGTCCTGCCTACTTAGGTAATTAAGTTAGATTATTTAAATAATTGACATAGAACATAGTACAGGCCCTTTGGCCTAAAGTGTGGCGTTGACCTATAAAAGCCTACTCCATGATTAATCTAACCTTTCCCTCCTACATAGCTCATAATCCTGCATTTTTCAACATCCATATACCTATCTAGGAGTTCCTTAAATGTCCTTATTGTGTTAGTCTCCAGCAACACACCCAGCGGTGGGTGCCAGACACTTCCCATTCTCTGTGGAAAACCTACCTCTGACATCCCCTTTAAACTTTCCTCTACTCATCTTAAACCGATATCCTCGGTATCAAGGCAATGAAGTAATTTGTGTAATTCTTTAAAGAGAAAACTTCACCGTTGTTCCTGCCTCACCAAAATTAACTTGTTGAGAGATCGGCACACTATTACAAATTGCTTACCACTGCAAATAAGTACTACAAGATTAAGAAAATCATATTGAACAAATATTTAAAATGAAATCAACCCTTTAGCAACAATCCATATTTATTACATTCAGTGGATACAACACACTGTTCTAAACAACATTATGCGTTAACAGACAGACTAATATACTTAGCTACCATATTTAGAGTCAGCTGATGGTAACTTAACCTTTTTTAGCTGCTTAATGAACAATCATGGTATTGTTCAAATTATTGGTTTGTATTAGATTCTTCTCAACATAAAAACAGGGTAGTACTAACTGGCTTAATAGAAAATGTACTGGTGTTAGCTTCAATCTCACCCTCAGGTGTTGTATATCATGTGACTAATTGTTTAATTTACATTAGAAGACTGCATTTTGTCAGTATATTAAAGGCTCAAACCTAGTTTCTCAATGATGACATAAAAAACAAGACAATGAGATAAATTCTAATAGTACAGTGAAATGGTTGTTGTGCAATATTTGGATAACAACTCAAGTCTGGCATGAGGGGTTTACAGTGTAACTTTACCAAGTCACATGTACATTGACTATATTGGCATGTTGTTCAATATGTTTTCATCAACTGACTTTCTTGATTAGTTGAATGTTTATAAAAAATACATTCTGTGTGGTGTATTGTCCAAATACGTCTTCAGATTGACAATATTCAGAATTACGGGCAAAACGTATTTTTTAAAAATTCTAATCATGAGTCTGCCCATTTCGTTTTGCTTATTTATGCTCAAGGCTGTTTTTTGAATAGGGAGACCACTTCACCTACCAGAAACAGCAGGATCTCCCAGTGGCCATCCATTTTAATTCCACTTCCCATTCCCAAGGATATTATTATCAATCTAATACTTCCTTCCTACATAGGCCCCTAATTTCCTTTCATCCATGTGCCTATCCAAAAGTTTCTTAAATGTCCCTACTGTATCTGCCTCTACCACCACCTCTGACAGTGCATTCGTGCACCCACCACTCTCTGTATAAAAAACATAACTGGCATTCCCCGCTGTATTTTCCACCAATCATTTAAAATTATGTCCCCTCATATTAACCAATTCTATTCGAGGAAGAAGGTGCTGACTGTTCACTCTTATCATCTTTTACACGTCTCGTCCTCGTTCACTCCAAAGAAATGCCCTAGCTCGCTCAATCTATCTTCAGAAGACATGCTCTCTAATCCTGGCAGCATCCTGGCAAATCTCCTCTGCACCCTCTCTAAAGCTTCCACATCTTTCCTATAATGAGCTGAATAAAAAAGAGCACAATACTCCGAGTGTAGCCTAGCCAGAGTTTTATAGAGCTGCAACATTACCTCACGGTTCTAGAACTCAATCCTCCAGCTAATTAAGGCCAACACACTATACAGCTTAATCACCATATCAATTTTTGACTAGCATTTTTAATAGAACTATGCTTAATCATTCTCTTCAGCACATCTTGAAGGGTTTTAGATCCCCCACAGCCAGACTCTAGATCCATCTGAACCTGTGCATAATAGTTCTCCTCATGAACAAAACATTTTTTCATTCAAACCCAGGAGCCAGGACACTTTAGATTCTTTGGGCAAAATTATGACTTTATTTTCTAGTTTACACTACAAGGAAAGTAGACATAGTAAAATGTTGAATTCCACTAAATATTCCCCATTGTTTCAGCCGTCAGTAACTGTATCAGAATGTGCCTAATACTTGGAATTTATGCTGTTAACTATCCTCCTGTATTTCATGTAATTCAAATGACTTATTGGCCGAATTGGTTACTGCTTAAGTGGATTATAAGCCATGGGGAAATGTGGGATACGACTTTAAGAGGATTGAGCTTTAGAGTGAATAAGAACCTAGCCATCCACTTCACATCCAAAAATAAACATTTTTCTACACAAAGTCACCATGGCTCTTGTGAAAACAGACCTTTGTTTAGACTTGGAATGATTGATGCTGTTTGCCAGTTAGAAAATAGTTGAAGATCTGGCCTTGATGGGTACCTGACTGGTACCAGACACTCTGTTGATTGATCTTCATAGAAGCAATATTTTCTGGAACAGGAGCTGGAAGAATCAAGTCAACCCAGGGGATGTTCTTTGCATGGGAAATGAGTTAATCAGTGATAATGAAGAAATCTCAACTTCTTCTCACTTGAAGTTGAGAAAAAAAATATATAATTTGTTTCCCAAAGACAATAACCTAACTTTATGCTCTTGCCTGCAGTTTCAATATATTATAATAAGTTGTATATCAAGGATTCTACTTTTCAAATCTAACATGTCTCCAGTAATACAGTTAGTAAGAATTTGAAAATTGCAACTGCTGGAAACACAGAACAGCAAAAAAAACACACCTAAAACAATTGTTTAAGAACTGACATCCTCAAAATATGTCATATTTCTAGATTAACTACTGTGTAATCTAAGTATTTTTGTTTATTTTTGTTAATATTGAATTCTAGTCTCCATCTAGCAAAAGTGGAACTTCCCGATGGATGAACATTTTAATACTGATTTCCATACCTGTTCTGACATGTTGGTCCATGACCTCCTCTTGTACCAAGATGATGCCACGGTCAGGGCGCTGAGGCTACACCTTCTATTCCATCTGGGTAGCCTCCAACCTGATGGCATGAATATTGATTTCTCCTTCCGGTAAACAAATCCTCCCCCCATTCTCCACTGGGATCTTCTCACCCACCCACCACTTCCCCCCTGGATCCCCTCCTTCTTCCCTTTCTCCTATGCTCTTCTCTCCTGTTCTATCAGATTCCTTCTTCTCCGGAGATTTACCTTTCCCACCCACTTGGCTTCACCTGCCACCTTCCATCTGTTTGTGATTTACCTTCTAGCTATAGTCCTTCCTCTCTCCCCACCTTTTTATTCTGGCACCTTCCCCCTTCCTTTCCAGTCCTAAAGAAGGGCCTCAGCCTGAAATGGCGCGAGTTTATTCATTGCCATAGGTGCTGCCTGACCTGCTGTGCTCCCCCAGCATTTTGTGTGCGTAGCTTTGGATTTCCAGCATCTGCAGACTTCCTCATGTTTATAAGTTTTGAAAGGAAAGCTCTGGTTTTTGGTTTTAGATTGTGCTGTCTCACACCTCATTGTCTATGGAATCTCCATAATTTCATAGTGCTCATTAAATTGCTTGATAATCCATTCTACAAGGTTATTACTGTAAACACTTGATATTGCAGTTCACACACAGAAAGGAGAAAACATCAGAAATGTTGTTGGTATTTTGCTCAAAATAGGGATTCAGAAATCATTTTATAATAATTATTTTCAAATGCAGCCTGTGAAGACATCATATTCTAATCTTCTGTACTGTAAAACTCTGTTTTAATGCTTAGTAAATGCTTACTAGCCCTAGGCATGAAATCCAAATCATTTTTATACTTTATGTATTGCTCTTGCTTTTTGCTAAATGTCTTTCATGTTGCTTATGAGACCAAGGTCAAATTATTTATGAAAAAGACTGCTAATTCTCATAATTAAAAATACTTCTTACACACCAGATCAGAATACTCTATAAATAACATGAGTTCCAGCGATAGTGCTCTTTTGTGCTTTATTCAAAACAATAGATTGTTCCATGATCTATTGCCACTGGGGATCAGGCATGAGTCAAGCACTAGCAATCTGCTTCACGCTGGTAAACACTACATTAATTTTAGCAAAGACACAGCTGACAGAATTTCAGCCCAGAAACTTATCATAATCTTCAGATAGTAAATTAAACTTCTGTTATTCTTCATCTTGTGCTTTTGAATTCTTTTCCCCCAAAATCAGAATATTTTTAAACTTCAGGGCAATGGTGCTCTAAATTTATTTTACCATGGTCCATAACGTGACTATTGTCTCAGGTGCAGGAAGACTGAGTGCATGCCTGTTGAAGAGATGGGTGTAATCGGGGTGGATGGGATGAAAATATTTTTATTTCTAAACCAAACATTATTCATAAAAATATACCCGAGCAATAGAATACAATGAGTAAAAGTCTCCCATATCATTCGTGGTGATATCAAGTCAATATATTTATTGTCTGTAGTAGTGCAATCACTCGAGTTGTCTATGATATTCTCCTTAGGGGTTATTCCCTGAACGAACATTGCCTGTGCATGACTTTGTTTAACATGGGGAGGCTGATGCCTGGGCAGCCACCTCATGGTCTTTGACAGATCAGGGTCAGGGTCCAGTGGTGTGAAATGCAAAATGACTGGGGACCCTTCTCTGCCATTGTTGAAGGGGTCATTACCTTCCGCCAGCTCCACCACCGAGGCCTTGGTTGGATCACTCTTCATCTGGAATCTCCAGTCTCCCCCTTCACCTTACCGCCATGGAACCAAACTCCAGACAGCATCACTCTCGGGATTTCAGGAACTCAAGTCTCTCCACTGCGACAAGGTGACAATCTTTGGAGAAGTTTATCTGCATACATTGTCTGTTTAAGGCTCTTCGCTAGGGCTTGGCTCATGACCCCACTGAGGCAGTCAACGGCAAGATCTTTAGAGTGGCAGAAAGAGGAACTTTAGAGTCTTAGTGAAACAAGCAATTAAGATGTTTATGCAAATACAAGGGAAAGTAACCAATGCATTTACAACACAGATTGATCTTGACATTTATCCAAAACAATTGCAGCCAAACGTGGTTGCACAACATTTACTCTATAAAAAGGGTTAGTTATTCAGCAGACAGGAGAAAATAGTTGACAGCAAACAATTGCAAATAAAGCTACTAAAACAGTCAAAGAAATAACAATTCCTTCAGCAAGTGACTTGAAGCAAGTTCTAACAGATTAATAGCATTCAAGTAAGCTGCTGAGTCCTCCAACACAAACAGTTATTTGAGCATCTGTCTTGCATTTAACCCCCTTTGCAAATGTGTATCTTACACTTAATTGAAAAGCAGTTCCAATCCACATCAATTCCTCAACCCCCACCCCCTCAAACCCTTAGCCTGAGGTATGGCTTAGTTTGAAAAGTAACTTGATATAGAATGATCTGGGAGAACATAAGACCCCTTTATTATACAGAATTTTTTTTCTGCATACCCACGTCAGTTTGGCTGATTAATACCAGTCAAAATAAAATATCATGCAATGGGCTAAATTAGCAAATTTGTTGTCATTTTCAATATCCACAAAATGCAACCAGTTATCAAAATCGGCAGAAGTAACACTGTAATTTGATGCTTTATGGTGAATGGGTTAAATAAACAAGGTGACTAAATTCCCGTTAATAGCCTATCTTTCGTAGTTTCTTCAGGCAGCAGGTAAAAAGGGATTCTTCTCAGTAAGCCAGCAGCATCCCTATCCCTATTTTGCTTTGCAATTTTTAGACTGCTGTTCATAGAGTTTATCTTAAAGTGTAAGTATTTAAATTGACCTTTTATCTCAAAATGATCCTGCAGTTCGTCACTCCCTATCCTATTGTGTGTCTGGTTCAATGGACAATAAAGATGTGTTTTACTTTAGAACTATAAGACTATAAGATATAGGAGCAGAATTAGGCTATTTGGCCTATTGAATCTGCTCTGCCATTTCATCATGGCTGATCCATTTTTCCCAACAGCTTCAATCTCCTGCCTATAGAATATAGAACATGGAATATAGTACAGGCCATTAGACCCATGATGTTGTGCTGACCTTTTAAACTACTCTAATGTGGCGACCCACTTCCTAGCGCACTCGAACCGGCTCACAAATAGCCAGTGCGCCGGCATAAAGGCCAGTCCCAAAAGGGCGCCAAGTCTGCTTCACTAACAAAGGGAAAAGCCAGCGCGGGACTGTGAATACGTGCCCCCTACAGCATCCGCGCGCGGGACAGGACTGTGAATACGTGCCTCCTACAGCATCCGCGCACGGGACAGGACTGTGAATACGTGCCTCCAACAGCATCCGCGCCCGCGAAGCGAAGCCGTGAAGTTTGAATAAAATTTTCTTTAACTGCTGTTTACTGACTCCGTGTCGTTATTTTAGTGCTGCGTGTAGCGCACCGCTACAATTGGTGACCTCGACGGTCCAAACAATTTTTGGACCGGAGATGAACGACGCCGCATCTGTTCATGGAGTTTCGTTGAAACTGCCAAGCTTCTGGACGCTGTGACCTCACCTGTGGTTCCAGCAAGCAGTAGCCCAATGCCATGTCCGGTAGATAACCTCAGAGGCCACACGTTACTACTACGTGGTGAGCTCCCTCGACCAGGACACAGCGGCCCAGGTTGAGGGTTTTCGTAGAGTCTCCCCCAGCGGACGGCAAGTACACGGAATTCAAAGCCCTGCTCATAAGGACTTTGAACGGCAGCACAGTAAGGACCAATGGCACTCGTACGGTGCAGCTACAGTTCAGCTCCAGCCGGTTCACGTGGGACTTCACACTGGCCACCGTAGCCCAACCACTTCTGGGTGCGGATTTTTTGCGGGCTCACAGCCTACTGGTCGACCTGCCCAGGAAGAGACTGGTCCACACCGAGACCTTTCAGATGTTCTCCCTGGGTGAAGCCCAGTTGCCGGCCCCTCACCTGGACTCCATCATGCTGTCCGACAACAACTTCACCAGGGTCCTGGCGGATTTCCCATCGGTTCTGACACCGCAGTTCATGGCAGCCATGCCCAGACACGGCGTACAGCACCACATCCTGACCCAGGGACCACCCCTCCATGCCCGTGCTCGAAGACTTCCCCTGGACAAGCTCTGACTGGCGAAGGAGGAGTTCAAGAGGATGGAGGAATTGGGGATCATACGGCAGTCCGAAAGCCCATGGGCCTCCCTCCTGCACATGGTGCCCAAAGCGACAGGGGGCTGGAGACCATGCGGCGACTACCACAGGCTGAACGAGGCTACAACACCGGACCGCTACCCTGTGCCGCACATTCAGGATTTTGCAACAAACCTGCACGGCTCACGGATCTTCTCCAAGGTAGACCTCGTCCGAGGGTACCATCAAATCCCGATGCGTCCTGACGACGTCCCCAAAACGGCTCTCATCACCCCGTTTGGCCTTTTCGAGTTCCTCCGCATGCTGTTCGACCTAAAGAATGCCGCACATACGTTCCAGCGGTTAATGGACGCAGTGGGACGTGACCTGGACTTTCATCTACTTGGACGACATCCTGATAGCCAGCAGCAGTCGTCAAGAGCATCTGTCCCACCTCCGTCAACTCTACACCTGACTGAGTGAATACGGTCTAACAATCAACCCGGTCAAATGCCAGTTCGGGCTCGACACCATCGACTTCCTGGGCCACAGGATTACAAAAGACGGGGCAACCCCTCTGCCCGCTAGGGTAGACGCAGTCCGCCATTTTCCCTGACCCACCACAATCAAAGGCCTTTAGGAATTCGTGGGTATGGTAAATTTCTACCACCGCTTCCTCCCTTCAGCTGCCCGGATCATGTGCCCCCTGTTCGCCCTGATGTCGGGTCCAGGCAAGGACATTACCTGGGATGAGGAGTCCGCTGCCGCTTTCATTAAAACAAAAGACGCCTTGGCAAATGCCGCGATGCTAGTGCACCCCAGAATGGACGTCCCTACCGCCCACACAGTGGACACATCTAACACAGCAGTCGGTGGGGTACTGGAGCAACTCATCGCGGGTCGCTGGCAACCCCTGGTGTTTTTCAGCAAACACCTGCGGCCATCTGAGCTCAAATACAGTGCTTTCGACCGGGAACTGTTGGCGCTATAACTGGCAATCCGGCATTTCAGGTACTTCTTAGAAGGTAGGCCTTTCACCGTGTTCACGGACCACAAGCCGTTTACCTTCACATTCACGAAGGTGTCCGATCCCTGGTCATCCCGCCAGCAGCGACATCTGTCCTACATCTCCGAATACACGACGGATGTCCGGCACGTCTCGGGTAAGGACAGTGTCGTGGCGGAGGCGTTCTCTCGCCCTAACATTCATGCCCTTTCCCAAGGGGTAGACTTTGAGGCGCTGGCAGAGGCGCAGCAGACAGACGAGGAGATCCCTAGTTACAGAACCGCAGTCTCTAGTTTGCAGCTCCAGGACCTCCCCGTAGGCCCAGATGAGAGGACCCTACTCTGTGGCATCACCACCGGCCACCCCCGTCCCGTTGTCCCGGCAAACTGGCAGCGCCGTGTTTTCGACTCCATTCATAACTTAGCGCACCCCTCCATCAGGACAACCGTCTGGATGGTCTCCAGCAGGTTCGTTTGGCACGGTCTCCACAAGCAGGTCAGTAAATGGGCCAGAACGTGCATGCACTGCCAGACGGCCAAGGTGCAGTGGCACACCAAAGCCCTGCTGCAGCAGTTCCACCCCACCCACCGACGTTTCGACCACATTCATGTGGATATCGTGGGCCCCCTGCCCCCTGCGCGGCACCTCCTCGCTATCGTGTACCGGTTCACCAGATGGCCAGAGGTGATCAGGCTCACCAACACCACCTCCGAATCTTGCACCTGGGCACTGATCGCCACCTGTGTGTCCAGCTTTGGTGTACCGGCCCACATTACCTCCGACAGAGGCGCTCAGTTCACCTCCAGCCTGGGGTCAGCTATGGCCAGCCTTTTGGGGACGCAGATGCACCACACCACTGCCTACCACCCACAGTTGAACAGACTAGTGGAGCGTTTCCACCGTCACAAGAAGTCGGCTCTCATGGCCCGCCTGCGAGGAGCTAACTGGGTGGACGAGCTTCCCTGGGTCCTACTCGGCATCTGCATGGCGCCCAAAGACGATCTGCACACCTCGTCGGCCGAGTTGGTGTACGGCGCGCCCCTGGTCGTCCCAGGAGAGTTCATACCAGCCCCAAGGGGTCACGACGAAGAACCCGCAGCAGTCCTGGGCAGACTACGCGAGAGGCTCGACAATCTGGCCCCCATACCCACTTTGCAGCATGGGCAGAACCTGACCTGCTACCCAAAGACCTGCAGAACTGTAAGTTTGTGTTTGTACGAAGGGGCGGGCATCGGCCACCGCTGCAACGGCCCTACAAGGGGCCGTTTACGGTGCTCAGGAACAACGGGTCCAGGTTTTCACAGTGGACCGACTCAAACCAGCCGATGTGGATGTGGCGCAACCGCTCGAGTTCCCGGCACCGCGGCACAGGGGCCGACCTCCCAAACAGGGTCCAGCCCAGACTGTGGACATTGGGGGGTGTATCGCCGGTTCTGGGGGGGGGGGGGTTATGTGGCAACCCACTTCCTAGCGCACTCAAACCGGCTCACAAATAGCCAGCGCGCCGGCATAAAGGCCAGTCCCAAAAGGGCACCAGGTCTGCTTCACTAACAAAGGGAAAATCTCGCGCGGGACTGTGAATACGTGCCTCCTACAGCATCCGCGCCCAGGGAGGGCGGGATCAGGGAGGCTTTAAAGCGAAGCCGCGAAGTTCAAATAAAATCTTCTTTAACTGCAGTTTACCGACTCCTTGTCGTTATTTCAACGCTGCACGTAACTAAGATCATTCTAACCCTTTCTTGCCATTTAGCCCTCCATTTTCCTGTCATCCATGTGCCTATCTAAGAGTTCCTCACATGTCCCTAGTTCATCAGCTCCTGCCACCACCCCTGGTAGGGTATTCCATGCTCTGACCACTCTGTTAAAAACAAACTTACCTCTGATGTTCCTCTCCTCCCCCTTGTTTTTTTCCAATCACCTTAAAGTGATTGGTATTAGCCATTTCCACCCTGGGGAAAAGGTCTTTGGGTTTCCACTCAATGTATGGCTTTTATCATCTTGTACACTTCGATCAAGTCCCTTCTTATCCTCCCTTGCTCCAAACAGAAAAGTCTAGCTCATTCAACCTATCTTCATAAGATATGATCTCTAATGCCCAGTCCACCTTCTTCCACATTGTCTCAAATTTTTAAAAACTGAACTCTGGATGTGAAATTGACAGTATAGAATAAAAATAATCTTCCTGGTGTTTAGGTTTTCTGTTATACTGTCTGAAATATAACTGACAAGGAAAATATCCAAAGAGCTTGTAGCTTTCATCCAGTGGAAATTGCCATTAGGAACAGACCACTGTTCATTGAGCTGATAATACTATGAAAGCATGGCCAGGAAAAAGCTTGTGGAATCAATATCATTTCACACAATAGCAAAAGGAAAAATATTTTTTTTAACTGTAAAAGTTAGAAATTATCCTTAGAGGAAATCAAATGCAAACAAAAATAATATTCAGAATCAGAATCAGGTTTAATATCGCTGGCATGAGTTTTGTTGTATGCCAGTGATATTAAACCTGATTTTGATTCTGATTCTGATTTATTTTTGATTGTGTTTGTTTTCGTCTAAGGATCTTTTCTAAATTTTACTGTTTCTTTTAATGTTGAACTAGTGAAATTCCTGCCTGCTTTACTAGTAGACCAGGGAAAAATTACACAGCAGTTGGTACCAGCATATTTAAGTGTAGTCTGAAATGACATCCGATTTCTTTCTCTCCTTGTTCTTTTTCTAATGGTTGTGTTTTTCAGATATGCCAGGAATATTGGTGAAGTCACATTTATTGTCCATACCTAGAGCAGGTGCATTAAGAGTGAAGGTACCTACCGAGGCAGCCAGAAGTTCTCAATTAGTTACTAGTGAGGGTTGGAGAAAAGAAGGAGACAGTTGGTCATGGAGAATTGGAATCTACTCACTGAGGTAAACCTTTCTACTTAAAGTTCTTACGATGTTCCGATGTGTTTTGTAATCGATTTGAATTACAATCATTGTGAAAAGCTATTAATAAGAGAACCTTTTTTCAGCTCCATAGAGCACTGGATCAGATTAAAAGTGATCAACAATCACAGACAAGTCACAATGAAGGTAATCCAGATTTGTACCAGATTCATGTCCCTGAGGAAAGGTTCCGCTGTTCTGATCCAACAAATAAGATGCCGGAGGAACTCAGTGGGTTAGACAGCATCTGTGGAGGGAAACAGACAATCGATGTTTTGGGTCTTGACACCATCAGCTGCGTCTGTGGCAGGTGAATAGCAGACGACCATGAAGCATCCCTCCTCTAGAGTTTTCTGGTACGGAGCTTTCTTTAATTGTGACTCCCATCCATCCACAGATACTGAAAGAGACCTCAGTCTCTGGCTCAGATGCTGAACAGAGAGTATTTTAAGATCATGGCATGATGCCATGGTGGGACATTGTCTGTGACCCTCCTGCTGTCTAATCCTTATACCTGCAGTGCCACTTGGTTCGTTCTTGCTATGTTTATTTATGCTCTTGATTGTACCCAGTGCTCAAAGACATCGGCTAAATCTGCAATGGATCTAGCCGGGATGAAATGGGGTTTATGTGGGTTGGCTGCATGTTGACAGGTCCTTTTTGCAAATTATTGTCCAGCTGTGTTGGCAAATTACTACATAATAAAGCTCAATCATTGCCATCACTATTAATAGGATGCAGTGGGAGGGAAGAATAAACATCACATAAGCCCCACTCAAGGTCCGTTTATATGTAGGTGTCGTGACACAGAGTCCAATGTGCTGTCATCTTCAGCAGAATTACTGTGGACCATGCTTACCACTAGTGGTTAACAGTTAGGTGCACTGTTGTACATATTAGCAAGGGTAAAGTACTTTATTCCAGAGCATGGGAAGGTACAAGGGATATTTTGCAGTGTGCTACACTAGAATTAAATCATTCAGCCCACTGAGTCTCCTCCACCATTCAATCATGAACAAGGAGTTGGTTGTGGACTACAGGAGGAATGGAGACAGGCTAACCCCTATTGATGTCAATGGTTCTGGGGTTGAGAGGGTGAACAGCTTAAAGTTCCTTGGCATAAACGTCACCGAGAATCTCACAGCAGCGCCTCTTTCACCTCAGGTGGTTGAAGGAGTTTGGTATGGGCCCCCAAATCCTAAAAACTTTCTACAGGGGCACAACTGAGAGCATCCTGACTGGCTGCATCACTGCCTGGTATGGGAACTGTACCTACCTCAACTGCAGGACTCTGCAGAGAGTGGTGCGGACAGTCCAGGCATCTGTAGGTGTGAAGTTCCCACTATTCAGGACATTTACAAGAACAGGTGTGTAAAAAGGACCGAAAGGATCCCTTATCATTGATATTTCAGCAATTGATATTTTCTTATACTTGTGTCTACTTTGCAATCTTGCATTAAACATCAAACACTAAAATCTTGACTTTGATATATGCCCTGCTAATTCAACAAGTAACCTTGGCCGTATTCCATGCCCTGCCCATGTGGCCTGTAAGCAGGCATTGTCACCACATCCTCTGTTAAAACAAATGAATTGAACATCATAGAAAAGCATTAAGGAACTGAAGTCATGGCTGACTTCTGCTTTTCTATTCTCACTAAACTCAATAAACAGAGCGCAGACCAGAATTCAAACTGGATGTCGGACATTCTGATTCTGTACCATTGAAACAATGCAGGAAAAGACAAGAGATGATTGCCCATAAATGCAAGAGATTCTGCAAATGCTGGAACAAAAAGGTGGGGGTGGGGAAGTGAACGTGTGTCCATGGCCCCTTCATGCACTTCAAACCATTCCTTCACCCACCTACTTTTTCCCTCACCTGGCACCACCTATCACCTACAACACACTGGAGGAACTCAGCGGGTCGGGCAGCATCGGTGGAAACGAGCAGTCAGCATTTCGGGCTGAGACCCTTCGTCCACGGATGCTGCCCGACCCGCTGAGTTCTTCCAGCGTGCTGTACGTGTGTTCCTCCGAATGTCCATTTTAATTGATGGTCATTGAAACCGTCAGGGCAAGATTAGGGAAGGCATTATGTGACCATCTCCTGTATTAAAACATCATTAAATTCATATTTTTGTCACTTAATGTGCAGCTCAAGGCACGTCTGCTTTGTCATTTAATATTCTGGATAATTGCATATTCAAGGGCCCAACCCATATCATAACAAAAGACGTATTTTCAACGCCAGGAGTTTTAGCTCAGAAGCTTTCAGACTAGTCAGCAGTATTGAATATTTAAAGGGGTTCTGCTAGTCGAGATGTGCAAATTTAGCTGTCTACATTCAAAATCCTAAAGTTGAGTGTGTGTGATAATACCGAAGCCATTAAAACTGCAGAACATTTATGCCTTTGTTCTTAAAAAGTATAAAACAGTGCAAAGCAAGAAAAACTAGATCCTCTTTGCAGGGTTGAAAAAAGCCTTTTATATCTCCCAGTTACGGTTTCCATGTGGATCAGTTTAATCAGTCATAATAGCCCCAACGGAAAGCAATGGCAAATGACGAATGAACTCTCTACTTCTCAGAAGGTTATCTCAATTTTAAATTGTGCCACCGAGTCTAAGGTTGGTAACAAAAGGACTACATTCCTGCTCCCTTGAAAAAAGCCTATCAAATGGGACCTAATTTAACCATATAACCATATAACAATCACAGCACGGAAACAGGCCATCTCGGCCCTCCTAGTCCGTACCGAACTCTTAATCTCACCTAGTCCCACCTACCCGCACTCAGCCCATAACCCTCCACTCCTTTCCTGTCCATATACCTATCCAATTTTACTTTAAAGGACACAACTGAACTGGCCTCTACTACTTCTACAGGAAGCTCATTCCACACAGCTATCCCTCTCTGAGTAAAGAAATACTCCCTCGTGTTTCCCTTAAACTTCTGCCCCCTAACTCTCAAATCATGTCCTCTCGTTTGAATCTCCCCTACTCTCAATGGAAACAGCCTATTCACGTCTATCTGTCCCTCTCAAAATTTTAAATACCTCGATCAAATCCCCCCTCAACCTTCTACGCTCCAATGAATAGAGACCTAACTTGTTCATCCTTTCTCTGTAACTTAAGTGCTGAAACCCAGGTAACATCCTATTAAATCGTCTCTGCACTCTCTTTAATTTATTGATATCTTTCCTATAATTCAGTGACCAGAACTGTACACAATATTCCAAATTTGGCCTTACCAATGCCTTGTACAATTTTAACATTACATCCCAACTTCTGTACTCAATGCTCTGATTTATAAAGGCCAGCGTTCCAAAAGCCTTCTTCACCACCCTATCTACATGAGACTCCACCTTCAGGGAACTATGCACTGTTATTCCTAGATCTCTCTGTTCCACTGCATTCCTCAGTGCCCTACCATTTACCCTGTATGTTCTATTTGGATTATTCCTGCCAAAATGTAGAACCTCACACTTCTCAGCATTAAACTCCATCTGCAAACATTCAGCCCATTCTTCTAACCGGCATAAATCTCCCTGCAAGCTTTGAAAACCCACCTCATTATCCACAACATCTCCTACCTTAGTATCATCAGCATACTTACTAATCCAATTTACCACCCCATTGTCCAGATCATTTATGTATATTACAAACAACTTTGGGCCCAAAACAGATCCCTGAGGCACCCCGCTAGTCACCGGCCTCCATCCTGATAAACAAGTATCCACCACTACTCTCTGGCATCTCCCATCTAGCCACTGTTGAATCCATTTTATTACTCCAGCATTAATACCTAACGACTGAACCTTCTTAACTAACCTTCCATGTGGAACTTTGTCAAAGGCCTTGCTGAAGTCCATATAGACTATATCCACTGCCTTACCCTCGTCAACATTCCTTGTAACTTCTTCAAAAAATTCAATAAGGTTTGTCAAACATGACCTTCCACGCACAAATCCATGCTGGCTACTCCTAATCAGATCCTGTCTATCCAGATAATTATAAATACTATCTCTAAGAATACTTTCCATTAATTTACCCACCACTGATGTCAAACTGACAGGTCTATAATTGCTAGGCTTCCTTCTAGAACCCTTTTTAAACAATGGAACCACATGAGCAATACGCCAATCCTCCGGCACAATCCCCGTTTCTAATGACATCTGAAAGATCTCTGTCAGAGCTCCTGCTATCTCTACACAAACTTCCCTCAAGGTCCTGGGGTATATCCTGTCAGGATTTGGAGATTTATCCACTTTTAAATTTCTTAAAAGCGCCAGTACTTCCACCTCTTTAATTGTCATAGGTTCCATAACTTCCTTACTTGTTTCCCACAATTTAATATCCTTCTCCTTAGTGAATACCGAAGAGAAGAAATCGTTCAAAATCTCTCCCATCTCCCTCGGCTCCACACATAGCTGACCACCCTGATTCTCTAAGGGACCAATTTTATCCCTCACTATCCTCTTGCTTTTAATATAACTGTAGAAACCTTTCGGATTTACTTCCACCTTATTTGCCAAACCAACCTCATATCTTCTTTTAGCTTTTCTAATCTCTTTCTTAAGATTCCTTTTACATTCTTTATACTCCTCGAGCAATTCCTTTACTCCATGCTGCCTATATTTATTGTAGACATCCCTCTTTTTCCGAACCAAGTTTCTAATATCCCTTGAAAACCATGGTGCTTTCAAACTTTTAACCTTTCCTTTCAACCTAACAGGAAGATAAAGATTCTGTACCCTCATAATTTCACCCTCAAATGACCTCCATTTCTCTATTACATCCTTCCCATAAAACAACTTGACCCAATCCACTCTCTCTAAATCCCTTCACATCCCCTCAAAGTTAGCCTTTCTCCAATCAAAAATCTCAACTCTAGGTCCAGTCCTGTCCTTCTCCATAATTATATTGAAGCTAATGCTATTGTGATCACTGGATCCGAAGTGCTCCCCAACACATACATCTGTCAGCTGACCTATCGCATTCCCTAACAGGAGATCCAACACTGCCCCATCTCTAGTCGGTACTTCTATGTATTGCTGCAAAAAACTATCCTGCACACATTTCACAAACTCTAAACCATCCAGCCCTTTTACAGAATGAGCTTCCCAATCTACGTGTGGAAAATTAAAATCTCCCACAATCACCACTTTGTGTTTACTACAAATATCTGCTATCTCCTTACACATTTGCTCTTCCAACTCATGCTCCCCATTAGGTGGCTTATAATACACTCCTATCAGTGTCACTACACCTTTCCCATTCCTCAATTCCACCCAAATAGTCTCCCTAGAGGAGCTCTCTAATCTATCCTTCCAAAGCACCGCCATAAGATTTTCTCGGACAAGCAATGCAACACCTCCTCCTCTGGCCCCTGCTACTCTATCACACCTGAAGCAACTAAATCCAGGAATATTTAGTTGCCAATCACACCCTTCCTGCAACCATGTTTCACTAATAGCTACAACATCATAATTCCAGGTAGCAATCCACGCTTTAAGCTCATCCACCTTTCTTACAATGCTCCTAGCATTAAAATAGATACATTTAAGATACTCTCCACCTCCTCCTCTCTTTTCATCTTAACAATGCATTCAAATTTATTATCCTTTTCTTTCTTCTCCCCTACATCTTCAGGCTGAGTGCATCCCTTCTCCATCACCTGCCTTTCCTCCCTCACACACAGTCTACTTACTTGCTCTACTGGTGAACTAACCTCCTCTCCCATAGTTTCCTCAAATTGATTCTCGCCCCCCCATCTTACTCGTTTAAAGTCTGCCCTGTAGCCCTAGCAAACCTCCCCGCTAGGATATTGGTCCCCCCAGGATTCAAGTGTAACTCGTCCTTCTTGAACAGGTCACGCCTGCCCCAGAAGAGGTCCCAATGACCCAGAAACTTGAATCCCTGCCCACTGCTCCAATCCCTCAGCCATGCATTCATCCTCCACCTAATTCCATTCCTACTCTCACTGTCGCGTGGCACAGGCAGTAATCCCGAGATTACTACCTTTGCAGTCCTTCTTCTTAACTGCCTTCCTAACTCCCTGTACTCTTGTTTCAGGACCTTTTCCCCTTTCCTACCTATGTCATTGGTACCTACATGTACCACGACCTCTGGCTCTTCACCCTCCCACTTCAGGATATCTTGGACAAGATCAGAAACGTCCCGAACCCTGGCACCAGGGAGGCAAACTACCATCTGGGACTCCTGATCACCTCCACAGAACGGCCTGTCTGAACCCCTGACTATCAAATCCCCTATTACTATGGTCCTCTTTCTTCTATCCCTCCCCTTCTGAGCTACAGGGCCGTCCTCTGTGCCGGAGGCCCGGCCACTGTCACTTCCTCCAGGTAGGCTGTCCCCCCCAACTGTACTCAAACATGAGTACTTATTATCAAGGGGTACAGCCACTGGGGTACTCTCTAGTACCTGCCTCTTCCCCTTCCTGACCGTGACCCACCTATCTGCCTCCCGTGGCCCCAGAGTGACCACCTGCCTGTAACTCCTCTCTATCACCTCCTCACTCTCCCTGACCAGACGAAGGTCATCGAGCTGCAGCTCCAGTTCCCTAACTCTGTCCCTCAGGAGCTGCAGTTCGGCGCACCTGGCGCAGATGTGGACGTCCGGGAGGCTCGGAGACTCCAGGATCTCCCACATCCGACACCGAGAACAACAAGCTGCCCTCACACTCATATTTCCCGAATAACTGAAAATAACAAGGAGAACTAAAAGATAAGCCGACTGTGCCCTCTTCCGCCTAAGCCCTCTGAGCCCAAGCCCTACGCTCTGCTCCTGGCTCACTCTGCTGCCCGCAAACGAAGCTGCCCGCTGCTTAAGGCTGCGTCCTTTTTATATCTTCCCTCCTTCCCAGGCCTCCTTCACGCGGCTGTTCAGTCCCGTCTCTCAGAACTCCGATCTGAGAAGCAATTTGAAAATGGCCACCGCCGCACTTCCTCTCAAAGCTTCGCTGTCTTCTTCCAAAAGAGAACTACCTCACTCTTTCTCTCCTTTTTATATCTTCCCTCCTTCCCAGGCCTCCTTTGTGTGCCTGTGCAGTCCCGCCTCTCAGAACTCCGATCTGAGAAGCAATTTGAAAATGGCCGCCACCGCACTTCCTCTCAAAGCCTGGCTGTCTTCTTCCAAAAGAATTTGCTTCAGGTCCTCTTGATAATCCAACCAAACATCCTGAAGCAGTCCACTGAAGTTTTAGGATTAAATTAGGAAGTGATAGACATTCTTTCTGGCTCTTCCAGTTTTCTACAGGCTCACTAGCCACTTTGTTACCATGGGGAAACACAGTAGTATATTCCTCTTGTTGTATGAGCTGGTAGTCTGACAAAATCTAACCTGTCATGATTTTTGGCCTCAAGGCCAACCATACAGAACAATTCCAAGTCACAGTTCCTTGCGGCGTGTTGTTGTGATACCCAACATTTTAGAAACAGCTTCTTTGCCTCCACCATCAAAATCCTGAGCGGACAATTTAATACCATTTAATTTATATATTTATGTCCTGCAGCTGCAAAACAACACATTTCACACCACAGGCCAGTGATATTAAACCCGATTCTGATTCACATAAATGTTCTGTACATTTTACCTGCTGGGCAGCAAGGAGATCACTGGTTTAATTTCTGCTGTCATTAGAAAGAATTAAACGATGTAGATTGAAACATACAGTAAAATGCATCATTTTTGTCAATAACCAACAGAGAATGTGCTCAGGGCTCCAGAGTTTGGAGTTCTACTTCAACATTGTCTGCACTAGAGTTTAGATCGTAAGAACTCACAACACAAGAGCAGATTTAGGTCATTTTTACCATCAGGTGCACACTGCCATTCCATCATGGCTGATTTATTATCCCCTCAATAACGTTCTCCTGCTGTCTTCCCATACCCTTTGATGCTCTGACCAACCAAGAACCCACCAACCTCTGCTTTAAGTATTCTGCATGACTTGGTCTCCCACACCCATCTGTGGCAATGCATTGCCTTATTTCATATTCCCATTCGGATATGTCCATACATGGCCTCCTCTACTGCTATGATGAGGCCCAGTTCAAGCTGGAGGAGCAACACCTCATATGTGGTCTGGGTAGTCTCCAGCCCCTCAGCATGAACGTTGAATGCTCCAACTTCTAGTAATCCCCTCCCTCTCCCTTCCCCCATCACTCTGTCTCCTCTTCTAGCTGCCTATCGCTTCTCTCATGGTTCTGCCTTCTACTATTACTCACAGTGCTTTCCCCTTACTTTCCTTCTTCACCTTTCCTGCCTATCCCCTCCCTCACCCACCCCTTGATCTTTCCTCTAATTGGTCTTTAACCTGGCACCTACCAGCCTTCTCCTTCCCACCCTCTCCCCACCTTCTTTATAGGGCCCCTGCCCCCTCCCTCTTCAGTCCTGACGAAGGGTCTCGGCCTGAAACGTTGACTGCTCGTTTCAACAGATGCTGCCCGACCTGCTGAGTTCCTCCAGCGTGTTGTACGTGTTGATTTGACCACAGCATCTGCAGTGTACTTTGTGTGCACTATTTCACTTCCCTCTGGATAAATAGATTCTGTCTCATCCCTGTTCTAAATGGATGTCCCTCTATTCTAAGGCTGTGCCTTTATGCCCAGGGCCCGCCCACTTTTGGAAACATCCTCTCCACATCTGCTCTATATCAGCCTTTCAATATTTAACAGGTTTCATTGAGATTTCCCCCTCATTCTTCTAAACTCCAGTGAGTACAGGCCCAGAACCAGCAAATGCTCCTCATATGTTAACCCTCTCATTCCCAGATTCATTCATGTGAAGTTCCACTGAACAATACTAGGACATGTTTCCTTAGATAAGGGGCCCATAACTGTTCATAATACTCCAAGTGTGATCTGACCAATGCCTTATAAAGCCTCATATTACATCTTTGCTCTTATATCCTCATCCTCTCAAAATGAATGCTTACATGGCATTTGGCTTCTTTGCCACTGACTCAACTTGCAAGTTAACCTTTAGGGAACCCCACATGAGGACCCTCAGTTCCCTTTGCACCTCCGTCCCGTGACACACGTGGGTTTCCTCAATGTGCTCTGGTTTCCTCCCAGGTTCCATTGACGTACCGGTTAGTAGGTTAATTGGACTTCGTAAATTGTGCTGCGATTAAGCTAGGGTTAAATAGGTGGGTTGCTGGGTGGTTCAGCCTGTTCCATGCTGTATCTCTAAATAAATAAAATTTTAATCAAATTCCATGAAGGGACACTGATGGATATTCAATGATCTGCTTTTAAAAATAAAAAGCAGTTCAGTACAGCACCTTTGAAGTATATACTCCTTTTCACCAACAGAAAATCCAACAAAATCTTTTAAATGCAGCCAGAATCAAAGCATGTGCTTATGTTTTATTCCAGGGATACAACATTTATATGGGCAATGCCAGACACAGGCACATGCAAAGAAAACAACATTTGGTATTTTTGTTTGAAAGGATTGAGCTACTTTTTGGCAGGAATCAAATACAGCATGAATGATTCATTAGGATTTCGCTGTAAGACCATTTAGGATGCACAATTAAACAAAGCCATGTAGATTTTCTGACAGGGCATAAACTCTGCACTGAAGCTAAAGGTCAGGTTAGCTAACATACATTAAGAGGTTTCTTATCAGGAATGTGCCTGTGAGGGGGGAATTGCGTCTGCTGCATGATTTAAGCTTATAAACAGGCATCCAGAGTTTACAAATTTACTGCTGCTGGTCCCTGAGCAAAGACATCAGTGGGAGGAGTCGAGTGGCTCAAGGCCCGGCAAGTTTGTGAGCACCATGGTGATGGGTGATCGAGGCCTGCAGGAGGTGAGGAGGTTTATTCATTGCTCAGAATTGAACGTTGCCACCATGTCCAGGCATTATTACTCAGCACTGCTGGTAATGGTGAGTCATCCTCTTAAATACTGAAATCCTTCTGGTGAAGTATTCACTTCCTGTTGTCAGCTAGGGAGGCTGAGGATGGAAATTCAGAAGAGATAAAGTCAGGTTGATTTGCAGATTGGAAGGGAATACGTGCTCCCATGTTCCCATGCACCTGCTGCCCTTGTCCTCTTAACGTTAAGTGCACGTGGTGAATTTTGTTGATGTACACAGTGATAGTAGTGGTGGGCGTAAAAGCAAAAGGTATCAGGTAGCTTATTAGTTAAACAACTGCCCTCTCCTGGGCGATGTTTAGTATCTTTAGCATCATGGAGCCAGACTCATTTAGAAAAATTGGAAGTGCCTCACAATATTCCTGATGTGTTTTGTAGATGGTGGAAAGTCTTTGGGGTGTTCACTTTCTACAGAGCTTCCTGGCCAGGTCTTGCAGCAACAAGAAGAATATGGGTGGTCCAATTCAGACCCTGCTCAATGGCTGATCGGGCATATTCTAGAGGGTATATAACTAATATTAAGTTCAACAGCAGCCATTCTTCAGACATGAACATGGATTGTAGATTAAATTTAAAATGCAGCCCTGAACAACAGTTTTCCTGGAGCTCTGGACACCAGTTGATTAAAAACCAGACAATGCTGATTAACATTCAGTTTATGTGTATGGAGTATGGGTGCAAAAATTATATGTAATTCAAAGGAAGCACTGTCGATACACTGTAACTGCAAAAACACCCTGCTGTTACCCTTAATCTTCAGCATGCAAAATGTCACGTAATATTGGGTCAACCAGGGCACTTCCTCCAAGAGCATCTCAATATGATGCCAGTTGCTCATTTTTGTTAAATAAAGCACTACTGTATCCATTAGCTTCGGTGTCTCTCTGGTGACTTTGTTCTCGTTACAACATTGTGACTCATGACTCATGTGATTAGAGGACGTTTGATGGTTGAAATCTCATCAGGTGTCAAGGATTGCTGAGATGGTCATTGATTGACACTTTTGTAGTGCAACTGAATGGTCTGCCTGCTGCACACAAATATGGGCTGTTCCATTTGTTGAAGTCCTCCAAGTGGAGTTGAACATCAATTGACCATCAGTGACAAGTATACTGCTGACATAACAGGAGGAAGGTGAATGATGAAGCACCTGAAGATGTTTGGGCCTAGAACACAGCCTTTCCTGAACTGCTATGATGTCCTCAAGCTGGGATGATCACAATCATCTTCCACTGAGAGAAGAATGACTCAACAATTGAATGATTTTCTCTGTGATACCCATTGACTTTAGCTCCTTGGGCCAAGCCTTGTAAATTGGGTTATTATTGTCACTTATATCAAGATACAATGCAAATTTTGTGTTTTGTTTTTTTATAAAAATAATTTCTTCATATCAGTATATTAAGGTAATATAAGGGAAACGCATTCTCAGAATGCAGAATATAGTGTTACAGTCACTGTGAAAGTACAGTGCAAGCAGACAGTTAGGAAGTAAATCATGACAAGGTAGATCATGAGATCAAAAGACCATCTTATTGTACATTCAATAGTCTTATAACAATGGAATAGAAACTGGCTTTGAACCTAATGATATACACTTTCAGGCTTTTGTATCTTGGGAGAAGGGAGAAGATTGAATGCCTGGGATGGGAGTGGTCTTTGATTATCTTGGCTGATTTATGGAGGCAGCAAGAAGTATAGGGTGAGATATGGACAATTGCCCCTAGCAAAAGACATACTGGGTGAGCAAGTTAAAGGAGAGTATCCCTGCTGATCAAGCCTTTAGTGATACCATTTATGGGAAGTGAATACTCAGCATAGTCCTGGGATGTAGATCCGGTTGGCAGGAATAGCATCAATTCTTCCAGGAAGAAAATTTTGAGGAACAATTTTAGCAAGGTGTAAATCCTAAATCATACTTCCCCTTGGAACTCTATTAATTCCTTTCATTAATATCTGCACAAGTATGTCTATTATGAAATGTCTTGGTAAAGGAAAAGGTGGAGAGATTATAAGGACTCAGAAGAGAGTCATTTTGCTAATAAGAGGGTTGAATGAGAAAACAAGAGAAATCTTAGCACTGGCCTACCTCTATGACTCTATAAAGATAGATTCTTTAAAACCACGTTGAGTCTTTATAAGGCAAGCAGAGCGATATCACTTACATTTAGTCCTAATTAAGAGGTACTAAAGGAAGAACTATAGCTTCAAATAATGGAGTACTGACTGACTGTATGGAAACACCAATGCCTTTGGGCAAAAAATCCTACAAAAGATAGTGAATTTGGCCAAACACATTACAGGTAAAACCCTCCCAGCCATTGAGCACATCTACATGAAATGTTGCCGTAGAAAGGCAGCATCCATTGTTAAAGATCCTCCCCACCTAGGCCATGCTCTATTCTCGCTGCTGTCATCAGGTAGTAAGTATAGGTGCCTCAGGACTCACACCAACAGGTTAAAAAGCAATTACTCGTCATCATTGTGGCTATCCCTCGAGGTTGAGAATGATGGTATTCGTTCCGTACAAGAGTGAAGAAGCCTATGCATGTATTTGTTTAACATGTACTTGATTTTGCACTCCAAGAAGCACACGATACTTCACAAATCAACCAACTGATTTCAATGGCATGGAAACCACGACGAATGGAGCTGATGGATTTGTTGCAGCCTTCATCCACCTTCACAGCCATTGAGTTCAAAGCAACTTCATCCGCCTGTTCCACTGTTGAGGTCTTGGTTGGATTGTTCTTTGTCAGGGACCTCACCCTTGACCTTACCGCCATGGGTGACCCTACTAGGAGCACAGCTCCAGACAGCATCGCTCTCGGGACCTCAGGACCACACAAGCTTCTCCACCAGGACAAAGTGACAATCCACAGAGAAGAGAGCAATTACTACCCTTCAACCATCAGGCTCCTGAACAAAAGGGAATATCTACACTCATTTAAGGAGTCCTTTATCTTGTTATTTTATGCTTGTTAATTATTGCTATTTACTTATCTGCATTTGCACAGTTGCTATTTACAGTTTCTGATGTTTACAGTAACTGTTCTATAGATTTGCTAAATATGCCCGCAGCAAAAAGAATTTTAGGGTTGTGTTGTGACATGCATGTACTCCGATAATAAATTTTATTTTGATCTTTTGAGGATTGAAACTTACGGACTAAATTCCTTTTGATTCTATCTGGCTTCTTGATTAACTTTTACACAAAAATGTATTAATTATTTGGTAAATTATCTGAATGGGTGTTGCAGAATTTGCCAATGTTATATAACTGATACAAGAGCCTATTGCATTGAGTTTGCCTCTAGATAGCTATTTGTTTATCATAACGTAACCCCTTTAAAAAGTAGTTCAAGATATTGTCTTGACATTTTTGTTGCACAACACCAAATTGATATTTTTCCATCTTTTTCACCCAGGTCTGAAATGAAAGATAACGATCAAAAGAAAAACAGCAAAAAAAAATAATTCACTGCAAATGCGCAATTCATGGAATAAAATGTTGGTGTAGCCTTGAGTGGCCACAAGCTAATAACTGGTAATTAATAAGGAAATCGCCTGACTTGTACTTTGACATTAATGTTAAAAGCCTAAAGCAATTTAGAGAGTATTCTTTCCCTGTAAAACGTGAAAATAAAAATTAGATCAAGAAAATTTACACCATGGTTTATTGACAAACTTTTGAAAGTAGCTGATGGTCAGCAGTCATATAGCTTTCAATTCTTGAAGGCTCAAGCTTAGGAGGGTCTGGAAATGGTGGAGATATTATGAAGTGCATGAATTAACTGTTGCAATTGCTTTGAATATTGCAACTGTAATATCCTGAGAGTTTTCTTCCAGTGTTCCAAGTATCAGATTTCATTTTGGCCTCATTAAATTTGATTCAAATTCACTTGCCTTGCTTCTTAGAAAGAGGAGCTATTCGTAGTTCAAACACTGGAAATACTGCAGATGCTGGAAATCCAAAACAACGCACACAAGATGCTAGTGGAACTCAGCAGGCCAGGCAGCATCTACGGAGTAGAGTAAACAGTTGGCGTTTTGGACCGAGACCCTTCTTCAGGACTCTGCTGGGAATCACAGAACAATTTCCTGCACAATCTGCATAAAAATCAATTCCTTTCTGTTGTGATGGAAAATAACTGGTTCTTTGAGTCTCAACAGTAGAGGCCTGGACACACAGTTTTAATAATAAGATATTTATTTACAATGGGAAGTAGGGTCAACACAAGCAACTACAATATTCTAATAAAAAATGCTTAGTGTTAACACGTGTGGAGAAGGTCGGGTCGGGGGTACAATACACAGAAAGCAGTGTGGGGACAGGGTACAGTTACACATACAAAGAACAAGGGAAAAGCACTACAACAGCTATCCCCCTTGACCTTGGATAGCTGCGGCTCCCTTACCAGGACAAACGATAGACCTCCCCAAACATAAATCAATGCACTTACCTTCAATGAGGTTGTCTGTAAGAGAGACTGAGCCAGGCACAAATCTAACCTTTTATAGCATGGGGCTGGGTGAGATAATTCAATTAAGGTGACCAATAACTTAGGTGTGCATTGATTAGTTGTGAGGGACCAAATGTTGATTGGCATGTGGTGTGTCCTCCGACCAGCCAGGTGGCAGTGCGCCTGTCACGTGGCCGGTATCTCTGGATACACCTTCTGACACCTACTTTCTAAGCATAATATTCAAAATCAATACTCAAAATGCGTACACTGCAAATCTGAAATGAAAACTGAAAATTCCTGAAAACACTCCGCTAGTCAGACAGCATCTGCAAAGAAAGGAACAGAACTAATGTATCATCTTCAAGAAATATAGCAGAAATGCAGGAAGTATGTGACAAAATCTTAGAATGGATGAACTTTTAAATAGATTGGAAGAAGCTAAACAAATCAAATGATATATTTATCAATTATGTTCTGGATATTCTTCTACACAGTAAATTCTGCACAATAACATATGACAAGTAGCCAAGCTCAATTTACATCCCTCCTTGTATCTATTTTGATTGAGTCTTGAAATAGATTCAATGAGATATCAAGGACACTGATAAC
Organism: Hypanus sabinus; assembly: GCF_030144855.1. Lineage (NCBI taxonomy): Eukaryota > Metazoa > Chordata > Chondrichthyes > Myliobatiformes > Dasyatidae > Hypanus > Hypanus sabinus. The sequence continues at coordinate 46,003,304 of NC_082710.1, forward strand.
CTGTAAGATTTTCTATTGGGCATTTCTGTTGAGAAAATAAAAGGCTTCCATAAAACCATAAGACATAAGAACAGAATTAGCTCATTTGTGGCTATAGGAAAGTTAAATCAGCGTGTATTTAAGGCAATACTGAGAGGAAACGTGACATCTTTTATACCTCAATCATCAGTGAATTGTATTTGCCCTTGTTCAATGCATTTGTTCATGAGTTATTGGTCTTTGCTGTCTTAAAGAGTGTGAGGGTCTTATCCTTAAGAAAACAAGATGACAATCCCTTGCTTCAACTCCAAAAGTACCTTCCAAGATATGATTTTAGTCACAGCAAAAAGAAAATGTAATTATTCCTCAGTAGGTTCCGGGTTTCATGTCTGATGGATTTAGATAGAAAATGGATTATATCGTCTTGCTCGCGGTTAGAATCAGGATCATGGTGTCACTTACAGCTTGACTTCGAGTTTTTGAACGAATAAAGTTTGCCAATTCATTCTGTTTTGTGCATTAAACATTTCCAGCTGTGAAAACATTCAATGGCTCAAGCCACACTGTGATGTAGACCTTCTGCCCTTTCCACATAAGTTGCATTTTCAAATTGGCTTCTTAAGTTTATTTTCAAAACAAAATCTGATACAGTTTCAAGATTATGGCAGCTGAAATGGATACTTTTTAAACCTTCTATGTTTAATGTTTTAGAAATATGAATTATTATTGGGTGTAACTGCAATGATTTTACATTTCCATGAGAAACATAATATGTTAGAATAACAGAACCTTATTTTGATGCTAAATAAAAGTAAAATAAAAACAGTAGATCCAAGATAGACCAAACTACAACAAATAAGGATCAGTTTGTCTTTTTTTTTACAAAATCTGTAACCTAATAAAATGCCCCAATCCATTAGAAATCAAAATCGACCAGGGTGCTGAGGAAATTCACCAGGATGTTGTCTGGGTGGTGTGTCTCAGCCATGATGAGAAACTGGATAAGCTGTATTTGTTTTCCTTAGACTAGAGCAAGTTGAGAGGGAAACCTGACTGAGCATTCAAAATTAGGAACTGTATAGAAAGTAGGAAACCTTTCCCTGCAGCAGAGAGATCTGAAACTGAAGAACATCATTTTAGGACTAGGGATGTGAAGTTTAGAGGGAATGTGAAGAAGATTCTTTTCTCCCAGAGGGTGGTTAGAATCCGAAAAACACTGCCTGAGGAGGTGGTGGAGACTCTCACATTTAAAAGATATTTAGATCAGCACTCGTATCATCAAGTCATAGAAGACCAAGAAGAGAATGCCTGAAAATGGAGTTAGTACAGATGTGTGCTTGACAACTAACAAGGATATGGTAGGCTTAAGGGCCTATTTTTCTGCTGTATGACTCTAAAATTAGTCACAACATCAGTAGGTGAAATTAATATAGATCACTCAGTGTTTGGTCAAAGTGGTTGGTTTTAAAGAGAATAGAGAATCGGTAAGAGATATGGATGAAAGTGATGTAGAGATTTGTATCGGGGTGAACAAGGATCTAAAACTGCAACTATCTTGGAGGATTCGAGGAACTTAGGACCAAGAGATTATGGAGGTATTTGTAAAGAGTGAGAAGACCAAAGAGTCATGAAGGTAACGATCTCTCTGAAATGCTAACAAATGGAGGGGAATATGTGTCAGTATTGAAATCACAATATCAGGTAAAAGGTACAAGAGCCTCAGGACTCGCACCACCAGTTTCAAGAACAGTTACTACTACTCAAACATCAGGCTCTTAAACAAAAAGAGATAACTACACTCACTTGCCCTATCATTGTAATGTTTCCACAAACAATGATATCATTTTAATGACTTGCTATCTCATGTTCTTGTTATTTATTGCTATTTATTTATATTTGCATTTGCACAGTTTGTTGTCTTCTGCACTCTGGTTGATCTTTCATTAACATCGTTATAGTTACTATTCTGTAGGTTTGCCTCAGGAAAATGAATCAGGGTTGTATGTGGTGAAAAAATATGTACTTTGATAATAAAATTTACTTTGAACCCTGAAATTAGAAGGTAATGGATATTGTGAAGGATAATCTGGTGAATGTAGAGGCTGATGGGATAGAGGGTGAAGACCAGTGAACTGGGTTTATGCTCTGTCTGGGAGAACAGATAGTATGAGCAAAAATGCAGGAAATAGTGCCAAAGAGTCTTTGAATTGTACTGCATGGAAACAGGCCCTCATCCATGTTGACAAAGTTGCATACCTGACCAGTCCAATTTGCCTGCATTTGGCCCATAGCCCTCTAAACCTTTTCTATTCATAGAACTCCACCAAATGGATGAGATGTAATCTATAATGGAGGGGAAAGCACCACTGAAGAAGAAGGAAGTATTTTCAGGGTCACCTTTGTGGGAAGTCTCACTGTAGGGTAATGTAATGAGTGACAGAAGACACATTTTGTTCATAATAGAAACTGTTCTACATAATTCACAAACACCATCATTGAGTTGTTGTGTTCAATTTAGGAGACAGCATCTGACGTAAGGATATCAGTGTAAGGTGGCTGGCTTTTGGATTGTTTGTAATGGAAGTAGAGGGCTGCAGCTTTAGTTATGCAAATAAAACGACCCACATATTTTATTCATGAAATCCTATATCATCATCTGAGTAAGCAGATTGGAAACTGCAGAACTGGGAGAAGTGAACTGGATCCTAATGTGGAGGGAGGATAGAGGAAGTGTGGTCAAGATAGCTGTGCAAGTCGTAGACTTAAGTGAAACCAACCTAATTTTACAGCCCCTCTTTTCTGTTTCTATATAGTATAGTACATAAACTCAAAGGTTTAAACAGGATTACCTTGTGTCCACCCCATACCCTCTTCTCAATCTCCATTGCAGTTCCTTCCACAACTACTGTTTGTAGAACTAATCCCAGCACTGCACTGCCAATCTTCTTCCAAGGTCCACTGCTCCTTCTCAGTACTGCTGTTGTCAGAGGGATTAACAAACAAAGGTCTGTAATATTCTGCTGGAAATGTTACTGCCCCTCTTTGACCCATCTCCCTGACAGATGGGTCTCACATATATGGACACTTTTTTTGTGTGTGCCATACTCCGCCAGAGCCTTGGCAACCACTTATTTTTTTTCAAGTGGTTGTCTTGAAGGAAAGATTCTGTGAGTGGTCCCCCACATCCTTCTCATAATGCAGTGTTTTTGTTTTAAATGAGGCTGAGTTGCGAGCTCGACACTCAACCCAGCATGGATGAAAAGTGTGTCCGGGAGCGGCCCGACTGGATTTGGACTCAGGAACCTTCGCTCCGGAGTCCGGCGCTAATGTCACTGCGCCACCAGTCAGCTATGGCCACTGCCTTTGTACAATTCCACAGATGGTGACTGGGATATGAGTATCACAGACCCTGACCCTCATTGTGGTACAGTCCAAGAGGGTAGCCTCCATCATTAAAGAGCCTCACCATCCAGAACATGCCTTTTTATGCATGCACTGAATGCTGAAAGAGATCACATCATGTATCATCATAGAGATTTAAAGCTTGGTTCAAATAAATCCTATGATGAAACCAGCCCTCCTTATCCCTTTATTTATTATGAAACTGTTGGAAGACACTTTAATTCATTTCCATATTTCAGAAAAAAATCAGGGTGGCCTAATCTCAGGGGGGGACGTACTGTTTGAATAATTTAACAGAGTGAAAATTCATTTTAATGTTGCCATGAATACAGCTAAATAAACAGGAAAATCTCAACTGATATAAGAGCTGTTATTGTATTTTCAAAGTTCTTAAGGATTACATTTCATTTGCCTCAAATCTATTTGTTAAAACATATAGATTATGGGAAAAAAAATGTAATGTTTTGTTTTAAATGGAGAAGTCATAAACAAAGAGACGTGAGTGTAATGTGCCCAAGCTTACTGAAGATAAACAGTAGGTGGGAAAGTGAACTTTGAGAAGATCACAAGAAGGAAGAAAGCAAATTAGGTCAGTGCAATTGATGAGAAAGTGGTAGATGAAGGAAAATACAAAAACATCCACTTCAAATTTGGAATAGAAGCGACAATAGACCACTTCACTTTTGTGTTGTCTCCACTATTCCATAAAATCATAGTTGATCTCTTATTTCTCATTCAGAACCACTATTCTGTAGACACCTCAAATCTACTGCTGCTCTTAATATGTAAAAAATCTATATATCTCATTCTTAAGTATACTCAGTGCCCCTCATGGTTGGAACATTTCCAAGATTCACTACCTCCTTGGTGAAGGAATATCTTCTGACTTCAATAACTAACCTTTTCCTTTAGACTGTGACCCCTGTTCGAGATGCTTCAATCAGAAGAAGCATCCTTCTATTTATTCTAACTAGCCAAGTAAGAATTCTGACAGAAGAATAGAAATATTTTTTCATCAGGTGCAAGCTTTGAAAATATTGGAAAATTTTGGGGATCCTTGTAAACAAACTACAAAAAATTAGCTTGCAGGTACAGAGAGTTATGGTGGCATGGTATCATTCCGGTTAACACAATGGGTACCCACTGTAAGATCGGGTTTGGTTCCCGCCACTATCTGTAAGGAGTGTGTACATTCTCCCCATGGCCACATTAGATTCCTCTGGTGCACTGGTTTCTTCCCACGTTCCAAAGATGTACAGATAATGTTGGTGAATTTTCAATAAGCTACGTTGGTGCAGGAAGCATGGTGACATTTGCAGGCTGCCCAGCACAATCCTTGCTGATTTGATACAACTACACATTTTGCTGTATGTTTCAGTACACATGTGAGGAATAAAACTAATCTTTAATCTAGCTATGATTGCAAAATGGCAGAAGTAAAAAAAGCAAGAAAACCTGTAGCAATTAGTTAGGCCTTTGGTAAGGCCAGTGCTGGAACACTGTACAGTGCAATGGAGGCTCTATCTATAGAGGGATGTACTTGCATTAGATGAAGTATAGTAATGTTTCATTGGGTCAGTTCCTGTGATAAGGGAACTATTAATAGAAATTGAATAGAATGAGCCTATAGTCTCTGAAATTTAGACACTAAGAGGTGGCAATTCAATGTGTAACACTGTTCGAGAACTTTACAGGGTAAATACTGAAACATTGAATTGACTGGATTGTCTTGATCAAGGAAAAGGGATTAGTCATTTAGAATTGAAATTATAAGTTTTATTTTCTCAGGGAGCTGTGAATCTTTCAAGAATTCCATCCAGGATGCAATGGATGCTTAGTTCCCAGTCAATGAGATTTTTCAAGAATGGCACTGTTTGGGGACAATAAAAATTAGTCATTTGTGATAAAAGTAGAGGTTAGATTTGTACTGCACTTCCTAAATCAGATTAAGAAACCTGGAACTCGTGCTAACTATGCACAAAATTGCTTCTCGTTATTGCGTGCTCCCACAGCAGACAGTGAAATTAGTGTGGCTGGTCACAGAAGTCAAAGTCATGAGATTGCATCCTTGCACAAACAAGAGAAATTTTACAGACGCTGGAAATCCAAGCAACACACACCCAAAATGCTGGAGGAACGTAGCAGGACAGGCAACATCTGTGGAAAAGTACAGTCAACGTTTTGGACTGAGCCCCTTCGCCAGGAGTCCTTCTGAAGGGTCTCGGCTTGAAACATTGACTGTACTTTTCTCCATAGATGCTACCTGACTTGCTGAGTTCTTCCACACACTGTGAGTGTTGTTCAAGTTTTCTAGCATCTGCAGAATCTCATGTGTTACTATAAAGAACAGCAGATATTAAGCTTTGGAAGGAACGCTTCCAAGGCTGCTGAAGGAAGTAAGTGAGAGAGTCACGAAGGCCTTAGTCATAATCTTCCGAACAGCAAAATATCAAAGGATGATTGCAAAAAACTGTACCCTTGTTCAAAACAAAGTCTCTGCATAAATCTATCAACTACTGTTTTTTAAACTTTATTGGTGGGGAAAGAAAATCAAGGAAAGTGACAGCCACTTGAACAAATGTGTACTGATTTCAGAAACCCAACATGGATTTACTAAAGGCAAATCATGTCCAATAAACTTGGTAGAGTTTCTTGATTAAATAGAGCCAATGTGGGAAATAGGATCAATTTGGTATACATGGACTTATAAAAATGCTTGATTGACTGCTACATTATAGGTTACTCATCAGGATTGAAAGATTAAAAGGTGCTGTGACAAGACTGATAGCAAACTGGTTAAGTCACAGGACACACAGCAATATTGAGAAAGTTGATTTTTGGGCTGCAGGTTTCCAGTAGCTGATATGAGGATGTACTGTATTGTATTACCTGTATTGCTGCCACCTTTGTCTCATTGTGCTCCACCTATCATCTGCTTCTCTGTTTATTGTTCAGTGTATTTCAGTCCTATGTTTTCACCTGTTTGTTGCCAGATTGTGCTAGTGAATTTTCCTGAGACTTTCTAGTATTTGTATCTGTATTCTGTCTGAATATTGACTCTGCCTGTTTCCCAATTCTGGTTTTTGTATTTCTCTGGATGTTTTGATCTCTGCCTGAACTTTGACTCCAACTTTGTTTGCACCTTGGGATTTGTTACTCAATTAATATCACTGTGTATACAATACTGGGTCTGCGATTGGTTCCATGCTCCAGTGTCCTGACAATATATTAATGATCTGTAATTGGATGGACTAGGCACAACTTTGAAATCCTGGAGATAACACTTAACTTGGATGCATAGCCAACTGAGGGGAAGATAGCAATTGATCAAGGAGATCACAATGGGTAGTAGCTGAGAAATGTCACATTTAGTAGAAAGAATGAAGTCATCTAAATCTGAACTGGGGCCTGGGGATATTTGTGCATAAGCTGTTGAAAGTGATAGGGGAAATTCAGGAAGTGGTTAATATATGGGCTCCAGGGTATTATAAACAGAAGTAAAGGGTATAAAACCAGAGAGGTCAATACAGTCCTTTTCTGAAGCAGTGGCTTGTCACAAATAGCATATTGTATTCAGGTCTCAGCACCACACTTTAGGAAAGATCTAAAGACCTGGGAGAAGTTGCAGAAAAGATTAAGAAAAGCGATTCATTGTGAAGATGAATGAGAGAAATTGCAGCTATTTTCCTTGAAGGATGACAGGTTGCCAGAAGTTGCAGAAGGCAATGGGTTCCACAGGAATTTCTGAAAGTATCCATTTGGAACCCATTGTCAATGCCAAGCTCAATTCATGCCAGCCATTCCATAATTGATCAAAGGTACTCCATCCACTGATTTCCACATTAAATATCTCAGCGATTGCTGTCCAGGAGTGAACACCTGTCAATCCTGGAGTGATAGAGTGTATACATTCTCTCAAACTTCCTCCCATACCTGAATTCAGCAAGAATAATAGCACAAAATTAAAACAGTGTAGACAGTGGAAATCTGAATTATCAGTAGGAATTGTTGGAAACACCCTGCACGTCAGGGGACGTCTGGGGGACAAAACAGAGGTAACATTTCCGGTTGAAGACTCATCAACAGAACTAGATTTTTTAAACAATAGAATTACAACAGTGGGCTTGACAGAAAGTTATCAACATGAAACATTAACTCTGCCTTTCTTCCGAATAATGAAGGTATATTTAAGTATTGTAAAAGACCATGAGATTTAGTAAGCCTACTACTTTCATAAAGGTCAATTCCACTTAAGGACTGACTTAATCTAGTATATTTCTTCTAATCAAATTACTTTGTTCAAAACAAAATCTATTGAAACCCATCACAGCTAATGCTTTCAAATATTTTCCATGATTTTAAAGTGTGATTACTAAGGTGAAGGATAACATTACTGAGAAATTCAGTCATCTAAATAAATAGGGCTAAATCAGGAAAATATGCAGGAGTTCTTTATAAATGCCAATTCTCTATATATCTGTATAATCCTCTACTCCTAGTTAACATAGATGGGAATATTGGTCAGCATGGACAAAATGTGCCGCAGATCCTATTTCTTTGCTATATGACTCTAACCACAGGCAGCATAATTTCTAGGGTCTTGACACTGAAGCTACAAAACAAAGGTCTAAGATGGAAAAAGAATGATAAGGGAAGCTGCGTCCATGGAAGTTGATGCTGCCTGACCTTCTGAGTTCCTCCAGCAATTTGTGCATGTTGCTTTGGATTTCCAGACTCTGCTGAATTTCTTGAGTTTATGACAAAGGCAAGTTTGGCTTTGGAAAACACGTAATCCTTGAGACAACTGATTTATTGTTACTACCGTCTTTCATACATAGTCTTTGCTTTTCCCACACAGTGAAACACACCTAATGTATGCAAAACATTCAGCCTCTGAAAATATCTCTCCACTCAATTTTATTTTTCAGAATCTTAACTTCTATAAAGATTGAAATATTGCTCTTATTTCACTTCAGTGGAGATGAGAAAACACTGAGGTTTAAAAATAAGGATTAATATGGGCATTTTTTAATTCATTAAGGGAATCATGGATTGGGAGGGGAGATCACTGTAGGAAAGTGATGCTTGCTACAACTGTGATGGAGTCACTGGTGGCTGTAAACTGGTGGATATGTATTTACCACAACGTATTCTTGGAGACATTCAGGAGAATCTCACTGAGCTCTAAGTACATCAAGTTTTTATATTCTTAAGAACAAAGATAACAGCGAATTATTGAATGCAATCTCAGTAGCTTCAATGACATTATTTATTTCAGTATTTGACATTTCTTTGAAATATATATTAACATTGGGAGCACACTGTAACTAACAATATGCCTCTGAATGTTCAGACAACTTCTTGGGGTCAGAGGAATGACTAAAATCTGAGGAGAGAGAATCCAGACACTCAAACGTAGTGCTTTGAAGACTGACTTTTTGGGTATACAAATATCGCAATTATTGGTAGAGTAAATATACCTGTGATCACATTTGGTGTGCTAAATGACAAAGTACGTCTGGTTTCTTGACGTTGGTCAGAATAGAACTTGGCTCTCGAATAAAACCTGATTTGATGTACGTCAGTTAACAAAGCTCTATTGTCTTATGTTTGGCTGATGCACTTGAGCCTCAAGGTCTTGTGCATTCACGAACGCATCTCTGGAGACGCCTGTGGTCTTAGACTCCATCGTTTGTTCACAAAGTGTCCTTTCAATTTTAAACTGACTATTACATGGAATTTACATTAGAATAGGTTTTCCTGGAAACTGATCCTTGTTTGAATTGATGCCTACTAGCCACATAATTCCATAATTCTTGAACCCTGTGAGTGCTGATGCAAAAGATCAGCCTTAACTAATAACAGAAGGCGTGCATGGAAGTTGAGATGGGGAAGCTTCAGGGGAGATGTGAGGGGTAAGTTTTTTTTTCCTCATCATGGTGGATGCCTGGAATGGACTGCCTGGTATGGTGGCAGAGGCTTTTAAGTGTCTGTTGGTTAGGCACATGTATGTAAGGATGATGGAGGATATGGATATTGTGTAGGTAGGAGGGATTAGTGTTTGGGTGTTTTTGAACCACAAACATGAGGAAATCTGCAGATGCTGGAAATTAAAGCAACGCACACAAAAGGACGAAGGGTCTCGGTCTGAAACGTCGACTGTACTTCTCCCTATAGATGCTGCCTGGCCTGCTGCGTTCCACCAGCATTTTGTGTGTGTTGTTTGGGTGTTTTTGATTTGGTTTTTAGTTCATTCAGTACAACGATGTGGGCTGAATGGCCTGTTCCTGTGCTGTACTGTTCTATGTTGCAAGTTCATTGAAGGATGGAGAAGATACAAGAGATTAATTGACAAACTAGTGCTTATTTTTATTATGCTTCAAATATAGTCATAGATTTATATGGCTCAGAAACAGGCTGACCAAAATGTCTTCATGATCGTGTTCCATCTGCCAGCATTTGGCCCATATCTCTCTAAGCCACATACCTGTCCAAATGCCTTTTAAATATTGTAATTGTATGCACTTCACTTTCTCTGGCATCTCCTGCCAAATACTCATCACCATCTGTGTAAAATAACTTGCATACAAGGCCGCTTTTAAATCATTCATCTTTCACACTAAACCTACGCCTTCCTGTTTTAGACTCCCCAGCCCTGGGAAAAAGACATTAGCAATTCATCTCATCTCTACTCTTCATGATTTTATAAATCTCTATTAGGAGTGGACACACAAGTCCTGTGACTTCATGGGTTTCTCTTTAGCCCTCAGCCTCCTTCACTACAAGGGAAAACAGACCCAGCCTATTCTCTCTGATATCGGGGATGTTCAAAGTTTATTGACATGGTTCATTTAGCTAAAAACCACACAGTAAATTGCATCAGAATCATTGAACTTAATTATTTTGTTGCACCATTTCAGCATCTTGACCTAACATTGGGATCAGCAGATGATAACACATAGTTGACATGCGATGGTGACTGTATGAACACTCCCTCAGTTGACATCTTCTGGATAACCCATGAAACTATTTATTTCACCTCTTTTACATCTGTTCTTCATCTTAAATGTCTTCCTGGAACTGTTAGAGCTTGCGATTTACAGTTTGAAGATCAACTGAGTAAAAAACTAGAATGATAATTTGAGATTTTCTCTAATAATAACAGGCTGATACCTACTGAGTTATTCATTTGTATATTTAAAATCTTTTTCCAGTAATATCCATGAAGCTCTTGGCATTATCATTCTTTATAACTTGGGAATAATAACAGCTGCATCCCATCAAGAATGAGTAACCATTGCTACGAGATGGTCTTGAAGCTCTTCACTTTTTTTTTTTGGGTTCCAGACCTGACCAATTCCCCTCTACCACCACTCTCCTCCGTCTAGCGGAATTAGTTCTTAGTCTCAATAATTTCTCCTTTGGCTCCTCCCACTTCCTCCAAACCAAAGGTGTAGCCATGGGCACCCGTATGGGTCCCAGTTATGCCTGCCTTTTTGTTGGCTTTGTGGAACAGTCCATGTTCCAAGTCTATACGGGCATCCATCCCCCTATTTTCCTCGCTACATCGACAACTGCATTGGCGCTGCCTCTTGCACACATGCTGAGCTCGTTGACTTCATTAACTTTACCTCCAACTTTCACCCTGCCCTCAAATTTACCTGGTCCATTTCCGACACCTCCCTCCCCTTTCTTGATCTTTCTGTCTCCATCTCTGGAGGCGGCCTATCTACTGATATCTACTATAAGCCTACAGACTCTCACAGCTACCTGGACTATTCTTCTTTCCACCCTGTCTCTTGCAAAAAGGCTATCCCCTTCTCACAATTCCTCCGTCTCCACCGCATCTGCTCTCAGGATGAGGCTTTTCATTCCAGGATGAAGGAGATGTCTTCCTTTTTTAAACAAAGGGGCTTCCCTTCGTCCACCATCAACTCTGCTCTCAAACGCATCTCTCCCATTTCCTGCACATCTGCCCTCACCCCATCCACCCACCACCCCACTCAGGATAGGGTTCCCGTTGTCCTTACCTACCACCCCACCAGCCTCCAATTCTCCATAACTTCCAACGGGATCCCACTACCAAAAACATTTTTCCCTCCCCCCTTCTTTCTGCTTTTCACAGGGATCGCTCCCTACGCAACTCCCTTATCCACTCGTCCCCCCCCCCCCCATCCCACTGATCTCCCTCCTGGCACTTATCCTTGTAAACAGAACATGTGCTACACCTGCCCTTACACTTCCTCCCTCACCACCATTCAGGGCCCCAGACAGTCCTTCCAGGTGAGGCAACACTTCACCTGTGAATCAGCTGGTGTGGTATACTGCGTCCGGTGCTCCCGGTGTGGCCTTTTATATATTGGTGAGACCCCACACAGACTGGGAGACCGTTTCACAGAACACCTATGCTCGGTCCGCCAGAAAAAGCAGGATCTCCCAGTGGCCACACATTTTAATTCCACATCCCATTCCCATTCTGATATGTCTATCCATGGCCTCCTCTATTATCAAAATGAATCCAAACTCAGGTTGGAGGAACAACACCTTATATACCGGCTGGGTAGCCTCCAACCTGATGGCATGAACATTGACTTCTCTAACTTCTGTTAATGCTCCTCCTCCCCTTCTTACCCCATCCCTGACATATTTAGTTGTCTGCCTGTTCTCTATCTCCCTCTGGTGCTCCCCCCACTTTCTTTCTCCTGAGGCCTCCCGTCCCATGATCCTTTCCCTTCTCCAGCTCTGTATCACTTTCGCCAATCACCTTTCCAGCTCTTAGCTTCATCCCACCCCCTCCGGTCTTCTCCTATCATTTCGCATTTCCCCCTCCCCCCACTACTTTCAAATCTCTTACTATCTTTCCCTTCAGTTAGTCCTGACGAAGGGTCTCGGCCCGAAACGTCGACAGCGCTTCTCCCTATAGATGCTGCCTGGCCTGCCACGTTCCACCAGCATTTTGTGTGTGTTGTTGTTTGAATTTCCAGCATCTGCTGATTTCCTCATGTTTGAACCATTGCTATGAGGTATTTTTTGCCCCCAATTAAGTTACTTTGGCAGGTGGGGCTCATCAGCCCTGGAGGGCAGCCCTCCTAAGAGAGGGAACATTCTGATTTTAAACCGCAAGGCTTGCGGCCATCCCCACCCATGGTAAAGGCTTTGGGAGTAAACCACAAGGAGGATATCCGGAACCAGGGTTGCTAAGGCAGTTTGATGTTGTATACAATTTCACTCTGGCAACCTCTGCGATGACACTGGTGCCAAGCTGTATCGGCGCTTGCCCTTCCCTTCGACTACATCAGTGACGTGGAGAGGGGTAACCCGCTGCATGGGTAACAGCTGGTTCTTCAAATCTTCCCACCCAGGCTTGCACCCTGGAGAGGACAGTTCATCCTCTGGGATTGGCGGCAGCCTACTACTAGGTGTAGGGTTGGATGCTTGAGGTTTTCATGTTCTATGACTCTATGATTCTCCAGGAATCCTTTAGACTGGAAGCCAGTTTAAACAGCTTCTGAAGTTTATAGTCATTCCATTTCGATATTCATCTCGCATTAACTAACATCTTCCCCATACAGAGACCCTTGCCCTAGTTGCCTGTGCCAGTGCTGGAATTTCTGGGAATGTATTCGCTAGTCTCTTGGCCAAGAAATATCAACCAACAAAAAAATTACTCTTCCTGTTCTAATCATCAATCTCTTTTCAGAGCAGTAAAGCAAGGGATCAGTTTGCAGTCTGTGATTGATCAACTCAATGGAAATGGCTGCAATGCTAGAACAGCTGTGAATAAACAAAGAACACAATTGCCATTTACTGACAGGAAAACTACAATGGTACCCCCAGTGGATTCAAAGTGCACTGAGTATAAATCCCACAACATCAATCTCTTCGTAAGGTACAATCATGGAATGGAGCCTGAAGTTGCTATTTTTTTCAGATTGTGAAAAGTGTATGCTTCATATATTTAAGTTGTTTTCTGCTAGTTTTACTTCCCTTTTGTTTGACACTAAAAATAGGATTCTGAACACAAAGGGTGCAAATGAAGAAAAAGAAAATGCTGGAAATGATTAATAGGTCATGCAGCTTCTGTGCAGAGAGGAATAAAGGTAATGTTTCAGGTTGATGCTCTTTCACCAGAAATGGAACAATTAATAATGGCGTATTTTTCGATTTGCATAAAATGTGGGGAGGATGAAAGACCAAAAAAGAAGTTTGTCAATTGTGCTGAGGCAAGTAATGATGCAAGCTGAAGAAGGGTCGGACATTGACACAAAGTTGGGGGAGATGCAAGTAAGAGGTTTTACAAGGCGTAATAATGATCAGGAGGCACAGAGAGAATCTGTAATTACCAGCAAGTACGTTTATTGACTTAACTGAAGAACGCATGAACTTACACAACCATATACCTGTGTGCACAGCTACTAAGATTTCCTTGCCTTCCATGTACAGTCAAATAATAGAAAAGATAATACCAGTTAAAAAGGAGTCTTTGCTGTCCATCTGTTCTTCATCATCTCCAAGTCCATGGGTACCTTTCAACCATGGTGGCAAATCTCAGAGAGTCATCAATGGCTTGTATCTGAAAACCACTGCTTTCATACTCATTCCTTACCTATGCAAATGTTACACCCTAATGGCATTGGCTACAGGCCATGTGACTGACCTTTAACACCTTTTTATTGGTTCTACTCCAAGCCAGCATCTATTTATTGCCCTCTTTCCAGCAAGTGACAACTGGTACCTAATGGCGCTTTGTTCTCAATCAGCAGCCAGCTCAAATCACACAGGGCAAATACAAATGACACAGTCACAAACCTGCATGTTATATTATATCGAAGAGCACTTCACAAATAACTTCTTATTTGGAAATAATCTCTGGTCCAGCAGATTACATGGGGTATCATCGTGTCTTCTTTAAAGCACTGATTAAGCCAAGCATCTTCATCTCAAAAAAATGGAGGCTGTAAAAAAGTCGTACAAAATGGCAGCCTCCATTCCCAAGCACAAAGACAATTGGTCTCTCTGCTTCCACTGTCCTTGATTCATTCAAACGCATTGACTTGTAGACTGTAGTTTTTTCTGGCCAACAGAGGAGATGAATGAAATCTGAAATACCAGAAAAAGAGAAAAACACCGAATGCTGGAAAATAACGTGCTGTGCCTCAACTTCCTTTGAGCTGCGTTTGAAACAGTACAGGTCACAAAAAGAATAGGATAGGAAATTAAAGTGATAGGCAACTGGATGGTTATGATCACACCAAAATGGGAACTACAGGATTGGCTGTCTGTATTACAATTGAGAGGGTTGTATGCGGTGCCCACAAGGTGTCTCACACCTGGTGTAGAGTCTTGCTGTGTCCATTCCGGGGCAGCTCACTCACCTTTGGGCCCTACCAGACAATCAGCTGTCACCTGTGGCTCCAAGTGTCTCTCTGAACACGACTGTGTGCACACCCCACTACGCTGCTTCGACAGGCAGACTAGACCAGGTGAGGGTAGCCAACCGGCCTCTTACCACAGTGAGGTAGAGCCATGCCTGCCTTAGCATGTGAAGTCAGCTCCAGTGGACTGGGCAGATGAGATCACCTCGTACTATTGGACACAGGCATCCATTGGTTGAGAGAGTGGAACTGCCCCAGTGCAATGGCTTTTCCACTTTAAAAACTCTCCCACACAGGTTTCCTGTCATAGTCAAATGCGATGGACAACAACATTACAACAGAGAAATCTGACAGCCCTTACTGTTAACTCAACATGTTACTGATTTTAACCTAGAAAGAAGAAAATGACAAATAATAAATTTACACCACCCTGTAGGATTCAGGGAGTTTGAAAGTTATGAAAGAAATTTGCAGTCTGTGTAAAATTGGTTGTTTATTTCCAGTTGTTGTTCATTAAAAAAATGTGCTATAAGATTAACTGCATGCCTGGACTGCAACAATTTTAGCAAAAATTCCCTAGACAATCCATGATGAGCCCTTCAAAAAACTTCACACGTGTTGAGATCTTTCTGGCTAACTTTTTACAATCTATTATGGATCTTGTTAGAAACAAGGTCCCCATGCATCACATATTTTTTTTTACAAAGGTATCAAGAATAGTGTGCTGGAAAATTAAAAAAGGCAACGACATCCGGTGTGTTGAGGTTCATCCTGATTGTGCCTTGAGCACGTAGTTAGAAGTTAGCCTTGGCAAACTGTTTCAAATAAAAAGGCAGAATGGCAATACAGATTCAGACAGATAGCATAGGAAATCTCAGCAAATATCTGTCTTCAAACAACTTGTAGGAGAAATAACTTGGAAATAGAAGGTAAGGACAAGCATGCTTGGAATGAGGATGCATGTGAATACACACTGCCAATCCCATTTGTAGATTATGTAACACACTGACAAACATACCATCCACATCACATTTAACAAAATGGTAGAAAAGCCACAAAACTATTTTGACCAAGTCTATCACAGATTCCAAGAAGTTACAAGATTGAAACTTGTCATGAGAGAACAGATTTTAGATGACCAGCAATTGTTCAAAACAAAATTGTGTTAAGCAGTGCAGTCTCGGGTTTTCTGTTACAAATTATGTTTACTTGTAGAGTGACTGATGAGCCCATTAAGACCAGTTTACGAGACAAGTTTGTTTAAACATTTGAGCTTATATGTAAAACAGCTGTGTCAATGGATTTAATTTTTAAGAATCCAAAGGAAATTCACCCAGCTCAAAATGTTCAATTCATGTAAATGCAGAACACAGACTAAAGGCAGGAGCGATGGTGGGACTGTTGGTGGTGGCTGGGTCACGTGGCCAGGTCACATGACCATGAATGGCGTAAAAAGAATCTGTTGGGAAGCTTTGCCAATGGTACAACAGGAATCATTTAGCACAGATACATCATTTCAGAGCAGCAGTATGATTTGTTGTTAAAATTAAGGCACAAGGACAGTACTTGTTGAACTAAACAGTTAAGGTAATGACAATAGTGTCCCAGTGGAAGGGAAGCCATTATAGTAGCAAACTGCATAATAGAGATTTACACAATATGGAGAAGGATTAATGATGTGAGGAGCATATTTTACAATGTATGAATGCTCCTAATCTTCCAGTCTCGCAGATGGCCACATCTGCACCAGGTGCACTGAGATACAGCTCCTGAAAGACCGTGTTAGGGATCTGGAGCTGTGGCTTGATGACCTACAGCTTATTAGGGAAAGTGAGCAGGAGATAGATAGGAGCTACAGAGAGTTAGTCACCCCGAGGCTGCAGGAGTCAGATAAGTGGGGGACTGTCAGGGAAGGGATAGGAAGAGCTCAGATAGTAGAGAGCACCCCTCTGGCCATCCCACTCAGTAATTGTTATCTCGTTTTGGATGCTGTTGAGAGAGATGACCTGACAGAGGATGACCATGGCGACTGAGTCTCTGGCACTGAGCCTGGCTCCATAGTACAGAAGGGAGAGAGGAAGATGAGGAAAACAGTAGTCATAGGGGATTCCATCGTGAGGAGAACAGACAGGAGGCTCTGTCAGCCTGATAAAGATACCAGCATGGTGTGTTGTCTCCCAAGTGCCAGGGTACGGGATGCCTTGGATCGGGTGCAGAGTATTCTGAAGGAAGGGGGTGAACAGCCAGAAGGCTTGGTACATGTTGGTACCAATAACATAAGTAGAAAAAGGGAGGAGGTCCTGAAGAGAGAATTCAGGGAATTGGGAAGGAAGCTGAACAGCAGGACCTCCAGGGTAGTAATCTTGGGATTGCTGCTTGTGCCACGTGCTAGTGATCACAAGAGTAGCATGATCAGGCATATTAATGCATGGTTGAGAGACTGGTGTAGGGGGCAGGTCTTCAGGTTCCTGGATCATTGGGACATTTTCTGTGGGAGGTAGGACCTGTACAAAAAGGACAGGTTACACCTGAACCCAAAGGGGTCCAATATCCAAGCAGGTATGTTTAATAGAGTTGTTAGGGAGGGTTTAAACTAATTTGGCAGGGGGATGGGAACCAAAGTGATAAGGCCGATGAAGGGGAAAACAGAAATAAATCAAAGATAGCGTGCAACAGAGATTATGGAAAGGACGGGCAGGAGATGAGGCATAATCACAGCCAGTGGGATGAGTTACAGGGCAATAGAGGCGTGGTGCAGTTAAAACAGAAAGCAACAAATACTGGACTGAAAGTATTGTACTTGAATGCACACAGCATAAGAAATAAAATGGACAATGGACAACAGACAATAGATGCAGTAGTAGACCATTCAGCCCTTCGAGCCTGCACCGCCATTTTGAGTTCATGGCTGATCATTTACTATCAATACCCGGTTCCTGCCTTGTCCCCATATCCCTTGATTCCCCTATCCATAAGATACCTATCTAGCTCTTTCTTGAAAGCATCCAGAGAATTGGCCTCCACTGCCTTCCGAGGCAGTGCATTCCAGACCCCCACAACTCTCTGGGAGAAGTTTTTCCTTAACTCTGTCCTAAATGACCTACCCCTTATTCTCAAACCATGCCCTCTGGTACTGGACTCTCCCAGCATCTGGAACATATTTCCTGCCTCTCTCTTGTCCAATCCCTTAATAATTTTATATGTTTTAATCAGATCCCCTCTCAATCTCCTTAATTCCAGCGTGTACAAGCCCAATCTCTCTAACCTCTCTGTGTAAGACAGTCCAGACATCCCAGGAATTAACCTTGTGAATCTACACTGCACTTCTTTTACAGCCAGGATGTCCTTCCTTAACCCTGGAGACCAAAACTGTACACAATACTCCAGGTGTGGTCTCACCAGGGCCCTGTACAAATGCAAGAGGATTTCCTTGCTCTTGTACTCAATTCCCTTTGTAATAAAGGCCAACATTCCATTAGCCTTCTTCACTGCCTGCTGCACTTGCTCATTCACCTTCAGTGACTGATGAACAAGGACTCCTAGATCTCTTTGTATTTCTCCCTTACCTAACTTTACACCATTCAGATAATAATCTGCCTTCTTGTTCTTACTCCCAAAGTGGATAACCTTGAAATTCAGCTACAGATTGGCAAGTATGACATTGTGGCCATCTCTGAAACTTGGCTAAAGGATGGCTGCCATTGGGAGTTGAATGTCGAAGGATATACGGTGTATTGGAAAGATAGGTTAGTAGGCAGAGGGGGTGGTGTGGCCCTGTGTATAAGAAATAATATTAAATCATTAGAAAGGCATGACATAGGATCGGAAGATGCTCTATGGGTTGAGTTAAGAAATGGCAAAGGTAAAAGGACCCTAATGGCAGTTGTATACAGGCCTCCAAACAGCAGTCAGGATGTGGATTACAAATTACTGCAGGAGATAGAAAAGGCATGTCAGAAGGGCATTGTCATGATAATTGTTGTGGATTTTAACATGAAAGTGATTGAGAAAACCAAGTCAGTACTGGACCTCAAGAGAGAGGATTTATAGAATGTCTAAGGGACGGCTTTTTAGAACAGCTTGTTGTTGAGCCCACTAGGGGATCGGCTGTGCTGGATTGGGTGTTGTGCTAGAGGATCCAGAGGAGATAAGAGAGCTTAAGGTTAAGGAACCCTTAGGGAACAGTGATCACAATATGATCGAGTTCTCTTTGAAATTTGAGGAGAAACTAAATTCCAATGTCGGTATTTCAGTGGAATAAAGGAAATTACAGTGGCATGAGAGGGGAACTGGCCAAGGTTGACTGGAAAGGGACACTAGCAGGAAGGACAGCAGAGCAGCAATGGCTGGAGTTTCTGTGAAAATTAAGGGAAGTGCAGGACAGATATATTCCAAGTACAAAATTTTCAAATGGAAGAAGGACACTACCGTGGCTGACAAATGAAGTCAGAGCCAAAATAGAAGCAAAAGATAGGGCATACAAGGAAGCCAAAGCTAGTGGAAGCTAGAGGACTGGGAAGCTTTTAAAAACTTGCAGAAGGAAACTAAGAAGGTCATTGGTAAGGAAATGATGAATTATGAAAAGAAGCTGGCAACTAATATCAAAGAAGATACTAAAAGCTTTTTTAAGTATATAAAGGGTAAAAAAGAGTTGAGGGTAGATATAGGACCAATAGAAAATGACGTTGGAGATATTGTAATGAGAGACACAGAGATGACAGAAGAATGCACATTTTGCATCCGTCTTCACAGTGGAAGACATCTGCAGTATACCGGACATTCAAGAGTGTCAAGGAAGTGAAGTTTGTGCAGTGAAAATTACAACTGAGAAGGTGCTCAGGAAGCTTAGTGGTCTGAGGGTGGATAAATCTCCTGGACCTGATGGAATGCACCCTTGGGTTCTGATGCGGAGGCATTAGCAATGATCTTTCAAAAATCAATAGATTCTGGCATTGTATCAGGTGACTGGAAAATTGCAAATGTTACTCTGCTATTTAAGAAGCATGGGAGGCAGCAGAAAGTAAACTAAAGAACCATTAGCCTGATATCTGTGGCTGGGAAGTTGTTGGAATCAATTGTTAGGGATGAAATTACAGAATACCTAGAGGCACATGAAAAGATAAGCAAAAACCAGCATGGTTTCCTGAAAGGAAATCCTGCCTGACTAACCTACTGCAATTTTTTGAGGAAATTACTAGCAGGGTAGACAAAGGAGATGCAGTAGATGTGGTGTACTTGGATTTTCAGAAGGCCTTTAACAAAATGCCACACATGAGGCTGCTTAGCAAGATAAGAGCCCATAGAATTACACAGGAGTTACTAGGATGGGTGGAACATTGGCTAATCGGCAGAGAATAGTGAGTGGGAATAAAGGGATCCTATTCAGGCTGGCTGCAGATTACCAGTGGAGTTCCACAGGGTTGGTGTTGGGTCCGCTGCTTTTTACAATGTATGACAATGGGATTAATGGATTTGTGGCTAAATTTGCTAATGATACCAAGATAGGTGGAGGAGCAGTTAGTGTTGAGGAAATAGAGAGCCTGCAGAGAGACTTAGATAGTTTAAGGGAATGGGCAAAGTGGCAAATGAAATACAATGTTGGAAAGTGTATGGTCATGCACTTTAGTGGAAGAAATAAATAGGCAGACTATTATTTAGATGGGGAGAGAATTCAGAACGTAGAGATGCAAATGGAATTGGGAGTCCTTGTGCAGGATACCCTAAAGGTTAACCTCCAGGTTGAGTCAGTGGTGAAGAAGGCAAATACAACGTTAGCATTCATTTCTAGAGGTATAAAATATAAGAACAGGGATGTGATGTTGAGGCTCTATAAGGCACTTGTGAGACCACACTTGAGGTATTGAGTGCAGTTTTGGTCTCCTTATTTTAGAAAGGATATACCGACATTGGAGAGGGTTTAGAGAAGATTCACGAGAATGATTCCAGGAATGAAAGGGTACTGTATGAGGAACGTCTGGCAGCTCTTCGGCTGTATTCCCTGGAGTTCAGGAGAATGAGGGGGAATCTCATAGAAACTTTCCAAATGTCAAAAGGCCTGAACAGATTAGATATGGCAAAGATATTTCCCATAGTAGGGAGTCTAGGACAAGAGGGCACAAATTCAGGGTTGAAGGACATCCATTTAGAACTGTGCTGTCTTTACGACAGTTATTTAGTTTATAATATTTTCGCTTAGTAATTCATTCAATAGTATTTTCTAGTTAGAATTAGAAGTGTTTAAAGTATATTCATTGCATGTAAAATATATCGGCATGCGATGACGTCACATCCGGTTTCACCGCGTCTTGTGGGAAAATACTGGTTTGAAATTAGCGCGAGGGTGGGGGCTTACCACGAGGCTCACCTGAGCAGAAGTTGTTTTGCAGGCATGAGAAATCACAGTGAGAGCAACGCTGTAAGTTAATAGATAATCGATATATTGAACTAAGATGTTAATGCCGATCCTGTTAGAAGTAACGACGGTAGATAATGTTTATGCTTTCGTTAGTTAAAGAGTCGCGGATAGTTTGCATGGAAGTGTATTTAAAGTAGTCAATGGAGCAGGTAAACTCTCCCTGTATACTGCACCTTAGTGTAATGTAGTTATAGTCACCTTTGCAAGTATTTACACTTGAAATGTGATATTAAGGAAGGAACAAATACCGTATCAATCTTGTATTGTTTTATCAACAGTTTTCACCATATGTTAATGTGAAGAGTGAACAGTAAATGGTTAATCTTACTGTGATCTGGTCTCATTGACTGGTTTATCTCGACGTTGAATTCGGCGTTATCAGTTACACGCGAAGGAGAACGTTACAAGAACAGAGATGCGGAGAAATTACTTCAATCAGAGGGTGATAAATCTGTGGAATTTCTTGCCACAAGAGGCTTTGAGGCCAAGTCATTGGGTGCATTTAAAGCAGAAATAGATAAGTTCTTGATTAGCCAGGGCATCAAAAGGTATGGGGAGAAGGCGGGGGAGTGGGGATGACTGGAAGAATTGGATCAGCCCATGATCGAATGGCGGAGCAGACTTGATGGGCCGAATGGCTAATTTCTGCTCCTATATCTTATGGCCAAATGGTATTCGAAATAAAGAGTGAATTTGAAATTAAAATTTAACAATTGAGACATTGAATTGAAGTGTGACACTATCTGCTTCATCATGGAAACCAAATACAAAATAGATTTATTGTACTGAGAAGGAAGGGGGGAAATACCAGAATAAAAGGGAGGGGGGAGGGGGAAGAAGCCAGCTGGAAGATGATAGGTGAAGCCAGGTGGCTGAGAAAGGTCAAGAGCTAGAGAAGAAAGAAACTGATAGGAGACGAGAGTGGACCACAGGAGAAAAGGAAGGAGGAGGGGACCCGGGGGAAGTAATAGGGAGATGTGAAGAAGTGAAAGGTCAGAGTGGGAGATAGGGGAAAATCCTCTATTAGAAACATCCTTTCCAAGTCCACTCTGTCTAGGACTTCTGTCTAGATTTCAATGAGATCCTTCCTCATTCTTCTAAATTCGAGTAATTTCAGGACCAGAGCCAACAAATCTTCATCATACATAAACCCTTTCCTTCCCAGGATGATTGTCGTAAAGCTGCTCTGGACTCTCTCCAGTACCTTAGATATGCAGCCCATAACTTGCTCACAATGCTTGTTGTAAGGAGAGTGCTTTTCTCTCCACAAAACTGTTAGTTTGTCTTCTTTTGCGCATTGATTGTGCGCCAATCTTTGTTTGTTTATGTAACTCTTTCATAAATTCTATTGTACTTCTTTTTTAACCCATGAATGCCTGCAAGAAACTGTATCTTAAGATAGTAAATTGGAACATATGCATACTTGGATAATAAATTTACTTTGAACTTTAAATGGATGGACTGTTCAGACATGCAAGAATCATTACCTATGCTGCTACTTTATAAAACAGCAGCAGATGTAGATAAACCAAAGGAACTAAAGAGTAGCATTATGGAAGAAATACTGCATATGCAGCTATAGCAATGTGCATGCATTGGTTACTCTACCAAGCCACCTGCTGCAACTTCCTATCTCCTCATCTGAGTTCATGCATTTCACATCTCCAATACTGTGCCTCCCTGACTCTGCAACCCTTTGGATCCTGTGAATGGAAGGTAGAGTGCAAACTTATTTTATTTTTTGGGATATTAATAGAGTAATATTTTGTTCGTGGAATAATACAAGTTTGTTAGTAATATCTGATTCAATTTTTTTATCATGTTGGTCAGAAGTTATATCAACAGGTTTTAAGGGGCTGATTGCTTCATGTGCGTATGGTATAATTCCTGGTACGGGTGTTATAAGACACTCCCAACCACACCAGCTTCCAGGATTTAGACACTGTAACTCTTCAGGGTATGGATAGCTGGTGCGCCCCCTTTAATGGGTTCAGGGTGGTCTCACTAATTGGCAACCATGTTTTGGGAGCCAAGAATTGAGTATTTAAAGTGCACCTGAAGTGAGGT
Source organism: Hypanus sabinus (assembly GCF_030144855.1). Taxonomy (NCBI): domain Eukaryota; kingdom Metazoa; phylum Chordata; class Chondrichthyes; order Myliobatiformes; family Dasyatidae; genus Hypanus; species Hypanus sabinus. The sequence goes on from NC_082710.1 coordinate 46,026,542, forward strand.
TTACTGCTCAATCGTAAGCCTACAAGTGATATTGTCTTGTGTTTTTTTGTTTACTGTTCTTGAACAGTTTGATAACCGCGTTTCCATCCTTGCTTCGGATACTCCGGCATTTGGCACCAAACCATCCTCGCCAAGGATGCTCCTTTACAGTGCCAACATGGATCCTGTGAGGTATCAAAGTCTCTCGGCTGCCATGGCCAGCCACAGGGAGAGGATTTCCAGACAGAATCTGGAAATATACAAGCTCCAGGCTACCAAATGCCAGCTATCGCAAAGAGTCACTCAGGTGAGGCTGTCGGTCGCTCTGTGGACTCAGTATATCTTCCAACCCTGAAAAGATTCAATGAAAACCCAGGTTTTTTCAGAGGCTTCCTCATTCAATGCTCATTGGTGTCCAAACTCCAGCTGTCCTGGTTCCCTTCAGAGTGTGAAATGTTGGCCTTCATTATCTCTCTCCTGTCCAGGAGAGCCCTCGCCTGGACCACTGCGCATTGGGAACAAAGGTCACGGTTTGAGAGGAATTCATGGCCACCATTAAAAAGGTATTTTATCATCCCATGAGTGCAAACAGAACCTTGGATGTTCTGAGGAAGCTGCATCAGGGAAGTTGGTCAGTGGCCAACCATGCTGTTGAGGTCAGAACATTGGCACAAGTGAACGGTTGGAACAGGGAAGCCTTGACCACTCTGTACCACCACGGACTCTGGGATGAACTACAGGTTGCCTTCGCCTTGGGAAAACCAACAGGGGGCTTCGAGATCCTCATCGACTACCATCCGCCTTGATAGTCATCTGTCAAGGGACTACCTTAGGAGGCCAAAGAGGGCTCAGCCTCAATCCATTGCATTTCCACTCCTCCCCCGATCTCGGCCCGTGACCAACTTGTCTCCTGCTCAAGAGGCAAATCCATGCAGATTGGTTACAGAGCCTCTCTGCCAATGAGAGATCTCATCATCAAAATCAAGGCTGCTGCTATTATTGTGTGGAAGTAGGTCACCTGCGGGCCGAATGTCCAAAGCTACAGCCACCTAGAGAACTGCTAAGACTGGCAGTATCAGGAGGACTGTGACAGTAGCAGTCACCACTTCCAAAGGGTGTGGTTTTGTGCTAAAGGTGCAGTTCACCTGAGGTGAGAACTTGAGGCAAGTGAAGGCTTTTGTGGACTGGGTAATCTTCCAGACTCAGGAACCACTCAACAGCTCAACATACCACTGCAAGCTTTGAGCCAGTCAATGCTCACAACTGTCTTGGACGGTCACCCGCTAGGCTTCAGGCAGATCCAGAAACACTGTGGAGGACAGTAGTTTCTATATTAGTGACTCCCTATTCATATCCCTGATCCTCAGGTAACAGCATAATCCATCCATCGACTGGAGGGAGGGAGAATCATTGCTTGGTCCAGTCATTGTAAGAAGGTATGTTTGCGACATGGTGTTCCGACACACAGACCCTCCTGACACCAATGACCAGCAAGGGGACAGACCTCAGTGCAAGATAACCCGAAGACTAAGGGATCCAGGCGCCAGGTCCTGACTGAAGGGAGGACTCCCAAATGCAGACCTTTGGACCCTGTTCCCGGGGAGCACAAGGACCATCTGTAACACCTCATTGACATCACCTGAGGATATGACGAAGTCAAGTGAACCTAAGGAGGAGACTCGGAGGTCAGTTGAACTAGCCCTGGCACCTAAGAAGCCTCAGGAGCTGTCCTTGAAGGAGGGTTCAGTAGAACTTACAACACCCAGGCTGGTCAAAGTTCCTTACATATACAAGTACTTGGAAGAGATCTTCAGCAAGGGAAAATCCTCGACTCTTCCACTGCATCAACCCTGCAACTGTGCTATAAATCTTCTGCTGGTACTTGTCCTCGGCCTGGTCGATTATACCCGCTCTCGGGTCCAGAGAGAAGCGCAGTGGAAGAATGTATAAAGGTAACCCTTGCTATGGGATCCATTCAGCTCTTCACCCCACCGGCTTTGTACAAAAGAAAGATGAGAGCCTGCAGCCATGTATTAATTATAAAGGGTTATACCGCATAACAGTCAAGAATCGTTACCGCTTTTCACTCATGAATACTGTCTTTGAGATTCTCCAAGGGGCAAGTGTGTTCACTAAGCTAGACCTACCTAAAATCTGGTCTGTAAAAGGGAAGGCGAAGAGCAGAAGACTGCATTCAATACACAGACAGGGTACTAAGACTACCTGGTTATGCCCTTCAACCTTATGAATGCTTCAGCAGTTTTCCCAGTATTTATAAACGACATGCTCTAAGATGCTCTCTATAAGTATGCCTTAGTCTACCTGGATGATATCCTAATCTTCTCGAAGTCCATGGAGGAGCATATTGCTCACATCAGGGACATTTTAAAGAGGGTTCTAGATCATGGACTTTGTCAAGTTGGAGAGGTCCGAATTTCACGTGACCACTATTTCAATTTTAGGGTTCATCATCTGCAACAGCAATCTCAAGATGGACTCTATGAAGACCCAGGCAGTCAGAGATGGCCCACAGCCATCCAGTGTCAAACAAGTCCAACGATTCCTGGGGTTTGCAATCTTTTAGTGGAAGTTTGTCAGGAAATTCAGACTGGTAACACCTCCACGGACGATGCAAACTGAGAAATTCACGGGCCCTTTTGTCTGGACCCCTGGAGTGGAGGCTGCTTGTGCAGAGCTGAAACAGCAGTTCACATCAGCTTCCATGTTGGTTTCTCCAAGCCCAGATTGTCCCTTTATCGAGGAGGTGATGCCTCAGACACCAGTCTGGTCTCAACAATCACTTTCGAACGGTAAACTGCACCCATGCACATTCTTCCCCAGGTGTCTATACCTGACAGAGAGAAAGTATGGACATTGGGAATCAGGAGCTTCTTGTGGTTTGGTTGGCTTTGGAGGAATGGCATCACTGGCAAGAGGGGGCCAAGAACCCTTTTATCACTTGGACAAAGCACAAGAACCTGGCTTATATTGAGGAGGCCAAAATGCTGAATTCCAGGCAGGCCAGATGGTTTTATTTCTTTACCTGTTGTAATTTCATCCTGACCTATCAACTGGGGTCAAAGAACCAGAAGTCAGATGCCCTGTCCCATCAGGTTGATAAACTGGAACGAGAGGAGCAGCCTACTACCACTTTGCCCCAAGCCAAAGTGGACGTGTCAATTCATTGTGGAATCGACGCTCGTGTTCGCAAGGCCAAGATCAAGGGGAGATTCCTAAGAACAGTCCTTCAGGTCGGCTGTTTGTTCCAAGTTCTGTCTGGTCCCAGATATTCCAATGGGGACATTCATTGAGAATGACTGCTCACCTAGGGATTGCCCAGACCCTTGAATTTATCAAGAGTAGTTATTGGTGGTCTGGAATGACAAAAGAGCTGCAGCAGTATGTGCAGGTATGCAAGGTATGTGCCCAGAATAAGGAAACCCTGTACCTGAACCTATCTGTTTCAGAAAGACCATGGACTTTGTCATGGGTATTCAGCCATCCAAGGAGAAGACTATCTTCTTGGTAATTGTTGATTGTTTTTCAAAAGCCTGTAAGCCTATTGCCTTGGAGAAGCTACCATCTGTGGCTGAAATGGTCCTGGACCAGATCTTCAGGATCCATGGATTCCCGGTGGACATTGTCTCAGATCGTGGTCCACAATTTGCATCACATTTCTGGAAGGCGTTCTGTAAGCAGATTGGGGCAGGAGCAAGCTTGTCCTTTTGGTTTCACCAGTCGTCCAACGGCCAGACGGTGCAGACCAATGAAGATTTAGAATGTACCCTAAGGTGCCAAGCCTCAGAAAGACCTGATGAGTGGTATGACCATTTGATGTCAGCAGAGGTCACCCAAAACCTTGCAGCATTTGGCGCACAGGATGTCTCTGTTCGAGTGCCAGTTTGGTTATCCTCCTCCTCTCTTTCCGGAACAGGAGGCCGATGCCAGACTCCCTGTGGTCAAAGATCTCATCCAACGCTGTAAGCAAAAATGGAGCAGGGCAAGAGAGATATTGCTGGCCTCTACCCAGAAGGTGAAAACCAAGGTGAAAGAGAAGACAGCTAGCCACTTCACAGCCTGGGCAACAGGTCTGGCTGTCCACTCATGATTTGCGTCTCTGAGTAGAGTCTAGAAAGTTAGCACCCGTTTAGTGGGCCCTTCAAAGTCCCGAGGAAAGTAACCTCAGTGGTTTACAACTTGCAGCTCCCCAAGACCCTAAAGATCAATCCCACCTGGCACATCTCTAAACTGCACCACCCCCTAAGCCCCGCCACCATCAGCCCCATCGCCACCAAGGTTTATTGATGGAGAACAGGTTTTCACGGTGAGATGACTTTTAACTCACGTATTTTCAAGGTGTTCGGCAATACCTCACGGACTGGGAAGGATTCAGACCTGAGGAGAGGTGCTGGGTGCCTGAAAGAGACATCTTGGATCCAGTTCTCATCCACGACACTGTCACCACCTCTCTGAGCAGCCAGGGCTGTTAGGAGTTAGCTGCAGAGGATGGGATCTGGTTATGAGATGCTCCCAACCATGCCAGCTTCTAACTCTCCAGAGTATGGCTAGCTGGTGTGCCCCTTTAAGGGTTCAGGACAGCCCTGCTAATTGGCAATCATGTTTTGGGCTCCAAGAATTGCATATTTAAAGAGCACCTGAAGTGAGATTTGGTGCTCAATCATAAACCTACTAGTGGTATCATCTAATGTTTGTTTTGTGTTCAGTTCTTGATCCAGTTTCATACGGTGTCTCAATCCTTGCTTCGGGTATGCCAACATTTGGATCCAAACCATCCTCGTCACACCAGGAAGATGATTGCTTGTCGTTGGAAGGTTTAGATGTTTAGAGCAGTATTGATGTGCTGAATTAACATGTGGCCAAATTAATTACATGTCTCCCAACTGAAACAGCTGACTTGACTGCATTGTTAACCCCATACATCTGCCTTCTCACCATATCCCTTGATGCCCCAACCAATCAGGAATCTAACAACTTCCACTTTAAATCTACTGTTATGATCCCAGCCCCCTCCTTTGTGAGAATCGCAAGAGCACCCATTGGGGGAAGGGGGGGGGGGGGTCAGTAGACCCAGGAAGTGAGAGAGAGAGAGAAACGTGCCAAATTGCATGTCCCACCCGGGATACAGAATAAGACGACAGCGACTATTGTCTCATGGAGACCACGTGAAAAGCCCTCGGGCAAGGTGGGCTGGTTGAGAGAGAGATTGCATCATCCCAACCTGATTGACACCTGCGACCCCGTGAGGAAGTATAAAGGACTCAGGGGGACAGCCCCCTCAGACGCACCCAGAAGACACAAGAGAGTGATCCCGCAGCAGCAGGAAGCCATTCTGAAGGAAGCCACGTGCTTTAGATTCCGGGATTGGAATTTGTGGCTGGAATCACAGAAAACCGCTTTTAACTAACATCGGGGAGAGGAAACCAATGCTCCCCCGATTTCACGGAAGATTCATCAAGACTCGGCAAGTTCTTTCTCTTCTCCCCCAATCTCGGTCGCCCCACGTGAAACCCAGCGATTTTCAAAGGGCTGAGGCCTGCAGACTTTCTGAGTGACTTTTATATTTCCAACGGACAATCTATTAACCCCTAGACGACAGCAGAGCTCACTTCTTAATGATGATTATTACTATACCCGTGCTTTAGATTGAGTGTTGACGATGTGCACTATCTGAATGTATGTATTAACCTTACTTTTGTGTCCCTTTATAAATAAAAACGTTTGAAAATAGTGACATCAGACTTCAACAGACCTCTCTATCTTTGCTGGTAAGTTCTCCAGTTACGGGATTCGTAACACTACCCATAGACTTAGCCTCAACCATGGTCTGGGGCAGAGCCTTCCACTGATTCACCACTCTTTGGCTAAAATAATCCTTCCTTACTTCTGTTCTAAAAGGTTGCCCATCAGTTTTGAGGCTTCTGGATACCCCCACCAAAAGAAGCATCCTTTCCACATCCACCCTACCGTGTCCTTTCAACATTTTGTAGGGTTCTATGAGATCCACCCCTCCCCCTTCACATCCTGTTTCTTCTAAATTCCAGTGAGAACAGGCCCAAAGCTGCCAAACACACCACATATGTTAACCCCTTCGTTCCTGGAATCATCCTCATGAACCTCCTCTGGACTCTCTCCAATACATTCTTTCTGAGATAAGGGGCCCGTAGTGTTCTCGCTCATGTGTAAAAGAACTCTGAACTAAACACCGAGGTAAACCGTAGTCAATGAAGACAGGATCGCAGTAAGATTAACCATTTACTGTTCACTCTTCCACATTAACGTATGGTGAAAACTGTTGATAAAACAATACAAAATATATACAGTATTTGTTTCCTTCTTGATATCACATTTACATCGTAAATACTTGCAAAAGTAAAACTACAACAACTACATTACATTAAAGTGCAACATACAGTCAGAATCTACCTACGCCATTGACTGCTTTAAATACACTTCAACATAAACTATCCGCAACTCTTTAAATAACAAAAACATAAACCTTATCAACCGTCGTTACTTTTAACAGAATCAGCGTTAACATTTTTAATTCAACATATCGATTATCTCATGAACTTACGGCGTTGCTTCACTGATGTTTCTAGTGCGTAGAAAGAAAACTTTTCTCGTGCTGATCCTGCACATGTGAGCCCCCTCCTTCCTGTTTCTCCAAACCGGTATTTTCCCACAAGACACGGCAAAACCGGGTGTGACGTCATCGCATGCCGCGATATATCACAGACAACGAATTTACTTTAAACAATCTTAACTTTAACTAGAAAATTATAACAAACAAATTACTAAAGCGAAAATATAATAAACTAAACAAATGCCATAAAGGCAACACAGGGCCCAAAACTATTGACAGTACTCCAAGTGCAGCCTGACTAGTGTCTTTTAAAGCTTCAGCATTATCTTCTTGGCTTTATATTCTATTCCCCTTGAAATAAATACCAACATTGCATTTGCCTTCTTTACCACAGACTCAACCTGTGAATTAACCTTCTGGGAGTTGCACAAGGACTCCTATGTCCCTTGGCGCCTCTGATGTTTGAATTTTCTCCCCATTTAGATTACAGCCTGCAGTACTGTTCTTTTTACCAAAATGCATTATCATACGTTTCCCAACACCATATTCCATCTGCCACATTTTTGCCCATTCTTCCAACTTGTCTAAGTCCTGTTGCAATCGCATTGCTTCTTCAGCACTACCTACCCCTCCACCTATCTTCATATCACCTGCAAACTTTGCCACAAAGCCATCAATTCCATTATCTAAATCACTGACAAACTATGTGAAAAGTAGCGGTCCCAATACTGATCCCTGAGGAAAACCACTAGTCACCAGCAGCCAACCGGAAAAGACCCCCTTTATTCCCACTCACTGCCTCCTGCCTGTCAGCCATTCCTCTATCCATGCCAGTATCTTTCCTGTAATGCATGGGATTTTATCTTGTTAAGCAGCCTCACGTGAGGCACCTTATAAAAAGCCTTCTGAAAATCCAAGTAAATGATATCCACGGCCTCTATTTTGTCCACCCTGCTTGTTACTTCTTTGATGAATTTCAACAGATTTGTCAGGCAGGATGTTCCTTTTCAGAAACCATGCTGACTTTGACTTATTTTATCATTAGTCTTCAAGTACCCCAAAATTCGTCCTTTAATGGACTCCAACAGTTTCCCAGCCACTGAAGTTAGGCTCACTGGCCTATAATTTCCTCTCTTTGTCTTCCTCCCTTCATAAAGTGTAGAGTAACATCTGCAATTTTCCTGTCCTCTGGGACCATGTCAGAATCAAGTGATTCTTGAAAGATCATGACCAATGCATCTGTTATCTCTTCGGCAATCTCTTTCAGCATTCTGGGATGTAGTCCATCTGGTCCAGGTGACTTATCCACCTTAAGACCTTTGAGTTTGCCTGGCACCTTTTCCTTTGTGATAGCAATGGTACTCACTCCTGCTCCCTGACACTCACAGACCTCTGGCATACTGCTAGTGTCTTCCACAGTAAAGACTGAAGCAAAATACTTATTAAATTCATCTGCCATTTCTTTGTTTCCCCCGGCCCCCAATACTACCTCACCAGCGTCATTGACTGGTGGTCCAATATCAACTTTCACCTCCCTTTTATTCTTTATATAACTGAAAAAAACTTTCCTCCTACTTGCCCCCCTATTTCATCTTTTCCCTTCTTATAGCTTTTTTAGTTGCCCTTTGTTGGATTTTAAAAGCTTCCCAATCATCCAACTTCCTGCTCACTTTTGTTACATTGTATGTCCTTTCTTTTGCTTTTATGCAGTCCTTAACTTTCCTTGCCAGCCACAGTTGCCTACCCCTCCCATTTGACAGCTTCTTTTTCTGTGGGACATACCTATCCTGTACCTAGTAAACTACTCCCAGAAACTTCAGCCACCTCTGTTCTGCCATCATCCCTGCTAGTATCCTTTTCCAATCTACCTGGGCAAATTCCTCTCTCATATCTCTGCAATTCCCTTTATTCCATTATGATACTGATACAATTCTCCCTCTCAATTGCAGTATGAATTCAATCATATTATAATCACTGCCTCCTAGGGGTTCCTTTACATTAAGCTCCCTAATAAAAACTAGGCTTTTACACAGCACCCAACCTAAGAGCCTTTCCCTGAGTAGGCTTCAGCACAAGCTGCTCTAAAAAGCCATCTTGTAGGCATTCAACAAATTCCCTCTTGCGATCTGACACAAACCTGGTTTTTCTAATTCCCGTGCATATTGAAGTTCCCCATTACAAGCAAAATAAAATAAAAAGCAAAAAGTGTTGAGAACATGAGATGAAGAGTCATTGAAATTGAGTCCATAGATTGAGTGAACATTTCAAAGATGGCCAAGTGAAGTTGAGTGAAGTTTGGTTCAGAAGCCTGATGGTTGAGGAATAATAACTCTTCCTGAACCTGGTGGTGTGAGTCCTGAGGCTCCTGTACCTTCTTCCTAATGCAGGCATGGGCAAACTACGGCCCGGGGGCCATATGCGGCCCGTTAAGCTTTTTAATCAGGCCCGCAGAACTTGATGAAATTATATTAATAAACCTTGTTAACGTTTTTTCCCCGCAATTCTGGCGTTTTCCCAATAGATGACACACTCTATATACATTTGTGGCGACCCATTTCCTGGCACATCCGAACCAGCACACAATTAGCCAGCGTTCCGGCTAAGGGAGATAGCCTGCGGGGATTTGCGAGCACAGAGCTTTGGAGCCTCTGCACCACGGGGGGCAGGTTGAGGGAGGCTTAAAAGTGAGGCTGGGGATTTCAAATAAAGTTTTTTTCTTCGACTCCGTGTCGTAATTTTAGCGCTGCATGTAGCACACCGCTACACATTGACCTTTGTTGAGGTGCAGCGTATTACTCCACATTTGCGCTTTACTCTTTGTTTGGCTCGACCTATTTGTGTGAACAGGCATTCAGCGTCATGAACATCAACAAAGCCAGCCACAGATCCAAGTTAACTGACCAACACCTCAGATCCATCCTGAGAATCGCCACAACAAAACTAAATCCAGACTTTGATGATCTGGCTAAAAAGGGAGACCAACAACACTGTTCCCACTGAAATTAAAAATAAGTTTCTTCGTTGTGTTATGTAAAAAATGCATTTGAAAATATTTTTTTCAATAAGCCTTACATGTTACATGTCATTTCTGTTAAGTGATGGACATGAGTAGTGCGCAGGTGCATGTACGTTCTCAAAATAAAAAATGCTCTCCAGATCAAATAACGCGCTCCGCATACTGGCGCGCTGTCACTGTTCTGTCTTTGTGCTGGTCGTTGTTGAGTTTTGGCACAGGGGACAATTGAATAAGAAGGAGCAGGACAAGTAGACCTGCATCTCCTACCGTTTTTGAAATAAAGACTGTCAGGAGGAGAGTGATGATGATAATATCTTGAAGGATAACAGAATTTTCAGTGCTTTAAAATAATAACTGTTACTATTAAAAAAAGCTATATTTTATTCATTTAATTTTCAGTGTTTTAAAAGTCATTTCAATAAATAGCTAAATACCATGGGACTTCAAAGACAGATATTTTGTTGCAATGCATTTGTTCATTTTCAATTGAAATTAAAGCACATGTTTTCTACATATCCCATGATATTTTATTTTCTCTTATGAGGTGTATTACCAAAACACTCCGTCCATCTGCTCCTGGTCCGGCCCCCCTGTCAAATTTTAGAACCCACTGTGGCCCACAAGTCAAAAAGTTTGCCCACCCCTGGCCTAATGGCAGCAGCAAGAAGAGAGCATGACCTGATGCTGGATGCTGCTTTCCTGCGACAACATTTTGTTTAGATGTGCTCAGTGGTGGGGAGGGCTTTATCCGTAATGGACTGGGTCATATCCACTAATTTTTGTCGTACTTTCCATTCAATGGCATTGGCATTTCCATAGCAGGCTGTGATGCAGCCAGTCAATATACTCTCCACTACACATCATTGTTTAAGATTCATGTTGAATCTTCGCAAACTGCTACGGAAGCAGAGGCATTGCTACACTTTCTTCTTAATTGCACTTACAGTACATGTTGAACTCGGGACAGGTCCTCTGAAATAATAATACTGAAGTATTTAAAGTTATCGACCCTTTCCACCTCTGATCCTCTGAGGAGGACTGGCTCATGGACTTCTGGTTTCCTCATCCTGAAATCATTAATTGGCTCCTTGGGCTTACTGTTGTACAGTAAGAGGTAGTTCTTATGGCACCACTCAGCCAGATTTTCAACCCCTGTTCTATATTCTGATTCATCACCATCTTTGATTCGGCCTATGACAGTGGTGTTGTCAGCAAACTCGAATATGGTATTTAAGATGTTTTCAGCCTCACAAACGAAAGTGTAAAATGAGTAGAGCAGGGGGATAATCACGTTGCCTTGTGGTGCACCTGTGCTGATGGAGATTGTGGAGATGTTGTTGCCAATCCAAAAACAGATATTGAGACCAAGGTCTTCAAGCTTATTGACTAGCCTTGAGGGGATAATGGTATTAAATGTTGAGCTGTGGTCAATAAAGAGCACACTGATGTATTTATGTTTGATGTCCAAATGTTCTAGGGTTGAGTGAAGAGCCAATGAGATGGCATCTGCTGTGGGCCTGATGCTCTGTAAGGCAAATTGGAGTGGATCAAAGTCACTTTTCAGGCAGGAATTGATATATTTCATCACCATCCTCTCAAAACACTTCATCACTGTGGACGTAAGTGCTACTGGATGACAGCCATTGAGGCAGGTTACATGTTCTTCCTAGGCACCGGAATAATAATGCAGGTAGGTGCCTCAGACTGCTGAAGCGAAAGGTTAAAGATCTCAGTAAACACTCCAGCCAGTTGATCAGCACAGATTTTTAGTACTTGGCCAGGTACCCCGTCTGGGCCGATGCCTTTTGTGAGTTCACTGTGCTGAAGCTGCTCAGACGCTGGCCTCAGAGACTGAAGTCACAGGATTATTGAGGGTTATGGCAGTTCATGAAGGTTTCTCCATGTCTTGATGGTCAAAGTAAGCATAGAAGGCACTGAGCTGAACTGGAAGCCAACATTGTTGTCGCCTATGTCTCTTGATTTAACTTTATAAGATGTGACAGTATCCAAGCCCTGTCACAGCTGTTGAGCATCCTCTGATGATTCACAGTTAGTCTGGAATTGCCACTTCACCCATGAGATGACTTTCCAGCAATCATAGCTGGACCTCTTGTAACTTTCTTGGTCACCCAATTTGAATGCCTCTGATCTGACCCTTAGCAGAATGCAGATTTAATGATTCATCCAGGGCTTTCAGTTAGGGAAGGGTGAATGATTTTGAGGGGACACATTCATCTACAACTGCTTTAGTAAAGTCCATGGAAACCATGGTGTATTAATTCACTTCCATAGATGATACCATGAACACGACTCAATCCAGTGACTCGAATCAATTCCAGTAGCCACTCCTCTGCCTTCTGTGACCACCTTTTTGTTGTCCTAATCCTTGAAGCCTTCCCTTTCAGCCTCTGCCTGTATGCAGATAGGAGAAAGACATCCAAGTGATCTGATTTACCAAAATATGGTCTGGGCATGGAACAGTAGGCATTCCTTATCTTAGTATAACAGTGGTCTAGTGCATTAGGACCTCTGATGCTACAGGTTATATGCTGATGGTAATTGGACAGGGTTTTTTTCAAACAAGGTTGAAGTCCCTGACTATGATTTGAAATGCTTCTGGATGGAGATGGCATCATGCAGTATCTCAAGTGTTTGATTATAGTCGGTCGCTGGTGGTATGTAAACTTTGGTCAGGATTATGGACGAGAACTTCCTAGGTAAATAGAACTGATGGCATTTGACCATTAGGTATTAAGGGTATTAAGGAACACAAGTTCAACAAAGCTGCCAAATCGGAGCACAACCAAGAGTTTATCATGAAACACATACCTCCACCTTTTGCCTTTCCAAATCAGCATTTCAATACATTCTGTAAGTCGAGAAGCCTTTGGTTCTGATTGCTGTATCTGGTGAGAGAAAGCCATGTGTTACTCAGAAATAAAGCACAACGATTTCTCATTTCCCTCAGATACAGCAATCTTGCCCTCAGTTCCTCAAATTTGTTCTCCAGTGACTGCACCATTGCCAGTAAGATTCTGGGCAGAGAGGAGCTCATCCTTCTACATTTCAGCCTGGTTTGGAGTATCCTCCTTCCTACCTCACTTCCAGCCATGGTGATGAAACTCTGTCTGCCATACGGTCTGTCAAGTCCAAGATTGTGAAATCCGTGTATCATTAACTTGATTAAAAATTACTTAAATAAAGGGAAAATACATACTACTGAAGGAAGACTCTGATCTCAAACCTCTGCTGCCCTGCAGCTGTTATTACTTATGGAGAAAGCTTCGGGAGTAAATCCCGAGGAAAAAATCTGGAGCTGGAGTCCCTAAGGCAGTCCTAAATTACATTCAATGCTGATTGGCAACTCTTGTGACACTGCTTGTGACACTGTTTCAGTCTCTGCTGTTCCTTTGGGGTCATCAGATGCGTGGAGGGGGGAGCTTGCTTCACGGGCAACAGCTTGCTCTTCAAATTATACTGCCCAGGCTTGCGTATCCGGACAGCTAGAACGCGAGATCCATGGTCAACTCTGCCCGATGGAGGCCCTCACCTCACATACTGCAGATTTCAATGAGAGTAGTTCAAAGGAGGTGTTTAGAAGTATTGTATGTAGCCTGTAGAACGTCTCCATGGTTCACCAGTGCCTGTGAGAACAGGGTGGGATACCTTAATGAAGGGACTCTGCCTGAAATACTGACTGTGTATTCCCCTCCACAGATGCTACCTGATGCACTGTGTTCCTAGAATATTTTTGTGCGTTGCTCTAGATTTTTAGCATCTGAAGTCTCCCTTGTGTTTATGGTGGGATTCTGTAGCCTACTGCTAGAACTGTCTCAAATATGGCCCTGCAGAAAAGTCTAGTAAAGGACAGGATGCATCTAATCCAGCTGTCATCCCAGTTCCGGGTCCAGCTCATACCTTCGTGTTGGACATGTAAATAAGAAGGTATAAGCAGCAAAGAGGCAGCAAGTTGCAAGATGCAATAAACAGGTACAGAACTGACACATGTCCCTTTTGCGCATAAAGTTTAGAAAAACGTGTTTGGAAAGAAAAAAAGCAATGTAGTTTGTGCATATATAAGTAAAACTTTACATTTTTAAATTACAGTTTCCTGTGGCGGTGGGGATCACTTCAGATCTCCAACACTATATTTTTTCCAGGCACTACAGAATCATTTTAACACAATTCCTGAGTACCATATGTGCATATGCATCATATCATGGATGCACTGCCGAAGACCTCATCAAATTCATCAGAAATCTGAATGGGAAGAAGGGATTAAAGTTGAGCCAACTATGAATGATTACTTCCTTAACAATCTGCCCAGCTGAACGATTACCCTCACCCCATAAAAATTCAGTGAAATTCAGGGCATGCACGTCATAAGCAAAGGTGTTCTGGTTTATTTTTAAATCAATTATCTCGTCAGTCTTTTATGGGTTTCTATTAACTTCTGAAACAATGTGGTCACACGTTCTAAATGTTGTAGACCCTTTTCCTCAGTCTCACAAACAGAAAAATGCATCAAAGTTTGGCAGTAAGAATTCCTCTTGACCACGTCCACTAAAATCATGATGCAGTTGTTTAAACACATTGTACTTCTCTGCAAAAGTCTTTTTAGTTAAAATTATTATGTTGAAATTCTAAAAGCAGTCTAAATATAACATGTACAAGCTACTGAGTGGTTAGAGGCAGATGACACTCATCCATGCCTCAGATTCTCCTCTTCCTTTTTGGCCAAAATGTGACACATTTGACCACTCCAAAAGATGTTGAAATACCACGAGCACGCACAAGAGAAAATCTGCAGATGCTGGAAATTAAAATGCTGAAGGAACGCAGCAGGCCAGGCAGCAACAATGGAAAAGAGTAAACAGTTGACAGAACAGTCAAAAAGAGTGAAAAAAAGAGATGAGAAGTCAGAGTGAGAAGGTGGGGGGGGGGGGGAGGGGAGGAAGAAGTACAAGGTGGTAAGTGATAGGTGAAACTGTGAGATGGGAGGGAGTGAAGTAAAGAGCTGGGAAGTCGACTGGAGAAAGAAACACGGGTCTGTCTGCACCACTCTCTGCAGGCTCCTGCAGTTTCCATACCAGGCAGTGATGCAACCAGTCAGAATGATCTCAATTGTGCCCCTGTAGAAAGTCCTTATAAATAGGGGACTCATGCCAAACTTCTTCAACCATCTGAAGTGAAAGAGGTGCTGTTGTGCTTTTTTCACCACACAGCCGGTATGTACAGAGCATGTGAGATCCTTGGTGATGTTTGTGCTGAGGAACTTAAAGCTGTTCACCCTCTCAACCCCAGATCCATTAATGTCAATAGGGGTTAGCCCGTCTCCATTCCTCCTGTAGTCCATAACCAGCTCCTTTGTTTATTATCAAAGAATGCATGCAGAATACAACTCTGAGACTTATCCTCCCCAGATAGCCACAAAACATAGATAACCGTTGAAGCCATTCAAGAAAAGCATCAAACCCACTCCCACACACAAACAAGAATGGCAACACAGTCATCAGCTCAGAACCCCCACCTCCCCCTACCCAGAAAAACTAACAAAAATGTGCCTCACAGCAACAAGAACCTAAACTCTCAACCCCCCCCCCCTTTGCACGAGAAAAACTAACAAACTCGCCACGTGGCAAAAAGAATATCAACCCCCAAACAGCACCCCTGCATGAAAAGAACTAACAAACTCATCAAACGGCGATGAGAACATCAGCCCCCAAACAGCACCCTGCACACAGAAAAAACTAACAGACTCAGCAAGCAGCAACAAGAACATCAAACCGCAAACACCACCCCTGCATGAAAAGAACTAACAAACTCATCAAACAGCGACAAGAACATTGGCCCCAACACCACCCCCCACACAGAAAAAGCCAACAAACTCACCAAACGGCAAAAAAAGGGTGAAAACACAGAATATAAAAACTATAGAACTGAAAGAGTCCACGTTGGTCGGTTGCAGAACTTCAGTAACATCCTCTGACAGCATTGAGAGAGGAATGCCTCTGGAACACAGAGGCCTCCCCTCCAACAACAGCGAGCGATAGGCTGTCAGACAGATTCCTCCTACAGCAGCGAGATTACTCAGAGCAGAGAACAAGAGGCAGGGAGTCGCCACTGAACCCTCGCTTGCCTTCCGCGTTCATCTCGGTTTCAATCTTCCTCAATGCTTCAATCAGCAAAATGGAGTCACTCATGGGCTCATTCCTCGTTTCTAAGCTTCTCCACCTGGAGGCTGCTCGCACTTGCCCTGGCTTCCTGGATTCTCCCCAGAGACAGGGAGGTACTAGATTGCTCAGTCGTTCTCCAAGCTGTAAATCACAGGCTCTGACAGTTCCAGATACTGTCAGATTTTAAAAAATGTGGAGATAAAAGAAGTGAAATAAACAGTTTTGTGGACTATCTGGTGCCATCTTGATCGCAAGTCCAGCTAGAATGTAAACCTCAGCTCTGCGTTTGATGGCCAGAGAAGTGGATGCGGGAAATTCATGATCTGATGTTGGGCCAGCAGACTAGTGTGGACAAAGGCCCCAGTGTCAGAGAGTTGTCAGAAGGTTCTGGAGCTGGAGGCCTGTGCAGGCAGGAGGAATGAGATCTGATCCCTGGTCATCAGTGATAAGGGATTTCAAGGCCTACTGTACAGGGTCCCATCATTGGCAAGTCCAGAGTTCAAGGCCTACTGTTTGGTGATGGGTGTGCCCTGGGGTCAAAGTCAAGGATCGAGGCCCAAGGGTTGAATCAGAAGTCTAGAAGTTGAGGTCCATTGGCCGGAGCCCAAGTCTGTGAATCTCTGTGAGTCCATTGGGAAAGTCAAAGGCCCAACGTCTGAGAGTCTGAGGCCAAGCCTGAGTCCACTAGGGGTTAGAGGCTGGAGGTGGCCTGTGCTGGGGTTGGAGTACTGTGTATGTGCATGTAGAAAGGGAAGAACAGGGTTTGATTTGTTGTTGTTGTTTTGTTGCCTGTTGTGCTGTGTTTTGAGTTGTTCTATGTTGTTCTGTGAGCATTGTGGGCGTGCTAGTGCGCGTGCTGGAATGTGTGGTGGCGACACTTGTGGGCTGCCCCCAGCACGCCAGCGGGTGTGTTGGTTGTAAAATGCAAATGGTGCACTACACTGTATGTTTTGATATATATGTGATAAATAAATTTAAATCTTTGTTCTTGGGTTATTGGAACCTCAAAGTGAACCATTTCCTATTTACTCTGTGGGGAATAGGAAAGTGCAGTGACATCTATAACCTATTAGAGTAATAAGTTCTATTTACTCCATCCAGTCCCTTCAGAAGTCTAACCACCTGAATTCCAGACCTTTGCTGTCAGCTTTCTTGATTATTTTACATATCTCCCCACACCCCCTGTTCATCCACCAGAATCCATACCCTCCTCAGTCATGTAAATCCACATGCATTACCTCATGCTCCTTTGATTAAATTCTTTGCCAGATTTCTGCCCAATTGACCATCTTGCTGTTATCCAAAGCCTTCTTCCTCACAGCCAACAGCACAATATAAAAAAAACACAAAATACTGGCAGAACTCAGCAGGCCAGACAGCATCTATGGGAGGAGGTAGTGACGACGTTTCAGGCGGAAACCCTTCATCAGGAGTGAAGTAATATGGGATGGTCGAGGGGGGAGAAGAAGTGGGGGGAGGGATAAAGTAGAGAGCTAGGAACTGATAGGCTGGAGGGAAATGGGCTGGGGGAAGGTGGAGAATTATGGGAAATAAAAGAGAAAGAAAGGTAGGGCTGGGGGGAGTTTATAGTGAGGGGGGGGGAAAAGAGAGAAAGAGAACCAGACTAAAATAATAGATAGGGATGGGGGTGAGGGGGGGCGGGGCAGGGGTATCAACGGAGGTCTGTGAGTTGAATATTCATGCCGGCAGGTAGGAGGCTACCTAGGGGGGGAGACAATATATTTTTTTGTTTCATCCATAAATGTCTTTAATATTGCCTTTACATTTCAGTCTAATTTTTTTTTTAATATGTATATCTAAAACTTCAGGACTCCCACTAGTAACAACATTTGAGTTACAAAATCAACCATGAACCTTTGCTTCCTATCATGGCACTAGTTTTGAATCAGATTTGCTTCTCTCCCTTGACTATTATTATGGGACCTTGTCAAAATACTAAAAACCATCAAATATCTCCTCAAAGAGTTACTTAAGAGCAAAATAAATCTATTAGAGAGTAGGTGATTCTGCCTTTAGGCAATAATCTACATTCAATAAGATGGCAGCTGATACCTCAGCAGTACTTTGTTACACTAACCCAGGGGTGGGCAAACTTTTTGACTTGTGGGCCACAAAGGGTTCTAAAATTTGACAGGGGGGCTGGACCAGGAGCAGATGGACGGAGTGTTTTGGTAATACTCCTCATAAGAGAAAATAAAATATCATGGGATATGTAGAAAACATGTGCTTTAATTTCAATTGAAAATGAACAAATGTATTACAACAAAATATCTGTCTTTGAAGTCCCATGGTATTTAGCTATTTATTGAAATGACTTTTAAAACACTGAAAATTAAATGAATAAAATACAGTTTTTTTTAATAGTAACAGTTATTATTTTAAAGCACTGAAAATTCCGTTATCCTTCAAGATATTATCATCATCACTCTCCTACTGACAGTCTTTATTTCAAAAACGGTAGGGGATGCAGGTCTACTTGTCCTGCTCCTTCTTATTCAATTGTCCCCTGTGCCAAAACTCAACAACGACCAGCACAAAGACAGAACAGTGACAGCGGGCCAGTATGCGGAGCGCGTTATTTGATTTGGAGCGCATTTTTTATTTTGAGAACGTACGTGCACCTGCGCACTACTCATGTCCATCACTTAACAGAAATGACATGTAACATGTAAGGCTTATTGAAAAAAATATTTTCAAATGCATTTTTTACATAACACAACGAAGAAACTTATTTTTAATTTCAGTGGGAACAGTGTTGTTGGTCTCCCTTTTTAGCCAGAGCATCAAAGTCTGGATTTAGTTTTGTTGTGGCGATTCTCAGGATGGATCTGAGGTGTTGGTCAGTTAACTTGGATCTGTGGCTGGCTTTGTTGATGTTCATGACGCTGAACGCCTGTTCACACAAATAGGTCGAGCCGAACAAAGAGTAAAGCGCTAATGTGGAGTAATACGCTGTGCCTCAACAAAGGTCAATGTGTATAGAGTGCGTCATCTATTGGGAAAACGCCAGAATTGCGGGGAAAAAACGTTAACAAGGTTTATTAATATAATTTCATCAAGTTCTGTGGGCCGGATTAAAAAGCTTAACGGGCCGCATATGGCCCGCGGGCCATAGTTTGCCCATGCCTGCACTAACCCCTTCAAACTCAATCCTATTAACTCTTTCTACTTTATTTTAGGTGTTGTAGATTTACGTGAAGGTCCTGTAGCACAGGGAGTTCCAGCAATTAGACTTGATGTTTAAGGAGGAATGATTACACATATCCAAAGCAGGATAGGTGAAACTTGGAAGGGAACATGGAGGCAATAGTGTTACTCATGCTGTGCCTCATGCTCTTGTCCTTTCTGGTGGTAAAGTTTACTGACCGTGTCTACAGAAAAGAATAAAGAGTCAACGTTTCAGATTGAGACCCCTCATCAGGACTGGAAGCTCTTCATTAGTCTTGCGAACTTTTGCTCTATTCCCTCCATCGTAAGCACATTCTTCTTTAAGGCATGGAGACAAGACCTGTGCACAAATTTCCAGATGTGTTCTCACCAGGGCCCCACATAATCCGAACCAGATATCTCAAATTCTGCGCTCAAACCCAGTGCAATGAAACTAACATACCTCTTGCTGTGCTTGTATGTTAGTGATTGGTACATAAAGAGTTTCCGAATTCAAGTCCTTTCATTCACCAACTTAAAAGGCTTCTATGTTTGTACAGAGCTAGGCGTAATTAACCATTAAAAACTCCATTCTAAGTACCTCTGGTTAATCTGTGCCTGTTCTTTATTTCCCTTCAAATGGATTCCAATCGTTTGGCCTGTTATTATTTTGTTTTTTCTTTCTCCTTTCTTAAAACAATGGCAGGTCATTAAAAATCCTACATTCTTATGACGCCACTCACATAGCTCAAGAGGATTAAAACACTGCAGTCAGAGCCTCCCCATTTCCCACTCCCCCTCCCCCACCTCCACTTGTTTCTATTAGTGGCCTGGGAATATATTTCATAGCAGTTTAGCAATCTACCTACTTCTGAAATATATATTTAAAATAAAACAGAAAGTGTTAATGATACCTAATAGATCGGGCAGGATCTGTGGGGAGAAGTCAATAACCTTCTCCAGAATTGGGAAGATTTTAGACCGATGTTTACACTATAGAGAAGAGGAAGAAGAGGAGAGAAGGAATGCCTGTGATAGAGAGGTGCCCAAAGAGATTGACTGGTGTCCAGTAAAAGCAAATGGTCAAGGCTAGCTAATAGCAGCAATTGCATCTGGAGGACATTTAACGGAGTATAAGAAAAGAAAACAAACTGCTGGAACTGTGAGAAAGAGAACAAAAGAGTTGCTGAAAATCAGAGATGGGGAAACACGTCATCTGTTAAAACAGAATAAGTACATTTTCTAAGTACCAGCTAAAACAAACAAAATTATCAAATAGTGGATGCAACCCACACACTATGCTGGAGGAGCTCAACAGGCCAGGCGGCATCTATGCAAAAGAGTAAACAGTTGACGTTTCGGACTGAGACCCTTCATCAGGATATCAGATCATCTTTTTTCCAGTCCTGATGAAGGGTCTCGGACCAAAATGTCAACTGTTTAGTTTTTTCCATAGATGCCTTTTAAAACTTTACCCATAGATGCCTTTGAACCTTTAAAGTTGCTGCCCGGGTCTCCCCAGCATTTTGTGTGTGTTGTTTGGATTTCCAGCATCTGTAGACTCTCACGTGTAAAGGAAATATGTGCCTGGTGGTACGATCTCATTGAAAATGGTGCAATTTACAGAGGATGACAGAGTTTGCTGAATGTATAGATTGATGGGGGTGGAAGCTCAGAAGAACTCTATGTTTGCCTTTGGTGACAAAAACAGAGGTGAAAGAAATGGAACTGACCATTTTTTGTTTTGTTTCTCTTCCTACTTACACCTCATTCAGGCAGAGTAGCTGCCAGTAGTGCTCTCTGATAGACATGCACTTTCTCTTGATCTCCACCTATCTCAGACAATCCCTTTGTTCATACCATGTGTCCCCTTCACCACAATTTGATTGCTATCTGAAATGGCCCCATTCTTACAAAATAACAAAATACAAAATAACATTCTGACAAAATAACCTCAAAGCCTAAACTGAGGTTATTGCACAAGTACAATGACAAATTTCTATGCAGCAACATTAGAAGTACATGACATCATATAAGCAGCATTTACAAGGAAATGATAAATGGAGCACAATTTTTACAAGAAAGACGTGTAATTAGGAACAAAAAGCAACAAAGTCCATTTTAGTACAAAGTAATTACTGAAAGATTAACTCCTTAATACCTGTTGAAGGGTTTTGATCCAAAACTTCACCTGTTTACTCTTTTCCATAGATGCTGCCTGAGCTGCTGAATTCAGCTAGTATTTTGTGTGTGTTGTTTTGGATTTCCAACATGTGAACGATTAACTCCATTTTGATTTCTGAAGATGCTGCCTGTTAGCTATCTTCGGTCATTTCTTTTTGTATTTAAACAGAACCTCTTCAATTTACTTTATATTTTCCACAAATTTTTTTTGGCCACTTCAGAACCTTTGTTTGCTCTGCCTTTCAAGCTCACTCATTAATTTTCTGCCTCTCGCTTCCACTTTCATTTGTTTCTTTTCTGAATCCTCACTCAGCTTTCCATTCCTCTGCCAAATGAGATTTTATCCTATGTATGAGCAAGTTGGCTCAGAAGGATATTAGTCCAGTGCTGTTGAGGGACAACCTATCTGACCTCCTCTTCAATGTCCCATGCCCAAGATCAGATAACTGAAATCTAGAATTTCAGGCCACAGCAGTAGAAATATTCTTCTCTCAGGATTTCTAACTTCCTAGCTGCACGCAGTATCTAGGGAACCATATACAGAATACTCTGCCAAACCAAATTATTTTACTGAGTAGATCAACTTTGTAGATGATCTTCAACAAAAGGGATTCTGCGGATGCTTGAAATCCAGAGCAACAAACAGAAAATGCTGCAGGAACTCAGCAGGTCAGGCAGCATCCATAAGACAGAGGAGCAGAACAATGCTTTCAGCCCATTGAGTCTTCTCTGCCATTCCATCATGGCTGATTTATTATCTCTCTCAACCCCATTTCCCTGCCTTCTCTTCATAACCTTTGATGTCCTTACTAATCAAGAATTTATCAACCTCTACTTTAAATATACTCAATGACTTGGCCTCCACAGCCATCCATGGCAATGAATTCCACAGAATAACTATCCTCTGGCTAAATAAATGCCTTTTCATCTCTGCACTAAATGGATATCCCTCTGTTCTTAGACTGTGCATTCTACTCCTAGACTTCCCCACTATAGGAAACATAAACTCCACATCTACTCTATCTAGGCCTTTTTAAAATTCAATAGTTTTCAATGAGATTTCCCCCCCCCCCCCTCCATTCTTCAAACACTCCAGCAGACCCAGAGCCATGAAACGCTCCCTTCCAATCCGGGAATCATGCTCACGAACCTCCTCTGGATCCTCTCCAATGCCTTCACACCTTTTCTTAGATAATGGGCTCAAAACTGCTCTCAATACTCCAAGTTGGTCTGACCATGCCTTATAAAGCCTCAGCATTTCACCCTTGCACCCAGTGGAGAGGAATAAACTGTTGAAGTTTCAGGCTGAGGACTGGAAAGGAAAGGAAAGAAAAGAAATAGAATAAGGTGGTAAGTGACAGGTGAAACCAGGTGAGGGAAAAGGTAGGTGGCTGGTGGAAGGGGGTGGAGAGAGATGCTGGGAGGTGATAAGTGGAAGAGGTAAAGGGCTGAAGAAGAAGGAATCTGATAGGATGCGAGAGTGGATCATGGCGGAAAGGGAAGGAGGATGGGCACCAGAGGGAGGTGACAGGTAGGTGTGGAGAAGAGGAAACAGAGAAGAGTCAGAATGAGGGATGAGAAAATAGAAATTTGGGAGGGGGGGAGAAATTACTAGGTTAGAAATATAATTGTTTATCTTAGAGGTTGGAGGCTACCCAGATGGAATATAAGGTACTGCTCCTCCAATCCGGGAGCTGCCTCATCGTGGTAGATGATCTTTCCGCAGAATTAGAAATTGGCAGATATGACGTTGCAGGCATCACAGAGTAATGACTGAAGAAAGATTACAGCTGGGAGTTTAACATCGAAGATTGCATGTCATATTGAAAGTACAGGCAGGTGGACAGTTGAGTGGGCTGGCTTGGGTTGTAAAAAAATGGAAATCAAATCCTTAGAAATAAATAAGATTGGAAGATGTAGAATTTTGCATGTCACAGTTTCTGAGGGGATATCAGACTGTGTTAAGGGAGAGAGAGTTTAACAAAAGCCAGTGGGAGCAGTCAGCACATTTTGTGTATCACCATTCCCAAGGAGACATCAAACTACAGTGAGGGATAGAGAGTTTAAAGGTAGTGAATGGGGCAATTCTATGCACCACAGTTCCCAAGAAAACATTGGATTGTGCATAATTAGGCACTTGGCAAGATCCTATAAAAGGAAGATAGGTTTAAACAGAGTGGCCATTGTGTGAGTGGGCCAGTGTTAGAGTGAAGAGTTCAGTCTTTGGCTTTTCATGGCTTCAGTGAGGAGGGACATAGGCCATAGGTAGATTTTTTTTGATTTTTTTTTTGTTTATTTCTTTCTTATTTCACATTTAGAGCAGTGGGATTGTCAGGCAGGAAAATGGAATGCTCCTCTTGCGGGATGTAGGAAGACGGTCCGTGACGGCTATGACTGCAAGAAGGGTATCCAATTGCAGCTTCTAATAGCGTCAAGAAGTTGGAGTGGAACTGAACATTTGGGATGCTGAAGGGTTGATAGAAAGGACATACAGGGAGGTAGTTACACACTAGGTGCAGGACACATGTAACTGGGTGACTGTCAGGGGGTTTAAAGGGGATAGATAACCAAAGCAGAGTACCCCTGTGGCTGTTCCCCTCAACAGTAGGTTCACCATTTTGGATACTGTTGGAGGAGATGACCTAGCAGAGGAAAGCTACAGCAGTCATGTCTCTGGCACTGAGTCTGGCTCTGTAGCTCAGAAGAGAAGGGGAGGGTGATAGGGAATTTGTTGGTTAGGGGAACAGAAAGGCAATTCTGTGGATGAGAATAAGATTCCTGGATGGCACTTTGCCTCCTGGGTGTCAGGGTCAGGGACATCTCTGATCAAGTCTACAAGATTCTTAAGTGGGAGGGAGAGCAGCTGAAGGTATAATGGTAGAAATGAAGTGGCCTCTTTATTTGACAGACCAAGATAAAGCAGGCATCATATTGAGACACCTTTAGTGGAAAGGTCTGGCTGACCAATACTAAATGATATCTTATGTGCT
Source organism: Hypanus sabinus (assembly GCF_030144855.1). Classification (NCBI taxonomy): domain Eukaryota; kingdom Metazoa; phylum Chordata; class Chondrichthyes; order Myliobatiformes; family Dasyatidae; genus Hypanus; species Hypanus sabinus. The sequence continues at coordinate 46,050,659 of NC_082710.1, forward strand.
AAACATCAAAGGACAATTCCAAATTTATAATGCACCCACACAAACCTCACACCTCCCGATTCACACCCATACCACAGACATCTAAAAGAATTTTAATCAGCCTTGTCTGGTCTGTGATTCAAGGCTTTTAGAAAGCTGTTGTTCAGAGATGCATTTTAAATTAAATCTGCAATCTATATTTGAATCTGAAGGCTAATGGCCAAAGTTGGTTAAGTTAATTGCTACATATGCTAAACCCAACAATCATTCTAACAGTCTCTCCTCTCAGCACTGCTGGACAAAGATTAACTTGTACCGGGAAAGGCCAACCTTAAGGAGGATCTATTCAAATGGGGCAGCAAAAACGCTCTACCTTTAAATTTCTAGGTAGGTAATGGCTACCTAGGAAATGCTAAGCAGAGAGATTGTTCCAGAAATTTGATCAACAGTCTTTAGAAATACAGCATTGTAGCGGTGTGCTACACGCAGCGCTAAAATAACAACACAGAGTCGGTAAACTGCAATTAAAGATGATTTTATTCGAACTTCACAGTCTTGCTTTAAAGCCTCCCTGATCCCGCCCTCCCCGGGCACGGATGCTGCAAGGGACACGTACTCACAAACCCCCGCAGGCTTTTTCCCTTTGTTGCGGACCTGGCCTTTGTGCCTGCGCGCTGGCTATTTGTGAGCCGGTTCGAGTGCGCTAGGAAGTGGGTCGCCACATACCACCCCCCCCCCCCCAGAACCAGCGATACATCCCCCAATGTCCATAGTCTGGGCCGGACCCTGTTTGGAGGTTGGCCTCTGTGCCGCGGTGCCGGAAACACGACCGGTTGCGCCAAGTCCACATGGGCCAGTTTGAGTCAGTCCACTGTGAAAACCTCCACTCTCCCCCCAACGTCCAGCACGAACGTGGACCTGTTGTTCCTGAGCACCGTAAGCGGCCCCTCGTAGGGCCGTTGCAGCGGTGACCGATGCCCGCCCCGTCGTACAAACACAAACTTACAGTTCTGCAGGTCTTTGGGTACGCAGGTCGTGTTCTGCCCATGCTGCGAAGTGGGTATGGGGGCCAGGTCACCGAGCCTCTCGCGTAGTCTGCCCAGGACTGCTGCAGGTTCTTCCTCTTGCCCCCTTGGGGCTGGTATGAACTCCCCGGGGACGACCAGGGGTGCACCGTACACCAACTCGGCCGACGAGGCATGCAGATTGTCTTTGGGCACCGTGCGGATGCCAAGTAGGACCCAGGGAAGCTCGTCCACCCAGTTAGCTCCTTGCAGGTGGGCCATGAGAGCCGACTTTAGCTGACAGTGGAAACGCTCCACTAGTCCGTTCGACTGTGGGTGGTAGGCAGTGGTGTCGTGCAGCTGAGTCCCCAAAAGGCTGGCCATAGCTGACCCCAGGCTGGAGGTGAACTGAGTGCCTCTGTCGGAGGTAATGAGGGCCGGTACACCAAAGCGGGACACCCAGGTGGCGATCAGTGCCCGGGCGCAAGATTCAGAGGTGGTGTCGGTGAGCGGGATCGCCTCTGGCCATCTTGTGAACTGGTCCACAACAGTCAGGGGGTGCCGCGCTCCGCGCGACCATGGCAGGGGGCTCACGATATCCACATGAATGTGGTCGAAACGCCGGTGGGTGGGGTGGAACTGATGCGGCAGAGCTTTGGTGTGCCGCTGCACCTTGGCTGTCTGGCAGTGCATGCACGTTTTGGCTAATTCACTGACCTGCTTGCGGAGTATGTGCCAAACAAACCTGCTGGAGACCATCCGGATGGTTGTCCGGATGGAGGGGTGCGTCAAGTTATGAATGGAGTCGAAAACGCGTTGCCGCCAGGCTACCGGGACGACGGGGCGGGGTCGGCCAGTGGTGACGTCACAGAGAAGAATCCTCTCACCTGGGCCTACGGGGAGGTCCTGGAGCTGCAAACCGGAGACTGCGATTCTGTAACTTGGGATCTCCTCATCTGTCTGCTGCGCCTCTGCCAGCGCCTCAAAGTCTACCCCTTGGGAAAGGGCATGAATGTTAGGGTGAGAGAGCACGTCCGCCACAACCTTGTCCTTACTCAAGACGTGCCGGACATCTGTCGTGTATTCAGAGATGTAGGACAGGTGGCGTTGCTGGCGGGACGACCAGGGATCGGACACCTTCCTGAACATAAAGGTAAGCAGTTTGTGGTCCGTGAACGCGGTGAAGGGCCTACCTTCTAAGAAGTACCTGAAATGCCGGATTGCCAGGTATAGTGCCAACAGTTCCCAGTCGAAAGCACTGTATTTGAGCTCGGGTGGCTGCAGGTGTTGGCTGAAAAATGCCAGGGGTTGCCAGCGACCCGCGATGAGCTGCTCCAGTACCCCACCAACTACCGTGTTAGATGCGCCCACTGTGAGGGCGGTAGGGACATCCATTCTGGGGTGCACTAGCATCGCGGAGTTCGCCAAGGCTTCCTTCGTTTGAATGAAAGCGGCAGTGGACTCCTCGTCCCAGGTAATGTCCTTGCCCGGACCCGACAGCAGGGCGAACAGGGGGCGCATGATTCGGGTAGCTGAAGGGAGGAAGCGGTGGTAGAAATTGACCATCCCTATGAATTCCTGAAGGCCTTTGATCGTGGTGGGTCAGGGGAAATGGCGGACCGCATCTACCTTAGCGGGCAGAGGGGTTGCCCCGTCTTTAGTAATCCTGTGGCCCAGGAAGTCAATAGTGTCGAGCCCGAACTGGCATTTGGCCGGGTTGATTGTCAGACCGTATTCACTCAGTCAGGCGTAGAGTTGACGGAGGTGGGACAGATGCTCCTGACGACTGCTGCTGGCTATGAGGATGTCGTCCAAATAGATGAATGCGAAGTCCAGGTCGCGTCCCACCGCGTCCATTAACCGCTGGAACATCTGTGCGGCATTCTTCAGGCTGAACGGCATGCGGAGGAACTCGAAAAGGCCGAACGGGGTGATGAGAGCCATTTTGGGGACGTCGTCCGGATGCATCGGGATTTGATGGTATCCTCGGATGAGGTCTACCTTGGAGAAGATCCGTGCGCCATGCAAGTTTGCTGCAAAGTCCTGAATGTGCGGCACAGGGTAGCGGTCCGGTGTTGTAGCCTCATTCAGCCAGTGGTAGTCGCCGCATGGTCTCCAGCCTCCTGTCGCTTTGGGCACCATGTGCAGGGGGGAGGCCCATGGGCTGTCAGACTGCCGTATGATCCCCAGTTCCTCCATCCTCTTGAACTCCTCCTTCGCCAGTCGGAGCTTGTCCAGGGGAAGCCTTCGAGCGCGGGCGTGGAGGGGTGGTCCCTGGGCCGGGAGGTGGTGCTGTACACCATGTCGGGGCATGGCCGCTGTGAACTGCGGTGCCAGAACCGATGGGAAATCCGCCAGGACCCTGGTGAAGTCGTTGTCGGACAGCGTGATGGAGTCGAGGTGAGGGGCTGGCAACTGGGCTGCACCCAGGGAGAACGTCTGAAAGGTCTCGGCGTGGACCAGTCTCTTCCTGGGCAGGTCGACCAGTAGGCTGTGAGCCCACAAAAAATCCGCACCCAGAAGCGGTTGGGCTACGGCGGCCAGTGTGAAGTCCCACGTGAACCGGCTGGAGCCGAACTGCAGCTGCACCGTGTGGATGCCATAGGTCCTTACTGTGCTGCCGTTCGCGGCCCTCAGGGTGGGACCCGGTGTCCTGTTGCGGGTGTCGTAACTCGTCGGAGGTAAGACGCTGATCTCAGCACTGGTGTCAACCAAAAAACAGCGTCCCGCTCGCTGGTCCCACACATACAGGAGGCTATCCCGATGGCCAGCCGCCGTAGCCATCAGTGGCGGCTGGACCTAGCGTTTCCTGGGAACTGGCAGGGCGGGCGACAACGGCAGGCTTCTGCGCCCCACCACTGGTGGTAGAAGCACCAGTGTTCATTGGGCCGGGGGTTAGCAGGCTCTGCAGCCGGGCCTGGACTGGTTTGCTGCCGGGAGCGTGGCCTGGTGATCTGTGCGATGGACGCCCCACTTACCTTCTTGGCGTTCCACAGCAAGTCCGCCTGGGCTGCCACCTTCCGGGGGTCGCTGGAATCCGTGTCGGACAGCAGCAGGCGTATGTCCTCGCGCAGCTGCTCCAGGAATGCTTGCTCAAACATGAGGCAGGGCTTGTGTCCTTCGGCCAGGGACAACATCTCATTCATTAAAGCCGATGGAGGTCTGTCTCCCAAACCATCCAGGTGCAGTAAGCGGGCAGCCCGCTCGCGCTGTGAGAGTCCGAAAGTCCTTATGAGCGGGGCTTTGAATTCCGTGTACTTGCTGTCCGCTGGGGGAGACTGTATGAACTCCTCAACCTGGGCCGCTGTGTCCTGGTCGAGGGAGCTCACCACGTAGTAGTAATGTGTGTCCTCCGAGGTTATCTGCCGAACGTGGAATTGGGCTTCTGCTTGCTGGAACCATAGGTGAGGTCGCAGCATCCAGAAGCTTGGCAGTTTCAACGAAACCGCATGAACAGATGCGGCATCGGTCATCTCCGGTCCAAAAATCGTTTGGACCGTCAGGGTCACCAATTGTAGCGGTGTGCTACACGCAGCACTAAAATAACGACACGGAGTCGGTAAACTGCAATTAAAGATGATTTTATTCGAACTTCACAGTCTTGCTTTAAAGCCTCCTTGATCCCGCCCTCCCCGGGCGCGGATGCTAAAAGGGACATGTACTCACAAACCCCCGCAGGCTTTTTCCCTTTGTTGCAGACCTGGCCTTTGTGCCTGCGCGCTGGCTATTTGTGAGCCGGTTCGAGTGCGCTAGGACGTGGGTCGCCAGAGCATCATTCAGATGCCTGTTGGCTCTTTCCCTGGTAGTCATTTGCACCTTAGTCACATTCCTTGTCTTCACCCCTTCATTCACTCTCTCTTTCCAGGGGCACCAGCAAGGTAAATGTACCAGGCTCAGAGGCCTAATGTACAGGATGGAGTTAGAGTGGTCTCTATGCGAATTACTCCAGGGACCTCTACCTGCTGGCACCCCCTTCTGAACTGCCCAGTCGATCACTGGCCTGACTGCTGAAAGGCCCATCTCATTTGTACTCACTTCCATTCGGATTAGGGGTGACCGCCTTCTGATGCCGTGTCCAATCTTTCTCGCTCTGCCATGCCGTCGAAGTTGTGGAACTTGCTGCCTTCGCTTTTAATAAAATCCCTCTCCTTCTATTTCCCCCAAATATCTTTTCTATCCTATGCTATTCAGCCAATTGTCCACTTTCAGCAGCCAGCCTTTATCACAGAGTACCATCACCACACTTTAGCATGCTATTCACAGGTTTCTGTCACACACTCGGTGGCTCCTGCCTTCGCATTTTGCCGTGGGTGTGTTTCCATCAGCTGTGGTCAGGTCTGGTGTGGCCAGCTGGTGTTCATCTCTTAGGTTCTCTAACATTTACACGGTTACTAGGAACTCTTGATCCCCCACTCTGTCTGTGGGGGCAACAAGGTGAGTCATACGGTTTAACCCGAGTCCACTGTTTCCACTGGCTGCCTCGCCGGGTCTGCACACAGACTCAAGTGTCACTTGTTAAAAGTACCAGCTACGGTTCTGTCCATCAGCAAGCAAACCCTGCCCTTTCATGCAGCCCCCTCACCATGTGGTCACCTGCTGTGGGAGGACCATCTCCTTTCCCTCCAGCTCTCTCTGACCAGCAACATCCTGCTGTTGTTTTGCTCAGTCCTTCTACACTTTAAGTTGGTTACAAAGGTCTTTCACAGACCAGGTCATTCTATCCCTGTAAGCCCCAGGCTCACCACAACCCATAATCACCCCATAAGGGAGTAGCATTGCTCGCCCCATCAATAATTCAAATGGGCTGAGACCAGCATGTGGTTTAGGGTTGCCCGCAATCTCATCAGGATTCCTGGTAATACATCAACCTGTGTCTTTCCCATCTCAGCCGTTGCCTTGGCTAAGGCATTCTTGATTGTTCGGTTCAACCTTTCTCCCATTCCTGATCTGAGGGTGGTAGGGTATGTGGAACTGGTGTTGAAACCCTAACAGCTGGCACATCTTCTTCATCACTTTCCCTGTGAGAGGTACTCCCTGCTTTGAGTCCACTGGGACTGGGGTTCCCCACTGTGGGAGGAATTCGTGAACTGCAATCCGTGCAGCGGTGCAGTCCCTTGCTGGTGTAACACCTATGTAGCATCGGTCTTATCATGTGTGGACTAGTTGTCGCATTCTTTTGAGAAAATCAAATTACACTTGGTGCTAGTAGGCCATCAGAAGGTTCTAGGTATTGGAAGGAGGCAGTGAATAGAAACCACACACTTCTGGAAAAAAGTTTTGTTTATAAGAAAAGAACAATATGTACGAAATATTTACATGAGCAAGAACAATTCAAAGTTCAAACATTCTGTTTAGTTTCCAAACCTTAGATATCAACAAAAGCCAAATTACTGTTTAGTTAAAATCAGTGATATCATTAGAATAACCTTTGTACTCCAATTTCTTTAACTAATTAGATCTAGTCTTATTCCCTATTTAAAAGTTTACAGACTAAACTTCCCTTTTTACTTATCCCTAGTTAGTTAGAAAACCAAATATAATTCCTATTCTCAAGTATTATAGTTAACTTCAGTTTCTATTCCAGGCAGTATATCTACTCGACTACACGGTAGGGATTTTGGACTCCGGTCTCAGTCGATATTGTCTCGTTATAGCTGCTGCATGTCACAGTTGTAGCTTCAATAAATCTTTTATCACTATTATCTCTCCTCCAAGGCTTTCACTCAGAGGGTTTCAAGTTAGTATGGTAAAGATACTCACTACTAATTCCACTCTTAACAGTTCATGTCTTCAGTTTCTAATCTTCGTCTGCCCTGCATTTTTTCAAATTCTTTTTTTTAAATTGGTAAACCTCATTTTCAGGTAGAGCTTTCTAGCATTACAACTTCGTGTTTAATTATCCTGGGTTACACTGGGAAAGCCTCCACCCACCAGGTGAAGTGATCCCCATTTACTAGACAGTAACTTTCCCCCCTGCTGTTTGACAGGGGCCCCATGAAGTCCATCTGGATGTCTCCCCAGGGCCCCCTCGACTGTGGCTGGTTCGCCAGCTGTAACTTTATGCCCTTACCAGGGTTATGCTAGGCACAAATGATACAAAGGCAAGTGAATTTCTCAACATCCCCGCCCATCCCTGGCCACCACCAGTCCTGCTGGAGAGTTGTGATCATGCTCTGCCTTCCCTGGAGCATTGCTCCGTGATATAACTTCAGTAGTATTTGGGAGTTGAACCCACGACTCCTTCCTCCTCGTGGGTCCAGCTCCCATCTGTCCCTCCATTGCTCCCTTTCTCTTCCATTTCTCCTTCTCTTCTGCCTCCACCTCTACATATAATTTCACTAAACTGGCTTCAGTCATTTCTTCTTGCACACTTGCAGTTTCAATTGCCTTTTGCCCACTCATTTCCTTTCTGCTCCTTACTGTCCCCTTTCTGGTGAGCTTTTACTGTCACCTCTGTTGGCAGACTCACTGTTTGCATTAGGTGCCCATGCTGAACACTTGCCTCCTTGAGGTTACAAATCGCCATCGTGCCCATGCCAGCAAATAATCGTTCACCACCTTGAAGGCATACCAGCTGTCTGTATATATATTTACTTGTCTGACTTTACTGTAGTGAAGGGCTTCTATCAGGGCCACCAGTTCCACCACCTGAGCTGAGCGAACCCTGGCAGTGCTCCTGAAGCTAATTCTTCACCCATTTCCTTCACCACGGCCCACACAGTCCATGGCTTCCTGTCTATGTATTGCCAAGACCATTATATAAAAATGTCCTCTTCTTCCCCTTCCAGAGGTGTTTCCTTCACACCGATGTCTTCTTCCTGCTCTATTTCCATTTGGCACTCAGGTGCCTCCCTACTTTCAGAATGGTGCTCACAGGATTTATTCTAGTATACTAAACTATCGTCACTGACTAGTGAACAGCTGTCAGTGTGTCACTTTTTATAGGGTACTGCTTATGGGGTTTATGCAGGCCCCCTCTAATTTAGCTGGGTTCATCCTTACTCAACCACAATCTTGATTGTGTCTAGCCCACATTGCTGGGAACTGCTGACAAATTAACCATAGACACCATCCTGGCTCCAGCCCCTGATAATCAGAGTAGCTGTGGCTATGTTGGCTACATTGTGTTCTCAGTTGGTTGGGTGTATTTGATACCCCGATATGTCCATATTATTTCTCCCTCTCCCGAATCTATAACAGCCTTCCCTTATGATATCTACTCCCAGGATAATACTTACGATCTGATCGACAGTCAGATTGGTCGGACAGGGTGGCGATGGGGTGAAAGATTACATGTCTGCCGTGACTGTCAGCAGTTTTTCTTTCCTCAATTTTGGACACTGCCTCCAACCATGTCCCAATAGGCCACAGCTGTAACATATCAACTCCTTTACCCTCCCACAATCCATTTCAGCAGTTCTTTGCTACGTGCCCAGGCTGCCAGCATACAAAGCAAATCCTCGCTGATGTCACAGCAGCTGCATCCACTATAGCCACTTCATGTTTTCTCTTGTACTTTCTTTGGTCTGTCTCACTGGTCCTTGACACCTTGCAGAGTATGTCAACCCCACCCCAATACCTAAATCTAAACATTCCTTTTTGGCTGAATTCAGGCCTTCCTTCATCATTTTCAGGAAATCTGGGCCATCCCTCCCTAGATTATCCAACCCAGAATACTCCTCATACGCTCAATATTTACATTCTGCATAATCAATGGCTGTCTCATCAACTCTTTAAATCACTGCCATTAACATTCCGCAGTTATTCTGTCCTCCTCCCAGTCGCTACCTCACTTTCCCTGTAAAAGAGAGATATCTTCCTTTATTGCTGGCATTTCCAGTAGTTGTGCGTGTACCATCCTGCCCTCCCTGGGCCATACTGTCCCACATATTCCTCGGGCACTTCGCTTTCACCAACACCTGTATATCTTTGGGGTGCACCTGGTGAATTTCAACCACTTCCTTGAGCTTGCGCCAGAATTCTGAATTCGCACATGCAGCTTTAAGTGAGTGCACCTCTGACAAAATGCTTTGCTTCTCTCAGGGGGTGAAGGGCTTATGAATGGTCGTAATCAGAGTCAAGGGCTAGCTCGGATCATCAGGGTGCCCGACCTGACGTAGCCTGACCTCGATAGGTGGCAGCCTGGTAGATGTATCTGGATAAAACCTCTCTCTGAAATACCTCCACAGGTATCGGGAACTTCACATCTCTCGATACGCACCAAACCACAGACAGAAAAGTGAATTTTAATCAGCCTTGTCTGGCCCGTGATTCAAAGCTTTTAAATAATAATAATACATAATATGTACTTTATTGATCCCGAGTGGGACATGATTTCATTACAGCAGCAATATTTAAAGACACACATAGCGATAATAATAAATATTATAATATTAACTAATAAAGCACTGAATAATAATATACACAATAATAATTTACCAATGTGCAATACTGTGTAACAATAATGAGGTAATAAAACAGAGCCTATTGTACTATGTGTATTGTACTATTGTGTATGTGTGCTGTCCTGTTGCCTAGAGATGAACTGATGTACATGCTTATTGCATTTGGTAGAAAAGATGTTCTGTAATGATCCTTGTGACAGCGGAGCTGAATGAGTATGTTGGAAAGGGTGCTCTGCTGCCTGTTCAGTAGGTCATGGAGAGTATGTGCCAGATTTTCTATAATGGATAACAGTTTGTTTAGTGACCTTCTCTCCACCACTAACTGAAAAGAGTCCATGTTGCAGCCAAAAATGGATCCAGTCTTTTCGATGGGTTTATTTAGTCTTTCTGCATCACCAGCACCGATGCTGCTCTTGCAAGGAAGACTGGACTTGCCACGACAGACTGGTAAAAGATCTTCAACATCCTGCTGCACACATTGCTGGATCTCAGCTTCCTTAGAAAATAGAGTCTGCTCATCCCTTCTTGCAAATGGCCTTGGTGTTGGTTTTCCAGTCAAGTCTGTTGCCGAGGAGAACACCCAAGTATTTGTACTCCTCCACCACCACAACTACTTCTCAGGATTCGTCACAGTCCTCTTCCTCCTAAGATCAATCTCCATCCCGCTGATTTTGGCCACGGTTAGGGTGCAGGCGATTCTTCCCACACCACTCCACAAACTTGTCCACCACTGATACACAACCACCGCAGTCATCAGAGAACTTCTGGAAGTGACAAGGTTCAGATGTGGACTGAAAGTCTGAGGTGTACAGTGTGACCAGAAACAGATGAAACCCCGTTGGCTTCCTTGGCTACATAAATCGAGTCCCGCCAGACTCGTCCCACTCCAAACCCCGGTTTGTGTGGATGCTGTGTAGTTTGCCACCCTGTTACAAATTACTGCCACAAAATAACAGACAGTGCACTGCACACGATTAAAGGAATTATGTTTATGAATCTTAGCTAAGGGGTTAGTAAAGAATAACAGAAAGAAAAGGATCCATTCTAATTAAACTTTCGAATGTGCACAAGTTGGAGCTCATCTTGAACTTCTCTGTTACTCATGCACTGGGCCCTCGTGTTCTTCCAGCGTTGTGTGCGTTTTCCCATATCCCTCACCAATTTCTCCATGATTCACTGGAAGGTCGCAGGGGCTCCCATCCTTACGAACGGCAAGAATCCCAGTGGCCATATAAATGCCATCTTTTCTTTATCAGCCTCACTCATGGGTATCTGGTAATAGCCACTCCTCAAGTCCAGCACACTGAACCACTTCGCACCATTCGGGCAGGCCAGCGAGTCTTCGATTCTGGAGAGTGAATACTGGTTGGGGATTGTACGCTTGTTCAAAGTCCAATAGGTCACACACATCCGCAGATACCCATTGTTCTTCCTGGCCACCACTATTGGAGACACATAGGGCTTCTGGACTCAGTGATGATCCCAGCTTCCTTCAACTTCCGCAGACGCTGCCGAACACCCTCCACCTCTGCAGGCGCCAGTCCCCGCGACCGTTCTCTGAACGGGGTGTCCTCTGTCACCGGATGGTGTGGCAAGTGTTGTTGGAACAACCCACACCAAACCCGTCAGTAGAAAAGACATCTTCAAGCTTCAACATGTTCTCTATCAACCTCCAGGTACCGGGGAGTCCCCAAAATTGAATGACTCGGCAGTCAACTTTCCTCTTTTCGGAGAGAGTTTCTCCCGGGCTGTCTCACACACGGGGAAGAGGTGTGCCATTGGCATCCCCGCCTGAAGGTGATCTCCAGCTCCAAAGTGCACCTGACACTCACCGTCATCCTATTCACCTGTATATCCGAGGGCTTCTGCAGTTCAGGCCTCACCAGTACCCAGCAGGTTAGCATGACTACTCTTCATGGTCTTTCGGTGCATCCACCAAGAGGACCTGGGCCTCAGGCATTCCGGGAAATTGGGGGTTTCCTATCAGTTTCACTACTTCCCCAGGCTGTAACACGACTGATTATGACAAGGTAAACCACACAGTCTCTCGTCTATGCACACTTCCTCAGGGTGAATGAACAATGTTTTCAGAAAGCTTCTCTTTGCAGGCTCCCACAAGCCTCCCTCCCTACAACAAGAGTATTCGTCCCCGCAAGAATTGAAGTTTCTTTCTTCTCGACCCAGTCCGGATAAACCAGCTCTAAGGTATCAAAGACATCAGCTATTCCCCCGTCTGCCTCCGAAAATTCCAGCTTCAATTACAAGTAACCATCGTACGGATAGTAATCCATACTAAGACTCCAGATCTTGAGTGCAGTGAGTGGCATTGATGCACCATCAATAACTCTCTCTGAGACGTAAAGGCGAGATAGCGGCTTTTATTGACTGGAAGAAGGAACCAGCAGTAGTTGACCACCATACTACATCTTGGAGACTGAGAGGCTGGGCTCAGGCCTCAATCACCTTTATACCGGGGTCGGTGGGAGGAGCCACAGGAGCAGTCAGCAGGGGGCGTGTCCGGACAGGTATATGTAGTTCACCACATTCACCCCCCCTTTGTTTTAAAAAGAGTCCCCACGGGGTGAAGTTTCTTACAAGTATATTTACAGGTTAAGTCTATCAGGTGGTCGAATCTGTCGCGGCAATCTACGTAGCACCGGCTGTGATTGCACAGATGCCGGCGGTGGTGATTGCACAGGTGCCGGTGTCTCACCTTTACGTCTCAGAGTGAGTTATTGATGGTGCATCAATTTTATTGACTGGAAGAAGGAACAAGCAGTGAGTGACCACCATACTACATCGTGGAGACTGAGAGGCCGGGCTCAGGCCTTGATCGCCTTTACACAGGGGTCAGTGGGAGGAGCCACAGGAGCAGTCAGCAGGGGGCATGTCCAGACAGGCATATGTAGTTCACCACAGTCAGCAGGGGGCATGTCCAGACAGGTATATGTAGTTCACCACAGTCAGCAGGGGGCGTGTCCAGACAGGCACACGTAGTTCACCACAGTCAGCAGGGGGCATGTCCAGACAGGCACACGTAGTTCACCACAGTCAGCAGGGGGCGTGTCCAGACAGGCATATGTAGTTCACCACAGTCAGCAGGGGGCATGTCCAGACAGGTATATGTAGTTCACCACAGTCAGCAGGGGGCATGTCCAGACAGGCATATGTAGTTCACCACAGGCATCGAGGGTAAATGTGCCAAATACCGGTTGTAAAGCAAACAGTACAGCAGCGTAACCGGACAGCCGGTGTCAAGTTTGGCTTTAGCATAAATACCCTCAGTCCGTAGGGATACACTGGAGCTTGGCCTCACTAATCCTTCAGGAATAGTTTTTTTTTGTTTTAGGGTGTTCCTTGATATATTGTAGGGAGCATGTTCCCCCAGAGATGCCAGACCATTCTCTCACTGGGACTCTCTGCTTAGGTACCCGTGGGCTCACTCTGCCAGAGTTTTCCTGTCCTTCACACTCTTGTCCCTCTTCATCACAGTTATAACAGACAATACCAGTCTCGCGGGACCCCATTCACTTCACCCCTCTTCTTAGTCCGTCCCGTCAGGGGGACCGACTCCCTATCAGCTTTACTGAGCGGGGTGGTACCTGCTGATAACAACTGGGACGTCTCAGTCTTAAACTCTGCCACAAAATCCTTTACCACACCCCAGGGAGGGTTATCAGTGGTCACCTCAGCCTAGCAGACCACGACCGAGGACTGTACCCTGCTGACGGAGGTCTCCCGCGCTGATCAACTGGAGAAACGAGGGAGGGGGCGCGTCCTACGAGACATTCGGAGACCCCAAGCAATCAGGGCCGGTGCCATTCCATTCTTAACTGATTCACCTCAGCCATTTGAATGTTCTCCTACACCGCAAGCAATTCAGCTGCCTCTCTAACCGGATAATGTAGACAGAAAGCTTCTCCCCCTTCTCCCGAAACATGTTCTGAAACCCTGTCCTAAGTTCCATTGGGCTTACCGTCACGCTAAACACACTTTCTAGCGCTTCCGTGTAACCCGCAGAGGGAGCTAAGGGGTTCTATGACTTTACAAATTTCACTATGTCAGCAGCCAGCCCCTTCAAACAATTACTGTCTTTTTATGGCATCAGAACATTGTCACTCATCCAGCATCTGAGAGTCTGCTGGGCCCAAGTCTCATACTCCTCTTCCACCTCCAGGGTGAGCTTCACCCCTGAAAACAGCCTCAGCTTTCCATAGCTAGGACCCTCAGCCTGTGTGCTGGGCCATTTGTTCACCAGAGAGGTAAGGGCCGCTACCAACTCAGAACTCTCACTCTTCGCTGAGGGACTCAATAGACATTTCAAATCAGACTTCCCCTCGCTCCACAGAAACCAGAGCAACCTGCCTTTGAAGTCTCCGTCCCCAGCTATGGGAGACTCGACTTGCAATTCGGCAAGCTCGCCAACACTCCCCTCCTCCCAGAAAGTGTGGACAGCCCAAGGCCCCCTCTCTCCTGGGGCCCAGGCACTAACCTGGTTAGTACCAGGCAGTTCCACTCCAATATGTCAAGACTAGTCTGAACCTGAACAAAGTCTTTACCTGCCATTTTATCAAACCTCCAGTCAGCCCCTGCAGCGTGCACAACCTGGTAGTTTAACACAGACTTAAACACACAACCCACTGGATCAGTGCTCAGGGCAATCACACAGAATCCAACAAAATTGATACCCCCACAATGAAACACCCTGGTTTCCTTGGCTGCGTAAATCCAGGGAAGACGTTCGCAAACCCAACAAACCCATGAGATTGAGAGGGCTGGTCCCACCCCAAACTCTGGTTTGTGTGGATGCTGTGTCATTTGCTACTGTTACAACTCAGTGCCATGAAATAACGACAGCACACTGCATACCATTAAAGGAATTATGTTTATGAATCTTAACTAAAGGGGTAGTAAAGAATAACAAAAAGAAAAGGGCCCATTCTAATTAAACAGTCAAATTTGCACAAGTTGGAGCTGATTTTGAAATTCTCTGTCACTCACGCGCTGGGTTCTCAGTCAACATGAAAGCACACACCACCTTCCGAACATCACTCACAATCCATCTCAAACAAGTGGGTCTCCACCAGACCGTACGATACGACCTGTTCTCCCCAGCGTCTTCTCTCTCATCTCCTCTCCAACACAAGCCCAAGACCAATCTTATTGTCCGTCACCTAAAGAAACCTCCCACTAATTGGATGGCACACATTCCACATCGTCCCTTACCTTCAACAATAACCCGGACAGACTGAAAACATAATGGCAGCTCTTACAGAGCGGCTGAACGAAATACCTCCAGCATAACAGTAAAGATGTGAACCAGGGCATTACACGGAGATAGGACAGTCCCTTGTGGCACTCCGGAGCCACACACCACCATCCCAGCCAAGCAAACCAGGGTCTATCTGTCAGGTAGTCTGTAGTCCAGGAGATAGTGGACCTGTTCTACGCTTATCCTTTGCAGCTTCTCACTCAGAAGAAGTGGCTGGATTGTATTGAAAGCTCGAGACAAATCAAAAAACGTGATTCTCACTTTGCCACCAGCATCATCTAGGTGGGAGTGAGCTCTCTGCAACAGGTAAATGATAGCATGAGGTTGGTAGGCATCTGTAGGGTATATCATCTGAAGATCTCAGCTGTGGTCCAAGGTAAACCAGGACCAGCCTCTCCAGCACCTTCATCACATGAGTTGTGCGGGCAATTGGTCTGCCATCATTAAGTTCAGATGGAGTCGCCTTCATGGGTACAGGGACAAAGCAGGAAGCCTTCCATAGCACCAGGATCTTCTCCTGACTCAGACTCAGATTGTAAAGGTGCTACAAAATACCAGACAGCTGGCTCACACAGGTCTTCAGTACCCTGGGTCTAATACCGTCGGGTCCAGCAGCCTTGCCAAGTCTCCAGCTGTCTCTTAACCTGACCTGCAGTCACAGTCCGGCGGGGGAGGGCCGTCATCCCCATGGAGGTGGGATACGCCGAAGTTTGGAACACAAGCACTCACCCAAGCAGAGGGAGGGATGGAGAGAGGCTTTGGAGCATGGAAGGTGTGTGGTTTGGGCAACTTACTCTAACAGTCCACACTGCTACCAGTGACTTGGGTAGAAGGGTAACAGGTCCTGCAAAATGAGTTCAGGGAGGCAGATACTAAGTTAAAGGACAGGACCTCCAGTGTTGTGATCTCAGGATTGCTTCCCATGCCCTGTGCTAGTGAGGCCAGAAATAGGAAGATCATACAATTTAACTCGTGCCTAAGGAGATGGCTCAGGAAAGAGAGCTTGAGATTTTAGCATCATTGGGCTTTCTTCCAGAAGGGATAGTTTGCAGAGAGGGACTAATCTCCTAGTGGGAAGGTTTGCCAATGCTGCACGGGAGATTTAAAATAGAGTTGGAGGGGATGGGAACCAGAGAGTTGGAATAGTTAGTGGAGTGGTTGTGGAGACGGATGTTAATACAGAAAGTTTGCAGATGCTGAATATCCAAAACATGCACAAAATACTGGAGGAACTCGGCAAAGTCAAGCAGCATCAATAGAGCTTATGTATAAAGTCAGGAGTCAAAAGGGCAAGCAAGGTGCGACTAATATTCTGAGCTGCGTAAGTTTCACTGCAAGTTGTATTGTAGGAAAGGCAAATGACCTTAGGGTGTGTATCAGCACTTGGAATCATGATATTGTAGCCATTAGTGAGCCTTGGTCGCAGGAGGGACAGGACAGTGTTCCAGACTTCCATTGTTTTCAATGTGATAGAATGGGAGTGATTAAATAGGGAGGGGTGGCATTAATAGTCAGGGAAAACGTCCCTGCAGTTCTGAATCAGGACAGACAGGACAGCTCGTCTAGTCAGGCTTTATGGAGAGAACTGAGGAATAAGAAAGTTAAGATTGTGTTCATGGGATTGTGTAATAGACCATCTAAAGCTCCATGGGATTTAGAAGAGCAAGTTTGTAGAGAGTTCACAGACCTGCAAAAAATATAATGTTGTGATAGAAGGTGATTTTAGCTTTCCACATAATCGACTGGGATTCTCATACTGTGAAAATGCTGGATAAGGAAAAATTTGTCAAACATGTTCTGGAAAATTTTCTTAATCAGTATATAGAAGTCCAAACTGGTGGGAGTGAGATACTATATCTCATATTAGAGAATGAGACAAGGCAGGTGAAAGAAGTTTGCATCTTTATTCTAGTGATCATAATGTCATTCACTTCAGAATAATTATGGAAAAGGAAAGGTCTGGTCCTCATGTTGAGATTTTAAATTGGAAAAAGGCCAATTTTGATAGCATCGTAAAAGATCGGGCAAGTGTGAATTGGGATAAGCAAAAGTATACTGGGTAAGTGGGAGCCTTCAAAAGTGAAATTTTGAGAGTACAGAGTTTGTATGTTCTTGTCAGAATAAAAGGCAAGATAACAGATTTAGGAACCATGGTTTTCCAAAGATATTTGGGCCATGATTGAGAAAATGTAGGAGATGAATAACAGGTATAGGCAGGCAGGAACAAATGAGATACTTGAGGAGTATAAGAAATGCAAGAGAGCACTTAAGGAAATTAGGGGGGCTAAAAGAAAATATGAGGTTACTATAGCAGACAAGGTGAAGGAGAATCCTAAAGGGTTCTACAGATATATTAAGAGCAAAAGGATAGGAAGGGACAAAATTGGTCCTCTGGAAGATCAGAGTGGTAATCAGTGCATGGAGCCAAAAGAGATGGGGAGATCTTAAATGGATTTTTTTCATCAGTCTTTACTCGGTACAGAGGCACAGAATTTACAGAAGTAAGGCTATACAAGAGCAAGGTTCTGGACCACATACAGATGACGGAGGAGCAGGTGTTTGCTGTCTTAAGGCACACTAGGGTGGATAAGTTTCTTGGGCCTGACAAGGTGTTCCCTCAGAGACTGTGGGAGGCTAGTGCAGACATTGCAGAGACTCTAGCCAAGATATATAAAATGTCCTTAGCCATGGATGATGTGCCAGAGGATTGGAAGATAGCTAATGTTGTTTCATCGATAAAGAAAGGCTCTTAGAATAAGTCAGGAAATTAAAGGCTGGTAAGTCGGACATCAGTAATGGGAACATTATTGGAAGGTATTCTAAAGGATCAGGTATATAAACATTCAGATAGATAGAGACTGATTAGGATAGTCAACAGAGCTTTGCACATGGTTTACATGGTAGATCTTGTCTAACCAATCAGAGTTTTTCAAGGAAGTTACCATGAAAAGTGATAAGGCAAGGTAGTGTGTGTTATCTCTATGGACTTCATCAAGGCTTTTGACAAGATCCCATATAGGAGGTTGGTCAAGAAGGTTCAGTTGCTTAGCACTCAAGATGAGGTAGTAAATTTGGCTTTGCAGGAGAAGACAGGGAGTGGTAGTAGATCGTTGCCTCTCTGACTCAAAGCCTTTGACTAATGGTGTGTTGCAGGGATTGGTGCTGGGTCCATTGTTGGTTGTCATCTACAGTACTGTGCAAAAGTCTTGGGCAGTTAAGTACAGTGAGAGTGTCTAAGACAGAACTGTAGTAATTTTATGCATTGCGCTGTGTTACGTACCCGTGGGTATCTTGTACTTGTCACGTGACAGTGGTGTTGAAGCTATACTGGACTTAAGGTAGTGGTCTTGTGGTGGTGGAGTGACATCATTTTCCTGTCAGTAGAGGTCATGTGACAGGTTTTTTTTACACAGGGTATAAAAGGAGGACCCCTCCCTGTGAGGAGGGGCAGTTCGTGGCTGGATTTGCCATTTTGACTCCATGCCACTGTGTGGTCCAATATTATGACGCAGTTCCGTTGAAAGATGGAGTTTTATTTAATGCCTAAAGTTTAAAAGGTCATTGCCGGCAGTTTCTTTATAATACTGCCAGATAAAAATCAGTGGAGAGTGAAGATCGGAGTTCGGGAGCTAAATGATCGAGGAAATTCGATTTCGACAGTGAAACAGGTTTGACCTTGTTTGATCCTCATTCGGAAGGAATTTGTTGGCTGTCCCTGTGTTAACCCCTGCGAATAATAGCAGAAAGGGTTGGGTACAGTTTTGTAAAGGAAAGGTCGGTGCCTTTAAGCCGTTTCATTTTCATCCTCATAAATTCTCCAGGAAAAGTATAGTTCAACTGGGAACTGCAACAACACGACATGAAAGAGAATTTAAATCGTCTAAAAAGTCTCTCCTTTAATGGACTGTAAGCATTTTGAACGTTTGCAGTACTGCTTTGAAGAACTGTTTTTGCAACATCGCTTTAAGAACTGTTTTCCCTTTATTCCTTTAAGAACTGTTTAAGCTGCCGCACAGCAGTTCCGGTTACATTAGTCGTTTGTTTACTTTTGGGAGTTTGTTTATCAGTATTTAATAAATGTTTTATTTGTTATAAAAAAAACCCTGCCTCACTTATATATTTATTGTTGCTGAATCCATAACAACTGTACAACTGCCATAAAAAAAAGCAAATTTCATGACATATGTGAGTGATGATAAACCTGATTCTGATCCTGGTATCTATTGTGAACTGAGAGTGGGAAGGGGGCAGGGGGAGGGGAATCATAGTTGGGAAAAGGTGAAGGAAGAGTGGAGGGAGTGGAGAGCAGCAGAGAGGCATTCTGTAATGATCAATAAAACAATTGTCTGGAATTAAATTACTGTGACTGATGTCTCAGGGCTGGGTGTGTCTGCACCCATGCACCCCTGCCCCTGGCACTCCACGTCTGCCATCTGTCCCCTACCCCTCCCTCAGCCCTTCACCCTCACCATTTCCAACGTCCTCTGTTCCTGCCAGATTTGCAAACTCGCCTTTTGCTCTATGTTGACAAATAGTCAAAGTTTTAGGAAATAATAAATCAGCCATAATCATATGTTGGAGCAGACTCGATGGGCCAAATGGCCTAATTCTGCTCCTATGCTTTATGGTCTTATGGTCTAACTCAGCAAGTCAGGCAGCATCTATGGAAGGGAGAAACAATCAGCATTTTGGATTAAGATCCTTCATGGAAACACAGGACACTAGAAAGGTCTTGGCCCAAAATGTCAACTCTTTTTTCCCCTACATAGATAGAACATAGAACATAGAGGATGTAACAGGGCAGAGCATTACCCGCCTTTCTGTCCGCAATGTTGTGCTGACCTTTTAACTACTTCAAGATCAGTCTGACCCTTCTGTTTCACATAACTCTCCACTTTTCTTTCATCCATCTGCCTATCTAAGAGACTTTTAAATGCCCCTAATACATCTGCCTCTCCACCACCCCTGCAGAATGTTCTACATATCCACCACGTTCTGTGTTAAAAAACCTATCTCTGACATCCCCCTATACTATACAATCACCTTAAAATTCTGCCCCCTAGTATTAGCCATTTCTACCCTGGGACAAAGGTGCTCGCTGCTTTCTATATCCATGCTTCTTGTACACCTCCTGCAAGTCAGCTCTCATCCTCCTTCACTCAACATGTTGCCTGACTTGCTGAGTTCCTCCAGCAGCTCTTGTGTGTTGCTCAAGATTTCCTGCATCTGCAGAATCTCCTGTTTACGGCTACGAAGTTCATTAGCATTTTATGGCGTCTGCAGGGGATGCCTGATTTACCCTTCCCCCACCACCACACTGGGAGCCACCAGAAGTTCCTGCCGAACAGAAGACAGCAGAGAGTTGCCATAGTCATTGTCTTCGCTTTTGCTTTTCCTTTGCACCAGAGCAGTTCTCAGGCAAGGCCTTGAACAGCTTTTCTGTGAAGGACTTTGTGGGTTTCCTCCAGGTGCTGTGGTTTCCCCCACATCCTATAAACGTGCAGGTTAGCATTTTAACCCATTACTGTGTAAGTGAAATGGAGTTTTATTGTCACATGTACTCACATACGGTGACAAACTTGGTTTTGAATGTCATCCGTAGAGTTCATTTCATCACATGAGTACATCCAGTTAATACAAAGGAAGAGCAGTAAGATAACGCAGAATGTGGTGTTAGAGAGACAATGCGCTGCAGGCTACGGTGAGGTAGAATGTGAATTCAGGAGTCCATCTTATGGTTAGAATCTGGGAGGAATTAATGTGAGTGAGGGGAGAATGAAATTAGATTAGTGTGAACTAGGTGTTTACTGGTCAGTGTGGCCGTTGTGAGCTGAAGTGCCTCTTTCTGTGCTGTATGATTCTATGACCGCCGACCACTAACTTCCCCTTCATACCTACTCTCAATATATCTACAAATATGAAGCTCTGTATAAAATACATGATCTGGAAATCACTGGGGAGTTTCCATCAAGTTTCTGGAAGTCACTATTAAGAAAATACTTCTGAGCTTACTACCAGGATTTTCCAGAGTTAAAAATGATATAGTTTTCTTTATTCAACATACAGTACAGACAGACATTAGTTTCCATGTTTAAATTCTTGTTAGCAACATTGATAAATCATAGTATATTTTCTAAATTAAAACCCATATGACCTTGAGAACCGCACTAGAGAGGAAGGCACTTGGCTGCTACATTGCCATCCAGACACGCTATTCTGTCTATGCCTGGTTTTGTTCTATGGGACACTTCCCCTGAGAAACACATTGCTTTGACTAGTCCTACAGTGAATGCTTTGCTCTGCTGCATGCCGCCTCTTCTTTAAGAACAGTACAGCACTGAAAATAGCAACTGAACCCTTACTAAAACTTCCTCACCACCACATGCAATTCCTGCCCTCCAAAATGCATTCCATCATTTGTTGCTGGGACCGGTGCCTTTGTCCAGCAAAATATTTTTAAATGAGTTGGCCCTACAATTTCTGACAGTCAGTCACCGTAGGGAAGAAGTTCTAGCAATACTTTTTCCTTAACAGATCAGAGTTTTTGGAATTTGGGGCCCCACGTACAGTTGTTACTGAGCTCCATGTGGTTTTCATTAAAGCAGGCTGGCTCTGTGTTACGTCTTTCTCTCAAGGGGAAAACCTAATCCAAGTAAATTGCGTAAAACATTCTTGCCACTCAAGCAGGGGTGGCTGCAAGAAACAAGCAGACCAAAGACTAAATATCTTGCGCAATTAAAAAACTTATTGTTCCTGTCTGCCTCATTAAGAAGCATATCGATGAAATCATCATTGGGAGGTGGCTATCACATACAGATACTGCAGAACAGAGGCTTTCCAGTGAAACGGTCCTCTTCAAAAGTTGCTATTGTATCACAAGTTGCTTCATTTGCATTTCCTGAGTTGCATGGGTAATAATAGGTGGTTTATCACGCTCATTTCCTTTATCTATCCCTCAGTGGCAGAAGGCAATGTTAATATAAGTGCTGTGGCAATGGTGACTTACTTCAAAAGTGGATTAGAGAAGCAACTTGCAAAAGATCAGCAGTACATCCAGCAGATCCGCAGGTAATAGGTGAAACCAAGTGAGGCAGAAGTGAGTGGTCAGGGAAGTGGGGCGAGCACGGTATATTGGTTGAATAAGCCTAGAAGTTTCTTAGTGGCGTATTGAATTCAGAGAGTCCAAATTCTCCTTTATTCTGATATTTGCTCTTCTTCTGCTAAGGATTTGCATTAATTATGATTAGTTTTTGGGAACAGAAGTGGACAATCTTCAATTAATTTTGATTGTTTATGCACCTTTGCTTAGCAAGAAGAAAATAAATCTTCAAGGTAAGTAAACAAGTTAATGACATTCTCTCTGCAAAACATCACCAAGAAATTGTAACAAAAACATGAACTTTAAGATGTACAACTCGGCTTCAAACATTGAACATCCAAATCTAAGGTGGGGAAAATATTAGAAAGTAGGGGCAGAATTAGGCCACTCTGACACATAAGCCTATCTGTGCCATTTGAAATGATGAAGGGCTGTCAACTCTAGGCCTCATCTCCTCTCGTGTGCCACTTGATCTGTCAAAGATATATCTCTCTCCAATTTAAAAACTTCTAATGAGCTCAACTTTATAGCTCCTATGATCAAAGAATTACAAAGCACCAGCACCTGCTATGAGAACAAATCTGTGTACCTTAATTTTAAATGACTGAACACTTTCTATTATCATTATTAATAACAACAAAATAAAATTGGTACATAGATAATGGGATTACAAATGTACGTATTTCAACTAACTATAAAAGATTACAAGAATAATAATTACAGTATAAATGAGCATCCCCACATCATAAATGATACAATATACAAATAGACAAGGCAAAACTAGGTGTATCATAATATAGAATAAAAAGAAAAAAGAAAAAGTAAAAAAAGAAAAAAATCATTATGCAAAAAACTAATCTAAAAATCTAATAACTAATAGAAGAAAAAAAACAAAAAAGAGAAAAAAAAGAAAAAATAAAAAAGAGAAAAAAAGCGCTGTTTATAATATCTCACAAAAATACAAAATCATCAGTGTTGTCAACTCCGATCCTCTTGACATATATGAAATCAAAACTGGAAAATCAAATAGGCCTGGAACAGGGTCCTATTACATCATATGAAAATATTGAATAAATGATCTCCATATCTTTTCAAATTTAGTAGAAGTGTCAAATACACCACTTATAATTTTTTCTAAATTTAAACATAACATAGTTTGAGAAAACCAATGAAATACAGTAGGAGGATTAATTTCCTTCCAATTCAACAAAATAGATCTTCTAGCCATTAGTGTAAGAAATGCAATCATTCAACAAGCGGAAGAAGATAAATGAAGTGAGTCCATCATTGGTAAACCAAAAATTGCAGTAGTAGGATGGGGTTGTAAATCAATGTTCAATACCACAGATATAATATCAAAAATATCTTTCCAATAGTATTTTCAAAAGCAGGCACAACCAGAACATATGAGTTAAAGATGCTATTTCAGATTGACATCTGTCACAAATAGGATTTATATAGGAATAAAAATGAGCCAATTTATCCTTGGACATATGAGCCCTATGTATGACCTTAAACTGTATTAGTGAATGTTTGGCACATATAGATGATGTATTAACTAATTGAAGAATTTTATCCCAATTCTCAATAGGAATAATAAGGTTAAGCTCTCTTTCCCAATCATTTTTTGTCTTATAAAGGTGCTCTGAACATATCTTCATAATTATATTATAAAGTTTTGATATAAGCCCTTTCTGAAAGAGGTTTAATTCAAACAAATTCTCCAAAATGCCTGAAGACACAAAGTTTGGAAAAGTAGGAAGTACAGTATTTAAAAAATTCCTAATCTGTAAATATCTAAAAAAATGAAATCTAGGCAAATTATATTTATTAGATAATTGCTCAAAAGACATAAAACAATTATCCAAAAATAAATCAGAAAATTGTAGTAACCCTTTAGTCTTCCAAGCCAAATAAGCTTGGTCTATAATTGAAGGGTGGAAAAAACAATTGGATACAATAGGAATATTTAAAACAAACTGAGTCAACCCAAAACATTTCCAAAATTGAAACCATATACGTAAAGTATGTTTAACTATCGGGTTGTCAATTCGTTTCGGCAATTTAGAAAGAGCAAAAGGGAGAGAAGTCCCCAAAATAGAACCCAGTACAAAACCTGGTACCGATTTAATTTCCAGGCTCACCCAATGAGGGCTAAAAGATCGATCCCAATCTTTCAACCAACATATTAAATATCTGATATTAACTGCCCAATAATAAAATCTAAAATTAGGCAATGCTAATCCACCTTCCTTCTTTGCCTTCTGTAAGCATATTTTACCTAACCTGGGATTTTTATTCTGCCATATATATGAGGAAATTTTTGTATCAACATTAATAAAAAAAGATTTCGGAATAAAAATTGGTACCGCTTGAAAAATATATAAGAACTTGGGTAAAATAACCATCTTAATAGTGTTAATCCGACCTATCAGAGATAAAGATAATGGTGACCACTTAGTAAACAAGCATTTAATCTGATCAATTAAGGGTAGACTGAACTCTTATCCTGAAAGTATGTCCTTTCATTCCAAATTCCTGCTTGTGAACGCATCTCAACGTTTATCCTATTATCCCCCCTCCCCAGTCTGTTATATGTTTCAATAATATCGCCCCTCCATCTACATTCCAAAGAATACTGACCCAACCCATTTAGACTTTCTTGATCGGAGAATCCTCTCATCCACACTCCAGTACTGGTACATCTACTCTTAAGATCAAAACTCTCGCCCTGTATAACTGTAACAAAGGCAGTCTTAATAAAACATGAACATAGAATCAATGGCTTCCAAAATAAGGTGTGCAAGTAATGTCTTGGTAAAGGTTTGCACAAACACAATGAGCATTAGCAGGCTAATTATAATAATCATATTCAATTAAACTGATATAAAGTTTTTGAAGTATTAAGGGGAAACTACAATTCTTTGGGGCAGTCTAAAACTGCTTGGCATTGTCTAAAGTTAAAACTAGTTCTTTCAGATTTTGAAGGGAAGAAATATTGTAGATCAATACATGGAGGTATTTTGGATTTTTCCAGATGCCCTAGTCCAGACTTTGAGCCAAAGAATATAAAAGCAAGGATATAATTCTGAGGCTTTATAAGGTACTGGTTAGACTGCATCTGGTGTGTTGTGAGCAGTTGTCTTAGAAAGCTGAGAATAATGTTAAAAGAAAATGCAAAAATAAAAAAAGGTCTTGTGACCAAGCGTGAGGATGGTACAAAGACAAGTGAAGGGGCAAGTAGTGTTAAGGAAGTAAGGAGTCTGTAGAAGGACTAAGAAAAATGACGAGAATAGGCAAAGAAGTGGCAGATGGAATATAGTGTAGGAAAGTGTATTGTTAACTCCACCATGAACGGTCCCAAGTCCAGCTGCTTGTGCATGGGGCTAACAACCCCACCCTCTAAAATCCCAGTGCTACGGAAACACCAGTGGAGGCAGCAGAGACCTTTTTCGGGGAGAGGAAGGATCTTTGAGGATGGGCCACACCTGGTGACAACTTGGGAGACTGGCAAGCTGCTGTCAGTGGCCTATGCACAGTAGGGGTGGTGGGCTTAAGAAGAAGAACTGTAAGGTCATACATTTAGTGGAAGGAATAAAGGCATAAAGCAGGGAGAAAACTCAGAAATGAGAGGTGCAGAGACACTTGAGAGTCCCTGTACAGGATTCCCTGAAGGTTAACTTGCAGATTGAATCAGTGGTAAGGAAGACAATGCAATGTTAGCATTCATTTCAAGAGAGCTAGAATAAAAAAGCAAGGATATAATTCTGAGGCTTTATAAAGTACTGCATTTGGAGTATTGTGAGCAGTTTTGGACGCCTTGTTTAAGAAAGCATGTGTTGGCATTGGAGAGGGTTCAGAGGAAGTTCAGGAGAATGATCCGAGGAGTGTATGAGGGTGACTCTGAGCCTGTATCCACTGGAGTTCAGGAGAATGGGAGGGGGGGCGGCGGGATGGGGAATCACTTTGAAACCTATTGAATACTGAAAGGCCTAGATAGAGAGGACATGGAGAGGATGTTTCCTATAATGGAGGAGTCTAGGACTAGAAGGTACAGCCTCAGAATAGAAGGACATCCCTTTAAAGATGAGAAGAGTTTCTTTAGCTAGTGGGTAGTGAATCTGTGGAATTTATTGCCTTAGACGGCTGCGGAGGCAAATTCATAGCATATATTTAAAGCAGAGTTTGATAGGTTCTTGATTAGTAAGGGCGTCAAAGATTATGGAGCGAAGGCAGGAGAATGGGGTTGAGAAGGTTAATAAATCAGCCATGATTGTTATGATGTGTGCTGGCAATGTCAGAACCCAAGTGTGGAGGAAAGGCAGACTCCGATGTCGAGACAGCAACCAGAGTTTATTCATAAGAATTTCAACAGAACATCGATGGCATAGCTGAGCTACGCCACATGTTGCAACATTCTCAAAACTATGACCCCACGGTTAGCGCTAACTAGGCATCCGCTTAAATGATACAAGACATACAGAATCCCCAAGCCTATCAAAACAAACTTAGCAAGTTTAAGCAGAAAGCACCAGAAGATCGCGTTATAAAGAGTGAGCTGCTGTAGAAAATACACATGAAACTCAAAATGATTAATAACTTTCATGAAACATCAATTAGTCAATTCAGGTGCTTGAAAAACCTCAGAGCCCAATGGTCTCTGGATCCCTGCAGAGAAGACCAAAGAGAATGGTGGAGCAGACTCGATGAGCAGAATTCTGCTCCTATGTCTTATGGTCTAGTGGTCAAGACCAACGACTCCACCCCCCATCTCTTCTCCCAAATGCCAAAAAACTGGATTTGTTTTAAAAACAGAAAATGTTGAACCAACCCAGGAAAGCATGCACTGTCTGTGAATTAGTTTTTCTGTTAAGTTCAAGTAAACACACTTTTCAATATTTCCTATAGTTACTTGCATCCGAATAGATTAAAGATAGTAGTCAGATGACAGAACCTTCTTGCCTTTTATGGGTTTTAACGTATCTCTGTCTGGATCTTTTCAGGTGACCACTGTGCAGCACTGTGCAGTTACAGTAAACCACTGTAGCAGAAGGTCACTGAGGTTTTCCACACCTTATCTCATTTTGCCGAGTGGTTGAAGTCTGCTACAAAGTTTTGCAGCATCAGCAAGTTAGCCCACCAATTTCATATATGTGGTGCAAGACAAATAGTGCCACGTGGACACCACATTTTAACTCCAGCCTTTCCTCAAAGTGAAGATATTTCCAATCCTTAAAACCACCGTCAGAGAAAATACAGCATGCAGATCAGTCTCAACAGTATTTCCAGTGTGTTTGTTCTCCAGAGTTCTGCTTTGGTAATTTAATTGACTTATTACTACTAAAAGGTAACTAAATGACGTTCGGGACTAACCGCATGCCATATTGTTCACAACTTTAGTCCAGATCACAGTGAGCAGGAAGCAGTATGACTGTGTCTACTTTAACATACTGTACATCAGAATGTTCCTTCCTGAAGGTCTAAGACTTGACAGATGAAATTGAGCTTGGTTTTTGTTCAATGGGAGAAACAATATTTAAAAGAAGCTGCAGCTTATGTTTAGCCTTATGCAAGGTTTATGCTGAAGTAATCTACTTCACAATCAACACAAAATTGAAAAAGAGCCAGTGGAATGGTTCAAAAACAGATAAATCTCTTCTCTTGGCCATGTTCTGCACCTCTATCACCAACTTGATCTCAGAGAATCTACTTACATCTTTCCGCAATTCACAGATCTGTAATCTGTTTTGCTATTCATGTGCTTTCAGTATTCTTAAAAGCAATTTTGTTTGAGGACCAGAGAAATCTCATTTCTTTTCTAAATTTGATAATTTAAACTCAATCTCTTACGATGTGTACAGGCAATGAAAGCATCTTTATTTCATTTTTTAATAGCTTGCGCTGGGTGGTGGCCTGGAGATACGTCTCTACTAAAGGAGGTGTAAGGTGCTCCTTCCCTCTGCTAGCCTGAAGGTCATCCTTAGGCAAGGTGAAGCACCTGCATAGCCCCCGATTAGGGTCATATGAAGCCATGACAGCAGGTGGTGGATGCTCGTATGCGCTGCTGGTGCAAATCACAATTCCTGGTTATGTGACCACTGACACCATGCAGACAATCTCTGAAGAGTGTTGATAATGGCTGGGGGCATCCATTTTGTAAAGACACTGCCTGGAAGAAGGACAAGCCTCTTCTGTAGAAAAATTTACCAAGAAATCTCATGGTCATGGAAAAACCATGGACACCCACTTCATACGACCCAGCACATAATGAATGATGAGTGAATAACTTGCACACAGATTACATCAAATTCTGTTTCAGCTAGCTTGAGTTTATTTTTCTTTATCTCCTGTCTTGCTGCCTTGATTGTAATTTAGCTTTAAAGTTACTGACTCGAGAATCATGTCCCAGATGAGTAAGTTGTCCCACATGACCCTTTCAGTTGATGACCTAACTTGTGTCTTGTTTGATTGCATTGTCAAATTATCTTGCTGGCACTTATTATTAGCCTTTTCCAAGTGGTTGTGCTGTCTTTACGACAGTTATTTAGTTTATAATATTTTCGCTTAGTAATTCATTCAATAGTATTTTCTAGTTAGAATTAGGAGTGTTTAAAGTATATTCATTGCATGTAAAATATATCGGCATGCGATGACGTCACATCCGGTTTCGCCGCGTCTTGTGGGAAAACACCGGTTTGAAATTAGCGCGAGGGTGGGGGCTTACCACGAGGCTCACCTGAGCACAAGCAGTTTTGCAGGCATGAGAAATCACAGTGAGAGCAACGCTGTGTTAATAGATAATCGATATATTGAACTAAGATGTTAATGCTGATCCTGTTAGAGGTAACGACGGTAGATAATGTTTATGCTTTCGTTAGTTAAAGAGTCGCGGATAGTTTGCATGGAAGTGTATTTAAAGTAGTCAATGGAGCAGGTAAACTCTCCCTGTATACTGCACCTTAGTGTAATGTAGTTATAGTCACCTTTGCAAGTATTTACACTTGAAATGTGATATTAAGGAAGGAACAAATACTGTATCAATCTTGTATTGTTTTATCAACAGTTTTCACCATATGTTAATGTGAAGAGTGAACAGTAAATGGTTAATCTTACTGCGATCTGGTTCTTATTAACTGGTTTATCTCGACGTTAAATTCGGCATTCGTTACACCCGAAGGAGAACGTTACAGTGAAAAAGCGGCATTATCAGGTGTTTCAAGTGCTGCAATGTCAGCTCAATCCAGCATCAAGTCGACGCCGCTCAGCGACAGGGGCAGTAAACCGACATCAAGTAAGCCCACCCAGGCGTTATCAGGTGTTCCAAGTGCTGCAATGTCAGCTCGATCCGGGATCAAGTCGATGGCGCCCAGCGACAAGGGCAGTAGAACGACATCAAGTAAGTCCACCCAGGCAAGAGCCAAGGCAGAAGCCGCCAAGGTGCGACTGCATTACGCCAGACAAAAAGCAGTTTTGAAAATGAAACAGGCCACCAGAGAAGTCGAAATCCAGAAAGAAAGGGCCGCCAGAGAAGCCGAAATCCAGAAAGAAAGGGCCGCCAGAGAAGCCGAAGAGGCTGCCAGACAAAGAGAAGAGGCCGCCAGAGAAGCCGAAACCCAGTTGGAAATGACAAAAATATCGACAGAGTTGCATGTGCTGCAGCTAGAAGGAGAAGGAGAAGCTGCCATGGTGGAAGCAGAGTGCATAGAAGAAGCTGAAGGGTCGCGTGATCTGACCGAAACAAGTTCTGCTTTGGAAAGGACCAGACTGGAACGCACGAGCGACTATGTACAATATCAAGCAGACAGGCAGGCTCGTCTCCCCTCTCCATACCTATTCGATAACTTCCCCAGCTACGAGGAAGAGAATTTACCCTCGCGGCCCCGCGATGAAGTCAAGAATGAAAGAGCTGACAACCGATATACTTTGACACCAAAGTTACAAAGTTCGATGCGAAGAGACGCGGAGGTTGAATCCAGGATGGCAAATTCCATGAGAAACGTGCGTTCTCAGTCATATAGGCGCCAACGTACTTCTCCAGCCCGCATGCCGCTTGCAGCCGATCCCACGCTGCAGTATTTAGCACGACGGGATCTCGTCACTTCGGGACTGTACCAGTTTGACGATAAACCCGAAAATTACCGTGCTTGGCTCTCCACATTCACCAACGTGATTGACGGGGTCCAGCTCAGTGCAACCCAAAGGTTGGACCTTATGGCGAAATGGCTGGGAAAAGAATCACGCGACCAGGTGAGACGCATGCGTTCAGTGTACATCAACAAACCTGAGCTAGCCTTAAGCGAAGCGTGGGAGAGACTTTGGGAGAGATATGGGGCCCCCGACATTATTGAAGCGGCGCTATATCAACGTCTGGAAAACTTTCCTAAGGTGTCAGCCAAAGATCACTTTAAGTTAAGAGAATTCGGAGATTTACTCATGGAGATCCAAGGCGCCAAAGAAGATGGCTATTCAGCTGGTCTAGTATTCCTAGATACTCCATCCGGGATTAGACCAATTGTGGACAAACTTCCATTTGGGCTGCAGGACAAGTGGCTGACTGTTGCCTCAGAGTACAAGGAAGACCACGATGGTCGATTTCCTCCCTTTAAGCACCTCACTAGGTTTGTGTGCAAGGAGGCGAAGAGGCGAAACGACCCTAGCCTTGTAGGTCCAGGAAGCAGTTCGATTCACACCAAGCCAGGCAGATCCGTTTCGAATGTTTTCAACATTGATAAACCCGTGTCAGTGCTCAAGACCGAAGCCCTTACAACTAACAACGACCCTGGCAAGTATTGTCCATTGCATAACAAACCTCACCCCCTGAAAGCATGCAGAATGTTTAGGGAAAAACCCCTTGAAGAGAGGACGGCTCTTCTCAAGGAGAAAAGAATATGTTTTAGATGCTGTTCCTCAACCTCTCACCTCGCCAGAGAGTGTACGATCGCCGTGAAGTGTCCGGAATGTGGCAGCCCAGATCACGTCGAGGCCATGCATCCCGACCTGTCACCACAAACCGAGAGCGCTCCTTCACCCCCACAACAGGACGGCGGGGAGGGAGAGGCTCACTCTAGGTCAATAGCTGTCAGCACGAACTGTACAGAAGTTTGCGGTCAAGCTCAGTCAAGTCGTTCTTGCTCCAAGATCTGCCTCACTAAGGTGTACCCTAAAGGAGCCAAAGACAAGGCCATCAAAGCCTATGTGATTCTGGACGATCAGAGCAATCGTTCACTAGTCAGTCCAGAGTTCTTTAAATTGTTCAACATTGAGAGTGAGCGGTTCCCATACTACCTCAAAACTTGCTCAGGCAACATGGAAACCCAAGGAAGGAAGGCAGAAGGCATCCAGATCGAGTCCCTGGATGGTAAAGTCGTCATCTGTCTCCCTCCGCTCTTAGAGTGCAATGAAATCATGAATAACCGCACTGGGATCCCGACACCAAGTGCAGTGCTACACCAGCCGCATCTCCACCACATCGCCAAACACATCCCAGAACTGGATCCGAAAGCGGAAATACTCCTGCTATTAGGAAGAGATGTTATCCAGGTACACAAGGTTAGGCAGCAGATCAATGGACCACTCAACGCCCCCTTCGCGCAACGTCTGGATCTGGGCTGGGTGGTGATAGGAGAGGTGTGTCTCGGTGACGTACACAAACCGATGGTTAACACACTCAAGACCAATGTGCTAGAGAGTGGCCGCCATTCAATCTTTCAACCCTGCCCGAGTGTCCCGTGCATCAAGGAAGCACAACAAGGCGTTAACAAGCGCGAGGCAAGCGACGAGTTGCTGGGCCAGTCAGTCTTCGCTCTAACGAAGTATGACAACAAACTTGCACAATCAGCTCAAGATACCATTTCTTTAAAAACCAAAGACACCAAGGTCTTCAGAGATGAAGCAAATAATGGGGTTGCCCCATTGCCAATCAGAGAACCACGCCAGCGCTCACCAGATAACAAAGAGCAGGCAGTCAAATGGTTCACGTCCTTACGGAAAACCCGGAAAAGGAAACCTGAGATGCAGCAACACGCCCGATTGGCCCACGAGGTACTGTGCACCCTAATGGCAGAGGTCACAGCCATTATAAACGCACAATCATTCCTACCTGTGTCTTCTGACCCAGAAAACCCCTTTATACTTTCGCCATCAACGCTCCTTACGCAGAAGGCAGGAGCACCTCCTCCACCAGGAGACTTCTCAGACAAGGATTTGTACACAAAGCAATGGAGACAAGTCCAGGCTCTGGCAAATCAGTTCTGGTCCCGCTGGAGACAGAAATATCTACACTCGTTGCAACAGAGACGAAAGTGGACAGAACCCCGCAGGAATCTTCAAGTTGGAGACTTAGTCCTGCTCAGGGACAAGCAGATCACCCGCAACAGCTGGCCAATGGCCAGAATCACTGCTACATTCCCTAGCGAGGATGGACATGTCAGGAAGATCGAATTGAAGACTACCGACCAAGGCGATGTGAAAGTTTACCAAAGGCCAGTTACAGAAGTTATTCTACTTCTACCCAATGACTGATTAAGAGACTAAGTTTTGTACTCTGCTCATTGTGACCTTACGAAGGTCAAGCGGGGAGTGTGCTGTCTTTACGACAGTTATTTAGTTTATAATATTTTCGCTTAGTAATTCATTCAATAGTATTTTCTAGTTAGAATTAGGAGTGTTTAAAGTATATTCATTGCATGTAAAATATATCGGCATGCGATGACGTCACATCCGGTTTCGCCGCGTCTTGTGGGAAAACACCGGTTTGAAATTAGCGCGAGGGTGGGGGCTTTCCACGAGGCTCACCTGAGCACAAGCAGTTTTGCAGGCATGAGAAATCACAGTGAGAGCAACGCTGTAAGTTAATAGATAATCGATATATTGAACTAAGATGTTAATGCTGATCCTGTTAGAGGTAACGACGGTAGATAATGTTTATGCTTTCGTTAGTTAAAGAGTTGCGGATAGTTTGCATTGAAGTGTATTTAAAGTAGTCAATGGAGCAGGTAAACTCTGCCTGTATACTGCACCTTAGTGTAATGTAGTTATAGTCACCTTTGCAAGTATTTACAATTGAAATGTGATATTAAGGAAGGAACAAATACTGTATCAATCTTGTATTGTTTTATCAACAGTTTTCACCATATGTTAATGTGAAGAGTGAACAGTAAATGGTTAATCTTACTGCGATCTGGTTTGCATTGGCTGTGGTTTATCCGGACGTTAAATTCGGCGTTTCGTTACACCCGAAGGAGAACGTTACAGTGAAAAAGCGGCATTATCAGGTGTTTCAAGTGCTGCAATGTCAGCTCAATCCAGCATCAAGTCGACGCCGCCCAGCGACAAGGGCAGTAAACCGACATCAAGTAAGCCCACCCAGGCGTTATCAGGTGTTCCAAGTGCTGCAATGTCAGCTCGATCCGGGATCAAGTCGATGGCGCCCAGCGACAAGGGCAGTAGAACGACATCAAGTAAGTCCACACAGGCAAGAGCCAAGGCAGAAGCCGCCAAGGTGCGACTGCATTACGCCAAACAAGAAGCAGTTTTGAAAATGAAACAGGCCACCAGAGAAGTCGAAATCCAGAAAGAAAGGGCCGCCAGAGAAGCCGAAATCCAGAAAGAAAGGGCCGCCAGAGAAGCCGAAGAGGCTGCCAGACAAAGAGAAGAGGCCGCCAGAGAAGCCGAAACCCAGTTGGAAATGACAAAAATATCGACAGAGTTGCATGTGCTGCAGCTAGAAGGAGAAGGAGAAGCTGCCATGGTGGAAGCAGAGTGCATAGAAGAAGCTGAAGGGTCGCGTGATCTGACCGAAACAAGTTCTGCTTTGGAAAGGACCAGACTGGAACGCACGAGCGACTATGTACAATATCAAGCAGACAGGCAGGCTCGTCTCCCCTCTCCATACCTATTCGATAACTTCCCCAGCTACGAGGAAGAGAATTTACCCTCGCGGCCCCGCGATGAAGTCAAGAATGAAAGAGCTGACAACCGATATACTTTGACACCAAAGTTACAAAGTTCGATGCGAAGAGACGCGGAGGTTGAATCCAGGATGGCAAATTCCATGAGAAACGTGCGTTCTCAGTCATATAGGCGCCAACGTACTTCTCCAGCCCGCATGCCGCTTGCAGCCGATCCCACGCTGCAGTATTTAGCACGACGGGATCTCGTCACTTCGGGACTGTACCAGTTTGACGATAAACCCGAAAATTACCGTGCTTGGCTCTCCACATTCACCAACGTGATTGACGGGGTCCAGCTCAGTGCAACCCAAAGGTTGGACCTTATGGCGAAATGGCTGGGAAAAGAATCACGCGACCAGGTGAGACGCATGCGTTCAGTGTACATCAACAAACCTGAGCTAGCCTTAAGCGAAGCGTGGGAGAGACTTTGGGAGAGATATGGGGCCCCCGACATTATTGAAGCGGCGCTATATCAACGTCTGGAAAACTTTCCTAAGGTGTCAGCCAAAGATCACTTTAAGTTAAGAGAATTCGGAGATTTACTCATGGAGATCCAAGGCGCCAAAGAAGATGGCTATTCAGCTGGTCTAGTATTCCTAGATACTCCATCCGGGATTAGACCAATTGTGGACAAACTTCCATTTGGGCTGCAGGACAAGTGGCTGACTGTTGCCTCAGAGTACAAGGAAGACCACGATGGTCGATTTCCTCCCTTTAAGCACCTCACTAGGTTTGTGTGCAAGGAGGCGAAGAGGCGAAACGACCCTAGCCTTGTAGGTCCAGGAAGCAGTTCGATTCACACCAAGCCAGGCAGATCCGTTTCGAATGTTTTCAACATTGATAAACCCGTGTCAGTGCTCAAGACCGAAGCCCTTACAACTAACAACGACCCTGGCAAGTATTGTCCATTGCATAACAAACCTCACCCCCTGAAAGCATGCAGAATGTTTAGGGAAAAACCCCTTGAAGAGAGGACGGCTCTTCTCAAGGAGAAAAGAATATGTTTTAGATGCTGTTCCTCAACCTCTCACCTCGCCAGAGAGTGTACGATCGCCGTGAAGTGTCCGGAATGTGGCAGCCCAGATCACGTCGAGGCCATGCATCCCGACCTGTCACCACAAACCGAGAGCGCTCCTTCACCCCCACAACAGGACGGCGGGGAGGGAGAGGCTCACTCTAGGTCAATAGCTGTCAGCACGAACTGTACAGAAGTTTGCGGTCAAGCTCAGTCAAGTCGTTCTTGCTCCAAGATCTGCCTCACTAAGGTGTACCCTAAAGGAGCCAAAGACAAGGCCATCAAAGCCTATGTGATTCTGGACGATCA
Organism: Hypanus sabinus; assembly: GCF_030144855.1. Classification (NCBI taxonomy): domain Eukaryota; kingdom Metazoa; phylum Chordata; class Chondrichthyes; order Myliobatiformes; family Dasyatidae; genus Hypanus; species Hypanus sabinus. The sequence continues at coordinate 46,085,693 of NC_082710.1, forward strand.
GAGCAATCGTTCACTAGTCAGTCCAGAGTTCTTTAAATTGTTCAACATTGAGAGTGAGCGGTTCCCATACTACCTCAAAACTTGCTCAGGCAACATGGAAACCCAAGGAAGGAAGGCAGAAGGCATCCAGATCGAGTCCCTGGATGGTAAAGTCGTCATCTGTCTCCCTCCGCTCTTAGAGTGCAATGAAATCATGAATAACCGCACTGGGATCCCGACACCAAGTGCAGTGCTACACCAGCCGCATCTCCACCACATCGCCAAACACATCCCAGAACTGGATCCGAAAGCGGAAATACTCCTGCTATTAGGAAGAGATGTTATCCAGGTACACAAGGTTAGGCAGCAGATCAATGGACCACTCAACGCCCCCTTCGCGCAACGTCTGGATCTGGGCTGGGTGGTGATAGGAGAGGTGTGTCTCGGTGACGTACACAAACCGATGGTTAACACACTCAAGACCAATGTGCTAGAGAGTGGCCGCCATTCAATCTTTCAACCCTGCCCGAGTGTCCCGTGCATCAAGGAAGCACAACAAGGCGTTAACAAGCGCGAGGCAAGCGACGAGTTGCTGGGCCAGTCAGTCTTCGCTCTAACGAAGTATGACAACAAACTTGCACAATCAGCTCAAGATACCATTTCTTTAAAAACCAAAGACACCAAGGTCTTCAGAGATGAAGCAAATAATGGGGTTGCCCCATTGCCAATCAGAGAACCACGCCAGCGCTCACCAGATAACAAAGAGCAGGCAGTCAAACGGTTCACGTCCTTACGGAAAACCCGGAAAAGGAAACCTGAGATGCAGCAACACGCCCGATTGGCCCACGAGGTACTGTGCACCCTAATGGCAGAGGTCACAGCCATTATAAACGCACAATCATTCCTACCTGTGTCTTCTGACCCAGAAAACCCCTTTATACTTTCGCCATCAACGCTCCTTACGCAGAAGGCAGGAGCACCTCCTCCACCAGGAGACTTCTCAGACAAGGATTTGTACACAAAGCAATGGAGACAAGTCCAGGCTCTGGCAAATCAGTTCTGGTCCCGCTGGAGACAGAAATATCTACACTCGTTGCAACAGAGACGAAAGTGGACAGAACCCCGCAGGAATCTTCAAGTTGGAGACTTAGTCCTGCTCAGGGACAAGCAGATCACCCGCAACAGCTGGCCAATGGCCAGAATCACTGCTACATTCCCTAGCGAGGATGGACATGTCAGGAAGATCGAATTGAAGACTACCGACCAAGGCGATGTGAAAGTTTACCAAAGGCCAGTTACAGAAGTTATTCTACTTCTACCCAATGACTGATTAAGAGACTAAGTTTTGTACTCTGCTCATTGTGACCTTACGAAGGTCAAGCGGGGAGTGTGCTGTCTTTACGACAGTTATTTAGTTTATAATATTTTCGCTTAGTAATTCATTCAATAGTATTTTCTAGTTAGAATTAGGAGTGTTTAAAGTATATTCATTGCATGTAAAATATATCGGCATGCGATGACGTCACATCCGGTTTCGCCGCGTCTTGTGGGAAAACACCGGTTTGAAATTAGCGCGAGGGTGGGGGCTTTCCACGAGGCTCACCTGAGCACAAGCAGTTTTGCAGGCATGAGAAATCACAGTGAGAGCAACGCTGTAAGTTAATAGATAATCGATATATTGAACTAAGATGTTAATGCTGATCCTGTTAGAGGTAACGACGGTAGATAATGTTTATGCTTTCGTTAGTTAAAGAGTCGCGGATAGTTTGCATGGAAGTGTATTTAAAGTAGTCAATGGAGCGGGTAAACTCTCCCTGTATACTGCACCTTAGTGTAATGTAGTTATAGTCACCTTTGCAAGTATTTACACTTGAAATGTGATATTAAGGAAGGAACAAATACCGTATCAATCTTGTATTGTTTTATCAACAGTTTTCACCATATGTTAATGTGAAGACTGAACAGTAAATGGTTAATCTTACTGCGATCTGGTTCTTATTAACTGGTTTATCTCGACGTTAAATTCGGCGTTCGTTACACCCGAAGGAGAACGTTACAGTGGTAATGCTTTATTTATGAGTTTTTTAGTATTTTGTAAAAACATAAACAAATGACATTAAGTGAAAAAACAATTTTTAAATTCAAAATAGTACTGTGATTTCTGTATTGATTTTTAAATCACAATAGTTAATGTGCTTGCATTAAATTCCCATTTTGTTGCTTTTCTGACAATTGTTTAGAAGAAGTTAATAACGTAACAAAATAGAACGTGTACGATGAGGAAGAAATGGCTTGATTTAGTTAACAAGATAGGGTTTTCAGTTAATGTGGAAAGGAACACCATAAGACCATTAGATATAGGAGTAGAATTAGACCATGTGGCCCTTCGAGTCTGCTCTGCCAATTCAACATGGCTGATCCAACTTTCCTCTCAGCCCTAGTCTCCCAACTTCTTCCCAAATCCCTTCTTGCCCTGACCAATCAAAAATCTATCAACCTCTGCCTTACATATACATTTGGCCTCCACAGCTGCCCATTGGAAAGAATTCCACAGATTCACCATGCTCTGGCTAAAGAAATACCTCCTCATCTCCGTTTTAAGAGGATATCCCTCTATTCTGAGACTGTGTCCTCTGGTCTTAGACTCTTCCACCATAGGAAATTTCCTCTCCATGTCCACTCTATCAAGGCCTTTCACCATTCAATATGTTTTAATGAGGTCATCCTTCATTCTTCTGAATTCTAGTGAATACAGGCCTAGAGCCATCAATATGACAAGCCATTCAATCCTGGAATCATATTTGTGAGCCTCCTTTGAACCTTCCCCAGTTTCAGCACATCTTTTCTAAGACAAGGGGCCCAAAACTGTTCACAATATTCCAAGTGAGGCCTCACCAATGCTTTATAATTGTTCAACATTACATCCTTGCTTATATTTTCTAGTCCTCTTGAAATGAATACTAACATTGCATTTGCCTTCCTCACCACAGACTCAACCTGAAAATTAACCTTTAGGGAATCTTGCATAAGGACTCGCAAATCCTTTTGCACCTCAGTTTTTTGCACTTCCTCTCCATTTAGAAAATAGCCAACCCTTTTATTTCTTCTACCGATGTACATGACCATACACTTCCCAACACTGTATTCCATCTCCCATTTTTTTGTCCATTCTCCTATTCTGTCTAAGTCCTTTTGTAGGCTCTCTACTTCCTCAAAACTACCTGCTCCTCCACCTATCTTCATATTGTCAGAAAACTTTACAACTAAGCCATCAATTCCATCATCCAAATCATTGACATATAACATTAAAAGAATTGGTCCCAACACAGCCCCTGTGGAACATCATTTGTCACCAGCAGCCAGCCAGAAAAGGCTCCCTTTATTCCCACTCGTTACCTCTTGCCAATCAGTTACTGCTTTATCCATGCTAGAATCTATCCTATAGTGCCGTGGGCTCGTTGCTTGTTAAGCAGCCTCATGGGTGGCACCTTGCCAAAGGCCTTCTGAAAATCCAAATACACAACGTCAACTGATTCTCCTTTGTCTATCCTGCTGGTTCTAATAGATACGTCAGGCAAGATTTTCCCTTGAGGAAACCATGCTGACTATGGCCTATTTTATCATGTGTCTTCAAGTACCCTGAGACCTCACCCTTAATAATCAACTCCAACATCTTCCCAACCACTGTGATCAGACTAACTGACCTATGGTTTCCTTTCTTCTGCCTCTCCCCCTTCTTGAAGAGTGGAGTGGCATTTGTACTTTTCCCATCTTCCGGAACCATTCCAGAATATAGTGATTCTTGAATCATTATTACTAATGCCTACGGCGATCTCTTCAACTACCTCTTTCAGAACTCTGAGATGTACACCATCTGGTTCAGGTGACTTACCTAATTTCAGCTTTTTCGGTTTCCCAAGAACCTTCTCGTTAGTTATGCTAACTTCACACACTTGACACCTGGGACTTCCACCATACTGCTAGTGTCTTCCACTGTGTAGACTGATGCAAAATACTTATACAGTTTGTCCGCCATTTTGTTGTCTGCCTTTCTACCTCTCCAGCATTGTTTTCCAGTAATCCAATATCCACTATTGGCTGTCTTTTAGACTTGATGTATCTAAGGAAACTTTTGCTATCCTCTTTAATATTATTGGCTTGCTTACTTTCTTATTCCATTTTTACCTTCTTAATGACTTAGATACATTCTTAATACAATTAGACTGATTTTGCTGACTATTTCTGGAGGTGTCAATCAGAGCCTCAAGAATTTAATCATTTGAACACTAGGAGGTTTGGACACCGGGACTTGCAGTCAACCCCACAAGTCCAGAAGGAAGCTGTCAGTTGACTTGATGTCAGAGCTTGATTTTTTGTATTTAATTTGAAAACTAAATGTCTCTGAATATGCATATAGTTTAAATAATTACAGTCACATCTATAACAGCTGGCGAAGCTGTACAATGGCTTTGAAGGAACAACACCTCATACTCCATCTAGGTAGCATCCAACCTGACGGCATGAACATGATTTCTCTAACTTCCGGTAAATTCTTCCCCCTTTCTCATTTTTTTTAAATTCCCTATTCTAGCTCTCTTCATACCCCTTCTCTTCTCTTCACCTGCCCATCCGCCCTTCCTCCTTTCCTTACTCCCGTGGTCCACTCTCCTTTCTTATCAGTTTGCTTCTTTTGCAACTCTTCGCTTCTAACCCATTACCTCCCAGCTTCTCACTTCATCCCTTCACCTGATTTCACCTACCACCTCCCAGCTGGTATTCCGTCCCCTGCACCCACCTTCTTATTCTGGCTTCTTACCTTTTCCTTTGCAGTGCTGGTGAAGGGTTTTGGCCCAAAACATCAACTATTTATTCCTCTCCATAGATGCTGCCTGACCTGCTGATACTGTTCCCTCTATTGTGCAGGTGAGCAGACACACAGTAGCTGAAATGCTTTTGTTGCCATGCATCTAGAGTTTTCTTTTACATAATATTAATATAATTTTGTAAAGAAGCTAAGATAATTTTGAAATCTAAGTTAATATAATTGTGAAATGCCCTGTAATTAATTGTGTTAATGGATATAGTCCATAAATTTTCTAAATAATAAATGTACCACAACCTTTACTTTGAAATATTTTAGAGCTCAATGTATTTCCATTGTCTGTGTTTCAAGTTACAACACTGCTACAAATTATAACAATAAACACAGAATGGAAGTCAGTAGCTCATTGTTAATAAACTGTCGGCCCACTGAATGCCGACACCATCTAGTCAAAACGTTTTATTTTTGCCATTATGCCCGTCAGGCATTTTGACTGCCTTTACTTGTGTTGTGAGTTGTGGTTTGTGCTCGTTTGATTGAAAGATTCTATATCCTGATTTTTTTCGGTAAGCAATCTTTCAAAAAATCATAATCTAGTAAGAATTTTTAAATTGAGAAGTTGTTAGAACAAGGTAAAAATTAATTTCTGTAAAATTGTTTGCATGACTGTAATTTTATTAAAATTATACATCTTTCAACTCACCTGATATTTTTTTCAAATAATAATAATTATTACTAGTTTTCTTAAATAATAATAATTAATATTTTTAGTATCCTAAGGGTGCCAAAAAGAAAAGCAGAAGAAGAGTTAAATGCTTTGAAGAACAAAGCTTGTACAAAACTTAAGGTTGAAAGGCTTTTTCAACTCATAGGTACTGAAGTACTGTCTGCATCATAACCAAAAAAATTAAAATTGGCAATATGGTTACATGTCAACTTACTGGCGAAGTTGTATGCAAAGCATGTGCTACCGGTCTGCAAGGAAACAATATGAGTCAGCTGCACCTTTCCTCATTCCCTGTCACGCCCACTGTTGAACACATATCAGGTCATTACGCAAGTGAGGTCATTACCCACGCGAGGTCATCAGTCGCCTAAACGCAGTGATACCCTAGCGCCAGGGATTACTGGTTGGCCTCGGGTAACCGGCTGCCTCACGCGGCCAGCAAGAAGTGTCGTTGCTACTGGCCTGCAGTGCGGACAGATGGGCACCGCCTCTAAACCTGTTTAGCACACCGAATGTTCATGGGGAACCCAGTGCTAAAATATTCACAGACAACTTAATTCGGGTTCAGGGATTTGTAAGTAGCAGAGCAGCTACCTCACTGCAATCTACTGAAAGTCATCCATCAAGCCAAACTTTTGTCGGCCGATAAATCCTACCTATATACAAGGGGGGTGGGCACGTGCCCTGTCGCACTCCTCGCTCGGTCGGTCGCTCTCTCTGGACTGCGACCGCCGTGGCCCCGGTGTGGGGACCTCCGGCCCGGACCTTGTCCTCTCACTGGTGTGTTGCAATGATTTTATATGTTCAAACAAGGAAAATATGCGCTGTGTGTTTAATATCCAAACGTTACTTAAAACGTTATGATGCTATTGACTTAAAAGTGACTTATAATTGACTTATCACTATATTCATGTGAGGAAAATATGCGCTGTGTGTTTAATATTAAATTCATTAGAATAACCCTTTTAGAAATGAAATTGAGTGTATTAGCCACTTATAAGTGACTTATAGTTGACTTATCATCTATATTCCGGTTGTGATTAACACCCTCCCCCCCCCCCCCCCCCCCCACATCGGCTGGTCCGCAGGAATATTGTCAATATTAGACCGGTCCGCGGTGCGAGAAAGGTTGTGGACCCCTGAAGTAGAGGATGAGTTCAGTAGTGAGCTAAAATAGAAAGAATGGAAGTTAGATTACTTAAAATATCATCTTAACCGGAGAATTCATATAGATGCAGTTACCAAATTAAGGAAGCAGAAGAAATGTGGAATTTTGCATGTTGACTAAAACTCTGAAAGAGCTTGAAGCAGGAGTACATGAAAGAAATCTAACTCTGATATGGTCAAAGTGATATCTGATAGCATTATCTTAGCAATTAAAATTAATGCTTCTATGCATTCTGTGTAAGAAATTCATGCACGGGGCCGAATAGGTAAACATACAAGAGCGTTGGCGCAGCAAGAACTATGTGTTTGAACTTGCTGAGTACATCAGCTTTGTACTTCAGAAATAGATAATGGAAAAATTGCAGAAATCTGCTTTCTATATACTAATTGCTGATGAAAGTACAAACATTTTTGTACAGAAAATATTTTTTTTTATTTTTAGCTTCAACAGGAAAATGAAAGTTCCTATAACACTGTTGATGGATATTTTGAAATTAACTGCATATGACAGTATCACTATTGTAGAAGCAATAAATAAAATTATATCATCAGCAATTTTGATATTCAAAAGATGGCAATGTTTTCATCAGATGGGGCAAATGTATGCTTGGAAAGAATAATGGTGTGGCTGCAATTAATTAATGAGAAATAAAGCATCTGTCTGATTAAAACTGTGTTGTACACAGAGAAGGCCTATGATTAGATGATGCATGGAAAAACGTATCAATTATTCAGGATATAGAAACACTGCTACAAATGGTGTACAGCAGGTAAAAAAAAGGAAAACTAAAAGAATTAGCTAACACCACAGAATGTGACGTGTCATTTAGACCATAAAACGAAGTAGGAGGTCTGTCAAGGCATTTTGCTGTTACTGCTTTAACAAGGAATTTAGAAGTTTTGATCCAGTATTGCAAAGAGCAAGTTCATGAATGTATCGACCAATCAGAAACTACTGCATGAAGATTTTGACCACAATATAGAGTAGCATTAACTGTTGTTAATAATGTTTTAGAAGACCTGGCATCTCTTTGTAAATTCCTAAAGAAAAGCTGTTTTACACAATTGAGACACTGCAGGATGCAAAAGCAAAAATTAACAAATTACAGTCAAGGTATCTTGGCGATATGATTTATTGGAGTAACAAAGTGTAAGACCTGCTTTTATCTACAGGTTCTTACATCGATACTGCACCTATTATTCGATTCATTTAATGTGTGCGTAATCACTTGGATAATAGATTTCCTGTTGATGAGTTAAGCGAATGACAAGCTTTTGACCCTGTTGCTACTGCAAATGCAACCAATTTTGAATTTGGAAAAGAGAATGCTGTATGATTGACAAAAAAATATGCAGCTGCTATTATGAACTATGGCAAAAGCTTTGCCTCAAAAACATCACAGTCTACAACCATCCACTCTTGTGCAGCCTTCATACCAGCCTGTGATGCAACTAGTCAGAATGCTCTCCAGCATATATCTGTAATAAACTGCAAAAGTCTTTGGTGACATACCAAATCTCTTCAAACACCTAATGAAGTTGAGCCACTGATGTACCTTCTTCGTGAGTGCATCAATGTGTTGGGCTCAAGATAATCCTCTGAGATGTTTACACCCAAGAATTTGCTCACCCTTTCCACAGCTGACCTCTCAATGAAGACTGGTGTATGTCTCCTGACCTCCCCTTCTTTAAGTCCACAATCAATGCAAGCTTCCTGTTGTAACAGCACTCGATTAACCAATCTATCCCACTCCTGAGTACCTTCACTGACCTCCCCTTCCTTAAGTCTATAATCAATGCAAGCTTCCTGTTGTAACAGCACTCGATTAACCAATCTATCCCACTCCTGTGTACCTTCACTGACCTCCGCTTCCTTAAGTCCATAATCAATGCAAGCTTCCTGTTGTGACATCACTCAATTAACCAATCTCACTCCTATGTGCCTTCACTATCTGTGATTCAGCCAACAACAGTGGTATCATTGGCGGATTTATAGATGGAATTCAGTTGTACCTAGACACATATTCGAGACTAGAGCAGTGGGCTAGCACACATCCTTAAGTCTTGCCTGTATTAATTGGTAGCGAAGAGGAGTTCAGTGACCTCAAGCTACACTGCAGGGTTCTAAATCTGAGAATCACAGAGAGATGACATGTGGAAGTGGGCACCTCAACCTACCTACTCCGCACAGGCCATTAAGCATCCATTTTACATTAATCCTACCCTAACCCATTTTATTCTGCCCACGTTTCATGCACCCATACAGTAGGGCGTAATTCATCTAGCAACTAACACATTTTTGCAATGCAGGATGAAACCAGGGAATTTAGATGAAAGCCATGCAGTCACAAGGAGAACGTACAGCACCAGTGGTAGGAATTAACTCATGTGAGGCAGCCACATTACTAATAGTGCCATTGCTACAAAAAGGAATCTTTCCCAGGGATGTTGGTGTAGAACGTGCACTTCCTCTGTGAGACCCTGGAAGCTTTCTTGGATACTCCAATACTTTCTGACATCTCAAAGAGATATTCAACATGTTTTTTTTTCTCAGGTAGACTTCCTGTAATTCACTCACAGAAGCCTGACAGCTTAAACTCAACGCTGACATTTCATTGAGTCTATTCTGTAGAACAACAATTTACTGTTTCAAATGTAACCACTGTGCTTCATCATCTTTCAAGCAATTACATCAGTTTGCAAATTCGTTCCCTTTTTGGGAAACATTCTCTTGCAAATCACGGAGTGCTTCTTACATAGCATTTCTTTTAACACGTTTCATTTTAGGCGCTCAGATTTTCCTGTTTTACAGTCAGCCAGCTACTCTACTCAGCTCCTTTACCCAATAATTTCAGCCACTTCCCTTCAAAGTACTATCAATGGTGCTCTGCTTTCTAAAGCTAGTTTTGGTTTTACTATTTTCTCTAAATTCCCCAGCTGATCTGCATCTGAAGATATTCCTATTCATCCTTCAATTGTCATGTAAAATCGACTTAATCCTGATTTTTTGTATTCATCTCTTCCTCTTCTGATTCCTACAGGTCCTCCAAGCACCAGGTTACCTGATTGCCAGTTATCTTTCTTTAATGGGTAGAAAATAAATAATAGCTGTCAGAGGCAGAACTGGACATTTGCATCAACATTGGTATAGATGCGATTCAGCATACATTTCTCTAGGTCATCATTTACTTCAATCAAATTCAGGACTCTTCCCTGTCACTAGAGTGGAGACTTCGCTTTTTGTGTTTGGAATGTCGCTGAACTGTGATTCTCCGTGTTCTTCATATGAAACTGTGATTCATATCATGATGACAGGTTTTCCAGTCTTATGGCCTGCTGAAATTGTTGTTCTCACTCATATGACTGAGTGTTGATGAGGAAGATGATGATAATGCCTTTGTTGCAGCTGCAGATTATGCACATAACCAGTGTTGGGTTAAAGATCAAAAACGAAGATATTTGAAACTCTCAGCAGGTCAGTCAGCATTAATAGAAAGAGGAAGATTGGTACCATCTCAGGTCAATGGTAAGTTCCTCCCTGCACCTTCAGGGGCATTGGGCTGCAAGCTTACTCTTTGTCTGTTTTACGAGACTGAGTTGCTAACTGAACGCTTGACCCAGCACAGGTGGAAATCTTGCAAGGAACCAGCCAGATTCGAACCCAGGACCTCTCTCATTCTGATCTTTGGACATCACTACACCACTGGCACATCCAAACTGGTGAAACGTCACCAATTTGAAACATTAACTCTGCAGAAGCTACCCAAGCAGCTGAGTATTTCCAGAATATTTTTGTTTTTATTTCCAATTTCCAGCAGTGTTTTCTTTCTCAATTATGGTGTGGAATTAAAAAGACGATGTATTATTTAAATTACATTAACATCTCTTGTCTTGCTTGGTGTTAACTACTTAGTCTATTTTAAACTCCTGTTTTGCTCCATTGCATTCCTTCATATTCTCACTTGTCATCCTGTGATATTATTATTGAAGAAGAACAGATGTATTTTGTATAAATACATGCTGAGCTCATGCTGGGTTTTGTCAATGGAACTGGTCCATCCTCTGTCTCTTAGCTCTTCACGATTCATCCAGTATCTCTTACACATGCCTAGCTTGTCATGATTCCTGTCCACACAAATTTTCAACCTTGATCATAAGACCTCTCCTGTTTGCTCAGAGTTCAATGGAAATTACTGAGCCATGTAGCCAGATTCTTACCAATAAAAACTCATATTAACTCTCCATTACTGCATTCACACAGAGCACTGGATTCTGGCAGGGCTACACTGTAGCAAGTCAAACTCACATAGATGGAAACTATTGAACTTCATAAGATCTTGTCTTTTTGTTGTAGCAATTAACATAAAGCTGAAGAATAGGATACAACGGATAACCGTGTGGCACAGTTTCTTGAAGTAATTGGAGCCCAGCATCTTTAAAGTCTCATTTTTTACTATACCTTTTGGTAAAATCTTAAAAGATGTAGAGTATACCAGTCATTCCAAGTTTTCTTAGGTCTGGAAATAAATTAAGAAAAGAAGCTTCTTGTTGTCAGGAACAAAATAGCAGAAGGCTTTAGCAATGTAATAGGTATACGGAAAAGTTATGGACCATGAAAGAAAGAATGAAATCAGTGTAGAAAGAATTACAACTGGAGAGGCTACTTTAGATCAGGCACTGATTTGACAACTTAATTGGCGAGGAGTGGGCTTTTGAATTCTCGGGTCACTTTTTGTTCAAATTCACACAATTAATTAATTATTTTCATGTTTCTGGAATCAAGTATCTAGTTATTTCTTTTATCTAAATAATTTACAGTATTTTAAAGCATCAGTAACTTGTAATTGTTTTGAGAAACGTGGATGTCTGATGAGCACAAACATTCTTTCTGTTGATAGTTAATGTAATTGGGAGAAGTAAGTGCACATCATTCACAACCACCGACATTGAGCTAGGATTTTGTTTTAAGAAGTTGGTCTGACATGATGACATTATAACATAAAAGGTATTGTGTAGGTTTTGGATTTCAATAAAATGTGTTACAAGATTCATTAAATCCTGTAACTTCACGTCACTTCATTTTATTTACGGAAATCTACGGTTTTAGCAGCCCGGAAGCCTGGCTGCAATTGTGGAGACTTCTCCACTCCCAGCCATAAAACAATGTGCTCATTAGCTCATTGTCATCCATGGACCTTTGTTGTGAGCAAATCAGATGCTATGTTTCCCGATATTACAGTGCTACGTAAACTTAGATGACTGTAAGATGTTTTGCAATGTCATAAAGACGTTAATGACTCTCTCTCATGGGTTCAGAATGAAAACTACAGACAATTACTACCATATATTTATCATTCATGATCATTCCTTGAAGCCCATCCAAATTCACGGTGTAAAGTACCTGTTACATTATTAATTTTATTATATTTGAGTAACTCAAATTCTTCTCGTTTCTTCAGTTCAAAGATGACTGAAACACTCGAAATAAAGGCCCCAGTCTTAACTTAAAAAGGGAGAAAATTAAGTCGAATGCAGCTATAAATAATTTGTGTCAGATACCTCCAATTTCCCTTGGATATTTGCATTATAAGCCACGTTAAAGGTGGGATGGTACATTACATTTAGATTTGTTCCAGTGATGTCTCCCATTCCCAAAATGCACACAACCAGAATTTAAAAAACCGAAGTGAAGGGGAAGGGTCAGGCTGAACCAAACTCTGCCGAGAATAGGAAACTAGATGCCAGGTGGTTGGAGGCCAGGGAAGTACATGTAGATTATTCTTTTTAGATTTATTTGTGGAGTACAAAATTTTTTGGTCACCTTAGGTTCAGACACTCCCGTACCTAACGCCACTGTATGGGCACACAATCAATCTATGTATAACAGTCTTATGTATTGATATTTATTGTGCTTTTTCTATTATTGTGTTCTTTATCTATTGTAATTTTGTGTTGCATGAGATCCAGAGTAACAATTATTTTGTTCTCCTTTTCACTTGTGAACTGGAAATGTCAATAAACAATCTTGAATCTCTGGATCTAGAATATTGCTCTCCCAACCATATACCGAGCTATTCCTCTCTGCTCCACCAACAATGTCTCACAACAGTCTCCAACCTCCTCTCTTCTGAATCTTTGCCTTCAACATCAGACAATGGCAAGCCTAAAGTCAATACACCCATCAGAGAGTCAGCATTGCCCCATGGATGTCAGGCTTGGATATCCTCCTATGAGTTTTCCATCCAGCCTCATGGCCAGTTCATCAATCAAACCCCAGGCAAAAGATACACCAACAACATTGCAATAAGGTTTAGACGTTAAAATCAGGAGATCTCTGTATCGTTATCCATGGTCTTTGGCAGATTAAACAATGACACATTCACTATCATGGTTGCACCATCAGACCATGAAATTTAAAACCAGGATTCTTCTAACAATGCATTCTCTCAAGGGATCCACAATGCTGGAAATCTTGAGCAACACACACAAAATGCTGGAGGAACTCTATAAGTCGGGATCCTGGTGAAGGGTCTCGGCCTGAAATGACAGCCTCCAATTCCTCTCCATAGAAGCTACCAAACTTACTGAGGTCCTCCAGCATTTTGTATGTTATACATGGCTAAGGTTCAACTGGACAATGTTTTCACAGATTTTTTTACATTGGTTTTACATTAGAGGATTTATTTTGAATGAGCTCATGATACATTCAAGATTAGTATCATCAATAGATGTGGCAGCAGACGAGAGTCCCATCTGACAAGTTCAAATACAAGGTGGTAATTAACACAGTACAATGCATTTGTTGATGACCTTTAACAAATATTTAATCTCCTTCATCCCACCTACTCTCCTCCATCCCCAATCTCAAGTACATTTTCATTAGCAAATGAGAAGACTAAAACACCAGTACAATTCTACGAATAACCTCCAACTTTTTACTCACTTATTCATGAAATTCTGGATCTCCATACCAAGAAACATGAAACTCACATTGTTAATTGCAGAAAACTCTCTGACTTTAGCTGAAATTAAGCTGCGAACTTTTTTTTTGCTCACGAAGTCCTTGAGAGACAATTTATTCTTTGGCTCCAAAGTATTTTTTTATATAAGAGTGTTCATCCTTTCTCAGTTAAATTCAATATCAGATTCAGTTGTCATCTCAAGCTGAAAGCAATTGATTATTTGCATTATTAGTCCCAAAACACCACTTGTTGTTCTTGCAGTTCAGGGAAAGGATGGCCATGTAAAAAGGTCACTATGAGTTGTACTAAAGAGCAGCCCTGCTCCAGGAAAGGTATTTTTCATTGAAATCAGTTCAACAATCAGAGCTTTAACTCCAGCAACTAATATGAGTCAGAAGGATCTCTGGTGTTTTAACAGCTATTTAATTATAGATCAGTAATGATAATGAAGGGTAATAAGAAAACAGCCCATGAGTTGTGTGTATTGTTCACTTATGATTGATTCTACCTAGCTGACAAATAAGTAACATTCAAAAGAAAAACTCTCTCCTAAAGATGAGACTTTTTCAGACTTTCTCATCCTGTAGAGATAAAAGTGAATTCATAGGATAATGGTTAACGTGCAACAGTCCCCATTTGTATTATGTACAAATGATTATAGTTTAAAAATCTATCTGAGGAATTATTAAAAGTACAGTGATATATTCATCAAGGTTTATACAAGCTATAAATAATTAATTTTTTAAGTTGCCTGGAATTTAGTTAGTCAGCTTCATTTTGTTTTCCAGAAGAATGCTAAACTGTAGAATTAGCTGTACAAATGTATACTGCCCTCTTCCTTTATGTTATTTAATGAATTTATGACTGTGCATCAAAAGGACACTGTAGAATTGAAAGAAAGATATCAAAGATTTTCACACAAGCAAAATTCTTTGTCATCTCTGCTAATCCTATTGATGGAGGAATCCTCTGTGTTATAGGTTACAGACTATTCACTTTATATCAGCAAAGAGGAGATTACTCCAAAAGACAGATGGTCACTTTGACACAGGAAATGAAGTAATGCTAGAGTGAATGTATCCAAGGGATCTTGAATCCCAAGGCGGGAATTGCTCTCACTTAAACTGGGAATGAAGTCATTGATATATTAGCATAATGTTTCTCCAAGTACAATAAACACATTTGTTAATTTACTTAAATGAAGGTTCAGAACCCAATCTCAGTACAAAAATGCTGCAAGATTACAATCACACCTAGCCCTCAGCATGTGTACCTGAGCCAACCATATGCTACGTAGCTTTGAAGAGCTATATCCAGAGTTCCCTCTATCCTCATAACTTCTAGCAACACAGTGCCAGAAACATGTAACAGATATGCAATGGCCTCAGCAACTACAAGTAATCAATAGCAGCCAACTTTTCAAAAATGTATTGCATGCATTCTGGAAAGATGTCAAACTCTGAGATAGTCATTTCTCACCAAATGTCTCTTAGGGTTTATTACAAATATGTAATGGAGGCCCACCCAGGAACATTAGGTACATTGAGGCAGGTGTCAATCATATTTCCACAAGTCTTACACTGCAAGGAAAACCCTGCCTTATTGAAGAATTGCTGAAATAATCTCAAAAAAAGCATGTCATGCATAATTCACTTTCATGTGTAGGTTATAAATATTAGTCATATATCTATTCTGTGTTTTTTGGATATGGCTGCATTTATTCTCAATCTCTCGCTGTCCAGAGAAGGCAAGGACAGCAGGGATCCAAAAGGATATTAATTAATAGATTAATTAGGTGTTTTAGATGTTTACAACAATCTGAGAGTATCAAGATCATATTTATAGATAGCTGCTTTTATAGTTTTTATTTCGTTTTTTATAATTAGGTTGCAATGTTGGATTTAAACTTCTTTTTCTGTTGCTATGCTATTTATAGGATGAAATTTAACCAAATTCAAATAAATGATGATGCCTTTCAATGCGTCATTTGTTCATAAAGATAGTTCAAGGATTTTTTTTTAAACTCTGAAGGACACTGTTCATCCAATGCTCATTTTTTTCATGAAGAAGAGTGAAGTAAGGTTTTCTTTATTGTCCATTTTGATCATATCACATTTATTCCCAAAATCCCTGCAGATACCCATGAAGCTCCTACAAAAGAAAACAACAGAGGCTTTTTATTAAACAGAAAATAGTACTTTAGTTATGAACTCACCTAATAGGTAGTGTGTTCAATCACTGAAAAATGGGACCACTGAAATTCTTTATAACCATACGGGGAAGCAGGACTGCTCAAAAGAAGTCTTCATTATGAATATTTCTCATGTTGAACAGTCATATATTATTGCACTTAATACTTTAGTCACTCCAATAACCTTACCATCCAAGGTAAAACCAAATTCTTTTAAGATCAAAGTTATTGCATAAACTTAGGCACAGTTGGTTCTAATGAAAGTAAAGTTTTCCAACCAAGGTGATCCAGAATGCAGCTATCCACCCTTAATGTTTCCACTTCCTCTTTGGAAATGAGGACCTCAAGACGGGGTAAGCATCTGCAAATGCTGTTGGTCTGTACCATGTTGGTTAGACCCAGCCGGGATTGTCACACAAATCTGACCTTCAAGCAGATGGGATGATTATACAACTATTGGTGAGGAAAACTCTCCAAAAGCTTAGCGTTTCCCTCTTCTGAATGCCTGAAATCACTGATTCTCTGCTTCACATAATTATTGGTCATGAATTTGAAAAAAATCTACAGAGCAATCACAAAATGGATTATACTGTAGATTGGGCTGGCCAACCTTTTACATTTCATGCGTCAATTTTTTCACGCACGATTTCAGATGTGATTTTTTTCATGCTCAAGTTCTATACTAGCATATTTTTACAAGAATTGAATGGGTGTGCAACAGTTGTATGGCACATCTGAACTCGTGAGTGAAAAAATTGACGCATGGAATGTAAAAGCTTGGCCAGCCCTGTTGTAGATGTTTCCTGCATTTACCAGGGATTGCGGAAGGATTTAGAGATTGACAGCAACTTCAACATTTCAATGTGTCCAAAAATGAAACGCAGAATTTTTTTTTACTGGCAATGAGGCCTGGGCAGTCTGTCATTACAGAAATAAATACACACACTGTGGTGAACTATGTGCCTGTCTGGACACGCCCCCTGCTGACTGCTCCTGTGGCTCCTCCCACAGGCCCCTGTATAAAGGCGATCTGAGGCCTGACGCTCGGCCTCAGTCTCCAGGACATAGTATGATGGACACTCACTCCTGGTTCCTTCTTCCAGTCAATAAAAGCCGATATCTCGCCTTACGTCTCAGTGTGAGTTATTGATGGTGCATCACACACACACACACACACACACACACACACACACACACACACACACACACACACACACACACACACACACACACACACACACACACACACACACACACACACACACACACACACCTTTGTCCAGAATGCAACCCTGGGCCCCACAATCTGACACCTCAGTAATCTCAGTACTCATTGGCTGCACTGCTCACCCCAGCCTGATGAACAACAGTCATTGTCTTGGTGGCTCAGTACACACAGAGATATGTGGTGAAGACATCACTATTTTATTGCTGAGTGTCTGCCAGGATCTCAGCAGGGCAGCAGCCACATTTTCTTAGAGTGCAGCAGCAGTACACACCAGGACAAAAAGTGCTGGAATGGTTCAGCATTCAGCAGGATATTGCTAAGTTGGGCACCACTTTATTCCTGGAGATTTCGTTGCATGACCTCCCACCTTAGGCCATCTCTCTGCCATTTTCCTGCTTTTGGGCCTTCTGTGTCTGTGGCTTTCAACACTAAGCAGCAGACTTTGTTGTTCAGTCTTTATGTTGTCCATTGGATTCAGCAAAGACAGGAGATCTGTGCGGGAGAGTTTTTAAAATGGGAAAGCTGCTGCACTGGGGCAGTTCCATTGGAAGTCTGGATCCAGTATTGTGAGTAGTCATCAGAAACTGCGGTCTTCCTTGGCTGCAATAGATGACCATGGCTATTGTGCATCGTCATGGCCTCTGCTCTCCACAAAGCATTGCAGAACCACCATTAGAGTTCATCTGCCCAGTCCATCGGAGCTGACTGCACATGCTAGGACAGGTATGTTCAACCTCAATGGTTCATCAAAAGGCTCCTTTTCTCCCATCAATACTTCAGGACCTACAAAGTGAAAATATTCAAAGAATATTACCAGCAGCAGTGTTGTGAAGTTTAATCTTCAATTCCTACCACATCGAAGCTGTCAGAGTAATTCTAGGTCCTGGAAGAATGAAGAATTGACAAGTGAATAACAGGAAAGATGCTTAATGTTGTGGTTATGTTAGTTCCAACTGTTACGAGACTCCCACCCATTTCTCAACAGATTTCAAAGGTTTCAAGGGTACGTTTAATGTCAGAGAAATGTATACAATACACATCCTGAAATTCTTTTTCTTTGCAACCATCCACAAAAACAGAGGAGTGCCCCAAAGAATGAATGACAGTTAAAAGTTAGAACTCCAAAGCTCCCCAGCTCTCCCCACCCACATGTAAGCAGCAACAAAGCAATGACCCCTCCCCTCCCCCAGCAGCAATAAAAGCATCAGCACCTCCCCACTGTGCACTCAGACGTGCAGCAAAGCATGAATAAAGACACCGACTTCCAGTACCCCAAAGACTACTCGTTCACCTAGTCAGTCAACATACCACAGGCGCTCTCTCTCTCTCTCTCTCTCTCTCCTCTCTCTCTCTCTCTCTCTCTCTCTCTCTCTCTCTCTCTCTCTCTCCCTCTCTCTCTCTCTCTCTCTCTCTCTCTCCCTCTCTCTCTCTCTCTCTCCCTCCCTCTCCCTCTCCCTCTCTCTCTCCCTCTCCCTCTCCCTCTCCCTCTCCCTCTCCCTCTCTCTCTCTCCCTCTCTCTCTCTCTCTCTCTCTCTCTCTCTCTCTCTCTCTCTCTCTCTCCCTCTCTCTCTCTCTCCCTCTCCCTCTCCCTCTCCCTCTCTCTCTCCCTCCCTCCCTCCCTCCCTGCTGAAGAGGCTGGACAGAAGAGTATGCTGGTTTTGGCTTGCGTATCCTGCCAGAGGAGTTAAGAGTGTTCTAGTCCAGTCAGAGATGGTGGTACCTTTCAGATGTAATATGCAGCCTATGACAATTCCAACAGGCCAGGCTAGGAAGCAGTGGGTAACTACTGGGAGCAAGCCAAATACTCCCCAGATGATCCCTACCTGTATCCTGTTCAGGTTATTCCACAGTGTTGTGTAATTACAGCATGAGGAACAAAATGCTTTTTAAGCAAGTTTTTTGAAAAGACTGAATTATTTCAAATAACTTGTGTCAATACTGACAGACTTGCCATTTAGTTTAGTCATACATTTTCCAACTGCTTCCTTTCTCCCTTGTTCTCGATGTATCTCTTGGGGCTTGGCTTACTCAGATGACAACAGAAAAATCAATCAGCCAAGTATAAAGGTTTTCAGTAATGCAAAATAGTCAAGACAAAATCATTTATAAAATATGCACATTGATTTTCTTGGAAGTATTATTTGTAGACAGATTCACAAACTTTGAAGGCCTATTCACAGAAAAGTTACAATGCAAAAGCCCCTCAAACTTATACCAGCTATAGTCTCATTCCATAAAATCATACAACATAAGAACAGAATTAACCCTTCGAGCAAACACGAGGAATTCTGCAGATGCTGAAAATTCAAACAGCTACACACATAAAATGCTGGTGGAACACAGCAGGCCAGGCAGCATCTACAGGGAGAAACGCTGTCGACGTTTCGGGCCGAGACCCTTCATCAGGACTAACTGAAAGGAAAGATAGTAAGAGATTTGAAAGTAGTGGTGGGAGGGGGAAATGCGAAATGATAGGAGAAGACCAGAGGGGATGGGATGAAGCTAAGAGCTGGAAAGGTGATTGGCGAAAGTGATACAGAGCTGGAAAAGGGAAAGGATCATGGGACGGGAGGCCTCAGGAGAAAGAAAGGGGGGGGGGCGGGAAGCACCAGAGGGAGATGGAGATCAGGCAAACAACTAAATATGTCAGGGATGGGGTAAGAAGGAGAGGAGGGGCATTAACGGAAGTTAGAGAAGTCAATGTTCATGCCATCAGGTTGGAGGCTACCCAGCCGGTATATAAGGTGTTGTTCCTCCAACCTGAGTTTGGATTCATTTTGACAATAGAGGAGGCCATGGATAGACATATCAGAATGGGAATGGGATGTGGAATTAAAATGTGTGGCCACTTAACCCTTCGAGTCTGCTCCACCATTACATCATGGCTGATCCATTTTCCCTCTCAGCCCTAATCTCCTCCCATCTAGTCTATAGTGAACTTTTCTTCTGCCTAGTCCCATCAACCCACACCTGGAATAAACTCTTGATAACCCTCCCATTCATGTCCTATCCAAACTTCTTTTAATTATCCAACTTACATTTGAATGTTGCAATAAAACCTCCCGCCATGCAAGTGTTTCTTCCTCAGGTCACTTTTTTACTCTATTGTCAGTCACCCTCACTATTTCTTGTGATTTATTTTAAAGTCTGATTTTCAAGATCTGGCCAGGGCCAGCATTTATTAGCCACTGCTAACTGCCCTTGAGAAGCTGATGGTGAATCAGCTTGTTGAGCCACTGCAGGAGAGCCGGCCCTGGTGAATGAATGGTGACTATTTGCAAGTCAGGATTGCAGGCAGTTTTGAAGGGGAAGCTGCTGGTGATAGTGTTGTCAAGTTCCCGCTCACCATGGTGACAAAGCTCATGGGTTTGGGAGGTGCTGCCAGACTGTAACTGCGGTGCATTTTGTTGTGATACATACTGAAGGAAATGAGTGCTGGGCGGGAGTTATGTGAGTTGCTTTATTTTAAATAGTGTTAAACTTCTGGAGAATTTGCAAGTGTATTGCAATTTGCAGTATTCCATCCTGACTCGTATCTTGTAGATGGTGGTAAGGTTTGGGACGTAAGTCAGTGAGACCCTCCTAACTGGGTGCCCAGTTTCTGACCTGCTGCCAGCTGTATCAAATTCTTTCTCCTTGCCTTTCCTGTTTCTTTTCTTCCCACCCCTCAAATTGTTCCCAAACCGGCCCGCTTTTCTCTTGTATTAACAAGGTGACATCTATCATATCTTCTTCTTCTCTCTGCTCTGCTTTTCCTTCTTTGTCAATATAAAACTTTTAACTTCATTACACTTCCCCCTCTCGTGAGAATGTGCCTGGGCTGTAGTTGAAACATCTCCATTTTAATATCCTCCCATCTTTCAATTACAGTTTTGCCTACAAAAACATTTTTTTTCAATTAATATAGGCCAGATCTGTTCTCATCACATTGAAATAGATCCTTCCCCAATTGCCTCCTTATTGTAGTTTTGGAGTTGTCTAGATTCTTTTCCATAGCCTTTCTAAACTTTATGATATTATGATCACTATTCCTAAAGTGTTCCCCCTGCTGATACTTTCTCTTTATCATCCACTCATATGAGCATTTTCCCCTGAATACAAACACATTCTCCTTCCTCTATGTCTCTCATGTATTATTCCTGTCTGAGTGTATGTTACATAAAGGTCATCCCCAGGTTACCGATACACAAATATTGGATATCCCTATATATGAAAATCCATAATGATACCCTATGATATCCTCATATTCTAAAGTCTGATACACATATAAACATTTGTTCCTACAAGCAGCAGAACCAGTTTGCTAGTTTTCAACTCTACAATTTCCCTGTAAGTTTGCACTTTACTGATTAATGGCCTGTAGTAGATGTAATCATATTCTGGTTGTTTCTTAACTCTAAAGAAGAAGATTCTGTATCTGAACATTCGAGGACTTCCTTTCTCTATAATGCTGCAATATTCTCAATAATCATGCTGCCATTTCCCTCACTTATTTCCATGTCAGTATTTCTTGAACACTGTATCTCCAGGAACATTTAGAACCCATTCCTATAATTTATTCTTATGTCAGGTCTTAATTATTAATGCAAGATTTTAATCATACATGGTTACCAATCTTGTTTAAGGCACATCTTATATCCACATATATACATTGTAAATGGATATGAGATCTTCTTGTATTCTTTCTTAGTCAGATCCACTCTAAAAATGTTCTATGTATCATACTGGCTCTATTTGTTGTTGTGGATCTATCTTCTCCTTTTCAAATCTACTTCTTTTCTTCTCACAGTTATTCAGCACATGGGAGTCCATGATGGCTGTCACAGCTTTCTTACCGATCCCATTCCCCAGTATTTCCCTGTAGCCAATGCTCTCCAATCAACGAGCCCTAATTTTCCTGGTATCCATTTACAGCAGCCAATTAATCCACCAGTACTTCTTTGGAACGAGGGAGAAATCAGAGAGCCCGGAGAAATCCCATGCAGTCATAGATCCCTTGGTCTGACAAACTTGTCTAAATCCCCCATTGCAGCCGACTGTGAAGCTGTTTTGGACTCAGTACTGTTGGTATACTATCCGTCTGGCTTGTCTCATTCCACCTTCTCAAAACTGTCTCTAATAATCAAGAACCTCCTTGGGGCATCATGTATAAATATATACACATATATTTTTAATATATGTAACACCCTGGGAAAGGTTTTGCTGCTAACGTAATGGCCTTTCTGTAGAAGCAGAGTTTGGGTTCTGGTTAGAGATAACGGGTGCTTTGGAATGGGAGCCGTCCGAAGAGGGGAGTGTGTTTTCGTGCTGTGTGCCTGACAGCAAAGTGATCTGGATCCTTTGTTCAGCGGAAAATGGAGAGAGAAGACACCAGAAAGGAGACGTTGTAGGCACCAGAAAGGAGTGGACTTGGAGAGGGGCCGGGAGTCGATGAAGCCCGAGGGAAATTGATGGAGGATCAACGAGAGGGAAACGGTGAGCTCCCGCCTGTGCACTTCAGACTGTGTCATTAAAATGGGCCCTTTCCTTTCTGTTTTCTTTACTAACCCTCTAGTCAAATTAAGAATTATAAAGCTAAACCATTTAATTGCATATGGTGTACTGTCTGTTATATCAAGGTACTGATTTGTAATAGGGCAGCAAATCACGGGGCATCGACACAAATAGGAGGTTTTGCACCTCAGAGTTCACACATTTGGCGGGGCCAGAGACTGTCTTCCCTAGACTTACGCAGCTGACAGAACCTGAGGGTTACGTACAGGATATATGCCGAATATCTTCCAGTATCTAAAATCAGCAGTACTTGGCACAGTGATTAATCCAGACATTAACATCTTTGAGATTCTGCTTATTTTCTTTTCCTGCCTGTCTACATGAAGCAGCGGAGGCTTTATTTCAGATCACCCTTTATGTATGCTCCATTTTATGCCACTTTACATATGAACATTGTGGTGAAATACTGCTGCAATTACACTGCATATAGAATAAACGCAAATGAGAGGCCTGCTGATGAGCAATTTTAAAATATTCTTTAGGGAATGTACTTATTTAACAAATGGTGAAGTACTGTAATTAGTCATCAACAAGCACTTAATAGATTTCACTCTGCTCAGTAAACATTATGTTTTGCTCAGTCCAACAGAGTGGCATCAACACCCTCTCCCTTGAGATACATTGCCTTCCCCGTCAAAACTTGTTAGCCAATTTAAATTAAAAATTAACCACCTTAAAAATTTAAATGGTGATTTGGAGACATGAAGTAAAACACTCAAGTAGTCATTGATAGTTAAAGGATTAAAAAAAAACAAAGAGAGATCATGCAGACATCCTTGAAGGTCATGCAAGTGAGTGAGTGACGAAGAGAAAAGAGAAGAGTAGGCAGGTAGCTGATGAGCGCTCAGGGACAGTTTGTGTTTCAAATCATAGGAATATTAACTCAGAAACAACCTTTCAAAATTCAGCTTTGAACCTAATGTCATTAAAGTTAAATCCAAATTATCCAATGACAGGTCTGAAGGATGAAACTCTCAGAGTACACTTTTCACTGACGGTCTTTACTGGATTTCTTTTTTGGCTCCAATATTTTTCCTAGTTGGAACTTCAGCATTGATTTTCCTTTTATTGGTACATTTGCAAATCTTTGATGCACGCAATATAGGCATTGGCCATGATGAGGCAATACTTAACATTTGGTTGATCACCTTCATTCAGGAAATAGACATCCACTGTTAAAAACTGATGGCTAAATCTGGTGGATGCCCAAGGCATCCAAATGTAACTTTTAGGTAGGGCTGAAAATTGTTGAGCAAACCCAAATGCAAGCATAAGATTGACTCTCTTCATTACCCCTTTCCTCATCATCATTCAATCCCCTTATTTCTAATCTTTAAGCTTAACTCCACTATCATCTGCACTTAGAAAACATGGAATAGCAGCACAATATTAGGGAGTGTGTTTCTGCCAGTTTTTTTATTTTATTGACCTGTAACTCAGTAGGTTTATTTTTGAGTTTAGTGAGCTGAAATTTATTTTGGGAGCAGTAACAGGCTAATCTTGCACAAAGTATTGCAATGCATCCTCAGTACTGCAAGTTCGTGACTATTTTTCTTCTTGTTGTGGCAGCCAAGAGCAATATATTTTAAAAGTCAAAAAGAATTTCAGCAGCTACTCGAACAACCAGTTTGGGTCTCAATTTAAACTCTCTAGTAAAATAATGCACCTTCAACAGCTTTGTTTCCTGGCCCTGCAGTATGATTTTAACTTGTATTTTATATTGAAGTGCTGATCTACAGGCCAGAAAGTACAACTCAGATACAAATTCAACTCTTGCAACTAATGGAAATATACTTTCAACTTCACAACACACTTCTGGTTCCAGACCAAAATTAGTAAAAAAGGTGCATAATGAATATGTGATGGTTTAATGCAATGTGCATTAATATTAGTTATGATAGCATTTCAAACCAAGAGCGATCAACTGACCTGCGATATCATTGTGCAGAACCCTAAAGGTGGCACACAGAATTGCACTTGCCAGTGTCTGCCAGATCTGTCATTTCCAATCATTTCCTCATTCCCGGGTTTTCAGTTTCATGAACACATTTTGAAAGTTTGGTTTTGTCCATTCTTACATAAAACAAAACTTTCAGCGAGTCTTAAATTTCAATTTCACCAATTTTAATAATTTGCCACTTACTTCACGCTCTCAACTTAATGTGAAGCAATCCTCTGCAATGGCAGCATTTGTGAAGTTGGAAAGAGAGGTAACATTTCAAGTCAATTGCATTTTATGTGATCTGCAATGTAAACAGCATTCTTTTTTCCATAGATGCTGCCCAGCATGCCAAATATTTCCAGCATTTTGTGTTTTTATCTCTAGATTATCAACATTTGTAGGTTTCCCTTTTGTATTTTCTGAAGGAGCTTTGCAGAAAATACAAAAGGAAGTTATTGTAGATGTATTTATCACTACAAGGTTGAATTTAAGGCAGTTCATTACAAAGCTAGAAAGCCTTAGGGAGACAGTGTGATGTTAACATGCAAATGATATTTGTTTATGAGTGGATTTAGCTGGATGTCTGGAGTTAATTGATAATTACCATAAATTGTGTTTGTCTGGAGGGACTGCAGCTGAGCTGGAGGCTCTTAAATAGTGACTTGTCATTGTACAGAAGAAGATTGAGAGTCTAGAGACATGGTGTCATGACAAAAGCCATTCCCTCACTGTCAGCAAAACAAAAGAGCTAGTCTTTCACTTCAGCAAGTGGGCAGTGCACATAATCCTGTTTATTTCAAGGGAGGTTAGGTCAAGAAGCTTGAGAGCTTCAAGTTCCTAGAAGTGATAATCACCAATAATCTCTAACCTGTCCTGGTCCAACCACATTGATACTACAGCTAAGAAAGCTCACCAGTGCCCCTATTTCCTCGACAGGCTAAAAAAAATTATAGCTGGACCATGGGAAGCCACTGCTCTGGGTGCATTGTGGTTTGGCATGACAACTGCCCTGAATGTGACTGCAAAATACTACAGAGATTTGTGTACACAGTTCAGTATATCACAGAAACCAGTTTTCAATAACATGGGTTCTGTTTACATTTCTTACTGTCTCAGTAAAGCAGCTACTGTAATCAAAGATCCCTCCACCCCAGACATTCTCTTCTCCCCCTCCCATCAGCCGGAAGATATAACAGCCTGAGAACGTGTACACGCAGGCTCAAAGGGAGCTTTTATCATAAGACTATTGAAATGTTCCCTAGTACGATGGGAATAGACTCTTGGCCTCACAATCTACCTTGTTAACTTGCATCGTATTGCCTACCTGCACCACACTTTCTCAATAGCATTTACACTTCCTTCTGCATTGTTATTGTTCTGCCTCAATGCATCGTGTAATGATTTGATCTGTATGAACAGTATGCAAGACAAACTTTCCATTGTACCTTGGTACGGTATCTTGACAATAATAAACTAATTTACCACGTTGATTGTAGCAATTTTTCCTGAAGGTGGAATAAGATTTCAAACCTGTCCCTACCAACCAGGATGTGCATTTCCTCTAGTTGAAAAGACAACTGTGACAACAGAACGGCTGAAGGCCAACAAGTCCTGCTGTGAAAAAGGCATGTTCTACATCCCCAGGAAGAGAATGAACATGCATTGCAGCTCCTCAACAGTATCAGTAAACCCCCATCCCATTTCTGAGGAAGCATTATCAACCTTAAAATTCTAACATGATATTTTTCTCTCACAGAGTTTGTCTCATGTGGTTGCCCTTTCCAGCATACTCTGCTTTTATTACATAGACCATTATGGTTGTTAGAATAAATTGTTGATATTTTTAGACAGAAAATATTTGGATTTCTAGAAATTTTTACAATGGGCAAATCAGAGAGGCAGTAGTAAACTTATACACAGCAATAGCTGGGATACTGTTCCAGATTTATACATCTTACTTTGGAAGGGATGTTGCATTTATGAACAAAGGATAACAGAGATTCTGAGGAATACATCAGCAGAAGTAGTGAATGATGAAAAATGTTTTTACTGTGTATACATATTGGAACACATTATCATAACTATTCAGGGGAAAATACAGGATAATTTTGGATAATAACTTTCAAAAAAGGTAACATGAAATACTATGGAGAATGGGCTGACTGTTGGCTGCTCTTGTTGATGAGCTAGTATAGACACTAACACAGCAACTCAAAAGCTAGGTCACTTTTTGTAATATCTCTGCTGTCTTCAACAAGTTCATTGTTACAGAAATAGGTCAACCTGTGTGATACAAACAATAGATACTTTCCAATCCTATGCTCTTAGCCAAAAACCACATATAGCTGTGGTTTTGCAATTTCTAATGGAAGAAGTAACATTCAATCATAAGAGTTCCACATAACATTTAGTTTTATTTACGTATCTCAATAATTTACATGAAAAAGTAACTGATATTGCCTGATTTTAATCTCTGACAATAATTGGTAATCTAGTTAATTTCAATACATATATAAAAGTTATTTTTGACTGTGGTAGTTAAGATTAAGATGGATTCATAGAAACATAGAAAATAGGCGCAGGAGTAGGCCATTCAGCCCTTCGAGCCTGCACTGCCATTCAGTATGATCATGGCTGATCATCCAACTCAGAACCCTGTACCTGCTTTCTCTCCATACCCTCTGATTCCTTTAGCCACAAGGGCCATATCTAACTTCCTCTTAAATATAGCCAATGAACTGGCCTCAACTGTTTCCTGTGGCAGAGAATTCCACAGATTCACCACTCTCTGTGTGAAGAAGTTTTTCCTCATCTCAGTCCTAAAAGGCTTCCCCTTTATCCTTAAACTGTGAGCCCTCGGTCTGGACTTTCTCAACATCGGGAACAATCTTCCTGCATCTAGTCTGTCCAATCCCTTTAGAATTTTATATGTTTCAATAAGATGCCCCCTCAATCTTCTAAATTCCAGCGAGTATAAGCCTAGTCGATCCAGTCTTTCTTCATATGAAAGTCCTGCCATCCCAGGAATCAATCTGGTGAACCTTCTTTGTACTCCCTCTATGGTAAGAATGTCTTTCCTCAGATTAGGGGACCAAAACTGCACACAATACTCCAGCTGTGGTCTCACCAAGGCCTTGTACAACTGCAGTAGAACCTCCCTGCTCCTGTACTCGAATCCTCTTGCTATGAATGCCAACATACCATTTGCCTTTTTCACCACCTGCTGTACCTGCATGCCCACCTTCAATGACTGGTGTACAATGACTCCCAGGTCTTGTTGCACCTTCCCTTTTCCTAATCGACCACCATTCAGATAATAATCTGTTTTCCTGTTCTTGCCAGCAAAGTGGATAACTTCACATTTATCCACATTAAATTGTATCTGCCATGAATTTGCCCACTCACCTAACCTATCCAAGTCATTCTGCATCCTCGTAGCATCCTCCTCACAGCTAACACTGCCACCCAACTTCATGTCATCCTCAAACTTGGGGATGCTGCATTTAATTCCCTCGTCTAAATCGTTAATATATATTGAAAAACAACTGGGGTCCCAGCACTGAGCCTTGCGGTACCCCATTAGTCACTACCTGCCATTCTGAAAAGGTCCCATTTATTAACACTCTCTTCCTGTCTGCCAAGCAATTCTCTATCCACATCAATACCATACACCCAATACCGTGTGCATTGAGTTTGCACACTAATCTCCCGTGTGGAACCTTGTCAAAAGCCTTTTGAAAATCCAAATGTAACACATCCACTTGTTCTCTCCTATCCACTCTACTAGTTGCATCCTCAAAAAATTCTATAAGATTTGTCAGACATGATTTTCCTTTCACAAATCCATGCTGACTTTGTCCGATGATTTCACCACTTTCCAAATGTGCTGTTATCACATCTTTGATAACTGACTCTAGCATTTTCCCCACCACCAATGTCAGGCTAACCAGTCTATAATTCCCCAGTTTCTCTCTCCCTCCTTTTTTAAAAAGTGGGGTTACATTAGCCACCCTCCAATCCTCAGGAACTAATCCAGAATCTAAAGAGTTTTGAAAAATTATACTAATGCATCCACTATTTCTTGGGCTACTTCCTTAAGCACTCTGGGATGTAGACCATCTGACCCTGGGGATTTATCTGCCTTTAATCCCTTCAATTTACCTAACACCACTTCCCTACTAACATGTATTTCCCTCAGTTCTTCCATCTCACTAGACCCTCGGTCCCCTACTATTTCTGAAAGATTATTTTTGTCCTCCTTAGTGAAGACAGAACCAAAGTAGTTATTCAATTGGTCTGCCATGTCTTTGTTCCCTATGATCAATTCACCTGTTTCTGACTGTAAGGGACCTACATTTGTCTTATCCAATCTTTTTCTTTTCACATATCTATAAAAGCTTTTACAGTCAGTTTTTATGTTCCCTGCCAGCTTTCTCTCATAATCTTTTTTCCCTTTCCTAATTAAGACCTTTGTCCTCCTCTGATGGACTCTGAATTTCTCCCAGTCCTCAGGTGTGCTGCTTTTTCTGGGTAGTTTGTATGTTTCTTCTTTGGACTTGATACTATCCCTAATTTCCCTTGTCAGCCATGGGTGCACTACCTTCCCTGGTTTATTCTTTTGCCAAACTGGGATGAACAACTGTTGTAGTTCATCCATGCGATCTTTAGATGCTTGCCATTGCATATCCACCGTCAACCCTTTAAGTATCATTTGCCAGTCTATCTTAGCTAATTCACATCTCATACCTTCAAAGTTACCCTTCTTTAAGTTCAGAATCTTTGTTTCTGAATTAACTATGTCACTCTCCATCTTAACCATACAACAACCACAGCACGGAAATAGGCCATCTCGGCCCTCCTAGTCCGTGCTGAACTTTTAATCTCACCTAGTCTCACCTACCCGCACTCAGCCCATAACCCTCCACTCCTTTCCTGTCCATATACCTATCCAATTTTACCTTAAATGACACAACTGAACTGGCCTCTACTACTTCTACAGGAAGCTCATTCCACACAGCTATCACTCTCTGAGTAAAGAAATACCCCCTCATGTTTCCCTTAAACTTCTGCCCCCTAACTCTCAAATCATGTCCTCTCGTTTGAATCTCCCCTACTCTCAATGGAAACAGCCTATTCACGTCAACTCTATCTATCCCTCTCAAAATTTTAAATACCTCGATCAAATCCCCCCTCAACCTTCTACGCTCCAATGAATAGAGACCTAACTTGTTCAACCTTTCTCTGTAACTTAAGTACAGAAACCCAGGTAACATCCCTGTAAATCGTCTCTGCACTCTCTCTAATTTATTGATATCTTTCCTATAATTCGGTGACCAGAACTGCACACAATATTCCAAATTTGGCCTTACCAATGCCTTGTACAATTTTAACATTACATCCCAACTTCTGTACTCAATGCTTTGATTTATAAAGACCAGCGTTCCAAAAGCCTTCTTCACCACCCTATCTACATGAGACTCCACCTTTAGGGAACTATGCACTGTTATTCCTAGATCTCTCTGTTCCTCTGCATTCCTCAATGCCCTACCATTTACCCTGTATGTTCTATTTGGATTATTCCTGCCAAAATGTAGAACCTCACACTTCTCAGCATTAAACTCCATCTGCCAACGTTCAGCCCATTCTTCTAACCGGCATAAATCTCCCTGCAAGCTTTGAAAACCCACCTCATTATCCACAACACCTCCTACCTTAGTATCATCGGCATACTTACTAATCCAATTTACCACCCCATCATCCAGATCATTTATGTATATTACATTTATGTATATTCTTAATGAAGAATTCTACCATATTATGGTCACTCTTACCCAAGGGGCCTCGCACAACAAGATTGCTAACTAACCCTTCCTCATCACTCAATACCCAGTCTAGAATGGCCTGCTCTCTAGTTGGTTCCTCGACATGTTGGTTCAGAAAACCATCCCGCATGCATTCCAAGAATTCCTCTTCCTCAGCACCCTTACCAATTTGGTTCACCCAATCTATATGTAGATTGAAGTCACCCATTATAACTGCTGTTCCTTTATTGCACCCATTTCTAATTTCCTGTTTAATGCCATCCCCAACCTCACTACTACTGTTAGGTGGCCGGTACACAACTCCCACCAGCGTTTTCTGCCCCTTAGTGTTATGCAGCTCTACCCATATCGATTCCACATCCTCCAGGCTAATGTCTTTCCTTTTTATTGTGTTAATCTCCTCTCTAACCAGCAACGCTACACCACCTCCTTTTCTTTCCTGTCTGTCCCTCCTGAATATTGAATATCCCTGGATGTTGAGCTCCCATCCTTGGTCACCCTGGAGCCAATTCTCTGTGATCCCAACTATATCATATTCATTAATAACTATCTGCACATTCAATTCATCTACCTTGTTACAAATGCTCTTTACATTGGCACACAAAGCCTTCAGGCTTGTTTTTACAACACTCTTAGCCCTTATACAATTATGTTGAAAAGTGGCCCTTTTTAGTTTCTGCCCTGGATTTGCCTGCCTGCCACTTTTACTTTTCACCTTACTACTTTTTGCTTCTACCCTCATTTTACACCCCTGTCTCTCTGCACTTGTTCCCATCCCCCTGCCACATTAGTTTAAATCCTCCTGAACAGCAGTAGCAAACGCTCCCCCTAGGACATTGGGGACATTCCCCCTAGAATCCCTCTAGGATTCAATAGAAGTTAAACTTCCTGAGCATTTCAGACAAAAGGGATTTATTATTAACTTTCAGTTTTACACAATCCCCAAGTCCAGGTGATCAATAAAATGGCCTGTTTAAAAAAAAACTGAATAAATAACTGTTTTTTTGTTGACAGAAAGATTAAGTGAGTGAAAACCATCAACTAAGATGTTAATAAGACACTTTAAAACTGGGTAATGCCTATATCCTATAATGATGATAATTAAATGTTATGGTGTAATTCAAATTTTACTCTCATACCTAAGAGCTGGATTGTGCTATTCATGAACACAAGAGATTCTGCAGGTGCAGATAACATGTACAAAATGCTGGAGGTTAGACAGCATCTATGGAAGGGAATAAACAGACGATATTTTCACGCACATCTGCTTTCACCCCATCCTCCCGCAATCCCACTCGGGATAGGGCTCTCCTTGTCCTCATCTACCACCCCACCAGGCTCCAGGTCCAACATATAATTCTCTGTAACTTCTGCCACCTCCAAAAGGATCCCACTACCAAGCACATCTTTCCCACCCCCCCCCCCCCCACCGCTTCTGCTTTCCGCAGGGATCGCTCCCTACGTGACTCCCTTGTCCTTTCGTCCCCCCACTCCATCCCTTCCCACCGATCTCCCTCCTGGCACTTATCCTTGTAAATGGAACAAGTGCTACACCTGCCCTTACACATCCTCCCTCACCACCGTTCAGGGCCCCAGACAGTCCTTCCAGGTGAGACGACACTTCACCTGCAGCCTTCTATGTATTGGTGAGACTCGACACAGACTGGGAAACCATTTCATTGAACACCTACACTCTGTCCACCAGAGAAAGCAGGATCTCTCAGAGGCCACACATTTTAATTTCACGTCCTATTCGCATTCTGATATGTCTATCCGTGGCCTCCTCTACTGTCAAGATTAAGCCACACTCAGGTTGGAGGAACAACACCTTATATTCCATCTGGGTAACCTCCAACCTGAGGGCATGAACACTGATTTCTCTAACTTCCATTAATGCCCCTCCTCCTCTTCTTACCCCATCCCTTATTTATTTATCTATTTATTTATTTATTTATCTATTTATTTATCTATTTATTTATTTATTTATTTTCCCCCCTTTCCCCTTTCTCTCTTTTTTCTCTCTCTGCCCCTCTCACAATCACTCTTTGCCTGTTCTCCATCTCCCTCTGGTGCTCCCCTTCCCCTTTCTTTCTCCCTAGGCCTCCCATCCCATCCTCTCCCTTCTCCAGCTCTGTATCCTTTTTCCCAATCACCTTTCCAGCTCTTAGCTCCATCCCTCTCCCTCCTCCTACCATTTTGTATCTCCCCCTCCCCCTCTCATTTTCAAATCTCTTACTATCTCTTCTTTTACTTAGTTCTGCCAAAGGGTCTCGGCCTGAAACGTTGACTGTTCTTCTTCCTGATGCTGCCTGGCCCGCTGCGTTCCACCAGCATTTTGGGTGTGTTGCTTGAATTTCCAGCATCCGCAAATTTCCTCAAGTTTGACATTTTGGGCTGAGGTTCTTCTTCAGGTCTGGAAAGGAAGGGGGGAAGAAGCCAGAATAAGAAGGTGAAGGGAAGGGGAAGGTGTACTTGCAAGAAGGTGATAGGTGAAGTTGGGTGGGTGGTGGAGGGGGGGATGAAGTGAGAAGCTGAGGGGTAATGCCCAAACGGAATATGAGGTGTTTCTCCTCCAAGCTGACAGTGGCTTCATCGTGGCAGTAGAGGAGGCCAAGAGCCGACATGTCGGAATGGGAGTGGGGATTGAAACTAAAATGGTTGGCCGCAGAGAAATCCTGTCTGTTGCAGAGGGAGCAAAGGTGCTCAGCAGAATGGTTACCCAATCTACATCAGGTCTTAATAATGCAGAGGAGGCTGCATCAGGAGCACCTGATACAATGGGCAACCCCCAACTTATCCCTCCAAGTGAGGCAACACTTCACCTGCGAATCTGTAGGAGGGATCAATGGTAGCCGGTGCTCCTGATGTGGCCTCCCCTATACTGGTAAGATCCAGCATAGATTGGGGGACTGCTTTGTCAAACACCTTCGCTCCGTCTACATCATCTACAAATCACACTGCAGTTCCCACACGGAATAAGTCCAAGAGCACCTCACAAGCTAGAGACCTCTTACCCAAAATAAGGAGAGGGCAGCCGGCATATGGGAACTCCCCAACTTTCAGGTTGCCTTCCAGGCCACACAAGATCCTGACTTGACAACATGTCATTGGTCCTTCATCATCATGGTCTAATTCCTCAAAGTCCTTGCTCAACACTACCATGGCAACAGGAGGAGTAACATAGTTCAAGTAATACTTACTCTTTTTAAGCATAATTAGGGATGGACAATAAATTCTGGCCAGAGGGTAGTAGCACTTTAGGTCAAACTAATAATACAGAATTTAGGTCTGCAGTGATTTCATCTCTTAGAGAATACTGCCTTTTTACTATTTTGTGCCTAAGAAAACCAGTATAGACCAATTACATTTAAAGCAGAGACTTAAGGAAATCTAAGTATTGAAGGAGTCAAAGGATGTGCAAATAGGATAGAAGAATGCACTGAGGTGAAAGGTTAGTCATGTGTCCAGAGAAGGCTATTCCTAAGATATTATTTATATTCTTTTAACAATAGGTCTTGAGAATTTGGGCATAAATTGGCAAGACCAGAGCCCAGCGTGTTTCAGGTAGTGGTAGTAGTGGGCTTCAATCCATTAAGTGTGCCCATTTTACCAGCAAAGAACAGTAGTGTAGCTTCCATTGCTTATCTGGATGGGATCACTCAACCTACTAAATTATTAACACATCATTACAATGAAATGTGGCAGAGGATTCAGTCAATTCCTGTAACCCAACAACACACCTTGGAATGCAAAGACCTTCTCTCAGGGAGAAATTTCGGCAAATAACTCAAATCTTTATATAGAAGAACACTCAGCAAGTCAGGGAGAACCTTTAGAGGGGAATAAGTAGACGGCATTTTGGGCCAAAATCCTTCATCAGGACTGGAAAGGGACAGAAGCCGGAATAAAAATGTGTGGGGAGAGGGGAGGAGCTGGCAGGTGATAGGTGAGATAGGGAAGGTGGATGGGAAGAAGTAAGAAGCTGCGAAGAGATAGGTGGATGAGGTAAAGAACGGAAGAAGAGGAATCTGATAGGAGAGGAGGGGACCATGGAAGAAAGGGGAGGAAAGAAACCAAAGAGATGGAATGGGCAGATGAACAGAAGAGAACAGGCAAGAGGGTAACCAGAATGGAGAATGGAAAAGGAGAGAAGGAATAAGGAGGGAGAAATTACCTGAAGTTAGCGTGACAAGTGCTAAATCTGACACTACATCCTCATTATCATTTGTCCCTCACCACCTCCCACATAACTATTCAAGACCCTACACCATCCTTCCAGATGAGGTGAAACTTCCCCTGTTTATTCCTCTCCATAGATGCTGCCTGATCTGCTGAATTCCTTTAACATTTTCTGTGTGTTGCTCAAGATCTCCAGCATCTGCAGAATCTCTTGTGTTTTAAACTCTTAATATTGACCTAGAAAAGCTGAAGCTGATAAATTAGAGCCATCTAAGTACACAGGCTGCTCAGTTTACACTAAGTAGGGGGTTTCCAGAAATGGTAGATTTCCTGTAGCCAGGAGAATCATCAATTACAGCAATTCTTAGAAGAATAAATCTTCATTGTTTGACACTATACTGATCGGAAGAAGTACTTTAGGCTAACTTTAAACACGAGAAAGTCTGCAGATGCTGGAAGTCCAAAGCAACACACACAAAATGCTGGAGGAACTCAGTAGGTCAGACAGCGTCGATGGAAATAAATGAACAGTCAACGTTTTAGGATAAGACCCTTCTTCAAGCCTGCTGTTCCACTTTTTGTCGCCAATAAGAGAATCTGACAATAGCATTTCTTATCGTAAACAAGAGACATCTGCGGATGCTGGAAATCTAAGCAATACACACAAAACTCTGGTGGAACTCAGAGAGCATCTGTGGAAAAGAGTACAGTCGATGCTTAAGGCTGAGACTCTTCATCAGGACTCCACATCGACTGTATTCTTTTCCATAGGTACTGCCTGGTCCACTAAGTTCCTCCAGCACTTTATGTGTGTTGATAGCATTTCTAACCTTATTTGACTACTCCTAAAGGATTTTGAAAATGCAACACTGATTGAATTATAATGCCATATTTTAAAACAAAATGATTAAATTACTTCAGTTGTCAAATGCAGTTAACATGTAAGAGATGATTAACCATCTGTTGTGTGTTATTCGTGGATTGTTGTACAACAATTTAAAACTTAATTCTGATCCACTGATCAGTCTCAGAGTCTTGCATGCTTTATCTGTTAATGCTTTCTGTGAGGAGTGAAGAAATTGAGCTGGGGTAAGGTACTCAAGGGAAGAGAACTACCATGAGGCTGTGCATGTGAAAATGAAGGACTGTTAGTAAGATGGATCAACACCATTCAGCAGATCCTAGACTTCCTGCTAGGTTCTGCATCTATATATAATCAGGGCCCATGCAAAGTAAATGTAACAAAGATTGTTGAACGTCTCTTTTCAAGCACATCTGTGTTCTGTGGATTAATTAGTACTGGGACCCATTTTGACTTTGGTCTGGCTGAGCCACCAGAGAGACAATGGTGGTAGAACATAGAAAATGGAACATAAAGCGCTACAGCACCATACAGGCCCTTCAGCCCATGATGCTGTGCCAACCATTTAATCTTCTCTAAGAGCAGTCTAACACTTCCCTCCTACTTTACCCTTCATTGTTCTATAATCCATGTGCCTGTCTAAGACTTCCTTAGATGTCCCTAATGTATCTGCCTCTACCCCCACCCCTAGCAACGTATTCCATACAACCACCACTCTCTGTGTAGAAAACTTACCTATAACATTCTCCCTCTCCTTTCCTCCAATCACCTTAAAATTATGCCTTTACATCATCACCATCATCATTATCATGTGC
Organism: Hypanus sabinus; assembly: GCF_030144855.1. Lineage (NCBI taxonomy): Eukaryota > Metazoa > Chordata > Chondrichthyes > Myliobatiformes > Dasyatidae > Hypanus > Hypanus sabinus. The sequence goes on from NC_082710.1 coordinate 46,121,942, forward strand.
CACATTGAATGACATGCGTGGTCGTGGTCTATGACCATGATTGTTCTTGGCAAACTTTTCTACAGGAGTGGTTTGCCATAGCATGCTTCTAGGCAATGTCTTTACAAGACGGGTGACCCCAGCCATTATTAATACCCTTCAGAGATTATCTGCCTGACATCACAGGTCACGTAACCAGAACTTGTGATCTGCACCAGCTGTTCATGCGACCATCTACCATCCATTCCCATGGCTTCATGTGACCCTGACTGGGAGGGAGCTAAGCAGGTACTACACCTTGTCCAGGGGTGGCCTTCAAGCTAGTGGAGGAAGGAGCACTTTGCACCTCCTTTGGTGGAGACGTATCTCCACCCTACCACCCATGTCTTTTTATATGCGTTGTTCAACGCAGCAGATCTTCCTTGCCTCACACCATGTTTTATACATTTTAGACACAGAAACAACAATAAATGATTAACTACAGTTTAAATAACTATAATTGCCCACTTTACCATTTTGAATGTAGTTGGGCAACTTTCCAGAACTACATACTTACAATGAGAATATATTCCAACTAGCAAAACCTCTCCAAATATTCAATTGCTGGTGATTGGGCCAAATGTTTCTGAGCACAAACTCCAGACAGCCAAAATACATATCTCTTTTGTTACAGTGTTGAGAGAGGACTTCCTGAATACACAACTAATCAGAATATTAAGTGACAAAGCACACCAGCCCTGAAATGTGCACTAAATGGCAGGGATATGCCTTTAACAATGTGTTAACACAGGAGATGGCCACTTAATTCTTCCTGATCTCATCCTGAAACTTTCAAATGACCACCAATTAAAATGAACGTTCATCATTGCTTTCCCCAGTGCAGATTCAATGGTACAGAATCAGTATGTCCCACACCCCATGATTGGTTTCAATAGCTTTAAATATATCAGTTGAAGTTACATTTTGAACAGATTTTATTTCCTGAAGATTGTTCCTCAGTTTAGATAGTCTCACAGTATCTAACTGTAATTTTGTAGCTTCAGTATAATCCCTAATATAGACAAAGAGTATATTGTAGATTGAACAAGGGTATTTTATCTTATTAGTAATGGTTACTTTGAGGGAGATATTAATCAATCAGACTCTGTGTGGCAGGGTGGACCAAAGGAGATATAAGGCATTCCTTCCCTCCATTAACCTGCAGATCACCCTTGGGCAAGGTGTTTCACCTGCTTCTCCCCCAGGCCAGGGTCATGTGAGGTCATGGGAGCAGGTAGTGGATGGTCGTATGAGTAGCTGGTGCATATCACAGGTCCTGTTTATGTGACCACTGACACCAGGCAGACAAGCTCTGAAGAGAATTGATAATGGCTGGGGTCACCCATTTCGTAAAGTTACCGCCCGGAAGAAATCAATGGCAAACCACTTCTGAGGAAGAATTTGAAAAGAACAGTCATGGTCACGGATAGAGAAAAGAGTAGGTGAAGGGGGTCTTCCCCACAGGCAGATTAAAGACAGTTGGAAGACCATGATAGCCCACGTCATACAACACAGTACATAATGATGAGACCTGATGAAGGGTCTCGGACTGAAACGTCGACTGTTTATTCATTTCCATAGATGCTGCCTGACCTGCTGAGTTCCTGGAGCACTTGGTGTGTTTTGCCTTGGATTTCCAGCATCTGCAGAATTGATCATGTTTGCGACATGATGGTGATGATTATCAGACTAACAAAGAAGTTTTCCTGTGATGTGACCTGTTGAGTCAGCAAGATACAGTGAATATTTCTGGTACCAACTGGTCTTAAGATGAGTACTTTCCTTTACAGTTATGGATTTCTGATTACTTAGAGTTCAGACATACAACACTGCATTAAAATGTTTTTAGAGCTAGAGTTTATTAAGTCAGTGACATGACTTAGTTTGGCAGGAAGGGCTCATTTCTGGCAGTATTGTAATGCCGCTAGTTGAGGTACTGCCAGACTACAAAGCCCAATTCTGACAATGGGTACTGTCTGAGTGGAGTTCACACATTCTCCCTGCAACAGTGGCTTTTCTCCAGGTGAATCTGTTTCCTCCCATATCCCAAACCCATTAGTAGGTTCATTGGTCACTAAACTGCCCCTCATGCAAAAGTGAGTGATCGGGTGCCAGGGTTTTGGAGGAGTTAATAAGAAAGTGGGAAGAATGAAAAGCTGCAAATGGATGGTTGACAGTTCGTGTTGGAGAGCTTGTTTCTGTGCTGTATTGTTCCATAACTCTGTTTATAATGTTAAAGGGCATTATATTTTCATGGTATTTGGTGATGAGATTAGTTTGCAAGTGCCTGAAATTTTCATCAAATCATAGATTATCCTCGATTTAGTCAGAGATACAGCATGGAATAAGCCTTTCCAACCCTTTGAACCATGTTGCCCAACAACTCCAATTTGATCTTAACCCATCATGGAACAATGTATCTATCTATCTCTCTGTCTATCTATCAATCTGTCTAACTATCTATTTATTTACTTGCCATGACCAATTAATCTGCATGGTTAATTGGACTGTGGGTAGAAACCAGAGCACCTGGGGAGAACCACATAGGGCAGAAGATACAAAATCCCTACAGAGGACACTGGGATTGAACTCTGAATGCTGCACTAACCACTACTCTACCGTGGCTCCCATTTCCTTTAGAAGAGGCTTCAAAATAAAGCATCCATGGAAGGCACTGAAAATATAGCAAAATCTCCCTTCTAAGAATGAGAAGGGAGATCTAAAAAGTAATAGAAAATTCTGGAAAGCATTTGAGAGATGAGAAACCGAGTTTCTAGTTTGCCTGTAATGTTTGTTCAATCTCATCCCACAGATACCGCCTAACCTACTGAGAACTGAATCGCTGCCAGCAATGTGATTTCTGTGCTTAACTGGTTGTAAAGAAATCTGGAAAATGTTGAAGATTTTTCTATTCCAAAATACTAAACTCTAACAGTTCTACTGATATTACAAATGGAATATCTAGGTTATTAACACTGGTCCTTTCAATATGTTCCTGTTGATTAGATCTTGTTGAATGTGCCTTGTAGTCCATATGTAGTGTAATGAAAAGAAAGAACTTACACTTATAAAGTACTTTTCATGTCCTCAGAGTCTGAAAATGTTTAAATGTCAACAGTGTATATTCACCCCTTTCTCAAAGTAGGCTGATCCACAAAGTAGACAATCCGCAAAAAGCAGATTTTCTGGAGGCCAACTACTTTAATTTATTCCCATTCCTACTCTGTCATGTCAGTCCTTGGCCTCTTTTACTGCAATGATGAGGCCTCTCCCAGATTGGAGGAGCAACATCTCACCTTCCGTCTAGGTAATCTTCAACCTAATGGCATGAGAATCGATTTCTCCTTCCAGTAAAACTTCTTCCCTTCCCCTACCCTCTTCTTCTATTCCCTGCTCTGGCCTCTTACCTCTTCACATTACCTGCCCCGGCACCTCTCCATCTTCCATTTCTCCATTTCTCCATTCTGCTCTCTATCAGATTTCTTCTTCTCCAGTCTTTTCCAATGATCACCTCCCAGCTTTTCACTTCATCTCCCCTCCCCCACACACCAGGCTTCACCTATCACCTTCTAGACTGCCCTCCTTTCTCTCACCTCACCTTCTTATTGTGGCTAATTTCCCCTTGCTTTCAAGTCCTGATGAGGGGTCTCAGCCCAGCATGTCAGCTGTTGATTCATTTCCATAGATACTGCCTGACCTGCTGAGTTCCTCCAGCATTTTGTGTGTGTTGCTCTGAAGTTCGACCATCTGCAGAATCTCTTGTGTTTATAGTGGACTAATCAGTTAGCTTTGCCCCTTTGGGATTTTCAATGGCTTTTTTGAAGACAGAAGGGTGTGTGTTAAACATTATAGATAGTTGCCCAGCGGTTTTAGAATATAGAACATGGAACAGTACAGGATAGTTGGGGCCATTCAGCCCACAATGGTGTACCGACCCTTCCATCCTACATGGAATACAAATAACTAAATAAATAAACAGTGCAAAAGAGGAGTAACAAGGCAGTGTTCATGGGTTCATGGACCATTCATAAATCTGATAGCTGAGTGGAATAAGCTGTCCCTTAAACACCGAGTGTGGGTCTTCAGGGTCCTGCACTTCTTCCCTCATGGTCTGAATGAGAAGGGAGCATGTTCCAGATGATGAGGGTCCTTATTGGATGCCACCTCCATGAGGTAATGCATTTGAAGATGCCCTCAATAGTGGGGAGTCTAGTGCCCAGGATGGCTGTGTCTACAGCCCTCTACAGCAGGGTCTCTCAAACTGGGGACCACGAGAGATTGTGATTTTAAAAAACAAAAGATCATCCTTTGAACTTTGCGCGACGTGCGATGCTAGCGCCCGCAGAAGTGGGCAGTGACCGAGCAGCCCCATTAGCAATCTCGTTAGAGCCCTCTCAGCCCGGGATGGCAGTGCACACTCGGACTGTGTTTATTTGGTTGAGCCCATTCTCAGTTTTTAATGTGAGATTAGGGGAGGTCTTTGATAACTGATAAGCAGTGTATTGCACGGAAGGGAGGGCAGTAGGCTGATGAGGATCGTGAAGTGCGTTTCCCAAGTATTGAATGGACTTGCCCAACTTGTGCTATGACGTCAGCCTCTCCCTCCCGAATTAACTCCCCAGACCTCCACTTATACATCGCCTACTGACGTATCAACTTAAGAGCGAACAAACTCTATTGGTGTTGTAGAAAATTTGAGGGAAACTTTCATTCTAAAGAAGGAAATTTTATGCGCCAGAGGAACTGTGTTAGCATCTGTCCTGATAGTGCTCCATCATTGGTAGGCTCCATGAGGGGTTTCATTTCTCTTGTAAAAACAGAAAATCTTGACGTTGCCACAACACACTGACCAAAGACACATTCACTCGAGAATGTTTAAAAAACTGCATGAAAACCAGGACAAAGAACACACCAATCTCCTGGTGCATATAGAAACCTAGTGGCTTAGCAGACGAAGAGTTTTCAACAGCGTGTTTGAGCTGAAAGATGAATTATGAATTATGTCCCCCTGCTTGCTGGGAAAATGGAGACACCGCTTTCTCCCTTATTAGGGGGCAAGAGAACCTGAGGTATATCAAATACCGGGTGAAATGCGAAGTCTTCGGGTAACTGCAAGCCTGTGTCTTTGCTATTGCTTTGATCACGCTTGAGTGCTTGTTGGCGGTGCCGATACTTGCTTTATTTTGCCAGTGCAGGGGGAGGGGGGATCGTTGCTCACTGCTGCTTACGCATGGGAGGGGGACTTTGGGGTTCTAACATTTAACTGTTGTTCATTCTTTGGGGCACTTCTCTGTTTTCGTGGATGGCTGCGAAGAAAAAGCATTTCAGTATGTATATTGTATACATTTCTCTGACATTAAAATGTACCTTTGAACCTTTGAATTGCTGGAGTACTTCCAAGAAAATAGTAGGCCAGATTTTACTGAGTGCTTTGAAGATTAAGAATGGCTGTAGAAACTAGCTGACTTAGCTGATGTTTCTCATCATATGAACCAGTTGAACAAGTCTCTGCAAGGCCCTGGAGAAATGTTTTGACTTCAAGTGACAAGATTCTTGGATATAAAAGGAAACTGAATCTTTGGAAAAATCATGTTGCAAAAGGAAATCTTGGAATGCTTCCATTGCTGCTTGGGCTCGAGAGTGAGGAAGGATATAAGAAAGTCTCGAGTCTTATTGAAAACCACCTGGAAGAACTGCAGAACAAAATTGAACAGTGTTTTCCCTCTCTTTCAACACGAGTGTATGACTGGGTGAGGGACCTTTCTCTGAGTCTTCTGCTCAGTCTGAGAACTTGATATTGAGAGGAGAAGAAGAACTTTGTGAGCTGCAATCTCATCGGGCACTCAAGATGACATTTACGGACTTACTCCTGGACAACTTCTGGATTTCTGTGGAAGAGTATCAGTTTTCAACTTCCTACATGTGTGAGCAAGCTTTTTCATGTTTAACAAGCATCAAGAGTGAGGATAGATATGTGTTATCTCAAGTTTGACTGAGAATTAAGTATTTGTGCAGCAAAAAACAAGCACAGGTTTCACCCATTAGGCCTATATTTGAGACTGATCATCTCTCTTAATAAGAAAATGTTTTTTCAAAGTCTTCTATAAAATTGTGCCTTACGCTAAATTTTTATTCACATTGCCTTGGCTTATGGTTTTTAGTAACTTTACTAATTAACACTGGCTATAAGGTTTTATGTTGTAAACAGCATTAATTAAAATCAATTTACAAATTTTATTTAAATTAAATCTACTAAGCCTACCTTTAGAAAAATTAAACTCCTTTTTGTCTTAAGCCAGTTATTTCACAGAAATTTATTATGTTTGCCTTATGAATTATTAAAATTTATGAAAGGGAAAGAAAAAGATTAATTTCAAGAAAGGTAAGCTAGGCTTAACTACCTGTTTTTTTTTCAAGAAAGGTTAGATAAAAATTTGTTCTGTACTCAAAAGAGCATAGACAATTATCTTTGGATTATTATACCATATCTACAATTTAATGACCATGTATACAAGATCTGTAGATATAATAACTTTTACACAGGTGGTCCCTGAGACCTGAATATTATTTCAAGGGTTCCTCGAGGACGTAAAGGTTGAAAAAGGCTCTGCAACCTCTTATGATCCTCTTATGGCATTTGTGTCTCCACATCAGATGATGAGGCAACCAGTTTGAATGCTCTCCACGATTCAGCTGTAGAAAATTGTTAGAGTTTTTGGCGATGTACCAATTCTCCTGAAACTCCAAATGAAGTTTATCCTACTGGCATACCTTCATTATGACTGCATCACTATGGTGGGCCCAGGATGGATCCTGTGACACGCAGGAACTTGAAAGTGCTCATGCTTTCCGCCACTGATTCTTCAGTGAGGATTGGGATGTCTTCTCCTGATTTCCCTTTCTGAAGTCCACGATCAATTCCTTGGGTTTTGCTGACGCTGAGTGCAAGGTTTTTGCTGAGACACTGTTCAACCAGCCAATCTACTTCACTCCTGTACTCCTCCGTGTTGGCATCCGGGATTCTACCGCACCAGTGGTGTCACCAGTGAATTTATACAAAGCAAGAAATTTATGAATGGGTGTAGAGAGGATAAGCACCCATGCTTGAGGTGCACCTGTTTTGATGTTTTGATTATCAGCGAGGAGGAGACGTTATCACCAGTCTGTAATGATTGTGGTCTCCTGACGAGGAAGTGAAAAATCCATTTGCAGATGGAGATACGTAGGCCCTGGGTTTTGATGCTTGTTCATGAATACTGAGGGAATAATGGTGTTGAACACTGAGCTATAATCAGATATAGGTAATGCTCTTGTCCAGGTGGCCGAATACCAAGCAGGCGGCCAGTGACAAGGCATCTGCTGCAGACCTGTTGTGCCAGTAGGCAAATTACAGTGTGTGCAGGTCCTTGCTCAGATAGAAATTAATTTTAGCCATGACCAACCTGTCAAAGCAACTCATCACAGTAGACGTGACTGGTACTGGGGAAAAGTCATTGAGGAAACCCACCCTGCTCTTCTTGGGCACTGGCCTGATTTATAGTCGTAGATTTATAGAAAATATAACACAGTAACAGGACCTTCAGCCCATCTAGTCTGAGCTGAACCATTTAAACTACCCACTCCCGTCAACCTGCACCTGGATTATAGTATTCCATGTACCTCCCATCTATGTACCTTTCTCTTAAACATTGAAATCAAAATTTGCAATCACCGCTTGAGCTGGCAGCTCATTCCATACACTCACTACTCTGAGTGAAGATGTTTCCTCTCATGTTCCACTTAAACATATCACCTTTCACCCTTAACCCATGAACTCTAGTTGTAGTCTACCCAAACTCAGTGGTAAAGCCTGCTAGCTTTGCTACTATTTATACCCCTCATAATTTTGTATATATCAAATCTCCCCTCAATATTCTATGTTCGTGGGAATAAAGTTCTAACGTATTCACTTTCCTTATAACCCAGGTTCTCCAGTCCCTGCAACATCCTCGTTAATTTTCTCTGCACTCTTTCACTACCAGTTATATCTTTCCTGTAGGTGGGTGACAAAAGGTGCACCACAATACTTCAAATTAGACCTCACTAACATCTTGTACAACTTCAACATAACATTCCAACTCCTGTAATCAATACTTTGATCAATGAAGGCCGGTGCCAAACGCTTTCTTTATGAACCTACTCACCTGTGATACCGCTTTCAATGAATTATGGATCTATATTCCATGATGCCTTTGTTCTACCACAGTCCTCAGTGCCCTACCACTCACTTTGTAAGACTTTTCCTGGTTGGTCCTCCATAAGTGCAAAACTTTACACTTATCTGCATTAAATACCATCAGCCATTTTTCAGCCCATTTTTCCTAATGGTGCACATCCCACTGCAAGCCATGATTGTCTTCCTCACTGTCCATTATACCCTCAATCTTAGTTAGTATCATCCTTAAATTTGCTGATCCAGTGAATCAGATTACTGGCCAGATCGTTGATAGAGATAACAAACAACAGACCCAACACCGATCCCTGCGGCCTACCACTAGTCACAGGCCTTCAGTCAGAGAGTCAACCATCTACTATCACGCTATGGCTTCTTCCACAAAGCCAATATTTGATCCAATTAACTATCTCGTCATGAATACCAAGCAACTGGACCTCCTTGACCAACTTCCCAAGTGCCTTGTCTTCATCAATTTTCCTGGTATGAAGGCAAGAGTGGACATCGGAGCACTGGGAAATGACACTGTACAGGTTGCAATGGGGACAAAATAATCGCAAATGAAATGAATAAGTATTTTGGGTCAGTCTCCATTGTGGAATTCACCAGCAGCATGCCAACAATTCAAGAGCTTTAGGAGCAGAAGTAAATAGAAAGTACTTGAGAAGCTGAAAACTCTAAAGGTAGATAAGTCACCTGGACTAAATGGTGTACACCCCAGGTTTCTGAAAGAGGTGCCTGAGAAGATTGTGAAGGCATTAATAGTGATCTTTCAAAAGTATAGCTAGATTCTGGAATGGTTCCGGAGGACTGGAAAATCACAAAATTGCTCCACTCTTTAAGAAGGAAAAGGAGAAAAAAGAAAGGAAATTATTGGGCCAGTAAGCATGACTTCAGTCACTGGCAAGGCTTTGGGGTACTTGGAGGTACATTCTGTGCCACCACAGACTCCAAAGTGAACTGAAGGATTCCCTAGTCTTGTGAGATCTGGTACAGGACTTGGAGGCACTGATCAATTAGTCCATCGCCTGGCGGAGCAAGAGTAGGACCACTTTAAGAGATCGAAGAGCACTAGCCCAAGCCCAGCCTCAATGCATTGCACTTCCACTCCCCAACCTTGGACAATGGCCAGCTTGTCTCCTGTACAGGATCCAGTTGATCTAATGCAAATCAGCTACACAAGACTCTCTGCTGATGAGTGGTCCTGGTGTTGGAGTCAAGGTTGCCGCTATTACTGCGAGGAAGCAGATCACCTGCGGGCTGCATGTTCATAGCTGCAGTATTCACTGTAGGACCACCCAGTGTCAGGAGGACTGTGACGGTGGCAGCCATTACTAAAGGCGGAGATCTCCTGGAGTAACAGGTGATTGCCTTTGTGAACTCTGGAGCAACGGGTAATTTCCTGGACTTGGGGACTGCCGTTGGCTGAACATACCTCTGCAGGAGTTGAGCTAGCCCATGCCCGTAACAGCCCTGGACAGTCATCCTCTTGGTTCCAGGCAGATCCTGTGGCTGACATCGGTTTTGCGGATGAAGATAGAGGAACGCGCGGAGGACAGTTGTTTCTATGCCATCGATTCTCCTCGCATATCCCTGATCCTCGGGCTTTCTTAGCTGACCCAGTATAACCCTTCTGTCAGCTGGAAGAAAGGGAACATCATTGCATGGTTCAGTCCTTGCAAGGGGGTATGTTTTTGGCTTGGTATTCTGACCCCCAAACTCTCCCAATACCAGCGGCTGATGAGGAGCCAGACTTTTGTTTGGGGTAACATGAAACCTTCAGAGAACCTGTCCTGCATCCAGACAAGCCAGCTCCAACGAAGAGGACGTGTGAGTGCTGGCCCTGTCTAGCCGGGGATTCACTGGAACTAGAGAGGGAAGGTCTCTGGTTCAGGAGCAAACCAAGGAGGTGCCCAAGCAATCTGGAGCTCTAGCAGCTGATTCTAAGGATGCAGTCGCCAGGGCCCATCTAAGGGAAAGGCTCCGAAAGGTTGACCCTTGGAGCCTAGTCACAGGAGCACAGAGACCATTTGCACCTCGCTGCTATTGTCTGAGGATATGGATGAGGGTTTGGACTCTCTGTTTCAACTAGCGCTCGAGGAGGAGACTCTGGGATCTACTGAATCACCCCCACTACTTAAGAAACCTCAGGAGTCATCCTCAGAGGGAGGTAAGGGGATAGTTGCAACACCCAAGCCAGGCAAAATCCCTTCTGTCTACAAGGATTCAGAAGGGGACTTCAGCCAAGGAAAGGCCTTGACCCTGTGACTATGCTATAGATCCATTGTCTGGAACTTCTCCACGGAGTCGATTATACACAATCTCATGCCCAGAGAAAAGCGCAATGGAGGAGTACATAAAAGAGGCTCTTTGCATGGGATTCACTCAGCCGTCCAACTCACCAGCTTCTTCTCCGTATAGAAAAAGGATGGAAGCCTGCAGCCATCCATTAATTTTAGAGGGCTGAATCACATAACAGCCAAAAATCATGACCTCTTTCCACTTATGAACAGCGCCTTTGAGATTCTCCAAGGGGCAAGAATATTCTTGAAGGTAGACTTGCAGAGAGTGTACAATCTGGTCCACATAAAAGAGGGCAACGAGTAGAAGACTGCATTCAACACACCAACAGGGCACTATGAGTACCTGGCCATGCCCTTTGGCCTTGTGAACATGCCAGTGGTTTTCCAGGCCTTTATGAAAGACGTGCTCTGGAATACTCCCTATAGCAAGTATGCCTTCATCTGCTTGGACGACATCCTAATTTTCTCAAAGTCCATGGAGAAACACGTTGCTCACATGTGATGTCTTAAAGAGGTTTCTAAATCATTGACTTTATGTTAAGCTGGAGAAATCCGAATTTCACGAAATCACTGTTTCATTTTTGGGTTTCATCATCTCTAATGGCAATCTCAAGATGGGCCCTACTAAGACACAGGAGTCAGAGATTGGCTACAGGCGTCCAATATGAAAGTAGTCTGACAATTCCTGGGATTTGCCAACTTCTACTGATAGTTCATCAGGAACTTTAGCTCAGTGGTGGCTCTGCTGGCAGCACTAGGAGATTCAGGGCCCTTTTGTTTGAACTGCCGAAGCAGAGGCTGCTTTGGCAGAGTTTAAAGAGTGGTTTACAACAACTCCCATCTAACCTGGACCTTCTCTTCATCATGGAGGTGGGCAGCTCGGATGTCGGAGTGGGTGTGGTGTTTTCTCAACAGACACCTTTAGACCATAAACGACACCCGTGTGCTTTCTTGTCCATGTGACTAACCCCAGCAGAGCTGAACTATGACATCAGAGAGCTGCTTGTCGTCAAGCTGGCTTTGGAGGAATGGCATCACTGGATTGAAGGGGCCTAGAACACTTCTATTGTATGGACAGATCACAAGAAGCTGTCTTATACTCAGGAGGCCTAAAGACTGAATTCTAGGCAGGCCAGCTGACCTCTTTTCTTTAACTATCTGATCTATCGAAAGGGGTCAAAGAATCAGAAACCAGATGTCTCGACTCATCAGTTTAACAAACCTGAAAGAGCGGAACAGCCTACCACCATTCGATGATAGTGCCAGTTTGTTGGGGAATCAATTCACTTCTTTACAAGGCCCAGGCACAAGGGGAGATTCCCAAGAACAGTCCTGTGGGTCGTCTGTTGCCAGTTCCATCAGATCTCAGGTACTTTCATGGGGACAGGCGTCAAGAATGATTGGTCACCCAGGGATTTCCAGGACCCTCAAGTCCATCAAGGGAAGATACTGTGGCATGGATTGGATTGGTGAGGGAGGTTCAACGATACATGCAGGGGTGTGAGGTGTGCACCTGCAACAAGGAGCCCCACTCCCAACCTCAACGGCCCCTTCACTCTCTACTGCTTATGTTAGACCATGGGCACACATCTCAATGGGCTTTGTCACAGGTCTTCCACCTTCTGAGGGGAAGATCGTCATCATGATAATTGTGGATTGTTTTTTGAAGGCCTGCAAATTCATTGCCTTGGACAAACTACCATCTGCAGGGGAGACTGCCGAAATTGTTACATAGAAGCATATAACATAGAAAACCTACAGCACACTTGGGCCCTTCGACCCACAATGCTGTATTGAACATGTGCTTTAGAAATTACCTAGGCTTACCCATAGCCCTCTATTTTTCTAAGCTCCATGTACCTATCCAGAAGTCTCTTAAAAGACCCTATCGTATCTGCCTCCACCACTGTTGCCGGCAGCCCATTCCACGCACTCACCGCTCTCTGCGCAAAAAACTTACCCCTGACATCCCCCCTGTACCTACTTCCAAGCACCTTAAAACTATGCCCTCTTATGTTATTAGCCATTTCAGCCCGGGAAAAAGCCTCTGACCATCTACGTGATCAATGCCTCTCATCATCTTATACATCTCTGTCAGGTCACCTCTCATCCTCCAACGCTCCAAGGAGAAAAGGCCGAGTTTGTGCAACCTGTTCTCATAAGGCATGCTCCCCAACCCAGGCAACATCCTTGCAAGTCTCCTCTGCACCCTTTCTAGAGTTTCCACATCCTTTCTGTAGTGAGGTGACCAGAACTAAGCACAGTACCCCAGTGGGGTCTGACCAGGATCCTATATAACTGTAACATTAACTCTCGGATCTTAAACTAAATCCCGTGGTTGATGATGGCCAATGCACCGTATGCCTACTTAACCACAGAGTCAGTCTGCACAGCAGCTTTGAGTGTCCTATGGACTCAGACCCCAAGATCCCTCTGATCCTCCACACAACCAAGAGTCTTACCATTAATACTATATTCTGCCATCATATTTGGCCTTGCAAAATGATCCACCTCACACATATCTGGGTTGAACTCCATCTGCCACTTCTCAGCCCAGTTTTGCATTCTATCAATGTCCCGCTGTAACCTCTGACAGCCCTCCACACTATCCACAACACTCTCAACTTTTGTGTCATCAGCAAATTTACTAACCCATTCCTCCACTTCCTCATCCAGGCCATTTATAAAAATCACGAAGAGAGGGATCCCAGAACAGATCCCTGAGGCACACCACTGGTCACCGACCTCCATGCAGAATATGACCCATCTACAACCACACTTTGCCTTCTGTGAGCAAGCCAGTTCTGGATCCACAAAGCAAGGTCCTCTGGGATCCCGTGCCTCCTTACTTTCTCAATAAGCCTTGCATGGTGTACCTTATCAAATGCCTTGCTGAAATCCATATACACTGCATCTACTGCTCTACCTTCATCAATGTGTTTAGTAACATCCTCAAAAAATTCAATCAGACAAAGCCATGCTGACTATTCCTAATCATATTATGACTGCAAATGATCATAAATTCTGCCTCTCAGGATCTTCTCCATCAATTTACCAACCACTGAAGTAAGACTCACTAGTCTATAATTTCCTGGACTATCTCTACTCCCTTTCTTGGATAAGGGAACAATATTTGCAACCGTCAAATCCTCCGGTACCTCTCCCACCACCATTGATGATGCAATGATTATTGCCAGAGGCTCAGCAATCTCCTTCCTCATTTCCCACAGTAGCCTGGGGTACATCTCGTCCAGTCCCGGAGACTTATCAAACTTGATGCTTTCCAAAAGCTCCAGTACATCCTCTTTCTTAATGTCTACATGCTCAAGCTTTTCAGTCTGCTGTAAGTCATCCCTACAATCACCAAGATCTTTTCCATAGTGAATACTGAAGCAAATTATTCGTTAAGAGCCTCTGCTATCTCCTCCAGTTCCATACACATTTTTCATTGTCACACTTGATTGCTCCAATTTTCTCAAATCTTATCCTCTTGCTCTTTACATACTTGTAGGATGATCTGCATCAGGCCTTCTGGATCCATGGATTTCCAGTGAACATTGTACCGGATCACTGGTCTCAATGTTTTTGGAGGGCCTTCTGTACGCTGATTAGGGCAACAGTGAGTCTTTCCTCTGGGTTTCAACCACAGTCCAACAGCCAGATGGAGTGGGTGAACCAGTATATGGAACTGTGGAGGATTTTGGCCAACTTGGTCGGGTAAATACCTTTGCGAGGCTATAGAACTGGGTGTTTGCATTGCTTATTGCCTGGATCAGCAGAGAATTGTGGTGCTCCTCTCTGGTCTACTGTGGCACACAGCGAGCTTGTCTCTGATTTTGCCGTTAGCCTACTGTTGTACACACAAGACTACGTGATGGTCTATTGCCAGGCACCAGGAGGCTCTGTGACTTAGGCCTCTGCACACAGGATGAACCCGTTTGAATGACACTTTAGCTATTCTCTGCCAATCTTCCCTGAGCAGGAATCTGAGGCTGAGGTCCCTGCAGCCAAAGATGTTGTCCAACACTGCAAGGAGAAATGAACTAGGGCAAGGGAGGTTTTGTTGGCCTCCACCTGGAAGGCTGAAGTGTAGGCTAACCACAAGAGAAGACAGGGACCTATTCTGCAGTCTGAGCAAAGCTCATATAGGTCTGGCTATCAACTCGGGATTTGCCTCTCTAGGTGAAGTCTATGAAGTTGGTGCCCAAATTCATTGGACTCTTCAAGGTTGTCAAGAAAGTAAACTCAGTGGCTTACACTTTGCAGCTGCCCAAGACCCTCAAGAACAATCAAACATTCCACACTTCCAAATTAAAACCTGTAATCACCAGTCCTTTAGCCCCACCACCATCAGTCCCAGAGTCACCCAGGTTTGTCGATGGGGAAGAGGGTTTCACTGTAAAAAGAATTCTGGAGTCACAAACTATCTGGGGTGTTTGGCAGCTCCATGTGGACCAGGGAGGATTCACTCCTGAAGAACGGTGCTGGGTTCGGGAAAGGGTCATCTTCGATCCGGTGCTAATCCATGACTACCATCATCGTCCCTCCGAGCAGCCAAGGCCATCGGGAGTTGGCTGTAGGGGAGGGGGTCCTGTTGCAACACACACCCAACCACGCCAGCCTCCGGGATTCAGACGTTCTAATCCTCTGGAATATGGATAGCTGGAACAGCCCCTTTAATGATTCAGGCCTACCCTGCTAATTGGTGGCCAATTTGGACACTAGGATTTTAATACTTAAAGAGCACCTGAACTGAGGATTAGTGCTCAATCATCAGCTCAATATTGGATTCTTGTCTAGTGTCTAGGTTAGAACCCCCTCTTCACTTTAGTCATGTATTTTGCTTTGATTCTAATCTCAGATACTTGGAATACTTAGATCCTACCCTTGCTCACCCAGGTCTCTCATTTCACACGGTTTCCTTAAGGGAAATCGTGGCAGACAGATCTGTTGAAATTCTTTGAGGAAGCAACAGACAGGATAGATAAAGGAGAGTTAATGGATGTTGTTGACTTGGATCTTCAGAAGGACTTCTGACCAGTGAACCCTCACAAGGCAGCAGGTCCCAGTGGAGCACCTGGTAGGGCAATTTGCTTATCGTTACAGTAGGTCAATGGCTGATGCAATCTCAATGTCTCTTCACTTGGCTTTGGACCACCTGGACAACACAAGCACCTATGTCTGGACGCTATTCATCGACTATAGCTCAGCATTTAATACCATAATTCCCACAATCCTGACTGAGAAGTTACAGAACCTGGGCCTCTGTACCTCCCTCCACAATTAGATCCTCACCTTCCTAACCGGAAGACCACAACCTGTGGATTGGGGATGACATCTCCTCCTCGCCGACGATCAACCCAGGTGCACCTCAAGGGTGTGTGCTTAGCCCACTGCTCTACTCTCTATACACCCATGACTATGTAGCTAGGCATAGCTCAAATACCATCTGCAAATTTGCTGATGATACAATCATTGTGATGAAATGCCATACAGGAGCGAGATATGCCAACTGTGGAATTGTGCCACAGCAACAACCTGGCACTCAACGTCAGTAAGACGAAAGAACTGATTGTGGACTTCAGGAAGGGTAAGACGAAGGAACACATACCAATCCTCATAGAGGGATCAGAAGTGGAGAGAGTGAGCAGTTTCAAGTGCCTGTGTGTCAAGATCTCTGAAGACCTAACCTGGTCCCAACATATCGACACAGCTATAAAGAAGGCAAGACAGCGACTATACTTCATTAGGAGTTTGAAGAGATTTGGTATGTCAACAAACACACTCAAAAATAGATGTACCATGGTGACCATTCTGACAGGCTGCATCACTGTCTGGTATGGGGGGTGGGGGGGCTACTGCACAGGACCGAAAGAAGCTGCAGAGGGTTGTAAACTTAATCAGCTCCATCTTGGGTACTAACCTACAAAGTTCCCAGGACATCTTCAAGGAGCAGTGTCTCAGAAAGGCAGTGTCCATTATTAAGGATCTCTAGCACCCAGGGCATGCCTGTTTCCGTACCAGGCTGAGATACAGCCAGTCAGTATACTATCCACTACACACCACAGAAGTTCATCAAAGTTTTAAATGTCATGTTGAATTTCCACAGACTCCAAGGAAGTAGACACACTGCCATGCTTTCTCCGTAATTGCACTTATGTGCTGGTTCCGGGACAGGTCCTCCAAAATAGTAACAGAGGAATTTAAAGTTGCTGACCTTCTCCACCTCTGATCCTCCAGTGAGGACTGGCTCATGGATCTCTGGTTGGCTGTGCTTGGCCACACAGTCAGAAACGTGAAGTGAATAGAGTAGCAGACTAAGCACACAGCCTGTGCTGATGGAGATTGTGGAGGAGATGCTGTTGCCAATCCGAACTAGCTGGAGTCTGCAATTAAGGAAATTGAGAATCCAATTTCACAAGGAGGTATTGCGGCCAAGGTCTTGAAGCTTATTGATTAGTTTTGAGGGGATGATGGTATTGAATGCTGAGCTGGAGTCAATAAAAAGCATCTTGATGCATGCATCTTTGTTGTCCAGATGTTCCATGGTTGAGTGAAGAGCCAATGAGATTGCATCTGCTGTGGTCCTGTTGCTCCGGTAAGCAAATTGGAGCGGATCCAAGTCACTTCTCAGGCAGGGGATGATATGTTCCATCACCAACCTCTCAAAACACTTCATCACTATGGACGATAGTTATTGAGGCAAGTTATCATGTTCTTCTTGGGCACCGGTGTAATTGAAGACTGCTTGAAGCAAATGGGTACTTCAGACTGCTGAAGTGGGAGGTTAAGGATCTCAGTGAGCACTCCAGCCAGTTGCTCAGCACATGTCTTTAGTACTCGGCCAAGTACCCCGTCTGTGCCGTTTGCTTTTTGTGGGTTCACCCTCCTGAAGGCTGCTCACACGTCAGCCTCAGAGACTGAATTTATAGGATTATCGGGGACTGTGGGAGTTCATGATGATTCCTCCATGATTTGACAGTCAAACGTGCATAGAACGCTTTGAGCTCATCTGGAAGCGAAGCCCTGTGTCACCTATGTTGTTTGCTTAACTTTATAAGAGGTGATAGTATTCAATTCCTGCTACAACTTTCAAACACCCTACATTGATTCAAATTTCCTCTTTCTGGAGATTACACCTGGACCTCTTTAAACTTTCTTGGTCACCAGACTTGAATGCCTCTGATCTGGCCCTCAGCAGACTGCGGACATCATGGTTCATCCAGGATTTCTGGTTGGGGAAGTTTCTGAATGCGGTGACTCGTGGTGTTTCACAGAGGTCAGTTTTGGGTCCGTTAGTTTTCACATTAAATTTTAACAACATGGATGATGGAACTGTTGCTTCATGGCCGTCTTTATAGATGATAATAAGATAGATGGAGGGGCAGGTGGTGTTGATGAAGTAGGAAGTTTGCAGAAAAGCTTAGACCGATTAGGAGAACAGGCAAAGACACGGCAAATGGAATGCAATGTAGAGAAGTGCATGGTCAAACACTTTTGGTAGAAGAAATAAAGGCATTGACCATTTTCTAAATGGGGAGAAAATTCAAAAATTGGAACTGCAAAGGGACTTGAGAGTTCTAATACAGGATTGCCAAAAGGGTTAACGTGCAGGCTGATTCAGTGGTAAGGAAGGCAAGTGTATTGTTACCATTCATTTCAAGAGGAATAGAATATAAAATCCAAGGATGTAACATTGTAATTGTAGTCTGACCACATCTGGAGTAACGTGAGCAGTTTTGGGCTTTATAGCTAAGAGAAGATGGGCTGGCGTTGGACAGGGTTCAGGGGGTCTTTACGAGAATGACCTCAGAAATGAAAGAGTTAACATACTAGGAATATTTGATGGCTCTGGGCCCGCAATTGCTGGAATTTAGAAGAATGAGGGGTTCTCATTGAAAACAATTATTGAAAGGCCTGGGTATAAAGCGGGCATTGATAGGTTCTCGATTAGTAAGGATGCCAAAGGTTACGGGAAGAAACCAGGCAAAAGGCGTTGAAAACTAAAATAGATCAGCCATGATGGAATGGCGAGGCAGACTCAATAGGTTGAATTGATTAGCTTGCTCCAGTGCCTTATGGCATTATGGAATCTCCAACTACAGCAGTGAGAGGCAGCAACCCTACCCGCTGCGCCACAGAGCCGCCGCAATTTCTTTAAGCAGCAGTTTTCTTCAGCGTTTCCTTGTGGTCGAGGGTGGCATGCTTCCTTTCTAGTGCTTTCAGTTCTGAAAAGACTGTAGCCGCCAAGGTGTGATTAGCAGGCGTGCTTAACAGCACGGACAGTGTTGCTTCATTGGGGGTGGCAGTCTCAGCGGCTCTAAGCTCCTTCCTGCACTTTGATGGGCTTTCATGTGCTTCCAACAAAGACAAACAGTCTTAGTACCTTTTTGTCTGCCCGTTCATCCAGGCTCTATGGATCTCATGTCCCAAAATCAT
Source organism: Hypanus sabinus (assembly GCF_030144855.1). NCBI lineage: Eukaryota > Metazoa > Chordata > Chondrichthyes > Myliobatiformes > Dasyatidae > Hypanus > Hypanus sabinus. The sequence goes on from NC_082710.1 coordinate 46,140,914, forward strand.
TGAGACTGCATGGTCAGTTGAAACTCTCAAGTTTGGAAATGATAATTTCTTTAAGTCAGAGAGAGCATACAGGAATCTGGAAAAAGGATGTGCAAGTTATGTTACCATAAAGATCTTATCACAGAAATTTTCAGTTTGAGTTATCTTTTTTTTGGTACAAAATGAATTTCAAGTGTGATTTCACAAGAAGTTTGGACAATAAGATTGTCAAACTACAATCTTTGTGTAGATAAACAAGAAGTGAAGAAAATGTTTAGATCTCTGGAAAAAAAACTCAATTAAGTCATTTCCTTTATTAAACATAAATATATTTTCCTTTAAATTACATCATTATACTGAGAATTTATTCAAACGGAAATATTGATGTCAAAGACCGTCGTGAGACATCGTAATGGCCAAACTTTCTTCATATTTGCCAAACTGGATTTATTCCTGAATGATTTGTTCATATTGTCTCTTGTGCTAAGTCTTTCTTTCTAGTTCTGTATGTATACCTCACACAAAGAAACCTCCTGCCCTTATGTATCTTTCTCTCAGTCTTCTCAAATCTGACCCTCCCTCACCAGTGCGTCATGCATTGAAAAGTTAAGGAGCTGCCTTCTGTGGGCGGGATCTGTTGTCAATTCAGGGACTGTCCAACTAGAACGACCAGGCAGGAATGACTATAATATAGAGACTTTCACATTAGTCACTCCCGTCTCAGGGTGATCGAAGAAAACTGCAGCAAGCTGTGGGAGCTGAACAACACTGACTTTCACAAGGATCAGACCACAGAGCATATGGTTGAAAAGTTTGAAATATATCACTGCCAGAAAGCAGCAGAGGAAACTGCAACAGCCTGCTGAAGAGAATGAGCAGTAAGTAGTATTAGCAAAGGAACAATGAAGAACATAACCTGGGTACATTTGCCATTCTAGGGGAAGGTGTTTTGTGAATCTATAGCCTCAAGCCCAGAGAAACAACTTGATAAAGCTAAAGCAAAAATATTGGAAGATTGTACCAATTCACTCCAGAAATCGCCTGTGACATTCCTTGTGGAATCTTGAAGTATATCGGAAAGGTAAAATGAGGAGGCTGCTTGTTAATTTGGCACAAGAAGAAGATTATTCTAAGAAAATAATGAAATGGTAACTCAGAACTCAACTACTAACAACAATTGATAAATGAGAAGCAAGTGAGTTGCCCTCTCCAATCTGCAGCTTCAACTTGTTAAAAGTAAGCTCTGAAAACTGGAGAATGATGTGAAAGGTGAGTTTCTCTCTCTATGATTTGTCCTGTTATTTATTATTTTAATTATTTATTGTTACTTAATTCATTTAAGAAACAAACCTTAAAATTGCATGAACTAATGTTTTTTATTGTCTTGTATTTAATGCTGGAAATTAGAATTTTCTAATAGTTAAAAATAGATAGAAGTTTGTATCTTAATACTTCATGAAAAATTTCCTTAAACTTTTAGAGGGACAAATTTATCTTTTGTAACCGGTACCAAACACAGCTGGTCTCTGGTAGTATTCACCTCCGCATAATTACTCCCATTCATAGATCCAGATCTGCACATATGAATTGGTTGATATATATATTGCACGATTAATACAAATATTCACAGACAAATATGTCTCCTCAGTGCTCTGAGGCTCTAAACACCACAAGAGCACAAAATCAGACAGAAGTCCACTTATAGATGCGATTTTCATTTTTTTATCATTACATTGATTTCTAAACATGGTAAATGTTCAGCTTGGTAAGTCCTCATATTTGAAACCAGATTGATTTAATTTTTATTTTATATGGCAAGAAATTAATAAAAAGCACAACAGAGAGAATCATACTTTGTAATTCACCCCTTTATCTAAATTAATTAACTATGGCTTATTTTATTGAGATTTAATGGCTCCATGAATAAACAGAGAAACAATTATGAAATAAGCACCTTGATTTGAAAATAGAATCAATTATCAGTGCAAAATTTTTACTTTACCTGACTATTTTCACAAACCAACTTGACATTTATGTCCATAAATAAATGAAAATATATTTCGGTTATTAAGTCTGAACTAATACGTTTTCATATTTCACCAGAAATGTGTAAGAGAAAGAATTTGATAGCTGCAGTTAAAAAAGATTTTCTGCGGAGCAGCTGTGATCAGTTTGTTGTAAAACGTGTGCTTGTAGCCAAAGTAAAACACGCTAATTTCATAATATCCTTTTACTTCCAAGATTTCATGCATTAATCATTCATTCCCTGCACTGTTCCCAATCCATTGGGACCTTTCTATAAATCTCATTTCTGGCAACCATTTCCAAAACAGCTTTTGAGCCATCAAATTGAAATGCATTAAGCATTTATGAAGTTCGCTGTGTTCTGAGAGCATATTATCTAAATGCATCTTGTGTATTATTTAAAAGGAGATTGATCAGAAATTCTTGATGTTTTCACCTAGATTGATCGGTATTAGCTCATCATATAAACATATATTTCTAGAAATTAGTCAGTGTATTGATAAACATTATGTTCACTTAAACAGATTTTAAAATTTCACACCTATTGTTGCTTATAGCACGTGAGAAAATCATCCCGAGGATTTCTTCAGCTGACGGCATTAATAATGGCACAAAGTCTCCACCTAGTGGACAAGTTCTAACAGTACAAGTACCTACAACACCAGCATGTCTTTAATATCTTTTCCAAATGAAATGGTCAACGGCTGTGTCAGAACAGAGCTCATTGAGCGACACTATAACTACACAGGGAAATTCTACAAAAGGGGAAACCCCACTGATGGCATGGACCTAACCACAGTGGCCTTTCTGATTATCTGCAGCTTCATTGTGCTTGAAAACCTCATGGTTCTGCTGGCCATTTGGAAGAACAACAAGTTTCATAACCGCATGTACTATTTCATTGGTAATCTAGCCCTGTCTGATTTGCTGGCGGGAATAGCCTACAAAGTGAATATCCTCATGTCTGGAAAGAAGACCTATGGACTCACACCAACTGTCTGGTTTATTAGGGAAGGAAGCATGTTTGTAGCCTTGGGAGCATCCACCTTTAGCTTATTGGCAATAGCGATTGAAAGGCACATGACTATGATAAAGATGAGACCCTATGATTCTAGTAAAAAGCACAGAGTGTTTCTCCTCATCGGTGCCTGTTGGCTGATCGCCATTTTATTTGGTGCCTTGCCTATCCTTGGCTGGAACTGTATCTGCAATTTTTCAGATTGTTCCACAGTCCTGCCTCTCTATTCCAAAACATATGTTGTCTTCTGTATAAGCATCTTCAGTGCAATTTTGCTGGCCATTGTAATACTTTATGCTCGTATTTATATATTGGTCAAGTCAAGCAGCCGCAAAGTTGCAAACAGAAAATTCACCAAAAACAATTCTGAAAAATCCATGGCTCTACTGAGGACAGTAGTAATTGTTGTCGGGGTTTTCATTGCATGCTGGTCCCCAATCTTCATTCTATTGCTCCTTGACGTGGCCTGTAAGCCAAACAGGTGTAGCATACTGTATCAGGAAGATTGGTTTATTGCAGTTGCAGTCCTCAATTCTGGCATGAATCCCATTATTTACACTCTGGCCAGCAAAGAGATGCGCCGGGCTTTCTTCCGACTCCTCTGTGGCTGCTTAGCCAATACTAAAGTCTCAAAGGCGCTTCCAATTCAATCAGCTGCAGATAACAGCAAAAGCAAATCTAGTGGCAGTAATCCACAGAAACCTAAAGGAGAGCCCTCAGAAATCTCTAATCATTTAAAGGAAATCAAGACTTTTAATTCATGAACACCCAAAGGAGCATTTTGACTATTGGTGGCTTGTCTGCCTTAATATACAGGGCTGAGCTCAACTTAATGAGCTTAAAATATTATTTTTGTAAACTCTTAATTCCTTGTATGAAAGATTGGTCCTTTATTTTAGCTCTTGAACTTTGAAATGGAATGCCCTTTACAAAATTCTGATATTTAGCACTGAAACCACAAACCAAAGCTCATACATCATATAATGACCAAAGAACTTTAGCAATTTTTTAAATAAAGTTCCTTGATACAATTCCCATTTTAGTTGCAATGAAAATATTTGAAGCGTTAGTCATAAATTCTAATATTTTAATTTAATAGAAAATGGTACTTTTTTGTTGTGAGAATTAAGTTTGAATCTTCATGTTGCTACCCATCCACTAATTTTCCCAGGGTGTAATGTTATGGATTCCACTGAATTCAAACCCAATGTCATTTCTGAGATTTGTTTTAACCTCTCTGACAAAGGCCTACATTTCTTGTTCTCATATACACTGGGAAACTATCCACTACACTTATCAATCGCATGGAAAAAGCCTTTGTCCTTAAAAATAGCAGGTCAACATCAGATCTCACTCAGGCAAATAGTACAATGGGTTCCCATTTTTTTTATTGAAAAATTTCTCAAATTGATTGGAAATCACATAATCCCTTTTAAATGTTTATACTGTATAACACTCATAAGTTGGAAGTGTCATATATAGAACATATATCAATGACTCAACGTAAATTATTTATCATCCTTTATCATTGTATTTTTTATTTCTTCCCAAAGCCAAAATCTATTCAAAGTTTAACAAACATCAGTCAAATATCTGCAGAATAAAATACCATCTCACTGCATACACAACAAAATATTTGACCTAATCTCTAAACAGTAGATACTGACAACTTGTTGATTAATTTATTAATTGGATGATATATCATTCTAGTAAACTTCATTAGAAGCAATAAAAGAAAATTCGAGCTGTGAGAAAATAAAACTTTTCTAATTTCTGTGTTTCTCGCGAAGAAACTGTGCGTCTGAACTTACTGCCACAGTTGCTTCTCCAGTCTAGACACATCCTACATTAAGCACAAATGACAGCCAGCTTCCCCCTTGTAGCTAAAAAGTACAGTCTAAAGCAGCATGTCAATCACTGTCAAATTCACCACCTCTCCACCATCAGTCTGTTGCAAAATATTTACAGGGTCCCTGTGGGGAAGGGGGCAGTGTGGTTGTCAACCCCAAATTTGAGAAGTGATGAGGTATTCATATCTTGTTCTTTTCAAAGAAAGACAGTAGATCAGACCTTGGCCTTATGTTATAGTGGAGAGTCGATGACATTGTGCTTTTTATTCCCATCGAAGATCTCCAAGGGGTGCAGAGAAGGTTTAATAGAATGATCCCTGGCTTGAAAGACTTAATGTTTTTGAAAAGGCCAGTAAAGCAAGCATTGTTCTCCAAAGTTTGAAGAGTAGAGTAGGCAGGAAGGTAGAGTAGATGGGAAGAAACATTTTCCATTATGAAAGGACCTACAATCTGAAGACAAAGACAAAGAGAATTGCCAAACAGCCACATCTGGCATTACTTAACTTAGGCACCATTTGTGAATGCTCCATGGCAATTATTCTATGTACATATAGTTAAAGGATTAGATTCCACATACACTTTGTAACAAAGGTACTATTTTGTCAAAAATATAGTTTTAATCAATTTGCTGTTAATTTATATGAAGAAATCTCACAAAACCACCAGGTAAAGATGAATGTGGGAGGTTTTATCACCTGTTTTAGTTCATCCATTCAAAAGGATGAAATGCTGCTTCTCCCTCTACATACACACTGAGCATTTGTTTACCAACAGGGAAAGAAAGATTATAATTATTTAAGAAACAATAACATCTGGAAGTCATTTCCATGCATCAAGCACATTTTTGTAGGGATCGGTCTCATGATAATAGGACAATTAAATGTAGGAGCAGAATTAGGCCATTTGCCCCGTCAAGTCTTGCTGCCATTCCATTATGGCTGATTTATTATCCCTCTCAACCCCACTCTTTACATAACCTTTGACGTCCTTACTAATCAAGAACTTAACTGCCTCTGTTTTAAATATATCTAACGACTTGATTTGCACAGTTATCTGTGGCAGAGAAATCCACAAATTCTCTGCCCTCTGGCTGAAAAAATCCTTCTAATTACGTATTAGAGAAAAATTGATATATTTCTCAATTTTTTAAAACTAATATGAACCAAATTCGCTTTATTTTCTTTGAAGATGTGAATATATCTTTTTCATAGCATATATTGTCTTTTATAAAACCACATTTAAGTTACTTTTTAAAGCTAAGGGGCAAAAGTTCCTTTCAACACTACAGATCTATCTGCCTCTTCAGTATTTGAATGTCTTATTGTTATTTCAACTAAAGACAAAATATTCAATGTGAAATTAAGGCAAGCTGAGATGCTGAAAGTCTAAAATGAACAGAAAATGTCTAGGAACCCTTTACAGGTCAGGTAGCATCATTTTTCCGTATGTTAGCAACTGAATGAACATTTAACACCATGCCTTTCACTGAATTACACCCTACCACACTGGCTATATCCTTCAGCATGCTGATTGTTTTGTTTCCTGTTGTTCTACCGTGTCTGGGCATGTCAAAGTTACGACGACCTCCAGTTCTCTTTTAATTTTCGTTGGCATTCTGGAATCATTAGTTTTCTTCTGAGCAATATTTAAATGGAGCTTAACTGGTCCACATATTTATTTTTTGCTCAGCTCGTTTTATGGCTGCTGAATTGCCACTGTAGGTTCAATTGCTCCTCCTGGTTCAACAGTACTTTTCATATTCATCCGTTAATATAAGTTAAAGTTTGTAAGTATTTCAGAAGCATGTCACCGTCACCACCTCCAATCTCCCCTTTCCCTGCCTCCGAAGTATTAAAATGTAATTTCTGGAAGTCATAGGGCATCTAATTCCTAAATTATTAGTATGCCAGCATTATCTACTTGTATTATTAACAGTAGCAATGTGCATGTAATTGTAACTCTCTTTTTTACAAAATGGCTTTTAGCTATTTAAAAAGTAATCATGGCTGTGTAGATTGCCAGATAATTGAAGGAAATTATATTATACAATGTAGTTTCCAGTGACATAAGTGAACCCTGCTTGTACTAGTGTATAAAACCGCTAGTGTACAAATTATGTGCTCTAGCTTCAAAAATAAAGTTATGCTATTACCAGAGTTTGTGTTGTTTATTTGAAATTAGATATTTCTGTTGAAACCTAATGAGATCTTTGTAACATACACACAGTACATGCATATATTTTTCCATAAACATGCATTTCTTTGCAAAACCTCTTGCAGAAAGTACGTAGACTAGTAGCGTCCCCAGGTTACAACAGAGTTATGTTCAAAAGATGGAAGTGTGTGAGGGAGGGGGAACCCGTGATGGGAGAGGGCACAGGCACAGAACAGCAACCTCCAGTCAGTCTCACTGACTCATCAAGTGAATGAGAGAGTCTGTTCAGTGATTCAAGCTCAGCTTGACTTGACCGGCTCCCAGCTGTTGCAGCTCAAGTGGTGTTGATGGTGAGAGAAATGCCTCTTTCTCACCCGGTGGAAGATGCCTTCAGGCAGGAGATCCACGCCCATCAACCCACTGGTTTCCCAGATGCGTATTTAAATATCCAGGCTATTTATAAATTGGGTGTTCATAGTCCCAGGAGGACTTGTAATGAGATTATTTCCTAAAATAAATGGAGTATGGGAATCAGGACCCATGCATTCGAGGTAAGAGGTGAGCTCTGGAGTGTGTGAATAGCCGGGAGGGACACTTCACTCACTCCCTGGGTAAACTGTTTCACCGCAAAAGAAAAACAAACTGCATTCAGAAACGTTGAAAAAAATACTCTGGTAAAGAAATAACGAATTCACAATTAAGGTAATGCTGATGAAACGGAGGTTGCTGTGGTGCTGCAGGCCTGATTCTGGAGTTTGCAATCTTCCTGTGAGTATTCTCCCACATCCCATGTAGATAGGGAACGACGGGGGTTGGTAGCACCTCAAGGGGTGACATACCCAGGATGGAGGAGGTGTGTAAGCTGTGGTATAATTTGGCCCAAAGCATATGTGCGTTGGAGGTGGAGAAGCATCACAGGAACTCCCCCCACTTGCTCACTGGCTCTTTCTGACTGCCCATTGGTCTGGAGATGATACCCAGAGGACAAGGTCACTGAGGTGCAGGGGATGGAGCAGAAAGTTCCCCAGGAGCGTGTCAATTTGTGGGCCCTGGTGCGACAATGTACCGGGGGAAACCATGGAGGCGGACTACATGTTGGAGAACCAGGTCTGCTGTCTCAGCAGCTGATTGAAATTTGGGGAGGGCAACGCAGTGGGCCACATTGGAGAACCACTGTCATGATCACCATGAACCCGTCGGAAGGTGGCAAACCCATAATCCATTGGGACGAGGGATCATGGGCATTGAGGGACCAGCAGGGACTGTAGGAGCCCAGAGGGAAGAACTGGAGTGGGCACATGAAGAGCAGGCAATGAGGACTCACAGTGCTCTTCGATGCTCACGTGCAGGCTACGTGCACGCTCTGAACATCGCAAATCCCAAAGGATCTCTGTTAATGACTGTGATGCAGAAGGGGTGAGAGATAGGCTCGGTAGGGAGTCCAAGCTACATACATGGAGTCTGGGCCAGAAAGTTACCCGCAGAACCGGAATCTGCCAGAGCTCCTGTGTGCGTGGAGCCATTGGGTTGTAGAGGAGGATAGAGAGAGTGAGTCAGTGGAATAAGGGGCTGGGGAGAGCTTACCAGACAGAAGGCCTACTGGCTCTACCTGCTAGTGCCATTTTCCCGGACACTGTGGGCATTTAACGCTGTGAGTGATCGGTGGCTCCACAAGAAGTCCACAAGTTGTTCCTCACTGAACTTACTCCAACAATACCTTAAGAATTATATATAGATCACTGATATCACCAAAAAGTCTTCTGATATCAAGTGATTATCATTGATGAACATGTCATTTCACCCAGTTCATCCATGTGGACCAAGGGGCCTGCCTAAGATAGTCACATCTGTCAACGCTTGGCCTATTTTCCTTAAACTTTCCCTATACATGTGTCTGTATCTGTGTATCTGTGTAACAGTTTTGAAATTGTACCCACATCAACACTTCCTCTGGCAGCTTGTTCCATATCTCCACCACTCTCTGTGCGGAAAAATTCCTTCTCAGGTTCCCTTTAGATCTCACCTTAAACCTATGCTTCTAGTTTAAACCTCTCCTAGACCAAAAGACTGGGTTTATATCCATAGGAATCCCTAGATTGTGAAGAGGTCCTGTCACAAGTAGTAAAGATAAAGGGTTATTTTTAAAGTTACAAGATCCCGGGGGTGGGGAACATGAAACTCAATGTTGAAATGCTTCGGCTTTTGGGAGAAAATGGCACCGTTAAGTGATGACTCTTTGCAAGCAGCTCCAATGAGAATCATCAGCTATTCCCATATATGGACTACTACAGCTGAAATCCACAGTCACTGCAGTAAACAACATCATTTTAAGACATTGAAAGAATGTATTGATTCTCAAAATCAGCAGACACTAATCCTGAGTAAGACCGCCCCCACCACCATTTTGGACACCAGCTTTGCAGCCTGAGGGTTTCACCACTCACCACAGAGGCAGGATATCTGAGTGTTTTAAAAGTGGAGTATGTTTCATGATTAACTCATCATGGTGCACAGATGTGGCAGATCTGTCCCAATCCTGCTCAACTGACCTGTAACATCTATGTGGGGTTGGGGAGGGAGTTCTGCCATCAACCTGACAGTGGTCAACGTCAGGCAGGCTCTGGGGGAGCTGAGCATTGTGATCAGCAGACACAAAGCAATGCGCGCTGATGGCTATCATTGTGAGGGATTTTAACCAGGTCAACCTGAAGAAGTCTCTGAATAACTCCCTCCAACATATCACCTGCCGAACCAGTGGAGCCAAACCACATGACTACTGTTATACCACTACCAGGAATGCTTACCGTGACATTCCTCGCCCGCACTTTGGAAGTCCAAAGACAGCCAGACATTAAAGACCGCAGCACCATTGGTGAGGACCAAGAAGGTATGGACAAAGGAGAATGAGGAGAAAGTAGAGGATTGCTTTGAGCCAGTGGACTGGACAATATTCAGGGATTCATCTTCAAGTCTGAGTACACCACCATTGCCATTGACTTCATCAAAACTTGTGTGGATGAGTGTGTGCCTTCAAGAACATATCAGACATACCCAGACCAAAAGCTGTGGATGAACCAGAAGATTCATAGTCTGCTGAGGACTAGATCTAGCATTCAGGATTGGTGACCCAGAACTATATCAGAAATGGCCTACAGAAGGCCATTTCAAGAGCGAGAAAACAATTCTGATTGATGTTAGAAACAGAATTGGACCCATGCCAGCTCTGGCAGGGTTTGCAGACCAGAAATTCCTACAAGGTGAAACCCAACATCATGAATGGCTGTGATGCCTCACTCCCAAAGGAGCTCAAAGCCTTTTACGCACACTTCGAAAAGGAGGATAAAGCTACACCCGTGCGAACCCCGGCAGCATCTGCTGACCCTGTGATCTCTGTCTTGGAGGCCAACATCAGAACATCTCCTGAGAGGTTGAACCCTCGCAGGGCATCAGGCCCTAATGGTGTACCTGGTAGGGCGCTGAAGACCTGGGCCTACCAACTGGTGGGAGTGTTCAAGGACATCTTCAATCTCTCACTGCTGCAGTCCAAGTTTCCCACCTGCTTCAACAGGGTAACAATCATACCAGTGCCCAAGAAGATCAGAGCAGGGTGAGCAGCCTCAGTGACTATCATCCGATTGTACTCACATCTACTGTGATAAATTGCTTTGAGAGTTTGGTCATGGCCAGAATCAACTCTTGTCTAGGCAACTGCCTTGGCCCACTGCAATTTGCTTGTCACCACAATAGGTCTACAGTGGATGTAATCTCACTGGCCTTGGATCATTTGGACAACAGCAATACCTAGATCAGGCTGCAGATTGGTGATTATAGCTCTGCACTCAACACCATCAACATTTCTAAAACCTAAGCCTCTGTACCTCCCTCTACAACTGGATCTTTGATTTCCTCATGAGGAGACCGCAGTCAGTGCAAATAACATGCTCCTTACTGATAATCAACACTGGCACACCGCCCTCCTCTCTCTACATCCACAACTGTGTGGCTAGGCTCAGCTTAAAAGCCATCTATAAATTTGACGATGACACAACTATTGCTAGCAGAATTTCATTTGGTGACGAGGAGGTGTACAGGAGTGAAATAGATCAGCGGATTGAATGGTTTTGTAACAACAGCCTTGCACTCACCGTCAGTAAGACCAAGGAATTGTTGGTGGACTTTAGGAAGGGGAAGTCGAGGGAACACACACCAGTCCTCATCGAGCGGTCAGGATGAACAGTTTCAAGTTCCTGGGTGTCAGCTTCTCTGAAGATCTATCCTGGGCCCAACATATTGATGCAATTACAAAGAAGGCACAACAGCAGCTGCATTTCATTAGGAGTTTGAGGAGACTTGGTAAGAAGCCAAAGACTCTTGCAAATTTCTACAAATCTACTGTAGAGAGCGTTCTAACTGGTTGCATCTCCTTTTCGTATGGAGGGACCTCTGCACAGGATTGGAAAAAACTGCAAAGAGTTGTGAACTCAGCCAGGTCCATAATGGGCACTCGCCTCCCCAGCATCGAGGACACCTTCAAAAGGTGATAACTCAAAAAGCAGCGTCTTTCATTAAGGACCCCCATCACCTAGGACATGCTCTCTTCTCATTTTACCAACAAGGAGGTGGTACAGGAGCCTGAAGACACCCACTCAGTGATTCAGTGATAACTTCTTCCCCGCTGTCATCTGATTTCTGAATGGACATTGAACCCATGAACACTACCTCACTATACAGATACTATACATACAGCATATTTTTGATCAATTTCTGCATGATCTATTGAATTAAAATTTTAAAAGTGTATTTCTTATTGTAATTTATAGTTACTTTATTATGATGTATAACAAAATACTGCTGCTGAAAAACAACAAATCTCACAATATATGCCAGTTATACTAAACCTGATTCTGAATCTCAAGTGGTAAGGCATTTTACAGGATGAAGGGGCAGTTATTTAATACTGAGGTATGGAGGGAACTCCTTCTGTGGTGGGTCACAGTACTGTGATTGAACTGTGGTGAGTGGCCGGTAATCTCTACCTCAGAGGGTTGTGGAATACAAGTCATAGGAGGTACTTAAAGAGGAAGTAGATCCACCTTTGAAAGAGCAGAGAACTGAAAGGCAAAGGGTACTGGCACAGAAGAGAGATGATTAGCCATGATCATATTGAATACAGGGCAGACTTGAGGAACCAAGAGGCCTATTCCTTCTGCTGCATTCTTACATTCATCCAACTCACTTTCTGAGATGATTTCTGTCGTTCCCTCCTCCACCAAACCTCATCTGCAAGGACATGTTGCACTTCCTCATTCTTTATTTCCCATGAGACGATGAGATGTCTAAGGTGATGAGAAGCATTGATCGTGTGGATAGCCAGAGGCTTTTGCCCGGGGCTGAAATGGCTAGCACGAGAGGGCACAGTGTTAAGGTGCTTGGAAGTAGGTACAGAGGGGAGGTCAGGGGTAATTTTTTAAAGCAGAAGGTGGTGAGTGTGTGGGATCGGCTGCCAGCGATGGTGGTGGTGGATACGATAGGGTCTTTTAAGAGACGCCTGGATAGGTACATGGAGCTTAGAAAAATAGTGGGCTATGGGTAACCTTAGGTAATTTCTATAGTATTTAAGTACATATTCAACACAGCAATGTGGGCCAAGGGGCCTGTATTGTGTTGTAGGTTTTCTATGTTTCTATCACTCTTAAATGGCTACCAAAATGAGGGATCCGTATTTCTGAGGATGTAGACAGAGGTCCTTCAGCCCAGTGACTCTGTACTGGCTCTCAGAACAATCCCACATTTTCCATTTCCCCACAGCGTATAAGGATTCTCATAAGGATGGTTTACCATTCACAGAGGCAAGTTGATGGCGTCCTCTCACAGGCCGGATGTTCTTCAGCAGAGCCTCCAATAGTTCGGTTTTGCAAACTGGAGGCGTATATTTCTCCCCCCTTTTAGCACAAACTACAACCTTTTGGTTTGGAAAACAGTAGAATAATTTTAAAATTTTGCTGACTAATTGCTTAAGGGTTCAAAGATGTTAACTTACCAGAATACGGTACATTTATGACATTAAAAGTAACTAGTAGAATTGCAAAAGAGGACTGATTTTGCCTACTGGACCACCAGTGCTCACAACATTCCCATACATTCAGCTACCAAGGAATCAGAACTCAGACAGAACATTCATAAAGGCAACATACTCCCTCATACTGCAAGCTTCATATCCACATCCCCTGACATGATGTCTGCCAAACTATTCAAGCAGAACAGCCGCATCATTCACGCATTGCATCATAGCAATTTACACACTTCCCTGCCTCTTACAGAGAAGCTCAGTAGAGAATTGCTGGAAGCAGCAGAGGTTGGCAGAAGGAGGGGCACCTGCATCACTTCATCACCCCTCACTTTCAGTCAAGGACTTAGTGAAGATGTTTATAGTTGAAATGGTCATAACTGAAACCTTGGCCAGTGGCTGGGTTAATGTAATGTGGAGACAGATCCAAGGATCCAATGAATGAAACAGTAGACCTCGGTCAGACCCCACTTGGAGTACTGTGTTCAGTTCTGGTCACCTCACTACAGGAAGGATGTGGATACTATAGAGAGAGCGCAGAGGAGATTTACAAAGATGTTGCCTGGATTGGACAGCGTGCCTTATGAGAATAGGTTGAGTGAGCTTGGCCTTTTCTCCTTGGAGTGACAGAGGATGAGAGATTACCTCATCCAGGTGTATAAGATGATAAGGGGCATTGATCATGTGGATAGCCAGAGGCTTTTTACGAGGGCTAAAATGGCTAACACGAGGGGGCATAGTTTTAAGGTGTTTGGAGGGGATGTCAGGGGTAAGTTTTTCACACAGAGAGTGGTGGGTGCGTGGAATGCACTGCCGGCGGTGGTGGTGGAGGTGGATATGTCTTTTAAGAGACTCTTAGATGGGTATGTGGAGTTTAGAGAAATAGAGGGCTATGCGATAGGGTAATTCTAGGCAGCTTCTAGAGTGGGTTTCATGGTCGGCACAACATTGTGGGCCGTAGATTTCTATGTTCTATGTTGAGACACAAATTGCAAATAGGCATGTTAACTACTTAATTATAAACAAACAGTGAAACACTAGACCAGGTTTCTAGCTAAACAAGTGCTCATCTAAACCACACAGAACTACAATACTGAACATTCAGTCACCCTTTAACTTAATGGGTACTCCATTATATCTTCCCAAGTAATAAAATTGAGAAACATACTACAAACAAATACTTAAATAAACAAAAGCGGGGGTGGGGGGCCCATCTATGATTGCAGTGATCTTTCCCAATGCTCCTACAGCGCTGGTCATGACTTCATCCTAAAGTTGGCCCTGGAGACAAAGGAAAGAGACCCAATTTCTCACACGTTCTATTCATATACCCCCAGGGTACTCAGAACTGGAAACCGTTGCCATGGTACACAAGCCAACCAATGGGAAAGAGCATCTGCATCCTTTAAATAGGCCAGTATATGACCGACATGGCAGAAGCTGTTTCCATTTGGCAAATAAGCTAACGCCGCACCCCCCACTCACAGGACAGTTAATTATTAAAGACAGCAGATTCACATATATAATTCTCCTTCATATTTCTTTCTTCCACTTTATCTTACAGTACTTTTTCTTGTATCTGGACACCTCATTTCCCCCTCATCACAATACAAACCATCTACATGCTACTCCTTGGAAAGAAGCCACCCAGTCAATGGTGCGAGAACCAGAAGACAAAGAATTAACAGTAAACACAAAGTGCACTGCAAATGCTGTGGTCAAATCAACATGTACAAACAAGCTGGATGAACTCAGCAGGTCGGGCAGCATCCGTTGAAACGAGCAGTCAACGTTTCAGGTCGAGGCGTTAGAAAGAATTAACAGTATCACTTAAGTTAACATTCAGGCTGATGGAGTCAGAGAGTGTAGTACATGGTGAGGCACCACGAGCAACCTGCAGCCATGACAGTAGCTTAGAATGAAGTGTTTTCACATTATGGTTTTAGATACTAAATTTCAAGGTGACCTATAGTAAATTATAAGTATTAATGAGGCTTTGCAAAGACTTTTAAATGGGTGTTGGCAATGGATCCATACAGTTAATCCTGATAGCATTGGTCATGATCTTTCAAGAATCATTTGATTCTGGCAGGGTCCCAGAGGAATGGAAAATTGCATATGTCACTCCACTCTTTAGAAAGGGAGGAAGACGAAATTACAGGCCAGTTAGCCTAACCTCAGTGGATGGGAAAGTGTTGGAGTCCATTATTAAGAACACAGTTCAGGGTACTTGGGGACTAATGATAAAATAAGTCAAAGTAAGCATAATTTCTATAAATGGAAATCTTGCCTAACAAATCTGTTAGAATATTTCAAGGAAGCAACCAGCAGAGTGGACAAAGGAGAGGCTAGTATGTCATTTACTTAGATTTTCAGAAGCCATTTGCTTCACATGAAGCTGTTTAACTAGATAAAATCATTTGGTGTTACACGAAATAAACTGGTGTGGATAGAGGAACAGCTGACAGGCTGGAGGCAGTGAGTGGGAATAAAGGGGGCCTTTTCTGCTTGGCTGCCAGTGACTGGCGGTGTTCCTCAGGGGTCAGTATTGGAACTGCTACTTTTCATATTATCAGTGGTTTAGATGGTGGAATTGTTGACTTTGTGGCAAAGTCTGCAGATGATACAAAGATAGGTGGAGGGGTAGGTAGTGCTAAGGAAGCAAGGTGATTGCAGCAGGACTTAAACAGGAAGAATGAGCAAAAAGTGGCAGATGAAATACGATGTTGGGAAAGGTACGATAATGCATTTGGTAAAAGGAACAAAAGAGCAAACTATTAACAAACAAGGGACTTAGGAGTCCTCGTGCAAGATTCCCAGAAGGTTAATTTACAGGTCGAGTCCGTGGTAAAGAAGGCAAATGTAATGTCGGCATTCACTTCAAGGGGAATGGAATATAAAACAAAGAGATAATGCTGAAGCTTTATAAGACACTAGTCAGGCCACACTTGAGTATTGTCGACAGTTTTGGGCCCCTTATCTCAGAAAGGATTATTATTGAAGAGAGTCCAGAGGAGGCTCACGAGGATGATTCCAGGAATGAGGGGTTAACATATGAGGAGCGTTTGACAGTCTTGGGCCTGTACTCACTGTAATTTAGAAGAATGCGTGAGGATCTCATTGAACTCTACCGAATATCGAAAGGACTAGATGGCATAGATATGGTGAGGATGATTCCTCTAATGAGGGTATCCAGAACTAGAGGGCACAGCCTCAAAATGGAGGGGTGACCTTTTCGAACTGAAGTAAGGAGGATTTTTTTTTTAGCCAGAGAGTAGTGAATCTGTGGAATGCTCTGCCACAGACTGCAGTGGAGATCAAGTCTGTGGATATATTTAAAGTGGAAGTTGATAGATTCCTGATTGGTCAGGGCATCAAGAGGTATGGCGAGAGGGCAGGTGTATGGCATTGAATTGGTTCCGGGATCAACCATGATGAAATGGTACAATGGATTAGATGGGCTGAATAGCCTAATTTTGCTGCTATGTTGTTCTGTGACCCCTATCAGTGCTATTCCATCAGTATCCTTGCTGATGGTCGTCTTGCTACTAGCCTCGACTGCTGCGAAAAGAGAACAAATAAACTGCTTTTAGCAAGCTCATGATAGATTTGGACTTTCTCCTCTCCTCTTCCTTCTCGCTTCTCTTGCATCTTGTCCTGGATCATGTCATCTCCTCATTCTTCTCAATAGCTACTCTACAAACTGACATTGATACCATTTGTGGCATCAGTTGAGATTCAACGCAATCCCCTTGAACCTCTGGCAAAGCACACCCTGTCAACTTTACAGACTCTAAAGAAATCTGGTATACTGACAATACTTCTTTTGAATTAATAGCCCATAAAAATAAATAAAATTAACCTGCAGGTTGTTGATTATCCCAGAAAATGCCCGTATTTAAGGATTACCCTTGCTGCTAAAAACAGGTGCCTGCACTGTTATTGAATACATGCAATTGGCCACCTCTTTGAAATCCAGTTTGGCAACTGGAAGACCAACATAGTGTCATATACTAATTGATGGCACCAGCATCCTGTTTTGTCCTTTCCAGTATCACGTGCACAATATGATGTGGAGGGGTGGGGTGGGGTGGTAGGACTCACTTCACTAATGTGTGTATTAAAAGCTAAGAAATAGGAGCAGGAGAAGGCCATCTGGCCCGTCAATCCTTCTCTGCCATTTAATAAGATCATGGCTGATCTGACCACACATGTGCCAAACTGGACACAAATTGCCACCAGTGCTAAATATGCAGCTGAATTTTGTGGCCAAATACTGCAAAAGACAGGGGATAAAATACATGCTCTACAATTCCAGCCGCCCTTAGTGTTATTTTAGACTTTTATTACTTATTTTATTGTTATAACTCCAAGGCCATATTTTTGGTATAATTTCATTACTAATACTAATATTTTCTGGAAAGAATATTGATGAAGTTTTATTTCACTATGGTTTTATAAAGAAAAACAAATTAACCACATTATTGTTGTTTTATTGCCAACAGTCATACAATTTTTGTAATAATCAACAGATACAAATGTAAACATAGTTCGTGAAAAAATGTTGCAATTCATTTAAATTCAAAACAGCAGCCTCTGAGATACGCATTACTATCTGATCAAAAGGCACATTTTTCATAGCACAGCTAGAAGTTCAGTGTTGCCTGACTGTATCTGTGAAAAAAGAATTCTCTTAACTTCAGCAACTGCTTTGCATTTTAAAATTGTTGTATTAACCTTCAGTCTGCTGAATAAAAATGAACTCTGCGCTGTTAGCACAATACTAGTGTTTAAAGAGTTAAATATGATGACATCTTGTACATTTGCCAGATACTGTGCATTAATTTCATGTTTGTGCTAAGCTTGATGACAGTTTTCTATGAAGTTGAGAAAAGTAGTTAAAATTAGTTAATGATTTCTTCATTTCTACTTGTCAGAGTGTCCACGATTGATAGCTGTTTATTTGGTATAGTAATATCAGAAGAAAAGCCATCTCAACCAATAACAACCACTAGTTTAAGCACTTCTCTTAAAGTTTTAAACTTCCAATTGATTTAAATAAAGAACTAATCTACCGCAGGCTTTGTGCATATTTTATGTAACCTTTAATAAGCTAGTACGATATGCTGCTAAGCAATTATCTTGAAAGTTGTTTGGCATCTATTACATCAAAATATTCTGTTACCTACAATTCACGATCATGAGAAAAACTGTAACATAGCTAGTCATTCAATTCACAGAACAAAGTAATTATACAAATTCAAGAATTGTTTTTAAATAACAACCATATTCTGGTAAATTCTGATTGTTCAAATCTCTGAGAATTCAGCTTGTTACCAGCATACGCTCACACAATATGCCAGATAAACTGCCTCATCAATAAAATGGTAACAATAGAATCATTTTTCGTCAGCTGTATTTAAAATATACACTGTGATGGTTTCATACCAATATCAGTTCTGTCTCTGTGCAAAAGCATTTGGTGCCTCAAAAGAATTAAAATGGTCTGCAAGTAAATGAGAACCATTCAAAGTGAAAAACCCATGTAATAACCACGATTCAGCAGCAGACACTTTGTTATTATGGTTCTCATGTCAATCAGTGATTCAGATAAAAACACCGCAGTCATTTAACATGATCACATAAATACAACATAAATAAGATTTCACTTACAATTTGTAAAGACAAAATAAACTACATCATCAATTTCAGGTTCATCAACAAATAATTTTTGGATTATTTTTCTAAAAGACTGTAGTTCCTTAAAATAGTAGCTGTAATTAAAGTCATCTCAGTTAATTGTCTTCCTTTAAACAGTTTAAATATTGTGCTTCTTTAGTAAAATGTTCCTTTGAATAGATCAGGAAAAAAAATCATAAAATATATTTTCTGCTTCATGACTGCAAGATATCAGCATTTTATCTATACAATTATAAATGATTTGATATCTCTTAGAAATTTATTGGTTCAAGTTGAAACATAAAACACCTTCACAACATCTTTTTGTCCAATCCACTCTTTTGTAGTAAGAATTCAAGTAAAACACCCATTTCCTCTGAACCAGACAACATCATTTCACACAAATCAAACAGTTATCACAAGATCTAGAGATCTCTTCTTTTTTTTCCACTAATTAATAGCTAGAAAATAAGACTTTCCACAAGATTATTAAAATCACATGACCTGCTCTAGCAATCATTGCTTTCTTTCAACCGATTGCTTCAGACATAGTTCACTCCCAGATGAGACTATAGGTAAATTGTTGTCACGATGATGGTAGATAAGATGGCTAATGCTTTCAAATATATGATCTTTTGTCCGAACCTTTAAAAACATACAAATATAAAAATTTTAGTGCATTTCCTAAAGTGGAAAAATAGCTTCCTACTTGAATTCAAATGTTTATGATTTTATTGTTAGTTCAGTTTAAAGTTTTTGAGAAAATAAACTTTTACTTATGCTGCATGCAATGGTCCGAGCAGTTATGCTATTGATATGCAAACTCTTTTCTTCATGAGGGTGGATTTCTTTACCCAAAGAGTTGTGAAAGCTAACTTATCATTTGAAGTAGAGATAGATAATATTTTGATAGATCAGGGAGATTGAGAACTAGGGGAATGAGTTGAGGCCTGTGGTAAATCAGCCAGTATCGTATTGAATAGCAGGGTGGGGGTGAGAGGCCAGGAGGCCTACTCGTGCTTGTATTTTATTGAGTCCTGGAACAAGTGGAGAAATCATAGCCATGGTGAAATTTATAGCTGTACCAACAGTTTTATTTAAGATTTAGAATAACTACAATGATGATTTTTGAAACAATATTGCTTTAAAATTTCAGTAAGGTCAGATTTTATGTTAACCAAGATACAAGAGACCTCAGGGAATAGCTTCCACTTGATATCTATTGCTGGAATCAAGTAACTCCTGACCGGTTACATTGGAGCCTAATGTTGAACATGTCTGATATGTTGTACAACAATATAATTTAATTTAATTTAACCTCATAAGACTGTCTCTCTTACTCCGGTACAGCAGTTCAATTTCTCTGGGTAATCTTTATTTCAATTTTTTTTGGAAGAATAAGACAATTAGTTCTGCCTAAACAAGTAGTTTTGCCTTGTGAAAGCATATATTCTAGGAACTAAAGTGTTGTCAACTTTATTTCATGCTAAGAACATTATAACCAGGCAATGAATACCTTTAATGCTTCATACTATAATATCCTTGAGAACAAGCCTTAAAAATAAGCTGAGCAGCAAAAGCAGAGTTAAAGAGCCATTTTGTCACCATTCATTTCAGAACAACACATCCCAGTAATGATCAGAATAAAACCCTTATCACAATGGCTTGCATTCAAGTGAATAATTAGTCTGTGTAAGTTATTAGAAATGTGTTAAATGTAGATAAAGCTTAAAGCTACCGGCTTGAAATGTATCCATTTATTGGAATGTCCAACTTATATGAGGAGCATAAGTTAAAAAGGCAACATCAGATTGTCTGCTCATTAAACTACCGGGCAGAAACCATTTCCATTCAAGTTAATGAAAAGAAAATTCAGACAGGTGCACGATGTGTATTTGATTCTATATTGTCAATTTTATGTTCTCATCAAAGCTGGAAATTCAGCCAATTGTGAGATTGGTTGTAACATAAATATTCAATACTGGCATTTAGTCATTGTCCTGGAGAAAATGTCATGAAATAAAAAGGGAAATTGTCAGATCTCCCAGAGGTATCTAGCAATAATGACCTGCACTATTATAGTGCCTGACTAAAATGAAAGCCAAGACATGGTAAGTGACTTCTGAAATATGACCTAAGCTTAACTTTGCAAAGATGACCAATGTAAAAGACTTCAAAAGGAATGTAGAAGGAGGGGAAGGGAGTTTCAGGATGAAAGTAGAATCTTACATCAACAGCAAGCCAGAAGACGTAGAAAGGGCTGGAATCAAAGCAGACACAAGAACAAGTGAAGCTTCTACAAGGAGGAGTCTATGGAGAAAGAAATGATTCCCAAAGTTGATATAATATGGAATGAATGTTTCTTAGTGAGGTTGAGTACTGTCTAAGTGGGATTTAATGTGAATGAGAATTTGGACAATGAAACTTTGAATGAGTTTGTTTATAAAATTCAGATGTTGTAAGTCCTCTTTATTTTTATACCAATTTATTTATTGAGATTGTTGAACAGGACTAAAGACCACATCATAAATTATGTAAAGCATGCATAAAACCATCCGGGAATATCACTATGGTTGAAAGAGATCTCAATCTCCCAAAACATTAGTTGGTTCTGTGGGAGGAAATCTATTGAGACAAAGGTGGTTAAAGGCAATCTTAAATAAGGAAAGGGAATGAAATAATAAAATAATTTATCAGAAAATAGAAGACATAAAAGACTAAAATAGACTGTCTAATAAAGTGAAATTGGCTTATATTTAGGAAGAACATTTCTCACCTTAAAATCCCAAAGTACTTTGAAGCCAAGGGAATAGTTTTAGAACTGTGGTCACTGTTGTGTAATATTCAGGCAAGATGAATATTGGAGAGGTATCCATCAAATCTTATCATTATAAGAACTAACTATTTACAATGAATTATTTACAAATGCACATTTCATAGAAAAAAGGTGATATCATTGCAGAAAATCTTGACTGGAAGGTGCTTTGAGTTTGGTAGTTATGTGCTGAAGTATATGGTTGTTCTTATAACACAGATGAAAGAGAAAATGGAAGAAATAATATTCATTGAGGTATCAAACCCTATAAATGATATGTCATTCAATATGTGACACAGTAATTTCCTGTACTTCAATGTTCCCACAAGGCGTCACACAGGAGGCTACTTATCAAGTTAAGAGCCCATGGTAGTAAAGAAAGTTGCTGGCATGGTTGGTAGGAGGCAGCAAGTGGGAATAAAAGGATCCTTTTCTGGTTGGCTGCCAGTGACCAGTGGTGTTTCACAGGGGTTAGCTTGGGACTGCTTCTTTTTATGCTGTATGTCAATGATTTAGATGATGCAATGGAAGGCTTTGTTGCCAAGTTTGCAGATGATACAAGGATTGGTGAAGGAGCAGGTAGGTTGCAGAAGGACTTGTGCAGATTGGGTGAATGGGCAAGAAAGTGGCAAATGAAATACAATGTTGGAAAATGCATGGTCATGGACTTTGGTAGTAGAAATAAATGTACAGACTATTTTCTAAACAGGGAGAAAATCCAAAAGTCTGAGATGCAAAGGGTCTTGGGAGTTCTTGTGGAAAACACCCTGAAAGGCTAACTTGCAGGTTGAGGAAGGCAAATGCAATGTTAGCATTCATTTCAAGAGGTCTAAAATACAAGAGCAGAGATGTGATGCTGAGGTTTTATAAGGAACTGGTGAGGCCTCACCTGGAGTATTGTGAACAGTTTTGGGCTCCTCATCTAAGAAAAGATGTGCTGGCATTGGAAAGGGTCCAGAGGAGGTTCACAAGAAATGTTCCAGGAATGAAAGGGTTATCATATGAGGAACGTTTGATGGCTCTGAGTCTGTACTCTCTGGAATTCAGAAGGATGAAAGGGGATCTCATTGAAACCTTTTGAATGTTGAAAGGCCTAGACAGAGTAGATGTGGAAAAGATGTTTTCCACGGTGGGGGAGTCTAGGACAAGAGGGCACAGCCTCAGGATAGAGGGGCATCCATTTAAAACAGAGATGTGGAGAAATTACTTTAGCCAGAGGGTGGTAAATTTGTGGAATTTGTTGTCACAGGCAGCTGTGGAGACTAGGTCATTGTGTGCATTTAAGGCAGTGCTTAATAGTTTCTGCATTGGACACAGCGTCAAAGGTTACAGGGAGAAGGCCGGGGAGTGGGGCTGAGAACGGGGAAAAAGGATCCGCCATGATTGAATGGTGGAGCAGACTCGATGGGCTGAAAGGCCTAATTCTGCTCCCATGTCTTACGGTCTTATGGTTACTGTTTTTGCTGATGTGTTACTGAATTCAAGCAAGGGCCTTTTTTTTAATTTCTTCAGTCAAAGACGGATAGCCAAGAAAACTGCAACACATTATACAGCTGCTGCCCACTGCCCCTCTATTGCAATCTTTGCTCTCCACATTAGCTGAGCTTTTTGATGCCTGTAACAATGCAGCTGTCCAGTTCATCTGTTAGATACCAACACAGACTGCAACACATGATCCGTGTTAACAAACCGTCTCACCACTATCAAGTATACTGCCTATGGATTGGATTTATTACTATCAGTGATCAATAAGTTTTCAACACCTCTACATTACTTTATCATAAATATTCTCCAGAAGGATATTCTGAGTAAATGGAACAAAATTACTTGCTCCAATACGTGAGGATATAACAGCATTAATCTCATATAAGTTTAATAGAAGTACTTACAATTCCCTCGGGGTCTACCAGGAGAAGATGTTTAGCTTGCCCATTATGCATGCCAGTTAATACATAGGATCCAGGATTGGTTGTACTTTTCCTAACAAGAAAATCACCGTCAGTTGACAGGAGCTGCTCCGCGTCCTTTCTGCTCATTTCTCTATGATACCATGGTTCTTCTTCAAGGCTTTCCTTCATTACATCTATGATTGTCCTAGATAAGTGAGGATTGTCGCTTGGAACAGGTGAAGATTTGTTTGAGAACTGCTCACAAGTTTGATGCTTCAAGGCATCTTCAAATGGTTCTGGTTAAAGTGGAATGAAGTGGAAAAAAGAAAGCAACATACCATTAGGTTATCTGTTGGCCATCTTTCCTCCATCAATGTGCATTTTCTCACATTTTCAAGGACAATTTGCAACTGATGAACAAAAGCACAACAACCATACGGAAGATAGGCAGGTAAAGTAGAACAGATTTGATTGTTTTTGTAATGAAAGTTAAGAGCATGTTTTAAAATGAGACGTATTCCAGAGGCCTTTCATCCAGCTTCTCTGTAAATGAAAAGATCCACAATGTGCAGAAATTATTTTGGCTAATAGTAATTGCTGGCCGGCTGTATAGTGGCATCAGCACTGGACTTCAAGGTGAGTAGTCACAGATTCAAATCTGGCCAGCTCCTTGTACGTTTACCACCCATGCAGTTTGGGCATTGAGTTCGCAACTTGTCCTTGTAAAAATTTTAAAAAATGCTAAAGAAATGGCAAGGTTGCTGCCTGATGCACCACACGGCGCAAGGAGGAATAATAATAAATAATACTTGCAATGGCATTAAACTGCATTCATGAAGATTTCTCTAATTGGTATTTCTTCTAAGGACATATTCTAACATTTATACAGTACATTAAATTTCATTACCGGATGTAACCTCAGTAATTCTTACAAAGTACGTGCAATACCTTTGTCTATGGTGTATCAGTGCGAACTATTGTACTTTAGTGTCTGACTTAGGTGTAATTCTCACTCAGTATTACCAGCAATCAAATTTGAATGGGTCACACCTCAGCTGGAATGGTTCTCTCCTTTGAACTGGAAGGCTCTGAGTTTGTTCACCTTCAGAGCACAAAGATGCTGGTGGACATTCCAGTGTGGAAGTGAAAAATTCTATGCCATTTGAATGAGTTTCCAAACTATTGTTCTGTCTACTTTTCTTTGTAGATGCAAAATTCTCTTGGCATCATTTTGCAAACTGGCAGGGCAGTTATATCCGGTGACTTAGTCCATACTTTTCTCCCAATCACTATTACTAAGATGAAAAATGTGGTTATTATCACTTAGCTTTTTATAAGAGCTATTCAACGTCTGATTGTTGACATGAACAGCAACTGATGAAAGCATAACTTTAATCATGAACAAAACTACACGCTTCTCACCGTGCTTTGTCCCACAAAGGTGTGTAGGAACTAAAAGAAAACAGAAAAATATGTAATGGAATCCGTAAGCACTTTATAAGAGAACTTATATTGCTTGAACTACTTGTCCTCCTGATATTCTTCCTGTTCTTAAAAAAACTTTGTACTTTTGACATTGTGGTTTGACAAATGGGAAAGAGGAAGATGGAAGCAACTAGTAGAGCTAAGAACAATTGAATAGTTATTCAGGATTAACACATTACTAGAGTTTTTGCGATGCTTGTTGTTTCTCTTTAATTCACTTCCGCCATTAAACTAGCATTTATCAATGCTGGGCACCAGCTAAGAAAACAGTGTTTAATGGACTGAGCTGATAAACGTAATGCTGGTCAATTTCATCAATCAGTATAATAGAGAAGCTACTAAAGGCAGCACTTACGTTGAACTGGTATTTGCAAAACACAGACAGAAGAAAAAGAATAGGAAAATAGCTGCAAATGTAGGTTTAGGAATGTATCCTCTCACTGTTCACACTCCCGCCCCAACCCTGACTTTCCACCTACTGACATATATAGCAGTAGCCAACTATTCTTCAATCTCAGAACTATTGAGTAGAGCACTCACTTGGCTCCCACAGTTCATCAACAGTAGGTAAGTAAGACATCACAATAGTTAAGTAAGACATCATCATCAGATGTTTGGGCCTTCTGTCAAATCAAATTTAGCCCTGTGTCCAACCTCATACCTGGCACAGACGCTACCTACTTGTGATTGCCATTATCTCTAATAAGTCCTTCAGGTAGAACAGAGATGCCACCCACTAAGTGGAAAGAAAGATCACACAATAATTAACCATGGAAGAACTAACTAGTTAAAAAGGTCTCGGACTGTTACTCTTTAAATCGTAGCGATATTGTGAAATTAACAAGACTTAGGTTGGGGCACTGCGGGCTAAACTATTACTTACAGATAATAGGAACACATCCTACTGGATTATGTGACGGTGGTGGTCCAGAGACAGTTCAGCATGTTTTCCTGAGTTGTAATCAATATAAAATTGAGAGAAGCATAATGTTCAAGAGGCTGTCTGACTTAAATGTATTTTGTTTTTCTGTTAAATCTTTGTTTGGCCACCAAGAGAACCACCATCTGATTGAAAAGTTTATTACTCTGCTTCTACGTGCGACTAGTGTATACTCAAGAATCTGGGTTTCTTGAAACTCTGTAACTATTACACATCCTGCGGAGGGCAGTAATATGCCTAGGTGCATCTAAACTGTTGGAAATGGAAGAAGGAGAACTGTGGAAGAAAAGTAGTAAGACATTGTGACAAATGTTAAGGGGTTGATGACCTTCTTCTAGTATGTGAGTTCAAAGTGTGTAATCGCCTATCTGCGACAAATGTACACTGTGTAGCTGTGGTGAACTACATATGCCTGTCTGGACATGCCCCCTGCTGACTGCTCCTGTGGCTCCTCCCACTGACCCCTGTATAAAGGTGATTGAGGCCTGAGCCCGGCCTCTCAGTCTCCAAGATGTAGGATGGTGGTCACTCACTGCTGGTTCCTTCTTCCAGTCAATAAAAGCCGATATCTCGCCTTTACGTCTCAGAGTGAGTTATTGATGGTGCATCAGTAACTGAAATGTGCTTTGTAGACGGGATGGGAACATAACTATGTCTGTGCTTCCATGTTCTAAGAATCATCACGTGTCTGTACTTGTGAAAGCCTGATATACTGTCCTGAGAACTAACACTTAAGAAAATGTTTAACCACTCGAGGACATATACTGCAACTTCACTATTCTAACATGTTGTTGTTGAAGTTCCCTCCTTTTTCAGATTTAAATGCTTCTTGTCACGTATGCCTGGGGTATAAATAAGAGTGTAATCCATTGTTGAGCAGAGTCTCAGAACTCCACTTTCAGAGTCTGGGCTCTCCATGATATCATGTAATAAAACCCTCTAGTCTGAAACAAATCTCTGAGTCGGCCTGATCTATTCTGTCTGCTGCTCCTGAGATTTTTTCCCACAACATTAACACCTATCACCCTATGAGGATCAAGGATCAACTTTATTCACCATATACACACAGTGGTCACTTGTTTTTAAGTAAACCTGTATAGCTGTTAATGCAAGTATCTAATCATTCAATCACATGGTAGCAACTCAATGCATAAAAGCATGCAGACACGGTCAAGAGGTTCAGCTGTTGTTCAGAACCAATAGCAGAAGGGGAAAAAATGTGATCTAAGTGACATTGACCGTGAAATGAGTGCGGTTGCCAGATGGGGTGGTTTGAGTATCTCAGAAACTGCCAATCTCCTGGGATGATTGCACACAACAGTCTCCAAAGTTTTCAGAGAATAGTGTGAAAAACAGTTCTGTGGGCGAAAGCATCTTGTTACTGTGAGAGGTCAGTGGAGAATAGCCAGACTGGTTAAAAGTGACAGTAACTCAAATAACCAGATGTGACAAAAGTGGTGTGGAGAAGAGCACTGAATGTACAACACATTGAACCTGGAAGTGGATGCGTTGCAGCAACAGAAAACCAAGAACAAGCATTCAGTGACCACTTCGTTAGGTACATGAGGTATCTAATGAAGAAGCCACTGAGTGTATATTCACTCAGTTCGCTATTTTCTGTGATGTCCTGGTCAGGGCATGATTTGAAACAAAACATTCAACAATTATAAAGAAAAAAGAAAATAATTACAAATTAAAAAACTAAGAACGTTAGAGGTTAAAGGATGAATATGGAATAAAATGTGATTAAATACATAAATACCAGCAAGTATTTACAAAGTAAACATTATAAAAATTGGTTTAAAGTTTTTACAGTGACAGGGGTAATAGATAGAGGGAAATGTTGGGCTTACTGGAATGGCTGATCAGATTAAATGCCTGCAGGAAGAAACAGGGGTGTGAAGTTTTTGTTTTAATAACCCTATAATGCTTTCCAGAAGAGAGAGTTTGGACAAGGCAGTTTACAGAGTGGCAACGTCCACAATGGCTTTTCCCACCTGCTTCTTTGACTTGGACACATGCAAATGCTATAGTGATGGTAGACTGTAGCCGATGGCCTTTTCTGCTATAGTTGTTGTATATTGTGAGATGATGCTGCACTCAATTAGATAGTAATGGCTGGTGTGAGGATGCTTTCAATGATGGCAGTGTTGAACTGCACCAGCGTGTTCTGCGGAAGATGGAATTTTACCAACTGGAAGAAGCACACGACTGTGAAAAAGTCTTAGGCATGTATATACAGCAAGGGTGCCTAACACGTTTGCACAGTACTGTATTGGTCAACGTGGAGTGAAGAGCAAGTTTGTCAATCTGGTGGGATCAAAGGATGTTGGGAATGGTGAGGGTGTTGTGCAGCCGGAGGAGTGAGGTTTGAGAGACAGAGGAGGGGTGCTAGCAGTGGGGGAGGGGCTTCGGTGGTGCGGTTGTAGACACACCCAGCCCTGAGACAACAGGCAAGGTAATTTGCTTCCAGACAACTATAATTACAGAACATTTCACTGGTTCTTCCTGTGCTCTCCCTTCCCCGTCTCCCAACCATGATTCTCCTCCCCCTGCCCCCTTCCCACTCTCAGATCACAACAGAGATTCATATCAGAATCAGGTTTATCATCACTCACATATGTCATGAAATTTGTTTTCTTTTGTGGCAGTAGTAAAGTGCAATACATAAAATTACTACAGTCCTGTGCAAAAGTCTAAGACACTCTAGCTTTTTTATCAATGAAGGGAAATAAGGATCTTCTATAAGATATCCTATGAAATACTGATGCCCAGGAATCTGAATGTTCAAATGGTACTAACTGTAGAGTTATTGATGCTGAGTGGGTGGAGAGCAGACATATATCTGCTTTCTTTTTGCAGTTGATAATAGTCTGAAGGCTTTTCCAGACTGAAGGACAATCGTTTGCAAGAAAGTGGTTTTCCAGTTTTACTGAATTGGTATTAGGGAGCTCTGATTTGCCCTCTTCAGCTTGTACGTGCCCTTTTTCGAACTTTCCTTTGCCACCCGCCCTGAAGGCCACCTCCATCTCCAGATGCAACTCAGGTCTGCGTTGAACCGAGGTTTATAATTGCTGAAGCTTGTGATTGCTTTTGTGGGAATAATGGCATCTTCACAAAAGCTGATATGGGAGGTAACTGTGGCAGTATATTTGTCAATGCCGCCAGAACTAGTCCTAAAAAAGTTCCAATCTGTGGAATCAAAGCAGTCTATTATCATTTCTGTGGCTTTATCAGACTATATTTTTACAACATTGTTAATGGGCTAACATCATTTTCAACATTTGCCTGTAAGCAGGGATGAGCGTGGTCAGAATGTCCAAGGGGACACAGGATGTGGCATCCACATCCAATATATCATTTTCTGCAACTTCCTCCATTCTCAGCTTCCACAGAAATTGATCCCCCTCCTGGCCCATATCCCTACAACCGTGCTAAGTGCTATAGCTGCACCTACACCCAACACTCACCCCCTCCCTGCCCTCATCACCATTCACAGCCATAAACAGTCCTTCCAAGTGAGATGACGTTTCACCTGAAAGTCTGTTCGGGTCATTTATTGCAACTGATGCAGGCTCTTTACATCGGTGAAAGCTGATGGGGGACTGCTTTATTGAGCACCTTTGATCTATCCAGCTCAATATCCAGGATCTCCCAGTGGCCACCCATTTAAATTCCAGTTCCCTCACCAACATGTCTGTCCATGGCCTCCTCTACTGCTATGATGAGGCCAAACTCAGTTTGGAGGAGCAACATCTCATATTCTGTCCAGGTAGTCTCCAACCTGATAGCAAGAACATTGATTTCTCTAACTTCCAGTAACTACTTCCCTCTGATTCTGTCTCCTCCTTTGTTTTCCTCATTCTGGTGGCCCTCCCATTCCTTCTCTTCCCCTCACCCACTCACATGACCTGCCTATATTCTCACTCGGGTTCCCTGGCTCCTTCCCTTTACTCCATGTCTACTGTCGTCTCCTATCAGATGCCTTCTTTTCCAGCTCTTTATCTCTGCCACCTATCACCTCACAGCTTCTTATAACATCCCCCTCCCCACTGCCATACATCCCCCTTGCCTGGTCTCATCTATCATCTTCCCTCTCGCCCCATCTTTTATTCTGGACTCTGTTCCCTCCCTTTCAAGTCCTGATGAAGAGTCTTGGCCCAAAACATTTTTTGAGACTTCTTTTAAAAATGGTTTCAAAGTGAATATTTTGACCGATATAAATGAAAATTTTGTTCTGGGCATGAGGAACAGATTCAGAATTTTTATAACATGTGGAAAGCTGTAGCAGTCCAGTGGTTATGATAGTAATCTTCAGCATATCACTTCAAATCCCATGATGACCTAGCTGTAATGTTGAGTTCAATAAATTAATGCAAACAGTCCAATCCTGCTATAAAAATGTATATTATTTATTAATGTCTTTCATTAATATCCAAATGCTCATTAATACCAGGCGTTATAGGGATGAATATCAAATTTGCAAAGGACACTATTCATCTCTTTCAAGTCCAGCCTATGTGGGATTCCAGCCTTGTAGAGTGTGATGGATTCTTAAAGTCAATGGAAAAGGAGATGAGCAATCTGTTGTCACTCACACCTCAATGACGCTGAAAATGGGCAAAATGGTGAAATTTAAGAAAAAAAACTTGAGTGGATGAGAATAAACAATACAAGAACGAACCAGTAAAAGATAACTTTAAAGATGATTTCATGGAATGAGTAATCAGTTCCCTGAGTAAATTTCCACTAAAAGAAATGTACAATCATTTAATAATCAACTGGACACTGCTATGTGGGGAGCAAGAGACTACGTTAAACATACAACACAGGAACTGACCTTTCAGTCCACAATGTCTATGCTAAGCACGATCCCACATTAAACTACTCCCTTCTGCCTGCACACTGTTCCTATCCGTTCATTCCCTGCATTTTCATGTGCTTGTCTAAAATGACCTTAAACACCACTACCTAGCCTAGCAGTGTGTTCCAGGGACCACCACTTTCTATGTAAAAATACCTGCCTCACACATCTCCTTTAAACTTTCTCCCTTTCACTTCAAAGCTATGTCCTCTACCATCTGACATTTTCACCCTGGGAAATAGAACACATACCTTATTTAACCATAATATTGTAAACTTGTATTGGGTTCTGATGCTCCAGGGATATTAATCCAAGTTTGTTCATCTTCTCCTTGTAGCTAACACTCTATACTCCTGCCACCATCTGATAAGCCTCACCCTCTCCAAAGCCCTTGCATCCTTCCTGTAATGCAGTGACTAGAACTGCAAACATAACTCCAAGTGAGTTCTAATCAAAATTCCATACTGATGCAACGCAACTCCCTGACATTTATACGCAATGCCATGAGCAATGATGGCAAGCATGAAGTAAGCCTTCTTCACCACTGTCGTTCCCACTTTCAGAGCACTACAGATTTGCCCTTTGCCCCAGTGGAATCCTGCTTGTGGATCCTAGGTAATCTACTACGCCATAAGAAGGAGCATGCAGCAGGGAGACTTAAGTGATCTTGCAACCAGTGGATCAAACTTCTGGAGTCCTACCAATCTAGTTGTGAATCTTGGTAGAAAATCAAACAGCTAGCTGGAACACCCCATCTTCAATAATGGCAGAGCCCAGCATCCAAGAGTTATAAATAAGGTTGAAGCATTCACAATCATTGTTCATTGTTCATTCAGAAGTAATGACTGGATGACTTAACTCGGCTTCCTACTAATATCCTCACCATTATAGAAATCAGTCTTCAGCCAATTTAGCTTATTTGCTGTGACAGAGAGACTACATGACCAGACAATATTCCAGCTGTGGTATTCAACACTACACTTCTATCCTAACTGTTCCAGTACTCTGCCGACAAGAATAGGTCAGAGACTGGGGATTTGCAGTGAGTCACATATTTTGACACACCAAAGCCTTTCCACAATTAACAAGAAACAAATGAGTGTGATGCAACAACCTTTAAGAGTCTGGATATACAGCTCCAACGACACTGAAACTTAACATTATCGTCATCATTGTCGTTCATTATGTGCTCTGTCAGATGGTGTGGACGGACGACGATTGTTCTTGGCAAAACTTTTCTACAGAAGTGGTTCACCATTGCCTTCTTTTGAGCAGTGTCTTTAAATACGAGTGATCCCAGCCATTATCAAAACTCTTTGAAGACTGACAGGGGTCAATGATCGCATAACTAGGACTTGTGATATGCACCAGCTGCTCACATGACCATCTACCACCTGCTCCCATGGCTTTTCATGACCCTGATCGGGGTGGGTTGGTGCTAAACAGGTGCTACACCTTGCCCAAGGGCAACCTGCAGGCTAAGTGAGGGAAGAAGCACCTAACACCTCCATTGGTAAAGACATATCTCTACCCTGCCACCCAAACGCAATGTCATCCAGGACAAAATTGCACCTTTTTTGTTCACCTCGATCATTCAGTCCTTCCCTCACCAACAAATGGTGGCAGTATTGTGTACTGTCTACAAAATGCACTGTTCCTTTTCAACTGGAATGCTTTGACAGCTTCTGTCAAACCCAGACTAAGAACAAGGCCCCCTTGTGCATGAGAACATCGCCACCTGCAGGTTTCCTTCCAAGTTGCACACCATCCTGTCTTGAAAATACTTCACAGTTTCTTCAATGTTAATGAATCTACATTTTAGAATTCCGTTCCCAATAGTTTCATGTGAATTTCTTCAAGTGTCCAGGTGACCATCTCTTCAAGAACAATGTGGAATGAACAATAAATGCTAGTGCTGTCAACAATCGCCATATCCATAAAAATAAATAACACTAAGAAAAGCTTTATTCACACTGCCCATAATCAAGATTTTATAGATCTCATGTTGCTGGTCCTTCATTACCAGTGAACACTGGACTTACACACAGCTAAAATGAAATTCAGAGTCGGATTATGATATCTTGAGTTCCTGTGTAGCAAGTGCGTTTGTATTTAATCTAATCCACCTGCAGCCATGAGCATAGAATCATAGATATTTTTGGCATAGGAGGAGACCACTCGGCTCACGACAGCTGTGACCCTTCTTGCAATAAAATGGTTTCAGTAAGGTTAGTTCAATGGCTTTCTGAACTGTTAGAAACTTTTTGTTAACGCCTTGAAATGATAATTATGCATCTGCAGGTTGTGTTATCTATTACCCATTCTCTTTTATACATGGTGGGTGGACAACAAACTTGAAATGACGTGCATTTGCTTCTACAACACTACAGGGGATAATTAGTACATCTAACAACCTGGGGACTCGGTAACTGATTTTTTTGTGCTTACGAAGACTAGCTCTAAAACAACTGTTGTTCTATCCTTTTCTACATTTCCATCACAATAGTGATTAATGCTAATAAAAATCATATGAATGTTTCCCTGATTACAACGATTGAATTGCCTTTCTCTTCTTTTAGTATGACATCAACTGGAATCATACAAAATAAAACCCTTAAAGGTACTAAAATTACATTTCTGAAGTAAGCATCAACATTGTGTGGAAAACATCTTGTGTGGTCCCAGTACCCAAGAAGGGCCAACCGAAAGTCTTGAATGACTACTGTCCATTGGCCCTGATATCACACATCATGAAGTCCCTAGAGAGGCCGGTCCTGGCTCACCTCCGACTCCTGGTTATATCAGCCTTCTATCCTCTGCAGTTTGCCTTCCAGGGGCATATTGGACTCAATGATGCTGTCATCTACCTGCTGAACAGAGCCTCCTCCCATTGGATAAGCAGGACAGCACTGTGAGGATCATGTTTTTGATTTCTCAAGTGCCTACAATACTATACAGCCCTCATTGCTGGGGGGAAATCTCCATTCAATGCAAGATGGCACTTCCAATTTGTCCTGGATAATGGACTACCTGACAGGCAGACCACAGTACGTGCAGCATCAGAGCTGTGTGTCAGACATGGCTGGGGCCCCACAGGGGACTGTATTGGCTCCCTTCTTGTTTACCCTGTTTACCTCAGCTTTAGATACAACATTTAGTCATGTCATCTGCAGAAATTCTCTGATGACTCAGCAATAGTTGGATGTATTAAGGGAGAAATGAGAGGATGAACACAGAACCCTGGCGGAGGACTTTGTCGAATGGTGCAAGCTGAATCATTTGCAGCTCAACATCAGTAAGACAAAGGAGATGATTATAGACTTTAGGAAGAGTAAGACTGCACTGTTACTATTGTTGGTGAAGACAAGGATGTGGTGAGGACCTACAAGTACTAAGGGGTGCACCTGGATGACAGACTTGAGTGGGCACCAACACAGAGGCTGTGGACAAGAAGGGCTAGAATCAACTCTACCTCCTGAGGAGACTGAGGTTCTTTGGAGTATGCAGGCCTTTCCTTCATGTTCTACCAGTCTGTTGTTGCCACCACAATCTTCTATGTGGTGGTGGGCTGGAACAATGGCATTAATGTGGGTGATGCCAACAGGCTCAATAAACTGATTAGAAAGTTTGACTCTGTTATAGGAGTCAAACTGGACGCACTGGAGGCTGTGGTAGAACAAAGGACCCCATGGAAAATCCTGGCAATTCTGGACAATGTTCCTCATCCTCTGTATGCCACCTTGGCTGAACAGAGTTTAGTAATAGAGTATTTCAACTGTGATGCTCCAAAGAGCGCGATATGAGGTCATTCTTACTCTTGGCTGTGAGGCTCTATAATGAATCAACCTATAGCTGGGAAGTGATGACCCCTTCTTGTGTGACTGATTGTAGTAACTTATTTTTTATTATTTCTACTTCTCTTCTAATATTTATAGCTGTACTTTTGTAATGTTACTGGCATCAACAAAGTATCTATCTATCTAAGAAGTATTCTTTCTCCCATTATGTTACGTTCTGATCTAAAACTAGGCCAAGGTTTACAGGGATGGAATTATGAATATGGCAAAACTACTGAGGAACCATCTGTTGTTGATTATCACAAACTAAGCACAATTTTTAAAAATAATCTCCTTAAAATAACAGAGTGCCCATGGTTCTGACAATTATTCTTAGAATTATTGGGGGTGGCAAGGAGAAAGCAATCTATACTTACTCATATCAAAGACATCTTTTATTGCGCTGTCTTCGCTGTTGATTAATGACTCACTGATCTCTGTGCTGAAGCTGGGATCGGTTTGCAATGTTGCTAGAGCCTTCATGTCGAGATGTTGGGTGTTGACATATGTTTGAGGTTCTCCACCTTTGGGTATGTGAAGTCTCACCTCAGGCTGAACATATAAGTCACTTGAAGAGCCTACAGATAACATAAGGAAAGTAAAAGAGTCTGTCTTTAGAGAACCGCAGGGAAACAAGAGTTTAATGACTTGGAAGACAACTCCAAGGGGGCAGCTACAGTGTGGAGAGGGCCATGGTTTCTACCTAATATAATTTACTTTAAATCAACATACTACATTACTAAGGTGATGAGCACATCTTAGATGTAACCTTCTAATTTTACAGTCCCATGCAACATTCTGGGATATCTTCCAGATTTTACTCATCTTGATCCATTAGTGCCCTTTGCTTCTAAGAGCATCTGTTGAGGAATGTGGGGTTACTTAAATATCTAGGAGGGAAAAAGGTAAAAAGTTATCAACCAGATAGGAAGCAAAAAGAAATATTACTGATACGATCATGCCGAACATGTTAAATATTGAGTTTGCAATTTTGCGTCATTCCAATCCAAACTTCAGAGACTCCATCTTTGAATGGGACATCATGCCACTTTGCTTTATTTCTGGTTTAGTTTCCTACTTTCTAATGACCCTGTGTCTGAAGATTGAATTAGGGTTGGCAGCAAAAAAAAATTTGGCATTCAGAAGTCTTCCTCATTCCAAAATTCTCAAAGGATTACCATACAAGTAATTTCTATAACTCGTGTTATTACATTTGTTTCTCTTTACATGCATTGTCATTTCATTTCAAAGCTAGTATTCAATCACTTTTCACTCACCATTGTATTGCACAGAGAAGTACAAAAATGTTTTGTGTCTTTTTATTGTTCTAAACTTAATCACCACGGGAAATACAATGATAGAGCAGCTCAGTTGGTTTTGCATTGACAAAAATTGATAAGTTATTTGAAATTTATTTAGCATATAGTTAAAGAAAGGGAATCACTAGAATGCACAGATCATGTATGGGTGGTCGCTATTCTTCTGTGAGTGCTCAGGTTCAATGCTCCAAACCTAATACATTTTTTTAGATATGAAAAATGGCCTGGTGGACTAATGGGTTCTGTGCAAATTAGTTACTTCCAAATGGGTGGCTCTACAGGTTCTCCACTTAGAACTGAAAACCCCAGGAAGAGAGGAGAAAATTCCACAGGACCAATGCCATTTTCCTGACATGATTATTCAGTAATCTTCTTGTGATCAGACAGCTGAATTGATGTAACACCCACTGCTCCTTTTAACTGTGGGTACGTGGAGTCCTGGTGCCAGTGTTTTTTTGCTTCCATCTCTGAGGGCTTAATACTGCTACTTGTGTTCCTGTGGACTTAGGCAGGGGTTCCCAACCTGGGGTCCACGGACCCCTCGGTTAATGGTAGGGGCCCATGGTATAAAAAAAGTTGAGAACATCGATAAAATATGCTATTACAGCTGTTTCAAGTGCATTGTTGGAGGTGGCTATGTGTCACTTGCTGAAAATTTTGACCCCCCAATTTCTGTAGAAAGTTAATTTCCTGGTTTCCTGTACTGAGCTCTCCCGGGGGTATACTGATCAGCATTTTTCCATAGCCTAATCTGCTGAAGTCCATATCTAAGTTCTCATCAGCAGAGATATGTGGGATCTCCACATCAAAGATTCCAACATCTGGGCCATGCCATCTTCCTAATGCTGTCATTGGGCAGAAGGTATAGAAGCCTGAAGACTTACATCACCACTACTTCCCTTCAACCATCTAGTTCTTGAACCAACCTGTGCACAATCACTAGCGTTTAATAGCACCCTGGCCACTTTGATCGCGTTGCACTAAAAATGAATAATTTTTAGTTCTAACTGTGTTCATTCTTGTAATAATGCACTTAATTTAAGTTTAATTTATTTTTCCTGTGAATGCTGTTTAAATGATGTTACATGTTTATGATACTGCTGCAAGTTTTCATTGCAGATGTGCATACTTGTGAAAATGACAATAAATGACTTTGATTTTTGACTTATGATCTCTTCTCCTTGAAAAGCTACGCATCTGTTCTCCTTTATTCAGACCCTATTTGGTGCACTGCTTAGATCAGAGCCTCACCAGGCACAGAACCCATCTCAGTGCTATTCTCTAGCTTACACATTATGGAGCTGATGGCTATGAAATTGAGTGATGTTGAACCATCTTGTTCATTATATTAATGCTTTCAAGCTTTCTACAGGCATGTTCCAGTTCTCTAAGAATGGGTGAAGGAGGCAGTGAAGAAAGGATGAAGGACATACTCATACTATCTACATGAAACAAAAGTGAAAAGTGAGAAAGAGGTTTAGATATGAAGATATCACCCTCTTCCATGCATTAAGACCCATCATGGGCAGGGCCCTCAGCAAAGGTCCATGTCTTGGTCCCCCAATATCTTTGAGTTAGAATTGCTACTGTTAATCTGCCTCTTTGTTTGCTTGATAGAGAAAAGTGTGATAATGAATGACAGAAATCTGGTTAATTTGGGTTATCTTGGTATTGATTTGAGTCCTTGGTGAAACACAGCCATTATTTACGAGTTCACTGATAGAGATTACCAGCAGGTAAGTGTTGAGCATGGGGCTCTGAGCAGTATTTAATTCTGGTGGTGTATTTCAGAGATTGGTACCGTGTGGTGAGCGACATTCAAAATCCATTCAGGACTATCATATGATAGAATACTCTCCACATTGCCTGGATGAGGGAAGTTCAAAGAATGTTCAAGAAGCTCAACACTATTGAGGACAAAAATAACCCACATGATTGTTATGCCACTCCCCGCTAGACATCCATTTCCTTCACAGCAATGCAGCTACAGAGTGAACCACTGCATTTCACAATGCCTCAATGTACACGTGACAGATAAAGCTAATCTTCACAAAGTGCATTGCAAAACTCTAAGAGTGCAGGCCCTTTGTGCAAAAGTATATAAACTTACTCCAGTATAAGCCTTCCCTCCAATGCAGCCCATAACTCTTCATTGTTTCTTACTTCCATGTCGCTAAGAGTCTTTGAAATGTCCTTATTGTATCTGCCTCCATCATCAGCCCTGGCAGTGTGTTCCATATATCCACCATTATCTGTGTAAAGAAAAACTGCCTCTGACATCTCCACGAAACATTCCTCCACTGATCTTAAACCGCTGCCCTAGGTGCTCCATGTTCAATCTATCTAGGTCTCTCATAATCTTATATGTCTCTCTCACTCCAAAGAGAAAAGCCATTGCTCATTCAACCTTTCCTTGTAAATTATCTTTCACTAATCCAGGTAGCATTCAAGTGAATCTAACCCCAAGGAAGGGCAAGTAGTCCTGGCACATGGAAGCACCTCACCTCCAGGTTCCTTTTAAGCCACAAGTCATCCTGACTTGGAAATACATTAATCTCTTTTCATCATTCTTGTACCTAAACCTCTCCCATAGTGAGTTTCCCTTCACCAAAGGATTTTTTCAGTTCCAGAAAGTGACTTAACTTCTCAAGTGTTTGTAAGGGATCGACAATCCATATATGATTTTATTTCCTACAATCCTGTATTTTTTTTCCTTTTATATATCTTTATTTTTGAACAATATTATATAATCTATTTTTCCATTCATTCAGACAATGTATCCTTAGTAAGACATTAATACCTTAATCAGTTTTGTTTTGTCTCTAAAATTTTATCTTTTTGTTTTAATCTTTTCAGCGACTGCTCCTTCTTTAAAATCTATAATTTTCTGTAACTGTATTATATATTGCAGACTGTAATCAGATCTCTTTTACCCTCTTTCCCATTGTCCCACTATTGGAAGGATTTCCAGTTAGTCTTTCTGTATCTGTATCACACCTCCTCTCTTTCCCAATATACACCCATCAAGATAATTCTCTTTAATAGAGATTATTCCTGTTAGCATGTTTTTCGAAAGTAAAGACACTATAGAAATGTAAATAATTCCAATAATATGAATTAGAATTAAGTAATACTTCAAAGGTAATAATAAATTGAACACAGTTTGTCCACAGCTGGGACTCTGCTTCCAGTTTTAAACAGTACACTTAAAAGCATTGCAGTTACAAAGAACATAAAGCATAAATTAATTATTATGTTCACAGAAATAGACAAGTATAATTATAAGGAAGACTTCAGTTAAGAATTGAAATGGTGACCTTGTTTCTGCATGAAGGCCAAGATAAAATTTATTAAGGATTTGTTGCCTTATGAAGTGTTTTGATATGGTGGTTAAGGTAAAACATAATTCTAGTTTATATATCATGACAATGATAAATTTAAAACTGCTTTTGAAAAAACGAGAATACCTGGTGGGAATATTTTTTATCTACAGAGGGTAGTTTAAGTATGAATGTTTTGCCATAGAGGCCAGTTGAGATTGGACTATGTTTAAAGGAAATAGTTAAATTACAGTATTACAATAAAATACAAGAGTATGAACAGAATTAAACACAGGAAACTGGGTGATCATCAGGAGGGAGAAAGGGGATAGGCAGTCTGTGCAGAGTTCCCCTCAACAACAGCAGTACCCTTTTAGGATACTGCTCGTGACTTCGTAGAGGAAAGGCACCAGCGGTCAAATCTCTGGCACTGTGTCTGGCTCTGTGGCTCAGAAGGGTAATGGGGAGAAGAGGTGAACTGTAGTGATAGGGGATTGATTGATTAGGGAACGTTAAGGCACTTCTGTAGACCAGACTGAGATTCCTGAGTGCCAGGATCAGGAACATCTTGAATTGAGTACAAAGGGTGAGCAGCCAGAGGTCATGGTCCACATCGTTACCGATGACAAGGGTAGGAGAGATGATGATGTCCTGCAAAATGAAGTTAGGGAGTCAGGTGCTAAGTTAAAGGACAGGACCTCCAGGAATATGATCTCAGGATTGCTGCCCATGCCATTTGCTGGTGAGGCCAATAAATAGAATGGTCGTGCAGTTTAAATGAGGAGAAGGAGATGGTGCAGGAGGGAGGGGCTTCAGATTTTTGGATCATTGAGCTCTCTTCCAAGAAGATGCAACCTAAACAGAAGTGACAGCATGCACCTGAACTAATATTCTGGTGGGAAGGTTTACTACTGCAGTACATGGTGGGTGGGTGGGGAAGGTTTAAACCAAAGTTGCTAGGGATGGGAATCAGAGCACCAAACAAATATTGGAGTAGTTGTGAAGGAAAATGTTGTTAAGCCTATATACAAAGTCATGAATCAAAATGTCGAGCATGGTGGGACTTAAGTTCTGAGCTGCGTATATGTCAATATAAGGAGTATTGTAGGTGGGTAAGCTTTGGGCATGTATCAGCAGGTGGAACTATAACACTGTAGCCATCATTGGGACTACTAAATTTGTCTGCCATTTCTTTGTCCCCCATTGCTATCTCTTCTGCATCATTTTCCAGCGGTCTGACATTCACTCTCACACCTCTCTTACTCTTTGCGTACTTGATAAAACTTTTGGTATCCTCTTTAGTATTATTGGCTAGCTTGCCTTCAGATTTTATCTTTTCTGTTTTTGTGACTTCTTAGTTGCTTTCAATTGGTTTTTAAAAGTTTCCCAGTCCTCTAACTTTCCACAAATTTTTGCCATATTATAGCCCTCTCTTTTACTTTTATGTTGTTTTTGACATTCCTTGTCAGCCATAGTTGCATCATCCTCCCTTTAGAATACTTCTTCATCTACAGGATGGGTACTTCATAGAATACACCTATCCTGTGCCTTCTGAACTGCTCACAGAAACTCCAGCCATTGTTTTGTCAACCCTGCTAGTGGCCTCTTTCAATCAACTTCCACCAGCTCCTTTCTCATGCATCTGTAATTCCTTTTGTTCTACTATAGTATTGATATATCTGACTTTAGCTTCTCCCTCTAAAACTGCAGGTTGAATTATATCATATTACAGTCATTGCCTCCTAAAGGTTCCTTTACCTTAAGCCCCTTTATAAAATCTGGCTTATTATACAGCACCCAATCCAGAACTTCCTTTCTGCTAGTGAGCCAGAATTGCCTTCACCCTAGTGGGCTTAACCACAAGCTGCTTTAAAAAGCCACCTTGTAGGCATTCTATAAATTCCCTCTCTTAAGATCCAGCACCAACTAATATTCGCAATCAACCTGCATATTGAAATCTCCCATGATTATATTAACAGCGCCCTTTTACATGCCTTTTCTATCTTTCATTGTAATTTGTAACTTCTAGCTACTGTTCAGAGGCCTGCATATAACTCCCACCAGCATCTCTTTACCCTTGCAGTTTCTTAACTCTACCCACCATGATTCTACACCTTCTGATCCTGTGTCAGGTCTTTGCAACGATTTGATCTCATTTTTACCAACAGAGATTCCCCACCCCGTCTGCCTATCTGTCTATCCTTTCAATACAATGTGTCTCTTTGGATGTT
Organism: Hypanus sabinus; assembly: GCF_030144855.1. Classification (NCBI taxonomy): domain Eukaryota; kingdom Metazoa; phylum Chordata; class Chondrichthyes; order Myliobatiformes; family Dasyatidae; genus Hypanus; species Hypanus sabinus. The sequence goes on from NC_082710.1 coordinate 46,182,385, forward strand.
AAGCTTCTTTCAGCTACGACTCAGCAATGTCAACAATGTCATAGTGCTTGGTATAATATCATCAATAAGGACTTCCAGAAATCTTTCTAAATGAGATGATTGTTTTGTCTTATATTATTCTCTTAACTGTTTTTTGTTGTACATTCATCAATTGACTCAATGACACCTATTGCCCGGAGGGTTCTTTACTTACCAGATTGGCCGACTGTATGTCTCCACTCTTCACTGTGTTCCTCACCCAGTAGCTGGCCTTGGTAGTAGCTTTGGTCTTGTCCTATGGTCAACACTGGCTACAGTAACAAAGTAAAATTGTTCAACACTAAGTGTTCCAAGCCTAAAATAACACAGAGCAAGAAAGATTAAAAGAATACAAACATTTCTCTATTTGGAATGATGCTGCAAGTGGGAATTAACCAGAGTTTTCTATAATTGTAAATGAAATTCCACTCTGTTTTACTGAAATCTCTTGGAAAGTTTCTGATAAACTTTATAAATTTGATTTTGTACCTATTCACTTGCTTTCAGTGATTCCTACATTTTAATCTCCAAATTTTCTCCTACATCTTTCCTGAAAGATCTTCATTTATATTTTTGTTTTTATGTATGTTATCAGTTTTGATACCACAGTTGTAGATTTTTCTGATTCTTCTCTAGTGCCTATATATTTTTATTATTCTAACTGTGATCCAAACAAGTTTCTATACATTACCTAATTCTTCTATCTTTATTTTAACTTTCTATACAAGAACCAAACATTTGCTTCCTTCCCATCAATAATATTAAACTTTACTAATGCCTTTTATGTTGGTACTTCAGGATCCTTGGCTCTTCTACCCCATTTAAAATCCTATACGTGAAGCAGGTGAAATGCACATTTTGTTATTTCCACTACCAAGTATACCATTTTACATTAATACTAAAAGTAATTTTTCTTGTAACTATATGGCCTTTCTGTAAGTTTTTAGTACCTTCCAATATTTAATCAAAGTCATTCTCACCATTAACTACGGAACCTAATTGCACTTCCGGGTTTTGAGACCAAAATGTTTATGGAAAGCATGAAAAGTGAACCCAGCACTCGTCCCTGTTGAGCACCACATCCCACACATTATTTCCTGCTCCTTTCAGAGTTAGTTCATTCGCAATTCTACTTGTTGCCTGATTCCCAGAGATCTGACCTTTCTTAAGGATCTAATATGCAGTTTATCAAAGAACTTTTCGGAAATCCAAATTTACTTCAGTTGCATTACTGTTGCCTATTATTTCCATTGCTGCTTTGATGAATTTAACATGGTCGATCAAGCATTTAAAAGTCATGCTAATTATTCTAATGTTTTCCAGTTTTGTTACTTTAAGGCTCCATCTTCTTTCTTGCCTCAATAGTCATCTAAACGTAGGATAAATCTTAATTATAAAGTTGATAAGATGTTATAATTCCACTTTGCTAAGCAAAAGGTCATTCCTACTCTTGATTGCCATACAATACTCACAGTGAATTAATCAGCAGTCAATTGCTTTCTATTTCCCCATTTCTTTACATTGGCTCATTACAGCAATACTATTCCTCTACTAGCTACAAGGCAACAAGCTCTCCTAGCTGCGGCATTGTGCTGCTCAAAGATTTACATGCATTGGTCATAGGAACCTATTGAATCTTACCCTAATATTTGACACTTTCTTGAGTCTGGCTGAGAGAGTCTGACTAACTGTAAATCACAGATTAAATCTATGCAGTTCAGGAAAATGGAATGCTGTGCCCATAACTTCAGTGGTAAGTGCTAATCTATCTTTAATCATGAAAAAGCTATTATTTAATTTGGACAAAACTTTGAATATTAAGATACTCTTTGAATAATTTTTCTCTGCATCTCTGATATATTTTCTTTCTTAATTATTGTTTTAAATGTTATATTAGAAAAGAATACACAGCTGTTACTTAAACCTATAGGACTACATTGTGCATTGTTTATAATCTTAAGTTCAATTATGAATAATTCTATTCTTAGGCTATGCTTAAGCAATTAAGCATCACTCTTAAATACCAAAGCTAAAAAAAATCATATGGAGAAAATGAAAATTTACTAACCTGGTTAGCATCAGGAGGACGTGCAGGCAGAATCTGGTTCAACCCTGGATGTTGAACTTCTCTAAGTCGGACATCGATAAACCCACCGGGAGGAGGGACTTTCCCTGGAATGCTGTTATAATACGGATGTTCCGTTGCCTTTTCATCTTCACCAAACCAATGTGATTCTTCCAAATTTGGCACTCTGCATGAATTTAGAAGATGTTTGATTCACGGAACAAAGACAAATAGAGTTATATTCTTATATAATCCAGACTATTACACCACAAATATCAGAATACTGATATCAATGCCATGAGGAAATGCATATTGCCTTTGTCCCTGAGAAATAATATTCCTTCTTGCTGAAACTCATTAACCCAATGTGCTTGCTTAAGCAGAGACCTGGACCTCGATATAACTGTGTTTGGTCTAAAGATCAGCAAAACACTCAAACCTTATGGGGTTGTCCCCTACACTTCAACATCACCTGAAATATGTCCAGCCCTGACGTTAAGTAGATGATAATCAGCTTGAGGCTCAGCCAAAGGAAACGTTAGGGTTCTTGAATGAGGTCAATTTTCATTCATACCAATATCAAAATCTCCTCTGCTTAATCCTTCCATTTCTAATCTGATCTAACTGGTATTCCTTAAAAAGATCAACGGGGTCTGTTACTAAAAAGTTAAACACATCTTTAAAATATGACCATGAATGATTGTGGTAAAACGGAATGGTTCTCTTTCTCGCTTCTACTTCTCTAGGTCACCACCAGATAACTTTCCCTCCTCTCCCTTCATTGTCTGACAGGCCGAGATGAACAAACTCTGCTACTCAGTCTAAATACATCACTGTGCAATTGGGTGTTGGACTTCCTAACCAACAGACCATAGATAGTTAGGATGCACAGCCACTGCTCCCTCCCTACCATCCTCAGCTTGGTTGCCTCCTACCCAGGGATATGTGCTGAGCCCACTGCTGCACACTCCACTCACACATGATCGCACGGCCAAACACTTGAGCAATCACATTGTCAAGCTGGCTGATGACATGACAGTGGTGGGGCTCATCACTAACAATAATGAGATGGCCTACAGAGAGGAGATGGAAGAGCTCGAACCCTTGTACCAGGAAAAAAAAACCTCTTGCTTAATGTCAGCAAGACAAAGCAGATGGTTATCAACTTCAGGAGAGCTTGCGTCACTCGCTTGCCTCTTTATGGTGGCACAGCACCAGAAACCACCAGCAGTTTCAAACTCCTGAGAGTATATATCACACACAACCTCTCATGGTCCCAGAGCACATCCTACACTGTTAAAAAAAAGCTCATCAACACCCCCACCCACTAACTCCACCACCTCTACATCACTTCCTGTTAGTTACCTATCTACAGTCTAGTGTCACTTTAAGGGCATACAATCTATTGATGTATATAAGCTACCTTATGTGTATATATATATTTCTATTCTTATTATGATGATGTTCTTTATATTTTGTGCTTTTTGTGCTCTGTGATCCAGAGTAACAATTATTTCATTTTCCTTTACACCTATGTACAGGAAATGACATTAAACAATCTCAGGTCTTTATTCACTGTTCAGTATCACAGTAACAGCTGGTAAGACAGCTTCCTTAAACTGATCTTCCTTAAATCCTCAGAACTGACATCTGTTGCATGTCAGAAACATATTGATAAGGGCTTCTTTCTGATTTTCTTGACCCACAGGCCTCTTACTCATTGTGTTAAGTCCACTATTTAGAATATGAGACAACCAAGGCAAGAATCTCTCAATAAATGTTACCGCCTGGATGAGTGATTTAATGAGATGAATCAAGTTTTGTTTGCTATTTATCTTTTGTTTCTTCAATAAATACAATCAATACTAGCTTATTATTTCTTTGCCAATTAACCTTATATTTCCACTCCAGGACTCACAGGACTGACCAGATGCAGTAACTTACTTCGGAAGCCTGGTAAGAGGGCAGGGCTGTTGGTGAGACTGAAGCAGAGTAGGTTTAAGTCCCACTCCCCATAATTCTACTAGCTAATATCCTGGCTATTGAGTGCATAGTTGATGAGCTAAGAGCGAGACTGGCCTTACAAAGAAAGCTGAGGGACTGCTCTTTTCTATGACTCACCAAAATGCAAGTTACACCTGTTTCTCCTGACTGTGCCACACAACCTGAGGGCTTCTCAATTCACTGAATAGATCGTATGGCAAAGATACTGGCAGAGAGTTTGGCTTCCCAATCAATACCTTGTGGTGCTCAACCCCGGTGAGTTCCTGCTCACCCAGCCTGTACTAGCTAATGATGAGGTGGCACTCCTACTAGCTGTCACAGGAGTTCACTTCAGCCATCCTAACATCAGTCAGCATCCCATAAGACTATGAGACGTATGAGCAGAATTAGCCCATCGGGCCCATTGAGTCTACTCCGCCATTCAATCATGGCTCATCCTTTTTTTTTCTCTTCTCCTCAACCCTAGTTCCCAGACTTCTCCCTGTAACCTTTGATGCCATGTCCAATCAAGAACCTATCAATCTCTGCTTTAAATACCCCCATCGACCTGGCCTCCACAGCTGCATGTTTCAATAAATTCCACAAATTCAACACCCTTTGGCTGAAGAAATTTCTCTGCATCTCTGTTTTGAAAGGTTGCCCCTCTATCCTGAAGCTGTGCCCTCTTGTCCTAGACTCTCCTACCATGGGAAACATCCTTTCCATGTCTCTGTCTAGGCCAGGGGTCGGCACCCCGCGGCTCCGGAGCCGCATGCAGCTCTTTCATCTCTGTGCTGCGGCTCCCCGTGGTTTGTTAGTTTTTGAAATGTAATTCGAAATTTGAAGATTATGGTGATCTTGTACAATCTAAATAAAACGTGGCGACCCCATTTCCTGGCACATCCGAACCGGCTCACAATTAGCCACCGTTCCAGCTAAGGGAGATAGCGAGATAGCCTACGGGGGTTTGTGAGTACGTGTCTTTTGGAGCATCCGTACCCACGGGGGGCGGGTTGAGGGAGGCTTTAAAGCAAGGCTGTTTAGTTCGAATAAAGTTATCTTCAACTGCAGTGTCGTTATTTTAGCGCTGCATGTAGCACACCGCTACAACGTGTTTTTTATCGCTATTAATATACATCACCACTGCCAATGCCTGACACCCGCCAGTGCGCACTTTCTTTTAATTCTTCGATCCAAGGTAGGCTAACTATGGAGTAACCTTCAACCCAACGTCTTTTTTTCGGAGTTCAAAATGTTTTTGTTGCATGCAGAAATGTAATTTCGTTTTCTCTGCAGGAGTTCATCAATTTCATAAATGCAACACATTATAGTTTGTTTATACATAGCATAAAGGCAAAAAAAAAACGTTGTATGCAGTGTTATTTCATTTTAAATGTCAAACGGGTTTTGTGGCTCCCAGTGTTTTCTTTTCTGTGGGAAATGGGTCCAAATGGCTCTTTCAGTGGTAAACGTTGCCGACCCCTGGTCTAGGTCTTTCAATATATCAAAAGGTTTCAATGAGACCCCCCCGCCATCCTTCTAAATTCCAGTGAGTACAGACCCAGAGCCATCAAATGTTCCTCATATGATAACCCTTTCATTCCTGGAAACATCCCTGTGAATCTTCTCTGAACCCTCTCCAATGCCAGCACATCTTTTCTAAGACGAGGGGCCCAAAACTGTTCTCACCTCAGGCAGATGTGAAAGATGCAGTCAATGAACTATATTCTATTGTGATGTTCACCTTCCAGTCAAGATGGAGCCTGTGTACAATGCTCCTTTGATTAACATCTTCTGGATAGATCATGAAACCATATATTTCACTTCTTTTATGTCTTTTATATTTGTTTTTAATCTTGAATATGATTCTGGAACTGCTGGGACCTGTGATTTGCAGTTTGGAAATCGTTTGGGTGTTTCAGCAATCTGCAATCTCAAGGGGATTCCAGGAGGCAGAGACAGCATGCCCTGTGCCAAGAAGACTGAAAGTTCATGTTTGACTCCATTTTGTGAATTAAGGCTTCCATTGTTCACCGATTAAAGTGACAAGGGTGATTGGAACACTGGTGCCTGTCTTTTTATCATTGGTGAGATCGTTCTGCTGCTGGAGAGGGGAGAATTTTTATCATTGGTTAGATCGCCCTGCTGCTGGAGAGGGAGAATTTTTATCATTGGTGAGATCGCTCTGCTGCTGGAGAGGGAGAATTTTTATCATTGGTGAGATCGCTCTGCTGCTGGAGAGGGGAGAATTTTTATCATTGGTGAGATCGCTCTGCTGCTGGAGAGGGGAGAATTTTTATCATTGGTTAGATCGCTCTGCTGCTGGAGAGGGAGAATTTTTATCATTGGTTAGATCACTCTGCTGCTGGAGAGGGAGAATTTTTATCATTGGTGAGATCGCTCTGCTGCTGGAGAGGGAGAATTTTTATCATTGGTTAGATCGCCCTGCTGCTGGAGAGGGAGAATTTTTATCATTGGTTAGATCGCTCTGCTGCTGGAGAGGGAGAATTTTTATCATTGGTGAGATCGCTCTGCTGCTGGAGAGGGGAGAATTTTTATCATTGGTGAGATCGCTCTGCTACTGGAGAGGGGAGAATTTTTATCATTGGTTAGATCGCTCTGCTACAGAGAGGGAGAATGTTGACCACGTTTTCTGCGATTTGGATGTGGACTTGGACTGTGAAATTTTTTTCAGTCTTATGGTTTTTTTGTATTCTGTGATTTTCATCCAATCTTTCTCCTTTTGTGTGTGTGTGTGTGTGTGTGGGACTGGGATTTGGGAATCGATGTGCCTGTTCCAATTTTGTTAATTTTTTTGTGCAGGGAGGAGGGATTTGAGCATTGACCGTGCCGCCATTCTTTTCTTTCTTGGTGTCATGGCTATCTGGATAAGAAGAATTTCAGAGTTGCATTCTTTGATAATAAATGAACCTTTGAACCATGAACCATGATCAACAGCCTTGAAGTGGGATACCCCGAAGCCTTCTTCATCATTGTCGGTGATTTCAGAAACGCCAATTTCAGGAGTGTGTTACCAAAATACCGCCAGCAAGACTCCTGTCCCACTAGAGGCCCAAACACTCTTGCCCATTATTACTTAACTATCAAAGCCACCTACTGAGCCAACACCCCCTTCCCACACTTTGGGAAATCAGATCACTAGAGTTGTCCCTTCACCCTGTTATCAAACAGAAACCGTAAGGTGAGGATCCAGCACAGGAGGTTGCACATAATTGCTTTTAATGAGCAGGCAACCTAGATGACTATGTCACCACTGTCAGGGATTTTATCTGTAAGTGTGTTCGGGGTGTATTCTGGAGTTATGGAATATAACAAATATTAATCTCAAGAGGAACCGATCTTCAGTTCTGAATGTGAATTGTAGATTAGATTTAAAATGCAACTCAGAAAATGGCCTTTCGGGTGTCTGTGAAGACGGAGGTATTTGAAAATTATATGTAATTCAAAGGAAGCATTGTAGATACATTGTAATTATAGAATTGCCCTGCCATTACATTTGATCTTTAGCGTATAAAAATGTCACGTAATATTGGATCGGGGGGGGGGGGGGCCTCTTCTTCTGAAAGTGTCTCCAGTATGATGCCCGTCTTGTTGAATAAAGACTTCTGTATCCCCATTTTAAGTTCACAGTCACAACAAGTGTATTGAGGACTGTGTATCAAAAGAGGGGACTCCAGGTATTCCCAAAGCTGAAACAATAGATAAACCAGGAGATCCACTTCCTACTTAAGTCTACATCTGCAGCATTTGTGCAGGGAGGAGGGATTTCGGTATTGATGACCGTGCTGCCATTCTTTTCTGGAGAAGATCCAGAAGCATGACTTCTGTAAAGCCGCCAGCGATGCCAAGAAAAAATTCCAGTCCAACGTAGAGTACCACACTGACTGTCATTTGTGGCAGGACTCATGCTATAAAGGACAACCAAACAAAGTCAGGCAAAACATAGCCAACAACAGCACTTCCCTTCCCAATGAATTTAATGCATTCTATGCAAGTTTTAAACAGAAGTGAGTTGAAATTTCACTGCTCAGCCCAACAGCCTCCAATGCACTTGAACACACAGCCACCACTGCAGATGTAAAGATCAGTTTTCTGGAGAATGCATCTGACCCAGTTGGTGACCCTGGCCACATACTTAGATCCCCAGCAAACGTTCTGTGGACATTTTTAACAACTCACTGCTTCAATCTGAGGTTCCTACCTGCTTTAAGAAGATCACTGTCATTGTGCCTCCGAAGGGCCGGCATGGTAGTGTAGTGGTTAGCACAGCACTTTCCAGTACTGGCGACCCGCATTCAATTCCTAACATTGCTTGTAAGGAGTATGTACGTTCGGCCCGTGACAGTGTGGATTTCCTCCGGGTGCTCCAGTTTCCTCCCGCAGTCCAAAGATGTACCAGTTGGTAGGTTAATCGGTCATTGTAAATTATCTAGCACTAAATTGGTGGGTTGCCAGGCAATGTGGCGTGAAGTCTACTCCACACTGCTAATCATCATCATGAAGTGCTTCAAGAAGCTGCTCATGGCATAAATTAACTCCAGTGTCCCAGACAACCTAGACCAACTGCAATACGCCTACAATGGAAGCAGGCCTATGGCAGATAGCATCTCCCTGGTCCTTCACTTTTCTCTGGATCTTCTGCAGAATAAAGACACACCTAAGTACTGACTACGGGTCCACCTTCAACAGTATAATTCCAAGCAAGTTCATCATTTAACTTCCAGACCTGGGACTGAAGACTTCTCCCTGCAAATGGATGCTTGACTTTCTGCCCAACAGAGAAAAATCAATAAGGATAGGCAGCAGCACAATTATCCTCAAAACTGGCACCCCACAAGGCTGTGTCCTGAGCCTCCCACTCGATTCCCTGTATGGTCACGTCTGCATTCCCAGATTCTGCTCTTTGGAGTTAGAGGAATGTAGATGGCCTCATCAGAAAGAATAAGTCAGAGTACAAGAAGGAGATAGAGAGTCTAGTGACAAGATGTCATAACAACAATTTTCCCCTCAACGTCATCAGAACAAAAGGGATTTTCATTGACTTTGGGGAGGGGGATCATTGTTTACATTGACAATGATGAGGTCAAGAGTGTTGAATGCCTCAAGTCCCTTGGTGTGAACATCACCAATAGTCCATCCTGGTCAAACCTCAGTGACATCACAGCCAAGGATATTCACCAGTGCCTCTATTTCCTCAGGAGGCTGAAGAAATTTGACACATGCCTTTGATCCTTCCCAATTTTTATCAATGGGCCATAGAAAACGTACTATCTGCATGCAAGTGCTTTGCCTGTGACAGCAAGGAACCACAGCGAGCTGTGGACACAGCTTAGCACATCATGGAAACCAATCCCTCCTCCATGGGTTCTGTCTATATTTCTCACTGCCTCAGTAAAGCAGCTAGCGTAATCAAGATCTCACCCAACCTGGCCAGTCTTACTTCCCCTCCTTCCCAACGGGAAGAAGATATAAAAGCCTAGAAGCGCTAGCCACCAGGCTCAAAGACAGCAAATCCCGAAGTTACAGGACTAGTACAATAAGACGGACTCTTGACCTCACTACCTAACTCATTATAACCTTGCTTCTAATTGTCTGCCTGCTCTGCACGTTCTCTGTCACTGCATGCATTACTCTGTCCTTGTTTTACCTTGGATTACTTCAATGCACTGTTGTAATAAATTGATCTGTATGAATGGTATAAAGGCAATTTTTCCCTTGTACCTTAGTACATATGACAATAATAAACCAATTTAACAATGAACAATTTTAATTTTGTTGAACATCCTGTTATTGGTATGTATATATATATCCAAAATCCTCCGGAACAATATTCATGGAACGGAGGCATTTCTTTTTACTAAGCATATGATTATCCTCTTAAGGATGCAGAGTGTTTTTTTGCATTTGTATAGCCAGATGGCTGCAGTTATGGATGCACATTTGACAAGGCTGCCATTGATTTGTTGGCGATGAATGTTTCAGCAACTTCCATCACATTCTTCTCTTTATTTATCTTTCAATTGTGCGAGGAGCAGACCCATCCAGTCCTTTGGGCCCCGTTGCACCAGCAACCCCACAACCCCTAATCTGATCATGGGACAATTCGCAATGACCATTTAACGTACACAGTACACCTTTGGACTGAGAGAGAACTGGAACAGCTGGGGGAAACACATGCATTCCACGGGGAGGCTCCTTACAGAATGGCGCTGGAATTGAACTCTGAACATCAGAACGGCCCAAGCTGAAATAGCGTCACGCTAACAGCTACACTACCTTGACGCCCAAATTCTCATCTATGTAGGCAACCTGTTTTAACAGCAACTTTCAATAGATAAATGGCACATATTGTCACACCAGTATTTTATCAAGAAACTAAACTGAAACATGTAAATCAAAATCTGCATTTAGAAGCGCCTGAGAAACTACTAGCTGATTATTGAGGGGGTATTTTGCAACATCCTCCAAACTTGTTGGAAGATTCGTGCAGACAACTCCCTAGTGTACAACTGAAGAAACTTTCTGCTGTTCAGCATCACAATGGCAGAACACAAGTGAAAACTGTAAAGAAGGTGTATTTATTCACCCTTGACCAGTGATTTCATTGCTAATGTCATTTTTGTACATTGTACTGTAAATTACTGCTGAGAAACAGCAATTGCCGCTCTTAATAATGTATCACTGTCACATATAACATTTTAAACTCTCCTTAATTCGAAATCAGAAACAGAATCAAATTTAATATCACTGGCTTAGCGTCCTGAAATACACTGACTTACGGCAACAGTACAACATGATATATGATAATATAGGAAAAAATGAATAAGTAAATCAATTACAGTAAGTATATATATGTATAGTAAATAGTTAAATTAAAATTAATGCAAAAACAGAAATGATACAAAAATTATCATTATTTATAATATCTTGCAGTCTCTGCAGCACTGTCATAATAGTGTGGTGTGAAGGTGTGATGTTTGAGATAGCCAATCTGTTCCAATGGCAAAACCAATCCATTGTAAGTTGCTGTAAGGAAGTGAACCAGTACATGCAGCGAGAAACTGAACTTCTCCCTCCCTGAATCCTGCAATGCATTCAAGGCTGGTGAGCATTTTTAGCCGAACCAACATTTGGTGGGGTTAATGATGGCAAGTTGAATCCTTTCCTGCAATAGAGTTGAGTCCTTTTTTTCGCAGTGGGGATTCAAGCAGAAAAACAATAGAATGTCACTTCTTTGTTATTTCAGCTACTTAAACTAAGAAAAATCTGTCTACTGAACCTGTCTCATTTATTGTGCCAAGGGAGATGCAAGTTTTAGGTAATTTGCATTTTTAAATTAATTCTGTAGTTAACTAACTTAAATGTATTTAAATCTATTTTCTAGTGTTATTGATGTTTATTGTATTTAGTTTTTAATAATAAAAACATTATTTATTTTTATCAGTATGATTAATATTTAATTGTTTTTATTTTTAAATGTTTATGAACTTTAGAGACATTCACAGACCTTCAAATGATTTGGATTATTTTAGCAGCTGGTAATAAGACTGGCAGCATGATTTATTGGGCTGTCAAGGCTCTTTTGAGGCATCGGTTGGTATTTTTGACAAGAATGTCTTGTGGAGTGCAGGGCATTGCAGGCAGGAACTACCTTGAGAGACCTAATTGCCTTGCTGATAATTGCAGGAAGGGGAGTTGTGAGTGTGAGTGGTTCATTAGGGTAAATTGAGAACAATCCTCTGGGGCGAATGTTGTCGAATATTTCTTCAACTGTGGAGCATATCAATACTTTCTTTTCATGCCTAGGTAATTTCTTTTCAGGTGTGATGGGGCCATTCATACTCTCTGGTGTACTTTATATGCCCAGCTGATCAAATCAGATTTCCTAATAGTGAATGCTGGCAGTTTCGAGTTTTGTTGATATGGGTACTGAGATTTTTTTGATTGTTTACCCACTTTTCATGTTTGAATTCTGGCCATTTAAATACCTAGGGAATTAAATTCCTTACTATTGCTTTCCACTTACACCCACAAAATGTGGGATCCATAACAAGAAAAAATTAATTTAAATGCTCCTGGTGCTGTTATTTCAAATTAAAAACATACATATATACAAGATTCATTTGTTGAGAATGATTCTGAGGCAATACACAATTAAATGTCATTATAGGAGTAGTTTTCTGACTTCAAGCTTCCTGTAGGAAGCCTCATTTGCCAGATGCATATGTTAAATTTTTAAATGAAATATTTATCAAAATGTATACAGAAAGGATGTTAGTTTGACTATTGTTTCTGTGCAAGTTCAAGTTCAAATTTGTTGTCATGGGCATGCCTACCCAGGGTATAAATGCCACGAAAGCTTGCTTTCTGAAGTGCAGCGACATCATGAACATAGCAAATATAAATTAAATATATTTACATTAACATTAATTATTTATAACTCACATGACAGAATAAACAAAAATAACATACTGAGAGAAATGTGTTCCAGGGTGGAATTAAAGTTTCCTGTTGCTTCAGGGTCCTGGTGGCAGCAGGGAAGAATCTATTGTTGAAATTTGAGTTATGGGTCTTCAGGCTCCTGTATCTTCCAATAACTCTTAGCTAAAATTCCTCAGGCACTTCATTGGCCTCAAGAATTTCCTATGCACTTTTCTTAATGCTGTCATGTTCTTTCTGTAATCTGGTGACCAGAATTGTAGACATTATTTTTGCTGAGGCCTCACTCCTACTTTACATCCTACAGCTTGTCTAATTAAATATAACTTCTTAACCATTAATCTATCTGGTCTAATGCTTTCGTGGATCTATGAACATTTAGCTTAAGCTTCTCCTTTCCTCTATACCTTTCATTACAGCATGGGAACAAGTCTTTTGACCCACTATATCTGCGCTGACCAACAGGGATCCAGTTAACCCTAATACCATTTTTTTTCATGAATGTCATCAGCTAATCCCACCGTCTATTCTTAGTTCCTCCATCTGACCTACATGCAATCACAAGGACATGCAAACTGTACACTGGCAACAGTCAAGGTCAGAGTCAGGGTCAGACCTGAACCTCTGGAACTACAAGGTAGCTGCACTACCTGCTGCATTACTCAATTCCCACGTGAGTACACTGCTCCAGATATGTTAATTCACACTTCTCCGGATTGAATTGCCATTGTACTAACCTGACAATGATGTCCACCCATTGTCTGAGAAACATAGTACAAATAAGAGAATGATAAAAGGTCATCTCCCTTATATAGGGACATTCTTTCTCCCTCCAAAGTTGCCTCACGACCTGTTGAATATTTCAGTTTTATTTTGTATTTCCAACTTTTGCATCACTATCATTTTTTTCCAAATCTTCTAGGAAAAAAAATTAACAAAAAGCAGATGCCTGAACAATGCAGCTGACAATTTCCTCAAAATATAAGGAAATTATATAAGGAAGGTTTTCAATGCTTGCTGAGGGATTTGGACTAGCTGGAAAATGGGCTGAAAAATGGCAGATGGGGTTTAATACAGACAAGCGTAAGGTATTGTACTTTGGAAGGACAAACCAAGGTAGAACATACAAGGTAAATGGTAGGGCACTGAGGAGTGCAGTAGATCAGAGGGATCTGGGAATACAGATACATAATTCCCTAAAAGTGGCATCACAGGTAGATAGGGTTGTAAAGAGAGCTTTTGGTACGTTGGCCTTTATAAATCAAAGTATTGAGTATAAGAGTTGGAATGTTATGATGAGGTTTTATAAGGCATTGATGAGGCTGAATTTGGAGTATTGTGTGCAGTTTTGGTCACCGAATTACAGGAAGGATATTAATAAGGTTGAAAGAGTGCAGAGAAGGTTTACAAGGATGTTGCCGGGACTTGAGAAACTGTGTTACAGAGAAAGGTTCAATAGGTTAGGACTTTATTCCCTGGAGTGTAAAAGAATGAGGGGAGATTTGACAGAGGTATATAAAATTAAGATGGGTATAGATAGAGTGAATGCTAGCAGGCTTTTTCCACTGAGGTTAGGGAAGAAAAAAATCAGAGGACATGGGATAAGGGTGAAGGGGGAAAAGTTTAAAGAGAACATGGGGGGGCTTCTTCACACAGAGTGGTGGGAGTGTAGAATGAGCTGCTAGATGAAGTAGTCAATGTGGGCTCACTTTTAACATCTAAGAAAAACTTGGACAGGTATATGGATGAGAGGTGGATGGAGGGATATGGTCCAGGTGCAGGTCAGTGGGACTAGGCAGAAAAATGTTTTGGCACAGCCAAGAAGGGCCAAAAGGCCTGTTTCTGTGCTGAAATGTTCGATGGTTCTATGGAAATAATTAATCTCATTACTGTTTTCTGTTAAGTTTTACCAAGCTTGAAATTAGGAATAAATTAATATCTATAAATGAAAGAAGTATGTACCATGCATGTAATGAATATGAAGAAATGCAGAACTGTTTTCATTTCAATTGAAGAGACCTTTGTCATGTTAATTGCTACAATTCTACAGGTATAGACACAACAACAATTCTTCACATTCAGCTATATTACATTTGTCCTATTATTCAGCGAGAGATCAAGAAATCTAATCACAAAGCGAGAGGCAATAATTGAAGGATAAAGTTGACAGAAGAATTGGTTGGTTATCCATTATTACCTTCTCTTTTAAGTTGTTAGTAAAAAGTACAATCAAATAATTTCTATTGTCATGGTAACTGATTGAGAAAATGAATCATGATTTTATGTAATTGATTTTTTAAAAAAAGAACTGACTTTTCAAGCCCACACAATGTTCTTTTAAGTGTGATAAATCTTACTCATTACCTTAGAATCAGCACTGCCCTTTAAATGTTTTAATCTTTCCAAACCTCTTCTAAAAGAAATTTAGATCAACGTTCCAGTATGTAACCAATGATATACGTATAAAAATGGTTTGACTAAGGGAAGCATTCTGTTATTCTGAAACTCCAAATGTAACGCCAACATAAAAATAAATGGTAATGTTACAGAGATGTACTCCAACTGTGGAACAACTGCGGTGTAATCATGATGTATACATACTTATACTTGAACTTTGTACGTTGAACTCTGGACCTTGTCACATATGGACTAGACCTGGATTCCAGAATGATGTCAAAGTGACTGCCCTTGATAGTTATGTCAAATTTGACTAATGAGTTACAAAGCACTGAGGGAAAACTGAAGTCAATTACCAACAAGGGAAGAGAAGCTCCAGTCGGTGACATCATACAGAGAAAGATAGTTGTGATGATTTGAGGTCAATCATGCCAGACTAGGACCATAAGACCGTAAGACATAGGAGCAGAACTACCCCACTCAGCCCATCAAGTCTGCTCACCATTTCATTATGGCTGATCCCAAATCCCATTCAACCCCATACACCTGCCTTCTCGCCATAAACTTAGATGCCCTTGCACCTCTGATGTTTGAATTTTCTCCCCATTTAGATAATAGTCTGCACTTCTGTTCCTTTTACTAACATGTATGGTCGTACTTTTCCCAACACTGTACTCCGTCTGCCATTTTTTTCCTGTTCTTCCAATTTGTCTAAGTCCTCCTGCAATCACATTGCATCCTCAGCACACCTAACCCTTCACCTATCTTCATATCTGCAAACTTTGCCACAAAGCAATCAATTCCATTATCCAAATCATTGACAAACAATGTGAAAGGTAGCGGTCCAAATACTGACCCCTGAGGAACACCACTAGTCACTGGCAGACAGCCAGAAAAGGTCCCCTTTATTCCCACTTACTGCCTCCTACCTGTCAGCTATTTCTCTGTCCATGCCAGTATCTTTCCTGTAATGCAATGGGATTTTATCTCGTTAAGCAACCTCATGTATGGAACCTTATCAAATGCCTTCTGAAAATCCAAGTAAATAACATCCACTGCCTCTCCTTCTCCACCCAGCTGATAGCTCCCTCAAGGAACTCTAACAGATTTGTCAGACAAGATTTCCCTCTACAGAAACCATGCTGGCTTTGGCATCAGTGCAGGAATTCCACAAGGCCCAACGTATTTCAGCTGTTTAATCAATGTTGTTTATTCCATTATAAATTTAGAAATGTGTACCTTTACTGAACATAGCAAAGTACTCAATTCCATTCACAATTCCTCAAACAAAAAACTTAATCATTGCCTGAATGTTGCAAGACTCAACAACATGCAAGTATTGGCTGTTAAGAGAAAATTTTCAAAGTATTTACACCTTCAGCAAGGCACAAGTAAGGAGTGGGTTGGAATACTTGCTTGGTCGAGGCAAGAAAATCAGCACCATCCAGGACAAAACAACTTGCTTGACTGGCAGCCCTCTGAGTAACTAGACACCCCTTCCCTCCACCAATGGTGCACAGTCACTGCAATGTGTAGCATAAATAGGAAGCTACTGAAGCTGCTTCAATTGCTCTTCCCAAACATACATCTCTACCACCAAGAAGGGCAAGGACAGTGGGCGCATGGAAGTTGCTAAGCCCGCATTTCTTCACAACCGAATCTTCCTGTCCAATAAAACTGACAAACCGCACAAGAAGAACTAAAACAATTCTAGGAGGTCCCCCACCATACTCTAGGGCAATTTAGGGTGGCCAATAAATACATACCTTGCTGGAAATTTACCTGAGAAATTTATAATATTTTAAAAATAGTGTAAAGCTTTTCCAGTGTAAGTTCTGTGAAACTGCAGGACACTTCCTTGCCATTCAACACCTTGATGACGGTATTGAAAAAAAAAACAGTCACTGAGCTGTCAGGCATTTCAGGCCATCTGCTTCGACATAGGCAGCTAGAAATTCTGAACTTTCTAACATCTGATGGGAAATTGCTGGCAGAGTCAGAGAAACAGCAGCTGAGTCCCACAGAAACCTGATGGACATGCTTTTCTAACTTACCGGTTTATCACTTAATGCCAGAACTTTCCTCCTCCCAGCACATTGCCAACTGAAAATTTCACCTCATATTTATGCAATAAAAACTACTCCTGAATGACTTTAGTGCTACTATTTTAATATTAATTCCAGAATTATAGTGAGATCTGAAGAGCTAGAGACTGACTGGGACTACATGTTACAACCCAAGCATTAAAAAAATGTTATGTTTACCATCTCAGATGAATTGACTGAAGACAGACTGGGAATTGTTTTACATTTAAATTTATGCTTTCTTAACACTCAGATTAAAAAACCCTTATCAGCAGGTGGTTGATTGTTTACATATCTGTACTGACAGAAACAATTCCACTGTGCATGATAATATTTGAAATGATTATCAAGCATCTGCTTGGTCAAAAACAGTAAAGTCGTTACAATCTCTTTAGTTGCAGTTTAGTGAAACAAAGGGGATTAATCAGAAAGGAATACAGCATCATAATTCATTTTCTTGGAATATACTTAACTGATGAATGGAATGGGTTGTGTGGTACATTATTGATCAAGTCAAAATAAAGTATTTGCTCCATTCAACATTTAGCTTGCAGTAGCAGATTCTTCAAAAAGAATGGAGCATATTTATTTGTACTTTTAATCTTCATATGCAAAAATAATTACAAACAAGCTAAAATCAGAAATTAATGTAAAATGTGCAAAGGTGCTCCTGAATGCTTTATAAATTCATTTTAAAGAGAAAAATAATAATATTTTTTGTGATCCAACAGCCTTATTGCATTAGATTCCTTTCATCCACCATCTCCTTGCATTCATAGAGCCACAGAACAAATCTAGAACCTAAATGATACAGGAATTTAAATCTGGTTTCTGCATTGCAAATTAGTTCTGAATGATAGATTAAACCATCTCATTACTACCATTCCATGTAAATACATCTTCACAATCCCATTCCAGATATTAGTGATTATGTACTTATGGAAATTGTACTTTAAATCTTTCGCTCCTATAAGCTGGAGGAAGACTGCAGCAGGAAAAGGGAAAATTGCCATACTTACACATCTCTGAGTTTGAAATCTGAACAACATTATAAGGATTGTTTCTAACTTTGAACTTGGTTTTACAGTGCCTCAGCTAGCAATGCTTGATGGCCATAAAAATCTAGTGATGTTGAACAGAGTAAACTGTGTTTTACGCAATACTGCTGGTTAACCTTTTTACACTAGGTGCTTATAAAAGGAAAGATTTCCATTCCCACTTCTAACATCATTAACTCCAATTAATACAATTAAACTTCCAATTAATAATAGGGAAAAGATGGAGAATTTCATTTACATTCAGTTTCCCGCTACATGCTTTCAAGAATTCTACTCTGAACTTGCTTTTATTGGTTTTTTTTAGTTAATAAAAATACACTTCTAAAATATATTGTTAATTAGAATAACAAAACGATTGATAAGACTAGCAGTACTCACCTGCTGTGTATACTAGATATCTTAGGAGGACACTGTAGATATTGCTTGAATCGAAGTTCAAAAGCTTGGCCTATGGTACTGATAACATCTTGAGCCAACCCATCGCAGCATTCCAATATATGGCATGCTTCAAAAACATTTAAGTAACAGCAGTCACATTTCAGCTTATATATGATTCTTCTTGAATTAACTTTAGCCGTCAAATTAAGCACAAGATTCGTTCCACTAGCTGCAAGTAAATCAATAGTGGCAAATTCACAGAAGTAAATTCACTGTATTCACTGCATGGCAGAACAACACTGGAATTGTAGTCTGACTGGTTCACTATGGATTCCACAAAATGGATAACTCGACACATGTATGTGGTCAAAATAGGAATTGGTAATGGTTTTGCATTATCTCAATGAACTGAGTTAAATGTTTTGTTGTTCTAAATGATGTAAGCAGGCTTGGCTACTTAAAAACAAGGTATTGTACGATATGGAATTCTTTAATGCTTTTATTAATTAGACATTGAGGTTTTTTCCCCCTAAATCGCTACCAGAAACAAATGTTATTTCAGAGCTATTTCCTTCACATGAAGTACTAAAATAAAATTTCTACACATTGCTTTGGTATTTCTATGCCTTGTATCAAACTGGGAGATTATATTAATTATTTAATAAAATCAATTCCATGCCTAAGTAACAGCACCACATGGAACACTGATCTGGCAGTTAAAAGTAAAGCCAGGGGTCAGCTGACAGAAGTACTTCAATCATACTCTTTGGAGAAGCTGTTATTTTAATTGGCCTGTAAATCATACCTTTTATTTCGTTTCTAGAAGAAGCAACGCAAGGAGAAATATTCATCAGCTATTTTTTTTTCCTTCTATTGGAATAAACCTTTAAAAGTAATAACTGAAGAAAGCCATTCAGTCTTCTGGGTTTGCACTTCCATTCAAAATGAGCATGGCTGATTATCTATTTCATACCCTATTCTTGGCTTCTCTCCATACTCCTTGATCATTTTGACATCAAGAAATGTACCCACCGTTTTCCACTGTATTTAATAACTTGGCCTCTGTTGCCTTCCATATTAGAGCCTTTCATAAGTTCACAACCCACAGGGGGAAGAAATTTCTCCTGATCTCAGTTCAAGCTCTGGTTTTTGATTTTCCATGCTCTCAGAGCTTTCTTCCTGAATCTAATCTCTGTAGTCCTGTTAGCATTTTATGTTTCTTTGAGGATGTCTTTTGTGCTGTAGTGAATACAAATCTAACCACACCAATTTTTGCTCAAACGTTCAATCCAACCATCCTAGGAATCAGACTTGTTAAGTTCTGTTACACCAACTCCATGACAAGGACAACCTTCCCAAATAAGGAAATCAAAGCTGCACATTAAACTCCAGAACAACTCTCATTAAAGCTCTGCAGTCGGTCATCCTGGCTCCTGTACTGAAATGAAGAGCAACCATTTTCTTTTTTGAATCCCCTATCACAATCTTTGTCTTACCCCCTTGTGCAGAGAGTAGATGACTTCTCAGCAAGTATAGCTGCTAAGAAGTCATCTCCTCTAGCAATACCCGAAGGATTATGACTACAGGACGATACTATGCTAGCTCTCTTTTTCTACTTTTGGTGGTTCCCAATATGTAATCCATACACACCTCACCATCATGGGTGTGTCAGAATAAGCCCATAGACTGTTCCAAGTACATCATGAAGGTAATTGGTCACTCCAATTGCAGATTCCTCCTGCCCACATAGAACAGAAGCGGGATTCTACAGGTCAGTGTTCCCCTGCCATGTATTATAAATTAAATGTAATGTTATTATGTCCTTATCTTACTCTAGACTGCATTCGTCAGTGGGTTGCTGGCCTAGTGTACATAGGGGAATCTAAAACATTTGTAGTCATGTCACAATCATATGTTCAGATTCATGGGACCCAATGGTAGGGATACCTTCACTCCATCATTAGAATGGGGCAATGTTGAACCAAAAGGACAGAAAGCCTTTAGATACTATTTCTGAGGCAGGTAAAGTAACTCTGTCTCAAGAAGCACCATATTTCAGCTTTTAATCTGAAGAAATGGAGAAAGTAAATGATTTTGATAGACCGTGTTCTTCATATATCAATTCATTTTAATGTGGGGATGTAAAATGAAGAAAGTCCAGTAAAGCCAATCAACAATTTGATGTACGTCAGAAATATTTATGACAACATAAGAACATAAGAAATAGGAGCTGGAGTCGGCCACCTGGCCCATCAAGCTTGCTCCCCCATTCAATAAGATCATGGCTGATCCAGCTATGGACTCATCTCCACCCACCTGCCTCTTCCCAATATCCCTTAATTTCCTACTATACAGAAATCTATCCAACCTTGTCTTAAATATATTTACTGAGGTAGCTTCCACTGCTTCATTGGTAGAGAATTCCACAAATCACCACCCTCTGGGAAAAGCATTTCCTCCTCATCTCCATTGTAAATCTACTCCCCTGAATCCTGAGGCTATGTTCCCTAGTTCTAGTCTCACCTACTAGTGGAAACAACTTTCTTGCCTCTATCTTATCTACACCTCTCATAATTTTATATGTTCCTATAAGATCTCTTCTCATTCAACTGAATTCCAGTGGACACAGTCCCAGGCAACTCAATCTCTCCTCATAGTCTAACCCCCTCATCTCTGGAATCAACCTGGTGAATCACCTCTGCACTGCCTCCAAAGCCAGTATAACCTTCCTCAAGTAAGGGGACCAGAACTGCACGCAGTACACCAGGTGCGGCCTCACCAGTACCCTGTATAGTTGCAGCATAACCTCCCTGCTCTTAAATTCAATCCCTCTAACGATGAAAGCCAACATTCCATTTGCTCTCTTGATAGCCTGCTGCACCTGCAAACCAACCTTTTGTGATTCATGCACAAGCACTCCCAAGTCCCTCGGCACAGCAGCATGCTGCAAATTTTTACCATTTAAATAATAAGCTGTTCTTCCATTCTTCCTTGCAAAGTGGATGACCTCGCATTTACCAACATTGTACTCCATCTGCCAGACCCTTACTCACTCATTTAACCTATCTATATCTCCCTGCAGACTCTCCGTATCTTATGCACAATTTGCTTTTCCACTCAATTTAGCATCATCAGCAAACTTAGATGCACTACACTCAGTCCTTTCTTCCAGATCGTTAATGAATATTGTGAACAATTGTGGGCCCAGCACCGACCCCTGTGGTACACCGCTCATCACTGATTGCCGACCGGGATAACACCCATGTATCCCAAGTCTCTGCTTTCGATTGGTTAACCAATCCACTATCCATGATAATACATTACCCCAACTCTGTACTTCCTTATTTTATGGATAAGTCTTTTATGCAGCACCTTATCGAACGCCTTCTGGAAATCCAAATAAATAATATCCATCTGTTCCTTTTATCCACTGCACTCATTATATCCTCAAAGAACTCCAGTAAGTTTGTCAGACACACCTGCCTTTGCTGAATCCATACTGTGCCTTCCCGATGGATTCATTTCTTTCTGGATGCCTCGCTATTTCTTCTTTAATGATAGCTTCAAGCATTTTCCCAACTACAGATGTTAAACTAACTGGCCTATAGTTACCTGCCTCTTGCCTACCTCCTTTTTTGAACAGTGGCATGACATTTGCCATCTTCCAATCCACCAGGACCTGCCCAGAGTCCAGAGAATTTTGGTAAATTATCACTGAAGCTTCTACTATAACTTCTGTCATTTCTTTCAGTACCCTGGGATGCATTCCATCAGGCCCAGCGGACTTAGCTATCTTCAGGCCCACAAGTTTGCTCAGAAACCAAGGGGGTTTCTAAATAAAAAATTCATGAATGTTAACACCCTCAAGAGTCATACAGCATGGAAGTAGACCCTTTGACCCATCTCACCAATGTTAACCAAGATGCCTACCTGAGTTAGTCGCACCTGACTATATTGGGCTCATATCTCTCAAAGTCATTTCCATCCATGTACCAAACCAAAAGTCCTATCAACTTGTAAATTATACCCACCTCAGCCACTTCCTCTGGCAACTCATTCCACATACTCACCACTCTGTGAGAAAGCTGACCCTCTCAAATCACCTTTACACCTTTCTGCTCTCACTTTGAACCAATGGTCTCTAGTTTTACATTCCCCTACCCTGTGAGAGAATAATTACGTGGCCCAACAACCTTTAACCTTTTGCACTGAAGCTAAATTTATGCAAAGTTCTCTTCTATTTAAGTAATTCCCGAATATTCATCTAACACCCACTTTGTCTTTGGTATGAAATCTAAGCAGCCAAATACCATGGTCAAAACAGCAATGGAAGCAAACTACCATCAAAAGCCCAGTATTAATATTGATTATACATTTACTTCAATCCTACAATACGTCCATAGGGAAGAAAGAATTAATTGAAGTCAAAGGGAGTTGAATTAATTTCTCTGTATATCTTGCCTCTACATTATAAATACATGCTTTCTGCAAAATTGTAATAAATCTCAGCCTACAAATTGCCTTTGATAACATTAGCATAACTCTTTTATGCACCTTTATTGTATTGTACTATCCACTGTTCATACGCTGCCAATAACATCATTAAAATTTAAAAAGCAGACTGTCATAAGGGTGCATGAAGCATGTGTACTGTTTTACTTCAAGCAGTCACTTCTATGCTGTAGTTCGTAATGTTAGGTAAGTATTTATAATGATTTGCATGTGAGTGCACTATTCAATACGAATGTTGTAGCCATATGGTCCTTCAAATTATCCCTCAATTACCCACTCGGATATCACAGTTTTCAATAGGTGACAAACTGTCAGAAAGTGTCATAATAAGATATGACAACTTTGTAATAGGATACCTCCATTCTGACAGGGAGAAAAGTTTCAAATATTTTTACTCCCGGAAAGAGCAAATTCATTCCAGCTACAATTTTTCAACAACAGATGCACATTTATTTAAGATACAGTTAAAAAAAAAATCCATCCATAAATTTACAACCTTCTTGAAATTTAGCCCTCTTTCTTGTGGTATATTTAAGTGAAATTTGGAAATAATAAACATGTTGAAATGTTATGACATATTGATGCTGTTATATATCTTAATAAGATTTCTCCAGTATAATATATACATCAAAACCATTAAATCCATTCTTCCTAAATGTTTTCAACTTTATCTTATCAAGTGTATTGAAGACATACTTGTCACATTAATTTTAGTGCAATTCGTTCTAAAAAAAAAATCAGGGACCCATAGGGAATCAAAAGCAAATGAAAACATTAATTACCTCGACGGTTCACTGGGTCCTTTGCTACATATGCAACATAATCTGTGGTGTCCTGTTATGTAGAGAGAAGAAAAATAACTCCAAGGAATGACATACAGTAAAAATTATAACAAAGTAGTTCATTTTATTCACTGTGAAGTGTATATTATACTGCATATTTAACCTTTATTTTTTCCCACTGTATTTTATATACTAAACTTTAAAGTAATTCATTTTTGTCACAAGAGTTGCTGATTGGAATACAGTGTTAGTTTGTTATTACACACAACACAGGGAAAGCAAGCTGCAACTTCAGACAGATTTTCAGCTAGGGAGGGAAGTTGACTATTATGACAAAAATCTAATTGAAAACCTTATCCTAAACCCCTCTCATTTATCACCAGGACTGGTTATGAAGAGGCATTTACATAGAAAGCATACCTGTTTCTGTGATTCAGATGGTATAGATAGTGCAAGAGAACCTGGTGAAGAGCATTAAAATACAGATGAAGTGGGGGAAGGTTCTTATCATAGTTTGGAATTTCAGACCATTCAGAGAGAGCCTATCTTGGCTGAAATAATATGTTGGAAAATTTGTGTGGAATAGTTTGGGAATGAGTAGTCCGGAGATTTCCAACATAGTCATTCTGGCCCAGTCTGCTTTTGTGATTTCACCTGTCCTTATCTGATTAGTTCCATTAGCTCCTGTGTTAACCAGCAGAAGCCCTGGGGAAGTACTTCTCTTTCCTGACCCATAGCTGCAGCTTTTTACCATGAATTATTAAACCTAAGAAAAAATACCATGCGTGGAATAGTACACTAATACTAGGAAAACTGGCATTTAGTACTTATGCTAAATATAGAGGTTAAATATGGCAATAAAATTGTGTGAATCTAATTGTAATGAGCAATTAATAGGTAAGTTCTCTTGAAAGTTCCTCATATTTCTAAATTATATCCATCCAGAAGCAATCCATGAAAATTGACTCAAAGTAAATTTCCACTAAAATCTAGTCCTTCTCATTTGGGAAGAAGTATGTTATAGGTCACGTTTACAGACACAAAACAATTGAACCACAAAGGACAAAGTCATAAATTGATCTACATAAGTAAACATTCTATTAGATGATTACCCTCTCTCATGTTCCAGTAGACAAAAAGACTCAATTTACTTTTTTAGATTTTTCTATTTCATTTTGCCTTCATCTTTCTAATTAAATATAATAATATAATGTCTAAGCTACAGTTATTAATTTATACCATCTGGTTCTGTGTTGATTTATTTCTCATTGTTCTCCCTTGATGCATACATCTCCTTCAATGTTGACAGGATATCTCAAAATATACATACACATTCAATCTTATTTCCAGTGATAGTATATTCCTTCATGATTTGAAAATCTATTTAAACAGCTGGTTTTTAAAGAAATTCACTTTGTCATTAAACAAAGAAATGTCATGTTCACTATATTTTAATAGTGTGCAAACATTTTAACGGTACTGCTCTGTAAATCCCTAGATCTCACTCTAAATGTTGGTGGTTGTACATAACCTATACACTGCTGAATGAACAGATGTGGAAGATAGCATACCTTTTGATTATGATAACCGTGGCAAATATGGTATTGCACGGAGACTTATTTGATCTTTGAATGGTTTAGGTAAAACCTCATGCATTGTGGTTAGGGTTAGGGTTAGTTCAAGAGTTAGTCAAATTATCGACAGCCAGCAACAGGGCATCAATCAGAATTCTTTGAAGCTGGACTCCTAGGTTGCTTTCTGCACAAACCTTAAAATTACCTACTTCAAAGGACTTTAACCCTGGATTTAGTCTGTTACTAAGTTGTAGGTCATGTGTGCAACTGGGCAAATCATTAAAATGTGTATAGGGTTTGCTATTTTCCATTTACCATCACTATCAAATGTGGGTTTAGAAGCACATTCTCCATTGCATGATAAATAATCTCATGATCTTAAGGTAGAAATAATGTTTGCCTTATGTTTTATATCCTGTTGGTCTAGTACAAATAGGGAAACTGATTCCTAGCATCTAGTAGGGGGGCAGCCAATAAACCACCATTACTTCTAATATTGTTGAGGAATTTTTGGCTGTCTAATATAGAAGAAAGTTTCAGTTCTTGATTAGCTAGTGAAGAATGTAATTCAATTTCTACTTGCAGGAGAAATGCCTCTCAGTTATGTGATCATTCAGGAGCCAGGTAAGTATTATTTTTATCTGCAATTTAATGGAAGTGGGAAGATGCATTTATTTATCTTGTTAGAGTTAGTGGGCTGTTTTGTTTGATATCATGCCTGAAATCAAAGTTACTGTTTAAATCAGCTTGCTTATGTATCCTACAACAGAATTGTGGCTACATGTAAAAAATACTGTATACAGCTTCAGAAATTACAACCAGCAATCCCCCACCCATCCTTAAAGGATGTTTATTCCATGGAAAATTATTAAAGTTCATACTGTTTTCAGAATATTATTAAATTTAAAGTAGATCTCTAACAACAAATCTAATTGATGCAAGATGATATTTTTTTTGATTGATATTTTAAAGAATAAACATTCTTATTTAAGCATTTATCAGAATTAATTTGGCTTAAAACAATGGCAAATGTATAACATAGAGCACTTCAATCAGAACAAAACACAAGAGATTCTGCAGATGCTGGAAATCCAGAGTGACACAAACAAATTGATGAAGGAACTCAGTAGGTCAGGAAGCATCTATGGAAATGATAAGCAGGCAACACATCAGAGAAGTCTTTTTCAAAGAACAAGCTTTCGCTTCCTCCGCTATTGCTGCCATCATCACCTGCATCTCCTCCATTTTGCAGATGTCTGCCCTCACCCTATTTTCCTGCCATCTTAAAAGGGATAGAGTTCCTCTTGTCCTTACCTATCACCTCATGAGTCTCCATATCCAGTACATCATTTTCCCCCACCTTCACTATCTTCAACAAAATCCTACCACCAAAAACACCTTTACAAAATGGACTCTGTGCTTTGCTCTCTTTATTCATCCCAGCCCAAGCGGAACAGGTGCATCACCTGCCCATTCACCTCCTCCCTCACCTACATTCAGGGCTGTAAACAATCCTTCCAGGTGAGGGACCACTGCACCTGTGAGTCTCCTGGGGTCATCTACTGTATTCAGTGCTCCCAGTGCAGTCTCCTCTACATCAGTGAGACCCGACATAGAACAGGAGACCACTTTGAAGAACACCTTTGGTCCATCCGCAATAAGCAGGATTTCCCAGTAGCCAGCCATCTTTAATTCCAATCCCCATTCCCATTCCAACCAGTTGTTCTATGGCCTCCTCTACTGCCATGATGAGGCCACTCTCACTTTGGAGGAGCAACACCTCATATTCCATCAGGGTAGTCTCCAACCTAATGGCATGAACATAGAATTCTCTAGTTTTCCAGTAATTTTTCCTCCCTCCCCCTTATCTCTTCCTGAATTCCCCACTCTGGCTGCCCCTCATCTGCTTATCACCTCCTGCTGGGGCCAGTCCTCCTTCCCTTTCACCCATGATCCACCCTCCTCTCCTATCAGATTTCCTCTTTTTCTGTCCTTTACCATTTCCACATCGCCTTCCAGCTTCTCAGTTCATCTCCCCTCCCTCAGCCTCCTACCTTCCACCTCACCTGGCTTCACCTATCACCTTCCAGCTTGTCCTCCTTTCCTCTCTCCCCCACCTTCTCATTCTGGTTTCTTCCCCCTTCCTTTCCAGTCCTGAATGACGGTCTTGGTCTGAAACGGCAACTGTTTATTCCTTTCCATAGATGCTGCCTGACCTGCTGAATTCTTCCAGTGTTTTGTATGTTTTACAAAAGGAAAAGATTTATTTTTACAAGTAAGGTGCTTGTAAAGAAAAAGTTCAATACCAGAGAAAACATTGAAAGCTTATTGAATAAGAAATAAGGACTGTCAGGATTATCACTTCTTCTTAACATGATAAGATATAAATCCTTGTTTATGCTGTCACTGAAATCGAGTAATGTCTTACCGGATCGCCCCCAGAAGCAAAGGAAATGGACTGCATATGATGATTTGCTATAATCTGTTGGATCAGAACCAAAAACACAAACCATTAATCTCCATTTAGAGAGACTATAAAGCAGGGTAACAAAAAGAAGACTAGCCTGGCAAAAGTTATGAATCAGGAGCTGTTGAAGGTACCCACAAAGTAATTATTATCATATAATATCATCAATCATACTCTCACTATTTGTTATTGGAAAGAGTAGTTAACTGAAAAAAAATTCAGGAAAGTGCTTTCAAAGAATTGAAGAGAAGCAATTGACTGTGGTGTTGAGTCATATTTTTCAGTTAGTGACATCTCTACAAAACGTCTCATTGAGTTCTTCACAGATGTTTGGATTATTGCCTTTCCATTCTCCCAATCTTCCTTATACATCTACAACAAAGCACCATCGTAGCTAACCCATAACTAATCCAGAGGTAAGCTTTTACTGCTAAAAGGAAGGTGAAAGAAAAGGAATTTCAATTTCACCAATTAATTCTCTCACTATTCAGTGTCCTCACTGAAACAAATTTTTGCACGTAACATTCCAGTTACGTATTCTCTTTTGAGTCCATAGGAGAAGTACATAGGCAAGGGGCAGAGTTTTAAACAGTAAAGTTGAAGTTCTGATTTCCTCACTTGTGTTTTAACTCCACAGCATTAACCTTTTCAAAAGGCAGAAACCTGAGTGGCCATGTGTCATGCAAGTGGCAGTGTTGTGGAAGATGTACTGATGAACCTCCAGCTGGCTAGGACTAGTAATATCAACTGTGACTTCCTGTGTGCAACCCCCCAGAAATCTGCCAGAGGTAGAAATGGAAAAACTAGAAACAGTAAAGGAAATACGTACATAGTTGCTTAATAAAAGGGAATTTTAAATTATGAGATTATGCAGGAGAGTGTGACATTGTGGCTCATGTGAAGCAAATCCCAGCATTCAAAAAGACGTTCCATTTGCCTAATTGTCTTGCACCTGGTTGTATTGGTTACAACTGAAATTCAAAGAGTAAAATGAGGTGGGAGTGACACCTTCCACAACATTAATTGAAGTGGCCTGAAAATTAGGATCCTTTACCAGCACGCAATCCTCTCTTGCTTTATGTGCCTAGGCAATCCAATGGTCCCAAGAACAGTAATTTCCAAATAGTCTGCCTTCATCCATGTACTTACCAATTCTATCTTCACCCATTATCCAGCAAAACTGGGCACATTTTTTATTGAACCAACAATCAAGGATGAATGGCTGGCACACTCTGAATCTACTCCTGAGTGTGTGGCCAAAGACAGCTCAAAGGCCAACTTTAAATTCACAGACGACACCACTATTGGTAAAATTTCGGTGACCAGTGTGGAGGTGTACAGGAGTGACAAAGATCAGTTGGTTAAGTAGTGTTACACCACCAACCTTGCACTCAACATCAGCAAGACAAAGGAGTTAATTATTGACGGGGAAGTCGAGGGACAGCACCTTGAAGTTCCTGGATGTCAACATCTCAGAAAATCTGTCCTGGGCCCAACACATCGACACAAACACAAAGGTGGCACACAAGCGTTTTTACTCCTGCAGGAGTTTGGAGAGATTTGTTACGTCACCAAAGGTTCTTGCAAATTTCTATAGATGTATGCTGGTGGCTATTCTGATATGAGGGTTTCATTGCACAGGAGCACAAGAGGCTGCAGAGGGTTGTAGACTCAGCCAATTCCACCACAGGCATAACACTCCCCACCATTGAGGTAATGCATCAAAAAGTCAGCATCCATCATTAAGTACCTACAGTATGTGGGAAATGCTTCTTTTTTTCGCTACTGTCAGGAAAGAGGTACAGGAGCCTGAAGATCCTCACTCAACGACTCAGGAACAGCTTCTTCCCCATTCTGATTAGATTCTGAATAGTCCATAAATCCATGAACAATACTTCATTTTTCCCTTTATGTATTCAGACATCAAATTACTATAAATTGCAAAATAAATAAATAGAACAAAAAGTATAGTACTGTTGCTACAAAACAACAAATTTCAGACGGGAATAATAAAGCTGAATCTGATTCTGATTCTGAAGCCAACCAAAAATAACCATCTGCTTGTGGACAGCACTCAGCGTCAAATTGGAAACCTTGATACAAATGATGAATTTCACTGCTGGTTTTGATGTGCATGTGACAAATAAAGCTAATTTTTCTTTCTTCCTCTTCCTTTAAATACATAGAATGTCTGCAAACTAAAACTCTTTAGACACCAAAAACATACCTTCAAATTTCTGGTATTAAGCCTGTTTTTTGGTTGCCATGTGATCATATGTTAATGTACAGCTACAGTCATGGCTGTACATTATACTCAGCTTTCAAAGTTCAGCATCACTAAATTCAGTGGAACCAAGTTTCAGTCTAATATCATCCCACTACTAGAAATGTATCTTTACGACAAGTAACTGAGGATAAATTTATAGTTTTGGTGGACAGGAAACATATCCCCTTTCAAAACTGGAAAAATACCATAGAATATGTTGATGTGAGCGACAACAACAAAAATCAGCTTCCAAAATTCATGATTGAAAAGGGCATTTGCCCCTTTATAACTTAAACATGAGCTGGGCCATGTTGATGAAAACACAAGTGCTGAAAAGATGAAATGCAGACAGAAAATGGTGCAAACACTCAGATGCTCACTGTGGAAAGAAAAAAAGGGTTGATGCTTCAGGTTGAAAACCCTTTGCCAGAACTGAGAAAGCGAGAAAACAAGTTAGTTGTAGAAGGATAGAGAAGGATGAATAAGTGAAAAAGTGAGGCCAAGTTGTTGAGTGAATGAACTCTTATCTGGTTATTAGATTTGGGGATAACTTGGGGATAAACTGTTGAAGATATTTTTAATTTCACATGCATTAACTGACAAGAAAAGTACACTTTTTTTCTACTGTACTGTGATAAAGCAATCCCAACAACAGTTCAATCTCAGAAAGTTATAGCACAAAATGAGGTAATTCAATTAACCAAGAACCTGCCAGCTTACTTGCACCTTTTGCCTTTCATTCTGTAACCATGTAAGCCATGAAGCTCCAAGTACATAGCCAAGCTCTTTCAAACTGCAGCAAAGTTTCCTGTTCTATCATTCCTTCAGTCAGTTAGACTGTTCTCTCAGCTATAGTAAACATATTTCCTCAATCCTCCCACTCATTTCAAATTTAAACATCTGGTTTTTGATCACTCTGTTCAGGGAGAGAAGTCCTTCTTTTCTATTTCACCTGGGCCCTCATCATTTACATGCCTCATTTCAGCCTTCCCTCTCTGCCTTCTCCGTTTTAAAGAAAATAGACAAAGGCTATCCAATCAAAAATTCTCCATTCATGAAACCATTCTTAAAAAGTTTCTCTGTACTTTTTTTCAAATGCAGCATATCCTTTCCATAATTAGATTGATGATGCTGAGGAATTAACATTTTATTGACCATGATATGCATCTGTTTAAAATGTGAGTCATTCATAATTCAGATTTTCTTATAAAATGACACAAAACATCGCTAGAATATGATTCAGATGGTCTTTAATTTCTCCCTTCTACCATAATAACAACCATGAAATTCAAAGGGAGGAAGAAAAGATTAAGGCGAAATCAATAAATCATCAAAGACCAGAGATGCAGAGATCTTGCTGACTTTAAAGGCAAGGTTTCTCTTTCATTTTTGTGGCAGCTGACCCTTGGAGCAATCAATAGAGGAAGGCAATTTGTGCTTGCAAGGGATATGGAGTAATTTGAAGGTTAGCTGGGAAGAAGGTCAGCAATGTGTTGAAATTGGTGAGGTTTGCTGTCAGGTACAAAACACCTTGGCCTTCAACTACACAGCAAGCAACTGCAAAACTAGAAGGAGCAGCAGAAGAAGGAAGAAGACGTAAGAGGAGGTTTCCAAGATTCACGTTCCTATGCTGAGCAGTCAATGCACATTCCTTCCAATTGCAATACCAGCAAACATACAACAAATTGTCTATTAACCTACAGTGTCCTCCCTCTGTCTCGGCCTATCATAGACCCCACCCAGCAATGTAATTGTGGTGAACTACATATACCTGTCTGGACACGCCCCCTGCTGACTGCTCCTGTGGCTCCTCCCACAGGCCCCTGTATAAAGGCGATCTGAGGCCTGACGCTCGGCCTCAGTCTCCAGGACATAGTATGATGGACACTCACTCCTGGTTCCTTCTTCCAGTCAATAAAAGCCGATATCTCGCCTTACGTCTCAGTGTGAGTTATTGATGGTGCGTCAGCTGGAAAACAACATGACTCAGATTTGGTGCTCTAATAGTTGGGAACTTTGTCCTATGGCAGAGTTGTACATAACCATAGGTATTTATATGTAGGGCAAGAGGAGTTCTGAAAAAGAATTGTTTTCATCCAGAGAATGATTGGGATTCAAATGCAGTACTTGAGTGTCGAGAGGAGGTAGGTACTCTTACAATAGGATTAGTATAGATGGGTATTTCATGGTCATAGTCAGCTGTTGGGTCTGTTTCTGTGCTGTATGATTCTATAACACTTTTTAGATATAATCTAATTTCTGCACATATGTGTTTCAAAGTATTTGTTTTCAAAATAAAAGTCCATACCTGATGAAACTAAGATGCTCAACAGCCTTTTGAATGAATGAATGAAATTAATTTATTTTGGTCAGTACAAACATAACAAAAAGCAACTTTTACAACAATGGTTTCATAACGATGATTTTATAGGACAAAACTACAACAAAAAACATAGATATTCTTTAAAACAGACCGAAAGGGTGTCGGCTGAAGCTACATCTTATTACGCCCACCCCACTTACTTATACAAAAACATATTTGGCATCAATCATCACATCAAAAACAAAAAATTTCATAATCTTTTAACACAAAATCCAATTCCCAATATCATTTATTTACATTACTCCCATTAATTTTAAATCATGTATTTTGTATTTGTTCATTAAATAATTTTTTTAGCTTGTTAAGTGTGGTGCATGTTCTGAAATTCTCATTACAACTGTTCCATAGATTCACCCCTCAGACTGAAATACAATGATTTTTTTACATTTGTTCTTATCCCTTGTTTTTGAAATATACATGTTCCTCTCAAATCACGTTGACTTTCTCTCATTTTAAACAATCTTTGGATACTTTCTGGTAGCTGTCCATTTTTTACTTTATACATAATCTGTATTATTTTAAAATCTACAAAACCTCTGAATTTTAAAGTGTTGAATATATTATAACAAAACATTTTTCATTATTCAAATATTGCATACATTTTAATAGATTTATGTGGAGAATGGATTCCGGCATGCTTAATTGTTTAAGGAATTCAGTTATTGTGATTTACGGAGGTCCAAATTGTGCTGGACATAATGTCTTTCAACATGGCCAGCAATGCTTTGGGAAAAGTCACATAATTCCATGAAAAGAATTTTCAGTTTTATTATAGAACTTGAGTAATAAGCAACAGATCTCCCACAACTAGAAGAATAAAGATTAGCTGGCACACATTCAAAATAATTTAATGTGCCACTTGTGGACCAGCAGTCAATTTTCTGGTCCAAACGTTAAATTATCATTTCTCTCCATACTTGCTATTTGACTGTCTAACCTTTCTCGCAATTACTGCTCTGTTTGTCCACCATGCCAAGCTACTTTAGACAGAAATACATCTTTCACAGTCCACATTCCAATTGCAAACTGTAATTTAGGCAAGTATTATCCACCAGAAGTGCCCCTTCAATAAGTGTACAATTTCAGATGGTCACATCATTTTCCCAAGACATTAAGACTGTTATAGCACTAGAAATTTCACACAACAAATTATTCCATGAGACCAATTGCACGTTGAATTCTTAAAAATGGGAGTTGAGTTGCTGATTTGTTTGAACTAGAACGTAAATTTTTCACAATTTCAGTTGATAAGATTTGACAATTAAGTTGTTAGATACTGAGACAAAAGAGAGATTGTGATGCTAAAAATCTGGATCAACACAAAAATTGCTGGAGGAACCTAAAAGGTCAGGCAGCATTTATAGATGAAAATGGACAGTCGATATTTCGGACCAAGACCCTTCCTCAGCTAAACATTATTGTGTAATAGCATAGCCAGATATTATTATGCTGATTTAACATTAACATTCTAGTACAAAACCAGATCAATCCTGCCTACCTGCTTTGTGTCAGGCGTCATAAGGTTAAGGCTGCTAGTTGAAATATTCAGGGTGATGTTCATTCCAGCAAACTGCAAATTACTCTTACCAAGTATACTAGACAATGTTTTACTTGGAGGCTGTTGAGGCAAATCACAACACCAATAAAAACATGAGCCAACTCATTACTAACAAGGATATACTTAAAGAAGTAACTTTCAATTGCATACATAATATTTTATTTTAAATTGCATTCATTTATTCAATTTCTGCTCTTCAAATACATAGATGGATTAAAATTTCATTTCATTACTTGGATAATTAGGAAAACAAAATGAACTATACATTTTCTCAGGATGCATGGATTGCTAACAAGGCTGGCATTTATTATTCATTCCTAGTTGCACTTGAGGAGATGATTTCCTCTTGAAATGTGAAGTTTGTAAACAAAGGAGTTTTTATAATTCTGGACATCTGGAAGCTCCAGAGCTTTGATCCAATAATAACACTGGATAATGGGTGGCCCAGTATTGCTTCCAAGTAATTGCTATTCTTGTCTTCCAGTCAAAGGCTGCACTCGCAGGAGGTGTGCTAGATACGTGTCTTGAAAAGAGTGGACACTGCTATCAGAGGATGGTGAAGGGAGTAAGTCAAAATACGGCACATCGATTCAGACGGTTTTTTTTCCTTATTGTTCTGTCGTACAGAGCATTAACATCTTTTTCAGCAGCGGCATGAAGGGAACTGTAAGTAATTGTTCTCACATATTGTGATAGCTCCTGAGTGCAAGCGAGAATTTGGTTGGCAATGGTTGGGAGAAGTCATTAGAATGGTTTCATTAAAAAGGTAAAGGTGGATTTCCAAGTTCAATAATTTGTGAAAGAATCTAATGGTAGTTATGATTCCAAGACCTCACACTCCGAGCGGGAATGTGAGTCATGGAATGATGACAATGTATTCTAGACCTACATTCTAAGCTATGCAGGAGGGCATCCTTCCTGTGGAAAGCAAAAGATCATGGAATTAACAGTCAGGACCAATGAGTTGGTCTTATCACATGCTGAAAAGACTACAGAATTAGCTTCCTTTATGACCAAGGCAAATGGAAAAGGGAAAAAACAATGGATACCTTTTTCTTTCGGAAAGCCCCTTTAGTGCCTGGTACAGCTTCACACACTCTACTGATAGCTTCCCTGAAAAAGAGGAGCATTGTGATAAGGAAAGATTCACAGGACAAATCAAACCTGCTGCAGGCAATGCAATGGATTAACTAAATGCTCTTTTACATTGTGCCATTGACAATGCAATAGGGGATGTTACTTAGTTTATGGATATTATTACAATAATGATAAAGATCATGTAATTTTGCCTCACGGGTTTATTCTATGAATCGCCACAGTTCTTTAAAAATGGACATTATTTGCATGCAGCATCACAGGTAGTGCAAAGACCATTTTCCTCGCCAGGAGAGAATAAAATAAGAGTCATCATCTGATTATGTATAGATTTCATAAGACTGTGGCTAAATTATCAAAACACTGCATATGAAAAAATATTGAATCAATTCCTGACAATATTACCATTTACATTCCTGAGACATTCTGAACGATAGGCAGCAAGTGTTGAGTGAACAGCAAGTTAACATTTTAGAGAGGCACTTTCGTCAACTTAATCTAACTAAAGTTAGCCAGTAAAAGAGAAAATTCAGAATCGTATGGGAATGCAGGAGGCTATTGAGATTTAAAAAATGACTGTCAATGGCTGCCAAGTCAACCATGGCAAGTACAAAGTCCTAATACTAAGCGACAAAGGATGAAAATTCATGTATTTACGGTTTGTTGTTGTTCAGTCAAGTCTGACTCTTCGTGACCTCATGGACCACAGGGTCCAGAAGGCTTTCATGGCAAGATATGGAAGTAGATTGCCGGGTCTTCCTTCTGCACAGATACTGCTGCTGCCCAGACTGGGACTGAACTGGGTTTGAACTCAGGACCATCTGCCTTGAAGTCCAGTGCTGATGCCACTATACCACCAGCTGGCTCTTACTAATGGTACATAATGGTTTAAATATCATCCAAAATCATATTATCTGGAGTGTCTACTCACAGGACATTGTTAGCGTCCTTCAATTCCTAACCTTTAATGTTTTACAAATGCATCATGAAATATTACATTGCCCAATATGGATTTGAATTCAGAGCTTGGTTAGTTGAATAATTGCTAAGATCTGCTGAGTTTATAGGGTTGGGTCCCATTATACACTAATTTATGTATAAACTATCTGGAATCTGTGGGAGCTACATTGTAAATTTCTTATGATACAAAATTGGGAGGAAATTGTACAAGAAAGGACACGTAATCAAATATAATTGATCAATCTGTGGCAGAACTGTTAATAATAGAAAATGTTATGCAACATAATTGCTAGTAAGAACAGAGGAAGGGATGTACCTGAAACTGTAAGATCTGAAATGGGCCAGGGAGAAAATGGATCTTGATTGCAAACACACATTTCTTGAAAGGAAATAGTGTAAATAAGGCCTAGAAGTAAGCAAATACATTCTTGATCTTATATTTAGATACATTATTTATTATCATAAGTAGATAATGTTTATGCTAGAGTGCATTTGATTTGATCCACAATTTGTTGGGCGGGATATAGGGAATGGGATAAAGACAATGGGGAATGATATAGCTTACACAAGCTTGAAAATTCCCAGAAATGAATGAGTGGAGATATTTTTCAATTTGGGACTTTTTAAACTGGTCCTGCACCAATTGAAAATTATAGAAGGCTATGGCTGAATAAATAGTGATATAATTATACTACAGCATTTTTTTAAATGTTATTGGCTCCTCAGTGATATCCTTACTGCCACTCTGACACAATTATCCTTCTACCTGATCCAACTGAAGTCCCAGCTGGAGCCCCAGGCAAGTAATCTTTCTCCTACTGGTAGTCCCAGGTCAGACAACCCCTCTCCCAGATTAAGCCCCAGAATCACCTGCTGTTCTGCTGTTTGTACACTTAAGTACAAAACTTACTCAATTGCAGGACAGAACCACACTAACCTGATCAGTCACCTTGAGTCATATGGCATAAATATAGAAACATATAAAGTAAGAACTAAGCATTAAATTTAACTGCTTTTGATGGATTTGTATTATCTTTTGTATTTTGTGTGTTTTTTTGCATCTCTCCATACCAGATAATCTACAGAATATGAATCTGGTTTATAATCACTGTCCAATATGGCATGACGTTTGGTGTCGTACGGCAGCAGTGCTGTGCAAAGACATAAAATTGCTATAAACTAAAAATAAATAAATGGGGGGAAAAAAGGAGTTCATGGATTCGTGGACCATTCTGAAATCTGATGGAAGAGGGGAAGATTATTGTCAATTGTATTTCTCTAATGATCCGCAAGTTGAAAACACCGGTTTATTAAAAACATTGGAAAGGCATGTGATAAAAATCGTTCTATGGAAGAACGTTAGAATTAACATGCTACCATAAACAACTGTTGAGTACTTCAAATAATATATATTTAAAAAGATGAAGAGTAGGCTTAGACCAAAGGGAACAGATATTTATTCTTGATGACCTAAGCACATGGTTTGAAAAGACACTCAAAACCACAGCCACTGAACTAACTACACTGACTGGGTGGCAAATCCCTATCTTGTACACGTCTCCAGGCACCAAAATTCCATCACACACAGGCACAAGACATTTAGTCAACGTCAAATGCAGAAAGAACTTCTGATCACAACCTCTAGTCACTGCAAAGACAATAGACGGTGGACCTTGTGTGGAAAGAGCAGATAACAAAGCAGAAGGTAGGGAGGGCTGGGAGAACTTGTCCAAGGTTAGCCAAGTACTCAGTTTAAGAAAGGATCAGAGTAGGGTTGGAAGACAATCAGCCATTGACACTGTAGAGGGATGTTGGTCAAACAGATAATTAGAGAGTGGGTCTGAACAGGAGGAGATTCATAAGCTGAGTTCAAGGCTTGGGTTTGATTCAAGAGGTGATCTGGGGTTAAATACACAACAGTGGCACATAAGGTGACAGGGTTCCTAAGGGGTTTGTCAATAAGAAGTGAAGGAAGAAGAGGAAGATATGATAGTAATGAATATTAAGAGTGTTTCTCAAAGAAGGACGTACCTAAAAGATAAGAGATGCATCTGGGGTCCTGGCAGAAGACCAGATAAAGCCATGGTCTTTTAAAATAAAACCAAAGCAGACATTGAGAAGATTAGCCTCTGATGGCATCCATCCAAGCAAGATTAAAGATTGCTTAATGTTATTTCCAGTACACAAGTGTAAAGAAGAATGAAATAATAGTTATTCTGGATCCAATGCAGCATAAAGAAACACAATAAGATAAAGAACAAATAATAAAAAATACAATAAATATAAATCATAACATAGTTTATATGTATAGATTGATTGTATGTCCATAAAATGACACAAGGCACAGGAGTTTCTGCACATAAGGTGACTGTGACAGGGAGTTGTACTGAATGAGAGTATAAGAAGAGAGCAACCTTTGCGATCAGGTCCACACTCAAGATTAAAAAGGCAGAACTTTGCGGCAGTTTTTCAGAGTTGGACTGTGACCAATCACCAAGCGGGATCCATTAGAAAGGGTGAATAAGAAAATGTGTGCAAGCGGAGTAGCATCGTTGTGAGAGGGTCAGTGCTTGGAGTGGTTTTGGCTCATCAGGCTTAAGCTAGATTAGGGTTGGGCGAGGTAAAGTATCTCTTTTTGCTCTTAATTCTTCATTCCTCATCTGTTAACCACATCTGCACCAGATGCACCGAGGTGCAGCTCCTGAGGGAACATATTAAGGAACTGGAGTTGCAGCTGAATGACCTTCGACTCATACAGGAGAATGAGAAGGTGATAGACAGGAGCTGCATGGAGGTAGTCACCCCTAAGTTGCAGGAGACAGGTAATTGGGTGACTGTTAGGAGAAGGAAGAGAAATGCACAGCCAGTACAGAGTATCCCTGTGGCCATTCTCCTCAATAATAAGTACACTATTTTCGATACTATTGAGGGGGATGACCTGCCAAAGTGGAGCCACAGTGACCGGGTCTCTGGCACTGAGACTGGTGCTATGGCTCAGAAGAGAAGAGAGTTGAAGAGGACTGCAGTGGTGATTGCAGATTTCATAGTCAGAGGAACAGAGTCGAGATTATGCAGGCGCAGTAGAGACACCTGGATGGTATCTTGGTAGAAAAGTTGAGGAGAAACTGAAGAGGGATTTTAGAGAGCTAGTAGAAAGATGAAAAACAGGACCTGCAGGATAGTGATCTTTGGATTGCTGCCCATACCACGCGTCAGTGAGGGTAAGAATAGGATGATCTGGCAGGTGAATGCGTGGCTGAGGAACTGGTGCAGGGGGCAGGGATTCAGATTTAAGGATCATTGTGATCTCTTCTGGAGAAGGTAGGACCTGTAGAAAAGGGATAGGCTATACCTGAACCCGGGAGGAATCTATATTATTGTGGATAAGTTTGTTAGAGTTGTTCAGGAGTGTTTAAACTAATTTGGCAGGAGGGTGGGAACTGGAGTGATAGTGTTAAGGATGAGGTAGTATGTAGTAAGGCTGCTAGCAAGGAGAGGCTGGTGATAGGGAAAAATTGCAGTCAGCAGGATGAGTTACAATATAAAAGGAAGACAAAGTCAAAAAAGGTGAATACAACACTGAATGTGTTATATTTGAATGGGCACAAAATATGGAATAAGGTAGATGAGCTTGTATTACAGTTACAGATTGGCATGAATGACATTGTGAGCATCACTGGGTCATGGCTGAAAGAAGATTATTGCTGAGAATTTAATGTTCAAGGATACATATTGTATCAAAAGAACAGGCAGGGAGGCAGAGGGGGTGGTGTGGCTCTGTTGGTAAAAAAAAGAAATCGAATCGTTAGAAAGAGTTGAGATAGGGTCAGAAGGTGTTGAATCATTGTGGGTAGAGTTAAGGAACTGCAAGGGTAAAAAGACCATGATGGGTATTGTACACAGACCCCAAACAGTAGTAAGGATGTGGTCCACAAATTACAACAAGAGATGGAAAATGCATCCCAGAAGGGCAATGTTACAATAGTCATGAGGAATTTCAATATGCAGGGAAAATCAGGTTGGTGCTGGATCCCAAGAGGGTGAATTTCTAGAATGCCTCTGAGATTGTTTTTTAGAGCTGCTTGTGGTTGAGCCCACTAGAGGATCTGCTATTCTGGATTGGGTATTGTACAAGCAACCAGAATTCATTAGAGAGCTTAAGTTAAAGGAACCTTTTGGAGTGAGTGATCATATTGATAACGAATTCACCCTGAAATTTTGAGAAGAAGCAGCTAAGGCCAGATATATCAGTATTACCATGGAGTAATAGGAATTGAAGAGGTATGAGAGAGGAGCTGGTCAAAATTAATTGGAAAAGAGCATTGACAGGAATGATGGCAGAGCAGCAATGGCTGGAATTTCTGGAAGAAATTCAGAATGTGCAGGATATACATATCCTAAAGAGGAAGAAGTATTCTAAAGGCAAGATGAAACAACTATGGCTAACAAGAGAAGCTAAAGCACAAAAAACAAAGGGAGGGCATATAATAGAGCAAAAATTAGTGGGAAAAAAGAGGAATGGAAAGCTTTTAAAAACCAACAGGAGGCAACTAAGGAAGTCATTGAGAATGAAAAGATAGAATATAAAAGTAAGCTAGCCAATAATATTAAGGTGAATACTGAAAGTTTCTTCAGATATATAAAGTGTAATAGAGAGGAGAGAGTGGATATTGGACCATAGGAAAATGATGCTGGAAAGCTAGAAATGGAGGACAAGGAAATGGCGGGTGAATTGAATAAGTATTTTGCATCAGTCTTCACAGTAGAAGACTGAAGCAGTATGCTGGAAGTTTCAGAGTGTCAGGGACAGAAGTGTGTGAAGTTGCCATCACCAGGGAGAACACTCTTGAGAAACTGAAATGTCTGAAGGTGGATAAGTCACCTGGACCAGATGGTATACACACCAGGGTTCCAAAAGTGATAGCTAAAGAGACTGTGGAGGCATTAGTAATGATCTGTCAGGAATCTATTGATTCTGGCATGGTTCTGGAAGAATAGAAAACTGCGCATGTCACTCCACTCTTCAAGAAGGGAGAGAGGAAGCTGTAGGCTGGTTAGCCTGACCTGTGGCTGGGAGGATGTTGGAGTTGATTATTAAGGATGAGGTCTCAGGGTACTTGAAGGCATGTGGTAAAATAAGCCATAGTCAACGTGATTTTCTCAAGGGAAAATTTTGCCTAATAAATCTGTTAGGATTTTTTTTGAAAAAAATAACAAACAGTTTCGGCAAACAAGAATCGGTGGATGTAATGTACATGGATTATCAGAAGGCCTTTGACAAGGTGCCACACATAGGCTGCTTAACAAGTTAAGTGACCATGGTATTACATGAAAGTTATTAGCATGGCTAAAACAATGGCTGATTGGCAGAAGGCAAGGAATGGGAATTAAGGGAGCCTTTTTCTGGTTGGCTGCCAGTGACTAGTGTTGTTCTACAGGGGTCTGTATTGGGACCAATTCTATTTATGTTATTTGACAATGATTTGGATAAACTGATAGATTATGGCCAGGTTTGTAGATGATATGAAGATAGGTGGAGGGGCTGATAGTTTTGAGGAGGCAAAGAGACTACAGAAGGACATATATAGATTTGGGAAATGGACAAAGAAGCGGCATATGGAATATAGTGTTCAGAAGTGTATGGTCATGCACTTTGGTAAAAGAAATAAAAGGGTAGACTATTTTCTAAATGGAGAGAAAATTCAAAAATCTGAGGTACAAAGGGACTTGGAAGTTCTTGTGCTGGATTCCCTAAAAGTTAATTTTCAGGTTGAGTCGGTGGTGAGGAAGGCAAATGTAATGTTAGCATTCATTTCAAGAGGACTAGAATATAAAAGCAAGGATGTAATTTTGAGGGTTTATAAAGCACTGGTGAGGCCTCACTTGGAGTATCGTGAGCAATTTTGGACCCCTAGTGAAGAAAGTATGTGCTGACATTGAAGAGGGTTCAAAGGAGGTTCACAAAAATTATTCTGGGATTGAAAAGACTGTCATATGAAGTGCATTTGATGGCTCTGGGCCTACATTCACTAGAATTCAGACGAACAAGGAGTGACCTCATTGAAACCTATCGAATGTTGAAGGCCTGAGTGGAGTGGATGTGGAGAGGATATTTCCTATGGTGGGGATTCTAAGACCAATGTACAGCACCTTAGAATAGAGGGGTAACCTTTTCAAGCAGAGATGAGGAGGAATTTCTTTAGCCAGAGAGTGGTGTCTCTGTGGAATTCATTGGCACAGGAAGTTGTGAAGCCCAAGTCATTGGGTATATTAAAAGCAGAGGTTGATAGATTCTTGATCAGTCAGGTCATGAAGGGATTTGGGGAGAAAGCAGGAGATTGGGGCTGAGAGGAAAATTGCACCAGCCATAATGAAATGGCAGAGCAGACGGTGCACCAAATGGGCCTAGTTCTGCTCCTATATCTTATGGTCTTATGGAAATAATAACGTGGTGGTGGTGGGGGTGTGAAGGGGTGAGTTAGTAGGTGGATGCGGTAATCACCCTCATTGCTTGGAGAAAGTAACTGTTCTTGAGTCTGGTGGTCTTGGCATGGATGTTATATCTTCTCCTCCATGATAGTAGTGGAACAGTCCATGAGCGTGATGTGTGGACATCCTTCATGCTACTGGCCTTTTTCCAGCAGCTTTCTCTAAAAATGTCCTTGATGGCAGTGATGAATTGGGCAGTTTTGACTACCCATTATAGAGATTTCCCATCCTCATACATATTCAACTAGTTTCAAAATCTGCATTTCATGCCATTCGAAACATCTGACAGCCTTGTGTCTACGTGTCTCATTTGCTGACAGGGCCCACAACTAACTTAAGTACATTATTAGTGACTGTTTTGATAAAATGTTGCTAGAATTTCCATTCTGCTATGTTGCACAGTCTATCAATACACTGTTTAGTCTTTTTTATGAGTTGGCCAGATTTTGACCTTTTTGGCCTGTTTCAGAATTA
This sequence comes from Hypanus sabinus, assembly GCF_030144855.1. Classification (NCBI taxonomy): domain Eukaryota; kingdom Metazoa; phylum Chordata; class Chondrichthyes; order Myliobatiformes; family Dasyatidae; genus Hypanus; species Hypanus sabinus. The sequence continues at coordinate 46,225,388 of NC_082710.1, forward strand.
ATGTATTTCCATTTTCAAAAGCTTACAGTATGTGAGTTTAGTCTTCCCTGGGCGTTAAAAAAGCAAATCATCTGAAGCCAGAACCAATTTTTTTTTGGAAACCAATCTGATTTTTGAAGTAATGGGCTGAGAGCTCAAAGGCCAATTTACTCTCACAAAGTAGGTCTGTCTTTTAAATATTTTAATGAGAGTAGTGTTTCAAAAAGTTCAAATGTTCAAAATAAATTTATTATTAAGCTAAATATGTCACCATATCCAACCCTGAGGTTCATTTTCTTGCAGGCATTCACAGCAAATACAAAAAAACAAAAACTAATAAATAAATAAGCGATAAATATGCAGAACATGAGATGAAGAGTCCTTGAAGTGAGTCCGCAGGTTGTGGGATAGTTAGTGTTAGGGTGAGTGACATTGTTATCATAGATTCACCTTCGCTACTCAGTCGGTGAGAAGGGCTCTGGGGAAACTCAGACATGGCAAAGCATTGGGACTGGATGGTGTGAACCCCAAGGTTCTGAAGGAGTGTGCTGAGCAGTTGTGTGGATTTCTCCAGAGAAATTTCAATCTGAGTCTCAACCTGGAAAGCGTCCCAATTGTGTGGAAAACATCATGTGCCCAAGGAGGGCCAACCAAAAGTCTTGAATGACCACCGTCCAGTGGCCATGATGTTCCACATCATGAAGACCCTAGAGAGGCTAGTCCAGGCTCACCTCCAACCCCTGGTCAGATCAGCCCTCGATCCTCTGCAGTTTGTCTGCCAGGGAAACATTGGAGTCAACGATGCTGTCATCTACCTGCTGAACAGACCCTCCTCCCATTGGATAAGCAGGGCAGCACTGTGAGGATCATGTTTTTTGATTTTTCAAGTGCCTTCAATACCATACAGCCCGCATTGCTGGGGGAAAAACTCTGTTCAATGCAAATTGGCATTTCCATTGTATCCTGGATAATGGACTACCTGACCGGCAGACCACAGATCTGTGGCTTCCGATCTGTGTGTCAAACAAGGCTATAAGCAGCACTGGGCCCCCACAGGGGACCATATTGGCTCCCTTCTTGTTTACCCTGTATACCTCAGACTTTAGATACAACACTGAGTCATGTCCTCTGCGGAAATTCTCTGATGATTCAGCAATAGTTTGGTGTATAAAGGGAGGGTGGGAGAAACTGGGCCATGGCAGAGGACTTTGTCAAATGGCGCAAGTTGAATCACCTGCAGCTCAACATCGGGAAGGCAAAGGAGATGGTGATGGACCTTAGGAAGGCTAAGCCTGCACTGCTCCCTCTTACTATTGATGGTGAAGACATGGATGTGGTGAGGACCTTCAAGTACCTGGGGGTGCACCTGGAGGACAGACTTGAATGGGGCACCGATACAGAGATGTGTACAAGAAGGGCCAGGGTCACCTCTACCTCCTGAGGAGACTGAGGTCCTTCGGAGTATGCAGGCCTCTCCTTCACAGGTTCTACCAGTCTGTTGTCGCCAGTACAATCTTCCATGAGGTGGAGTGATGGGGCAATGGTATCAACACGCGTGATAACAACAGGCTCAATAAACTGATTAGAAAGGCTGGCTCTGTTATAGGAGTCAAACCGGACACACTGGAGACTGTGGTAGAACAAAGGACCCTATGGAGAATCCTGGCAATTCTGGACAATGTTTCTCACCCTCTGCATGTCACCTTGGCTGAACAGAGAAGCACTCTTAGAAAAAGACTAAGACCAGTGGTACTCAACCACTGGGCCGCGGACCGGTACCGGGCCACAAAGCATGTGCTACCAGGCTGTGAGGAAACAATATGATTTGACAATATGAAACGATATGAGTCAGCAGCGCCTTTCCTTATTTCCTGTCACGCCCATTGTAGAACTTGAACACACATGCGGTCATTACCCACGTGAGGTCATCAGTTGCCTAAATGTAGTGATACCCTAGCACCAGGGATCACTGGTTGGCCTTGGGTAAATGGCCGCCTCGTGCGGCAGACGAGAAGTGCCGTTGATACTGGCCTGGAGCGTGGACAGATGGTTGCTGCCTCTGAACCTGTTTAGCACACCAAATGTTCATGGGGAACCCAGTGCTAAAATAGTCGCAGACGACCTAATTCGGGCTCAGGGTTTCAGAGTAGCAGAGCAGCTACCTCGCTGCAATCTACTGAAAGTCATCCCTCGAGCCAAACTTTTGTTGGCCGATAGATCCTACCTACCTACGGGGGGGGGGGGGGGGGTGGGGGGGGCGGCGCGGGCATATGCCCTCTCGTGCTCCTCGCTTGGTCGGTCACTCTCTCCGGATTGCAACCATCGCAGCCCCCGTACGGGGACCTCTGGCCCTTAACTTGTCCTCTAACTGGTGCATTGTGATGATTTATATGGTCATACAAGGAAAATAAGTGCTGTGTGTTTAATATCCAAACCTTACTTAAAATGCTATGACGCTATTGACTTATAAGTGAGTTATAATTGACTTATCACTATATTCATGCGAGGAAAATATGCGCTGTGTGTTTAATATTAAATTCATTAGATAAACCCTTTTAGAAACAAAATTGAGTGTATTAGCCACGTATAAGTGACTTATAGTTGACTTATCACCTATATTCAGGTTGTGATTAACACCCCCACCCCCATTGGCCGGTCCGCAAGAATGTTGTCAATATTAAACCGGTCCGTGGTGCAAAAAAGGTTGATGACCTCTGACTAAGACAACTGCGATGCTCCAAAGAGCACTATTTGAGGTCATTCTTACCCTCGGCCATTAGACTCTACAATGAGTCAACCTCTAGCTTGAAAGTGATGACACCTTCCTGTGCGACTGCTTGTGGTAACTTATTTTTTTATTATTTCTACTTCTAATATTTATATCTGTGCTCTTGTACTGCTACCGTGACACCGTAATTTCCTTTAGTATCAATGAAGTATCTATCTATCTATTGAAAGAAGTTAACCTTCATTAACTGTAAACAAGAGAAAATATGCAGATGCTGGAAATCCAAGCAACACACACACACTAAATGGTGGAGGAACTTAGCAGGCCAGGCAGCATATATGAAAATAAGTATGTCCCAGTTCTACTGAAGGGTTTCGGCCTAAAATGTTGACCGTACTTTTTTCCAGAGATGCTGCCTGGCCTGCTGAGTTCCTCCAGCATTTTGCGTCTGTTCCTCATTAACTATATTCAGCCAGTGAACCTAACATAAGAAATAGGACCAGGAGTAGGCTAACCAGCCCATCGAGCCTGCCCCGCCATTCAGTAAGATCATGGCTGATCTGTCCGTAAGCTCAGCTCCATCTATCTGCCTTTGCCCCATAACCCTTAATTCCCCTACTATGTAAAAATCTATCTAACTGTATCTTAAATATATTTAGTGAAGAAGCCTCAACTGCTTCCCTGGGCAGAGAATTCCACAGATTCACCAATCTCTGGGAAAACTGTTTCTCCTCATCTCCGTCCTAAATCTTCTCCCCTGAATCTTGAGACAATGTCCCCTAGTTCTAGTCTCACCTACCAATGGAAACAACTTTCCTACTTCTATCTTATCTATCCCTTTCAAAATTTTGTATATTTCTATAAGAACTCCTCTCGTTCTTCTGAATTCCAGAGAGTATAGTCCCAGGCGATTCAATCTCTCCTCATTGGTTAACCCCATCATTTCTGGAATCAACCTGGTGAACCTCCTCTGCGCTGCCTCCAAAGCCAGTATATCCTTCCTCAAGACCAGAACTGCACACAGTACTCCAGGTGCAGCCTCACTAGTACCCTGTATAGTTGCAGCATAACCTCCCTGCTCTTGAATCCAATCCCACTAGCAATGAAGACCAACATTCCGTTTGCCTTCTTAATAACCTGATCTACCTGCAAGCCAGCTTCTGCAATTTATGAACAAGCACTCCCAAGTCCCTCTGCACAATAACGTGCTGCAACCTTTCACCATTTAACTAATAATCTGCTCTTCTATTATTCCTTCCAAAGTGGATGATCTCGCATTTACCAACATTGTATTCCATCTGACAGACCTTGGTCCACTCACTTAACCTATCTATGTCCCTGTGCAGACTCTCCACATTCTCTGGACAATTTGTTTTTCCACACAGTTTTTTGTCATCAGCAAATTTTGCTACACTACACTCAGTCCCATCTTCCAAATCATCAATGTAAATGGTAAACAGCTGTGGGCCCAGCACCGACCCCTGCGGCACCCCACTCACCACAGACTGCCAACCGGAGAAACACCCGTTTATACCAACTCTCTGCCTTCTATTGGTTAACCAATCCACTATTGATGCCGATACACTTCCTTCGACTCCAAGCATCCGTATCTTATTTATAAGTCTCTTGTACAGCATCTTATTGAACACCTTCTGGAAATCCAAGTATACGACATCCACCTGTTCCCCTCTATCCACTACACTCATTATGTCCTCAAAGAACTCCGGTAAGTTTGTCAAACAGGACCTGCCTTTACTGAATCCATGCTGCATCTGTTTAATGGAATCACTCCTTTCTAAATGATTTGCTATTTCTTCCTTAGTGACACCTTCAAGCATTTTCCTGACTACAGATGTTAAGCTAATGGCCTATAATTGCCTATCTTTTGTCTACATCCTTTCTTAAAAAGGGGCATAACATTTGCTGTTTTCCAATCTGCCAGGACCTGCCCAGAGTCTAGAGAATTTTGGTAAATGATTACCAACACATCTACTATAACGTCCACCAATTCGCTCAGCACCCTGGGATGCATCCCATCAGGACCAGGGGACTCAGGCCCTCTAGTGTGCTCATCACTGTCACTTTAGTGACAGTGATTTTATCGAGGTCCTCACCTCCCATTTCATCCATTACATCCTTCTTAGGCATATTAGATGTGTCCTCCACCATGAAGACCGACACAAAATAGTCATTCAATGCCTCAGTGATTTCCTTATCACCAAATATCAATTTCCCCTTCTCATCTTCCAAGGGACCTACATTGACTTTAGTCACCCTCTTCCACTTTATATATTCATAAAAATTTATGCTATCTGTTTTTATATTATGTGCTAAATTTTATCCTGACCTTCGGAAAACTTGCAGGTTAGAGGAGGCAAATGGATTAAATCAATGAGCTGTTTTTTTATAGCATTCCTCTTGCTCCAAAAGGGGCAAGAGTCCTGTTGTTCTGTTGTTTGTTGGGTTCTCTGTTATGGGCAAAAAGGGGCATAATGCCATCAGTGTTTGCATCAGACCCACAAGTTACCCAGGAAACTTATTCCTCCACAGACTCAGTTTACACCCTCAGCCCAGCAAGGATCTTCCGTCCAATCATCATCAGCCTCTGCCTAAGTTTAGAAATCCTGACCATCATTTGTACTTCTTTCCCACTTACCCTCCCTGCATCCACTAATCCAACAAACCACTATGACTATAACCCATAACTACCATTTCACCTAAAGCAGGTTTTCAACCTGAAACATCAATATTTCTTTACTCTCAAAGGCGCTGCTTGACCCATTGAGTTCTTCTGGCAGATTGTTTGCTGCTCCAGATTCCAGCATCTACAGTCTCTTGTCCATTTGTCCATTTGTTTCCCCCCCTCCCCACCAAGGACTTTGCCGTCAGAAACTCCCCACAGTTGGGCCCTTAGCTAACTACTATTGAAATTATTTTTCTTTTGTAATTTCATTGGGCAGTCAAAAACAAAACATGTTCCCTGCAGTTCAACTTTGCTCTCCAATCTCTTTTTAAAGCACTTGATCATGTCTCACCTAAGCAGCATTTTGTAAATAAATCAGAGTCTCTGTGCAGTGTAAGTAATGTTCAAGATCATCGAGATGTCTGAAACACTGACATACAACCTGACACACCGTGGAAGCTTTCACAGTACTTACTCCAACCATACTTGAACCATATCTGAATTTTCTCAGATAATACCATTCTCTTAAATATATGATGTTATTTTTAAATCATAATTTTATCACAACCAGCAAAGATTTGAAAATGTACATGTTAAGTAATTGAGTAATGCATTTTAAAATTGTACCTTACCTTGTGATCTGTGTCCTTACATTGAAATCAAGGGAACGCATTGACCTTAAGACTTCTATGCAGCCTAGATACTGTAAAAAATAACAATTTAGGTGTTTTTTTTTACAAACACTAGCAGTCTAATACATTTGTCACTTTTCTTCTTACTCCATTCAGATAATCATTTATTTTTCAGAATATTTGGAAGTATATTAATAGCAACAATTGATATTTATACAGAATTTACAATCAGTGAAATTTCACAGGAACATTATCAACCAAGTTTTCCAACAAGCTGCTCCAAGAGGTTAGATTCTGTGCTTGTATTATATGTTTTGTTTGAAAGGCTGCACACTATAACAAACTCTTTTACATCCTTAGCATCACAGATGTACAGCTTGGGTGCCATTACCATCCTTCAACACGACTAAAGTAAGGATGTTTTATCACTCTAGTGCTCTCATTCTATGACAAATACATTTCTTTTTAAGTAAAGAGATCCAAACTGCACACATCACTGCATGTGTAGTTTCTGTTCTGTATAACTGCAGCAAGACATCTTTACTCCTGCTCTCAAATTCCCTCCCTATATTACTGGACTGCCATCTCTGGTATGCTAAATGATAGATAGTAATAGAAGAATACTGATCATTTGCTGAAAGATATGTGGGAAAGAAATTCAGGTGCATTTTTGTTTTTTTCCAGGATTAGTGACAATTCATTCAGCTCCAGAATGAAATCCCACCAGTGGAAGCTCGATCCGACAATTATTGATATAATCACCCTTCTGGACCCCCTGGGGAAGTTGAAGCCCATTGCCTGCAAGCCCAAGTCTGAGGCTGAGTCCAAGTCTGCTGGAAGCCTTTTTTTGCTGTTAATGGAGTAGCACGTGCATAAATGGGAAGGAGGAAAGGGGCTTGTTTTTCCATTGTTCTGTTACTTGTTGTGCTGGGTTCTGTGTTGTGGGTAAGCTGTGTCGGCACTGCAATGTGTGGCGACACCTGAGGACTGTCCCCAGCACACCCTCAGGTGCATTGGTTACTAACACAAGCAACTCATAGAAAAATAGAAAACCTACAGCACAATACAGGCCCTTCGGCCCACAAAGTTGTGCTGAACATTTCTCCACCCCAAAAATTACTAGAGTTACCCATAGCCCTCTATTTTTCTAAGCTCCATGTCCCTATCCAAAAGTCTCTTAAAAGACGCTATCGCATCACCACTGTCGCCGGCAACCCATTCCACATACTCAGCTCTCTCTACATAAAAAAACTTACCCCTGATATCTCCTCTGTACCTACTTCCAAGCACCTTAAATCTGTGCCCTCTTGTGGCAGCCTTTTCAGCCTTGGGAAAAAGCCTCCGACTATCCACACAATCAATGCCTCTCATCATCTTGTACACCTCTATCAGGTCACATCGCATCCTCCGTCGCTCCAAGTAGAAAAGGCCAAGTTCACTCAACCTTTTTTCATAAGGCATGCTCCTCAATCCAGGCAACATCCTTGTAAATCTCCTCTGCACCCTTTCTATGGTTTCCACATCCTTCCTGTAATGAGGCAACCAAAACTTAGCACAGTACTTCAAGTGGGGTCTGACCAGGGTCCTATATAGCTGCAACATTACCTTTCGGCTCCTAAATTCAATTCCACAATTGATGAAGGCCAATACACCGTATGCCTTCTTAACCACAGAGTCAACCTGTGCAGCTGCTTTGAGCGACCTATGGACTTGGACCCCAAGATCCCTCTGATCCTCCACACTGCCAAGAGTCTTACCATTAATACTATATTCTGCCATATTTATCCGGCCAAAATGAACCACTTCACACTTATCTGAGTTGAAGTCCATCTGCCACTTCTCAGCCCAGTTTTGCATCCTATCAATGTCCCGTTGTAATCTCTGACAACCCTCCACACTATCCACAACACCCTCAACCTATGTGCCATCAGCAAACTCACTAACTTATCTCTCCACTTCCTCATCCAGGTCATTTATAAAAATCACGAAGAGTTAGGGTCCCAGAACAGATCCCTGAGGTACTCCAATGGTGACCATCCTCCATGCAGAATATGACCTGTCTACAACCACTCTTTGCCTTCTGTAGGCAAGCCACTTCTGGATCCACAAAGCAATGTCCTCATGGATCTCACGCCTCCTTACTTTCTCAATAAACCTTGCATGGGGTACCTTATCAAATGCCTTCATGAAATCCATATATACTACATCTATTGCTCTTCCTTCATCAAGGTGTTTAGCCACATCCTCAAAAAATTCAACCAGGCTCATATGGCACGACCTGCCCTTGGCAAAGCCATGCTGACTATTCCTAATCATATTATGTCTCTCCAAATGTTCATAAATCCTGCCTCTCAGGATCTTCTCCATCAACGTACCAACCACTGAAGTAAGACTCACTGGGCTATAATTTCCTGGATTATCTCTCTTGAATAAAGGAACATTTGCAACCCTCCAATCCTCAGGAATCTCTCCTGTCCCCATTGATGATGCAAAGATCATCGCCAGAGGCTCAGCAATCTCCTCCCTCAGCTCCCACAGTAGCCTGGGGTACATCTCATCCAGTCCCAGCAACCTATGCAACTTGATGCTTTCCTAAAGCTCCAGCACACCCTCTTTCTTAATATCTACATGCTCAAGCTTTTCATGTCTGCTGCAAGTCATCACTACAACCACCAAGATCCTTTTCCATAGTGAATACTGAAGTAAAGTATTCATTAAGTGCCTCTGCTATTTCCTCCAGTTCCACACTTTCACACTGTCACACTTGATAGGTCCTATTCTTTCACATCTTATCCTCTTGCTTTTCGCATACTTGTAGAAAGCCTTTGGGTTTTCCTTAATCCTGCCTACCAAGCCCACTCATAGCCCCTTCTGGCTCTCCTAATTTCCTTCTTTAGCTTCTTCCTGTTAGCCTTATAATCTTCCAGATCTCTTACAGTACCTAGCACTCTGAACCTTTTCATAAGCTTTTCTTTTCCTCTTGACTAGATTTATTACAGCCTTTGTACACCACGGTTTCTGTACTCTACCATAACTTCCCTGTCTCATTGGAATGTACCTATGCAGAACTCCACACAAATATCCCCTGAATGTTTGCCACATTTCTTCCGTACCTTTCCCTGAGAACATCTGTTCCCAATTTAAGGTTCGAAGCTCCTGCCTGATAGCCTCATAATTGCTCTTGCTCCAATTAAACGCTTTTTTAACTTGCCTGTTCCTATCTCTCTCCAATGCTATTGTAAAGGAGATAGAATTATGATCACCATCTCCAAAATGCTCTTTCACTGAGAGATCTGACACCTGACCACATTCATTTCCCAATACAAAATCAAATTCAGCCTCTCCTCTTGTAGGCTTATCTACGTATTGTGTCAAGAAACCTACCTGAACACAACTAACAAACTCCACCCCTGGATCAATAAAATTGAATCTTGAATCTTGTAAGCCTCACGCCATTCACAATGTGGTTCTCATTGAGTAGCACATCTTTCTCCATGATCCCTATCAAAGATATTATCCTCCCTTCCCAACTTCCCTGCACTTAATGAACTTCTTTCCTCACCTTCCTAGTGCTGAAGAATCCCTGACCTAATCTCCCACAAATGAGGGCAGACCCACTGAGAATTTTTGACATTTTCTGTTTTTATTTCACATTAGACAAAGTTCTTCCATGTGCATGCCAGCTGCGTGGAAGTCAAATCATGTTGTTCCAAGGAGCAGCTGTTGATAGGCACCCATGGTATACCATTGGCTCATAGTCTTGACTGCTCTGGAAAGTGTGCAATGAGCAATTAACTGTGACTAAAATGTTTGCTGACTTGCTGTGCAATGATCTGTAGCATTAGTTTAATGGTGCACATGTAGGCCAAAATTCTGTTGAGGTAACATGGCCAATTCATGTTTGATTTCTGTACAGAACAGTTCTGCTAACTTTGTGCATCCATGCAGACAACTGCATGCTCATAACAAGTGTTTGATTAAGTGGCCCTTGACTGAGATTAATTATGCCTCCACCCAGCCTTGGACTAACATTTCCAGGGAAGTTTCTGCAGGTGCACTTGCACTATCACAGCAGAAATTGAGTTCATCAGGAACTTCACATCCAAATGAGGAGACCCCTTTCCTCAAATATAAAAAATTGGTGGTTTGAAGCATTTTTGTAAAGGAGGCATTATGCACACAGATTTGCTCACTATAGAGGTGTTGACCTGTAAAGCCCACTGAACTGAAAGATAACTGGCTTGTATAAAAGTTTTGATGGCCTCCAGTTGTGGGTGAAGAGGAACTACAGCTTTGCCGTAAACTCTAAAATTCACATTGGCCAGAGTTCTTGCTAATCCTGGAAACTCTGTCGGACTTTGCAGCAGAGTTTCTCTGTGAATGTGACGCAGTCATAACAGGTAGGATGACACAAATGAATGCAATTGTTTGGGGTTTTTCAGTGATGATTTGTAATAGTTACATGAGCCCCATGCTAATAAATTAGATTTCATCAACAAACCGAGATGTAAGTAGATGAACAGCATATGGCCATATGACGAATACCCTCCTCCACAGAGCTCCTTACAATGATTTCTGCAATCCTATTTCAGTAGCAAATATGTAGGATAACTTTGGTATCAGTTTTCCTATCAATTGGAACGTTCCTAAAGAGATTGTGGGATCACAGATAAGTAGGCTTCTTATCTGAACAACCAATGTCTTCCATTCCATTGACAGTTTGCCTTCATGACCATTATTTATTCTATTCCCTTTGCTTTGGCTCTAAATGAGAATCACTCCCACTCTGATTGGCAAGAACTGCTTTGATAATCAAAATTTACTGAAATTCTACCAACAAAAGTCTACCTTTTATTGAATGATGCCAAAGATATGGGAAAATGTTCACGTTTATTCCACTCTGTTACAGCTTGTGATCCTCTGGGCACAGATCTCATCCTCAAAATGTTTCATCCTTAATTTCAGGAAACATATCTTTATCAACTTCACCTACACTCAGCAAACCACTTTACTAGAAACACCTACTCATTAACACAAATACCTAATCAACCAATTATGAGGCAGCAACTCAATGCATAAATGCATGAAAACATGGTCAAGAGGTTCAGTAGTTGTTCAGACTAAACATCAGAATAGGAAAGGAATGTGACCTAAGTGACTTAGACCGTGGAATGACTGTTGGTGCCAGGCAAGATGGTTTGAGTATCTCAGAAACTGCTGAACTCTTGGGATTTTCATGAATAACAGTCTCTGGTGTTCACAGAGAACAGTGCAAAAAAAAAACCAAAAGTATAACGTCCAGTGTGTGGCAGTTCTGTGGCAAAAACACCTGGTTAATGAGAGAGATCAGAGGACAATGGTCAAACTGGTTCGAGCTGACAGAAAGATGAAGGTAACTCAAATAATCACACATCACTACAGTGGTGTGGTGAAGATTATCTCTGAAAGCACAATACCCTGAAGTGGACAGGCTACAGCAGCAGAAGACTACAAACATACACTCAGTGGCCACTTTATTAGGTAGAGGAGACATCTAATTAAATGACCACTGAGTGTATAAATACAAGGTCAAAAAAGTAACTTTACCTTAATGTCACTAGGTGTTCTACAATAGGCTAAACATTTGGGGAAGTAACCTCAAAAACAAAGCCTACACCTTGAAAACAAGCTTACTCACTCATTCGTGTGTTCTATTGACTTTCAAATCTCACTGATCTTCAAAATGAAGAACAAAGCTGCATATTCTTTTCACTGTGACATACATAAAGGATAGCCTTCATGAGGCCAGACAGCTCAAAAAATTTGTCTCAATTCCCACTCATCTGATATGATGATATTCTCTTCACTTCCATAAATTCCTGAATGAAGTAAACTGAAACAGTTCTCCCCAAAGTTTTCAGATCTATTAATGGTTTATACATATGAATCAGTTACTCCACTTTAGGTAGCTTTTGACTGGTGATTCGGCAGTGAGTCTCAGCAACATGATCTCCAGGAATGTGTTGTAGTATTACTTTAATCATGCCTCAGCACCACACAAGAGTTGGAAGACAGGATGGGAAGAGGATGGAGGCTCTGAGGACTCAAGAGATGACAGGGGAGCCTGACAAACCCAGTGTTGGAGAGTGGTGGTGGAGAAAGGGGAGCCTGGGGGCCCACCAATAGCGAAGAAGATCTCAGCTTGGAGGTGAGAGCAGCCAGGGCCATTAGAACCAGAGATGCTGACAGTGAGGAACACCATTGAAGAAGTGTGATGGATATTTACTGTCCAAGGGGCCAGGGTGCTTTTCCTTTTTGCCAAACTCAGCTTTCTAAACACTAGCAGCAGACACTTCTAAAGATTAAAGTGTTGTTTTTGAGTACATTGAACTTCCATCTCTGATTTCTCCCCTTCCTTTCCAGCCATGATAAAGGCTTTCGGCCTGAAACGTCAACTGTTTACTCTTTTCAATAGATGCTGCCTGGCCTGCTGATTTCCTACAGCATTTTGTGTGTGTGTTGCTTCCAACTAATATTCTTTCTTTAGCTTCTAATTGTAACCAGGAGTCTATCTTCAGTTCTTAATGTAACTGTCAAGCAGCTTTGCCTAAAGCACTATCTAAAGAGCAGACTTGCTGACTCACAGCATCTGGGCTTACTGCTCATGAGGTGCTGTGTAATACAATGGGTTACCTTACTTTTGAATGTTTCAAACAAATAATGCTGATTGTTTAGTTGAAAGAAGCTTACAGTTTGAAGTTTTCACTTGGTATATGAAATAATTGGAAGGTTTGTATACTTAAGAGAATCAGCTTCACAGCAGTATTTGTGGGCACCTGGGTTTTCTGACTCCAGAAGCTTTTAGGCCACTTGTGTTAAAGGGAATCTGAAAAAAATATCATCGGTGTATAAAGTCACCTGCAGCAGAGAAGCAGTATAAATGTAGAGAGCAGATCAGACTTAGCAGGAATGGTCCAGAAACATCACGAAGAATGACAGAATCAGAGGATGAATTAGATTCCGTTCATCTGCTTTTGATGTCTTTGGTGGATGACTGGTTTGTTAGTGGCTAATGGTATGGCATTTTGATTATAGAAATTGTACCTGTGTTTTGGAATTCCTTTGTTTTTTAGAAACGGTTTGTAATTTGGAAATGTTTTATGAGATAGAAATCCTCTATGAGTTTTAAGTGTGCTTTAAGAATGTTGTTTGAATTTAAACATGTATCACTGAAAATAAATTACCTGTGTTTAAACTACTTTGTTAGCTGGAACGATCTCCTCCTTGTTAGGGAGGGATCCAATCGCTCAGATAGTGGGTATTGGCAGCTAAACTCCTTCATTTTCACCATAGCCTTTAATGCCCTGATTAATCAGGAACCTATCAACCTCTACCTTAAATATACCCATTGAATTGGCCTGCACAGCTGTGTGAATTCCACAGATTCACCACCCCCTGGCTAAAGGTGAGAAATTTTTCCTCATTTCTGTTCTAAATGAACATCTTTCAATTCTGAGAATGTGTCCTCTGGTCCTAGACTCCCCTACGATAGGGAATATTCTCTGCATTTCCACTTTGTCCAGACCTCTAAATAATAGATAGGTTGCAATGAGATCACCCTCATTCTTCCAAACTCCAGCAACTGTGGCCCAGAGCTATCAAACGCGCCTCATATATTAACCCTTCCATTCCTGGGAACATTCTCATGAATCTCCTCTGGACCCTCTCCAATGCCAGCACATCTTTTTCTTAAATAAGGGGTCCAAGACTGTTCACTATGTTCCAAGTGTGGTCTGACCAATTCCTTATAAAGCCTCAGCATTGCATCCTTGCTTTTGTACTCTAGTCCTCTTGAAATGAATGCTAACATTGCATTTGCCTTCCTTATCATCAACTTAACCTGCAAGTCAACCATTAAGGAAAGCTGCAGCAGGACTCCCAAGTCACTCTGCACCTCTTGTTTTTGAATTTTCTCCCCATGAAAAATGGTCTATGCTTTTATTCCTACTGCCAAAGCGTATGACCATACACTTCCCTATGTTATATTCCATCTGCCCCTTCTTTGCCATTCCCTCATATGTCTAAGTCTTTTTACAGACACCAGGCTTCCTCAACACTACCTCCACCTCCAGCTGTCCTTGTATCATCTGCAGACTTGGCCACAAGGCTATCAATTCCATCCTCCAAATCATTGACATACAATGTAGATAGAAGTGGTCCCAACCCCGAAGCCTATAGCACACCACTAGTTACTGGCAGCCAAACAGAAAAGGCCAAATTTATTCCCACTCTTTGCCTGACAGCTAATCTTCTATCCATGCTAGTACCTTTCTTGCAATACCACGGGCTCTTATCTTGTTAGGCAGCCTTATGTGCACCACCTTGTCAGAGGCCTTCTGAAAATCCAAATAAACAACATCCACTACCTGTCCTTTGTCTATCCTGCCTGCTATTTCCTCAAAGAATTCCAACAGAACTGTCAGGCAAAACTTCTCCTTTAGAAAACAATACTGACTTTGTCTCATTTTATCCAAGTATCCTAAAACCTCATCGTCTATAATGGACTCCAACAGCTGTCCAAACACTGAAGTCAGACTAACTCACCTATAATTTCCTTTCTTCTACTTCCCTCCCTTCTTAAAGAGTGGAGTGACATTTGCAATTTTCTAGACCTTAAGAACCATTCCAGAGTCAAGTGATTCTTGAAAGCGCCTTCTCCTTAGTAATAGCATGACACTCACTTCTGCCCCATGACGCTCTCACATTTCTGGCATTCCACCATGAAGCCTGATGCAAAATACGTATTTAGTTTGTCTGCCATTTCTTTATCCACCATTACTACCTATACAGCATCATTTTCCAGCAATCCAATGTCTACTTTTGTCTCTTTTTTACTCTTTATACATCTGAAAAATCTTTTAGTATTCTGTTTTATATTTTTGGCTAGCTTACCTCCATATTTCATCTTTTCTCTTTGTGTCTTTTTAGTTGTCTTCTGTTGGTTTTTAAAAGTTTCCCAATCCTCTACCTTCCCAACTTTTTTTTTGCTATTTATATACCCTCTCTTTTGCTTTTATGGTGTCTTTGAATTCCCTTGTCAGCCCCAGTTGCCTCATCCTCCCTTTAGAAAATCTCTTCTCCCTTCTTTCCTGTGTCATCCAAATTTCCCCCATTTACACCACCCAGTACTGTTCTGCCTTCATCCATGCTAGTATTCCCTTCCAATCAAACTTGGCCAACTCTTCTCTCATGCCTCTGTAATTCCCTTTACTCCATGGCAATACTGATAACTTTGATTTTATCTTCTTCTCAAACTGCAGGGTGTATTCTATCATATTATGGGCTATTATGATCACTGTAATGTATGGATCTATTTTTCTGAGAGCAATGATGCACCCCCCCCCACCTTAGCACTACGAATTGATCTGTTGTCTGCATGTGCACTGTTGTCTACATGTGCGCATTGCTTTCTCTCTCTCATTGCGATGTGAATACACCAGTTAAAACCATCACCTGCATGCATGTTTTTATTTAATTGAAATGTAGTGGCACACAGACACAACAAGTTGGCAATGGGTATGAACCTGAATGTCAGAAAATATCATGAACTGTACCAACAGTTGTGGAATGAAACAGCACGAGACAGCCAAAGGAACACGTGAGTAACAGTGAAAGGTGTGCTGAATTTAAAGAGAAAATAAAATGGCAAAGGCTTCAGTCAAGAAAGTTGACAAATTTGATGGTGAATGAAGACTGCGAGTCATACATTGAGAGGGTGGAACTGTATTGTAATGTGAACAACATGGAAGAGCAAAAGAACACTTCTTAGGGTACACTTCAATGGGCCCAAGAACATAGGCTTTTACACAACCTCGTAACCCCTGAAAAGCCAGCAAGCAAGACATTTGATGAAATTATTACAATTTTACAGGATTACTTGAGCCCCAAACTGCTGTTAATAGCTAAGAGATTTAGATTTTACAAAATGAACCAGTCAAACAATGAAAGCATTTCTGAATACAATGCAGAACTGCGTAAACTTTCCTAGTACTGTGACTTTAGAGATAGACTTTCTGATGCATTAAGGGATAGGCTTGTATGTGGCATGCATAGTCAAAGCACTTAAAAGAGGCTACTATCTGAAAGAAACCTAACCTTAGAATGGGGATTGACAATTGCAATGTCATTCGAGACTGCAGAAAAACTACAAAAAAGGACAAAATATGAAATGCACAAAATGCCCCTGAATGGTGCAAAAAGCTAAAGATGTTATCAATGTGGCAAGTCCTTCCATGATGCAAATGACTGTTGGTTCAAAAAAAGCCTGCAGAAAGTGTCACAAAGTCACAAAGAGAGAATGTGTAAGGCAGACTGAAAGCATAACCGAGTGAAGAGTCTCAAACACAAAACTAAGCAAATGCATAAAGTTTCTGATTGTAAAACTGAATCAGAGAACATAGAGTCTGACAAAGGTGAACTGCCATGCCTAAAACTGCATAGTAGAACTGAAGCAGATCACAAAATCTTCTGGATCCTAATAGACATTTCTGGTGGAAAACTGAAATTGGAGCTGGATACAGGTCAGCTTTGTCCATAATTCCAGAGGCTGGTTACAACAGACTGTTTTATAAGATATTACTAGAGAAGACCTTGTTGATGCTAAAGGCTTAAACAGGTGAAAAAGCATTTCCCAAAGGCCAGGCACAACAGTTAGAGCTTTATATATTAAAAAGAGGAGGGCCAGCAATTTTTGGACGTAAATGGTTGAGAAAAATCCAACTAGACTGGCACTCATTCAAAGCTCTGAGTGTGGCATCAACAGGCAACTGCAGCCCAAATGGTAGCACTAACCAGAGACTGTCAACGCTGCTCAGTGCTAATCAGAAGATATTTGAGAAGGGAATAGATAAACCGATAGAAGCCTTGGCCAAAAACTGTCTGGGATGCAAAAAAGTTCAAAGTGCACCCCCACAGGTACCAATACGACCATGGGAGTCTCTGTCATCACCATGGCAAAGATTACACATTGACTTTGCTGGGCCATTCGTGGACACCATGTTTCTGATTGCTGTAGATGCTCATTCGAAGTGGCCGGAGGTTATACCAATGAAGTCAACCACCTCAACAAAGATTGTCTCTGCTCTGAAGACTATCTTCGACAGAAACGGCTAACCTGAATAAATTGTGAGTGACAACACACCACAATACATGTCAGAAAAATTCTGACTTCATAAAGAAAAATGACATCAGACATTTCAAGTCAGATCCTCACTACCCAGCAACAATTAGGTTAGCTGAAAGGTTTATCCAAACCTTCAAGGTCCATTAAAGAAATGGACAAGAATGGCATTCCTCTACATCACAATGTGGACAACTTTCTTTTTGTGTATCAGAACTCTGTTCATGCAACAACAAATCAAACACCTGCATTGCTGTTCATGAACAGGAATCTGAGATCTTGCATAAACCTCCTGAAACCAGATCTACGGAGGGAAGTGCAGAATGAACAGTTCAGCCAGTTGGCAAGTGAACCTATAAGGAGCTTCGAGATTGGACAGGAAATTCTAATGCGTGATTACCGAGAAGACAAATGGACACCTGGTAGGCTAGCTACAAGAGCTGGACCATTCATGTACACAGTGGATGTTGGAGATCAGACATAGAGACATCACGTGGACCAGATACTGAATGCTCAACAGAAGAACAAACCTGAGTTGACCACATCCAATGAGATGGACACATTAAGTCACCAGACTTAACTCTCAGTGATGATGTCAGTGACGACAAACCGAGAATGTTGCTTTGACAAGACAGCTACCAAACCTGATGCCATTCCAAAGTTCCAGGGGCACAACAAGAACATTATTGTTGGTAAGACACCTGCAAACCTGAAGCCACTCCACAGGTCCAGAGATGCTATCCTAAAAGAAACAGAGCGCCACCCAAAAAACTGAATGTTTAGAACTGTGAAGTTAGTTATGGACTGTTATTCTGAAAGCATGTTTGTTTGAAATATGAGTTTATGAAAGGGAAATTGTAATTGTATTAATCTAAAGGGCGTGCAAGTGTAATGTATGGATCTATTTCTTTTAGAGCAATGACTGACCCCCTTAACACTACATATTGACCTGTATTCTGTGCCTATGCATGCACATTGTTCTTTCTCTCTTGTTGTAAAGTGAATATGCCAGTTAAAGCCATCTCTTGCATGTGTGTTTTTATTTAATTGATATGTAGCTGTGTATCAACACAACAATCACTGTCTCCTAAGGGTTCCTTTACCTTAAGCTTCCTCATGAAATCTGGGTCGTTATATAACACCCAATCCAAAATGCAGTTTACCTGGTGGGCTCAACCACAACTTGCTCTTAAAGAGCAATCTTGTGGGCACCTTGTAGGGATCCAGCACCAAACAGATTTTCCTGCATATTGGAATCCCCTATGATTATCACAACATTTCCCTTTTATATGCCTTTTCTATCTCCCATTGTAATATGTATCCTACATCCTGACTACTATTTAGAGCCTGGATATAACTCCCATCAGGGTCTTTTTATCCTTGCAGTCTCTTAACTCTCCCCACAAGGATGCTACATCTTCTGACTGTATGTCACTTCTTTCCAAGGATTTGATGTCATTTTTTTACCAATAGAGCCACCTCACCCCCCTGCCTACCTACCTGTCCTCCTGTCCTTTCAATACAATAAGTATCCTTGGATGTTAAGCTCCCAAATATGTCCTTCTTTCAGTTATGAATCAGAAATGCCCACAACGTCATACCTGCCGATCTCTTAATTGTGTGCACAGGATCATCTACCTCATTCCATATACTGTGTGCATTCAAATATAACACCTTCAGTCCTGTATTCATTACCATTTATTATTATTATTTTTACCATCCTACTGACTGCAATTTTGCCCTATCATCTGCCTGTCCTTCCTCATGTTCTGACTACACATTCAATCTAGTTGTACACCAACTATCCCATCCTCATCCCTATTATTCCAGTTCCCATCCCCTTGTCAAATTCATTTAAACCCTCCCCAACAGCACCAGCAAACCTGTCCTCAAGGATATTATCTCCCTTGGGTTCAGGTGTAGCCAGTCCTTTTTGTACAAGTCATACCTTTCCCAGCAGAGATCCCAATGATCCAGAAATCAGAAACCCTGCTCCCTGCACCAACTGCTCAGAAAACCAACCAGAAGCCTTCTTACTTAGTTACTTAGGAACTCTGCTTTGCTTGCCTGTTCTGTTATCCATGGCTACCTATTTCAGACGGGGCTTAAGGTCTTGATTTGAGTTTATAACTTCTTGGTCAGCAAACCCAATACCATCACAGAAGAGGATCACAGTAGGCAGTCACCAGCATAGATTGTGTGCTTAGTTCAAGCAGTCTGGGACAGTTTCCAATACCATAACAAAATATTGTCTCAGAAGTATTTGAGATACTTTCTTGCAATAAACTGCATAATGTATATCGTAAATATGGTAACAGGAGTGGTTGAAGCAAGTACAATAGTATCATTTAAAAAGCACTTGGATAAAGTACATGGGGGCGGGGCTTGAGAGATTTGGGACAAATGCAGGATACTAAACTAATTAATAAGGTTCAAGACCTTGGCCTCAATACCTCCTTAGGCAATGAGAAACTCAATTTCCTCACTTGTAGACCCCAGTCAGTTCAGATTGACAACAATCATCTCCTCCACCATCTCCACCAGCCACAGGTGCACCACTAGGCTGTGTGCTTAGCCCCTGTCTTACTCACGTTATACTTATCTAAGCACAGCTCCAATGAAATATTTAAGTTTGCTGACACCACTACTGTATAGGCTGAATCAAAGGTGGTGATGAATCAGCATATAGGAAGGAGATTGAAAATCTTGCTGAGAGGTGCCATAACAACAACCTCTTACTCAATGTCAGCAAGACTAAGTAGCTGATTATTGACTTCAGGAGGAGGAAACCAGAGGTCCCTGAGCCAGTCCTCATCAGGGAATCAGGGATGGAGATTGTCAGCAACTTTAAATTCTTCAGAGCACTGTCAGAGTACCTGTCCTGGGCCCAACACATAAGTACAATTACAAAGAATTACTTCCTTAAAAGTCTGCCAAGATTCAGCATTACATCTAAAACTTTGACAAGCTTCTATAGATGTGTGGTGAAGAGTATATTGACTGGCTGCATCAAAGCCTGGTATAGAAACACAAATACACTTGAACAGAAAGCATACCAAAGGTAGTGGATATCGCTCAAAATGGGTAAAGCCCTCCCCACTATTGAGCACGTCTACACAGTGTTATTGCAGGAAAGAAGCATATATCATAAGAAATTCCTACCAACCAGATCGTGCTCTCTTCTCACTGCTGCCATCAGGAAGAAGGTACAGGAACATTAGGACTCACATCACCAGTTTCGGGAACAGTTATCACCATTCAACCATCAAGCTCTTGAATCAAAGGGAATAATGTCACTCAGCTTCCCTTGCCCCATCACTGAATTGTTCCCACAACCTATGGGCTCACTTTCAGGGACTCTTCATCTTGTGCTCTCAATATTTACTGCTTTATTTATTATGATTATTATTTATTTATTCTCAGCTCAAGCTGGTAAAACCTGAGGTATGGGAATGGCCAAGCACACTCATTTCTCAATTGCCGGGAACTGTCAGACTATTCTAGTGGTGTTTACTATTGTGGATTTCTGAAGATTTACATAAATATTGTTGTGTAGCACTAATTGTTTAATGCTATTATGTAGCGCCTTTGGGGTTATACCAGTTATAGACATTACTTTTGGAACAATGTATATCCTTTTCATGTTCCAAAGTCCTTCAATTTATTTTTTAATTCAACATATTTCTAGTGTTTTTCACATTGATTTCCATAGGTTACATGTGTTTGGAATGGCTATATCTATTAAATAAGTTGTTCCTGCTTGTTTATCCTGTATTATTATTTCGGACGGTTATTATGGTTATTATCCTATCTGTAATAACTGGTAAGTCATGATATAATTTGTGATATTCTAATTCTAAAACTGAACCAGGCTTGTATTTATAGTAAAATGTAAATTCACTTATGAGTTTGCATTTTAAAGTAAGATTTTGGTGAATAATGTTTGCCTCTTGATTGTGCCTGTGTAAGTAATCAGACTGAGTTAATCTGCTGAGGGTTCCTGTAATGTGTTGGATTGTTTCTGGGTTCTCTTAGCATCTTCTGCATTTATCGTCTTGAATTTGTTGGTCTTTCATCAGGTATTTTTCATATTTTTTGCTTTAACCACCTGGTCCTGTATTGTCACAGGGAACCCTTCTGTTTCTGGCAAGAGGCCTCCAACTCTGAGCCAGGCGTTTAATGCTTCCTTGTTAACAGCTGGTCTGGTCATGTTGTGGGGATGTCTTTCATGCTCTTCCATTGGTTAACTTTTTCTCAATAGTGATAATTTCTTCATTTTTCTGGGTTGTGCTCTCATTTGAGTGTGGTGGTGTGACCTTCTTATTAGAATTTCATACGCTCACATGGAGTGTTGATCTTGTTTTTGTTGATGAAAATACATTCTTAGAAGTTTTATCTGACTTTTTTGTAGATTTTTAATCCCTGTTATTCTTCTTCCCCCTTCTGTCCTAGGTAGTGTTAATTTAAGCACATTCAAGTGTACACAATGTTTTCTGAAATTTATCATTTCAGTTCTTATTTTTCTTTGTAAATGTTCCAGATCATTTTCAGACCAAGATATTATGCCAAAAGAATAAATTAATGTGGGTATAGCAGGAGTGTTTGTTGCCTTTGTTATATTTTTACTGTTAAGCTTTGTTTGGCAGATTTTCTTGAGCCATGAAGTAAATTCTGTCTGAAGTTTTCCCTTTATCACATTATGATCTATTTTTTTGCTTGTTAATATCTCAGATACTTTTAATAATAATAATAATAATTTATTTTTCCTCAGCTCAAGCTGGTACAGGTAAGGTACAGGTATAGCCAAGCACACTCATTTCTCAATTGCTGGGAAAATTTGGATTATTCTTTATAATTATTATTATTACTTTTTTTCTTCCTTTTTGTACTTGCACAGTTTGCTATCTTTTGCACGCTGGTTGACATTGGTTGTCACAGATTATGTTGTGGTTATTGGATTTATTTAGTATGCCGCAAGAAAGTGAATCTCAGGGCTGTATATGGTGACATACATGTACTTTGAAAATGAATTTACTTTGAACTTTTGAACTTGGAAATTGGAACTGGCTTTGTGCCAGTTAGTTAGCTTGGACCGCTAAGGCCATTTTGCATTGCTCAACTCCATGACTCTAGATTGTGCAACATAAGACCACAAGATATAGCAGCAGAAGTAGGCCATTCAGCCCATCAAGTCTGCTCCACCATTCAATCATGGGCTGATCCAATTTTTGCAGTCATCCCCACTCCCCTGCCTTCTCCCCATACCCTTTGATGCCCTGGCTAATCAAGAACCTATCTATCTCTGCCTTAAATGCACCCAATGACTTGGCCTCCACAGCTGCTCATGGTAACAAATTCCACAGATTTACCACCCTCTGACTAAAGCAACTTATGTGTTCTAAATGGACGTCCTTCAATCCTGAAGTCATCACCTCTTGTCCTAGACTCCCCTACCATGGGAAATAAATGGGAAACATGCAACAAACCATTGCAAATCTCAATATGCATAGCAGTAAAACTGATGGGAACACACTTTCTGTGTACCAGTGGTCTGTCTGTGCTCTCTTATTTTGCATGGCAGTGTTGGTTTCACTGCATGTCTGTTGCATGACTTTCAAACTGGGATTATTGGCTGTATCATTAGTAGAAAGTTATTGTTGGCCAAAATCTATCCTTTGATTCATCTTTGTGGACCAATTTCCTCTGGCCATTAAAGCAGCTTTTTGGCCACTATGTAAGACAATGGTATGCTACTAAATTGCCACACACAGACTGTAGGTGCTGGGAATCCAAGATAAAAGCAGACCATTCTGGAAATAATCACCAAGTCTGTCAGTATCTGTAGAAAGAGGAACAGTTAACATTTCAAGTTGAGGACTTTACCTCTGCAACTTAAAGCATGTTGTTGTTGTTGTTCGATTGGTAAGTCGAATCAGACTCTTCATGACCTCATGGACCACATGGCAAGATACGGAAGTAGATTGCCAGGTCTTCCTTCCTTAAAATATACCTGTTCTCACTCTAATGAAATGTCGTTTACCTGAAATGTTAATTCTGCCTCTTTCTCCACAGAGGCAGCTGAGCATTTCCAGTATATTCTGTTTTAATACAATCCAATAAATGTTTCCTCTAAGTCAAGAGCAATGTTTCTCACCTCATCTCAGAATTTAGCTCTTGTGTTCATTTTTCAAAGCAGTAAATGTTTGCAGCAGAAGTGCAGGCCATTCAGTCCAGTGAGTTTGTAAATGCTCGAGACCCATTCCTATTCTTGGAATCAAGCATCGTGGGAGGCATGCAGTTCTACAAAGCCGCATTCTCACACTACTTACATGAGAGAAGGGAGTGCCCACCCTTATTGAACGACGGATGGCACAATGCAGGATTCTCAAATATCTCCGAGCTCTGGATTTGATGGAATCAAATGAATAAAGGTTCATTATAAAGGTAACTTTGACAATCAATGACAACACAGTCCTTGTTCTCATTTACGTTTATTTTGTGGCTGTAGCCAAAGTAGGTTTCAACAATGGTGTCCTTACTTGCAATATGTGTCAATATATTGCTTCTTCCGGTCATACAGGTGATATCCTTGAATGTTCAGAAGATCATGGACTTTCATTACATTACATACTTTTTCCTCTTCATCAACACAGACAACCCTGCACAATCCCACTAGTTTCCAGTAGCCTTTTGCTCAATTTCGCTGCAAAAGGTTTGGAAAATTGATGAATTCTCTAAGTAGCTTGGTAAATTGGTAATTTGGCTTATTATTGTTGTAAGGAAACTTGCATGCTGTACATACAGATGAATTCATTACAACCCTACCATTGAGATAGTGCAAGGTAAAACAATAACAGGGTACAGAATAATGTGTTACAGTTGCAGAGGAAGTGCTGTGCAGGTAGACAATAAGATGCAAGGTTATAGCAAGGTAGATTATGATGTCAAAATATTATCTTATTGTACAAGCTATAAATGCAAATGGGACACCAATTTACTGGGTCTCCACTTTGCTTTGGAGCGCCTAGACAACAGCAAAGCATTCATCAGGCTGCTGTTTATCTATTCCACCATCATTCCCTCAGTATTACTAACCAAAGTTCAATACCTGAGCCTCTGTATCTCCCTCTGCACATGGATCCTCATCTTCCTTATTGGGAGATCACAGTGAGAGCAGATTGGAAATAACATCTCCTCCTCAATGACAATCATCACTGGCATACCTCAAGAAGCGTTCTAATCGCTCTTCACTCATGACTGCATAGGTAAGCACAACTCAAGTGGCAGCTATAAATTTGCAGATGATGGCACTGTTGTTGGTAGTATCTCAGACAGTGATGAGGAAGCTTACAGGAATGAGATGGATCAAGCTGTCCCTGTGCTTGGTGGTACACAGGGGAGGAGAGCAGACAAAATGGCAGAGAGGCATATGGTGGAGGGGAAACAGACAGAATGTCAGTCTCTGATTTTGTTGGCTGTCACTCTGAGATAGTGAGAAGTAAATAACCGGCTCTTCTCATTTTCTGAAATTGAGGGAAAGATAGTTCTCATGACACCAAGTCGCTATCACTAGGACTCACTGTTATTTGAGATACCAGCCATTATGGTAGTATCATCTGCAAACATATAGATGGAGGTAAAGCAAATCTGGCCATGAAGTCAGAGTTTACAAAGTCAAAGATCCAGTTGAAATGGAGATGTTGTGTCCCAGATTTAAGAGTTTGGTGATGACCCTGCTTGAAATTATAGTATAGAAAGCAGAGCAGCATTTAATAAA
The DNA here is from genome assembly GCF_030144855.1 of Hypanus sabinus. Lineage (NCBI taxonomy): Eukaryota > Metazoa > Chordata > Chondrichthyes > Myliobatiformes > Dasyatidae > Hypanus > Hypanus sabinus. The sequence continues at coordinate 46,250,345 of NC_082710.1, forward strand.
CAATATTCTAACATACAGTGGTGTCTTTAATGTTGAGATGTTCCAGAGATGAGTGTAAGCCCAGGGAGATGGCGTCTGCCATAGATTTGGCCCTTCAATGGTAGGCAATAGGTCTAGTATTGGCTTGGAGGCTGAAGTTAATGTGAGACATGAGTAACGTCTCCAAGCACTTCATGAAGCTGGGTGTCAGAGTCACCAGCAGTAGTCATTTGACCATAAGACTCTAAGACATACATAACAGCAGAATCAGACCATTCAGTCCATCATGTATTCTCTGCCATTCCATCCTGGCTGATTTATTATCCCTCTTGGCCCCATTTTCCTGTCTTCTCCCCATAATCTTTAATGGACTTACTAATCAAGAACCTATCAACATCCACATTAAATATACCCAAGGACTTGACCTCCACAGCCTTCTATGGCAATGAATCCACAGATTTGTCACCATCTGGCTAAATAAATTGCTCCTTATCTCTGTTCAAAAGGAATGTCCTTCTATTCTGATGCTGTCCCTCTGGTCCTATACTCTCACACTATAGAAAACATCCTCTCCACAGCCACTCTAACTAGAACTTCCAGTATTCAATAGGTTTCAATGAGATCCCCCATGATTCTTCTAAACTCCAGTGAGTACAGTCCCTGAACCATTAAACGCTCCTCATACATTACCCCTTTCATCCCTAGAATCATTCTCGTGAACCTCCTCTTGACCCATTCCAATATCAGCATTTCCTTTCTAACATAAGGGGCCCAAAGCTGACCACAATTCTCTAAGTGTGGTCTGACCAATGCCTTATACAGACTCACCATTGCATCCTAGCTTTTATATTCCAATCATCTCAAAATGAATTCTCTATTTGCATTTGCCGTCCTTACCACTAACTACACCTGCACACTAACCTTTATGGAATCCTGCACGAGGACTTCCAACTTCCCTTGTATATCCGATTTCTAAATTTTCTCCCCACTTAGAAAATGCGCCTTTATCCAAACGTGCTTGACCATATACTTCCTTACAATATATTCCATCTTTCATTTCTTTGCTCATTCTTCTAATTTGTCTGTTCTTCTGCAGACTCCCCGCTTCTTCACACTACCTGCCCCTTCACCTATCTTCATATTGTCCACAAACTAGGCCACAAGCCAAGAGGCTAAAGCCATTAAGGCCTGCTACCTTGTTTTTCTTGGATTCCTGGATGATAGTAGTCTTCTCAAGGTTGACTGATACATCTGGTTGCATGTATGCATGGGTGCATTGGACAGGAGTATGGTGGGAGGAGAATGAGCACTTCATTCCCATGAACGTGTGACCTACCATCTACCAAAGTTAAGAGAATATGTTACCTTCGGCACAAAATCTGAACTGTCAATGTTGGCCTTTAATCACTAAAACCATTTGCCTGACATTATTATCTGCTTGCTATGCAAGTATTCTTTGTGCATGCATTCAAGAACTATACCAACTATACCAAATTCTTGAAGGTACTAATTGCTGTCCAAGGATATCAGAAAACTGGCACATTTGAGTTCAATTTCACCCAAAGGTTTTATTTGTCTGATAAGCCCATTGCTCAGGAGAGCTAAAGGATATGTCTAAGTGCAAGAGAAGATCCTCCCTCATAAGTGTAAGAGATAACATACTTTACAGCTATCGTGATAAGCAGACAGTAGCCTCTATTTTATCGCAGCTACTTGGCCCTTGAGAATAACGTGCCTTTCAATGACACTGAATAAATCTGTTTTCATGATTTTTTTCACAGGTGGAATTTATTTATTGTTTATGATTTCCTCATCGACAGAGAACTTGTATAAAATGCCTTCTCCATAAACATGTTTCATCGTCACAGTCACCAAAAGTACTGCTTTCCAAGAATGGACTTCAGTACCTCTAAACTTATGCAATAATAAAATGAAAAATATTGCTAAAAGGTTATTTTAAAAAAAGGAAAAAAGTGAGTCACTCACCTAGTCAATCTAACTTGAAAACGGTTAAAAGTTTGCATCCAAAATGTAAATTTATCTTCCTCTTTCAGAACTGAAGTCCCTCTGGGCATTCCCAACTTTTTTGTAATTTAATATTTCATTTGCAACTTCAGTCTGAAGTTCTAGATATATTCTAATAGAAGAGGAGGGTTACATAACTCATGTGTAGGTATCTTCTGGAACTACAGAAATTATATAAGGACATGTCGGCTGTGAAATTCATAGTAAGTTCTTTGGAAATGCAGAAGCAAGGGACTACTAAATTGCAGAATTACCAAGTGACTCATGAGTGAGTCACCAGAGAATCACAGCTATTTAACTTTGGATTTGTTTATAATGTTTTTCTGCTTTGCTAATCTGTATCAACAACAACATGAAGCATTTGAGTACCTTCGAGCCATTGGAAGATGCTGCACAGAGGCATAAAACACTAAAGAAGAAAGCATATAAAACTTTTGTAAAGTGGTGGACTATTTGTGGACCTTCGAGAAAATTTCAGAAATACAGGGGTTTATTAAGAACGACACATACAAAATGCTGGAGGAACTCAACATCTATGGAAAAGGAAAAAAAATGTTGACATTTTGGCCGACATTCTTCATCAGGACAGTGGATCTGCTGAGTTTCTCCAGCATTTTGTGTGTGTTACTGGATTTCCAGCACCTGCAGACTCTCTTGTATTTAAAAAGAGAAATTTTTGTGTTAAGGCCTAGAGGGCTATAGGAACTCTTACCAACAGTGGAGCACATTCAAGTCTGGAATTGGAAGTTAAGATTTTGCTGGTGAGCCTTTAGGAATGATTATAACCAAAGTCAAAATAAAAGTAAAATTTATTATCAAAATACTCATATCTTACCACGTACCACCTTGAGATTCAGTTTTTTGCAGGGATTTATGGGAAAAAGTAATACAATAGAATTTATGAATATCTATATATAAACCAAGACCGACAAACAACCAATGTGCAAATACAAGAGCACAAAGTATAAGTACAAAGAAAATTTATCATCAAAGTACATATATGTCATCATATACAACCCTAAGAATCACTTGTGGACATATTTTTAAAATTCAAGAAACGTAATGGAATCAATGGAAGACTGCACCCAACAGGAGGAGAAACAACTGGTGTACAAAAGACAACAAACTGAGCAAATACAAAAGAAAAAAAAGAAATAATATTAATAAATAAAGAAGCAATAAATATCAAGAACATGAGATGAAGAATCCTTGAAAATGAGTCCATAATATGTTGGATCAGTTCAGTGATGGGGTGTGAAGTTGAGTGAAGTTATCCTCTCTGATTCAAGTGCCTGATGGTTGAGGAATAACTGTTTCTAAACCTGGTGCTGTGGGTCCTGAGGCTCCTGTACCTTCTTCCTGATGGCAGCAGTGAGGAGAGCACACGCCAGGGTGGTGGGGTTCCTTGACATTGGATGTTGCTTTCCTGCAATAGCACACCACGTAGATACTGTATGCTCAAAGGTGGGGAGAGCTTTACCCATGGCAGTGGGTCATCTCCACTATGTTTTTTTTGTTCAAGGGCATTGGTGCAACTAGTCAATATACTCCCCACCAAACATCTATAGGTGTCTGCCAAATTTTGAGACGTCATGCAGAATCTTCGTAAATTTCTAAGGAAGGCGAGGCAATCCCGTGCTTTCTCCATAATTGCACTAATGAGATGGGCCCAGGACAGAAGCTCTGAAATAATTACACCAATGAATTTAAAGTTGCTGAATCTTTCCTACTCTGATCTCCCAAATGAGGACTTGCTCATGCACCTCTGGTTTCTTCCTCCTGAAGTCCATGGTCTTGCTGATGAGGTTGTTGTTGTGGCACCACTCAGCCAGATTTTCAATCTCCCTCCTCTATGCTGATTCGTCACCACCTTTTATTTGGCTAATGACAGTGGTGTCATCAGCAAACTTAAATAATGAGAAAATTAGTTGTAAAAAGTCCTTGAGAGTGAGGTTGCAGATTGTAGAATCAGATCAGAGTCATGATGAAGTTATCCATACCAGTTCAGGCACTTGATGGTTGTAGGGCAATAATTGTTCCTGAACCTGGTGGTGTGGGATTTAAGGCTTCTAGTACCTGTTGGCCAGTAGTAATGACAAGAAGAGAGCACTGTCTGGTTCCGGGGGCCCTCCATGATGGATGCTATTTTCTAGTGGTGGAGATCCTTTTGCCAATGATGGGCTGGACTGTGAGCACCACTTTTCTGCAGACTTTACCAAGTGATGGCAATTCCACTGAAAAGATGTATTAAAGAAGCAAATTATTGGTTAGCTATTTTATATAAATGTAAGAGCAGACAGTCCACTATGTTATTTATCATAGAGGGTGTTCCTCTATCCATTTGACAGTAGAAGTTGGGGTTTAGTGGCAAATGACAAGGAATCTTTGAGGCATTTTACAATGACATAAATGTTGTACATAGTACAACCACAAAGCTCCAGAAGTGAAGGGAATTTGTAAAATGGAGGATAGCATACTGAATATGGCCTATTTTGTCTTGGATGTAATTAGTTGTTTGTTTGATACTCAGGATGCATATAAAAGTTTAAAGTACATTTATTACTGAAGTATAACCCTGAGATTCATCTTCATGCAGGCAGCCACAAAACAAAGAAACACAATAGAATATGTTTAATGAAGAACCCACACAAAAAGATTATCAAACTCCCAGTACGTGGGAAAAAATGATCAAATAGTGCGAACAATCAAAAGTAAACAAACAATGTTAACCACCAAGTCGCTGAAAATGTGTCCACAGCTGCAGAGCTCACTCAGCACTGAGGCGAGTGAAACCTGATGGCTGCAGGGCCACAGCTGTTCCGGAACCTGGTGGCGTGGGACCCCGGACGCCTGCGAGGTGAGACCAGTCAAATGCAGACATACGGCACTGACATCCAGGAGACCAACCCATCACACTTCTGAGTTACGGCTTATAGATAGCAAAAAGGCTATCAAAAATTGCATGCCAAAGAACACCCAATCATTGGCTTACCCTTGTAGCCACAATTTTTATGTAGCTTTTTGTCAGTGACAATCTTTAGGTGATAGGAAAGATAGCGGACAATTGAAGCGCAATTAAATTTTAAGGCGATGAAGTTGCACAGTCCTTCTTGTGGAAGGTGGCCAATACCCGGTATTTGTGTGACACGAATTTCATTTGCTATTTATCAGCTGATGCCTGTGTATTGCCCAGCTATTGTTATATGTGAACTAATTCAAATGAAAGAAAGCCCGTAATCATATCTAGTTTTGACCTTTGACATTAATAAAGCATTTGAAGGTGGTTGAGCCCAGAAATCTTTGATGCAGAACTTGCTGTAAATAATGAAGCCCTGGGCTGTGATATTGATCCCCCCCATATTACTTTGTAAACAGTGTGACTTCTGCCCAAGGGGAATTTTCATTTTTTTCTAGGGATCCTTAACACCAGTGAAATGCTGTCTTCAGGTCAAGGCCTATGCCTCACAATGCTCCCACTTACTGCATCTGTACATGGACTCAGACTGTTCTCTGAGCTAAGCGGTCTTGGTGAAACCCAAAGTGATCATTAGTGAGTAAGTACTGCTTCAAAACACTTTTCCTAAGTCTTTCTATCACTTGTTTAATGACTGAAGTTTCTTAAATGAAGAATAATTGGCAAAATTATGCTGATTGGGGTCTTTGCATCTACAAATTCTGAGTTCTCTCCCCATTAGGAAATAGCTGATGTTTTTATTCTTTCTACCAAAGTGCATGACCATATACTTCCCTACAATGTATTCCATCAGCTACTTCTTTGACCATTCTCCTAATCTCTCCAAGTCCTTCTTCAGCCTCCTTTGCCCACTCCCCCAATCTGTCTAAGCCCCACTGCTTCTTCAACACTACCAGTATCTCCACCTATCTTCATATCATCCACAAAAATGGCCACAAACCCATCAATTCTGTCACCCAAATCACCGACATACAATGTGAAAAAAGTGGTCCCAGCACCAACCCATGCGGAATGCCACTAATCATTGGCAGCCAACCAGAAAATGCTCCTTTTATTCCCTCTCTTTGCCTCCTGCCAGTCAGCCAATGCTCTATCCATGCTAGTACCTTTTCTATACTATTAGTTACAGGGCTCTTAACTTGCAAAACTGCCTTATGTGTGGTACCTTGTTAAAAGCCTTTTGAAAATCCAATTGCACTACATCCACCAATTCTCCTTTATCCATCCTGCTTGTCAGTTTCTCAAAGAATTCTAACAGATTTGTCGGGAAAATTTTTCCTTTAAAATATTCCCATGCTGATTTTGGCCCATTTTATCATCTGCCTCCAAATATCCCAAAACTTCATCCTTATCAATCAACTCCAACATATTCCCAATGGCTGAATTCAGTCTAAATGGCCTATAGTTTCCTTTATTCTGCCTCCTTCCCTTCTTGAAAAGTGGAGTTGCATTTGCAATTTACCTGTCCTCCAAAACCATTCCAGAATCTAGTAATTCTATAAAGATCATTACTAATGCCTCCACAATCCCATCAGCTACCTCTTTCAGAACCCTGTTGTCCAGCAAATTTATCTACCTTCGGACCTTTCAGTTTCTCCCTAGTAGTAGCAACTCCACTCACTTCAGGACCCTGACACTCTTGAACTTCTGGCATACTGTTAGTGTCTTCCATAGTGAAGGTTGATGCAAAGTATTTATTCATTTTGTCCACCATTTCCTTGTCTCTCATTACTACCTCTTCAGTGCTATTTTCCAGCTGTCCAACATTTCTTTTACTGTTTATATATCTGAAAAATCTTCTGGTATCCCTCTTTGATATTGTCTTTTCTCCTTACGGCATATTTTGTTGTCTTCTGTTGGTTTTTAAAAGTTTCCGAATTCTCCAACTTCCAACTAATTTTCAGCTTTTTTGCTGTCTTTGACTTCCCTTGTCAGTCACAGCTGTGTCATCCTGCATTTAAAATACTTCTTCCTCTTTGGGATGTACAGTCTATATCCTGTGCCTTATGAATTGCTCCCAGGAACTCCAGCCATTGCTGCTTTGCTGTCATCACTACTAGTGTCCCCTTCCAATCAATTTTGGCCCACTCCTCTCTCATACCACTGTAATTTCCTTTGTTCCACTGTAATACAGATACACTGATACATCTGATTTTCACATCTCCCTCTCAGATTGCAGGGTGAAATCTATCATATTAAAATCACTGCCTCCTGAGGGTTCCATTACCTTAAGCTCTCTAATCAAATTGGGTTCAATACCCAGCACCCAATCCAGAATATTTCATCCCCTAGTGGATCAACCACAAGCTGTTCTAAAAAGCCATCTTGTAGGCTTTCTATAAATACTCTCTCTCTTGAGATCCAGCACCAACTTGATTTTTCCAATCTACCTGCATATTGAAATCTCACATGACTATTGTAACATTGCTCTTTTGACAAGCCTTTTCTATCTCCCATTGTAATTTGTAGCCAACATTGTGGCCACTGTTTGGAGGGCTGTATGTAACTGCCATCAAGGTTTTTTTACCCTTGCAGTTTCTTAACTCTAACCTCAAGATTTCTATATCTTCCAATCCTACATCTCCTCTTTCTAAGGATTTGATTTAATTTTTTACAAACAGAGCCACCCCACCCCCTCAGCCTACCTGCCTGTCCTTTTGATACTTGGATGTTAAGCTCAGCCTCAAATCCCTGATGCCCCCAACATCCTATCTGCCAATCTCTAACTGCACTGCAAGAACGTCTACTTTATTCCATATATAGTGTGTATTCAAATATAAAACCTCCAGTCCAGTATCCAATGCCTTTTTCAGATTTGTCCCCTTTTACACTGCAGCTCATCACACTGAATGGAATTTTGCCCCATCAGCTGCCTGTCCTTCTTAACAGCCCCACTACACACTGCCTCTGCTTGTAAACCATCTGCCTCATCCTCAACTCTATCACTCTTATTCCCATTCCCCTGCCAAATTAGTTTAAACCATCCCGAACAGCTCTAGTAAACCTGCCTACAAGGACATTGGTCCCCCTCATATTCAGGTGTAACACGTCCCTTTTGTACAAGTCGTAACTTCCCCAGAAGAGATCCCAATGATCCAGTAATCTGAAACCCTGCTCCCTGCACCAGTTGATCAGCCACCCATTCATCAGCGAAATCATCCTGTTCTTACCCTCACTGGCACATGGCACAGGCAGCAGTCCAGAGGTACTAGCCTGGAGGTCCTGCTTTTCAACTTTTTACCTAACTCCCCTAATACCATCTTCGGGACCTCCTGGCTTTTCCTATCTTTGTCATCGGTACTAATATGTACCAAGAGTTCTGGATACTCACTTCCCCCCTTAAAATGTCATGGACCCAATCCAAGATATCCCTGGCCCTCACACGTGGGTGGTAACAAATAATCCTTGTGTCTCTACCACGTCCGCAGAATCTCATGTCTACTCCTGTAATTATGGAATCCCCTAACACTACTGCACTACTCTTCTCCTCCCTCCCCACCCCGAACCTTGCTTCTGAATCTGCTCTGGTCGAGAAAAACACATGCACAAAATTGTGAGATGTTTGAAAATCAAAATAAAAATGACATGCTGAAAGTCTGAAATGAAAACAGAAAATGGTGGAAGCTCTGAAAGTCAGACTGTATCTGTGGAAAGAGAATCAGTTAACATTTCAGACCAAAGATTATTTGTCAAAAATAGGAAGGAGAGATGTTATCATTTTTTACCAGTTTGTACAAAGGGTCTTTGATTGGAAGTGCTAACTCTTATTCTCTTTTTACAGATGCCACCTGACCAGCTGAGTGTTTTCAGCATTTTCCATTTTTCATGTCAGATAATTGATTCAGTTCAAAACTGAACTGATTCCATGGATTCACTTTCAAAGACTCTACAACTCATGGTCTCAGTATTGTTTGTTTGTTTATTTATTTATTTATGGGGGGGGGGGGGGGGGTCCTAGTTGCAGTTCGTCTTCTTTTGTATTGATTGATCGTGAGCCTTTGTGTATAGTTTTTCATTGATTCTGTTGTATATCTTCGTTCTACTGTGAACAGCTGCAAGAAAATGAAGCTTAGGATAGTATATGGATGCTTTGATAATAAATTCAGTTTAAACTTTGTACTTTCATTTGGACTTATCATTCAAATACTGACTTTTCTAGGAAGTCCTTTCAATACTGGGGGATGACCAGCTTTTATTGTGATGATCACAAAACGAGTAAATATTCAGATATCAGAAATAGTTATTACTGAAGTATTAATGCTTCATATCAAAATTAATTAATTTAAATAAGTTATCAAACTTCTTTTTTAAGCAATATTGTCTCTAATATCTATCCCTGGTCAATCTGCAAAACACACTATAAGCTGGCAGCAAAGCATTGTGATCCACTATTGAAATTCATTGCATTTAGTGGTATCATTCAGGGATTTTTAAACCTGCCTCTGTTTTGTCCCACATTTTCCTATTCCTCAATTGAGTTCTTTCTTTCCCAGTCTTACTCTTTATTCAGTTTTTATTCTAGCTTGCAGTTCTCTGATGTTCCAGATGAAATTTTACTTTGTATTGAGGATCATAAACTGAGATTGTATGAATAAACATTATATATCTTTTAGGCTAGGAACAATTTTGAAATGCCAGGTACTTAAACCAGGTTACTCTAAAATGCTTAAGCATTGAACTTACCCTGTTATTGAAATGATTGCTATATTTAGATCAACAAATTTGTCCTCTAAAATTCAAACTGGTGGTACTGGCCTTGCACTGAGATCTCATCAAATAGTGCAGGCAGCAGCGTATTTACTGAGATTTTATTTCATATATAAGCCATAAGTAAAAAATACATTGATATCTATTGTTGTTACATTCTTAAGATGTACTAGATTTCTTATGTAAGTGAAATCATTAATTTTTTATACCACATATAATTAGAACTTTAATTTGTGTTTATCAGGAAAGGTAGTGAATAATTGCCTCTGATGAATAAGTGTTGCTATTTTCTCCATCTGCTCTGTTTCTCTCCCCTTAATCTTTCACAGCTTTTGTTATTCTTAGCTTCCCTCTGTTATTTTATTTGTCTTCTCTTTCTTGGGACATAATGGACAGAATGGAGCACCAGCAAAATTGAAGATCCCAAGAAGTTCTGGCTCCATTTAGGGCATTGTGAACTTCAATGATTTTCTCACCATGATTTGATAAGGTACCCCATAAGGCTTATTGAGAAAGTAAGGAGGCATGGGATCCAAGGGGACATTGCTTTGTGGATCCAGAACTGGCTTGCCCGCAGAAGGCAAAGCGTGGTTGTAGACAGGTCATTTTCTGCATGGAGGTCGGTGACCAGTGATGTACCTCAGGGATCTGTTCTGGGACCCTTACTCTTTGTGATTTTTATAAATGACCTGGATGAGGAAGTTGAGGGATGGGTTAGTAGATATACTGATGATACAAAAGGTTAGGGGAGTTGTGGATAGTATGGAGGGCTGTCAGAGGTTTATGCAGGACATTGATAGGATACAAAACTGGGCTGAGAAATGGCAGATGGAGTTCAACCTAAATAAGGTTCATTTTGCAAGGTCAAATATGTTGGCAGAATATAGTATTAATGGTAAGACTCTTGGCAGTGTGGAGGGTCAGAGGGATCTTGGGGTCCGAGTCCATAGGACGCTCAAAGCAGCTGAGCAGGTTGATTAGGTGGTTAAGAAGGCATATGGTGTATTGGCCTTCATCAATTGTGGAATTGAATTTAGGAGTCGAGAAGTAATGTTACAGCCATTTAGGACTCCGGTTTGACCCCACTTGGAGTACTGTGCTCAGTTCTGGTAGCCTCACTACAGGAAGGATGTGGAAACCATAGAAAGGGTGCAGAGGAGATTTACAAAGATGTTGCCTGGATTGGGGAGCATGCCTTATGAAAACAGGCTGAGTGAACTTGGCCTTTTCTCCTTGGAGTGACGAAGATTGAGAGGTGACCTGATAGAGGTGTATAAGATGATGAGAGGCATTGATCATGTTGATAGTCAGAGGCTTTTTCCCAGGGCTGAAATGGCTAACACGAAAGGACACAGGTTTAAGGTACTTGGAAGTAGGTACAGAGGAGATGTCAGGAGTAAGTTTTTTACACAGTGAGTGGTGAGTGTGTGGAATGGGCTGCCGGCAACATTGGTGGAAGTGGATACAATAGGGTCTTTTAAGAGACTTTTGGATAGGTACATGGAGCTCAGAAAAATAGAGGGCTATGGGTAACTCTAGTAATTTCTAAGGTAGGGACAAGTTCAGCACAACTTTGTGGGCCAAAGGGCCTGTATTGTGCTGTAGGTTTTCTATGTTTCTACATTTCTATTTCCCCTCATTTAAGGAACAAAGAACAATACAGCACAGGCATAGGCCTTTCAGCCCACAATGTCTGCATGAAACACAATGGCAATGTAAACTAAATCTCTTCTGCCTGTAAATGGTCCATATCCTTACATTCAATGCATCTTCATGCGTCTATCCAACAGCATATTAAACTTGACTATTGCATCTGCATATTCCATTATTTATTATTTAACTTCCTATATACTTCTTTAAATTCATTCCCTCAACACATTATTTCCTTTGCATTCTCTATGGGCTTCTTTCTTATTATTAAATAATCAAAAAATTCTGTCACTCTCTCTCTCTTTCCCACGGAACTGCTCTATCCTAGCCTCTCCCTTGCCCACTATCTTAATTCATCTTTCTTCTTCACGCAAGATCAACAAAATACTGGGGGCCTCTTTACTCTTCACAGATTTCCTTTTTCCCAATCCCTCTTCCACTCATTTTTATCCATTTCTCTGAAAGAGATTTTGTTTGCTTTCAAGATTCATTTCTTTTATTTTGGATTATACCTGCATTATGCTTTTCTAATTCCATCTTTCCCTTCTTTACAGGCCAGACTTTAAGATCTCAAACTCATAAAATTAAATAATCAAAAACTGACATTTTCAAACTGTTGACACAACAAGACCAGATTAAAAATTCAAAACAGTAGCTTTTTTTTTGGAAAATGAAGTCCTATTAATGGAAAAGACTATGCGTGATTGCGTCCCTCTGCAATTTTTCATCTTCCATTTTGACCCAGACTCTCTTATAGCTCTCAAGTCTAAGGAGTCTGTATCCTAAGAAAAGATCAAATTTCTGAGAAACTTGAGTCAGGCTTGAAATTTAGAGGAACATTCAATTCATGAATTCAGTGTTATGGTCACTGGATTAGACAGAGTTATTAACTGCACATTTATATTATTTCTTTGAAGTTGAGTCCTCCAAACGATAATAATTAAAGAATACGAAGGAAACATGGAATAACCATTAAAATTGTGATATGTGTGATTGCCTTTATAAAAATATTATTTGAGCATTTGTTTCATTATTAGGTTTTTTTGCAATGAAGGAAAATTGACAGATCAAAAATATTTGCATTGTATTTTTAAGTTCTATAAGCAATTAGAAATTATTTTTCTCAGAATGCCCAAGGAAAAGAGATTCATTTTTCTTTTAATATTAGTCAAATATTTCCCTGAAGTCTTAAAATGAAGCCTATACACACAAAATGCTGGAGGAACTCAGAGGGTCTCGGTCCAAAATGTCAACTGTACTCTTTTCCATAGATGCTGCCTAGCCTGTTGATCCTCCAGCATTTTGTGTGTGTGTGTGTGTGTGTTGCTTGAATTTCCAGCATCTGCAGATTTTCTCTTGTTTGTGTTTGTAATTATGCTGTAATTTTCAATATTAAGCAGTTAAATGCTCCAGTAAATCAAAATGATTGAAAAATAAAACCACCAAGCAGAACGTTGATGAAAATTATTTTATCAATACGGTACTCTATATCTAAATGGTATAAATACATCCAGCCAAATTAGGTACACTATACATTTTCATAGTGATCTGTCTAAATTGGCCTTAAAGTAATACTACTGCCAAAATTACCATATCCATGACCTGACTTATGAAAGATGCTGAAGCTCTAATTGCAAAATAGCAATGACAATTAACTAGATGTGTTTAATCATGTTGTGAATGTTTTAGTTGATCACCTTTTTTAAAATCCTTATTTTAAACACTGTAATCACTGAAAGTATTTGTATTTTAATAATTGTATTTAAATAATTGCTGGCAATGTATGAAAAATCATTTAAGGTTGTTTTAAAAAGTTTTAAAAATAAAATTAGAAAATATTGAAACAAAATATGTAACAAAATCACAACAATGTTGGATCAAGTTATGCATTCGGGAAATATTAAACTACACAATTTTTTTTAGATTCAAGATTCATTTATTATCAAGGAATGCATAAATTATACAACCTTGAGATTTGCTTGCTCACAGGTACCCACAAAGCAAGAAACCTAAAGAACCTAATTAAAGAAAAAAAAGAATAAAAATAAAAATAGAAGACTGATACTCGATGTGCAAGAGAGAGAAAAATACAAATCATGCAAACAATTGAAGCAAACAACAGCATTCTGAACCAAATTTGTGTCCTCAGATCTGAACCCTGGAGCAGTCCAGGGTAGGCCCAAGGCCTCACTTATCAGTTCATCATACTAGCAGGCACAGAGTACAGCAGCCGGATCAGTCTTCATATCCTCAGCACCATGGTGATGACCATCGCAGAGAACAAGTGAAATCAGCTCTTCTCCCAACCAACACCCTGTCTTTTCAGTCTGTCCAGGCCAGCATTTAAATTAGCCCAATGAGAGAACAGGGAAAGGCTCCATGCTATGGAGAGAGGAGTGAATATCACTGAGAGTGAGCAAAATTGGCACTCTCCTCTGACCTGGGGCATGTTTAAAATGTCTAAACAGCATATAGTACCTTACAGTAGGGCCCAGGCACCGCTGCTGCAAAATGCTTCAGGCCTAGACCACGCCATCCAGAAACTCACTCAGGCTCAGACTGCGCCACCCAGCGTCCCACTCCGGACACAGATTTCGTCACCCAGCCCAAAGCCACTCTCAAGCTCTTCAGATCAGCTTGGCGTACAAAATGATCCAACCTCGCTCTTGGGCCAGCAATAGGGGCATCGGAACTCCAACTGCAACGATTCTGCAACACACCACCTCGACTTGGCCCCAAACTCACCTCACCATCGCTCGCCCCTTACCTGTTTGCAGTGATAATTTAACACAATTTACCACAGACAAGGCATTTTTAGTGGCATTTTTAGTTGTAAGCTTCTTGACCACCAGAAAGCTGCCACACACATTCAGATAAATCAATATTTAGACCACAAGTTACATGCTTCCATATAGTTCCAAAGCTTTGTATCACTGGTTCCCTTCAAGTTGCCTGCTCTCTCTGGTACCCATGGAAATACGCATTGAACTTTGTATTTTTTGTAACCATTTGATGTGACGAAGTGGAGTTGTACAAACCCAGAGTGCTATGCTAATAAGTTGAAATGTATGTATGTGACTAAGGTAACAAGCAGAAACTACAAGGAATGCGCTAACTAAAGGAAGACGTGACAACAAGCGCACGACGTACGGAACATTGTGCAAGAGTAAGGAAGTACCAGAAATGAAGCAACTGCAGATGGCAACTACTACAAGTGTGTCGACTGATGATTCGAAGGACTGAACTCGCTGGAAATAGTAACCTCACCTTATTCTTACATATGAGAAGAACACATCGTAAACAATTCTCTTAACATCCCTAGTGGGAGTGGAGGTGAGCTTTCTCTTTGCAAGTAATAAAAGCTCTTGAGAAAGGTCCACTCAGTGTTGGTATTCTGTTTTGTGACTTAGCAGAGGGATACTTGGCTACTCTAGAGATGAGTACTGCACAAAAGGGTCATATCTTTGAAGTAAGGTGTTAGGCTGATATCTTATCTGCCATCTTTTGTTGATGAAAATGTTCCCAAGGCATTATTCAAAGTGGATACAGTCCCAGCATCCCTACTAATATTAATGCTGAACAAAACTTGGTTGTTGTCTGTCCTATATTAAAACATAATGATACTTCGAGAAAAGCATAAAGAAATTTGAGGAAGTGAAAGATGAAAATATAAAGCTAAGTCTTAATTTTTCACTTTTAAAATCTTTTTCATCTCCCAAAATTCTCTTCCATAAGTCTTCTAGGCCAAAAAGCATCAACTGTGACGCAACACCAGGCTCACGCGCAGAACCAATCACCTGTTAAGTAGCTTCTGAAATTACTGTACATTGCCAAACTAGTCAAAATCTTATTGAATGAATACCACAGAATTCAAGTTTTGGAGAAAAACCACAAAATCAACTCAATTTTCTAGAATTTTCTAGAAAATTGCATTGTAAAAGAGTAAATCAAAATTTAATTTATTGGATCTTTGACTTAACTGTGCAATGTTTAAAATGAACTATTTCACCATTTAATAACATCAGGGAGAAAGTTCACAGAAGATGTAACCATACACACAAAATTGATTAATTGGATAATATAATATCATAAATAGAAAATAATGCATTTTCATTAAAAAGGAGAGCATTTTTAGGATGAACTGTATTTTCTAATTATAGATTTTTTATACTCAACTTCAAAAATGCACTTACAAAAATACTAAGCTGATAAAACAATTGGCCATTCTTAGAGGAAAAAAGTATCTGAAATATGTTCAATGACCTGAATAGTTTTCTATGCTACATCTTTCTATAACTCTAAATCATCAATAGTTCATGTTTCCTGTCCTATAGAGAGTATCAGAGGTGAAAGTATTCAGAATAAGCAGCTTTAGCCATGATAGTAGCTTTAAAAATTGCCACATCCAAAAGGACAGAAAAATTTATTTTCTCAAGATTGTTCAGCTAGTTGAGTAATGGCAACCAGCATGAGTAACAGCCTTGCACTTAGTGTCAGTAAGACCAAGGAATTGATTGTGAACTTCAGGAAGAGGAGGTCAAGGAAACACACACCAGTCCTCTTTCAGGGATCAGCAGTGGAAAGGGTAAACAGTTTCAAATTCCTGGGTAGCAACATCCCTGAAGATCTATCCTGAGTCCAATATATTTATGCAACTACAAAGAAAGCATGACAGTGGCCACACAGTATTTCAAAGTCCAAAGTAAATTTTATATATATGTCACTATATACAACACTGAGATTAAATTTCCTGAGGGCACACTCAGCAAATCTATTGAATAGGAACTATAACAAGATCAATGAAAGATTAACCAGATTTCAGAAGACAACAAACTGCGCAAATGCAAATATAAATAAATAGCAATAAATAACGAGAACATGAGATAATGAGATAAAGAATCCTTGACAGTGAGGTCTTTGGTTGTAGGAACATCTCAATGATGAGGCAAGTGGTTAAGAACCTGATGTTGAAAGGTAGTAACTGTTCTTGAACCTGGTGGTGTGATTCCTGAGGCTCTTGAACCTTTTAAGTGATGGCAGCAACGAGAAGGGAGTATGACCTGGGTGGCAATGATCCCCGATGATGGATGCTGCTTTCCTACAACAGTATTTCATGTAGATGTGCTCAATAGTTGGGAGGGTTTTACCCATGATGCATTGGGCTGAATCCACTACCTTTTTCAGGATTTTCCATTCAAAGGCATTGGCATTCCAAACCAGGTCACGATGCAGCCAGTCAGTATGCACTTCTTTACACATCTGTTGAAGTTTGTCAAAGTTGTAGGTGTTATGCCGAATCTCTGCAGTCTTCTCAGGAAGTTCGGGCCCTGCTGTGCTGTCTTTGCAATTGCACTTACATGATGGGTTCAGGGCTTTTTTGCTCTCTTTTTGTACTACAGTACTTCTTTCATTTTAAATTATTAAATTAAAGTTTTGCTTATTTAAGCAACAGACTTGTACTCTGCTGCAAAACAACAAATTTCATGACATATGCCAGTGATATTAAATCTGATTCTGATTATGATTGTTCCAGAAAAATATATGCTCTGGTGCTTCAAAACATTATTTTCCTGATATTAATTGATAAATATACACTGGTTCCTGAAGGTTGTTATAACTGGGGGTGGTAATGGGGATAAGCTCCCACTACCTATTAAATGCTCCCAATGGTGTGCATCTCAAACAGCCTCTGTCAACCAAGTCCAGCTTCTGGCCTTCACCTGTGACTTAGCTACTAAACCCAGGGAAACAGTTTCTACCAACAGGAGAAGAGGCAAAGGCATGTTACTGGCACCTTAAAAGCATTTGCTTCAAGCAGATTGGGCTCACCAGCCATGGTTGGCAGCTCATCTAAGAGAAGGAAAACTCTGATCTCAAACCTCCTCTGCCTTGTGGCTATAACCACTCACGAGCTGGAGTCCTGAGGCAGTCCTATGTTGAGGTCAACACTGACTGGCAACTCCAGCGACGCGGCTGGTGCCAAACTGTATCAGTCTCTGCTGTTCCTTTGGATTCATCAGTTGCATGGAGAGGGGGAGCCTGTGGCAAGGACAACAGCTTGCTCTCCATATCGTACAGCCCTGGCTTGCTTATCACATGGACAACTAGGATGCCACGTCCGTGGTCGACCTTTGAGATTTTTATTTTAACATTGGCAAAGCCTAATAGTGCAGCTGCCTCACAGGATGGCAGTTTCAAAATCCATCCCACACATTTGAATGCATAATGTAGGAAGCCAAATACTGCAGTAAGAAGGTGTACTGTAATATAAGAGGTGCTTTTTTTTAAGGGACTTAAATCAAACCCCTGTCTGTCTGTTTATGTAGAATTTAACTTGTGCTATCTGAAGAATGTAGGGTATCCTGGTCCTTCGTCAATATTTTCCTTCAAAAGATTTTACCCTGCCACTTAAAAACCATGGCTACAATTGAAGGTCAGAGACTGGGTATCCTGCACGGTATGATTTGCTTTCCAACATGACAGACCTTTCCACTGACTACAAGGAGCAAGCCAGCAGAATTCTCTGCACTTGCCTGAACTCGGGCATCTCAATACCATCCAGGACAAAGTATCTCACTTGACTGCACCATACAACCACTCGGAACATTCACACCCTCTGTGTCCAAAGTATAGTGGTTACAGTGAGTATCAGTTCACAGAATGCAAGGCAATTGTTTGCCCAGATAGTACCCCCAAGCCCATCACCTCCACTAACTAACAGATGAAGTGTACAGGAGCATTGGAACACCACCACCTGCAGGTTTTCTCCTCCAACTCATAGACTATCCTGATAGAAATAGATTGGAGGTTCTTTGTTGTTACACATTCTAAATCCTACAATTCTCTAACCAAAAGCACAATTGGAGTACCATAACTAGCAGAACTGAAATGATCAAGAATTCAGCTCAATGTTTCCTTCTCAAGAGCAAAAAAAATTACCTTTCCAGCAATGCCTGAATTCAGATTTTTTCTAAAGTAATGCACACCCTATAATGTGAGTTGTGTTACCTATATATTTCTATTTATTGTAAGCCATACAGCAAGTTGCTGTTTATCAATTACAGCTCAGAGTTCAACACGATCATCCTTCAGTATAAATCATCAAGCTTCAAAACCGGATCCTCTACATCCCGTTCTGCAACTGGATCCTTGACTTTCTTATCAGGAGACACAGTCAGTGCAGATCAGTGATAACATCTCCTCCTGGCTGACTACCAACTCAAGGATGCATGCTTAACCCATAGCTCTACTCCCTCTACACTCATAACAATGCAGCAAAGCACAGCTCAAACGCTATTTATAAATTTACAAATGACAGCACTGTTGTTGGTAAAATCGCAGATGGCAATGAGAAGGCATCCAGGACTGAGATAGATCAACTGGTTGAGTGGTGATGCAACAACAACCTCACACTCAATGTCAGGGGATTGACTGTGGACTTCAGTAAGGAGAGGCTGGGAGTCAGCAGTGGAAAAGGTGAGCAGCATCAAGTTCCTGGGCCCAACACATTGTTACAATCACAAAGAGGGAATACTATCAGCTCTACTTCATTTTAAGTTTGAATAAACTTGGTATATCACCAAAGGGACTTCTGTTTTTGCAGAAAACATTCTGACTGTTTGCATCACAACCTGTATGGGGCCTCCAATCGATAGAATCACAAGAGGCTGCAGAGGTTTGTAAACTCAACCAGCTCCTTCAGGGACACAATATTCTCCACCATCAAGGATGTCATCAAGAAGTGGGTTTTCAAGAAGGACTAATTGGTGCCAAGAAAGCATTAATCATTACTGAAGACCCTCACCATCCGGGACATGCCTTCTTCTCGTTACTACCTTTAAGAAGGAGGTAAAGGAACCTGAATCAACAATTCAGAAACAGATCCTTTCCCTTCACTATCAGATTTCTGAATGACCATGAACACTAAATTTTATTCCTTTTTTGCTGCACTGTTTATTAATTTATCATTTATAGTAATGTTTATGCCATTGCACTCCACTGTTGCTGTAAACCAACAAAACTCACGTCGGTGATAATAAAATTGATTCTGATTCTAAATACAATTTCATTTCAGGGTAAGAAAAGATCTAAAGAGAATATATTTTGTTAAAAGAATCTCTTAATTATCTAAAGCAACATGCACAAAATGATTCCCCCTTCCTTCTCAGTTCTGAAGAAGGATCTTAGCCTGAAATGTCTGTAATGCCCTGGTTCACATCTTTACTGTTATGCTGTAGGTATTTCATTTAGCCGCTCTGTCAGATCTGCTGCTCTGTTTTCAGCCTGTTTGGGTTACTGTTGAAGATGAGGGATAATGTGGAATGTGTGCCATCTAATTAGCAGGAGGTTTTCTTGGTGAAGGACAATAAGGTTGGTCTTGGGCTTGTGGTCGAGAGGAGATGAAGAGAGAAGACGCTGAGGAGAACCGGTCGTAGCATTAGATCCAGTGGGTGACCCATTTGTTCAAGATGGATTGTGAGCGACGTTCGGAAGGTGTTGTGGGCTTTCACGTTGACCGAGGGCCCAGCGTGTGAGAGACAGAGAAGTTCAAAATGAGCTCCAATTCGTGCACATTTGACTGATATTTAGAATGGGCCCTTTTCTTTTTGTTATTCTTTACTAACCCTTTAGTTAAGATTCATAAATATAATTCCTTTAATCGTCTGTTATTTCGTGGCATTAATTTGTTTCGGGAGCAAATGACTCAGCATCCCCACACAAACCAAGGTTTAGGGAGTGATCGAGCATGCCTCAGTCTCACGAGTTTGGCAGGGCTGGAAGTTGTCTTCCCTAGACTTACGCAGCCAAGGAAACCAGGGTGTTTCATGTCTTTTGCATAGAGGCTGCCCCACACCTGACCTGTTGAGTTCTTCCAGTATTTTCTGCACTTTGCTTTAAATTGCCCATCTACAGACTTTCTCATGTTCTTAATGATCTATTGCAACAAAATTACAATTTTCTGTGCAACACACAGGGTCTCGGCCCAACACATCAACTGTACTTTTTTCCATAGATGCTGACCGGTCGGCTGAGTTCCTCCAGCGTTTTGTATGTGTTGCTTTGGATTTCCAGCATCTGCAGACATTCTTTTGTTTGTTAACAATTTTCCATATTTTGTTTCACAGCTTTCTAAAGTTTCTGGAGTTAACACTGTAACTTTATTTATCATATTTTACTACCTATTGGGCCAGGCTAGGTTGATTGATCTGGAAATCAGGTAGTGCATGCACAGAGACTACATTCTAGTGCCAATAAAATGTTTTATCACTTAATTACTAACAAATCCTTTGAAATCAAATAGTGTACAAGAATCTAATAAACATACAATTCACACCACTATCTCTCCATTCAAGGAGAGAGTGATAGATCTAAATTTAAAAGTGTTTGTGCAAATGAAATAGATTTATAAAACTTAAAACTCTGTGAATGACCATGCTTCTGAAAATTGGTGATGGACACCGATGTACTGATGAAGTCCTGTTGAAGGATTTTGGCCCAAACAGTTAGCTCTTTATTTCTTTCCATAAACGCTGCCAGATGTGCTGAGTTCCTCCAACATTTTGTGTGTTTTCTCCATCTAGCCCAGTAATGAAAATAGAACTCTTACCAACATTACATCGGCATTGAATTGGTATATCTGGTGATGATGTGTCTACAATTAAGATAATAGCCAATAGACAATAGACAATAGGTGCAGAAGTAGACCATTCGGCCCCTCAAGTCTGCACCGCCATTCTGAGATCATGGCTGATCATTCACTATCAATACCCAGTCCCTGCCTTGTCCCCATATCCCTTGATTCCCCTATCCATCAGATATCTATCTAGCTCCTTCTTGAAAGCATCCAGAGAATTGGCCTCCACCGTCTTCCGAGGTAGTGCATTCCACACCTGCACAACTCTCTGGGAGAAGAAGCTCTTCCTCAACTCTGTTTTAAATAACTGACCTCTTAGTCTCAATCCATGCCCTCTGGTACTGGACTCTCCCAACATCTGGAACATATTTCCTGCCTCAATCCTATCAAATCCTTTAATTATCTTAAACGTTTCAATCAGATCCCCTCTCAATCTCCTCAATTCCAGCGTGTACAAGCCCAATCTCTCCAATCTCTCTGCGTAAGACAGCCCTGCCATCCCAGAAAAGCAATGGAGATGTGGAGGGGGTGCTGAAAGAGGAAGAATGGTCAAATAACCTTGTCTGAATTGAGATATATTTCTCTATTTTGTTTCTCATTATCATAACAGGATATAAGCTGAGAACCTAAAATAAACCGTGGATTGTCATATTCTTGAAAAACTTTCTTTGAGTAACAATATTTACCTATCTGTGAGGGGCTGTAATTCAAATGGTTTCCCAGAAGAAGGGATTCCTTGCTGACCAATTACACACCAATTTCTGAATTTCTCCCAATAACTTTCAACACTCCTAAATTGAATATATCCACCTTGAACAATTAAGAGTATAAGTGCCAGCACCAATTTTATTCTTCAATTTTCCTGATCTGTCTTTAATGCTAACATTATTGCCTTGCTGTTACAAGGTCAAAGATATTGGTGAGAACTTAGAAAATGCTCAAAGTACAAAGTGGCTCATGTTGTGGAGAAAGAGTTTCTCGACCTAAACAACATCAAGAGCATCACGCTTCCATCCTATTTTGCAAAATGTGACAAGGAAGTATACATGTGTGAACATTACTGATAGCCCAAAGCCAGCTTGCAAAGTTGCAGTGAATTTAATGAGCTACTTGGTGTAGAGATGACTGTTTCTGTAATTATTATTGGATCTGGAATAGTACCTCAACTCTAACAAAGCTGATCTTTGACTGAGCTTCCACTTTCAGCATTCCCCTCCTTTCCTCCAGTGTTTAAAATCCTATCACACTAATCTTGGACACCTCGTCAGCAGAAGTACCAATTTAATGTTGAAGTTAAGACACTGTACTGAGGAAACATTGTCCATCTCCGGGCTCTAATTATTATGGGTATTTAGATGCCTCTGCTCACATTGTAGCTTCCTGGACACCAAGATTGCCATGCCACAAACAATTCTGTAGCTATATTCCTGATAGCTCTGAATTGTAAGTAATAATGCATCTCAGATATTGCCAGCCACTTAGATCTGCTCCCATTAGTGGTTTACAAGTCTAAACAACACACTTTCTGACATCCCTGCCTCACCCCAATCCATTCAGTCATGCAACAAGGGAATAATAGACCATGACACGTTTTTGGCAGCATCACACTAAAACCGCATCTTATTTAACGAGATGAGATCCTGGCCTAGTAGAAATGTCTGTTTCATATGTAGAAGGAAAACATTGCCCCTTATGCATCAATTATCTATGAATCAGAAGCACAACAGAACCTAATGTACAATTTAGAAGTAATAATGCACCTTTCCCTAAGCACATATATAGGAATCTCAGAATTACCATCATTCCTGCCGACAGGCACCTGACATTATTGACACATAATTGCTACCTTTGTAATGACTTACAATATCAGTCATTTCCCTTTTTTTTTGCAATATACTCATCAGAGCACCTTAAAACAGGTACCAATAAAATACATACTCTATAAGGTCTTGGAATTCTAAAAATATGCAAAAAATAAAAGTAAAGTTAGGGGCACTTATAAACATCTATATATTGTATTTTTGTATATCTTGTATTTTTTGAGTAATTACACATGCATTTCACAGTGACACATTATTATATACTTTTTTAATGTGGATCTTGATTTGCACATTGCACAATTCAAATTATTGAACTGGGGAGAGAGATATGGAAATGGGAGATGAGGAAGAAGACAAGGAGGAGGAAGACAGGAAGAAGCTCTAGGGTGAGAAGGATGATGGCAAAGAGAAGAAGTGGTACAAAGATAAGGTTAGGAGAAGGAAAGTGAGAATAAAGCAGCTGGAGGGAAAAGAGGGGAAGGGAGAATGTGAGTGGAGGAGGTGATGATAGGTGGTAGGAAAGGAACAATGAAGAGGATAAGTAGAAAAGGAGAGGGAAAGTGGAAAAGATGTAATGCAAATAGACAGGAAGATAAAGAGGGGAAGGAAGAGGTAGGAGAAACAAGGAAGGGTTGAGCAAGAGGGGCAAAGGGGAGGGCAATGGGGTAGAAATAGAATGGAAAGGTGAAGAACTGAAGAGGAAGAAAAATGGGTGGAGAAGAAGGGGAGAAGGGATGAATTTAGGAAAAGTGCAAGAGTGGGAAGGAGGTCAGAGGAAAAGGAGAGAGGGGATTGCTGGGTTGAGGACAAGGTTAATGGTGAGAGGTGGGTGAGAGGAGAAGGAGGTAGTGCAATGAGTGGGAGAAGTTAGAGGAGGTGTCAATATGGGAGAGCAGTGGAGTGAGAGATGAAGCAGAGGGTATGAAGAGGGAGGAGAACAGGGAGAGAAGTAAAGAATGCGATAAGATGGAGAAGAGATGGGGAGGAAGAGAGAATGTGAATGGGAATGGGACAGAAGTTAGCAAGAGAGGGCAGCAAAGGGAAGGGGTCGGCCTTTGGGAGACAACAAAAAAGGACAGAGCATAGGTGGATCTGGATAATTAATGAATTGTTAAAGGATGAAGAGAAGGTGGGGAGCAGGGAGAAATACATCCCTTTTTAAATGTTCCTTTTAAGTGGTTTAGGCATTCTTTGAAGTCATTAAGGCAGCTTATTCAGATCCTGACTGAGGTATTTAGACGCAGTAGCACTGTTAAATGCTTCAATATGTGGTATAACTATCAGATTAAAAAAAAGATAGAGACATGTCGATTGTATTGGAAACAACACTCAGAGAGTAATCCTGCTTTTTGAATCTTTCACAGATTTTCAGGCAATATTAAAATTAGCCTCCCTGTTTTTTTCTGAGA
Source organism: Hypanus sabinus (assembly GCF_030144855.1). Taxonomy (NCBI): domain Eukaryota; kingdom Metazoa; phylum Chordata; class Chondrichthyes; order Myliobatiformes; family Dasyatidae; genus Hypanus; species Hypanus sabinus. The sequence continues at coordinate 46,274,543 of NC_082710.1, forward strand.
TTCAGTTTCAAGTTCTTCTTTAAGATTGAAGCAGCAAATATAGAACAGTTTAATCTTACAACTTAATGACACACTTTAGAAGAGAACAGATGTGTTTCAAATAAATTGATTAATGCCTGCATTAAACTAGGGTAGGGATTTAATGTAAGTGTGTTAACTACTGAACTAAAATGATACACAGTGCAGACAAGCACCCCGATTATGTATGCTTCTGATATGATTTCTTTTTCCTTCAACAAAGGATTCCTTTCCACTGTAATGGATAGGTTCATTAAATATGGCTGTTAAATCTCCCACACTTCTCACATAATTGTCCTTCCTTTACAGAACTTAAGTTTTCCTCTTGTCTGTACCCAGTGGATTATCGTCCATCATTTCTAACACCACCAATATGATGACATCACAAACCACATCTCTTCTCCTCTCCTCTTTCAGATTTCCATAGGAGTTCCTACTGTCAAATGCATTGATAAACATATCAGTATCACTAGAAATTTCCCGGTGTGAATTGCACTTGCACACCTGAGATTATTTGCTTTTCATCACATAACAACATATATTATTTCCTTTGCAATGTTCCATTTTGATACCAAACTCCTGTGGAACTCATTCCCATAGAATATTGTAAAGGCCAAGCCAGTTAAAGAAGAGATTGATAGGTTCTTGATTAGTAAGGGCTGATGTTTAAGGCCTTTTCTGGGTGACTGCCAGTGACGAGTGGCGTTCTACAGGAGTTGGTATTGGGTCTGCTACTTTTACTCTGCTAATAATATGCTAGTGATCTGGGTGACCGAATTGATGACTTTCTGGACAAGTTCACAGATTATACAAAGATTGGTGGAGGGACAGGTAGTATTGATGAATGATGAGGGAGCATGAAGAGGAACTTGGACAGATTGGGAGAATGGCCAAGGAAGTACCATATGGAATATAGTGTCGGGAAATGTATGGCCATGCGTTTTGGTGGAAGGAACAAAGGCATGGGGAGAAATACCAGAAATTGAAGATGCAAAGGGACTTGGGAGTCCTAGTTCAGGACTTTCTGAAGTTTAACTTGTAGGTTGAGTCGATAGTAAGGAAGGCAAATGCAAGTCAGCATTCATTTTGAGGGGACTAGAATATAGAAGCAAGGATGCAATACTGAGACTTTATAAGACATTGGTCGGACCACATTTGAAGTATAATGAGCAGTTTTAGGCCCCTTATCTAGAAAAACTGGCATCGGAGAGGGTCCGAGCTGGTTTATGAGAATGGCTCTGGGAATTAAAGTGTTAACTTATGAGGAGCATTTGATGGCTCTCAGCCCGTACTTGCCTCAGTTTAGAAGAATGATGGGGGATATCACAGAGATCCACCAAATATTAAAAGACCTAGGTAGAATAAACGTCAGGAGGATTTTGCCAATAGTGGGGGAGTAGAGGAACAGAGGTTTCCCTTTGAAATAGAGAAGAGGAGGAATTTCTCTAGCCTGAGGATGATGAGTCTATGGATCCATTGCCGTTGAAGGCAGTGGAGGCCAAATGATGAGTATAACTGGCTCGTGTAAATTGAGTGATTTGAGTAGTATTTTAAAGAAAATTAAATAGCCAATGAGAAGCAGATGCCGATTTTGCTGAGTGCAATTAGATTTTAAAGAATACAGTTTGCTGTAGAGTTTGACTGCTCCGTCCAAACCAGCTGAAATTAGCTTTGCTGATATCATGAAATGCAGGAACATTTAGAACTAAAATCATTGTTGATTGCAGAATGGTTTAGGTATCATAGGTGGAGTTAAAAAGTAAAGGATGCAGAGGGGTGGAGGGTTAGGGGGTGGCTGGGTTAAACAGTCAAAATGTAATCGACAACTGGTCGTATTGAATATAATTTGTTGCTGTTGCAATAAAAATTAGTGATAAAAAGAATATATATAGCAAACAATGTACAACCACAAAAGGAAAAAGTCACACAAGATCTCTTTATTTCAGATGTAAATAGAAATCTCAAAAAGCCTCAAGATTAACAGTAAGTTCTTACTGTTTATGTTCAAGGATAACCAATAAGCTTTCTTTACATTGCTTGGTTTCCAGTTCCTACAGTGCATTTGATTGTGCAGGAAAAAAGGGAAATATTTTCTACAGTCCGCGCATACCTGGACCCCTGGTTAATCAATACAATGCTAGTGGTGATTCAATCAATTATTTTGTAGGTTATGCACTATTGCAGAATTATTTATTACTTTTTTTAACTAGCCTTATAAATCTTGAGAACACAAGAACAAAAGATTTACCCAGCAACAAATGATTATACATAGATGGTCACCTGAATGATGCGATGATGAAAGCAGCACTGCAGCATTGCATTCAATTTTAATTGTTTTGGGAAGCACTGAAATGTAACTTATTTGTATACATAAATAAACTGAAATTACAGAAAAAAGGTAAAGGAGTCCATTTCATCATACATGGCTGAATTGAAGTGATTGCCTGAATATTGATGGTCTTAATGATGCTCTGAGAGATCGTTTAGTTAGTAGAATCTTACAAGAAAGCATTCAAGAACGGGTCCCAATGGAAGCACAACTTACATTGAAAAGAGCAGTTGAAATTGCTGCATCAATGGGAACAACAACCAGAAATACAATTAAGTTGCAATCAGGAATGAAATTGCACTGCCGAAACAGAAGTGTGCCTAGTCAAACACATTGTGTTACCATTGTGACAGTGGCTCACTAGATCAATGTAGGTTTAAAGGAGAAACTTGCAGAAAATATGACGAAGTAGGACACATACAATGAGCATGTTGGGCAGACAAAAGGAACTGGACTGCACAGGGAATAGAAAAGCAAAAAATTCTATTTGTAGTTTCAAAAAGAGCACCAATCTGAATGCTAATGATGAAAAATCTGATAATGATCAGAGTAACACAGGACTGGCTAGCCTTGACATTTGCAATATGAAATCTAACAATAGACAGCCAATATGGCTGACATCAGAAGTGTATGGCAAATTAATTAAAAAGGAATCAGACACTGGCTCCTCTACTTCAGTGATTCCACAAAATGAGTTAGAACGTTATTTCAAAGATACTAAGCTGACGCCGACAGATATTCGACTGAGAACCTATACTGGAGAAAAGATACCTCCTGTGGGAATGACATTGTAACAATGAAATACAACAAACAACAAGACACAGTGGAGAAGAACAGGAGGGCCTGCTTTGTGGGGTCTTGAGTAGCAGAGACAACTACAATTTGATTGGAGAACCATCCACTATTTGCATGCCACATCCCCTGTAATAGAGGCAACAGAAATCAAATTAAGAAAGGTAATGGATGATGCCATAACTGTCTCCATAGGGTACATCATGAACCATGGCCCAACAGAGGGCAAACGGAGGTTGGTGTCAATATCTGTACCTCTGGCTGGAAAGCATATTGGACCATGGAAGGACCATGCTGTTTGGAGGAATCGTGGAAGTGACGAAAGCAATGACCTGACTACAACAGTTTTTGTAGGCAACATATCTGAGAAAGCTTCTGATATGTTAATCAGGCAGTTACCTTCAAAATGTGGTTCGGAAGAGAGTTCAGGAAAGTTGCAAGCACTCATCTTTTGTGAGTATAGGGAACCAGAATCTACTCTGCATGCATTTGGGATATTGCATGAGCTTCAAGTGAGAGACAAAAAGCTGCTTGTAAAAGTAGATTCAAAGACCAAAACCTAGCTGGATGAATTGAAGGCCAAAAAGAAAGGAGTCCATGGACATACAAAAACAGAGGTTTCATCAGATGTTGTGGATGAGGAAACCAAGAGAAGAGATCAGATCGTAAAGGAAGCAATAGAAGGATTGATGAAAGTATACCCCAGTGAACTAAATGCACCTTCCCAAGATCAAGATTCACATCCTAGAAAGAAGAAAAAGGAAAAGAAAGAGGAGGATGACATAATTGTTGTAGAAATGGATGAGGATAAAGCAGACCTAATTTCTCGAAAAATTAGCAAATTTAGAGAAACTCACAAGAGACTAGAAGAAGAAAAACAAAGGCGAAAATGAAAGACTAGGATTTGAAAAGGAGAGAAGCAAGGATTGAAGTAGATCCTAAGAGAAAAGCCATGAAAAGGAGAAGAACGGTGTCTAGAGCTGTCAGAACCACTGCCTGCCATCCCAGAGTCATCACCTACAGCTACAGGAGGACCCAGAACCTGAGATTACTTCACAGCCACAAATCTCACCTGACAAACAGAGTGACCCTCCTGCCCCCTTGTTAGGATAGACATTATCCCACAAGAGTAAGAAATCCTCTACGGCGATTAAATCTTTAGGCCTGAATGGGACAATTTAAAATTTACTATGCTGTGGATGTCTATATAGTGGTTGTAATATAAAGTATACTGTCTATATAATTGAGAAACATTCTATATCGAGTTGGAGTTTATAACTGAGCAGAGAGGAATGTTGTGTATTTAATATTTCAGTAGTATTTGAGTAATATTGTAATTATATTGTTTGATTAAGCATTCCCTTTGTTTAAATAATTCATTGTTTATATTATGAAATGTGAATTGCATATGTCATGATGCAATCACATGATACTCACATGCCTCAAGCCTCACTTAAAGTAAAACACAAAGTTAGACTCTGGTTCCCAGCTGTCATTTTCTTGCAATTAGACGTATGTTTTGAAGTTCATTAGCACAGATGTCTATGGAGGCCAAGTCATTGGGTATATTTAAAGCGGAAGTTGATAGCTTCTAGTTGTAACCAGGTGACCGATGAATATCATTTTTTATACGTATTCACCCTGGTAATCCTAAGGTAACTGCTGTGCCTTTAAGAGAAAGGCACGTGATGTCATTATGCACGTGTGGAGTAGAAAGAAGAGTTTCAAGGTTCTAGAAAAGATGTCAAATGTTAATTTAATGGTGAGGAAAGATTTTCATGCGTAAGGTATCAGCGCTGGATAGTGTCATTGTGTGAAGCTCCTTATCGGTCTAGTAGCGTGAGTGAGGAGAACTCTTTTCACGCTCTGGCCTATATATGTTTGAAAGTTAAGCAAATGTGTGCCAAAGTGGGTATATCTCTTAGTTAAGGTGGGATGTATTTATTCATACTTTTGACATTCTGTATAAGGTACCAGGTTGGTGGGATTCTAATGTTGTTTGTATTTTTTTTAGAATTGCCACCACCATATTGGATTTGTATATTTTGTTTTATTTATTTTCACGCTGTATATGTAACAAGGATGTGGACTGAAATTAAGCTGAGATTGTAACAGCAGGAACTGTGTTTGCTTTTAAATTTATTTTGTCATTTTTGTTTTGATACCCCCTTTCTGTATTAAAACATTTAAAAGTATTTGTTGTCCTATCTGTGTATCTTTCCCCAAGCTATAAAATTGATTAGTTGGGGTGTCAAATGTTATGGGGCAGAGAGGAGAATGGGGTTGAGAAGGATAATAAACGAGCCACGATGGAATGGCAGAGTAGATTCAATGGGCCGAGTGGCCTAATTCTGCTCCTATGTTTTGTTGTCTTATTATTGCTCCGACTCATCTTTCAGCCTTTCTTGCTGTGGTGCCCTATTCAACCTGCAACAAGCTTTCTGACAGAGTGGAACTTACCTACAGCACAAATGTGAAACTGTGCAGAACCCCAAACACAACCTCCATGTTATTTTGATGTAGTCACTGAAGGATAGAAAGGTCTTACACTTAACTTTTAGAAGGCAAATGCTCTTTTGCTGTCAAATAACAAAATATTCAAAGGGAGAATACAGATCACTTGTTAAATTTTAGGAATTAATTTTGGCATACATACATACTAATGAGGTTCATCACCCAAAAGTTTTAAAGGTTAAATGCTCCCCTATCAACATTCATCCCATCTTCTTTTAGGTAAACTAACAGAACACGTGAGAAAATCATTGTTAGTCAGTTGTAGCTTTCTGACCTGATAAATCATTCATATAGTAATATTGTACTTGTAAATGTATTTGGGAGTTAGCACCAATCATGTGAGCACTGACCCATAAAAATCACAGATCTGCTTCTGATTCCGGATATATCTCAATAAGGTGGATTGGAATGCAGATGTTTAATTTTAATCAAATAGTAGAATTAAGAAAAGTACACAAACACATAAAGTAAGAGTGAATTATAAAGAAGGATATAAATAAGAAAATCAAAATAAATAAGATGGAATGACTGCGTTATTAGAACACTCCATCTAGTCACAAGGATGAGCCTGAGCTTCCAGATGCCTGTCATTTTAATTCTCCTAACCATTTTGCCTCCTGATAAGGCTCAACAGAGCCTTTAGGGACAACACCTCAGTTTCTCGCTAAGAACATTGTAGCAACACAACCATGAATTCAGGAATTTCAGACAATAGCCATTCCAATGTTGTATCTCACTTTCAGTCATCTCCTCTCTCCTGGTTCTTCAGATTTCCTTCATTTCTCCTATTTACACCTCTTTCAGATATAAGTGTGGCTATTCAGTCATTCTTTCAGCCGGCACCATCAGCTCCACACTTTCATCAGTTCAGTCAAACTTCCCTACCCTCAACAATCTCAATCAAATTCAAAATTGAAATTCAAATTCAAGTTTTATTATCATTCAACCATACAGGAGTACAGCCAAATGAAATAGCATTCCTCTGGGGCCAAGGTGCAAAACACACACAGCACATTCAAAGTAATGAAAAAAATACATAGTCCTGAAAAAAAGGAATCATGCATACACAGTCCAAGACCATGATTCCTGGCAATCTAGCCTGTTATTCCACTAGAGAGCAGCACCAACAGGAGAGGCCAGATATCAACCAGGCACGGACAGCACGCTATACCGCCTCCAGCATCTCTCTCAAGACTGCAGCAGCTGGCAAGCTCGCAGCTCGAGGCCAAGTCCTCACTACAGCTGAGACAACACAGCCCCCACACTGTCTGTCCCACCAACAAACAAGGGGAACAGGCCTACACCATCTTACATTATCAATGTCCAACAGGGTCTTGTGATCGCAAGAGAAACATCAAATACATTCACCCTCAGTTTCACTGCAATTACCTTTGCGCACCAACTGCAATGCCTTTCAGTAGCAAGCAGCAGCACGTCTGCAGCCAGGCCCGTTCCCTTAAGCTCCAGTTCCGACAAGCCAGCCAGGGTAGACCTACAGCGCCCAAAGCTCTTTGAGCCTAGCACCATTTTGTGATCGTAAAAAACACATTTAACAAAGAAAAAAGCACCTTTGGTTAGCCCCTGAGAGGTCATTTCATTCGAACACGCTGCCATCTTTCTGGAAGGGTAGATGTTTGATTCTTCTCACTGTCTGCATATCAAAGACATAGTGATGGACATTTGCCTGGGCCTTAGCTACATCCGTCTCGTTGTTGGAACAGTACTTGTTCCAAGCTTATTCCAGCACACACTCGCAACTTGTTCTCCACGATATTAATCAGTGCATCAGGGCTGTCTCCTGCACTCATGCAGAACTCACTAATTCCATCATCTTTGCCATCAACTCCCACTATTCCCTCAAATCTATTTGGACTATGCCTGACTCTTCTCTTCCCTTTCTGTTATCTCAGTTTCCAACTCAGAAGACAAACTTTTCATTGAAATTTTCTATGAACTCACTGACTCCTACAACTGCCTCAATTATACCATCTCCCACCCTACGTCTTGTAGGGATGTCATTCCTTTTCCTCCTCCTCTACTGCATATGTTTTCAAGATATGGCCTACTTTTCTAGGGCTTCGGAAATGCCCTCCTTCTTCTGTAAACATTACTTCCCCTGTATCAAGTTAATGGAGCCCTACGTGAATTTCCTCCATTCCCTGTAAAGCTGCCCCCATTCCCACTCTCCCCAGACAAAACAGCAACAGAGTTCTTTGGTCCTCACCATTCGCGCATTCCCCCTCCCCCCAACCTCTGCAACCAATACATCATCCTCTGCCACTTTCACAGCTCCAACATGATCCCACCAAGAGTCACATCTTCCCATCTCCCATCATTTCTGCTTTCTGCAGGAGCCTCTCTGTCTCTGTGACTCCCTGGTCTGCTCATTCCTCCCCTCCCAGCCTTTCCCATCCATTGGCACTTTCCTTTGCAACCAGAGGCATACCACCTGTCCCCTCGGCTCCAGCCCTTCAAGATGAGGCAGAGGTTCATCTGCAGCATTTTCAACTTGGTCAGTTGCATTCAATGCTCAAATTGTGGTCTCCGGTGAAACATTGGCTCAGTGACCATTTTCCGGAGCACCTGCATTCTGTTCCCAACAGCAATCTGAAGATTCTATCGTATAGCATTTTAAATTTTCCTCCAAATCCCACACTGACCTGTCTGTCCTTGGCCTTCTTCATTGCAACAGAGGTACCAAATGCAAAATGGAACAATAAACTCTCATATTTAAATGGTATGAACATTGGTTTATCCAATTTCAGGTAACCCATATCATCAGTGTTCTCCCACACATCAGCTTAGTTTTCTTCTCCCTTCACTCACCATTCCATTCCCGTCGCCTTCCAGTCAATCAGCCTTGCATTCACTTCCTATCAGGTTCTACCAATCATCAATCAGTCTCTGCCCTGCCCCAGCCCATTGTGCTAACATATTTCTATCTAGTAGCCTTTCCTCTTCCCTAAGTCCTGATGCAGGATCTTGGCTTGAACCAGGAATATACACCTCTTCCCTCTATGGATGCTGCTCATCCCAATAAGTTCTTCCAGCATTCCGTTTATTGCTCCAGATTTAAGCATCTGCAGTCTCTTTAGTGTTGACTATTTATTTTCTCCTAGACTCAACATTTCCATTTGCTCTTCCTGCTTTCCTACCTCTCTACTTAATTTGGAACTTAAAACGTCTTTCATTTTTAAGTCTTCCCACTTTTAATAAAAGATTATCAGTGTGATCTTAACACTATTTCTCACTCCACAGATGTTGCCTGATTGTTGAGTATTTCCAGCATTTTCTGCTTTTATTACCAATAAAAGTAAATCTTCAGAAATATGTAATTGGCTGTAAATATCTTCAGAATTACAGTACCTCTTCATAATTCCTTTATCGCTGCTCTGAATGTATACTGGGGAGAAACTTAAATTTGTGAGATAACATAATATCGATAAAAGTGAGTTGTGAGCCTATTTACATTACTCATGACTGCTCTTTACTTGGATGTAAATAAAATGAGTGTATGACGAGGTTAACTGGTTACAATATCACATAAAGACAAAAAGTACGCCATACAAAGCTGGAACTAAAAGTCATAAGTCCAAGATGTAACATTCTGCTTTAACAAAAACAAAACAGATGGAGACTTCAAATATTGGGAAAATCAAGAGGGAAGCAATATAGGTGACAAATTTGATCTCACCAGTATCATGTCAGGAATTGAAACTTTTTTAAAAAGTAGATATTTTGAGCAATACAAACAAAATGTTGGAGGAACTCAGCAGGTCGGGCAGCATTGATGGAGAGGAATAAACAGTTGACATTTCGGGCTGAGACCCTTCCTCAGGAGTGGAAGGGAAGGGGACAGATGCTGGAATAAGAAAGAAAATGAGGAGTGTGGAAGGAGTACAAGCTGGCAGGTAATAGAGCTGGTGAGGAATAAGGTGAGGGGATAGGGGAGGAGGGTGAAGTAAGAAGCAAGTGATAAGTAGAAAGGGTAAAAGGCTGATGAAGGAGGAATCTAATAGGAAAGGACAGTGGACAGTGAAGCAAGGGAAGAAGAAGGGACACCAGAGGGAGGTGGCAGGCAGGTGACAAGAAGAAAGGGGTTGAGAGGAGGAATTAGAATGCTAAATGGAAAAGGAGAGAAGAGGAGGAAGGAAAAACTGATGCTCATATCATCAGGTGGGAAGCTACCCGGACAGAATATGAGATGCTCTCTTCCAACCTGAGAATGGCCTGATTGTGGCAGTAGAGGAGGCCATTGATTGCCAGTTCAGAAGAAGAATGGGAATTGGGATGGAACTGGGTGGACATCAGGAAGTCCTGCCTTTTGTGACGGACAGAGCGAAGGTGCTCGGTGAAGTGATCCCTCAATACATGTCGAGTCTCACTGATGTAGAAGAGACTGCACCAGAAGTAGTGGCTACAGTAGATGACTCTGACAGACTTGCAGGTGAAGTGTTGCCTCATTTGGAGGGACTGTTTGGGTCTCTGAATGGCGGTGAGGAAAGAGATGTAAGGGCAAGCGTAGCATTTGTCCTACTTGCAGGGGTAAGTACCAGGAGGGATTCCGTGGGGAAGGATGAGAGGACGAGGAAGGTATGTAAATAGCAACCTCTAATGAAAGTGGAGAGTGGTGGGAGAGTAAGGAAAAGACGTGCTTGGTGGTAGGTTCGTGCTGTAGATGGAAGTTACAGAGATGTGTTAGATAAGAAAGCTTGTGAGGTGGTAGCTGAGGAAAAGGGGAACCCTATTCCTGTGTTGGCAGTGGGAAAATGAGGTTAGGGAAGATGTGTGGAAAATGGAGGGCAGCATCAATGGTGGTAGAAGAAAAACTCCATTCTTTGATAAAGGAAGACATCTCAGAAGTTCTAGAAATAAAAGCTTCATCTTGAGAACAGATCTACAAAATCTGTCATATTTATATAAATAATTTGCTTTGTTGCACAGAGAAATAAATTAATAGGATCTTAAAGTTTGGCAGCCATCTCATATGATTTTTATTTACATTTGAATGTCAATTAGCTCATCAGATGTTCGAGAACAGATGTCTTCAGATACTATATTTGCCACGTTGTAAAAAATACTGTTGCTATATTACTTTTGCCATCAATGCGACAGTGTGCATTGTCCACAAAATGGTTCATCCTGAAACGCACTGCCTATGGGGAAGTTAGAGGCAGTGGCACTCAGAACATGTAAGTGACTGAGACAAGTACTTGAATCTGCCAAAGTTATGGGCTAAGTGTTTGTAAATGGGATTGGAATACATGGGTTGACAATGATCAGCATTAACATAATGGACCAAAGGGCTTGTTTCTACAATGAAAATGCACTGAAGTTACTCAGAGAAGCTATACTTCCGAACCCCTACCACCAAGAAGAACACAGCCAGCAGATACATGGGAACACCACCCCCTGAATGTGCAAGTCACACTCCATCCTGACTTGGAAATAAACTCAGTGCCTCCTGTTCCTAATGAAGTGGCCACTAAGTGCATGTTCATGATCTTTCTGAGATATTCAAACCAACCCATCTGGCACCAACAATCATTCCACAGTCAGTCACTTAGATTACTTTTCTTCCACATTTTGACATTTGGTCTGAACAACAACTGAACCTCTTGACCATATATGCATGCTTTTATGCATTGCATTGCTGGTACGTTATTGGCTGATTAGATATTTGCACTCACGAGCAGGTGTACGGGTGGACTGGTTCTTCATCATCATTGGGTCTAAATCAGAGTTTCCCAACCTTTTTTATGGCATGGACTCCTCTCATTAACTAAGGGGCCCATGGACCCCAGGTTGGGAACACATGCTCTAACTACTGGAATTTCTCACAGTTGCACTATGACAGTTAAAACATCAGAAGAACTGCAACACATCAAAAAGCAAAACTATTTTCTCAAGGACATTTAGAGATGCACAATAATTGTTTGCCTTGACAGCAATGCCCAGAGCCCAGAAAATGCTTTTAAAATGCAGTAATAGCTGTCATTACAGATAATCACAAATAACCCATCCTATTGTTAATCATATAGTTCTTTTTCCTAATCCTATCCCTCAGATTTTGAATTCTGAACCATTGCTCTATAGAATTTCACATATTATGAAATTGCATATTGGTGTATAAATTTGGGTGAAGCAATGCAGGTAGACGAGCTTCAGATTATTGCTTTGCAAACACATGTTATACTGCCTATTAATAAAGCCACTAATCATAACACCATAAGACCTAATGTCTCTATTCTATTTCTCTGAAAGATTTCTCCAATTTAAGTCAACATGTCAGCTTTTTCTTCATGCCTGCAAATGAGTTCCCATAAACACATTAAAAGACAAAAAAATTGGAAATCTGAAGTAAAAGCAAAAAATGCTTCACAAGACCTTCAGCAGGTCTGGCAAAATCTGTGGACAAATAAGCTTTCATTAAAACTGGGAAATATGAGAAAACTTTGGAGAAACCAAATATAGGGGAAATGCTTTGCAGTAGGTCTCCATTTATCTAACCACTCTATCCATCTCTGTTGTAGAGCATACAAAAGACGGTGATGAATGGCTGTGCACATCTGAGTTTGAGGACTTTGAGAATTCATCCCAGTTATTGACATCAAAGGTATGATGTCAAGGTGATCCACAACAGAACCAACTTCTATGAAAACAATTGTCAAGCAAGACTATGTCATTGCTCCAAAACTTCTCTCAATCTTTCTTGCCACAAGGTTGCATTTCACATCAAGCAAACGTCCCTTGGAGTTGATCTTCAGGACTAAAAAGAAAGTGTTCAGTCAATAGAAGTTACAATGTTTCTCTGGAACTAAGGTCATCCAAAATTCAATATTGAAACCACAAAATGCAAATGATGCCTGCACTTACTTGTGACCAAGCTCCAAGACAACAGTGACTTGTTCATTAAGCATACAAAAGGATAGCTTTTATTTTCAAAATCTTGAGGATCAAAATTCTCTTTCAGCCTGCTTCCATTGCACCATACAGTATTGGGAGCCACCTCTCAGCAAAGATAGACATCAGTAATGAAAGTCAACACCATCTTCAGTCTGCCAGCAATGCCTTTGGTCAATTGAGGAAAAGTATTTGAAGATCAAGACCAGGCACAACTTATGATCTACAAGCAGCAGTAATGCCTGCTTTTCTATATGCTTCTGAGACTCAGACTACCTATAGCAGGCAGCTCAAGGCACTGGAAAAATAACATTAATGATGACTGCACAGTTTTCTCCATATGCACCAGAAGGACAGGTCGTACAATGCCATCATCCTCTCACAGGTCAAAATCCTTGGACTTGAGACCCTACTCTATCAACTACATTAAGCAGACGACATTTATTACATGTCCAAGTCTAGATTCATGAAATAAATATTATCAGCCCAAGCTTTGCCATAGGAAGAGATTATCACAGGTAGAAAACAACTCAAAGAAGTATGCAAAGCTTCCTTCCAGTGCAACATCACATGTCTCCTGGGAACCACTGGTCCGTGACTGTTCAAAGTCGAGGAGCAGCAATTGGAATGGTACTGAGAAACTGGACGCCATAAATCAGAAGGATACAGAAGCCCTGAACACGCTGCAAAAGAAACACACTACCTTACAAACTACCTTACTACCCATCTCGCAGCCATTTCCTGCCCTTCTCTGGAAGGAGTCTGCCATTCCTGCATTGGCCTTATTAGCCACCTTCAAAGCTGAAAAACCAGAGAGGAAGCAAGTCTCTCTCAATCCTAAGGGAATGCTTATGAAGAACAAACAGAACCAGTGTCTCCATGCAGCTCAGTGAAGCTTGGTAAACAGTACCTCATCTTCCAAATAGGCAAGTGTCAGCCCTCAAGACTTCATGTCAAATTCATATAGTTTAGATAACCATCACTTCCTGTCTGAGTCAGAATTTGTCTAGTTCAGAAGTAAAGTTATCCAGCTATACTGTGGAAAATATTTGTAATGAGGCAGTAAGCTAACTGCACAAATAAAGATGAATAGGAATAGCATAACGTCTATCATAAAATAGGGAAGCAAAGTTAGGCCATTCAACCCATCCCATTGGCTTCACCATTCGAACATGGTTGATATTTTATTTTCACCCCTTTCTCCCACCGTCTTTTAGTAATCATTACCAATCAAAAGGCTGAGTCTTGTGCAGACCTAGTTGCCCAGAGACATAATTTCAGGAACAATGCTGAGAACTTAACATTCAGGAATAAAGTAATGGACACTTAGGCAATTCAGAATACTCATCAAAAGCATATTCTAGTTAGGAGAAATGTTCTACAAAGGAAATAACCATAACTAATGAAGAAGTTTAAAAGCATATTAAGTTACAAGAGTAAACATGTAAGGAAACAAATGTGTAGAATTGATGTGAAGACTGGAAGAAATTCAGAATCCATTCAGGTATAAACAGATAATAAAGAGAGAAAATAAACATACTGGCAAAGAATATTTGAAAACAAGACAATAAGGGTTTATTTAAGTATTTAGAAAAGCAGAGGGCCAAATAGATTGACACCTCAGAGAATGAGGCTAGGAGAATAGTTGCAGAGAACAAGAAAATGGCAGATGAATTAAACAGTCAAAGATACCGTGGGCATTGTATTAATGGTGTATAGTGCTGGATTGGAACTAAATACCATCATAATCACTTTGCGATTGGTATTAGGCAAAACCTTAATTGGACTACAGGCTGATAAACTCTATGAGCCAAATAGGTTCTGCCCTGAAATCTGAAATGCAGTGGGCACCAGAAAAATAGGAGCATTAGTTAGAGTCTTCCAAAAATATAGATTCTGGAAAAGTGTCAAATGATTGTGACAGCCTATTCAAAAAGCAACCCTGGGGCAAAATATAAATATCTCGATCAATAAGCCTAGCAGTACCTATTGTTGAAAAATGTTAAAATCAATTATTAAGGAATTTAAAAAATAATAATAATACATTTGGAAAATTATAATTTGATTATGGTGTATACTTCTACTGCTCTTTATGGACTACGGCTCCTCAAGGATGCATAGTTTTGATATGCATAGATCTATTTTGATACTATCCCATCTTAATATATTTGTAGTGGCATGCAACTTAATGAAGGCTGTGCTCAATGTGAAGAAAGGACTTTGTCCCCACAAGGTTTGTACAGTGTTTATTGTAACCAGTGTAATCATAGACAGATGCATTTGACGTAGGTAGATTGGTAAGCAAACTATGAAATAGGTATATCTCTTGAACAATACTCATGACCTACCACAGACCCAGTCTAGCATTTGTGCCCTTCATAGACAGAGGAATATAGAACTTGTCCAGATCCATTAGAAACCTAGATGGCAATAGCGGAATGAATCCATTATTTCCATGACTTCCTGGAATATGAGGCCTTGAAAATTTGTAAGCTTTCAGCGCCATTAACTTGTACATCACTGTTTATTTTTTACTAATATTTATCAAAAATGGAAGTCTTTTCCCCAGTTTTGATAAAAGCTCTCAGCACCAAAAGGACTCTGTTTCTCTTTCCACTGACGCTTCCTTGCCTGCTGAGTTGTTTTGTTTATTTTTATTTCAGGCTCCAGCATCTGTGTTTTTGATATTTTTATAAATATTCCCATTTCTGTCTGCAAAGGCTGATATTTTTCTTCACTAATCCATTTTCTACTTTCAAATTTACTGGAAGTGTTGCAATCCATTTTTAAGGTCCTTGCAAATTGAGTCTAATAGTTTTCCTGTCAATCAAACTCTTGGTCCTTTTTTGCTGCATTCTAAACTACTCCAAATCCTAAGACTAGCTGCTTTATCAGGCAACTTCATATGCCTCCATTTTGGATCGAATACTGCTATTGTAAGCCACGTATTCAGCAGATCAACAGGGAAATTAGCAAGGAGCTTGCATCGGGCACTATAGAACTGAAACATATTTATGCTAACAGATTAAGGATGGTGATAAACAAACAATAAGGAATCACTACATTTCAAAGCATCATTAATCTACGAGAAGGGAGAGTTGACCTCAGCTCACAAATGTACCAGAGCCCCACAAAATTTGTGAACATAACATAACAGAATATTTTTAAAAACATGTTGATTGCTTCCAGCAGCTACAATTACAATAATCTTACTTGCTGTTTACAATTAGACATATTGGAAAATACGTTGTCGTACCTGAGCAGGTCAGTCAAAGGAAAACAACCATAAAATAACATAATTTATCCACATAGGACATCATTAGCAAAGGAACAGCGAACCCATCTGTTCTGGACAAATACATATTCAAAATTTTGTAGAAAAGATCCAAAACTTTAAATTGATGGTAAATGGAAGGAAGTATTTTAATTTTATAAGCACTGTCATTTTCAGGCAATTATTACAAAATTCTTAATAGATCAAGTTGTTTTTTACCAAGTTCATTGTAAATTTGCTGAATATATAATTACACATTTAAAAAAAAATTATTTCATTATATAATAACTAAATAACCTGCCTGGAACTGTCCTTCAGAATAAATTAGTAAAGCTAGGAAAGACTAATATTAGTCCTTGGTTTTCAAACAGGAGCTCTGCACCTGCATATATGGTAGAGTTAAATTGTGAGGCAGGAATGGTCATACGATCATAAAATCAAATTGTTTTATTAAATCTTTATGATTCAAGCAGAGAATGAGAGAGAACAGAAAAAAAATGCTCCAAAGTGATGTTCAGCAGCCAGTGAAAAATATTTAAAGGAAAGAAATCACTGGAAGAACTTAACCAGTCACCCAATATTTGTGGAAAGAGAAACCAGTTAATTATTTCTATCTGTTACCCTTATAACGGGGGGAAACAAAAACAAAAATATTACAGTAGTGTGGAGGAAATAGAGGAACTCCATCCACAGTGGTAGATAGGAAACCATATTTCATGAAGAAGGAGGACATTTCAGAGGTACCAAAGCAGAAGGTTTCATCATTGCAACATTTTTCTTTTAGTTTTTTTATGTACAGTGTATATATTGTTCCAAAGGACTCCTGCAGTGAAGTCCTACCATGGAATTGGAACCGACCTCCAACAACTCCAACAACTATAATCATCTTCCTTTGTATAAGATTTGATCAATGATTGGATTGTTTTCCCATTGTGGTAATTGACCTGAAGGGGCAGTAGAGATGGGGCCTTGCATAACTCTTAATAAATATTTAAATGAGCATTTGAAGTACCATGGCATCAAGAATCAAGTAAAAGAAAATGGAATTCATATAGACGGGTACTGGATGGCCGGCATGGGTTTGGTGAGCACACAGTCTGCTTTGGTACTGTAGGATGATATAATCCACAGTCTAATTGCAATGAACTTCCTTGATTTGCTCTCAAAAAATGTTTTCTATCTATTTCACCTATTTCTCATATTTTAGCAGAAAGGATGAAAATCTGGAACGCCCAGAATTCATTGTGAATAAAGTCATAGAGCACTACAGCACAGAAGTAGGCCCACTGGGTCACCTAGTCCACGTGGACCTGGTTTCTGCCTAGTGCTTTCTACCCACATATGGGATTTATTAGATAAATAATATAGCTAATTAAAAAAACAATTTCTAAATCAAGGTGTAGACACCATTCATACTTAGGCTGATAAACTACAAGTCACTTTTGTGCCATGTAAGTTTTAACCAATGGCTGCCTGGAACAAGCTAGAGGGTCGCCATGTCCCCTTTACATTCAACAACTTTACGGAAGCTGCATTCCTATGCTATTAACTGCTATGGTGACCTGCTTTATAGGACTGGTCAGGGAAATACTACGACTGCAACAAGGGGTTGGTGTTCTGTGATGAATGCTCACCTCCCATTTCCCACAATTGTTTTTCCACTATCTACAGGCATAAATCAGGAATTTAATAAGAATTCTCTCTTCTTGCCGGTAGGAATGCATTTCCAACATTCAAGAAACCTCAGCCAACCAAGACATTGCAACCAGTCTGAATGATACCTCATCCATGGCCCTATACATTCATTCCCCCCAACACCAATGAATCATGGCTATAGTATATGCAGCCTACAAAATACATTAAAGCAATTTATTAAGACTTCTCAACACTTCTCAAACCTTTGACATCTACTATCTATAAGTTCCATTTCAAGAGAGATTATTTTACTAGGTTAAATTCCAGGAATTCCCTAATCACCTTCACTATCACCTTCTTAAGAGTCATTAGATTTTGACCTTGCCTGTGAGGTCTACATCCATGAAAGGATAAACAAACATCACTTGTCGGTAGCAACCTAGGAGCTTCATAAATTTTAATCTGAACAAGCAGGCACAGTGATGAATTGGGCATTTGTTTTACTTTCTTTGTTATATTTCCACAAGCATGCATTTTCTGTGCCTTTGAGGTGATTTTTATAAACATCCAACTGCCTGATGTTGGTTATGGATGAATGACAATTGAGGGAGACTAGGGAAAATAGGTGTTGTGCCAATCTTTATGGAAGGCCAGGAGAAATTTGGCAAAGAATCTTAATGATCCCATTCTGCCAGCTGACACACATTTCTTCACTTCAGTATTGTTATTGTGCAAGGTTGTCCATTACACTTCTGCAAGAAAAATAGCTTGAAAAGTCTTATGAGACTAGTAGAGAATTGATATAAATAAGAAATCATTTCTTCCTTCACAGAATCTGGATGTTACCAGCAAGACCAGCATTGAATGCCTTTGAAAGAGAGTTTTTAATCTGCCTTTTTTTAAAACCCCTGCATTTCATATGCAAAAGTACTGTTGTTAGGTAAATAAGTTGTCTGATTTTAAAATTGTGACAATTAAAGATGGGTTTAGTTTATCTTGGAAGGAATCTTGATGGTGAACCTATGGTCTATTTTCATTCTATATAGTGGGTGTTACAGTTTTGGAAGGTATGATTAAAAGAACTTGCATATTGTTACACAATATCTTGTGGATAGTACACTCTATGAGAATCAGATTTAATATCACTAACATATGCCATGCAATGTATTCTTTTGCAGCAGCAATACATTGGCATACATAAATAAATATATATAAATTACAATAAGAAATATATATATATATATATACTTTAAAAGAAATTGAATAAGTAATGCAAAACAAGAACAAAAAAATTTTAAAAAACAACGAGGTACGTGGGTTCATTGTCCATTCAAAATTCTAATGGCAGTGGGGAAGAAATTGTTCTTAAAAAGTCGAGTGTGTGCCCTTAGGCTCCTGTACCTCCTCCCTGATGGTAGCAATGAGAAGAGAGCAATGGGTGATAGGTCCTTAATGATAGATGCCACCTTTTTGAGACACTACAGACCTTGCGTGCTTAAGGTGGGCAGAGTGATTATTTAGGATAGTGTATATGATCCAGTAAGAGAAGGTTTGCTTTGTTCGGAATGGTGTTAAGCTTTCGTGTGTTGTGAAAGCTGCCCAACTCCGTGACATACTTGATTAGTGTTTCTTAAGTGATAGAGAGAATAGAGAATGAGGAAATGAGATACTTGTCACAAATTACCCAGCCTTCGTCCTCCTCTTGTAGCCACAGTATTTATATTGAACGTCCTGTTAAATTTCAACCCCCAGGCTGTTGATGATAGACGATTCAGAGGGGCCAATGCCCCTGAGTGGTGAAAAGGAGAACGAGAGGACTGTTTTGCTGTTGGTCATTGCCTGGTGGTACTCAGCAATGTGAACATTATTTGCTGATTAACACTTGTAGCTTTAATATTGTTCAGCTTTTTCTGCTTTGAGAAGAGTTCCTTCTTCGGAGGAGTTATGAATAGAAGTGAGCACTGTATAATGATCACCAAACATCCTCACTGATGACCTTACTTGAAATAATCCCCAGTATCAAGCTATTGCTCAATTTGTATGAAACCAGGCTCTGGAAACACTAGAACGTAATTTTCAAATACGGTCCTTTCACTCCTTCCATTTCCTTTTAAAATTTATGATCATAGAAAATCTATTATAATCCAAATACACAAAGCTTAACATAATACTGGGAAGGTTTGTACTTGTATCAAAAAATGTTGTTTATTTCATTAATGCATGAAGTGAGGAGTGAACATGAGGCACTAATTAAAAAATGCTGCAAGCAAGATACACATTTGTTCAATACACAGCCATTAAGAATAGCAGTAATGTTTCATCACAGAGCATGCATTGTATGTATATTCATTGCTTCCTTCACATGAACAGCAGCCTGAGAGATGTTTTTTAATGATAAAGGGAATGACATTGGTGTCTCTAACTGCTTCACTTTTCATGGTTCAAATTTAAATAGAAGAATCTTTAGGGAAGTTGTCCAAACAAGAGCACTTCAACATATAAAGGGTTTATCACAAAGGCTGCTGGATAAGCATTTAATCTGAAATAATAACATAATTCTCAGATTGTTGCTCATCCCTGTTCTTACATCCTTTACACCGGTGTCACTAATATGTAGTTAAAGCCAAAGTGTGATGCTCAGTATAACATTTTATTTCCTGATACTTTACACATTAAAATTCAGAATGTATACTTTGAAGTGCATATCTAGTCCTGGAATAAATCAAGCTGCAGCTAGTTTTATTCTTTTTTTAATGAATTGCATATTCTGCTCGGTGACATTTAATTGCGTTAAAATTCGTCTTTCAACGTAATCTGATTTAAGAACCACCATTTTGAACAGAGGCAAAAAAGAAAAATGAGAATCTCCATCAGTTAATGGAAGGTAGATTTCTTTAATATATTAGTGAGAGAGGAGGGTATTTACAAACATTAATGTTTATAAAAGAAAAAAATTCCCAGGCACACCAACTTTGTAATGCTCTTGATCATTGTGGATGAAATCTTTTATATCAGGATGCTGGTTTTCTTAAGTATTTTGGTTGCAGTAGGATAGTTCAGGACTTTATATAAAGATCCATTAAAAATAATATCCTCCTTCATTTATCATACATAACAACTATTATTAAGTATTCCTGCAAATCTATCTGCCGCACTCTTTTGTGTGGTCAGTCTTAAAGTGCACAGTTTTTAGCTACAAAATTATTTTCTGGACCAGGTGCAAAAAGATGCTTCAGAATCATATCTGAAAATTATCTTATGTATATCACTCTAAATAATATTTTGAAATCCCTTCATACATAGTAATTTTCACGTCTTCCACATTATTGCTACTCATAAAAACTGATTACATTATCTGAACAGGTTCCTTCAAGTTGCTAATATAAAGTCATTTACCTCAAGTTCAACTATATTCTGGCAGCAAGTATTGCGACAGCCATTTCAATTATATTCACTTCTTGGTATAAATATTATTTTATTTATGTAGCACCATTATATTCACTTCTTGGTATAAATAATTTGTTATTACATAGCACCAAGATTCCAATGTGGGAAAAAATATTTGCATCTACAATAAGCCCTCGATCACACAATTATACTGTCAATAACCCTTTCACAAGAATTTATAGTATAGCACTGAAACATCCAAGCATACTCTCGTATTTTTGCTGTTGTTTTGATATAAATAATTATTTTTCTCTCATTTACATAATAGTATTAATTCAAACTGACTCTTAATCCAGGATTCAGTCTTTTGATATCTCAACTCAAAATCAAAACCAGTTCCGTGACTAAGAATAGCTTCTGAGATGTACTGAAGTAGATTAATACTCCAGACTGACTGTAACACTGTATAAGATTTTTACATATTCTAACCAGTTTCAGATGTTATTTTACAACAGCCAACAATATATATTATTTCAAACATACGACATTAGAAAACAAAGTATATAATCTTCATTTGCAATGATATAGTTCATCTTGAAAGAATCTTTGCAATATATAGAACCAGGAAGTATGCAAGGCAAGTTTTTAAACATACATGCTTATTGATGTTGAACCAGCTAAACAGGATACATAATTTAATGTGTATATGTCCTATGGATCAGCTTAAAGCCTACATGGTGATGGGATGGGTTAATGGACTGCTTTGTAAATTTCATGGCTTCAAGGTTTTCAGATAAGACTATAAGACTTTAAATAACCAACCTTTACAATGTACGTCACACCAGGTCCCAGGATTTTCTCATTAGAGTGCAGCCACCCTCGTGAGGGTTTATTAACAAAGCCTCCACTGTGATTCCAATCCTCTCCACACAAGTGAATATCTTCCACCTTGGTCCTCTTGTCGGTGCTCATCTTGTTCACGTCCTGCTGAGAATATGGAGTGGAGGAGACAGGGCTACACGTGTCCACTGCTGTTGAAACTGAGCTAGGAGTGCTTGAACTGCCTTGCTGTTTCGAAGAGGCAAGGTCTTTCATTGCAGAGGATAGATTTTTGATGCCCAACAGGCTGCCTGTGCTGGCAAATTTCAAATGGGACACCTTCTGGATGAAGTTGCAGAGGGTCGTGGGCCCATTTTCCTGGTCCTTGCGGAGCGCCTCTGGTGGGTCTGGGTACGAAGGTGCAGCAGATGTCGTTGTCGTCGTCGTAGCAGTCGAGCCCTTACCGTTCATTGATAAGTTGTGTATAAGATCATCAAATGATGTCACCGAATCATTCCTGAAACGATTATACTTTGCACGGTGGAGCATGCCCTTCTGTCAGATTTTCTGTACAAGTACATCCAGATCTGACACAAACTTAGAATGCATTTGTTCTACCATAGCAGAGCTCTCATAGTGCCAACAGCAACCCGATAAACCCAGGTAGATAAATACACACAGAAATGGTTCCTGAATGCAGAGGTAGGGCCTGGCGTAGTAGTACTTTGCTAAGACAGAGATCACCGTCCTGCTTGGAGCTGCCAAGCTGCTCGCAGCAAAAGCATGACTCACACAAATGAGAAGACCCTTTTCAACAAAAGGCTCACTGAACACTGCAAATCACTTCCTGTTGCAAAACCATCCACCCACTTACAGCACACTAGAACCAATCAATTTTCAAATTTCCCATTCCCATTTTGATAGAAAGGCATTTTCATCCAAAGCAGTGGAATTTTTCTTTTCCAGAAAGTAAACTGCTCTAATCATCAGGAATTTCACCTTCAGCAACATTATTCCTACTTATATATATTACTGTGCTGGAACATTCGATCATTTAAACTCAGCAAGCTATACACCCATCCCTTTCTGAATACAGCTGTTATATAGCTTTTCAAAAATCCCTGCAACTGTCAGTGCAGATCAGACAATACATTAAACCACATAAAACCATCTAATCTTATTCAGAACAGACAAAGTCTCAACCCTGCATTTGAATGGTAAAGTAACTGAGAAAAACAGCTTAACTTTCGGTAGTGAATTAGATATGTAATAATGACATTAATTCACATGCATCTGCTCTAATTTAGGTAATTCTAGTTCATCGATTTCAAATTCAAAACTGAGCATAGAAAGATAAACCAAATTACACCACTGAGCATTTTCACACTTTCTCCATTTAATTATGTTTCTATAAAATAAAATTGACAAAATACTGTAAAACTGAGACACAGTGACAGCAGCTTCAGCATTCTTCCGATAATGTGGTTTATTCCATTAAAATGAATTGAACTATTCTGCTTTCCTGATCCATAAAACAGTATTAAATAGTGCTTTTCATTTTTACCCACCATTTTAGTGATGTTCCTCCTCCTCTGCAGAGAAACACCATTATTAAGGAGCATAATGTAAATCTCATTCATAATCTCTGCTGCATTAATTTTTCAACATTTTAACACAGCTTCCAAGCATTCTGTTCAGAAAAAAAAATCAGGTTTTAATACAACATCATCTCATTCAGCATATACAAAAAAAATAGGATTTTTTTATCCAATGGGAAAGTGATATTTCAAATCATTTATATTTATTTGAATGAAATGGTAAGGGCGCATACCAATAATTCTGTGAATGAAATAAGGCCTTGCTGCATCTGCCAAACAATCCCCTGGGTGCTAATGGCTTTATCCAATGAGAAAGAACTTGGATGACTCATTCAGGACAGGATTTCTGAATAGTGGATTCTTCCATTTTCCTGACAGGTAAGTTTCTTTCATCTGTGTAAGGTAACTAATTACTACAATTCAACAGCAAGGGCTTTGAATTTATTTTCAAAAAACACTCATTAAAAATTATTGTAGTGGAATGCTGATGCTAATTTAATTAAAGCAGTTTTCTTTACATATATTTTTATCTGACCCCCTGGAAGATGCATCCAACTGGTTCATTCACATCAGCAAAGTGGATAGATACCATTCTGTTCAATTTTTCTGTGATTTGAATACTAATTATTTTATTCAAAATATCAGACTGCTGCAGACTATGATACGGAAAAGTATTTTTGAGTACATTTCTGAGATGCAACCCACATAAAAGGTTTTTGTCTCTCTATAGCATTTATACATTAATTAAATGCAAGAATAGCATCTCCATTTATTTATTATATAAAAGTAAAGCCTTAAGTGGAATGTTTAGATGTCACATAAAATATTAAAACATTTTGTGTATTTAAGATACCGAATAAATGTTCGAGTGTATGTGATATATTCAATATACTGGGAAATATATAAAATTGCTTATTTTGCCACAAACTATTTAAAGAGCAATTGTTTTCATTTATTTTAAAATAATAAAATAAACACATAATACATGTAATTCATAATCAAAGGACATATAAAGCATTTAAACCCTTACGAAATATATTTTATTACAGCTGTTAACCACATTTCTATTGTTCGATTGAAGCTCGTCTGAATCTCCAGGTTAATAAAGTATAATGGCATATTTGTTACCAAATTAATCTTTTATTGGTCCATTTTAAAATACATACATTGTGGCCAGAGACATTGTAATCCTAAATTCAATTGAATTCAGATCAAGGACAAAATATTTGTATGTGTCACATTTTTGATATCTCTGATAATACCTTCACAAATTTTGCATAATTCATAATAAAATGACCTACTTGCAGCAAAGGTAATTTAGTGCAAAATGGGTTAATCAGAACTCATACAAATTCTTGTTGCGGTGTAATTATGTCTTAAGATAAATAATTAAAGCTGCAGGGAGAGCAAATACACAGGAAGCTGCACAAATTGCTTGCGTGTAGGTGTTAGGGCATTCATTTTTATCCAACCACTGAACAAAGAGAATCCTGTCCTGCAATTTCACTCATTCACTGTTGCGTGATTCGCACCACAATGTGGACTGCAGCAAACCGGTCGAGTGCTGTACGGAAAATTGCCCTCATTACCATTAAAGCAAGAATTGTCAAATGAAAATACACAAGCTCAGTCATAAAACTCAGGAAAAGATAATTTCACTCAATCGTTCATGGTAACTTCCTTACAAATGCTGTTAACAGTCAAATCGTAACATAGCATGTGTGTCCAACTAGATTGCTGATTTTTTTTTCTCTGTCCAATCCATTGATAAATCAGCGCCTACTGTACAACGTTCCTGCAACAAGAATGGAATGGCAAAGGAAGAGAGAGATCAGAAGTGATGAGAATATTGAGGACATGACTGCGTTGGCATGCTGAGACTGAATTTCAAGGTGAACCACTGCATTTAAGAAAAAGGTATCAAACTGGAAGCCAAATGACAATCATTCTCAGATTAGTTACATTGAAAATGACAGTACTTACTGCAAAATAAATAGGATGTTGGTGTGCTCAGACACAGTGGCTTCTATGCAGCTGATGGAGGGCATTATTGTCTTTTTAAAGTGTATTTTTTAGGATTGCAAAACCCTCCTGGACATTATGAACATAAATTACTGCAAGTTGACCCCATCAGCAAGTTGCTCATTGGCGGAGCTGGGCGGTGTGGATCATGCTGCTGCCTATGTCAGAGAGGTGGCAGAGGTGGCAGTGTGCGGTCTAACAGCAGGTGATCTTCCTCGTCACTTTTCTTGTGATTGCAGGAGCCTGTCAGACATTGTTAGCGTGGAATGCTGCAAGTAAGATCCATTGATTGATTGGGAGGTGGCAGGGGCGGACGGCGGGAGGGCTGCATAACCTCAACCGTAGCACTGACTAGGCCTCAAGCCTCAATGTCGCCTGTTTACAGCTGCCCGGGGGAGAGGTGTTGGGGTCAGTGTGCTCCACTGGAATGCTGGGAGCAGTGTGGTGCAGCATCCAGTTAGAGCTACTCCTCCAGTGTTTGCTTGGCAGAAAACAGGCTGTGTTACATTTGACTGCAGACTGCTGCAACATTCATACATTCATGAACGTAGGGTCTTGGACTATATTTTTTTGTGCGACTGAATTTTATATAAGACCATAAGACCATAACACCTGGGAGAAGAATTAGGCCCTTCGCGCCTATCCACCATTTCCTCATGGCTGATCCAATTTTCCTCTCAGCCTCAATCTCTTGCTTTCTTCCTGTAACCCTTCATTCTCTGACCAATCAAGAATCTATCAGCCTCTGCCTTAAATATGCATAAAGACTTGGCCTCCACTGCTGCCTATGGCAAAGAATTCCACAGATTCACTAGTCACTAGCGGAAGAAATTCCTCCTCATCTCTGTTCCAAAAGGATGCCCCTCTATTTTGAGGCTGTATCCTCTGGTCTTAGACTCTCCTACCATAGGAAATATCCTCTCCATATCCACTCTATCAATGCCTTTCACCATTTGATAGGTTTCAATGAGGTTACCCCTCATTCTTCTGAATTCCAATGAATACAGGCCCAGAGCCATCAAACGCTCTTCATATGCCAAGCCATTCAATCCCCAAGTCATTTTCCGCACGTCCATTCTAAGAGAAGGGGCCCCAAACTGCTCACAATACTCCAAATGAAGCCACTCCAGCGCCTTGCAAAGCCTCAACATTACATCCTTGCTTTTGTATTCCAGTGCCCTTGCAAGGATTGCTAACATTGCATTTGCCTTCCTTCCCACTGACTCAACCTGCAAATTAACCTTTAGGGAATCCTAATCAAAGACTCACAAGTCCCTTTGCACCTCAGTTTTTTGTAATTTCATCCATTTAGGCACTGACACTATAGTCCACCTGCCATTTCTTTGTCCATTCTCCTAATCTGTCTAAGTCCTTCTGTAGCCTCTCTTCCTCAAAACTACCTGTCTATTGTCTGCAAATTTTGCAATAAAGCCATCAATTCCATCATTCAAATCATTGATATATAAAATAAAAAGAATCAATCCTGACACAGGCCCTAGTGGAACACCGGCAGCCAGTCAGAAAAGGTTCCCTTTATTCCCACTCTTTCCCTCTTGCCAATCAGCCTCATGGGTGGCACCTTGACATTGGTCTTCTGAAAATCCAAGTACACAACATCAACCAATTCTCCTTTGTCTGTCCTGCTCGCTATTTCTTCAAATAATTCCAGCAGATTTGTCAAGCAAGATTTTTTCAAGCAAGATCTTTTTATTAATTAAAAAAGTACATATATAAATATATAAACAAGAGGAGGATTATCTCAAATATCTATATTGATGACAATTCATAAAAAAGGTAAAATAAACATTATCAAGATCATACATAGTATTAATCTAATGGTATATAATAAAAAGTAAGATAATCAATTCTCCTCTTATCATTCCATGAAAAGAAGAAAAAAGATAAAGAAACTTTTATAATTTTTATATACATAAAAACCCCCACTAAACAAAAAAAAGGAGAAAAAAAGGGGACTGGGCAGCCCATATTGAGAGTAAAAGCAAGAAAAAAGAGAAACTTTCTGATCAAATCCAAAATTTTGAGAAATTAACTGGAAGAACAATAAATCAAACCATATGAAAATATTGAATAAAAGGTTGTCATTTCTTCAAATTTAGAGGATGTATCAAATGTCCGACTTCTTATTTTCTCTAAACTTAGACAAGACATAATGGAGGTAAGCCAATAAAAGACAGTAGGTGGATTAGAGTCCTTCCATTTAAGCAAAATGGCCCTCCTAGCCAATAAAGTTGTAAAAGCTATCATCCATTGAGCAGAAACAGGAATACATCCTGCTTCCAGTGGAATGATCCTAAAAATTGCTGTAAATAAATTTGGTTGTAAGTCCAAATTCAAGACTTTTGATAAAGTTTTAAAGACATCTTTCCAAAAGTTAACTATCTTGATACAAGACCAAAACATATGAGTTAAAGTAGTACCTCATTCTTAATTGTCGACCCAAACCTCTTCCCAACCACTGAGGCCAGACTAACTGGCCTATAGTTTCCTTTCTACTGCCTCTCTCCCTTCTTGAAGATTGGGGTGATACACAGTATGTGACATATGCACTATATGTGCCTTGTACTGTATATGACTGTTGGTACTTTGTTTTGGTCCCAGAGTGATGTCGTCAGGCTGTATTCATGGGTACTCATGGATGGTGAAATTGCATTTAAACTTGAACTTCGAGCACTAGAGCCCTTCAATTCATGTATCATTTTTTAGAGTAAATAACATAATTGAACTAGAGGGTGATGGTGAAAATGCTTGGAATAAGGCCTTTTGTGAACAAAAGAGTGTTTCTGTTAGACCTTCTTGCCAATCAATATCCTATATAACAAAGAATTAGGAAAATATTTCAACCCAGTGCTGGAGATAGTGGAATATTAAAAATAGAGCCTGCAATTAGAGGTCAAGGGATTACATTGACTTTCTAAAAAAAATCTGACATGGTATTAAAACTTCAGTGTTCTTGGATCGTGCATCACAATACAGGTTTGTGTGTGGTCTAACAGTTGGACATTCCCAATTCAAGTTATTAAAATATTTATCTGACATCTGAACAGGTATGTAAGATAGCAATATCAAAAAAACTTAGTTGTGTTTGTCTCATTCATGCTTGTGCCCTGCTTAATCTAGATGGGAAAATCAATCTGTGCTGAAAATATGAAATAAAAGCAGCTAAACACAGATACAGGAAATGCCACAATCTGCATCTCACAATTCCAACAATGCTTCCTTTCTCTTTCTTTACATCTTATTCAGCTCCTTCTTTTTACAGGAGTTACAGATAGATTATCCGCCATTACAGATTTCATCACCTGGTAGCAATTTGAATCATTGACGTTGTTTCTAATTCTCTACGCTACATCATACATTCCCTATGTTTTCATACTAATCCCCCTTCTCTGCAATTTTCCCAAGTTCTGCAGAAACATCATCAGTTTGAAAACACTGTTTTCCTCCCTGTAGGTGTTACCTGGCTACCTAAGTATTGTAGCGGTGTGCTACACGCAGCGCTAAAATTACGACACGGAGTCAGTAACTGCAGTCGAAGGAAAAAACTTTATTCGAAAACTTCAGCCTCACTTTTAAGCCTCCCTCAACCGGCCCCCCATGGCGCAGAGGCTCCAAAGCTCTGTGCTCGCAAACCCCCGTAGGCTATCTAATTGTGAGTCGGTTCGGATGCGCCAGGAAATGGGTCGCCACAGTATAGCACTTGTATTTCCAGCATTTTCTTTTAATTTCAGATTTCCAGCATTTTGAGTCTTTTGCTTGTTAAAAAAAAAGCAAATGTGCCTTTCTGCAGAAAGTAAAACATTATTTAGGTTTATGAGTTGATGAAATCGGCTGCAGGAAGGTAAAGAAAAAGCGGAGACATTATCAGTGCTAGTAAACATTACTGTAGTCTGTTAATTCCAGGGGATGATCCAACATAGCCAGACCATGGACTCCAAAGTCATTAAAGGAAGTCCCCTTGTAACTCTGTTTACACTAATTAATGACTATTGATCTTTGTTGAACATTCAGGGACCAATGTCTGTTTTTCCTGTAACAGTGGCATTAACAATGCAAAGTGATGTATTGTCCTGTCTCAATACAATTATAACATTGAGTATTGAACAAGCAAAGAAAACACAATAGCAGACACCTTGTCAAGACAACCATATGAAGAACTATTTAAAAGAATGTTCCTGTCGCAGCAGTGGCAGTATGTACAGCTATGCAAAAAGAGGCACATGTGTAAACATGTTTATGGATCATCTGGCTCATTCACTGAACTGAATGAAGACTTGAAAATATTCTATTGAAGACACACTAAATTTTTCCCAACCAAGACTGCAGAAATGGGGGACAAATGATAATGAAACTGAGGGTTATAGATGAATTCAAAGTGAAATAATTGTGTATGATGCAAATGAAAACTGAAATTGGAGGATTTGTCCACTGACCTGACATAGACTAAGATATGGAAGACCTTGATGGCAGAGATGCAGCATATCAGGACTGCAGAACGCAACCATTGTTTTCTGCAATCTGGAATCAGAATCATAATCACAATTAATATCACTGCAATATGCCATGAACTTTGTTGTTTTGTGGCAACAGTACGTTGCAATACATAATAATAAAAACTATAGATTATAATAAAAAGTATATACTGCATATAAAGAGTCTTTTGAGTATTTTTAAGGCAGAGGTTGACAGGCTCTTGGCAAAATAAAGTTACTTAAAATTGGCAGAAGTATAGATTAGAAGATGCAGTCAGACTTTACTGAACGGCAGAGCAAGTTCAGGGCACCAATGACCCTTTCCTGTTCCTAATCTCTATGTACTAGAGATTACAAGCAATGAATGAATGCATGCTATAATAGTGGGAGGTGGATGTTAGAGTTCCCCTAGGAAGACCAAGAAAACTGAACAGGCTTCTGAAGAATAATTCACACAAGAGTTAACTTCAGGGAGGTATCTACAAGAGTATGAGGGTCCTCTAGGAATATCATCAATCTTGAAGTCTTTTCAATGCAGCTGATGCTCCATTCAGGTGTGAATGCAATAGTTGCATTTAGCAGAAATTGAAACTTCTCCACCTTGTTGGCAAAGTGGCTTTTATTTTCTGCGGTGCAGCAGTGAGCAGACAAGTGTCATGTGTAACACGTCTCAGCGGAGTTAAGAAATCTTTGGCAGTGCACTAACTCAAGTTCCTGCACTTCTTTCACAATGGAAGTTGGAATCACACTGACACTCAGAAACCAAGCCTCAGGATCTTTGCACGACATTTCTCCTGACATATGCCACATATAACATTTTGTTGCTCATTGTTGCATTGCAAAACTCCAAGATATCTTTATTGGCAGAATGAAGAACCTTCAAAAAACACAACTTTCACATTCACAGAAGGAACTTTCTCATTACTTGAAAAGCAAACAAAAACTTCTGATGTTGGAGGTATGAAATAAAATCAGAAAATGCTGGACAGAAAGGTCAGATAGCATTTCTAGAAGTTGTTAATTGGTCATTGTTAATTGTCCTCTGATTAGGTTAGGATTATTCAGGGTTGTGGGATTACAGGCGTGGCGTGGCTCAAAGGGCCTACTCTGTACTATATCACTAAAAATAAATAAATAAACAAACAAACAAATAAATAGATAGATAGATAGATAGATAGATAGATAGATAGATAGATAAATCAATCAACCAATCAATCAATCAATAGATAAATAAATAGAGGTCACTGGTGTTTTACGTCTGGGACCCTTTATTATTAAAATCATTATTAAAAGTTGGTTCTTCTGTAAGTGAACAGCACAAGGTATGAATCTAACCAATAGATTTATAAAATTTTAACAGAAGTAAGTTTTGGATAACTATCACTGTTAAATTCACTTGAACAACGTGGATGTCACTGAAGAAGTATCTTGGGGTGAAAAATGCTCACACCCAAACTTCAAAACTTTATTAATACTTAATGAAAATCAAAAAGAATCTGTAGCTGTTGGATATCTGAAATTAAAAATCAAAAAAAAATGTTCTATACTCTCATCAAACCAGGCAGCATCTGTGGAGAGAGCAATAGTTAATATTTCAGGTATGGCCTGTTTTACTTTCCATTGTTGCTGTGACCAGGTAAGTGTTTCCAGCATTTTCTGTCTTTGATGTTGTTCACAACTATCCTTAATTTACTCAAAAATCTGCAAAAACTGATCAGTGCTATGCCAATGTGCTTTCTACCTGTGCAATACCAATTCAACTGAGCATTTCACTAAGTTTTAGGCCTTCATGTCTCTGTAAGGATTCTTGGATCTAATTGTAAATGGAGTAACAGAATTGTCTATACAATTCTAGATGCCTGCAGAGGGTACTGTAGCACTTGAGTTTCTAATTTCCATTTCCATTTGAAATGTCCAGAGTTGTGGATAAGTCCAAATGAAACTAACGTGATTTCATATCCACTGATAATAAACCCTAGTCCCCTATTTGCCTTGACTTGCTGTGTTTTCAGTTTAAATGTTAAACTGATATTAAAATCCAGAATATGTAAAGTAGGAAAAATATTCTAGGTTGCCAGTGTCCTCAACCAAGGGGTGAGGACTGTAGGAGATTTGCCCTATGGTTTGGAAGCATTAGAGTGATAGGAAACGTACACTCATGATGAATGCTGGGTTTTTTTTTACTATGCAGAGGAGATCCCAATGGGCATTACAAAAACCACACTGTTTTTTGATGTACATTTAGTGGCCATCTTTTTAGATACCTCCTGTGCCTAATAACATGGCATCTGAGTGTATAGCAATGACTTGGATGATGGAATTGATGGCTTTGTGGGCAAGTTTAGTACTCAATGTCTATAATTCTTAGCATCTGAATATGGTTCTAAAACCTATTTGTGATTTCAAATTAAATTTATTTAGGTGAATGAAACATAGATTGATTTAACAAATGTATTTAAGTACACAGGAAATGTTCTTAGCAACCCAGAGTTTATGACTTTGTTACGCATGATACACAAACAAAAAAACTTACCCCATTAGTTTGGCTTTTTATAACAATGTGTACATAAATTATATAAAATGTCATTAGATGTTAAATTATAGCCACTCAGTTCTCCCAGGTCAGCTCGTGCCGTAGCTATTCATAGCTCCAGGTGCAGATTTTAATGATCAAAACTTAATTAGGTGGACATGGAATGAAAGCAATTCTAAAAATTGTAAATTGGTATATTTGATTATACCGATGTATAGTGAAAAACTGTGTTGCGTGCCATCCATTTCATTACAACAGTGCACTGAGGTAGTACAAGGGAAAACAGTAACAGAATATAAAATGAAGTGTTACTGTTACAGAGAAAGTACAGTGCAGGCAGACAATAATTTGCAAAGCCATAACAATGTAATTTGTGAGGTCAATGGTCTATCTTATTGTACTAGGGGACCATTCAATGCTCTAAAAACTGGTTAGTATTTGGTAGTGAGTTCTAGAAGGTAGTCCATGTGCACCTCAGAATCTGTTAAAAGTTAAAGTCTGTCCTGAGCTTTATAGGCTCATAACCAGTGCTTATGCCGGTTTCCATGGCGTGAAGCGATTGAGAGTACAATGCTCCCCCCACCCCCACCCTGATAGGACGCCAGTCTATCTCGAGGTTAACCCCCAGTAACTGTTTTCACCTGGATGGACTGGAGCAATATGTGGTTAAGTGCCTTGCTCAAGGACACAACACATTGCCTCGGCTGGGGCTCGAACTCACAACCTTCAGATCACTAGTCCAACGCCTTAACCACTTGGCCACACACCATACCTCAGAATCTGAGTTTGTGTTTTTTAAACTAAAATTTAAATTTGTGTGACAGAATTTTTATCTGTTAACAGGTTATCGGATAATAGTTAACAGGTCTTCATGTGGTGAGAGAAAATCGTTATTGGGCCAACTGGACAGCTGGAATTAACTTGGCAGTCAGAAGAGAAACAGAAGAAGGAAAAGATTAGATTGAGTGGACAGCATACAACAATTTCAAATGGTAATAGAAGGAAAGAAAATGTTCAAAACCAAACCCAATTCAGAATAGAAAATAATCCAATACACCAAAAAACAAGAGGCTTTTACAGCAAATGCTTTAGAATATAGTCATATCGCTGAAAGAGAAAGTCATAATCAGGAATACTCGGAGCAAATTTCCCCTCCAACCATTGTCAATATGCTGAGAGCCTTTGATGAGAATGAGAATGTTGATAGGAATTCAGCTGTGGAAAAAAAAACAGAAGCAGGATGTGACTCCATTCCTCATCCCTTTTCCAAACTGCTAGTCTCCACCATCAATCTATACAAAGGGCTTTACAATCTTCTTAGCTCAGGGAAACAGAAAAATAAAAAAAAATCTGTGTGATTAAAAAAAAACTGATTTACAGAACTGAGGTGTGAGTAATTGCCTTTCACAACACAGCTGTGTTTGACTAAGTGTAACATCAGGAAGTCCTGTAAAGTCAATGGGAATCAAGGTGAAAACTCTGGAGCCATCTCTCACATGAAGATGGCTGTGGTGATTAGGAGTCATTATCCAAGTCCTAGAACATCGTTGCTTTGCTTGTGCCTTGAGGCAGTGTCCTTGGTATTATCTAGAATTGGTTCATCAATGACTTTCCTTCTATCATTATGTCGTAAATAGCTAATGACAGGTGCAGATAGTTTCTCTTACCACTTTCTTATTTGTGAGTTCAGTATGAACCCATCTGGTTTTAATAAGCAGACTTACAGTGTTCTGTATAATGCTACTTTTTCTTTTCTGATTTTCGCCATCCAGGCAAGGTTGCCAAAGTATACACTTTCACTCCTTTCAAAGATTATATTTCATTTTCTGAATCTGTGTTTTTAGCTATCTTATGTTCTATACACAATTTACTTTCTTACCCATCAGCAGACTCAACAAGCATCCCATTGGTAGCTTCATCCAAGTCAGATATATAAATTGCAATTGTAAAATACTGGGGCTCCAGTGCCAAATTTCGTGGCACATTTGTTGATAGATTATCAAAATTGGTTGGTACATTAATTGTAAGTTGTTCCTACTCAGCTGATAAGAACATGAGAAGAATAAAAAATGGGATGTAGGCTTATTGCAAATGGTTCACTATGCCTGTTTCAGTTTGGTATGTCTCGATGATTTTGTCCAGTGTCTTCTGGAAATCTAAGCCTTCGATACCTTCAACCATATTACAGGTTACTCCTCAATCAACTCCAATAAATGAGTCAAACTTGCCTTTCACAAAACCATGCTGACTTTGCTTAATTGCTTTCTATTTGCCCAAGTACTCTGCTACCACATCATAGTCCTGTCCTGGCAATGAGTTTCGGCCTGAATTGTTTACTGTTTATTCTTCTTCATAGATGCTGCCTGACCTACTGAGTTCCTCCAGCGTTTTGCTTGTGCTACTCTGGTTAAATTTACTATTCTGTCATCCAATGAACCGTCTCTGAATCTTGGGAACTCTGGAAAATTAAAACTGCCCTCAATCGCCACTTTTTTTAAGGCCTTAGGTTGAAGTTCATCAACCCAAAGACTTGTCAGCCCACAACCCCAATATTTGTTTTTTAGTGATGGTAATTTTCCTCAGTTTCTCCTTCCCTTTATATTCCCAAATCAGAGCTCTTCCTGGGATGTTATCTGCACCCTCTATAAGAAAAACTGATTCAAAATGCTTGCTTAATTCACCAATTCTCACCATGTTTTGTTTCCCCAGACTAACTTTCTAAATTTCAACATCCACTTTGTTAATCACTCCTGATGCGTAATGGCATAACCTTTACTACATGAACACTCATGTTCTGGAGATTAACATTGCCTGAAAACACACTAGTTAAATAAGAAGTAATTAAAGGCTGGTTGGGTATCTTGCCCAATGAAATTCACCTCTTGATTCCCAAAAAATTCAGGAGTCCTTTGATTCCTTGCATAACAGATCATGTGCATGATGGACCAACTTCCATTTGCCTGAATAAATGCAGCTCCAGTAAGCATATTGCTTTAATACAAGAATGACTCTATTTCATGACAAAGCTACTTGCTTGATTGGCATCTATCCACCATTTCAAACCTTCATTGTCCGTGGCTCCAGTGTTTAAATTGTCCAAAGTGAACAGATGCAGGGATTTGACCCAAAATGTAGACAATTCCTTTACTTCCTCAGATATTACTCAACCCACTGAGTTTCTCCAGCATATTCCTTGTTACTTCACATTCCAGTGTTTGGCACTCATGTGTTTATATTCCAAGCTTCAACCATCCTCTGAGAAAACTTCTTCAGATCACCTTAAACCTTTTACAACTCACCTTAAAACTATGTACTGTTGGAAACATTTGTTTTTTTTAAAATACTTTTTATAAGATGAATTAATGTAAGACTGAAGTTGTAGTTTATAAATTTGTACTTTTATTAAAGTTGTATTTTAATCATTTGTACTTTTTAACAAGCTCATGTATTTTTCACAAGTATGTGGTGGTTCATCCCCACTTACTGATAGTTAAACTAATAGTTTATCACCCTTCTCATTTTCATTGGCTCAGTATTAGCTCGTTGTCCATGTGATGTAATTGATTGGTTTATTTTATCTAAGGAATTTTCTGTTATCTGGAGTATAAAAGTGATGGATTTTTCAGTGGCGCCCTCTTCACATCTTAGTCTCTTAATCTCTTTAAACTCTTTTACCTTCACCCCCTTCACTGTTCATTTGTCTTGGCTTGGTTTCTCAGGTCCTTTTTTAGTTTACTTAGTATCTGTACATTTGTTTGTACTTTAAAATAAATGATAGTTAATAATTAAGACTTGACTCCTGGAAGAATCCTAAGGATCAGAACATAAACAGAGATCCAATAGCAAAGCACTTTCATCATGGACTCTACTCACTGTCTATCCTACCAATACACCTCATCATTTAGAATACCTCAATCAGGTTCTCTCCCCCCAAGTCCACTTGGCTTATATCCCCTAAGAAAACAAGCCACAAATGTCATACAGCACAGAAACTCCCACTTCAGCCCTTTGTGTTCTTACTGACAGCATTCTGTCCTTGGTGTCCAAAATTCTTCTTTTCTGTTGGAATATTGTATCCACTTCTAGACATCTGTGCCTGAATTTACCAAGAATGAGGGATGAATTGACCTATTTACCAAGGATGAGGGAATTCAGTTATGTAAAAATTGGAGAAGTCGAAGATCTCCTTGTAACATAGAAGGACAAGCGGAAAGAAAAATGTCATAGTAGAAAGATGTGTCCAAAACCATGAAGGACTTTGATAAATTATGTAAGCAGAAACTGCTTTAGTGATAGACTGGTCAGCAAGTCAGAAGACAAAGATCCAATGTGATAGATGAAACAGCGAGAGAAAATATATGAAGAGAATTACTTTAATGCGCTTTGGGGAAGGCTTGCCGAAATGTGTGGTGGAAATAGATTCAATTTAAATTTTCAAGATGAAATGTAATCAATAAAGAGGACACTTTGCAATTGTGGGTATTTTCTGCAGAGGAACCATCAAAAGAAGTCATCGCACACTCAAAAGTGAAATCGTTTCACTCCAGCCACGACACTGTTCTAAGGCTGAACACGATTGGGTTTGAATTATGAGCAGTGTATTAAATGGCATTGACATTCTCTTTTATTCTGTGAGCCACTTTATCACATTGAAATCTAACATTAGTGTAAATTTTTAAATTATACCTAATAAAACAGTAAAAGCTCCAGAGATCAAGATATCTAGGGTAGTTAAAGAAGGCTGAGGAACAGTTATAGGATAACCTTAAGTCAGTGGACTGAGCCATGTTCAAGAACTGATCTGAGGACCTGGGTGACCACATCAACGTTACAGACTTTATTAAAACAGCTGTGGATGAGTATGTCCATCGAAATTGTTCAGGATTTTTCCCAATCAGATGCCCTGGATGAACAATGAAGTCCACATCCTGCTTAGAGCTAAATGAGAGGCATTCAAGTCTGGAGATCACGAATGCTACAAAAGGTGCAGGTATGATCTCCAGAAGGCCACCTCTCAGGTGAAGTGGAGATTCCAGAGGACACTGGAATCAGAAAGGGATGCTCGACAGATGTGGCAGGGTTTGAATGCCATAACCTCCAATAATCCAAGGAAAGCATCCAGTCCAGATGGAGTACCTGGCTGAGTACTGAAGACATGTGCCGACCAACTGGCCAGTG
This sequence comes from Hypanus sabinus, assembly GCF_030144855.1. Classification (NCBI taxonomy): domain Eukaryota; kingdom Metazoa; phylum Chordata; class Chondrichthyes; order Myliobatiformes; family Dasyatidae; genus Hypanus; species Hypanus sabinus. Next base: position 46,312,035 of record NC_082710.1, read on the forward strand.
TATTCACAGAAATCTGCAGCCTCTCGCTCCACCAGTATAGTACCCACCTGCTTTACTTGCATTACACCAATGACTATGTGCCCTAAGTACAGCTCCAACAACATATACAAGTTTGCTGATGATACCACTGTTGTGGCTGTATCAAAGGGGGTGATGAATCAGCATACAGAAGGGAGATTGAAAACTTGGCTGAGTGGTGTAACAACAATAGCCTCTCACTCAATGTCAATAACAGAAATGAACTGATCGTAGACTTCAGGAGAGGGAAACCAGAAGTCCATGTGCCAGTACTCATAGGAGGATCAGAGGTGGAGAGGGTCAGTAAATTTAAATTCCTGGGTGTCACTATCTCAGGGGACCTGCCCTGGACCCATCACACAAATATTATTGCAAAGAAAGCACAACAACACTTCTACTTTCTCAGAAGTCTGCGGAGATTCGGCATGTCATCAAAATCCTTGGCAAATCTCTATAGATGTGTGATGGAAAATGTGCAGACTGGCTGCATTACGGCCTGGTATGGGAACAACAATGCCTTTTAGTGGAAAATCCTACAAAAGGTAGAGAATCCGGCCTAATACATCACAGGAAAAACTCTCCCAACCGATGAGCACATTTACATGAAACGTTGCTGTAGAAAAGCAGCATTCATTATCAAAGATCCTCACTATCCAGGCCATGTTCTTTTCTTGCTGCTGTCAACAGGTAGAAACCACAGGTGCCTCAGGACTCACACCAACAGGTTCAAGAATAGTTACTACCCCTCAACCATCAGGCTCTTGAACAAAAGGGTATAACAGCACTCATTTACAGACTCTGTTATATTGTTATTTCCTACTTGTTATTTATTGTATTTATTTATTATCTGTATTTGCACAGTTTGTTTACCATTTACAGTTCCTGATGTTTACAGTTTATAGCTATTGTTCTATAGATTTGCTAAGAATGTGAGCAGATAAAAAATCTCAGGGTCATATGTAGTGGCACATATGTTGTCTGGTAATAAATCTTACTTTGAACTTTGAAAAGCTACCAAATCTACTCAAACATCCCACATTTTTAAAAATTTGTAATGCTCCTAGCTTGAAGAAGTAACTAGCATTCTTCATTACCTTTATCAGCCGCGTTAACTATTTGTGAAATACCGGAAATCGGAGAATTCAATGTTCATACCACCAGGCTGGAGGCTACCCAGACGGTATATGAGGTGTTGCTCCTCCAACCTGAGTTTGGCCTCATCATGGCAGTAAAGGAGGCCACTTATGGACATAACTTTCCTCTGATTGGTTTTCCACCTGGCGCCTCTAGGCCCTACCCCCTCCCCTATCTCTATTACTGGGCTTCGGCCCTCTCTTCCCCCCCCCATTCCTGATGAAGGGTCTCGGCCCAAAACATTGGCTACTCTTTTCTCATGGATGCTGCCTGGCCTGCTGAGTTCTTCCAGCGTTGTGTACGTATTCTTTGATCCACAGCATCTGCAGTTGTATTTTTGTGATTTGGGGCTGAAGGGCCTGTTCCTGTATTGCACTATATTCAATTGATTTTCTTTTATGCATTCTGCTAATTACATCCTCAACCAAATTCAATAAATTTGTCAAAAACAATTTCCTTTTCATAAAACTATGCTGACTGCGCTTATGATTTTCTAAAATGCCCTCGGTCTCCTTGCATGTTAATAGATATGGCATTTTCCCTAATGACAGATACAAGAGTGACTGGCCCGTAGTTCCTCATTCATTTATTGAATTGGAGTATTATCATTTGTGCTTTTCCAATTAGCTGATTTTTTTCTATGATTTAAGGCATTGTGAAGCGTCACAATCAATGCATTCATTGTTGGTTGTTAACGCAAACAATGCATTTCACTGTATGTTTCGATGTGGATGTGCCAAATAAACTTTAATCTTGAATCTTGAATTTCTGCACCGACCTCTTAAGACCTCAGGACACAGGCCATCTGGTCCAGGAGATTTATCAATCTTTTGTCTCATTCCTTCTCGGAACTACTTCTCTGGATTTCGTACTTTCATTAGGATGCTTTTAATGTCTCCTACTGATAGAAAAAAATGTCTGATGTCTGCCATTTCCTAATTTCCCATCATTAGTTTCTTAATTCCCATCCTTTTTAAATGTTCTCCATAGCTACTCTTTCTTCTTATGGTCTTTAAATAGTTGTGAGAGACAATGTTCTCATTTCACATTATTCTCCTTTATGTGTTTTTAACCACATAAGACCATATGGCCACATGACCATAAGACATAGGTGCAGAATTAGGCCAATTGGCCAATTAAGACTGCTCTGTCATCCCATCAAGGCTGATTTATTATTCCTCTCAGCCCCATTCTCCAGCCTTCTCCCTGTAACCTTCAACACCTTTACTAATCCAAAGCCTTTCAAACTCCACTTTAAATATACCCAGTGACAGCTACTTACAGCAGTGAATTCCGCAGATTCACCACACTTTGACTAAGGATATTCCTGCTCATCTCTGTTCTAAAGGGATGTCCTTGTTTTCTGAGGCTAGACTCCCTCACTATAGGAAACATCCTCTTTGTTGTGACTTGTGATCGAAGTCACCAGAGAGACAATGATGCTGTGGACACAGAAGTCTTTACTCATGACAACAAGCTGGCATTTTTCTGGAGAGCCTCTCTGTATAGTTTCATAAACTCTACGTCACATTTTTATATCGTTCAGATTGAAGGTAACAATGGGTGATTCAATACAATTTCAACAGTCACAATCACATTGTTTGCTTCAATATTTTGTGTTGACAATGCTACCATTGAATTAGATATCTTCATTCAGAGTCACCTCTGAATGTTCAAACACCTTTGCTGGGACAGAGTAATTCGCACAGAAAGTCTACGAGCTTCTGGGGACAAAGATCCCAGACACTCAAAATTAATACTTTCAGGGCTAACTCTGAGTACACAAATGTTCCAACTACTGCTAGATTAGCTATTTGATGCATATAGAGATCACTTGGTCTACAAGCTTCCTTGAACTTGTTTATAATGATGCAAATATCTTCGACGTGTTGCCTGGTTCGATGCAGGCCAACTAACAACACTCCACTGTCCTACACCTGGCCGATGCATTTGAGAATAGCTTTCACTTTGCACATTTCCTACCAGCAAGCCTTGTGCTGTCTGCCAGCCTGTGTTCCTCAGACTGTATTTTTATTTGCAAAGGTGTCCTTTTTAACTTGCAATTTACTGCTTACATTTTACAATGTACTGTACATTAAGAACTGAAGACTGGTTTTTGTTTGAATTAATCTCTGCTGTATTCACATAACTCCAAAATACTCCCAACTACTCTCCACCTCCACTCTAACTAGGCCTTTCAACATTCAAGAGGTTTCAATGAGATCCCACCTCAGTCTTCCAAAGTTCAGCAAGTAAAGGCCCAGAATAATCAAACTCGCCTCATATGTTAACCCTATCATTCCCAGGATCATTCTTTGAACCCTCTCCAATGCCAGCACATCCTTTCTTAGATAAGGGATTCAAAACTGCTCTCAATACTCCAAGTGTGGTCTGACCAATACCTTATAAAGCCTCAGTATCACATCATTGCTTTTATATTCTAATCATCTTGAAATTAATGCTAACATTGCAACTATTTCCCTTGAAGATGCCATATAAAAACATAGAACATAGAAATCTACAGCACTTTACAGGACCTTCAGCCCACAATGTTGTGTCAACCATGTAACCTACTGTAGAAGCAGCCTAGAATTTCCCTAGCATATAGCCTTCTATTTGCCTTCCATTTTTCTAAGCTCCATGTACCAATCTAAGAGGCTCTTACAAGACCTATTGTATCTGCTTCTACCACCACTGCTGGCAGGGCATTCCACACACCAACCACTCTATGTGTGAAAAAGATACCTCTCACATCCCCCTTGTACCTACTTCCAAGCATGTTAAAACTATGCCTCTTTGTGTTAGCCATTTCAGCCCTGGGGGGACGCCTCTGGCTATCCACAGGATCAATGCCTCTCATCATCTTATACACCTCTATCAAGCCAACTCTCATACTCCGTCACTCCAAGGACAAAAGGTGAAGTTCACTCATAAGGCATGCTCCCCAATCCAGACAATATCCTTGTAAATTTCCTCTGCACTTTTACTATGGTTTCTACATTCTTTCTGTAGTGAGGCAACCAGAACTGAACACAGTACTCCAAGTGGGGTCTGTTCAAGGTCTTATATAGCTGTAACATTATTTCAGAGATCTTGAAATCAATCCCATGGTTAATGAATGCCAACACACCATGCACCTTCTCAACAACACTGTCAATCTGCACAGCAGCTTTGAGTGTCCTATCAACATGGCCCCCATGATCGCTCAGATCCTCCACACTGCCAAGAGTCTTACCATTAATATTTTATTCTCTCTTCAAATTTGACCTACCAAAATGAACCACTTCACACTTAACTTGGTTTAAGTCCATCTGCCACTTCTCAGCCCAGTTCTGTATCCTATGACATCCTCTGTAACCTCTGACAACCCTCCAGACTATCCACCTTTGTGTCATCAGCAAACTTACTAACCTATCATTCAACTTCTTCATCCAGGTCACTTATAAAAATCACAAAGAGGAGGGGATCCCAGAACAGATCCCTGCAGAACACCACTGGTCACCGACCTCCATGTAGAATACGAACCATCTACAACCACCCTTTGCCTTGTGGTTAAGCCAATTCTGAATCCACAAAGCAAGGTCTCCATGGATCCCATTCCTCCTTACTTTCTGAAGGAGCTTTGCATGGGGAACCTTATCAAATGCCTTACTGAAATCCATGTACACTACATCCACTGCTCTACCTTCATCAATGTGTTTTGTTACATCCTCAGATAATTCAATCAGAATCATAAGGCACGACCTGCCCTTGACAAAGCCATGTTGACTATCGCTAATCAAATTATGTCTCCCCAAATGCTCATAAATCCTGCCTCTTAGGATCTTCTCCAACAACTTACCCACCACTGAAGTCAGACTCACTAGTCTATAATTTCCTGAGTTATCACTACTCCCTTTCTTGAACAAAGAAACAATATTTGCAACTCTCCAATCCTCTGGTACTTCTCCCATCCCTATTGATGACACAAAGATCATTGCAAGAGGCTCAGCAATCTTCTCCCTTGATTCCCAGAGTAGCCTGTCCCAGTGACTTATCTAGCTTAATGCTTTTCAAAAGCTCCAGCACATCCTCTTTCTTAATGTCTATATGTTCAAGCATTTCAGTCCATTGTAAGTCATCCCCACAATGCCAAGGTCTTTTTCCCTGGTGAATACTGAAGCAAAGTATTCACTAAGTACTTCCACTACCTCACTCCATGCACACGTTTCCACTATCGCACCTGATTGGTCCCATTCTCACACGGCTCATCCTCTTGCTCTTCACATATTTGTAGAATGCCTTGGGGTTTTCCTTAATCCTGCTCACCAAGGCCTTCTCATGGCCCTTTCTGGCTCTCCTAATTCCATTCTTAGGCTCGTCCTAGCAACCTTGTAATTTTCTAGAGCTCCAACAGTACCTAGTTTCTTGAACCTTTCGTAAGCATGTCTTCTTAACTAGATTTTCTATATACTTTGTACACCATGGTTCTTTAACTCTACCATCCTTCCCCTGCCTCAATGGAACATACCTATGCAGAATCCCATGCAACTGTTCTCTGAGCATTTGCCACATCTCTGGCATGTATTTCCCTGAGAACATCTGCTCCCAATTTATGCTCCCAAGTTCCTGCCTAATAGCATCATATTTCCCCCCTACATCAATTAAATGTTTCCCAATTTGTCTGCTCCTATCCCTCTCCAGTGCTATGGTGAAGGAAATAGAGTTGTGGTCAGTACCTCCAAAATGCTATCCCACCGAGAGATCTGACACCTGACCAGGTTCATTTCCCAATACCAGATCAAGTACAGCCTCTCCTCTGGTTGGCTCATCTACCTATTGTGTCAGGAAACTTTCCTGAACTTCCGTAACAAACTCTAACCCATCTAAAATCTTTGCACTCAGGAGATGCCAGTCAATATTAGGAAAGTTAAAATCTCCCATCACAACAACCCTATTATTATTGCTCCATACCAGAATCTGCCTCCCTACCTGTACCCCGATATTCGTGTTACTATTGGGGCATCTGTGAAAAACACCCAGTAGAGTTATTGCCCCTTTCCTGTTTCTGACTTCCACCCACACTGTCTCAGTAGACCATCCCTCCATGACTTCCTCCTTTTCTGCAGCCGTGACATTATCCCTAATTAGCAATGCCACGCCCCCACCTCTTTTGCCTCCATCTCTGTTCTTTTTGAAACATCTAAAGCCTGGCACACTCAGCAGCCATTCCTGCTCCTGAGACATCCAAGTCTCTGTAATGGCTACAAAGTCATAGATCCACATATTGATCCACAGTCTAAGTTCATCCGGCTTGTTTATGATACTCCTTGCATTAAAATAGACACATCTCAAACCACCAGGCTGAGAGCATCTTTGCTCTTACATCTGCCTATCCTTCCTCACAGACTCTCTACTTGTGCTCCAACCTCCCCATCCTCTGCCTCTTCACTTCATTTCCCACCCTCCTGCAAATCTAGTTTAAACCCTCCCTAATAGCATTAGCAAACCTCCCTGCCAGGATATTGATCCCCCTTGGATTCAAGTGCAACCTGTCCCTTTTGTACAAGTCTCACTTGCCCCAGAAAAGGTCCCAATGATCCAAAAATCTGAATCTCTGCCCCCTGCTCCAATCCTTCAGCCATACATTTATCCTCCACTTCATTCTATTCCTATACTCACTGTCACACGGCACAGGCAGCAATCCCGAGATTACTACCTTTGAGGTCCTGCTTCTCAGCTTCCTTCCTCACTCCCTGTATTCCACTTTCAGGGACTCCACCCTTTTTCTATATACATCATTGGTACCAATATGTACCACAATTTCTGGCTGCTTACCCTCCCATTTCAGGATATTGTGGACATGCTCAGAAACGTCACAAACCCTGACACCTGGAAAGCAAACTACCATCCTTGTTTCTTCTTCACACCCACAGAATCGCCTATCTGTCCTCCTAACTTAGAGTCCCCTACTACCGCTGCCATCCTCTTCCATTCCCTACCCTTCTGAGTCATTCAGTGCCAGAGGCATGGCCACTGTTGTTTCCCCCAGGTAGCCCCCCCCCCCCGCAGCAGCACTCAAAATGGAGTACAGTACTTATTGTTAAGGGGGACAACCACAGGGGTGCTCTCCGCTACCTGACGCCCTCCCTTCCCTCTCCTGATGTTTACCCACTTGTGTGCTGATGAAAGGAGTGCTCGATGTCTTATAATTCTTAGCATCTTAACAATGAACTCCAACATCTTCCAGACCACTGAAGCCAGGCTAACTGTCCTATAGTTTCCTGCCTTTTGCCTCCCTCCCTTCTTAAAGAATGAAATGACCTTTGCAATTTTCCAGTCCCCAGACCTATTCCAGAATCTTGTGATTCTTGAAAGATCATTACTGATGCCTCCACAATCTCTTTAGCTGCTTCTTGCAGAACCCTGGAGTGAAGACCATCTGGTCCAGGTAACTTAACTACCTTCAAGCATTTCAGCTTCCCAAGCACTTTCTCCTTAGTTATAACAACTACACTCACTCCTGCCACCTGACATCCTTGAATTTTTGGCATACTGCTGGTGTCTTCCACAATGAAACTGACACAAAATACTTATTAAGTCTGTCCACTATTTTTTCATCCCCCATCATCTCTTCAGTGACTATGACTTCTAGCTGTCCACTGTTCCCCTTTAGAATGCTGTGGACCTGATTGGAAACATCCCTGATCCCAGCACCTGGGAGGCAACATACTACTTGGGCGTCTCTTTCATGTCTACAGAATCAACTGTCTGCTCCTCTAAGTATGGAATCGCCCATCACTATTGCCTTCCTCTTCTCCCACTTCCTTCATGAGCCACAGAATCAGACAGAGTGCCAGAGATCCAGTCACCATGGATTTCCCTGGTAGGTTGCCCCCGCTAACAGTATCCAAAGCGATATACTTATTATTGAAGAGAATGGCCACAGGAGCACTCTACATTGACTGGTATTCCCTTTCCTTCTGCTGATCGTCACCCAGCTTCCTGCCAACTGTAACTTAGGGGTGACTACCTCCCTCTAGCTCCCACATATCACCTCCTCATTCTTCCATATGAACTGAAGGTCATTCAGCTGCAGCTCCATTTCCCTAAAACAGTTTGTAAGAAGATGCAGCTGGATGCATTTTGCCCAGATGTAGCTTAAACCTAACTTCTTTTTATTGACCTTTGCCAAGTGCCTAATAACCATGTGCAGGAGGATCTTTGAACATGTTACTATGACTGAAGCTTACACAAAAGTCCCAAAAATCCTGAGCTCTTTTTGAACCACGCATATGATGAAATTTTACATAATATTGCCTGATGATTTATCACAAATAAGACTGAACTAGTCTTCAGCTTCATCTGGGATGCCTTGAGAGATAGAGGGAAGCCATGTGTCATTTATTTATTCGTTTGAAGCCTTTTGTCATACTCCAATCCTGATACTGTTCCCAGATGGCAGATTCCAAACCATACGCCATGCATATTCCTCTGGAATTGTAGCTAAATCAGTCATGTTCAAAGGGTCCTCTGGTGCCCCTCAACAAGTACTCCCAGAGATTCCTTTCTATAAGAGAATGCTCATGGCTGAAACCAGTTTAAATAGGTTCTCCTGGCTCCATAAAAAATGTTAATACATGTTGTGGATATTCCCTGTTCCACAGATTGTATCATTACAGTGCACCACCAATGTGACAGCCTACTCAATTTAACTGACAGCTGTCCAGATTCCTCCCAACAATACCACTTTTCAGTGGCAAGCTGTTTGCATGTCATCTCCAAGCTCTAATAGCTCACCCCAAATATTAGCTGAGACACAACCATTACAATACATGAATAACAGCAACAAGCAGTTAAAGTACTCACCCCACTCATCTGCCTGAAATGCACTCAGACATCTGTAAAACATCAGTTCTACTATGCACTGTGATCGTCACAACTACAAACTTTGCCATGGAGTCTGCACACCCTGACAAGTGGGTTGTGGAACAAGTTCACTAATCATGCTTGTGAGTATGCATGTTCCAGCCAACTAGTGTTTCAATATGGTAGTCTTTAACTCCCTTCCTCTCATTCCAGTCTCGTTGAGACATAACCAATCTCAGAGCAACGTCTATGCTCCCTGCTTACTGTTGTCTTAGTTGGAAAGAAGACTACCGATTAGCCTGACGTCATTAAAGAGCAGTATTTATTCAACATTAAGCTATTATTGTCAAGCCACTGTATCATCACTGTCTTTAGTTTGACAGTTCTAGTTGACAGCCCTGTTAGCCTAGCATTTATTGATCCCCCTTATTTTCTGCTCAGTTCCCATTAATGTCAGTGAACTGTTGATCCTTTTCAGTATCTCTGTCTGTGCTTGGGCCATAACCGCATATCCTGTCATCAAGTCTCAACCAAAAAAATGGACCAAGAAGAGAGAAAACAGCTGATCTTGGCCCTGACACATTTGCCAGATAGAAGAAAAGTTACAGTCAGTTGAACCTGCTTTGGATGAAGTGACTCAAACAATGCGACAGATACTCTCAGAATGACAAGCCCAGTCTAAACTGCAGTTCATGGAGAAGATAATAAAATCAGTAGAAGCTAAATTGGTTTAGCCTCTCTTACAGATGGAATCAATGCAACAGCTACTTTCAGAGCAGCGGGTCCAATCCCAGCAATTCTGACATGCCGTTTCTTCCTGCAAATGTCTTTCCCTAACTGTGTGATGCTCTCAGTTTCCTCGTTGTGGGGGTCTCAGACCATGAGCTTCAGGTATTTATTGACTCTGAGGCAGCCGTGAATCTAATGGATATCTCTCTGGCTCAAAATATGGAGAGTTCCAACTCAGCAATTGAGAGGAAATATTGACATCAAGGCCCTGAATGGTTTGGTCCCTGAGCACTGGTAAGATCCACTTTTCCACAGAATCCCTCCAACTTGTGCTAGAGGGCAGCTGTAGGGAACAACTCCCCTTCTATCTGGTTGATTTGCCTGAACTGTTGCAGGTGCTTGGCCTTCCCTACTCACCTCAACACAACCCACTGATTGACTTATCCCTAAAGGAGTTCCAAGAGTGGGGAATGGCATGTCTGTCTGCCTGTTTGGGTTCAGCTCTAGCTCCTGCCCGCGAATCCTCTTCTGTGTTAACTGTTAGTGTTGACCTGTCTGGCTTTCCGCTTAAATGTGCTGACCATCTTGAGGTCTTCAGTTAAAAAAAGGTCACCTCCCTGCCTCCACTCTGGCATCTGACTCCCAGCCCATTGACCTCTTACCTGGTAGTAATCCTCCCTGGGGCCAGCACTTTTCCCTCACTCATCCTGAAACGGTGGCCATGGAAGAGTGCATCAAGGAGCCATTGGCCTTGGGGTTTATCTGTCTGTCAATCTTGCTATCTGGGGCAGGCTTCTTTTTTGAGGACATGAAGGATGACAAGCTCCATTCATACATTGATTATCAGTCCCTAAACAACATCACAGAGAACAGCCACTACCCTCTTCCCCTGCTTAACTGTGCATTCAAACATCTCCAGGGAGCGAACATATTTTCCAAGGCAGATCTGCACAATGCTTATAACTTTGTATCCAAGAAGGGGATACAAGCATTCAACACTTTCACTTGCCACTGTGAGTACCTTGTGATGCTCCTTGATCTGGCCAACGCCCCTGCTATTTTTCAGGCCTGGCCAACACTGTGCTCAGGAACATGTTGAATCAGTTTGTTTCCTTTTATTTGGACAACATTCTGATCTATTCCGGCTCTCACCATGAACACGTCCAGCATGTTAGTAAGGTTCGCAGATGGCTCCACAAGAATAACCTGTGCGCCAAGCCAGAGAAGTATCAGTTCCATAAAGAGCAGATTTCATTTTTTGGGTATATACTCAGTCCTTCCATGCAAACACCAGGCAGCCACAAAGAGGCCCAGACCATCTCCGGTCAGACAAGGATGATGCTTCATAAGGTTTGCACATTTTTATCACTGCTTCATCAGAAACTTCAGTTCTACCACAGCCCACATAAATGCACTCACCAAGAAGACTTCTACAGTATTCAAATGAGCAAGCAAAGCAGGCCTAGCATTCCCAGAACTAAACTAACACTTCACCATTGCTCCAGTGCTGCAACACCCAAATCCAAACCCGGCTATTTATTGCCAAGGTGGATGCATCAGATGTCGACATTGGAGCTGTACTCTCCCAGCATTCTTCTGCAGATAGCCTGGTGCACCCCTGTGTCTTTCTTTCCTTCTTTCTGGAGGTGCAGAGCATATATTTTTGGTTTGGACAGAACACAAGAACCTGGCCTATATTTGGGATGCTAAGAGACTCAACTCACATCAAGCCCTCTGGGCTCTCTTCTTCACTCGGTTTAATTTCACCCTCCGCTACCATCCCAGCAGCAAGTATACTAAGGCCGATGCCCTCTCATGAAAGTTCAATATGTCTGAGGGCAACATCAATCCTGAGCACATCCGTTCTCATTCTATTTGGGGAATAAAGGTGGAGGTGAGGGTCACCCAACAGTCGGATCCAAGCCCAGGTGAGGGACCTTCCAACTGGTTGTTTGACCCTGCTATGGTGCCCAGAGTGTTAGAATGGGGTCACTCCTCTGGTCTGGTTGGCTATCCTGGTTTTCAGTATACACTGGAATTCATTAAGAGATGATTTTGGTGGTCATCTATGTTCCAGGATGTCCACAACTTGATCTCTGTCCATCCCACTAGTGCCAAGAACAAAATGTCACACCAGCGCCCTAGGGGTCAGCTAAATCTGTTGCTTGTGCCTCGCCACCCCTGATCCCACCTGTTGGTGGATTTCATCATGGGCCTACTTCAGTCTGATGAAAACACTGCCATTCTGGTAGTTGTGGATTTTCCAAGGCATCGTACTTCATTGCTCTCGCTATACTCCATTGGCTCCTGAGACTGCCACCTGCATGGTTTAGCATATGTTCATTCTGTATGGCTTCCCTCAGGACATAGAGTCTGACCGAGGAACACAGTTCACATCCCATTTTTGGAAAACCTTCTGTTCTCTTGTGGGAGCCACAGCCAGCCTTTCATCTGCTTTCCACCCACAATTTAACTGCCTGTCTGAAAGAGTGAATAAGAAGCTGGAGACAATCCTGTGCTGCCTTGTCTCTTCTAACCCCATCTCCTGGAGATACCAATTGGTTTGACATTCTCCACCGCCATGTGTCCCTTTGAATTCCAGAAGGGATTCCAGCCGCTGCTCTTCCCTGACCAAGAGGCTGACACAGGAGTTCCTGCTGCTGAACAGTTAGTCCAGATTATAAGTGCACATGGAGACAGGCTAGGGCTACTGTGCTGCATGCTCAAAAACAACATGCTCAGCAGGCTGATCACTTCTGCTGACTGGTGCGGCCTCTCAACCCAGGAGAGAAAACATGACATCTTCCCTTGAAAGTCATGAGCCACAAGGTGGCCCTACACTACGTAGTACCATTGGAGTGGAGAAGGTGATCAACAAGGTCTCATATAAATTGAACCTATCGTCATCAATGAAGATCCATCCAGTGTTCCATGTTTCCCAGCTTAAAACCGTGACTACCTCCCCCCTTGGTCCTGTCATTCCCCTTGCTCCATGCTTGGTGGAGGGGTCCTTGGTCTATTCTGTGTGGTGCCTCCTGGCATCTCGCTGGGTGTGGGGCAGGGTCCAGTATCTTGCAAATTGGTAGCGGTACTGCCCTGAGAACTCTTCTTCGATTCCAGCTAATAACCTCCTAGATCAGTCTCTCATCCAGGACTTCTGGCGACACAGGTCTCTCTCTGGCTTATCTTGAGCTGAATCGGTGGGGGGGGGGGGGGCGGGAGGTCTGTTTGGTATTATTGCAAATGAAGATATAACTTTAAATACTCCTAACCTACAGGTTTTAGTTTTTAGCTCTCTTTTAGCAAGAAGAGCAATCTTGCTTAAATGGAAGGAGTCTACCCCTCCTACACATCTTCAATGGCTACGTGATTATGTCTTATTTAAATTTAGAAAAGATCCGCTGTTCAGTCTTAAATTCGAAACAATCTTTTTATGATATTTGGGGACCTTTCCTAAATTTCTTTTCCAATTTATAAGTTTAACAATGCACAGACTTTTATGTATATTTTTATCTTCTCTTCTTAAGTGAGTATGTTTTTTTTTTCTAATTATCCATTGTCACCCATCAGCTTTTTTCTTTGGTAGTTGGTAGGGGGTTGACTTTTTTTTATATATAAAAAAATTTCTTTTATAATGTATGACCTATCTTTAAATTTTAGATTACAGAGTGGTATACCTTTATGTGTTATGCTATAACATTTTGATCAATTTTATTACAATATATGAATGTACACAAGTTATGTTGAGATGTATCTATGTGTTGTACTCTAAATCTTTTTTTTCTTCTGAATAAAAATATTGTAAAAAGAGAAGAAACAGAAAATAGTAATCTTACTGAAACAATCTTTTGTTTTGCAAAACGTTCATGCAGCGCTCACCCTAAGGAACTGGATATGTAAGTACATGGATAGACAGGGACTGATTAGGGATAGTTTGCATGGCTTTGTGCATGGTAGGCCATGTCTAACCAATTTTATAGAGTTTTTCAAGGAAGTTACCAGGAAAGTTGATGAAGGCAAGGCAGTGGATGTTGGCTACATGTAGTTTTAGCAAGGCATTTGACAAGGTCCCGCATGAAAGGTTTATCAAGATGTTTCAGTGGCTGAGAAGCCAGATAGTGGTAGTAGATGGTTGCTTCTCCAACTGGAAGCCTGTTACAAGTGATTGTTGCTGTGTCTGTTATTATTTGTCATCTATCTCAACAACCTGGGTGATAATGTAGTAAACTGGATCAGCAAATTTGCGGATGTCACTGAGATTGAGGGCATAGTTGTCAGCGACGAAGGCTATCAAAGCTTGCAGTGAGATCTGGACGAGCTGTGAAAATTGGGTATAAATGGCAGATGTAATTTAATGGAGGCAAGTGTGAAGTGTTACAGTTTGGGAGGACAAACCATGGTAGAATGTACAGGTTAAGTGGAAGGACACTGAGCAGTGCAGTAGAACAGAGGGATCTGGAAATACAGATTCACAATTCCTTGAAAATGGTGTCATTACCTTCTCTTGGAGATTATTATTTTGCAGCACAGTTGAGAGCTGTAATATGTTGGTTCAACTGTTATATATGACGCTCAATGGAAGAACATTGAGGAGAGGATACTTTCCAATCCCATACAGGCAACCTACAAAGCTACATAAATACTATTGATAACCCATGGGTGAAATGGACTCTTAAAATATGGAAAACTATTATAAAAGAATATAAACTAGAGGGAGATATTGCGATTCTTAAATGGTGTGCATATGACTTGGATTTTACGCCAAATAAACTGGATGCAAGATTTAAAGACTGGGCAACTAAAAGAATAACAGTTCTTTGCAATATAATGAAAGAAGGAACACGGTTCCGTTTTGAAATGCTTAAAGAGAAACACATTAGGAAAACAAGACTTTTATCGGTATTTGTAGATGCAACAGTATGTTAATAGGAGGGTTAAAAATGTAACCAAGGAAAGTACATGTTTGAAAGAGCTATTTAGAAAAGCATATAATTCAGATAATGGTAGTAGAATCATTTCAAGCGTGTATAAGGGTTTGTCAAATCTTAAAACACATTCAGCTTCATACATTAAAACAAAATGGGAGCAGGAAGGAGGGATAATTAAATCTGAGGAAGAATGGACAATAATATGGAGGTATCAATGGAAGTGTACCAGTTCACAGAAATGGAGGAAGTTTGGATGGAAAAAACTTGATAAGATATTTTATTACATCCTCTCAGTAATCCCATTATGATAGTAACCTCCCTCTTTGCTGGAGAAATTGTGGAAATCAAAATACAAACCATTACCATATTTTTTGGGATTGCCCCATTATCAAAGACTATTGGAGTGGGATACGCAATGCCCTAGAAGGCATTTTTTAATGTGAAATACCCTTAGAAAGTAATACCATATATTTTGGGTATATACTTCAAGAATGGTTGAAAAGAGATACAGTACATAACACCTCATAGACCTGATTTTATTCTCACAAATCAATGAATATGTTGTATTTAAAAAATCACTCACTATTTGTACATAGTTTTCTCCTTTCACTTGTTCTTCCTTTTCTTTCTTCTCTATAAGTGTATACCTCAGATAAATATTATGTGGAGATTTGTGGCAAATATAAATATAGCATATATATGTACAGTATCTGAAATATAACTTATGGAAATGTTTGTTTGATGATGAACTTCAGTTAAAAATAAATTACAAAAAAAAAGAAAGTGACATCACAAGTAGATAGGGAGGTAAACAGACGTATTAGCACATTGGCCTTCCTAAGTCAAAGTTCTAAATACAGGATTTGGGATGTTATGTTGAGGCTGTACGTTGAAAAGGATGGTGAATCCTAATTTGGAGTATTGTTTGCATTTCTGGTCATCTACCTGCAGGAAAGATATTAATAAGATTGAAAGAGTACAGAGAAATTTTGAGGGTGTTGCCAGGATTTGAGAACCCAAGTTATAGAGAAAAGTTGAATAGGATAGGTCGTTATTTCCTAGAGCATAGAAGAATGAGGGGTGATTTGATAGAAGTATACAAAATGATGAGGGTTTTTTTTCACTGAGGATGGGTGAAACTAAAACTAGAGGTCATGGGTTAAGGGTAAAAGGTGAAAGGTTTAACGGGAACATGAGGGGAAATTCTTCACTCAGAGGGTGATGAGAATGTGGAATGAGTTACCAGCAGATGTGTTGCGTTTAGATTAAATTTCAGCATTTAAGAGAAATTTGGATAGGTACATGGATGGGAGGGGTATGGAGGGCTATGGTCCGGTCACAGGTCAGTGGGACTAGGCAGATTGATAGTTTGGCACAGGAAAGCTGGGCCAAAGGGGCTGTTTCTGTAATGCAGTATTCTATGACTCTATGACTTAGCAGTTACA
The DNA here is from genome assembly GCF_030144855.1 of Hypanus sabinus. Classification (NCBI taxonomy): domain Eukaryota; kingdom Metazoa; phylum Chordata; class Chondrichthyes; order Myliobatiformes; family Dasyatidae; genus Hypanus; species Hypanus sabinus. Next base: position 46,328,137 of record NC_082710.1, read on the forward strand.
TTGATGGCCTGCACACCAATAACTGTGGAACATTTATTGCTCCACAGTCACAATTACTGCTAGTTTTGATCACTTTGGAGATTAAATGCTGTACAGTAAAATCAATATTAGCTATTAATGCTTCCTGGGTACCCATTAATTTCCAAGTATAATTCCTTTTGCCTCAGCCTTTAGATATTATCAGTTCCTGAAGATACTTCTTTTGAGTCTTTTATTTTGGCTAGAATTGTCTTCAGAACATTAATGTAAAGAACCACAACTTACATTTACAGAATATGGCAGCCTGTACATCATTTTACATTCAGGTCAATAGTCTAGAAATTCCTCAGCATTGTTTTCTAAGAGTATAATGGTGTTCCTCTCTCTTATGCTATTTTTCAAAAAATAAATTGCAATATTGCTCATTACTTTTTTTAAAAAACTGCTCTGTATCCACATTCTCACAGGAATTTGTACACAGCAGGCAATCTCGATTCTTCTTTAGTAGTTGGTTCTCTGTAACAGATAATGCTAAGGAAACACTGGCTGAGTGAGTGGGTAGCTGCCTTCATCAAGCCACAGTCCCATTCATCCCATTATTTACTTACTGATTATTAGTTAGAGATCCAGTACAGTAACGGATCCTTCCAGCTTGACAAGCCCGCACTGCCCAATTACACCCATGTGACCAATTAACCTACTAACGTCTTTGGAGTGTGAGAGGAAACTGGAGCACCCGAGGATACCCATGGGGTCATGGGGAGAACATACAAGCTCCTTACAGAGAGCAACAGAATTGAACCATCTCACAGGCATTATAACAGTGTTAACTAACAGCTACCAAATCTAGAAGCTGACTGCTAGTGACAGCAAACTTCTCCTTTGCCAGACTTTGGTACATTTATCAGAGTGAAGGTGTTCATGTTCAAGCATCTATTTACCAGACTTAGTGGTATTCTAGAAGCAATGGAGACAGTCACACAGTCTGGACAATACCAGATACAAATAGCCCTACCTGCCTGGTACTGTGACAGTCCTGTTGGCTTTATGGAAACAGAAACCATTACCCCTCTCTCAGGATGTCAGACCTTTGGCAATCAGATACTCTGTGAGTACCTGTCCTGCAAGAAGGCCTTAAAGTCCACATGCCCAGTTCACCTGCTTTTGTAGGTTGAAGGAGAAGCAGATGAAATATCTCATTCAGGAATAGAGAGTGTTCAAGATCTCCCGAATATTGTGGAGCAGAATTGAGAAATGTGGTGTACATCAGTGACATTGGCCTGGCATGATCCTGAAACTAGGAAATTGAAAGTGACATTGAACTTAGCACATACTGCAGTCCAGGGACAGGAATGCCCCTTCTCCCCTTCTTGCTCCATCCCTAATTTTTAATTTTTAGTTTTTTTTTTCTCTCTTTCCCTCTCACAATAACTCCTTGCCTGTTCTCCCTCTGGTGCTCCCCTCCCCCTATCTTTCTTTCAAGGCCTTCCATCCTCTGATATCCCCCCTTCTCCAGCCTTGTATCCCTTTTGCCAATCATCTTCCCAGCTCTTAGATTCATCCCTCCCTCTCCTGTCTTCTCCTATCATTTTGGGTCTCTGCTCCCCCTCCCACTTTCAAATCTCTTACTATCTCTTTTTTCCACTAGTCCTGATGAAGGGTCTCGACCCGAAACGTCGACTATACTTCTTCCTGCCTGGCCTGCTGTGTTCCACCAGCATTTTGTGTGTGTTGCTTGACTTTGAGATTACTGACCTGACTGCTGATCTACCAAATGGAAATGTACCATTGCTTCTCAGAGAAAAAAAATTAAAAAGAGGATGGATACCCGTAAACCCTGAATGGATGGGGCCCTTGGTGACAAGCCCTCTGTGTCCATTGATATGGTCACTGTGGATATCTGTGAGATTTCAGAACCCTCTGTTGAACATCTATGCCATTCAGCAAGAGAAATGACTAATATAAAGAAATTAGTTGCATATTGCAGCAAAGGTGTTCAGCGCTCAAAGCAAGGCCAGCCATTATTAAGAACATTGTACAGATTAAACTCTTAACCAGCATAATATCTGGCCATGACAGATCCCTTCAATTAAATAACATTGCCTCTGTGTATCAGTATTAGGAAAAACTGGCTTGTCTTTGTGAAAACAGTGATAGTCACTTTTTGAACAAATGTAAAATTCTGGGCATTGGACTTCTGTTAGATCTTTCAGGAAATGAAGTGTTATCAAATATGAAAATCTCACCTAAAAATAAACAATTGGCATTTGAGAAAGTACTTCAAAATGTGTGCAGTAATGTTTCACTTCACACTACTATGATTTCCAGCAACATAACAATAGTTCTGCTTTGGAGGAATATGAATGAATTTCTAACCTACTATAAAAATGCTATTTGCTCTTGCTGCTCATTTTGATTTAGTTACTTCAATTGAGGAAGAGCTTGTTGTTCTTCACAATAATAATCAGACTAAAGAATCTGTTAGTATATCTATATTCTGTGTTCAATTCACGATCTTTATCTACTGTATATTTCATGGATTTTTAAACATTTTAACATTTGTGAGCAACTACTGTACATAAATAAAAGCAAGTCAGTGTTTAATGGCCTGCCAAATCTTGCCTTTCAAGTGATAATGTTATTGATTAATCTCTTGAGAAAGAGGAAAGAAAATAAAATGGCAAAATGAAAAATTTCTAAATTACCTTAAACGTCTGTGACGTTTCTGCTGCTGGACCATCGAGTCATCAGCTGGGTCCATCCATCTCCAGACATTTCATCCCCTAACGCGGAACATCCTCGGGTTGGTGGGACAGCAGAACATGATCAGTCTTCTACCCCCGACGGTCAGACTTCCAGCTACTATCATCCCTTCACAGCCTAAGCCAACTGGACACTCTCTCTGCTGCTTGAGCCATGGTGTTAACGGCTCTCTTCCTGGTTCTCTCTCATATCCCTAAAGCTGCCATCATCTTCCAGCATGACATGGCAGGAAATCCTCTTGCCCTGACTTCAACAGGGAAGTTCCACGTCTGCCAGCCTTGCTGTCTGCAGTCCGCCGCCAGGTCTTCATGCCTCGCAAGCTTCCTCTCGTGAGCCTCTTGGCATCGGGTCTCCCACGGTACTGTCAGCTCTGTCACCACGAGCTTTCTTTACACTCTCTGACAATAGTAGAACATCTGGTCGAAGTGTGGTCTCTACTACTGGTGGGAACACCAGCTTCTTTCCAAGATTGATCTTCGTCTCCCAGTCCTTTGCTATGCTCAGGATACCATCTCTGAGTCTGTTTGTTGCTGCAGCATGTTCCCTGGTCCTGATGAAGTTTGGTTGGCTGTCCTTTTTGTGGTCCTTTTCCCTCTCTCTCCAAAGTGTGGGCGAGTGCTCTCAAAACCTGGCCATGTCTCCATCTGTACCATCCCTGGGAAAGGGCAGCCTGGCATGAAGAAAGAATATGCTCGAGGTTGGCTGGTTTCTGGCACAGATGGCACATTGGGTCTTCTGTTATTTCCCAGTTCCGCAGGTTTGTTGGAGTTGGTAGTACATTGTACACAGCCCTCAGTATGAACTTTTGGAATGATGTATATTCCCATATGTCATCCCATGTCAACACTCTCTGTTCTGTTTCCCACTTTGTCCAGGTCCCTTGACTCCCCATCACTGCTCACACAGATCTAGCCTCCTCCCCTTTCTTCCTTATTTCCTGCTGGACCAAGTGCCAACTGTCCTTAGGGTTTGCCTCCCTCTACCTGGTTGTTGACTCACATCCTAGGCCTTGTCTGCCCTTACAGGTCTTATGGTCTTTAATGCATGAGAATGCCATTACCTGTAAGATTTCCTGTTGTCATGAACTATCACAACTTGAAAATACATTGCCGTCTGTGACAGAACAGGTTGGCAATGCTAATTCTCTTGCTAACCTTGCACCTTTGCCCAGTTAGTCACTCCTCCTCATTCCGTTCCCGGTCTAACTTCCCCAGTAATCAACACTCTTTGTCCTCCCATTCTGCAGTTCTTGGAGTACCCCATTTACACACCTCAACAGTAAAACAACGGCTAGCTTGGCTAATCATAACAGGTAGCGTGCTCTGCTGGTTTATGACTCACAAAAATAAGGATTCTGGACACGGGCATTCCAAACAGTTCCATTTATTTTCACTCTCACCATTACATCAGTTTATAGAGGACTGAATGGACCCTAAAGACCTGAGGGACAGTTTGGGGCGTCCTAAAATAATGCCTATGTTAGTGGAAGCAAGAGCACTACACCTTACACAAGCAGATTTAAACCTTCAGTTTGGCTTTGCTGAGAGGTGATGGCTGGTGAATAATTACTGTATTTTGGAAAGTTAAAGATAAAATATGTCATGGAGAAAGCCTCAGTATACTTATACATTTTTGTAGATACATGTTTGTTTTCATTTATTTATTTGTAAATGCTTTTTTTCTTCACAACTTTTGGGCAGCTTTTGTGTTTTTTTTTTCACCTGGCACTAAATAAAACCCCTTGCACTAACGTTTTGTATTTTCAACCGGTGACCCTCATCAGGCACAGTTAACCACACCTGGTAGTGAGGTGTGACACCATCTGATGCACCATCAATAACTCTCGGAGACGTGAGGCAAGGTATAGGCTTTTATTCGCTGGAAGAGAGCAGTCAGCAGCAAGAGATCCCCACACGACATCCTGGAGACTGAGGGAGGAGCAGTGCCTCCAATCGCCTTTATACAGGGGTCTGTGGGAGGAGCCACAGGAGCAGTCAGCAGAGGGGCGGTCCAGACAGGTATATGTAGTTCACCAAACCATCCATCGCATCAACGTGACTGAGCCTAAATGCTGGAACTCCCTGCATGTTAATTGTTTCAGTATCTTGGATGGACTGTAGATTTTCAGTGACACCCATGTCCCAGATAGAATCGTACAGTATAGAAACAGGCCTTTCTATTGACTGTGTTTATGCTGATCATCATTGCTATCTATATTAATCTAATTTGCCTGCAATAATTTCATGCCCTCTATGACTTATTCATTCAAGTAACTTCCCAGAATCCTCTGAAATGCTATTATTATTCTCACCTCCACCACCTCCACTGGCATTTCATTCCAGATAGCAACAACTCTGTTTAGTAAGTTTACCCCTCATATCCCCTTTAAGTCTCCCTCTCATCCTAAACCTATACCTTCTAGTTTTCGACTGCTGTACCATAAGACTATAAGGCGTAGGAGCAGAATTGGGCCACTTGGCCCATCAAGGCTGCTCTGTCATTCAATTATGGCTGATTTATTAGCCCGCTTAACTGCATTCTCCCCATAACGTTTGATGCCATTTCTAATCTGTCTAATCAAGAACCCATGGCGGCCCGCACACACGGGTCTTGAACCACCATCGGGAGCCGCAGGCAGACACGCGGCAGCACATTTGGAACTACCCACTCGGGACGAACCTTCCGGGGACAGTCTGACATCGCGTCCGCCCTGTGGGTCACAGGGGCCCATGGGAGGGGAGGCTTAAGCGTGCAATTTTGAATCAGTAAAGTCATTCTGAGTTCAGCTCTCTCTGCCTCCGTGTGTTTCTTCAGTAGCATGTTGCACGTGACTACATTGGTGACCTGACGTTCCAGACAGCATCTGGAGCCATCGACTCAGCGACCAGCCATGAGTTCGAGCAACTCGCACAGTGCGGTCTCTCTGAAGCTCCCGACTTTCTGGGTCACTCAGCCCCACTGTTGGTTCGAGCAGGCTGAGGCCCAGTTCAATATCAGAGACATTACAGCCAACGCCACACGGTACTACTACGTGGTCAGTACGCTTGACCAGGAGATGGCAGGCCGAATCATCGACTTCCTACGCCACCCAGCAATGGAGGACAGGTACACTAAGCTTAAGGTGCTCCTGATCCGTACCTTCAGACTCTCCTGCCGTGAATGGGCTGCACGGCTCCTACACATGGACGGCTTGGGCGACCGCACGCCATCCGAGCTCATGAACGTTATGCTGGCGCTCATGGACAGCCATAAGCTGTGACTTTTATTTGTACAGTGGTCAGAGGACTGTTCATTTTTTTTTCATTTATTGATTTCATTCATTTCATTTATTTGCCAGAGAACATCCACCTCCTCCTCGCGAGTGAGGATTTCAGCGCCCCACACAGTGTTGCGGCTAAAGCAGACGTCCTTTGGCAGAGCAAGCATCATGAAGCAGCCTCCATGGGCCTAGCCACAATCGTGCGCCCCAAAGTCCAGGCCCCGCAACCAAAGCCGTCGAGACCCACAGGGAAAAAGACAGAAGTTCAGAACAATAGTGTGTCTATCACCGAAGATGGGGCTCAGGTGCGCGCTGATGCCGTCCACCATGTGCTTTTCCAGGAAACGCTGGGGCCGGACATCACTAATGGCTACAACGGCTGGCCACCGAGACAGCCTGCTGTACCTCTGGGACCGACACTCCGGGTGGTGCTTCCTGGTAGACACTGAGGCCGAAGTCAGCATTCTCCCCCCCCCCACTTCGAACATGGACACTCATAACGCGGTGCCAGGCCCCAAACTCACCGCTGCAAATGGCACCAGTATTGGGACGTACGGCCTACGAACTATCTCACTGCATTTCGGGTCCAGCCGTTCCACTTGGACTTTCACGTTGGCAGCAGTGATACAGCCACTACTAGGGGCAGATTTCTTACGAGCCAACTGCCTCCTGGTCAACCTAAAAGGCCGGCGTTTGGTCCATGCCGAGACATTCCAGACTTTCCAACTCGGAAAAGCCAAGCTACCGGCACTCCACATGGATTCCGTGACCCTCTCGGGTAACGAATTCGCCAGGGTGTTGTTGGAATCCCCCTCCATAGTCACCCCACAGTTCTCCACAGCCGACCCCAAGCACGGTGTGCAGCACCACTTCCCCACACAAGGACCGCCGCTGCCCCCCCGAGCTCGCAGGCTCCCACCCAACAAGATCCACCTCGCCAAGGAGGAGTTCCGTAAGATGAAAGAGATGGGAATCGTACGCCACTCAGACAGCCCATGGACATCTCCACTGCACATGGTGCCCATGTCCGCAGGAGGACGGAGGCCCTGTGGAGACTACAGAAGGCTCAACGACACCACAACTGCTGACAGGTACCCGGTACCCAAAATCCAGGACTTCACGGCAAACCTGCACGGAGCGACCATCTTCTCCAAAATCGACCTGGTCAGGGGATACCATCAGATCCCAGTGCACCCTGATGACGTGCCCAAGACAGCCATCATCACCCCGTTCGGCTTGTTTGAATTCCTGAGGATGCCTTTCGGTCTCAAAAATGCAGCCCAAACTCTCCAAAGGCTCATGGACTCAGTGGGACGTGGCCTGGATTTCATTTTCATTTTCTTGGATGATATCCTGGTGGCCAGCAGTTCGCATCAGGAGCACGTGGCACATTTGCGCCAGCTCTGTCAATGCCTGAGCGACCACGGACTGGCAATCAATCCAGCGAAGTGCCAGATCAGGCTGACGGAGATTGACTTCTTGGGCGACAGAGTCTACCGACATGACGCAGTTCCCCTACCGGACAAGGTCCAGGCCATCCGCCAGTTCCCCAAGCCCAGCACGGTCAAGGTCCTGCAGGAGTTCGTAGGGATGGTCAACTTTTATCATCGGTTCGTGCTGGTGGCGGCACGCTTCGTGAGACCCTTGTTCAGCCTGATGGCCAGCAAGGCCAAAGAAGTGGCATGGGACGCAGAGTCCACAGGGGCCTTCGAACAGGCCAAAGAGGCACTGGCAAAGGCGGCCCCCCTGGTGCACCCAAGAGTCGATGTACCCACGGCACTCACAGTCGACACTTCCGACACGGCAGTCGGCGGAGTCCTGGAGCAGCTCGTCGAGGACCAGTGGCGACCACTCGCATTCTTCAGCCGGCACCCACGGCCACCAGAGGTGAAGTACAGTGCCTTCGACAGAGAGGTGCACGTGCTCTACCTGGCTGTCCGGCATTTCCAGTACTTCCTCGAGGGAAGGGAGTTCACCGTGTATACGGACCACAAGCCCCTCACCTTCACACTGGCCAAAGTATCGGACCCATGGTCAGCTCGGCAGCAGAGGCACCTGTCCTTTATTTCAGAATTCTCCACGGACGTCCTCCACATCACAGGGAAGAACAACGTCGTCGCCGACACACTGTCTCGCCCCTGACTCCACTCAGTAGGCATATCGTCCTCAGGAACAGACTACGCAGCACTGGCGGAAGCACAACAGTCGGACACCTAGTTCCCGGCTTACCGCACCGCTGTTTCGGGGCTCCAGTTGGAGGACGTCTCCATCGGCCCGGCAGCAGATCAACTCCTGTGCGACGTGTCTACCGGCAAACCCTGACCCATGGTACCAGCGGCACGGAGGCGCCGGGTGTTCGACACGCTGCTCAACCTGGCCCACCCGTCCATCCGGGCGTCCATCAAGCTGGTAGCGGACAGCTTCATCTGGCACGGTTTTACAAACAGGTCGGACACTGGACCAGGACCTGCATACACTGCCAGACCGCCAAAGTCCAGCGACACGTGAAGGCTCCCCTCCAGAAGTTCCAGCCGACGCACAGGAGGTTCCAACACATCCACGTGGACATCATCGGCCCCTTGCCAGTCTCCCGGGGCACCAAGTATATCTTTACCATGGTAGACAGGTTCACCAGATGGCCGGAAGCCATACCGCTCGCAGACACGTCCACCGAGTCCTGCGCCAGGATGCTCATTGCAAACTGGATCGCCAGGTTCGGCATCGCAATGGACATCACCTCCGACAGAGGGGCGCAGTTCACGTCTGGTTTGTGGACAGCACTGCCCCAGCTCCTGGGCACCCAGCTGCATCACACCACAGCGTACCATCCCCAGTCCAACGGTTTGGTAGAGCGATTCCACCGGCATCTCGTCGGCCCTGATGGTGCACCTCAGGGTTCCCCAACTGGACAGATGAGCTTCCCTGGGTCCTACTGGGCATCCGCACAGCCCCCAAGGTGGACCTGGACACCTCCTTGGCGGAATTGGTCTACGGTGCCCCCCTGACGGTCCCAGGCGAGTTCATACCAGAGGCCTGAGGTTCGGAAGAAACTCCAGCAGCGGTGCTAACGAGGCTGCGGGACAAGGTAGGGATCCTGGCAATGGTCCTGACTTCCAGGCATGGTCCCACGCCATCCTTCACCCCTAAAGACCTCCGAGACTGTGAGTATGCTTTTATTCACAGGGGCATGCACAGGTCACCTCTACAGTGGTTGTACGAGGGACCCTTCAAGGTGATCCAGCACAATGGAAACACGTGTGTCGTGGAGGTGGGTGGCCGGGAAGAGACTTTTACAGTGGACCGCCTCAAACCGGCGCATTTTGGACATTGAGCAACCAGTGAGGGACCTGCACCGTACCGGTGAGGCCGGCCACCCAGGCAAGCCACACAGACTGGGGGCTCCGTTCCCCCGATGGACGTTTCTGGGGGGGTGGCCCGCACACGCGGGACTCGAATCACCATAGAGGGCCGCGGGCAGACATGCGGTAGCGTGTTTGGAACTACCCGCTTGGGGCGGACCTTCCGGGGACAGTCTGACATCACGTCTGCCCCGTGGGTCGCAGGGACCCATGGGAGGGGAGATTTAAGCGTGCGATTTGGAATCAGTAAAGGTATTCTGAGTTCAACTCTCTCTGCCTCCGTGTGTTTCTTTAGTAGAGCGTTACACGCGACTACAAACCTGTCAAACTCCACTTTATATCTACCCAATGACTTGGCTTTCACAGCTGACTATGGCAGTGAATTTTACAAATTCATCACTTGGTGGCTAAAGAACTTCCTCCTCATTTCTGTTCCAAAAGAAGTTCTTGTATTCTGACATTATGCTCTCTGGTCCTAGACTCCCCCACTACAGGAAACACCCTCTCTAGATCCACTCTATCTAGGTCTTTCAATATTCAATGGGTTTCAATGAGATCCTTTTTCATTCTTCTAAAACCCAGACAGAACAGACCTACAGCCATCAAACACTCGTTATATTTTTATTCCCAGAGTCATTCTCCTGATCGTCCTCTGTAAGCTCTATAATGCTAGCACATCCTTTCTTAAACAAGAGAAACTCTGCAGATGCTGGAAGTCGATATAATATACACAAAATGCTGGAGGAACTCAGCAGGCCAGGCAGCATCTATAGAAAAGAGTAAACAGTTGACAGTTTAGTCCAAGGCTCTTCATCATGGACTTTATCCTTAATAATGGACTCCAATATCTTCCTAACCACTGAAGTCAGACTATCTGGTCTATAATTTCCTGTCTTTTGCCTCTGTATCTTCTTAAAGGGTGGAGTGACAATTGCAATTTCCCATTTTCCCAGACCCATTCCAGAATCTAGTGAGATTATTCAGAAAACCAATGGAAGAAGACATAGGCCATCCACAATATATACACTCCAAATGTTATGGTCCTCTATCTGCTTCCTTTGCTCCACCGAAAACAAACCCAACTTATCCACCCTTTCCACATAACTCATAGCCTCCAATACAGGCAACATCCCTGTGAACCTTTTCTTTCTCTCCAGAGGACCTGGAGTGTAGCCTGACAAGTGGGCCACCTGCATGATTCTTCCTGGACACACTTAAATTCTGTCTTAGTACAAAAGCAGTCCCAGTTAATGTTCAGGAATTTTAAATACCTATTACACCCTCACTATTCCTACAATTATCTGTGATTTCCCAACACATCCGCTTCTGCTGTCTTTTGGGATAAGGTGATCACATAATCTCATTAAAGTGATCCTCATCTTTTATTTTGAAATCTTACACATACTATGCCCTCACTGGACTTCATGCCAGGATGTCATCACTGCTATGATATTCTCCCAACCAATAGTGCAACTCCCCCTTCTCACTAACCTCCAATTCGGTCATGCTCGAAGCATCAGTACCCAAGAACATTGAACGGCCAGTTTGCCCATCCCTCAGCCATGCTTCCTTACAGCTATAATATTGCAACCACTTGTGTCAAGCCATGTTCTGAACTTAACAGCCTTCTCTGTGAGGCTTCTTGCAGACGTATTTTCTCTTTCTAGTCCTTCCATGCTTCTCGTCCTGCCCTTGCCTGGGCCTGTGACTTGCTTTATTTATCTCTATATTTACTTCAACTATCTCATCTGATGTACTGCTGCTTTGGATTCCACTCACCTGCCAGACTGGTTTAAATGTAACAAGGTAGCTCTAGCAAATCTGAAACGTCTAATTTTAGACACCCTCTTTGCCATTGGAAATAGACCTTGCCTATCTAATTTTCTACACCTCTCATAACTTTGTATACATCTGTCAGCTTCCTTTACTTCAAGGAAAACAGATCTGGTCCCTCCAATTTCTCCAAATAACTCGGAGGGCAGAACATAGTCATGATGGTGCTAAGTGGCAACTCCTTTGCTTGCATCTTCGGAAACAGCTCTATTTCCATCTTTAATATCTCTTTTTTCCCCTTTCAAGTTCTTTTGAAGACCCTGACCTGGAGTTGCACTCTGACTTCCGTTCTTTGTAGGAATCGGACCCGTTCTCAGAGCCTCACAACCGGCCACGTTTTGATATGCCAAGGACATGGCTGGAAGACTAGTGTGCCTCCAGGGTGCCAGATTTTCATGGCTCTGGAGACTGGCTGATTCAAGGCTGTGCCACCAACTGAGGCGTTGCAGGAGAACACGGAACATCGGAAGTAGCAAGCTGGCTGCTGGCTGTGTGCCCAGAGACCCAAGTTCTTTGGGCACAGAGTTTGGAAAAAGCTACACAACAGACTTTTAACACCATAAATCACCGAGTTGTTTGCTGTGTCTTCCCTCTCGCTGTGAAACAGAGGTACCTCTTATTAGAGAGAGAGAGCCTATGCTATGTCGAATTACCGAGTGAACAAGTAGTCTTTGGAGTACTGCAAGTCTGTGTCTTTATTGATGCTTTGCTGCATGCTTGAGTGTTTGGTGGGGGAGGTGCCGATGCATTTTGCTGGTGGGGGGGGGGGGTTGTTACCCTGCTGCTGCTTACTCGTGGGAGGGGAGAGGTGGGGGAGGTGTCTTTGGGGTTCTAACTTTTAACTGTCATTCATTCTTTGGGGCACTCCTCTATTTATGTGGATGTTTGCAAAGAAAAAGAATTTCAGGATGTATATTCTATACATTTCTCTGACATTAAATGTACCTATTAAACCTATTGATAACTCACCACCTATGCAGGCAATGTCTTCATGAATCTTTTCTGCAACCAAGGTAGTAAGAAATATTAACACTTGAGTTCATGGAGGAGAGGCTAGTTTTCATGATCTGTGTCCACAACTTGCTGCAGTTTCTTGCAGTCGGGGGCAGAGCAATTGCCATACCAAACTGTGATGCATCTGAATTGGTAAGGATCAAAATGGATGTAAAATATTTCAAAGTTCAAAGTACTTTATTATCAAGGTACATATATGTCACTGCATATAACCCTAAGATTCATTTTCTTGCAGGCAAACTCAATAAATCCAATAACTGTAAGACCACACCAACAGGGTAGAAAACCAGTGTGCAAAAGGCAACAACCTTTGCAAATACCAAAGAAAAATAATAATAAATAAAGAAGCAATGAACATCAAGGACATGAGATGAAGAGCCCTTAAAAGTGAGTCCATACATTGTGAGAGCAGTGCAGAGATGGGGTGAGTGAAGTTGAGTGAAGAGAGCTGATGATTGAGGAGTAATAATCGCTCCTGAACCTGGTGGTGTGAGCCCTGAGGCTCCTGTCTCTTCTTCCTGATGGCAGCAGCATGAAGAGAGCATGTCCTGGTGGTGGGAGTCTCTGATGATGGAGGCTGCTTCCAGCGATAATGCTCCATGTAGATGTGCTCAATGGTGGGGAGGGCTTGACCCACTGGACTGGGCCATGTCCACAACTTTTTGTAGGATTTTCCATTCAAGGGCTTTGGTGCTTCCATACCAGGCTGTGATGCAGCCTGTCAATATACCACACAACGAACAAAGTCTGTCAAAGTTTTAGATCTCATGCTGAATCTTAGCAAATTTCTTTATAGTGTGCTTTCTTGGCCATGGCCATGAGTTAATAGTATTATTGAGTCCAAAGAACTTGGAGCTCTCAACCCTCTTGATCTCAACACCATTGATGTAAACAGGAGAGGGTGCCTGCCCCACTTCCTGTCATCAATAGCCAGCCCTTTTGTTTTGCTGACATTTAGGGAAAGGTTGTTGTCATGACACCATGCCTCTTGGCTGTCTACTTTCTTCTCGTACTGACTCAATGTTCTTTATGATTTGACCTTTTGCCGTGGTGTCATGTGCAAATTTGTAGATGGAGTTAGAAAAGAATCTAGACACGCAGTCATGAGTGTATCAGACATTGAGTAGGGGATGCAACCTTGTGGAGCACCAGTGTGAGAATAATCCTGGCAGAAGTGTTGCTGCCCCATAGTCTGGTGGCCAGGAAATCAAGAAGCCAGATGTAAAAAGAAGAGCTGAGTCCCAAGACTAAGAATTTGGTGGAGAACTTGCTTGGAATTATAGTATTGAATGTGGATCTGTTGTCAATAAGCTACAGTCTAACAAAAGTGGCATTACAGAACAGATGCTCTGGAGAGGAGTGTAGGGTCAGAGAGATATAATGTCCACCATAGACCTGTTTCAGAGATAGGTGGGCCGATATTTTCAGGGACTTTGGAGTTGATGCGTGTCATGACCAGCCTCTTGAAACACTTCTTGATGGTGGATGTCAGAGCCACTATAGGTGGTAGTCATTAATGCACATTGCCTTACTTTGTTTTCAGGTACCAGGATGATAGCAGTCTCCTTAAGGCAGTTGGGAGCCTCAGACTGAAGCAGGAGAAGGTTAAAACATCTGGTCAAGAATACATGAATACGCCAACAAGTCATTAAACAATGATTACAGGATGTGATGAGAACAGCAATTCAAACAAAAAACATACTATTAATAGTCTGAACAAACCCAAAATCACATGTGGATCTGAAATATGAAGGGTAGAATTCAGATGGAATTTACACAGATTAAGTTGGAGTAAGGCATGTTCACTAAGGAAAGAAAGGTGACAGTGGAAATGGGTTTTTGATGAAGTGTCAATCAAAATAAGGACGACAGAGATGATTAAGGGTGAAAGCGTAAAAGGAACAAATAGAAATCTTGTTGGAGAGAGAGGCCAAGCTACTTTAAGTTGGATATTCCTGGAAGCTCAACAGCAGTGAATCTAGGAGAAACCAAAAAGCAAATAAAATGCAGATGCTGAAAACCTAAAATAAAAATCAGAAAATTTAGAAATACTCAGCAGGCCAAATAAAATGATGAAGGATTCTGAGGTAATCTTTCAGGTGATATACTGTAAGATTTTTGTAATTCTAAATACTATCTATGCCCTTGTAATGGGCTGGGTTAATCAGAGCCAAATTATTCGAGTGTCCAGGAGATGTGGTAACAATCCCAACAAGATAAACTAAGCCTAATTTATTACCATAAAACAGAAAGCACAAATAAACCACACAAAATACTACATAGCAACGTAAAAAGATTTCCACAAAGGTTTCAGGGCTCAGCACTTAGTCACCACTCGATTGCTACTGTTGTCGGGAGAATTCCGAATTCCAGCTCACTCATGAAACCGCCCCTGGGTCCCTGGTACCGATCACAATTTCCAGTCTGGGCGAAATCCAATGAAGCAGGAAAAGACAACCCAGTAAATATGAGATTCAGAAAATCCAGAAACAGACAAATTCTTTGATATTTTGTTCTTATGCCACAAACTCATCCTGGTTTCTTTCATTCAAACGAGACATGAGTTCATACCCTTATAAATCAATTAGATACTTTAATGGTCACTCCTAGTCCACCAATGTTTTGGAAATAGCATTCGTTTGCCCTACAAAAGAACATTACTATTTTACATAAGCAATAAGCCCAAATCTGAAGAATCCTTCATGTCAACTTAACAGACTCTAGAAAGAATCCATCAACCTAGCTCTCAAAGTAACCAACAGACATTTAGACACCCTCATGTTACTGCTGCCTGGGACTAAAAAAGAATCCAGCTGCTATCAGCAAACATTGGACATTAGCAGACTTACAGTGCTTAACTTGTACAGACACTCTGCAAACAATACCCACTAACAGGCATACAGACCCCACATGCTAAGGGTTCAGAAAGAGTTGAATAGTCATTTTTAACTGTTCAGACATTCATACAATAGTTTATAAAATTTAATATAACACAGTCCTACAGTTACATTATGTTATTGCTAGCACAGCAGTTGACTTTGAGGACTTGTCTCAACTAGGGAAAAGGAAAGGTGTTGACCTGGCAATTCCAAACTCATTCGAAATCCCAGTTCTTCCCAATGCCAGTACCCTAACAGGATATTGCAGTCTTAAAACCATAATGTGTGTACTTTGTCAAAGTAATTTACATCAGTTATTATTGGAAAACGAATTTAAACTTACACAAAACATGATGTCTGCATATGTATATGCTAATTATTTGTATTTTCCTTTAATAATATCACTTAGACTGGTGGGGATATTTGTAAAGATGCAGAATATTTTGTAAGGAAATAATTGATAATTAAATGATCCAAACTTGATTTAAGCCAGTGATGAATTACATTTTGTTACAATTAAATGAAAAAGAGCTGAATATGCCTGGTTTTGACAGACTGTTGGCAGATCCGTCCACAGGAGGCTCACTAGAAGAAAAATGTAAAAGGAACTGCCCTAAAGTAAACAGCAATAAATGCCTGTCACATGAGTTTAATTAAAGTTTCAGCACTACTAAACAAGTACATGCAAAGTCACAACACCACCTACACGATGTTGTGTTCCAACTTAAAATAAACCATAATAATATATTTGTCCTTATATACTATTAATAACTGTGTTTATCCTTCACACAAACAAAGAAAATAACTATCCACTTCTTGAAGATTTGCAACGTTTAAATTCTAATTGTATATTTTGTTATCCTGGTCTTTTGTACTGCAGACATTAGCATTATAAACTTTGTCCCTGACCTTATTTTTCTCTGGTGTAAGAGCAGATTATCAGGGAATGAGAAAAATGCAGAAGCAATGTTGGGAAAAGACAGCAGCATTTGTCAAAGTATAACTTTTTTATATATTTCTTTTCTTAATTTAATTTTCTCTTACATATATCATCCCTGATTCTAACCTAAAACTCCAGGGGAGATTGAGGCAATTTGGTTCAAATACTTATTTTCTAAATCATGCACAATATTATGCCCAGCTAATAATATGTAAGATTAGACAATGTGTAAAACAGATATTGGAGCTAAACCACTGCCACGACCCCACACACCACTCCCGCCCACTCCAACCCCACCACTGCCAGCGATTGGATCACATCAGACTCATTGGATTAAAACTGATGATTTTCTTCCCATAGAGCCACATAGAGCCATTGCTAATAAACTCTTATTACATTCAGTCTGACAAAGTACAACATGGCTTTGTGCATGGTAGGTGGCTTCTAACCAATCTTACAGAGTTTTTCAAGGAAGTTACCAAGGAAGTGGATGTTGTCTACATGGATTTTAGCAAGGCCTTTGACGGAGTCCCACACAGGAAGATGGTCAAGATGGTTCAGTTGCTTGGCTTTCAGGATGAGATAGTAAATTGGATTTGACAATAGCTTAATGGGAGAAGCCAAATGGTAGTAGATGGTTGCCTCTCTGACTGGTAGCCTGTGACTAGTGGTGTGTCACAGGGATCTATGCAGTGTCTGTTGTTTTTCGTTATCTACAGTATTTCAACGATTTGGAGGATAATGTGGTAAACTGGATCAGCAAATTTGGGACATAGTGAACAGCAAGTAAGGCAGCAGAATCTGGACCAGTTGGAAAAATGGGTTGAAAAATGGCAGATGGAAAATAATCCAGGCAAGTGTAAGGTATTACATTTGGGAAAGAC
Source organism: Hypanus sabinus (assembly GCF_030144855.1). Taxonomy (NCBI): domain Eukaryota; kingdom Metazoa; phylum Chordata; class Chondrichthyes; order Myliobatiformes; family Dasyatidae; genus Hypanus; species Hypanus sabinus. Next base: position 46,345,047 of record NC_082710.1, read on the forward strand.
AAACAAGAGTAGGATATACACTGTGAACAATAAGGGACTGAGAAGTGCAATAGAACAGAAGTTTTGGGTAATGATATCTATAAATCCTCAAAAGTGACATCACAGGCAGGTAGGGTCATAGAGAGAACTTTTGGCACATTGGCCTTCATAAATCAAAGTAATGAGTATAGGAGCTGGGATGTTATGTTGAAATTGTATAAGATGTTGGTGACGTCTGATTTGGAGTAAAAAGTACAATTCTGGTCACCTACCTACAGGAAAGATAACAGTAAGATTGAAAGAGTACAAAGAAAATTTACAAGTATGTTGCCAGGACTAGAGGAATTGAGTTATGGGGAAAGGTTGAGTAGTTCAGAACTTTATTCCCTGGAGCCTAGGAGAATGAGGAGAGCTTTAATAGATATATACAAAATTATAAGGGGTATAGATAGGGTAAATGCAAGTAGCTAATTCCACTAAGGTTGGTGAGACTAGAACTAAAGCTCATGGGTTAAAGCTGAAAGGTAAAATGTTTAAGGAGAACATGAGGGGAAACTTCTTCATTCAGAGGGTGGTGAAAATGTAGAATGAGCTGCCAGTGCAAGTGGCGGATGCGAATTCAATTTCAGTATTGAAAAGAAATTTGGATTAGTACGTGGATTGCTATGTACTAATGTATGGAGGGCTATAGTCCAGGTGCAGGTCAATGGGACTAGGCAGAATAATAGTTCAGCATGGACTAGGTGGGCTGAAGGACCTGTTTCTGTGCTATAGTGCTCTATAATTAAAGCATTTTTTAAAATGACATTTAAAAAGATACTTCAGTTTAATCCACAAGATTCTGTCCATTTATTTAAGCAACTAATGTTGTTTTGAAGTATATATTTTTCCAAAGCTGGGCTTGCTGGAGTACTTTGTGAGGTTATGAGTTTACTGTGATTGTCCGTAACTCCAGTACAACTTTTGCAATAATCCCCAAGACTGCAAAATACAGTACATATCCCTGTCCCATGTAACTGAGCATCCCAAATGTTATACAAATCATATTTTACTATTCATTTTTGTTTGGATGTACTTAGTTCCTTCTTTTAACAATCATCAAAAGCTTTTAGGCAGTTCCTTCTACAAAATCTGTAATGTTTTTTTAATATATTTTTTCCTCAAAAATGTACAACCGTGGCTGTTTTAACAAATTACAGCACCAAACTATAACTATTTGAATAATAATAATTTATTTGTTGGTGCATGTTGGTGCAAGTGGTTAAGGCATGGCGCTAGTGATCTGTAGGTCATTAGTTCGAGCCTCAGCTAAGGCAGCATGTTGTGTCCTTGAGCAAGGCACTTAACCATACATTGCTCTGCAACAACTCCGGTGCTAAGCTGTATTGACCCTTGCCCTTCCCTTGGACAACATCCGTGGTGTGGAGAGGGGAGACTTGCAGCACTGACAACTGCTGGTCTCCCATACAACCCTGCCCAGGCCTGCCCAGAAACTTCCCAAGGCGCAAATCCATGGTCTCATGAGACTAACGGGTGCCTATTTATAGAGAATTCTTCATACAAATGCTGTAGTTCAAAGTTCTTTACAGTGGGATAAAATGCAAATATGAAAATAAAAAAGAAAATTTAGTTGAAAGCAAGGTTAAATAAAAAGTGTCAAATGAGTCTACATTCCTTATAGTTTTAGGTACTGAGCTCCACAGTTTAGGAGCACAGTCCAGAAAAGCTGACCTGCCAATTATCGTTTGATGGAGACTATTTTAGTTTAAGAGACTGATGAAAGAATTCAGTGACCTACAAGCTTGAGCAGGATTATTAAACAAAAATGATTCTGTGATGTACTCCACTCACAGACAATTGAGAGCCTTAAAAGCAAGTAAGAGAACTTTAAAACTACTGTAATTCTAAAAGATTACAGGAAGCCAATGCAGTCGTTAGGACAAGAGTGATATGCTCTCTCATCCTTGCTTTGGATAAAAGTTCAACAGGTGCAATCTGAATGAGCTGAACTTTGTCAATAGATTGCATTAGATCCTTGACTTTCTAACTGAAAGATCACAATCTGTGTGGATTGACAATAGCATCTCCTCTTTGTTGACGATCAACATGCATACCTTAGGGATGTGTGCTTAGCCCACTGCTCTACTCTCTCTATACCCATGTGTGGTGAACTACATATACCTGTCTGGACACGCCCCCTGCTGACTGCTCCTGTGGCTCCTCCCACAGACCCCTGTATAAAGGCGATCAAGGCCTGAGTCCGGCCTCTCAGTCTCCAGGATGTAGTATGGTGGTCACTCACTGTTCGTTCCTTCTTCCATCAATAAAAGCCGTTATCTTGCCTTACATCTCAGAGTGAGTTATTGATAGTGCACCACCATGACTGTCTGGCTAGGCATAGCTCAAGTATCATCTATAAATTTGCTGATGATACAACCATTGTTGGCAGCATCTCAGATGGAGGCAAGAAGGCATACAGGAGCAAGGCATACCAGCTAGTTGAGTGGTGTTGAAGCAACGACCTTGCTCTCAATGTTAATAAGACCAAAATGTGTTTGTGGACTTCAAAAGGGATAGGATGAGGGATCATAGAGGGACCAGAAGTGGAGCAAGTGAGCAATTTCAAGTCCCTGGGTGTTGATATCGCTGAGGATTTAACCTGGTCTCAACATATCAATGCAGCTATAAAGAAGGCAAGACAGTGGTTATATTTCAATTGGAGTTTGAGGAAATTTGGTTTGCCACCTAAAACACTCAAAAACTTCTACAGATGTACTGTAGAGAGCACTCTGACTGGCTGCATCATTGTCTGCTATGGAGCTGGGGTGGATTAAAAATAACCTACGGAAAGTTGTAAAATCAGTCAGCTCCATCTTAGGTACTAGCCTCCATAGTATCCAAGACCTCTTCAAGGAGCGGTGCTTCAGAAAGGTGAGTTCCATTATTAAGGACCCCCATCATGCCCTTTTCTCATCGTTACCATCAGGAAGGAGATACAGAAGCCCGAAGACACACACTCAGTGATTCAGGAACAGCTTCTTCCCCTCTGCCATCTGAATCCTAAATCTACACTGAACACCTGAAGACAACCTCACTTTTTTATATTATTTCTGTTTTTGCACTTTTTAATTTAACTATTTAATATACATATGTATATTTACAGTAATTGATTCATTTTTTTCTACATTATCATGTATTGCTCTGTACTGCTGCCACTAAGTTAACAAATTTCACTACTTATGCCAGTGATACTAAACCTGATTTTGATTCAGTTCCCCCGCCCCCATCATGTCTAAAACAATGAAACCCTGGAAATTAGATCTGCCAGTCCTGTCCCTCATGCAGTCAGATCTCTGTAATGATGACATTTATATTTATCATCTGTTATGAGCAGAGGGACAACATCTGCTGGAAGTAAATTCCTTGTATGTGCACAGGTACTTGGCGATTAAAGTCTGATTCTGATTCTGATTCTGATTCTGAACATGACAATTCCATGTACTGTTCCAAGATCCAAGTTCATCGTTCTTACCCATAGTTCTCTTAGTGCTGAAATAAACCATTTCAGCCCACAGTCCCACCACGTTTCCTCGACTGCCTCTTGCCATCTTTCCTTTCAGTTTTACTTGTCATACTGTCGTGCTCTCAATTCTACCACTTATAGCCCTGGTGCTATGGCTACCATTGCCCTGCACTTGGTTTAAACCCTCCCAAGTAACACCAGCAAGCCTCCTAGCAAGGATATTGGTTTCCCTCCATTTCGAATGCTAATCATCCCACCTGTACAATGATCAATAAAACTAGAACTGTCTTCCTGCACCAGCTCTCTAGCCACACATTGAACTGCACTTTGTATCTATTATACACCTCACTAGTACACGGCATGGGAAGTAATCCAGAGATTACAACTCTGAAAGTCCTACTCTTTACCTTTCCATCTAGCTTATTCAAATCCCTTTTCAGGACCTCATCTGCACCCCTGCCTATGTCAGTGTTACCTCCATAAACAATGGCTTAAAGCTGTTCACCCTCCCCTCTTTGAAGGCCTTGTTGTCACTGTGAGACATCCTTGGCAGATGGGAGGCAATACACAATCCTGGAGACTTGACCGTAGTCACAAAAACATCCATCTGCACCCTTGACTATTGAATCCCCTGTCACTGTAGCTCTGCCTGACTTCATCTTTGTCCCAGAGCTGGGAACATGCCATTCTGGGACAAAGGCGACTGGTGGTGGTCTCTAAATGGTTATTCACTCCAACAATATCTAAAGGAGTTTGGCCACAGGGAATTCTGCACTATCTGCTTACTCTCCTTACTGCTCCTGGTAGTCATTAATTTATCTACAGTGCGCACAGGAGGTATGTCATTAAACATTAATTTATGACCTCGTCGGTCTCCTGGATTATCATGAGTATGTAGACCTGCACTTCCAGTTCCTCCACTTGGTCGGTCAGGAGCTGCAACTGGGGCACTTCCCACAGATGTAGTTATTTAGGTTCCCCGCCCTCCCACATCTTGCAAGAGGAGCATTCTGCTTCTCTGACTGCCATTTTGTCTACAGTATATCAAAGATCTTGGATCAACAGGAAAATCCTTACTTATTCTTACCTGTTACTTACCTGTGCCTCCTTGCTAAAGCCTCTTGAGCAAAAGCCTCAGCTCCCCACTCTCACAATGGTCATTCCAAAATGGCAGCTCCTCTTTAACATGCGTTGGCTGAGATGCCGCATACTTACACAATTAGAAACAACTTTAAAAAGACTGCTGGCTCCTTATTTCACTGCTCTGGCTGCTACAACTGCAAAAACAAGCAAAAATTGACTTAAAAAACTGCTGGCTCCTCCCCTCTGCTGCAATTACACAAACAACCTCTCCACTGGGAGAGAACAACTTTTAAAACACTGCAGGGTCCTCCCTCTGCAGTTCTGGCCGCTGCAACTGCAAAAACAACCTCTCAATTGTGAAAAAAAGCATTTTAACAAGCTAACAAGCAACACCAAAACAGGAAATAGCAAGGAGCATGGAAAGGATTATCTCCGTGTTCTTGTGGTGGGCTATATAAAGAACATAAAGTCCATAATGAAGTTATGCACTATCATTTGAACAGCTGTGTTGTGTATTTCAAATTTCAACAATCCTTGAGTAATCCTGTATAATTAATTACGGGTTATATGGAAAAATACACATTGCATTAATCATCACACCACCATGTGATACATGCATACGTCACTTAAAATAAACTCAAAGTACATCTGCATTCCTGGACTCTAGTGCCTTCTTTGAATTAGTTTAATGTTTTGAGGTCACAAAGCATAACAGGCTGATTGACAATACTATCACATTGTGTAGAATGGCTCATGTGACAGAAGCTGGTCAGAATTTCTGTTTCTATGCCATCAGAATCAGATTAAATATCACCGACGTGTCATGAAATTTGCAGCAGCAATCAATGCAATATATGATAAATAAACAAAAAGACTGAATTGCAGTAAGAATATATATTTTTATACACACACACACACACACTTCTACAGAAGGCTTGCAGACTAGAACTAGTCATGCCTCTTTCCAAGTTGTTCCAGTAGTTAAAAAATGGCATCTTTAAAATGCTTTGCAATCTTTAAAAATTAAATCTTTACCCAAAGTGGAATGTTGCCTTCAGTTACCCTGTTCACAAAAGGCAGGTTGAATCTAAGCTGACTGATTACTCCTCAGGTCATGCTGAACTAGTGGAAGTTCAGCAACAGCAACAAATCCCAGCCTCACAAAGATCAAAGTAAGTGAATTTACTGATTCTACAAGTGAAGAGTCGGGATTGCCAGTCTGCTGTGATAGTGAAAAAAATGTAGGTAAAATATGCAACAAATTTGTTCTGCTGTCTGGGCTGATCCAACAGCTACGGTGTTAAAAGTCATCTTCTCTGAACAGTCACACAAGTGCCATAGTGAGCACTCACAGTCAGTTGTAGCACACCTCGCGGACTTTTGATTAGACTGAAAAAATGTGGTTATGGTAGACATGACAGGCAAGATGTGATTGTACTGGAGAAGATGCAGGAGGATTTGAGGATTTTGTCAGGAATATAGATAAGAAAATATTGCATAATTCAGGGGAAAACTGAAGGGAAATGTGAGGTGTATAACACTGAAAGATCTAGATAGATCAGGAGGTTCAATTTCTCTTTTGGCGGAATCAAAAACAAGAGATAGATTTAACATAATGGGTAGGGAGAAGGAAGAAGGTAGTGGTCTGGAAATCACTACCGAGAAAAATTACATGAATGTATACTTGAAAAGCCATGACCTGCAAGACTACTAAGCTCTTCTTCAACCAACACATGAACTAGGCTTTTTTTTTGTGCTATAATTGTCCAGCAAAGTCAGTTATCCCGTCATCTCTTTAAATAGAAATGAACACAAGAACTTACTACTCCAAGGGCAGCACAATAGCATAGTGATTACCACAATGCTTTACAGTACAGGTGACCTAGGTTCAATTCCTGCTGCTGCCTGTAAGGAGTTTGTATGTTCTCCCCGTGACCACATGGGTTTCCTCTGGGTGCTCCAGTTTCCTCCCACAGTCCAAAGACATACCAGTTGGTAGGTTAATTGGTCATTGTAAATTGTCCCTTGATTAGGCTATGATTAAAATCGGGTGATTGCTGGGCAGTACAGCTCAAAGGGTTGGAAGGTCCTATTCCGTGCTGTATCTCAATAAAATAAAAATAAAAGATCTATAGAGATAATTCTGTTACAGACCTGTGCAGCTTTGATCCCCAATTCAAAATCAGAATGAGAAATAGGTTCACTATCACACATGACACTTTGTAAAGTTCATTGTTTTTGTGGCAGCAAAAAAATACCATAAGTTACAGTGGAAAATACAATAACTAAGTAGTACAAAAGGCAAATAGTGAGGGAATGATGTCAGCACGTATAGAAAATGCAGTACATGAATAATGATGTCATTAGATACCATCTAACACCAGAAAAAGACCAGGGTGCAAACATTGATCACAGTTGGAAATGCCAATCTAAGTTTGCAATTTCACCCAAAAATAATCATGGGGACAACTTATCCTGGGTAAAGCTAATCTTAGATTCCTAAAACTGCTGCACAATCCAGTGCTAGACAATGGTTTCTTGTTCAATTCGGATTCTAGCTGGTCTGTTCCCTTCAATATAATGCTATTAACATGCATTCTTAGAAAACCGTATCCAGAAATTAAATATCCTAACTATGTAAAGTCAAATCTAATTAGAGATGTTATTTCATTTGATCCTCTAGCTAAATGTGGCCCAGCATGACTTCTGATAATGTATCTTTTGGTAACTGACAAAAAGTAAAATATTTTGTAAACTCATAATATTCACCAATCAGATTTCATAAATGTTAAAATATAAATTTAATTAGAAGTTGATGTTTAATTGAAGAATAATTTGCTTTACAACACTTTTTAAATATTCAAAATTATTTTGAACACCAAGTCAAAATACTATTTGAATTATCTGCACCACAAGCTTTTGATAATTTGAGGAATCTAAAGCAGTTTGACATGACTACATTCAGCAAACCTTTGCCTTACTCCATTGTCTATAACTGATTGTAATAAGTCTGCTGAAGAAGCTTTCCTTTCCAAAGTTTCATTCCTGATGAATGTTGCCTTTTCGTGTTGATTAGGTTATAGAAAATGATCAGGAGGATGAGGACAGCTTTTCACTGTCAGGCCTGCCAATCATTCCTACATATTTTCTTCTGCTAACAAAGAAGGCTACAGAGAATTAACCAAGTAATAGCTGTTACATGTTAGTGTAATTGAAAGCTTCGAAGTAATATTAGAAAGTGTACTTTGGGTTCATTAGTCATTTTATGAGATATTCCAGAAAAAATATTTCTAGGACATTAGGGCAGGTAATGGCTCCTAACTAGGAGTGAATTTCTAGAAACAAACTCCTGACTAGAAAGAAAAACACCAATTTCTTTCTTCAGTTTAGTTCCATCTGAAAACTGTTCATGATATTTACAATACCAGCATTGCATGTTAATGTTATGACACTGGCTCCGATGAAGGGCATTCAACTCAAACTGTTAGCTGTTTCCCTTTCCAAAAATGCTGCCTGACCTGCTGAACATTTCTGGAACACTCTGGAGATTTGGCAAGTTATCAAAAACTCTGTCAAATTTCCATCGATGTGTAGTGGAGAGTATATTGACTGGCTGCATCACAGCCTGGTATGGAAACAACAATGCCTTTGAACAGAAAATCCTACAAAAAGTAGTGGATTCAACCCGGTGCATCAGAGGTAAAGCCTTCCCAACCATTGAGCACATCTGCATGAAATGTTGTCATGGGAAGGCAGCATCCATCCTCGGAGATCCTCACCATCCAGGCAACACTCTTCTCACACTGCTGCCATCAGGTAGAAGGTACAAGAGCCTTGGGACTTACAACACCAGATTCAGGATCAGTAACTACCCTTCAACCATCAGGCTCTTGAACCAAAGGTGATAACTACACTCACTTGCCCATCTATTAATTTGAGGAATTAATTTCGATTGAACTTTCATTCTAGACCTTCAAGCCTCCACATTCTAGGATACTGCTTTTAAATTCCTCAGCATTACTTATAAGTTGCTCTGTGATAGACTTGCCATACCATATCTCTGCAAACCTGACCAACCTTTCAACCAGCTTCAACTGTATGTTCTTTCAATTCCAACATTTTATGCATTTAACTCTGCCACTACTTCAGAAACAGGATAAAGGAACCGTACAACCCTTCTCAGAAACATTAATACAGAACATTCAATATTCTCCTTTAAAAATGGACACCAATCCTAAACACAGTACAGTGTTGGTCTCCATGTTTAAAGAACAATGGGTGAGTTGCCTTATGAAGAAAGATTAAGCTAGCTAGATTTCTATGCTTTGAAATTAGGAGAATGAAAGAGAACTTGATTTAAATATAATTCTCTGAAAACCCTTGACAGAATGAATGTGGTAGTATGGTTCCTCTTGAAAGACAATCTTCAGTACACCTAGCAATCAGTTGAAAAATAAGGAGTCAGCCATTTAAGACTGGGTAGAATTTTCTCTTTAATTGTCACCTTAGCGTGAACCTGTCTGGGTGTATTTGTGTTCAAAAAGGAATGATTTTTACCACTATTAGTTGGCAAGTAATAAACAGTTAGACAATTGAGAACTGTTTTGCTTGCTGCAATTTCAGGCTTGGAGTTGACATTACAGAGCAAACAGTTTTTAAGTAGCGTCAGTTACATGTGCTTGTGTTATGTTGTCCATTTGGTCCGACAGACGCCAATACAAAAAGCAGTGATATTTGAAAATGTATTTTTTTTAGTTTGACTTTAAGCAGGAAGGCAATGAAAGTAGTCCACCATATGCACTAGGTGTCTGCACTGATTTTGTTTGTTTACAGTCAAACAAAGGAGCATGGCAACAATGAAGGAACACACACCAGTCCTCATTGAGGGATCAGAAGTTGAAAGGGTGAGCCATTTCAAATCAATATCTCTGAGGATCTATCCTGGGCCCAACATATTGATGCAATTACAAAGGAGGCCCAACACATCTATATTTCATTAGGAGTTTGAGGAAATATGGTAGGTCATCAAAGACACTCACAGATTTCTACTGATGTACCATGGAGAACATTCAAACTGGTTGCATCACTATCTGATATGGAGGGGCCACTGCACAGGATCAGGAAAAGCTGCAGAGGACTGTAAACTCTGCCAGTTGCATCATGGACACTAGGTCCCCACCATTTTCCATCCAAGACCACTTCTCTTGGTTTGAGCATTGATTTTACATTTCTCAAATATCATGTATGTTTGCCTGTGATACCAAGTTCAACTTCGTTCCCACAGTTTCAGTCATGAGGTTTTCTTCCATTTTCTTTATTCTTTCCTTGCTGCCCTTTTTGCAGTTTTATCTGTGAATGCATTTCCTTGGCTTTCCATTGTGGTCAATACCGAGTTGCATGATTTCCATGTTCTCGAACAAGTTGGCCATTCTTGATTGGAGCCCCCATGGCTGTAAGGAATCCTCTTTATCTCCGTAGGTTTTCAAAGTCATGAATGACTCTGAAAGCATATGTGAACCCCATCCTAAAGCTACATTGTCAAATTGGCAGAGTTAGCACCAATAGAACACTATTGGTCTCCATGCTCTTGAGCTAAATCTGTCATCATGTATCCACACATCTAATTGACATTCAGGAAAAATGGTCTTCCCATTATCAGGGATTCCCAATGCAGATGCAGTACTTGGTATCACATTTAAGGTTTGAAAAGCTTCCGACTGTTCTTCATTAAGAGTCATTGGATTGACAGAGTGCTTGCCGCCTTTCAGCAGACCAGTGAGGGACTGAGCAATTTCAGCATCTGAGTCGACCCACGCTCTGTTGTAGTTACACAAACACAGAAATGATTGAAGTTGCTGGACTGGTGTAGATGGTTTTCTGATTTAGCGGCCTTTGCATGATCATCAATGCTTTCTCATTTGCCTTGGGAAATTTTCTGTCCCAAGTAAATCACTTCCTCTTGTTGCAATTGTGCATTGTCCAAGATTTGCTTTGTGTCCTATGGAGGCTAGAATCAAGCAAATAAAGTGCATCATATTCTTGCTGATCTGCAGCCCTGAAGACAATCAAGATATCAACCACATATTGTGTGATAGTTGAGTCAGTACCTGAAAAGTCCCTTAGATGGTGTATCAGGGCCATATGGTAGACAGTAAGACTATTGAGAAGTCCCTATGGTAGCTACATCCACTGATATTGTTGATCATCAACTGTAAAAGCCAACCATAGCTGTGGTACTGACCAGAAACCATATCAATAACTGTGAACCACTTATGTGATCGGTTCCGGGTGTGGAAGAGAGTTAATGGATCTGCCACCAGAGGGGGTAACTTTGACAATACATTGATTGGTGATCCTGTAATCCACCATCAATCTCCAACTGCTATTCGCCTTCTTGACAGGCCAGACTGGACTGTTTGATGGACTGTGTCGCTTGACAAGAATTCCTCAACTGACTGATAATAGGTAATAGGATAATAGGATAATAGGTAATAGGTAATAGGATAATAGGATAATAGAATTCCTCCAACTGACTGATAATAGGTATTGTACCTTCTATAGATGTTTCTGCTTAGAGGATATTGCTTGGTACTAAGTGGCATCTTCCCAGTAAACTTAACAGCATCCACTTCTAGCAGGTCACAGTTATTGTTGTCTTGTGACCATAGAGAATGACTAGTTAATTTAGATTTTTCCAACCGCATGAGATTCCAGATAATTTTACTCCCCCCCCCCCCATGAATTTAAAAGTGGAGTCATCCATTCCAAGAGAGGTCTCCCACCCAGAATTGTATTTCTCATAGGTGAGGACCAAGTTGTACTTCAACTGATTTACTTTTAGTTAGCTCAATCCTCTGTCCTCCAGTCAATGGTATGTTGAATGTTTGGGCAATAGCTTTAGTTATGTATGTCAGTTATGCTCCTGTAACCAGTAAGAATTCAAAACATTCATATCCAACTAGTGAGTTAACACATAAGCAATCTTAGGTTTGCTCAATCAAGGCAAACAAGGGCTTAATCATTTTTACAAACTTGACCACATGTCCACTAAATCCACAATTGTAGTTTGAAGTTGTGCCATCAGATCAAAGTTTCCCATTCTTTGCAAGGTAGGGAATTGAACTTGCTGTTGACCTTCTAATTGAAAAGGTGGATGAACTTGTTGTTAAAGTTGTTTTGTTGAGGCTGTGGTTGAATTTGCTGCTGAAACTGTTGTGGTTGAATTAGTGTTTGGGTTGGTTTCTTTTACCAACAATTTTAAATCCAGTGTCCTTTTTTACCACAGAATTGGCATTTTATTATCTTGGAGTTGTAGTCCAGACTGGGATCGCTGAGAATTCCAGTTCCACTTGTTCTGTTGGTTAGCAGGTGTAGACAGTTGGTTCACCTGTATTAATTTTATTCAGACTTCAATATCCCACTCCACTTGTTTGGCAGATTGCACCAGTTCACTGTAGGGAATGGCAGGGCCATTCCAATTTGCTTTCATTAACTTTACCTGTTTGGCAACATATGGTTTCAAACTCTCCATGAAGATCAACTTGATGGGGCCATATACAGATTCTTCTGTATTATCTTGTTATTCCTGGAACTCTTGAGTAGCTGATATAAACAGTCTTAAGCAGTCTTCATATTTAGAGATATCCTCTGAAGCATTTTATTTGCAATTAACCACTTTCTGCTGGTCACCCTTAGTTAGGGCTTGTTCTTCCAACCATGTCTTAATGGCATTCCCCCCCCCCATCTAGTAAATTCTGTTAATCCCCTCCTAAACCTTCCACAACTTGATGGGCCAGCAGTCTTACTTGCTTCAAAAACATCATGGTACCTAAAATTTGGATGCCATCATATGGATGCAATTTGTATATGTCCTTAATTCGTTGAAGTTCAGCCCATAATCTTTAAGCTTCCTTTTTTTAGGATGTGGAATTTCTTAGGACTGTGTCATTTTTTTCTGGTTCTGGTGGTTGATGGTAAATGTCCCTCCTGTCTCCTTTCATAATCTTCATTTTCAATGCTGTGTGCTATCAGTCCCTTAGTTTTTATTGGGGCACGTCTTGGCATGGATGCCAGGCCAAATACCCCGTCACTGTCATCATTACTTAAGTCGCCAGAGGTCTTGATTGAGTTAGAACAGTTTACAGTTCCTTGGAGTTCTCAAGGTGTTGTCTCACTTTTTCTGGGGACAGTGTTGGCTGCATTCCATAAGTTTCATCACTATTAACAATGGCCACTAGGCTGGTAGAACCAACCACCGAAAGTTGTTGCAACGCAAAGCAGATCTATCTAATTTTACTCTGCAACTCTGAATAGTGTGTTTTGCTACAGACAAATATTTCATGCTGTTCTTTCGTTTGTTCAGTTAACACGGAGATTTGCACTTTAGATTTTTTATTGTCTCCTCCATATTGTTCTTTTAGCATTTTCACCTTTGTATCCTTTTCACCCAATTGGTTAGTTAAATTGTTTACTTGCTGAGTAATTGGATTAATTGCTTGCTTTAGTTCACATACTTCACTTTCTAATTCGGTGCATTCATGTTTAAATACATTTTTCTGGTCTTGGAGCTCATCACACTCGTGCTTGCATATCTATAATACTGCTAGCATCCAGCTAGTTTTCTTATCTCTTGACTCCATTTTTTGAATATTATTCCATTTCTTTTCAGCATCACTCATAAGCCAATCCTCACTCGATAGCACATTTCTTTTGTTTTTTTTTCATTAATCACATCAAGTTTGCATACTTTATTCAAGAAAGCACTTAAAGACCTCAGTTATCTGTTCTCTCACAGCTGGATATTCGATAGTTTGTTTCTCAACTTCCGTCGTTGTTTTCAGTTCAATCTTAATGAGTACTTTTCAATCACAGTTAGAAAATATAATTACAGATTTTTTAAAATAGAGCTTACAGACCAGCTGCACACAACATTTAGAATTTTCTAGCCCAAATATTATTAGAGCTGTTAGCCTCAAAATTTTAGTTGACCCAAAATATCTTCAACGGAGTTTATAGCCCTAATAGAGTTGCTCACCAAAAATGTTATCACAGATCAGCCACAAATAACAAAGTAAAATATAGTTTTCCTCTCACTCTTAAATTTCCTTTATAGGTGCTCTGAAGCAGAATCAGATGATTTCCTTGACAGTTAAGAAATGGAGGAAGTTCTTATCTCCTTGGTGCATGCCAAAACATACTTCTTTGTCCGAGGAATTTTTCAAATTCTGTCTTTTTCAGGTAACCACCCCACATTCGGGTGCCAAAAATTGTCTGATCTAGTAATTTTTCGATCCTCAGGTTCTTTTAGGAGTCCAGGAATGAATGAAAGCTTATTGCTTCACAATTGTTTATTTTAAAGTTTAAACAAAGGAACAGATACAAAATATGTGTAACTGTGTGGGGAGCTGAGAGAAACTCAGAAATGAAGACACAAAGATGGAGCTTTTGCAAAACCTGGAGTTCATACTTCAGTTAAAACAAATTCCTAAGATAAGATTAAACCAATTAAAAATTTTTCAATCATAGCACATATGAAATGTACTAACATTTAGCCAATGAAAAATGAAAAGGTGACAAACTATTATGTAACTGCTATGCTGCTTTTCCACCAGTAGGTGGAGAAAAATCCACAGATTGTAAAAAATATATTTAAAAAATACAAATCGTGTGAAAGTAAAACTTGGATTTTAGTCTTGTATTAATTCAGCTAATAACTTATTAAAAGGAAAAAAAAACTGATTCCAACAACATGTACAAAAGGCGATGCCTCAAAAAGGTGGCATCTGTCATTAAGGACTTCCATCACCCAGGGCATGGCTTCTTCTCATTGCTGGCATCAATGAGGAGGTACATGACCCTGAAGACACACACTCAATGTTTCAGGAACAGCTTCTTCCCCTCCATCATCAGATTTCTGAATGGACAATGGACCATGAACACTACCATAGTATTCTTCCTCCCTTTTTGCACTACTTTTTTTTTTATTTTCTATTGTCTTTTTATTTGTAATTCTTATTCTAATTTGTAGTTGTTATTATTATGTATTGTATTGTACTACTGCAGCAAAACAACAGATTTCATGGCATAAGGCAGTAAACTTGACTCTGAATTCTTCCATCAGTAACAATTATGAACTAATACACAGTTTTATAATACTCAAGCAGTATTGGTAGTGTTCTAATTTGTTCTGTATTTCATTTAAATACATAATTTGTTACTCGCTTAAACGGTAGTTGGACTTGCAATGCCTTTTAACTATTTCCATGAAACTTTGGCAAGTTGGAGCAGCTGCTTAATTGGGCCAAAAATGTACTGGCTTTCTGGCTCTGATGTATCCCAATTAACCAGAATCCACTGTACAGTGTGTGTATGGACACAGTGGATTCTATATGTATAGTAGATAGAAGAAACACAACAGAATCAGTGAAAGACCACACCCAACAGAACAGACAAATAACCAATGTGCAAGAGGCAAGAACTAGGCAAATACAAAAAGAAAAAGTATTAATAATGATAATTATAGAGAACATAAGATGAAGAGTCCTAGAAAATAAGTCAATAGGTTTTGGGAACAGTTCAGTGATGGGGTGTGTGAAGTTCAGTGAAACTATCCTCTCTGCTTCAAAAGACGAAAGGTTGTGAGGTTCCTGAATCTGGTGGCATGATTCCTGCTGCTTTCCTGAGACAGTGCTTCATGTAGATATGCTCAGTGATGGGGAGGGCCTTAGTTGTGATGGACTGGGCTGTATCCACTACTTCTTGTCTGCTTTTCCATTCAAGGACATTGGTGTTTCCATGACATATCATAATGCAACCAGTCAGTATACTCTCCACCACATATCTATAGAAGTTTGCCAAAGTTTTAGATGACATGCCAAATCTTCATAAATGTCTAAGAAAGTAGAGGCACTGCCATGGTTACTTTGTAATGGACCCAGGACAGGTCCTCTGAAATGATAACACCAAGGAATTTAAAGTTGCTGACCCTTTTTATCTCTAATCCTCTGATGATGATTGCCTAATAGGCCTTTGATTACGTCCTCCTGAAGTCAATAATCAGCTCCTTGGTCTTGCTGACATTAAGTGATAGATTGTTGTTATGGCACCACTCAGCCAGATCTCTCTCCTATATGCTGATTCACCATTACCTTTGAGCAGGCCAATGACAGTGGTGTTGTCATCAAACTTGAATAAGGCATTTTATCTGTGCTTAGCCTCACAGTCATAAGTATAAAGTGATTAGAGCAGGGGCTAAGCACACAGGCTTGTGGTGCACCTGTACCGATGGAGATTGTGGAGGAGATGTTGTTGCCATATTGAATTGACAGCAGTCTGCAAGTGAAGAAATCGAAGATCCAATTTCACAAGGAGGTATTGTGGCCAAGGTCTTGAAGCTTATTGATTAGGTTTGAGGGGATGATGTAGTTGAATGCTTACCTGTCATCAATGAAGAATATCCTGCTGTATGCATCTACACAGTCCCGATGTTCCAGGGTTGAGTGAAAAGCCATTGAAATGGCATCTGCTGTTGACCCACTGTGATGGTAGGCAAATTGGAGTGGATCCAAGTAACTTCTCAGGAAGAATGGATATGAGTTATCGCCAACCTCTCAAAGCATTTCGTCACAGTGGATGTAAGTGCTACTGGATAATAGACAATGAGACAGATAACTACATTCTTCTTGGGCACTGGTATGATTGAATTCTGCTTGAAAGAGGTGGATGTCATAAGGAGACAGGAGGCTGGACCCAAGTGCAGGATGCAGGAACTGAAGTACTAGGGGCAGGACAGGAACAACTAAATAGACAAGATGTGGTGACCATGGTGAGCATGAGGGACGTGACGTTCGAGGTGATTCTGGGGTTCCAGGAGAGTCTTAGAGTTCAGGCAGGCAGGAGGATGCCGGAGTTCAGGCAAGGAGGACGCCGGAGTTCAGGCAAGGAGGACGCCGGAGTTCAGGCAAGGAGGACGCCGGAGTTCAGGCAAGGAGGACGCCGGAGTTCAGGCAAGGAGGACGCCGGAGTTCAGGCAAGGAGGACGCCGGAGTTCAGGCAAGGAGGATCCCGGAGTTCAGGCAAGGAGGATCCCGGAGTTCAGGCAAGGAGGACCCCGGAGTTCAGGCAAGGAGGATCCCGGAGTTCAGGCAAGGAGGATCCCGGAGTTCAGGCAAGGAGGATCCCGGAGTTCAGGCAAGGAGGATCCCGGAGTTCAGGCAAGGAGGACGCCGGAGTTCAGGCAAGGAGGACGCCGGAGTTCAGGCAAGGAGGACGCCGGAGTTCAGGCAAGGAGGACGCCGGAGTTCAGGCAAGGAGGACGCCGGAGTTCAGGCAAGGAGGACGCCGGAGTTCAGGCAAGGAGGACGCCGGAGTTCAGGCAAGGAGGACGCCGGAGTTCAGGCAAGGAGGACGCCGGAGTTCAGGCAAGGAGGACGCCGGAGTTCAGGCAAGGAGGATCCCGGAGTTCAGGCAAGGAGGATCCCGGAGTTCAGGCAAGGAGGATCCCGGAGTTCAGGCAGGAGGACCCCGGAGTTCAGGCAAGGAGGATCCCGGAGTTCAGGCAAGGAGGATCCCGGAGTTCAGGCAAGGAGGACGCCGGAGTTCAGGCAAGGAGGACGCCGGAGTTCAGGCAAGGAGGACGCCGGAGTTCAGGCAAGGAGGACGCCGGAGTTCAGGCAAGGAGGACGCCGGAGTTCAGGCAAGGAGGACGCCGGAGTTCAGGCAAGGAGGACGCCGGAGTTCAGGCAAGGAGGATCCCGGAGTTCAGGCAAGGAGGATCCCGGAGTTCAGGCAAGGAGGATCCCGGAGTTCAGGCAAGGAGGATCCCGGAGTTCAGGCAAGGAGGATCCCGGAGTTCAGGCAAGGAGGACGCCGGAGTTCAGGCAAGGAGGACGCCGGAGTTCAGGCAAGGAGGACGCCGGAGTTCAGGCAAGGAGGACGCCGGAGTTCAGGCAAGGAGGATCCCGGAGTTCAGGCAAGGAGGATCCCGGAGTTCAGGCAAGGAGGATCCCGGAGTTCAGGCAAGGAGGATCCCGGAGTTCAGGCAGGAGGATCCCGGAGTTCAGGCAGGAGGATCCCGGAGTTCAGGCAGGAGGATCCCGGAGTTCAGGCAGGAGGATCCCGTTCGGGCAAGAAGGATCCCGGAGTTCAGGCAAGGAGGATCCCAGAGTTCACTGGGCGGGTCGCATAACTCCTAGGCAGGGCCCAGACCTCCCAGGCAGGAACACGGGGGTCTGAGCCCATTGCAGGGCACCTGGGTAGGTTGCAGGACACAACCTGTTAGCAGTAAGGGATGGAAAGGGGCAGAGTCCCCTGCCGGTCAACAGCAGTCCAGCCAGGCTTACCTGACAGAGGCAAGGGATAGGAAGGGAACTAGGTCCAGGCTTAATCTACAAACTCATCTTTAATGAGGGGAACTCCAAGCCAGGGCAACTGAAGGAACAGGATAGGCAGGACAACCCCCCCAACACCACTCAGTTCCCAGAGCCCCCTATATACACCGCCGGCCGATGGGCATCAGGTGCACCTCCTTGAGCCCCAACAAGCCACGATGATCCACATGTGTGACTAATTGGGCTCAAGGGCGAAAGGAGGGATGGCTACAAGACCCAGAGTCCGAAGTCCATGGACCAGATCAAGACCCGGAATGCAGGCTCCGGACCGGACCATAACAGTGGGTACCTCAGACTGCCAAACTAGGAGGTTAAAGATCTCAGTGAACATTCCTGCCAGTTGATTAGTACAGGCCTTAAGTACCTGTCTGGGCTAGAAGCTTTCGTTGAGTTCAGCTTCTTGAAGGATGCTCTCACGTCACCCTCCGAGACTGAAATTTCAGGGACATTGGGGGTTGTGGGAGCTTGTGATGTTGCCTCCATGTTTTGATAGTTAAAAAGAGCATAAAAAGCATTGAGCTCATTTGGGAGAAAAACCTTGTTATCAGCCAGCCACGTCATTTAGTTTCACTTTGTAGGTGATGATAGCATTCTAGACCTGCCATAGCTACCAAGCATCCTTCAACAATTTAAGTTTGGTCTGAAATTGCCACGGCATGTGAGATGGCTTTCCAGAGATTGAACCTGGACCACCTGTATTTTGCTTGATCGCCAGATATGAACACCACTGATCTTGCCCTCAGCAGATTGCAAATCTCATGATTCATCTGGGGATTCTGATTGGGAAGACTCTGAATAATTTTGGGAGGACACACTCATCTACAATTATTTTTATTAAGTCCAAGAAAACCGTGGTGCACTTGTTCAGGTCCTCTGGGGAGCCCTCGAACACTGGCCAGACCACTGACTCGGGCAATCCCATGGCTGCTCCTCTGCCTCCCACGAGCTCTTTGTTGTTGCTTCTTCTGGAGTCTTGCTCTTTTGGCTCTGCCCGTATGCAGACAGGAAGAAAGCCAAATGATCAGATTTCCCAAAATGTGATCAAGGGATCGAACAGTGGACTTGCCTTCTGGTAGTATAGCAGTGGTCGAATATGCTAGGACTTCTGGTGCTGCAGGTAATAGGCTGATGATAATTTGACAGAGATTTCTTCAGACATGTCTGATTGAGGTCTACAACAATTGGTTGAAAGGCACCAGGCTATCAACCAGGCTATGCTGTTTCTTATTTGCTGATGACAGCATTCAGTACCTCGAGTGCCTGCTTAACATTGCCTTTTGGCTGTATGTAAACTATGGTCAGGATCATGGAGGGGAACTCTCTTGGTAAGTAGAACAGTCGGAACTTAATCATTAGGTGTTTCAAGGTCGGGGAAACAAGCGTGCATAAGACCTCTGCAGCACAAAGAGTTTATCATGAAATACATACACCCACCTTTTGCCTTCCCCCCATTATTTTCTTACGATATTATTATTTATATTATTTATGCTTTAACTCTGGATGATTTTTGACTAAATTTACCACTTGACCCACTCAAGTACGTTCTCCCTAAAGCTGTTTGCAAATTGCACCCCCTTCCCAATTCTCTCAGAGGATTCTTTCCTTATAGGCCCATAATTCATGTCCATGGCATTATAATTGATGTAACCTTTGCCTTTGGTTGTACTGTTTCTGCTTTTTCAATGAAGGAATGTTTGTTTCCAGCTATCAGCATACCTAAAATGCTTTGGAGTAAAGTTTATCAGCACTCTTAAAGTATTTCCTCTGACGTGTACAATTATAGATGCCTGTTAGCTAGACACATTATTATTCATGCCATAATTTGCAACTTCTTGATATTGCAGAGTTCATTTAAAAAAGCTTGTGTTTGCATAAAGAAATATTTCAAGATTTCTTTTCTAGCCTAAGTTCGGCACTGACTCAGGGTTCCTAACAACATCTTGGGAGAGAAATTTCTGTCATCTTTGTTTCACCATGACATATATTTGCTTGTGGCAAGACAACCATAATATTTTCCTCAACTTTAGAACCCTCTTCCTCAAAGACTAATGCAAGTAGCATTTGAACATTTTTACAGCAAAGGGATCTAATTATGTAGAGTGGTGGATCTATTTTTGTAGGAATGAGAATGAGTAGCTTAGAGGGTTGGTTTGTGTATGAATAGAGAGAGTGAAAGTGTATGTCTTTTAGTTGGCAGTCCATCTTTGAAAAATGAAAACAAATAGAATGACAAGTAGAAATAGGTTAGTGAACTGTGTGAATTCTCTCCTGAACCACATGGGAAGGCTTTCAAGTCTTTTGGACACCAGGGAACGCACAAAAGAAGTTGGGAATTAGTCCAATCACAGTGAGCAATCAGGATTGAAATCATATAGGGCACCCTGTCTCCCAAATCAAACTTCAAAGTAAATTTTATTATCATATACATCACCACATACAACCCTAAGATTCTTTTTCCTGCGGGCAAACTCTGCAAATCTATAGAATAGTGACTATAACAGGATTGATGAAAGATCAAGTAGAGTGTAGAAGACAACAAACTGTGCAAATGAAAATATAAGTAAATAGCAATAAAAATTGACAACATGAAATAACAAGATAAAGAGTCCTTAAAGTAAGATCATTGGTTGTGGGAACATCTCAATAGATGAGTGTAGTTATCCCCATTTGTTCAAGAGCCTGATGGATGAGGTGTAATAACTGTTCTTGAACCTGATGGTGTGAGTCCTGAGGCTCTCATACCTTCTACCTGATTGCAGCAGCAAGAAAAGAGCGTGGCCTGGGTGGTGAAGATCTTTGATGATAAATGCTGCTTTCCCATGACAGTGTTTCATGAAGATGTGCTCAATGGTTGGGAGGGCTTCATCCATGATGTACTGGGCCGAATCTGCTACCTTTCGTTGGATTTTTCCTACAAAGTATGTAGGAATATGCACTTTGTGAAGAATGCAAAAGTTTAGGCTATTAGTTTGTTCTTGGTACAGCACTCAAACGTGGCACATCAACACCTTCATTTCTCACAATACAGATGTTCCAAACATAGGTCCTACATAGCAGTGAGTCAGTGATGTCAATAATGACTGATAACCTGTTCACTTTTATCTCATTATTTTTATACTGGTAGGAGAATGCCTCTGACTGTGTATAAAAATGGAGTCAGGGTGTAAGTGTCAATTGGTATAACCGCACTTTCCAGTTGACCTAAAGTGCTGAATGAATGATTCTTTTGTCACAACAAACTTTTGATAAGGAAGGAAGCAAAAGATTATCCAAAGTAGATAAAATATAGAGTTGGAGTTACAAACCAGCCATGGTTTTATTATGTAAACAGCTGGTGTTGTCAGCTGTAGACCTCCTGGAATCAATCTATAGGTGCACAGTTGGGAAAGATCACTGAAACAAATTAAACAGTGTATGATAACATAGTTCAGAGAGAGTAAGAAAGAAAAAGAGGAATACAAAGAAAAAAGAGAATGAGAGAGAGAAAAAGAATAGAGTGTGTGAGAGAGAAAAAGAGTGAGATAGCAAAAGAGAGAAGGAAAGGGAGAGCAAGAGGAACACAGACTGACAGAGAGAAAGAGAACAGGAGTGTACAGTAGGTGTGTGGCACAATGTTTGTCAATAGCTATTTCTAAGCATAGCCATTGTACAGTAACACTGGCTCTCATATTGAAGGATTGCTAGAGCTCCATGTATTTGTTAGAAATTCCTACAGACCATTCATGCTGGATATTACAAGTAGGGTGGCCTTTGGCTTTACTAACAAATCTTGTTAGATTTCAGACATGATGAATATTAACTGCAAATATAAACACAGCAAATCAATAAACGGCTTGAAGGAAAGTCATAGACTGATGTATATTAACAGCAGTACTTTATTGTGGCTGATAGCTAGGCCAAACCGAACTCCACAGTCCCATACTGATAAGTGCCTTATTTTGTCTGATTGACAGGTGTGTGGAAAATTTTACTTTCAAACTGGTGCCTTCACTTACAGTATATGGAATACACGTCATTGAAATAGTGTAAAATGCAACCATAGACACATTATGTGGATAATTCAAAAGGAAATAGATGTAGAAAGCTTACATAGTGAGAATTAAAGTTGACAAATAAGTACTTAAATTTCAGTTTCTATTTTCAGAGTTAACTGAAAAGGTAGACCAGCTAGTAGTTACATTGGTACATAACAGATGTCAGATGATGGGGTAATGGAACACCTTGAACCAGCAGTTAGATTTTCAATGAAACATAGTTGTTACTTGACACAATACTGGGTTGCTCAACTTAACACAACCTTGCTAAATACACATGTCCTTTTTGAGACAAGTAGATGTCCAATATTTAAGAAATCTTAGGCTTAGCACATCATTGAAGAATCCACTTTCACCACCTATAAGCCTTTAATATAGTTTTTGCATAGTGATGTATATTTTTTTAAACATGAATGCATCATAAAGACAGTTCAGAATAGAGAAAATCTAATGGACCATTTCCCATGATGAGAAAACATACAAATATTCTTCCACTCATTCATTTCAGCCTCAGCAAATTTGTCCATAGTTATGTGAAAACCATTATCATGCCAGAACACCAACATTATGAAGTACTTCAAGAGGGGGTCATGACTCACATCAAAATAAGCTTCCCAAACAACTTTGACCCACTGCAGTTCACCTACTGCCAAAACAACGGATCCCACCTTCCTGGCCCTACACTCATCTCTGGAGCCTCCAGACATAAAACATGCCTACATTACTCTATTTTTTATTGACTATAGATCTGCCTTCTATACTACCTGTCCAAAGAAACTCACCTCCAAACTCCTCAATGTGGGATTCAACACTTCCCTTTACAATTATATCTTTGACTTCCGGACCAAGAGATCGCAATAAGGATAGACAGCAACACTTCCATAATCATTATCCTCGACGTTGGTGAAAGAAAAGGTTGCACTTCAGCGCTCTACTTTACTTCCTACATCTCATGACCACAGGGCCAGATTCTGCTCTAACGCTATCTACAAGGGTGGAGATGACACACCTTAGTGGGCCAAACCTCAATTAACAGTGAGTTGGATTAGGGGAAGGAGGTATGGAGCCTAGTGGCATGGTGTCATGACAATAACTTTTCCCTCAATGTTAGCAAAACAAAACATCTGCTCATTGACTGCAGGAATGGAGTCTGTGCACATGCTCCTGTTTGTATCAACAATGCTGAGATTGAGACAATGGAAAGCTTCAAATTCCCAGGAGTGAATATCACCAATAGCTTGTCCTGGTTCTACAATGTACAGACCTTGGCCAAGAAAGTTCGCCTGTGCCTCTACTTCTTCAGGAGGCTAAAGAAATTTGATCTGACCCCCTTTGACCCTCATGTTTTTTTATATAGATATATTATGTAGAGCATCACGACTTGCTCTGCCTGTGACTGCAAGAAACTGCAGAGAGTTGTGGATACAGCTCAGCCCATCGTGCAGACTGCCTCCTCTCATGCTGGCCATCTACACTTTACTGTCTCTGTGAAGTACCCCACACATGCCAGCCCCGTTGCCTCTGAGCTGCACAGGTGCACAGCCGCACAGTAACTGACATGCTCCCATACAGGTAGCGTTGGTTGCTTCACAGTTGGAACTTTCTTTTCTATAATGTTAAAGTGCTGTGCAGTAGTCAGGCTGTGTAATAATTTCCTGTTCAAAGCAATGGTTGTTCCACTCATTGTTCTACTCAGATGTAGAGAAATTTAGAAGAAACATTGCAGTCTAGACATTCACATTTCCCCCTACCCATTGGGTAGCAGATACAGAAGATACATTACATTTCCTGCCCCTTCAGATTAATGCAATATAAACTGTATAGGCACAAAACATTCAATTTCCCTTCCATAAACTCATCTTCTAAATAAACATGCTTTCACAATAACAATCCATAACTAACTTCACAGTTCTAAAGATACAGCCTTTTGGGTGGTGCTCTGTTTCTTTCAGGATAGCACCTCTGGACCTGAGGAGATGCACTAGGTTTGGCAGGTATCTTGTCAACGATAACATTTTCATCTCTGGATCTCTGCAGTGGAATCAGGTTTGGTTGGTGTCTTGTCTAAGACAACATTCTCAATTTCTGGTGTTACATTGCTGTCAGTGACATCACCACTGAGAGGTAAGTCTGGTGACTGTAATGTGTCCATCTTGTTGGATACAGTCAACTCAGGTGTGTTCTTCAGTTGAGCATCCAGTATCTGGTCTATGTGACATCTCCATGTCGGATTTCCAACATCCATTGTGTACATCAGTGGTCCAGTTCTTGTAGCTATCCTACCAGGTATCCACTTGTATTCTCAGCAATCATACGTTAGAACTTCTTGTCCAATATTGATGCTCCTTGTTGCTTCACTTGGCAACTGGCTGAACTGTTTATTCTTTAGATAACTTCCCTCTGTAGATCTGGTTTCTGGAAATCTATGTAAGATCTCAGATTCCTGTTCATGGACAGCATTGCAGGTGCATGAACAGAGTTCCAATGCACAAAAAAGAAGTTGTCCACCTTGTGCTGTAGAGAAATGTCCTCCTTGTCCATCACTTTAATGGACTTCATGAAGGTTTGGATAAACCTTTCAGCTAATCCATTCATCGCTGTGTGGTGAGAATCTGACTTGAAATGTCTGATGTATTTTTCTTCATGAATGGTCAGAATTCTATTGACATCTATTGTGGACTGCTGTCACTCACAATTTGTTCTGGTAAGCCATTTCAGGTTAAAGTCTTCAGAGCAAAGAGAGTTTTGAGGTAGTTGACTTCATTGGTGTGACTTCCACAACTTCGACTGAGCATCCACAGCAATCAAAAACATGGAAGCTATGAATGGCCCTGCAAAATCAAAATGTACTCTTTGCCATGGTGACAACGGCCACTCCCACAGGTGGAACGGTGCCTGTGGGGGTGCATTTTGAACTTTCTGACATCCTGAACAGCTTTTGGCCAAGTCTTCAATCTGCTTATCTATTCTTGGCCACCATTTGTAGCTCCAGATGAGACTCTTCATCTTGAATGTACCCAGGTGTCCTTTATTCTCCATACTAGACTAAGGCTCTCTTGGTTGATCTGTGAGTACTGTAGTTGCAATCTGCATCGTATCGGGATGCGATGAGTGGTAATGGTGAGCATTTCATCGGATTTTATTAGTCTCTTTGTTTCCTTGAATGCTTTTTCACACCTTTCTGACCACTCCCACTTTGCACCTGTCTGTAACAGTGTGTTCGATGCATGCAGCATTGTAGCAATGTTTGGGAGAAATCGGTGGCAGTAGTTTACAAGGCTCAAAAATGACCTGAGTTGTGACACATTTTCCCAGTGTGGGTGTCTGTAGCTCTGCTTCAATCTTTTCTTGTGACTTGTGTAAGCTATGCTTGTCAATAACGTGTCCACTATACGAGATTTCCTTCTTGAAAACTCACATTTTTCTCTCTTTGCACACAGATCATACCCATTCAGCCTGGTAAGCACTTTACCAAGATTCTGGAGCTGCTCTTCATCGTTTTTGCCAGCCACAATGATGTGTTCCTGGGATATCTTGGAGCACTTGGTCCATTGCTCTTTGCCAAGTTGCTGGAGCTGATGCAATGCCGAAGACGAGACAATTATATTGGAACAGTCCCTTCTGAAAGTTGATTGTAAAGAACTTCCTGCTTGACTCCTCAATCTCTATTTGCCGATAGTCCTGCAACAAGTCAATCTTTGAAAAACTTCTTCCCGCTTGCCAAAGATGCAAAACAGTTTTCTATTATGGCAAGGGCTACTGCATAGTATGCAGCAACAGGTTTGATGCTCACCTTGAAATCCCCACATACGCGAACAGTCCCTTTCATGGTCACTGAGACAATGGGTGTCACCCAATCATTCCACCCAACTTTGGAGAGAATTCTAGATGCCTCCAAGCTCTGCAGTTCAGTCTCCACTACAGGACATAGTATGTAGGGCACTGGATGTGCTTAATGGAATCCTGGTGTTGCTGTTTCATCTGGTTCAATTCTGGTCTTTATACCTTTGAGTTTACCAATCCCTTCTCAAACACTTTCTCATTAACATTAAGCAGCAGTGCCATTCTCTAGTTAATTCTACCATTTGAGCTGCTGTTGCCTGTTGATGTCACGCCGAGAGCTTTGATTGAGTGCCAGTCTAATTGGATTTTTCTCAAGAATTCACGTCTGTAAAGTGCTGGCCCTCCTCCTTTCAATACATAAAGCTTTAACGGTTGTGTTTGGCTTCCAACTATCACATTTACTTTCAGTTTGCCTTTGGGACACACTTTTTCATCCACTTAAGTCTTTAGCATCACTTCTCCAATGGTATCTTAGAGAACAGACTACTGTAGTCAGCTTCCAGAATTACAGACAAAGCTGACCTTGTATTAGTTATGCACCAGACCCATCTATTCTTAGTTTTACAACCTACACCTCTATTGTGATCCATATTATGTTGGAATCTGCTTTGGTAATACTATGCAGTTGTAGGCATGACAGTTCACTTTTGTCAGTCTCTATGTTGTCTGATTCTGTTTTACATTTGGTAACTTTATGAATTTGCTTAGTTTTGTGTTTGAGACTTTTCAGTCAGTTGTGCTTTTTGTCTGCCTTGTATATTCTCTCTTTGTGACCTTGTCTGTGATACTTGCTGCAGAATTTTTCTTTACACCAAAAGTCATTGCATTATAGAAGGATTTGCCACATCAATGACATATTCGGCTTTTTGCAACATTCAGGAACATTTTGTGCATTTCACATTCTAA
Organism: Hypanus sabinus; assembly: GCF_030144855.1. Classification (NCBI taxonomy): domain Eukaryota; kingdom Metazoa; phylum Chordata; class Chondrichthyes; order Myliobatiformes; family Dasyatidae; genus Hypanus; species Hypanus sabinus. The sequence continues at coordinate 46,371,803 of NC_082710.1, forward strand.
CCTCCTTTTCTGTAGTTCTGCTGGTCACTTGGCTGCAGTCTCTAATGATATTGCAATGATCAATGTCTGTTCTAAGGTTATGTCTCTATCAGATAGTAGCCTCTTTGACTATGCATGCCACATTCAAGCCTGTCTCTTAATGCATCAGAAAGTCCATTTCTAAAGTCACAACACTGGGACAGGTCGCACAGTTCTGCAATGTGTTCAAAAATACCTTCATCTTTTGACTAGTTCCTTTTGTAAAATCTAAACCTCTCAGCTACCGCTCAAGTGATTTTGTAAAATTGTAACGATTTTGTCAAATGTCTTGCTTGTTGGCTTTTCAAGGATAAAAGCCTTTCAAGTCTTGCCTTGCACCCACTAAGTTAAGAAGTGTAGGGGCTTTTTTTTTGCTCCTCCACTCTGTTCGCATTACAATACAGCTCAAAGCTCTCAATATCTGACTCCCAGTCTTCACTAGCACTATCAAATTGGTTAACTGAAGCCATTGGCATGTTATCACTATATATTCAGCCATCTTTCACTGGCCCTCATGCGTCCTTCAGCTTTCTCGTGCTGTTTAACTGTCGCTGTTTTGTCCCATAACTGTTGGTGCAGTTCATGATATTTTTTAACATTTAGGTTTGTACTTGTCTCCAACTTATTGTGTCTGTGCACAACTACATACCAATTAAATAAAAGCACGCATGTGAGTGATGGTTTTAACAGGTGTATTCACATTGTCGTGTGTGTGAGAGAGACAGAGAGAGAGAACTATGCACATGTGTAGACAACAGCGCATGCACAGATAACAATTCAATACATAGTGCTAAATGGAGGGGGGGCAGTGTCATTTCTCTAAAAGAAATAGATCTAAACATTACACCATGAAGTCTATGATTAGCATCGTTCCACATGGATGAATAACTTGGCTGAAAATATGCATGGGTGAGTTAGTAATTTCATTTCAGAGATGATATGAAGATTGGTAGCACTATTGTAGATAGTGTAGAAGATTGCTGAAGGATACAGCAGGATATAGATAAGTTGCAGTTATGTGCAGAGAAATGTCAGATGGAGTTTAATCTGACCAACTGTAAAATGTTATATTTTGGGAAATCAAATGTGATAGATAGTACATACACAGTTAATGGTTAGATTCTTAACAGCATTAATGTGTTCAGAGGAATCTTGGGATTGTTGAAAACTGTTTTTTAATACTTTTTATAAGATGAATTAAGTATTACAATAGTTTTAGTTTAATTGTTTGTTCTTCCTAACAAACTCAAGTATTTTTCATGGTATATGGTGGTTCATCCCCACTTACTGGCAGAAAGCAGTATAGCAGTTAAACTAATGGCTTATCTCCTTTCTCACTTTTTCATTGGCTAAGTTTCAGCGCATTACCCTCATGAAGTAATTGACTGGTGCAGCCATTGATTGGTTTAGTTTATCTAAGGAATTTTTCTTAACTTAACTATAAAAGTGATGGATTTTTCAGAAGTGCCATTTTTTTTGATTTCTCATTCTTTGCTGTTCATTTACTCTTAGCATCATTACTTAGCTGTTTATTTAGTTTACATAGTATTTGTATGTTTGTTTGTACTTTAAAATAAATGATTGTTAGAGTTAAGACAGCTCATCATTACTGACTCCTGGGAATAAAAGGAGATTCAACAGGATCAAAATCCAGAGCTCCCTGAATTGGCTGCACTGATTGATAAAGTGATGTATCAGCCAAGGCAGTAAATTCAAGAATGGAGAAGTTATTTTGCAGGTTTATAAAACACAGTTTAGGCCACATCTGGAATATTGCATTTATTGGTTGCCTCATTATAGGATGGATGTGGAGAGGGTGCAGAAGAGGTTTTCCAAGATGCTGCCTGGATTAGAGGATATGAGCTGTACCAGAGGATGGACAAACTTAGGTTGCTTTCTCTGAAACAGTGGACATGAGGGTAGATCTCAGCGAAGTTAATAAGACTATGAGAGGCATAGATAGAGTAGACAGCTGGTAGCCTTCTCCCAGGGTTGAATTGTCTGATTTTAGAGAGCTTGCATTTAGGGTAAGAGAAGGCAAGTTCAAAGAGATGTATGGGGCAGAACTTGTTTTGATATAGAATGTGGTTTTGATAGGGAGAGGGACATTGTGGAGGAAGGACGGATTAGTATTAGTTTAGTTAAATGTTTAATTACTAGCTTAAATAGTTCAGCAGAACATTATAGGCCAAAGGGCCTACTCCTGTGTTGTTCTATGTTCTATTATTACTTTGACAGGAAAAACAGAAAGGCTCAGTGGTTCCATTTAATATCAGAGAATATATACAGAATACCACCTGAAGTTCTTACTCTTCACAGACATCCACAATACAGAAGAAAAATGTTAGAACCCCAAAGCACCCGCCCCTCCACTTCCCATGCACACACTGGATTCCAGTTCATTGGGCTACTGTTTAATTGGGGCAGCCACTTATTTGTCACAATTCCTAAAAAGCAAAAACAATCAACAGAATAGCCAGGATTCCCTTTGTTAATTTGGGACATTATGCCACTTAATTAGGGATTGACTGTGCAGGCGCATGGAGGTCAGCAAGTTAGACCGGCGGTAAGAATCTAAAAGGACTGCATTTTTTTCTTCAGCGGTTTGGTCGAGGTATGACTGAGCAGGCGCATGGACGTCAGCGAGTTAGACAGGCGAGAAGAATTTAAAAGAAGACAGCTTTATAGAGCGGGCACCAGAGTAGAGTGAGTCAGAGTAGGAGGGCTTTGGCTCAACAGCACTTTGGCGATAATGGGTTGAGGCAAGGTAAGTTACTGTGAAGAATAGGAGTAGGAAGTATGTCTGCGAGGCCGGTGTTCTGTACTGGGTGTCGTATGTGGGATGTCCTGGAGACTGCCAGCCTCCTGGACGGTCACATCTGCACCAGGTGCATCAAGCTGCAGCTTCTTAGGGACTGGGTTAGGGAACTAGAGATGCAGCTCGTTGACTTTCGTCTGGTCAGGGAAAGTGAGGAGGTGATAAATAGGAGCTATAGGCAACTAGTCACACTGGGGCTTCAGGAGAAAGATAACTGGGTAACTGTCAGGAGAGGGAAGGGCAAGAGTCAGATGCTAGAGGGTAGCCCAACTGCTGTCCCCCTTAACAATAAGTATTCCTGCCTGAGAACTTTTGGGGGGAACGGCCTACCTGTGGGGAACATCCTACCTGGGGGAAACAACAGTGGCTGTGCCTCTGGCATAGAGTCTGGCCCTGTGGCTCAGAAGGGTAGAGAAAGGAAGAGGGTGGCAGCAGTGATTGGGGATTCTATAGTTAGAGGGTCAGATGGGCAATTCTGTGGATGCAGAAAAGAACACGGATGGTAGCTTGCTTCCCAGGTGCCAGGCTCCAGGATGTTTCTGATCGCGTCCACAATATCCTGAAATGGGAAGATGAACAGCCTGAGGTTGTGCTACATATTGGTACTAACGACATACATAGGAAAAGGGAGGAGGTCCTGAAAACAGACTACAGGGAGTTAGGAAAGAAGCTGAGAAGCAGGATCACAAAGGTAGTAATCTCAGGATTACTGCCTGTGCCATGCGGCAATAAGTATAGGAATAGGGTGAGGTGGAGGATAAATGTGTGGCTGAGGGATTGGAGCAGGGGGCAGGGATTCAAATTTCTGGATCATTGGGACCTCTTCTGGAGCAGGCATTACCTGTACAATAAGGACGGGTTACACTTGAATCCGAGGGGGACCAATATCCTGGCAGGGAGGTTGGCTAAGGCTTTTGGGGAGAGTTTAAACTAGAATTGCTGGGGGGGGGGCGGTGGGAACCGAACTGAAGAGATGGAGGAAGGGGTGGTTGGCTCATAAATAGAGAAAGCTTGTAGGCAGTGTGAGAAGGAGGATAAGCAGGTGATAGAGAAGGGACACACTCAGACTAATGGTTTGAGATGTGTCTATTTTAATGCAAGGAGTATCATGAACAAAGCGATGAGCTTAGAGCGTGGATCAGTACTTGGAGCTATGATGTTGTGGCCAATACAGAGACTTGGATGGCTCAGGGGTAGAAATGGCTACTTAGAGTGCCAGGCTTTAGATGTTTCAGAAAGGACAGGGAGAGAGGCAAAAGAGGTGGGGGCATGGAACTGCTGATCAGAGATAGTGTCACAGTTGCAGAAAAGCAGGAAGCCATGAAGAGAATGTCTACTGAGTCTCTGTGGGTGAAAGTTAGAAATAGGAAGGGGTCAATAACTGTTTTGGGTGTTTTTTATAGACAACTCAATAGTAACAAGGACATCAAGGAGCAGATAGGGAGACAGATTCTGGAATGGTGCAATAATAACAGGGTTGCTGTGATGAGACATTTTAATTTCCACAATATTGATTGGCATCTCCCTAGAGCAAGGGGTGGAGTGTGTTAGGTGTGTTCAGGGAGGTTTCTTAACACAATATGTAGATCAGCCTGCAAGAGGAGAAGCTATACTTGATCTGGTATTGGGAAATGAAACTGGTCAGGTGTCAGAACTTATTCAAGAAAGGGAGTAGAGATAGCCCAGGAAATTATAGACAAGTGAGTCTTACTTCAGTAAGTTAATGGAGAAGATCCTGAGAGGCAGAGTTATGAACATTTGGAGAGGCATAATATGATTAGGAATAGTCAGTATGGCTTTGTAAAGGCAGGTCATGCCTTACAAGCCTGATCGAATTTTTTGAGGATGTGTCTAAACATATTAATGAAGGTAGAGCAGCAGATGTAGTGTACAGTATATGGAATTTAGCAAGGCATTTGATAAGGTACCCCATACAAGGCTTATTGAGAAAGTAAGGAGCCATGGGTCCAAGGGGACCTTGCTTTGTGGATCCAGAACTGGTTTGCCCAAAGAAGGCAAAGATTGGTTGTAGACAGGCCATATTCTACATGGAGATCAGTGACCAGTGCCATGCCTCAGGGATCTGTTCTGGGACCCCTTCTCTTCATGATTTTTATAAATGATCTGGATGCGGAAGTGGAGGGATGGGTTAGTAAATTTGCTGATGACAGAAAGGTTGGGGGTGTTGTGGATAGTGTGGAGGGCTGTCAGAGGTTAGAGTGGGACATCGACAGGATGCATAACTGGGCTGAGAAGTGGCAGATGGAGTTCAACCCAAATAAGTGTAAGGCAGTTAATTTTGGTATGTCAAATATGATGGCAGAATATAGTATTAATAGTAAGACACTTGGCGGTGTGGAGGATCAGAGGGATCTTGGGGTCCGAGTCCATAGGACACTCAAAGCTGTTGCGCAGGTTGACTCTGTGGTTAAGAAGGCATATGGTGTATTGGCCATCATCAATTGTAGGATTGAGCTCAGGAACCAAGAGGTAATGTTGCAGTTACATAGGACCCTGGTCACGCCCCACTTGGAGTAAGTACTGTGCTCATTTCTGGTTACCTCACTACAGGAAGGATGTGGAAACTATAGAAAGGGTGCAAAGGAGATTTACAAGGATGTTGCCTGGTTTGTGGAGCATGCCTTATGAGAATAGATTGAATGAATTTGGCCTTTTCTCCTTGGAGCAAAGGAGGATGAGTGGTGACCTGATAGAGATGTACAAGATTATGAGAGGCATTGATCGTGTGAATAGTCAGAGGCTTTTTCCCAGGGCTGAAATGGTTAGCACAAGAGGGCATAGTTTTAAGGTGCTTGGAAGTAGGTACAGAGGAGATGTCGGGTAAGTTTTTTACGCAGAGTGGTGAGTGCATGGAATGGGCTGCCAGTTAGACTCTTGGATAGGTACATGGAGCTTAGAGAAATAGAGGGCTATGGGTAACCCAAGGTAATTTCTAAATTAAGTATATGTTCAGCACATTGTTATGGGGCAAATGGCCTGTATTGTGCTGCAGGTTTTCTATGTTTTATGTTTCTAAGTTCTAACTAGCATCAGTTGTGTGCACTTGTGTGGCCTTAAAGACTACAGCGTGCTTAGAGAGAACAGTTTTTAAATAGCATCAGTTGTGTGTGTTTGTGTTCAAAAAGCAGTGATTTTTGTCACTGATAATTATTGAGAAACATGCAGGAAGACAACTCCAAATTGTTTTGCACATTATGGTTTCAAGTATTCAGACTGGGAGATGCCAGAAATGGCCAAGAATGAAAAATAAACTATTTCACCACTTCAATGAGTAAGAAACTAAAAAGATTTGAAAGTATTGACAATCAGCTTGAACGTAACAATAAAAATGATAACAACACACACAAAATGCTGGTGGAACACAGCAGGCCAGGCAGCATCTGGCCAGGAGAAGCACTGTCGACGTTTCGGGCCAAGACCCTTCATCAGGACTAACCGAAAGGAAAGGTAGTAAGAGATCTGAAAATAGTGGGGGGAGGGGGAAATGCGAAATGATAGGAGAAGACCAGAGGGGGTGGGATGAAGCTAAGAGCTGGAAAGGTGATTGGCGAAAGTGATACAGAGCTGGAGAAGGGAAAGGATCATGGGACGTGAGGTCTCAGGAGAAAAAAAGGAGTGGGGGTGGAAGTGGGGGGGAAGCACCAGAGGGAGATGGAGAACAGGCAAACAACTAAATATGTCAGGGATGGGGTAAGAAGGGGAGGAGGGGCATTAACAGAAGTTAGAGAAGTCAATGTTCATGCCATCAGTTGGGAGGCCACCCAGCCGGTATATAAGGTGTTGTTCCTCCAACCTGATTTTGGATTCATTTTGACAATAGAGGAGGCCATGGATAGACATATCAGAATGGGAATGGGACATGGAATTAAAATGTGTGGCCACTGGGAGATCCTGCTTTTTCTGGTGGACTGAGCATTGGTGTTCAGCGAAACGGTCTCACAGTCTGAGTCAGGTCTCACCAATATATAAAAGGCCACACCGGGAGCACCGAACGCAGTATACCACACCGGCCGACTCACAGGTGAAGTGTCTCCTCACCTGGAAGGACTGTCTGGGGCCCTGAATGGTGGTGAGGGAGGAAGTGTAAGGGCAGGTGTAGCACTTGTTCAGCTTACAAGAATAAGTGCCAGGAGGGAGATGGATGGGAAGGGGAGGACGAGTGGACAAGGGAGTCACTTAGGGTGCGATCCCTGCGAAAAGCAGAAAGGTGGGGAGGGAAAAATGTGTTTGGTAATGGGATCCCTTTGGAGGTGGCGGAAGTTACGGAGAATTGGAGGCTGGTGGGGTGGTAGGTCAGGACAAGGGGAACCCTATCCTGAGTGGGGTGGCGGGTGGATGGGGTGAGGGCAGATGTGTGGGAAATGGGAGAGATGCATTTCAGAGCAGAGTTGATGGTGGACAAAGGGAAGCCCCTTTGTTTAAAAAAGGAAGACATCTCCTTCATCCTGGAATGGAAAGCCTCATCTTGAGAGCAGATGTGGAGGAGACGGAGGAATTGTGAGAAGGGGATAGAATTTTTGCAAGAGACAGGGTGGGAAGAGGAATAGTCCGGGTAGCTGTGAGAGTCTGTAGGCTTATAGTAGATATCAGTAGATAGGCCATCTCCAGAGATGGAGACAGAAAGATCAAGAAAGGGGAGAGAGGTGTTGGAAATGGACCAGGTAACTTTGAGGGCTGGGTTAAAGTTGGAGGCAAAGTTAATGAAGTCGACGAGCTCAGCATGCGTGCAAGAGACAGCGCCAATGCAGTCATCGATGTAGCGAAGGAAAAGAGGGGGATGGATACCGGTATAGACTTGGAACATGGACTGTTCCACAAAGCCAACAAAAAGGCAGGCATAACTGGGACCCATACGGGTGCCCATGGCTACACCCTTGGTTTGGAGGAAGAAGGGAGGAGCCAAAGGAGAAATTATTGAGAGTAAGAACTAATTCCGTTAGATGGAGGAGAGTGGTGGTAGAGGGGAATTGATTAGGTCTGGAATCCAAAAAAAAGCGAAGAGCTTAGAGACCATCTCGGTGGGGGATAGAGGTATATAGGGACTGGACGTCCATGGTGAAAATAAGACGGTAGGGGCCAGGGAACTCAAAATCATTGAAAAAATTCAAAGCATGAGAAGTGTCACGAACATAGGTGGGAAGAGTTTGAACAAGGGGGGATAAGGCAATTAAAATGATGATTTGGAGGATGCAATTGTCGATAGCATTGTATGAATGCAGTCCATTATCTGCACTAGGTGTCTGCGCTCTTTTTATTTATTGTGTACACTGGATGAATTCCTTCGTAAATAACAATTAGGAACTAATACGCAATTTTATAGTACTGTAATAGCATTGGTAGTGTTTGAATTTGTTTTGCTTTTCATTTAAATACATAATTTATTACTCAGTTTGTCTTTTTATACCTTTTTAACTATTTCCATGAAACTTTGGCTAATTTGGCAGCTGCTTAATTGGGGCAAAATGTACTGGTTCCAATGTGCCCCAATTAACGAGAATCCACTGTATTTTCTTTACTGCTGTTTCTTCAAAAAACTATGTTAAATGTAGCAAACACAAACCTTTATATAAATCTGTGTTGGTTATTTACACTTATAAAATCAGTATTTGTTAATAAAAGTATTTTTGTGCTATAGCAACACACACAAAATGCTGTAGGAATTCAGCAGGCCAGGCAGCATCAATGGAAAAGAGTACAGTGGATGTTTCAGCCCAAGACATCAACTGTGCTCTTTTCCATTGCTGCTGCCTGGCTTGCTGAGTTCCTATAGCATTTTGTGCGTTTTGCTCGGATCTCCAGCATTTGCGGATTTTCTCGTTTGTGTTTGTCCTATAGCCCCTGTTTGAACCATTGATAATTCATTTCCTTCACTTGCTTATACTGTATACAACATAAGATTAAAAAAAGGGGCCAGGGTAAGCCATTCAGCCACCCCATCCCCCAAGTATGTTCTGTCATACATTATTATCATGGCTAATCTTTTCTCTCGGTGAAATTTTCGAGCTGTATCCCTATATTTCTTGATTCTCTGATTGTCTCAAGATCTATCAATCTTTGCTTTCAATGAACACAACTGAGACTGTATAAACCTCTGCCACAGACAAATCCAAATGTTTACCGTCCTGCGAGTGAGTTTCTCCTCATCTTGCTTCTAAACAGCCTATGCCTATTTCCATGAGAATTATTTACACTCTTCTAAACTCTGTAGATTATTGGCCCAATCTGCTTAATCACCCCTCGGAGGCAAATCCCATCCCTGGAGTCAGCCCAGCTATAAAAAAAATCCTCCAGGTGCAGTCTCATTGAAGCCCTATACGTTTTCCTTACCTATCCCTGTAGTTAAAAACACCTATAATAAGAAGGAATGTACACTTTGACCACCCACCCCCACCCTCACTTGATCACTTGCAGCTCCTGCATTTGAACTATTGATGGCTTGTGTATTAACATTACTCAATCACGCAACCTATCCTCATGCTCTCTAATCCAAAGATTCTATGCACCTACCATGCTCTGTATAAAACACCTATCTCTGGCATCCCCCCCCCCCCCATGTTTTCCTTGAATCACCTTAAAATTCTGTCTTTTCAGTGGCATCTTGGGAAAAATGTGCTGGCTGTCCACTCTACCTACGCCTCTTATCAATTTACACACCTCAATCAAATCACCTCTTATGATCCTTCACTCTAAATAAACCTCAACCAAATTGTTAATTGCAAAAGGGGGGGAGCCCAAGCACTGATACCAGTGACACCCAATTATCACAAACTGCCAACCTGAAAGTGATCTGTTTATTCCATTGTTTGCTTTTTATTTAGTAGCCAGTTCTCAATTCATGTCAATAACAAAAACAGAAAATACTGGAAGCGTTCAATAGTTGAACCACTATGCCTAACGATAGTGGTAGAATTAATACCTTACGTCTGAAACCTTTTGTCAAGATAGATGCTGACTTGCTGAATGTTTGCAGCGTTTTCTATTTTTGATCAGTACAGTACTCCAATTACATAGGCTCTAACCTCACTAGTTACCTCCTGTGTAGAACCTGATTGAAAGCTTTCCAAAAATCCAGTAACTCACATCTATTCCATTAGTCATATTTCGACTCCGGAAGATTCATCAGACATGATTCCTGAAGTCTATGTCGACTCTATTCCATCCTATTACTTTTTTTCCAAGATGATCTGTGAATACTTTGAGTAATGACCATGTACGTGCTAGTTAGGTGCAATAAGGCAAAACCTGAGTTTCATATCTAAGTAAATGTTGAAAATTAATATTCTATGTAGCTTTAGTGAGGAAAGAAAATGCAACACGATCTGAAAAAAAATGTAATACTGGGAATTAAAAGGGTCTGGTTTATATTTTGCTTGCCTTTGATTGGGCTCGAGCACGTGGTTAAAATGGGAGGCTGCACGCGCGCTCATTTAGCGCCGAGCTCGCGCTGCGCGATCGTTCCCAGGGCCGAGGTTGGAACCCAGCCGCGCGCCCGCCCGCCCGCAGTCACATGATTTCCGAATAGTCCAATGGGCGAGTGCCGGTCCGATTCAAATCGCCTCGTGGAGCTCTCCAGTCGGAACGGTTATTTGGAGCCGTGTTGTCACTGCTTTAGAGTTGCTTAGCCCACGTCGAGCAGGCAGACATGTCGAACAAACAAATTTACTACTCGGACAAGTATTATGACGACCAGTATGAGTACAGGTAAGTAGTTATGTCACCTCAAGTGATGCGCAATGGTTTCTAAGCGCCTCGACTCTGCAGTGAATGGGCGGAAGGTAAACACTGGTTGTTCCGACGCCGGGAGCTGACGTTTATATACATGTTTCTCTCCAATGATCGGGGAAGGTGACCCGGGTTTTGGGGCTGGTGAAGAGCGTTACGGCTCGACTCCATGGCTGGGTGAGCGCGAGCCGTTTGCCGCTGGTGTGTGACGTCAGGCACGGAGAGGGCGCGGTTAACGGACCGACGCCATCTTGCCGCCTGCTGCGCTCCGGTCACTGTGCTTACCACCGCTCCTCAGAGAGGCCCAAAGCTGCGCTTGGCTTCTGCCAATGGCTGCCTTCCATCCTGCTTTACTGGCCTATTTGCTGACCTGTAAACAGCCCAGCCGTTAGCGGTGCGGTGGCGAAAGACCGGCATTGAGGAAAGGTGCTCAATGGCCACTGGTTGAGGGCTGCTGATTCTTAATACTTAATGCATTGAGTCGGAATCTGAGATTTCTGCTTTTTTTTCATTCTTGAAGTAGGTTCTGGATGGACCTCGAACTGACCCATGAATTGCTATCTCCATAGGCGCTGCACAACTATGTTCCCCCTTCCCCATTTCGGTACCTACTATACTTGGCCTGTTTATTTCTAGTTGATAAAGTGCACAATTTTGGGCATCAACTAAATTGCAAAAATATCTTCTGAATAATAATCAATGAATGGCATGTTCTGACGATGGGCTTTTGACATGAAACATTAAATCTGTCTCCGCGAAAGCCAGTGAACATGTTGGGGTATTTCCATCTGCAGTTTTCCCCCTTTCATCAGAAGTTAAGTTGTAGTTTGTACCGTAATAAAAGTCTGCTGGGTAGTGCTGAACATGTTACTTAATCACATCAGTATATTGTGCTTCTGAAGTACAGAAGAACTGTGGGGTTCAAAATTCAAAGTAAACTTATAAAAATGTTTTATTGAGGTACAGTGTGGAATAGGCCTTTCAAGCCATGCTGCCTAACAATCCCCAGACTTAATCCTAGTCCAATCATGGGACAATTTACAATGACTAATTAACCTACCAGCTGGCAGGTAGGTCTTTGGACAGTGGGAGAAAACCAACATGATCATGAAGAATGTACAAACTCCAGTGTGCAGAAGACAAACTGCAGATTTGAATTCTTATTCTCAGTATTGTCAAAGGGATCGTAGAGTGTAGTGGTGAATGAAGTTGTGCATGCTGGTTCAGGAAACTGATAGGGCCCTGTACTGGGCCTTCAGCCTACAATGTTGTGCTGACCTTTTAATCTACTCTTAAGATCAAGCTAACACTTCCCTCCTACATACTCCTCCATTTTTCTATTGTAGGACAATAACCTCAACCTTGTAGTGTGGGAACCAAGGCAACTGCTCCTCCTACCTGTTGGCAAACATGGGGGGAATCTTTGGGTGCTGCACTTTTTGTAGTGGCGTGCCATGTAAATGTACTCAATGGTGGGGAGGGCTATGCCTGTAATGCACTGGGCTGTATCCTCCAGTTTCTGTAGCTTTTTCTATTCCTGGAATTGGTGTTTCTATACCACAGATCATGATGCAACCAATTTGGACACTCAACTGTGTATGGAAGTTGGTCAAAGTTTTTGGAGACATAACAAATCTATGTGAACTTATAAGAAAGTAGAGGCATTGTTGTACCTCCTTTGTGATGACACTGTGTGCTGGTCTCAGGACAAATCCTCTGAGATGAGATTTTGCTAATGGGGGCTTAATGATACTAATTAGATCAATTGGTTCAAAAGGGCAGAAACAGGCTGTCTGTGTCAGCCGTCAATAACACCCATCTATACCACCTAAGTTTGACCCATTGCCTTCTATATGGTGACATTTGGTGTCTTGGAATGAGGTGCCTTCTGCAGCTTTAGATGGTGCATTCTGAATTTCAACTAAATATTCAAGTCTCTTGTTTCTTACTTTACCTATACCTTCTGGTTATAGTCACCTTTGCTAATTTAAAAAAACATCTGCGCTATCTATCCCCCTCATTGTGTGCCTCAGTCAAGGCATCCATCCCCATCTATGATCTAAAGAAAATACACATCTGAATTTTTTCTCATTATAATTGAAACACCCCTGGGGGCAGCATTTGTGTGCTGTCTCATGTATTCACATCATACAGTGTGATGACTGGAATTGCACATTATTCCAGCTGGTATCATACAGTTGTGCCTTTAATCTCCTTGTGTTTGTTTCTGAACCAATAAAACCATCTGATATGTTGCATTATCCACTGGAGGTACTACTGCAGCCTTTATTGGGCAATGAACAGAAGAACCTTGGAATGCCATGTAGTTCATTTCCCTCCTTGTAAGCATCTTTATCACCTTAAGCTAAAGAGCTCAGCTTTCCAACACAAAGGTAATTTTTAAAAATCAATTTGCCAAATTTTCCTGGGTCCAATTGGGCTCTTGCCTTTATGTTCCATTTTCCAATAAGGGAACTTGTCAAAGGCAACAATGAAGTTCACAGACTACATCAGTCATGCTAATGCCACTACTCACTAAGCCAGCTCTGGAAAAAATTCAGTTCAATTGGTCATATGGATCTCTAAAAGTTGTGCTACTGTTTTTGCCTAAAATATCTGCTCTCTTTAGATGCTGCTTGATCTGCTAGATACTTCCCAAGTTTTCTGTTGTTTGATTTTGGCCCAAGTGCTAAGAGTTCAGCTCAAGATTGAAGAGAGGGAGATGGGTTACTGAGTTCTGGAATGTAATTTAGGGTGTAAGTAATTGGGCAAACTAACAGAATATTAAGTTTTTCGGGAAGGATAATTGGAGGTGTTCTGCTTCAGTTATAGAGGATGCTACATGTGTATATTGGTATTCATACTAATAAGTATGGTATTGGTAAATTTAAGGTGGTTCCATGAAGGTCTCATTGGATTAATCGGCATCTATGGAAGCGGAGGAATGATCATGGTTTTTTCCCCCTACACCTAATTTTTACATTTGTGTCCTATTATTAATATCTCCTGTGAGGAGACCAGACCTTTGTAGGTGCAGTCTTATCAGGGTTGAATTTAATGCTGGGGCATAACTTGTTGATTTTTATTACACAAGGACACCAAGGTCTATTAATGTGCAAGACTTCAATCTCTCCCATTCAATGGGGGAGAATAATCTAATGAGCTGACTTCCCATTTTTCCATTGTATTGAATCTGCCATGTCCTTGTCCATTATCAACAGCAAAGTCCTGTCATTCCTATCATTGATCATCTTTGTAAAGAGCAGACAGCTCAGATCTTACCCTTGTGGCATTCACCAGTCACAACTTCCCAACTTGAAGATGACCTATTCATATTCCCTGTATTCATGAACACTCCACAACCAATTTTTTTTTATATTTGTATTATATTTTATATTTTTATAAATAAAAATATATTTTTTATTTTTATATTTATATACGCAAACCAGGGCATTATAATATGGAGAGCAGGCTCCCCCTCTCCTTGCATCTGATGAATCCAAAGGAATTTTGGATTGCACTTTGGAAGAATAAACCAAGGTAGAACATACAATGGTAAATGATAGGGCACTGAGGAGTGCAGCAGAACAGGATCTGGGAATACAAATACATAATTCCCTAAAAGTGGCATCACAGGTAGATAGGGTAGTAAAGAGGGCTTTTGGAACATTGGCCTTTATAATTCAAAGTATTGAGTATAAGAGTTAGAATGTTATGGTGAGGTTGTATAAGGCATTGGTGAGGTCGAATTTGGAGTATTGTGTGCAATTTTAGTCACTGCATTACAGGACGGGTATTAATAAGGTTGAAAGAGTGCAGAGAAGGTTTACAAGGATGTTGCTGGGACTTGAGAAACTGAGTACAGAGAAAGGTTGAATAGGTTAGGACTTTATTCCCTGGAGTGTAGAAGAATGAGGGGAGATTTGATAAGGTATATAAAGTTGATGGGTATAGATGGAGTGAATGCAAACAGGCTTTCTCCACTGAGATTAGGGGAGAAAAAACCAGGAGGCATGGGTTAATGGTGAAAGGGGGGGGAAGTTTGAAGGGAACTTGGGGGAGCTTCTTCACACAATGGTGGGAGTGTGGAATGAGCTGCCAGATGAAGTGGTAAATACAGGCTCACTTTTAACATTTGAAAAAAACTTGGACAGGTTTATGGAGGGATATGGTCCAGGTGCAGGTCAGTGGGACCAGACAGAAATGGTTTGGCACAACCAAGAAGGGCCAAAAGCCCTGTTTCTGTGCTGTTATGTTCTATGGAATGGCAAGGACTGAGACTATTTGGCACCAGTGGTGATTGTAGGCTTGCCAGCCAGTCTTGAACTCCAATGTTGGACTACCTTAGACTACAGCAACTGATTTCTTTACAGGGTTTACTCTTGAAGCCTTCCTCATGAGTGGGTATAACCACAAGGCAGTGGATGTTTGCGTCCAGAGTTTTCCTTCTAAATAAGCTGCCAGCCACAGTTGACGAACTTAACCTGCCCAAATCAACTGTTTTCAAGGCACCAGTAACCTGTGTTTGCCCCTTCTTCAGTAGAAACTGTTTTGTTGGGTTTGGTAGCTAAGCCATACATGAAGGCCAGGAGCTGGATTTGGTTTTCAGATGCTATTTGAGAGACATACCATTGGGAGCATTTAATAGGTAGTGGAAGCTTAACCCACTACTGGTTATGACCACTTTAAAGTCCCATGTTTGCCACAAGGGATTATTAACCCAAGTTAGATAAGACCCATTTCAGATCAAAGTCCTGAAAGTTCAGATATCTCACCCTGGCCACCCTTCCTTAAATAGTGGATTTTAATACATTCCATTCTGTGAAATTGTTAAAACAGAAGTCCTTGGTTGTCAATCATTTTTTAGTTCACTGATGTTTAAGGTAAATGTATTTTTGTTAGCAAGTCTATATGACAGTGTTACAGAATTATTGATTATATAACCAGAACTTCTTTTTTGATTCAAAAACAGGCATGTTATGTTGCCCAAGGAGCTTGCAAAGCAAGTACCAAAGACTCATCTTATGTCTGAGGATGAATGGCGGAAACTAGGTGTGCAGCAGTCTCTGGGCTGGGTCCATTACATGATGCATGAACCAGGTATTCTCTTTTAATCAATAAGAACTTGTATAGACTTCTCAAAGTTCATGCAATTAAATGTCTGCTATTGAAATAACTTGTCTGCTTCCCAGTCCATTATTCAATTTCTTGTCTTGTGATTTATTTTTGAAGTTTGTAAGACTAGCAGAGTGAAGTATATTGTAAAATCTCTTGCGAGACGTAATGACACTTAATAGAAGTCAAAAACAAACTAAACAACTTCCTCACTTTTCTGCTGTGGAAACTGGCACATGTTGCTGAATGTTTGGATGTACAAGAAAGGTCAGTAGTATGTGGGCATGACAATGGGGAGGAAAAACATGACTTCAGAAATGGAGAAAGAACCATGTTGCCCACAGTTGGTTTGGAGGTATTAGCTCAACTCTAAATATTTGCCATGTTTTTGGGTATTAAATGTTATTTTAAAATACAAGCCCCATGTGCAAAATAAATTGCACAGATGAATTCTTCAGGCTATTTTCCTATAAATGTGCAACTGAAGGGGCAAGGTTCATCCCAGATAAGCTGATTTTTAAAATTTAGTCTTGTATCAGTTTGCATGATTTCACTTGAAGGTGTTTGTATGGTGGTAGTGGAAATGGGGTGTTGGATGGAGGCTTTTCATGATTTGAAAAGAGTGATTGCCTGTCCAAGGGATGTTTCATTTATAATGTTAAAAAGGTGCTCAAATTGTTCTCCATGTCAAATTAAATGTTAATAGTGCTGTTCTGCAATGTATCAGATTTTCTCCCCTCACTTTTAAACTGTACTTTTTAAGTGGACTGAAAGTAATATGTTGGGTCAGAATGAAACAAATGTACCATTGAGGAAATAATTTTATATTGAGTACAGAATATTCTGTACAGAAGTAACTTTTTCCCTTGGTTAAGTCCTGTTTTTTAAGACCTGATTATTTAATGTTTATACTGAAGGACTAGGAATCGGGCAACAATACTTGTAAATTAACACTGCTTTTTATTTCCAGAGCCCCATATTCTACTGTTCCGAAGACCTCTTCCTAAGGACCAGGAAAAATAAATCTTCATTTTCTGGAAATTTCTGGGACTTCATGTAAATATTGTAGTATTCAATGAATACATTAAAATTGTACAAATTCATTCAAACCTGTGTATGAGCTGTATTCTAAACAGCAATAGAGCTCATTGTGGTGCAGCGGGTTTAGACTGCTGTGAGACATATTTAAAAACAAAAGTACAAGGAGTCAAAATGATGTTGGTTCCACTCTTTAAAAAAAAATTAAAAAAAATTATAGTTTCTGTTAACTTTTTCCTGTAAACTCCATTTTGTCTTGTTTTCTTGATTGATGCAGTTGTGAATAAAAAAAAAATTAAAAATTGTGTATTTGGTTTAAGTTTTTTTCGGGGGGTGGGGGGGGGGTATTAAGTAAGTACATGCAATAGACCCAGATTTTGAATTTGACTCCCAAGTCTGGTTTGGTGTTCATTTTTTGTAAATGTAACAACTTTCAATGGACTGGATGTTATTTGCTAAATAAATATTACTATGTCTATAATTTCCTTCCAGTTGGTTGTAGATTACAGGGCTTTGAACACTTTTCCAAATAGTTATGGTCTCAGTTCATGTGATTTTGCTGGTATAATCTAAACTAGACAATGTTCTCAAATTACTTGGCAGAATTCATGTCATGACTTCCTTGTCCACTCATCCTTTCATACAGATCTCCCACCTGGTACACAAACTGCAAGTGTAACAAATGTTACACCCACTCTACACCATCTCCCTCACTACCAATCAGAGCCTCAAACAGTCCTTCCAGGTGAGGTAACACTTCATTTGCATGCTTACAAGGATCATCTATTATCTGGTGCTCCTGTGCAGCTTCCTATACATTGAGACCCAATATAGATTGAGGGATGCTTTGAAATGCACCTTCACTCTGCAAAAGACCAGTGGCCACCCATTTAAATTAGAACATAAAATAGTACAGTACAGGCCCTTTGGCCCACAATGTTGTGCTGATCCTTAAACCCTGCCTCTCATATCCCCTCCCCCACCTTAAATTCTTCCATATTCCTGTCTGGTAGTCTCTTAAATATCAATTTCTTGTCCATGACCTGCTCTACTGCCATAATAAAGCCTCACTGAGGTTGGAGGAGTAACACCTCCTTTTCCATCTGGGTAACCTCCAATCTGATGGCATGAACATTGATTTCTCTAACTTCTGGTAAGCTTTCCCTTTTTTCCATTCCCCATTCTGGTATCCTTCTCAACCCTACTCACCAGCCCATCTTCCTCCCTTTGATGCCCCTCCTCCTCCTTCCATCTATCACCTCCCAGCTTAATTTTTTTTTGGTTATTTAGGACATGTCTATTTCAAAAGATTGCTATCAATGATCTACATTTTAAAACCACCTGTGTACTGGGGCTTGATCTTAATTTTGACAGCAGTAAACGGTTACAAAATTGGTAATCCTAAGATTTGGAGAGCTAACATCAATTTTGAGGATGCCTTCTATTAAACTTTTATATAGCTCTATTCTGATTTTATAACTCTGCTTTTACAGTGCTAGAGTGCACACAAGCAATAAAAGAGCTGTAATTCTAAATCTTGCATCCAAATAAATAGTAACATTTCTGTCCATTCAGTGTTGTACAAAAGACTCCATTTGAGATTTGGAGAACAGGATATTCATTGGTAACACCATGGGTAAAATGTCCACCATTGTTATCCAGGGATATCTAAATGAAAGGTACTATTGCTATGAGAACAGGGGCTTGGGACTAATTGTCCCTTGACTACTCAGGTTTTTCAGCTACCTGTAAAGTACAATTAAAAATGTTCTATTTGCCTAGATCTTTCTATTTATGATTCAGGGCAAGGCAGTGGTCCAGTGTGTCTGCTAACCATTTTGTAAGCTACCTTCTGACTCTCACTATCCCAATGCAAACTTTCTCTTTTAGGTGTACTATGATTTTTTTTAAACTGAGTAGTATAATGGGAGTATTTTCATTTTTTTAAAAATATTTGTTTGAAAACAACAGGAAGATTGGAGTAGGTATATGCCATTTAATCTTTTGAGCCTGCTGTGTCATGTGATCATTGCAATGTTTCACTCAGTACCACATAGCCATGTTCCCTGGAAATCTAGATATAGAAATGTGCCTCATTCTTAAATATATTCATCAATTTTGTATCCACTGCATTCTTTGATAGAGAATTCCACAAATGCACCACTGCGTGAAGAAATTTCTCCTTGTCTGAAATATCTTTCTCTATATGCTGATACTGTGACTCCTCATGCTCTTGATATCATATTCTCCCAACCAAGGGGAAACTCCCTCTCTATCTGGTTTGTCTAACACTGTCAGCACTTAATTTTTGTTTCAGAGATCCACTGTGGTTGTTCTAAATGTTAGTTAATCAGACCTAGACAATCCATTCTTGCCTTGACATTCTACCATACCAAAAAATTAGCTTGGTGAGTATTGGTTCACTAACTCCATAGAAAATATATTCTACTTAGGGGAGCTGTAAACCACGGTTATTTCCATAAACATGCTGGAAATCTGGAGTAACACAAAATACTGGAGGAACTCCACAGGTCAGGTGGCATCTATGAAAATGAACCAACAGTCGAGCCGGGCCAAGATCCTTCATCGGGACCTAAAAATTGATAGGTGAAGCCTGGGGGGGAGAGATGAAATGAGAAGCTGGGAATTGATAGTGGAAAAAGTAAAAAAGCTGAAGAAGGAATCTGATAGAGGAAAGGCAACCATGGGAGAAAGAGAAGGTGGAGGGACACCAGAGGGAGGCAATGGGCAGGTGAAGAGAATAGGTGAGAAGGGAGTCAGAATGGAGAATGGGAGAAGAGCCAATATTCTGGGTAGTCTCCAACCTGATGGCATAAACATCAATTTCTTCAACTTAAGGTAATTCTCCCCTCTTCAATTTACCACTCTGCCCACTCCCTTACTTCTTCCCTTCACCTGCCTGTCACCTCCCCCTGGTGGCCCTCCTCTTTCTCATGTGGTCCACTCTCTTCTATAAGGTTCCTTCTCCAGTTCTTTACCTTTTCTATTGCCTTACAGCTTTTTACTTACCCCGCCCCATGCCTACCTTATTCTGGTTTGTTCCCCCTTCCATTCTAATCCTGATGAAGGGGCTTGGCCCAAAATATTGACTTTATTCATAATGCTGCCTGACCTGAATTTCTCCAGTATTTTGTGTGTGTTGAAGGATCAACATAATGGGTCCTTGAAGGCTAATATGGACAACAGTGGGTTGAAGAGCCTCTTTCCATGCTGTATGACTCCATTATTATAATTATTTGATACACCTTTTACAAACTACAAATAGGTAAAGATATTGAATTTCAAATTGGAAAGAAGAGCACTATTTTAAAATATTCTTAGTTTGGTAAAAAAAATGTCAAAACAATGAAAGGTAATAGTTTTAAAAACCACATGTATTTCATAAACAATGATGAAATATTTGAAGATATAGAACTTAAGGATAAAACATTTCCAAAAAACAGATAATAATTAACAATTTGAGAATGGTTACTTCATTGCCTCAGCACCTTTGTTGATCTTTCTCACAATACAGCTTGCTTGGAGCTGATGTATATGATAAATGGGAATCTATTCACTCGTTCAGAAGCAAAGTCACCTTAGCATCAGTCATCATCGAGTTGTTCACTAAAGTGTCTGAGAATGGTCTCTGCAGTTAGCATCTGCAATGTTGCATTCCCTCCAGTAGGTTCCTCCATATATTGATAAAGGAAACTTTCTTGGACACATTACAAATTCCACTCTGTCTGAGCTTTTTACACTAACTATGCTTGACCCTATAAATATTCAAATTTCCCTCTAATATTACACTATTATGTTTATAACTAGCTACAGTCTCTATTTATCTGCTCTTTCAATTCATGTTGAATTGAGCCTATAATATCCCATCCGAGTTTTTAAGGTCTGCTCATAAAGCTTCACTGGATAATCCCCCACCAAGAATATCCTCTCTAATGACCATTGTTATGTCCCCTTTCATCAGGAAGGCAACTCCCCCTCTTAACTGGTCATGTCTGTAGCACCTGTATCCTGGAACACTGAGCTGCCAGTCCTGTCCTTCCTTCAGCCATATTCCTGTTATGGCTATGATTTCCCATTCCCCAGACCCAATCCTTGCCCTACGTTCATTTGCCTTACTTGTCAATCTTCTTGTGTTGAAATAAATGTAATTTCAACCTATGGTCTCTCTCTTGCTTGTGCTCCTGTCTGTCTGATGATTAAACTTGCTTTCATTGGCTATAATATCATTCCCCAGTTTCTCATTGGCCACTCTTGCTCACGGTTGAACCCCACTACCTCTCAAGTTTAAACTTTTGCAAATAGCACTAGCAAATCTTGTTTCCAGAATATTGGTCCCCATTCACTTCAGGGGCAATCTGTCACTAGAAGAAATCCCAATGATCCAAGAACTTGAATCCCTGTCTGCTGCACCAATTTCTCAGCAATGCATTCACCTGAGCGTGTAGAGATAAATTTGTAGAGAGATCACAGACTGTTACAAGGAACATAAGATCGTAGCTGATTTTAACTTTCCACACTTTGACTGGGTCTCCCATATTGTAAAAGGACTAGATAGGTTAGAGTTCGTCAAATGTGTTCAGGAAAATTTCCTTAATCAGTATATAGAAGCCCCAATGAGAGAGTGTGCAATATTTAATCTGCTATTTGGAAATGAAACAAGACAGGTGAGACAAGTTTGTGTAGGGGAACTCTTTGCAACTAGTCATCATAATGCCATTAGTTTCAAAGTAAATATGCAAAAATGTGTAGGGAAACTTGATTCTCAAGAGATATTGAGGCCCTGGTTTAGAAAAACAAGGGGGTGTCTAGTAGGTATAGACAGACGGGAACAAATGGGGTGCTTATGGAGTATAAGAAATGCAAGGGAAGAAAGAAATCAAGAGGGCTAAAAGAAGGCATGAGATTGCCTTAGCAATCAAGGTGAAGGAGAATCCTAAGGGATTCTACAGATATGATAAGAGCAAAAGGTTTGCAAGGGACAAAACTGATCCTCTGGGAGATTGGAGTAGTAATCCATGTGTGGAGCCGAAAGAGATGAGGGAGATCTTAATTTTTTTTTGCATCTGTATTTACCCAGGAGCCAGACACACAGAGTCTATAGAAGTGAGGCAAAGTGGCATCAACCATGGATCATATACAGATTACAAAGGAGTAGGTGTTTGCTGTCTTGAGGCTAATTAGGGTGGATAAATCTCCAGGGCTTGACAAGGTGTTCTCTCGGACCCTGTAGGAGGCAAGTGCAGAAATTGCAGGGGCCCTAGCAAAGATATTTAAATAATCCTCAGTAACAGCTGAAGGATTGGAGGATAGCCAATGTTGTACTGTTTAAGAAAGGCTCCAAAAGTAAATCAGAAAATTATAGGTCAGCAAGCCTGACATCAATAATGAGAAAGTTATTGGAAAGCAGTCTACGGGACGCCCTGCTCTGCTGGGTGAGAAGCTGACAGTGATGCAGGTGGATGCTTCCCTGGTGTCATGGATTATTGATCACCTGACTGGCAGACCACAGTACATGCGCTTGCAACACTGTGTGTCAGACAGAGTGGTCAGCAGCACTGGTGCTCCACAGGGGACTGTCTCCCTTCATCTTCACCATCTACACCTCGGACTTCAACTACAACACAGAGTCTTGCCATCTTCAGAAGTTTTCTGATGACTCTGCCATATTTGGATGCATCGGTGGGAAACTTTGTCACATAGTGCAAGCAGAATCATCTGCAGCTTAATGTGAAAAAGACTAAGGAGCTGGTGGTGGACCTGAGGAGGGCTAAGGCACCGGTGACCCCTGTTTCCATCCAAGGGGTCAGTGTGGGCATAGTGGAGGATTACAAATACCTGAGGATACGAATGGACAATAAACTGGACTGGTCAAAGAAGACTGAGGCTGTCTACAAGAAGGGTCAGAGCCGTCTCTATTTCCTGTGGAGACTGAGGTCCTTTAACATCTGCCGGAAGATGCTGAGGATGTTCTACGAGGCTGTGGTGGCCAGTGCTATCATGTTTGCTGTTGTGTGCTGGGGCAGCAGACTGAGGGTAGCAGACACCAACAGAATCAACAAACTCATTTGTAAAGCCAGTGATGTTGTGGGGGTGGAACTGGACTCTCTGACGGTGGTGTCTGAAAAGAGGATGCTGTCCAATTTGCATGCCATCTTGGACTATGACTCCCGTCCACTCCATAATGTACTGGTTAGGCACAGGAGTACATTCAGCCAGAGACTCATTCCACCGAGATGTAACACTGAGTGTCATAGGAAGTCATTCCTGCCTTTGGCCATCAAACTTTACAATTCCTCCCTCGGAGTGTCAGACACCCTGAGCCAATAGGCTGGTCCTGGACTTATTTCCACTTGGCATGATTAACTTATTATTATTTAATTATTTATGGTTTTATATTGCTATATTCTTTCACTATTCTTTGTTGGTGCAGCTGTAACGAAACCCAATTTCCCTCGGGATCAATAAAGTATGTCTGTCTGTCTGTCTATGAGTATTTAGATAGACATGGACTGAATAGGGATAATCAGCATGACTTTGTGCATGGTAGGTTGTGTCTAACCAATTTTATAGAGATTTTTGAGAAAGTCACCAGGAAAGATGATGAAGGCAAAGCAGTGGATGTTGTCTACATGGTCTTTAGCAAGGTGTTTGACAAGCACCCGTACGAGTGGTTGGTCAAGAAGATTCAGTCGCTCAGCATTCAAGATGAAGTAGTAACTTGGGTCAGAGAGTCGTAATAGATGGTTACTCTCTAACTGGAGGCCTGAGACTAGAGGGGTGCCAAAGAGATCGGTACTGGGTCTGTTGTTGTTTGTCATCTATATCAACGATCTGGATGATAATGTGGTTAACTGAATCAGCAAATTTGTGGATGACATCAAGATTGGGGGTGTAGTGGACAGTGAGGAAGACTTATCAGAGCTTGCAGCAGGATCTGGATCAGCTGGAAAAATGGCAGATGGAATTTAATGTAGATAAGTGTGAGGTATTGCACTTCAGTAGGATCAACCAGGGTAGGTTTTACGCAGTGAAAGAGGAAGAGGAGTGCAGTAGAACAAAGGGATCTGGGAATACAGGTCCATAATTCATTCAAAGTGGTGGAACTGGTAGATAGCATCATAAAGAAAGCTTTTGGCACACTGGGCTTCATAACTCAAAGTGTTGAGTACAGGAGATGGGATGTTATTTTGAAATTTATAAGACGTTGATGAGGCCTAATTGGAAGTATTGTGTGTAGTTTTGGTCACCTACTTCATGTAAAGATGTAAATAAGGTTGAAAGAGTACAGAAAAATTACAAGGATGTTGCTGGGGCCTGAGTTATAAGGTCTCCTTCCTTACCTCTCCTGGTGGTCATACAACTATTTGTAGCCTGTACTTTGCGTGTGACCACCTCTCTAAAGCTCTTGCCTCTGAGATCTCAGCATCCCAGACAATCTTAAATACATCCAATAATGCAGCTAGGTTCATTTCCTACAATAGTCATCAGGGACACCGGCAGTCTCCCTGATCTCCCAAATCCTACAAGAGAAGCGTGCCACCAACTACCAGTTAGGTCAGTGGCAAATGGAAGAAATACCACCTAACTTCCATGTTGCTCAGCCCTGTAAGAATATTGTTAGTTTCAAAGTACAAAGTAAACTTTATTCTTCTTCTGCCTATATACTCAGCAAACGAGATCAATGAGGGGAGTGCATTTTCAAAGGGTTGTGATATTTCAGATTGCTGTACAAGATAATAAACAGTAGTGACTGTGCTCAGAACAATATTATCCTGGCTTTAAAGACCTTGGGATGTCCCAGTGTTGTAAAAACAATTAATTTCTCCTGCATCATTCTCACTAAAAGTTATGGTGAACTGCCTAATGTCACACCCAATATACAATCTCTGGCTATGCCAATATGTGAGCTCCAAAATCATCATTTTTTCATAATAAATTTTGAAACAGCACATTGGATGCTTTATTGAAATCTGAGAACAGTACATCTATAACCCATGTTACTTCTTCATAGTGGTCAAAGCCATGTTGGCTTTATCCAATTACTTTATATTTCTCCAGATGTTTTTTAGAGTCTGAGTCAAACAGCAGCAAAGCAGACTCTTCATGATGTCCTTCAACCACCATGTACAAGCCTTGGCTATTCTAGCGCTCATCCAGATACTTATTAAATATTGCCAGCGTAACTGCCTTCTTCAGCTTTTCAGGCATTGCAACCACCCGTCAAAGTGAAAACATTTTTTTCTCAGATCTCCTCTAATTCTTAAGTCCATGATTATAGTTGCTTATAAATACCTCTGTAATGGAGGAAAGTTTCTCATTCTCCAACCTGTCTATGCCCTCATAATTTCGCATAACCTCTATGACAGACTTCAGTCTCCACAATACAAGCAAAACAGCCTCCTGATCTCTCCTTAGAACTAAGAATTCCATTGCAAGACAACATCCTAATGAATATCATGCAGTAATAATTTTAATATTTCTAAAGTGTTCGCCATGAAGTTAACTGGCCTGTAGTTTCCTGCTTTCTCTTTCCTTTCCTTTTCAGAATTTGGTTCCTAACACTGGGCAGGTATCATGTTCAAAAATATTTCAATTAAGACATAGCAGAGGGTTATTTTAACGACGAAGGGTCTGGGCCCGAAACGTCGACAGCGCTTCCCCTATAGACGCTGCCTGGCCTGCTGTGTCCCACCAGCACCTCGTGTGTGTTGTTGTTTGAATGCGCGTCCTTCGGCCTGCGGGCCGCCGTAGTGAGGCGGGTATCGATGCTAATTATGACAGCGGAGCGAAAGTACGGTACAACCGTTTGAACCTCTCGTCATGGCTGAGCGGGGTGTGAGCCAGACAAAGGTGAGTCGAGCTCGCTGGGGGCATGTGTCTGTTCGGGGCGAAGGTTTTGGATCGATATGCTGAGATGTTGTCGGGCAGACGGCGCCAAGTGCGACGGGCCCTGTCCAAGCTGAACTCGGCGCGACGCTGAAGCCACGGGACACGGCAGGGTGGCCTCTGAGAAAGGGTCTCGGCCCGAAGCTTCGATCGATTCTGCCTGACTCGCTCAATTCCTCCAACATTTTTGTGTGTAGTGTTGAAGATTCCCAGTACCTGCTGTATCTCTTGGCGTGGCTTTTATGCTCTGTTAATTTGCTTTTTAAAATGCCCTTGTCGCCATTTATCTTTTCTGTACGCATTTGATGTAGTACGAGCAATTCATCTCAAGTTTAGTGAGAACGACGCGGGAGAAATAAATAATGTTTTACAACTCCGGGACGTCCCAAGCCATTTAAAACCAGGCGAATACTGTAAGCTCGGGCACTACTGTTTATCTTGCACAGCAGTTTGAAATATTGTAATCCTTTAAAATACATTCCCCTAATTTTTTTTCTACTTCCAAAAATATTTAGTGATTTACAGAACTAATGGGTACTGTTTTATTTGGCATTAATGCTGATACATGTGTTTGTGTGTTTTGCATAATAGGCGATCTGGCGCGTGGTTATGTTCCGATCAGTGAAACCAAAAGGATTTTGTGCAACATGAGTTTAAATAAAACTGATCACTGCATCTTGCATTGAACTGTGACAATGGCAAATTAGGACTGCTTAGATTAAAAGACGTATCTAAGTTGGTTTTAATTACAGTATCAGATACTCTATTCTGTAAGGCTGAAGCAGTGGTTCTTGATGAACATTTCTTTAGTGCTTTATAATTGTATATAGTATCAGTGATAGATCTGTAGGAATGATAGACTTCACCAGAAAATACGGGTTAAGCAAGAGTGAATAACAGATCTAAGAGCTGATTAAATAAAAATTTAAACCATTCTTGGATTGGAAATTCCACTGTCCCTTCAGGGATTTTAAAAAAACAGCTCAACAACTCTTAAGAGCTGAGGTCTAATTAAAAAGAAAACCTGTGACCTTTTAAAGAAACACCTGCAGAAAGATTGTGGACTGTACTTGCGTTAAGGGGCATAATCCAGATATTGCCCTAAAATTGCAGCTTCACATCATGCTTTGAGAGAACCAAATGCTCTAGATAAGCTCTAGATGTGGGCTTTGAGAAACAGCACAGCTGTGTTACAGTAAGGAGGCAACATTTCTAGTTACCTGGGATCTTTGTATATCGAAAGAGTTAGCTTCCACAAAACTGTGGCGAAATAGAGGGTCGATATGTTTGAATTTTGTCCAAAGAAGCTTTGTAGAAATGTCAACATCCAGGAGTGTTGTTTATACACATATTTGGCCTGTTTTTTGGTAGCAAAAGCAGGTGCTGATAAATATAAAAACTTTTTTTAACCAGTCAATGTACTCCCATTGTAAATACAAAATTTTAGGAAATCTTGAAGTAAAATTACACATTGTAGTTGTTTGCAGTTCTGGTTGCCCAGCTATAAGAAGAATGTCATTCATCTGGAAAGGGTGCCAAAAAGATTTGCAAGGATGTTCCTGGAGAGCTTAGGTTAATTAGAAGAGTCTGGATAGGTTGGGATGTTTTAGAGTGTAGGAGGCTGGGGGATGACCTTTATAGAGGTTTATAAAATCATCAGGTGTGTAGATAAGGTGAATGGTCACAGTCTCTTTCCCAGGGTAGGGCAGAGGTTTAAGGTTCAAGGGGAAAGATTTTCATTCTGAGGATGATGGGTATTTGGAATGATCTGCCAGAAGAAGCTGTAGAAGTGGGTACAATTAGAAAGATTTTCAAGACAAAAATCATTTAGACAGTTACATGGATATGAAAGGTTTAGATGGGCCAAACAGAGATAAATATGTCTGGCTTGAGTATGCACTTGGTTGGTATTGACCGGTCGGTCTGAAGGGCCATTTCTGTGTTGTACAGCTCTGACTATTAAAATTGCATCAGTCAGCTAAAACACGGATACCATCTGGGAAAGGTGAGCAGATTTAACATACTTACTGAGGCCAGTAGGAACGAAAGCATGAAAAATACTGTGTCAGACCAGAGGATTTTTTGCAATTTTTCTTTGGTTGTGGTCATGGGATTTTACCTTAAATGTGTGATCTCTCAGCCATAAAGTAAGAACAGGAGCTACAGTCAACCACAGAATTACTGTAGTCAGAATCAGGTTTATCTTCACTGACATATGCTGTGAAATTTGTTGTTTTGCAGCAACAGTACAGTGAAGGACATATAAGTTACAAAAAATTACAAGAATAAATGAATAATGCAAGACAAATAAGTTAGTCTTCATGTATTTAAGGACCATTTAGAAGTCTGATGACAGAGGTGAAGCAGCAGTTTTTAAATGTGATCTTCAGGCTGCTGTATCTCCTCCCCAATGGTAGTAACACGAAGAGTGCATGTCCTGGATGGAAAGGGTCTTTAATTATGAGAGCACATGGAAACTCAATGAAAATAGTAGAAGGAATGTACAAATCAACACACACAACTTGCTGGAGGAGCTCAGCAGGTCAGAGAGCATCAATGGAAAAGACTGATTAGTCAAAAGTTTTGGGCCAAGAGCCTTTTTCAGGACTGAAAAGGAAGGAATGGATGCCTGAATAAGAAGGTGGGGGGGTGGGAAGAGGCTGGAAGGTTATAGGTGAAGCCAGGTGGGTGGGAAAGGTCAAGGGCTGGAGAAGAAGGAATCTGATAGGAAAAGAGAGTGGACAATAGGAGAAAGGGAAGGAGGAGGGGACTCAGGGTAAGTAATAGACAGGTGAGAAGACGTAAAAGGTCAGAGTAGGGAATTGGTGGGGGGTGGGGTGGAGTTTGTTCACCGGAAGGAGAAATCTAATGCTATCAGGTTGGAGGGTACCCAGACAGAATATAAGGTATTACTTCTCCACCCTGAGGGTGGCCTCAACTTGGCACAAGAGGAGGCCATGGACTGACATGATGGGTTGAGAATGGGAATCAGAATGAATATGCTTAGCCACTGGGAAGTCCTACTTGTGGTGGATGGTGTGGAGGTGCTTGACGAAGTGGTCCCTCAGTTTATGACGCGTCATAAACGCGTCAATATAGAGGAGGCTGTGTCAAGAGCAGCAGATATAATAGATGACCCCTGCATATCCACAGGTGAAGTGTTGCCTCCTCACCTGGAAGGACTGTTTTGGGGCCCAGAATGGAAGTGAGGGAGGAGGTGTAGGGGCAAGCTGTAGCACTTGGGGCATTTGCATGGAGAAGTGCCTGGACGGAGGTTAGTGGGGGGGATGAATGGACAAGGGAATCGCAGAGGGAGTAATCCCTGCGGAAAGTGGAGGAAGGGAGAGGTAAAGATGCATTTAGTGATGGAAGCTGCAGAGGATAATGTGTTGGATGCAGAGGCTAATGGGGTGAGCGCAGATGTACAGGAAATGGAGGAGAGTGAACCATGTTATCCATCTTGTCAATGACTTTAGTTCTGTGGCAGTCTTGAGCTGCCCTAGCTCATATGTAATCAGCGTGCAAATAAATTATCATCTTTCCAGAGGGACTGTCTTAATAATGTCAAACTACACATAAACAGGAAAGTGCTCAGGAGGGATTGATAGATTTAAAATAAGTATATTAAGGTCAAACTGAATTAAGGCAGTACAGTCTTGATAATATCATCTAGAATGAATTGGATATTTGCAAATTGAACCCGGTTGGAGCAGAGATAAGTCAATAACATAATTGTACAACATCAACTTTTTCATCAGGTTGATGCAAAACAAATGTCTGATCGAAATACCCACTGTACTCTGAGCTCCATCAAAGTATGAGTTTTCCAGGAAAGAGAAATGTTTCAAGAACATTCCTTTGGACTGATTAAAAATAGTGTAACATTTTGATGACATGATCCAGACCCCATGACTGCTCCAAATGGAGGGAGATCAATTGGGAAGGTGTACATAATGGATCTTTGCAATGGGAGCACAGACACAATGAGCATGTAACAGAAGGTGTGCAGATCATCCTAAATAACCTCCCCACTTGCCCCACAAGTCACTGGACCCAAGAGCAGCAAAGTCTGTGGTTCCTACTATTCAACTATCTCAAAATCCATAGAGCCCCGATGGAATCATTTGGAAATCTGGAAAGACACAAACTAAACAAAAAAAAACAAATGTCAGTATGTTATTAAAACTGAAAATCAGATGAAGCTGCAATTCTAAAACCAGAAAGATAATGTCAAATATTGGGCAGTATTTAAAGGGGAAAAGTTATGTTTTAGACCAGGACATCAAATGTCACCTTTGGGAAGTTTTGTCAGAAAATCTGCAGGCTTCCAATGAATAACTGAGTTGAGAATGCCAAATAACATTTTTCCAGGAATCTCAGTTTTTTTTTGAGGTATTTATTGTCAGTTATAAAGATGAGAGACAAAAATATATTTGGCATTGAGAGGTAGTTAATCTGGGTAAATGACAACTGCTAAATCATTGAATGGAATTTGTTAAACCAAGAACAATTGAGTAATTTGAAACTAAAGGTCATAGATTATAGATGTTTAATGATACATCTAGTAAAAATTCAAAGCAACCTGTTTGCCCATAGTAATTGGAATGTGGAATATGTCACCATATGATCATACCTTTATTTGCAATGAAGGATAAAGTAAAAGAAGATGCAGGCATTTAAATAAGGAGATGTAAGAGTTAGTTTGCATGAAATATAAACAGCAGCTTAGATTGGTTGGGCCAAATGGCTTGTTTCTGTGTTCAAAGGTCCAATTTAATGTCAGAGAAATGTATACAATATACATACTTGAAATGCTTTTTCTTCGCAAACATCCACAAAAACAGAGAAGTGCCCCAAAGAATGAACGACAGTTAAATGTAAGAACCCCAAAGTACTCCCCCGCTCCTCTTCCTCCCGCGCGTAAGTGGCAGCAAGCAAAAATTCCCCTCCCCCCCCCCCCCCCGGCAAAAAAAAGCGAGCATCAGCTCTGCCACCGAGCACTCAAGCGTGAGCAAAGCAATAGTAAAGACACAGAATTGCAGTTACCCTAAACTGTCTGTGTTTCACCAGCATTAGACATACTGCAGATTCTCTCTCTCCCTAATAAGAGAGAAAGGGGTGTCTCCATTTTCCCATCAAACTGGGTGACGTAACAAACAACTCGCTGGTTTATGATGTTAGAAGTCCATTTCATCACTTTTTTTGAGCTCTGCCTGGAGATCACAAAGGTCCCAGGTCTTCGGGCCCACAGCAGTAGATTTTCCGTCAACATACGAGTCTCCTGCTGTGACGCCCGTCTCCAGAGCCCCGAGATCTTAGGTTTCGAAATTCGAGCTGGACTCTCAGGACGAACCCTTGGTGTGCCGATCAATGACCAGTCCTGAAACCCCGAGAACGGGTCCCTTTCCTGCAAAGAACCAAAGTCAGCTTGTAACTCCAGGTCAGGATCTTCAAAAGAACCCTGAAAGGGGAAAATAGAGATATTAAAGATGGAAGTAGAGCTGTTTCAGAAGATGCAAGCAAATGAGTCGCTGTTTAATGCCATCTTAACTTCTCTCCGCCTCCCCGTTATTAGTTCTACGTGAGTTAGACTTGCTCTTCATTCATCAAGGTCATGGCTGATTATTTTATCTGTCCGTAATTTTACCTGCAGTATCGCAATATCCATTGCTTATTATTTAGAAATCTATGTGATCTTTTGAATGAAAAATGGAAGAGATTCCAAATCCTTCCAGGGTACAAAATTGTAAAGATTCGCCATCACTGCTTGAAGAAATTTCTCCACATTAAATGACTTGTATCTTATTCTAAGATTATGATTTGAAACTCCTCCTTTTGAGCTCTGTAGGAATTTTTGAAAATTTCGTGGGAGTTCATTGTGTTCTTTTAAACTCTAGGTATACCGGTCCAGTTAAAAGCAAAACATCTTCACGTCACTTATTTTGGTTCTTTGGCTAATTACATTTACTGTCTGTTGCCTGATTCTTTTGTGTTTTTGCCAGAGGGAATAATTTTAAACCTCGTCATGTAATAATCAGAAGATATTGCAGCCTCTTCCTTTCTAGGGAAAACAACCCCAGCTTTCCCACTGTTTCTATATATGCATTGTATAGCCCTTTGTCCTTGGAATAGTTTGCTAACCTCTTCTGAAAGGGGGAAGATGCCAGAATAAAAAGATAGATTGGAGGGAAGGAGGTCAAGCCAAAAGATGATGGATGAAGCCAGGTGGGAGGAAGAGGTAAGGGTCAGGAGGAGAAGGAATCTGATAAGGAGAGGAGAGTGGGCCATGGAGAAAAGGAAGAAGGAAGGGCATGAGATGGAGATGATAGGCAGGTAAGAAGAAGAGGTAAAAGGCCAGAATGGGAAAATGAAGAGGGAAGGAAGTGGGAGGGGGAAAATTGCTAGAAGGAGAAATCGATGTTCATGCCATATGTTTTCATTACCTTGTCCACCTTTATCTCCACTTTCAGATACCCCATAGGTTTCTGTGTTCTAGAAACGCTTCCTGCTGTTTACATGTGCTATCTTGGTTTAGAATCTCAAAATGTATTACTTTGTGCTTGTCTGTGTTAAATTCCGTTTGCTATTCCTTTCTTTCTCTTCTCATTCTTTCTACCAAATACACCTTTTATTTTGTTCCACATTAAATTTCAAATGCCACCTGTATATCCTTCCACTGGCTTGTATGTCCTTTACTTTAAAAGACATTTGATCATTTAGTTAAAGGTGTTTTACAAATCACATTTTACACTCACCAAATGCTGATGAGATAAAATAAGTTTGGACTTTGTAATGCAACAGGTGCATAATTGTTTGTGTTCTCTCATTCTGTGCTGACAGCAGAGCCAAACGTGTCCTCTTGAAACCAAAACATTTCTTTTAAATGCTTCAGCCTCATATTAGCTATATTTTGTTTCAATGTCATTTTCTCTGCAGCTCAGAGTTGTGCATATGAACTGATTTGTAAATGCTTTTAGCCATTTATTTAGCTATTTTGTATGTCTGCCCTGAATGATCTGCAAGATTAAGGTTCATTTTATAATTTTTCCAGAAAATAATGTTTTAGTCACCAAAAAATCAACATTTTATATCCAACTTCTGTCCTTGCCAGTAAAGTCCTGATTTTAAAAAAAAGATACCAGTAATCTGTTGTTGATTTAAATAGTCGTATAACAGGATAAATGAAGGCAACACTATTTCAATGAGTTAGCACTTTTTTGCTAAGAAGGGTGTGGGTTTCCTATGCACTCCAAAGATTTGAACATGATATCTTGCTGACTATACAGTGCTGTTCTGTTGAAGGTACCTCCTTTAAATTGATAAGTTCAATGAAGGATTTTTTGGTGAATATCCCAGAGTACTATTTTGGTTTGATTAATTCCTGTTTTGTGTTCTATATGTACTTATATTTGTTATGTCAGTTGAAGTATAAGATATCTCCCATTCTTTTATAGGAGAGCAGATTATCAGCTGATGTTGAGCCATTTGTTCCAAAGCAGCAAGCAGTAGGATTGAGTTGGACTGAATCTGCTTCATTGCCCAGATATTTAACAACCTGCTATCCTTTCGTTCAAGATCCTTATGTGGATGGGTGAATATATTTAATACTTCTTTGTGCTGACAAAAAGTCATAATTCTGTACTTTACTAAAACAAAGATTGCTTTTATTCAGCATACTAATTATGGTGCCAAGAAGGATTCATTATAGCAGTGATGTGCAACAACTGGCCTGAGAATGTTTTAGTCTGGCTCACTTCAATGAGAGCTAAACTGCCCTCATTTGCGTTCTCCTATGTGCACTCAAGCATTTAATAGCTTTTGAATGTTTTTTTTCAACAAAACGTTAATTAAAATAATAGCGTATGTTTGTTTTAACAGCTAAGTACATCTATTTAATTGAATAAATCACCTGAAACTTGCATTCTTCTCCATTTGAAATGAGTGAAATTTGTGAGCCTGACCTAAGGCCCAACAGGACCAATAAAGTACCCAATACCGAATTTCCCTCGGGATCAATAAAGTCTGTCTGTCTGATTCAGTGGGCAGATTTTCTAGCATAACTGCATGATATTAGCAATTCAATGCCAGCATCAAAGAACAGTCAAACTCAGAGTAGTGAGAATCTCTCCGAAATTTTGGAGTTTTTGATTGTCTGAGCAATGCTTTCTGCAATAAAAGTATGCACCACAGGGTTATAGTAATGGGGAAAGAAGACTGAGAGAGAGCATCCAGTTTTTCCCGGAATTAAGGGAATAAGGAGAGATGAAGAGAATCTGATTGATAACTTTACAAATTTCTATCAGCTTGGATAGACAGGACCATTATTCCAAGCATAAAGTGTTGCACAGCAACCTTGCACTTAATGTCAATAAGACCAAAGAGCTAATTGTGGACTTCAGAAAGGGTAGGACAAGGGAACATGAACCAATCCTTATAGAGAGACCAGAAGTAAGAGAGTGAGCAATTTCAAGTTCCTGGGTGTCAAGATCTCTGAGGAACTAACCTGCTCCAAACACATTGCAGCTTTAACGAAGGCAAGGCAGTGGCTGTATTTCATTTCGAATTAGAGATTTGTTTGTCACCTAAGACATTTGAAAACATCTACAGGTGTACCATGGAGAGCATTCTGACAGACTGCATCACTGTCTGGTATGGGAGGCCCTACAGCATAGGATCAGAGGCTACAGAAAGTTGTAAAATTAAACATCTCTATCTTGGGTACTAGCCTCCATAGTATCCAAGTCATCTTCAAGGAGCGATACCTCAGAAAGGCGGCATCCATCATTAAGTATGCCCATCACCCAGGATGTGCCCTTTTCTCATTGTTACCATCAGAAAGGACGTACAGAAGCCTGAAGGCACACACTCAGCAATTCAGGAACAGCTTCTTCCCCTCTGCCATCTGACTCCTAAATGGACAGTGAACTGATGAACACAACCTCACTTTTATTATTTCTGTTTTGGCACTATTTTTAATTCAACTATTTAATATACTTACTGTAATTGATTTACTTGTTTTTTAAAAATTATTTATTGCACTGTACTGTTGCCACTGTTAACAAATTTCACGACGTGCGTCAGTGATATTAAATCTGATTCTGATAAATAAAATTAATTCAGATCATCAATCTAAAGATAGTAATTAGTGGTGTTTCTTAACAGGCCAGACTCCATCAGCATAGAGAGAAATAGTTAATATTTCCAGACAGTGACCTTGAAATTAGATGTGTCCTAGCAAACTGAGGAAAATGATGCACTGTCAAATAGTGCTTACTAATAGTACCCAGATATTTAATCCAGTTTCCTCAACTCCTAGAAGCTGGGTTGGGTTTAACTTTAAAAACACAACTTCTCTTCTCTCTTCACTGTTTTACCTTTTACCTCTTTTCCCACCCTTCCCCCCCCCCCACTGACCACCAACACTTTGTATGGGCAAATAGGTATTTAGGATATTTCTTTCACTCATGGAAGAATGAACATCAAGTAGCCCACTGACTTCTTTCTGTTTCTTCCCCTATGTAATCATAAATACTGGGAAAAACCTGTTTTTAAAAAGAAACTGCAACAAATGAGGTAATAATGCCATTCTTCTTACTTTTTGCATTTATTCAACATATTGATAAAGAAGCTGCAATTGTGTTTTAGGCTTGCTGTGGTAGACTTGATATTTGACCTTCACTATGCACATTGACCAGCGGGAGTTTTGTTTCAGTACCTACTGTACTAATGTTTTGCTTTTAGGTAAATGTATTTTTTGCCAAATAGAGGTGTGAGGTGCCAAATTCTTCCAATATGTCTGCTGAGATAATCGATGTCTGACTGATAGTAGAATTGACCTTCACTAGAGAGAACAAAGATCCTGCTGCTAATCGCTCTCTCATTATTTCAGTGAAAATATATTAATTGGTCCTAGAGCAAGTGACATATCCTTTCTTTTAGCCGGTAGAGTTTCGACATCTACATGAATAGAATGCAAGGTATCAGAGGGATCCAGACTAATAAAACATAATATCCTCAGTAAAGGAGTGGATATGATTAGAAATAATACTAATATTGTTTGAGTGTAGAACAAAATGGTTTGCAGATAAGAATCTTATTTCTGAATTGTATGATGGTTCATATTTTGTAAAACGTAAGTGTAAAGATGCATAGTATAATGCGCACACAAAAATAACTATGTCTTTACTTGCAATTGCCTCCCTTTGTTATTGATTAATGCTCTTGTTTTTTTTGCTACACTCTAGGCAACATTTACAAGAATCAGAGAATGGCTGCAGTAAATTCTCCCAGAATTTTGCAGAATTGCACACATCCTATCCAGTTATGTCATCTCATTTACCTGTGGATTATTCTTCATATTATTCATATAAACATTGTGTGGAATCATCTTTGAATCCATTTGCACAAGCATCTTTATACTCTGAGGATATTTGCCCTTCAAAACAAAAATACAATGGGAGTAACCGAGGAAGCAAGAAGAAGCAGCATGTCCAACGTGTCCAACAGGACTCTAGTGCAAAAGTAATCGCTCCTTCTCAGCCTTCAAAGGTATGTAGTCTCTACTGCCCCACAGTGCTATGTACACAGCTTTGCAGCAAGTTAAATAACTTCTCAAAGATCACCTGAGTCAGAAGCTTTCTTCGGAGTTTTAACGAGGTCCATTACTTGTGAAACTGCAGAGAGTTAAGTAAAATACATACTTAATACAATGCAGAATCATCATGCACCTGAATATACCAATACCATCAATTATTTTCCCAGTTGGTGTTAACCAAGGTAATATGCATACGCAGTGTAAACAAAAGTAAACTCATGGCTTAACAATAAATTTAAACAGAATACTTCTTTTAAGATATATCTACTAAATGTTTACCAATATTATCAAAAACTTGTGACTCAGATATTGCTGTATCAAAGGCAAATAAAGAGAGAATGGAGAGTGTGTTTTTCCACCATGCTTGAAGTCAAATTTAAACTCTCATGCAGGAAGCAATTTAAAAAGCAGCTTATGTATAGGAGTAATGTCCATACAAAACAAACATGGCTTCTTGAGGCCATTACACTCCCTGCCTGGCATCCATAGGATGTCATATTTAACTACTAATCCTAAAAAGTCAAATGCTCATTTCACTAAGTCTTTGGCAACAGGATGGTCTCATCAACTAGTCTTGAAAACCGTCTTATTACAAAGTCTTTAACTGTTCTCACTTCAAAAATGCTGCCCTTGATGACGTACTTGCTTGTGGTACTGTCTAATGAGCAGTGTGGTGATCTGATCCTCACCCAGTATGATGAGTTGATAAGTTATCTCTGAAGTGAATTGTGTCTTCTTAATATGTCCTCCAACTCGCAATAGCCCCTCAGAGTCAAGGAAGGGGCAGAGTTAACTAAGGAGACTTTGTTTTAGGAGAGATTCCTGCTTTGTGATGCACTGCACTTCCTCTATATAAATAAATCTGTCATTGAACAGCAAGGAGGATTCTACCCTTTGACAATTCAGTTGCACAGCAGATTTGCCAATCATTGCAACGGCTCTCTTTGGCTACTCATGTAAAGGAATGAGCAATATGTGAGAGGCAGGCAGTTGCTCTGGTAAGTGACTTCCAGCTTGGAAAAAACCCTCAAAGCATGAACTGCCTAGATGGAGCTGTGATAAATGATTGATGTCAACATCTAAGGACATACTTCTTCATCTGTGTCAGGGTTAGCTAAGCCAGAAGTTTCCTGTTGAGGATCAGTAAGAAATGCTGGTTCAGTTAACCACAAGGAGAAGATGGGCTGATTAGCTTGGAGCGTTCTTGTGGCATGGTCAGCTGGGTTGAGATTGAAGTTCCATTGCCTTCCTATTTACTTCCATGCTTCAATCCCAAATTCCTTCACTCCCTTGGTATCTGTGTTCTTAAGGCCATGCATTGCTACAGCTGGTGAGAGACAGCTACCAAATGCATGTACTCTCATGCAGCACTCCAGAATCACATTGTCCAGTTGGTGGTCATGAAACCACAAGATTCTGAGGTAGTCTTGATGATCTTTTCTCAGAAGGAAGCTGTGGAACATTTATTTGATGTCTGCCAATATTGCGATGGATGCTGCAACATTACCTTGTTCAGTGATACGCCTTTGAACTGTACTTGAATCAAAGACAATTCATATTTATGCAGTTTTCTGGGAGTGGTAAACACCAGAGTTGGGCAAGTAGCAGTTTTCTTTGTTGGGATCCGGCAGTGGAGCTAGCTCAGCATAGTTGTTCCTGAAGATCATGTGATGATCTTTCATTTCTCGTTTCCATCTCAGTGTGCAACTGAGGAACAATATGAGTTGACTGAAGGTCTGCTTCTGTTGTTTGGTAGAAAAGGAGACCTAGCCAACTGCTTGACTTGTCTTTGCCAAGCTCTTTGTTTGTGATTCAAAGAAAGACCTCATCTTCGATGGAAGGTGCCAGTTTATAGTCATCTTTAAAGTGACAAGATCAGTTTGTTTAAATCTGGTTGAGCAGAGGTAAGTATGTCAGGCACTTGGTTTACTTATCTACAGCCTTCTCTTTCATACAGATACTACTCTGCCAGGGTCTGAAATAAATTGTGCGTTCTTTCTCCAAGATATTAGTTTTAAATGGGCTGATGAGCACCATCAAGGCAGGTTTCACCCACTATATCCCAACCTTGGTCCAGTTGTTGGGCATTGTGGATTGTGCATTGTGCCAATCATTGTACTGTTCACATACCTTATGTGCATGGGTGGTGTCTCTGCCAAGCAGCAGGACAATCGCAGCAGAAGAGTCAAGTGAGGGAATCTTGTCAGCAATGGTTTTAAGATGTGAATGATTGCATACAGCTTCAGGAGTTGAGATTTCATCCTTGTTGTTGGGAATATGGTTGCGCTGAAAGAGGGTTGTCAAGGGTACATAGAACATAGAAATTTACAGAACGTTACAAGCCCTTCAGTCCACAATGTTGTGCCAACCATGTAACCTACCCTAAAGGCTGCCTAGAATTTGCCTAGCGCATAGACCTCTATTTTCCTAAGCGCCATGTATCTAAGAGGCGCTTAAAAGATCCTATTGTATCTGCTTCCACCACTGCTGTTAGCAGTGCATTCTATGCACCCACCAATCTCTGCAAGAAAAACTTACCCCTGACATCCCCTCGGTACCTATTTCCAAACACCTTAAAACTTTGCCCCCTCATATTAGCGATTTCAGCCCTGGGAAAAAGCTTTGGCTACCCACATGATCACGGCCCCTCACCATCTTGTCCACCTCTTATCAGGGCAGGTCACCTCTCATTGTCTGTCATTCCAAGGAGAAAAGGCCAGGACACTCAACCTATTCTCATAAGGTATGCCCTCCAATCCAGGCAACATCCTTGCAAGTCTCCGCTGCACTCTCTCTATAGTATATACATCCTTCCTGTAGTGAGGTGACTAGAACTGAACACAGTACTCCAAGAGGGGTCTGACCAAGGTCTTGTACAGCTGTAACATTACCTTACAGCTCTTGAACTCAATCTCACGGTTGATGAGTGCCAACACACTGCACTGTCTGAATAACACTGTCAACCTGTGTAGCAGCTTTGAATGCCCTATCAGCACAGACCCCAAGATCTCTCAGATTTTCCACACTGCCAAGAGTCTTACCATTTATGTTATATTCTGTCTTCAAATTGGACCTACCAAAATGAACCACTTCACATTTATCTGGGTTGAACTCCATCTGCCACTTCTCAGCCCAGTTTTGTATCCTATCAATGTCCTCCTGTAACCTTGGACAACCCTCCAGATCACCCACAACACCCCCAACATTTGTGTCATCAGCACGCTTACTAACCCACCCTTCTACTTCATCCAGGCCATTTATAAAAATCACAAAGAGGAGGGATCCTAGAACAGATCCCTGCGGAACACCACTGGTCACCTACCTCCATGCAGGATATGAACCAACTACAACCACCCTTTGCCTTCAGTGGGCAAGTCAATTCTGGATTCACAAAGTAAGGTCTCCTTGGATCCCCTGCTTCCTTTCTTTCTGAAGGAGCCTTGCATGGGGAACCTTATCAAATGCCTTACTGAAATCCATCCACTGCTCTACCTTTATCAATATATTGTGTTACATAGAAAACAATGCTGTGCCAAACATGTACTTACTTTAGAAATTACCTAGGGTTACCCATAGCCCTAGAGTTGTATAATAATAAATGAACCATTGAATCCTTGCTGACAACTCAAGAGTGTGCGCTTACTCCTCCGCTCTGTTCTCTCTACAATCATGACTCAGCACAATCTATAAATTCGCTGATGACTCCACTGTTATTGCGAGAATCTCAGATAGTGATGAGGAGGCAGGTGGGAGTGAGATAAATCTGCTGGCTAAATAATCAGCTGATAAATTATTGCATTGCCTCACACTCAGTGTCAGCAAAACCAGATACTAATTGTGGACAGAATATTGGGAGAACACCCACAAGTCCTCATTGAGGTGGTGGAAAGGATAAGCAGCTTCAAGATCCTGGGTGTCAAAATCTGAGGATCTGTCCTGGACCCAACTCATTGATGCAATCACAAAGGCACTTCAGCAACTTCTTTGATAGGAATCTGAGGAGATTCAGTATGTCACCAAAGACTTACCAATTTCTATAGATGTACAGTGGAGAGTGGTTGCATCACAATCTGGTATGCAGTCACAAGATTGCAAATAGCTTCAGAAAGTTGTAGACTCAGTCAGCTCCATCACAGGCATGATCCTCCCCACCGTAAGAGCATCTCCAAAGGGTGGTGCCTCAAGGTGTCATCCAGGACATGCCCTCTTCTCATTGCTACCATCAGGAAGGAGGTACTGAAGCCTGAAGACCCACACGCCAACAATTCAGAAATAGCTTTTCCCCCTCTGCCTTCAGATTTGTCAATGGTCTATTAACCCGAAAACAAAACCTCATTATTTTTCCAGGTTTGTAATTTATAGTAGTTTTATTTCTTTGCACAGTACTGCTGGCACAAAAAAAGAACTAATTTCAGGTGACATTAGTGATTGAGAATAAATGTGATTCTGTTCCTCCAGTAGTTTTGTTTTGTTTTTTTTTGCTCTAGATTCCAGCACCTAGTCTTTTCACGTTTCCACTATTGCACCTGATTGGTCCTATTCTCACAGGGCTCATCCTCTTGCTCTTCACATATTTGTAGAATGCCTTGGGGTTTTCCTTAATCCTGCTCACCAAGGCCTTCTCATGGCCTCTTCTGGCTCTCCTAATTCTAAAACTCCTTGGTAGCAACCTTGTTAT
This sequence comes from Hypanus sabinus, assembly GCF_030144855.1. Taxonomy (NCBI): domain Eukaryota; kingdom Metazoa; phylum Chordata; class Chondrichthyes; order Myliobatiformes; family Dasyatidae; genus Hypanus; species Hypanus sabinus. Next base: position 46,412,714 of record NC_082710.1, read on the forward strand.
TTTCTAGAGCTCTAACAGTACCTAGTTTCTTGGACCTTTCGTAAGCATTTCTTTTCTTCTTAACTAAATTTTCTATATACTTTGTACACCATGGTTCTTTAACTCTACCATCCTTCCCCTGCCTCAATGGAACATACCTATGCAGAACTCCATGCAACTGTTCTCTGAACATTTGCCACATTTCTGCCATGTATTTCCCTGAGAACATCTGCTCCCAATTTATGCTCCCAAGTTCCTGCCTAATAGGATCATATTTCCCCCTACCCCAATTAAATGTTTTCCCAAATTGTCTGCTCTTATTCCTCTCCAGTGCTATGGTAAGGAGATAGAGTTGTGGTGACTGCCTCCAAGGTGTTGTCCCACCAAGAGATCTGACACCTGGCCAGGTTCATTTCCCAATACCAGATTCACCTTGGAAGCCTTTCCCACATACGCCTGTGTATGAGGAGTTAACTACATCTGATGGATGTTTGGCTTGCTCCCTGCCTTGCTGTGCTGTGGTGTGCTGTCAGCAGTAGTAGCCCAGGGTTCAGGCCCTGAAAGAGTTGCCGATCACTGTTGCACTTAGTGCAATGTATGATAGGTTTACAGTCTTTTGCTTGGTGTGCTATTAAAGCACAGCATTTGAAACATACTGAGTGCTCCTTTAGAAAGTGGTTATGGTTTGTGAACGGTTTTTATCTGAATCCTCTGCATTTCCTTAAGAGTTGAGATTTCTTATGGTTAGGGCATTGTCTGTCAGGGTTCATGATGGAGGTTTTTGCTTCAGTTTCGTTGACCGTGGTAGAGATTCTGGCTTTCCATGCTTTTGCTGGAGACCTCATTTTGAATGCGTTGTTACCAGAAGTTGAAAACATGAAACTAGGCTCGTTTTGCATTTCTGCATGGTGGCAGACAACTTCCATAAAGAATGAAAATGGCGGATAAGGGCATAATGCTTTGCTTTATACTTGAACCGTTCAGTTATCCACTGTTCTTTTGATATTGTTCAGTCGTTTTTCCACTGTTGAGTTTATTCCTTTGCTGTATACAAGAAACTCAGCCCTAGTAGGTAATCCTTGTTTTTTGAGACTGCCATTCCGACAACAAATCTGTAAGCTCCTGTAACTTCTGCAGTTCTTTGAGAGAGAGTTTTGGAAAATTATCAAGTCTGCTGAAAAGAGGTTCTTGAATTGCCCCTGGAGTGCCGTAACATTTGTCCAGCCTCTGCCACAGCATTTGTAAGCCCATAGCTAGATTATTAATGTGATCTACTCTAACCCTTTTGTTGTTGTAATGGCTCCCCACCAAGCCACCAACAGGGAAGGTGCAGCTCTTCACTAAGTTTGAGAGTTGGTCGTTCCACAGCTTTGCGAAAGCTTGACTTCCAGGACAGGTAACTGGCAGACTGGTTGTTGAACACTTTGTCCTGCTGTGACTAGGTCTTGACGAGCCAGATACTGTCGTGGTTTCTCGTGCCCCACAAATGACCAGGAGACGCAGAAGATTCAAGAAGTATTAAACTTTAATTTGCAAATCAAAGCTGAGACAGTCATTGAGCTAGTCGCTGATTGCCCACCGATCCTTGTACATAGCATTTTATATAGCAATCTCCTGGTTTAGTTGCATTAGCATATCCAATTTGCGTATCACAAGTACATCCACCACTATTGTTTCTACCCATTGACTTAATCATGTTCTAATCTACATCTTTTAGCATAGCAAATAGCAAGCTCAAAGCTGACTACATAGTTTTGGTTACACAGCAAACAATGCAACTTTTATACTCCAATAATACCAAGCCAAATTTAATGCATCTGCAGCTGCTGAATGAGAACATTGTAGAGATTAGTTTGCCAAATGCATGTCCTGGGATGAATGGAAGTTCAGTCTGTCCATGCCTGTGCAACTGGGATTGGCATCAGTAGCAACTCTCGATAGGTCTTTGCTGAGGTGGAACTACGGAAGGGGATGTTGTATGTCTTTGCTGCTAAGACCTTGACTCTCAATACCTGGACCACATGAAAGGCATGTTGGCTTCTCTTTGTAGAGCTGTAGCACTTTTTTATACCCAAATTTCATTTGGACATATTCTTTAGTAAGGTGCATTGGCTGTTGTGACAGGCAAAACATGACTGAGTCCAGGTTATAAACTTAACTGTCTTAAGTCAGCTGCTGCTTCATACACTTTTGCCTCTGCTAATTCACACTCTTCCTTGAGTGCGCTTAATGTGGCCTCTATATATTTTTTTTTCATTTGCATCTTAATTTTGCACTTAGCATAAGCTGCCCTCTTTCTTGCCACTTGAGCTTTGGCGCAAACTCGTGTTGCAGCTTTGCTAATTGTGGTTTTGTTTGAGCTTTGCAAAAACGTGGTTGATAAGCCACATTCTCACCTGACCTCCAAATCTTAGAGATCAACATTGCCAGGTTGGAAGCTGACTTGATTATCTGCAGTATTTAGATGCATCTGCGAATGATGCCTCTGAAGATGAGTTATCTTTTAGCTCTACTGTCCTCACAGTGGGAGTTAAACAGCTTCTCTAAAAGTCACACAAGGTGGAAACTTTCTTTGGGGTTAATGAGATCTTTTACTTGTAAAACTGCAGAGAGCTGTGTGAAATATATATTAAGTTGAATACAAAATCGTCAGGCACCCGAATCTACCAATACTGTTGATTCTCCCAACTTGTGTAAACCAAGGCAATACACAAACAGAACACTCCATAACTATGCTGTGCAAACAACAGGTGAACATAATGCTTCAGTCAAAGTATATCTACTAAATGTTTACCAATATTACCAAAAGAATCACAGATATTGTTGTTTCAGGGGCCACTGAAAAGAGAATGGAGATGTGTGTCTTTTCACTGTGCTTCAAATTGAATCAAAACTAATCAATGCAGGAAGTGGTATAGAAAAATAACTTGTATATGGGAAGTGATATCCATGCAAAATGAACTGCCTGTAGAGCCCAAACATAGTCCATTGTTGAATTGGGGGAAAAGAAATCAGTTTTTTTTTAAACTTTGTGAAAGATGATACAATACTGACACCATGCTAATTTATATGTATAATATTTTCAAAAATTGATCTATATTGTATGTACAGAGATGCTTCTAATAGTTCTAATTTTAAAATACTTACTTAACTTTTGATATTTAAAAATTGTGTACCACTACAGGATTAGTATCCTTTTGTCAGATTGATTAAGGATTTGCAAGACTGAAGTATATTTGTGGTTCACTTCTCCAAGTAGAGAATGTGGGGTCCTGCCAATATATTCACCAATGCATAATGCATGCTGTCTGCCTATCAATTAAATATTTACCAAGGTTGTAATTTTTGGCATATTCCTAGTATTAAAGTATTATAGTATCCTTTTGTCAGATTGATTAGGGATTTGCAAGACCGAAGTACATTTGTGGTTCACTTCTCCAAGTAAAGAATGGGTCCAGCCAATATATGCACCAGTGGGTATACTGAGCATAATGCACTGCTGTCCACTTATCAATTAAATATCAACCGAGGTTGTAATTTTTGCCACATTTTCTATTTTTGCCAGTATTAAAGTATTTTTGATTTATCAGCAGTAAAAATGAAAGTAAAAGTCAAGTAACCTTAACTAATTTGCTTTCTTAGTAACTGGATGTTATTGTTTCTGTCCACAAGTATTCAAAAATCTTTCCTTCCATCAGATGGCCTTTGAAAAAAATAAATTATTTACTAAGAATAATATTTATTTTTGAGTTGAGAATGCTGATAAATATTTTTAATGGATTAACATCTATTAATTGAGCCACATAAACCAAGGGGTTGGGTCCTCAGACTTGTGGCGAGCTGATCTTTGTTGGAATGCTGCAGTTAACCCATGCAAGCTGGATTAAGAAGGGGACAGTAGATCAGTTCTTTTGATATTCAGTGATTTTCCATCTTTATCCATGGGGAACAGAGCTGTACTTGTGATGGACCCATTCCCACCTTTTGAAAATCTAATCCTTAATGATTGATGTTCTGGAGACTACTTGACTAGGCTGACTAATAAAGTAAAAATAATAAAATAAAGTAATTTTTGTTGGGCTGCAATCGTAACTATCTATTAGGCACTCAGCAGGAGCTAATAAAATGCGAGTGGAAGTAGAGCAGCCATTGTGTGAGTGGGCATTGTAAAGAATGGTCAGGCTTGGGCAAGTACAAGTGGAGGTTCTAAATAAGTTTTTAGTAAGTTTTTTTCCCTCTGTTAGTACATGGCTGGTGCGCTGAGAATGGGTCCAGAGTTGATGGTATGTTCATTGCATGAGATCTGGGAACTTCGTGAGGTCAACAGTCCCCCTGATAACTACATCTTCACGGCATACCGACCTACATCTCAGTTAAAAAACTGGGGCTTCAGCTGGATAACGTTCAGCTCATATGGGAGAATGAAGAGGTGATAGGGAGGTAGTCACCTCTAAGTTGCAGAGGCAGGTAGCTGGGTGACTTGTCAGGAAGGGGAACAGGAATAGACAGTCAGTACAGAGTACCCCATGGCTGTGCCCCTCAATGACAAGTATACCACTGTTTGGGAGTTGGGTGATGGCAGCGACCTGATCTCTGGCACCGAGTCTGTCTCTGTGGCTCAGAAGGGAAGGATGAGGAGTGCAGTAGTGATGAGCGATTCCATTAGAGGAGCAGACAGTAGATTCTGTGGATGTGAAAGGGGCACTGGGATGTTATGTTGTCTGCCACACACCAAAGCCAAGGATGTCTCAAATCAGGTCCAGAGAATTCTGAAAGGGGAGAGTGAGTAGCTGGAAGTCATCATACACACTTGTACCAACAATTTAGGTGGGAAAAAGGAACAGTTCCTGTAAAGAGGATATAGGGAGCTGGATAGAAAGCTGAAAAGCAGGACCTCCAGGATAATAATCTCTAGATTGCTGCCTGTGGCAATTACCAGTGAGGGTAAGAAGAGGATGATATGGCAAATGAATGTGTGGCTGAAGAGTTAGTGCAGGGGTCAGGGTTTCAGATTTCTGGATCATTGGGATCACCTCTGGGGAAAGTATGACCTGTACAAAAAGGGTGGGTTGCACCTGAACCGGAGGGGAACCAATATCCTTGTGGGCAGGTTTGCTGGAGCTATTGAAGAGGGCTTAAATTAATTTAGCAGGGTGATGGGAACCAGAGTGGTAGGGCTGAGGATGGGGCAGTTGGTATTCAAGTAGTTGCAGTGTGTAGTGAGACTGTGAGGGAGGACAGGCAGATGGATGAGTTGAAGTGTAACAAGGGGCCAAAATCAAAAAATGGGGTGATGAATACAGGACTGAAGGTCTCATATTTGAATGCACACAGTATACGGAATAAGGTAGATCATCTTGTAGTGCAGTTAGAGATTGGCAACTATGATGATGTTTGCATCACTGAGTCGTGACTGAGTTGGAAGCTTAACATCCAAGGCTACACATTGTATCAAAAAGATTGGCAGGTAGGCAGAGGGGGTAGGATGGCTCTGTTGCTTTAAAAAACCAACAGAGGATCAGGAAATGTAGAGTACTTATCGTTAAGAGTTAGAAAACTGCAAGGGTAAAAAGACCTTGATTAGGAGTTAAGTACAGGCCTCCAAACATTAGCCAGGATTACAATGAGAAATAGAAGAGTAATGTACAAAAGCTGATGTTGCAACAGTGATGCACAGTTTTAGTACACAGGTAGATTGGGAAAATCAGTTTGGTGCTAGATCCCAAGAGAGGGAATTTGTAGACAACATATGAGATGGCTTTTTAGAGCAACTTATGGTTGACTCCTCTAGGACTTTTGGATAGGGTGTTGTATAACATCCCAGATTTAATTAGGAAGCTTAAGGTAAAAGAACCCTTGGAGGCAGTGATCATGCTCTGATAGAATTCACCCTGCAGTTTGAGAGGGAGAAGCTAAAATTGGAAATATCTGTATGACAGTAGAGTTTAGAGGAAATTACAGAGGCATGTAAGAGGAGCTGGCTAAAGTTAATTGGAAAGAGACACTAGCAGGAATGATAGCAGAAGAGCAATAGATGGAGTTTCAGGAAGCAATTCGGAAGTCACAGGACTGGTGATGAAGGGGTATCCTAAAGGGAGGTTGAGGCAATCATGGCTGATAAGGGAAGTAAGTCAAAGACCGCATAAAAGCAAAAGAGAGGCCATGAAGTATAGCAAAGTAGAGGAATTGGAAGCTTTTCAAAACCAACAGATGACAACTAAAAAGTATGAAATACACAGCTAAGCTAGCCGGTAATATAAAAGGGGATACCAAATGTGTTTTCAGATTATGTAAAGAGTAAAAGAGATGAGTGGATATCAAGACTGCTGGTAAATGACACAGGAGAGGTAGTAATGGTGGATAAGTAAATGGCTGTCGAGTTTAGTAATTATGTTGCATCATTTCTCACTGTATAATGCATTAGCAGAATGCTAGATGTGCAAGAGTGTCAGGGTGCAGAAGTGAGTGTCATTGTTATTACTAAGGAGAAGGTGCTTGGGAAGCTGAAAAGTCTGAAGGTAGATAAGTAGACATGTGGACCAGATGGACTACACCCCAGGGCTCTGAAAGAGGTAGCTGAAGAGATTGTGGAGGCATTAGTAATGATCTTCTAAGAACCACTAGATTCTGGAATAGTTCCAGAGGACTATAAGATTGGAAATACCTCTCCATTCTTTAAGGAAGGAAACAGAAGAAAGGAAATTATAGGTGAGTTAGGCTGACTTCAGTGGTTGGAAAGGAGTCTGTTATTAAGGAAGAGGGTTTGGGGTACTTAGGCACATGACAAAATAGCCAAAGTTAGCAAAAATAGCCAAAATTCCTTAAAGGGAATTTTTGCCTAACAAATCTGCTGGAATTCTTTGGGGAAATAACAGGCAAGATAGACAAAGGAAAGTAAGTGGTTGTTGTTTATTTGGATTTTCATGAGGCTTTTGACAAGGAACCACACTTGTGGCTGCCTAACAAAATAAGAGCCCATGGTATTATAGGAAAGATAGAAGATTGGCTGACTGACATGAGGCAAAGAGTGGGAATAAGGAGGGCCTTTTCTGGTTGGCCGTCATTTACTAGTGATGTTCCACAGGGATTGGTGTTGGACCGTTTTTTTTCATGTTATATGGATGAAGGAACTAATGACTTTGTGTCCAAGTTTGTGGATGATACAAAGATATGTGGGGGTGGGGGCATGAAGTGTTGAGGAAGCATGGTGTGTGCAGGATGATTTGGGTAGACTGAAAGATTGTGTAAAGAAGTGACATATGGAATATAGGGTAGGGACATGCATGGTCATGCACTTTGGTAGCAGGAATAAAGGCATGAACTATTTTCTAAATGGCGAGAAAATTCAAAACTCAGGTTCAAAGAGACTTAAGAGTTCTAATGCAGGAGTCTCTAAAGGTTAAGTCAATGGTAAGGAAGGCAAATGCAATGTTAGCAGTTATTTCATGAGGCTTAGAGTATAAAAGCAAGGATGTAGTGCTGATGCTTTACACTGAATTAGTCAGACTGCACTTGGAGTATTGTGAGCAGTTAGAGTCCCTTATGATATGAAGACATTAGAGAGGGCCCAAAGGAGTTTCAGAGAGTGATCCCAGGATTGAAAGTGCTAGTGTACGAAGAGCATTTGATGGCTCTGGACTTTAGAAGCTGGAACTTAGAAGAGTGGGGGTGCAGGGGTTCTCATTGAAACCCTTTGAATATTTAAAAGCCTAGAGTGGATCTGGAGCGAATGTTTCCTATACTGGGGGAGTCTAGTATCTGAGGGCATAGTCTCAGAATAAAGGGTCATCCATTTAGAACAGAGATGAGGAAATATTTCTCTAGCCAGAGGGTGGTGAACTTGTGGAACTGAATGCCACCAATGTCCTGTAGGCTAAATCATTGAGTATATTTAAGGTGGAGGTTGATAGGTTCTTGATTAATCAAGGTGTCAGAGTTTATGGGGAGAAGCCAAGAGTATGAGGTTGAGAAGGATAATTAATCAGCCACGATGGAATGGCAGAGCAGGCTTGAATGGGGCGAATGGCCTAATTCTGCTCCTATGTCTTATGGTGTTATGAAGTGCTAAATCAACTCTCATTTTGTTACCTCACTGCAATATTCATGGAGGTGTATATCACCAATGAGCAAACTTCTCCATAGTATTAAAAAGAGACAAAAAATATCTTTTTAAATTAGCCATTTTCTTTGCTTGGGTAAGTGTAAATGATATTGAATGTATTTTGTGTGGTCTGTGTTGCAGGCAAATGTCCAAAGTGGTAAACCAACTCACTGACAGTAGTAATTTTGTAATTTGTAGGAAGCAAGATCGAGAAAGGAATTAAGAAACCAGGGGCAAAATATAAATGAATTATCAGAAACGGGTGAACAATTGCAACAACCTCATGTATCTAGAGATAATATAACCAAAAGAGGTAAGAATATTTTTTGTTAAAAATTGTTTTGCCTATAATTTTCTGCATATAATTTTTTAAATGTTTCACAATTATATAGCTTAAGTACTGTTTTAATGTAAATTAGATTTGAGAACTATTGTTCACAAATTTACATTCTGGTTAACGAGCAATTCATCTAAAACACTATTTGAATAACTATTTAAAGTGACAGTCAGTTTTGCTTCTGTAAATCTAGAGAGCTATTTTAGTTATTTTTACTATAATTGATTAGATGCAATATTGTCTTTGTAAGCATCCTTACATGACCATGAAAAACATACAAAATTTCACTTGTATCTGTTTTACTGTGATCTGGCTCCTTTCTCAGTGACCAATTTATGCCTTCCATATTAATCAGTATTTTTTTATTTTAATTTTCACACATAGGGAACAAACAGGTTAACAAACAGCAGCACAGCAAATGTAAGCCACCTCAGAAAATATTAAATGAACCTGAGCCTAAGACTGATAGCACATCTAAAGTTACATCAAGAGATTTGCCCGAAATGCAGAGTGCAGTAGTAAAGCAATGTAGCCATGGTCTCAAAACACTTCAAGATTCGAGTGAAGTTTCTAAAGAGTCTGCCAAAGTATGGCATGCAGATGATACATCAAAGATGGTAAGTGGAACAACAATTAAATTAGAAGTCATTACTGTGTTTTAACTGCTTAAATAATATATATTGAATCATATATCTGATAGCTGTATAGACATTATGATACAACCTCTCTAAAACTATCAGAGAAGCTAAGAGACAATACCAATCCAAAACTGAGTTCAGACCAGCCATCATAGAGTCTACCTGCTATGACAAGCTACAAAACAAAATCAGGCAGTGTCACTGGCAAACAACACACACAAAATGCTGGTGGAACACAGCAGGCCAGGCAGCATCTATAGGAGAAGCACTGTCGACGTTTTGGGCCGAGACCCTTCGTCACTGGCAACGTGCCTTCCTGATCTTCTGCACATTTTGAGCAGAAGGGGTCTAGTATGTCACTACCACCCTGACAGTCTCCTATGCACCTGAACCCATATTCACCATTGCAGACATATGATCATTCCTGTAGAGGGTGAACCCACAGAAAGCATCTGGACCTCTTAGAACCATAGAACATTACAGAACAGAAGCAGGCCTTTTGGCCCTTCCTGGCTGTGCTGAACCATTTTTCTGCCTAGTCCCACTGACCCGCACCTGGCCCATTTCCCTTCATACACCGCTCATCCAAGTACCTGTCCAAGTTTTTCTTAAATGTTAAAAGTGAACCCACATTTACAACTTCATCTGGCAACTCATTCTACACTCCCACCACTCTCTGTGTGAAGAAGTCCCCTCCCAATGTTCCCTTTAAACTTTCCCCCTTCACCCTTAACCCATGTCCTCCTTGTTTTTTTCTCCCCTAGCCTCAGTGGAAAAAGCCTGCTTGCATTCACTCTATCTATATCCATCATAATTTTATATACCTCTTATCAAGTCTCCCCTCATTCTTCTACGCTTCAGGGAATAAAGTCCTAACCTATTCAACCTTTCCCTGTAACTCAGTTTCTCAAGTCCCAGCAACATCCTTGTAAACCTTCTCTCCACTCTTTCAACCTTATTAATATCCTTCTTGTAATTCGGTGACCAAAACTGCATACAATACTCCAAGTTCGGCCTCACCAATGCCTTATACAACCTCACCGTAACATTCCAACTCTTATATTCATTACTTTGATTTATAAAGGCCAATGTACTAAAAGCTCTCTTTACTACCCTATCTACCTGTGACGCCACTTTTAGGGAATTTTGTATCTGTATTCCTAGATCTCTCTGTTCTACTGCACTCCTCAGTGCCCCACCATCTACCTTGTATGTTCTACCTTGGTTTTTCCTTCCAAAGTGCAATACCTCACACTTGTCTATATTAAACTCCATCTGCCATTTTTCAGTCCATTTTTCCAGCTGGTCCAGATCTCAGCAAGCTTTGAAAACTTTCCTCACTGTCCACCACACCTCCAGTCTTTGTATCATCAGCAAATTTGCTGATCCAATTTACCACATTATCATCCAGATCATTGATATAGATGACAATAACAATGGACCCAGCACCGATCCCTAAGGCACACCACTCAGGGAAGCAATCCTCGACTACCACTCTCTGACTTCTCCCATTGATTCCATCTGAGGTTCCCACCTGTTTTAAAAAGACCACTATCATCCCAATACTTAAGAAAAACAAGACAACGTCCCTTAATGACTACCGCCTAGTGGATCTGACAACTATCATTATGAATTGTTTCAAGGGCTGCAGTACAGTATTATAACAATGCCATCATGTGGGCAATAGGTCCTGTGCACGAAAAAGCTTGGATTACTTTAAAGCTATATCCTAAAGCTTTGCAAACTCTTAAGGACTTTGGTTCTGAATCTCCATGACCTCCTAGTTTTTCTACTTAACTTCATTCCTCTCTCACTGAAGGCCAACAATTTATTAGTCTTCCTACACATTTTCTCTACATGCAGGCTAAATTTCTATGAGCCTTCTCTGAAGATACTTGGATCCTTCTGAATATAAATATTTGTTAATGTCATAAGATTATTGGAACTACTCAGTAGGTTAGGTTGGAGAGAGAAAAGAAAGTCAACTTTTCAGGTTGATAACCTCCCAACAAGTTTGGACACAATACTCCCAAGTCGCTTCGTTAATATAAATTTAAAATAGCTGATACCCCAGATCTGATCCCTTTGACTTGTTACATGTAATCCTGAAAATAACCATTTAATTCCAATCCCAAAGCATAATGCTTAATACTAAGTCAAATTATGTCACACTATCAGTTTGACTATCACACCAGCATAATGTAAAAGATTGTCTTTTCCAATATCATATTGTTAAATGTTCTAAACTTAAAATAATTAACTTGATCTGCCTGTTGTGATTCATGAGCTTGTCACCTAAATTTTAAAAGCTCAGGATCTGATGAATTACCAGGTGCATGCAGTAAGAAATAGTCATTTGAGAAGTTTTGGATTTAAACCTAAAATGCTAGTTAAAGGGTAAAATTTGAAGTTGACAGGAGCTTGGCCGAGAGGCAGAAATATACAGGTTTAACTGTTAGAAAGGAAACATCTGGGCCAGGGCTTGGAGTTTTGACCACCATTCATGTCCATAGCTGTTGAATCTATGCATTCTGCCACACGTGCAAAATGAATCATACCTATTATTCCACATTGGAGCACTGAATTTTAGTTTGGTGGACAAAGTACCACCGAACTTTGGTGTAAGTAAGAAAGGCAAACTCATGATCCGTCATACTAATAAAGAAATATGTGTAGTAAATAAAGAAACAGGAAAGAACGATATCTTTAGTATCGTCTTCTCATTTCAGGGTGATCCTGGAATTCTGATTTGTTGAGATAGATAGGAGTAGAATCTATTATTTTGACAAGGATTCCCCACCCCCCAACCTGTTGACCCTCCTTCTTCTGTTTCTAACCCTCATCTCCTTGGATGACCCTGCTCTGCATCTTTTCATTTCTAATTGCTGACATCAGCCATCTTGACTGTGGCACTCCTCCCTCCTATTCGAACATTACACCCTCTGAACGCACTGCCCTCCAATCTTCAACCTTACTGTCAAACCTGCTGACAAAGGGGTTGCTGTTGTAGTGTGGCGTACTGACCTCTACCTTGCTGAGGCCAGGTGGCAACTCCCAGATCTTACCCTTATTCAGGGCTATCAGGCCATTGTCTCCCACACATCACCAACCTCATTGACTCAGTAGATCTCCCTTCCACTGCCACCAACCTCATAGTTCCCTGAACTCATGGTGTCCTCAATTCTATCCCTTCCCACCTACTTCTGTGACAATTCAGATGCTCTTGATCTCTTCAACAATTTTCAAATCCCTGGTAATAATTGCCTCACTTTCTCTCTCGACAACAGACCTGACCAGTTCCCCTCCACCACCACCCTCCTTCATCTGGTGAATTAGTTCTCACAATCAATAATTTCTTTTGGCTCTTCCCACTTCCTCCAAACTTAAGGTGTGGACATGTGTACCTGCATGGGCCCCAGCTACACCTGCCTTTTCTTTGGCAACATGGAACAGTTCATGTTCCAAGCCTTCAGTGATAATACTTGCTGATTCTTTCCGTGCTGTGTTGATGACTGCATTGATGCTGCTTCATGTACAAATGCTGAGCTCATGAATTTCATCAGCTTTGACTCCAACTTACACCCTGCTCTTAAATTCACTTGATCCATTTCCGACATCTCTCCCCTTTTTTGATCTCTTTCTTCTCGATTCCATCTTTAGGACAAACAGTCTACTGTAATCTTTTGTAAACCTACCAACTCTCACAGCTATTTTGACTATACTTCTCACCCTGTCACATGTAAAAAGAAGTTTAATTCCCTTTTCTCAGTTCCTTCATCTCTACTGCATCTGTCCCTAGGTTGAGGCTTTTCTTTCCAGAACATCAGAGATGTCCTCTTTTTTCAAAGAACAGAGTTTCCGGCATCTCCTCCATTTTCCAGACATCTGCCCTCTCCCCATCTTCCTGCTGCCTTAACAGAAATTGAGGTCCTCTTGTCCTTACCTACCACCTTATGATCTCTGCATTCAGTATATCATTCTCTGCTACCTCTGCCACCTTCAACAGGATCCTACCACCAAACATATCTTTACCACCACAACACCCTCCCCCTCCACTTTCTGCTTTCCACAGAAATTGTTCTCTCTGTGGTTCTCTTGTCCATTCCTCCTACCCCACTAATCTCCCTCTTGGCACTTATCCCTGCAAGCAGAAGAAGTGCTACACCTGCCCATTCACCTTCTCTGTCACCACCATTCAGGGCCCCAAACTGTCCTTCCAGGTGAGGCAACACTTCACCTGGGAATCTGTTGGGATTGTCAACAGACGAAGGTTCTCCTGATGCGGCCTCCTCAGCATTATGGAGACCAAGCGAAGATTGGGAAACCATTTTGTCGAGCATCTTTGCTTCATCTGCAACAGGAGATTTATTGGTGGCCAACTATTTTAATTCCAGTTCCAAGTCCTATTCTGATATGTTGGTCTATGGCCTCTACTGCCATGGCCACTGTAAGGCTGGAGGGGCAGCAACCCTTATTCTGTCTGGGTAGCCTCTAACTCGTTGGCATGAACATTGATTTCTATAACTTCTGATAATTTTCCTTCCTCCTTCCCTTCCTCCCTCCCTTCCTCACTCACTCACTCACTCACTCCCTTCCTTCCTTCTTCCCCTACTGGCACTCCTCTTGCCTCTTCTCATCCCTCACCTGCTTATCACCTCTCCCTAGTGCTCCTCCTCCTTCCCTGTCTCCCATGGTCCACTCTCCTCCTATCAGATTCCTATTTCTTCAGCCCTTTACCTTTCCCATCAATCACCTCCCAGTTTATTATTTCATCGTCTTTCCCCCAACCACATACATTCCTCCTCATCTGAATTCACCTATCACCTTCTAGCTTGTACTCCTTCCCCTCTACCCCCACCTTCTTATTCTGTTTTCTTCCCCCTTTACTTGGGGCTCACTTGCTGAGTACAATCAAAATAGATTGATTTATTTTTTGAAGGAATTGAGTAATTTGAGGTTAGTGTAGTAAAGTAGCACTGAATTAAATGAAGAAGGGTCTCAGCCTGAAATGTCAAGTGTTTATTCCTTTCCGTAGATGCTGCCTGACCTGTTGAGTTCCTCCAGCATTTTATATGCTTTACCGTGGGATTTTCAGCAGCTGCAGAATCTGTTATGTTTGGGGTAGAATCTGATACTTTTATTGTTGTCTGTTTGGATTTGGAGCTGATAGGATAATTCATTTTACAACTAGAACATGGATTGCAGCCAGGCAATCGAAGTACTGTATGTGCTGTGTTAGGTGGGTTCTGCAAAGCTACCCTGGAATGTGCAGATAATTTGCATTTGGGTTGATAATCGACAACTGATTTTTGGAGTTGTGCGGTTTCTGTGACCATTTATTTCCTGAGGAATTGCTCACAGAAGCATGAATCTCTTCATAATCTTTGTCACTGCCAACCGCAAGAGTTAAATTTCCCCTGATTATTCGCTCACCTCCGCTGCTGTTGATCCTGCTCTAATTTGTAGCTTTTGCACAGACATTTGTATTTTTATGTGAGTTATGAAAATGTCCTCATAGCAGAATTTGTTTTGAATTTGTCATCTCATTGAATATATATTTTATTTATGAATGTTGTGGTTTATCATAGAAAGTTGCAAATTATATTAAAACACAGTGATTTTTCTATTAGCTACTTATCTGTATTTGCACTTTATTTGAGCTCACTTTTCCAAAATGAGAAAATTGGTCTCACCAGATGGATTTGTGGAAGGAATAGAGTGTTCCTCTGAAATTAAAAAAAACAGTGGGCTAATACTTTCTCAAGTTTAAGCAGAGGTGAATCATTCAACATCTTCATGGGGCTTCACAGGAGAAATGCAATACTGATGCTGATGTTGTCTCTGGCAGGGCTCTTTGAGGGGCTAGTCAGTCAGGTTGCGATGAGAAGAAATGTGTTCAGCTGGAGGAGGTCAGTTAGAGCTCTCTATTTAGGGTTCTGTCACGGTATAATCAAAATAGACCAATCTCTTTCTTTTGAAGGAATCGAGAGATCTGAGGTTAGTGTAGTAGAGTGGCAGTGAATTGAATGATCAGCAATGATCTTATTGAAGAGTAGAGAAAGCACAAGTAGCCTGCACCTACCTCTACTTCTATTAGTATTCTCTTTATAACAGTGCAATATCTTGCATTTAATCTAGGATGAAGCATTGCAAACATTTTCTTCATCTGGATTTCCTGTGAATTCAGAAAAATGCACTGTCTCTGGTTCCACCACTACCACAGGTAGAAAACTTAAACATAAGTACTTGATTATACTTTGGGTTATATTGGGCTATGTCTAGAAATTGTTTCCTAGTAAAATCTTTTGGGGTGGGGGGAAACTAATTTTCTGGTTTAGGATAGCTCATTTAACTGTTCTTAACATAAACTATTTTAAAACATCAATTGAAACATTTATAAAGATTTCTAATTACTGTATAGCAAATAAATTGGAAGAAGTATTTTTTTTTAAATACAAAGTTTTGTCTCTTAGTGAGTTGAACTTAATGTCAGGCAACATGATATTTATTTTCTTACATTCAGAGACCCAAGTCAAAATGTTCGAAGGTCAGAATGCTAGGATAGCTTAATTATGCAACTAGTAGAATTGTTGCTTTACAGCTCCAGTGACTTGAGTGTTATCTGTGTGGAGTCTCCTGTAACAATGTCAGCTTCTCCAAGCCACTTCGGTTTCCTCCCACGTTCCAGAGTGAGTGATAGAATCTGTCAGGAATGCTGTTTTGTGAGGAGGATTACAATTAAATAAGATGAGAGTGAATGTGTCATTGTGTACTCGTTTGGCCAAAGGGCCTGTTTCTGTGTCTTATGATTCATTTAGCATCTTTGGTTTTTTAGAAAATTATAAAATATTTGGAAAATTACACGTGGTACTGATGGGTAAAAGGGAGATGTGTCATAATCCCATGCTGTGATAACCTCTTAAATCATTTCCTTTTTGTTCAGCTTCATTGTTAAATAAGAATTGGTTTGGTTTTAACAATGAAGCAGAATGAAAAGGAAGTAATCAGCATGCTATAAGATCATTGTTTATTCCTTTCAACATGATTTTTTAAAAATCACAATAAATTATCTTCTCATGCTAGTGTTCAATTTTAAATAATCCAGAGTCTGAATGCAAACTAATATCTCTGTAGTTTGGTGTATTGATGGTACAAAATACATTATTACTACATTTTTTTCCTAAAAGGTTCAGTGGCCATGTCCTCTTTGTCTGTATCGTCAACTACCACTCCACCTGTGTTGTCATGGGCCACAATCGTTTCACAAGCACCTAAGAGGCCAGTTCTCAGTTCAGCTTCACCAAAGACATCTGCTCATAAAGTTGCTCAGGTCAGGATGAAACCAAAATTATGGATTACCTCATATTTTTAACCTTAAAATTATTCTCATTGTTACTTGTTAATGTGATCAAATATGAAATGCAAAATTATTTCAGAGAAATGAAAATAAAATAAATCTGAAAGAAGAAACTGGGAAAGTGAAAAAGAAGAAGAAGAAAAAGAAGCCAAAGGAATCTGATGCAGCTCCAAAGCAAATTGAGCCCAAGATAACTGTACAAGAGCTACCTCGACTTGAGGTACTTGACTTTTGTACTTGGTGGTGTTTCAGGCGGTGCATATTCCCAAGTTATTTTGTTGGGATGCAGTGATAAATTAGCGGATTAGTTTTTAACGTCATCAACCATTGCTTCACTGATGACGATGAGATCAAACTTAAGTAGACCTTAAGATATAGGAGCAGAATTGGGCCGTTTGGCCCATTAGGTCTGCAGCATCATTCCATCATGGCTGATCTATTATCCCTCTCAACTCCATTCTCCTGCCTCTCGCCATAACCTTTAACACCTTTTAACAAGAACCTATCAGCCTCCATTTCTAATATACCTAATGATATGGCCTCCACTGCCATCTGGCAGTGATTTCTGCAGATTCACCACTCTCTGTTTAAAGAAGTTCCTCCTTATCTCTATTCTAAAGGTACATCTTTTATACTAAGGGAATTATAAGGGAGATTACAACTTCTGTTCAATCATTGTGTTGTAGGTGAATCAAATTAATCTTAAGTAGATATCTAGTAATAATCTTTCTGAAGGGCTAAAGTTGAGGCATGTATTTCTGCATAGGTGTACTGGCCCTTAGAGTAGTAACCCCCTAACCCATTTGACTAAAAGATATATATATAAAATAAGCATGTTCCACTGCATCCCCCATGAGCACCTGATGATGTCAAAGGTCACTGTTTTTTAAAGAGTTGGTACTGAACTTGGAAATCTTTGGGACCTATATGCGTGTGTGTGTGTGTGTGTAAATTTTTTAAAATTTTGTATTTTTAGACAGGTCACAAGTAAATATATTTAAGACCTTATCTATGACACCTGGTGGTTCCCCTGCCACTCAAGGGGCATCATGCAGCCCAAGTTGAGAACTATTACTTTAAGATATATAAAAGGCAAACATATTTTAAGCAGATTTTAGCTGCTGAGCTGTTCAATTGATCTGAAATATTGGGAATAAAAGTCATCCAGGACAATGCAGTATTTGTCAACTAAAAGCAAACTCGTAGAAGAAAAAAATTCAGACCAACACATCAAATGAAATCATTTAAGATAATTACATGTAGGTCGTGTCCTTTTGAAAGTGAATATAATTTTCCTTTAGATTTAGTGTGTTGAACATCAGTTTCCAAGAACACAGAAAACTGGCCAGAAGAGAAGATGTTCAGTTTTAGGTCTTGGAAGTCTATACATTTTGGGTAGTTCAGACTCAGGGTTTTAGTTTCCTTTGTCAAATATTAGCACAGTCTCGATTTTGGAGAAGTTTAGAAGCTACTAACAAGCCGCAAGATGGGAGCACTCTTTTATTTGGTACTTTTTTTATATAAGGAAGGCTAGTGTTATCCATAATGACAATGTCCTGTAGTGATGGTATCCATGGGTACATGAGAGATGAGCATACCAGGAGAGCTGAGGCTCAACTTTAACCTCTTCTAAGAACAGTGTTTACGCAAGTTGAGATTATCATGTCAGAGGACATTAACTTTAGTGAATCTGCTTTTTATCATTTAGGAACCTTTCTAATATTGTTTGCAAGAGTTGGGGAAAATATAAAAAACAAAGGTAAAATAAATCAGAGTCAGATACCTTGTGAAATAATTTGTTTAGAAAAGTTCAGTATGATGTTATAAGCAATATGATGTTTTGGCTTAGAGCAACACTAGAGGGCATTACACCCTATAATTTTTTTTAAAAACAGTACCAGTCCCAAAATGTCAGTATTTTAAGCAAGTATGTTATTTCCTCCATATTTTTTCCTTATGACTCACTGCACATTGAACTCCTGTTATTTTTAAAATGTTGTATCTTCCAACATTTATTAGAATTTTTCATCAAGAATTTTTTATCTCAGAATTACATCGTATCAGTGAGTTCATATTATATAAGCTGATGGTTGCTATTTACAGAATCACTGAAACAGCAATGAAAAGATTTCCAGAGATAATCTTGTTTGGTTGAGAGCAAATTTCATCAGAGGACAAGAATATGGGCTTTTAATATGTTTTCAGGTCATTGTATTGATGACCTGAAGCCATGTGAGCACTTTTTATTGTCCATGTGAGCACTTAGTGGTGAACCACATCTGAGTCATTATGATGAAAGTACATTGTAAGATTACTATTCGATGGGGAGTTACAGTATTTAGATCCAGAGCTGATGAAGCTATTTCCAAGTTATGACATTATGTTTAACAGGGAAATTTTCATGCACCTGCTATCATCCTTTTTAGTAGTGGAGGTGGTTATCTTAGCAAAATAGGTGGCACATACTGCAGTCGTAGAACACAGAAACAGACCCTTCAACTAATCTATCCATGCCTACTCCTGTTTACCGGCACTTGGTCTGTGGCCTTCCATGTCTTTCAAGTGCTTGTTTAGCTACTTAAATGTTGTGAGAATCTTTGGCTCCACTTCTGTGTAAGGTAGCATGGTACAAGCTCTAATCATCATCTGGGTGAAAAATCTTCTTAAGCAACATGTACAAAATACTTGAGGAACACAGCAGCTCAGGCATCATCCATGGAGGAAAGCAAACAGTTAATGTTTTGGACTGAGTTCCTTCATCAGGATTGGATAGGAAAAGAGCAGAAGCCAGGTATAGGAAAGTGGAGAAGCATAAAATGGCAGATGACATGTGTCCAGGTGAGGGGGTGGAGGGAGGGGTATGAGTGATGTGAGAAGCTAGGAGGTGACAGGTGGAAGAGAGAAAAAGGCTGATGAAATTTTATTGGAGAGTATAGTAAAGCATAGTATACCTTCTGTCCTCTTATAGATACCTTTGCTATAGGGAAAAGTTTATGCCTGCTTTCTCTATCTGAACTACACATAATTTTGTGTATCTCGTTGGCCATCTCCACTCCAGGTGCAACAAAACCAGCTATTCATTGTCTCATAACATCATGCCAGACAACATCTCAGAGAATCTCCTTTGCACATTCTCTAGACTGATTGCAGACTTTGTACAATGTGGTAACCAAAACTTATAGCATTGAAGGCTGTGGTTATTGCCTCCTCTATACTACTGCAGACATCCCACCCTGCAAAAACTAATTTCAGGGAGGTAGTGCCTTAAATTTGTGGGAGGCTCCTGGGGGAGGTGGGATGTCTACAATAGAGCAGCTCCTTAGCAGCTAGCCGACTAGTTTAAATAATGTTAGCTATGCTAATGAACGAATGACGCCTGTTAAACTCACCTCTCCCGCTCCCCTGCCCCCGCTCTCCCAAGAATTGATTTCTGGGATACTGTACGTCATTTGTGGGTGTTAGGGAGCCGCTATCAATTTGCAGGAGACTCCCAGAACTTTCGGGAGAGGTGGGATGTCTGCCATTGAGAGGACGAGGCAACAGTGGCTGACATGTGAAGTCGAAGACAGCATAAAAACAAAAGAGAGGCCATATAATAAAGCAAAAATGAGTGGGCATTTAGAGGATTGGGAAGCATTTAAAATCCAACAGAAGGCAACGAAAATGTGAGAAGGAGGGAAAAGATGAAATATGAAGGTAAGCTAGCCGATAATATATAAGAGGATAGAAAAACTTCTTTTCAGATATATAAAGAGTAAAAGAGAGCAAGAATGGATATTGGACTGCTGGAAAATGATGCAGGAGAGGTAGTAATGGTGGAGCTGTGGGGGGGGGGGGGAACAAAGAAATGGCAGATGAACTTTATTTTTTGCCTGTCCTCAGCACTATCACTCCAGTTTCCACTCCCCTGACAAATTAGTTTAGACCCTCCCCAATAGCTCTAGCAAACCTATGCACAAGGATATTGATCTTCTTGGGTTTGGGTGTAACCCATACATTTAATACAGGTCATACCTTCCCCAGAAGAGATCCTAAGGATCCAGAAATCTAAAACCTTACCCCTGCACCACTTCCTCAGCCACATATTCATCTGCCAAATCATTCTGTTTGTATCCTCACTGACACATGGTATAGGCAGCAATCCAAAGATGACTACTGTTGAGGTCCTGCTTTTCAGCCTTCTACCTATCTCCTTATTTTCTCTCATTAGGATCTCATCCCTTTTCCTGCCTATGTCTTTGGTGCCAATATGAACCATGACTTCTGGATATTCACCTCCCCCTTTAGAATACTGCAGACCTGACCCAAGACATCCCTGAACCTAGCACCTGGAAGGCAATATACCATCCTGCTGTCTCCTCTAATTAAGGAATCCCCTATCACTGCTGCACTCCCCTTCTCCCCCTTCCCTACTGAATCACAGAGACCCGGTTGCTGTGACTTTTCCCTGGTCGGTTGTTCCTCTCCCCCAGTAGTATTCAAAGTGATATACTTATTATTCGGGGGAACAGCCAGAGACACAGTTGCCTGTTTCCCTTTCCTGCTCCTAACAGTCACCCAAATACCTGCCTCTTATGGCATGGGGGTGACTACCTCCCTGTAGCTCCTATCACCTCCTCATTTTTCGTATGAGCCGAAGGCCATCGACTACAGCTCCAGTTCCTTAACACTGTCTCTGAGGAGCTGCAGCTCAATGCACTTTGTGCAGATGTAGTTATCAGGAGAGACTGGAGGTCTCCAGAGTTCCCACACCTTGTATAAAGAACATACCAATACCCCTGGATCCATTCTTGATGCACAAACTATGTGCTAATAAACAAAGAATAAGAGGAGAAGCGATCTTACTAGAAACTTGCTTAGAGAATCCACCTATTCTTGCCTGTTGAGCCAATTCCTTCCAAAAGGTGGCAATCATTACAATTAGAACCAGTTTTAATCTGCAGCAAAGATCAAAATGTTCTGACCTTTCCAAACTGAGAACATTATATAGTACCATCTGCTGCCTTTGTCTCTATCAAATTGTTGACCCACAACAATTAATTACTCAATGAAATGGCCAACTGCTATATTAAAACTGGGAAAAAAAAGCTAGATGGAGCACCTAGCATTCACCTAGATACTGAATTCAGTCACTTATAGCCTAGTCACTGAGTGTCCTCCTCATGAACACCTACAGACTGCGCCCTCTATTGAGAGAGCAGTCTTACCAACTAGTCAAACAATAGCTGGACATGATTGTACTCATTGAATCACAACTAACAGACAGCGCCATACTCTTCCACCATGATCGCTGAGTATTGAAGTGCTGGTATATTGGCATTGGAGTGGGTGAGATTATCTTTTCAGAATCCTCAGATGTAGACCTCATGCCCCTCCGAACAGCATTGCATCAAACGTGAGCTGCATATCTCCAATATTAATTAACAAGATAAGCACACCATGGTATTGTACGAAAGATAATAGCATGGGTGGCAGATTGGCTGACAGAAAAGAGGCATATGGTGGGAATGAAGCGGGCTTTTCTGGTTGCTTGCCGGTGATTAATGGTGTTCTGCAGGATTGGTGTTGGGACTTCTTTTTACGTTGTTTATCAATTATTTAGATCGTGGAATTGATGTTTTTGTGACCAGGTTGTTGGCGATACAAAGATGGGTGGTGGGCAGGTGGTGTTGAGGAACCAGTGAGTCTGCAGAAGGACTTAGATTATGAGAATGGGCAAATAGGTGGCAGATGGAATTGTATGGTTAATCACTGTGGCAGAAGGAATAAAGGCATAGACTATTTTCTAAGTCGGGTAGAATTTGAAAATCAGAAGTGCAAATGAACTTGAGTCCTCGTGCAGTATTCTCTAAAGGTTGAGCTGTTGGTGAAGGCGGCAAATGCCTTAACATTCATTTTGAGAGGACTGGACTATAAAATAAAGGATACGTTGGCTAAGACTTTATAAGGCATTGGTCAGACCATTTTGAAGGATGTGCTGACAATGGAAAGGGTCCACAGTGGTTCATAAGAGTGATTCCTGGAATGAAAGGGTTAAAGTATGAGGAGCATTTGTTGGCTCTGGGCTTGTACTCTCTAGAGTATTGGGGGCGGGGGGGAGAGGGGGTTGGTGGCTTTCCATCAAAACCTATTGAATATTGAAAGGCCTAGATAGAGCGGATGTTTCCTATAGTGGGGAGTCTAGGACCAAAGGGCACAGCCTCAGAATAAAAGGATATCCCTTTAGAACAGAGATGAGGAGGAATTTCTTTTGCCAGGGGGTAGTGAATTTGTGGATTCATTGCCATAGATGGCTGTGGAGCCAAGTCTTTGGATATATTTAAAGCAGAGTTTGATACGTTCTTGATTAGTAAGGTCATCAAAGGTTGCAGAGAGAAGGCAGGAGAATGAGGTTGAGAGGGATAACAAATCAGCCATGATGGAATGCTGGAGCAGGCTTAATGGGAGGAATGACCTAATTCTGCTCCTATGCCTTACTGCCTTATGATCTTACAGTCTTTTGCTGCAGTTAAGGTTAGAAGATCCAACAGTTGTTGATGAACAGGTGGCATAGTTCTGCACCTTGCTTTTCCATCAAAGCTGTAAATAGTTACTCTTTTTTCTTCTTTAACGATAATTTACATGGTAAAGGAATGGTACTTATAGCTTTTAAGTATGAATTTTGACCTTGGTAAATGCTTAAATTTAAATAGTACAAAGGACAGGAATCTTTTGCACTTTGCTACTGTTCTTTTTATGATCTAAGTCATGGGTCTAAGACAATTGCTTCTCTCTGTTTAAGATTACCTTTCATTGGATTTGTGTCTGTGGCAATTCCGTACCCGAGTCTCGGCTCGAAATGTTGGCTCTTTATTCCTTTCCTTAGACCCTGCCTGATTCTTCCAGTATTTTGTGTGTGTTAGTCTATAATTGAATTCTTTTTTTTAAAAACCAAGGATCAACATTGTTTTATAGCTTTGAAGTAGAAACTCAGTGCTCAATCAAAAGTTGCTGTTGTGTTTTAATGCTTGTTGATTAATTTTTGAGTATAATTAATTCCTCTTTCAGGATGATGAAGAGTTTCCAGATCTGGCATCAGCAGTAAACACTTCTGACAAAACTGGAAATGATGTTCAAAGCAAGTTCTTTGGTAGCAAACAGGTTGGGAAAAGACATTTCGAGGTAAGAGAAACTTTGCAGACTGAACTAAATAGTACTTTAATATGTTAAGATATTTACATTACAGATCAGTTTATTAAAATCTGAATAGAAAATGCATTTTATTTGAATCAGTAGAGAATGTCATTGGTTCTCAACTAATGTAATAATTAGGCATTAGGTGACTAAGAAATATCATTAGGTACAAAATAAAATTTGTGTATTGTGAATTGTTTTTAGTTTTTACCTATTATGGTCAATTGCATTTTTTTTCCATTCTGATGCTAGAATCAGCTAGCATAAACCAATAGGTTTATTTTAGCATGTATTACATTGTGGGACCCTACTAGTAAATTAAATACATGAAATTAAACCTGCCCAATCATAGACTCAGTAATTCCAGTTTTCTTAATGGACAAATTTTAAATGGTGTTGGTAAAAAGTTGAAAAATATGGAGCAATGTAATTAGGTCGACATCACTTTCTGGGAGCCAGTTCAGATATTGTCTACATTTGGCTTTCTCTCTGTTGTAAAATAACTATTGGATAGAAATTCTGGTTCTGAACTTGGCTGTTCAACTTCAGTTGAGGGTAGCTCAAACATAGAATTTCTGTTGCTGTGATTCTCATTCAATTCTGTAATTTCTCTCACAACTGTTAGTAAAACTAGATCCAATTAATTGAGCTTTGCAAGAGCTCCTTCCTTTTGAGGACTGCTAATATTTTAGTTAATATTCAAAAAATTAAATCTATACTGCTTATTAATTTGTACTGATAAAATTCTTACTGGGTTAGGCCTTCGTTATCAAATTGCAATTTTGAGTTCCTGTATTTGTATGTATCAGGACTGGTTGCAGAGCTCACATCTTCATGGGTCTGGCTATAAACTCCCTAGTGCTGGTTTGAGCTGTGATGGGTCTATGGAGGTAAAGTGATGAAGGTCATAGCAAGATGTTCTCAGAAGGCATAAGTGGCTGGTAGAGCATTGGCACAGGCTTTGCTGGCTATAACAGTAGATTTTTAATCTTTGAAATTCCAAGTGAAGTAAATATTTAAAACTAAATGAAGTTAGCTAAAACACGAGCAGGTAATAATATTAAAGTTGGTGATTGTTTTAAGTGGAATTTTCATTGACATCGGCAACCTCACAATCCCTATTAGAATCAATAAGATTCAAACAATCAAGTAGCAGTACCCCAGCTGGGGAATCTCAGACTTGAGCTCCATTTAAGAATATGAACAGTAATAGATATGAAAACTTGTATTGTACAGACCAAAACTTCTACTTGCTGCTGCCAGACCTATTTTGCATTCATAAGTTAACGCTTATTGCAAAAATGGAGCAAGGAAATCGTCAATTCTGACATTTGAATAATTTTAAGTTTCCATGGAAAGATATTCATTGAACTGAAAATTGGATAATTGCTTTTTGTAGCCGGTAGAATTAGAAAAGCTGAACTCAAATCCTTTTTCAAATAATTGGTATTTGAACACGAGAGAGCCTGTAGATGCTGGAAATTCAAAGCAACGCACTCAAAAGCTAGAGGAACTGAGCAGGTCAGGCAGCATCTATAGAAATGAATTAACAATCGACGTTTTGGGCTGACACCCTTCTTCACTGCTAAAATAAAAAGGTGGTGGCAGAGAAGGAGGATAGCTAGAAGGTGATAGTTGAAGCCAGGTGTGTTGAAAAGATAGGGACTCGAGAAGAAGGAATCTGATGGAAAAGGAGAGTGGAATAAGAGAAGAGGAAGGTGGAGGGGAACCAGAGAGAGATGATAGGCAAATGAGAAGAGGTAGGAGGCTGGATATTGATACTTGATTTCTTTGTGTGGCTATGTTGTGAAGCCTTCCCAAGGGTTTGAAGTGATTAATTGTCAAAATGCCTGCCAATCAGTCTTCTAGTAAGAAGAAAAATTTAAACAGCTGCCCTTAAGGCTGAAAAGCACAGCTGCTGTTGGTACATTTGATTGTCTAACCCAATAACTAGCCGCTAAGAAATTGTTACTTTGGTTTTGGTTTAGAAAACTGGAGTTGCTTACTGATTGCTGATTTTGTAACTGACCTCCAGGTGAATTAGATCCGGCTTTTTCTGGGCTCTGGCTCGTTCAGGTATTCCATGGTAGGAGGATGAATTTAGTGATTGTTTCCCATGAAATTGTTTGCCCAAAAATATTTCAGCCTTGTGAGCTGTTGTTTTGGGTAAACTTTTCAAGACTGAAACCAGCCCCTAGTACTTTAAAATAAAAAAAAACTAGTATTTGTAAGCTCTGACTCTCCAAGATAATTTGCACAGAAAACTTGAGGATATTTCCTGAACATTTTAGAGTGGGGAGAGTACACTTATAAAGTTATTCCCTACCCCAAAAGGCTGACAGGCTGTGAAAACTTTGTCAGTGGCTTATGAAATCAAGAAAATTTCATCATTGGTATTTATAAGGTCTTACTATATATGATGTGTGTGGAATTGTGCAACCTGTAGCTCTGGGCAGTGTTTTCATGGTCAGTGGCATATTGACATGGAGGGTTGTACCTTTAAACTATTGGGAGTTACAGTCAGTATACAGTGGAATGGTATGGATTAACAATTAGTTTTTCTCTAGAATTACAAGTTGCCATAGATGGTTGATGATAAATGATTCTAAATATTTTACAGTGATCTATTTTGTCAGCTGCTTAATGCATAATGTTATATAAAGCTAATTGTGGACATTTTGTTGATAGTGTGCAAATTTCAATATTAAAATAGTACTGGAAATTGATACCTATGTAGATAATGTTTTTATTTTTGAATTAAGCATGAGATAGTAGGTTTTCTCCCTGTGGAAAGCTAGCTTAGTCTTCTGGCTCTTTTAGCTACAATGACAATCTTTACAGGAGTGCAGTAAGTGAAAGAATATACTTCCTGATGGGAAAGTTCAGTACTGGTCATTGGCTGCAGAATTTATTATTTCCAATATCATAAACTCACATTTGGGCAAAGCTGTTTTTATTATAATTGAGTTAATGTTCAAAGTATGGCATCTACTTGCATGCATCTCTCTAAAACAATTCATTTATATTTATTTTATGAAAACTTTGTTAAATACACTGATTTAAGAACTCTTTGAAAGGATAAGATGTTCACCTCTGATTATTCAATTAAGCTATAGTGTTTTTCACAGTGACGTGGTGAATCAAACTGGAATATATTAGGTAGATTTTTTTAAGCAGTTTTTTTAAATGTAAGGCATAATTTTTGGTGCTACACTCTTGTGTCTGATGCCAGCAAGTAATATTGTGGCATATTTTTTCTTGTGTAAAGGTGCTCCTTGTTTCATGGTGCTACTATATATAATAGATGACAAGGAGTCCACTTTATTTGCCCAATTTAAATAATTACAATCATAAAATATTTATATTTTAATCTTTTTTCTATCAAAGCCTGCAGCTGGATTTCTTTTTACTTTTTCAGACATCAGTGAATAGAGAGCTAGTTTCGCATATAACCGGTTCTCACAGTACTACTGATGGATCAGTTTGTCTGGATCAGGACCAGAAGGCAGTTCAGATTCTGAGGAAAGAATCCGTTCAAGAAGATAGGACCACTGTTCCTCTGAAGAACTCTAAGGTCTGTTCAGAATTATTGATCTGTTTCATTTGAGTAATATTCTTTTGCAGTTTGAAAACATCAAACAAGAGTCCATACTTTTAACCTTGTTGAACCAGTGGAGGCAACCCTCTCAACTTTTTTTGCCCGGCAGTGAAAGTGAAAGAGTCACTTTTTGGAACCAGAAACTCTTAACGCCTCTGTCAAATTTGATGACTTAATTTTTGATCAATGTCAAAGTGGGATCTTTCAGGAATGTTCATGGTATCCTCTAATTCCTCTAAAGAGCTTGTTCTCTAAATCCTCTAAAGGGCTTGAAAAGGTTCATAGTGATCTTGCACTAGTAGTGAGCAATGTATTTCCCTTGCCTTATGCAGTAAAGGAATTGTTTTAAACTAATAGATCTTTTGATGTGGTGGTGCATATGAAGTATCATTAAAAATATCAAGCTGTGTCGCAGTGCCTGCAATCCTGTAGTCATTAGATTAGTCCTCTATTCTGTGGAGAAATACTGATTGGACCACAAATTATCCCAGTTAAACTGGCTTTATGATACTGTTCAGCCTGTAGTCATTTTACAAACTTAAAGTTTCAGAATCTTTAACTATATAGTTCACCATGGGAAAATTTGCTAGGTATTAGCCTGTCCATAAATCTAATCCACATTTACCTTTCACTGAGTTAAAAGAGCTCCAAAACTGTAAACATGTTGCCTTCTCATCAAATAATTATTAATCTGAAATGCTCTC
Organism: Hypanus sabinus; assembly: GCF_030144855.1. NCBI lineage: Eukaryota > Metazoa > Chordata > Chondrichthyes > Myliobatiformes > Dasyatidae > Hypanus > Hypanus sabinus. The sequence continues at coordinate 46,440,601 of NC_082710.1, forward strand.
CCTAGGCCTTAAGCTAATTGAAATCTGTGGAGCTTCAAAAAAACATAATTATTGATGCGTGTGCTCAAATTTTTATTTATCTGGTGTTGGTCTCCTATGTGATAACATCAAAAGACATAAGAGCAAAATTAAGCCTCACAGTCCATTGAGTCAGACTTATTTTCACGATCAACCTCCACTTTAAATATAACTAGTGTCACGGCCTCCACAACTATCTGTGGCAATGAATTCCACAGATTCATCACATTTTGCCTTAAGAAGTTTCTCCTCATCTCCATTCTAAAGGGATGTCTTTCTGTTCTGAGTCTCTATCCTCTGGTCCTGGACTCTCCCACTATTGGAAATGTCCTCTCCACATCTACTATATCTAGACCTTTCACTATTTTGTGGTTTTCAATAAGGTCCCCCCTCATTCTTTTAAACTTAAGTGAGTACAGCTTCAGAGCAATCAAATGTTCAACGTACATAACGTTTCATTCCCAGAATAATTTTCGTAAGTCTCCTGTGAATGTTTTCCAGTGCCAGCACATCTTACTAGATAAGGAGCTCGAAACTGCTCACAATACACCTAATGTTAGAAAGTCTCAGCATGACAGTCTTGCTTTTATATTCTAGTCCTCTTGACATGAATGCTAAGATTGCATTTGCCTTCCTTACTACTGACTCAACCTGCATTATCCTTCAGGGAATCCTGCACTAAGATTCCCAAGTCTCTTTACGCGTCTGATTTTTGAATTCGCTCCCCATTTAGAAAATAATTTATCCCTTTATTCTTTCTACAAAAGTGCATGACCATACACTTCCCTACATTGTATTCCATCTGTCACTTTTTTGTCCATTCTCCTAATCTTTTCAAGTCCCTCTACAGCCTCCCTGCTCCCCTTCACCTTTCTCTGTATCTGCAAACCTGACCACAAAGCAATCAGTTCCATCATCCAGATCATTAACATATGACATGAAAAGTAGCGGATAACCACCAAACACAGGTTAGTTGGCTGTCTTTTGCTTCCCACACTTCTTAAAGAGTGGAGTGACATTTTAAAATTTGCAATCCTCCAGAACTTGAAAGATCACGACTAATGTCTGCACAATCTCTACAGCTACCTCTGAGAATTCTGGGGTGTAGCCTATCTGGTCCAGGTGCCTATCTTTCAGCTTCCCAAGTACTTTCTCCATGGTAATGGTGACTGCACTCACTTCTGCCACTTGACACTCTGGAATTTCTGGTATGCTGCTGGTGGCTTCCACAGCAAAGACTGATGCAAAATACTTACTCAGTTCATCTGTCATTTCTTTATTCCCCAATACTACCTCTCCGGTGTCATTTTCCAGCAGTCTGAAGTACGCTCTTGCCTCTCTTTTACTTTTTGTACATCTGAAAAATCTTTTATCCTTTTTTTTTAATTATTGGCTAGCTTACCTTCATATTTCATCTTTCCTCTCATTTCTTTTTTTAGTTGTTTTCTGTTAGATTTTACAAGCTTCCCATTATTTGTTGCTATATTATATGCCCTCTCTTTTACTCTTAGTTGTTTTTGACTTGTCAGCAACAGTTACCTCATCCTCCCTTTAGAATACTACTTCTTTGTGATGAACTGATGAGCCTTCCAAATTGCTCCTAGAAGCTCCAGCTATTGCTGCTCTACTTTAATCACTGCTGATGTCCCCTTCCAATCAACTTCAGTCAGCTCCTTTTCTCATGCCTCTGTAGTTATCTTTACTCCAATGCATCTGATTTTAGTTTCTCCCACTCAGATGGTGGGTGAATTTATCTTGTATGCTATGTTCCTTTACTTTAAGCTCCCCAGCAAAATCTGGTTGAATGCACAACATCAAATCCAGAATTGCCTTTTTCTCTGGCAACACAAGTGAATCTTCAGATGCTGGAAATAAATAAAAACAGAAAATGCTGGCAGAACTCAGCAGGCCAGACAGCATCTATGGGAGGAGGTAGTGACGACGTTTCGGGCCGAAACCCTTCATCAGAAGTTTCAGCCTGAAACGTCGTCACTACTTCCTCCCATAGATGCTGTCTGGCCTGCTGAGTTCTGCCAGCATTTTGTGTTTTTATTTGCCTTTTTCTCTAGTGGGTTGGACCACAAGCTGCTGAAAAAGCTATCTCATAGGCTTTCTGCAAATTCCTTTTCTTGGGATCCAGCACCAACCTGATTCGCCCCAATCTATTTCATGCATATTGAAATCACTCATGACCATTGTAACATTGCCCTTTTCGCATGCTTTTTCTACCTCCTGTTGCAACTTGTACTCCACATCCTGGCTACTGTTCAGAGAGTTTATAACTCCTGTCATTGTCTTTTTACCCATGCAGTTTCTCAATTCTACCCACAAGGATTTTGCATCTTCTGATCCTGTGTCACTTATTTCTAAAGATTTCATTTCATTTTTTTCTACTAATAAAGCTACCTCCAGCCTCCTCTGGCCACCTCCTGTCCTTGGATTTTAAGCTCCCAGAGGGGATCTTTGAACAATGACTTAGTAATGCCCAAAATGTGAAACCTGCTACCTTCAGGTGCATGTTCAAGTTTAATTGTCATCCACCGTATATATGAGTACAGCTAAGCAAAACAAGGTGCAAAACACAGGATCACCAGTCATACGCAGCACAAAGCACTTACAGCACATATAATTACAATAGCAGAAAAACATTCACAAAAAAAATATAGCTGAAGTCCCAGAGTGTTATGGATGGTGCATGGGATATTGCCATGGGCCAAGCTAGTGGTGCCACAGACAAATGGGATCCAGCTTGTTTTCCTCCAAGCAAGCACTAGACAGCAAAACTGACAGGAGGGGCAGGCCCCCAGTGCAGCAAGGAATCCAGCATGTCCACCAGAACTTTGCTCTCTCCCAGACGGTGCCTGGCATCTTCTCCCCAGGAGTCTGTGACCCTGTGGTAAGAGGGTCTGGTCCACGTAGCTTTTCCACCATTGGTCTTGCCAATGATGCACACACATCACCAATGTCCAGCAGTGTGCTGCGATCACAAGAAAAATGTCCAAGACAATCATCTGCACCATTTATTGGACTGTGACCTGCCTCTGACATGGTGCGCCACAAGTCCGGCTCCACCACTATCGAACAACTCATTAGTGGGGTAGACCTACAGTACTCGATTTTCATAATATCCAGCATTGTCCTGCAATCATAAAGAGTTAAAGGATGAACAATTACACCTTTGTTTGGATCCAGAGAGGCCGCTGCAACCAAGTGCGTCACTATCTTGTAGGAAACTGCTACAAGATCATTACCTTTTTTCCTATATTTCACCACCCTTCTCTTCAGTTTTCTTGCCATGTTTTCTAAAGTTAAATTTATATCCTTCTCTGAACGTACTTAGTCAATATTATTTTACATGCAAGCTTTGAAATTATTCAATTTTTCTCTCCTCTGACCCTGTTGTATATTTTGAGGTAAAGATGACTGAATTTTGTGGGTTTGTACATTATGATTTTTAAACATTCTTTTTGATTTGTTTTCAATACATTTTAACTTTTTAAATTTTATTTTCATTGTTGCTGATGATTATAGTCAAAAGAATGGTTTAATTAGTTTTCTAAAGAACCCACATCAAAGGGAGTACCTCAATGAGATTTGTTCTTTTCAATGGTTCCTGCTTTCGCATAGATCTCACTCTCTGTGAATTGGAAATGTTGATTTAAAGCAGTTGTTCCATACACTCTATCTTACTAATTCAGGCAGCTTTTGTGAAATGAAAATGCATCAAAATGCAAGGATTGTTCTGCATTAATTAACTTGGCCATCTAGGATTTTTTTTGTTCATGTTTATATACTTTCAAATTGAGCAAATGTAAGTGATATCACTTTCAAATATTGATTGCTAATGTTTTTCTGAAGTTTTAGTTTAACTTGTATTACTTGTTTATTTTTGATTTCAACTATTTTAATCAGCTTTAGTCTAGATCCAGATAATACATGCTTAAGTATAAATCAGAATTTCAGCTACTGATTATTAATTCACATATATAATAGATTATTTTGATTTCTCTTGGATACTGAATTGTACTGAATTTAATAACAATAATACATGTACTTACTTGGCAAATTATTCCAATTAAATGACTTGTTTTTAAATAGGAATCTCCAAAGAAAAGTGGTAGGAAAAGTAAAATGCCCATGCAACTAGATTTTAGTGACATGCTGGCAGTCCTAGAACAGAAACAGCAAGAGATGTCATCCAACTTTACTCCTAAGCCAATAATATTTGCAGGCAAGTGTTGAAATTAATTCGGTTTCATCTCTCCTTTGACCCTGTTGTATATTTTGAGACAAAGATGATTGAATTTGTGTGTTTGCATTGTTTGTTAAACATGCTTTTGGATTCATTCTCAACGCACTTAGTTTCCTTTTGTTTTCATTGTTGATCATCATTGTAGTTGGAGGAGCCTTGCCATTGGTTCCCAAAGAACCCACAGTGAAAAAGCTGCCTCAAAATTCAAGTCAGGAAAAGATTCCTCACAATCCCTTGGACTCAAGTGCTCCTTTGGTAAAGCGAGGAAAAGAAAGAGAAGTACCAAAGGCTAAAAAGCCAACATCATTGAAGAAGGTTAGTTCAATGTAATGTGTTGCTTCATTGCTGTTTCATTCAGGTTATAATAGCACACTAGTTTGTAAAAACTAATTATAATTCTGGGAACACTTGAATTCTTGCCCTTATTCAATAATCATTTATTATTGGACTAGAAGTATGTAAAAAGAATACACGTGGGTACAATAAATTATTTTTTTAGTCTGAACTGCAAATATTGCATTTCCTAAATTAATTTAACATTACATATGAAAGTCTAGCAAATAGGATTACGATGAGAGGAAGGAGTTTTAAAGGGAGTCTCAGAGGTAGGTATTTTTAAACAAATGGTGGTTGATATCAGAGACATTAGATACAATTACCATGTTTAAGTTGCATGCAGATTGACACTTAAAAGTCAAGACATGTAAGGGTATAGTCCTAATGAAAGCAAACGAGTGTACATGGCCAATAAAGGTTGGCCGGGACGTGCTGTGCCAAGGGGCCTGCTTCTGTGCTATACAATTATATATATATACCCACACACATACACACAAGTTCAATAATGAATTGTTAGTAATTAAATCATTTTAGACTGTACCATGATTGATTAGTCTCTTAAGCATCATTGCATTATATTAAATCCTACACCTTTGGCAATCTTACTATTGGAAAAAGTAAAATATTTAATAGTTAAACATTGCAAAGAAGTTAGCAGGTTGACTGACATGTAACTGGTTAATGGACAAGCAAGACTTTGTTACTGTGAACAGCTTCTTCCTCTCTGCCACCTGATTCCTAAATGAACATTGAATCTTTGGACACTACCTCATTTTTTTAAAAATATACACCCTATCCTCGTTATATGTGTCTTCAGACAATGCAGATTCACAGTTATGCGAGGAACGTGTTTCTACCAACGTCTCCTTGTATGCATTCAAAACTCACGGTTATGCAAGGAGCACTGCTTTCCCGCCAACACAAGACACATGCACACGCCTCACAGTCTCACTGTTGGATGAGAAGCACAGCTTTCCCGCTAATGCAGGTCAGGTGCGTGCACCTCACAATCTCACTCCCGCCAGTCTCGCATTGGTTTTGGCAAGGTGTGGATGTGCGATCTTGCGCACTTAAACTTTTGTTGGTTTTACCTATGGTACAGTGATTTTGTGCTTGAAATATTTAACTATGCCTCCTAAACGTCTAATGTCATGTCCTGGGCCATCAGCCGAGCAGCAGAGCACCACTTTAGCACTTGAAGAAAAATTGGAAATTGTGAACAGTGTGGCATCAGGTGAAGGTAACACAGCTCTGGCACGCTACTGCCAGGAACAGAATCTTTCTTTTAAAGTTCTTTTATTGCTTGACAATGCGCCAGACCATCCTAAACATTTGGACAGCATTCATCCTATCATAACAGTGCGTTTCCTGCGGCCTAACACAACATCGTTGATTCAACCACTTGACCAAGGTGTGATCCACATTCAAGGCGTATTTTTTTATCCGGCAAACTATCTGTCAGATGCTGCAAGCAACAAATGATTTTGAAAATCCCGGGAGTTTACCAACGGTGAGGAAATGGTGGAAGTCGGAACACTTGGCACAAATGGCGAAGGACATGGACCCAAGTTTAAAATGAAGTCAGCATTTGAGTCGTTCCTGCCATCAACCCTTCTTCCCTACAAGCAAATTTATGCTGAAAAACAAAATGCTGCCAAGCAAACAACCCGTACCACTTTCTTCAAACCGGTGTCATCTCCTGGTGCTGGCAATTCTGAGAGTCCTGTGAGCCTTCCTTCACCCCTTGCTGTGCTTGATGATCCCGACAACCCGCAGCCATCCTCCTTATCCATGTAAAGCTGCCCAACACCACAATCACTCATCTCCTGGAGCGAACACACCTGCCACTGTTGGTGAGTACTGTACACCCGAGTATGTTAACTTTCTATGATTTATTATGTTGAATATTACCTTAAATTGATGAAATATAATACGAATGTTGCCTTGTGGTATTGCTTTTGTGTTGTATTGGTAAGAAAATGTGAACAAATTACAGATAAAACATATTTAGGAAGCCCTCTGGAACACGTCCCTGTTTTCTCCACTTAAATAATTATTCACATTATGCGTCGACTGCGAGGAACCTATCCCCTGCATATAACGAGGATAGGGTGTACTGTATTTCCGTTTTTGCATATTTTTTAATCTGTTCAATATACAAAATGGATTTACTTGTTTTATTATTATTATTTTTAGATTATTATTTTTTTCTCTGCTAGATTATGTGTTGCACTGAACTCTTGCTAACAAATCTCATGTCACATGCCGGTGATAATAAACCTGATTCTGATCCTGACTAGACCGTTTCATTGAGGCAAAACAAAACCTGAAAAGCTTGCAAGAACTTTTGAGGTTGAAAGTAAGTTGGGAATATTGAATGTCGAAGGCTCTTCCCCATCAACTCTACGTACATAATGAATGGCTTGCTCTTTTGAAAGAGCTGGTGGTTTTCCTCTTTCCTCTCCTGTCCTTTGGAGAAGTGGTTGAAACTCTGAAACATCAACTTGATTGCCAAGAAATAATAGATGTTTTTGAACATTAATAGACTCTTTGTTGTTGATGCATTCTTTACTGATTTATATATTGTAGTATCCCATCTATTTATTACCCTTTTCATATTTAGTTTTTGAGACATACAGTTTGGAAACAAGTCCATGCCAACCAAGATTCCCAACTAAGATAGTCTTGTTTGCCTGTGTTTGGACCGTATCCCTTTTGTTATTCATGTGCCTGTTCAGATGTGTGGTGAACACATTCTGTATAGGGAAACCATCTTGATGAAAAATATATCCATTGGGTTCCTATTAAATATCTCCCTTCTCACACCAAGCCTATGCCTTGTAGTTCTTGATTCCTCAGCCCTGAGAACAAGGCTTTATGCATCCACCTGTCTATTCCCTTTGTGATTTTAAATACCTTTTTAAGATCATCTGTCTTTCTCCTGTGCTTCATTGATAAAGTCCCAGCCTGCTCAATCTCTCAGTCCCTTGAATTCCAGCAGCATCATCTAGAAAGCTGCTAGATCTCTTCACTCTCTGAATCATAACCTGATTTATTATCACTGACGTGTCATGAAATGTGTTGTTTTATGATGACAGTGCGGTACAAGGCATAATAACATACATAAGAATATAAGAAATAGGAGCAGGAGAGGGCCATTTGGCCTGTCGAGCCTGCTCTGCCGTTCAGTAAGATCATGGCTGAACTGTCCATGGGACTCATCTCTGCCTACCTGCCTTTTCCCCATAACCCTTAATTCCCCTACTATGCAAAAATCTGTCAAACCTTGTCTTAAATATATTTACTGAGGTAGCCTCCACTGCTATATTTGGGCAGAGAGAGAATTCCACAGATTCACCATTCTCTGGAAGAAGTAGTTCCTCCTCATCTCTGCCCTAAATCTACTGCCCTGAATCTTGAGGCTATGTCCCCTAGATCTAGTCTCACTTACCAGTGGAAACAATTTTCCTGCCTCTATCTTATCTATTCCTCTCATAATTTTATATGTTTCTGTAAGATCTCCGTTCATTCTTCTGAATTCCAGCAAGTACAGTCCCAGGCGACTCAATCTTCCCTCATAGTCTAACGCTGTCATCTCAGGAATCAGTCTGGTGAACCTCTTCTGCACCAGCTCCAAAGCTTTACTCTTCTAGTAAAGAGACCAGAACTGCACGCAGTACTCCAGATGTGGCCTCACCAGTACCCTGTAGAGTTGCAGCATAACCTCCCTGCTCTTGAATTCAATCCCTCTAGCATTGAAGGCCAGCATTCTACTTGCCTTCTTGATAGTCTGCTGCACCTGCAAACCAACCTTTTGTGATTCATGCACAAGCACTCCCAAATCCCTCTGCTATAAGTTACAAAAAATAAATAGTGCAAACGAGGAAGAATGCAATAGTGTTTCTTGGACTGTTCTGAAATCTAATGGCAGAGAGGAAGAAAGTGTTCTTAGAACATTGACTGTGAGTCTTTAGTCTCCTGTACCTCTTCCTTGATGATAGTAATGAAATGAGGGTGTGTCTCAGATGATGAGGCTGGTTAATGATGGATGTTGCCTTCTTGAGGTACTGCTTTTTGAAGATGTCCTCTGTTAGAGACCCTTGTGTCTATGATAGAATTGGCTGAGTTTACAAACTGCTCTGGTGACCTGTAATTTCCTTAAACTCCTTGAAGTATATCCACTGATATGCCTTCTTTCTGATCATATCAATGCATTGGGCCCAGAACAGATCCTTTGAGATGTTGTCGCTCAGAAGCTGCTCACCCTTTTCACCGCAAAACCTTCAAACAAGTTTACTGTGTGTTCTCCCTGCTTCCTCTTCCTGAAGTCCACAATCAATTCCATAGCTTTGTTGACATGCAAGGTGTCAACCAGCCAATCTACCTTGCCTCTCTACACCACCTCATTGCTGTCTATGATCTGCTATCATTGGTGAATTTATAGATTGTATTTGAGCTGTGTCTAGCCATATTGTCATGTATGTAGAGAGAGCAGAGCATCAGCTAAGCATGCATCCTTTGTGCCATTGTGGATTGTCAGTGAGGTGGAGATATTACTAAACCTGCACTGACAGTGGTGTCCCAATCAGGAAGTCAAGGATCCAGTTGCACAGGAAGGTATAGAGACCCAGATTTTGAAGCTTATTGATTAGTACTGATAGGATATTGGTGTTGAATGTCGAACTGTAATTGATAAACAGCAGCCTGAAGTAGTTCTTGATGTTATCCAGGTGCTCAAAAATCAAGTAGTGCCAGTGAGCTTGTGAGCGCTATTATGGCGGTAGGCAAATTACAGTGAGTCCGGGTGTTTGCTCAGGCAGGAGTTAATTCTAGCTGTGAACAAAGCTTAAAGCACTCAGTAAATGTGAGTGATACTGGATGATAGTTGTTGAAGCTGCTCACTCTGCTTTTCTTGTGCATCAATATGATTGATGTCATTTTGAAGCTGATGGGAAACCTCCAACTGCAGCAAGTGAATGGTTGGAGATGCCCATAAACACTCCAGACAGTTGGTGGGCACAAGTTTCAGTTCCCTGGCAGTTACACCATCAGGGCCTGACACCTTGTGAGGATTTACCCTCTTGAAGAATATTCTGATGTCAGCCTCCAAGACCGAGATCTCCTTTGGCAGATAGAGTGGACAACACCTGGCTACTTGACGTTCCAGATAGGGGCAGCAGGACAGAGGTAGAACGCCTGTGCACCACTATGAGTTAATCATGAAGCAAGTGGAGGTACTTCTCTTTTTACCTGATGCCATTGTCTGGGCCATATAGTGAATGATGAAGGTCTGGGGCTGGATTACTGTGTCTGGAGTATCGGAGATGAGCTATGTCCCTGAAGTAGAGTGCACAACAGTGTCTGATGCCTGTCTGGTATTGCAGTCTTGCTCTCAAGAGGTCTAAAAGTTTTATTTTCTAGAGACCGTACATTAGTCAGGAGGTTGGTAGGTAGATGGGCTCTACCTAGTAGCTACCTTTCCTGAGATAATGGAAAAGTTCCCTGTTCCTCCAGCTGCTGCACTCACTCCCTGGGTGGTCTTGAGTCTGCCAGGTCGCTAGTCGTTGTCGTTATCTTGAGCAGGTGCCAGCTTAATGGCATCTTTCCCTGTAGCAGGGTGACTAAAACTGAACGCAATATTTCAAACGTGGCTTCACCATTATCCTGACAATCGATTTGGAAATAAAGTCCCATTTCAAGGTCTGTACGGCCTAGTAGGCAATTATTTACCACTGACCTCACAATCCAAGCCCTTGTATTTCTTAATATTTTCCATTGAACTGAATTTTGACTTGAGCTTCTGCTTTGTTAATATACAGTGGATTCTGGTTAACTGGGATCAGAACATTTTGTCCCAGTTACGTGGCTACCCCAATTAGCTGAAGATTCATGGAATTAGTTAAAAGAATATTTTGAAAAAACAAACTGAGTAATAAATTATGTATTTAAATAAATTACAGAACAAATTAGAACACTACAATACTACTGCAGTGGTTTAATAGTATTCGATGGAGGAATTCATCCAGAGTACGTCATGAACAGAATCAGTGCAGACACCCAGTGCACTTCCATTAAGATGGCGGTGCACTCGGATGCAGCGGCTTTCCGGAGGTCAACCATAGGTGTTTTTGTCTTTTTTAAATGCCCTTTTTTATGATTGCAAGACAATGCTGGATTTTAAGAACTTTGGATACGGCAGGTCTACCCCATCAGCGAGGTGCTCATTGGCGGAGGAGCTGGACTTGGTGCGGACGGTGCTGCTGCGTGCTAAAGGGAGGCGTTGGAGTTGGTGTGTGAAGGCAGCGTGCAGTGTAACAGCGGGTGATTGTCTTGGACATCTTGCGATCGCAAGACCCTTTTGGACATTGATAATGTAAGATGCTGCAGGCCCATTTCCCTTGTTTGTTGGCGCGACAGACGGGGAGGGAGCTGCGTGGCCTCAGTTATAGTGAGGACTAGTCCTCAAGCCGTGAGCTTGCCTGCTGGTGCAGTCCAGGAGAGGAGATGCAATGCTGTGTCCATGCTCGGGTGGGGGGGGGGGGGGGCTGACAATTCCTGTTGGTGCTGCCCTCCAGTGTTCAGTTGGTGGAATGACAAGCTGATTTGCATGTTTGCATTCATCTGTGGACTGCCAAGAACTGCGCCATCAGTTCGTGGGATATGTTACTTAGGGTCTCTATTGTGGACTGAGAGTAGGAAGAGGACAGGGAGAAGGGAATCATGGTTGGGAAAAGGGGAAAAGGAGATGGGAGGGAGTGGGAAGCACCAATGAGGCATTCTGCAGTGACCAGTAAACCAATTGTTTGGAATCAAATCACCTGTCTGGTGTCTCGGGCCTAGGTGTGTCTGTTGACAAATACAGTATTGTGCAAAAGTCTTGGGCACCCTAGTTATAGTGAATAGTTCCATTTAATATCAGAGAAATATATACAACCTGAAATTCGTGTCCTTCACAGACACCCACAAAATCAGAAGGGTACCCCAGAGAATGAGTGGCAGTAGAAATATTAGTACCCCCAAAGCTTCTCACCCACCCGCCCCATGCACAAGCAGCAGCAAGGCAACAAACCTACACCCCTCCCCATTCCAGCAAAAAAAAGCATCGGCATCCTCCACCAACCAACCAAGCAAGCGATGGCAAAGCCCCTGATTGCAGGACAACAAAAACTAATTGTTCACCCGGCAATTTGACAGGCTCTTTCTTCAAAATAAAGGTGGAGAGAGGTGCCCCTCAGCAAGAGGGGAGATGATAATTTGCAATGATAAAGTCTGCCACATCACTTTTATTCCGCGTTCTCCGACTTGAGAATCAGCAACAGATTCTTCCCCACTGATAGAGCACACGATTTGCTGAGTAGAGAACCCCCAACAGCTGATGCACTGTTCCCGGTGTTCCTCTTTCTCTCGCAACATTGCAGTTGGCTTGTCCACAGGGCCACAAAGCCTCAGAACCCCAATGGTGCGATCGTCATTTAGGCTGCATCCTTGGGATATTGAAAAGCAGCCAGTTATGAGCCCCCAGGAGCAGGTCCCACCACTGCAAAGAACTGAAGTCTGAACATAATTCTAGGTCAGTGTCTCTAACAGAACCCCATTCATCTTGAAAAGGAAAAAGAGGGACATTAAAGGTAGAAATTAAGCTGTTCCTCTCGATGAGCTCAGAGGAGTGGCTGTTCAGCACCATTTTAGCTCCGTCCCTCCGAGGCTATAAAAGGTGTCAATGTATGTGTGCCTAAGAGTATATTTTTTAGAGTGGTTGTATGTTTGCTTACTATGTTGACTGCGCTATGTGTGACTTGTGTATGTTTCACACTTTGGCCCTGAAGGAATGCTGTTTCATTCGACTGTATTTATGTATTGCTGACTGATAATTAAACTTAAATTTGGACAGATAATGGACTGCCTTTACACGATACTATGGACAAATGCATCCTCCAAATCTTCACTTTCACTGTAACATTCAAAATGACTTCATGTTCTTTGTAATTCCTAACTTGTTGAAATAGAGAATTTCATTTTCACTCCCGGATGTTTCTGGCATCTCCAACCCTGAATGTTTGAAATGTCAGTAAGCAAAACAGTTTGGCATTGTCTTACTGCTTATTTCTTGCCAACTATCAGTGACAGAAGTCACTGCTTTTTGAATGCAAACACACACACAATTGACACTATTTAAAAACTGTTTGCTCTAAGCACAGTGTAATGTCTAAAGTCCACACAAATGCGAGTGACTGACGCTAGTTAGAACTTGTTTGGCAACACTCTTCTGCCCCAATTAAGTGGCACAGTGTCTTAAATAAACCACGGAAATTAAGGTAATTTTCTCAATGAGATTTTATTCTTTGAATGTTGTCCCAAATAAATAGAAAAACAAACTTCTGATGGTAATTTTGTTCCGTTAGATTATATTGAAGGAACGAGAAGAAAGGAAACAGCGACGGCTGCTAGAAGAAATGGGATTGATGCCATCAAGCTGTAATATTACATCTGCTCAAGAAGATCAGACACTCGCCTTGGATCAGAATGTAACTCAGGACACAAAAAACATCGCTGAATTAAATGGCAAGTTGTTTTGTATCTTTGAATAGAAGAATGAATGCTGGTAAATATAAATCAGGTGGTATCTATTGAAAAGATAAGCAGAGTTAACATTTTAGGCCTTTCAAGGATGGCCTGAACAATTAACTCAGTTTTTCTCTCTACATAGAGGCTAACTGGCCTGCTAAGTGTCAGCATTTTTCGATTACCCCATGGTTTAGAGTATTTTGGTTGGTATAGCTAGCTAGTCTAGCAAAAGATGATCGTAAAACAGGTAAGTAAATCAAGCAAGAAGGCTATAGCCCATCACAGTCGTCAAAGGTTTGAAGTTTGTGATGCATCTGTACCAGTTGTTTTTGTTTTGGTTGTTCATTAATGAATGTGGAATCCTGTATCCAGGTCAAACAAGGCTAGAAGATGACAAACAGATGTCTTTTTTTGTTGTTGTCCTTTTGATATTTATTTGGTAAACCTTATTCTTACACTACAGACTAGAGATTCCAGTTTATTTGACTCCAGATGTTTTGCTGACTACTGATCTTACAGCTATTTATTCTTGCCTGTAAAACTGGTCCCATTCTTGATTACATTATATTACCACCATGTGCTCCTGTATTGCAATTTTAAGGTCCAGCACTGTGAATTGATTCAATATTCCACAAATATTTGTCAAAGCCAATACTTGGGTGTGGAAATATTCTATTTGCAGATATAAAAGCATGGTTTCTTTCAGTAATGCCATTTTAGCATAAGCTAGTTCTGTGAGTTCTATTTTACTAACTTAAGGGTTGGCTATAAACAGAATTCTCTGTAGGTTACAAATGAGTAGTTTTTCCCAAAAGTGTAATATGAAATCTTTGGCCTCAACAACACTTAAGAACACTTTTGCAAAGAGAAGACCTGGGTAGTTCAGTACAACCTGGGAAGGAGTTGTTGCCGTCAAAGGAATTGTAACAAGCATTGTCTGATTGCAACCAGGGTGAAGTAACACAGGGAGCCCGTCTACTAATCGGCAAGAAAAGTATTGGCTGTTTAATAAAATAAAGTATGAGCTAACCAGGTGGATCAGGGTCTGTAAAGTATTGATCTTGCATAGATAAGGGTTTGGATGGCATTGGCTTTTTCCCTGGGTGATCTATGCATTGTTTCCTGATGAGTACTGTACCTGAGAGCAGAACCTGGGAGCATGTACATAAAGTTAGATTTCTGTAAATTAGGTCCTCTGTAACCAGGGTCTTGTGCGCATTGTTCTCCATTCAGGGTTGGACTGCTATCGGAATGTTTTATTATTGTTGCATTCTTTCCACTTCACTCCATTGCAAGTTCCTCATGTGCTCCTAGTTCCAGTATCTGCAGATTTTTTTTTCCTGTTTGTGATTAAGTATTGCAGCAGATATTTGTGATGGGTGTCTGATTTGAAATAAAACCCCCTTTTAATGGTAATATTGAAAACTACCCTGATACAGGTGTTCCCCCCCCCCCCCCACTCCTTACAAAGGTAGGGCATTCCTATGAAATCTTATTTAAGCCGAAATGGCGTAAAGCGAAGAACCATTAATTTATATGGGGAAAGGAAAAATCCTCTTTGTAATGTGAAAACAGGTTACTAATGTAGGTCTTTTGTAAAAGCGAAGCGGCGTAAAGTGGGGGACACCTGTATCCATTTTAATGTAACTGTATACTGATGCACACTTCATTTGTTAGTTTATTTGCAATGAGCGAAAATTCGTAGATTTAAATAGTGTGATTTGCGTGCTCATCATTTATATCGTATATTTATGTAATAAAAGTGCAATATGTGGATTTACTTGTTTCCACGTGCCTGGTGCTATTTTTGTTTCAATTTACTTGCCTGTCAATAGTAGCCTGCTATTTGCAAGATTTGGAAATTTGTCATGATTAACAGATTATCCAGGGGGATAGAGAATTAGTTTATTGAAAAAGTGATACGAAGCAGTGGAAGTCCTCTTTCTGTCCCACTCACCCTCTCATTGTCTTTCAGTCTTTGTAGTGCTCAAATTACTCACCATTTCTGTTACACTTATCAACTTGCTTATCTAATTTTTAAAGAATGGTCAGTGAGGTGAAGTTAAAGCTTTGTATCCATTATGGAGCATTATTTATGTGTTGAATTTTTAGACAGAAATTGAAGTACTGCTAAATGGCGTCACGCTTAACCCATTGTCAAATTTGCACTCTTCTAAAGCATGTTTTCTGGCCTGTCCTTCTATTCTACTGATGAGGAATAGTTTTCTATAACTCCAGGTCAAAGTGGCATGGCTGAGTTAACTGCTGTCAGCACAAAACAATTACTCTAGTATAAATAAGGAGACCTATGATGCACTGTGGATTCCCAACAGGCTCTAATTACTCAAAAACAATCTAGTAAATTATTATTTGTTGCACGTTCATCTGTCTGTGCATGAACTTGCCTGGAGTTTAGTGTTTGTAATAATTGTAATACAATCTTTCAAATTTTGAGCATAATTGTACTTTAAAAGCAGTTCATTTGCTCATTATGCTGAGCTAATATCTGCCTTTTAGCGTTGATTATAGTGTCAACTAACCTTTTGTATCTGATATTGAGATTGATATTGAGCACTGCAAACATTTTGCTGCAAAAGAATATTTAGTTAAGATATTTTTATGTGCATGTTTATCAAAGCTACCTGGATATGTAGTATTTGTGAAGCAGATATATTTAGAAAATTAGGACCATGAGTGGCAGGGGTTGACCCCACACACATTCTTACCAAGTTCACTAATGGGGAATCAAAGTGGACTGTCACTTCACTGAACTCATTGTTTCATGTTAGGTGTCTAGCAAAGTATTTTGAAAGCCAAACTATTAGCAATGTTTGCTGCTGTCTGGTAGGTTAGACTATCTTTTGTTTTTGTAGAAAGTGACTTCTGTTCAGCGCAAACGATAGTAAGCACACCTGCAGTCTGTATCATTATAGCTCTGAGGTTCCATCTAAATTTGTTTCTTATGACTTGTGTTGAATAGCTAACAACTATTTTGCTTGAGCATGAAATTCATGCATTTGATGTTAGAATCAGTTGTAAAAGAGATAAACCTTGGCCAAATTTTTACTCAAAATATTCTTCTACTAGGTAGAAAAGCTAGCAAGGTTAAATGAGCTAGAACTTGCAGGACAATAGCAGCAACTGCGTTTGAAACTTCCAAAAATACTTCCATCTTCTCCTGTAAGTGGTAGGGCATCTGAGAACTCTCATGTCCAAAAAGGTAAAACAAAGTGAAAGTCCAGTTTATTCTCATATGCATGTGTACAATAAAATTCTAGCCTGCAGTAGCATCATAGAAGCATATAAGCAGCATTCACAGAGAAAAAAAATAAATTATACACTTATTGTACAGGAAAAACATTAGAGCAAAAAAGCAAAGCCCATTTTAATGCAAGGTTGTCAGAGTATTGCTAAACTGAGGTACTTTAGTTTTGCCAGTTGGTTCAAGACTGAATGGTTGGAAAGAAGTGGCTTTCTTGAACCTGATGGTGGTTGGTGACCTTTGTTGGGTTTGCATTAGGTAGTAAGTGAACCAGTTTGAAGGATCAGCTGACTCTACATCATCCTAGGCAAGCAATGTTCTTGTTCATGATGGCATTGACGGACATGTCCGCTCTTATGGAAATAGTCCCATATTTACACCACAGGTAGAGTTCACCCTGCTGTGTGGCACTAGTCTCATGCTGAAAGAGATGCACTCAGAAACAAACTATTGGCAGTTCGAAATTACAATCAGGAAGCTCTAGCCTTCTTGCCCAGTGTATCTTTCATTTCCCTTACTGTTAAGCCAAGGAGTGACCTCTGGTTCACTGAGGAGAGCAGAAAGGCATATCTGGAATAAAACCATGCATACTTAAAGATAAGGTGCCAGATCACGGAAACAGGCATTTAAGTCAACTAGGTCCACACCAACAGCTAAGCATCCAATTTTATGATGATATCTATCCTAACCCATTTTATCCGCCAAATTCTAGACACTGCATTCGGGGGCAGTTTACCTGCGCGTTTTTGGGATGTTGGAGGAAACTAGATGTTGGGGGGTGTGGGTAAGCCGGTGCTTGACGAGAGAAGACTATGCAGCCTCCCAATTTCAAGGAATACTTATTTAGTCAGAAAAAATCACTCATTGCACCATTGCATGGAGTTTTCTAAAGTTCAAATTTGCAACTGTGTGGACAAGTATTGCAGGAAATCTTTCAGTTGGTGAAAGGGGGCACTAATATTTCTGGTCAGTAGAAGGCCTTTGATGAAAAACATTTCGTTTGTGCTCTTTGTTTTGGTGTATTTAGTGTGAGCTAGAAAATGTCACATGCTCTATAAATTTACCGTTTGTAATTTACACTGTTTTTGGTTTAGATTCTACAGAAGATTTGACTAATTCTGCACCTTCATCGCCCTGTCAAAATGTACAGTCTCTTTCTGATGCACCAAAAATTTCTGAGGAAATTTTGACAAAAGACATTCTGCCAAATCCCAGTCATCAAAAGTTACACAGCAGACGGTTTAGAGAGTAAGTGAATTTCTGGAGCTATATGTTGCAATTATCATTTCCTCTTCACTACCTACTCCATAGAGGTGTGCAATTTTACATCAAATTCTGTAAAATTCTGATTCTCCAAATTCAGTTTAATACCAGATCTCATCATTTACAAAAATATTAGTATTTCTAGTCTATTAAAGAGTGGAATGATTACTGGCATTAGACTATAAAGGATACACTTGTGCTGCTCTGTTACTGCTCTTTCAACTTGCTTGTCTCTGTATTTTTTGAGAAACATTGCATCTACTTTCTGAAATTCAACACTATTAAATTTATTATTTACTTAAATTTCTTGTTATCATGCAGTACATTTGAATGATGGTAAGATGTCTTGCATCATAAAAGTTTCTGCATTCATTATCCATTAATTTTATCCCATTTGGAACCAAAATCAACACTCCCTCTCTAGTCATTCTTCATTTTTTACAAATACTCTCATTGGCACTCTTTTTGTTCAAAGTTAATGCTGCATCTTTATTTTGCCTCGATCTGTATATTCAGCTGTTAGCTATGAGGTTGTTTAACCATCCACTTCCTTTTCCAATCCTTTCGTTAGTACCCAAACCACAGACTTAAATTTTATGCTACACAACAGTAATTCACTATCTTTCTTCATTACCCTTAGTCTATAGTCATAGTATTTTACTTCTCAGAACAACTCTCTTCAAACAGTTTTCTTTCTCTCAAATAAGCAGTCATTTACACAATTCCCCCAAGCTCCCTTTCTGAAACCTATGTTGTATCTTGGCCACACCGTCATACTTGTCTTCAAAAGACCATCAGACATGTTTGATTTGGTCACTATTATTAACCATAAAGCTATTCATATCATAACATTATGAATTTATTAAGCCATAAATGAACTTAAATTCCCTTCAACTTCTCAAAAGTGAAAATGTCATTTTTGTTTCATGTCTGCACATGTACGTTTCTTGTTCTGATGAGTTCAATTTTTCCAGATAATCAGTGCTACATAGCCTCAACATTGCAAACGACTCAGACTGGTTTTACTTTTTACTTTGCTAGAAAAGTATTATGGTGTTTTTTCACAAAAGTTTTCTATCGTTCCCATTTGGTCAGAATTTGTCTTTTCACACACAAAGTGTACGAGAGTAATGTTTTTAAATGAAAACTACTGGCTTTTCTTCCAGGTACATTATTAAATATTTTCCCAATTTTGCCTTTCTAACTGCCAGGAAAATGACAAAATACATTTAAAAAGATTGCTGGGTGGGGAGTGCAACCATTGATAACAGATCAGTTTATTCAACAACATTAATCATCATAGAGTGAATATGTTTTCATGTAGTGGTGAGAGGAACATGTCCAAGGTAACCAAAAAGCTTGATGTTTATCAGACATGTGAATAAGGTATTGAATTGAAATAAACAGTTTGTTCACAGGATTGATGACCCAGATTGTATAGACTGTTTTAGAAAAGGAAACTAATTAATAAATTATTAATTATATATGACATGAATCACATTGACCAGAAAGTATTTATCTTGAAACTGGGCTGCAGGCAAGGCAATTCGTTTCGAAATTTAAAGGTACTTAAATTCTCATGAACTGCTCTGTGTTACAATAGTTATATCCTTTTTATTGGTGCAAAGGTTGATTTTATTTCTGCGGTTTCTGTGTTTTCCTCATTGTTGGTGCAGCTTTACTTTACTTTTCTTGTGGGTGAACTTGATGCCAGATTGTTTATCTTAGTTCTTGTGAAGGTGCTGTAACTTTTATTGCAACTCAATTTCTGATCTTGTATTTCTAATATTAAAATGACTAAATTGTAAATTAAATAACAAGATGCTATATATGTTGACTGTCATAAGCTGCTGGTCATAATGTTGCAGTCATAATGCTACTGCAGTTTCAAAGTTCTGTTGTCTAGAGAATTTTTGAGTAATTGAAGTCACAATGTTTGAGTGTTAGTGGTACTGTAATGTAATTGGCATGCAGTTTAACAAAAATAATGATCTCACAGTCCTCTGCTAGTTGACATATTTTCCTCTATACATATATGACATGTATCCTGTATACCTGTAGCTGTACAAAAACATTGATTTTTTTATACTTTATTTGATTTCTTCATAATCTATTTACATTTGAGGTTTTCAAACTTTTAGTCAAATGATTATTAATGCCATCGATTTGTTTATTCTTTTCATGTCAACTTGCTCTGTAAATCTTTTTTCCACTTCCTCACAGATTCTCTGCATGAAACTTTGTTGTGTTTTCACGAAGCCATGAGCAATTTTGTTTTCATAACGTATGTACTTGTATTGGGCCTGGGTATGAATGATTCACTGGATTAATTCTTGAGTTTAAAGGACTATCCTTTTTGAGTAAGGCTGCCCTGTACTGGCTGAAGTCTGTAAAAATGAGAGAGTTTATCATTGACATCCATGAGGTTTGAGAAGACTTCCCAATACTCAGTAGAATTTTATGATCGGATATACAGGCAGATTGCAGTAGGGTATAAAGCAGTAAGGTTGGAATTTTTACTTTATCAGTATTAACTGGGATTGCATTAGAGTGAGGGGCTTTAAATGTTTTTTTAAAGCAGTACATAGGGAGCCTTACTAGGGAAATGGCTTTTCTCAACCTTGTATTAGGGCAGGGGTTCTCACTTAGGGTCCATGGACCCCTCAGTTAATGGCTTAAAGGTTGTGACCCCCACTATTAGCACGTGAGAATGGGGGAAGGAAGTGTCTGTGGAGAGACTCTTTGGGAAGAACAACCATAATTCAGTAAGCTCAGGATAGCCTTGGGAAAAGGTCCAGGAGTTAGGATCTCAGATTTGGAGAAGAGTAATTTTCAATTGTATAAGATGGGATCTGGCAAAAGTAGATTGAAATAAACAATATCCAATAGTGGGAGGCATTTAAAGATGAGATAGTAAGAGTTCAGGGTAAATGTTATCTTGGTAAGGATAAGAAACAAAAATGGTATGATTAGGGGATATTGTTAACAAAGGAAGATGGGAACATAATAAAAGAAGATGAAGGTTTGATCAGGAAAAAAGCACAAGCCAGATATAAGCAATTGGTTTCAATTGAGTCCTTTGAAGTTTATAGGGGATATGGGAGATAATTTGGAGAGGTCATGAAATGGCCTTGGCAAGCGGATTAAGGGGAAGACCTTATCAGTAAAGTAAAAGCAAGGGGAAAACTAGGGAAAGAGCAGGTTCCCTTGGGGACCAAATGGGGGAATTTGTGTAGAGCCCAGGGATAGGAGCGGATTCTAAATAAATATAACTAATGAATATTCACCAGGAGGAGGATGATGTGGCTGTTGCAGAGTTAGGAAAGAGCTACATTGATATTCTGGGACATTTGTATCAGGAAGGAGAAAGTGTTAAATGTACATGAAGGTGAATGAATCTGCAGGCCTCTTCAGAGCTACTCCAAGGTGCTGTGGGAAGCAAGAATGGAGATCGCTGGGGCTCTAATGGAAATTTTTCTAAATTCTTTAGTTTCAGATACCAATATAACAATTACAGCACGGAAACAGGCCATCTCGGCCCCTCTAGTCCGTGCCAAACGCTTACTCTCACCTAATCCCACTGACCCGCCCTCAGCCCATAACCCTCCATTCCTTTCCTGTCCATATACCTATCCAATTTTGCTTTAAATGACAATACCGAACCTGCCTCTACCACTTACACTGGAAGCTCATTCCACACAACTACCACTCTCTGAGTAAAGAAATTCCTCCTCATGTTACCCTTAAACTTCTGCCCCCTAAGTCTCAACTCATGTCCTCTTGTTTGAATCTCCCCTACTCTCAATGGAAAAAGACTAACCACGTCAACTCTATCTATCCCCCTCATAATTTTAAATACCTCTATCAAGTACCCCCTCAACCTTCTATGCTCCAAAGTATAAAGACCTAACTTGGTCAATCTTTCCCTGTAACTTAGGTGCTAAAACCCAGGTGACATTCTAGTAAATCTTCTCTGTACTCTCTCTATTTTGTTGACATTTTTCCTATAATCCAGTGACCAGAACTGTACACAGTACTCCAAATTCCGCCTTACATGCTTTGTACAATTGTACAATGCCTTGTACAATTTTAACATTACATCCCAACTCCTATACTCGCTCTGATTTATAAAGGCCAACATACCAAAAGCTTTCTTCACCCTATCCACACGAGATTCAACCTTCAGGGAACTATGCACCATTATTTCTAGATCACTCTGTTCTACTGCGTTCTTCAGTGCCCTACATTTACCATGTATGTCCTATTTGGATTATTCCTACCAAAATGTAGCACCTCACACTTATCAGCATTAAACTCCATCTGCCATCGCTCAGCCCACTCTTCTAACTGGCCTAAATCTCTGCAAACTTTGAAAACCTACTTCATGGGATCCACAATGTCACCTACCTTAGTATCATCTGCATACTTACTAATCCAATTTAACACCCCATCTTCCAGATCATTAATGTATATGACAAACAACATTGGACCCAGTACTGATCCCTGAGGCACACTACTAGTCACTGGCCTCCAACCTGACAAAATGTTATCCACCACTACTCTATGGCATCTCCCATCCAGCCACTGTTGAATCCATTTTACTACTACAATATTAATACCCAATGATTGAACCTTCCTAATTAACCTTCCGTGCAGAACCTTGTCAGAGGCCTTACTGAAGTCATATAGACAACATCCACTGCTTTACCCTCGTCAACTTTCCTCGTAACCTCTTCAAAAAATTCAATAAGATTTGTCAAACTTGACCTTCCATGCACAAATCCATGTTGACTGTTCCTAATCAGATGCTGTCTATCCAGATAATTATATATACCATCTCTAATAATACTTTCCATTAATTTATCCACCACTGATGTCAAACTGCCAGGACTATAATTGCTAGGTTTACTCTTAGAACCCTTTTTAAACAATGGAACCACATGAGCAATACACCAATCCTCCAGCTCCATCTCCGTTTCTAATGACATTTGAAATATTTCTGTCAGAGCCCCTGTTATTTCTACACTAATGTCCCTCAAGGTCCTAGGGGATATCCTGTCAGGACCCAGAGATTTATCTACTTTTATATTCCTTAAAAGTGCCAGTACTTCCTCCTCTTTAATTGATGTGGTTTCCATAACTTCCCTATTTTTTCCCTTACCTTACACAATTCAAAATCCTTCTTCTAGTGAATATGGAAGAAAAGAAATTGTTCAAAATCTCCCCCATCTCTTTCAGCTCCGCACATAGTTGTCCACTCTGATTCTCTAAGGGACCAATTTTATCCCTCACTATCCTTTTGCTATTAATATAACTGTAGAAACCCTTTGGATTTATTTTCACCTTATTTGCCAAAGCAACCTCGTATCTTCTTTTAGCTTTTCTAATTTCTTTCTTAAGATTCTTCTTACATTCTTTATATTCCTCGAGCATCTCATTTACTCCATGCTGCCTATATTTATTGTAGATATCTCTCTTTTTCCTAACCAAGTTTCCAATATCCCTTGAAAACCATGGCTCTCTCAAACATTTAACCTTTCCTTTCAACCTAACAGGAACATAAAGATTCTGTACCCTCAAAATTTCACCTTTAAATGACCTCCATTTCTCTATTACATCCTTCCCATAAAACAAATTGTCCCATTCACTCCTTCTAAATCCTTTCGCATTGCCTCAAAGTTAGCCTTTCTCCAATCAAAAATCTCAGCCCTGGGTCCAGTCCCATCCTTCTCCATAATTATATTGAAACTAGTGTACCAGATGGTGTACCAGAAGAATGGATGATAGGAAATGTTGTTCCATTATTCAAAAAGCAAATGAAGTGGAGATAAGCCAGGAAATTACAAGCTGTTAAACTATCATCAGTTATAGTAAAATGATTTGGGGGGGGGGGGAAGATTCTAAGGGGCAGATCTATGTTCAGTTGAGATGGCAGGGACTAAGATGGAAGACTTAACATGGTTTTGTTAAGGCAAAATTTGGTTTTACAGCTCTGATTGAGATTCAGGCTTTTGAGAAGATAACTAAAAACATTGAGTAGGCAGGTAGTGTACTTGAACCTCAGCAAGGTTTTTACTAGGTCCAGGATTGTAGGCTGGTTAAACCACATGGGATCTGAGGTGCCCTTCAAACTGGTCCCAAAATTATCTTGATGATTGGAGTCAGATTGTTTGTAGCCAGTAGTATACTACAGAAATCAGTGCTGGAGCTACTTGTTTGTCATATTTATTAATGACTTGGATGAGAATGTAGATGGCCTGGTAAGTTTACAGATGACTCAAAGATTAATAGAGTTGAAGACCGCAAAGAATGTTTACTAATAACACAGGACATAGGTCAATTGGAAAGTTGGGTGGAGTCGTGGCACATGGAATTTAACCCTGACAAGCATGAGGTAATGCATTTTAAAATGTCAGGTATGAGTAGGACATGTGGAGTATGGCAGGGACTGCACGAGTGATGATGCATAGGAATGGGTACTTGTTCATAGTTCCCTGAAAATAGTGATGCAAGTGGATAGGGTAGGTATGAAGGCAATTTTGGAATGCTTTCTGTCATAGGCCGAAGCATTGTGCATAAGAGAGGGAATGTCATGTTACAGCTATACAAATGTAATCTTCAGATTCAGATTCAGTTTATTGTCATTTTGAAACCACAAATGCAATGCAGTTAAAAAATGAGACAACTTTCCCCCAGAATGATATCACAAAAGCATATGACAAAACAGACTACACCAGAAAATCCACGTAACATTTGGCCATCTCCAATCCAGAGTCCAGAGAGGCTGCTACGTATTAATATCGCGCTACCGTCTAGTGCGTTCCCCGGAAAGGAGCTCCAAATCCACCAGACAAAAACAAGACCAAAAACTAAAAATGCAAGACCTGCACAAAACCACATAATTACAACATATAGTTACAACAGTGCAAACAATAGCATAATTGATAAAAAACAGACTACGGGCACAGTAAAAATAGTTAAAGATGTTAAAAGACTGTAAGTTCAAAAGAAATCACCACAGTTTCCACAAGTCCTCAGGGTCCCGACAGACTCGCCATCCCACGCTGGCGGCAGAAGGGAGTACCCCCGCTTTGGACTTCCAAGGTGCCGCCTGACTCAGCCTCGCAGACGCAGCACACAATGGAAGCGGCCTGTCCGTCAAAGGGACTCCGAGTCAGTCGAACCTCCGAGCCGACGACCATCCCCTCCGGCACAGCTTCTCCGAGCACCATCCTCTGCTGAGCGTATTAAGACAGCCCCGCCAACGGCCATCGGCAACACAACCCCAAGGATTGGGGGCCTGTTCTTCCCAGCAGAGTCCTGGACCTCAGGGATCTTGGAGATGTTTTAAGATTATGGCTGATTTTTTACAAAAATGGGCAAGGAAGTAGAGATTTAAAATGAGGAGAGGGAAGTTTAAGTAAAGATCTGAGAGACCAGTTCCCATCTGCCTGGCATAGATGGGTTTTGCAGTTGGAATGGACAGCTGGCCAAAGGGCCTGTTTCTGTGCTGTGTAGCTCTGATTGTATTACTCCTAGTAATACCACTTGCTCTTTGCTGTGCGTTTTCCTATGGATTTTTTTAAGTATTTTTTTTTAACTTTTAGGTCACATATGAGTGTGGTTCCATTTGAATATATGAAAGGACCTATAATTCAGTCAGCAGTAAATCTTGTGGTTTAGATAATTTCATTGTCTTGAATAGTATTGAGTTTATTAGTTTTGAGTATATGTATTGTTCTGTAAATTAACTGAACTGAATAGTTTGGTAATGTGTGGTAGTAACTCCAGTTACTGAGAGTTTAGTTAACTGTAATAGTGGATAAAAGCTGACTGATTAGTGAAAACTCTAAATAAATAATAATTATGATTTTAACATTTTGCCTACCTGATTATAAGTAGGAGTTCTAATCCGTGTAATGTGCTCCGAGTACAGATGAGTTTTTAAACATTCCAGTCTTTTGTTCTGCAGTTCACAATAATTTGATCTCCAAATCATGTTACAATTGCAAATCCAGGGATTAGTGTTTTTTTCTTTTTGGGAAAATTGCTTTGTGAAACCAGTATTCCTAAATATTTATAAATTCAGGAATTCTCGCAATGAGATTGCCAATGTTTTGTATTGCAAATTTTGTTTTGCATGTCAATGATTTTTTTCCTCTCTGATTTATCCAAATCTTTCAACACATCTCTCCAGCACTATCACCTTGTAAATCTACACCATGTACTTTTATTATTTCAGATATTGTACTCAAGTTTTGTCAAAAGAAGTTGATAATTATGTGACTGACTTACTGAAGGAGCTTGTCCGTTTCCAAGATCGGTTATACCAAAAGGATCCAATTAAAGCTAAGAAGAAACGAAGAATTGTCATGGGGCTGAGAGAAGTGCTGAAGCATCTAAAACTGAAAAGGCTGAAATGTGTTATTATCTCTCCAAACTGTGAAAGAATACAATCCAAAGGTATGTTACTTGTAATTGAAGGTACCTTTATTGGATATAATGACGAAGAGAATAATCACAGAAAGTATTTTAGTCACAAGCTATACAGATATGTTTTGTCTTTTGGGTCATGCATGATTATATTGCAGCCTGCACTATTTTAGTTAAAAAGCCATAGTATAATGTATAATATTATAATTTGGACTGTGGGTAGCTGGCATTACAATAACACTTAGATGACTTATTCTTTTGCAGCTATATTAATTTTGATGCATTATTGTACAGTTTCACTGCCTTGATAGAATAGTAAAATGTAATACAATAGATTCCAGCTAATTAAGACACGTCAGGACCAGTGCATTTTGGCCCAAATAAGCAGCTGCCCCGATTAGCTGGTTTCATGGAAATAGTGAAAAAAATGTTGTAGCGGTGTGCTACACACAGCGCTGAAATAACGACACGTAGTCGGTGAGCTGCAGTTGCAAAAGAGGTTTATTCAAACTTCGCAGCCTCGCTTTAAAGCCTTCCTGATCCCGCCCTCCCCGGGTGGGAATGCTGTAGGGGGTGCATATTCATAGTCCCGTCCCGCGCGTGGGCTTTTCCCCTTGCTGGTGAAGCAGAAGCAGACATGGCGCCCTTTTTGGGACCGGCATTCATGCCGGCACGCGCCACTTTGTGAGCCAGTTCGAGTGCGCTGGGAAGTGGGTCGCCTCATAACCCCCCCCCCCCCCCCAGAACCAGCAATACACCCCCAACGTTCTCAGTCTGGGTCGGTCCCTGTTTGGGAGGTCTGCCTCTGCACCGCAGTGCCTGAATCTCGACCGGCTGCGCCAAGTCCACATGGGCCGGTTTGAGTCGGTCCACTGTGAAAACCTCTTCTTTCCCCCCAATGTCCAGCACGAATGTGGACCCATTGTTTCTGATCACCATAAACGGCCCCTCGTAGGGCCATTGTATCAGTGTCCGGTGTCCGCCCAATCGTACAAAAAC
This sequence comes from Hypanus sabinus, assembly GCF_030144855.1. Taxonomy (NCBI): domain Eukaryota; kingdom Metazoa; phylum Chordata; class Chondrichthyes; order Myliobatiformes; family Dasyatidae; genus Hypanus; species Hypanus sabinus. Next base: position 46,467,729 of record NC_082710.1, read on the forward strand.
AAACTTACAGTTCTGCAGGTCTTTGGGTACGCAGGTCAGGTTCTGTCCATGCTGTGAAGTGGGTATGGGAGCCAGGTTACCGAGCCTCTCGTGTAGTCTGTCCTGGACTGCTGTGGGTTCTTCCTCTTGCCCCCTTGGGGCTGGTATGAACTCTCCTGGGATGACCAGGGGTGCGCTGTACACCAACTCAGCCGACGAGGTGTGCAGATCCTCTTTGGGCACCATGCGGATTCTGAGCAGGACGCAGGGAAGCTCGTCAACCCAGTTAGGCCCTTTGAGGTGGGCCGTGAGAGCCGACTTCAGGTGACGGTGGAAATGCTCCGCTAGTCCATTTGACTGTGGGTGGTAAGCAGTTGTGTGCTGCAGCTGTGTCCCCAAAAGGCTGGCCATAGCTGACCACAGGCTGGAGGTGAACTGGGCGCCTCTGTCGGAGGTAATGTGGGCTGGTACACCAAAGCAAGATACCCAGGTGGCAATCAATGCTCGGGCGCAGGATTCGGGGGTGGTGTCAGTGAGCGGGACCGCCTTTGGCCATCTTGTGAACTAGTCCACGATAGTCAGGAGGTGCCGCGCTCCTCACAACACTGGCAGGGGGCCCACGATATCTACATGAATGTGGTCGAAACGCCAGCGAGTAGGGTGGAACTACTGCGGATGGGCTTTGGTGTGCCGCTGCACCTTGGCTGTTTGGCAGTGCATGCACGTTTTGGCCCATTCACTGACCTGCTTGCGGAGTCCGTGCCAAACGAACCTGTTGGCTACCATCCGGACGGTTGTCCTGATGGAGGGGTGCGCTAAGTTGTGAATGGAGTTGAAAATGCATCGCCGCCAGTTTGCCGGGACAACGGGACGGGATTGGCCGGTGGTGACGTCACAGAGTAGGGTCCTCTCACCTGGGCCTACGGGGAGGTCCTGGAGCTGCAAACCGGAGACTGCAGTCCTGTAACTAGGGATCTCATCGTCTGCCTGCTGCGCCTCCGCCAGCGCTTCATAGTCTACCCCCTGGGGCAGGGCTTGGATGTTAGGGCAGGAGAGGGCGTCTGCCACGACATTGTCCTTTCCCAAGACATGTCAGATATCTATCGTGTATTCGGAGATGTAGGACAGATGTCGCTGTTGGCGATGAGGATGTCGTCCATATAGATGAAAGCGAAGTCCAGGTCGCGTCCCACCGCATCCATTAACCGCTGGAATGTCTGTACGGCATTCTTTAGGCCGAACAGCATGCGGAAGAACTCAAAAAGGCTGAACGGGATGATGAGTGCCGTTTTGGGGACGTCGTCTGGATACATCGGGATTTGATGGTATCCCTGGACGAGGTCTACCTTGGAGAAGATCCGTACGCCGTGCAGGTTTGCTGCAAAGTCCTGAATATGCGGCACAGGGTAGCGGTCCAGTGTCGTAGCCTCGTTCAGCCTGCGGTAGTCGCCGCATGGTCTCCAGCCCCCTGTTGCTTTGGGCACCATGTGCAGGGAGGAGGCCCATGGGCTGTCGGACTGCTATATGATCCCTAATTCCTCCATCATCTTGAACTCCTCCTTCGCTAGTCGGAGCTTGTCCAGGAGAAGCCTTCGAGCACGGGTGCGGAGGGGTGGTCCTTGTGTCGGGATGTGGTGCTGTACGCCGTGTCTGGGCATGGCTGCCAGGAACTGCGGTGCCAGAACTGATGGGAAATCCGCCAGGACTCTGGTGTAGTCATTGTTGGACAGCGTGATGGAGTCTAGGTGTGGGGCCGGCAACTGGGCTTCACCCAGGGAGAACGTTTGAAAGGTCTCAGTGTGGACCAGTCTCTTCCTTGGCAGGTCGACCAGTAGGCTGCGAGCTTGCAAAAAATCCACTCCCAGGAGCGGTTGGGCTACGGCGGCCAGTGTGAAGTCCCACGTGAACCGGCTGGAGCCGAACTGTAGCTGCACCGTATGGGTGCCGTACGTCCCTACTGTGCTGCCGTTCGCGGCCCTCTGGGTGGGACCTGGTTCCCTGTTGCGGGTGTCGTAACTCAGCAGAGGTAAGACGCTGATCTCGGTTCCGGTGTCAACCAAAAAACGCCATCCTGACTGCTTGTCCCAGACATACAGGAGGCTATCCCGATGGCCAGCTGCCGTAGCCATCAGCGGCGGCTGGCCCTGGAGTTTCCCAGGAACTTGCAAGGCGGGCTACAGTGGCGGACTTCTGCACCCCACCGCTGGTGGTAGAAGCACCATTGTTTGTTGGTCTCCTCACCCCTGCCTCTGGGGTTAGTGGGCTCTGCAGCCGGGCCTGTTATGGTCTGCTGCCGGGAGCATGGCCTGGTGATCCGTGCGACAGACACTCCACTCTCCTTCTTGGCTTTCCACAGCAAGTCCGCCCGGGCTGCCACCTTCCGGGGGTCACTGAAATCCACGTCAGACAGCAGCAGGCGTATGTCCTCAGGCAGCTTCTCCAGGAACTCCTGCTCAAACATGAGGCACGGCTTGTGACCTCCGGCTAGGGACAGCATCTCGTTCATCAAAGCTGACGGCGGCCTGTCTTCCAAACCATCCAGGTGCAGTAAGCAGGCAGCTCGCTCGCACCGTGAGAGTCCGAAAGTCCTTATGAGCAGGGCTTTGAATTCTGTGTAGTTGCCGTCCTCCGGGGGTGACTGTATGAACTCCTCAACCTAGGCGGCTGTCTCCTGGTCGAGGGAGCTCACCACGTAGTAGTAACGTGTTATCTGCCGAACGTGGAATTGGGCTTCTGCTTGCTGGAACTACAGGTGAGGTCGCAGCGTCCAGAAGCTTGGCAGTTTTAACGAAACTGCATGAACAGATGTGGCGGCGTTCATCTCCTGTCCAAATATCGTTTGGGCTGTCGGAGTCACCAATTGTAGCGGTGGTGCTACACACAGCGCTGAAATAACGACACTTAGTCGGTGAGCTGCAGTTGCAAAAGAGGTTTATTCGAACTTCGTGGCCTCGCTTTAAAGCCTTCCTGATCCTGTCCTCCCCGAACGGGAATGCTGTAGGGGGCGCGTATTCACAGTCCTGTCCCGCGCGCGGGCTTTTCCCCTTGCTGGTGAAGCAGACTTGGTGCCCTTTTTGGGAATGGCCTCCATGCCAGCGTGAGCCGGGTCGAGTGTGCTGGGAAGTGGGTCGCCACAATGTATTTTTTAGAAAAATACAAACTAACATTTAACGGAGTAACAAGTTATGTATTTAAAGGAAATGCAGAACAAATTGAAACATTGCCAATTCTACTGCATTACTATCCTAATCAGTATTGATGGAGGAATTCACTGTACATTGCCATGTTATTTTGATTGAACAAAATTCGCCCAGACACCTAGTGCAGATAATGGACTGCTTCATACAATCATTTGATTATTGTGTCTTCCAAATCTTCATTTTCATTGTAACACTTAAAGGTATTGCCAATACCTTTAAATTCTTTGTAGGTCCTAACTTGTTGAAATAGTGAAATTGTTTTGATTTCACTTCTAGCTGTTTCTGGCACCTCCAAGCCTGAAAGCTTGAAACCGCAGAGAGCTAAACAGATCTGCGTTGCCTTGCTGCTTAATTGTTGCTAACCATCACTGACAAAAATAACTATTTTTTGAACACATGCACAGGCAACGGCGCTATTTAAAAACTGTTGGTGCTAAGCATGGCGTAGTGTCCAACAGCTGCACTAGTGTATGCATCTGACCCAAGTTAGAAATTGTTCGGAAACAGTCTCCTGTCCCAATTAAGTGGCATAGTGTCCCAAATTAATGAAGGGAATCTGGCAATTTTTTTGATTAGTTTTTGTTTTTTAAGAGTTGTCATAAATAGGCAGCTGTCTTGATTAACCCAATTTCTCAAAATCTGCTGTATTTCGCAACCCTAATCCTATTGTATTACCACTTGCTTGTAAGACACAAAATGTAATGATTCTTGCAACCTATCTTAAGCCTTGGTACCATCCCTGCCACACCCACGCCATATAAGATCTATTTTTCCTAACTCTGTGGGGTTGCATTTGCTGTGTTTGTGAGTCAATTTAAATTACAAAATAAGAAAAACAGACCAGCCATGACCAAGGTGATACTATGGCATTACAGCAAAGGAAAAAGGTTTTTAATTAAGAAATGAAATTTCTTGCTGTAAAACAAATGTTTGAAATCTTAAAATAAAACAAAAAAGTGTTAATAGTGATCAGGTATCTATAGGTTTATGATGGTTTATCATGTTGGCACAAAGTACAGTAAGCATGAAGATTAGGAACGTTTCAGTAAAGGACACCCCAGAAATTAAAGGAAGTATATGGAGATGGAGTAATCAAGTAAGAAACAAAAATGGAGAGTAAGAGCTTTACTTATTCTGGAAAAGACCAACAAAAGTTAAATTGGCTCTCTTGGGAAGGGAGAAATAAAAGAATGTTATGTTTATTTTCATTGAGTAGCACTTGGGATACTTCCTGGAAAGAGAAGAGAACCAAGGTCCTGGAGTAAATGAGAAACTAGCATTTAATTTCGTCAGTAACATTTATTATAAGAGACCTGATGATTTTAAAAGAGGTGGCTATGGAAGTAGGGTGCACTCATTTTGATCTTTCAAAAGTCTGTGGGTCTTGAACAGTTACAAACTAAAGCAGAAAAAAACAACCCTGAGATTAGGAACAAATGGGTCATTTTGAGTTGGGACACATTGGCTGATGAGTTGTAGCAGATATTGGTACTGATGCCCAAGTTTATCACTCTGGCTCAATGATTTGGACAAAGGGTGCTAATGTAATGCATCCAAGTTTGCTGATGATACTAAGCATTTTGGAATCTTCAAGGGGATATAGACAGGTAAAGTGAACGATCAAGGCTATAAAAGCTGGAATACAATGTGGGGTTGTCTAATCAAGAAAGAGAAAACAGCATATTGGAGAATTTTTTTAAATGGTGGAAAATTGAAGTATTTAGGTGTTCACAAATCGCTTTAAAGATCTCATAAAGCTCTAACAAGCAATTAAAGTTGCTGCAGAGAAGTGCTCCAAAGTAAAAGGTCGGTCATGATATATATAATGATGTAGCAAGCATGAGGTTCTGAATGGACCACTCACGCTTCTGTTTTGTGTATGTACATATTAAATAGCAGAGGTGTCAGGTTTTTTTCTCTTTGTTCAAGGTATCTCTTCAGGAAATTCCACTTTTTACTCAATAATTTCTGTTTAATATTAATTTCAAATTATCCTTAAACCTGCCTGATTGGAAGATTTACAGAGAAGGAGGAGGTGTTTACAGTCTTGAGAAAAATTAAGGTGGATAAATCCCCAGGGCTTGATAAGGTGTTCCTCCAGACCCTTTTGGAGGTTAGTGCCAAAATTCCAGGAGCCCAGCAGAGAAATTTAAGATGTCCTTAGTCACAGATGAGGGGCAAGAGGACTGGAAAATAGCTAATATTGTTCTATTGTTTAAGAAAGGCTCTAAGAATATGCCAGAAGATTATAGGCTAGTGAGCCTGACATCAGTAGTGGATAAGTTACTGGAAGGTCTGCTAAGGGACAGGATACATAAGTATTTGGATAGGCAGGGATTGATCAAGGATAGTCAACATGGCTTTGTGCATGGGAGGTTGTGTCTAACCAATCTTGTAGAGCTTTTCAAGGAAGATGCCAGGAAAATTGATGAATCAAGGCAGTGGATGTTGACTACATGATCTTTAGCAAGGTCTTTGACAGAGTCCCACATAAGACGTTGGTCAAGAAGCTTCAATCATTTGGCATTCAAGATGAGGTGGTAAATTGGATTAGACATTGGCTTAGAGGGAGAAGCCAAAGAGTGGTAGTAGATGGTTGCCTTTCTGATTGGAGACCTCTGACTAATGGAATGCCGCAGCGATCAGTGGTGAGTTTGTTATTCTTTGTCATCTATATCAATAATCTGAATGACTTTGTGGTAAACTGGATCAATAAATTTGCAGATGACACCACGACTGGGGGTGTGGTGGACAATATGGAGAACTATTAAAGCCTGCAGTGAGATGTGGACTAGATGGAAAAATTGACTAAAAATGGCAGATGAAATTTAATGCCAACAATGTGAGGTGTTACACTTTGGGAGGACAAACCAGGGTAGGACTTGCAGGGTGAGTAGTAGGACACTGAGGAGTGCTGTGGAGTAGAGGGATTTAGGAATACAGATCCATAATTCCATGACTCCATGTGGAGTCATAGGTAGATAGGGTTATAAAGAAAACTTTTGGCATATTGGCCTTCATAAATCAAAGTATTGAGTACAGGAGTTGAGATGTTATGATGAAGGTGTTGGGAAGGCCTGATTTGGTATATTGTGTACAGTTTTGGTCACTTACAGGGAAGATGTCAATACGATTGAATAAGTGTAACTTGGATGTTCCCGGGACTTGAGGACCTGAGTTATAGGGAAAGGTCAAATAGGTTAGGATTTTATTCGCTAGAGCATAGAATAATGGGGGGCATTTTGATAGAAGTATTCGAAGTTATGAGGAGTATAGCTAGGGTAAATGCCAGCAGGCTTTTTCCACAGAGGTTGGGTGAGACTAGAACTAGAAGTCATGGGTTAACCATGAAACGTGAAATGTTTAAGGGGATATGAGGGGAAACTACTTCACTCAGAGGGTTGTGATAGTGTGCAACAAGCTGCTTGTGTAAGTGGTGGATGTGGGTTTAAGAGAAATTTGTATAGGCACAGAGATGGGAGGGTTATGAAGGGCTGGATGCATGCAGATGGGACTAAGCAGATTAATAGTTTGGCATGGGCTGTTTCTGTGCTGCAGTGTTCTGACTCTGTGACTACATGGTATAAAGAATCCATTTATAATTCATTTACCTACTTGAAGATTCTAAACATTGATTTCCAAGAGTTTGGATGTATATAATAGTTTGATATTCATTGGGGGAAATTTTTCCTTTTACTTGCTTTAGTCCCTTTATACTAAACTGTAGCAGTACAGTAAAGTCATAATCCACAAAGAGAAAGAAGAAAAAAAGACCATAAGCTTCATAAAGCAAAAAAGGGAAATTGAAATTCTGAAGAGATAATACCTCAGTGCAAGCACAGGGATGAAATGGCCATATACAAGAGGAACAGAGTGGCCAGAAAATGTTTAGAGAGTTAAAGACGTGGAATACTTCACTAAAAGGCAAAATATGTGTTAGTCTACAAGGTTCAAGTGATGTCAAGTAAAAATACTTCCTTGAGAAAACCTGTCTATTCATTTTGTAAATTACAGACATTGCATTCTTATTTAAGCTTGCCATCTAATGTTGTCTCTGATGTTTACATCTAAGAATTACTGTTTTGTTCAGGTGGCTTGGATGAAGCATTGCATACAATAATTGAAGTTGCTCGTGCGCAAGAGATTCCATTTGTATTTGCTCTCAGTCGCAGAGCTCTAGGTCGCTGTGTGAGCAAAGCAGTTCCTGTTAGTGTGGTTGGAATCTTCAGCTATGATGGTGCTGAGGTTAGTCAGAATCAGTGATTTGCAAATTCAGTTCATGCTACCAGATATATAAATTTGCACTTGATCTAAACACCTGTGATCTCAATAAATAAGTTCCCTTATTGCTGCTGCTCTTTAAAAGCGTAGAAATTGAAGCCTATGACTTATTAGAATTGTTTGTGGTGTCATAAGAAAAGGCTTTTAAGCGTAAGATATCTTGAAAAACAGATTGTCCCTGAGTAATGCGTGGGGTCCATCCTTGTCAATTTTGGGTTGTAATGAATGGCGTCAAAAACCAATGAGAAAGCAATGACTAAATGTGGAGAGCAAAAGGAAACTACTTCTGAGATTGATAAGAACAAATGTATGCGTGTACACTATGTTGGACTTTTGAATTTAATTGAACTACAGAAGCTCTTAAGTTGGGCGTTCATAACCCAAGGGCAGTCTCTACAGCAGAAATTCAGTAATCTGGAACCATTAGTCATTTAGCAGATTTTTTTAAACTACTGGAAGTTCCTCATCCCATATATATTTCTTTAAAAATATTGCACAGTAGTATGTATTTCAGTGAGCCAATAAGTTTCAGCTGGTCAGGAAAGCTGAAGTGTACAAGCTTTCTGGACATCAGCCCCTGACTCTGCTTGCAAACATACTCTGACCCTGGCTCCAGCCACACACCTACAGACACCAGATAATATATGGCCAGCCTCACTGGAATGAGAATATATGGCTATTAAGTCCACAAATAATGAAGATGGTGTACAAATGTGCGAGCCAGATTCTGAATCATTGAGACCACATCTAGCACTAGGAGCACCCTCACCAAGGCTTGATGAATATGTTTTACATTAACTAGAATACAAAACTGCATGTGCTGTATCTGTTTACCTATATATGTAAAATAATTACTTCTGGTAAATTACTGTAGTCTCACTAAATAAAATTGTAAATTAATATTTTATGAGAAACGTGGAATTAAATTCGTGAATATTCAGTTAATTAGCCAAATTGATTTTAGTCTTCCAATGACTCAAAATAAATCATCAATATTGTATATTAATACATTTGTATATTTTATTTACAGAACCAGTTTCATCAAATGGTTGAACTCACTGAGGAAGCTAGGAAAGCATATCAGGAAATGCTGAATGCTCTAGAACAAGAATTAAAGGCTGATGGAGCAAACTCAGTGGAACCATCATGCAATGTTTCAGAAGAAAATACCATTGAATTAGACAGCAAAAGCCCTTCATCTTTTACTGAACCCAGTGAGCCAGAATATAGTGCGTATCAAATACCATGCAGACAGATACCTTCACACATGCAAACATGCACACTTCTACATTTTTTATGTATCTATATCTGTATCTTTTTTTCCCAGATTTATCAAGGTCCATTCCAGTATAACCATGCCAAGACTTTAGTTAGTTTATAATCATTCATGAAGCCAATTTCTAGTTGGAAATCTAAATCATTAAATTCTTGGTGGGTGGGGGAAATTTGTACATCAAATGCATTAGGTCAAATATGTCAAATGTGAACAGCTGCTGATAGAATCATAAAAATGTACAGTAGAGAGTGGGTCCTTTTGGCCCAAAATGTTAGCAGGAGGCTTGTGTCCCTCATGCTTTTCTTATTGGGAGTATCTGTCTAAATGCTTTTTAAATATTGTAATTGCATCTGTCTTTAATACATCTAGCAGCTTGTTATAAATATTCATCACCTCTGTATAAAAAAATTATGGTGTGAATAATATTAAAGCTACAAATGCAAGGTCCCATTTTAATATAGGGTAGCTATTATGAGTGAAAAAACGGCCATCTGTTTAATTTGCACCATGTAGTCATAAGAAGGTCTGTTTAAGATGGACTATCATAGTGGTCACCAAGGTAAGTACCTTTAGGAAACAGTTCCATTGCTACTACAATGCTTGTTTTTACCCAGTTAAGTGGAGAATTTCCTTGCAATGTTTTATTCACAGAAGTTAAAGACATTTCCTATTTGGCCTATGAGTCATGTCACGTTCAACTCAAGATGATCAGCAAAATAGAGAAAGATATTTAACAGTTCCATCAACTAGAACTTATTCATAAAGAGCCAGCTAACTTGTGCAGAGTTTGCTTCTGCCAGTGTAGGTCACTCTCATGCCTCCTTGTAGCTGTGATCCAAAATATGAATTGAAGAGCTAAATATGAAAGGAAAAGTGTTCATGATGTCCCTACAGGTATTGATGTTAAGGCAGCATTAAAATCTCCATTTAAATTGAAGTGTCAAATGTGGTGACTTGATAATCATTGCAGGCCAATCACCTTGGTTCCAGGCCAAGTTTCCCTGGGCAGTATTGTAGGCAAAAACATTCTTTGATTGCTTCATCCCTTCCCTCATTATTAAGTGCTGCTGATGATAGTAGATGTTTTGTTCACTCTCAGCTCCGAGTAATGAAATAGAAGCAACTGATTTTCATTGTTACGATGGGAACATATAGTAGCAGCACACAAAATTTGGTATGAGTTATGTGGTTGTGTAATCATCAAGTTAAAATCTCAGTTCTGGAAAAAGTAGAATTTTGGATCTTTTAAGCCTTTTATATCATTACTCTTTTTAAAAGAAATTAATTTAAAAATCTGATATAATTTAGTAAATTAAGTTTTTAATATTCATGACATAATTTGCAACTTCATGAAATCATAGTTGATTGAAAAGGAAAGTTACCAGCCACATTTGAATTTAGTTAGAAAACCTGATCATTTACTTTCTCACCACTTTGTTTTCCCATAATTGTAATTATTTAGTTTGACATTCCCATGATTACTTATTGGTCTAATTGTTCCTCTTACAGTTACTACTTGGAAAACATTGCTGAAGAGTCAGTGTAATCCCAACCTGTCAGACACTGAAAACACTCAAACCTCAGAGAGTCTGTTCAGTAACTCAGAAGAAGAAACTGGCGATTCCATACAGGCTTTTCCAAAATCCATTCTTGATTTTGAATGTCAAGCAGCAATAAGATGACTAAATGAGCGTTGTTTGAAATAACACCTGTAAGATTTTTTGCATTTTGAAATAACACTGTAAGGTTTTCCTCAGTCCTAAGGAAAATTCCGCTATTATTCAGGAAATGGTGACTAAAATATACAGCAAATGAAATAATTGTCTCATAATTGAAGCATATGATTGGCAAAAGAATGATATTAATTGGAACAAAAAAAGCCCAAGTAAATCTTATTCAGTATGATGAATAGCTAAAGATGAGTTTGTTGCCCAGTGATTACCACAGAATGAGGTTGATGGTGGTAGTGGCATTTGGCACCACTGCAGCAGGCAACCTCAAAATAGTCCCAAAAATAAGTGTAATGTTGCAGATAGTCTATTTTCTTAGTGCACTTTTCTGAAATTCATGTCTTCCTGTCTTAATCATCAAGATATGGATTGGACAGAACCCATCTTGTAACAGGGAAGTGAGGAAATGTTTGGTAGCTGGAAACTGCAGTATCCTGGATAACATTATTGTGATATTGCTGATGTATCCAGACTCCCATACAAATTTATAAATAATTACTAAACTGTGGTAACTTTTCGTCTGTTGCATTAGATTTACATAAAACAATGGAGAGACTGGGCAACTTGAAATCATTAATGCATACTAGTACCAACTCAGGATCAGAATAACATATCAAAAATCTTGTACTGTATCATATTGTTTTACAACTCTTTGACCTTGAATATTCTGCAAATAACAAGCAACTTGCCTATGGTCATACTAGCTTGGAAACTTTCTCTTTGTAAATGTTCAAATGAGCATAAGTTAAATTTAACTGTGCTGAATCAATCAGCTGGCCCTTAGCACAAATTACACTAAATTTGGCTCCACGGTAGTGTGGTTAGTGCGATGCCATTGCAGATTGGGACGTTGGAGTTCAGAGTTCAGTCCCCACATCCTCTGTAAGGAGTCTCTGTACATCCTCCCGGTGGGTTTTCTCCAGGTCCTCCTGTTTCCTCTCACAGTACAAAGATGTACCAGGTTGATTAATTGGTCATAGTAAATTGTTCTGTGATTAGGTTAGGGTTAAATCAGTTTGTCAAGGGTTGCTGGGCAGAGCAGCTCATAAGACCGATTTTGCTCTGTATTTCTCAATAAAAAATAAAGTTTCAATTTTACTTAAATGATTGTTGCAAAATTTACACTGGACTACATGACCAGATAAGTTAATATACAAAAACACTCTTTTCCATTGTTTCTGAATAATTTAAACTTCAGAAACCTTATCCAAAACTTCTGATTAATAACTAGAGAAATGTAAATTTGCAAAGATTACTGCACATTGCTAAATGGCCGCCCCAGTTAACAATGGTGAATCCCATGATCTAGCTACATGTTACAAGAAAGCACTGCAACAAAATCAGGTAATATCTGATTTTTTAAAAACTTTTTGTCATTTAATACAGATTGGTTTTGTCAGTGGTTTTCTCATGATCAAAAGGTAATTTCAGTTCTGGTGAGTGAAATGATTTCTGACATAATCTCTTAAAGTTGGATGCTGACATCTATGCAATATGTTACCTGTAAATTTGCAGTTGAGAAAGTGAGGTGCTTTAAGCAAACAAAACATTTTTTTTCCAGATTTCTATCCCGTAATTTCACCGAAGTGCACATATAAGTAAAATTCAAGAAATTTTACTTACATCATTAAAGTAGCATTCTCTTAGATTTTTACCTGATCTGGAGCTGGAATCAATGGTGAAACGTGAAAGTAAGTTCAGTAATCTTTCGAGTAAAAATAGTCAATGTTGAAAAGGCTCAGCAGGTCAAATGTTTCCAATATTTGCTGTTGTTACTTGGTTTACTGATACTTGTTGTGCAATATATCACTACTGATTTTTGGATCCATTGAAATTCCAGCTTATGATACAAGGAGGTTTCATGGTGAAGAATAAATAATGTTATCAATACCTACTACATAAAATGATTTTGATAAAGTATTACTATGTTAGTGTGAATAGTTTATGATTCTCGAAGCTTGCACTTCTCCCTGCGTAAACTATTCCAAGTTTTAGACCTTGGCATGTGCATGAATGCTATAATACTGTGATACCTATCTTTAGAAAATGAAAGTGTCACAAGTTATAACCTAAACAGTCACATTATTATGCTGATTTATTGGTAATTTAACCTGAAGAATCTTCCATGTTTATCATCATTACTTTAGACAGGAGCTATGACATCAAACTGATAACACATACATCCAATAGTACCATAAAACTGATTTCATAAATCATTATTGTGTATGAGAGATCGAATGTGAGTTGGAAATGTTGACTTATTGAGGTTCAACAAACACTTGCAGTAGAGATTGGTGAATTGTGTAAAATGTTGTATGCCATTTAACTAAGGAAGAATGCAGAACTAAGTGTGTAAAGAGCTATCATCTAACCTTTAGCACTATCTTCAGGTATCTGATCACTTATTGATCTCGATTTATTTGATGCCATGGGATTTGAAATTATTACAGAGTTTTGTTATCGCAAAACTGTTGTCCCTCTTTTAACTGCTTTGCTTTGCTGCAGATTTTTCATCTTTGCCTGAAAGATGCGTAAGGCCGTTCATGGAAGGAAAATTATTAGGTTATTATATTCAAAAAGTGAAGCTCAAGAGGTTGATATTTAAGTTGTATGATTTAAAAAGAAATGGGTTCAGTCAGCTGTTAATTCAAGTCTTACTCCAGCATTCTTTAGAGCAGAATGTTTTACTTACTAAGGTTTAGAAAAATGATAGAACTAAGTGTGTTGATGAAGTCAGAGAAAGAATGTTCAAAAGTTGGGTTTGTTTTTAAAGTCCACTTTAATATTTTACAGCAGTGACTTACTGTTATTGCTAGGAGACAATGTACAACACATTAAACACCTGTTATGTATCATTTTAAATTACAATACTTTCTGGTGTTCTGAAAATTGATATCTTCAACTTATTGTTAGTTTCCTTTAAAACACCTATGAATTGTTTTACGTGTTTATTGCGATAGCAAATGTTACATTATAAATGAATTAGATTATGGGACAGCTTTATAATATTGTATGTGTTAGGTTATAGTCAACTCAGTTAATACTTTCATAAACTGTCAAGAAAAAAAATCTATACTACCACAAGTATTACTGCTCTCCTATAGTCAGTGCACAGTGGTTGAATTAATTGCCATACATCCTGCAAAAATATCAAACCAAAGAAAAATATTTTTGTTCCTTTCTTTTACCCCCTTTGGCTGAAAACATGCAAAAATAAAAATGCTTGGAGGAACAGCTGCACAGAGGACAAGCTAGCCATGGAATATTAAAAATTGTTCAAGACAGTTGCTGTTTCTCCATGCCACTTGTATCGAAACATTCTCTCATTGGTTCAAGTCCAAGACTTGGTTGTAATGGAGCTTGGGCATTTTCCAAGTCTGCAAAATGAATGTTCACTTATTCTTTAGGCAAACAAAATATTGTCAAACCAGCTGCAACAAATAGCTGTAAATGAGACTTGTATAATTTTGCTGCTATGATTTTACTGCTGTAAAATGAATCTAACAACCCCTTAACAGTTTAGATTTCCTTTTAAGGGAAAGTACTATAATTCTTGCTTGCTTTGTATTAAGGTCAAAAAAAGCTGTGATGCATTAAGAAGTGACTGGGAATACTGGGCACTGCTTGCTGATTTGTAATTCTACTGGTTTCATTGATTTGTTAAAGAAATTGTAAAACTCTGACTATTAATTTAAGTATATGTTCTGTAAATAATCAAACAAATTTTATGCTATAAAGCAGTTTGAATTGTTTTTTCATAATATAGAGGAACATCAGTACAAGTTTGTTTTGGGATTTCTTTCAAGGCCTAATTTAATTCCATACTTTATAAAAGCTAGTTTGATTATACATGATTGTTTAATTCTTAGTTTATAGATTTCTATTGAATAAAACTCTTAATGTTGCTGCTTTTGAATATTTTTGAAAAATAAACATTTTGATTCAAAGGGAAGAAGTGAATATATTTTGTTTTTTCCAGTGACAAAAATTCCACCTTCCTAGTGATCTCTTCTAGGGAAAAAAACCTGCTTTATGTATGTAAAATGGAGTATAGCTGACCAAGGTTATTCCACTGTAAATACTTTCCAAATGTATATAAGTGAAACGAATTCATACTTTTTGTATTCCAGCAGTTAATCAATGCTAAACTCGAGTTCCAGTCCTAATTTGTACTCAGATGGATTTGTGCTTAAGGATTCTCTGCATCTGGTTTTGCAAAGCAGAATTAGCAAGGAATCTTCTGGGAAAGCAGTAAGTGATATTTCTCCCAATTATATTAAACATTACTTCCCAAATCATTTTGATTGTTTGATTGACATAATGCTCAAGAAACAAGAGAAAATCTGCAGATGCTGGAAATCAGAGCATCCATCAACTGTATTTTTTTCCATAGATGCCGCCCGGCCTGCTGATTTCCTCCAGCAATTTGTGTGTGCTGCTAAAGAAACAAGGTCTCGATATCTTTTGCACTGCCTTAGTGGCTGGCTTATCACATGATAATGTTGCAAGTAGCCAGGAACTTTGTCAAAATGGTTCATCTACTTCAGGCAGAATCATAACAATCTTAGGTAACCCCTTAGGATCAAAGGTGGCTACAAACAGGGCAGGAAGCAGAAAGTGGCTGACAGAGCAGATAATTTGTGAAGCAATGCACCTCTTCCACTGTTACCACAGGGCCTCAGCCACTGCTGCATGCTCTCAGGTTTTTGGCTCCATCCCATTGGCGTGACACTATTACAGTTTGTGGCCTTTCATAGTTCAACTCTGGCACTGTCTGTAAGGAGTTTGTACATTCTCCACATGACCACACGGGTGCTCCAAAGACATGCTGGTTAGTAAGATAATTGAAAATTGTCCTGTGGTTAGGCTAGTGTTAATATTGTTGGATTGCTGGGCAGTGCAGCTTACTAGGACAGAAGGACTTGTTCTGCATTGCATCTCTAAAAGAAATTATTCCTTTTGACCATTTGTAGTATGGTCCTGAATAAAAAGGGAATTCCACTCAATTCAATAACCGTCTGTGGCCACACACTACACAGACCACTCTAATGCTCTGACTATTGCAACTAGGCACAAACTATTAAATGTGGCACAGTATGCAAAGCAGTCGGGTAATATCTATGAGGAATATGATGTAGTCACTTGCTCTAGCAATATTTCCATTGCTTGCTTTGATTATATTCCACTATTTAAGCATCACTAGAAGCATAGCACAATCCCTCTTCGTCTGCCAAAATTCCTCATCCTCGTACGAAGAAGTTAACTGTCAATTCAAATTTGCATAGGAAAGGTTTGCTTGCCAAGGGACTAGCTATGTATCCTCCAAAATTGCAATATAACAAAAAAGGTAACTGCCAAGCAATTAAAGCAACAATATTTGAGAGATTAATTTTGTCGCTTTTCTAGGTCAAATGTTTACATAATTAGTTTAATTTTTGCTTCCAATACTAGATGTAATGAATACATTTTAAATGGAGTTATGCAGAGACTCAAGTTTCTCTGCTTAATAGGCAATTTCTTCAGTTCAAACAAAATGCAAATTCAAGTGGATTTTTATAGAACATGACACCAGTCAATTAAAGTAGTCATTGATTGATGAAGGAATTTCACACCATTAGTTAAAAAAAAATCATTTGATTTACAGAGATTGAGATTAAATGCAGCTGATATCTGGAGTCAGATTTCGATAATGGACTTCAAAGAAAAGCTACGTAGATCTATTTTATAAATTATTAAATAAAAGGCTTCTTGAGAAAACATGCGTAATCTCAATAGAAGAAAGGTGATTTGCAAATGCATCAAATTGAATTGGTTGCCTGCTAAGCATGACTCAGGAAACCATTCTATTACAGCCCTCAAATGCATGTTGGTAGAAGTGTGCAGAGCCTAGTTGAAGGTACAAATATATTGGCTTTGGGACAATCTATCAGGTAAGATTAAGTTAAATGGAAGAATCTGACTGCAGCCTCATCTAACAGGTTAATTTAGCTTTTTACAATGCTAATCAGTAGATTATTTCCGTATTCCTGATTTTTGCTGCTCCATCATCTGTACACAGATTATATTTACATGATGCCTTTCATGTCCTTTTCAGGGGCTCTAAGTGCTTTACAACAAACGAAGTACTTTTGCAAAATGAGATGTTTCCACAAGTAATGATGTGATAATTACCAGGTAATCTGTTTTAATGATGTAGAATGAGGTATGATATTGGCCAAAATACCAGGGATAACTCCAGCAGTTACTTTTGAAGAATACTGGATACTTTATTTATACTATCGCGAGCTTTTGGTTTAACATCTAATTGATGCTAGCTTCAACACTACGGCACACCTTCAGTACTGCACTGGAGTGTCAGCTTAGTGCTCAAGTCTGTAATATTGGTATTGATACAGTGAGAAGTTTGTCTTGCGCATTGTTTATACAGATTGAATCATGACACTGAGCTAGAATAAGGTAAAACAATAGCAATGTAGAATAAAGCTACTGAAATAAATGCAATGCAGAAAAACAAAGTGAAAGATCATAATGAGGTAGATTGAGGCCAAGAGTACATTTAACTGTACAAGAGATCCATTCAAGTGTCTGATAACAGTGGGATAGAAAATGTCCTTCAGCCTGGCATGCATGCTTTCAGGCCATTGTACCTTCTGCCCAATAGGAAGTGAATTTCAGATTTTGCTGGCTGCTTTAGTGAGGCAGTATAGAGAGTCCATAGAAGGAAGGCTGGTTCCTGTAATGTGCTGAATTGCGCCCACAACTCTGCAGTCGCATGAAGAGCAGTTGCCATTACACATCCAGACAGAATGATTTGTATGATGCATCAATAAAAATTGGTAAGTGTCAATGGGAGACGGGAGTTTTTAAACCAAGAAAGCTAGAAATTCAGGTGCAATGCTGCTATCAAATTTATGACTAACCTTTTCTTCAGCAGTCTATTCAGGGATGATTTAAGTCCACTTGGTTTTGTGATTCTGTAGTGGCTTACACTCAGATTTACACACTCACAAAGTATCTGCTGTCCTGGGCATCTGTAATGAGTTGGCCATACTTTAGGTAAAAAAGTTCTCAATGTGTTGCTAGAAGTTGTGCACCAAAATGGGAGACCAGCATCTGATCTTGATTACTTTAAACTCTGACTAGCTAACAAAATGTATTACTCATGTTTGCTTCATTGTTTAACCCAATGGAGAACCAAAATACTTTGTTTTGGGGCTGAGAGCAAAATTGGATCAGCCATGATGAAATGGTGGAGAAGATGCAATAGGCCAAGTGTCCTAGTTCTGCTCCAATGTCTTATGGTCTCAAAATAAAACAAGGAAAAGGCCAAAGCATAAGTATCTGTCAGATTTGGAGTATGAAATCAGGCAACTTGGTTCAGGAATCAGAACCTCTTCTGGAAATAGATGACACCTGTCCTCCAGATTTCAAAACCTCTTTAATACAAGAGGCTTAAATGGGGCGGGATTTCTTCAGTGCATCCAAGGGAAGTTCTTGAAACAGTATGTGAAGTCACACTAGAAGAGAAAACTTACTGGACCTGACTTGGGAAATGAACAAGACCAAATGACAAACGTGACAATAGGTTATGAGTAAGGATTAAATTTTGTGGAAAAGCCCTACATTGTGAAGATGGCAAATTACAACAGGATAAGACAGGAGCTAAGGATTGGGAACAGCTGATGTTAGATAAGACTACGTCTGAGATGTGGGAGTTGTTCAAAAACCTGTGGATCAAAGTTTAGGATAATCACCTTCTGGTAAGGAGCGAGGACAAGAATGAGAAATTTCGATGACCTGAGAAGTACTAAATTTAGTCAGAGGGGAAATAGAACCATATAAAGATTCAGACTGGGCCATTGTAGAATATAAGGAAAGCAACAAAGAGCTCAAGCAGGTGATTAGGAAGACCATATAGGGCCGGGAGGTTTCCTTGTTGAACAATATCAGGGAGAATCCCAAAGGATTATATAACTTGATTTTTTTTTTAAAGGGGTTAACTAAGGGAAGAAAGGTCAACTCGAGGATAAAGGAAGGAATTGGTGCCTGCAATCAGAGCAAGTGGCTGAGGTACTAAATGAGTACCTTTGTGTTTGAATATACCAAGAAGGATTTGGAGGATGGAGAAAGCTGACTGGAGCATGCTAATGTGTTAGGTTGATTCCGAAGATAAAGGTGCATGGGATGCAGGTTGAATCGCAAGTCTGGATTTGGAACTGACTTGCCTATTGAAAACAGTAGGGGTAGAAGACTTATTCTGGCTAGAGGTCCACAACCAGTAGTGTTTTGCAATGGCCAGTGCTGGAATCTTTGTGATACACTGTATGTCAATGACTTGGATGAAAATGTAAATGGGTGGATTTGCAAGTTTAGGGATGACACCAAGATTGGTGGAATTGTGGACAGTGTAAAGAAAGTATCAAAGAATACAGCAGGATAGCAATCAGTTACAGGTAGAGGCAGAGAAGTGACAGGTGAAGTTTAATCCAGGCAGATGCAAGGTGTGGTACTTTAGGAGGTCAAATGAAAGAAGTATGCAATTAATGATGGACAATTTAATAGCATTAAGTACAAAGGGATCCCATGGTCAATCCATAGTTCACTGAAAGTGGTGAGGTAAGTGGATAAGGTGATAACGAAGTTGTATGACATACTTGCATGCATTGGTAGGTGTGTTCATTGCAAGAATAAGGAAGTCATGCTGCTGCTAGATATCATTTAATCAGACTGCACTTGGTCTAATTGTGTGCAGTTCAAATAACCCCACTATAGGAAGGATATGGAGACTGGACAGGGTACAGGAGAGGTATACAAGATGCTGCCTGGATTAGACAGAATGATCTATAAATAAAGGTTGGACAAATTTGGGTTATTCTCCCTAGTGCTTTGGAGACTGAGGGGAGTTAACGAGAGGTGTAGATGTTGTAGACAGAAGGTTGGGGAAGGGAGTGGGGACAGAGTTTAAAGGTGATTTGACGGTTAAGTTTTTTTAAAAAACAGAGTGGTAGGTGCCTGGAATGTTTTACTAGTCGAGCATACAGTTTGGTGCAGTTTAGACACAGGAATATGAAAGGAATGGAAACAACACAGGAGAATATTTAGCCACAATTGCATCAAGATCAATGTAATAGTGTGAGACAAATGGCCAGTGAGTGCACTAAGGTACTGACTTATGTTCATTTTTCAACATCTTCAAGTTTTTTGCTTGGATTATTATGATAAACCTCTTTGGTGTTATTGATCTTCAGTGTTACCAAGAGTGGAAAGAAACTGTTTACTCACGAAAAAACTGCATCATTGATGACTCAAATAGTTCTGAAAATCTCAGCACTTTATTTAAAATTCATAGGATCACATTCATAATTCTGCAGCTTCCATTAGAAGAATAAATATCTTTACAACATACAAAACATTTTTGGCATGCACCATAAATTCAGAAGTTCCAAAGATTGGCACCCAAGTAGTGACTAAGTTTAACTTTTCAGAGAAAGCAGGAGTTACAATCTGGCCATGATATCTCCAGGACTAAGGCACTTTTTCATTAATCATTATGCAACATCATGGCAAGTTTTATAGTTATATGGTTTGTTATTGTTTTTTTTTTGGAAATCCGTGTAAATAAGGTTCCTTGATTTTATAAACACAAACATCCCTGGTCCAAAACCAGTAAATAATCCAGAATGCTAAAATGATTCCAATCTCCAGCAATGAGGGAAAGGATTTGTTGGAAAATGAATTTCACTTCCCAGTAAAATCACCTCTTATCATAATATTTTTACACCAGCAATGAAACCAAGACTAATATCCCACATAGAGATTTATTTACAAAGGCATGTAGTTTATGCTTTTGCAAACTTCACGGTTGCAAAGCAACAATAATTGTAACTTGTAAACCGTGAATTACTTCAGTTTCCACTGTTTCTGTGAAAGTGCCATATTTAATGAGTAACAAGATCTACAGATTATGTCAATTTTATGGTACTGTGGATTGGAATCAAAGAACCATGCATATAGCTCATTGCAGACTGTTAAACAGTCTTAGAATCAACATGACGAGTAACAGTTATAAGTTACATGTTCAGCAAATTATGCATTATTCTTTTAAGTCCATGATCAAAAATGAGCTCTACTGTCCACGATAAAGTTAAATTTATTCGCTTGCTGGTGTTTGTGGGAAAATGGCAGATGATTTTCATTAAACAAAAATCCTTTGTGCATCTCATTCTGGGTTCTTCTCAATCACAACTGTCCTGTAAGAGATTAAAAATAAACTGGTTATATCATTGTTAGATTGTGGTCAGATTAAAATACTCCACTGTACCAAAAGGATAGAGGTACAGCTAATTAGTTTAATATACCATGTAAAACACAGGCTGGTGCCTGAAAATTGACACATGATGTTTTCCCAAACTTCTCTGTAATGTTAGAGGAAACTCGCTTTATTATAGCAAGTCAAGGAAAATTCGGATATTGATCCAGATTGTTTTAAGTAAAGCTCAGTTCTAGCAGGCAGTAGTCTGATAATGTATTCTGAATCAAGCAATATTCCATGTTGAGATCAGGCGGAAAAGCAAAGAGAAACATTGAGGTTTTGTGACAGGAGAGGATTAACTGAGTGAAGTAATTTAACCAAAGATGTGCATTTCTGCTCTTCCTTTTCTTTTGAACCAGGTTGAATTAATTTCTCAGATTTACTTTTCTTGAATTTGTTGATTATCCCCTCATATGCCTTCCAAGGGTCAAAAGACCAGGGTTCATAACCTTTTAGTATCAGCACAGAATACTAATACAGTAAATAGAAGCACTGTTTGTTCTTTACCTCGCCATCCCCAGCACATTACTTGCATTATGTTGACCAGACAGAATTATTCAAATTCCAGTGAAAGTACAATTCATTTAGTGTATGGCTTCCATCAACTCTATACTGAGCATTTCCTGCCCTTGTGTTCTGAGTGGCACTCAATAGCGTAGACAATGGAAAATTGCCAGTAGAATCCAAAGGAGTGGGAAGGGAAAGAACCTTGTTACTGTAAAAGAATGGTAACTTGTCACGACTGTTCCTGTTTGCTACCCCACTGCAACAGGTAAACTGTCAGGGAAATTCACCGGTGTACATCTATCATTTGATTTAATTATCTAGCAAAAATCTCATGCAAAGTTAATATAAATCAACATCATGTGCCGTATCAATCTTACAATGATTTACAAACATCACAATTTTTTGTTCATAATTGATTTGTTACTACTTCTGGATTACCAATTCTATTGAAATATCTGCACAGAACATCAGCCAACTTTCTATTCTTTAAACACCTGGGTGACACATTCACATTTAGTCCATCTCCAACCATGAGCTGCAGGTTTTCAGTGTTCCATAAAGGGAACTAGCCAACAGTTGTTAACTTTATCTACCTGAATATTTCTGACTTTAACGTGGGACTCCCTGCCAGTATTACCTTCGTCCCCTCTTCTAATAATTTCCAGGTAACCGGGAATGTAAAAATCGTGTTTCTGGTGTGTGCAATTTGCCTACCTCTTCAGATTCAAGCCAATTGCTTCTATAACAGTTTTATCTCCCCATTTATCTTTCTCTTTCCTGTTATTAGGAATTACCCCTCCCCTTTTCATTTTTCCCACCTCGAATGTTCCAGACATAAATCCTTATCAAAATCCTTTGGAATGTCTGATCCACTCTACTCTTCTGCCAATGCTCCAGGCATGAGCTGAATGATTCCTCTGTCTTGCCAATGTCTATATCTCCTTTCATCCTCTTCATTACCTACACTCCAAATTTAGACAAATATCTCCTTATCTGCTTAGGTTTGATAGAGTACCTTTTGGGATTTGACTATTCTAAATGTGTGGTCCAAATAGGATTTGTTTTACGCTGCTACCAGCACAATGGAAAAGTCATAAAAACAGGTTTGCATTGTTGTCAACACATTTGTAAATATTCAGTGAAGTCCAGCTTGCTGATGAGCAGTCACTGCCACAATAAAATGAACTGAAATGCAGTATTTTCCCAGACCTCGAGTTTCCATTCTCAGTTACGTGTCAGGTGAAATAACAGGGTACTGGAAGATTGCAAGTTTGAGGCACTCAAGACAACCCTCAGAACCCTGATGCTTCCCTTAGCAACCAACACTGTGTCCCATTGCAGTGGATTGTCTGGGCTCATAAACAGAGAACAATAGAACCAAATGCAGGAGTGCAGGGAAGGCTCATTGTCAACAAATTAATCAAAAAAAACAGAGCATATTGTTTCTTAAATTTAATGCTTGGGAAAAAAAATTATAGGCATCCGTTTGTCTCGAGAGACCATGGAATTGTGCCTTGGAAAGTTTCCAGGGCACAGGCCCGGGCAGGGTTGTAAGGAAGACCGGCAGTTGCCCATGCTGCAAGTCTCCCCTCTCCACGCCACTGATGTTGTCCAAGGGAAGGGCAAGGGCCAATATAGCTTGGCACTGGTGTCGTCGCAGAGCAATGTGTGGTTAAGTGCCTTGCTCAAGGACACAACACAGATTATTGAGCCTAAAACTACTAGCTGGAAAAACAAGCAATTTTCACATTGCTGTGGCTCCAATGCTTGAGCCCTGTGCAGTTAACAAGGACCTGTTAAGGAAATAATGGATGTATTTTGTGTTGTTTCTTCCTACCAATGACTTTATCCAAGCCTGCATCACTTTTTCATGATCATCGACTGCTTTCCTCCATTTCATCAGTTCCTTTGACCATTTGCTTTTAGCAAGAGCATCTAAATCAGAAACAAAGTAAATTCATTAGCTAATTTCAACAAATATAATTGCAGCTGACCATAACTGGAAATTAACGGCTCATATTCAAACAAATCTTCCTCGTTTGCATGAAATCATGTCAACTTGTATGAAAGCAGGGAGATGAAATGAATTGGTGTGCATCTGTTCCAATTCCATGCTACGGAAAGGAAGTACATACTTCATACCAACTTACTATTTATTTGCCAGTGGCAGGCAAAATTAAAATACTGCCACGTACCAGGAGATCCGATCTGTGCCAACTTAAAGGAAAATCGTCAAACTGTCACTGAGTTGGGGGGGGGGGTGTCTGTGCATTTTACTTAAAGAAAACAACAGGACCAAAAACAAAATTATTAAAAATAACCATTAGAACAAAACAAAATCTGCATAATCTATAGATACCCAAGAACTTCATTTTTTGAAACCACAGTGCCTTGGTTTGCCACAATACTCTGACTTAGTGGACAAAACTGGCCATTAAGTGTTGCACTACATGAGCTTTGAGTTAGAGATTACGATAAAACACACAGATAAATAAAATTGGATTTTTCCATTATTACCCTGCCGAGCATTACAATTTTCACTGCAAATAACCTATACAGGGGTTATAATAGAAAATACATATTTAATAAACCCCAAGCAACAAAGGGGATGATTAGCAAAAACATAATATATTGGAATAGTTTTAAAATCAATCTCACGTAGCCAGCTTTGGGGTTGCCTGTGAGCAATAATATCAGTCACACTGACTCTTCCCCATACATTGCAAAGAACATTTAAAATAGGAGTGGGACCAGGCCAACCGGTCCTTCAAGCCTGTTCTGCCATTTAACACTGATCTAATCATAACTTCAGCTCCACTTTTCTGTCAATCCCTCAGAACCCTTGATTCTATTACTATCCAGAGTTCTATTTGGATATTGAAACATACTCCATCTACACAGTTTCTTGGGAAGGAAAATTCCAAAGATTTAATACCTTTAAGAGAAGCATTTCCTCCTCATCTTAGATTTAATTGGGTGACTTGTTCTGAAATCATACTCCTAAGATTTGGGTTTGCCTATAAGGGGAAATAGCTTCTCAGTCTCCATTGGGTCAAGCCCCTCAGAACTTTGTAAACGTCAATAAAATCCTCTCACATTCAGCTGAACTCCAATAGGAATAGGCTCAACTAACTAATTTTCTTCATATGATGAGCCATTCATACCAAGAATCAAGCCAGTGAGCCTTTTTTCTCCTTATAACTCCAGCAGTAGATATTTAACTTCCCCCTTCTCTCAGCTGCTCTCCAGTACTTCTTACATACCTTACATTCATATAATACCCTCCAGCTGCTTAAGAACTCTGTAAAGAGGGTAAAAAGGGAGGACCTACCTTGGTCTCATATTAAACCTCCATTCAGTTTCCTCCATATTGTTCCAAAACTTCCTAACATTCTCCAGATCTAAACCATCTTTGCAGCTCTCTAGTGCTACCACATCTTTCTCATAATGGGGTAGTCAAAACTGTATGCACTTCTCCAACTGTGACCTACCTGGTGTTTCATAACCATTTTCATTACCTCTTGACTCGTGTTCAATGCCTTGACTAATAAAGGCATGCATCCCAAGACTTGATCATCTTCTCCATCTGCCCTGGTATCTTAAGTGATCTAACAATGTGTATTTGAAGGTCCCACTGTATCTTATACTTCATGGCATAATGCCATTTCCCTGCCTCTCTCAACTGCATTACTTAATGTTTTCAAAGTGAATCCCAGTTCTGGTTAGGCATATTCAATTATTTCCAATCTTACTCAAATTATGGGTCAACAGCTGGTTCAAAGAAGGTGTATAGAAGACAATGCCAGCAAAAGCAATGCTTGATGTATCTAAAAATAAGAATCTTACCAGGTGAGGACTTGTCAGTCAATACCATGCTCCCAACTCTTAAGACAACTTTTGACAAGGGAGAGAAGGATGAAATACTGTTGACTTGCTTTAGCACTAACAACACACAGTTTATCATCCACATAAAACATTCTACTTGACTGGCTGCCCAACTCCATTTGCAGTGTCAGTTGTCCATAAGATTTAGCACAGGATCTGACCAACTCTTTGCTGTGTTTTCAAAACCATGTCCTAGAAAGTTGGGCACATGAGAAAGCTCCCTCACCATCCCGGTAGGTGGAAACAAGGTGCTTCTTTCAGTTGGGACAGTTCATTTCAAGTGCAATAAATGCTAAAGTGCTAAAAATAACTTTTAGGCTAGGCTCCTATTGTTTATTTATTTTAAATTTTTTCTCCATTTCTATCCAAAAGAAAACCTGCAGGCACCACACTAATGTCAATTATTATTTCATGGCTTACCTTCAACACTGATGAGCACATTTGACATTGCAGTCCCCTTTTTGGATATAACGTGACAATGATATTGTGTGTCAACAGTTACTATGTCCTTCAACCAGCTGATGACATGGATTCGCCCATCTTTTAATAACTGAGTTTGGTGCTTAACAGAATCAGTCACCCTTTCGCCATTTCTCTTCCAAATGAAATGTAAACCTTTGGGTCCTGTGGAAAGCAAGAGTTCGGTAAACACCACAATCTCTCAGTTATTTCTCCAAGTTAGTCTATTTAAGGCTCCTGTCACCATCTCATCCAATCAGGAGTGACCACCCATGAGTAGTGGTGGACATCCAAGTTTGCAATCTCTGGATTGCTGCCTGTGCCATGTGCCAGTGAGGATATGATTTCTATAGGATGGTTTGACAGATGAATGTATGGCTGAAGGGGGCAAGGTTTCACATTTCTGGATCAATGGGGAAGGTATACACTGTACAGAAAAGGAGGGGCTTACCTGAACCTGAGGAGGACCAATAACCTCAGCTTTGCTAGAGCCGTGAGGGAGGGTTTAAACTAACTCAACAGGGGGCTCAGAACAGGACTGATGGAGCTGAGGATGGGGTAGTTGGTGATGCAAGCAGAGGGAGTATGTTGTAACACTGTAAGGAAGGACGGACAGATAAAAGGGCAAAATTGCAGTCGGTGGGATGACTTTAAGTGTAACAGGGTTCTAAAATCAAAAAGGGTGATGAATACAGGACTGAAGGTGTTATATTTGAATGCATGCAGTACTTAAAATTAAGATAGATGGTCTTGTAGCGTGCTTAGAGATTGGCTGGTATGATGCTGTGAGCACCTGAGCCATAGCTGAAGAACATCACATTTGGGAGCTTAACATCTGAGGATACACATTGTATCAAAAAGATAGGCCTAGGGTGGGGGGGTGGGGGGGCAGTGGTTGGGTAGGGTGGCTCCATTGACACAAGATGAAGTCAAATCCTGATAAAGTGGTGATATCGGATTAGAAGATATTGAATCTTTGTGGGTAGAGTTAAAATAGTGCAAAGGTAAAAAGACGCTGATAGGAATCACAGACCAGGAAGTTCCACTTTTGGCGAATGGAGCCAAGGTGCTCTAAAAAGCGACCCCCCAATTTACGGCAGGCCTCACCAAAGTAGATGAGGCCACACCAGCAGCGCCAGACTCAACAGATGATCACAGCAGATTCGCAGGTGAAGTGTTGCCTCACCTGGAAGGACTCTTGGAGGCCTGAATAGAGGTGAATGTGCAGGTGTAGGACTTGCAGGGATACGTGCTGGAAGGGAGATTAGTGAGGAAGGATGAATGGACAGAGAGTAATGGAGGGGGAGATCCCTGTGGAAAGCCAGGAGGGGGGATCGTAAAGAAATGTTTGGCAGTAGGATCCCTTTGAGGATGGCGGAAGTTGCGGAGAATGATGTGTTGGATTCGGAGGTTCGTGGGGTGGTACGCAAGAACAAGAGGAACTCTATCACTCTTAAGGCAGCAGGAAGATGTGGTTAGTGTGGATGTTGAGGAAATGGAGGAGATGCGGGTGAGGGCATCATCAATGGTGGAGGAATAGAAACCCCATTCTTTGAAGGAGGTAATGATAAAGATCTAAAAGATTATAAGAAGGAGTTTAAGAAGGAAATTAAGAGAGCCAGAAGGGGCCATGAGAAGGCCTTAGCGAGCAGGATTAAGGAAACCCCCAAGGCATCCTACAAGTATGTGAAGAGCAAGAGGATAAGATCAAGAGAGAATAGGACCAACCAAGTGTGACAGTGGAAAAGTGTGTATGGAACCTGAGGAGGTAGCAGAAGTAGTACATGAATACCTTGCTGCAATATTCACTATGGAAAAGGATCTTGGTGATTGTAGGGATGACTTAGAGTGGACTAAAAAGCATGAGCATGTAGATATTAAGGAAAGGGATGTGCTGAAGCTTTTGGAAAGCATCAAGTTGTATAAGTCAACAGGACCGGATGAAATGTACTCCAGGCTACTGTGGGAGGTGATTACTGAGCCTCTGGTGATGATCTTTGCATCATCAATGGGGACGGGGGAGTTCCCAAAGGATTGGAGGGTTGCAGGTGTTCTTCCCTTATTCAAGAAAGGAAGTAGAGATAGCCTAGGAAATTATAAGAACAGTGAGTCTTACTTCAAGTTGATGGAGAAGATCCTGAGAGGCAGGATTTATGAACATTTGGAGAGGCATAATATGATCAGGAAAAGTCAGCATGGCTTTGTCAAAGGCAGGTCATGCCTTATGCACATGATTGAATTTTTTGAGGATGTGACTAAACACGTTGATGAAGGTAGAGCAGTAGATGTAGTGTATATGTATTTCAGCAAGGCATTTGACAAGGTACCCCATGCAAGGCTTATTGAGAAAGTAAGGAGGCATGGGATCCAAGGGGATATTGCTTTGTGTATCCAGAACTGGCCCACAGAAGGCAAAGAGTAGTTGTAGACAGGTCATATTCTGCATGGAGGTCAGTGGCCAGTGGTGTGCCTCAGGGATCTGTTCTGGGAACCTTACTCTTCATGATTTTTATAAATGACCTGAATGAGGAAGTTGAGGGATGGGTTAATAAATTTGCTGATGACACAAAGGTTGGGGGTGTTGTGGATATTGTGGAGGGCTGTCAGAGGTTACAACGGGACATTGATAGGATGCAAAACTGAGCTGAGAAGTGGCAGATGGAGTTTAAGACAGGTAAGTGTGAGGTGGTTCATTTTGGTAGGTTAAATATGATGGCAGAATATAGTATTAATGGTAAGACTCTTGCCAGGGTGGAGGATCAGAGGGATCTTGGGGTCCAAGTCCATAGGACACTCCAAGCAGCTGCGCAGGTTGACTCTGTGGTTAAGAAGGCATACGGTGTATTGGCTTTCATCAACCGTGGGATTGAGTTCAAGAGCCGAGAGGTAATGTTACAGCTATATAGGACCCTGGTTAGACCCCACTTGGAGTACTGTGCTCAGTTCTGGTCACCTCACTACAGGAAGGATGTGGAAACTATAGAAAGGGTGCAGAGGAGATTTACAAGGATGTTGCCCGGATTGGGGAGCATGCCTTATGAGAATAGGTTGAGTGAATTCAGCCTTTTCTCCTTGGAGCAACGGAGGATGAGAGGTGACCTAATAAAGGTGTACAATTTAATGAGAGGCATGGATTGTGTGGATAGTCAGAGGCTTTTCCCCAGGGCTGAAATGGCTAGCATGAGTGGGCACAGTTTTAATGTGCATAGAAGTAGGTACAGAGGAGATGTGAGGGGCTAAGTTTTTTTTTTACGCAGAGAGTGGTGACCACATGGAATGGGCTGCCAGTAATGGTGGTGGAGGTGGATACAATAGGAGACTCCTGGATAGGTAAATGGAGCTTAGAAAAATCGAGGGCTATGGGTAACCCTAGGTAATTTCAGCACAGCATTGTGGGCTGTAGGGCCTGTATTGTGCTGTAGGGTCTCTATGTTTCTATCTCTGATGTCCTGGAAAGGAAAGCCTCATTCTGGAGATGGAGGAAAAGGGAATAGCATTCTTACTGGACACATTGTGGGAAGTATAGTCAAGATAACTGTGGGAATCATATTTATAAAAGATGATGGTTGACAGTTTGTTTCCAGAGATGGAGACAGAGAGATCAAGAAAGGGGAGGGAGATGCTGAAGTGGGCCAAGTGAATTTAAGGGCAGGATGGAAGTTGGAGGCAAAGTTGATGAAATTGACAAGCTCTGCATGGGTGCATGAAGCAGCACCAATGCAGTGCAGGAAGAGTTGGGGAGCATTACCAGGGATGGTTTGGAACATGCAGTATTCTATGTAGTCAACAAAAAGGCAGACATAGCTGGGGCTCCATTCAGGTGCTCATGGCTACGCCTCAAATCTGGAGAAAGCTGGGGGAGCTGAAGGAAAAAATTACTGAGGGTGAGGACCAGTTCTGCCATATGGAGGAGGATGCTGGTGGAGCAGAGCTAGTTGGTTCTCTTATTGAGAAAGAAGCAGATTGCTTTAAGGCCTTCTCGACAGGGGCAGAAATGTATTGGCCTGGACACCCTGAGGGGTGTTATATACAGTAGCCGGGATGTGGGCTACAAATTGTAACGGGAGATAGAAACGCCACGTAAAAAGGGCAATGTTGCAATAATCATGGGGGATTTCAATATGCAGGACAATTGGGAAAATCAGGCTCTTGGATCCCAAGAGAGGGAAATTGTAGAATATCTAGGAGATGGCTTTTGAGGGCAGCTAGTATTTGAGCCCACTAGGGGAATGGCATTTCTGGATTATATTATGTAATGACTAAGATTTGATGAGGGTGGTTAGGGTAAAGGAACACTTAGGAGGCAGTGGCCATTTGAGAAGGCAGTTTGAGAAGGTAAAACCAGATGCATCATTATTACAGTGGAGCAAAGGGAATTACAGAGGCATGCGAGGGGAGCTGGCCAAAGTTGATTGGAAGGGGACACTAGCAGGGATGATGGCAGAACAGCAATAGCTGGTGTTTCTGGGGGAAACTTGAAAAGTGCAGGAAAGATACATTCCAAAGATAAAGATGTATTTTCAAGGGAGGATGAGGCATCAGTAGCTGACAAGGGACGTCAAAGATAGCATACAGCAAAAGAGAGGGCATATATCAAAAATTAATGGAAAAGTAGGGGGTTGGGAAGCTTTTAAAAGCAGAAGGCAATGAACAAGCCATAAGAAGGAGAAAAGATGAAATATGAAGGAAAGTTAGCCGATAACATAAAAGAGAATACAAAAATATTTTTCAGATATATAAAGAGTAAAAAGAGATATGAGAGTGGATATCAGACCACTACAAAATGACGCTGGAGAGGTAGTAATGGGGAACAAAGAAATGGCGGACGAACTTAATAAGTATTTTGTATTGGTCTTCACTGTTGAAGACACTAGCAGAATGTCAGAAATGCAGGAGTGTCAGGTGGCAGAATTGAGTGTCGTTGCTATTAATAAGGAGAAGCTGCTTGAAAAGCTGAGAAGCCTGAAGACAGATAAGTCACCTGAACCAGATGGATTACACCCCAGGGTTCTGAAAAAGGTAGCTGAAGAGATAGTGGAGGTATTAGTAATGATCTGTCAAGAATCACTAGATTCTGGCATGGTTCCAGAGGACTGAAACTAATGTAAATGTCACTCCCCTCTCCAAGAAGGGAGGGCAGCAGATTGGGAGAACGAGCAAAGAATTGGCAGATGGAATATAGTGTAGGGAAATGCAAGCAACACACACAAAATGCTGGAGGAACTCAGCAGTATAGATAGAAAAGAGTACAGTCAAAGTTTCAGGCCGAGATCATGGTCATGCACTTTAGCAGAAAGTGGGCTTTTCCTTAAATGGAGAAAACATTCAAAAATCTGTGGTGCAAAGGGACTTGGGAATCCTTACGTAGAATTCCCTCAAGGTTAACTTGCATATTGAGTGGTAAGGAAGGCAAATTCCATGTTAGCATTCATTTCAAGAGGACCAGAGGCTTTATAAGGCATTGGTCAGACCACACTTGGAGTATTGTGATCAGTTTTGGGCCCCTGATCTAAGAAAAGATATGCTGGCATAGGCCAAGGTCCAGAGATTCACGAGAATGATAGGGTTAACTTAGGAGGAGTGATTGTTGGCTCTGGGTCTGTATTCACTGGAGTTTTGAAGAATCAGTGGCTCTCATTGAAATATTTCAAATTTTGAAAGCCTTAGAGTGGACGTGGGGAAGATGCTTCGTGTAGTGGGAGAGCCTAGGACCACAGGGCACAGCCTCAGAATAGAGGGACATTCATTTGAGCAGAGGTGATGAAATATTTCTTTAGCCAGATCATTGGTTACATTTAAGGAGCAGGTTGATAGGTTCTTGATTAATCAGGGGATCAATAGTTATGGTGAGAAGGCAGGAGAATGGGGTTGGGAGGGATAATAAATCAGCCATGATGGAACGCCAGAGAGGCCTTAATGGGCTAAATGGCCTAATTCTGTTCCTATATCATATGAAGTCATTTTTCTGACTTGCTGACAAAATGTATACAGAAGGAATCTATAGTTTAGAAAATATTATATCTCTATGTTGATTTATGTATACTATTGGGCAAATAAAACTTAAGTTTTGTGCCTCTGATTTAAAAAAAATACAACAGTTTTTCCAACAGCAGAAGGCTTTTTAAGCAAAATTATAATTATGGAGTGAAAGCAAATGCATGTTGTTGGTAACAGAAAATTAAACAGCAGCTTCATCAGAACCTGGTTAAAAAGCAGGGGATATTAAAACCCGATTGATAACCCAGATTTACGTTATCCCTACTCAATTTCATACTTGCAATGCACCAACTCACTGATTCCTCTACAGAGCATCCTTAGTCTCCAGATTTTGTCAAATGCTCAGCCAGCACTTTTGCATTTGCAGTTTACTCATTTCTTTACCCCTTTATCCACCTGCCTGCAGTTTGATTTGCAATAGGATCCATGACTGGCTGCTTGCCAGGTAGTGTATACCCCATTAATTGATGCATTTGAACATCATTAAGGCATGTTGTGAAACCCCATTTCTGGGCTATGCACATTCACTTGTCTTGTACTTTTATGCAGATCCACTTATCTCACCCTGAAAAACTGGACTGAGGGACAATCTGCTTCACGTTTTTTCACTTCTGGCTTCCCCCCACTGTCTCCCACACCAACGGCTCTATGACACTCCTCATTCATATTGTATTTTGAGACTACTAGACAGGTATTTGGAGGAATTTAAGGTGGGGGGGGGGGATATATGGGAGGCAGGGTTTAAGGATCGGAGCCAAAGGACCTGTACTGTGCTGTACTATTTTATGTTCTGTTCTCAGCTGCATTCATTTTTACTTAATCTTCCTTACACAGTGGATTTCTGTTAATTGGGCATTGGTTAATTAGAGCAGCCATGTATTTGGGACAACTTTTAAAGAACAGAAACTAATCAAAAGGTAGCCAAGATTCCCTTTTTTTATTTGCAACACTGTGCCACTTAATCAGTGAGGGAGCCTGTTGCCAAATAGGTTCCAACTAGCATTAATCATGTGCAATTGTGTAGCTATTTAAATGGTATATTGTGCTTTGAGCAAATACATTTTAAAGTCATGTGTATGTGTGCGTGTGTTCACAAGGCAGTGGTTTTTGTCACTGATTGCCTGTAATAAGTCAATTTTGAACTGTTTTGCTCACTGCGGTTTCAAGCATTCAGGCTTGGAGATGACAGAAATGGCCAGGAGTAACAATGGAATGATTTCACAACTCCAACAACTCAGGAACCTTCAAATTCTTTGTCGTATTAACAATAATAAATAAATATAACAATGACAATGAAGATGTAATCATTGATAGTGTTGTATGAAGGCAGTTTATTATCTGCACTAGGTGTGTGCACTCGTTTTGTACATTGTATGCACTGGATGAATTCCTCTGTCGATAACTATTAGGAACTAATAGTTTTATAGTACTGCAGTACTATTGGTAGTATTCTAATTTGTAATGTATTTCATTTAAACATATGCAACACACACAAATTCCTGGAGGAACTCAGCAGGCCAGGCAGCATCTATGAAAAGAGTACAGTCGACGTTTCAGGCCAAAATCCTTCAGTAGGACATTTAAATACATAAATTTGCCACTTAGTTTGTCTTTTTTTTATACCCTTTTAACTAGTTCCCTGAAACTTCAGCTAATTGGAGCAACACACACAATGCTGGAGGAACTCAGCAGTGAGGCAGCATCTATGGAAATGAATAAACAGTCAACACTTCAGGACAAGACCCTTCTTCAGGACTGGAAAGGAAGGTGGAAGACGCAAAGCATCAGCTAATTCACAGCCACTGAATTGGGCCAAATCGTACTCGTCCTGATGTGACTCAATTAACCAAACTCTACTGTACGTTGTGCTGATTGTTTGTTCTTTAGTCTCAAAGGGAATTAACTAAAGATGGCTCAAATAGCATTTTCTGAACTGCTTAAAGATCAAGTTCTTCCAATTTTGTTGAATGCAGAAAAGACAAAGTAAACATCTCGATTAGAGAAAACAGATTGGTTATCTAATTTCATGACATTATATGATGAAATATTAATATACTCAGTGGGAGTAAAAGGTGCATTGGCCATGACAGAAGCACGGATTCATCAAAATTATAACACTGCTTAAAGGGTTAAACCATGAGGATCGGCTCCACAAAGTTAGTTCGTAGTTCCCTGATTTTGGGAAGTTTAAGGATAATCCAACTAAGATGCTTAACATGACAAAAAAAAGCTACAAATGAATGTTCACTGATTTATGTTCTAGCAGAGAGGAAATAAGCAATGCCTCGATTTTCAAATTCTTTCTCTCAATTTCACATTTCTCCATTGTCTCACCACTCCCTAATTCTGCTGCTCAAACGGATACATGATCTTGTGGCCTGGTGCTCTTTTTGACCTAAACCACATGACCAATGCTAGCAATGGCTTTAGCTACAAAATCCCTTAACAGGAATTCTTTAAACCTCTCTGATGTTCCTTAAAAGCTACCCGTTTGATGAAGCACTTGACCATCTGTACTAATTTGTTTTAAATGATTGTCTCAATGATTTTTTTGATATAATTCCTGTGAAACACTGAAATACTTCCATCATGTTACAGTACTAAGCAAAGGGGGGGGGGGGGTCATTAATTTGATTGATTCCCGGAGTAGACCCTGTTTCCTCTGGTGAAAATTTGCAGCTGAAGGCCATCATTTTAAAATATGTAACCAAGGCCATTGAGCAGTCAAGTTATAAAGTTCATGGAATATCTGAAATTTGTTCCAGAAAATGTTCCAAGATCAAGTCAATTTAGTAAAGTGTTGCTAGTTGAGGAGATCAGCATGTCCAGAATCACATAAAGGCATGTAAATTATGCAACTATTAATACACATCATCAAGACATTTAGCAAAGCAGACATCAAGGGTTGAGTGAGCTTATCAACACATTCCTAAATCAATGTTATTGATGTAACACAAATGGTGCTTTCAAAGGCCACTAGATCAATCGAAACATCAGAAAAATCAAAATCACCCACTGACAAGAACTGCAACAGTCTTGTCCACAATTTTGTCCTTGAAAATATGATCATAAATTGTGGCATGAATTCAGTGTGATTTGGACAGGGCACTCTGTTGGAAAGAAAATTTAATTTGAAAAATTTAACGATTAGTATGATGGAAATGGTTCCGGTTCGTAGGCCCTTTGCTCAGTTAAATTCCATTTACCATTGCTGGCCCACTTTCCCAGGTAGTCTACTGTTGCAAGAAACAGTTTGAACCTTTTGGTGTTTGGTTTTCTGCATTAACTATTCATAAAATAAACAAAATCCGCCTAATTACACATACACTATTGCACTTCTTCTCGTCAACACTGAGTACACCATTTAAACAATCAGTCTAGGTTCAAAAAGAGTAGGCAAACCTCTGGGGTAATGCCTTTTACAAAAGCTATTTGGAGTCAGGTGTTTCAATCAATGAGATGAGATTGGAGGTGTGGGTTGTACAGGTGCCCTGCCCTGTAAAAAATAAACACACACTAAGTCAGGTTACTGACAGAGCCTGCTCTTCTCAAAAAAATTGTTTATGTGCACCATGCCTTGATAAAAACAACTTTCAGAGGATGCTAGGAGACGAACTGTAGAGATGCATGAGACTGGAAAAGGCGACAAAAGCATTTCTAAAGACCTGAGTGTTCATCAGTCCACAGTAAGAGAAATTGTCTACAAATGGAAGAAATTCAATACTGTTACTACTCTCCCTAGGAGTGGGCATCGTACGAGGATCACACCAAGAGCACAAAGTGCAATGCTGAAGGAGATGAAAAAGGACCCAAGGGTAACAGCAAAAGAGCTGCAGAAGTTTCTAGAACTTGCTTGTCTCCGTTCATGTGTCCACTACAAGAGAAACGCTGAACAAGAATGGTGTTCATGGAAGGACACCACTCCTCACCAAAGACAAAATAGCTGCATATCTCAAATTTGGAAAAGACCACCTGGATGTTCTATAACACTTCTGAGATGATGTTCTGTGGACAGATGAGACAAAAATTGAAAAGGCAGGAATGCACACCACTATCTTTTGGAGGAAAAAGGGCACTGCACACCAACATAAAACGTAAAACCTCATCCCAACTGTGAAGAACAGTGGAAGGTGCATCATGGATTGGGGGCTGCTATGTTGCTTCAGGGCCTGGACAGCTTGTAATCATTGAGGGAACAATGAGTTTAAAGACATTTTACGGGAGAATGTCAGGGTAGCGGTCCATCACCTGAAGCTTAATAGAAGTTGGATGATGCAGCAAGACAATGATCCAAAAGATGACGGTAAGTCAACGACAGAATAGATTAAAAAGAAGAAAATTTGTGTTTTGGAATGACCAAGTCAGAATCCAGACCTTAACCTAATTGAGATGCTGTGGCATGACCTGTTCATGCAAGGTATCCCAGAAATATTGATGAATTGAAACAGTTTTGTATGGAAGAATGATTTAAAATTCCTCCACCCTATTGTGCAACTCTGATCAGCAGCTACAGGAAATGTTTGGTGGAGGTTATTGCTGCTAAAGGAGGTTCTACCAGTTATTAAATACAAGGGTTCACATACCTTTTTCCAGCCTGGACTGTGAATGTTTAAACAACGTATTCAATAAAGATGTGAAAAGTACAATTGTTTGTGTTATTAGTTTATACAGATTGTGGTAGTTTATTATTTTGACTTAGATGAAGGTTAGACTACATTTTATGAATAATTAATACAGAAAACCAGGTAATTGCAAAGAGTTCACAAACCTTTTCTTTCAACTGTCTATCTTGTACTCTTCAACTTGTTCATTGTCCACTGTACTCCCAATTTTGGTGTCATCTGCAAGCTTTTTAACCATGCCAACAACATACTCACCCAAAACCTACATATAGATAACAATGTTGTTGCCAGCACTGATCGCTGCAATGCACCACCAGTCACAGACTCCAATCTGAAAAACACCCCTCTGTTAGCACCCAGTGGTTCCTCCCACCAAGTCAATTTTTATCCAGTTGGCTGGCTCGCCCTGAATTCCACATTAAGCAACCTTCCAGACCAGTGTAATAAGCAGGATCTTATCAGGGGCCTTGCTAAAGTACATGTAGATAAGCGTCAACCCTCATGGTCACCACTTCAAAAAAAACTAATTGAATTCATGAGACCTAACTCCCACACAGAAAAACATGCTGACTATTCCTAATCAGTCATTCCCTTTCTACATGCAGGTAAGATCCTGTCTCTCAGAATGACAAGCAGGAACTTTCCCACTACTGATATTAGGCTCACTGGCCTGCAATTCCCTGCCCTGTCCTTGCAGTCCCCTTAAGCAAAGGCACAGCATTAACCACACTAAAGTCTTTCAAGCACCTCGCCCATGTCTAACAAAGATACAAATATCTCTGCCAGGATTGCAGTAATCTTTGCCCCACCTTCACAATACATTTGGTCAGGCCCTGGAGATTTATTCCTTATGCACTTCAAATCTGCAATCACTAACTCTTTTCTAGTGTAGATATGTTCCAAGACATCATTATTCTCTGTTCTGAATTCCCTCACTTCCATGACCTTCTCCACAGCAACTTCAGACGAGCAATATTCAATTAAAATCTTGACCACCTCCTGTGGCTCCACACATAGTTCATCTGCTTTGCTTTGATCGTCTGAGAACACAAATAATTAAATGTGCCCTGGCTGCCATTACAGAGACAAGCCTGCAGGATGCCATAACCAGGGACCTAAATATTGAAGTGAACATGACATTTAAGAACACAGAGCTCAGCAGGGGTGGCTTAGTCAATTAATTATGTCCTTGACACAACAGACAGGTTTGACCTAAGTTCAGAAAACCAGGATGAAAACAATAAAATAAGAGGAATCAAGAAATAATAAGGACGGTCACTTAGAAACATAGAAAATAGGTGCAGGAGTAGGCCATTTGGCCCTTCAAGCCTGCACCGCCATTCAGTATGATCATGGCTGATCACACTTGGGGAAGTGGTGCAAGGCCAGCCCCAACAGTTATCACGTGATAGACGGGAGAATAAATGGGAGCCTTTCAGAAAAATATAATTATGTTTTTTTAATCTACGTTGTGGAAAATTAATTGCCAAAAAATAGAAAGGCAGCCAATTGAGAAATTGCAGAATAGTTCTTAGTGGCGCACGTTCTCCTGACAGCAGGCTACTGTATGTCAGTTGACTAAAACCTTTACCAAACCTATCCGTTGTTTGGCTGGCTCTGCTCTTCTGTCTTTCATGACCTATTTGGAATACTAGTCTTGGAGCTTTTCTCTACTTCAACCTAAATATGGAATTCAATCACGTTATGTTTGTTGCTATCTAGGGAGTTCCTCATCTGTGAGGTTGTACTAAAGCCTGGTTTACACAATACCAGGCTTGGTGTAGTTTGTTGCTGCACTCTGAAAACCAAATTAAATAAGATCTGAAGTGAAAGTGATTTATTTATACAACTATCCAAACAGTTTGGCATAATCCCAGAACCAGAATAAGAGACCAGAACATCTCTGAAAACGCACTGATCTTATCGAGTCACTTTGTACATTTCTGGATCTGTTAAATAATTATTTTGTTTATTTTTATTTCATATGTGAATACTTTAGAAAACAGCCTGCAAACTCTTGCTGCAGCATTGGATCTTGTGAAGTTAATGGACTTTATTTGGCAACTTTGTGAACTGCAGTATGAGGGTCTACTCCAAAAAAATAATCCTTGCTGTGACTTGTAATTTAAATCTCTCAAGATATGTACTAAATATTGTGGCCAAATTCTTAGAAGATTTTAATATTCTTGCTAGCCAGAGTAAGGCTAGACAAAGTCATGTAGGAATAAAATATTTTCAGTAGTATGCCCAATAGTGTTGTTCTGATCCTTATGAAAGGATGTAACCTTAGGCCCTTAATGTTGGTAAGACTTGCAAGTGATTATTCTGATAGTGGAAGAATTTTTCTTCATCTTTCATTTTTATGTATGCATGTGTGCATATATGTATTTATGCATGTATTTAGAAATGCTGCAGGGAATTGACCCTTCTGGCCCCTGCATGCCATGCTGCTCCAGCAGCCCTGAAAACCCTAATCTCATCATGGGGCAATTCAGCCGGTATGTCTTTGGACTGTGGGAGGAAACTGGAGTGGCCAGGGAAAACCCACATATTCCACAGGGAGGAGATACAGATGATTCCAGAATTGAACTCTGACCTCTGACACTGTGAGCTGTAATAGCATCACTACTCTACTGTGGCATTTTCCAGAATTCTCCAATGCACACTAAATTAACATGAAATTAGAAGAATATTAAAATTTACTTACAGGTAACATCTGTTATCAAATATTACGCAGGTGATAATCCAAATTTTGTACAGATCAAATATTCATTGCATGAATTTTAATACAGAGACCATGATACTAATAATGCACAAAACCAAAGACTATTAAAACTTGATCGTTATGGTAAATAGCACAAAAGGAAGAAAATAAAAAAATTATGAAGGATGCACTGAGACATTTTAGAATTAATAGTTATAATCAATATTCTGGAAAATTTTTCTTATTTTATCCTTCAAATTTCCTAAATTCCAGTGCATCCCTTAATTTAATCCATGGAGTTTAGTATTATCTTCCGACATTTCAAAAATGGACTGCTCGGAATTGCTCACTGTACTGCAGGTGTGGTCTAAGCAGGGCTTTTCTCAGTTTCTCCGCTACCTAGAAAGTGTTCTCAGAAAACAGATATTCTCCTATTTGCCTATACTGAAACCAGCTTTACAGATTTTATTGATACTGCTACATTTAATCAATTACATTTGTAATATTGTGTTGTCATCTCTACTGCTTACACTGTCACAATTTTAGCCTTCTATCCTGTCACTGTGTAGGAGTTTTGTTGCTTACTTTTTAGTGACTTAACTCTGTGACTATACAATGATACCTGAATCATAAATGGCTACCATTTAATTCCCTGTTCAAATAACTGCATGGAAACTAAGCTGGCTTCCTGGATATGAAGAATTCACTGGAAGTCATGCAAATTTTCCAACGTAGTCTGACCCCTTCACAGAATTAGGAACATGCCTATCTTATCTCATTCCTCGAACAGCAATAAATCAACACAAAAGCACAATAGTTTTGAAACATATTTAATGATAGTAGACTCAGAACCTAAATACATCTAAAACAAAAACATGGGTCGCTGCTATTCAGTGAAGATCACTTACCTTTTTAGCCTTCTGGAATGTTCATCAGGAATAAAGCTCAGGCCCTGATACAGGATAATGAAGTTCACCACACACATTATTTGGATATTTGGCAACAACTCACT
This sequence comes from Hypanus sabinus, assembly GCF_030144855.1. Taxonomy (NCBI): domain Eukaryota; kingdom Metazoa; phylum Chordata; class Chondrichthyes; order Myliobatiformes; family Dasyatidae; genus Hypanus; species Hypanus sabinus. The sequence continues at coordinate 46,507,693 of NC_082710.1, forward strand.
TCAAAACCATAGGCAATATTTCTACCTATAGCAGAGAATCAATCTCCATTCTTAGATACTGCTGTAGATATGCAGCTGTCATATTTCAGTGATCCATTTGTACCAAGTCACCATCTCCAAAACAGCTACATAAGCTTGTTCTTTGTAGTGTATTTACCTTTGAAGTAGTGTTCTTATATAAAAAAAAACTTCCAGTTTATTTTACAGGCTATTTAACTGTAGGTTGCTTTTCAGGTGAACAATCAATGTATATGCTTTGTTAAATAAGTGCAGATGTATTTTCTGTGGATATAATAAATACCCTTGCAGGAACAGTACCAGTCAAATTTTGGCATACACTTCCAAAGATCTGTGATGTAAGAAAATACCTGATTCACGAAACACAATTAGATACATACTGACCACCAAGGTAGTCAACAAAAAGCTTGGTTAAAAATATCTCTAACTGGTTTCCCATCCTGCCCCTACATGAAATACTCCGTTTCAGAAAGTAACCAATGGCATCCTCTGTGACTGTGATGTATGATCCATTCCTCCTGAGGGAAGTCTGCATCCTTCAACATAATCAACTACACCACCCTCCTCTGACATTCTGTTATGTAGAACAGGCCTCAACTTATTCCCAACCATTTGGTCACAACCAAAGAATCACCTGGAATAATTCTTTTCTCTGTGCTGCAGATGTCACTCCAGGACTCTGAGAATCTGTTGTTTGTCCTTTTTCTGTTTCTCTACCACATGCTCATCTCAATCATGATTATAATCTCAATTTCACCACTGTCATTCTACACTTGCTGAATAAGAAGTTGCTTCCATTAAATGCAGAGAGAACCAATGCAATTGCCATTGGAACCTGTCACAAATCCCATCCCTTTTGCACACTTGTCCCTGAAGCTGAAACAGTTAACAGCAAACATAGCACCCTGGATATTCCCGAGACAAACTTCCAACCTAGGTGGTTACCAAGACCAGCTCTCCCAACATGGTAACACATTTTGCACTTGTCTCATCATAAATGATACTGAAATCTATGTCAATGGGTTTCTAACCAATCTGCCATTTCCACCCTCCACGAACTTGAGTTCATCCTAAACTCCATTCCCACTTTTAAACCAAGTCCTTTTAATACTGCTCCATGTTAGTTGGAAGATTAACATTGTCTCTTGATTAGACAATGTTTTAATTTTAAAGTTCTAGCCCATTTCCCCCCCATAGCTTCCATCTTTTTCTTCCCTCAACACCTATTTATTTTCTAATCCTAAGAGAACTGGAGGAGGAGAATTAGTTTTTCTCCAATTCTCTTGCACCGATCCCATCTTAGTCATAGCACGACTAGTATTAATATCTCCAGCTGCCTGGGTTTATATTACTGCAAGTCTTCTAGACCTCCTTTTGTCTTTCCAAGGCCTTTGGATATTTTTCTATCTCCCTAGGTACTGTATCATCATTCATTTCATTGAACTGGAGGAGATGAGATTTTAATGACAACATTTCAAGGTCACTATCTCTGATGCTGTTTCATTCCAGACATATTTAAGCTAACTAAATCTAAACTCCCTGAGATGAGAAATTTCTGGACCACTAGTGGAATCCTCCAAGGTTCCAACTCAGAAACGTTATTTTCCTGCTCCTGCATTTTCCATATAATTAACACAAACCAGACAAGACATAGTATTTTGTGTCATTACACCACTCATGTACATTATTTGATTTATACTCACAAAGTACAATGAATTTTTGCATTTTGAAATTTATTGCAGAATTTGGTTAAAAAATCTATTTCAAAATGACCACTATACAAACATTACCACATTTCACCAAGTGAAAAACAAAGAACTAGGAAAATCATTCCAAATACTTAATAAAACTCTTTACATTACTGTACAGAAAACCCAACAAATGTAGGAAATGGCTCACGATTTTCAATACGTCATAAATGTTACATTTGCATTTGCTGTAATTATGTTTAACCCTCTTCCTTAGAAGGGAGAATGAAAGCAATCTGCAGCACTGAACAGGTTAATTTGGCCTCTCTTTACCCCTCATCTAATATACAAATATACATTCCTGTTACTCACCAATCGCTTGACAGAAGAGATGAACAGATCCAGGGCTACAAACAGTGTTTGTCTGATCGCTGAGCAGCGGTGGCAATAGCTGGACAACTGCACTGGACCGTTCATGAGAAGACCCTTCAGATAGGGTAAAAGCAAGGGTAGTTGGTGGATCATGCCCAGCAGGTGGAGGTGGGACCAAGAGGAGTAAAAGGTAAAACAGGAGAAGCTGTGAGACAGAAAAGGTACAAAGCGAACAGAGTTCCAAAGATATAAATACTACAAAGAAGATCAGTCGTGCGGTACAGGATAATAGATAAATGGATTGTGTCAGACAGGAGTAGTGGCACTTAAGGGCTTCATTAATTTTGGATTGCACAGCAGGTCGAGAACTAGAACACCCAAGTGCACATGCACACGCAGACACACACGCACACACAGCTCAAATGTTATTTTTGTAAATGGTGACAGTATCTTTGCAGCCCTCAATTCATGTTTACAATTACAAAAATAGAATGTTTTATACACAATTCTTTTTACACTACTAAATGTAGTACATGGAACAACTTCCCTACACTAACCCAAAATAAAAATGCAAAAATTTGTTTGCTGAATAAAATTTCAACAGGAATATCATTTTGTATATATACACATGCACAGCAGCAGTAAAGATCCTAGAAAATGAAATGCTTACTATTTATATATATATATAAACTTAAAATACAAGTGTCTCGTGCTGCCATCCAACAGGAGATTAGAAAGCTGGTTAGTTGCGCCCATTGCTCTAATTTTCTATAGCAGTTCAGTGGGTTTACTAAAACAATCCAGTATCTGTAGCAGCAAAACATAATTGCTGTGCATTTCTGTTGGTCCTCTCGGTCCATCAGATTGGTCCTTTCAAAGTCCAGAGCCAAGAACCAACAACTTTGCAAAAGATGCAACTGGCTGGTAACTTTTTATGTTTTTGTCCATGTATATTATTTGATTCATACTATACCAGTTAGGAATACCATTTCTGCAGCAATGCATCCATATTGGTCACAATATTCAGTTAAATAATAATAATCATCCACAGGTAAGGACAGCCTTTTCAACTAGGCCCTGTACTACAGCCATGGCTCAGTAAAAGCACTTTAACAATGCATTTTTCCCCTTTCCGAAATCCATTTCTTCTTTAAGTCAAAGGCCTGGAGACCCCATGCTTCACTGTACCACAAATACATCATTTAAAGTTAGACACGAACACAAAGTATTTTCAGGAGGCAAGTTAAAGAAAGCCCACAAATCTACGATTCACTGTCTGATCCCTGAGGAGTACAAGGTTAGCAGAAACAAAGGCATCAACCTACATTAGATACAGCAATAAGCTATAAATATCACTACAGAATATTATTCAAATTACAGTGCAATGCAAAATATTACATATACAGTGTATGCAAAAGAGATTCAAGCTCCAATTTGGACAGTACTTTGAGATTTACCAATCTGATAAATGAATAATTTCCAATTTGGAATGTACTACAAATTACCTAGAAAATGAAAACATTAATTCTAATCAGACTGCTGAATATAATGCAGGTTGAATACAAGAGAGTGATTTTCACTTATAACATCATTTTCAAAGGTTTCTTCTAATCTAAAAAATTTTTAATACAGCATTTCATGATCTATATTGTTTCTTAACAACTTCCTATTCTTCCATTTTAAGCTGTACACATACAACCAACTGCTAGCAAAGACTCTGTGCTTCCTCATCAATGTATTTAATGTCTGCATCTTTCTCTGGATCAACAGATATGATGGAGCAATTTTCCTGAATTTGCTTTAGCTCTTGGGGCTTCTCTGTATTAGAAATTTTCCCATTCCCACAGTCTGATTCAGTTTCACAACCCTTGTCCCCAGTTGCAATCTGCTCACTACCTTGATTATCTCCATTGATTTTCACAGCCTGTTGTTTCACAAGCTCCTCAGAAACATTATCATAATCAAATTTTGGTTTCTTCCCATTACCAACTTTATACAAGCAAAGTTTCAGGCAAGGCCCTGGCAAATACCTCATGTAACAATTGTAAGTAACTAGCATTAGGAATAGAAGCACAAATACCACAAAGAAAAACAAGAGAATACTATTAGTTCCTTCAGACTCATCAACCCTTCTGACAATATTAGTATCAATTTTAATTTCATTATTAGTTATAGGCATAAGCACGGGGGTTGAGGATGTGCCAGCGGAACTCTGGAACTCTGCTGAAGTGGAAACCTCTGTTTGCTTCCGGGTTGTGACTGTGTGAGCAGACCTCCTTTCTTTATCTGTGCTCGTCATAGACGTTGCTGATTTACCTTCCGTCTGAGGACGCAGCGCAGTTGGAGCTGCAGTTATCACGTTGGACGAACCCTCAATGATCAGAGAATACCTTTGCACTAGCTGCTCATAGTCATCTCCCATTACAGCTTCCACAGTCCAGCAATCATAGGCACCAGAATCAGCTTCAGTAAGATGGAAAATCAGCAGGTTGTTTTGATAAACTCGATATTTTGAACTCTTAATGATGGGTCTGTTATTTAACTTCCACGTAACTTTAGCCAGTCTGGATGGAGGCAGGCACTTCAATTCAGTCAATCCTCCTTTTTCCGCTACATGCTCTTCAGACGACACAGGTTCCACTATGAAATAAAAGATAAAACATAGTCTTTTCCCTTATCCTTTGATAACATTGCCAGATAAAAGTCACAAGGCTCACACACAATCAACTGTGCAGGGTACATTATATCCAATTGTTTCCTTAGGAACACAAATGAAGAATGCTGATTTATTTTTAAATGACAACATTGTCTGTATTGCTATGATATTGTACTAGTAAGCTCATTTATTTCTAGGAATATGCTACTTCAATGGCTTGGCTTGGCAAGACAAGGAAGCACATTAAGTGTTTTAAACTTTTATACATTTAACTGGCTTTAGCAATTTTGGGGTAGAAACATTTATAAAAAGCATTTGATTATGACAAATACTCACTGCGAGACAGGTTATGCATATTAACCAAGTGTGCTTCCCCCCACCAAAGGGTTTAATGACTCATTACCATGAAAAAAAAGACCCAGAATGTTTATTAATCCAGTACAATTGCACAAGATTTCCAAAATGAAACGATTTTTAAAAATAAAAATTGCCTGCTTTTGGGTTGTTTACCTGAGAGCTCATTCTACTGGATGAGATTGTATTTGTTGACTTCCGTTCCCCTTTAGCTCGTCAAAAATGTACCATCCTACTGTAGTTGTAATTAGTCCCTTGTTAAGAAACCTCTCAATTTAAAATTCCAAAATTAAAACTGAAAAAAAAAATTGGCTGGGTTGAGTTGTTCTCCAAATTTGGCAATTTACTGGTGAACAATTCGCCGTCATATGAGGAGACATCATCAGTTCGCTGTTAATTGTACGTGGTTATTATATACACATCGATCAGCTGATTGGTTGTCATTTGAAGGCCTGGCATTCGGAGAACACACCGCAATGATCAGCACACAGATTGGAGAACACCTCAACCCACCCATCAACCGCTCAAGCTACACATTTTCCAAATTATTTCCAGATTAAAAAATTACAAAAACAAATCACTCAAAAATAGTCAGTACGGATTTGTTAAGGGCAGGCCACTTCTGATCAACTTGATGGAATTAGGTGAGGGGAAAGAATGGCAGAGCAGGTGGGGTCAATGTGGGCAGTGTCTTACATGTGTCTACATAAATTTCTCTTGACAAGGCTGGTGAAGACTGCTGTCCTACAATCTTCATGTCTGCTGTATGTGTTAATAACTTACATAAACATAGCGGTCACGATAAATTATCTTGCAAATAATACAAAAACTGGCAGTATGATTGAAAAGAAAAACTTCAGTTTGGCCAGCTGGTTGGAAAAGTTGTAAGTACAACTTAAGCCAAGTGAACTACAAAGAAAGGGAATACTTAATTAGTGGGAAGATATGGATAAGTGTGGGAAAACAAGGAACGTGGTTTTATGCTCACAGATAGTTGACATCACCATGTAGCAGCTAGACGAGCTGCTATCTCTCAGTGTCAGACACTTTATAGTTCGTTTAATCTTGCCACAGCTGCTGTCTGCATAGAGTTTGCACACTCTCACTGTGACCACGATGGTTTCCCTAGCTACTGCAATTTCCTCCTACATTTCAAAGTGTTATGAATGTACCACAGCTCTGAGGGGCCGAAGGGTGCGGGGTAGCCCTCTCCTTTGTGAGAATCGCAAGATTACTATTGATTTTGGGTCAGGAGACCCAGGAAATGAGAGAGAGACGTGCGGAATGTCACTTCCCCCCCCCCCCCCCCCCACAGCGATGTAAAGCTACGGGACATGGCCATTGTCTCCGGAAGACCAAGTTGTGTACTGAGTACTGTACTATTCATTGAAGCCCCTCAGGGGATGACCAGAGTGGGCTGGTTGAGAGATTGCATCATCCCAACCTGATTGACATCTGAGACCCCGTGAGCATAAAAGAGGGTCTGGGGAACAACCCCTTCAGAAGCACCAAAAGAAACGTTAGTGATCCCGTAATAGCGGGAAGCCATTTGAAGGAAGCCACATGCGTTCGGTTCCCTTGCCTGGGAGCTGGTGGCTGGTACCATGGAAAACAACTTGGAACTAACAACGGGGAACCAACTCCCCCGACTCAACGGATTGGCCTCATAAAAGACCCGGGCAAGTTTAAAACCGTCTCTCTTAAACCCAAAGAGCTGCAGTTTGAAAGGACAGTGACTTTTATCTTTCCATCTGACAATACAATATCCTCTAGACAAACGATAGAGCTACTGCTTAACTGATGATTATTATTATACTCGCGTTTTTTAGATTTGAGTATTGACTACGTATATTATCTGAATTTCTGTATTAATCTTCTTTTGTGCCCCTTTATAAAAAAAGACTTTTAAAAAATAGTACCATCAGACTTCAACGGACCTCTCTATCTTTGCTGGTAAGTGATCCAGTTACAGGAATTTCGTAACAAAAGACATGCAGATCAGTCATTGTAAAGTTCCCTTCTTGTGTAGGTGAATGGTAGAATCTGGGAGATGTGGGGAGATAAAATGGGATTGGTGGGAATGGATGGCTGATGGCCAGTACAGACTTGGTGGGTTGAAGGGACTGGCAGTTTTTTTTAAAAAAAGGATAGCAGGACAGTATGCCAAGTGATTAAAAAGGCTTCTGTAATGTTTTTACTTGTTTAATGAAGACAGAATATACAAGCAGGAAAGTTAAAGAATTACAGCCATGTTTGCTGGGCCACAACTGATTGTGTAGAGTTCTGGTCACATTACAGAAAAGATAATGACTACATAGAAAGGGATGCAGGTGAGATTCACAGTGATGCTGCCAGTAAAGGAACTTTGTAATTAAGAGAAAAAATTGGACAGGCTGACTTAGCTTTATTTCAAAAAGAGAAGCTGAGACTCAACTGTGGGCAATGAATTTTGAGAACTTGAAAGAAATTTCAAAGATCACATTAATCTGAAAGGTCTAAAATGAGAGGACTCAAATTTAAACTATTTGGCTAAAAGGTCAGAGGGAGATATGGAAGCCATTTTTCATTCAGAAAATGACAAGTGTGTGGAAGTCACTGCTTTGAAGGGAAGAGAAGACAGAAATGCTCACCAAATTTAAATATCCTGGACTTGAAATTTAAGAGCCATAGGGACTATGAATCAAGTGTTGGAGGGTGGGAATCTTTTTTTCTGACATGGACTTCATGGGCTGAATGATTTCTTTTGTAAATTTTCTATGATTCCTCCAGGACCTTTCTCACTCTCTGATCTTCTACAGCCCAACTGCCCTCTTGGAAATTTTCATTTCCTAAATTCAAGACTCTCTACCTCAAGAGTTTAATTCCCCCACAGCAGGAATACCCAAAGCACCAAGCTCTGAGGTATCTCTAAGAAGCCCTTTGCTTCTGTAAGACATTCTCCCTTCAAAGTTTTTGTCATCTCACCCAATATCTCCACTGTACCTCATTAAGTTTACTTTTACAGTACCCAAGGGAAATGCCTTGATATGTTGGGCTACAAATATTAAATGATGCTATATAAATATACACTTTAGGCAATAACCGTCTTCTATAATCAGCAGATTTGAAGCTCCCTTGCCATCCAGTATCCCCATGTATTTGAGAATTGTTCTACACAAACCAACAGTTAAGAGATTTAATAATGTTGAAGAGCTCTTCACACAGTTACTGCTCTCTTCACCATTCGTACATCTTAGACTCCAAGCAGCTCTGGATATAATCAGCACGTGAAAGTCAGTCAAGATTGGATTAGAATCACAATTCATTAACAGTTTCATGATCAGTGATGAAAGTACTAGAACTAACTATACACGTCTGCTGTTTGCCAAATCACTGACAAATACTGCTTTAAGAATGTGCAATTTTAGATGGATTAATTATCATAATCTAATACACAGATTGTATACTTGAACACTTGGAAATGCTTACTATCAAACAATTCTGTCTGTATATTTCGTCTACTAGAAGCCACATACATATTTCAGTTCAAGATATGCCTTGGTTTAAATTCTTCTTCAAAGCAGTTTTACCATTGGATCTATTTTATGATTCAGAGGTGACCTGCCTTTTTTTTTAAAAGAAAAAGAGTTTTGGATTAAAATTGAATGCAGTTTTAAATTTCCAATTCACTAGAAGTCAAATATTCTCATTTGCCTGAACTCCATCTTAAGGTACACCAGATGTGACCAGGTGGACAATTCACTCCGGTCTTCACCAGTGATCAATCTGAAACTGGCCACTGGAAGGAACAGGCTGCTCCAATATCAGTCAACTTCCAATTTTTACTTCCTGTGATCAAAGTATCCAGTCAGCTGGGGCAGGCTTTAGAACGCAGTGTGGGGGTTCTGGGTGGAAAAAGACACGCCACAAACTGAAGCTCGCGGGTGGTTTGGCATTTCAGTTTCCCAAGTTCCTCTTCATTACTTAAATATGATTTTCATTTCTAGTGCTTCTCCATAATTTATTATGTTTATGGCAGTGAATGCAGATGGGAAGTTTAAGGAAATCTACTTTCTGAATGCATAAACACGTATACTAACTAATTTCTTATTAATGACTATTACAAGCTCAACTAATTAAGATTAATCCATCATCTATCAGATCTGGATTTCCAGAGTATTAAACTGTTAATGAAAAGCACATCTTCTTTCTGCAACAGATTGACATACAGATTACCTCCTGACACGCAGTGCTACTGAGAGATAAATAATACGCAGCTCACAATGCGAATCAGCAGTTGTTCACTTACCATCTTTGGTTCTGCACAGAGCTGCATTTCCATTCAGAAACTGCAACAAACCACTGTGGAAGAAAAACACTAGTCAAACACTGTATGCAACAATATATAACATTTAAAACAATCACCATTTAAAAACATTTTCAGAAGAAGTACTCTGCATCTATATAAATAAAAGCCTATCATCCAGTTAAAACTGCTACGTTAAAACTGTCAGACATTCACCTAAACTTCACAATTATACTGAACAAATAAACATGACTATTTTCATAACACCTCTGAACTTTAACTAGGTAGGATCAAGTTTATTCACTAAGAAATTATGGGTTATTAATAAGCTGTGAGGCTTACGGACAGCCAAGTATTAAGCTTCAGGTAATCACTCTTAACAATAGTGGTTCAAGACGAAAACATTAAATAGAAGATTATTGATAATTGACTTGCTCATCAATAAATAATGGCATTGATTTTTTTTTTTCAGATCCACCTGTAAGGGCAGTAAAGATCTTAATTTGACCTCAAAGCTCCTGTTGTGGGCCTAAATCAACATTTTCTTCTGATTGAAGAGATGAAGAAATTATTGCCTGAGCTTTGACTAAATCAACGTTCACATGAAAATAATGCATAATATCTAAGAGTCCACTTAAATGCACATTGGAAATTTTAGAGGACGTTTCCACCGTACTAGTTTGCTGTTATCTTTGGAGTTGACAGCTAGACTTGAAATTTTGCCTTGACCTGGGAAATTTTAATTGCTCCTGAAAACTTCTGAGGGTTTAGATGCCAGACAAAACTCCACACTATTTGATGATGACAGGGAAATCTCACTGATTTTCTGAATGGATTCCATACAGCAGAGTGAAAAATGATATGGTGGATGATTATAAACTAGAGTCAAAAATTTAAGGTGGCAAGATAAAACATTACGTTCATTTTGAAATTTATTTTTGTTGATGATTTCTCAAGGGTCAAAGCAAGTTTCTATGAAGCAGTTCAACAACAAATGTGCTTGCAGCCTTTGAAGTTAAAGAATGAGCCTCACATGGATAATGGCTAATATCCATTTATTAAAATACCAGCTGGCATAAATATCACAGGAAACCAAACTTCGTTTAGCATCAACAATAATAATAGCTTCTAAAAAGAGTACAATTCATCCTGAGAGAAGAATCTTAAACAATTATTCAAGAGTATTTTTGATAATGAAGTAATTACATTTTGAGTAAATACTAGAAAGCCATCATGCAAAAATCAAACTACAATAGCTTATTGATCTTTTTGTATTTGGCTTCAAAGCAAGACCACAATAAAGATTACACCAACTAGTATACATTTGGAAATCACAAGTCACTTAAATCTTATTTTTCATTTAATACACATACCTATGGTCATTGCTGTTGGTAATCGAGGTGCAGCGTTTACTCTGCGGATTCCATGCGCAATAAGGATCCCTTGCCAAAATGCAATCTGTGCAGGTTTTGTATTTTTCACAGGAAGCAACAGGAACTTGAACAACTCCCGAATGAGACCCTGCATAGATATACCTTCTGTCCTAAAAGTAGGAAGTTTAAGAATCAATTCATGTGAATAAACAAATTAAAAGATGTCTTTTTTTTGCTGCAATGATGTAGAATCCATCAAATTCACACTAATCACTATTAGAAATGGACGAAGGTGCTATGGAATATTAACCTTGCTAAAAATCAAAAATACTTCACTGAAATGCAGTGTTCTGAGCTGGATACATTTTAATCTGCCATTAGTTTGGAACCTTAAGTTTAAATTACAGTTATCCCTGAAATGAATTGAACTATCAGTAGATAGTTAGAACTGAAACATGGCACTTACTGCCACTACTTCCACCTAATCAAACATCTCTCCAACTTCTTTTGATTATCCTTCCATTTAGTCGTGTTAAAATTAATTGAATTTTAATATGGCCAAATGGAACTCTATTGAATGAAACAACATCCTCCCGTCAAATAATCTAGTTTGTTGCTTCCCAAATCTATATTTTAAAACTACATAAATATGCATATTGTGTTTACTAACCTAACAACAAAATAAAAATCAGTATTTTAAATTTCTTGTTTTATGCAAGAAAATCTTTAAACACCTTTATCAGCTCTGGGAGCATAATCAGAGAAAATCTGACAGCCATTAGGATAAGTACTCCAATGCACGATCAGAAAGATAGAAATAAAATGCATCTTAAAAAGTGCAGAAAGATAGAGGTTAACAAATATTAATTAGCTGAAGTCAAAGGCATAAATAAATGGAAAAGCAAAGGAAATCAAGGACATTATTGGTCAGAGTAAGGAAGCAGAATTACCTCAAGTTATGTTTTAAGACTTCAATATGTTTGAGCTGGCAAGCAATTAAACCACTGTCAATTAAAAAAATAATCAGAACCCCAATGTTTAATTTCCTTTCAGGAAACACCTGCATTATAGCTGTTAGGGTTATTGAAATTCACCCTTATAGAATTCACAAATCACTACTCAAACATTTGAGCTATGGAATAAAAACCACTCACAGAAATTGTTTAAAAGGTAAACAAAACAATGCAATTACTTTCTATTTCTTGATGCATGAACAGATAATGTGGCTTTGTAATAGAAAATTGTGACAAACTCATCTTCTAAGATCACAACACCACCTCCCCAACCACCCTGCCTTGCCATTTCATGTACTTTGGCCGGGTCTAAATGTGAAGTTACAACTTTTACAGTGCTAATCAGAATCAGATTTATTATTGATTTCTATAACATGAAATTTGTTGTCTTTCAGCAGCAGTAAGTGCAAACATATAAATTTACTGTAAATTACAGGAATAAATAGTACAAAAACAAAGTTGCTTCTGTTGCAATAATCATTGTCTTAATTTACAAAAGAAAGAACTTAACTCATTTTTCATATTTTTGCAAATTTTCAGGTTAATGAGGAAGTCTTTCTTCCTCTTGGTTTTAGAGAAACTAAGGACTTACTTATTGGATTGAGGTTTTTTCTTCATAATGAAAATTTAAATACTGAAATATTAACTGTTGGCAGCAACAATTCAATTTGCATTAATAACTCATGTGCTTTGTTACAAGATTACTTTCATGCTTTTTTTTAAATGAACTTTGTGGAATCAAAATGACAAACTGATAGTGATGGTTCCAGTGTCAGAATACTTTTTTACTTTTAACAATTATTTGGAGACAAACATTAAATATAGTTTACAATTACCTGCTTGGACAAAACTAATGTCTGTACAGGCTCAGAAACTGGAAAAATGCGTACTTCTTCAATTATATGCATTTCATTATCAAAGTTAACTGCTTTATGCAGCAATCCTTTATCTGAAACAGAAGAATATACACTTTAACCAATGATCAAAATACCTTTTACAATTTGACCATAAGAAAGAGACACAGGAATAAGCTGCTCAACCCTTCCAGCCTGCTCCATCGTTCCATAATCCTCTTCTGGCTTTACAATTCTCTTTCTCAAACAATGGAACATTTTATACACTTGTGCAAATTTAATGGTGTACATTATAACAAATTAAGATGAACGAAAGGTAGACTTGGAAAGTAATACTCTCCTTTGCCGCTGGCATACAAAAAAAAACTCTCTCCTAACCAGTATAGACTTCAGCTAACTCCAATACAAGAGAGTGCGGATACAGGAACCTGCAGAGAAATACAAAATGTAAACTTTATCCAGTCCAGACAAAGGATCTCAACTGGAAATGTTGACTATTTCCTTCTACAAAATGCTGCCTAACCTACTGAGTTCCACAAGCAATTTGTTGTTTCTTTGCTCCAAAATAGTATTTCAGTGGGCAAATGTTGAATGTATAAAGTCTTCTCCAGATCCCTACACAATCCCCAAATAGCTTGAAATCAAATAGTGACCAGACCCAAAACTACTAACCCATCAAGTGATAGGTGGCTTACGTATCTCACTCCTCGTTCCTTATGCCATGATTTAGGAAAACTTACGTGTTTAAAACAAAGAATCAGCAGGGTCTGTAAACTCTCCAATATACAGTCCATCTCACAATTCATAATAATAGATTACGTGGTAATACATAAATAAAAATCACATTTTAATAAACTTTTTTAGGCTCCCTTCCACATCTATTCTTTCTACCATTTTTACTACTTTAGCATTAACTTTACAGAACTTTGCCTCGATATTCCAGATGTTTTTTTGTTGTTCAGACTCCAATCTATACTTTTCTTTCTGCTTGAAGGACTGGCTGCTTCAGCCAAAACAAGGGTGACCCGTTTTATTTATTTTATTTAGAGATACAACACAGAATAGGCCCTTCTGATCACAGCACCCTAGCAACATCTTATAACCCTGATTTAAACCTAAACGAATCATGGGACCATTTACAATGACCAGTTAACCTACCTGCTATGTCTTTGGACTGTAGGAGAAAACTGGAGCTCCGTGGAAATCCAACGCACTCTACAACAAGGACATACAGAGAACACCGGTGTCGAACTTTTCCCTTTTTACATGGGAAAAAGTCTCCGGCAGTCTATTCAATCTATACCTCTTAGCATCTTGTACACTTCTATCAAGTCATCTCTTAACCTCTTTGCAAAAGAGAAAAGACCTAGCTTACTCAACCTTTTAGCGCTCGTATCCAAGAAAGAATGTGCTGGTGACATTGGAGAGGGTACGGAAGAGGTTTGTGAAAATAAGTCTGAGAATGAAAGGGAGCATTTGAAAGCTCTGTACTCCCTGGAGTTCAGAAGAATGAAGAGAAACATAACAAATATTGAAAAGCCTAAACGGAGCAGATTTGCAAAGGTTGTTTCCAATAGCTGACGAGTCTTGAACCAGAGAGCACAGCCTCAGAATAGATGAGGAAGAATCTCTTTAGGCAGAAGGTGGTGAATCTGTACCACAGACAGCCGTGGAGGCCAAGTCATTCCGTATATTAAAAGCGGAGTACAATGATTTGTAATAAGAAAGGCCGCAAAATATTCATAGCCTATCCACTGGGGTAAGTACTTTGCATGCTGTGTGCGAGTGTGTGTGATTTTCTTTGACTTTCTAGCAGATTTGCGAGTGCATGAGCTGCCCTCTGACTACAACGAGTGGCACAGGCAGAATCAAGACCAGTGGATGCTGACAATGCAAAACTTTGTGATAAGGATTCTTCTGGCAGAACTTGGTGAATTAGCAAGACAGTCAGAGAAACAGGCCCTTCTGCCCACTGTGTTGGTTTCATCCACCAATTTACACTCTTCTTTACACACAGTGAACTGCACATCATTAGGCCTCCAACTTATTTTCAACCTATGTTAAATTAAAAAAGAATGAACATGGTTGAGCCATACCTAGGGAAATCTACTATGAATGAAAATAATGGTTATTTAAATATTACTAAACTCACCTGTGCCAAGAAACATGACATCATATAGTTGGTTATCAAGTGCTCCAACTCTGTCCACAACAATCTGTATATAGTTGACATTGTTCTTGACTAATTTAGGGGCATTTCCAATGGGGTTAATTGCATCTGCCATCAGAGGGTGATCCTTAACAAACTGGAGAGTTTTGTCTGGCAGCATGAGAGTGTTACTGAAATTCAAAGCTCTCGCCTCATTGTTAATGCACTGGAAAGAGGGGGAAAAAAATAAATTGCACAATGAAAGCAACATTCCAACATCAGCAACTTTCATCCTTAACTAAAGGATCAAACAAGAAATTGCTTTGTGGAGGAAGAACTGGTTGTTAACAATCTCTACAGATGAAGTGGCAAAAGATATATCGGTTTTCAAATGAGTACATTTCATGGTTCTGGTATTCCAGAATTTCTGGTGTACACATTTTAAAAAACGATGGTAAGATAGCAAAGCATCCTATTATACCTCTGCATAATATCAGGAATTGTTCATACTGCTGACTTCCTTAGCTTAAGGACAACAGTGTCTACAAACATATTTAAAATATTGACAATGGTAAACTTAGATTTGTAATTTTAAAGCCGTGTAACCTGATTTTGTTTCTCCGTGGTTTGAGTACAACAGTAAAATACAATAGCTTAATGTAAGTAGCTGGCAGACAACTGCTTCCATTTGCAACTTACTTACCGAGCCAGGACGTGGCAATGGAACTGATCCTCCAAATCTGACCCATTTCACATGGGACTGATCAAAGGTGGCACTTTGCATGAACTTCCCTGTAGAGAAAATGTCCTCGACTTTGGACATGTTAAAACTGCAAACCGCTGACATTTCCAAATTACTCCTAATAAAAGCACAAAGTAAGTATATTACAAGATTGTAGCGAGAATGTACATTATAGTTTTGAGATGTGGCTATCATACTTCTGATCCACGAAGGCAAATCGAAAGTCAGACGTCAACTGGTGTCACATATGGACATGGTGTAGAAGGTGTCTTTTGGAACGATGGGCTTTGAGAACAGAAGTTCAGATGTAAACTTCTGAACAAGACGTTGGTGAAACTGCTTTAATATTGTGTGCAGTACAGCTTTGGTCATACTGCAAAGGGAAGAATGCAGAGGAGATTTACAAAGATTTTATCAGAACTAATGAGACTGAGATATGGAGAGATATTGAGCACATCAAGACCTTCCTCACCCTCCACTCCCCTCCAAAGTGCAGAAGATTGAAGGGTGAACTTAGACGTGTATCAAATTATGAGGAGTACTGATAGGGTAAATGTGCCTAACCTTTATCCCCCAGGATTGGTGAATTGAGAACCACTCGGCATAGATTTAAGGTGAGAAGGGAGAGATTTAATAGGATCCTGGGGGCAACTTATTATCAAGGACCCTCACCATCCAGGGCATGCCCTTTTACCATTACTACTATCAGGGATGAGCTACACGAGCTTGAAGACACACACACATTCAGCTTCTCCCCCTTCCACCAGGTTTCTGAACAGCCCATGAACCATTTTGAAAACAAGAGGAAATTTGCAGATGCTTGAATTCAAAGGACTCCTGATGAAGAATCCCAGCCCGAAACGTCGACTGTTTATTCTTTTCCAAAGATGCTGCTTGGCCTGCAGAGTTCCTTCAGCATTTTGTGCATATTATTAACTACTTTGACCCTTTCTGCACTATTTAGCTATTTTTCAGTTTTTATTGTCATCCACAGCAACTTTTTTATATTTTATTAATACTAGTGTTTATTAATTAAACACTATCTCAGCACTACCACTGACCCAGACAGACCTACTAGTCAACGCTTGGTGAACCTACTGATATATCAAGTAAAGACCAATGGACAACACCAAAAGATAAAGGGTAAAGATCTTTTGTTGCCATGGAATCACTGGCTAGTTGCCTCTATTGCAATTATTTTTTTTAACATGGCTCCCCGTGCAGTCCAGCACCGGTACCCAGTACTTCAGTCTTAGCACAGAACTCGCACAAATACAGAAGCCAATGAACAATCATGTTTTCCCCTGCTGCCTCCTCTATCACCCCAGATACTCAGGGTGTTAAAGCAGACAGAGCTACTGAGTGTTTCTGAATGACTCTGACATACTTTCACTCAAAAAGATGATTCACCTAAAAAACTGAAAAATATGAATGTTTATATTTAAAACAGTGAACATTAAAGCAGAGTATGAGCCCTCTGGCCCACAATGTCGTGCCAACCTAGATAAACCTACACGATGTTCAATTCAACCCTTCCATCCCACACAGCCCATAAACCCCCCCCCCATTTTTCTTACATCCACGTGACTATCTAAGAGTCTTTCCAACTCCCCAGTTGTATCAGCCTCTAACACCAACCACAGCAGTATGTTCCAGGCACACACCACTGTGTGAAAACAAAGTCTTATCTTTGGCATCTCCCCCCACCCCCAGTCACCTGAAAAATACTCTGAAATTGGACTCTGCCAAAAAATGCTGGCAGTCCCAATCTACCTATTGCCTTTCATGGCCTTATGCACTTCGATCAAGTTGCCTCTCATCCTCCATTGAGCCAAAGAGAAAAGCCTAGAAAACCTTTTCTCATGAGTACTGTGTTCAGTTCTGGTCACCTCACTACAGGAAGGATGTGGATACTATAGAGCGAATGCAGAGGAGATTTACAAGGATGTTGCCTGGATTGGAGGGTGTACCTTATGAGAATAGGTTGAGTGAACTCGGCCTTTTCTCCTTGGAGCGACAGAGGATGAGAGGTGACCTGACAGAGGTGTATAAGATTATGAGGGGCATTGATCATGTGGATAGCCAGAGGCTTTTCCCCCAGAATAGAAACAGCTAACATGAGGGGGCATAGATCTAAGGTGCTTGGAAAAAGGTACCGAGGGGATGTCAGGGGTAAGTTTTTCACAGGGAGTGGTGGGTGCGTGGAATGCACTGCCTGCAGCAGTGGTGGAACCAGATACAATAGGGTCTTTTAAGAGTTTCTTAGATAGGTACATGGAGCTTAGAAAAATAGAGGGCTATGTGCTAGGGATATTCTAGGCAGTTTCTAGAAAAGGTTACATGATCGGCACAACATTGTGGGCCGAAGGGCCTGTAATGTGCTGTAAATTTCTATGCTCTATGTTCATAACACACTTTCTCAACTACTGTCATCATTAAAGCTTCCACATCTTTCCTATGATGAAGCAACCAGAAATAAACAAAATACTTAAGGCGTGGTCTCGCCAGACTTTGTTGCACTGCAACACTTCATGGCTCTTGAACTCAATCCCCTGGATTAATTAAGACCAGCACCCCAGTTTCTTAATCACCCTATCAACTTGAATGCCAATTGTTTGGGATCCATAGATGTGGATCCTAAAGATTCATCTGTTCTTCCACAATGCTAAGATCCTGCCATTGATCCTGATTGATCTTCCAAAGTACATCACTTCAAACTTTTCTAGATTGAACTCCATCTGCCAATTCCTCACCCAATTCAGTATCCTTTCTACCCTGTTGTACCTACAATCTTCCACAACAGTTCCAACTTTTGTGTTATCTTCAGACTTACTAACCTACCCTTCCACTTCCTCATCCAAACTATTTAAGAACATCACATAGAGCAGGGATCCCTGTGAACCACCACTGGTCACTAACATCCTGGCAGTATATGCTCTATCAATCACCCTCTGCCTTCCGTGGACAGGCTAATTCTGAATCCACACAGACTCGATGTCACATGATGCCACACATGAGGAACCTTGTCAAATGCCTAAAATAAAATCAACATCCACCACATTCACAATTTGTTTTTGTCAGCTCCTCAAAAAACTCATGAGGCATGACCCTCCTCTCACAAAGCTATGATGACTGTTCTTAATAAGATCATGTTTCTCCAAATACTTATAATTCCTGTCCCTCTCCAATAGACTGCCATCACTGACATAAAACAGACTGATCTATAATTCCCAAGATTATCCATATGCTCTTTTAAAGAATGAAACAACATATGCCGACCTGCATTCCTCTGACACCACTCCTAGCAAGTGAGATCATCATAAATGATCATAATTTTCCCCTTACTTCCCATAGTAAACTAAAGTACATCCTGTCAGGTCCCGAGGACTTATCTACCCCAGTATCTTGTCTCTTTCCCAGCAGCCTTTATCTGGATAGACACTACCACGTCTATGCATTTTAACCTGTTGCAGGGTCAGAACTCCAGCTACTCAACCTGTGGAAAACTACTTCGCCTATTAAACTTTAAGTTGTCCTTTGAAACAGCATAAGACTGGGAGTGGAGAGGCAGGAAAAGAAGAGATACACAGCTGGCAATGGAAGGGCAGAGGGTACCATGACTGACGCATGTCAGCTCAACATATCAGAACTTCTGTGGGAAAAGCTGGTCATTACCAAATAACACTTAAAAAATGTACATATATAAACTTCTTATACTAAAAAGCAAGGCAACAAAAGATAGCTACGTACCACTGTGATGTAAATACACCATAAAACACGGTCTCATTCCAATGTGAAGTTTTCAAAACAAAAGCATCCTGAATGACATTGAAGACAAACTGTGACTCAGGAAGAGAGCAAACTAGCCTAGCTTTGAGAAATGACGTCCATCTTTTCTGCAGAATTCTTGATCCTCCTTGGTCACCCTGAATGTTATTAAATTGGATATCAGTATTTAAGTTCATTGCACATTTCCAATAGATTCATATCACATGTAGATATCCAATAACTGTTAAAGACCCTGCCTAAATAAAATCAAAAACCAAGCCGAACAGAAAGCAAAAGAATTCAAATTCAGACGATGACAGTCTTCCTTACTCGACTGTAAAGGCAATCTGATTTATAAACAACATTGACCATATTTAGTTTCTTGACTTTCTCTCGTATGATTAATGATGGTTTACAGAAGACATCACCACCCTTTAGTTCACACAACTGGGCACCACAGGCAAATCTGTTGTCTTCACTATAATTAATTGCAGCCATTAAACTGCCAGCCATGGTTACCTAACACTTCAAGAATTTCAGAGATCAATATTGAGCTCAAAGAACACATTCTTACAACAGTAACCAAACCAAACACAGCATGATCAACTCAAAACAAACTAACACAGCATCTTCTGTCAAGATACCAGTGAGGCCCAATTTTCCCCGAAGCTTCACATTACTGCAGGCACAAAGTCAGATGATTAAATCCAGTATCTGTTATACAAGGCACGAAACACTCATCAAGTTACCAGTGAAATTACTCTGTGCAGCTTGAAGTTGCATTTTCTGCAGATTGACACTAAATTCACAACTGAAAATTGTATAATTTTCAATACAACAATACAATCAGTGTTAATTACTACCAAAAGAACCCAAAAGCAAAGTATTAATATTTATACTGACGTTTTAATTTGTCCCTGGAGATTTTACAGATAAAATTAAACTCTCAAGACTTTTTGTCCCCCCCAATCTAATCTTTCTTTCCCAGTTTCTCTCTCTCACTCACAGTGAATTCATCCATTGTAATTCAGTTTGTGCTGTTCAGCTCACCCTACCAATAACTAGTCGGATTAGAGATACACAGCCCGGAGACACATTGGACGGTGTAGTGAATGCATTAGTATACAAAGTGTGTAACACGCTGTAACGTTTCACTGCTAATGTAATGGCCTCTCTGTAACGTTTCACTGCTAAGGCTAAGTTAATGTAATGGCTTCTCTGCAATGTTCCACTGCTAAGGTAATGGCTTCTCTGTAGAGGCAATGTTTGGGCTATGACTAGAGATAACAGGGCATGTTAGCTAATGAGCAGGATGTTGTTCTTTCTTGTGTGTCTGGGAGCAGGGATTTCGCAGTCTTTTGTTGGGGAGCGATGAAGAGAGAGAGAGAGGATGCTAACGGAGACATGGTGACTGTCAGACGGAGTGGACTGAGGAGCACGGGTCCAAGAGTAGGCTACGCATGGAGAAGGTCAACAGGAACAAATGGACGACACCGTGAGCTCCAACGTTTGTGCATTACACTGTTTCATAAGAATGGGCCCTTTTTTTTCATTTCTTTACTAACCATATAGTCAAATTAAGAATTATAACACTCAATCGTTTAATCACATATTGAGTACTGTTTGTTATTTTGTGGTACTGAGTTGTAACAGGGAACACATTGTGCAGCACCCACCCAAGCAAGGTTTCTTAAGTTTGGCCAGGCTGGAGGGTATCATCCCCTCGATTAAGCTGCTAGCCGAACCGTGGGCTACAAGTGACATATCGAATGCCGGGTGACATTCACGGAGTGGAAATAAACTATTTAAGATAGCATCAGTGAATTATAGATCATAGAATCCATAAATCTGCTAATGACACCATTGTTGACAGAATTTCAGACAGCAGAATTACAGTAACAAGACAGGCCATAACACACGAGAGCAAACTTAGGCCACGCAGCCAATCGAGTCTGCTCTGCTATTTGATCATGGCCGACTTATTTTCTCCCTCAAACCCATTTTACCACCTCTTCCCCATAACCTATAATGCCCTTACTAATCAAGAAGCTATCAACCTCTGCTTTAAATGTGCCCATAATTACCCCATACCAATATAGATTGGCAAGATGACTGGTGTCGCAACAATAACCTTGCACTCAACATCAGCAGGACGAAGGAATTGATTGTGGACTTCAGGAAGAGGAAGTCTACAGAAACAGCACCAGACCTTATTAAGGAATCAGCAGTTGAAACAATGAGCAGCTTCAAGTGCTTGAGCATCAACATCTCAGAGGATCTATCAGGGAACCAGCACATTGATACAACCACGACGAAGGCACGCCAGCAGCTGTACTTCATTAGGAGTTTGAAGAGATTTGGTATGTCAGCAAGGCCTCTAGCGAATTTCTACAGATGGCATCACCACCTGCTATGAAGGCTCCAATGCACAGTACCAAAAGAAGCTGCAAGGAATTGTAGACTTCCAAATCCATCAAAAGCACAACACCCTCCAGCATCTTGAGAAGCCGTGCCTCAAGAAGGTTGCATCCATCATTAAGGACCATCACTGTTCGGGATGTGCTCTCTTCTTGATGAAAGGTCTTGGCCTGGAATCTTGACTGCTTATTCATTTCCACAGATGCTGCTTCACCTGCTGAGTAAGTCCCTCCTACAGTGTGTCTGTGTGTGTGTGTCTGTGTGTGTGTCTGTGTGTGTGTCTGTGTGTGTGTGTGTCTGTGTGTGTGTGTCTGTGTGTGTGTGTCTGTGTGTGTGTGTCTGTGTGTGTGTGTCTGTGTGTGTGTGTCTGTGTGTGTGTGTGTGTGTGTGTGTGTGTGTGTGTGTGTGTGTGTGTGTGTGTGTGTGTGTGTGTGTGTGTGTTGCTCTGGATTTACAGCATCTGCATGATCTCTGATGTTTATGTCCTCTTCTTGTTATTACCATTGGGAAGTAGGTACAGGAACCAGAAGAAGCACACTCACCATTTTAGGAACAGCTTCTTTGCCTCTGCTGTCATCATTTCTGAATGGTCCATGACCACTACCTCTTTTGTACTATTCATTACTTTTTGTAATTTATAGTAACTTCTATGTCTCGCACTTTACTGCTGCCACAAATCAATAAAGTTCATGACATATGCCAATGATAATAAACCTGATTTGATCAAAACAATAGATTTGCAAGGATTGTTTTTACTTCATCTAAATATTAGCAATTATTAACATTAATAAAGTATTTGTCAGATCTTACCTTGCACACTCGAGCTATTCTTGGCACTAGAATTCGGCTGTAGAATTCATATTCAATAGACACTTCAGTGAAGAAAAAATAGACCTTATCATCATCGCTGTCCAAATTAGCTCCACTCTTCCTTATCACGTCAGAGTAGACAAAACTTGGTTCTGTGGAAAAGCAACACACAGATTCTTGACAATAGAAATACTGGGAACGTTTTGAATATTCCAGGATAAATAATTATCAGAGGAAACACAAATCTGCACACTTATCCCAATATTCCCAGGAATTATTGTGTATGCATTCGTTTTTTTTTGTAGTCTGGCATGGAAAGAAATACATCTGAGAAATTTGCAGATCCCCCACCAACCATTGTGAAATCCACATAACACAACTTTTAAGAGCATTAACACCTCAAGTCAAAAGAAGTTAGATCATCAACTACAAATTAGGAACCTCAAAATCTTCTAAGAGGCCCTATTAAAGATCAACCTGCTAAAACCACACACTTTAGAGAAGTGGAAATGGAGCTACGATGGTGCAAGAGATCTGCTTCTTCGAGCTCGTCTATGGAAACAGCTTAATTTCTACCTTTAATGTCTTTTTCCCCCTTTCCAAGGTGGATGGGGTTCTGTCACTGCTGTTGATCTGCAGTTGCACTCAAACTGCAATTCTTTACAGCAATGGTTCCCACTCCCAGGGCTCAACGGCTGGCCACTTGTCATTATTGCAAGGGTGTAGCCTGGAAGACAAGCTTGCCTCTGAGGTGCTGAGGCCTTGCAGACCTAAGGACAGGCCGGTTCCGTCAGAGGTCTCTGCACTTGGCAAATCGCTATTTCACTCTCGATGGTGGGGAGACTTTGCTGCTGACTCGAGTCTGAGAACTTGGGAGAAAAAATGCGACACGGCAGACTTTACATCATAATTAGCAAGTTTAAAAAAAAATGTTAGTATCCCCTCTCGCTGTGCGACACCTCTCTGCCCCTTATTAGGGAGGGAGGGAGAGAGCCTGTGCCATGCCAAATTGTCGGATGAACGATTAGTTTTTATTGTACTGCAGGTCATGGTCTCTCTTGGGGGCTTTGCTATTGCTTGCTTGCTGGGTGGAGGGTATCGATACTTTTTGCTGTAGGAAGAGGGGGAGAGGGAGGAGGAGAACTGATGCTTGCTGCTGCTTGTGCATGGGAGGGGGACTTGGGCTTCTAATGTTTTTACTGTCCCTCATTCTTCGGTGTACCTTCTGTTTTCATGGATGTCTGCAAAGACCAAGCATTTCTGGTTGTATATTGTATACATTTGCTGATATTGAATGAAACTACTGAACTATGAACTTTACCTTCCTCAGGACCAACACTAAGGCAGGGCTTTAATTGATAATGTGGAGATGAAGCGGCAGAAATCCAGATCTCATTAATTCTGTGAGTGAACCAAAGCACCGACCAACTATCAACATCTTTGCTGAAGATTTGGATCAGCAAGTCTGTCGGAAGTGTGCAGTTCTAATTGTCCATCCTCAGACACAATGTCCAGGTCATCTCATTGGCAAAAAAAAACTATATTTTTCTCTTCCACTGGTCCAGATAAAAGTTTATATGATCAGAGTTAAACTTCTGCCTTGTGAAGACCATATAGCATATGGACAAAACATTCAAAATATAACAGACTACCTCAAGAAGCAACACTCCTGTTTCTAAAACAGATTCAGTTCTTAGATCCACAGATTCTCAAGAGTAAGTAAACCAGATTAATAAACCCCTGTTGCTAAAAATTTGGACATGCTAAAAATCCAAATCTGTCACTTCATAAACCAGATGGAATATTAAAACCGAAGTTCCAATTTCACGTTCTTCTGTAACTTTATACAAACAGCAGGCTTTTTTGATTACAAATTTTCTCCAGCAAACACAATGTATACAAACTAAAGACTGCTCAGTCATCTTGACACAGTATCATAAATCAGAAGGGTGGAGAACACTCTGCATGCTTCTGTAATGCATCATTCCACAGCAATTCAAAAACTCCAAACAGTAAGCTTGCCATGTTTCGCTATCTTGCACAAATTGAATATTACTCAAATGAAGAACTCACTATTAACAGACAGAAATAATTTGTAGGTCCATCATAGTTCACATAGATTCACTGCTACCTGGAGTAACTGAACTACCAGATGTACACTTAGATTTTTTTTTTGAAAACTCTGGCAGGGAAAAGAACTTCCCATCTTCCAGAAAACACATTTTCCTCAGATAATAGGACTGAACCATGAAAGTATCTTCTTTGCAAAGGCCGCTTTATTTATCACACAATGAACATCAAAACCTTGGAGCATCTATTCAAAAGTGTCTCCAATATATATTAAAACTGCCAAGAGGAATTCCATCTCTGACCACAATGAACATGGATTTTGAAATTATATTTCTGGCATTCATGCTTCATTATCTAATCTATTTGTACTTTAACAGCATGTGGATTTAACAAAAGAAAAATGAAACAAATGCAACTGTAATGCTTTTCATGACTTTCAGATGCATCAAAACACCATAGCCTGAAGCACTCCCAGGTACATTTATAATTGCAATGCAAGGAACATCACAACCAATTTTTGTCAGACCACCCAAAAGGCAATTGAACAAACATTTTCATGTCAGCTAATATTGTTTGTTGTTATCCAGGGCTGAGTGGCGCTTGCTCAGTATTGACGTGCATGAAATGATGATCCAAAATACTGGCACAAAGCAGCTGCAAGCAATACACTCACCATTTAGCCAGGGTATTGCATACTCTGTCCTTAAATGACCTCGAAGAATGACTGTCTCACTCCCTAGAAAATTGTATACAGTTCCCGAATAAAGCTCCTGATCTGAAATAATACAAAACAGATTTCTTAATAAATAACAGAAATACTAGAACTAAGCACGCTCTACATAGAGGAAATGTGATATGTTAGTTTTAACATTTTAAACTGTATGACAATCACGTTGTTTGTTCACTGTTCATTTTTAACTGAGTACATTATATTGCAGATAGCTTTCAACTAGGATCAAGCCGCTTTCTTACATGGATGTGAGGAAACGCGAATCGAGACCAGGGGCTGTCAACTGTCACCTGACTGACATTGGTATGCTTATAGGCATGTACGATGCCAGCTTTGTTAAGCATATTTTTTCAATGTTTGGCCACAGTCAAGGATGCACAATTGTTGATTACTTGAATCTCAGAAGGATTCAGTGCTGCTGAATTCATGGCCGTTCCTGGTGGACACGGTAAACTTGGCTGAACCCTTAATACTGCTGAGCTCAAATTTCACAAGTGGTTGCGATCAAAAATTTCAATCTGCATAGAAAATACAAAGTCAAAAAGCAGAGGAGCTTATAATGTTTTTTTAAAAAATTCTCCAATGAAAACACAAGACAAAAAAAAGGGAAGCTTGAAATACCAGTTGCCCTTTTCACCTCCATTACATTGAAATAGTTTACCTTAATGACATCAGTTTGATTGGACTTGAGCCCAGTTACTCTCAGGAGGGGGCGGGTTGGGTAGAGAAAACCCTTGATTTCACTTCAGAGTCCCAATGAAATAAATACGATAAAGGAAACGCTAATAATTTCAGGCAGATTATAATGTACATTGCTGAACAATAAACACAGAACTTACAAATGGATACTTACCAACCATTACGGAAGTGTATTTTTGAGCGGGATCAAATGGACACTTGCCTTTACCTTCCTCATTTCTCTGTTGCAGAGTGAAGTTCTTAATTGACTGTAAGTGCAAAACAAAGGATCAGATAGATTGCTTAATTTGATAAAGTATAGTAGGTTCTACCAAACGTTAAAAATCTATACTTACAAGGTAATCACAAGTTGGTTGAAATGCAAAAGTCCCACAGACATAGAGGGTTTCATCATCAAATTCATGCAATATTCGAATGTAGTTTAGGCATTCTGTCTATAGAAAAATAAATGAATAATATAAACAGTGCGAGTTACAATCAACTTGTTTACAGATCATAATTAGTTCCCCGGCTCTCCAGAACTTTGCTTATGCTCAATGGTCAGGAAATGTCAGTGTAGAGAGGGGGAAGAAAAACAGGGTTTACATTTTTGTTCAATGGTTTTCCATCAAAAGGTGAGAAAGTAAACATTTTTAAGTTGCTAAGAAGGGAAAAGGTGGAGAGAGGAACATCTGTGAAAGAGAGTCAAGTTTATTGTAATTTAACTATATACATGCACATAATGTGTGGGACCATATTATGCAGAAATGAGACAATGTTTCTTCGAACCAGGGTACAAAGCATGGCAGTATACATAACACATAATTTATGATGGTAAAGTCTACAGAGGAATCACACATAAATAAAGTGAATTAATATTAATTAAATATTGTAAGCTGTGGAACAGATTAACCAATGACACTTTAAATACAATGTGGCCAGGTATTCAGAAGACTAAAGGCCTGGGGGAAGAAATTGTTTCTCATCCTGACTGTCCTTGTTTTTAAGCATCGTAGTCTCCTGTCTGATGGTAGGAAGTTAAAGAAGATGTTGGATGGATGGGTGGGATTCTTAATAATACTAAGGGCCCTGTGTACACAGCGCTCCTGGTATGTCCTTAGTGGACGGTAGGGAGACCCCTGTGATCCTCTCAGCTGTTCTCGCAGTCCTTAGTAGGGACTTCTGGCCCGATACTCAACTGTTCCCATACCAGATGGAGATGCAACTTGTCAGGACACTCTCAATGGTGCTCTTGCAAAATGCAGTTAAGACGAGGGGCATGGAGGGAGGGGGGAGCCTTGTGTGCCTCATTCTTCTTAGGAAGTGGAGCTGCCGCTGTGCCTTCTTGTTCAGCGAGGTGACATAAAGAGACCAGGTGAGGTCACCTGTGTTGTGAACTCCCAGGGCGTTGGTGCATTTAACGCCCCTACAGAGGAGTCATGTATTCACAGAAGGGGATGACTTGTCTGCACCTTGCTGAGGTCCACACTGATTTCCTTTGTGTTCTCCACATTCAGGCTTACGTTGCTCTTCTCACATCAGTACACCAACCGCTCCACTTTCCCTCTGTACTCCATCTTGTCATCATTCTTGATAAGGCCAGTCACTGCTGTGTCATCCACAAACCTGATGACACAGTCATACATCTGCAGTAGGCGGAACACAGCCCTGGGGAGTGCCAGTGCTCAGCGTAATGGGACAAGGGACATTGCTGCCCAGACAGACTGAGAGTGGCCTTAAAATCCAGTATCCAATTGCAGAGGGAGGTGTTGAGACCCAGTGAGGACAGTTTCCTCACCAGTTTCAGGGGTATGATGGTGCTGAACGCTGAACTGAACTGAAGTCCATCAACAGCAGTCTAGCATATGAGACCCCATTTTGCAGGAGGGACACGACAGAGTGGAGGGTAGAGACTACTGCATCATCAGTGGATCGACTTGAGCAATTAGTGAACTGGAATTGGTCCAATGTAGCCGGGAGAAAGGCTTTAATGTGCTCCATGACCAGCCGCTCAAAGCATTTCATAATGGTTGATGTTAATCCCACCAGCTGATAGTCATATAGGCAGGTTATTGTCACCTTCTTTGGCACTTGAATGATGGTTGCTGCCTGGAAATCAGAGGGGACAACTGATTGCCTCAGAGAGACGACTGGTGACATCTAAGAGAAAACGATGGTCTGACTGAAGGAATGGAAATAAAAGCAGATGATCCACTTAGCAGAGAGAGAAAGAGGGAGGGAAAGAAACTCTTGGAACTTCTAGGGACAGAATAGTTGTTGGAAGACTGTAATAAAATAGAATGCTAGAAATATTCAGCAGATTATGTAGTGATGTGGGGAGGAGAAGCTCAGAGTTAATATTATACAAGTATGACCCTACATGAGGATCTGGTCACCCCTAGCACAAATAGGATAGCTAACTGAACCTGCTGAATCGACTAGATATCCCAAGAGTTACAACCTTGCTAAATAGAAGAGCCGCTGTTCCTTGAACTTGAGGGGATTTTTGGGACAGTGAAGGATATCAACCGGTTAAAAGATTTCAAGTCGGGTGGAGGAATTAAGTGACAGGTAACTGCAAGTTAAAACTGAGGTGTACACAAACAACTCATACAATGTGAGAAATTTCTAGAATTTTTGAGTACTGTCTAAGGAGTAAGTTATAATGTTGAAGATCATAGAAGGAGTTTTAGTTGGTCTTGAAACTGGAAAAGATAACTGCATGAACAAGCAGCATATCTGTGCTCCTGGTTTAAAATTGGATTTCCACTAGTTTGGAAACTGCCATGATCATGTACCATTCTCGTATGCATAAAATATACAAACGCTGTTGTCGTTGTTCAGTACCATTGAGTTGCTATCGACTCATGGTGGCCTAATGGATACTGAAGTTGTCCACTGAGCTTTTGTGCCAAGATACAGAAGTAGATCAGGGCTGTCTTAATTGTCCTGTATTAAACCAGGCATCACTTATCTTGTGCTAAGAGACTGTGAACCATTGTGACAAAAATTAAAAGGTGGTTCTAGATTCACTATTTTGCCTCTTAGCACACTAAAACATTATTTATAGGCATTATTTATTCTGTCAATCAGTAGGTTGGTGTTTTGCACTGTGAGGAACTGTCACAGAAGAGACGGCTCCTGGAGCAGACAAGGCAGGTTTATATTGGAATGTCTGGGGAGGTCTGAGGCACTGAACAGCTTGCTCCTGCTTTATTTTCTCATGCATATATTTTCAAGTTTAGGGTACTTCAGTCAGAGTGTTTCTTAAGAAGTCAACTAATCTGCATTAGTTTTCTCAAATGCCAAGGACACCACATCATGAACAATGAGTGTGACACACAGAACTGTTCGCAGGAAGTCCAGGTGCAGCCATGACTCACCTGGAAAGACTGCTCAGGTCCCCGAATGGTGGGAAGGGGAAAAGGTAAAATCCCAGGAGTTTGCATGGGAGGAGGAGTGGTTGGCAGAAAAAGAAGACTAAACTAGGCAGTTGTGGAAGAAATGGATCATTTGGAATACTGCAAACAAGAGGGACAGTGCAGAATCTGGTGGAAATTACAGAGGAGAATCCATTGAACGTGGAGCCTGAGGTGGAATGTCAGTAAAAGGGAAAACTTTACTTCGTTCTGTCTCAGAGCGGAGGGGTTGAAGGCAGAAATGTGGGAAAGGGAAAGTAAGAACAGGGTGAAAACTGACAGGAAAGATAGTGCAAGCCATAATATCAATATTGTCATTAATGTGCTGGAAAGAAGGATGGTGAGGAGGCCCAAGTAAGATTCAAATAAGGACCAGTCCAAACATCCCACAGAAAAGACTGGCAGGACTTGGGACGTTTCCTTTAGGAATGGTAAGCAGAATTGAAGGAAAATTTATTCACAATAAGAGTATGTTTTACCAGCTGAATGAGGTTGAAGAGGGAGACTGGGGATTGCTTTTCAATGAGCAGCTAATAAGTGTTACTTGCAGGCTTTCTATGGAATCTGCTGAAACAGTTCAGTTTATATCTCAATCAGATCAAATTAAAAATTACCTCTTTAGATTTCCCTTTAGCAGCACAATTTCTTTGCTTTACCTCTGAGACTTTCCAGAAGACCTGAAATAATAGGCAAAGTCACAGCAATAAATGCAGGAAATGAACAATTTCAGCACCAACAGACAACTGTAGTGGTCCAAAATTACAAGTTAATACATCTGTAAGACAGAAACAGCTAATCACAAAGAGGAACTCAGCAGGTCATGCAGCATCTATGGAGGGAACTGAACAGTTAATGCTTCAAGCAGAGTCCCTTCATCAGAACTGGAAAGAGAGAGGGCAGGAATCAGAATTTTAAAATGGGGGATGTGGGAGGAGCATGAGCTGGCAGGTGGAGGGGGGAAATCAGGGGAGTAAGGATGATATGATGCTGGGAGCTGAAAGATGGAAGAGGCAAAGGGCTGAAAATGATGTAATCTTTTAGAGGGTCAGTAGACTGTGGAGTAAAGGGAAGGAAATGGAGGACCATAGGGAAGAAGGTAAGGATGATGAGCAGGGAGGGGCAACAGCAGGGGTAACGGGGGCACAAAGATAAGAGAAGGGGGGGGGAATAGGGGAGTGGTTACTGGAAGTTAGAGTAATTGATATTTATGCTGTCAGGTTGGGTACTACCAAGGCAGAATTCAAAGAGCAGTTCCTCTCTTCTGCGTCTAGCCTTAACTTGAAAGTAGAGGAAGCTGGTGCAGACATACCAGTGTGGGAATGGGAAGTGGAATTAAGCTATGTGACCACTATGAGATCCTGCTTCTGGCAAACAGACAGCAAAAGTGCTCAATGAAGCAAATTTCCGATCTGTGTCGGGTCTCACTGATAAGGAGGAGGCAGTAACAGAACACTGGATACAAAACCTGCCGTTGACTGATTCACCTTGAAGTGCTGCCTCACTTGGAAATACAGTTTAGAGCCCTGAATAGTGGTGAGGGAGGTGATGTAGGGCAGGTGTAACATTTAGGATGGTTATAGGGTTAAGTGCCTGGAGAGGTATCAGTGGGGAGGGATGAATGCACAAAGGAGTCGCAGAGGGAGTGATCCCTACCAAAAGCAGAGGTGGAGCGAGGGTTAAATGTGCTTGGTGTTGGGATCCCGTCGAAGATGGCAAAAGTTGCAGAGAATAATATCTTGGATGCAGAGGCTCTTAGGGTGGTAGGTGAGGTGAGGATATTCCTATCCTATTCCTGTCATGCTGAGGGTGGGGACAGATTGAGGGCATGTGTGGACAATGGAGGAGATGCAGGTGAGGGCTGCATTGACTGCAGTGAAGTGAAAACTCCATTTTCTGGGGGGAAAACACGGAATATAAACCCTTATCATGAGAACAGATGGGGTGAAGACAAAGGAACTGAGAGAAGAGAACAGCATTCTTGCAAGTGATACTGTAGGAAGTAATGTAGTTAAGGTAAGTGTGGAGTCAGTTGGTTTGTGAACAACATGGGAATATAATCTGCACCTGGACTGAGATAGATCAAGAAAAAAAGAGAGAGGTGTCAGAATTGGACCGAGTGAACTTAAAGGCAGAGTGAAAGTTAGTGGGGAAGTTGGTGAAATTGGTGAGCTTTGCGTTGATGCAGGAAGCAGCGCTCTCTCAACAGCTCCTTCAGCCCTCCCCACTGATACCCCCTTCAGGAACCATCCCAAATGTTACACCTGCCCCTGCACCTCATCCCGCACCACTACTTGAGCTTTGAACACTCGTCCCGTGTGAGGCAGTACCTCACATATGAATCCGTCGCTGCCACTTATTAAACCCAATGTTGTCAATAATCGGCGAGACCTGTCTCAGATTGGGGGTTTGCTTTGTTGAGCTCCTTCGCTATCTGTAATAAGAAACAGGGTCTCCCACAGGTCAACACTTTCACCTGTACTTCCCCATGTCACACAGACATATCTGTCTACAGCCTCCTCTACTGTCAAGTTGAGGCCAAACACACATTAGAGGTACAACACCTCATAATCCACCTTGGTAATCTCCAACATGATTGGATCAACATTGATTTCTCTAACTTCTGGTAACCACTCCCTTCTGCCTCTCCTTCACCTCACCTTGTGGTAGCACTGCAGAGGGTGTAGAAGAGACTTGACATGGACAAAGATATGCAATCAGAAATAGGTTTATTAGCACTGACATATGTCATGAAAATAGTTGTTTTGCAGCAGCACTAAAGTGCAATTCATAAAAATACTAATTTAAGTTACAATAATGAATGTACAAAGCTATAAATAATGCAAAAAGAGTGAAAGAATGATTTAGTGCTCATTCATAAATCTGACAGCAGAGGGGGAAGAAGCTGTTCCTGAAATGTTGAGCGTGCATCATCAGGTTCCTGTGCTTCCTCTCGACAGTAGTAAATTGCAGAAATGAGAAAAAACTAGGTAACGCAGGATCATTTTCTTCCGAATGGGTGAAGCTAACAAAAGATTTTATTGAGATTTATAAAACTGAGAGGCTTAGTTGGAGCAAGTGGAAAGATCTATGTATTTTTATCACCAAAGGAATAAAAAACCTGGAGGCAAAGAATAAATAGGAATATGAGGAAATTATTTTCACTCACAAATAAAATGCTGATAAAATCTGCATTATATTGAAAAAAACACTCGGGCATGTACTCAAAAAGCCATGAGCTGCAGGAATAGGGGCTTGTGGGTTGATAGGTGGGATTAGGCTGGGTAGCCTTAACAACACAGAGTCAGCTGACCTCCTCTGCTGTCATAAAAGTACCAAGATTCGGTAATAAAATAGCTACCACTCAATCAAATTATGCAAGAAAATACTTGCCAGGAGTGGATAGATTACAGATGACCCAATAGTAAAGTTCAAGATACATTTCAAGAGAAGTATATGAGTGATAAGAGAACAATGTGATGATGGGATTATATGAAATAGGACAGGAGAAACTTTGACTGGAACAGGAACAGTGGCACACAGCAGATGGAACAAGTGGCCCGTATCCAGGTCCTAAATTCTCTGCAATAGGTAACATGATGCGTGTACTCCTCCGCTGAGGTTGGTAATTAACTGATCTGATTTAAAAAGAGAAAACTCCAACTCCTCACAGTATTCACACCAAACAGGGAGGCAGAAAGCTGTGGCACAGTATTATGAAAAATCTTTGGAACAGAAATTATGCCAGATGACAAGAGAGTGGTGAATGCTAGCTTTCTTCCACAGTGAACAAGAAATCAGGCAGAAAATTAAAGTCTTAGCTTTAGTATGGGAAAACTACTAAATCCATAATAAAAGATTATACATATTAATGGATGATTAGAAACAGTTATGGAGCTACTTAGAGACAGCTAATGTGGATTTATCAAGAGTCATGCTAGATTAATTTGATATTTTTTAAAAAATTAACGAAGTTCACTGTACAGCTAAAGCTAATGCAATGGTGAGCGCACACTTTGAAGATTTCAAGGTGTTTGCCAAAGTGCTATGTACATACAAGAGTGCTTTATAATTTAAGGCACATAATACTAAATACAGGGCAGAAACAAAAGACGTTTAAATATGGTTTTCAATCTGCCAAGACGTGTAGTGTTGTGCCCCAGGTTCTAAGCTGGGACTTGTCGTCTATTTTATCAGGAATTTTGAAATCAACAAAAGCAGAGTATCAAGTTTGCCAATGAAATTAATGGACAGATTGAGGATAGTGGAATTTAATATATGGGAACAAGGAGTTGTACATGTAGAAATTGAATGGAACAACAAGAGGTGGAGCTACCTACATCTTTAAAAATAAGGGTACAAGCAAGTCATAAAATAAGTGTTGATTGTTATTAAAATTGCTTTTGAATATGTTTTTGCCACTAAAGCCCCTTATAAAACTCTCCGAAAGATGCACCTTAGCATGGCTGATTTGTACCAAATCTCAGTAAATTCAAAAGAGTGCAAAAGTATTAAAATGCTCAACATTTCCTTAACACAAGGTAGTAGGCACAGGAGGGCAGGAGGGCAAATCTGTGAGGAGTGAAAAAGGATCAACAGATGTAATGAGGTTGCTAAAAATCAATCAACAAGAATATGTTTGAAAGTTACCTCATGCCTTTTATCCGAAATATCTAACATGTCCACAGCAAAGATGGCTTCCTGGGCACCCACATACAACACTCCTCGATCTTCATTAAGCAAAAGTGTGGAATAATTTGATACCCCAGTGGCAGAAAAAGTGATCAAAGGTACTTCTGCAAATAGTCACATTGAACATTACTACCAAGATTCAACAAATCAAACTGAATATACAGCAATGCATTTTAAACATTTCGATAGAGCAAATGGTGATATAGCTTGACAAATTATGCATCTACACCTAGACTTTAGGTTCAAATCTGATTCAAATAAAGCCTGTGGGGAAGGAGAGAGGGAAAAAAAGGATTCAAGGTTACTATGCAGCCATAATGACCAGTTAAAACTTGCTTTCCTTTGTCAGTTCTAACTGAAGTCAATTTCCCCACAGTCTACCAGCTTTCTGCCCATAGCTCAGCATATATGATTTCACATACAAGGTCATAGCTGTGGACAGCACAGTATTTATAAAATTCAGTCTGTTCAGATAGTTTTCTGAGATTGAAATTAACGTCAACGTTGATAAGACTTTGCTTCCAATTCTTGTTGCAATTCATAAATGACCTGAGTAAAGTTGAACATTGGTTAAAATGGCGTCTATGAATAGTAGTTAAGTGGCTTCATTACCACCCTAGACAATATGACAATCATTTATTATTTTTTCCCCTTCTGTGAGAGCAATGATGCTTTTACAACTGACTTGACATGCAGTGGATGTTGTCAAGGTTTGATAATGGCTAAATTAATTATAATCATAATTTTGTAACATGCGTTCGCACAAAATATTTTCCTGCTCTAACACAATTTCTTGGAAATTATTTTTATTTTCATGAAATATTCAAAACTATACCCACAATAGTTGGTGTACTGATAAGAAATCGAGGAAAAGAAATCAGACACAAAAGCACCCAAATCTTTGCCAAAAATATGTAAGATTTCAAAATATTTATTTTGCCTACTCTGTAGCATGTCATTCACATCAGTACAATGAGGTATATAGCACAAGGGAATAGCTATAAGAAAATGCAAAATATAGGTAGTTTTACAGTTACAAAGAAAGTGAGCACCGGGAGTCAAGAAGGAATAAGGTCAGGGCAAGGTATATTTGTGAGGTCAAAAGTCCATCTCATCCCACACTATTTGACTATGACTATTTGATAATCAAAGTTTTATTTTCACAACTTCAGCAACAGAAGAGGAGATTCAAGCCATTTACTGCAAACATTACATAATTGTCAATCAACATCTTAAACCCATCGCTTCAGCAAATCAACCTAAGATTTCATTTCCTTTTGCATTGTTTTTGCAAGGGTATGATTGTTGTGGAACAGAGCATCAGTGGAAAGTTCCAGATTTTCAACAAATTTATTTTTAAAATGCTACTTTACATCCTGTGGAAATTGCTCTCATTCTCAACTTCAGAGGAAATACTTTTTACTTTATCAACTGCTTTGGCCAACTTAAAAACATCTCAGTTAGCTTACATCAGTTATTTAAAATCAAGAAAATACAAGCTCACTTTATGAAGCATGTTCTCTTGATTGAAATCTTTTAAATCTGAGTGTTGAAACAGCTCAAGTCAATATATCCTCTCAGATGCTTCATTCATCCTTAACCCTGCTACCTGAAAGGACACTCATCATAACTGTACACAAGCTCTTATCTTGTTCTTTACTATCACCCAGGGAGCCAAACAGGCCATCCAGGTGAGAAAATTAATTTATTCTTCTTTCAGTTTGGTGCAGTACATTGTGCTCATGAATTGACAAACTCAACACAGGATGTGTGAATGCTTTGCAATCATCTTTCAGCTCAAAAACACTTCAAGTTGCCAGTTACTTATCAGTTTAATTCTTCATCCCACAGGAACCTTCCTCTTAGCTTTCCAACAATGCTCAATTCAAGCTTGAAGAACAATATCTTACCTGGCCAATTCTAGATTCACCCACCTACAGCATTAATTCACTCCACAGATACCAGCTGATCTGCTGAGTATTTCCAGCATTCTCTTTTATTTCACAGTTCTACACAATCACCTTCCTTGAGCTAAACACTTCCAAAGAGAATAACCAGCATTCATTCACCTAGTTCTAACACTTTTTCAGTTCTGATGAAAACTCAGCAACTTGCAACATTGCTTCCTATTCCGCAGATGCTGCCTGACCTGCTGAGTATTTATTACATTCATCTCAGAACCCAAGCATTTGTATTTTGCTGTCCTCCATCTAGGTTTCCTGAATAGAATACAGGTAGTCCTCGAGTTACGAACGTCTGACTTATAGACAACTTGTACTTATGAACCAAGGAAGGAGAACACCGTCTGCCACTTTAAATTGGATTGCGACACTGTCCGCCATCTTAAGTCGTTGCCGTTGACACTGTGTTGAGTGTGCAACTTTGTATTTGGTTTAAATTTTTCTTAGCAAGGTTCACCCTGACACCCTCCCCCCCCCCCCCCCCCCCCGCCACCGTTTCGGTTGGCTGGTGGCTCAGTGAGATCAGGGCTGGGCTCGAGAACGGAGGTTCCCGAGTTCGATCTAGTGACAGACCACTCCCGAGCGCACCAGGTTGATGTCGATCCAGTGACTCCAGTACCATCCGTGCTGGGTTGATGTCGAGCACACAACTCGACCTCACAAAAAAACAAACCACTGCCACCTCCAGTTTAAATTCCCATGCGGAATAGTGTGGAGGATCAAATATCCAAACCCAGCACAGCCCCCACTTGTCCCATTTAACCTGTCTCAGTGCGGTGTTACTTAGGACCCAGTGGAGCTCGGGACCTGCCGCCCGCAGTGTTTCTGTTCAATTGACGTGAAGTGATCGCGATTGAAAATAAAGTAAAATAATAAAGCGTTTGGAAAGAGGCATCTGTCATTGGAAAAGTGTTAGGCTACAGTTGGTCAACGATCAGAACAATTTTAAAGGATAACAGATAAAGTGAGAATGGAGCATGTGAAAGACCCTGCCCCGATGAAAGCTACAATTATTACTATGCAACGCAGTGGTTTAATTATTGGAATACATACATTTCTTAAGTGTTTTATATGCATAGAAAGGTAAAATATATTAAGACAAATGTTTGCTTAATTCAGATTCAGATTGTCATTTAGAAACCACAAATGCAATGCAGTTAAAAAATGAGACCACGTTCCTCCAGAATGATATCACAAAAGCATATGACAAAACAGACTACACCAGAAAATCCACATAACATTTGGCAATCCCCAATCCAGAGTCCGGAGAGGCTGCTGCGTATTACTATCACGCTACCGTCTTAGCGCATTCCCCGGAAAGCAGCTCCAAAACCACCAGACAAAAACAAGACCAAAAACTAAAGCTACAGGACCTGAACAAAACCACATAATTACAACAGTGCAAACAATAGCATAATTGATAAAAAAAAACAGACCTTGGGCACAGTAGAAATAGTCCAAAGGTGTTAAAAGGACTATAAGTTCAAAAGAAATCACCACACAGTTTCCACAAGTCCCCAGGGTCCTGACAGAATCGTCATCCCACACCGGCGGCAGAAGGGAATACCCCCGCTATGGACTTCCACGGCGCTGCCCGACTCAGCCTCGCAGACACAGCACACACCGAAAGCAACCTGACCGCAGTGGACTCCGACTCCATCGAACCTCTGAGCCGAAACCCATCCCCTCCAGCACAGCTTCTCTGATCACCTTCCTCTATCGAGCGTATTAAGGTGGCCCCACCAACAGCCATCGGCAACGCGATCCCGAGGACTGGGGGCCTGTTCTTCCCAGCAGAGCCCCGGACCTCACAGCAGCAGCAGCAATGAAGGTGGTCTTCCTGGAATTTCCTTATGTTCCTCCGTGCTCCCACATCTGTTTTCAATCGATTATGATTGCGCACGGCACCCCACTTCACAAATAACAGATAATCAGTTCCAGAGTGGCCGCAGCAAGCTGTATCGCGCTGCCATCTTGGATCTTGAATAATACCGGATGTACTTGTTCCGACTTACGTACAAATCCGATTTAAATATGGACTCAGGAACAGAATTCATTTGTAACTTGGGGACTTTCCAGAATGTTATACAATTGCCAAAATAAAACTTCTACTCTTTTTTGCATTTGCTCATTACCTGCATTGTTTCTGAACTCCTAAATCTCTACCTTGATCCACCTTTCTTGGCTCTAAACAGTGAATTTTAAATTTGGTTTTAGTTGTGCAATCTCGCTCAAAAAGAAACAGACACAGACTGCCCCTGTGTTACAAGCACATAACTTGAGGTCACTCTTGGATAAGAAGGAGTTCCCATATTATTAAATTCAAAAGTCTAACATATATTTGTTCCTATGAGCAGCAGGAACTGCTTCCTCTCTCCACAAATTTCAGTAATTGTTCATTCTTATGTGCTTTTGTTACCATTTATTATGTGGCAATATGATAATCATAATCAATTTTATGTAACTTCGGACTTACAGACAAAATTGACGATAAAAGTGCAACCTGTGTATTACCCAGAGACAATCTGTATGTGCAAAAGCCAGTCTGGTCATGTACTAAAGTTAACTGATACAAGAGGAATCAAGTAGTTAAGGACAACTGATTATGTACTTTGATATTCCAAACCGACTTTCAGCTAAATCCCTACTGGTGTGTACACTTCAACAGATTATCCTGAGTCTATCACATTGATATTCACACAACCCTTCTTAGATAGCCAACCAATGAGGTGACTGCCCCAGTTTTCAAACAATGCAAAAAGTGCATGATCTGCGACGCATTTCCTTCAGAAAAGCATTTCTCCAAAGTGGCCAAGAGAAGTCAAGTGAATCTTGATTAGCTGAACAACGTTCAGCATTTTTCTGATACCGTTTCAACAATGGTATCTGTCCTACACTGGGATGAGCCAGTTTGAACCATTCTTAATATTTGTTTTCTGGGGGTCTTGTTTGTAAAGTTGGTATCCACAAGTTCATTGGCCCCACTATTAGTGAAAGCGTTACTCAAGGTAGTAAGGAGAATTTTTTTATAATGGATTTTGCAAGGTGGGAGAAACACACTCCCACGTTGGTTGATTTTCCTCCACTCACCTCAAACTCTTTTTCCTCTCCATCCCTTATCTGAAATCTCTCCTACTCTCAATCTCCCTCCCATCTATCCTCAAACCTCTCAACCCTGACCACCCTCCCCTCTCCGCAGATGATCCAACTGCCCAGCCGATCAAACAGTAGCAGGAATCTGAATCAGACTGCAATAGCTGACATTGTGGCAAACAATGTCAATTAGGACCTGGGCTCACTCTCAGCGATCTGGTGGCTGGGGGGGCTGGGTGTGGGTGGAGGGGGAAATGATGGCAAGAGGGGGGAATCCAACACTAGGTTGTGACAGACACCAACCCAAAATTAATGATACCCGATTCTTTAGTAGAAGGCATCTCCATTATTTGAAAGCTTCTGGACTAAAGTGCAACGAGACTTTTCCTCAGACTGAAATTTATGAAGAAGATGCAATGTATGCAAGAGGCTACACTGTACACAACTCCGGTCCATGTGGTTTCCCACAACTTCCAGTTCATATCATGCACACAAGGAATGCCACATCACTAGTCAGTAGCACTTCCCCTTATAAAGACGTGCCACTTGGTTCAACTTTAGATGCAATCTGCTCCAGACAGTATTCTATCATGCAACTTCTCCTATGAATATTTTAGTTTCCTCTTTTTAAAATTTAGAGTAGACAGGTTTTAATCATGTTCCTCATTAATACCCCGAACAATATTAACAAGGCACTGGTAATGTCACTGAATTGTTTATATAATTCAATAATTGCAAATTATACCTATCGTGCAAATAATCTCAAGTGAAGATGTGTTCAACACTGGGGTAAAAAAAATGCTCCTCTTTTCAAACAAAAGGAAGTCTGCAGATGCTGGAAATCCGAACAACACAAACAAAATGCTGGGAGAATTCAGCCGGCCAGGCAGCATCTATGGAAAAAAGTACAGTCAATGTTTCGGGCCGAAACCCTTCGGCAGGACTGGAGGGAAAAAAGGCTGAGGAGTAGATTTGAAAGGTGGTGGTGGGGGGGGGGGGGGCAAGGACAGAGAAATGCCAGGTGACAGGTGAAACCTGGAGGGGGAGGGATGAAACAAAGAGTTAGGAAGTTGATTGATAAGAGACAGAAGGCGATGGAAGAAAGAAGAAAGGTGGGGCGGGGGAGAGAGTACCAGAGGGAGGTGATGGGTGGGCAAGGCGATAACTTAAGAGGAGCTCAAATGGATGGGAAATGGTGAAGGAGGTGTGGAGGCATTACTGGAAGAAGCTTGAGAAATCAATGTTCATGCCATCAGGTTGGAGGCTATCCAAATGGAACAAGGTATTGTTCCTTCAACTTAAGTGTGGCCTTAAATGGAGGAGGCAATGGATGGACATATCAGAATAGGAATGGGAAAGCCCCTCTCTCATGCTATCTCCTTGGCCGCCCATCACCTCCCTCTGGTGCTCCTCCATCCCCCCACCTTCTTTCTTCCACGGCCTTCTGTCTTTTTCACCAATCAACTTCCTAGCTCTTTGCTTTATTCCTCCCCCTGCAAGTTTCACCTATTGCTTGGTGTTACTCTCTCCCCTCTCCCCACCTTTCAAATCTACTCCTCAGCCTTTTGACTTGGGTTTCAGCCCAAAATGTTGACTGTACTTTTTTCCCCATAGATGCTGCCTGGCCTGCTGAGTTCCTCCAGCGTTTCG
Source organism: Hypanus sabinus (assembly GCF_030144855.1). NCBI lineage: Eukaryota > Metazoa > Chordata > Chondrichthyes > Myliobatiformes > Dasyatidae > Hypanus > Hypanus sabinus. The sequence goes on from NC_082710.1 coordinate 46,548,483, forward strand.
TGTGTGTTGCTTTTTTTTGTTGTTCAAATGTAAATTCATCATGAGCTCAAACAACAGGCAACTGCATTTTCCAAGACGGAATGCTGTTTAATACTGGTCAAAGAAATTTAACACCGACTATCCACAGAAAGAATTTTGCACTTCAGACTACCACCTTGCACAGTACAACAACTGCAGGGTTGTATCCACCTAAAATATGGGTGGTGGAAATGAAAAGGAATGCAAACCAGATACAAACTGTAGTGGAATGACAGCCAGGCCAAGCTTCAATAAGATGGGATAACCACTCCAAGTAGCAACTAAAGTACTTTCTTAAAATTTATTTTTCAGTATGGGACCATTGTAATTGACCTTCAGGAGATGGTGGTGTTGAGCCATCTGCCTGGACCACCAAGGATCTTGTCCCACAATGTTGCTGGATAGCAAGTTCCTAAATTTAGATCCCATTAATATGAAACAACACAATATGTTCCTCTGTGCTCGGAGCTTGACACTTCATAGCTGAAACATGGACTTAAAGCACGGTCCAACATCAAAACTCCTCCCAGAAGCCATACAGAAAGGATACACTAATTTTGAACAGAATTTGAAAAAGATCTATTAGCTCAATTGTTGTAAGAATAATATTAAACCCAACAATATGTAACATTCCTCTCTGCACTGGCTGGGAATAACAGAGTCCCTACTCGACATGAAATGCCACCTCAAAATGGTGTGGTCCTATATCACAAGCTCAAAGTGTAAAAACAGAGTTGGGGATTTGAGGAGAGGAATTATTAAGGTTATTTTCTCTAGGAGGCACTGAAGTTATAGTGAATTATCAGTTGTTATTTGATTGTCCCATAAAAATCAACCAAGTCTCAAAACTGAAACTCTAAGTGTGGTGGCACTGATCAGCTGCACACCAAGAGAAAAGGCAGCAGTTTATTAGAAAATAAAGATCTGGTTGCCCGAGTAACTTCCATCCAAATGATGAGGAGAAAGAAGAATGCTCTTCAAACTGTTCACAGATAGAAACTGCTGATTTTTGGATGGCGTTGGCAACCAACAGCGACATTTTGTAGGCAGCTCACAAAACTACTAACTACTCTAATAGATACACTTCATCTGAACTGCGATCGTTGAAGTCCGCAGACTGGAATTTCCCTTTAAGGGATGTACTTTTGAACAGACTAAACAAAATGCTGTTTTTGCCATCTCCTGAGGGACTCAGTAAACTAGACTCCCAAGAATGCAGCTATGGCCAGAGCAGCCATCGCTGTGTCAAGGCCTGATAGCAGAATACAAACTCAGGCTCGGCTCCATTACTCCGTGCTGGTTATAGTGTCGAGCAATATTAACATAGTCGAGGCAGGCCAAGAACAGAAACCGAACAGGTGTTCAACGCTGTCTGCTTGTGTTTGACTGGTCTCTCTCTCTTTCTCTAACTGCTACTACCATCAGGCAGCAGTTTCAGGAGTCTTGGGCCAGGTTCAGGAGCAGTTGTTCCCTGGGCTCCGGTACAGGCTTCGCTCGCTTCTCTGCTGAACTGACTCCGTAGCCGTGGGCTCACTTTTGGAGACGTTAGAGTTCATGTTCCGTGTGTTATCTGTTTACTTTTTTTCACTACTTGCATGATTTGTCCTCTTTTGCACATTGGATACGTGGCAGTCTTTGCTGTGTGTGGTTTATTGTGAATGCTACTGTGTTTCTTTGTCTAGTGAGTGTCTGTAAGGAGATGAATCTCAAGGTTGTATGTGATATACAGACTTTAATAGCAAATTTGAACTTCGAACTGTAACATTTTCACCAATCACTGCTTTTGGAAATGGATGCCTAAGCTGGATTCAACAGAAGAGATACTGTGTGATTTGATGCCTTTCTTTTCTGTAGAGGTGGAAAAAAACTCCCCAGACTTCCAAGTATCCTGCACCAAGCACAGATTTTTGCTTTTTGTTCTGGTCTGACTGAAATACTGAGCTTTGTATGTGCTCACTCTGCCACAGCTGTGTTTCTCTTAACAATGTAAATGATTGCTTTTCAATTTGCTGCCTAGCAACGCTCAGAGGCACGTTCACAGAAACACACATGGGCTTTATGCAGAACTTCTCTAGGTCAAAGGACAGGGCAAGGTGAAAGTTCAAGCTAAAATGATAGACCAATGCCCAACACAATAAAGCTGTCCAAGGATCAGCCTATTGTTCCACAAGTCTGTACTTGAAATTAGTATCTGAAATGCAGAATTATGTTTTCATTTCAACTAAAATGTACTATCGATTCAAGTAAACAACAAAAATTAAATAGATTTTGAAAAAGTCATGATGGATTTTAGTTGGTGTAAAATTGTTAGCCGGGAAGCATCTGGATGGATTCCAAAGTTCACGGTTGTCAGAATCAGATTTAATATCACTGGCATGTGTCATGAAACTATTGTTTCGCAGCAGTAGTATATTGCAATACATAGTAATAAAAACTGTAAATTACAATAAGTATATATGAAAAATAAATTTTAAAAAGTAATGTAAAAAGAGGTGAAAAATACTAAGGAAATGTTCAAGGGTTCATTGTCCAATCAGAAATCTGATGGCGGAAGGGGAAGAAGCCATTGAGTGTGTGCCTTCAGGCTCCTGTACTTCCTCCTTGATGGCAGCAATCAGAAGAGAGCACGCCCTGGGTGATGGGGGTTCTTAATGATGGATGCTGCCTTCTTGAGGCATTGCCCTTTGATGATGTCCTGGTTGCAGGGGAGGCTAGTGCCCATGATGAAGCTCATTTGAGTTTACAACTTTCTGCAGCTTTTCCCAATCCTGTGCAGTGGCCCCTCCATACCAGATGGTGATGCAACCAGTTAGAATGCTCCTTATGGTACATCTGTAGAAATTGGAGCGTCTTTGGTGACATACCAATTCTGTTCGAATTCCTAAGGAAATATAGCTGCCGTTGTGCCTTCTTTGCAATTGCATCAATATGTTGGGCCCAAGATAGATCCTCAATTATGTAGACATTCAGGAACTTGGAACTGCTCACCCTTTCCACTTCCGATCCCTTGATGAGGACTGGTGTGTGATCCCTTGATCTACCCATACTGAAATCCACAATCAATTCCTTGGTCTTAATGACTTGCTGTTACAAAGATACCTCCACAGATGCTGCATGACCTGCTGTTTTTCTCCAGTAGTTTGTTTTTTTTTGCCCTTTATATTAGGTCCTTTCTGTTTTTGAGATAACAGGTTTTTACTGCAGAAACATCCTGATTCATACCAAATGCGTAGGCTGTAAAAATAACCTTTCCATTATAGTCTCCAATGAAGCCAAATATCATGCGATCATTTCAACATGGGATCAGTAAACTTAAGAAAGTTAACTTCATGGCTCAATGATTGTGTGGACTTTGATTTGTGGAACAATGACACCAATTTGTGGAACAACGGCTGAAAGGTTTAATTCTGCTCCTGTGTCTTAAGATCCAAGTTAATGGAGATACTTCGGGCTTGCCTTCAGGACGGTGCTGGTGATACACAATGTTTTGCAGGCAGCTCACAAAACTACTTGATATACAACGGATTCCAGTTAATTGGGCCATCAGTTATTTGGGATACCTCACAAAGAACAAAAACTAATGGAAAATATTGCCAGGATTCCTTTTGTTCATTTGGGACACCATGAAGATTATTTGAGACAGGAGACTACTGCTGAAGTTTCTAACTAGCATCAGTCATGTGCACTTCTGTGGCCATTAAACACTACACCATGCTTCCAGTGAACAGTTTTTAAATAGCGCCGGTTATCTGTGTTTGTTCAAAAAGAAGAGATTTTTGTCACTGATGGGTTGTGAGAAATAAGCAGAAAGACAATACATAACTGTTCTGCTTCAGACATTCAGGCTTGGAGATGTCAGAATTGGCCAGGAATGAAAAAGAAGCAACTTCAATACTTCTAGTTAGGAACTACAAAAATTAAGATATCAACAATCACCTTAAATGATACAATGATAATGAAGATTTAGAGGATTCAATCGTCGAAAGCATTGTACGAAGGCAGTCCAATATCTGAATGGGGTGTCTCTGCTAATTTTGTTTATTTACAGTTAACCAAAAGAATATGGCAGCATACAGTGGATGAATTCTTCTGTCAATAACTATTGGGAACCAATTATATAGAACTAATTTGCTCTGTATTTCATTTAAATACAGTATCTGTTACTCAGTTTGCAACAATTTTTTAAAATATGTTTTTAACTATTTCCATGAAACTTGAGCTAAATGGGGCAGCTGCTTAATTGGGCCAAAATATACTGGTTGCGATGTGTCAATTAATCAGAATCTTTCTTTTGAGCTGCGGATCACTACAATTTCTCTTTAAGAAACACTTCTGAACCATCTAAACAAACTAGTGATTTTATGACCTCTTATAGGATTCAGCGAACTTGACTCTCAGGAATGCTGGTATAGCAGCTTGAAGTGGACGAAGGTCGGCCATCGCCAGAAGAGAGGACACTGGGGTGAACTTCAAACACTGCCTCTCCTCAGCATCCTGTTAGCTAATGTACAGTCACTGGAGAACAAGATAGAGGACACAAGGGCAAGATGGCTTTATCAGAGGGAACGAAAAAGCTGACAAAAAGTGGTGGATACAGCCCAGTCCATCAGGAGCAACACTTTCCCAAGAAAGCATCATCCATCATCAAAGACCCCCACCATCCAAGGCCATGTTCTCTTCTTATTGCTGCTATCGGGAAGGTGGTACAGCTTAGGTCCCACATCACTAGATTCAGGAACAGTTAGTACCCTCCAACCATCAGGATTCTGAACCAGCGTGGATAATTTCATTCACTGAATTGATTCCACAACCTATGGACTCGCTTTTAAATACACTACAACTCTATCTTATTTATTTATTTTGTTTGGATTAGCATAACTTGTGTTCTTTTGCTTGCACATCGGTTCTGTCAGTCTTTGTTGTTTATCACTGGTTCTATTGAATTTCTTTGTTCTACTGTGAATGCCCACAAGAAAATTAAATCTCAGGATAGTATATGGTAACATCGACATACTTTCCTAATAAATTTACTTTGAACTTTGGCTAAAACGACATGTTTTAAGGGCTATTTCTATAGGACAAAGCAGAGGATCCTAAGAAGAAGGTTTCAAGCAGAGGGCTTGGGTTAAGCTGAGAGAGACGGGTAGTCCACTTTTAAATGAGCTATAAATGAGTAGGAAAAAATACAACAGGGGGAGTGATATAGCTGACTGGACGCATACACCAAATACTGAAATTAAATCATTACAGAAGGAGCATGCTAAAAATAAAAACAACAAGGATCCACATTGTGTTTGGTTTGGGTTCAATTTAGTCAAGAAGCAAAAATCATTAGGGAGAATCTGATGAGGGCCAAATTATGTGGTTTTCATCTTTCTGGTGTTTAGTTTCAAGTGAGGCTCAACGTCAATGCCAAATGGTCTGTTTGAGCATAAAAGATCTGAAAGTATAGCCGACAGCTTCAGTGTGTTCTATAACTGCTAGTGGTACACATGGGAAAGCCACGGCATGCATAAATAGCAGGAGCTGAACAGAGTGAAAGTCAATGAGACTGAACATTTCCCTCCACTATTAACCAATGTTGCTTGCCAGTTATCTTCAGGCAATCTGCTGCTTGTCCAAACCCCTTAAACGCATTTAATATTTTTTATAATCTTCACAAAATCTATACAAAGTTTTGTCTTTTCTGCAGGTAACATACAAAACAAACAATATGCACATTCAGAAGTACTCACCCTCATGGTTAATCACTACACAAAATCTGCCCACAATATTTTCAGCTCTCCCTCCCTCAACTCTTGATACTTGGATGTGTCTCAATTATAATGTCTAGTGATTTCTGAAGTTGCTGCAAAATGGGATAGCACTCATATATTTTTCTGGGTGAAGAATTCTTGGCTTGATATACAACCCCACACTAGCAAACAGTCACCGGGAAATTAAATTCTTCAACAGGCAAAGAGCCTTGTGAAATGCTATGAGATACAATTCAAAGAATGGTGAAGCATCTGGCTGATGGAGTTCAATCGTCCAAGTGTTATGTTTTGCACTTTGGGAGACCAAATGCAAATGGACAGAACACAACTCATGGGCAGGCCCTTAACAATGTTGATGTATTAGAGGGATCTTGGGATCCAGGCCCAAAAATGGCTTATACCCCAAGATGACAAAGAAAACATGTGGCATGCTTGTCTTCACAAGTCAAGGCACTAATTTCAAGAGTCAAGAAGTTATGCTGCAGCTTTATAAAAATCTGGTTAGGCCGCAACTGCAGACATCCCACCCTGCAAAAACTCATTTCAGGGAGGTAGCTCCATCAATTTGCGAGAGACTCCTGGGAGAGGTGGATGTCTGCAATAGAGTAGCTCCTTAGCAGCTAGCCAGCTAGTTTAAATGACGTTAGCTATGCTAATGAATGAATGACACCTGTTAAACTCACCTCAACATGTCTTTTACATTTTAACCCACCATGAGCAATAGAAAAGTCACTGTTGCAAACGGTGCAGCGAGCAACACTGTCATTATTTTTTACCCCTATTAGGCAAGGGTACACTTTAGTGTAGTCTAAGGTGAAATACGTTTTATATTTTCTTTTTTTGGTACACTCTTGCCATGTCTTGCTCTGTCTTTCTGTCGCTCGCTCTCTCTTGCTCTGTCTGTCTGTCTCTCTCTCTCTGTCTCTCAAAAAAAAAAATCAATTTCCAGGATATTGGATATAATTTGCGGGCGTCAGGGAGCCACTATCAACATGTGGGAGACTCCCGGAATTTCCAGGAGAGGTGGGATGTCTGCAACTGGAACATAGCATTCAATTCTGAACAGCCAATATTGGAATGATATGGAGAGTTTGGAAAGGGTGCAGAAGCAAATTTAATAAGATGCTCCCTAGATTGGAGAGGCTGGACAAATCTGGGACACAAGAATTTCTGCAGATGCTGGAAGTCCAGAGCAACACAAAACAAAATGCTTGAGGAACTCAGCAGCATCTATGAAAATGAATAAACAATCGATGTTTCGAGCCGAGACCTTTCATCAGGACCGGAAAGGAAGGGGGAAGATGCCAGAATAAAAAGGTGAGGGAAGCAGGAGGAGGACAAGCTAGAAGGTGATATGTGAAGCCATGTAGGTGGGTGGCTGGGGAAGAAGGAATCTGATAGAGTGGACCATGGGAGAAAGGGAAAGAGGAGGGTGACAGGCAAGTGAGAAGAGGTAAGAGCCCAGATTGGGGAATAGGAAGAGGGAGGGGGAGAAAAAGAAAGAAAGAAATTACCAGAAGGAAGAGTCAGTGTTCCTGCCATCAGGATGGAGGCTACCTAGACAGAATAAGATGTTGCTCCTCCACCCTGAGAGTGGCCTCGTCGTAGCACAAGAGGAGGCAATGGACTGAAATGTCAAAGTGGGAATAGGAATTAACATGGTGGGCCACTGGGAAATATGTTTCTGCCAGATGGAATGGAGGTGCTTGTCAAAGCAATGCCCCGATTTACGTTGCGTCACTAATGTAGAAGAAGCTTTCGGAGCACCAGATACAACAGACCAATTGCAACCATTAGATTTGCAGGTTAAGTGTTGCCTCACCCTGGAAGGACTGTTTGGGGCCCTGAATGGAGGTGAGGGAAGAGGTGAATGGGCAGCTGTAGCACTTTGGCTGTTTGCAGGGATACGTGCCGGGAGGGAGGTTGGTGAGGAGGGATGAATGGACGTGGGCATCATGGAGAGAGTGATCCCCCTGGAAAGCAGAAAGTGAGAAGGAAGCAAAGATGGGTTGAAGATGTTGAAGTCGTGGAAAATGATGTGTTAGATGCTGAGGTTCACGGGATGGTGGGTGAGGACAGGTGGGAAGTTGGGGTGAGTACAGATGTCCAGGAAATGGAGGTGATGCGGGTGAAGGCAGTTTTTCTCCTAGGATGGCAAGTGAGGACAAGAGGAATTCTATCCATGTTAAGGTGTGGGAAGTTGGGGTGAGCGTGGATGCCCAGGAAACACCCTGGGTCATTCTCTTTGCAGTTTCAGAGATCGAGAGGAGACCTGATACAAGTTTATGAGTGCACAGGGGGCACAGATAGGATAAACAGCAAGTTTTCCCTGGGTCAAAATATCTAATTCTAGAGGGCATGTACTTAAGGTGAGAGAGGGCAAGTTCAGAGTAGATATACGGGGCAAGATTTTAATAAAAGAGCTCTGGGTGCTGAGAATGCGCTGCCAGGTACGGTAATGCAGGCATTTAAGGGGATCTTAAACAGACGCATGACTGTGCCGATAATGGAATTGATATGGACATTCTGTAGGCATCTAGCAATAGCATAGGCATCTAGCAATAGCAATAGCATTTAATTAAGTATTAGTTTAATTAGCTCGGCACAACATTGTGAAGCAAGAGGCCTGCGCTCAACTGTTTTATGATCTCTGGACAATGGTTAATCATCAATCTAAGATCACAACATCCTACCACATTACAACCAACAGTTACAAACTATTAATTATTTTAAAGCATTAACATGTAACTAAAATGTTGGAGTGGGGGCATTTCCCTTAACTAAAACTAACAACTTTGGTCCTTTGATGTCATTATGCAAATTACACACTCCCTTGTCAGAAAAGTAAACATTGCTTGATTCTATAGTAGGACAAAGATTTTGAATACAGTATTCTTTATGGACTCAAGTCCCTTTAGAGGACTTTATCATTTGGCTGGATATACTTTTTGAGAAGGGTTTCAAAATTGATAATGAAGTCGTAACAACAAAAAACTATACCCAAAACCATTTTCCAAATGTTCGTAAATTAATCACAGTACTTTAAAATTCCTTATTAATTGCATTGACTGAATACAACTGTGCTCATTACAACATTTGGAGCACAGTTGTCAGCGAAATGAGTCAATCCTCTCACTAACAAGCAAGAAAATGAATTTCTAGGTAGTAGATGGTGACATATAAATACTTTGACTTTGATTTTCAACTGTCTGTTAACATTGGGATTGAAGCTGTCCTCGAGCTGGTCTGACAACAGTGAAATAGAATTTTCCAGAAAAGGGGATAATGTTATAGCACAATTAGGAGCAGCTCTTTTAGTGCCCCAACATAATTCCTCTGGCAAAAGGAAGTACTGTGGGGTACTACAAATAAAGAATTATGTCCAGTGTACCATTTTCAAGCATCAGTGTGGAACACCTGGTACGGTGGGCATGAAGATTGAATTTTCACCTACATCTATTCCAATCAATACCAATGGGATGAAGATATTTATTTTTTTTTGACTGCAAGGAACTCTGAGCTTGAGAAGGTTAAATTTAATGTAAAGTGAAGACCTGGGAGGATAAACCTGACCATAACATGACATGAACTTAACAGTTTAAATGAGGGAGGCCACTGGATGTCTGGTGTAGCAACCAGAAAGATGTTACATATGCACAGAAAGAATGGTCTTTCAACTTTAGGGCAGAGAAGGTGAGAAAATATGGTCCCCTGGGAGGGGCTGTACCCATTTTCAAGCACTGTTCCTTCAGGTTATTTTCTTTAGTTCCAGAGCATATCAAAAGAATGCATTATTATGAGTGTCCTCCTTCATTAAACAAATACTGACAAACAGATGCAAGGAATTTGTGATAAAATAATGTGAAGCTCATGGCTCCTGTAAGCGTATGTTTATTTTTTACAAATTCATTTTCAGGATCTGAGCACCACCAGCAAGTTGGCATTTACCTATCACCTATTTTCACTTTTAAAACCATGTGTGGCATGGCAGCATAGCAGTCAGCATAATGCTTAAGAGTGCCAACGATCAAAAGATTGGGGTTCAATTCCCACCACCGTCTTTAAGATGTCTGCACATTCTCTATGTGACCGCACATGGGTTCCTCCGGGTGCTCTGGTTTCCTCCCGCATTCCAAAAAGACATATGGATTGGCGTTAGTAATTTGTGGGCATGTTATGTTGGCATTGAATGTATGGTGTCACTTGCAGGCTGCCCAGCATATTGGACTGCATTGAAAGGTGACAAACGACTCATTTCACTGTATGTACACATGACAAATAAAGCCGATCTTTATCTTTACCTTTAAAAGATAATTTATGATGGCCAATTAACCTATTAGCACATTTCTAGGATTGAGTTAACGGTGGATCCCTGGAGAAGACGAGGCAGCAGCATTAACCGTTGCAGCATCATGCCAAACCCAGTAAAGATGCCCCATAATGCTGCTGAGTAAGACATTTCTGATTTTGGACCCAGTGACAATGAGGGACCAGTGGTCTACTTCCAAGTGTGACAATGTGTGACTTGGAAGGGAACCTGCACGCACTGGCATTCTCATGCATGTTGCCCTAATCTTCCTTGGTAGAACACCAATTTCAGATAAATTGTTCCAATGTTTAATTTTAAAATACTTAAATGTACTTATTGAAATTGCACCTGGTTTTCACAGGAATGATGAGCTTTTACATAAGACTAAGACTATAACCTAACTCACTTGTCCCTACCATCAAATGAGAGTTAAAACTACAAAATTAGATGGGGAATAAAAATCAACATGTGTACATTGGCATAGCTATCAAAGAGACTGAACAATTAATTTTAATACTACTTAACAGTTGGACAATGTTTAGTTTGATTTCAATAAATGACAGCATTTAAAATTTTAGGATTCTGTGAGGTGTAGCCTAGAGCTCCAAACATTGTAAAGTGAAATGAAAGTAAATCTGAAGATACAAATCTTACCTCCATATTTCCACACAGTCCTTGGAACGGCAAGGCTACAATATGAAAGTCGAACGAGGTGAAGAGTCACGTACAACACAACAAGTGCCATATTCCGTCTTCTCATCATGTGGCAGTTGCAGAGTTGTTATAAAAATGTCAAAAGAAATCCACAAACCCAGAAGTAACTGTACTTGATTAGTCCAACATCACAAGTATTGAAGAGGAAGTTGTCCAAGTGGCGAAGGCACACAAATTTGGCTCGAGTCAGTCACTTGAACTGGTAATTCATTTGTACATTTCTGCTCACCTCCTAATTGCAGTCCGAGGATATACGTCCTGTCTGCGAGTTGGGGGGGGGGGGTGGAAGTAATAAAATAAATTAACGCTTAAATAGAAGCAATTACAAAATCAAGCTACTTTGCATAATGAAAACCACAACATTCTCCGTGCATCAAACACTATCGGTGTCAAGAGAACTCAACTGACCTCTCTTCACATCTGGGTGAAAATAATGTTCAGAGAAAAGGAAGGTAAGAGGAGGAAAATATGAAAGACCTGCAATAGGCAAGAACACAGAAAAGACTAAATGACAAAAAAATAATGGAACAAGGGGAAAGGTTGCCATCTCTTAAAACACTAACTGAGGAGACACCAGTGGAAGGAGCAGACTGTAGGAAATTGTTGAACATAAGCAGGAATGGGGAAAGAAAAAAGTAACTACAATCACAATAGTGCTTCTGCAACAAGTCAGCTTATTGCTCCATTACCAACAAACGTATCAACTGCATTTCTATCCCCCCCTTTTACACCAGCTAATGCCCAAACATCTTATCAGTAGATACTGATTGTGTTTGTGCCTCTCTACAGTACTTTCTTCACGCTTCCTCTACATTGGGCAACAAACAATGTGACTGTTTTATGGATATCCTCAAGCGTAATTGAGCTTTTTGTCACACATCACTTTAACATTCCACCCCACTCTCTTTCTCTCTCTCTCTCTCTTCAGTTCCAATGTAGCTCAAGCTCCAAGAACAGCATCTCAACTTTCCACAACGCACCTTACAACCTTTCAGATTCAAAGGAAAACCACTTTCAGACAATGATTCTTTTCTTCCCATTTACAGGTACCCTTGATCACTTTGGTTTATTTATTCATAATTAATCTCCACATTCTACTTTACCCTTTTGCTCTCTTTTCACCTTCTCTCAATGTTGAAAATCGTCTTTAAACTTTTTTCTATTCTATTGAAAGACCTTTAAAACTAAAGGCTGGCTCTGTAATGGGAGTCAAACTGACACACTGGAAGCAGTGGTAGAACAAATGACACTACGGAAAATCCTGGCAATTCTGGACATTTCTCATCCTCTGCGTGCCATCCTGGCTAACAGAGGAGTACTTCTAGTACTAGACTAAGACAACTGTGCTGTTCCAAAGAGTGCAATATGAAATCATTCTTACCCTCGGCCATTAGGTTCTATAATGAGTCAACCTACATCTGGGGAAGTGATGATTCCTTCCTGCGAGACTGATTGTGTTAACTTATTTTTTATTCTTTCTACTTCTAATATTTATATCTGTGCATTTGTAGTGCTACTGTGACACTCTAACTTGGGATCAATAAAGTATCAATCTATCTATTCGATGCTTTAATCTATACAGACACTGCCCGAGTATTTGCAGCACTTTAAGGTTTTATTTCATACTTCCCAAAGTTTATTAAGCAGTGGACTTTAATGGAAGTGTGTCAGCTAACTCCTTTCCTTACCAATTTCATCATTTTCCTCTTCGATCTGCTCTCATTCATTAGACATCTGTCATCCACTCGCTGTTCGGATTCAGTTATTTCAAATCAGCTTCCCGAGTTCATATTTAAATAGGCCAGTTCATTTGAAACTTTAACCATCTGTAAAACTCAGTTTTTTTATTCCTTTCCACAGATGCTTCTAAGTATTTCCACACTCGCCTTTTCTTCAGATTTCCAGCAAATGCAGTTTTCTGTCTGACTGTTCAAGCACTGTTTTTGCTTAAGTCTGACAAATTTACATTTCCTTTAATCAAGCTGTTTAAAGAGACTTTTACAGATATTATTTATTAATTCTCATCAGGTCCTATCACCACATTTTACCTTTAATCACCAAATCTATTTAATTAGCTATAAAACAGTAAATGTCTGCTTAGTTAAAAAAAGTTTTAAAAAAAAAGAAACTCCAGAGTAAGGGAGAATATTCCCTTGTCAGATATGAAACACAGTTCAGAGTTTTCTATATTAAAAATAATCCAGAGGCATCTCCCCGCAACACAAAACACTGTTACCATCCACTCATTTTTAAATGTTCTTTATATCCTGGTTACTTGAGAGAGTGTGGCTCCATCAAACCAGAAATCAGCTTACTAAACAAAATAAAATAAATATTGCATTAAGCAATCACGCTACAAAAATCGCACTAGTACAAGATCTGCTTTCTGAACAGCCCTCACAGACATTCTGAAATTATTTCCTTATTGAAACATTCAGCATCCAATCCTTTTCAAATTCACCATAAATTTACAGTACAAGAATAATTCATCACAAACAAATACGGAAACATATCTAAGTTCATAAAGAACAAAAATAAATTTGTTGTGCAATTGAAAATATTTAGGGTTAATAAGTTACTTACATTAATGCAATTTATACAGAAATAGGATTAATAAAGCAACAAGAGAGCCATGCTAAATGGTTCTTTCTCACCCTTGACTTCATGCTGATTCAACTCAGAGCAGTAACAATGCAAATGAAAAAAGAATGATTTCGAACAAAGCAATCACATTGCAACACAACCTCTACAGCAAGAAGTAACAAAACATACCTTTCGCTAACTCCTGAAATTGTTTAAATCACATTCATCTCAGGCCTTGCCATTATAATCTCAAAGTTAAGAAAGAAATTCAACTGTAGGACTGAGGAAGTTAAATGACCTGCTTCTCCGCTGCAGCTGCTCATGAATTAGCTCAGTTTTATCAGATATTCACACTTCACTCCAACACAAAAGCTGAAGGAACTAGTACTCAAAAGGAAATAGAAAGCAAATCTCAAGAAATGAAAGAAGCTGAGAATCACCACACACAAAAAGCGAAAAAAAAACTTCCATTGTAAAACACCTCAGCTCTTGAAACCCCATATTTGTTACCCAGTTAACAATCAGCATTTCACAACAGGCAATTCTACTCCAGTTACAAAAGCATACCTGTTCTAAAGCACTTCGATAAAATAAACTTGCTTTCCTCATTAAGCAATGTGTAAAAGAGATACCACCACACCTAAAAATACACAATATCCAGAAGCGAATGTAACAAAGCTGCGGGAATCACGTGTGCTGTTGCATCTTCTTCTCTTACAGCTCGGAATTGAGGTGGACCTGCTCCCCGTCTAGTTCTGTGATGAGGCAAACTTGTTTGTTACATGTGGGGCAACTGTTGTTTGATGGGTAGGAAGTGTGGGAGGCACCAAGCTTCACTTGTGTGCTCGCAATGACTGGACTCTATAGGTTCTTGATCCTTCGCTTTAAGCAGTCGTAGGTCAGGAATTCCCGAGAGGCACTGCAATGTAACACTCTCTACCAAAGAAATATTGGGAATACCCACAAAGCATTATTATTACCCTGGTTCTAAACTGTTGCCCGTAAAGGGGCTCAGAGAAAAGTTCTCTGTCCGCACCTACCACCCCTTCAGCCTCCATGTCCAGCACTTGATTCTCCAGAGCTTCCGACATCTCCAACGGGATCCCAACACCAAGCACTTTTTTTCCCCTAACTCGCACTTTCTGCTTTCCGCAGGGATACTGGGATTACTCCCAACATGGCTCCCTTGTCCAGTCATCCCTCCCCATTGATCTTCCTCCTGGATTGGATGCAAGCGGAACAAGTGCTACATCTGCCCCTACACCTCCTCCCTCACTACCATTCAGGGCTCCAAACAGTCCTTCCAGATGAGGTGACACTTTACCTATGAGTCTGCTGGGGTCATGACACAGTCCCAATTACTGTGTCATTACAACATTACTACACTCATCCCAATTACTGTGTCCGGTGCTCCCGTTCTGGTCTCCTGCACATCAGGGAGACCCAACGTGGATTGGGAGGCCGCTTCACCGAGCACCTGCGCTCCAACCGCCAGAAGAAGCGGGATCTCCCAGTAGCCACCCATTTTAATTCCACTTCCCATTACCATTCCAATATGTCCATCCATGGCCACCTCCAAACAGTTCTCCTTATAGATTTAAGTGGATGACAAATGGATTCAGTTCTCAATTCAACAGTTTCAGTCAAATCTTTTCAGCTCACATCAAAATAGGCTGGTTCTTTTAATAAAACAGAAAATCTGCAGATGTTGGAAATCCAAGCAACACGCACAAAATGCTGGAGGAATTCAGCAGGCCAGGCAGTATCTACAGAAAAAGAGTGCGTCGATGTTTCAGGCTGGGAACTTCATCAACCTGCTTACAATGATGGCCAAATCATGATTATATATTGGAATAAAAAAATGAGGGGCTGAGTACAGAGCCACGTGAAACAGTGATAATAGCCTTTTAGTCACAAAAACAGCCATGAGTCAATTTTGTATCCAATTTTATACTACAAAGAAAACCAACATTACTACACTCAGTTGTAATGACAAAGGAAACAAAGAAGCTGACAAACTGGACCTAAAGCCATCATCTCTGGATTACTCTCAGTACCCCTGCTAGTTAGAGCAAGATTAGAAAGACCGAACAGGTGAATGGGTGGGTGAGGATCTGACTAGCTATATTGCCACTTTTGAGTTATGTATTTCATAGAACAAAATAGGTCTGCTTAAGGGAAGGGGAAGAGATTGCTATAGTTCACAGGTAGAGTATACAACTACAGATCAAAACCTTTTGCAAATACTAAAGTGACACTTAAGATGCCCAAGATTCCATCTTTTAGATCATACAATTACAGTGTTCAAGCAACTCTGTACACAAGATTTCCTCAAGTGCATACCAGGTACTACACTTAGTACTTTATTTATTAAGCTTATCTTTAACTGATAACATTACACATTAATAAAAACAAACTTACCTTTAAAGTCGCATATTTGTACAATGCAACAGCCATCACTAAATCCTAAATGTAACATTATTTTTTGACATTGCAACCACTAATCCCACCAGTACCATCTGTGCATTAATTATAATGCCGCACAAACCTTTATGACTTGTGCATAATCCAGCAATGTTGCAGCAGTGCTCAAATTGCCTTGACACCACGCACAATTACCATATGGCATCTCATCCACCTTTCCGAATCAATCACTCACTATAATAGTTGCATTGCAATCTGGACAATTTTGAAAATA
This sequence comes from Hypanus sabinus, assembly GCF_030144855.1. NCBI lineage: Eukaryota > Metazoa > Chordata > Chondrichthyes > Myliobatiformes > Dasyatidae > Hypanus > Hypanus sabinus. The sequence goes on from NC_082710.1 coordinate 46,564,561, forward strand.
GTTTCATACTTCAAAGGAAGAAGAAAAATCTATTTAAACTAAAAAATTCGTATGAACAACTACTATGAATGGAAAATTATTTTGGTAGGTCAAATATGATGGCAGAATATAGCATTAATGACAAGACTATTGGTAGTGTGGAGGATCAGAGGGATCTTGGGGTCAAGAGTCCACAGGACGCTCAAAGCAGCTCCGCAGGTTGACTCTGTGGTTAAGAAGGCATACGGTGTATTGGCCTTCATCAATCTTGGAAGTGAATTTAGGAGCCAAGAGGTAATGTTGCAGCCAAATAGGACCCTGGTCAGACCCCACTTGGAGTACTGTGCTCAGTTCCAGTCGCCTCACTACAAGAAGGATGTGGAAACCATAGAAAGGGTGCAAAGGAGATTTACAACGATGCTACCTGGATTGGGGAGCATGCCTTATGAAAACAGGTTGAGTGAACTCAGCCTTTTCTCCTTGGAGCGACGGAGGATGACAGGTGACCTGATAGAGGTGTATAAGATGATGAGAGGCATTGAACATGTGGATAGTCAGAGGTTTTTTTCCAGGGCTGAAATGGTTGCCACAAGAGGGAACAGGTTTAAGGTGCTGGGGAGTAGGTACAGAGGAGATGTCAGGGGTAAGTTCTTTTTACACAGAGAGTGGTGAGTGCGTGGAATAGGCTGCCAGAAACAGTGGTGGAGGCAGATACGATAGGGTCTTTTAAGAGACTTTTGGATAGGTACATGGAGCTTAGAAAAATAGAAGGCTATGGATAACCCTACTAATTTCTAAGGTAGGGACATGTTCGGCACAACTTTGTGGGCCAAACCTGTATTGTGCTGTAGGTTTTCTATATTTCTAGAACTGCCACTAACTGAATGTTTTATTTTGGTTTTTTCACACAATTCTCTGTAAACTCTGGAGACTACATGAAAATCCCAAGAGATCAGCAGCTTCTGAGATAGTCAAACCATCGCAAATGGCACCAATGATCATTCCACAGTCAAAGTCACTCAGGTCACGTTTCTTACCTTCCTTGATGCTTCATCTGAACTAAAATTGAACCTCTTGACCACGTCGACATGCTTTTAGCATTGATTGGCTGATCAGATATTTACATTAACAAGGTGTATAGGGACCACTGAGAACTTGTACTGTAGGTATATTTAACGTAAATGAATCAGTGATGAACTTGGTCAAGTCTTGTTTCAGGAAAAGATCTACTTATGAAACTTGTTATAAAACAACCAATTGCAAATTGGATACAAAATATTTGTCATTAGTGCAGCAAAAAAAGTCTCATTGAGATTGAAGTGTGTTTATTTTCCTTTGACTTTTTATGGATATTTACCGAAGCTTATAATTCCACATTCAAATTTATTTATACATGAGGTACAAAGCAATAGAAATATTAGCAGTTTTTGAACAGGGTTCCTAAAATGCTTCATTTCAATCTGTTGAACTTTTATTAACAGCAAAACAATGAGTACAAATAAATAACAGAATAATTCGTTTGCAGTAAAGCATATGCTATATATATAAAAAATGCCCAAATATTCTACAAGGTGAAATAAAATTAAGAGTCTTTCGAGGATTAGATCACTTGTGAGGCTTTCCTGGAATTCAGAAGTATGGCATCAGCACATAGGACCAGAATACTATTTCTGGCACCACCAGAAGTCTACAGGCTATTGATATCTTATAGCAGCTGCTTTAAGAAACTCACTTAATCCCAGCAAAAATATTATTTTCCAAATGTACTGTCATCATTTTAATCCTTCAAGTATCTTAATGAAGGTGAGTCAAACAGAGAGGATTATGGAAGATACCCCGTGGAGAAAACAGTTTTGTTGACTTGACATGGTCAGAAGCCAGTTAGGAATATGGGAGGGGCAGGATGGGCTTGGAAGAGAAATGTAGACATCACCTTATTCTTCATCCCTCACCTCAGTTGTAACTGTCAAACGGAAACTCTTTATGACAAAAAGTTTGTTAAATATTCTTCAAAAATAAGATAAGCCATCTGAAAATTCAATACAAGTTTGATTTTTTTTTGTTAAAGCAAAGTCTATAAATTGCCTTTGAATGCTGACTTCTAGGGTCAGAAAAAAAATGGAGCAATGTAGCTTAAGGCTGAATTTTCTGATAGTTGAAGCAGAGTTATCTAATGAAAGCCACAGATACTAAGGCAAAGTCTACACAGTAGAACAATCCTGTAGCCTAGAACAAAATTGTAACTGCCATTCATGAAAACAGGAAAAGAGAAAGAAGGAAGCTACAACAAGAAAATTCAGCAATCCTTTAATACCTATGTGGTTAATTAATGGAGTGGTAGTCAATCTACCTGCTCACAGGAAATATCCATGAAAAGTATAAAACACAATTTTTCAAGTCCCAGAGATGAACTGGAACAGCCAACTGCTACAATTTCAAAGAATTTAAATTAATACAGAACCAGTTAAAATATATCCTAAACTGTTTTAAGAAATAAGGGAGGAAATTGGAGAGATTCTGCCTCCAATCTTTCAATACAGAGAACTGGAAATTTACTAATGTACTGCTGTTTAGAAAGGGAACACAGGTACAAGAGAAATAATCACAGGCCAGTTATTTGAAATTTAACGATCAGCATATTATCAGCATCAATTCTGAGGGGCAATTAATCAAACATATAGATTAATTAAGAAAATATCAACTTTGAATAAAATGATTGAGATTTTTTTTTTGAGGCCACAAGAGAGTTAAAGACTGTGTGTTTGATGTGATCTATCTAGAGTTCAACCAAGGCTTTTGGCAAGGTTCCAAGGAAAAACAGAAGTCTGTGCAATCCAAGCAAATATGGCAAATTGGATCCAAAACTATGGTAGTGATGGGAAGCAAGTAGTGCTTTTATGACTGTTAAACTGGTACCAGTAAGGTTCCACAGAATTTAAAGGAGACTTAAGATGTATAAAATTAGGAATGGCACAAGTAAACAACAAGAACATTTCTAGCTAAGCAGAAAGGTCACAGTGTTAAAGAAATGGTGTAAAATTAAAAAGTGAAATAAGAAAACTTCTTGTCACCCAGATGGTCTGAAAATCACTGCCTACATAGCAGAGACAGAAACCGTAGACATAAATTGAAGCTTGTGACCATGCTAGAAACTGGGAATAGCCTAGAGTATTTTTCCCCAACTGGCACAGTACAATAGGTCAATTAGTCACATTCTGTGACAGATCTTTCCTATAAAAAAACCAAGGTCAAATTAACAAATCAAACCAAATTTTCATGTGGAAAATCAACACATGATGAGTCAACGTGTGTTTTTCTTACGAAAAAGAAATGCATTTTCATTCCTTTGCAAGTTACTGAATAAATTTAGCCAGGCAGTCAAGCAGAAATAGGATTGCTTGGTGGGACAAGATTCAAGTCCAGTTTTGCCAGTGAGTGCATAGAAAAGAGCAACTCAAATCATTGATACTTGTTTTAAAAAAATCTTTGAAAATGGGCACAACCAAACTCTTTAACATCAGGGTTCTTAACAAGTCTGCTTTAACGATTGTAAAACCTGGAACAGTAGAACTAGATCATGAATTATTTCACTCGAGTTAATTTTCCCCACAAGTATCTGTGCTTTCACCATTGATTGACAGCAGTTAAAGATGGCCAAGGCCTAACTCCAGCTTCAGGACATTAGAATGTAGAACATGCCACAATGTTCATTTCCACTTGAAATGAACTTAGTAGTAAAAGGAAAACTTCATTGGCTCAACTAACTGCTTAAATAAAAGTTGCATTTTCTCTTTGATTTGTAGCTGCATTCAATGCTAGACAAATTACTGTACTGAGCTACCACAGTAAAGGCTTCACTTTTCTCAAAGCCAGTGGTACTAGAATGACTTGGGCAGGGAAGAAAGACAGCTGGAGAAGGATAGTTGATAGGTTAACTCTGTAACTACATTTTCAAATCTGCCCGTCCATGCTCCTATATAAAGATGTTCCAGCCCACTTTTTCAAAATGCCCCAGAAAATCTTAACTTTTATTTTGGAATGGTTGCTCTGAATCTACAAAATTCAGGTCTTTGTCAGACAACATCAACAACATTCCCATCTTCCTCCACCCCTACGACAAGTTCCATATCACCTTCCAAGTTCATGTAATAAGTCAGTATGGGAAAGTAAATAATGGCCCAGGCCCATTTCTTTCAGCTGTCTGTTCTTGTCTCATGGTTTCTTACAACCTTCTCAAATGTAATGCTCCAAGTTGGCTCAATTATTGGATTACATTCTAAACAGAGCATACAATTGTGAGAAACTAAAAGCCCAAGAACTGACAGGTCACTATTCTGAGATGTTTACTTTATTCTCTCTTCACAGGCACCAATTCCAACATCTTCCTGTGTTATCTGAGATGTTAAACTTGCCCACAATGCACATGTATTACAAGAACAAGTTTCTGAATTCCCCAACTCCCAGAAATGGATCATGTGCACCCACTGTAGGACAAATGATTTTCTGACAAGTTGATATGAACTTATGCCATCATTAACACAAAAGATTCTGCAGACGCTGGAAATCCACAGTGACACACACAGAATCCTGCAGGAATTCAGTAGTTCAAGCACTGTCTTCAGGACTGATGAAGAGTTTCAGCGCAAAACATTGACTGTTTATTCATTTCCATAGATGCAGCCTGACCTGCTGAGTTCCTCCAGCATTTTGTGTGTCTCGCATTGGTTTTCCACAGGCACAGAATCTCTTAAGTTTATAATTTGCTGCCCCACTGCAAAATATCTTTCAGGTACCTAATCTTAGGAAGTTTAACTTTTCTCATCAACAGGAGTTAGGTGAGACACTCTCTCACTGCTCCCATACCCACTGTGATCTCTGCTGCTGTCTGACTCGTCCACCATGTGCTCACATGTGCTCACCATGTGCACTACCACAGCCACAAGTCCTTCCTGGGAGCTATTCTTTACCAACTTGGTTCACATGGCCTCCCAGTTTAGACCCACCGAGGATCTCAGGTAGCTATGATCAATGAACTGCTTCTCCCTTTGAATTTTAAACGCCACTCTCTCTGCTATGTGGAGATACCCACAGGCCCTGCCTCAGGTCTCTGCCACAGAGCTCCAGGCCTCACTCTCCACTGCTTGCTATGGACCTCCTTGACATTTCATCCTCTGCTGGATATCCACGCTCAACCTCGTCCCTCGCATTCATGAAGGATCGTAAGATCACCTTTCTCTACACAGTCCCAGTCGCTTCCCTTTCGGACCTCAACTTAATTGGATGCCTCCAGACCAAGTTTCTGGTTCTGATGGCCCTGGACACCTCCAGCCTGCTGATCCTACCATCATCAACCCCGGTTCCAAAAATTGTACTCACAGTTCTATCTCCTTTACCATAGCACTGGAGAGGGATAGCAACAGATAAGTTAGGAAAACTTTTAATAGGAGTAAAGGGAAATATGAGGCTATCAGGCAGGAACTCAGACGCATAAATTGGAAACAGATGTTCTCAGGGAAACATACGGAAGAAATGTGGCAAATGCTCAGGGGATATTTGCGTGGGGTTCTGAGTAGGTACGTTCCAACGAGACAGGGAAAGGATGGTAGGATACAAGATCTGTGGTGTACAAATGCTGTTGTAAATCTAGTCACGAATAAGAGTTTATGAAAGGTTTAAAAAAAAAACTAGGTAATGATAGGAATCTAGAAGATTATAAGGCTAGAGGAAGGAGCTTAAGAATGAAATTAGGAGAGCCAGAAGGGGCCATGAGAAGGCCTTGGTGAGCAGGATTAAGGAAAACCCCAAAGCATTCGACAAGTATGTGAAGAGCAAGAGGATAAGTCATGAGCGAATAGGACCAATCAAGTGTGACAGTGAAAAAGTGTGTATGGAACCAGAAGAAATAGCGTACATAATTAATGAATACCTTGCTTCAGTATTCACTACTGAAAAGTATCTCAGCGTTTGTAGGGATGACTTGCAGTGGACTGAAAAGCTTGAGCATGTAGATATTAAGGAAGAGGATGTGCTGGAGCTTTTGGAAAGCATCAAGTTGGATAAGTCAGCAAGTCCGGATGAGATGTACCCCAGACTACTGTGGGAAGCGAGGAAGGAGATTGCTGAGCCTCTGGCAATGATCTTTGCATCATCAATGAGGAGGGGAGAAGTTCCAGAGAACTGGAAGGTTGCAGTTGTTGTTCCCTTAATCAAGAAAGGGAGTAGAGATTGCCCAGGAAATTATAGGCCAGCGAGTCTTACTTCAGTGGTTGGTAAGTTGATGAAGAAGATCCTGAGAGGCAGGATTTATGAACATGTGGAGAGGCATAATATGATTAGGAATAGTCAGCATGGCTTTGTCAAAGGCAAGTCATGCCTTACGAGCCTGATTGAATTTTTTGAGGATATGACTAAACACATTTTTGAAGGTAGAGCCATAGATGTAGTGTATATGGATTTTAGCAAGGCATTTAATAAGGTACCCCATGCAAAGCTTATTGAGAAAGTAAGGAGGCATGGGATCCAAGGGGACATTACTTTATGGATTCAGAACTGGCTTGCACACAGAAGGCAAAGAGTGGTTCTTGACGGGCCATATTCTGCATGGAGGTCGGTGACCAGTGGTGTGCCTCAGGGATCTGTTCTGGGACCCCTACTCTTCGTGATTTTTATAAATGACCAGGATGAGGAATTGGAGGGATGGGTTAGTAAATTTACTGATGACACAAAGGTTAGGGGTGTTGTGGATAGTGTGGAGGGCTGTCAGGGGTTACAACTGGACGTTGATAGAATGCAAAACTGGGCTGAGAAGTGGCAGATGAAGTTCAACCCAGATAAGTGTGAGGTGGTTCATTTTGGTAGGTCAAATGTGATGGCAGAATATAGTATTAATTGTTACATACCCCATGGGTATCTTGTGACTGTCTTATGACCAATGATGTAACTGAGTATCTTGTGAGCATGATGTAAGTGTCTTGTGATGGTGGGGGTGATGTAATTTTTCCGCTGGTGTGTGGTCACATAATATTATGTTCCAACAGGTATATAAGGGGAAACCCCTGCTGTGACGCAGTTAGTTCAGGGGGGTAGTTTGTTAGTTTTGCCGCATATTCGTCTCATGACGCAGTTTGATTTTTTGAAGTGGAGTTTCTACTTTCTGTTGTGCCGGCAGTTTTGCCGATCGCTGCTGGTTCTGGTTTGTTGCATCTTTGATTTACCTTTACAGTCGAGTTGGAGAGTGAAGACTTTACCGAAGTACAGGAATCCGGAGGATTGAGTAAAGTTGGTGTTATTTGGCGGTTTTATGAAGGATCGACCTTATTAAATCTTTGTTCAGGAAAAGTGATCTGAAAAAGAGATAATCCCTGCAAGATCTGGAAGGTTTGTGCAGTGTTCACTTTCCAGCAGCAAAAGGTCAGTTTCTTTCAGCCGTTTTATTTCCTTCATCGTGAATCCTTTCGACAAGGCATCTCTCGACTGTGATCAGCAGATTCATCATTTTCTTCGGAGAAATTGTTGTTGCAGTAAGGTCTCTCCTTACTGACTGTATAAATCACTTGGACTTTCAAATTTACCACTTTAAGACTGTGTTCGAATTTACCACTTTAAGAACTATTCCAGCGTTTGGCTGTTTGTTAAATTGCTAAAGAGCAGTTAACTCCCAGTTAAGTTAGTCGTTTGTTTACTTTTCACTTTTGTTGAGCAGAGTTTAATAAATGTTAATGTTTGTTTATAAAATCTGACTCAATGCTATATTCATTGTTGCCAGCCACTTAACATAATGGTAAGACTCTTGGCATTGTGAAGGATCAGAGGGATTTTGAGGTCCGAGTCCACAGGACACGCAAAGCTGCTATGCAGGTTGACTCTGTGGTTAAGGTGGCATATGGTGCATTGGCCTTCATCAATCGTGGGATTGAGTTTAAAAGCCGAGAGGTAATGTTGCAGCTATGTAGGACCCTGGTCAGACCCCACTTGGAGTACTGCGCTCAATTCTGGTCGTCTCACTACAGGAAGGACGTGGAAACCATAGAAAGGGTGCAGAGAAGATTTACAAGGATGTTGCCTGGATTGGGGAGCATGCCTTATGAGAATAAGTTGAGTGAACTTGGCCTTTTCTCCTTGGAGCGATGGAGGATGAGAGGTGACCTGATAGAGGTGTACAAAATAATGAGAGGCATTGATCGTGTGGATAGTCAGAGGCTTTTTCCCAGGGCTGAAATGGCTTTCACAAGAGGGCATAGTTTTAAGATGCTTGGAAGTAGGTACAGAGGAGATGTCAGCGCTGAGTTGTTGTTGCTGTTTGTTTGTTTGTTATTGTTTTTTTTACACACAGAGAGTGGTGAGTGTGTGGAATGGGCTGCCAGCAGCGGTGGTGGTGGTGGAAATGATAGGGTCTTTTAAGAAACTCCTGGATGGCACATGGAGCTTAGAAAAATAGAGGGGCTATGGATAAAGCCTAGGTTGTTCTAAGGTAAGGACATGTTCGGCACAGCTTCATGGGCCAAAGGGCCTGTATTGTGCTGTAGGTTTTCTATGTTTCTAAACCTGGATTCCTTCAGGCTGTCACCAGCTCCAGCCATGACCTCAGCCACCTCCCATCTTTGGGCTGAGACCTTTCTCGCTGCCACTAAGCCCTTGGACTCCCCTTCTACCGTCTTTAGTCCCCAGTCCTGTGTATTTCAGGCTCCCCGTCGTCTCTTGGGCCCTTCAAGCCTTAATTTTCTTCCTACCTGAACTTCCTTGAACATTCCAACCGTCCCTCTCCTCCCACACCTCCAACTCTATTCCCTCCTCCAAACCCAGCTCTCATCCCTGCCTTGTCTTCACCACTCCCTCTTATGTTCCCCTCTCTGAGGTTGAATGCTTTGTCCTTAGCAAGGGTCTTACCTTTGTCCCCCTTTGCCCACACCTCAGCAAGTTTCACACCTATCATAAAGACCAGCTCTTCTTCTATTGCCTCCACCTCAGAGCCCACTTCTTTGGCAAGGATTCCCACCTCACACGGGTGACACTGACTATCCTCCTCTTCTTAGAAACCCAGCTCCAGATCTTTTCATCGCCAATTGCCAATGAGACATCAACTATCTCAAATTCTGCATTCCTCTCTCCTCTTCAAACCTTACTCCCTCTGAACATACTGGCCTCCATTCTCTGCATCATTCCCAACAGCACCAACAAATAAATGGGGTGCTGGTGGACAGATTTCTACCTTGCTGAAGCCAGGAAGCAACTCCCAGATATCTCTTCTTACTTACCCCTTGAAAAGAGCTCCACTCAGGGCCAGCAGGCCATTATACTATCATTTATGTAATTTGATTCTATCAAACAGGTGCTTTGGCTTATGCAAAAAATATGAATTATTACAAAGTTTCTGTACAAGTTTACAGAATCTATTATTCCAAGCATTTCTAACCATTGTGGGCAGTGATACAAAACAATTGTTATTATTATGCAAATACTCTCATGGCCAAATGATTAAAGATATACATTACTTGTGTGCAATTTAACACAACTGTACATTTTGTTCCTTAAGTGATAAAAAAAACAGCAACAACAAAAAAGCTTTTTTTTTAAAAAAAAAACAATGGCACCAAGCTTTAGTCTCCATCGAAATTGTGGCTCAGACTTGATCTGTTTTTTAATGCTCATAGCGATGGTTTTGGGAACAGGGAGGAAAGTTAAAGATCAGGTTAGGGTTTAGGTACGGTGACGTGGGGATGTTGTCGGTCAGGATAGGGTTTGGAGACGGATGTGGAGGACTTAAAGGTCAGACCTCAGCTCTGTGCACCATGATCAAAGACCAACGATATGGATGGGTGACGGTGAATGGCTGGCGTAGGATATCCATGGATGGTCAGGCTGCTCCATTCGGTGTGTCCTGGGATTGGGTGTCCATGCAAGCAGGAGGCACAAGGGCCAGGCAGTCTGCATGGCTTGAACTTGAGTCTGGAGCTCAGGGTTGTTTGGTCATACTATTGCTTAGACAAAGGGTCAAAACCAAAGAACGGAACTGGAAGGTTGATCAGAAGTCCGGAAATCGAAGCCTGGAGACTGGAGGCCTTCCTAAATATGGAGTCTATTCTAGTTGACTCATTCCCTGCTGCTCTGTCACATTTTGAAGGGCGAAGACAAATGGGAAATTCCACCACTAAGATAAAATTGCATAACACTGTGGAAAAACCTAACTTTCCACCAACAAATTAACATAATGCACAAGTCTTGCCCTATCTATCCCTTCATTTTCCTTTGACCCTTAGCAGTGTTGCAAAGACTGGACATCTCCGTTCTTTGAAAACAATATCATTTGGCATAGAAGTTCCTTATTAAGGTTCTTTCAGTTTACACATACAGTTGCTAGAAAACATTTGTGAATCCTTTGCAATTACTTGGTTTTCTGCATTAATTACTCATAAGATGTGGTCTGATCATCATCCAAGTCAAAATAAACACAATCTGCCTAAACTAATAACACACAAACAATTGTACTTCTTCCCTCAATACTGAGTACACCATTTAAACAAAAAAGTATGTGATCATCTGGGGTAATACCTTCAACAACAGCTACTTGGAGCCAGGTGTTCCAATCAATGAGATGAGATTGGAATAAAAGTGCCCTGCCCTATAAAAAAAGACATTCAAAGTCAGGATACTGACAGACCCTGCTCTTCCCAAGAAAGATTTGTTTCTGTGCATCAAAACAACTTTCAGAGAACCTTAGAAGAAGAATTGTAGATACATGAAGCTGGAAAGGGCTACAAAACTGTTTCTAAAGACCTGAGTGTTCATCAGTCCACAGTTAAGAGAAATTGTCTACAAATGGAAGAACTTCAGGACTGTTGCTACTCTGATGCGGAATGGGTGTCCTACAAAGATCACACCAAGAGCACAACGTGCAATGCTGAAGGAGGTGAAAGAGAACCCAAGGGTAACAGCAAAAGACCTGCTAAGTCTCTGTTCATGTGTCCACTACAAGAAAAATACTGAACAAGAATGGTGTTCGGGGAAACCATTGCTCACCCCCCTCAAAAAAACATCGTTGCACATTTGCAAAAGACCACCAGGACGTTCCACAACAATTCTGGGACAACGTCTTTGGACAGATGAGAGAAAAGTTTAACTTTTTAGCAGAAATGCACATTGCTATGTTTGGAGGGCAGAAGAGCACTGCACACCAACACCCAAACCTCAACCCAACTGTGAAGCAAGGTGGAAGGAGCATCATGGTTTGGGGCTCCTGCTTTGCATCCTCAGGGCTTGTACAGCTTGTAATTTTTCAGGGAACAATGAATTCAAAATCAACAGAATGGTTTAAAAAGAAGAAAATTTGTGTTTTGGAATGGCCAAGTCAGAGTCCAGATCCTAACCCAATTGAGATACTGTGGCACAACCTGAAGATGGCTATTCATGCAACGTGTTGAAAGTTCAAAACACATTTATGTCACCATATGCAACCCTGAAATTAGTTTTCTAATAGTAAATCCAAGAAACAGAAAAGAATCAATGAAAGACAGCATCCAACAGGATGGTCCATCAATGTGCAAAAGACAAAAGAAAAAAAAAATAATAAGCAAGCAAACAATAAATATCGAGAACATGAGATGAAGAGTCATTGAAAGGGAGTCCATAGGTTGCAGGAACAATTCAGTGATGGGGCAAGTGAAGTTACCCCTTCTGGTTTAAGATCCTGATGGTTGAGGGCTAATAAATGTTCCTGCATCATTGAGCGCATCATTGGAGCCTCCCTGCCCTCTATTGTGGACCTGTACTCTTCCAGGTTGAAGAAGAGGGCGGGGAACATCATAAAGGACTCCTTCCATCCTGCGCACGGACTGTTTGAACTGCTTCCGTCTGGTAGGCGCTTCAGATCCCTCCAGACTAAGACCAATAGGCACTGGGGAAGTTTTTTCCCAACTGCGGTCACTTTGCTGAACAGCTAACTGCTGGTTAACTGTCGGCTAATTATTACTTGGATTGCACTACCTGTATGTATAATCTATATTTTCATTTATATTTATCATTATTATTGTTATGAGCAGAGAGACAACATCTGCTGGAAGTAAATTCCTTGTATGTGTACAGGTACTTGGTGATTAAAGTCTGATTCTGATTCTGATTCTGAACCTGGTGGTGTGGGAACTACAAACTTCAAAACAACAAGCTACTGCAAATACCGCATGTAATGGGGGGGGGGGGGAAACACAGAAAGTAAGCTGTGTAGACCTAAGTTCACCTTTACGTGCAGCAGATGTGACAAGATCTGGTGTAGGCTGCAGTAATCAAAGCTCTCCATAAGGCTGAAGATGCTCTCTGGGGCACAAATTCAAAGTGTCCGCAAACTCAAGAGATCACAAGATGAGATCTGCACTACAGCAAGCAAATAGTATGAACAGGATAACTTGAGCTCCCTATTCATGTTATTTCTGTAATGAAAGGAAAGAGTGGGGGCAACCCAGACAACATTAAAACAATGTCACAATCAAATTCAACCTTTCTCTCAATCTAAATGGGCATAAATGCACAGATAAAGAGTCACAAACCTTTTAGCCAAATGGACGATTTGGCTGAGAAGACTGCAGAAATTGCAGTCAGCACTGGGCATGTTGAAAGACTCTGGGCAAAGGATTACCTGCAAAGAAGGTTGATGGACACTGTTTCTAGGTACTTAGACTGACCCTATGTATACGTAGACAGACGACACAGTTTAAAATGCCCAGGTTTTACGATACTGATAAAAAGACCAGAAGGACAATATTTTAACCTTCGATTCAATCAAACATTTATTCATAAAATTGGGATGCAACTGTGACTCGCTTCCTGCATCATCATACCTGATGTCATCTAGTCAGTAAAGATTGTGAACCACAGGATCAACTTGTGATGATGTGTTCACTGCACTGTCCAACGGAACCCTATATGGCCACAATTAAGGACTCATATTATCACAGGAACTGTCAACTGCATTGAGTTTTACCATTTCTAAGAAAGAAATTCAAAGTTTTTTGTTCCAGTCATTGACTAAAACCGATGCTAACTGTATGCAGAAGTTGACATTTTGGCAACTAGGACTAAAATATCCAAAATCTTAGTCAACCTTTTTGCTTTGCAAATTAAAGAGCTAGACCACGTTACATACACAGAGCTTCACTAGACTCACATTTAGAATCCTCAATACCTCTCCTTCGCTGCACATCAGAATCAGGTTGAATCTCACTGCCATATGTCAAGAAGTTTGTTGTTTTGCAGGAGTACATTGCAATACATCATAAAAATTACTATAAATCACAATAAGGAATAAATATATATAAAGTGCAAAAAGCTCTTCCTGAAACGTTGAGTGTCTCTCTTCAGGCTCTTGAATGAAACGTTGAGTGTATCTCTTCACCTCCTTGAAAGGTGGCAACAAGAGTAGAGAAGGTCCCAGGTGATGGGGGTCCTTAAGGATGGATGTTGACTTATTGAGACATTGCCTTTTGAAGGTGTCCTCGGTGCTGGGGAGGCTACTGCCCACGATGAACCTGGCTAAGTTTGCAACTTCCTGCAGCTTTTTCCAATCCTAGGCAGTGGTTCCTCAATACCAGATGGTGATGCAACCAATTAGAATACTTTCCACAGCACAGCTGTAGAAATTTGCATGAGTCTTTGGTGACATACTGTCTCCTCAAACTCTTAATGAAATAAAGCCACTGCTATGTGTTTTTTGTGACTACATTAGTATGTTGGGTCCAGGAGAGATCCTCAGAGATGTTGACACCCAGGAACTTGAAACCGCTCAGCTTTTCCTCTTCTGATCAATTAATGAGGACTGATGTGTGTTCTCTCAATTTCTTCTTCTGAAGTCCACAATCAGTTCCTCAATCTTACTGCATTGAGTACAAGGTTGTAGTTGCAACACCACCCAACCAGCTAATAGTCACACTACTGTACACCTCTTGGTTTAGGATGTGGGGAAGGGAAATGCCAGGGGGCAAGGAATCAAAAAAAAAACAACTTAATTACCAGTATCTTCTGGGGTTCATCAAATTTCATACAAATTATTCTCTGACAATTAAGATACTTCAGTTATCTTTGATGGAATCCATCTTACCTCAACAAGCCAAATGTGTTAAACATATTCAATCAAAAATATTGAATATTTCTCCAATTTCAACAGGAAATGACAAAGTCAAATAAGGCAAGTTACCACCAGAATAAATTGAACTGAATTGACGTTATTTCTTATATCCTTCACATACATGAGTAAAAATCTTTACCTAACATCTCCTTCTAAATGTGCAATATTAAGTTTATAGAAATTTGTAATAAATACAACAGGACAGTCAATATAGCATAGAAATACAAATGTATTAGCATGAATTAATCATTCTGATGGCCTAGTGGAAGAAGCTGTCCTGGAGCCTGTTGTTCCTGGCTTTTATGCTCCACTACCATTTCCTGGATGGGCAGCTGAAACGGTTTGTGGTTGTGGTGACTTGGGTCCCCAAAGATCTTTCGGCCCCTTTTTATGCACCTGTCACTGTAAGTGTCCTCAATAGTGGGAAGTTCACAACTACAGATGCACTGGGCTGTCCGCAGCACTCTCTGCAGAGTCCTGCGATTGAGGGAAATACAGTTCCCATACCAGCTAGTGATACAGCCAGTCAGGATGCTCTCAATTGTGCCCTTGTAGGAAATCCTTAGAATTTGGGGACTCATGCCAAACTTCTTCAACCGTCTGAGGTGAAAGAGGTGCTGTTGTGCTTTTTTCACCACACTGCTGGGATGTACAGACCACATGAAATCCTCAGTGATATGTATACTGAGAAACGTAAAGCTGTTCACCCTCTCAACCCCAGATCTTTTGATGTCAATAAGGGTTAGCTTTTCTCCATTCTTCCTGTAGCCCACAACCAACTCCTTTCTTTTTGCAACATTTTATTGAGAGGTTGTTTTCTTGACACCACTGTGTCAGAGAGATGACTTCTCTGTAGGCTGCCTCATTGTTATTTGAGATCGGGCCAATCAATGTAGAGTCGTCAGCAAATTTAACCAGCAGATTGGAGCTGTGGGTGGCAATGCATCATGGTATACAGAGAGTAAAGAAGGGGGCTTAGGAAACAATCCTGAGGGGCACCTGTGTTGAGGGTCAGAGGGACAGAGGTGAGGGAGCCCACTCTTACCACCTGCTGGCGATCTGACAGGAAGTCCAGGATCCAGCTGCACAAGGCAGGGTGAAGGCCAAAGTCTCTGAACTTCTTGTTGAGCCTGGAGGGAATTCTAGTGTTGAATGCTGATCTGTACCCCAAGAACAGCATTCTCACATAAGCATCCTTTTGCAAATTTTGGATGATGGAAAAAGAATATCTTTTACTGATTATTGGGATGTGGAAGAATTTGCGCAAGAACTCTCAAATATTTGTGAACCACAGCCAAAGATTTAAAAGTGAAACAGATTAAAGATGAAGACAGGGACAGTGAATGGAGTTGATGGATGTTTAAGGACAGAAGAATATTTAAATATATTCTTAATTATATG
The DNA here is from genome assembly GCF_030144855.1 of Hypanus sabinus. NCBI lineage: Eukaryota > Metazoa > Chordata > Chondrichthyes > Myliobatiformes > Dasyatidae > Hypanus > Hypanus sabinus. The sequence continues at coordinate 46,580,051 of NC_082710.1, forward strand.
ATACAGGGGGAGAAAAGTAAAAATTTGAGAAATATTAATCAAGAGTAGTGCTATTATTTTTTCTTCTCTTATATAAACTTTTTTATGTTACGGGGGAGCTGGGGGAACTTCGGATCGATTGCTACAGGATTCACGTGTGTAATCATGGCGACTGCCATGACCCGCACAACGGGGGGGGGGGGTAATGTTGTGTTTTTTCTTTATTCACATTAGTAGGGGGGTATTTTGTTATTTTTTTTCTTTATAATCTATTTTTCTTTAATCTTTCTTTCTTTGCCTGGACAAACGGGGGGGGGGAGACACATAGCAACACTGAGAATTTTTTAAAAAAGTTGAAAAGTTAGGTATTACTATAGACTGGAGTAACCCTGTTAAAAATAATGACTAATTTACTGCATTTTTAAAGTTTTAATGTTAATGGACTTAATGGACCGGTGAAAAGAAAAAGAATTTTAACATACATTAAGAAAATGAAAATAGATATAGCTTTTAGCTGCATTCCATTTGAAAAAATTACTTACAATTTAAGAGATAAATATGAAATATTTCTGAAAATTTGGCACCCTTATTTACAAAAGATAGGATTAAATATATAGGTGCTCTGAAGATAAAATTGTTGGTTATTTGGGGAAAGAAATAAATATATATACCAAAGCTATTATGAACTTCATGGAGCATGTGGAGATCTTCTGATATCCAGGCACTCTTTCATTCTTTCTTTCTTTCTTTTTCTCTTTCTACAGGGACATGTTAGGGGGGAGGGGGAAAAGTTGATAATTTTTTTTTCCTTCTGTAACCATTTGAAAATTCAATAAAAAAAAATTATTAAAAAGGAAGCAGTGACCGTAATACAATTGAATTCATACTGCAACTTGAGAGGGAGAAGCACAAGTCACGTGTATTAGTATTGCAATGGGATAAAGGGAACTACATAGACATAAGAGAGGAGCTCGCCCAGGTGGATTTAGATCATGGAATTGATGGTTTTGTGGCAAAGTTTGCGGATAATACGAAGGTAGTTGGTGGGGTAAGTTGTGCTGAAGAAGCAACGCAATAACAGCAGGACTTAGACAAATTGGAAGAACAGGCAAAAAAGTGGCAGATGGAATACATAATAGATGGAAATATATAATAGTGCGTTTTGGTAAGGGGAACAATAGTGCAGACTATTATCTAAATAGGGAGAAAATTCAAATGTCAGAGGTGCAAAAGTCCTCATGTAAGACTCACAGAAGGATAATTTACAGGTTGAGTCTGTGGTAAAGGCAGTAAATCAACGTTGACATTTACCGTAGATTCCGGACTACAGAGCGCACCTGATTAAAAGCCGCACGCTCTAATTTTAGAAAGAAAATCAATTTTGTACTTGTATAAGCCGCACCGGATTTTAAGCCGCAGGTGTCCCACGTTGTAATATGAGATATTTACACAGAAAGATATTACACGTGAGGATTTTTTAACTTTTAATTAAATCCGTATGGTAACATAAACAAATACATATTGCAAATGCTTTTTTTCGAACAGTGCCTGTAACACAGCTACTTTTAAATATACATACGTATCGGTAACACACAAATTACGTTGCGTATACTTTTTTACTGAACAGTGCACGAACAACATTCCAATATCTCCTAACGACTGGTAAAAAAAATATATATACTGCAGTCTCTTCGTTGTCGCTCTCACTTGAGCGCACGCGGTCCTCTTCATCACGCAGCAGTCCAGCCTTTCGAAACCCGCTGGTGATGGTGGATGTTGTGACACGGCTCCACGCATTTAGGATCCACTGGCAGACTTGAGTTAAAGATGCTCTTCGCATGCGTCCTGTTTTGGTAAAGGATTTCTCGCCGCTAGTCATCCAAGCCTCCCACTCAAAGCGCAGCGCCACTTTAAATGCCCGGTTCACACTGATGTCCAGTGGCTGCAAATACTTCGTGGTGCCCCCAGGAATCACAGCTGGTATTGAGTTTGTACTCTTTATGGCAGCTTTCACTGAACTTTCATTGTCAGCCGCTTAAAAAATCACCATCGGTGGAAGCTTTAGTCCGGATGCTGTGCAGCTCAGAACACAAGTAAAATGCGTTCTCTCATGGCCACTTGTTTTCAGTGTGATGGACGAGTCACCTCTTTTATTAACAGTCCGAGTGAGAGGCAGGTCAAACGTCAAAGGTACTTCATCCATATTTATGATATCATCTGGCCCGATGGAATTCTCCGCTATCTTTGTTTGAGTGAATGTGTGGAAGTTAGCAAGTTTTTCCTCGTGGTGTCGGGAGGGAGCTGCTGACACAGAGTCGTGCGTATCCTGACGGACAGGCCTTTTCGTCTCATAAATCTAAAACACCACGATGGCCCACCTCTAAAATCTTCGATTTTCATTTTGGTGGCGATTGCTTTAGCCTTCAGTCTGATCTGCACGGTGGAAACACCGCGGCCGTCTGCTCTCTGTGTGTTAACCCAGTCTTCAAGAAAGTTTTCAAGTTCGGGCCATCTGCTATGATTACCTCTGAAAGCTTTTGTCGTCTTTTTTGCATTGACTCAGTTCTTCACGCTGGCGTCTCCACCGTCTCACCATTGATTCATTTATGCCAAGATTATGTGCAGCAGCTCGATTTCCTTCTTCAACCGCCAGATTGATCGCCTTTAACCTAAAAGCTGCATCATATGCTTTTCTTCGAGTGTTTTCCATGTTGATGAGGGTGAGTACAAATGACTGATTTACAATAATTTAATTGTGAAAGTGCACTTGATTTATCGTACAATTTCATTGGACCTCTGTGAACTACTCATCAATTTGATTGGTCTACTGTTACGAGGCAAAATGTTTTTGGGGGCATGAAAAAAAAACATGCATTAGCCGCACCGTAGTATAGGCCGCAGTGTTGCCGCAGAGTTCGAAGCGTGGGAAAAAAAGTAGCGGCTTATAGTCCGGAATTTACGGTACTTCAAGGGGAATAGAATATAAAAGGAGGTAATGCTAAGGCTTTTTAAGTTACTGGTCAAGCTGAGAGTATTGTCAACAGTTTTGGGCCCCATATCTCAGAAAGGATGTGTTGTCATCAGACAGAGTCCAGAGGAAGTTCACTAGATGATTCTGGGAATGAAGGGATTAACGTACGAGGAGCATTTAGCAGCTTTGGGCCTGACATCACTGGAATTTAGAAGAATGTGGAGGAATCTCATTGAAACCTACCGAGTGTCGGAAGGACCAGATAAGGTGGATGTGAAGAGGATGTTTCCTGTGGTGGGGTATCCAGAACTAGAGTGCACAGCCTCAAAATTGAGAAACAATCTTTTAGAACAGAGATAAGGAGGAATTTTTTTTTTAGCCAGAGGATAGTGAATTCGTGGAATGCTCTGCCACAGACTGCAGTGGAAGCCAAGTCTGTGGGTTATTTAAAACAGTCATCAAAGGATATGGCGAGAAGGCAGGTAGATGGAGTTGACTGGGATCTGGGATGGTGGAGCAAACTTAATGGGTGAATGGTCTAATTCTGCTCCCATATTTTATGGGGAGTGGAATGCATAGAAGCTACTATGATCAGTAATGTAATAAATGTATTAATGTAATAAAATAAATCTCAAGCTGGGGTATTAACAAAAGTAAGACTAACTCAAAATTGAACACTGAAACACAATTGTATTAAAGTCACTGAAAGTACTGGCATAATTAGCACTTTTAAAAAACAGAATAGTGAAAGCAGAAGCTGTAAATTAAAAATAGAAGAGGAAATCAACATTAAATAATATCTGCAGAAAGAACAGACAAGTTAACACGTACAACAAGCTGGAGGAACTCAGCAGGTCAGGCAGCATCCGTGCAGTCAACGTTTCGGGCCGATACCCTTCATCAGGCAAGTTAATACTTCAGGTTATAAATCTGAAATCTTTTTATGAATAGTCTGCAGCCAAACAATCAATTTGTCTACCTCACAAATGCTGACTGACCTATGTATAAGTGCAAGCCTCTCTTTTACTATGACTGCTTTTATTTTCATTATAATGTGACATTAAAACCAGTTTAGAAATAAGTACTTCCAGAAATGATCTGATGCTGAGAAAACATCACTGACATCAAACATTTTGGACACTGCTGACATATGAAAATCAAAGACAACTCCACACCATGGAAAAGAATCGAATTATCAATCTAAATTCTCACCCACACTTAATGAACAGAAGGTCGATGGACTTCCTGGCAACAGTGCAAAAGCCACAAAGCAGTTATGCTGGAACTGATGACCATGATATCCACGAGAGGTAAATGTACTGCTACCTGAGAGAATGACAAAAGACCCAAAACAAGATTCAACAAGAGCAACACACACAAAATGCTGGAGGAACTAATCAGAGCAGGCAGCACCCACAGAAAAGAGTGAACAGTCAATATTTCAGGTTGAGGTCCTTCTTCAGGACAACACATTATTATAAAATTACTTTAAACAAATATATATCATTTAAAAATCAAAAAACTTTTACAGTAGAGAACTTGAACCAATCTTTTATGCATCATCATATTCCACATCAGGTTCTAATGCAAGAGCCAACTTTGGTAAAATTTACCACAGTAGGTAAATGGCACTCATAGCATCCATCTAGAATAACTGATCACAGCATTACTGACGCAATAGAAAGCATCATGTTGAATAGGATTCATACTTGGGATGCTTGATAAAAACTTGAAAAACAAAAGCAAACAAAGTTCACAACATCTTGAATTCATTCATGCTCTGAACAATGAAATGGCATTTACTAGCTCAGTAACATTGAAATGTGCAAAACTGCAACCAGAACTTGCTCCACACATGCAAGTGTCAACTGTAGACCTGAAGTTCAAAGTCCAAACAAATTCAAATGCAGTTTGGATGGCTGACAAAGATTGCTTCTTTGACTTGCTGCCCCCAAAAACTCATTAACTCTATGTTTCCCAGCAAATGCACCCAGATTGTTTAAAAGTTTCTTTCAATTAAAAATTTTACTTGAGAATTTAAGTTTGCATTTTGACAGGAAGTCACTACAATGAACAATGCTCACTGGTTGACATCACTATGTGTGGCCTGTTAGTATGTACCTCAAAATGTACTTCAACGATCCGACAGTTTTTTTGTACTATATAATTAGATCTATTTATAGTTAGTTCAGAGCAGTTTAGAAAATGTATCGTCATCTACCGGATCAATCAAGCTGCACTGCTGCACAATTCAACAATGGGAAAATTACAGCCCTATCTATCCTGCAGTCTAATCAGGCCTTTACCACTGTTCATTAAAGGTTTTATCTACCACATATTAATTAAACAGCATCAGTGCCTTTCAATGCCAGGTAAAGGTGCACTCCAGCCAATTATTTTAAACGATGCCCAAGACAAGATGCAAGATGGATGGCAGTACATTTTGAAAGATGTCTAACAAAAATTGACATCATTGCAAATATATAAACATCAAGCAATGCACTATTTTTGCAACTGAGCACCAACTGGAACTGAATACAAGAAACCCAAACCCTTACTATATGTGAGAGTAAGTTATCTTTGCCCAGAAGTAAGGGTAGGACAAGTAGCCCCTTGAGTTTGTTCCACCACCAAACGCGACAGAATATAAAATGGTACAGCATAGTACAGGCCATTTGCCCGAATTTTAACCTACCCCTGATTAATCTAACCCTTCCCTCTCAGATATCATGTGCCTACAGAAAAGTCTCTTAAATATCCCTAATATATCTGCCTCTACCACCATACCCGGCAATGCACTCAGTGCACTTGCCATGCTCTGTGTAAAATACCCATGACATCTCCCACCCCACCCCCATACTTCCTCCAATGACTTTAAAATCACATCCTCTCCTATTAGCCATTGCTGCACTGGGAAAATAGCATTGGCTGTCTGCCCCATCTATGCTTCTTGTAATTTATTTTCCTCTATCAAGTCATCCCTTACCCTCTTTTACTCCAAAGAGAAAGCAGGTAATATTTAAAATAATTTCATAGGTTTTCTTTTCACCTATATTCCTCATCAGCAAGCAATTTCAGAAGTAAAATTAACAACTGCCCTTCATTAATCGCTAAGTGCAGAAGATTTAGTGATAGGGTCCACTAATTTAATTTTTGCTCATCAGCCAGAGTTCAGTGAGTACAAATGCCAAAATTTAATCTGATACTCCAGAACAGTTCTTTAAAACTACTGTCATTTTAAAGGTACAGGCTCTCAGGAGAGGCAATAACTAGGGTTTATCCTCTGAATGCCGAATACTTTGCAGTGCCTCTTTGAAGTTAAATAGAGCTGAAAACTCTGTACAGTTCCTCTTCAAAGTGAATAACATAATTGCCAAAATTTAAATCAATGGCACTTTCCCACTCATTTAATCTTTTAATACCTTGGTATAATTCAACTTTATTCAACATTTGGCTTTGAGTAATAACACAAAGATGTCTTCCCAAATGTATGTAGAAAAGGAAACAAAAGTAACCTTCAGAGAAACCACTGAGAAATAATCACAATGGCCCTTCTCTGCAACAAAATCAAAACAAAGCATTATCAAATTTAGTGAAGGACATTCTTTTGCTTTATCTCCCCATGTACAGTTAAAAAAACTGAATTTTTATCAACAGATAAATGTCAAATGTTAACATGTAACATATTCTCTGTCCAAAAAAAAAGAAAAAAGTGTTAAGTCTGCAATTATCTTTGAACTAGTAACTGCAAACTGTATAAACTCTCTTCAACACAAAGGAGTAATGGGTGCATGGAACACCCTGCCGGGGTGGTAGAGAAGGCGGATGCATTAGGGGCATCAAAGAAACTCTTAGATACTATCTGACATGATGAATCTTCCAGTATTTTGTGTGGGGGGGGGGGGGTTCTGCTTCAGATTTCCAACATCTGCAGTTATTTTCGATTCTTCTCCTAAAGTGCCCGTCAGTAAACCGATGGCATATGTTGTGGTGTCGGCAAGGAGATCATGCAAAGTTGCTGCACCTCCTTATTTTAAATAGACAATTTCTATTAACCAAAGTGAAGCATGAGAAACGATCACATGGACTAGGCACTGTCACTAGCACTATGAAAGAGAATAGCAGATTCTGGAAATGACAAAAACACAGAGAGCCATCAATAGTGGGTGGGCAGGTGTGGCTGATATTCCATAATACATAGTAAGTGGCCTTTGTTATAGAGAGAAAATTGAGTAAAGCTCTGGCAAACAAGATGTGTTCTTGGCCCAGGAATAGCTATAGCTCAATATTCTAATCTTGAACTACTTGCTCCATAGGTTCTGCTTTCACAGTTAAGAAATTTCTGCAGCATTCACCAGAAAACACAAATTAAACACATTATAGATAATTTTTCTAAGAAAGCACACAAGAAAATAGTCCAAAGTGACCAAACTGGTCATAGTGTTGCTAAACTGTAATGATTAGGGTTGCGCTGGTTGGTTCAAGAAATAAATGGTTGAAGGGACTTGGACTTGGTGGTGTGGGACTCCTACCACCTGCATGATGACAGCTGCAAGAAGATGGCTTGGCCCAGGTGGATCTTTGGTGATGGATGTTGCCTTCTTGGGAAAAGAAACACACCTCCTATAAATATTGCTAATGGTAGGAAGGGATGTGCCTGTGAAGCCTTGGGCTTATATACATTTCTGCAGTCGGGACACTTTCTACAACACATCTGTAGAAATTTCACAGAATGTTTGGCGACAAGCCAAACCATCTTAACCTCCCAAAAAGTTAAAGACTCTGCTGTACATCCCTTGTGACAGCATCTATAGTCTTTGCCCTGGACAGGTCATCTGATATGTTAAATCCGAGGAATTTAAAGCTGCTGACTTGCTCCACCACTGATGCCTGCCGCATGATCACTCTCCTTCCCCTTCTCGAAGTCAACAAGCAACTCTTTAGTTTCAATGACGCAAGTTGTTGTTGTTGCCGACTATTTTCTAAACGGGGAGATATCCAAAAATCCGAGATGCAAAGCGACTTGGGAGTAATTGTGCAGAACACTCTAAAGGTTAACTTGCAGGTAGATTCGGTGGTGAGGAAGAAAATGCAATGTTAGCATTCATTTCAAGAGGTCTAGAGTATAACAGCAGTGATGTGATGCTGAGGCTTTATAAGGCACAGGTGAGGCCTCACCTGGAGTATTGTGAACAATTTTGGGCTTCTCATCTAAGAAAAGATGTGCAGAGTTCAGAGGAGGTTCACAAGGATAATTCCAGGAATGGAAGTTTTATCATATAAGGAACATTTGATAGCTCTGGGTTTGTACTCGCTGGAATTGAGAAGAATGAAGGGAAATCTTGTTGACATTTTTCATTGTTGAAAGGCCTAGGCAGAGTAGATGTGGAAAGGATGTTTTCATGGTGGGGGAGTCTAGGACAAGAGGGCACAGCCTCATGTTACATCCACAGTAGACTGGATAATTTTGAAAACGCCGGTTTCGTGTAAAAATGATAGGCATCCACACTATGCATTTTTGAAAATATCTCTATCCACATTGAAATGGAGATTTCGGCGAATCTCCTTCTACTGGCCATGCACAGGACACATCTACCGAAAACAAGTGACATGTTTGGTGTCGAATCTCGCCGTAAAAGTGCGTGTTTGTGTAGTTACAGACTAGAAAAACTTAAATGACGGGCAGCTGTTGGCTCTCGCGCAGGAGAACTCAAAACTAAAAAAAACATACTGGGGCGTACGGAGGCAACCAACAGGGAGTTCACTGACAGACTGACCCAGCTGACGACTAACATTGAAAAACTGACTAACCCTATTGCATTTATAAAGCACCTTGTTAAATGTATAAAACATGTCTGTATTAGTGTTACCTTGTATTTCCATACAATGTTACATTAGGCTGTTACACATCTATTATCAGAGAAGTACTTGCATAAATAGGTAAACCACCTTCATACAAGCAAGGACAGAAAACAGGGCAAAGTGAGTATACTTATTTATTCAGTCAGTTATGGATCAAAGTATTTGGTGAGTAAATTTCTAACTCTTCTGGCTTCAGTCTCGTTGCCGTCTGTTCTGAAATTGTTAGGTTGCGTTCAAGAAAACAATGAAATAGCACGCTGCCGTCTGACAGTGTTTTCAAAAGTCTCCGGTTACCCCATCCACACTGATCTGCCCGAGCAGCGTTTTCAAAAATATCCACCTTGGAAAGCGTTTTTGAAAAGCTCCGGTTTCAGGAGACAAAAACGCTATTTTAGTGTGGATGGAGGGTAAAAACGAAGAGAAAAAGCTTCTGTTACAGATTTATCCGGCGTAGTGTGGATGTAGCCTAAGGATAGAGAGGTGTCCATTTAAAACAGAGACGCAGAAAAAAAATTCTTTAGCCAGAGGGTAGTGAATTAGTGGAATTTATTAACCACAGGCAGCTGTAGAGGCCAGGTCGTTGAGTGTACTTAAGGCAAGGCTTCATTGGTTCTTGATTGGACACGGCATCAAAGGTTATGCGGAGAGGCCAGGGAGTGGGACTGAGGTGGGGAAAAAAGGATCAGCCATGATTGAAAGGTGGAGCAGATTAGATGGGCCAAATGGCCCAGTTCTGCTTCCATGTCTTTTTAAGAACCTATTAACTTCATATATCCAATGACTTGGCCTTCACAAATATCTATGGCAATGAATTCCACAGTTTTACTACCCTCTGGCTAAAGAAATTCCTCTTCATCTTTGTTCTAAAGGGACATACTGCTATGGCTCTTCCTTCAGTTCCAAGGCTCTCCCACTGTTGGAAATGCCCACTGATCCCTAGTCTCTCCCACTGTTGGAAACATCCTCCCCAATCCATTCTATCTAGGCCTTTCAATATTTTGTAAGGTTCAATGTGATCTCCCCTTCATCTTCTAAACTCCAGCGAGAATAGGGCCACAGCCAAACACTCAAGGGTTAACCCTTTCATTCCCTGAAGGTACAGAGGCTCAGACTGTGAGCTTCATGAAGAGTTTGGATGAGATGGTTGTGTTGAATGCCAAGCTGCAGCCAATGAACAGCAGCCTGATGGACAAGTTCCTGTCCTCCAGGTGCCTGAGAAACCGCATCTGTTGTGGTGGAATGCAAATTAAAGCAGAACCAGGTAATCTCTGAAACAGGAGTTGATTTGCACCATTACTAACCTCTTAACGTACTTCATTACAATTTAACACAAGCACTATTAGACTGAGGCAGGTCATCATGACTCTTGTGGACACCAATATGAAAGATGCAGGAATCTCAATCCAAGGAAGCAAGCCGTTGACTATATCTGTGAATACTCCAGCTAATTGGTCCGCACAGATCTATAGCTCTGAGCCAGTTACGCTATCTGGACGAGGTGGGTTAGACCTCTTGGAGGATGCTCAGATGCTAGTCTCAGAGACTGGGACTACAGGGTCATCCAGAGATGCAGGTCAGTTTCAAGAAATCTCAAGAGAAAAGGAGGGGCAAATACATTCAAGCAACCTATTGTTTTGATGCAATTTTTCATGAAGTTGTTAAATGTGCATAAGAATTGAAACCATTTTAGTAATACAATATCAAACTTGATTGATCTTCATTTAATCTTAAAGAAAAATTGACATTTTTCTTTCCTGACCCAGAGCAAGACAAAAGTCAACCATATACAACCACATACAATAAAAAAGCCCTTGTTATATAGCTTCACTGCAAGAAATAACCACATTACTAAAACCTGATGCATTCTAGTTCAATGCTGGCTTCAGATTAGTTTGCTTGCACCATTGTGCAATTTAAAACCACCAGAAACAACATCTATTTTAATCCCCTGCTAATTTTCTCCAAAGTAACTTTAAATCCTCAAGACTGACAGAGAAACAACATGAAAGATAAGACTGACTGGATGAAACTGTTCTAAAACTTTCAACAGGAAAAAGCAACAGAGGGAATGAAGTGAGGTTATAGTGACTGAGGAGAAGCCAAAGCTTTGATATCTGTGATGGAGCCAGGAGTTAAGTTACACAAAAGAAGCCAAGACAAATTATGCTGGAGGCAGGAGGGCAAGACAAGTAATGTATCTGCAGGTAAATTGATTAAATAGAATAAACTGAGCTAAAACTTGAAACTACAAGATGGAAGCCTGAGCAAAGAAACAGTCCAGCATAGAAGAGAGGCACTTACCTTTTAGGAACAATCTTTTACATGAGTAGAGATCAGTCAACAGAAGGCAGCAGGAAGAGGTATGGAATCAAATCACACGCGGGAGCTCAACAAGAGCAAACCCAAGGATGTCAACTCCTGACAGGATGGAGCAGGATGTGTTGCAGAAGTGAACGGATCTTTGGCAAATTCAATGGACACTGCAAGAAAAGTTACAGAAAACATTCTAATGAATTTGTAATTTGTTCAACAGCTTGTGTGATAGTACTATTTCTTTTGTTAACATTTTCTGGGGGTGATATTGTATTCCTTTTAAGGCTATAAATTCAGATTCACAAAAATCAAATTGTTTCGCTTGTAGTTTTAGCAACAGATGCATTGTGTTTAAATAATTTACCCAAGAGTTTGTTTATTTTGAAATCACACTTTAAAATACAGTCCAAAGCAGTAACAGTAGGGTCTCGGCCCAAAACGTCAACAGCGCTTCCCCTATAGATGCTGCCTAGCCCGCCGTGTTCCACCAGCATTTTGTGTGTGTTGTTGTTTGAATTTCCAGCATCTGCAGATTTCCTCGTGTTTGCACCGTAATATTGTGAGCTGGATCAAAATAGATTATTTTGCTAAGCACAGATAACAGGATTAAGGTGGTAAATCAAGATTTTTGGAAGTAGCTTGTTTTAGTAAATCCATTGCTGGTATGCAATCCATACTTTGCCATGCAGAATCCTCTAACAGAGTAAGATGAATAGACAGAAGTTAAAAGTGGCAGGAAAGACAAAACTTACCACCAAATGCTTCCTGAAGTTAAAATATCTTCAATTGCGACAGCCTAGTAAACAGCATCTTAAGCAGTAATGCCCCAACTCAGTGCAAAACTAAGATTTAACAAGATTTGGAAAATACCTTACACACAATATGTGAACCTTTGTAACACAGAAGTTCATCTAAGGTTAGGTTTCACTCTTACATCATGGTGATCCACTCTCCTTAATGAATCAGGCAATCAATAGCAGTGAAACAGAATGCCTACTGTGCAGAGGATGGAACCAAAGATGACAATTCCTTGATAGTCTTGTAATACTAACAAGCTGTCACAGAAATCCAACAGGCAATTGCAGGACAAAAGCCATGACTGCAAACAATAAAAACCTTTGACCCAAAACATAAGCTAGGCTTCTTTTTTCAGAGATGCTGTCTGGCTTGTTGGGTGCTTTCGGCATTTTCTGTTTTCACTACAAACATTTTGGCTGAACTTTGAGAGATAAAAAAAATGGATACAAAGATAACAAGAAAATGTAGCTATCATATTGGAGGTAAAAAAAAAGTTACTTTTCCATGATTGGGTGACAATCAATGTGACAATACAAAGGTAGTGGAAACACCAAAAGAAATGGCTGATACAACTAGATGACTCTAATGTACATGTGTGCTATATTTGTGCACAATATTGCACAAGAGCACCTTACTGAAATGAGTAAACTGATGTTAGAGACTTGTACATTGAGTAAGCAGACGTGCATGGTCAGAGTCTAAGCCCTAATCCGTTATTGACCTGTTCATTTATGATTAGGAGAAAACAGACCTTACAGTTTGTGTTGTTTGTAGCTATGATTTTTGTACTGCAATTCCCCGTTGAATTTCCGTTGACAGCTTGTTTGTGTTATCAAGGATCATGGCATTGCCATCTTCTGTTCCATCCTCGGCACAGTAAGCATTCTGTTTTACTGCTATTGATTACCAGTTACATTAAGAACGCAAACTTTGGGAAAGGCAAACTACTCTCAGAAGTTTCCTCTCAATGAAGGGAGACATTGAAATACTCAGGCCCGCTCAAGTCCAACATAAATAGTGGGAGGAGAGCACTACCACCCAATCTACCCACACATGTAACCATCAAGCAACTCTTGCCCATGTGTAGCAGTGTTTACAGACCCTACGTTGGCTTCATCAACCCCCTCAAAACCTACAGACCCAGAGTGAGAACAAGTCATACATGAGGATCTCCCTATGAAAAACCTACAATCACAAAAGCATGTAAACAAAGCCAGCTTTTCTAATCTGGATTCAGAGAAGAAATGCTATACTAAATGCAAGTTATTTCATTACAAGTTTTCAAAGCCTTAACAATTCAGGCTGATCAAAAAAAAGCAATGTTGCTTCTTTAAGATCATTCATTGCAAAGTTGGTCCAAAGGCTAAAATGTGTTAAAAGTAGGATGATGCATGATCCATCCTTCACTCAAGGTATTAGATTTATAAATATAAGAACTTGTTAGGTTAATGTATTGTAGAATAAACCAAATTTCACTTTGATAAGAAGATTTATAAAACTACTTGATTATGACAACACTGCAGAACAGTGGCTCCCAAACAGTGGTTACCACTCCCTTGGCTCCCAGATCACATCCTCGGGGCACCCCTCTCCTTTTCCAGCCATTACATAAAAACTATAAAGAATTTTGATTAATGGATGCACGGTGAAGGAAAATAGGAACCACACATTCAAAGCAATGACAATAATTGCAAAAAAAAATTCAAATACATTTAAAGCTGAAAATAAAATTATTTCTTTAGTTATAGCAAAACCAATTTTCATCAACATTTTTAGAGCATAGATTAGTAATCCAACTATTCATTATGTCATTACACTTTTAACTTTCAATGAAATGGATGGGCTTGATGCAGTGATACCAGCTTCTCAACATCAGGCTGAATGTGACTCTGAAGGAGTCCCAGATCTCCACGTTCAGTAATTTGCAGTCTGTTTAGTTGCTTTGAAAGAAATAAGGTGACTGCACTGAAAACACACTCCACTAAATATGATGTTGGAAAGGCAATAAAGAACATCTTGACCTTTTCCTACAATGCAGGATAGTGTTCAGAGATTTCTTTCAAATGTTTTGATACGATTTCAGCTCAAAATCATTTACAGTGAGATCGGTTCTTCCGCCATCCTTCCTGTTAATTTCTCATTAGAAGTGTTCAGGAATGGATTTATGTCCCAACCTGGACTTTGGATCAAGAGAAGATCCTGATATCTAATATGTCTTTATGCAGCTCACCCAGGTGGGCACATTATACTTGACGATATTTTTTCTTTCTCTTCAACCTCTGAGAAGCTCAGAAATTGGAAAAGGTCGTGACAGCCAATGTTGCACTTTAAAAGAGTTAATTTATACAGAATAGTGGAGATGACGGACTTGACTTTGATAAAATTCACATTTCCATTCAACTGAAGATTGATTCCTTTAAACTTTGCAGATGTTTCTGACAAATCAGCAATGCCATGCCTAATATTCTGGAGTTGATTCTGGAATAAAACATTTGAGTCTTCTAAGAATTTTATCACAGTTTCAAAAAGTGCATAAAATTGTCTCAGGCAGTTTCTGTTTGTAAACCATCTGACGTCTGTGTGCAACAGCAAGCGTTCAACCTGCTCACCAGTCTCTATACAAAGCTCTCAAAACAATTGAGAATTGAGTGCACGGGACCTGATTTTATTTACCACTGTGATAACAGTATTTAATGATTTGCGCTGCCAATCACTTGTTTTTTTTTAAAAAAACTAGATGTTGTCTGTGAATTACAGAGTTTTTTCAAGAAGGCAATAACCCCATGGTGGCATCCTGCCTCGGATGGTGCCCCATCAGTTGCACAAGCAAGAAGGCTGATGAGCAGAATGTCCTTCTCTTTGAAAAACTGTTCAATAACCCAAGATATAGGCTCACCCTTCGTCTCTGTTTCTAGACCCCTTGCAAGTAACAATTCAAACCATGCTTTCATCTTTTATAAAGCCAACAGAACCAAGATGCAGAGATCTGTCGCCAGCAAAGTTGACTCAACCAACCACAGAGCAAATTCTTCTATTTTAAGTATGCTGCACATTCTCAGACATTTCATCTAATTGTCTTTGAACAGAGCTGTGGCTGAGCAGAATCACTTACGCAAAACCGCCCTTGCTAGTAGTATTAGCTCCTCTGCCATTGTATGAGGCTTTCCAGATTTAGAAATGGAGCAGTGAAATGTTGTACAAAGCATGCAAACCATCACTGTTTTATTGTGATGTGCAGGCAAACTTGTTTTGAAGTGTTTTCCATTTCTGAAAGTCTTCTTGAAGTGACTGTAGATTAGCTCAATTCTTGTATGCTTTATCAGAGTGAATTCTCTTCAAATGTTCAAGGTACCTGGCAAGTTTCAATGCCTCATTTGAAAAATCATTTTCACACAGCCGACATATTGGCTGCTGTTGGTTACTGGTGCTGGTATAAATCCATTTAAAATTTGATATTGTCATTTTAAAAAAATTGGATAGGTATATGGACAGGAAAGGAATGGAGGGTTATGGGCTGAGTGCAGGTCAGTGGGACTAGGTGAGAGTAAGCGTTCGGCACGGACTGGAAGGGCTGAGATGGCCTGTTTCCGTGCTGTAATTGTTATATGGTTAATAATGCACAGGCCAGGTCCAGTAAAAAAAAATAACTTCTTCAGTCCAGATCTCTCATGATATGGCAATAGACAAGATAGCGCCTGCGTACAACGTTCCTTCAATCAACATCTAAATAGATCATGAAATCATACATTTCACTTCTTTTATGGCTTTTGCATTTGTTTTTCACCTTCGAAGTGATTCAGGAACTGTTGGACCCTGTGATTTACACTTTGGAGATCATTTGGGTGTCCCTGCAGACTCCCAACAGGATTCCAGGAGGCACAGGGGGCAAGCTTGGGGGGGCTGCAGGACAGGCTCAAGCTGATGTTCAACTCCATTTCGCCAATTAAAGGTGGAGATTGAAACATCGAGCAAATGCGGAAGTTTGGAGACTGTTTGGATGTTCTAGTGCACTGCTGCCTCTGAGAGGATTGTGGGAGACAAGCGGCAGCGTGCACGAACTTCATGGTGAGAAGGCAGCGGGACAGGGCGAGAGTCATTGTTCAACTCCAATTCACCAATTAAACCTTCCTTTGTTTGCTAATCAAAGTGACGAGGAAGATTGAACCATTGAGATGAATGTGGAAGGTGAGCACTGACTGCCTGCCTTGTGATCGCTGCAGATCGCTCTGCAATCCGAGAGGGACAGCCTACTGTTCGGAAAATGTTACCCAGGTTTTTCCGAGTTTTGGATATGGACTTTGACCTTAGACCTTCTCCCCCAGTCTTATAGTTTTTTTATATTCTGTGGTTTTCACCTGATCTTTCTAGTTTTATTGTGCAAGGGTGGGGTATTTGGGGGCCAATGTGTTTGTCCCATTTTTTTGTGCTGGGGTGGGGTTTAGAGGAGGTTGATTGTGCTGCCGTTCTTTTCTTTCCTGGTTTCATGGCTATCCAGAGAAGAATTCCAGAGATGTACTTTGATAATAAATGAACCTTTGAAACTCAGAAGTGTCAGATTGCTTTTCAACTATAATTGGCTTTGAACAAAGTCTAAGAGAACAGTGGGTTAGCAAGGGTGGGGTGACTGCACTCAATTACGAGGCACTGAGGATCAAATGCTTATAATAAATAATTAATTTCTTGAAACTAAACCTGTAATTCCCCCAATTGTCCCCCTTGTTACCAAGACAGCCTCCTCCCTTTTAAGTGACATAGGATCAAAAGGTGAAGAATCTTTGTGAGTAGAGTTGTGTTAAGAAACTGCAAGGGTAAAAAGACCCTAATGAGAATTATATAGAGGCTCTGAACAGTAGCCACAAAGTGGAGTACACATTAGTGAAGCCTCCATCGTTCAGGGTCAACTTATGGAGGTAGTTGAAGACATTGTGGAGGCATCAGTGGTGATCTTTCAAGAATCACTAAACGCTGAAATGTTTCTAGAGGACTGAAAAGTCATAAATGGGATTCTATTCTTTAAGAAGGGACAGAGGCAAAAGACAAAGAATTATAAACCAGTTAACCCAACATCTTCGTGGGCAAGATGTTAGACCCTATTATTAAGGATGAAGTTTCAGAGTACTTGCAGGCACACAGTAAAAGAGGCTGAAGTCAACCTGTTTTCCTCAAGGGGAAATCTTGCCTAATAAATCTGTTGGAATTATTTGAGGAAGTAACAGACAGGATAGACCAAGGAGAATCAGTGGACATTGTTATTTTGATGTTACAAAGCATTTGACAAGGTGCCTGCTAATCAAGTATTACAGGAACAATACTAGCATGGACAAGATTGGCCGACTGACAGGAGGCAGAACGGGAATAAAGGAAGCCCCTTCTGGTTAGCTGCTTGGGTCAACGTTCAGTCCTCTACTTTTCACACTATACGTTAGAGATCTAGATGACAGAATGGATGGCTACATAGCTAAGCTTACAGATGATAGATGATACAAAGACAGATTGGGGGAGGGGGAAGGCAAGTAGAGTTGAGGAAGCAGGGTACCCACAGAATGATAAAAGGGAAGCAAATTCAGAAATCAGAAGTGCAAAAGGACTTGGGAGTCCTTGTGCAGCATTCCCTAAAGGTTAACTTGCAGGTTTTGTTACTATTAAGGAAGGCATATGCAATGTTAGCATTCACTTTGAGAGGACTAGAATATAAAAGCAAGGGTGTAATATGAGGCTTTATAAGGCATTGCTCGGACCATGTTAGGGATATTGTAGGTAGTTTGGGACTCCATGTTTAAGAAAGCATGTGCTGACTTTGGAGAATGTCCAGAAGAGGTTTACAAGAATTATTCCAGGAATGAGAGGGTTAATGTATCAGGAACATTTGATGGCTTTGGACCTGTACTTGTTGAAGTTTGAAGAAGAGGGTTTGGGGTTTGGTCTCATTGAAACCTACCAAATATTGAAATGCCTAAATACAGTGTACATGGAGAGGATGTTTCCAACACTAGCAGAGCCTAGAATCAAAGGCCAATGCCTCAGAGTAGAAGGCCGTCCCTTTTGAACAGTGATAAGGAGAGATTCCTCTTTGCCAGAAGGTGATGAATCTGTGTGATTCACTGCCACACATGGCTGTGGAAGGCAAGTTACTGGGTATATTTTAAGTAGAGGTTGACAGGTTCTTGATAAGTAAGGATGTCAATGGATACAGGCAGAAGGCAGGAGAATGGGGTTGAGAGAAAATATATCAGACATGATGGAATGGTGGAGTGGACACAATGGGCTGAATGGCCTGATTCTTCTCCTATGTCTTAAGATCTACACGCTCAGTTCTAAGGAGGGGTCTCAACACAAAACATTTAGTATCTTGCCTGACTGACTGAGTTCCTTCAGCAGGTTGTATTTTGCTCCAGATTCCACTATTTCCAATCTCATATGTCACTAGAACTTGTGATGTGAGCATAACAACACATGCGTTAAAGACGCCCGACTTCAGAAATATCTACCCGAATTAAACTGCTTCTTTCTACTATGTTTGACTATTATAACATTCAAATTGCTAAGAGGAGAAATTTTACATAGTTATCATAGCTCCCTTTGTAACATTAGATGCTGCCAACACAAGCTTAACTTTAAATTTTAATTTGGTTTCAAGCGAAATTTGCTGGCACTAATTTCAAAGGAGTTTCTCTTCAAGGCAATAAACCTCCAATCTCCACACTGCACACGAGCATGAGAACGAACAAACCTCACCAGTGGCTCATTTCGAGACCACAGGCTTCCTTTTGCTGGAGCTGCTCCTGACCTTTTACTGAAAACCAATCAGAATTTCAAAGGGGTTTAGTATATAGGACACTTCCTTTCTCAGGATATTCCTCGCTTTGATGAGGGCAATCTTACTGTTTGAACAGTCAATGGAAACCAAGTTAATCACGCACATTGCTTTGAGATATCCCGGTTATAAGAAGTTGGCACTAAAAGCAAGTGTATCCATAGAGTAATGGAGCAATGGTAACAGACTCCCTGAAATAGTTCAAATCTCTTATTATTGATGATTGAAATTATAAAATGGGTAAATTGGAAAAGTAAGTGCATCAAACATTCCCTAGCAATTTTTTGGAAATATATGAGTGCTTCTCATGAGTCAGTCTAACCCTTATGATTTCTCTAATAGAAGAGATTGAGAATATATTTCCAGTTCCTGACAACGACATTATCAGAATTTTAAGCTACAAGTTTCAGGAGAAATTGGACATTTTAAAAAATACATTGAGGAGATTAGATGAGATCAAGTGGCTATTTCACTACAATGTACTGAAGCTTAACTGCAAAGCTAAGCAGCCAATGCTTTTGAATTTCAATCTAATCATTTATCCAGAATTTAATTTATTAAATATGGAGCCAGTTTTGATAGCTTAGTTATCAAACTTCAACTAAGCTGAAAAAAAAATCTTTAAGAAAGTTCTAAATTACTATTCTATCTGTAAATTTTGCTGTGGCAGGGCATTTACCAGCCATTTTTTGTTCATTAAACAGCCAATGAACTTTGCCAACAGAGTGAAGTGATATATGGCAGTGAAGGTAACATCTGGGTCGCATGGAAACAAGATGAGGGCGCAATCATAAAAAAGGCACTGGACGAACAGCCAGTCAACAGCAGTTCCAGTTTAAGGTCAGTTAAATTATGAGGCAGAACAAAGGAAGAATGAACATATTCAAAATTAGTAATCCAACAGTAAAGCTTCAGTTTTGCATTAGTTAATTTATAAAGTCAGGAATTTGATTGACAGTAATTAACAAATCCCACAAGGTATATTCGAAGAAATTGTAGGCACAGTTGTTCTATCTACCCACTAACACTATCCCCAATAACCTTGATATATAAAATTCTATTGCTTTGCCTTCAAATACTCAATGACTGAGATGTCACAGCCTAGTTAACAGTGAATTACAATTATTCACCATCTTCCATGTAGAAATTTCTTCCCAATTCAGTCCTGAATTGTTGCCTCCTTATGATAAGACTGGGAACAGCTCGGGCCTACCACCAACCCATCAAGGGTGACGGGTACGCAACAGTACAAGCTGCCTGAGGAAGTGGCGAATGCAGGTACAATTACAACAGGTACATAGAAGGGCTTGGAAGGACTTAGGCCAAGTACCGTATATGCAAATTGGATTAGCATAGAAAGGCATCTTGATCATTATAGGCGTTAGGCCAAAGGACATGTTTCTATGCAGTATAAATCAATTAGTCTATGATTTCCTGCCACAACAATCACCACAGCCTCCCAACCCAAATAGGACCCATTTATTCCTATTGTTCACAGACTAATCAATCCTTAATCTACACAACCTTACAACCCCAGTTTACCTACACCAGTTTTAATGACCCAAGACGAGAAGTCAAAATGGTCATTTAAAAGACCCAATATGACATAAAACAGATTGGTACAGCTCTGCACAGGGCCTTTGGTCCAAGATATTGTACTGACCTTTTAACTTATTCCAAGATCAACCAAACCCTTCCATACCACATAGACCTCCATTTTTCTTTCATCCATGTGCTTATCTAAGGGATTCTTAAATGTCCCTTATATATCTGCTTCCAGCATCAGCCCAACAGTGTGTTTGTTCTGTGCACTAATTTCCTGTGTAAAAATAAAACCTACCTCTTTCCTCCAATCACCTTAAAAATACCCCTCTATTATTAGCTATTGCTGTTACACATCAGTTGGTTACCACTCAAACTAACAAGTTTGCCAAACATAATTTCTTTCATTATTCCATGCCTACTTTGTGTAATCCAATTATTTTCTAAGTGCCCATTTATCACTTCCTTAATGAAAGACTAAACCATTTACCAAACTATGGATGACAGTCTATAGTTCCCTGTTTCACTCTCACTTCTTTATTAAATATTGGGGGTTACACGTGCTACCTTCTGATTCACAGGAACAGTTAAAGAATCTGTTGAAATTTGGAAGGTGACAATTAATATATCCATCATCTCCAAAAGGACTTTTTAAAAACTTCATTAGTTTCCTGTTCTGTTACATTCTGCATTATTTGTTTACTGATTCCATTCCATCCAGAGTCATTTTCAACCTGGATTTTTATGTTAACATCCATGAAAATAGATAAAATCTGTTCAATTTCTCAACCACTAGACTTGCTAAATTCATGGAGTAACAAACATAAAGCACCAGACAGGCCTCTCACCACAACTAAACCATCCAAAAATCTCTCCTTCCAACTACTTTTCTTAGTCTTTGTACTTTTTTTCTACTCACAAACTCTAATGAAGTCAAACTGCCCTCTTCTGTTAACATCAGAGGTATTTGTTTATCAACACCCCCCTGTAGTATAAAGAGAAAATCTGCAGTTGCTGGAAGTCCAAGCAACACCCACAAAATGCTGGAGGAACTCAGCAGGCCAGGTAGCATCTATGAAAAAGAGTACAGTCAATGTTTCAGGCCAAAGCAGCATTTTGTGTGTGTTATTCTAACCAGTCTCTCCAGTTTCTTCTTACTTCTAATGATTTTTACAATCTCTTTTTGTATCTATAGCCCTTGGGAACATTCTCACCACATCTATCCTTTAAGCCATTAATAACAAACTCAAGCAAGGTATCCTTTAAATGTCTTTTAAGGGAGGGATAACAGGTCCATTATTTTAATTATTCCCAATAACTTATCTTTCAGCACTGGCAATCATCACTGGTTAATTATCCAGTAAAAATACATGTTATAACACAACAAACATTACTAAGCATAATTCAAGTGCAGCTCAATTTCAAATTTAATTATCATTCAGTCATACATGAATACAGCCAAAATTAAATTGCATTGCTGTGGGGCCAAGAACATACACAGATATACCAATATACATACACAGTACTGGGGATAAATAGCACATAAGATAACAGTAAACAGTCACATGAAAAATTACGATGTAGCCCAATTACCTGCATTACATGTTCTGCAGATTGATGGCACACGGATGATTGTCAGAAAGATCAAGCCCTCAGCAATTCACAGATGTATGTGCACACGTGATCCACCGTGCTTTCCACCGAGTGAACACTGGAGAGCAGCTCCAACAGGAGGGGTATGCCCTCAGTCCAGCATGGATGCCACCAAACAGTGCCTCTGGCACTTCCTCTCCTGGGTGGCTGCAACAGGCGAGCCAACAGTATGGTACCCAGTCCGCCCTATAACCGAGGCCACGTAGCGTCCATGCCAACAGTCTCGCCATTAAACCAGTGAACCAGACTTGCAGTATTCTACATTACCAATGTCCAACATGGTCTTGCGATCACAACAAAAATATCCAAGACAAGTCACTCACAGTTAGACTGCACACCAACTTCACGCACTGTCTACGACCTTTCTATAGCAGGCAGCTACACAGTCTGTATCAGATCTCCCACTATCAAGTAACTTGCTAATGGGGTAGACCTACAGTACCTGAAGTTCTTAATGTCCAGCAGCATCTTGCAATTGTAAAAAAAAAAGATATTTGAAAAAGACAAAAACACCTTTGGTTGGCTCTGGAGAAGCCAGTGCACCTGAGCATGTCACCATCTTACTGGAAGCTTCAACAGGTTCCTACTAAAAGCTGCGCTGCTTCTGAATTCAATACTATAAGACCAAATCCAATGCTTTGTTATCAGAAATGCCTCTGAAAAAACATTAGGATAGATAGGAGAGATTATCCCTGGTGATGGACAGAATATATGGTGGTTGCTAAGAGAAGAGAGTAAAGAGATTGGTGGGAAGTTGTTGATAATCTTTGCATTCTCTCTAGCCACAGGAGTGGTCCTGGAGGACTGGAGGATGGCGCGTGTTGTTCTCTTGTTCAAGATGTATAATTGGGATAACCGTGGGAACTTAGATCAGTAAATCTAAAATCAGTAGTGGGTATAGGAGAGGATTCTTAGGTATAGTATTTATGAGCATTTGGAGAAGCCAGTTTAGGGATCGTCGGCATTGCTTTGTGACAGATGTCATGCCTTATGAGCTTGATTCAGATTTAAAAGTGATGAGGGTAGAGTGGAGATTGTTATATGGATTTTAATAAAGAAATTCAGCAGATGCTGGAAATCCAAAGGAACACACACAAAATGCTGGAGGAACCCAGCAGGTCAGGCAGCACCTGTGGACAAGAGTACAGTGTTGACCTTTCAGGCTGAGGTTTTTCATTAGGACTCGATAGGAAGGGGAAAATTGTCAGAATCTGACTTGCAGATGACATGAAGATTGGTGTTGCTGTGGATGGTCAGACTCTGACATCTTCCCTCTTCCTTTCTGGTCCTGATGAAGTGTCTCAGCCCGAAACATTGACCATTTACTCTTTTCCATAGATGCTGCCTGGCCTGCTAGATTTTAATAAGGCATTTGACAAGATTCCCCATGGTATAGCCTCATCCGGAAAGTCATGAGGCAAGAGATTCATGGAAACAAGGCTACATAGATTTGGAATTGGTTTGCCCATAGAAGGCAAAGGGTGGTTGTACACAGAGCATATTCTGTCTGGAGGTCAGTGACTAGTGCTGTTCCACAGGGATCTGTTCTGGGACCCCAGCTCTTTGTGAAGTTTTAAGTGAGCTGGATGAGGAAGTGGAAGAACGGGTTAGTAAGTTTGCAGATGACGTGAAGATTGGTGTTGTGGTAGGTTACAACTGGAAGTAGACAGGATGCAGAGTTGGGCAGAGAAGTGGCAGATGGAGTTCAATCCAGTAAAGTGTGAAATGATACAGTTTTGAAGATCAAGATTGAAGATGGTGTACAGTTTTAGTGGCATTATTTTTAGCAGTGTCGAGGTGGTGCTATAGGCTGGTACAATTGGGCATTTAAGATAATCTGAAATGAGACACATAGATCTAAGAAAAATGGAGGGTTATAGACTATTTAGGATGGTGAGATTTATTGTGGTGTGCTAAACAGTCTTCTGTTCTCTATTCTATTAAATTATTATTTAACCTGCAATGCTGCTTGAAATGAACTACTTTTCTGTAATCTATAATCACTTTGCTCCTTGACTCAATTCATTATTTTTATATCCAGTATTAATTATTTTGAATGTATAATCCATCTGCTTTCCTATAAACTGCATCTCATAGTTATCCTTGTTAATGCTACCACTTAACCAAGCAGTTTGTGCGTTCTCTCTTGCATTCAAACAGTACTTTATATCAGTGTAGACTACATCCCTCTTACTTTTGATAAGAATTACTTGGTCCTAAAAGAAAATCAATGGATGTTTCGATATGTGCCAAGCACAGACACTCACTAAAATCAAGATAAAAATATAAAGGGCTCTCTGATAAACTGAAATAATTGGCTACATGTACCATAATGCAATGTCTTACAATAAATTCATTATTCTTGTCAATCACATAAAAGTTAATTAATTTTATTCTCATTCACCACTGAACACAAATATTAATGCATTGTCTTTGCTTTCATACAGAAAGAAAATATTTAGACCCACAAGGGAAGAAAATAACATTTATGAACTGTATTTCAAATTAAATTTCTGAAGTCAACCATGTGGATGTATGACTTTTTCCACAACCGATCTGTTTTACATCAAATCTATTATTATCCAATACAGTATATCAATTTTACTTTAGAGGTATTAAAGCATTGAACTTAATATTTTCAAATGCAATTTGAAGCATTGCAGCATTGCAAGGTTTTATACTAAGATACAGAGTAAAATGATGCACAGGAAAGGCTATTCTTCCAGCACAATTTGTTCCTCTTGTACTTTAAATTACCAAGACTGGCCTCTGGCTGTGCCTCAAGCGTGTACAAAATAGATGCCATGGAAATGGCCATTCATCTGCAATTTCCTCACCCCACTCATATCCAGAGTGACACAGTGGATTTTGTCAGGAACAAATTGTGACAAAAATCAGAACTTTATAAAGGGGCCACATGAAATGGCACATGCTTCACTTGACCATGTTTCAACAGACCAGGACGTGTGACGTAGGAAGTGCACTTGATTTTCTTCATGGTGTTTTGTGAATCAATCCATTTCCCATGTAGGAATTACTAACTGCACCCTTCCATTATATCACTGCATAATCTGCATTACTCTACAACACACAGCACTTGCTGAGAATGTGAAGAGATTAAGGGGCAAGCGTAGCAAAATATGTAGATAGGATCAGTGAGAGGATACGTTATTGGGGAAGTAGCTAAGATAAGATTCCAGATAGCAGCTGGCAACCATAAAGAAAAGGGAACCTGCGACCATAAGACAGAGAGTTTGGCAAAGTATTTTGAGCTATTTACCTATTTTGAGTGTTTTGCTTGCGCCCATACCCATTCCGAATATTACGCTTGCGTCTATGCTTATTCCGAGCATTTCGCGTGCTTAGCTATGCAATAGCCAATCAACTGATGAATTCGAATCGGTAACCATATTTGTGAATGTAGTACCCTGCTTTTGGGTAAAAGTATGACCTTTGTAAACCGACAAATTGGGAGTTGGCTACCTTACATCCGAAGTGCGTGGGGCTGGGAAATCCTCTCTGAATAAAAACCATTTCAGAGGTAAGTTCGTGTCTCTGGTGTATTTCCTCAACTGACCAGGTTAATAATTTCAGGTTGGCATTGCTTCCTGTGTTAGAAATTAAAAACTGAACTCCAGATTTGCTTTCATGCAGAAATAGCTATAAAAAGTTCTTAAACTATTTAATGGATCTAAGATTTCAAAGTTATGCACATAATTCACATTTCTCCCATTAATAACAGTTTGTTGTAGGCACATAATGGGCCAGCTCAGTTGTCCTGCTATTAGGCGGCCTCTTACCTTTGTAGTTACAGGCTCAGCTCGATAAGAGTTCAGCAGCACAACTCCACGCAAACTCTGTGTGAAGAACTCTTTGGCGGGCACTGATTACCAAGTTACTTGCCTCTGCATATGCTGATGACATTATTGTCAGTGCTTATGCTTGGGGTGTTTGTGCGAAGGGGGGGATGTTAGCAAGAGAAAGAGACAGACAGAATGTTCTATATTTACATCAGTGCTGCATTAGAGCAATAGGGCCTAAAGCATATCGTAGGAACGAAGTCAAATCAGTTCCAATAATATCACTAAAAACTAGGTTTTTGTTCAAGCAGAAAGGAAGACCGGTAGTGAGAGGGATCTCATGCCAGACGACAGCTCTGACTATGGATACCACCCGAAGTATTGTGAAGAACTGGACCAGGAAAACATTTAGCTAAATAAAATACACTTTGCAGGGGTTCTCAACCTTTTTTGTTTAATGTCGTGGACAAATACTACTAAGCAAGGTTGGGAACTCCACAAGTACTTTAAAAGAACTGCAAGGGTTGTTAATTACCTATAAACGCCTCCACTTTTACAGTTAACAGTTGTTGTTGCAACTGAGTTAAAATAAACTGGAATATTGATAGCTACACCTACACTGAGAACAAAGAGTGAACTCAGTTAATAAAAGTAAGCAGGCCAATTCTTCAAACCATTCCAATGGAACCAAATAACTCTCCAACCACCCCAGTAAAATACAGCACAAAATACTTTGCTGAGATTTGACTCTATATTTAGAGGCATAATGATGAAACTCCTTGCAAGAAAATGCGAGATGTAAACTATGACCAGTAAGCAGTACTACAATGCCAGTTGTAAGTACTGGAAGTGAAAGTGAGTATCTGTGGTTACAAGAAATGATCAAGCAGCGTGGAGTTTGAACTTCCGAGAATACTGGCAATTTTACTTTAATGACTGTAATAAAGATACAAGAGTACAAAAAAATAGAAGAAACACCTGGCTAAAGAAAAAAAATGGTTAACATTACAAATGCTTCAGCAAAACCCAGCAGTGAGTCATGAAGTAGACAGCCCAGCCAATTCTGGCTCGCATTCAATGTTAGCTGATGGCATAGCAATATTAATGAAGGATGTAAAAAGTCACAATTATCATGGGTGTAACCACAAATTATAAAGCCATGAGGAATAAACATTATGAATCTGATCGCTCATCAGCTTGGATTTCTCGAAGCACTCAAGTATATGGCAATGTCTGCTCTTCTAGGTCCTGAATAAGAAATTAAGGATACTAATTTATTGATGATATGCAGAGAACAATCAACAATTGATTGGCCACAAATAAGATGACTGAAAATTAAGAGACGAACTGTAGTTGTATAAAGAAGTTTAATTTCTCTTCTTTTCAAACCAGACTGTTGGTGTAGCACCACTCTCCCACATCCATACAAGAGGCAGAGACCCAGCTTCTTTGCAACCTCAATCATCACTGCAGGTGCACTAGAAAAGAGCCTAGATCTCCAATAGCAGAAATCACATAAACCGAAACAAAGGCCAGGAAATTCCGAGCTCCCTATAGAGTGGCGATATTGGCAAGGTGGAGACCAAAAAGGTTAGAGATTGGCCAAACCTTCCACTGAGTCACTTTCTGACCTCAAAACTCACGGTTAATTACCAACAGTAGTGGCAAGAACTCGGATGATTTGGCCCATTATTCTGGATGAAGTTCCTTACTTTTCCAACTGTCTTTCCTTACCTTTCAGAATTCAGGATTATATAGTAGCTAAAGCTCGATATATTGAAGCTTGAAATGTACAGTATCTTCAACAAATCTGAGGTTGAGAGAATTTCATGTTAGCATTTTCTATAATTGAGAATCTCCCAAAAATTTTTAAACATTTCCACTTTCAGCAAGACAATGCACTTTATATTTTTTAAATATCGTCCTTCAATAGTTGCTTCTGAATACATGCACAAGAGCAAGATAATGCAGATGAAGTAACCCAAACTCAGGGGAAAATACTGCCAATAACTGTGGGGAAATAGTTATACAGATCAATGGCTCATCGGGCAAGGTCTTCTGGAAAGCATTGTTTTTATTTCCAGATTGTCACACCTCACTGTCAGGTACTGTATGCACAACCAAGGTCACGAACTGGGAAAAGATAGATGGTAAGCTACAACAGCGCGTTAGTGCAAAAGGGTTTTATTTAGTGCCAGGTGAAAAAAAGAGCAAAAGCTGCCTAGAGGTTGTGAAGGGAAAAAAATTCACAAATAAACAAATAAAAACAAACATGAGGAAATCTGCAGATGCTGGTAATTCAAGCAACACACACAAAATGCTGGTGGAATGCTGCAGGCCAGGCAGCATCTATAGGAGAAGCACTGTCAACGTTTCGGGCCGAGACCCTTCGTCAGGATAAATAAAAACAAACATGCATATACAAAACTTTACAAATATAGAAGCTTTCTTCATGACACAGTTTGTCTTTAACTTTCCAATCTAACTATTCACTAACCATCAACTCCAGCCTCCATGCCTCTCCACAAAGCCAGACTGGGTTTAAATTTGCCTCCGCCTCACCTACAAGGAACAGGAAATTCTACAGTTGGACTGGGTGGGGGAGGGGGGGATCACGTGACTAGACCATAATTATTTCCGATGCAGAACTGGAACATTGTAAGAACAGGGAATATAACATGCTACAGTTGTATTCTACAACAAATGCCTTAGTTAAACCCATAGATCAGTGTCCACATGCTCAGATACATATAAAAGAATAATACCTCCCCACCAGTGGTATTGCCTCTGTGGGGTGTACTGTGGCTGCTCCCACTAACCAAGGCATTATTTTAGGACGCCCAAAACTGCCTCTCGGGTCTTTTGGAGCTATTGTACACACCAATACAACAGTACAAGTGAAAATAAATGAAACTGTTTGGAATGCCTGTGTCTAGAATCCTTACTTTTATGACTTATAAACCAGTACAGCACAATATAGAATGTAATTGACTTTATTACTTACATCCTTCACATACATGAATAAAAACCTTTATATTACTTCTCCGTTTAAATGTGCAACTTATAGTAATCTGTAATAAATAGTATGTATAACAGGACAGTCAATATAACATAGAAATACAATTTTATCAGAATGAATTAAACAGTCCGATGGCCTGGTGGAAGAAACTGTTCTGGAGCCTGTTGGTCCTGCCAACTTGCTCTGTCACAAAGATGCTCACAGATCCAATCAACTAACAGGAGTTCACCCATAACTGCATCGTTTGGATTTTCCCGTCTGCGACTGGTCCCACCAATTAAGAGTAGTTTCAAACCTTGAAATCCCCAATCTGCAATTGCTGAAATAACTGCAGATCCTCCCTAGGCGATGACAGGGTTCCATTTTTGTGAACATGTTCCTAACTCAAACCCTTTCAAGTTGGAAACCTAGCTGCAGTGTTCTCACAGGGCAGAAGATGCCAGCAGCCTGCAAATCCAAAATCCTGCTCTCCTAAACACTCGTTCCTGTGCATAGGCCAAACACAAATCAGGCTTTCTAAAGCCGGAGAGGATCTGTAGTTCAATCAGTGCTTAATGAAACCCAAGATACAATGGACGATTCAACAAGGTAGCAAGGTTTGGCTGATATAGATTTTTAAAAATATTAGTTTTTTTCTTAATAAATTGTTGTTGCTGAGCACAACTTCGCTGCAGTACAGACCCACATCAGTTCAGGCCCTTCTGGAAGTTCATTCACCCTTAAAACACGAACTCTATTGCTCTCTCTGTAGATGCTGTGAGACCCACTGGGTATCTCCAGTATTTTCTGTTGTTTTACCTCAGGTATTTGCTGCCGAAGTCGCAGGGGTAAAGCTAATCAGAGCCTCACACAAAATGCTTCCCGGCCTGCTGAGTTCCTCCAGCATTTTCTGTGTGCTGCCCAGAGTGCCAGTGTCTGCCGATTTTCTCCTGTCCCTAATCAGAACCCGACTTCCCTTCCCAGCGTCAGTGATGGTCATAACTTGTCACATCAATGTGACTAGAAGTGAAAGATCCGACGATCACAGCAGTGCATTTGAATTAATTCCAAATCACAGATTCATTCTGCTTCAATTTCAGGCAGTTCGCTTTAAAAGAAAACTCTCTGGATTACTGCCATTTCTCTTAAAAGGTTCTCAAGCCTCTGGTATCAGCAATCCAATACGGGTTAGTTGCTCTTCTTTGAAACTGCTGGCCAGTGGTACACACGAACCTTTCTTTCTGCCGTCTAGGAATATTGTCTCACCTTGGGGCTGATACCTCTCTCCCCCTCCCCCACACACCACTATCCAACCTAACAACATCCAAGTATTCCCTGTGGAGTAACGAAGCTAGATTAACAGGCAGGTTGTTCGAATGTTAGGCTAACACAGACTCTATACCTGCGAGAGCCAGCACGTACACCAGTCATCTTGGCAGGCCACCAAAGATCCAGCCAGCCCACTATTATCAGACCTCTAGCAAACACTTTAAGAATGGGGAAAAATAAAAATAAAAGGACTTAAGGAGGTGAAAGACAAGTGATGTTATGTGACTACAAGAGGGTCCAAAGCAAAAGTAATAGAAACAGGGCCAGTGAATAAAAGATGGATCTTGAGTCAGTATGAACAGTAACAGAATTATCAACACTTGTCCAAATAAACGGATTTTTGATCAGAAACTTTGATTCATTCCAATGTTAAATGTGGGCCTATGCAATGCTTACCGAAAGATTGAAGGTTTGTTCTTTGCGCTTTTATTGACCGTTATCTGGAGAGCAAACAAGCAAAAGGAAGGAGAAGCTCAGACTGCAAGTGAAGTATATTTGGAAGCTTGTGGATGGAATGGAGGCATTTGCTCAAACTAAATAGGGGGAACCAGTTCACATATAGTAACAGAGAGAACAATGAACTGAAAGTAGCAAGTTATTTTACATCTCATGAGTTCAAAAAAAAGGAAAGATGTAAGGTTTTGTGTTGTACCTAATGCAAGTGGATGGGAACAGAAGGTAATGTCAGGATACTAAAGGAAATTATCCCTTTGGGATGTTGATGGATGAGTGGCAGAGAGCACAAGGGCCTTCAACTCAGGAGGAAGCAAATGCAGCGCTGGATTGCCTGTGGATGCTGGCTGATGGGGTAGACAAGAGATGAGTGGAACTTGGTTGGCATACTGAAAAGGGAGAAAAAAAAAGGAACAAAAACAAAAAGTGCAAGAGATGATGTAGACAGAACTGGGCCTTGTTAATCAAGGGTACCACAGACCCTGACAAGGACAGCATTAGATTTACTGGAAGCCGTGATGTGGCGGGAAAACAAGAGGGAGAGGGAAGGAACAGCTGAAGGTAGAAGCTAGAAGCAAGAAATTAGTAAAATCAAACTGAAAGCAGAATGAGAACGATGTAGATACTGTTAATGTAGAACTTCAATATCACACTTTTTCCTCTTTGGAAAAGCTTTAACTGCCAGCATTTATGATATTCCTCCATCTTCCAGTACTCACAGCAGAACTTAGTCTAGGCATATCTTCAACTTTGGCAAGTCCAACAAATCTTGACACAGATACAGCAATCTGCTGCTATTTCACAAAGTTGCTTTGACAAACTAGAAATTATGCTGCCACTCAAGAGTTAAGAGTGAGCCAGAAGTAACATTGTTTTGGCCAAATCCAGGAGCTTCAAGAAAGTGCTATAGATTCATCAGTAATCTTCCAAACAGAATTTGATAAATCGCTGGGAGATGAAAACACAAGGATACACAAAAAGGGGGCAAGCAGAGCTAACTTGACTGTCTTCCCATCAGGTAGCACAGATACAACAAGCTCAATGTTGTGCTCTACTGTTCAACTGTAACACCCATTTACAGAGTGACTAACACAGCAAAAACATCTCAAGACAGTTCAAATCTTCTGTGGAGGGGGAAAAAAAGTGACTGCACTACTTAGGGAGATGCTTGAGCAATTACCAGATTCTTGATGAAAAAACTGCAACAGGTTCTAAAGATTGCCTTAAGAGGAGGGGGAACTGGGGAAAGAATGGAGGAGGGAATTTCAAAATTTGTTGCCTCATTGGTTACAGGAATGGGCACCAACGATCGAGCAAATCCATTCTGGGGATAGGTTTGAAGCTGAAAGTGAGGGCATGTGTATAAAAGTTTATAAAGATTAGCTTTATCTGTTACATGTACCTTGAAACAGATTGTGAAATACATCATTTGTGTCAATGTCCAATAAATTCCAAGGATGTGCTAGATGCCTCCCACTACTTACTAACCTAACCCAAATGTGGAAGGAAACCTGGAGCACATCACATGGCTAAGGGAGAAAGTACGAACTCCTTAGACAGTGGCCGGATCCCAGTGAGAGACTCTAGAGAGGATTAAGAGAAGATGGGGAGGACCGAGTCAAATGAAGAGATTTAAAAACAACTTAAATATTGAAAATTGCAGTAACTAGGGTAGGTCACAAAGCACAGGAGCTTTTAGTGAGCAGAGCTTTTGGTGTTCCATTTCACAAAGGGCAGAACAGATGGTGAGCTAGAGGGCACAGGAGTGTCCATTCTAGGTATTTCCAGACCAGGAGTCCAAGTTTGAGTAACATTGCACTGGCAGAATAGGCAACTAGTACAAGGTCTGAAACTTAACTCAGGGCTAAGTGTGCCCTGAGAACTATAGACAGTTTGGTTCAGTTTCAAACAGTTGCCACAGAGATGATGTACCCAAATTATTCTGATAATATATAGCGAATCCATCTGCTCTTGGCTCTTATTCTCACAACTTGCCCGCTGATTTAAAAGCACCATTGAGAAAGGTCTAATTTGACCACTAAATGACTGAACGAATTTCAGCATCATGACTTCAGGGAGTAATTACCAAATCTGGGGTTGCATACTTTTCAAAATCATTTTTGGGAGAGCTTATGAGGTCATCAGAAAGCTCCAAAAAAAAATATTGGGAGCAACAAACAAAATTCTGGAGGAACTCAGCAAGTCAGGCAGCATCTGAGGATGGAAATGGGACAGCTGATGTTTTGGGTCAAAACCCTTCATCAAGTCTGGAAAGGAAGAAGCCAAATGAAAGGTCTGGGCCTGAAAAGTTGACTGTCCATTCTCCCCTTCCGTAGATGATTGTTTGGTCTGCTGAGTTTCTCCAGCATCTTTATGTGTGTTCAAGATTTCCAGCATCTACAGAATCATGTGTCTTTTTTGCTTGAGGGAAGAAGGGCATTCTATTCTCTGGGTTTCTCTGCATGCTCCTAATAAATTGATGAGGTTCTCAATGCCATTCTGAATTTTCCTTCTCCACTTCAAGCAGTCACGGGCCAGGGATTCACAAAAAAAAATTCCACGTCCCTCTACCCACCCCCAAAGAGACCCTAGGAATATCTTTGACTTATGTTCTCTGTCCACCTGCTAATCTCTGGCTGTGGCAGAGCTCTGTTAGTACTTACCGATTGCAAATAGACTGTGGTGCAGAGGGAGCCCAGGGAGGAGCAATGCAAGTGGGAGAGAAAGCAGCATTGAGTGAGAATTATAAACAACTTTTGTGCAATGTTCAAGATTTTTACTTTCAAACGCTTTTCTTCAGATGAAGCAAGACCATGCTGGCACATTGCTGATAAGTTTCATCATGTTCAACCTTGCCTTTGCTTGGAAGTGGCTAGCATTCCAAAGTCTTATATGGACTTGGTATTTGGTGCAGGTGAATGAAGTTGTAAAGCAAAGACATTTGGCTTATAGAGGCAAAATGCTTTTGGTGGAGCCATTTTGCTTATGCGCAGTTGCAAGGCCTGCTGTCTCTCATATGCTTCAGTCAGTGAGTCTATGGCAAATTAAGAGTTCTGTCTCAACATGCGTGTCATCTGTAAATTGCCATGTGATATCTGAAGTTGGAGTGATTTAGCTTCTGGAGTGAAAGTGTTGAATAAACTATGGATAGACTGCACTGCAGAAGCAGCCCAGGGAGGAGGCAATGGGCGTGGGGGAGAAGGTGGCACTGAGTGAGAATTATTCTTGCATTTCAAGAACTTTTGTGCAAGGTTTGAGATTTTTACATTCAAACACTTTCCTTCAGATGATGAAAGACTCTGCTGGCACATTGCCGATAAGATTCACCATCATGTTCAGCCTTGCCTTTGTTTAAAGGTAGTTCTCCGTTTGTCTTCCAGATTGGCTTCCTTCCAGTGGCAAGCCCATGTAGAAGGTTGAAAGTCTCTGTGCTGTGATATTGGTCCTTTTTGGCAGGGAGGCATGGGGCAAGGGTGGAGGAACATCTGAGTGTTTGCATTGTAGATAACTGTGCAGCTGCCGCAAGACTTTCATCTCGTGTTCTCAATATTTGTTGCTTACTTATTATTTCTTTTTGTGTTTACACAGCTTGTTGTCTTTTGCCCAAGTTGGTGCAGCTCTTCATTGATACTATTCTATTATGGATCTATTATGCCCACAAATTAACCTCAGCATTGCATATGGTGATATCAAAATACTTTAACAATAAATTCACTTCAATCTTTCCAAATTCAGGAACAATCAAAATTCAACATGAACCAAGATCACTGAATAAAGCACAAACCTATCCCATTCAACACCCTGTTCCACCTGATGTTACAGAGCCAAATACTGCCCTGTCCTTTCCTGGTTGGAATGCACTAACAATCCAACTCCCATCAGAACTCCCTATTCTGCTGAACACCTTCCCAATTTAAAAAGTACTCCACTAAAATATTCTGCCATTCTTAAAAATTCCTCTAACCAACTAACAAATCTTAATTTTACCCTGTAACGTAGAAGTCAGTAAAGAGTTGATAAGCAATTCAAAATTTGGTTACAGCATTATACACAACTCAACTTGTAATGCTCTGATATTCTCAGTTTACACAGATAAAGTATGGCAATAATTAAAAATATATTCCAGAGCTTCCTTCTTAATAAATCTGCTCCCAACATCAGCTAATTGCCTTGTTCTGGTTTTCACAACTGCGACACCTGCCCAAAGAGTTGCAAATAAAAACATTAAACTACCATGAAAAATTTAATTGTTTTAGTAAATATGAGGCTTATGTACAACTTTCCAGTATGTTTACAGAACCACTCTTAATTGTATTTCATTCTACAAGCAGCACTCTGTGACATAATTAAAAGAATCACTCATCTAATTTCTTTTGACAAAAGGGGCATTGTATTTTTGGCCACTGCCCCAGCACAATTTCCATAATTTCTATTGCTGCCATTTCAAATTCTCAAGCAGCAGCTGATCCAAAATAGACCTCTGGTCTACTTACTAAGCATCGCGGGTCAACAAAAACTAAACGACTTTACACATTTAGCTGGACATGAAATCTTGTCATTATTGGGATTCATGCTTCAGATATCAACTCGGGTTGTTAGAAGCAAATTGGAAAGGTTTTACAATTTAGGCTGGGGTTTGCTAGAGTTTGAAGAGTGTAATGAGACTTGTATGAAATATATCAGATCCTATAGGATGAGGAAAGGGATTTTTCTCTTTCAGAAGAATTTGAATAAGGTTTTTTTTAAACCAAGAGGTTTTCTTTTTAAAACAGGAGAGACTAAATCTTTTCTCCGAGGGTCAAAATTTTTGAAGCCCGTTTCCTCACCAGACCATATAGGAATCCTTTAATTTTGTTTTAAGACAAAGGCAGACAAAATATTGCCGGGGGTGGGGAGAGCGACTGTGAAAGTTACCCTATGTAGACTGGAACGTGCAGTTGAGCTTCTAATCACATTAGTCAAAAGCTGACTCAAAGGGCAGAGTGAATAACATTTGGACCTTTCTGTAAAATTACTTACAGTCAATGGCCAACTCAAGCAAGTAAGTGGACTGCCAAGTAAAGCTTTGAATTGAAGGAAAGTGGATTTCAATAGTCGCAGGTGGGCAGGTATTCAGTTGACCAATTGGAGGCATTTATAAATCAAATGTGTTCAGGACCATCATTAGGAACTTGGCCTTCACCATTACAGCGATAAGTCTCAGGAATCCCAAGGGTTGGATAACATAAAAAAAGGTAGCCTTAGACAAATTCAGAGAACTGATAACAGGTAAGGCCTTAAAGGAGTACAGTGTATGCAGAGTAGATCAAGCATTTTATAATGCATTAAGGGCAAGAGGTTAACCCGGGAAAGAGAAGGGTTTAATAGGAAAAAGGAGCAAGCTATGCATAGGTCTGGAGGTCATAGGTGAGGGCTTAATAAATATAACGAAGGACATTGCATATGGAGAGTTCAAGGAGGAGACAGTGAATTGTGGAGGAAATTACCATTGGAGGGGGGAAAAATATTTCTGAACAGACTTAAAGATATATAGGTCTCTAGGCACTTACGAGAGACATTCTAGACTGTTGTGGGAAGACAAAGCTGAGGATACGACAGAAAATTCCTAACCTTCGCTAGCCACAGCTGAGGTGCGAGGTGACTGGACAACAAAAGATTCAATACCGTTATTCAGAATGGGCAGCAGGTAATTACATGAAGACACATCGAACGCCAAAAGTAGGGAAATCAATGTTAAGAGATTCTGAGTGATTGAGTACTAAATGATCACAGGCAGGAAATGAATGAGAATTTAAGATGCAAGATCTTAATAAAAAGATTGAAAAAGAAAGATGCATGATCTATACAGTAGTAAAAAAATAGTTTGCTGGTTTAGATGATAATTTTCAGCTCTGCAACATCGATGGGTTGACAAAAAAAAACAAACGGGAGATGAAATTTAATACTTAAAAATGTGAAATATTACGTTTTCTGCGGACTAATGAGGCTCAGGTATACATAATGAATGGCAAGTCCCTAGAAAATATAAAGGGAAAAAAGGATCTTAGTGTACAAGGATACCTGAAAGAAACTGTACTGGTAGAGGCATGTGATACTAGCCCTCATCCGCCAGGGATAGGGGAGCAGGGATGTTCTAATGCAACATTATTCCTCCGGTTCTCATCTAATGTGTGCAGTTCCGATTCCTGCTCTGTCAGAAGGAAGAGATTCACCAGTGACGCAGCAGTTCAGCAATGAAAAATGACCGCACAGATTAGCCTAGTTTTCTCTGAAGGGAAGAAAACTGAGGCAGAACCTGATACAAAACTGAGGACATGCAGAATGTAGATAGCGAGAAATTTTCCTCTATAACCAGAGGGAACTGGTTTAAGAGGTAGAGATTTAAAAAGGGTTTTGAGAACAATAGATTTGTAGAAATCTGGAATGCTGTGCCTGAGGGATTATTGGAGGCAGGTGCACTCATATTTAGATGAGCGCTTGAAAACACCATCATAAGATTACGGGCAGACTACTGGGAAATGAGATTGGTATAGGTAGGTACTTAATGGTCAATATGGACGGAGTGGGCCAGAAGGTCTTTTGTTTTATGTTTCAGACTCCAAGTGTTCAATTACTTTTTAAATGGAATTCACTTTATTTAATTTTGAGATTCAGCACAGTTACAGACCCTTCCTGCCCAACAAGACTGCAATGCGCCATTACACCCATGTGACCAATTGGCCTACAGACCCATACGCCTTGCAAATATAGGTGGGGGGGGGGGGAATGCAGAGTACTAGAGGAAACCAATGCGGTCACAGGAAGAACGTACACACTCCTTACAGACAGCAGTGGGAATCCAATCCAGATTGTTGACACTGTATAGCTCTACACTAACCACTAAGCTATAGTGTTGCCCAAATTGCCAAGATTCATCATTTTGCACTACTAAGCCACATATTAAAATATTTCTGCAGATTAATATTGCAATAATTTTCACCTGTGGGACATGGGAAAGGTGCTAGCAAGGGAACAGCTACATCCTTCAACAAACATTATGCACATTAAGAATACAAACTGGAAATACGTGGACATGTTTACTATAACCAAATTGAGTTTCCCCTGTATACCGACTTACTGAGATCTTGCCTACAATTTATTACGATAATCAAAGCTTCTTTGGAAGCACAGAATCTAAAACACAAAATTCAGCACAATAGTACTTTTGTTGCGCTCGGAAAAATAAACAGCAAATTGCTTTTGGCTGTTTCAGAAGCTTCATGGCCAAATTTGATCTGCACCAGGGCAGGGACAAGGCCACATTATCCGGAGATTCTTGGGCACAATACTCAACCTATGCC
Source organism: Hypanus sabinus (assembly GCF_030144855.1). Classification (NCBI taxonomy): domain Eukaryota; kingdom Metazoa; phylum Chordata; class Chondrichthyes; order Myliobatiformes; family Dasyatidae; genus Hypanus; species Hypanus sabinus. Next base: position 46,617,903 of record NC_082710.1, read on the forward strand.
GAGTCGGGGCATACATGGATAGATCACAACTAGCTTTGAAAAAAACATCTTCACAAGTGATGAGAGGAAGTGATGGGTGCAAGATGGTGTTCTGGAGTCAAGTCAGGTCAATGCTGTCACCAGTGGTAGAAAAGAAACATCAGAGTTGAAAGGAATGGAAGCCACAAAACAAGTCAGAAGAATGATGGGCCTACGTACAATGAAGTGGAAACTGGAGAGCTGCCTGCGCCAAACAAATATTTTCCCTTAGCTAGAAAAAAAGCAGCCTGCCCTTCACAAAAGGACCAAAAGTCTATGTTGGCTTAGACCCATGGATTTTCCATCCCTGCTTCAATTAACCTGTTTGATCACCAAAATCAATCAGCACTGTTCAGTGCTTATGATTTCCACTCTAAGAAAAATGTTTCTCATCATTAACCCAAGCAAAACCAAATCTTATCAATGGAAAATATCAAAGAAATCTATTTGATGAAATACTTTCTATTTATTCTTTTCCATCCAGATTAGTGCAGAATTCTACTAAAAAAAAGTCCTCAGGATAATGTAAATGGTAATTATATCTAAAAAGCAGCCAGCGTAAACATGCCCTTGTTAGTTGACTTACAATCCTAGATTCTGTGCACCAATTCGGCATGTGGTATTATCGCCGGATGATCTGTGTAATCTGTCACACTCCTCGTCATTTCCAAAAGCTCCTCAAGTTACCAAAGCAAGAACAAACACGGGATTTCCTAACATTGCGCCTTTTTATTCAAAATCTCGGCCAAAAACAAAAACTTTAAAATTCAAGCATGATTAATTACTTTGCAGTTAAAACTCAGGAATACATAAAAACAATAGGGAATACATAGTAGACACAAGTCCAATATATCTGACAGTCAGACAAGTGATGAAGCAACATTGCAACCATGACTTTAAATTATGCTTCAACAAGCAAGTACGCCCCTACAGAGAATAAACCCAAGATAGCTGTGATATCCCTGTACAGTCGGCCCTCCTTATCCGCGAGGGATCCCCCCCACCCACGTGGCTGCTCAAGTCCCTTATTTAACTTGTCTCAGTGTGGTGGACTTTGGACCCGCCGCCTGCAGTGTTTCTGTTCCAGAAAACAATCACGATTGAAAGTAAAGTGGAAACAATAAAGCCATCGGTAAGAGGTGAAACGCCATCAGTCACTGGAAAAGCATTAGGCTACAGTCGGTCAACGATCGGAACAATTTTAAAAGATACAGTTAAAGGATAAAGTGAGAATAATGGAACATGTGAAATGCCCTGCCCGATGAAAGCTACAATTATTACTAAGTAACGCAATGGTTTAATTATTGAAATACATATGTTTCTTAAGTGTTTTATATGCATAGAAAGGTAAAATATATACCAAGACAAACGCTTGACTGACGCTAAACAATACCGGATGTACCTGTTCCAACTTACTTATAATACCTAATACGAAGTAAATGCCAGGTAAGTAGTTGTCATACTGTGCTATTTAGGGCAGTGGTCCCCAACCACCGGGCCGCGGACCGGTACCAGGCCGTGAGGAAATGATATAATTTGGCAATATGAAATGATATGAATCAGCTGCACCTTTCCTCATTCCCTATTGAACTTGAACGCACGCTAGGCCATTAAGACATTACCCACACGAGGTAATCAGTCACCTAAACGCAGTGATAACCCTTGTGGCAGGGATCACCGGTTGGTATCAGGTAACGGGCCGCCTCGCACAGCCGGCAGGAAGTGCCGTTGGTATTGACCTGGAGTACAGACAGATGGGCGCCATCTCTAAACCTGTTTAGCACACCGAATGTTCATGGGGAACTCGGTGCTAAAATACTCGCAGACAACCTAATTCGGGCTCAGGGTTTCAGAGTAGCAGAGCAGTTACCTCGCTGCGATCTACTAAAGTCATCCCTTGAGCCAAATTTTTGTCGGCCAAAAGATCCACTTAGCTACAGGTGCCCTATCACACTCCTCAGTCGATCGGTCGCTCTTTCCGGACAGCTGCCCCTGCGGCCCCGGTACAGGGACCTCCAGCCCTTACCTTGTCCTCTCGCTGGTGTGTTGCAATGATTTTATATGTTCATATGAGGAAAATATGCCCTGTGGGTTTAATACCCGAACATTACTTAAAATGTTATGAAGCTATTGACTTATGTGAGTTATAATTGATTTATCACTATATTCATGCGAGGAAAATCTGCACTGTGTGTTTAATATTAAATTCATTAGATAAACACTTTTAGAAACGAAATTGAGTGTATTAGCCACTTATAAGTGACTTATAGTTGATTATCACCTATATTCTGGTCGTGATTAACACCCCCACACCCCCTCCCACACCCCGTTGCTGGTCCGTAAGAATATTGTCAATATTAAACCAGTCTATGGTGCAAAAAAGGTTGGTGACCCCTGTTTTAGGGAATAATGACAAGAAAATAAAGTCTGTGCATGCTCAAGCAAGAAGTGCTGGAGAGAGAACTTCCGGGTTTTCCCGATCCGCGGTTGGTTGAATTCACGCATGTGGAACCCGTGAATAAGGAGGGCCGGCTGTACAGCTTTGCACGATTTGCTATTGGCTTTATTTAAGTATCCTGTCACACTAACCAATGATGTCTTCCTGCCATGTAACAACTCCCATCTCTTACAAGTAACCATTTAAATCTTGCCAATCTGTATCTTTAAATCAAGTGCACTTTCTGAAAGAACTGAAATGCTAACTGATTTCAAATGGTTAATCCTAGGACTCTTTTTCATTTGGAAACTACTGTACCATTGGATATACAGCATATTCAGGTTAATTGGGATACATCGGGACCAGAACATTTTAGCCCAATTAATTACTGTTCCAAAGTTTCATAGAAATAGTTAAAAAGGTATATTAAAAAAAAGGGCAAGCTACCATTCAACTGAGAAACAAATTATGTATTTAAATGGAATACGGAACAAATTAGGACACTACCAGTGCTACTACAGTACTATAAAAACAGTGTATGAGTTCCTAATCCAGTGTACGCTAACATGTTCTTTTGATTGACTGTAAATGAAGAAAATCAGCACAGACACCTAGTGCAGATAATGGGCTGCCTTCAATGAGTTCCTGCTCGAAGCAGTGTCATAATCCAACAATAAAGTTCCAGGTACCCTACGTAGTCATTAGCTCAAGTTCAGACATAATCTTCAACAATTTGTAAAAAAAAGTTATCAAAATCATTGTTTTTTTAATTGGCATCCATTGGTCCAACTGGATAATGTAAACAAAGTACATGCAATTGATGCTGTTTAAGAACTGTTTGCTCTAAGCATGGTGTAAAGTCTAACAGCCACACAAGTGCACGTGACTGACACTAGCTAGAAACTGTCTGGCAAGTTTCCTGTCCCGATTAAGTGGTATAACGTCACAAATAAACAAAGCAACCAACTTATCACCTTTTATATTTTGACTCTTTTCAATGACCATTCATCCTCAAGAATTCCATGTGCAACTTCTTTTCATTGAACTTCATTTATTTCCCTTCACTATCTCAGGGAGAGACATTCCAAGTAGCATCAAGATCGTAATCTATGAACTTTCACAGACATGAGGAAACAGATGTAGTTGTCAAGTATGCTTGCACTGGAAGAATGATTGATGTGGAAACGCGATGACTATCGTCCTAATCATCCTAAACTCAGTAGAAGAAAAAACAAGCTGATAAATTAAGCAACAGATATGAAATGCTGGAAGAACTCCAGCAGGTCAGGCACTGTCTGTAGAAATTAAAAGTCAATGTTTCAGGCTGAGACCCTTCTTTAGGACTGAAAAGCAAGGGGGAAGATGACAGAATAAAAAGGTGGGGGAAGAGGGGATGAAGTAAAAAGCTGGAAGGAGACAGATGGAAAGGGTAAAGTGCTGGAGAAGAAGGACTCTAGATAGGAGAGTGGACCATGGGAGAAAGGGAAAGAAGAAGGGCACCAGGAGAAGGTGATAGGCAGGAGAGGAGAAAAGGGAAGGGAGGGCCCGAGTGGGGAAAAGAAGAGGGAAGAGGTACAGGGGAGGAATATTACCAGAAGTTAGAGAAATCGATGTTCATGTCATCAGGTTGGAGGCTACCTAAACTGAATATAAGGTATTGTTTCTCCAACCTGAGAGTGGCCTCATCGTGGCAGGAGAGGCCATGAACATGTCGGAATAGGAATGAAAACTGGAACTGAAATGGCTGGCCACCAGGACATCCCACATTTTGCAGAAGGGGTGAAGCTGCTTGACAAAGCTGTCCCCCAATCTAAGTCAGGACTCGCCAACATAGAGGAGGCAACATCAGGAGTACTGGATACAGTAGACGCTTGGAAGTACTGTTTAGGGCTCTGAATGGAGGCAAGGGAGGAGGTGAATGGGCAAATGTAGCACTTCTGCCATTTATAGTGGTAAGTGCCAGGAGGGAGATTAGTAGTGACGGATGAATGGACAGGGGAATCATGGATAAATTAAGCACTAAAAAAAATAAAGCAGTCAACTATGCAACAAGCAGCTAAAAGAGCATCAGGAAGTTCTCCCAAATGTACGGCTCCCTTTGTCAAGTGCTGTTTATTATCCAAGGGACTTCATAGAGGAGTTGCTTTTCTAAATATAAGGAGTTACAGAAACAACTGTAAGCAGTTGTTGTCAACTTCAGAACAGTAAGGCCAAATCCACTGGCCCATGAGTTTAATGAGGAAGAACCCAGAGGTCCGTAGGCCAATCCTCTTTGAAGGATTGGAGGTGGAGAGGATCAGCGATTTTAAGTACCTAGGCATGATCATTTCAGAGGATCTGTCCCAGGCCCAGCAAGTAAGTGGCATCACAAAGGCCGCACAAGAGCACCTCTACTTTCTTAGAAGCTTGCAAGGATTCAGCATGTCATTGAAAACTTTGACAAACGTCTACAGCTGCGCAGTGGTGGGTATCCTGACTGGTTGCATCGTGGGATGGTATGAAACAACAATGCCCAGGAATGGAAAAGTCTACTACAGAAAGTGGAGGATACAGCCCAGTCCAGCACAGGCACAACCCGCCTCAATATTCAGTACATTTACAAAGAGCGCTGCCACTAGAAAGTAGCACTGATCAACAAGCACAACCATCGAGGCACTCTTCTCATTACTACGGGAGGCATAGGAGCCAATTCCACACCACAGGTTCAAGAACAGTCAGTCAGATTACCCATCAGGCTCCTGAACCAGCATGAATAACTTCATTCATCTCAACTCTGAACTGATTCCACTCACTTTCAATGACTCTACAATTCACGGTCTCAGTATTTTTTTTAAATTGGCACTACTTGTATGCTCTTGCACATCGGTTGTTTCTCAGGGTTTATATACAGTTTCCGTAAATTCAATTGCAGTTATTTTCCTGCAAGAAAATGAATCTCAAAATAGTGTAAGATGACATACATATAGCTTGATAATATATTTACTTTGAATTTGATTTAGGGAGGCAGGGTAGTGCTTAATTTAGCAACATTTTAGTTGCTGAATTTGAGATAATTGGGATGTTGTTTATTGTGTTTTTATACTGACTATGCTTCCAGCACAAGCCATTTGACTTCTACTCATCTTCAAAACATTTTTGAGAAAACCAGAAAAGAAGGGCACCAAGTGAAAGGTTTTTTTCATTTGACACAGAAACTGATACTCCATGACCAGAATTTGATATTGTTGACGTGCATTTCTGAAAAGATTGTGTATGTTGCAGGAAAGATTTAACAAGAAAACCTTGTTTGTTGTGGTGAGCTTTCTCATATTTTCTTCCCAGACATCTGGGGAGTCATACTGATATGCCTTTTTCATATTTCACAAAAGGTTACAAAACAGTTGACTAAAGCTCAAAACACTTAACGGTTGAAACTGCATGTATGAAATGAGAGAGATACAAAGAGCTAAGGAGAGAAAACTCGTCAACATCTTGGGCCAACTCTTTATCAGCCTGGATCCTTCATGCCCCATACTTGAAGTCAGAGATGCTTATATATGTTTAAAGTATTACATTTAAAGAATTAAGTTAAAAGATGAACTAAGAACTTGTTTTTTTCCTTTCCATCCTAATCTTGTACTTAAAATTCCTCACTGAAATTAAAAGTCTCATATCTTGTTCCAGCCTTCCAAATTCACACTTCACCACACTTCCACAACTGTCTGCATGGGACTCACTGCAGTGTACATAGTTGAGTGTCTGCAATGCCAAATGGAGTCACTGGCAATTGACAGCAAAATCCACACCACTGTCATTTATGCACCCTGTTAATTAAGCAGGGGACCAAGAAATTCTCCCAATCTTCAGACTTCCAACTGTAAATCAGACTTCGCAACAGCCACAGCTTTAAAAACTCCATGGAGAATATTAAATAGATTCTGAACCAGCTGAACTATTTGCTAACCATTAAGAGGACATAAAGAGCCATGCATAGCACACTATAACAGTATTTCTTGAGGTTTTAAATATAATTTCTGAGTTCACAATACTCTTCACAATAAATACAAATAAAAATGTATACAGTTTTACCAAAGGAAATTGTATCTATCTTTTAAATTAGGTAAACTACTTCTTTCAAAACAGGCTGTAGATCAAATATTACATCAACATTGTTGGCGATTGATGAGAGAGTACAGAATAAAATTTCATTTCTTCTATTACTGCTTTGTACAGTACAAAATCAAATTTTTCTTTCAATAAAATTCACCACCATTAGGAATGAAGTCCAACACTATAGGCTCCCAAAATGACAGCCTCCTCAACATTTCTGCATTTAAGCTCTTCAACTCCGAAATTCTTCTGTTTAAGTTCCTTACTTTATGTTTTCACTAACAACTCCCTTGCATTCACTTAACGAATAGGTCACCTGGTTCACACCTAAAGGCTGATTTATATTCTGCGTCAAATGAACGCCGCAAGTACAGCGTGGCCACGTAACCTACGCTGTACCCTACACCACGCCGTCGCCTGTTGCGCACCTCTCCGAAAATGTAACTGCATGTCCCGGCGATGCAGACCACAACAACTGTGATTGGTCCGCTTGGTAGCATTGCATTTCCTCCTGTCTATAGGCATACTGTGCGTACGCTGACGCGAAATAAATGGTTGGAGACAATGAACCAAATCGTCAAATCTACCTGTCGACATCCGAAAATATTTGAAATGCAATTTCCTCGTCCATGTCTCTCAGTGGCCGGACAAGCACAGAAAATCCACCCTCCTTCTCCCTTAATCCGTTCAATGGTTGTACATTTCATCTCTTCTGAAGTTTTCTCTATTTTCTGCATTGCAGTAATTTCAATAGAAGTAACCCTTGTTCAACATTTATTGGCTCCAACTCCAACATGATGCGCTCAGTTGCCATTGTTTGAAGTTCATGAAGAAACCCTACAGTGGCATAGAAACCCCACCAACTAGCGTTTTGGCGGTGAATTGCAGAGCGACGCCGACACACCAACACACAGGTATAAATGCTCACAACGGCGCAGGCCACTTACGAAGGCTGCGGCGCAGGCTACTACGCAGAGGTACAAATCAGCCTTTATTCTCCCATGATCAGCCCAGTTTTACTGCATCACATAGGACTCAACATGAAAAACTATTGATGTAGATGCCGCTGATCTGCTGAGTACTGATCACCTTTTACTCATATTTCAAATTTCCTGCATCTACAGTTTTGATTTCTCATTCCCCTCCCCCAAATTTTACAAAACATTTGGTTTCTCATCACAAGTTACTTCACAGATAACATTTGACACGGAACTACATAAGCAGATGTGTAAATGCTCTGCTGAGAAAAAGTAAGTTGCAAATAGAGGAAATGTAGAACAAAAATAGAAAATATTGGAAATACTCAGGCTGCATTTGGTATCTGAGGGAAGAGATTTTAGTTTGGCTAAACTGGTGAGTTTTAAAAGACAGACTTAATGAGGAAAGGCACAGACCAACAAGTAATTAGGGCAGTGAGGGGCAACATACTGGAATACGAAAAAAAAAGTACTGTATTGGATCACAAGAACAAACAGATTTAGAGAAAGGCTTAGATCCTGGAGGCTGGCAGCATGGGAAATTTGAGATATGGAGGACAGAGATTGAAATGCAGGGAAATAATGATTGTCACATTTTAAAAGGTCTTTCTAAAAACAATCTGTCACTCAGAAGGTAAACTGAATTATAAGTTACCTCTCGGTTTTTCTCATTCTCACTCAACTTTGTGTCTGTACCTGATGTGTGAAATTCAACAATATTTTCAAAATACTGCAGCAAAGCAAAATAGTAAACACAATTTAACGGGAGCAATGTTCTACTAGCTATAACAAAGGTTATTTCTGATGGACGAAACGTAATCCCACTAATTACCAGGCAGGTTTAAAGAGAATATAAACAAAGGTAAAGATCCAAGCTTATGTCATGAAAGAGATCAAATTCCAACTGCTGAAAAATTTCTGCATGTTTAATACAGTGCCAAATAACCAGGAACATCCCCCTCAAGGGGATGCAGTCAATACAAATGACATTCTTCCACTGCCACAATCCCTGGAGACTTCCAGCAATTAGGAATACCAATAGGGAATCAAAGTGCACTTTTCCAATTTCCAGATGCCATAATCGCAATGCTGGAATTGTACGAGTTTCCTGGAAACTTACCCTTTTGTTTCACTGCTTTGTTGTGTTTTGGCCTCTGTCACTGTAAAATTGACCCTGTAAAGTGCTGCTATTCTCCAGATATAGTCATTTCCTGCTCAGGCACAAGATTATTTAGTGGTTCATTTTCCTGTCCACACTGATGAGATCTCCGTTCAAAAGTGTTAAAAAAAACTCTACTGGAGGAAAAGCTAAAGATTTGCGATTTAGGTTCTTTCCCACCCCCCTCCAGAACAAACCAAACCATAAAGATACCAACTGCTTACTGCTGATTAAATTCAAAACCGTTTAATCTGCCAGACTAAAGAGCTATCCTTTCCTGAAAGCAATGAAGCAATCTTACTCTTTAGCCATTATGAAGGTGGAAGTATCTACAAATGTGCATTTCCTCCACATTTGAAATGACACAGCTTTCAACTTGAGCAACTCAGTAAGAAACAGCTGCAACAAGCTCACGTGTGTAGCTAGATCTGATAAAAAGCGAGGTTGAAGGACAAGACACAGTGTCTATGCAAATTAGAGACATGACAATAAAATTGTCAGAAAAAAGTGGCAGAAGCATTTTCCACTGTTTTTATCCCACCTGTTAAAATGAAGCTGAATGTATGTCTCAAAAAGGATTTAGGAAAAGACCAGGGTATGGGTCTAAATCCGGGTTTCTCAAATGGGGTTCCACAAGATACCGTGATTTTAAAAAAACATCATTTATTGAACTTCACGCAACATGCAATGCCAACGCTCGCAGTGGTGGGCAGTGGCCGAGCAGCCCCCTTAGCAATCTCGTTAGAGGTCTCTCAGCTCCTTATTGCAGTGCGCAGTAGGACCGTGTTTATTTGGTTGAGTCCATTCTCAGTTTTGACGCGAGGCCTTTGATAATTGGTGAACGCTGTATTGCACGGAGAGGAGGACAGTAGGCTGATAAGGAGTGTGAAGTGCATTTTCCAAACACTAAATGAGCCTAATAATGCCAACATGTAAAATTATAGTGGGTAAAATGCTAGGGCAAGATGCTATATAAGAAATTGAAAACGTTCCACTCTCAAGCAGCATGGTAAATTGGCATATTGGTGACATGTCACATGACGATGAAGAGGTTTTGTGTGATAAACTGAAAAACAACAGCCTCTATCCAGGTTGATGAGTCAAAAGACTGAATCATAAAAATGTCACGTTATAGCATTTGTAAGATTTGTAAATGATGGTGAAATTCAAGAAAACTTTTTCTGTTGCAAAGAGCACCTGAAATAAGGAAAGGCCGAGATACATTTAATGTTTTGTCTTCATATCTGGAAACAAAAGGTCTGTCTTGAAAGAACTGTATTGGCTTCTGTACTGATGGTGTCCCATCAATGGTTGGCTCCATGAGAGGTTTCATTTCTCTTGTAAATAAAAGAAAATCCTGATGTTGTCACAACACACTGCTTTCTTCACAGAGAGCTGCTGATGTCAAAAACTCTTGGAGATGAAATGGAGGGGAAAAGTTCTGGATGATGCTACAAAAAAAATAATTTATTAACTAAAGACCAGCTCACTCAAGAATATTTAAAAACGGTGTCAAAACCTGGACAAAGAGCCCACCAATCTCCTGCTACATACAGAAATTCAGTGGCTTAGCAGAAGAGTTCTCAATAGATTCTTGAGCTGAAAGGTGAATTGTAGGAGTACTTTCAAGAAAACAGTAGGCCAGATTTTGCTGAGTGCCTTGAAGATGAAGAATGGCCATAGAAACTAGCCTACTTAACAAGAGATTTTTCATCAAATGAAACAGTTGAACAAGACCTGCAAGACCCAGGAGAAAATGTTCTGACTTCAATTGACAAGATTCTTAGATCCAAATGGAAACTGAATATTTGGAAAAATCATGTAGCAAAAGGAAATCTTGAAATGCTTCCACTGCTGCTTGGGCTCAAGAGTGAGGAAGGATATCTTATTGAAAACCACCTGGAAGAACTGCAGAACAAAATTGAACAGTATTTTTCCTCCCTTCCAATATATATCACTGGGATAGGACCCTTTCTCTGAATCTTCTGTTCAGCCTGAGAACCTGACTTTGAGAGAAGAGGAAAAACTTTGTGAGCTGCAGTCTGATCGTGTACTCAAGGACAAGCTACGGATTTCTGTGAAGGAAGAGTATCCTGCCATTCACAGGAAAGCAATGAACATTTCACTGCAGTTTTCAACTTCTTGCATGTGTGAGCAGGCCTTTTCTTGTTTAACAAGGATAGAAATAGTCTCATTTCAGCTGAAGGTGAAATCCATGTGTGCTTATCTCAAGTTTGAGCCAGAATTGGGTATTTGTGCAGCAAAAAAACAAGCACACATTTCATATGGTAGGCCTATATTTTAGCCTGATCACCTCACTTATGAGGTAAATGTTTTTTAAAGACCTGTGTAAAATTGTGTCTTAGGCTATATTTTTATTCATATTGTTTTGGCTTATGATTTTTAGTGACTTCACTATTGAAAATTGTCAATAAACTTTCATGTTGTAAATAGCATTAAAATCAGTTTACAACCTTTATAATTAAATCTACCAAGCCCACCTTTAGAAAATTGAATCCTATTTTGTCTTAAGCCAGTTATTTACCAGAAATTTATTATGTTTGTCTTATGAGTTTTAAAAATTTATGTAAGGGAAGAAAGATTAATTTCAAGGTAAGCTAGGCCTAACTATCTTTTTACCTCAAGAAAGGGTGGCTAAAAAATTCTATACGCAAAAGTGCATTGACAATTATTTTTGGATTATTACATCTACAACTTACTGATCACGCTAACAGACCATGAGCAGTAGATATACTAATTTTTGTGCAGAGGTTCCCTGAGTCCTGAAAATTATTTCAAGGGTTCCTCCAGGGCAAAAGAGTTGAGAAAGGCGGAGCTAAATGGATAGCCTACCAAACTGGCAGTCACCTTGTCTCAGGCAGTCTTATGCAATAGTTCAAACTTTGCCACAAAAATCCCAGCTCATAAGCATTACTAATACGAAAATCAGCCAGCAACTTGTCAAGGGGAACTGATGCTCAAAGCTGAAAAATGCCTCATGATGCTGGTCGATTTATGCAACTCCAAAATGACATCTTACCCTGAACTTCCCAGTGTTATCAGTTCATATATTAATTTGAAGAAATTAGTATTTAAGAAGGTTGTTAATTACAAGTTACCGGGTAATTGTTGATGATTGCCAAACAAACTCTCAACCAAAAAATATACTTGTATGAAGTGTTCTTCATTCCTTCGGCTTTGAAACATAGAAAATAGGTGCAGGAGTAGGCCATTCGGCCCTTTGAGCCTGCACCACCATTCAGTATGATCATGGCTGATCATCCGACTCAGAACCCTGTACCTGTTTTCTCTCCATACCCCCTGATCCCTTTAGCCACAAGGGTCATATCTAACTTCCTCTTAAATATAGCCAATGAACCAGCCTCAACTGTTTCCTGTGGCAGAGAATTCCACAGATTCACCATTCTCTGTGTGAAGAAGTTTTTCCTCATCTTGGTCCTAAAAGGCTTCCCCTTTATCCTTAAATTGTGACCCCTCGTTCTGGACTTCCCCAACATCAGAAACAATCTTCCTGCATCTAACCTGTCCAATCCCTTTAGAATTTTATATGTTTCAATAAGATCCCCCCTCAATCTTCTAAGTTCCAGTGAGTATAAGCCTAGTCAGTCCAGTCTTCCTTCATATGAAAGTCCTGCCATCCCAGGAATCAATCTGGTGAACCTTCTCTGTACTCCCTCTATGGAAAGAATGTTTTTCCTCAGATTAGGGGACCAAAACTGCACACAATATTCTAGGTGCGGTCTCACCAAGGCCTTGTACAACTGCAGTAGAACCTCCCTGCTCCTGTACTCAAATCTTTTTGCTATGAATGCCAACATACCATTTGCCTTTTTCACCGCCTGCTGTACCTGCATGCCCACCTTCAATGACTGGTGTACAATGACACCCAGGTCTCGTTGCATCTCCCCTTTTCCTAATCGGCCACTGTTCAGATAATAATCTGTTTTCCTGTTCTTGCAACCAAAGTGGATAACCTCACATTTAACCACATTAAATTGCATCTGTCATGAACTTGCCCACTCACCTAACCTATCCAAGTCGCCTTGCATCCTCTTAGCATCCTCCTCACAGCTAACACCGCCGCCCAGCTTCGTGCCATCCGCAAACTTGGAGATGCTGCATTTAATTCCCTCGTCTAAATCATTAATATATATTGAAAACAACTGGGGTCCCAGCACCGAGCCTTGCGGTACCACACTAGTCACTGTCTGCCATTCTGAAAAGGTCCCGTTTACTCCCACTCTTTGCTTCCTGTCTGCCAACCAATTCTCTATCCACATCAATATCATACCCCCAATACCGCGTGCTTTAAGTTTGCACACTAATCTCCTGTGTGGGACCTTGTCAAAAGCCTTTTGAAAATCTAAATATACCACATCCACTGGCTCTCCCCTATCCACTCTACTAGTTACATCTTCAAAAAATTCTAGAAGATTCGTCAGACATGATTTTCCTTTCACAAATCCATGCTGACTTTGTCCGATGATTTCACCTCTTTCCAAATGTGCTGTTATCACATCTTTGACAACTGACTCTAGCATTTTCCCCACCACCAATGTCAGACTAACCGATCTATAATGCCCCGGTTTCTCTCTCCCTCCTTTTTTAGCAAGTGGGGTTACATTAGCCACCCTCCAATCCTCAGGAACTGATCCAGAATCTAAGCAGTTTTGAAAAATTATTACTAATGCATCCACTTATTTCTTGGGCTACTTCCTTAAGCACTCTGGGGTGCAGACCATCTGGTCCTGGGGATTTATCTGCCTTTAATCCCTTCAATTTTCCTAACACCACTTCCCTACTAACATGTATTTTCCTCAGTTCCTCCATCTCACTAGACCCTCGGTCCCTTACTATTTCCGGAAGATTATTTATGTCCTCCTTAGTGAAGACAGAACCAAAGTAGTTATTCAATTGGTCTGCCATGTCTTTGTTCCCTATGATCAATTCACCTGTTTCTGACTGTAAAGGACCTACATTTGTCTTGACCAATCTTTTTCTTTTCACTTATTTATAAAAGCTTTTACAGTCAGTTTTTATGTTCCCTGCCAGCTTTCTCTCATAATCTTTTTTCCCTTTCCTAATTAAGCCCTTTGTTCTCCTCTGCTGGTCTCTGAATTTCTCCCAGTCCTCAGGTGTGCCACTGTTTTTTGCTAATTTATATGTTTCTTCTTTGGACTTGATACTACCCCTAATTTCCCTTGTCAGCCATGGGTGCACTACCTTCCCTGGTTTATTCTTTTGCCAAACTGGGATGAACAATTGTTGTAGTTCATCCATGCAATCTTTAAATGCTTGCCATTGCATATCCACCATCAACCCTTTAAGTATCATTTGCCAGTCTATCTTAGCTAATTCACGTCTCATACCTTCAAAGTTACCCTTCTTTAAGTTCAGAACCTTTGTTTCTGAATTAACTATGTCATTCTTCATCTTAATGAAGAATTCCACCATATTATGGTCACTCTTACCCAAGGGGCCTCGCACGACAAGATTGCTAACTAACCCTTCCTCATTGCTCATTACCCAATCTAGAATGGCCTGCTCTCTAGCTGGTTCATCGACATTTTGGTTCAGAAAACCATCCCGCACACATTCCAAGAAATCCCCTTCCTCAGCACCCTTACCAATTTGGTTCACCCAATCTATATGTAGATTGAAGTCACCCATTATAACTGCTGTTCCTTTATTGCACGCATTTCTAATTTCCTGTTTAATGCCATCCCCAACCTCACTACTACTGTTAGGTGTCACTCACACTTTTAAAACATTGTCCTTAAAACCAAAATCCTACATTCTTGCTCCTCCCTCCCTTAATCCTTAACAATGCACTCAATTTTACATGAATTTACACTCTTCCTGCTCATTCTCACCTTTATATTTGAATCCTTCTTAGCCTCACAGGTCGAAGGGATACACAGTGCCCCAGGCATATTGGACCCAGACCAATGTTCTTGGCTCACGTTTCCAGCAATATTGTCGGCTAATTCTCAAACAAGTCTACCAGGATAATCCTCAAATTAGTCCTTTCTGGCAAACTAATATATGAAATATGAGCAGTTGTAAAGTATGTAGCCTCTCTTGCTTGTTCTGCCATTTAGTAAGATCACAGAATCTTTTATCTCAGTTCCACTTTTGTGTTTTAACCTTGAATCTCTTAATACCAAAAAAATACTTGATTTGGTCTGTGCTCCCATTACAAGCCATTCCCGTCCAGCAAACTTTGATAACAAACTGTGCTGTGGAAGACAGGCTAAGAAAATTTTGAAAATACACAAAAAAGGTTATTATTGCAACAAGTTCATCCATTCAACTGAAAAAATGATGGAACTGAAGTGTAAGTTTTACTTCCTTTCATTAAAGCACACAGTACAACATTCAAAAGATGTGTCATATGTTTACAATATTCTCACATCAGTTTTGGAAGCCAAATAAATATCTTGAGCAACTTCATTACCACTGAGAAGTCCAAGGAAAAAATTAACCTATGATATAATACAGAACCAGACAGGACTCTACGCATTTTCCCCACAGTCATTTAACAGCAAGTTAAGATTATGTATTTGGCCAAAAGTAAACTCCTCTGACAAGAAAAATCAGCTTTCTTCATGCAGCGACAGATATAAATTTAATTGTACTTACACATTTGCAGACAAATAGCAGTATCTCAAACTAGGGACTAGTTTTAAAGAGGCTGACATTGCTTGGGGAAGAATGGTATTCCATTGAGGTGAAGTGTCAGCAGCTTGTGTGTTCCTGGCACAAACGGAGGCCCATCTGTGGAGCTATTTATTGTTACAATCACACATGCCAGGCGCTCGTGTTTCCAGCCAACATTCAGCTTAACTGGGGTGTAGGAAAAGATATGTCACCTTAACTTAAAGGTAAAGGGAGATGATTAGCAGCTTGAAATCAGAGGGCTGGATGACCAAGTCTCCAAGAAGACAGGCAACTAGAAAGTAAACAGCATTCTACCCAGCTAGATCTGGAGGCTGAGCATGCTGATTAGCATAGCAAATCGACTCAATTTAAAAATCTATTTGGTTGCACATTTTAATTAAAGATGTAATATATCTAAGACATAGAAGTTAACCATAATTAATTTTTTGAGTCCTCCCAAGAATTAAGGTCATGTACCACTTTTTGTCTTTTAACTCCAGTGAATAAGGATTGTATATGCAGCCAGCTAATCTACAAAACTCATGGAAGTGCATGTTTTCACGTTAATTACAATTGTGACCTTTTTAGTGTCTGTGCCAGATTTGTGTTTCAAAAGTATTGTTCTGTTTTTGTCAAACATCATCTGTTTACACTGACTTCTGGCTGTCAGGAGGCCAAGCATATCAGCCTCAGGCCTTCACAGAAGACTTGTCATAGTACTGCCCTCTCTCCAGCCATTTTCAGCTGCTGTAATCAGCAAATTTACCATTGTTATAAGGACTAATAATAATTGTGACAATTAGATCAACAGCCACTAGGAGAGTTTAAAAATTTGTATACACCTTAAAATCTCTGTAAATAAATCAGAATCAGGTTTGATATCACTGGCTTATGTCGTGAAATTTGTCTTTGCAGCAGCAGTACGATACATAATAATAGAAAAAATGAATTACTGTAAATGTATAAAATATTCAATAAAGTGCAAACTAGAAAAAAAGCAGCGAGGTAGTGTTGACAATGTCAGTCCTGACGAAGGGTCTGGGCCCGAAACGTCGACAGCGCTTCTCCCTATAGATGCTGCCTGGCCTGCTGTGTTCCACCAGCATTTTGTATGAGGTAATGTTCTTGGGTTCAACATCCATTCAGAAATCGGATGGCAAAGAGGAAGCAGCTGCTAGTTGGTTTCAGTAACAAAACTGCAGGAGTAGTGCAAAAACAAAGCTCATCCAGAAATGTACAGATAGTCCCCGAGTTACGAATTACGGACAACTCGTACTTACGAACCGAGGAAGGAGAACGCTGTCCGCCATTTTAAGTTGTTGCTGTTGACACTGTGTTGAGTGTTTAACTTTGTATTTGGCTAAAAACTTTCTTAGTAAGATTCACCCTGACCACCCCCCCCCCCCCACTCCCCGTTCCAGTCGGCTGGTGGCACAGTGAGATCAGCACCGGGCTGGAGAACAGAGGTTTCCATGCCCAGATGATGTCGATCCAGTGACTCCCGTACCATCCGTGCTGGGTTGATATCGAGCTCACAACTCGACCTCGTAAAAAAACACTGCCACCTCCAGTTTAAATTCCCACGCAGAATAGTCTGGATGATCAAATACGCAAACCCAGCACAGCCTCCACTTGTCCCATTCAGCCTGTCTCAGTGCGGTGGCCTTAAGACCCAGCGGAGCTCAGGACCCGGCACCCGCAGTGTTTCTGTTCCATTGACGGGAAGCGATAGCGATTGAAAATAAAATGGAAATAATAAAGCGTTTGGAAAGAGGTGAGATGCCATCGGTCATTGGAAAAGCGTTAGGCTACAGTCGGTCAACAATCGGAACAATTTTAAAGGATAACGGATAAAGTGGGAAGAATGGAGCATTTGAAAGCCCTGCCCTGATGAAAACTACAATTATTACTAAGCAATGCAGTGGTTTATTTATTGGAATACACGTTTCTTAAGTGTTTTATATGCATAGAAAGGTAAAATATATACTATATACTAAGACAAATGTTTGACTGACGCTAAATAATACCGGATGTACTTGTTCTGACGTACGTACAAATCCCACTTAAATACAGACTCAGGAACGGAACTCGTACATAACCCATGGACTGCCTGTTATTTAGAAAGTATAGTCATCGAGTCATCCTTGCTGACATGTGACTCCAATCCAAGACAGTGTTGCAAACACTTAACTGGCAGGAATCCCGAAGATTTCTCTTTTGTAATTTTATGGTAATATTGCATCAATGGAATGACACAAATAACAAAAGTACACTTTATTTCAGCTCTGCCTTTTCTATTACTTCTTACTCATTTTCAGCATTAGGAAACTGATAGGTTAACATTTATTGCCCATCCAACTGTGCCACCATCTAGGCTGGCCGCAGCCCACACAAAGTGTTTTATTTTCTATGCCAGTGTTAGATCAGTCAATTCTAGAATTTTCACCTGATAATAATGAAGGTTGAACATTTATTTTTTAAAGCAGGACAATATACAAAAGCTGTCCTGACGAAGGGTCTCGGCCCAAAACGTTGAATGTTCTTCTCCCTATAGATGCTGCCTGGCCTGCTGCATTCCACCAGCATTTTGTGTGTGTTGCTTGAATTTCCAGCATCTGCAGATTTCCTCATTTTTGCAATATACAACTACCCTGATTTCAAAATTAAATACCCGTCTTCAACATTATGATTGTTTTTCAATAGTACCTGTCCTTCATTATTAAGAAACGGGATGTCATTCTCCATGGCTCAAATCAACTTGTCCATGTCCCTTTCTCAAACTGATTGAGGTCGAATGATTGAAAGGTGTTTTATGAAGAGAAATTGGAAGTTTCCAAAGTGCAGAGAGAGTGAGTCTGGGGTGATGGAAGAGGAGCTTAACGTCCTGAATTTAACATGCTACTGCCTTTAACCAGATAAGTGATGATGAATTTCTAAATAAGAAGCCATTCAGATGTTAGCAGGCAAGTCACTTACCCCAAAATCCTCCACTTCGTGCTGTTCTTAAGAATCACATTTGTATGGCTGGTCCACACAATGCTAACCCCAATATGTTAAGATAGGGTTATAGGAAAACATCTTCTTTGGTTTTGGATTTCACTGGTATTCGTTGCTCCCAATTCTGAATCTTGTCTATAATCACTGCATCATTTGCGATGAGCTGTCACAGGAATAAAATACTAGGCAGACACCAGAGTCATTTATTTATGGCACATGACTTAACTTTCTGGCCCATTAAATCTATGCCAGCTCTAGGAAAAATGCCATTCTTCATGAACTTGCTCCTTCACATATACCCATTAGCTCCCTTACTAACCACCTACACAGCTAACCCAACAACTTGCACTCTACAGTAATAGTAAAGGAAATCAACACATCATGGGCAAACTCGTATCATCACAGGGAGAAAATACAGTATGAACTCCATTACTTGGACCACTGGTTCTTATTTGTGAGTTTGATAGGAAGGTTACTGACAAAGTTCTGCAATGATATACTGAGATGATTGGCCTCCAACAACTTTTGGCTTTCTGTTATTGTTATGACTTCAGCAAATGAAGAGCTTTCCCCACGTTTCCCCAATGACCTTCTTTTTGTTTCAGCTGCAGGATGTTGCCCTGTCAAATGCTGAGATCAGGGTAATCAGGGTCATCTTAAAAAGTAAAATTCACTATTTGTGTCCGCACTTCCACCAGTGCAGAAAGTACAAATGGAGGTCATTAGTCCCACCAGATTCGGGTGCCCCTTGAAAACAACCCCCACCGCTGTCTGTGAGAAATACGTGCGTTTGCCCTGTGACCGCGTGGGTTTCCTCCAAGTGCTCGGGTTTCTTCCCACGTTCCAAAGATGTATAGCTTAGCCAGTTAATTGGTCACGTGGATGCAATCTGGTGATGGATGCTCGCTGGGCCAGAAAGACCTGTCACCATGCTGTATCTCAAAATAAACATATAAGCAAGCTTCAAGTGTAGCATCAACACAGTTCAGGCTGTTATATAAACAGTACTCGCTTGCAAAACTGGTGATACTGGAGGATGCTGGTCCTTGTGACTGGAGTCCCAAGCAGAAAGATGAAACAATTGCTTCAATGCTACACATTTCTGTTGTAGGTCAATTGCCATTTTTTCAAAAAGCACAAATGTGTAACTATGGGTAGACTTTGTGAAAATAAATCACAAACAAAGTAGTGCTATTAAAACAACAGATGTCCAAAAATTATGATTCAAGTACATTCCTCAATTTATTAAAAGACTGAGAGGCATTAAATATTAAATTAAATTTTTGCATTGCATTGTGCTTTGGATCTGAACAAAACAGCTTTAATACTAACATACTCTACAAGAACTATAGATGATTCCAACCCAATCTTAGTTGGTTTGCTGTGGAATAATTCACAGAAAAATCAATTTACACTGCACTGATTAGCACTTCAATCAGACTGACACGATCAAACACATTTTGCTGCCCGATATACATGTAAAATGGAGAGCCAAGAGGTCTCTTTGTCCCTGGAAAAAGGAGTAGCAAACTGTCAGAAGAAAATCATATAACAGCATCAATGATGTGATCCCCTCCCTGTTCTGCAAACCAATGCAGCAATTTGAACTCAAAATTCAATCAATGCAACCAACATTTTTATATGTAAAACAAAGGCTTAAAATGTAGGCAATCTCTGGGAGCAGATAGGTAGGCTTCCTATTTTGTAGAATTTTGTAGAACAAAATCCTTTAAATAACTTAATTGCACATACTTGTGAATACTCAAATAGGAATATTTGTACAGATTAACAGAGTTAAAGAGAGTGATTGTTATTATATTCGTTTTTAACTTCAATGCGGCATTCTTTGATCTTGGATTGCAATCTTGCGCCAACTCGTTGCTCTGAAACGCAAAATCAGCAGTTCAGTAATACCTGATTCAGTAATACAGTAATAAATTCAATATTAACACAAGTACAGTATGCAATCTGTGCTGATTTCCTCCAAGGTAATGTGTTTCAATTATTTTTGACAAGCTGAGATGAAGCGTGGAAGTGTTTTCCAATCTGATAACTGCCAAACAATTCAACTATTACTACCTCCTTACCTAATCTTTCTGAAGGTTTTAATCAGAAAAAAAATTTATTAAAATGTTATCCTTGTAAATGCTGTATACATTCTGATTATGGGACTAATTTTAACTTCCTAAAACAGATGGTGGGATAAAGTATTGAAATTCTAAAACAGGAACCCAATTACTCTTAAAAAACACCAACTTTCATTTTAACAACCATGAGTATGCCAACCTCGAGAAGCTGTTGTATTACTGAAATTTCCCCCTCTTTCCTCAGCGGATTGTAATTTTTGATTTAGACATACTTTCCCTTTTCAAGCCTGGTTTCCTGTCGCTTGCAAAATTACAGCAACTCAAAAGGCCAAAATGGGCTAAATCCCCAATCTGTAAATGCCGTCAATTAAATATGCCAGAAGATAGGGCAGGGATGAAAAGGAAAAAGTAGATATCTAAAGAGAATGGAGCAGCACAGAGCAGTAGTATGAGGTAACAAAAAAAGAGATTGTGACAGAACGGGATGTCGCTCCATCACAGCGGGAAACAAAGCCAAAGTACAATAAAATGCAAATGTCAAATTGAAAGATTTTTCATCTGAATGCAGAAAGCATTATGTAGATAAATTAATGAGAGGGGTGGATTTCATCTAGCACCTATCATACCAGACAAGTGCTGCGAGTCAGATGATGACGAGTGATGCCCGGACAGATCAGTAATACACACAAAAAACCATGGGAAGTAAAGGAAAATACTGCAGTGATTTTTTTTAAATGTAAAAAGGGAAAGTATGATTTAATTGTGCTTACAATATCGCAGATCACAAGCAATGCACTTAAATTAACGTACTGAATCTAGCCAAAATCCAAGAATTGTGGAGAATGAAAATTTCTTGAGTACCAGGCACGCGAAAATGAAAGACTGAGGGTAGCAGACACCAACAGAATCAACAAACTCATTCGTAAGGCCAGTGATGTTGTGGGGGTGGAACTGGACTCTCTGACGGTGGTGTCTGAAAAGAGGATGCTGTCCAAGTTGCATGCCATCTTGGACAATGTCTCCCATCCACTCCATAATGTACTGGTTAGACACAGGAGTACATTCAGCCAGAGACTCATTCCACCGAGATGCAACACTGAGCGTCATAGGAAGTCATTCCTGTCTTTGGCCATCAACTCCTCCGTTGGAGTGTCAGACACCCTGTGCCAATACGCTGGTCCTGGACTTATTTCCACTTGGCATGATTAACTTATTATTTAATTACTTATGATTTTATATTTCTACACTATTCTTGGTTGGTGCGACTGTAACAAAACCCAATTTCCCTCAGGATCAATAAAGTATGTCTGTCTGTCTGAATGAAGATCACGTGCAGACTCTGTGACAGTAGAGACCTACAAAAGGAATGAAAATCCTTAAAAAGAAACTTTATTCCAAACTGTACAAAATGCAGGCAAAAACACTGCATGTGCCAGCAGAATAGCCAAAATAGCCAGTGTCAACCAGCATCAGTGCTTGCAGAAATAAATCAGTGCAGAATGTTGTAATGTGAGTATTATTAAAAGTAAGTTAATACTACCGGGGTTGGCGGGGTTTTTACTTCCGCTCTTTTTACTCCCAGTATGCATTGTATGTAGTTCCTCCACCCAGGCCGCACGAGGTACCTGGAAACCTCTGTATTGTAAATATCATTTGCCGTCCCAGATAAAGATGCTCTTTTGGCCATCAAGTTGTCGAGTCGTCTTTTTGTAAAGTAGAAGTTACCACATAGAATAACTAATGTCAACACAGCTCCACAAATTGTTTTCTACAGATCAGTGGCTGATCTTCTTGCCTGCAGGCAAATAGGAAACCTTCCACAATAAGGATACACTAAAGATCTCTACATAGATTGTCAGGAATTAAAACTTAACAGATATACGGAGAAAACAAGTAGTGCATCATATTTACATGGTGCACAATAATTGATATAATTGGGGTAAAAGAATATTTCACAGTTGAGTCAAGCTCAGAAAAAAATTTTATTCAACTTTGGGCCTAGAATGGTAAAGTGCTTCAAATAAATAATTGAACGTGCATATACTAGTCAAAAACTAACTTGCCATTTATATTTGTTCTAGATTGAGTGCTTGTAGATTCTGAAGCAGAATACAGTAGAATAATTTTACATCCACAATCCCCATTCTTTTATTCTTTTTTGCAGCAGTTTCTTTGCATTAAACCCCTATTGTTGATAACCTTGAACTCTCAGCGAGATTACTGGATTATAAATTAACTGAATCTGCATCACAAAACTAAAAGCAAATAAATCGCTCTTCTTCCAGAACATCTGAGAAAACACAATGATAATCTCACAAAATAAGAGAAATTTTCACATGCTCTGTTGTGAAATTGCTTCCAATAAATATCTTTTATTTCACTGGTGGACTTGCAGATCTCCTGAGCTGCTCAATCTGTGGCCAATATTGGTATAATTTCTGTTTCCACTGCCTAGGTCTGGTTTGAAATATTTAAAAAAAACAGTTGTTCTCCAAGACTACAAAACCCCTTGGATTATCAAGGATGTGCTGTGCTTTAAATGCAAACTCTCCATCTCTCAAATGTCATTTAAAACCTTAAAAACATTTAAAAATACAGATTGAAACGGGTAATTCACATCATAAAAATTGAGAGATACTTTAGTGTTCTTTTGCATCAATTACAAATTCTTGAAATAAGCTTGCCATATAAGTTTTTTCATTATTTAGGCAATACACATTGTAAAGGAACCAATTAATGCTGGACTGATTTTCTAGAAATCCTATGCCAAGTCCTTTATTTTTGCCTAAGCTTTGTGCTGAATAACTAACCACTAACCCATTTAGTACAAAACTCCGGCACTCTAAGAGAACAGTATGATTTGGTCCAAATCAGGGTTGAAATAAAGTATTGGAAGCAGATTCAATCAATTTCAAAACAGAGAATTAGGATATAAAATTACTGGGCTGCAGGGAAACAGTAGGGGAATTGGAGTGACAGAACTAAAGGCAGCTCAATAGGCTCTGTGACCTCCTCTGATGTACTGTCTCTGGTTGCTAAACATGCAAGGTTCACCCCTGCATCTTAATACCGAATAAGGACAGGAAAAGGAATGTGGGAGCTACAATTCAAATTAACTTTACCAGCAAAGAACGCAAACTTTAATACTGTTTTTATATCATCTTAATGACCAGTCTTAATAACCCAAGTTTTGAGCAGTACCTTAGAAAGTCATAGCTCTCAGCACTCTGACAAACGGAATCACGGGTCTATTTTTAATCAATGTAGGATTAGTTTTTAATTTAGTAGGGGTAGTTTTTAATTTGCTCTGCAATCGAAAGCGGCTGCTTTATAACTATTTTAAAAAGCAGATAAAGTTATGCAACACACACACACACACACACAAAATGGTATCGGAACTCAGCATCTAGGCAGGTATAAACACTCAATGCTTTGAGCCGAGACCCTTCATCAGGACTTGGGCAGCTCTGGTTCGCATCCTTTAGTAAGGATCTGATTAAACTAGGGAAAGTACAGAAAAGATTCAGAAGGATTGTTTCCAGAACTTGAGGGTTTGAGTTACGTAGGAGAGACTGGATAGGCTGTGGCTGCTTATCCATGAAAGAACGAGGCCGTGGGATGACCTTGCAGTTATAAAACCTTGAAGGGCATAGATAAGGCGAATTATCAGAGTCCTTTTCCCAGGGGTAGATGAGTCTAAAACTAAACGAAATAGTGAGGGGAACAAGATTTAAAGAAGAACAGAGGAACGCATTTTTCCACATAAAAGGTTGTGGGTATATGGAAAGATTGTTGAAGTAAGTAGTAGAAGCTAGTACTCTTGCAACATTTAAAAGGCATTTAAACATTCATGGATGGGACATGGACAAATGCAGGCAATGGGACTAGCTCAGGTAAACATTTCAATTGAGCTGTAGGACCTGTTTTTTCATGCTATCCCTCCACAAGTCTTTAGTGGTAATGATAAAATAACAATGATTTCTACTTACAACCCACAATTATAAGGTTCTCTTGAAAGTTGGATTAATACAAGCATTCCAACAGGCATATACCCACCCACACCTGGTAATCAAAAGAAATTAAGTGGCTGGATTCTTGGCACATGGTCTCTGTGGTCTAGATTCACAGCAGGTCACATCGTAAAACAGCCTCAGAAATGATGGAATTCACTCGACATTTTCCTTCTGTTGTCAATGAACCAAACTAATTCCCCTTTGCTTTCAGTCAGGGTTGAGGGGTCATAATGCTTGTCTGAAGAACATTTACAAACATGAAACGAACCAGTTGGATTTTTCTTGATGGTGAGGTTTTCTCCCCACCCCACCCAAATCCTCACCCCACTCCTTCACAATGACTTCCTTAAAAACTAACAAGATACTGGGCTACATCCGAAAAAATCTTGCATTCCCTTCAACTAAGCGAAAAGAGTTTTCATCCTTGCAATAACTTGACTTCTGAAATCGTTGGGTGTTAACAAACCGTACTTTTTCTTCCAAACCAATGTCCAGAAATACTGGCCAAATTCTAAAGGAGGAAGAAAAGGAGTGAACTTACAACTCTTGAATTTTACATGACACAACAACCACAGACTACACTACGTCAATGTAAATTATAATCATATCAGGCAGACTCATAGCCTCCTCCTCACTGACAATTAACACAGGGTGCACTCAAGGATGTGTGCTTAGCCTACTTGCTCTACACTTATGACTGTGTGACTAAGCAAAGCTCAAATGACATCCATAATCTAACAGATGAAACCACAGTTGTGGTAAAATTTCAGAGGAGTTACAGGAGTAAGAAAGATCTGACGCTGGCTGAGTAGCGTCACAACCACAATCTCCCACTCAACGTCAGCAAAACCAAGGAACCGATTGTAGATTTCAGGAAGGGGAAGTGGGGAGAACACACAGCAATCCGCGTCAGTGGAATCAAAAAGGTTGGGCGCCCCTGTGTCTCAAGACGTCAGCATTCATCGTTAGAGAGCCTCTCCATCTGGGACTTGTTTGTCTTCTTCTCCTTGCCGCTGGTGGGAGATGCAGGAGCCTGCCCACCCATACTCGTGGACTTGGAGGCAGCATCTTCCTCTCCAACATCAGATTTCTGAATAGTCCATGAAACTATCTTATTATACCTTTTCTTTGCATTATTATTTTTAAATTTATAATACTGTTCATGTCTTTGCACTGCCCTATTGCTGCAAAACAGCAGATTTCATGGCACAAGCCAGTGAAAAGATATCTAATTCTGATTCAGACTTAGCGTTGGTCACATTCATGCAGTGTCCGAAGGAAGGTCAAACGAAGAAAAACTTTCAATCCCCAGTCCGAGTCCTATTCCCGTCACATTCCTGGATACTAGTCCGCTTCTCCACCACTACCACCACCCCTCCCCACCCTTGTTAAGCAGAAACGAAATGAGCAAAAAGCAGAATAACCCTTTGAAAGCCAAGAAAAGGGAACAGGTACATTTACTATTTTTTCCTCTCTGCAGCTCCACTTAATGTAACCCCACTTCTTTGTCACCGAGTGTAGTGCCTTCACAGCAAATGAAAGGAGCAAATAAAAGTAAAGGAATGCTGGGCACCGAGGTTCATCGTTTCAGACCAGACTCATCTACCATCCAAACTGCAGAGGCAACACTTCGCCGCACTACTTTGAAGAGCTGGCAAGCTCAAACATTCATGGTGGCCTCTTTTTTTTTGACCAACAGCTAAAACTTCAAGATCGTTGGAGATCAATGATGGTGAAAAGCACGTAGCGTAAATGCTACGCACGACTCAGAAATTTCTGCTGTAGCCTGAAGGACAAGTATGAAATAAATCAGGAGTTAAGGCATATTCCCAGCCCACCCTTCCAACAAAAAGACCTGGTACTTCAATTTAGGAGAAAACAGATATGCATTGACTTTTTCCTCTTTTAATCCAATTCAATTTGACATCTCCGGTTTTACACAAGCAGCTTTAATTTAATACTTCACCTCTAATGACCTCATAGCACTCATGTGAAACTTAAGTGTACTTATTTTAAAAAGTCTTCATTATCACAGTGGAGATCTCTTCAATACATTAGCCTTTTAGTCAGTTAAGAGATTGCAAGCTCAAAGTCCTCTCCTGAATTTGAATACCTATCTATGGGTGAGATAGTATTGAGTTGGGTGTTGCATTATCAGAGTAGCCACTTTTGGATCAAACACTTAATAAAGCAAATCACTGCCTTTTCAAGTAGATGCAAGAGTCCTCTATATATTTTTTCCCCAAGAGCAAGGTGACATATTCAATTATTTTCATTTACTTCACAAGCTACTATAATGTGCACAATGGCTAGTGCGATTTGTTGTAAGAGTAAAAAACAGCCCGGTTGGGAAACATTGTCACTGTAGCACTATCCTACACCCAAAGTGGGGGTCATGTTTATTCACAAAACAACGACAGCTCATTCCAACCAACCTAAGGATAGATTCTGGCCATACATTCTCGGCACCAACTAAAGCCTATCATGTTTAGCAGAACAATGCAAGCAATAGCAACACAACAACAGGATTAAAACAAGCGCCTTTCCTACCCACTCCCACACATAGATACAGAGGCCTCCAACATCAAGACAGGCCGTCTCCTGGACTCCCACCCACCACACCTGGCTCCAGACTCAGACTTGCAAACTTCCCAGGGCGGGGGTCGGCAACCCGCGGCTCCGGAGCCACATGTGGCTCTTTTACGTCTGTGCTGCGGCTCCCTGTTGCTTTGGGAAATAATTGGTTGTGGCGACCCTTTTCCTGGCACATCCGAACCGACTCACAATAAGATAGCCTACGGGGGTTTGCGAGCACAGAGCTTTGGAGCCTCTGCGCCATGGGGGGGGGGGGGGGGGGGCAGGTTGAGGGAGGCTTAAAAGTGAGGCTGAAGATTTCGAATAAAGTTTTTTTCCTTCGACTGCAGTTACCGACTCCGTGTCGTAATTTTAGCGCTGCGTGTAGCACACCGCTACATGGTCAATATTTAATTAATATGTATTTTATGTTAGTTTGTTAGTTTTTGAAATGTAAATCTAAATTTGAAGATTATGGTGATCTTGTACAATCTAAATAAGACGTTGTGGCGACGCATTTCCTGACACATCCGAACCGGCTCACAATTAGCCAGCGTTCAGGCTAAGGGAGATAGCCTACGGGGGTTTGTGAGTACGTGTCTTTTGCAGCATCCGCGCCCATGGGGGGCGGGTTGAGGGAGGCTTAAAAGCAAGGCTGTTTAGTTCGAATAAAGCTATCTTTGACTGCAGTTTACTGACTGCGTGTAGCAACCGCTACAACGTGTTTTTATCGCTGGCTGTCCAGAGGGGAGGTGCTGAAACGCTTTGTCGCGCGTCTGGAAGAAGTGAAAACTTTCCTGGGCAGCAAAGGGCTCAACTTTCCTGAGCTGGAACAGCCAGAGTGGCTGGAAAAGCTACACTTCATGGTAGACATGACAGCGCACCTGAACACGCTGAACACAGCTCTTCAACGGGGTAAGGACGTACAGCCCTGCACATGTTGGAGGATGTTTTGCATTCGAGCGCAAGTTGACGTTGCTTGCCAGAGATTTACAGAAAGGCACATTGTCTCACTTCCCCAATTTGAGAGAGTTCAAACAATGTCACGACATGATAAATTCGGAGTATTTACATTCTGCAATCATCGCAATGCAAACATCGTTTGGGAAACGCTTCTGTGAGTTCAGAGAGGAAAAAAACACATTATCCTTCCCGGTCACTCCCCTAAGCATCGATCCATCCCTACTGAATACGACTGCATTGTCAGGTGTGAGTCAACCTGAAGAAGTATGATAAATATTTTAATTGCGTATTATTTTACGTATATTCATATGTTTTCATTGTTCAGTGAAATAGTCCTTTTATTTTTCAGGTTGACAGCTGGCTGACGTTATTTTTGGTTTGCTGCTGGCGGCAAATTTAAGTTTGGCGTTTTTCATAAATACAAGAAGGACTCAAATAGACGTTGAGTATTTTACTTAAAAGTAACCTTCAACCCAACGTCTTTTTTTCGGAGTTCAAAATGTTTTTGTTGCATGCAGAAATGTAATTTCGTTTTCTCTGCAGGAGTTCATCAATTTCATAAATGCAACACATTATAGTTTGTTTATACATAGCATAAAGGCAAAACAAAACGTTGTATGCAGTGTTATTTCATTTTAAATGTCAAACGGGTTTTGCGGCTCCCAGTGTTTTCTTTTCTGTGGGAAACGGGTCCAAGTGGCTCTTTCAGTGGTAAAGGTTGCTGACCCCTGTCCCAGGGGCTTCAAGCTCCAAACAGTGATCCCAAGACTTCAACCTCAAGGCTTTGCCAATCCTCTGGGTATCAACCCCAGGACTTGTTGGATCGCAGGGCTTTGACCACCAGGCCTCGACCTCTGGGCTTGCAGACCTAGGGACTGAGTCACCGGCCTCGACCACTGGTGCCCACAAAACTGGGCAATGACCATGAGGATCACTGGTCTTTGTCCTCAACACCTGCTGACCCAATCCCACGGGGATCATTGACCTTTGACTGCGCAGTGATCCTGCCTCTGACTCTTCAGTTACTCCCCCTCATTCATGGCCCTAAACCCCAACCTGTTCCCCAACTCCCCATGTTACTTCCAAAACCATCCTTTGAAACCTAAAAAGCAACCAGCCCAAGCTACAACCACGACAGTCATTACAGTCTGGTGGATTCTTCAATAAAAAACATTAAAGCTAATCAGCCAATTTTGCAGTTCAAACACTTTGGGCAAGATTTTTAGCAGTAATTACAAAAATCGCTGGGGTTCAATATAATTTATTTGTTAAAGCGACAGCTATTTCAGGATTTCCACATGCTGCTGTCAGTGATTCAGATGTTTTTATAGATGTTGCTATTTGCGGTTGAGCACAATTATTTACACTGCAATTAGGCACAACGGCTTGAATGCTGTGAACTTAAGCTATTTACAAACCACTTCCACTATAGAATGCACTGAAAATTTTACACTCATTATACATGATCTAAACACAGTTTTAATGACGCACTCAGCCATAATTATCAGACTCCAAAAAAACTGCTTTCTATCTATATACTGTAACTCCTTCACAGCGCAAATACCAGGGAGATTGTAGCACAGGAAAAGAATGTTCAATTTGAAGAGTTCAAGAGATTTTTATGTTATTTCATAAAAAAAATTGAAGTATGTACCCATGTCTCATCAGGCTAATTAGAAAGCTCAATATTTTTGTTTTTGGGGATATTGCAAGTATTTCTTTTATAAATGAAATTCAGCTCATCTGGACGCACAAATGGGCCGGGTAGAGTAGCATTTAGCGAACGCTTTGCAGTGCCAGCTGTAAGGTCGAGGTTCAATTCCCGGTGCTGACTGTACGGAGTTTGTACGCACTCTCTGTAACCGCGTGGGATTGCTCTGGGGGCTCCAGCTTCCTCCCACGTTCCAAACGATGTACAGGTTAGAGTTGATAAGTTGTGGGCATGCTAGGTTGGTGCCTGGGTGCAACGACACTTGTGGGCTGCCCCCAGTACACATTTGGACTGTGTTGGTTGCTGACACAAATGATGCCTTTCACTGTATATTTCATTGTACACATGACAAATAAAGCTAACCTTTTTCTTTAAAGTTTCTCTGGGATCTCCGAGAACTACTGCTTCAGGGATTGCAAAATTGGAAACAGGAAGCTTGCAGGAGAGATGATCAACACTGTGAAAATTTCCCTTTGAAGTCAGAGCATACACTGATAAGGCAACAGAAACAGGCATGACCTTGCACACTGCAAATTTATAGTCAATCATAATCATTAATATTTATTGTTGTATTATACAGTGTTGCAACAGAACAAAAACAAAGCTGTATAAAAAGTTTAGCACCAAATGGGAGATTACTTTAAAGAGTTATGTTAATTCCTTGGTACCAGGAATCAGCTGCAGTGAAAATTGGGGATTTTTATTATACCCACTGCAGGTGGGGTTGGTACCAAGAGATAAATAACACACACACACACACACACCCCCCATGCTGGAGGAACTCAGCAGGCCAGACAGCATCTATGGAAAAGAGAAAACAGTCAACGATTTGGGCCGAGACCCTTCAACAGGACAGGAAAAAAAGATGAGAAGTTAAAGCAAGAAGGTGGGGGAGGGGGGAGGAAGAAGTACGAGGTGGTAGGGGAAGGGTGTAACCAGGAGAGGGGCAGAGGTGAAGTAAAGAGCTGGGAAGTTGACAGGTGAAAGAGACAAAGAGCTGGAGAAAGGGTGATGCACCATCAATAACTCTCTGAGACGTGAGGCGAGATATCAGCTTTTATTGACTGGAAGAAAGAACAAGCAGCAATTGACCACCATGCTATATCCTGGAAACTGAGGCGGGGGCTGTGTCTCCAATCGCCTTTATACTGGAGTCTGTGGGAGGAGCCACAGGAGCAGTCACCGGGGGGGGGGGGGGGGGGGGGGCGCGTCCAGACAGGTATACGTGGTTCACCGCAAAGAGGGAAATCTGATAGGAGAGGGTTGAAGCCCAGGGAAGAAAGGAAAGGGGGAGGAGCACAGAAAGAGGAGGCGGGTGGGTAAGAAGAGAAAGCGAGAGAAATAAATAGAATTGTTTCAGTAACCTCATATTAGCAGTAACCTTTTTCGTAACTGCTTGCTTCTCTAAGTACTCCTCATACAAATTAATTCACTAAGAATCCCCAGGTTAAAGAAGAATTCCTGCACACCGGTCACATACTTGGAAGATTCCGTTTTATAAGCTTAGTAATTTCTAAGGTAGGGACTTGTTCAGCACAACTTTGTGAGCCAAAAGGACTGTATTGTGCTGTAGGCTTTGTGTTTCTATTCTCTCAACACCTCGTCCTCCACTTATCTTTGTATCATCTGCAAACTTGGCTCCAAAGCCATCAACTCCATTACCAAAATTGCTTACATGTGAGAGGAACCAGCCTCAATACCCATCCTTGCAGAACACCACCAGAAACCAGCATCCAACCAGAATAAGAACCCTTTATTCCCACTCTTTGTATCTTTGTCTGTCCAGCCTGTTATTTCCTCAATTAATTTCAACAGATTTATCAGGCAAGATTTTTCTTCAAGGAGACCATGCTGACTGTGGCCTGCTTTAACATGTGCCTCCAAGTACCCCAAAACCTCATCCTTAATAACAAACTCCAACATCTTCCCAACCACTGAAGTCATTAACTGGCCTATAATTTCCTGTCTTTTGCCTCCTTTGCTTCTTAAAGAGTGCAGTAACATTTGCAATTTTCCAGTCCTCCAGAATCATCCAAGAATCTAGTAATTATTGAAAGGTTATTACTAATGTCTTCAGCTGCTTCCTTCAGAACCCTGGGGTGTGTAGCCCATCCCGTCCAGGTGATTTAACTACCTTCAAACCTTTCAGCTTCCAAAGCACCCTTTCCTTAATTAAAGCAACAACACTCATTTCCATCTCCTGACACACTCGAATTTCTGGCATACTGCTAGTGTTTTCTACAGTGAACACTAACGCAAGCTATGTATTAAGTTCACCGGTCATTTATTTGTCCCATTACTACCTCTCCAGCATCATGTTCCAACGGTCCAATATTCACTCTCGCCTCTCTTTTACTTCTTATATATTTGAAAAAACTTTTGGCATCTTCTTTTATATTATTGGCTAACTTACCTTCATATTTCATCTTTTCTGTCCTTATGGCTTTTTTAGTTGCCTTCTGTTGCTTTTTTTTTAAAAAAAAAGCTTCCCAATCCTCAATCTTCCACTAACTTTTGCTATATTATGCTTTTATGCCATCTTTGATTTCCCTTGTTGTATCATCATCCACGTGGAATAGTTCTTTATTTTTGGGATATGTTTTCTCTCTTGGGAACCAGCACCAATCCAATTTTCCCCACTCTATCTGCATACTGAAATAATCCCCTATCATAACATTGCTCTTACTTCAGGTCACATTCTATTGACGGTGTTGTTAAGAAGGCGTATGGTGTGTTGGTATTCATCAACCGTGAGACTGAGTTCAAGAGCCATGAGGTAATACTGCAGCTATACAAGGCCTTGGTCAGATCCCACTTGGAGTACCATGTTCAGTTCTAATCACCTCATTACAGGAAGGATGTGGACACTATAGAGAGAGTACACAGGAGAGATTCACAAGGATTTTGCCTGGAATGGAGGGCGTACCTTATCAGAATAGGTTGAGTGAACTTGGCCTTTTCTCCTTGGAGCAACGGAGGATGAGAGGTGGCCTGATAGAGGTGTATAAGATGATGAGGAGTGCTCATCTCCTTATGGCTGCTGCTGCTGGGCCCTGACAGGTCATTTCCCCCACAGAATTCAAAAGGTATACTTGTTGCTGAACGGATTGGCCACAGGGGATCCTCGTACTGACTTGCCGACTCCCCTCACTACTCGGGGTGGTCACCCATCTACTATCTGAAGTCTACACTCTGGGTGTGACCGCCTCAGTGAAAGTCTCATCTATGTTTTCCGCCTCCAGGCTGACCCTGAGTACACTCAGCTTCAGCTGCTCATCAGTCAGGGGCTGCAGCTGGGTGCACTTCCCACAAATGTCGTCATCAGAGAGACCGTCAGGCATCCTGAAATCCCACACTTCACAAGAGCAGCTTTCCACTGCCGGAACTCTCAAGCTTCATTTCCAGGCCGGTCACTCTAACACTGGCCCATCCCAATAATGGCCAATCCTCTTACCCCTTGCTTCTTTTTATTGACCCCTGCCAAGAGCCTAAGAGATTGTTATGATTGCATTCAGTCAGTGCTATGCGCATACAAACAACTTCTGGTGCAATATTCAGAGATTTCACCATAATTAAACAACTAGGTATCATATCAAATGAAAATTGAAGTGAATGCCAGACACAATATTTGAAATTTTCTACGTGTAATGTTTGAATAACTTAAGCACATTAGACACCACAAAAATACACACCCCTCCCCTATCCTACCTTTCCCTACACCATGGCCATTGCACCTACACACAGAACAACTTTCCATTACAATTTCCTCTGAAAGTGTAGAGTTCAAAAAGATTACTTACTTTCAAACTCTATTCAAAGATGCACCAAAATATTGGAAAACTGAGCTTTTGCATAAGTTTATACATTTTATGTCCAGCGTTTAAATACTGAAATAGCTTCCATATGTAAAATGAAAAATGAAAATAAAAATAAATGGAAGGTGGAAGTGACCCAAAAAGACATTATTATAGACAATTAGCAATTTTCATCCAATATTATTTTACATAATCAAGTGGGAATAATCATTTAAATAATACTGGATGAGAATTGCTAATCATCTGTAGTATGCCTGAATTGAGAGATCTTTTGGGTTACTTCTATCTTCCGTTTATTTGTCCCCCATTTAAACAAGTGCAAGAAGCAAAGAAAAATTAAAGGACTCATGTTCGATTAATAAAATTAGGCTTGCTAAGATTGATTTTTTTAACTTAATACAGTACAGTCAAAATAATTTGATTGTCAGAACTGGAATTGGATTTCCATCACTCATTATTTTCCAAAAATTCGTCAGGATAAAACTAAACTTATTTTAAACCAAGAAGTGCTCAGCATTTGATCTGAAAATATGCTAAGAATCTAAATGCCAAAATGCGGGAGCATCTTCACTAAGAAAGACTGCAACAGTTTAGCGTAATTATGGATGGGCAATGAACACTGGCCTTGCCAGCAAAGCCCAGATATCAGAAAATGAATTAGTAATAAAATACAAGTACATCTTTTTCTTGCTGTTGAAGTACTGGATTGAGGTTCCTCCTATGTTTTCTTCAGCTTACCCTCTGAAAAGTTTCCACAATCCATCCAAATTGCAGCCAAGAATGGTAGGATACTGAATTTACTCTCCTTATCAAATGTATGTGAAATGAGCTTAGATGGCTTCGACCCAGTTCCGATTGGACACAAGCCCACTGTGTAACATTGTCCCAAACTGGCACCGAGTCTTAAAAGCCACAATGATGACTTGTGTGGGAAACTTCACAATGAAATCATAGAATGTGCTTTTTAAGGTTCAGAATCTTTTAAAAAATAATGTTAAAGACAGGGGAAAGGGTATTACACTGCATCCATCTCAAGTTAAATTTTTTTTTGGTAATGCTAGGTATTTCATGCTTCAATAATCTCTGATGAAAACCATCTTCTGGGGCATGACTTTTATCCTTCAATATCCCTATGGAAGCTAATTCAGCGTTACACCAGCAAAAGAGAAGGTTTGATGACATTAAGTGAAGAGAGTCACAATTTCAAAATCTATTATATGGCAATAGATTATTCACAAGAGGAGCAAAGGATGCCCCATACTATGCCATAGAGCAGCACGGTGGCGTAGCAGTTAGTGTAATGTTATTACAGCATCAGCCAGTGACATGGGTTCAATTCCCCCACTGTCTGTATGGAGTTTGTACCATCACCTCATGACTGTGTGGAATTCCTCCAGCTGCTCCAGTACCATCACACATTTCAAAGGCAAACAGGTCAGCGATGGTTAGTATGATGCAGGCATGTTACATTTGCACCAGGAGCACAGCGAGCTTCCTTGCTGTCTGCCCCACCACATTCAGACTCATTTCACCGTATGCTTCGATCGACACGTGACAAATACAGTTAATCTATCTGTCTCTCTCACTCAACTACGCTGCTGAGAGTCAACTAGAAGTCAGTGCTTCCCAATGAAATCGTCGAGTCTGTCACATAATGGGTGGACTTCGACCAAACCTTCAGCACAACAGCCGCAAGAAGACTGCAGGAAAGGAGAAGATAACACAAAACTAATGAAGCACCATTCAATACTGCAATGTTTTCCAGAGACTATTAGTGCCAATGATTTGACATGTGAAACAAATTTTCGAGGCACATTACCACAGTCTGTTCATGCACAGAACAAGGACAACATTCTTTTTAATCACTATGCAGTAGTCAAGCTTGACATTTTTCTCTGTCCTGGCCAAGAAAAGGATTTGCTGTTAAGCAAGAAACATTCAGAACAAAAATTTAAATCACCTGACTATATAGCTGTGCAAGCTCTTAAGTGGAATGTGGCCCCTATTCAAAAACATTTAATGGACCGCCAGAAAGTTCCCACAAGACGCATTTTGCATTGTGGGAATTCTCAACAATACCCTGAAGACCCTCATCACAAAAGTTCCGCAAAAAAAAACGTTTCATTCAGAGTTTTAAACAACTGCACTAGTAACAGTTCCATGCCACAAAGAATATTCATTTTGTTTTAAAACAGTGACCGATATTTCAATGAAAATAAACGTCTTTCGTTTGTAATGTCTCTTTCTTATAGGCAGGACTTTAATAATCTCACAAAAAATAAATTTGTAATTGTTTGAAAACTCAATAAAAAACGTTTATAAAAAAATAAATAAATAAATTCGTATTTAAATATGCAATAAATTACAAGGACTAGGTAAACAAAACAAAATCATAACTTACAGCATGCAAAATACTACACTCAACTAATATGCTCCTTGAATAGATCCAATCCATGAAATACTAGGAAAAAATTTGGGCAGAAAATGTTGTAAACAGTCTTTAAAACTTACAAGGTCAGGTAACAGTAATCAAAAGGACATGTTTGACGGAACACATCAACATTAAATGTCAACTGTGGCATATTTCTGCTGTAGCTAGAAGTGTTTGAATAAACTTAGCTAAAACGGACAGGGGACCAAAATGTTCAGACACATAAAAGTTAAATGTACAAGGGGTGATGATTCACTAGCTGCAAAGATCTATGCACTTTCCCACAAAAACAATCCGTCTGGAGTTATTCCTTAAAATCCAAAATCTTCACATGCAACAGCAGCAAATAAATACAAAAGCAAACTTAAAAATTCCTCACACTTTTATTAAAATAGTACCCCTCCCATCCACAATACCAGATTTTCTGAATGAACAAATAGGCAAAATGCATTCTATATTCTGTGTTTATAACTCACTGGAAAAACAGATGAAAGCTGCAAGTCAATAATTTGCAGAGAATACAGCACAAATTTTCATATCTGATCTCTTGCCTATTTATCACCTGAGATTAGATCACCAAATTTACATTACAAATTTGAAAAAGAAGCAACACCCCAGAATTTTGTAGCATGTCATTCCAAACATATGTGGGTTACAGTTGGTAAGTTGTGGGTATACTATCTCAATGCCAAGAGCTACACTTTAAAGCAGCACATCACAATCTTCGCTAACTTGATTTGACTCAAACAATACGTTTCACTATATGTCTCGATGTTCACATAACGAAGAAGGCTGATGTAGTTCACTGATGGCTAAGATAACTCTTATCTACTAGGCTCTGCCTGCAAGTCATTAATAGACATTCGGAAAAATACAATCGATCAACTTCCTGAGAATTTTCTGGTTTCTCATCTGACACCAGGCCTCGACTCTTCCACCTCCTCTCTGTTGTGTCATCGGCAAATTTAACACCGTGATTACTAGGTTCTTGGCCGTGCCAGTCATGTGTGAGCAGTATATACGGCAGTGCGCTCAGCACCCACGATGGGAAGGGAGGAATGGTTGCACATCCTGACCGGCTGAGGGCTGTTGGTTAGGAAGTCAAACACCGCATTGCACAGGGGTGTACTTAGACCAAGCAGTAGGAGATTGTTCACCAAGGTCTGTGGGACAGTAGTGTTGAATGCTAAAATGAAATCCAGAAAGAGTATTCCTTGTTTTCCAGCTGCATGACAGATGATACGGCACCAATCATAGAGTGGTTCTGTCAGTAAGCAAATTGGTGAGTGCGTAGCACGGCAACAATGGAGTCTTTACTGTGCACTATTACCAGCCGTAACAGAGGTGGCTGGTTTGTCCATCAAGTCTATGCCAATTCACAGCAGTGATGTGCAGACACGAAGAGGCCAGGTTCAATCGAGGTCAATCAAGCTATGCACCCGTATATCTGCTCCACTATGCAATCCTAAAATTAGCTCTTTGTGTTTCTGATCAACAGCTTGATAACGCTAAAATTGATAGGTTAATGAAACCACATTATGTTAAACACTATTGATGCCCACTTCAGGGGAGAAAATCTGCAAATACGCAAACTCACCACAATGAGGTTAAAATTTGCACACAGTATAAACATTAACCTGCTTTATAGCGAGGAGTAAGACTGCAAAATACAAAGCGCCTTGGTCTGCTGGGCAGAAAGTGACAAATGGAAGAGCAAGAAACTGAGTGACACAGGGACAAAGGAGCCTTGGAGAGGTCATTAAAATGATAGCAGGACAGGTAAAACACCATACAGGATCTTTTCCTCTATTAGAAGAGGTGTGGATACAAGAGCAGGAAGACTGTTCTGGGAGGTGGGTTATACAGTTCAACTATCAAGTACGTTTCTGATCACAGCACTTAAGAAGGAACAAATGTTTCCAATGACATGGCTCAGGCCAAAAGAAATGTAGCTATGACATGCATTTGGGGAGGATGACTTTTTTGGAACACTGGAAACCGACTGCTGATTTAATTTGAGGTGTATAAAATTATGTGTAAAGATAGAATAATAAATAAATGGATAAGTTGCACTATTTTTGCCATTCACAGTAATTTTTGTCTTGCTCAATTTCATGACATGCGTCAGCGATGATGCACTCAATTCTGACAGCCATAATGTCAAAGAATTAGAACAGATATACTGCATGGAACGTTACTCCCAACTCAGTCACCCTTCCAAAGTCTCCTCACAAATGTATGGAGACTAGTAACGAGATGCTCCACAAATAACAGACTGACACTGTCCCCGTCACAGAATCAGAGTGCCTGACTCCTCTATTACAATCCTGGACTACACATCCCTTCCCACCAAAGCAGACACACCAGAGTGGTTCACCAGCAAAGAGAGAGTGGCCCAGAAGTCCTCAACGTGGATTGCAGAACCTCAAAGCGACATGTTAGACAAGGAAATTTCTTGACTGATACCTACCAAACTCCCTCAGTGTGGAGATTAGTTCTCCTCCTTGGCAAAAAAAAACACTTGAAGTGCTTAAAATAGCAAAAGGAGAGAATGTGGGCAAGAGTCTTCAGTGTCTGTCACTTTCAAGTAAAACTCACCAAAGCCTGGCTCGCAGCTGTCAGACTGGGCCTACAGCAGGTGCTGAGTGAAGCCAGGCCAGGAATAAATCCAGTTAATCTCTTCACCAAACTACCAATGGGAAATATACTCAGTGGCCAATTTATTATGTTCAGTAGGTATTTCTGTATGTTTGCGGTCTTCTGCTGCCCTACCCTGTCCATTTTAAGGCCCGATGTGCTGTGCATTCAGAGATGCTCTGCTGCACATCATGGTTATTTGAATTTTTGTTGCCTTCCTGTCAGCTTTAGCCAGTCTGGCCTGTCTCCTCTGACCTCTCTCATTAACAAGGCCTTTTCATTCACAGAACTGTCGCTCACTGGATGTTTTTTGCTTCTTGTACCATTCTCTATAAACTCTAGAGACGTGAAAATGAAAGATCAACAGTTTCTGAGATATTCAAACCACCATGTATGGCACCACCAATTATTCCACATTCAAAGTCACTTAGATCACGTTTCTTCCCCATTCTGATGTTTGGTCTGAACAACAAATGAACTCCTGACCATGGCTACGTGCTATGATGCATTGAGTTGCTGCCACATGACTGGCTGTTTAGAATATTTACATTAATGTACAAGTGCACCTAAATAAAAATGGCCAGTGTACACCTGTTCGTGCATCAATAATAGGGGTAACCACTTATGCAGACAAAGTCCCATGTTTGTAGACTACACCCACCACTGAATAACACAATGTCTCCATCATGCTAAATGAGACAGAACCAAGATCTAACAGCTCTAAACTGGGCATCCATGAGACTCTCTGGATAATTCAAAGCATCAAAGGCAAAGCATTACAAACAGTAAGCTGTGGCCCTGCACATCCCTCATTGAACCATTGCTGCTAACTCAGGGGATCAACACCAATCCAATGAGCTTGGATGGGAATTCCAGGATTGATAACCAGCTTGAACTGCCAAGTTGATGAAGCTGTAACACTGAACTGACTACATGCATGCTACAAACAAAAAACACTAAATGCAAATCTAATTGATCCCCAAACCCAACTCCAAATATAAGCCCCGCCCCGTCACATCTATCGTTAAAAATGGCTAATTTAAATGAGAGAAGATGATTCAAATACCTCCTTGATAATAGCAGGGCTCAGCATGTGAAAGTTGAAAACTGAACTTTTACAACATGTTCAGTCAGAAACATTGTGTGGATGATCCAACTTGGCCTTCTCTGCACATTCCTACCATCACAGAGGTCAGTCTTCAGCCAGCACAAGTTATGTCATTTACAATCAGGTAATAGTTGTAAGGATTGGACATGCCAAAGACTACAAAGCCAGACAACACACAGCTTTGGTATTGAAGACCTGTGCCTCCAAAACTAACTTCAAGTCAAGCTAAAATACAGTTAAAACACAGGCATCCCATCCACATAAAGCAGGGTACAAGCAATCTGGCAATTACTCACCCAATCAGTCAAAGTTCTGATTGGCATTTGATGAAACCATCAAAAATCCTTTCAAAAAGCATTTACTGGCCAATAGCTTGATGCTCAATATAGCTTCAACCTAAACTACTCAACTCCACATTACGGACGGAAGAGCTGGATTCCAGATGCCTATTCGAACAAGTGTGGCATCAAGGAGCCCTGAAAAATAAAACACTTCAGTGACTGGATGAAGAAAGATCGCTGTGGTTGTTGAGAGTCAATCATCTGCAGTTCCAAATATCAATACACTGGAGTTCCTCAGGTAGTATCCTACAACCAAACATCTTGTGCTTCTTCCTTAATAATTCAATTCGTACCTCTTCAACAAATGTAGTTTGCTTTGAAAAAAGGCAAGATCTAGACAACATTCTGGCACAATCTTAAAAGTGGCTAATAATATTTAGGTGCCATACAATGGCCATATCCTAGAGCAGGAGTGGGGAAACTTTCTGAGAACATATGCCCAAATTGGCAATGATCTCCTTCAAAAGATTTCTCTCGCATGCAATGGTAATTCTAAGCAGATATTACCATAACTAATGAAAACTAATTATGGACTTCTTTTAAAAAAGAGGATGAGTCCTATTGCTTTTTATGTGCATTCATTGCTTTACTATTAAAATATAAACATAAATAAATGAGGCATTTTAGAAAATGATTAATATTTTAAAAAGACAATTGAAAAATATAATGTGTAAATAGTATTGGTACTGGAAATGCTTACTATCCAAATACTAACACTAGGTCCGTGAGGAGTTCAAAACATATCAACCAATACCACTCGTCCTCGCAAAAGTCCAGTCGCCACCTAGCCAGATGAGATGTTTCCTGTGAAAATATCTCATTGCTCTTCATTTGTAAAAAAAATTCACTGCTTCATTTGACAATAAATGTAATCATTATGTATGTTATTATGGATGGAGGTTTAAAGAATCAAGGTGTGGCCCCTGTGTCATGTGCCACAAATTTTTTGTGTGTATTCTTGGGTACATGCTATAGGTTCACAACTCCTGATGTAACGCAGAGTCTAGCCATTTGCCTGGTCATTGAATGGGATTAGCATTACCAAATATGCCTGCATCAGCATTCTGGTGTCACCATTAATCAGAGGCTAGATATCCCCCACTAACGTACTGAAGACCACGTACAAGTCAGGTGTGTGACTGAATAGTTTCTGCTTTCCTAGCTTTGTGCCAACAACATAGAATCTCAGTATTATCTAATAACAAAGCAGTCTACCTAATGGGAACTCTGTCCAACATCAAGGTATTCATTTCCTCTTCTGCTAGCACACTGTCTTCAATACACATCATCTTCAAAATGTAGAAGATGACTTGCTTTTATTGAAGCATACAGTGTAGTGTGTCAGCTGCATAACAAGCGACACAGTCAGAGGTTTGTGTTGCGGGCAGCCCACAAGTGACATATCATGCTTCCAGTGCCAAAATGGCATGCCCACGGCTCACTAATCCTAACCGTACATCTTGGGTATGTGGAAGGAAACCAGAACACCCAACTCTGAAATCTCTTCCTAAACCTGCAACCTCAGCCACTGAGGACAGGTGCACCAGGAGCACGAGAACACCACTGCAGATAGTCCTTTAAATTGAGCACTATCATGACTTGGAAATATATTGTTGTTCCGACATCATCTCTGGTAAATGGCAAAGAGGTTTATTATCGGCATTTGTATTGCGGTACAGTAAAAACTTGTCTTGCATACCATCCATACAAAGCAATTCATTACAATAGTGCATTGAGGAAGAACAAGGTAAAACATAACAGAATGCAAATTAAAATGTTACTGCACAGAGAAAGTCCAGTGTAGGTAGACAGTGCACTGAAAGGTCAAAACAAGATTAAGGTAGGTTGTAAGGTCAAGAGTCGATCTTATCCGATGAGGTAAACATTCAACACAGTGGGATGAATGAGCTGTCCTTAAACCTGATGGTAAGTACAGTGGTTAATTGGGCCATCAGATAATCAGAGCAGCTGCTTGTTCGGGACAACTCTTAACATACAGAAACTAATTGAGAAAATAGCCGGGACTTACTTCATTTACTTTGAACACTACTCCTCTTATTTGGGACAGGAGACTGTCGCTGAACAGTTTCTAACCAGTGTCCAAGGCCATTAGACGCGACACTCTGCTTATGGAAATTCTTAAATAGCGTCAGTTGCGTGTGCTTATATTATCCATTTAGACCGACAGACACCAAAGCAGTGATTCTTGTTTATTTTAATTTTTTATTGATTTAAAAGAATATTAGACCTTTGCCAAGACGCCATGGAA
Organism: Hypanus sabinus; assembly: GCF_030144855.1. NCBI lineage: Eukaryota > Metazoa > Chordata > Chondrichthyes > Myliobatiformes > Dasyatidae > Hypanus > Hypanus sabinus. The sequence continues at coordinate 46,660,210 of NC_082710.1, forward strand.
AATGGCGATACTAGCCAAAAAAAAAATGTACCCTTCCGGACCAAATTAAAAGCCAAGCACCAAACATCAGTCATCGTCAGCTGTCAGAGTTTATTGGAGTGCCAATATCTACAATTGCACACTTGATACATCAGCAAGATAAACTAAAAGGAAACTAAAAGAAGAAGAAAAGGAAATTATTGCCTACTGGGAAAAGCATTAAGCCTAGATGCTTTAATGAGCTAAGAAGGGATAGTTCACCTATCTGTGCTAGGCGTCTGCAATGAGTTCGTTCCTTTACAGTCAATAAAAACACAGCAGCATACACTGGATGAATTCCTCCACTGATAACTATTAGGAACTAATGCACAATTTTATAGTGCTGTAGTAGTATTTTAATTTGTTCTGTATTTCATTTAAATATATAATTTGTTACTCAGATAAATGGTAGTTTGCCTTTTTGATACTTTCTTTCAAAACAATTTCCATGAAATTTCAGTTAATTGGGACAACCCCTTAATTGGGTCAAAATATATTAACATTTGCCAATGTGTTTCAATTAACTGGAAACCACGGTCCTTTCAGGCTTTTGCATCTTCTGCCTAATAAGAGGGGCAAGAAGAATGTCAGGGGTTGGTGGGGCCTCAGGTGGCAAGAAGTATTGGCAGAGTCCATGGAGGGGGGACTGGCTTCTGTGATGTACTGAGCTAGGTCCACAAAACTCTATGAGCACAACCTCTTATGATCATGGGCAAAGCAGTTACCATACGTGATGCATCAGGATAGACTGCCTTCTATGGTGCACTGTTAAAAATTGGTGAGCATCAAAGGAGACATGCCAAATGTATTCAGCCTCCTGAGGAAGTAGAAGTACTGGCAAGCTTTTGTGGTTGGACTAAGGGCACTGGCGATGCTCACTCCTAGAACTTGAAACTCCCAACCTCAGCATCATTGATAATAAATAGGAACATGCACAATGCCTTTCCCCACTCACCCCCAAATTTCCTGAAGTCAATGCTCAGCTTTTAGTTTTGCTGAGATTGAGGAAATGATAATTGTCATGACACCATGTTACTTGGCTCTTGATCTCCTTTCTGTACTCTAACTCATCTTTATATGAAATAGACCCCACTACGTTGGTACCATCTTCAAACTCATAGATGGAGCTCGAGCAGAATACGGTCACGCAGTTGTGAGCAGAAGTAGAGAAGGGGGTTATGGATGCAGTCATGTGAGGTGTTAGCATGATCTACCAGTCAAAAGCCACGGCCTCTGTGTTAGTTATCGACTGGCCTGTATGAAGAAGCTACAACTCTTCTATTCACTGCCCCTGCCACGGTACCAGCTTCTGGCATCAAGGATCCTCCAGCAAATAAATGTAGTGTGTGTGGAGCTCTTGCTGGCTCACCAGCAGACTGAGGATCGTGTGAACAGTGCCAAGGGGAGTTTGGAAGTGTGCTGCAGGTAAAGGGCCTGTGCTCACACTTACCCTGTGTAATTTGAAGTTTTGGTGAACGTTGTAGTGTTCTGGCTTTGTTGTGGTAATAAATGGTTGAAAACCTAACCATCTCAAAGAGGAGAAAATCTGCAGGTGCTGGAAATCCAAGCAACACACATAAAATGCTGGAGGAATTCAGGCCAGGCAGCAGCTATGGAAAAGAATATCATCGACACTTCGGGCCAAAACCCTTCTTCAGGACGCTTGAAAAACCTATCCATAGTTGCTGTCTTCTATCTCCTCTTCCAAATCCGCAAACTTAATTCCTTGAAACAATTAGGGTAGTCTGCAACAACTCGAATAGAAAGGAATAGAAGATGAAAATGTTTCAAAGTACTGTAGAAGTAAGAAAGAGAACCCCCTCCCCATGTGAGGAATGCTGAGTCCCAGGGTGGAGCGATAACAGTGCAGGATTTGGAAGTCTCGATACCCTAATGCAGGCCACAACACACCGATGGACTGTCAGACAAGTTGGACCCACACAGGGTGAAAATGGGACACCACATTGTACATGAGCTGAACAAGGTAGGATTCCCAGTTAGCAAGAGGGGAGATCTTTGACTCCTGGTGACCATCATAAAGGAACAGTGTGAGACAATTTCATGGAAAGAGCAAAAAATAGAGAGCCTTAAAAACGAACTGGAAGTGTGGAACCAGCACTATACCACTAAGGGAGGCTGCCCAGTCAGCACTGCCACAGACTAAAGAAGTGGAAGACAAGGGTACCTAAACAGTGGCAATTAGAATCTGCCCAAGGGGCTGTCTAGTTACCAGACATGTTAAAAGTCCAAGCCTTGATGCTGCCGGGAGAATTCTGACATGGAGGTATCTGGCTGATGAGGAGGGTGGGGAAGAGAGGTTAGAGCAGAGTGCTGTAATTCCCCTTCACAATGATCACCTTCCCCCTTATGCAGCAGAGCCAGTACAGGCTAGGCAAGTGACCGTGCAGTCTCAGAGCCGATGGGACAGGACAGGATGAGGAAGAGAAACATGGGGTGGATAGGATAATGGGCCTCTCAGGGACTACAATAATTAGTTTTCCGCTAAGGAACCGGCGGACATGGGGGGGGGGGGGGGGAGCTTCTGGCCACGTGGCTACTGAGGATATGGAATACAAGGGGTGATTTTATCTAATAGAGAGACAGGTGCCTGGGGTGGGGGGGTATCATCCCATCATGCTGCCCACTTCCTGAGGGGGTAATGAGTTTCAATGGCAGTTAAGGTTAAGTAGCCCTCCTTTCTTGAATGGGAATTGAAGTGTTGGGAGGAGCGTTGTAGAGCAGAGGAAGGGACTGAACCCCTTTGCCAGTGGGCTTTAGTCAAAGGTATGCACAATGGTGTAAACTGACCACATCCATGGTGGGGTACCAGGCTGAAACAACAGCTCCCCACTTAAAAGCGGTTGTGCTGTTCCAAAGAAAAGGGATACTTTAAACATAGCCATCAGATTGCAGGAAGGTTTCGAATATGTGGCAGGAGTTGCGTGTAGCCAAGTATGTAAAGTAATAAGCAGAACTGGAGTGTGGGGGTGTCATCCCCCGAACCCTCCCCCAATCATGGTCCCTTCTACTTCTCGCAGGATCGCTATATGCGTCGCTGGAGATTTTACAAAAGACTACAGCTGATCTGCAGCAGCAGCTTCCTGGCCCCACTCACACTGGGAGGGGCTCACTCACTCCAAAACGTCCCCCTGCAATCAAGTGTGAATGGCTTGCACGTTTCAAATTTGAGAGTGTGTGTGACCACATGCGAGTTCACCAGTGGGAACGTGTACGCGTGTGTGAAATGAGTGCAAAGACTGTCGTGTGTTTGCTCAGTTGATAGTGAAAGTTTGAATCATTACAGAAGGTGACCAACTGAAATATTTTGCTACTCTGTGAAGTGAATTTGCAGCTCATATATTTTAAGAGGCTGTGCCATTAAGGCATTATGTGAATGTGTTAAAGTGTCAGGAATCCACCACACCCATCCTCTCCCAGCCAGCCATTTTTTTTCTTTCCCTTTTTTTTGGAACATGTGTTGAAGTTTTTCACTGTGGAAATTAACTGTTTATTCTAAGTTTTGTAGTTACTCAAAGGTTCTGAAGGAAGAAAAGTACAGGCATTGATTTTTGTTATGCCTTATCTGTGTTTTTAGTTTATGTTCCTTAATTTGTTTTCTACGGAATTGATTTTAGAGAGACAGCGACCTGGATTCCACACTGGAGATGTGGAATCAAGGTTAAGGTGACAGAAATCTATGCACCTCTATTGCGGATATGAGGTGCCCAGAGTGAAATGGGCATTAGGGGTAATTGGTCATTGGTGGACAGTTAAATTGGGAATTTGGAATTGACATTTTGGAAAATTGGAAGATTTGGGGGACAATCCTAAAAGTAGTTGGTTTTGCCGACAAGACTGCTTCATGTTTAAATACCCAACGACTAACGAGGAGGGAATGCATTTGTCTCCCTACATTGCAGAATAACAAAGTGATGGACGTTTACGGCAGTGGTGATGACGATGACCCTACAACATGCTCTTGCTGATGGTATATGGATTTGCAAATCCCACTAATGTTTCAGATTGCTGGATATGCATAAAGACTCCAACTTGTGCTGACAAAATGGAAAAGGACTTTTGGAGGGGCTTGGCTAGCTTCCCCAGCTATGGCCTTCTGTTTTGGGGAAAGTGTGGAAGAGGTAGTCCATTTTAACCAACCTCACCTCATAGTGTGACCACGGCCCTAAAGAACTTGACCTTGCGTCATCTCCGCTTTAAGGCCTGGTATTTCCCTGCTTACGATTTATCTAATTGAAAGAATGATTTCCCCACCCAACAAGGAAGGAAAAGGAATGTTGGTGTAGGTGATGAGCACAGGTCCAGTCATTGGGATATAGTGAGTGTGGACAGAACAGTATCCTGGGATGATTGTTCCTACTCCAAATGGAGCCATGATGGTGGGCAGTGAATGGTACTTAATGGGTATGCAGCTCCCATTGCTCCCCACGGGGTGCTATGTGTGCTGCTGTCTGAGTTTTGTGGCCTGAATGAGCACCCTGGCCACGATGATCAGCGAATTCGAGGCGTTTCACAGAGGCAGGAAGGGGTTTGATGACAGCTTTTTCTCTGGAATGATATGGCCAGGTTGTCCCAGGAAATGATACTTCATGGCTTCCACAATGGAGATAGAGGACTATGAGACAGCCACGGCAGATGGAAAATGCATTAATCAAGTACTGGCAGAAATGGTGGCCATTCAGACGGTCACATTGCAGAATCGAATGGCCTTTGATTACGGGTTTGCAGAAAGAAGCCATTACTGGAGTACCTGACGAGTCGGGGAACAGTACTCACCTAGTTGATCACATCCGCTATTCAGTGAATGCCCAATTCCAATAATAATCTACAAAATATATCCAGTTGCTTGCCTAGATTAATCTGACAGCACCAGCTAAATCTGTTACCTACATCCAAGTGACAACAAGGGAAGCTGGTTTTCAGGAACATCTACAGATTCCCACCCAAACTGTATGCCATCTAGCCCTCGAAAATAAAATCATTCCTTCAGTGTCATAGAACATCATATTAACAGCACTATAATAACCAGAAAGACTCAATCACACCTTCCAAAAGGCAATTAAGAATGAGCAACTGATGGTCTTGGCAAAACAAAAATTAAAAACAAATTTTAGAGTACAAACTGAATGCTGGGCTGTTCTGCGCTTACCTGTAAGATTCGGAGCACGTGCAGAGCAGGACACCAACTGCACCTACAGTACCGTGCAAAATCCTTTTTGCATCATGAGAAATATGCTCAAACACAAGAGATAACGCAGCAATAATGAGTCAGACAAGAAGAACTCCAGTACATTCAGAACATGCCGTGAGCCAGGAAAAATACACTCAGAATTAACAATTTGATTCCAGCACACAGGGTTCAATGCTCGCTTCTCTTTAGTCTGTGTGATTGCAAGACCATCAATGCTATTCCAAAATGGCTATGAAAGGGCAAGAATTAGCAAACAGGAAAGTGGGGGAGGTGGGAGGGATGATAAATGAGAAAATCCTGACAGTAGGCAGGCATCCAAACCAAATTCTATCTATTCGCACAATCAGAAAAGCATTTTCCTAGTATATTCAGTGCCAAAGATTACAAAGTCCCCATACATATGCTAAACAGTATTTTCCACTAACATAATAACATTCTATTGATGAAGCCATTTATACAAATGCTTCACTTTCCTAATCAACTTCAGGAATCTATTCAGTCAGCCATGCCTATATCCTCAATCAACATGAGTGGTCAATTCAAGTCCATATAAATCACATACTTTGACTTTGATTTTAATAATCAGACCCACCTTGCTTCTAGTTGTATAGGTGTCCTGAGCAGTGGACTAGACTTGCAATTTATTCAAGGTAAAGAAAAGGCAACAACACATTCCACAAACATTAGCTGCATCTGTAGACAACCCTCAAAAGTTCTGTCCTCTCATATCAAGAGTGCAAAAAGTAATTTACGAAGAAATTTTTTTGAATTTATTTTCCCCTTTTAAGCTGAAATATTCTGATGTTCGATCCTTTACCCAATTTGGCACCTCAGCTTGCCTCCAGCCGTTATTTGATCCTAATGAACATCATTAACAACAAGGCTGACCCTGACACACACAAAAAAATCAGTATCTGGCCATTAAGTTGATCTTTCTCCCATTAGATCAGTGATGAGGCAAATAAGAGTGCCATTAACAATGATATTAAATAATATATAGAATTAATAATTTTTCTCTGTGATTACTAGGCTGGCAGATTCTCCTCAGAATAAAGTTCTAAGATTGTCCATATTGTATATTAATGTCATACAAGTAAAATTGTACCTATTAATAAGTCGATTCAAAGGTGATTCTTCTCCTAACAGGAGAAACATGGGCTGAACTTCCTACTTCACAAACAGCTCCATACAACCAGATTTTTGCCACAGAAAGGTATTCCTGAAGCAGCTCTTTCTTTGAATATTGGTGGGGGTATATACAGTATGTTGGACTTAAAGGGGGGGAAAAAAAACACTAAATTTTAAGATCTGCATCAAGGTGAAGCATAGCAGACACCGGATCAAATGTTTGGAAGGCCAACCGTGAGATGATGCCAGTGCCAGAATTCCGAGGCAAAGGACCGTGTAAAAAGCAGTAATCCAGAGCATCAGCAACATGGTAAACCAACTCCCATTATTAACCCCATTGACCTGACCTGTTTCCAGGTAGCTTCCAATAGAAAAGTGTGACCTACACTACAGCCATAACAGAGTTCTGCAGAGATCAGAGGAAATTCAACACTACATCATTGATCGATTCGACAAGGTGATCACTTGCTTTATCAAAGAATCTATAAAATAAAAACTTTAAAGGAAAGAAATTGAATAGCGTTGAGACAATTATATGAGACAGCGTCCATTATTAAGGACCTCCAGCACTTTTCCCACTGTTAACATCAGGTAGGAGATACCTGAAGGCACACACACAGCGATTTAGGAACAGCTTCTTCCCCTCTGCCATCCAATTCCTAAATGGACATTGAAGCTTTGAACACCACCTCACTTTTTTAAATATACATTAATTCTGGTTTTGCACATTTTTAAAAAATCTATTCAATACACATAATTGATTTACTTATTTATTATTATGTTTTATTTTATTTATAATTATTTTTCCTCTCTCTGCTAGATTATGTATTGCATTGAACTGCTGCTGCTAAGATAACAAATTTCATGTCACATGCCGGTGATAATAAAACCGATTCTGGTTCTGAGAATTACAACACACAGAACCCCAAAACAGAAACCACAGCCCTGGTGAAGGAGATGCACAAAACCAGACCTCAAGGGAGACTAGAGACTGGGGGGTGGGGGCAATAATGATTGAAAGGGAATTGCAGAGATAAGACCAGGCAAAATCCACAGACAGATGCAACGTTTTGAGCGAGCACAACGCAGGTCAATAAGGATGGACGACAGAAAAGCAAGATTTGGGATGGGTGTATTGATCATCTTTTTAAAAGAACCTTTAAACAAAATGTTTACTGTATATTCAAAAGCATTTTCACGGCAAACATAGCATAATTCAAGAAATGTTGGAATACCAACCAAGTATTTGAATTAAACAGGAAAAGTGTCATGATTACATACTGACAAAGCATACTGTATCTGATGGGCTTAACTCCCGATCAAATGTGATTATTTTTCATGTTTGTAGTGAAAAACCAAGTAATTATTGCAAAAATATAAAGAGACTGAAGGGTTCTTCATGTAACCATGCTCTCTATCATAGCTATATTCCAGTTACTTGTTCTATAACACAAACAGTCCAGTTATCAATGACCCTACTACACATGGAAAAGCTGTCTCCAGTCAATAACCCCCCGCATTCACCCCCACCCCTTCTTACCACCCCACACCCTCCCCAAGCAAGGCATGGTGAGATCAAAAACCTCAAGCATCAAGGGAATAGATGCAAATGACATACCTCACCATCCCAAAGGCACTGTCTGATAGAACAGTGGCACTTTGCCTTCCTTTCATCATACAGTCATTATATTCCACTAAACTTAATAAAATACATTTATTCATCAGCAAATTTGTGGATGGTTACAGCTGAAGCTAATAACTGAAATTAAAAGGTATAGCCAATTTCAACACAAGTTTAGGATCAAACACTGCTCCTTAAATGTTTTATCTTTATAGAATATTGAATTTATTCTTAAGTTTTACATAATTGTCAAATTTACATAAGACTTTATAATGGAAAGCTGGTGGGTAAGTCATTAAATTTAAATGACACAATTAAATTTTCAAGGCATCATAAAGCCATGAGGTCAATACCCTTCTTGGTAATAACATTTCAAACATATTGCCTTTCAGTAATATTACTAAGATTGAATAAACTTTCCAGAAACGTTTACACATTTGATACCAAAAGGAGTACATTTAGAAACAGTACACTTTTTGAGTGTAAAGCAAATCAAAAAACAAGCAATCATGTTTATCACAGATAACTTCAAGTTCCTGTTCGCATCTTAAGGCACCGAGTGCAAAAGGCTGAAGCTCCGAATTTGGTCCTGATCAAACCACTGATTGTGCAGTGGAGTAACTTTAATAAACTTTTGATTTGTATACCAAGCATGTAAAGAAAGCGGTGTTTTATATAAATAAGTCCCTCCTTACTTATATTTATTTATCCTCCTCTCCTTTCAATGATCTTGCCTCCAAGCCCCTCGCCACCCCATTTCAACGGCAACCCAGAAGCAGGCAAACGACCTGCTCGCCGGTCTTTGTTGCTGTGGTATTCAAGCTGCCTAGTAGTCATAGCAAGCTCGACATGCATTCAGGCGAAAGCACCTAACAGCAGCCTCAAGCACGCTGGCTAAAATCGCCAACGTGCAAAACCGCTGGGGATTGCTAACATAATTCAGATTTACACCGTACTGTAATCCTTTTATCTATAACGTAATATCAACATAAATTTCATATGAGAAAAACTCGCACCTAAAGGTCCCTTAAAATAGAAAGCTGTAATCCATGAGATATTTAATTCCTTAGAAATATCCTCATTTCTTCCACACCGAAAGTGTTATGGTTAGAAGCAATGTAATCTCTGAGCGTTGAACTGCAAATTTTGAAAGCAACTATTGCAAAAATCCAACTCCTCCGTTTTTAACAGATTTCAACAAATAAACGTCGAATCGTGCCACAATACAAGCAATTTCAAAAGCATTACGGGCTGCCCATTTTTATCTCACGTGTTCCAGCAACACTGGAGTCACAAAGGTAAATGTTTGACCAATTGTTTACTCAAAAGTGCACTGACCGTGTGATTCAAATTGATCCCATTGCAACCACAAATGTATCGAAGTTTATTCAAAAATGTTAGAACATCTGCGCGCCAACAAACGAGGAGCAACGAAGTGTGTCTCAATAACTTAAAGCTGGGGCTTTAAATTGTAAAGAGGGAAAACCTGAGGGGTGCGAAGTCATTTCGGGTTCAACAAAACTTTAAATAAAACGGGGGTGGGGTGGGGGGGAGACCGCGAGACACTTGCTTTTCTGGCAACAACTGCAAGAGAACTACTCGAAGCGGCCGAGCATGCAATAACTTACCGGAAAAAAAACCGAGGAGGAAATGTGAAGCTATTTCAGCAGCTCTCCAGGTTCCGCCTCGCACTATGGCCGCCGCGAACCGGGCTGGCTTGGTCTCGGCGCTCGGAGCTGGATCCCTGCCCCACCGCTTTAGTGCATCCTCTACCATCTGCAACAGGTCGATATCTTTTTTTTTTGTTCCTAGTGGTTTTTTATCCCCCACGAGGTGTGCTGGAAGACTAGACAGAGTCCGGCAGTGAAGCAGAGATAAAGTTTCGGCTATTTGAGACCAGTCGCAGCTGCGGCCAACACGAACAGTTCATCTTCCACCCCCACCCAACGTACGCCCCCTTTTGCTTTCAAGTTTCTTGCCACCCAAAGCCATGTGCGGTGTTTTCCTGTGCAACATTGATTTTAAAAGCGCTTTTTAAAAATTGAAATGACCAGTGCTCAATATTACTTAAACGGCAATGGCCTTCGGAATTATATTGGTTATATTTTTAAGTAAGAATATGTAGTTATTTCTTTACTTATCTAGTTATTTTTAAACACTAGATTCCTGGACTGGCACAAGGAGAGGACCGTAAACTTGGACATCTATCGAAATTTCATATCATTCCTATTGTGTGATACAACCAGGAGTGGGGTTAGGTTGGTTCACCGAGGTTGTTGTTGCCAGCTCAGTGTCAGATTGCAGCCATTTGCTAGCAGAAGCAATTTCTAGTTAACTAGTAAAACTATCATTATTACATATTGCCCAAAATCTGAAATGCAAAGTTAACTCACGATGGGAAATGTTATAAATTCCTTCACCACAGATACAGACAGCTCTCCTTCCAGACAGTGCCTGGACAGTGCACTCCAGCCCGGTGAAGACTTAGCTGTCCGGATGTGTGGAGATGGATTGGGTGTATATTCTGTGTCAAACATTTGGGTTTGGATTGGGCTAGGTCAGGATGTCAATGGTTACCGAAGGTAGGTTGGGGGGGGGGAAAGACCCCCATTGTGGTCTTGGTTCCAGTTCAGGTCAGGTTGTTCTACCAATGGGTAAGATGTAACTCCCAGTTCTTTAAATGGGAACTATCACCAATACACAGGGAGCAGTCCAAGTGTAAAACCAGTCCCATTCACTGAATGAAAAGATGTAATGCGTCCCTCAGCAGTTCAAGCCACTGCTGTGGAGAGAGAAAACTGGACTCAAGAAACATAATTTAACTTCTCGTGTATCAGAACTGTAATCAAAGTTTAAAACATGTCCATATTTTCATACGATATAGGACATCATTAAGGCTATGCTGGCTCATCAGTCCTATTCCTCCACCTTTTTCTCTATTACCTGTTCTCACCCGCCCCCTAATTCTATCAGCCACCTTCACTAAGGGTAAGTTACAGTAGTCAATTCGTGTAACAACAAGCTCATCCTTGTATGTAGAGGAGAACTGTTCTGGGAGAACATGCAAACTCAACAGAGTCTGCATTGAACCCGGGGTCAATTGAGCTGTCGGCGAGCTGCACTACCTGCAGCCCCAGTGTAACTGGAGCAAAACAGAACTGTCAAAACTGGAAAGCTGAAAACAAAATGCTGCAAGTGCTGAGTCAGGTAGAGGAGTAAGCACAAAAATGGAAATAGTGGATGCTTCTGCTCTAGGAACACCAGGTAGCTTCTGTGAGGGGAAATGAACAGTGGGCATTTTGGGTCGGACCCTTCGTTAAAGATGGAGTGCAACTTTTGAAGAAGTTTGCAATGCTTTCCCACTTCCCAAAACATCATGAAGTTTTTTTTTGAGTCAGACTTCTAGATATGCTAAAATTATCACGTTTAAAGTGTCTAGCTCTAAAGCTGTTGCGCTTATAACTAAAAGCAGGAAAATGTCTGGATAGTCTGTAAAGACTAAAGTAGTTTGCAAAGGTAGTAAGGTACCATAGACCTGACCATGAATTGAAAGATCACAGACAGTGAAACTCAGATCATCTGCAATCCAGTTATTCAGAAATCCCAGCAGATGATTCCTCTGATGTGGCTAAACTCACTGACTCCCCGGCCCCTGCATTCTCTTTAAACTCACTGGGTGTGAATTTAAAGTCTGGAGTAGCATCCAATTGTCCAGAAAATCTACAGGCCACATTAATGTGCATTGGATTAACAGAGTTTTACAGTGTGTTACCCTAGAGGCCACGTGCTTAAGTTGAGAACAGGAAATGTGTTGCTGCCAGATCTGATTGATTGACTGAGGAGTTGAAGAGTTATGTCAGCAGAGGGGACTTATTGTCTTCCTTTTCATGGATAATGATAAATGTGGAAACCTCTAAGTCTGCAGTGCCACTAAAATTTGAATGTGGATTATAAGACATAGGAGAAGAAGTAAGTCATTCAGCCCATTGAATCTCTTCATAGATATTACAGCTTCTGTGCAAGTCTCAGCTTGCTGTAAGTGGGGTGTGCTTTTGATTTAATGCAACTTTACATGGAGGAATCAGACCAGATTTGGACTTTTCTCACCATCCACCTTAGCTGGTGGCTTAAGGCAACCTTTGAAGCAGTTAGCAGCAGAATAGTCAGTACAATTACCCACATTCTGATCCTTGCTCAGGTTGCAAACTCCATCCATGTTCCCGACTCTATTTTCAGCCACACACCTGGCTCACACTCTGGACCCTGTCTCTTACCACAGATCTTGCAACCTACAGTATTCCTGATCTCAATCCTGGACCCCTGTTCTAGCCCCCAACTTGCCCGTGTTTCTTACTCCTGGTGTCTCCCGTGTAGCCTTTAACTCCATGGCGGCTTCTGTCTCCTGCATCATCTACAGTTATTGCTTTCTTTTAAATAAGCCAATTTTTTTTCTTTGGATCTTCCACTTAGAAATCAAGTTCAATGCTGATCAAATTAACACACTCAGATTTAAATCACTTGCAAGAGTTGCAAATGAAATAAATTACAATCTTAGAAAAAACTGTTTCATAGTGTTCTGCATGTTGAACAATGACTTTAAAACTTCTGAACACCACCTGGCTCAATTTAAACATCTAACAAGAATGGTCATGTGGTCAGAGCTACTGTCCAGATGCAGAGTCCAGACTTTAAGCACTGCCACACTGCCCCCATCCCACTTCTCAACGGCACTCTAGTCTTTGAGCAAAGTATGTTGCTCAAGATTTCCAGCATCTGCAGACTCACTTGTGCCTTGATAAGGTTCCATGTGGCAGGCCGTTCTGGAAGATTAGATCACATGAAATCAGGGAAAACTAGCTAACTGGACACACAATTAACTTGATGGTAGAAAGCAGATGGTGATGGTGGAAGGTTGTTTCTTGGACTGAAGGCCTTAACAAGGGTGTGCCTCTGTGGTCAGTGCTCTACTTTAGAGACTGTTATGTGTGAAAATCCCGGGATATCAGCAGTTCCCAAGATATTCAAACCACCCTGTCTGGCACCAATTATCATTCCACAGTCAAAGTCACTTAGATCACATTTCTTCTCCATTTTGATGTTTGATCTGAACAACAACTGAACCTCTTGACCATGTCTTCATGTATTGAGTTGCTGCCACATATTTGGCTGATAAATATTTGCATTAACAAGCAGGTGTACTTAATAAAGTGGCCAATCAGCATACATTCTTTTCCAAATTGTTTGTGTGAATGACCTTGTTTGCCATCCAAATCAATAACATGGATAAGAATGTGCAATGATTGGCAACTCCTCGCATAAAAGCCTTGGTGTATTGTCTCTACTTTTGATCACCCTGCTATAGGAAAGATGTTGCTAGGATGTGAAGAATTGAGTTATAAAGTAAATTGGAAAGGCTAGGACTTTATCCTTAGAGCTTAGGAAACTGAGAGATAATCTTATAGAGGTGTATAAAATCATGAAGACCAAAGATAGGGTGAATGCACTAAAGTTTTTCCACAGAATTGGAGAATCAAGAATTAGTGGACATACATGTAAGGTGAGAGTAGAAATAATAGAAACTTAAGAAGCAACATTTTTACACAAAGTGAGGTATGCATGTGGAATGAACTGCCTGAGGAAGTGGTTGAGTCAGGCACAATAACAACATTTAAAAGACATTTGGACAGGTACTAGATTTGAAAGGTTTAGAATATTATGAGCCAAACATTGGAAAATTGGACTAGCTCGAATGGGACATCTTGGTTGTTGTGCCAAAGGGCCTGTGTCCATACTGGATAACTGCGTGAACTTTATAAATGATTGGCCTGATCTCTGAACTCCTTCACTTCATAAGGCTCTGATTTACAGTCAAACTATTTCATTTTTACCTTTATCAAATTGTAACAACCTTAGAGCCTGATGTTATATAGATATTTTTAAATGATTTTTAATGCATTTCTACAAACTAACTACAAAGAAAAAAAAACAACAGCAAAATGAGAATTAATACAGTGCAAAATAAACATATCAGAAGTATAATTCATAACAATAAAGAAACAGCACCCAAAATAAAATCATATAAAGTTAGTATCCTCCCCTCCCATCCACTGGAAACCTCCAGGCCAACCACTACATTATGTAAAAAAAAATAATGAGAGCATTCAACTCCCCAAAACTGTAAATATAGTTTTAAAATAATAATGCCCACTACAAAAACTATAATATAATTTCCATCAAAAAGAAACCATAAAACTTAGAGGGAAAAAAAACTGAAAGTAAGGGATTAAGAAGAATAAACTTAATCTAAAGAGGAGTTATGAAAATAATCAAGAAAAGGTCCCCACACCTTTTGAAATTTTATGTCCGAGTTGAGAAGTGAGTAATGAATTTTTTCAAGATCTAAATATAATATCATTAAGCTATTGAGCATAAGTGGGTGGGGCAACATCTCTCCACCTCAGGAGAACTAAGCGTCTAGCCAAAAGAGAGGTCAAAGATAATGTTCGATGTTTAGTCGGACTCAAATGCATGTCTGCCTCACCCAAGGTACCAAAAATGGCAATCAGAGGATTAGGTTCTAAATGGCAATTAAGAATATGGGATAAAGATGAAAAAGCATCTCTCCAGAATTTCTCTAAACTAGGACAAGCCCAGTACATATGGATAAGAGAGGCCTCGCCACCTTTACACTTGTCACAAACAGGACTAATGTCAGGATAAAACCATGCCAATTTAGTTTTAGACATGAACCCTATGTACAACCTTGAACTGTAAAAGACAGTGGGTAGCACATAAAGAGGTTGCATTAACTGACTTAAGAATTGAATCCCAAACCGCATCAGATAAAGAAATATTTAGATCATGCTCTCAAGCAGTTCTAATTTTATCAAAGGGAGCATGCCTCAAGGTCTCTAATTTATCACAAATAAAAGGTATTAAGCCTTTGCCCAATGGATTAATACAAAGAAACAGGTCCACAACGTTTTTCTCAGGCATCGCAGGAAAATTAGACAATAAAGGGTTAATGAAATGTCTAATTTGAAGGTATCTAAAGAAATGGGTATTAGGTAGATTAAACTTTACAGCGAGTTGTTGAAAAGCTGCAAAACGATTGTCTATGAAAAGATCTTGAAAGTGCCTAATGCCCATTCTATACCAATCATGAAATGTTAAGTCTTGCATAGAAGGTAGAAAAAGATGATTATGTAAGATAGGACTGGAGAGAGAGAAACCATGAAGGCCATTAAATTTTCTAAACTGAGCCCATAATCTTAGAGTATGTCTAATAAGAGGATTAACAAGTAATTTAGGCAAGCGACAAGGAAGTGCAGATCCAAGAAGTGTGGAAATAGAGATATTCTTGGTAGAGTTCAACTCCATTGCCACCCATTTTGGACAATCAGACTGATTATGAAAAAAGGACCAAAAGGTAAGACAGCGAATATTAGCTGCCCAATAATATAAATGGAAGTTAGGTAAAGCCATACCACCTTTTTTAGATTTTTGGAGGTAAGTTTTATTGAGTCTAGAATGTTTACCCTTCCATAGTTAGGTCAAACTGATAGAATCTAAGGAGACAAAAAAAGCTTTAGAAATAAAAATTGGTGTAGACTGAAATAAATATAAAAATTTAGGAAGGATATACATTTTAATAACATTAATTTGACCTACCAGAGACAAAGATAAGGGTGACCATTGTGTCAAACTCTGTTTTGTAGAATTTAAAAGATTAGCAAAATTTTCTCAAAAAGGATTCTTGAAAGAGCTTGTAACTGTAATACCAAGGCAAGTAAATTAATTGTCAACTACTTTGAAAGGGAGGTCATAAAATACTGAAGCTTGTGCTTCTCTATTAATTGGGAAAAGTTCACTCTTGTGTAAATTAAGTTTATAGCTGGAAAGCTGGCTGAATTGGTCGAGAAGTAAAAACAATGGGGGTAAGGAGGTGGATAGATTTGATACAAAAAGTAAAAGGTCGTCGGCATAAAGAGAAACTTTAAGCTCAATTCCTATAATATAGATACTCTTACTGTTATGCATTACAGCTACAAGGAAAGGGGGAGGGCTAGATACCCTTTATGTCAACACTTTGAGAGTATAACATGGTTTCAGCTGCCATACTGCAGTTACTGTCCATTGGCCCTCCTCAGTTCCGTCAGCAACTGGGATACAAATTCATTTATCTCTATGTAATTGTGAACCAACACCATTGGCAGAACTGCCAGAAATGGGTAAAAGACAGAACTCTATCACTATCTACACTCTAGCAAAGAATGGCCTTATGTGTGGTCCCGGAAGATTACTTTGGCTTATAACGTATTACCTAAAATGAATTGATTCCACTTTCAAATGTATTGTTGAAGTATGTATATGTCACCATATTACTACCATGAGATTCATTTTCTTGTGGGCATTCACAGTAGACCAAGGAATCAATGAGTCAATGAAAACCTACACGCAAAGAATGACAAGCAACCAATGTGCCAAAGGAGACAATCCGTGCAAATACAAAATAATAATAATAATAAATTGAGAACACGAGTTGTAGAATACTTGAAAATGAGTCTGTAGGTTGTGGAATCGGTTCAGGTTTGAAGTGAGTGTACTTATCCGAGCTGGTTGAGGGGTAATACCTGTTCCTGAACTTGGTGGTGTCGGACCTGAGATTTCCTAAGTGAGAAGAGAGCATGGATGGATGGTGGGGGTCCTTGATGATGGATGCTGCTTTCGAGTGGCAGAATTCCGTCCGAATGTGCTCAATGCTGGAGAGGGTTTTGCCTGCGGTAACTGGACTTTATCCTTCAGTTTTTGTAGGCTTTTCCATTCTTATGCTTTGGTGTTTCCATATCAGACCATGGTCCAACCAGTCAGGATACCCTCCACTGTGCGTCTGTGGAACTTTGTCAAAGTTTTAGCTGAGAGGCCGAATCTGTACAAACTTGTAAGACAATAGAGCTGCTGCTGTGACTTTGTCTCGTTGGCATTTACATGTTGTTCCAAGACAGACACTAATGAGGACTGGCTCATGGACCTCGGGTTCATCCTCCTGTAGGCAATAATCAGCTCTTTGGTTTTGCTGACATTGAATAAGAGGTTGTTGTTCATTTAAGGAGGGGAGAAAACTGAAAGACGATTTTCATAAAGAGAACATAGTTTGTGAGTGCCACCTAAAATTCACCAAAATTACCATTGTTGTTGACTAAATCTTGTGTGGTGATGAGTCCACGTACAGGACTGAGATAGAACATCTGGTTGAGTGGTGACACAATAGCCTTATGCCTAAGACAAACAAAACCAAGAGTTAATCTTCAACTTCATGGGGAGAAGTTGGGAGATCGTTTACCAAGTCTCATCAGTGGGACAGAGGTGAAAAGGGTAGGCAGCTTCAAATGCTTGGGCATTAATAACTTCGATGACCTGTCTTGGGACCAGCACATGAAGAAGGCATACCAGCTCCCCTACTTTCTCAGTAACATAAGAAAATTTGGCTTGTCATCAAATACTCTAACTTCTACAGATGTACTGTTAAAAGTATCTTGACTAATTTCATTAGGGCAGCTCTGATGCTCCGAAACACAGGAGGCTACAGAGAGTAGTGGCCACAACCCAGTCTATCAAGCACAGACCTCCCCACCATTGGCAGTATCTACAGGTGGCACTGTCTGAAGAAGGTATCAAACTATCTTCTGTCATTAAGAATCCCAACTATCTGAGTCATGCTGCTGCCATTGTGCAGGCAGTACAAAAGCACAAAGTCCCACAGCACCAGGCTGAGGAACAACCGTTGAGTTGTGAAGCCTACATCCACAACCCTAACCCTATGATAGCAATGGACGACTGCGAGCCACCTCTTGCCCTACCATGTCTTTGCTATTTTTTTTTTTCACAAAGATCTTGCTTTTCTTCACTCTATAGCAAGGATTCCCAACCTGGGGTCCATGGACCCCTCAGTTAGTGGTAGGGGTCCATGGTATATAAAAGGGAACCCTTGCTCTATGGTACAGTTTTATGTGCAATTTATTTTATGTGCACTGTCTGATCTTATGTGCCTGTGATGGGACTGAAGCAACTTTTTCATTGTAGTGTACTTCACTGCATATGACATTGAACTTGACTTGTAAAAAATATTTACCCGTAACATTGACATTGCAACTCAATGCTAGTTCAACCATTTCAAGCTCAGCTATAACAGGAAATAAAAGCAGAGACTACTCAATACTCAACAGTATGCATGGTGCAAGAAAGTGAATTTAAGTCAGTGACATGACCTATTAGTTTCTCTCTTGACAGATGCTTCCTCTCCTGATGAATATTTCCTGCATTTTCTGTTCTAATTTCCGGTTTCCAGTATTTGAAGTTTTTTTTTGACATGGAAGAAAGCTTGGAAAAGCAGACCATCCCTCTACTGTACCCTATCAATGCATGGATGCAAATTTTCAATGTCTTCAGAACTGTTACAATTGTGAATGAAATGACCTACACAATGCAAGGGAAATTGTTGTCATTGTCCATGTGGGGTTCAAATAAAACATTATACACAGAGGAAATACACCATTCAGTCATCAGAATCAAACTTGCAGCTATGTATAAACTAGTACTAAATGATGAACATCATGCTGACCATTATGTTTATCTCTAAGGCAACTCTGCTGCTGCAAAGAAGTCATTCTTACCCTCGGCCATTAGACTCCACAATGAGTCAACCAACAGCCAGGGAAGTGATGACCCCTCCCCCCATTTCGTCTTTTTGAGGTACTCATTTTTTAATTCTTTCTTACTTCACTTCTAATATTTGTACGCCCATGCACTTGTAATGCTACTGTGACACTGCAATTTACTTTGGAATCAATAAAGTATCTATCCATCTATATTGACAGAGAAAATATTTATGCATTAGATTTTACAGTAAGTATATTTTGGTAGCATTCCCATTTGAAAGTAAACATGTGTACACCAAAATACAGTATATTTTTGAATCTTTAACTCCTTAATTAACTTTCAAATGACGTCCGAAAATTCAGTTAATTTCAAGGAAGGTGCTATCTTTGTTGCAGTGGAGATGTTTATCTGTATGTAAAAAATAGCTATATCAACCTGAAGCGTGTTCTTGGGTATTCTGTTGCTCAGACATATCACTAGTTTTCCATCAGACTTAAGTCTGAGTAATTGTATTTAAACTTAGAGATGTAGATATGAAGAAACCACTTTACATGTAGCCTGCTGCTTCATTTTGGAGAAGATGTGGTAAATGTCACCTTAAACAGTATTTTTAGCTCTACACAATGAGCACATTCTTAGCTTTAACTTGTTCCAATGACAGGAAAAGTGACCTTTTTATCAGGCATCAAAATATTAATGCATTTTTGGACATTGCATTGGATTTTAGAATTAAATATCTTTTTGCATCGACAAATTAAGTTTTAAGACTTAATTGATGAAGAATTAAATAAAACTCCAAGCAACAATCAATTATTTACACATTCTGATGTTTTGGGTCCAACAAGTGTCCTTGGCTGAGCCATTTATATTATATGCATAACTCTGAAGGAGTGCTGTGTAGTTAACCGGAGTCAAGCAATTTTACACTCAATTCTGACTGTCTGAGCATCGGCTGGGAAAATTGGCTCCTCATGTCTTTGTTTGTTTTAGCATCTTTTTTTGCTGGTGCAAGTCTACTAAAGACTTTAACAGCAGTACAACAGGCAAAAATGCTCTCCAGTGTGCTTTTGAATTTCACTGCTCTGAAAATCAACATTTGTATTTACTCAAAACACAAACAAGTTTTACCAGCACTTGCTCGACCAGCAAGTGTGGCATTTAAAACACTAACACTCAACTGCATTCTCTATCCTTTGTGAGATTTGTGACATCATATAAGGGTTTATATATGAGTTCTAGCAACTTTCACCAAGGTCACCTTCAGCTTCCAAGCCTCAGGCTGATTCTTGTTTGCAGCTGCTGATCTCTGCCACATCCTACAGTCTGCGCTCACAGCTACATTTGGGAGATCCACACTGGGGTAGTGGGGGGGGGGGGGGAAGGGGAAGACTTCTATCTACTTATCCATCAGCCCACTGGGGAGGCTGAAAAGTGGGCATAGGAATCAGCCTTCCCCAGAGCACAGGCATCTATTGATTGCACCAATATACACACAGTGGCCACTTTGTTAGGTATCTGCTTCTCATTAGATGTGTCTTTTTGTTTCTCACACCATTTGC
This sequence comes from Hypanus sabinus, assembly GCF_030144855.1. Taxonomy (NCBI): domain Eukaryota; kingdom Metazoa; phylum Chordata; class Chondrichthyes; order Myliobatiformes; family Dasyatidae; genus Hypanus; species Hypanus sabinus. Next base: position 46,680,404 of record NC_082710.1, read on the forward strand.
TGTACACTCTAGAGGCTGTTGTGTGTTAAAATCTCAGGAGATCCGCAGTTTCTGTGATAACAAACCACCACATCTTGCACCAACAGTCATTCTATGATCAAAGTCACGTAGTTCACATTGCTTTCCCCACTCTGATGTTTCGCCTGAACAACAATTGAGCCTCTTGACCATGTTTGCACGTGTTTGTGCAGAGTTTCTGCAACATGATTGGCTTGATTTGCATGTACAAGCAGGTGTACAGGCTACGAGGTGTACAATTCCCAGGCGTTATACCGATATTTCTTGAACAAAGGAATAACATTTGCCACACTCCTTTGGTAAATATCAACTGTATGCTTCTGTGGGGGTAGAGAATACCTTTATGCAGACCTCTACTGTTCCCCACTCAACAAGAGGCTGAGAAATACCACTGACATTTCATTCATTTGTGCTAAAGGAAGAATTGAAAAGCCTTTTAACAATACGGTACCTATAAAAAGTATTCACCCCCCCCCCAGAAGTTTTCATGTTTATCGTTTTACAACATTGAATCACACTGGATTTAATTTGGCTTTTTTGAGACCAATCTACAGAAAAGGCTCTTTAGTGTCAAAAATGAAAACACATTTCTACAAATTGGTCTAAATTGATTACAATTATTAAACACAAAATAATTGATTGCATAATTACCCCTTCAAGTCAGTATTCAGAAGCTGCACCTTTGGTAGGAATTACAGCCTTGAGTCTGTGTGGATAGGTCTCTATCAGCTTTGCACATCTGGACACTGCAATTTTCCCCCCATTCGTCTTTACAAAACTGCTCAAGCTCTGACAGATTGCATGGCGATTGTGCGTGAACAGCCCTTTTCAAGTCCAGCAACAAATTCGCAATCGAATTGAGATCTGGACTCTGACTTGGCCATTCCAGGACATTAATGTTGTTGTTTTTAAGCTGTTCCTGTGTAGCTTTGGTTTTATGCTTAGAGTCATTGTCTTGCTGGAATACAAACCTTCTCCCAAGTTGCAGTTCTCTTGCAGACTGCATCAGGTTTTCCTCCAGGACTGCCCTGTATTTTGCTCTCTACCTTCACAAGCCTTCCAGGGCCTGCTGCAGTGAAGCATCCCCACACCATGATACAGCCACCACCATGCTTCATGGTAGGGATGGTGTGTTTTTGATGATTGTGCCAAACATAACATTTAGTTTGATAGCCAAAAAGCTCAATTTTGGTTTCTTCAGACCATAGAACCTTCTTCCAGCTGACTTCAGAGTCTCCCACATGCCTTCTGGCAAACTCTTTGACCTGAAACATTAATACATGGGAAAATGAGGGGGCGACCTTATAGAAATATTTTAAATAATGTGAAGCGTAGATAAAGCGGATGGTAACAGTCTTTTCTCCGGGGAAGCCCAAATCTAGGGGCCATAGGTTAAGGGTACGAGGAGAAGGATTTAAAAGAGATCTGAGGGGGAACTTTTTCACAGAGAAAGTGGAAAGTATATGGGATCACTTAATATGTAGTATCATTTAATATGCAATGCTATCATCTAAGAAGCACTTGTATAGCTATTTGAAGGGGTTGGGTTTAGGGGGATAAGGGCCAAATGCATGAAATTGGCACTAGCTGGGTGGGCACTTTGGTCAGCGTGGACTTGTGGGCTGAATGGCCTTGTTCTACGACTCTATGATTCCTAATGCTGCCTGTCATGCTGAGTCTTTCCAGTATTTGTTGTTTTTATGAATGTTGTGTTTATTCTGGAGGATACTGACAGTGAGTCTGATTTGAACAATGTTAACACACTGAATGCACACAATGGCATTTTAGCTGATTACCCCTCTGCCTGTGGGTCACAATGGAGACAGGAACATAATCCATGAATTTATAACCTTGGATAACTATCCACGATCCTTCAGGGACATTCCATTGCTCCACCATCTTGTCTACATCTGAATATTTCATACTGCACCGATTCTTGTCCATTCTGGAGGAGCAGGTTATCCACAAGCAGGCCAGTTTTCACCTGGAATGTTATGCACCGGCTGAGTTCAGAATCGCACCTAGCAGAAGTTAAAGATTCAGGGAAGGCAACTACATGTGACTGTTGTTCACTTCTCAGATATACAAGAGTCTGTTGGTCATCAAATGCTGCTTTGTACAACATGGGATGCAATGATCGAAAGTTTCTATGTGTAACTTAGAAGGAAGGACAACCTTACTTGTTTAAAATCAACTAAATTTCCATAAGGAAATACACTCAGTGGCCACTTTATTAGGTACACTTGCTCGTTAATGCAAATATCTAATCAGCCAATCACATGGCAGCAACTCAATGCATAAGACTATGCAGACATGGTCAAGAGATTCAGCGGTATCTCCGACCAAACATCAGAATGGGGAAGGAAATGTGATATACATGATTTTGATCGTGGAATGATTGTTGGTGCCCAACTGTGTGGTTTGAGTATCTGAGGAACTGCTGACCTCCTCTGGTTTTCACACACAACAGTCTCTAGAGGTTAAAGAGAATGGCGTGAAAAAGAAGAAAAAATAAATCTCGTGGATGGCACTTCTGTGGATGAAAAAGCTTTGTTAATGAGAGAGGTCGGAGGTGACAGTGACTCAAATAACCGCAGGCCACAGCAGTGGTGCGCAGAAGAACACCTCAGGACGCACAAACCATTGAACCTTAAAGTGGACGGGCTACAGCATCAGAAGACCATGAACCACTCAGCAGCTGTTTTATTAGGTACAGGAGGTGCCCTCCACACTGTTGATCTGTTCTCCAATGGTTTGTTTTTTTTGCTCGAGGCCTAGGCTTGTTTCCCTGACACAGAAATGCTCTAACCTGCCAAGAAATTAACTCCATAGTTGAGCTATAATAGTTGTGGACTGCCTTGGATCAACCACCATTAGCAGCTTATACACCCTCACTGATATACCACCACCAGACAATTAGTGAGTCATTACTAGACAATCAGAAATTAATCAACAGACAAAACACATCATTTATCCACAGCCCAATCAAACCATGGTCGCTAAACCACAGTAGTTCGGGAATTTCCTCATAACAATCTGTCAATATCAGACCTGTTACATTCCTGGAGGAGATACAGTATTCAAGATTGGTCAGAAAACTTGTGGCACAAATCAGTACAAAGCGGTATGATTTAGTGGCCATTACAGAAACATGGTTGCAGGGCAGAGATAATTGGGAATTAAATATCCAAGGTTATCAGGTAATATGGAAAGATAGGCAGGAAGGTAAGGGAGGTGCGGTAGCACTCTTAAAGATGAGATCAGGGTGATAGTGAGAGATGATATAAGATCTAAGGAGCAGAATGTGTTCTGACGAAGGGTCTCGGCCCGAAACGTCGACCGTACTTCTCCTTTTAGATGCTGCCTGGCCTGCTGTGTTCCAGCAGCATTTTGTGTGTGGTGTTTGAATTTCCAGCATCTGCAGATTTCCTCGTGTAAGCAGAATGTTGAACCCATCTGGGTAGAGATTAGGAATAATAAAGGGGAAAATCACTAGTGGGAGTTGTCTATCGGCCGCCAAATAATAACATTACAGTGGCACAGGCAACAAACAGAAATATCTGAGGCATGTAAGAACGGAAGAGCAGTTATCATGGATTGGGTGAAACAGGTTGGTTGAAGCAATCTTGAGGAGAAGTTCATAGCATGCATCCGTGATGCCTTTCTTGATGTTACTGAACGTACAATGTGTTATCTTGGATCTGGTCCTGTGCAACGAGACAGGTAAAATTAGTGATCTTGTAGCTAGGAATCCTCTTGGAAAGAGTGATCACAGTATGAGTTTCTCATACAAATGGAGAGTGCAATAGTTTGATTGAAAACCAATGTTTTATGCCTAAACAATGGAGACTAAAATAGGATGAGGTAGGATTTGGCTAGTGTAGACTGGGAACACAGGCTATGTGGTGACACGGTTGAGGAACATAGGAAGACTTTCAAAGAGATTTTTCATGGTGTTTAACAAAAGTACATTCCAGTTAAAAGCAAGGATAGTAAGGGTTGGGAGAGCCAGCCTTGGGTAACTAAGGAAATAAAAGCAGGCATCAAACTAAAAGCTCGTGCATACAAAGTCGCCAAGAGTAGTGGAAAACTGGAAAATTGGGAAAACTTTAAAAAGCAGCAAAGTACCACCAAGCAAGCAATAAAGAAAGGGAAGCTAGATTATGAAAATAAACTAGCACAAAATATAAAAACAGATCGTAAAAGTTTTTATAATTACACAAAGCGGAAAATTGAATGTAGGTCCCTTGGAGGACAAGAAGGAGGAATTGATATTGGGTAATGAGGAAATGGCTGAGGCTTTGAATGACTATTTTGTGTCAGTCTTGATGGTTGAGGACGCTTCTAACATGCCAAAGAGAGATGTTATGAATGTGATAGGAGGTGAGGACCTGATACAATAGCTATCACTAAAGAGGCAGTGCTGAGCAAACTAGTGGGCCTGAAGATAGACAAGTCCCCTGGTCCTGATGGAATGCATCCCAGGGTACTGAAACAAATGGCAGAAATTTTAGTGGAGGCTTTGGTAATGATTTACCAAAATTCCCTGGAGTGTGGGCACACCCTGGTGGATTGGAAGACGGTGAATATCACGCCACTGTTCAGAAAAGGATGCAGGCAAGAGGCAGGTAATTATAGGCCAGTCAGTTTAACATCTGTAGTTGGGAAAATGCTTGAAGCTATCATTAAAGAAGAAATAGTGAGGCATCCAGAAAGAAATGAATCTTTCTTTCAGTATGGATTCAGCACAGGTAGGACCTGTTTGACAACCTTACTGGAGTTCTTTGAGGATATAATAAGTGCAGTGGATAGAGGGGAACTGAAGGATGTTATTTACTTGGATTTCCAGAAGGCGTTCGATAAGGTGCCACATAGAGGATTTATCCATAAAATAAGGATACATAGAGTTGGGATGATGTATTAGTATGGATAGAGGATTCATTAACTCATAGAAAGCAGAGAGTTGGGATACATGGGTGGTGAACGATGTGCCACAGGGGTCGGTGCTGGACCTGCAACTGTTCACGATATACATTAATGATCCGGAAGGAGGACCGAGTGTTGTGTATCTAAGTTTGCTGATGGTACTAAATTGAGTGGAAAAGCAAATTGTGCAGAAGATGCAGAGTCTGTAGAGAGATATAGAATGGGCAAGGGTCTGGCAGATGGAGTACAATGTTGGTAAATGTGAGGACATCCACTTTGGAAAGAAAATTGAAAGAGCAAATTAATATTTAAATGGTAAAAAATTGTGGCATGCTGCTGTGCAGAGGGACTTGGGAGTGTTTGTGCATGAATCACAAAAGGCTAGTTTTCAGGTGCAGCAGGCTATCAAAAAGGCAAATGGGATGTTGGCCTTCAATGCTAGAGGGATTGAATTTAAGAGCAGGGAGATCATGCTGCAACTATACAGGGTACTGGTGAGGCCGCACCTGGAGTATTGTGTGCAGTTCTGGCCTCCATACTTGGGGAAGCATATACTGGCTTTGGAGGCAGTGCAGAGGTGGTTCATCAGGTTGATTCAAGAGATGAGGGGTTTAGACTATGAGGAGAGATTGAGTTGCCTGGGACTGTACTTGCTGGAATTCAGAAGAATGAGAGGAGGTCTTCCAGAAGCATATAAAATTATGAAAGAGATAGATAAGATAGAAATAGGAAAGTTGTTTCCACAGTAGGTGAGACTAGAACCAGGGGACGTTGCCTCAAGATTCGGGGGAGTAGATTTAGGACGGAGATGAGGAAGAACTGCTTTTCCCAGAGAGTGGTGAATCTATGGAATTCTCTACCCAATGAAGCAGTAGAGTGAATATCTTTAAGACAAGGTTGGATAGATTTTTACATAGTGGGGGAATTGAGGGTTATAGGGAAAAGGCAGGAAGGTGGAGATGAGTCCATGGCCAGATCAGCCATGATCTTATTGAATGGCGGAGCATGCTCAATGGGCCAGATGGCCTACTCCTGCTCTTATTTCTTATGTTCTTATGAGGTCACAGGGTATTTTGAGGCACATGATAGTATAGGCTGTAGTCAGCATGGTTTCCTCAAGGGAAAGTCTTGCCTGACAAATTTGTTAGAATTCTTTTTTGAAGAAGTAACATGCAGGATAGACAAAGGAGAATCAGTTGATGTTGTGTACTTGGATTTTCAGAAGGCCTTTGTCAAGGTGTCACACAATGAAACTGCGTAACAAGCTATGAGCCCATGGTATTACAGGAAAGATACGAGCATGGATAAAGCGGAGGCTGATTGGCAGGAGGCAAAGTGTGGGAATAAAGGGAGCCTTTTCTGGGTTGGCTGCCAGTGACTAGTGGTGTTCACAGAGATCTGTGTTGGACCAATTCTTTTTACATTATATGTCAATGATTTGGACAATGGAGTTGCTGGATTTTTTGCAATGTTTGCATACAATATGAAGATAGGTGGAGGGATGGGTAGTTTTGAGGAAGTAGAGAGGCTACAGAAAGACCTTGAGAGATTTGGAGAATGGGCAAAGTGTCAGAAAGTGTATGGTAATGTATTTCGGTAGAAGAAATGAAAGAGTTGACTTCTCTAAATACAGAAGAAATACAAAAAAACAGAGGTGTAAAGGGACCTGGGACTCATTGTGCAGGATTCCATTAAGTTTAATTGGCAGTCTGTGGTGAGGAAGGCGAATGCAATGTCAGAATTCATTTCAAGAGGACAAGAATATAAAAGCAAGGATGTAATGTTGAGATTTAATAAAGCCCTGGTGAGGCCTCACTTGGAGTATTGTCAGCAGTTTTGGGCCCCTTATCTTCGGAAGGATTTGCTGAAACTGGAGAGGGTTCAAAGGAGGTTCATGAAAGTGATTCCAGAATTGAATGGCTTGTCATATGAAGAGGATTTGATGGTTCTGGGCCTGTATTCACTAGAGCTCAGAAGAATGAAGGGTGACCTAATTGAAACCTATCAAGTGGTGAAAGACCTTGATAGAGCCAATGCGGAGAGAATGCTTCCTATTATTGGTCTTAGACCAGAGGGCACTGCCTCAGAATAGAGGGGCGCCCTTTTAGAATGGAGATGAGTGGGAATTTCTTGAGCCAGAGAGGGGTGAATCTGTGGAATTCTTTGCCACTGGCAGCTGTGGGGACCAAGTCCTTATGTATATTTAAGGCAGACGTTGATAGATTTCGATTGGTCAGGGCATGAAGGGTTATGGGGAGACAGCAGGAGATTGGGACTGAGAGGAATAGTGGATCAGCCATGATGAAATGGTGGAGCAGACTTGATGGGCCAAATGGTCTAAATCTGTTCCTTTTTAAATGATCTTTTCTCAGGGCAAAATGACCTGTCTTTCCACATAGTGCTGCATGCAGAATGACTCATTTCAAGCAAAGCTTATGTGGAAATTATGTTGTCAGCAGCTGTGTGAAAAGTGTTGTTCTAATTTCCGGGGCGGCTCAATTTGACCTGGAAATTGCCATGGCAGTGTTCCACTCTGGATTGCATTGGTCATATATATTTCTTTGGAAACACGTCCTGCTATTGCAGAAGGATGGTTGTTGGGTGGGAGTGTACAAAGTTATGTCGGTCCTGTTGAGGACAAGTTGACCTGATTCTGAACCTGGTAAAAGCTCAGTTGGAAAGGTGCCAACTCACAGTAATCAGTGATCAGGATGTCAGTGACCTCTGGAGTTGTGTGCATGGCAACCCAGGGATATGACTGATGTCAGCTTTTAAGACCATAAGACATAGGAGCAGAATTAGGCCATTTAGCCCATCGAGTCTCCTGTGCCATTCAATCATGGTTGATCTTTTTTTTACCCTCCTCAGCCCTACTCCCCAGCCTTCTTCCCGAAACCTTTGATGCCGTGTCTAATCATCACGAAGTGTTTCGAGAGGCTCGTCGTGAGGTACATCAAGACCCTGCTGGCCCCCTCTCTGGACCCCCTGCAGTTCACATACCGTCCCAACTGTTCAACAGACAATGCCATTGCCATCACCCTCCACCTGGTCCTAACCCACCTGGACAAAAAAGACATGTACATCCGAATGCTCTTCATAGACTAGTTCAGCATTCAACACAATCATCCCTCAGAAACTGACTGGAAAGCTGAGCCTACTGGGTCTAAACACCTCCCTCTGCAACTGGATCCTAGACTTCCTGACTGGGAGACCTCAGCCAGTCCGGATCAGGAGCAGCATCTCCAACACCATCACACTGAGCACGGGGGCTCCCCAGGGCTGTGTGCTCAGTCCACTGCTGTTCACTCTGCTGACCCACGACTGTGCTGCAACACACAGCTCGAACCATATCATCAAGTTTACCGATGACACAACCGTGGTGGGTCTCATCAGCAAGAACGACGAGTCAGCTTACAGAGAGGAGGTGCAGCAGCTAACGGACTGGTGCAGAGCCAACAACTTATCTCTGAATATGAACAAAACAAAAGAGATGGTTGTTGACTTCAGGAGGCCACGGAGCGACCACTCCCCGTTGAACATCGATGGCTCCTCGGTAGAGATCGTAAAGAGCGCCAAATTTTTTGGTGTTCACCTGGTGGAGAATCTCACCTGCTCCCTCAACACCAGCTCCATAGCAAAGAAAGCCCAGCAGCGTCTCTACTTTCTGCAAAAGCTGAGGAAAGTCCATCTCCCACCCCACATCCTCATCACTATCTACAGGGGTTGTATTGAGAACATCCTGAGCAACTGCATCACTGCCTGGCTCGGAAATTGCACCATCTCGGATCGCAAGACCCTGCAGCAGATAGTGAGGTCAGCTGAGAAGATCATCGAGGTCTCTCTTCACACCATTACAGACATTTACACTACATGCTGCATCCGCAAAGTAAACAGCATTATGAAGGACCCCACGCACCCCTCATACAAACTCTTCTCCTTCCTGCCATCTGGGAAAAGGCACTGAATCATTCGTGCTCTTACGACCAGACAATGGAACAGTTTCTTCCCCCAAGCTATCAGACTCCTCAATACCCAGAGTCTGGACTGACATCAACTTACTGCCCTCCACTGTGCCTATTGTCTTGTTTATTATTTATTGTAATGCCTGCACTGTTTTGTGCACTTTATGCAGTTCTGGGTAGATCTGTAGTCTAGTTTTTTTTTGTGTTGTTCTTACGTAGTTCAGTGTAGTTTTTGTACTGTTTCATGTAGCACCACGGTCCTGAAAAACATTGTCTTGTTTTTACTGTGTACTATACCAGCAGTTAAGGTCGAAATGACAATTAAAAAGTGACTTGACTTGACTAGTCAAGAACCTATTAATCTTAGCCTTAAGTCTACCCAATGACCTGGCCTCCACAGCTGCCTGTGATAATAAATTCCACAATTTCACCACCGTCTGACTGGAATAATTTCTCCACATCTCTGTATTAAATGGATGTCCCTCTATTCTGAGACTGTGCCCTCTTGTCCTAGACTCACCACCATGGGAAGCATCCTTTCCACATCTACTCTCTCTACACCTTTCAATGTTCAAAAGACTTCAGTGAAATCCCCCCTCATCCTTCGAAATTCAAGTGAGTACAGACCCAGAGCCATTAAACATTCCTCGTATGATAACCTTTCATTCTTGGAATCATCCTTGTGAATCTCATCTGAACCCTTTCCAAAGCCAGCATATCTTTTCTCAGATGAGGAGCCCAAAACTGTTCACAATATTCAAGGTGAGGCCTCACCAGTGCCTTATAAAACCTCAGCATCACATCCCTGCTCCTAAATTCTAGATCTCTTGAAATAAATGCTGACATTGCATTTGCCCTCCTCACCAGCAGCTCAATGTGTAAGTTAACTTTTAGGGTATTCTGCACAAGGACAACTAAGAACTTTTGCATGTCAGATTTTTGGATTTTCTCTCCATTTAGAAAATAGCCTGCAGATTTATTTCTACTGCCAAAACACATGACCGTGCACTTTCCAACATTTTATTTCATTTACCCCTCTCTTGCCCATTCTGCTAATCTGTCTAAGTTCTCCTGCAATCTTCCTCTTTCCTCAACACTACCTGGCCCTCCACTAATCTTTGGATCATCTGTAAATTTGGCAACAAATCATTAATATAGAGCATAAAAAGAAGCGGTCCCAACACTGACCCCTGCAGAACACAACTAGTCACTGGCCGCCAACCAGAAAAGGATCCTCTTGGCTCTTCACTCAACTTTGGAACATCTGGACAGCAAAGCTATCCAGATGTAGTCAACAAAGAGCAGACAGGCTGCTCTTTGTTGACTACAGCTCAGTATTCAATCCTATCACCCCCTCAAAACTAATCAATAAGCTTTGCGACTTTGGCCTCAATACCTCCTTGAAGACTCCAGTCATTTTGGATTGGCAACATCTCCCCCACGATCTCCATCAGCACAGGTGCACCACAAGGCTGTGAGCTTAGCTCCCTGCTCTAGCTGCTTTACACTTAGGACCTTGTGGCTGTGCAGCTCCGATGCCATATTCAAGATTGCTGATGTCGTGGCTATCCCTCGAGGTCGAGGATGATGGTCTCCGTTCCGTTTCCACAGAGCGAAGACGCCTGTGCGTGTATTTGTTTAACGTGTACTTGGTGTATCACTGTTGTCGGCTGAATCAAAGGTGATGATGAATCCGCATAAAGGAAGGAGATTGAAGACTGGCAGAATGGCGCCAGAACACGACCAAGGAGCTGATTGTTGACTTCAGGAGGAAGAAACTGGAGGTTCATGAGCCAGTTGTTATTGGGTGGATCAGAGGTAGAGAGAATGAACATCTTTAATCTCCTCGGTGTTATCATTTTAGAGGACTTGTCCTGGGTCCAGCATTTAAGTGCAATTAAGAAGAAAGCAGAGCAGCATGTCTACTTCCTTTGGAGTCTGTGAAGATTTGGCATGATGTCTAAAACTTTGGCCAACTTCTATAGTGGACAGTATATTGACAGGCTACAACTCAGCCTGGTATGGATGCACCAAAGCCCTGAATCCGACAAAAAGTAGTGACTATGCCCGGTCCATCGTGGGTAAAGCTCTCCCCAGAGTTGAACATTGTCACAGGAAAGAAGCATCCATTATATGTCTATTAAATAGTTAAAATAATTAGTGCAAAAACAGAAATAACATAAATCAAAAAAAAGTAGTGAGGTAGTATTCATGGGTTCAGTGGCCAATTAGAAATCGGACAGCAGAGGGGAAGAAACTGTTACTGAATCTTCATGATGGTAACAATGAGAAGAGGGCTTGCCCTGGGTGGTGGGGGTCCTTAATGATAGACACCGCCCTCTAGAGGCACAGCTCAACTACTCAGATGTCTCAGATGCTAAGAAGGCTAGACCCTATGATGGAACTCCACTCAACTTCCCTTGCCCCATCACTGAACTGTTCCCACTTACTTTCAAGAACTCTTCATCTTATGTTCTCAATATTTATTATGTTTTTATTTGTTGTTGTTATTATTTTTCTCTTTCATTCTGTATTTGAATAGTTTGTGCTCTTTTGCACACTGTTTGTCCGCCACATTGGTGCGGCCTTTCATCGATTCTATTATTGAATATGCTCGCAAGAAAATAAATCTCAGGGTTGTATATGGTGACATATATCAGCTTTGATAATAAATTTACTTTGAACTTTGAACACTGGGAAGATATTGCTGCCTAAAATTTTAGGCTGCAGTGATTTCCACAGCTATTCTCCTTGCTCTGGATACCTTTTGTGCTTTGGCTGAGTGCTGGGTAGGGCTCATTTACTGTCTTCTTAAACAACCAGGGCAACCGGACACCTAGAAAGCTGATGCTGCAACTGCAGCTCCTGGTATTTGAAGCTATGAAGTCTCCATTGTCCTTGTCCTATTTTCTACAAAGAAGCCTTTGCTGCCCTCTACTGGCTGTTTTGCTGCTGCACTCTCTGGCCCAAAGGCAGCTAAAACAATGCAGAGAATAATCTTTTCGCAATGTCAGAAATTCAGCTCACTAAAAAAACTATCAGACATCAGTGACATTCTACACTCTTAAGGTATAAGACAAGTCATTTACTAGGGAAAAAGTGTTGCATAGTTGCATAGCCATTTGCATAGTTGCATAGGGTGCAACAGTTGCATAGCCATTAACGCATTGTTTTACAGCAACAGCAATTGCCAACCAGGGTTCAAATCCTGCTGCAGCCTTTAAGGAGTTTGTACTTTCTCCCCATGACCATGTGGATTTCCTCTGGTTTCCACCCACATTCCAAAGACGTAGGATTATGGTTGGTGAGTTGTGTGCATGCTGCGTTGGCGCCAAAAGTGTGACGACACTTGCAGACTGCCAAGCACAATCCTCACTAATTTGATGCACTGCAAACCAACGCATTTCACTGCATATTTGACAAGTAAAGCTAATCGTTACAGTTATGTTCAAATCTGAATGAGTATTTTAAGTTCAACTGTTAAATTTATGTACACGTGTTGCCTCAAGTTATGAAATTCCAATTTAGGAATGAGCCACATAATAATATTAAATTCAGAAGTCTGGTATACAATCTACACACTTTTGTCCTACAAATGGCAAAAATGGATTCCTCTCTGTCCACTTCTAGTAATTACTCTTTCTAATCAGTCTTATATGTTTTCCATATCATTCGCTGCAAGATGGTGGTGGTATGGTTACCATAGTGATTTCAGTGTATTTTATGACTTATTGATACACTTGACTTAAAGGCATCTGAGAAAACTGAACCCATTCACTAACCAGAGATTATCTGTTACTGACACTAATAAAGGGAAGCACATAAACCAATAAACAATAAGTCTTAAACCAATCACGAGGAAATCTGCAGATGCTGGAAATTCAAACAACAACACACACAAAATGCTGGTGGAATGCAACAGGCCAGGCAGCATCTATAGGGAGAAGCACTGTTGACATTTCGGGCCGAGACCCTTTGTCAGGACTAACTGAAAGGAAAGATAGTAAGAGATTTGAAAGTAGGAGGGGGAGCGGGAAATGTGAGATGATAGGAGAAGACCGGAGGGGGTGGGATAAGGCTGAGAGCCAGACAGGTGATTGGCAAAAGTGATACAGAGCTAGAGAAGGGAGAGGATTATGGGACGGGAGGCCAAGGGAGAAAGAAAGGGGGAGGGGAACACCAGAGGGAGATGGAGAACAGGCAGAGTGATGAGCAGAGAGAGAGAAAAAAAACTAAATATATCAGGGATGGGGTAAGAAGGGGAGGAGGGGCATTAACGGAAGTTAGAGAAGTCAATGTTCATGCCATCAGGTTGGAGGCTACCCAGCCGGTATATAAGGTGTTGTTCTTCCAACCTGAATTTGGATTCATTTTGGCAATAGAGGAGGCCATGGATAGACATATCAGAATGGGAATGGGATGTGGAATTAAAATGTGTGGCCACTGGGAGATCCTGCTTTTTCTGGCGGACCGAGCATAGGTGTTCAGCGAAACGGTTTCCCAGTCTGCGTCTGGTCTCACCAATATATAAAAGGCCACACCGGGAGCAGCGGACACAGTATACCACACCAGCCGACTCACAGGTGAAGTGTCGCCTCACTTGGAAGGACTGTCTGGGGCCCTGAATGGTGGTGAGGGAGGAAGTGTAAAGGCAGGTGTAGCACTTGTTCCACTTACAAGGATAAGTGCCAGGAGGGAGATCAGTGGGAAGGGATGGGGGGACGAGTGGACAAGGGAGTCGTGTAGGGTGCGATCCCTGTGGAAAGCAGAAAGGGGGGGAGGGAGAGAAGTGCTTGGTAGTGGGATCCCGTTGGAGGTGGCAGAAGTTACGGAGAATTATACGTTGGACCTGGAGGCTGGTGGGGTGGTAGGTGAGCACAAGGGGAACCCTATCCCGAGTGGGGTAGTGGGCGGATGGGGTGAGGGCAGATGTGCGGGAAATGGGAGAGATACGTTTGAGAGCAGAGTTGATGGTGGAAGAAGGGAAACCCCTTTGTTTAAAAAAGGAAGACATCTGCTTCGTCCTGGAATGAAAAGCCTCATCCTGAGAGCAGATGCGGTGGAGACGGAGGAATTGTGAGAAGGGGATAGCCTTTTTGCAAGAGACAGGGTGGGAAGAGGAATAGTCCAGGTAGCTGTGAGAGTCTGTAGGCTTATAGTAGATATCAGTAGATAGGCCGTCTCCAGAGATGGAGACAGAAAGATCAAGAAAGGGGAGGGGGGGGTGTCAGAAATAGACCAGGTAAATTTGAGGGCAGGGTGAAAGTTGGAGGCAAAGTTAATGAAGTCGACGAGCTCAGCATGCGTGCAAGTGACAGCGCCAATGCAGTTGTCGATGTAGCGAAGGAAAAGAGGGGGATGGATACCGGTATAGACTTGGAACATGGACTGTTCCACAAAGCCAACAAAAAGGCAGGCATAACTGGGACCCATGCGGGTGCCCATGGCTACACCTTTGGTTTGGGGGAAGTGGGAGGAGCCAAAGGAGAAATTATTGAGAGTAAGAACTATTACGAATGTACCACAGCTCTGAGGGGTCGAAGGGTCCGGGGTAGCCCCCTCCTTTGTGAGAATCGCAAGATCACTATTGAGTCCGTTCAGGAGACCCAGGAAATGGGAGAGAGAGACGTGCCGAATACCTCGTTCCACCACAATACAAAATAATGTGACATTGACCATTGTCTCCTGGAGACCATGTTTGTGGATTGGGGACTACACTACGTGCAAGCCCTCAGGCAAAGTGGGCTGGTTGAGAGAGAGATTGCATCATCCCAACCTGATTGACATCTGAGACCCCGTGAGGAAGTATAAAAGAGGGTCTGGGGGAACGCCCCCTTCAGACGCACCAGAAGAAACGCTAACGATCCCGTAGTAGCGGGAAGCCATTTGAAGGAAGTCACGTGCGTTCGATTCCGTTGCTGGAATCGGTGACTGGAACCACAGAAAACCGCTTTTAGCTAACGATGGGGAAGCCCGCTCCCCTGATTCAACGGATTTGCTTCATAAAAGACCCGGGCAAGTTTCTTTTCTCACCAATCTCTCTCTCTCTCCAACAAGTAAAAACCCAGCGGTCCCCCCCAAAAGGCTGAAGCCTGCAGGAACTGAGTGACTTTTATATTTCCATCGGACAATATATTATCCCCTAGACAAACGATCGAGCTGTTTCTTATTGATGGTTATTATTAGACCTGCGCTTTTAGATTGAGTAGTGATGATGTATATTATCTGAATGTTTGTATTAATCTTATTTTTGTGCCCCTTCATAAATGAAGACTTTTAAAAATAGTACCATCAGACTTCAACGGACCTCTCTATCTTTGCTGGTAAGTGATCCAGTTACGGGATTTCGTAACGTTGGGGTTCTCGTCTCAGGTCTTGACACCAAATTGGAGGGCCAGTGAATCGGGCTTGTAGGTCCAAAACTTGGATCTGGTTACATGATTAGCCAGACGGGAAACCAGCAAAGATGGACGTGGGTGAATTTATAGAAAACCCGACTCTGGAGGCGCTGGAGGTGGCCTCCAAATCAGACTTGATAAAATTGGCGAAGGAGTTAAACCTCTTAGGGGTGAGGTTGTCAATGAAAAAGCGGGAGGTGCGAAGGGCAATAACTCAGTATTACATTGGGAAGAATGTGTTTGCAGCTGAGGTATTGGAAAATATCCCTGAAAAGGCTCAGTTAGAGTTGGAGAAATTAAGGTGGGAACATGAAATTGTTAAAACAGCTGGAAGCAGCTGAGAGGGAGAAGGAAAGGGCCGAGAAGGAGAAGGAGGCAGAGAGACAGAGGAAACATGACTTGGAGATGGAGAAGTTAAGGCAAGAGCAACGCGGTCAGGGGTCAGACCGAGAGGAGCAGTTTGATGTCAGTCGGGCGTTGAGGTTAGTACCCCCGTTCGAGGAGACGGATGTTGATAGTTATTTCTTGCTTTTTGAAAAGGTGGCAGTGTATCAGAAGTGGCCTAGAGAGCAGTGGGTGGCGTTGTTACAAAGTGTGTTAAGAGGGAAGGCACAGCGGGCATATACGGCGTTGCCCACGGAGGGGGAAGGGGAAGAGAAATATGACCAAGTAAAGGCGGCCATTCTCTGGGGTTACGAGCTAGTAGCTGAAGCATATAGACAAAAGTTCAGAAATTTACGAAAAGGGTGGAATCAGACGTATACGGAGTTTGCCTATGAGAAGGGTGTGCTCTTGGACCGTTGGTGCACCGCGGAAAAAGTGGACGAGGATTATGGGCGTCTCAGGGAGTTACTTTTGATTGAGGAATTTAAAGGTTGTGTTTCGGATGATATCCGGATGTATTTGAATGAGAAGCCGAATAAGTCCATTTCAGAATTTGCTAGGTTCGCGGATGAATATGCCCTAACCCACAAAACAAAGTTTTCCTCGAATAAAAGTTCCCAGAGAGACCGAGGGAACGATCGAGAAAGTCCGAGGAGTGAGGCAGAGGTCCCACTGGGAGCTAGCGGTAAGATTGAGGGAGAACGGCAAGATGGCCAGAGGTTTCCGGGTTTGACCTGTTTTAATTGTGGAAAGGGTGGGGGCATATTGCAACTCGATGCTTTGCACCGAGGAAAGAGACAGGAAAAGGGAAAGCCGCAGTCCCTATCGGATGTGCCGTGGTAATCAGTAAATCAACAAGACAGCCCCGGGTAGACAGAGTACGAGAAGGATCTGAGACTTGTCTGTCAAACGGAACCTTGTCTGTGAGGGAGGGAGATACACCAGTTCCAGTACGGATCTGGAGAGACACGGGGGCTGAGCTGTCGTTGATCAGTAGTAAGGTACTGGATTTTGGTCAAAAAACGGGCATGGTAAAGGTAGAGGGGATCAGCAAAAGAATAGAAATGGTGCCCTTACATAGGGTCATTATGGATTGTGAGCTGGCGTCTGGACCAGTTGAAATAGGGATGCCATCCGAGTTCCCGAGAACTGACGCGGACGTCCTTCTCGGTAACGATTTAGCAGGTGGTGAGGTTTGGGCAGCCACGATGCCGACCCGCCGGCCGGTGAGTGTTGTGGACCCGCCCCTAGAGTCCCAGATCTATCCCGCATGCGCGGTCACTCGCAGCATGTCGAGAGAGGCAGCTGAGAACGAGAGCAGTTTAAATCCGGACAGTTTTGATTTGGCCGAGATGTTTCTACCGACCCTGTACCACGAGGGTTTAGAGGGTGGTAAAACTAAGAGTAGTAAAGTGAAAGAGGGTAAGGGAGCAGAGGTAGATCTGCCCTTAGCGAGGAGAAAGCTCCTAGAGGCAGAAAATAAAGATGAGGAACCGACAGAGCAGTCAAGAGGTCCAGAGTTGGACAGGGATGATCTGTCTGGTTTGGCAGAACTGTTTGAGGAAGTTGAAACTTCTAAAGGTGTTCCCGATAATGAAATGAGGGCAGCCCTAGATGAAAAGGATGCCATTACCTTGAAGAAGTCTGCTGGGTTGGCAGATGAGGTTGTTTCAGCCCGCGGGGGTGAGTTTACTCCGGAAGGGAGTTGCCCAGAGAGTACCTGGGAGAAACGGGGGAATTTAGAATTTGAAAAGGGTACGGGTATTGGAAGCCTGGAAGAGGCCAATGTCCCGTTTGAGTGTGTCCAAGATGGGGATGCACGTGGTACTGAACCTAGTAATGGAGCTCAGAAGAAGTCTGAGGTATTTGGTTCAGTGGAAAAAGGGTTAACCTTGGTAACCGTGGGAAGTGTGAGTTCCCAGGTGTTTGTGCTCGAAAGTGTGTTCAAAGTTAATGCAGAATTTAAGAATGGGGAGATGAGGATTATTATTGAAGGAAACGGAAAGTTGGTAGTTCCCAAGTCGAATGAAGAAATTTTAAACCTGGCAGATCGCTTACACAGTGAGCCGGGAGATAGCGGGGCCCCCCACTCTATTGTTATGCCAGGATGGGGTGTGAAGAGGCCAAATTCGAAATGCTACTTGAACAAAGAGTTCGAATTAAAAACCAATAGCCTGAAGGGTCCTGACAAAAGGGCTGGCCACCTGGGTAAAATTAAAGAATTGGGTGGAAATGGTCTAAGTTTGGGACACTGTAATGTTAAAATAACCTCTATGAACGAGGCGGGCGGGAGTTTACCATGCCAAATTACTCAAGTTCCCCACGGGGGAACTCACCGGAAAAGAGGCGACGGTTAATGGGGATGCCATTTTAAACAGCAAAGCAGGTTGTACGGGATTGCGCCAAAGCCTGTGAATAATAAAGACTGCCCCTTGGAGACCTGCCGGTTAAGTAAAACGACAGAAACGATTAGTATTCGCATAAACTTTTGTAGATGCACATAAGCTAAGATCACACCTCCTTAGTTTTATTGCTGAAGGAAAGAAATATAAAAAAATAGGTGGTTATTAAATTGAAGTCTGATGCTACAAGACTTTAGTACAGTACGCAATGTTAAGATATTAA
Organism: Hypanus sabinus; assembly: GCF_030144855.1. Lineage (NCBI taxonomy): Eukaryota > Metazoa > Chordata > Chondrichthyes > Myliobatiformes > Dasyatidae > Hypanus > Hypanus sabinus. Next base: position 46,698,717 of record NC_082710.1, read on the forward strand.
AGAAAATGACACTGTAATCGTTAACTGTTTAGATACTGAATTGAATGTATAACTGTATTACTCTGAAAAAAACAACTTTTGTATTGTGTTAGATTCTAAAACCCTGGAAGAATCTGTACTACTTCGTTTTCGCCGCTGCTGAAAACACTTTGAAGAAAGGGGGTGTTATGAATGTACCAGAGCTCTGAGGGGTCAAAGGGTGCAGGGTAGCCCCCTCCTTTGTGAGAATCGCAAGATCACTATTGAGTCCGTTCAGGAGACCCAGGAAGTGGGAGAGAGAGACGAATACCTCGTTCCCCGCCGGATGCAAAATAACGTGACATTGACCATTGTCTCCTGGAGACCACGTTTGTGGATTGGGGACTACGCTACATGCAAGCCCTCGGGCAAAGTAGGCTGGTTGAGAGAGAGATTGCATCATCCCAACCTGATTGACATCTGAGACCCCGTGAGGAAGTATAAAAGAGGGTCTGGGGGAACGCCCCCTTCAGACGCACCAGAAGAAACGCTAACGATCCCGTAGTAGCGGGAAGCCATTTGAAGGAAGTCACGTGCGTTCGATTCTGTTGCTGGAATCGGTGACTGGAACCATGGAAACCAGCTTTTAGCTAACAACGGGGAAGCCCGCTCCCCTGATTCAACGGATTTGCTTTATAACAGACCCGGGCAAGTTTCTTTTCTCACTAATCTCTCTCTCTCTCCAACAAGTGAAAACCCAGCGGTCCCACCCCAAAAGGCTGAAGCCTGCAGGAACTGAGTGACTTTTATACTTCCAATTGGCAATATATTATTCCCTAGACAAACGATCGAGCTGTTTCTTATTGATGGTTATTATTAGACCTGCGCTTTTAGATTGAGTAGTGACAATGTATATTATCTGAATGTTTGTATTAATCTTATTTTTGTGCCCCTTCATAAATAAAGACTTTTAAAAATAGTACCACCAGACTTCAACGGTTCTCTCTATCTTTGCTGGTAAGTGATCCAGTTACGGGATTTCGTAACAGAACTAATTTGGCTAGAGTGCTAGACGGAGGAGAGTGGTGGTAGAGGGGAATTGGTTAGGTCTGGAATCCAAAAAGAAGAGAAAGAGCTTTGAGACTGTCTGGGTGGGGGATGGAGGTATATAGGGACTGGACGTCCATGGTGAAAATAAGGCGGTGGGGGCCAGGGAACTTAAAATTATTGAAAAAATTCAAAGCATGAGAAGTGTCACGAACATAGGTGGGAAGGGTTTGAACAAGGGGGGATAAGACAGTGTCAAGGTATGCAGAAATGAGTTCAGTGGGGCAGGAGCAAGCTGAGACAATAAGTCTACCTGGACAGGCCAGTTTGTGGATCTTGGGTAGGAGGTAGAAATGGGAAGTGCGGGGTGTGGGAACTATGAGGTTGGTGGCAGTGGATGGGAGATGGCCAGAGCTGATAAGGTTGGTGATGGTATAGCAGACAGTGGCCTGGTGCTCCTTAGTGGGGTCATGATCAAGGGGTAAATAAGAGGAGGTATCAGAGAGTTGTCGCTGTGCCTCGGCCAGGTAGAGGTCGGTACGCCAGACAACAACAGCTCCCCACTTATCAGCGGGTTTTATAGTGAGGCTGGGATTGGTTTGGAGGGAGCAGAGAGCAGAGCGCAGAGCGTTCGGAAGGAGTGAGGTTGGAATTGGAACAGGGTGCGGTGAAGTCGAGACGGTTGATGTCCCATCGGCTATTAGCAATAAAGAGAAACCAATGCCTTTCTTATCAAACACTTGGACACCAATTCAAAAATTCTCTTCTCTTTCCAATATTTGATGTTAGCATGGTAAGATTGTTAGTGCTCTGAAGTTAAAAGCTGACAGCACATTATGGGTTTTGGAGCCTTTCTGCTTTCAACAGCATGGACCAGGTTTCCCTCCCAGATATATGAAACTCCGGTGAATTTTGTAAATTACCATTCCAGGTCAACTCAGGCAAGTTCAGTCTCTGGAAAAACTGAGTATATAGTTGCATATGTATCTCAATGCTGTTGGTTGAACATTACCAACTATGTCAGCAGTGCGTGCACTTTTAGATTTCTAAAAAACTTTTGAAAACTACCATAAGATACCAGCAACAGACGAATTTGCATTAGTGTATCAAAAGGCCTCACAGGGATGTGAAGAGATTGCAAAATATTATGTTACAAAGGTTTAGCCAGAGAAAGTTTTTAAGGAGCGTCTTAAAGGAGGCAAAAAAGACACAGTTGTACAGAAAGGGCAAAGTTTCGATAGATGGCTCCAGAACTTAATGCATTGGCAACACAATGAGCATTGCTACCAATGGTCCTTAAATTTGGGACTGATTGATAGGCGAAATAGAGTAGCTATTTCTGAATCAAAATATATGGGTTAATAAAGCTATGGAGATATTCGGAAAGAATGATGGGAATTTTAAATTTCAGGTTTTAACTTGTAACCTTTGTAGGCTCCGGGGCAATAGATGAATAGGATAGGTTATTGAAGAGTGTCATTAAAATTAAAAGGTTCATTCTCTGCTGTCATACACAGCAGGCTTCAACATGTAGAAAAATGTTGAGGGATCTTAATTTGCAGAGGATTGAATGAGGAAGGAAACTGGCTGGAAATGCACTAGAATAGTTAAGTTCCAATGCAACAAATTGTCAGTGAGATTTTATTAGCAAATAAGTTAACACAGGGCAGAAGAAGGTGATGTAAGAGAGATGGAATTAGATTACAGAGGAAGTGAAAAGGCTGAATGTTGCTCATTTGATGTATTTTATAATTAATATGAAAATGTGGTCTGAAATTATGTTGGTATTAAAAATGACATTTTGAGATTTGGAACCTTGCTACTACCTTCATTTTTAAGAAGATTCTTTATCCTGAAATTTCTTTAAATAAAACACAAAATTCCAGATGTTATTAGTTTTTTTCTGGGATGATTTGACAAATAAAATGCAGTAAGTGAGAAGGATTTGTTGTTTTTATTTCCTATGTAATCTTATCCTTGTTTTTGTTAAAATTGGCAGTCCATCAAGTGTGAAAATTTCACGAAGGCAGTGCTCAATAAGGTTTTCACAGAGTTGCTGATCAATGGAATCATTTTGGGTTAAATCCAATATAATTACCCTCCCGGCATGAAAACAGTAGCAATTGAGTTTACGAACACAACGCTGGAAGAACTCAGCAGGTCAGGCAGCATCCGTGAGAAAAGAGTAGCCAAAGTTTTGGGCCGAGACCCTTCATCAGGAAAGATTCATAACATAGAAACATAGAAAATAGGTGCAAGAGTAGGCCATTCGGCCCTTTGAGCCTACACCACCATTCAGTATGATCATGGCCGATCTTCCAACTCAGAACCCTGTACCTGCTTTCTCTCCATACCCCCGGTCCCTTTAGCCACAAGGGCCATATCTAACTTCCTCTTAAATATAGCCAATGAACCAGCCTCAACTGTTTCCTGTGGCAGAGAATTCCACAGATTCACCATTCTCTGTGTGAAGAAGTTTTTCCTCATCTCGGTCCTAAAAGGCTTCCCCATTATCCTTAAACTGTGGCCCCTTGTTCTGGACTTCCACAACATAGGAAACAATCTTTCTGCATCTAGCCTGTCCAATCCCTTTAGAATTTTATACGTTTCAATAAGATCCCCCCTCAATCTTCTAAATTTCAGTGAATATAAGCCTAGTCGATCCAGTCTTTCTTCATATGAAAGTCCTGCCATCCCAGGAATCAATCTGGTGAACCTTCTTTGTACTCCCTCTATGGCAAGAATATCTTTCCTCAGATTAGGGGACCAAAACTGCACACAATATTCTATGTGCGGTCTCACCAGGGCCTTGTACAACTGCAGTAGAACCTCCCTGCTCCTGTACTCAAATCTTTTTGCTATGAATGCCAACACACCGTTTGCCTTTTTCACCGCCTGCTGTACCTGCATGCCCACCTTCAATGACTGGTGTACAATGACACCCAGGTCTCGTTGCACCTCAGCTTTTCCTAATCGGCCACTGTTCAGATAATAATCTGATTTCCTGTTCTTGGAACCAAAGTGGATAACCTCACATTTATCCACATTAAATTGCATCTGCCATGAATTTGCCCACTCACCTAACCTATCCAAGTCACCCTGCATCCTCTTAGCATCCTTCTCACAGCTAACACTGCTGCCCAGCTTCGTGTCATCCGCAAACTTGGAGATGCTGCATTTAATTCCCTCATCTAAATCATTAATATATATTGTAAACAACTGGGGTCCCAGCAATGAGCCTTACGGTACCCCACTAGTCACTGCCTGCCATTCTGAAAAGGTCCCATTTACTCCCACTCTTTGCTTCCTGTCTGCCAACCAATTCTCTATCCACATCAATATCATACCCCCAATACCGCGTGCTTTAAGTTTGCACACTAATCTCCTGTGTGGGACCTTGTCAAAAGCCTTTTGAAAATCTAAATATACCACATCCACTGACTCTCCCTTAACCACTCTACTAGTTACATCTTCAAAAAATTCTAGAAGATTCATCAGACATGATTTTCCTTTCACAAATCCATGCTGACTTTGTCTGATGATTTCACCTCTTTTCCAAATGTGCTGTTATCACATCTTTGATAACTGACTCTAGTATTTTCCCCACCACCAATGTCAGACTAACTGGTCTATAATTCCCCGGTTTCTCTCTCCCTCCTTTTTTAAAAAGTGGAGTTACATTAGCCACCCTCCAACCCTCAGGAACTGATCCAGAATCTAAGGAGTTTTGAAAAATTATCACTAATACATCCACTATTTCTTGGGCTACTTCCTTAAGCACTCTGGGATGCAGACCACCTGGCCCTGGGGATTTATCTGCCTTTAATCCCTTCAATTTTCCTAACACCACTTCCCTACTAACATGTATTTTCCTCAGTTCCTCCATCTCACTAGACCCTCGGCCCCTTACTATTTCCGGAAGATTATTTATGTCCTCCTTAGTGAAGACAGAACCAAAGTAGTTATTCAATTGGTCTGCCATGTCTTTGTTCCCTATGATCAATTCACCTGTTTCTGACTGTAAAAGACCTACATTTGTCTTGACCAATCTTTTTCTTTTCACGTATCTATAAAAGCTTTTACAGTCAGTTTTTATGTTCCCTGCCAGCTTTCTCTCATAATCGTTTTTCCCTTTCCTAATTAAGCCCTTTGTCCTCCTCTGCTGGTCTCTGAATTTCTCCTAGTCCTCAGGTGTGCTGCTTTTTTTTGCTAATTTATATGTTTCTTCTTTGGACTTGATACTATCCCTAATTTCCCTTGTCAGCCGTGGGTGCACTACCTTCCCTGGTTTATTCTTTTGCCAAACTGGGATGAACAATTGTTGTAGTTCATCCATGCGATCTTTAAATGCTTGCCATTGCATATCCACCATCAACCCTTTAAGTATCATTTGCCAGTCTATCTTAGCTAATTCACGTCTCATACCTTCAAAGTTACCCTTCTTTAAGTTCAGAACCTTTGTTTCTGAATTAACTATGTCATTCTCCATCTTAATGAAGAATTCCACCATATAATGGTCACTCTTACCCAAGGGGCCTCGCACGACAAGATTGCTAACTAACCCTTCCTTATTGCTCAATACCCAATCTAGAATGGCCTGCTCTCTAGTTGTTTCCTCGACATGTTGGTTCAGAAAACCATCCCGCATACATTCCAAGAAATCCTCTTCCTCAGCACCCTTACCAAATTGGTTCACCCAATCTATATGTAGATTGAAGTCACCCATTATAACTGCTGTTCCTTTATTGCACGCATTTCTAATTTCCTGTTTACTGCCATCCCCAACCTCACTACTACTGTTAGGTGGCCTGTACACAACTCCCACCAGCGTTTTCTGCCCCTTAGTGTTATGCAGCTCTACCCATATTGATTCCACATCCTCCAGGCTAATGTCCTTCCTTTCTATTGTGTTAATCTCCTCTCTAACCAGCAATGCTACCCCACCTCCTTTTCTTTCCTGTCTATCCCTCCTCAATATTGAATATCCCTGGATGTTGAGCTCCCATCCTTGGTCACCCTGGAGCCATGTCTCTGTGATCCCAACTATATCATATTCATTAATAACTATCTGCACATTCAATTCATCCACCTTGTTACAAATGCTCTTTACATTGACACACAAAGCCTTCTGGCTTGTTTTTACAACACTCTTAGCCCAATTATGTTGAGAAGTGGCTCTTTTTGCTTTTTGCCCTGGATTTGCCTGCCTGCCACTTTTACTTTTCACCTTACTACTTTTTGCTTCTACCCTCATTTTACACCCCTCTGTTTCTCTGCACTTGTTACCATTCATATTGTTCGTATTCGTATTCATGTTCGTATTCTTTGATCCACAGCATCTGCAGTTGTATTTTTGAGCAATTGAGTTCGTCTTCTGGAGCCAGATCCTTACTTACAATTTTGATCAGCAACTGCTCCTTGTAAAAAAAATCAGATTACCTTTGTGCAGTGGGATCTTCCAATCAACAGCTAGCTTCAGCAATTGTGGCAAATACCTCTGTGCATAAATCCCATCATGTAGAAGGACAGAACAATCCCAGCTAACAAAACACCGTTAAAATTCTTTATAGCCATTTATGACCCAGCCTCCACTCTCTCTGCTGGTTGAGGTTCTTTTTCAATGAATATTTTGGGCATCCAGGAACAAACAAAAACTATTTAAGTAACCTCAACTTTTAATATTTAAGTAATTTAAAATATATTTTAAAAACCTCAATGTGTATGAATAACTCTAGAATACCTTAGTTCCTCATTGCCTTTCCATTGTATTAACCCAAGACACAAAATGCTGGAGGAACTCAGCAGGCCAGGCAGCATCAATGGTAAAGAGTACAGTCCAGCATTTTGTGTGTGTTGTTTGGATTTCCAGCATCTGCAGGTTTTCTCTTTTTTGTAATTGGGACCCTGTATTAACTTGTCTGCTTGTTTACAGAAGGTTTGAAACTCCAGTTTTGGGCAAAAATATCTGCTCCGGAGTCCAACATCTGAATGTAGTTGATAGAACACTGCTTGCAGTCGTGGTATTTCTACATTTGTGGATTTGCTGACCGTCATGTCAGCATTTATCTGGTGAGCTACTCCCATTTGCGGCAACCTCTTTGAGCAGCAAGTCTGGGGGGAAGAGAAACTGAGGACTGGTTAGAGGTGCATGACTTGTGGTAGAACTAGTCAGTTATACCCTCCGTCTCCAACTACCCTCAGCTAGAGGGCATCGTCAACTGCTTAGCACCTCAATATTGATGGCCTCACTCTCTCCACAATATGAAGTATGTCAGGACCCTCGCTGACAACACCTGAACTTCATTCCACTTTGTTACCTAGGGAATTTTGACATTTTGCCATTGATATCACAGCCCTGGATGATGAAGTAGGATGGACGAGCTTACAGAAAAAGGCATTGGCTACATCTTCTCTTGGAGGGACATATTGGAAGAAGAACTTAGTACTTTGCCATCAGGACTAGTTAGATCGATATCCAAACAAATTACCCTGCAGAATTAGTGCATGCCTTGTGACTCTTCAGCTCACTCTAGACAGTAGAAGTTAAAAGATAAACCAAAACAAAGAACCCATCACTAAAAACAAGCCCCGTTACAAACACCTTTGTGGAACATACCAACTGCATACTGGTAAGGGCTTTTGTGTATACACCACTAACAACTATTGGAAGGTTAGAAGTTCATTTCCAACATTTCCTCTTTTTGCTCTTTATTCTTCAATTAGCATTTATTGCATGACATTAATAAGCTTTGCTTTTCAATTGATTTAACCACGGTAACATACTTTGACAAGTCATGAAGATTATGTAGAAGTTTAATGTACGATGAAGTTAGCATGAATGTATGCATGGTGTATCTAATACTTGGCCATTGCTTCTGTTACAGATAACCTGAATTGTTTTGCTTGCTTCTATTCATGATAACCATGTGCTGCCAGTGCTGTCTACACAGTTCATGGCTCATTAGCACAGGAAGTTGCCCAGTTTCACGACTGACCAATATCGATTGATATTGTATTAGCCTACACTCTATCAAACCAGCCTGCACCACTTAACAGCATTTAACAATTCCAGCTTATGATATCGATGCCAGATCCAAGTTATTGATAATAGAGGTAAATGTGGTTGGTATTTTTTAAAAGTTATTCCTTCATCTGTATAACAACACACACAAAATGCTGGTGGAACACACCAGGCCAGGCAGCATCTATAGGAGAAGCATTGTCCGGATCCTGACGAAGGGTCTCGGCCCGAAACATCGACAGTGCTTCCCCTATAGAGGCTGCCTGGCCTGCTGTGTTCCACCAGCATTTTGTGTGTGTTGTTGTTTGAATTTCCAGCATCTGCAGATTTCCTTGTGTTTGCTCCTTCATCTGTATTCACCTGGCAATTCAGAGACGTATTTAGCATGTAAATCACATATATCCAGCAGGTGGAGCCCATTGACTATCACAAAATTTATTAACTTGCATTCATTCTACCTCTTGCTCAGTTCGCTCGCTGAGTGACAACTGGATTTTAGTAAGAAGCTATACATTTCTGCTAACCACTGAGATTTAAGCTAATTGTTAGGAAGTACCTGACTTCAAAACTGAAATGTATGCAACTGATCAGCATGGCCATGAATCATGGTCAGAAAATGACTCGACTGAAACTGTGATTCAGGTTGAAATAAACCAAAAAACACAAAGATAAATACTGGTCAGGGACAAACAAAATGGTTTTAGACAAATTTACATACAGCAATGTGGCTGAGCAACAAAAAAGCAAGATATCTGCTAAGTTTTATTCCTAGAGCCACTGGGAACAAAAGAAAGAGTGTTCTGGTCTAGCTCTATCTGGTTTTGCAAATCTTCTTTTATAAGCCGTTTCAGATTTTGAACCCTGCACAGATGGAAGGGAATCAAGAACCCTAACCTACGACGACGACAACGGCGGCGACTCAGGCCTGAGAGGCCAGCGTTGGGCATTCTCATGCCTTACAAGCTGTGGAATGAGAGACTGTGTGGCACACTACTCCTCACACAGACATTTTGCAGTATTGTTCTTTATTTTATGAGGTCGAGTTGTGAGCTCAACACTCAACCCGGCACAGATGGAAAGCCTACTCGGGAACGATCCGACTGGATTCGAACCTGGGAACCTCCGTTGTGGAGTCTGGCACTGATGTCACTGCGCCACCAGCCGACCCTAACCTAAAGGCACTTAATTATGATAGTTTCAAGATATTGGATGTGACATGGCTGAAAGGGAACTGGCTAGGAAAATCATTTTTAAGAAAAATACAAGAACACAAAATATAGAAGCAAAAGTAGCTCCCACATTCAAAATGGTCAAGATTGCTTTACAAACACAAGAGAATCTGCAGATGCTGAAATCCAAGGCATTACACACAAAATGCTGGAGGAATACAACAGGTCAGGCAGCATCTATGGAGAGGAATAAACACAAGCGATTCTGGAGATGCTGGAAATCCAGAGCAACACACACACACACACACACACACAAAATGCTGGAGGAACTCGTCAGGCCAGGCAGCATCTATGGAAAGGAATAAATAGTCGATGTTTTCGGGCCGAGACCCTCATCAAGACTGGAAAAAAAAATGAGAATTCAGAGTGATAAGTTGGGGGGAGGGGAGGAAGTAGTACAAGGTGGTGGGTGATAAGTGACACCAGGAGGGGGGAGGGGTGAAGCAAAGTGCTGGGAAGTTGATTGGTGAACGGGATAATGGGCTGGAGAAGGTGGAATCTGTTAGGACAGAGCCGATGACCGTGGAAATAAGGGAAGGAGGAAGAGCACCGGGGATTTGGGGGGGGGGGGGTGATGGGCAGGAAACGAAAAAGGTTGAGAGAGGTAAACGGGAATGGTAAATGGTGAAGAAGGGGGCAATTGCTGGAAGTTCGAGAAATCAATGTTCATGCCATCAATTTCGAGGCTATGCAGACTGAATATAAGGTGTTGCTCCTTCAACCCAAGTGTGGCCTCATTGTGCCAGTAGAGGAGGCCATGGACTGGCATAGTGGAATGATCATGGGAAGTAGAATTGAAATGCATGGCTACTGGAAGATCCTGCTTTTTCTGGCAGATGGAGTATAGGTGCCTGGTGAAGCGGGCTCCCAATCTACAATGGGTCTCACCGATATACTGGAGGCCACACCGGGAACACCAGATACAGTAGGTGACCCCCAATAGACTCACAGGTGAAGTGTCACCTCATCTGGAATTATGTGCTGGATGCAGATGCTAGTGGGTAGGTAGGAGAGGACAAGAGGAACCCAATCCCTGGTGGGGTACCATTCAGTACCACTCAGGGCCCCAAATAGTTCTTCCAGGTGAGATGCCATTTTACCTGCGAGTCTGTTGGGGTCATCTACTATATCTGGTGCTCCCGGTGTGGCCTCCTGCATATTAATGAGTCTCAATGTAGATTGGGAGAATTTATGCTCCAGAAGCTGGATAAAGTGGGATCTCCTGGTAGCCACCCATTTCAATTCTGCTTCCCAATCCCAATCTGACAAGTCAGTCCATGGCCTTCTCCTCTGCCGCGATGAAGCCACACTCAGGTTGGAGGAACAACACCTTATATTCCGTCTGGGTAGCCTCCAACCTGATGGCATGAACATCGATTTCTCTAACTTCCACAGTAATTGCCTCCTCTTCAACATTCCCTCATTCCTGTTTCCCTCTCTCACCTTATCTTCTTCCTGCCCATCACCCCAATCTGGTGTTACTCCTTCCCTTACTTCCATGGTCTTCTACTATCCGACTCCCCCTTCTCCAGCCCTTTATCTCTTCAACCAATCAAATTCCCAGCTCTTTACCTCACCCCTCCTCCTCTCCTAGTTTCACCTATCACCTACCACCTTGCACTTCTTCCTCGCCTCTCCCTACCTTCTTTCACTGACCTCATCTTTTTTCCCCATTTCTAATGAAGGATCTCAACCCAATTGTTTATCCTTTTCCATTGACACTGCCTGGCCTGCTGACTTCCTCCAGCATTTTGTGTGTGCAAGCTTGCTCTATGCTGATTTCATCTCCTCATCTGTGCTGGTGCCCCTTAGCTCTCAACTCCTCAGTCTTCCACATATCAATGGATCTCCACCTTAAATATTTCTGCGGATCAGCCCTGCTCCACTCTCTGCAGCAGAGAATTCAAAAATACACTCTCCTCTAAGAAGAATTTCCTATACACACCAATTTTTTATATGACTGGGATCCCAGTTTGTAACTATATCTCCTTGTTCATGACGTCCCACTAGTGAAAATACCTGTCATTCTCTTTTAGTACAGTCGGCCCTCCTGATCCGCGGGTTCTGCATGCACCGACTCAACCAATTGTGGATCGGGAAAACCCGGAAATTGAGCATTGTTCGCCTCGCGTCTCGCTCGTTCACTATTTGTGTGGTGAGCGAGAGGAAGGAGTTTAAGGCTAGTAAGGGATGGCTGGCTAGCTACGTAAAGCGCTACAGCCTCAAGAACTTAAAGATCACAGGAGAATCAGCATCAGCTGATGCCAAGGCAGCTTCAGCGTTCCCAGAAGAGCTACAATGGTTGCGTCTGTACTGAACATGTACAGACTTCTTTTTCTTGTCATTAGTCCCTAAACAATACAGTATAACAACTATTTACATAGTATTTACATTGTATTAGGCATTATAAGTAATCTAGAGATGATTTGAAGTATACGGGAGGATGTGCGTAGGCTATATGCAAATACTACGCCATTTTATATAAGGGACTTGAGCATCCATGTTTTTTGGTATCTGCAGGGGGTCCCGGAACCAATCCCCTGCGCATAAGGAGGGCCGACTGTACCTTATATATTTGAATAAAGTCACCCCTCATTCTTCTAAACTCCAAGAATACAAACTGAAGTAGCCTAGGCTCTCTTGAAAGGATACCCCTTTCATCACAGAATAAGCTTTGACTCTTCTTTAGACTGGCTGCAATACACAATTTTTTGTCAGGAAGGTGTCCATAACCTATACAGGGTATTGCAGATGTGTCCTCACCAACATCCTGTACATAACCTCCCTACTTTTAAATGCCACCCCCTTTACACAAAAGATCAATATGCTGTGTGCCTTCTTGGCTACTTTGTTGCACCCGGCTGCTAACATTTTGTGATTCATGCTCTCCAACACCTAGATTCTTTGTACTTCACTTGATTGCGTTCAGATAATTATCTGAAATTTTCTTTTCCTTTAGTAAGTGCATGACTTTAAGAGTCTCCACATTTGCCAGGATTCCACCTAAGCAATCCGTTTATCTATATCCCAGTACAAAATTACAATGTTGTCATCACAACATGCCTTCCTACTTATCATTGGCAAACTTGGAAACATGATTCCTTCTCCACATTATTAATGTAAATAGTAAATCATTGAACCCTGAAGCACTCAGTCAGTTTCATTCTTTCAGCCTTAGAAAAGGACTCATCTACGTAACAGCAAGGGTCTTGTTCATGAATTTGAGTGAATAGTATCTAGGAAGAATTGGGGTGGTATGAGACACATTTCTTAATGTACACAGAAATATATAATCTAGGAGTGACCGGAAATAGATGACACGGTGGCAAACCAAGTAGAGAATTGCCTCACAGTGCCAGAGACTCAGGTTCAAACCTGAGCTCCATTGTTACCTGGTTGGACGTTCTTCCTGTGACCCTGTGGGTTTCCTCCAGGTGCTCTGGTTTCCTCCAATGTCTACCAGCACAAAGATGTTTGGGCTGGTAGATTTATTGAACAATGTAGAAACTGGGGAGAGATTATGAGAACGTGGGGAGAAAGAAGTAGGATTAATCTAAGATGAGTAAGAATGGGTGATTGATGGTCATCATGAAGTCTGTCGACTGAAGTTCCTATTTCTGTGCTGTATGACTTATAACTAAACATTTTTTTTGCATGGTTATTCCTTGGAGAACAAATTGCTGAAGGAAGATTAATTTATTATTTATTCATTTGATTGAGTGTTTCTGCTGAGAGAAACTTTTAGACATTTTACAATTAAGAGTAAACCACATGAGCACCTTGAGTTATATACAGTGCCTATAAAAGGTATTCACCCCCACCCCACCCCACCGCCCGAAAGCTTTCGTGTTTTATTGCTTTTCAACATTGAATCACTGTGGATTTAATTTAGCTTTTTTAATACCGAACAACAGAAAAAGAATCTTTTGGGTCAAAGTAAAAACAGATCTCTACAAAGTGATCTAAATTAATTACAAATATAACACACAAAATAATTGATTGCGTAAGTATTCAGATCCTTCAAATCTGTATTTAGTAGATGCACCTTTGGCAGCGGCTACCGCCTTGAGTCTGTGTGGATAGGTCTCTTATCTGCTTTGCACATCTGGACATTGCAATTTTTCTCCATTCTTCTTTACAAAACTGCTCAAGCTCTGTCAGATTGCTTAGGGAACGTGAGTGAACAGCCCTTTTCAAGTCCAGCCACAAATTCTCAATTTGATTGGGGTCTGGACGCTGACTTGGCCATTCCAAGATATTAACGTTGTTTACACCTGTGTAACTGTGTAGCTTTGGCTTTATGCTTGGGGCCGTTGTCTTGCTGGAAAACAAATCTCCCAAGTTGCAGTTCTCTTGCAGACTGCATCAGGTTTTCCTCCAGGATTTTCCAACATTTTGCTGCGTTCATTTTACCCTCTACCTTCACAAGCCTTCCTGGGCTGCTGCAGTGAAGCATCCCCACCACCATGCTTCAGTAGGGATGGTGTGTTTTTGATGCTTATGCCAAACATAGCACTTAGTCTGGTGGCCAAAAAGCTCAATTTTGGTTTCTTCAGGCCATAAAATCTTTTTTTTCCAGCTGACATCAGATGCCTTCTGGCAAACTGTCATTAAGATTTCATGTGAGTTTTTTTTTCAACAGTGGCTTTCTCTTTGCAATTCTCACATAAAGCTGTGACTGGAGAAGCACCGGGCAACAGTTGTTGTATGCGCTGTCTCTCCCATCACAGCCACTGAAGTTTGTAACTCCTCCAGAGTTATCACAGGCCTCTTGGTGGCTCCCTCACTCGTACCCTTCATGCATGGTCACTCAGTTTTTGAGGACTGCCTGCTCTAGGCAGATTTACAGCTGTTCCATATTCTTTCTATTTCATGATGATTGACTTAACTGTACTCCAAGGGATATTCAGTGACTTGGAAATTTCCCAGCAGTTGAATCTTCCAGATACAGGTGTACTTTTACTACAATCAATTGAAACACCTTGACTGCACACAGGTCTCCAAAAACAGATTCCCATTTAACGAATTATGTGACTTCTAGTCAATTGGCTGCACCAGCAATGACTTGGTGTGTCATATTAAAGGGGTGAATACTTACGCAATCAATTATTTTGTGTTTTATATTTGTAATTAATTTAGATAAATTGGTAGAGATCTGTTTTCACCTTGACACAAAAGAGTCTTTTTCTGTTGATCAGTGTTAAGAAAAAGCTGTGATTCAACGTTGTAAAACAAATAAAACACAAAAATTTCCGGGGGGTGGGGTGGGGTGGGTCAAGGTGAATGCTTTTCATAGGCACTGTATAAGCTACGTTCATTCATTGCCAGGATACTAACTCACCAGCAGTTGTACCCTCCAGACACAGGTGTACATTCACCATGATTGTTCTCAGCAAGTTTGTCTACAGAAGTGGTTTGTTACTGCCTTCTTCTGGGCAGTGACTTAACAAGCTGGGTCACCCCAGCCATTATCAATACCCTTCAGAGATTGTCTGTCTGGCACCAGTGGTCGCACAACCAAGGTTTGTGATATTCAACCATCCACTACCTGCTCCCATGGCTTCACATGACCTTGATCTGGAGGTGGGAGGGGGTGCAGGGTGGTGAAGAAGGTGCTACACCTTGCCCAAGGGTGACTTGCAGGCTTACACGTCCTTACATCTTACAGGCTTACATCTCCACGTCGCAACCCAATAAGCTATACTAGGTAAAAATATAGCGTTCCTTCTGTAAGGACAACAGTGAAACAAAGGGCACTTAGGACAATCCAGCAGTTCATGATTAAATTTACTGAGTGAGATTTCTATTTTCAGAATTTACTTAAATTCCAAATTGCAGTTGTGGGACTTGAGCTGAGTTTAGATTTCAAGATGCTTCCCCTGTAACTTAACCACCATATCAATATACCCCTTAAAATATACTTCTTCCCTTGAGAAGGGAAGTAAACAGGTTCTTGACAGGGGAAATATTTTTACAAGATTAAGTCCCCTGGTGTACTAGATTATGTAGTTGCCTATAAAGTGGTCTCTTACAGCTTGCTTTATGTATTTTGGAAGGATGAGAAGGAATTACCGGAGTTTTCTCCTAACTGGCATGAACACCCAGGCAAGGTTAGTGGTGGTGAGTCCTACGTTATTTGGAGCAATTATTTAAATGGGGTAAGTTTAATGGGAAAGTTGTTTTTTTCTTAATTTCAGAATGAAAGCTTTGGTTCAAGCATGAAGTGAATGGAACTTGTAAAATAACTGTGGCATTTAATAAAACGTCTCCGAAGGAATGAGGAGTTGGAACTTGCACAAATTATCACTGGAATGCAAAGCCAAGACGTTTCTTAAAGATATAAAATGAACACTATTTTCCTGGCTGAGTGAAAGACTCTCCCTTTCTAACGACATACCTCTTTATCAGGCAGTGGCACAGGTCACAAGCTGGTCACTATCACTGGAAGTAGGTCTGTCTGGAGTTTGACAGCTTAATTTTATGGTCCCTCTGGTGAGATGGCTGAGGCACTGTGCTATTTGTGGAACAGATGGTCTGATCGCTGCAAAGTTTAACGGATATTACAGGCCAGCTAATTGATCCAAAAATAATATCTTGGGTGTACGTAATTACATTGCACATAAATTCTGGTCGAGTGTGATTTTGATGGGTGATTCATTTTAATATCTGTACTGATTTATTTTGGTAAACTGCAGATAAAATTAAAACTATCGGTACAACTGCAAAAAGTTAAATGGCTAAAAATGGAGGATTTAGCTCATAAGAAAACACAGATTCTGATAATTTGTCAAACACAAGAACAGGTTGTTATAACTAAATAAGAACTTTGTCCTTTTCCTCTCATGGCAAGTTTGTACTGATGCAAGGCAAGAACTCACAGTAGAGCACAAATTTCCCCATGCTAATGTCACAGAAGTTATTTAAAATATCCTACAACTCATTGTAACACTTCCTAGTGACCTAGTAAACAGGTCAAATAATTCTTTGCTGTGTAGGTTATTGACAGACAAATCCACTTAATTTGTTTACACTGTTTCCAGTGCAACGAGACACCATAGGTTTTGGAAAGGGTTTTATTTGTCATTGCAAGCTTCTCTGCAGGTAGCCTGATGTGTCCCGTACATAAAGAATCATTCTTATAGCTGGATGAGGTAACTCGGAAATGATAATATCAACCTTTATGATCTCTGATTTAGCTCATTTAGTCTGTTTCTCTGTTTTTTGTTCTAAAGGGCAGGTTGATCAACATGACTGTGCAACAAGTAATCTGGTGTCTCTGTATGTTATTATGTGCTGCAAAGCTGAATGATTTTCATCTAACATCTTGATTTTTGGTGGTATTCCTATTCCTTGCAAAATGTGTTGTATTTCAACATTATGTAATTGCTGCATAGATTCTGTTGAAAAGATAACATTGTAGAAAAGGATGTACTTATCTAATTCTTTTCAAATCAGAGAAAACACAGAGAGTTTAATGATAGTAAATGCCACCTTATTAATGATGCATACCAGTGCATTTCAAAACAGCTCAGAAGTGTATAAACAGTTCTTAGTTTCAAAAACAATGTAGCAATGTTCGGAGTTTTTGGATGTTATCCTTGCTTATACAGTGATAAAGTAGCTATTACCTATATAAAGCGTTGCATTGTGCGTTCAGTCTACCACCCTGAGACTCAGAAGATGAATTCCAGTCTCTACACACATTCCATCCGGTTACCTCTGAGCACTGAGTTTCAATAGTTCTTATCAAGTCTGTTGTTGATGGGTGGTCATCTGTGGTCGTGCATTCCGTATCAGGGGACAAAAATCACTCTGTCACAGCAATCAAGTGCTCCTGTTGGACCACTTATGTGCATGGGTAGACAGGCGGCTGCTCTCCCAAATCTGTAACTATTACATTTGCAATTATCGTTTTACCACAAAGAGTTGACCATTAACAAATACAGCACATAATAGTCTGATGTGTTTTATAATTGGAGTGCAGAATCCAGAATATGCCTGTCAATAAAAATCCAATATAAAATGTATATTTTTGTATGAGAGCAGGAGGAATCAGTCATTCAATCTCCAATGACCTGCAATAATATTCAAAAAGATCATGAATGGTCTTTCGCCTCAGGGACAGTTTGCTGGACAAGTGCCATATCCTTTAACTCCTGAAAATCTATTAAACTCTAATTTGAATGCACTCACTAATGGGATGTCCTAATGTCCCTAGCCCACTTGGAGAGACTGTGGATTAAGAAACTTCATATCGTCGCAGCCCACAATAGCCAACCCATTGTTTTAAACTGCATGAGTGCTATTGAGGAGGGCCTAAACTAGTCTGGCAGGGGCAATGTGAACATCAAAAAGTAATCTACACTGAGGAAAGAGAAAGGTAGAGCAGGAAGAAGTTTGGAAAATAGTTTTGTAAATAAATAGAAAATAGGTCAAGAGGCAAATCTAGTCAAAATGCAGAATGTTAAAATGACAAAATTAAAGGTACTGTATCTGAAAGCTCACAGATTTGGCAAGAAGGTAATTGAATTAGTGCTACAAAATAAAAAAAGGTACGGTCTAATTGTCACTATGGATATCTGGCTGCAGGATGACAAAAGCAAGGATTAGAGTATTTCAAAGGTTCAAAGATTCATTTTAATATCAGAGAATGTATAGTATACAATCTGAAATTCTTACTCTTCACAGGCATCCACAAAACATAAAACCCCTAGAATGAATGATAGAAACATCAAAACTCTGAAGCTCCCCACCTTTTACACAAGCAACAACCCACCCCTCCCCCCACTTGCACCCGCAGAAGCACTGAACCCGCCTACCCCACCATCAAGTAAGCAACTGTGTATAGGCATCCATTAGTCTCGAGAGACCATGGATTTGCGCCTTGGAAGGTTTCCAGGGCGCAGGCCTGGGCAGGGTTGTATGGGAGATCGGCAGTTGCCCAAGCCTTCCCCTCTCCACGCCACCAATGTTGTCCAAGTGAAGGGCATTAGGGCTCAAGCAGCTTGGCACCGGTGTCGTCGCAGAGCAATGTGTGGTTAAGTGCCTTGCTCAAGGATACAACACGCTGCCTCAGTTGAGGCTCGAACCAGTGACCTTCAGATCACTAGACCGATATCTTTATCCACTAGGCCACACGCCAACATATGTAAATGTAAAAGCCCCTCAAAGAGATCTTGATCCAGAGTTCACCAAAACTACAATCTGTAACCCAGCTTATTGGTATCTCAGGCAGGTTCTCTCTCACTCTCATTCCATCAAAGGCATTTGGCACTTGGCATTTAGAAAGAATGGACAAAAAAGAATGGTGCATTATTAGTGGAGCTCAGGGCGGTTGTGAGAAATCACTTTGGCTTGGTAGATTATGTTGTGGAACTAGAATCAATCTGGATCAGCTATAAAAGTAGCAAAGGACAGCAAACGTTTGTATGAATACAGTAGGTCACCACATAATAATTGCTACATTGGATATGGTATAAAGTTAGAGATGTATGTGACAGTGATAATGCATTAATCATTGAAAAGTTAGACTGTAAAAAAACTTAATTCCTGTAATAAGGTGGAAGATTAATTAATGTAGACAAGATGTGCTTTCAGGTGAATATGATGAGAAGCCATGTGAGGAATAAGCTACTTTGGTACTTTTGTGCAATGAGAGTGGGTTTATTGATGCTCTTGTTGTCAATAGACCATAATATGACAGAATTTGAAGATGAATTAGAAGTACTATAATTCAGTGCAAAACTAGGGTCTTAAATCTAAACAAAGGAAACAATGAAGGTATGAGAAGACAATTGATTGAAAGAATACATTGAAAGGTATAATGATGATAATTTGCAAGGAAGTCTATTTTAAGTTACAAAAACCCAAGATGTGGTGCACGAATGACAGGAGAATGTAAAGACAAAAATAAATTTAAGGAATAGGGTGATAAAGTTGCCAAAAATAGCAATTGACCTGAAGTTTGGGAGCAGTTTAGATTAATCAAAACTTAGAAAAGGAGGGAGAAAGAAAAGAGTGAACTATATAACTATTAGCTTAACAAAAATAGTAGGGAAAGTTCTAGAATTTATTAAAAAAAATATTTTTAAAAAGCTGGAAAAAATTACTAAGCTGAGCAAGTCAATATGGATATATGAAAGAGCAATAATGTTTGTTTATGAAGTTACTCATGGAATAGATGGGGGAGGGGAACCAATATATGGGGGTGTATTTGGAGTTTGGAAAGCTTTTGACAAGAACTTTCTGCAAAAGGTTAGTTACGAACATTTTACTACAGTGCCTGGATTTAGTGGCGATATACTGATATAAACTGAAAATTGGTTCTCAGTCAGAAAAGAAAGCATTAAATAAACAGATCACTTTTGGATTGGTAGGATATGTCCAGTAGGGTAGCACAGGATCAGGGTTGAGGGCCCAGTTCTGTGTGACCTTCGCACCATGTCAGTAAAGCAAGAGGACCCTGTAAAGGTGCTTCAAGGGGAATTGGACAAGTAGAACGAATTGATGAAAGCACGGTAGATAGAAAATAATGTGAAGAATGTGATGTCCGTCAGTTTGGTGCACACAGCAGAAAAGGGAAGCACTTGTTACAAGGTGGGGGAAGAGTTCAATAAGTTTCTGAACATTAAAGTAAATTAGGTGGATGGCAGTAGTGTGGGAGAATGGTGCTGAGGTAGGTCGCCTGTGATCCTGATGCGTGTTGAGCAGTCGGAAAGGATGAGATGGCCAATTCCTTCTGCTATTTCTTATGTTTGCTGGTTCTGGACACAACAGGCAGGGAAAAAAATCAACTCAAGTCTTTCAAACCCATAAAAAAGTTGTGCTTTTCAAACTTTTAACTCGGGTAATATAGTATCAATCACTGATCAGTCATTTACTTCTGGTCATACACAATTTTTAATGATTCCATAAAAACTACACTTAAGTTAAATAAGGTATCGATGTGGCATGTACTAGAAAGATGAACTTCTGGTAATTGCCTCCCCCCTTCACCATTCCTATTCCTGTTTCCCTCTTTCACCTTATCTCTTCATCACCTCCTTCAGGTGCTTGGTCCTGATCAAGGACTCCAAACTGAAACGCTGACTGTAATCTTTTCCATAGATGCTGCCTGACATGCTGAGTTCCTCCAGCATTTTGCATGTGTGGCATTTACTAGAGTTTGACCGTGCCAATGTAGAATTAGATTATCTCTGTTTCATTGCCACAGAGTAGTTCTTTATACATTTTATTTATTTAGAGGAACAGTGCAGAACAGGCCCTTCTGGCCTAATGAGCCACACTGCCCAGCAGTCCTCCTATTTAACACTAGCCTAATCACATGACAATTTACAATGACCAGTTAACCTACTAGGTGGTGCACCTTTGGACTGTGGGAGGAAACCGAAGCACCCAGAGGAAACCCACACGGTCACACAGGAAGAACATACAAACTGCTTACAGAATGGGGTTGGAATTGAACTCTGAACTCTGGAATGCCCTGAGTGGTAATAGGATTGTGCTAATCGCTGTCTTTCTGTGGCACCCCCTTTCTGTATAAGGGAAGGGAACTAAAATCAAATTCCAAGGACTGAATATCATGCAATGAATATGAAAAGTGTACAAGTTAGAAACAAAAGAAAACAAGCAGTAGCCATTGGTGATGGTTGCCATGGTTGCATATTGATGTAAAATGATCATTTCAGTTTGCACGTGAATTTAACAGTTACCTGGTTGGACTCAGCTAAAGCTTCTGCATGATCTGTACATTTGCCATTGCCCTCAATATTCACCCACCCCACTACACTCACAACATTTGGAATACACTGGGGCAAATAACCAAGGATATTTGTCAGATGATTTTACCTTTGGAGCCACCAACTCTGCAACGCCAGAGAAACATCCTTAATTACAGATGCTTCATCATTCATACATCACTACCAATCAGTATCTTGTATTTCTTTTCCTGCAAATAAATAAGTGAAGCTGGGGTATTGATATGGGAAAGAGTGTGGAAGTGGGACAAACCACATTGCTCTAATAAAACACTGATATAAATTTATATAGATTTCTTATGTGGCGTAACATGCTAAGTCACTGTAAAGTCACCCACATCTGCGAAATACAATCAAATAGTTAAAAAGCTGTGAGTAGTTTTGTCACAAGAAATGTAGCACATTCAGTATGGGAGAATGAACACCACCATCTTCAGTGTAACACAGGGTGCTTAATAGCTGTGGCTTTGTCAAGGTCACCTTTGGATTATTTAAGTGGCAATTCATCAGCAGCAAGAGTTGGTGAACTCAACATGAAAGCAGTCCAGTAATGAAGTAAAAATTGGTGTGGGGGAGGGGAGCCACAATTTAAGACAGCGGTCAAAAATTGCTCTACTCTAGAGCAATTTTTCAAGCACTCAGTGCTCTTTCATTTAGAGTTGCCTAAACAAATTTTTATCCAGCAGCTTGTTAATGTCAAGGGAAATATAGGTTTCAGATATGGTTAGCCAAACCTTAATCAGTGTTCCCACTACTTTTTTGGATAGTTTCAAAACCAGGTGAATGCATGTTTAATCTTGCAAATTAGAAACCGAACACTCGTCTATTCTCGGACAATTCATTAAACAAGTTAAGAAGTTGAATTAACATCTCGAGTACCACCAGATGGCATTCTGAATGACTTGATCTATACAAACAGTACAGAAGACAAGCTTTTCGCTCTATCATGGTACACTTGACAGTAGTAAGGCCAATTCCAATTCCAATTCTGCTCCAACCGATAGATTTTGTGCCACATATAACACTACTCACATATCTAATGAGTTAATCCACTAAAAGTAATGAATACAACTCTATTCCAGCCAAAGTAAGGCTCTTAATGCTCATGCAAACATCCATTTGTCAACTCTTTAGCTTATGATCTTTCTCTATTCCATGAAGTGTGCCCATTGGACAAATAGACACACATTAGGGTGACTGCTTGCCCCATGACAGCACCTAGACAGAGGCAAAACATAGGCTGGACTCCTGTTAATGGATTCCAGCTTTGTGTTCAGCCCCAATATCCCCTCACTACCAACCAAGAAGCTTGAAATCCTGGGCCTCAGTACCTCCCTCTGCAACTGGATCTTCCTGATTATCAGGAGACTGTAGTCATTCTGTATTAGTACTAACATCTGTTCCTTACTGACAATCATTGCAGGTGCACCTCAAGCGTGCATGCTTAGCCCATTACCCTACTCTCTGCGCTCATGACTGTATAGATAGATAGAGCTCAAACGTCATCCATAAATTTGTCAAAGAAACCATTGTTGTTTATATAGGTTGGCACAGCCTGATGGGGCCCATACTGGACTGTTCAATATTCTATGTTGTTGGCAGGATATCAGATAGCGACAAGGAAGCAGGCAGGACCATTGAGTGGCTGTTTGAGTGGCATTGTAACAACTTTGCGCTAATGACAGCAAGAGCAAGGAAATGATTGAGGACTTCAGGAAGGGGGAGATAGGAGAACACACACCAGTCCACATTGAGGGGTCAATGGTGAAAGGATGAGCTGCTGCAAGTTCCTGGGTCCCATCAACTCAGAGAATCTATCCAGGGCCCAGCACATTGATGCAATCACAAAGAAGGCACACCAGTGCATCTGCTTTATTAAAGAGTTTGGGAAGATTTGGTATGTGACGCTGTAATTTCCCTTGGGATCAATAAGGTGCTTATCTATTTATCTATGTCACCAATGACTTGCAAATTCCTATGGACGTATGGTGGAGAGCATTTTGACAGGTTGCATCGTAGCCTGTAATGGACCCTCCACTGCACAGGATCATAACAGGTGGTAGAGGATTGTTTCATCAGAGGCAAAGCCCTACCTACCATCAAGGACATTTCCAGGAGCAGCATCCATCATTATAGATCCTCACTCTCTGGGACATGCCATTTTTGCATTAATACCATCAGGGAGGAGAGACAAGCACCTGAAAAACCACACTGAATGTTTTGTGAACAGCTTCTTCTCCTCCCCCATCAGAATTCTGAGCTATCCATGAACCTATGAACACAACCTTCTGAACCATTTATTTACTTTTGTAACTACTGCTTTTTTTTGTGGTTTGCATTGTTCAGCTGCTGCAAAAACAAATTTCATGTCAGATGTCAACGATAGTAAAGCTGATTCAGATTCTGCTTCACTTTTAACGAGCATTTGGTAATAAGATATGATATTGGTTGATCTGTGGCTAGTGACCTACCTCTCCAAGAGAACCACAACCTTGTCGTAGTTTGGAGGCTTGTGTGACTCAGTGATTCAGAGAGCTATGTTGGGGGCAGTCAGGGCTTTATACTTTGGCTCTTGGTAGGGTCACCCATGCCAAACAGGTCAAAGAATGGTGACCACTGGTCCTTCTGCTTCTGGGGTTCAGATCAGGGCTAACAATGTGGTGTTGCATTTTGGGGACTCTATTAAGGTCAGGACATACAGTATACCATGAATGGTAGGGCACTCAGAAGTAATGAGGTACAAAGGCACCTTGATGCACAAGTCCAAAGGTTCTAGAAGGTGCAACATAGGTAGATATGGTGATAAAGGAGTTATGTGTGATGATTTCCTTTATTAGCCAAGGACTGAGTATAGGGAAATGTTGGTCCAACTTTTCAAAACATTGGTTAAGCTAGAGTCAAAATATTGTGTTCTGGTCACCACGTGAAGAGGACACGATTACACTGGAGAGATTTGCCTGCATGTTGCTGGCAAAAGTAAATTTCAGTTATGAAAAATAATTGGATAGGCCGGGTTTGTTCCCTTTGGAGTGGAGAGGGCGAGGAAGGATAGAGGTGTACAGAATTATGATAGGCAGAGAAAGTTTGATAACAAAAAAGTATTTCTCCATGTCAAGGATATCAAAGAGCAGAGGGCAGGGGGTTGTGAAGGATAAAAGGTTAGAGAGGACCTGAGGATTTTTTTTCATCTAAAGGGTATTTGAAGTTTTGAATGAATTATCTTTAAAAGTGTAGAGGCAGGCACTCTAACAATATTTAAAAAGCATCCACATAAGCACTTGAGACACCAAACCAGGTAAGCTATGGCACCAAGTGCTGGTAAATGGTGTTAGTACTGATAGTTGGCATTGACATGATGGGCCAAAAGGTCTGCTACTGACTCAATGACTCCAAAATAAAGCGGTAAAACCTTGACTAGCAAGTTAAAAAATGTATAGCAAAAATGCATTGTGAGATGCTGCATCTCCTCAAAACACCAAATTAACTTAATTATTTTTAAAATCATTATTGCAATCCATTACTTCTCTTATATAGCAAAGAAAATATCTGTTGTTCAGAAGCAAGCTAAAAGTGACCTTGGTAATCTTTTTTTCGAATACTGAGCCGTTATCAGTAGATAGATCAGTTATGGGCTGAGTGCGGGCCAGTGGGACTAGGTGAGTGTAAGCGTCGGCACGGACTAGAAGAGGCCTGTTTCCCTGCTGTAATTGTTATATGATTATATTTCCAACAAAAAGCAATAGCAACAAATTACAGATATCACTGAAAAAAAAGCAAAGAGATCCTACTATATTTCTTACTTTAACCATGTCTCTTGCATCTGGTAGACCTTGTTCCCAAAGTAAAGGACTTTCAACTTCGGACACAAACAGCAAGGAATGGGCTCATTGATCATTAAATTACCCAAGGCTTTTGAATAAAGCTATGCTTCAAGTTTCAATCTAACCTTGCACTCAGCATCAGCAAGACCAAGGTATTGATTGTGGACTTCAGGAAGGGGAAGTCGAGGGAACACACACCAGTCCTCATTGAGGGATCAGCAGTGGAAAGGGTGAGCAGCTTTAAGTCTCTGGGTGCCAATATCTCTGAAGATCTATCCTGGGCCCAACATACTGATGCAATTACAAAGAAGGTACAACAGTGACTGTATTTCATTACAAGTTTGAGGAGACATGGTATGTCACCAAAGACACACACAGATTTCTACCGATATACGATGGAGAGCATTCCCACCGATTGCATCACTGTCTGATATGGAGAGGCCTCTGGACAGGCTGCAGAAATGTGTAAATGGCCAGCTCCATCATGGGCACTAACCTCCCCAGCATCAAGGGCACCTTCAAGAGGTTATCCCTCAAAAAGGTAACATTCATCATTAAGGACCCCCATCACACCAGGACATGCCCTTTTCTCATTGCTACCATCAAGGAGGAGGTACAGGAGCCTAAAGACACACATTCAACATTTCAGGAGTAGCTTCTTCACTTCTGCCATCAGATTTATGAATGGACAATGAATACATGAACAATACCTCACTATTTTTGCTCTCTTTTTGAACAACTTATTTAATTTAATTTTTGAAATATATTTCTTATTGTAATTTATAGTTTTTTAAATTATGTAGTGCAATGTACTTCTGCCATAAAACAGCATATGCCAGTGATAGTAAAGTTGATCCTGATTATGAAACTAAATTGTACAATTAGAACTTAAAACTCATTCTGAATTAGTGCAAACAAATAACATGATAAAATATAAAGATCTAAGAATGGTAACTTGGTGTAAGTTTACTAATACAATCAGAAAATAGTCTTATCCTCACAAGCAAGCATTTTTAATGAAGAGTTACTGCACGCTCTGCTGGTAACTTAATTTAAAAATCATGAAGATGACCTTAACAACTATACTGAAATACTAATTAATTTTACTGTTGCATGCTAACCTGTCCATTAGAGACTAAATATTGATTGTTAGTGAAAAAACATTTAAAATTTGTATACCAATGACTTTGCACTTTAAAATTTTGCAGAATTTGATGAGATCCTGGAATAGTTGAAAATAAGCACAATGGGCAGAAACTCTTGATCTGAGGGAAAACCTGCATCCAAAATAATTTTTAAACCATAATGGCATCTGTATTTACAGTTGATGGAACTTAAAGTTATGTGATCGTTTATACTGGATGATTGACTCCAAGTGAATAGAGTGAATGTGAGCTTCAAGCCATTAAGGCCTAGTATCATACTGTCCCCATGGCTTACATCAAAATCCATAGTAAAGCATCTGTCCACATTAATATGTTGCAGTTTTAAATACCTATTATGTTTTTATGACATGCTTGCTTCCCTGAAGCGTGCATGAAGGTAGACTATTACCTTGATAGCTTACTTATGCACAAGCTGATAGCCCAGGTACACCATTGTATTGATTTTGTGCAGAGGTGAGTCATACGACTCATACAATCAATAATGGTTGCACGATTTATTATTCAGTAGCTGATGGAAAAACTGCTCGTATTTCCTTCTCTAAAGAGTTCAGCATCACCTGATTGCCTCAAAGTTAAAGCATTATACGTATTCCATTAAAGTTGATGACAGTGGTAACCTTTGCAACTCCAAATAATCCAATATGGATGGTTGAAATACTCAGCTACAAATCCAAATAGTATCTTCTAGATACACTTCCCCATCAAAACATGACTTCTTACAATAATCAGCTGTTATCCCTTGACAGGTAATTAATTTTGATAAATCTTACCTTGTCTCTGAGCCGAAGTCATTTTCACCTCTGAATTTACGGGAAGTATCACGAATGAACCCTATTCTATTGTTTGATGTGCTGTAATCTCAGAAATCACAAAACATTAATCTATTAAAGCTTTCATATTAGCACATTTCACTTGGGTTTTTGTACATAAACTTATTTTACATGAAGGGAAGAGGAGAACGAAGAGAAAATACAGTAAATTAGTTTGGAGAATTAGGATCTGTAGTGTTTTAATAACTACCGCCACTAGATGGGGCACTCACACATTATATTATGCTGGTGACGGCGAATAAAGACTTGAATAAACTTCACCCTCACAGACCCCAAACTCCGACAACAAAGGCATACTTATTTAAAGAAAAGGTTTTGAAAGTCGGTTCTACATCATTTCTCTTGAAGTTTACAAAACGCTTACATTTATTTCAGCTATATTTTGCAGCTTCCTTGCAAGAGTAACTCCAACATCATGCATTGTTTCCTCGTCGAGTAGAGATTTATACACCAAATACAGTTTACAGCAGACAAGTAGCACTTTAAAAAATCTGTTAAAATACACATTTGTTAAGTATTGAACACGGCACCATAATTTAGTACATCTAGTTGAACAAAAGTGAGTGGTACAGTATTGTAATGAAACTTTCATTACAACAACTTTCATATAAATTCAAAGTAAATTTAATATCAAGGTACGTATATGTCATTTTGAGATTATTTTGCTTGTACTTAAAGAAAAAAATCAAGATACACAATAGAATTTATGGCAAATTATGAATAACAAAGGCCACTGTGCAAAAGAAGACAAATCGTGCAAATGATAAAAAAGTAAATAAATAATATTGTGTCTCCAGGTTGTGGATTCACATCTGCGATGATTTTTTTGCCCAAGTATTGGGACTATGCATCTCCAATTATACCAGTAACCACATTCCACCCCCTCCCAAACGCACACCACACACACAGCAGTCCGACTGAAGTGGCAGCTGTAGCAATGTTTCAATGGAGGGAAAAAAAGGTTCATCGGACCGGGTATGTAATGTTGCCACACGCCAGAAACACTGCTTTCAAGTTCTATTGTGCTCCCTTTAGATATGATAATGAGCAGCGTGTGCTATGCACTGCCTAGAGAGAGAGAAACTTCTTTGCTAAAAAGCAGAGCTCATACCCCCCCCCCACCTATCTGTTGCAATGGTAGCAAGTTATTGTATTATATTATCAATAAAAATGTGGAGAAAATTACAAGCAGCTAAATGTAGCACATCTTCATTTAAATGTAGAGAAAGTTGGTTCAAATAAGAAAGATACACGATTTGCAACTGCGCATCTAATACTGTTGTACATGCAACCTTTTACCCCATTTTCTACTTGGCTCTCGGCTTAATTAGTAATATATTACTCTTCTAAGAAAAACAATCTCCACCCATGAGTGTTTCCCCCAGTAACAACTGGAAACCAATTCTGCCCCACGTGGGGAAACGGTTCTACATAAGTGATGAGCTTGCGCTCTCGGCCAATCAGCGGGCGCGGGGGCCGCGCATAATGAGCGCGCGGTATAAGAGGGGCGGCGGGCGAGCCTGCGGCCAGTCTGCCCGTGCGACACCGACTGGGCTCTGGACTTTATACGTGGCTGGTGCGGCCGCCGCAGCTCGGCGTCTCGGTTCCATCGCGAGCCTCGCGTCCTCCTGTTTGTTTTCAAAAAAAGAAGAAGAAGAGAGAGTAAAACCATGACCCTTGAGGAATTCAACGGAGTTGAGGAGCAGCAAGTGGAGAGCTCCGAAAGGTACGGGGCAGGTGCATTGGGTGCAGGAGGGGGTAGGTACGGGGGCGGCTGTTGGCTGGGTGGGTTCCGCCCGGCGGCTCGAGTGCTCGGTGTCGGTTACTGCGCGAGGGCTGGCAGTGCGGCTCCGGGTCCGTTTGAAAAGTCGGGAGCTGCTCGCCTCTCAGCAGGTGGCGAGCCCGGGGGCAACGGGAGAGGGCGGCCGGAGCCCCTCGCCTGGGGCTGGTACTCGGAGCGAGTTTGTCCGGTAGTCTAACGCACCTTTCTACCCCTCTCCCTGATTTTTAGGATGCAAGCTGCTGGCAAAGCCCTGGAGGAGTTGCTGAACTCAGCACAACGGCAGCATTGCTTGACGGTTGGAGTCTACGAGTCTGCAAAAGTCATGAATGTGTAAGTTCTTCCTACCTCTTCCAAATGCACTGCGCCCATGCTCAAATGCAGTCATATTCACCGTGCTTGGGAAGCGATTTGGTTGGTAACCGTGATTATTTTTTGTTTGCAGTGACCCGGACAGTGTAGTGCTTTGCCTCCTTGCCAGCGACGAACAGGATGAAGGTGACATCGCTCTGCAAATCCACTTCACTTTAATTCAGGCATTTTGCTGCGACAATGACATCAACATAGTGAGGGTGAACGATATTCAAAGGCTGGTCGAGATCGTTGGTAACGGTGATGACAATGAGGAGCCTAGAGACATGCACTGCATTCTAGTCACTGTAAGTGCCTTTTGCATAAATTTAGCATTGGACCTTTGAACTGTTAAGTAATTGAACTATATCTTTGATCTATGACCCCATTTAACATTTTGTTGTATTCAGAATCCAAGCCAAGACTCCTGGAAAGATCCAGCTTTAGAAAAACTCGCTGTTTTCTGTGAAGAGAGCCGTTACACCAATCAATGGGTCCCCAACATCTCCTTTCCTGAACGTTGAAAGTTGTTGCAAAGACTTTGGTGGTTGCTAGTAATGTGTTTTGAAGTCTCTAAGGGAAAAATGGTGACTTGGTGGGTCTACAGAATGACCGGTGAACTCATCCGTCTCGTCGATGTGATGACCAGTACGCTGTGGTGATCAAACCAGAGGTAGTGATGAGGACTGGTGATTGCAAATGGTTGGTAAAATGGACTGGCACACAACAGCTGGCTCCTGGAGCAGTGAAAAGGAGGTGGGAGTATATTGTGCATCTCTGCCAATGGTGTAGAGCTCTGTTTATGCATCTTGAAGGATGAACGTTTGTATCAGGCTAAACTGTAGGACTGTCTGATGCTAAGTGCACTTGTGAAATAGTTAACGTTGACTGCCACAATGGACTTCCAAGATATCATTTGCAGTTGAACTTGATGCAATCTTTAACAAGTATACTTTGTTTTTTGTAAAGTAACAAATTAAATGCTTAAAAGTACATGTGTGTTCAGTCTGTTTTTCCTAATAGAATTGCTGGTTAGTGTTTAAAAAAACATTTGTGCTACTTGCCCATAAAACTGGATCAAATAATTACCCACCTGCATTAACTGTCAGGAGTTCAACATGGGTTAAAACTCTTAACTAAGCAAACAGCTTCTGTAAGAGTTGACTTTTACCATTTAAAGTGTTACAACAGTAAAAATGCCTTTTTGACTACAATACACATTTAGGTACTTGAGAGTTGTGACACAAGGATCTTTCATAAACGTTTCCCCAAAACTAAATGCAGAATCTCTTAACTAAGTTTGCTAGAGCTACTCAATAGAACACTGCTGGTTGGTTCCCCAGAAACTTGGGTATCATTCCTATTCTTTTGAACTCATCATGCCCTTTAAGCATGTTCTGTGATTCTTTTTTGCCCTGGTTTGCATATTTAAAATTTGAATACAATGCCAGCTTTTCTTAGTGTAATTGCCAAACAAATCCAGGATAGCACAGTATTGTAACTATTCTCCACACTGGAGAATTAATAGAATTTAATTTGGGATTGTTTAGTGGAAAGCAGGCAAACTCTGAACACATTGTCAGAGCACTGCACCACAAATGGGCTCTCTGGCCCATCTAGGCCATGTTAAAGTTATTCTGCCTAGACCATTGACCTGCACCTTGCCCACAACTGACCCACCCATGCCCTTAATCAAACTGCTCAATATTGCACTTTAGACTGCATCTACTACAGCTAATTCTATACTTGCATCATCCTTGGTAATGAATTAACATCTTGTTTCCCTTAAACATTTTGCCTTTCATTCTTATGACCTCTAGTTCTAGTCCCCCAATCTCAAGGGGTGGGGGGGGGGGGTGAACATATCTGCATTTACTCTCTCTACCCTCAGTTCTGTGTACCTGCAAAGCTCCCCTCCATTTCCCTACACTCCAGGGAATAAAGTCTAACCTAGTCAAGCTTTCTTTGTAACCCAGGTCCTAGCAACATCCTTGTAAGTGTTTTCTGCGTGCTCAATCTGATGGTTTACTTTCCTGTAAGTTTGTGACCGGAGCTGCAAGTAATGCTTCAAATTGGGCCTCACCAATTCAACATAATATCCCAATGTAAATACTCAATTTATTTCCCAAAAGTTCACTTTAGAATCAGTTTATTATCAGCAGCAGAGTTGAGAAGTATGTTCACTTTGCTGCAGTAGCAGTTCAAAGCAGTACATGATAATACAGAAAGAAAAATAAGTCAATTGCTGTATGCATATTATGAAGTGTTCAGAGGTTCAATGTCAACAAGAAGTGAGCATGGGACTGTAGCAGGGGCCAATGGCAGAGGGGAAGGAACTATTCCTGAATCACTGAGTGCATGAGTTCAAGTGCACTTGGTGCCTTCATCCTTGATGGTGACAATGAGAAGAGCATATCCTGGCTGATGTGGGCCCTTGAGAATGGGCATTGTCTTTCTGAGACACCTCTCCTTGAAGATGCCTTGGACACTATGTAGGCTGGTACCCAAAATAGAGCTGACTAATTTTACAAATCTATGTAGCTTCTTTTGGACCTTGCAGTAGTGCCCCTCCCCCAAAAAATCCAGATTGTGATGCAGCCTGTCAGAAGGCTTTCCATCGTACACCACTAAAAGTTTTCAAGTGTATTAGCTGACAAGCCAAATCTTGTCAAACTCCTAATGAAATATAGCTGCTGTCAAAGTGTTGGGATCAAGTTAGATCATCAGAGATCGACATCCAGCATCTTGAAATTTCTCACTTTCTCCTATTGAGTGCAGGGTTGTTGCTGTGACACCAAACAACCAGCTGGTATATCTTGCTCTCTTCTGCATGCCCACTCATGTCCATCTGAGATTCTACCAACAATGGTTGTATCATCAGCAAATGTATTGATGGTATTTGAGTTAAACCTAGCCACATAGTCATGGGTGTAGAGGGAGTAGAGCAGCAGGCTAAGCACATACCCCTGAGGTGTGCCAGTGTTGATCGTCAGTGAGGTAAAGATATTATCGCCCATTGAAGATTGGTCTTCCAGTCTTTCTCCAATTTACAATTTCAACTGAAGGACTAGTCCTATCCTTCATAATTATCCTTAAACTAATAGAAATATGATCATTAGCTCCAAATGTGTTTCCTTCACACACCTCTGACATTTGCACTGTTTCGCTCCCTAATAGGAGATCCAGTATCACCCCCTCTCCAGTTGGTACCTCTATATATTGATTGAGGAAATATTCCTAAACATACCTGACAAACTCTATCCTATCCGATCTTTTTTACAGCATGGGTGTCCCAGTCAATATGTGAAAAATTAAAATCACCTGCTATTACAACCGTATTTTTCATGCAGATGTCTGCCTTCTCTCTACAAATTTCCTCCACTAAATCTTGCTGACTATTGGGTGGTCTAGAATTAATCCCATCCCTTCCTTATTCCTCAGTTCCACCCATGTATCTTCAGTGGACACACCCTCCAGTCTGCCCTGTGTGAGCACTGCCATGACATATTCCCTGACTACTAATGCCACCTCTCTCTCTTTAATGCCACTTCTCTCCTTTTTCTAACTTCCCCTCTAACTGCCTCTCAACTCTTAGTAGTGACTACAATATCATAGTTCCACATGTTGATCCATGCTCATCTGCCTCACCAATAATACTCTGTGTATTGAAATAGACACAGCTCAGAACGTGACTCTCACCTTTCTATTCCTGTCTTTACAAAGACAGTCATTTTTATTACTTATCTAATAAAACTTGTTAGCTGGTATTTGTCCATTACATATAAATGGGTCATGTCTGATCTACCTCTCTATCACATTTCTGGTTGAACCCCTTAAAATCCTGTTTTAGTCTTGAGTGCATTCAGAGACTGAACTGTTACCATGGGTACAGACTCATAACCATCTGGGTGAAGATATCTCTTGAATGGGTAATTCTTTCAAGATTTTTAACTACTGATTCTGGCCACTCAGCCAAGGGAAATACTGCCCATGAATAATTTTGAATAACCATATAACAATCACAGCATGGAAACAGGCCATCTTGGCCCTCCTAGTCTGTGCCGAACCCTTAATCTCACCTAGTCCCACCTACCCGCACTCAGCCCATAACCCTCCACTCCTTTCCTGTCCATATACCTATCCAATTTTACCTTAAATGACACAACTGAACTGGCCTCTACTACTTCTGCAGGAAGCTCATTCCACACAGCTATCACTCTTTGATAAAGAAATACCCCCTCGTGTTTCCCTTAAACTTCTGCCCCCTAACTCTCAAATCATGTCCTCTAGTTTGAATCTCCCCTACTCTCAATGGAAACAGCCTGTTCACGTCAACTCTATCTATCCCTCTCAAAATTTTAAATACCTCGATCAAATCCCCCCTCAACCTTCTACGCTCCAATGAATAGAGACCTAACTTGTTCAACCTTTCTCTGTAACTTAATTGCTGAAACCCAGGTAACATCCTAGTAAATCGTCTCTGCACTCTCTCTAATTTATTGATATCTTTCCTATAATTCTGTGACCAGAACTGCACACAATATTCCAAATTTGGCCTTACCAATGCCTTGTACAACTTTAGCATTACATCCCAACTTCTGTACTCAATGCTTTGATTTATAAAGGCCAGCGTTCCAAAAGCCCTCTTCACCACCCTATCCACATGAGACTCCACTTTCAGGGAACTGTGCACAGTTATTCCTAGATCTCTCTGTTCCTCTGCATTCCTCAATGCCCTACCATTTACTCTGTATGTTCTATTTGGATTATTCCTGCCAAAATGTAGAACCTCACACTTCTCAGCATTAAACTCCATCTGCCAACGTTCAGCCCATTCTTCTAACCGGCATAAATCTCCCTGCAAGCTTTGAAAATCCACCTCATTATCCAATAGCAAGATAATTTGTTTTGTAGTGATTATTTTTGAATATTATATATTCAAAGGAATACAGTGTTACTCTGCCTCATAGGATACTACCAAGAATCAATCTGTACCCTTTCTATTACAAGTACGTTGTGCCTGTTGTAGGAAATCCAGACTATTTCATAATATTCCAGATGCATTTTACCTGGGCACAGTACAATTGCAGAACTAACTCTACTTTGGAGCTTGCATCCTCTTGCAATAAAGGCCATTAACTCCTTTCTTTTAAGATCTTGATCTTGCATTGAACTAAATCACTACTGATTATTAAATACGATCACCTTTTACTGAATGACATTTAATTAACACTTCTTGTTTTCATACTGCTAGATCTAAAAAACCTGATCCCTCAACAGCTTTTTAATATGTTGATACAGGAAACCATCTTTCAGATTTTGTATGAGTTTATCTTCTACACTAGGACTGCTGATTTGTCTCGATCCAGCCCATAAATAAAATCCCACATGAATATCACATCAGCTTTATGTCACCCAAACATAAAATCTACACTTTGGGAGAACTTGTCTGTCCTTGTTTCTCAAAAATGATCAATTTGTACCTTGCAAGATAAAATTCAGCAGGAAACAAGGGCAACACATGAATATCATCTGAATGTGCAACATAACTAGTTGAACAGTGATTTTATCAATGTGAAACTTTAACTGACAAACTCCTGCTCTGTAATCTGAGGGTCATCCCACTTTATAACCTTACCTATTTCCCTGCCTCACCTCATTTGTTGATACTGTCATTGACATCATCCTTCCAGCTAAGAGGAAGACCTACTCAACCTTCTCAACTAATCTCCTGCTCATGTAGATAAAATCCTAATCCTTAAACATGTTGTAGAATTCCATTTTGCATATGTACAGTAGATGCAATATAACAAAACCACAATATGATATAAAACTGTAATAATGCAAAACATTAAAAAAAGATATTTCCATAGTAATGGGAAGAGTAATGGAAATGGGGACACCTCTTTTACTCTTATTAGGGAGAGAGAGAGCCTGTGGTATGTTGAATACTGGGTGAACGAGTAGCCTTTGGGGTACTGCAAGTCTGTGTCTATTGAGGCTTTGCTGCACGCTTGAGTGCTAGGTGGGGGGTGCTGATGCTTTTTTTTGCTGGTGGAGGAGGGGGTCGTCGCTTTGCTGCTGCTTGTGTGTGGGAGGGGGAGCTGGGGGGGGCTTTGAGGTTCTAACATTTAACTGTCATTCATTCTTTGGGGCACTCCTCTGTTTTTGTGGATGTTTGCGAAGAAAAATAATTTCAGGATGTGTATTGTATACATTTCTCTGACATTAAATGTACCTATTGAATCAATGAGTTACAAGCTCTTATGAATACATAAAGTACCCTGCCATGTAGTGTTCAAAATATACTTAGGTTGGTGATGAATTAATATGCCTCAGAATTTCTTTTAACCTATATGGTTAGTTATTTCCAATTTTAATAGTTAATGGACAGTTATGGTATTACTGTATAAGCACAAGTATTTTTCCCACACTTGATCTTAAGCAATGTTCCCTCTAAGGTGTGCATGCACACAGATATTTTGCTATTGGTACGCAAAAGAATTTAAACTGTGCTAGAAGAAGGTTGTCACTGGCATGTTAAGCATATTTCACAATCGTACACAATCACATTTCTTATTCCAGTTTCTGATGTGAACAGTGTTGACAACGTGGAGTTTGTGATAATTAGTCTGCAGATTTTAGAACCAGCATACTTATACTGTTTTTATTGAAGAAATTATTCAGTGAGCACGTTATTGTCACTGCAAAAAAAAATTGCACAGCACAAGATTTTTGCGCACACTGATCATTACAAATTAGAGGGAACATTGAGTTTAAGTTCTGTCTTTACAACTTTTTCATCTGTCTGAGAGCACCTTTTTGTTTTTGCATTTGATTTCAATTGAACGATAAGAAATCTCCTGTAAATCATTAGATAACGATATACTTAAGTAAACCATGAAAAGTAGAATTTGATTTGGCTTCTGATCATGCCTTCTATCAAATGAGCCCTTTCTGCATCTCCAACAAAGCTCAGATGAAATGGAAAAACCTGTTAAGGTGAAAGCTACCAAGCCATAAGTTCCAACACTGCAGAAGTCTAACACGAACCCATAGATACTTGACTTTTAAATGTTTTTATGAAGAAAGGGATATGATTAGGAAATGGCTGCATGATTAAATCTATTGAACATAGAACATCGAAATCTAGAGCACATTACAGGCCCTTCGGCCCACAATGTTGTGCCAACCACGTAATCTATTCTAGAAGCTGCCTAGAGTTTCCCTACCGCATAGCACTCTATTTTTCTAAGATCCATGTACCTATCTAAGAGTCTCTTAAAAGACCCTATTGTATTCACCTCTACCACTGTCACTGGCAGTGCATTCCATGCACCCACGATTCTCTGTGTGAAAAACTTAACCTCTCACATTCCCCCTTGTACCTACTTCCAAGCACCTTAAAACTATGCCCCATTTCAGCCATGGGAAAAAGCCTCTGACTATCCACACGATCAATGCCTCTCATCATCTTATGCACCTCTATCAGGTCACCTCTCATCCTCCATCGCTCCAAGGAGCAAAGGCCGAGTTCACTCAACCTGTTGTCATAAGGCATGCTGCAGGGTCCAGGCTACATCCTTGTAAATCTCCTCTGGACTCTCTCTATAGTATCCATGCTGGTTTCTTCTCCAAACTGTTTGGCCATTTGATAATTCTGGCAGTGCAGTGGGGTAGTGAGCAGAGTAACTGCTTCATTGTGCTGGAGAGAGTTTTGGGTTAAATCCTAACCTGAGGGGCTGGCTGTGCGGAGTCTGAACATTCTCCCTGTAACTGCATGGGTGGACTAGATTCCTTCTAATAGCAAAACCGTGCGTCGTACGACAAAATAGTCACTGTAATTTGCCCCTGGTGTGTGGAAGGATGGTAGGATCCAAGGAGAGTTGTTGAGAATGTGGAGTGTATATGCTAAAATGGATTAATATAGGATTAAAGAAAACCAGCATGGAGTTGATGGGCCAAAGGGTCGTTTTTCTCTGCTGCTTCTTCTTTGACCATGATTCTCTACTTGTTCCAGCTGACACCTTGGGCTTGTTTTCACCACAAAATATTGGATGCTTTTTGAACATTAGGATGATCTAAGTATTTAAACAAACTACACAGACAAGAAACCAGGCAAACGGACACACAGTAATTCAAGTTGCTTAAATTCAAAATCTGAATTGGCAAGGCTATCGGATTACATCAGAACAATACAATGCCCTGCTCAGCAACAACTGGGCATATATCTCTGAGACACACAGTAAGTCTAGTAAAGAATACAATTTGTTTGTTGTGTGTTACCTTATTGGCAAGCAATGAATAGAGTATTGAGTGGCTTACGGTTTTCTAGAGCTGTATTGCAAAAGTATATGAAGGAAAAGCATGGCTTCCATGATCTAATTAATGGTTTCAGGGTAATAAATGGCCAGGTTGATCTTTTTCATCTTCTTCTAACTGTGAATGTGTGGATAATCAAATAGAAACTAATGTTTTCTTTTTATAGTAACTTTCCAATGTTTTAATATTTGGTGTCTGGCAGATCAAATCCTTTTATTATGGATTCAGAGATGTTGCAAAATCATAGGACATACATGCTTGAAATTGAAACCTTTTAATACACATGCATAGTTCAACCACTTAAAATAAGTAGAAGCTATTTAAAAATATGTTCAACAGCAAAATTGCATAAGGTTGGAGAATGCACTTTATACATTTTCTGTTAAGTTATGGTGCTGCCTTACTTTAGGGTTTTCAGGTAGGGAATGCAGAATAATAATATGGTGCAGTGATACAAACTGGATAAACACGGTTAATTTGGGGCATAGAACGCGAGCAGGGAGGTTATGGGACAATAAACACAAAATACACTGCAGATGCTGTGGTCAAATCAACATGTACAAACAAACTGGATGAACTCAGCAGGTCGGGCGCATTTCAACAGATGCTGCCCGACCTGCTGAGTTCATCCAGCTTGTTTGTAGGTTATGGAACAGACTTTGTAAAGCATTATTTCGGCCACAGCTGGAGTACAGCATGCAGTTTTGGTTGTCACCTTGTAGGAAGGATGTGATTCTGCTTGAGTGGGTGCAACTGAGATGCACCATGATGTCACACAGGAAGTTTTTCAGTTATGAGGGGAGAATGGCTAATCTGGGTTGTTTTCCTTGACTCGAGGAGGCTGGGTGTGGGGTGGGGGGGGCATGACAGGACAGAGGTATTCAATATTATCAATGGTACAGGCCAGGTAGATATTAATCTAGGGCAGAGGTGTATAAAACAAGATCTTATGTTTAGAGTAGGGAAATAGAAGGAATTTGAGGAAGAATTTTTCACCCAAATGCTAATTGCATTCTGGAACAACTGTTTAATGGAATGGTGGAGGCAGTCACTCTCGCAACATTTAAGAAATATCTAGATGTGCATTGACTCACCAAGACATAAAAGCTACAAACCAGCTGCTGGTAAATGGAATTTCTACGGGTGGCTACTTGATGGCTAGCCATGGACATGCTGATCCAAAGTGCTGGTTTCTACTCTGCATGGCTCTGTGGCTCTACGACTCTGTATATTCCTTGTGCAATATGACACGTTTCTTCCACCTAATACTGAAGACTGGGATACAAGGACTGCAGATGCTATTGTTTAAAGCAATAAACAAATTGCCAGGTGAATTGCAGCTGTATCTTTAGAGGAAAGGAGATAGTCTACTCTCCTGAGTTCCTCCTACAGTTTGATTTTTGCTCAGAATCAGTTTGCCTGATCATAAGCATCTTCCTTTGAAGGAATTGGAGAACTCATCTCACTCAATGTCAGCAAGACCAAGGAGCTGATTATTGACTTCAGAAGGAGGAAACTCCATGAGCCAGTCCTCATAAAGGGATCAGAGGTGGAGAGGGTCAGCAACTTTAAATTCTTCAGTGTTATCAGCACATAAATGTCATTACGAAGAAAGCACGGCAGGGCTTCTACTTCCTTAGAAGTTTGTGAAGATTTGTCATGACATCTAAAAATTTGACGGACTTCTGTAGATTTGTGGTGGTGAGTATATTGACTGGTTGCATCATGGCCTGGTATGGAAGCACCAATGCCCTTGCATGGAAAATCTACATATGTATCTACTCAGAGTGTTGCCGCTGGAAAGCTGCACCCATTATCAAGGACCTCACCATCCAGGTCATGCACTCTTTTTGCATTGCCATCAGGAAGAAGGTACAGGAGCCTCAGGACCCACACTACCAGGTTGAGGAACAGTTGTAACCCTTCGACCATCAGGATCTTGAACCAGAGGGGATGTTCAACTTACCCCATCACCAAAATGTTCCTACAACCTATGGACTCACTTTCAAAGACTCTTCATCTCATCTTCTCAATATTTATTGCTTATTTATGTACTAGTTTTTTCTTTTGTATTTGCACAGTATGTTGTCTTTTGCAGTTCATTGTTTGTCCATCCTGTTCGGTGCAATCTTTCATCGATTTTATTGTTCCTTTCAGATTTACTGTGTACGTCCACAAGAAAATTAATTTCAGGTTTGTATATGGTGATGTATATGTACTTTGATAATCAATTTACTTTAAATTTTGAAATGAAGGGCTATAAAATGTAGTATTTCAGCTTGGTTCTATATAGAATTGTGCTTCTATTTTCCAGAACTTTTAAATTAAAAAATGAATTAAACAATGTTAAAAAAGTTATTACTAGTCTTGCATAAAATACTAGAATCAGCAATTTATGACTTTCCTCTGAGTCATGCAATGCAGCCACTTTCAAGGATAAGAAAAGACTGTGATTCCATTGTGCTAGGCAGACACTAACCCTTTATATATTATAGAGGAATTGTGCCAATAATGAGCTAAACAATGATTTATTAAATTTGAACTAAATGTCATTTATTTATAATTTACAAGTACCTACTAAATATTTAAAAGTAGCTCTTTTGTTTTAAAAAAGCTTTGTCAATGAAACTAAAAATTTTATCAAAGCTCCAGACTTAAATAATATTTGCAGTAGATAAAGTTATATTTGCGAACAGCTATTTAGGCAATGTTTTATCTTGGGAATACAGTAGATTCCAGTTAGTTGGAACAGATCAAGATTTTGGCTCAATTAAGCAGCTGCCCCAATTAGTGGAAGTTTCATGGAAATAGTTAAAAAGGTATTAAAAAGGTACTTAAATTAAATGCAGAACAAATTAGAACACTATCAATGTTATTACAGTACTATAAAATGTGTATTAGTTCCTAATATTTATCAATGGAGGAATTCATCCGGTGCATGATGTCATATATGAGGTGTTGAGGGAGGGGTAGCACCTCTGGTGAAGCGGCTTGTCATGTCCCTTCTGAGGCAACGCACTCATCATTGGTGTCCACCAGATATTCAGCTCTCATCTGCGTCTCCAAGCGACAGCGGCCATACCCTAGGACACTGCTTCAACAGGTGGGCTAAACCAGCTGACGGTACCTGTCAGACCTCATATCCCGATGGAAAAGGGACATACCTGTCCTAGCATGTGAAGGCAGTTCTGGCAGATTGGACGGATGAGAACAACAGTGAGATCCAATGGCCGAGAAGGTGGTTCTGCAATGCTTCATGGAGAGTGAAGGGCATAAGAAGGCACAGAAGAAGTCAGGGTCATCCACTTCAAACAAGGAAGAGCCCAGTTTGTGATGACTACTTGTATCACTGGACATGGACGTCCAAAGCTAAGAGAGTGGAACTGTCCTGTGCAATGGCTTTTCCACTTTGAAAGCTCTCATACACAAGTGTCACTGTGATCATTGGGTATGATGGACAACCAACATGTTACCGTGCTCTTTTGATTGACTGTCAATGGACGAAATTTGAGCAGACACCTAATGCAGATAATGGACTGCCTTCATACAATTTTTTGATGATGGTATCCTCCAAATATTCCTTTTCATTGTAACATTCAAGTTGATTGATGATACCTTCAAATTATTCATAGTTC
Organism: Hypanus sabinus; assembly: GCF_030144855.1. Lineage (NCBI taxonomy): Eukaryota > Metazoa > Chordata > Chondrichthyes > Myliobatiformes > Dasyatidae > Hypanus > Hypanus sabinus. The sequence continues at coordinate 46,739,633 of NC_082710.1, forward strand.
CTACTTGCTAAAGTAGTGATATTGTTTTGTTTTCACCCCCGGCCATTTCTAGCATCTCCAAGTCTGAGTGCCTGAAACCTCGATGAGCAAAACAAATCTGAGTTGTCTTACTACTTATTTCTCACCATCCATCAGTGGCAAAAATCTCTGCTTTTTGAACACATACAAATGACACTATTTAAAAACTATTTGCTCTAAGCATGGTGTAGTGTCTAACAGCCACACAAGTTCTTGTGACTGACACTAGTGTGAACCTGTTTGGCAACAGTCACCTGTCCTGTTTAAGTGGCATAGTGTCCCAAATTTACAAAGGGAATCCCGGGTATTTTCTCAATTAGTTTTTGCTCTTTGAGATTTATTCCAAATAAGCGATCACTCAGATTAACTGATGGACCAATTTATCAGAATTCACTGTATATGCTTTGAATCAAACAATGTAATTTTTTTTGTGGATATTGATGCAGGTATAAAAAGTGAACATCAATTAGACATTGAGTTTGTGTCTTTGATTCCTCACAAAATCCTGCAAAGTTTCTTTTAGGCAATTGGTCAGAGAGGAGTTGTATGCAGAATGCACCAAGGATAGATTTATAGGGAGTTATGGAAGATTAAAAACTGAATCAGCAGACAACATTTACACAGTATCCTAGAAAATTTATAACACAGGAAGACCCCACTCAACCCAGTTAGGCTACTCCCCACTTGCCAGGACTTGATCTGCAACTGTGCGGGTCACATCTCTTTCAGTGCACATCCACACCCTCTACCACTCTAACTGAAATAGCTTATTTTTCTCAACTCCCTTTTAATACTTCTGCTAATTACTTTAAATCCTTGTTTTAAATCCTCTGCCAAAGGAATAGCTCCTTCCTAATTATTCTATCTAGGGCCTTTATGTTTTGTACACCCCAGTTAAGTCTACCCACAGTCTCCTCTATTGCAAAGTAACTGAACAGATCTTTCCTCTAGGCTACAATTTTCCAGTCCTGGCAAGCGCCAGTGTCCACTGCACCCTGCAGATACAGTTTTATTTCTGTACTTTTTCAAGATGTGTCTATATAATTCTGGTGCTGGAGACATAACGGTGTTTTATTTAATAATTGTGACCTTTGAGGCTTAGCTAAGACTGCAAATAACATTTGAACAAGATAAACTCTGTAGTTTAACCAATTACAGTAGAAGCTCTGTTATTCAGCACACACCAGATGTGACAGGTGCAGGTTGATCAGATTTGGCCTTGGTGTTCCTGCAATGCAAACCCTGCTTTGGCACGACCCCCTTGCTAGCCCCAGGCTTCATCTGGTCAGGTTCTTCATTTGGCCTGGCCCCGCTCCACCCAAATCCTTCCCTCGTCAGGGCTCCTCTTTGAGAACAGCCCCCACCATTTGTCCAATACCCCCTCAGCCCCGGCTTTCCCTCAAAACCAACCTCAGGCTGACTTCTCGCAGCGTCTCTAAGATAACCCACTCTGACTGACTGGACCTTCCCCCATCTCTTGCCTTGAACTTCTGACTACTTTGCCCCTCCCTCCCTTGGCACCACCACTCCCCGGAGCCTACCCCTCCGTCTGCCAGGTCTTTCTCACAGTCTGGTCATCTCTTGGCCTGGCCCTTTGCCCAAGTTGCTCAGCCCTATCGTTATCACTTCCTTGGCAACCCCATTCCTGCGCTCACTCTCTTCTTAAGACCAGCCCTTCCCACAGTCTGCTTCTCAATATTGACCCTGAGTCATCATTGCCCCTCCCTTGGCTATGCCATTCTTTCAGCCTAGCCCATCCCATTGTGTAGCCCTCTCTGCGGCCTGGCTCATGTCTTGGCCTATCGTCTCTGTCTACCTGCCTGCTTTCATTGCCCATTGCTGCTGTCTGTAATGCTGGTTAGTGGAAGCAACCATTTTATGAAGTACTGAATAACTAATTTTTTTACCATAGGATGGACAGGAGAAGATTAAAGACTACAACTGTGAACTGTATCAGTTACTTTATAATAATATTTTAAGTCTGGGCTACCACAATTGGCCAATAACATTAACAATCATGAATGATTTTATGTGTTTAACTTTGAATCTCAGGTAAATGAAGCATTTTGTTGACTCACCTTTTCTAGATCTTATCCTCTAAGCAGATTACATCAGATTTTTTCCTCACAATAGACATGCTATTATAAAGCAATGAATTACCATTCAGTCTTCTTGGCTTTTCAAGTATGTGAATAACACGTTTGAACTCTTCCCTCCTTGCTCACTGTTCCTTTAAATCCACTGCTACCTTATACACAGTAACCTTTTTTGTTATTATAGCAGTCAAAACAAATTCTTTCACTGCATATGTGGTGGGTATGAGTTGTCTGAAACCTAAGACAAATAATTCAAATAAAAATGATGGTAAGATATTGACCACAAATCACTGGACAATCCATATGTATGCACATGAACAGAGTGGCCTGTTGTATTTCTAATTGTAGGTGATCAGCAGCACTAATTCTGCCGGACGATGCTGAGGCTATGGTGGCCAGTGCTATCATGTTTGCTGTTGTGTGCTAGGGCAGCAGGCTGAGGGTAGCAGACACCAACAGAATCAACAAACTCATTCGTAAGGCCAGTGATGTTGTGCGGGTGGAACTGGACTCTCTGACGGCGGTGTCTGAAAAGAGGATGCTGTCCAAGTTGCATGCCATCTTGGACAATGTCTCCCATCCACTCCATAATGTACTGGTTAGGCACAGGAGTACGTTTTAGCCAGAGACTCATTCCACCGAGATGTAACACTGAGCGTCATAGGTAGTCATTCCTGCCTGTGGCCATCAAACTTTACAACTCCTCCCTTGCAGTGTCAGACACCCTGTGCCAATAGGCCGGTCCTGGACTTATTTCCACTTGGCATGATTAACATTATTATTTAATTATTTATGGTTTTATATTGCTGTATTTCTTCACTATTCTTCGTTGGTGCAGCTGTAATGAAACCCAATTTCCCTCAGGATCAATAAAGTATGTCTGTCTGTCTTCAACACAGAGAGTTGAATTAGTGCTGTTTATACTATAAGAAGAGCAAAATCTTTCTATTTTCCATGCACAGGTCAACTTGTTCAGAGTCTAATTAATTTTATATTACACTTGCAATATTCAAATTACTTCTTTTCTCCTAGAATTGTTTGGATGATATATTACACAAAAGTGCATATTGGGGTATATGCTTGGACTATATATGAGACAATCTTTAATATGTATACTTCATAGAAATATACTCAAATAACGTTGAGACTATAAAACACAACAAACATTTATATAAACAAAATGTTTATACACATAAACTTAATGAAATACAACAGTGCCTGAAGGAAATAGTTTAATCAACAATGGGGAGCAATGGATAGTAAAAGTTTGCAAATGCTAATTGTTCTTTATAATGAGAGTATTACATTTGCTTTGTTCAAATTATTTTTTTTTCAGGCCTGAACTTATAAATGAATATACATTCTTATTTATCTGCATGAGAAAAATGCATCAGGGGCACTTTATTAAAGCACTCTCCAACATTAACAGACAGGAAAATAGAAAGTTGCAATGCAGTCAGTTCCTGATCAACTACTGTGAATACTACTGGAATCTCATTCACATCCGTACCTGACTCATTCCTTGTATATTTACAGCAAACTAAATTACGTTGTCTCTTGCTTTCTGCCGCTTGCTTTTCCTTACATTCTTCTTTGTGACTTGCCCTCTCCCCTTCCCTACCCTTTCCTGTCGTTCTGTGTTCTCCTTGCATCCCTGTTCCTGCCACCATCAGATGCTCCACTTCCATTAATACTTCCTTCAGGCTTTTGTGAACTTTCTCTGGTTGGGAGATGTGTAGTTTCTCATTTTACCCTCCCCAAGTTCTTTCCCACCCCAGAGTTCAAGGTACCATCATCAGCTAGTCCAGGTATTGATACTGAAGATTGAAGTCCGATGATTAATCGGAAGTCTGGACAATGAAGCCCAGTGGCGGAGTCTGGAGACTGGAGCCCAGAGGCCTGTCCTGGGTCTGGAGGACTGTCCTTTTGTGTGGGCAGGTGGGAGGGAGGAAAGGGATTTATTTTGTTGCTGTGCTTTGTTGCCTGTTGTGTTCTGTTGATCATTGTGGGCAAGCTATTAATGGCACCAGAATGTGTGGCTCCATTTGTGGGCTGTCCCCAGCGCATCCTTCGGTGGTGTTGGTTGATGGGTAAACAATGTGCATTTCAATGTATACATGATAAGTAAATGAATCTGGATCTGAACCTTTGCATTGGATTGAGGTAAGATTTCCTTTCTCCAAAACTCAACTTCACCACCTCCAATTCATCCATTTCCTGGCTGCTTCGTGCAAGTTTCCTCGCATTGAAGTTAGTTTAAAATCATGATTTGCAGATTATAATTACAGTGCCAGGTGAAACATAAAACCCAGATTGCTGAGAGGGATTGAAGAACAAACCTAACGGAGAAACACAATGGGCTGAACAGCAACTGGAGGGCAAAAGGAATTCTCGATATTTCAGGGCGAAATTTTGCATCAGGCGGATTTTCTTTCATTGTTCCAGATGCCAGCATCCGCAGAGTCTTCTGTCTCCAAGATCAGATGAAAACTTGGGGAGAGAGAAGGAAGACACGAAAGGGTATATGTTACACCTCTGTGCCTTGCTCTGGAATAATTTCCTCTTTTCTGCCTCTGACATCGCTTAAAATCTCTAATCCATTTCTAGTGGATGATAACACTGAACAACAAATTTTTTTGCAAGTGTTGCTTCCTCAGAATTTTATTTTTGTTTATGATAGACTGCTTGAAGCTGAACACAAATATAATTTCAGACTACTTGTATCACGTAGGAATTTGGAGAAACAAGAAATTAACTTCTATGGCCAATAACGCATTTAATTGCATAACAGTGTCATAGTTCAACTAAGCTAAAAATGATTTGTTGATGAGTTTCATTTGTACTCAGTGTCTGAGGCTCCTGCTTAAGTGTCCAACAATAATCAACCAGCATTGATGGATACCAGTTGCCCTGATACCACTTCTCCATGAACACAATGTCCTGTTGAAACCTTTCACCATGCTCGTCACAGACGGCGCCAAGATTTGCAGGGAAGAAGACTAAATGGGAATGCAGAAAATGAATTTTTAGTGACATGTTGCATTTCATGGTTTTGTATGCTTGAAGCATGTTGTCAACCAGTTGCATGTAGTTTGGTGCTCTGTAGTTGCCATGGAAATTTTCGACAGCATCCTTGAATGCCTTCCATGCGATTTTCTCCGGTTTCACTAGAAGTTATTTGAATTGCCTGTCATTAATGGCCTGTTTGATTTGTGCACCAACAAAAATGTCTTGACATCAGTTACTCTGGGAAACATCTGTCTCAAATATCAAAATCCTTCACGGAAATGTTTGTGCCTTGTGAAGACAGATTTCATCTTTCCAGTCTTGAACCTAGTAATTCTGCTTTTGCTTTTGGTAAATCCAAGTCTCTGACCAGATCATTTAATTCAGATTGAATTATCAGATGAGGCTGACTCGCTTAGTGTCGTTATCCAATTCTGGTTTGTGCATCATGGCATCTTCACCTGCCTCTTCTAGACTCCATGTCTCTGGGTAGCATCGATACAGGACAACTATCGTTGTGCGGCACAGGTCTCATGGCTGATAGGAGATTGGGGTATTCAATGGATTTCTTGTTTTTAGTCAAAGAACCTGACACACTGGTCAGACAGGAGTAGCAGCCTATCACATGACCCTCCTGCTCTTGCCATATCATTGGCATTGACTTCCAAGTACCTCAGAGCCAAGCTGATCGACAGTGCATGTTGTGCAGCAAATGTGAGGAGCCCATGGTCACCAATTTTACACCTAAAGTGGAGCACACAGGCTTTCTTATTAAGAGGAATTACGCTCCATCTTTGAGATTTAAGCGTATACTCACCACAAATATATCTGAAGGTATTGCAGCTGTTGCAATATTGGTGAGACATTTTGCGATCACAAATACTCCTGAAAATACAATTAATTTATTATAACGAGTGCACCCAATATTGAATTGAACTGAAATGACTTTATTTCTTTCATCCTTCACATGCACAAGGAGTAAAAATCTCTACGTCTCCGTCTAAATGTGCAATCATAGCAATTTCTAATAATTTATGATAAATAGAACAGTCAATGTAACATAGAAATGCACTCAAACCAGCATGAATTAATCATTCTGATGGCCTGGTGGAAGAAGCTGTCCCGGAGCCTGTTGGTCCTGGCTTCTCTGCTGCCATACTATTTCTCAGATGGTAGCAGCTGGAATAGATTGTGGTTGGGGTGACTCGAGTGCCCAATGATCCTTCGGGCCCTTTTTACACACCTCTCTTTGTAAATGTCCTGAATAATGGGAAGTTCACATTTACAGATGCTCTAGACTGTCCACACCACTCTCTGCAGAATCCTCCGATTAAGGGAGGTACAGTTCCCATACCAGGCAGAGATGCAGTCAGTCAGGATGCTCTCAATTGTGCCCCTGTAGAAAGTTCTTAGGATCTGGGGGCCCATATCAAACTTATTCAACTGTCTGAGGTGAAAGAGGCGCTGTTGTGCCTTTTTCACCACACAGCTGGTGTGTACAGATCACATGAGGTCCTCAGTGATGTGGATGGTGAGGAATTTAAAGCTGTTCACTCTCTCAACCCCAGAACCGCTGATGTCAACAGGGGTTAGCCCATCTCCACTCCTCCTGAAATCCACAACCAGCTCCTTTGTTTTTCGACATTGAGGGAGAGGTTGTTTTCTTGACACCTTGTTTGAGATTAGCCCAATCACTGTAGTGTCGTCAACAAATATGCTATGCACATAGTGCAGGTTCATCAATGTGACTGCAAACTGATATACATGTAAATGCAATGTATAGAATGGTGTGTGCGTGATGCATTTATAGCCTTTCTAAAACTTGTCCTGCCGTGCAGCATCCGCCCTGCCTAAACATACCTAGGCATGCCTGGACAAGAAAGAAAACTTGGCAACACACACAAAATGCTGGAGGAAATCAGAAGGCCAAGCATTATCTATGACGTTTCAAGTTGAGACCCTTTGTCGACTGTACTCTTTTCCATAGATGCTGCCTCACCTGCTGAGTTCCTCCAGCATTTTGTGTGTGTTGCTTTGGATTTCCAGCATCTGCAGATTCTCTCTTGTTTAAGATGGAAAACTGATCAGCTTACATGCAATATCAGGGAAATAGGTTATTGAATGTGGATTAATGAATGAATTGAGTGTGGGTGGTAATTAAACCTGATGAAAAGGAAGTACTCGAGAAGCTGATTCTAACCCACTGACACCAGCACTTCATTTAGATGTATGTACTCATCAGAGGCAGGTTGCCAGATTTAATATACTGATTGCATTATGTACAATGATATTAAAATAGCCTTTGAAATAAAAATGAGCAAAAATTAGAGTGTAAGGAAATATGATTTTGCACCATCACCTTGTACTTAAATGAAGGGCTTTTTACATGAAACACGTGCTGAGAGATTATTCACACGGCTTGCAAACACTTAGGCAACTTTGGAGATGACGTTTACAGGTTTGTTTTATGATCTGTAGCCTGCATCAACAGGGGTGACGCTACACTGAAGCTGCATTAGTATGGGCCCCAGGTGATGACAGTATGACCAGCACCAGCAGCTGGAGGAGACACAACACAGCAAGAGTCTGCTGCTCGCTGAGCAGGAGAAAGCAACACAGAGGAGAAGCTTGCAGGAGTTCCGACCCAGCAATACAGATGCCATGGTAGCATTCTTAACATCTTGGAACACTAGTGACTGAGAAAGGCAAAGGCTGTCAACTCAGATCCATCCTAAACGGGCGATGGCTGATGCTGGAACCTGGAGTAAAGGGCAAACTGCTGGAGTAACTCAGCAGGTCAGGCCATTCCCCTCCACTGAATTCCTTCAGAAGTTTTTTTTTGGCACTATCCAAAGCCTGTTTAACTCTGGGTCTTGCTGGAGATATTGGTAAGATCTTGTAGTTGCTGATCCATATTTAAGAAAGAAAGGAGAGGAAACTGCTCTGCAGGGAAGCAATTATGTGTGCAACTTTTCTATGATGGCACCAGTTAGAATGAGCAGGTACTTGTGTTTACATCCTTGTTTGGCATCTGATAGAACTTCAACTGCACTGACGTGGAAATCAACACACCCCAGTCTTCTGGGAGCATGCATTAAACGCAAGGGCTGTTGTACAGCAAAGGTTAAATATCCATCATTTTAGCACCTAGTGTCTGCATGGCAGTGGTCGAGGTGTATATAGACTTGTTTGAATGTTGGCCTCTCTATCTATAGATCCATAACTTCAGTTCACTCACACATGATGCAGTCTCTATCATTGTCATTATCATCATATGAGGAGCCTATATTGTGTTCCTCATTACATGCTGTGAAACCCTTTGCAGTGTTCAGAGGGTAAGTAAAGGCACTATCAAAATGCAACTGCTGTTATACTTCATTTCATGGCTAGAAAATTGATAGATGTCATTTAATATCTATTTTAATCTATTGGATTTAACTTTAGGTATGGGATTTAAAGGAATTCTTGTCCGAAGGGACTGAGGACATCAAAGCTGTCAGAGGTACACCCAATGCATTATTTTTTTGCTTTATTGAATGAAAACAGACTAGTTCGACAGAAACTGCGGTTATAATCTCCTTCAGCATTATATTGGGTGAGTCACTGTTGATGATACCTATAATGAATAGCATAGCAAAATAAAAATGTCTAGAAATGGCATTCCATCCATTGTAATGCAAAACATCAGCAATCAGTTAATTAATTGTTAACTCTGTGTGCAAAGCTAACATAATAAGATATGAAGAGAGAAAAATAAATTGTTGATATTTCTTTAGTACCTTCTTTAAGAAAAGACAAGATTGATTATAGTAAAAAAAGAGAGTCTACAGTGATGGGTGTGGTAGGATAGACTAATGCAGATATAATTAAAATGGCATTTATGTCTCATTCCACAAAATGTTATGTCAAATTCCTGAAGGGGGGCTTTATGCCAATTTTAATTGTGATTTTCAAAATAAGAAGCTTAAAAAAACAAGTTAATGAGAACACTAGAATTACCTCAAAATACTTAAGGGCAGTAAAGAAAGCTTCCATAAATGTGTAGTGGAGGGTATATTGATGGCTGCATCACAGCCTGGTATGGAAACACCATGCACCTTTAATGGAATATCTTACAAAAAGTAGTAGATATGGCCCAGTCCAATTCAAGGTAAAGCCATCCCCATAATTGAGCACATCTACACAAAACATTGTTGCAGATAAGCAGCGTCCATCGTCAGGGACCCCCACCACCCAGGTCATGCTCTCTTCTCACTCTGCCATCAGGATGAAGGTAATGGAGCCCCAGGACTCACACCACCAGGTTCAGGAACAATTATTATCCCTCAACCATCAGTCTCTTGACCAAGGGAGATAACTTCACTTTCTCATCATTAAAATGTTCTCCTAAACTATGGACCCACTTTCAAGAACTCTTGCTCTTATGTTCTCAATATTTATTGCTTATTTATTTATTGTTATTATTATTTCTTTTTTTTTGTATTTGCACACTTTGTAATTTTTTGCATACTGATTGAACACCCAAGTTTTTGCATCTTTCATTGATTCTATTTTGGTTATTATTCTATTATGGATTTATTGAGTATGCCCACAAGAAAATGAATCTCAGTGTTATATATGGTAACATACATGTACTTTGATAATAATTTTACTTTGAACTTCAAAAACATCCCAAAAATGACATTTCAGGAAATTGGTGGGTGAAATAGAACCCCAGGAATCCCACTGTGTAGTTTATAGACTATTGAATATAAGTAAAGGTTTGAATATGGCGACTGAATGCCTTTGATTTTTGTATAGCCATATTGAGAGTTCTAAAAACTCCTTTGCCCATTGTTTGCAAGAGTGTGGGATAGTTAATGCTATTAGGAAAGAATTTGAAAAATAAAAGGGAAAATCCAGTTGTGATTCTGTAATAGCTAACTCTGGAAGGGAGGAGGCCCTGCTGAAGGAATTCTAGGCGTTAGGAATTTAATTCAAAAGGTGCAGCTTGAGAATAATATCTAAACTATGTGCAAATTACTCTGGAACAGCAGAGTAGGGCAGGGAAAATATGGCTAAAGGCTGGCGTGTGACAGGTAAGTTCATTCATGGGACGCAATTACTGGTATTAGGAATGCTGGGATAGACTTTACCTAAACATGGAGGTTTCAACTGAAAAAATAATAAAAAGTTAAAGGGAAGTTTTAAAATTAACACGAAGCGTTTACAATTAGGCATAAATTGCAGAAAAAACACTAAAAAATATAAAAAGAGATGAAGGTTTGGGTCATTAATAATGTTTAAAATAGTGCAAATAACACAGTAACATTGTGGAAATAAACTATTTATTGAAAACTCAACTGAAAAGGTCAAACATGATATATTCTAAATTAAAATATTTTGAACACAAATCACAGTGCACAGATAAGGGTCCTTAGAATTCATCCCATGTTGATACACGCTAAAGAGAAGTGACAGAGTATTGTACTCCACCTCTGAAATTCGTTTCATTAAAGTGAATGTTGGAATGTCCTCCACTGTTATATACACCCATTTTTATTACCAGGCATGAACTTCCAGTCACCAGTAAAAGTTGTATACTGTAATGTGCATAAGAAATTAATAAAAACAAATTATTAATGTAAAAAAGTAAACATTTTAAAAACTTGGAATGGCAGGATTATAGTACAACCAAACATGTGAAAAGATGATACTTCTTTATTTTCACACAAGTTTTGAAAGATTAACAAATTGTTTTACTAATATGGGAAAAATACAATTTCAATTGATTGGATATTATTATACCAGCTACAGTTCTTACAGGTTAGGACAAAGAAAATGACTTGCAAGTGATTTTTCATTCCAATGACCAATGTATGTCTGAAGGTTAAATATAATATTGTGGTGGGTTCGTCACTGATTGATTAATTTCAGGAAATCAGAAGTAGCTTGATAAAATGACTGATCTTGGTAACACTCTAGCAGACTGCTTCTTGTGTTTGCAATTTTGATATTCTGATAAATATTATGGGGCTAGAAGAATAATCAAACAATGCCACTTACATGGCACATGTTCCTTGTCCAAGAGAAAAGACATATGGTAGGACACGTAATATCTAAAGCACTATGTAAATCTTTCATTTCATATATTTATGTCTACCACCAGCATTACGTAAGTCCCATGCCAATAGCTAAGGAATGGAATTTTGCATCAAGTATTACTTCTGAAGGAGAAGCCATCATAAATTGGCGAGGAATGACAAGCCATCAGGAAGGATTTACAATAATCCGGGATTAATCATTAAATAAAGAGGAAGCCATGGCCTTAATTGACATCAGCTTTGATCCTGGTGGGATGGGAATATATATATATATATTCTTTATTATTTTACATTGGATGACATTGGATTACTTCAAAAAAACTATGATAACTTTCAATCAAGGCTGACTGTAGAGCAAATACTTAGTGAAAAGGCAGCCAAGTTAGACAAAAGTTTACTTGCATCCTATGAGATTCCAAACTTAGATGCAAAAGCTGGCAGCCACATAATATAGATTACATAATATCATTGATTCTACCTGTGGTTTCTGTTGGAATTTCTACCGTTATGATTCAGAGTGCACATGAAACTATTTAAGCCATCCCCTTGAGCAACTCATTGGTATCAAGGTGTTTTGATGAAGTGTCAGATGATGTTGTAAAACAACTAGTCACACACAACTGCAAGTTAAGAAGTTTTCCTTGTAAATCAATGAAACTGCTTTGCATGACGATGAAGTTGTTTTGATTTTAAATGTTAGGTTTTTGAGTGATGATCAGGCCAGTGTGGAATTTTTTGCCCAAAAGTTTAAGACTGAAACCAAAGGTGAAACTATCTTTGAAGAAGTCAAGAGCTATTTCTTGGAAAATGATATTTCTCTGAAAAATATAAACTCACTAGTTTGCATCAGCCACAAGGATCTCACAAAATACCCGAAGTAACAACACTAAGTGCTTTTTTTGTTGCTTGAGGAACACTGCCTATAAAGGCACTATTGTGGCGACCCACTTCCCAGCACACTTGAACCGGCTCACAAATCGGCGCGCACCGGCATTGAGGCCGGTCCCAAAAAGGGTGCCAAGTCTGCTTCACCAGCAAGGGGGAAAGCCCGCGCGCGGGACAGGACTGTGAATACGTGCCCCCTCCCAGGGAGGGCGAGATCAGGAAGGCTTTAAAGCGAGGCCGCGAAGTTCGAATAAATCTCATTTGCAACTGCAGCTCATCGACTAAGTGTCGTTATTTCAGCGCTGCGTGTAGCACACCGCTACACTATCTTATTTAGTGGCCTTAAGCTTTACTATGAGGAAAACTGCCAGTTAAAGACCTTGCAATCTCTTTAACTTTGTAGCATTCATAATAACTCATCTTCTTCAATATACACCATTTTGAAGCACTTGCATACCCAGATACATGCAATAGAGAAGATATAAAAAATGTAGATGAAAAGTTAATCCTCTTGGGAAGTAGATTAAGAGATGACTAACAAAGTCATGCTCCTTCACTTCAAGAGGTCATAGGCCAGAGATACCAAAGAGTCACTAAGTTGTATTTCTTCAAGGAAGGCTTGAGCACATACTGATTTTTTTTCTCTCTCTGTTGCCTGGTAATCCTTTCTTGTTACAGCTCTAAACACACTGTTTGTTTTGGGAGTCAAGTATCAGGCATCTAACAAGTGAATGGGTGAGGAGTGACTTCAAAAAGAGATCAGAAGGTGATAATCCATTGTAGGGAGCACATGAATAACTGGGCCAGGAGTTACCAGAAGCACAAGCGAAGGTTTCAGCAGAAGATGAGCTGATATAGGGGGTGAGAATTATAATGTTTCAGAGGTAGAAGAATGTTCTAGAAGAAAGTATGAAAGTCCTAGAAATGGATGTTCGGCTGCATTTCCCACCCACCGGGCTTCACTTATCACCTTCTAGCTAGTGCTCCTTCCCCTCCCCCCAGGATTTGTTGGGGAGCAGCCATCTTGAGGTCTTCCCAGAGATGATCGATCAGGTTAAGGTCAGGACTCTGACTGACTGGGACACACAAGGGCATCAATCTTTTTTATTTGAAGCCACTCCATGGTGTGTTTCAGATCATATTCCTGCTGACAGACAAAATTCCTGCCCAGTTTAAGCTCTCTGGCAGAGGCTAGCAGGATTTATCCAGGATCTTTCTGTATGTAGCAATGTTTCCCATCGATCCTGACCAGACTTCCAAATCCCTTCTTCTGAGAAACATCCCCATGGCGTGATGCTACCTCCACCATACTTTACAATAGGGCTAGTGTTACCTGGCTGGTGTGCCGTATTAGATTTATGCTACACCTACTGCTTAGTGCTGAGGCCAAAAGGTTCCATTTTAGTCTCATCCAACCACAAGACCTTCCACATCTTTACTGTATCTTCTAAGTGAAACTTTGCAAAGTCTTTATGGGCAAGGATGTGTTTTTTTCAGCCAGGGCTTCATCCTTGTCACTCTTCCATAAATACCCTTTTTAAGCAAGGACTGAGAGATTGTGGAGTCATGAATGTCAGCTCCAGCTGCAGCCATTGACCTGAAGCTTACTTAGAGTGAGGGTTGGCATCACAGTAGCCTTTTTAACATGAGCCATTCTTCTCTGGTGACTAAGTTTAGAGGGGCAGCCTGACCTAGGCAGTGTGACTGTGGATTCATATTTTTTCCACTTTGACTGCACCGAGCTCTGAGGTATGTTCAGTGCCTTTGAGATGGTCTCGTTCCCTTCTCCAGATCTGTGCTTCTCTGTTATAATTTCCCTGAGTTGTCTTGAATGTCCTTTTGTCTTCATTTTGACTTTGCCTTTTGAAAATCTACCATATTGTTACACCTTACAGAGGGAAGGCTACTTATTCTCACAAATTAATTGAAACAGGTGAACCTTCAATTTTCTACATCAACAAACTGGGTAAGTTTGTAAGATAATACTGTATAATGCCCCTGAGGAAAGTTAGTAAAGTAAATACAAAGGAGATGAATACCTTTTCAGCCTCACAATTTTGTTTTTAAAAGTTTAGTACATTGTTGACAGGTTTCAGAATTTTTCTTTTAATTTGACATGATGCACAATGTTTTGTAGATTAGCTCAAATTCCTACTTCAATATATTTTAAATTTAGAGAATGAGACGGTGAAATGTGAAAATAGTTGAGGGGGTTGAATACTGTTTCAAGGCACTGCAGATTCTTCCACAAGAGGCAATATCAATCCCACATCCATCATCTGAAGGTCCTTCAGCATCTGATATGTTTCAATCAAATTCCCTCTCCCTCTTCTAAACTCTAGCAGGTTCCAGCCAAGGTTGTCCAATCGTTCCGCAGAAGACAACACGCCCATTCCAGTGAAGTTGAAGACACAAGTTGAAGTTGAAGAATCAAGAACGAATATGGGAAGTGATGACTTCCATTTTCACTGCTTCCTCTTGCTGATGAATTTCTATTGTGAGGCACATGTCCTCGTAGTATTTTGGGGAAACATCAGAGAAAGTGCTGACTGCACTTCCAAAGACGTTATCATGAAGACAAAGTAACATAAGTTAATAAAGACTTTATTAACTGCACACAAAATGGCACTTCAACGTGACATTCAAATCAGGGATATCACACAGAACAGGTAGTTGTTCAGAATCTGAGTGAGTGATTATTGGACATGGAGGAAGTTTGGCTGTGCTCTTTTGACCTTACAGGTATGATCCTTGCACCCAAAAATGAGAGACCATGCCTCTTTCTAACAATCACCCAACTGCATATCTTTGAGGTGGATTTGAGAAAGTCTCAAAGAACGCATCATATTTCATGTTCCACCCTAAAACTATTGCTAATTATTAAAAAGTGTCAAATTTTAATATAATTTTAAAATGAAAGCTGACAGGGAGATAAACAAATACCTTGTAAATTGATCTGGGGAGTGATATATTATGCAAAAATATTAGCTTTAAATTTAGTTCTGAAACTTGGCTTTGGGTGCTGTTATGTGTATTCAATTACACAGAAAACATTTTTCATTCGACTGAGCCATTTAGGGATTTATACTTAGCAAACAATGGCAGAGTCAGCATTAAAATATTCAATTAAAGCAGACTATTGGTCACCCATGGATTGGACAGGTTATACTCTCAAGCTAATTAACTATAAACAGTATCGCTGTTGCATTGATATACTGAAGCCAGTTCAGTTCTCGCTCAACTGCTACACAAAAGGTTAATTTATTAGGTTAGCATCCAGAGGCTTGGATATGGATCCAGTAACGTAGCTTTCAGTCCAAACACGACAGCTGGGGAATTTGAGTTAGACAATGTGGAATAAAATACTCACATCATAATAGCAGGCACACATTACTGAATTGTTGCAAAAACCCAACGAGCTACTGAGTTCTTCGGAGAACCTTCACCAGTCATCTAGTGTGACTCATGATCCGCAATTTTACAGCCCATCACTTCACTCAACTCAGGGGCCTGATGCCCACCAGCAGCTACTTCCCATGAACAAATTTAAGACAAAGCCATACTTGCACACAGGGCTTGCTAGAAAGCTGCATCTGAAAGGAGCACTCTATGGTTTTGGACGCAAGAGGTACTGCAGATACTGGAAATCTAGAGCGATGCACACAACATGCCGGAGGAGCTCAGCAGGGCAGGCAGCATCCACGGATGGGAATATGCAGTCGAGTTTTCAGCCAAGATCCTTCACCAGAACTGATGACTTGGCCCGAAATGTCGATTGCTTATTCCTGTCTACAGGTACTGCCAGTGTGTAACACACTGTATGATTTTTACCATTTTGCTTTCCTCAAAATGATTAGGCTAAACGTTAGAGGCCTTTCTCAGTCCACACAACCTTGATGTATATCTTCAGGGGGTATATAAAATAGTTCTTTATAAATAAGAACCAGTGTTTTGTGCTTTACTCAAACTTGAAATGCCCAACCTGCTTCAAAGCTAATAAGAGATGTTTCAGGGGACAGAATAGGAGTTTGGGGTTAGGTCAGGGTTGAGAGACAGGGGTGTGAAGGGGTAAGAGGTCAGGCCTCCGCTCTGCATTTGAAGCCTAGTGACGCGGATGGGTGTCAAAGGACCACCGCCATCTAGGCCTCTGCTCCACATTCAAAGGACAGTGATGTGGACAACGCTGCTATGTTCTGTGTTCAAAGTTTAGCAACGTGAATGGGTGGTGAGGGACGTCTGTATATAATAGACAATAGGTGCAGAAGTAGACCATTCAGCCCTTCGAGCCTGCACCGCCATTTTGAGATCATGGCTGATCATCTACTATCAATAACCGGTTCCTGCCTTGTCCCCATATCCCTTGATTCCTCTATCCATAAGATACCTATCTAACTCCTTCTTGAAAGCATCCAGGGAATTGGCTTCCACTACCTTCCGAGGCAGTGTATTCCAGACCCCACAACTCTCTGGAAGAAGAAGTTTTTCCTTAACTCTGTCCTAAATGACCTACCCCTTATTCTCAAACCATGTGCTCTGGTACTGGACTCTCCCAGCATCTGTAACATATTTCCTGTCTCTATCTTGTCCAATCCCTTAATAATCTTACATGTTTCAATCAGATCCCCTCTCAATCTCCTTAATTCCAGCATGTACAAGCCCAGTCTCTCTAACCTCTCTGCGTAAGACAGTCCAGCCATCCCAGGAATTAACCTTGTGAATCTACGCTGCACTTCCTCTACAGCCAGGATGTCCTTCCTTAACCCTGGAGACCAAAACTGTACACAATACTCCAGGTGTGATCTCACCAGGGCTCTGTACAAATGCAAGAGGACTTCCTTGCTCTTGTACTCAATTCCCTTTGTAATAAAGGCCAATATTCACAACATTAGCCTTCTTCACTGCCTGCTGCACTTGCTCATTCACCTTCAGTGACTAATGAACAAGGACTCCGAGATCTCTTTGTATTTCTCCCTTACCTAACTCTACACCATTCAGATAATAATATGCTTTCCTGTTCTTACTCCCAAAGTGGATAACCTCACACTTATTCACATTAAACGTCATCTGCCAAGTATCTGCCCACTCACCCAGCCTATCCAAGTCACCCTGAATTCTCCTAACATCCTCATCACATGTCACACTGCCACCCAGCTTAGTATCATCAGCAAATTTGCTGATGTTATTCTCAATGCCTTCATCTAAATCGTTGACGTAAATTGTAAACAGCTATGGTCCCAATACCGAGCCCTGTGGCACCCCACTAGTCACCACCTGCCATTCCGAGAAACACCCATTCACCGCTACCCTTTGCTTTCTATCTGCCAACCAGTTTTCTATCCATGTCAATGTCTTCCCCCCAATGCCATGAGCTTTGATCTTACCCACCAATCTCCTATGTGGGACCTTATCAAATGCCTTCTGAAAATCAAGGTACACTGGATCTCCCCCCCATCTAACTTCCTGGTTACATCCTCAAAAAACTCCAACAGATTAGTCAAGCATGATTTACCCTTGGTAAATCCATGCTGGCTCGGCCCAATCCTATCACTGCTATCTAGATATGCCACTATTTCATCCTTAATAATGGACTCTAGCATCTTCCCCACCACCGATGTCAGGCTGACAGGTTGATAGTTCTCTGTTTTCTCCCTCCCTCCTTTCTTAAAAAGTGGGATAACATTAGCCATTCTCCAATCCTCAGGAACTGATCCTGAATCTAAGGAACATTGGAAAATGATTACCAATGCATCCGCAATTTCCAGGGCCACCTCCTTTAGTACCCTAGGATGCAGACCATCTGGACCTGGGGATTTGTCAGCCTTCAGTCCCATCAGTCTACTCATCATCGTTTCCTTCCTAATGTCAATCTGTTTCATTTCCTCTGTTACCCTATGTCCTTGGCCTATCCATACATCTGGGAGATTGCTTGTGTCTTCCTTAGTGTAAACAGATCTAAAGTACTCATTAAATTCTTCTGCCATTTCTCTGTTTCCCATAACAATTTCACCCAATTCATTCTTCAAGGGCCCAACATTGTTCTTAACTATCTTCTTTCTCTTCACATACCTAAAAAAGCTTTTGCTATCCTCCTTTATATTCCTGGCTAGCTTGCGTTTGTACCTCATTTTTTCTCCCCGTATTGCCTTTTTAGTTAAGTTCTGTTGTTCCTTAAAAATTTCCCAATCATCTGCCCTCACACTCACCTTAGCTCTATCATACTTCCTTTTTTTTAATGCTATGCAATCTCTGACTTCCTTTGTCAACCACTGTGGCCCCTTTCCCCCCTTTGAATCCTTCCTTCTCTGGGGGATGAACTGATTTTGCACCTTGTACATTATTCCCAAGAATACCGGCCATTGCTGTTCCACTGTCTTTTCTGCTAGGCTATCCGTCCAGTCAACTTTGGCCAGCTCCTCCCTCATGGCTCCATAGTCTCCGTTGTTCAACTGCAACACTGACATCTCCGATCTGCCCTTATCCTTCTCAAATTGCAGATTAAAACTTATCATATTATGATCACTACCTCCTAATGGCTCCTTTACTTCAAGATCGCTTATCAAATCCTGTTCAGTACACAAGACTAAATCCAGAATAGCCTTGTCCCTGGTCGGCTCCCATACAAGCTGTTCCAAGAATGTATCCTGCAGGCACTCTACAAACTCCCTATCCTGGGGTCCAGCACCAACCTGATTCTCCCAGTTCACCTGCATGTTGAAATCCCACATAACTACTGCGACATTACCTTTGCCACATGCCAATGTTAACTCCCTATTCAACTTGCACCCAATATCCATGCTACTGTTTGGCAGCCTGTGATGCCAGGCTGCCAGAGGTTGGTGGTCCCCGGGATTGGATGACAATGCGAGCAGGAGGCCGGAGGACCCTTGGGTCCGTGCACCTGGAGTTGGAGCCTGCAGTTTAGTGTCCAGCATCATCGATCGATACCAGAGATCAAAATTTGAAGTATGGAAGTCGAAACCCAGTGGCCAAAGCCCGGAGACTGGAGACTGGAATGCGTCCTGGGGATGGAGGACTGCCTGTGTGTCTGCGTGGGAGGGAGGAAAGGGGTTTGCTTTGCTGTTGTTGTTTGAATGCTTGAGTTTTGTTCTACTGAGTGTTGTGGGCATGCTATGTCGGCATCAGAATATGTGGTGACACTTGCAAACCCTTGGGTGTGTTGGTTGTTAATGCAAGTACCACATTTCACTGTGTGTTTCCATGTCTACGTAATAAATACAGTAAATCTGAATCTGAGTCTGGACTTCCTTAAAAGGTAATCACTTGTTGTGATGGAATTGTGGCTGCTAATTTACATAAGCAAGATGCCACCGACAGGAAATAATGAACAAAACCTTTCTTTTTCTAGTTAGACGCTGAGTCATCAGAGGAACATCAGGACTGTTTTTTCCAAAGTCGCTGCTCCAATCAGCTCATCACAGACCAACTGTAACTAAACTTACAGCGATGGTTTAGATCAGACTTCAAAGCAGCCGTATCCAGCCTCTTTCAAATAGCAAAGAGAAATCACTCATTTTGTGTGATGATTTAAGGCGAGCTGTGAGTTTCATTGCTGGTTCAGGCTGTACTGTGGAGCTGCAACTGAATAAGCAATCTTTCAGGGGGGAGAGGAGAATGGAGAGAAAAAGCAGGCAATGTGCAGCTGTTGCTTGACTTGTACGACGCAGCCTAATTCCTTGTAATTCAATGAGCGCTATATAATAAAGGATAAGGAGAACAAATGGGTTGCATTGTGTCGGACTAAAGGTCACTTGTCTGCGTAATGGCTACTGGAATCAACTTGACACATATCAAGGTGATTCTTTTAAGAGGATTTGTCAATGCTTGCCACACCAAAAGATTATCAACTATTTACAGACAGAGGATGCACTTTAGACAATCAGGCTAGGTAAGTAACTAAGACTTATCCTTAATGCTTTCCCATCTTCGAAGGTCTGGCTTACCATGGCAGAGTTGAACCAAATTATTAGGGAAAAGAAAGGAGGGAAGAATAATCAACATCAGCCTGTGAATTGAAGTCAAAGTCAAGTTTGTCGCCACCTGCGCAGGTGCAAAGAAAAACTTAGTTGTAGCAGCATCACAAGGACATAACATCAGATACACAGCATATAAACATGATTATATGTAAAATATACAAGAAAGAACACAATTAGAAGCATAACGCCCAAAGCCTGTTGCGGTGCAAAGTGGTAATCATAATGCCTCTATACTGACATAGTGATTATGGTTCTGTAGGCTGCTTCAATAAGCAAATGGCCAAAGGGAAGTAGCTGTTATTGAACCAGGTGGTGTGGGACTTCAGGCTTCCGTCCAACAATAACTGTTAGAAGGCAGCATGGCCTGGATGGTGAGGATCTTTGATGATTGATGTTGAATTTTTGAGGTAGAGCCTCATTTAGGTAGTTTCACTGGTGGGGAGGAATGTGATCCCAATGTATCAAACGTACTGAAGTTTCAGAACAGACAGCTGGCACATGCTGCGATAGCAGATCTCATTTGGTTCAGCAATAAGAAGGGCAATTCTCACTGGTCCTTTAGAAAGAGCAGCAAAGTATATGGTTGCTCCCCACTGATACTGACATTATCAAATGATCTTACCTTGCAAAGTGCAGGTGTGTGTATATTGCTTAGGAACAACATCGAAATCTGTCTTCATCCTCTTACAACACTGGGCAACAAATATTTTTGGAAGTGTCGCTTATGATAGACTGCTTGAAGCTGAACACAAGGATAATTTCAGACTACTTGTATTGCATAGGAATTTGCAGAAACAAAAACATAACTTTTATTGAATTGTTTGATGTTCCTGTTCACTCTGTGTGGCACATTGGGCGGTAACTTTGGCATTTCTTCAGCATTCATCTGTTTTTTACAAGGCTGACTTGTTAGCTTGACTCTCAGCCCAGCATGGATGGAAAGTGTGCAAGGAGCCGGCCGGATTCTTAACTGGGACCACTCGGCTCAAAGTCTGACGCTGATGCCACTGCACCACAGCCGTCTTTTTTAGTGAATATAATGGCGATGATGCTTTCCAATAGTTCAACTAAGATAAATATGTTTTCTTGATGATTTTCACTTATACTCAGCGTCTGAGGCTTGACACTTGATCACAGTGTTCTGGTGAAACATTTTGCCATGCTCTGCACTGACAGCACCAAGATTTGCAAGGAAGAAGTCTAAATGGGAACGCAGAAGGTGGATCTTTAGTGACATGTTGCACTTCATGGTTTTGTATGTTTGAAGCTTGTTATAAACCAGCTTCATGTAGTTTGGTGCTCTGTAATTGCCAAAAAATATTTTAACACCACCCTTGAATGCCTTTAATGTGATTTTATCTGGTCACATTAGAAGTTCTTTGAATTGCCTGTCATTGATGACCTGTTTGATTTGTGGACCAATAAAAATGCCTTCGTTAATTATTCTGATTTGAATTCTGAACTGAGATAACAAATATAGTTGATTTTTAAAAAATGGTGCATGATGGGGAAATTTCATGGTGATTTTCATGGTTAGCAGCCCAAAATTCATAAGATGTTCAGGAAGCAACATCTTTGTTGTCTTATAGCCCATAAGTAAAAAAAAAATTTCCTCAACAAGATAATGAGGGATAATTTAGTTTACTGTATAAGTGCAATGAGCTACAGTATAAGTTAATATCTTTAATAATTGCAATACAAGCTACAATAACTGCAATATTATTGAAAGTAATGTAGCATCTTCATAAGACAAAAATACCCCAAGAGTGGTGCAAGAGTACTGTCAAGTGAAACAAAATTTTGGGTAGATGACCTAAAAAAAAAGATTTTAAGCTGTGTCCCAGACCAGTAGAATGGTTGGGTTTGGCATTGTTGACAGAGCTAATAACTTAGGTGATGTTTGAAGAATGAAGGGGCATAGATGCAAGAATATAGAAATGAATTGCAGTAATAGGGTGTGGTGAGGCTCTTGCGTAAACTTGTTCCTTAAATGACACCTATTTCGGTCAGAAAACAGAGGTAAATGGCTTGGTGCAGCTTAGTATATGGGCAGCGGAGTTTTGAATGACCTTGTTTACAAGGATAGTAGAATGGAGATCCAGTGGGATTTCTGTTGGAATAATCAGTTTTAAAGGTAAGAAAAGCCAAAAGAAGCTATTTCAGGAGCGGAGAGGAGGAGGGCAGAACCTGACAATGCTACAGATGTGGAAACAGATGGCCAGAGATGGCGAAGATATGAGGTTGACATTTGACATGAAGACTGGGAAGAATATAATTTAGCTGCCAGGAGAGAGTTGTTTCTGGGGCTCGATAATGGGGTTCTTAAAGTGGTATCTTCGGTTGCACTGCTATTTACTTGCTCACGTCCAGTATTGAATGTTGGAAAAATAGTTTGAAGATCTGGGGCCGGTGGAGGGGTGAGAGAGCTGGTGACTTGTGGAATAGGCTACATCGTTTTTCATGATGTTGAAGGTACAATTGAATACTTCAATAGAGCTGAGGGAACATCATCACTTCTTTTATTTTTGGATGAGATTTGCATAATCCAAATGTTGTACTGATTACAACTCTCAACAATGCAAGCTTTGCACAGAAGCTTATGATATGTAAAGCTGTTCCAATGATGCTGCAGTATAATATGTAATGTTGACGTAATGGCCTTCTCTACTTTGAATAATCGCATGCCCAGTACCTTCGGGGAGGCCTTGCCAACCTCAGATCAATTCAATGAGAACACATAGGAACTGATTATATCTACTGTAATGGAAGGATACCTCCATTCCCCAAACTGCTGAACACTTGCCTGGTCTTTGGTGGAGTCTGCAGGCTCATTTGGGCCTCATCAGATTATACAGAATGGGGATGGAAGCAAATCATCCTTGGTGCAGAGGGATTGCCTGAGAAAAATGAGAAGCTTAACTAATTGCTGCTATCATTCATTACAGAAGCTCAGTCAGATGACAACACTAGACACTTTGGAATTAAAAATGGTTCCAGCTCCGATCTCGGTTGCCTCTGCCTCCTGACCAACGCCTTTCTCACTGCTGTTGGGCCCTGTGGCTCTTTTTCTTTTCATGGGCTTCTTCCTCCTTCCTTTCCAGTCTTGATAAAGGGTCTTGGCTCAAAACATCAGCTGTTTAATCCTTTTTGTTGGCGCTGCCTAACCTGCCAGGTTCCTCCAGCACTGTGCGTGTTACTCTGAATTTAAAATGCTGTTCACTTAAAGCTTTTAATGCTGCAGTTGCTTTTGTTTTTTTTTAATCCTTCACAAACAGAACCTGCAAGACCAATGTTATCTCTAGTGGATTCAGGGGACACAGTTTTAATTGTTTCAGGGGGAATAAAAGGTGCCTGCACCTTTCTTGCTCGATAACTTTGTTTGGAGGATTAATTTTTTTGTCTGTAAAAGAAGTGACACAGTTTCACCACCAGACGGGATAAATTCCAAATGCCCAGTTGCGTAATAGGCAGGGCATATGATAATATTAAATAAATCAAGTATAGAGATTGATCTATTAATGGGTGTTGTGATCATCCTTTCTGGATTAGAGGCCCCCAACTGATTAAAGCAGCTCCCAGTTAGCTCTAGAAATTGGATTTAGCTCACAGCCAGTTATTTCAGTACAAGTTGTGCAAAAACTTCTTGAAAATTCAAAATGTGTTTGTTGAGTCAGGCACTATTGTAGGTTACCTACTTGAAGTGGCTAGTGATTAACAATGAACCAGTTACACCGATAGTCTAAACAGAAAGTAGAATATTTTAAAATGCCACAAATGATACAAACACAATACATATCCCACAAGGACTTTCTTCCCGGTTGAACAAATATCCAGGTTGCTTCAGATTTTACATGAGAGGAACAGGGGTTGCCCATTCACAGCTGAATTTGCTGGGTGAATCCCCTTCCTTGCCTCAATAACAGAGCAGTGAACACACACATGCAAATTTAACATGCATTTGCATGCACTTTAAAGGAAAATATTTTCCAAAAGCAAATGTATTATTAGAAATGCAAATAAGGAATGCATCAACTAATTAATCTAGCTCTTTAGTGAAAATGCTACCGGACTTGTCATGCCTGCAGCTGCACACAAAAAACTCTTCACTTCCCTGTTTAGAAAAGCTTCCTTTCAAAGTGCTTTTATTTGCCTGTGAGGTTAAACATTATCTTTCATTCTACTGAAATGGCAAAGAAAATTGCATTCTTCATTTTACACCTGTTTGCGTTCATATGACCTTATTATTTTCCTGGTGCAGCTGACAGCTAAAGCACTTTCTGTACTGAATGAACTGGTGTTTGGTTCCAAGAAAGAGTGTGTCAACATAAGGTACCAGGGCAGGGCCAGAAATGAGAGAGCAGTTTGCAGAAAGTATAGTGAGTACTTAGATGGAATGTGCCAGGAGTTATTTGGATACAGAATACATGATTGGGACCACATGCACTTGAGAATTATAATCTTTGTGTCAGGAGATGTTGTTTCCAGGAATAAACCATCCTCCACAGAGGTGCTGGCTCTTACACTATGTCAGAGATCAAAGTATTCCCCTGATACTTGTTGCAATACTTCAGTTGCATTTGTTTTTGACAAGACTGGATTACAATAATGCTGCTTTGTCAAGAATCAGTATGACTACAGAGTGCATTCCTTCAATGTTACTCTAGGAAATGTAAACATGATGGGGGGGGGGCAGGGAGAGAGAGAGAGAGAGAGAGAGAGAGAGAGAGAGAGAGAGAGAGAGAGAGAGAGAGAGAGAGAGAGAGAGAGAGAGAGAGAGGAGAGGGAGAGAGAGAGAGAGAGAGAGAGAGTGCTAATGGGAAGGGCTAGGGAGATGGCAGAAGTAAAGAGCTGCAAGATGGGACAGAGATGGAAAGCACCAGACTAGAGGTTGAGCAATCACTTCCAGACATGTGTCTTGGAATCTGGCAAAGACAGAGTAAAGCCTAATGACTAAGTCTACTGACTGGTATGTTATTTACACACACAGGCCATGAAGGTTCAAGTTACAACTCTGCTCTGTGCTGAGTTAGCTCGCTCCAACTGGGACAGCGAAAGGATGTTAAAAAGAGTTCCCGTTCCTACAGATTTTGAAGGAAACGAAATGTTATCCTATTCCTGTATTTATTTATAATGATTAAAGATTAGCTTTATTTGTCATGTGTATGTTAAAACGGGCTGTGAAATGTGTCATTTACAGCAAATCAAATCAGCGAGTATTCAGCCAGGCAGCCCTGAAGTGTCACCACACTTCTGGTGCCAACATAGAGTGCCCACAACTCACCCACCCTAACTACACGCCTTTGGAATGTGCCTGGAAACCGGAGCACCCGGAGGGAACCTAGAGCTTCGTGAGGAAAACTTACTAACTCCTTACACGCAGCGGCGGAAGTTGAATCCCGATCTTACAGTTGGCGCTGTAAATCGTTGTTAACTTCTATGCTACAGTGTCTATACCCCTCCACTGTGAGCCTATATGTGACTTTGGGAGAATTCCTCACTTCCTACAACCCCCGATTTCTCACATGCTCATCGACTCCTCCGATTCTCTCACAATACACTGACACACGGGGTCATTTATAGCAGTCTATCAAACTGCCTGCCAGCATTTCTCCGGGACCTGGGAGGAAACTGGTGCTTCTGGGATAGTCTGCAGAGTCACGAGTGATGTGTATTTAATAATTCAGTTATATTTGAGTAATCTTGTTTATCTATTGCTTGATTAAGCATTTTTGTTTATTTAAGTATTTAATTCCAGTTTATATGTAAAAATACGTTAATTGCACACGTCATCACACGACTATATGCTTGCTGAAAGAAAAGACATTGTCAGACCTGCATTCCTGGATCCCAGTATTTTCCTTCGAATTAGTTTAATGTTTCAAAGTTACAAAACATAACAAGAAGAACTTGCAAACTCCCTGCAGAGAGCGCAGAGGCCTGGATTGAAACCAAGTCATTGGAGGGGTGAGGTAGTGCCACTACTTGCTGCACTGCATGCCATTTACTGTTGACATGACCTATGGCTTGAATGAGATTTCATCCAATTTGCTTTTGAAATTAATCTTGCCGAGGAATCTCCTTTGAACGTACCCCTTCTCAATTTAAACACATGCTCTCTGATATTAGTCATTTCCATCCCAGATGAAAGAAAACAACTGTCTACTCTATTTATGCTCTCATAATCTTATAAATCTCTATCACATGTCCCGTCAGCCATTGTTGCTCCAGAGAAAACAACACAGGTGGGACAAAACACTCCTAATAGCATAAACCCATCAGCATCCTTGTAAACCTCTTCTGCACCTACTCCAAAGCTTCCACATCCTTCCTGTAATGAGGTGAGTGGAAATACTCAAGATGTGACTGAACCAGGGTTTTATAAAGATGCAACATAAATTTCTGACTCTTGAAATCAATGCTTTGACTAATAGAGTATAAATCTACCATATGAAACCCTTACACCATCATAGACATGTCCATTATAAGATCCTTAACCATCCTTAGCAAAGGGTTTTGCATTGCTTCAATAATATATCACCCTGTTATTTAGAGGCAGTCTATAAACAAAACAAATATGTAAATATTTATTCATTCGTACACTCACAGGATACGACAGGTTAAGGTTGATGTTATCTCTACTCTCTACATACACATGACTGTGTGGCTAAGCGTAGCTCCAATGCCATATACAAATTGGATGCAGTACAGATTGGCAACAACACCTCCTCCACAATCTCCATCAGCACAGGTGCACCACAAGGCTGTGTGCTTAGCTGCAGTCTCTACTCATTTTACACTTATGACTGTCCAGCTAAGCACTGCTTCAATGTCATATTAAAGTTTGCTGATGTCACCACTGTTACTGGCCGAATCAAAGGCAGTGACGAATCAGCATATAGGATTGAAGATCAGGCTGAGTGGTGCCACAACAGCAACCTGTCCCTCAACGTCAGCAAGACCAAGGAGCAGATTATTGACTTCAGGAGGAGTAAACCGGAGGTCCATGGGCCAGTCTTCATCGGAGGATCAGAGGTGGAGAGAGCTAGCAACTTTAAATTTCTCGGTGTTATCATTTCCGAGGACCTGTCCTGAACCCAGCACGTAAGTGCAATTACAAAGAAAACAAGGTAGCACCTCTACTTCTTTTGGAGTTTGAGAAGATTTGGCATGTCATCTAAACTTCTATAGATGTGTGGTGGAGAGTATATTGACTGGTTGCATCACGACCTGAACTTCTTTACTCCCCATACTAGACTAAGGGCTTCTCGGTCGATCTGTGTGTAGTTGCACTCTGCACTCATCAGTGAACTTGAAGCAAACACAATCGAGTGTTCAGATCCATCTTTCATAACGTGTGACAACATGGCCCCAATGCCATAAGGGGACGCATCACATGCTAGTCTGATGGGCAGGGAAGGGTCATAATGGGTGCACAGTTCATTGGATTTTATTAGTCTCTGTTTCCTTGAATGCTTTTTCACATCTTTCTGACCACTCCCACTTTGCTCCTGTCTGTAACAGTGCATTCAATGGGTGTAGCACTGTAGCAATGTTTTTGAAAACCTCCCATTTCTCTCTCTCTTTGTGCGCAGACCATACTCACTCAGACTGGTAAGCAGTTTACCAAAGTTCTGGAGGTGCCCTTCATCATTTTTGCCAGCCATGATGATGTCATCAAGGTAACCTTGTGTTCTGGGATATCTTGGAGCACTTGGTCCATTGCTCTTTGCCAAACTGCTGGAGCTGATGCCACGTCGAAGACCAGACAATTATACTGGAACAGACCCTTGTGAGTGTTGATTGTGAGGAATTTCCTGCTTGACTCCTCAATCTACATTTGCAGATAGGCTTGTGACAAATCAATCTTTGAAAACCTCTCCCCGACTGCCAAAGGTGCAAAAATGTCTTTTACTTGTGGCAGGGTATGTGGTGAACTACATATACCTGTCTGGTAACTTTTGGTAACTTTCTGCAGTAGCTTTGTGTTTGAGACTTCACTTGGTTGTGCTTTTTGTCTGCCTTGCTCACTCTGTCTGTGAGAGCTGGCCTGTGAGACTTTCTGCAGACTTTTTCTTTGAACCAGCGGTCATTTGCATCATGAAAGGATTTGTCACGTTGATAACATCCTTGGCTTTTTGCACTATTCAGGGACATTTTGTGCATTTCACATTCTAACCTTCTTTTCTATAGTTTTGCTGCATCCTTTGCTGCAGTCTCTAATGATATTGCAATGGTCAATGTCCACTCTAAGCTTAGGCCTCTTTTTAGTGCTCTGACTATGCATTACCACCTACAAACCTGTCCCTTAATGCATCAGAGAGTCCGTCTCTAAAGACACAGTACTGGAAAAGTTTGCACAGTTCTGTGATGTATTCAGAAAGGCTTTCATCTTTTAATTGGTTCCTTTTGTAAAATCTGTATCTCTCAGCTGTTGCCAGTGGGTTAGGGCTCAAGTGATTTTGTAAAATTGTAACAATTTCGTGGAATATCTCACTTGCTGGCTTTTCAGGGATTACTAGGTTGTGTCAGAGACTGTACATTCCTGGGCCCATTAAGCTAAGAAGTATAGGGGCTTTCTTTTACTTCTCCATGTTGTTCATTTTACAATACTGATTCACCCTCTCAATATATAACTCCCAGCCTTCATTAGTGCTATCAAATTCATCAGATTCCCTGACTGAAGACATTCCCACGTTATTTTCAATTTAAATTCAGTCTTTCACTGTTACTCACGTGTTCCTTTGGCTTTCTCGTGCTGTTTAACACTAGCTGTTTTGTCCCACAACTGTTGGTGTAGTTTGTGATATTTTCTGACATTCAGGTTCATATTTGTCACCAATTGTTGTCTGTGCACAGGCAACAGCGCATACACAGTGCTATTCCTCTAAAAGAAATAGATCCATACATTACACCCACCACTCAGGTCATGCTCTCTTCTCACTGTTGCCATCAGGAAGAAGGTACAGGAGTCTCAGGACTCACGCCACCAGGTTCAGGAACAGTTATTACCTGTCCACCTTCAGGCTCTTGAACCAGTGGGAATTTCTCTTGTCCCATCACTGAACTGTTCCCTCAACCTATGGACCTTCAAGGACCCTTCATCTCACATTTTGATATTTATTATATATTTATTTATCATTGGTAGTTCTTTTTCCCTTTTGGATTTGCGCAGTTTGTTGTCTTTTGCACATTGGTTGTTTGTCCGTCCTGCTGGGTGCTGTCTTTCATCGGTTCTATTATGGTTCTTGGATTTACTGAGAATGCCCACAAGAAAATGAATCTCAAAGTTGTAAATGGTGACATATATGAACTTTGATAATAAATGTACTTTGAAATTAGAACTTTGGCACTCATTGATGATGCCACTGTTGTCCAACGGATCACAGGAGGGGATGAGTGAGTGTACAAGAACAAGGTGGGACACCTGGTTGAGCGGCACCTCAACAATAACTTCATGTTCAATGTCAGTCAAAGTCAAGAACTGATTAGTGACCTCAGAAGGGGAAGGAGGGTGAACACGTGCTCGTCGATACTTAGAGGTCAGCA
Organism: Hypanus sabinus; assembly: GCF_030144855.1. Classification (NCBI taxonomy): domain Eukaryota; kingdom Metazoa; phylum Chordata; class Chondrichthyes; order Myliobatiformes; family Dasyatidae; genus Hypanus; species Hypanus sabinus. The sequence goes on from NC_082710.1 coordinate 46,769,261, forward strand.
AAGTCCAGAGGGCAAAGTCGAAAGTCGAAGCCCAGCGACAAATGTGTCTGAAGGTAGAAAACCCAAAGGTCGCAGACCAAAGTCAGCAAGTCTGGAGTTAAGAGGCCCGAAGGTCAAGTCTGCAAGTCTGGGCCAGAGACTGGATGTTGAAGGCCCAACGTCTACAAGACTGAGAGTCCGGGGCCTGTCTGTGTGTGCACGAGGACATAGGTGAGTGGGAAAACGACTTGTTTTGTGTTGTTGCTGCTTGTGGATATTAGAGTATACACTTCTGCTACTGGAATGTGTAGTGACATGTGAATGTGTAGTGGGATGTGGGATGCCTCACTGCATTCTTGTTCATGCAAATGCCAAATAAACTGTACGTTCAGATGAATCTGAATCTGTCTATGTTCAGCCTCTGGACCGCTGTTCCTTTTGTATGCAGTTCACCTTGTGCAAACATGACTTCCTGTTCATAAGCTGCTTTTTACATGATTTCCTGCATGGGTTAATTTGGATTTAGACTTGGAGCAAACATAGTAGAAAGAGATCCACCTCCATCCACTCTTAATATGCCCTTAAACAGCAATATCTGTGACTCTTAAGCTTTCTTAATATTGGCAAATACTTAGTAGATGTACTTTGAAAGTATTATGTTTATCGTTCATCACTATTAAGCTATCATTGTTCCACAAGTTCACTCTAGTCCGCAGCATTGCTATAGAATGTTGCAAGTGTGCATGATCTTGTTTAACACTGACCATGAGAATAATCAATATTATTATTTAATTCAGGTGCACAGCGATTCTGTATTGAATCTAATACATGTTTTACTTAACTTTCTGCAGATTCACAAAGTTTTCTCATTAATTTCCTGAAGAAAGCTTCTGGCTTGAGTGATTTTTGAGAATGTGCTTAACTCCCTGTCCAGCTTTGTACACAATGTACTGTGCGGGCAGTAGAGTGAATAAATAACTTGCCTCCAAAGGCACCACCGTCAACTAGAGACACATCTGGATGCTGTATGCAATCAGGTTTTCGACCCCAGCGCAACAATCTGCCCTGGAAGTCAGGTCAGAATGTGGTGCACTGATCACGTCCTTGCGACGCTCAAACAAAACCAGGCTTAGCAGAGCTGGTGCACGAGCCTGTGCCAGAGCTGGAGTGGCACATGAGAGCAGTGTACGCGAAGCATCGTGCTGAAATGCGAATTCAAAAAGCACACACAGACGTGAAGAAAGCTCCTGTACAAGCTACATTGAGAGCACTCAAAGAAGAGCTTGAAGCTGCGGCTGCCTTAGCAGAGGCAAAAGTGTGTGAGGCTGCAGCTGAGATAGACAGTGGTGGCTGTCTCTCTGGGAAGGTGACTGAAGAACGACTGTCGGTGTAAGCCCTCTACTATAACATGGTTGTTCAACAGACGATGAAATCGAAGAGGCAGGAATGGTAAGAACCAGCTTCCTGTCATGCTTGGCAGTAATTTTTACCCAGTCCTCCTCTTGAACTCGCATCCTCTGCTTCAGATGCAGAGCTGAATCCTTATTTAATGTAGAAACTGAGAAGATCCCAAGATCACCCAATTCAGAACCACATGGGTGTTCACCAATTAATAGGAGCACAAAGGGGCTGAATGGAGCTCCGAGTGTATCAGTGGCCCAGAAGCTACCACAGAACTAACTGCACAGCCCTCACTCGCTGCACCATTGGACAATAGTTTGAGTGAGATGCTGGGACTGGCCAGAGAAGACCAGAGGCAGAGTCAGTTCAAGGGTGGACAAGACAGTCATCCAGAGAGTGGTGAAGAATCTGGGGAGAGTAGCAAGGAGAACTGGAGAAGCAGTAACATTTTATTGCTGAATATACAGCAAGCACCAGTGGTCTCCAGGGGACTGACCCAAGAACCCATTGACACCTCAGAAGGATTAGAGTCAAATGCAGTTGTAAATTCAAGGCCAGCGCCTTGGGCTACTGGTTTCAGCACTACTACAGCAGAGAATGGTGGGAGTCAGCTGAGCATCCGTCAGATGTAGCTCTTTCCCCATACACTCTAAGGACATATCCTAGAACAACAGAAGTTGCCGGAAGCCAAGCCAATGGATTTGTTACAGAGTCAATAGGAGGGAAGGTATGCTTACCGTTACTAACACTCATTAAGTCCAACCATATTCCCACCACCAAGGATGAAATTCCAACTCCTGAAATTGCACATGGTCATCCACACCTTGAGGACAGGATTACCCCACTTGACACCTCTGCGGAGATTCCCCTGGTGCTTGGCATCATCTGTGCACATAAGGTATGTGAACAGTACAATAGTCGGCATGATGCAACATATGCCCAGCGACTGGACCTGGGTTGGGTTATAGTGGGTGAAGTCTGCCTCATTGATGCTCACCGGCCCATCATCAGCACATTTAAGACTGCTGTCCTGAAGAATGGGCACCCAAGTCACTTCAAACCCCGTGAGAGTAGCGCCTATATGAACATGAAGATTGTAGCAGTAGCCAGCAACAGCCTGTGCAGTAGTTGGCACATCTATAAACAAGATCTCGGTGCAGTGCAACCGAAGCGGGCAGAGGTTAGAATCGTTCTTGTTGTTCAAAGACAGACTTATACCAAGGAAATGGAAGTGCTTCCAATACGAAGTTAGCAGAGTGAACTTAGTCCCTTTCTTGACTCCAAGAGCCTATTCTGAGTTGGAGGACATATTGAGAAAGCACAACGCACTTCAGAGGTAACTCATTCATTCGTTATTCCTGGTGACCACCATGTCACTGGTCTGCTCGTCAGACACTACCACGAGTAAGTATGTCAAGGATGACATTTCTGAAGCAAGAATGGTTAAAGTCTATGCAGTAAGACTGCTTTCAAGGCCAGTCTCTGAGAAAGTCCTTCTTTTGCAAAAGAGTTGGTGAAATGATTACAAACAACAAACACAAAATGCTGGTGGAACACAGCAGGCCAGGCAGCATTTATAAGGAGAAGCACTGTCGACGTTTTGGGCCGAGACCGTTCGTTAATTTGGATTTCAACGTAGAGCAATCACAGCCACCTTCATCCACTTGCCCTTGAAACAGCAATATCCGTAAGTCTTAAGTTTTCTTAACATTGGTGAACATTTAATAGATGTACTTTGAAAGAAGTATTATGTTTATTGTTCATCACGATTAAGCTATCATTGCGACACAAGTTCGCTGCAGTCCACGGCATAGCTATAGAATGTTGCATGTGAATGACCTCGTGAGAATAATCAATAGTATTAGTATATTCAGGTGCATGGCGATTCTGTATTGAATTGAATTGAGCTTATTTTTTACATCCTTCATGTATGTGAGTAGTAAAAATCTTTATGTTACGTCTCCATCTGAATGAGCAATGTGCAGAATATAGTCATTTGTAATAAATAGTATCTACAGTAAATATAAAACAGAACAGTCAATGTAGCGTAGAAATACAATTGAGTCAATGTGAATTAAGCAGTCTGCACTGGCTGCACCCTTGAGCCTTTCTTTCCCATCGCTTGACTCCAGCCAAGAGGAATTATGACGCTGGGAACTGTGAGCTTCTGGCTGTCAAGGAGGCCCTGGAGGAATGGCGACACTGGCTGGAGGGGGCAGAGCATCCATTCTTGGTCTGGACAGATCACAAGAACCTCTCCTATATTCAGGATGCTAAGAGATTCAACTCTCATCAAGCCCAGTGGGCTCTCTTCTTCACTCAGTTCAAATTCATCCCCACTTATCGTCCCAGCAGCAATAATACAAAGGCTGACTCTCTCCCGGCAGTTCGACAGATCTGAGGACAATGCCGATCCAGAGCCCATTCTTCCTCGCTCGTGTATTGCGCTCCAGTGACCTGGGGAATAGAGGCAGAGGTGAGGGCCTCCCAACAATCAGATCCAGGCCCGGATTGTGGGACCTCCCAACCGGCCATTTGTCCCTGCTGTGGTATGTTCCAAAGTGTTGAAATGGGGTCACTCCTCCCATCTGCCTGGACATCTGGGAATTCAACGGACTCAGGAGTTTATAAAGAGACAATTTTGGTGGCCATCTATGTCCCAGGGTGTCCACGACTTTGTATCCCACCTGTGCTCGGAACAAGACAACACGGCAGCGTCCTAAGGGTCTGTTATGTCCCCTGCCTGTGCCCTACCTCTCAGTAGATTTCATCACTGATCTGCCCCGTCTAATGGAGACACCACCATTTTGGTCGTTGTGGATCTATTTTCCAAGGCTGCCCACTTCATTGCCCTCCCCAAGCTCCCATCGGCTCGTGAGACTGCAACACTCACGGTTCAACATGTGTTCAGGCTCCATGGCTTTCCTCATGTCTGGTCGTGCACCACAGTTCACTTCCCGCTTTTGGAAGGCTTTCTGCTCTCTTGTAGGAGCTGCAGCCAGCCTCTCGTCTGGTTTCCACCCCCAATCTAATGGCCAGACTGAGAGAGTGAACCAGGGGTTGGAAACAGCCCTGTGTTGTCTTGCTTCTTCCAACCCCACGTCCTGGAGCTCCCAATTGGTTTGGACAGAGGTTGCCCACAATAACCTCATGTTGTCCTCCTCCCTTTGAATGCCAGAAGGGATCCCTGATCAGGAGATTGATGCAGGAGTTCCTGCTGCTGAACAGATGATCCAGCGCTACCAGCGCACCTGGAGACCAGCTGGGGCTTCTCTGCTGCGCACTCGGAAACAGCATTCTCGGTGGCTGACCGGCTCCGTCGACAGGTAAGGCCAATCAAGCCAGGAGAGGAGGTCTGGTTGGCATCAAGGAATCTTCCCCTGAAAGTCGAAAACCGGAAATTGGCCCCGTGCTACATGGGACCGTTTGTAGTGGAAAAGGCTGTCAACAAGGTGTCCTATAGATTGCGTCTGCCAGCATCACTGAAGATCCACCCAGTATTCCATGTTTCCCAGCTCAAACTGGTTACTACCTCTCCCCTGGCCCCAGTCACCCCATCTCCCCCTCCTACCTGCTTGTTAGATGGTTCCCTTGTCTATACTGTGCGGCTCCTCCTGGCATCTTGCTGGGTATGTGGTAAGGTCCAGTACCTTGTGGACTGGGAAGGGTACGGCCCAAAAGAATGTACTTGGATCCCAGCGAAGGACATCTTGGACAAGTCGCTGATCTGGGACTTCCAGTGGACACGGGTCTGTGGCACCGCGGGGGCTGAGCCTAGAGAGGGGGGCCCTGTCACAACCACGGATTCGGCAGCGCAGTAGATTCAGCAATCGCGTTTGTGAATTTGCACATGTCAGCTAATTATTATTTAATCGTGATAGTATTTAACCCCATACTTGTCATCATAGTGCTGGTCGAGACTTGGACAGAGCACAGCAACGCTTCGCTTTTGTTTTGCGTCGGACTTGCCTGAGAAATTGGACTGTGGAGGCAAATGACTCAGAAAACTCGCGCTATTGGTTTAATAATTAGATGTTCTTTTTAGCCGCAGTGTAGGCTTCGCTTCCCGTTTGAGAGTTTTAGTTAACAGCCCTGTTTGGCCTAGCATTTATTGTTTTATTTTCCCTTGAACACTGTTGGTATTAAGGTTTTGTGAACTATCGATCTGCTTCAGTGTCTCTCACTCTGCACTTGGGCCATATCTGAACCACAGTGACAAGTACAACTCCCATACCAGGCAGTGATACAGCCAGTCAGGATGTTCTCAATTGTGCCCCTGTAGGAAGTCTCATGCCAAACTTCTTTACCTGTCTGAGGTGAAAGCGGCACTGTTGTACTTTTCTCACCACACTGCTGGTACATACGTGAAATTATTGGTGATGTGTGTACAGAGGAAGCTGTTCCTCCCCTAAACCCCAGATCCACTGATGTCAATAGGGGTGAGTCTCTCTCTGTTCCTCCTGTAGCCCACAACCAGCTCCTTTGTTTTTGTGACATTGAGAGAAAGGTTGCTTTCTTGACACCACCGTTTCAGGGTGATGACTTCTTCTCTGTAGGTTGCCTCCTTATTATTTGAGATAAGGCCAATCAATGTAGTATCATCTGTAAATTTAATTAGCAGATTGGAGCTGTGGGTGGCAACACGGTCATGGGTATACAGAGAGTAAAGGAGGGGGCTTAGGACACAGCCCTGAGGAGCTCCTGTGTTGAGGGTCAGAGGGGCAGAGATGAAGGAGCCCACTCTTACCACCTATTGAGTCTAATACATGTTTTACTTTACTTTCAGCAGCTTCACAAAGTTTTCTCATTTAAAACTCTGAAGAAAGCTCCTGGCTTGAGTGATTTTTGAGAAGGTGTTTAATTCCCTGCTCAGCTTTGTATACAATGTACTGAGAGGGCAGGGGAGTCTATGTTAGTGAATTCAGCTGTGGAGATAGTCAGCAGTTTTACATTTCTAAGCAGTGTAAACATTCCTATTATTGACACCACCAGATTTATTGGACCAGTTATTACCAGATCTATTTAATTAATATGGTGGGATGTAAACTCATCTCTCTGGATCCATGGCCAAGGCTTCTGGATACCAGTCCCTTGGTTTAACCACACAACCTCTAATACAACATGCTTTCCTGGATTTTCTTGATTGGTAGCCCGTGCCGGGGTGCAGCTCAATATTCATCAGACGTTTTGCCTTAATGGGTCATTCCGCATGTGTCAACTTTGATGGAATGGAGGATGTGTGTGTGAGTATCTCTGAAGAGTGAATCTGACCTGGTCTGATGGCTGTTTCTTTATGCAGGGAACACTAAATAGATAGGAATCGTGGCCGATAGTTCCCTCCCCGCCCCCCCCCACCCCCCCGGCCACACACTATTCCTCATCACCTCCACACTGCCCCACTGGGGAGCACTGGGGTCCATTTATATTTAAATCATGACAGACGGAGTGGCAAGACCAATTATGTGTGAAATAGATTCATAACCTTTCTCTGCATATTATTTCTCCAAAAGCAGCAGAACTTCTTAAGCTTCTGTTTTAATGAAAGGTCCAGAAATTGCCTCTTTTTGATCTCCTTTCAATTGTTATGTATTTTTTAATTCTGTCCAATAGCACAGAGGGAACTAATTTTGACCTGCTTTGTTTACTGGTTGAAGAACATGATATGGGCAAAGAACATGGAGAGCACCCTGCAAGGCTAAAAACAGCAGCTTTTCTTTTGGCATCAACACCATTGGCTTACCACTGATGTTCTGCAGGTGAACCTGGCTTGGATGCAGAGACTAATTGCTCTGTTTTTGACTCCATTCTCTGCCATCGCAATATGATCACAAAACAAAAACAAAACACAACGGCACTGCTGCAAATAACTGAAGCACAGCAGCCAAGAAATAGTTAAATTCAGCCCACACGTTCATGGGCAATGGTAGTCTTTGACATTTTTAATCTTTACATAATTATTTCCAGATTTAAAGCAGGGAGTTTTGTTTCATTTATCTATTATTACGAAAAATTGTTTCTCTTAGAGGAACTTGATGCACAATTTGCCAAATGTAAAAAAATAAGTTTCATTTTCAGCCAGAAGAAAAGAGACTCACTCTACACATGTTGAAGCTATTTATAGAGGAGCTGCAGTTCAAGTCAGAGTCATGGAATCTTACAGCTTTCAAACAGGCCATTCAATCCATCTCATCCATGCTGAACCGTTGGCATCCCTCTGTATGAATTTAGTTTCCCAGCATTCGGTCTATATTCCTCTGGTGCCAAGGCAACTTAAGTGCTTAAATGCTGTCATTGACCAGGATTCAACCACTCTTTTAGGCATTATATTCCAAGTACTTCTCTCAGGCTGGAGAAGTTTCACCTCATATGTTCTCTAAATCTCTTCCAGGATATCCATAAATCTATGTCCTCTGGCGATGAAAAGTCTACCCTTCCTGTACCCTTCATAATTTTATATACCTCAGTCATACAGTATCCCCTCTTAACCTCCTCATATCTAGTTTTTCCTTATAACTGAACAGTTCCGTCCAAGGCAATATACTGGTGAATCTCCTCTGTGTCTTCTCCACCTCTGTCACATCCTTCCTATAGCATGATGATCAGAACAGAATGGAATAACCCAGTTAAGGTCTAATCAAGGTTGGAACATACAGTAATCCACCCGACTACTGTATTTAATGCCTGGCTATTATTCCACACTATGCCATATTTATCTACCTTCAAGGACTTTGATCTTCAATGCTTCCTAAGACGTAATCACTTATGGTGTACATCCTAGAATCATTAGTACTCCCAACGTCATCAGCTCACATTTACCTGGATTAAATTCCATCTACCACGTCACCAAAATATTAATATCTCTCAGCAGCTTACTATCGCTCTATCAGGAACGTTGTGTTTCCAAGAGCTTACTGATCACAACTCCCACATTCATATCCAACTCATTCATGTATGCTACTTACAGCAAGGGTCACAGTACTGATCCTTGTGGATCATTACTGGTCACCAGCATTCAATTATAAAACAACTCTTCCCTGGCACTCTCCGTCTCCTATTGCCAAGCCAGTTCCAGATCCAGTTTACCAATTTTCCATGCATCCCAGGCCCTAACCTTCTGAACCAATCTCCTATGTGGGACCTTATTAACAAGTTACAGGAGTTCACGTCAATCATATGCACCCATAAGACCATAAGATATAGGAGGAGAGGTAGGCCATTTGGTCCATCGAGTCCACTCTGCCATTCAATTATGGGCTGATCCAATTCTTCCAGTCATCTCCACTCCCCTGCCTTCTCCCCATACCTTTTGATGGCCTGGCTAATCAGGAACCTATCTATCTCTGCCTTAAATGCACCCAATGACTTGGCTTCCACAGCCACTCGTGGCAACAAATTCCACAGATTTACCACCCTCTGACTAAAGTAATTTCTACACATCTCTATTCTAATGAACTTCAATCCTGAAGTTTTGCCCTATTGTCCTAGTCTCTCCTACCATGGGAACTCCCTTTGCCGTATCTAATCTGTTCAGGCCTTTTAACATTCAGAATGTTTCTATGAGTTTCTCCCTCATTCTTCTGAACTCCAGGGAATGCAGCCCAAGAGCTGCCAGATGTTCCTTATATGGTAACCTTTTCAGTCCTGCAATCATTCTCGTAAATCTTCCCTGAACCCTCTCCAATGTCAGTATATCCTTTCTAAAATAAGGAGCCCAAAGCTGCGCACAATACTCCCAGTGTGGTCTCACAAGTGCCTTATAGTGCCTCAACATTACATCCCTGCTCTTATATTCTATACCTCTAGAAATGAATGCCAACATTGCATTCACCTTCTTCACCAACAACTCAACCTGGAGGTTAATCTTCAGGGTATCCTGCACAAGGACTCACAAGTCCCTTTGCATCTCTGCATTTTGAATTCTCTCTCCATCTAAATAATAGTCTGCCTGCTTATATCTTCCACCAAAGTGCATGACCATACACTTTCCAACATTGTATTTCATTTGCCACTTCTTTGCCCATTCCCCTAAATTATCTAAGTCTCTCTGCAGGCTCTTTGTTTCCACAACACTACCCACTCCTCCACCTATCTGTGTATCATTAGTAAATCCCAGAGTCCAAATCATTGGCAGACATTATAAAAAGCAGTGGTCCCAACACCAACCCCTGTGGAACTGGTAGCCAGCCAGTATAGGATCTTTTTATTCCCACTCTATGTTTTTTGCCAATCAACCAATGCTCCACCCATCCTAGTAACTCCCATGTAATTCTATGGGCTCTTATCTTGCTAAGCAGCCTCATGTGCTCATCTTGTCAAAGGCCTTCTGAAAATCCAAGTACACCACATCTACTGCATTTCCTTTGTCTACCCTGTTTGTAATTTCCTCAAAATATTGCAGTAGGTTAGTCAGGCAGGATTTTCCTTTCAGGAAACCATGCTGGCTTTGGCCTATCTTGTCATGTGCATCCAGGTATAGGCTAACAGGTCTATAGTTTCCTTTCTGCTGCCTCCCACCCATCTTAAATAGCAGAGTAACATTTGCAATTTTCCAGTCATCCAGTACGATCCCAGAATCTCGATTCTTAAAAGATCATTGTTAATGAATCCGCAATCTCTCCAGCTACTTCCTTCAGAACCTGAGGGTGCATTCCATCAGGTCCAGGAGATTTATCCACCCTCAGACCATTAAGCCTCCTGAGCACCTTCTCAGTTGTAATTTTCACTGCACAAACTTCACTTCCCTGACACTCTTGAATGCCTAGTATACGGCAGATGTCTTCCACTATGAAGACTGATGCAAAATACACATTCAGTTCCTCTGTCATCTCTGAGATTCTCATTACAATATCTCCAGTGTCATTTTCTATTGGCCTTCAACTCTCTTTTACCCTTTAAATACTTAGCAAAGCTTTTAGTATCTTCTTTGGTATTAGTCATCAGCTTCCTTTCATAATTCATCTTTTCCTTCCTATTGACCTTCTTAGTTTCCTTCTGCAAGTTTTTAAAAGCTTCCCAATCTTCTATCTTTCCACTATCTTTGGCTTCCTTGTATGCCCTCTCTTTTGCTTTTACTTTGGCTCTGACTTCACTTCTTCCATGTCTTTCTTCCATTCAAAAATTTCTTCTTATTTGGAATATATCTGTCTTGCACTGCTCTCATTTTTTGCAGAAACTCCAGCCATTGCTGCTCTGCTGTCTATCCTGCTAGTGTCCCTTTCCAGTCAACTTCAGCCAGTTCCCCTCTCATGCCCTTATTTCACTGAACTAACAACAGATTTGAATTTTGTTTCTCCTTCTGAAATTTCAAAGTGTACTCAATCACTGTTCCCTAAGGGTTTCTTAACCTTAAGTTCTCTCATCACCTCCGGATCACAGCACAACACCCAATCCAGCACTAGTGGGCTCAACAACAAGCTGTACTCAAAAGCTGTCCCATAGAAATTCTTTTTCTTCAGGTTCAGTACTGACTTGGTTTTCTTAATCACTTTCATGTTAAAATCCACAACGATTATCATGACAATGCCCTTCTGACATGCCTTTTCTATCTCCTGCAGTAATTTGTAATCCACATCCTGGCTACTGTTTGGAGGCCTGTATACAACTGCCATTAGGGTCCTTTTACCTTTGCCATTTCTTAACTCAACCCATAGAGATTCTCCATCTTCCGATCCTATGTCATGCCTTTCTAATGATTTAATATTATTTCTTATACACAGGGCCACACCACCCCCTCTGCCTACTAACCTATCTTTCCAATACACAATATATCCTTGGACGTTCAGCTCCCAATAGCAGCCATTCCTTAGCCGAGTTTCAGAGATGGCCACAATGTCATATTTGCCAGTCTGTAGCTGAATTTCACGATCGTCCATTTTATTTCTTATGTTGCATGCATTCAAACATAATACTTTTAGTCCAGTATTTGTTGCCTTCTGTTTTAACTGCACCACGCCTCTATTACCCTGTAACTCATCCCACTGGCTGTGATTATGCCTCATCTCCTGCCCGTCCTTTCTATAATCTCTGTTGCACGCTAACTTTGGTTTATTTCTGTTTTCCCCTTCCTCAGCCCTATCACTCTGGTTCCCATTCCTCTGCCAAATTAATTTAAACTCTTCCTAACAGCTCTATTAAATCTGCTTGCTGTGATATTGGACCCCTTTTGGTTCAGGTGCAACCTGTCCTGTTTCTGCAGGTCGTACCTCCCCCTGAAGAGGTCCCAATGATCCAGAAGCTCGAAGCTCTGACCCCTACACCAGTCTCTCAGCCATGTATTAACATGCCTGATCATGTTATTCTTGCGCTCGTTAGCATGTGGCACAGGCAGCAATTCTGAGATTACCTCCCTGTTGATACAATTTGTTTTCATTTCACAAGAGATTGTTGACCTTGACTTGATTGGTCCTTTCCAATCTTTTTCCATGACCACTTTTAAATATATGGTATTCATCCAGTCCAGATAAAGGATCTCAGCCCGAAAGGTTGACTGTTTACTTTTTTCCATAGATGCTGCCTGGCCTGGTGAGTTCCTCCAGCATTTTGTGTGTGTTGCTTAAAATATATGGTGTTTTGGTCATCTCCAAAAACTCACCTACTAACACTTCCTCCACTTGGCCAACTACTATACATTCTCTTAGGTGAGATCCAGCAATGCTCCATCCCTTGTTGGTCTATCCTCATAGAGGGATCAGAAGTGGAAAGAGTGAGCAATTTCAAAGCTCCTGGGTGTCAACATCTCTGAGGATCTATTCTGGGCCTAACATAAGGATGCAGTTACAAACAAGGCATGACAGCGACTGTATTTCATGTGGAGTTTGAAGAGATTAGGTATGTCACCAATGACACTTGCAAATTTCTACAGATGTACCATGGAGCACATTCTAACTAGCTGCATCACTGTCTGGTGTGGGTGTAGTACGGGATCGAAATAAGCACAGAAAGTTGTAAACTCAGTCAGCTCCATCTTGGGCACTAACCTCCCCAGCATCCAGGACATCTTCAAAGAGCAAAGCCTCAAAAAGGTGGCATCCATGGCTAAGTTCTCCCATCATCCAGGACATAGATTCTTCTTATTGCTACCCTCAGGGAGGAGGTACAGGAGTCCAAAGGCACACACTCAATGATTCAGGAACAACTTCTTCCCTTCTGCTATCAGAGTTCTGAATGGGCTTTGAACCCATGAACACTACCTCACTATTCTTCCCCTCTTTTTGCACTATATATATATATATATATATATGTGTGTGTGTGTGTGTGTGTGTATGTATTGCAATGTACTGCTACCATGAAGTAATACATTTCATGACATATGCCAGTGATATTCAACCTGATTCTGATTCTGTTAATGCTTCATAAAATTCCCTTGGACGCATCTCAGAAATTCTGCCTGATCTGAGAATTTAATGCTAAGGCAATGCCAATTAATATTTGTGAATCTGAAATACTCTCTGCACGTTAACTCTACTTTCATGGAGTCTCTCGTGTCAACCATTGAAATGTCTGTAATACACCCCAGCAAAATGACGACGCACATTTTGTTTCTAATTAATAACCACATGGCCTCATTTGAGGAACCTTCTTGAATATCTTCTCTCAGTACTGTATTGCAATCTTTGACTAACAGTGCAACGCCTCGTCCCTTTTAACTCTATCCTTGTCTTGCTAAAAATTCTGTACCTGCCCGTCCTTCCACCATGCTCAGCGATGGAAGCAATATCATGCACCCCGTGTTAATTAAGGTTCTTAGTTCTTCTCATTTACTTGTTATGCCCTTGCATGCAAGTAGATGCAATTTAGCTTTGAATTCCATTGACGTTCACTGTCTTACTTGTTCTGCCGATCGGGCTTACTAACTAAGGGATCAGATTCTGTCTGCTCGGATAACAAGTATATTAATGCTTTCATCAAGCCACCATTCCACAGCGTGATGACTCAGTTAATTACTGCAGCTTTGAATTCAGCTTCTGGCATTGAGGGGTAATTATAAAGCCAGTTTGACATCACTCACTATTTTAATATCCGTAAAAGTCCATTTATAGCACGAAAATGGACTGTTCATTCAAATAGGCCTTGGCTGGGGTTTTATACTAGCAACAGGATACTATTCAAGACAACTTCTTACTACTCTTTCCTACTTAGAGAATATTCACACAATTTGCTCACCATCACCTCACTGAGAATGTATTCAGGCGGATTACACTGAAGGGTGAAATCAGTGATTTCTGCACTTTCCTCAGTGATTGTACATTCAGCGTGAATCTCACCCTCCGCTACACCCTGAGCATATTCACAGTAATATCCCCCTTGTCCCTTTCTCTCATGGAGAGAGCATTCAAGGCAATTACCCTCTGGTCTTCTTCTTCCTTGGCCAATGTATTCAAGACGTTCAACCCAACCCCTTTACTACGCGGTGTGTGCATTGAGGATAATTTCTCCCTTGATCTCCTTCCCCCATGAAAAGTGTATTTGGGGTAATTTCCCCTCACAGGGAATGTATTCAGGGTGACTTGTCCTGTTCCTCACACGCAGGGTATTCAGGAAGATTTCGCCTCGCCCCTTCCCCTTTGCTGTTGTTCCTTTCAGCACCTTGTGGTGCATCAGGCGGCAACCTTGCCGGTATTTTTTTAGTGTTTCTCTCTGCTTTTTGTTATGTGTCCAAGTTGCCGCGACGCTCGACCTGGCACGTATGGAAAGTGTGCAAGGAGCCAGCTGGATTCGAACGCGGGACCAATTGCCTCGAAGTTTGATGCCACTACACCACCAGCTGGCTCACATCCCCTTTATAGTGAATATCCAGCACGACTTCTTCCTAACCTCCATGCTTACACAGAAGTGTACTCGGATTGATTTACCTCAGTTAGGGTGATTTGCTCCCTCCTTCATGGACAGTGTACTCAAAGTCATCCTCCTCCCTCAATGACAGTGTATCAGTTTGGTTGGCTCCCCTCCCTCACAGACAACACTTTCAAGGCCATTCCCCCTCTACTTTCCTGCACTGAGGTCCTCCCTCCACATTCCAAAAGAATCGTTGATTCCTGTTTTGAATGGCTCAATAATAAATACATGTGGAATATATTGTGCTGCTATCTTGCTCCATCTAATCTGCAAGTAAGGCTGGGATGACTGCTGGTCAAATAAATGCAGAACCGTGTCTAGGTATTTGCAGTTGCAGTGAAGACTGCAAGGTTTATGAAAAAGTTTCTGATAAACAATGTAGTCCTTTGGCCCTGATTGACCGTCGATGTTTGCATCCTGGTGGTGTCGATACACAAGACAAGGTTGTGTGATATGGAGGGCAATCTGTTGCCCATGCAGCTGGCTCCTCCTCTCCACGAACCTAAAGGAGCAGCAGAGACCCAAACACTTGGCACCAGCAGCGTCGCAGGAGGTGGCAGTCAATGTTGAACACAGTGTAGGACTTCCTTAGGGACTCCAGTACCAGACTTTTCCTCAAGGTTTACTCCTGAAGCTTTCCCCGTGGGAAAACAATGTATAATTTTGGAATTATTCCTGGAATAATTTTGTCATATCTCTGATCCCGTCTATATAGAGAAGGTAGTGGTAAGCCCTGTGGTGAAGCTACATCCACATAATTACACTGCAGGGGTTGGATAAATCTGTTAATGAGGTGTTTAGAGTCTCCTACGGACACCCTCTGCCATAACTCCTTCCCCTGTGTAAATCTGGCAGGGACATAAACAATGCACGTCATGAACTGTCCTAGGTAGTGTGTTATGGTCTGTCCACAGGTGTACTGAGTAAAGATGAGTGTATGAAATCCGCCTTTAGCCTGCTTTCCCCTCTGTCATAAAATCAAAGCCTTAAATCAGAACTGACCTCACTGGAACGCTTGAGTCAGACTGAGAAAACTTTAATCACACTAGATTTGAACTAATCACTCTTCCTCCTTCCAACTAAAACATTAAGAATAAAACTCTCACTGAACCTTTTTTAAACTTGTATTGAATTATTTCAGTAGTTAACTCAATCCACAGGCTGCAGATTAGATTGAGTCAAGTCGTCAAAATGAGGCTGTTAGTCTCTTCCGTTGCACGTTCTGTCTCTGTCAATGGAACTGAAGTGCTAAATTATTGACTTTTTGCTGTTTTTTTGTTTTGATTCTATTTTTTTTAGACTATAATTGGCCAGGAGAGTTGTTTGCTCTAGGCTGAAAGAACTCTAGCTCTCTGTAACTGGTGGTGCTGTGCGTACTGACAGTACGTTATAATATGATTCAGTAGTTGTAAACATTAAGCCTTTGGCATTGGCTTGAACTGGGTCAGTGCCAACTTGATCTGGAGCAAAGATTAAAATTATTCACAAGGACATTCATGAACGAAACGTGTTTTCTCCCAGTGAGGTAACATTTGCTGGAAGATGTTGACCTATTCAGGATGATCTGTACATGGAGCAAAACAACATAGCTGAGATAAACAGTCCAATCAAAGAGCAAAAATAATCCATTAGCTGGCCCTAGTTTGAAGTTATTGTAAAACTGGATGAGGTAAACAGCATGCAGCACTTATCTGAAATAAGCTTACTGCTATACAAATCATTTAACGTCTGTCATGTTACAGGGTTCTTGGGAGAGAAGGAAAGTAGAGAATAAAAATATAGTTCATAATCATAACAACAGCAATCATGCATGGAATATAATCAGGTCTCCTTACCAACATACAAGTCCTCATAATTGGGTATTGTGCACAATGCAAGCTTTCTGGCAGCAACACGTAAACAAGGCAGTGTAAACTTTATGCAGGAGTGAGCAACCAGCCACTCTCCATACACCCAAACTTAAAGCAATGGGAGGAAAAATGCAAATCACCAGGGAAAACATTGCCACCATTAGATGAAAGATAATTGGAATTTGCCACTACTCCCTAATTCAGGAAGAAAACCTTTACTGGGATGTCTGGTTAAAAAAAAATCATGAAAACTTCTGGGCAATAATAATAACCTGGACTTAATTTCCCACCAAAAGATCTCCACAGGGACATGGTCAAAAGAAAATTTGACAGTGAGTCATGCAAAATGATATTCAGACATGAGTAAAACCTTGGAGACACACGGGGTTGCTGGTGCCAGAACTTGCAACAAGAAGCAACTTTCTGGAGGAACTCAATGTATCAAACAGCATCTGTGGGGAGAAAAGGAATGTCAATGCTTTGGGCCAAAACTCTGACCAAAAATTTGATCCAAGATTTAGGAGCTAAGGAAAGGCAAACTGACAGGTGAAGAGGCTTAGAAGAAATACTGGTAAACAAATAAAGGTGCTATGAACTGTCCTCCATTGAGGACATTTACAGCAGCAGGTATGTATCATCGGGAACACGAGTCACCCCAAATCCCCCAAATCCTCAAGACCTTCTACAAGGGCATCATTGACAGCATACTGGCTGGCTGTATCTCTGCCCAGTACAGGAACTGCACCAATCTTGATCTCTGGGCACTGTGAGAGTGGTACAAACAGCCCAGTGCAGCTCTGGATGTAATCTTCCTTTCACTGAGGACATTTGTAGCAGCTGGTGCAGAAAGAAGGACTGGAAGTTCATTGGGGACACCAGTCACCCCAACCATAAACTGTTCCAGCTGCTTCCGACTGGTAAACGGTACCACAGCGTTAAATCCAGGACAAACAGGCTACAGGACAGCTTCTTTCTACAAGTCATTAGACTTTTACAAACGTTATGGGGACCCTTTCTGAACTATTTTAAAAATCTTTGTATTGTTATTATAATATAGATCTGGGCTATTATTATAAAATACTATATGGTAAAGTACTCTTCTTTTTGTCTTGTTTTTCTTTCTCCAACCAGCTTTGCCTTGGTAGGGGGTATAGATTTTTTAAAATACTATAATCAGTCATCCTAATGTATTTCATTATTCAATTTATTTTATTTGATAGATCATCAATATGGGATACTGTGATTGTATCACTATGATTTATATATAGTGCATTTTGTGCTATCTTATTTTGAGTTATAATATCTTTATGAACTCTGTATTTGTGTATATGAAATTCAATAAAAATATTGGAAAAGAAAAAGACTTTTAAGTTCACATGTCTGTACATTGCCTCGGAGTCATAACGCAAGGATTTTTACTTTCACATATTGTGGGATGGATGTAAGATTTAAATAAATTCTAATTCTAATAAATTCAAATGTTGGAATCTGAACCAAGAACCAAAGGGCTGGAAGAACTCAACCAGTCAATTAGCATGTGTGGAAAGAGAATGACCAACAAGATGCTGAAGGAACCCAGCAGGTCAGGAAGCATCTGTGGAGAAAAAAAGGCAACCAGTGTTTCAGGCTGAGTTCCTGCAGTTGGGCTGAAAGATAGAGTGGAGATAGCCAGTATAGAGAGGTGATATAAAGGGTGGAATATGAGTTAGCAGACAACAGGTGGATCTAGGTGAGGAGAGATTATTTCAGTTCCTGTCCTGCTCTTCAGCCACATCCTCACCCAGACTTTTCACCACAGCTCCACCTGCTTATCACCCTTCCTCACCAGGAATGATAAGAAAATCAGTTACACTTTGGTGTGGAAAAGCTTTTGGAAACATTGATCTGTGACAGGACAATCAACCAATTAAGTCAAGTCAGCACAAATTGCTGAAAGTCAAATTGTGATCAGTCAATGTGATATTGCTTTTTGATGAAGTAGCAGGGAGAATTGATAAGGGGAATATAGTTAATTTAGTGTAAAAGTTTTTGGCAAATTGCCATACAATATGCTCATCAGTGAAGTTGAAGTAAATGGCACATAAAGGGCATTGTTAGTACGGGTACAACATTGGCTAAGAAATAGATTACAGAGGATTGTACTTAATGGTTATTATTTAGACCAGAGGACAGTGAATAGTTGTATTCACCAGGAACTTCTAAGTTTTAAAAAATCTATATTGATGACCTAGATTTGAAGGCAATATCTAAATCTGAGGATGAAACAAAACTTGGCTATATTGTCAACTGCAGGGATATTTGTGACAGCATACAGCATGACATTGACTAGCTGGTGGAATAACCAAATGCATGCCAGATAGTTGTGAAATGATGTATCTTGGTGGGGAAAATGAAAAAAAGACAATGAATGCTTCTGTTCCAAAAGGGTGCAGAAGTAGAATGATCTGAGCCTATGTGTGAATAGAGGCAGAGCAAATTGAGAAAGTGGTTAAGAAGGCAAACACAGTTCTGGGATTTTATCAACAGAGTTAGGAATGCTGAATTTTAAAAAAAACAATAGTCAAAGCCTCAACTGCAATATTGTTTTCAATTCTGTCACCAGTTTATGGGAAGAATTTGAGGAAAATGGAGAAGGCTCAGAAAAGAATGATTCCTTCCAAATACAGTTACAATGATATTGTCTAGAAGCTGAACTGCTTGCTTAGAGCAGAGAAGGATTTAATAAAAGAATATAAAATAATAAGGAGTCTGGACAGAATGAAAGTTCCTTTGGTTGAAGGACTAAAGTCTCGCGGTCACAGGTATAAAATAAATGGGGAAAGAGAGAATGATGACAGGAGGAAAATCTCTTACACCACATGTGCTTGGAACCAGGGATCCACAGACATGGTGGAAGCACAGGGAAGGATTCCATGATGGCCCTCAAGACGGTTTTAGATAAATATTTGGTCGAGCAAATTTTGCAAGGCTATGGAAAAGAATAATAAGATTGGAAAGAATTGGTTGCTCTAGTAGAGATCTGGCATAGACATGATGGACTGCATGATCTGTGCTGCAACTACTGCAGGATTCTAGGATTGCAGCATACACTTATACCATAGATGCTACAGGGAAATTGTAACAAGCATTTTCTATTTTCACCATCCATATTTCATATATGACATCCATTTTCTACAAATTGATTCCTAAGTAATACTTAAGACTGCATGGTATTGATTATGCATTGTACTCTTTCTCTGAAGTTCAGACCAAATGAACTGAAATTTGGAAGTGGGGTGATGGGTTAGTTTGCTTCTAAATAGTGTACTTCATGCTAACGATGGGGGAGGAATTTTGATGCTATTTTTCTATCAGTCATTTTGAGGTTATAGCTTTTCATTAGCAGTTTCCCCAAGTCCCTGTGCCACCATTTTCTATACTTCTGAACTGATTGGCTCTGTCCTTGACACATGGCACACACTGAACTAATCTACCAAGTTGTAGTGGCAAATGAAATCCACACAGGGAACGGCAGAAGTACAGGGAGATATACCGTGATCCAGTGATGGAGATGCAGAAACAATTTTTATTCCTTGCTTCAGTTTTACCTACTACTTATTTTTTAATAACAAACAGTGTCAATGGTGGGAAAAGGTGCAGCTGAATTAATCTTTTACTTCACTTATTACAACGCAGCAGGTCTTCTTTGTTACAGTTAAAACGATCATTTGAAAACCTGCCATCTGCAATGGGAAGTGGGTCAGAGCAGAGAGCAGAGTGTCAGTGCAACAGGCAGTAACACAGGTGTAGCCTTTCAATTCACATGTGTGATTGGCCACAATGTGAGCTCAGGAATTGGGAGTGTTTGAGTCATATACTTCTGCAAAAAGAGAGGGAGAGGTACGAATAAACCACCAATGCCCTCAATAACCTGTTTCTGTGTTGACTTTGACAGGGACCAGAGAGCAGAGAAAGTCATCTTGCATTTGTTGGTGAAATGAGATCCAAACAAACTTCCACCTTGTATATGCAGCAACTTTACTAGTTATTCAGGAAACAACAGACATTTTGCATGTTTATTAAATAAGTACTTTGACAAATACAGTAACAGGACGTGATAAAACGAGTACTGGAAATTATTTATGCTCTTACGTTGGGAGAAAAAGCACGGAGAAGAATGATGCACCAGACTAATAATCCTCCAATCAGACAGCAGCTTACACTGGAGAAGTGCTGCCACCAAGATGGCATACAGCCTGCTGGGTAGTTTACGACACTCTAATGTTAGCCTCGCAAAAATGTCCAATGGCTTTCAACTTTCAAGTTTCAACATTTTTTTGCTAAGTGTACATCAGTTGCTAATTAATGCACCTCATAAGCTTCTTAACAGAGTGTCTACGGCACTTGATTGACAATCTCACTGGGCATATTACACTTGTAGGAAATAGCTGGGACTTCGACATTTTTAATTTTTCCATTCTCTTTTAATTTCTCACCACTGCCCTCGGGTGTATGTCTGTCTCTTCTCTTCCACGTGTATTTAGGAAAGGCACGGTGGTGCAGCGTGTAGAGCTGCTGCTTCACAGAGCTGGAGCTTTGCGTTTGACCCTGACATTCCAGTGGATTTCCTCCGGGTGCTCCGGTTTCCTCCAAAGACGAATGGGTTAGTAGGTCAATTGGTCACATGAGCCGAAGAGCCTATTTCCATGCTAAACTCTTAATAAAATAAAATGTATTTCAATCCAATCTCAATTTGTTTTCTTTATTTCACTACTTATACCTGATTTTCTCTAAATTATGTATTCCTTTATCAATCATTTAAATCTTTTGTTAAGAAGATAGGTTGTCAGTCATGTAGGTCACCATGGCCTTATCACCCATCTTCTTCCCAACATTATTATCAGTTTCTATCTCCAGCAGATTAGGCTATATAACTATTTTTAAACTGTGCATTGAGGGAAAAAGTTCAACTAATGTTACAGGTTACAAGCTGTCCCTTTTTAAGCGAATCCTTGCCCATTATGCCTGAGTCAAGCTAATGAGAGAGAAGTGCTCCCAGAAGACTCTTTGTGAATGTGACCTCCTGTGCAGTTGCTAAGTCCCCTTTGGCAGCTGCTCCTGCTGTGCAGTGTGTTGCTTACTTCTCCCCGTTGTCACCCATGATTGCAGCAAAGCCATTCCTGAAGTAAAATCTTTCAGTGGTTACACGTAGCAGACCTTGCAGATATACAACATACCAAAATATACCCGGTTGCCTGAAGCGATGGGACAAAGTGAGGTGACTGACAGATGACAAGGGAAGTCAAAGGTATTGTAAAAGCAAAATAAAGGGCATACAATAAAGCAACAATTAGTGGGACGTTAGAGGATTGGGAAGTTTTTAAAAGCCTACAGAGAGCAAATAAAAAATCATTAGAAGGAAAAAGAGGAAACATGAAAGCAAGCTATCAAATAATGTCAAAGTAAAAGTTTTTTCAAGTATGTATGTATAATCTATATTTTCATTTATATTTATCATTATTATTGTTATGAGCAGAGAGACAACATCTGCCGGAAGTAAATTCCTTGTATGTGTACAGGTACTTGGCGATTAAAGTCTGATTCTGATTCTGATTCTGATTCTGATTAAAAATAAAAGAGAAGTGAGAGTGGATATAGGACTGCTAGAACATTAGGCAGGAGAAATAATAACGGGGGACAAGGAAATGGCTAATGAACTAAATGAGTGTTTTGCATCACTGTGGAAGACACTTGCTGTGTGCCTGATGTTGTAGTGTGTGAAGGAAGAGAAGTGGCTGCAATTACTGTTACAAGAGAGAAGGTGCTCAAAAAGCTGAAAGACCTAAAGGTACATAAGTCACCCGGACCAGATGAACTGCATCCTAGGGTTCTAAAAGAGGTAACGATAGAGATTATGGTGGCATTAGAAATGATCTTTCGGAAACCATTGGACTTTGGCATGGTGCCAGAGGACTGGAAAATTGCAAATGTTAGCCCACTCTTTAAGAAAGGAAGAAGGCAGCAGAAAGGAAATTATAAATCAGCTAGCCTGACCTCAGTGGTTGGGAAGATATTGGAGTCAATTGTTAAGGAAGAGGTGATGGAGTACTCAGTGACACAGGACAAGATAGTACAAAGTCAGCATGGTTTCCTTCAGGGAAAATCCTGCTTGATGAACTTGTTGGAATTACTTGAGGAGATTATAAGTAGGATAGATAAAGGGAATGTAGTAGATGTTGTATATTTGAACTTTCAGAAGGCCTTTGACAAGGTGCCACACATGAGGAAAGTTAAGAGTCCGTGGTATTACAGGGAAGTTACTAACATGGTTAGAGCATTGGCTGATTGGTAGGAGACAGCAAGTGGGAATAAAAGGATCCTTTTCTGGTTGGCTGCTAGTGACTAGTGGTGTTCTGCAGGGGTAGATGTTGGGGCCACTTCTTTTTATGCTGTATATGAGTGATTTAGATGTTGGGATAAATGGCTTTGCTGCCAAGTTTGCAGATGATACAAAGGTTGGTGGAGAGGCAGGTAGTGTTGAAGAAATAGATCGGATGCAGAAGGACTTAGACAGATTAGGAGAATGGGCAAGAAAGTGGCAAATTAAATACAATGTTGGAAAATGCACGGTCATGCACTTTGGTAGTAGAAATAAATGTGCGGACTATTTTCTAAACAGGGAGAAAATCCAAAAATCTTAGATGCAGAGGGACTTGCGAGTACTTGTGCAGAACACTCTGAAGAATAACTTTCAGGTTGAGTTGGTGGTGAGGAAGGCAAATGCTATGTTAACATTCATTTCAAGAGATCTAGAATACAAGAGCTAGGATGTGATGCTGAGGCTTTATAAGGCACGGGTTAGGCCTCACATTGAGTATTGTGAACAGTTTTGGGCCCCTCATCTTAGAAAAGGCGTGCTGGCATTGGAGAGGGTCCAGAGGAGGTTCACAAGGATGAAATGGTTATCATACGAGGAACGTTTGATAGCTCTGGGTCTGTACTCGCTGGAATTTAGAAGGATGAGGGGGATACTCATTGAAACCTTTTGAATGTTGAAAGGCCTAGACAGAGTAGATGTGGAAAGGATGTTTCCCATGGTGGGAGAGACTAGGACAAGAGGGCACAGCCTCAGGATAGAGGGGTGCCCTTTCAAAACAGAGATGTGGAGAAATTTCTTTAGCCAAAGGGTGGTGAATTTGTGGAATTTGTTGCCACATGCAGCTGTGGAGGCCAGGTCATTGGGTGTATTTAAGGCAGAGATTGATAGGTTCTTTATTGGACATGGCATCAAAGGTTATGGAGAGAAGGCTGGGAACTGTGGTTGAGGAGGAGATAGAAAGAAAAGGATCAGCTCCATGGGCCAGATGGCCTAATTCTGCTCCAATACCTTATGGTCTTATGGACATTTGTATGTTTAGACCACAGAATGCTTTGGACTTTGCACACACTTCATGGACGAGTTGGTGATTTGTATGTTTAGACCACAGAATGCTTTGGACTTTGCACACACTTCATGGACGAGTTGGTGATTTGTATGTTTAGACCACAGAATGCTTTGGACTTTGCACACACTTCATGGACGAGTTGGTGATTTGTATGTTTAGACCACAGAATGCTTTGGACTTTGCACACACTTCATGGACGAGTTGGTGGTTGGATATTGCCTTATCTGACCATGCTGGGCTTCAATTATAATATTTGTTTGCGGCTACCTTGTTGGTGAAGCACTGGCACTTGAGATGCTAGGTTAGAAACTGTCACCATAGTAACAGTGTGTTTAATACTGAGAAGAGAGTTTAGATCAGGGGTTCCCAACCTGGTGTCATGGACCCCTCGGTTAATTGTAAGACTACATGGCATAAAAAAAGGTTGGGAACCACTGGTTTAAATGTTCAATAAATTCAGTCTTAAGCCTGGGAAATTTTGTGTGTGTGTGTGTGTGTGTGTGTGTGTGTGTGTGTGTGTGTGTGTGTGTGTGTGTGTGTGTGTGTGTGTGTGTGTGTGTGTGTGTGTGTGTGTGTGTGTGTGTGTGTGTGTGTGTGTGTCTGTAGGGGGGTGACTTGGGTTCACGGAATCGTATAAGAACAATAACATGATTAATTTGAATGGAGTTGCCAAACTTGTGAAAAAAGGCAAAGGCATTGTTACTTAAATTTATTTTCATGGTTTAAATCTATTTTTAATTAAACACATTTTCCTTTTTCTAACTAGTTAATCATTTTATTTAGTGATACAGTACATGACTATTTGAATAACATCTTAAATGATTGATCAATAGAGGTATATAAAAACAGTTCAAAAACCTTTGGTGGACGACTGGTGACCTGTCAAGGCCTGTTGAGGTGTTCTGGGAGTTGAGGCCTTAATACCTAACGCATCACTGACTCCTGAAAGCTCACTCAGCCCTACCTGAAGGCTGTTGGTTATCAAGAGTCAGCCTTTTCGGTGCCCACATCTGGAAGAGGTATGTGCGGGGAGGGGAATGCACGAGGGAGATCTGTCCAGTAGTGGGCCAGATTCAATAAGCTCATCAAGAAGGCTAACCTGTAAGTACAGTGTATCTCTTTGAATTTCACGTTAGGGGGAACACTTCTGTAAGCTAGAACCCTACTGCACTGAATAACTTCTGCATGTTATGTATGAAACTCCAATACATTGAAAATGGCGAACAAGCCCTCAATGTGTGATTGATCAAAATCAGAATCAGGTTTAAATTCACAGGCATTTGTCATGAAACTTGATTACTCTGATCTCTAAATGTTGCTTCCATTGGCTCAGCTCCCTCCCACCAATGCCAGGTGGGACTGTGGTGTCCAGGGAACCTGCTCATCTGTGTTTATCGGGATTTTTGGTGCCATCATCTGCTCTGCCAGAAGGCCCTCTGTCCTCACACAGGAATGAGTTGCAGCTGTAGTGTGAACCTGCTCTGCCTGGCCTTAGCAGTCATACACTCAGTGGCGAGTTTATTAGAGCCACCAGTACACCTGCTCATTAATGGCAATCATGTGGCAACAATTCAATGCATAAAAACATGCCACCATGGTAAAGAGGTCCCGTTGTTGTTCAGACCAAACATCAAAATGGGGGCAAATGTGATCCAAGTGATTTATGCCAAATGGGGTGCTTGTATCCAAGAAACTGCTGATCTCCTGGGATATTCACGCAGGACATTTTCTAGAGTTTACGGAGAATGGGGTGAAAACAAAAAGAAAAAAACGTGTTAGTCCATGGGTGAAAACGCCTCATTAATGAGAGAGGTCAGAGGAGAATGGACAGGCTGGTCCAAGCTGACAGGAAAGTGACAGTAACTCAGTTAATCTGCGTCACAACAGCAGTATGCCGAAGAGCATCTATGAATACACAACACGTCAAACCTTGAAGTGGATGGGCTATAGTAGTAGGAGGGCACTTTGTATACCTAATAAAGTGGCCACTGAGCATATTTCAGATTTATTAAAGACTTCTCTTGCCAGTCCGTTAAACTAGTTTGAAAATGGTTGAAAACTGCAAGAAGTATGACCTCATGGCAAGTGGTGGGATTCAGGATTCAGTGCTCTTGACAGCAGAGTGGCTGTTAACTTTTTCCACTTAATCCAATAGCTGTGATGTTGAGTCTACATTTTAGTTATCAGTATGGGGTGTACCATACAAGCACTACAGTTTATTAATAGTATTTTTTTGCTTTTGGTTCTTTTACACTTCGTACGATGTTAGCTTGTGGTTTATAGCACTTAAGTGGGGACATCAATTAATTTTCTAAGCTTTAATTAAATGAGACTGTAAGATCATAAGATATGGTAGCAGAATGAGGACTTTATTACGGGACAGCCTCTTTCAACCAGCTGAATGTTTACTGTGTGAGGAATTATCTGCAAAATAATGCCAGGTACAAAAGTGTGAAGTCATGACAGAAAGCTTTGGAAAAGCAGCGAGATAGAGGCATCAAAAAGGGGAAAGAATGGTAAAAGTTTTAAGTGTGTCCTGCTTTGGATCTATTTTGGAAAGGGAACGACTTGCATTACCCTAGCTCGGGGGTCGGCAACCTGCGGCTCCCGAGCCATTTGTGGCTCTTTCACCTCTGTGCTGCGGCTCCCTGTGGCTTTGGGAAATAATTGGTCAGTATTTAATTAAAATGTATTTTATGTTAGTTTGTTAGCTTTTGAAATGTAATTCTAAATTTGAAGATTATGGTGATCTTGTACAATCTAAGTGTGGCGACACATTTCCTGGCACATCCGAAACGGCTCACAATTAGCCAGCATTCCGGCTAAGGGAGATAGCCTACGGGGGTTTGTGAGTACGCGTCTTTTGCAGCATCTGCGTCCATGGGGGGCGGGTTGAGGGAGGCTTAAAAGCAAGGCTGTTTAGTTCGAATAAAGCTATCTTTGACTGCAGTTTACTGACACCGCTACAACGTGTTTTTATCGCTGGCTGTCCAGACGGAAGGTGCTGAAACGGTTTGTCGCGTGTCTGGAAGAAGTGAAAACTTTCCTGGGCAGCAAAGGGCTCACCTTTCCTGAGCTGGAACAGCCAGAGTGGCTGGAAAAGCTACACTTCATGGTAGACATGACAGCGCACCTGAACACGCTGAACACAGCTCTTCAGGGGTAAGGACGTACAGCCCTACACATGTTGGAGGATGTCTTGGCATTCGAGCGCAAGTTGACAGTGCTTGCCAGAGATTTACAGAAAGGCACTTTGTCTCACTTCCCCAATTTGAGAGAGTTCAAACAAGGTCACGACATGATAAATTCGGAGTATTTACATTCTGCAATCATCGCAATGCAAACATCGTTTGGGAAACGCTTCTG
Source organism: Hypanus sabinus (assembly GCF_030144855.1). Taxonomy (NCBI): domain Eukaryota; kingdom Metazoa; phylum Chordata; class Chondrichthyes; order Myliobatiformes; family Dasyatidae; genus Hypanus; species Hypanus sabinus. The sequence continues at coordinate 46,796,115 of NC_082710.1, forward strand.
TGAGTTCAGAGAGGAAAAAAACACATTATCCTTCCCGGTCACTCCCTTCCCTACTGAATACGACTGCATTGGCAGGTGTGAGTCAACCTGATCTTGAGATGGAACTGGCCGACATAGCCGACAAAGACATATGGGTGTCCAAGTTTAGACGCTTGACAGCAGACCTTGAAGATGTTGCCCGTCAGAAGGCCGTTCTTGCTCAGAAACACAAATGGAGTGATATTGAAAACCTTCCAAAACCGGACAAACTTGTGTTTGAAACATGGAATGCTATGCCCGACATTTATGTAAACATTAAAAAGTATGCGCTTTGAGTCCTGTCGATCTTTGGATCCACATATGTAAGTGAGCAGGTGTTCTCCAACATGAACTTTATTAAAAACAAACATTGCGCACGCCTCACAGATGACAGCTTGCGATCCTGTGTAAAGATGAAGGTGACGTCATACAGCCCTGATGTGCAGACGCTGTGCGCTGAGGTCCAGGAGCAGAAATCCCATTAACCAAGTATGATAAATATTTTAATTGCCTATTATTTTACATAAATTCATATTTTTTCATTGTTCAGTGAAATAGTCCTTTTATTTTTCAGGTTGACAGCTGGCTGATGTTATTTTTGGTTTGCTGCTGGCGGAAAATTTAAGTTCGGCGTTTTTCATAAATACAAGAAGGACTCAAATAGACGTTGAGTATTTTACTTAAAAGTAACTTTCAACCCAACGTCTTTTTTTCGGAGTTCAAAATGTTTTTGTTGCATGCAGAAATGTAATTTCGTTTTCTCTGCAGGAGTTCATCAATTTCATAAATGCAACACATTATAGTTTGTTTATACATAGCATAAAGGCAAAAAAAACGTTGTATGCAGTGTTATTTCATTTTAAATGTCAAACGGGTTTTGCGACTCCCAGTGTTTTCTTTTCTGTGGGAAACGGGTCCAAGTGGCTCTTTCAGTGGTAAAGGTTGCTGACCCCTGCCCTAGCTCATCTTTAGAATGTCACATTACGCTTCCAATAATGAACTATATTTGAAGTTGGCTTGTACTTGTGTAAAAAGAGCAAGTAACAACTTTTCACTAATTGTCTCCAAGGATAAGTGTGTGTGTGTGTTACTTTGAAACGAGGCAGTCATGTGATAACTCTTTTATTAAGGCACAGCAATCTTAAAATAAATGAAATGAAGCACCGCTCACAAAATTGCAGTAATGTACTCAGGCACCATTAATGGGGGAATGTGACTGATATGTATTATAAACATTTTTTTGTTCTTTATTTTTATCAGGTACATACTGTTTGAAAGAATCCGATGGACATTTTATTGAAATAATGCCCCCATAAACAACTCTCCACTGTAAGAATGCTTACTTTCATCACTATTCTTGTTTTGATGTGTGTAATGACCTAATTTTCCCCTTTGCAAAAGAGAAAATGGAGTACTTTGCTAATGTATCTGCTTTCCATAAGATCTTACGGCAGGTTGCCGAAACCGAGGGAAGCAGTGTGAGATGGATGCTGCAGAATGTCAGAGCTGCCTTCTTGGTGCCTCTGCAGCAACATGTGTGGTACCTCCATTACCACGGCAATACTTTCAGAAAGGCAATGCCTTTTCTCCTCCCAGTTTGAAAAGAAAAGCAGTTTTACCCAGCAACAGGGGCACACTCCATCTGCTGTCTAATATAATCAGACGGGCCAGCAGCCCTGGCACAAACTGACTTTCATTCTTCCATTCACTCCAGAGCTCCCTTTCAAGCTGTCTATTGTCTGCTGCTAATGACTTTACAAAGGCACTGCCTGTTGCTGTCAGAATCAGAATGGGATAAAACGGGGACAGAGTCTAATCTCTGTAGAAAATTAGAGAGGATTTGAATTAGTAATAGGGTGGGTTAGGAGGAATGCACTGATTGATAAGGGGACGTGCAGCCTTCCAGTCATCAGCTGTTCAGATTAGCAGGGGCTTTAAGTGCTGAGGCACAATATTTTATTCTGCACGCTTCCAGTCTGTGGGCTGAGCGAGTGCCTCAACCTTTTCAAGGCTCTGTAAATCAAGCAGCAAAAATGCCCAGATACAGTGACAGATGGAAAGGGGGTCGGACGGACCCAGAGCCTCAGGCACACCCGCGCGAACAAAGGCAGCTCAATCCCCTCACAAATTCTCCAGGCCAACTTTGCGAGAAAGGCTCTGGCGTACCCAACCCCCAAAACTCCACTCTGTCATGTAAACACATTACCTGCCACATATTTGCTTACCGAAGGCATATTCACATGCAAATACCAGGGTCTCTCCATCAATCCAGGCACGTGGCCACTGTCTAATGCAGAAATAATCTGAGAATAATCTGAAATGTTTCTGCCCCCAGGCGTGAAACACTAGGATGAAAGCCACCACATGGCAGGTGCAAGACACAGGGCAGGTGTACCAACCATATGCTACACCAGGGGATAATGTTCCCTCAGATGACTAAAAAATTACTGCCCAGGTGAAGAAAAGTAAGCAAAAGCTCACTTTGGAGGCATGTGTCAAATTCACAATAAGAAGGGATGAGAGAGGTCGATGATTTCCTTCAGTGAATTTACAGACAGCTGTAAATAATAAATCAAATCTTTACATTGGATAAAAATGCTGAAGATCAGAGCTAACGTTGTCTATTTATGTAGAGGACATAAAGCTGAAATACAATGGATTCTGCAGATGAAGGGCCTCAGCCCCAAACGTTGACTCTTTACTCTTTTCCATAGATGCTGCCTGGCCTGCTGAGTTCCTTCAGCATCTTGTGTGAGCTACCGGGAGTTCCTGATATTTATGGCGGACTGAGTAAGGGTGATCCTTTCTCCTGTCTGTGTAGGGTCTCACTGATACAGATGAGGCTACACTGGGATCACCGGATGACCCCGACAGAGACACTGGATGTGTATCCTCACCCAGCAGATCTGTTTGGAGCCCCGAGTGATAGTGACGGGGAAGGTGTAGCACTTGTCACGCTTTTGTGATAAGTGCTAGGAGGGCGACTAGTGGAGAGGGATGAGTGGACAAGGGAGTCACATAGAAAGCAATTCCTATGGTGGGCAAAGAGGAAGTGGAAAGCCAAAATAAACTTATTACTCTGAAAAGGGAAGTTTGAAATCAGAATGAAAACCAGGAACTGCTCACAGAGCATCCAATCTGAAAAAAATTAGCTATTGTTTCTCAGCCAGATCCTACTCCAATACAGCACTTTCCATTACGTTTTTAAAAAAACAGAACTTTGCTGGAGTGCTACTGAACTACAAGGATAAAGCTAAGCTGCTTACACTGATGCAGAGTTAAAGAAATAATTTTAATAGAGTGAAATGTAGGGGCGCTGACTGGCTTCAAGTTCTCTGTACACTGCACACAGTGGCAGTGTGAAGCAGGGTTTCACACCTACAGGGTTTGCAGACCCATTATTCTCCGGTGTTTTGTCTGAACACATGCAAGGATGCAAGGTTCTGTAACCAGGAGGTTTTTTAACAGCATTAAACTTCCAAAAAGTCAGGGAAGGAAGAATGTGCTACTCTTTCAAATAAATTGTCAAAACTAGCTCTACCATAAGCTAACAATTTGGAATGAAAAATGGACTTAAGAAAGCTGAAACAGTCTTTCGATGGCTCCGCTTTGATGTTGAAGTTTTGTTCGGGATGCTGCTTTCAATCACCGAGCGAAGTGGGATCTCTTGGGGATTTTTTGTAAAGGCAGCGTTTTGGAGCACGTGTTGTCAACTGTTGCTGAAAAAGTGCCCTCTAAAGCCTTTTCAGCATTGTCTTGGAGATGCTGGCGGGCAGCAGGCAATTCCTGACAGCTGTGGATCGCGTGTACCACAAACAGCTGTCTTGTTGTGGAGCAAAATTAAAAGATTAGGTGGATATGGGCACGTGTGAGACAACGCCTGAGTGGGGCGGAGCTTGTCTGAAGTCCTTGACAAAGGGATCCTCACTGAAGCAGGGAGGTCAGGAGGGGAGCTAAAGTTTAACACTACACAAAAGGCTTGAAAGTAGATTGAAATGAAACTCAAAAAGCAACAGCGTGGCCCTGAAAAGGCTTACTCGGCCTTACAACAGCTGCCTCGGCACAAGACATTTGAGACAGCTTTATTCAGAGTCATAACAGATCCATACAGAGGAGGCTACAGTATGCTTCTTTTGCAAAGAAGTGGGTCAGGCTCGCTGGGTTCATGTGCAAATGAAGGAAATGCTTGAAATCATTAGTAAAACCATTCAGGGCCCACATCAAGACTTTGAGCTGCAACCCTTGGCATCAGGAGACCTGGGGCTTGTATTTGTTTGTTGTCCTCCACATTTATTTATATCAAAACTATACTGAAGTTGCCAGGAGCATTTTTTTAAACTTTTGACCACCTGTTCTGGCACTGAAAATCAGCTTTTAGCAGTTGACTATTTTGAAGGGATCTCTAGTTCCTCCATATGTTGATCAAAACTGTACAGAATATCAGATGATTCTGTGTATGGGCAAGGTCTCCTTTTGCTGCTAATAATAATAAGTATCTTATTGATGCTGAATGGGAAATTCTTTTGTTACAGCAGCAACACTTCTAAGGCAGCACCTTCCAGACCCACGACCACTACCATCTAGAAGGACAGCAGCAAACACCTGGGACAGCGCCACTCACCATCCTGACCCGGAAACTTATCACCGTTCCTTCATTGTCACTGGGTCAAAATCATGGAATTCCCTCCCTAACAGCATCGTGGGTGTGCCTACACCTCAGCGACTACAGCAGTTCAAAAAAACAGCTCATCACCACCTTCTCGAGGGCAACTAGGGATGGGCAATAATTGCTGGCTTAGCTGGCGATGCCCACATCCCGTAAATGATTAAATAAAAAACAACATTTAGAAACAGACTTGACTGATGATAATGTACAGAATAATAATATACATAATAATATTATTGTACTATGATGTGTGTTCTCCTGTCACACTGAGATGAACTGTTATATCTGCTTAATGCATCTCGTAGGAAAGATTTTCTGTAAAGACCCTTAAGGCAGCAGAGCTGAATGAGTCTCTACTCCACTACTTATTCAGTAGGTCATGGAGTGGATGTGCCAAATTGTCCACAGTGGATACTATAATGGATAATACTTCACTGTTTAAATATCTATTGGATTATGGGACTCATTTTTTTCCAAATCAAAGACCTCCACAACCAAAACCATGCTACTACCATTGTATAAGAGGCACAGAAGCCTCAGGTTGCAGACCAACAAGTTCAGGAACAGTTATTATCCAACAATCATCAGGCTCCTGAACTAGTGTGGGTAATTTTATTCCCACTATTCTGAACTGATTCTGCAACCTCACTTTCATTGGACTCTTTACAAACTCATGTTCTCAGTGTTTTTTTTATTTGCACAGTTTGTCTTGTTTTGCACGTTGTCAGTCTACGTTCATGTATAGTTTTCCATAAAACTACTGGGGCAGCACGGTAGCCTGGTAGTTAGCACAACGCTTTACAGTACAGGTGAACAGAGTTCAATTCCCGTCTCTGCCTGCAAGGAGTTTGTACGTTCGCCCTGTGACTGCAGGGGTTTCCTCTGGGTACTCTGGTTTCCTTCTACAGTCCAAAGGCGTAGGTTAATTGGTCATTGTAAATTGTCCTGTAATTAGGCTAAGGTCAAATCAAGGGTTGCTGGCATGACTGGAAGGGGTTATTCTGTGCTGTATCTCAAAAAGTAAATAAGTAAAAAATAAATAAACAGAATTATATTGACATAGTAGTTAACAGTAACATACAGAATACGTATGTTGATGACAAATTTACTTTGAACTTTGAAAATTTCAGGCACACATTTGGAGAAGTGCTCTATTGCAGAAGAGGAAACAAAAGCAAGAAAAATAAAGACAACGGAAAGTCTGCAGATGCTAGAAATCCAAGCAACACACGCAAGGGTATTGGCCCGAAATGTCAACTGTTTATTCCCACCCATAGAAGCAGCCAGCCTTGATGAGTTCCTCCGGCATCTTGTGTCCGTTCCATGAAAGTTAACACCATCATGATGATGCTGCCTCTGTGCAGTAATCTCTGCCTCTCAATCAAAGAGTGGTTATCAGGAATAGAGGAAATGTGAGTGATTTTAAAAGGATGATACTTCTACTAGCAATAATAAGGGCTTATAGCTGAAAATTTTATAACTGCGTCAAGTGGTGATAATAACACTTCAAGACCCTTGTAGTTTACTCCTCTCCTGTTACCTTTCAGAGATAGTGGTTTAAAATGCCTGTGCAACTGACCATCAAGAACAGTAGATTGACTACTGCTGACGTTAAAAATTGGTACATTCTAATAGCCACATGTGTTTTACACTAGGAGTTTCTGGTTAATATTTACAAACCAAAATCCAAGAAGAGTTATCCCCACTCAATTTCAGTTTTAGTACCTCCGTTCCTGTCCACCATGGTTACCATCACAAGTTTCTCTCCTTGGACAAGCCATGCTTCCTATTACTTTCACTACATGGACTAATGATAAAAATCTGTCCATTGTTTTGAACTCAATGTAGTGCCAGTAGAAATGGGAGCTTATCACTCAGGAATGTCCACCATGTTTAATTACTAAAAGACCATAAGACATAGGAGCAGAATTAGGCCATTTGTCCTATTGAGTCTCCTCCTCCATTTCATCATGGCTGATCCAATTTTCCTCGTGGCCCCAATCTCCTGCCTACTCCCAGTTTCCCTTCATGGCCTGACCAATCAAGAATCTATCAACCTTCAGCAGATCCTTTCTAAGGTAAGGGGCTACCTCCAGAAACACTGAATTGCTGTCAAATTTAATTTTCAAACTCTCTGCTTTTCCTCAACACTCCTTAAGAGTTAATATAGAAGTGGGGAGAAAACTATAAACACTCAACTATTTTATTGAGCAGTTTTTACCAATCACAGAACTGACAATATGTCATGGGTATGGTGGTATCCACTGTTGTTTGCAGTAATTTTTTCATCTTATTACATTTACTCATCATATGGGACTGATATACATGAGGGGTTGGAAGAATCAAATGCCAGTTTTTAGTGTTTTTCCAAACTCCACAGATGATGTAACACATGTTTATTCAATCTGGATTCAACTACTGTTTAATGAGCTATTAGCTTTACTGAATGATACTTAACAAATAGCCTAGGTGATGAGTCTCTCACGATGTGGGATTTATATACTTGGAATGTTATTGCTCAATAGTGATGAGGAGCATTCTCCATTAAGTCAGTGTGACATTATATCCTGGACAATCTTGCTCGATTTTATTCTCAAGTTAATCCAATTTGCGACAGATGTCATTCTGAAGTCGCTTCATTGACCCACATGTTTTGTTCTTGCCCCTGTTTGCAAAATTACTGGAAAGATATTTTTGGTGTTATCTCAACAGTTCTGAACATCAAATTGCAACCGCATCCTATTACTGCAATTTTCAGTTTACCAGTGGTGATAATAGTTGTTTATCCCCCTCAGCCCGGCGAATGATTGCATTTGTCACATTAATGGCTAGAAGATCTATCCTATTGAACTGGAAATAAATTAATCCTCCAACTACATTTCAGTGGTTTTCTCAAACTATTTCTTGTTTGAGTTTAGAAAAAATTAGAAGTGTTGTCTTTGACCCTTCAGTTAAATTTGAAGAAACTTGAAGATCATTTATTCAACACTTTTATATGAGTTAAACTGACTTTTCCTAAACCTTATTCTTATCACCTTTAATTATTTGGATAGAGGTGCGGAGTTATTGACACTACTGTGTATATTTGAAATAATGCAATGGCCCATGTCAGTTAGATTAGTTTTTTGGGTTTTTTTTTCTCATTTTTTTCCATTTTCTGTAACCACTATGAGTTTGGGAGGTTATTATATGTGGATTATCAACTGTTTGTATTTGTACCTTAACCTATTAATTATGTACTCTCAAGCTCTTTGTGCTCGATGTTTTGCTTTTGTTTGTTTAAAATTAATAAAAAGATTTACAAAGAAAAAGACATTATATCCTTAATTCTTGCTTTAACTGTGAAAACAATGAGGAATTTCCTCTCTGTGAGTTGTGAACTTTTGTATACAATTAAGTATGAAAAGAATGGTAAGATGGGAGGGCTCTTTATTAAGGACCTCTTCTCATTGTTACCATCAGGTAGGAGGCACACACGCAGCGACTCAGGAACAGCTTCTTCCCCTCTGCCATTCGATTTCTGAATGGACATTGAACACATGTTCACAACCTCACTACGTTTTTTATTTCTATTTTTGCACTACTTCTTTAATTTAACTATTTAATGTACATATATATACTCTAATTTAGTATTTTTCTCTATATTTATCATGTATTAAACTGCTGCCACAAAGTTAACAATCCTCACGACATATGCCAGTGATATTAATACTGATACAGATGTTGCTTCTCCCCTTTCCTATTAATCTATTAGTAAACATATTGATTCATTGTCTTTAAGAACATTCCTGGCATATGTAACTAAGAGACGAGCCTCAATTTCTAAGGATCTAGAAGGAATTCCAGCATCAAGGATATACCACAGCTCTGGCATTACCTCAGCAAGACTGGGGCAACGACTGGGATTGGGAATACTGGTCTAGGTGCCCTTACATCCAGGAAAGACTGTAGGCTGTGGATTGTGCCTGAAATAATTGTCTCGCCTAAACATCAATGAACCCGGCACAATAGCATTTGCTGCTAATTACTGTTTGAGCAGTTCAAAATAAGAACCGATTAAAAAAAGACACCTGTCTGAAATCAAGCTTTGATAATTCAGTCACGAGTTGTTTTCAAAAACCTTTGGGAAATATTCTGCATTTTCTTTTTAATTCATATAGGGCCATCTGTCTGAATACTCTGATTCAGGATTCATTAGAGCCATCTGTCCAAATATCAGGATGCATTTCCTTTGCATCCTTCTCACTATTTCTCTGTTGGTGATTTGTTTACTGCACTGCTGTTCCATAATAAAAACCAAAATACCTTCTGCACAAATGTTCAATAACTTCCTCAGACAAGATGAGCATACACACTTCTAGCTGATAATCGCTCTGGAAATCTCACACTGAACTTTTGACACAGGAGCAACCCTGAACTTCTGCTACTCAATGAGGTCATTGACAACAGCAGATCCCTGTCATCTCCTTCCTCTATGTCAGGGGCAGAAAGCACCGGGCTTTCTATTTCACAATGCAGTCAGGCTGACCCTGGTCTCCCCCGGCCTTCTTAGTAAAACTCTTTATAATTCAGTTGGGAATAAAAGAACAAATCTGGGTTCAAATCACCTATTGGTGAACACAGTGGCTAGAATACCACACCTGAGTTCGGTCACTGTGTAATTCATGCTGCTTCCACGTTTTTCTGGTACTCTTCAACATTTTTGAAGAGCAGCCTGCCATCGCTCTTCTGAAGCAATTAATCTCAATTTAGGGTGGTCTTCCCTGCTAAGGATGACTTCTGACTTGGCATCCTTAAGCTTAGCTTCCTCTGGCATACTTGGGCGGGGAGAAAATTAATCAGAAGGAATACCAAGCAATATAATAAAATATAGTGACATAAGAAACTGCAGATGTTGGAAGCTGGAGCAAAAAAGCAATTTGCTGAAGGAACTCAGCTGAGCAGCATCTGTAAGGGAAAAGGAATTGTTGACATTTCCTGATGCAGGGTTTTGATCTGAATTATCGATAATTCCATGCAAACTCCCAAACCATCTACCAGCCCCCCACCAACAGGCTGCCTGGAATACTGAGTTCCTCCTGTGGATTGTTTGTTGAAACATACCTAAAAATGCCCTTTTTTTGCCTTTATTTTAAAATTTATACATGCTTCTCACAAAAGTCAGCAATAAAGTGATTTTTGGGAATCAATCAGTTGAGGTTCTTTTCCGTATTTATGAAATTTTTATTACTGTATAATAGGTTGATATCGGAACAATTTTTCCTTTATCATAGCTTATGCTGTTTGAATTTAAATTCAGACTCCATAAGATGTGCCTTTGCTAATGAGAAGTTGGAAGCTTTGGGTAGTTGATATATTTTTGGTAATGATCCTGTCTGTTTGGTAAGCCAGCCGCTCTGTCCTTGGGCTTAAGAAGCTGCAGAGAGTTGTGAATGCAACTCAACCTTCTGCCTTTGTCCTACCCTCAATGCTCTGTTTCCGTGGAATAATCTGTATGGCTGGCATGCCAAACAGCATTTTTCACATTACCTTGATACATGTGACAATAATAAATCAATTTGCGATGAATCTCATGATTTTAATGCCCTTAATAAAAACTCCTAGGATGCAATAGTAAGGCCATCAGGATTCTCTGCTGCCTCTGGGCATAGCTGCAGTTTGCTGCCGTAGTCTGTGACTTGTGGTTCACCAGCAAAATTTACAGATGTGATATTAATGGAAGACAAATTAGTTGAAAGAGGAAACCATTGTTGCAAACGGAAGTAGATGTGCATTCTGTTTCATTTCAGAAGCATGACAGGCTTCTCAACCTAAGAAAGTGGAATAGACAATAGACAATAGACAGTAGGTGCAGGAGTAGGCCATTCGGCCCTTCTAGCCAGCACCACCATTCACTGTGATCATGGCTGATCATACACAATCAGTACCCCGTTCCTGCCATCTCCCCATATCCCTTGACCCTGCTATCTATAAGAGCTCTATCTAACTCTCTCTTGAATGTATCCAGAGACTTGGCCTCCACTGCCTTCTGGGGCAGAGCATTCCACATATCCATCACTCTCTGGGTGAAAAAGTTTTTCTGCATCTTTGTTCTAAATGGCCTAACCCTTATTCTTAAACTGTGGTCTCTAGTTCTGGACTCACCCATCAGCAGGGACATGCTTCCTGCCTCCAGCGTGTCCAATCCCTTAATAATCTTATATGTTTCAGTCAGATCCCTTCTCATCCTTCTAAATTCCAGTGTATACAAGCCCAGTTGCTCCAATCTTTCAACATATGACAGTCCCACCATTCCGGGAATTAACCTCGTGAACCTACACTGCACTCCCTCAATAGCAAGAATGTGCTTCCTCAAATTTGGAGACCAAAACTGCACACAATACTCCAGGTGGGGTCTCACCAGGACCCTGTACAGCTGCAGAAGGATCTCTTTGCTCCTATACTCAATTCCTCTTGTTATAAAGGCCAGCATGCCATTAGCTTTCTTCACTGCCTGCTGTACCTGCATGCTTGCTTTCATTGACTGATGTACAAGAACACCTAGATCTCATTGTACTTCCCCTTTTCCGAACCTGACTCCATTTAGATAGTAATCTGCCTTCCTGTTCTTGCCACCAAAGTGGATAACTTCACATTTATCCACATTAAACTGCATCTGCCAGACATTTGCCCACTCACCCAACCTGTCCAAGTCACCCTGCATTCTCATAACATCCTCCTGACATTTCACACTGCCACCCAGCTTTGTGTCATCAGCAAATTTGCTAATGTTACTTTTAATCCCTTCATCTAAATCATTAATGTATATTGCAAACAGCTGTGGTCCCCACTGCCATTCTGAAAGGGACCCGTTAATCGCTAATCTTTGTTTCCTGTCAGCCAGCCAACTTTCAATCCATGACAGTACTCTGCCCCCAATACCATGTGCCCTAATTTTGCCCACTAATCTCCTATGTGGGACTTTATCAAAAGCTTTCTGGAAGTCCATACTCCAGAGTTCCAGAATGTTCCAGAGCCAAATTTTATTACCAGAAAAAGGATCTCGTTCTAATTACAAATACCATTGGTAACCTTACTGTCACTTTGTGCACATGTTTAATATTTTGTATCTAGGGCAGAATTAACTGTTGCAAAAAAAAATTGATACATTCTTTCTGATAGTATTATTCGGTGATGTGGGGGATCCAGTTTTCTTTTGACTGAATTCTAAGCAGCAGCTTAAATTCATGGGACCATCCAGCATTTGAGCTATTTTCCTTTTCATCTCTCCAAACAAGCCTGCTTTTGAGTGGTACAGTATCATTGTTCCAATCTAATGTTTATATCATGATCTTGCATTACTGTAAAATTAAACACTGCATATTTTTTAACTGGGCTCTTTTTATCACAGAGAGAAAAAATCCTTGCTATTGCCACACAGCCTCGTCCTGTCTCCTCCATAAATCTGCAGACAACAGCCATTCATCAGTGATTGCAGGGCTACCAGGGCAGCCAAACAATCTTAACACCACACAGGCACCTTTGTAAAAGTCAGTAGAATGTACTTTTGAGCATCAGCCCTGTAAAACAAAGGCTGCACCAGACAGGCACCTTTGAATCAGGTCTTATCAAATGGATTGCCAAGTCCTTCTTTTCCCATCTTGATTTCTGCCTGTACCAAGTGCTGACATGCCAGGGTGCTCAGATATATGTAGCTGTATCCAGAGGGGCCAATCACAACTTCAAATGGGCTTTTTCTGTTGCCATCTAAAGGGAACATCATAGTAAGTGTCAGGCAGTAAGAATGTCTAGTAATCTCTTCTCACGTTACCTATTTGTCATCTACACCCTTCCCAAGTTAGTGCCACAGTGAGACAGCTAGGGAGCTATTTCCTCACAGTTTTAGAGTCCTGGGTTCAATGCCAACCTCTGACACTGTCTGTGTGGAAGTTGCATCTTCTCACTCTCACTGTGTGGATTTACCCTAGGTGTGAGCGTTTCCTCCCATACCCCAAAGAAAGGCAGGTTGGTGGGTTGATTGCCCACTGTAAATTGGTGGGTTGGAGGGTTGATTGTGGGCTGGAGGGTTGATTGCCCACTGTAAATTGGTGGGTTGGAGGGTTGATTGTGGGTTTGTGGGTTGATTGCCCACTGTAAGTTGGTGGGTTGATTGCCCACTGTAAATTGGTGGGTTGGAGGGTTGATTGTGGGTTTGTGGGTTGATTGCCTACTGTAAATTGAGTGGTAGAAACCAGGGGAGTTGATGGGCATGTGGAGGGTATCACATGGGTGTTTGATGACTGGTGGGTTGATGGGACTTTTTCTGCACTGATTCACTCTGTGACTCTAATCCTTTCCTCCCAAACAAGCCAGCCACTGCTGCCGAACCTGACCATGAGTTCAACGCCACAACTCCCACCCCCACTTGAGGTAACTTGACCTGATCTCCTCCTGACTGATGGACACCTCAGTGTGTGCACTCCCTCCTGCCCTGCACAGATCCCTCTTGCTCCCTCCCTCTCTCACTCACAAAAGCACCACTCTGAAAAGTGATCAGTGATTTCCACTCAGGACCCGTTCCCTTTCACTTGTCCTCAAAGGCGGATTGTGTGAAGGAAAGACCCGCTGAATTCATTGTGCATTTACAATTCTCCAGTACAGGGGCTCGTCAGCCGCAGAACTCTGTAGCGTAATGATGTTCATTGGCTGCCTGTGTATTGCTAAATTAACATATAGAATCACAGACTCACTGAAAAGTACAGCACAGAGGCAAGACCTTCAGCCCATCTAGTCTGTGCTGAACCATTTAAATTGCTTACTTCCATTGACCTGCACCGGGACCATAGCCCTCTATACACCTGCTACCCATGCACCTATCCAAACTTCTCTTAAACATTGAAATCGAGTTCGCTTGTCCCACTTGTGCAGGCGGCTCATTCCACACTCTTATGACTCTCTGAGTGAAGAAGTTTCCCCTCATGTTCCCCTTATCTTTTCAAGCACCAGAGAATTTATTGACTTTAAAACTTCAAAGAATTAAAAACTAGTCTTGTAAATGCTGCTGTCAGCCAAGTTGCCCGCGTGCCTTAGGTTTTCTTAACCTGAAACTGAAGATCCTATGGTTGTCCAAATTAAGTAACAGTCGCACAATGCTGGAAAGTAAGGTACTGTAATGGCACAGATGATGGATAAAGAAACATAGGATAAAAAAAAGGACAAGGAGCCAATGTAAGAAATTGGTTTCACTATTCTACTGGCCTCCTGATAATGGGGGTGTACAATATTACAGAGATGACTGTGGATGAACTGCTGTGATGGATTTAACTGTGGGACGGGCAAGCAACAAAACGGAATGTTCAGGCCAGACAGGCTTTAACTGCTGGGCACTTCGTCCACATCAAGATCTGACCACCTCACCAATCTGGCTAGTCTGTCCAAGCAAATATTTGGATGGCAAGAGGCCACTGTTGAGGACTTTGGGCAATGATCGCTGCTGTTAGAATATGGCAAACAGGTGAGGTGAGGATGCAGTCACAATGGCTTCTTCTGGCCCATGAGGAAAACAAAACTTGGAAACTTCCCTTTTAAAGTACCCAATTCAGATTCTAGCATCTTTGCCCTACTCAAAGACTCATTGATAGGACACTACTCAGGTGCAAAAGCTTGGGACCTATGATATAATCTTGCCTGCAAATGTAGATGGAATGAATTTGATGAGTCTCTCAAATTGTTTGGATGAATGGTAGTTGTGGGTGCACAGTAATTAGCTGCAGGATAGTTGGATTAAAAAAGTACCAAGAGTGATTATAGCAGAATTTTAATTCTAACACGGACGGAGCAGAGGAGTTTAATTAGCAGACTTCTTTGACCCACTGTTGGGTGTGATAGGGATAGTAACAACCTCCATCAAGTTACATGGCTTGTCAGCTTATTGATAGCAAACTGCAGCAACCAATGGGGTTAGTGTTGGAGGATTAAAGCTGGGAAAATGAAAACTGTTCTTAGGTACCTGAAACTTGTCCAGTGATATGAGCAGAAATGTGTTCTGTGAACTCCCTGCAGCTGCTGAAGAGGAGGAAGTGGTTGAAGACTTGCCAAGGAAACTACTGAAGTCAACCAACGCTTCTAAATTTTCCACCTCCTTATGAAGTTTGGTAATTTCAGCTTTTGAGGAAGCCAATTTAAATTGCTCAGAAGGAACACCAAGTGTCACTTTCGGTCCTGGTCCCTCGTGAACTCACAGAGCTGCTCTCTTGTCCCGAATAAGGTGGTCCTTGCTCTGTCGCACACTCAGGCTGACTCTGGCCAAAACTTTGTTCCCTAATCTTTGACGACTACAGGTATTTCTTTCAATTCATTGAGAAGTAAAATTGAAAGTTATCTTCCTGCAGAAGGATGGGTTAATATTTTGATCTAAAGGATAGGAATAGAATTCGTAAAGACCTCCAAGATGTTTTTGCTCACTTGCAGTTACAAAAGCTATGGTGTGGTGGTGCAGGGGTGTGTGGTGGTTGTATGTGGACTATGTTGGGAAATATTTACCTGTCCTGCGACAGAACAACGGGAATGGAGTGAGTGCACAGAGTTCTGGCAGAACATCTCAAAATGTGCTGTTCACTATCTTCAAAGGAGTTTGAATTTTCTACAGCAGGAGGAAATTTCTTCACTTTGGAGCCAATAGTATTCCCTCTAAGAGCACAGCCACTCTGAATAAGTAATGAACTTACACAATCAGAACAGCCAAGAGGCTCCCCCATTCATTTTATACAGAACCTAAGATAAACTGAGATGATATGCGAGCTGTAGACCAAAATACAATGCAATCTGTGTTCACAGGACAAAACCTCC
Organism: Hypanus sabinus; assembly: GCF_030144855.1. Lineage (NCBI taxonomy): Eukaryota > Metazoa > Chordata > Chondrichthyes > Myliobatiformes > Dasyatidae > Hypanus > Hypanus sabinus. The sequence goes on from NC_082710.1 coordinate 46,811,626, forward strand.
TCATAACTGCATATCTTCTCGACTGGCCTCTTTGTAGCACTGGGCCTGATGTATATGATATATGATTCATGAAGTCACAAGATGAGAAACAGTCTATTCTCCCACTGAAGCTCTGCCCTCTGGAACACTAAATGCCCTTGTATAGCAGTTTCTGATAGCTCGTATTTAATTAAGGCACAGAAGGAGGCCATTTAGCTTATCCCGTCTATGCTAGCTCTTGGAGCATTCCCATTCAATCTCATCTCCCGCAATTCCCTGTGAGATACTCTCCCCCATATGGTGCTCCTCCCAGTTCTCCTGTCACATACCTACACTGGAGGCCACCTGCAGTAGTTAATTGACTTAACAGCTGGTTCACTATTGCAGTGACCGGGATTAAAGATTTAAAAGATTCGCATTGTTTGTCACACGTGCATCAAAACATCGAAACGCACTGTAGATTGATGCTTTGCGTCAATGACCAACACAGTTCCGAGTATGTGATGAGGGCAGCCCAGAAGCACTGCCATGCTTCCAGCCCCAACGTAACCTGCCCACAACTTTCTAAGCTTTACTGATCCATATCTTTGGAATGTGGGAAGAAACTGGAGTAACTGGGAGGAAATCCATGCAGTCCAGAGGGGAACATACAGACTCCTTGCCGACAATGGTGGGAATTAAACCCTGATCACTGACGCTGTAAAATGTTATGTTAGCTGCTGTACTACTGTGTTACCCCACTGAAGCATATATGGCCACAGTAATAGAGATCCGGATCTAACTCGGGTCACTGGAACTGTGAGGCAGCAAGTCCATTGTCTCTCAGACAGTACTTTGTTGTCAGAGGGCAAAATGATGCAGCAGGGGCAGGCTGGTAGTGGAACTTTGTCTTGTGGATACTGAACGCAAGGCTTACCCTCTTGTGCGCTTCAATGGAAGCGCTGGAGATGGCTTGGATCTCGGCCTTTGAGGATGGGCAAACAGCAGCTGAGGATCAAGTAACCTCGACTGTAGAGAGCTGCCAACGTAGTTTGAGCACCTTCCCACTATTTCTGAGGATTATCTTCACTGAGGAAGCTTGTTGAAGATGAGGAGCAACACAGTGACAAAGAAAGGTTGGGAAAAGTGTTGGGGCAGTGACATAGGGTGCAGCGAGTGAGCCCGCTAGTTTGGACCGCAGCTGGCTTGGCAACATGGAATAAGTGTAAGCTAGAGATGAATTTCTGTGGGCAGCCAAACCCAAGAGGATCTGCCATAGTACTTCCAGACTGGTGGATCAAAAGATTTGATGTGGTTCAGAAAGGCCATGTTTTGTGGCTGATCCAGTACTCTCCATTTTTCTTGATGGATTGAATCTAGCTCTTCAAGTAGTGGGATGAGGCAGTTTAGGAGCAGTGGTGATGACTTTCCGTGTTATAGACAGTAGGGAGACCCCTCATTAATTACCATGGTTGGGCTTGACTGTTTTTCTACACAGTTGCAGCATTGCCAGGTCTTGCAGGAGATTACCAGGTGAAAAGCAAGTAAGGTACAAGGAGAAAGGGTCCAGTCCTGGCATATGTGTGAGATGAACCTACCTGAGCAGCTTGGTATTGCTGCAGTTATCCAGATGGTACTGTGGTAGTATGGCTATGAGATTTCTCTGTCATCCAGGTCACTGTATATCAAGCAGCAGTAAATCAAGGCAACTGCACTTGCTGTGCTGTCTAGAAGACATTTTGCCACTCATCCCAGAGGCTTCTTCAGTTCTGATCCTTGGAGACTTATAAACCCTGTGAGTTGTTTAAAAGTATAGCAATTCACTTGAGGTCGTGTCATAAGGTGGGCGTTGAGAACGGACCCAAATGCAAGACACAGACACTGAAGTACTGGGGACAAGACTAGGTGTGTCAAGAAAGCAAGGGAAGTGGGGAAGAAATGATGCTGGACAAGTCACAGGCCCTGGGCAAGACTAGGTTACAGGGCCTGGGCTGGACTAGACTAGGGAACGCAGGACCTGAACGAGGAACTAGTAACTTGGAACCTGGACAAGGACTCCGAGCTAGAGACTGGACAGGGACCCGGAACCCGGGTCTTGACTCGGGCTCGGACTCCGGATCCAGGCGAGGACAAGACGTGGCAAGGCAACAGGACTGGATGTGGGGACAGGACACGGGACTCCAGGGCTGGATGAAGACATGAAGCTCAGACTCGGACTTGGGAGATTGGAACACAGAGCCTTGGGAGACAGGAACGCGGAACACGGAGCCTTGGTCTTGGGAGACAGGAAAGCGGAATACAGAGCCGGGACCCCTCCTTGGGAACAGGATGTAGGGCCAGGACTCATACACAAAAAGCTGAAAATGACAAGACGGTTCTCAACACAAGGTAGCAGCGAATGGCCAGACCTACCTAGCAAAGGTGAGGACACAAAGAGACAGTTGCAAACAATGAAAGACAGTTCCTTATCTAGACACAGCAAGGTTCCAGTCTTGCTCCGGCCTTGCTCCAGCAGTAGAACTTGACGGCAAGAATGGGTGAGGATGCAGGCGGGGCTCCAGGCAAGGGCAACAGAACGAAGGGGAAGGGGAGTCCAGCCTCAGGGTAATGGCAAAGACAGCCTGGCTTACCCCACAGAGGCAAGGACAGGATACTGACAAGACAAAACAGCACCTACACTTGAACCCAGGGCCACTTATATTCCAGCCCCAAGACAAGCATCAGGTGCCAATGATTAAGCCCAACTGAACCAAGGGACAGCCGGAAGACCCGGAGTCCGCAGTCCACGGACCGGACCGAGGCAGGTTGTTAAGAATGGTAGAGGTAATGAGAGGGTCCTTTGGCTTATCTTGGCATGAATGGAGGTGTGAACAGTTGTGGAGATGCCAGGGTAGAGATGTTCGGACTGCATTGTAAGTAGCTGATAGGTGATGTTGTACCCCACCCCCTCAGTTCAGGGCAGGGTTTTCCAGTTTGACAGAAATGGCTTCTTTAACCCCTCTTTCAAACCACCTGTCCTCCCTGTTCAAAACGTACACATTGTTGTATTCAAGGGAGTGACCCTTGTCCTTTAGGTGTAGATGTACCGCCAAGTCTTGCCCTCCTGTGCTGGGCAGTTCGTTTGTGAATTGCTAAACCTTTAAACAACTCACAGAGTTTATTAGCCGGAAAACTACCCACCATGGATCAGAACCGAAGAAGTCTCTCGGGTGAGTAGTCAACTCAGCAAGTCCAGTTGCCTTGATTTACTACTGCTTGACATACAGTGGTAGCTTTTCAATTTTTGAGCATTTGTACAATGGGCTTTCTGCTGGAACCTGCATCTGTGTGAACTTGGGATAATGGCAGGATCTGGCCTGACTCAGATGTCTCTAAAATGGCACAACATATCAGCATTTTTGTTGGATTGCACACAGTCAAAGTTATGGAACTAGATTAAAAGAATTGACGAGAATTCAGCTGTATTAAAAATCATATATGTAGGAATTACCAACAGGCTACTTGTGTTTATAAGCCTTTACCCCACATCAGTCCTTACCAGAACCAGATGATCAGATGAAAGAGAATATTGCATTTAGGTTACAAGTAAACAAAACTCATCACACAAAGGCAGGTGGCAGGTGCACAGACAGTCTCAGTAGTTGCTAGCTGCTACATATTTGGTTAGTGAGAAGGTCAATATTGATGTTGGCAGGATATCCATCTTTCAGGCTGTTCCATAATGAATGAAAGAGCCAATAGGGCATCATTGGCAAATATTATGTGTTTTACCGGTTGCGTTCTTCTGTTTACAACTAAACAAGATACATTAGTTGGCATGGAAGCAACACTTCTAGTTTGGAATGCTGACTTTCCATAAATAATTAGACTATAAAGTGGACCAGCAGAAACAACTTGTTTTGAATTCAAAGTTCATGCACTCGATGGCAGTTGACGAGTACTCTATGTTTCATGTGGTGCTGATGTCAGTGCTATTCCAGTCCTGAGAAGGTGGTAACGTAGTCCTGTGGTTTGAATACTCCCACAGTGTTGGCTGACAGAGATTTCCAGGATTTTGATGCAGCTTTCAAGGATGAACGGTGACGCACTGCCAAGTCATGACCATGTCTGGAGGAGGAGCTGGACGTGGAGGCTACTAGTCAAAAAGCTTCAGATATACTACAGCGCGTTTCAGGACAGTAAACACAATAGCAACTATGTGCCAGTAGTGAGAAAAGTGAATAGGCTGTGGAGCTGATTCTAAAGCTTTGCTGATTAGATGAGCCATGTCAGAAAATACCCAGTACCTGAGCTGCTCCAGCACCCACAGTATTTCTGCAGCAGCTAGTTTAACTACCATCAAGAGGACCACAACCTTGTTATGGTTTGGAGGCTTGCGTGCCTCAACAACCCAGGCAGTTATGTTGCTTGGAGTCAGGGCTTTATGCTTTGGCTCTTGGTAGGGTCACCCATACCAAACAGGTCAAAGGGTAGTGGTAGTGGTCCACCGGTCCTCCAGGTTAGGGGGTTCAGCTCTGGGCTGTTAAAACAAAATTGTTACGGAAACAGTAATAAAGAATTCTTCAACATCTGAGTGCGACGGTATTCCTGAGTCTCCACCCGAGATGGGCGGGACTGATAGGAGTGACAACTGAGAGGAAGGAAGCCCCGAACATCACCAGAGAAGGAGGACCTTCATGCTGCCCTAAGCACCAGCAGCATAGCAGTCTGTAAGTAGGTTTAATCAACAAACACTCTCTCTTTTGACCATCACGGTATGAAGCAGTCCAAGATGCTAGGACCTTTGACACCTCCTTGAGGAGCCCTGGCACTGAAACGCAGGGAAAAGGTGACATGTTTCTATGAATGGTGTTGCATGCTGCAAATAAGTTTACCATTGCACCTGTGCATGCATATACTTGTGCTTAAGATAATAAAACTTGAGTTTAATCTTGAACTGTACCTTCCTCTGTCTGTTGCATATACTCCATCCACATGTCATCCTGCATAATAGCTACCACATTTTCAGGTATGCCTATTGCCGTCATCGATGTTCCTCACTAATGCAGGGTTAGGCCCCTGGCCTTTTGTAGCATTAGAGTGAGGGATATGCTGGCCATGGATGGTGGATTGTGCCAGAATACTATACTATACACGTGTTACTGTGGGTAACTCATGGATATTCATGTTGCAGTAGTCAGATCACTCTTCATATATTCCTGTTTACACAACAGCAAAATAACACCGCACTGAGGATTAATATGATAATGGCCACACAGGAGCCCGGAGATGGTCGACTCTTATAGCTTTTCACTTTGATGAGCCTGCAATTCTCATGTGGAGCCATCCTTATACACTTTAATGCACCTGAAGTTTTATAAAGAATACAGAACTCTACAAACACAAGATGCTGGAAATCCAATGCAAGATGCATAAAATGCTGGAGGAACTCAGCAGGTCAGGCAGCATCTACAGGAATTAATAAACAGTTTGACGTTTTGGACCGAGACCCTTTATGAGGATTGCAAATGAAGGGGGAAGAAGCCAGAATAAGAAGGTGGAGAGAGGGAAAGGGGTACAAGCTAGAGGTGATAGGTGAAACCAGGTGGGTGGGGGAGGGGAGATGATGTAAAGAGCTCGGAGTTGTGCTCCTTCTCCTCTTCAATCCGATTTCTTATTCTTTCCCATCAGATCAACTCTCCTCTCCTATCAGATTCCTTCTCCTCCAGACTTTTACATTTTTTACCTATCCCCTCCCAGCTTCCTGATGGACTGAAACATCAACTGTTTATTCATTTCCATAGATGCTGTCTGACCTTCTGAGTCCCTCCAGCATTTTGAATGTGTTGCACAGAACTGGACAACTTTTTTGTTAACATTGCATGAAAACTGGCCTCCATTGGTCATAGTTTGAAAACAGTCTGCTAAATACAGACAGACATAATTTTTCACTGGCTTCTCTCTACCAGCCATCAAATAGCAATTGAAAAGATTAATTTCATAAATGCAATGCTCTCTAAATTACTAACTCCACTCCCATACCTACTACTTTGCTTTGGCATTCTTACTCAACTCATACATCAACAGGCTTAATTCTGCATTTGTTAGAACAGAAACATCCGTGGGGTTTTTAGTACAGGATTCTAATTTCTATTCCTCTTGCCTTTATTGTTTTTGTCTCCGCCATTTTCTGGACATTCATTCTCACCCCATGTACCTGCTGCCTTAAGATGGATAGAGTACATCTTGTCCTCGCTTACCACCCCATAAGCCTCTGCATCTAACACTTCTCTGCAAAGTTCTCTGCAACTTCCGCCGTCTTCAACAGGACCCTATGACTAAACACATCTTTATTCCCCCACTCTCCACTTTTTAAGGAGTTTGCTTCCCCCATGAGTCCCTTGTCCATTCATCCCTCCCCACTAATCTCCCTCCTGGCACTTAGCCCTGCAAATGTCAGAAGTGCAACACCTGTCTATTCACATCCTCCCTCACTACCATTCAGGGCCTCAAACAGTCCTTCCAGGTGAGGCAACACTTCACCTGTGAATTTGCTGCGGTCATCTACATATCTGGTGATCCTGATGTGGCATCCTCTACACTGGTGAGATCCAAAGTTGACTGGGGGACTGCTTTCCGATCCATCTACACAAAGTGGAATTTCCTGGTGGCCAACCCGTTAAAATCCTATCCCAATTCCCATTACAACATCTACAGCCTTCTCCTCTGCTACGACGAGGCCACTCTCAGTTGGAGAAGCAACACCTCATATTCCATCTGGATAGCCTCCAATGTGATGGCATGAACATCAATTTCTCCAACTTCTGGTAAATTTTCTCCCTTCCCATTCATTCTATCTCTCACTCCCCACTCTGTTCTCTTATCACTTCTCTTCACCTGCCTATGAGCACCCACCCCCCCAGTATCCCATGTCCTTCAGTTTCTCACATGATCCACTGTGTTCTCTCCTATCAGATTCCTTCTTCTCCAGTTCTTTGCCTTTTCCACCTATCACCTACCAGCACCTTGCTTGAACTCCTCCCCCACTCCCTGGCTTCACCTGTCACCTTCTAGCTTCATCTCTTTCCCCTCCCTCCACTCTTTTATTCTGGCATCTTCCCCTTTCCTTTCCAGTTCTGATGAAGTCAGCCCGAAATGTCAATGACTTTTTCATTTCCACAGATGCTGCCTGACTTGCCAAGCTCCCCCAGCATTTTGTGTGCGTTGCCCTTTCCAGATCCTCTAGCTTATAACTGGATAGATCAAGGTCACAAAAGTTTTTCACTGACAACTTGTCTGTGAGCAAGAAGTGAAAAAAGCTTCTCAAGCCAGGTGGCAAGGAGCACATTGTCAGGTCTCACTACTTTACCACACTATAGACAATAGACAACAGGTGCAGGAGTAGGCCATTCTGCCCTTTGAGCCAGCACCGCCATTCTCTGTGATCATGGCTGATCATCCACAATCAGTACCCCGTTCCTGCCGTCTCCCCATATCCCTTGACTCTGCTATCTTTAAGAGCTCTATCTAACTCTCTCTTGAAAGCATCCAGAGAATTGGCCTCCACTGCCTTCTGAGGCAGAGCATTCCATAGATCCACAACTCTCTGGGTGAAAAAGTTTTTCCTCAACTTCGTTCTAAATGGCCTACCCCTTATTCTTAAACTGTGGCCTCTGGTTCTGGACTCCCCCAACATTGGGAACATGTTTCCTGCCTCTAGTGTGTCCAATCCCTTAATAATCTTATATGTTTCAATCAGATCCCCTCTCATCCTTCTAAATTCCAGTGTATACAAGCCCAATCTTTCAATATATGACAGTCTCACCATCCCGGGAATTAACCTCAAGAAACTACGCTGCACTCCCTCAATGGCAAGAATGTCCTTACTCAAATTTGGAGACCAAAACTGCACACAATACTCCAGGTGTGGTCTCACCAGGGCCCTGTACAACTGCAGATGGACCTCTTTGCTCCTATACTCAACTCCCCTTGTTATGAAGGCCAACATGCCATTAGCTTTCTTCACTGCCTGCTGTACCTGTATGCTTACTTTCAGTGTCTGATGTGCAAGAACACCTAGATCTCATTGTACTTCCCCTTTTCCTAACTTGACACCATTCAGATAGTAATCTGCCTTCTTGTTCTTTCCATCAAAGTGGATAACCTCACGTTTATCCACATTAAACTGCATTTGCCATGCATCTGCCCACTCACCCAACCTGTCCAAGTCACCCTGCATTCTCCTAACATCCTCCTCATATTTCACACTGCCACCTAGTTTTGTGTCATCTGCAAATTTGCTAATGTTATTTTTAATCCCTTCATCTAAATCATTAATGTATATTGTAAATAGCTGTGGTCCTAGCACTGAGCCTTGTGGTACCCCACTAGTCACTGCCTGCCATTCTGAAAAGGACCCGTTAATCCCTACTCTTTGTTTCCTGTCTGCCAACCAATTTTCTATCCACGTTGGTACCTTACCCTCAATACCATGGTCTCTAATTTTGCCCACTAATCTCCTATGTGGGGCCTTATCAAAGGCTTTCTGAATGTCCAGGTACACTACATCTACTGGCTCTCCCTTGACCATTTTCATAGTCACATCCTCAAAAAATTCCAGAAGATTAGTCAACCATGATTTCCCCTTCGTAAATCCATGCTGACTCGGACCGATCCTGTTACTGATATCCAAATGCACCGCTATTTCATCTTTTATAATTGACTCCACATCTTCCCCACCACTGATGTCAAGCTAACTGGTCTATAATTCCCTGTTTTCTCTCTCCCTCCTTTCTTAAAAAGTGGGATAACATTATCTACCCTCCAATTCTCAGGAACTGATCCTGAATCTATAGAACTTTGGAAAATGATTACCATTGCATCCACGATTTCTAGAGCCACCTCCTTAAGTACCCTGGGATGCAGACCATCAGGCCCTGGGGATTTATTAGCCTTCAGACCCATCAGCCTACCCAACACCATTTTCTGCCGAATGTGAATTTCTTTCAGTTGCCCTAGGTCCTCTGGCCACTATTACATCTGGGAGGTTGTCTGTGTCTTCCCTAGTGAAAACAGATCAAAAGTACCTGTTCAACTCGTCTGCCATTTCCTTGTTCCCCATAATAAATTCACCCATTTCTGCCTTCAAGGCCCCAACTTTGGTCTTTACTAGTTGGCATAACCTTCTGATAGTGACAATAGAGAAACATCCAATGGGGCTGAAGAATAATGTCAATGCATTAACATCGCTGCCTCATCACCATGAGGGAAAAATTCAGTCGACATCCATGTGATAAGCTGCCTCTGATCAAAGTTAGCAATCATTAACCTTGCCTGACTGGGCTTATATTCAGTACAACCATAGTTTCTTTCAAATGCTACCTAGAGATGTGTTGTGAAGTTACTATTCATCAGGATTTCAGTTATCATGTTTGCCACAGAGCATTAATGTTAAAATATGAAAGCAAATCAGTTGGATTAGTTGACATATTCACTGTTTATTTACAATACCATTTGAGTTCTTGTGCAATACTCTCCAAGGGATTTACTTTCTCATGCTTGTCAGGATTTCCTCTTCAATATCCAAGATATCCAAGACCACAGCTGAATGTAGGGCAAAATTGGACACAGTACATTCCTAGTCTATTCTCACACTTCCCATCACTTAATTCTGCCAGCTATTCCTTTCCAGTCTTCCACATGCACATGCCTGGGAGGAGGTAGGTGGGTCTGTTTTTGTCCCATTCTCCTTTGATAACACCAACATGTATCTGTCCAGAATAAGTAAGGCCAGTAAACAGTGCTGAATGTTAGTGTCAAGAAGCCCAGTAAAACTACAGGTAATGAAAACAGAGAGATGACTCTCTACTCTCTGGGATTTTACCAACTACAGATAAAGATATCTGTGGTTGCTATGGATATATTATCTCAGCTCTATGATCTTTGCTGCAGGAATTTCTTTAGGCCAGAATCTGATTTTGTGTATGTTTGACAACTAACCCGATTGCTTCTTAGTGGTTTTCTTGGCCTGGCTGCTGAGGTTCTGGTAGACTTGTCCTCTTTGAGCTACAGAATGAGGCTCTTTCTCATGAACTAGCCACATCTGAGTCTCAATATTCATGTGTTCTTTGAAATATCTTCCAGTTCTTTGACAAATTAGGCTCTTCATCTCCTCTCTCAGCACGCTTTATAACCCCTAGGCTGTAACTTTGGCTTTCCTTAATCAATGGAGCTCAATTCAATACCGGAACTGTAAAGAGCTAGCTGTGCTTTCCCAGGGCTACTTGAAATTATTTTAATTGAGTCATAATTAGTGGCTGAACAGAAAGCTGACATCTTACTCACTGAAAACTGAAATATGTGCAATTCAAGGAAAACATGATGCCACAGCTTTTGCAAATCCCACAGGTAATTCGCAACTTCAAGGTTTAGATTCAGATTAGTTTATTGTCACATATAATGCAATGAAACGAAACTCCTTGCTCGCATGACAGTAGTTTGCAAAGTAGCAATTATAAAGATTTTAAAAATAGCATTAAGATTATTGCTCTGTGAAGAGATGGTAGCAAATAACTGTTTCCAAAAGTGTAAAATTTACAAAGGTAACTTACTGGCTGGCATGGGTCAGTACAATTTAGTACTGAGTGAAACAAGTCATTATAGTGGCTTGAAGAGTCGCCAGACTGGGCACCATGTTAGCGCGACACTATTAGAGGTCAAGGTGTCAGAGTTCAGAGTTCAGTACTGGCATCATCTGTATGGAATTTGTACGTTTTCCCCGTGGAATGTGTGGGTTTTCTCTAGGTGCTTCAGTTTCCTCCCACAGTCTAAAGATGTACTGGTTAGTAGGTTAATTGGTCATTGTAAATTGTCCTGTGATTAGGTTAGGATTAAATTGAGGGTTACTGGGTGGTGCAGCTTGAAGGGCCTATTCTGCACTATATCTCTAAATAAATAAATAGAAAGATAAATAACTTGTTTTGTGCTTCCTGAGGTTTACTTTCAATTTGGGGGGAAAATCTGGGTGTGGCACTTGAACTGAGTTTAGATGAGCTCAGCTCTCATGTGGGGGTATCAATGTGAAGTCAAACAACAGGCTGGCTGCTGCTGCATTTTATGTTTTTGCCACTAAGGAAGGTAGTGTGAGGGCTGCACAGAGGGTAGTTTTTAAAACTACCATTGATTGCCCACCCCTAATTGCCCTAAAAAGGTGGTGAGAAGCCACTTGCCTTCTAGAACAATTGCAGTACTTCTGACAAAGGTAACTGACCGTGGTGTAGGAAGTTCTCAGATTAAGTGTTTTAGTGTTAGTGTTTACTTCTACATATTCCACTAGTTAGTGACTGAACAACAATTAAATTAAGAAATTTCTTTTCATCCAATCAATCTACATGCCACTGTTGTCACCATTACTCTATCAGACATGCCTGTAAAAATGTCATGTGAAAGAGAAAGAAATATTTAGAGATTCAAGAATAATGAAATAGAAATGTAAGTTTTATTACGTTGGGCAGTGTAGTTGAAGCCGGAAGATAGGTAGCAAAGCATATCACATACACATTTGCGTATCTTAAAAACCTAATTTATTAAAATAATGTGTGAACGCTTTGGAGTTCAATCAAGTCATCCTTCAAAATTGTACAACACTTGAAACATTGTGCAATAAGGGTGTTAACAATATAATTAAAAGGGGGCAACAAAGATATCAAGAGAGCAAGCACAATTCACAATTCATACAGCACTGCTAGAATAAAAGGTGAAAACATTTTGTAATAATCTAACTCCTTAAATGTTAGCTTTAATAGCAACAAAGCACATTCAGTAAGGGGCTTAATACAAGATACACAACTACAGATTACAAATAATTATCTTATCCTAATTGTGTTTTAATTGTACATATTCTTATATATGCATTCAGAATACACACAAACACAGGTGAATACTCAAAGTAAAAAGACTTTTAGCTTGATATGCTATAAAAAATTAACACTAAAAACCACAGTTTCTTAAGTTGTGAAATGTAAATGAGAAGTATAATTTAGTTAGAACACAGAAGTATCATTAGAAATGGAGGGCATTAGAAGAGGTTGTATGCAGAAAGCATACACATAACTGCTGGCATTTTGGATACTTTTTCCCTTCCACTACAAATTATTTTCAGTTTTATTAATGCAATACATTTGTGGTCATTTCAGGAATACTCTTGGTATATACTTTCATTCATTGGAATCAAGGTAAAATATGGCTTGGATTAAAGTCCGTTTCATTCAGAGCTTGGGTCTGTGTTCACTGAATTTCATAATTATTGAACAGCCTTGTGTATGGCATTATTGTGACTCAAGTTACTCCATACGTACATTTGGGTAAAGTGTTTTTCTTGGAATACTCAGTGTCCTTATTCTCCTACGGTTGGGAAACAGTCGATTACATTGCTGCATGATTTTAAACATAGATGAAATTTCTCAGTGTCAGATGGCAGGTGTAGACTGTAGGGCCTCCCACATGTGTGCATTACTGTTACCTTGTTATTGACTCCATTTTTAAGGAAGCCACTGAGTGACCAAAGTACCTGCCTATCCAAGGCAACTGATTCTTTCAACAGGGAACTCCTATGGTTGAAGTAGGACCCCAAATGCTGTTTTTGAATAGAGCAAGTTGGAGTTTGCACTTCACAATCTTCAGAGATTTGGTAATACAGGTGTTACATTAATTTTGAAGCCCCTGGAGGAGCAGGACTGGCACAGTATCCAGGTCTCCATCCTCCACAAGAGCAGTACCTCACAACTAGATGTCCTGGGACTACTCAGACCAAACCATGAGTCACCAATCTTGCATCTCGGATCAGAATGGTTATTTGGTACCTTGAAGCTCATCAGGGAATTTAAAATGAAGCAGGGGGTCTCAAAATCATGAAGGCATCTGCTGAGAGGGTGTATAAAAGGCAAAACAAAATTCCGTTACATCTACAAAGTGGCCCTAAAGCTTCTCATTTTTCTAAAATAAAACACACATTATCCCTGTGTACAATATACATAAGTAGCAGCAGAGACAGTCTGTCATTATTTATAATATCACAATGAGTTCATCAGGCTATTAAGCATATAGTATTTAACTGAAAAATACAGTACACTGTAGTGATTAGTTAAACTCATTATACAACTTAACTGATAATTGTGTTATACACAATGCTTATAAAGCCGAAAACACGGCTTCTTCAAAGAGATTGGTGTACCTTTACGGTTATGATCCTTTTAGATATACCCATCCATTTGTACAATTGATTATCCACTGTAGGTAAACAGGGGAATTTCGAAGATTTTCAAAGGAGGCAACACTTCAATAAAACATTCAAAACAAGATTTATCTAATTTATTATTTCTAAAATTAGTATGTACTTAGATATTTTGCTTGAATTCATATAAACAAGCTCAGGAAACCCTCTTTAACAAACACCTAGTTCGAGCTAGATGGCAAATGCAGGTATTTTGCATCTGAATTTAGGGCAGTTACTAAAGCCTACAGCTAAAACAATTACCAAAGATCTTTAACCATAGGTACTGAATCTAAGCTTTTGGAAGAGCATTAAGATGCAAAGTAAATTTGTCTTAATCATGATCCTTTTGTCTATTGCTCTGCTTCCATACTGTTGTCCCTCTTCTAGGATGCATAGATTTTATATCATTAATGGCCATGCTCAATTATTGTGACAAAACTTTAAACCAATAAGAGCAAAGATTATTCAGATAGGGCTAACCTTGGCTTTAGTGATTCTTCCAGCCAGCCTTTCAGTGTTGGTTAGGACTGGGATGGTGAATATAAATGAACATATAAAGCTCCATCGTGCCAGCTATGTCGTAAACTTAAATGATCAAAATTGTCTTGTTCGATTGAAAGCTTTTGAATGCACTGCCTCACCTTCATAGTCAGGTGCCTCTAATGAAGGATACTTTGAAAAAGCTTGTATACTTTTTCTTTTATTACAACGATTTGCCGTGAAAATGAACTGGACATTCAACAGTTAGATGAATTTACCCCTTTGTCAATATGTGATTCAGTCGATCTGTTTCTTTTCAGAGTTGTGCTCAGGCAGATACACGCGCTAAGTTGATACCAAAAAATAAGAAGAAAATTAAATACTGAGTGCCCACTTCACTAAGTCTGTACAATCTATTTTCATTATTTATAATACTAAGTTCTGTGGAATTACATAAATGAAGCCAGCAAGGAAGGAAGAGGAATTAGGTGAGTTATGCAGAGGATCACGGGAAGATTCCCAAACTGGGCACAGTAATGAAGATGATTTTCTGCCTTGACCAGCATTGGAAACTAGTTCTATTAGTATTTTCATGTCAGTAGTTCTGGCTTTCACCAATTTCTTCATAGGTATTGTGGTGAGGATTTGCCTTCTCAATTGACCTGGCATTTGAAATGAGGGGGAAAAATAGTAGCAATTACTGTTTCCTCCCCCTATTACTGCAATTACTGAAACATTGTCCCAGTGTGGTTTGATCCAACAAAGTTGTTTTTGTGCTGTGGAGGATACCTAAAGTACCTAAGTATACAAATAAGTTGACAAGTACTTCTTCTATGAGCTACAGATTCCACTGGTAAGAAGAAATCACAGAAACACAAGAAAATTGGAGCAGTTCTCCAAAATCCTCAGATTTTCAATCTTTCAAATATTTCTCTATTGCCACCTCTGGTATACTACATGTTTCTAAATGATCTGGCCTCCACCACTCTTGGGGGCAGAGAATCCAAATGATACACTACTGGCTGAGAAAATACTTCTATGCACCTCAGTTTTAAATGACCAGGCCATGACTTGGTAGCTATGCCTCCTTGTTTGTGATGGCGGAAATATCTCAACATTTACTTTTCAATTCCTTGTTTAGGATATTAAAGGTTTGAATAAGGTCACCCTCACTCTTCAAAACTCCAAGGCATACAGACCTAATCAGTAGAGCATCTTTTTATAGGACAACACTTTCATCCTCGGAATTAGCCTTGTGAACTTCCTTTTGTCTACGTTAGTCCCTCAGGTAGAGGGAGCAGCTGATGAGAGTGGACAAAACATAGCAATCAAGGAATTGTGTCAAGGAGATTTAGTTGGCCGTAACTGAGTGAGGGGACCATTGAGATTCTTGTTTTCTGTCTCCCCCTGCTGTGAATGTATCAAGGAACTAACTTCTGGGTAATCAAGAGTAATGTTCTGAATTCAGGCAAAGTACAATAATTCCTAAAATTGGTCTGAAATAACCAGAGTTTATTTTTATTTAAGAACTTTACCATTGTGAAGGCAAGTTGCAATGCTCTATTCCACAAAATTCTCTGTGTCAAATGTGATTATTGATCTGATATTGAACAATGTAAAGTTTCGATTTCATCAAGATTTATTTAATATGGGGAAAGGGCTTTTATAAAAAGTTGAGCGAGTTGGTTTAAGCTCTTCCTAAATGCTAAAGTTTTGATGAAAAACAGACACTGTTGACTGACTGCTGACAGAACTGATTTCATTGTAAATTTAGGAAGTCCTTCAAGGCACAACAAGAGAGAAGATAATGAGCAGATTGTCGAATCAACGATAATTCAAAGCACCAAATACTGGATCTTTTCTGCTTTGCACTGTCAAAAGAAAAATTGAGTTCAATGACATGAAGATAATATTGGGGGAACTAGGTTTCTGTTTTTTTTTGGAGAAAACTATTTAATTTTAGGTGTTTGCTTTGTCAGTCTTAGCTGAGAAGTAGCACTTTCAGTTCCGACTCAGAAACTTTGGCCAAGAAAATATGTCACCTCAGCTAATAACAGTGCAATACTGAAGGAATGCTGCATTTCAGATGGGATAGCATATACAAAAAAAACATCTGGGCTCTTAAGGTGGATATAAGAAAACCCATGCCATTATTTCAATAAGACCATTAGAGTTCTTCTCTTTATTGCTCAATATTTATCTCTCATTTAATAACACAAAGAGCAATTATTTGCTATTATCTCAAGGGTAATCACAATTTGGTCCTGCATAACCTTACTTTATAATGGCAACTTATAGTTCGAGCCTTCGAAATTATTTCATTAACTTTAAAACACTTTGGCACATCCTGATGTCCTGAAAGATACTCTTATGAATTCACAATCTTTTTTCTTTTTTATTGACCAATCAACTATCTCTTTTCATTTTTGGATCTTTTACACTGTTGAAAGATCCACTAACTGTTTCCTCTCTTTACAAAGTTAATGCAAAATTTGTTCTCCACACACATTCATTATACCATGTTATCTATTAAAGAAAATTATTCTTCACTGTTTCAACAGTGAGGGAATACTTCTGTTTCAGAGGTGAGGAAAATATCCTACAATAAATGGTATTGAGAATGAGTGATTCAATGATGCTCTCCAATGCCTTGACTATCAATACTGCTGATAGCATGGCAGCATCAACTGTTATTAAGGGCAGATGATTTGTCAAAAACAAACCCTATGGATAATTTCCTAGAAGATAATAACAACATGCCATGTGTCTGGGATCAGGAGGTTTCCCAAATATATTCACAAACATGGCAAACTCAGTTTAGCAAGATTGATAAAATATTTACTGGAATTATCAAATAAGTGTCAGATTTTCTGAAGGATGAGTTGAGTTCAAAAGTCTAATTCATCTAACACTGCAAAGTGGAACAAGTTGCCCATTTCATTTCTAGATTATTCTCACCTTGGGTTTAAAAACTGGTATGAGGATTAAACAGTACTGAGAGACAAGGGCATTTCCAGTGGGATTTAATGCCTGGGCAACAAGTTAATTAAGTTCTATAAATCTCAGTGTAAATGTCCTTACATTTAATGATACATTTTCCTCAACACTGTAACTACCTAATATTCCTCTCACAAGGATCTTGTCCTTCGCAATTTGCAATGGCACTTCAGGCGTGATTCTAATGCCATCACCCAGCTAGCTAAACTTTGGAAAGGTGGGAATGCCATAATATATTTACAAAGAGTAAGAAAAATTAGGAGAAAGTGATGAGATCTGAAAGGAAAATGTTTTCCCACCAATTTTGCCATGGAACTGTTTTAGAAAGTCAAGGAGCATCAGATGAGCATTTCTGGATGAACTTTAATGGATGGTCCTTGAATGAGGGTGATAACCTACAGTATACTGTGTATGTTATATCTTACTTTAAAAACACCACTTTGGACAGAGAAAGGAATATTTTCTTACTTGCTCTTTGGGCCTGTACACTGTATGATTTACTATACAGAAGGGAGGTGAAGTGGCCTGGTCCCAGGCCTATGTCAATAAAACCTTTGAGAGAAATTTGGCAATAACTTGTACATGTTCACCTCTAGATTTCTCAGGAAAGAATTTGTCATTCATATAGAACCTTTACAACACACCACTTTGAAATTAGCTTTGCATCACAACTCATGAGGTTCAAAGTTGAGACCTATAGCTCTATGGCACTGTATGTTACAACATCAATGTACAACTCCAATTATTTTCAACCTTCCAGGCAACTTACGTTCACAGAAGGGTTAGACATAAGTCTGTATGTACAAGATTATATTGAATAAAAATGCAATGATGCAAATCTGCAATCACAACTGGGAACATAAATACATGGCTATATTTTTAAAATTCAAATGTCAATGTAGAGGAATTTGAGAAAATCTCACTTAATAACTTTCAAATTTCCAGTGAGTTTGTTTTTTTAAGGAATAGATCTTTGATTTGGCAATATCAAAGGAAAGATGGTAAATTTAATAACCAATGTAAGATAACAAAGGCTTTTCCATTTTATTTTCCCAAAATTAAAAGGCACTGTAAAAATTACCAAAAAGGGTTGAAAGAGAATAAGCAAAGGTGGCAGCACTGGCATGTCACTGCAATATTATTCTGTGTCAAAAAATCTACTGTCCATCATAAAACTAGTAAACAAAAGAATAGTCTTAAAGAGTTTTCCTTTACATAACTGTGATTTCAAATGGTTTGATTTTAATGCAAGAAATTAATTGCTGGGCATTAAGATGTAAATAAGAAGCATTTTGTCACAGAGTAACTTGTGACATTCATGAGATGACATATCAAGGCAGCTGATAGAACAAAGCACATGCAATCTGCTTAAATATGTTAAACAGAAAAAAACGTGACAAGTGTTTAAGCTCTTGTCTTACAAGATAATTTTTTTATATATAAAAATTTGTGGTTCTCAAGAATTCTAGCACTTCTCAATGACATAAATCACTTGGCATTTTCATGGTTTTTGGCACACAACTACAATTTACATTCCTTAGGAGGTTTGATCTAATGTACAGGGACAAGTGAAAGGCTGTAGCTCATTGTCACATGGTCAAACATTTGCTACCTAATCTTTGCCTTTGCTTTAGGTTTTTACTGACATTTCAAGAATTTCTTTTTCATTCTGTAGCTGCTGATATGCTACTGAACAGATTCTTTACATGGCAAGTGAATACTGTTGGTAGAAGTAATATGCTGCAAATAATGGATTAGAACTTTAGCTTCAAACAAAAAAATCAATATGAATGATTTCAAGAGTTATAAATTAACAATATATAATTAGTTAAACATTTTATGATGAGCTATAATACAGTTTAGTACAGAAGCTTAACAGAGGGTGTGCATACACTCTTAAATGTTAAGCTTGGCCTTGCTGGATGTTTTGTTCTGTCAAGTGAAGCAAAAAAATTAAATGTTCCAATGGACATAAAATATGAGTTGCCAATATCCACATACGTGGTATGAATGTTTGATTTTTAATGGGACTTATGGTGTCATTTTTTAAGGGAATGAAATATTTGCATTTGCAGAACACAAAATTTGCTCTTCTATGTAATACTGTTTACCACAAATAAATGTGAATCATCTGATAGTACAAGTTTTTTTTTTGGTTACTTCACAACCACCAGGTCTTTTTAAGGAAAACAGATGAGGAATGAACAGATTGAACATTATTTACATTGTTTTCCCTTGGCCAGTACTTTGGTGATGTAAATATGGAATTTAAAAGGAAAGGGGAAGGAAAGCTACTTTTTAAATAACAGTACAGTTGCTAATGAGAATAAAAATGAACAATGTGACATTTAAAAATGCAATGGAAGCATTCAATTGCTTCTCTTCATCTAATATGTTATTGCCCAAACTGTATTATCACCCTCCAAATGTACACTCCTTACATATACATTTTTCATTTTTATAGAATTTTTCGGCAAAGAGATTATCTTTGCTGAGTTAGTTTTTTTTTAAACCTAAGATCTTAATATTACAATCAGAAAATCTATCATGAAAGTCCAAAATAGCAATTCCTTTTCATTGCTCTTCCCCATCATATCTTCTTTCCTTCAATTCGAGAAACATGCTTAGCTAACTAACAAACAGAATCCAATATTTTTTCCTTTTTTAAAAACACATTTCCACAGCAGGCCTGTATTTCAGAAGCTGCACTGCTTCTCAAGGTCTGATTACCAATAGAAATTCTTGACAGGTCTTCTGATGCTGTGGTCAGTTTGCGTAAAGATGGCTGGCAGCAGCTATAGGATGGTGCAAGGTTTTTTATCCTTGAAGGGATTTTCAGAGGCTGGAACTCCGACGAGCAATGGGTCATTCCGTGCATGCTGCTCACAGTAGTTCATCAAATCTACAGCTGCCTTTGAAACCTGTCAAGGTTAAAAAGTCATCAATGACATCAACTAGCCAAGGCAATGACGTAAGAAACTACAAAACAAAATCACAGACTACTTGCAGGATTTTGCAATTTCTGCTGCCGTAATCTCAGTCTTACAGCAGTTAAAACTTAGGCATGGCTTATTTTCACATTACAAAAATATTGTTTTCTTCAAAAACCATTTTCCTTCTAAAGTGCATGTCTACCCTGCTCCCTCATTTTTGCTGTATGAGTGGTTATCAAGATTAAGATCCTCAGACAGACTTGAATGGATTAATCCATTTAATCCAACTGGTTATTTTCCTCAAAAACATGCTTGCATCCCTTCAGTAATTGTGGAAATACAGATTTGCTAAGGAAAGCGCATACATCCAAACACATTTTTACATAACTTCTTGAATAAATCTTACAATGACATTGGAACATCATAAAGAAAACAATTCAGAAAATAAATGAAAAACCAAGAATTTGTAATTTTTCTCATTAGTCTGGAAATGATGGAAATCAATGTTCAGAGGTTTCGTTTTATGTATGCTATTAAAACTTTGAGTTTGAACCACTAACAAATGTTTCCACCTACTCTGTTGTAAGCACTGGGATTGCTCTGAGAGCCTGTTTAGACCTGATAGACCAAATATTTCCATTTTTTCTATGGAAGTATGATGAGAAGTTAGAATCTAGTTGTTCCATATTACTGAGGTCTCCATTACTGGAATCCTTCCAGCAAACCTTTTCTGGACTTTTTTTCAAGGCCTTGGCATCTATTCTTCAGTGCAGCACACAAAATTAAGCACAGTGTAATTGCTAAAGATTGATCAATGCTTTATATTGACTTAAAATAACTTTGTTGCTTTTACATTATATGCTCCTTTTAATAAAGCCAATGACCACATTTGGTTTTTTAACTGGTTTCTCAATTCCCCTTGCTAATTCATAGTTTTGTGCACATACAAGACCCATAAAGCCCCTCTTCACTTTTCTCTGTTTGAATGGATCACCACGCAAATTTTCATCTGCAATGCCAGTGCATTTCATGTTAATCTTTGCCTCAGGGGGAGCTGTTATTGCCCTTCTTTCCTTTTGTTACATTTCTGAATTTCACATATTCTGCTAACTTTGAAATTCTGACCTGTATATCCCTGTCTAGTGATGAATATATATTAGAAAATGCAGTGATACTAACAATATCACCTGGGTAACAACACTGCAAACTTCCCCTCAGCATGAAAGAAAACCATCATCTCTGCTTTCTGATCCTTAGAAAGTTTTGTATCCCCACAATCAATGTACCTCTTAAGCACAGCAACTGTAATTTTACTTACTTCTATTATGTGGTATTGTCAAGTTCCTTTTGAAAACTCATATTCATAGCAACCACACTATCCTCATCAACCTTCTCCATTACTTCATCAAAGGATTCAACTGAATTTGACTTATCCAAATAGCCTTTAGCAAATGCATGCAGGCTTTCATTTATTAGCTCATAATGTTGTAACAAAGATATCTATGTTGAAAGATTCTGTTTCTGCCAATTCCTGCTGAATAGCGTATAAATTCCTTCTTTTTTTCTGCCTGGTGTACACTTGGGGGGGGGGGGGAGAGAAGCTGTATATACGCAGCAGCCTCCATAGATTTGGGACAAGTGGCTGCCTACCTTCCAAGCATCTTTAAATTGTGATTTATAGAACACAGAACATGACAACACACTTTGGCCTACAATGTTGTGCTGGCCTTATAACCTATTCTAAGATCAATCTAACCCTTCCCTCCTACATAGACTTCTTGTTTTCAGTCTCTCCCATAATGGGGAGAGAAATGGGATTCAAATTGAACACAGTAGGATTCCAGAACATCAATCTCACTCTCTTGAAGTCTTCCATGAATTTGTTACCTGTTTCCAGACCCCCCCCCCCCAAAAAAAGTTAATGATTTTGGTACCACATCTGCAAATTTGAAAAGGACAGTTAACTTGTATTCAGTAAGTTTGTTAAGTGTTCTCTTGAATATATCTACTGATTTAACTTGAAAGAGCATACAGTTAAATTTACTATTCTGTTTGGAAGCTTACATGTAATTCTCAAGGTACTTCTGAGCATGTTGAAAAATTGCCTCTCTTTTTTTTCCTGCTGTTTAAATGCTACAATAGCTTTCAGAAAATTTCCATGTGAGGTACATGCAGAAAATCCAGAAAACAGATATGGTACCGTTGGTGTTTTCGGGGTTATGTGAATGAAAATGCAGTTACCACAGAGTCACTGATAAAGACTATATCAAGGTTGCTCTTTGTTATCCTTGAAAATTTGACATGGAACTTCCAGGTGTGCATTGAAAGCATGCTGTTGAAGAGGATTCCACATCAGATGAGAATTTCTTGCATAATGCTCTCTTTGGAATCTGTTTGGGTAAGTTAGACCCAATTGTTCAGGCACAGACCATTGTTGGATATTACTGGAATAATAAGGTCTTTGCATTACATAAATGGATGGGAGTGCTCTAAAGCACTTTTTGTCTCCATTTTTTGTTTTTGTCTACAACCAGTATACTGTATCAAATCCCTTCATTACTCTCCATCTCCAAGCCACATCGTTTGAACCCCAAAAGCCATGAGTTCATCTCCAGCCCCCACAATGGTCCAGGTTGCAACCACTGCAGCCTACCTATCTTCCCAACAACCCTCCTCACTAGATTCCTGATATTGCTTGATGATCTATCTCTCCACTGACCCTCTGATTATCTAAGGAACGTGAAGTTTGATATGGAACTTCCAGATATAGGTTGCATGTGTGGTTTGCAGAAGAATCTGCATCAGAAGCAAGTCAAACTGCATTTCTTGCTTGAGGCATCAGGAAGCCCTGATCTTCAACCACTATTCAGCTTCACCGGCTACCAACTTGATTACTATTCTAAACCCCTAATCCTGACTGGATGTACAATGACCAGGCCTTTATCCACCCACCTCTCCTTCCACTGATCACTCCAACCTGGCTGTGACCTCGAGCCATGGGGAAATCAGTGAGAGATCAAATCTTTTCAGGTGCTACTGAAGTTTGCAGTCACTGCTACAACCACCTGCTGCCTCTTGACTTTAGTGACCCAAAATTAATCCTGAATTCCACTGTCATCTGTGTGGTGCTTGTACATTCTCTCTGTCACTGCATGGGTCTCACACAGGTGCTCTGATATCCTTCCACACTGGAGTGGGTTGGTAGATTAACCGGTTAATTTTCCCTACTGTGTAAATGGAGGATAGAATCTGGAGAGAATTGAAGAGTATATGGAGCAAATAAAACCAGATTAGTGTAGGATTTCTGTAAATGATTGATTGTTGGTCAGTGTGGATTCACTAGGATGAACGGTCTGTTTCAACGCTTTATGGCTATGAAATGTGCTACTAAGAAGTAAATTAAGCAGTCGATCTTAGTCGATCAAAGATTGTGGGGCTCTACATTTTAGCTAAGTACTATCTTATGGTGAAATAAAAACATAAAGTATTTGCGATAGTCAGCAAATCATGCAGCATCTATGGAGACAAAACAGTTTGAGCTAAATGATCCTTCACTAGAGTAACTTTAGCAGTGATTTGACTGAGGTTTACAAAATCATGAAAGAAACAGATTGTTTGTTTTGCTTTTTCTCCCCAACTGAATTGGCTTGGAAGCACCATAGTCTTAAGTTATTTACTGCATTTTGCAGGAACTAGATATTATTTTGGTCTCTTTCCACAGAAGAGAGAATCAAATAAAAATATTGCTGTCTTTCTGGTGCTCATAGAATTGCTGAATTTCCTCAAACAACAGCTGCACTTATTGCTGACTGAAATTAAGATAATCTACCAGAGGAAAGCCCCATATATCATTAATCATGGCGTGATTTCCTGAACACACATCCACTAACTAAAGGATCAAAGAAACCAGTTAGAGATTTTCTTTTTCTCATAAATGCTTTGGTCTTATTTTTAGTGGTATATTTTCAATTTCCCTGTGTTATTAATTTTCTGGAAGTGGCGCGCATGTGAAAAAATAGACTTACATTTAACTTGCACTGTTCATGGCTTCCTGTCATTCCAGCAAGTCTAAATGTATTTCTATAATGTGGGAACCAGAGCAGTCAATCTGAACACATCTGACCCACAAAAATGATGATGACCAAACAATCTTATTTTTAAATAAACTTGGTTGAGAGATTAATTTTGAACAGAACAGAGGAGAGCCTTCTCAATTTGTTTTAAAAAAATGCCATCAGAAACTTATTGTCTATTTGGAATATCAGAAGGGGTTTAATGAATCCTTGATGGGCAACACCTCATCTGCAATTGATCTCTATGACACAGAATGGCAATCCAAATTTCATGCTCAAGTCCCTGGCATGGAAGCTGAACTGATGGAGGGTTGAGTTCCATCTCTGAGTCATAGCTGACATTTTTTATACATTTATTGTGATGTACAGAGATTTTCAGAGAGGCTAGATGGACTAGTATTTTCCTCACTGACATTTTGTGTTCTTACCAACGCTCAGTGGGGAAGGCCCCTTAGCACAAATGCATCCTTATGTATCAAGCAGATTGCCAGCTGGATCCTGATCGGCATTATAAATAATCTCCTGCTGTAGTAAGAGACAGCTAGCAATGGCAACATCACCTGTGCAATATGCTGAAAGCTCTGTAGCTTCCAGTTCTCACAGTACTTTGGTAATATGCTCTCCTAAGCTGACTACACCAGATCTGATCAATACCTTGATGATTTTTCTCAACATCTCTTCCTCTCGCTATGCGTAAGTTGTTCCTGTGCCACCTGATCAAAAACATATTTCTTGTTTTGTTGACACATTTCCATGAGGTGTGGAACAAATGAACATGAATGAAAATCTGATGTTCATATAACATACAGAAGAAAAATCAGAGAATAAGAACCATAGAACATTACAGCACAGAAACAGGCCTTTTAGTACTTCTTGGCTGTGCCAAATCATTTTTCTGCCTAGTCCCACTGATCTGCACCTGAGCCATATCCCTTCAAACCCCTCTCATCTGTATACCTGTCCAAGTTTTTCTTAAATGTCAAAAGTGAGCCCGCATTCACCACTTCATCTGGCAGCTCATTCCACACTCTCACCACTCTCTGCGTGAAGAAGCCACCCCCAATGTTCCCTTTAAACTTTTCCTCTTCACCCTTAACCCATGACCTCTGTTTTTTTTCTTCCCTAGCCTCAGTGGAAATAGCCTTTTGTATTCACTCTATCTATACCCATCATCATTTTATACACCTCTATCAAATCACCCCTCATTCTCCTACTTTCCAGAAAATAAAGTCTTAACGTATTCAACCTTTCTCTGTAACTCAGTTTCTCAAGTCCTGGCAACATCCTTGTAAACCTTCTCTGCACTCTTTCAACCTTATTAATATCCTTCCTGTAATTAGGTGATCAAAACTGCACACAATACTCCAAATTCGGTCTCACCAATGTCTTTAACAACCTCACCATTACATTCCAACTCATACTCAATACTTTGACTTATAAAGGCCAATGTACCAAAAGCTTTCTTTACAACCCTATCTACTTGTGATGCCACTTTTAGGGAATTTTGTATCTGTACTCCCAGATCCCTCTGTTCTACTGCACTCCTCAGTGTCCTACCATTTACCTTGTACGTTCTACCTTGGCTTGACCTTCTGAAGTGCAATACCTTACACTTGTCTGCATTAAACTCCATCTGCCATTTTTCAGCCCATTCCTCCAACTGGTCCAAATCCCTCTGCAAGCTTTGAAAACCTTCCTCACTGTCCATTACACCTCCAATCTTTGTATCATCAGCAAATTTGCTGATCCAATTTGCCACATTATCATCCAGATCATTGATATAGATGACAAATAACAATGGACCCAGCACTGATCCCTGTGGCACACCACTAGTCACAGGCCTCCACTCAGCGTAGCAATCCTCCACTACCACTCTCTGGCTTCTTCCATTAAGCCAATGTCTAATCCAATTTACCACCTCTCCATGTATACCCAGTGACTGAATCTTTCTAACTAACCTCTCATGCGGGACCTTGTCAAAGGCCTTACTGAAGTCCATGTATACAACATCCACTGCCTTCCCTTCATCCACTTTCCTGGTAACCTCCTTGAAAAACTCTAATAGATTGGTTAAACATAACCTACCACGCATAAAGCCATGCTGACTTTTTCTAATAAGTACCTGTCTATCTAAATACATGTAGATCCTATCTCTTAGTATTCTTTCCAATAATTTACCTATTACCGATGTCAAACTTACCGGCCTATAATTTCCCGGCTTACTTTTTGAGCCTTTTTTAAACAACGGAGCTACATGAGCTATCCTCCAATCCTCCAGCACCTGACCCATGGATATTAACATTTAAAATATTTCTGCCAGGGCTCCTGCAATTTCAACACTAGTCTCCTTCAAGGTCCGAAGGAATACCCTGTCAGATTCTGGGGAGTTATCTACTCTGATTTGCCTCAAGACATCAAGCACCTCCTCCTCTTTAATCTGTAAAGTTCCATGACCTCCCTACTTGTTTGCCTTGTTTCCATAGACTCCATTCCAGTTTCCTTAGTAAATACAGATGCAAAAAACCCATTTAATATCTCTCCCATTTCTTTTGGTTCCATACATAGCCGACCACTTTGATCTTCAAGAGGACCAATTTTATCCCTTACTATCTTTTTGCTCTTTACCTGTAGAAGCTCTTAGGATTATCTTTCACCCTGACTACCAAAGCAACCTCATGTCTTCTTTTAGCCCTCCTGATTTCTTTCTTATTTTCTTTTTTTATACCCCTCAAGCATCTTATTTCCTCCCTGTTGCTTATACATGTTATACATCTCTCTCTTCTTCTTTATCAGAGTTCCAATATCCCTCGAGAACCAAGGTTGCTTATTCTTATTCATTTTGCCTTTAACGCTGACCGGAACATACAAACTCTGCACTCTCAAAATTTCTCCTTTGAAGGCCTCCCACTTACCAATCACATCCTTGCCAGAAAACAATCTGTCTCAATCTATGCTTTTTAGATCCTTTCTCATTTCTTCAAATTTGGCCTTTCTCCAGTTTAGAACTTCAACTCGAGGACCAGATCAATCTCTATCCATGATCAAGGTGAAACTAATGATATTATGATCACTGGAACCAAAGTGTTCCCCTACACACACTTCTGTCATTTGCCCTAACTCATTTCCTTATAGGAGATCTAATATTGCATTTTGCATCCTCTCTAGTTGGTACATCTATATATTGATTTAGTAAACTTTCCTGAACACATTTCACAAACTCTAACCCATCTAGACCTTTAATAGTATGGGAGTCCCAATCAGTTGTTGTCCCAAATGAGTTGTTTAATTAATCTATCCACATAGGAAGGTTGACCATCTAGTCAAATTGGCCTCCAAAATTTATTCCACTGATCAAAGTAAATTTATTATCAAAGTAGAATGAATTTTTGAGGCCAATTTGACTGGATGAGTCACAGATTAATGGATCACAGCAACTGCACACCATGTTGCTGTGACACCATCATGGCTGAATAACAAATTAAGCAGGTGAAAAACGGGAGGAATGGTAGTGCAGCAAGGGGTGAGGATATGGAGGAAGTTACTAGGATGTGGGGAAAATAGGCATCAGAACAAATTTGTAGTGAATGGAATTGCTCTGTGAGCTGGCGCAATCCAATGGACCATTTATGTTGAAAGGGAATATAGCAAAATAAAACAAAATTTTGACAGATCATTCATGGTGACAGTGATGAGCATTATTGAAATAAATGTAATAAAAAATCAACACAAAAGATAGTCAAAATAGAAACAGAAAGAAAGCTTAATGAATTAAATCTGACAAAGTAGCAAAGCACAATGAACTATACATCAGTACACCTTGCTTTTAATGCCATGTATGTGAGAATCACTTATTTTTGTACTGGAATAAAACTGCAACAAAGTTCAGGGTAAATCGTGACTTGCTGGAAACTTGACGTGATAGTTTTGGTTGAGAATCATGCTGCTGATGTTTTCCATGTCATGGAGTGATGTAATTCCCCATACACCTCTCTTTTTTGTGCATTGTCCAGGAAATGAGATCATATTATTCTGAGAGAAGCCTGTCACATATTTTTCTTAGAATTAATGTGCTTTAATAATGCTTCTGCCCAAATAGATCCCTAGGCTGAGGGCTTCGCTATCTTCAATGTCAACATTTCTCTACTATTCCACGTTACTTGATATCCTCAATTAAGGAAGAGTGCGAAGGTCAACTCACTAAATGCCCCCAATGCAATTCTGCAAATCCAGCTCCGCAATTATCATCCAATTCACCTCTTTGGTTCCGAACCATATCTCTGTCTCCTTCATCAACAACCCTCATTTCCTGACACCAGCCATTCAGCTCTGAACTCTGGCCGTGATTTGCAGCTCCTTGATTATTCCCTGATTCTCTCGAAGACCTCTGATTCAACTTGAGAGAAGTCCTAACCATTAGGCCCCTCTCTCCTCTGATGCCTTGAGGTAACCAGAATCATGTGATATTTTCCTTCAAGTGATGTGTTAATGCTGAACCTATGAAGTAGGTTATTTTCAGGTCATTTAGTAGTTCCTGATGGTTTAGG
Source organism: Hypanus sabinus (assembly GCF_030144855.1). NCBI lineage: Eukaryota > Metazoa > Chordata > Chondrichthyes > Myliobatiformes > Dasyatidae > Hypanus > Hypanus sabinus. Next base: position 46,839,863 of record NC_082710.1, read on the forward strand.
ATTGTGACATGTTGCATAAATACAGTACTCCTCGATGAATCACATCCTGATTTCAAAGGAACTCCAATAATCCAAAAATTACCAATGCAGTTTTTTTTAATAGTAGATAAGAGGAGATCTAATCCAAATGCACAAAATTCTTGCAGGAATTGACAGAGAAGATGCCTCTCTGACTGAGCAATCTAGGAATGGTGAGAAGCATAGTTCAAAACTTAAGGCTAGTTTAGGATTGTGTTGAAAAATTATTTACATGCAGTGATAATTCTTCAAAATCGTCTCCTTCAGATGGCTTTACAAGTGCTCTTATAATGCATATTCAAAGCAGAGAAGGATATATTTCTGGGCATTTAGGGATTCAATGGATATGGTGATAGTGTTGGAAATTGGCACTGAAGTAGAAGTCAGCCAAGGTTTTGATGACTAGCAGAGCTGAGTGTATAGGCTACTTCTGCTCCTATGTTCTTATCTTTGTAAGAACTTTTGGTGTTTCTTTGGTAGAGAATTTCAAAGATTCACTATCCTTTCGGTGAGGAAATTTATTCTCAACACTATCATTTTGAGTCTGAGAGTCCTGGTTCCAGACTTTCCTGCACCTATTCTATCAATTCCCATAGAATTTTATGTGTTTTATTGAGATCACTTCCAAATTAATGACCCAGATCATACACAGTTGCAGCCTTTAGTACCTAATGACAGGTCTGAATAGACAGGCACCACTCAATCTCCACCCAACTAACAGGAATCACCTGCCACTTGTTTCCAACTCATCACCTGCAGCCTATTTAAACCCAGCTCTCATTCACAGCTGTTGTGCATTCATAGAAACAGCCAATCTCAAGTGTGGTTCCTAGCCTTCAGTTACCTTGTTGATTTGTGATGTTAAATATCCATTCTCTCTTGTTTTGTGGCCCCTGTTGGCTTGTTATTTTACAGCTTATTACTGCTCACTGCTTCATTGTTTCTGCTGCTCTGTGTTTGGGGCAAGCCTCCACTACATTTCTTGACAGGATGAATAAACCTATGATTGACCCACAAACAGCAGGAAACCACTGATATCTATTCGCCACTCTCTTCCAACCCTGTTTCAATACATGAGCACTGCACCAGTCAACTTCCTCCCTCTGACCCCCAGATTCTGGTACTGAGTGCTTTGACAGATCCCCAATCTGATACTGCAACTTTCTGTCTCAGTATGTCTTGCATTTTGTGCTCCAGCCATCTCTATTCTACGAGAGCCAACATTGCCTTTCTCATCTCTCTTTTGACTGGGTGACCTGGGCCGCCACCAACTGGGACAATAAGGCCATCATTTGCAACAGATATGAAGATTTCATTGCTGAAACGCACCAGGTTTTTGACCAACCAGGAAATGGAAGAGAAGCAGTGGATCACATATTTTGCCTTTGTCACGGATCATGCTTGGTACTGGATTACATGGTGGAATTCAGGACCCTCATGGCAGATTGCAGCTGGGATGCAAAAGCGCTGCTGGCCCATTACCATCATGGCTTCTTGGAGTACTTGATAGGTGAGCTGTCTAGCTGGGAACTGCCCAGCATCTTCGAAAGCCTCATCACTCTGGCTCTCCGTATTGACAAGCTTCTTATGGAACAACCCCGAGGTCATCAGCCCCAGTTCCATTCCCAGAACCATTTCAGGCTGCAGGACCCTCATCGTCAGTTAGGGAAAGCTCCCTTAACCCCTAAGTGTGAAGCTTGGTAGAGAAACAACTTGTGGAGCAGCTGATCACCAACTCATTGAAAGTGCCAGAAAATAGCAGCACTTCCTCATCTCTCTTTTGACAGGAAGACCAGGGCCTTCTACCTTATAAGCTCTCCTGGCCCCCTGTTCCAGCACCATAGGTTGACTCACTCTCTCTGTCCTCCTCTACACCCCAATGGCTCTTTGCACACAGGAAACTCTGGAGGAATCGGGCAAAGCAGAAAATTTTCTGGACTGGATTCTGTGTAGCTTGGACTCCCTGCTGTGCCTATCTCCTATCCCTTCTGATCATGGCAATTGACAGGCATTCCTTGATGTCTGGGATGGTCAGAGAGTGCACATGAGCATCGGGGAGGGCAGCTGATGAACTCGAGTTACCCCGGCTCTTCAATCACAACCCTCACTTCATCTGGTCATTCGGTTCACTGCTGAGTGCCAGACCACCTGCCTGCAGCCTCACTTAATTTTGCCCTGTAAATTTGTGGAGACGGAGGAAACCCTCAATCTTACCAAACTCCCACAGGAACACCACAGCTTCAGTAAACAGGAAGCCAGCACCTGCCACATCACATATCACATGACTCTGTGATCAACCTCTTCCTGGGCACAACCCCTCACTGACGTCATCTGTTCTCCCCCTCCCCTTCTGAGATCTAAGTCATGAATGACAATGTAGCTGGAAGCTCTACAGCACGGCTTCATTCGACCATCCCTGTTCCCAGCTGGTGCAGGATTCCTTGTCAAAAAAAAAAGGGGGTCTTTGTCCCTGCATCGACTACCGTGGACACAGCAAAATCACCATTAAGAATTGCAACCCTCTCCCCCTGATGGATAGCATATTCACAGCACTCTGCAGGGCCCAAATCTTCACTGAACTGGGCTTACGGAACGTGTATAACCTGATCTGCATCCTCCAGGGGACAAAGTCTTCCACTTGTTTATAACGCCAGCTGGCATCTACGAATACTTAGTGATGCCACGCATACTTTCAACCATTTTCCAAGCTTTCATCAATGAAATCCTTTGTGATATACTACACAGGCAAGAGAAAATGTCCAGATGCCAGAAATCAAAGCAACACACACAAAATGCTGGGGAACTATCAAAAAGAATAAACAGTAGTTTTGGCCCAAGATCCTTCATCAGGACTGGAAAAATTCTATAAAAGTAGGTGCTTATCTATTTGATGACATCCATATCTTCTCCAAGCACCCCCAGGGCCACATCTGTCATGTCCGTTCAGTCCTTCAGTGTCTCCTCAAAAACTAACTGCTGCAATTTAGAAAAATGCCAGTCCACACCCCAATCATTTCCTTCCTACGTTATGTCTGTTCATCCCAAGGCATAACCATGGACCTAGAGAAAGTGTGTGCTATTACTGATGGCCCTGACCACGCTTCCTTAAACAACTACAGCTCCTCTTGGGCTTCTCCAACTTCTACTGCCATTTCATCCGAAACTACAGCCAAATTGCTACTCCTCTCACTTCCCTCACCAAGTTCACCTACCTCATGGATAACTTGATCTGCTGCCATGGACCACACTCTCAAGGAACTCGAGATGCTTCATCACTGCTCCCATTCTCTGCCCTGCACCTGTCTGGACCTTCAGTGGTAGAGGTAGACATTTCTGACAGGGGTGCCGGTGCCATCCTCTTCTAGTGAGGAAGGTGTGGGAAAAGTCTTGTGTTGCCATCTCATGCAAGTATAACACTATACAGTGCCATTATGGAGGAGGAGACCTGCCATTAAATGGACTTGGAGGAATAGAGACATTGGCAGTTGGGGAAACACCGAACCTTTTCTGATCTGGACTGACACCAAGACCTCATATACATGCAACAGACCTGCCAGCTCAACTCACATCAGGCTCAGTGACCCTCTTTTTCGAGCAATTGAACTTCACAGACTCCTACCAACCTGGCTCCAAGAACACATAAAGTGGACAACCTGACTTGAAAGTGTGACCCAGCTGAAGTGGAGATTGACCCTCAGCCCATCATTTCATCTTCCTAGATCCTTGCCCCTATTGATTTGGGACACTGAGTACTAGATCCACCAGGCCCTACACCATGTACCTGCTCCAGCCAACACACCTGATAACTGCATGTATGTGCTGGCAGCTGTAAACTCTGAGGCACTCCATTGAGCTGACTCCTCAGCCCTCTCTGGACGTTCAAAAAATGATGGACCATGGATTTTCTGTGGTGTCTGTTCTGGTGGCCACCATGATCGCAGATGTCCATCAATTTGTCACTGCCTGCCCCCAATGTGCCCTGTCCAATTCATCCAACCTGCAGCCCTCTGGGCTCCAGTGGTCCCTACTGATCCTTTGATGCCCATGGTCAACATTGCCATGGGATTTCATCATGGGCTTGCCACCTGCCAATGGGGCCACAGTGATCAAGACAATGGTGGACTGGTTCTCCAAGGCGGCCCAGGTTCTCCCACAAGACTGGGGCCCACAACTCGTATCCCAATTTTGGTCTGCCTTCTGTTCCCTCCTCTGAAGCTCAGTGAGTTTGTCTTCAGGCTCTCATCTGCAGACCAATGAACAGTCAGAGCCGATCAGCAAGCGTGGAAGTTTCTGTGCTACTATGCTGCCTCTAACCCTTACACTTGGAAGAAGAATCTCTTCTAGACTGAGCTGTCCCACAGTTTACACACCTCCTCTGCCATGTGTATGTCATCCTTTGAAGTGCTTCATGGCTACTAATCCCCATTGCCTTCTCAGTGGGAAACAACGGTGGAGATGCTGGCCCGCCAAGTTGCCAGAATGCTTGGAAAATGGCAGGGAGGAGATTCCTAGCTGCCAATCACATCTAATGCTGCCAGGCCAATATACTCCAGCTGGGAACCATGCCTACCAACCTGAAATCTGCCCCATGCACAGACTACCACAAACTCTTGCCCCAGTTCATTGGTCCCTTCAAGTTTACCCACTACACTAATCCAGTTGCTTACCATCTCCAGCAGCCATCATCCCTGAGGATCACACCTACCTTCCACGTGTGCTGCCTCAAGCCCGTTGTCCACGGACCACTTAACCCATCAGAGTCTGCACCTCTGGAACCTAGGGTGGTGGAAGGTGATCCAATGTACACAGTTCACAGGTTGATGGATTCATGTCATTGTGGAAGGGGTGTGTAGTACCAGATTGACAAGGAAGGGTACAGACTGGAGGAGAGGTCTTGGTTGCTGTCCAGTTTCATCTTGGATCCATCATTCTTCGAGGGGTCACACCAGACCCATCTGGATAAACATGTGCTGCCAGGTGCTGGCTGTAGAAGGGAGTGTCTGTCAGGGCTGTACAGGCAGGTACCTCCCAGTCTCCACCCAGCTAACAGGAATCACTTGCAACTCATCACCTGAAGCCTATTTAAACCCAGCTCTCATCCATGATCCTTGTTCACTCATCGAAAAAGCCAGCCTCAACCAGTTGCTCCTAGCCTTTGGTTACCTTGTTATGTTAAGTATCTGATCTCTCGTTTTGTGGCCCTTTGTGGCTTGTTATTTTGCAGGTTATTATCTAAGTCATCGCTCACTGCTTAATAATCCCCACTGTTCTGTGTAGATAACCCAAATAGTTACAATGTGAAAAACAACCCCTTATTCCTACCTTCCAATTTATGTTCTTTGACTAATCCTCAATCCATATCACTGTGTAACAATGACTGTGTACCCTAAAGCCATTGAGACTCAGTTTGGCTTATTAATTTTTGTGTGGCACCTTTGGGAATATTTGTAGAAGTATAAATATATCAGATTAACTGGTTTGCTGTTACCTATTCTACCAATAGTTCTTTTCAAAATACTCCAACATGTCACCACTGGTTTACATACTGATGTGAAATGTTTGCATGTCAAGCATATATTGCCTTGGAGCCAGTGGTTACAGATTTAGATTCCTGTGGTGTATCTACAATATAAGAGTGAAGATGGATACACATGAGGAATTAGTTTTATAGACAGCATGTAATCAGCAAAGGGTTGCACATTTATGCTCAAAGAATACTACATGTACATAACATTAAACTCATTAACTATTTTCTGCTTAAGTCTATGCAGTGTTTCATCTCCTCTTTCTACTATCCCTATCACCACTGGCATTTGTTTACATAATGGCATTGATAAAAACACAATAATCATCTTTCTTCTTCTGAATCAAAATCCTGGATAAAAAATAAAGTACAATTCTTCCCTTTATTGCACAAACTTTAATATTCCTGAAATCAAAAGTAACTTGGACACCCCATGATAAGGGGATAAGAGTATTTCTGTCTGCCATGCACTCTGAGGTCTGCAAATAAATCCCCTCAGTCTGTATAATAATTGCTGGACATGTGTTGATCTTCTAAAAATGTAAGATTGTTTTCCTAGACAATGTTTTCAGTAACTTTACAGACAAATTAAGTGACTCTGAAAACAATGTGCTTTTTCCCCATTTTATTCAAACACTATTTGTTGTAAACACAACAGAACGAGCAAGAAAGCTGTCGACTGAAAACCAAAAGGAAACTGGTCAGGTAAAGGAGAGTGTGCTTAATTGCCAAGTTTCCTTATTTGAGGAATGAATCAAAAAGGTCTTGAAACAGTTAAAGAAAAATTGTGGATCAGACACCTTAATTGCCTTTCCTACTCAACCTATTCCGATACAAAAACTAATCAAAAGGTTAATATTTCTCCAGCTTTCACAACACCTTGTAAATAACGAACCTGTGAAATTTCTGCCAAATGATTCACAAAAATATGATGCATATCTTTGTCAATGATAGTTTGCTTTACCATTGATATCAGCTGTTGATATCCATACTCAGCTGCTTACATACCACTGCGATATGTGCGCATGCTCGTAACAAAAATAACTCCTTGTTAACTTATGGAATCTTCACTAGGCTTACAGAACTCTGAGAAGATAACTGAATCCTCTTATTCCTAACACACAATAACAAATATCTACTAAAAGCACCATATATTATTATTTACTACAAAGTATATTCAAAAACAAATAGATTTGTTTTTGAACCTATTGTATATTCAGAATCTCATTAAAATATTTTTTTTACACTTGAGGAGACTCAGCATAAGACTCAACAGACATAATGACATGTTGTGAACCTGGAATTCTGTTTCTCTCTCCACAGATGCTGCCTGGTCTGCTAAACATATCCAGTATTTGGTGTTTCTATTTTGTCACATTAGCTGTGTTGAGAGGTTGCATAGCAAACTTTGAAGAGAGCTTTGTTAAAATTCAAGTTAACTTTGCTACTCGTCCTTCAAAATCTGCAGGTGTCACTGTTAACTATAGTTTGTTATTTTCCACGGATAAATCACTATGGCTCTTGCTTATGCTGCACTACACTGAATTCAGAGGGGAACCACAAAGAGTCTCAGGATCAGAAACAAGTTGCTCTTCACCTGGAGCTGCATAGAGAGAGCTTGTAGGGGAAAATGCCTCGTTACACATATAGAGGCGGCAATGTTTCTCGATGTGTCTGACAGTGTCCATGAATGCATAAGCACCAAGAAATGATGGCAGATATTTGAGATTTGTGTTGCTGCATGACCTTGGGCCCATGCTTTACTGATAGTTGTCAATGTCACTATTGGCCTCAGCTTCTTTGCCTCAAAATCTCTCCAGGTCTCCAATGAGGATAGTTTCAGATTCTGTCAGTCTCTAATACAGCTAATTTGTTGTTCAATAATGTAAACTTTGCTACCATTGAGAACACTAAGTATGTGAAGCCATCCAGACATTCACAGATGATCTATGAATGTTCATCAAATGACATGTTGGAACAGGAATGGAGATAAGAATTGAAATGGTTGTCCACTGGGAAATTCCACTTTTTGCAGATGCATGTTGGGCTTTGGACTCCTCTTCCCACGATGAGGGCACTTTCAGATTGGAGGAGCAATGCAACATATTCCATTTCGGTAGCCTCCAACCTGATTCACGAACACCGATTTCTCTGGTAAACCCCCCCACCCCCCCATTCATTTTCCCACACTGGCCTCATCTTTTTTCCTCATCTGTCTATCACTTCTCCAGTGCCTCTATTCCATCCCTTTCTCCCACTATCCACTCTCCCCCACTATCAGATTCCTTCTTCTCCAGCCTTTACCATTTCCACCACCCAGCCTTTAACTTCATCCTCCCTTCCCCACCCATCTGGCTTCATCTGTAACTTCCTAGCCTGTCTTCACCACCTCCTCCCACCTTTTTATTCTGGCTTCTTCCCCCCTTTCTTTCCACTTCTGATGAAGGGTTTTGACCAGAAATGTTGACTGTTTAATCACTTCCACAGATGCTACCTTACCTGCTGAGTTCTGTCAGCATTTTGTGTGTGTTGATTTGGATTTCCAGCATCTGCAGTATCTCTTGTGTTATTGAAAGCAAAGTGCCTAGATGAAACAGAATTCTGCCAGCAGTAGCTGAGAGACTCCCTTCTCACCATCTCTAATGGCAAAGCACTTGTCCTGTTGGTTACTTCCAGGGCTACACAGAATACTGACATGAGTTTTTCAATGGCAGGAAGGTCCCTGATCTGAGTACTCATCTTCCTTTCCCTGCAGACGAACCATTGAGTGACAGCACGTGTTGAATAGTTTACGGAGAATACTTTTTGACGTTCCACAGTAATGAACTTGAATAGCATAGCTGTTCAGAGGGTGACCAAGAAAGAATGAAAATAAAAGAATGTGTGCTCTGTATGTATGCAGTATATACATGGACGAACAAGAATGAATTTAAGAACACAAGGTGAGGTTTTGGAATACACACCCAATGACAAAATTGAATGTGCCACCTTGCTCTATTCTCTTGATCTGTTAAAATTATTAAGCTATATGTGAGGCTGAACTTAGTTAAGGGTAACCAAGCAGAGACATCATTTTCTGCAACCACCTCCAAGAACACAATTTTGTGATGCTACTAACTTTCCCCACCAATGCCATGATTCACAGCTCTTCAACTTAATCCCATGAAATGAAGGCCAACACATCTCAGCCTTCTTAATCAAACTATGAACTTGTGTGGCAACTTTGAGAGATTTGTAGACATGGACCCCAAAGTCCTTCTGTTCTTCTACACCATCCATAACCCTGAATTCTGCCTTGAACTTTGACCTTTGAAGTGTATTCCTTCACACTTTTCTGGGTTAACCTCCATCTGTCACTTCTCAGCCCAGCTTTGCATCCTATCAATGTTATGTTGTAACCTAGAACAGCCCTCCACTCTATCCATAACTCCACCAACCTTTGAGTCATCTGCAAACTTACTAAAACATTTTTTCACTTCTTCATCCGAGTTATTTATAAATATCACAAAGAGCAGGGGTTCCTGAACAGATCTTTGCAGAAAACCAATGGTCACAGATCCCTTTGCAGGATCTGCTCTATCTGCCATCACTTGCCTTCTATGGGCAGGCTAATTCTGAATCCACACAGCATTCCACGCCTACTGCCTTTCTGAATAAGCCTACAATGGGGAACCTTGTCAAGGGCCTTCCTAAAATCTATATCCACTGCTTTGCCTTCATCGATTTATTTTTGACACTTCCTCAAGGAATTCAATAAGGCTCATGAGGCATGACCTGTCTGGCACAAAGCCATGTTGACTACACTAATCAGACTACGCTTCTCCGAATGCTCATAAATCCTGTCCAAGAATCCTCTCCAATAGTTTGACCACCATTGATATAAGACTCACTGGTCTGTAATTCCCAGGATTATCCTTATTACCTTTCTTGCACAAAGGAATAACATTTGCCTCCCTTAAATCTTCTGGTACTACTCCTGTGGCCAGTGAGGATTCAAAGGGTTATGGTATAGCCTCCTTGTCTCTATTCATTGTAATTGTATTTTTTTCTCTGCAAAAGTGGAAAGATACAGAAAGAAGACTTAACCATATAACATTGGGGCAGAATCAGGCTACTCAGCCTATCGAATCTGCTCTGCCACTCAATTATGTCAATTTCATTTTTCTTCTCAAACTCATTTTTATACTTTCCCCCCCCAACCTTTGACACCCTCACTAACCAAGGACCTGACAACCAGCTCTTTAAATATACACAATGACTTGGTCTCCACAGCTGTTTGTTGCAATGAATTCTACAGTTTCATCAACCTCTGGCTAAAGGAATGGCTTCTCATCTCTTTCTACAGGAACATCCTTCTATTCTGAGCTTTTACGTTTGGCCCGAGACTCTACCATTATTGGAAACATTCTCATCATGTCAACTCTATCTACCCTGAGAAAATTCCTCTCTAAAACACATAGAGATGAAAAAAATCTGAAAGTCATGGTAGAACCATAAAATGTAACATATTTCCAGTGATTAACTAAATTTAAAAAAATTATTTGATAAATAAATATGAATAAAAACAATTGGATCAATGATAATCCACGGTAATGGCACAGTGTACTCTTGGTCTTGGTTCCCTGGTTACTGTATGACTGTATCTCTGTCAGAAATCTTTCCCTGCACACTCATGGGAGTAAAATTCATTAAAATGCACTATCCAGGTTTACAAATAAAACAAATTATAAAACTGAAGAAATGAAGAAGGAATGGAGAGTAACTGTAACACAGTAAACCAGGACAGCAAATCCTCAGGACACTTGTGGTTGGAAAGAGAAATCTCACTTGAAAAATTTGTAACAGCTTGTGTTTGCAACTCCTGATTACCTACCACAGCCAGTTAAATAAACGTCCTAGTAACATAGTTTGTTTCTCTGTATGTATGGATATACTGGATTACCTTAGCACTGTACATAGTGCTAAGGATTCTGTATTGGATCCTAATTGGTCTTTCTTCCTTTTAGGTTAATAGATGGTAAATCGGGTGGATTCACTCTTAAAGGGTGTTTCCCTGCTAATCTTCAGTTATATGTATGTTCCAGATGATCTGCAATAGTTTGGTCCAATTAAGAAAACCCAGCACATTCCATCTGTCACAACAACTCTTAGACTTAAGAACATGTCCTTGCATTCCACCTTCAAAGACATTTACTTTCGTGTGTTTGAATAAGTTTTGGAAAAGTACTGTAAAATTTAATCCAAAGTTGTTTCCAAAGAGAGTGCAGAGAGGTTCAACTTGGTGTTCCAAGCAAACTTGTCTCTCCTGGGATGTAACTGCTTTGCCACCAGCTCTGTGAAGTGTCAAGGCCCTTCGAAAATGCATATCATCTCCACCAACTTGGGGAAATCCCTGATCAAAATGGAGGAGGAGCGTTCAGATTGGCATTGGGCATTTTGCATCTTGCATCTATATAACAGGAGCACCCAGATACCATTGCAGAAAGAACTCCCAATACCTCCCAAACTATCCACACCCCCACCCCCATCAATCACCTTCTGTTCCACCTGCATCTCAGTTTGCAAGTAACAGATCAGCCTCCTCTACCACCTCAGAACCCACAGACTGGAGTAGAAGCAAGCCATAATGCGCACCTGTCTGCAGGTGGCATATCACACTGTGCAGTTCACAGTGAGTTCTAATTGTTTCTCTGTTCAGAAAACAGCATACACAAGTGAAATATGAACATCTAGATTTGCATAACGATGTAAACATTAAGACTGATCGACGTAAAGATTTTCATTTGCATCTGTGGGCTTATGCATGCAATATTTCAGACTGATGCTTTATATCACTTAATTGATTTATAAATGTCAAAATGCACATAATAAGTCTGTTTGTAGAAATTCCAACATTTTTGTTGTAAGATCAAAAGGCATGCAGCATAAATGGGAGATGATAGTGAATTCTGATAACTTTTGATGTGCAGGAAAATGTCAATAACTAATCATCACATGTCCACTTCCTGTTAAAGCAAGTGCAAATGAATGATAAACTCTCTGAAATGCAGTTTGCTGCAGCTTTACCACAAGTTCTAAATATTTTACAACACAGTCTGCAACACAGCATGTCGTTTTTGTTTTGCAATTGTGCTCTCATATAATACGGGACTAACTTCATCAGAATCTCATGCCTTTAAATTAAATGTTCATGAAAATTTATTAGAAAGGAACATAACAATGGAAAATAAGAATTGCTAATTTTATTATTATGTTAATGTTATTATGAAATCATGAATAAATTATGTAACCTGTTTACTGCACATTATTATTTGGAAATCATCTTAACACAGAGTTTGTTGTCTCTTCTAATTATACTCCAGTGCATTTAAGGTGAAGCTGTTTCAACATTTTATCTTTCTAAATTTCTTCAACATAGTTACAAAAGGCCAAGCACGGTGTAGCATGTTCTGTTATTTGATAAAATCATGGCTGAACCAAACTTGGCCACAACTACAATTTCCTCATGACATTCATTACTTTTCATTCCCTTCTTGTTCAAGAACTTGTCTAACTCAGCTTTGAATATACTTAATGATCCAGCAGCCACAGCACTCTGTGGTAGAGAAATCCAATGATTCACAACCATCTGAGAGAAGAAATTCTTCCTTATTTGTCTTAATCTGAACCCTCATCCTGAGATGATGTCACTAATTTTTACAATTCCCGGTCAGAGGAAAACATCCTCAGTGAATCCTGTTATGTTCTTTCTTATATGTTCGAATGAAACAATCATTCATTCTTTTAAATATCAAAAGCAGTGGTGCATTCTGAATAATCTTTCTATGGTTAAACTCTTCACTCCAGGAACTGATTTCCACCAGCACTAGTAAAATGCATTGAGTCATTGACCTTAGCTACTCTGATAAACCTGTGACTTCTACTTTTGGACCCAGAAGAATATGCAAATTGGTGCATGAGGGAATAGTGCCTGTAGATAACCCTCCACCAAATCATGCACCTTCCTTTCTTGAAATTCTATCACTATTCCTTCATTGCTTTGAGGTTAAATCCTGGCACTCTCTGCCCATCAGTACTATATACCTCCTGTTGGACATTAGTAATGTAGAATACTGCAAGTCGAGGCTGACGGTGGGGGAGGTACGCTGCCTCAGTTGCTGTGTGGACAAGGCCCTCCTGGTTAAATGACAATTAAACTCCAACTTGAGATGGATTGCAGTGGCTCACCACCACCTCTCAAGGACAATTACAGTCAGCAACAAAAATTAGCTCTTCTATAATTGAAAAATAAAAAAGTGTCATCAGCCATGCTACAATGCCTCAATAGTATCCTTATATACAGATAACAAAACTAAGCAGCACTCCAGGTGTTGTCTTACCAAAGCTTTGCATAGCTTCCTTACTCTTATGTTCAACCCTTTCAACAAAGGAAAATATTAATTAATTATTTACATGCTGTATCTTTGTGCTATCTTTCTGCTTGCTTTCTTGTCCAAGGACATTCAGACCCTTTGAACAACAACTGGTCTTGCATCCTGAACTATTTACTGCAGATCACCAAGTATCTGTCTATGGGACACCATCATAAAGAGTTCAGATATAATGTCTGTCTCTCGAAGTTCAGAGCTACGTGTGTGCCATTTGGGTTGACAGAAAATAATTTTCTTGTGTGGAAAAGCGACTAGTGTAAAAGGTACTTTTATAATCTCACCTTGATTCTTTCAATACCAGCTTCAATCCTCAATTGTTCCACCATTTTCCTTGCCTGAGCTATGTTGTTTGTTGACATTGTTGCTGCTTATTTAGTAAGTCAATTTTCTGGATAAAGAAAAACAAATAATATCATAAAAATTTAAAAAACGTGATAAAATATGATATCATTAAAGTTATAGATTTTTTCCAGAGAGCCAGAAGATAACTTGCCACAGAAAATAATAGTAATAGAAGTCCTGTATGGTTTGAAACTTCCAATTAGCCACTTCAGGTAACCATAATCAGTGATTTTGCTTTGTTTGAAAAAGAATGCACGAAGATGCGTGAGAAAAACAGGTTTACTCCAAATGTAAATGCCCCTATACTTATACATACTTGACTAATATATATGCAAAATGATGCTGGGATTAGATGAATGTCCATCTTGAGAAGATGGGAGAAAATTAGAGATACACATCATTCAAAAATATTTCTGTTCTTGTGATTCTGAAAAATAGGTTTTCTGGAAGGAACTCTTCAATGCTGTGGAAGACAGGTCTCACTGTAAGTAACACAACTGTTCAAGGAAGAAGGAATGGAACAAATTCATTAGCTTGTATTAGTCTGGACTGTGTAATTTTTTTGCTGCCATCAAGCTGTATTGTTTAAAAATCTTCTGCAAACAAAGAACTAACTTCACAATCTATCAGAAAAGTATCTGAACAACTTTGGTGTAATACTTAATAAGTAATTATGATTTCATAAATTCCTTTCTATTATAATATTTTCAGAAGTCAGGTAATTGTATATGAGAAAGAAACCAAAAAATATGACAAGGTGAAATGTAGCATAAAAAGTTTAAGAGGAAATACATACAACATCAATACCAATTGCAACTGAATGATAATTGGCTGTACTCTATTGCAAAGAGAATCAACAAGCAGTCTTACTGGTCAGAGTGCATTGCACTTCATGTGTACTTACAATTTATCTGATTGAATCAATGACTTAATTTTACTAGATTTACTGCATGATTTGCATAAGTTTTACAAGATAAAAAACGTAATGGCTTTGGAAGAGATCCAGGTCCTAAATTAATAGGACCTGGGTGCCCTTCTACACTAATCACTGAAAGTTAACATATGCTGCAGCAAGACAATTAGGAAGGCAGATGATAATGTTAGCTTTTATTCCAAGATGATTTGAATACAAGATGCCTTGTTCCGATTGTACAGGTCCCTGATAAAGCTGTATCTCGATTACATGAACAAAGCTGGTTTTCATAACTAAGGAAGGAAACTTAGGTAACTTTGGAATCCTGGCATAGATTTGCATAAGGAGAGGTTAGATAGACTTGGCACAATTCCATTGAGTTTAAAAGAGTGAGAGATGACCATATTGAAACATGCAAAATTCACAAGCTTAGTAATATATCGGGCATGAGGGGCCAAATTGTCAAATACTGCTTTGATTTCTTCTTCTTAAGCAAGAGGACCAGGAACTGATAAAGCTGAAAGTCGATGGAAGCAACTATAATCATTTTTCATCTTTGTTTCTTGGTAGATTTATTCAACTGAATAAAATCTATTCAAATGTAAGTATTAACAGATAAACAGAATGGTAGGGTGGGAAAACTCTGCCATTCTGTAAACAGTGTGGAAATGAGTGAATTTTTGCAAGTGATCTCAAAACATTAATAAAATCAGAAAGAACTGAATGAGTTCATTAGTCAGTGTCAATTCAGAAGAATAGCTTCACACTGTGGAGATTAAGATCTGTTTGTAATGGAAGTGAGAGAACCAGCTGCAGAACCCCATAGTTGTCATGTATGCAGGTAGCCTCTCTCAGCAGTGGTGAAGGGACTCATTTAGCACTCCGATAACCCGACAGATTAGATCGAAAGCCTGTTGTAGAACCTGCCTGACTTCTGTTCAGATGATTCTGTGACAAAATGAAGTCATTAATATACAGAAATCCTTGACATACAATCAATGTATATAAATTAACCATATAACCATTACAGCATGGAAACAGGCCATCTTGGCCCTTCTAGTCCATGCCGAACGCTTATTCTCACCTAGTCCCACCTACCTGCACTCAGCCCATAACCCTCCATTCCTTTCCTGTCCATATACCTATCCAATTTTTTTTAAGTGACAAAATCGAACCTGCCTCTACCACTTCTACTGGAAGCTTGTTCCACACAGCTACCACTCTCTGAATAAAGAAGTTCCCCCTCGTGTTACCCCTAAACTTTTGCCCCTTAACTCTCAACTCATGTCCTCGTCTGAATCTCCCCTACTCTCAATGGAAAAAGCCTATCGATGTCAACTCTATCTATCCCCCTCATAATTTTAAATACCTCTATCAAGTCCCCCCTCAACCTTCTATGCTCCAGAAAATAAAGACCTAACTTGTTCAACCTTTCTCTGTAACTTGGGTGCTGAAACCCAGGTAACATTCTAGTAAATCTCCTCTGTACTCTCTCTATTTTGTTGACATCTTTCCTATAATTCGGTAACCATTATCTTATATTTATATTTATTGTGTTTTTTAAAATGATTGCATTATCTTTTGTGTTTTTTGTATTGCATTGGATCTGGAGTAATAATTATTTCATTCTCCTTACACTTGTGTACAGGAAATGACATTAAACAATCTTGAATCTTGAAACTTGTATCATCCCTCTCTCCACAATTATTGTCAAGAAATATTAATAGACACAACTTTAAACATGTACCTTGATAGAAACACTGACATTTTACGCTGCCAAGATCTCTCACATGCCATAAAATTAATTTTTAATTTGCGTACGTTGAGCTCTTTGTGTTTGAAGTGTGATGTGAATCATATAGAAATGCCAATGCTGACTGTACTATTCTTTCCTGGCACTGTCAAAAAGAGTTTTTGTATCAGCCTCTTTTGAAAAAAAAAATATTTCTCCAGTGGTTTCTGGGGCTTAAATATAGCACAATCTATTTTATAACACTTCTCTGATTTACAGCAATATATAGTTCATCTTAATGAATATAAATAAGTAAAATAGTGCAATGAAATGATTAATTTTATATTAATTATGTATCACAGACTGTAACTGTCTTCAAATTGCAGTATTGATGTCATCGTTGGCCTGCAAATAATTAAATTAATCAAGCAGCACACAGCTGCCAAATTGAATGGTCAATTTTTGAAGCTTTCAGGCCTGAAACCATACTGTAAAGAGTTAGCAAAGGGAACGTCACGGATGTTGCCCATACAGAGCTTAAAAAAAAACATTTGCCAAAATATCACATAAATCATTAATTTCCTAAATTGAAACTTAGAGAAAAGGTTTATTTTTAATAAAACAATGACAAATAATTATTTTGCAGAGAGAAGGATACTGTTGTTTCTGAAGAATAAGTGCAAGTAGCAATTCTTTTGACATAAATAGAAATGATCTGGATATTGGAAAAAGATTTGTTAATGACACTGAATATGGAGGTGTGGCAAACAGCTCCATGAGGACAATTTGCTATGACAGATCACGGAAAGTTATAGTAGATGGAATTTAAAAGAGAAGTGTTGGTGATGCATTTTGGTAGAAGGAAAGAGGAAATATAGACAATGTCAAGAGTCATAAAGAGTGAATGGATGGATTTGGATGTTCAAGTGCATGGATCCTTGAAGGGCTCAGGACCTGCAGAGAAAGTCATTATAGGAAAACATGTGGGATCTTGGGCTTCACAGATGCAGGCATCTGCATTGAAAGGGCACAGCTTTAAGATGAGAGGAGTGCAAAAGCAGAATAATTATGCTGAACGAGAATCATGGAAAATTTATCATACTAAGTCATTGAGTTCATGGCAACTGACAAAGTGCTGCCCAGTTTAATTCCATTTCCCAGCACCAGAGCTCTAGTCCTGTAGTTCACAGGTCTTCAAGGATATAAGCAAGTGTGAATTGTGTTGCTGTCTTTACCATCCTGCAGACTGTTTGTTCCAAACCATTACCACCCTCAATGCCAGAGGATATTTCCTCATTTCCCCTCTAATCCTTGTATCAATTACTTGAAATCTATACCTCCTGTTTTTTTTAAACTCATCCATTAAGGGAAATAGCTACTTATTTACTCTGTCTAGGCTCCTCAAACATTACACATCTTAGGTCTCTAATTCTTCTGAGTTCAACAAAAACAACCCCAGTTTATCCAATCAATCCTCATAATTACAATTTTCCAGTCCCAGCAAAAGATGTGTAAATTTTATCTGCATCCTCTCCAGTGCAACCATAATGCTCCTGTGATGTCAGGATCAGAAATAAATAAAACAGTCAACTTTTATTAAACTCTGGTTAGGCATAACTCGAATACAATGTCCAGGTCCGGAAACCACTGTCAAGAAGAGGATGAACACACATGAGAGGTTGCATAGGAGATTAACAAGAATGATTTCAAGGATGAGGAATCTTGGTTACAATGTTAGGGCTGTTTCCCCTGGAGTTATTTTTTTGGGGCGGGGGGTTGTGATTAGATAGAGGTGTCCAACATTATAACAGGTTGAGATACAGTTGTCAGGAAAAAAAACTAATCCTATTAGTTGATGGTATAAGCAAGGGCTGGAGGATCTGTTTAAAACTCTGGTGATGGGATATGGGAGACGTGGATTTTTTTTTAGCATTGTTTAAGTAGCATAAGTCTGCCTTTGAAAATGGAGGTAATCAATGATTTCTGAAGGAAATTGGAGAGAAATAAACTTGGGATTGACAGACCTGATGTTACTGAGGGCTGGTGCGACTGAGTACACCATAATAGAGTACTGCATCTAGTTTAGGACAACAGATGTAGAAATGATATGATATAATGTCTGACTTTTTATGCCCAGTCAAAGCAATATATAGTTTCCGAGATTCTCTGGCCAAATGTTAATGCTGAACCCCAGCTAAGATCTGACCGAGGCTGATACAGATGAGATATTTCCTCACTTTTGATTTTAATGGTTTGTTCCTGTGGTTACTATAACCACCAGGAGCTACCAATTCCTCACCATTCTGAAAATATTCCAATTGTCATTTTTGGATTCAAGGTGAATGATCCTACAGTATTCACAATGAATTTCATGGTGTACTAAATGCAGTTGAGAGGAAGTAATTTAAAAATCAACATATGCACTTGAAGTGGAGGCAGATCAAAGAACAGGAAAGGAAGGCAGCAAAATGACAACACATATGCCAGAGCAACTGTATATATGTTAGATAAGAAGCTGAATATATACTTCTCACTTCTGCAACGAGATCACTTCTGCAATTAAATTATCAGACCAACTGCTCTGTAGGTTTTGACTAGTGGAAAACAGAGAGTAACCAATAATGCTGTAGTTAGTTATAACTCATTTGCCACTGACTTACAGAAATAGAGAAAATCAGAAAATTTAGGAAGCACATAACTGGCCAGAAAGCATCTCACCTGAGAGAAATATGGCAAGTATTGTTTTCAGGTCAGTGAACTTTTATCAGACTCTCTTGATAAAACACTGTGAACTACAGGTTTTTATTTCACTACAGATTTCACAGCATAATCTAACTGGCACATCAGCATGTCTAATGTTGTGGAAGGGAGTGCTGAATAGCTAGTGGTGCATTTTTTTCTGGTCAGTATCGTTCTACCACACATACGATCACCAAAAATAGACTGATCTTCATAAGCTATTTGTGGGAGCTTGCTGTGACCAAAATTGCTGTTCAGCATCCTACAACAGAGACAGTGAAAGAACAAAAGCACCTATTCTTTTTAGAAGTCCTTTGGAGAGACCTAAGATGAGATGAAGTGAAGCATAAATATAAATTCCCTCATTCTTGAATCCACTTTGGTGGTACGTGACAATAGGTTATGCTTCATCTTTTGTAGCCTGTGGAATTAGGAACTTACCACAAAGGCTAGCAATGGAGGAAACCTATGTTTTCTATGATACAGTTACACTTGCCTTATAAATCATTATACCAGTTACTTCAGTATTTCCCCTTCACCACGTCAGCTTCTTGCTACCTACATGGGGAACTCCCAAGGAAATGTTGCTGTGTACTGTTCCAGTTCAAATCAAGACATTATGAGAATTGAATATTTCTATACCCTCATGGTTTTTTTGACTATATTGTGTATCTATAACACCTCTTTGGTCTTTGACAGAATAATTCAAAAATGAATCACACAGTGAATATATGACAAAGTTGTGGAAGAACTTGTTGGATTGGTTTCTCTGGAGTGTCAGAGGCTGAGGAGTATAAAAAAATAATAACTGGTATTAATAGAGTAAACAGTTTTTCCCCCAAGGTGGAAATCTCAAATACTAAAGGACACAGCTTTAAGATGAGAGGAGGAAAGTTTAAATGAGATTTATGAGGCATTTTTTTTTAAACACAGAGAGTGGCAGGTAACTGAAATGGACTGCCAGGGGAAGTGATGGACACAGATGTGATAGAAATGGTTAAGAGGAAATTAGAAAGTATATGAACACGCAAGGAATGGAGGGATACAGACCATGGAAGGATATAGATTGTTCATGTGCTTTCGAATTGATCATGTCTATATAACAGATGGAATTAGTTTGGATTGGCATCATAGCCGGCAGAGATTTCATGAGTCAACGAGCCTGTTCCTGTTCTATGTCTGAACATAGTGCCGATCACACCTTAAGAGGCAGTCTCACTCCTTGAAGACTCCACTTTCAATACATAGTTATGGATGGTTGTGTGCACCACTGCATTTGGGTAGCCATGGCTTACTTGGTTGCATTATTGTCCCTGAGCCAGAAGGTTCTAGGTGCCAATTTCACTCCAGAAACTCAAATACAAAATTTAGGCTAACCCCCTGTTTTGTACTGAGAGAATGCTACATTGTCACAGGTGCTGTTTCTCAGCTGTAATAATCAAATCAAGGTTCTCTGAAAGCAGTGTAGGAGGCGCCACAGGACTATTTTGAAGAACAGCAATCAAGATTCTTGATCAAGTTCTGGTTTAAGATGGTGCTATCGAATGCATGCGACAGCTCACTCGTAACTCAAAAGGCAAGAAATCTGACAAAAAACATAGAAACATAGAAAATAGGTGCAGGAGTAGGCCATTTGGCCCTTCAGGCCTGCACCGCCATTCAGTATGATCACGGCTGATCATCCAACTCAGAACCCTGTACCTGCTTTCTCTCCATACCCCCGATCCCACAAAGGCCATATCTAACTTCCTCTTAAATATAGCCAATGAACCGGCCTCAACTGTTTCCTGTGGCAGAGAATTCCACAGATTCACCACTCTCTGTGTGAAGAAGTTTTTCCTCATCTCGGTCCTAAAAGGCTTCCCCTTTATCCTTAGACTGTGACCCCTCGTTCTGGACTTCCCCAACATTGAAAACAATCTTCCTACATCTAGCCTATCCAATCCCTTTAGAATTTTATACGTTTCAATAAGATCCCCCCTCAATCTTCTAAATTCCAGTGAGTATAAGCCTAGTCGATCCAGTCTTTCTTCATATGAAAGTCCTGCCATCCCAGGAATCAATCTGGTGAACCTTCTCTGTACTCCCTCTATGGCAAGAATGTCTTTCCTCAGATTAGGGGACCAAAACTGCACACAATACTCTAGGTGCGGTCTCACCAAGGCCTTGTACAACTGCAGTAGAACCTTCAAAGTTCAAAATGCAAAAAAGCAGTTTTGCTTTTTGCCCTGGATTTGCCTGCTTGCTACTTTTACTTTTCACCTTACGCTGCTAATATCACCTTTTCTGATGTAAATTGTGGTAAACTATCACTGCAAACAATGAAGAAGCAAGTGGAGGCAAAGCTAATTTGAAGGATGGTCTCGGCCCGAAATGTTGGCTACTCTTTTCTGATAGATGCTGCCTGACCTGCTGAGTTCTTCCAGTGTTGTGTACGGCTTCTTTGAAGGATGGGCCATGCCGGTGCATTGCAAGAATTTGCAGAGGAGATGATGCAGAAGAGTATTGATGCCTATCCTCCTAACAATAGGCTTGGGCCTATTCCGGCTGCTCCAGGGAGCAGATCTAAGGACTCAATTTGGTTTGGATTGCTTGTTTGCTCGCATTGCTTGCATAATGTGTGTGTGATTTTTTTCCCTCTTTCTCTGCAAAGTGGTTATGGTCTTTCTCTTTCATTTAAATTGGCATCTTCAGGTTTCCTGCTTTGTAGCTGCCTGTAAGCAAACAAATCTTAAGGTATATACTTTATACATTCTTTGATCATAAATGTACTTCAAATCTTTGAAGTTAGCACTTGTGTAATATAGAAACAGAGGATATGGGAATACATAGCAGGTCAGACAGAATCTGAGGGAATATTCATTGTTGTGAAACACTGAGTCAATTTTACACCCTCCATATTCACAGAAATACATAGCACAGAAAACTGACCTTCAGCCCACCTCATCCATACTGACCTTTTTCGTCTATGCACACTCATCTGACTAGCCTGCATTGGATCTAAGTCCTTCTGCAGCAAATGTTCCGAACATCTTGCATAATAGTATTGGTCCATGGCATAAAAAAGGCTGGGAACTCAGGTTCTATGCTTTGTCTCTTAAACGTGGTAAGCGTGTCTGATTCTACCACTTCCTCGGACAACATGTTCCAGATATCAGGCACTATGTGAAAACCTTTCCCCTCGTATCGCATTTAAAATTCCTTCCTCTCACCTTAATCTATTCTTTTTGTTTTCATACCAAGGCAAAGAAATTCTGCCTTTCTGTTGTAGCTGTATTTCTTATAATTTTGTATTACTCTATCAGGTCACCCCTCAGACTCTTTCGTTCTGGGGACTTGATAGAAATTTATAAAATTGTAAGTCAGAACACTTTTTGCAGGGTAGAAATGTCAAATACTAGGGGGCATACATTAAAGGTGAGGGGGTTGAGGAAAACATTTTACACAGACAATGGTAGGTGCCTGGAATGGGTAGCAGGGGTAATGGTGGAAAGGTGGCATTTAAGAGCCTTTAGACAGACACAGGAGCATACAGGCAATGGAGAGAAATGGATCGCATGCAGGCAAACGAGATGGCATCATGATGCGGTTATTGTGACCTGCTCCTGCGCTGTAGAGTTCCATGTTATATGTTCCGTAGATAAAGTCCTCCAATTCAGGAAGCATCCTGGTGGATCTCCTCTGCACTCTCACATCCTTCCTACTGTGTGAGAGCGAGAATGGCAAACAATACTCAAAATGCGCTCTCATCATTCTTGAGTTGCAACTTCACCTCCCAACTTTTATATTCTGTGCTCTGATCCATGGAAGAAAGCATGCCATATGCCTTTTTCATTGTCCTATTTATCTGGGTTGATACTTTTAGGGAACTACGGACCTGAACACAAAGATCCCTATCGAAGTTTCTCCATGTCCTCCTATTTACTGCATAGATCCTACTTTTACCTGACTTCTCAAAATTCATCGGCTTCTATTTATCAGGAATAAGTACCATTTGCCAAGGCACCAGCCAGCTTAATATTTAATCTATAAACTGCAGTAGCCTTAGATAACCTTTGTCAGCACCACCAATTTTCAGGTCATCTGCAAGCTTACTAATCATTTCTCCTACATTCACTTTTAGGTTGTTAATATATATCATAAAGGCCACAGTGCTGATTCCTGTGGTACACCACAAGCCATAGACTTGCAATCAGAATAATATCCTTCTTCCACCACTCTCCTTCCTATCAATGCGCCAATTTTGGAGCAATTATATAGCTTGGATCTTAACTTTATGGAGTGGCCAACCGTGCAGGCCTTGTAAAATGCCTTACTGAAGTTCATATAGACAACTCCTACCACCCATCTTTCATCAGTCTTAGCAGATATATCCTCAAAACTCAATCAAATTAGTGATGCAGGAACTTATTTTAGCTAAAGCATGTTGACCATACCTGATTAGTCCTTGCTTTTCCAACCATACATAAATCCTATCCCTTCAAATGTTCTCCAATTGTTTCCCTACTACTAAAGCAAGACTTGCTGGTCTGTAATTACTTGGCTTATTCTTGCTGCCCTTCTTAAATAAAGGAAAAACACTGACTATTTTCCAGTCTTCTGGTACTTCATTGATGGCTAATGTAGTTGCAAATATCTCTGTCATGGCCCCAGCTATCTCCTCCCTTGATAGATTGCATCTGGCCATGGGAGTTTATCAATGCTTATGTGTTCTGTGACATCCAACACCCCCCATCCCCACACTCTAGACTATTAACCTGCCCCTCAATGAACTCAGTATCTTCCAAGCCTTTTTCCTTTGTGAATACACGAGAAGTATTTATTTAAGGCAATGCCCATATCCCCTGGCTTCACACGTAAATTATCCCTTTGATGTCCAAAGGGACTTGCTCTTGGCTATCCTCTTGATCCTGATACACATATACAGTGCCCTGACACTCTCCTTATTCTTAATTGTCAAGGATGTTTTATGACTCATCTTTGCCCTTTTAATTCTTGTTCTCTCCTATACCCTCAATGTTATTCAAAGTACTCACTCAATTCTAGTTACTTATCCTTGTCATCTATGGTCCTTTAATCTTGTCATTTTTGCCTGTCACTCTTATTGATATGTACTTACCCTATTCTCTTTTAAAAGACTCCCACTTGTCAGATGTCATTTTACTCACAAGCAACCGTTCACAATATGTACTCATCAGCTCTCCTCTTATGCTACAGTAATTGAATTCTCCCAAGTTAGAACCTTAAGTAAAGAATAATCCTAATCCTTTTTCATAATTACCTTGAATCTTAGAAGATGATCTTCCAAGAGCACCACAACCTTGTCGTGGTTTGGAGGCTTGCGTGCCTCGATGACCCAGTGAGTTATGTTGGCTGGAGTCAGGGCTTTATGCTTTGGCTCTTGTTAGGATCACCCAGGTCCAAGAGGTTAAAGGGTAGAGGCCAGACTAAGAGTGGGCCACTGGTCTCCAGGTTCAGGGTATCAGCTCAAGACTAACAACCCTGACTGGTAAAACAGAACTGTCATGGAAACAGCAATGAAGAATCCTTCTACAACTAAGTGTCATGATATTCCTGAGTCTCCACTCTGCATTTACATGACTGATAATGGTGAAAACCGAGAAGTGGCTACTGACATGATGAAGGAAGCCCTGAACACTGCCAGAAACGGAAGACCTTCATTGCTCCCCTAAACATCAGCAGTGTAATGGGCAGTAAGTTAGAGAATGATGGTGTTGGTTCTGGATGGAGATGGAATTGCTCAAAAGGTTCTCTGGAAGTCAAGAACGAGTCTCAGAAAGGCAGCGTCCATTATTAAGGACCTCCAGCACCCAGGGCATGCCCCTTTCTCACTGTTACCAACAGGTAGGAGGTTCAGAAGCCTGAAGGCACACACTCAACTATTCAGGAACAGCTTCTTCCCGTCTGCTATCTGATTCCTATATGGACATTGAATCTTTGGACTAATATACAGTATTCCTGTTTTTGCACTTTTAAAAAATCTATTCAATATACATAATTGATTTACTTGTTTATTATTATTATTAGTAGTATTTTATTTCTAATTTTTTTCTCTCTCTGTTAGATTATGCATTGCATTGAACTTCTGCTGCTAAGTTAACAAATTTCACATCACATGCTGGTGATAATAAACCTGATTCTGATTCTGAAATCTTGTGTAG
The DNA here is from genome assembly GCF_030144855.1 of Hypanus sabinus. Lineage (NCBI taxonomy): Eukaryota > Metazoa > Chordata > Chondrichthyes > Myliobatiformes > Dasyatidae > Hypanus > Hypanus sabinus. Next base: position 46,864,743 of record NC_082710.1, read on the forward strand.
CCATTTTACTAAATGTTCATGACAGAAATAACAGTTAAACACCCCAAGCAACTAGCTCTAACTGTAAACAATTCACTCTAACAAAGAATCTGCCTCATGGTCTTTCCTTTACTGAAATCTGGTTCAAACTGGAGAGATAAGGGAATCTTCTCTGATAAGAACAGCCTGAGAGACAAAGACAGTCTTGATCTATGCCACCAAGACATCTCATGTGTAGAGACAAAGAAACAATAGAAGTACAGAACCAGCTGTATTACAAGTTACTGAAAATCCACTGTATCTTTATAAACAGGTGATTGAAACATATTAGCAGCCAATAAGGAAGTATAAGAAATTAACAAATTAAATCCTAATCCAACAATGGTTATTGTTTCCCACCACTGCCATCACCTGTTAAACCCAAGTGCTGCTTTTTCTCTAGTTGGCCTATTTACATAATGTCTCAAAATGCACACAAACTCCAGCCAATTTAAGCCTCTTGCACTAAGGCAATCCCTGACAATATTGAAAGGAATATTTCTCCCCAAAACCACCCTGATAACATCCAATGATGTCATGTTTCATTCAGATCCCTCTCACTCCTCTATGCTTGAGAAGATGCAAACGTAGCCCACCAAATCACTGTTTATTATATATAATTCAGTCATTCCTTGCATTTCATCTCCAAACTGCTTTCAATGCAGTAACATTTTTTCTCAATTAAGAAGACCAAGTTTGTGTTAAAATGTGGCATTGCCACTCTGCAAAACTGCTGCATAACTTCCATAATTCAGCATTTAATTTCCTGAGATAGAGAGAAAAAACATTAATATTCTATTAGCTTTCCTAATCACTTGCAGTATCTGCATTTCATTTCATGCACTACAGCACCCAAATCCCTCAACATCTTAGAGCTTTACAACCTCTCACGAGTTAGATATCATTGTAGTGTCAAAACAGACAGTTCTAAGTCTTCCCACACTGTAATACATTTGCCAATTCTTTGCAACCCCCTTATGTCCTCTTTGGAACCTACTTTCCTACCTCATTTGGTATCGTCAGTATTTTCAGCCACCACATTTTTGGTGACTTTATCCATGTAATTTCTATAAGTTGTAAAATGTTAAACACTTACTACAGATCCTATTGTACACCGCTTGTTATGTCTGGCCAACCAGGCAAAGACCCAGTTACATCTACTCTGTTTCATATTAGCCAATCTTCTCCCCATACCAATAAGTTACTTCCTACACCATAAGTTTTTATTTTCTATTATAACCTTTGACTTTCTGGAAATTTAAGGTTAATGTCTATACATCAATATCCCTTTATATAGAGAATGTGTTTCACTTTCAAAGAATTTTAATTAATTGGTCAAACATGATTTTTTAATGAACTTGAATTCTTCAAAGCACATCTTATAACACCTTTAATAATAGGTTCTTATGTTCTCCCTAAGACAGATATTAAACTAAATGGTCTGTGGTTTATTGCTTTCAGTTTCCTTTTCAATATACATAAACAAATTTTTGTGATAGAATGCAGTGAGGTTAATTTTGCATGCAAACAAGTTAATAATTGGCAGATTAATTATGAAGTGGCAACGATAATAAAATACATCATACATTTAACAAAAAAAGAAAAACTTAAAAAGTAACTACAAGTGTGTTTGGAAACATCAGGTTGGAATGTATAAACTCATAGTGGGAAACTTAGGATGAATGTACTGTGATAAAAGGAAGCATTAGTGATCTTCAGAAAATGGTATATTGAAATTTGTTGCATTAGCACAAGTAGAGATCCAAGGAAATAAGGAATGTTTATTTTAACTGTCATTCCTAAGCACCATGCCAATGCCTCAGTAGTTTAAAACTGGTTTTCAGTTTCATGGTTCTACTGGCACTACTTTTCTGCAAGATATGAAAGACAAGATCAAAAAGCATCCATAAAAACATGGTAGTGTCTGATGATACAAAGGGATTCTAGTTTTATCAGACAGTAAAATACCTCAAGACATAAGTGTCAGTCTCAGGCAGGTCATCGGTATGATCGGCTGGGTATAGGTGAAAGGTGTGCTTACTGATTTGGATTGAAAATTAGTGATTGACTTAACACATATTAACCTTCAAGTAATAGCTATTTGAAACAGACATATAATTTTCATTTGAGATTCATAATTCCTCAAACAGGCAGAAATTCTGAGATCTAAATGCTGAACTACATTACCCAGGCAATGAATGCTTCTACATCTTACTATAATAGAGAAAAATTTTCACTTATGTCGTCTATGTCTCCCTGGATTCTTATTATACAATAGTTTATGCTACCTACAGTACAATATGTTTAAGTGTTTACCAAGTGTGCAATCTTTCAGATCAGCTACTAAGGCCATACAATACCATACTAAGTAAGGCCATACTAAGGCCAGAAACTTGATAGATCAGCAATGAGAAACATCATGAAGTGCTGAATACATTGAACATTGATCCTCCTGATATATTACTGGAAAATATAAGCAAGTTAAAGCATAATCTGGAATAAACAATAACAACATCCTTTTAAAAAAATGACCAAACTGATCCAATTTTGGTACCTTATTATTCTTTCGCAGTAATACTTGTCTCTGTTAATTTAGGTCTGATAATGGTTCCATGAAATACATTTGGATGTTGTAAGGTGCTATGTAAATCCAAATTAATATTACTGATTATTCATACAAAACAGTTGTATTATTGTTACCAGGAAATTGCACAAGGACGTACAGAGACTAAGTAAATATTCATTGTGTGCAAAAGTCCATTGAAAGCAGTTTGTGAGTGAGCAAGAAACTCACTTATGAAAGATAAAGGCAGATATACAATAGGAAGACTAATGATTAAGTCATGCAGAATTCTTACTATAAAACAAACAAGTAGTTGATAATACACAATATTACATTTTCAAACAACAACAGTGCTTTTACATTGCAAATCTTCAACCCTTGCACTGTACTTTGATACAGTACAACACCCTTGGTCTGCTCCAAGACCTCAGATGTGTACCTGGACATTTCCTGGTACGCAGTTATTCTGATTCCAGAAAAAAAAGATTTCGAGGAAAACCCTATTTTCACACTGGTCACTGAATATTCCTCTTGAAAAACTGATATCATGAAGAGTTTGCACAGAACCATATAGAAATTATGTCACTGAAACAAGATATGTGGCACCACAGCTTTTGTTCGATGCTTATGAGCCAAATGAGCTTTGTTTTAACCTTCATTTACAACATCCCATCCATGTTTCCTTTTATTCCTTTCTCTCTCTGCTATTTATTTACCTTGCATTTATATAATACACTAGGTCACAAACTAGATCGATTTACTCCAAACATTTACTTGTACTCAACATTATAATCCACTATCACTTCTGGAAACAGTACCTGCAAATCCACTGGCTCCTTGCAATTTTATGACAAATTGCAGAAGACAACTTTCACAGGGTCATTTTCAAGCTTATCAAAGTGAAAAATTAAAGAGATTACAATGGAAGAATAAAGTTAATTCAACTGATTTCACAACATATAGTTTATTTCTTCAATTTGTTAGTGAGGGGAAGGTTAAGTGTGAAATTCAAATTTCATGGAATGTCTGTACCAGCTCTAGTTTATTCTGATAACGTGATTCATTCAAGAACCTCATTACTGTGTTACCCCTGTATTGGTGTGAATTGCAAAGAGACACTAAAAGATATTTTACACAATTATCACAAAATTGTGAAGACAGAAGATAAATGGATTAACATTTGCAGTTAATCAAAGACAAAGAAACATTTTCAGTCAAAGGTGCATTAATCAAATTACATTTCATAGGTATCAACAGGGTTGCTCAAGTATCATCCTAAGTTTTGCTTCAATTTCAGGACAAAGAAAACCAATATAAATACATGGCAGGCAGCCTCTACAATTTAGTCAGCTGAATAAGTAGACTTTGTACCCAAATATATCAATGGTAAATCTCCAAAAAGCCCTCACCACCTCCCCATTTATTCCCAAATCTTTGTTTGTATATCTGTTATTTTCTTCTATCTTGAATATTTATTCACTAATGAGCAGTCACATTGTCCATTCTTGATAAACCTGCTGCCATAGTAATGAAACTGACTGACTGAGGAAAGACCATAGACAAAGTGATCAGTTAATTTTATTGCCTGGATGGCCTGCTAAAATAACAGTGAGTTGTCTGCCTATGGAAGGTAAGTCTGTATCAATTGGCTTATCTTATAAAATGCAAATACAATGACCGAGAAATTTTACCCAGCAAGCAGTTTGCAGAAACCACTTAAAGCACTTCTGTGGAGATGGTAAAACACGAAAGTTAACCCAGTACTAAGGACGGTGAGAAAACCAGGAAATAAACAAGCTGAAATAAAGACTAAAACACTAGAAACAAGAGGGGAGAGAGAAACAGTTAATGATTCAGCTTTCATTAGATTTGGGAGAAGTTCGAAATGAAACAAGTTGCTGAGCAAGTAGTGAGGAAAGGATGGAGAGAGAGGGAGAGAGAGAATAGACAGGTTGAGAGGGAGAGAGAGAGAATGCAGTACACCATATTGTAAGAAATACAAGTGAATTACAACTTCATCTAGACAGAGAAGAGATGAAAGATCAGATTCCAGATTTCACTCATTTTCTTCTGCTCTCTCAAACATATAATTTGTTGCTCTCTAGCCTTTCCGAGCCCAAACCATCACCACTCAGGTCAATCTCTCTCAGTCTCCACCCTATGATAAGCTTTCCCTGTTGTTCTCCTTGCCCCTCCTCACCTTTCTCTGCAATGTAAAACTCAATTTATCTTTAACTTTTCCCATCCATGATGAAAAGTCAGCAATCTGAAATATCAACTTCGTTTCTCTTTCAATGCTGCCTGAACTGCTGAGTGTTTCCAGCATTTTCTGTTTATTTCAGATCTCCATAAAGAAGTGTTTTACTATTGAATCAGTCAGGGAGACTGGGTGAGGGAATGAGGAAGTGTACACAGTATTTTTGTAGTGTCAGATCACTAGCTAATCTGACCCTACAAAATTCAAGTTACCAATTCCTTTGAGTGATCTTTCTTAAACAAGCTTCATGTTGATCTTGTAAGGGCTAGAAGAAAAAGTTGTGAGTTGAGTTATTCATAAAATTGCAATCATAATGCTTTGGATATACTGGCCCAGAAATTACTGTCACATAGGAAAAGATAGATTTGTGGAGTGTGATGTGGATGACCTTGGACTTGTAGCTAAACTGTGTAATTGAATAATTTTGATAATGGTAAGTGATACTGTGAGAGAAAATATACAAGAGCATCTTACAGAGTATTCTACATAAAAAAAGAACTGAACAACTTGCTGTATAATTCTATAACACATAGGAGCAGAATTATGCCATTTGGCCCATTGAATATGCTCTGCCATTCAAACATGGGTGATTTATTATCCTTCTCAACCTTGCTTTCCTGTATTCTCTGTCACTTTTGATGCCCTTACTAATCAAGATCCTATCAACCTCCGCTTTAAAAAAATCCATTTATTTATTTGGATACAGCGTGGAATAGGTTCTTCCAGCCCTTCGAACCATGCTGCCCCAGGAACCCCAGTCTACCACAATTTAACCCTACAACAGTGATTCCCAAAGGGGGCGGTTATATGTCTGAAGGGGCATTAGGGCAATGAAAGTCGTTGGGAGGCTTTTGAGATTCTTAGGGGAGGGGTGGAACCCTTAACTTGAGGCATGAGATCTAAACGACCATCAGTACAGCAGGCACTTCCAAACAAATGGATGAGGCACTGGAACATAGGAGGAGCCATAGCTCTGCAGGTGGTGAGTACCTGTTGTCACAACGAGTCTGAAACTTGGCAATCTCATCCAACCTTACCTATCAAACTCATTATTGGGGATGCATAAATTAGCAACCAGGATGCCCAACAGTTCCCCTTGACTCGAGGCACAGAACAAGTTCATACAAGTTACCAGTTGGTAAGTCAAATACACCCTCTCAACCTTCTTTACAGATCTACAGAAAACAGGTTGCACAATGATACAGTGCTGGTTGGAACCGAACAGTGAAATAGAGCCAATTAGTGAACTGCCGACCTCGAGGATTCCACTTGAGGTGATCAAAGCAACTTTGGCTTCATATGTGCAGTCAAGAACTATCTTTGGGAATTATGATACCTTACGGGATTGGTCAATCACGATAATTGGAATAGTATAAAGGTAGCTTGCTGAACATCAGCTCTATTCTGACTAACATTCAGATTACAATCTGAATCCTTGTAAAATGTAATTTTCGCTGTTATGATCATCCTCATCTTCATCTTGCTGTTCCTTTGTGTGCCGCTACCATTGTTTCATCCGTGTCAACTTGCTACTGTTGTCAACATTCGATAGGCATTCCCAGTTTGTGTTTTTAAAATTTTAATTTAGCCCTGTTAATAATGGATAAATACGTACAGCACAATCTCTATGAGTCAGAAGGTGGTGAAGAAAGTGTGTCAATACAATGTTACATACCTGGAATGTGGTTTTATTCCATTCCCATTAGATCAGTGATGCCCCCAAGTGTCTTATTTGTAATAGTGTACTGTTTAATGAAGCCATGAAACTATCAAGATTGGAAGAATACTTCCATAAAAGACACCCTAAAAAGGCTACTTATGGTATTACTCAGTTCCAGAAGATGAAAGAAGCATTTGAAAAGTGTTGTACACGCGAGTCATTTGCTAAAAAAAGTTAAAATGACCTTGGCAGTGGTCTCATTGCTTCTCAAAACATTTCCAAAATGACAGCAAAGTGTGGAAAATCTCATACAATTGTTGAAAGATTAATATTGCCCCCGTATCATAAGTGCTCACCACTGTTCTCAAAATGTATACCACTATTTTAAAACCAATTCTTCTGAGTAATAACTCAGTAGCTTGTTGTATTGATGAAATGAGTAAGGACATTAAGTATCAACTGTGCAGAGCTACAAAAACAGAAATTGTTTGGACATTGTTACGAGTGACGTTTGCTGTCATAACTTGAACCAGATATGTCAACTCTTGCTAAAAACCATCAAGCTCAAGGATCACATTGATATCGAAGATGTTGCACAGCGTACTGGTATTGTGTAAGCTAGGTTTAAACACAAAGAAAAAATTAAAGCAGAATCATTTTTTCATGTTAGCATTAGGTTGACATGTTTTTACATTATGGGGGCACCAAAAAGTATATTGTGCCTAAGAGGGGCATTGGCAAATATGAAAGTGCTTTGGGAGGGCATTGGCAGGTATGAAAGTGCTTTAGGGAGGCACTAGGCTATAAAAGGTTGGGAAACACTGCCCTACAATAATCACAGGACAATTTAAAATGACCAATTAACTTACCTGCAATGTGTTTGGACTATGGGAGGAAATCAGAGCACCCGGGGAAAACCAACACATTCCAGGGGAAGGACACACAGAGACTCCCTACAGAGGATGGCAACACCGAACTCTATCCCCCTCCTGAACTGTAATAGTGTCACGCTAACCACTATGTTGCTGTGGCACCCCATATACTCAATAACTTGGTCTCCAAAGCAGCTTGTGCAAATGGATTCCAGAGATTCACCACCCTCTGGTTGAAGATTCTCCCACTACTGGAAACATCCTCTTCATGTCCATTCTACTTTTTAATATTTGGTTGGTTTCATTCTTCTAAACTCCAGAGACAAATCTGGCAACAATAATTTATATACGGCTATAACCACATTATAGTATTGATTGTAAGGCCACTTGGGTAATCCTTAAGTTGCAAAAAGCAACAAATGCGTGAATGCCTTTATTTATACTTAATGTAAAACAATTGGAATATGATTGAAACGGATTCTTTTTTAATGCAATAAATTACCAGGATGCAGTGGATAATGCCTTCAAAAAATTAATACTTTGAAGTGTACTGTCAGTACAGTCATACAGTTTTTGCACTGAAGTTCCAGACACAGCGGATCCTGATTTATTTGGACATATCCCGACCAGTACATTTTGGCCCAATTAAGAGGCTGCCCCAATTAGCCGAAGTTACATGGAAATAGTTAATGTAGGAAACAAAGCAACCATTTATGCACCATAAAAAGCACAGTGAAAATAAGATAATCAGTTTTGGTAATGTTGCATGGGGGAATAAATATTGACAAAAATTTCTTCAAAATCATGCAATGGTCTAAAAGGGGTATTAAACCCAACTTAAGAAAAAACAACAGATATATTGTGATCAAATTTACCCTGTAATGGATGTTTTACTGATACAGTAGATTCTGGTTAATTGGGCCATCAGTTAATCAGAGCAGACGCTTATTTTGGACAAATCAAAATCAAATCAAGAAAATAACCAGAGTTCCATTTATTTATTTGGGACAAAATTCCACTAAACTGGGGTAGGAGACATGCTGAAAATTTTCTAACTAGTGTTAGTTCAAAGTTGTGTGTGCTTGTATTCAAAAAACAGTGATTATTGTCACTGATTGTTGGCAAGAAGTAAGCAGTAAGAAAATTCAAAACTATTTTGCTTACTATGGTTTCAAGCATTCAGGCTTAGAATCTGCTGGAAGTGAAAATGAAACTATTTCTCTACTTCAACAAGTTCGGGAAAACGAAGAATTTGAAGGTACTGATATGCATCTTGACATTGGACACTCAGCTCTCACCTTGGTTTTGCTATATTATTTCTGTGTCCTCTGGAGTGCTTGAAGGAGAGGGTGCAATGTATAATTAGTAGTGAGCAGGGGCACTTATGGACTTTGCAGCAGCAGATCCACAATTAAAATTGATTTTTGAGTGTTTTTAATGGTACTAATCAAATTTCTGGACCAATAGGTGTCAAATGCTCCAGAAATTAAGAGTGAAGATGTGAATTTTGAAATGAGTATACCTGGTATGCTGCGAGGTAGGTGGACTACAATGAAGCTTGTGATATTGAAGATGAAAATGATGGTAAGGATGAATGGCCTAAGATTCCACCAAGCCAATGTGTAAGACTGATTAACAGTTAGTGGAAACATTTGGTTGAAGTTATTGCTGTACGGGGTGGGTGGAAGGGGAAGGGGTCACACCAGTTAAAGCTTCACATACTTTTTCCAACAAATACATGTAATATTGTATCCTTTTTCTCAATAAATAAATGAACAAGTATAATTTTTTTGTGATTATTTATTTAATTGGATTCTCTTTCTAGACTTATGTGAAGATCTGATCACACTTTAGGTCATATTTAATGCAGAAATACAGAAAATTCTACAGGTTTCACAAACTTTCTAGCACCACTATACTGGATACTGTACCCATGTAGTTTGTCCTGGACTCAGATATCCATATATATGTATATACTGTAGATATATAGTCTATCAACAGATGGCCTATACGGACATAATGGGCTAAGAGATCTGTTTCTGTGCTCTGTGATTGTGAAATAATCTGCAATGTAACAGGTAGTCCATGATGTACATAACCTCTAAGCTTAGGGCTCATCACTAGCCCTCCTCCCATTCTCACCATCCCATTTGATGGTATCTTAAGAATGTCTGATGTCTCCTAGCTTGTCCCTTTTACAGATTCTTCCTTCCCCTCCTATTACTTCCAGTGCGTTGACTATCAGCCTGTGGTTCCCTTTCATACTCAGCCCCATCTCCTCCTTTCCCTTTTATCAGTTACAGTGAGATCATTGCTTAAGAGCTGGCAAGAGTTCACTAATGTGAAGAGTTGATTCTGGATTTTCTTTCCAAAATAAATGCTAATCATAAAATTACCAATTATATTACACAATACATTTATTTGTCACCATCTTCTGTGCAAAACATATTCATTTACATTCCATCAACATAATACCAATTTTTCCTCTTTTTTGTTCTTCAGTGTTTCAAACAAGAGCCCAGATTGCTTCTGCCCTAACAGATAGCCCAGCATCATTTCTACGTTCTATGTACTATTCTGTGAACTATGTACTATTCTATGTTCTATGTCATCAATAATGCAGTTGAAGTTGCTAGGACTGTATCCAAAGCAATGAGGGCTACTGGAAGACAACCACCAGTTCTTTAGAACTGGTGTACAGATGCGGATAAGGCAATGTGGATAACCACCAATCGCCTCTGACTTCAATGAAAGTAAAACTGTCTCCGCACTACAGAACACTTACTCATTCCAGAGAAACAGCTTTAGTTTACTTCTCAACCACAACTGTGACCAGCAGTGATAGCTGCTGAGAAGCAGCACATCTCACTCCTGCAACATATGGATGGAGCTTGACTTTGGCAAACTATCTTAAGGTTGCCAAGGCATATATAGATTTTAATACTGTGCATATTAATTGATGCATCCTTTCAATTCACTGCCCTATAAATATATTGACACAGTGTAAGAGGAAGCCTCTGTTGTAGTACACCAGATGTGTTTCCTACAATGTGTGACAGACACTTAAAATGAAAAACATGAAGAATCCTGAATTGCGATTGGGTTGCGAGTAATTCAGCCTCCTCCAGTACATTGAATGCACATGACACTCACTTATGAGAAAAATGTGAACAAATTAATCTTGACCTGATACTTCTATAGTATTTATAACTTCCCACAATCCAGATAACTGGATCTTTTTATGAGTGAATATTTCAGAATTGCCCTCTAAGGTAAAATACTAAAACTTTATTTGTGTGCCTTTGAAATATGTTTTATGTAAAACAAGTTTGGTGAGCATGCAAATTAGAAGCAACGGTTTGACATTCAATGCTGCCCATTTCAAAGCTCATTTGTCAGTGATCAGAGAATCATTAAATAACAGCAACATCATAATGGAGAAAAGTATGCAACATGACTTGAGGAGCTCGATTAACAGTATGGCCTAATTATGTTGTAGTTGTATAAGCTGTTGGTGAGGGACGAGATGCACCAGGGTTGGCATGGATTCATTAGCCGAAGGGTCTGTGTCAGTGTTGTGTTGCTCTATGACTCAGTGATAACAAAAAAATTGAATGAACCACTTGACTGGGAATGGGACAAATGTTGAAATTTGTGCAATTGCAATAAATCATTCAAGATATGATACATTATTTTTCCTTTTCTTGCCTTGTGTCACATTGGGCGGCATTTTTTGCCATTTCCTTAGCATTTGTCTGTTTTTTTTTTATGAGGATGAGTTGCTAGCCCAAGGTTCAACCCTGTGCAGGCCAACCGGATTCGAACCTGGGACCATTCGCCTCCAAGTCTGGTGCTGACACCACTACACCACTGGCTGACATATAATATATGGTGTATCTGAATTAAATAATCTTATGCAATGGATTTTCTATTAACCTTGATGTTTGTGTGAAACATCACTATGCCAACTTACATTTATTTCATCTTGACCTGAACTGCATGGTATATTCTCTATAGGAGATCCAATGCTTATTTACAATCTAATGCTTGCACTAAAACGGCTTCAGTCTTCTTCTCATGGGCAGCCCTTCTCGATCAATGATAATATGCTCTATTCTAGCTTTGTGCATTGGGAGGAGGCTAATGAGGGGACTGCAGTCTCAGTCATACTTGTTACTTTCTTATATTTCCTTATGACATAGGAGACCATTCAGCCCACCTCAGCTTCCATTCAAATCTATTTCTCCTTTTACTCCTATAACACATGCTCAATCCTTGTCCTCCATCCATCCAACTACTACATATACTAGGGTAATTTACTGCAGCCAATTAACCTACACCCTTGGGATGTGGGAAGAAATCAAAGCATTCAAGAAAGCTATCTGCTTACTGTGCAAACTCTTCACAGAGGGCAGTGAAGGTCAGAATTGAACTGGGGTTGCTGGCGCTGAGAGGCAGCTGCACTACCTGCAGGACCACTGTGCTGACGGGGCAGAAGGTGACCAATGGGATGGGCAGTGGGTAATGTTTGAGGAGGTACACCCCTTCTATTGCTTATGAAGGACTTCAGCATACTCCTGATGCATGACACCATGGTTTTCAAAACTATCTGAATGCTTCTCTTTTGACATGTTGGTGTAGATAGTAGGGATACTGTCTAATAACTGCAACAGCCCAAGTTCAATGCTGAATTCCACTGTTATCAAGAAGTTCTCCTTTTGACAATGTGTGTTTCCCTCAGTGCTGGTTGGTAGGATAACTGGATATTGTAAACTGTGCTTGGTGTGTGGCAAAGCAGTAACACCTGGGATGAGATGAAGAGAATGCAGAGAGAATAAAATGGTTTCAGCATAGGATTATGTAAATAGGTGCTTGATGGTGGAGGCAGAGATGGTGGATTGGAAGGTCTGTTTCCATTTTGTCTATAATTTTGAATGGTCACGCAACAGAGATTCCCAGTCTGTGGCAATGTTGCACTTAAGGAAGTTTTGATGACATTGCCAAATCATTTCCCTTGTTATCTGGTAAACTCCCCCATGACAGCTCTCAGTCAGAATGGAGTGCCTATTTCAGGAGTCCTGTGGTAGGCATGCAAATGATGTGGCCTCCCAATGCACCAAACAACAATAAAGGTTCATGGTGAGACCTCGGGAAAGGTAGACAAGTCCCACACCTTGTGAATGCAGGCAAAGATGACAAAATATATCCCAGTTTTCAGGTATGTTATGAACTAATACAGCCTTTGTCTGATTGAGGCAAAATTCATGTTATCTTCCTTCATGCTTCCAAGACGTTGGCTATCTACAACAGGCATTTCACAACACTGGAAAGATAGCATCCTTACTGTCTCTGCAAAATCCTGCACATGCACGCAACTGTAAGTGCACAAGTGTTGAGCTCCTAGTTACTCACAGGTGGCCTCAATGACGAGTAACTGGATCTTTAGCAACACACATAAAGTGCTGGAGAAAGCTGGTCAGGCAGCATCCATGGAACTAAATAAATAATCAACATTTCGGGCCAAGACTCTTCTTCAGGACCTTTCTTCACACCAGACTTTATATTTCTGGATAGTTCAAGTTAAGGAAATGGGGGTCTTAGGCTACATCCACACGAGAATGGACAAATCCATAACCAAAGCCTTTTCTCTTCATTTTGACCCTCCATCCACACTGAAATGTCATTTTCCTCCCCTGAAAATGGAGCTTTTCTAAAATACCCTCCAGATTGTGTAAATTTGAAAATGGCGACTGGGCAGTGCAGTGTGGAAGGGGTAACCGGAGATTTCTAGAAATGCTGTCATGATGTGCCAGAACAGATAGTGGCAGCAGCATGGCATTTCATTGTTTTCTTGAATGCAACCCCACACAACCTAACAATTTCAGGAAGATGGCAATGAGACTGAAGCCAGAAGTATTAGAAATGTCACCAATACTTTGACCCATAACTTACTGAATAAATAAGTATACTCTCTTTGCCTTGTTTTCTGTCCTTGCTTGTATGAAGGTGGGTTATCTATTTATGCAAGTACTTCTCTGACAATAGAAGCGTAACAGCCTTCTGTAACATTGTATGGAAATACAAGATAACACTGATGCAGACATGTTTTATACATTTAACAAGGTGCTTTATTAATGCAACAGAGTTAGTCAGTTTTTCAATCGTCGTCGTCAGCTGGGTCATACTGTCTGTGAACTCCCTGTCGGTAGCCTCCATACGCTCCAGTATTTGCTTTTTTTAGTTTTGAGTCCTCCTGTGTGAAACCTAACAGCTGTCCATTGTTTGGCAATTTCCTTTTAAGTTTTTCTAGTCTGTAGCTGCACAAACACGCACTTTCACAGTGAGATTCGACACCAAACATGTCGCTTGTTTTCTATAGATGTGTTCTGCGCATGTCCAGTAGGAGATTCGCCCAAATACCCATTTTAATTTTCAAAAATTCTTGGTGTGGACACCTATCGTTTTTATGCGAAACCGGCGTTTTCAAAATTATCAAGTCTTGTGTGGATGTAGCCTTAGAAATAGGAAATAATTCTGCATCTACACTATTCAAAAGATCCTAATTACTTGTAGATTTGTTGGGGATTTGTTTGGAAGAGAGCTTTGGGACTGAACACTGACCCTACAAAGATTGTTGGGGTCTGACAACAAATTAATCAGGGAAAATGAGTAACATGATCACTTGCTTAAAAAAAACAAAATGGTAAATGTCTGAAATAAAAATATAAAGTGGTGTGTGAGTTCATTGATCTGAAACATTAGCTCTGCTTCTCTTTCCACAAATGCTCTCTGATCTATTGAATACTTCCAGCATTTTCTGATGATATAATGTTTTGCTGATTCATTCAGGAAAATTTAACAGGGGTGTGGAAAACACAACAAAGTTGTATATATCTACTCAAACAAAGTGGCTTGAGGAGATTCACCTGTGCTTTTTGATGTGGTTCATTTAAGAAAGAAAGCTGTTGGAAGTGTGTTTGCAGGCATTGAGAGAATTTGTAACCCAATGAATAATGAGGCTGAACTGCTGGCTGACAAGCCAAACATTATGTTTCCATATGGACCTATTAGGTGGAACTTAGGACCAGAACAAGCAAAACTGAAAAGATTTAAAGATGCACAGTCAGTAAACTTAATCATCAAACTATTGCACTTTCAAGATTTCACTCAATTAATAGTTATTTTTATTTCTTTGAATAGCTATCCTTAAATGAAGCACACTATTTTACAACACTGTTGGAAAACAAATAACTTTTGCATAGTTGACAAAGTTAAATTGTTTTTAAGTTATTCTGAGTGATTAAAATGTTTACTTTAAATGATTGCTGCATTCTATTTCAAGTGACTGTGGTATACAAAGTAAAACTAACAGAATGGCATTTACACCATTGGAAGTATGCACTGTAATGCATAAAGATAATTGAACACAAATATTTTTGCATCCTACCACATCAAAGTTCACTTTGAAAATGTGTCTGTAGGATTTCCTCCTCTTGACCAGAAGTGGCTAATGTTGTCTAGGGGAATAGTTGGGAGGGAGGTGTTCCATGGACGGAGGGTGGAATTGTTCGGGAAGTATTGACCTTTGATCATTTTATCAGCATTATTAATGCTGTATCACTGGCCAGGAGGTGGTCTTCATCTTTTGTGTGTGTATGTGTGTCAAGTGGTTTAGTTGTTATAATCTATTTAGTCTATTTTATTCGCAAGAGTGTGAGGGGTAAATCACCAACCTTCCTTCTGATGGAGAGAGAGCAATTGCTGTTCTTTGGTTTCAGGAGGAAGGGTGGAAACTAAAAAACAGGCTGACATTTGGGAAGGAGATTAACCCGGCATGTGGAAGTGAAATCAGATCAGGGGAGCTGAAGTGGGGATTGGAAGCAAAGGTAGAAGCTAAATGTATGATGAAATGCTGCTATGTCAGAAAAAGGTTCATGGAGTGGAAGTGAAATGGTCCATGGTGTCCAGGTAGCACAGATCAGGGCTCTGGTAGTGCAGGTCATAGACTTGACAGATGTTTCCAAGGAACCTTGAGGATGTTTTGTAGATGTTGTGTACTGCATCTAGGTGCCCCAATGGTGGAGGCAACAGGTCAGTGGATAGCCTGAAAAGCAATAGAACTACCATGCCAAACCAAGCATGAGCTTGCCTGGAAATCCTTGTCCAGGATATGAGGGGAAGGGTTCTGCATATCTGGAGAACACAAAAGCCCTCCAGGTCAGAAATCAAGTAAGGATGGGAAGAATGTGTCAGGGAGGTCAACAATAGACACACCTAATAACGGCAGGAATTAATGACACACATATGGTCAGTGTCAGTGATCAACAAATCTTACCTAAAAGAACTGCAATGCATCTACAATGCTTCAAATACTACACTTCCAAACTCACATAACACCAATCTCCATCAATCCACAAAGCACCATCACTTATCACTGTTCCAACACTTACACTTATCCCTCAGTATATGCTTCATGTATACTTCAAGTTATTTAAACAGGGCAGACAAATTATACAAGCGCATTGCCAGGCATCAATGAATGTATTTTCCTCATTCTTGAAGCGATAGAGTCATAGAATACTATATAACAGAAAAGGTCCTTTGGCCTATCTTTTTTAAGGCCTAGTCCCATCGACCCATACCTGGATCATAGCATTCCATACTCCTCTCATCTATGTACGTATCCAAACTTTTCTTAAATGGTGCACAAGAACCCACATGCACGATTTCTGCTGGCATCTTGTTCCACACTTGCATAATCCTCTGAGTGAAGAAGGTTCCCTTCAGGCTCCCCTTGAATATGACATCCCCTGAACTTATGGCTTCCAGTTCTAGTCTCAACCAACCTCAGGAGAAAAAGCTTGTTCGTCTTTACTTTATCTATACTCCTCATAATTTTGTACACCTCTATAAGATCTCTCATTTTCCTCTACTCCAAGGAATAAAGTCCTAATCTATTCAAACTTTCTTTCAAGTTTATTGGTATCTTTCCTGTAGGTAGATGACCAGAATTACACACAATACTGTACATTTGTTCTCAATAATGTCTTATATAATTTCAACATGATATCCCAACTCTCGTTCTCAGTGCTCTGATTTATGAAGGTCAATGCGCCAACAGCTCTCTTTACGACCCTATCTATTTGTGACACCACTTTCAAGAAATTATAAATCTGTATTCTTAGATCCCATTGTTTTACCGCATACCTCAAAGGCCTTCAATTCGCTGTGTAAGTCCTACCCTGGATTTGTCTCGTCAAGGTGCAACATCCCACACTTGTCTGCATTAAATTCTATCTGCCATTTTTCAGCACACTTTTCCAATTGGCCCAGATCATGCTGCTAGGTTTGACAGTTATCGCTTGCTATTCTTTTGCTCTTAGATGTACCAATAGAATAGGGCAGCATGGTAGCGTAGAGGTTAGCACAACGCCTTACGTGCAGGTAACCTGGGTTCAATTCTTGTCACTGCCTGTAAGGATTTTGTATGTTCCCCCTGTGACGGCATGGGTTTCCTTTGGATGCTCCAGTTTCCTCCCACTGTCCAAAAATGTACTGGTGAGAAGTTAATTGGTCATCGTAAAATTATTCTGTGATTAGGCTAGGGTTAAATCATGGGATTGGTGGATATGCCTATTCTGCACTGTATCTCAATAATAAAGAAACAGAAGCCCTTGGGATTCTCCTTCACCTTGTCTATTGGAGCAACCTTATATCCTGTTGAGCCCTCTTTAAGTGTTCTCTTGCTTTTCTTATACTCCTTAAGCACCTCATTTCATGCCAACTGATAGATGATAGGTGATTCCTGACAGGGGTGCCTTCTTCTTAATTAGGGCCTCAATATCCCTCATAAAACAGGGTTCGCTAAACCTGTTAAATTTCCTTTTTATTGTAACAGGAACATACAGATTCTGTACTCTCAATATTGCACTTTTGCAGGACCCCATTTATCAAGATTCCCTTTGCTAGAAAATAACTATGCCATATCTGCCAGATCTCTGCAAATGCTATCAAAATTGGGCTTTCTCTAATTTAAAGTCTCAACTCAAGGACCAGTCCTATCCTTCTTCATAATTATCTTGAAGCTAATAGAATTATGACCATTAGATCCAAAGTGTTCTCCTACACACACTTCTGTCACCTGTCCTTAAGAGGAGAGCCAGTATGTGCCCATTCTATTTGAGACTGCTACATACTGACGAAGGAAACTTTCATGACCACATTAGAGAACCTCCACTCCATCTAGTCCTTTTCAGTGTGGGAGTCTCATAATCATGGTACGATCATCTACCAACTACAGCCACAGAGTAGCATATCCTACTGTGCTGACAGACTGAGATGTCAGGAGAACATAGTGTTTGGGATCATAAGATCAGCTGGCAGAGAGATCAGACCATTGGAATGAAGGTGTGGGCAACGGCTATATGTTCAAACCCAATTTTCCTACTCTTTACATACTAAATAACACTCACCTCATAATATCCTCATGTTTAGAAGATTCAGATACTTCAAACAGTCACGTATGCAAGAATTTGCTGGCAGGTGAGGGAACTGTCAATGTTACATTTGTTAAATTCACAGGGAAACAGAGAGACTTCCAATTGTTACAGGCAGTGGTTACTTATCATACATGGATATTTCAAAGGTCCACAATGCTACTTAGTATTTAAAAGACAATTTAAATGTTTTCACTTAATTAGCCTGCCATCACTGAAGCAGCACAAAAAGAGACACACAGCGCCAATTCGACCTTACTGGCCTATTAAGTTTGCAAATTTATGGCTGGAAACACAAATCCTGGATATTATCACTGGCAATAGTTTGAAGAGCACATGAACTATGAATACGTTGTAAACTGTGGTTTGTAAATTCTCCCTGTTTCATTTTTAACATTCAAAATCTATCATGCTGCAAGGCACTTACTAATGAAAAGATGATCAAATACCATAATATGTTTGCTAACACTCTTTGACAGATAAAATCCTCAGGACACTGGGAAATCCTCTGTCTTTTTCAACAGTGTTATTGGATGTTTTATGTCCACTTGAACAAAAGGACCAGATGTTAGTTTTGTATTTCATTGAAAATGGACCTTAAGTTGTTTAAACCTACAAGTGACTAACTGACTACACAACTTTGGAGTAAGAAAGGATTTAAACAGAAAAATAAAAGCAGACGTGGTGCAGTTGCACAAACTCTTATCCATTTTTCTCTTAAAATTTTAACAAATTTCCAAACAGTGTACTCATTCGATTGAACCAGAAAAGGGGAAACAGAGACTGTGAGCATTCCGACCAGTGCCACCTTTCGTCTGTACATTGGTCCACTAATTTTTAATCACTCCATTTGCAATTGCAGAAAGCTGATGTTCTGGACCTTGTTTTACATAATAATTTTGTATGCTATATTTTTAATAAATGAAGGTATCTATTTGGAAAATAAGTCACTATGGAAAAATTCATGATAATGGAAATATAATTTACTAATATTCAATAAAAGGTAGCCTTGATATTCAATGCTAAAGGACTTGTAAAGCAACTAGAAGTCACAGACAAAATATGACTAAAGGACTTTGGATTCTACTGACTAAAACTGGCCCCCAGCCGAAAGTTAAAGAAAACCCTTTCTTTGTTTTTATAAAGCACAGAGTTATCCTTTAGTAGTCCGAGGTGATGAGGGTGTTGGTACATGAGTATAATGCAGAACAATAAGTGAAAACTCAAAGGCTTCATTGGCTTTGATGTCAAAAGATGAAAAATGTTGCAAGGCAGTTATCTGATACAGAGAATGAAGAATTACAAAAGACACGCTAACTAAAAAGAACCTACTAATCCGTGAAAGGTCAAGATACAACATTACTTGGATATCTACTTCAAGCACATTCACTTTACTCTTCATATCATTTAGTTTGACAAAGCAATTTAAATTGACAGGAAACTCAATAATTCTAAATACTACTGATGACACTAGTCTGCAGAGATATATTTTATAATGAAAGGCAATTAACTAGAGTATTTGATCTCAAGTAGCATAATTATAGATGAAGTTATTGTTGTCCTGATCTCACCCATCACCCTTTCCTTTTTTGTCTCCCGAGGTCACAATAACTGTAGCTATAGATTGATGAGGAATCTCGAAAGAAGTGTTCTAATTTCTCCCTTCTTGTGGCCTTTACACCATATCATGTGCCTTTTAGGGGTTATGTTTGAATATTTTGTTGAAGTGTTCCTCGGTTATAACAGCTGGGACACAAGTCCTATAAGATTACGTTTTTGCAGCCATTACTGCCTGAGCAAATAGAGGTCACAAGTTTAAGTTACATATAGGTCCACCCTAGACAAGCCACACCCCACCAAGACTGGGAACTATATCCTTGCAGGGAACTTTGTTTATGATGCTCAGAGGATTTAAGCTGCCTTGGCAAGGAGGAAAATTAAGAGTGAAGAGCAGAAAACTACTGATAGAATCTGAAAAGCAGAGCAAATAAATAATAGAAATTAAACAAACAAGCAATTAAATAAAGTTGAAGGCTCTGAAAGGATGACATTTTACCTCTTGTGAATCCGAGACAGGAATAGCAATTTAGTATTCCTGATTACAAAGTACTCTGACAAGAGGGAGGGAGCAACAACAAAGGAGAATGGTAGCAAAATTAGGCAAGGGAAC
The DNA here is from genome assembly GCF_030144855.1 of Hypanus sabinus. Classification (NCBI taxonomy): domain Eukaryota; kingdom Metazoa; phylum Chordata; class Chondrichthyes; order Myliobatiformes; family Dasyatidae; genus Hypanus; species Hypanus sabinus. The sequence goes on from NC_082710.1 coordinate 46,884,779, forward strand.
AATCATGAGATTATACTCTCAGTGGCCACTTGATTAGGTAAACCTATACACCTGCTTGTTAATGCATGTATTTAATCAGCCAGTCATGTGGTAGCAACTCAATGCATAAAAGCATGCAGACATGGTCAAGAGGTTCAGTTCAAATAGCAGAATGGGGAAGAAATGTGATTTTAGTGACTTTGACCATGGAACGATTGTTGGTACCAGAGAGATCATTTGAATATCTCAGAAACTGCTAACTTCCTGGGATTTTCATGCACAACAATCTCCAGAGTTTACAGAGAATGGTGTAAAAAAAAGTATCCAGTCAGTAGCAGTTCTGTGGGCGAAACCACCTTGTTACTGGGAGAGGCTGGAGGAGTGGCCAGACTTGTTCAAGCTGACAAGAAGGTGACAATAACTCAAATATCCACGTATCACAAACAGTGGTGTGCAGAAGAGCACCTCTGAATGCATACTACATCGAACCTTGAGGTGGATGGGCTACAGCATCAGAAGACCTTGAGCATGCACTCATTGCAGGAAGTACCTAATAAAGTGGCCACCGAATGTGTACTGAAGTAAAGAATAAGTGGAAACTATATAGTTGACAGTGTGTAATAGACCTTCAAAATTCTAAAGATACAAGTTGTTAAGGCCGTATTTGAACATTGTGTTCTCCGCTGCTTGCTGCATTACAAGAAGCATATAGAAGCTTTGGAGTGACTGCAGAAAAGTTTCACAAGAACATTTCCTGGATTATACAGTAATAATTATAAGGAGAGGTTGGATACACTGGATTATTTTCTCTGGAGAGACAGATTCATTTGGGTGACCAGATAGAAGTATGTATATAAAATTATGAGAGGGGTAAATAAGTCTTTTTCTCCATGATTAAAATAACAAGTACTTGAGGGCTTTGCTTTAAGGTGAGAGGGCAAAACTTTAAAGGAGATTAGCAAGCAGTTATGATAGCAATGTTTAAGTAGCAATTACACAATTTTTAATGCTTTGCACTATATCTGCCACAAAACAAAAAAATTATTAACAAATGTCAGTGATATTAAACTTGATTCTGATTGTGACATATGAACAGGAAGGGACTGGAGGGCTGTAGGACATGTGTAGGCAGATGGGAATAGTTTAACTTAGCATCATGTTCTGCACAGACGTTGTGCGCCAAAGAGCTTTACAGTTAATACTGTTAATAGAGTTCTATGTTCAAAGTTAAAACTTCAATTTTAATTGTCCGAGTATTGCAGGAAAGCATATTTAACTAGATTGTAGTAAACCCACAATTAATGTGGGGGGGGGGGTGGGAAGGGTGGAAGTGCATTTCTGGATTCAGTTTCAGGCAATGAAGCAGTCAAATGAAAGGATTATCAAGAGGAGAGTACTTGTGTGGCAGTGATTCTGATTCAGTTAGTTTTAGTACAGTTATAGAAAAACAAATATAAAACAGAAATAAACTTGGGGTGTAGATGTGTTTGAGAGATGCTCAGCAAATAAATGTGCAGAGAACGAAGAGATACTGATTATGGACATTGCATAAGCAGAAGAGATTAGTTTAACGGACAGGTAATTATTACTTAATTTGGCGTATCATGGGCTGGAGTGCCTGCTTCTTTTCTGTTCTATGTTCCAAATAAATATTCCGAAGTGTGGAATTTTCTGGACTGAGATCTTCAAAAGTGGACTGCAAATAGTTACTCGGAGGTAAATACATATGAGAGCAATGGTAAAGTGCACAAGGGGTACAACACAGAGCTTACAACAGCAGAAGGGCTGGAACGGTTCAGAAAGTGAAATTAAAAAGAAAATTGGGAAGGCATGGAGCTGGTATGAAAAATATTGGCATGCAAAATCAAAAGGTTTAAGTATATGAAAGCACATATTATGAAAAATAAAATAGATGAACTGAGTGCAAACAGAATAACATATGCTGGTGGAACCCAGTGGGTCAGGCAGCATCTATGCAAAGGAATAAACAGTTGACGTTTTCAGGCTGAGACCCTTCACTGTGTTGGTAAATATAACCTGGTAGTCATTACAGTGAAGTGGGTGAAGAGCAACATTGAAGAGGTCGCGACATTCAGAGAGGATGTAACGAGGAGTAAATGGAGGTGTACCTTTGTTAATTAATGCTGATCCTACTGCAATAGAGAAGGATAGCCAACATTTAGGACATCCGGATGCAGAAGTGGATTGGGTGGAGATGAGAACCAATAAAAGCAAGATGGCACAGTGGCAGGGGTGTGCAAATCCACCAACTTTACGATAGAGTACAATGGAAAAAATAATGAGGGGCTGCTTGTTAACAAGACAATTAACAAGGTGGATTTCAATTTAAGTATGACTGAGAAAACTTGGATGGGCAAAGGTAGTTCAAATGAAGATCTCATAGTGTATTTAGGGCAGGTTCCTAAAATAGTACACTTTGGAGCCAATCAAGGCCAATCAGACAATGCCAGACATTGTATTGAGCAATGAGGTAGGATTAATTAATAAACACAGAGTAAATGTGCCCCTGTATAGCAGTGAATATAATACAATTGATTTTTATCTTCCATTTGAGTGAGCAAAGAATAAGTCCAAGGCTAGTATTTTAAAGTTAAGTAAAATCTAATATATGGGCAACAATGCGGACATTAAGCGATAGGATCAATCGATCAAGAAGCAGTAGAAGGTATTCAAGGGGATCTTAATGAATACACAGAATAGACACTTTCTAACAAGAAAGACTAATGTCACAGATCTACTAGTAATTAAAGCATCAGATATCATCAAATTTAACGAAAAAGAAGACAATGCTGTAACGATAGGTAGCAGGTCACAAAATCGGACTAAGAGGTTAATAAGGAGGTAAACAAAGTATAAGACAAAGAAGCTGCAAATATAAAAACCTAGTTTCTATAGATATTTTAAAAAGATAACATAAAAGAGTGAGCATTAATCCTTCACAAAGCACAATGGGGAATAAATAATTGAAAATGAGATGGCAGATGAATCAAACACTTACTTTGCATTTGTTTTACCACAGAGAATACAAGCATCATCCCTAAATAATCTGCAGTTCCCCCTTGTCCATTCTCTCCTTGTCCTCTGGGTGGCAGGGATTGTAGCATGAGGATCTGTCGGTGGTCTTGGTGGGTTACTGAAATGTATGATGTACTAGTGATGGGAATGAATGTTCAGGGAGTAAGGTGGCTGCTTTGACCCAGATGATGTGTTCTACCAGCATTGTTGGAATTGCACTCATCCAGGGAAGTAGCGTTGTTTATTGTGCAGAGGGGCTATCAATATTAGTATCTACATCTTAATCTGGGGATCCTCTAACTGATCTCTTCCTTAAGAAGCAATAGGTTACCTTTCTTGGCGTCTCCTTTGAATTGTTATCCACTTTATTTGGTTATTTATCTGTGAAGGTCCTTTGTGAGTTTGACTGTATTAAAAGTAATGTACAAAGGCCTAGACAGAATGGACACATTACCAATAATGGGAGAGTCTAGGACCTGAGGGTACTGCCTCAGAATAGAAGGATGCTCCTTTAGAACAGAGATGAGGAGGAATTTCTTTAGATAAAGGGTGGTGAATCTGTGAAATTCATTGCCACAGATGGTTGTGGAGGCCAAGTGATTGGGTATAGCATAGGTTGATAGGTTCTCGATCGGCAAGGGTGTTAAAATTTATGGGGAGAAGATAGGAAAGTGGGGTTGAGAGGGAAATAAATCAGCTATAATCGAATCATGGAGAAGATCTGACGGGCAGAATGGCCAAATTCTGCTCCTATGTTTTATGGTCTTTTAATTAAAAAAAATTAAAGATACTATAAAGTGTAAATCATGAATTGAAGGGAGGAAGGATCTCTGGAAAATTATGACAATTGAGAAGTTGTAATTAGCGAACCAGAGCAGCGGGCTAGCATGTTTTGGGTCCTGAAACTTCATTCCAGGGCCTTAAAATAATTAGCTAGAGAGATGGCTGATTATGCTGGTATTAATTGGCCAAAATTCCTAGGCTAATGAAAGGTTTAGCTGGGAAAATATGGAGAGTAAGTCCATTATACAGAAAGGGAGGGAGACAGCAAAAACTAGTTAGATAACAATATCTGTCACAAGGAAAAGGCCTCAGTGCATGATTCACTAAAGTAGGTAGATTTAGTTAGGAAAGCTAACAGAATATTGTTGTGTATTGCTGGAGGAACTGAATACAAAGAGATTATGCTTCAGTTATGAAAGAGGCTGGTGAAACCACATTTGGAGTACAATGCTTGGAGCATAGCTTTCCTTACTTAAGAAAAAAATGTTCATGTGTATTGTGAGGAAGATTCTCAAAGGATACAGATCTGGTAAAAGGTTAGGTGGAGAAATGGCAAATGGAGTTTGGTCACAAGTGTGAGAGGATGCATTGTGGGAGGTTAAATGCAAGAGGAAAGTATGCAATAAACTGGATGATCCATAGGAGCATTGATGTACAAAGAGATCTTGGGGTGCAAGTCCTGAAGGTAGCAACACAAGCAGATAGGGTGGAACAAAGTATTATGGCATGATTCCTTTTGTTGGTTGGGACATTCAGTATAAAGGAGGTGACAGGGGATTCAATAGTTAGGGGAACAGACAGGAAGTTTTGTGGATGTGAAAGAGACTCTCGGATGGTACGTGGCCTCCCAGCTGCCAAGGTCAGGGATGTCTCAGATTGGGTTCACAGCATTCTTCAGGGGAATGGTGTGCAGCCAGAAGTTGTGCTACATATTGGTACTAATTATACGAGCAGGAAAAGGGATGAGCCCCTGAGAAGAGAATATTGAAAGCTAGGTAAGAAGCTGAAAAGCAAGATCTCAAGGATAGCAATCTCTGGATTGCTGCCTGTGCTACATAAAGTGAGGGTAAGGATACGATGATTTGGCTGCTGAATATTTGGTTGAGGAATTGGTGCAGGGAGCATGGTTTCAGATTTGTGGATCATTAGGATCTCTTCCGGAGAAGGTAGGACCTGTACAAAAGGGATGGATTACACTGGAATGAATGGGAGGGGAAACCAATATCCTTGCAAGCATGTTTGAGGATAGGGGATGATAGAGTTTAAACTAGTTTGAAAGGGGTTTGGGAACCAGATGGTAAGTCGGAGAATGGGGAGGTTAGTGTCAAGGAACATGCAGAGAGTCTGTGAGGAGGATAGTCAGTGGAGAGGGCCTAATTGCAGTAGGTTGGATGGGTTGAGATGTGTCTATTTTAATGCGAAAATAAACAAGAACAAGGGTGTCTAACTTGGATAATGGATTAGTGCATGGAATTATGACATTGTAGCAATTACAGAGACTTAGCCAACACAAAGATAGGAATGGCTGCTGGATGTTCCAGGGTTTAAATGTTTGAAAAGGGACAGGAAGGGAGGTAAAAGAGATGGGAGATTGCCATGACTGATCAGGGATACTATCACAACTGCAAAAAGGGAGGATGTTGTGGAGGGATCGTTCACTGTGTTTGTGTGGGTTTAAGTCAGAGCAATAACTCTCTTGGGTGCATTCTATAAATCTCAACAAAACAACAGACACTGAGAAGCAGAATGGAAGACAGATTTTGGAAAGGTGCAAAAGGTTTAGATGGAGTGGAATTTGTCAGATGTGTCCAAGAAGTATTCCTATCACAATATGTAGACAGGCCTATTAGAGGAGAGACCATTCTGGATCTGGTACCAGACAACAAACCTAGTCAGGTGTCAGATCTCTTCCTGGGTGAGCATTTTGGAGAGAGTAAGCACAACTCCCTGACCTTTACCATAGCTTTGAAATGGGATAAGAGGAGACAATATGGGAAAGTACTTAATTGGGGGGAGGGCGAATTATGATTCTATTAGACAGGAACTTCGGAGCATATATTGAGAGTGTTTGTAATCAGAGAAATGCTCAGCAGAAATGCATAAGTTATTTAGGGAGAACTTGCATAGGGTTCTGGATGGGTTTGTTTCATTGAGGCAGGGAAAGGATAATAGGGTGACGGAATCATGTTTGACAAGAGATCTTGAATAGCTAGTCAAGAGGGAGAAAGAAGCATACTACAGCTTTAGGAAGCAAGGATCAAAGAGGGTTCTGGAGAGTTACAAGGTTCAAAGGTCCAACTGAATGTCAGAGAAATGTATACAATATACATCCTGAAATGCTTTTTCTTCGCAAACATTTATGAAAACAGAGAAGTTCCCCAAAGAATGAACGGCAGTTAAACATGAGAACCCCAAAGTCCCCCCCCCCCCCCCAGCTCCTAGATACCTAAGAAGGAGCTTAAGAATGGATTTAGGAGTGTTAGAAGGGAACATGAGAAGGGCTTGATGAGCGAGTTTAAATAACATCCCAAGATATTCTTCTACATATGTGTGAAGATCAGAAGGATGACTATTGTCAAGGTAGGACCTATTTAGGGATAAAAGAGGAAACATGCCTGGAGTTGGAGAAGGTAGTGGAGGTTTCAGCAACTCATCAGTAAGAGGGACCTTGATGAAGGTGCGAATAGCAGAGATTTACTATTATGCTGAAACACATCAATCTTAAGAAAGCGGATGTGCTAGAACTTTTGAAAAATAATTATGATGTGCAAGTCCCCGGAGTTAGATGCGATATACACCAGGGTACTATGAGAGAGAAAAGACTGCTTCGCATCCCTGTGGAAAATGTGGGTTTTCTGCAGGTCCTCTGGTTTCCTCTCACAGTTCAAAAACTTACTGGTCAATGTAATTGGTCAATGTAAATTGTCCTGTGATTGGGGTCAAGGGTTAAATTGGGGGTTGCTGCGCAGTGTGGCTCGATAGGCCAGAGGGGCCTATCTCTAAATAAAAAGTTATTTCCTTCAGTGGGAAAGTCAAGAACTAGATCTCACTGTTTAAAAGTAAGAGGTCATCCCTATCAGTCAGAAATTAGATTTTTTTAATAAATGTGTTGAAACTTTGAATGTCACCTCAGCAGAGTGTGGAAGCAGAATATAGTATTTGAATATTTTTAAGAAAGAGGTAGACAGAATCGTAAGTAAGAGGCTGAAAAGTTATCAAGGTTGACAGGGTTGCAGATCCATGATGTTATTGAACAGCAAACTCTGCTTGTGACCTAACTACCTGCTCCCAATTAGTAAGTTTGCACGTTTGTAAGTAGAACCTATAAGGATGAAAAGGAGAGTAGCAACTGGATTCCAAAGGGATTCAGTGGCAGGAGGCAAACACAGTTAACGGGAGTTTTAGTGATAAACCACTGCCAATGAGCGTTCACTGGGGTCAGAACTAAAGACTTTTGTAATCTATGTAAGTGATTTGACTACTTACAGGTGGCATGATAAAGATGCTTAAGGGTGACGCAGAAAATCTGATTGACCATAAAGAGGTAGTCTGCAAAAAGCTATAGACCTTTTGCAAACACGAGGAAATCTGCAGATGCTAGAAATTCAAGCAACACACACAAAATGCTGGTGGAACGCAGCAGGCCAGGCAGCATCTATAGGAAGAAGTATTGTCGACATTTCAGGCTGAGACCCTTCGTCAGGACTAATTGAAAGAAGAGATAGTAAGAGATTTGAAAGTGAGGGGGGAGGGGGAGCTCTGAAATGATAGGAGAAGACAGGAGAGGGAGGGATGAAGCTAAGAGCTGGAAAGGTGATTGGCAAAAGGGATACACAGCTGGATAAGGGAGAGGATCATGGGATGGGAGGCTGAGGGAGAAAGAAAGGGGGAGGGGAGCACCAGGGGGAGATGGTGAGCAGACAAGGAGTTATTGTGAGAGGGACAGAGAGGAAAAAAAGGGGAATAAATAAATAAGAGGGATGGGGTAAGAAGGGGAGGAGGGGCATCAATGTTCATGCCATCAGGTTGGAGGCTACCCAGACACAATATAAGGTGTTGTTCCTCCAACCTGAGTGTGGCTTCATCCTGACAGTACAGGAGGCAATGGATTGACATCAGAATGAGAATGGGATGTGGAATTAAAAGATGAGGCCACTGGGAGATACTGCTTTCTCTGGCGGACAGAGCATAGGCGTTCAGCGAAACGGTCTCCCAGTCTGCGTCTGGTCTCACCAATATATAGAAGGACACACCGGGAGCACCGAACGCAGTATACCACACCAGCCGACTCACAGGTGAAGAGTCGCCTCACCTGGAGGGACTGTCTGGGGCCCTGAATGGTGGTGAGGGAGGAAGTGTAAGGGCAGGTGTAGCACTTGTTCTGCTTGCAAGGATAAGTGCCGAGAGGGAGATCGAAGGGAAGGGATGGGGGGGGGGGGGGGAATGAATGGACAAGGGAGTCCCGTGGGGAGCGGTCCCTATGGAAAGCAGAAAGGAGGGGGAGTGAAAGATGTGCTTGGTGGTGGGATCCCGTTGGAGGTGGCAGTTGGGTAGAAGTTAGCTGGGCAGAAAAGTGGAAAATGGAATTTAATCTACGGAAGTGTGAGATAACGCCTTTTGGGGGGGGGGTGCTACAAGGTAGGAGAATACACAATAAATGGCATTATACTTAAGAGTGGTGTGGAGAAACTAAAGGACTTTAACATATGTTCACAGGTCTTCATGCCAGCAGCACATTAAAGTTATTAAAATAACATGCTTTCCAATATTATACAATGAACAGAATATGAGAGAAGGGAAGATACAGAACTGCTGTATTAAACATTTATTGGGCCTTAGCATGAGCAATGCATATGGCTCTTGGTCATCCCCTCATAGGAAATGTGACTGCACTGAAGAAAGTGCAGAGGATATTTATAAGGATGTTGCTAAGACTTGGAATTTTTAACTCTGAGGAAAACAAACCCCGCCCCCCCCCCCCCCCCCCATTCAGTAGGGTTTATTTTTTGGTCAGAGGAAGCTGAGGGGAAATTTAATTAATGAATATAAAATTAGTTTGTGCATGATGGGCTGAATGGCCTCCTGAATTATTCTTTTATTATGATGCCATGATTGCACTTGCTGCCCTATTAGTTTAAAATTTTGAGAATGTACATCACAAGTCACACAGTAACAAGACTGAGGATGGTTATACAGTATTAAGCACATTAGAAGACACGTGGTTTTCATTTCATGAACCCATACATAACCCTGTTATGCCAATCACAGGACCTGGTTCAAACCAGCTGTGCTTTCTGGTTGGAAGACTGATGCTGCTGACAGCTTCCACAAAATATTAAACACTCAAAAGCTTGCACTACTTCAAGTAAGTCCACTCATTCAAAATGTGGCAACTAGGACCAAAGGCAACCAGCTTCATTTCGTTTGATGTGTATGGTTTCTTAGATGTCAATCTACATTAGTACTTACCTGCCCTGAAAAGTTAATGGACATGTTTGAAGTGACAACTATCTTAAAATGCAATATGTTACAACCTGTAAGTGCATCTAAGAGACAAATCATCAAAAGTTATAATAATTAAAGGCAAACACTTTATTTTCCAATGGTCGAACTAAGTTGTAGTTTGAAGTGACAATTAATAAAAATGCAATATGTTACAACCTGTAAGCACATCTAAGAGACAAATCATCATAAGTAATGATAATGAAAGGCAAACACTTTATTTTCCTGTGGTTGACCTAAGTTGTAGTTCAATGTCTGTGTGTTGATCAAATAAAATGGCTGTATTCTCATGTAATTTCTTTAGCTTGTTAAATTACAGTAGATGTCATTGTACAAAGCTCTGTTTCCTTTGATGTTTTATAAGACAGACACTCGCTGCAGCGGCTTAGATAACTGAAGTAAAGTTTTTCTCCTTAGAAGTACTTGTTCTCCAGGTGAGATTACTATAATATTTTTGCTAATGAAGTATCCACAACAAGCAGAGGTCTACCTGCTGCTGAACTTGTCAGCAGTTGTTCTGGGTCTTGTGCTAATTTTTACAGCTCTAAGCAGAGCAAAAACTGCCTATTCTAAGAAACTGCCATTTGAGTATTGGCACACTTCCAAATAATTTTGGAATCTGGGTCAGCTGTATTAAGTAGTTAAACAAAGGTTTATAATATTCATACTGATTATGTCCTTTTATAGGAAATGGTTCAATTTTTGTTTTCAGTGCTGACATATTGATTGGAAACATCAAGTATTACCCCCCCCCCCCCAGATGTTGCTTGACCATCTGTGTTCCTCCAGCACACTGCTTATTGCTCCAGATTCCAGCATCTATCTGCAGTTTCTTGTGTCTAGGTTTTGAACATGTCCCTATAAGGTCTCAGCAAAAATATTTATGAACCACAATTATTTTATTTCTTTTATGTGTTGAGTCAATTTACACTGCACGATATAAACCAAGCTTTACATTTTGCAACATGGTCAATTACATGACATGATTTTATTCCAGATTCAGTGCAAAGCAATTTCTGCATCAACAGTCCTCTATAGTCTTAAGAAATCTGAAATACGATTAATACTTGTTTCCTTGAAGGCTCATTGGTATAAAAGCTCGGAGAGTTAGCTGCACTTAGCCAGGTATAGTCTATATGTAATATCAATGGATAGGAAAGGATCTAAATAAATGCAGCTTCCTAGAAATTTGGACATGCAGCACTTTGGCTTAGCATCTGTCTGAAACACTTTGTTTTAGAGTGGAATATTATTACATTTAATTATATCTCACTGGAAATTCAATCAGTCACTGTGGTTTCCTTGTAAGTCATGCAGAAAAGACATTACCTATCCATTGCTTCCACTTCAGGCCACCTACTTCAAACAGGAGCTCTAGCCTTAGCAAGTCCCATTACTCACCACCTCTTTATTAACCTCTTGCCTCCAAACTAACCCTCCATGTAGCAAACCTTCAAACTCAATGACTGTTTTGCTCCCTTTGCCAATTGCCAGTATCCTTGCACCCACCCCACCCAAATCAACAGGCCTGTTGGCTCTGGCCTGCAACTAAAGCACTGGAATTGCACTAGGCCGGGGGTCGGCAACCCGCGGCTCCGGAGCCACATGTGGCTCTTTTACGTCTGTGCTGCGGCTCCCTGTTGCTTTGGGAAATAATTGGTTGTGGCGACCCTTTTCCTGGCACATCCGAACCGACTCACAATAAGATAGCCTACGGGGGTTTGCGAGCACAGAGCTTTGGAGCCTCTGCGCCATGGGGGGGGGGCAGGTTGAGGGAGGCTTAAAAGTGAGGCTGAAGATTTCGAATAAAGTTTTTTTCCTTCGACTGCAGTTACCGACTCCGTGTCGTAATTTTAGCGCTGCGTGTAGCACACCGCTACATGGTCAGTATTTAATTAATATGTATTTTATGTTAGTTTGTTAGTTTTTGAAATGTAAATCTAAATTTGAAGATTATGGTGATCTTGTACAATCTAAATAAGACGTTGTGGCGACGCATTTCCTGACACATCCGAACCGGCTCACAATTAGCCAGCGTTCAGGCTAAGGGAGATAGCCTACGGGGGTTTGTGAGTACGTGTCTTTTGCAGCATCCGCGCCCATGGGGGGCGGGTTGAGGGAGGCTTAAAAGCAAGGCTGTTTAGTTCGAATAAAGCTATCTTTGACTGCAGTTTACTGACTGCGTGTAGCAACCGCTACAACGTGTTTTTATCGCTGGCTGTCCAGAGGGGAGGTGCTGAAACGCTTTGTCGCGCGTCTGGAAGAAGTGAAAACTTTCCTGGGCAGCAAAGGGCTCAACTTTCCTGAGCTGGAACAGCCAGAGTGGCTGGAAAAGCTACACTTCATGGTAGACATGACAGCGCACCTGAACACGCTGAACACAGCTCTTCAACGGGGTAAGGACGTACAGCCCTGCACATGTTGGAGGATGTTTTGCATTCGAGCGCAAGTTGACGTTGCTTGCCAGAGATTTACAGAAAGGCACATTGTCTCACTTCCCCAATTTGAGAGAGTTCAAACAATGTCACGACATGATAAATTCGGAGTATTTACATTCTGCAATCATCGCAATGCAAACATCGTTTGGGAAACGCTTCTGTGAGTTCAGAGAGGAAAAAAACACATTATCCTTCCCGGTCACTCCCCTAAGCATCGATCCATCCCTACTGAATACGACTGCATTGTCAGGTGTGAGTCAACCTGAAGAAGTATGATAAATATTTTAATTGCGTATTATTTTACGTATATTCATATGTTTTCATTGTTCAGTGAAATATTCCTTTTATTTTTCAGGTTGACAGCTGGCTGACGTTATTTTTGGTTTGCTGCTGGCGGCAAATTTAAGTTTGGCGTTTTTCATAAATACAAGAAGGACTCAAATAGACGTTGAGTATTTTACTTAAAAGTAACCTTCAACCCAACGTCTTTTTTTCGGAGTTCAAAATGTTTTTGTTGCATGCAGAAATGTAATTTCGTTTTCTCTGCAGGAGTTCATCAATTTCATAAATGCAACACATTATAGTTTATTTATACATAGCATAAAGGCAAAACAAAACGTTGTATGCAGTGTTATTTCATTTTAAATGTCAAACGGGTTTTGCGACTCCCAGTGTTTTCTTTTCTGTGGGAAACGGGTCCAAGTGGCTCTTTCAGTGGTAAAGGTTGCTGACCCCTGCACTAGGCAATAACACCACCTGACATTCAGTGTAATTCGAAGCTGCTGCTTCTTCTCTTCTTAAATCCCTTTGATATTGCAGGCTATTCTCTCCTTTAATTTCAGTTCTGTTGCATCATTCCTTCTTAATTCCACACCTACCTCATACTGCTTCGACATCTTATTGCCTTCAGTCTTTCTCCTTTCAGTTTAAAGCAGTCATTTCTGATGTAGTGACAGGCTCTAAATCTACATTATACAGTGGCATGCAAAGGTTTGGGCACCCCTGGTCAAAATTTATGTTACCATGAACAGCTAAGAGAGTAAATGATCACCTGATTTCCAAAAGGCACGAAGTTAAAGATGACACATTTCTTTAATATTTTAAGCAAGATTACTTTTTTATTTCCATCTTTTACAGTTTCAAAATAACAAAAAAGGAAAAGGGCCTGAAACAAAAGTTTGGGCACCCTGTATGGTCAGTACTCAGTAACACCTCCTTTGGCAAGTATCACAGCTTGTAAATACTTTCTATAGCCAGCTAAGAGTCTTCCAATTCTTGTTTGGGGGAGTTTCATCCATTCTTCCTTGCAAAAGGCTTCTAGTTCTGTGAGATTCTTGGGCTGTCTTGCATGAACTGCTCTTTTGAGGTCTATCCACAGATTTTCAATGATATTTAGTTTGGGGGACTGTGAGGGCCATGGGAAAGCCTTCAGCTTGTGCCTCTTGAAGTAGTCCATTGTGGATTTTGAGGTGTGTTTAGGATCATTATCCTGTTGTAGAAGCCATCCTCTTTTCAGCTTCAGCTTTTTTACAGACAGTGTGATGTTTGCTTCCAGAATTTGCTGGTATTTAATTGAATTCATTCTTCCCTCTCCCAGTGAAATGCTCCCCATGCCACTGGCTGCAACACAAGCCCAAAGCATGATCAATCCGCTCCCGTGCTTAACAGTTGGAGAGGAGTTCTTTTCATGAAATTCTGCACCCTTTTTTCTCCAAACATACCTTTGCTTATTGTGGCCAAAATTCTTCTCATGACTCTTCCACGAAGGTCATACTTGTGCAGGTGTCGCTGCACAGTAGAACAGTGCACCACCACTCCAGAGTCTGCTAAATCTTTTGCAGACTCTGTCTTTTGCAGTCAAACAGGGATTTTGATTTGCCTTTCTAGCAATCCTACGAGTAATTCTCTCGGAAAGTTGTCTTGGTCTTCCAGACCTCAACTTAACCTCCACCATTCCTGTTAACTGCCATTTTTTAATTACATTACAAACTGAGGAAACGGCTACCTGAAAACGCTTTGCTATCTTCTTATAGACGTCTCCTGTTTTGTGGGCATCATTTATTTTAATTTTCAGAGTGCTAGACAGCTGCTTAGAGGAGCCCATGGCTGCTGATTGTTAGGACAAGGTTTGAGGAGTCAGGGTATTTATAAAGCTTTGAAATTTGCATCACTTGGCCTTTCCTAATGATGACTGTGAACAAGTCATAGCTCTAACAAGCTAATTAAGGTCTGAGATCTTGATAAAAGTTATCTGAGAGCTCAAATCTCTTGGGGTGCCCAACTTTTGCATGGTGCTCCTTTCCTTTTTTTTCACTCTAAAATTGTATAAACAAAAATAATACACAAATCTTGCTTAAAATGTTGAAAAGAATGTCTTATCTTTAACTTTATGAGTTTTGGAGATCAGTTCATCTTCCACTCACTTAACTATTCACAGTAACAGAAATTTTGAGCAGGGGTGCCGAAACTTTTGCATGCCACTGTACTCTTTTGATGTTATCCAAAGGCTCTGACTCACTTTCCTTTGTAGACTGGTCCCCAGCACTTTGTGCTTTATGATGCCATACAACTGATCTACAAGAGCTAAACTTAGTGAAGAACAATGTCAAATAAAGGCTATGCTATCCCAACACTTTTACTCCTTTTTTGTTGTTGTTGTAGAGCTGCAACTTACCTCCAACAAACCTCTCATGGAAGTGGAGCTTATCTTCAGAACTACTGGGTAACTATTCAAGATCCAAGATCACTTCAGTGTCAATAGAACATAACAGATGCATTTTTATACACACTGTCAACTCATTCATTTAAGTACAACAGAGGTCTTGTATCACAGTATCTGAATGTATAATACTGGCCTCTGATGATAAATGTTTACCAGTGAGATCTAAAATATTTGGAAATTGGTGATAAAATTCTCCAACAATTAGTCAGCAGAGTTTTTGATTAACTGAGGACAAGGGTGACTTTGCACTCTCATCAAACAGTACAGATCAGGCACAGAGTAAAGCCCTCTCTGCACTGTCGTAACCAAAACACCCAGTACAGAGACTACCCAAAATATAGTCCTGTTACTGGGTAAAGTAAGAGTCCAAGAAGTGCACAGAAGTGCAAGAGTAGTGCTGCACTAGACTGTAATATGTGTGTACGGGTCTGAGGTTGCTATTATATAACTCTAGGGTATACATTAGAGGATAAGGATTTGCCACTATGTAATATAAGGGTACAATAGTGGTAGCTACTGTTCTGTCATTGTATATACAGTACTGGTGAGCAAGTGACTCTCTCTACTAATCCACTGGTATAGTAAAAGTAGGTACAGGTTTTCAAAAACAAAATGTTGGAGGAACTCAGCAGGTCAGGCAGCATCTATGGAAAATAATAAAGAGTCGATGTTTTGGATAAAAATTCAAAGGACTATGTTCAGTCTAAGGTAGCAAATGTAAAGCAGTGCTTCAAAATAGGAACAAATATATCTTCAATATCTGTTTTTCTGCAAACCACAATATTTCTGTTCAGTACCGAGAACAGTACATGGAACAATATTAAAAAAAAGTCATAAAAGCAGCAAATGCAAAAATGCTTTATGTGCAGAAGAAAGGTTACTTTGTTTTTCTGTCTGCCTTGGTAAGGCACATATTTGTCTGTCTTTTAAGGGAATAATTTTACTCCATTCCAACATCAGGGAGTCGCTCACACAAAATAAACTGAACCTATGAGTGCATTCTGTACATAATTTTCCAACCAGAGTAGTTTTAAACAGAAATAAGATGGGGTTTTATTATTTACACTAATAATCATGCAAAGATTCTCCCTCCACCCTCTACTTCTCTAATGGAATTCTTTGCCACAGGCAGCTATGGAGGCCAAGTCTTTACGTATATTTAAGGCAGAGGTTGACAGATCCTTGATTGGTCAGGGCATGAGGGCATTCGGAGAGAAGGCGGGTGATTGGGGCTGAGAGGAAAATTGGATTAGCCGTGATGAAATGGTGGAGCAGACTCAATGTGCTGAATGGCCTAATTCTGCTCCTATATCTTATGGTCTAATGGTAATATTTAAATATATTCTTTTAGCTGTGTGTGACTCTAATCAATTACATCTGAGTTTTTTTATGAGAAGTAACTATGGCCTCACTACTTATCAGATGCTCTGCAGAAACAATGCAGCATTCTGAAAGCACTATAAAGTATTGAATCAATAAAGTTTCTTTGTATAAAAATAGGTAGGTTGTCTTTCAGTGATCCTCTCTCTGTGGTAATTAGGAATAAGAGGCTAAATTCACCACAGAAGCACAGGTTACCTTTGTGTAAATACCTTCACAGAGAACCAGAAAAACTTGGAATGGCAAACTTCCAGCAAATATGAAGAATTGCTGCTTTATAATAATGTACTGGTTAATTTCAAAGGTAACTTGCTACTTTAATTGAGCTTTTGTTTTTGGGTGAATGGTACTATAACAGATTACCAAATCAATGCACATTTAGTTTTCCCAAGATGTAAATGTGTTTTCTCCATACAGTTTTCTGTTCATGCAGTTACTAGTGTAATGTTGGAATGTGAAGCATTAGGTCTGTATCTTGTAACAGATGTGTTCTTCTGTCTGTCATTATAAGTCATATTCCTGGAAAGGTTTTGTGATTACTTGGACACACTTCATGTATATTTGTTCAGACATGCATTCTCCTTTGAATCTTGAGTCCTCGTTAAAATATACAGGAGCACCCTGGTTACGAATAGCCTGACCTGTGGAAATCCAGCTTTGTGCAACTTCTCCTAAGCATTTTTAATGAATTTATCAAACTACTAAATAATCAGTTTTATGGAATTCATTAATGACTGAATACATTATACAGCATATTCCATTAGTTTAACAATGGGTGGAATTAGGGTGATTAATCAATGAAATTAAAGAATTACACAAGTTTGTAGAATGATATAGTGTGGGTAGCTATAGACATGGATGGATGGAAGATGTGCCAACATCAACTTGACACTCATCAGCTTCTAAAAGCAGTATCACTTGCAGTTTCATATCCAACATGCTTTTCCTAGACACCTTAGATATACTACCTCACTGGTAGTTGCAATCGGTTTTTCCAGACATTATGGGTGAGGGAAAAAATGGAATAAATTGGCGAGGGAGCAGAGTGTGAACTAATACGTGATTGGCTGTGAGGGGCTCAGAGCATATGTAAAACACTCTCACTGGCTGACTGAATGTTTACTGTAATGGCAGCTGCTCGAAGCTTTTAGTGTTGTTTAGATCATTTTTGAAATTTAAAAATTTCACACAGAATTGAATAACCACATTGCAACAAATCAGTGCTATCCAAGGTTTTAGAGTGTATATTTAAATGGATGAAGATGCAGATGGTCTTATCAGCATGGTTTCAGACAACACAACAATTGGTGGAATTTTGGATATTGAAGATGTCACATGATACAGTACGAATCAGAATAGATAAACAGTGCAAAAAAATGGAAGAATGAAGTGGTGTTCATGGGTTTATGGATTGCTTAGAGATCTGATGACAAAAGGAAAGAATATATCGATCACTTGGTGGAGAAATAGCTCTTAATATTTAATCCAGACAAATATCACTGGACAACAAAGATTTTGCTTCCTGAATACCTTTGGATGTATCTTATGAATTTTGGGCTACTGATCATGAAATCACCATGAAACTTCCCTATCATGTACCATTTTTAAAATAAACTTATGTATATTATTTCAATTCATAATTCAAGTCAATTAAAATGTGGCCTACAATATAAGCTGGAAAGTTTCCTATCTTGTCCAGGCATGCTTGGGCAGGACAGGTTTTAGTAATAATTATTGGGTTCAGGATTGTAAGGATGGAATTTTCTATCACCAGGCACAAAAATTTCTATGAAGGATTTTGATACTTGAGACAGATGCTTCCCAGAATAACTGATGTCAAGATTAAGGAAACCACTTTTGTTGGTCCGTAAGTCATCAGTGATAAGCAATTTGAAGAATTTCTAGTGGGACTGGAGAAAATAACATGGAAGGCATTCAAGTAAGTTGTTGAAATGTTTCTCAGCATCTACAGAGCACCAAACTACATACAGCTGGTTGAAAGCATGCTTCAAGCATATAAAACCATGAAATGCAACATGTCACTAATGATTGATTTTCTGCACTCTCACTTAGACTTCTTCCCTGCAAATCTTGGTGCTGTTAGTGATAAGCATGGTGAAAGGTTTCACCAGGACATTGCGATCATGGAGAAAAGATACCAGAGCAACTGGAATCCATCAATGCTGGTGAATTATTGTAGGACACTTAAGCAAGAAGTCTCAGACATTGAGTACAAATGAAAATCATTAACAAAATATTTTTAACTTAGTTGAACTACTGCAAAGCATCAGCACCATTATGCAATTAAACACATTATCTTCAATAAAAGTTAATTTGTTCTTTCTCCAAATTCCTACGTAATACAAGTAGTCTGAAATTATATTTGTGTTCACCTTCAAGTAGTCTATCATAAACAAAAAAAAATTCCGAGGAAGCAACACTTTGAAAAAAATTGTTGTCCAGTGTATTTGATGTATTTTGGGGATCAAATGCAAATAGAAAGTATACAGTAAATGACAGGACCCTTAGGAACAATGATGTTTAGAGAGATCTTGTGGTAAAATTCATTGCTCCTTGATATTGGCAGCTCAAGTGGATAGTGTGGTAAAGAAGGTGTACAGCATGTTTGTCTTCGGTCAGGGCAATGAGCTTAAAATTTGCGAAGGTGACGGCTGGACAAACTTGGATTGTTTTTATTGCAGTATGGGAGACTGAGGGGAGATGCAGTAAGAAGTATTTAAAGTGAGAGGCATACATTGATAGATGGTCAGAATCCTTTTTCTATGATGGAAATATCAAATATTAGAGGCCATAGGTTTAAGGTGAAAGGGGAAAGATTAAAGGAAATTTACGAAGTATGATACTTAGACAGTGCGGCAGGTATCTGGACTGCACTGGCAGTGAAGGAGGTAGAAGCAGATATTATAACAATGTTTAAGGAGTATTTAGACAGGTATATGAAAAGAGAGAACAGAGGGATATGGATTTTGCCCAGCCAGTTAGGATTAGCATCACGGTCAGTGCAAACATCGTTGGTTAAGGAAAGAGTGCAAATCAAAATTAGGAAGGGAATTTGTCTACCTTAGACAAAACATCATGTAAGAGGAAGAATGACATAGGTGGTGAAACAATGAGGAGTGGTGTGTGTGAGGGGGACTCCCAGTTAGGAACTTCCACATCCTGAGAAGAAGAGTTATCTGCTTGGTATTCAAAAGAACTTAAGGCCAGCTGGAGAATAGGCCTAGCTCATGCCAATGAAAAGATTCTCCCCACAAAGTGGATGATCAGTCTTGAAGAAAATCTTGCTAGTCCTAAAGATTGGAGTACTTCTGACACAGTTTTTAGCCCTCCAGGAATGGAAGCTATCGTCACTGTACCACAGTTTCACACTTGCTTGTTGTTTGCAATATTTAAATATGAAACCTTTCACTTTTCATATTACTCTGGAGGTTTTGTGCACCCCGGTACCTACAATAGAACACCAGACACCACATTTTTACACTTAATATGTCAATTAGTAATGAGACAATTGAGATGCTTAAATGAAATTAAATTAAATCATTCTGTTATGAGTAAACAATAGCTGGAAACACAGAAATCGAAAATAAAAGCCATTTGCTTACAATATTTACAAAAATACAAAAAGTTATGATTCCTAATACATCTGAGTTTAGTCAGATACTTTAATCATTATGTTGCTGCTGTTTCTCAAACACTAATTCCACTTGTGGTCTTTTCATTTCACCTTGTTAAGGTAGTTATGATTTGAATAAGAATGTATTATTCAGAATCTGCTCGGTCGAGTGGTGTGCTAAATTTATTGGGTTCATGTTTTAATAATTCCTGAAATAACTTTATTGTTCTATCAAAAGCATTCTTGCATATCTCCCACTGTGCCAAGATCATTTTCTATTTATTGCAGAAATTCTCCATTTACTCAAGAGACACTGAGCCAGAAGGAAGGATGTTAGAAATTAAGTGAAATTAAGTTAATTAATTAATTGGATATTTAAAAATGCATGACAACAGCAGGTTTGACATGTTAGTCTCTAAGAAAAGTATCTAAATTTTGGGTATCCTTAATTAGATAAATTAGGTTTTAAATAATGTGTAAAAACTCTCAATCATTGAAAAAGAAATTTAATACATTAACAGTTGAATGGCTCATTATTATTTTCTGAAGGTCAGTATGTGGGTAACTTATTTGGGGGATAACATTCCTCAAATACACCCATTTAGACATGGAAACATCTCAATAACATGGATGATAAAGGAACATGTTTGCTAGAACTGAACCTGCATCTATACCTAACATCTTTCAATTTAGATTAAGACTACTTAGAGTAAAAAGTACCTTAATAGTGGGAGATCTGTCATTTTTAAAAAGCAGTATTCCTAGCTAATTTCATTTTATAACTCATTCCTATGTAAGATAAGTTTCTATGATATAATTTTGATGTACCAAAAGAAAAATCAGTGTGTTCTCTGTGTATTGGTGTAAAGGATGAACATTCCAACTAATGGTCTGTGAAGGATTGTCCGTGCAAAACATGTATTTTTCTTAAAATTATTTCAGGACCAAGAAGAGGAGAATACTTCAGGCAAGCCACTGGTGAGATTGCCTCAAATAGTCTGTCTCCTCTGAGCCTCAATCAGTCAAAAAAAAATCAACTCAAAAATTCCATCTATCATTGATATTAAATATCTAATGATGTTTGATAATTTGGTAGTCTCTTCCATGAGACTATCATAGGCAAAGTATTCATCATCACTGAGCAAATTACAAGGAGCATTGCGACAAGAAATCAACATCCATCATTAAGGACCCCTATCATCCAGGCCACATTCTCGTCTCACTACTACCATCTGGAAAGGAGATGCAGCAGCCTTGGGTTCCGCACCACCAAGTTTAAGAACAGTTATTAGCCTTCAACCATCAGGTTTCTGAACCAACTTTGAACCAATTCTACACCCTATTGACTCACTTTTATGAATTTTACAAAAACATACTTTGATAATAAATTTACTTTGAACTTTGATGATAAGCACACAGTATTTGAGAAATACCATAAATGATATGTATGTACAAAACTATTTCCCTGTGAATGTTTAAATGGAATTTACTCAGACCAAAGTATTTGACTAACCGGAATTTCATTTTTGAGAGCCAACTAATGGTATCTTTCAGCCATTCGGAAGATTTCTTTTATAGTTTCAGGAAATACCCTTTGTACCAGAACTCATCAGTTCCACTATAAAGGAACTGTATTATTAATTCAGTTTGTTTTCTCCACAGACATTCCTTAAACTACTGGGCAATCAAACATTTTCTTTTTTATTTCGGCTCTCTCCAACAGCTCTGAACTACATATCACAGCTTTTATATGTCTGGTTGTTTCCTCCTTCTTCATCTACCCTCATTAGCCAACCAACCTGAAGGCTTTGTTAAGAGCACTTTACCACTATAATGGTGGCCTCATTCTGTCAGAGATAGTTCCTTTGTCCGATCCATTCTATCCACATTCCCTGTGTCTTATTTCACCAGTTCTGACCAAGGGACTTGACCTGAAACATCAATTCTCAATTCTGTCTGACCTCCTGAGTGCATCAGCATTTTCTGTTTTTACTTTAGACTTCCAGCCTCTGAAATTTTATTTTACTTTCAGATATATTTTAAATATGCAATTTTGTTTCTCCGTGAGAAATACATCAATTTATCATGTGGAATTCTGCCGTGATACTTTAATCCAGAGGCCACTGCATACTGTAATTCCTACAAACGTTTGTAGTTGCAGAATTTAGCAGAAAAAGGATGAAATATGTAAAATGGAAAGAATATCTAAAGAATTGGAGTTTTAACTTCTCCTCAATTTTGAAAGTATTTCAACTAATAAGTATGCAGTAAATGAATATTCCACAATAATTTTGTTGTAACTTCGAGTTAATTATTTCTGAGATAGCATATTATACCATGAGCTAAGTTACCACCATTCATGTAAAATATTTTTCATTCAAAATGCTGGCAATTCAGTGCTTCAGCCTTTAGTCACACTTTAGGAGTTTAGACAATTAGGGCATGACTAGATTCTTTACAGAGATTCATTCATCATATTGGTATTTCAGAAGGTTAATGTACAGATTTTGAGGACCTTGACGAATGAACTCTTTTGATGAAAGAAAATGAGTAGTTGTGAATTTCACAAAAGCTTTTTAAACAGTGCTTCTCGTGACCTAATCTGACTCATACTGCATTACTTCCCATCTTCAATGACACCAGGAATTATCATCCTCTTCCTATGTTATAGAATTTAACTGTGATAAAATATGTTCCGGGGGAAGACAAGCAACACATGTCAAATAATACGGCTTTCACATCCTACACAGATGATGCTGAATAACTGCATAAACTTGCATTCTGAGCTCCTGCTGAGCTCATTCTTTGCTTGCCAGTCAGGATTTTCTTGATCAATATACTGTAAAATCAATAACACAGTCCATACCTCTTCTCTTTTGTTTTGAGGGAAGTACTCTCCAGTCTGCATAAAAAGGTAGAAAAATACATGAATGCTTTATCTTTGTTGAGAAATATACACACGCACACACACACACACACACACACATACAAATTTACAAACCCATATATTTCATTCTAGATGCAAAAAAATCATTGATCCTATCGAAAGCTTTTCTCCTGCAATTTTTCTCCAAAGCCAGAATTAGTAAAAAGCATTCCCAGACAGTCTTGCATATATCTCAGTGATCATCTCAATCACTCTAACTAAAATGCTTTGGAAGTATCTAATTTATAGTAAAATAGGAGCAGTTATGCCTGCAACTTTACCACTACTTTTTTTTCTTTATGCTCATTATTTTACAAAAACATAGAAATAACTGATTGACTAAATCTCTAGATGGATATGTTATAGATCAGTGCTTTAAACCAATTATTTCTAAAATAACAATCTATCTCTTCATTTCTGTTGACCACAGCTCTTTTTTTTCTTTACATTTACCCTCATCCTGAGATATATTCAAAAGAATCAGATAATGATGGCAAAAATGTGGGACCAGATGACTTGTCTGGGATGAAGGACTTCCAGAAATGAAGAATGCTTCTGAATGGATCTCTTTCCTGTTGTCACACTGAACCACACACACAACATGCAGGAGGAGCTCAGTAGGTCAGGCAGCATCTATGGAGAGGAATAAACAGGCTACGTTTCAAGTTGAGACCATTCATCAAAATGAAGGATGCTGCCAGACCTGCTGAGCTCCTCCACCATTGTGTGTGTTATTCAAAATCTCTTGTGGTTTTGATTGTCACATTTTTTGGTATCTTTCAGTGTTGGTAAGAGTATGGGGGTAGTGGTGGCCTAACTTGGAGAATATTAGATATAGATATACATCTAAAATTATCTCTCATTCTCTCTTTATCTGAGATGTTGACATTTTAAAAATTCCAGCAAAGTGATAATACTAAGTGAATTCAACAGGCCGGTGGTGACAATTTGATGAAGAATACTATCACAGCTGTTTCTCTTCTCACCCAAATCCATAGTTTCATATTTTAGTGGGACTTACTGGCTCAGGTTAGGATCGAGAATGCATGTAATTATTGATATTTTTAGGTTGTGAGCAATGATGTACTTCTTCCATTACTGTCTTGAACCAGATCAGAAACTCTAAATTAGTCTAGAGCGAGGCCTTGGAACCAATTTACTTTGTATAATTTATTAGAAATGTAAAAGGACTAAGTGAATGCTGCGTGTAAAGAATGCAAAATTTCATTTAAAGGTTTCTTCAAAACATTTGAGGCTCTTGGAACTTGTGCAGGTCAATACTATTTGCTATGTAATATCAGCAAGTTTTATTAGAAGTTAATTCAACAAGCAGAAAAATAAATGAGATGATTTGCATTGCAGAATTAGGCGTGTGATTGTTTTCAGTATTATTCGATGAAAGCGTGAACAATTGGCTGCATAAAGTATTTGAGAAATGAGTTTGAAGTCATTTTCAAAGAAATGACAAAACACTGGGAAATCCTCTTTCCCAGTAATTCAACAGAATGAAGTTCGCAGATTCTAGCAATAATGAATGTTTTAATAGTGGTGCTGTTTTGCTTGATCAAATAATATCTTATCAATTTTCTTCTGGTAAATGAGAAAATTTGATTAAAGTAAACATTAAATTCCTGGCAAATTGCACAACCAGGGCTTTTAACTAAATAGTAATTGGTGGGTTCTACAGGTTGGAAAAGTAAGGCTACAGTAAAAGGGAAGAAGAGTGTATTATGATATTACAGAAGTTTCCAGAATTAAAAATTGATGAACTGTTTAGATAGGAGTAAGAATTTAATTTTTGGTAACATGGCAACAAAATTGAAAAGGGTAATAAGTACTGGAATGAAGGTGTTTTACTTGAATGCAAACAGAATACAAAATTTGATGATCTTGTAGTGTAGTTAAAAATGGGCAGATATGACATTGTGGGCATCAGTGAGTCATAGCTGAAAGATGATCATGATTGGGAGCTTAACATCCAAGGATACACATTGGGTCAAATGACAGGAAGGTAAGTAGAAAGTGGTTCTGTTGATAAAGAAAAAATGAATTCTTAGGTATGAGTGATATAGGATCAGAAGATGTAGAAGCCTTGTGGGTGGAGTTAAGAAACTGCAAAGGTAAAAAGACCCTGATGGGAGGTATATACAGGGCACTAAACAGTAGCCAGGATGTAGGGTACAATCTACAGCAGCAGGTAGAAAAGACTTGTAAAAGGGACAATGTGAGAATGATCTTGGGGGATTTCAATATGCATTTAAATTAGGAAAATCAGATTGGAGCTGGAACCCAACAGAAGGAATTTGTAGATTGCCTACGAGATGGATTTTCAGAACAGCATGTGGTTGAGCCCATTAGGAAAAAAGCATTTCTAGACTGGATTTGATTAGTAAGCTTAAGATAAAGGAATCCCAAGAGGCAGTGATAATAAAACGATAGAATTCACCCTGCAGTTTGTGTATGTGAGTGTGAGAGAGGGAGAGAGGAGACACAAAAAGCTAAATTCTGATGTTTTGGTTTTTCTGGTAATATGGTGGTGCATTCAGGCACTCTGGGTCCAACCAAAGGTGCAATTGTTCATCCTTTGTCTTTTTCACAATCGCAAGACACTTCTAGTTATCAGGAACGACAGGTCTGTCCCACTAGTGAGTTGCTTGTTGGTGCCGGAGCTGAACTTGTTGTGCACCATGTTGCAGCTTGCTTCAGCTGGCCAGGGAAACTGGCATCAGAGGCCGTGTGGGATCCAATAGATGGTGCAGGTATTGGACAATTTCATTGTAATCACCAGACCTTGTTGAACGTTGATAATGTAGAATAATATGAGTCTGATTCACTGGTTCAGTGGTGAAGCCAAGGAAGCTGCATGACCTCAGTTTAGGCGCAGACTAGTCCCTCATGCCTCAGGCTTGCCTGTTGTGGCCGCTAGGGAAGGAGATGCCAGAGCTGGTTGCGTGTCATTGGATTCTGTACTGGGTTGAGGGCTGACACCTCCTGTTGGTTTTGCCCTCCAGTTTTTGCTAGGTGGAAAACAAGCTGGAACGCATTCATCTGCGGCTGCTCTTGTGTAATATGAGGAATACTGTGGGCTTATTCTTGTGGAAACATGACCCAGGACATGCACTATCAATCTACAGGCCATGACGCTCCGAGACTTGGGCTACATTACTATTTTTTAATAAATTCGTTTGTAACTTTTGTTTGTTTTTTTTTGTGATCATAATTATATGAACTATATGCGCTGTGTGTGACTGTTGGTACTGTGTTTTCACCTTGCCCAGAGGAACGCTGTTTCTTTTGGCTTATTCATGTGAATGGATGAATGATAATTAAACTGGAACTTGAACTTATACAATGGAGCAAAAGGCAGGAGAAAGGAGCTGACCAAAATTGATTGGAAGGGGACATTATTGGGGATGATGACAAAGCAGCAATTGCTGAAATTCAGAAGGTACTGGATTGCTTCATTCCAAAGAAGAAAGAGCATTGTAAAGGGAGGATGAGATAAGGGAAGTCGAGGCTGGCATAAAAACAAAGGAGAGGGCATACAATATGACAAAAAATAGTAGGAAGCTAGAGAATTGGGATGCTTTTAAAAAGTACCAGAAGACAACTAAAAAAGCAATAAGGAGAGAAAAGACAAACAATGAAGGTAAACTAGCTAATTATGTAAAAGAGGACCCCAGAAGTTTTTCAGAATATAAAGAGTAAAATGGATATCATACTGCTGGAAAATTATGCTGGAGAGGGAATAATAAGGGGCATAGAAATAGGGACGAACTCAATAAATATTTTGCGTCAATCCTGTTGGGCAGAAAGAATGACAGTCTACCAATCAGTGAATTCAAATGAATCGAGGAGAATGGAAATAAACAGACCAATTGTCTTCATTCTTGTCATATGCTTGGGAATGGAGGCTGCCATTTTATGAAGATACTCTGTTTTCCATTTTGTGAGATGAAGTTGCTTGGCTTTCTGTGTTTTAAAGAAGAGACAATGATGCTCCAGGTAATCTGTTGGACCATAGATAATTTCCAAATAAGAAGTTATTTGTGAAATGTCCTTTGGTTTGATATAACATGGAAGTTTTTGACTACTGGAGTCGGTATCTGTTCTCCGTGAATCAAGCTGGTTGCTGATTGAGGACAAAGACCCATAAATTATTGATTGTCACTTGATGGGAAGAGGGCAACAAATGAATGTCAGCTTGGAGCAGAGTCAATAATGAGGTGTTAAAGGTCAGATTCATGACCCGCAGTCAATGACATTGAAATGCAATATTTGAATTGATAAGGATTGGATATAAAAGTGGATGCTTCCTGTGTGCTGGCAACAGTAACTGAGAAGAATAACCAACGCAAATACAGCGTAAGTGACCCTGCGTGGAACACGTGGAGAGTGAACCGGGACCACGAGGATGCCCGGCCAGTGTAGACTCCTTTGCCTGGGTAATACCTTTACTATTCTTTAACTACTCAGAAGAGTCAGGGAAGCTTAGCGGGTGTGCAGACAAGGTATTTAGTGTATGAATTCATGTACTTGTTAGTTTAGAAAATAAAGGTACTGTTGATAAATATAGATTCTGTGCCTCACTGATCATTATTACAAGGGCTAATTCTTGTAACAGTCTTAACTATAGAAGACACCAGCAGTACACCTGAAATTTGTGAGTTCAGGGGCAGAAGTGAGTGTAGTCAGTATTACTAAGGAGAATGAGTTGGCTGAAAGGTGTGAAGGTATATAAGTCATGTGGACCAGATGCACTACTCCCCAAGGTTCTGAAAGTGTAGCTGAGTAGATTGTGGAGGCATTAATAGTGATCTTTCAAGAATTACTAGATTCTGGAATGGTTCTGGAAGACTGCAAAATTGCAGATGTCACTCCACTTCAAGAAGAGAGAGAGGCAAAATACAGGAAATTATAGGGGTGTTTGGAATGATATTGGAGTCTATTATTAAGAATGAGGTTTTGGGGTACTTGGAAGTGCGTTACAAAATATGCCGAAGTCAGCATGGTTTCTGAGATGCTGCGAATGTTGTGGATAGCACATTTAGTGAGTTGGTCACACCACAGTTTAAGGATCTGAGGAAAGATAGGGAATGGGTGACCAACAGGAAGAGTAGTAGCAGGAAAGTAGTACAGGAGTCTCCTGCGGTCGTCTCCCTCCAAAACAGATATACATTTTGGAGTCAGTTGAGGGAGATGGCTCATCATGTGAAGGCAGCAGTAGCCAGGATCATGGCACTGTGGGTGGCTCTGCTGCGCACGAGGGCAAGAAAAAGAGTGGCGGAGCTGTTGTGGTAGAGGATTCCATGGTAAGGGGAATAGAGAGGAGCTTCTATGGCCACAAACGGGACTCCCGTGTGGTGAGTTACCTCCGGGGTGCAAGGGTCAGAGATGTCTCGGAGAAGCTGCAGGGCATTCTGAAAGGGGAGGGTGAGCAGCCGGCTGTCGTGGTGCATGTAGGTACTAACGATATAGTAAGAAAGTGGGATGAGGTCCTACAAGCTGAATTTAGGGAGTTAAGAGATAAATTAAAGAGTAGGACCTTGAAGATAAAAATCTCAGGATTATTATGGTGCAACACGCTAGCCAGAGTTGGAACAGCAGGATAGCTAGAATGAATATGTGGCTTGAGTGGTGGTGCAGGAGGGAGAGTTTCAGATTCTTGGGGCATTAGAACCACTTCTGGGGTTGGGGGGGGGGGGGGGTGAGACAAGTACTGTCCGTACGGTCTACGTCTGGGCAGGGCTGGGATCAATGTCCTAGGGAGATTGTTTGCTGTTGGAGAGGCTTTAAACTAATATGGCAGGGGGATGGGAACCCACACAGAAAAGAGAGGGAAGTGATGCAGAGGCCAAAGCTAGAGTTAGTGAAGAAAAAAGTAAGAGCAGAATGCATAAAAGTAAAAAGCATAAATCACATAGGCCACAAGATTCTAAAAGGACAATGAGTATAAGGGCACTTTATCTAAATGACTGTAGTATTAGAAACAAGGTTAGTGAACTTGTGGCACAGATCAGTACCAGGGCATATGATTTAGTGGCCATTACCGAAACCTGGTTGCAAGGTGGAGATGACTGGGAATTAAATATCCAAAGGTATCAGGTAATACGGAAAGATAGGAAGGAAGGCAGAGGAGGTGGGGTGGTGCTCTTGATTAGGGATGAGATCAGGGCAATTGTGAGAGACGATATAAGATCTATGGAACAGAATGTTGAGTCCATCTGGGTAGAGATTAAGAATAGTAAAGGGAAAAAAAAATAACTGGTGAATGTTGTCTATCGGCCACCTAATAAAAATGTTGCAGTGGCAGAGGCCAAGAAGTAACTGAGGCTTGTAAGAATGGAACAACAGTTGTCATGGGGGATTTTAACTTCAACATAGATTGGGTGAATCAGGTTGGTCAAGGAAGTCTTGAGGAGGACTTCATAGAATGCATCCGTGATGGCTTTCCTGAGTAGCGTGTTAGTGAACCTACAAGGGAAAATACTATCTTAGATCTAGTCCTGTGCGATGAGACAGGTAAGATAAACGATACTGTAGTCAAGGATCCTCTTGGGAAGAATAATCAGAGTATGATTGAATTTCACATTCAGATGGAAGGTGAAATAGTTAGATCTAAAACTAGCGTATTATGCTTGAACAAGGGAGACTACAATGGGATGAGGAAGGAGTTGGCTAATGTGGATTGGGAGCACAGGCTATTTGGTAGGACAGTTGAGGAACAGTGGAATACTTTCAAAGACATTTTTCACAGTGCTCAACAAAAGTATACTCCAGTCAAAAGTAAGGACAGTAAGTGTGGGGAGAGACAGCCTTGGATAATTAAGGAAATAAAAGATAGTATCAAATTAAAAGCTCATGTGTACAAGGTCACAAAGAATAGTGGGAGACTGGAGGACTGGGAAAACTTTAAAAAGCAACAGAGAATAACTAAACAAGAAATAAGGAAAAGGAAGATAAAGTATTAAAGTAAATTAGCACAAAATATAAAAACAGATAGCAAAGGTTTTTATAAATATATAAAGTGGAAGAGGGTGGTTAAAGTCAACATAGGTCCCTTGGAAGACGAGAAGGGGAGATTGATGTTGGGTGATAAGGAAATGGCTGAGGCAGTGACCGACTAATTTGTGTCAGTCTTCACAGTGGAGGACACATCTAATATGCCAAAGAAGGATGTTATGGATGAAATGGGAGGTGATGATCTTGATAAAATCACTGTCACTAAAGAGATAGTGATGAGCAAACTAGAGGGCCTGAAGGTAGATAAGTCCCCTGATCCTGATGGTATCCATCCCAGGGTGCTGAGGGAATTGGTGGAGGTTATAGTGGACGCGTTGGTAATCATTTATCAAAATTCTCTAGACTCTGGGCAGGTCCTGGCAGATTGAAAGACATCAAATGTCACGCCACTTTTTAAAAAAGGATGTAGGCAAAAGACGGGCAACTATAGGCCAGTTAGCTTAAAATCTGTAGTCGGGAAAATGCTTGAAGCTATCATTAAAGAAGAAGCAGCGAAACATTTAGAAAGGAGTGGTTCCATTAGACAGATGCAGCATGGATTCAAAAAGTGCAGGTCCTGTTTGACAAACTTATTGGAGTTCTATGAGGACATAATGAGTGCAATGGATAGAAGGGAACAGGTGGATGTCGCATACTTGGATTTCCAGAAGGCGTTCGATGAGGTGCCATATAAGACGGATACATGGAGTTGGAGGAAGTGTATTGGGATGGATAGTGGATTGGTTAACCAATAGAAGGCAGAGAGTTAGTATAAATGGGTATTTCTCCGGCTGGCAGTCAGTGGTGAGTGGGGTGCCGCAGCTGTTTACCATTTACATTGATGATTTGGAAGAGGGGACTGAGTGTAGCGTAGCAAAATTTGCTGATGACACTAAACTGAGTGGGAAAGCAAATTGTACAGAGGATGTGGAAAGTCTGCAGAGGGATAGAGATAGGCTAAGTGAGTGGGCCAAGGTCTGGCAGATGGAATACAACATTGGTAAATGACGGATCATCCACTTTGGAAAGAATAATAGAAAAGCAGATGATTATTTAAATGGTGTTATTATTTAAATGCTGTTGTGCAGAGGGACTTTGGAGTGCTTGTGCATGAATCACAAAAAGTTGGCTTGCAGGTACAACAGGTTATTAAGAAAGCAAATGGAATGTTGGCCTTCATTGCTAGAGGGATTGAATTCAAGAGCAGGGAGGTAATGCTGCAACAACACAGGATACTGGTAAGGCTGCACCTGGAGTACTGTGTGCAGTTCGGGTCTTGAGGAAGGATATACTGGCTTTGGAGGCAGCGCAGAGGAGGTTCACCAGGTTGATTCCAGGGATGAAGGGGTTAATCGCCTGAGACTATACTCTCTGGAGTTCAGAAGAATGAGAGGGGATCTTATGGAAAGATACAAAATTTTGAAAGGGATAGATAAGATAGAAGTAGGGAAGTTGTTTCCATTGGTAGGTGAGACTAGAACTAGGGGACATTGCCTCAAGGTTCAGGGGAGAAGGGCCATTGATGATAGAAGGGAAAACAATTCTTTTCTCTCCTGGTGTAAGTTCTGACCTTTTGAACAGAAAGAAGGAATTTAACCCAGCGAAAAAAGTTCTATGGGAAAAGGGTTATAGATTTATATTGCGCCACCCGGCAACCCTGATAATTTGTTTGGATGACGGAAAAAGAAGATTTTATACTGATTATCGGGATGCAGAAGAATTTGCACAAGAACTCCCAAATATTCGCTAATCACAGCCAAAGATTTAAAAGTAAAACGGATTAAAGATGAAGACAGGGACAGTGAATGGAGTTGATGGATATGTTTAAGGACAGAAGAATATTTAAATATATTCTTAATTATATGATACAGGGAAGAAAGGTAAAAATTTGAGAAATATTAATTGAGAGTAGTGATATTATTTTTTCTTCTCTTATGTAGACTTTTTTATGTTACAGGGGAGCTGGGGGAACTTCGGATCGATTGCTATGAGATTCACGTGTGTAATCATGGCGTTTGCCATGACCCGCACTACGGAGGGGGGTAATGTTGTGTTTTTTTTTTATTCACAACATTAGTAGGGGGGTATTTTGTTATTTTTTTCTTTATTATCTATTTTTCTTTAATCTTTCTTTCTTTGCCTGGACAATCGGGGGGGGGGGGGGTGGAGAGAGACACATAGCAACATGGAGAATTTTAAAAAGATTCTCCAAGGTACTACAAAAGTTGAAAAGTTAGGTATTACTATAGACTGGAGTAACCCTGTTAAAAATAATGAGTAATTTACTGAATTTTTAAAGTTTTAATGTTAATGGGCTTAATTGGACAGGTGAAAAGAAAAAGAATTTTAACATACATTAAGAAAATGAAAATAGATATAGCTTTTATACAAGAAACACACTTAACAGAGACAGAACATCAGAAATTAAAGAGAGATTGGGTCGGAAATGTTATTGCAGCTTCATTTAATTCAAAGGCGAGGGGAGTTGCAATTTTGGTTAATAAAACTTTACCAATTAAAATACAAAATGTATTAATTGATTCTGCGGGGAGATATGTAATTATACATTGTCAAATTTTTTCAGAACTATGGACTCTTATGAATATTTATACACCAAATGAAAATGATGTAAAATTTATACAACAGGCCTTTTTGAATTTGGCTGACGCACATGACAAAATACTAATAGGTGGAGATTTTAATTTTTGTCTAGACCCAGTTTTAGATAGATCAACAAAGGTTGTTACAAAATCAAAAGTAGCAAAATTAACTTTATCATTGATGAAGGATTTAAATTTGATTGATATATGGAGAAGAATTAATCCAAAAGAAAGAGATTACTCATTTTATTCAAATAGACATAAAACTTATTCAAGGATAGATTTTTTCCTATTATCAATGAATATTCAAGACAGAGTGAAAAATATGGAATATAAAGCAAGAATATTGTCAGATCGTTCCCCCTTGAAAATGACAATGATAATGATTGATAAAGAGGAATCGATTTACAGATGGAGATTTAATTCAATATTATTAAAATGTCAAGATTTTTGTGATTTCATGAAGCTGCATTCCACTTTAAAAAATTACATAATTTAAGAGATAAATATGAAATACTTCTGAAAATTTGGCACCCTTATTTACAAAAGATAGGATTAAATATATAGGTGCTCCGAAGATAAAATTATTGATTATTTGGGGAAAGAAATAAATATATTTACTAAAGCTATTATGAACTCTGTGGAGCATGTGGAGATCTTCTGATATCCAGGCACTCTTTCTTTCTTCCTTTTTTCTTCTCTCTTTTTTTCTCTTTCTATAGGGATATGTTAGGGGGAGGGGTTAAGTAGAGGGGGAGAAGGGTTGATAATTTTTTTTCCTTTAAAAAAAATTTTTAAAAAAAGGTTCAGGGGAGAAGATTTAGGACAGAGATGAGGAGAAACAGTTTTTCCCAGAGAGCGGTGAATCTGTGGAATTCTCTTCCCAGGGAAGCAGTTGAGGCTTCTTCACTAAATATATTTAAGATACAGTTACATAGGTTTTTACATAGTAGGGGAAAAGGCAGGTAGATGGAGATGATTTTACGGACAGATCAGCCATGATCTTATTGAATGGCGGGGCAGGCTGGATGGGCCAGATGGCCTACTCCTGCTCCTAATTTTTTATGTTCTTCTTTTCTTATTTATTGCTCTCCATTATCTCTTTCTCTCCCTCCACTCCCATTTAATTCCAATAAATCTGTGGTAATGTATAGCTTGTGCAACATTTGTTTTTTTTCGTTGGCTGCCGGTGATGATCTGCAGTGGTTGGTTCTTTTCATGTAACATTTCAATGATCTGGATGATGGATTTATGCTTTTTTGCTAATTTTGTGGATGATACAAAGACAGATAGAGGGGCAGGTAGTGTTGAGGAAGCTGGGACTTAGACAAATTAAGAGAATGGACAAAGAAATGGTAGATGGAATACAGTGTCAAATACAGGGAAAGTATGGTCATGCGCATTGGTAGAAGAAATAAGGATATATTCTAAATGGGGGGCAAATTGAGAAATTGGAGATACAAAGGGACTTGTGAATCTTAGTGCAGGATTCCCTAAAGGTTAAATTGCAGGTTGAGTTGCTAGTAAGGAAGACACATGTTAGTATTCATTTTGAGAGGACTAAAATATAAAAGCAAAGATGTAATCCTGAGGCTTTATGAGACATTGCCCAGACAGTATTTGAAGTATTGTGAGCAGCTTTCTCATATGGGTGTTAGTTTCTACAGATATTGGTAAATACTGGAATGATTATCATTTGCCCTTGCCGCCCTAATTGGTAGATACATCTCTATCCCTGTCCATTCCCTAAGGCCATACCTTAGAATGGATCAAACCATTTAGAAAATTGAATTGCAGGGCAGGCTCGATGGGCATATCTAAGAAAGGATGTACTGGCATTGGAGACGGGCCAGAGGAAGTTCATGAGAAAGATCCCAGGAGTGAAAGGGTTAACGAGGAGTGTTTGATGGGCCTTTACTTGCTGGAGTTTAACAGAATGAGAGAGAATCTCATTGAAACCTATTGAATATTGAAAGAACTAGATACAGCGGCCATGAAGAGCATGTTTCCAATAGTGGGTTAATCTACGACCAGAGGGCACAGCCTCAGTATACAAGGACATGTTTTTAGAAAAAAGGTGAGGAAGAATTTCTTTAGCCATAGAGTGGTGAATCTGTCAAACTCACTGCCGCAGATGGTTGTGGAGACTAAGTCATTGGATATATTTAAAGTGGAGGATAATAGGTTTTTGGTTAGAAAGGTTATGTCAAAGGCTATGATGAGAACGCTGGAGAAAGGGGTTGAAAGGTATAATATACCTCCTTGTGCAACTGGTTCCTTGATTTCCTCACTTGCAGACCCCAGTTGGTTCAAATTAACAATACCATCTCCTTCAAAATTTCATCAGCATTGATCAGCAAGGCTGTGCACCCATAGTAGCAATGAAGTTCTAAAATTTGGTCAGTCTTTCCACATGTATTACATGTAAGATCACAGTCTAGAGGTACAGCCATGAGCCATGATTCAATTAATATAAAGGGCCGTTTCAAACATATTTTTATTGCTGTAATATGAATCTATAGAACTGGCTTCCATTTCAAAGTCAACATAAAGTTTATGTATAATTCTTATTTGCTGCCTAGTAGTCTGGTCCATTGGAAACCTCATTAAATCTCAACACATTTCACATGTTCTAACTCCTGCCCTTTGCTGTTTGCCTACTCAGGTATTGATTTTCTAAGGAAGAATGCATTGCTAATTTCACAGAATGCACAGACATCACCAAGAGGAAAGTTTAATATAATTGACATACTGGGGTATCATGCAGCTGGTTGACACTTCCTCATGAATGCAACTCTGAGCATTCGAAGAAAAGAATAAATTGATTGCAGCTACCAGCTTTCCCAGAAATGGAGCAAAAACAAGGTGACCTAGAGTTATTAACTGATGATAAGAGTACAGAGAGTTCACAGTACAATTTATTATCAGAGCACATATATGTCACCAAATACAACCCTGAAATTCTTTTTCAGCTGGCTACCTTTGCAAATCTATAGAACAGAAGTGTAAATATCAGGACTATAAACAAACTCTGCAAATGCAGATATAAATAAACAACAATAAATAATAAGCATGAAATAACAATATAACTGAGTCCTTTTTGTTCAAGAGCCTGATGGTTGAGGGGTAGTAACTGTTCTTGAACCTGGTGGTGCAAGTCCTGAGGCACCAGTACTTACTACCTGACAGTAGCAGCAAGAAAAGAGCATGGCTTGGGTGGTGAGGGTCTTTGATGATAGATGCTGATTTTCTACAGCAACATTTATGTAGAAGTGCTCAATGGTTGGGAGGGTTTAACCCGTGATGTACTAGGCTGAATCTACTACCTTTTGTAGGAATTTCCATTTAAAGTCATTGGTGTTCCCATACTAGGCCATATTGCAGCCAGTCAACACACTTTCCACCACAAATCTATAGAAGTTTGCCAAGGTTTTCAATGATATTCTGAACCTTTGCAGACACCTGAGGAAGTAAAGGCACTGTCATGCTTACTTACAGTATTTATATGATGAGTCCAAGATAGAACTTCTGAGATAGTGACACCCAGGAATTTAAAGTTAGTGACCCTCTCCATCTCTGATGCTCTGATGATTACTGGCTAAAGGGTAGTTTATCAGCGTATCTCCAGATTTTTTTCAATCTTTTGATTCTATTGTCTTTTAATATCTTTATTCTCCTCTCTCTACATAATTTAGCAATGAATTATATTCAGATACTGTATGTTCCAATGAAGATTAAAAGGAGGATACAAAACCAAAAGACTAAAGATTCTGAAAATGGATTCAGACAACAGTTGAAATCTCCACCCATTATCAACATATATTTATTTAGATTAGGGAGGGAAGTAAATAAACATTTAAAAAATTCAGGGCAGTCAAAGTTTGGAGCATAAATATTAACTAGAGCCACTTTTCGATTAAAAAGTGAGCCAGTTATCAACAAAAATCTGCCCTGTGGATCAGAAATAATTTCATGATGTGTAAATGAAATTGAGGGGTCTAAAAAATTGACACACCCCTAATTTTGGTGGTACAATTCGAGTGAAATTGTTGACCCTTCCAGAACCTAAAAAAGCATTGATTATCCTCCCTCCTAATATGGGTCTCCTGTGCAAAAATAATATTAGCATTTAGTCTATGGAATACTTTAAATATTTTTTTACGTTTAATCGGATGATTTAAACCATTAGTATTCCAAGAGATAAAATTAATAGACTTATCCATCATGCCAATATTAATTGTATATATCATAAAAGGTTAAAAAGACACATAACCCATAATTCAGGAAGAAGGAAAAATGATTCAGGAGCAACCGGAGAACATGACACTTCAACAATATTAATAATCTAAAGTCGGCCCATAAACTAAAAGCAAAAAAATAAAAAGCAAAAGCGTGAAAAAAGATTCCTACCCCCTCCCCCAACCCCTCGAGAAAAAGCCAAGCGGCAGGCGCACAAACTAATACTAATATTACCCCCATTTCAAGATGGCAACTCCATGAAAAGAAAAAAAAAAGACTATATAACACCCAGATATAAATACAGGGTTGTAAAAAGAAAGAATATATATCAATCAAAATGAAAAAATAATATAATAAAGCAAAAGATCATTAATAAAAAAGGATAAACATTAAAGTTTAAAATAGTGTAATATGCCTTAAAAAAAAAGATTCCATATTCAAATACAAGAAAATGACGTTTCAAAAACAAAGACTTATGGGAAGAAGAAACGACATTTTGAAAAAACCATATTACAGAATATAAATGTAAATTCACCAAATTATTAAAAAAAGGTCATCAAAATAGGATTAAAAAAGGATTCAATAATCACTACAATATATAAAAAAAGGTCCAAAAATCCAAAACATTCGTCCCATTTTCAAGTACAAGCAAATAAATGCTTACGGAAAGCAAAGTCTTATGGGAAGAAGAAACAACATCTTAAAAAATAAATCATTATTACAGAGTATTAACGTGTATATCCAATTCAGAGGAAAAAGATTAAGAAAAAAGACATTATAGTAAAATTAGAAGAGCATCTATAAACCATGATAATAAAAAAAACCAGGTCTACAGACCAAAGTAAAAAGCTATGCTGCAGCTTCATAAGTTAAAGCCCAAAATGAAACGGCATCTTCTCTCCAAAAGTTCTTCAACATAACACATAGTTCAACTTGTACTAGAAGACCGATATTCTTCGACGAATTTCTTCGCTTCTTCCGGAGTATTAAAGAAGCGCTGACTGTCATCACTCAACGTAATTCTGAGATTCGCTGGATATCTTAAAGCTTGTTTAAGTCCAATCGAATGAATCTCTGCCATCACTGGTTTAAAAGCGATTCTTGCCTTCATCACATCAAATGAATAATCTTCAACAATACGAAACTTGTTGTTTCTGTGAGAAATCATACCTTTCTGACGAGCTAATCGGATTAAAAGCTCTTTCTCCCGAGGATAATGGAGGCGAACAATCACAGCTCGTGGCTTGTCTCTCGAGATCGAAAATCTCGAAACTCTGTGGGCACGATAGGTTTAGCCCGCAAAGTGTCCTCGCCAAAAATTTCCCACAATAAGTTAGAGAAATATTCAGTTAAGTCACCAGACTCAACATTTTCGGGAAATCCGATAATTCGCAAGTTTTGTCTGCGAGATCGGTTTTCAAGATCGGTGATTTTAAACTTATTCTGCTCCATTATTTTAGCGGTCGACCGTACCTTCTTCTCCAAAGTTTCAATAGTACGTATTTTTTCACAACTTAACTTGTCAAGAGCCGCTAACTTTTCTTCATGCTGTTCAATATCTGCTGCCTGCAATTGAAGCTTGGTATCAAACGATCTAATGACTTCTTCAAGCTCAGACATTTTCGCAGTAAGTTTATTTTCCAGACTTGCAAGTTTAGTATCCAGAAGACTGGAAATTGCCTCAAGAGATGGAGGGTCTTTAGACGATTTCTTAGATACAGACATTTTAAGTTTGAGAAGATTAAATCAAATATTATTTTAGAAAAGAAGTAAATCGTAAATATCAACCCATGTAATTAAGTACAAAAAGATTTGATTAAAGGGTGATTATAGTTTAAAAAATGAAGAGCGCCTAAAAGGCAGATGTCTACGTCGCCATCTTGAAACTCCGCCAAGATTCTGAAAATGAAGCAAAAAAAAAGGTGGCATTGTGAAGAGAAAAACACAGAGAACTCAGCAAGTCAAAGTAAATTTATTATCAAAATACATATATGTCATCATATACAGCCCTAAGATTCATTTTCTTGCAGGCAATCAAAGGAAATACAAGACAGGCAATAGAATCAATAATAGACCACACTGAACAGGGCAGACAACAACCAATGCGCAATAAAAAAAACAAGCTGTGCAAATACAAGAAGAAAGAAAAATTATTATAATAAATAAATACATAAGCAATTGATATTAAGAACATGAGATGAAGAACCCTTGAAAGTGAGTTCAGTTCAGTGGAACAATTCAGTGATGGGGCAAGTGAAGTTATCCCCTCTGACGATGGTTGAGGAGTAATAACTGTTCCTGAATCTGGTGCTGTGGATCCTGAACTTTCTTCCTGAAGGCAGCATTGAGAAGAGAACATGTCCTGGGTAGTAAGGATCCTTGATGATGGATGATGCTTTCTTGTGACAGCACTCCTTGTTATGCTCAATGACGTGAAGGGCTTTACCTGTAATGGACTGGGCCATATCAGGCTTTTCCATACAAGTGCATTGGTATTTCCATGTAATTCGATGATGCAACCATGCAATATACTCTCCACCACACATCTATAGAACTTTGTCAAAGTTTTAGATGCCATACTGAATCTTTGCAAACTTTTAGAAAGTAGAGGCACTATCGTGCTTTGCTCATAATGGCACTTATGTGCTGGACCCAGTACAGATTCTCTGAAATTAAAGGACCAAGGAATTAAAGTTGCTCCCTCCTCAGATCCCCCAATGAGGACAGGTTCATAGGCCTCTGGTTTCCTCATAAACCAGAGTATAAGTATAAAGTGAGTAAAGCAGAGAGCTAAGCACACAGCCTTCTGAACGGTGGACCTATGCTCAGTGCCAGGTTTCCATGGCATTCTGCTGGGATGTCATCCCACAACACTATCCAAAGTGGTATACTATTTTTGAAGGAAATAGCCAAGGTGTACTCTGTGCTAACTGCCTATTCACATTTCTATTTCTCCTGACAGTCACCGGCTACTTGCTTCCTACAACTTCGGGGTGACTACTTCCATGTAACCTGATCGATTATCTCCTCTCTCTCCTGTACAAGCTGAAGGCCACCCAGCTGCTGCTCCAGATCCCTAATACAGTCTTCAAGGAGCTGCAGCCAGATATACTTCACACAGATGTCGTCTGTAGACTTTAGTGTGTAGGGTAACGTAATTGTTGGAAATGTACAAATGTACATAATTCACAACCACCGATTTCAATTCTACTATCCAGACCCATTCTGACATGTCAGTCCATGGCCTTGTCTATTGCTGTGATGGAGCCACCCTCAGGTTGGAGCAGCAACACCTAATATTCCATCACGGTAGCCTCCAACCTGATGGCATGAACATCGAGGCCGGTCTGATGTGATGGCCTAATTATGTAAAGGCCTTTTAGCTTCCTTTGTGCTCAGCTTTTGGAGGTCGATAAATGCGTTATGAATTTATCTTAAACTTAAATGCCTCATATTTTTACTTGCAAAATCCTACAAACGTAGAGGTTTTATATTTTACCAGTGACTATATGGGTTTTCTTCAGGTGCTCTGGTTTCCACTGTATCTCAAAGACTTGTGAACTGGGATATTAAGAGTAATATAAAATTACCCCTAATATAGGTGGGTGACAAAATTGATAGGAATGTAGAAAGCCCATACTACCTGCCATAAGTTTAGTTCAGCTACTCTTAAGGCAGTCTATGTCTCACCCCAAGCAGATGCGAAGCCGACACTGAAGGAAATATATTCTGCAATCATCTGTCTTGAAACGGTACATCCTGAAGCTATGATCATCATAGTCAGTGACTTCAACAAGGCCAACTTCAAGAGCACACTATCAAGATTCTACCGGCATTTCTTAATTTCAGCTGGGGTCCAAATGCCATTGACCAGTGCTATACAACCATTCAAGACGTCTCTCAATCTATTCTCCACCTGCACTTTGGTAAATTAGATCACCAGGCTGTGTTCTGTCTCCCTGAGTACACACAGAAACTAAACGGAGGACACAGGTCAGAAGGCACTAGTTTGAGGAAACGGATGAGCTTTCAGGATTGTTTTGAGTCCCTATCCAAGGACTCAGTTAACAACCTAAATGAGTATTTCACTGCCATCATACAGCAGGTATGTAGAAGGCCGTGCCAAAGTGTGTTAATCTGTGTTTCCCAACTGGAAAACATGGATGACCTAGGAGATCCATTCTTTGCAGGTCTAGGTCTGCGGTGTTCAAATTAGGTGACCTTGATCTCCACAGAAAGTCGAGGTATGACCTTCATATAGCTATAGGAGATGCCAAGACACGGTACCAGTCCAAAATTGAGACCTTGACCAGCTGAAAGATATGGCAAGACTTGCATGCTATATTGGGCTACAAAATGAAGTCAGGCAACAACTCTGACAACAATGTCTGCGAAGAGTAAGACTTTTAGGTTGTATCCTGCATACACTCTCTGATACCAAATGGAATCATTGAACTATTGAACACAATCTTTTGAAAGAGCTCACTGGATTCAATGCACAGTTTAAACAGAAGGACGCCCTTCCCAAGAGCCACCACACCAGCTATACCCTCAGTCTTCACTGTAAATGTCAGATCAACCTTTCAAAGAGTGAACCCATGGAAAACAGCTGGCCTGGATGGAGTTCCAGCCTGTGCTCTTAGATATTGCGTGGATCAGTTGATAGGAGATTTGTGGACATTTTACACCTGAGGTTCTCATTTACCACCCTGGTATCTTAATGACAATTGTCCGGTGGCTCTGACATGCACCATCATGAAGTGTTTTGGAAGGTTGGTCATGACACACATCAACCCTAAGCACCACTTCCCCCTCCCCATCCTACCCCACCCCAGACAACCCTGACCCACAGCAATTCGCCTATTGCCAAAACATGTCTATGGTGGACAACATTCACCTGGCCCTGCACACATCTCTGGAGCAGCTGGATAATGACATCTTCATCATACTCAATTATATTTCAGTCTCATAATTTCAAACAAACTTGTCTCCTGAGTACCTCACTTTGCAACTGGGTCCTTTATTTCCTGACTGACAGACCTCAATCAGTAAGGATCGGCAGCAACACCTCTACCAAGATCATCCTCAACAACAGTGCCTCACACTTTACTCCCGATAGACTCACGGCTATGTCACCTGGTTCTATTCTAACTGCATCTACAATTTTGCAGATGGCACCTAAATAACAATGAGATAGAATATATAATGGAGATTGAGAGCCTAGTGGCATGATGTCATGACAACAACATTTCCCTCAATGTCAACTGAACAAAAGAGCTGGTTATTGACTACAGGAAGTAGGGTGGAACATGTATCCCTTTATGAGCCAATTGTGATGAAGTGAAGATGCTGAAATCTTCAAATTCCTATGTGTAAACAATAGCTAGTCCAGGTACAACCATGTAGATGTTTTGGCTAATAAAGAACACCAGTATCTCTATTCCTCTGAAGGCTAAGGAAATCTGGCATGTTCCATTGACCCTCACTATTCAGAGATACCACAGATTGGCATGACACTGCTCTGTCCAAGACTGCAAGACATTGCAATTATGGACACATTCCAGCACATCATGGAAACCAGCCCCTTCTCCAGACTCAGCCTACACCTTGCTGCTTCAGAAAGCATCCAGCAGAATAAAAGCCCTCTCCCGTACTGGAATTCTTTCTTCCACCGGGCAGAAGTTTAGAAAAGTTTGTGAACACATAGTACCAGGTTCAACAGCAGCTTCTATTACCTTAAGCCTCTTGAACGGACCTCTTGTATGTTAAAGGTGAACTTTTGACCTCAGGCTGCCTCTTCACCTATTGTCTACCAGAACAGCATTTTTTCATGTAAGTGTAATACTAAAATTTGCACTCTGTTATTACTTTTCCCTTGTACTAACTCAAAATACTTATGTTTTTGAAAAAATACTTTTGTTTAGTTCAAAGGTCATCAAAGTTAGTTTAGTTCAAAGGTCATTTCTAAGGTTTTCTATATTTTGGCAATATACCAAAGGCTGATGGCCCTAGTAACCAATGTAGGACAATTAGAGGGGATATTCTAACACCAATCTGGATGTCAATTTCTTAGCATGCAAACAGGCCCTAGATTACACATTTAAAGGACAGATTTAAGGGTGAGGCAGTGAAAGGTTTAAAAAGGGCTCGAGGCCTTTCGTAACTTCTTGGTGGGCTGCAATCATAATGATCACTTGGGCACTTGGCAGAGGCCATTAAAAAGAAGAGAGGTGTGAGCAAGGGGCCATTGTTGTACTGGGCCAGTGTTAGAGTGGTTGGGTTTTGCTCAACAGGCTTAGGCGAGAATAGGAGCAGGCTAGAACTTAACCTGAAAAGTTAGAGGTATGACAAGTGTAGGCAAGATGGCAGATAGCAGCTGCTCAGACTCAGGGGTCATTCTGGGTCCAATCAAAGGTGTATTTGTTTGTCCTTTATGTCTGGATCCCATCAGTGAGTTGCTCAATAGCAATTATTGCCTGCCTTTGCTGTGTTGAGATGGTGTACAGTGTGAATGATCAAAAGCGTGATTTCTACCACTCTCTTGAATGTGAATTTTGCTTTAATAAGGTACTGTTTTTGAATGCTTTCTTCTAAGTTTCCATAAACTAAACAATCTCTCAGTGCATCATTAAGCCCATTACTGAATCGACAATGCTCAGATAATTTCTTCAACTCAGCCATGTAAGCTGATATAGACTTCCCTGTTATTCCCTGCTTTCCCAGCAGCGGCTCTACTTTTTGCGAAGGCTGAGGAAAGTCCATCTCCCATCCCCCCATCCTCATCACATTCTACAGGGGTTGTATTGAGAGCATCCTGAGCAGCTGCATCACTGCCTGGTTCGGAAATTACACCATCTCAGATCGCAAGACCCTGCAGCGGATAGTGAGGTCAGCTGAGAAGATCATCGGGGTCTCTCTTCCTGCCATCACGGACATTTACACTACACGCTGCACCCGCAAAGGAAACAGAATTATGAAGGACCCCATGCACCCCTCATACAATCTCTTCTTCCTCCTGCCGTCTGGGAAAAGGCTCCGAAGCATTCGGGCTCTTACGACCAGACAATGTACCAGTTTCTTTCCCCAAGATATCAGACTCCTCAATACCCAAAGCCTGGACTGACAGCTTGCCCTACTGTCCTGTTTATTATTTATTGTAATGCCTGCATTGTTTTTGTACACTCTATGCAGTCCAGTGTACGTCTGTAGTCTAGTGTAGCTTTTTCTGAGTGTTTTTTTTAATTACGTAGTTCAGCATAGTTTTTTTGTACTGTATCATGTAGCACCATGGTCCTGAAAAATGTTGTCTCATTTTTACGATGCACTGTACCAGCAGTTATGGTCGAAATGACAATAAAAGTTGACTTGACTTTTGATTCCTGTTATGAAACCTAAAGTGCTCTGCAATCAACAATAGTTTTGTTTCTAAATGTCCCTGCACTACATTCACAATATCAAAAAGCTCATTTCAGCTGGTTTGGTTGGAGCAGTCAAACTTTTAAGCAAACTGTCAACTCTTCCACCAACTGTAGTCAGCAAAACTGGCACTTGTTTCTCATCAGCTATTCCATTTGCTTTAAAATACTGATCAGTTCTTTCAGTATACATAATCCAGTTATCTGTTGTGCAAATGAACATGTCTATCTTTCTGATCTAGTCAGCCATTTTTGCTCTTTTTAAAAATTTATTATCACCAGGTACTCAGTATTTATGTTTGTTTCCTGTCTTTTCTTTAAACTTGACCATCTTTCAATCCCCCTTTCATAAAAAAAATCATCAAATTCTAAATTTGTGTATATTTACAAAATACAATTAAGTTGGTCAGTAAAACTATTGAAAATCTTTTCTTTGTACTTTTGTCAGTTAAATAAAGGTTCACATGAATTAACATATCACAGATTTTTGTTTTTATTGCATTTTGGAAAATATCCCAACTTTTCTGGAAATGGGGTTTTACTTGTTGCTAGTACTTTC
This sequence comes from Hypanus sabinus, assembly GCF_030144855.1. NCBI lineage: Eukaryota > Metazoa > Chordata > Chondrichthyes > Myliobatiformes > Dasyatidae > Hypanus > Hypanus sabinus. The sequence continues at coordinate 46,928,994 of NC_082710.1, forward strand.
ATATATAATTTGAAATGAATTATGTAAACAACAAAGAATACTTATTCAAACAATATATTTACTATATTACCCAAATATAACTGAAATATTAAATACGGAACTTTTCACATCACCTAAATAAATACAGATGCAAAAAATCCATTTAAGATCTCTTCTACCTCTTTCAGCTCCACGCATAGATTACCATTCTGATCTTCCAGAAAACTAATTTTCTCCCTTGCTATCTTTATATCTGTGGATCCCTTCGGATTCTCCTTCACCCTGTCTGCTAGAGCAACCTCATGTCTTCTTTTAGCCCTCCTGATTTCAAGTGCTCTCTTGCATTTCTTATACCCTTCAAGTACCTAATTTGTTCCTGCCTGCCTATACCTGCTATGCACCCCCTTCTTTTTCTTAATTGGAGCCTCTATCTCTCAAAATCCTAGGTCTCATAAACCTGTTACCCTTGCCTTTTATTCTGTTTGCTTCCAGAATTTCTGGTATTTAATTGAATTCATTCTTCCCTCTACCAGTAAAATGTTCCCTGTGCCACTGGCTGCAACACAAGCCCAAAGCATGATCGATCCACCCCCGTGCTTAACAGTTGGAGAGGTGTTCTTTTCATGAAATTCTACACCCTTTTTTCTCCAAACTTACCTTTGCTCATTGAGGCCAAAATGTTCTATTTTAACTTCATCAGTCCACAGGACTTGCTTCCAAAATGCATCAGGCTTGTTTAGATGTTCCTTTGCAAACTTCTGATGCTGAATTTTGGCCGCAATAAGCAAAGGTATGTTTGGAGAAAAAAGGGTGCAGAATTTCATGAAAAGAACTCCTCTCCAACTGTTAAGCACGGGGGTGGATTGATCATGCTTTGGGCTTGTGTTGCAGCCAGTGGCATGGGGAGCATTTCACTGGGAGAGGGAAGAATGAATTCAATTAAATACCAGCAAATTCTGGAAGCAAACATCACACTGTCTGTAAAAAAGAAGATGAAAAGAGGATGGCTTCTACAACAGGATAATGATTCTAAACACACCTCTAAATCCACAATGGACTACCTCAAGAGGCGCAAGCTGAAGGTTTTGCCATGGCCCTCACAGTCCCCTGACCTAAACATCATCTAAAATCTGTGGATAGACCACAAAAGAGCAGTGCATGCAAGACAGCCCAAGAATCTCACAGAACTAGAAGTCTTTTGCAAGGAAGAATGGATGAAACTCCCCCAAACAAGAATTGAAAGGCTCTTAGCTAGCTACAGAAAGTGTTTAGAAGCTATGATACTTGCCAAAGGGGGTGTTACTAAGTACTGACCATGCAGGGTGCCCAAATATTTGCTTTGGGCCCTTTTTCTTTTTTGTTATTTTGAAACTGTAAAAGATGGAAATAAAAAAGTAATCTTGCTTAAGATATTAAAGAAATGTGCCATCTTTAACTTAATGCCTTTTGGAAATCAGGTCATCTTTTACTCGCTTAGCTATTCACAGTAACAGAAATTTTGACCAGGGGGCCCAAACTTTTGCATGCCACTGTATATGGGTGTGTGCAAGCACTTGTCAGTGCACAGATGGGTTGAACCATATATATCTAGTGCCTCTTCCTCACCCTTCCTTTCCTCTACCCTCTCCTTGACACCTCATTCTCAATCTTCCCTATTTCTTCCTTCAGTTCCAAGACCTTGCCTTCTCCTTCTCTCAGTTTCTCTCTGATCCAACTCCCCCACTCTTTCTTTTGTATTTAATAATTGGTCTCCTCCTTCTCTAAGTACTCTCTTCTCATTCTTCAGACTTCCCTATCTCCCTCCATTCTATCACTACTGCTATGATTCATTGCAGCACAGTATCAAGTCACCACATTTACTTTGTAGCTGAAAGAAAAATGAGAAACACCTTCAGTATAGAAGTCCATGAGTGTCTTCAGAAGTTAATTTAATGCATTGTATTACTGAATTTCCTCCACACTGTATTCGGACTTAATAATCCAATGATCAGGTTTAATTTATGTGCACTCACTCAATAAATAAAGAGTTTGACATTGGATAATAATGAATAAAATACAACTGAAGCAAATATCTCTAGAACAGAGTGTCAAAGACAACATACTGTGTGAAGACAGTGTAGAAATTTTAAAGTAATCCTGACATTTTATACTGTAGAAACTTCTCTTATAGATTAGAGAGAACTATCATATAAAAATTTTGCATTGGAAATTAAGACATATGATCGTGCCTTATGAAAACCAATAGAATGTCAGCATGCATTCTCTGATTGTTGGGAAAAGGGGGCGGCAGTACAGGCCAAAGGCTTTTGATAAAAGGACTTCAAAATGCTCAACTAAATATTAGTTCTCGTGATTTCTACTGCTTCTGCAGGCACAAAGGATCTGCTTCAATTATATAACCATATAACAATCACAACATGGAAACAGGCCATCTCGGCCCTCCTAGTCCATGCCGAACTCTTAATCTCACCTAGTCCCACCTACCCGCACTCAGCCCATAACCCTCCACTCCTTTCCTTTCCATATACCTATCCAATTTTACCTTAAATGACACAACTGAACTGGCCTCTACTACTTCTACAAGAAGCTCATTCCACACAGCTATCACTCTCTGAGTAAAGAAATCCCCCCTCGTGTTTCCCTTAAACTTTTGCCCTCTTACTCTCAAATCATGTCCTCTCATTTGAATCTCCCCTACTCTCAATGGAAACAGCCTATTCACATCAACTCTATCTATCCCTCTCAAAATTTTAAATACCTCGATCAAATCCCCCCTCAACCTTCTACGCTCCAATGAATAGAGACCTAACTTGTTCAACCTTTCTCTGTAACTTAAGTGCTGAAACCCAGGTAACATCCTATTAAATCGTCTCTGCACTCTCTCTAATTTATTGATATTTTTCCTGTAATTCAGTGACCAGAACTGTATATAATATTCCAAATTTGGCCTTACCAATGCCTTGTACAATTTTAACATTACATCCCAACTTCTGTACTCAATGTTCTGATTTATAAAGGCCAGCATTCCAAAAGTCTTCTTCACCACCCTATCTACATGAGACTCCACCTTCAGGGAACTATGCACTGTTATTCCTAGATCTCTCTGTTCCACTGCATTCCTCAATGCCCTACCATTTACTCTGTATGTTCTATTTGGATTATTTCTGCCAAAATGTAGAACCTCACACTTCTCAGCATTAAACTCCATCTGCCAACGTTCAGCCCATTCTTCTAACCGGCATAAATCTCCCTGCAAGCTTTGAAAACACACCTCATTATCCACAACACCTCCTACCTTAGTATCATCGGCATACTTACTAATCCAATTTACCACCCCATCATCCAGATCATTTATGTATATTACAAACAACACTGGGCCCAAAACAGATCACTGAGGCACCCCGCTAGTCACCGGCCTCCATCCTGATAAACAATTATCCACCACTACTCTCTGGCATCTCCCAGCTAGCCACTGTTGAATCCATTTTATAACTCCAGCATTAATACCTAACGACTGAACCTTCTTAACTAACCTTCCATGTGGAACTTTGTCAAAGGCCTTGCTGAAGTCCATATAGACTACATCCACTGCCTTACCCTCGTCAACATTCCTCGTAACTTCTTCAAAAGATTCAATAGGGTTTGTCAAACATGACCTTCCACGCACAAATCCATGCTGTGTACTCCTAATCAGATCCTGTCTATCCAGATAATTATAAATATTATCTCTAAGAATACTTTCCATTAATTTACTCACCACTGATGTCAAACTGACAGGTCTATAATTGCTGGGCTTACTTCTAGAACCCTTTTTAAACAATGGAACCACATGAGCAATACGCCAATCCTCCGGCACAATCCCTGTTTCTAATGACATCTGAAAGATCTCCGTCAGAGCTCCTGCTATCTCTACACAAACTTCCCTCAAGGTCCTGGGGAATATCCTGTCAGGACCCAGAGTTTTATCCACTTTTAAATTTCTTAAAAGCGCCAGTACTTCCACCTCTTTAATTGTCATAGGTTCCATAACTTCCTTACTTGTTACCCACACCTTACACAATTCAATATCCTTCTCCTTAGTGAATACCGAAGAGAAGAAGTCGTTCAAAATCTCTCCCATCTCCCTCGGCTCCACACATAGCTGACCACCCTGATTCTCTAAGGGACCAATTTTATCCCTCACTATCAACTTGCTTTTAATATAACTGTAGAAACCTTTCGGATTTACTTTCACCTTATTTGCCAAACCAACCTCGTATCTTCTTTTAGCTTTTCTAATCTCTTTCTTAAGATTCCTTTTACATTCTTTATATTCCTCGAGCAATTCCTTTACTCCATGCTGCCTATATCTATTGTAGACATCCCTCTTTTTCGAACCAAGTTTCTAATATCCCTTGAAAACCATGGTGCTTTCAAACCTTTCTTTCCTTTCAACCTAACAGGAACATAAAGATTCTGTACCCTCATAATTTCACCCTTAAATGACCTCCATTTCTCTATTACAGCCTTCCCATAAAACAACTTGACCCAATCCACTCTCTCTAAATCCCTTCGCATCTCCTCAAAGTTAGCCTTTCTCCAATCAAAAATCTCAACTCTAGGTCCAGTCCTGTCCTGCTTCATAATTATATTGAAGCTAATGCTATTGTGATCACTGGACCCGAAGTGCTCCCCAACACATACATCTGTCAGCTGACCTATCGCATTCCCTAACAGGAGATCCAACACTGCCCCATCTCTAGTTGGTACTTCTATGTATTGTTGCAAAAAACTATCCTGCACACATTTCACAAACTCTAAACCATCTAGCCCTTTTACAGAATGAGCTTCCCAATCTACGTGTGGAAAAGTAAAATCTCCCACAATCACCACTTTGTGTTTACTACAAATATCTGCTTTCTCCTTACACATTTGCTCTTCCAACTCACGCTCCCCATTAGGTGGCTTATAATACACTCCTATCAGTGTTACTACACCTTTCCCATTCCTCAACTCCACCCAAATAGCCTCCCTAGAGGAGCTCTCTAATCTATCCTTCCAAAGCACCGCCATAAGATTTTCTCGGACAAGCAATGCAACACCTCCTCCTCTGGCCCCTCCTACTCTATCACACCTGAAGCAACTAAATCCAGGAATATTTAGTTGCCAATCACACCCTTCCTGCAACCATGTTTCACTAATAGCTACAACATCATAATTCCAGGTATCAATCCACGCTTTAAGCTCATCCACCTTTCTTACAATGCTCCTAGCATTAAAATAGATACATTTAAGATACTCTCCACCTCCTCCTCTCTTTTCATCCCTAACAATGCATTCAAATTTATTATCCTTTTCTTTCTTCTCCCCTACATCTTCGGGCCGAGCGCATCCCTTCTCCATCACCTGCCTTTCCTCCCTCACACACTGTCTACTTACTTGCTCTACTGGTGAACTAACCTCCTCTCCCATAGTTTCCTCAAATTGATTCTCGCCCCCCCATCTTACTCTTTTAAAGTCTGCCCTGTAGCCCTAGCAAACCTCCCTGCTAGGATATTGGTCCCCCCAGGATTCAAGTGTAACCCGTCCTTCTTGAACAGGCCACACCTGCCCCAGAAGAGGTCTCAATGATCCAGAAACTTGAATCCCTGCCCCCTGCTCCAATCCTTCAGCCATGCATTCATCCTCCACCTAATTCCATTCCTACTCTCACTGTCGCGTGGCACAGGCAGTAATCCCGAGATTACTACCTTTGCAGTCCTTCTTCTTAACTGCCTTCCTAACTCCCTATACTCTCGTTTCAGGACCTTTTCCCCTTTCCTACCTATGTCATTGGTACCTACATGTACCACGATCTCTGGCTCCTCACCCTCCCACTTCAGGATATCTTGGACGAGATCAGAAACGTCCTGAACCCTGGCACCAGGGAGGCAAACTACCATCCGGGACTCCCGATCACCTCCACAGAACCGCCTCTCTGAACCCCTGACTATCGAGTCCCCTATTATACTATGATCCTCTTTCTTCTACCCCTACCCTTCTGAGCTACAGGGCCGTCCTCTGTGCCGGAGGCCCGGCCACAGTCACTTCCTCCAGGTAGGCTGTCCCCCCCAACTGTACTCAAACATGAGTACTTATTGTCAAGGGGTACAGCCACTGGGGTACTCTCTAGTACCTGCCTCTTCCCCTTCCTGACCGTGACCCACCTATCTGCCTCCCGTGGCCCCGGAGTGACCACCTGTCTGTAACTCCTCTCTATCACCTCCTCACTCTCCCTGACCAGGCGAAGGTCATCGAGCTGCAGCTCCAGTTCCCTAACTCTGTCCCTCAGGAGCTGCAGTTCGGCGCACCTGGCGCAGATGTGGACGTCCGAGAGGCTTGGAGACTCCAGGATCTCCCACATCCGACACCGAGAACAACAAGCTGTCCTCACACTCATACTTCCTGAATAACTGAAAATAACAACAACTAAAAGATAAGCCTTCTGTGCCCTCTTCTGCCTAAGCCCTCTGAGCCCAAGCCCTACACTCTGCTCCTGGCTCACTCCGCTGCCCGCAAACGAAGCTGCCCGCTGCTTAAGGCTGAGTTCTTTTTATATCTTCCCTCCTTCCCAGGCCTCCTTCACTCACCTGTGCAGTCCCGCCTCTCAGAACTCCGATCTGAGAAGCAATTTGAAAATGGCCACCGCCGCACTTCTTCTCAAAGCCTCGCTGTCTTCTTCCAAAAGAGAACTACCTCACTCTTTCTCTCCTTTTTATATCTTCCTTCCTTCCCAGGCCTCCTTCACGCGCCTGCGCAGTCCCGCCTCTCAGAACTCTGATCTGAGAAGCAATTTGAAAATGGCCGCCGCCGCACTTCCTCTCAAAGCCTGGCTGTCTTCTTCCAAAAGTGTTTTTGATCTGAGATTATCAGGTGTGCCCTCTGGACAAAAGTCCCAACTGCTCTGTCATGAGCAAAAGGTCTCATGGCATTATTTTAAAAAAGCCATTGTCTATCCTCAGTCAACATTTTAAACAGAGATTTTTCTGGCAAGTATCATATTGCTACTAGTCGCATATGAACATTGCACATCACTAATTGTAAAACACAGGGACATCCTGAAATTATAATAGTAATGTAAGTCTTTTATTTTACATGCTATACATCATTTACTCGTTCAACACTCCCAAGGCCTTTCCAAATTCTACACTAATCAAATGAAGTAAAATAAGGCAAGGCAGATTGCAAGGCCTGTATAAACAAGCGGTATAGATGTGGTCTCATTAGGGCCCTATGTAACCACAGTGAGGCATTTCTTCTCTTGTATTCAACTTCTTTTACAATAAAGGACACTTTACTATTTATCTCCCTAATTTCTGGCTCTGTGTTAACTTTCCTTCTGAACATTGACATTTTTCAAAATCTTACTATTTAAAAAATACTCCACCTTCCTATTCAATCTACCAAAATCAACAACCTCATGTTGTCCACACCATATCTTCAGCCATTCACTTAACGCACCCAAAGAAACTCTCATCCTCTGAGATCACATTGTGGGCTCTCTTTGTAACCACAGAAAACTAGCTCTCCTTACTCAAACCCTTAATGTAGATTGCTGGGCATCAGCTGTGCACAGTGATTCCTGTGGCACTCCACAAGTCACAGTTTCCCAATGCAAAACTAACCAATTTATTCTTACTCTCGATTTTCTGTTAACTGATCCTCAGTATTTAATTTACAATATCATGCACTCTATCATTGTTTAACAGTCTCCTGCAAGGCCCTTTCAACAAAGCCCTTCTAAAAATACACCACATTAGCTAGTACACCATTATTAATTCTGCTAAGTAAAATTTCAAAAGGATCCAAAGTATTTGACAAACATAATTTCCCTTTCATAAATCCATGCTGACTCTTCCCAATTCCCAAGTACCCTGACAACATTTCCTTAATAACAGATTTCAGCATTTCCCCTACAATTTATGCCAGGCTAATTGGTGGATTGTTTCCTGTTTTCTCTCTCTGTCCTTCCTCTCCCTTCAACAGTGATATTGCATTTGCTGACTTCCAGTTGTGGGGAACCAAAAGAGTATCTCTGGAATTACAGATGCATCCAGCATCTCCACTGATACCTCTTTAACATCTTAAGATGCAGATGAACAGTCCTTGGGGATACATTGCCTTTCTTCAATAATATATATGCTAAATGCTAATTTACTTAGTCACAAAGTAGGACATTTGGAGCAGGAGCAAGTCATGTGGTCCTCAAGACTATCTTGCCATTTCGTAAGACCATGGCTGATCTGACTATAACTTCAATAGGATAATAGGACACAAACAACTGCATTCTGCATTCTTGTCTACCCACGATAACATTTTACCCCTGCCGACTCTGAATTAAAAAGTCACCCAAAGTGCTTCCACACTTCTGAGGCAGAAGTCTCTGAGGACTCACGATCCTCTGAGAGAAGTAATTTTGACTATTAGATAGGAAACCTTTTTTTTTATTTAATCAATAACCCCTAGTTCTTGTTTTTTCCCCTTAATAGTTAACATTCACTCCACATTCACCCTGAAAAGACCTCTCAGGTCATATCATTATACTATCACAGTGCAATCAATTACTTTTGTGTTTTATATTTGTGATTAATTTAGATCACTTTGTAGAGATTTGTTTTCACTTTGACACAAAAGAGTTTTTTTCTGTTGACCAGTATAAAAAAAAGCCATATTTAATCCACTGTGATTCAATGACGTAAAACAATAAAATATTGCTATAGATAGTGTGGTCATTGCTAGATAGGCCAGGAAATCAGCAGGAAGTCTGTGATCATGACTGTTCCTTTTTCATATTCTTCCTCTCCTACCTGTTATATTATAAGTAATATGCATTTATAATTTAGGTTATGCTGGTCCTCTCTGCTTCTCTTCTCTTCCATACTTTCTGCTGCATTACTCTCATCCATCCCCTTCAAACTATGATGGTGGCCTTCCAATTCTTCTGCTCTTATTGAAGTTCACTCTTCTCCCTTTATGATGAGATTCTTCTCTCACTCCCACACAGCCAGCTTACTTGCCTCATAACTTATTCTATTAGTGATCTGGTTCTTCCAGGAGAGTGAATTTCATTCTGTCATGTATGTGGGGATTTTCAAATTTGCATCAATATTCAATGCCTTTGCATGGAAATAGAAGCAACAAAATCAAAACTCTTAGCATGATTGAGAAAGTAATTTGAAATAATCTCGTGCCAAATTATATTGTGAAGATGCAGATTTCTGATGAATATTCCTCCAAAATGGCAATGAAATTCACCATTGTTAGCACTGTCTGTTAAAAAGGGTGACTGAAGATTAAGATCTCAAACCTGGGACAAAACTTGTGGTTTACTCTTTTTTTAACCTTTTGTACTCTTCTGAGATTTGGACCACCTACAGAGGTACCTCCAACCACTGGTGAGATCCATCAGCACTCCATTCAGTGACTTGTCCCAGGTCAATATGCCCACCATTTTGTTCAGTTGGCTCTGAAGGACAGGCCAATACCCAAAACAAAAGTAATATTCTGAGCTCAATCATGGAAAAGATGGTCAAGAGAGAACGGTCTCAAGGGTATTCTCAAAGCCTCTTTGAAAAAACTGCCAAATCCTCACTATCTCACGGAAAATCCCGGCCCATGAACACTCAAGGTGGAGAATCAGCATTTGATGAACATGTCAAGAACCTCAAGTCCATAAGACCATAAGACGTAGAAACAGAATTAGGTCATTCAGCCCATTGCGTCTGCTCCACCATTCCATCATGGCAGATCCCAGATTCCACTCAACCCCTTACACCTGCCTTCTCGCCATATCCTTTGAAGCCCTGACCAATCAGGAAACTATCAACTTCCCCATTATATATACCCACGGACTTGGCCTCCACCACAGTGGGAATATCTAAGGGGGAAGTTGATAAGTTTCCTGATTGTTGGGATTCCAATAAAAATTGTGAAGGTGGCACAGGATCTCCTAAGGTACTCAACTGCAGTACCTACCCTGTTAAGCATTTTAGCTCTACCTGTGGCAATATCTGCAGGTTTTATGTTGACCTCAGAACCTACAGAGCTGAGGTTGAGCATGCAATTCTCAAATATGAGAATCTGCCTAAAGATGGAAGAATTATCTAATATATTTTCTCCTTGGTTTGCTATTGTCCAGTAAAATTAAGTGCTATGGGTAACCAGTAACTAAAATACATGACTTTTTATTAAATTTGCAGCTTTCTCTTGCTGTTTTACAGCATTTACTAGGCTCAAGTCTAGAGCATGCCTTTGTTTTGCTGCCAATTTACTTTCTGCTGCCTAATGCCTCTGCAGCAGCATATTAAAAGGCATCGATTAGTAGGCCAAAGTCTAAAAATATGTTTGGATTGCTCCCTATCAAATGCTAGTGTAAGTTTTTGTAGTTGCTTTCATATTGCATTAAGGTTTTGGTACCAGCATCCTACTAATTGTGTATTTGCTAAAATTCATGGTCTAAAAATATGACTTGAACATCCTTCTGATCAGGTTGCAGAAGACTTAATTGAAATCACTGCCTTGATGTGATGTACAACCTGTTATCCAATCCCTTGGAGATATTTGGTTATGATTCTACTTAATGCTAAATCACACTGTCCAAGCTAAATATATTTTTCATCAGAAATTATTTAAAATCTATGCTGTTCTATGGAAGTAAAATCAGTTAAAATGCTTTTAAACTATACCCACGGCAAAGGTGCTAGAAAGCCTAGTTACAACCAAAGAATTAAAATGGATTTGTAGAAATGTGTTTTTTCCAAATTTATATTCCTGAATAAAACTGAATGTATTTATAAGCTGTCAGATAGGCAAAGGCTTACTTCAGTTGTTACAAAGGATACAGACTGTATAATTAACAAGAAGCAAAAAGAGACCTGTGATCCTCATATCAACTGATCTAAAATAGGAGAATGAGCACTATATCTTCCTGGTGGTCTCTGTCTGGCTATCAGTTAAACTGCTACCTCATTTAGCACTCAGTTTATTCTGAAGAAAGAGTGCTAATTGAATCAGAGGTATTAGGTATTGCTCTCTCACTGGTTGATCACCAATGACATAATGACATATTACAATTTCATTAGTCAAGCGAACACACACTTCAAAGCAATGTTTGGTAAACTATCCAGATTTATTTGACAAGTTGGTAAACTGGTAAGCTGCGAAGTTTTGATAATTTTAGTCATTTTGTTGTATAATATATTTTAGTTAAGAAAATATTTTCCTTGGACCAAAAGTGTAATAATGGATCAGCGTTCAAGGGAGTTATGCCATTATGCCAAGTGTAAACCCAGTTGCTTACCTCAGGACAGTTCTGGGGACAGTCCACTAGATTTCCTGCTTTGTTTCTTATTTCAGCGAAAGGAATAGCACTGAAGATGAAATAAAGAAACTTCAGTCAAATTAGTAAACAGCTTTGACAGCCACACATATTTTTCGGTCTTTGCAATACTAAATGAATTTAAAAAACTAATTCGCACACTACATTAACAAAAAATGTCTAATCTAAACAGGTCTGTTTTTATCAAACTTTATGGAAAACAAAGGTAAATTTTAAAGAATCAAATCTATGAAAATGATGTTTTTTAATGCTTCTTAATTCCTGATGTATTAATTTACTTAAACTCTACTCTCATACATATTATTACATTTTGTCAGAGGAGAATTTTTACATTAAGATATGCCTAAAGTACACATGATTATTTATAATAAATAATGAGCCATTTGATAATAATCTCACTGTTAGGCCCAGTCTTGATGAAGAGTTTCAACTGAAAATGTTGACAATTTATTTCCTCCCACCGATACAGCTTAAACTGCAGAGTTCCTCCAGCAAATTGTTTGTTGTTCCAGATCCCAGCATCTGCATTCTCCTGTGTCTTCATTTGACAGTAATTCACTGATTAATCACATTTGAGCTATCACAGTGCTGAATATATTCAGCAGCTCTCTGATGTAAAGAAGATCAGAGAGTCATGACTGTCTCCTCATTTCCTAAACAAATAAGTGGCCCTTTTTATGAAACTATGGTCCTCTGCTCAAGAATCCCCATTAAACAGAATCATTCTCACAGCATACTTTTAAAAACATAAGTATGGAAGACAGCAATTTGAACAAAACTTGAGGGAAAAATTATAGCCCAACATTTGCAATTGGTATATTTTTGTAGCTTTATTACAACTTCAGAATCAGTAGAGAGAACCGAGGAAGACTTTATATACTTCATATAGATTGCACAACAGCTGGTTTCCAAAATCTAATTTGCCTAATTTTAAAGTGTGGTTGCTTATACTCAATCTGAGGCAGTGTGCTGAATTTATATTACTCGATAATACTTCTCAGTGTTGCTTTGAGAGTTGCATCTGTCTACCTTGTATGTTAGATATAGACTTTATGATTGAAATCCATTTGACTGAATGCTACTGCTTGCTGATGTTAATTCATGGAAAACAGAAGACGCTTACTTTTGTCTTGTGTGATCATTTAGTCATCATCGGCTAAGAATAATCAGCCAATGCGTTTATTTTTAGCATGACTGCTATTTCCAGAATTGAAACATTTGTCCTGAATTGCTGAGGTTTCACGAGGAGATTTTACAAAATTACTTAAGATGAACCAAAACAGAAGATAAGAAAAGTGCATCATATTATGAAGTATTATGAAGCATTTTTCTTGAAACCTACTCGTATGAAGAGATTTGCTGGCATTGCAGGTAGCTCACAGAATTTTCACTAAGTTCATTCCTGTGATGAAACAGATATCAAAAGGTTGAATAGGTTGGACCTGGACCCAATGATTTGAGAGAAAATGAGAGATGTTCTTATAGTCCTGTACCCATTTCTTATGGTGGTGACCAGTTGGCTGCAGTGTTCAAGGGTATCTTCATCCTCTCACTGTTGGGGTCTATGGTTCCCATCTGCTTCAAAAGGGCAGCAATCAGAGAAGAAGCACAAGTAGAGCAGGGTGAACTGCCTCAATGTAAAGCAGAGGAAAAGAGTGGGAATAAAGGGAGCCTTTTCTGGTGGGCTGACGGCAAGTAGTGGTGTTCCACAGGAGTCTGTTCTGGGACTGCATCTTTGTACATTATGTGTAAATGACTTGGAGGATGGAATTGATGGCTTAGCTGCAAAGTTTGCAAACAATAGGAAGATAGGTGGAAGGGCAGGTAGTTTTAAGGAAACAGAGAGACTACAGAAGGTCTTAGACAGATTAGGAGAATGGGCAAAGAAGTGGGAAGTTTATGGTCATGCACTTTGGCAGAAGAAATAAAACCATATAACCATATAACAATTACAGCACGGAAACAGGCCATCTCAGCCCTTCTAGTTGGTGCTGAACGCCTACTCTCATCTAGTCCCACCAACCTGCACTCAGCCCATAACTCTCCATTCCTTTCCTGTCCATATACCTATCCAATATTTTTTTAAATGACAATATCGAACCTGCCTCAACCACTTCTACTGGAAGCTCGTTCCACACAGCTACCACTCTGAGTAAAGAATTTCCCCCTTATGTTACCCCTAAATTTTTGCCCCTCAACTCTCAACTCATGTTCTCTTGTTTGAATCTCCACTACTCTCAATGGAAAAAGCCTATCCACATCAACTCTATCTACCCCCTCGTAATTTTAAAAACCTCTATCAAGTCCCTGCTCAACCTTCTACGCTTCAAAGAATAAAGACCTAACTTGTTCAACCTTTCTCTGTAACTTAGGTGCTGAAACCCAGGTAACATTCTAGTAAATCTCCTCTGTACTCTCTCTATTTTGTTGACATCTTTCTTATAATTCCTATAAGGGTAGACCATTTTCTAAATGGAGAGAAAATTCAAAAAATTGACATGCAAAGGGTCTTGGGAGTCCTTGTGCAGGATTTGCTAAAGGTTAGTTTGCAGGTTGAGTCTGTGGTGAGGAAGGCAAATGTGATGTTAGCATTCATTTCAAGAGGACTAGAAAATAAAAGCAAGGATGTAACATTGAAACTTTATAAAGCAATGGTGAAGCTCATGGAGTATTGTGAGTAGTTTTGGGCCCCTTATCTTACAAAGGATGTGTTGACACTGGAGAGGATTCAAAGGAGTTTCATGAAAATGATTCCAAGATTGAACAGCTTGTCATATGAAGATTGTTTGATGGCTTTGGACTTGTTTTCACAATAGAATTCAGAAGAATGAGGGGGGTGACCTACTTGAAACCTATCAAATGGTGAAAGGCCTTCATAGAGTGGACACGGATAGGATATTTCTAATGGTGGGAGAATCTAGGACCAGAGGATATAGCCTTAGATTAGAGGGGCGTCTTTTTAGAATGGAGATGAGGAGGCACTTCTTTAGCCAGAGAGTGGTGATTTTGTCGAATTCTTTGCCACAGGCAGCTGTGGAGGCCAGGTCTTTATGTATATTTAAGGCAGCAGAGATTAGATTTGTGATTGGTCAGAGTATGAAGAGATTCGGGGAGAAGGCAGGGGATTGGGGCTGACAGGAAAACTAGATCAGCCATGATGAAATGGTAAAGCAGACCTGATGGGCCAAAATGGCCTAATTCTGTTCTTCTATCTTATGAAGTACTTCAGAGGTCGGTAATGGCTAGAACTAACTCCTTTCTGACAAAGGACCTAGACACACTGCAATATGCCTAACATCACAACAGATCAACAACAGATGCAATCTCACTGGCTTTCCACTCTTGGAGCACCAAGACATTTTACAAAAATACATTAGATTGCTCTCTATTATTATAGCTTGGCATTCAATACCACCACCCCTTCAGTATTAATCACAAAGCTTTGAATTCTGGGCCTCTATACCTTCCTCTGCAACTGAATTCTTGATTTCCTTATTGGGAGGTCACAGTCAGTGCAGATTGGTGATGACATCTCCTCTTTGTTGACAATCAACAGAGGTGCACCTCAAGGATGCATGCTCAGCCACTGTACAATCCACACCAACAAATTCACCAATGACACTATTGTTATTGGTAGAATCTCAGAAGGTGACAAGAAAGTGTACAAGAGTGAAACAGATCAACCAGTTGAGCAGTATCACAACAAACTTGTAACCAATGTCGGCAAGATGAAGGAACTGATTGTGGACTTTATGAAGGGAAAGTCAGGAAAGTAAGCCCAAGTCCTCATCGAGGGATCAGCAATGGAAAGCATGAGTGGTTTTAAGTTCCTTGGCATCAATATCTTGGAGGATCTATCTTGGGCCCAAAACACTTTTGTAATCATGAAGAAGGCATGCCAGCAGTTCTCCCTCATGAGATTTGGTATGTCACCAAAGAAATCTTGCAAATTTCTACATATATATGGTGGAGAGCATTCTAATTGGTTGCATCACAGCTTGGTATGTAGGCAACCATGCACAAGATCTCACGAGGGTGCAGAGGGATATAGACTCAGCCAGCTCCACCATTGAAGGCATCTTCAAGAGGCTCCGCATGAAGTAGGTGTCATCCATCACTGAGGACCCTCACTACCTAGACCACGTCTGATACTACCATGAAAGAGAGTGAACAGGAGCGTGAAAATTTACACTCAACGATTCAATAACAGCTTCTTCCTCCCACCATCTGATTTTTTCAATGGAACGTGAACCTATAAATGCTACATTGTTAGTCTGTTTTTGGACTCTTTCTTTATTCTGTATATTATATGTTTTTAGAACATAGAACACAGAAAACCTGTAGCACAATACAGGCCCTTCAACTCCCAATGCTTTGCCGAACATGTACTTACTTTAGAAGTTACTTAGGGTTACCCATAGCCCTCTATTTTTCTAAGATCCACATATCTATCCAAGAGTCTCTTAAGAGACCCTATCGTATCCACCCCCACCACTGTCACTGGCAGTCCATTCCATGCACTCACCATTCTCTGTGTAAAAAACTTATCCCTGACATCTCCTCTGTACCTACTTCCAAGCACCTTAAAACTGCGCCCTCTCGTGCTAGCTATTTCAGCCCTGGGAAAAAGCCTCTGATTATCCACATGATCAATGCCTCTCACCATCTTATCAGGTCTCCTCTCATCCTCCATTGCTCCAAGGAGAAAAGGTCAAGTTCATTCAACCTATTTTCATAAGGCATGCTCCCCAATCCAGGTAATATCCTTGTAGATCTACTCTGCACCCTTTCTATAGTTTCCACATCCTTCTTGTAGTGAGGTGACCAGAAGCACAGTACCCCAAGTGGGATCTGACCAGGGTCCTATATTTCTGCAACATTACCTCTCGGCTCTTTAACTCAATCCCACGATAGATGAAGGCCAATGCACTGTATGCTTTCTTAACCACATAGTCAACCTGCGCAGCAGCTTTGAATGTGCTATGGACTCAGACCTCAAGAACCCTCTGATCCTCCACACTGCCAACAGTGTTACCATTAATACTATATTCTGCCGTCCTATTTGACCTACCAAAATGAACCAACTCACACTTATCTGGGTTAAACTCCACCTGCCACTTCTAAGCCCAGTTTTGCATCCTATTGATGTCCCCCTGTAACTGCCGACAGCCCTCCACACAACACCCCAACCTTTGTGTCATCAACAAATTTACTAACCCATCCATCCACTTCCTCATCCAGGTTATTTATAAAAATCACGAAGAGAAGGGGTCCCAGAACAGATCCCTGAGGCACTCCACTGGCTACTGACCTCCATGCAGAATACGACCTGTCCACAACCACTCTTTCCCTTCTGTAGACAAGCCAATTCTGATCCACAAAGCATGGTCCCCTTGGACACATGGCTCCTTACTTTCTCAATAAGTCTTGCATGGGGTACCTGATCAAATGCTTTGCTGAAATCCATATACACCACATCTACTGCTCTACCTTTTTGCACTAAACTGCTGTTGAAAAAAAAACAAATTTCACAACATACATTCAGTATCTATTTTATTAGGTAAACCTGTACACCTGCTCACTACTGCAAATATCTGAAATAATCAGGAACTGATTATTGAGTTCAAAAGGCGGAAACTGGAGGTCCATGAGACAGTTCTCATCAGGGGAACAGAAGTAGAGAGAGTCAGCAAATTCAAATTCCTCAGTGTTATCATTTTAGAGGACCTGTCCTGGGCTGAGCACGTAAGCACAATTACGAAGAAAGAATGGCAGGACCTCTAATTCCTTAGAAGTGTGCAAAGATCTGGCGTGACATCTAAAACCTTTACAAACTTCTATAGATGTGAGGTGCAGAGTATACTGATTGGTTGCATCATGGCCCTGTATGGAAACACCAATGCCCTTCAATGTAAATTCCTACCAAAGTCATGGATATAGTCAAGTCTATTATGGTAAAGTCCTCACTGAGCACATCTACACAGAGAGGATGCAGCAAAGCAGAATTCATCATCAAAGACCCCTACCAGCAAGGTCATGCTCTCTTTTTGCTGCTGCCATTAGGAAGGTGGTACAAGAGCCTCAGTATTCACAGCACTAGGTTCAGGAATAGTTATTACCCCTCAACTATGAGGCTACTGAACCAGTGCGGATAACTTCACTCAGCCCATCACTAAACTGCTCCCACACCTACAGATTCACTTTCGAGGACACTTCTTCTTATGTTCTCGATATCTATCTATCTATCTATCTATCTATCTATCTATCTATCTATCTATTTATTTATTTATTTATTTATTTATTTATTTATTTATTTATTTATTATTACCTTTTTTGAGTATTTGTATAAGGTTTGTTCTCTTTTGCACGTTGATTGTTTGTCTATCCTGGTCAGGGCTACCTTTCATTGATTCTATTATGGTTCTTGGATTTAATGAGTATGCTTGAAAGAAAACGAGTATCAGGTTTTCATATAGTGATATATATGTATTTTGATAATAAATTTACTTTGAACTTTGAGCTTTTTAATCTGCGAATCATGTGGCAACAACTCAATGCATACAAGTAGCCAAACACAGTCAAGAACTGCAGTTGCTGTTTAGACCAAACTTCAGAATGGGGAAAAAGTGTGATAGAAGTGACTTTGACAATGGATTAATTGTTGATGCTACATGGGGTGGTTTGAGTATCTCAGAAACGGATGATCTCTTGGGTTTTCTTGTGCAGCAGTCTCTAGAGTGTACAGATAATGGTGCAAAAAACAAAAAAAAAAGTGAGTGACAGTTCTGTAGGCAAAGATGACTTGTTAATGAGAGAGGTCAGAGGAGAATGGCAGGACTGGTTCAAGCTGACAGGAAGACGACATCAACTGAAATAACCAAGTGTTACAACAGTGGTGTGCAGAAGAGCATCTCTGAATGCATAACTTTAGAAGTAGATAAGGGATAGCAGCAAAAGACCACTTTTTTTTAGGTACAGGAGGTAGCTAATAAAGTGTCTACTGAGTGTATATCAATGATAATAAACCTGATCCTTCTTCTGAATATAGCAGCAGTGCTTAATAATAAAGCAAATATAATGTCCATGGAAGTCTGTTCATACTGCCTGAACTCTCAGTTCTCTACTTGTTTAATTCATAATCAGTCACATTTGAACATTTTATAAATGGCACTTCTATGACTAAGTATTAAAACAACGTCTTAGTTCGGAAAAAAAAGTTGAAGCATGATCTCACTTAAAATATATATAAACAACCCAGTGCAAGCCTGCATATTCCTTGTTGTCTGCAGGCATTTCCAACACGGTGCTTTTTACAATACATAACACAACTGAACTGGACTCTCTGTTGTGAAATCTTTTTACACTGAGCCGTTCTTTCCGATTAATCTTCAAAGTTGCTAATAATTAAAAATGAGGGCTGAATGGAGGTCTTTTTACAATGGATTTGTCCATATAACAGAACTCTCTGTTTGGCTGTTGTACAGGATGAGTCTATGAGGGGAAAATGGCAAAGGAACAGCTTAGAATGAAACAGGGAATTGCTGCCTTGGTTTTTTTTATGTGTTGCAGAATGTTATACTCCATCATAATGGCCCATCTGTCTACCAATCTTTCACATTTTCCACAGGTGACATAATACCCCCAAGATGCTCCGCATGCACACAGGGGTTTCTGTGCATGCAGCTGGCTACACATTGTAATGCCTTGGAACAATAAATTTCAAATTGTTTACACTGCTTCTCCCATTCTGTCTTTTCTCTTTGTTCTTTATAAAATAATGTTATACACCAGTACAAGATCATCAACAAATTAAGAATAATATTTTGTCAAATAATTATGCCTTTACTTAAAGAGTAGGAATGAATTCAAAGATTAATAAGCTAGAAACAGGTGGTACCTCTACTAACTTGACAGAGCCTCAAGTTGTAATGTGATAGTTTGAGAGATCAGTAGCTCAATGCAATGTTTCGCATTTAACCAGACAGTTCTAACATCAACAATATCAGTCAGGTTGCCAGACCTGTTTCAAAATAAGTTATTTTGCAAATTGGTCTTCAAGGGAAAAAAAACATACGGGATATTTTCCAGCTTCAGTGCCAATTTACAAGGCATTCGGAGGTCAAACATTAAAAACATACTTGTATCAAGCCTTTTATGATTTCAGGTTCTCGCAAATCAATTTACAAAGAGTCGACTGCGTTTGAAAGGCAGTAATTGTTGCAAGAAAGCAGCCAAAATATGCACAGCAAGCTCCCACAAAGAGCAACATGGTGGACATCAAGTCATGTGTTACAGTGGTCTTCGTTTAACATCTCATCCAAATGTGAGCATACCTGATAGGGCAGCTTTTCCTTTAAATGCGGTGAAATCTCAGCCTAGATTTTCATTCTCGAGTGGGACTATAGACCAAAAACCTGGTCCTATTCAGTAACAAAACAAATAAATTAGACAGTTATGCCATCTGTTGTATCACTGAATTATTCTAAGTAAACGAGCTGATGAAGGTTACCTGGTGTGTCCTTGAAATTAACGTTATCTGATCTAGAACTATCAGATATGGTGGGTAATGTTATATTGAGCATGACAATTCTGGTGATTAATCTTCCTTCACTGCCTGTTATTTAAGGTTGAAATATTATGATTGGGATACATCATGCTTTATGATATAAAACTATCTTTTCCTATAGAATGAATTGGAAAATTAGCTATATTTAAAGTGGTGTTGTTTAAAATTCATTTGACATCTATTTAAAGCAGCTGGTTACATGGAGAACTTATTGGTTTATTAATCATGCATTATGATAGGTGCATCTTATCCTACTGTAACTAATGTGATTTCTACATCCCTCAGAAGTCCACTCTAGCTTTGAGAGGTCTGAAGGAGCTAACATTGAAGGAGCCTAATGTTGGGACAACAAACATTTCCATGAATGGGGCATGTGGTGGCTTACAGGATAAATGACAGCAACACACACAAAATGCTGGCTGAACTCAGCAACCATGCAACATCTATGGAAAAGTTGATGTTTCAGGCCTGGAAAAAAGAAATGCAAAGTCAGAGTAAGAAGGTGGGAGAGACGAGGAAGAAGTACAAGGTAGTAGGTGATAGGTGAAATGGGAGAGGGGGAGGGGTGAAGTAAAGAGCTGGGAAGTCAGATCAAGTCAAGTCAAATCACTTTTTATTGTCATTTCGACCATAACTGCTGGTACAGTACACAGTAAAAAGGAGATAATATTTTTCAGGACTATGGTGTTACATGAAACAGCACAAAAACTACACTGAACTAGGTAAAAACAACACAGACAAAAAAAAATAGACAACAGACCTACCCAGGACTGCATAAAGTGCACAAAACAGTGCAGGTATTACAATAAATAATAAGCAAGACAATAGGCACAGTAGAGGGCAGTAAGTTGGTGTCAGTCCAGGCTCTGGGTACTGAGGAGCTTAGGGGAAGAAACTGTTACATAGTCTGGTCGTAAGAACTCGAATGATTCGGGGCCTTTTCCCAGATGGCAGGAGGGAGAAGAATTTGTATGAGGGCTGCATGGGGTCCTTCATAATGCTGTTCGCTTTGCGGATGCAGCGTGTAGTGTAAACGTCTGTAATGGCGGGAAGAGAGACCCCGATGATCTTCTCAGCTGATCTCACTATCCGTTACAGCCTCTTGTGATCCGAGATGGTGCAATTTCCGAACCAGGCAGTGATGCAGCTGCTCAGGATGCTCTCAATACAATTGGTGAAAGAGATAATGGGCTGGTAAGGGGTATCTGACAGGAGAGGACAGAAGGTTATGGAAGAAAGGGTAGGGGGAGGAGCATCACAGGGAGGTGATGGGCAGGTAAGGAGATAAGCTGAGAGAGGAAAACAGGAATGGGGAATGTTGAAGTGGAGCGGCAGTTACTGGAAGTTCGAGAAATTGATGTTCACGCCTTCAAGTTGGAGGCTACCCAGATGGAATATAAGGTATTACTCCTCCAATCTGAGTGTGGCCTCATTGCGGCAGTAGAAGCGGCCATGGACTAACATGTCAGAATGGGAACACGAAGTAGAACTGAAATGGGTGGGAACCAGGAGATCCCACTTTTTCTGTCAGACGGAGCATTGGTGCTCGGCGAAGCAGTCTCCCTATCTACATCAGGTCTCACCGATATACAGCAGGCCACATCAGGAACACAGGATACAGTAGATGACCTCAACAGACTCACAGGTGAAGCATCGTGTCACCTGGATAGACTGCTTGGGGCCTCAAATGTTAGTGAGGGAGGAGGTGTAGGGGCAGGTGTGGTACTTGTTCTGCTTGCAAGGTAATTGATCCCCCCTTCTCCTTCACCATTCCCCATTCCCATTTCCCTCTCTCACCTTACCTTGATTTTGCAGATTTTCTCTTGTTTAGGACAAGTGTTCTGCATGCTCCTAATCCATGGCATCAAGGTTTTCTAATCCAGAATGCCCTTTCTCCTCTTTGACTATACTTTGAGATGTTTCCAGAAATGAGTGAATATACTTCATTTCATCAAGGAGGAATTAAGCATCTTCTTTTCTTCTGCGCTCCTAGTATTCTCCTCTCATAACAGAGCTTGGAAGTGTTTAGAGGATCAACGTCAATCCTTTAAAGGATTCTACAAAATGATTCTTCCCACAGATAACATCTCCCAAAACACTTGTCAACTCCCAGTCAAGAGGAGCTTCAAAGTTTCTATAGGTTATTGGTACCATCAAAGCTGCCATAATTGGTGCTTTGAAGAGATACTTGGTTTGTAGACAAGAAGAAGAATCAGGATTAGTTCAGTGAGAATGGCCAGGAGATGGAATAGCTAATTAACCACAACTCTGAGACTTCCCTGAATTTGAAGCTCTAACTTTTCTCAGGGGAACAGAAACATCTCTACTGGAATCTGAAGGTAGAGGTCCATCAGAAAACCCTACAACCTAAAGAACAGATAATACATGGACAATGATGCTGGGAATGAAAGGGTGGACCTGTACTCAAAAGAATGAGTGGAAATCTCATTGAAACCTACAGAATATTGAATGTCCCAGTTAGATCGGACATGCAGAGGATGTTTCTAACAGTGGGAGAGTCTCGAGCTGGAGGGCACAGCCTCAGAATAGAAGGACATCTCATGAGAACAGAGATGAGGAAGAATTTTTTGTCACAGATGGTTGTAGAGGCCAAGTCATTCAGTAAATTTAAGGCAGCAGTTGATAGGTACTTAATTAGCAAAGGTGGCAAAGGTTATATGGAGAAAGGAGTAGAATGGGGTTGAGAGGGAAAATAAAACAGCTATGATTGAATGGTGGAGCAGACTCAATGGGCGAAATGCCCAAATTCTGCTTCTATGTCTTACGGTCTTACCACATCAAGCTTACATCAAATGACACTGTTCCTGGTCCAACTGGGAAAATTAATAAAAATGATTCCAAAAAGTCCATAGTGTTGGCAACTAAAACCTTCGTCTATCCTCTACTTTACAAACACGTACCTTGGTAAAATCTCCCACCCACCATTTCTTTGCTGACCTCTTAAGTGCTCCAACAGTCTGATCGCTGGATTGAGATCTGTTTTATGCAGATCTTTATTGGGCCCATATCAAAGAATGGATTGTTGAAAGTACACTATGAGTCAAGCAGCACCTGTGAAGCTAAGATGATGTTTGGAGTCAAGATACTGCTTCAATCGACCTGCACCTTTTGCCTTCACAGATATTGTTTGACTTGCTGAGTTCTTCCAGAGTCTTGTTTTCTGCTCCATAATCCAGCATCTGCATTCTCCTTTGTCTTTTCCAGTTCAAATCACAGGATATCAGATGCATGGCAACTCTGGCTGGGACTGCAAGACATTACTTCCTACAAAGCGAAACCCAATACTATGAATGGCATCGATGGTTCACTACCAGATGAACTCAACAGCACCTATGCACGCTTTGAAAGGGAGAACACAACTACAGCTGTGAAGATCCCTGCTGCACCTGATGACCCTGTGATCTCTGTCGAAGAGGCTGATGTTGGACTGTTTTTTAAAGAGAGTGAACCCTCACAAGGCAGAAGGTCCTGATGGAGTACCTGGTAAGGTTCTGAAAACCTGTGCCAACCAACTAACGGGAGTATTCAAGGACATTTTCAATCTCTCACTGCTATGGGCAGAAGTTCCCACTTGCTCCAAAAAGCCAACAATTATACCAGTGCCAAAGAAGAATAATGTAGGCTGCCTTAATGACTGTCACCTGATAGCACTCACATCGACAGTGATGAAATGCTTTGAGAGGTTGATTATGACTAGACTGAACTCCTGCCTCAACAAGGACCTGGACCCATTGCAATTTGCCTATTGTCACAATAGGTCAATAGCAGATGCAATCTCTATGGTTCTTCCCACGGCTTTAGACCACCTAGACAACACAAACACCTATGTCAGGATGCTGTTCATCGACTATTGTTCACAGATCGTACAGGAGTGAGATATGCCAACTAGTGGAATGATGCCGCAGCAACAACCTGGCACTCAATGTCAGTAAGATGAAAGAGCTGATTGTGGACTTCAGGAAGGGTAAGATGAAGGAACACATACCGATCCTCAGAGGAATCAGAAGTGGAGAGAGTGAGCAGTTTCAAGTTCCTGGGTGTTAAGATCTCTGAGGATTTAACCTGGTCCCAACATATTGATGTAGTCATAAAGAAGGCAAGAGAAGCGGTTATACGTTATTAGGACTTCGAAGTGATTTGACATCTCAACAAATACAGTCAACCCTCAGTATCTGCGGGGGATTGGTTCCAGGACCACCCGCAGATACCAAAATCGGCAGATGCTCAAGTTGCTTATATAAAATGGCGTAGTATTTACATATAGCCTACGCACATCCTCCCATATACTTTAAGTCATCTCTAGATTACTTATAATACCTAATACAATGTAAATACTATGTAAATAGTTGTTATACTGTATTGTTTAGGGACTAATGACAAGAAAAAAAAGTCTGTACATGTTCAGTACAGACGCAACCATTGTAGCTCTTCTGGGAACGCTGAAGCTGCCTTGGCATCAGCCGATGCTGATTCTCCTGTGATCTTTAAGTTCTTGAGGCTGTAGCGCTTTACGTAGCTAGCCAGCCATCCCTTACTAGCCTTAAACTCCTTCCTCTCGCTCACAACACAAGTAGTGAACGTATGAGGCACAAGGCGAACAATGCTCAAATGATGAGTGCTGGAGAGAGACTGAGGATTTGTGAAATGGCTGGAGGCTACAGCAGGGTATGCCTACACATCACTTCATTTGCGTGAATTCAGCATAATGCTTGGTGTGTGGCAAATTCAAGTTTTGCTTTTTGGAACTTCCTGGAATATTTTTTCGAATATTTTCAATCCGCGGTTGGTTGAATCCGTGGATGTGGAACCCGCGGATTTGGAAGGCCGACTGTACACTCAAAAACTTCTATAGTTGTATTGTGGAGAGCATTCTGACAGGCTGCATCACTGTCTGGTATGGAGGGGCTACTGCACAGGACCGAAAGAAGCTGCAGAAGGCTGTAAATCTAGTCAGCTCCATCTTGGACACTAGCCTACAATGTAACCAGGACACCTTTAGGAAGCGATGTCTCAGAAAGGCAACATCCATTATTAAGGACCTCCAGCACCTAGGGCATGCCCTTTCCTCACTGTTACCATCAGGTCGAAGGTACAGAAGCCTGAAGGCACACACTCAGCAATTCAGGAACAGCTTCTTCCCCTCTCATCCGATCCCTAAATGGACTTTGAAGCTTTGGACACTACCTCACTTTTTTTTAATATACAGTATTTCTGTTTTTGCACATTTTATAATAATCTATTCAATATATGTAATTGATTTACTTGTTTATTTATTATTATGTTTTATTTTATTTATTATTTTTTTTTCTCTTTCTGCTAGATTATGTATTGCATTGAACTGCTGCTGCTAGGTTAACAAATTTCACATCACATGCCAGAGATAATAAACCTGATTCTGACTGTGGCTCCAAAAGAACACGAGTATGGTAGATACCGTCCCATATGGGGATATTCTGTAGGTAAGGTGTGGGGAGCACTTCTTAAATGATGAGTGCTATTGGAAGTGAGGCATTTGTAGCCCTCAACGTCAGGGTTAACCATTGTTTTCCAGATGCACTGCACTGGATCGTTTCCATTCAAAATGCTGCAAAAGACACTTTACAGATTCAGCCTTCTTTAAGGGGATTACTTTCTGTATGGAGATGAATTTTCTGTTATAATGTGTTTCTTGTCCAACAATTATGGGCTTACATGCAGTTTTAGTCTTCACTTGCGGAAATCCAGAAATCCAAGGAATGGTAGCAATGCCAGTTAAGTAGAAAATTGTTGTTATTAGTTC
This sequence comes from Hypanus sabinus, assembly GCF_030144855.1. Lineage (NCBI taxonomy): Eukaryota > Metazoa > Chordata > Chondrichthyes > Myliobatiformes > Dasyatidae > Hypanus > Hypanus sabinus. Next base: position 46,954,695 of record NC_082710.1, read on the forward strand.
TTTAATGAAGAAACAACATTTTAATAGGGAACATTAAATGAAAAATTGCTCCTTGTTTAAAGAATATCCAAGGTCAATTACTTGAGTAAAAGTCATATATAAATACATGAATCTTGTAAAACTCACAGATGTTCCCCTTTGGCAAATATTTCACCAATTCAGAACATCTGATTTCTCACAAAATGTATGTTGCATGAGTCTACCAAATTTACTTACTGCTTCCTTAAGATGTGGTCATCATTGGCAAAGACAGTATTTAGTGTGTGTCATTGAATGTCTTGAGAAAACCGAGGTGGTTTGGAATTTGCTATAACTGTCTTGCCAAGATGCTTCACAGGATAGCAAAGATCTAAGCATATTTGCTTTCCCAACTAACATCAAGCAATGAATTTGCTGTGGGGATTATGAACTGCAGTATCCCTAAAGGATAAGTATACACACTGGATAACACAGGACTCAGAGGTTGAAAATATTAATTCCAAACAAACAAAATTAGACAATTAAAATATAGGAACTAAATTTATGATTAAGAAGTGGAAAAAAAAGAGAAAATAAAGTAAAAATAATCAGAGAGTTGATCAGCAAGATCTCTGCACTTCTAGAGGCAACTTCACTGATGAGAACTGATGAGATAGAAAAGGTCACAAAATCTTAATCACGGTGTATTGTAAGAAGAGTTATTGAATGTGCAGCCAAGACAAAATGGCCAAAGTCATGCATTCAATCATCACAGAGCTTAGCTGAGAGAGTTTTTACTCAACCTGCAAATCTATCCTTAGATACTGTGGTTTGGAAATTATAATTTTCTATTTGTTTTATTGGGAATGATAAAAAAAACCCTAAACAGTCCAGCTAAGTAGCCACTATACAGCAATATATGTATTTATTTTGGAAAACTTTCAAAGAATTCTAAGGTAAATCAACACTGCTTCAAAAGAATATTTTATTTTTGAATTAGCCTGAAATGATTTTGAAGTTGATATATTTTAGGATCAAGATGCAAAGAAAGCAGTTACTTTCATCAACATGGGTATGGCCAAGAATTTAAGTTTGCTGGTGTTTGAAGGTCAGGCACACACATCCTTTACATTAAAGGGAAAATATGTGCTCAAGTTCATAACCTCATTTAGATGATGATTTAGGAAGGCAAGGGGATGCAGTTTCCTTTCCAAAGCATCTGTTTTCCCACAAAGGCCAGACTTAATCACCAACAGCATGAATTAAGATTCTTTGGTAAAACTGGATTGTCCTTGCCTTTTGCAAATGGTTCCTTATCAATAAGGCCTTTGATTGTGTCAAGCTGTCAAACAGCATTCTCTGCGGTGGGACATCAAAATCTGATGATTTCCACTGAGTGCAATGAAGAAACTTCTCACCCTACCAGGATGCCTTTCATGCAGTGTGGGCTAGGTTGGCTGGTCCTCCACATCTGTAACAGATTACTGGATGTACTGTGCTGTGAGTTCAAACAGTGGACTAGATATAAAACAACAGTGTCATAAAAAGAGAATAATACATGAAAACACTGTAAATACTCAGTAGCTCAGGCAGAATTTGCGGTGACAGAAGTGAAGTTTACATTTTCAAGTCAACTACCTTTCATCAGAACCCCCCTGATATTAACTCTAATTTACTCTTCACAGATGCTACCTGACATTCTGAAGAGTTTGTGCTTTTATTTCAGGTTTCAAGCAATGTTTTGATCTCAACATAATTTGTTTCACAGACTATTCAACTTATATCTCTGGTGGAAGATTGTTTACCCTCCAAACAACGTTCAGTGTAAGCAGCTGAGTACAGCTTTGAATTATACAGCTGTGAATTTACAAAAGCATTCAGTACCATTCCCACTACTATTCAAGAAAACTTACAAAATGTAATATAAACCCAAAGATATTGACACTTAAAAGTTGTAGCTCTACATGTCACTTAGATCTTGTATGTCACCACAAACACTGATCTAATGACTAAGCTCCCTATGGCAGTCAGCCAGACACACAAGGAAAGCTCTGTGCTTAAACATGGGAATATATTTCAGCAATATAACTTTGGGTGTAGTTCATGGCATTTTGGAGTTATTATTCAGGAACACTTGATTCAGTCATACCTTTTTCTAGCCCCTGGCTTACACTCAGTGAGCAGAAAATGATGCCATTTCAGGTAGATAAACCATTAGAAAGAAAAACGATTGAATTTGTGTTTATGCGGCTTAATTTTCCACACCAGGACACCAGAGTTAAAATCTTTGAAGCACAGGAAACTGCATCGGTTAATTCTACACACAGCAAAGTCTGACAAACAGCAATGAAAGAAATGACCTAATAATCTATTTTTGACTTGTTGGTTCAGGGATAAATATTGGCAAGGACACCAGACGAAATCCACGTCTTTGAAGCATGCCAAGGAATCTTTTAAGAAGGCACGCAAGCCTTTTATTTTATTATTTTTTAAATGCCACGTATTTTATTGCTTTGTACGTATGTGGCTCGAGTTCTGATACTTTGACTATTATTTAAATGAAGACATCACACTGGAACAAAAAACAGAAAATGGATATAGTCAACAGATCGTGCAACATCTATGGAAATAGAAACAGAGTTAATGAATTAGGACAAGTCAGAAAACAAATGTTTTTAAATGAAGAGAAGCGGGAAGGGTGGACATCGAGAGGAATTGAATGATGCAAAAAGTGGTGAGAAATTGGCAAACGCTTGTTTAATTGTAGGTGCTTTACATTTCGTGGCCAATTTACTAGGCATCTCCTATACCTAATAAAGTAGCCACTAAATGTATGTTCATGGTGTTTTTCTGCTGTAGTCCATCCACTTCAAGGTTCGACGTGCTGTGCGTTCAGAGATGCTCTCTTGCACACCACTGTTGTAAGGCATGGTTGGTTGAGCTACAGTCACCTTTCTGTCATTTCGAACCAATCTGGCCATTCTCCACTCACCTCTCTCATTATTATTAAGGCGTTTTCATCCAAAGGCTGTCACTCACTGGATGCGTGATTTTTTTTTGTTTTTTGTACTATTCAGTGTAAACTCTAGAGACTGTAGTGCATGAAAATCCCAGGAGATCAACAGTTTTTCAGATACTCAAATCACCCCATCTGGCACCGACAATCATTCCACATTCAAAGTCACTTAGATCACATTTTTTCTTTATTCTGATGTTCGGTCCGACAAAAAATGAACTTCTGGACCATGTAGGCAGTGAGTTGCTGCCACATGATTGGCTGATTAGATATTTGCAATAATGAGCAGGTATACATGTGTAGATAATAAAGTGGTTACTGACTGCATGGCTTAAATAAAGGGAGTTGAATATGGATGGGGAGAAGCAACAAAATAATCAATAATGACACTGTGAGATACAGAACATCACAGTGGCTGAAGTCTGAAAGAAAAAAGACCATGAGCAATAACCAGCATGTTAGTCATCATCCAGGGAAAGAGAAAAAAACAAGCAGATGACCTTTCATTTTAACTAGCTAGATCTGTTACAAACTTGGTCTGGTTACAGGATATAGAATGCTATATTGTTGAGTACCTAATCAGAAGATGAGGTGCTATTTTTGAAGTTTATTTTGGACCTTGGTAGAAGGGTGAAAGAGGCCAAAAAAATATTGGAGTGGAAGTCGGATGAAGAATTACAGTGACAGGCAGGTAGAAGCCGAGTCTGACCCTTGCAGGCTGAAAGGAGGGTGCTGCAAAGTACTCATCCTGTCTCCATTGGTTTCTTCAAAGCAGAGGAGACATCACCATGAGCACTGAATGCAATGCATAGAGTCTAAGTGAATTTCTACTTCCTTTGGAAGGAATGTTGAGTTGCTGGATAATTTAATGCAATTTAAACCATGCTTTTTTTGCTAACTTTGCCTTGTTCTGATAAGACATTATCAAACTGAAAGATTAAACTTGTTTCTCGGTGTTTCCCTAGATACTGCCTGACCTGCAGTGTTTATGTAGCATTTTTGATTTTTTAAAAAATTTTTCCATTAGTATTAAAAAAAATTGATATGAAACAGAAATTATGTTGATAAATTATCCTGGAAAAGAGAATTTCAACCAACTTTGCCCTGGGAAATGAAAAGCTGCCTAAGCTTTTGAAATTTCAGGTATAGTGAATTAGAGATCTAAAGAAAGAAAAAAAACCTCATGTTACTTAACTCAAGATAGTAATGGTGTCAAATCCAGCTAATTAAACTACTGACTGACAAACAAGAGTAATGCTGAAGGTACTAATGTACAAACTACCAAGAAAAGGAGCTGAACCTGCAGAAGACATATCGTAATTTACTAATACCTAATGGCTGACAAACAGGTATTGTAAGAGTTTCGTTATACTGTAGTTAAAATGCTCAACTCAGCTACAGATTGTGGCTTCTTTATACAACATGGCTAAAAGAAGAGTAAAGTTCCAAACATGCTGAGTTCCTCCAGCATTTTGTATGTGTTGCTCTGGGTTACCAGCATCTGCAGGATCTCATTTTTATGATATGCTGCTGCCTGATGGCTTTTCATATTTCTACGAATTTATCTCATCACGTTGTTGCATCTGATTTCCAACATCCTTCCCATGGAAGGGAAACCAACTTGCTGGATGAGTGTGAAATTGTGCAGCCTATATCACGTCCCAATGTCAGTAGTTGATGGCATTATGCAGACAATGAGAAAGTATGTGGGTCTTCAAAAGCCGAGCTCCAAATAATTACTCACTTATTCACGAATCACAGGAGAAGACAGGCTTATACTTAACATCTGCAAAACCAAGGTTCTCAATCAACTTGCATCTACTTTACAATACAGGTACCTATGAAAAATGTCCATAATAAAACTCTGGAAAATTCTGACTAACTCCCACATTTCTGGGGCCAATTGTCAGTGAATGTTTTCAGTGTGCCAGTGAAGTCTTAACAGTAAGTTGAAAGATTTTGCTTGTGAATGCACTGAAATGTGTTTTCAGTGAGAGTTGGCCACTCAAAGATGGGAAATAGTCTACATCTTTCTGAATTTTGTTTGAAGGCCAAGACATAATATCTGACGCCTGGCTCACGGTTTATCTTTCTCTATGCATCTGAGATCTGGACTACTTACATCAGGTACATTAAAGCAGAGCAGAGATTCCACCTATACTGTTCCTATAAAACCTGTTGGCAGGATAAGTGAACAAATATCATCACCCATTCCCAGGCTAATATCCTTATTCCTGACAATGTAGTTACATTTAATTGGGCAGGCCACATCTTTCATGAAAATCTATTCTGAGCTCTGTTACAGTAAGAGCTTGGCAGGTGGTTAGAGGAAGAGATTCAAGTGTGTCCTCAGAGACTCCTTGAAAATTTACGACATCCACACCTGGAAATTCCAGGCCCACATCAGCTTCAATTGAATTGATAAAGGAGCATTTGGATTAACAACCAGAACCTTGAATCAGATGGAGGCAGAGAGAATCCCGGCATAAATGGTAGAAAGACTGCAACACATATCTGCCCTGCCAAACACCACCTGCTCTTAAGGCAGACTGGAGATCGAAACTTGGCCGCAGAATCTAAAGAACTGGAGGGAAAGGAGGTCACTTTCAGTCACATGGGACTGCCTAGTAGGAGTCAATCATTAACACCTTCCATGTGCAAGGACATCATAACACCAAATCATACAAAAGACAACATAGCAAAGAGTTTATTTAAATCAGACTGCTTTAATTAACAGGCAATTTTATTTGAATTTCTTAAACTTGCAATTTGATTTCTAAGTCTTGAGCAACAGCATGATTTCTTGTGTTTATGAGCATAATTTCAAGTTAAGGATCTCCAAAAGGCCACAAAGTTAGCAAACTGTAGGATTTCCTCATTATGAGCAAGACAGCACCTTTCTCTCTGAAAAGGTCAGTTGAAATCTTACTCCTACAAGCATTCTGAAACACAGATAAAGCTGCAGCTACACCCACTTTATGCGCTCATGATTCAACCACAACTGTTCAGTATCAGTTCTGAGTATCTGGTAAAGGATACATTTTACTTCTGATAACCTAAATGCATTAAAACAAGTGCAACACAACAGGTATCTCTTTCAACAAAATAACTCTGCATTTTACCTGCTCACATCTTCAATTTCAAACGGACTCATCTCTTTTCAATCTTTTAGTAAAATAGCTGACTCACTGGTAACCAGAGCTAACATGAAAAAAACCACAGACTGTGTCGCAGAAAAATATCCCTTCTGTAGAATGCATGCGCAGATCATTTACAGCAGCTGTGAAAACCCCAAGTAAACAGAACTGCTGAAGATATCAGAAGTTTTAGATCCCATCTATATCATGAAAAGGTCGAATGTGTTTCCCTGTCAGCCAACAACCCCCGCTTCCCCGTCCAACAAGTACCACAGAATAGTAACACTTCAGTTTGCAAAATATGTCTTTAGAGTTTCTTTGTTTAATCAGCAACCTTTCTACATTATCTTGCTCATTAAAGATATTTTTTCTTCCTAAACTATCACTAAGTGCCCAACTAAACCCTGCACTGTTAAAAAACACATTGCAAGATTTCCACAAAAAAAAATGTCATGGCATGTTAAGATCTTGCATTTGGACCTCACATGTAGTTAATGCAATTTTTTTTTGTCAGGAGCAGTTAAATATCTTGCTGTTTGGATTTTTGCAATTTTAACTCCTTCCTTTGTCTCCCTACTTGAAAGCAGTAGCCAGCAGAAAAAAAACACAATCAAAAACTTAAAGCTTCCTGTAGCTGATTACAAGAGTTGTAATATAATTTATATATTATAAATACAAAACACAACTTTGTATGGCAGTTTGCCCATAATATCCACTGAAAGGTGACATGGAATCAGTTCTATAGTTCAGCCCAAGAATGCTCAGCCTGGCAACAACATGAGTTACACTCAACCTACATGAATCCCTGCTTTGCTACTCTGCCAACATACGGGGTCTACTGCCTCTGCATAACTTTATTATTTCGAACAGCTTTTAAAGTAACTAAGATAACAGCAAAATTAATTAAAATCATCCTTTCTGGCAATGAGGAGAAACAGCTGCAGCAACTCAATCTACCCCTAAAGTCCAAGTATGGAGAAATCAAGCAAAATCAACACCAGTATTTGAAAAGGAAACAAAAACATGCTACAGCTCCTTAAAGTGGAAAGCATAAGGAAAAATATATTACTGAGTTGACTTTAGGCTTCCTGACAACAGGAATTGGAAGTGAGATTTTAGGGACAAGGAAGGAATCCACACCAGCACTATTTTACAAGTAAGCTCAAATACTTAACTTGTCACTAATAGATTTCGTCAGGCGATCCTTCTGTTGTACAAGAATGTTTTCTCAAGTTGTTTTGGGTTGTAAAAGTCTGAAGGGATTGGTGTGGCAGGTGCAAGATTTTTCTGCTGACTTCTATATGAACCAATTTTTCCCAATAGTGAGCTGAGCTGCGATGTCTGACTAGGTTGTGACTCAAACTTGATTGGTGAACACTGAGGTCAATACCAAAGATCGAAGCCTGAATGCCGAAGACCAAAGTTGCTAAGTCCGTAAAACGAGGCAACACCAACAACAAAACAACATCAATGTGATGTAAGCCCTGGGTCTGCAAGTCCATTGGGGTTAATTGGAAGCTCAATGTCTGAAAGTCTGAGAGTCCACTGAGGCGGAAGGCCCGGAGAAGGTCTGTCTCTGTGAGTGGGTGGGTGGGAATTAGGAAGGGGGCTTGCTTTGCTGTTTTTCTTTTGTTTTGTTTCTTTTGCTTGTGCTGTTCTGATCAACATTGTGGCTATTTTATTATCGTGTCAGAATGTGTGCTGACAATGTGGGCTGCCCCAGCACATCCTCAGGCTGTGATGGTTGTGAATGCAAATAACGCATTTCACTGTTTCAATTTACATATGACAAATAAATAAATCTGAATCTGAACCAATCATGTATGTATTGATAGGCATGGAGATTAACATGGTTGTAATGTTAAGAGTGCATGGGATTAAGTTAGAGGAAGAGGAAGAAGGTCTTGCACATCATTCTATATGGATGATGTTTCAAAGCTCAAAATAAATTTATTATCAAAGTACACATATGTCACCATAAAGAATCCTAAGATTCGTTTTCTTGCGGGCATATACAGTAAATTCAAGAAACATAATAGAATCAACGAAAGGCTGCACCCGACAAGATGGACAAACAACCAATGTGCAAAAGACAACAAACTGTGCAAATACAAAATAATAATAAATAAATAAGCAATAAATATTGAGAAAATGAGATGAAGAGTCCTTGAAATTGAGTCCGCAGACTGTAGGAACAGTTCAGTGATGGGGTGAGAGAAGTTATCCCCACTGGTTCAAGAACCTAATGGTTGAGGGGGTAATAACTGTTCCTGAACTTGGTGCTGTGGGTCCTGAGGCTCCTGTACCTCCTTGCTGATGGCAGCAGTGACAAAAGAGCATGACATGGATGGTTGGGGGGGGGGGGGTGTCCTTGAATGTGGATGCTCCTTTTCTGTTACAGTGCACCATGTAAATGTGCTTAATGGTGGGGAGGGTTTTACCCGTGATGGAATGGGCCATATCCTCTACTTTTTGTAGGACTTTCCATTCATATAGAATGATATGCAAGACCTTCTTCTTCTTCCAAGCTAATCTAATCCCATGCACTCTTAACATTACAACTATGCTAAACCTCATGCCTATAAATCCACCCATGATTGGTTTAGATTCAGATTTATCTGTTTATCTAAGGTATATTGAAACAAGGCAACCTGAACTTTTCGAAATGAACAGTGTGTGAAGTGTCTGTGTTTCAAAGAAATCTTCATCCTGTTCCAGACATAGCTTCAATCTCAGGAGAGAAATACATCATGTTTGTAATGATAGAAACTGTGGAAATGAATTTCTATGTAACTAGTTCCTTCCGGATTGGAGCAAGAGATATCTGGAAACTGAGATGTAAGAACACCCACAGAATGCTAACCATGTTTGTTTCCCTTATCAGAAGTTTCAGAGGACTAGAGTGCAAAAAAAACCTGTGCTAATATTGCAGACATCACCTTGACGCAGAATGCCCTGGTCCAAGCACATCACTTGACAGGAGCTGTTATTTCATTCTGCCTACACCAGCACTGAAGTGAATTCCACTCCACTGGCATCCATGCAGTGTATGACTAGAGACAACAAATACTACAAGCCTTGCCTGATACACCTGGAATTGTACTGACGCCTTTATTCTGCAGTAGTCCATTGGTCAGTTGTACTTCACCCACAACAGCAAAACAAATTTGTAGTTCTGAACTAAGAAGGGCCGTAAGCAAATGACAGTACTGATGCGTCTGTGTAAGACACACAGACCTGTGTATAACATGCTGCAATATGATATCTGATGCAGAACAGATTATTAAAATGCTGAAATTGACTGGTCCAGAAGTGTACTGCAGTGATTGTAGATGCCTACTGATTTGTAATCTGATCAATGCAAGATGAAGCCCTTACTACCAGATTTTCAACAAGTAATGGAAAAGCAGCAGCAGAAGAGAATCTAGTTCCTTTTGCTAAACTGTCCATGAACAACGGTATGCGAGATGCTAATAACCATAAGCCTAATTCCTCACATGCCAAAACACCAATGTCTTATTATCTATGTCACAGGCCACCATACCATTTACTAGAATACGATACAAAATTAAAAGATAGTGCAAAATAAACAATCTAAATCAAATTTAGAAGTGAGATCTTGTCAAATGGAAATTCAAATGTCATTTACTTATTTCCTGTCTTTTGCCTGCATTGATACCACTATCCTAGCACTTGGCTGACATAAATTCCCAGTTAAATCTTTAAAATCTCTTTTGCAACTTCACTCTTTGGTGAACTGAAACTATCCTTTCCCCATGCTGGCTGCTGGCTGTTTGTGTTGAGTTTTTCATCATGCAGATCCTCGAAATTACATGCATTGTCGGTATCGGATATGATGGCCATGAGTGCATTATTGAATGATGGCTTATTTTACTGTCATGCTGATCCTCCACTGTCCGACGGGTTTGCAGTGTTTTCCTATCTGATGGGATAAATGATATGAGGTTAAGGTTTACTGTAAAAAAAAAGAAAAAATGTAAATTATTATGTCCACACCTTCAGTAGCTCATCAATTCAAAGAGAGTTTGGACCTGGTAAACAGATGGATGGTGAGAAGAAATAGATTATGAAAATGTCAACAGCTCTCCAGACCAGACCTGTTGCTGGACATATCATCAAAACTGAATATTACACTCTTTTCTCCACAAGGATCAGACATGCAGATGTCCTGCCACTCCTTTATTCACACCTTCTTGTTCCAGCTTGTCCTGTGACACAGAGGGCTTGTAATCTATTTGGTCATGTGGCTGTCATGTTTGAATAAGTAGCAGCGTCTGAGAATAAAGTACAGTTCACTTTGGACACATTTTATATTGGCATCAAGCAAGTATAGCACCGATGTAACAGAAAGATACCATGGCTAAAAGAGTTAAACTATAGCATAAACTGAACAAGTGGGCCTCCCGTCCCATGATCCTTTCCCTTCCCCAGCTCGGTATCACTTTCGCCAATCACCTTTCCAGCTCTTAGCTTCATCCCACCCCCTCCAGTCTTCTCCTATCATTTTGCATTTCCCCCTCCCCCCACTACTTTCAAATCTCTTATTATCTTTCCTTTCAGTTAGTCCTGACAAAGGGTCTCGGGCCGAAACTTTGACAGTGCTTCTCCTTATAGATGCTGCCTGGCCTGCTGTGTTCCTCCAGCATTTTGTGCGTGATGTTTGAATTTCCAGCATCTGCAGATTTCCACGTGTGTGCATTTGTTTATCTTCAGTTCAGAAAAATTGGTGGCTGATCTAATTTACATATTTAAAATGGATTTGAAAGACTGAAAAGAAAACACTTTCTCTGGTTATGAATCCTGAACAGAGAGGGCTTGAAAATTAGAACTGAAGAACTGATAGTTCCATAAGAGGTCCTTATTCAGGATTCTTCTCAGTCGTCCCATATAATCCTTCAGCTCATGCTCAGTTTTATGATGCTCAGATCAGATGAGGAATTACTTCTTGTGGAAACATATCAGACAATTGTCAAAAAAATGTTTTTCAGTTTCAGTTAGTGTTTCATACTCAGCCCAGAATTAAATGAGATATTGTGCTCAATCTAATAGGAAGTTTGTACCTTGATGTATTTTTATAAATTTAGAAAGCATATGCATATTTTTTATAGACTGTTTCAAATAAATAAAGGTGGTTGATATTCCAGTTGAAATGAAAATTCAAATCATTAGAGCAAGGTTTGCAATCCATATAAAGAAGAAAAGTGCCAACAGTAACTATGGCAGAGTGACACTTTGATCAGTGACCATCACTGCTTGGTACGGAAACTGCACTGTGGCAGACAGGATTACTCTACAACAGGTAGTTAAAACAACCCAAAGTATTACTGGCAACATTATGTTTTTGTTTTGTGCTGCATCAGATCCAGAGTACAATTATTTTGTTCTCCTTTACGCTCGTGTACTGGAAATGATATTAAACGATCTTGAATCACGAAATATCTTCATCCTCTCAACTATACATAACACAATCTGGTTGAATGAAAAGTATGGTAGACAGAAGCTATTCGTAAAATTAGGTTTTAGCTGGACCCTTTGGTGAGTGATGTATTTGTGACATTTTCAACTGGAGTTCTTTCAGAAGTTGAGATAAGTAAGACTGCTTGCCATGTTTTCAATCCTAATATCTTAGAATGTTTGTACAGCATTCTTGCAAATCTTCTTGGCACATCCTCTAAGACATCTTAAAGCTTACAGCAGCCATTCATTTTAGGGTCTGAGTAACATTTGTCAGTTTTCATTACTTAATGCAAGGTGTGATGAGAAATAATGAAGTAGATTGAGACACCACAATACATAGGTAACTATTAAGTATAATTATTTTAAGTAATTTACTTTATTTAGAGATACAGCATGGAATAGGACTTTCAAGCCATGCCACCCAGCAAACCCTGACATGCCCCGATTTAACTCTAACTCTAATCTAATAGACAATTTGCCATGACCAATTAACCTTCGATATATCTTTAATCTGTGGGAGGAAACTGGAGCATCCGGAGAAAACCCACATATTCCACAGGGAAAATGCACAGACGTCTTAGAGAGGATGCTGGGATTGAACTATGAACACTGACACCCTGAACTGTAATAGTGTCGTGTTGACCACTACGCTACTGTACCACCAGATCAACTTAAATGGTTAAATAACTTACTTTATCAGGAATTTAACTAATTGGTTTTAAAAAAATTGGGTGCAGCTTGTGCTAATTTAATAGGTGAATGCTACTATTGGGTGGTGTAGATTTTAAAGGAAAGTTGTGATATTTATTCAACACCTTTCATATTCTCAAAGATTCTGAGGCACTTCTGCAGCCAACTACTTTCAAAGTACCGTTAGGATGTATGCTACTACATCACAATAATTTCCTTCAGAGTGCTGTGGGATTTCCTATGCCCAGCTGAATAGGTAGATGTCTCTCAGTTAAATATCTCATTAGATATTACCTTCAACTATAAATTACTCCAATCATGTTAACTGGACAGGTCAGTTGTGTGCTTAGTCCAGGAGTAAAATACAACCTGAGAGCAAGGTTTTCTCCCCTCTCCCACCTTCTTGTTTTGACTTCTCATCTTCTTTTCCAGTCTTGACGAAGAACCTCAGCAAGAAACGTTGACTGTTTACTCTTTTCCATAGATGCTGCCTGGCCTGCTGAGTTCCTCCAGCATTTTGTAGGTGTTGCTTGGATTTGCAGCATCTGCAGATGTTTCTGAGAGGATATCATGCTTTCAGTTGTTCCACCTACTGCTCAACTCACACGTGCTCAGTAGAGTTAAAGTTCAGCTATCTGAACTCTTTCTCCTATCTGCTTGAATCAGATAGAACTCCTGCATAATCTGTTTCAGGAGCCAGAAGCAGTGAAAACTAAATATACATAGTAAAGTTACTGCTTCAGAGAACAGAAAAGGTTCAAAGGTTAATTTATTATCAAAGTATACAACTCTGAAATTCTTCTCCAAAAAGCCACAACACCAAGAAAGAAAAGAAAGACAGAAAGATCATCAAACCCCAAATCCCCACTCCCCACAAAAAAAATGGAATAGGCACATTGACCCCCAAAGCCCTCTGCCCTGCACACAAAAGATAAGAAGGATTGGGCAAAAAGCACAAAATGTAAAAAACTATAAGACTGATGAAAGACCATATTCATATCCATATCCAAAATGAAAAAAACATGGGTAACATTCTCAGTGGTAGTCTCTTCACTCTCTGGCAGTAGAGTGATCCCACCAGCGATCAAAAGGCAGTCTCTCTTATTTGGCAGTAGAGCGATCCCACCAGCGAGAAAAAGGCAGTCTCCCCTCTCTGGCAGTAAGCGATTCCACCAGCGATCAAAAGGCAGGCAGCTGGTGCTCACCTTCCGCATTCAACGAGCAATGGAAGCTTTAATTGCCGAAAATGGAGTCGAACATCGGCTCGTGCCTCCCACAGCCTTCTCGCCACCAGGTTCTCACATGCTGCCTCTGCCTCCCAAAATCTTCTCGGAGACTGCAGAGCGCTGGAACACCCAAACAATCTCCAAACTGCGAATCACAGGCTCCTACAGTTCCAGAATCACAAATGTAAAGACATAAAAGAAGTGAAATATATGATTTCATGGTCTATCCAAAGACCATGGGAGCATTGTATATAGGCGCCACCTTGACTGGAAGATTTGATAGCAATCGCCAGAATTTGGAAGATTCAGATCCCTAAATTTAAAAAAAGTAAAGTAGTAATCCACCTTATGTGTTTTTACAATTATTGTAGCTGAAACTAGATTCCTAAAGGTTGTCATGGCTGAGGATAGGGGAGGGGTGGTTGTGGTGCTGGTAGTAGTGGTGAGCTCTTACTACCCATTAGATGCCCCCAACAGCGCGAGTCTCAAATAGTCTCTGACAACTAAGACCACTTCCAGGCCTTCACACGTGGCTTAGCTACTAAGCCCAGTGGGACCATTTCTACCAACAGAAGAGGCAAAGGCGAGGTACTGGCGCCTTAAAATCAGTTGCCTTGGGCCGAGGGGCTCCTCAGCTATGGTTGGCAGCTCCTCTAGGAGAAGGAAAACTCTGATCTCAAACCTACACTGCGCTGTGGCTATACCCATTCATTGGGAAGGCTTTAGGAATAAACCCTGAGGCAAAATCCAGAGATGGAGTCCCTAAGGCAGTCCCAAATTGAGTTCAGTGCTGACTGGCAACTCCTACGCTGCTAGCGCTGAACTGTATCGGTCCCTGTTGTTCCTTTGGATTCATCAGCTGTGTGGAGAGAAGGAGCCAGCTGCATGGGCAGCAACTTGCTCTCCATATTGTACTGCCCTAGTTTGCACATCGATTACTTATTCAGTTAGGACACATGGTCGACCCTCAACCAACAGAGGGCCTCCTAATCAGATTACTTTTGAAGATGGTCCTGCAAGCCATCAGAATGTTGTACATCACTTTCAGTATTTTTGTGTAAGCCTGGTTTATTTACACAGTAAATTATGGAGCGTACCAGTGTATGTCTTCCACAAATATACTGTTATTATACAAACACTCCTCTGTCTCCTCTTTTTTAGTGTCAACAAAGTTTGCACTGAAGGAAAAGAACATTAATAGCAAGAAAAGAATTTGCGAAGCAGAAAGAACAGAAAATTCAGGAAGCACACAGAGTCCTCATTAGGTTAATACTGCATAATTGATGGTTTACTTGTTTTCCTTCACAGCAGACCTTCATTGCTATTTGTCCTGTAAGGCAAACTACTCATATTCCAGGTTATAAGGTTGGATCATACATGAAGCTGAGGACCTGCTATAAATGCAAACATGCTGAGAGGAAAACTGGGCTCGGCAAGGACCTATTTCTTAGTATCCTTTTTTATCTTCAAACTGGCTTCCATAATGGTTGCATATAATTACGAGGCAAATCGTGCCTCACTTTATTGGTGAGATAGTTAGCGTGCGTGCAGTCACATCTGCCACATGGCACAGGCAGGTTACAGTATTCATCAGCATACAACACTGGCCTGATACTACTGCTGTTTGTGGAACTTAGAACTTGAAAAAGGATCTGCCAATTCCACAAATTTATGGCTCATCATCTAACTACTGATTAGCTGCTGGTAATTTTTTTCTAGCTGTGGCTAATTATTCAACGCTTCAGCGAATACTTTCTCCTAAACCTACAAGCTAAACACATAAGCAGGTGCTGGGGGTATCTTACATAGAGGCATTTAAAGAAATCAAGCACTTACTGATAACTGATGAGTGATTCTTTTGCTTTATTACTAATGATACTGCAAGTTTCAAGTATTTGACCTTTACTGCAAATGATTCAAGCTGCTAAAATCTACAGGGAATGATGTGGCAGGTACGGAAAGACATACTGCTGACTTGATTATTTGACAGAAACCCGGTGCTGAAGGACAGGGGCTACATTTGCAGGTGTATCCTTCGGAGTACAGCAAGACTGAAAGACTGAGCAGAGGTCGTCCAGGACAGGACAAACTGTTGTAAGACATTTTAATCTAGGGAGTTTGGAGAGAATTTCCTTTGTCCTGTGGTTTGATCAGGAGATCCTCAACAACTTCTGCCAACCTCTTACAACAGTTATAGCAACTCTGAAGCAGTGAGAGGACTCCTATGGACCGTTGGTGGGTGTTCCAGCCTTTCAAGCATTTTCTCCCTCCAGGACTTAACTGGAGATATTTGCAAAATATTTGCGTGCGTGCGTGTGTTTTTCATACACATTACTTTGATGGCACCACATTTCAATTCTTCCAAAACAGGATCCCACTTCATTATTACCTTCCCATTCTCTAGTGACCTGGATTCAGATTCTGACATCCAGTGCTGTCTGTGCAACGTTTGCATACTCTCCTTGTGAATGAATAGTTTTCTCCATTGCTCTGGTTTCCCTGCTTATTCCAAAACTGTGGAACTTGGTAGGTTAATTGGCCACAATAAATTATTCTGACTGTGGAAATACAGTTGATGGTAATTGTGAGGACAAAAAAATCTGATAGGATAGTGGTATAAAAGTGAATGTTTGATGGTAGGCATAAATGGTGGGCCAAAGGCCTGTCTCTTAGATGTATTTCTCTACAATTCTCTATCCAGTGGGACTGCACCCACAGACAGTGGGTGAAACAATGCAGGTCAACACTCCATAGCAAAGCAGTGATCCCAGGAGTCCTCACACTGTTTCATTTTTGCTAGGCAGACCACAGCTACCTGCCCATCTGAGACCCTGTTTGGAGGAACTCCTACTCCACTACTTCTTTTCCACTTCTTCCACCAAGACTCCCTGCACGATGTTAAGAAACAATGAAGAATAAACTTTCTCCCAAAATGTGCTGCCCTTCAAATCCAACTCACTTTCAACCAAACTGGCTACACTTATACCATCCACACTTGATTTTCTTAGCATGGGACTTAATCTGCAAGCTCTCATTGCAAAAAGTACTCATGATATTGGTTGCATGCTGACATGACTAGCCAATAAACAACCTGCTGGATGCTGAAATCCACTGCAAATGAGCATCAGGAATTAGTTCTACATTGTCATCCCTGTCTATTTACTGGGCTATCAAATTTAGTGCCTTTTCCCGTTGTGAGAACATTATTGATCTGCTGTGGGAAAAACATATAAGCATAGAATATAGAACAGTACAGCACAGTAATAATACTGATCAGCAGATTTAACATCTAGAATGCTGGCATCTTCAGTGCTGACATTGTTAGTGTTCAACCCCTATAGTTCAATGCCAAATATACTACTGTTAACTTATTATCAGGAATAGCCTTATTCTTATAAAATAATCTATTTCTGCTAAACATCAGGACATTGTTATACATAAAATAAAATGCATTCTAAATGTGCTCCATCATTGGCACAACCCACCCTGCCACTGACAACATCTTCAAGAGGCAGTGTCTCAAGAAGGCAGCATTGAGGACCCTCACTGTCTGAGACATGCCCTCTTCCAGTTACTACCATGAAGAAGGAGAGCCTGACGACCCACACTCAATGACTTAGGAAAAGCTTTTTCTCCTCTGCCATCCAATCTCTGAAAGGTCCATCACCCAGAAACACAACCTCTATTTTTCTTTTACTCTATTTATTTGTTCTTGTATTTTATAGCATCATACTGCTAGCACATAACAACAAATTTTGCATCATATATTACGTCAGTGTTAGATAATAATTCTGGTTCTGATTCTCATCTTGTCCCAGCTACTTTCCTTTCATCATTCTCTAAATTTTTCATAACTTTCAGTTTACTTTCTACTATCTGTTTCATCTAATTTATTTTTTCTTATTCTGTCGCCCATTTCCTCTTACAAAAGTTGTCTATTGGTTAAATAGTATCAAAAGTAGGAAGAGTTTGCTGAAAATCTAAAAAACAAGATGGAAGTCCAACAAATACATTCATGCGTAATGTGAAACACTTCAGAGAACAGTTTTGATTAAATCAACAATGATGAATATTTAAGACTGGGCTAAAAGTATTACTCAGATATCATGTTAACATAAAATAATATGATTTCTCATGCAACACATAACATGACATAAATGTGCAGTACTGATGTAATCGCGATTTCTATCTTTACTATCAATCACACATTGTATGGACCTTCACAGAGAAACAATTAATTGAACTGGCATGTTTAATTGTAGAGTGAAAGGTTATTAAATTGTTAATGTTTCTGACTTGCAACTAGATGAAAGTGTTGTTGGTACGAGAAGACATTGAAATTAAACTGCAAGTCACAGCAGTGCTGAAAGAGTCCTGTACAGGTGCAGTGTATAAATATGGGTCATCTCCTCAGGTATGCTGTCAGAGAACGTTCTTTTGAATATGCAAAGTTCACTTAAGACCCTCATGCACAAACACTGAGAGCTGTTTCAGCCAACAGCTCTAAGTTTACCTGATGTATCACTGGATCTGATTTTTGACACCTACATCATATAACCACACAAAATCAAAGGTTTCATAAGTTTTGTTTTGTGTAATCAAGGTTGTTTTTTTCAGCTCAGGGCAGAAGTTCATTTGAATCAAATGACATCACTGCTTCATACAACATGGTATTGCCAGTCAAGGGATGGCGTAGTTTTCATTATAACAACACAGTGGCCTTAAGAACATTCAACCCTTAGCTTTAATATTGCATAACTTTGGACTGTTTCCAGATATTTTCAATGAGATAGCGATAGTAGCGAGGGAGGTAAGGTGGTATTTTGAATATTGGCTGCTTTGTTCCCAGCTATAATATGGGTGTGGCTGAGAAGGCAAAAGTCATTGGGAAGAGGTGAAAAAGGATGGAGGCGGATAAGAGCAGAAGAAGATTTGTCAGGGATAGCACACTTCAGATGCAAAAGTGGATGATGCAATATTTAGCTAGTCAGAAAAATTACCTGAAGAAAGGTTCTACTTACTTATACAAATTAAATAACGCCACATGCTGAACAACAGTTGCCACTTTCAGATATACTGTTCACGAGCAGAAAATACACAGTCCTATTAGCAGTACCTATTAGTTCATTGTTATGTTATGAACCCCATAACTGGGTCACTTACCAGCAAAGATAGAGAGGTCCGTTGAAGTCTGATGGTACTATTTTTAACAGTATTTATTAGTAAAAATACACAAAAATAATATCAATGCAAACATACAGATAATATATGTAATCAATACTAAACCTAAAAGTGTGGGTATAATAATAATCAATAAGAAATACGCTCTATTGTTGTCTAGGGGATAATGTATTGTCCGATGGAAATATAAAAGTCACTCAGTTCATGAAGGCTGCAGCCTTTGATTGGAGAGAGAGAGATTTTTAGAAACTTGCCGGCTTTCCTTTTTTATGATTTCGATCCATCAGAAGTCCTGTTGGTGTGGCCGTTCACTTGTGGCCTCACCTTTAGCTAAGCCGTTCTTCCGTGGTAAGCCCGCCAACCCAGGCAAGGAAGGACGCACACTGGCCCCACCGGCTTTGGCTATCAAACGCTGTCACTGGATTTACGGCGTTTCTCCTGGTGCGTCTAAAGGGGTTGTTCCCCAGACCCTCTTTTATCCTTACTCACGGGGTCTCTGATGTCAATCAGTTTGGGATGATGCAATCCCTCAACCAGCCCACTCTGGTCACCCCCTGAGGGGCTTCAATAAATAGTAAAGTGCTCAATACACAATTCCATCTCCAAGAGACAATAGCCGTTATCAGGGGTTTTGTTTTCGCTCAGGCCAGGACACATTCCAAACCTTGAGGATTCTCTCTCATTTCCTGGGTCCCAGACCCGAATTAATAGCGATCTTGTGATTCTCAAAAAGGAGGGGGCGACTTTGTACCCTTTGGCCCCTCAGAGTTGTGGCACATTCGTAACACTCCCCTTCCTTAAAAGATTTTTACCATCGGTAAAAATGAATTAATACAGAGTCTTACAGGATTTTAGAATCTAACACAAAACAAAAGTTTTTTTCTACAGAGTAATACAGTTATACATTCAATTCAGCATCTAAACAGTTAGCGATTACATTGTCACTTCCTTTAATATCTTAACATCTTGTACCTTAATAAATTCTTGTAGCAGCAGACTCCAATTTAATAACCACCTATTTTTTTTCTTTCCTTCAGCAAACAAAAACTAAAGAGTTGTGATCTTAGCTTACGTGTATACTACAAAAGTTCATGCAAATACTAATCTTTATGTTACTTTCAAACTTAACAGTCAATCTTCCATGGGGTTGTCTTTATTATTCACATGCTTTGTCGAAATCCTTTAAAACCGGATCCTGTCAGTTAAAATGGCATCCCGTCAACCCTCACCTTTTTTCCAGTTAACTCCCACGTGGTTAACTTGTATCCTAGTGTGGAATAGGTTTTCGCATGCTCCTTTCATAGGAGTTATTTTATCAACAATGTGTTCTAAACTTAGACCATTTTCCGAATTTCCACACAATTCTTTAATTTTAAGCACGTCATTAGTTTTATCTTCAGGACCCTTCATGATATTAGTTTTCAGTTTAAACTCTTGGTCCAAACAGCATTTCAGATCCTGCCTCTTCACAGCACACTCTTGAATAACAATAGCGTGTGGGGCACCTTTACATTCCAAATCAGCCTGTAATTGATTCGCAGGCACGTGTTACCAAGCCATTGTCTCTGCAGCCTGGCTGCTGCGTCTGATATCAATCCAGACTTTAAATTTTCTTCATTCAATTTAGGAACTACACTTTTCCCTTTCCCTTCAATAATAATATTCACCTCACCACCTTTTATCTCCTCACTAACTTTTAACACACCTTCGAACACAAACACCTGGGAATTCTCACTTCCCACTATTACCAAGGTTAACCCTTTCTTCACTGAACCAAGTCCATCTGACCCACAAGGACTGCATTCCTTTTCAACTAAATCAGATACCTCAGACTTTTTCTGAGCTCCATTGCTAGGTTCAGTACCACGTGCATCCACATCTTGAACACACTCAAACGGGACATTTGCCTCTTCCAGGCTTTCAATACCCATACCTTTTTCAAATTCTAAAATCCCCTGATCCTCCCAGTTCCTTTCTAGGCAACTCCCTTCCGGAGTAAACTCAACCCCGCGGGCTGAAACAACCTCATCTGCCAACCCAGCAGACTTCTTCAAGGTAATGGCATCCTTTTCATCTAGGACTGCCCTCATTTCATTATCAGGAACACATTTAGAATTTTCAACTTCTTCAAACAGTTCTGCCAAACCAGACAGATCATCCATGTCCAACCCTGGACCTTTTAACAGCCTTATCTGCTTCTGATCTTTACTCCGTGCCTCTATAAATTTCCTCCTGGCTAAGGGCAGGTCTACCTCTTCTCCCTTACTCTCTTTCACTTTCCTATTCTCCGTTTTACCACCCTCTAACTCCTCTTGGTACAGGTTCCATAAAAACGTCTCGGCCAAATTGATACTGGCCTGATTTAAACTAGTCTCGTTCTCAGCTGCCTTTCTCGACATGCTGCGAGTGGTCGCGCATGTGGGATAGATCTTGGAATCTAGGGCGGGACCTCAACACTTACAGGCTGGCTTGTCAGCTTCATTGCTGACCAAACCTCACCACCTGCTAAATCGTTACCAAGAAGGACTTCCACGTCAGTTCTCGGGGAATTCTGATCGCACTTCTATTTCAACTGGTCCAGATACCAGCTCACAATTTATAATAATCCTATACAAGGGCACCGCTTCTGTCCCTTTTCCTATGCCTCTCAAAACTACCTCTCCAGTCTCAGGACCAAAATCTAGTACCTTACTGAGAATCAATGACTGCTCAGCTCCAGTATCTCTCTAGATCCGCACTGAAACTGGTGTTTCTCCCTCTTTCACAGACACAGTCCCTTCTGAAATAAATTTCTCATGCCCCTCTCGTGTTCTATCTACCTGGGGCTTTATCATCGATTTGCTGATCGACACAATACATCCTGTAGGGACTGCTGCTTTCCATTTTCCTGTCTCCTTCCTCGGAGCAAGGCACTTAGATGCAATACGACCCACCTTTCCACAATTAAAACAGGTCAAGCCAGGACCTCTCCTGCCCTCTTGCCTTTCCTCCTCCTTAATTTTACTGCTAGCTCCCAGCTGAATCTCTACCTCAGCCGGTGGGCTTTCTCTACCATTCCCACGGTCTCTTTATTCAAGGAAAACTTTGTCTTGTTGGTTAGGGCATACTCATCTGCGAACCTAGCAAATTCGGAGATAGACATATTCGGCTTCTCATTCAAATACATCTGGATATCATCCGAAACACAACCTTTAAATTCCTCAGTCAGAATTAACTCCCTGAGATGCCAAAAATCTTCTTCTACTATTTCTGCTGCACACCAACGATCCAAGAGCACACCCTTCTCATAGGCAAACTCGGTATATGTCTGATTCCACCCTTTCTTTAAATTTCTGAACTTCTGTCTATAGGCCTCAGGTACCAATTCGTAGGTCCTAAGAATGGCCTCCTTTACTTTCTCATAACTCTCAGACTCCTCCTCCATGGAAAACGCCACATATGCCCAATGTGCCTTCCCTTTTAACACACTTTGTAACAACGCCACCCATTGCTCTTTGGGCCACTTCTGACTCACTGCCACCTTTTCAAAATGCAAGAAATAACTATCAACATCCGTCTCCTTGAATGGAGGTACTAACCTAAACTCCCGACTAACATTAAACCACTCATCTCGGTCGAACCCTTGAGCTCTTTGCTCTTGCCTTAACTTCTCCATGTCCAAGTCATGTTGCCTCTGTTTCTCTTTCTCCTCATACTCTCTCTCTCCTTCTCGGCTCTTTCCTTCTCTTTCTCGGCCCTTTCTTTCTCTTTTTCAGTTGCTTCCAGCTGTTTTAACTGAATTTCATGCTCCCTTTGTTTCTCAGCTCTTTCCTGCTCCCTCTTCACCTCTACCTCCTTTAGCTGGAGCGCATGCTCCCTTTGCTTTTCGGCTCTTTCCTGCTCTTTTTCCTTTTCGGCTCTTTCTTTCTCTTTCTCGGCTCTTTCCTTTTCCTTTTCAGCTGCTTCCAGCTGTTTTAACTTAATTTCATGTTCCAACCTTAATTTCTCCAACTCTAACTGAGCTGTCCCACTAGCTGGTACCTTTTCAGGGATATTTTCCAATACTTCAGCTGAAAACACCTTCTTCACAACATAATACTGAGTTATGGCCCTCCATAACTTTTTCATTGACAACCTCACCTCTGCGAGGTTTAGTCCTTTCGCAATATTTATCAATTCTGACTTTGTGGCCACCTCTAGCACCTCCAGAGTCGGGTTTTCTATAAATTCATCCACGTCCATCTTTGCTGGTTTCCCGTCTGGCTACCTGCGCAACCAGACCCACGTTTGGACTTAAGCCCGATTCACTGGCCCTCCTCCAATTTGGTATCAAATCCTGAGATGAGATCCCTACCTTGTTACGAACCCCGTAACTGGGTCACTTACCAGCAAAGATAGAGAGGTCCGTTGAAGTCTGATGGTACTATTTTTAACAGTATTTATTAGTAAAAATACACAAAAATAATTTCAATGCAAATATACAGATAATATACGTCATCAATATTAAATCTAAAAGTACGGGTATAATAATAATCAATAAGAGATACGCTCTATCGCTGTCTAGGGGATAATGTATTGTCCGATGGAAATATAAAAGTCACTCAGTTCATGCAGTCTGCAGCCTTTGATTGGAGAAAGAGAGATTTTTAGAAACTTGCCGGCTTTCCTTTTTTATGATTTCGATCCATCAGAAGTCCTGTTGGTGTGGCCATTCACTTGTGGCCTCTCCTTTAGCTAAGCCGTTCTTCTGTGGTAAGCCCGCCAACCCAGGCAAGGGAGGACGCACACGGGCCCCACCGGCTTTGGCTGTCAAATGCTGTCACTGGATTTCCAGTGTTTCTCCTGGTGCATCTAAAGGGGTCGTTCCCCCGACCCTCTTTTATCCTCACTCACGGGGTATCAGATGTCAGTCAGGTTGGGATGATGCAATCCCTCAATCAGCCCACTCTGGTCATCCCCTGAGGGGCTTCAATGAATAGTACAGTACTCAATACACAATTCTGTCTCCAAGAGACAATAGCCGTTATCAATGGTTTTGTTTCGCTGAGGCCAGGACACATTCCAAACCTTGTAGATTCTCTCTCATTTCCTGGGTCCCAGACCCGAATTAATAGCGATCTTGTGATTCTCAAAAAGGAGGGGGCGACTTTGTACCCTTCGGCCCCTCAGAGTTGTGGCACATTCGTAACAGTTAACAGTACATATCAATAATTTGCTCCAGATTGGCCTGTAAATTTTATGGTGAATTGTTTTGGCGTCCATTAAGTACTGAATAATAGTCTTGACATTCCAGCTTTCGCATGAAAATGTATTAGATGAAATTACAGCAGGCCATTAATGACCACTTCAGTGTATGGCCTTCATCTACAAGCTTCACCTTCACCTCAAGTCAAAAGCTAAAAGAAATGTGTTCTGCAACTGAACTTCCAGGTATTACTTTATTCAAGTTAAAAATTACCTTTGAGATAACTTGCAAAATCTTTGCGCAAAATTAACATGTTTCCTTGGTTCACTGTTGTTTTATTGCCTAAATTTATCCTGAAGCACCATGTACTTGGGAAAAAAATTAACTCAAATTCAAAACATTAGCAGACCGTATTGGAGTTTAAATATGTCTTTTTCCGGAAGATGTGAATCTCCTTTATAAAACAAAACAAAAGAGCAGGAATAGCAAATTTTAATGTAATAGGGAACCCTAACCCTGATTGCTCTATGCAAGCTATATTGAAATAACAGAGGGGAAATTAGCTGGTATCTCATTTTCCAGCAAAACCATAACTTTTATTGCATTATTTTATGATTCGGCACGGTATAATAAACTCCCTCATCATAGATCCCCAACCTGAAACAGGACCTCTGCTAAATCCTGTTATGTACTTACAGGGCTGCAAAGTGACTGTCTTACCTTAACATTTAGTGGGTTCTCTATTTCCAGAATTTTATGGTATAAAGGAAAAAAACTGTACTTTTCCCCAAAGCAGGTACTATAGCCCTAGGCTGTGGGATGTATTAAGAGTTTTTTTAAAGTCCAATTATGGAGCTGTAGTTTAAAAAAAGAGATGAATAAAGTACATGAAGAGAAGTTGTATTTCAGAATTGTCTTCACAAATTGTAGAACTGCAGTCTTTTGGACTTGCAGTGCCATGCAATATTCCTCTGAAAGATTGCATCCATAGTTTAAGGGATTTGTTAATTAGCATTGGATATACAATCTTGCATGTACTGCACGCAGATGTAAGTACCATGTAATTAACTTCTAATATTGGATTTCTACAAATGGCTTAATAGTTCATTGGTTTCCATGGGGAAGCACAACATTCAGATAGACATGGCTTACAGTTGCTATAATCTATAGTTATTTATTTTAGCATTTAGTGTCAGTTCTGGTGTACTGGTGTCAGTTCTTTGCTGAGTAGGTCTCACTATCTTTGCACAAAATTTCTAAGAATATTGAAGAAATGGTTACTAACAGCTTAAGAAACGTAAGTGAAATGGAGTACATACACTGATGGGACCAACTACAGTAATTCATTAGTTTTGGAAGTTGATCATGTTGATTATTTTTTATAAATATGAAAAAACTACAAAGAAAATTCAAGGGAAAGGATATAAGTAAACTATGACGACAAGAACAGTGAGGGAAGATTTCTAAAACAACATAATGTTACAAAGAAAAACAGCGAAGACAATAAATTCTAAAAAGTGTAAGCAATGCCTCAAAATATGTTGCATTCACTCTTTAGGTTGTTAGTAATATAAAATAATTAAATTGTATTTCTGGAAATTATTAGTTCAAATTATTTCAATGACAAGTGGTTGTTTGCATTGAAAATATGAACAGAAATATAAACAATGAGATATGAAAAATAATAAAAGATACTTTCATATTAGAAAGTTGCAATGTATAAAAATGGGTTGCAGTTGTGATGTCCAGAAATATAGCTGGATAAAAGTATCTCTAAAGAAACAAAATATAATATTTTATCTATCCATGGTTGGTTACAAGGTCAGCCTGAGAGTCCTGGTACACGTTTTAGATTTGGTTGTATAATAGAACTAACCCTATGAATCTGTGTTACAAACGTCAAACTAAAATGAATGTATTACTTGTTTTTTCATTTTTCATTTTTAGAATCTTTTTATTGGTACATAATCGTCTACACCTATAAAATGATACATAACTTCAACAAATTGATATATATACACACAATTAATAAGGCTGAAGAGAAAAAAAAGCTGATCATAGTATATGAAAATTAAAAAAAATTATATATAAGGAAAAGAAGGAATAAAAAAGAACCCCAACTGAAAAAAAACCCAGACTACAAAAAAGGGAAAAAAATACCCATTAGGAATCAACCCCCAGAGCAATACGTCTTAGCATCATCTATATATATATATAAAGAATCATCAACTGTCACTTCATGTTTATATAAGATTGGAAGGAAACCATATAAAATAAATCAAATTAAATGATAACATTTGGCAAAAGAGACCCATCTTCTCTCAAAATCTAATCGAGGATCAAAAGTTCTACTTCTATTTTTTCCCAAACTGAGACATAACATTACTTGAGAAAACCATTCAATTAATGTAGGGACAGAGGTATCTTTCCATTTTAATAAAATAGCCCTTTTTGCTAATAATGTAACAAATGCAATTACATGTTGATCTGAAGATGAAATACCCTGAATATGATGCAGAACTATTCCAAATAGAACAGTCAATCTACTAGGTTGTAAATTAATTTTCAGAGCTTTAGACATTGTAGAAAATAAAGATTTCCAAAAACACTTTAATGAAGAACATGACCAGAACATATGTGACAAAGTAGCTACTTCAGTTTTACTCCGCAGTAAATGTCTATACTAGGAAATATTTTGGATAGCCTCTCCTTTGTTAAATAATAACGGTGAACAATTTTAAATTGAATTAAACATTGATTGGCACATATAGAAGAAGAATTTACCTTTTTCAAAACTCGCAACCAATCTTCATTAACAAAAGTCATATTAAGTTCTCTCTCCCAATCTTGCTTAATCTTTAATGAGAGGTTCTCTTTCTGTAGTAAAAATAAATTATAAATTCTACCAATGGAACCTCTCACTAAAGGATTCAAATTCAAAATGGTATCCAACAAATCAGATTCTTGCAAATATGGAAACTTAGATAAATATTGTAAAAAAAAGTCTAACCTGAAGATATTGCAGCAAGTGTGTATGAGCGAGAGAATATTTGTTAACTAACTCTTCAAAAGTCATCAATTGACCATCACAAAATAAATCTGTAAAAGAACGGATCCCTTTATTTCTCCATAGGAGAAAAATGGGGTCAGTTATTCAAGGTTTAAATAAGAAGTTCTGATATAAAGAATGAGACAATTTAAGTTGTTTAAAATTTAAAAAATTGCGAAACTGAAACCAAATCCGTAAGGACTGTTTAATAGCAGGGTAAGGATTTAAATTTCGAAATTTAGAGAGCTGTAAAGGTAATGGTGCTTCTAATATTGAGGTTAAATGAAATTGTTTAAAAGCTTTTAATTCCAAATCAACCTAAACTGGTTTTTGGCTCTTGTTGAGCCAATACAGCCAAAAACATAATTGTCTGATATTGGTGGTGGCAACCGTTGGGTCTCAAGAGACCATGGATCTGCGCCTGGAGTTTCCAGGGTGCAGGCCTAGGCAGGGTTGTATGGGAGACCGGCAGTTGCCCAAGCTGCAGGCCTTCCCCTCTCCACGCCACCGATGTTGTCGAAGGGAAGGGCACTAGGAACCATGCAGCTTGGCACCAGAGATGTCGCAGAGCAATGTGTTGTTAAGTGCCTTGCTCAAGGACACAAACACGCTGCCTCAGCTGAGGCTCGAACCAGTGACCTTCAGGTAACTAGTCTGATGCCTTGCCCACTAGGCCACGCGCCAACACAAGTATTATCTGATATTAACAGCCCAATAATAATCTTAAATTAGGAAGGGCAAGTCCACCAAGTTTTTTAGATTTTTGTAAATTATACTTATTAATTCTTACTCTTTTATTGTTCCAAATAAAGGACAAAATAAGAGAGTCAGTTTGATCAAATTTTTTTTAGTTAAAAAGATAGGTATATTTTGGAAAATATATAAAAACCTAGGTAAAATAATCATTTTCACAGCATGGATACAACCTATTAAAGAGAGAGTAAGTGGATTCCATCTAGAAAATAGTTGTTTCATGGAGTCTATTAAAGGAACTATATTAGCTTTATAAAGATCTTTATATTTTTTAGTAATTATAATACCTAAATATTTAAAAGAATTAACAATTCTAAATGGAATATCACTATATATACAAACAGAGGCATTTAATGGAAATAATTCACTTTTATTCAAATTAAGTTTATATCCTGAAAATTTACCAAAACCTTTTAGTGTTTCCAAAAGATTAGGAATTGATTCCTCAGGATTCGAAATAAAAACCAAAAGATCATCTGCATAGAGAGAATTCTTATGTATGGTTCCATTCATAGAGATACCATGAATATTTTTAGCTTCACAAAGTGTTATAGCCGAAAGCTCCAATACGAGATTAAATAATAAAGGGCTTAATGGACATCCCTGTCTAGTACCATGTGAAAGTGGGAAAAAAAAGGACCTGAAATTATTAGTAATAACTGTGGCAACAGGATTCTTATAAATCATTTGAATCCACCTACTGAAATTATTACCAAAACCAAATTTTTCTAATGCTTGAACAAATATGGCCACTCAACTCTATCAAATGCCTTTTCTGCATTGAGAGAGATAACACATTGGGGTTGCTTAGATGGTGATGAATATATAATATTCATCAATCTCCGAACATTGGAAAAAGAGTAACGGCCTTTAATAAAGCCCGTTTGATCCATAAAGATGATTTTAATTAAAATATTTTCCAGGTCGTTAGCCATTATCTTAGAGGGAATTTTTGCATCCACATTTAATAGCGAAATGGGTCTATATATAACCATATAACAATTACAGCATGGAAACAGGCCACTTTGACCCTTCTAGTCTGTGCCGAACGCATATTTTCACCTAGTCCCACTGACCCGCACTCAGCCCATAACCCTCCATTCCTTTCCTGTCCATATACCTATCCAAATTTTACTTTAAATGACAATACCTAACCTGCCTCTACCACTTCTACTGGAAGCTCATTCCACACAGCTACCACTCTCTGAGTAAAGAAATTCCCCCTCATGTTCCCCTTAAATTTCTGCCCCCTAACTCTCAACTCATGTCCTCTTGTTTGAATCTCCCCTACTCTCAATGGAAAAAGCCTATCCACGTCAACTCTATCTATCCCCCTCATAATTTTAAATACCTCGATCAAGTCCCCCCTCAACCTTCTCTGCTCCAAAGAATAATGACCTAACTTGTTCAATCTTTCCCTGTAACTTCGGTGCTGAAACCCAGAGAACATTCTAGTAAATCTTCTCTGTACTCCCTCTATTTTGTTGACATCTTTCCTCTAATTCGGTGATCAGAACTGTACACAATACTCCAAATTCGGCCTTACCCATGCCTTGTACAATTTTAACATTACATCCCAACTCCTATACTCAATGCTCTGTTTTATAAAGGTCAACATACCAAAAGCTTTCTTCACCACCCTATCCACATGAGATTGCACCTTCAGGGAACTATGCACCATTATTCCTGGATCATTTTGTTCTACTGCATTCTTCAATGCCCTACCATTTACTATGTATGTCCTATTTGGATTATTCCTACCAAAATGTAGCACCTCACACTTAGCATTAAACTCCATCTGCCATCATTCAGCCCACTCTTCTAACTGGCCTAAATCTCTCTGCAAACTTTGAAAACCTACTTCATTATCCACAATGCCACCTATCTTAGTATCATCTGCATACTAATCCAATTTACCACCCCATCATCCAGATCATTAATGTATATGACAAACAACATTGGACCCAGTACAGATCCCTGAGGCACCCCACTAGACACCAGCCTCCAACCTGACAAACAGTTATCCACCACTACTCTCTGGCATCTCCCATCCAGCCACTGTTGAATCCATTTTACTACTTCAATATTAATACCTAACGATCGAACCTTTCTAACTAACTTTCTGTGCGGAACCTTATCAAAGGCCTTACTGAAGTCCATATAGACAACATCCACTGCTTTACTCTCATCAACTTTCCTCATAATCTCTTCAAAAAATTCATTAAGATTTGTCAACCATGACCTTCCATGCACAAATCCATGTTGACTGTTCCAATTCAGACACTGTCTATTCAGATAATTATATATACCATCTCTGAGAATACATTCCATTAATTTACCCACCACCGACGTCAAACTAACAGGCCTATAATTGCTAGGTTTACTCTTAGAACCCTTTTTAAACAATGGAACCACATGAGCAATATGCCAATCCTCTGGCACCATCCCCGTTTCTAATGATATTTGAAATATTTCTGTCAGAGGCCCTGCTATTTCTACACTAAACTCCCTCATGGTCCTAGGGAATATCCTGTCAGGACCCAGAGATTTATCCACTTTTATATTCCTTAAAAGCGCCAGTACTTCATCCTCTTTAATCATCAGTTTCCACATTTTCCACAATTTCCCTACTCGTTTCCCTTTCCTTACACAATTCAATATCCTTCTCCTTAGTGAATACTGAAGAAAAGAAATTGTTCAAAATCTCCCCCATCTCTTTCGGCTCCACAGATATCTGTCCACTCTGATTCTCTAAGGGACCAATTTTATCCCTGACCATCCTTTTGCTATTAATATAACTGTAGAAACCCTTCGGATTTATTTTCACCTTACTTGCTAAAGCAACCTCATATCTTCTTTTAGCCTTTCTAATTTCTTTAAGATTCTTCTTACATTCTTTATATTTCTTGAGCACCTCATTTTCTCCATGCTGCCTATATTTATTGTAGATGTCTCTTTTTCCTAACCAAGTTTCCAATATCCCTTGAAAACCATGGCTCTCTCAAATTTTTAACCCTTTCAACCTAACAGTAACATAAATATTCTGTACCCTCAAAACTTCACCTTTAAATGACCGCCATTTCTCTATTACATCCTTCTCATAAAACAAATTGTCTGAATTCACTCCTTCTAAATCCTTTTGCATCTCCTCAAAGTTAGCTTTTCTCCAATCAAAAATCTCAACCCTGGGTCCAGTCCTATCCTTCTCTATAATTATATTGAAAATAATGGCATTGTGATCACTGGACCCGAGGTGCTCTCCTACACATACTTCCGTCACCTGACCTATCTCATTCCCTAACAGGAGATCCAACACTGCCCCTTCTCTAGTTGGTTCCTCTATGTATTGCTGCAAAAAACTATCCTGCACACATTTTACAAACTCCAAACCATCCATCCCTTTTACAGTATGGGCTTCCCAGTCTATGTGTGGAAAATTAAAATCTCCCACAATCACAACCCTGTGTTTACTACAAATATCTGCTATCTCCTTGCAAATTCGCTCTTCCAATTCTCGCTCCCCATTAGGTAGTCTATAATGCACCTGTATAAGTGTTACTACACGTTTCCCATTCCTCAATTCCACCCAAATAGTTTCCCTAGACGAGTCCTCTAATCTATCCTGCCAGAGCACCGCTGTAATATTTTCTCTGACAAGCAACGCAACACCTCCCCCTCTTGTCCCTCCGATTCTTTCACACCTGAAGCATCAAAATCCAGGAATATTTAGTTGTCAATCACACCCGTCCTGCAACCATGCTTCACTAATAATTACAACATCATATTTCCATGTATCAATCCATGCTCTAAGCTCATCCACCTTTCTTACAATGCTCCTAGCATTAAAATAAATGCATTTAAGAAATTCTCCACCTCTTCCTCTCTGTTTATCTCTAACAATACAAAGAACTTTACTGTCTTCTTTTTCTTCCTTCTCCCATACATCTGTTCTTACATTCTGGTTCCCCTCCCCCCTTGTATCTAGTTTAAATCCACTGGAGCCTCTCTAGCAAACCTACCTGCATGAATATTTGTCCCCCTCCAGTTCAGATGTAAACCATCCTGCCAGAACAGGTCCCACCTTCCCTGGAAAACTGCCCAATTATCTATAAATCTGAAGCCCTCTCTCCTGCACGATGTCTTCAGCCACATGTTGATCTGCACTATCTTACTATTTCTAAACCCACCTGCATGTGGCACTGGTAGCAATTCTGAGATTGCTATGCTGGAGGTCCTGTCCTTTAACTTGGCACCTAGCTCCCTAAACTCACCTTTCAGGACCTCCTCACTCTTTCTACCCACGTCATTGGTCCCTACATGGACCACGACATCCGGCTGCTCACCCTCCCTCTTGAGAATACTGAGAATTCGATCTGAGATATCACAGACCCTGGCACCAGTGAGGCAACAGACCATCCGGGATTCTCGATCTCTTCCACAGAACCTCCTATCTGTCGCCCTAACTATCGATCCCCTATCACTGCTGCTCTCCTCTATTTCCTCCTTCCCTTCTGAGCTGAGGGTCCAGTCTCGGTGCCAGAGACACAACCTCTCCAACTTGTCCCTGGTAGGTTGTCCCCATCAACAGTATCCAAAACAGTATACTTATTGTTGGGAACGGCCACAGGGGTGCTCTGCTCTTCCTGTCTATTCCCCTTCCCTCTCCTGACAGTCACCTAACTACCTGTCTCCTGACTCCTAGGGGTGACTATCTTCCTGAAACTCCTGTCTATTTCTGTCTCTGACTCCCAAATGATCCAAAGTTTATCCAGCTCCAGCTCCCTAACACTGTTTGTCCGAAGCTGCAGCTGGATGCACCTTTTGCAGGTGTAGTCATTAGGGACAACTGTGCTTGCCCTGACTTCCCATATACTGCAAACGGAGCACTCAACTGCCCTAACTGCTGCCTCCATTACCTACTCATAAGCTAATTAGATTAATTAAAGGAGCTTACCCAACCTTACCTCACCTGGAGTGAAGCTTGTACTCAGCCTCTGCTCACTTTTTAAATTCCCCCGCTGATCTCAGAGGCCGACCTTCACGCGCTTGCGCAATCTTACTGAATATGATGAACATTAGGTAGGATCTTTATCTTAGGGATTAATGAAATAGAAACTTCATAAAATGAAGAAGGTAAACTACCCTTCTCAAAGGATTCATGAAATATTTCCAAAAGATACGGAGAAAGTAATTTTTCAAATTTTTTGTAAAATCCTACCAAATAACCATCAAGTCCAGGAGCTTTACCTGATTGTATTAATAAAATAGCTTTCTGAATTTCATGCTCAGTGATTGGAGCATCATACTTGTTTTAAGAATGGTTCCACCTCAATATCCAGAATACTGAGAAACAATGATGACCAGATACACCTGGTATCCAATAGTGTAATCACAATTAATGCAAACCTGATCAAACTTGTAGGTTCCTGGGAGCATGCTCCGATAAGCCTTTTTTCCAAAGGGCTGTTTCATTTCAAGTATGTGTGTATTCAGTTTTCCATATGATATCTTAACTTGTGTAGGTCAGTCTGACAGAGCAACTGAAGAATAATTAATGAAACTTGAGTAATAATGGGTGTCTTTACTTCTTATTTTCATTATGTACTTTAGTTTTAAGTCACCTTGATTACAGATTTGAAAGCTCCATATACTGCAATATTGCCTGTCAGGTAATACATAAAGTACCATATTATGTCAGTAGGTCTACCCTATCATTTGCTATTGATACTGTCAATTTACATACAATGAGGCATAGTAAGGTATATTATAATCAAAAAACACACAAAACAACGATTTTGCTCTTCACAGGTCTATCAATATTTATTTTTTCCCAATGTACATCTAACAAGCATTTATAGTGGTAAAAGAACCCTGCCACTTTAAGAGAGTTGGCTTATCAAAATGCATAAAAATCATGAATTTAAGTTAACCCATCAGGAAAAAATTCCATTAACATAAATAAGACTGGAAGAATACCAAGTTTTGCAAACAATTGCTCTCCAGCTCTATAACAAATACAACTGCAGCATCATTCATAATGTTGGGTACCCAGGTTTTGTCAGCAGAAATCTGCCTCACTGCTCTATTACTAACACCTGCAATCTGCCCCACATAAAAAGTTGTCCAGGCAACATCAATGTTGCCTGTTATCTTCATTAACTTGATCCAATTTACACCATTTAGAAGCTTTCTCCAAATTTATAGGGCTAATTTACACCTCTGTATTATGTCTAGAAATTCCCTTAGTTAACTCTTAATTCTAATTACATTGAGAGGTTCTCATATTTCACAGCCTCTATAAAACCTGATTTTTGCGAAGTTATCGTCTTGCTTCTTTTTCTTGTAAATAATCTGAAAACAATCTTTGATGCAAATTGAACCAAATGATAGTCATTTCACCACAGAGCATTTGGCTGCCTCTCAGGAAATACTACGATTATTTTTCAGGTAGAAGAAATCGAGATATGACAATACCAGTCCAAAATCAAACCCTAGATCATCTTGTCAGTTTTGTCAGGGCTTACATACTATAAAAGGCAACAAAACAAACTTCGGTAGCATTGCTGACAAGAGTGCATTCCTTTCTGATAAGGTTAATACATTCTATGTGGATTTTGAACAGAAGGAGAATGGAATGTGCCCATTTGCCCTGAGAGTCTCCAATGCACCTGTACCCATAGTCATTGCTGCAGAACTTAGATCAGTCTTCCGGGGGGCAAATCTGCAAAAAGCATCCTGCCCATACAGAGTACCTGGCCAAATTCTTAGAATCTGCATATGTCATTTGGCAGGGGTATTTGCAGACATTTGCTAACCTCTCCCCACTTCAATCAGGGCTCCCATATAGTAAAACGATGAGCAAATTGCACTCATGGATTTACAGAAACTAAATAGGTTATTATGTCCATTACAATAAATATGCTGAAGAAATCAGCCAATCAAGCAACATTTGTGAAGAGAAAAAAGAGTGGAACTGGGATAAGAGTGGAGGGTTTGCAGTTTATGAAGCAGTGCTGGAGGAAGGAGTTAGGTATAAGACTAAAGGCTGTATGGAGCAAAAAACACAAAATGGTGGTGGAACTCAGCAAGTCAGACAGGATCTATGGAAGGTTACCAACTGACTCTCACAGTTACCTTGACTATACCTCTTCCAATCCTGTCACTTGAAAAAATGTTATTCCCTTCTCTCAGTTTCTCTGTCTCTGCCACATCTGCTCTCAGAATAAGGGCTTTCAAATTTCAAGACATGGTAAGACCACACCTAGAGTATTGTGTGCAGTTTTGGTCCCCTAATCTGAGGAAAGACATTCTTGTCATAGAGGGAGTACAGAGAAGGTTCACCAGATTGATTCCTGGGATGGCAGAACTTTCATATGAAGAAAGACTGGATTGACTAGGCTTATACTCACTGGAACTTAGAAGATTGAGGGGGGATCTTATTGAAACGTATAAAATTCTAAAGGGATTGGACAGGCTAGATGCAGGAAGATTGTTTCTGATGTTGGGGAAGTCCAGAACGAGGGGTCACAGTTTAAGGATAAAGGGGAAGCCTTTTAGGACTGAGATGAGGAAAAACTTCTTCACACAGAGAGTGGTGAATCTGTGGAATTCTCTGCCACAGGAAACAGTTGAGGCTGGTTCATTGGCTATATTTAAGAGGAAGTTAGATATGGCCCTTGTGGCTAAAGGGATCAGGGGGTATGGAGAGAAAGCAGGTACAGGGTTCTGAGTTGGATGATCAGCCATGATCATACCGAATGGCGGTGCAGGCTCGAAGGGCCGCATGGCCTACTCCTGCACCTATTTTCTATGTTTCTATATGCCGGTTCTATTAAAAACCTGATTCTGATTCATTCTAGAACATCTGAGATTACCTCTCTTTTAAAGAAGAGGGTTTCCCTTCCACCACCATCAATGCTGCTCTCATCTGCATCTCCAATCTTATCCCATCCTCCTACCATCATAATAGAGGTAGGGGTCCTCTTGTTCTGACCTACCGCCTCAGGAGCCTCTGTAACTTCAGCCATTTTCAATGGCATCCTATTATTAAGCACATCTTTCCATCTTATCCCACTCTCTGCTAATTGTAGGGATTGCTTATTCTGTGACTCCCTTGTCATCCCTCCCCACCAATCTCCCTCCAGGCACTTGACTGTGTCATTGTGACAATGCTATACCTGCCTTTTCAACTCCTCTCTCACAACCCCTTTTCTCTCTTCCCTCATCAGCATTTAGGGCACCAAATGGTCTTTCTAGGTGAGGCGACAGTTCACCTGCGAGGTTGTCAGGGTCCTCTATGTATCCAGTATGCTCCTGGTGCAGCCTCCTTTACATCACTAATGAAATAAGTAACTATCAAAAGGATGAAACGATTTTCCATTTCTGAATACTTTCTGTAATCATCAAGAGCTTGTCAGCAGTTGCAAGAGAACACATACGAAGTAAACATTAAAATTTATCAATTCAGTTCAACAATATGCTCTGGCCTATTCAGAAGCACAGCTGCAGGAGCATTAGATGTGTCTTGTAGCAATGTGTTACACACAGCGCTGAAATAACATGCAGTTGGTAAGTCGTTTCGAGACTAGTTTATTCAAACTTTGCGGCGCTGGCAGTTAATCCCTAGCACTTGCCCTCTCTAGGCGGAAATGACGTCAGAGGTGCATTATCAAAGTCTCCCCCTGCGCGCTGGCTATTTGTGAGCCGGTTCGCCTGCACAGAAAGTGGGTTGCCACATAAACCCCACCCACCCCAGAACCGGCGATACACCCCCCAATGTCCACAGTCTGGATCAGCCTCTGTTTGGGAGGTCTGCTTCTGCGCCACGGTGCCTGAACCTCGACCGGCTGCGCCAAGTCCACATGAGCTGGTTTGAGTCGGTCCACCGTGAAAACCTCCTCTCTCCCCCCAATGTCCAGAACGTACGTGGACCCGTTGTTGATCACCTTGAATGGCCCCTCGTACGGCCGCTGTAGCGGTGCCCGGTGTCCGCCCCTTCATACAAATACAAACTTACAGTTCTGCAGGTCTTTGGGTACATGGGTCGGGGTCCGTCCATGCTGTGAAGTTGGTACGGGGGGCAGGTTGCCGAGCCTTTCACGTAGCCTGTCCAGGACTGCTGTGGGTTCTTCCTCTTGCCCCCTTGGGGCTGATATGAACTCTCCTGGGACGACCAGGGGGGAGTACACCAACTCAGCCGATGAGGCGTGCAGATCTTTTTTGGGTGCTGTACGAATTCCAAGCAGGACCCAGGGAAGCTCGTCCACCCAGTTAGGTCCTCTCAGGCGGGCCACCAATGCCGACTTCAAGTGACGGTGGAAGCGTTCCACCAGTCCGTTCGACTGTGGGTGGAAGGCAGTTGTGTGGTGTAGCTGCGTTCCCAACAGGCTGGTCACAGCCGAGCACAGGCTGGAGGTGAAGTGGGCGCCTCTGTCGGAGGTAATGTGGGCCGGTACCCCGAAGTGTGCTACCCAGGTTGCAATCAGTGCTCGGGCGCAGGGATCGGCAGATGTGTCGGTGAGCGGGACCAGCTCTGGCCACCTTGTGAACTGGTCTACCATAGTTAGGAGGTACCGCGCTCCTTGGGTCACTGGTAGGGGGCCCACGATATCCACATGAATGTGGTCGAACCTCCGGTGAGTGGGTTCGAACTGCTGCGGCGGGGCTTTAGTGTGCCGCTGCACCTTGGCTGTTCGGCACTGCGCACATGTTCTGGCCCATTCACTGACCTGCTTGCGAAGTCCATGCCACACAAATTTGCTGGAGACCAGCCGGACGGTTGTCCTGATAGATGGGTGCGCCAAACCGTGTAAGGAGTCGAAAACTCGCTGCCTCCAGGCTGCCGGGACGATGGGGCGAGGTTGGCCGGTAGCCACATTGCACAGTAGGGTCCTATCACTTGGGCCTATGAGAAAGTCCTGCAGCTGCAAACTCGAGACTGCGGTCCTGTAGCTGGGCATCTCGTCGTCTGCCTACTGCACCTCTGCCAGTGCTGCACAGTCCACCCCCAGGGACAGGGCCTGGACATTGTCCTTCCCCGAGACATGCTGGATGTCCGTTGTGTACTCGGAGATGTAGGACAGATGTCACTGCTGGCGAGCAGACCAGTGATCGGACACCTTCGTGAACGTGAAGGTCAAAGGTTTGTGGTCCGTGAACGCAGTGAACGGCCTGCCTTCTAAGAAGTACCTGAAATGCCAGATTGCCAGATATAGTGCCAACAGCTCCCGGTCGAAAGCACTTTACTTGAGTTCGGGTGGTCGTAGGTGCTTGCTGAAGAACGCCAGGGGTTGCCAGCGCCCCTCGATGAGCTGCTCCAGCACCCCACCGACTGCTGTGTCGGATGCATCCACCGTGAGGGTGGTCGGAACGTCCGTTCTGGGGTGCACCAGAATCGAGGCATCTACCAAGGCTTCCTTGGCTTTAACAAAAGTAACCACGGCTTCCTTGTCCCAAGTAATGTCCTTGCCTTTACCCGACATCAGGGTGTACAAAAGGCGCATGATACGGGCTGTTGGGGGGAGGAAACAATGGTAGAAGTTCACCATACCAACGAACTCCTGCAGGTCTTTGACCGCGTTGGGCCGGGCAAAGTGGCGGATCGCGTCTACCTTGGCGGGCAGAGGTGTTGCCCTATCTTTGAGTAATCCTGTGGCCCAGGAAGTCGATGGTATTGAGACCGAACTGGCATTTGGCCGGGTTGATCGTGAGGCTGAAATCACTCAGGCGGGAGTAGAGCTGGCAGAAGTGGGATAGATGTTCCTGACGACAACTGCTGGCTATGAGGATGTCGTCCAAATAGATGAACGCAAAGTCCAGGTTACGTCCCACCACGTCCATTAGCCGCTGGAACGTCTGTGTGGCATTCTTCAGGCCGAACGGCATTCGGAGGAACTCAAACAGGTCGAATGGGGTGATGACTGCTGTTCTGGGGATGTCTTCAGGGATTTGATGGTATCCCCGGACGAGGTCTACTTTGGAAAAGATTCTTCCCCCGTGCAGGTTTGCTGCAAAGTCCTGTATGTGCGGCACAGGGTAGAGGTCTGGAGTGGTAGCCTCGTTCAGTCTGCGGTAGTCGCCGCATGGTCTCCAACCCCCGGCTGCTTTGGGCACCATGCGCAGGGGGGAGGCCCATGGGCTGTAGGACCTTCGTATGATCCCCAATTCCTCCATCCGCTTGAATTCCTCCTTCGTCAGGCGGAGCTTTTCCGGGGGAGCCTTCGTGCGCGGGCGTGGAGAGGTGGTCCCTGGGTCGGAATGTGGTGCTGTACCCCATGTCTGGGCATGGCTGCCGTGAACTGCGGTGCCAGAATCGATGGAAAAGTCCACCAGGATTCTGGTGAATTTGTTGTCCGACAGCATGATGGAGTCCAGGTGTGGGGCCGACAACTTGGCTTCACCCAGGGAGAATGTCTGGAAAGTCTCGCATGTACCAGTCTTTTCCCTTGCAAGTCGACCAGCAGGCTGTGAGCTCGCAAGAAGTCCGCCCCCAGGAGTGGTTGGGCCACAGCGGCCAGTGTGAAGTCCCATGTGAACTGGCTGGTGCCGAACTGCAACTGCACTGTGTGGGTGCCGTAGGTCCATATTGCGCTGCCATTTGCGGCCCTCAGGGTGGGTCCTGGATTCCTGTTGTGGGTGTCGTATCCCATCGGGGGCAAGACGCTGATTTCTGCTCTGGTGTCGACTAAGAAGCGGTATCCCGACTGTTTGTCCCAGACGTACAAGAGGCTGTCCTGGTGGCCAGCCGTCATAGTCATTAGCGGCAGCTGGCCCTGGCCCTTGTAGGGCAGATGACAACGGTGGGCTTTTGTGCCCCACTGCTGGTGGTAGAAACATCACTGGCCTCCTCACTCCTGCCTCTGTGTTGTGTGCGCCCCCCTGCTGGGCCTGGTCTGGTCTGCTGTTGGGTATGTGGCCTGGTAATCTGACCAATGGACGCCACACTCTCCCTCTTGGCTTTCCACAGCACGTCTGCCCGGGCTGCCACCTTCCGGTGGTCACTGAAATCTGCATCACCCAGCAGCAGATGTATGTCCTCCGGCAGTCGCTCTAGGAACGCTTGCTTGAACATGAGGCAGGGCTTGTGTCCGTCAGCCAGGGCCAGCATCTCGTTCATCAAGGCTGACGGCAGTCTGCCTCCCAAACCGTCCAGGTGAAGCAGGCGGGCACCTCGCTCATGCCGTGAGAGGCCAAAGGTCCCAATGAGCAACACTTTGAATGCTTCATATTTGCCTTCTTCCGGGGGTGACTGTATGGAATCTGCAACCTGTACGGCCGTCTCCTAGTCAAGGGCGCTCACCACGTGATAGTAACGTGTGGAATCAGAGGATATCTGCCAAATCTGGAACTGGGCTTCTGCTTGGCTAAACCACACGCGTGGTCGCAGTGTCCAGAAAGTCGGCAGTTTTAGCAAAACTGCGTAAACAGATGAAGAATCAGTTATCTTTGGTCCAAATCCCGTTTGGACCATCGGGGTCACCAATGTAGCGATGTGCTACACACAGCGCTGAAATAATGACACGCAATCAGTAAGTCGTTTCAAGACAAGTTTATTCAAACTTCGCGGTGCTGGCATTTAATCCCTAGCGCCCGCCCTCTCCAGGCGGAAATGATATCAGAGGTGCGTTACCAAAGTCTCCCTCTGCATGCTGGCTATTTGTGAGCCGGTTCGCCTGCGCAGAAAGTGGGTCATCACAGTCTCTCCATTTCCCACATAGCTCATCTTCGGTCCATACATAAGTGTGGCAATTAGGTAAATATTCTGCAGAGCTCTGCTCTGTTGACCTATATTGCTAAATTCACATTAATCTTCTTATATAGGGTATAAATAACATTAGTTCTAAAAGGTCAATATATAGTAGATATACAAAATAGACTGCATTATGGATGGCAACAATAAAAGTAAGGCAGTGCTTCCTTGTAGTATGACTGCCTCTGACTTCCATATTTTCATTCTTTGTTGCACCTGAAAGTTAAAGGTAATTGCCACTGAACAGGCACAATGAGGTACAGGTAAAATGTCAAAATTGCATGCAACACTATCACAGCCATGTAGGTGCAGATAATATACAAAATATAAATCATACAAGGCAGTGAAGGGAGGGGATAAAGTGTGCAAAACCGAGATCTTAGTACAAAAAAATGTTGAAGCAAACAAGTGTTATGTGGTACAAAATCTGTTATAAATAAAATGTGGTAAGGCTTATGATGTTCACTGATATTTGTTTGCATATAAGATCTCAGGTGAGCACTGACACAACGTTAAAGAAGGAAATCTGCAAATCGATCCTAAGAAGGGCACTGTTCTGCCATTAACTGTACAGAAACTGACATCGACCAATGTGGCTCATGAACTGTAGACACAGCCTAAACTTGCTACAGAAAATGGCATGACAGTTTTAATAATTGTGAATATTCTCCTTGACATTCAAGTATTTCTTTACAAGTACTGTATGGAGTCTCTTTGCTTTTGATATAAATTGCAGAATTTATTTTTTAATTTTCTCACATACTTTCTTAAACCAGTTTTTCTTTCCCTTTCAATAATCTATTTTAACGAAATGAATTGACCTTGAGTTTGCTATATGAATTCATACTTTCTGATTCAGAGTGAAATGCAAAGGATGAGTTACGGAATTGTTCACATTAGTTGCAGAGCTCCAAGGGGACAGCATTTTCTATCTCAATCCCTCATTATAGCAACTCACACGTAATATCTCATAGAAATTTAAAAGGACAAGTGTAGGAAATGTTGGGTATTGTTTTTTTCGCCAGATGCAGCAAGTTCTGGCTCACTGCTCATGTGAAGACTCATCATCCTGTAATTAGCTGTAGTTTTCTGCAGTACTCCAAAACTTTGAAAAAGTACAGCTTTGTTTTTGAAAGTTTCAAATTTTGTCTTGAGAACTAAAAAAGAGAACAATTCTAACAGTAACAGGGTACACACCTGGTTTCAGAAATAGTTTCTTTTTGTAAGATAGTTTAAATCAATAAATTAATTCTATAA
The DNA here is from genome assembly GCF_030144855.1 of Hypanus sabinus. Taxonomy (NCBI): domain Eukaryota; kingdom Metazoa; phylum Chordata; class Chondrichthyes; order Myliobatiformes; family Dasyatidae; genus Hypanus; species Hypanus sabinus. The sequence continues at coordinate 46,996,352 of NC_082710.1, forward strand.
TTAGCAGAAAATATGAAAACCTGCAATTTTGTTCATAAAATATATTACTTCTTAATGATATGAAGTCAATCATACTAATTAATGTTATGTAGCATCCTAGATTTTGAAATTAAGCATGTAGTCTACAATAAATATCTTCAAAATGGATGTCTGTTATGCATAAAACTTCAAAGCAGCACCAAATAATCAAAACATTTAGAACATAGAACACAGAATAGTACAGCACATTACAGGCCCTTCGGCCCACAATGTTGTACTGACCCTCAAACCCTGCATCCCATATAACCCCCACCTTAAATTCCTCCATATACCTGTCTAGTAGTCTCTTAAACTTTACGAGTGTATCTGCCTCCACCACTGACTCAGGCAGTGCATTCCATGCACCAACCACTCTCTAATATCCCCCTTGAACTTCCCTCCCCTTACCTTAAAGCCATGTCCTATTGTACTGAGCAGCGGTGCCCTGGGGAAGAGGCACTGGCTGTCCACTCTGTCTATTCCTCTTAATATCTTGTACACCTCTATCATGTCTCCTCTCATCCTCCTTCTCTCCAGAGAGTAAAGCCCTAGCTCCCTTAATCTCTGATCATAATCCATACTCTCCAAACCAGGCAGCATCCTGGTAAATCTCCTCTGTAACCTTTCCAATGCTTCCATATCCTTCCTATAGTGAGGTGACCAGAACTGGACACAGTACTCCAAGTGTGGCCTATCTAGAGTTTTATAGAGCTGCATCATTACATCGCGTCTCTTAAACTCTATCCCTCGACTTATGAAAGCTAACACCCCATAAGCTTTCTTAACTACCCTATCTACCTATGAGGCAACTTTCAGGGATCTGTGGACAGGTACCCCCAGATCCCTCTGCTCTTCCACACTACCAAGTATCCTGCCATTTACTTTGTACTCTGCCTTCGAGTATGTCCTTCCGAAGTGTACCACCTCACACTTCTCCGGGTTGAACTCCATCTGTCACTTCTCAGCCCACTTCTGCATCCTATCAATGTCTCTCTACAATCTTCGACAATCCTCTACACTATCTACAATACCACCAACCTTTGTATCGTATGCAAACTTGCCAATCCATCCTTCTACCCCTACATCCAGGTCGTCAATAAAAAATCATGAAAAGTAGAGGTCCCAGAACAGATCCTTGTGGGACACCACTAGTCACAACCCTCCAATCTGAATGTACTCCCTCCACCACAACCCTCTGCCTTCTGCAGGCAAGCCAATTCTGAATCTACCTGGCCAAACTTCCCTGGATCCCATGCCTTCTGACTTTCTGAATAAGCCTGAATTTAATTCTGATTCCCATTCCTGTACCAGCATGTCGGCCCATAGGCTCCTCTTGTGACATGATGAGGCCACCCTCAGGGTGGAGGAGTAACACCTTATATTCCACCTGGGTGTCCCCTAATCTGATGGCATGAATATAGATTTATCCTTCTAGTAAAAAAAAATCCCTCCCTCACCCCTCTTCTTCTATTCCCCTCTCTGGCCTTTTTACCTCTTCTCACCTGCCTATCACCACCCTCTGGGTACCCTTCTCCTTCCCTTTCTCCTGTGGTCCACTCTTCTCTCCTATCAGATTCCTTTTTCTTCAGCCCTTTATCTATCCTACCCAGCTTTACCTATCACTTTCTAGCTATCGTCCTTCCTCTCCCCCCCCCCACCTTTTTATTCTGGTGTCTTCCCCCTTCCTTTCCAGTCCTGAAGAATGGTCTTGGCATAAAATGTCGCCTGTTTATTATTTCCATAGATGCTGCCTGACCTGCTGAGTTCCTCCAGCAGTCTGTCTGAAGTAATCACAGATAGAAGGAAATTCTGACTATAGTTTCTGGGTTTTGCTAAGTAGAAAGCACCTTTTACAGCTTTTACTGTAAATATGCCGTGCACTGTCGATAAAAGGAATCTGCTGCACACCTAGTTTCTCAGCAAAGTTTGCAAACAAAACTAACTTCCCCCAATAGATAATGAGGACTCTCTAGACAATGACAAACTGCACAGTAAACATAAAACAGGGCAGGGAAAGGCCAAGACTTTCCAATAAGGAAGTTCTCACAGCATTCTCCGCAAAGTTACTTCTGAAGGCCATGTCAGCACAGAAAATAAATAATACTATATTTAAAGGCACCAAACAATCTAACTTCATTAATGATTTTGCACAGAAAGAATTCAGCATAACTTTGACTATGGCAGTATTTATATTCCACAAGCTTCCTCAACCCTTCCTTCAACTAATCTCACTAACACGGTCTTCTGCTCTTCCTCCTTGTATGTATACTTTATTTTGCACTAGTTTTAGAAGACCAAGTTTACAACAGAACAAAATTGCTCTATTCCTGTTTTTAATAGGAGCAATAGTCCATACAGCCTCTGACAACCAAGTCCAATTCCTGGCCTTCACATGTGGCATAGTTCTTATGCCTGGCGGAGCTGTTCTCACTGACAGGTGAAGGGGCAAAGGCGAGCCACTGGCGCCTTAAAACCAGTTGCTCCGGACAGATAGGGCCCGTTAACCGCAGATGGTAGCTGATCTAGCAGAGGGAAAACTCCGATTTCAAACCTTTGCTGCCTTGTAGCTATACCTGCTCACGGGAAAGGCTTTGGGAGTAAATCTGAGGAAAAATTCGGAGTCAGGATTGCAAAGGCGGCTGACATCTAACTGTATCCACTTTCGTCGTTCCTTTGGACCTGTCATCAGCACAAAGAGGGGGGTCCCAATACATGGGAAACAGAAGGATCTCCATATCAACTCTGCCTTGGAGAGCCCACTCCAGCTTCGTTACCAGAGGCACAGTACCCATGGTTGACCACGACCGACGGAAGCCACACACAGGCCATATGGCTCTGTCATTTGTTATGTACTCGTGACACATGACAGTGGTACCCTTGTCACATGACTGGGGTTGAAGCTATACTGGACTTGAGGTAATGGTCTTGTGATGGTGGAGTGATGTCATTTTCCCGCCAGTAGAGATCATGTGACAGGTTTTTTTTCAGGTTATAAAAGGAAGACCCCACCCTGTGAGGGGGGGCAGTTCGTGGCTGGATTTGCCAAGTTGACTTCATGCCACTGCGTGATTTAAGTGATGACGCAGTTTAGTTGAAGGATGAAGTTTTTATCTAATGCCTAAAGTTTAAAAGGTCATTGCCAGCAGGTTCTTTACAATTCTGCTAGTTCGAGAAATCAGTGGAGAGTGAAGATCGAAGTTCAGGAGTTAAAGATCGAGGAGAATCGCTTTCTACGGGGAAACGGGTTCGGCCTTTGTTTGATCCTTATTTGGAAGGATTTCGTTGACTATTCTCGTGTTAATCCCTGGGATTACCAGAAAGGATTGAGGATAGTGAGGAAGGAAAGGTCAGTGCCTTTAAGCCGTTCTGTTTCATAAATTCTTTGTGGGAAAAGTTCGATGTCGGGGATCGAAGCAAAACGACGTGAAAGAGAATTTAAATCATCTTATAAAGTCTCTCTTTTTAAATGGACTATGAGCATATCGAACTTTTGGCAATACCACTTTAAAGAACTGTTTTTGCAACGAACTCATATATTTATTGTTGCCTGAATACGTAACACATTCAGTAAGACCACATTAATTTGAATTTGGCCCAACTTCACAATCCCGTCTGTTAGCTTAACCCTTGCCTTCCTCTATCACGAAAAACCCATCTTGGTCTTTAATATATTCAATAACTCTGCTTTCATGGCTCCCAAAGATTGAGGATATCTAATGCTCATTCCTGTGAGAAAAGAAAAAAATTCTTATCTCTATTTTAAATGACCAATCTGCTATTTGGAACCTATGCTATTTCTAGCTTAGCCCAGGAAGGAAAACTTCTTCTCAGCACCTTCCGTGTCAAGCTCCCTCTGTAACGTACATTTGAATAACTCATCGGGGTGATTGATAAATTTGTGGCCTAAGGTAGAAGGAGATGAGTTATTAACTTCAAACTTCCTGCATAATCACTCAGAGTTGAACATATGCACGTAACGAGAGCTGTATAACTCATCTCCTTCTACCCTAGGCCACAAACTTATCAATCACCCCTGCTGTGGACACTTTCTGGAGGTCCAAGATCTGTATGCTCCACAGCCGCTGGACTAAGTGTGTAATTGTAGGAGGGAACTATGTCAAAAAATAAATGTGCTAGGTTTTCTAAAATTGACTCCTTCTACCTATGGCCATGAACATATCAATCACCCCTCGTACATGCGTGACCCAGGACAAACCCTCTGAGGTGACAACACCAAGGAAATTAAAGTTACTGACTCTCTCCACCTCTGATCCCCAATGAAGACTGGCTCATCAGCCTCCAGTTTCCTCCTCCTGCAGTCAATACTCAGCTCTTGAGCTTTGCTGGCATTAAGTGAGAGGTTGTTGTGGTACCACTCAGACAGATTTTCTATCTCCCTCCTATATGCTGATTTGTCACCACTTTTGATTCGGCCCACAACAGTGGCATCGTCAGCAAACACTAAATACGGCATTAGCCTCAAAGTCATACAGTGGCATGCAAAAGTTTGGGCGTCCCTGGTCAAAATGTCTGTTACTGTGAATAGTTAAGTGAGTAGAAGATGAACTGATCTCCAAAACTCATAAAGTTAAAGATGAAACATTCTTTTCAACATTTTAAGCAAGATTAGTGTATTAATTTTGTTTTGTACTATTTTAGAGTGAAAAAGAGGAAAGGAGCACCATGCAAAAGTTTCGGCACCCCAAGAGATTTGAGCTCTCAGATAACTTTTACCAAGGTCTCAGACCTTAATTAGCTTGTTAGGGCTATGACTTGTTCACAGTCATCATTAGGAAAGACCAGATGATGCAAATTTCAAAGCTTTATAAATATTCTGACTCCTCAAACCTTGTTCCAACAATCAGCAGCCATGGGCCCCTCTAAGCAGCTGCCTAGAACTCTGAAAATTAAAATAAATGATGCCCACAAAGCAGGAGAAGGCTATAAGAAGATTGTGAAGCATTTTCAGGTAGCCGTTTCCTCAGTTCGTAATGTAATTAACAAATGGCAGTTAACAGGAATAGGTCAAGTTGAGGTCTGGAAGACCAAGTAAACATTCTGAGAGAACTGCTCATAGGATTGCTAGAAAGGCAAATCAAAACCCCTGTTTGACTGCAAAAGACCTTCAGGAAGATTTAGCAGACTCTGGAGTGGTGGTGCTCTGTTCTACTGTGCAGCGACACCTGCACAAATAGGACCTTCATGAAAGGGTCATCAAAGAAACCCTTTCCTGTCCTCACCACAAAATTCAGTCAGAAAATTGCAAAGGAACATGTAAACAAGCCTGATGCATTTTGGAAACAAGTCCTCTGGACTGATGAAGTTAAAACAGAACTTTTTGGCTGCAATGAGCAAAGGTATGTTTGGAGAAAAAAGGGTGCAGAATTTCATGAAAAGAACACTGCTCCAAATGTTAAGCATGGGGGTGGATTAATCATGCTTTGGGTTTGTGTTGCAGCCAGTGGCACAGCGAACATTTCACTGGTAGAAGGAAGAATGAATTCAATTAAATACCAGCAAACTCTGGAAGCAAACATCACACTGTCTGTAAAAAAGCTGAAGATGAAAAGAGGATGGCTTCTACAACAGGATAATGATCCTAAACACACCTTAAAATCCACAATGTACTGCCTCAAGAGGTGCAAGCTGAAGGTTTTGCCATGGCCATCACAGTCCCCCAAACTAAGTATCATCGAAAATCTGTGGATAGACCTCAAAAGAGCAGTGCATGCAAGACAGCCCAAGAATCTCACAGAACTAGAAGCCTTTTGCAAGGAAGAATGGGCGAAAATCCCCCAAACAAGAATTGAAAGACTCTTAGCTGGCTACAGAAAGCACTTACAAGCTGTGATACTTGCCAAAGAGGGTGTTACTAAGTACTGACCATGCAGGGTGCCCAAAGTTTTGCTTCAGGCCCTTTTCCTTTTTTGTTATTTTGAAACTGTAAAAGATGGAAATAAAAAAGTAATCTTGCTTAAAATATTAAAGAAATGTGTCATCTTTAACTTTATGCCTTTTGGAAATCAGGTCATCTTTTACTCGCTTAGCTATTCACAGTAACAGAAATTTTGACCAGGGATGCCCAAACCTTTGCATGCCGCTGTAAGTATAAAGTAAGTACAGCAGGAGGCTAAGCACACAGCCCTGTGGTGCTCGTGTGCTGATAGTGATTGTGGCAAGTAGAAGAGTGAAGAAAAAATTGGGATAAACTAGAGGCCTCCAAAGTAGAGCCGGAATTACTGCAAACCTACTTTAGGTTGTCTTCCCAAATCAGCCATTATCAGCTACCTATCTAACCACTCACTATTATCATTGCACACATATAAATAGATGTGCCAACTCCTAATGGAAGCATTGCAATAATTCTTTGGATGCAAGACAGGATAAATCTCTCAGAATCATTGCCTTTGGGTTTACCAAACTGCTTTGGAGAGCTGTGTCTATACGTCTTAGGAATTTCTGTTCATTTATATCCACATAACTTGATCTTTTTGGGAATATTTTAAGGTTACAATATACCAGCTGACTCAGCTAATGTCTGAGCAGAAAGCAGAAGAGGACATCCTGCTTAACCCATTCTCTGCTGAGGATGCAGACCTAAGAAAGCTTTTCCAGGCCATAAAGAATTTACAACTCCTGCCCAACATATTGGCACTACTTGGTTAATTTCCAGATAGCTCATAACAGGTTGAAATAGTTGCAGTGTTTACATAATGCAATTTCAAGAATGCAATAGAAGTATTGCATTTTGACAGAGGGAATGGGAAGCTTGATTGCATCAGTCACCATGTTATTTAACCATTTCCCTATCAGTTTGTTCTCCAAGAGGACCACAACCTTGTTGTAGGGTTTGGAGGCTTGTGTGTTTCGATGACCCACAGAGTTACGTTGGCTGGAGTCAGGGCTTAAAGCTTTGGCTCTTGTTAGAGTCATCCATGCCAAATAGGTCAAAGGGTAGATGCCAGACTAAGAGTGGTCCACTGATCTCCAGGTTCAGGGGATCAGCTCAGGGCTAACAACCCTGACTGGTAAAACAAAATTGTTACAGAAACAGCAATGAAGAATCCTTCTACAACTGAGTGTGATGGTATTCCTGAGTCTCCACCCGGGATTTACATGACTGACAGTAGTGAAAACCAAGAGGAAGCTACTGACATGATAAAGGAAGTGCTGAATATCGCTGGAGATGGAGGACCTTTATTGCTGCCCTAAATGACAGCAGTGTAATGGGCAGAGTATCAGCTTTTACTGAGTTACGGTCCAGTTGTAACTATTAATTGATAGAGATTGTTCAGGCTGGTACTGTTATTCCTGAAGTGAAGAAAGTTAAGTGATAACCTTACATAAGTTTATAAATTTATGACAAGCACGGATAGTTATAGTTTTTTTCCTGGGGTAGGGGAGTCTAAACCTAAATGGTACAGATGACAAAGCAATGACTTAAATGGGATCTGTGACGTAAGTTTTTCCAATGGATGGTGGGTTTCTCAAACAAACTGCCAAAGCAGGTGGTAGAAGCAGGAACAACAATGGTGTTCAACAAACAATTGGATCAGCATTGGAAAAGGAAAGGTTAAGAAGCATATGGCCAAGTTGAAGCAGAGGGATTATCTTACGTAGGCATGAGTTCAGCTGAAGGGCTTGACTCTCTGCTGATAACTCTGAATTCCAAGTGGCTACCATGAGATGGGCTGTCATTGGGCACATACCTTGAATTATGCCTTATTTATTTGACAGGCAGTTACGCCATGTCACCTTGTCACAGAAGTATCTTTCAGCAGTCCAATAGCAACAATGGTCTATTTGGACAACTGCATTTCAGCAAATTGTCTAACTTGGATCTAGGTCCAAAGGTCCTGTTCAACTTTTCTGGTTGGAAAGGTACATCTGTGCAATAGCTCTGTACAAAGTCAGCTACTTAGAACCTAACTAGCCTAAGCACATGAGGGTTCAATGCAGGCAATAACATTTCTCATCTATTTATTTGTACAGAGTGAGTTGTATGGGAACCTATAGGTAGGCAGAATGAATACATTTCACTAGGATCTCCAGCTGAAGATTCTGGAAACAGTGAAAGATTTTTGTGTCTCCAATGGGACTATCATCTTGGATTCTTATTTCACTCCCAATATAGCTATGGAGGGAACTTACTGGAAGACATCTATATTTCTAGGTTAATCCCTTTTAAACGTTTTTCCCACAAAGTATAAAGTAAATTTATTTATCAAAATACGATATGTCACCATATACTACCCTGAGATTCATTTTCTTGCAGGCATTCACAATAGAACAAAGAAATACAATATAATCAATGAATAATGACACGCAAAGACTGACAAATCAATGTGCAAAAGGAGACAATCTACAAATACAAGATGATGAAGATGATAATAATAATAAATAAGAAAATAAATAATACTGTGAACATGAGTTAGGGAGTCCTTAAAAGTGAGTCCATGGATTCTAGAATCAGCTCTGAGCTAAGCTTCCATTTAGAAATTAGGATGGGCAGCAATTTCAGATAACTTTGAGACAGTTAACATTTTGGTGTTCTATACATGTCTTTTGAAAGTAACTCATAAACTGACCAAATTAATTTATTTTGACTGGTTATTTTAAAGCAACAGAGATTTGAGATATATGTAACAATGCTCCCATAATCAGGTTAGTGAAAAGTTGCCCTCATGGATTTTATATGTGAACATAAGCATTGGAAGATTGATGGATTTATCGGTGATGATGATAATGATTTTTATTATGCAGGCCCCCATTCAACACTGTACACCCATGCAAAATTAACTTCAATATGCTGACTAACATCTCCAGTGATCAAAAACTAACTGCATATATGAATTCAATACATGGGTTAGTTAAATATTTGATAACATTTTGTTGTTTAACTGTTTTGCACTACACTTTCATTTGATTTTTCATCTTTAACTCATATTTGATTTTTGAAAGCACAGGAAAGTACAATAACATCAGAAAATCAAGTTTGTTTGGGTTCTAACTATACAACTCAAAGAAAGCATGAATTTAATACAGACCAGTGGGAAAAAAAATACACTAAAATAATACTAAATTTGCAATTCAATTATTGCCATAAAAGCAGTACAAAAAGAAAGTTCTCTTCCTGATAGGCTGAATGTCTTTTATGCTCGAACAGATGCACAGAATAATGTGCCAGCAAGGAATTCCTCACCATCACTAATTCTATTCTTCTCCCTATCAAACTAAGCAACTCTCAACCCCCCCCCCCCCCCACCCCCACATAGTGAGCACTACCTTAACCTAACAGCAAATGGTTATTCTATCTGTGGGTCACACTGGCCAACAGCCAGTCACTGGCTATAAATCACTAAACCTGACTGGCAATCGCAGCTCTACCACAAACTAAAGTTCCAGCATTCAATATGTTGATCCTTCCCCAAACTCCTCTTAAAAATCACTGGTCCATGGCTAGTTCACATACATCCCCAAGAACCATTATAGTCCCTGGCTCAGCAATAACAGATCACAGTCAATGATTTCTGTACCGTCTTCCATCACTGTAGCCCAAGTTATGTCTTTTTTACTTACTCCCCCAATCCACAACCCTACTAGCTTACCATCCATTCACTCCTAGCTCCAACCACAAACTGCTCCAGCTGATACCACCCAGGAAACAGTAATGCAGTATTAAAGCCAGGACCAACAGGCTCCGAGACAGCTTCTTCCACCAGGCCATCAGACTGATTAAATCACGCGGACTCAATTATATTTCTGTGCTATTTTCTATGCACAATTGTATTTCTATGACTGTTCTGTTGGATATCTTACTGTACATACTATTTATTACAAATTACTATAATTTGCACATTACACACTCGATGGAGACATAATGTAAAGATTTTTACTCTGTGTATGTGAAGGATGTAAGAAATAAAGTCAATTCAATTCATTTCCCTTTGATTCAAGAATCAAGTATACTTATTATCAAAGAATGTATAAATTATACATCTTGAGATTTGCTTGTTTACAGGCAGCCGCAAGCATGAAGTCCAAAGAATGCAATTTAAAAATTAGGCCATGAAAAAGAGAAGCAATAGAAGTAAATGGCAGCACTTTGAACCAGAATGAGTCCTTGGATCTGCTTCCCAGCGCAGCCGGAGTAGGCTCAAGCTTCAATAAAAATCTCAGTTCACCATATTAGCAGGGCAAAAACATCATGAAACTCACAGAGACGACAGTACTAGAGAGAGGGATGAACATTGCGGGAGAGCAAGTGAAGTCAGCCTGACACTCAGGCTTTCCAGTCTATCTGGGCCAATGTTAAGGATGTTCAAGCACCGGGTACTGCCTCACTCTAGAACCCAGATCCCAGCACTGTGACACGTTTGGGGCTCACAGCCCGAAGCCGGTCTTGATCTCACTAAATCGGATTGGTGCTCAGAGCGATCCAGCATCGTATCAACTCCTCTCCAAATCGTTCACTCCCAGACCTAAACTTAATCCTGATCCAGGATTTGCAGAATTTCTTTGCATGCTCTGGTATTGGAATAGGTCTCCTATAGTGGCCTAATGACCGACAGATGAACGAAATGTGCCCATTGCAAGCAATGATGAAACTTCACACAAAAATACCTTCCCTTTATGATATTAACTGATGAGTCAACTAAAAGAGGCAACAGATTTTCATTTCTGGTCAGCCCACTTACATTCCAATAGCATTTCAAAAACTTGAGGTAATCAGCTGCATAATTTGCAGCTGATGGAATTGAACTGTTAAGGATTCCCCCAGCACAGCTAAAGATGCTTTCTCAAGAATTATTACAAGACTTCCACACAACAAAGACATTTTCCTTTCAAAGCAACTAACACAGCTCCATCTTAAATTCACAGATGACAAGCTGTAAGTTCTTACCATGTAAAGTGTAATAATATCACAGGATGTAGAATAACACCTATTTCTAGGAAACATTAAATAGTTTATTGCTGACAAAGAACTTTGTGAAGTCGATGATATATCTGTTAGGTCAAAAAAAATCACTGTAGTAATCTGGGTTTTCGGCTTTGGTAATTTTACATCAGGTCTCACACACAAGCATTAACACATGCATATGCACACACTCATACCCACACACAATACAACAAAACCACAGTAACTTCACATAATAGTTTGATCTGAATAACAGATACTCAAATAACAATTATAATATTCTTTGGTACTTGTGTTAAGCAGGCATTAAAAATTGCCAGCGTCTATTACTTTTCCATATAACTTTTCCATCAACTTTGACACACACACAGAAACCCAGGATCATCCTGTGATTACATGAATTTTCCCTGGGTTCTCTGATTTCCTGGCACATCCCATAGATGTTTAGATTGGTAGGTAACTGGCCAATCTAAGTATCTGTGTGAGGCTGGGTGGTAGAAACCAGGGTACAGTTAATGGGAAAGTGATGTGTATAAAACAAGACATTGTAAAGGGGTGGCTGAGAGTCAGCACAAAACCAATGTACAAATGGGCCTGCTTCCATGCCATAGCCCCCATGTCTCTGAAATCCTCAGACACTAATACTTAGTAGAGGGTAAAACAGCGAATAACTTCTTGTCCAAGATCAACTTCACTTAGGCATTCACAGGATAATAATGTAAGCAAAATACTGGAAATATACAGTATAATAGGCCAATGAGTGGTGAAGAAATAAAAGACAAATGGTTCTTTCAAACAGAAATCACTTGCCACAATCAGGAAAGAGGCCTACTTCTATTTTCTCAATTTAGATGAAGTATCTCTGACTGGTCATTTAACTTCTTTGATTTTTTTCCCCCCAGATACAGATAAGCCCACCTTTATTATTCTTAGTCGTCACAAACCATTTTGTTTCTCGTTACTGCTATGAGTCATAAAATTAACCCATCACCACTCTGCATTCTTGATGATGAGATAAATTTTCACCTCAAATTTGTACATAGACCAAAACTGTGCCACTATTAAAAAAATAATGGGCTATAAATTCTTCAGTGCAAAATATAAAACTGCACTGCTTGCAATATTCAAAGTGCTGTGAGCATTAGATTCAGCAAATACAGGCCTTGCACATGTATGGCCACATAAACCACATGACAGGCTTGGCTCTGCAACACTCACCATGAAGGAAGGGAAAGGTACCTGTGCCAAGATTAGGTTAGTGCAGAACAGACCTGTAGAAGTTAAGAGAGAAGATGGGAGAGGGGTTAGGATAGGGAGGAGGGAATGAAGTGACTGTGTGTTGCCCTGGGTTCTCCAGTTTCCTCCCACATCTCAAAGACACGTGGGCTGGTATGCTAATTGACCACTGTATTTTTGCCTCTAGCAATTAGGCGAATGATAGAATCGAGGGCTGTTGATGAGTGCGGGAAAATAAAAATGTCATTAACGTGAAAATAATAGATACTATATGGTTGGTATAGCCTCAATGGCTGGAGGGCTTGCTTAAATGTTGTATTTCTCTATGACTCTGAGGACTTGGAGGGGAAAGGGGATCAAAGATATGGTAGAGTTTTGGATCAGAGGGGTGCTAGAAGTTCTCAGTGGAGAAAGTGGGGTATAAAATCAGCAGATAGTGACATTTCTGGGAAATTTCCTTACAGGCACTCCATAGTTTCTCTAATTCTCTCTATATAGTGTGCTCAGGTGGACAGCAAACCTCTAGTCACTCTCCACCACTTTAATGTAGCTTCGTGATTAGGAGTTCAAAGACAGAAGCATGGAGAAAGACAATTAATGACAAAAAAACTTGAGAAAATCAGATTAATAGGGTGAAAAGATATTGTGTGAAGAACGGAGTGTGCAAGAGAAACAACTGGGATGATGGGAGGGGTATGAATGTCGAGGGGAAGCTTGGGAACAGTGGAGAGCTGATGGCGAATGGGTAAAGCATATCACCAGATGGATGGAAGCAAGAGGGAGGAGGGTTTCATGCGGAGACTTTGAAAGGTCAAAAGAAGGTAGTGCAGTCTCATTACAAGAAAGTGATAGCAATAAATCAGCGTAACACCATTTCTTGGAAAAGGGACTTACTGCATAGAAGAACAACCAATTGTTCTGGTACTTTCACTGTTGGACACCAGTGATAGCATAGGCTGGTTTAGGGCTTAAAATATAGGCAACAGCACTCTGGTAAGCTTGAGGAAATGCACCCAAGGCTGTATTATTCATGTATGATGAACAATCATATTAACCGATTGGGTATTAATAAAACTCCCTAACGTAACACAAAGAACATTTCCCCAATTAACAACATGTCTAGGTCATAGATCTGACATTCCAATTAGGCCTTTTACTGGACTTGCGGGGCACTGACTAGGTCAGGAAGAAAAAACTGCTTGCCATTCTGGCAGCTCTTTGGCTTGAACACATCACGATGCTGTATTAAAGCGGAAGAGGGAAAAATGAGGACCACAATCCACATGAACCATCTACACAAAGATGGAGAAAGGGATAGGGTGAGTTTAGGGAAATTCTAATCCCAGTAGTATCCTTATCATACATTGCATTCATTTTTCATGTTTATTACCATTGCTTTATACAATGTGAAATTTATCTTTGCAGTAGCAGTACAGTACAAAGATATTAAATTACAATAACTTACAAAAAAATAAATAGCACAAGGCAAAGGAATAATAAGGATACATGAGGGTACTTAATGGTGAACTGGAAATACCAGACCTAAGTTACACTGTTGATTTCTGAAGAAGAGTACAACAATCTACCTTGCATGTGAGCATCAAAAGCTGAACTGGAAGGTTTGCTCGATATGTGAGTAACTAGAAAGAGTTTTAACCTTTGTTTTCTCCAATAAATTGTAGTTAAACAAAGTTGAGGTATGTAGATATAAGTTCGATGGGGCAGGAACAAGCAGAAACAACAGGTCTACGTGGACAGGCATGTTTGAAATTTGGGTAGGAGGTAGAAACGGGAGGTATGAGGTAAGGCAACCATGAGGTCACTGGCAGTTGATGGGAGCTGGCAATGAAAAGATCCAGAGCAGGCAGAAGATCAGAGCGGGGTATCCAGGAAGAGGAAGAAGGTTGAAGACAGGAAAAGGGGTCATCAGCGCTGGCTGGAAAGTCCTTATCAAAGAAGTCGGCACAGAGGCGGAGGCAATGAAAGAAGAGCTCAGCATCATGGTGGGCGTAGGGTTACAAAGGTGAGACCCTTATTGAGGACAGAAAGTTATGACTCAGAGAGGTGAAGGTCAGAGGGAACAGTGAAGGCCTGGCACGGATAAGAGCTAGGATTAGAGAGGGGAAGAGAGTTGGTAGTGTCTGAGGAGAAGGGAGGGTTGGGGTTTTCAGGGAGGATGGGTTGGGAGGAAGATGGAGTCTCTGAGGACCCAAGAGCTGACAGTGGGACCTGCGAGATATGGAATTGCAAAGTAGTGGTGGGAGAAGGGGAAACGGGGGCTCCAGTGGCAGCACATGCAGACCTGGCCCAGAGGTGCTGCTGGTTTAGGGCCAGACTAGACTTTGCAAATGACACCTCCTTGCATCAAAACAAATAATATAGTATAATTTCTACAGAAAATTACTGTTAATGAGCATATAAAAAGTCAGGCAACATCATTAAATACAGTTTAACTGGAAATAATCAACCTTTCCTTCAGACTTGCATCAGAAATAGAAATATGCATGAAATTTCACCCAAAACATGCACTTTAAGAAGAAACTTTCTACTTCTTACTTTACACCATTTCACATGCTGCAAAATTTATATGCAGGGGAGATGAACAAATATAAAGCAGGGAGTTATGATTCATTTTCTATATTTTATTCAAAATATTTATACACAGCTTCTACACCATGCCATTACATTTTATCACTTCAAAAATGGGAAAAAATATTAGGAAGCCTCAATGATATTCTGGTATTCATAATCTTTATTTCAACAGTTAGAAAGGCCAGAATGAAATGATATACAAGTGAAACATGTGCTCCGGGTTATAGGCCACCAATAACTTGATGTCGGTGTGGTCAGATCCATGGAGTGGAATAAGCACAGTTTAGTCTTGACAGCTGGTGCATCGAGTGATGAACAATGGCTGCACTCACTGTTATCAACAAAGAGCATACTGTCTGAGACACACGCAATACTTCCGTGGTGACAACAAAGAACCCTAAAGCAGCACAGGTCTGCCATCACCTGGCCACTGTGCAATAACCAAGTATTTCAGTTCCAGTGATTCAGGATTCAGTTATTGAGCTTTATGTTGTGGTAGGAAAACCACTTCACAACATAATGCTATCCACAGCAAAAAAAAACAAAAATTGGTTCAATGTTCAAAGCAGCATTTTTTATACTGATGCCTAAAGCAAGTATATGTTAAAGTAGGAATTCAGTTATCCAAAAACAATGTTGTTTACTAATACCTTAAGTATGTGATGGCTAGAAATGGCATTATACAGTTTAGATCTGCCAAATTGAAAGAATTCTGGTAATAAACAATATGGGAAAGATTAATTTTAACTCTAGCAACAAACAAGTTTAAATTAGAGTTTAAATATAGATTGTTCAATACTCTGAACAGTTAACAACACATACTTGCGCCATCACCCACTACGAAAATGAAAGGCTGAAACACACAAGGTATTAATAGAATATTCAGCAATGCCTCATAAACCAGGTCATGTAATACATTTCTCAGAGCAATCATTGTTACAAAATTAAAAATAAATGCTGCATTTTACAGATTATGGCAGCATTTATTCTTTGCAACATTTCTCGAGAAACATCCATGAATGAATTGGCAGCATCCATGAATGAATTGTATTTTGTCATCTACAAGAAACCTTGGATTTATGTGGTGTCTTATATATCTCTTTCAAAACAATCTAAAAATACTTTGTAACCAATGATGTACTTGTGAGAAGTAGGGAAGGTGATGTGCAGCCAATTAGTGCACAGAAATGTCAAACAGGAATAGAATGACTGTTTTTGACGGTGCACGTCGAACAATAACTATTGAAAACAATACTAGTAGTCATTGAGATAATCTATGAGTTTTGATGTCCAAAATTGAGAGCAGAGGAAGCCCTGCTTTAACTCTTCACCTGACGGGCAACACACATGATGCAAGCAACTCACACAAAATGCTGGAGGAACTCAGAAGGACAGGCAGCATCCATGGAAAAGAGTAACAGTCGACGTTTTGGGCCGAGACCCTTCAGCAGGATTGGAGCAAAAAAGATGAGTAGATTTAAAAGGTGGGGGGAATGGAGGGGAAAACACAAAGTGATCAGTGAAACCAGGAGGGGGAAGGAGTGAAGTAAAGATGCAAATCTCCCCCAGTTCCTCACAAAAGGATTGTCCAAAATTAACCACTGTCAACTGTACTGAATGTAAGGGAGTTTGATATAAATACTGCCACTCATTCAATGGTTACATTTTGAAAGGAAACCATTTAGCCTACTGTGCAAGAACACCAGCTTCCCCCATCTTTTCGTGGCCCTGCAAATTCTTTTGTTTTAGACACCTCTCCAGCACCCTTTTGAATGCTATAATTAAATCTATTCCTACTACGTTCCCTGGTAGTGCATTCCACACCTAAACCAGTGTAATCTTTTTCATTGTCACTTTTGTTAATTTTTACCAACTAACTTCATTCTATCTCCATCATTTCTCAACACCTCTGCCAATGGGAACAGTTTCTCTTTATCTATGCTGCCCATACCCTTCACAATTTGATATAGCTCTTTATCTCCTCAAGTATTCCTTCATTCCAACCTTAGGGGAACAACCTTAGGTTTCACCAGTCTACCCACATAACTAAATTCCATTTGCACTGCAATCTTTTCAGTAAATCTGTTTTGGAGTCTCTCCAAATTCCTTATGTACTTTCTGAAGTGTGAGAATCAACACCGTACATAACATTGCAATTACGTTCAAAGCAACATTTTATCAACGTTCATCAGGATACTGGGTGTTTTTTCAATTGCTTTGCCAGTTCCAATGATCTATGCAAAAAAACCCTCCAGGTCAGTCTGGATATCAGGTTTACATAGTCTCTTCTCATACTTACAACCAAAATATCAAACCTCACATTTCTCTTAAATTTCATTCCCCATTGCACCTGCCTGTCTATAATCACCTTGAAGTCTAACATTAGCTTTGTCAGTTTCACTATGCCATCAAGTTTGATGTCATCAGCAAATTTAGAAATCACTTCCAAAATGCCCATTATACTCATAGATATATATTGCAGAAAGTAATGTCCCAATTACACATTGGGAAACTCCACTGTGTAAATTCCATCCAATCTGAGAAACAACCTTTCACCCCTATTTCTATTCCTATTGTATAGTTGCTTTTCTACCTTGCTGCTACAGCACTTTCAATTTTATGGTCTTCAATCATAATGACAGAATTCTGATGACACTTTGATGTGGCATGTTATCAAAAATCCCTGGAACTCCATTTAATATATGTCAATTGCATTTCCACAGTGATCCACTCTTTTTACTTGCTGAAAAATGTCTTACTACATTGGTGGTGGTTGTCCGTCGTATCTGACGATGACCTCTGGTATATCTCTTCAAGAGGCAGGCTAAAGCACGTGAGGATAGCCAGTGGGCCTCATACCCCAGTGAGACTGACGATGACAGGAAACCTGAACAGGAGGTTTTTAAAGTGGAAAAGCCGTTGCACTGGAGCATTCAATTCTCACGATCTCAGAAATCTGGGTCCAGTGGTACGAGTAAACATCATAACTGCGGACTTCCTTGGTTGCAGTGGATGACCGTGACTTCTTCTGTGCCTCATCACGCCCTTCGCTCTCCAAGGAACGTTGCAGAACTGCCTTTTTGTCCACTAAATCTCACTTTCCTATCCACTCACTCTGACGGAACTGACTTCGCACACTAGGACGGGCATGTCCTTATCTCACTGGGGTGTGAGGCCCACTGGCTATCCTCACGTGCTTTAGCCTGCCTCTTGAAGAAGTATACCAAGTTGCTGGTGTCTCTGTCACATGCAAACAGCTACTTGAAGCCACACGTGAGAGCTGAGTGTCCAGTAGGGGTTAAAGGTGAGTGAGCTGCCCCAGATTAGACACAACTCCTTTCACCAGAGATGCTATACATCCCTGTATATCCCATATTTCATTAGTTCAAATCAAGTCACTTTTATTGTCATTTTGACCATAACTGCAGGTACAGTACATAGTAAAAATGAGACTTTTTCAGGACCATGGTGTTACATGACACAGTACAAAAACTAGACTAAGTAAAAAACAACAGAGAAAAAAAAACACACACAACTACTACACTAGACTACAGACCTACCCAGGACTGCAAAGTGCACAAAACAGTGCAGGCATTACAATAAATAATAAAAAGGACAATAGGGCAGTAAGGTGTCAGTCCAGGCTCTGGGTATTGAAGAGTCTGATAGCTTGGGGGAAGAAACTGTTACATACTCTGGTCGTGAGAACCCGAATACTTCGGTGCCTTTTCCCAGACGGCAGGAGGGAGAAGAGATTGTATGAGGGGTGCGTGGGGTCCTTCATAATGCTGTTTGCTTTGACATTTACTGACACTTACCAGTCAGGAAGTCTAGGATCCAGTTGCAGAGGGAGGTGTTCAGGCCCAGTAGGCTCAGTTTTCCAATCAGTTTCTGAGGGATGATTGTGTTGAATGCTGAACTAAAGTCTATGAACAGCATCAGAACGTACGTGTCTTTTTTGTCCAGGTGGGTTAGGGCCAGGTGTAGGGTGATGGCAATGGCGTCGTCTGTTGAGCGGTTGGGACGGTACGCAAACTGCAGGGGGTCCAGTGAGAGGGGCAGCAGGATCTTGATATGCCTCATGACGAGCCTCTCGAAACACTTCATGATGATGGATGTGAGTGCAACGGGGCGGTAGTCATTTAGACAAGACACTGAAGACTTCTTCGTCAGGTGTGAATTGCACAGAAATGTGAAATTATTGAATTAAAGAAATGCAAACTTCATCCATACTTATGCTAATGCCATATTCCCATTCTGGGCCTGTACCATTTATGCCTTTGTTATCTATCCAAGCACCTTTTAAAAGTTATCAATTATATCGGTCCTGACGAAGGGTCTCAGCCTGAAACGTCAACAGTGCTTCTCCCTATAGATGCTTCCGGGCCTGCTGCGTTCCACCAGCATTTTGTGTGTGTCTACACTTCATCATCTGACAGCTCATTCTAAAATGTGGGAAAACATATCTCTCAGATCTCCTTTAAATTTTTGCCCACTCACATTAAACTCATGCCTTTGAGTTCCAGACTCCACTGCAATGGGAAAAAAAACTCTATCTATCCTATCTACACCCCTCAAAATTTTATAACCTTTAAATCTACCTCGAGATCTCCTACATTCCTGTGATAATAAACCAATTACCCAACCTCTCTTTACAACTACAGGCCTTCATACCAGATAACATTAGATTAGATTCAATTTTAATGTCGTTGTGCTGAGTACAGATACAAAACCAAAGAAATGCAATTAGCACCTAACCAGAAGTGCAAAAGAATAGTGCTATTTACAAAATAACTGCGAATAAAAAGTAAATGCTACAGCATACAGATATAAAAGTACAGAGACAGTACAATATGGGTGCAATACTGCTTCATGCTGTGATGTGAGGTTCAGCAGGATCACAGCCTCAGGGAAGCAGCTCTTCCTGGGCCTGCTGGTACGGCTGAACTCTCTCTATTGCTTCCGATTCTTCCTGTAGTGATGACCAGAAGTGACACAATACTCCAAAAGGATTGTACAGCTGCTACATGACATCCTTACTCTTATATTCAATGGCCCAGTCTGCAAAGGTAGACATGTCAAACGTCCTCTTCACTGCATCATCACTTCCAGAAAGCCCAAGATTCCTCTGAGCACACAGTTGTAAAGGTTTCTGCCATTTACAAAATATGTCCTACCAGAATTTCACTTGTCCAAGTGAAATTTATCTCACATTTGCCCGGATTAAATTCCATCTGCTACCACTCCACTCAACTGTCCAGTCGATCTATATTCTGCTGTATCCTTAGATAACCTTCTTTAATAATATTTTTTATTGCCACCTACACTCTCATCCATGTTAGATAATAATAAAGGTTCTAGCACTGCTCCCTGTGTTACATAACTTTTTACAGACTTCCAGTCAGAAAAACATCCATCTGCCACTCTTCTCTGCCTTCTATCAAAATCTCAAGTATATTCATGTCCCAGGCAAACTTGAACTTTAAAAATGTTGATAATTAATAAAGGAGATATACAGATAGATTTATTATTTTAACTGGACTGGCATGCAATCTCTTAGGCAGTCCCAAGGGACAGCTTTGTAAAGGTCTGAGACCAGTGAGAAATTTGCATATTCCTCCACAAGATAGACAGGAGATGCACAGGTGAGATAGGAGGAGGGAGGGTCCATGGTGAATATTTACATCTATTACATATTTCATCAGCAAGCTCCCAAATCAAGGATACTATGTTCTTAATGCTATTCCGATACTACCTCACCATTTTGGGTATTCATAGGCTAGATATTCCCCATGACTCAGTGGATAGGTTACATGTTGTCAGAGGGTTTGACAGCATACTTTTATTACTTCTGTTCTCCTGGTGATTTCTCACCACAATAGAGTGGAATATCTGTTTTGGATGTTTGGTGGTTCTACCCAATCCACTGGATTAATCCGAGTGTAATCAACTATTAATTTCTAAGGATGCTGGTCTGGGAGAAATTGCTGAGATTGATTTGTTTTTCATGCCAACAGATTTGAAGGATGTTGTGCAGACTAAGTTTGCAGTACCTCTCTCCAGTGCCTTGGGATATAGGTTGTTCACATCTCAGAAAAATAAGGAAAACCGAGATTACTAATGCCTAGAAGTTTTGAACCAGGTTTGAGGTCCCGACCTACAACCACCTTTTCACGAGAGGAAGAGATGAAATTCATCAATATCTTTCTTCACCGACTGGTGCTTTCTGTGATATAGAAAGTGTTTTCTAAGCTTCCATTAACTTTCCATCAGGATAGGGGGGCAGATTGGTAAACAATCTGTATTTTGTAAATGTTTATTGTAAATTCTGATCTCTTAAATGCTTCTGTGACCAGGCTAACAAAATGTAAGAGAATACTTAATGAAGTCAAATTTCTGGTAGGTTTTCCGTTTTTTAAAAAAATACAGTCAGTAAACATAATCTCAAATGTAAAAATTACCATGGACAATTGGAAAGCAATCTTTACTGAAATACATAAAAAGTTCTTTGTTTTTTTAAGAATATTTTGTGCTGAAAGTCTGGTGACTTTTGGACATGTAATTTCTACTGCAATACATTGGTTTAAAAATCTGTTCTGCATCTTCTTTGTTAATATTAACTGTTAGAGTAAGCAGGTACGCACATTCACTGGAGAGAACTTTTCCACTATGTAAATAAAAACACTGAATTACAATTGTATACATAATAGTATCTCCACTACTTCATTTGTCTTTACTTCCCAGACCACTTCTGGACAGTTTTTCCATGCCTCTGCAACCTTTCTACTTGAAAAGGATGAACATCAATAAAAGTCACTTATAAGATTTGAGAGTACAATTAGCAAAAGGGATGCAATCCCTGACATGAGAGGCCACAGTGTTAACTATTGTTGGCTATCAGTGGCAGGGCAGCAATAGAAAATGCCTCCTGGCTCCTATCCTCCTTCCCTTTCTCCTATGGTTCACTCTTCTCTCCTGTCAGAGTTCTTCTCCAGCCCTTGACCTTTACACCCACCTGGCTTCACCTATCACCTTCCAGCTAGCCTCCTTTCCCTCCCCCCACCTTTCGTATTCTGGCATCTTCCCAATTCCTTCTCAGTCCTGAAGGAGGGTCTCGGGCTGAAATGTCAACTATCAGTTCATTTCTTGTTACGTCCGTAGCCCCGTCCTTTGTGAGAATTGCCAGATCACTGTTGGGTTGAGTCAAAAGGGGGGCCCAAGACATGAGGGGGAGACGTGCAGGATGTCACGTTTCTCCCCCCCATAGCGATGTAAAGCTACGGGACATGGCCATTGTCTCTTGGAGACAGATTTGTGGATTGAGATGCTCTGCTACGTGAATGTTCTCGGGCAAAGTGGGCTGGTTGAGGGAGAGATTGCATCACCCCCAACCTGATTGACATCTATGACCCTGCGAGTCAGAATAAAAGAGGGGCTGTAGGAACAACCCCTCAGACGCACCAGAAGAAACGTTAAGCAACCATGTAACAGCAGACGGTCATCGGAAACCAAGCCACGTGCGTTCAATTCCGTGGCTGGAATTGGTGGCTGAAACCATGGAAAACGGCTTTTTAGCTAACAACGGGGAAACCCGCTCCCCTGACTCAACCAATTGGCATCATAAAAGCCTTGAGCAAGTTTAAACGCCTCCCTCTCTTAAACCCAAAACACTGCAGCCTGAACGAGCTAATGACTTTTATATTTAAATCGGACAATACATTATCCCCCAGACAACGACAGAGTTACGTTTTATTGCTTATGATCATACCTGCGCTTTAGATTTAGTATTGACGACGTATATTATCTGTATGTTTGCATTAATCTTATTTTTGTGTCCCTTTATCAATAAATACTTTTTAAAATAGTACCATCAGACTTCAACGGACCTCTCTATCTTTGCTGGTAAGTGATCCAGTTACGGGATTTCGTAACATTCAAAAGAGGCTGCCTGACCTGCTGAATTCCTCCAGCATTTTGTGTGTGTGTTGCTTTGGATTTCCAGCGTCTGCAGACTTCCTCGTTTTGAATCTCATGGAAATTATAACACTTACCATTTGCACAAAAAAGGCACATTTTTTATATACAAAAGAATACACTTTCTGGGGCCTAAAAAAAGATTGAAATTTTTTTGTAGTTCATGAGAGTTATTCTCACTGCAGTATAAGTACACAAGAATGCATTCATTCTGCAACACTGACTTCCTGATGAATAAATAGCATGCCCAAGCAGAGTTGCACATCCACACCATTTACCACTGCACCTTGAACTCAAAAGAGCAACACTAATTAAACTGCCAATCATTAATGAGGATCAGGTGAAGAAATTTCAGTTACTGTGGTACATTTGTCCAAAGCTCCTGCTCAGCAACAATCAAAGTGATTATTTTGCTGCAAAATTAACTATTGAGTAATAATAAAAGAGGATCCAAGACAGAATAAAACTTCAAAATCTGCTATTCAATTGTGCTCATGTTTTCATTTCTTACAACATGGCAGGCAATTATTTAGCCTATTGAGTCAGTGGGTAATCCTTTCAATCCCAGGCCATCATTTATTACTCTATAACCCAGGCTTTCTCACAGATCCATAAAGAGAACCAAAATCAGGTTCATTATCACCAAATATTTGGGAAATTTGGCATTTTTGGCAGGACTGTGCAAGACAAGGTTGGATAAGTGTTTGTATAGTAGGGGAATTAAAGGGTTATGGGGGAAAAGCAGTTAGGTGGAGATGAGTCCATGGCCAGATCAGCCATGATCTTATTTAATGGTGGAGCAGGCTTGGTGGGCCAGATGGACTACTCCAGCTCCAATTTATGTTCTTATGATATAGGAATTACTGAAAGTAACAAAATAGGCAAAAGAGAAATAGCAAGGTAGTGTTCATGGGTTCGTGGAACATTCAAGGATACTCCCCTAGATACTTCAGTTTAGCTGACTGGCACTGAACAACAAGCAAAAGCAGGCACTGAGTAGAGAGGGAACATTTTTTGAGGAAGGTTGTCTGCTCTTGGTCTGTCGCACGATAAAGAATGGAGAATGTCGGCCAATCCCTGAGCGACAAGCTGGGGTAATTTCATCTCATGGAATCTGTAGCCTATTGTAAAGGTTCTGCTTTGCAAAATATATAGTTTGGTATTTTACTATTTTTGTTGACTTTGTTGATAAATAGGGTTGGTTCAACTTAGATGAAGTTATTAATCGGAGGGTGTATCAATCAGAGTGTTGGCTCATGGCCAAGTGGTTAAGGCGTTCGTCTAGTGATCTGAAGGTCGCTAGTTCGAGCCTTGGCTGAGGCTGCATGTGTGTCCTTGAGCAAGGCACTTAATCACACATTGCTCTGTGATGACACCAGTGCCAGGCTGTATAGTTCCTAATGCCCTTCTCTTGGACATCATTGGTGGCGTGGAGAGGGGAGACTTGAAGCTTAGCTTGGGCAACTGCCGGTCTTCCGTAAAAAAAACCTTGCCCAGGCTTGCACCCTGGACACCTTCCAAGGCGCAAATCCATGGTCTATCGAGACTAACGGAGGCTTACACACACATCAGTCAGGGGGAGTTTCTTGGAGAATGCCCATAGGCTGTTTGATAAATAACCACTTATCCTTTAAAAAAATACAGATGGAGGCCATTCTGCCCTATAGACCCAAGCAGGCTTCCAAGGAGCAATTCCATTTGCTCTATTCTCCTGTCATTATTCTTCTATATCCCTGAATGTTATCTTTTTCTCACACATAGTTATTACTTGCATTAACATCTTTGGGATGTAGGAGAATACTGGAACATGTTAAGGAAGCCAATGTGATCATGGAGAGAATGTACAAATTCACACTTAAAGCACACAAGGTCAGGACTAAACTTGCATCCTTGGAGCAGTGAAGTAGAAACAATAATTGCTCCATCACAATGCTACACTGAACACCATTTCACCTCTCAATGTGACAAAGTATTACGCCCCTTTAAAAACCTACTCCTGAGAGTGCAGGCACTACACCTACTGTTCTCTATAACTGAACACACAAACTCTATGAGTAAGGCAACTACTGCCACCAAGTGGGTTGTTTAATATATCGCAGACATTATTTGAACTGAAAGAACATTTGGGAATAGACAGAACTTTCTGGTCAATGACTAAATTTTGAAATGGTCTGATGAAACTCATTGAAACAAAATATTAATCTCTCTCCTCAGATGATCTTTTCTCATTGATACCCTCTGACCTGCTGAATATTTCCTACAATTTCTATTTTTTACACATTTTCAGCATATGAATCGTCGGAGTTGCATGTTATTTGATGTCACTGGCTAGCTCCTTCACCAATTTCTCAAATCCCTATCCCGTTAGCTTACTGGATTCAAAAGAAGTGTGAACATTTGTCTCCTCTTTCTTCATTTCTAGAAGATACTTTCACCAATTTGATGCCTTTCAGCTTGATACTAAATGTTCACATTACAATTCTGAACTCTTAGCTGCAACTGCAGGAAAAGATATTAATTCTTTTCCTCACAGCATTTCCCAACACTTTAACATTTCGACTCTTCTGGAAACCTGAGTCACATCTGTTTGACTGAAGCTATGACACGTTATCTAGATGTGAAGATTTTGCCAGAAGTTACAGAGCCAATATTTCAGAAGTAGCATAAGGCATGACTAAAAATTCCACCAATAGGGCTACACCTTGAAAAAATTATATTCTTGGCAAATTAATCCAATAACCATGAGAAAACTTTATGTTCATATCTTTAAAAATAAACAATACTTAAACATAAAAACGCACCATTCCTTGGAAATAGTCCTTACTGCAGTTCAGAAAACTTCGTGTATGCTTAATTAAGTGACTATTTTATGAATACTTTTTCTTTGGAAAAATTGCCCAGATCTCTTTCATATTATATTCATTGTCATTAAAATCCTTAATTTATGAGCAGAATTTTGAAGCCAAATCTAACGTAAGCTAGAATTCCTTCTTGAGGTTTATTTGCATAAGGGAGCAATATCTCCTTAGCTGACAGAAGACAATGTGCAGAATATAATTATGTGTACTCAGTTTTCAGTTTACATTTTTAAATTGCAATTAATCCTGACAGCACTTAAGATATATAGACATTACAGGTCCTTTCTATTTCATTAATGCTTGTTAATGTTCTCAATGTGATAATTATGTAAAATAATTCACTGTTATGAATGATCAGTTAACATTGCTATTGAGAAAATTAGGTTTTCTATTAAATATTGAACCATTTCAATGATTGTTAGTTCAGTTGATTAATATTATATTTATGCATCATTCTAATTGATAGCCATCTAACTTGTTGCACATGTGGATTTATTTTTAAGGATTATGGAATGAATTAGAACTGTCAGGTTATCAATCATCCAGGTTATTTTGAAACATTTTAGGTTAGAGATACACTTCCTGCCTCTGACTGAGAAACCCACGGACTAAACTGACCGTGTCATGAGGTTGATGTAACTGTGATCTTGCCTTTTTTAGTGTTCAAGCAGAAATAATTATGGTAATACCGTAAATGCAAACAAGTAGTTATTCTACAAATAAAACCATAACTATATCTTTTATACAGTTGTGTAAAATGGCATGCTGTTTTAAGGTAAATTATCACAAGCAATGTCATAATTTTCTGTGCATTTTGTCATAGGTATAATGATAACAAACAGAACTATTAATATGGAATATAATGAAGTAAAGAGGAAGATAGGAAATCTTTAATGATCAGAAATCTTTAAAGATCAGGGATGGGTTTTTCAGCAATGTGTAACTTGTGAGCTCAAAGTAACAGGAATTTATAAACTATTGAGAATTTAACTAGTGTAAGCTATAAACCTACATAAACAGACAGCCTTTATAAGGTTTGAAGTTCATCTCAGGATCAAGTTTGACACCAAGATTGCTGACTGTGGTTCCACCATCAATGCATGACTTTCTTATTTACGTTCCTCTGTAAATATTTGTTTGAAAGGTAATGATGTGAAATGAAAGTGATTTTCATCAATAAATTGATTTTCCATGATTTAACATAAAGCTAAAAATGTTACGAATGTGTCAAAGTTCATCTTACTTTAGGTCATTTAGGTAAGAAGCAAATAGAAGTTGTAGCATAAACTAGGAGCAAAAGCAGAATGTAAACAGTCAGAATGTTAAACCGAAGTTGCTTACTGGTATATCTGTGAACAGAACAGAACTTATTGCTGCAGAATTTACTTTGTTTTCCTAAAATACTTACATAGGAACTCGGAGGAGCAGTGGACTTTCCATTTCTCTCCATGATACTGCATGACCCAGAGTTTCTCCAGCAGTTTGTTTTTCTGATCTAAATAGGTTAAATCTCATTGGAGTTTAGAATACAAGAGACAATCTTACTGAAATATGTAAGATTTGCCTTTACATGTACTTTCTCCTTCATTTGTCCTCCCAAGGTGCAATGCCTCATGCTTGGATTAAACTCCATCTGCCATTTCTCTGCCATATCTGTAAATGATCTATATTTCACTGTCAACAACTCCATCAATCCACAAACTTGCAAATCCACCCATCTACATTTTCATTCAATCATTGATATACTGTACAATATATAACAAACAACAGAGGTCACAGCACTGATCCTTGTAGAACACTATTGCTTTAGCCATAGAAATGGCCTTCCACCCTTACGTTTGTCTTTTATGAGCAAGCCAGTTTGAAACCCAAACTTTCATTTCACCCAAGATCTGTGCAACTTTTTCTTCTGAATCAAATTACCATGAAGGAACTTATCAAATGTCTTACTGAAGTCCGTGTGACTAACATTCACTACCTTAGCCACATCAAGCACTTTTGTAACCTCCTCAAAAAACTATCAAGTTTGTAAGGTATAACTTGCCTTACACAAAGCCATGCTAATTGCCCCTAAGCAGACCATGCCTTTCTAAGACAGGGTTGAGGAGGAATTTCTCCTCGGTGAGTCTTTCGAACTTCTTGCCAGAGAAAACTGTGAGGTCTTAAATAAGTTCCTAATCAGCAAGGAATCAATAAATATGAAGAAAGCACAGGGAAATGGATGAGGAATGTCAGATGAGTTTGCAAGTCATTACTTCCTATAAGTTGAAAACTAATATCAGAAATGGCTGTGTTGCTTCACTCTTGGATGAGCTGAATGCCTTTTATGGATGTTTTGATAGGGAGAATAAAACTATACTGGTTTGAATCCCTGCAGCCTCTGACGATTTCAAAATTATCTGTCTCAGAGGCTGATGTATGAACATTTTTCAAGAGAGTAAAACCTCACAAGGCTTCAGGTTCCAATGGTGTACTGGTAGGGCACTGAAAATCTATGCCAACCAACTGGCTAGAGTGTTTACGGATTTCTTCAATCTCTCACTGATGCAGTCAGTGCTTAAAAGGGGAATCAATCATACTGCTGTCCAAGTAGAGTAGGTTGAGCTGCCCCAACGATTATTACCCAGTAGTACTCTTATCTACTATGATGGAGTATTTTGAGAGGTTGGTCATGGCTAGAATTAACTCCTGCCTGAGTAAGAAACTGGACCTGCTGCAATTTGCCTACCGCCAGAAGAGGTCTGCGGCGGATGCAATCTCATTGGCTCGCCACTCAGCTTTGGACCACCTGGACAACAGCAGTACATGTATCAAGCTACTGTTTATTGATTACAGCTCAGCTCATAGTAATCAATAAGCTTCAAAACCTGGGCCTCAGTACTTTATTTTCAACTGAATCCTTGACTTACTTACTAGGAGACCAGTCAGTATGTATAGGAAATAAGACCTCCTCCTTGCTGATAATCAACACTGGTGCACCTCAAGGATGCGTACCTAGCCGACTGCTCTACTCTCTCTGAACCCACATCTGTGTGGCTAGGCACCTAGAAATTTGTTGATGACATTATTGTTAGCAGAATCTCAGATGGTGACGAGGAGGTGTACAGGAGAGAAGTAGATCAAGTGGTTGAGTAGTGTTACAACAACAACCTTGCAATCAGCATCAGCAAAACTGAAGAATTCATTGTGGACTTCAGGAAGGCAAGTTGAGGAAACACACACCAGCCCTCATTGAGGGATCAGCAGTGGAAAAGACGAGTAGCTTCAAGTTCTTGGGTATCATCATCTCTGGGATTCTATCCAACACATTGAAGCAATTATGAAGAAGACTAGTGGCAATATTTCTTACGGAGTTTGAGGTGATTTGGTACATCACCAAAGATTCTCACAAACCTCTACAGGTGTCTCACTGCCTAATATGGAGGCGCAAATGCACAGTATCATAAAAAGCTGCAGAGGATTATAACTTCA
Source organism: Hypanus sabinus (assembly GCF_030144855.1). Taxonomy (NCBI): domain Eukaryota; kingdom Metazoa; phylum Chordata; class Chondrichthyes; order Myliobatiformes; family Dasyatidae; genus Hypanus; species Hypanus sabinus. Next base: position 47,025,419 of record NC_082710.1, read on the forward strand.
GCCAGCACAATCATAGGCACTAGCTCTCCATCATCGAGGATACCTTCAAAAGGCACTGCCTCCATCATTAAGAACCCTCACATCCAAGACATGTCTGCTTTTCATTGGTACCATCAGGCAAGAGATACAGGGCCTGAAGACACACACTTAATGTTTTAGAAACAGCTTCTTTCCTCTCTGCCATCAGATTTCTGAAAGGTCCATGAACATTACCTCAGTATTTTGTTCTCTTTTTGCACTATTTATTTTTAAAATACTCCTTATTGTAACATAGTATTTTTTTATGTATTGGACTCCACTGCTACTGCAAAACAACAAATTTCTCAACATATGTCCGGAATAATAAACCTGATTCTGATTCTGAATGGCAAAACAGGCTCAAGGGGTTAAGTGACCCATTCCTGTCTTGACATTTTATGGCTTTAATATGAAAAAGATGCACATTTGATAACGGTTCAAAATTTGTGATAATTTGATACAAACCCACAAATTGTTTGATTGTCAGACACCACCTCATTGAATTGCCAGTACTCCTGAGCACAATTCTGCTGCATAATGGAGTCATGGAGAGGTAGTGCAGGGAAACTGGGTCTTTAGCTTACAGAGTCTGCACTGACATTTGTACTAATCCTAAACTAATTCCAAAGTTATTCTTCCAATCTTGGCACTCATCTTTACCTAGATTCTACTACTCACTACACACCAGGGGTTACTAACAATGGCCAATTAATTAACCAATCAAGGTGTGTTTGGGATGTCACAGAGAAGATGTGCAAACTCTACAAAAACTGCACTGTGGCTGGGACTGAACCTAGGTTTCAGGTGTAATGATGAGCAGCTCGACCTCTCTTCCACCATGCTGTCTGTGCGTTGGATACCTCCTCTTGCTAATCAGCATCAAACTGGGAAGGAACAGGGGCTGCTCATGAACCGATGAAACTCGTTGGAGCAGGTAGATAGACAGACCCCAACCACACTTGTTGTCTGCATCTTAACAAAATAAATTATATTATGAAATGCTAAGTACTCAATGCAGATAGTGGATCACCTTTAAAAGAAAGATATAGCATAAACCTCATGTTTCCTGGATAAGTTAAATAAAATGTGATGGATCACTCAGTATGGTACTGGACTGTGATGCAGTCATGAGTCAACTTGATTTCAATATTCAAATGCTTAATTTGGAATATGAAATAATTAAAAGTGCGTAAGTTTATTTTGAAAGGTACAATATCTCACCAATGACATGGGTTGGGAACTTACCAGAGCAAAAGAAAACAACATTGCTGATTAATTAACTTCAGATGCTGGAAACAGTGGATTAGACAGGATTAACATTTTTGGTTAAGAACCATTCACTGGAAAGAATAAAGGTTCTTTAATCTGAAGTTTAAATCTTTCTCCACAGATTCTTGCTGGGCTGCTGATTATTTCCAACATTTTTGATTTTTATTTCCCTTTCGCCTTTCAGATTCTAAGGAGTTAATTTGCAATAAAAATATTATATACTTGTTGGTCATATGGGTTCATTGTACAGTAGCTGCATAGTGCTAAAAATGATGCACGTGATGACAATGGTAATGTACACTCAGTGGCCACTTTATTAGATACTCCTGTACTTAATGAAGTGATCACTGAGTGTGTGTGTTCATGGTCATCTGCTGGTGTAGCCCATCCACTTCAAGGATACATACAGAGATGCTCTTCTACACACCACTGTTGAAACCTGTGGTTATTTGAGTTACTGTCCCCTCTCTGTCAGTTTGAAACAGTATCACCATTCTCCTCTGTCTTCTCTCATTATCAAAGCATTTTCACCACAGAACTACAACTCATTGGATGTTTTTTTGTTTTTCACACCATTCCATGTTTATGCTAGAGACTGCTGTGTGTGGAAGTCTCAGGAGATCAGTAATTTCTGAGATATTCAAACCATCTTGTCTGACGTCAATAAAGAGTATTTACGAGCAGGTATACTGCTGGACCTAGTAAAGTGTCCATTGAATATAATCTATTATTGTTTTTTTCCTTCTTCTAACAAGTAAACATCATGGAGCAAATGGTACTCCTATGCAGGTCAACGCTTCTGAGGTAAATTAGCTTGCAATCCCTAGGAGGAAATTGTCTGTTTAAGCTGTTCTTTAATTTTATAATCACTTAGATATAAGTCCTCAAAGGATGCCAAGTTTGACTGTTGTCTTTAAGGAAAATAACAAAAATCATCAGATGATGGACACCTAAAGTAAAAATGAAAATGCTGGAAATATTTAACAGGTCAAGCTACATTAATGGGAAGAAATATAGAGTTAATGTTTCAGTAAGCGAAGGTAAAATTAGTGTCAAAGTTATTTGTGTCAAATAAGCGTCCAGCCAATGAATAGTGAAGATAGCACCAGTGCAAATTTTAAGTATATTTAGGATCATTTCAATAGGTGTGTATGAGACCCATATATCTGACACAATTGAAATTTTAGACCAGAATGTAATCAACATATTACAATTTTGCACTGCGCATTCCCAGCAGGTTAGGCATCACCAATGACTCACAAAATGTCAATGTTTTGCACAGAAAGATCACAGGCCTGAAATGTTAACGGTCTCTCTATTCTGCCGGATCTGTTGAATGCAAAGAGCATTTTCAGTTTTGTTAAAGCATACAGTACATGCATTTCTGGTTTTAGGTGTACTTAGAGAAGAACACTGTCATGAAGATTTCTTGGGCTACTCATGAACACCTTCACTTCACTCAATAATTCCTGAGACATCAGTGTTATGAACACCAGTGACACACTCATCTTGAGCTTCAGCAGAAACTGAGCTACTCATCTCACATAAACTATCAAAAGTCAGAAGGGATTAGTCAGCGAAGAAGCTGAAAAGAAATATTCACAAATGGGTCTTTCTATGAAGCTCCCTGCATATGCAGAAATTAGATAAAAAGGAATTTAGGGTTAAAAAAGGGATTACTCACAAAAAGGCAATATCATCCATGGCTTAAAATGGAGTTATGACAGAATTATGAGACATACGTGTATGTAGGAAAGCAGCATTGCAATGAGCCTCTACAGGCACAGGTAATTGTAAGATAAACTGTGAAGCAACAAGCAATCTGCTCAGCAGGTTGAGGACTGTTTGTGGGAGGGAAGGAATTGTCACTGTTTTGGGTCGAAACTCTGCATCAGGTACAGAGTGTTCCTTTTCCCAAATAAATAAGGAATGTGGCCAATTAAATGCCTTGGTAATAATGGTGGAATAACCTGTCAAATGGTGAAGCTGTAAGCTTTTGATTATACTTTATTGAAATTTTCCTATCCGGCTTGATCTGCAATATAATTATCATGTGGTGGGTTCTCCTCCACGAAACGTGACCAACCTGTGACTAAATCACCTGCATTTAGGAGTGACAGGCAATTTGCCACTGCCCAAAATAAAAAAATGGGCACTGCTGTAGAAGACAAATGCCTGTCACAGCTTAAAGAACAAAACAGTCCAGGGCTGTACTGCCAATGGACCTGAGGGCCTAAGACCTGTAGGGCTTGTATAAAAGCCTCACAAGCACCTCACAGGCATATTAATTCAGGATGAAAAGTGAAGGTCTTTGATGCATGATAAGAGAACATATTGAATTGATTTCACAATGAATGCAGAGAAGGATGTTTTCATTGTATACATCATGAAAAATATACTTTTGAAATTAACAAAATCGAAGTAGTTTTGGAAAAGTAATATTTTTTCTAAGAAACAAACACAAAATAGTGGAGAAACTCAGCATCCATGGATAGGAGAGGAGCGTGGACCATAGGAGAAAGGGAAGAAAGAGGGAACCAAGGGGGAGATGATAAGAAGGTGAGAAGAGGTAAGATGCCAGAATGGGGAATAGAAGAAGTGGGGAGGGGAGGGAATTTTCTTTATACCAGAAGGAGAAACCAATAATCATAACATTGGGCTGGAGGCTACCTAGATGGAATACAAGGGTATTCCATCCTGAAGATGGTCTCATCGTGGCACAAGTGGAGGCCATGGACCGACATGTCAGATTGGGAATGGGAAACAAAATGTTTTGCCACTGGGAAGTTGGTGTCTGCTACCCTCAGCCTGCTGCCCCAGCACACAACAGCAAACATGATAGCAGAGGCTGTGGTGGCCAGTGCTATCATGTTTGCTGTTGTGTGCTGGGGCAGCAGACACCAACAGAATCAACAAACTCATTTGTAAGGCCAGTGATGTTGTGGGGGTGGAACTGGACTCTCTGACGGTGGTGTCTGAAAAGAGGATGCTGTCCAAGTTGCATGCCATCTTGGACAATGACTCCCATCCACTCCATAATGTACTGGTTAGGCACAGGAATACATTCAGCCAGAGACTCATTCCACCGAGATGTAACACTGAGCGTCATAGGAAGACATTCCTGCCTGTGGCCATCAAAGTTTACAATTCCTCCCTTGGAGTGTCAGACACCCTGAGCCAAAAGGCTGGTCCTGGACTTATTTCCACTTGGCACGATTAACTTATATTATTTAATTATTTATGGTTTTATATTGCTATATTTCTTCACTATTCTTGGTTGGTGTGGCTGCAACAAAACCCAATTTCCCTCGGGATCGATAAAGTATGTCTGTCTGTCTTCTGCTTTTGGTGGTTGGAGTGGAGGTGAACAGGCAATGAATAAACTAAAATCAAGTTTACGCGATTACAACCAATTTTGCACACACTTCTGAAAGAATTCATGTCAGTCAGTTATATGGTATGGTCAATTTTCTTGTAATAGTGCTCTTTCTCTGCTTTTCAGCTAGTCCAATTGACAATCATTAATAACAATTTAACGCCCAAATCTCACCACTAGTAAGATGATCAACTATGCATAAAGAAACAGCTTTTTATATTGCATAAGTATCTAGAGCAGTATCATTTATGAAGCCATTACTCCTACAGTCATAGGCTGAGTGCTACATAATTCATTGCAAAATAGTCAGGTAAACTGATCCAAGCAAGGACCTACGTCATTGTACTGCCCGGTGGTTTCAGTAGGTACTTTTCAGAGTTAGGGACCAGAAAATGCCAGAAGAAATTGCTAATAAAGAAACAGATCAATTTCATTAGATGAAAAATGATAACACAGGAGGCACAGAAATCCTTGCCTACCTCACTTACACTGACACCTTTCTCCCATCAAGAGTATACATTTATTCCTTGGCAATGCTTTCCAACATCTGGAAGAGTGCTGCTTCTATTATGGTTTCACTTTTTAAGAATTGTTCCTAAGGTTTGAGCTGTGATGATAAATGCCAGTAATTCAAGACATTTAGCTGGAAATGCCACTGTTCCTGAAACAGAGGAGTGTTATGTAAGGATTGCTGCATAATTTATCAGCAATGTCTAAGACTTCCCATGCATCTCAGTCAACTTCATCTATACACCTAAGAAATATGCACTGAAGCAATCACCAACCACTCCACTGCAAGGAGGTAAATATTGAAGAGCACATCAGACTTAGCTACTTTTGCATACCTACTAGTCACCAGCTGCAGATCAAAGTTTGGCAAAGTTCTGATGAAAGTTTGATCTTCCTTCTTGATCAAAAATCTGAAATTGGATAAAAATAGGTGTGAATCAGACAATTTATGTCCTGACATGCAAATACTACCTAGCAAAAACAAAGGGTTATCATTGCTATGACTGAAATAGTGAAGACTTAAGGGTCAAAACTTTTGAGAACTCTGTAATTATAAATGATCAAAAATGTTAATTAATACAAATTTCACCTTGCTTTACTTTGTTATGACTAAGCATTTATTTTAGACATCTTTCAGAAATTAACTGAAGTATACACGTTAATTTTAGTATCATATATAAGGCAATTCATGGAGGAACTGTTTTATTTTTTGCATAATTTCTATTCCAAATGCAATTTACTTCTCCGGGCTACAAGTCTTCAGGCACTTGATATTCTGTTGTCCAAATTTCTAAAGAAGATACCAAAAAAAAGAGGTTGGATCAGGCAAGACTGAACTTTATTCAAAAGTTTGGTCTTCCTGGTTGTTTTCTTTGGAAAGAATCTAAGGTCCACTTTAATAAAGATTGCTAAAAGTACAAAGAGGTTTGATAGGCTTAAGAAATTTTCACTGCTGGGGAAAAAACAAATTAGCTCCAAAAAATACAATTTATTCATTAATAAGTTCAACAAATAATTCAAGAGAAATTCCTTTAGTCAATAATTAGAATGTGGAACATGGTACCAAAATGTAATAAAAATTTAAGTGTTGGAAATATTCAACAGGCTAAGGCATATCACTGCAGAGAGAAACAAGATTAACATTTCAGGCCAATCTTTTCTCATGGGAATTTACCAGAAATGACAAGAATGATTTTCTTTCCAAAGCCTTGTCTTTTGAGTATTTCCAGCATTATTTCAGACTTCTAGCACCCACAGGCAGCAGAAGAATCAAGATGAGATTACACAGTAGTAGTCAGAGGGAATGCGATTTATGACCTTCCTTCAGACAACTTCAGTATTTATAAAAGAAGATATCTAGACAGTTGTTGTTGAGATGAGCATAGATTTGGAGCACAAAGAGAATCAAAAACTTCAGGATAGCAAAACTGACAATATCGAAGTTAGTTAAGCTAACCAAAGCTGAAAAGACCCTATTTCATTTTTGCCTCCTTGTTAGCAGCTGTACAGCTGGACCACAGTCATTTGAACTGGAAGAATCAAAAGCTGCTCTACCACTTCATCTTGGTATGACAACAGATGAATCCGGGAAATTATATTCCTATTAATCCCAAGGAAACTCATGGAAGTAGCTATCAATAATTCTATAAGGTGGCACGTTCATGAAGAAACTGACTAGCAATGTTCAGTCCAGGTTCCATCAGCATCATTTGTATCTCATCTCTTGAAAGTGTCGATTGAAATATGAATACAAAATAATGAATGGTAGTGAGGGGATGTGAATAGTTATTCTGAACATGAAGGCAGCATTCAACTAGCAAAACAGGAGCCAGCAATGGTTAGTGGGAAAGAGGTTAATGGACAGAATCAGGCAAAATAAGAATTTATCAGCGATCAATTACCTAAATTCCAGTTATCTAAAACCAGAGATCTCACCATCTTCTACTACTTCAGTAACAATTATGTCAAAAGGTTAAAAAAAAATCAGTTACTTCTATCATCCATGGCTTTAATTAACAAACAGGACATCCAAGACTACAATGTGAACTAGATTGCATCAAGACTCAGACTGAATAGTGTCTGTTTTACTTAAGTCCAAGATGACCACCTCTAACACAAAACCATTTTCCAGAACTATCAAACACCTAACACCAGTCTTCTCCACCATCAATAAGCTGCTGCCCAACAGTCACTATTGGCAAGAAAGAACTTGTATTAAATATTAACTTTCAGAAAGTCAGGATGTCCCATATTGCCTCAGTAACTCTTCACTACATTACTACTAGTAACAAGTTCCTAACACGAGGATGAGGGAATAGAGTTAAGATGGTGCCATTAGGGGGTGACTGTTTGCTTGCCGCTCGAATGGGAGTAATCTTTTCACTTAAGACTACTAAGCTGAAACACACAGCCATAGCTATGGGTACTTCAGCAAACAGCACCACTTTAAGATGTTTAAAAAAGTTTATGATACTCGAAATTGACAAACCTTGGATGGCAGACTTGTGAGAGCAGTTTCCCTTTAAGGAAACAGACCTGGGGTTGGCACACTGGTCTGCAAGTGCGATTGAAACTTTAGATCCCCACTCCCGATTATCCTACTGGCAAGTGTTCAGACCATGGAAAATAAAATTGAAGAACTCAGAGCACGATTACTGTACCAGAGGGACATCAGGGACTGCTGTGTACATTGCTTCACAGAAACATGGCTATACACCACCATTTCATAAGCAGCGTTGCAGTTTGATGGCTTCACAATTTTCTGCAAAGACTGTACAGTTAAGACTTTTAAGAGCAGAGGAGGTGGAGTATGATTTATGATTAACTCATTGTGATGCACAAATGTGGCAGTTCTCTCTCAGCCCTCCTCACACTGGCTAAAACAACTAGTGGTCAAGTGTCATCCATTTTATCTGCCAAGGAAGATTTCCACTATCATCCTGGTAGTGGTGTACATTCCACTTCAGGTAGGCACTGGAGGAGCTAAGCAACATAATCAGCAGGCACGAAACTAAGCACCTGATGCCTTCTCTATCATTGCAACAGATTACAACCAGGTCTGCTTGAAGAAGTCTCTGAACAACTATTACCACATATCACTTGTGGAACCAGAGGAGCCAACACACCTAACTACTGTTATACCACCATCAAGAACACTTACCATGCCACCCTACGCCCACACCTTGGAATGTCCATCATCTGGCTGTACTTCTACTCCCAACATCCAGGCAGAGACTAAAGACCGTAGCATCAATAGTGAGGACCAAGAAGGTATGGACAAGGCAAGTAGAGGAGTGTATACAGGATTGCTTTGGACTGGACAATATTCAGGGATTCAATCTTTCAGTCTGAGTGAAAATGTCACAGTTGTCACAAAATTCATCAAGACCTGAGTGAACGAGTGTGTGCCTTTAAGAACATACTGGACATACCAAAAGCCATGGATGAAACAGTAGATTCATAGTTTGCTGAGGGCTAGATCTATAGCATTCAAGACCAGTGATCTAGAACTACACAAGAAGTCAAGGTTTGACCTATGGAAGGCTATTTTAAGGGCAAGAAAACAATTCCGAATTGTTTAAAGGCCAGAGATGGAGTTGGATGCATGTCAGCTCTGACAGGGTTTGCAGGTCATATCTTCCTACAAAGCAAAACCTAACGTCATGAATGGTTGTGATACTTCCCTGCAGACGAGCTCAATGCCTTTTGTGCATGCTTTGAAAGGGAGAATAAAACTACACCTGTGCAAATCCCTGCAAAATCCAGTGACCTTGTGATCTCTGCCTCTGAGGCCGATATCAGAACAGCTTACAGGAGGGTGAACCTTCACAAGGTATCAGGCCCTAATGATGTACTTGGTGGGGCTCTGAAAACCTGTGCTAACCTACTGCAGCAGTGAGAGATCGAAGAGTGTTCAAGGACATCTTCAATCTCTCTCTGCTGCAGCCAGAGGTTCTACCAGCTTCAAAAGGACAACAATCATACCAAGTGCCCAAGAAGAACAGGGTGAGCTGCTTCAACAAATACCACCCAATGGCACTCACATCTACTGTAATGAAGTGCTTTGAGAGGTTGGTCATGACTAGAATCAACTTCTGCTGAAGCAAGGACTTGGACCTGCAATAGTTCTACAGCGGATGAAATCTCACAATCTCTCCACGTAGCCTTGGATCACCTAAACAATAGCAATCCTTACATCAATCTGTTTACTGACTACAGCTCAGCTTTCAACACCATCATACCCCTCAGTTCTAATCATCAAGCTCCAAAACCTGGAGCTCTGTGCCTTCCTCTGGAAGTGAATTCTTGACTTCCTCACAGAGACCACAGTATGTGTGGATTGGAAATAACATCTCCTCCTCCCAAGCTTGAAGATTGATAAAAGCTGCAGGAAGTTGTTAACTGTGCCAGCTCCAACATAGCAGTAGCCTTCCCAGCATCCAGGACAACTTCAAAAGGCAACACTTGAAAAAGGTGGCATCCATCATCAAGAACCCCCATCACCCTGGACAAGCTCATTGCCACCATGACAGAGGAGGTCCAGGAGCCTGAAGACACACATTCAATGTTTCAGGAACAGCTTCTTCCTCTCCACCATCAGAGCTCTGAATAGACAATGAACCCATGAACACTCCCTCAGTAATTTTTTCCCCTCTCTTTTTTCACTACTTACTTAATTGTCTTTTTCAAAAATCTACATGTATTGCACTTTATAGTTTTTATTATTATAGCAATGCAACGCTGCTGTAAAACAACAAATTTCACAACATATCTCAGTGATTGTAAACCGAATTCTGATTCTATTGAACAATTGGGTGTGTAATCTAAAGTGAATCCACTATGTGGCACTGTAACACAATTAAATTCACTAGCCATGAAAATGTAAACATCACTTCTACCACTTAAAATGTCTGCAGATTTTTGAAAATAATTTTACAAACTGAAAATGTCCATATTGTATATTAATAACTTTAATAATAAACAATGAGCTGCATTGACATTTTTTCATAAATCCTGAATCTATTTTAACATTTATATGCCACAGAATAGCATACATTCCAATACAGTATATCTAGTCTATACTTCCTGAAAGTTAATGGCATGTAAAACAAAGTGATAGTATTTTCATTAAAATACCAACAGCACACTTTTCTCTTATTGCAATATTAAAATATTCAATTTAATTACTTTCGGTTTATGTGACTTGACTTCACTCACACCAAAACATTTATTCACTTTACCATATTAGGACAGTAACTGCAGTTTGTATAATCTATAAAATGTACCACAGTCACTCGCTATGGCTACTCCAAAAGCTTCTGTGAATTCTACTGCTTGCTGAAATGTATACGTATCCTCGGAGTTAGAAGGAAGGTTCGCAGTGTTCCAAATGATTCACAGCATATTACACAGTCATAATCAATGAGATAAAATTGAAGACAAGCATAAAATGGTCCTACAGGAAATGAAGTTAATAGTGATGGGTAACAAATCAGGCAAAAAAAATGTAAATTTTAAAATTCTTTTGGCTTATCTCTCATGCACAGGAGTTTCAGAACTTGCTGGAATGATGAATACAGGGCAATCTTTCCATATCATAGAAGTGTCAAATTGGACAGATAGAAATCACAACAGTAGTACAATGTGCCTGCTTATCCATGTGGATTGCATGCCCTTCCATTGCTTCGTACTGACTGAGCCAAGACATACTTAATGAAAACAAAAAACTCCCTTATCAGTGTCAGCTGATCACTTTAAGATCGATAATTGGTTATTTATGTCTCCAGATCAATATCTTGGTTTGAGCAGGTATTCACTGGCACTTATTTTCAATTTGCTTGGAATTCTGTACAATTGTTTCATGTATTCCTGGCCCCTGATAAAAAAACATTTTCTAAAAATATTCCTTTGAGAGATCTTCCTAAAATTCTTCTGCAGTAAAGTTTGGCTCCATAAGTATTTGATGTCCTCATACATTGGCACTTATGTAGTCACTCTTCATGGCAAAGCCAGAAAGTGCAGGCAAGACATTCAGCCCGAAAATCTTGATGCCCAGACTAATCAAGAACTACATCCACTTTATGTGGTTCTCTCAAAATGGATGCTAACATTGCATTTGCCTTCCTCACCACTGACTCAACCTGCAAGTTAACCCTGAATGAATCAAGCATGAGGGTTCCAAGTCCCTTTGCACCTCTTATGTTAATTTTTCGACACATTTCAAAAATAATCTATGCCTTTATTGCTTCTACCAAAGTGCGTGACCATACACTTTCCAACACTGTATATGATCTGCCATTTATTTGTCCATTCTCCAAATCTATCCAAGTCGTTTTGCAGATTCCCTGCTTCCTCAACACTACCAGCCCTTGCACTTATCTTTGAACTGTCCGCAAACTTAGTCACAAATTCATCAATTCTGTCATCTAAAGCATTGATATATAACTTGAAAAGAATGGCCCCAACACTGATACCTGCAGAACACCTCTAGTCACCAGCAGCCAACCATAAAGGTTCCATTTACTCCCGGTCTTTGCCTCCTGCCAGTCAACCAATTTTCTATTCATTCGACATATACAAACTGTTGGAGGAACTCAGTAGGTCAGGCAGCATCTTTGAAAAAGGGTAAACATTTAATGTTTTGGGCCGAGACCCTTCATCAGATCCAGTTCTCTTTTACTCTTTTCCATAGATGCTGAGTTCCTACAGTATTTTGTGTATGTTGCTTGGATTTCCAGCATCGGCAGAGTTTGTTTCTATCCATGCTAGTATATTTCCTGTAATTCCATGGGCTCTTATCTTGGTAAGCAGCCTCATTTGCAGCAGCTTGTCAAAGACCTTCCGAAACTCCAAGTAAATAGCATTCACTGGTTCTCCTTTGTCTAACCAGCCCATTATTTCCTCAATGAATTCCAACAGATTTGTCAGGCAAGATTTTCTCTTAAAGAAACCATGCTGACTTCTGCCAATTTTATCATGTGCCTCCAAGTACCCCAAAACTTCATCTTTAATATGGAGACCAACATCTTCCCAACTACTGAAGTCAAGTTAACTGGCCTAACTTCTTTTCTTCTGCCTCCCTCCCTTCTTAAAGAGTGGAGTGATATTTGCAATATTCCTGTCCCCCAGAACTATTCCAGAATCTAATGATTCTGTAAAGATCACTCGAAATCCCTCCACAATCTCATTCAGAGCCCTGGGGTGTAATCCATCTGGTCCAGGTGACTTATCTATGTTTAGACCTTTCAGCTTTTGAAGCACCTTCTCCTTTGCTGAAGGTGCTCCTTTACCAACTACACTTACTTCTGCCCTGACATTCTCAATTTTCTGGCCCACTGCTAGTGTCTCCCATAGTGAAGAATGATACAGACAGACAGACAGACAGACAGACATACTTTATTGATCCCGAGGGAAATTGGGTTTTGTTACAGTTGCACCAACCAAGAATAGTGTAGAAATACAGCAATATAAAACCATAAATAATTAAATAATGAGTAAATTATTCCAAGTGGAAATAAGTCCAGGACCAGCCTATTGGTTCAGGGTACCTGACACTCCGAGGGAGGATTTATAAGGTTTGATGGCCACAGGCAGGAATGACTTCCTATGACGCTCAGTGTTGCATCTCGGTGGAATGAGTCTGGCTGAACGTACTCCTGTGCCTAACCAGTACATTATTGAGTGGATGGGAGGCATTGTCCAAGATGGCATGCAACTTGGACAGCATCCTCTTTTCAGACACCACCGTCAGAGAGTCCAGTTCCAACCCCACAACATCACTGGCTGCTACCCTCAGCCTGCTGCCCCAGCACATAGCAAACATGATAGCACTGGCCACCACAGACTCGTAGAATATCCTCAGCATCGTCCGACAGATGTTAAAGGACCTCAGTCTCCTCAGGAAGTAGAGACGGCTCTGACCCTTCTTGTAGACAGCCTCAGTGTTCTTTGACCAGTCCAGTTTATTGTCAATGCAAAATACTTATTAAGGTCATCTGCCATTTCCTTGTCCCCCATTACAACCTCTCCAGCATAATTTTTCAGCAGTCCAATATCCACTTTCACTTTACTTTTATTCTTTATATATTTGAAAAATCTTTTTTGTATCCTTTTTTATATTATTGCTCATATTATTGACTAGCTTACCTTCATATTTCTCTGCTTTTGACTTTTTTAGTTGCCTTCTGTTGGTTTTTAAAAGCCTTTCAATCCTCTAACTTCCCACTAATTTTTGCTATAATATATGCCCTCTCTTTAGTTTTTATGCTGTCTTTGACTTCTCTTGTCAGCCACATCATTCTCCTTTTTAGAATACCTCTTCCTTGGGATGTATCTATACAGTAATACTGATAAATCTTTACTACATTGGAAACTGTGCACTGTGACTCAACCACAAGCTGCACTATAAAGCCATTTCATGGGCTTTCTTTTGGGATCCAGCACCATCCTCATTTTCCCAATCCACCTGTGTACTGAAATTCTACATGACTATTATAACATTGCTCTTTTCACATGCCTTTTCAATCACCCATTATAATTTGTGCCCCACATCCTGACTACTGTTTAGAGCAGGGGTCGGCAACCCGCGGCTCTTTCATCTCTGTGCTGCAGCTCCCTGTGGCTTTGGAAAATAAATGATGAGTATTTAATTAAAATGTATTTTATGTTAGTTTGTTAGTTTTTGAAATGTAATTCTAAATTTGAAGATTATGGTGATCTTGTACAATCTAAATAAAATGTGTTTTTTGTCGCTATTAATATACGTTACCACTGCCAATGCCTGGCACCCGCCAGTGCGCAATTTCTTCAATTTTTCGATCCAAGGTAGGCTAACTATGGAGAATTCTAAAAAAAGAAAAGTGACTGAAGAAAACAGAACGTTTAATGATACGTGGGCAGATTCATTTGCTTTCACTGCTGACAAGACTGGTTTACCAGTATGCTTAATATGCAATGAAAAACTAGCAAACAACAAAAAATCAAATGTCGCAAGACATTTCCAGAATAAACTCGCAGCCTTTGCTCAAAAATATCCGGATGGAGATGAGAAAAAAAAGCCGTTTCGGAACTGATGCGGAAGGTTGATCTGAGCAAAAAATCATTTCAAGAAGTGGATGAAGTCTGGAAAATCAATTACATATGCTAGTTTTGTTGCCACTCAGGAAATAGTCAGGCACGGGAAGCAGTTTACAGATGGTGAATATATAAAAGAATCTTTCATTAAGATTTCAGAACATCTATTCACGGATTTAAAAACAAGAGTGAAATTGTGCAGAAAATCAGGGATATGCCCCTCTCTGCAAAGACTGTCAAAGACAGAACCATGAAAATGGCAGAAGACATCACAAGACAGCAAATTAAAGACATCAATTCAGCTGTGGCCTACTTGATTGCCTGTGACGAGTCTAAAGACAAGGGTGATATTGAACAAATAGCGCTGTTCTGCCAGTATGTAAACTCTGCCGGGCCACATGAAGAAATGATTGAGTTGATACCTCTAAAAGGCCAAACATGGGGGGAGGACATCTGTGAGGCTGTCTTGAATTGTTCAAGAGCCAAAGGAATAAAGACTACCCACCTGGTGTCAGTAGCTACTGATGGGGCACCAAGTATGACAGGAGTGCACAAGGGATTTGTGGCTTTACTGCAGAAGTCGCTGGACAGAAAGCTGCTGACATTTCACTGCATCTTGCACCAAGAGGCTCTGTGCACTCAAACATTTCCTCCGGAATGCACAGAAGTAATGGACGTTGTCATTCAGATTGTCAATAAAATAATGGCAAAAAGTTTAAATCACCGTCAATTCCGTTTGCTACTGGACGAGCTGGAAAGCGCATATTCTGATCTCCTGCTGCACAACAAAGTCCGGTGGCTGTCAAGAGGGGAGGTGCTGAGACGCTTTGTCGCGTGTCTGGAAGAAGTGAAAACTCTCCAGGGCACCAAAGGGCTCACCTCTCCTAAGCTGGAACAGCCAGAGTGGCTGGAAAAGCTACACTTCATGGTAGACATGACAGCACACCTGAACACGCTGAACACAGCTCTTCAGGGGAAAGGACGCACAGCCCTGCACATGTTGGAGGATGTTTTGGCATTCGAGCGCAAGTTGACAGTGCTTGCCAGAGATTTACAGAAAGGGACATTGTCTCACTTCCCCAATTTGAGAGAGTTCAAACAAGCTCACGACATGATAAATTCGGAGTATTTACATTCTGCAATCATTGCAATGCAAACATCGTTTGGGAAACGCTTCTGTGAGTTCAGAGAGGAAAAAAAACACATTATCCTTCCCGGTCACTCCCCTAAGCATCGATCCATTCCTACTGAATACGACTGCATCGGCAGGTGTGAGTCAACCTGATCTTGAGATGGAACTGGCCGACAAAGACATATGGGTGTCCAAGTTTAGACGATTGATAGCAGACCTTGAAGATGTTGCCCGTCAGAAGGCCGTTTTTGCTCAGAATCACAAATGGAGTAATATTGAAAACCTCCCTAAACCGGACAAACTTGTGTTCGAAACATGGAATGCTATCCCCAATATTTATATAAACATTAAAAAGTATGCGCTTGGAGTACTGTCGATCTTTGGATCCACATATGTATGTCAGCAGGTGTTCTCCAACATGAACTTTATTAAAAACAAACATTGCGCACGCCTCACAGATGACAGCTTGTGATCCTGTGTAAAGATGAAGGTGACTTCATACAGCCCTGACGTGCAGACACTGTACGCTGAGATCCAGGAGCAGAAATCCCATGAACCAAGTAGGATAAATATTTTAATTGCCTATTATTTTACATAAATTCATATTTTTTCATTGTTCAGTGAAATAGTCCTTTTATTTTTCAGGTTGACAGCTGGCTGACGTTATTTTTGGTTTGCTGCTGGCAGACAATTTAAGTTCAGCATTTTTCATAAATACAAGAAGGACTCAAATAGACATTGAGTATTTTACTTAAAAGTAACCTTCAACCCAACGTCTTTTTTTCAGAGTTCAAAATGTTTTTGTTGCATGCAGAAATGTAATTTTGTTTTCTCTGCAGGAGTTCACCGATTTCATAAATGCAACACATTATAGTTTGTTTATACATAGCATAAAGGCAAAACAAAAACGTTGTATGCAGTGTTATTTCATTTTTAATGTCAAACGGGTTTTGTGGCTCCCAGTGTTTTCTTTTCTGTGGGAAACGGGTCCAAATGGCTCTTTCAGTGGTAAAGGTTGCCGACCCCTGGTTTAGAGGCTTGTATATAGCTCCCGTCAGGGTCTTTTTAACTTTGCAGTTTCGTAACTCTACCCACAATAATAGCATTGATAGTGTTCTTATTTGTTTTGTATTTCAGCTGCTTAATTGGGACAAAATGTACTGGCCCTATGTGTCCCAATTGAACAGTATCCACAGATTCACCACCCTCTGGCTAAAGAAATTCCCCTTCATTTCTTTCTAAAGGGCCCACTCCTATTCTGTGCCCTCTGGTCCTAGACTCCCCCATAATAGTAAACATCCTCTCCACATCCACTCTATCTAGGCCTTTCAATTTATGATAGGTTTCAATGAGATCCCCCATCATTCTTCTAAACTCCAGAGAACATAAGCCCAGGAGTCATCAAGCCCTCCTCATACGTTAACCCTTTCATGTCTAGAATCATTCACATGTACATACTACCTCTGGACCCTCTCCAATGCTATCATATCCTTTCTTAGATAAGGGACCCAATACTGCTCACAGCACTCCAAGTGCAGTCTAACTAATGCCTTATAAGGTCTCAGTATTACATCCTGGTTTTTATTTTTATTTAATGTAGTGATGCAGAACAGATTAAGCCCTTCTGGCCCTTTGAGGTACACTGTCCCAACAATCTCCGACAACCCCCACTCAACCCCAGCCTAATTATGGGACCCACTACACCTTTGGAATGTGGGAGGAACCCTGAGCACCTGGGGACAACCCACACTTTCCATGGGAGGACACACAGAGACTCCTTACCGACAGCACCACAATCAAACTCTGAGCTTCAACACCCTGAGCTGTAATAACATTGCACTAACTGCTACACTACTTTAGTCCTCTTCAAATGAATGCTAACATTGTATTTACTTTCATTACCAACAACTTAACCTGTAAATTAACTTTTAAGGAATCCTGCACAACGTCTCCCAAGTCCCTTTGCACCTCTGACTTCTGAATTTTCTTTCTATTTAGAAAATAGTCTGCACCTTTATTCCTTCTGCCAAAGAGTAAGACGATATACCTCCCTACACTAGATTCCATCTTCCACTGCTTTACCCTTTCACCTCATTTTCTAAGTCCTTCTGGAGAATCCCTGATTCCTCAACACCACCTGCCACTCCACCTATCTTTGTATCATCTGTGAACGGCCCTAAAGCAATCAATTCCATCACCCAAATCATAGACATATAACCTGCAAAGAAGTGGTCTGAACACCAACCCCTACAGAACACCACAAAATAACCAGCAGCCAACCAGAAAAGGGCCCCTTTACTCCCATTCTTTGCCTCCTGCCAATCCCTCAATCTTCTATCCATTCTAGTATCATTCCTATAATACCATGGGTTCTTAGCTTGTTTAGCAGCCACACGTGCAGCACCTTGTCAAAGGCCTTCTGAAAATCTAAGTAAATAACATCCACTGACTCTATGTTGCCTGTTATTTTCTCAAATAATTCCAACAGATTTGTCAGGCAAGATTTCCCCTTAAGGAAAACATGCTGACTTTGGCCTATTTTGTCATGTGCCTCCAAGTACCCTGAAACCTTATCAGTAATAATGGACTTCAACACCGTACCAACCACTGAAGTCAAACTATCTGCTCTATAATTTCCTGTCTTTTGCGTCCCTCCCTTCTTAAAGAATGGAGTGACATTTGTGATTTTCCAGCCTGGAACAATTCCAGAACCTAGTGATTTTTCTAAAATCACTATTAATGCCTTGACAATCTCTGTCTCTATTTTCCATATCATGTTTATATGAGTAACTCTAATAATTTAGATTCATTAAATTACTGATTTTTTTGTTCAAAATGGCCAGTCCAACAGGTTTATCAAGAAGAATAAATGTATAATTTCTGAACTGAATAGTTATTCCTTTAGAGTATGGTTTGAGCTTTTTTGACAGTAGCCTTTTTTTGGATTGATAATTCTGAAAGTATTTACTTGTACTGCTTGCTCTCACAAGTTGCATTTTCTGACACCTCAAAAGTAACCCTTTGGCTATAAACCAATAACAAGCTCCTTTCTTAAATGCCCATGGCAAGATAGTAGGACAAGGAAATGCTCATAAAGTCCCATTGATCCATTGTTACTAATAACACAGTTTTGCTTGTGTCAGACTCTAGGATCAAGGAGCATTATGGTATATAATTAACAAACCCCATTTCCAGAAAAGTTGGGATATTTTCCAAAATGCAATAAAAACAAAAATCTGTGATGTGTTAATTCACGTGAACCTTTATTTAACTGACAAAAGTACAAAGAAAGGATTTTCAATGGTTTTACTGACCAACTTAATTATATTTTGTAAATATACACAAATTTAGAATTTGATGGCTGCAACACACTCAACAAAAGTTGGAACAGCGGCATGTTTACCATTGTGTTACACCACCTTTCCTTTTAATATTCCTTTTTAATCATTTTGGAACTGAGGATACTAATTGTAGTAGATTTGCAATTGGAAATTTTCTCCATTCTTGCTTGATATAGGACTTCAGCTGCTCAACAGTCCGTGGTCTCCGTTGTCTGATTCTCCTCTTCATGATGCGCCATACATTTTCAATAGGAGATAGATCTGGACTAGCAGCAGGCCAGTCAAGCACATGCACTCTGTGTCTACAAAGCCACACTGTTGTAGCCCATGTAGAATGTGGTCTGGCATTGTCCTGCTGAAATAAGCATGGATGTCCTGGGAAGAGACGTCACCTCGATGGCAACATATGTCTCTCTAAAATCCTAATATATGCCTCAGAGTCAATGGTACCTTCACATACATGCAACTCACCCATGCTGTGGGCACTGATGCACCCCCATACCATCACAGATGCTGGCTTTTGCACCTTTCGGTGATAACAATCAGGATGGTCATTTTCAACTTTGGCACGGAGAACTCAATGTCCGTTTTTTCCGAAAATTAGCTGAAATGTGGACTCATCTGACCACAGCACACGGTTCCACAGTCTTTCGGTCCATCTGAGATGAACTTGGGCCCAGAGAACTCGCCGGCATTTCTGCATAGAGTTGATGTACGGCTTCCTCCTTGCGTAATACAGTTTCAAGTTGCATTTCTGGATGCAGCGACGGACTGTGTTAAGTGACAATGGTTTTCCGAAGTACTCCTGTGCCCAGGTGGCTATAATTGTCACAGTAGCATGACAGTTTCTTAGGCAGTGCTGCCTGAGGGCTTGAAGATCACGCGCATTCAACAGTGGTTTCCGACCTTGCCCTTTACTCACTGAGATGTCTCTGAATTCTCTGAATCTTTTCACAATATTATGTACTATAGATGTTGAAAGACCTAAATTCTCTGCAATCTTGCGATGGGAAATGTTCCTTTTGAACTGACTAACAATTCTCTCACGAATTTTGGCACAAAGGGGTGAGCCACGACCCATCCTTGCTTACAAAGACTAGGCCTTTGATGGACGCTACTTTTATACCCAGTCATGATACCTCACCTGCTACCAATTAGCCTGCTTAATGTGGAGTCTTCCAAACCAGTGTTACTTGAATATTCTGTGCACTTTTCAAACTTATTTTAACCCTGTCCCAACTTTTGTTGAGTGTGTTACAGCCATCAAATTCTAAATTTGTGTATACTTACAAAAAATAATTAAGTTGGTCAGTAAAACTATTGAAAATCTTTTCTTTGTAGTTTTGTCAGTGAAAAAGATTCACATGAATTAACATATCACAGATTTTTGTTTGTATTGCATTTTGGAAAATATCCCAACTTTTCTGGAAGTGGGGTTTGTAAGTTCCAAACATGAACAAAGATTGTCTCAGCTAAGTTAAGGTTTCACAGAAAACCTTAGAGGCCAAAAATATTGGTCAAGCAATAAAGTAAAAAAAAGGCAACCATATTCTGTTAATCCCTTTAGTTTTAACCACATCAATCCTGCCCTGTATTTTTTTTAAGGTGCCACAAATCTTCCTAAATTTTTGACATTAAACTTCAAAACTCTTGGACTTCACAACTTTGTCATCCACGGAACAGAAATAAAGGGCTAAGTAAGGAAATTCAAGTTTTTGAATTTGAATTCATGGTTGGGTTGTGTTGGCAGGAGAAGATATCAAGAACAGGAAGAATAACAACAAATATTTATACACATCTGGTGCAGTAGAAAACCTGAATGTTTTAGAATGTTATCGGACAGAATTTTATCGCAAGCTACAAAAAAATAGCATATTAGAACAAGCTACCAAACGCTTGCTTAAAGGACCAAGACTTCCAAGAGAGGAAGGGTGATGCACTAACGGGAATTTCAGACCTTTAACACTATATGCATTAATGGTGTAGCCCCCCAACATGGAGCCAAGAAAACTGGAATTGTGCAAGAGAGATACAGCATATAAACAGGCCCTTCAGCCACCGTCCATCAACCACCATTTACATTAATCCCATTTTTAAAGTTCTGCCTACATCCTCCTGAACCTTCCCCCTCACAAGATCTACCAATCATGTACGTCGTAGGAGCAACTTAGAGGGTCCAATTGAGCTACCAACCCACATGTTTTTTTTGATGCAGGTGAAAACCAGAACACCTAAAGAGAACCCATGCAGTCACAGAAAGAGCAAGCAAACTCCATATAGAAAGCACCCAAATCTGGCACTGTGAAGCAGCAACTCTACAAACTGTATTTGCCATTGATTAGTGGGATTGAGGAAACTACTGAGACGGAGGACAGTGGGTCCATGAAAAAAATGAACATATGGATAAGAATTTGACAAACCATCAGTCTTGAAGTTACCATGAGTTTGGAGCATGTTTGAAGCATGGAGGTGACAAAGAGACAATAAAAAAACTCAAGATAAATAAGAAAACAAGATTTAGTATGAAACCAGAAAGGTGTATTAAAAAAAACACAAAATTGCACAATTGTTCTGGTAAGTGGGAAATCCTTCAATTGTCATTCAAAGCAGGTCAGCTGGTGCCAATTCTATTAAACGTGCAGAAAGCTGCTATTCAAAGGTCTTGCTTCTTATTTCCTTCAAAATGAAAAAGTGACACTACTACTTCAGTGTTATAGCTTGACACTTTGTGCACTCCTTCATGTTATATAGAGAGCAATCCATCATCTGCACACATGGTTCGAAGCAATTCTACAAGGAGATAAGCCGTTCATTCATCGTGACATGCAACTGTAATCATCTCAGTAGTCTATAAAGCAGCTCTAAATCTAGTAAACAAAACCTATTTATTAAGTTTATCCCATAAGTATCAGGTACCCTTTAAATGCAAGCTTCATCATGAATGGCATGTATGAAATGGCAATTCTGAATATACTTAATTTGTAAAATTCAGAATCTTTAATTCTGATACAGCAGAGTTTAAGAGGCTAGCACACAGACACATGAATACACCAAGGAATGGGGATCACGTGCAAGAGATTTAGCTTGATTAGTCATTCTATTTGGGATTGGCAGAGTGGGCTGAGGGTCTGTTCGGAATGTAGTGATCTTAGCATGAAGATACTTTGCAACAGGACATTTTACTGACGACTTTTTTTTGGAATAAATGTCACAGTTCAATTTGGACCTGGGTCTTGAGCCAATGACCTTTCATCAGAAACATCATATTTGGAGTCTTCAAATCAGTTTAAGTGGTGGTGCAGTACATTACCTCAATTCCAAGACTCAATTTCAAATTTCACTTTTACATGGCCTCATTCAGAAATACAAATACAATTAGCATACTAACGGATTTACTCAATTGTTTGTTACTTTACTCAGCAATCTGACAATGAGAAACATTTGGCATCCAATTAAATATCAGGAAACTGTCCTCAGTCTCAAATACCATCAGACACGTCAACTTAACTGAATGTCTATGACCGTCTTTCATGCAACATACAAAATCACTCAGAATGCATTCTAAATGAAGCAATATAAAAATTAATAAAAATATAATTAGTTGGAACAGTGGTTCTCAACATGGGCCACGTGGCCACCGGGGGGGGGGGGGGGGGTGGCGGGTGGCTGTGATGCTGGATTTTGTAGGGTGAACAAGTAAAAAACAAGAAATTCCACAAGAGTTTCTAAATGGGCCACGATAGATTTACTGTTTTTATGAAATAGTACTAAAACATATAAATTAAAGAAGAAATTAATATATGTAACTTAATTAGAACCCTGAATGAAATGATTGGGAAAACATGTTAGATGATGCAAATAAGGCAGCAAAACAGCGGACACATTTTACCTGTCAGATACATCTGAAAATCTGAGTTTATTAAACAGTCACAAGGAAAAAATCTGCAATCTCATATCATACAAAGAGGCTATTACCCCTTTCCTTGGAAAATGCAAACTTTTCAGCAGCACTATGGGATGTTGCGAGTTTATGCAATTTCCTTCACTGGCCACTCTTAAAATAGAATTACAAGATGATGATCTGATTGTATATCTTGTTCATTTGAAGCAACTGCACACTGATATGGAATTTCAGTTCAGAGATGGAGATGGATATTCCAGATTGGGGTGATGGATCCAATTGAAATGAGTCATGTTGACACCACATCGCAAGAATGTCTTATTGAACTAGAATGATACAACACCTCAAGCAAGATTCAAACACAGCAAGCAGAATTTCTGGATAACTAGTGATATTCAAAGTAAGTTTCCACAGCTCTGGGAGAAAGCAAAGTTGTTTTCAATTGGATTTTCTATCTCTTGTCTAGCTGAATATGGTTTTAGTCGAGCTTTTCACCTGCCATCATAACTGCCCTGTTGTTGTGAAAAGAGGTGATCTTCGATTATCTTTAATGAAGTTGCAACCAGATATTCAAACACTTGCTAGTTTGCATCTATCACAAGGATTTTACTCAATACCCAAAGTAACAATATTAAGTACTTTTTCGTTGCTGGTTGGAAGACTATAAAAATATCCCTTTCAGAGCATTGAAATAGTTTTATTTTTCACATACAACTGTAACATTATATTTAACAGAATAATACCTATAACCTGTTCAAACATAAATATTGACTGCATATCAGAATAGCTACTGCAGTTGACCAAAAAAAACCTAGCAAATAACAGAGTCTGTGGATAGTAGGGGCCACAAAAGTAAATGGAAGTCTCAGATGGCAACAAGCAGAAAAAGGTTTTGAACTACTGAGTTAGAAGACTAAAGTCATTTTTTTGTATGAAATCTCCTGACAGACAATTAACCAATTTCTCCCAATACTTTCAAAGCAGTTGTTGCACATACACTGAGTTAAATTGGCACAGGTTCAGCAGGACATGTTAGAGCTGCACTGATTTAATTTCTGAGTTTTCAAAATGGCATTCAGCAATAATATCATGATATCCATGAAGCATCTTCTTTATTCAACTTTTCATAAACAAATAATCACTTCCAAACACATTCTCAGCATCCATCATAGTATTTATAGACACCCACATTCTTCTAAGCTCAACTGCCATCTTCATATATGCTTTTCTTCATATATTCATCTATATTCCAATGTGTGCATCTGCGCTTCTTTTACTTCAATGTGGTTGCAAGTCTTATATTCTAACCATTCTCTAGTTTTATAAGATTCGCCAGAGTTTCCTTTTGTATGAGTGACTATATATTATTGTTGTTGACTGGTCATCCACCCAAAACATTGAACCTATTTGCCTCCCAAAATTGGGTGATCTTCTGAGCATTTCCAGCACTCTCTGGGTTTTAGTGCATGCTTTACTTAACTATCTATAGTTCAGTGCTCAACCCAAGTTTTAAAACTTTTCAATAAAGAGTCTTACTGGATTTTTTTTTCCACCTCTTTTCTGAAGAAAAAATGCTGTTCATTCATCCCTGAAACATTCAGTCAGATCTTTTTTTTCTGAAAAACAATCCTCCTGATTTAACAGGAGACAAACAAATACAATGTAAATGCTTCATTTTTCAACTTGATGACATATTTATCATGGGATATTCTAAACTAAGGGTTCCCAACCTGGGGTCCATGGACGCCTTGCTTCATGGTATTGGTCCATGGCATAAAAAAGGTTGGGAACCCCTGTTCTAAACAAACCAGAATCAGAATCAGGTTTATTATCACGGTCATATTTAATGGAACTCTGTAGTTCTGCTGCAGCAGTACAATGAAAAGACATAAAATTACTATAAATTACAAAATACATAAATAAATGTGGATAAAAATGAACAAGGTAGTGTTCATAGACCATTCATAAAAATGTTGGTAGAAGGGAAGAAGCTGTTTCTGAATCATTGAGTGTGTGTCTTCAGGCTCTTGTACCTCCTTCCTGATGCATATTGCGGATGATGAGGGGCCTTAGTGATGGATGATTCCTTCTTGAAGCACCACCTCTTGAAGATGTCCTCAATAGTGGGGAGAGCCATGCCCTTAATGGATCTGGCTGAGCCAATGACCCTCTGCAGCCTCTTGCGATCTTGTGCATTGGGGCCTCCATATCAGTCTGTGATGCAAGTAGTTAGGATTCTCTCCACAGTACATCTATAGAAATTTACAAGTCTTTGGTGACATACCCAAATCTCCTTAAAATCCTAACAAAGAAAAACTGCTGGCACACTTCTTCGTCATTCCATCAATGTGTGTTAACAGCATGCTGTTAAATGCTGAGGAACCCAGAAAGCAGATGAACCTTTCCACTGATGACCCCTCTATGTGGACTGGTATGTGTGTTCCCCCGGTTTCCTCTTCCTGAAGTCCACAATAAATTCCTTGATCTTGCTGTCATTGTGGGAGGTTATTATTGTGACACCACTCAACCAGCCGGTGTACTATATCTCACTCCTGTATGCCTCCTCGTCGCCATCTGATACCACTAACTTCAGTGGTGTTGTCAGCTTAATTTATAAATGGCATTTAAACTATGCTTATCCATACAGTCAAGAGTGTAAAGAACAGATCAGTGTACAAGATTAGAGCATGTATCATGTAGGTGCACTTGTGTTGATGGTCACTGAGGAGGAGACGTTTTTAGCAATCCACAATGACAGGGCTTTCCAACGAGGAATTTGAGGACCTGTTGCAGATAATCATATTTTCACCTACTGTGGTTCCATTTCTCTAAGCACATACATACACTTTATCATCTTGTACATAAATTTTGTGGTCATGGTATTCTGAAAATTATTTGTGGGATTCATGCTGTGATACAGCATAAGTGCAATCCAGACCACAGATTAGGAGCAGATTCTAAAATTTTGTATTATTTATAGATTTCAATAAGCTTGCTTTTACAGAATCTCTATTCAGAATTTTCAAAGGTTAAGAACTTTCATCCCATATTGTTCATCTTTAATCTGAGTGTAGTCAAGTAGTTTTCAGACAAGAAATTTGTACACATTGTAACCATTCATCTAAATAGCTAATAATGTGGTCAGACTGAACTCTTCAACCAAGAGACATGGATGATGAGTGCACTTTGCAACGTATTAGTTAAGAGATGTGATTTGGCAAAAAGCTAAGCAGGTGTTGGTTCCTTTGTGTAAGCAAAGAAGGGAGCTACAAACTGTTTGACAAACTCACATGAGCAATCCCGGTCTCTAATGTTACTCTGGATTCAAACTGTTTATCTTGAAACAGTGGAGAAAGGAAAAATAATAGGCTTATGTGGACTTTTACAAGCAATCATGGAATGGCGCATTATCACATATAACACCTGCAAAATTTGTTCCAAAGTAGTCCAGAAGACTTGCAGCAATTAAACAGCATCATTCAAACCTCTGCCAAGCATGAACTTGCCAGTGAGAAGCCATATGAAATGTAGGCCAAACCACTGCATGTCCCCTAATGTGCTGTGACGTTTGTAGATGCCCTGATAACATTCATTTCAATCCATCAACACAAAATACTGTAACAAACTAGTGCTATTCCCTGGATAATCTGTGACCTTGAAAAATAAAACAGTAACTCAGTGATGAATTTTACTACTCCAAGAAAGCTTCCATTGGAAATTAAAGCAACATAACTGTCAGCAAGCTTTATTTCAATTTTTATTTTATTGACCAGATTCTCTATTTTAATTAAAACCTTCTAGTGAATTATAATTTGATCCCTTTAAACTAGCAGCATTTGTTTTGAATAAGTGTCAAATTTCAGCCCATTCTGCAGCAAAATTGTTTAAGAAAGGGAAGGAACAGTACAGAAATACTGCACATCTTTACATGATTCAGACAGGGTAACAGATGGCAGTCGATATTCTCAGTATTAATAGAAGAGAGACATTCGGATGATACTGTGAATCAGTAAAAGCAATCAGCAATTACTGGAACGTTAAATTAAAGTCTATCAACAAACAGTTTGCACTGATGATCAGCATAAAAAATGGCATTCTTCTGAACGCAACACCATTCAGATGGAGAAAACATTCAGGGAGTTTAAGGGATTTCCAGAAAACTGAGTGCAGGAAGTTGAGAGTTCTTCTCAGAAATGGTTTGGAAGTTAACATGACTGTGTCTGCAAGTTCTTGATATTGTAACTTCTTGCAGTTTCCTACACCAAACTCATAGCAGTGAAAGGCCATCTGAAGAACACTGTAGCAGAACAAATGTGGTTTACACCAGAGCAAGCAATACGGCTTACACTAGAAGTGAATGGCAACTTACTTAAAATGGAATTGGACACTGGTTCAGTTCTTTCAGTCATTCCACAAAATAAGTCTGAATGGCACTTCAAAGATACTGAACTGAAACCTTCAGATATCCAACTAAGAACTTACACTAGCGAAATGATAACTTTTGTGGAAGTGACATTTATAACTGAAATATAATAACCAACAAGCCACATTGGGCTTTTATTTGATAAAAACAGGAGGTCCAGCATTGTGGGGATATGGGCAGCTGAGACAACTACAACTTAATTGGAGGAGATACATCCATCCTTTGCATGCCACATCCCCTGCAGTAGAGTCAACTAAAAGCAAATTAGGGAAGGTACTGGGATGATGCCAAAGCAGTGTTCAAGGATGGTATTGGAAAACACAAATATATCAATGGTAAAATAATCTTAAAGTGCCACACCCAACATGCAAAGCCCGTCAGTTTGTTACATCATCCATGATAAAGTAGCCAAATGAGGCAGATTGTATGGAGAAAAGGAATTGTTTCTGAGGTTGAATAGAGCCTATGGGTAACACCAGTAGTCCCAGTATTAAGAAAAATGGGTCTATCAGGGTCAGTGTTGATCCCATCAACCCAGTGCTGAAAGTAGATCAAAATCTTCTGACCAGGATAGAGGATATCTTACTAAACCTTCAACAAAGTGGATTTACTGTAGCTAAGGCCTACTTACAAATGGAGATGGAGGAAGAGTTCAAAGTGTTACGCACCATAAATACTCACAAAGGGCTTTATCGCTTTAATGGGCTTATTTTAGGAGTAGCATCTGCACTTGTACACTGACAGAAAGCTATGGACTAGGTACTGTAAGGCTGCCCAAGCACTCAATGTTAGCTGGATGACATCATTGTTACTGATAAGCATGACAAGGAATACCTCCAAAATTTCAAGATAATGTTAAAAAGATACGAAGATTATAGGCTCAGTAAGATGCAACATGTATGAATTCTTTAAACCAACCATCACTTATTATGGTAACACCATTGATGCACAAGCATTTCACAAGTGTGCTGAGAAAATTCAAGTAGTGGTGTTTGCCCCAAGGCCAAAAGATGTATCACAGTTCCACCCCTTAAACTCATTTCTACAGTTCGGGAAGAACTGGCAATTGACAAAACAGTGTGAGATGGCTTTCAAAAAGGTAAAGGAAATGGTGACATGAGACACTGTACTCACACATTATGATCCACATTACCCAGTGAAGCTTGCCTGTGACATCTTTCCTCATGTTATAGGTGCAGTCATGTCACATATTATGAGTGATGGGAGTGATTACCCCATAGCCTTTGCATCATGTTCTTTTTCCACTACAGAGAACAATTACGTACTGATTGATAGAAAGGCCTTGAGTCTGGTTTGCGGTGTAAAACGTTTCAACCAGTACTTTACCCTTGTGTTATGAGTGATGAACAGACCTGATGGACAATGGGGTGCAGAGTTAACTATTCCCAATCCCCCTCCTGAGAACTACGAACAATTGCTGTTGCTATGCTGCTCATAAGAAAGAGAGCTAAAGCCCAGGCAAGAACATTTGCTACAGATAAGAGGGGGAGAGAGACTGTTGATTTACTGTATTATGACTCTTCCTGGATCATTTACCTTCCACTACAAGGACTTTACTTTGCT